>NW_025814841.1:2067500-8040000 GCF_022079265.1 Lynx rufus | reverse complement strand
TAATGGTCAGGTGGTAACTGCAAATAGTAGTTTTCTTCAAAGCATGATCCATTGACACAAAAGTCTCTTTAGACCCTCTGAGGCCAAAAGGATTTGGTAGTCAAATACATCTAAAACTTCACAAAGCACATCAACAGTTAATATCTCTGACAAACCCAGTAGTAAAGAGACCTAATTAACAAAGTTTAACCCAGCATTTCCCACATGGTCTAACCACAACTCTCTTTTTTGTTGCTGTTTGGGGGAGATGTACTGCTGTCCTGACAGATGGCATTAAAATTCTTAATCTAAAGAGGATAATTTCCCATGAAAAATGGATGCTGTGGGTCAATGAAATGCATTTCAGCTTTTCTAAGTTTCTCAGGTAACTATTACCATAAAAATGGTTAATGGCTATGGTTTTTAAAATGGGCAAATAGGTCACAACGTGGAGTCTCTTGCTTACTAAAGCTCTCTCTGCACTTAGCCCTCAAAAAATCTGTATGGGATCCTCACCTTAGAGGTAAACGTACTGGAGCCCTAGGGCAGAATATGTCTCTACATTCCTTGAAACAAGTGTGAAGAAACAAATAAAAAGAACTGCCATTATGAATTGTACTACAGCCATGATCAAAAGTCTCTATACTTTGAAATACCTAATCATATTACAGGATTAAAAACACATGAGTGAACACTAACCAATAATTTATTCATTTCTATACCTACTTACATCTTTTAAATGTGAAAACATAAATTTGTGGCTCTTTCTCAATTATACTGACAAAACCTTTCTCTTCCTTTCAGTTTGGTAGGTCCCCTTTGCTATATGTCTTTTTGTTGTATTTGGATTATAGTAAGCTTCAGGCTTTATCCAAATTCACTTTTCAGAGTGGCTTTTGAGTAGAAGATGGCCTATGGATCACAAATGATTAAGAGTTCATATAAGAAGTCTCATCTTTTCTAAGAATTATGAAAAAAAATGTAACTTTTATATGAATGTTGGGCTTATTTTGTTGTGTTCTAGTAAGGCTGTACTGTTGAGGCCATAGTGTAAGGCCATACTCCTAGTGATGGACGTCCCCCATATTAATCATCTGGAAGGGGCATTTCCTTAAACAGGTAACAGGGTCTCTTGGAAGGTGGGTCTTGGCAGTGAGAACTCTTGATGCCCTGTGGAATCACACTCTTACTGGACTTTGCTGTATATTAACTATTTGACAATGCTTCCTGGTGGTTTGGGAAAGATGACTTCTCCAAGAAGTTAGGCAGGAAGGTGCTAACTCTGTAGGAGATCCTAAAATCAAATGATATACTTTCATTTCATCTAGCTTTCTGTTGCTCTCTGTGTTCATTCCCATATGGCTATGCCCACATCTTTAGTAAAGGCTTATCATAATATTGTAGTCCGGCTCAGAACTCAGTTGTGCACTATGGACCTTAGGTGAGAATTTGGAGTCCATGTTTGTGCCAAAGAACTAAAGAGGACACAGTAGCCACTCAAGTTAACATAGTGATATGTGGTTATAGCTATTTATAAGGGAAGTATCAGGTATCGAGTACTCACTCTGTGCCAGGCATTTTACATATGTTATTTCGTCTAATCTTCAGAATAATCCTCAGAGGTAGGATCTATTTTGGTTCTATTTTGTGGATGAGGAAATCGAGAGTCAGAGAGATTATGTATTTGCACACATCCCTTAGCTATTGACAGGTGGAATTTCAATCTAGGTTTCATCCGACCTCAGAGGCTAAACATATCCTAGTCAAATTACTTAACTTCTCAGCACTTGAGTTTCTCTATTTGAAAACATCTACCTTTTGGGTTGCTATAAGGATTCAATGAAATAATGTATATAAAGATCCCAGGCCATTGACTAGAAGATAATAGGTACCCCCAAAATGATGCTTATTGTTATGTTTTCCTTCTGCCTTTCTGGTCATTCCTTCTTAGTATCCTTCAAGGTTTTCTCTTCCTCTGATGGCCTGCTAAACGGTGTTTCCTAAATTGGTTTTTTAACTAAGCACTTTTCTTGAGTGACTCCACCAAACCCAAGGCTTCAGCTACTAGTCTTCCGCTGGTGACTTCTAAATCTTTACCCTTAGCCCAGATCAGTACATAACTCCAGACCCAGATACCCATTCATCTGACATCTCTACCTGGGTGTCTCACAGAGAAAACAAAATCAACATGCACCCAAACTGATCACATCATCTTTCTGTTCCAGTCCTGGTTTTTCTCTCAGTAGGTGGCACTATCAAATCTCTAGATACCTAAGCTAGAAGCCTGGGAATCTTTCTCTATTCATTTCACTCATCTCTCACATGCAATTAGTCATCAGGTTCTCTCAAGTCCCTTTTATTATCTCTTATATCATTCCCTCCCTCTCCCCTTATCCTCCCTCAATTTCATTTTACAGCCACTATTACTATCTAAGTTCAGACTCTCATCACTTCTATCAGGTATTACTGCAATAGTTTTCTAACTGGTTTCCCTATAATCTACCCAACCCTCCTTTGTGTCCTTAACATTCCCATCAAAGTGATCTTTCTAAAATGAAAATTTTTTATTTCCCATTTAAAACCTTGTAAGAGCTTCCCCTAGCTTTCAGGGTATAAAGTTCAAATTCAGGACATAAAGTTCTTCAAGATAGAGCCTCTGCCTGCGTCTTTAGCTGTTTTTACCACTATTCCTTTATTTTTCATTCCTACCATTTGTTTTTGTTTTAAAGGATTACTTAAACTTTAAAGGAAGCTATTTCTAGCCTTGGGCCTTCAGGCATGTCATCTGAATGCCTACTCATTGCCCCGAACCCACGTCCTTGCCCAACTGCCCCTTTCAACTTCCTCCTTAAAGTTCAGCTTAAGGGGCACACCTCTGGAGAGCTTTTCCTTGATCTTGACTCTGTTTTTTTCTTTTTCTTTAAAAAAATTTTTTTTCTTTAACATTTATTTATTATTGAGAGACAGAGAGACACAGAGCGTGAGCAGGGGAGGGGTAGAGAGATGGGGAGACACAGAATCTGAAGCAAGTTCCAGGCTCTGAGCTGTCAGCCCAGAGCCCAACGCGGGGCCCAAACTCACAAACTGTGAGATCATGACCTGAGATGAAGTCGGTTGCCCAACCAACTGAGCCACTCAGGCTCCCCTGATGTTTTTTTCTTAATGCTCCCATGATACCTATGTAACAGCACTTTTCAGTCTACCCATCTGTCTCACTAGCCTGTAAATTGGACCCCAACGTTTGTTCCATATAGTATCCCCAGCACACAACCCCTAGTAATTAGCTCATAACAGATACAAACTGTTTATTAACGAAGGAGTGAATTTAGGAGGAGAGTTTTTAGTCATTGGCTATGCTGTGTGTAAACCTAAGAAACCAAAGGCAGGACTTTGAGTTAAGGTGGCATGTTATTGCTGATGCCTTAAACCACATTTCACTCTTCTGCACCTGGTCCTTATTTCTCCATTTTACATTGGACCAGGTTCCACTACTCACCCCTAGAAGAGTAAGACAACAGCTTTTAATTTTTTTTTTTCAACGTTTATTTATTTTTGGGACAGAGAGAGACAGAGCATGAACGGGGGAGGGGCAGAGAGAGAGGGAGACACAGAATCGGAAACAGGCTCCAGGCTCTGAGCCATCAGCCCAGAGCCTGACGCGGGGCTCGAACTCACGGACCGCGAGATCGTGACCTGGCTGAAGTCGGACGCTTAACCGACTGCGCCACCCAGGCGCCCCGACAACAGCTTTTAGACACACCTGGTGGAACAAGCAATTAAGATACAGAGTATTCCATTTAGCAACTTGGGGTGTTCCATTTAGAGTATGATTGGGACCTATGAAGCCAACGCACACCCTGCCCTTGACAAACTTGAGCATCAGTGTTCCTTTGTAAACGTGAACCAGAAGCTGAGGTCCCAAAGACCCTGTTTAGTTTTATTTTCATTGGGGAAATTGGGTACATTTTTTTAAAAGTTACATTAATTGATCTCTTCACTTTCTTTCTCTTTCCCCACTTTTTTTTTTTTTTTTTTTTTTTTTTTTTTTTTTTTTTTTTTTTTTTTTAATTTTTTTTTCAACGTTTATTTATTTTTGGGACAGAGAGAGAGACAGAGCATGAACGGGGGAGGGGCAGAGAGAGAGGGAGACACAGAATCGGAAACAGGCTCCAGGCTCTGAGCCATCAGCCCAGAGCCTGACGCGGGGCTCGAACTCACGGACCGCGAGATCGTGACCTGGCTGAAGTCGGACGCCCAACCAACTGCGCCACCCAGGCGCCCCTCTTTCCCCACTTTTTAAAGACTTCTCTGAATGTTTTCTTCTTTTTGATGTAGCTGTTTCCCAACTTTCCTTCTCTGAATGTAATAGAGATAAAAAGGGTTAAAAGGAAGAAAAGCAAAACCCACTAATTCAAAAGCTAATCAGATTTCTTAAAAAAGCTTCTTTGTGGGGGAGATTCTCTAGGTTGAAACAAGACCACAGTATCATATAGCTTACTCAACAACTTCATTTAGTAAATGATGATATGAAGGGAAAGAGCAAGTTAGTGACTTGCCCAAAGCCACTTACCCAATAGAAGCATGAGTTGTATTGTGGCCCTAAGTCCCCCCAGTTCTAGTCTTGGCTATCTGTTTTTCCTGGAAGACTCTTTTCACTTGTGCGCACTGCTAATACATTTCTGTTAAGAATATATTTGTTATACACAATGTATATTACACATAATTTTTTAAAAACAGATAAGGTCAACACACTAACGGCAAAAAGAAAGAAACCACGTGGGCGTGGGCTCAGGGCTCTGGGTAATTTGCCCCTGGGAGAGTACGAAAGATTGCCAAGGGAATCCAGGCTCTCGGACACCATGAACCTCGGGCTGGACAGAGTCATTGTTTTTTTCTGGCCTTTCTCCAAAGAATGAGTTGACGCAGAGGGAAAGCCAGGGCTGAGTCCGCGGGCGCAACAGAACCGAGTAACCTGGAGGCGTGCCCTGCTGCTCCGTGGCTGGCTCGAGACGACTTCCAGGAACTGGTCTGGAAGAGTCTGTGAGGAGCTGGGAGGGCCTCACGTTAGGGCGCCAGCTTTGGGGCCACAGCTTCGGCCACAGCTCCAAGGCCACGAGCCTCCATCCCTGCCCCCAGGTGCTCACCACCCCGCGTGCCACTCACAACAATCACCATGGCCCTTTGGGGCTCCAGAGCCTAGGCAGTGGCCGGGTCAGAGATCAAAAGAACCGGTGGTCTTGTCCTACTCCCCTAAAAACCCTGAGCGTGGGGATCACGCTCTTTTTTTATGAGTTTGATACTTAGGCTGCGCCCCCTTGTATACCAGAAACTGGATTATGCTAAAAAAGATGAAATTACCCTCATATCCGGAGATTGTTTATTTCCATACAAACTAAGAAACGATTAAGAGGTGATGAGCAATCAAACAGACCCACGTAGAGAGTGGTGGCGGGAGGGAAGGGTAGATGCCGGAGAGGGGAGTGAGAGAGCAAGCGAGCAAAGGGGAAGAAAGAGGGAAGACGGTGGGAGAGGAGAGGGTCCCAGAGGGGAGAGTGGGCAGAAGAGAAGGGAGAGGCAGAGAGAAAAGATGGGAAGGGGGTGGGGGAGGACGAGAAGGAAAACAGGGAGGGGTGGGGAAGAAGGTGCAGAGGGGGCCTCGAAGACTGGCGGGGTAGGGGGACGTGGGCGGGGATTAGAAAGGGAGGGCGAGGCCTAGTTTGTGTCCCACCGGCCTCCCCTCAGGCCCTCTTAGGGGAGAAAAGTCTTACGAGCCCCCAAATACGATTCCGGGAAACCTCTGTCTCGCCGAGCGCCGTCTGGCATCTCACCCCACGGCCTCTGAGACCAGCGGCGCGCACACCCTCACAGTGGCCGGGCCACGCTGATTCTGAGGTCCCGACGGCCTCGCGCCTGAATCCAAGGGCCCTCCTCGAAGGCTTTGCGGGCGACACGGAGGCCGGAAGCCAGGTGCGCGCGACCGGAGTGAGACCCCCCCCCACCGCGCGTGCGCTGGTACGCTTGCGCCCGCGCCGCAGGCGCCGCGAGCCGTGGGTCCTGAGAAAGGCGACGCCGGGCGCAGGCCCGGAATTTGGGGGAAAGGCTCCAGCCCTGCGGACAGGCCCGGCGAAGAGGGGGCCCGGAGGTGGTTTCTCATCAACTAATACCAACTCTTTGAGCTACTTCTGTTTGTTTACTCGTTGATAAGCGCACTGGGGGATTCTAAAGGGAACGGGGCCGGCAGTGCCCCTGAAGAGGTGGCGGGAAAGCAGAGCTGAGACTTGCGCGGGACTGTCGACTGCTCGTGACAGCTATGGCTGGCGCCGCACGCGGAAACAGGCTGTGGCGCGCGGGGGCTGGGGGCCGGGACAGAGCCCCCTCAGCTCGGCCGTCGCTGCCGGCGGGGAGACCGGGGCACTGGAGAGGCGCGGCGCGCGGCCGAGGCGGGGTCGCCGAGCTGGGTGGGAGCGCAGGGCCCACCGAGGACTGCCGGCACGAGCGGGCCCACCGCGGAGCGCCCCGGGGGCGGGGGGTGGGGGCGTTCGGTGTGGACCGAGTGGGAGTGGCCCTGGGGGACGGGCCTGAAGCTGGTGGGCTCAGCTGAGTCCACGCCGAGGCCACTGCATCTTCAACCCTTGTTCTACACCGAGCGGAGACCTAACGGGATAATGAGGGCGCTGACGGGCGTTTAGGGCTCCCGGCTCCGTCTCCAGGTAGGAGCCGGCCGCCCGGCCCTTCGTCGGGCGCAGGCTCGGGGCACTGGGCGGCTGGCGCCGAGGCCGCTGGCCCTTTCCCGCCTCGTGCGCGCTGCCCAGTAGTGAGCGCGCCTGCCGCCCCGCGGGAGGAGAGCAGTGTGGAGGCGGGCGGCCGAGTACGGGGGAGGGGGGGCGCCGTTCCCCGCGCCCTCCACACCCGCCGCGAGCCGAGCTCCTCAGGCCCGGCAGGAGGCGCTGTGCGGACGAATTAAAGCAGAATACCAAGGTTTTAGGGGTGGCGGTTTCGCAGCCCAGGATAGCACCCCTTTAGTTGAGTGACCCTATTCAGACCTCCTCCCTCTCTTTAATATGGGTGTGTGTGTGCGTGTGCGCGTGTTGGATTAGTCACAAGGATGAAACGTCAGCGAAAGAGATTGAAAAGGAGAAAGTCTTAAATTTTTCAGGTTCGCCGACCGCTTTAAAAGGAAGATGTCGGGCAGCCGTTCTAATTCTTGCTTATAAAGGTCTCGCCTATCACTGCTGTTTGTTAAAGAGGCAACTCGACTCGAAGGGTTTGGTTCAAATTCTTTTACTGAAATAAAGGTTTATACAAGACTATTTCTGTTTATTGCTCTCTGAAAGATCACATCAGGAACAGGAGGTAATTCCAGTATATAATTGAAATTACAATATATTATAACAATATTATTTTTGTGATGCCTTTATCAAACTATGAAAAATCCTGTTATTTGTGAATATTTAGAGGTTTGTGAATCATTCGTGAATCCACTGGAACTGGAGCAGTTATGCAGAAATGAAATGTATTATTTAATTTATCGTCCTACTTAAGTGTAGTGCCAAATGATACTAGTGGGTAATTTTATGAAAACTCTGTGATCAGAAATAAAGGGGAAGGAAAGCAAATCCCTGAACCCATTGTGTATATCGTCAATGTAGACTCTTGAGTTCTGTATGAATGGTGGAGTTATGAAGGGATTAAATGTTGCTGCCTCCATTTTGTATGTGTTCTCAGTCTCAAAGAGATGTGCCTTTGACTGGCCTCCCAGTAGAAGTTGGCATTCCTGGAGTTTGGTTTTGCAAATTGATTTCTGTCGTTTTAGAAATTATTAACTGTTTATAAATGCAAGTTACTAAAATGCATGGACTATAAAGAGACATGTTATTCTGTTAATAGTCTAATATGTGGAAAAATTAATTTCCAAACTAATGCTCCATTAAAAAAAGTCTATTCCTTTATGCTAGTGAGATTTGGAAGTGATGCTGTTCTATCTAAAAAGTACCTGTTTCAGGATCTCAGGATATCAAACTTAAAATCGGCATGAATCTTTGGTAAAAGGAGAGGTTTATATAGTGTAAGCAGGTGCTAACTGTACCTGGCTAGACAGTCCTTCACAGCGTTGCTCAAACACAGTGCTTTGGTCTGATGTGCAAGTTTCTGATAGTGTGATTCTACCTCTTCTTTGAACAGGTTAACCTCAAAGTAGGTACAAAGTAAACCCTTGTTAAGTAAAATAGTGGATTTTTTTCATTTTGTTTTGTTTTAGTAAAGATTAGGCTAGGTAGTAAAATTAGAGAGGAAGTTAAATATGTAATAATCATATTACCTTACCTTTATGTGGCATTTTGTAATTTATGAAGTACTTTAAGATACATTTATCTCATTTAATTCTCACAATAAACCTTTTGACGTAGATACTGTTTGATTTTATAATTGGGGGAACAGGCTCACAGTGGTGGCCTCAAGTTATGTAGATAGTTTGTAGCACAGCTAGGACTCAAACCCCAGATATTGGCAGACATTTTTTGTATAATTTACCTTTTAAATGGTACATTAAAAAATTTTTTGTTTTACATTTATTTATTTTTGAGAGACAGAGCACAAAAGGGGAGGGGTAGGGAGAAGGGGAGACACAGAATCTGAAGTAGGCTCCAGGCTCTGAGCTGTCAGCACAGAGCCCGACGCCAGGCTCGAACTCACAAACCATGAGATCATGACCTGAGCTGAAGTTGGACGCTCAACCAACTGAGCCACCCAGGCGCCCCATTAAATGGTACATTTTAAATATGTGCTTTTAAATTTCCTAATCAAAGTTTCTTTCAAATTACTCAATCTAGATTACTGGATGATCTATTTTACTTCAGTAAAGACAACATAGATGTGTGAGTGATTGAAATGTAGCAATATTTCAGATTCAAACAGTTGGGTTAACCAAGACTTAAATACCCTATACATCCAATAGGCATAATTCTCCAGTTATGCTACTTTCTATGTTTTGTTACTCTGCTCCTGCTACTTTTATGTTTTGTTGGTTTTATATGTTAGAATATTATTTTTGTTTGTTATTTGGGATACATATCCCTCTGGACTATAGATTCCATGAGGGCAGAGAATATGTTAATCCATCTTGTTGATAGATGTATCCTCAATACCATGTGCCTGGAATTTAGTGGGTATAATAAATACATGGTAAATAAATGATGCTGATACACTCCTCCACCTCATCTTTTTGGAAATTCTCCCCATCCTTCAAACCCTGACTCAAATGCTACATCCTCTGTGAAGTTCTCTGCTCTCTCCTATCTGTAAATTCTTGTGGTGCTTCTGTGTGTTTCTCATTTTCGGCATTCATCTATACCAATTGCTTCTTATTTGTGCACATGTTTTTATCTTACCTCCTAGACTGTAAGCTTCTTGTGGGTGGGATACCTTACCAAGTATAATGCCTTGTATCATAAATTCCATTAATGTTAACTAAGTGAATAAAGCAAAACTGTCTAGGTGTACCATCCAGTATGAATCTATATAACTTGATTATAAGTTATAAATAAAATGTAAATTTGCCCTAGCAAAATAAGTTACATGCTCAATATTGGTCATAATTATTTTTAGGGTAATCTACAATTATTATTAGGGGTAATCTACAATTTTTAAAAAAAATTTTTTTTTCAACGTTTATTTATTTTTGGGACAGAGAGAGACAGAGCATGAACGGGGGAGGGGCAGAGAGAGAGGGAGACACAGAATCGGAAACAGGCTCCAGGCTCTGAGCCATCAGCCCAGAGCCAGACGCGGGGCTCGAACTCACGGACCGCGAGATCGTGACCTGGCTGAAGCCGGACGCTTAACCGACTGCGCCACCCAGGCGCCCCTACAATTTTTTATTTCATGATATAAAACAAGCATTTAGCATATTTACAGCAACTTTTTTATTTTTTAATTTTATTTATTTATTTATTTATTTATTTATTTATTTATTTATTTATTTATTTATTTTTGGAGAGGGAGAGGGAGCCTGAGCTGGGGAGAGGAACAGAGGGAGAGAGAGAGAATCCCAAACAGGCTCCACGCACAGTGCAGAGCCTTCAGTGGGGCCCGATCCCACAACCCTGGGATCACGATGCAAGCTGAAATCAAGAGTGGGCGCTCAAACAACTGAGGCACCCAGGCACCCCTACAGCTACTTTTAATGTTAGCATTATACCTAGAGCAAAAGTTGTAGGGATTTCTAGTATAACTTTTTTTTAAGTTTATTGATTTTGAGAGAGAGACAGAGAGACCAGGAGAGGGGCAGAGAGAGAGAATCCCAAGCACGCTCTGTGCTGTCAGCACACAGCCCCAACACGGGGCTCAAACTCATGAAGTGTGAGATCATAACCTGAGGTGAAACCAAGAGCCAGTTGCTTAACCAACTGAGCCACCTAGGTGCCCCTAGTATAACTTTTTAGGACTAATAGAATTCATTTACCAAAATACATATCTCTTCTTCTCCAGACTAGAAATAAAAAGAGTTGTATGCTATACAATACCTTTGCATGTATTTTCAGAGGTAGAGGACTGGTTAACATTTGCTATTATTACACTTGTTTTTTTTTTTTTCCTCTAGAAAAAAATTAAGCAGTTTAATGGCAATTTTTGTTAAAAAAAAAAAACCTGAGTCATAAACAACTATTTTTTTTACCATCAGAATGAAATTTGAGGTAAAAGAAGATTCTTAGCTTCGTTTATTCTTCCAAAATTCAGAATAGTGTATATTACTATTAGAACTGCACCAGGGATAGATAGATATAGATACAGATATAGATATAGATATAGATATAGATATAGATATAGATATATTTATCATATATTGGGACATTTGCTTTTTAAATTTAATTCAATTAACTCTGCTGTGCAACTGGAGTAACCAGCAGTTACTAATATCTTGATTTTCAAATTGCATGGAAAATTTGGTGTTCCTAAGCCAAATGGATGGATTTTGAGCTAGAGAGCAGAACCGAAGTTGTGATATAGCTTTGAAATGAGTGTGTGTGGTGGTGGGGAAGATGGTGTTTTAGTCTAAAATCTCATATATAAAAGTACAAATTGTGAGTCCTTAAAAAGTAGTGGTGTGATAGGTTTACAACTAAAACAATGCTTCTTTCTTAAAGAGAGAAAAAAAAAAAACCTGTGCAGGTCAAAACTTGAAGTCACAATCCTAAAATGTCTTTTTTGGTTAATTTAAGTAAAGAAAGCAACTTCTAACAGTTATTTCCTTAAAGTTTGAAATGTAATATATTTTAGCTAGGTGACTTGAAATAGAAAACAGATAAAGATGACTTACTGGTTAGTGAAACACCAGTCTAAAACAGACAGCTTGCTTTTTTTTCCCTCTTCATTTCCCCTGGACCAGCTGTTAATGTTTAACCTTCATTTACTACTTCAAGAGTCATATTTACACTTCTCCAGCAACACTTTATCCATATGTTCTGTGGCCTTATACATTGTATAAGGCTCTTTTAGGGCAACTTCCTAATCTTCTCATTAAGAAAATGTCACACTCACCCAAATAACCCTATAGAAGATGTCAGATGATATCACCACTACAATAACCCCATAGGAGATGTCATCTGATATCACTTATAGGCTTCCTTTCATTTTTGCCAGTAATAGTCTTTGCCAGGTTGTTCTTCCCATTTAGACAACTAGGATGTTTCCTTTCCTTTATTCAATTGATAGCGGAAAAAATCTTCCAAAAATACTTCACAATTCACTTCATATCAGATAATGAATTCAGCTTCCTTAGAGGATCATAATGCAAAGATAATTTTTCTTTGTTATAATCAATTGTCTTACCTAAAATAAGTGATCATTATTTAGCTCATAAGTTTCATACTGGAGTGTTACTGCTTTAAGACCATGTAAGGGATATGACAAAAAAGAAAGAATGGACTTTACCTCTTGTCTGATAACTTGCTTATTTCTGGTTCTTTTTTAGGTTCCAGAGGTTGACAAGTAAGCCTTAGGAAGTGTTTTTATGAACAAATCAGTCTCATTATTTTTACTTCCTTGACTACCTATCAGGTAGTTATATATATAGGGGGAAAAGGTCGATGAATTTTCAAATTGCTTTGTTTGGGTTTGGTTATTGTTAGTGGTTAACTCAGAGAAGTTGGAGTTAAGATTCTTGTATTTAAAACTTACTATAATGTACTGATTATGTAATTGGCCATTTAATATGAAATTCAAGGTTTTCATCTGTAAAATAGATATATTTTACCACCTTTGAGGAATATTTAACATTTTGGTTTAAGAGAGGCCAGATAAGTTCTATCATAAAAATAAATTTAATATATTACAACCAAGTATTAGATCTCTCATATCTTTAAAATTGCTTAGTGATTTACAAGTGATGTGTGATCTGAGTGAATGCATCTCATTCCTTTCTGATTTGTTCTTGGCTTAAGAAGATACTTTTAGCAGAATCTACCACTCCTTTCAAAGTAGGTTCAATTGACAGAAAGTGGAATTGAAACTTAATTTTGTCAAAAATAATTTCCTTTTTGCACAGAATTTGGTTGTCTCATTTAGGGCACTTCTGTGTAATGCTATGGTGCTGATTCTCCACGGTCTTATACTCCTTCAAGTCTGTAGTGTCACCCCTATGAATATCCATTTCTGGAATCAGTGTGAGTGAAACTCTGCCTGGAAATCCATATGTCTAAAGCAAAAGTTATAGTGATTTTCTGTATAACCTTTTGTGACTAATAGAATTATCTTTCCAAATTACACACTACTTCTCCAGATTATAAATCATTATGCCAACTTTGACAGTTATGAGATATTGAGAGCTCCTGTTAAACTAAGTTACAATTTTCACATGTAACTTGCTACTTCCATTTCTAACATCCTTATTGCCTGAATCAGTAATTTTAGCACTTAATCACATACTTGTATTTTAACATTTCTTTTATGTGTTGTTCCTCTTAAGACTGTAATGCCCCTGAGGGCAGGTTCTATGTGTTGTAAGATTTTTTAATGCCTCATAATTCCTGAATAAAGTTTTGACATGTGGTACATACTCAGTGAAGAATTCTTCAAATAAAAGTGAACTGTTTTTATTGAGTGTTGTGCATGGCACTTTTTTAGAAATATGAAGAATTAAAATACATGATCACTGTCCCTGTGATATATGTAGTCATACTAAAGTCCACATAATTTATTAGATCTATAGTTCTTTTTAAAAATATTTATTTACTGGGGCGCCTGAGTGGCTCAGTCGGTTAAGCGTCTGACTTCAGCTCAGGTCACGATCTCGCGGTCTGTGAGTTCGAGCCCCGCGTCGGGCTCTGGGCTGATGGCTCAGAGCCTGGAGCCTGCTTCCGATTCTGTGTCTCCCTCTCTCTCTGCCCCTCCCCCGTTTATGCTCTGTCTCTCTCTGTCTCAAAAATAAATAAAACGTTAAAAAAATGTTTAAAAAATAAAAAATAAAAATATTTATTTACTTATTTAGAAAGAGAAAGAGAAAGAGAAGGAGGGGAGAGGGCAGAGAGGGAGAGAGAGAATCTGTGCTGACAGCGCAGAGCCCTATGGGGAGGAGGGGGCTGGATCTCATGAACCATGAGACCATGACCTCAGCAGAAATCAGGAGTCAGACACTTGGGGCACCTGCATGGCTCAATCCATTGGACATCGCACTTCAGCTCAGGTCATGATCTCACGGTTCCTGGGTTTGAGCCCCGCACTGGGTTCTGTGCTGACAGCTCAGAGCCTGAAGCCTGCTTCGGATTCTGTGTCTCCCTCTCTCTCTCTGCCCCTCCCCCGCTAAAGCTCTGTCTCTCAAAAATGAATAAACATTAAAAAAAAATTTTTTTTTAAGTCAGACACTTAACCGACTGAGCTACCCAAATGTCCCTGATCCATAATTCTTTATATGGAATTACGAAGTCCCAAAATCCCAAAAATTATTTTGTTATGTTTTTGGTAATATCTGGCAGTAAAATCTAATCCAAGATTAACTCATTTGGCTGAAAAACCTGACTTGAACTGATGTGAATGAAACTATAGTATTCATTTATTCCACGTAAGAATATTCAAATGTTTTACTTCAGAGATAATTGATCCTTTTAATTATTATGTTTTACACAGTATATGTATTCTGTTATCTTTTGAAATCTGAAAAATTCTGACTTCTGAGATACATCCAATCTCAAGAGTTTTGGGTATTGTAGATCTGTACAAAAAGTTAAATGATAAGATATTCAAATAACAACAAATATAATAATGGTAGAAATATCTCAAACCCATCTTAGAAAGTTGCCCAAAGGGTCATGGTGTCTCTGTTGGGTGTTCCTGCAAATGGGCATGTATTCAGTCTTGGATCCCAGGGACCAGAAGCAGATGATGGAGTATTTTCCTGACATGTCCAGGCATAAGAAGAGCCAGAGCGTCTGTGCAAACGAAGTCTTTTAGAGAGCACTGAGGATCAAAACCAGGGAAAACCAATTCTGTCCTCCAGGGGTAAGAGATGGCCTGAAAAAGGAGCCAGAGAGACACCAGAATAGAAGGAGGAATTAAGGGTAAGGTGAGCGTCCTGGGCAGTTGCCACAGCCGTGGATGATAGATCTGCAATCCCATGCTGTGTAAGTGGATGGCTTTGATGTAAAGTGTAGGCTTTACAGGCTGGTACAGATAATTGTTGCTTGGATATGAAAGGGACCTTTAATACAATCACTTACACCCATGCCCTCTCCCTATTTTAAAATGAGTAATATGAAGTTTAATAATTATTTTTAAAACATCTAATTAGTGGCTGAGCCACGATACAAATCCAGGTTTTATGGTGCCTATCCAGCGCTCCTTCTGTTGCCATAGGGAAATAGTATTTAGGTCTGGAGTAGTCATGAATCACTTTTCAGAAGTTTGGAATGAATTGTAGTAGCTTGCCAAAACTTGAATTATTTGAACTGAATTACTGTCATAGTTTGACGACACTTAAATTTCTGTAAATCTCTGTACTTTTATATATATTTTTGCATTTTTAAGTACCTTGGTGTCAAGGATTGTCGTAACTTTTTAAATCCCTAGAGTACCTAAGAAGTGTGTGGCATATAGTATAGAATGAGAAAAAGAAAGGTTGAAGTGGAAACAGACCAAAAAATAAGTGTGTGTTATAGTAGAAAGAATACCCTGGGGAATTTAAAGACCTGACTTCTATTCTAGCCCTGCACAGATTATCTGGATAACCTTGTACAAATCACTGAACCTCTGTGAGATCCAATTGTCCTCTTTAAAAAGGGTAGCGTAAGTGACCTTTAAACTCTTTCATTCTGTAATTTAGTTCTATGTCTATATTTGCCAGGACAACATTATTGTCATTAGTACTTACTGGATTTAATTGGTTAGGTATACAAAAATAGAGGTCATATGGGCTTACATTTTCCAGGGACTCTCTGCACAGAGATCCTTGAATATGTTTGGAATATTGATTAAGATACTTTGGTAAAATGAAAATACAAAATAAATTAATATTAACAATACATCTAGCAATAATCATTTAACATTCAAAACGTTGAATAAGATGTGTTCTCTGACTTCAAGTTGTTTAGGATTTAGTTAGAATTTACTTTAAATAGTTAAAAATGCAAGTAAGAAACAAAACAAGCTCTCTGGAGCCTAGCTATGTTTAGCTGGAATGAATCAGCCTCTAAAAGTGTGGTATGACTGGCTATTCAACCTTTCATTGGGACTGTTTAAATTACTTCGCATTTCATAATGTAAATATTTTGATACTGTGCACTCCTTGATTAATATGAAAGTGGCTTATCATCTTTGAAGAAAATTGTAACCCTTACAAATCAACTCAGAGTATAATGTTTCTAATTGAATATCATCTGGGATAATATAACTATATCCTCAAAGCCCCTTTTCTGAGTCCCAAACATGTTAGAGAAGTATCATATTCATTTCACTTTATGTTGTATTAACTAATGGCAAAAATATTTGGTTGGAACTACATAGCATTGTGATTGACTGGTGAACATTTTAATAGAGAAGATCTAAATAAAGATAACATTTTTCAAAGAAGGACATTGCTGGTGCTTGACTACCTGTTCTGTAAGACATGTATTCAGTCTTGGCAGTTAATTTAGACTAGAACATTTAAAGTTACCAGCCTGTGGCCATCTTTATAAACCATTTTGTGAAAATTTCTCATCGGTGTTTTCCTAAACAAGGTTTTTTCAAACTTTTGGCTGTTATTCATAGTGTAAAATAAATGTTACATTGTGACCTGGTACCCACATACATATATAAGTAACTGAAACAAACCTTTCATGAAATAATACTTACCTTACTTTGTGTGAGGCACAATGAGTTTTTTTAATGTGTTCTATTTTATTTTATTCTTTTGAAATAGTTGCTCAGAAAGTCACTAAATTGATTCCTAACTCTTTAAAAGGTCGTGACCTATAGTTTGAAAACATTCAGCTAAACTCTTTTATGAGGGCAGTTACTATTTCCTATTTAATTTTTATTCCACAGTGCCTAGATCTGTGCTTGGCACTTAGATGGTACTCAATGTTTCTTGAATGCTTTGTTCTTAATCTAACTTCAAAAATATTATAGTATCAATGACACTTATCTATAGCAGCTGCATGAAGCTGTTGAAAGAGATTAGGAGAAAATTATTAATAAGAAGATGAAGACAAAACACATATGAGAAGAGGCAAAAGTCAGCATACAGTTAAAAATAATAAACACAAAAATAATAAACACAATAACAATGTGTTGGTTCTCTAAGAAGTTGTAGAATCAAGTACTGACTTGTATTTTTTTTTTCAGATTTTAAACTTCAGGTTGAATTTTCTAATAATTTTATCTTAAAACTATACTTTCTCCTAACTTCTATTGTGTTTGTGTGTATGTGTGAAGCTTAATTTTGATTAGGTGTTATTTTTCTAAAAAAGTGAGATCAACATCCTCTAAACTTTATTACCATTCTTTAAACAATATTCTGAGCCAAAAACACTTGTGGATAAATCACATATTTTTTCTTTTTCGTCTTCTAATCATACAAAGTTCTTTTTCCCCATAGTAATGTCTGCTTAATTTTAAGTATGGTCCTTAATAACTTAAACTTGTCCACTTATACTCATTAACAACTTTTGGGGGGAGATTTTGTCAAATATTTTGGTTCCCTATAAGTTCAACTCAAATAAAATTCTATTATAACAAATATATTAGTAATTTCTAAAAGATTGCCTGGTATTATCTAGCCATAGCAATAATACATATACTAGGGTTTCTGTTTAGCAAATAATTAGGTTAGTTCAAAGAAATTTTCTGGGATATGATTCATTCAAATAAATAGAAAATACATAATTTATTACCATCAGATTTTAGCAGGGTTAAATTACATCAGTAGATCAGGGAGTTTTCACAATGGCTATTTTACACTCAGTGGTATTTTGTAATTATTCTAAAAATTAATGTTTTATTCTCAAACAGATACTAAGTTCATCAATGGGAATTTTATCCTCTTTCTTCCTTTTCCAATTTTTCTACTTCTTTTTGTATCACACAAATACTTCTGTGCTTTATACAATATAGAAACTCATCGAATACTTGTTGATTAACTTTAAGCTAAATTATTCCCTAAAACATTTAGGATCACTAGGGCTCTCTGATACTAATGTTATCTAGTGGGTAGTGAATTGGGGTTGGAAGTTAGGGAACTAAGACTGTAATTGTGTTTTTTTATTAGCTCAATGATTTATTCTGTGTGTCCTTTTATGTTTTTAATCTATAATTTACATAGGGCTAATAATTGCTTTTACCTTTTGTCTATTTCACAGCATAATGTGACTATCATATGAGATAGTTATAAGAATGTTTTTTTGAAAATTTAAAAGCATTCTACATGTATAAATGTTTAGTGAGGCCCCTGATGAATGGTTGTGATTAAATGAGAGGTTGTAGGTAAAATGACCAGCACAGTGCTTAACATAGAATAAGCACTTAGTAATAGTGGTTGCTATTAATATTTAACTTGCATATTATATAGTTGCATACTTATAAGTTTCAATTATTTTATATTTCACTTTTTGAAATTTAATAGGATCTAATAGTAATTTTTTGTAAATTTGTTTTTCAAGCTTTTAATTTTGTGTGGTTTTCTTAATTGGAATCCTCCTCCCTCCCCCAAATCTGGTCTTTTAAAAAAATATATATTTTCCCTTTTATAAGTTTTTACATATAAAATAGTTAAAATTTATAATTGAATAGTTGAAAATAAAAATTATAATTTGTTAGACAAGTATTATATGTGTCTGAGTATTTGGAATTCCATATTTTGAAATGTGACCATTTGAATTATTCAATATATAATCATGTAATAAGGCACTTGATTATTTGAGTAATAGCAGTTGCTTTGAATTATTAATTATATTTCATCCTATATCAGATAAGTAAAATTTGTATTGCATTATTTTTTACAAACAGCAGATATTTTATCTACAAGGAGCAATGTTAGCCAGTTGAAGACAAAAAAGTTCAAAAGCAATGTAAACAATTTATATCTCATACAGGTAGTCATTTTTTATGTACTTGTAATTTGCAATATTTCCCTTCATATTTTTTTCAAATTATGTTTTATTGTTTTCCCTGTCAAAAAAAAAAGTAATCCCATTATAGAGACTGGATGGAGCCTTCTTTCTGTAAACATTAAAGATACTTCATTCTTTTACAATTCAAAATTATTTAAATTGAAGGTATTCAAGTAGTTTATCACCTCTTCCCAAAGAGGAAAAAAGTGTGTTCCTCTGTTCCTCTGTGTGTGTGTGTGTGTGTGTGTGTGTGTGTGTGTGTGTGATTTAATCAAGTTTTTTTTTTTCCAGAACCTTTCCCAAAATGTTAGAAAAAGGATAGAAAAACATTTGCAACTTTTGTTTCACTTGGTGAAGGAGTCAGGAACTGTTTGTACATAATAATCCAACATCAGTTTAAGATTTTTGGCTGTCATTTTCTCAAGAGCAAGAAAAGATTTTGTTTCCAATTCCTGCATGTTATTTTTTTTATTGGTTGGATTTCCGATTCAGCACCACTTTACTTTCATGCTTTTTGTTACTAATCTGTTAATTTTGAAAGAATAAGTAATTAAAACAGGTTTGAAAAGTTTTGTATGTGTTTATGTGATATTTTGTTGGAGCATTTACGAAAGCAATAAAAATACTTGTCCGAATCCTCAAGATGCATATGGTGTCATGAATGTTTTAAAGACAGGAAACCATACAGTCCTATTTTAAGAAATTCTATTTATTTTTAAGTCAAATAAAAATTTTCCCTGCTCTTTAAAGTACCTGACTGGCAAGAGAATTTTTATGGCATCCATTTGCAGGAAAAACAAAAACAAAAACAATTCTTTTAGTAGATTGAGGTTTGAATATCACAGCTCTTGGAGACTCTAAAGCTTAATTTGGAATTAGTCTATGTTTTCACCCACTTAGTTGCTGTCTTCTTAAACATGCTAATTTTTCATCTGTTTTTCTTTTTCTTTTTTTTTTCAGTATAATTACATCATCTCCTTAACCAGGAGAATTGCTGTCTGCTCCTCAGCTCTGTATCATTAATGAAGATCTTTGTTGGGTTTCCTTAACACAGGTTAGTACTTGACTTTTGGTTTGCTCAGACTCACAATCAGGATTTTTCTGACTGTACTATCAGTGCTTTATTTCTTTATTTTTCATGTGATAATTCATTTTCTAAAATTTTTGTATTGTGTTTTCCCATTTTTGTTCTCTATCTTTCATAGAGGTTGTGATAAAAACCAAGCAACCAACCAATTAAATAAACAAAACAAAAACCCCTTCCTGCTTCCTGAAAATCTTGACTCTCTCTATATTTAGTTTCCCTTTCATTTCATTTCTTAATTATTACTACTTTTGAAAACTATTTGTCATCTCTTTTAATCCCACTAGGTCATACTCTAACACTTCTCAAATCTCCCCCTTCCTTATCAGTGTTGTTAGGGTTTCTAGAATCTAATGAAGTGATCCGTCTAAAACACAGATACAAACAGATCACTCCTCCTAAGAGACGATTTAATAATTCTCCATCACCTACACAGGAAAATTAATCTTAGCATTGAATACAATGATCTAGCCCCTGCCTACCTTCCCCATACTTATTTTGAGAATATGAGAGACTTCATGTAATCCCCAGAATTTACTATGCTGTTCTCTCACCTCTGTGCCTTGACTCAGGTCTTTCCTTGCCTGAAACTTTTTCTTACCCTTTCTTTGCCTAGCTAGGAAGGAAGGCTTTTCTCTTTCAAGACTCTGCTTGTATAGCATTACTTCTGGGAAATCTTACTGGCTGGTGGTCATGTGATCCTGTCTCCTTGCAGTCTTTGTTTAACTCTGTCCTAGCTCTTATTTATTTATCTATTGCTGTCATTCCCTAGAGAATGAGCTCTTTGAGGGCTCCTTGTAGTTGGTTTTTTGACCAAAGTATTATAAAAAGTATCTCTTGAACTGAACTTTTGTCAGTCCTGTGTAAAAAAAGTTGAAAGTGCTGTGAGAAGTGCTGATAAAAACCATGCCAAACAAAAGCACATTACAGGTTACTGATAGCTTTATTGACAGAAAGCAACTGATCCAATAGCCTAAACTTCTTTTTCCTATTCTGAATCCATTCATAATGAGGGAGTGAGCCACAGTATTACACCCTGAAAATCCTGGATCAAGGCAGTTTTCTCTGTTTGCTTTGTGGAACTGTCTGACTTGGACAGTTTTTGGCATGAGTAATAAACTCTCAGATTATTTTAGAAATGATGATCTCTGTGTAGCAGGTGTATTTCCCAGTGTCTGCTGACAGCAGAAAGAAAAATATAGCTAACTGGTTCCAGCTCCAGAACAACCTCAGTCTGTAGTCATTCTCCAAAAGCCTTTGGCAGGAGATATATTGGAATGCTGACTGTCCATGTTCTTGGAAAGATGGCAATAGGAAAAAAGTTGCTTTCATCAGGCCAATTTTCTTCATTTCTACAGTTCAAGAAGTTTAACCTCCCAAAGAATTTTCAAAAGACAACAGAATTTTAAACACTTCCAAGAAAGCACATTAATGTAATCTCTGTTTCTACCCATTCTCATAGAACTTGACTTATTCCCCAAATATTTTGGGGAGAAGAATTTCCCTAGAATTCATGGGAAGTAAGCATCAAACTAACAAGGCTTGTATACATTTTGAAGGATATACATACACTTGTTATTTATAACAGAAAGGATGAAAGTAAAAAATGTTCTACAGTTCATGTGAGTTAATTGAAACAGTTCTCCATTGCATTTTTGCTAAATCAGTCAATTAATACTATCTTTTAGCCAATTAATTAGGAGCATATGAAATCACCTTATCATGTTATGAAATATAGAGAAATAACCACCTTTTTAGATATAATTAAAATTTATTTATGGTTGGCTAATAATTATACTGATTACTATTTGATGCTATATGTAATTTTTCTATACCAGTGTTGTCTCTTAAAACTTTTTGTGGTGATGTAAATGTTCTGTCAGTGCTGTCCAGTAGGGTAGCTAATAGCTACATGTAGCTATTAAGCATTTGAAATGGGGCTAATGTGACTGAGGAACTGAATTTATAATTTTATTTCGTTTTAATTCTAATTTAAATTTAAGGGACACCTGGGTGGCTCAGTCAGTTAAGTCTCTGACTCTTGATTTCAGCTCAGGTCCTCATAGTTCCTGGGATCAGGCCCCACATCGGGCCCTGTGTGGACATCACAGAACCTGCTTGGGATTCTCTCTCTCCCTCTCCCTCTGCCCCTCCTCTACTCATGCATGTGTACATGCACACACACTCCCTCTCTCTCAGAATAATAAGTAAATGATAAGCTTAAAAACATTTATATTTAAGCAGCCACATGTGGCTAGTTGCTACCATGTTGGACAGTGCAGATCTAGGCTATAAAATGCCAGCAGTAAAGTTTTTTTGTTTTTTTTTTAAAGCTTAGGTGTAAGGAAAGTATCCATTCTCTCCAATGCTGATTATATATCTTTGTCTTAGTTCCCTAATGCAAATTATTGTATCAAAAATATCTTCATGGCCTGAAAAACTCTTTTTTTTGTTTTATTTAAATTCCAGTTAGTTAACATATGGTGTTTCAGGTGTACAATATAGTGATTCAACACTTCCATACATCACCTAGTACTCATCACCAATGCACTCCTTAATCCCTATCACCTATTTAACCTATCTTTCTCCACACCTCCCCTCTGGTAACCATTAGTTTGTTCTCTATAATTAAGAGTCTGTTTCTTGGTTTGCCTCTCTCTCTCTTTTTTTCCCTTTGCTCATTTGTTTTATTTCTTAAATTCCACATATGAGTGAAATCATATGATATTTGTCTTTCTCTGACTGACTTATTTCACTTTAGCATTATACTCTTTAGCTCCATCCACACTGTTGCAAATGGCAAGATTTCATTCTTTTTGATGGCCAAGTAATATTAATCTATTCATTCATCTATTATCTATCCATCAGTCAATGGCCACTTGGGCTCTTTCCATAATTTGACTATAATAGATAATGCTGCTATAAACATCAGGGTAGATGTGTCCCTTTGAATTAGTATTTTTGTATTCTTTGGGAAATACTTGGTAGTGTGATTGCTGGATGTATTTGATATTTTTAAGAGAACTGGATATTTTAAAAGGATACTGGCATTGTTCTCAAGGGATCTATAACTTAGGTAGAGAAAAGTCCATGAATGGTACTAACTCTGAATTAATAATTTTAGTATAGATTAACTGGCACCTTTTGTAAAATTCTTTCATTATATTTGCTGAGAATCTCTAAGACCTGGTTAATTGTTTTGGAAAACTGAGACCAGAAATTTTATACACTAATCACCATCTAAGAATTTCACCATTATGATGATGTAATCAAATGATTTCATCAAATTAAAATCTGCACATTGGTGTTTAAAGGTAGAGGGAATTCCCAAAGGGAGAAAGTTAAAGGACAAGGGCAAAGGAAGGAATGAGGTAAATAAACTGATTTGACTTAGGAACTCTGAAGTGGTCTAGAATATGTTCACAGATTTTTAATTAGTCTTAATTGTGATTCCCAGTTGCTTCAGAGTTCTGAAAAGATGGATATTAGGAAAGTGAGAAGATAAGGAAAATTTTCCTGGAAGATATTGTTGCTGAGTGGGAAGAAATGAAATTGATGGATAGCTTGAGTAGTCCATCATCACCATAATCATCATCATCATCATCATCATCATCATGATCATCAGAAGTGTGGTCTAACCCCACTTAGTGCTTCTGTTGGATCGGAATTAAAATCTCTTTTAATTGCTACCCATTCTTTATCTCAACTGTTCTTTATTATCCCATTTTGTAGAAGATTACTGTCTTCAATGAAAGTATGAAATGTTTGCTATACAACACTTTATTTTTTAAAAAAGTTTATTTGCTTATTTTGAGGGAGAGAGAGAGAGAGACATCAAGAGAGGGAGCCGGGGAAGGGAGGGGTTGGGGCGGGGGGGGGGGGGGGAGAATCCCAAGCACAGAGCCTGATGGGAGGGCTCAAACTCACAAACCATGAGCTGATGACCCGAGCCTAAACCAAGAGTCTGACGCTAACTAACTGACTGAGCCACCCAGGCACCCCTGCTGTACGACATTTTAATGTTGCTTGGTTAGTGCCTAAGCAATTTTGCTGTGTGAAAAGTCACTGTCACCCTTATCTGTAGCAGTCTCCTCCAAAGCAGTCAAATAAGGAAACTGCAGTGAATATTCTACCACACATAGAGGTGAGAGTTCCACCAATCTGAAACTAAGTTAGCAATTCTAAACAATAGAAATGCATTATTTCAGAGTAGATAAAAACGGATTCAAGTCTTTCCCCTTAATTAAAATAAAACTCATTGAAGTGACATAAAGCATAGGGAATATAGTCAATAATATTGTAGTAACTTTTATATGATAACAGATGGTAACTAGACTCACTGTGGGGATCATTCTGTAATGTGTAGAAATATCAAATCACTATGATGTACACCTGACACTAATAGGATATTGCGTGTCAATTATACTTCAATTGAAAAAAAGGATTTGATTCACTTTCTCTTTTAGTCATATTAAATTTTTAGTGATGTGCATGTACCTCTGGGCAGACAGGTTCTACTTAGAGTCTCAAGTAAAAAAGCCAAATAAAATGTCTTAAGATGTTCTTGGAACAGTTAGAAGCATGAAGTGCCAAAAAATTTCTTGAGAAAAAGACAACCTGTTTTCTCAAGATTTCTAGTCCAGCTAGAGAAATTCAAGAAAGAGGAGATTCTTAACTCCTAACATTATCTTTAGTTTGTGGAAGAGAAAACAAAGACCAGAAGTTAAGTAACAGAAAGCCGAGTGGTCAAATCTGCTTCTTTGCTTGATAGAAAAGATAAAGTGTGTGCATGTGTGCATGCATGTTGGGGCACAGATGTAAAGTGCGGGCCTTCAAGGGCTCAAGGTCAGACAAAACAATGAGTATGAAAACTGGTTTGCTTCCAATTTCCAATTTGTTTCCAATTTTTAAAGTGGTTTAATGAATATATTCAAAATCATCATCTTCTTTTTATTCATCAGCATCTTTCCTATATGTCTTTTATTCAAACCATAGCAAGGATTTTATTAAGCAGCAATACATAGACAAAAGAAATCGGCAAATATTTTGAGTCAACATTTGATTTTTTAAGATCTGGCATTTTTAAAAATCACATATTAATTCACTTTTCTCCTCTCGTAAGCAAACTGTCATTCCTCTCAAGCCACACACTTATCTGTGGCTTTGGTTGCTTTCATTTCTCTATTTCATCATTAATGTTACATCAGAACTTTATACAAAAGTAGTTTTTCATTTCCCTTTTATCAACTCCTCTGCCTCTTCCCACTTTTTATTCCATTTCCTTAAAAGGAAACAGACATTTATTATGTGCCTACTATTTGCCAAGGTCTTTGCTTTTCCCATTTGCAGATAAGAAAATGGGAGCTTCAAGAAGCTATGTAACTTGCCTAAGGTCACATAGATAATTAATGGATGACTTTGAAATCTTCATCTGCCTGACTCTAACTAAGACCCTTTCTCTCCAGTATGGCTTGTTTAGTCCACTTGCAGGCACTCCACAACTCTATTCATGCTTCCACTTTTATTCCCTTCTCTTCTCTCTTCTTTGGCAACAATTTTTTTCTATACATTTTACTTCTTCTTTGTGCCTTTCCAGCTTTCTGTTACCACTCAAGCTCTTTTCCTTTTCTCCTACATCATAGTTTTGTTATTCTTCTAGTGAGGAAGCAGACAATCGCATTTTTGGATTCAGTGTCTTAAAATTGTTTATATCTCCTGGCCTTGTAATTCTAAATTATTCTGAAGAAATACCCAGAGATGTCTGCAAAATGTATATACAAGAAGGAAATCGAAGCATTATTTGTAGTTTTGAATTAGAATAACTTAAATACTTAACAGTAGGGTTAAACTTGAGTTAAATAAATCCTAGAAGATATATTAGATAATTGACTATTACAGAGTTAAGTAAGGTAACAAATACTTAATGACATAGAAAAATGTTCATCAGCTATTATTTAAAAATTCATTTCTTATGAAAACTCATTTATGATAAAGCTATTCTGCATATAAAAGAGATTTAAACTATTTAAAGAACAATGAATACCTATGTCTACCACCCAATTACTAAAATGAACATTACCAACTTCTATAAATCTCCCTGTATGATACCATATGATGATAAATGCAAGAAACAAAAAAAAATCTTAGAAGATAGAAAAATGGTAGTAGTATTTTTAGTATAACTTAATTTAGTGAAAAAACATGTAGAGTAGAATATTAACAGTTGTTACCTCAGTTGATGGCATTGAAGATAAATTTAATTTAATTTCTAACTTATGTTTCATTCTTTTTCAATGAATATTGATTAGGTTGTAATAAAAATACATAACAAATGTTTATATATATGTAACTTTATTATTATCTTCAGTGAAAAGGGTAGATTGAAAATTCAAGAAAATCCTTTTTTCCTTGGAGGCTGGAGAGACAAACATCAGAGACTGGAAAAGGGTTGTTTATGATTCACCATCAAACACAAAAGTCTTTCATTATCATTCTTAATCAGTATAGCAATATTAATTCCTTTTGGGCACAAGCTGTGTGCTAGGTGAATTGTGCAAAAGAACCCTAAGTGTGTACGTGTCCTAGGTGTTCAGACTAGGCAGAGGAGATTCTCTCTAGTTGCAGTGGTCAAATAGCTTATCAAGGAGGAAGGCTTTGATTTGGATTTTATAGGATATGGAAGATTTAGATCAGCATTGTCAAATTCTTTGGCCTTAGGCCTCTTTTAAAATACTCTCCAAAAGCATTTAGGACCGCAAAGAGTTTTTGCTTATATGGGTTATATCTCTTTGTACTTATCATATTAAATTCAAATCAAGAAAATCAATAAGTATCTATTAATTTATTTTAAAATAAATTACAGGTTAACAAAAATAATATATTCTTATGAAAAATCATTATATTTTCCCAAAATGAAACCAGTTAGTGAGGAAACTGTTTATTGTTTTACATTTTACATTTTAGTATATGACTTAATAGAAGACAGTTGGATTCTCATATCTGCTTCTTTGTGATATTACACATCATATAGCCTCTGGAAAATTCCACTGTACACTTGCAAGAGAATGAGAGTGAAAGGCAAATAGCATCTCAGTGTTATTATGAACATAGTGTTGATGTCATGAACCCCCTGAGAACCTCTGTGAGAATTACTGATTAAAACAGACTGGGAGCAAAATAGAGGGATGGCATAATCTCAATGCTGGGAAAGCATAAGGTATATCAGAGAAAGTGAACAGACCAATCTGGTAGTTGCAAAATATTCACATGGGGGAAAGTGGGAGAGATATTGCTAGACATGTGGGTTTTGGAGAATCGTATTATCTCAAAACATACCAGCTTCCTTATTTACGTCTATAGTCACAGATCTCTACTTTTGGCTTCAGAAAGTTCCAGGCAGGAATGATTGAAGAGAAATTTACACTTAGTTCCAGGCAATAATAAGTTATGTGGCTGGCAGTTATTTATTGATTGATTGCTTTATTCATTCAATTTATTTGGTATCTGCTACATTCCAAGCATCAAGTAAGAGGTAGTGATGCAAAGATGATAATAACATAATCCTACCCTAAAGCAGCTCTCAATTAAGTGGGAGATTCAGATATTAAAAGATAAGTGATACATTCTTTAAACTGGAGGATCACAGAGGGAGAGCAGCTAACTCTGACTGAGAGGCATGGTGGACAGGTTGTGGGGTAGGTAGAAAGTCTTAAAGGTTGAAGTCCTAAATGCCAGCAACCAGTCATATCTAACCATGGTGAGAAATACCAGAAGGACAGGGATGACAATTATAGTACCAGAGTTAATACAGTAGATGTGGGGGAATGCTCAGTACTGCAGAATAATCATTCTGACTATATGTTCTCTTTCAGAAAGTAGAAATGTACAAAGCCTCTTTCTCCTAAAGTCCTACAGAATCTTTCCACTGGCGTGCCTGGGAGACACTGCCAATTACCTTAGTGTCTCTCTTCATTTGCATCATCTTTTTCAGTGTTTTGGCTCTCTTCTGTGACTCGGTAACTGGAGCGAAGGGGAGGAAGAAATGTAATCACAACCGCTTTAAACCAGGTACTGGGAACACCTTTACCAGCCCATATCATTATGAAAAGGTAAATAAACAAAGAACCTGTCTCCCAGCACCACCTGCAGGGAACAAAGAAGTCTGCAGCAAGATTCAATACTTCCTTCTCTGCCAAAGTATCTTTAATTTAACATTCCTTTATTGAGCATCTACTAAGTAAAGAGACTGATTTAGTTGCTGAGGAGAACACAAAGATCAATAAGAGATCATGCACGCATACCCTAAGGAACATTATTAGAATTTGGGTATTTTTGTAGTGATGAGAGTAGGTTGGAAGGAACTGATTAAATCTAAGAGAATCAAGTTTCTTTTGAACAGATTGAAAATAAAGCAAATACTGCATTGCTTTTTTAGGTTCTCCATTGATAGAAACTAAGAACAAAGGTGATTTCAGTTTTAAGTAGTGATGTAATGAAGTCTGCTTTTGAGACTTCAAGTCCGTTGAGCTTATAACATGACGAGAAAGGTTTGTGTTGCCTACCAATATATGTGGACCAGTTAAGATTGCTCTTTTCCTAATTTAAGGCTATCCCCAAACAGATACCTTATGGGATAGCTGTCTGCTGGCTATCAGAGGGATTGGATGGAAGAAGATACATGACTTAGTATAAATCCATAAGCACCTATTTGAAATAAAATCAAAGTGTATTCTCCTAAGAGCCTTTTACTTTCCTTATCAAGTCATGTCCTAGGAGCTAGGGAGAAAGAGATTTCTAGAAGTTCCCAGACTTGTATAGTCTTAACAAACAAGTATGAATTTTTCTTTCTGATTTCTAGCATTTAAAATAGGAGAATGCACAAGAAACAAAATAAATTAAGTGAGCATTTGTAATACCCTTAGAACACAGAAAGACATCTGCTGGCTGAGTGATAAAGACTAGGAATAAAGCTGATCTGCAGGATGGCTGTTATTATTTTTCTTTGTCTAGATTTGGAGTCTATATATACAGGCAGGTTTTTAGGGGGAGCACCCAGTCAGCTATTACCCCTATCACCCATCCTAAAAACCCAGACAATGCTTACATGACTTTAAGTAGTCATATTCTTGTGTTTCCAGTCTTTTTAACTAGGCATTCAAACATCCTAATGCAGATTAAGTCTTGAACCAACACTCCCAATTAAACTTCTTCCAAAATCATACCATGAGGTATAGAAGCAATGGACTGGTAAGGTAAGTAAAATAACACACCGTCAGAAGTAAGGGGATCTTAGATATTATGTAGTCTAGTATTTCTCAAAATGTGGGTCATCTCTCTGCAGAAGAATTTCTTGCCTCATTACAAATGTAGACTCTTGGGCTACATATCAAAGCTAATCAATTTCTTTTTTTTTTAATGTTTATTTATTTTTGAGAGAGAGAAAGACAGAGTGCAAGCTGGGGAGGAGCAGAGAGAAAGGGAGACACAGGACCCGAAGCAGGCTCCAGGCTCTGAGCTGTCAGCACGGAAACTGATGCAGGGCTTGAACTCACATTGAGATCATGACCTGAGCTGAAGTCCGACACTTAACCTACTGAGCCACCCAGGTGCCCCAAAGCTAATCAATTTCAATCCCCTGGGTGGCATCCAAGAATATGCATTGTTAACTAACTCCCTAAATTGATTTGTGCATTAAGGTTTGGGAACCACTAATCTCATCGCATTGCTTCATATTACAGGTGAGGAAATAATATCAGAAAAGTCAAGTGATTTGGCCAAAGTGACATAACCAGTCAGAGGCAGGAACTGGACTCAAATCCTTTGACTCCCAGTTTAGAATTTTTTCAACTATAAATAGTTTGTGTCTATTTGTAAATTCTCAATAAGACTCAATGAAAGAGAGAAATTTGAGTTCTTTGTTCCTTGACATTCTCCCCAAATTTAATACTAATAATTTGCCATTGGTAAGTTCCTAGTACTTGCTAAGTAAGCTGTTGCCTTGGAATTTAGGGAATATCAACTATAGAAGCTTGTGGACAAAAGGATTTTGTTATCTTGTTACTGTCCCATTCACATCACAATAAGACAAGCAAAATCATTTATCAACAAGAATGTGTATTCATTTTTCTTAAATCACAAGAGAACAATAAAAGGTAAACAGAAAATCCTGCTACTAGTGTTAAACAAGAATATCCCACCATCTATAACAACATACCATATGGTATTTCCCTACCTTGTTCAGTATTTCACCTAACAATTTATTGCTAGGCGTCTTGGCAGCAAGCTGTGCAAGTTGAAGTGGAATCTGATTGAGGTGAGTTAATTAATGTGGTGGCAGCTTGGAATGTTGTCCAGCTGCCAGTGAGAATTATGTTTGTTTGCCTTTGGCCCAAGTGTGAAATGGCTGGCTGTTGATTTCAGAAGTGTGAGTGTACATTTTTATATCTCACACGAATGAATACATTTTTTGTATCCTACACATTTGGGGAAATGCTAAAATTTATTGGGTAATGTTATTTACCACTTGTGTGGCAGAAAGAGAAAAGTGGAATTTCGCCCCAGAGGTTGACTTTGCATCTGTAGAAAAAGCAAAAGCAGGTGGCATATAAATCCACGAACAGGTAAATAAGCCATCTGAAATTAGGTCATCTGGGCTAATGTTTTCAGGAATAAGTTTTAAAAGGAGGTAAGCAAAATTTGAACCAGAAAAGAATAACTTTTGTAATGATAAAAGGATTCTGAAAGTAGAAAACATAATTTTAAATTTCCCTTGAAAGGAATGGCTTTTGAGTTTACTACTTAGTTACATTTAGAATTTTTATTTTCTTTTCACCAAACACAACCCTCTATTAAAGACATCATCTCTCTGTGCAATCTTCCTTTCTATCAATAAAGGTGGCGGGATTCCTGTGATGAGTTTTTGATGTAAAGGTACTGTATCACTTTGGCCATTGTTACTGATATGAGCAGGGGTTCTCCAACTCAGGTAGTCAGTAACTGACACTAAGCCAGCACAGTTCAAAGTACATTCGAAGGGTGTCAGATATTACTGTTCTCCTATTTTTTCTATGTAAAATACTATTAAGATATAGTGATGACAAAAGTTTACTTTAGTAGATTAAGGATATGAATACTTAAAATTTTAATATATACATACATTTATTTCTTCCCATATTTTGAAGACTAAAACTAAAGGAAATGGCAGGCAGGAGATATAAGACCAAATAATACGAAGACACATTTGCAAACCTAACAAAACAAGGATTACCAGAAAGCCTTTTTGATGATAAAAAGATTTTCTTAAATTTTGATGTTGCCATGAGCATATTAACAAAACTTAAAATAAAAGTGTTTACCCTTTGGAAGATACTAAACAAAATTAGTTTGTCAAGTAAAACTCTAGCAAAAACAGTATTTTAAATGTAGACTGTAGAAGTGTAGAGAAAAAAAACCACAATGCAGTACTTACCCCCTAAAAGCTTTTTTTTTTTTTTTTTTTTTGAGACAGAGAGACAGAACATGTGCATGTGCACAAGCTTGGGAGAGAGAGAGAGAGAGAGGAGGGAGGGGGAGAAAGAGAGAGGATCGTAAGCATTTAAGGGGGCAACACGCTCAGCACAGAGACCAAGACAGGGCTGTATCCCACGACCCTGGGATCATGACCTGAGCTGAAACCAAGAGTTGGAGGCTCAAGTGACCGGCCACCCAAGTGCCCTTTTCCTCCCAAAAGCTTTTAATCTAAGAAAATATGATGAGAGGGGTGCCTGGGTGGCTCAGTTGGTTAAGCATCCAACTTTGGCTCAGGTCATGATCCCATGGTTCATGAATTTGAGCCCTACGTAGGTTCATGAATTTGAGCCCTACGTAGGGTTCTGTGCTGACAGCTCAGAGCCTGGAGACTGCTTCAGATTCTGTGTCTCCCTCTCTCTCTCTGCCCCTCCCCCATGTGTGCTCTGTGTGTCTCTCTCTTTCTCAAAAATGAATAAACATTAAAAAATTTTTTTTTAAGATAATATGATGACAGTTTTAAAACTTTTATTCAGATAGGTGAGTGGTACTTTGAGCTTTTGATTTTATTTTTTTGGAAGGTAGAGAAAAGTAATTAAAAAATGTTTATTTATTCATTTTGAGAGAGAAGGAGAGTGCAAGCAGGGGAGGGGCAGAAAGAGAGGAGAGAGAGAGAATCACAAGCAGGCTCTGTACTCTCAGTGCTGAGCCTGATGTGGTGCTCCATTTCATAAACGGTGAGATCTGACCTGAGCCAAAATCAAGGGTTAGATGCTTAATGGACTGAGCCACCCAGGGACCCCAAGAAAGGTAATTTTTTTGATCACATGCTAAATAATAGAATATGATAATGTTTCCTTCCCCCCTCCCCGCCCCGAGGGTATTTGCTATAGTGTTATTTATGATGCTTTTTCTATGCTAAAAATTTTTAGTAGTAGAAGGATTGTTATAATTATATGCAGTTAGCTACTGGTTACTTTCTTATTTTTCTTTATTTGATACAGCAACTTAAAATATGAGAGACACATTTTGTGCCTACCTTTCACAACCCTGATAAATATTATTGTACTTTTCACATTATAGTGTTATCGTATCCTTGACCTTTCAGGCCAAAGTAAGCCTCTGAGTCTTGTTTTAGATTACATTACTGTCAGAGTGAATAAGAAATCAGACATTTTAGGGGCGCCTGGGTGGCGCAGTCGGTTAAGCGTCCGACTTCAGCCAGGTCACGATCTCGTGGTCTGTGAGTTCGAGCCCCGCGTCAGGCTCTGGGCTGATGGCTCAGAGCCTGGAGCCTGTTTCCAATTCTGTGTCTCCCTCTCTCTCTGCCCCTCCCCCGTTCATGCTCTGTCTCTCTCTGTCCCAAAAATAAATAAACGTTGAAAAAAAAAAAAAAAAAGAAATCAGACATTTTAATCTAATATACACCCTATGAGTATCTCATAAGATCAAACCCTATCACAGATAGCTGACCTGAGAATGAACTTTTATAAATTATTTAGTTGCTATTAACATTTTTTAAATTTAATTTTGCATAGATATGCTAGATAAATGTTTCCCCTTAAACTTTTCTGATGGTTATGGTATGTTTACAAGTATGTAATAACGATGGAGAATACTTTTGTCCCAAATTTGATTGTTGCTCTCACATAAAGTTTACATTTACAAAGTTAACATATTAAATACTATTGGTGAGATGCTAAGCTTAAAAAAAAGTAGGTTTATTTTAGAAAAATTAGGGCCAATTAATTAATACAAATATTAATGAAGTGTCCTCAAATAATTTTAACATCAGATTAAAATAACACTACATTATAGGTTTTCAAAACACTATGAAAAAATCATATACTTTCTATGTAAAAAATGGTACATCAATGAGGAATGATATAAGTTCAAATAAAATCAGTTCTGTGTCATAGGTAATTTATAAGAAGTTTTCACTGCCTTTAGTTTTTGAGTTCTTCCTTCACTTTGGGCAGTTTCTTAAGTTCTGTGTGATAACATTTGAATTATTTAATGCTAAATGTTAAAATTATTGAAATTAAAAATTATTCTCATCTTAGTGAACTTAAGATTTTATTAAGCATCAAGAATTAATTCAAATGCTTCTTCATTTTTCCATCTGCTCTTTTCAGATATAAGTGGATTAGTGAAGTAATAGAATCATGGATTCATAGAACTTTAGATGTTGAAGAGACTTCAGGTTTTTCAGTCTGTGAAATATAAGGTGAGTAAACCTATGTCTAGAGATTTAAAGAGACTTGCTGAAAGATCATGAAGCAAATCATGGATGAAGCCAGGTTTGGGACTCAGATCTGTAGGTCCAGTGTGCTTTCCACCTGCATTAAGAATTGTCCTTAGGGGCGCCTGGGTGGCGCAGTCGGTTAAGCGTCCGACTTCAGCCAGGTCACGATCTCGCAGTCCGGGAGTTCGAGCCCCGCGTCAGGCTCTGGGCTGATGGCTCGGAGCCTGGAGCCTGTTTCCGATTCTGTGTCTCCCTCTCTCTCTGCCCCTCCCCCATTCATGCTCTGTCTCTCTCTGTCCCAAAAATAAATAAAAACGTTGGAAAAAAAAATTAAAAAAAAAAAAAAGAATTGTCCTTAATAACCATATATTTAATTTCTTAGAACAGTTTTAGGTTTATAGGAAGATTCTGAAGATAGTTCAGAGACTTCTCCTTTACCCCACATCCATTCTCCCTTATTATTAACATTATGCAATAATGTGGTATATTTGTCACCATCAATGAACCCATATTGGTTCATTATTATTATTAACATTTATTTATTATTTTGAGAGAGAGAGTGCATATGTGCTGGAGGGGCAGAGAGAGAGGGAGAGAGAGAATCCCAAGCAGGTTCTTCACTGTCAGTGCAGAGTCCAATGTGGGGCTCCAACTGATGAACCATGAGACCATGACCTGAGCCAAAATCAAGATGCTCAACGCATAGAGTCACCCAGGTGCCACCTTGGTCCATTGTTATTAACTAAAGTTCATATGCTTTCAGATTTCATTACTTTTTACCTAACGTTCTTTTTCTGTTCTAAGATTCCATCCCAGACCCCACATTACATTGGGTTGTCATGTCCCCTATGTTCCTCTTGTTTATGACAATTTTTCAGACTTTTCTTGTTTTCAATGACCTTGACAGTTTTGAAAAGTACTGTCAGGTATGTTGTAGACTGTCCCTCATTTGAGATTTGCCTTATGTTTTTCTCATGATTAGATTTGTTCTGGGTTTTTAGGAGAAAGTCCACAGAGGTAAAGTGCCATTATTATCCATCATATCAAGGATATATACTATCACTGTGACTTATCACTTTTGGTGTTGACCTGCATTGGATGGTAGTGTCTGTCAGGTTTTTTCATTATAAAGTTACTCCCCTGCCCTTTTCCACCTTTTCATACTATACTCTTTGGAAGAATTTACTATGTGCAGCTCACACTTAGGGAGGGAGGAGTTATGCTCCTATTCCTTGAGGGTGGAGTATATGCATAAATTATTTGGAATTCTCCTGCAAAGGAGATCTGTCTCTTCTCCCTCATTAATTTATTCCTGTATTCAATTTATTAAACTCAGTATAGGCTCAAGGATATTTATTTTATGTTCTGAGTTATAATCTAAGTATTCCCCACTTTTTGGAAGTTGACATTACATTACTTCATTTTTACAAGAGACCTACATCAGTACCTTTTTTGCTAACTGAAAGAAATCCAAAGAGGATTTTCATATTTACACAAAAAGGCAAAAAGCGAAAATAGCATTCAGCATTTGTTTTTCAGCGAGCTGCCATAGAGGCAGTGGGCACCCTGAGCAGGGAGAGTAACACTGTCAAGTCCTTCCCAGAAACTACACTCAGCATTTCAGCATCAAGGTACTGTAGCTTTGAACTCTGTGAGCATCTGTGCTTTATTTCTATTTATTTTGTGTATTCGTTAGCAAGGTGTGCCCTAAGATATCAGAAAAGCTGAAGAGAAGTTATTTTTTGGGTCTGAGAACTCTCAAGATTTTTTCCACATAATTAATGGTATTTGCTTCTTCACTTTACACCATTTTGGCTTACAAAAAAGGTTTCATGGGAACGTTCTACTTTTGGACAGCAGGGGAAACCTGTGCTACTCTGTTTAGATCTTTGCTCAAATTGTTCCTGCTTTGGCCGTTGAGAGCTCTTGCAGTTGGCTCCTATGCCTCTCTGACATCCCCCTATTACTGTGTGCGTGTGTGTCACTTCCTTACTCTGGAACTATAAGATGCTCCAGGCTCATTTTATATTTCCTGCCTCAGTCCTAAAATTAGCCAGGTCTCCAAGGAGCTCTGAGACCTTTTATTGGAAAATGGTATTAGAAACCAGGAGGTAGGTACTAGGTGTGATTGTTGCTTTCTGCTGTGTCATTGCATCTAGGCTCTCTCAAGTGACAAAGAAAGGACATATATGAATGATACCAGCTCATGTGCATACATATATCTGTAAATATTTATTTATGTAACCAGCTCTATATAAAGTTAAACATGAATTCATACTGACAGCTCCAAATCTAATTCAGTATATTTTTTTTAAAGTTATTTTATTTAGTTTTATATTGCAAATGTAATATATTCTTTTTTATTGAGGTAATGTTCATATAACATAGGATTAACCATTTTAAAGTATATAATTCAGTGGTACTTACAGTATGTTAACAGTCAGGTACCACCTCTATTTAATTCAAAAACATCTTCATCATCCCCAAAGAAAATCTCTGAACAATTAAGCAGTCACTTTCTATTCCTCTCTTTCTCCGCCCCTGGCAACCACTAATCTGCTTTCCTTCTCTGTGGATTTAAATATTTTGGGTATTTGAAATAAATGGAATCATACATGATGTGATCTTTAATATTCTTTTTTTTTTTTTTTAATTTTTTTTTTCAACGTTTATTTATTTTTGGGACAGAGAGAGACAGAGCATGAATGGGGGAGGGGCAGAGAGAGAGGGAGACACAGAATCGGAAACAGGCTCCAGGCTCCGAGCCATCAGCCCAGAGCCTGACGCGGGGCTCAAACTCACAGACTGCGAGATCGTGACCTGGCTGAAGTCGGACGCTTAACCGACTGCACCACCCAGGCGCCCCAATATTCTTTTTTTTAAATGTTGTTTCACTTAGCATAATATTGTGACGTTCATCCATGTGGTAGCAAGTATCAGAATGCCATTCTTTTATTGAGGAATAATATTTCCATGTATATATATATATATATATATATATATACACACCACATTTTTGTTTATCCGTTTATATGTTGGTAGACATTTGGGTTGCTTCCATATTTTGGCTGTTATGAATACTACTCTATGAATATAGGTATATAAGTTTCTGTTTGAGTCTCTTTCAGTTCTTTTGGGTATCTACCTAGGAGTGGAATTGCTCAGTCATATGGTAAATCTATATTTCATTTTTTTAGAAACTTGCCATACTTTTTCACAGCAGCTGCACCATTTTACATTCCCACAAGCAATGTACAAGTGCTATGTTCTACATATGCTTATCAATACTGTTTTTTAAAATTATAGCTCTCTTAATTGTTGTGAAGTGGTATCTCATTGTGGATTTGATTTGCATTTCCCTAATGACGTATGATATTGAGCATCTTTTCATGTGCTTATTGGTTATTTGTGTGTCTTCTTTGGAGAAATGTTTTTTCAAGTCTTTTGCCCATTTTTAAATTGGGTTGTTGATCTTTTTGTTGTTGAGTTGTAAGAGTTCTTTATGTATTCTAGATATTAAACACTTATCAGATATATTATTTGTAAATATTTTATTTTATTCTTTGGGTTCTTTTGAATCCTTGATAGTGTTCTTTTCTGCACCAAAGTTTTAAATTTCAATGAAGTTCCACAATGTATTTTTTTCCTTTCATTGCCTATGCTTTTGGTATCATATTTAAGAAACTATTGTCAGTTTCCATTGAAACTGGTTAAAATCAGTTAACCACTGTTGTGAATATTTAGACCTGGGCTCTCAATTCTATTCCACTGGCCTATGTGTGTATCTTTATGCCACTACTACACTGTTTTGAATACTGTAGCTTTTTTTTTAATGTTAGTAATTTATTTATTTTTATTTTAATTCCAATATGGTTAACACACAGTGTTCTGTTAGTTTCAGGTGTGCAATATAGTGATTCAACAATTGCATACATCACCCAGTGTTCATCACAAGTGCCTTCCTTAATCCCCATCACCTATTTCACCCATCCCCCCGTCCACCTACCCGGTGGTAACCATCAGTTTATTCTCTATTTTTAAGAGTTTGTTTCTTGGTTTGTCTCTCTCTTTTTCTCCTCTTTGTTCATTTGTTTTGTTTCTCAAATTCCACATATGAGTGAAATCATATGGTATTTGTCTTTCTCTATTTCACTTAGCATTATACACTCTAGCTCCATCCCTGTCGTTGCAAATGGCAAGATTTTGTTCTTTTTTATGGATGAGTAATATTCCACTGTATGTATGTATGTATGTATGTATGTATACCATATCTTTATCCATTTATCCATTAATGGACATTTGAGCTGCTTCTATAGTAGTTTGGCTATTGTAAATAATGCTGCAATAAACACAAGAGTACATGTATCCCTTTGACTTGGTGTATTCTTTGGGTAAATACCCAGTAGTGCAATTGCTGGATCATAGGGTAATTCTACTTTTAACTTTTTTAGGAACCTCCATACTGTTTTCCAGAGTGACTGTATGAGTTTGCATTCCCACCAGCAGTGCACAAGCGTTCCCCTTTCTTCACATCCTTGCCAACACTTATCATTTCTTGTGTTGTTGATTTTAGCCATTTTGACAGGTGTGAGGTGATATCTCATTGTAGTTTGGGTATGCCTTTCACTGATGATGAGTGATGTCTCAGTATCTTTTCATGTGTCTGTTTGCTATCTGTATGTCTTTTGGAGAAATATCTGTTCCTGTCTTCTACCCATTTTTAAATTGGATTATTTATTTTTTGAGTGTTGAGTTGTATAAGTTCTTTATATATTTTGAATACTAATCCTTTATTGATTATGTCATTTCCAGATATCTTCTTCCATTCCGTAGATTGGAGTTTAGTTTTATTGATTGTTTCATTCATTGTGCAGAAGCTTTCTATTTTGATGAAGTCCCAATAATTTGCTTTTATTTCTTTTGCCTCAGGAGACATATCTAGAAAAATGTTGCTTTGGCTGATTGTCAGAGAAATTACTGCCTGGGTTCTCTTCCAGGATGTTTATAGTTTCAGGTCTTACATTTGGGTCATTAATCCATTTTGAATTGATTTCTATGTATGGTATAAGAAAGTGGTCCAGTTTCATTCTTTTGAATGTTGCTGTCCAGTTTTCCCAACACCATTTGTTGAAGAGACTGTCTTTTTCCCATTGGATAGTCTTTACTCCCTTGTCGAAGATTAATTGACCATATAGCTGTGGGTTTATTTCTGGGTTTTCTGTTCTGTTCTATTGATCTATGTGTCTATTTTTATGCCAGAAGTATACTGTTTTAATTACTACTGCTTTATAATATAACTTGAAGTCTGGAATTGTGATACCTCCAGTTTTGTTTTTCTTTTTCAAGATTGCTTTGGCTATTCAGGGTGTTTTGTGTTTCCATACAAATTTTAGGATTGTTTGCTCTAGTTCTGTGAAAAATGCTTTGGCATTTTGATAGGGATTGCATTAAATGTGTAGATTGCTTCAGGTAGTATAGACATTTTAACAATATTTGTTCTTTCAACCCATGAGAATGGAATGTCTTTCCATTTATTTGTGTCATCTTCAATATCTTTTATCAGCATTTTATAGTTTTCAGAGCACTGGCCTTTCATCACTTTGGTTAAGTTTATTCCTACATATTTTATTGTTTTGGTGCAATTGTGAATGGGATTGTTTTCTTAATTTCTCTTTCTGCCACTTTATTAATAGTATACAGGAAACAACAGATTTCTGTAGATGGATATTGTACCCTGTGACTTCACTGAATTCATTTATGAGTTCTAGTAGTTTTTTGGTGGAGTCTTTAGGGTTTTTCTATATGTAGTAACATGTCATCTGCAAATAGTAAGAGTTTTACTTTTTCTTTACTGATTTGGATGCCTTTTATTTCTTTGTGTTGTCTAATTGCTGTGGTTAGGACTTTCAGTATTATGTTGAATAAAAGTGGCGAGAGTGGACATCTTGCTCTTCACCTTAGGGAAAAAGCTCTCAGTTTTTCACCACTGAGTATGATGTTGGATGTGAGTTTTTCATATAAGGCCTTTATTATGTTGAGGTATGTTCCCTCTAGGCCTGCTTTGCTGAGAGTTTTTATCATGAATTGATGATGTACTTTGTGGAATATTTTTTATGCATCTATTGAAATGATCATATGATTTTTGTCCTTTCTCTTATTGATGTGACATATCACATTGATTGTTTGATGAATTTTGAAACACCTTTGATTCCCAGGAACAAATCCTGTTTGATTGTGGTGTATTGTTGCATTCAGTTTGCTACTGTTTTATTGAGGATATTTTCATCTATATTCATGAGAGATATTGGCTTGTAATTCACTGTTTTTGTGGTGTCTTTATCTGTTTTTGGTATCAGTGTGATACTGGCCTCATAGAATGAATTTGGAAGTTTTCCTTCTTCTTTTATTTTTTGGAATAGTTTGAAAAGAATAGGTATTAACTCTTCCTTAAGTATATTGTAGAATTTGCCCATGAAACCGTCTGGTCCTGGAGTTTTGGTTTTGGGGAGTTTTTGTTTTTTTTTTTACAATTCAATTTCACTGCTGGTAATTGATCTGTTCAAATTTTCTATTTCTTCCTGCTTTTTTAAAAAAAGCTTATTTATTCATTTCTTTTTGGTAATGTCTACATCCAACATGGGGCTTGAACTCACAACCCTGAGATCAAGAGTCATAATTGTCTTCTGACTAAGCTAGCTAGGTGCCCCTATTTCTTCCTGCTTTAGTTTTGGTAGGTTGTGTGTTTCTAGGAGTTTATCCATTTCTTCTAGGTTGTCCAATTTGTTGGCATTCAGTTTTCATAATAATCTGTTACAATTGTTTGTAGTTCTGTAATGTTGGTTGTTATTTCTCCGCTGTCATTAGTGATTTTATTTGGGTTCTCTCTCTCTCTCTTTTTAATGAGTCTGGCTAGAGGTTTACCTATTTTGTTGATCTTTTCAGAGAACCAGCTCCTAGTTTCATTGATCTGTTCTATTATTTTTTTAGTTTCTGTGTCATTTATTTCTACTCTAATATTTATTATTTCCTTCCTTTTGCTGGTTTAGGGTTTTATTTGTTCTTCTTTTTCTAGCTCTATTAGGTGTAAGTTTAGGTTGTGTATTTGAGATTTTTCTTGCTTCTTGATGTAGACCAGTATTGCTGTAAACTTCCCTTTTAGAACCAGTTTTGCTGCATCGCAAAGGTTTTGGATCATTGTGTTTTCATTTTCATTTGTTTCCATATACATTTATTCTTTGATTTCCTGGTTGACCCATTCTTTGTTTAGTGGCATGATTTTTAATCTCCATGTATTTGTGCTCTTTTCAGATTTTTTTCTTGTGGTTGATTTCTAGTTTCATAGTGTTGTGGTCAGAAAAGATGTATGGTATGACTTCGGTTTTTTTGAATTTATTGAGGCTAGTTTTGTGGCCTAATATGTGACCTATTATGGAGAATGTTCCATGTTTACTTGAAAAGAATGTGTATTCTGTTGTTTTAGGCTGGAATACCCTGAATGTCTGTTAAATCCATCTGGCCCAGTGTGTCATTCAAAGCCACTATTTCCTTGTTGATTTTCTGTTTGAATAGTCTGTCTTTTGATGTAAGTTTGGTGTTATAGTCCCCTACTGTTATATTACTATTGATTAATTCCTTTATGTTTGTTATTAACTGTTTTATGTATTGGGTGCTTTCATGTTAGGGGCGTAAATATTTACAATTTTTAGATCTTTGTGCTGGATTGTCCCCTTTATTATTATATAGTGTCCTTCTTTGTCTCTTGTCTTTGTTTTAAAGTCTATTTTGTCTGATATAAGTATTGATTCCAGGCTTCTTTTGACATCCATTTGCATGATAAATGTTTCTCCATCCCCCTTACTTTCAATCTGCAGGTGACTTTCTATGTGAAATGAAATGAGTCTCTTGTAGACAGCACATAGATAGTCTTATTTTTTAATCTGTTTGGACACCCTATGTCTTTTGATTGGAGCATTCAGTCCATTTACATTCAAAGTAATTATTGATCTGGGTGTCTGCCTGGCTCAGTTGTTGGAGCATGAGACTCTTGATCTTGGGGGTGAGTTTGAGCCCCACGTTGTGTGTAGAGATTACTTAAAAATAAAATCTTAAAAAGGCACGAAGTACTTATTGATAGGTATGGAATTATTGCCATTTTGTCACTTGCTTTGTGGTTGTTTCTACAGATTTTTTCTGATCCTTTCTTCTTTTGGTTTGTTGGCTTTCTTTAGTGATATACTTGGATTCTTTTTCTTTATTCTTTGCATACCTGTTACTGGTTTTTGATTTGTGGTGACCATTAGGTTTTTTAATTTTATTTATTTTTTAAATTTACATCCAAGTTAGTGAGCATATAGTGCAACAATGATTTCAGGAGTAGATTCCTTAATGCCCCTTACCCATTTAGCCCATCCTCCCTCCCACAAGCCCTCCAGTAACCCTGTTTGTTCTCTATATTTAAAAGTCTCTTACATTTTGTCCCCCACCCTGTTTTTATATTATTTTTGCTTTCCTTCCCTTATGTTCATCTGTTTTGTCTCTTAAAGTCCTCATATAAGTGAAGTCATATGATACTTGTCTTTCTCTGGCTGACTAATTTCACTTAGCGTAATACTCTCTAGTTCCATCCACGTAGTTGCAAATGGCAAGATTTCATTCTTTTTGATTGCTGAGTAATACTCCATTGTGTGTGTGTGTGTGTGTGTGTGTGTGTGTGTGTGTGTGTGTGTGTATGCCAGATCTTCTTTATCCATTCATCCATCAATGGACATTTGGGCTCTTTCCATACTTTGGCTATTGTCAATAGTGCTGCTATAAACATTGGGGTATGTGTGCCCCTTCGAAACAGCATACCTGTATCCCTTGGATAAATACCTAGTAGTGCACTTGCTGGGTTGTAGGGTAGTTCTGTTTTTAGTTTTTTGAGGAAACTCCATACTGTTTTCCAGAGTGGCTGCCCCAGTTTGCTTTCCTACCAGCAGTGCAAAAGAGATCCTCTTTCCCCTCATTCTCGCTAACATCTGTTGTTGCCTGAGTTGTTAATGTTAGCCATTCTGACAGGTGTAAGGTGGTATCTCATTGTGGTTTTGATTTGTATTTCCCTGATGATGAGTGATGTTGAGAATTTTTTCATGTGTTGGTTTGGAGAAGTGTCTATTCATGTCTTTTGCCCATTTCTTCACTGGATTATTTGTTTTTTGGGTGTTGAGTTTGAGAACTTCTTTATAGATTTTGGATACTAACCCTTTATATGATACGTTGTTTGCAAATATCTTCTCCCATTCCATCAGTTGCCTTTTAGTTTTGCTGATTGTTTCCTTCGCTGGGAATAAGCTTTTTATTTCAGTGAGGTCCCAATAGTTCATTTTTGCTTTTGTTTCCCTTGCCTCCAGAGATATGTTGAGTAAGAAGTTGCTGTGGCCAAGGTCAAGGAGGTTTTTGCTTGTTTTCTCCTCTAGGATTTTGATGGCTTCCTGTCTTACGTTTAGGTCTTTCATCCATTTTGAGTTTGTTTTTGTATATGGTGTAAGAAAGTGGTCCAGGTTCATTTTTCTGCTGCATGTCGCTGCCCAGTTTTCCCAGCACCACTTGCTGAAGAGATGGTTTTTATTCCATTGGATATTCTTTCCTGCCTTGTCAAAGATCAGTTGGCCATACGTTTGTGGGTCCTTTCTGGGTTCCTATTCTGTTCCATTGATCTGAGTGTCTGTTTTTGTGCCAGTACCATACTGTCTTGATGATTACAACTTTGTAGTACAGCTTGAAGTCTGGGATTGTGATGCTTCCTGCTTTGGTTTTCTTTTTCAAGATTGCTTTGGCTATTTGGGGTGTTTTCTGGTTCCATACAAATTTTAGGATTGTTTGTTCTAGCTCTGTGAAGAGTACTGGTGTTATTTTGATAGGGATTGCATTGAATATGTAGATTGCTTTGGGTAATACTGACATTTTAATAATATGTGTTCTCATTCAGGAACATGGAATATTTTTCCATTTTTTTGTGTGTCTTGTCTTCTCCTATTTCTTTCATAAGTTTTCTACAGTTATCAGTGTATAGATTTTTCACCTCTTTGATTAGATTTATTCCTAGGTATTTTATGGTTTTTGGTGCAATTGTAAATGGGATCTGTTCTTTGATTTCTCTTTCTGTTGCTTCATTCTTGGTGTATCAGAATGCAACTGATTTCTGTGCATTGATTTTATATCCTGCAACTTTGTTGAATTCATGGATCAGTTCTAGCAGTTTTTTGGTGGAATCTTTTGGGTTTTCCATATAGAGTATCATGTCAACTGTGAAGAGTGAAAGTTTGACCTCCTTTTGGCCGATTTGGATGCCTTTTATTTCTTTGTGTTGTCTGATTGCTGAGGTTAAGACTTCCATTGCTATGTTGAATAACAGTGGTGAGAGTGGACATCCCTGTCTTTTTCCTGACCTTAGGGGGAAATCTCCCAGTTTTTCCCCATTGAGGATGATATTAGCATTGGGTCTTTCATATATGGCTTTTATGATCTCAAGGTATGATCTTCCTATTCCTACTTTCTTGGGGGTTTTTATCAAGAAAAGATGCTATATTTTGATAAATGCTTTCTCTGCATCTATTGAGAAGAACACGTGGTTCTTGTCATTTCTCTTATTGTTGTGATGAATCACATTGATTGTTTTGTGGATATTGAACCAGCCCTACATCCCAGGTATAAATCCCACTTGGTTGTGGTGAATAATTTTTTTAATGTATTGTTGGATGCGGTTGGCTAATATCTTGTTGAGGATTTTTGCATCAATGTTCATCAGGGAAATTGGTATGTAGTTCTCCTTTTTAGTGGGGTCTTTGTCTGGTTTTGGAATCCAGGTAATCCTTGCTTCTTAGAATGAGTTTGGAAGTTTTCCTTCCATTTCTATTTTTTGGGACAGCTCCAAGGGAATAGGTGTTAACTCTTCCTTAAATGTTTGATAAAATTCCCCTGGAAAGCAATCTGGTCCTGGTCTCTTGTTTTTTGGGAGACTTTTGATTATTAATTCGATTTCTTTACTGGTTATGGGTCTGTTCAAATTTTCCATTTCTTCCTGTTTCAGTTTTGGTAGTTTATATGTTTCTAGGAACTTGTCCTTTTCTTCCAGATTTCTCATTTTATTGGCATATAATTTCTCATAGTATTCTCTTATTATTATTTTTGCTGTGTTGGTGGTGATCTCTCCTCTTTCATTCTTGATTTATTTGGGTCCTTTCCTTTTTCTTTTTGATCAAAGTGGCTAGTGGTTTCTCAATTTTGTTAATTCTTTCAAAGAACCAGCTTCTGGTTTCATTGATCTGTTCTGGTTTGTTTGTTTTTTGCTTTTTTTTTTTTTTTTGGTTTTTATAGCATTGATTTCTGCTCTAATCTTTGTTATTTCCTGTCTTCTGCTGGTTTGGGGTTTTATTTACTGTTCTTTTTCCAACTCTTTAAGGTGTAAGGTTAGGTTGTATATCTGAGACCTTTCTTTTTTCTTTAGGAAGGCCTGGATTGCTATATACTTTTCTCTTATGACCACTTTTGCTGAGTCCCAGAGGTTTTGGGCTGCAGTGTTATCATTTTCAATGGTTGCCATGTATTTTTTAATTTCTTCTTTAACTATTCAGTTATCTCATTCATTCTTTAGTAGGATGTTCTTTAGTCTCCAAGTATTTGTTATTTTTTCTTGTGGTTGACTTCTAGTTTCACAGTGTTGTGGTCTAAATATATGCACAGTATGATCTTGATTTTTTTGTACTTATTGAGGGCTGATTTGGGTCCCGTATGTGATCTACTCTGGAGAACGTTACATTTGCACTGGAGAAGAATGTATATTCCAGTGATTTAGGATGAAGTGTTCTGAATATATCTGTTAAGTCAATCTGGTCCAGTGTGTCATTCAAAGCCATTGTTTCCTTGTTGATTTTCTGTTTAGATGACCTTATAATAGCCCCTAAGATATGACTAAAATTTTTATTTCTTAAAGACTTACTGTAAATGATTAAGAGAATCAACTGTGTGTAAATATATAAATGACTTTTGGAAAAAGTGGATTTATGATTCTTTGTAGGTGTGATTGTAAAGTTGAGAAATACTAGTCTAATTGATTAATTTTTTATCAAGTATATTTTGTACATATATAAAATACCTATGTATCCACTACTTTGTCAAATATTAATATTTTCACTTATTTTTAAAGAAATGAAACATTACAGATACAGTTGAAGTACTCTGTATTTCCTTCTCTCTGTTTAAATTATCTTGAATTTGGTATTTCTCTTTGTCATGAAAGTATTCACACTCTATATCTGTAGCTATCACAATATATAGCATTTCTAGGAATGCTATTTCTAGGAATGCTATATATATATATATATATATATATATATATATACATACACACACATATCTATGTATATATGTATATATTTGTATGCATTTATATATACAATTGTATACATAGCAAATATATCTATACATGTGATTCGTTATACTGTTACTTATTTTTTCTCAATGTTACATTTTTAAGATTTATTAATGTTGATAAATTTGGCTTTATTTAGTGTTTTGTCAACTGTTGTAAACCACTAGTAAGTCACAGTATCAATTTCATAAATATAGTCAACTGAGTTTTGAAAAAGGAGCAAAGGCAATACTATGGAGCAAAGATACCCTTTTCAACAAATGTTGCTAAAGCAACTGGACATCCACATGCAAAAAAGAAATAAATCTAGACACAGGTCTTACAGCATTCATAAAAATTAACTCAAAACTGATTCAAAACCTAAATGTAAGTGATAAAACCCCTAGAAGATAAGAGGAAAAAATCTAGATGATCTCGGTCATGGTGAATACATTTTATTTTATTTTATTTTTTTATTTTTAATGTTTATTTATTTTTGAGAGAGAGAGAGACAGAGTGCAAGTGGGGGAGGGTCAGAGAGAGAGGGAGACCCAGAATCCAAAGGAGGCTCCAGGCTCTGAGCTGTCAGCACAGAGCCTCATGTGGGGCTCGAACTCAAAAATTGCAGGATAGTGACTTGAGCTGAAGTTGGATGCTTAACCCATTAAGCCACCCAGGCACCCCTGAAGACTTTTTAGATACAACACAAAGACATGATTCTTGAAAAAACAATTGACAAGCTAGAATTCATTGAAATTAAAAACTTCTGCTCTGCACAAGAGAATCTCATGAGAATGAGAGGACAAACCACAAAGAAAAAATATTTGCAAAACACACACCCGATAAAAGACTTTTACATAATACATACAAAGAACTCTTAACACTCAAAAATTAAAAAAAAAAATTTAACCAAAAAAAAAAAAAAAAAAAAAGGGCACCTGGCTGGCTCAGTCGGTTAGGTGTCTAACTTTGGCTCAGGTCATGATCTCATGGTCTGTAGGTTCAAGCCCCACGTGAGGCTCTGTGCTGACAGCTCAGAGCCTGAAGCCTGCTTCAGATTCTGCATCTCTTTCTCCCTCTGCCCCTCCCCACTCACCCTCTGTCTCTGTCTCTCTCTCTCTCAAAAGTAAACATTAAAAAAATTTTTTTTTAAAAAAACAAATAACTCTTAACATTCAACAATAAGAAAATGAACAACCTGATTAAAAAATGAGCAAAACCATGGGCGCCTGGGTGGCGCAGTCGGTTGAGCGTCCGACTTCAGCCAGGTCACGATCTCACGGTCCGTGAGTTTGAGCCCCGCGTCAGGCTCTGGGCTGACGGCTCAGAGCCTGGAGCCTGTTTCCGATTCTGTGTCTCCCTCTCTCTCTGCCCCTCCCCTGTTCATGCTCTGTCTCTCTCTGTCCCAAAAATAAATAAACGTTGAAAAAAAAATTAAAAAAAAAATGAGCAAAACCATGAAAAGACAACTCACCAAAGAAGATATACAGATGGCAAATAAGCATATGAAAAGATGTTTAACATTATATGTCATTAGGGAATTGCAAATTAAAACAATAAGGTACAAGTAAACATCTAATAGAATGGCCAAGACCTGGTAAACTGAGAACATGAAATGCTGGCAAGGATATGGAGCAACGGGAACTCTCATTCATTGTTGCTGGAAAAGCAAAATATACACTTTGTAATTTATCTATTTATTTATTTATTTAGTGTGAGCAGGGAAAAGGGACAGAGGGAGAAGGAGAGAGAATCTCAAGCAGACTCCACACTCAGCATAGAGCCAGACATGGGGCTTGATCCCATGACCCTGGGATCATGACCTGATCCAAAATCGAGAGTCAGATGCTCAACTGATTGGGCCACCCACGTGCCCCACAATAATACACTTTGGAAAATAGTTTGGCAATTTCTTACAAAACTAAACCTACTCTTACTGTGTGATTCAGCAATGGTGCTCATTAGCATTCATCCAAAGGAGCTGAGAACTTATGTCCACACAATAATGTCCACACATGGATACTTACAGCAGCTTTATTCCTAATTGACCAAACTTGGAAGCAAACAAGATGTCCTTCAATAGGTAAATGGATAAACTGTGGTACATCCATACAATGGAATATTACTCCATGCTGAAAAGAGCTATCAAGCAATGAGAAGACATGGAGGAAACTTAAGTATATATTACTAAGTGAAAGAAGCCAATGTCAAAAGTCTACACACTATGTGATTTCAACAGTATGGCATTTTGGAAAAGGCAAAACTATGGAGACAGTAAAAAGTGCAGTGGTTGCCAGAAATTGGGGAAGGGAGAGAGGAACAGGCATAAAACATATTTAGGGCAGTGACACTATTATGTAAATGTTGGATACATGTCATTATACGTTTGTCAAAATCCATAGAACATGAACCCTACTATGGAGTTTGGATTATATGTCAGTGTAGGTTCACTGATTATAATAGATGTACCACTATGATGGTGCAGTCCATAGTCAGGAAAGTGTGTGTGTGTGGGGACAGGGAATATAGGGGAATCCTGTCCTTTTAGTTCAATTTTTATGTGAACCTACAACTGCTCTAAAGAATAGTTCATTAACTAAGAAAAGCAAAACTTGGGGCTCCTGGATAATTCAGTCAGTTAAGTGTTGAACTTTGGCTCAGGTCATGATCTCAAAGTTCGCGGGTTCGAGCCTCACATTGGGCTCTGTGCTGACAATTCAGAGCCTGGAGCCTGTTTTGGATTCTGTGTCTCTTTCTGTTCCTCTTCTGCTCACACACTCTCTCTCTCTCAAAATACATAAACATTAAAAAAAAAAAAAAAGAAAAGCAAAACTTCACCTGACTCTGGAGAACTATTGCCTATATAACCAACCTGCCTCAAAGGTTTCTTGAGAAAATGTAAAACATTTTTTTTTGGAAAAAAAAATATTACAATAAAAACACATAATAGGATATTTGGGAAAGGCTGTTCATTTTGACATTAAAAGAAAACCATGAACAATGAATGAAACATACAAATAAAAAGTAATTGGGATGCCTGGGTGGCTCAGTTGGTTAAGCATCTGACTCTTGATTTGGGCTCAGGTCATCATCTTACAGTTCATGAGATCAAGCCCTGCTTTGGGCTCTGTGCTGACAGCATGGAGCCTGCTTGGGATTCTCTCTCTCCATTTTTCTTTGGCCCTCCCTGGCTCATGCGCATACTCTCTCTCAAATAAATATTTTAAAAAAAAGTAATTAAATTTATTTTGAGGAGCTAAGATGGCGGCACAGTAGCAGGATCCTCGGCTTGTCTCATCCCTCGAACACAACTGGATAACTGTCAAGTCATTCTGAATACCCAAGAAATTGACCTGAGGACTGACAGAAAAAACTGCACAACTAGAGGGAGAGAAGAGGCCACACTGAGGAAGGTAGGAAGTGTGGAGACAAGGTTTGGGGAAGAAACAGACTGCAGGTACTGCAGAGGGGAGGGAGCCCTAGTTGTAGAGAAAGGCGAGAGAGTGGACCACACAGGGATATACACAAGGAGAGTACTTCCCTAAAGCCATTGGCTGGGAAAACAGAGGGGCTGATTTTTGTGAATTTTTGCAACCAGTTGGGCTCAAAGACTGGAGTTTTAGAGGTCTAAATGGGTTTGGCTGTGATAGAATCCTGACGGCATTGCAGTGCTCCTGGACAGGAGACAGGCAAACAACCCTGGGGAAGACTGTGTGATCTGAGGAACTCCTAAGATGCACAGGGAGACTGTTCACTCTTTTTGGAGTACATCTGTGTGAGGTCATACCCCTGCACTCAGGCACGACTGCCCTTGGTCAAACCTGCATTCCTGCCAGTGCAAAACAAAGTGTTGGATGCTCAACTGACTGAGCCACCCAGGCACACTGGACAAACTAGATTTTAAACCAAAGACTTTAACAAGAGATTAAGAGGGGCACTCTATCATAATAAAGAGGACTATCCAACAAAACAATCTAACAATTGTAAATATTTATGCCCCCAACATGAAAGTACCCAAATATATGAAACAATAACAAACATAAAGGAACTCATTGATAATAATACAGTAATAGTAGGAGACTTTAACACCCCACTTATAACAATGGATAGATAACCGAAGCAGAAAATCAACAAGGAAACTGGATTTGAATGACACACTGGGCCAAATGGACTTAATAGATATATTCAGAACATTTCATCCTGAAGCAGAAAATACATTCTTTTCAAATGCACATGGGACATTCTCCAGAACAGATTGCATACTATGTCACAAATAAGGCCCCAACAAGCACAAAAAGATCAAGACTATACCATGCATATTTTCAGACCACAATGCTATGAAACTTGAAGTCAATCACAAGAAAAAGATTGGAAAGACCACAAATACATGGAAGCTAATCAACTTACTACTAAACAATGAATGGGTCAAATGGGAAATCAAAGAAGAAATAAAAAAAAAATACATGGAAACAAATGAGATCCAAAACTTTTGGGATGCAGCAATAGTAGTCATAAGAGGTAAGTATATACCAATACAATTCCACCTCAAGAAACAAGAAAAATCTCAAATAAACAACTAACCTTATACCTAAAGGAGCTAGAAAAAGAACAAACAAAGCCTAAAGCCAGCAGAGTAAGGGAAATAATAAAGATTAGAGCAGAAATAAATGATATATAAACTAAACAACAACAACAAATCAATGAAATTAGGGGCTGGTTCTTTGAAAAACAACAACAACAACAACAACAACAACAACAACAACAACAACAAAACTGACAGACCTCTAGCCAGACTTATCAAAAAGAGAAAGGACCTAAATGAATAAAATCACAAATGAGAGAAGAGAAATAACAACCAAAACCACAGAAATACAAACAATTATTATATTATAAAAATTATATGCCAACAAACTGGAAAACCTGCAAGAAATGGATAAATCCTTAGAAACATATAAACTACCAAAACTGAAACAGGAAGAAATACAAAAGTTGAACAGACTGATAAACAGCAAAGAAATTGGATCAGTAAGAAAAAATCTCCCAACAAACAGAAGTCCAGGGCTAGATTGCTTCCCAGGAGAATTCTACCAAACATTTTTTCTTCTCAAACTTTTCCAAAAAAATAGAAATGGAAGGAAAACTTCCAAATTCATTCAGTGAGGCCAGCATTATTGTGATCTCAAAACCGAGAAAGACTCCACTAAAAAAGACAACTACAGGCCAATATTGCTGATGAACATGGATGCAAAAAATCTCAGCAAAATACTAGCAAATTCAATCCAATAGTACATTAAAAGAATCATTCACCATGGTCAAGTGGGATTTAATCCTGGGCTACAACTGTGGTTCAATATTTGCATATCAATGTGATGTACCACATTAATAAAGATAAAGGATAAGAACCATATGATCCCCTCAATAGATACAGAAAAATCATTTAACGAGTACAACATCCCTTCATGATAAAAACCCTTAACAAAGTAAGGACAGAGGAAACATACCTCAACATAATGAAGGCCATATATGAAAAATCCACTTTATTGGGGAAAAAGTGAGAGCTTTTCCTTTACAGTCAGGAACAACACAGGGATGTCCACTCTCACCAATGTTATTTAACACAGTACTGGATATCCTAGCCTCAGCAACTAGACAACAGAAAGAAATGACACCCAATTGGCAAGGAAGAGTGAAACTTTCACTATTTGCTGAAGACACACTATATATAGAAAACCCAAAAGACTCCGCCAAAAAATTGTTAGAACTGAGACACAGATATTCAGTCGCAGGATACAAAATCAATGTACAGAAATATGTTGCATTTCTATACACCAATACTGAAGCAGCAGAAAGAGAAATCAAGGAATCAATCCCATTTATGATCACACCAAAAACCATAGGTACCCAGGACTAAACCTAACCAAAGAGGTAAAAGACCTGTACTCTGAAAAGTATATTTGTTGTTCATGATTGGAACAACAAATATTGTTAAAATGTCTATGCCACCAAGGTAATCTACACATTTAATACAATCTCTTTGAAAATGCCACCAGAATTTTTCACAGAGCTTGAACAAACAACCCTAAAATGTGTAAGGTAACACAAAAGATCCCAAATAGCCAAAGCAATCTTGAAAAAGAAAAGCAAAGCTGAAGGCATCACTATTCCTGACTTCAAGTTATATTACCAAGCTGTAGTGATCATGACAGTATGGTATTGGCATAAAAACAGACACATAGATCAGTGGGGACAGAAGAGAAAACCCAGAAATTAACCCATAATTATATCTTAAATTAATACTTCAACTAAGCAGGAAAGAATAGCCAATGGAAAAAAGACAGTCTTTTCAACAAATGGTGTTGGGAAAACTGGACAGCAACATGCAAAAGAATGAAACTGGACCACTTTCTTACACCATACACAAAAATAAATTCAAAATGGATTAAAGACCTAAATGTAAGACAGGAAAAAATCAAAATCCTAGTGAACACAGGCAGTAACCTCTTTGACATTGGCAGTAGCAACTTCTTACTAGATACATCTCCTGAGCAAGGGAAATAAAAGCAAAAATAAACTATTGAGACTTCATCAAAATAAGCTTCTGCACAGTGAAGAAAACAATCACAAAACTAAAAGGGAACCTTTGGAATGGAAGAAGATATTCGCAAATGGCATATCTGATAAAGGGTTAGTATCCAAAATATAAAAAGAACTTATCAAACTCAACATCCTTTTGGTTGTTGGTTATTCATAACCAATTAAATAATGGGCAGAAGACATGAATAGACATTTCTCCAAAGAAGACATACAGATGACCAACAGACACATAAAAAGATGCTCAGCATCATTCATCATCAGGGAAATGCAAATCAAAACTATAATGGGCTACCACCTCATCTGTCAGAATGGCTAAAATTAACAGCACAAGAAACAACAGGTGTTGGTGAGGATGTAGAGAAAAAGGAATCCTCTTGCATTGTTGGTGGGAATGCAAACTTGTGCAGCCACTCTGGAAAACAGTACGGAGGTTCCTCAAAAAATTAGAGATAGAACTACTCTCTGACCCAGCTATTGCACTACTGGGTATTTACCCAAAGGATACAAAGATAGTGATTCAAAGGGATACGTGCATCTTAATGTTTATAGCTGGATCATCAACAATAGCCAAATTGTGGAAAGAGCCCAAATGCCCATCAATAGATGAATGGACAAAGAAGTGGTATATATACACAATGGAATATTATTCAGCCATAGAAAGGAATGAAATCTTGCCATTTGCAATGATTTAGGTGGAGTTAGAAAGTATTATGCTAAGCAAAATAAAGTAGCCAGAGAAAGACAAATGCCGTATTATTTCACTCATGTGGAATTTAATAAACAAATGAACATGAGTTGGGGTGGGGGAAGAGAGGCAAAGCAATTAACACTCTTAACTAGATAGAACAAACAGTTACTGGAGAGGAGGTGGGCAGGGGGATGTGTAAAATAGGTGATGGGTATTAAGGAGGGCACTTGCTGTGATGAGCACTGGGTGTTGTATGGAAGTGATGAATCACTAAATTCTACACCTGAAACTAACATTACACTGTATGTTAACTGGAATTTAAATAAAAATTTGGAGAAAGAAAAAAATTATTTTGACTGGTTAGAAAACAGGGTGCAATGGAACACAGGTTGGAAACCAATACTTTTTTTTCTTTTCCTTAAAACCAAACAAAAAAATCAATGACCAAATAATTTTCTCAAGGCAGGAATCTGGCAAATATTACTTGTTGGCTCCAAGAGAGAAATGGCATCCTAGAACAAAAATGGTCTAGTACATCATTATTTGCTTATACAGCATGGTAAAAAAAATCGTTAAGTTTATATTAAATCACTGTTCTTATATATTAAATTGCCACACAAGTTAAGACTAGGCCCTTTTTCTTTCTCTAGAACAAGACCTGTAGATTCAATTCTAGACCACTAGGGCTTTCATACAATTAGTGGAGCTATTTTTCTATATTAAGATTTTTGAGTCACGGCAGCCTCTTTGCTTTTCAGGTGAAATAGATAACTAACAAATTACTTAATTTACTTTGCTAATTCAGTGGGGTTTAATAAGACCCAGATTACATGGGTTGTTCATCAGGCTTTTTGTGAGGGGACAGTTGCTCTGAATTAGCAATTACCTACTTCCCCCTCCCCCCCGAAACTTTCATAAACATAAAAAATCTAAATAGCTTGGCATCTTCACTTATGTCTCTTTTCTATTGCCGTTTCTAACACTGTTTCAAGAAATCATAACTTGAATTCCAGTAAAGAGCTTTAAAAATTTTTAAGTACTATGAACTATTTTGTTAAATGCAGCAATATGCGTGGGTATTTTAATCACTTTATAACGCAAGTCAATTTTCAAAATGCAGTAATTTTTTTCTTGAGGTTACCTAGAGTAAGTCTGGCCAAAAATCAGGGAGCATGCTCTGTGTAAACCCAGCGTATACTTTTCTGAGTCAGGTGTTTGAGTTTCTCTGTTTTGTTAGTTTGCAAAATACTGGAAGGAGAGGTAGTATTTTATACATTCATTTCGTCCTAACAAAACCAACATAGCCTCTTAAAAGTCTTGAATTCATTTCTTATCAGCTATTTCTTTTCATTTTATCTCTGGGGGTTTTATATCCTTCCTTCAGATATTCCCTCGAGTTTTCGAAAGTCCCACATCAGACTGCAACCCAATAATAGTTCTTCACGATCTTCTTTTTAGCCATTCCTTTCCCGCCCGCATCAGCAAAGTTAGGCATACTCAACCACTGCTTTGCCAAAGAGCGCGAGGGTTTGTCCACACGTTTGGTCAAAATGCATTCCCCTAAATTACACATCCTAATTCCTTTAACTTTCCACTTTTCCTCCAGCAAGTGAACCTCGGATCGAAATTTAAATCTGCCCCCGCCTGCAACACCTCGCTGCTCCTACCTGCGGCCTTCTCGCTATTGCCCTGCCTACTGAACCCAAGTTCCTCTCCCCAGGCGATCCGTTTCCCAAGAAAAACAAAAGTCACTTGTGTTTTCGGGGCTTTGGTACCCGCTTTCTTCCTCCTTATCCGACCAGAGGCCCTCCGTACTTCCCCACCCATACGCGACCTCAACCTCCCGCAGCCGCTTTGCCTCGGAGCGCCACTTCCGGATAGCCTGTGTCTCCTCTTTACCGGTCCGCCCACCTCCCCCGCGCATTTCCTAGAGCTTTGTCTTAAAACGCTGGCGGGGTCTGAGCGGGGACCAGGCTAGCCCAACACGAGAGGTCTCCAAGAAGACGCGCCGAGTGGCTGCTACAGCCTGGGAGCTTCGGCCCCGCTGCGGAGTCGAGTGGTGGCGGTGGCGGGACAGTTTGTTTTGAGCACCGAAGGGGCAACACCCGGAAGTGGCTCCGTACCGGAGCTGCGCCGCCGCCGGGGGCGGGTGCCGGGTGCCGGGTACCGGGAGGTGGAGGGGACGCCACAGTACTTTTTGGCGTAAGTGTCAGCGGAGGGTGCGGTACGGCCCCGGGGCGGGAGTCGGCCTGGTTCCCGTCCGAGTTCTACGGTGGTAGATCCGGCTGGGTTCCTGGAGGCGAGGGCCTCGTGGGACGGCTGGGCTGGTGAGGGTTTGTGGCGGCCAAAGGGGATCCCGCTCGCTTCATTCTCCCACTCCAGGGGATTCGCTGTCTTCAGTTCAACCCTATTCCTCCCACCCTTCGCCAGGCGAGTTGAGGGGAGTTGTACTAGCGAGGAAGTCGCAGTTGGAGGAGAGAGTCCACTCGTTTTTTTCGGCTTCTGGGAGGAGGCGAGCGGCTGCTTTGGTGGGGACTTTTGCTTTTCGGCCTTTTCAACCCCTCCTGAGAAATGCTTTTTCTTTGGCTGCACCACCGACTCAGTAACTTTTCATGTTTGCCTTTACCCCATTCAGCTTCTGACTTTGACTCCTCTGCACCTTAAAAGATGCTGGAGTCCTATGTGACTCCAATTTTAATGAGCTATGTGAATCGCTACATCAAGAATTTAAAGCCGTCAGATCTACAGCTTTCACTATGGGGTGGAGACGTGGTTCTCAGCAAGCTCGAGTTAAAGTTGGATGTGCTGGAACAGGTAAGCTGTGTAGCTGTCATTACCTGGAAACATTTACAGCTTGTTTAGGAATTCTCCTGCACTTCGGCTTTATGCTTTAAAAGCTTAAATTTTCTGTTAAAGTATTCTGGGTTACCCTGAAACTACAGACCTTCTTTTACGGAAGTTTTTTTTTTTTTTTTTTTCATGGTTTGTTACTAGTGATGGTTTGTTAGGATTGGATTCCCAAAAGGTGCCTCAACAAATAGGAAAACAGTTTCATTGTGCTTGTCGGAATTGTTCAGTCTGCTTACTTAGTTCTCAAGCATTACCGGACAGGCTAATATACATTGCTAAGATTGTGAATGAAGCTGGAAAATATTACATTGCCATTCTCTTTTGGGGAATGGAAGGGTCTGAAAGATAGCAAGAAAGTGCTGCCTCTTAAGTAGGAAAGATGACATTATCTGTGGCATCTTCAGAGAATTGAGTAAACCCAAATTGAGAATGCCAGCAAAATTAAAAACTTTCTTACTCACTTTTTAGGCTTTTTTTCTGTTAGCTTGAGGTTGGTCTGATGTAAATGAACTGTAATTTAAAATTTCATATATTAATTCATTGAGTTCATTTATTACTAACATGCCAGGCAACTCTCTTAGGCCCGGAGATAGAAAAATTATCTGTGGAAACTCAGAAGAGCCAGACCAACCGCTTTGTAGGAGATAAGGGAAGTCTTTTTTTTTTTTTTTAAGCGTTAGTAAGGGATTTTATTTTATTTTTTAAATTAAAAAGTAAAAATATCAATAAATATTAGAAATTCAAATCATATGCAAAAGCTATTAAGTAAAAAAAAATGAAAGTCTTTCTACTCCCACTATCTAGGGCTGTCCACTATTAATATTTTTATTTGGGTGTTTCCAGACATTTTCCTATGCACGTATCAATGCAGGTATCATCATGCATAGGAGATAAGGGAAGTCTTAATCTGATGGTGAAAGTTAATAATTTTTATATTCCACTCTTCCTGTATTATTGAGTAATCTAGAGTTATCACTAAGAAATAATACTCTTGGTTCCTTCCCTTTCTCTCCAAGTTTATCTTAATATCTTCATTTTTTAAAAGCACAAGTCCTAAGTATATAGCTCAGTTTTTATGTATGTATACACCTGTGTAACTGCTGTCTCAATCAAGAAATAGAATATTCCCTGGGCACCTGGGTAGCTCAGTTAATTGAGCGTGGGACTCTTGATTTCGGCTGGCATGGTCTCCTTGTAGGATCGAGCCTCCCCTACCATCTGGCTGGAGCACTGAGCCTGCTTGCAATTCTTTCTCTGCTCTTTCCCTGCTCGTGTGGGCTCCCTTTTCCTCAAAATAAAGAAATAAACATTAAAAAAAAGATATAGAATATTTCCTGCACACTGCATGGCTCCCCTTTGCAAATCAGTAGCCCTATCCCTAAAACAGGTGACTATTATTCTGACTTATATATACACAGAGAAATTTACCTGTTCTTGAACCTTAATGAATTGGAATCACATGTGTGTGGCTGTTTTTGTTTGACCTTATGGCTAAGGTCAACCCATGCTGTTGCAGGAGCTATAGTTCTTTGTATTGCCTTGTAGTATTCCATTGGCTAAAGATTCACAATTTATTTTTCCATTGATGTACATTGGGATGCTTTCTACTTTTGGCTATTATGAAAAAAGCTCTTGTGAACATTCTTATACATGTGTTTTGGTGGACAATTTCCCTTAGGTGTATACTTAGGGTGTGTGTGTGTGTGTGTGTGTATATATATTGAACTTTGACAGATACTGCCAAATAGTTTTCCAAAGTGGTTTTATTAATTTACATTCTCACCAACAGTGTATGAGAGATCCAGTTACTTTGAATGTTTGCTATTACTTCGTATGTTTGTTATTTTAATTTTAGCCTTTCTGGTGGGTGTGTAGTGGTACATCAGTTTAAATTTGCATGTCCTGGGACACCTGGGTGGCCCTGTTGGTTAAGCATCTGACTTGGGCTCAGGTTATGATCTCACTGTTAGTGCGTTCGAGCCCCACATCAGGCTCTGTGCTAATAGCTCAGAGCCTGGAGCCTGCTTTAGATTCTGTGTCTCCCTCCCTCTCCACCACTCCCCTGCTTGCACGTGCTTTCTTCTTCTCTCTCTCAAAAATAAATAAACATTAAAAAAATTAAAAAGAAAATTGCATTTCCCTAATGACTAATGATGTTGAGCACATTTTCATATGCTGCTTATGGCTATTTGGATATACTTCTTTGTAAAGCCTTTATTCTTTCGCCTTTTTAAAAAATTGGGGGGGGCGCCTGGGTGGCTTGGTCGGTTAAGCGTCCGACTTCGGCTCAGGTCATGATCTCACGGTCCGTGAGTTCGAGCCCCGCGTCGGGCTCTGTGCTGGCAGCTTGGAGCCTGGAGCCTGTTTCGGATTCTGTGTCTCCCTCTCTCTCTGCCCCTCCCCTGTTCATGCTCTGTCTCTGTCTCAGAAATAAACATTAAAAAAAAAAATTTTAAAAATTGGGTATTTTTTTTTTTTTTTAATTGACGTGTGGTGGTTCTCTACATATTTTGGAAATGAGTCCTTTGCCAAGTATGTTTTGCAGTATCTTCTCCCAGTCTGTGGCTGGTCTTTTTAGTCTCTTAAAGTTATCTTTGGGTGAATAGAAGCTCATAATTTCATTGAGGTCTAAGTTTTCAGTCTTTTCTTTTGTGTTTAAGAAATATTTGCTGGGGCGCCTGGGTGGCTCAGTCGGTTGAGCGTCCGACTTCGGCTCAGGTCATGATCTCGCGGTCCGTGAGTACGAGCCCCACGTCCGGCTCTGTGCTGACTGCTCAGAGCCTGGAGCCTGTTTCGGATTCTGTGTCTCCCTCTCTCTGACCTTCCTCTGTTCATGCTCTGTCTCTCCCTGTCTCAAAAATAAATAAAATGTTAAAAAAAATTAAAAAAAAAAGAAATATTTGCTTATTCCAGGAACATGAAGATATTCTCTTGTTTTCTTTGTGTTTTTTCTTTTGTGTGTGTGTGTGTGGGGGGGTATTTTTATTTGAATCACCCCGTGCTCATCATGATGAGTGCAGTCCTTAATCCCCATCACCTATTTCACCCATCCCCTCCCCCCTCCTCTGGTAACAATTACTTTATTCTCAATAGTTAAGAGTCTGTTAATTGGTTTGCCTCTCTTTTCCTTCTGTGCTCCTTGTTTCTTAAATTCCATATATCAGTGAAATCATATAGTATTTGTCTTTCTCTGACTTATTTTAATTAGCATGATATACTCTAGCTTCATCCATGTCATTGCAAATGGCAAGATTTCATTCTTTTGATGGCTGAGTAATATTCCATTGTGTGTATACACACACACATCGCTTCTTTATCCATTCATCTATTTACAGACATTTGGTCTCTTTCCATAATTTGGTTATTGTTGATAATGCTGCTATACCTATCAGGATGCCTGTATCCCTTTCCCTGATGATGAGTGATGCTGAGCATCTTTTCATGTGCCTGTTGTCCATCTGTATGTATTCTTTGGAGAAATGTCTATTCATGTGTTCTGCCCATTATTTAATTGGATTATTTATGTTTTGGGTGTTGAGTTTGATAAGTTCTTTATAAATTTCGGATGCTAACCTTTTATTGGATGTCATTTGCAATCTTCTCCCCTTCTGTAGATTGCCTTTTAGTTTTGTTGATTGTTTCCTTCACTGTGCAGAAACTTTTTATTTTGATGAAGTTCCAATAGTTGATTTGTACTTTAGTTCCCTTGCTTCCGGAGACTTATCTAGAAAGAAATTGCTATGGCTAAGTCAAAGAAGTTACTGTTGCATTCTCTTCCAGGATTTTTATGTTTTCAAGTCTCACATTTAGGTCTTTAATCCATTTCGAATTTATTTTTGTGTATGGTATAAGTAAGTGGTCCAGTTTCATTGTTTTTGCATATTGCTTTTTGTTTTCTTTTAGAAGCTTTATTTTCTTTGATTTATCCAAATTAATTTTTCTATAAGTGTGAAGTAGAGGTTAAGATGTACCTTTTTTTCTTTGATAATCAGTTGATTCACACCACTTGTTGAACCATTCTTTTTCTATTGAATTGAAGTCTTAGTTGTAAATCAGGTTGTCAGATATATGTGGATTTATTTCTGAACTCTGTATCTGCTCTGTAGCCCATTAGTCTATTCTTGTGTCACTACCATACTGACTTTTACAGTACATTTTGGTATCTCATAGTGTAATTTGTGTAACTGTTCTTTTTTCCTTGTCATAACTGTTGTAAGTCCTTTGCATTTCCATATACGTTTTAATTTCAAATTGTAAATTTTAGAATTAATTTTCCTCCAAAGGGGAAACCCACTGACATTTTTGTTGCGATTACATCAAATCAGATTACTCTGGGAGGAATTAACCTTAACACATATTTTGTTGACATAGTGAGTTTTTAAATCCATGTACAGAACATTACTTTGTGTATTTTTAGGTCCTCAATTTTTCTCAGCAATGATTTGAAGTTTTCTGAGAAGCATTGCACATATATCATTAAACATGATCTTTTGTTATAAGCAGCATTTAAAAAATTTTTCGTTTTCTAAAATACAAGTCAAAACCACAACGAAGTACCACCTTCTACCTGTCAGAATGGCTAAAATTGATAACTCAGGAAGCAACAGATGTTGGCAAGGATGTAGAGCTAGGGGAACACTTTTGTGCTGTTGGTGGGAATGCAAACTGGTGCAGTCACTCTGGAAAACAGTATGGAGGTTTCTCAAAAAATTAAAAATAGAACTATCTTATGACCCAGCAATAAAAACTAGGTATTTATTCCAAAGGATACAAAAATGCTGATTTGAAGGGGCACATGCACCCCAATGTTTATAGAAGCACTATCAGCAATAGGCAAATTACGGAAAGAGTCCAAATGTCCATTGACTGAATGGATAAAGGAGATGTGTTATACACACACACACACATACACACATACATACATATAATGGAATGTTACTCAGTGATCGAAAAGAATGAAATCTTACCATTTGCAAGAACATGGATGGAAGTAGAGTGTGTTATGCTAAGTGAAACAAGTCAGTCAGAGAAAGATAAATAGCATATGATTTCATACATATGTGGAATTCAAGAAACAGACGAACATAGGGGAAAGGAAGGAAAAATAAGATAGAGAGGGAGGCAAACCATAAGAGACTTAAAAACAGAGCACAAACTGAGGCTTGCTTGAGGGATGTGGGTTGGGGGAATGGGCTAAATGGGTGATTGGCATTAAGGAGCGCATGTTGGGATGACCACTGGGTGTTATATGTAAGTGATGAATCATTAACTTCTGCTGAAATCATTATTACACTGTATGTTAACTTAGATTTAAATAAAAATTAATTATTTTCTAAGTATGTTATCAGTACTCAGAAATACAGTTGTTTTAGTATATTCACCTTCCATTCATTGGCCTTTCTGACTTGTCTAACAGTTTTTGGTTTTTTCTTTTGGATTGCCTATGTACACAGTCATGCCATTTGCAAATAGTGACAGTTTTACATCTTTCTTTCCAGTGCTTATACCTTTTATTTCTTTATTGCACTGTGGGGTAGAAAATTAACATTCTTCTTTGTTCCCAACTTCAGCAGGAAAAGTGCTCAGTATTTTACTATTGAGCATGTTACTAGCTATAAATACTCTTAAACGTAAATACTTTTTTGTTCTTCCTTTTTACAAGTTTTTTAAAATCATGAATGGATTTGAATTTTATCTAATAGTACATTTAGTGTAATTGAGATTACATTTTAGTACATTTTCTTTTATTCTGTTAATGTGGTGAATTACATTGAGTTTTAATTTTTTAATTTTTATTTTTTTTAGTGTTTTTTTTTTTTTTTTTTTTTTTTTTTTTTAAAGAGAGTGCAAGCACTACCGGGGGAGGGGCAGAGAGAGAGAGGGAGATGCAGAATTGGAAGCAGGCTCCAGGCTCTTAGCTGTCAGCACAGAGCCCGATGCAGTGCTCAAACCCATGAGCTGTGAGATCATGACCTGAGCTAAAGTCAGACGCTTAACCGAGTAGGGCACCTAGGCGCCCCACATTGAATTTTTATATGGAGTTTGTATTCCTTGTATAAAACCCATACTTACTATATATTAACCTTTTTATATGTGGTTGGCATTGATTTGCTAAATTCTGTTTAGTTTTTTTAATGTTTGTTTATTTTATTTATTTTTTAATGTTTATTTTATTTTTTTTAACATGAAATTTATTGTCAAATTGGTTTCCATACAATACCCAGTGCTCATCCCAAAAGGTACCCTCCTCAATACCCATCACCCACCCTCCTCTCCGTCCCACCCCCCACCAACCCTCAGTTTGTTCTCAGTTTTTAAGAGTCTCTGTGCTTCGGCTCATTCCCTCTCTAACCTCTTTTGTTTTTTTCTTCCCCTCCCCCATAGACTTCTGTTAAGTTTCTCACGATCCACATAAGAGTGAAAACGTAAGGTATCTGTCTTTCTCTGTATGACTTATTTCACTTAACACTAGCTAGTTCCATCCATGTTGCTACAAAGGGCCATATTTCATTCTTTATCATTGCCATGTGGTATTCCATCGTGTATATAAACCATAATTTCTTTACCCATTCGTCAGTTGATGGACATTTAGGCTCTTTCCATAATTTTGCTATTGCTGAAAGTGGTGCTATAAACATTGGGGTACAAGTGCTCCTATGCATCAGCACTACTGTGTCCCTTGGGTAAATTCCTAGCAGTGCTATTGCTGGGTCATAAGGTAGGTCTATTTTTAATTTTTTGAGGAGCCTCCACACTGTTTTCCAGAGCGGCTGCACCAGTTTGCTTTCCCACCAACAGTGCAAGAGGATTCCCGTTTCTCCACATACTCTCCAGCATCTGTAGTCTCCTGATTTGTTCATTTTAGCCACTGTGACTGGCGTGAGGTGATAGCTGAGTGTGGTTTTGATTTGTATTTCCCTGATGAGGAGCAACGTAGAGCATCTTTTCATGTGCCTGTTGGTCATCTGGCTGTCTTCTTTAGAGAAGTGTCTATTCATGTTTTCTGCCCATTTCTTCACTGGATTATTTGATTTTTTTGGGTGTGGAGTTTGGTGAGCTTTTTATAGCTTTTGGATACTAGCCCTTTGTCTGATATGTCATTTGCAAATATCTTTTCCCATTCGGTTGGTTGTCTTTTAGTTTTGTTGATTGTTTCCTTTGCAGTGCAGAAGCTTTTTATCTTCATGAGGTCCCAATAGTTCATTTTTGCTTTTAATTCCCTTGCCTTTGGGGATGTGTCAAGTAAGAAATTGCTGCGGCTGAGGTCAGAGAGGTCTTTTCCTGCTTTCTCCTCAAGGGTTTTGATGGTTTCCTGTCTCACATTCAGGTCCTTTATCCATTTTGAGTGTAGTTTTGTGAATGGTGTAAGAAAGTGATCTAGTTTCATTCTGCGTGTTGCTGTCCAGTTCTCCCAGCACCATTTATTAAAGAGACTGTCTTTTTTCCATTGGATATTCTTTCCTGCTTTGTCAAAGATCAGTTGGCCATACATTTGTGAGTCTAGTTCTGGGGTTTCTATTCTATTCCATTGGTCTATGTGTCTGTTTTTGTGCCAATACCATGCTGTCTTGATGATTACAGCTTTGTAGTAGAGGCTAAAGTCTGGGATTGTGATGCCTCCTGCTTTGGTCTTCAAAATTACTTTTGCTATTCATTGTCTTTTGTGGTTCCATACAAATTTTAGGATTGCTTGTTCTAGCTTTGAGAAGAATGCTGGTGCAATTTTGATTGGGATTGCATTGAATGTGTAGATAGCTTTGGGTAGTATTGACATTTTAACAAAATTCATTCTTCTAATCCATGAGCACGGAATGTTTTTCCGTTTCTTTATATCTTCTTCAATTTCCTTCATAAGCTTTCTAAAGTTTTCAGCATACAGATCTTTTACATCTTTGGTTAGGTTTATTCCTAGGTATTTTATGCTTCTTGGTGCAGTTGTGAATGGGATCAGTTTCTTTGTCTTTCTGTTGCCTCATTACTAGTGTATGAGAACACAACTGATTTCTGTACATTGATTTTCTGTCCTGCGTCTCTGAGGATTCATGTATCAGTTCTAGCAGACTTGTGGTGGAGTCTATCGGATTTTCCATGTATAATATCATGTCATCTGCAAAAAGTGAAAGCTTGACTTCATCTTTGCCAATTTTGATGCCTTTGATTTCCTTCTGTTGTCTGATTGCTGATGCTAGCACTTCCAACACTATGTTAAACAACAGCGGTGAGAGTGGACATCCCTGTCGTGTTCCTGATCTCGGGGAAAGCTCTCATTTTTCCCCATTGAGGATGATGTTAGCTGTGGGCTTTTCATAAATGGCTTTTATGATGTTTAAGTATGTTCCTTCTATCCCGACTTTGTTGAGGGTTTTTATTAAGAAAGGATGCTGAATTTTGTCAAATGCTTTTTCTGCATTGATTGACAGGATCCTATGGTTCTTTTCTTTTATTAACGTGATGTATGACATTGATTTGCGAATGTTGAACCAGCCCTGCAGCCCAGGAATGAATCCCACTTGATCATGGTGAATAATTCTTTTTATATGCTGTTGAATTCGATTTGCTAGTATCTTATTCAGAATTTTTGCATCCATATTCATCAGGGATATTGGCCTGTAGTTCTCTTTTTTTTTACTGGGTCTCTGTCTGGTTTAGGAATGAAAGTAATGCTGGCTTCATAGAATGAGTCTGGAAGGTTTCCTTCCCTTTCTATTTTTTGGAACAGCTTGAGAAGGATAGGTATTATTTAAATGTGTGGTAGAATTCCCCAGGGAAGCCATCTGGTCCTGGACTCTTATTTGTTGGGAGATTGTTGATAACTGATTCAATTTCTTCGCTGGTTATGGGTCTGTTCAAGCTTTCTATTTCTTCTTGGTTGAGTTTTGGGAGTGTGTGGGTGTTTAGGAATTTGTCCATTTCTTCCAGGTTTTCCAGTTTGTTGGCATATAATTTTTCATAGTATTCCCTGATAATTTCTTGTATTTCTGAGGGATTGGTTGTAATAATTCCATTTTCATTCATGATTTTATCTATTTGGGTCCTCTCCCTTCTTGAGAAGCCTGGCTAGAGGTTTATCAATTTTGTTTATTTTTTCAAAAACCAACTCTTGGTTTCATTGATCTGCTCTACAGTTTTTTTTTAGATTCTATGTTGTTTACTTCTGCTCCGATCTTTATTATTTCTCTTCCTCTGCTGGGTTTGGGGTGTCTTTGCTATTCTGCTTCTGTTTCCTTTAGGTGTGCTGTTAGATTTTGTGTTTGAGAGTTTTCTTGTTTCTTGAGATAGGCCTGGATTGTAATGTATGTTCCTCTCGGGACTGCCTTTGCTGCATCCCAAAGTGTTTGGATTGTATTTTCATTTTCGTTTGTTTCCATATATTTCTTAATTTCTTCTCTAATTGCGTGGTTGACCCATTCATTCTTTTTTTTTTTTTTTAATTTTTTTTTTTCAACGTTTATTTATTTTTGGGACAGAGAGAGACAGAGCATGAACGGGGGAGGGGCAGAGAGAGAGGGAGACACAGAATCGGAAACAGGCTCCAGGCTCTGAGCCATCAGCCCAGAGCCTGACGCGGGGCTCGAACTCACGGACCGCGAGATCGTGACCTGGCTGAAGTCGGACGCTTAACCAACTGCGCCACCCAGGCGCCCCGACCCATTTATTCTTTAGTAGGGTGTTCTTTAACCTCCATGCTTTTGGACGTTTTCCAGACTTTTTCCTGTGGTTGATTTGAAGCTTCCATAGCATTTTGGTCTGAAAGTGTGCATGGTATGATCTCAATTCTTGTATACTTATGAAGGGCTGTTTTGTGACCCAGTATGTGATCTATCTTGGAGAATGTTCCATGTGCCCTCGAGAAGAAAGTATATTCTGTTGCTTTGGGATGCAGAGTTCTTAATATATCTGCCAAGTCCATCTGATCCAATGTATCATTCAGGGCCCTTGTTTCTTTATTGATCCTGTGTCTAGATGATCTATCCGTTGCCATAAGTGGGGTATTAAAGTCCCCTGCAATTACCACATTCTTATCAATAAGGTTGGTTATGTTTGTGATTAATTGTTTTATATATTTGGGGGCTCCCGTATTCGGTATTCGGCACGTAGACATTTATAATTTTTGGTCTTCCTGATGGATAGACCCTGTAATTATTAAATAATGCCCTTCTTCATCTCTTGTTACAGCCTTTAATTTAAAGTCTAGTTAGTCTGTTATAAGTATGGCTACTCCAGCTTTCTTTTGACTTCCAGTGGCATGATAGATCTCCGTCCCCTCACTTTCAATCTGAAGGTGTCCTCAGGTCTAAAATGAGTCTCTTGTAGACAGCAAATAGATGGGTCTTGTTTTTTTATCCATTCTGATACCCTGTGTCTTTTGGTTGGAGCATTTAGTCCATTGATGTTCAGTGTTATTATAGAAAGATATGGGTTTAGAGTCATTGTGATGTCTGTAGGTTTCATGCTTGTAGTGATGTCTCTGGTACCTTGTCTCACAGGATCCCCCTTAGGATCTCTAGTAGGGCTGGTTTAGTGGTGATGAATTCCTTCAGTTTTTGTTTGTTTGGGAAGACCTTTATCTCTCCTTCTATTCTAAATGACAGACTTGCTGCATAAAGGATTCTTGGCTGCATATTTTTTCTGTTCATCACATTGAAGATCTCCTGCCATTCCTTTCTGGCCTGCCAAGTTTCAGAAGAGAGATCTGTCACGAGTCTTATCAGTCTCCCTTTATATGTTAGAGCATGTTTATCCCTTGCTGCTTTCAGAATTTTCTCTTTATCCTTGTATTTTGCCAGTTTGACTATGATATGTCGTGCAGAAGATCGATTCAAGTTACGTCTGAAGGGAGTTCTCTGTGCCTCTTGGATTTCAATGCCTTTTTTCCTTCCCCAGATCAGGGAAGTTCTCAGCTACGATTTCTTCACGTACACGTTCAGCACCTTTGCCTCTCTCTTCCTCCTCCAGAATTCCAATTATGCATATGTTATTATGTTTAATTGTGTCACTTATTTCTCTAATTCTCCCCTCATAGTCCTGGATTTTTTATCTTTTTCTCAGCTTCCTCTTTTTCCATAATTTTATCTTCTCACTCACCTTTTCTCTCCTCTGCCTCTTCAATCCGAGCTGTGGTCACATCCATTTTATTTTGCAGCTCATTTACAACATTTTTTAGCTCCTCCTGACTGTTTGTTAGTCCCTTGATCTCTGTAGTAATAGATTCTCTGCTGTCCTCTATACTTTTTTCAAGCCCAGCGATTAATTTTATGACTATTATTTTAAATTCATTTTCTGTACATTGCTTAAATCGCTTTTGATCAATTCGTTAGCTGTTGCTACTCCCTGGAGTTTCTTTTGAGGAGAATTCCTCTGTTTTGTCATTTTGGGTAGTCCCTGGGGTGGCGGGGAACTGCAGGGCTCTTCCCCTGTGCTGTGTGGAGTGACTTGAGTTGGTGGGCGGGGTGCAGTCAGACCTGATATCTACCCCCAGCCCACTGCCAGGGCCAGTCAGACTGGTATGTACCTTCTCTCCCAGGGGCAGGTCTCACTGTGGAGTGGTGTGGCCCCTGTCTGGGCTACTTGCATACTGCCAGGCTTGTGGTGCTGGTTCGATGGGATATGGCGTATTAGCTGGGGTAGATTGGCAAGGTGCACAGGGTCGGGAGGGGGAGGCTCAGCTCGCTTTTCCTTCGGTGATCCCCTTTGGGAGGGCCCTGCGGCACCGGGAGGGAGTCAGACCTGCCACCGGAGGGATGGATCCGCAGAAGCACAGTGTTGGGTGTTTGCACGGTGCAAGCAAGTTCTCTGTCGGGAACTGGTTCCCTTTGGGTTTTTGGCTGGGGGATGGGCAAGGGAAATGGTGCTGGCCAGTGCCTTTGTTCCCCTCCAAGCTCAGCCGTGTCCTCCAGGGCTCAACAACTCTCCCTCCCACTGTCCTCTAGCCCTCCTGCTCTCGGAGCAGAGCTGTTGACTTATAACATTCCAGATGTTAAGTTCCGCTGGCTGTCAGAACTCACTCTGTCCGATCCCTCCGCTTTTGCAAGCCAGACTCAGGGGCTCTGCCTTGCCCGGTGGGCTGCCCCTCCACCGCCCTGGCTCCCTCCCATCAGTCCGGGTAGTGCGCACCGCCTCCCCACCCTTCCTACCCTCTTCTGGGGGCCTCTCGTCTATGCTTGGCTCCGGAGAGTCTGTTCTGCTAGTCTTCTGGTGGTTTTCTGGGTTATTTAGGCAGATGTGGGTGGAATCTAAGTGGTCAGCGGACGCGGTGAGCCCAGTGTCCTCCTACGCTGCCATCTTATTAATATCGCTTGAGGGAGACTTTAAAGTAACATTCAGAAGGCTATTCACTGGACCTCTTTGATCTTGGCCGCAGCAACTTCTTTCTAGATACGTCTCTTTATCATTTCTTACTGGGTAGTGGAATATAGTGATCAGATGTCCAAGTTTGGTTCATAGAACAGCACTGGGTTAATGGCCTCCATTGTTTGGTCAGGGCGGGACTGTCTTTGTTTATTTTTGACAGAGAGCATGAGCAGGGGAGTGGCAGAGAGGAAAGGGTACTGAGGATCCTAAGCGGGCTCTGTCTGACAGCAGAGAGTCTCATGTGGGGCTCCAACTCAATAACTGTGACATCATGACGTGAACTGAAGTTGGATGCTCAACCTACTGAGCCACCCAGGTGCTCCAGTTTTTTTTTTTTTTTTTTTTTAAAGTTTATTGTGAGAGAGAGCAGGGGAGGGGCAGAGAGAGGAAGAGAGAGATTGAGAATCCCAAGCAGGCTCTGGGCTGCCAGTACAGAGCTGTCTCACACAAATTGTGAGATCGTGACCTGAGTCAAGATTTAGAGTTGGACGCTGAACCGACTGAACCACCCAGGCACCCTTTTTATTTAGTTTTGTATCAGTTATGCTTATAAATGATTGTGGTCTGTGATTTCTCTTTTCTTGTAATGTCCTTATCCGGTTTTGATTATCATAGATTTATTGATTCCACTAAATTATTTGCAAAGAAGTTCCTCTTTTTATAATATGAGTCTATGTAAGATATTTTTCCATTTTGGTAAAATAAACATGCCAAAATTTACCATTTTAGCCATTTTTTATTGTATGGTTCTGTGGCATTGATAACATTTACATTGTCTTACAGCCATTACTTTTTCAGTTTCCCAAACTGAACCTCTAGGTCCATTGAGCCACTAACTCCCTGTTCTCTTTTACCAGCCCCTGGTAGGCAACCACCTAGAATGGCAACCACCATTCTTTTTGTTTTTATGAACTTATGAACTTTGACTACTCTTAACCTTACAAATGGAAACTTGCAATATTTATCCTTTTATGACTAGCTTATTTAACTTATTAGCATGACGTGTTCAAGGTTCGTTCATGTTGTAGCATGTATAGAATTTCCTTCCTTTTTAAGACTGAATAATCTTAATATTCAGTCCATTAATAATAATGGACTTAATAGTCCATTGTATATACCAGATTTTGTTCATTCATCCATTGATGTACATTTGGGTTGCTTCTGCCTTTTGGCTGTTGTGAGTAATGCTGCTGCAAACATGGATGTACAAATACCTATTTTTCGTCCCTTTTAGTTTTGGATATATACCCGAAAGTGGAATTGCTAGATTGTATAGAAATTCTGTGTTTAAATTTTTGAGGAGTGCCTGGGTGGCTCGGTCAGTTTAGTGTCCAAGTCTTGTTTTCAGCTCAGGTCATGATCTCATGGCTGTGAGAGCTGGGCCCTGTGTTGGGCTCCGTGCTGGGTGTGGAGCCTGCTTAAGATTCTCTCTCTCCCTCTCCCTGTCTGCCCCTCCCCTCCTCATTTTCTCTCTCTCAAAAAAAAATAAATAAATAAAAATAAATTTTTGTGCAATTGCCATACTATTCTCCACAGTGGCTATACCATTTTTCATCCCTGTCAGCAATGTACAAGGGCTCTAGTTTCTCACTATCTTCACCAACACTTGTTGTTTTTGACTTTTTTTTTTTTTTTTATTACAGCCATCCTAATGGGTGTGACATGGTGTTTCATTGTGGTTTTGATTTGCATTTTCATAATGCTTGCTGTTGAATATCTTTTCATGTGCTTAATTTGCTATGTGTATATTTTTGGAGAAATGTCTATTCAAGTGTTCTGCTCATATTTAAAATTGTGCTTTTTTTTTTTGTTACTGGGTTGTAGGAATTATTTATATGTTCTGATTACCAGTCCCTTATCAGAAACATGATTTATGAATATTTTCTCCCATTGTGGGTTGCCTTCAAGTCTATTGATACTGTCTTTTGATGAAAAGTTTTAAATTTTGATGAAGTCCAACATATTTTTCTTTTGATGCCTGGGCTTTGGGTGTCCTATCTAAGAAATTATTGTCAAGTGCAGTGTCATGAAGCTTTTTGTTTTCTTGGAGCTTTATAGTTGTAGCTTTCCATTTAGGTCTTCGATTCATCTTGAGTTAATTTTTGTATATGGTATAAAGATCTAACTTCATTTGTTTCTATAAATCCAGTTTTACCAACACCATTTGTTGAAGTCCTTTCCCCATTGAATGGTCTTGGCACCCTTGAAGATCACCTGGCCGTAGATTTGAGGGTTTATTTCTGGGCTTTCAATACAGTTCCCTTGGTGGTTTGTATGTTTGTCATTATATCAGTATCACTTTTTTTGGTTACCATAACTTTGTAGTAAGTTTTGAAATCAGGAAGTGTGTAATCTCCAACTTTGTTCTTCTGTAAGTTTTTTAAATGTTAGGGAAAATGAGTCATGGTGTCGTGGGTCAGGAGTTTTCTCAGTTTGGAAAGTTTTAAATTCTTGATTTATTTTCTTTAGAAGATCTAGGACTTTTTAGATTTTTCATCTTTTGTTAGTTTTGGTTATGTTTTTCAGTGAATTTCTCCATTTCTTCAAAATCAGAGATCAGCAAACAATGGGCCCACTTTTTAAGGTAACATTTTATTGGAGCACAGCTGTTTTCATTTGCTTACATATTATCTGTGGCTGCTTTTGCAAACTAAAATGGCAGTCGTGAGTAGATAGGACAGAGGGTGCATGGCTTGCAAACACTTAAAATATTTGCTATCTGGGCCTTACTGAAAAAGTTTCCCAGCCCCTGATCAAAATTGTCATATGTAAAACCATAGAGTTGGATTTTTGGTCCAGTTTAAAGTTGACTCATTTTTAAAAAAATATCTAGGATCTGTTGTGATATCCTTTTTTCCTTTGTGATACTGGTGATTTGCATTTTCTTCATCAGTATTGCTGGGATTTTATTAATTTTATCTACATAGAACTAACTTCGATTTTTCTAATTTTCTTTTTTCTGCTGTCTTTTGTCATGGAATTTTTTATTTTGGCATTTGTTTTCCATTCCACTTTCTTTGGAGTTGATCTTCTGTTGTTTTCTCTAGCGCCTGAGATGAAAACTTTGGTCATTGATTTTTTTTTTTTTTTCCTTCTTCTTCTACCTTTTTCTGTTGAAATATATGCATTTAATGCTATAGACTTTTTTCCCTTTACCATCTATTTAGCGTTACATAACAGAGTTTTGTGTTTTTCATTATTCAAAAAATTTTTAATTTCCATTTTGACTTTCTTTGATCCATGGGTTATTTAGAAGTGTGTTGCTTAATTTCCAAACCTTTGGGGAATTGCTAATTATCTTTGTTACTGATTTCTAGTTTAATTCCAGTGTTGTCAGCATAGTCTCTATATCAGGTTAATCCATTATACTTTATGAATTATTGTATGGTCTGGTTTTGTAATTGTTCCATGTACAGGTGATTAAAAAGTGTGTATTCTGCAGTTGTTGCTGTATTTTTCCATAAATGTCATTTACTTCAAATTGGTTAATGAGTTCTTAAAATCTTGTAAATCCATGTGGATTTTCATGTGTGCTTGTTCTATCAGTTAGAGAGGTATGTTAACATCTCCAACTATGATTATGTATTTATCTATTTTTCTTCTTAGTTTTGTCAACTTCCACCTTGTATATCTAGAAATTAAGTGTACACAAATTTAAGTGATCTCTTATTTTTCAACATACTTAAGAACCATTTTGAAATGTGTCCATCTTTCATGCTAGTCATTCTTGCTTTAGTCTTTTTAATCATACTGTTTTAAGAATTGCTTCAGTTGCTTACCCTAAAGGTTACAAAATGCATATTTGACTTATTAGAGTCTTAGTACTTTTACCATTTCCTGAACAATCTTACAACAGTTTGACTGCATATGCCCTCCCACTTCCCTGCCTATTGTGGTCTTTTTTTTTTTTTTTTTCTTGTTTAGTTTGGGTTAACTTATTTAGTTTACCTCGGTTTAGCTTGTTTTTCTACTATTTCAGGTAGAAGTGTAGGTTATTGGTTTGAGGTAGTTCTTATAGGCATTTACAGCTACAAATGTCTTTAGCTGCATCCCATAAATTTTTGTATGTTGTATGTTCATTTAGCACAGATGCTTTCTGATTTTCCTTGAAATGAATGTGTATTCTTGCATTTGCTGGATGGAGTGGTTTATAGATTGCAGGTTTAACTGGTTGATAGTATTGTTCAAGTGTTCCATATCTGGATTGATTTTTTTCTTTCTATTGTGAGTGATGATTAAAGTCTACAATTGTTAAACTATTTTTCTTTTCTTTTTACTTTTGTTTGTTTTTGTTTTATGTATTTTGGGGTTCTGTTGCTATGCTCACATCTGTTTTACAGACCCCTGTATCATTATCAAGTATCTTGTGTTATCTCTAATAATTTTTTTCTCAAAGTCTGTTTTGTTTGATAAAATGTAATTACTCCAGCTGTACTGTGGTTGCTGTTTGCATTATACATATATGAATATATATGTATATTTGTAGGTTATATGAGTATATGTGAATATATATATGAGTATATATATGAATGTATATGTGAGTATATATATGAATATATATATTTTTTCCCTAATACACTGAATTTTAATTGTCTTATATTTTTGTGTTCATGCCTGGTACCATCTCTTTAAAAAAGTTTTACTGGCATGTTATTTAGCTTTAACTACCTCTTTTCAAATTTTATTTTGTTCATTGCAATTTCAGGCCATTACTGGGATAAAATTTTCACAGTGGAAAATAGTCATATGAAAAACAGGGAGACGGAAACACTGCTGGAAACTAAGATCATAGAAATGAAAATACTGGGGCGCCTGGGTGGCGCAGCCGGTTAAGCGTCCGACTTCAGCCAGGTCACGATCTCGCGGTCCCGGAGTTTGAGCCCCACGTCAGGCTCTGGGCTGATGGCTCAGAGCCTGGAGCCTGTTTCCGATTCTGTGTCTCCCTCTCTCTCTGCCCCTCCCCCGTTCATGCTGTGTCTCTCTCTGTCCCAAAAATAAAAAAAAAAAAAAAAAAAAAAAAAAAAGAAATGAAAATACTGTGTATGCCTAAAAGAGAATCTATACCGTTTCCCTAAATAGCAAGAAAATGTCCTGATTTCAGGTATTCCAGGCAAGAAACTAGATCACATGACTTCCTTGGAGTCTAATTTACTGTTGTTGTTTTTTTAATGTTTATTTTTGAGAGAGAGAGCGAGAGTGTGAGCAGGGGAGAGGCAGAGAGAGCGAGGGAGACCCAGATTCTGAAGCAGGTCAGAATCTGTGCTGTCAGCACAGAGCCTGACATGGGGCTTGAACTCATGAACCATGAGATTATAACCTGAGCCTGAAACTGGACGCTTAACTGACTGAGCCACCCAGGCACTCCCAATTTCTGTTTTTTGATTGAGGGATAATTGACATCACAGTGTAATAGTAGGTGTACTGCATAATGATTCGTTTTTTTTTTTTTTTGAGAGAGCAAGTGAACAGGGGAGGGGCGGGGGGGTGGGTGGGAGGAGAGAGAATCTTAAGCAGGCTATACACCCAGCATAGAGCCTGACATGGGGCTTGATCTCACTGTGAGATCATGACCTGAATGAAAATCAAGAGTCAGATACTTAACTGAGCCACCCAGGTGCCATTGATATTTTTATATATTCCAAAAAGACCAATTACCCCAATAAGTGTAGTTAACATTTGTCACCCTATACATAGTTGACAATTTTTTTTTTTGTAATGAGAACTTAAGGTTTACTTTTTCAGCAACTTTCAGATATACAGTTCAGTATCATTAAAGTCACCATGCTGTACATTACAGCCCCATGACTTATTTATTACATAACTGAAAGTTTGTACCTTTTGGCCCCTTTCACCTATTTTGCCTCCCCTCCACTCTATCACTCTATGCCTCTGGCAATCCCCAGTGTATCTATAAAAAAAAAAATTATCTGTTAAAAACCTTTTTTTTTTTTTTTTTTAATTGTCAACCTATTTTTGAATCCAAAGTATGTCTCTCTTTTTAAGTTATTTTTGTAGAGCAAGCATGTATGATTTGGGGAGAGGGGGAGGGAGAGAGAGAGAATCTTCAGCAAGCTTCACGCCAGGGACAGAGCCTGAACTGGGGCTTGATCCCACAACTCTGGGATCATGACCTGAGCCAAAATCTAGAGTTGGATTCTCAACCAAGTGAGCCACCCAGGTGCTCCTAAAGTATATCTCTTGAAGAGAACATGTAGTTGGATCTTTTTAAAAATCCAGTCTGACAGTCTTTGCGTTTGTTAGAGTGTTTAATATTGCCACATTTAATGTTTTTAATCACATGGTTGGATTCCCACTTACCATTTTGCTATTTTCAATGTGTCTTGTGTCTTTTTTGTTTTTCTCATATTCTTCACTATTTTAAGTGTTTGAAAGAGAGAGTGAGAGCACAAGCAGGTGAAGGACAGAGAGAGAGCCTCCCAAGCAGGCTCTGTGCTGTCAGTGCAGAGCCTGATATGGGGCTCAATCTCACAAACCATGAGATCATGACCTGAGCTGAAATCGAGAGTTGGACACTTGTCTGAATGAGCCACCCAGGAGCCCTCTTTACTACTTTAAGTAGATATTTTTTAGTGTTTGATTTTAATTCCTTTAATTTTCACATTATTTTTTGTTCCTAGTAGTTGCTCAAAGGATTTCAATATGCATCCATTTTTTAACAGTCTACTTGAAATTAATGCTAAATTTGTTATATTAAAACACAAACTTTTTCCATTATAGCTCCATTTCTTCCCTCTTCTTTGTATTGTTGTCTTATGAATTGCATCTTTGTGTTATTCTAATTTCAATAGTACAATTTTATAATTATGTTTTAGGGAATGGCCTGTTACATCAGGAGAAAACTAGACTTCTACTGTCCTTTAATAATTATCTATGTAAAATAACATTCATTGATGCTTTTTGTGTGGATTTGAATTACCATTTGGTGTTCTTCCTTTTCAGTCTGATGAAATTCTAGTATTTTGTTAGCAATGAATTAGCAGAGTCTTTGTTTATTTTGTATTCCTTTATTTTGCCTGCACTTTTGAAGAATACTTTTGCTGGATATAGAATTCTTGGTTGACAGGTTTTTGTTTTTGTTTTTTGTTTTTTGCTTTTTTAAATTTCCTCCGACTACCATCTTGCCATTATTGTTTGTAACGAGAAGTTAGCTATTTTTTTGTCTCATTTCAAGATTTTCTTTTTGTGTCTGGCTGTCAACATTTTCACTGTGGTGTGTCTGGGTGTGGATTTTCTGTTTTTTTGTTTTTTGTTTTTTGTTTTTTTTTTGCCTATTGTGAGTTTTTTTTAGTGAATTTTTGATTTAATTTATTGTACTTTTCAATTCCTTAATTTCCACTTGGTTCTTCTTGGTCATTTCTGTCTCATTGATATTTTCTATTTGAGGAACCATTGTCTTATGTTCCTTGAATTATTTAAATATGGTTTCCTCTTTTTTTTCTTTTTTTAACATTTATAATAGATGTTTTGAAGTTTTTGTGAACTAAGTCCTTTAGTTGACTACCTTCAGAAACGGCTTCTATTTACTTTGTATACTTTTCATGTTTCATAGTTTTTTGTTGAAAACTGAGCATTTTAGATAACAAGTTGTAGCAACTCTGAATTCTGATTTCCTCTATCTCTTGTGTTGTTGGTTTATTTCTTCAGTGACTTGCCTGAACTACATTTGTGGTGTTGCCCCTGTAATGTGTGGCCTGTAAGGTTGATATTTTTCCTCTTCCCATCCCCCAATTCTTTGTGTTTTCAACTCTGGCTTTCTAGGGATTACCCTGGGTCACTATAACTTAGTCATCAGCTAGTGATTGGCTAGAGGCTTTTTAAACCATTGAACCAGTAAGTCTTTCACTCTTTGTCATGGGACATATGCATAGACTGGATAATGTTCTCAATTTAGGGAGTTTATAAGTCTGACCCATCTATCTATATATCAATATATGGATATATATGTATATATATCCATATATGGACATATATATATACATCGATATATGGACATATATATACACACATCGATATATGGACGTGTATGTACACACGTCGACATATGGACGTATATATACACACATCGACATATGGACGTGTATATATAGATATATATAGATGTGTGTGTGTATATATATACCCATACCTATATATTTTTAACTTACTGGATTTACACAGCCTCTTGGTCAACCATGAGTGAATAGCTTGTTAGTTCCCTTTCCTCTGAGTAAGCACAATGGGGCAAATGCAGGTAGCTTTCCAGACTATCAGGGATATGTGAAATCATAGCTAGGCCATCTTTGGCTATTTTGTTCTCACGATCTCTATCTTAATTTTCTGGCAAGTCTGCTGTTTTGTTGCTTGTACCAACAAATATTGTGACCTGAGGCTAGACTTAACTATTGCCCTTGATTTTCCGTTATTTTTAACAACTTTGTCCAGTTTTGTCATTGCTTTTTGGAAAGAGGATTTGCCAGCTTCCTAACTCGGAATTCTTGAAGTCCTGTCCTGTATTCATTTTTATTTTGTAGTAAAAAGCATCTAACAAAAAATTTACCATCTTAACCATTTTTAAGTATTACAGTGTTAATTAACTATATGCACATTGTTGAACAGATCTCTATAACTTTTTCATCTTTCAAAACTTAAAACTCTATAACCATTTAACAACAATTTACATTTTCCTCCCCATACCCTTGCAGCTTCTGGCAATCATGATTTCACTTTCTAAGATTTTGACTGCTTTAGATACTTTATATAAATAGAAACCTACAATGTTTGTCTTTTTGTGACTGGCTTATTTCAGTTAGCATAATGTCTTCAACATGTTCACGTTGTAGCACAAGACAGAATTTCCTCTTTTAAAGATAATATTTGATTCTATATACCACATTTTCATTATCCATTTATCTTTCAGTGGATATTTAGACTGCTTGCACCTTTTGACTATTGTGAATAATGCTGCAGTGAACATGGTTGTGCAAATATCTTTTTGAGATCCTGCTTTCAGTTCTTTTTGGTATATACTCAGAACTGATTTTTGATGGAAGCTCTATTTTTAATTTTTTGAGGAACTTTCATAATGTTTTCTTTAGTGGCTACATCACTTTACATTTCCTCCAATAGGGCATAAAAGTTCCAATTTGTCCACATACTTGTTAGCCCTTGTTACGTTTTGTTTTTTGATAGTGGTTATTCTAATAGGTGTGAGATGGTAGGTCATTGTGGTTGTGATTTACATTTTCCTGATTAGTGATATTGAGCATCTTTTCATATGTTGTACTAGTGGGCCGTTTGTATTGTATTCTATGTCTATTCAGTCATTTGCCCATTTAAAAAAAATATTTATTTTGAAAGAGAGTGAGAAGAGGAGGGGCAGAGAGAATCCCTGAGATTCTCAGAGAGAGGGAGAGAGAATCCCAAGCAGGCTCAGTGCCATGAGCATAGAGCCTGATGTGAGGCTCAATTCCACAAACTGTGAGATCATGACCTGAGCTGAGATCAAGTATCAGCTTGACTGACTGACCCACCCAGGTACCCCAGTCATTTAGCCATTAAAAAATTTTTTTTTAAGTTTTTATTTTTTAAATATTTATTTCTGAGAGAGAGGCAGAGAGAGGCGGATAGAAGATCCATAGCAGGGTCCGCGCTGACATCAGAGAGCCCAATGCGGGGCTCCAGCTCACAAACTGCAAGATCATGTCCTCAGCCCAAGACAGATGCTCAACTGACTGAGCCACCCAGGCACCCCTACCCATTTTTAGATTGATTACTTTTTGTTGTTTCAGATACTAACCCTTCATTAGATAACATGGTTTGCAAATAGTTTCTCCCATTCAATATGTTGCTTTTTCACTCTCTTGAATGTTTTCTTTGCTGCCTGAAGGTTTTTAAGATTTGTCTATATTTGCTTTTGTTGTTTGTTAAATTTAAAGTATATCTGTTTTCTTTTAGAATATTTTGTGATAGCCCACCTAGAATTAGGTTTTTGAGAACAATTCAACCCCCTTCTTAAATTCTTTGTTACTAATAAACTTTGTGCAGTCACAGATGTTCTGGTTTTAGGAATGTTTTTCACAATGTATTTCTTAATGGTTATAAGTGAATAAAATATTTTAAAGTTGTACTATATATCTTGAAGTAAAAGGAATGAAAATTGTTTATATAGTTACATTAAGGATGGTCTGGGGCGCCTGGGTGGCTCAGTCGGTTAAGCGTCTGACTTCAACTCAGGTCATGATCTCGCGGTCCATGAGTTTGAGCCCCGCGTCGGGCTCTGGGCTGATGGCTCAGAGCCTGGAGCCTGCTTCAGATTCTGTGTCTCCCTCTCTCTCTGCCCCTCCCCCATTCATGCTCTGTCTCTCTCTGTCTCAAAAATAAATGTTAAAAAAAAAAAAAAGATGGTCTGTTATAACAATATTTGTGTTTTGTCTTCTATGAGACATAAATGTATTCTCATTTATTTATCACAACTCTGAGGAAATGGAAATGATCTTGCTTATGGTCAGATGATTAATAAATGTTTGACTTCAACTGGATTTCCAACATGGGTGATATGGTTTAAAATTCCATGTTCAAATATAGAATGCTGCCTCTTGTGTTAGTGTTTAGATAGTAGTTAAGTTGATTAGTAGCATTCTGATGATCTGACTTCTTGATTCCTGTGCTTTTTAAATTTCTTCCTGAGAAAACCCAATTTGTACCCATAAACTGCAACTTTGGTAGCCATTTCACAAATGTATCATTGTTATACACATGAGAAAGTGGTAGAGATGGCAATATCATGGGCTCATTGTCCAAGTAGGTGCATAGCGAATGGAGAGTATTAAGTGCTCATAATGGAAGTATAGATGCAGTATAGTTGTAGTGAAGAGCAAGGACATCATATTTTCCAGTTTTGAGTCCTGATTTTCCAGAATGTGTCATTTTGGGCAGTTATTTGACCTTTAAATGCCTCAGATTGTTTATCTGTAAAATTGGTAGAATAATAGTATTTACCTTTTAGGGCTCTTTTAAGGATTAAATAATTGTATGCAGGTAAAGTGCTTGGTATATAGTAAGTGCTTGGTAAACATTGTTTTGTTACAGACACTGATCAAAATATATGTGCCAGTTGATTTTTACTTGAAACTACTGCATCTTTCAAATTAATGTAATAATGGCAAATACTTAAATTGTGACACACCACTAGAATAATGTGGAAATGGATTTTTAGTATTGTGCTCTTGCAAGAAAAAATACTTATGAGGACATACATGAGGCCTACACATTTGTTGTTACCTTTTTTATAATAATTGCTCTTTGAGGAAGATAATATTCTAAGCACTTTATGTAAGTTCATTTCATCCTCAGTGATATTGTTGTCTAAATTTTACAGATAAAGAAACTGTGACACAGATACATTAAACAAGTTGCCCAGTGGTTTGCCATACTGCTTAGGTTTAACTGTATTGCTAACTATGTTGCTAAACTAAGTAGGTGGGCAATTGTTGGCTGAATGAATAACGTATATCTTAACTTTCACAAATAGAATTAAAATAACGGGAAAATGTGATTGAATTATAATCTACATTTTTTTCCTTTGTTGATTTGTAACAAAAATTTTATCAGTGAAACAAATTACTGATATATAGTGATTATGGTGACATTTATGTTTTCATTTGTAACCTTTTTTCTAATAATGAAACCAGTCAGAAAACATTTAAATTTTATGACCAGATAGTATCTAGGTACAATCTTTAATTGGATAAAGCTCAATACTTATTATTTTTCAAGGTTAGTCACTTGTTTTTTAGGTCACTCTCCTATTTCTAACTCGGCTCCCTCCGTACCCTTTTAACTTGCCTTACGATCCTGTTTTGTTTAAAACACATTTTAAATACATATTTTTTAGATGGAGATTTTAAACAATATGCCATTCAGTTATCTCAATTAATGCTGTCTGTTAAGACTATTACAGCCACTACCATGTATGAAACTTTATTATGTACCATGTATTGTATATTATATCCATTCAACAGAAAAAGAAATGGAGACCTAGGCAGGTTAAGCAGCTTATTAAAAGTAACTTGTACAATACATTTTTGTGTTGTATCTTTAACTATAGTTTAACAAACTATTTGGTGCTTTTTGTTGAATAATATTTCTGAAAATGTTTTTGTTTTAGAAACCTCATTTCTCTTTTCAGAAAGTAATTTGGATATTAGAATGAAAAAATTAAGCACTTACTAACCTTTAATATTTTGTTTTAAGGAATTGAAATTACCATTCACTTTTTTAAGTGGACATATTCATGAGTTGAGGATCCATGTACCATGGACAAAGCTTGGTTCAGAACCAGTGGTAATTACCATCAATACAATGGAATGCATTTTGAAACTTAAAGATGGAATACAGGTAAGAAGTTATTGAATCTAGTTGTTTATGTTAACCAATTTTAATAGGTATTGGTGTTTGATATGTCTTTATCTAAAGCTTACATATACTTAACTGTTTCTCACATGCTTATTAAAGTAACATATTGTAAAGTCACAAGTAACTATGAAAGGTTGTCTTAAATTTGGATAAACATTCTAATGGATATTTTCATACTAATTTTACTTAATGTAATCATAACTATCATAGGGATCATGTAGATGGCTTATCTGTATCGACTAAAAGTGGGACTTCATTGTGTCCAATTTTTAGGTGAAGGTTTTTGAATTTTTGCTAAAGACCTGTATAATTTTTTTGTTTACATGACATTTCTAAATGAGATTAAAATTTCTCATTTTTTGAGATGAAAATATTTTGAATTTACCTTCATGTCAAAATTTTTAAGTTTTTAGTTTAATTCCAGTTGGTTAATGTACAGTGTTACGTTAGTTTCAGGTGTACAATATAGTGTTTAACACTTACATACCACACCATGTGCTCCCCAAGTGCACTCCTTAATCCCCATCACCTATTTCACCCGTCTCCACTCCCACCTCCCCTCTGGTAACTGTTCTCTGTATTTTAAAATCTTTTTCTTGGTTTGCCTCTCTCTTTCTCTCTCTCTTTCTCTCTCTCTGTCTCTCTCTCTCTGTCTCTCTCTCTCTGTCTCTCTCTCTCTGTCTCTCTCTCTCTGTCTCTCTCTCTCTGTCTCTCTCTCTCTCTCCCCCTTTGCTGGTTTGAATGGATAAAGAAGCTGTGGTGTATATATACTATGGAATCTTAGCCATAAGAAAGAATGAAATCTTGCCATTTGCAATGATATGGATAGAACTAAAGAGTATTATGCTAAACAAAATAAGTCAAAGAAAGGCAAATATCATATGATTTCACTCATACGTGGAATTTAAGAAACCTGTCAAATTTCTTTGAAGTTTTGGCATCAGAAACTGATTCTTTGTTTTCTTTTTTGTTTTTCTGACTTACCTTTTCTTTGACCCATCTTACATTTATTTTTAATAGTTTTTTCTTTCTTGTAAAAGTGTAATACTTTTACAGTTTCTAGCAAAAATTAATCTGGAAAGCTAATAAGTCTGATAGCAACATATTATAAATTTTTTAATTTTCATCTTACATAAAAGTAGTGTCTTTTATTTTTATTACTTTTTCCTTAGCTCATATTTTACTTTCAGGTTTAAAAAATGCTTTTTAGGGGTGCCTGGGTGGCTCAGTTGGTTAAGCGTCTGACTTTGGCTCAGGTCATGATCTCACAGTTCATGAGTTCGAGCACTGCATCGGGCTCTGTGCTGACAGCTCAGAGCCTGGAGCCTGGAGTTCTCTCTCTGCCTCTCCCTATCTCGCACGCACATGCGCGTGCTCTCTCTCCCAAACATAAATGTTAAAAAAAAAAATAAAAATGTTTTCTAGAACCAAATGAGTTGATGAGTATTATTAAATTGTTACACTTAAATTACTAATTTATTAAACATTAAGGCAATCTTAGTGTATCCTAAATATAACTCCGGCATCTGTGAAATTAAGGTTATTTATGATGTTAAAATCATTTCCTATTTTAAGAAGATACTTTGAGTTTCATATCAACCCACTAGGCTCATCTTTTTTTCCTTGTATGAAATCTTTGATTCCAAATCATTTATTATCCAATTTAACTGATATAGTTTCTGGAAGTAAGTAGACCGATGTTATAGTCCCATGAGAATTTATTTTGTAAACTTAAAATACATGGGAGATTGATTTAGAAATCTGTGAGATAGTTATATTACAGCAAAAGTTTTATTTTACATTTATATTTGGTTAATTCTCAAATGGTTCTTAATCATCATCTGTTCCTGGAATTTACATTTTTTTTTTTAAAGTCTGGACTTGGTTATACCACCCATGGAGTGCTCCATATTAAGAGAAAAAGAAAATCCAGACACTATTTTTTTCAATGGGAAGGTGGAAGTTTCAAGGCCAGATGTCCCATAAGAAACACATTTTAAAAGAGGCAAATTACAACTAATTATAGAGACTGCAGAAAAGATTTGTAACACATGACTTAGTGTAACCTAGAACTAATATTTGATATTGGACCATGCAGATGGCTACTGCAGGAATGATCAGATTTCCTGCTTGCATGGTATTTGAGACTTGAATTTTGTGGTGTGTACAGCAAAAGGTCAAGTGTCATGAATGTAAACTACTCTCAAAATAAGTATTTTTTGCAGATGTTTAAAATTTTGAGGTAGAAAGGATTTTTGAAAATTATGGTTGACATTTGGACAAATTATTCAGTAGTGTACATCCCCAGAGAGTAATACTTAGGTTAGTGATTGGAATTAATTTTTCAGGAAGACAGTATACATGAAACATATTTTTAAACACTTTATTTTCCTGTTTTAAGTTTTGTCTAGTGTAGTAGGAAATTAAGTTAAAAATTACACTAATTTTTACTAAATTGTACTAATAAGACTGCATGAGCCCATATTAAATTATTTCAAGTTATTACATTGTAGAATCAAAATGAAGAAAATACTTTGTAAATACAATTAGTGTGTGATGGTTGGTTAAATGAAGGGATTGTTTAGAGTTCTAGATATGAATCTGTTAAAAATACTATTGATATTTGAGAATGTAATAAAATACAACTTAAAAGTTAGAAATCTGAGGTCTAATTCTGAAAAGGTCATTATAAAAATATAATATTGCTAAATGCCTTGGTAAGAAGGCACGCCTAGTTTGTAAAGTTCAATTTAATTCTACCAACATTTGTTGATTTCCTATCCATCAGTGCCTTGAAAAGCATTGCCAAGATATCTGTATAATCTTCTAAGGAGACTTAGAAACAGAGATTCATTATGATTGAGGGTGACTCTAGTGATAATAGTTACAATATAATGCCTTAACATGTGTCTGTAAGTAGTTTTATAGAGATTTTTTTTCATTGACAAGGTGACCCAAATTGTTGTGTTAGGTAAAATAAAGGCCACCTTTATGTCCACACTGAATTATTTTTGACAGATAGATATTTCACTGAGAATATTTAACTTTACTCTGAGAGACATCTGTCATCATACCCACCTTTTAGATTCTTCAGATTTTGTTACTTGTGAACTGTTGTTTTTGTTTTGGACCTTACAGAAATTTATTCATGACATATCGTCAGTGGTCCAGGACTGATTTGTTTGTTTAACTAGCTCACTCTAGTGTAATCATAGAAATACCTGTGGATCCAGCATTAACTAAATGCTCCTATCCTTTTGCATCTTCTTGCTTTTTAGCCTCTGTGGGTCTCATCTGTAAAATAGGGCAAAACTTGCTACATAGTTCTTATTCTAGTGTATATGCTTTCTTTGCTCATTGTATTAGTAAGTCTTATAAAAAAGGCTTCTTCAGCTTGAAGAGAGTAGTAGTAAATTTGTTTTTAAAGAACTTATTTATTCTGATCTTTCGATCACCTAGAATGTAAGAAAAGAAAAACTTAAAATCTTTTGACCTGATAAATGTAACCATCTTCAAGTCTGTTTACAGAATACTTCTCATAAAAAAAAACTTAAAATCTTTTTATCTAAACCAAAACTTTAAAATATTAGTAAAAACTAGTGAAAAGGAACAAAGCTTTTTGTTTATGTGCTTTTTAAAAAAAAATTATTTTTTAATTTACATCCAAGTTAGTTTATAGTGCAACAATGATTTCAGGAGTAGATTGCTTAATAACCCCTTACCCATTTAGCCCATCTCCCCTCTCAAATGCCTCCACTAACCCTCTGTTTGTTCTCTATATTTAAAGAGTTTCTTATGTTTTGTTCCCCTCCCTGTTTTTACATTTTTGCTTTCCTTCCCTTATGGTCATCTGTTTTGTGTCGTAAAGTCCTCATATGAATGAAGTCATATGATATTTGTCTTTCTCTGGCTGACTAGTTTCACTGAGCATAATAGCTTGTAGTTCCATCCACATAGTTGCGAATGGCAAGATTTCATTCTGTTTGATTGCTGAGTGGTACTCCATTGTATATATATACCATATCTTTATCCATTCATCCATCAATGGACATTTGGACTCCTCCCATAATTTGGCTATTGTCAATAGTGCTGCTGTAAACCTGAGAATGCTTAAGATCTACTCTTAGCAAATTTCAAGTATATAATATAGTATCATTAACTATCGTCACCAAGCCATACGTTAGAATCTCAGATCGTGTTCAGCTTGTAAGTGGGAGTTTGTACCCTTTGACTAATATTGCCCATTTCACCTGGGACCTGTCAAATGTTATTCTACTGTTTCTATGAGTTTGACGTGTTTTTATTTTTTTATTTTTTTTTAGATTACACTAAGTGGAATCATAGTGATTCTACACCGTATTTGTTTTTGTTTGGCTTATTTCACTTTGCACAATGCCTTCCAGTTTCATCTATGTTGTTGCAAATGGCAGGATTTCTGTATCTTTACAGCCGAATAATATTTCCCTGTGTGTGTGTGTGTGTGTGTGTGTGTGTGTGTGTGTGTGTGTGCGCGCGCGCGCTCCCTCCTGTCCGTTTCCCCACTCACCCATTGATGGACACTTAGGTTATTTCCATATCTTGGCTGTTGTGAGTAATGCTGCAGTGAACATGAGAGTACAGGTATCTATTTGAAATAGTGATACTGTTTTCTTTTGTTATATACCCAGAAGTAGGATTGCTGGATAATATGTTAGTTCTATTTTTTTTCTCCTACATTCTTTTTTTTTCTTTTTCTTTTAACTTGTTTTATTTTTTATTTTTTTAAATTTACATCCAAATTAGTTAGCATATAGTGCAACAATGATTTCAGGAGTAGATTCCTTAGTGCCCCTTACCCATTTAGCCCATCCCCCTTCCCCCAGCCCCTCCAGTAACCCTCAGTTTGTTCTCCATATTTATGACTCTCTTGTGTTTTGTCCCTCCCTGTTTTTATGTTATTTTTGTTTCCCTTCCCTTTTGTTCATCTGTTTTGTCTCTTAAAGTCCTCATATGAGTGAAGTCATATGACTTTTGTCTTTCTCTGACTAATTTCACTTAGCATAATACCCTCCAGTTCCATCCATGTAGTTGCAAATGGCAAGATTTCATTCTGTTTGATTGCTGAGTAATACTCCATTGTATACATATACCACATCTTTATCCATTCATCCATCGATGGACATTTGGGCTTTTTCCATACTTTGGCTATTGTTGATAGTGCTGCTATAAACATGGGAGTGCATGTGTCCCTTCAAAACAGCACACCTGTATCCCGTGGATAAACGCCTAGTAGTGCAGTTGCTGGGTCGTAGGGTAGTTCTGTTTTTAGTTTTTTGAGGAACCTCCATACTGTTTTCCAGAGTGGCTGCACCAGCTTGCATTCCCACTAGCAGTGCAAAAGAGATCCTCTTTCTCTGCATCCTCGCCAACATCTGTTCTTGCTTGAATTGTTAATATTAGCCATTCTGACAGGTGTAAGGTGGTATTTCATTGTGGTTTTGATTTGTATTTCCCTGATGATGAGTGATGTTGAGCATTTTTTCATGGGTCAGTTGGCCATCTGGACGTCTTCTTTGGAGAAGTGTCTATTCATGTCTTCTGCCCATTTCTTCACTGGATTATTTGTTTTTTGAGTATTAAGTTTGGTAGTTCTATTTTTAAATTTTTGAGGAACGTCTGTACTGTTTTCTATAATGATAATACCAATTTACATTACTACCAACATTGTACAAAGGGTCCCTTTTTTCAGTATTCATTATCTCATGTCTATTTGATAATAGCCATCCTAAGAGGTTTGAGATGATACCTTATTGTGGTTTTGATCTGCATTTTTCTGATGACTACTAATGTTCGGTGTGTTTTCAGGTACCTGTTGGACTTGTGTAACTTAAAAAAGATTTTAATGTTTTTATTTTATTTTTGAGAGAGAGAGACACAGTGAGAGCAGGGGAGGGGCAGAGAGAGATGGAGACAGAATCTGAAGCAGGCTCCAGGTTCTGAGCTGTCAGCACAGAGCCCAACGTGGGGCTTGAACTCATAGATTGCGAGATCATGACCTGAGCCAAAGTTGGGTGCTCAACCGACTGAGCCACCCAGGCACCCACACTTTTTTTTAATTTTTTTTTTTAATGTTTCTTTATTTTTGGGAGATACTTATTGCGAGCAGGGGAGGGGCAGAGAGAGAGGGAGACAGAGAATTCGAAGCCAACGCCAGGCTCTGTGTTGACGGCTTAGCACAGAGCCTGATGCAGGGCTCAAACCCATGAACTGTGATATCAAGACTTGAGCTGAAGTCAGATGCTTAACTGACTTAGCCACCCATGTGCCCTGGGCTTGTGTGACTTATTTAGAAAAAAGTTTATTCTGTTCCTTTTCTCATTTTTAATTGGAGTGTTTTTTGACAGTTTAGAAGTTGATTTTTCATAATTTTGATACCAACCCCTTATCAGATATATGGCTTGCTAATATATATTCTCCCATATCACAGGTTGGCTTTTCATTTTGTTTATGGTTTCCTTGGCTGTACAGAAGCTTTTTAATATGATGTAGTCCCACTTGTGTGTATGTGTGTGTGGTCTTTTTTTTTTTTTTTTTTTTTTGCTTTTGTTGCCTGTACATTTGGTCTTGTCTCCAAAAAATAATTGCTGTGACCAATTTCAAGGAACCTTTTCCCTTATGTTTTCTTCTAGTATTTGTGAAGTTTCAAGTCTTCCACTTGAGGCTTTAATCCATTTTGAGTTAATTTGTGTAACTGGTATAAGATAGGAGTCTATTTTCTTCTTTCTTTTTTTGTACATGAATATCCAAATTTCCCAGCATGATTTGTTGAAGAGACTGTCCTTTCTCCATTGTGTGCTCTTGGTGCCCTTGTTAATGATTAGTTGACCCTATATGTATGGGTTTATTTCTGGGCTATCAATTCTGTTTCATTGATCTATGTGTCTTTTTAAAAAAATTTTTTAATGTTTTATTTATTTTTGAGAGAGAGACAGAGCATGAGTGGAGGAGGAGCAGAGAGGGAGGGAGACACAAACTGAAGCAGGCTTCATGTTCTGAACTGTCAGCACAGAGCCTGACATGGGGATCGAACTTAGGAACAGTGAGATCATGACCTGAGTCCAAGCTTGATACTTAACCTACTGAGCCACCCAGGTGCCCCTATGTGTCTGTTTTTATTGTTAGTACCTCCTGTTTTGATTACTATATAGTTTGTAACATATTTGAAATCAGGAAATGTGATTCCTTCAGCTTTGTTCTTTTTTCTCACGATTATTTTGGCTATTTGAGATCTTTTTGTGGTTCTATATGAATTTGTTTTTCCTATTTATGTGAGAAAATGCCATTGAAGTTTTGATAGGGATAGCATTGAATCTGTAGATCACTTTAGGTATTTTTTTTTTTTTGATGCTATTATAAATGTGAATGCTCTTTAGTTCATTAATAGCTTATAGAAACACAACTGATTTTTGTATAGTATTTACTTTGTATCTTGTAACTTTACTGAATTTACTAGTCCTACTAGTTTTTTTTGTAGGAGTGTTTAGAATTTCCTATATGTAAGACACTGTCATCTGCAAACTGATAATTTTACTGCTCCCTTTCCAGTTGGATGCCTTTTATTTCTTCTTATTTCCAAGTTGTTCTGGCTAATACTTCCAGAATTATGTTGAGTGGTGGAGTGTGGGCATCTGTCTTATTCCTGTTCTTATAGGAAAATGTTTCAGCTTTTCACCACTGAGTATGATATTAGCTGTCATGTTGTCATATATGGCCTTTATTATGTTGAAGTACATTCCTTCTATATTTGTTGAGAGTATTTTTTATCATGAAAGGATGTTGATTATGGCCAGATGCTTTTTCTGCACCTAATGAGATGGTATGATTTTTATCCTTCATTTGTTAATTTGATGTATTATATTTATTAGTTTGTGTATATTGAACCATCGTGGCATCCCAGGGATAAATCCCACTTGATCATGCTCTATGAGTTTTTTAATGTGCTGTTTAATTCAGTTTGCTAATATTTTGTTGAGAATTTTTTTTTAACATTTATTCATTTTATGAGAGAGAGAGAGAGACTGAGCACGGGTGGGGGAAGGGCAGAGAAAGAGAGGGAGGCAAAGAATCCGAAGCAGGCTCCAGGCTCTCAGCTGCCAGCAAGAGCCCAACGTGGGACTTGAACCCATGAACTGTGATATCATGACATGAACCGAAGTCGGATGCTTAACTGACTAAGCCACCCGGGCGCCCCTCTTGTTGAGAAGTTTTACATCTTTATTCATCAGGGATACTTGCCATACTTTTTTTTTACAGTGTTCTTGTCTAGGTTTGGTATTACAGTAATGCTGGACTCCTAAAATGAGTTTGGAAGTATTCCATCCTGTTCAGATTTTTTGAAGGGTTAGAGAAGGATTGGCATTAATTCTTCTGTATATATTTGGTATAATTCACCCGTGTAGTATTTTTTTGGGGCTTTGTTTTGTTTCTTTAAAGTTTTTATTTTTTATTTTGATTATGACGGGTGCACTTATTAATCCCCATCAACTCTTTAATCCATTTTCCTATCCACCTCCCCTCTGGTAACCATCAGTTCTCTTCAGTTAAGAGTCTATTTCTTGGTTTGTCCTTCCCTTTTTGTTCCCCTTTTCTTGTTTTCCTTCTTAAATTCCACATGAGTGAAATCATATGGTATTTGTCTTTCTCTGACCTCTTTCACGTAGCTATTATATTCTCTAGCTCCACCTATATTGTTGTAAGTGGCAAGATTTAATTCTTATTTATAGCTAAATAATATTCCATTGCATATGTATATCCCACATCTTCTTTATTCATCTGTTGATGGACACTTAGGTTGTTTCCATAATTTGGTTATTATAGATAACACTGCTATAAATATTGAGGTGCATATCCCTTTTAATTCATGTTTTTGTATTCTTTAAGTACCTAGTACTGCAATTGCTAGATCATGGAGTAGTTCTATTTTTAACTTTTTGAGGAACCTCCATACTGTTGTCCAGAGTGGCTGCACCAGTTTGCATTCCTACCAACAGTGCAAGAGGGTTCCTCTTTCTCCACATCCTTACCAACACCTGTTGTTTGTTGTGCTGTTGATTTTAGCCATTCTGACAGGTGTAAAGGGTGATATCTTATTGTATTTTGATTTGCATTTCCCTGATGATGAGTGATACTGAGCATTTTTTTCATGTGTCTTTTGGCCATCTGGATGTCTTTTTTGGAAAACTGTCTATGTCTTCTATTTTTAAACTGGATTGTTATTTTTTGGGGTGTTGAGTTTGATAAGTTCTTTATAGATTTTATATACTGACCCTTTATCAGATTTGTCATTCGCAAATATCTCCTCATACTGAAGGTTGCCTTTTAGTTTTGTTGATTGTTCTCTTCACTGTGCAGGACTCTTATGGTTTCCTGTATCACATTTAGGTCTTTATTCATTTTGAGTTTATTTCTGTCTATTTGAAAAGAGAATGGTTCAGTTTTATTCTTTTTCATGTAGCTGTCCAGTTTTACCAGCACCATTTGTTTAAGAGACTGTCTTTTTTTCCATTGGATATTCTTTCCTGCTTTGTTGAAGATTGACTATATGAGTTCATTGCTGGGTTTTCTGTTCCATTCATCTGTTTGTCTGTTTTTATGCCAGTGCCATACTGTCTTGATCACCACAGCTTTGTAATATAAATTGAAGTCTGGAATTGTGATGCCTCCAGGTTTGCTTTTCTTTTTCAAGATTGCTTTGGCTATTTGGGATCTTGTGTGGTTCCGTACAAATTTTAGGATTGTTTGTTCTAGCACTGTGAAAAATGCTGTTGGTATGTTGATAGGGATTGCATTAAATTTGTAGATGACTTGGTTAGTATAGACAACTTAACAATATTTATTCTTCCAGTCCATGAGCATTGAACAGCTTTCTATTTCTTTGTGTCAACTTCAGTTTCTTTCTTCATTGTTTCATAGTTTCAGAGTACAGGTCTTTTACCTCTTTGGGTAGGTATATTTCTAGGTATTATTTTTGGTGCAGTTGTAAATGAGATTGTTTTTATAATTTGTCTTTCTGCTGCTTCATTATTGGCATATATAAATGCAGCTAATGTATGTTGATTTTTATATCCCGTGACTTTATGGAGTTTGTGTATTCTAACATTTTTTGTGGTGGAGTTTTTTGAGTTTTCTGTAAGAATATCATGTCATCTGCAAATAGAGTTTTACTTCTTCTTACTGATTCGGATGCTCTTTATTTTTGTTGTTTGATTGTTTTAGCTAGGACTTCTAGTACTGTGTAGATTAAAAGTGGTGAGTATCGCCATCCTTGTCTTGTTCCTGGATCTTAAGGAAGGCTTCTCAGTTTTTCCCCATTGTGGATGATTGTTAGCTGTAGGTTTTTCATATATGACCTTTATTATGTTAAGGTATGTTCCCTCTTAACCTACTTTATTGATGGTTTTTATCATGAAAGGTGGCAGTACATTGTCATATGCTTTTTCTGCTTCTATTGAAAGGATCATATGGTTTTTACCCTGTTATTGATGTGACATATCACGTTGATTTGCAAATTTTGAACCACCTTTACAAGCTATGAATAAATCCCATTTGATTGTGTTTTTTTTTTTTTTTCTTTTTTGGTTAATGATTTTTTGCAGTGTATTGTTGGATTTGTTTTGCTAGTATTTTGTTGAGGATTTTTGTATCTATGTTCATCAGAGATATTAGCGTGTAGTTTTTTATTTATTTTTTTGTGGTGTTTATGTGGTTTTGATATCAGGGTAATGTTGGCCTTATAGAATGAATTTGGAAGTTTTCCTTCCTATTTCTATTTTTCGGAGAAGTTTGAGAATCGGTATTAACTCCTTTTAAAATGTTTGATGGAATTCTTTTGTGAAGCCATTTAGTCCTGGACTTTTGTTTATTGGGAGTTTTTTGCTTACTGATTCTATTTCTTTGCTGGTTATCTGTTCAAATTTTCTATTCCTGTATCAGTTTTTGTAGTTTACATGTTTCAAGGAATTTATTCATTTATTGAGGTTGTCCAATTTGTTGGCATATAATTTTTCATAATATTCTCTTATAATTGTATTTCTGTGGTTTTGATTGTTATTTCTCCTGTCTCATTTGTGATGTTATTTATTTGGGTCCTTTCTTTTTTCTTTTGATAAGTCAGGCTAATTATTCAAAGAACCAGTTCCTAGTTTCATTGATCTGTTCTTCTGTTTATTTTGTTTTGTTTTGTTTCTGTATCATTTATTTCTGCTCTCATCTTATATCCCTTCTTCTGTTGGCTTTAGGCTTCATTTGTGTAGGGTTAAGTTTTCTAGCTCTGTTAGGTGTAAGGTTAGGTTGAGATTTTTTTGCTTCTTGAGGTAGGCCTGTATTTGCTTTTGCTGCATCCGAACTTTTGAGGCATTGTGTTTTCATTTGTTTCCATGTACTTTTTAATTCTTTTATTTCCTGGTTGACCCATTCATTGTTTTGTAGCATGTTATTTAACCTCCATGTATTTGTGGTTTTTCCAAATTTTTCCTTGTGGTTGACTTTTAGTTTCATAGTGTTGTGGTCAGAAAAGATGCATGGTATGACTTATATCTATTTAAATTTGTTGAGGCTTGTTGTGGCCTAATATGTGATCTTTTCTGGAGAATGTTACATGTGCACTTGAAAAGAGTGCATATTTTGCTGTATTAGGATGGAATGTTCTCAATCTGTTTGTTAAATCCGTCTGGTCCAGTTGTCATTCAAAGTCATTCAGTGTTGTTTCCTTGTTGAGTTTTATTTAGATGACTTGTCCATTGATGTAAGTGGGGGTATTAAAGTTCCCTACTATTAGTTTCTTTATTATTGTTTTATATACTTGAACTTTATTGATTAGTTCCTTTGTTACTGTTTTATATATATTTATGTACTTGTATGCTTCGATAATAGGGGCTTAAGTATTTATAATTGTTAGATCTTCTTGTCGTATTGTGCCTTTTGTTATTATATAATGTCTCTTTTGTCTTTTGTTACGGTTTTATTTTAAAGTCTATTTAGTGTGTTATAAGTATTGCCACTCTGGCTTTTTTTGGACATGCATTTGCATCATAAATATTTCCCCATCTTCTCACTTGAATCTGCAGGAGCCTTTACGTCTGAAATGAGTCCCTTGTAGGCACCGTATGGATAGATGAGTCTTGGTTTCTTTCTATCCATTCTGTCACCCTGGGTCTTTTGGAATGTTTGGTCCATTTACAGTTAAAGTAATTATTGATATCTATTTATTGCTATTTTACTACTTGTTTTGTGGCTGTTTCTGAGGATTTTTTTCTCTGATCCTTTATTTCATGGCTTGCTGGTTATTATTATTTTCTTAGTACTGTATTTGGCTTTTTTCCTTTTTATTCCCTGCATATTTATTAGTTCTTGATTGGTGGTTGTCATTAGGTTTATCTGTAACATATTCTGCATATAGCAGTCTATATTAAGTTAATAGGTGTTGAAGTTTGAACCCATTTTTTACTCCTCTCCTCGTCACGTTTTATGTATATGCTGTCATATTTTACATCCTTTTATTTAGTGAGTTTCTGGACTGCTATTTTACAGAAATATTCATTTTTATTGCTTTTGTGTTTTCTGCCTTCATACTGTCATTTTTGGCCTTTCCACTCCAGAGTTCCTCATTAATATTTCTTGTAGGGCTGGTTTAGTTGTCATGAACTCCTTTAGTTTTTGTTTGAGAAACTCTTCCTTTTATTCTAAATCATAGCCTTTCTATATAGAGTATTCTTGACTGCAGGTTTTTCCCATTCAGTATTTTGAATATAACTTGCCATTCTTTTCTGCCATAGAAAGTTTTTGCTGAAATATCCACAGATAGTGTTTTGGGGTTTCCTTTGTATGTAACTGTCTGCTTTTGTCTTGCTGCTTTCTTGTTTTAATAAGTATTGTTGTTATTTTAGAGTTTTTTTTTTAAGTTTATTTATTTTGAGAGAGAGACAGTGCGAGTAAAGGAGGGGTGGAGAGAAAGGGAGGAGAACTCCAAGCAGGCTCTGCCCTGTCAGCATGGAGTCCCGTGTAGGGCTCGAACCCACAAAACCATGAGATCATGACCTGGGCTGAAACCAAAGTAGGATGCTTAACCACCTGAGCCACCCAGGTGCTCCTAGAGTTCCTTTTTTTTATTTAAGTAAGCTGTAGACTCAGCGTGGGGCTTGAATTCAGGACAATCCCAAGATCAAGACTTGTATGCTTTACCAGATGAGCTAGCCACATGCCCCTTGTCTTGGTCCTTTTAATATTTCTTTATTATGTTTTGCCATCTTAATTACAATACATCTTGGTTTGGATCTGCTTTTGTTGATTTTGTTGAGTGTTCTCTGTGCCTCTTTGATCTGGACCTCTTTTGCTTCCCTAAATTAGGGAAGAATTCTGGTATTATTTCATCAAATAAACTCTCTGTCCTCTTTGGTCTCTCTTCTTCTGGCTCTCCTGTGATATGAATATTATTGTTTGGTGGAGTCACTTGAGGTTCCTAAGTCTATTCTCATTTTATGTAATTACTTTTTCTCTCTTATTCACTTTGATCACTATTATTAGTTTTCTTCTGTGTCATTCATTCATTTCCTTTGCTTCTTCCAGCCCATTCATTACATCAGGTGTTTCTCATTTGGCTTACTGTACACTTTATCTTTGTTATGTTATTCCTTATATCTGTGTTAATGGTCTCACTAATGTCCTCTACTCTTTTCTTAACTCCCATGAGTATTCTTATGATCATTGCTTTAAATACTTTTATTTAGCTGTGTTACTTTTCTCTGTTTTGCTTTGACCAGAGGCTGTGGCCTTCTTTTGTTATTTCCGTTGGGATGAATTTCTCTGGTTTCTCATTTTGTCTCAGTCTCTGTGCCTTTTTCTGTGTGTTAGGAAAGGCAGTTATATCTCCTGTTCTTTTGGTAAAGCCTTATTAAAAAGAGATTTTGTAGTGCCCAGTTGCATAGTATTCCCTGTTCCCCAGGGCATGGTGCTTCCCGGAACGTCTCCAATGTGTGGTTCATTTGCTCCGCTGTTTAGTCCTGGCTGCTTTATCTTTCAGGCCAGTCATCTTCAGAGGCTCTCTCTTTGCCTTTCGTGGGCAGTGTTTGGTCCCTGGCCTGCATATGATGCGTTTTAACGAGGTGTGCTGTGGTCTGCCTCTGAAATGAGACTTGTTGCCTCTGCTGCTGGAACTGAAGACTTGCAGCATTCCTGAGTCAGGAGACAGTGTTGGCAGGGGTTTGGGCTGGTCTTTTGGGGAAGGGGGCCCTCCACTCTGACGAAAGTGTAACTGGGAAGGGTGGTTGCACAGAAGTGTTGTGGGTGGGGCTTTGTGTAAGGGTTAAGTATTGAATGTGGGCGCTGAGCTGGTTTCTGCAGGTGGTTCTGTGCTCAAGCTGAGTGGCAGGGGAGAGAAATGGTGCCTGCCAGCCTCTGTATTCCTGGTGGGGTCTCCTTGAATGTTGCCTCTCTGGGACAATCTCCAAGATGAGCAACTAATCTTCACACTGGGTGCCCCAGGCACTCTTGAGATCTGATGTTTCCATGCTGTATGTCTGTAGGCTGTTTGCCCTGCCTGTTTTTCCAAGAGCAGCCTCAGTGTCCTCTGAGCTATCCCAGAGCCAAGCACACTGACCTTTAAAATTCTAGGCTTTAAGCCCTGCTCCTTGCCAGAACCCAAAGAAATTTGGGCCCTCTTGCTTTCTAAGTTAATTGCTGTGGAGATTGATTTTCCTCCTGTGCTCCCCTGTGTGCTTGTTTGTCTCTTACCCTTCTCCATAACTGGGGCTCATTTCCTACTACAGCAGTGGCTATCATCCATTTCTTTCCCAAACTCTGTATCTGTATTTCCTACCTTTTTCAATGTGGCCTCTTTTCTACTTTTAGTTGTGGAATTTGTTCTGCCAGTCTTCAGATTGATTTCTGGGTATTTAGGATGATTTGGAAGGCAGCTATGCTCACCACTATACTACCAACGCACACTTGGATGATTTGATAGTTATTTAGTTGTATTTGTGGGATGAGGTGAGCCTTGGGTCCTCCTCCTCTGCTGCCATTTTCCCCTCTGAATTTTGGGACATGTTAGATTATTGATAGACATCCTAACTAGTTGTGAGTCTATTCAGATTTTATTTTCTTTATGATTTATGTTTCTAGGTTATGTTTTTAGAAATTTATTCACTCCTTCTAGGTTATGCAATTTGTTGGTGTATAATTGTTCATAGTAGTCTCTTATGATCCTTTATATTTCTGTGGTATCAGTTATAAAGTGTCCTCTTTAATTTTGGATTCTTTTTATTGGTCTTTTCTAGCTAAAGGCTTGTCAATTCTTTTTAAGAAGCCAATTTATTTTGTTGATCTTTTTCTCTCGTCTTCCTAGTTTTTATTTTACTTATTTTTGCTCTGATCATTGTTATTTCTTTCCTTCTGCTGTCTTTGGGCTTAGTTTGTTCTTTTTCTGGTTCCTTGAAGTATAACATTGGGTTGTTTATTTGCGATCTTTGTTTTTTCTGAAGTAGCTACTTATTTGTGTAAACTACCCACTTAGAATTGCTATAGCTGCATTCGTAATTTTTTGGTATGTTGTGCTTGCATTTTTGGTTGTATCTTGTTGGTTTTTATTTCATGTTCGAAGTCTTGTTTTGACACATTGTTTCAGAAGCATGCTTGTGTAATTTTCACATATTTGTGAATTTTGCAACTTTCCTCCTGTTCTTGATTTCTGATTTCATTGTGGTTGGAAAAGATACTTAGTATGATTTCGGTCTTGATTTCAGTCTTCCTAAATTTGTTAGTACTTGTTTTGTGACCTAACAATGTGTTCTATCCTGGATGCGCACAGAAGAATGTGTATTGTGTTGTTGGATAAAATGTTCTGTATATGTTTGTAAGTTCCATTTGGTGTATAGTTCATGTTCAGTATTTCCTTATTGATTTTTTTGTCTTTGGGTCCATTGTTGAAAGTGGGGTATTGAAGTCTCCTACTAGTATTGTGTTGCTGTATAATTCTGCCTACAGATGTGGTAATATTTGATACATTTAGGTGTTTTAATATTGGGTACATATATATTTACAGTGATTATGTCCTCTTGATGAATTGACCCTGTTATCAGTGTGTTTTGTTACAGTTTTTGAGTTAAAGTTTACTTTGTCTAATTATAATTATACCTACCCCTGCTCTGTTTTTGTTTCCACTTGCACCGAGTGTCTTTTTCCATCCCTTAATTTTGAGCCTCTGTGTGTCCTTAAAGCTGAAGTGAGTCTGTTCTAGGCAGCATATAGTTGGGCCTTTTTTTCTCTCCCTCTGTCTTTTTTTTAAGTAGGTTTCATGCCTAGTGTGGTGCTAATGCAGGGCTTGAACTCAGTGACCCTGAGATCAAGACCTGAGCTGAGATCAAGAATCAAGACACTTAACTGACTGAGCCACCCAGTCCCCCCCCTCCCCTTTTTTTCATCCATTTAGTCACTCCATTTCTTTTGAGTGGAGAATTTATTCACTTTACCTTTAAAGTAATTATTGATAAGTATGGACTTATTGCCATCTTATTGTTTCCTGATTGTTTTGCATTTCCTTTGTCTATTTCTCTCTTCCTTTGAGTTTTGATTATTTTCTATAGTGGCATGCTTTGATGCCTTTCTCTTTATTTTTGTGTATATAATAATATGTTTTTGTTTTATGTGATCATGAACTTACATAAAACTGTTATAATCTACTTTTTTAAATGCTTATTTATTTATTTATTTTTGGGGAGAGTGTGAGCAGGGGAGGGGCAGAGAGAGAGGGGGACAGAGATCCAAAGCAGTCTCTGCTCTAATAGCAGCAAGCCCAATTCAGGGCTGAAACTCAGAAGCCATGAGATCATGACCTGAACCGAAGTTGGATGCTCAAGTGACTGAGCCACTCAGGCACCTCTGTTATAATCTATTTTAAGCTGATAAAGGCTTAACTTATATCATATACAAAAATGTTACCCTTTCATCACTATCCTCCCATATTTTGTTTTTGATGTCACAATTGACATTGTTTATATAGTGTATCTATTAACAAATTGCTCTAGCTATATTGTTAAGATTTTGTCTTTTAACCTTCATAGTAAAGTGATTTGTACACACTACTGTTATAGTATTAGAGTATTCTGAGTTGATGTAGTTTACCAGTGAGCTTTATACTTGAATAGGTTTTCATGTTCTCTATTTAACCTCTTTTCCTTTCCTCTTGAAGAATTCCTTTTTAACTAATGCAGATCTAGTGATGAAGTCCCTAACCTACTCCTCCCCCCCCCCCCCGCCCCCCCTGTTTTTTTCTTTGGTCTAGGAAACTCTTGACCATTTCTGAAGAATAGCTTTGCCTGGTTGCCAAACAAGATATATTCAGTGCTTTGAATATATATTATCCCACTCTCTCTTGGTTGAGAAAACCACTGATAGCCTTATGTTTTTTTTTTATATATGAAATTAATTTCTTTTCTCTTGCTGCTTTCAAAATTTTCTCTTTGTTGTTAATTTTTTTTTTTAATTTTTTTTTCAATGTTTATTTATTTTTGGGACAGAGAGAGACAGAGCATGAATGGGGGAGGGGCAGAGAGAGAGGGAGACACAGAATCGGAAACAGGCTCCAGGCTCCGAGCCATCAGCCCAGAGCCTGACGCGGGGCTCGAACTCACGGACCGCGAGATCGTGACCTGGCTGAAGTCGGACGCTTAACCGACTGCGCCACCCAGGCGCCCCGATCTTTGTTGTTAATTTTTGACTGTTCTATTGTAATAGGCTTTGGTTGAAGTCCTGTTCAGGTTGAATCTGTATGGAGACCTATGAGCTTCATGTTTCTGGAAGTCCATATCTTTACTTCTATTTGGGAAGTTTTTGCTATTATTTCTTTAAGCTTTCTGTCCTTTTACTGCCCTTCTCCTGGCACTTCAATAATGTCAGTATTGTTTTGCTTTATGGTATCTTGTAATTCACATAGTTTTCTTCACTCTTAAATTCTTTTTTACTTTTCTTCCTCTGAATGGACCATTTCAGATGATTTGTTCACAGATCCTTCTGCTTGGTCAAATCCGGTGTTGATATTCTGTATTAAATTTTTTAAATTATTGTATTCTTCAACTCCAGACTTTGCTTGGTTCTTTTTTCATGATTTCTGTCTTTCTGTTGAACTCCTTATTCACATTTTGTCTTCCTGATTTCATTGAGTTTTTGTCTTCTTTTATAGTTCACTGAACTTCCTTAGAACAATTCTTTAAAATTTTTTTTTCTGGCAATTTGTAGATCTCCATTTCTTTGTCATTGGTTACTAGAAAATTTGTTCTATTGGTGATGTCCTGTTTCCTTGGGGTGTGTGTGTTCTTATAGACTTACATTGATGCGTACATGTTTGAAGCAGTCGTCTCTTCTATACAGAATGATTTTGGTAGGGGAAGACCTTTACCTGTGGGTGGGTACAAGGGCTCTGGCTGGCTGAAATGAGGTAGTTTTGGTCTGTGGCAGGCCTAGTTTTATAGTCTGTGCAGCTCAATCAGCTGAGGTCAGCATCAGTAAAGGTTGCAGGAGGCCTCAATGGCGTATTGCTGTGGTGTCAACAGCCATGGCAAGGGCGTTGGGGTGTTCAGAGGCAAATGCTCCTAGGGAACTCTGATACCTCTTCTCTGATGGGGCTTGTCATGGTTGAAAGTATACGATTTGGCACCAGGCCTGATTAGCGTGTGCCTTTGAATCAACATCTGATGGAAAGGTGCCTGTGGGGGAACCACGGAGATGATGGAGTCCAGGTCTTTGGGTGGCTTGCATTGGTGGTGGCTTTGAAATTCGAGATGTGGGCATGCAGTGAGTGTTGTGGAGCTGAGGTCTTCACAGGTTTGTTAGGAAAGATGCTGGCTTTAGGGTCCTAGGTGCTGGCTGGCCTGCAGGGGTGCTGGCTCTTTCTAGTACCTGAGATAGGGGTATACTTGGAACAGCTGTGTTGCCAGGGTCTTGAGTGACATCATGCATGGAGCCAGGGTGAGATGTGTAGACCTACATGGAGCAGATGTGGCTATGGAGTCTGAGGTTTCCTTGAGTTTTGGGGGTACAGTTGCAGCCCTGGTTCTGGAGCCGCACAGTAGCAGCTCCATCGGGGAGCAGTGCAGCTGTGTCTTCTCCCAGGGGTTTGTGGTGGTGACAGCAGTTGGTCGTGTGACAAAAGCTTGCCCATGTCCTATGGAGCAGGGTGCTGGAGTCCTCCAAAAAATAATATGTGGAGCCCTCAACTGCAAAAACTGGGGGGAGTCTATGGCTGTCCTGAGGGCCCTTGAGGTCTTCAGTTGCAAAAGATGATGGGATCCATATTGTGGCTGATACTGAAAACAGCTGCCCTTCTTTGTCAGCTCTCTGCAGACATCTCTAAGCTGATCCCCCTGGTGATTTCTTTTTCTAGATTCTTCCTTCTGTCTCTCTGTCTCTTTCTCTCTTTCTTCTTCTCGCTCTTTCTTTCGTTCTTTCTTTCTCTCTGTTTCTCTTTCTCTCTCTTTCTCTCTTTCTCCACTGTGTTGCTCTAGGTTCTTAATTGGACTCTGGTGCCCTTCCAGGGATGTTTTCATTTGTGTATAGCTGTCGTTTAATTGTTGTTTTTATGGGGGGTTGAATGTTGGTGCTGGTATCTTCTACTCTGCCATCTGATTTCACTGTCCCTTATATACACTCTCAATGCTTTTCTTTGTTGGCTTAATTTGCTTGAAAATCATCTCAGCAGGTTTTGTTACTTAATTATAGGCATAATGCTTTCTAATGGTTGATGTCATCCTTTAAGTTTGCAGAATCATCTGTCACGTCTTTTGAAAAACGTAGGTACTATTATTTCATGTACCTGCAGGTTCTGCTAGAATGTGAACTAAAGTGAAAATATTTTCATGTTTGCCATTGTAACTCAGAAATTGTTTTCTGATTCCCATAAGTACACTTTCCTTAAACACATGTTTAGATCAAAAGCCAGTAATCAGTTTATTTTAAATCAAATTTTGGTTCATTAATATTTGGGCTTTTAGATTTGCTGTACAGTATATTAAACTTGTGTAATTTCCTATTCTAATTCCTACGTATGTGGTTACAATATCTTCTGAGTCTTTTAAGCAACAAATTAATTTCCTCTAAGATTTTTCTCAGATATTCAGCAGTCATTGAGTGATGAAAACTCCTGTCCTAAATTACCATCTATAGCCTTACTGAAAAAATTCAATTTTTTAAGTTTGGAAAAGTTTGGTAATGCAATAGGTTTGTTTTACCTTTCTGTACCATACTTGCATTTGCATAGGTTGAAAGTAGGATTTAGTTTAATTCTTGGGACCCAAATGTTGAGCACATCCAGGATTGATTTGATTTGAAGTATTACTAAGAAAAAAAATGAGTCCTGATGGTCTAATTTTGGTGGCCTGATTGAGCCATGATATGTTGTTACTCTTAACTGTGACGTTTTGTGTAGTGTTGCTTCAGCACTTTTTATAGTTTCATCTTTTAGGTTTATTTTGTTTTTTAGAAGGTCTGTGTCAGATCAAACTAATATCAAAGATGGGGGGGGTGCCTGGGTGACGTAGTTAATTAAATGTTCAACTCTGGGTATTGGCTCAGGTTGTGATCTCACAGTTGTGGGATTGAGCCCTGCATCAGACTCTGTGCTGACAGCACAGAGCCTGCTTGGGATTCTCTGACTCCCTCTTACTCCTACCCCCCTGCTTATGCATGTGCGTGCGTGCGCTCTCTCATTCAAAATACATATGAAAAAATAAAATCAAAGATAGGACACAGCTGTTTTAATTTGAATGTCTGCTTATGACAAAAGGCTTCAGAATTATTTTTTTCAGTGTAGAATAGTAAATCTTTCCTGGATTCTATACCAGTGTCTACTCCCCCTAGTAGAACTTTCCTGAGATCTAGAGAATTTCTATAATTCAGAGCATACATGTCTTCCCTTTATTTCCATTCAGTCAGGATTTTTCTTTTTCTTTTTACCAATGTGATAACAATGTTGAACATCTTTTATTTGCTCTTGGCTGGTTTTAAATTGGGTTGTCATTTGTTGTTGAGTTTTGAATTCTTTATATATTCTGGATACTAGGGCCTTAGTAGATATGATTTGCAAGTATTTTCTCCCATTGTGTAGGTTGTTTGATAATTTCCTTTGCACAAGAGTTTTTAATTTCGATAAAGTCTGATATAACCATTTTTTGCTTTTGTTGCTAATGATTTTGATGTCCTATCTAAGAATCCATTGCTGTATCTAAGGTCATGAAAATCTCCCCCTATGTTTTAAGAGATTTAAATTTTTAGTTCTTATATTTCAATTGTCAATCCATATTGAGTTAAATTTTGTATAAAGGTCCAACTTTATTTTTTTGTGTATGGTTATCTAGTTATCTGATCATTTGTTGAAGGGTCCATTCCTTGCCCATTGAATGCTCTTATAACCCTTACTGAAAATCTATAGAATTGTCTATAGAGTTTATTTCTGGATTTGTAATGATTTCTTAGACAATCCTGTCATCTATAAGTAGAGAAGGTTTTATCCACTTCTAATCTGGATCAATCTTTCTACCCTTTTTTAAATTTAGAAGTTAATATTTACACTTTACTGAATATGCCTCCATGATGCCATTGTAAACACTTCAGCAGTGGTCAGTAGTCCATGACTGTTGCAAAATCCAGTCGACATTTTTCATTTACTTTTTAATCCTCATTCAACTGGGATAGTTGATACTTTTGATCTGTTTCTGAAAACTTCACTTTGGTGGTTCCTCTGATTCTTTCCCTGTCTCTCTTACACCCTTTCTCTGGCTTGTCTTGTGACTTCTGCCACCCATTCCAAAATTTAAGTTGGAGTTTCCTACATGTTCAATATTTTAATCCTCTTCTGTCCTTGGATAATTTTATTCCCTGTAGATTTAGTTATTATATGTGCTTAGTTTATACAATTCTGAGAGTCCAGTCTTACTTTCTGAGTTCTAACACCAAGAGCAAAACGGATCTTTGCTTGTATGTCCTATAGAATATTCCAAATTGAATTAATCTTAAACCTCAAATCCTTTTTCTCCTTATATATTTTTCCTATTTGAGTGAACAGTTCTATTAATTGCCTTCAATCAAAACCAGAAACCCCGAGGCCATCCTTAATTTTCTGCATTGCTGTTACTCAATTATTCATCAATCTCTGGATTCTACTGCTGTACTATCTCTCTTTTTAAAAAAAAAATTTAATGCTTATTAATTTTTGGGAGAAAGCGAGAGAGAGGGAGCAGGAGATGGGCAGAGAGAGAGGGAGACATAGAATCTGAAGGAGACTTCAGGCTCTGAGCTGTCAGCCTGACATGGGGCTTGAACTCACAAACTGCGAGATCATGACCTGAGCCGAAGTTGGACACTTATCCGATTGAGCCACCCAGGTGCCCATACTATCTCTTGAATATTTAGGCATCATTTTTCACACTGCCTCTAGGAATGATATTCCTAAATTGTTGGCTGGATTGCTTAATTCTTGTGCTTAAAATTTATTAATGGCTACTCTCCTGTTGCTTCTACAGTTCTTCTCAATCCTTTTAGCCTTTCCTCCTGGATCACTTCTCTTCTCTCCTATTTCAGTTTCTCTAAATCATTTGTAGCTCGCCATACTGACACTGTATTATTTATTATGGTAGCCTCTAAAGAAGTCTAATAAGCAATTTATTTATGCACATGGGTAGTAGATGAGAAAGATTTGAGTACCATTTTTGTTGTCTTATTAATAATAAGTCCAGATGCTCTATTCCTATTAATATATTGGCAAGTTAGAATACCTTTAAGTTTAGTATAAGCGGTATCTTAAACTGTCTTTTGCTCATGTAAAAATCCATTGGAAAATTCAATTCCTCACTATTTATGTAATTTACTTGATTGGTGAATTTCACAAAATTTATGTTTTGCCCTTGGCTTTCCTATATTCTCTAGAGAACTTTGACTAATTTTAATATTAGCATAAGAAAATTTAATAGAGGCAAATCTACAAAAAAATTTCAATTAACGTAATCAAAAATTAAATACAAATTCTTCTTAGTTTTCCATTGCGTTTCAACACTGCTATTCTCTTCGATTGGCACATAGATGATCAGGAATTGTATATAATAGTTGTGTGTTATTCTCTCTGACAACATTGAATTTTACTTGTATTACATGAAAAGGCAAAAAGAGAATATTGTATTTAATTTCACTTGCTTTATTATTGTTTGCAATTGGCAGTAATAAAAATCTCCCAAGATATGCAAAATTAGATATTACAGTTTATGTATAGAGTTTGACATTTTTCCAAACTGAAGTATTGTGTTGATATTTTTATGTAGCTATAACAATATAATAAAAAAGCCCATCATTTGTAAAGCAGTAGATGTTTTAAATGTTTAATTTACTTAGTTAAAAATGATTTGTGTTCTTAAATTCTATTGAAGCTCTGTTTTGACATGTGGATAAGCTGTTTAGCTTGACATCATCATTTAAAACATTTTTGTTCTGCCTATCTAGTGTAATTCCTTATGATGGTATTATTATAAAAAAACATATTCTAGCTTTAATTTGCTACTACTTTCTTGCTGATAATGATTGAACTTTATCTTCTAATTGGTTTTTTTTTTTTTTTTTTTTTTTTTTTTTTTATGAATATCTCTCTGCCTAAATTGGAAAACTTCAAGGGCAATGAGTATGGTTTATTTCTTTCCACATACTGGACATATGACTTTGGATATGCAAATAGAATTTGATTTTATTTTCACTTATTGGGGGAGAGAATACCTGTAATCTACTTTGTATAGCTATAGTAAGAAAAAATAGAATAAATCATAAATCACTCTCCAGATTATTTTAATTTTTTATTTAAAAAAGATTATTTTATTTTTTACCAGTTACAAAGCTTACATATTTTTAATGGAAATTTGCAAATTGAAGAAAAGTAGCAAAAACATCTTACATATAACATCACAATTGAAAGATAATCCATTTTCTTCCTTTTGATATGTATTTGATATATATTTAAAAATTTTAAAAATTGTGGTAAAATATTAAAGAGTCCTTTTAAACATGGATTAAACGAGCCCTTTTCTTGCATTAACAAAAGGTAATACAGCTCTTACTAATGTATACAATTTTTTCTTCTACTTTCTAATGAACACATAAGCATTTTCCATATTATTTCAAATCTTAAGTGGTAATTTAGTTTTCACAGTGAGTATTTGCATCCTGACTTTCTTAAGGATTTTTATTAAGAAAGGATGCTGTATTTCGTCAAAAGCTTTTTCTGCATCTATTGACAGGATCATATGGTTCTTATCCTTTCTTCTATTAACGTGATGTATGATGTTGATTGATTTATGAATATTGAACCAGCCCTGCAGCCCAGGAATGAATCCCACTTGATCATGGTGAATACTTTCTTTCCTTTCTATAATTTATTGTCAAATTGGTTTCCATACAACACCTAGTGTGTATCCCAACAAATGCCCTCCTCAATGTCCATCACCCACTTTCCCCCCCCCCCCCCATCAACCCTCAGTTCTCTATATTTAAGAGTCTCTTATGGTTTGCCTCCCTCCCTGTTTGTAACTTTTCTTACCCCTTCCCCTCCCGCATGGTCTGTGTTAAGTTTCTCAAGATCCACATATGAGTGAAAACATATGATATCTGTCTTTCTCTGACTTATTTCACTTAGCATAATACCCTCCATTTCCATCCACGTTGCTGCAAATGGCCAGATTTCATTTTCTCATTGCCAAGTAGTATTCCATTGTATATAAAAATCACATCTTCTTTATCCATTCGTCAGTTGATGGACATTTAGGCTCTTTCCATAGTTTGGCTATTGTTGAAAGTGCTGCTATAAACATTGGGGTACAAGTGCCCCTATGCATCAACACTCCTGTATCTCTTGGGTAAATTCCTAGCAGTGCTATTGCTGGGTCATAGGGTAGATGTATTTTAAATTTCTTGAGGAAGGAACCTCCACACTGTTTTCCAGAGCAGCTGCACCAGTTTGCATTCCCACCAACAGTGCAAGAGGGTTCCTGTTTTTCCACATACTCTCCAGCATCTATAGTCTCCTGATTTGTTCATTTTAGCCCCTCTGACCAGTGTGAGGTGGTATCTCAGTCTGGTTTTGATTTGTATTTCCATGACGATGAGTGATGTTGAACACTGTTTCATGTGTCTGTTGGCCAACTGGATGTCTTCTTTGGAAAAATGTCTATTCATGCCTTCTGCCCATTTCTTCACTGGATTGTTTGTTTTTTGGGTGAATAATTCTTTTTATATGCTGTTGAATTTGATTTGCTAGTATCTTGTTGAGAATTTTTGCATCCATGTTCTTCAGAGATATTGGCCCGTAATTCTCCTTTTTAGTGGGGTCTCTGGTTTGGGAATCAAGGTAATCCTGGCTTCATAGATTGAGTCTAGAAACTTTCCTTCCATTTCTGTTTTTTGGAACAGCTTGAGAAGAATAGATAGTAACTCTGTTTTAATTTTTTTTTTTAACATTTATTTATTTTTGAGACAGAGAGAGACAGAGCATGAACGGGGGAGGGGCAGAGAGAGAGGGAGACACAGAATCAGAAGCAGGCTCCAGGCTCTGAGCCATCAGCCCAGAGCCCGACGCGGGGCTCGAACCTGCAGACCGCGAGATCGTGACCTGAGCTGAAGTCGGACGCTTAACCGACTGCGCCACCCAGGCGCCCCAGTAACTCTATTTTAAATGTCTGGTAGAATTCCCCTGGGAAGCCATCTGGCCCAGGACTCCTATTTGTTGGGAGAGGTTTTTTTTTTTTTTTTTCCAATTTTGTTTTCAAAAGTTTTTTTCAGCTTATTTTTTTTTTTGAGAGAGAGAGACAGATTGTGAGCAGGGGAGGAGCAGAGAGATGGAGACACAGAATCCGATGGGGGCTCCAGGCTCTGAGCTGTCCAGCACAGAGCCCCACGCGGGGCTCAAATTCACAAATCACGAGATCATGACCCTAGCCAAAGTCGGATGCTCAACTGACTGAGCCACCCAGGCGCCCTGATGTTGGGAGAGTTTTGATAACCGATTAAATTTCTTTGCTGGTTATGAGTCTGTTCAAATTTTCTGTTTCTTCCCGTTTGAGTTTTGGTAGTGTGTGGGTGTCTAGGAATTTGTCCATTTCTTCCAGATTGTCTAGTTTGGCATATAATTTTTCATAGTACTCTCTAATAATTGTTTGTATTTTTGTGGTATTGGTTGTGATCTGTCCTCTTTCATACGTGATTTTATCTTTGTGGGTCTTTTGTCTTTTTGAGAAGTATCAGTAGGGGTTTATTACTTTATTCTTTCAAAAAACCAGCTCTTGGATTCATCTGTTCTATTTGTTTTTGATTCTATATTACTTATTTCTGCTCTGATCTTTATTATTTCTTCTTTTCTGCTGGCTTAGGGTTTCTTTGCTTCTCCGTTTCTAGTTCCTTTAGGCGTAAGGTTAGGGTCTGTATTTGGGATCTTTCTTGCTTCTTGAGGTAGCCCTGGATTGCAATGTATTTTCCTCTTCTTAGGACTGCCTTTGCTGCATCCCAAAGGGTTTGGACTGTTGTGTTTTCATTTTCATTTGCTTCCGTATATTTTTAAATTTTTTAATTTCCTGGTTGACCCATTATTCTTTAGTTGGATGTTCTTTAACCTCCATGTATTTGGACGCTTTCCAAATTTTTTCGTGTGGTTGATTTCAAGTTTCATAATGTTGTGATCTGAAAATATGCATGGTGTGATCTCAATCCTTTTATGTTTGAGGGCTGATTTGTGACCCAGCATGTGATCTGTTTTGGAGAATGTTCCATGTACACTCGAGAAGAGTGTGTAATCTGATGCTTTTGGATGATATATTCTGAATATATCTGTTAAGTCCGACTGGTCCAGTGTATCATTCAAGGCCGATGTATTCTTACTGATTTTTCTGCCTAGATGATCTGTCCATTGTTGTAAGTGGAGTATTAACGTCACCTACAATTTCAGTATTATCAATAAGTTTACTTATGTTTGTGATTAGTTTACATATTTGGGTTCTTGCACATTGGGGGTAAAAACATTTACAGTTGTTAGCTCTTCTTGATGGTTACACTCCTTAATTACGATATAATGCCCCTTTTTATATCTTGTTATAGACTTTGGTTTAAAATCTACTTCGCCTGATACAAGTATGACTACTCCAGCTTTCTTTTGATATCCAGTAGCATGGTAGATGTTTCTTCATCCCCTCACTTTGAATCTACAGGTGTCCTCAGGTCTAAAATGAGTCTCTGGTAGGCAGCATATACATGGATTTTTTTTTTTTTTTTAATCCATTCTGACACCCTGTGTCTTTTGATCGGGGCATTTAGTCCATTTACATTCAGAGTGATTATTGGAAGATACAGATTTAATGTCATTGTGTTCTTTGTAGGTTTCATACTTGTGGTGATGTCTCTAGTCCTTTGTAGTCTTTGCTGCTTTTCACTCACGGAGTCCCCCTTAGGATCTCCTGCAGGGCAGTTTAGTGGTCATGAACTCCTTAGTTTATGTTTTTGTTTTTGTTATTGTTTTGTCTGGGAAGTCTTTTATCTCTCTCTCTGTTCTGAATGACAGCCTTGCTGGATAAAGGATTCTTGGCTGCATATTTTTCCTATTCAGCACATTGAATATTTCATGCCACTCCCTTCTGGCCTGCCAAGTTTCAGAATTGAGGTCTGCTAATACCCTTATGTGTCTACCCTTGTAGGTTAAGGCCCGTTTGTCCCTAGCTGCTTTCAGAAGTCTCTATCTTTGTATTTTGCCAGTTTCACTATGATAGGTCATGGTGTTGATCTGTTTTCATTGATTTTTTTGAAGGGAGTTCTCTGTGCCTCCTGTACTTGGATCTGTTTCCTTCCCCAGATTAGGGAAGTTCACAGAAATAACTTGTTCAAATAAACATTCTGTCCCTTTCTCTCTGTCTCCTTCTTGTGGAACCTCTATGATACGGATATTAACGCATTCATTGAATCACTTAGGTCTCTAATTCTCCCTTCATGATCTAGTAATTTCCTATCCCTCTGTTTCTCAGCTTCATAATTTTCCATAATTTTATCTTCCATTTCACCTATTTTCCCCTCTAGTTCTTCCATCCTTGCCGTCACTGCATCTCTTTTTTTTTTTTTTTAATTCATTTATAACATTTATTAATTCCTCATGACTGTTTCTTAGGTCCTTGATCTCTGGAGCAATAGATTCTCTTGTCTTCTATGATTTTTTCAAGCCCAGCTATTAGTCTCATGACTGTTACTCTAAATTCATATTCAAATATATTGTTTATATCCCTCTTGAGAAATTCTCTGGCTGTCATTTCTTCTTGGAATTTTTTTTGAGGAAAATTCTTCCATTTCATCATTTTGGCTAATTTTCTGTCTTTTATGTGTTTTAATAGCTTGTTATGTGCCTTGCACCTGTGAGTACTTTTCTGCCCAGGGCCTGTCACTTCAGGAAATGTTTTTGCAGTGTGTCGCTTGCACTTTGTTGTTGTGACTCTGGTTGCTTTATCTTCCTACTTGTAGTGGTTGGTGATTTGGACCTTTCATTGTGTATGCTTTAATTTGTTCGTTGAAGTAACTCTGGTAAAATTGGAAAAGGGGGAGAGTGGAAGAAGAAGCATATCCCATACAAAGAGAAATGACAGGGGCAGAAAAAAAGGACCAGGAAGAGAATCAAAGAAACTGTAAGTGTCAATCCAGAGAGAGAGAGAGAGAGAGAGAGAGAGAGAGATGAAAATAAAGAGGAGGAGATATAGAAAAGTGTAAAAAGAATAGTCAAAATGCCTGATTAAACAAACAGAATAGAGAAAGAAGAAAAGTATACATATATATAATAAGAATTGACCAAAAATCAAATCAGAAAATGCAAAACCATAGGACAGTTGTCTGTTGGTACGTTGGAACTGGTGGCTGTGTTGGTCTGCAGGAGAGGCCTTCTAGTTTGGTTAGGGTCAGTCTCCAGTAGATACGCAGCTAACAGGCACAGAGGGGCGGGGTTTGGTGTAAGTGGGTCCTAGTTCCACTGGGAGTCGCTGACCTGTTCTCTGAAGCCCCATTGTGTTGGTGATGGGGAGAAAAATAGCAACACCCTAATCTCTCCTCCCAGACTGGGTGTCTCAAACCATGCTGTTCAGGCAGTTTTCACAGAGCAGCGCGGGTGGGCCAGCTTGTCCTGCTCCACAGTCTCCCCCCTCTCCTAGGCGCTCAGCTGGAATTCAAAACCTGATGTCTTACCCTCTTCCCATAGACTCAAGGGAGGGACTCCTGTCTCCCAGTGCACCCCCCCAGATTGCTCCCTTCCCTGCCGGGCGCACACACACAGCTGCGGGTTCAGTCCGGATAAAGTTGCACAGCCCTGAGAACTCTGATCTTGACTCCTAAGTCTGTTTGGAAGGTAGAAACTGGCTCTCTGGATTTTTCGATCCCTGGTTGTGGTCTGGACAGGTTTTTCTCTTGTCCAAATACAATCCCACACTTCCACAGCCTCTCTTTCTCTTCCTTTTGTCTCTTGACCAGAGGTGTTCCCTCTTTCTGTGCCTACGCTGCCCATTTTATCTGTCTCAATTTGCAAACATGCATCTCTGTCCCCCAAGCTGTCTCCGTACATTGGTGGAGATGTTTCTGTCACTCAGTAGCCTGGATTCCTGAAATTCCAAGTGTTCTGACCTCAATACTACTGTGTTTGTGGGACAAGGGAAATTCTGGTTCTCTTACTTCTCTGCCATCTTAACTCTCCCTCCTCTCTTCATGACTTTTTATAACACATCTATCCCTTCCTCTGTTTGGAAGATAATGTTATAATGATCTAGTTCTTTAATGATGATCATCTTAGGACAGGCTCTTTCAGTGACCCAAAAGGGAATGGTTCTTAAGGAAGCCAGGGTGTATGCTAACAGTCTTCACCTCTCTGATACCAGATACCCAGTAGGAGAGACTGCTGTCCCTGCCTGTGGATCCAGGATGCGATTATGACCAACCTTCAGAAAGATGGGAGTGGGATCAATTTCTCATCTGTGTTAAGTCAGGGTTAAAAGCCAGTGGACAAAAAGCTATCAGCTACTCTAAGGTGGCTATAGTCACCCAGGAGCCAAATGAAAATTCTACTGCCTTTCTAGAAAGACTCTGAGGCTGTGACTAAATATATTAACCGTGATCTACAGTCTTTTGAGGGAACGGTCATTCTAAAAGGCAAATTCTTCTCTTAGTCTGCCAAATATCAGGCGGAATCTGCCAAAACTGGTAAGAGAACCTGGGCCCCAGTGTTAAAAAACTTCTTTCAGCATCATCTAATGTCTTATACAACAGGGACCAAGAGGAAGAGGCTAAGGCTTGGAAGAAAGAGAAAAGGAAATATGGCAGTCAGGCCTAATTGCTAGCGGCCCTATAGGGCCAAACCTGCTTCAAAAATGCCCAACTGCATCCTAAAAAAGGAATCAGGAAAATGCCTGATCTGCAGGAGGACTGGGCATGAAAATATCCGAGTAAGAGTCCCCCCCACTACCCCCAATGTCCTAAATGTCAGCAGACAGGACACTGCGTGGCTAACTGCCCTTGAGGTAAAAGGACACCCAGTTCAGAAACTGCTACCCCACACATGGTGATGGACTGAAGGGGTCCTCTACTCCATTTGGCCCCACTGCAACAAGTAACCATCCATGGACTGGAGTCATCAGTAAAGATGGATGTGGCAGATTAGAAGCAATAAAACTCTTAACTGGAACTACACCAAGGCCATCAGACTGTACTCAGGACACCTTCATCTACATGAGACTCGTGAATGGATATCGTACCTGGAAATTCTTCCTACCTGACAGACAGCAAGAATAGTGAACCCAAACTCCGTGATGCCCTGCTTCAGCTTGAAGCAGCCAGAGTGGTCATTGCCCTCTTTGCCAGTGATTTGGGTCCCTATTTCTTGAGCAGGGGTAGGGGGGTGGGGGAGGAGGACATGTTAGGACATGCTAGATACCAGCAGTGGAAGGAATTGCCTCCAAGCCAGAGTCCTGAATCCTTAAAGGGGAATGATAGAGACAAGAGCTGGAGGCAAAGATGGTGATAAATAGCTTACACATCAAAAGCCCAGGGGCACAACATCCTGACCTTGAGACTTCCCAGACCTTGGGGCTGACAGACTAAGAGCCGCAAGTGCAGAGCCTACACTCTTCCCCTTCCACCTCTGTCCCTGGGTAATCATGCATTTGCACTGCTGTTAACCCCCCGCACCCTTGCCTCCAACTTGTCATGGAGAAAGGCTGCCCTGATAGTCCCGGTAGAAACTTCATAGGGTCAAAAAAGCCCCCTCCCAACCTGTGGAAGGAGTCCCCCCAAATGATTGGAAGCAGCTTGCATTAGAGACCACCCCACTGTATGTCACAGTTCCTTCCAGCCCAGAGAGACCCAGTAATATCCAATCCCAAAGCAACCTAGGGGCCAGTTCCATCTTGTAGAACCTGCCTGCTCTCCCACCTTGGGAGTGTACTTTTGCTTTAAAAAACTGCTTTGTGCTTGCTAAAAAAATTGCATATACTAGAATCTTTTTATTATGTCATGTATAAGCTTAAAATATATGCTATATGAAAACTGAACTTGGCATAAAGTGGGTTTTGGTTAAATAAAAAGTTTTTTATATAATTTAATGAAGGAGTTTTAATTCTTGTTTGCCATGCTTGATGTTTTTGAGGGATCCTGTTGTGTGTGTTTTATCCTTGGGAAGTTTCTTTTCTTTTTCTTTTCCTTTCCTTTCCTTCTCTCTCTTCTCTCTTCTCTCTTCTCTCTTCTCTCTTCTCTCCTCTTTTCAGCTGAAAATGCTATTTTTATTCTCCTAGCTCTTCTGTCTTAGGAAGAAGAAAAGTCACATTTGAATTCAAACAAGTAATGAAGTCTTTTATTTTAATGAAGGACTTTATTTATTTATTTTTTTAATTTATTTTTGGGACAGAGACAGAGCATGAACGGGGGAGGGGCAGAGAGAGAGGGAGACACAGAATCGGAAACAGGCTCCAGGCTCTGAGCCATCAGCCCAGAGCCTGACACGGGGCTCGAACTCACGGACCGCGAGATCGTGACCTGGCTGAAGTCGGACGCTTAACCGACTGCGCCACCCAGGCGCCCCAATGAAGGACTTTCTAAGAATGTTATGAATGAATGTGAATATACGGGATTGTAATAGAAGTGCCACTGTAACCTTAGTTATAATATTCCATGTTGTGGACACTATAATTTATATGTCAAAATGCTGCAGACAGGAAACAATGCTGGTTTAGTACTTTTCAGCTTGCTGATGGTTCCATGTTCTCTTTTCCCTTTTAGCCTTAAGCCATCTCCGTGTATTGTCTGGAATTAACAATAATGAAGAACACTGCAGCTTCGAGTTTTTCTGTTTGGTTCACAAGCTAGTCTATAGGTTCCCTTTCGATTCATAAAATGCAACGGTTCTTTGATTTTCCTTCTGATGATTACATACTGCTAATTTTCTTTTTTCTTGAACTTGTTCATTTTCACATGATTTTTTTTTTTAAACTTGGGATATTTAGTAATCAGAAACTACTGAGTCTACATCTGAACTGAGATTGCAATATAGACAGATTATAGTTGGGTTTTACTAGTCTGATAATTTCTGCCTATTCATTGGAGTGTTTTAGATTGTTTACATTTTATGTAGTTGTTAGTAAGATTGGTCTCTAGTCTTTTTGTTTTCTATTTGTTCTAGCTAATTCTTGTTCCTTTTTTTCTTTTCCTGCCTTTGTTGGATTAGCTGAGTGTATTTGAGCATTACATTTTATCTTCATTACTGGTTTATTTGCTGTATCTCTTCGTTTTTTTAGTGGCTGTTTTAGGGTTACCAATATGCGTATTTATCTACTTTAATAATATTTCACTTCATGGATAATGTAAATATTGTGTTTTACTTTAGTATGCCTATAACAGTATGCTTCTCTTTATTCCTTGCCATCATTTGTGCTAATGTTATGACTCTTCAATATATATTATAAATCAGTGATATGCTGTTATTATTATGATTGCTTTGAACAGTGTTTTAAGAAATTAAAAAACAAAGTGTCTGTTGTATTTACCCATTTAGTTACTTCTGGCATTCTTCATTTCTTTACGTAGATCAAATTTTTCATGTAGCAGTATTTTACTTAAGTTTGAAGAACTTCCTTGAATATTTTTGTAGTCCATTTCATCTTGATGCAAATTCTTTCAGCTTGTGTTTGAGAAAGTCTTTGCTGCTTTCTTTGCTTAACAATTCTGATTTCTAGATTTAACCTTTGGGTTAACTCCTACTTACCTGCTTATGACTAGGGCTTTTCTAGTAGTAGCTCTATTTTCTATTCAAAAGAGAATAGCAAGAGTTGGGATGAGAGAAAAATGGCCAACTCTAAGAAGATGAAAGGATTTTAGTGAGAGTAATAGAAATAGCTTAAAGTAATTCCTTCCTTTTTTGAACTTTTCCAAGACTTTAACAAAAACTCTCTAATATTTGTCAAAAATTTTCACTTTTTATAAGCTATTTATCCGTATGAACTTTATTTTTGTCATTTGTTAAATGAAAATGACAGTATCTTAGAGGATTTTTGTGATGATTGTGAAGAATGAATATAAAGCTTCTTGCATTGTTTGTACCCATAATAGTTATTCAGAATATTATTTTACAGTATAAGACTTACCTGTTTGCTTTTATATTTATTTATTTATTTATTTATTTATTTATTTATTTATTTATTTATTTTTACCTGTTTGCTTTTAAAATACATTCCTTTATGTATAATACTCTGAAGTTGAGGACTCTTTCTTTTTCTACTTACCAACTTTTATCTCCTGTACTGCAGTGTGCAGAGAATTCTGAATGTGATCCTCTACCACCTCCATTCTACTTTACTATCTTCATACTCTTGTTTTATGTCTAGACTTAATGGAGTCTTTCCCTCTCTTAATCTACTCAACCATTTACTCTTTTTTAATTTGTTTTGTGTTTTTTACATTTATTTTTGAGAGACAGAGAGAATATGAGCGGGGATGGGGCAGAGAGCGAGAGAGAGGGAGACAGAATCTGAAGCAGGCTCCAGGCTCTGAGCTGTCAGCACAGAGCCTGACATGGAGTTTGAACCCACGAACCATGAGATCATGACCTGAGCCAAAGTCAGACACTTACCTAACTGAGCCACCTAGGCGCCCTGTCTCTATCAAACTTCTACAATGATCTATTAGAATTGTAGAATTTGAGAATTCTATAATTTGTAGAATTTGTAGAATTACAGAATTTGTAGAATTGTAGAATTGTAGAATTTGAGATGATTATAAATACTACAGTATTCAGATTTGATATCTTTTTGGTAGAGAATTAAATTTACCCACGTTGTTCAAAGATGGAATAATTTTAAGGAGAGACTCTCCATTGGTGTTGATGTTTGTTTTGTGCATCTGCATACGTAGAGGTGCTCCTGAATGTTCGGTTAGTTGTTGAACTCTTCCTGAAGTCTAGGCTCACACCTGAACATTAGTGTACTCTTTAGCTCTCCTGGTAGGTTTTATTGTTTGCCTCAATTTGTCTAAATGCAAATTAGATCTTTGTAATTTAGATCCTTGTAAATTAGATCTCATTCTCAACTTCAATATTTTATTTAGTAACACTAGTATTTGCCTCTGCATTTGTTTTATAGGGAAAATAGGAAATATTGAGTATTAAATAAAATTATTCTAATATTTACAATGCAAATAGCAATGTAATGGAAGGGGAAAATGTTATTTTGAGGTTTCTCTATTAAGTAGTTCACATTAACAGAAAATTGTCATATATCAGAGAAAAGCCAGTAAGAGATTGGATACACCTTTGTGAAATAAATTATTATTCTTTTTCAAATGAGACAAGCTTTAAAATGTTAGAGTATTGGCTCTGAAAAAATGTTTATTAGACATATAAATTATAATATTTGGATGGAAAAGAATACCTTCTTCTCATAACAGTTAAAGGTATTTATAACTTAATCACTGTTTAAAGTATCTGAGTATAAATGGACACTCAGGTATAGAGTAGATGTGGAGGGGTTTCAAATACAAAATAAACAAGTGTTTCTTTATGAAACAGGAGTATGGTAAACATTATGGCTCTTGAGTTTTTCCTTTTGTTTTAAGCAGCATACTTAATATTATACCACTTTTTTAGGAGTAAGTGTCCCATTGATAGCTAAAGTGAAATGAGTCATTATAGTCTGAATACTTAAGAATTTGTGAATTTTATACTTGTTAATGTTGTAATAGCATATAATTAAACACTTTAAAATCTTTGTTACTCCTTTAAAAACTTTAAAAATTTTAAAAATCTCAATTGGATTTAGTAGTACTATTGAGAAGGTACTCATGGTACTATTGGGAACATTCTGTGCTTCCTGAAAATTTATCTGAAATGCATTTTTTCATTATTAGAATATGAGAATATTCTGGGAATTTCTCCCTTTTTGGAATTACATATGATTAGAAGATGTTTCCCTCCCCCCCCCCCCGCCCCCATGCTTATAGATCTTTTTCCAGGTTACTTTTTATATCTTATTTGTTGGCAAAATTTTAACTTTTACATTTGCATATGTTTAGAATATGCTATTTTGATAATGCTGTAGTTACATATATTATTTCCTTGCAGAAATGTTTATTTTTTTTTTCTTTTGGGCTCCTAGAATCTTCAGCCAGTTTTCTTACTGCCATTTGGCTTTCTTTCCTTTCTCTTTTTAAACATTTACTTCTTCATCAAAAATTGGCCAAAGGGATAACAGTGGAAATGCCTTGTCTTTTTGGCAGTACTTTTGACAAGCAAAAATTCTGTGTTTTTTCTTCCCTAGTTGTTTTATAGATTCCCTCAAAATTTGTATTTATTTTTTGTGGTCTGAGATTTTGGCCTTACATGATGAAAACACTGTGTTATAATGCAATTTCAGGTTGAATAAATGCTTATCTTGTGCATTTTTATTAAGACAAACGTTTTAAAGCAGAGGTAATAAAACTATGGCCCATGGGCCTACCACCTGTTTTAGTAAATAAAGGTTTTTTGAGACAGTCTTATTTGTTTACATATTGTCTGTGGCTGTTTTCATTTTTCAACGGGCAGTGGTAGAATTTAGTTGCAACAGACTATACAGATTGCAAGCCTAAGGACAGGCTTTTCAAACCTCAAGTCCTTTGTAACATTTTTTTGACTAAAGGGATTGTGCACAATCCCTTCTCACTGTACTCAATCCCTCCTCCTACTATATGTGCTGTTAGTTGGCCTTTTCTCATAGGGAGAAAGTAGAGCAACTGTGGTTAGGATTATGCGATGTGATAGTGTGATTTTGAACCATCTCTTTATGTCTTAGTTTCCTTATCTTTAAATGGGAATACTTTTAGGGTGCCTGGGTGGCTCAGTTCATTAAGCATCTGACTTTGGCTCAGGTTATGATTTCACAGTTGTGGATTTGAGTCCTGCATTGGGCTCTGTGCTGACAACTCAGAGTCTGGAGCCTGCTTCACATTCTGTGTCTCTCTCTTCTGCCCCTCCCCAACTTGTTCTCTCTCTCTCTCTCAAAAATAAATATATGAATATAAAAAAATATTGGGGCGCCTGGGTGGCGCAGTCGGTTAAGCGTCCGACTTCAGCCAGGTCACGATCTCATGGTCCGTGAGTTCGAGCCCCGCGTCAGGCTCTGGGCTGACGGCTCAGAGCCTGGAGCCTGTTTCCGATTCTGTGTCTCCCTCTCTCTCTGCCCCTCCCCCGTTCATGCTGTGTCTCTCTCTGTCCCAAAAATAAATAAACGTTGAAAAAAAAATTAAAAAAAAAAAAAGAAAAAAAATATTAAATGGGGATACTTTTGCATGGAGAACAGTGTCTAATTCATAGCTTTGTTAAGAGGATAAAGAGATGAGTGTAATGTCATTAGCAATAGGTGACATGTTAGAAGTGTCATAAATTAAAAAAAAGTTTCTATTTGTCTCTTTTTCCTCCCTCTCTGCCTTCTCTTTCTCCCTGCTGTTGGTATTTGTTTCAAGTTCAGGAAAGAGCTCATAGGAGGAGTTTTTCAGACAGACAGATCTGGGTATTTATCCCAGCTCAGTCACTTCCTATCTTTTTGACCTTGGGACCTCTTAAGATCTAATTTCATTCTTAAAATATTTAAGGCCTGGTCTGGCACATCGAAGTGTTCAGTAAAGGTCGTTAGTGTTTCTTTGTGACGTATGATTGCTGACTAACGTACGTTGCTTTTAATTTTTTTATGCATATAAGGATTGTTCCTGAAGTAGGTAAGTAAAGTACCTGGATAAGGGTACCATCTATTTATACTACATATTTTCTCTCAGAGTGGCTAACACATACATACACATTGCTCAGTTCTTTCTTGCTGAAGGAAGTTTTTTGTAAGAAAACAAAGCACAGTTTTATTAATCTAGTCAAGCACCTAGTCTCCTCCAGCCCCCTAGTGAATTCTGGTAAAAATTAGATAGCAGAATGTGCTTTATGCCAGAATGCCTCCATATATACTTTGGTCTTTCTTCCGTTAATTTCTGCCTGTTTCACCTTTCGAATATGAGTAGGTCTAACCACTTCAATCCAGTGCTCTACAAAGAGGAGAGGTTGGCAATAATTATATATGCCTAGTGATAAGAGTGAAGGGGATGTCATAGGCAATAATATACAACAGATTTTCCTTAAATGTGTTGCTGTTAACCAGCACAGTTTGTTTTCTGGCTGGGGAAGTATTCTGGTTCAGGTGGCTCTGTGTGTTTGAAAAGAAGGCAGGAGAGAGATAGGCTAATCTGGCATAAATGGCTTTGGTCCTGTTACTTGAGTAGCATGGATCTCAGAGATAGAAGACAGGCCCCACCACACAGGTGTTTACAGTTAGTACAGTGATGTCTTTCATTATTAAAACGTGGCTTAATGAATGTTTGGCTTTGGCTTGTCAGATTAGCTGTTCTTCCTTCTGGGAGGATCAAGTAAAATAATGTAAGGGGGGGCATCAACAGCATTCTCTTCTTGCCCACCCTCACCTCATGTTCTCACCCTTGATGGGAGAAAAGATGTAAGCAGCCTCTTCTGTGGGCTGCAGTTGATGTGTGACGACATTGGGGGCATACGCATTCCTTCTTTTAAATGTGCAAGGTACTTTTTTTAGTGACTAAAATTAAGTTGATTAATATTGCTGTCAGGGTAGACGTGAGTCAGAGATTCTAATTTCGACCATGAATGTGAGTGAATGTGTTTTCCCGGGCTTGCTCTTGTGTTCTCCAAATATACCTCTTCTTTGGTGACTTTATTTGACTCTCTGACTCTGGAATTCAGGGTTTCTCTTAGAGATTCTTTATTGCATCTGACAATTGCTGTTGTACTTGCTACTGGAGAGGGTAGAGGTGCATGTCCTTACAAGCTCTGTATCAGTTCATTTGCAAGGCCCTTCACTGTATTTCATTCAGGCTTTTTTGGTGACCAGAGCATTCAGGTAAGCCTTCATTCTTTTCTGCTTGTCTGCATGCCATGAGGCTGAAGAGCTTAAAGCACATCACTTATTGATGCTGCCTTTCAGTTTTTTTCCCTTCAATTCTTTGTTGCATTTTAACCTCTTTGTCTATTTTTATTTTATTAAAATTTTTTTAATGTTTATTTTTGAGAGACAGAGCATGAGCCAGGGGAGGGGCAGAGAGAGAGGGAGACACAGAATCTGAAGCAGGCTCCAGGCTCCGAGCTGTCAGCACAGTCCGATGCGGGGCTTGAACTCATGAACCGTAAGATCATGACCTGAGCTGAAGTTGGATGCTTAACCGACGAGCCACCAAGGCACCCCGTCTCTTGGTCTATTTTTAACCAAGGAGTTGAAATGATTCAGCCACCTGTTTTAAGTCCTATCCTCAATCTTATTCATACCATTGTGAATCTGGGAGTTGATGGGTTTCAAGTTTTAACTGACTCACCCTTATGAGGGCTAAGGTGAAAAGTATGCAACCTGATCCTATCATCTGTCAGTATGAAGGTAATGGATGTATTTACATACATATGGTGTTCACCACATTTTCCCTCTGTTAGGAACTTTTGTAAGGAAATGACATTCTTGCTTGTTTCATGAGGAGCAAAGGGCAGTATTTTCAGAAATAGCTATGTGGTCCCCAAGAGAAAACATTCTTTTACCATGAAATGTACTTACCAGACATTTTGGGAAAATTGCAACCTAAATAAGAGATATAACTGTAATGTGTTTGGGGTTAAAAATGACCTCAAAACATTTTAGTTTGTATTTTTGAGAACAGGGTATCTTTTATTAGAAATTAGAGACTTTCAGTGAAGTAAAATGTGTTAAAAAATGATGCATACTATTTGGAAGCAGATAGTGAGCTCATAATGATGGAAGTAATTCTAATTTTAATAGTAAATATTGTAATTCTTGTTTTGCTTTTTATTTAATTTGGCTGAGGTAGGATTTGAATGGAAGCTGATCTGTGACTGATGCAATTAAGATGTAATTGAAATGAAAACTAGGTGAAATTATGAAAAGGATTATTTTCTAATTATATATGCAACCCTAATTTCCTAACTATAATTAAGAAAGATTTGCATTTGCACATTTGGTAGTGTTTGTTTTATAGTATATATTCCTGTAAGTACCATGATTAATGGTCATTTTTAAAGTGACTAAAATTTCAGGATTATTACAAATTTTGTTTAAGCAAATTATTTTTTTTCTTTTGAATAATAAAAATGTGTAATTTGTAGGGAAGCTTTCTTCACTGTTATTTTTTTTAACTATTTGAAATCTTATATTTAGTCTATGCACTTTACCCTTTTTTTGCTGCTAATCACTTTTAAAAAATAAAAACTTGTTCTCTTTAAAATGTTTGTCATCTCATGTATGCCAGATTTATTGGACTGCAGTAGTTTTAGTGCATTTTGGCTGGAATGTTTATTATGACATCACTGTAATCTATATACAGTATGTGATTTCAGATGGTTTCAGTGTTAAATATTTTCATAATTATGCTAGTTTTGGCAGTTCACTTGGAACTTTTTCACATTTCTTTAATGAACATGTTTTACTTCTGGGCTTTTGAGACAACCATATGTTTCAAAAATTAATAGTGTGTTTTAATGTTAACGTTGTGCAGAAGTGTATGACTACAGACATTTTTAAGGATGTAAGCTGAACTAAAAGTAATTACAGTAAGGTTTTATTCATAGTAGTAGTCCTTTAGTATTTAGAGACTATAACATTCCACCAAAATAACAGAAGATGTCATTATAAAGATTGAATAGTGAAGTTGTTTTGTAGAATGAAACACTGTGAAGTTTGTTTTGCATTAACTTAAAATGACATAAATTCATGTGAATTTTTTTTAAGATAGCAAATCTGTTACTGTCTGCTTGTCTTGAAGTTTCAAACATTTTTTTTTCTTTTGCTAATATATCACTAGCATCTGAAGCTGTGTTGTCTTATAAAAGATTCATCTTATATAATTGTTCTCTTAGGGTGGCATTGAATAAAAATTTTGTTGTCTAAAGGTCTTATCATTGTTATTTTCTTTTAGTATCTTATTAGATTGGTAAATTTAGTGGTTTTCCATCTTTTCTTGAATTTTTCTCTTCAAATATGTAAAATAGAAAACTGAATTCCTCACCATTCTTGTATTATCAAATAGTTTTATTATTGATTAATAAATTGATGAGGCACAGTGCACCATCAGTTAGCCTTTGTATGTAAGGCAAATTGCTTTCTTTTTTATTTTTAAAGTTTATTTTATTTTGATAGAGAGCATGCACAAATGGGGGAGGGATGGAGAGAGAGAGAGAATCCCAAGCAGGCTCTGCACTGTCAGTACAGAGCCCAACGTGGGGCTTGAACTCACGAACCCTGAGATCATGACCTGAGCCAAAATCAAGAGTCAAATGCTTAATCGACTGAGCCACCCAGGTGCCCCAAAATGTGCTCTTTTATCCCCAAAATGGGAATAAGAAGATGGCTGATGCTTTTACCTCATATTACTACCCAATCTATTTCTTCCTATATTGCCTGTCTTCTTGAAGGGGCAATCTGTGTTTATTATTTACGCTTTAAATTCTTACTCACTTTTTGAACTATTCATTTACTGCTGCTACTCTTGTTCCTCTACTAGAACTACTAAATCTCCTTTCTTATTGGTTATTGGCATCCTAATTACCAAATCTTGAAATATGGCCAAGTAGAATGAAGACTGAGAACATTTTTATAGTTCTCTTAAATTTTTTAAATTTTTATTTTTTTTAATGTTTATTTTTATTTGAGAGAGAGCAAGAGAGCGAGAGTGTGTGCACTTAACCGACTAAGCCACCCAGGCACCCCGCACCTTGATAGTTCTTAATGTTATCTCACTTTTACTGAACTGGTTCATGCCTTTAGTTTCTGGTGTGGTTCTTTCACCTTACATTGTATACTTTGGCTTTATTTGACTAATCATTATTTCTTGTACATGCTACATACATATATGCTGCTTTTGCTAATGGTTTGCCTCTATGTAACCTCCAATCTTAGCCTAAAACTTTCCTATACTTTTATAAGCCTGACCTCTCTAGTTCTTCCAAATAGTTCTTAATAGTTCTTTCTGTTCCTAACTTAAAAATAAAGTACTCTGTAAAACAAGCTACATATGTTTTTAGTGGACTGTGAAAATTAGTATTATATCTAATTTGGCTTTGTACATTCAACAATTAGCACATAAGAGCATTATATAAGCTTGTTGAATCAAGGTAAGAAAAGTGTACTGTTTGCACTGTATAAAGGAATATGTTTTGAAAATGTGTTGTGTTGAAGTTTTTGGCTATCCATATCAAAACCCAATTAAGCCTTATGTTTAATGAGAATAATAATTCAGTAAAAATAATAGGATGCAAAGGATTCTAAGGATTATTAAGATTAATCATTAAGGTGATTAAGAAGACAGCTTGGATTCTTAACACACACAATACTGGGGGTCTTACCATGTAAACAACAAACAGGAGACAATTAAGACCTTTTCCATTTATTTTGTATTCAAATGGCAAGTGTTTAAAGCTTTGTTTAATAGTCTTTTTTTGCAAAAGTCATATGTAAGGATTTCTTGACATTATCAATTGGTTTGTTTAGATACTCAAGAAAGGAAGAATTTGTGGTTTAAACTACTCGTTATTTTTAAACAGTGTTTGAGAATGCAAATTATAAGAATTGTTTGGTATACAGATTTTTAGAGCTAAAAAAGAAAATTAGAGTCTAATCAAATTTAGTAACCCTAAGCTATATATTTAACTGAAATATGTCTCCTAATTCTTGAGTGATGATTGATACTTTACTTTTCTTAAAAATAGGATGACCATGAAAGCTGTGGTTCTAATTCTACCAACCGTAGTACTACTGAGAACACGAAATCATCAGTAAAACCCCGAAGAATTCAGCAGGCTGCTCCCACAGATCCTGATTTACCACCAGGTAACTTCTGAATGGGCTTGTTAAGGCCAAAATTACACTTGTTATTAATCATTGTTGTAGCCAATTGTAGAATATACACTTTAGTATTTAGTGTCCTAAAATACTTAGAGTACATGTGTATGTGGGTTTGCTTCATAACATAAGAACACATTGAGTCCAGAGCCCTCCAAAATGTCTTCTGTTCAAATTTTGATGATCTTTTGCAGCAGGTTGTTCCTAAAGTTTCTTTCTTACATCCTGTCCGAGCAAAGACATGCCTCTGCTTTCCCATAGTCTCTTTGTTCCCCTTCATTCTTGATTAACAGTAAAGACACTAGATTGTTCTGAGTTTCAGTAAACTATAGAATTCACCAGGAGGATCACCATCTCTTTTACTTCCTGAAATATTTATTTACCTAGAACAGTAGTGGCTTACAAATAACAGTTGCTTAGTAACTATTTAATGAAGAAAAAACCACGATCATGACCTATCAGCCCCGTGGCCGGAGTGCATTGTTGCCTTTTTAAGTTAGGGGTGTTTTTATTAGTCACTTCTCTTTTGATTTTATTCATCAGTCATTTCTTTTTCTCAGAGGTATAGTTGATGTTAGTATATATTTGTTTTCTGCGCCAAAGGTTTGTAGGCTTTCTGTTGGGTTTAACCTTTAAGTTTTGACAGTCTTCTTGCACATCTACTAACAGACTGGTGTTAGGTACAGCATTTCATAGCCCTCCTCCTCAGATATGTTCTAAGTTAAATTTCAATTGATTAAACATTTTAAACTAGTGTTATAGTGATGTTAATGCTGATGCTTTATATATTCTGAATTTCATCTAACAAGTCTCCATAATACCTCTGGCTTTAGAATAGATTAATTGCTACAGCTGGAGAAGGTGCCAGAAGAAGATATTTTATTTCTGAATGTTTCTAATTCTACTTGGAGTGATGTGATGGTTCCAGAACCTACCTTTCCTTCCTTCCTTCCTTCCTTCCTTCCTTCCTTCCTTCCTTCCTTCCTTCTTTTTCTTTCTTTTCCTCCCTCCCTCCCTCCCTTCCTTCCTTCCTTCCTTCCTGAAATTTATTGTCAAATTGGTTTCCATACAACACCCAGTGCTCATCCCAACAGGTGCTGTCCTCAATACCCCTTACCCACCTTCCTCTCCCTCCCACCCCTCATCAAGCCTCAGTTCTCAGTTTTTAAGAGTCTTTTATGTTTTGGCTCCCTCCTTTTCTAACCTTTTTTTCCCCCCCTCCCCCATGGTCTTCTGTTAAGTTTCTCAGGATCCACATAGGAGTGAAAACATAGGGTATCTGTCTTTCTCTGTATGACTTATTTCACTTAGTATAACACTCTCCAGTTCCATCCACGTTGCTACAAAAGGCCATATTTCATTCTTTCTCATTGCCACGTAGTATTCCATTGTGTATATAAACCATTTCTTTACCCATTCATCAGTTGATGGACATTTAGGCTCTTTCCATAATTTGGCTATTGTTGAAAGTGCTGCTATAAACATTGAGGTACAAGTGCCCCTATGCATCAGCATTCCTGTATCCGTTGGGTAAATTCCTAGCAGTGCTACTGCTGGGTCATAGGGTAGGTCTATTTTTAATTTTTTGAGGAAACTCCACACTGTTTTCCAGAGCGGCTGCCCCAGTTTGCATTCCCACCAACAGTGCAAGAGGGTTCCCGTGTCTCCACATACTCTCCAGCATCTGTAGTCTCCTGATTTGTTCATTTTAGCCACTCTGACTGGCGTGAGGTGGTATCTGAGTGTGGTTTTGATTTGTGTTTCCCTGATGAGGAGCGACGCTGAGCATCTTTTCATGTGCCTGTTCGCCATCTGGATGTCTTCTTTAGAGAAGTGTCTATTCATGTCTTCTGCCCATTTCTTCACTGGATTATTTATTTTCTGGGTGTGGAGTTTGGTGAGCTCTTTATAGATTTTGGATACTAGCCTTTTGTCTGATGTCATTTGCAAATATCTTTTCCCATTCTGTTGGTTGCCTTTTAGTTTTGTTGATTGTTTCCTTTGCAGTGCAGAAGCTTTTTATCTTCATGAGGTCCCAAAAGTTCATTTTTGCTTTTAATTCCCTTGCCTTTGGAGATGTGTCGAGTAAGAAATTGCTGCGGCTGAGGTCAGAGAGGTCTTTTCCTGCTTTCTCCTCTAGGGTTTTGATGGTTTCCTGTCTCACATTCAGGTCCTTTATCCATTTTGAGTTTAGTTTTGTGAATGGTGTAAGAAAGTGATTTAGTTCCATTCTTCTGCGTGTTGCTGTCCAGCTCTCCCAGCACCATTTATTAAAGAGACTGTCTTTTTTCCATTGGATATTCTTTCCTGCTTTGTCAAAGATCAGTTGGCCATACTTTTGTGGGTCTAGTTCTGGGGTTTCTATTCTATTCCATTAGTTTATATGTCTTTGTGCCAATACCATGCTGTCTTGATGATTACAGCTTTGTAGTAGAGGCTAAAGTCTGGGATTGTGATGCCTCCTGCTTTGGTCTTCAAAATTACTTTTGCTATTCATTGTCTTTTGTGGTTCCATACAAATTTTAGGATTGCTTGTTCTAGCTTTGAGAAGAATGCTGGTGCAATTTTGATTGGGATTGCATTGAATGTGTAGATAGCTTTGGGTAGTATTGACATTTTAACAATATTTATTCTTCCAATCCATGAGCACGGAATGTTTTTCCATTTCTTTATATCTTCTTCAATTTCCTTCATAAGCTTTCTAAAGTTTTCAGCATACAGATCTTTTACATCTTTGGTTAGGTTTATCCCTAGGTATTTTATGCTTCTTGGTGCAATTGTGAATGGAATCAGTTTCTTTATTTGTCTTTCTGTTGCCTCATTACTAGTGTATGAGAACGCAACTGATTTCTGTACATTGATTTTCTGTCCTGCGACTCTGAGGATTCATGTATGAGTTCTAGCAGACTTGTGGTGGAGTCTATCGGATTTTCCATGTATAATATCGTGTCATCTGCAAAAAGTGAAAGCTTGACTTCATCTTTGCCAATTTTGATGCCTTTGATTTCCTTCTGTTGTCTGATTGCTGATGCTAGCACTTCCAACACTATGTTAAACAACAGCGGTGAGAGTGGACATCCCTGTCGTGTTCCTGATCTCGGGGAAAGCTCTCATTTTTCCCCATTGAGGATGATGTTAGCTGTGGGCTTTTCATAAATGGCTTTTATGATGTTTAAGTATGTTCCTTCTATCCCGACTTTGTTGAGGGTTTTTATTAAGAAAGGATGCTGAATTTTGTCAAATGCTTTTTCTGCATTGATTGACAGGATCCTATGGTTCTTTTCTTTTATTAACGTGATGTATGACATTGATTTGCGAATGTTGAACCAGTCCTGCAGCCCAGGAATGAATCCCACTAGGTCATGGTGAATAATTCTTTTCATATACTGTTGAATTCGGTATGCTATTATTGAGAATTTTTGCATCCATATTCATCAGGGATATTGGCCTGTAGTCCTCTTCTTTTGCTGGGTCTCTGGTTTAGGAATGAAAGTAAAGGAATGAAAGTTTAGGAATGAAAGTAATGGAATGAAAGTAATAGAATGAGTCTGGAAGTTTTCCTACCCTTTCTATTTTTTGGAACAGCTTGAGAAGGATAGGTATTATTTCTGCTTTAAATTTCTGGTAGAATTCCCCAGGGAAGCCATCCGGTCCTGGACTCTTATTTGTTGGGAGATTGTTGATAACTGATTCAATTTCTTTGCTAGTTATGGGTCTGTTCAAGTTTTCTATTTCTTCCTGTTTGAGTTTTGGAAGCGTGTGGGCATTTAGGAATTTGTCCATTTCTTCCAGGTTTTCCAGTTTGTTGGCATATAATTTTTCATAGTATTCCCTGATAATTTCTTGTATTTCTGAGGGATTGGTTGTAATAATTCCATTTTCATTCATGATTTTATCTATTTGAGTCCTCTCCCTTTTCTTCTTGAGAAGCCTGGCTAGAGGTTTATCAATTTGTTTATTTTTTCAAAAAACCAATTCTTGGTTTCATTGATCTGCTCTACAGTTTTTTTAGATTGTATATTGTTTATTTCTGCTCTGATCTTTATTATTTCTCTTCTGCTGGGTTTGGGGTGTCTTTGCTGCTCTGCTTCTATTTCCTTTAGGTGTGCAGTTAGATTTTGTATTTGGGATTTTTTCTTGTGTCTTGAGATAGGCCTGGATTGCAGTGTATTTTCCTCTTAGGACTGCCTTCGTTGCATCCCAAAGTGTTTGGATTGTTGTATTTTCATTTTCGTTTGTTTCCATATATTTCTTAATGTCTTCTCTAATTGCCTGGTTGACTCATTCATTCTTTAATAGGGTGTTTTGTAATTTCCGTGCTTTTGGAAATTTTCCAGAGTTTTTCCTGTGGTTGATTTCAAGTTTCATAGCATTTTGGTCTGAAAGTGTGCATGGTATGATCACAATTCTTGTATACGTACGAAGGGCTGTTTTGTGACCCAGTATGTGATCTATCTTGGAGAATGTTCCATGTGCACTCGAGAAGAAAGTATATTCTGTTGCTTTGGGATGCAGAGTTGTTAATATATCTGCCAAGTCCATCTGATCCAATGTATCATTCAGGACCCTTGTTTCTTTATTGATCCTGTGTCTAGATGATCTATCCGTTGCCATAAGTGGGGTATTAAAGTCCCCTGCAATTACCACATTCTTATCAATAAGGTTGGTTATGTTTGTGATTAATTGTTTTATATATTTGGGGGCTCCCGTATTCGGCACATAGACATTTATAATTGCTAGCTCTTCCTGATGGATAGACCCTGTAATTATTATATGATGCCCTTCTTCATCTCTTGTTACAGCCTTTAATTTAAAGTCTAGTTAGTCTGTTATAAGTATGGCTACTCCAGCTTTCTTTTGACTTCCAGCAGCATGATAGATAGTTCTCCATCCCCTCACTTTCAATCTGAAGGTGTCCTCAGGTCTAAAATGAGTCTCCTGTAGACAGCAAATAGATGGGTCTTGTTTTTTTATCCATTCTGATACCCTGTGTCTTTTGGTTGGAGCATTTAGTCCATTGATGTTCAGTGTTATTATAGAAAGATATGGGTTTAGAGTCATTGTGATGTCTGTAGGTTTCATGCTTGTAGTGATGTCTCTGGTACCTTGTCTCACAGGATCCCCCTTAGGATCTCTAGTAGGGCTGGTTTAGTGGTGATGAATTCCTTCAGTTTTTGTTTGTTTGGGAAGACCTTTATCTCTCCTATTCTAAATGACAGACTTGCTGCATAAAGGATTCTTGGCTGCATATTTTTTCTGTTCATCACATTGAAGATCTCCTGCCATTCCTTTCTGGCCTGCCAAGTTTCAGAAGAGAGATCTGTCACGAGTCTTATCAGTCTCCCTTTATATGTTAGAGCATGTTTATCCCTTGCTGCTTTCAGAATTTTCTCTTTATCCTTGTATTTTGCCAGTTTGACTATGATATGTCGTGCAGAAGATCGATTCAAGTTACGTCTGAAGGGAGTTCTCTGTGCCTCTTGGATTTCAATGCCTTTTTCCTTCCCCAGATCAGGGAAGTTCTCAGCTATGATTTCTTCACGTACATGTTCAGCACCTTTGCCTCTCTCTTCCTCCTCTGGGATCCCAGTTATGCATATGTTATTACGCTTAATTGTGTCACTTAGTTCTCTAATTCTCCCCTCATAGTCCTGGATTTTTTAAATCTCTCTTTTTCTCAGCTTCCTCTTTTTCCATAATTTTATCTTCTCACTCACCTTTTCTCTCTTCTGCCTCTTCAATCCGAGCTGTGGTCACATCCATTTTATTTTGCAGCTCATTTATAGCAGTTTTTAGCTCCTCCTGACTGTTTGTTAGTCCCTTGATCTCTGTAGTAATAGATTCTCTGCTGTCCTCTATACTTTTTTCAAGCCCAGCGATTAATTTTATGACTATTATTTTAAATTCATTTTCTGTACATTGCTTAAATCGCTTTTGATCAATTCGTTAGCTGTTGCTACTCCCTGGAGTTTCTTTTGAGGAGAATTCCTCTGTTTTGTCATTTTGGGTAGTCTCTGGGGTGGCGGGGAACTGCAGGGCTCTTCCCCTGTGCTGTGTGGAGTGACTTGCGTTGGTGAGTGGGGCCGCAGTCAGACCTGATATCTACCCCCAGCCCACTGCCAGGGCCAGTCAGACTGGTGTGTACCTTACCTTTTCTCCCAGGGGCAGGTCTCACTGTGGAGTGGTGTGGCCCCTGTCTGGGCTACTTGCATACTGCCAGGCTTGTGGTGCTGGTTCGATGGGATATGGCGTATTAGCTGGGGTGGATTGGCAAGGTGCACAGTGTTGGGAGGGGCAGACTCAGCTAGCTTTGCCTTCGGTGGTCTGCTTTGGGAGGGGCCCTGCTGCACCGGAAGGGAGGCCGACCTGTCGGAGGGATGGATCTGCAGAAGTACAGTGTTGGGTGTTTGCGCGGTGCAAGCAAGTTCTCTGTTGGGAACTGGTTCCCTTTGGGATTTTGGCTGGGGGATGGGCGAGGGAGATGGCGCTGGCGAGCGCCTTTGTTCCCCGCCAAGCTGAGCCGTGTCCTCCGGGGCTCAACAACTCTCCCTCCCACTGTCCTCTAGCTCTCCCGCTCTCGGAGCAGAGCTGTTGACTTATAACATTCCAGATGTTAAGTTCCGCTAGCTGTCAGAACTCACTCTGTCCGATCCCTCCGCTTTTGCAAGCCAGACTCAGGGGCTCTGCCTTGCCCGGTGGGCTGCCACTCCACCGTCCCGGCTCCCTCCCGTCAGTCCGGGTAGTGCACACCGCCTCCCCACCCTTCCTACCCTCTTCTGGGGGCCTCTCGTCTATGCTTGGCTCCGGAGAATCTGTTCTGCTAGTCTTCTGGTGGTTTTCTGGGTTATTTAGGCAGATGTGGGTGCAATCTATGTGGTCAGCAGGACGCGGTGAGCCCAGTGCCCTCCTCTGCTGCCATCTTCCCCTTGAATTTCCTCCAGAACTTTCTATTTTTTAACATTTATTTATTTTTGACAGAGTCAGAGCATCAGCAGGGGAGGGGCATAGAGAGAGAGGGAGACACAGAATCAGAAGCAGGGTCCAGGATACCGAGCTGTCAGCACAGAGCCCAATGCGGGGCTCGAACCCACAAACCATGAGATTGTGACCTGAGCCGAAGTCAGTTGCTCAACTGACTGAGCCACCCAGGCGCCCCAGAACTTTCTAAATTTTTGCCTACTAATTAACTCCTTGGGAAAAATCCTTGGCGAATTAAAATGTAAATTAACCCTATCTTGTTATTTATTAAATGGGCAGTCCTTTTACTTCTCCAAATTTCTGAATGCATATCCCTTAAAAAATTCCTATATGAGCTCAGCTCATTGTATTAAATATTCTCCACCAGTATCCTGGCAAAGAATAATCGGTTTTAGGTTTAATGGTTAAGTCTTGTTACACATCTTTTTCTTTTAAGAAAGAGCTTGTTTATGATGAATTTAAAGCTTTTGTCAGTTGTTGATTTCACAGATAAATAATTATTGGCTAAATTGAATCTACTCAAAACAGGTCGCAGACTTTTAAAGATCCTTTAGAGCCTTTATTAGAATTTTCCCTTATAGTCAGAATTGCGAAAATTGTTCTATTTTTGGGAGCATAGACTGTAAAACATAAAAATAACTGAAGAAATACTATTTTTAGAAGCATAAAACAGAGCTGTATTCTATTTTAACTTTAAGGTAGCTTTTGGATTAACAAGTGATTTCCTGCCTTACCTAACAGGAGGACTAGTATCCTCTTTTATGCCGACATAAATCACCATAAAGGAGTTGCTTAGGAAGTAACTGAACTTGTTGGGCAATTACTGGGAGGCAGAGCAGTTAAAGTTAATCTTACCAAAGGGGGAAAAAAAAGGGATAATTTGAGAATCCAGCTGGATAATGGTAAATCATTTTATTTAAAGTTTGACTCATATGGTTATTTGAGGACTCTTTTCTGGCAGCCTTATCCTGCCTGGGAACCATGTTAAGGTTCTTTCATGGTAGAGCTGAATTTCTGGTCTCAGAATTTTCTAGGGCAAAGTTATGGCTGTGGTTATAATTTTGAAGTTTGAACATTTACATAGATCTAGAGATACTTTTTGAGAACAGTTTGGTGTTGCCAGTAGTCATTTTTTGTACAACCTTGAAGGATGGGTGTCTCTTGAATAGGAAAATAATACAAATCAGTATCTACCTGTCAAAAATGCGAAGTACTGGGGTGCATAAATGGGGTAGGTGGTTGAACATCATGCTTGATTTTGGCTCAGGTCATGATCCCAGGATCATAGCCCCCTCATCAGACTCCATGCTGAGTGTGGAGCCTGCTTAAGATTCTCTCTTTCCCCCTCTGCCTCTCTTGTGCTCTCTTTGAAATTAAAGAAAAAGTCAAGAATGTTAAAAAGAACTTTACCTGTAGTAATTTGAACATAATTTGCCTACATGATGCTTCACAACCCTCAAATTGTACACGAAAATGTTTTTAGGTACGGTAACCACGTCATCAACCATGCAATTTCTGAGTTTCAGCAACTTGACTTCCCAGTGAAAACAGGATAGATTATAGCTGTTGTCTTTGTAACCAAAATTGTTACATGTCATTTAATTTAATAGTATTAGATAGATAAATAAATAAATAACTAAAATCTAGTCTTTGTTCTCTAGGATTTCATAGTTTAACATAGAAAATAATTATATCTAATCATACACAAATGGCAGTAATAACTTAAGCCTAAGGAAAGTGGTAGAGTTGGTCTTAATATTGTGTAGGTTTTGGAGGACATTGGAGAAGAGGATGTAGGGGAGAGGACATTTATCCTGGGCCTATAATGAGTAGGGAGAATGGACAAAGAATATTCTAAACCAGAGAAGAGCATGAGTGAAGTCAGTGAAAGTTCATAGTGTTTTATTTGGTCCTGTGGGCATAGATGTATGTGTCTGGAGGAATGGGATTTGTGGGTGGGAGAGAGTTGGATAATGGTAGGAATTTCTGGAAAGGTTGATTACTAACAGGGTGTTGTTTTAGAGGCATCCAGTATGACATCTGGAGGTTCTATTCCCAGAGTGACCTTACATTTTTAGATGCTTGTGGAAAAGACCTGGATTATTGTTACATCATCTGAACAGATATACTCTGAGGGAGTCCCTAAATATTTAGTGATGAGAGCTAGTAGATCTGCTGTTTGACACTCTTCTTTAGCTCACTTAAAGCTAAGTTATATGCGGGATTAGGGAAATAGTGTATCGTTTTTTCCATTAGTTACTGTTACTTTGGTGTTATATTTTTAATAAGGAAATATAGTCTCTGGGAGTAGTTCTTTTTAGATATTTTATTGTTTATCTTTGGTGAATTGGCTTAACCATCTCAACGTGTATGCTAGTTTTATAATGAGAAACTGAGGGAAGATGTTAAAAAATAGATGAAAATCTATCATTAGTGTTCTGTCTGTTCAAATACATTTACAGTATTATGTTTCTATTCTCTTGCATTATCTATTTTCTCCAGGTCTATCTTTGAGAGTTTTTCTTTTGAAGGTAATAAAAACTCCTGAACTCTTAAGAGGTTTTTATAAATTCCTTATTGATGACACGTTTTTCAGAAATAGGAAAACCAATATTAGTCATGTTCTTGACTTCTTAGAAACAGGATGTTCATTTTTATTTTTATTTTTAACATCTGTGTTGAGTAGTAATAGCATGCGGGAATATACATTCCAAGATTGAAACTTTTGATATTTAAAATTTCTTTTAGAAGCTTAATTTGTTAAGCATTATTTTAGCATTTACTCTTATAAAAATATTTATACCTTACAATTTATTGATACTGTGTATGTCAATTTTGTAGCATATTGACATATTGTAGCATATTGACACTCTAAAAGCTGATAATAGTTTCCATATATGAAGAAAACTTGATCTTAGTTGTTTTACATTTCTTTCCTATTTGTATCCTTTGGGAATGAATGAAGGAGTGGGTTTTTGCAAACATGTTATGGTTGAATAGATTTAAATAGGCTTTCTCTCAGCAGTTAGTATAGATGTTAATAATATCAGCTGCTGACAGAAGTTGATTCTGTTTTGTCCAGTTAAGTTCTGAATACAAGCAGATAGTTCATGAAATAGCTGACATTTTAAGTAGCTTTTAAATAGGTTTTATAGTGGGAAATCAAGTGAAATCATTTCTTCCTGTGTTTTTAAAAATGCTGTTTATGTTTAGTTTTATTAATATTTTCAATTAAATTCCTCACTAATGTGTCTATATTCAAATTTATTGCGTGAGAAACTTATGAAATTATGGAGTATCCCACAGAAGCATGAAATTAAAAGTTTGGAGATTCTAGGCCGCTAGGGATAAAAAAGAATGTTCACTAGTTCTGTTTTGATTTTTTTTTTATTTCTCATTCTTATTTCCTTGTGTTCTCATTATGGTTTTCTCTATTCATTCCTTCAGTACTTTTCTTTTTTCTTATTCACTGTGTTTTTTCACCTGTTTAAATTCTGTCTACATTTTCTTCCTCATTTATATTCTCTCCTTTCCACTAGTTCATTATTTTATATTAGTAAGTGGAAATACTTGAAGCCATTATGATGGTCATATTTCTCCTATCTTTCCTCCTGCCAGACTAACTTTTGAATATATTTATGGCTATTAGAAGTAGGAAGAAAAGATGACAGCTGGCTCAAAAACAGTCTTAAAGAAGCAATTCTTCTTCAATACATTGAATAATCAGCATGTAGTAATTTTTTTCAGTTGGGAAAATGTTTTTAAATAGGCAGAAGCCAGACAAACTACTGAATATAGGATTATCACTGAATGGGATATAGTATTATGTTATTAAAAAGGTGTAGTCTCTGTGATTTCTCTTAGTATATGAACACTTCATCATATAGAACTTGGTAATGTTTTTTTGGTGGTGGATCTGCTACATAATAGCTGTGTCAGTTGTGCAAGCCTGTCTACCTATCTGACTGACTGTTAGTTTCCTCTTTGTGTAATATGCCGAATGATATCCACCTATCATGTACATTAATAAGTTCAGTAACATTTTTAGAATAATTATTTATTGATAGACTTATGGCTAATTGAATCCTTTTTTTTTTCCTATTTTGTAGGTTATGTGCAGAGTCTGATTAGACGAGTTGTAAATAATGTAAATATTGTTATAAATAATCTCATACTAAAATATGTTGAAGATGATATTGTTCTTTCAGTCAATATCACTTCTGCAGAATGCTATACAGTAGGTGAATTATGGGATCGTGCATTCATGGATATTTCTGGTGAGTAAATACTAAAAAGAGTTTAGATTTTTCCATTATTGAAATAGTTGTTTTGGTTTCTAAACCAGTTTTGGGCCAACTGGCTCTTTGATTAATGAGAGCTTTTTGCCTTCAGCCTAGAAAATGAACATATAAAATATAATTTAGCATACAATTACAGGAGGTTAATAGACCATCAGATTAACAAATCCGGAACTCAATTTTTAGTATTTTTAAGTTTTACTCTTTCTTACTGCATGCATATTTCAAGTGTATTATATTTTACAATGCTATGGGTTGTAATAATAAAAACAGTTAAATTTTTTAATGGATTTGAAGGAGGAAAAGGAACACTTTGATTTTGCATTGCTTGGTAATGGCAAAACTATATATCTGACTGATACACGTTTTAGGTTTGTATATTCCAGAGCATATTTGGGACTTATGGATCATCTTAGTTTTGTCAGAAGAAATAGTAATAAATCCTAATATTTCTTGATACATGTTCTGATAGGGTAAGGAGTATACATTTTTTTTTTTGAAAAGGTAGTGAGGAGAGTATTGTGAGCACCTTTTATCTATGACTTGCCAGGGAATGTATTTGGTAACAGTGCTGGCACTGAAGTTAGACTACATGGGTTTGGATCCTGGCTGTCCCACTTAGTAGAGATCTATGAGCTTGGGTGAGTTACTTTACCATTTCTTAGTTTCCCCTTTTGTAAAATGGGGGTAACTAAGAGCTTGCTTAGAGTTACTGTATTAAATACATTAGAGCACTGAAAGCACCTGTATGCGTATCTTGTACGTAGTGCTGAGAAAATGAGCTGTTAGTATTTACATTTATCTTCTCAAATTCTCACTCTGTAACATGATATCCTTATTCCTTTGCTTATATATTCACTTACTCATTTTAAGTCCTACTGTAAGGAAAGCAAAATGAAATTTTGGTCCCAAGGTTACTTAACTTGCCTAGTTTAGGCATACAGCTAGGAACCAGCAGAATTGGATATAGTCTCATGTTTGTCTGTTTTCCAAGCTTCAGTCTTGACCTTTTTTTTTTTTTTTTCTCTGTAGGCTCCACACTCAATGTGGGGCTCGATCTTAAGACCCTCAGATCAAGAGCTGTATGCTCTATCGACTGAGCCAGCTAGGTGCCCCTCGATCTTTACATTTGAAAATGAAGAATAATGTTGTGAGGCATAAATCAGTGTATATGCAAAGTCCCAAGCACTGTTTCTGAGACATTGTTAATGCCTCCCTCTCATTTTCTGTTGAAAAAATATTCCATACAAAGGCCACAAGGAAAAAACTATGGAAAATAGAAAACAAGCAGAACTGGATAATGCAGGATTGATTGAATGTGTTGACATTTTATGGGTAGAAATTTCACCTATAGTTTTAATATACAAGTAATGCCAATATTACTTTTGGAAATAACAGTGATTTATAGAGAGTCTTGGATTGGAAGTTAGGGCATCTTCATTTGAATCTTCGTTCAGCCATTAACTTTGTGTATAACTTTGGGTGAATCATTTGTAAAATGAATTATTATTACCAACGTGATGATTTAAGAAAATCAAGTATCCTACCACCTGAAAGTTCATGATGATGGTGGTGATAAAAACAGCAAAAATAGTGTCTTTCACTTAGTGAGTGCTTATTAACTGCTGGGCCTGGTGCTATGCTTTTTACATTATCTTGTTTTAACCCTTTAACCCTCTGAGATATGTACTATTATTTCCCCTTTTATTAATTTTTAATGCAACAGTTGATATTTACAAAGGGATTTAGGTAACATTTGTTATAAACATTATAATGAGCAACTACCTCTGAATATTTAGAACATTTACAGTAGTTTACTCCCACCAATCTATTTTTCTCTATCCCATCCCCTTTCTTCCTCCTAGAGTTAACTGCTATATTAAATTTTATCATTTAATTGCTTAAGAAGACTTGTGCTATAAAAAGGAATGAAGTACTGGTGTATGGTACTACATGGATGAACCTTGAAAATGTTCTAAGTGAAAGAAGTAGACAGAAGGTGGATATTGTATGATTCCACTTATATGAACTGCACAGAATAGGCAATTCTGTGTAGACAGAAAGTAGTTTAGTGACTGCTTCAGGATTGGGGAGTGGGAGGTCAAGGAGGGGATTGGAGGAATTATAGCTCTAGGGTACAGAATTCCTTTTCTGACATGATGAAAAAGTTTTAAAAGTGATTGTGGTGATGGATTTGTAATATTGTCAATGTACTAAAGGCTACTTTGTTGTCACTGGAAATCGTTAATTTTGTGTTGTGTGAATTTTACCTCAATAAAAAAGTATCAGATGTGGATGTATACATAAATAATATATTACATGTATTTTTGAACTATGTAAAAACAGTGTGCTCTGTGTTGGGAGTTTGAGGTTTGAATAAAACCTTAAAGACTTCCTGTTTTCAGTGTTGTGCTTTGCATATTTTTCCATATTGTTGCATGTAATTATAGAGCACTTATTTTTACTTGTGAATAATCTACTTAGTCATGCCAAAGTTCAGTTGTCTGTTCTCCTGATGATGGGCATTTGGGATATTTCCAGATTTTTACTGTTGCAAACAGTCCTGTTAGCAATCTTTGTGCATACCTTTTCATGCACATGTATAAGCATTTTTTAAGGACATACACCGAGGAGTGGGTTTGTTAGATGGAAGGATTGCGAATTTCACATTTTCAAAATATTGCCAAATCATTTTCTAGAGTGCTCCAGAGTTACACAGACATAATTATTATGCCTATTTTACAGATTAAATTGCAGCACATTATCTAAAGTACCAGAACTAGAATTCATTTTGTAAAGTTTAAAAAAGGTAGTTGCTGTTAGTGTTTAAGAAAAATACTGATTTCAAACTTGATAATATCCTCTGTCAGTGAATAATAATAATATCCTGTCAGTGAATAATAATTTTCTAGAATACCCTTGAAATATAACCACTTTATGTTCTTTTAGCGTAATAGATAAACACGTGCACTCTTGAGTAAGGTTGCCAGAGTTTGAATGACAGCTCTGTTCTTTATAAACTAACATTAGACTGTTTCCCCTTACTGTGCCTCAGTTTTCACATCTTTTAAACAGAGGCATATAAGTATTAAAAGGTAGCAGATGTAAAAGACTTAGTGTATTATCTAATAGCAAATACTCCATAAAACATTATCATGAAGAGAGGGAAGGAAATAAATATCTAGCGGGTTTCTTTCATTTCTAGTTCTGTCAAAATTTCTTTAATTTGTGTACATGGATGTAATATCAGTAACTAAATCATTTATTTATATTCCATGTAAATTGAAATAATATGTAAGGTTTGGGTATTATTTCAACTAACATTTAAAATTCATTTGCTGGGGCGCCTGGGTGGCGCAGTCGGTTAAGCGTCCGACTTCAGCCAGGTCACGATCTCGCGGTCCGTGAGTTTGAGCCCCGCGTCGGGCTCTGGGCTGATGGCTCAGAGCCTGGAGCCTGTTTCCGATTCTGTGTCTCCCTCTCTCTCTGCCCCTCCCCCGTTCATGCTCTGTCTCTCTGTGTCCCAAAAATAAATAAAAACGTTGAAAAAAAAATTTAAAATTCATTTGCTGATAAAACTTGGCTATTTCCACACATGTGCACATTCTTTAGTTTTTACTTCTTAAAAACTTAAATCCAAAAAAAATTTAAAAGGTGAATTAGAGGTTACCACTAGAATATACTCAGAAGTAGTTTTATTAAAGAATGGACTCAAGCATATTTTACTGTTTTTGAAGATTCCCATGAACATAGCATGTGCACAGCTGCTAGCTTAAAATCACTGACCAAATAGATTGGGGCCTAACATTTACCTAGGAATTGCTTATTAGGAATAAACCTACTCATTTGCTAAAGGTTTCATTTTCTAGCTTGATGCTTTATCAGCAGTTGTTTCATTTTTATTCTCTTGAAAACAAACTGTATACTGTTTGTAATTTGGTAATTTCTTCATGAGTTATTTAGAGCAGTGGTGTCCACTAGAATTTTCCGTGATGTTGGAAATGTTTTATATTTTTACAGTCTAGTATTGTAGTTACTAGCCACATGTGACTATTGAGCACTTAAAATGTGGCTAGTGTAACTGAGGACCTGAAATGTTAGTTTTAGATAATTTTAATATATATATAAATTTAAATCACATATCACTGGTGGCTACCATTCCTGAGGGTGCAGGTTTAGAGAAGCTAAAGATAGTGTGAGATAGTAAACGAATGACAATTGCTCAGAATGTTTTTTTAAATTTGGTTTCTCAAGAATTTTATCTAAGTTATTTGGTATCTCACTGCAGATAGTGAAATGTAGCAAAATTTTTCATAAATTTTCTCTTAAACTTATACAGTTAGACACCAAGCAAAATGGGGACAAGCTACTTCATTTCTTTGTATTTTATTTGATTCTTCATACTTAGAATGGGTACTGTTGTGCCTATTTCATAAGGTTGTTGGAGGATTTAAATAATAAACGAGAAATTCTTTGCATAGGTTCTGGCATCATGTATTAAATGCTGTGTTAATCTTATTTCTGCTATTATTTTTATTACCATTTGTACCAATAAATAGTTGCCTTTTTCCCCCTTTCCTTTTTAATTAAAATGTTTTCCTTTTCTTTTAGCAACTGATCTGGTGCTGAGAAAGGTTATCAATTTTTCTGACTGTACGGTTTGTCTGGATAAACGAAATGCTAGTGGTAAAATTGAATTTTACCAGGATCCTTTATTGTACAAATGTTCCTTCAGAACTCGTCTGCATTTCACATATGATAACCTAAATTCCAAGATGCCATCTGTTATTAAAGTAGGTGTTTCTTTTTCTAGTAGTTGAATTGCATGTCTTCCTTTTGGTTCTTGGTGTGCTAATTCATTGGTTCTTGTGTGTGCCAATTATTAATCTCAAAAGTATATACCAGTTTTTGTGAGAGTTTTATTTCTATTTATAGTTTTTATGTTATATTGTTTATTATACATTATAACTTTCTGCATTATGTGTTCTAGTAAAGGGATTTTGGGTACTTTCCCCCCTCTGTGACTATAGTTTCCTTTGTAGTTTGTCCAACTGTTTATTAGTGTTTTTCTCTTTTAAGTAGATAGAGGAGATCCTATGAAAAGTGTAATTTTAGTGGATGAATATCATTGTATTTTTCAATACTTATAATTTAATTAACGTTATCTCATAACTGTAGTTGTTACCCATCCTTCTTAGATAACTTTAAAAGGCTTAATGCTAACTTAATATCTTAGCTTATTGATTCAGGTAATTTTAGCTTTTCATGTATGGTTTCAAAATATTATTAAAATCTTACCATATAGGAATTTTTCAGGTTATGTCTTTTGATAAATGTGAAAATTTGTTCTCTAAGATATCAGAATATATTTTCAATGTGTATAGTTAAGTCTCTAAGTGTAAATCTTGTGTTCTTTAATTATATAACAGTTTTCTAAGTCTATGTATATCAGTTTTTGAAAAAGAATTCCATTTGTGATCTTGTTAGTAACTGCTACTGTTGAATGAATTTTCATTGTTGAGTTACATGCCTTTGAATACTAAAGTGCTGTAATGGAAAAGCTGGCCCTGAGTCTGAACACAGGTATTGACTACTGTTCCTGGTTGTGTATGACTGTAGAAATTATTGTTTTATATTTTTAAAAACATACAACTTTCTATTCTATGTAAATTTACTATATTCACAAAATCCACCTGTTTTTCTTTGGTAGTGTTTTAGTGATCAGTGTTTTACTTTTTTCCCCATTATATAGAGTGCACATTAATTTATTGAAATTCTGTTACTTTTTCTTTCTAGTTTTGAATTAGCATTTTGCCAACGATAAGCATAGAAGAGTATTAATTTAATGATATTGATGCCTGTGTCTCAGGTTAATGGGCTTACTTTCCTTCTTTTGTCTTGAATCTGTTAGTAATGTTGGGGAATGTTACGGGTAAATTCAACGTCTGAAAGCAAGTGATGGATACATGGATGCCTTACTGTTTAAAATAAATTTATTGATAATAGTACAAATGTAATTATACATTTTAGAATGTGGCTAAATTAGAGGAAAGTAAAAATAAGGTAACTTGGGGAAAACTTGGTGTTGGCATATAAAGTTTATGTTCTCAAAATTGACTAGCCATGACATGTCATTGTAAAAAGCACCTTAATATAAATAAGTTTATTGACATGTGGTTTTTGACTCTGGAAATCACCAAATATGAGATACCATTATGCTCAACTGAAATAAGATTGAATTTTTTATTAATACCATTGTGATGTAAGAATTTTGAGTTAGACCTATCATTCTTGGAATTCCTTTTCCTAGGACGTATGTACTAAATGCACATGGTTAACCTCATTGATCATCTCAAAGAGCGAGTATTTCCCAGAATATTCCAGATACCCTAATTATTCATTTCAGGCTCTCATGTATGTTTAAGTGGTTTTGAATTTATTTATATTTTGGGTAGGCCTTTTATAATTTTTGTTGTGACAAATATGTCCTAGAGTTTGTGTCATATGAGATATGGATTATATAGGTATATAATTTATTTAACATTTCCCCTGTTTTTGAAAATTTGCCTTTGAAAAAAAATTTTTAGAACAATGAAAGCCTGACGTAAATCTTTGACACATTTCTGATTAATTCTTTAGGAAATATTTTGGTTAGTTGCAAATATCTTCTTAAGGAGCTTAAAAATTTTAAGTTTATTGCGAGAGAGAAGGAGCGCAAGTGGGAGAGGGGCAGATAGAGGGAGACAGAATCACTAGTAGGCTCCATGCTGTCAGCACAGAACCCAATGCTGGGCTTGAATTCGGGAAACTGAGCTCATGACCTGACCTGAAACCAAGAGTCGGTCTCTTAACTGACTGAGCCACCCCAGCGCTCCTAGCTTAAATTTTTTTTAAGACCTGTGTTCTGTATTACAAAACTATTTGCAGATAAATTTAACTAGTGTATATGATCGTGAACATTAAGGAGGGTGCCTGTCCTTAAATATGATCATGTTAAAAACAGGACAAATTGTTAAACAAAATAAATTTTTAAAAAAAAATATTTTTTAACGTTTATTCACTTTTTGAGAGACAGAGACAGAGTGTCAGCAGGGCAGGAGCAGAGAGAGAGGTAGACACAGAATCGGAAGCAGGCTCCAGGCTCTGAGCTGTCAGCACAGAGCCCAATGCGGGGCTCGAACTCACGAACCAGGAGATCACGACCTGAGCTGAAGTTGGCCGCTTAACTGACTGAGCCACCTAGGTGCCCGAAGAAAATAGATTTTAATTAACGTTCATCACTGGAGTTAGATTTTTAAAAATCTGTCCACTGGCCATTTGTTCTTTGAAAAATCCATTCAGGTGCTCTGGCCATTTTTCTTTCCTTTTTTTTTTTTTTTTTTTTTTTTTTTCTTAGACGTTTGTTTATTTTTGAGACAGAGAGAGACAGAGCATGAACAGGGGAGGGTCAGAGAGAGAGGAAGACACAGAATCTGAAGCAGGCTCCATCCAGGTTCGGAGCTGTCAGCACAGAGCCTGACGTAGGGCTCGAACTCACAGACCGCGAGATCATGACCTGAGCCGAAGTTGGCCGCTTAACTGCCTGAGCCAACCAGGCACCCCTGGCCATTTTTCTATTAGTGATTAGTCTTACTGATTTAAAAGATATTTAGATCTATTGTATATAAAATATATAAAATACTGTATATATAAAACATTCACTAAAGCATATGCAACATCTTATATATTTTAAAGGTATATTAGGTCTGTGTAATTTCATATATATATTATATATAAATATGAATATAAAGGATTGATTCTTTGTTACTGATTCTGCTAAGATGGCTTATCTCTGGTGCTATTGGTGCCATACAATAGTTTAGAAGGATGTGTTAGAGAAATTTCAAGCTTGGCAGGCCTGCACTGCATACTCTACCCTCCTGCTCCTAAGCCTTTTCTTACCTCTTCTTGGTCTGTTTGGTGTATGATTTTCAAGTCCATTTTAAGAAACCTGTACTCATACTTAAAAATAGTATTTTACAACTTTCTTCCTTTTCAAATACAATTTTTTTGTGCCTTTAACCCCCAAAATATGATTACTAATACTTTTTCATGTTTTATAGACCCTCAAATACCAGTTAGTCAAAATTAACCTTCCAAGAGACTTTATGGCTTAATTGGTTTTATTCCATGTTTATAAAACAGGGAACCATTACACTGAGACTATGTTTATATTCCATTAATATCTTTCTATAAGAATAACTTTGATTGCTATATATTCTATTTGTTAGTAATTAATCTTGTTTATTTCTTATAATTCATGTTATACATTTTATGTCCTATTTAAATCTCTTAAAATTTGTCTGGAAAAACTCTTCTGAGCATGTATGACACTTAGTTTTCCATTGGCAAAATTTTATTATGTTTTTACTTCCATATTGTAATGTTAGTAATATTCCCCCTTAACAGAAGTTTTTAGGATGTGTATGTATTCTTTTGGTTAATAGAACTGGAAAGGGTGATTAAGGTTTTACTAAAGTGACATCATGAAACTTTTCCTGTTGATGTGACAGAAATCTCTGTGATTTTGTATTCTTCATATTGTAGAGTTGATATTTTGGTTCCTTAACTTTATTTCTGGAAAAATTATTTGAAAGTCTAGAGTGACCACATCTTTTCATAACCGTTTCTATTTGTATTTATATAGTTTGGCTTAATACAGTTTTTACCTAAATTTTAGTGGTCATTACAGCAAAATTTGTTTTAATTTCTAAGATTTTAGAGTAAACTGTTTTAGCTTACATGTTGGAAATGTTTGGGACATTACTTTTTTCTTATGGTATTCTATTTTAGAACTTTTAACATTTATGTGTATTAATTACTTCCTTTGAACATGCTTTTTTGTTGATGTGTTTGTTTTTTTCAAATATAGATTCATACTTTAGTAGAGAGTTTGAAACTTTCCATCACAGATCAACAACTGCCTATGTTTATCCGTATAATGCAACTTGGAATTGCTCTTTACTACGGGGAAATAGGCAATTTTAAAGATGGAGAAACAGAAGATCCTACCTGTCACAGTAAAGATATGTTAGGAAACATTACAGGTAAATCTAACAAACTTTCTTTTGAACTATTGTTCGCATAGTGTTTTCACCATTATGAAACTTAAAAAAATAAAACATACTGAGTTGTGCAGTGTTCTAACATGATGGAATGATTTTATTTTGGTTGTTTGACACTACTTTGATTTTGTTTTTGTTTTTTTTTTTTTTTCTTTTTACATACTGCATATTACTGTGATTTTCTTTTTTTAAATGCTAACAAGTAACTTTAATATTTCTAATAGGTATAAATGTTCAGAATGTATGTTATACAAAAAGTTAAGGTAGCACAATGCGTTGACATTTTCTAGTAAATTAGGGTATTGGTAATTTTTTGCAAAGGCTTACCAAGAGTTATAACAGAATTAGATATACTTAATTATAATATGTAAATCTGTTTAACAACTACAGTTATACTTAATTGATTCATTGGAAGGTTCCTAGCTAATTAATTGGAACCTTATTAATGGAGTATATATTTCATTGAAGGATACTAGTGGGTTAACTTCAGTTATTTAGTTCAATGTACTTTTACTGAAGCCTACTGAGTGTACTGAATATTGGTCATCTGGGAAAACACAGAAATAAAAAGGTGCGTTCTCTTCCCTTAAAATCTTAAGGTACAGTGGAGCAGACAGACATACGAATAGTTAGTTTAGTATGGTGTGGGAGAATGATAGAATGTTTAATTCAATAGAAGTATGAATGATCTGAAGAAAACAGATGTTGAAAAGAATGACCGACTTGGCATTGGGCTTGAGGCTCAGGAAAGATTTGGAGAATATGATTAATTGCCATAGTTTGGGCCTTTAGAAAAGGATATTGAAAACTTAGGAACAGGTAACCCAATTAAAAAGTGAGGAAAATACCTGAATAAACATTTATGCACAAAAGGTTTGCAAATGGCCAACAGGCACGTGAAAAGATGCTCACCCTCATTAGTCATGATGGAGAATGCAAGTCAAAAATCACAGTGAGGGGCACCTGGGTGGCGCAGTCGGTTAAGCGTCCGACTTCAGCCAGGTCACGATCTCGCGGTCCGTGAGTTCGAGCCCCGCGTCGGGCTCTGGGCTGATGGCTCAGAGCCTGGAGCCTGCTTCCGACTCTGTGTCTCCCTCTCTCTCTGCCCCTCCCCCGTTCATGCTCTGTCTCTCTCTGTCCCAAAAATAAATAAACGTTGAAAAAAAAATTAAAAAAAAAAAATCACAGTGAGATAACACTTCAAGGTCAATAACATGACGTTAATCAAAAGACACATAATAATAACAAGTGTTGGCAAGATTGTAGGGAAGTTTTATGTTGATTATGGGAATGTAAAATGGAACAGCTGCTTTGGAAAACAATCTAGTTCCTTAAAAACTTGAACATAGAGTTGCCATATGATCCATTGATGTAGGTTTTTTTTATATGCAAAAGAATTGATAACAAATGTCCACATAAAAACTCATATGTGAATTTTAATGGCAGCATTATTCATGATAACCAGAAAGTGAAACATCCTTCATGTCCATCAGCTGATGAATGGATAAACGATTGTGATATATCCATACACTAGACTATTACTCAGTTATACAAAAGAATGAAAAACTGATACATGCTATAACATGATGAATTTTGAAAATATCATAAGTGAAAGCAACCAGTCAGAAAGGAACACATTGTATGATTCTATTTATATGAAACATCCATAATAGCCAAATCTGTAAAAGCAGAAAGTAGATTAGTAATCAGGGTTTGGAGGAGGAGGGAATGGGGAGTGACTGCTAATGGGTAGAGGTATTCTTTTTGGACTGATGAAAATGTTCTAAAATTAGATCGTGATGATAGTTGCCCAACTTTGTGATTTTACTAAAAACCACTGAATTGTACATTTCTAAAGGCCAAATTTCGTAGTATTTAAATTATAGCTTATTAAAAAATATCTGCTTAAAAGCTTAGGGAATAACTTAAAAGCTTAGGGAATAACATGAGTATATGTAGGTATAAATTATACATTTATTTTACACTGGAGAGTGAATTCCTGTTAGACAATGAACTCCTGAAACAGGAACAGCATCTTATATCTAGAACAAAACCTAGCATCTAGAGGGTGCTCAGTTTTTTTCCAACATGCTATTATGACAAATTTCGAATATATAGAAAAGTTGAAAGAGGATTATACAGTGGACACCCATATATATACTCATTCTTGAGATTCTACACTTAATAGTTTGTTAAATTTGCTTTATCACATAGCTGTTCATCTAACCTTTCTCTTCATCAGTTCAACCAGTGTTTTTGATGCCTTTCAAAGTAACTTAGACATCAGTATACTTCACCCCTAGACTTCAGCATTGTATTGTTAACTAGCATTTATATTTCTTAATGGTTCTTTTAATTTTTTTGAAGGTGTAATTTGCAAAGTGAAATGCATAAATCTTTATTTTTAATGCTTGTTTTGGGAGAGAGAGAGAGAGAGCGCACACGTGAGTGGGGGTGGGGTGTGATGGGGGGCGTGGGACAGAGAATCTGAAGCTGGCTCTGTGCTTGAACTCACTAACTCTGTGATCATGACCTGAGCTGACGTTGGACACTTAACCAACTGAGCCACCCAAGTATGCGAAATGTATAAATCTTAAGTATATTATTCAAGTTTTGTGAAATGTGTACACCTGTGTGATATATAATATCCATTAAGGTAAAGATTATCAGTATCTCTAGAAAGTTTTCTTTTGCTCCTTTATAATCATTTGCACACTCCCCCACTTCCACTCAGGCAAACACTGTTCTGAATTAAAAAAAATTTTTTTGTTAATTCTAGAATTTCATATAAATCATACAGTATAAACTCTTGTGAAAGGATTTCTTTCATTAAGCATAATATCCTTTTTTACTTTTTATTTATTTATTTTTTTACTTAAGGCTTTATTTTTTTGAGGAGTTTTAGGTTCACAGCAAAATCGAAGGGTAGGTAGAGATTTCCCATATACTCTCTGCACTCTAACATGCATAGCCTCCCGCATTATCAACATCCCCTCCAGGTGACACATGGTTCACTCTTTGTATTTTACATTCTATGGATTTTTGCAAATGTGTAATAGCATGTGTCCATCATTATGGTTTCATATATTTTCACTGTCTTGAGGGTACAATATTTTGGGGATTCATCTATGTTGTTGCATATATCAGTAGTTCTTTCCTTTTTATTGCTACATACATTCTATGGATATACCATAGTGTATTTTAGCCATTTTCCTGTTGATGGATATTTGGGCTATTTCCAGTTTTGGTTATTATAAGTAAAGCTGTCCTGGACATTCTTCTACAAGTTTCTTGTAGACATGTGCTATTCTTTGTTTTGTGTAGATATCTAACAGTGGAAGTATATGTTTAGGTTTCTTTCTTTCTTTTTTTTTTTTTTAAAGAAAGTAATCAGGGTTTTTTTTTTTTTTTTTTTTTTTTTTTTCGGAAATGTGTGCCATTTTGCATTCCCATCAGCATTGTATAAGATTTCCAATTGTTCCATATCTTTACCAGCATTTGGTGTTACCATTTTTTACTTTTTGCCAATGTGATGGATGTGGTTGTGATTTCTCAGTGTGGTTTTAATTTGCATTTCATTGATGAGCAATTATTTTGAAGTTTTTCAAGTAGTTATTGACTATTAATATATTTACCTTTTTGAAGAGTATGTTAGATATTGGCTTATTGTTAACTCTTTTGGGTTTTGTTACTGATTTGTGATTTATTTTATATATTCTGAATTCAAATCCTTTGTCACATATATATTTTGGGAATATTTTTTGCCAGCCTGTGACTTGGCTAATTCATTTTTAATAGGTGTCTCTTGGGGCACCCGGGTGGCTCAGTCGGTTGAGCTTCCGACTTTGGCTCAGGTAATGATCTCATGGCCTGTGACTTGAGCCCCACCTTGGGCTCTGTGCTGACAGCTCAGAGCCTGGAGCCTGCTTCTGATTCTGTGTCTCCCTCTCTTTCTGACCCTCCCCCGTTCATGCTCTGTCTCTCTCTGTCTCAAAAATAAACATTAAAACAAAATTTTAAATAGGTGTCTCTTGAGCAGAGTATTTTTTCGTTTTAAGAATTTTTTTTGGATGATAATTTATTTTTGACAGAGCAAGAGTGGAGGAGGGGCTGGGGGCGGGGGGTGGGTCACAGAGAATCCGAAGCAGGTTTTTTCACTGTCAACCCAGAGCCTGATGCAGGTCTTGAAACTCAGATCATAACCTGAGCCAAAGGCAACTGAGCCACCAGGTGTGCCTTGAGCAGAGAGTTTTAAATTTTGATTAAATGTAAATTTCATATTTTCCTTTTCAACTGTTCTGTCATCAAGAGGTGACTAGATTTTTCTTCTGTTTTAATAAAGGGAGAAAGCAACTTTAGTATTTGCTTGCAGAGTAGTAGAAATTAGTTTTCTCTTCTGTGTAAAGCAGGGATTATTTTATTGTGGGTGCTGTGGATTCCTCGGATACTCTGGTAAGCCTATGAACTTCTTCTCAGAAGGTTTTAAGCATCTTGATTTTGATATGCCATGGTATCCTTTCTACATGTTACATTATGGTTTTTAGGTCTGTGGGTTTATAGTTTTCATATATACTTAGAAAAATTGTGGGCATTATTTCTTTAAAAAATTTTTTTTTAAATGTTTATTTATTTTTGAGAGAAAGAGAGTGCAAGAAGGGGAGGGGCAGAGAGAGAGGGAGACACAGAATCTGAAGCAGGCTCCAGGCTCTCGGCTGTCAGTGTAGAGCCCGATGTGGAGCTCAAACTCAGGAACCGTGAGATCATGACCTGAGCTGAAGTCTGACGCTTAACTGACTGAGCCACCCAGGCGCCCCCATTATTTCTTGAAATATGTTTTTCAGTTCTCCTCTTTCCTCTGGACACAGTAATTACATGTCTATTAGGCTGCCTGAAGTTCAGCAGAGTTCTCTGATGGTCTGTTCATTTTTGTTCATTTACCTTTTATTTTGATTCATTATTGAGAGTTTCTATTTCTGTTCTAGTTCACTAATCTTGTGTATCTAATCTGCTATTAATCACATCTAACTTATATTTTATCTCAGATACTGCATTTTTCATCTCTAGAAGTTGTTTGGATTGTTAAAACCTTTCATATTTCTCCTTGTTTATGCTTTCTTAAATGTCTTTTTATTTATATAGCCATTTTAATGTCCGTGTTTACTAACGCTATGAACTGTATCATACCTAGGTCTTTTTCTAATGACTGACTTTTCCCCCCTCATCTGTGTTGTTTTTTCTTACATCTTTGCATGCCTGTTAATTTTTAAATAAAAAACTTAAAAAAAATTTTTACTTATTTAATTTGAGAGAGAGAGAGCACGTGCGCAAACGAGCATGAGCAAGGGAAGGGCAGAGAGAACGGGAGAGAATCCCAATCTCCATACTCACTCATGAACCGTGAAGTCATGACCTGAGCGGAAATCAAGAGTTGGACACTTAACCGACTGAACCACCCAGGTGCCCCATGTGCCTGATAATTATTAATTGGATGCCAGACATTGTAAATTTTATCTTGTTGGGTGCTGGATATATTTGTATTCTAGCAAAAAGTGAAGTTCCTTGGAAATAATTTAATTCACTTGGCTTGCTTTAAATGTTTTTTGTTTTGTTTTGTTTTTGGTTTAAATGTTTTTTAGTTGAGATCAGAACCGCCATTAGCTTGGGGCCAGTTTTGTCCCACTACTGCCACAATTTGCCTTTTGAGTCATTTCTTGATGTTTTTTTCTTTCTTTCTTCCTGCTGAGAACACAAACTATTCCCAATTTTGCATTCAGTCTTGAGGATTATTTTCTTCGTTTTTTTCTTGTGGTTCTTTTCATGGCCTCAGTAGTTCTTGCATGAACTGATTAATACTTAGCTGAAGACTGGAGTTGGACCCTCTGCAGGTATGAAGAGCTCGCTTGCTCACTCACTCTCTCTGAACAGGTCTTTCTTGTTTGGTACTCTGCCCTGCAAACTCGAGCCACCTTAAGTCTCCCTGGACTCACTACTCTGTCTTCTCATCCGAGGAGACTGCCGAGTTCTTGGATTTCCTCTTTCTTATCCCTGGTTTAGAAACTCTGTCGAGGTGGTATGGTGGCACAAACATACACCTCATTTTTCTTGTTTCGCATGTCTCAGGACTCACTGGCTAAACTGCCTGATACCTAGTTTTGAAAAATACTATTTCCTATGTTTTATCTTTTTTGCTTTTTAATATGTGCTTCTTTTTTTTTTTTTAATTTTTTTTTCAATGTTTTTATTTATTTTTGGGACAGAGAGAGACAGAGCATGAACGGGGGAGGGGCAGAGAGAGAGGGAGACACAGAATCGGAAACAGGCTCCAGGCTCCGAGCCATCAGCCCAGAGCCTGACGCGGGGCTCGAACTCCCGGACTGCGAGATCGTGACCTGGCTGAAGTCGGACGCTTAACCGACTGTGCCACCCAGGCGCCCCTTAATATGTGCTTCTATGTTAATACATTAATGACAATTAGAAGGAAGTCTAATAACTATCATAGTTTCCAAGGAGTAATGTGTGTAAATGGTATTTTGAGATAACTTCACAATTGTTACTTGATATATCTGATTTTTGTAGGGTTTACAATTGATGGCGATGCAGTTGTGATTTGTTACTTGTATTAATAATTAAACTCGCAACTGTGATTTGTTACTTTCATAATTAAACATGCTATATTTTAAATACTTAATATATTTTTTTCGTTGAAATTCATGAAGTTCCTGAATTCTATCAAAAGGCCCAGATTAAGATGCACTGTTCTGGGGGCAGTCGGTTATGCATCTGGCTATTGATTTTGGCTCAGGTCATGATCTCACGGTTCGTTAGATTGAGCCCCCCGCATTGGTCTCCACACTGACAGCACGGAGCCTGCTTCTGATTCCCTCTCTCCCTTCCTCTGCCCTTCCCCCACTCACTTTCTCCCTCTTTCTCTCAAAATAAATAAATATGAAAAGAAAAAGATGCACTGTTCTGAGGGAAGAGAGTATTTTAGGAAATTCTAACCAGAGATTAGGGAGATGCCTTTTTCATTTCAGGGCTCTAATTCATTCTTTTTGCAAAACAGCAAAGATTTGAAACTTCAGAACCATCTTTCATCAAAATCCCTCTTAATTTTTAATTAATATTAAGTATAAATTATAGTGGCTATTTTTCAGAGCTCTGTTAGTGATGTTTCTTTTGTTTCACAAGATCAAGCAGTGGATACTTCCTCTGTTTTAATGGTTTAGATAACACAGGTTGGGAGTTGACTCAACCTGGTCATTGCTAACTGGGTTGAGGTGACCTGACTTGTTTTATAACTGAGATGATATTCATTGATGATGACCAATTTGAGATCTTACCAGGGGCAGTTAATAACAGGCTTTATTCCTCAATAGAAACTGATAAAATATTTATGGTTAAACAGCAAGATTGTACAAAATATTTTCTGGATTGTACCTTTTATAATTTAAGTAAAATGGCTGTGGTACTGGATTTTAGATTCTTTAGTTACTACTTTATTAAGTCTTTTCCTTCTCAGATGAATGAAGATAAATGGCCATGTTTCATAACCAGTAAGTATAATATGTTCCAAGAGTCTCCTGTCATAAGGATTAAAAAAGTTATGAAGTTATTCTAGCTAGAAAACTGACTAGAAATTCAGATTCAGTGGATCTATATGAAGATGGTATTTAATGGAGTGGTGTTTTATAGATTTCTCACTGGACAGTAAATATGCTTGAATTATGCCATTAATTTTGTAAAAAGTGATTTTTTCCCCTAAATTGCATGATGATATGTGTTTTTTGTTTGTATTGTTAGGGTAACGTTGAGGGACTGGGATGGAGTTTGTCTTGATGAAAGTGGCATAATGGAGTGTTTGGAATTAAAAAAAATTTTTTTTAATGTTTGTTTATTTTTGAGAGAGAGACAGAATGTGAGTGGGGGAGGGGCAGAGAGAGCAGGAGACACAGAATCCAAAGCAGGCTCCAGGCTCGGATCTGTCAGCACAGAGCCCAATGCAGGCCTTAAACCCACCAACTGTGAGATCATGACCTGAGCCAAAGTTGGATGCTTAACTGACTGAGCCACCCAGGCAAGCCTGGAGTGGTTGGGATTTAAATTCTTTGTCAATTTCTAACTACATGAAAGTTCTTTGCTATAATTTTTTCATATGTAGAATAAGAAAGATAATTTATGTTACCCACTAATAATCACCAACGCTATCATTTTTTTTAATATCATAAGAATAATTCTATTATAGGGACACCTGGGTGGCTGAGTTGGTTAACCATCCAACTATTGATCTCAGCTTAGGTCTTGATCTCAGGGTCATGAGTTCAAGATCTGCATGAAGCCTACTTAAAAAAAAATAAAGAATAATTATAATACTTTGCTCTTAGGGATAATTGTTTTTTTGGGGGGGAGTTTGCATTAATTTTTTTTTCTTTTAGAGAGCATGAGCGGGGGAGGGGGCAAAGAGGAGGGAGGGAGGGGGCAAAGAAAAGGGAGGGAAGGAGGAAGGGGGGGGAGAGAGAGAGACAAGGAGAAAGAATCCTAAGCAGACTTTATCCTCAGTGCAGAGCCTGATGAGGGGCTTGATCCCATGCCCCAGGGATCATGACCTGAGCTGAAATCAAGAGTTGGGCCCTCAACCAACTGAGCCACTCAGGTGCCCTGGGGTGGGGGATGCATTTTGCCTAGGAGTGCTTGACATTTTTTTTATTGGGTGCATCAGAAAATAAAGAACTTTTCTTAGATATTTCTGATACTACGTTTCTGAGAAAACTCAGTTTCTTAGCACCTTATTTTTGGAAGGTAGTTAATGGAATGCTAAAGAATGAATTTATTCTTTGTATTTATCAGGTCATTTAAAATTATGTTATAAACTACTCCCCATATAACATTAATTGTGGACTCTGTAAGGGGATTAATGTAGTACAACATATAGAAACTTGAAAGTAGTAATGCTAAATTACTGGCTTCAAATAATAATAGCCAGTGTATAATTTGTTCATACTTTATATTTCAAAACAAGGATATGGAAGAAATATTTTTATAGAATTTATATTCCTAATTTCCCTTTTAGTCAAATCCTCTTGATTTATTTAAAATGACTTTATTTTGCTAGGTGTTGAAGATGAAACAAGAATAGATATGCAGTATCCTGCTCAGTACAAAGGCCAAGAGCTGTATTCACAGCAAGAGGATGAGCAGCCACAGGGATGGGTATCTTGGGCCTGGTCATTTGTGCCTGCAATTGTGAGTTATGATGATAATGAGGAAGACTTCCTTGGGAATGATCCTACATCAGCCATGCATCAGCAAAAAGCACAGACTTTGAAGGATCCTATTGTGTCTATAGGATTTTATTGCACAAAGGCAACTGTAACTTTCAAAGTAGGTTTCCTTTTTCTTGCTGTTTGTATTTCTTTCATCTTTAATGCATAAATTTTGATTTCTGGAAAGGATCTAGTTGAAAGTTTGTTTTACACTTAGTAGATGTAAGATCGTCTAGCAATCCTTACTTCATAAAATTATTTCCTCTCTAGAGTTCAGATTAGAAGTTTGGTCTGGGTATATAAATTTCAGAAGATTTTGTTAAGACTAGAATCAGTGTAGATATAAAAAAGGAAAGGTTCTAGGGCCAAACTCTGGGGCACTGTGGTGTTAAGTATTTGGAAAGAAGAGGCAGAAATAGTGTGGGAAACTGAAAATAAGTTAGGCAGAACACCAAGAGTGTCTGTCTGGAAGCTGAGTGCCATAAATGTTTTAAAGTTGACAGAGTAGGTCATTTGTGAGAATGGATCATTAGATTTGGCATTGTGGGAATTGTTGGTGATCTTGAATAGAGCAGTGATTTGACACTGGCAGAATCTTAGTTGGAGCTGGCTGAAAGCAAATGGGAACACTGGTGGGAATGTAAAATGGTATAGTTGCTGTGGAAAATAGTTTGGTGGTTCCTCAAAAAGTTAAACATAGAGTTATATGACTCAGCAATTCCATTCCTAGGTATATACTCAAAACTGTACTCAAACAAATAGACGTACATGAATGTTCATGAAAACATTATTCACAATGGGCAAAAGGTTGAACCAACCTGACGTCCCTGGCTCACTTGGTTGGGAGAGCATGCGGCTCTTGAGTTTGGAGTTGTGGGTTTGAGCCCGACATTGGGTATAGAGATTACTTAAAATAAAACAAAAATCCTAGAAAAATAGTTGAAACAACCCAAATGTTTATCAGTGAGTGAAAGAATAATAGCCTTTTCAGAAGATTGTGGATATTCTATTTTGGGAGTATACTAAACTCAGCAAGTGGTAGTTTTTAAAAAAGGCTACTTTAAAAAGGTATCTCCAGCTCTTGGAAATTGCCTGGTATATATTCAACAAGTAAATAAATTTATCCATCCTACGTATCTCCTCGTCTGCTTTTCATCTTCCAAAATTTTGGGATTCTTTTTTAGATTATACTTCTTCAGTTTTATTTGTCTTTGTTGGTTTATTGTGGAGGCATTTTTCTGAAGGAGGTAAACACCTGTGTTCAACCTGTGACGTTGTATTCCAGGTAACTTGTTAGATACTGGAAGTGTAGCACAGAAAAAAAAATCAAGTTTTTGCTTCATGGTGTTTTTAATTTGACTTGTTTAACTACTGAAGTATCTTGCTATACAATTTATAACTACAACAGATGGTAGATAAAAATATTTAATTTTTTTAATTAAAAAAATTTTTTTAATGTTTTTTTTTTTTTAATTTATTTTTGAGAGAGAGAGAGAGAAAGAGAAAGTATGAGTGGGGTAAGGGCAGAGAGAGAGGGAGACACAGAATCCGAAGCAGGCTCCAGGCTCTGAGCTGTCAGCACAGAGCCCAACATGGGGCTCAAACTCGTGAACTGAGAGATCATGACCTGAGCCGAAGTCGGACGCTCAACTGACTGAACCATCCAGGCGCCCCTAGATAAAAATATTTTAAAGTAAACAGTCTTTAAAGACTTTTCTAATTAAAAGCATTAAGTGTTTTCTAATATGACAAACCCTGAAAAATGTAGAAAGTGAGTTTTAACAAAATTTGAGCTTAATTGGTTTAAAAGATTTTTTTTTTTTTTTTGGTAATAAAATTTGGGGCAAAAATGGTAAAATAGCTGTGCTATTTTGACATCATTTTTTTTCTGAATTCTAGGGAACACATTTTTTTTTTTTATTAATTTCACAATTAAAATTCATTGATACAGCTTTGAAAGGGACTATGCATCAGTCTGTAAAATTAAAAATAAAACAATAAAATCTTTAAAATATATAATAAAAAAGCCACTGTTGCCAGCAATTATTACATATATTGTCAATTTTATTTTTTTACTTTAGTAAAATTTTTTTATTATGATCATCTCTGCTTTTAACAGATGTTTTTGGCAACAACTGTAATTGCATTATTTGTAAGTATAAATATTCAAGCTTAAGTTCTAAAAGATACATAAACATATCTTAGTAACAGCAGCATGAATGAACTATTTAGAGAACTTACATTATACTTACAGTTTTTAGTGGTATAATTGTTTTTTGAGTATAGTTGACACACAATGTTACATTAGTTTGAGGTGTACAATGAAATGATTCCACATCTCTCTACACATCTGTATACATTATGGTATGCTCACCATAAGTCTAGCTACCAAATATCACCATGCAATGCTATTACGGTATCATTGACTATATTCCCTATGGTGTGCTTTTTATATTCCCTTGACTTACTCGTTCCGTAACCAGAACCCTGCATATTTCAATCTCCTTCATCCATTTTGCTCATCGCCTCCCCCCGCCAAGCCCCTCCCCTCTGACAACTGTCAGTTTGTTATCTATATTTATGGTCTGATTCTTCTTATTGTTTGTTCATTTGTCTTGGTTTAAAATAATTTTTTTAATGTTTATTTATTTTTGAGGGAGATACAGAGCAGCATGAGCAGGGGAGAGGCAGAGAGAGAGAGGGAGACACAGAATCCGAAACAGGCTCTGAACTGTCAGCATACAGTCCGACCTGGGGCTTGAACTCATGAACTGTGAGATCATGACCTGAGCCCAAGTCAGGTGCTTAGCCAACTGAGCCACCCAGGTGCCCCATTTGTTTTCGTTTTTAAATTCCACATATTTGTGAAAGCATATGTATATTGCCAGTTTTAGATGATAAAAAAGTTACTTTTAATCTAAGTTTGTGAGGGAAGTTAGGGATTGCTAGCAAAAGTTCTATCTTTTCTGGTGAGTTTTGTTTATTTACTTTTAAATTTGAAATTATTCTGGTATATATCTCTTCATTGATAGGAAGAATTGTATTAAACTGAGTCAGAATAGTTTGTATTTATATACAAAACTATAGACTTTTGGGGCAGTACTTGTCATTAGTTAATACATTAAAAATTTTTTTTGAACATTTATGTCTCTAAGGTTTCTCTAAGGGAAATCCGTTGATATTTAGGAGGAAAACATTAGAGTTCATTGTTCAGCTTGGACTTAAAGAATGTATGGAATTAATTTGTGGTTCATATTTTGGTCAGAAAATAAGGTCGTGTTTCTACATTAGCATTCTGAACAGTTGATATGAATCCAACAAAAATCCTGCCAAATTAAATGTAGCGTTTTAAAAATCACGTTGAAAATCGTTCTTGTAATGTTTGAGTCCTTTTAATCAATTAATTGCTTTTTCTCTACAATAATTGTAGACAGCTGAAGGGTGATCAAGTTTAAAATACTGACTTTACTTGAGTATTTCATAGAATTGTACTTTAAAATAACGACATTGTGTATACTAGTTCTAGAAGCATCTAAGAAATAAGGGCTCATATGTAATAAACTCTTTGCTATTAAGAAATGAGAATAAGTAGTTGATTTTAAGTATAAAGAAGTTATCATGCTTAAAATAACTTTTTGGTTTGATAAGTTCTATTTGACCAAAGTTAAATATTGTTTTTGTAACTTATTTTTTTTAATGTTTGTTTTTGAGAGAGAGAGAGAGCAAGCAAGTGCGTGCATGAGCTCGAGCCAGGTAGGGGCAGAGAGAGAGGGAGACACAGAATCTGAAGCAGGCTCCAGGCTGGGCCTGTCAGCACAGAGCCCGTCGCGGGGCTCAAACTCATAAACTGCGAGATGATGACCTGAACTGAAGTTGGGCGCTTAACTGAGGCGCGCCCCTGTTTGAAAAATCCATCCACTGCATAGGAGTTTAAGGAAGGCTCTCATTAGCAAACATGGCAGGATACCTTTAAAAAAATAAAAACTTTAGGGGCACCTGGGTGGCTCAGTCAGTTAAGCGTCCGACTTCAGCTCAGGTCATGATCTTGGTTTGTGAGTTCAAGCCCCGCGTTTGGCTCTGTGCTGACAGCTCAGAGCCTGGCGCCTGCTTCAGATTCTGTGTCTCCCTCTCTCTCTGCCCCTTCCTCGCACATGTTATGTCTCTGTTTCTCAAAAATAAGTAAACATTAAAAAAAATTTAAAAAACCCCTTTATTTTAGAACAGTTTTATATTTACAGAAAACTTGCAAAATACAGAGAGTTCACATATACTCATTACTCAGTTTCCCTATTAACATCTTAGGCTATCATAGTACATTTGTCAAAACTAGGAAGCCAACACTGGGGCATTACTGTTAAATTCCAGACTTTAATCACATTTTATAAAGTTGTTTTCTGTAACATGATCCAAACCAGGATACTATACTGCATTCAGAAAAGTACCTTTGGAAGATAATTTATCTCGTTTTTGGATACATACAAGTAATGTGTTGTAAGCTTCAGGGGTGCAAGAGTTGTTGTTTTGGCAGCATCTTGAGTAGTACTTGTTATCCAGCTGTCACCGATTAAGTGTTTGCATCACTGAATGAGTCTGAGACATTCTATGAGACACATACGTTGAAAGTAAACACCCACGAACCTACTTCCCTCACAGAATTAGAATAAGTTTTGTTGAATCTCTTTGTGTCTGTTCATAATTTTCTTTTTGATGGAAACTTTGGGAGAAATTTTGTAAATGATTGAACTAAACCTGGTTGAATGTATATTGAATTGAGGCTAAAATACATAAAATTTTGCGCAGAATGTATGAGTAGTTATATAACTATGGGACTTATACACAGCTTTACCTTTTCAAGCAATATTGTTAAAACAAAGAAGTTAAATAAAATAAGATGGCATTAAATTCTCTATGTGAGTTTAGACTCGCATTTTCAACCTTTATACCATGGATAATCTGTCACAGCTGTTTTTGTTGCACCTGTTTTCCTGCTTAATAATTAAATTTCCTGAATCTTAAAATTGGCCCTGTTTCCATCAATTCATCATAATAATGACAGTTTATTGCTTTCCTAATACTAATTTTACTTAATATTCTTACATTGTTTCTTAGCTCACTGAAATGCAAGCTGAGAGTAGTTATTATAGCCCTCAGAAAGTTAAATCTAAAGAAGTATTGTGTTGGGAACAAGAAGGAACTACAGTTGAGGTAATGTTTCAACATTGAACATATATTTTTAAAACTTTTTGAATGGCCTTTAATGTTTAATAAATGCAAGCTTTTATCATAAGTGGTATGTTTAAAGTACATTTATGGTTTTATAATTCTATTTTAGTCATCAGTAGTATTGGTTGAAATATTTAACAAAGATTTTATTATAATATGGAATGTTAATTTATCCTTTCATTTTCTTCATTTAACTTGTGTGATCTCATATATATGTGTATATTAATGTTCGTAAGATGCCAGTCATTGAGGATACAAAGATTTGAGGATACAGAGACAAGTAAGATATTTCTTAATTTAATAGGGTTATGATCTGAGGAGAATAAATTTGCAAAGGCCATAATCCTAAAGAAGTTGTTTCTCCTAATTTAGAAGTTTTACAAGAAAAGCCTATATATAACATTTTTATGAAATTCAAATTCTTGGTTCTAATGTTTCCTTCTCTCTTATAGGCCCTTATGATGGGAGAGCCTTTTTTTGATTGCCAGATTGGTTTTGTTGGTTGCAGAGCCATGTGCCTTAAAGGAATTATGGGTGTTAAAGATTTTGAAGAGAATATGAATAGAAGTGAAACTGTAAGTCAAATTCTCCCTTTCCTCCCTCCTCCTCCTTCTCCTCCTCCTCCTCCTTCTCCTCCTCCTCCTTCTTCTTTTTGTATAGAAGACAGGGATAATGAAGTGCTTATTGAAGTGTTTAACCATACCAAAAAACCTGTTAGACTACATATATCTTTGGCTTAAGAGAGGAACTTTACTGTTTTCCCCTATAAGAAATTATAGAGCTCAGGGGAATTTAGAAAGTTGGTAGCACTTAACACCTGGACAATAGTTCCAAATACTTTTCAATCCATAAATGTTTCTTCTTTCTTGTTTATGGCAGCCACTTGGAGTTCCTTTTTGGTTTGTTAAAATGTTCTTTGCCAATATAGGCAGTGAAAAATGGAGACAACGTTCCTTGTCTTTTTATAGGACTTCAAGTTGTAGTGACTACTAAATGGGTATTATAAAACCAAGGTTTTATTTTCTTTAGCAGTTCAATGATTTTTCCTCCTGTTAAGAAATTTTTGTATTTATTTTCAGGAAGCCTGTTTCTTCATTTGTGGTGAAAATTTGAGTATGAAAGGTTTGACATACCTCACAAACTCATTGTTTGATTACCGAAGTCCAGAAAATAATGGTACTCGTGCAGAATTCATCTTGGATGCAGCCCATCATAAGGTTAGAGAATATATAGTTGAGCCAGTTTCTAGGCTCTGTTAGGGCGGATGCTTTGTGCGAATAGTTGGGATTGCCATTTTTCTTCTCAAGTAATCTATTCTAAATGCTGGTTGTTCATTGAAACATTTAGAGTATTTTTGTCCAGTTTCTACATCTAGAGAAGTTTAAAGAGTGCACAAAGATCTCTACTTACATATAGTATGTAGCCAGTTAGTTGGTTTATCCATTCTCTAAAGTTAAGATAGTCATGGAGGAAACTTGTAGCGTTGTCTTCTAATTTTAGTTCCTCTGTGTAGGGGATAAATGGGAAGAGATGAAGAATTTCACGTTTTACTGTGTATGTATCTTAGTGTTATTTGAATTTTTCATATAAAATCCGTGTACTTCTATGGAATAAATTTAAACATTCAAAAAAAGGTTACCAGAAGGTTAATATAATAGAATAAATAAAATATATTTTAACTCTTTTTGCTATGTTTACTTTTATAAAGAATTTAATTTTAATCTGCATACTTACATACATTATACATATTTTAGTATATCTTTAGTATTTAAGTTTCATTTAAGTGTACTGGATTATTTAAGGATTAAATATATTTGAGGGTATATATATTATTAGACAGTTTTGTGATGTTGTTAAAGGTCAAGGGTATACTATCCTATTCCATTACAGGTGTTCATTAACCAGACATTGATAAAGTGTTCAAAATGTCTAGTAGAATTATGGATGTCCTTTTGTGTGGTCTGTTGTAGAGTTAACATTACCTTTCTTAGAAGTGAATCCTTTGGCTAGCCTCTGTTGTTTTGGTAATTCTTTGACTTGATACACATTCTGTGTAAGGATGTGTGTCTGATTCTTGACCTATTAGGTTTTAAACTCAAAAGTCTCTTCTATACAATGTGTGTTCTATTTGCTTTTCTTTGTTGGCAGGAGACATACACTGAGATAGCTGGAATGCAAAGGTTTGGGGCTTTTTACATGGATTACCTGTATACAATGGAGAACATCAGTGGCAAAGGTACTAGTTTCTTTCCTTTACATTTGCTTTTCTTTGAACAAGGGAAACAAAAGACTCTTCAGAATCAGTTGGTCCTTGACTGGTTGTCATCTATTACATCATTTTTATCTTCTGTTACTTTGGGGAATGGTTTAATTTTAATATCATGTTAGCATTTGCTTAGACCCTTATTAGATTTTTAATCCTTTCTTATATATAACCAACTAAATTTATATAACCAACTAAATTTATATAACCAACTAGATTTATATAACCAACTAGATTTATATAACCAACTAGATTTAGTTCTATTATGTACCAAGTATTAAAATTTTGATACATCAAATTTCATATTATATTAAGTTGTCCGAAAGCATAAACATTTCCTTTTAGGTATTAAATACATTTTGAAGGTTATGTAGATCTTATTATTTAAAAAACTGTTATTTCAAGCAGAGTAGTGGAAATAAATGCTTCTGGAGACTATGGATACATAGTATTTTATTATATGTTTTATTTTTATTAGCAAATGATGTTTTTAAAAGTTTAACTGATATTTTATGTGCTTGTCAATATACTATATTGTGCTTATTCTGTTTTCATATTGAAAGCTTAGCGAAAATACGTTTATTTTTTTGTTAATTTTTTATATGTTAATAATTGATTTCTGTATGTTAGGTGATGAGTTAGATATGGTGAATGCTAAGAAGACCAAAGCATTTCTCAAGAAACCAATAGGTGGTGTTTATGAACTTAAATGATTATAGTATACAGCACGTTAAGAACAGTAGTATAAATGGAGAGCTAAGAGAGGTCTGGGTCAGAAAGTGACTATTTTTATGTGTGGGGTTAAAGACTTCACAGAGAAGTTGATCTTGAAGGATCTTGAAGTTTTGTTAGATGGTAACATAAGGAAAGAGCAGTAATTTTCTGCTTCCTCTTTTTGTAAGGGATTTCTAAATGTTGTTCTCATCGATAAACCTTGGATTTACTTTTTTCCCTAAACTCTTTCTTGAAGTTATTTTATTCTTTTCCGTGGATCCAAGTACCTTCTATATGTTCATGCGCATATTTGTAATTTTAGTTTAAACTTCTTTCAGTTTAGAATTAAATATCCAATGCATACATGACATTTTTACTTCTTTATGTGTCTCACAAATACTTCAAAAGTGAATACGTTCAAATGGAATTATTAAAATCCCTATGACCACCTACTGCTTCTCTTTTAGTTTCAATCTTGGAACATTGTTCTGTCTTCTGGTACCTCAAGCCAGAAACCTAGGGATCCTCACGACACACTCCTCCTTTCCTAGCATCCAGTTCATCAACACATTTTGTCAACATTCATCTACAAAAATCTATCTTCATTTACTTCTTGTAAACTCCACTGTTACCACTCTTGTAAACTCCACTGTTACCATCCATTATGCTGTTTTCTTTAGATTTTAATCGCTTTTTTTACTGGCTTCCTGCTGCTCACTGTTTCAGATTGATTTAATTCTGTGCATAAAACCTTCACTCACTGCCTTTGCATTGCTTTATTTAAAGATAAATTTATATTGTGTATCTGATTTTGATCTCGGAGGTAGGATAGCCACTAAGGGAGATAGAAACAAGAAAGGATTTTTGTAGGAAAAAAGGGTTTTTTTCTTTTAATGTTTTATTTATTTTTGAGAGAGCACATGTTGGGAAGGAGCAGAGAGAGGGGGACAGAGGACCTGCAGCGGGCTCTGTGCAGACAAGTGCGAGCCCCACGTGGGGCTTGAACTCAGGAACTGTGAGATCATGACCTGAGCCAAAGTCGGATGCCCGATCGACTGAGCCACCAGGTGCTTTGGCAAAGATGTGTTTTGAGTTACCTGTGGACATTGAAGCTAAGATGTTCAATAGCCAATTGTGTATAGGAAAGGGCAACTCAGAAGTCTGTGTTCTAAGAACTTTATAAATTGCTATAGTGTTGGATTTACCAAATGTAAAATGGTAGGTTTCTGCTGGCTTAGAATGGAGTCTTATGCATGTGTTGTGGATTAGGTATCTTGTTAGGTGGAGTATCAAGTAGCTGTCCTTCAAGGAAGGAAACTGAGCACTGAAAATTTTATTTGTACATTTACTGTGGAAACAGTTTATATTTGCTACAGTGCTTATATATGGTCTGTGTGAGAAACTGGTAGTTTTTTAACTGTTAAACTTTTCCTATTTTCCATTTCCATGAGTAGTATATACAATGTTATAAATATCTGAGTCCTTAACTTTTTAATTTATTTATTTTTGAGAGAGAAATCAGGGAAGGGTTAGAGAGAGAGGGAGACAGAGAGAGGTTTGCCTGGTTTAGCTCTGGAAGGCAGTGGTTTTTTATGAGAATGGCATGCTATTTATACCTAATTAAAACAAAAATTTTTTTAAATTAAAAAAAATTTTTTTTAATGTTTATTTTTGAGAGAGACAGAGACAGAATATGAGTGGGTTAGGGGCAGAGAGAGAGGGAGACACAGAATCCAAAGCAGGCTCCAGGCTCTGAGCTGTCAGCACAGAGCCCAATGCAGGGCTTGAACTCACTAGCCGTGAGATCATGACCTGAGCCGAAGTCAGACGCTCAACCGACTGAGCCACCCAGGCGCCCCGAACAAAAATTTTTTTAATGTTTATTTTTGAGAGAGAGAGAGAGAGAGAGTGCTAATGGGGGAGAGGCAGAGAGAGAGGGAGACAATCTGAAACAGGCTCTGTGCTGATAGCGCAGAGCCCAATGTGGGGATCAAACTCATGAACCGTGAGATCATGACTTGAGCCAAAATCAAGAGTTGGTCACTTAACTGCCTGAGCCACTTGGGCGTCCCTTAGTCCTTAACTTTTTAAAAACAAACTATTAGGTCATAACATACAAACATACATTTATGTACAGAATAGCAAAGAATTATAAAGGAAACCCCTGTGTATTCCCCACACCAAGCCAGGAAGTAGGACAGTGTCCGTATTCAATATGCATTCTGTGTGTTCTTTTTTTTTTTTTTTTTTTTTTAAATCACATTCTCCTCCCTGCCTCAGCAGAGGAAACTGCTGTTGTGAGATTTGTGGTAATTACTTCTTGTTTTTGGTCTCCTACTACACATCTACTTTCTCAGTTATGCAAACAGGGATGTTTTTTGATAAAATTTCACTGTTAATTTGTGAATGTCGCATGTACTTGAAAAATGTATTCATTTATTCAAATAATTTGTTTATTCCTTGCCTGCTTTTAGGTAACTGTGTTTATGTTTGTTTCTCATTGTGGTTTTATATTCATTTATAATACAGTGGTGGTGATGATGGTGATAATAATAGTAATGAATATTCATTAAATGGTTTTAAATGGAAGGTGCTATTTTGAGTGTTTCACATGTATTAACTTATTTAGTCCTCATAATAACCCTAAAGGTAGATAACCTTATCTTCATTTTACAAGTGATGAAAACAGCCAGTCCTAGATAAGTTAAGTAACTTGGTCAAGATTATACACCTATTCTGTGGGATTTGAACCCAGCCAGTCAGACTGTACAGCCTGCATTCATAACTACTGTGTTCAGATTTTCTTCTTTCTTTGATTACTTGAAGCAAGAAATTTGTAGAGTGAACCTAAGAAAAGTATTTTGAATTCTCACAAGAGGTTAATATTAAACAGTTTAAAGAAATATTTTATCTAAAATGCTTGGTTTGGTGTCAGTTGACATTTATTTGTTTGTATAGTCCAAATTATCAAAAAAGTACCCTAAATTTAATCTAAGTATCTAAATACATATTAAACCAATAATTTCACAACGTTTGTAGTTAATTCTGAAATTTTTTTTTTTCAACATTTTTATTTATTTTGGGGACAGAGAGAGACAGAGCATGAACGGGGGAGGGGCAGAGAGAGAGGGAGACACAGAATCGGAAACAGGCTCCAGGCTCCGAGCCATCAGCCCAGAGCCTGACGCGGGGCTCGAACTCACGGACCGCGAGATCGTGACCTGGCTGAAGTCGGACGCTTAACCGACTGCGCCACCCAGGCGCCCCAATTCTGAAATTTTGAAGCTAGATTTGATTGGTGTGTTTAAATTCATGACAGTATTCTAATTAATGCAAGAAACTAGTATGCAGTACCAAAAAACTTACATTTATTTTTGTTGTGATAAATGATGTAGCAGTTAGTACTTTACCCACATTATGAAATGGCATATAAATAAAAATTCAGTTAATAAGTTTCCTGTGCTACTGTTTGATACTGATAAGCATCTTCTGACAGTTTTTTGTTATGCTGCCTGAAAGCACTCAGTGTTTTGTAAACTAAATTGAAATATTTCTTCATATAACTGTTTGAATATTTGTTACTATGACTAGTGCCTTTCTAGTTTTTTTTTTTTTTAACTTAGGAAGTTATTGCACATGTTTTTATGGACCTAAAATAAAAGATAGATGAAAATGTAACCTACAAAAGGAAAATTTTAGAGAACTATAAAATTGAAATACTTCCGTTACTGGATTGAGGGAAAGGATGAGAGAGAGGCATCATGGTTCATTGCCTATTTGAATCTGTATGTCTTGGGACAGTGTTGGTATTAATTGAAAGGAATGCTGGAATAGAAGGATTCTTGATTCCTGCATTATTTTGGGTAGGGATTAATTTTCTAGCTCATAGAGTAGAGCTAAAACAGACTCTTTTTTCCTTAAAGAAAAAAAAGACTCCTAAGGTAGAAGTTACAAGCAAACTTAAATGAGAAGCAGTGGGTGAAGAAAGTAGGTGAATCTCTAGTGAAAGAGGACAATATGTGTACATTGACAGTACAAATGCTTGGTGGAGTTGTTTTGATAGATTGCAGAATAGGAAGAAGAATGGTTTTCTATCAGTAGGTATAAAAGTAAATATAGGAAGATAGGGGCAGTGTAGATGCTGTTGCTTCTAGCTGTCCCAGGGAGACTGGTAAATCCTTTCTTTTCATTGGGCTACGTGGATGTTGTGTTGACTCTTAATAAGAGTAGCCAAACATTCAGGGGGCTGGATTGACCCAAACGTATTGAGTGTGGGTTCAGTAAATACCTTGCTGAAAAGATTTAGCAAAAAGCCTGTTGCAGTTTTACATTTCAGACAAGCCACTGGCATCTAAATTTAAACTGCCTTGGAATCAAGTTGTATTACCTGGAAAAAAGATGCTTATGGGCTTCTATTACTTTAGAGACAATTTGATGACTAAAAAAAGGGTCTTCTGATAATATTAAGTTCGTTTAGGAAGCCTGATAGCCCTTATGGAACTCAACGCAGAACATTTTCTGTGATTTTGTATATTGTGATTTATAACCAAAATTTTTTTTGTTGTCTTCAAGTTACCCTTCCTAACAGGTTTGCCTGGCTTAGCTCTGGAAGGCAGTGATTCTTTATGTGAATGGCATGTTATTTATTCCTAATTAAAAAAAATTTTTTTAATGTTTATTTTTGAGAGAAATGTTTAATATTTAACTTTGAGAGTGCTAATGGGGGAGGAGCAGAGAGAGAGACAGAATCTGAAACAGGCTCTGAGCTGTCAGCGCAAAGCCTGATGTGGGGCTTGAATCCATTAATGTGTGAGATCATGATCTTAGCTGAAGTTGGATGTTCAACTGATTGAGCCATCCTGGTGCCCTTCTACCTAATTTCTAATGTGACTCAGTATTATTTGTCTATATGCGTTTATATTTTTATTATGTATATATATATATTATATATGCGTATCATGTATAAGATTAACTTTGTATGTTTTATTTGATTTTAGTTAAGTCTGTGTGTGGTCCACCTTAATATATGAATAATTAATTTTTTCTTTTTTGTCTGTGACACTGAGACTAAAGATTGAACTGAACTCCTTTGTTTAAAATTACAGAAATGTATTCTTGAAAAAGTTATTGGAAGGTGTAGATACAGAACTTTTGTGTTTAATAGGGCCTTTCTAGATTCTAAAGGTATTAGTGCTGGGAAGCCTTACTTTCCTATTTTTGTTTGAATAAACTAAGAATGGCTTAAGAATTATAAATTACTGGGTGGCTGGTGGTTAAGCGTCTGGCTTTGGCTCAGGTCGTGATCTCACGGCTTGTGGGTTGGAGCCCTGCATCAGGGTCTGTGTCAGCATCACAGCTCAGAGTCTGGAGGCTCCTTTGGATTCTGTATCTCCTTCTCTCTTTACCCCTCCCCCGCTTGTGCTCTTTCTCTCTCTTGCTCTCTCAGAAATAAACATTAAAAAAAATAAAAAAAGATTTATAAATTACCATATGTTGTCACTTATAACAGATGGTTTATGTATTAAAACTGAATCTCTAGTATAAGGAGTGTGCATGTTAAGGAGAAATACTTGTAGGTAGAGCCAAGATTTTTCTTAGAAGATAGCCTCTGGTTCCTCCTCAATATATGGGGAGATAAGGGATTGAAGAACTTGGGTTCTGCACTATGAATCATGGCCATAATAATTTTATTCTGGAAAAAGTTTAAAGCAGGTAGTACCTCTAGTTCACTTCCATGGTCAACTATACAACTCTCACAGTACCTTGTGAACATGTAATTGTAAACAATCTATTTTTCAGTGAAACTTCCAAAAGAGTAAAATGCAACTTCCTCCGCTCATGTTTTCCAGTCAACGTAATAGTATTGTGTATAGAATTATTGGATATTAGCCAGTTCGATTTTAGAGAATAGTTTTCTAAGAATGATTGTTCGAGTTTTATAGCACTTCTTGTAATATTAAATAGATTACAGGGATAGTTTTTATCTGAATCAATTTTTTTTTGATGGTAATACTGTCCCATCGGTATGGAGAAAAATATATATGGTCAGTGTTCCATGTATTCAGCCAATGAAGAATTGTTTTTTTTTTTTTTTTTTTTTAAATTTTTTTTTCAACGTTTATTTATTTTTGGGACAGAGAGAGACAGAGCATGAACGGGGGAGGGGCAGAGAGAGAGGGAGACACAGAATCGGAAACAGGCTTCAGGCTCTGAGCCATCAGCCCAGAGCTCGACGCGGGGCTCGAACTCACGGACCGCAAGATCGTGACCTGGCTGAAGTCGGACGCTTAACCGACTGCGCCACCCAGGCGCCCCGAAGAATTGGTTTTAAGGCATTAAGCTATAAGCTAAAAAGATAAGAAAAGAGTAATATTTAAATTGGTATATCTGATGGCTTAAAATATTGATGTAACATTTGGCTTTTTATAGGTTCTGCAAATCAACAAGACTTTTCTTCAGGGAAAAGTGAAGATATGGGAGTAGTTCAGGAGAAGTCTACCAAAAGCCTTGTTATAGGTCCTCTAGACTTTCGTTTGGATAGCAGTGCAGTGCATCGAATTTTGAAAATGATTGTTTGTGCATTGGAACATGAATATGAACCGTACAGTGGACTAAAACCAGGTTGGTTTTTGGCTTAATTTTAAATCTCCTGGTAGTTGGTTTGAATGATTTTATAATCCAATTTGTTCTATTTTTGCTAAATTACACTTTTTAGGTAGTTTGCCTATTTGATTTTCATGGATTTAGTTAATTTAAAGAATATACATGTGTGTAGAAGTTATGGGAGAGGTCAAGATTTGGAAATTGTATAAGTACTTTATTTGCCAGTATTTGTCAGTATTTCATTGCCACACCTTTTTGGTACTCTTTCCAGTATATATTCCTGAAATATAATTTTCTTCCCTTAATTGGATTCTAAGGAACAGACATGAAGATGGACTCTAAATGTACAAATTTAGCATTTAAGGAGACTGAGGTCTTACTGGTAAAAAAGAATTTGCTGTACACCTAATTTCTTCTACATGGCATGAAGGTATCATAGTTTCCACAAGGACCTTTGTGGGGTTAGACTATGGTTTGAATTCTGACTCCTTCTTACCTTAGGGAATTTAAGGAACATTACTGATTTTTCCATTTCTCTGTCTTTCTAATGAGTTTAATTATTGTGACAGAGATGGTTAAATTGTCTCCCCAATATCCGTTATCCTCTTATTTTATGGTAAAAGAAGTTTCTGTGATAGAAATTTTTATGATAAAAATAAAGATGATATATCCATATATCCCAAGTATAGTCCTATACCTCAAGGTTCTGGCTACCAGGATAGTAGCAGAAGTTTATGTGAGTTTTTGGGCCATGACTTTAAAAGGAAAAGTGCAAGCCTGCCTTTTTTCCTTTACCCCTTCCTTCTGGCTGGAAAAAATTAAAATGGCAGGAGCTGGAGCTGCTAGCTTAGACCCTGAGATGAAAACTGCATTCTGGGATGACGGAACAAGGTGGGATCAACCTAGGTCTTTGGTAGCATGGTATCACTATGTCAACTCTTGGTCCCTTAGACTCAGATTGTTGTGTTAAAGAAATAAACTTTTGCTGTTGTTCGAACTTCTTTATTTGACTTTTATCATTGCAATTTACTGTTACTCTAAATGTTACACTAATAGGACCAACTTTTAAAGTTTAGTGCATGTAATAGCATATAACACAGTGCCTAGTGCATAGTTAAGTGCTTGACATGTTTATGCATTCATTTCTTGCACCTTGCTTGAACGCCTACTCCATTACAGGCACTCTTAGAAGTGTTAGGATAATATGTATAGAATGGCTAAAATAAAAAACAGTGATAGTACTGGGAGATGTCAGGGAGAATGTGAAGAAACTGGATCACTCATTCATCCCTGATGGGAATTTATAATATAGAACCACTTCTAAAAACAGTTTGGCAGTTTCTTTTAAAAACTAAACATGCAGCTACCGTATAGCCTAGCAGCTGTACTCTTGGGCATTTATCCCAGAGAAATGAAAACTTAGGTTTGCATAAAAATTAGTACATAATTTGTTTTTCTCATGTAAAAGTCCAAGCTGGTAGGTGCTCTAGTGGATTAGGGTAACTGTTCCAGGAGGTTGTCTTAGACCCAGAATTCCTTCTGTCTTGTTATTCTACCATTCTCTGAGACACGTCTCCTCTATATGGTAAGTGTTGGCCCACCATTACAATATTGAATTTGAATCAACAGGAAAGGGGGAACAAGAGAAAATGGTAGGTATGTAGTTTCATTTCATAATATGGCTCTGTCACCCATTGACCAAAACTTAGTAACATGTCCCTATAGCTAACGTCAGGGGAGGCTGGAAAGTATAGTTTCTGGGAGTTTCAATACTAAAGTTCAGAGGGTTTTGTTGCTAAAAGAAAGGTTGTAATTAGCAGTTTCTTCTACAGTGGAATTATGCCCTACACACATACACACACACACGTATATATAACATGAATTTTTATCTGAAGCCGTTTATCATCTCAAAAACATGATTGTGTGTGTGTATGCACAAATTGAAATTGTTTCACACTTTTGGATATTTCTGTCAAAACAAGAAAACCTCTCTTACTATTGGTATAAATGTATAGAAATGAAAAAAAATGGAAAGAGAATAGTAAGAGAATAGTAAGAAAGAGTTTTATTTCTTTGTAAAAAAAAAAAGAGTAGTTTAAATGGTGCTTGTCATAGAATTTAGAATATAGAGTAATCATCTTTCCTGTATTTTAGCAAATTGTTACACTTCCAAGTTTGGATTAGATTCCTGTACACTTTCAATGTTGTGAACACCTCTGAGAGTTCCTTTAATGGGAAGTGTTTTGTTTGGGGTATCTTCTGGGACATCTTCAGATACCTTCATTCTTTTTATCACAACCACTTTCTTCGTCAACATCAGTTTTTCTTCACTAAGTTCCCCTAGCTACATAGCAAGAGTCTTTCCAATGATATGCTGTTGATATTCCCACAGTCACCTGTTTCTTCCCTAACTCCTTGTATGTTACCAGTATGTTTCTTTGCTGCACTTTCATCTTTGATTGGCAGTTCTGTTTAAATTATACATTTTTGCAAAATGTCACATAGGTTTATCACTGGTAAACAAGGAGGCGATACAACTACATGCTTTGCTGTCTATACATAGTTAAATAACAGGTATGAGATACCAGTAACCAAACCTGACAGACTTTGAAAGAAGTGACATGATTGATCACTGATCATGATGCACATTTTTTCTTTATGTTATGATTTATGGAAAGAAGAACTAGTAGTAAGTCTTGTACTTTAAGTAGTTATTATACTGTGGTAACTGATACTTGAACTATTTTTTTGGGGGGGAACTGGCATTTTTAACTAAAACAAGATAACAAATTCATTCATACATATCAGAACTGTGCAAAGTAAGAGCTACTTGATATGAGTGCATATGTATTTAATCTTAAGTACTTAATTCTCCATTTTTAAACTATTAATGTGTAGGGGTATAGTTCTGTGAATTTTGCAGACTTAACCACATTTGTGTAACTGTTTAAGAAATGGTGATTTAGCAGCACTTCAGAAGTCCCCTTTGTGCTCTCCTCTGGTTACTCCTCTGACCCCAAGGGAAACCATTCTCCTTACTTTTAACATGGATTTAGTTATTTTGCTTATTTTATAATTCATGTAAATGGAATCACACAGTATGTATCTTTTGTCACTGGCTTGAGCTTAAATTATGAGATTCATTTCATTGTTACATAGTATCCCTTTATATGAATATACTATAACTTAATTATCCATTATGTTGGTGAGTAGTTTCTAGTTTTTGGTTATTATGATAGTGATGCCACAAACATTCTAGTACATGCCTTTTGGTAAATGTGTACTTTTGGGCATGGAAGAGTGGAATCACTTAGGTACAAGGATTGCATATGTTCACTTTTAGAAGATAATTCCAAACTGTTTTCCCAAGTGGTTAAACCACTTTATGCTCTTATCAGAGGTTTGAAGAGTTTTAATTGCTCTTGATTGGAGGCTGGCAAACTATGACTTACTGCCTCTTTTTGTGCAACAGATGAGCTGATAATGGATTTTGTGTTTTAAATGGTTGGAAAAAAAAAAGAATTACACTTTATGACGCATGAACTCTATGTGAAATTTAATATTCAGTTTCTATAGGTAAAGTTTTATTAAGACATAATCATGCTCATTCAGTTCTGTATTGTCTGTGGCTGCTTTTGTGCTACGGTGGCAGAGTTGAGTAGTTGCGACACACTATATGGCCCACGAACATAAAATATTTGCTATGTGGCTATGTAAAAAGTTTGCTGCATGCTTGCCAGCACTTAGTAGTAGTCTTTTTCATTTTAACCATTCTAATGGGTCTGCAATGCTATTACATTTGCATTTATCTGATAATTGATGATATTATCTAGCTTTTGATAGAATTTTTGTCCATTTGGATATATTATCTTTTGCTTGTTCAGATGTTTTTTTCACCTATTTTTCTATTGAATTGTTCATTAATGATTTTTATGTGGTTTTGCGTTAAACAGTTTTTAGTATGCTCTGAGTCCTTTGATAGTATGCTCTGAATCCATCTATCTGTCTACAGCAAATATCTTCTCCCTGTTTGTGACTTGCTTTTGCATTATCTTAATGGTGTTTTAATGAACAGAAGCTGTTATTTTTTTAACAAAAGAGATTAAAAATTTCTTTAAAATATTAAAAATATCTTGAAATAAAATATGTAAATTTTTATATAGTAAAGACATAAATTTATATTCTATAGTAATGTAACTTGTATTTGTTAAAGTTAATATTATTTTTCAACTGTTTCATTGTTGAAAAGAAAAATACAATTTGACCTTAAAATTTGGGAACCAGTTAATTAATCATTTAAAAAAATTATTTAAAATAATTTTTTATTATATTTGTATTATTTCATTTTAGATATTAAGGATGAAAATGAAACCACACTGAATCCTGAAGAAGTGGCATCTTTGGAGGAATATATTCCTACCCGACATACAAGTATTACTCTCCTCAAATGTACCTGTACTATTTTCATGGCTGAATTCAACTTGTTGGATCATTTGTTGCCTGTCATTATGGGAGAAAAGGTATATTTTGGAGTTTACTACTTTTTTCCTCATGTATTCATATTTGTAGGTCCTATGCTATTGTAAGGAAGGTGATTGAGTAAAAGAATATGTGCTTATATACTTATCCATGGTGATGTTAAAGCAATGTAACTATGATTGTTAATTCTTAGAAAGTTGTGTGTGTGTATGTGTATATGCATGTGTATATGCATATTTTTAAATCTCAAGCTAAGGCTGTATAAAGAAATGTTGAAGAGCATGGGTCTAGAGGTCAGTCCACATACAAACTATGACACCTTGCTTTTATTTCTAAACTTATTTCTGAAAAACAACAACAAAAAAAACATTTTTCAGGTGGGCTGACAGATTCAGTTAGTAAAGAAGCAACAAGCCTAGGTAGATTCAAATGGTTTATTACTTACATATAGACAGCAAAAACAAATCATTAATGGTGTCAGCTTGCCGTGTCCCTTTCAGGATGACCTTGAAACCAGAGGGCCAAAATGACATGCAGCACACATGGTAGGGTACCCTGTTGTCAAGAGTTCAATTCCACACTTCATCTAAGCAGTTGTGTAGCTACAGCTGTACCCTGAGAGGGGTAAGTGGAAACTCTGTGTCTCACCTGACTGAGGGATGCTACTAGCAGTCTCCCTCAAGAGAAGAAGGTGAGAAGTGGTTTTTTAGAAGATCTTTGCAAGACGGGACCAGTTGATTGGGTGTCCCATCTGTGGCTCAGGTCACGATCTCACAGTCCGTGGGCTCGAGCCTCGCATCGGGCTATGCTGACAGCTCAGAGCCTGGAGCCTGCTTCAGATTCTGTGTCTGTCTTTCTCTGCCCCTCCCCTGCTCATGGTCTGTCTCTCTCAAAATTGAATAAACATTAGAAAAAATAAAAAAATTCTTTGCAAGACCACCTATCTTCTCATGGTCTGAGAGTCATGGGATGTTCTACCAAGGCTTAGGTCTGCTGTGGTTGCATCTTGCCTTTGTGTGGTCTACATAGATTTGTGGAAGATTGTCAGGGTGGCACAGAGGTATTCCCTTACAGTACCTAGCTCTTAGAATTATTTTTAATAATAAATGAGATAATGCACATGAACAATTTTGCACGTATTAAGAACACAATAGTAATTACTATTGTTGTTGTCAATGAGGACTTCCTGGATGATTAATATTTGTTTTAGGCCATACACAATGTATTGCTTTCTGCATGTGCCATATACATAATAAGCTGTTATTTGTTATTTTTATTCTTTTGGCTATATTTCTTTTGATATCTACATAATGATAATGATAGAAGGAAAAAGTATCCTAACTTTGAGAAGAATTTGTGGAAGTATGACAGGAAGTCAGTTGCCTATTATACAGTAGTTTCATTTTGTGTATCTGTGCCCTGTCATCCACTGGCAGTTGTATTGCTGGGTAAAGAGACTCTCTGGGGAAAATGTCAATGGAGAAAAAGTGTATTAATATTAGACATGAACTTCAAAACAACTATGGTTAATGAGTTCAAGAAAGAAACAAAAAGGTAGAAGGTTTCAGAAGAGAACTCGATCCATAAAAAAAGAACCAAAACATTCTGGAACTGAAAACTATAGCACAAGTTAGAAATAATGGATGGAAAAAGATGTATCATTTAAATGCAAATCCAAGGAAAAACAGTATGGCTAATCTAATACTGGAAAATTGTAGAGCTTAAGACCAAGAAACATTTTTAGAAATGGTTATTTCGTAATAAGTGTTAACGTCAAGAATAGAACAACATAGATAATTCTTACAGATGGTATGTTGAATGAAAGCAGGCAGTAATAAGTATGTACTGTATGATTCCATAAAGTTCAAGAATAGGTAAAACTAATCTGTGGTGATTGTAATGAGAGTGAGTATTGGCTACCTCTGGTGGCAATCCAATATGTTGCCTGGGAAGGGATATAGGAGAGCATTCTAGAATGCTTGAAATGGGTGGTGGTTACAGATGTAAAATTTTGTTGAGCTCTTCACTTAATGTTTGTATGCTTTACCATATGTTATACCTCAGTAATCCAAAATAAAATCACTTGAAAAAGTAATTTCTTAATAAGTGTCATTTAAAAATTACTAATAGTCAGAAAAGCATGTTCAACCATGTTCACTCAACATGGTTACTCAACAGTGTTTGTGAGTAATGGCACTGTTGGCTTTTTGGAGTTGATAAGTATTGCATTAGCATTTACCATCTTTAGCCAGTGCCTGCTAAATCCTAGTATTGCTCCCCAATTATTGTGACAATGAAAGACAGGCAAAACTGTGAAGCCACTCTTGTCACACGTATTTTCATGTACGTCTGGATGGAAGGTCATACTGTACCTCTTTGAGAATGACAGTATGGCATTTTAGGGGACTAAGTTATTTCTAAGACCCGAAGGGGTTGCTGGCTAATCAGGGTTCATACTCTGGACATCTTGCAACCTACCTGCATTTATTTGGAAGCTTGGAAAGGTTCTGTAACACTGAAAGTACCAAGACTAATGCAAAATTCTTAGGATTTTATGAGCCTTTAGCATGTATTTTTAGTAGATATGGATCAGGGATTTTTCCATCCTGCAAATTTTACTTCTTGTGTGAGTAGTCTTCTTGGTTTCTTAGTCATCTAGATATGAATAAAGGACAAGAAGACAAATGGTGGCTGGCTCTGAGATACCTAGGACAATATTTAGGAATGGTCGAGCATAGGAAAATACCTTTAAATGTGCTGAAGCACACATAGTGAACTCTTCCAGTTGACTGAAAAATAAAAAGTTTAGCTAAATGGTTAGTAATAATTTTACAATAAATACACATTTTTTGAAATCTAGGACATACTTAAAAATATGTAGAAGATGTTTATATTTGGTTATGGTAAAAGAGTCCCACAGAAAGTCATCATTTTGTAGATTGATTTGATAACATTGCAAAAAATGCTAGTCTGAGACTTATATAGAGGGGATTGCATGCCAATCACTGTTTTCCTGAAATATAAATTGAACTCTGTTATTTTCTAGAACTCAAGTAACTTCATGAATACTACAAACTTCCAGTCTCTTCGGCCTTTGCCATCCATTCAGATACTGGTGGATAAAATTAATCTGGAACATTCTGTGCCAATGTATGCTGAACAGTTGGTGCATGTGGTCAGCAATCTTACTCAGCCATCTGATAATTTGCTTCATTATTGCTATGCACACTGCTACCTTAAGGTAGGAAAAGTGAATTTTGTTTATTAGTACCTCTTTGGCTCTCAGAGAATTAAATAGCTTTTTTCCTGGAGTTGTAACTTCAGAGTTAGTATCCCATAAGATGAGATTTAAATGATATATAATAGATATTCATTATTCAACATAATTAAATAAAAGTGTACCTCTTTTGAAGTTACTTCTTCATTTATTTGGGATTAATGGCTTGATGTTTATAAGATAATGTTAATTATGATTTTTGAAGATTTTGTATGTCACCGATGGTAATTATTAGTGAATTATTAGTGAAGGACCACTTAGTTTATAGGGATTTTTAAAAAATTTTTTTTATATTTATTTATTTGTTTTGAGAGAGAGACAGAACACAAGTTGGGGAGGGGCAGAGAGAGGAGACACAGAATCTGAAGCAGGCTCCAGGCTCTGAGCTGTCAGCACAGAGCCTGACTTGAGTCTTGAACTCACAAGCTGTGAGATCACAACCTGAGCCGGATGCTTAACCAACTGAGCCACCCAGGCACCCCATTTTATAGGTATGTTTTAAAAAACTTATGATTTCTTTGAGGGGAGCATTTATGTGAGATAATGCTTTATAAAGGATTAGCACATTTGTTTTTTTTAGTTACTTTCCTCTTATTGAATTGATGTTAATTTCTTGACACAAAAGGAGAACGCTTAATGCTTTAAATCAAGTTACAGAAATTATTGGGAGGCATAATGCATAAATAATGCATTCCAGTATAGGTACATAAATAAACCCAAATGTTGAGTAATAAGTAGTTTTGCTAAGCAAACACAGATGTATAGTTTCAGTAGAGACAACATATATCTAATCAAATTCTTTTATGGACTAAAGCAAACTATACAAACTTGAATTCAAGCATAAGTACTAGATGCACTAAATTTCATGTAAAGGACTCCAAAATTAGAGAACTCTAAAAGCATATTCCTGATTTTATTGGTTTATGCTTTATTGTTCCATGTTTCAAAGTTTTAAAATATTTACATATTTGTAGGACATAAAGAAACCAATATAAATGTAACAGTTTTAGATCACCTCTAGTTGAAGATGTTGAAATTTGTTTTCAAACCATGTAGAGTAGAATAATGTGATTTCCTAGAAGTCCATGTGAAGCCCATTTTTAAGAAGATGGTGGCGACTCTACTCCCTTGATGAGAGTGACGCTCTTTCAAAGGGGTGTGGACACAGGAAAGTGTGATTCATAGGAGTCATTATTGGAATTATTTATCACAGTGTTTTATGTCATGTGGAGAGTAGCAGAAAGTATTTCTGAAAGCTAGATATATAGGTAATATTTTATATTTGTGCTTTTTTATTCATTCTTGTAATTCACTGAAGTGTATTTTTCCAAATATTTTTATGACTTGAATATCAGATTATAATGTTCAGAATATTTGCCTTGTTTTGTTGAAACAGGACTAATTTTAGGCAGTTCACTAACCTTTCCAAGGTATTCTGCTTACGTAGGGTTCATCAGTTTGGTAAATATTAAGTTCTTTACATAGTGCAGACACTCAGCATTAAAGATGAATAAGGCATGTCCCATCCTTTAGGAGAATGGTCACCAAAGCCAATGGTCACCAATGTGGTTGTCCTCCATACTGACATAAAAGCTACTGGGATTGTTGTTACTACTACTGTTGTTAATAAGTTAAAAGCTCACTTAATTCTAGTATAATCTAGATAAATTTATGTTTTGGGAAAAGGTCTTTGCTTTTACACATAAAAGTTGTCTTTTATATTTTGGTTAATTTGACTAGAGCTATCTATAATGGGTAAGTTAAGTATTCCAGGAAGTTTGTTGTTGGGCAGAGCAAGAATATTATATGTAGAAAAACTCATCATTGACATTAAGAATATTGAATACTTTAAAATATAAAGCCTTGAGTCTTGAATATGTTATTGTATTTTGGGTGCTTGTTCAGTGGCCTGGTACATTTTTAAATGTTCAGGATTTGGTATAGAGAGTTTTAGTTTTTATTTGGACTGTTTGGAACTGACTCAAAATACTGATTTGTTGTAAAGTTTATAGCAGTTCATGTTACTTGGCATAATTACTATAACCTTTGAGAAGGTTTCCAAAGATAAATTTTCCTATTATAGTGCTAAAATATTATAGTAGAGGTTTTAAATGTTTTTTTCATGTGTGTGGCATTTTAGGCCTTAAGTAATTTTCAGTTAAATACTTAAATGCTCAAGTTTTACTTTTGTATACCTAAATTTGACTATAGTGACTGTGGTGAAATGGTGTGTAGCATCAATTTAATGTAATTAAATTTATTTTTATTTTTTTCTTAAAAATTTTTTAAAGGTTTATTTAAAATATTTTTGAGAGAGACAGACTGCGAGCAGAGGAAAGGCAGAGAGAGAGGGAGACACAGAATCCTAAGCAGGCTCTAGGCTCTGAGCTGTCAGCACAGAGTGCTGGGGCTCAAACCCATGAACTGTGAGATCATGTCTTAAGCTGAAGTCAGTCACTTAACTCACTGAGCCACCCAGGCGCCCCTATAATTAAATTTTTTAATTGGGAGAGTTCGCATGGATGTGTGAAGAAAACTCGCAGATGAAACTTACTTTTGTATATCTTATCAAGTCCTCTCTGTTTAACTGCTAAACCCATCCTTTAAATGTGTGTGTGTGTGTGTGTGTGTGTGTAGCATCAAGTAGCAAGGACATTGCAAAGCATCTGATGATTGAAACATGAAGAAAGTAACTTCATGAAAGCACCCTATAAACTACAATAATATATAAATTTTAGGCCTTGTTACTCATAAGGATCAGCTATGGCAGATGCTTCAGAGAGATCAAAGAAATTATAGTAGAATCAAAACCCTTGGAGTTTGTAGATTTGGTAATTTTCAACCTCAACAAAATAGTATTCTCTGGGGGTTTGGAGAAATGGTGCTTTTATACATGTCTGGTAAGTGTATAAATTGGTATCATTTTGGAGAGTACTTCTGCAGGATCTAATTTGAAAAAAATCTGCCTCATACCCATCCATTCCAATTTTCAATGTCTATCCTAAAGCAAGGGTCAACAAACTTTTCTTTAAAAGATCAGACAGTAACTATTTTAGACTTTGTGGACCAAGATACAAAATTTAGTATCTTATATAATACTTAAATAATAAGAGAACAAATTTCCACAGATTTTGAGTTGATGAAAGTAAAAATGTTTTAGTGTACACTTTTTTCATAATACAGTTTTACTAATGAGAAGAATGGAATTCTTTTTCTTGGGGTAACATTTCACCTCATTGGGGTTCCCATTTAGTGTTCCCTGTCACCAAATGGATTATGAATGTTCATATGTAAAAATTATTCATAGCTTGTAGGCAGTACAAAAACAGGCATTGGGTGAAATTTGACTTGTGGTTTGCTAACCCCTGCCCCAGAGAAATTTTTGCATATGGAAATATACACAACTGGAGGTCTGGATATGCTCACAGGGATAGCTCTCTCCAGTGTAATTTTTGGCGGGAATCCTAGGAAGCGTAATGGTATACATAGGTATGGCACCATTTATGTAAATGAAGAAAACAAAATAATGCTAAAGATTGTTCTCAGATATATGAAGTATAACAAGTAGATAAAGGTATAACAAACAAGTGGACAGGAGACATCCCAAATTTAACTCCTCCCCTCCTACCCCTTGTAATCACTAACTTACTTTCTGTTTCTATGTATTTGCCTATTCTGGACATTTTCTCCTTTTTCTTTTTCTTTTTCTCTTTTTCTTTTTCTTTTTCTTTTTCTTTTTCTTTTTCTTTCTCTTTCTCTTTCTCTTTCTCTTTCTCTTTCTCTTTCTCTTTTTCTTTTTCTCTTCTTTTTCTTTTTCTTTTTCTCTTTTTCTTTTTCTTTTTCTTCTTTTTCTCTTTTTCTTTTTCTTTTTCTTCTCTTGAGAAGGAGGGAGAGCGAGCGAGCGAGAGAGAAGATAGAGAATCTCAAGCAGGCTCCACGCCCAGTGCAGAGCCTGACCTGGGGATGCATCTCATGACCGTGAGATCTTGACCTGAGCCCAAAATCAAAGAGTTCAGTGCTTAACCAACTGAGCTATTCAGGCACCCCCTCGACATCTATAAAAGAAATCCTACAGCATATGCTGTTTTGTGTCTGGCTTTTTTCACTTAGCATAATGCTTTTAAGGTTCATTCATATTGTAGCATGTATCAGGATTTTATTCCTTTTTTAATGGCCGAAGAATAATATTATATGAATATACTGTATGTTGTTTATCCAATTATCTGTTGATGTGCATTTGTGTTGGTTCTAGTTTTTGGCTATTATGAACAATGTAGTTATGAACATCCGTGTATAGATTTTTGTGTGAAGACAGGTTTTCATTTCTTTTGGGTATATACCTAGGTGTGGAGTTGTCTGGTCAAATGGTAACTCTATTTTTAACATTCTTAGGAACCACAGAACTTTTTTCCCAAAAGGATTGTTAAATTGTTTTTCCTGTTCTACTACCACCACATTTTTTACTTCTTCACATCTTCACTAATACTTGTTATTGTCAGTTATTTTGATTTTATTCATCTTAGTGGTCGTAAAATGGTATTTCGTTCTGATTTTGATATGTTTTCATAATGTTTAGTGATGTTGAACTTTTTTTTTTTCATGTGCTTATTGGCCATTTAGATATATCTTCTTTGGAGAAATATCTATTTGGATCTTTTGCCCATTTTTGAATTGTCTGTTACTGAGTTACAAGCATTCATTAGGTATTCTGAAGGATTTTGTTTCTTTAAAAGTGTAGGTGACAAGCCAATTTGACAATAAATTATATTTAAAAAAGTGTAGTTGACAGAATGACAGTATTCATATTTTAAAAATTCTGGGTAATGAAAAAATCATTTATTTTCTCAGTTAAATTGTTAGTGGGCTAAGTAAAGAGAAAATATTTAATTTCTCTTCATAAGAAAAAAAACGTAATTATCATTTTCAGTCCAGAGCTTTTTTGTTTCAGTGGATACATGAGCAAAAACTAGATTTAGAGGGTTTAAAGAATGAGTAGGCAATGAAAAAAAATGCAGCATTCACAGGCTTCTCTGTCAAGATACTTGCTGATTAAAGATGAGAAATGGAATTTTACTGAAGGTTGGAGAAGAGATAGTGGTGACAAAGTTTTTTCTTTAAGAATTAAGTGGAGGGGCACCTGGGTGGCTCAGTTGGTTAAGTGTCAGACTTTGGCTCAGGTCATGATCTCGTGGTCCATGGGTTCGAGCCCTGTATTGGGCTCCGTGCTGACAGCTCAGAGCCTGGAGCCTGCTTTGGATTCTGTGGTCCCCTCTCTGTCTGCCCCCACTTGTACTGTGTTTTTCTGTCAGTCTTTGCCAAAGATAAATGAACATTAAAAAAAATTAAAAAAGAATAAGTGGAGAATCTAGCATACTTTTTTGAGAGGGGAAAGAGGAAGTGGAGGGAGGCGGAGTGAAATTGTGAGCTAATATATGAGCTAACTCAAATGAAGCATCAAATTGCTGTTCTGGCAATATGGAGTTTTGCAGAAGTCCTTTATCTTTATTGGACCTCACTTTCCCATATGTGAAATAAGTGGTTTATTTAATATCTAAGCAGTTTTAGCTCTGAGGTTCAGTTTTTAATCAACTAGATCTGATTCCACCTCCTGAAGGCTTTTCCTTCCCCAAATGTTCATTATTCTGTAGAATTTTCACTATAATCCTTCTTTCTTTAGTTTTTGCTTATTCCAATGTATTTCTGTAAATGGATTAACCTTTTTTTTTTTTTTTTTTTTTACTGTTTTACTTTTTTTATTTTTGTAAAATACACTTAACATAAAAATTACCAGGGTGCCTGGCTGACTCATTCGGTAGAGGATGCAACTCTTGATCTCTGGGTTGTGAGTTTGAGGCCCACATTAGGAGTAGAGATTACTGAAAAAACAAAACAAAGGAAAACAAAAAAACATAAAAATTACCAGTTACAGAATTTTTAGTTGTATAGTTCAGGAGAGTAACTACATTCATAATTGTGCAAGTGTCATTACCATCCATCGCCAGAATCTTCTCATGAACCCAAACTAAAACTTTATTAAATTATTCCAAGTCCTCTCTCCTCTGTCCCTGGGTAACCACCATTCTACCCTTTGTTTCTATGAATTTGACTACTTAGTTCCTCATATTAGTGGAATCATATGATGAATGTCCATTTAACTGTTGTATTTTATTAAGATACTGTTTCTAAGATTCATCTATGTCATAGCATAATTTAAAATTGCTTACAGTTTGAGTCTGAATAATACTACATTGTATTTATGTACCACATTTTGTAAATACACTCTTTCATTGATGAACACTTGGGTTATTTCCACATTTTGGGTTATATGGATAATGGTGGTAAAAACATGATATGTGAATACCTGTTAACTTCACTGATTTTATTTTCTATATATAGCCTGAAATGGAGTGCTAAATAATATTGTAATTTTATGTTTAATTTAATTTAATTTTTATTTTTTTGGTTTTAAAATTTTAAGTTTATTTATTTATTTTGAGAGAGAAAGAGACCGGGACAGGGGTGGAGAGAGAGAGAATCCCAAGTAGGCTCCACACTGTCAGTACAGAGCCTGATGTGGGGCTCGAACCACAAATCATGAGATCATGACCTGAGCCAAAGTCAGATGTACTTAGCTGACTAAACCACCTAGGTGCTCCATGTTTAATTTTAAATACACAGCATATGATTATGAATAGCAGCTGTGCTATCTTATATATTTTTTAAATATTAAAAAAGGTTTCATTTAAGTTCCTGTTAGTATACATGTAATGTTAATTTCAGGTGTACAACATAGTGATTCAATACTCCATACAACACCTGGTGCTCGTCAGAAGTACACTCCTTAATCCCATCACTTATTTAACCCATTCCCCCACCCATATCCACTATGGTACCATCAATTTGTTTGCTATAGTTAAGAGCATGTTTCTTGGTTTGCCTTTCTGTTTTTTTACCCTTTGGTCATTTGTTTTCTTTCTTTCTTTCTTTTTTTTTTTTTTTTTAATTTTTTTTTTTCAACGTTTATTTATTTTTGGGACAGAGAGAGACACAGCATGAACGGGGGAGGGGCAGAGAGAGAGGGAGACACAGAATCGGAAACAGGCTCCAGGCTCTGAGCCATCAGCCCAGAGCCCGACGCGGGGCTCGAACTCACGGACCATGAGATCGTGACCTGGCTGAAGTCTGACGCTTAACCGACTGCGCCACCCAGGCGCCCCTGTTTTCTTTCTTAAAATCCACATAGAAGTGAAAGCATGTGGTATTTTTTTCTGACTTATTTTACTTGTGTAATAACCTATAGGTCCATCTGAGTTGTTGCATATGACAGGATTTCTTTCTTTTTTATGGCTGTATGGTAATACTTCATTGTGTGTGTATATGTATATACCTCATCTTTATCCATTAATTAGTCCATGAGTATCTGGGCTTTTTCCATCATTTGGCTGTTGTGGCTGCTGCTGCTATATAAACATTGAGATGCTTGTATCCCTTTGAATTAGTATTTTTGTATTCTTTAGGTAAATACCTAGTAGTGCCATTGCTGAGTCATAGGGTAGTTCTATTTTTAACTTTCTGAGGAACTTCCATACTGTTTTCCAGAGTGGCTGCACCAGTTTACATTCTCACCAACAGTGCAAGAGGGTTCCCCTTTCTCCACGTTTTTGCCAGCATCTGTTGTTTCTTGTGTTCTTGAGTTTAGCCATTTTAACAGGTTTGAGTTTTGTATTTGTATTTGTTACAGTTTTGATTTGTATTTCTCTGATAATGAGCAACATTGAACATCTTTTCATGTGTCTGTTGGCCATATGGATGTCTTTTTTGGAAAAAGACATACACATTCATGTCTTCTGCCCATTTTTTATTTGGGTTATTTGGTTTTTGGGTGTTGAGTTTGATAAGTTCTTTATATATTTTTGATACTAAATCACTGTTGGGTATGTCATTTCCAAATATCTTCTCCGATTCTGTAGGTTGCCTTGTAGTGTTATTGATTGTTTCCTTTGCTCTGCAGAAGTTTCTTATTTTGATGCAGTCCCAAAAGTTTATTTTTGCTTTTGTTTCCCTTGCCTTCGGAGACATATCTAAAAAGCAGTTGCTATGGCTGATGTCAAAAAGGTTACTGCTTGTGTTCTCTTCTAGGATTTTTATGTTTTCAAGTTTCACATTTAGGTCTTTAATCCATTTTGAATTATTTTTGTGTATGGTGTAAAAAAGTGGTCCAGTTTCATTTTTCTGCATGTTCATGTCCAGTTTTCCCAATACCATTTGCTGAAGTGACTTTTCCCCATTGGATATTCTTTCCTTCTTTGTCAAAGATTAATTGACCATATAGTTGTGGCTTAATTTCTGGGTTTTCTATTTTGTTCCATTGATCTAAGTGTGTATTTTTGTTACAGTGCCACACTGTCTTGATCACTACAGCTTTGTAGTATAACTGGAAGTTCAGAATTGTGATGCCTCCAGTTTTGTTTTTCTTTTTCACGATTGCTTTGGCTATTTGGGGTCTTCTGTGGTTCCATACAAATTTTAGGATTGTTTTTTTCTACATTTCTATATTTCTAAATCTACAGTTTCTTCTATTTATATTAATTCAAGGACATTGTGAAGTGTTAAAATATAGATGATAAATTTTTAATATTCTAATTGGATTTTTTAAAAGGTGGCACTACATGTTGAATTGTTTATTTAATGTGATGTATAAGTCATCTTATTCAAGGTGACCTTTCCTTCAGCTAAAATTTTTATTGGTATTTACACTTACAGCTTCATATGTTTTTTTGCTGGTTCAGATGATTAGTTGCAGTGTTCAGTACTTTTACTCTGTTTCTGAGTATATAAACTATCCTTGGTGAAAGCAACTTCAATTTATACTCTGTTTCCATTTTTCTAGATAAAGTTTTTGTAGTGTTGGTTAAGGGCTGTGGACAAGTTAGTTAAGTAGGTATTATAAATCTATGTAATTACTGTAATTACATTTTTTTTAGCGTCTATTTATATTTGAGAGAGAGAGAGAGAGAGAGAGAGCGCGCGCGCACGTGAACGGAGGAGGGGCAGAGAGAAAGGCAGACACAGAATCCAAAGCAGGTTCCAGGCTCTGAGCTGTTAGCACAGAGCCCGATGCGGGGCTCAAACTCATGAACCATGAGATCACGACCTGAGTTGAAGTCAGATGCTTAACCAACTGAGCCACCCAGGCGCCCCTAAATTTTTTTAATGTTTATTTATTTTTGAGAGAGACAGAGACAGAATACGAGTGAGTTAGGGGCAGAGAGACAGGGGGGCACAGAAGCTGAAGCAGGCTCCAGGCTCTGACCTGTCAGCACAGAGCCCAACACAGGGCTCCAACACATGAATGGTGAGATCATGACCTGAGGGGAAGTCGGACGCTTAACGGACTGAGCCACGGAGGCGACCCTTCGTTATTGTAATTTAAAACAATTTTTTTTTTCAACGTTTATTTATTTTTGGGACAGAGAGAGACAGAGCATGAACGGGGGAGGGGCAGAGAGAGAGGGAGACACAGAATCGGAAGCAGGCTCCAGGCTCTGAGCCATCAGCCCAGAGCCTGACGTGGGGCTCGAACTCACGGACCGCGAGATCGTGACCTGGCTGAAGTCGGACGCTCAACCGACTGCGCCACCCAGGCGCCCCTCGTTATTGTAATTTAAAAGAGAGTTGGGGGCGCCTGGGTGGCTCAGTTGGTTGGGTGTCCAACTTCAGCCCAGGTCATGATCCCATGCTTTGTGGGTTCGAGCCCTGCCTTGGGCTCTGTGCTGACAGCTCGGAACCTGGAGCCTGCTTCGGATTCTGTGTCTCCCTCTCTCTCTCTCTCTGCCCCTCCCCTGCTTGCACTGTCTTTTTCTGTCTCCCAAAAATAAATAAATATTAAAAAATGAAAAAGAGAGTTGGAAATTGGTTATTTTGAATAATTTTTGGGGGGAGAAAGAGGGAAAGAGTGTGTTTTGGGGGTACAGAGGGAGATAGGAAGAGAGAATGTTAAGCAGGCTGCACTCCCAGCCTGGAGCCCTATGTGGGGCTTGATCTCATGACCGTGAGATGATGACCTGAGGTGAAATCAAGATTTGGACACTCACCTGAATACTGAGCCACTTAGGCTGCCCTGAAATAATTGCTTTTGATATAGTAGGTAGGCCCTCTTTCATTATATTTGCCTGAATGTTCTCTTAGAAGTGTCTCTGAACAGCATACAAATTTAATAATAGTTTAAAAAATATTACAGAATAAGGTATGGTTTCCCCAGAGTCTTTTGCAGTTCTGCAAACATCCAGCAGGGATCTCCTCTACACCCAGTTTCCATCTGAGTATAATTACTGATAGTGTCTGTGATTATACTGTTTGGGCATTTTATAGAATATTAGAAAGTGCCTTGAGAGAGTTCTTAGTTGGACACAGATAATGTAATATGATAAAATATTAACCTTATTCATAGTCTAGAAATATTTGGAGGTTGGGCAATGTTTTACAATATTTTTTATTAAATGGCATAGTAATTGTAAAGTTTAGAATCTTTTACAATGGGCCTTTTAGAGGAAATGTGAAATGCTGAAATTGCACAGTGCCTAAAAATTCTTTGCATACAGTATTGCTCAGAACAAGTCTTTAAAGAGAATGGATGTGGATAACTTAATTTTCAAGGTTGATCATTTAAGTATTAGAAACATTTTTTTCTCAATCTGTATTTCTTGCCACGTGGTTGACAGTAGGATTTATAGGAATTAATAGGTGTTCACTTTCATTTTCTTTGATAGTAATTAGGTAGGTCCTTTGAAATGAAGTTTTTCCCTAAAAATATGTAATTCTAACTAATGTCTCATTTCTAAAAAATTATTTTGTTCACTTAAAACTGACTTTAAAGGAAATGATTTGACATTGTCAGTTTGATGAATGATAGGGACATGATAGCTTTTTGAAACCATTTGGGAATAGTTTAATACTTTTTTAAGAAATTGATGATCAGTTTATAAGTTCATTGAATGAAAGTATTTTTGAAAATTGAACAATCTTAAACATGTTTCATTGTAGAACTTATCAGTTAATATAAATCCTAGAGATAGGAAATTCAGTGCTTTATGAATCCAAGGAGTAAAAAATAATAAGGAAAGATAAGTGTTAGGGTTAACTTACTTTAGTATGTTGTTGGAAACCAGTAACTTTGTTTTGTATCCCTGTGTGTTAGCGTTTTATGTTTGAGATGTTTATCTTTTATATTATGGGAACGAATTGGAACTCATTTGTAGTAAGTTCTCTACAGTGGTTCATGTAAAATGTGATGTTATATTGGTTCTTCCTTCAAAGCAAATATACTGTTCAGGAATTTTAAGGAATGCTTTTAAAATTTTTGAGTGTGATCTCGTTTTAAGTATAAACATATGAAGAGTAATGTATGTCATGTACCAAATTTCCTGGGGTGAAAACATTAGCCATACAATTTTCACAAAAGAAAGGGGTACTTTGTAACATTTTAGGATATATTTGGATATCCTCTTTGTGTGTGCATAATGTAAGTTGAAGGCAAAATACATTTTTGATTGTTTTTGTCGTAATTAATGTTTTTTAGGCATTAAATGATATTAACAGTAATTTACTAATTTTTACAATGTGCACAATACAGGCAGTTTATATTACTAGAAAGTGTGTGCATTTTAGCAGACAATAAAACACTAAATAATAATTATGTTTAGAAACAAAATGTGAAACTTAGAGTTAGTAAGAAGCAGTGATCTTTCAGGGACATGAAAAATACTGTATGTTTAAATCTCTTAATTTGGATTTAGTCAATGTTAAATTGAATAAAAGAAAATGTTGATGTTTGGGAAGTGGAAAAAGACATTGGAACATATTTAGTGTGCAGCTGTTGTAGAGCAAATTGAAACTGACGTATTTCATCCTGTGCTTATTAAAACTTTGTGAACATTTGGATCTTTTCTTTTTGTTTCAGATATTTGGTTTCCAGGCAGGACTGACATCTTTGGATTGTAGGGGATCTTACTGCTTACCTGTACCGATTATTCCCTCTTTCAGCACTGCTCTTTATGTTAAACTTCTGAAACTACCCACATGCTGGTAAGTATTATGTTAAAATATGGCTTATGGCAATTTTCATGTATTATGAAGGGGAAAAAACTCAGTCGTGTCTCTTATGCAAGTGTGTTAGTTTTATACAAAACCTTAGAAAAATATCTGAAGTTCTTCTGCCTTTTACTGAGACATTAAAAATCTCTCTTTAATGCCTGAAGTATACTAGATCATAGTCTCTCTTGTGGTAATGTTAACTGTTGTCGGGGTAATAACTGTTAATCCATGTTGGAACTAGAGTAAACTGTTGCTGCTTCATACTGTACTAGTAACTGTAAGGGCAAGTACCTTATTTTTGCCTTTTTAAGAGGATATGGACAAAGATTTTTAAAAGTTGCCATTTAATATCAAAGCTTAAGTATTTGTCACCTAAATAACAATTTCATGTGTATTCATAGGCACTGAGAAAAGTATACCCATAACATAGATTAGACATTTGATATGTCTGTAGTTAATGTATTTTAGATTAAACGGATTTTAGACCATATTTTCATTTATTTTTAGGTTACTTTATTTGGAGGTCGTATTTCTTTAAATTGAAAGAGGTTTATAGAAAGAAAGCCAGTAGTTATGACTTCTTAAATTTTAGTTGAAAACAAACTTTAATATATTAAAAAGAAAATTGCTTGAAGGTATGAAAAAAGGTTTCAAAACATGAAATATATTCTAGTGAAATAGTTCTACATTTTAAAATTTAGATTACTTTTATTATTTGGATGGAATATATCTTTGCTTCCCCATCCTAATTAGTAAGCTAATTTTTACAGATTGTTAATTTCTGTTAGTTATTTATGAAAAGCAACATGACTTCTAGAAAATATATTTTATCTGAAGTACTTCATTTATTAAAAATATATTTCTTTAATAACTTTTAAAATGAAATTTATAAATTGCTCACATCTTTAAAAATTTTACCTATTGATCCAGAAAATTAAAAAAATATAGAAGTTGCAGTTAATTAAGTCTTGGAACCAGTTTTTTTTGGTAAAATAAAACCATTATTAAATGATCATTCTTAATTTTCTCTTGATAAGTTTAATTTTGTCCTTAGTCATCCATATTCCACGCGTGTCATATATTATGTTGTATAGAGATTTACTTTTTAACTTTTTATTTGTATATACATAACATGTTGTATTTGAGCCAAATTTTATATTCCAATCTATTAAGTAATACCATGGGATATGTCCCAGTTGGTATGTTGATTATCAACTTTAATAGATGTTTGTAAGTACTGTTATCTCAGTTATGTGCTGATTTATTTATCATTATAATACTGATATTTTTAGAAACGGTGCAATTTACCTTAGAAAATACTTAGCTTTTTTTTAAAGCAAAATTTTTCAAAATGAATTATAGCCTTCATATGAAAAAAATTGAGTATTTAAATAGGCAAGGCTTAGTTTAAAGATGTGAAGGACTTACTGCAAGTATTGTCAAATGTGGTTGAAAATATGCCTGCTGACATCTAGAAGAAAATATTCCATTTAAAATACTAAAAGCATGAGATCACACAATGCTTATATTTGGAAGTAACTTGATTTTTTGTAGTTAAGACCACTTCTGTGATATTCGAGTGATACTTTTCTATGCTTTACATGAGTATTTTGCTTTGAAATAGTTTCTTTATGTTATTTTCCATAATTAATAGACCATAAACTATAATTTGTTCTTAGCAGCTCTAAATTGAAAGTAATACATGTAAAACTCATTAAATTGATATGTATTTTAGTTAAATGAAATGAATAAGATCCCAGATAAAATATATCATATAGTGCTTGCATTAAATCAAATCATATGAGAACTGAGAATTTTATTTAACTCATGTAGTGAGTGAGGATTATTTTAGTAAGGCACCCTGTTTGTATCATTTAATGTCAATTCTGTTCCCAATATGGTATCTCCCTGCCTCAAATCATATAAGCCGTTTCATTTGAATTTTTAAAAATTATATTCCAGTTTCCTAAAGCACATGTATGATGCTATGTATATTTATATTTATCTACCTACCTACCTACCTACCTACCTACCTATTCAATGAGAGCATATTTACTATAGGCCATGGATTTTAAAACCCTTATACCACACTGAAAAAAATTTTAGTTGGAATGTGTAAGTTAGTAATGGAAATCTAGATTTTATATAAAACAGAAAAATAGTTTTATACTTTTTGTTTAAAAATGTCTAAATTGATGCTAATCATATGTGAAATTTCAGACTAACATTTATTTTAATCATTTTTGCTAATTTTTAGAAATATATGGTTTAAGTAACATTGAAAATAAGTTATTTTTTCCCTGTATGAATGTTCCTGTTAATATATTTTAACAAGCTAACACTAAACTCCAGTTTCTTGGAATTTATTTTTTTCAAAATATTTTGGTCATATTTTATCTTTCTGTATTACACAGTTTCTAAACATAAATAAACATTTCAAAAAATTTTTTTCTTCATTACTTTAAATCAGGTTAACTTTTAATTCTTTTAGTCCCTTAGAACAGGATTAAATTATGTAGGATATAGTGGGAAAGACATAGTGATGATAATATTTAATGACAGAAGTCTTGAGCAGTTAATTCAAATTTTAATTTTTCGCTCTGTTTAGTTATCGGATGTTTAAAAGCAGGCAATAAAGTATTGGTTAAAGGGCAATAAAGTATTATAATGTTATTCTAAGTAGGATTAAGGCTTGGTCTCTTGTAGATACTTTAAAAATTTCTACTGTGGTGATAATGCTTTTAGGCTTCTAGATACATTCTTGGAGTTAACATTTTTTTTTTCAGAACAGAGAAACTATAATAAACACATTAACTTTATTTCCAAACTTTTAAATTGAAATACTAATATTTTATGGAAAAGTGCATAAATTATGGTGTTTCATAAGTGAATTGGACCTTTGGTAACCAGCAGAAAGATCAAGGAGCAGAATATTATCAGCATCTCAAAAGCGTCTCTCGCTTACCTTCCTGCAGGGTTAACTGTTATTCTGATTTCTAATAATATAAATTAGCGTTGTCTATTCTTGGACATAAATAGAATCATCCAACGTATTCTCCTTTTTGACTGGTCTCTGTCACTGAAAGTAATGTTTGGGAGATTCAGACAGCAGAATGTAGTTTTTAGATTGTTTGCTTTTGTCATTATGCAGTATTCTATTACATGAACATTGACCATTTACACATTTTTGATCTGTAATTTTAATTGAAAAATAAGTATCTAAAGTGTGTGTCAATTTATTTTTTATTCCTTTGCCATTTTCCCTTTTCCTTAAGAAGCTTCAGTTGTTTGGGAGATTGGATGTCATTCATAAGTATTTTTTGATTTTCTATGTTGTGATAAGCATTGTGGTACATATTGGAATTGGGGAAAGAATACAGTAGAATGCAGTGAGGGTAAGGGATATCCACAGAGCATGAAAACTTAGTCTAGTGGGAGAGGACACTACACACACAAGGAAACATTTGTCTTTCAATGGCAAAATTGAGGCTTAAGCGAAATGTCGTCCTGTTTAAAGAAAGTAGAAAATTTCCCTGCGACATCGTGGTTGGTTTCAGAGAGAAAGTGGCAGTACAATTGGGTTTTATTGGTTGAATTGGGTAGATATCTAGACATCAGGAGATTGTTTGGGGTGCAGAAGTTTCTATGGGGATAATATTGTCTGAACAAAGTCAAGGTTGGTCCGTTGGATCTGAGAATGGTACTGTGGGAGAGGAATTTGGAAGTCTCCTTTTGGGCCTTGACTTGTACATGATTAAGGGTGTCTGAGCTTTTTTAATCTTAAAAAAAAAAGGTTAAACTAGTTAATGAAATATTCATTAACCCCATTTATTCCTCACCAGGCTTGTTAAATTGCAATTATACTATAGTCTTAAGTTCATTTTCTCCTATAATTGAGGGTTCAAAAATGTGATCTCATTTATAGAGAGATAGGTGCAACATACTTTGAAAGTTCAGAGAAAAATTATTTTGGCTTAGAAAGTCATGGAGAACGTGAAGATGGTAACTTCTAAGCAGATTATTAAAGAATGGATACGATTCGAAAGAAAATACTTTTGTATATAGTGTTAGGTTGTTAGGTACTTTAATGAAGTTTTCATTAACAACGCCGTGAGCTTAAGATGATATTCTCTGTTATAAACTAAAGCTCAGGGAGGATACATAAATTGTCCCAAGTCACACAGTGTCTGGGCAAGGAATCTCATGGAAGGTTATCTGATTCTAAAGTCTTTGGTGCCTTTCTTACCTGAAGGTGTGAAGATGTACATTATCTTTTGTTAATCATCTCCAGAGGCTCAGTGTACTTCTTGCCTTGTAGTAAAAGTGGATTTCTATGTATCGAGAGGACAGTTGAGATAATACAGCTAATAAATCTGAACTCTCCTAGTATCTCCTAGTATACAGTTAATAGTATATAGATATTATTGTAATGATCTCATAGAATTGTAGATAATAGGGTTAGGTGGAATCTTAGACATTATCTCAATTTATCAGTCTATGATGCAGCTTTTGATTTATAGTTGTTTATCCATGGGTTGAACATTTTATCCAGAGAGAGGCAACCAGATTCATTTTTGGGCAGCTCTAGAGTTCTTTATTTTATTGAGTCAAAATCTGCTTTCATGTTTCTTCTCTTTCCTAATTATTGCTTATATGTGTCATGAGTCATTTTCATAGACATAAGGAGGTGGGAAACACGTTTCTTTACAAGATTGATGGATCCCTCTAAGTACCCATTCCTTATTTAACACAGTGGCAAATGTCTTGGTTTTGGCTCATGAAGTTATTGAACAGTTCCTTTGTTTGAGGAAGGTGTTGCTGGGAATCTGTGTTTGAGTTCAGTGTTAATTAGGAAATTTGGCGTTAGTCGGCTCATGGTAATTGACGTGGTGTGTAAAGGCTAAGAGAACAGATACTGATCTTTTTGCCTCCCTGAAACAAAAACTGAAGCAGCCATTTTCCTGCTTTAGCTCAGAATAACACTAGAATAAATGCTTTAAGCTTTAATGGAGGCTAGGCCCTTCAAGATAAAAAAAAAAAAAAGCCAATATTTATTTATCAGCAAACATAGAGGATAAGTAACCCACCCTACAGGGCTCAACATCACGTTGCTCAACTGCCCTGTTCTTTATAATACCACAGTTTGAACCTCAAGAACATAGGGTTGGGGTTTTTAATACCCCTGGAGATAGAGGTTTTTAATTCCCTTTGTTCCAGAGCTATGATTATTTTCATCTGCTTTTGTGATAAATACTGTCTTGAACAGAATGTCTTAAAACTGGTAAGACTTAGTTGGGATGCTACCTCCACTTGAGTGGCAGCAGCCTGATTGTCAGCTTCAGTTCTTGGATCTGGAACGTGCTTTCATGGAATATTTTGAACTGAAAAGAAATCCTTTCATCATCTATTACAATCTTCTCATTTCAAAGATGAAAAGACTGAGTCCGGGAGAGTTCAAATTACTTAACCTAAGACCACACAGTAAATATCAGTGCTTCAGTGTGATCCTCCCTTTCTTGATTCAGGGCTCCTTCAACTGTACCACACTACTTAAAAGTTATTATTACTATTATTTTAATTTATGTATGATAAAATATACAAAACAGAAAGTTTACCATTTTAACCATTTTTAAGTGTACAATTCAGTGGCATTAAGTATATTCACATTGTTGTACTACTGTCACCACTTTTCATTTACATAAATTTTATCTTTTGTACCCATTGAAACAGTAAATTCCCATTACTCCTTACTTTTAGTCCCTGATAACTTTTTACTCTCTCTCTGTATGAATTTGACTATTCTGGGTACTTGATGTAAGTTAAATCATTAAATATTTGTCCTTTTGTGTCAGACTTGTGTCACTTAGCATGAAGTTTTCAAGATTCATCCATGCTGTAGCATATGTCAGAAATTTTTCTTTCCTCCCCCTCTTCCTCCCTCGTGTCCTCCCTAACTTGCTCCTTCCTTCTCTCTCTCCTTTCATTCCTCTCTCCCTTTTCCTCTAAATTCATTCCATTTTAAGGTTGAAAAATTCCAATGTATGTATATACTTTATTTATTCATCCATCAGTGGACATCTGGGTTATTTGCACCTTTTAGCTATTGCCAAGTGGTGCTTTCAACGTGGGTGTACAAATGTTTGAGTTCCTGTCTTCACTTCTTTTGAATATATACCTAGAGGTAGAATTGCTGGATCATATGGTAATTGTATATTTAATTTCATGACAAACTACCATTTTGTTTTTCACGGTGGCTGTCCCATTTTACATTTCCACCAACAATGCACAAGTGTTCCAATGTCTTTACATCTTTACCAACACTCATTATTTTAGGTTTTTTGATAATAGTCGTCCTAAAGAACATAAAATGGTGTTTCATAGTAGTTTTGATTTACATTTCTCTAACAACTAGTGATAATAAGCATCCTTTCAATTGCTGATTGACCACTTGCATATCTTCTTTGGGGGAATATATATTCAAATTTATTGCTGCTATTCAGATTATTTTTGTTGTTGAAGTGTAGGTGCTCCTTAGGAATTCTCTATACTAAATTTTTATTATGTATATGATTTGCAAGTTTTTTTCTCCAATTCTATGGGGAAACATTGCTTTTTAATGTTAAGACTCTATCTTAATCTAACTCCCAAACCAGAAACTTAGTTTACCTCTTCTATAAATCTTTTGCTTTTTGTCTTAAAACGTTATCATTTACATTTGACACAGTTTTTTGTAAAAACTGGTATAGCTTGAGCAACTAAAAAGTGATCAAATGCATATTTGGAATAGTTCTTACTTTGGGGAGGAGGAAAAAGGTAAACTTGTTAGAAATCTTCGTGTTTACAAGTTTATCTTCACAGTAGTTTTTGCTTTTACCGTTTACAGAGATAGCTAACTTAGATTGGTTTTTCTGCAGAAAGATTTTATAACTTTCTACATTGTGGGGAGATCTTTTCCTGCTTAATTTCTTCTCTTACAAAAAAAAAAACAAACAAACATGTTTTAGGGACGCCTGGGTGGCTCAGGTGGTTAAGCATCTGACTTTGGCTCAGGTCATGATTTCATGGTTTGTGGGTTGGTGTCCCTCATTGGACTCTGCACTAACAGTGTGGAGCCTGCTTTGCCTCTCCCCTGTTCATGCTCTCTCTCCTTCTCTCTCAAAATAAACTTTATATGAGAAAAAACAACAACACGTTTTAAAGATACTTATCTGTCTTCAAAACTTACAGGGCTTGACCGTCTATAGACTGATGTTATAGACCACTTTAATAATACTAAATAGAATGAAAATTAAAGCCAATGCACAACTGATTAAATCAAAATGATTTTCATCGGATTAAAGCAAATGCACAACTGATTAAATCAAAATGCTTTTCATCCAGGATGGGCTTCAGGAGGATGTAGGTCTCAGAACCAGTAGGAAGATTGGGATATTAGTACATATTTTAAAACGAACTTGTAAATACCTCCTGGTTCTCACATATCTGGGCTGACACATATATGTGTGTGTATGTGTATATATGTGTGTGTGTGTGTATGTTGTGCGTGTATATATGTCATGTCAAATTCATAAGGATAGGCTTCATCACTTTTTTTAAAATAAGCAATTGTGCTTATTAATGGAAAACAGGAGGGTTTTTAAAACTACAATAATATTAAGGGAATTCAAAATTATTTTTGTGAGCATTATTCATTAAAGAGATACTATCATAGGCCTAGTGCTCGCACTTGTTCGATTTGAAATCTAAGAGAATACTGAAATATAGCTCTTTCAGTAAGTTAATTCAGCCAAAGCACTTAGAGTTCTGATTATGAGATTATTTCTCTAATGGTGGATGTTAATATTAATTTCAACAATCTGGTGAGTATATTTTAACAAATCCAAGCAGTTAAAACACTGTTCTGTGTATGGTCACAGAGCTAGACACTTCAGGGTAGACTGAGATTCCTATAAATCCAGCATTGTTTAGCTGTGTCAGATCCTCTTGAAAGGGACATGCATTGCTGGTGCAGGTTTCCGCTTTAAAGGCAGATAAATCAGTATGATTCATTCATCAAAATAAGATTCAAACTCATCAAAATGTGTTAATGACTGCTGAAATTGTGCCACTACACAATGGCTCTACCGTTCTTAAGATTTTCTAGGTCTTTTAAAGAAGCTTAAGGCAGTTGAGAATGAGAATTACAGCAATCGTCATTTGTCTTAGGCTCAATTCATGCATCCATTTCACATCCAAACTTGAATTTCCTTAGAAAATGCTCTTTTTTTGTTGTTCTGAAGCTTTAGATTGGGCACTTAAGAATCTACTGTCTTTTGAGACAGGGTGTTAAGTCCAAATTTTACTGCCTTACAAGAAACAAAATATGCATTTTTTATTTGATTAGTCTTCACATTTACAGAGAGTTAAGCATGATCATAATGAAAATATCCTGGTAAATTTCTCCATGATATCATATGGTAAATTTGATTTGGGAAATACATAGTGCAAATTGTTCTTGTTTCAGCTTTCTCTTTTGATTTGGATAACTTGTTGAAATAGCTTCCCCCTTCCCTCCGCCCTGCTTTTGTATTACAGTTAACTCCCTTTGTAAGCTCAGTTTCAATCAAACTTCTTAAAGCAAGTGGCTAGGTCTTATTACTACTATCTACTAAGGTGGAATAATTTTATTTGAGCTGTATTCTCAGGTCAGGTATATAACAGTGTGGGCCACATGCCAGATGGCTCTGTGCATGATGTAACTTAAGTCTTTTATAGGATTCTGTGTTTTGTGACTTGGGATATACTTGCATGGTCTTGTTAATGTAACCACCTTCCCATTATTAAGCATTTCCTTGCATATTTCTTAGAACTTTTCTTTGTTTTGCTCATATTTTTTGGTTTTGTCCTTTATTAACTTTTTCATGATTCTTTTATATGCTTATCTGTCTGGGTGATTAAAACAGGGAAGGATGACAAGAAAAGACAGGGTGCATATGTTCTTGTTTTGTGAACAGTGTTCCGCATTCAGTTGCAATTTTTGTTCTTAAAACTCCATTGAGTTTGTCCACTGTTTGTCTGCCTTTTTGCACACTTGATACTGTTCTATGTTCATTAATTCAGGTCTATTTTACAGATAAGTGACAAATGTCCAGTATGTGCCAGACACTCTCTGCAAGGCCTTAGCTATGGAGATACACCAATAAACAAAATTGGCAAAATGCCTGCCTTTATGGCAGTAGAAAATACACATTCTATAAGTTAAGGGAATATTAAAATGAGAAAAATTGGTTTAAGAGGCAGTGTATTATTGTCTTTTATAATCTAATTTCATAAAATTGACCTTTTTACTGTCTTAAGCCTTGTAAGGAGACGTTTACATAGGTTTTTTTTTTTTTAACATTTATTTACTTTTGAGAGAGAGACAGAGCACAAGCGGGGGAGGAGCAGAGAGAGGAGACAGAGAATCCAAAGCAGGATCCAGGCTCTGAGCTGTCGGCACAGAGTCCGAGGCGGGCTTGCACTCACAAACCATGACCTGAAGTTGGATGCCTAACTGACTGAGCCACCCAGGCACCCTAGGTTTTTTCTTTTTTTCTTTTTCTTTTTTTAACTTTAATTCCAATATAGTTAACATTTGGTGTTATATTAGTTTCAGGCATGTACGTAGTTTTTGATTGCATAATATTTTTGAATTAGTCTATATTTTTCTGTCTAATTTTGTTAATGATTCATATTTGAACTGAAAACCATTTAATTAGTGGTGGATTGGGGGACCTGGGTGGCTCAGTCAGTTAAGCGTCTGACTTCTGCTCAGGTCATGATCTCACAGTTCATGGGTTTGAACCCTGTGTCAGGCTGGTTCTGTGCTGACAGCCCAGTGCCTGGATCCGGCTTCAGATTCTGTGTGTCCTTCGCTTCTGCCCCTCCCCAAGCAGTGCTCAGTTTTTCTCTGTCTCTAAAATATTCTAAACTATTTTACTCCTTTCATACATATCTTTGTCTTATTAATGCATATACATACACTGAATAGTGTATACAGTGAATAGTTTTAGATCTATGTGGATTAAGACCCAAGGTTAGTCCCCAGTACCGTTAGTGAGGGAGTGTCTTTAAAAGTTGGCATTAAGTTTGCATTATAAGGAAGGCATCTTCCATAGGAGTAGGCTTGCTAACTTGTATTTTCTTTAATAAACAGATTTGTTCAGGTGTACTTTACATAGCGTAAATTCACTCATTTCAGGTATGTAAATACAGTGATTTCTAGCACCTTGAGTTATGCAGCTGTTACCATGAATCAGTTTTAGAACATTTTCACCCTCCCAATAAGTTTACATGCTCATTTACAGTTAATCCCCAGCTCCAGCCACAGGTAACCACTTTCTTTATAAATTTATTTTTTATGGCATGTGAATAGAATCATACAAAATGTGGTATCCTGTATCTGGCTTCTTTCACTTAGATAATGTTTTTGAGATTCATCTTTGACATAGCCAGTAGCTAATTTGTTTTTCATTCTACATCTGTATGTTTCTTTCCTTAACCGAGTAAAATATATTCAGGCTTGCAAATAACTATCCATACCCTTATTCAGAAATGTTTAAATTCCAGAGTTGTATGCATGGCTTTCAAACCTGGTTACAGTTGTTGCTACAACTGTGACTTGGGATGTTCTGAGAATGTCCTTTGTGTCATTAGCCCCTTCTTCAACATCAAATACATAAAAGCTTTTACATAATTTTTGTGATAATTGCTTTAAAACTTATTTAAATGTAGAATTTAACTCCTATCAGGGAGATGAATAGCTGGCACTGGGTCTTTTATTAATAGAATTTAAATCTTTGGTAAGTTAATTCATTTTGAAATTGCCTAGTCTTGTCATTATAGGACTTTATAATTTTCGCATCTTGATTGGTTTTATTCTTTATAATTGCCTTAATGGTCCAGGACCTAGCATATAATTGATTTTTAATAAATGTTAATTAAAATGAACCCAAGTAGAATTTAATAATTCTATAAACATTTTTAGATCAGCTAACATAAACTTTGAAGACATTAGAAAAAAAGTACAAGTATACTAGGTCATATTAACGTTTAAGGAAGAAAAGGTAGGTATATTTTCTTTTTGTTCATCTTCAATTTTTTAAATAAATGATTAGCTTTAATATTGTAAAGCTAATATTCTAGCTTCTGAAGAGAAACATAAGTTAAATGTGCCATTCTTGAATATCTTCAATTTTTTATCCTAATAAGTGCAAATATTCAGATATGAGTGCTCTTGGAGTTTCTGTTTCTAGAGATTAGTTGTTTAGTCTCATGATGATCTTTATTTTTTGGGGGAGGAATAATATTTGAAGGTGAATATTTAATTTTTCATACTTAATTTCTCAAAATATTCTTTTATAGAATCCCTATGAGTAATGAAAAAAATCACAAAAGTATTTAGAGGTCTGGCTATACCTGAAAATACTAGATAGAACTGTACCAAGCTTTCATATTACTTTAGAGTTGTATAGGATGTAGTTTATAAAGTGCCCTGTAATGGATTATTACATGAAGTATACCACTGTTTTCATTAACATAGTTCTCATATTAAAACTAGAGTATAATTTAAATATAGCAAAATTCAACAATTTTATGTGTACAACTCAATGATTTGTGACATGTATACTCATGTGGCTGCCAAACTTCTTTCTGGTCCCACTGCAGTTAGTCCCTTTCTCTTTTCCTGGAGTGCGTCAACTTTTGGTGAGAACAGTTGGCTCATAATAAGGGGTAATGCCGGTGTCGATTCAGGGGTTGACTGGTTAGTGTGTTAGCTAGTAGACTCACTATTCCTTGCTTTGTTGTTCCATCCTTCACCCAAACTCATCAGACAACTGATTCTTTTCAGTAGGGCTTGTGGGATTTCTCTAGGCCACTGTGTGGCCAGAGACTGAGTCTCATAGCATTTTCAGTTGCATAAGAAAATATTTTGTAAATAGATTTTATATATGCGCATTCACATATTTTGATTTCATTGAGTGAAATCAATGAAGGTAGTGTTTTTTTTAAAGCATAGTTTAAGAGAGTAATAAAAGAAAAATAGAAACCTAATTTTAACATGTGAGATATCATAGGACTCTAAAGTATTTTAAGTGACAACAAGCACAGTAGTCTAAATCTTTAACAAGATTAAAACTTTTTAAAAACTTATTTTACTGTTCTCTGTATTTCATTTATTTACAGCCTTGTATTTGTATCAGGGTGAAAAATTGACCTAAATTGCATTTGCAGTCTCAACTACCAGTTTGTTCATATCAGAAAGAATAGTTTTATTGTGTAAATCCCTGTATTTATTTATGTTTCTTTTGGAGAGTTGGGAAATAGAGAATAGACATAAACCTAGGCTTTACCGATTATGACTGTTTTCCCTCCAAAGAGGTCGTTGATTTTTCTGTGAATTTATCTTGATTGAATGATTTTTAATAACACATCTTAAAGTGAAAAAATACTACCTCCTAAGTAATCTTTATAGGAGTAATAGTCCAGAATCTTAAATTTAATAAATAACATGATTGTTATTTAAATTGCTATTACACTTAATAAATAACATGAACATGTTTTCATCAGATGTTCTGTTGTCTCTCTTAGTACTAACTTTTAAGCCTCTGCTTATGCTGTTTTGGGATTTATTTTGGTTAATTTCAACACTTTGCAACATTTTAGCTATAATTTTCAATTATGAAATTATAAATCTTGTCATTGTATTAATGATTTTATATTTTACTATATAAAGTACATTTACTTAGAATATTAATGCATTCTTGTTTGAAAAAAATTTCCCTTGAAAGAACAGGTTTTTATAATTTAACAGTCCTCTCAGGCTTTATTTTTTGTCATGTTTTGATTCTGATCTTATAATGTGTTTAAATGACCAATTGAAAAATACCTACTTTAAGTTTTTAGAGTGTGTGTGTATGGGATTAAAAAGACATGAAAAAACACTACTATAGGTAAATAACATCTGTCTTTATATCAGTTAGATGTTTCTCTTTGATTTTTTTTAAGTGCATGAAGAGCATGCAACACATGTTAACAACCAGAGAGTGTTGGTCCAATGAGAACAGGAGGTTTTCTTTGATTTTCCTGGTGGAAAACTTGATATTTTCCACATGGAATTTTATGATCAGTTGGGTGTGAAGTTGTATGGGCAAATAGGATTCGTCTCTTTCTCTTGTTAAAAGTTTTAAACTTAGTAAAATTGTTTAGTGGTACCCAAATGAACATTTAAAATTCATTCTTAGATTATTGACTTTAAATTTGATTTTTGGATATTGGGGAATATTATTACAAGACCTACATACATCTCTTTCTATGAGAAGAATTATGCTAGTTTTTCCCCAGTATTTGGTTTTGTCTATGTACAACAGCAGGAGAATATTATCCTGTGACAGCATTTTATTCTAGTGACAGTATCTTTGAAATACGTCTGTGTTTCATTATTTTTTGGGAACTGAAATGTAAGAGTATATTCAAAAGAATTCTAAGTTATTAATATATTAAGAGGGAAATGGTGTGGTTAGAAATAACTAAATTTAGCTTAAGTTTTTTTTTATTGCTTCTAAATTTCTTAACTATGTTTGATTTAATCTCTTTTTAATATATTAATTTGAAATTTAGGAACAAATAATCATTGGAGATCCCCATATCCAAAATATCATACAGTGCATACTTAGAGGCAGGAGGTAATCTCTAAGAACAGCATCATAATACTCTTCTATAGCACTTGTACTTTATTAATTCCACTATATACAGGGATTTATTTGAACCTCATTATAAACAAGTCATGTGTTCTCGATTTTATAAGATGTGGAAATGAAAGATTACAGACGGTGATATGGTAGACCTAGAGAGATCTGGTTCTAGACATTTTTTAATTAGTTGGTGATGGAACCCTCAATAGCAAGTTGGTAACTATTAGCAAGTTCTCAATAATAACTTTGTGTTCTTTATTATTTATAACTTTAAAAATATTGCCAGTTTCCTCGATGAATCTGTTAATACTTAGCTTTTTTCAAGTTTCAACTGATTAATGACTCATTTATTTGTTTTAGAAATAATATTTTGGCACCTATCATGTGAAAACTTGTGTTGTAGGCCCTGGAGTCTCATTATGAATAAGACACAGGCTTTCCTCCTTTCTTATCTAAGTATTTAGAGAGATGTTCTATTTTTTTTTTAATGTTTCAAGTTTTTATTTAAATTTTAGTTAACATATAGTGTAATTTGGTTTCAGGAGTAGAGTTTAGTGATTCATCACTTATGTACAACACATGTACACTGAGCACGCAGTGCTGATCCCTACAGGTGTCCTCCTTAATACCCATTACCCATTTAGCCCATCTTTCCCACCGTCCTCCCTTCCAGCAACCCTCAGTTTGTTCTCTGTATTTAAGAGTCTCTTATGGTTTGCCTCCCTCTCTGTTTTTTTTTTCTTTCTTCTACGTTCATCTTTAATGTTTCTTAAATTCCATTTATGAGTGAAATTGTACGGGATTTGTCTTTTTCTGACTGACTTATTTCGCTTAGCGTAATACACTCTAGTCCCATCCATGTTGTTGCAAATGGCAAGATTTCATTCTTTTTGATGGTTGAGTAATATGCCATTGTATATGTATACACCACATCTTCTTTATCCATGTGTCTGTTGATGGACGTTTGGGCTCTTTCCATAATTGGGCTGATGTTGATAATGCTCCTATAAAAATCAGGGTGCATGTGCTGCCCCTTTGAATCCGTATTTTTATCCTTTGGGTAGTGCAGTTGCTGGGTCATAGTGTAGTTCAATTTTTAACTTTTTGAGGAACTTTCATACTGTTTTCCACAGTGGCTGCACAAGTTGGCATTCCCACCAACAGTGTAAGACAGTTACCCTTTTGCCACATCCTCACAACCTGTTTCCTGTGTTGTTAATTTTTGCCTGACAGGTGTGAGGTGCTATCTCATTGTAGTTTTGATTTTTATTTCCCTGATGATGAATGATGTTGAGCATCTTTTCTAACTCTTACATCGGTAGCTGGGTTTGTTTGATTGGCTTGCTTCTGGAAGATACATCTAATTATGTCCTTCTCCTGCCTAAAATACTTCTAGCTTTTACAGTAAAGATTAAAATCTTTAAAACATTCTGTGAAACTCTCCATGATCTGACCCTGTCTTGGCTGTCCATCTGAATGTCTTCCTCCTTAGTCCCTCAATACTTTTTGCCTTTTTCACTTGGTTGTCTTTCAGCCAGGTCTTTCGTCATATTTTTCCACTAGTCAATTGCCTAAACAACTTTTACTCACCCCATAGATACTAGAAATTGACACTTGGTCTGACTAGGACACATTCCCCTAATATATTCCTTCATGTGATATTGTTTCTGTTTTTCACTGCACTTTTCATAGAAGTAATTTTACACTGGTTCATGTGATTATTTAATAGTTCTCCTTTCTTTTTTGCTTAACCTCCGTAAGGACCATTTCTTTTTCTATGGAGAATATTTATCCTCAAAACCTTGAATCCGTTGTAGGCACAAGTAAATATTTATTGACATGCAGCTGGTAATTTTTTCAGTGATTTCTTTGTTTTTTTGGTTGTCTGATTGATGAGGTTTTAGATTGTATGTGGTTTTGACAGCCAAGTCTGTCTCCTATTTACTTACATAATATGTGCAAAATGTGCTCTTGGCCCAAGGAAAAAGCTAGTGACTTTAGTTACTGAACTTGAACTAAAATGTTCGTGATTTTTGTAATCAGAATTCTCAAGGTTATATTTGAGTGTTAGTATTACATACATAAAATATATTCTATAAACACATTTCCTTTCTCTTTTTTCCTGAGTAGTTGAATATTTTTCCTTAAGTAGGTGAATTATTTATATTGATTAACCTAAGAGATGATGAGAATGTGAAGGGACATTTTGCCCCTTTTGTATTTTGCTCATTTGCTACCACCCATGGTTCATTGTACAGTTTTGGGCATTGCATATTAATCAGAAGTTGATTATATATTTTTTGATATAAAAGGTTTACTCCTTTTTCTCTGTTATCTAATATTTAAATTGAAATAATATTTCAGAAATTTGAAAAATAGTGAATTATTTTCATAACATAATGATATAGTTTGCATTTTAGAGTTATGTGCAAATGCTACACTCGTGATTAAAAAATATACTGGTGGGGATGTGGTGAAAGGGGTATTCTGATACACTGCTGATGAATGTGAAACTATATTCAAACCGTTATCAGGCATGAATTAAAAAGATCAACGTAAAAGTGTCTGTACTAATGTAGAAAGAGCTTGATTTCTAAGAATGTTGTTTAATAAAAGCAGGCTATAGACCCTTCCACGTCCATTAAAATTTAAATGTGTATGAATTCATAAAATCAGTAGAGGTCTATAGTTGTGTGTGCTAAACTTTAAGTAGTTATCAGGGGTTTGGGTGGGACCAGGGGGAGCAAAGAGGGGCTTTAAGCTTTCATTTTACCTATCACTTAATTAAAAACATTTTTCTTCATCGAGTATTGATGTATTGTGCAAGTTAAAGAGTTGTATACAGAACTAAATACAAATTTCTTAACTTTTTAAACTGCTTTATTTCTGAGTTAGTGAGGTTTTATACTCATTTTATTTTGGAAAAAGTGATCTAATCTTATTTTACTTTGCAGGATATGAGTAATAACAAAAATACATTTTTGGAACCAGTTTGTAGGTTCAAGCTTTGCATTTGGGGACTCTATATAAATCTTTAGATCCAGCTGTTGCTGAGGATATTCTTTCAATTGCTATGAGGTGTGTTGATTTTAAGAGAATGGATGGCTGTTCCTCAAGTGTGTGTATGGCAAAAATTTTGCTTATGAACATGAATGGATTGTTTAAGTTAATTCCTTTGCATCGAGTAGTAAAAACTACTTCCACATTTTCTATTTACAATTTCGAAGGAAGAATTTTCTTTAAAGAAATGCCCTGTTGGTCCAGAAATTTCATCAGCTCTGTATTATGATTTGTCAGTAGATGGCACAAGCAGAGTCTTTTAAAGTGTTTGTTAATTAGGGCATATTCATTTTCAATCTTTGCTACTACACAGTCAAGACCTACTTGTTTCTATTTCCCTAAATTTACCCTGGAGTTTGTCCAAGTTGAGTTTTAATGAGTTGTTTATTCCACTAGTTACATTAGGATTTATTTTTCCCTAGAGGGTAATGTTTGAATCGATAGTTTTTAAACCTATTCTGTAAAGTGAACATATGTTTAGACTAGGACTTCTGGATATGTGAAATAAGCATTTGTTAAATAATTTTATTTTCACCAACTTAAGTGTTAAACAGTTGGTTTAGTGAGTTTTCAAAAAGCTAGTTAAGTCCAGAAGTTGTTAGATATTTTTAGTATGAACTTGATTGAACTGTTTTTTTTGAAGAAATTAAATAAATGCATAGTGGCCTAAATCACAAGGAAAATTCTGTTTTATTGTTGATATTCATTACATTTTAATGAGTCTCCCAAATAGCTTAAATAAAGTTTTAAAAGATACTGATCTGTAATTAAATTTCTGAAGCAAATATGGTATGATGTTATGCTTAGCTGAATTGGGTCTGATGAAGTGGATACATGGGTATTTATTTTTTTTTTATATTTGTTATTAAAAATATTTCAATATTTACCAAAACAAAATAGAATGAAACCTCTTTTCTTTGATAGTGTTACACTAACAGGGGCATTGTATAACCTACCATCTTTTGCTAAATTATTCCTAAATAGTTTATTTTAGTTCAGATGCTACTAGAGTACTTAACAGAAGCATAATAAAATTTACTTTTATTTGTGGCCCTCTACAGCTGGAAAATAAAACCACAAAGACATGTACGACATGTATGAGATAGTTTATTTGTTTATTATTGAATTCTGGCTTTTGTACAACGTGCATTCTTTCCTTTGATGTCAAATTAAATTGAATCTGAAGGAGAGAATTGCCTCCTACCCTTGGGCAAGACTAAATGTAGGATAAATTAATCAATTTGATTTTGTGTATGTTTAAGTTTTTATTCAAGTCTATGTTACCCATTTGGGAACCATTTTATGTAACATATGATGGTTTGAAAGTTAGAGTACCATATACAGTAGCTGAATTTGTTAAGAAATAGTAAAGTCTCACTTGTAAAAAGAATCCCACTTTATTTTTTCCTTACAAACAGTTACTGCTGTAGTTATAAGAATATGGCTCCTGTTACACCATAGGACTTTCCATAGAGTATCTAACTGAAGATCGAGTGGTTAGATTAATAGTATATTTTTATATCGTAGGTGTTCCAAATATTTTTTTCTTTAGTATCACTACCAATAAACTTTTTTTGGTAAGGAATTTTGAGAACATCATGTTTTTAAATGCTTATTAAAATAAAATGATTTATAAAATGGCTGCAGTGTTAGGAAAGCAAAAGTAACTGTAATGGCATTATAAATTTGTGCCTTGGATCCGTTTTGTTTTTCCGTCTGTCTCTTTTGATCTTTGCTGTTTTACCTGTTTGGTTTAAAGAATCTTTTGTTCAGTGCATATTTGTTTTCTGGTCTGTTCATTGCATTCCTTGGGTTTTCCGGTAAAATGGGTTTTCTGGTAAAATGTGACCAGGATTGTGTGGCTTGAAGGGTAAATCTAGGTAGAGTCACATATTGCCATTACGTATTTGAAAATTGTATGGATAAGGTGATAGATGTCTTAATGTGAAACTGTTTATTTATTTATTTATTTATTTATTTTATTTTATTTTATTTTATTTTTTTTTAATTTTTTTTTTTCCTTCAACGTTTATTTATTTTTGGGACAGAGAGAGACAGAGCATGAACGGGGGAGGGGCAGAGAGAGAGGGAGACACAGAATCGGAAACAGGCTCCAGGCTCTGAGCCATCAGCCCAGAGCCCGACGCGGGGCTCGAACTCACGGACCGCGAGATCGTGACCTGGCTGAAGTCGGACGCTTAACTGACTGCGCCACCCAGGCGCCCCGAAACTGTTTATTTAAATTGCCTGACATGCTAATTAAAAGAGCTGGGTCATTTTCTTTTTGTTGTTTTGATATTTTTGAGTGAGAGAAAGCAATATTTACTTAGACCACTGTTCCTAGGAACAGAATTCTGACCACTTGAGAAAAATTTTTTTTTTGTTTTAATGAGATAAAATCCACATAATACAATAATACATTTTAATTATTTTTAGCTGTACAATTCTTTTGTTTTTAGTAGTTTCACGCCATCTTGTAGTCATTGTCACTAATTGCAGAACATTTTCTGAATTCAAAAAAAAAACCCTATCTTCATGATTTTGGACATTTCATATGAACACAAACATACAGTATGTGGCATTTTCTGCTTGGCTGTTCTCATTTAGCATGCTTTCCAGGTTCATCCATGTTGTAGCATTTACTGGTACTCCATTCCATGTAATGGTCAAATAATCTTGTGTGTGCACATATATATCATATTTTGTTTATCCATTCCTGATTTGGATTGTTGGATCGTTCACACTTTTGGGCTACTGAGAATAATGCTGCTGTGAACAACGTATGTATGAGTTTTTATATGAACATGGTTTCCATTCTCATGGGCATATATGTAGCAATATAATTGCTGGGTCATATAGTAACTCTGTATTTACTTTTTTGATGAACTGATGGATTGTTTTGCACAGTTGCTTAACTGTTTTCCACTCCTACCTCCTTTGTATGATGGTTACAGTTCCTCTCCTTGCCAACACTTGTTATTTTCCATTTTTATTTTCCTTTTATTATAGCTATCCTAGTGGGTGTGAAGTGGCAGCTCACTATAGTTTTGATTTTCATTTCCCCAATGATGTTGAATATCTTTTAATGTGCATATGGCTGTTTGTGTTATCTTTTTTGGAGAAATGTCTATTCATGTTCTAGTTCATTTTTAAATTTCATTTATATCTTTTTGTTGAGTAGTGAGAGTTCTTTCCATATTCTGTACAATAGCCTATTATTACCTATGTGGTTTTCAAACATTGCATTTATTATCTTTTTTCCACTTTCTGGATAGTAGCCTTTGAGACACAACATTTTAAAATTCTGATGAATTCCAGTTTATCTCTTTTTCCTTTTGTTGCTTTTCTTTTGGTACGATATTTATGGAACTAAGATCATGGAGATTTACAGCTATGTTTCTAAGAGTTTTATAGTTTTATCTCAGTATCTTTCCTGCATCTGTTGAGATGATTGTATGATTTTTATCCTTAATTTTATTAACATGGTGTATCATGTCCATTTAAGTTGTCGATTTTCAACCATCTTTGCGTTCCTGAAAGGAATCCTACTTGATCATGGTATATGATCCTTTTAATGTATTGTTGAATTTGGTTTCCTTATATTTTATTGAGGACTTTTCCACCTATGGTTGTAAGGTTTATTGGTCTGCAGTTTTCTTTTTTGTAGTGTCTTTGGTTTTGGTATCGGAAATACTGGCATTGTAAAAGGAGTTTCTGTTGGTTTGTTTGTACCAACCAAACTTGTGTTTTTTTATCCTCTGCCTGTCTTTAAGATTTTCTCTTTAACCCTGGTTTTCAGCAATTTGATTGCAATGTACCTTTGGTATGATTTTAAGTGTCTTCTGCTTGGGGTTTGTTGTTTTCTTAAAAGTTTGGCCATTATTGCCTTAAATATTTTTTTGTTCCGCTTCTCTCAATTCTCCCCTCTATTTTGGGACTTGCAATTACACCTGTTGGATGTTGCCTGACCATGTCCCAAAGCTCATGAAGGCTTTTCCTAATTACTTGAGACCTTTTTCTTTGATCCTTGACCTCCTGGAACCTTCCTAAGAAAATTATGAAATGCATCTCAAAATTGTCAGGGAAGCAAGAGGAAGGAAAGCATTTATCCATTCATTTCCAGGCTTTCCATACATGAATACAAAATAATTCCCATGGGAGTCTCTCACTGTTCAGTCGCTTTAAGCAATGACTGTAAAAATCCGCATTAATTGGTTCTTATAGCAGGGGTTGGAATAAGAGGTAGGATTGATGGGCCTCTGAGGTTTTATACAAGAGATGCCCAATACTCTAGGTGGATACTGTTGGGAAGATGATAAAGGGTAGAGGTTTATGGGGTTGAGGAAAGTGTAGGGTGGCTGAGTCTACTATGGTAGCATCCTAATTTTTTTCTTTCTCTTGGTTTTTCTTTTTTCTACTTGCATATTTCATTAACTTTATCATCTTGTTGTTCACAGACATATTAAACATTTTCTAACTTTGAAGCTTTGTTATTTGGAAAATTTAATTATACAAGGTACCTCATTCAAAGAAAGAACCAGACGACTAAGACATCAGTGAATTAGATATTCCCAGACAGAGATTCTAAAAAAATTTTCTGTGTTATTGTCAAATAATCTGGGTATAATGTAAATTTTTCATAAATACTTATGAGAGGAGGTATAGAATAGAGTTCTCTGGATTAGAATCCCTGGATTTAATTTTTGGATTTTTACTTAATAGTTTTATAATATTTGATTCAATGGGTTAATAGATATAAGACATTTAGAACAATGCAGGACTGGTAGTAAATTTTCTTAGATGTTAACTAGTATTATTTTCATTGTTACTTTTGAAGATTGTCTTGGTTGAAAACTTGTAATTGAACAGTGTGTGTGTGTGTGTGTGTGTGTGTGTGTGTGTGTGTATGAATGTGTATGTATGGACATTATTTTAGTTTGTATTTTTATTTTTTATTGTAAGAGGTTCTGAAATAGTGAAATTTAAAGTCTGAAATTGTAGGGGCACCTGGGTGACTCAGTCGGTTAAGTGGCTTTCGCTTAGGTCATGATCTCATGGTTCGTGAGTTCGAGCCCCATGTTAGGCTCTGTGCTGACAGCTCAGAGCCTGGAGCCTGCTTTGGATTCTGTGTCCCCTTCTCTCTCTCTGCCTCTTTCCTGCTTGCACTGTTTGTCTCAAAATAAATAAACAGTCAAAAAAATTTTTTAAAGTATGAAATTGTATATCTATTTGATTTAATTATTACTTAAAATATTTTTGATATATACTTTTTTTTTTTTTGGCTTACAATCTAGGTCATTTCATATGTTGTTATTTGTAAATGCTCTTTACTGTATTGTTCTTTCTCTTTTCTTATGCAGGACCAAAAGATCTCAGATTGCTATAACTGAAGGTATATTTGAACTTCCAAATCTCACAATTCAAGCTACAAGAGCACAGACACTTCTGCTGCAAGCAATATATCAAAGTTGGTCTCATATTGGAAATGTCAACTCTTTATCAGTGAATGAAGCTTTGATGAATGAAGTTTTCCAAACTATAGGTAAGAGCACGATCTTGGCAAGTTTATGGAAAATTCTTATGAGAGGTTACTAATATTTTATTATTCAAATCCATAAGTATAGCCTGCTGAAATTAAATTGTGTCGTGTATTTCTGTGTAAGTGGATATTTATAGCTCCAAAAAAATTTCAGGATATGAGGTAAGCTGTTCAGTTTTATTCCCTGCAACCAATTTCTGGATATATTTTACAGTTTCAAGAGATTATTTTTTACCAGCATCTTGCACACTTAATCCTTTGGCCTCACGTGGATAACTTCTGAGGGGATCAATATAATGTGTATGTTTGAAATGATAGCCAGTATGTTTGGTTAGTAAATTGGAATAAAGTTATTGATCATGATACTTTAAAACATGGTAAGCAAATTATCTTTTTTGTGTACTCTTGAATGAATGAGTTAACTACTAAAAATAAAAAATCTGCTTTGATGCCAGAATAGGAGATACTATCTTTATCTTGTCACTTACTTTATAGGCAAACAAAAAAACTTACAAAAGGTTTGCTTTTTGTCGTTGTCTCTGTTTAAAGTAATCTTGTTAGTTTTGTCAGTAACACTAAAGTAGTTTTGAAAGAAGGATATATTTTTATTAAATGTAATCATCATAAATAATAACCTGTTAATTTTCTACTGCATTTGCCTATGAGAATAAGACATTGGCTTTTTTGTTCTTATGATGCTTTTGAACATTTTAATTTGAGATCTTACTATGGGGAAATATAAGTTCTAAAAAAGAAAAAGGCATAAGTAGAGCCCCACCCTTTTTTTTTTTTTTTACAGTGTTTATTTCTGTGTGTGTGTGTGTGTGTGTGTGTGAGAGAGAGAGAGAGAGAGAGAGACAGAGAGAGAGAGAGAGAGAGAGAGAGAGAGAGAGAGAGGGGCAGGCAAAGCACAAGCGGGGGAGGGGCAGAGAGAGAGGGAGACTCAGAATCAGAAGCAGGCTCCAGGCTCTGAGCTGTCAGCACAGAGCTTGACACAGGGCTCGACTTAAGAATGGTGAGATCATGACCAGAGCCGAAGTCAGATGTGTAACCAACTGAGCCACGCGGGCGCCCCTGAGCCCTTCTTTTGACATGCCTAGTGACTAATGTAAAATTTTATATAGTTGTTTTGTGTCAGGTTTTATGATTTTGTAAAGAATGACAAGGCAAATGTTTCATTAGCCTAGAGTTGTTAACTTAGATCTTATGAAAAGCCTTTAAATTCTCTGAATCCTCTGAAATAGTATGCTAGTTTTAGTGTGTGTATGAACACATACGCCTCCTCCCACACACATAAACATATTTGTAATCTCTTTCTAAATTGATTCTTTTATTAAATGTAGTGACTCTATCCCTCAGTCTTTTGATTTAAATCTATTTTTTCTTACATTAACATAGTTACAATTAACTTTCCTTTGTTTCACATTTGCTTGTACTTCCTCTTGCATTCTTTTACTTAAAACTTGTTTGTTTTATGCTTTCGGTACATGTCTTGGAAACAGCATATAGCTAGATATTTTAAATGAAGTTTTATAGTCTGTATTATAGCTAGTGAATTTAATCAATTTAGGTTGGTTTGATTGTTTTGTGACTGGTTTTATCGTCTTATTTTTTGTCTCCTTTTGTACTGTTTTAACTATGCTTTTTAAAAGATTGCTATTTTATTTTCCTGTTTCTCCTTGATTAGAATTTGTATGTTGCTGTTGAATTATTGGCTTAAACAATAACTGCTGCTTGGGGAAAAAACTCGTTGTCATTACCTTTAAAAAGTTAAATGTGGAGTTACCATATGACCCAGCAATTTTACTTGTAGGTATACACACAAGATTATGTGTCCACCAAAATCTTGTATATGAATGTTCATAGCATTATTTTCTTTTGCATTTAAAAGTGCTTATTTTAAAAAGATTTATATATTTAAGGTATTCATATTGTTGTTTTGATGTATATGGTGAAACAATTACTGTAGTCAAGATAATTTATATATTTCCTCACAGTTACTATTTTTTTTTTTTAATGTGGTGTGAGTACACAAAATCTATCCTAGCAGATTTCCAGGATACAGTGTTAGTTATGGTCATCTGCTGTATATCATATTGCTAGGTCTTACTGATTCTACATGACTGTAATTTTGTATCCTATGACCAACATCTCTCATTTCCTCCACTTTCCTTCCCCTGGTAACCACTGTTACTTCTGTCTTTGTGTGTATGAATTAAACTTTTTTAGATCCCACATATAAAGGAGGTAAAAAAGCATTATTCTTTATAGCCAAAATGTGGAAACAACACAGATATCTATTAACTGATGAATGGATAAGCAAAGATGTTTTTATCTCTGTACAATGGAATATTTTCAAACATGTAAAGGAAGTACTGAAACATGCTATAATATGGATGAACCTTAAAGTATCATGCTAAGCAGAAGAAGCCAGATGCAAAAAGTCACATATTATGATTCCATTTTTATGAAATGCTTACAATAGGCAAATCCAGAGAGACAGAAAGATTAATGGTTGCCAGAGTCTGGGAAAAAGGAGGAATGGGGAGTAACTGCTATTAGACATGAATTGGTTTTTGTTTTTGTTTTAGCTTTTTTTTTTTTTTTTTTTTGGTGATAAAATGTTCTGGAATTAGATAGTGGTGATATTTTTACACTTGTGAATATGCTGAATTGCCCTTAATTGTATACATTAAAAGGGTGATATTATATGAATTTATCTCATTAAAAACATTTTAAATTGTTGAATATTAGGTAGACTACATTTTTATGTGCTATGGTCTGAATGTCTTTGTGCTTCCCAAATTCATCTGTTGAAATTCTTATGCTCAATGTGTTGGTATTAGGTGATGGGGCCTTTGGAAGGTTATTAGATCATGAGAGTGGAGTCCTCTTGAATGAAATTAATGTTTTTATAAAAGAGGCCTCAGAGAGCTCCCTTGCCCTTTCCATCCTGTGAGGACACACCAAGAAGTTGTCGGTCTGCTACCCAGAGGCCTACCGTGAGGCCTTAATTGGCAGACATTTATCACAGTCTGAAGTTATCTAATTCATTTATTTATCAAATTTCTTTTTCCTGAGGTGTTCACTCCAGAGTTTTTTTTGGGTTAAGTAGCTTAAGTTGCCTGAAAATTCATACTAATAAGCAGGTGATAGTGTTAATTACTTCTGTAATTTCCCTTGTCTCTAACCAAACTAATTAGTATTTCCATTTTTGATTTTATCAAATGGATTGTGCTATGATAAAACATCTTATATAAAATTTCTTGGCCTCCCTGTTTGGGTCAGTTGGTTAAGTGTCCAACTTCGTCTCAGGTCATGATCTCACTGACAGCTCAGAGACTGGAACCCACTTCGGATTCTGTATCTCTGTATCTCTCTGCCCCTTTCTGCTCATGCTCTGTCTGTCTGTCTCTCTCCTTCAAAAATAAATAAACATTAAAATATTGAAAACAATTCCCTATCTTGGAAATATTTTGTTCTAACAGTAGTAGCACAGATAATACAAAATGGATCGGACAAGTAACTACAGGTTAAGTGATTCATAACCTGATTTTTTGTCATTGAGAAACCTAAAATTAGCGTAACCAATTTTTATAGATTAGGGAAAGTCAGGAAAATGGAATGATGTTGGAGGTTTCTTCTCATTGCCCAGGAATTGTATTTTTTTTTATCAAATTAAGCAGCAGTAATTGATAATAGATGATTTAAAATGATCAACTAAAGTATTTTTAAAAGGCCCCATTTCTAAATGGCCAGCTTTCTTACATTTTTTTGCTCTCCCCAGGTCTTACTCTGTTTATTATATTCTTCTCTTTTTCTTTCTTTTTTTTAAATTTAAATTTTAGTTAACATACAGTGCAATATTGGTTTCCGAGTAGAATTCAGTGATTCGTCACTTATATACAACACCCAGTGTTCATCACAAGTGCCCTCCTTAGTACCCATCTCCCATCTAGGCCATCTCCCACCCACCTTCCTTCATCACCCCTCAGTTTGTTCTCTAAGGGTCTCTTGAGGTTTATTTCCCTCTCCTTTTTTACCCGCTTCCCATATGTTCATCTGCTTTGTTTCTTAAATTCCACATGAGTGAAATCATAGGGTATTTGTCTTTCTCTGATTGACTTATTTCGCTTAACGTGATACACTCTAGCTCCATTCACATCATTGCAAATGGCAAGATTTCATTCTTTTTGATGGCTAAATAATATTCCTGTGTGTGTGTGTGTATACACATGTATATCTCACATCTTTGTCCATCAGCAGTTGATGGACATTTGGTCTCTCTCCATAGTTTGGCTATTTATAATGCTACTGTAAACATTGGGGTGCATGTACTCCTTCGAATCTGTATTTTTGTATCCTTGGGTAAATAGTAGAGCAATTTTTGGGTCATAGGGCAGTTCTATTTTAGATTTTTGAGGGACCTCCATACTGTTTTCCAGAGTGGCTCCACCAGTTTGCATTCCCACCAACAGTGCAAGGGGGTTCCCATTTCTCCATATCCTCCCTAACACCTGTCGTTTATGTTGTTAATTTCAGCCACTCTGACAGATGTGAGGTGGTATCTCATGGTTTTGATTTGTATTTCCCTGATGATGAGTGATGTTGAGCATCTATTTATGTGTCTGTTAGCCACCTGGATGTCTTCTTTGGGAAAGTGTCTATTCATGTCTTCTGCCCATTGTGTTTTGTGTTTTGGGTGTTGAGTTTGTAAGTTCTTTACAGATTTTAGATAATAACCCTTTATCAGATATTTCATCTGCAAATATCTTTTCCCATTCTGTAGGCTGCCTTTTAGTTGTTTGATTGTTTTCTTTGCTGTGTAGAAGCTTTTTATCCAGTAGTTCATTTTCCCAATAGTTCATGTTTGCTTTTGTTTCCCTTGCCTTCAGCAATGTGTCTCATAAGAAGTTGCTGCCTGTGTTCTCCTCTGTGATTTTGATGGTTTCCTATCTCACATTTAGGTCTTTCATCCATTTTGAATTTATTTTTGTGTATGGTGTAAGAAAGTCGTCCGGTTTCATTCTTCTACATGTCACTGTCCAGTTTTCCCAGCACCATTTGTTGAAGAGACCATCTTTTTTCCTTTGTGTATTGTTTCCTGCTTTGTCAAAGATTATTTACTGTATAGTTCCGGTCCATTTCTTGGCTTTCTGTTCTGTTGATCTATATGTCTATTTTTGTGCCAGTACCATAGTGTCTTGATGACTGCAGCTTTGTAATCTAGCTTGAAATCTGGAATTGTGATGCCTACAGTTTTGTTTTTCTTTTTAGGATTATTTTGGCTATTGGAGGTCTTTTGTGGTTCCATACAAATTTTAGGATTGTTCTAGCTCTGTGAAAAATGCTGGTGATATTTTGATGGGAATTGCATTAAATGTGTAGATTGCTTTGGGTAGTTTAGACATTTTAATAATGATTGTTATTCCATTCCATGAGCATGGAATACTTTTCCATTTCATTGTATCATCAATTTCTTTCTAAAGTGTTTTATATTTTCAGAGTATAGACCTTGTACATCTTTAGCTAGTTTTACTCCTAGGTATCTTATTGTTTTTGATGCAATTGCAAATGGGATTGATTCCTTTATTTCTTTTCCTGCCACTTTGTTACTGGTATGTAGAAATGCAACAGGTTTCTGTACATTGATTTTTATATCCTGCAACTCTGCTGAATTCATGTATTAGTTCTAGCAATTTTTTTTGATGAGGTCTTGGATTTTCTATGTAGAGTATCATGTCTTCTGCATATAGTGAAAGTTTGACTTCTTCCTTGCTGATTTGGATGCCTTTTATTTTATTTTTTTTTGTTAACTGATTGCCGAGGCTAAGACTTCCAGTACTATGTTAAATAGTAGTGTTGAGAATGGACATCCTTGTTTCGTTCCTGATGCGGGGGAAAGGCGCTCAGTTTTTCCTGTTGAGGATGATATTATCTGTGGATCTTTCGTACAAGGTTTTTATGATACTGAGGTATGTTCCATATATCCCTACTCTGTTGAGGATCTTTATCAAGAATGGATGCTGTGTTTTGTCAAATGCTTTTTCTGCATTTATTGAGATGATGATATGGTTCTTATCATTTCTTTTCTTAATGTGGTATATCATGTTGATTGATTTTGTGAATATTGAACCAGCCCTGTATCCCAGGAATAAATCCTGCTTTATCATGGTGAATAATTCTCTTAATATACTGTTGAATTCAATTTGCTAATATCTGTTGAGAATTTTTGCATCCATGTTCTTTAGGGATCTTGGCCTATAATTCTGCTTTTAAGTGGGGTGTTTTTCTGATTTTGGAATCAAGGTAATGCTGACTTCATATGAGTTTGGAAGTTTTCCTTCTCTTTCTATTTTTTTGGAACAGGTTGAGAAGAATAAGCATTAACTCCTTTTTAAATGTCTGGTAGAATTCCCCCGGAAAGCCATCTGTCCCAGGACTCTTGTTTGTTGGAAGATTTTTGATTTCTGATTAATTGATTTTTATTTTTATTTTTATTTTCATTTTTATTTTTATTTTTTTTGCTGTTTAAGGCTCTGTTCAAATTTTCTATTTCTTCCTGTTTCAGTTTTGGTTGTTTGTGAGTTTCTAGGAATTTGTCCATTTCTTCCAGATTGCCGAGTTTGTTAGCATATAATTTTCCTATTATTCTCTTATCATTGTTCATACTTCTGTGGTATTGGTTGTGATCTCTCCTCTTTCATTTGTGATTTTATCTATTGGGGTTCTTTCTCTTTTTGATAAGTCTGGCTAGGGGTTTATCAATTTTGTTAATTGTTTCAAAGAAGGAGCTCTTAGTTTTGTTGATCTATTTTTTTTTTTCCTTTTGTTTGTATATCATTTAATTCTGTTCTAATCTTTATTATTTTCCTTCTTCTACTGGCTTTAGACTTTATTTGCTGTTCCTTTTCTAGCTCCTTTAGGTGTAAGATTAGGTTGTATATTAGCAACCTTTCTTGCTTCTTGAGATAGGACTGAATTGCAATATACTTCCATCTTAGGGCTGCCTTTGCTGCATCCCAAAGGTTTTGGACTGTCGTGTTTTATTTTCATTTGCTTCCATGTATTTTTTAAAAAATTTCTTCTTTAATTTTCTGGTTAACCCATTCATTCTTTAGTAGGATGTTATTTACCTCCATGTATCTGAGGGCTTTCCAAGTTTTTTCTTGTAGTTCACTTCAAGTTTCATAGAATTCTGTTCTGGGAATATGCATGGCATGATCTCGGTCTTTTTGTACTAGTTGAGGACTGATTTGAGATCCCTCCAGAAGAATTTATAATCTACTGCTTTAGGATAATATGCTCTGAATATATCTGTTAAGTATATCCAGTCCAGTGTGTCATTCAAAGCCATTGTTTCTTTTTTATTTTCTGCTTAGTTGATCTGTCTGTTGTAAGTGGGGTGCAAGTTCCCCTGCTATTACTGTATTATTAGCAATGAGTTTCTTTATGCTTATAATTGATTTATATATTTGGTGTTCCAAGTTGGGGGCATAAATATTTACAGTTGTTAGATTTTCTTTTTTTTTAAATTTTTAAATATTTATTTATTTATTTTGGAGAGAGACAGAGAGCAAGCAGGGGAGGGGCAGAGAGATAGGGAGACACAGGACCAGAAGCAGGCTCCAGGCTCTGAGCTGTCAGCACAGAGCCTGGTGTGGGGCTCGAACTCACAGACCACAAAATTATGACCTGAGCTGAAGTCGGCCACTTAACTGACTGAGCCATCCAGGCGCCCCATTTTGTTAGATTTTCTTGATAATAGACCCCTTAATTATGATACGTTCCTTCTTCGTTTCTTTTTACAGTCATTGTTTTACAATCTAGTTTGTCTAAGTATGGCTGCTCTGACTTATTTTGATGTTAATTAGCCTGATAGATGGTTCTCCATCCCTTCACATTCATTTAAAAAAAATTTTTTTTTAACGTTTATTTATTTTTGAGACGGGGAGAGACAGCATGAACGGGGAAGGGTCAGAGAGAGGGAGACACAGAATCTGAAACAGGCTCCAGGCTCTGAGCTGTCAGCACAGAGCCTGATGTGGGTCTTGAACTCACGGACTGCGAGATCATGACCTGAGCCGAAGTCGGATGCTTAACTGACTGAGCCACCCAGGTGCCCCTCCATCCCTTCACATTCAATCTGCAGGTGTCTTTAGGTCTAAAATGGGTCTCTTATAGGCAGCATATAGATGGATCTTGTTTTTTTATTCCATTCTGATGCCCTGTGTCTATTGATTGGAGCCTTTATTCCATTTACATTCTGAGTAATTATTGAAAGATAAGAACTTAGTGCCATTGTGTTACCTGTAGAGTTGGTGTTTCTGGTGATGCTCTCTTGTCTTTTCTAGTGATCCTTTCTAGTCTTTGTTGCTTTTGGTCTCCCCCCCTCCCCCAATCAAAGGGGGAAATTAAAATTTCTTGTGGAGTGGTTGAGTGGTCATGAACTCTTATAGTTTTTGTCTGGGAAAGTCTTTATCTCTGTTTCTAATTTGAATGACAGCCTTGCTGGATAGAGTATTCTTGGATGCATATTTTTTTACATCAGCATGTTGAATATATCCTGCTACTCTTTTCTGGACTACTAAGTGTCTGTGGGCAGATCTGCTGCCAACCTGATCTGTCTTCCCTTGTAGGTTAAGAACTTTTTTCCCCTTGCTTCTTTCAGGATTCTTTCCTTGTTTGTATATTTTGTGATTTTGGTTATGATATGTTTTGATTTGGTTATGATATGGCTGGCTTTTGTTAAATTTAATGAAAGCTCTCTGTGCTTGGATTTTGAGGTCTGTGTCCTTCACCAGATTAGGGAACTTTTCAGCTGTAATTTGCTTACATAAACTTTCTGCCCCTTTTTCTCTCTCTTCATCTTCTGGGACTCCTATGATATGAATGTTACTAAGTTTTAAGAAATTGCTGTGTTCCCTAAGTCTTCCTTTGTGATCCTATAACCTTTATTTCTCTCTTTTCAGCTTTGTTACTTTTCATAATTTTATTTTCTATTTGCTAATTAGCTCCTCTGCCTCTTCCATCCTTGTTTTTATGGCCTCCATTTTGGTTTGTATCTCAGTTATAGCAGTTTCAATTTTGGCTTGATTTGATTTTAGTTGTTTTATCTCTGCAGAAAGAGCTTCTCTGGTGTCTTCTGTGTTTTTTTTTTTTTCTATCCCAGATAGCATGCTTATGATCGTTTTAAATTCTAGTTTAGACATCTTACTTATATCTGCATTGACTAAATCCCTGGCCATCATTTCTTCCTGTTCTTTCTTTTGAGGTGAATACCTCTGTCATGTCATTTTGGAGGAAAAAAAAATCAATAACGGAATGAAACAAACAAAAACAAAAAAACTAGAGCCTGGGTGTGTTTGGTCAGCTTGTTAACAGAAGCTTGATAGAAAAAAAATTAAAAATTAAAAAAAATTTAAAAATATAAACATAAAAAAATTTGCTCTTCTGTATCCAAGAAACAAAAGAAAAACAACAACAACAACAACAGAAACAGAAGCAACAAGAACAAAAACCCAAATGAAACTAGATCTAGTTTCCCCTTGACCTGAAACTTCATAGCAGTCTGTGATCAGTAGACTAAGCCCATGGAAGGGATTTGTGCTGGTCTTCTGGGGAAGGAGCCTGCTGCTCTGATTCTCAGGGCCACTTGCCCTATTGGAGATGTGTTTGGAGGGCACAGCTGGGCATGGCTTGGTGTTACCACTCTGTTCTTCACTTGGTGGCGCTGTTCAGCTCCCTGTGGTCAATTGTTGGTGTGCTAATGGTGAAAATGGCTTCACCCTGCTCTCTAAGTCTCCCCAGCAGGAAATTTGTGCCCTCAGAGATGTGGGATCTCTCACCCCTCCTCTATCCCCTGCTTCTGTCAGCTCCCTGCCTTCTCCCTGTTTATGTCCAAGCTGTCTGCCTGTCAGGCACTGCCACGCTAGAATTTTATCTCAGGTGTGGCTGTGTTTCAAAACCCCACACTTCAGAAGACCCCTGTGGTTGGGACAAAGTGATCTTCTGGGAGAGGGTCTTGGGTACTGTGGCTGGCATGTCCCAGGACACAGTCATGTTACCGTGCAGGGGCAGCCACTCAGAGTTTATGGTAAATTGCAACATACAGCCAGTGAAAGAGTTTGCTCCCCTCAGCCTGCATCTTTATTCTTATATGGGTGAACATGGCAGCTTGATGGTGCCTGCTGGGCCTTTTGCCCATATATAGGCTGTATCACTTTTATAGAATGTACTCCATGCAGGGGAACTGCTTTTCCCAGTGGGACCCAGGGGATACTTAGATCTTGCTGCCCACTCCTGGGCCTCTGCCCTGCTTCCTCCAGGGAGCACCACCAAGGGCTGGCTTCTGAAACTTAAGACTGTATGTTACATTGTTTATAAAAAACTGGTGGTTCCTGAGAAACTTAACAGAAACCCATGGGGGAGGGGAAGGAAAAAAAAAAAAGAGGTTAGAGTGGGAGAGAGCCAAAGCATAAGAGACTCTTAAAAACGGAGAACAAACTGAGGGTTGATGTGGGGTGGGAGGGAGGGGAGGGTGGGTGATGGGTATTGAGGAGGGCACCTTTTGGGATGAGCACTGGGTGTTGTATGGAAACCAATTTGACAATAAATTTCATATATTGAAAAAAAAACTGGTGGTATTGAAGCCTTCTCCATTTTCCCCTCAACAGTGTTTTTGGGGAAGAGTTTTCTTGTGCAGTCCCCTAGGCGTGTTTTCACTGTTTATGTCTAGCTGCTTTCAGAGGGAGTGCTTTTCAGCACAAATCTGATGTGCTGCTCTCTCTCTCCCCTTTCTCCCCTCTGCCTTTTTGTGACCCTGTAGTTCTTCTCTCTTCCAGTTCCCCTCTCTGTGCCATGTACTGCCATGTTCTCTTTCCCAAATTATGCAGACTGTTAATCCTTACATTGATTTCCTAGGTATTCAAAATGGTTTGATGTTGATCTATTTTCAAGGGATGAGACAGCCCAGAATCCTCTTACTATTCCTCCATCTTAACTACTCCCCTGTTTATTATATTCTTAATAGAGTGCTTGTTAGTATTGTGTCTTGAAATTTTCTATCTTAAGATCCAAGAAGTATATTTAAGATGTAAAGTTTTAGCATTGTATTATCTTGCATCTGTGAGGTGTCAATAGACAACACTCAGCACTATTAAACTTTGTTTAATATGCTTGTTTTAAGCATATGATGTTTTGTTTTACATCACAAGTAGTTGACATTTACTACATTAATGAAGTGATTGTGCTGTGTGTTCTTGGGCCTCTCAGGCTTTTATTCTCATAATGTGTGAAGTTCCATCTACAGTTGGTTGTAAGCCAAGTGCTTCTCTCCAACATGTATGCCTCACCTTCCATCATAATCTTGTGCTTCTAGCCTACCTTCCTACTAGCCTATTTGCTGTTTTGTTATTGATAGTTAATAACCTACAACATCTTGTTTCTCTTGTCCTTCACCCTAGTGTCTTTTCCTTCTCTGTATTGAACATAGTTCTGATTTGATAACATTCTTGTACATTATTCTTTTTCTTGGAGAGCTAGTTCTTTAACACAATACAAGTCAACACAGGTCTCTTACTTTGGATCTAATACTAATTATATTCTACTTATACTTCCAAAACACTGCATTTTTTTCCCACTTTCATGCCTTTGCCCAGGTTTACTCCCTTCCCCCATGGCAGAAACATTATGCATTGGTTTCTTTTATTTATTTATTATTTATTTATTTATTTATTTATTTATTTATTTATCAATTATTTCTTTTCACTAGTCCAGATTTTTAAAAAAAATGTTATATGTATTCCAGTATTGTTAACAGTGTTATATTAGTTTCAGGTGTACAATATTAGTGATTAAACAATTTTATACATTACTCAGTGCTCATCATGGTAGGTGTACTCTCAATCCCTTTTACCTGTTTCATCCATTCCCCCATGCATCTCCCCTCTGGTAACCATCAGTTTGTTCTCTGTAGTTAAGATTCTGTTTCTTGGTTTGTTGCTCTCTCTTTTTCCTTTATTTGTATGTTTAAAAAATTTTTTTTAATGTTTATTTTTGAGAGAGAGACAGATAGACAGACACACAGAGTGCAAGTGGAGGAGGGGCAGAGAGAGAGGGAGACTCAGAATCAGAAGCAGGCTCCAGGCTTCTGGAGAAGCAGGCTTCCAGCACAGCTCTGTGCTGACAGCTCAGAGCCCGATGCAGGGCTTGAACTCACGAGCCATGAGATCATGATCTGAGCCAAAATCAGACACTTAACTGACTGAGCTACCCATGCGCCCCTCCTTTATTTGTATTTTTGTTTCTTAAATTTCACATATAATTTCCAAAAAGTGAAATTATATGGTATTTGTCTTTCTCTGACTGACTTATTTCACTTAGTATTATACTCTCTAGCTCCATCCATGTTGTTGCAAATGGCAAGATTTCATTTTTTTTTATGGCTCAATAATATTCCATATATATACTATATGTATACATATATAAATATGTGCGTGTGTGTGTGTATATACACACACATTGTCTCTATCTGTTCATCTATTGATGGACATTTGGGCTGCTTCCATAGTTAGGCTATTGTACATAATGCTGAAATAAACATGGTGCATGTATCCCTTTGAATTAGTATTTTTGTATTTTTTGGGTAAATGCCCAGTAGTGTGATTGTGGGATCATGGGGTAGTTCTATTTTTAACTTTTTAAAAAAACTTCATACTGTTTACCACAGTGGCTGCACCAGTTTACATTCCCACCAACAGTGCAAGAGGATTCACCTTTCCCCACATCCTCACCAACACCTGTTGTGCTGTTGGTTCTCACCATTCTGACAGGTGTGAGGTGATATCTCACTGTAGTTTTGATTTGCATTTCCCTGACGATGAGTAATGTTGAGCATCTTCTCGTGTCTGGTAGCCATCTGTATGCCTTCTTTGGAAAAATGTGTATTTATGTCTTCTACCTGTTTTTTAACTGGGTTATTTATTTTTGGGGTATTGAATTTGCTAAATTCTCTATATATTTTGGATACTAACTATTGGATATGACATGTGCAAATATCTTCTCCCATTTTGCAGCTTCTCTTTTAGTTTTGTTGATTGTTTCCTTTGCTGTCAGAAGCTTTTTGTTTTTATGAAGTGCCAAAAGTTTATTTTTGCTTTTGTTTCCCTTGCCTCAGGAGACCTATCTAGGAAGACGTTGCTATGGCCAAATATCAGATAAATTACTGCCTGTGTTCCCCTCTAGGATTTTTATGGTTTCCTGTCTCACATTTAGGTCTTTAATCCATTTTGAATTTATTTTTGTGTATGGTGTAAGAAAATTGTACAGTTTGATTCTTTTGTATGTTGCTGTCCCATTTGCCTAACTCCATTTGTTGAAGAGACTTTTTTCCATTGAATTTTCTTCCCTTCTTTTACGATGATTAATTGACCATATAGTTGTGAGTTCATTTCTGGGTTTTCTATTTGTTGTATTGATCTGTTCTATTGTCTATTTTAATGCCAGTACCATACCATTTTGATTACCACAGCTTTGTAATATAACTTGATATCTGGAATTGTGATACCTTCAGTTTTGTTTTTCAAAATTGCTTTGGCTATTCGGTATCTTTTGTGGTTCCATACAAATTTTAGGATTGTTCTAGTTCTGTGAAAAATGCTTTGATATTTTGATACGGATTGCATTAATTGTGTAGATTGCTTTGGGTAGTATAGACATTTTAACAATATTCTTCCAACCCATTAATATGAAATGTCTTTTCATTTATTTCTGTCATCAGTTTCTTTCATCATTATTTTACAGTTTTCCAAGTACAGATCTTTCACCTCTTAAGTTTATTCCTGGATATTTTATTGTGTTTGGTGCAGTTGTAAATGGGATTGTTTTCTTAGTGTATAGGAATGCATCAGATTTCTGCATGTTGATTTTGTATTCTGAGACTTTACTGAATTTATGAGTTGTAATAGTTTTTGGTGGAGACTTTATAGTTTCCTGTATAGAGTATAATGTCATCTGCAAATAGAGTTTTACTTTGTCCTTACCAATTGGGATGTTTTTTCTTTCTTTATGTTGTCTGATTGCTGTGGCTAGGACTTCTAGAACTATGTTGAATAAAAGTGGTGAGAATGGGCATCCTTGTCTTGTTTCCGACTTTACAGGAAAAGGTCTCAGTTTTTTCCCATTGAATATGATATTGCCTGTGGATTTTTTATATAAGGCCTTTATTATGTTGAGGTGTGTTCCCTCTAGAGCTACTTTGTTGAGGGTTTTTTTTTTTTATCATAAATGGATGTTCAACTTTTTCAAATGCTTTTTCTTCATGTGTTGAAATGATCATTTGGTTTTTAAAACAATATTTTCTAATGTTTTTATTTTTTTGAGAGCGCATGAGCAGGGGAGGGGCAGAGAGAGAGAGAGAGAGAAAGAGAGGGAGACATAGAATCCCAAACAGGCTCCAGGCTCTGAGTTGTCAGCACAGAGTCTGACACGGGGGCTCAAATTCACAAACTGTGAGATCATGACCTGAGCTAAAGTCAGACGCTTAACCGATTAAGCCACCCAGGCTCCCCAAAATGATCATAAGGTTTTAATCCTTTCTTTTAATGATATGAAGTATCATCTTGATATTTTGTGAATTTTTATTTTATTTTTTTAGATAAAAAACTTTTTAATGTTTATTCATTTTTGAGACAGAGCATGAAGAGGGCAGGGACAGAGGGGAGACACAGAATCTGAAGCAGGCCCTAGGCTCTGAGCTGTCAACATTGTACATTTAGATTTATCTATAATTGAATTCCTATTTTACCATTTCATTTAATTGTAGATTGTGACTTAGTAGTTGGGTTTGAAATTAACTTTGTTGGTTACTACCAAGAGTTTATAAACAAAAAATGTAATAAAATAGAATGAATATAATATGGTAAAAGTATTATGCTTATTTATAAACATGAAAGAGATACATTGTTAGTAAATTATTACTGTAAGTTTTTCCTTGGGGAGAATAGGGATTAAATTTCTGTGCAATTTCCTCTTGAAATTTGAGTTTTGGAAACTGGGAGGACATGAGAAATGCCTCAATAACAAAAAGAAAATCTAGTATTTTTCCAAAGAGAGAGAGAGTTCAAAGAATTTGATAACAAATAATTAATGACATGCTTTTCAAATTTTAAAAAGCCTTACCTTGAAAATGTAGTACTGATATTTATGCATTTCCAGAAGATGTGCTGTGGGATGGCACCTTGTTACTGGCAAAATACATAATCAACTATAAGACATTTCTGGAAAATTTTAAAAATGAACCTGTTTATTCTGAAATCTTGATAGTGAAAAAATATGCTTATTGATTCCCTGATTATAATAACAGAAAGCTCTTAGTGAAGAGTGGCTAGTGATAAGTAGTAAAATAATATAATTTTATCACTCAAAGGAAGCAAATTAGCTTGATAGTTAAGTTTTATATGTGTCCTATTTATGCTGCATTTTTACATAAGAAAACTAAGGATAGAAAGCAAAGTTATTCTTGGTTTACAAGTATAGAATTATTTCACAATTTCATTAATTTTATTTTATAAATTACCTATTTAACCGTATTTTTCCTTTTTAATAACTGAAGCTGTTAAATAGGTCTGTGTGTATAAAATCCAATAACATTAGATTGAATTTCATTGGTTCTTAAGAAAAATAGAATATTGCAGCAACTTTGTGCTTCAGTCTTAATTGAAATGTTGGAGTAATAATGGTGCTTCAGAAATGCGTTATCGAATTGAATTTCAAATGTCAAATCTACAAAATGCCTTTAGGTGGAAAAGATGTTTTCTTTAAAGTCTCCCTTATGTCACAATAACAAGAGATGATTTTAGTTTGTTGAATCAATTAGTTCTGTTGAGAATATGTGAATATTGAGTAATAATACATGTTTTATAAAGCTACAATGACTTTTTCTCAGCCCTTCCAAAAATCGGAATTAAATGAGAAGATATTAGAATAACTAAAAGAAGAGGGTGCCTGTGTGGCTGTCAATTGAGCATCTGACTCTTGATTTCGGCTCAGGTCATGATCCCAGGGTCATGGGATCGAGCCCTGTGTCAGGTTCCAGGCTGAGCATGGAGCCTGTTTGGGAATCTCTCTCCTCTGCCCCTTTCTCCTCCTCCACGTGTGCTTGCTCACTCGCTCTCGCGCTCTCTCTCAACAAGAACAAAAACCTAATAAAATATTCTGTGCTAATGCTTGTTAAGAACTTAATTTTGTGCATTGAATATTGTATCTGTATTATATATATTATATATAATATTACATATCATATATAGATATTCGTATAGTTTAAGTCTTAATACCTATGTCAGGTTGTAGGAATATTTTCACCTTTTAACAACTGAAGTTTAGGAGAGATTCCTGAATTGTAGGGTGGAAAACCTGTCAGTAATTATATGTTACTGTAATTATATAGTTACATATGTAACTAATTATATGTCAAAAGGAAAGGCATTTGTTTCATTGAATTTCATTTAGCTTTTTCATCTGTATAATGGCTGTATCATCTTCTTACCTTCTCAGAGTTCTTGTGAGTACAAAATAGACTATTTTTTGTGGAATTGATTTGTTGTTACTGTTTTTTCCTGGATATAGAATCCTGCTGGAATCCTACATATGGGGATACTATATATCGAGGTTGTCCTAGGGTATGAAGTTCATGGAGACAGATAACCCATGTGAGAATTGGGGTCTCACAGATCCAGTGTGCTAGCTGAGAAGGTATAGGGTAAAGGTAAATTCATAGAGTAAGGGAAAAAAGTAATTAGGATAATGAATAGTGTATTTGATGACTTACAAATAAAATTCAAGACATTGGTTAGGTGTACTTGTTTGGATTTATTAAGAAACTTTACATTGTGCCCCTTTAAATAGCTATTTATAAGAGGCCATACTTGGTTCACAGAAACCTATAATGAACCTATATATTCTGTCTTCTGCTAGGGATTCCAAAGGGGAGTGGAGCAGCAAATCCTATAAATGGATGTTGCAATGCAGTGGGATAATAGAAATATGAAACCTTATCCTTTTATCTACTTGTACATACTTTACAGCTGTCAACTAAACATTTTCCCTCTAGTGAGCTGCATGATGCAGGGACTGGATACCATAAAACTTACGTGAATAGCCTGAATTCGCTCACCTTTTTAGGTTGATGTTTCTCATGGTTTAATTTCACTGGCTTTTTACCAGTAATATTGATGTTGGCAGGTTATATATCCTGTGTTATACATGTGAAGATTTATGCTTAGAACAATTTAGTGTTTTTCCTAAAAATCATCCCACAGATATTCACCGATTAATTCGGTTAAGCTTAAGGTCCTTTGGACTTTCCTGTTGTATTACTTCTGCTACATCAAACTACCTCTCTGGTCAATGAGACCAGAAAGACAGTAATATAATTAGTTTGCTAGTCCGTCAGAAATTAAATAAAAAAATAACAAATATTAGAAATCTTACTAAAATAATAACTTGTAAAGAGTAAAGCAGAGATGTTAAAGTTGCAATAAATATATTTTAATTAGAATTATTGAATTATATATTTTTATTCATGTTTCTGATGGTTCTCAAATCATTGAGATCCTAACCTTTGTCATTTTCCAGATGATAAAATACAAAGTCACACCTGGCTGTTTTTGTTCAGGGAAACAAGGACTTGGCTACCACTTTTTCCTTATGCAGGTAGTTCATTGTTTTGTTCAGTGTAGTTCCATTAATCTGGTATTTATAGGAAAATTTCTTTCAGACTTTAAAGCCTATGCTGAAGGTGATCAAATGGACCTTTGAATCCCTCATTTAAGTGATGTCTTAATGTTAAAATAAAAATCTCCTTTCCAGAATCTAACTGTAAAAGTATTTTATGCAAGATTTCATGTGGGATACCTTAATGGTTGAATAATAAATTTTACCTCATAAAAATGAAATTCAATAATACAGTAGCTTTCTCAGCTCAGTAGCATCTGGTCTATTCTCATGAGAGCCAATATTTTCCAACTCATTAGGATCATGTCGTTCTGTATGTCGTCAACATTGACTTAGCCAAGCTACCTTTACTTACATAACCGCCAAACTATTAAATAGGTCTCTTGTGGAGTGAAGTCAAATATTCCTCTTACTTTACTTCTGCCTTAGAAGAGGGGAAGAAAATGTACATACTGTAACATTTAAACATCTGGTCTAAAACCACATCAGTGTAACTCTGAGCAAAGTTACGGATATGGTATTCTTCCCAGGTGTGCATATAAAAAGGGTTTTGGAGTTGTTGAATAGTTCTTTAACCATTTAGGAAAAGGATTGTGATATAGTGATATGCTTTTTCTGTTCCTCTGTTTGCAAACTTATTTTCCTACACCTAGAGAAACACCTCCAATATGTTCTAAAATACATATTTTGAGCTATTATAAAGTTTTTTTCCCCATTAAGACATTGGCTATAAATTTATCCTAATCTTAAATAAAAATGAGTTGAGTTAGATTATATTAAGAGGTATCAGTAATACTTCTTGATATTCAAATTGGGGTAGAAAGATTTTACTTGTGTGAATCTTGTAAGTTTTAAAGTGCCCTGTGTGAATTTTGCATTAATATGAATGTTGAATTTAAAGATTTGATTTCACTTGAATTCGTGTTCACATATTGAAAGTTACAATATACGTGGTAATCATTAAGAAACGAAGAGCCACACAATTATTCATTTTTCTGTGAGTACAGTTTAAAGAATTAAGAATGTCCTAAATATTTTCTGAATATGAGTACAATCCTAGGTAATAAATCAGATGGGCTACTTTTGTGTTTAAATGAATAAAGAGAGGAGGGAAGATGAATGCTCCCTCAGAATCCTGTTTGGTTAGCCTCACTTGTACATATATGTTCTGGGAATCAACATTCTCTCTCTGATTTTTCCAGAACAGCGTAGCTCATTTTACGTGAGAAGTTTCTGTGCCTCACTTCTAATCCTTTGTCACAGAATTCTTTTATTGACTTCAGCATTCTCAGACTCACCTTCCATTGAGCTATGTCCTCTTGAGGTATACTTCTGTAGCACTCTACGTTATTCTTAGTGTTGACCACCATTGGATTTCACTGGGTCCGGTCTCAAGTTGTTTTTGCAGTGTTTGTGTATACACACATTATACACTTAGATTCAGTGACCACATGTTGGGATATTCCTGAAACTATTACAAAGTTGGATGTCTGGGAGTTGACCAGTAAACTTACATGTTACAAGGGCTTAAAAAATAAAGCTGCTTACTTGTCTTTCCTATTGGTATGGCATTCTTTGGATTACAAAATTAAGGGTATATGTGAGAACTATCTCAGATGACCAGTGACTAAGGGACAGGAGATGGTACTTGGTTGTAGGAGCCTACCAGCCAGACATCTTTATTTCCCACAAGCCTACTGATTGTTACTTTTACTCCCATCCTTGTTTTGAGTGTAAGGTGAGGCAGCCACTGCTACGGAGGGAATTAGATAGACCTTTTTTAGTCAAAGATGCAAAAAAAAAAAAAAAAAAAAAAAAAGACTAACTTTGCCACGTAAAGCTAATTTTAGAGGTATCCTTATATAATGGGCAAGAGTTCAGATTGTATGAAACTATGAGCCTTTTCTGTTAGTATGCTAGTATAGTGATTTTCTCCCTTACTTCTTCAAAATTTTTTTAAATGTTTGTTTATTTTTTGAGAGAGAGAGAGAGAGAGAGAGAGAGAGAGACCAAGGAAGGGGTAGAGAGAGAGAGAGAGGGAGACACAGAATCAGAAGAAGGCTCCAGGCTCTGAGCCTCACAAACTGCGAGATCATGACCTGAACTGAAACTGGATGCTGAACAGACTGAGCCACCCAGGCGCCCCTCCTTTATTTAATTTCTTTTAGTTTTATTGAATTGGGTATACAGCACTGTATAAGTTTGTGTACAGCATAATGACTTAAAGTGTACTGGGAAATGATTACCTCAATAAGTTTAGTTAGCATCTGTCACCTCATATACACACATACAGAAATGTTTTTTCCTTGTGATGAGTGCTTTTAGAATCTACTCTCAGCAACTTTTAAATATACCACATAGCATTGTAAACTATAGTCATCATGTTGTACCTTATGTCCCTAGTACTTCATTTCTTACAACTGGAAGTTTGTATCATTTGACTACCATCATCCAGTTACCTTACACCCCATCCGCCACCTTTGATAACCACAACTCTGTTCTCATTTTCTATAAATTTTTTTAGATTCCACATATGAATAATATGAAACTATTTGTCTCTGACTTCTTTCACTTAGGATAATACTCTCAAGGTTCATCCATATTGTTGTAAATGGCAGGATTTCCCTTTTTTATGGCTCAATAATATTACATTGTTTACACACACACACCCCATTTTCTTTATTCATCTGTTGTTGGATGCCACTGAGGTTGTTCCCATGTCTTGGCTATTGTAAATAATGCTGAGTGAACATGGGAGTGCAGATAGCTCTTTGACATGATGATTTCATTTCCTTTGGATATATACTCAGTATCGCTAGATTGTATGGTAGTTCTATTTTTAATTTTTTTTTGGAATCTCCGTACCTCTTTTCATAGTGGCTATGCTGATTTATAGTCCCACCAGCAATGCACAGGTGTTCCCTTTTTTCCACATCCTTACCAGCATTTGTCAATTCTTGTCTTTTTAAAAAGATTTTTAATGCTTATTTTGAGAGAGAGGGAGAGAGAGGGAGAATGGCAGAGAAAGAAAGAGTGAACTCAGAAATGGGGCTGGAATTCAGGAACCAGGAGGTCATGACCTGAGCCCAAACCAAGAATCAGACACTTAAGTGACTGAGGCACCCATGTGACCCTCAACTCTGGTCTTTTTTGATGAAAGCCAAATCTAACAGGTGTGAGGTGATATCTGTGGTTTTGATACGCATTTCCTTAATGGTTAGTGATGTTGAGCACCTTTTCAATGTACTGGTTGGACATTTGAATGTCTTCTTTGGAAAATGTCTATATAGGTCTTTTGCCCATTTTTAAATTGGATTCTTTGTTTTTCTCATATTAAATTGTAAGAATTCTTTATATATTTAGGTTATTAACTAGATAATGAAGTAAATCAGATAAATGATTTGCAGCATTTTCTTCCATTCTGTAGGTTACCTTTTCATTTTGTTTATCGTTTCCCTTGCTCTGCAGAAGCTTTTTTAGTTTGGTGTAGTTATACTGGCTTATTTTTTATTTTGTTGCTTGTGTTTTGAGTGTCATATTAAAAAAGTTGTTGCCAAGACCTGTGTCAGAGTTTTTTATCTCTTATGTTTTCTTCTAGGAGTTGTATGGTTTCAGGTGCTAAATTTAAGTCTTTAATTTATTTTGAATTAATTTTTGTAAGTGATGTAAGATAGGGATCAGGTTTCATTCTTTTACCTGTGAATCTTGTAGCATCATTTATTGAAGTGACTATCTTTTTTCCATTGAGTATTTTTGGTTCCCTAGTCAAATACTAGCTGTGTTTGCATGGGTTTATTTTGGGCTCATTTTGTTCTATCAGTCTACATATCTGTTTTTTATGCCAATACCTTATGGCTTTGATTACTGTAGCTTTGTAAGATACCAAGAAGTCAGGGAATGTGATGCTTCTCTCTTCGTTCTTCTTTGTCAGGATGGTTTTGGCTATTTAGAGCCTTTTGTGGTTCCATGTAAATTTTAGGATTGTCTTTCTGTTAAAAAAAAAAAGCCATTAGTATTTTTTTCCAATCCATGAACATGGGATATCTTTCCATTTATTTCTGTCTTCTATTTCTTTCATCACTACCTTGCAGTTTGTACAGATCTTTTACTTCCTTGGTAAAATTCATGTGTATCTTACTGTTTTTGATGCTATTATAAATGGGATTGGTTTTTTTTTTTTTTAGATAATTTGTCATTAAGTCATGCTATTTATTTTTATATGTTTTACTTCCTACAGCTTTACTGAATTCATTGAGCTAACAGGTTTTGTTTTCTTTTGTTTTTTGGTGTAGTTTTTAGGATTTTCTATATATGGTAGTGCAAAAAGCATTGTGTCTTGGCTCTTGGCACTGATGCAATAATTTGAGAATTAGAGATCAGTGCCCAAAGTGAAAATGGAAAGCTGCTTTATCAAAGCAACAGTGCACTCTCAAGGGGAGAGAGTGTGAAGGCCCAGAGGTAGAAACTGAGCTGAGGTTGCAGTGGTTCTTTCTTTTTGTGTGAGCAGGATATTGCCTTATGGACAGAGTGGTCTGTAATGGAGGCTGCTTCCAGTCATATTGGGGACTTCTCCCACAGGTTGGGAGGGGGAGTTTCTGATCTCACAAGGTATGTACCAGAACTGTCAGGCAGCCTTTCCTTTTTGGTAGGGACTATAACCATAATGCAAATGTATTATAATGAGTCTAGGGGTTACCCTGGGGCAGAGGTGGAAGAGGAGAGCTTGTGCTTTGTACCTGTGGCTCTTGGTTAGCCCTAAGGTCTTATAAGCCACAAGGTCAGAAAATGTGCCTTTGGACTTCTAATGTGTAACCTATTTTTCACCATACTTGCCTCCAGGTCATGTCTAACTGCCTTCTTTACATTCATTCCCCCCCCCCCCCCCCCCCCCCCGCATCCACCTTCAAGGACTTGGAACTCTAAAAATCTTTCTGGTCAGTGGATGAAGGTTCGTCAAGTCAGTCCTTCCACTGCACACGTCTAGCCTCTACCTAACATATATTACATCATGTGATCTGCAGATGGACAGTTTTACTTCTTCCTCTTCAGTTCTGATGCGTTTTGTTTGTTTCTTTTGCCTAATTGCTCAGGGTAGGCCTTCCAGTACTATTTTTAATAGGAATGGTGAAAGTGGGCACCCTTGTCTTATTCCTTATCTTAGAGGAAAAGCATTTAGCATTTTGTCATTGAGTATGATATTAGCTGTGAGCTTGTCATATAAGGCCTATATTATGTTGAGGTATGTTTCTTCTATACTATACCTAATTTGTGGAGAGTTTTTCATGAACAAATGTTGAATTTTGTTAAACACTTTTTCTGTGTCTATTGAAATGATTACATGTTTTTTTTTCTTTAATTACCTATTTTGAATCTTCCTTGCATTCCAGGGGTAAATCCCACTTGATCATTATGAATGATCTTTTTAACGTACTGTTGAATTTGATTTCCTACTACATAATTGAGAATATTTGCATCTATTTTCATTTGGGATATTGGCTAGTAGTTTTCTTGTGGTGTCCTTATCTGGCTTTTGTATCATGGTGTAATGCTGGCTTTGTGAAAAGAGTTGGGTAGTGTTCCTTCCTCTTCAGGTTTTTTGAATGAGTTTGAGAACCTTGCTGTGAACCCTGGGCCTTATTGGTTAGAACTTGCTGTCTTGTTGAGGATGGATGATGGGATGATGGATGGATGGATGGAGTAGCTGTGGGTACACAAAGCCATAAACACACACGTGCACACAGATTGCTAAGGGGAAGAATTTCAGTGAGCATTTCAGCCTGAGGTAGGAGTATATATGTGTGTGCCTGTATGGAAAAAAATAAGTAAATTTTAATGTTTGGATGTATTCAAGAAGGAACAGCATGGAGGCAGTGAAATCAGACCCACCCTTGGATTCTGAATTTCAAGATATTGGAAGGACTGTGCTAGATGGCCCTGATGAATTATGTATTAGGGCCTTTGTTCAATACATCACTGAGTAAATTGAGTAACCAGCATTGTGCCCTGTGGAGCCTCTTGACAAGACCATGGCAGGACCTGATGGTGGGAGTGGAGTGGGGTCAGGTCAGTGGTTTGTGGTTTGGAGAATCCTGAGGAGGTGGCTTTATGCTGTCTTCCCTGCCTTTCCTGGCCCTTCATTTCTTGGATGATGTTTCTGGCTCACCCTTCATAAATGCTGCACTAAGAAAACAAGAGTGACTCCATCACTCTTTTATTCAAGAACTGTTGGGAAGGAAAAATAAGATAAAAACAGAGAGGGAGGCAAACCATAAGAAACTCATAAATGCAGAGAACAGAGTTTCTGGAGGGGAGTTGGGTGGGGGGATGGGCTAAATGGCTGGTGGGCATTAAGGACGGCATTTGTTGGTATGAGCACTGGGTACTATATAGAAGTGATGAATCACTGGGTTCCACTCAGGAAACTAATACTACACTGTATGTTAACTAACTTGAATTTAATTTTAAAAGGTATTATACTCCTTTTTACTAGGGTCATAACCTGTCTGTATTGATACTTTATATTAGAAATGTTGGTATAAAAAATTTCTGCAAAATAAAGTATTTCTAAATAACTTGAATAAATTTTCGGGTATCAGAAAGAAAAAAAAAAACACTGTCAGTGACTTCTCATTGCCCTCATGATAAACTTTAAAAACTCCTGAGGCACCTGGGTGGCTCAGTTGGTTAAATGTCAGACTTCAGCTCAGGTCATGGTCTCATGGTTTATGAGTTAGAGCCCCGCATCAGGCTCTGCGCCGACAGCCTGGAGCATGTTTGGGATTCTCTCTCTGCCCCTCCCTGCTTCCCCCTCTCAAAACAAACGAACAAAAAAAAAAAAACTTAAAAAAACAAAACACAGAATACAAAAAACAAAACTCCTAGGATAGCCCATTAGGACCCAGGGCCTCCCCAGTCTCATACCTCATGTCAGAGTCAAATCTCACATACCTTGCTTTTCACATTTCTTTGCCTTTGCTAAACAAAGCAAAGCAAAAATGCTGATTGATTACTTCTTTTCTATTTTGACATTTAACATTAATATTAGTATTTAGTGTTAGCATTAGTATTTACCCCGCAAATACTTTTTGTTCACTCACCAAGCAGAGTTATTTTTTCTTTTTTGGTGTTGCTGTGATTAACATCTGCTCAGTTCAGCAGATTCATAGTACCTAGTAAGTGCTAGTTTTGGACTCTATTTTCAGATGTCTTCCAGTCCACCTGGGAAATACAGTATTTAATTTTTGATTACACACATCATTTTATATTGTAATTACTTTTGTATTGAAGTTTATGACAAAATCTAGCATGCTGTAATCATATTTAGACACATCTCATGAACTGCCTTTCAGTTATGACCACTTAGTTGTAATAACTAGATTAAAAATTGCAGATATTCAGTTAAAATAAATTTAATAAGTGATTGGTTTTAATTATCAAACACAATAACATTGAATCCAGATTTTAATATAAAAAGTAAATAGTCATTTGACAAAAATGATTTTGGTAAGTAATTACAAACAGCTTTTTTCTGTTTTGGTAAAATTTAATTGATGGTGAGAGACAGCATTTGAAAATTTGATGTGTTATTAGATTAACATTGTAAATTGAAAAGCAGAATTCCACATTTCTTCCCTATCTGATTTAGCCTGCCTTTGTAGATCTTTTCCCATAAGAAGTAGTCACTTTTTAGTAATTCTTCACTTCTTTAATGGCCTGCTTGCTATCCACACTCACCTTACTATTCTCTACAGGTAGAACTACTCAATCTCTGCATTTTTTACAGCTTTGAGGTTTGAGCCTGTCATTAATCTGAGGGTTATTTAAGGAATACACAATCAGGTGACTCAGGAGTATCTACTCCTTTGCAGTTAATTGTTTTGACAACGTGCCTTAGCTCTTATTGATTGAATTTCTAGTCGAGTTTCCCAAGCTGTCTTGTGGAACTGCCATTTGAGTTGCTTGAGGCCAGTTTGTTCTGGGCTACATTCTGTGTCTCGTCAAAGAGTAAGGTCATGAATTTACCCTTCCAGACTACCATAGATTTTGGAGGCTTTTCCTTAATTTTAGCCCACTACATGTGGTATTCCCAACTAACTGTTACCAGACCTATTTGAAGGCATCTACCTGCTGGCTGCCTACCCCCCCCCTTTTTATTAAGATAATTATTGATTATATTACATTTGCTTTCTGAAATACCTACTTCATTATTTCTTATTGGACAGATTTATCTGTTCTATCATTTATCTCAACTTGTGTATTTTTTTCCATTCTCTAGATCAGGAGTTGTCAAATATGGCTCACTGCTTGTTTTGATAAAATTTTATTGGCATATAACTACCCTTATTCCTTTAAATATTGTCAATGGATGTTCTTCTCCTACAAGATCAGGATGCAGTAGTTGGAGTAGAGACCATATGGTCCACAAATCCAAAAACATTTACTATGTGGCCCTTGCCAGAAAAATTTTGTAGACTCCTGGTATAGTTTATAGGCTTGTACTTTTTATTTGGTGCCTATTTAAAACATTGTACTTTTTATTTCTTAGAGATTTTATGAAAAATTACCATATTTATTCTTGTGATATCCATGTAATTTTTCAGTTCACTTAATCATATATTAGGCAGAGGACATTCTGGACTTCAGATAATCTTCCTAGTTAACTTGTTTTCATTTTTAAACTACCATTTTGTTAAAAGTCTCCCATCCAAAAAAGATGGGATTAAGTGATTATGGTAATTGATACCTTCAACTTGTGTTTAATCATTTACCCATAGTGCATCAATCACCAAGTATTGTCAGATTTATTTTCTTTAAAAAAATTTTTTTTTAATGTTTATTTTTGAGAGAGAGACACAGAATGTGAGTGGGGGAGGGTCAGAGAGAAAGGGAGACACAGAATTGGAAGCAGGCTTCAGACCCTGAGCTGTCAGCACAGAGCCCAGTGTGGGGCCGTAACTCACGAACAGTGCGATCAGACCTGAGCTGAAGTTGGACGCTTAATCAACTGAGCCACCCAGGCAACCCTGTCGGATTTATTTTCTAAGTACTTTTACAATACATCCATTTCTCTCCATCTTTATCTTGACACTTGAGGGCAACTTCATCATTTCTTTTTCCCCTTCTGATCCATTGTCTAACATGTACCAGAGTGAGCTTTGAAAATTCAGATGTGACCGTAGCACTCTTTCTCGACTTTCTATTAATTGTAGGATAAAGACTCAAATCTGGCCCTGTACTCCATTAACCTTGCAGCTTCTCAAAGGAGCTGTGCTCCTTTTTGTCTTGGGGCTTTTCTTAAGACATCCCATCTTGCTGCAATGTTCTTCTCCCTCTATTTCACCTATTTACATATATTATCCTTCAGAGTCCAGCTCAAATGTCAGTTCCTAGGAGGATCCTTCTTCAAGTAGAAAATAGGTTCCACGAGGGCAGGTGGCATGTCTCATTTATCCTGTTCTATCCTCAGCAACTAGTGTTTGCTTTGGAGAATGTCTACAGATGGAACGTCTGCTTTTGTCTGCTCTTTCATGATGAGCATTCAGAATGGAAATAGTTCACAAATTTTATCAATTCCTAAGATTATCCTCTTCTTCTGTCCTACCCCCGAGCATCTGCAGTTTAGTGGATGGGAGCTAGGAGATCTGTCCTGAAAAAAGCTGGAGTTCTGTCAGTAACTAAGAGAGGGGAAAGAGTTTTAGGTAGACAGTTACCAATCTCTTCATTCTAAGATTTTTTCATGTCTCCCTTCTGGATACATGCCTGATTGAATGATTTTGATTGTCTGAAATAGCAAACTGTGTGACACTCTTGTTCACTGTGCTTAAGCTGTAGTGATCTTCATTCTGCTCTGTTCTTCAAATATATCATACTGTTTTCTATTTCAGAGTTTCTACCATGTTGTACTCTTTGCCTGTCCTATTCCTCCCTTTTTTGTTTGACTTGTCTCTGTTTATCTTTTGTCTTTCAATGTAGACTTCATCTGTCTGTACCTCACTACCCTCTCCCCACCCCTCTAAGTCTCTTAGGTAGCTGTTCCCACATTACTTTCCAAATGTATTACGATTGTTGTTTACTTGTCTCTTTTCCAGAGGAATATATTCTCATCCTAGCACATCACATGAGTAAATGGTTTAAATATTGGGCTTGGGGAGGAAAAAAAGGAGGAGGAGGAAAGAGAGAATCATTAAAATGTGTATAACATCTTAGGGGCACCTGGATGGCTCAGTTGGTTGGATGTCCGACTTCAGCTTAGGTCATATCTCACGGTTCCTGAGTTCGAGCCCCATGTCAGGCTCTGTGCTGACAGCTCAGAGCCTGGAGCCTGCTTTCGATTCTGTGTCTCCCTCTTTCTCTGCCCCTCCACCGTTCGCACTCTGTCTCTAACAAATAAATAAACGTTAAAATATTTTTTTTAAATGTGTATAACATCTTCTAGAGTTATATATGTAGTAACTCAGAAATGTGCTGTCCCGTATGGTGGCTGCTAGTCACATATGGTTATTGAGTATTTACATGTAGGTAATTTGAATTGAAATGGCTATAAGTATAAAATACTTGATTCAAACACTTTTTGTAAAACAAAAGAATGTAAATTTTTTTGCATTGAGTAAAAAATGATAATACCTGATATTTGGTTAAATAAAAATTTTATTAAAATTAATTTCACTTATTTAAAATTTTTTAAATCCTATTACAACAAAATTTTAAGTTTTGTATGTGGCTCACATTAGATTTCTATTAGCACTTACTCAGAAAGTGAGACATGGATGTTTTACTTTAGTTTGAAGTCCTAAGAATTTGGACTTTGGCTGTAATCAAGTAAAAGTAACTAACTGAAAAAATCAGGTAAGTTAAAAAAAATTTTTTTTAATGTTTATTCACTTTTTTTTTTTTTTTGAGACACGGAGACCGCGTGAGTGGGGGAGGGGCAGAGAGAGAGGGAGACACTCCAGGCTCTGGGCCATCAGCACAGAGCCCAACGTGGGGATCGAACTCACAGACCGTGAGATCATGACCTGAGCCAAAGTTGGATGCCCCACCGACTGAGCTATCCAGGCGCCCCTCAGATTAGTTTTTTTAAAAATATTTTGTATTAGAACTAGTTTGGGGGCAAAATTGACATAAGATTTGCTCTTTAGTTTTTCATCATTTAGATAAGCATTCAAAACAATTATAAGGGATCACTTGGCAGGTTTATAAAAATGTAGTAGTCCATGTATGCTCCATTTAATAATAGTAATAATAGTAATAATAATAATGGCTAACATAGAAGTGAATACTCTATGCTTAGTACTTTTCTAGTGGTTTCTGGGTTTTGTCTCATTTAATTCTCAGAGTAGTTTTTTTCTAAGGTATACAATTAGTATTACCTTTCTTCAGATGCAGCAACTGGGGGATTAAGGTATTAAGAGGTATTAAGTAATATGCTCAAGGACAAAGCATGTTTGAATCTTAATTTCCATATCTGGTACTGATAGTACCTTTGAAGATGATTTGGAGGATTAAGTGAAGTAATATACTTTCAGATCTCTGGTCATGTGGCTTATCACATACCAGGCTTTAATAAATTTATTATTTTTTAAGTAATCTCTACACCCAACATAGGGCTTGAATTTACAACCCCAAGATCAAGAGAGACATGCTTTATTGATTGAACTGGCCAGTCTCCACCAATAAGTATTTTTGATTTGAATCAAATTGAAAATATATATCGTTTTTACTTTATACTATTTAGTTGTAGGATGTGTAGTGTTTAGTGTTCTTTATTCTTAGTAATAGAGTATTGAATTTCAGAATAGAAAAGAACACAAATATGAAGCTTAGGAACCTTACTATCATAAAACATATATGAATTGTCTCCTTTTCTGTGAAAATCCTTCTAGGATAGAAATAGAGCTATTACTATTATCAGCCCACCACCCTCACCCCCCCCCACCCCCGCCAAAAAAAAAAAAAAAAAAAAAACCAAAAACCAAAAAAGAGGAAAATAAATCTAGTCTTGCTAGCAGCTAGGTTTGCTTTGGGCCAAATCTGGTTGTATCCTTTTGTTCACTTATCATTTATGGCTCCTTTTGTACTATATTGCTGGATTTGAATAGTTGGAGTAGAAATCCTCTGACTCACAAAACTTAAAACACTATCTGGTCCTTTTCATTACATTTTTGTCTGATCTGGGAGTGTATCAGTCCAATAAGAGAATCCAGTGACTGAGCCATAATTAAGCTTGAAATCTAGGTTTCCTTTGGCTGGATGGCTACCTGGAAGGTATACCAATTAGTCTTGTTAGGCACTACTTTAGAGGGAGAGTAAGGTACATCCTGACCAGGAATGGTCAGGGTAGAATCCTGACATTTCAAAATAGATGTATTAGAAGTCTACAAACAGGTTTCCCGGGCCAGATCTGGCCTACGGCCTGTCCTTGTATAGCTCACAAGCTAACAGTGCTTTTAAAATAATTTTTAAGAGTTGGGCTCAGAGGAGAAATCATGTGTAGCGCACAAAGCCTAAAATATTTACTTTCTGGCCCTTTCCAGGCAATGTTTGCTGACCCTTTGTCTTTATAATCCCCACTCCTTTTTTCCTGATCATTACCCTGGAGGTGGTCAGGAGGAGATGTACCCTTTGTTAGAATAGCTACATTTAGTGACCATACTACTTTACTGAGTTATGTGGACCCAAAGAAGGTGAGTGAGGTAGAGTCAGAAATTTTCTTCCGTTGATTTATCAGGAGGCCATATCTTTCTTGACAATATTAGATTCTTGTGGATTAGGAAGGGAGCACAGAATGTCCATCAACTATTCCAACTTTTGACCTGTTGTGTGACCTTTGTAAGAGAAGGCATGCCACTATTAGCTGGTAAATGGTCCTAAACGCCAAAAAATAGGTAACAGCTTAATTTTGAATGCCAAATTGGTATGGCCAGTGATAGCTGATATAGGAGTTAGTGATAGCTGAATAGGAGTTAGGGGTTAAAGGTGTGATGTAGTGAGTTTCTGAAGAGTACCCTGGACATGGATGGGGTCACAGTACCTAGTGCAATGTGGCCTTCACCATGTTATAAATTTGGTAACTTTGGGTAGTTAGTTATGAGTTGGCCTTATTGTGGTAACCTCCGCATCAGAAACAGAGTCCTTTATGCACAATCTCTGATGGTGAAAGTTTAGGCATATCTGATGCAATGATGGATCCAGGCAGCAGTGGTGGCAGTCTTGGTGGTGCAGGTTGAATCAAGTTGGTCTTGGAGAAAGGGCCCCTGCTGTGGGCATCAGAATGAATAACCCAGATAATTTGATCAGCTGTGATTTTTTTTTTCCAGTTTTTTTTTTTCCTCCTCCTGTAGTTATCATTTTCTATAGTATCTTTTTTCTAGACTTTGTGATACCTAATCTTTAGCCTTTAATCTGCCAGTTTGTAGTTTCCCAGGGGCAGACTGAAACAGGCCAGTAACTGAAGGGTCAGTCAATTAAAACAAGATTTATCATGGTACCATTAGGCAGTTAATTATGAGAATGGCCTCGAATTTTGCTTACTGAGCTGGTTTATACATTGCTGGAGCTGATGTTGAATGGCAGTAGTAGCACAGTGGACACCGTTATGTTTCATTTTAGTTGAACCCTCAGTGAATCACATCCAGGCCTTTTGGGGAACCTCTATATGTCATATACCCAGTTAAGACTATGGCTTTGCTTCAGGATGGAGTGGAGGTTAACTTAAGGTTCTTCTGGGGGAGGGCGGTAGCTGCCGCTTTTTCATGTAAATCCAAAATGTTGTGGCCAAGCCTGGTATGCTGTTTTTAGTTTGCTATTTCCATTTGACTAGGGATAGGTATCTTACCTGAGCTGAGTCCCTTATGGTGTCTACCTTCAAGTTAACAGTCCACAAGTCCAAATTGAGCCAGTCAAATCCTTGTTTGGGATTTTTGAACTTGGAACTAGAGAAAATGAGGTTAGTTTTGTCTGCTGGCAGGAGACCTAAAATGTAAGTATTGGGAGTTATCACTTTGTTTCTTGTTGTGGTGACAAAACAGGGCTGCAGACAAAGTGATCTGAAGAGATAAGGACACAGTTCTGGAGTCATTTGAGACTCTGGTACCATTTGTTTTGATTCTTGTCTTTAACTTATCACTGGGTTTTCAGGCCTTCTTTGTATTCTATAAACCAATTCCAGTATTTTGCTTAAGCTATTTGGATTTTCTGTTTCTGTCCAATATAAGTCTTAACAAATACATATCGTTGTATTATACAAAGTATATCTAATTGCTGATGTTTTGGAATCTTCACCAGAGATATATTAATTGGTATTTCACCTTGATCCATTTGTATTTATTTATAGTGGTGTCATGATGGAAGGAAGAAAAATATATGCACATTAAAGTAGGTGTTATTTCTAAATTGGTCAAAGTTGTTATTCATAAAATGAATCTCTAAGGCCAGGAAGAAGTATAAAAGATTAAAATGTGCTTTGGATTAAAGTAATAAAATTAGTAAGATTTGATTGGGACAAAAAAGAAAAGTTAAAGGTTATATTGGACACCTAGGGAATATGAATCTGTAGCTTGAATACGAGTCAGTACATGGGTGAAAGAGCTAACATGATTTTGGGATTGATTCCAAATCAAAAGATTTACCAGAAGAACTGAGGAAGTCTTCTTAATTTTATTCTTACTACTCAGGATTTTGAGCAGTAGTGCTGATCACACATTAGAAAATATTTTTATATTTCACATAAGCTATTTGAAAGACAAAAAGGAAGAAAATTCTAAAATGAGAAAAATGTTAGGTTTTTATTTTTATTTTTTTTTTTAAATTTTTTTTTCAACGTTTATTTATTTTTGGGACAGAGAGAGACAGAGCATGAACGGGGGAGGGGCAGAGAGAGAGGGAGACACAGAATCGGAAGCAGGCTCCAGGCTCCGAGCTATCAGCCCAGAGCCCGACGCGGGGCTCGAACTCACGGACCGCGAGATCGTGACCTGGCTGAAGTCGGACGCTTAACCAACTGCGCCACCCAGGCGCCCCAAATGTTAGGTTTTTAAAACGAAAGAGACTCTTTAATGACTGTTCTCTAAAGAATGTCTTTGAAGCTTATCCTTTTATACTGAGGTAAAACCTTTGTATCTGAATGACTCTTGCTTTTCTAATTTCTTTTTTTTTTAACTTTTTTTTTAACGTTTATTTACTTTTGAGAGAAAGACTGTGAGTGGAGGAGGGGCAGAGAGAGAGGGAGACAGAATCAGGCTTGAGGCTCTGAGCTCTCAGCACAGAGCCCAATGCGAGGCTCGAACCCATGAACCGCAAGATCATGACCTGAGCCAAAGTCAGACGCTCAACTGAGCCACCCAGGTGCCCCGCTTTTCTAATTTCTAAGTAATTCTTTTGACCAGTTCTTCCAATCCATAGACATTGCTATGTTCACAGATTTTAAAACTTCTTTGAAATAGTTTCTATGGCCAATTTAGCAGATACATGAGGAAATTAATATTGTAGTTTTAAGTACACATCTCCTTTTCTTTTAAAGATTGTATGTCAGAGAGAGAAACAAAATGTAATTCTGCGTATGTGTCCAAAATCGTGCCGTGTGTTAGAATATAATTTGTGGAGATCCTTACCTTACCCATGTTCTGAATGGTATTTCTTTCTTTCAAATATTCAGACTGACTCCTCAAATGATCAAGATTTGTCATCATTGGCACAATTTGGAAGAATGACTTATAGACTATAAATGTTGTCATACATGAGGAGTACCAAAAATGTTTTGATAAATGAAACATTGATTCAGTTAGCTTAGGACCATTTTGGAGGACAATTCTTGGCTGTCTGCTACAGTCAGGACTTTATGGTTTAAATTCTTCTCTCATGTTACCTGCTCCTCCCCATTGCCATTTACTAACTGTGGGATGCTTAGGCAGGTTGCTTAGATTCTTGATTCAGTTTCTTCATTGTAAAATATGGATAGTAACACTTTTTTTTGTGGTTTGTCGTGAGAAATTGCATTCATCACAGTGCCTGGCTTAATAATTGGTGTTCGGTGTTACTAATTATATTGACAGCAACAATAAAATATATGCTGGATTACTTCATGATTTTATGAAAGGTAACAGGGTTTTCTAATTCAATAAAGAAGAGAAATGAACTAAAACTAGGAGGATTTGATAGAAGAATCAGTGGGGATCTTAAATCCCTAAAACTAGAATGGAATAAGGTGACAGTTACTTAAAAATGGCATTGCATTTTTTGTTTGTTTTCTAATGAGCTTTCTCTAAGAGAGCACTGTTTATTTTTGTTGTAACATCTAGCATTGTCATAGGATGTCAGTTACTTAAATGTCTCCATTTCCTTTGAGTGGATTTTTAATGTTTTTTTTTAAGACATACAGGTTTTAAATGTGTACTTCAAAAGATGGCTGTTAGGTAATTATTAAGTGTTCATTACTGGTGTAATACCACTTTTGGTATTGCAGATGATATTAAGTAGTATGTTGGAAATTTTGTTTTTAATTATAAAAATTACTTTTTTTTGCTGTGTATTAGGAAAAAAACCATATCCCACATATCATACTTTGATTTCAGATATTAATGCTTAAGTTAATGGAACAGGAGTTTGCTTATGAAATAAATTTGTCACGAAGCTCAAGTAAAAAATTGTGGATAAGTTTAAAGAAAAATGTTAACAATTGTATTAGCCAATTACTAGCTTACCCTGTGCCAGGCACTCTTTTAAGTACTTGATATTTATTGAGTCATTTAATCCTCAAAACAGTTTTGGGAGGAATATACTATTATTATCCCCATTGTACGATGAGAAACTGAAGCACAGAGAGAGATGAACATCTTCTAAGTGTCGGATCCTTAATATCATCCCATGTGTTTTGAGAGTGTCCAGACTCTTAGCCACTATGTAGTACTGCTGCATCTTTACTTTATTAAGTACAAATGATACATGGATAGCATAGCAGTAATATTAGTACACAACTACATGATGTTTGTGAAAACTACTCTAAATAATTAAATACCTCTAATATATAATGAATATATTTCCACATACACATATGGGATTAAATAGACATGGATTCAAACTGTCTGTCAAGGTTTTTCCAAGTATTACATGAAGCATTATTATTTTATCACGTCTTTAATATAATGAAATAATGCTTTATTGAAAAAAGTCAGTGTGGTGAGGTATAGTTAACAGGTTTTCACCACCTCGACACCTGTTTTTGTAAAAAAGGAAATATTCATAATTTATAACTAGAGAAAGTTGGTTTTTTATGTCATTCACAACTGTACTCCAAACTGTTTGATATTTTAGTTTCAGGATTTGACTTCTTACAAAAGTCATGTGACATCAGCGAGGTGCGGTGAAAGCTCTCTCAGGAATACTCTTAATAGAAAGGAAGATTTTGGGTCTGTGAGGTTGTGTGGGCTTGAATGTGATTTTTATTTGATATATGAGCTGTGACATTACTATTGCATGACTGAGATGTACTTGTAAGTGCCGTACTATGCAGATGGGTTTTTTTCTGAAACAAAGCCAGAAACAGAATCTTGAATGTGTTCATTTAGTGGGGAAAGAATACTTCATAGAAACATATGGAAACATTTCTAAGTTTTTTTCATTAAATGAGCCTTTTACTTTCTAAGCATTTTTATGATTGTTCAAGTTAATATGTCATTTGCCTCATATTTTCCAAGTTTAGTGAGACATGGAAGTCTTATAGAACTGAGATGTTTTGAAACAACCAGATCACTTTAGGAATGCACATTTTAGGATTAGGTTTGATGCTTATTAGAAAATTAGGATTGAATCATAAATATATTTTTCATTAGATTATTATCATTTTTAGTTATCTTAATATTATGATGGAATTTGAGAAGATGTATAGTAGTTACTCTCCTTTTACTCATTTTTAAATTGTGAAAGCACAGGACAACATTAAAGGAAATCATAAAAGGAAAATATACCACTAGGATAACATGAGTTTTTAATTTTCCACGTTCCCCTCTAACCCATGTCCTTATACATAAAGTTTTACATGGTTCTATATTATGTATATACCATTTTATGTTATGTTTTTCTTTTATAACATTACATTAAAATTTTTTTCTTTTTGGTGGTCACATACTTTGGTCTCTCCCATTGTGGAAAGCATACAAAGAAAATTTCCTTAGATTCTAAGTCCCTCTCAACTTCTCATTTATCTTTCTTTTTTCCTTCACAGAGAAGTAACTTAGAATGATATACATGTTGACTTTGCACTTAGCTTTGATGCTGAATCCAGTGTATATTTTGTAGTTTTTATCTTCCTTGACTGTGTATTTGACACACACAGAACTCTGTTTGTGATTTGTGAGCTCTTCTCCGTTGTCTTTTATCCTTGACCTTGAGGAAGTACTTGGAGTCATCTCTTCCTCTTATGTGGCTTCAGCTACCACTCATACAGGTACAACTGCTTCATCGAATTCTCTAGCCCAGATCTTCTTCCTGAAACTGAGAAGTTCCTTTGCATGTGCCAAGGTGTCTAAAACGCACTATATTCAAGATGAAATTTAACTCTTCCTCTCTCATCATAACTAATGATGTCAGCATTTACCTGTTGTCTTACACAGAACACATAGGAGTCATCGTGTTCTGTCAGTTCTTCCTCTTAAATCTGACCTCTGGCCTCTACTTTTTGTTACCATGTCTGTATTTCCAGCTGAGATCTTACCAAGTTATCTCCCAGTCCTTTCTTGTTCTTTTCCAGTTCTTTGTCTCCATTGTAGTCTGTGATCTTTAGAAAATGGAATTCTGATAATGTCCTTCAGTGGTTTCCCATTTGTCTTCAAGATAAAATTGGAACTTCTTTGTATGTCAGTCCAAGGTCATTTCATGATCCCTCAAACTCATCTCTGGAAATGTTCTTCAAGCCCTCTCCTTTAGCTATTTTGCAATACTGGGTGCCCAAGCACACATAGTCTCTCATGTTTCTTTATTGTTGCCCTTGGTATTGCATCTGCTGGAAAACTTTCCTTGCCCTCGTAACCATTTCCTCCTTTTGTCTGCCTAACTATTTCTTTTTCTTTAAGACTTAACTGAAGCTTTGGTTCAGTTATACTTTGGTTTCAGTTAGGTGTACTTCTTTTATATTCCCAGAGTATGCTGTCTTCCATGATACCACGTTTATAGTACATGCTTCAAAAAAGTTTTTTAATTGAATTATTTTTTTATTAAATTTTTTTTTTTTTGAGAGAGAGTGTGAGCGAGCAGGGGAGGGGCAGAGGGAGAGAGAGAGAGAGAGAGCGAGAGAGAGAGAGAGAGAGAATGAGAATCTTAAGCAGGCTCTGTACTGAGTGGAGATCATGACCTGAACTGAAATCAAGAGTCGGATGCTTACCTGACTGAGTCACACAGGCACCGCTTAATTGAGTTATTAAATATATTCCATGGAATTGATTTTTTAGGGATTCATTAACACTTGGAATTTAGGTGATTGATAATTGTTTATTAGGTAAAGCATTTTGCATCTTCATGCATATTAATACTATTAAAAGTTATTTTCTTGCAAAACATCCCAAGAAATATTAACTCAAAGAAAAAGTCACTTTTTATGACTCTTGGACATCATCCTTTGGGTAGTGATTTGTATTACCAGTCTTCCCTTAAGTATATGTTAAAGGTTATTTATAGTGATTTTCAGAAATAAAAATTATTGGTATTTTTAACACTTCAGCTATTTAGGGAAGTTTTTTCATGCTTAAAAAAACTGACCTTGGATAGTCATTAATTTTTGCATTTAGTAAATATATATATATGCCACAAACATTGTATGCCACTCTTTGTGCCAGGCACTGGGAACACAAATAATACTAAGACTCCTCTCTCTTCTTTCTTGGTTAGTTGCAAAATAGGTTTACCAAGAACTTTGAATAGAAATAAACATAATATAATCCATACACACTTATTACACTAATTGGAGTTGCTTGTTAAATATGATGAAAAAATCAGTATAAATTTAACCTATTAATGCCATAAGTTTAACAAACTTTATATTTGGGTGTGGCTTTATTACTTGAAAAATTGCCTTTTTCCATATTAGCATTGTATTTTTGCTTTGATCCCTTGTATTTAAGGAAGATTACATCAATTAGGATCACATTTTAATGAGTAATAAAAAAGTTTTTTCTTAGAAAACATAGTAGCTTGCTGGAAAAGTTCAATTTTATTTTTTTTAACAAGTTGGATGATTAGTATTTATAATATAGTTTATCTGTGTTTATTTCTTGAACTATTCTGATTTGCTTCATATTTCAATATTAAAATATAAGCAGATGGTTATAGTATTTCTTTGTACATGATATCCACACAAGAACTCTTTGTACTGTTGGCAGTACTGTTACACAGTTCCTTACTACAGTAAGTAAATATATTACCTCAGCCCTTAATCAGCCTACCATTGCCACTGATGACCCAATGCTTAAGTTGTAACACTATGCTGCTGACCCACACTCTAGGGGCTTATTTTATTTTATTTTTTGATGCATTGCTGTAGGCAATTTTAAGGGTGTGGAACCAAGCCATTTTCTCCCTTGGACTCATTTCCACTTTTATTTCCTATGGGAGGCTTAGCCTTCCTTTAAAATACTAGGATTGTAAAATTGTTCACCTATTCTGTGATTACCATGTGGAGGAGTAATGCCGTTTGCTCATTTTAACCCACTGAATTTAAAAAAATTAGTAGGCTTAACCATTCGTGTTATACAGTTCTCAAAATTAAAATTTCTAATTCATAAAATGTTTTTTTGGTAGACACTTTATTCTTTTGTGTATGTGTGTTTTTCATGGTTTGGTTTTAGGCTTATATGCTAGGAATGTTTGGCTTGATGTTGTCCCAGGAGGGTGTAATTGAGAGCTGACAGGTTATATGAAGTTGAAAAGAAATTCAGTGAGTTGTAAAAAAGCAGTGCTTCATTTTTCCTTGGTAACTAATATATTGGTTGTTAGGAAGTATACTTAAAAGTTCAAAATGAATAGGCCTCTAAATTGCATAGTAGCTTTTAAGTTTTAACATTAGTAATTGCCTCTCAAAACCATAATGTAGTTTCTTTACTAAGAAGAATAAAGTTACTTTATTTTTAGAATGGAGTATGTGAATGTTTGGGGCTTGAATGTGCTGACTATAGTTACTCAACCTTACAGATAAAGCTATGTAAAAATCATCTGTTTTTAAAGATTAAAAAAAAAATTTACTTCATTTTCTTTCTCCCCCCTTTTTTTGTTTATATTAAAGTTAGTTAACATACAGTGTAGTCTTGGCTTTAGGAGTAGAACCCAATGATTCATCTCTTACATATGACACCCAGTGCTCATCCTGAAAAGTCCTCTTCGTAATGTCATCGCCCATTTAACTCATCTCCCCACCCCCTCCAGCAACCCTCAGTTTGTTTTCTGTATTTAAGAGTCTCTTATGGTTTGCCTCCCTCTGTGTTTTTATCTTATTTTCCTTCCCTTCTCCTATGTTCATCTGTTGAGTTTCTCAGATTCCACATATGAGTGAAATCATGTGATATCTGTCGTTTGCTGACTGACTTATTTCGCTTAGCATAATGCTCTCCAGTTCCATCCATGTTGTTGCAAATGGCAAGATTTCATTCTTTTTTGTCACTGAGTAGCATTCCATTGTAGTATATACCACATCTTCTTAATCCATTCAATAATTGATGGACATTTGGGTTCTTTCCATAATCTGGCTATTGTTGATAGTGCTGCTCTAAACATTGTGGTGCATGTGCCCCTTTGAATCAGCATTTTTGTATCCTTTGCATAAATGCCTCGTAGTGCAATTGCTGGGTCATAAAGTAGTTCTATTTTTAATTTTTTGAGACACCTCCATAGTGTTTCCAGAGTGTCTGTACCAGATTGCATTCCCACCAACAGTGCAAGAGGAACGGTTCTCCTTTCTCCACATCCTTGCCAACATCTGTTTCCTGAGTTGTTAATTTTAGCCATTCTGAGGTATGAGGTGGTATTTCATTGTGGTTTTGATTTGTATTTTCCTGAATGTGAATGGACTAAATTCCCAATCAAAAGATGTAGGGTATCAGAATAGATTAAAAAAACAAGATCCATCTATATGCTATCTACAGGAGACTCATTTTAGACCTGCAGATTGAAAGTGAGGTGATGGGGAACCATCTAACATGCTAATGGACGTCAAAAGAAAGCTGAGGAAGCCATATTTATATCAGACAAACTAGGTTTTAAAGCAAAGACTATAACGAGATGAAGAAGGGCATTATATGATAATTAAGGGGTCTCTCCATCAAGAAGAGGTAACAATTGTAAATGTTTATGCCCCCAACTTGGAAGCATTCAAATATATAAACCAATTGATTATAATCAATCAGTAAATTATAAACATAACCAATCTTATTGATAAGAATATGGTAATGGCAGGCAATTTTAATACTCCACTTAGAGCAATGGACACATCATCTAGGCAGAAAATCAGTAAGGAAACAAAGGCTCTGAGTGACACATTGGACCGATGGACTCAACAAATATATTTAGAATATTTCATCCCAAAGCAGCACAATACACATTCTTCTTGAGTGCACATGGAACATTCTCCAAAATAGGTCACATACTGAGTCACATAACAGCCCTCAACAGGTACAAAAAGATTGAGATCATACCATGCATAGTTTCAGATCACAACACTATGAAATTTGAAATCAACCAGAAGAAAAAATTTGGAAAGTCCCCAAATACATAGAGGTTAAAGTTCATTTTTCATCATCAAGAAATTTATAGAATACCTCACTTGAACCATGTATCTCATAAGGTGCAGCGGTTATTAGTGTGAGGCAGGCGCATATTGAAGGAACTCCATCCTTAATAGGGAAACAGACATAGAAGCACATAAGAATAGTATGGTAGGTATTGCTAGCTGTTCAAAAGGGAGCCACAAAAAAAGAGCAGTTGATTATATGTGAAGGCTTCCTAGGGGAGGTAACATGATTTAAGATTTATATGTAAATAAAGTAACAGTCTGCTAAATGCCATTTGGTTTTATTAGGAATTTGAGGGAGTGTGTGTGTGTGTGTGAATGTATGCATGAGTGTTAGTGGAGAATGAGGGTGGTGGTAATTTTCATCAGATGCTTGATATAAAATGAAAGCTCTATGCAGTGTTAAAAATGCCATTTTAATTTCTAGGCACGAGGAGTGATTTTTGAAATGTAAACAGTGCTAGTTGGATTCTTCAGGAAGCAGACACTGAGATGGAGTTAGGACTGCTAAGAGTTTACTGGGGAGGAACACCTATGAAAAGAAAAGAGAGGAATCAGGATTGGTCAGTAGTCATTACCTTGTGATGCTGACTTCACAGAGTCCCTACCAACCCAATGGAGACCTTTGGAACAAAGATTGAAGGAGTCCTGCATTGGGTTGGGTGGAAATGACTAGGCCCTGCTGCCACTATTTCTCAGGTGTTGGCTATGGACTTCCCTGAAAGGAGTATGGCTTTGACTGGCAAGCTGAGGCAAACTCCAAAGAACTAACACCTGAGCTCCTTGCAGCTAGGCAGTGTGTCCCTTGTTGAAGACTGATCAATAGGGCACATCTTGTGTCTGCTGCAAGAAACCAGAGTAGGATGGACCTTAGGACAATAACATTCGTTCAGTCAGTAAATATCGTCGGACACTTACTGTGTGCCAGGAGTAGTGCTGGGCATGGGTGTTATAAGTATATCCCTATTGTGTCATAGGGCAAAGATCTGGAGGAAGGATATTCCAGACAAGAAAGAATTTGGCCTAAGGCTTGTTGGGAGCAACAGTTTGGCACAATAGAGAGAAAGAAAGAAGGCCGCTTTGGATGGAGGAGATGGATGGAGGGAAGTGAAGTCAGAGAATTTGGTGGGAGCCACTAGAGCCACAGGAAGGACTTGAAGTTTATTCACTTGCAGTGCAAGGTGATGGAAGGATTTTAACCAAAGGAGTGAGACAATTTGACTTCTGGTTTGGAAGTTTACTCCTTATCAAATTCCACATTCAGTAGTCATAATGTAAATATGTCTTGACTTCTGAGGTACCATATAATATTTAGTTGCTTGGAGAGTTCTTACACGTTGTTGGCAACAGTATAACATCTACAGAAAAGACATACACATGCACTCGTACACGTCAAGTCCATTATCGGTTTGCTTTGCCCATTTTTAGTATTTTTATAGTAACTTATTAATTTGTTTTTATGTATTCAATGATAAGAGTCATATGTTAATTTTTAGCTGACTATATAGAACTTGTTTATTTGGCCTTAGCTCTGAAAAAAGCAAGTAAACTTTGTAGAAATTTTATTTAGGCATTTGAAATTCTTCATGAGAACGTGTTGCTAATTTTTTCAATTTAACTAGTCCCTCACTGGATCCATACAGCTCTCTGGTGTAGTACAGGACAATATTTAAAGATCCCAGGTTTCTTGCATATAGCATTGCTGGCTCCCAGAGCTGCTCTTATTTTTCTTGGGATCAGAAGTTTGCCGTTGTCCATAGGAATTTTTAGGACTCCATTGCCACCCATATATTAACTTGCCTAATTAAGAATGATTTTAGTTATCTGTGACTCTTACTTAAGGTTTGTACTATTTATTGAAAATTAAGTTCCTGTTCTGACAATTGTCTTGTCAATTCTAGTGTGAACCTTGTTTAATAATAGCATAACCATTTATTAATCATGTGACTTACGTAAGTCTCTTTACCTCTTGAAGACCCCACTTCTTTCTCTGTAGAATGAGTTAGACCAGTGGTACCTGCTTTGTAGGCCTACTGTGAGAAGTAAGTGGAATAATATAGAATGTCGTATCATGACTATTGTAGAAATGAAAATTGTTGATATTTTTACTGTTACTTAAATGTTATTACTTTTATTAAGGATGCATGTAAGTACAGATTCAGTTTGGATATTTATCTAAAGTCTGCTCTTTGGCTTCAGCTCTGGTTTTTGCCTTTGAAAGATTGAACAACAGAATAGCTACTTCACCATCATCTCTGGTATTCTTACATTTGTGTGTAAAAATACTTATCATCATACATAATAGCCTAACAATGTCAATAAAATAAATGAGATTTATTAAAGTCTCAGTTTTCACTGTGAATTACAGGTGGGCATTCTCTGTGTACCCCAAATGAGCATTTTCTTACAGGTTTTATGTGTTGAAATTCTGTCAGTGACTTGAAGTATAAATATTAAGTTCCGGGGTGCCTGGGTGGCTCAGTTGGTTAAGCATCTGACTCTTAATTTCGGCTCAGATGATCTTACATTCCGTGAGTTCAAGCCCTACATCGGGCTCTGCGCTGATGGTGTGAAGTGTGCTTGGGATTCTCTCTCTCCCCTTCTCTCTGCCCACCTTGTTTGCATGCTTGCTCTCTCTCTCTGTCAAAATAAATAAACATTTGAAAAATATTAAAGTGTTAAGTTCCAAGAGCTCAGGTTCACAAGAGTAAAATACTACAGAGACCAATGGTTGTAAAAGCTGTTAATTTTATGCAGAAAAGTAATATTTCAATGATTAGGTAAAGAGATTGATGGTTGTATTCATTTTCTGGTGTGTGGGTTTTTTTTTTTTTTGTTTTTTTTTTTTTTGGCAACAAGTTTCTAAAGAAAAGTTCCTCTTTGGGAATTCATCACCTCTTCTTACATGATGACTCAGAATGACTGAGGAGAGATAATTCAAAATGGTGTCAGTAATATCTTAGAAGATCCTTGATTCAAATATATAATGAAAAAAATATAGAATATGAAAAGGAAGTATTAGGAAAAAATGAGATATCTAGACACATCCTATTTTCCCAGTCAAAATTAAGGACTTTAATAAGAATACTTTATAACCATTCCTATGGAGGTTTTAATTAATTATTATTACAGTGGATGGAAAACTTAATAACTTGATAGAAACATCAGCATCATCAATGTTAGCCAAAAAATGTCTTGTTCCCCTATCTACTTCATTTGAAATTGAGCCTATATTGAGTATTGCAAATGTATAGAGACTACAGAAATAGCAGCTGACTGAAGATGAAAGAATGTGTACAGTACCATCAAATTAAGTCAGCTCTTAAAATGCTTAATACAAATTTATAACAATAGTTACTTTTTTATTAGAATTTATATTTACTCTTATGTTCCAGAAACATATATTCTTATGGTGATATTTGGCTTTGGCTGCAGCTAAATAGTATGCTGTATTTGAATAGTATAGGAAAGTAGTAAAAATCTTCATCTCTTGTTTCTTTCTATGTGCCTAACATATTTATCAATTTGCCATAGTATACAGAATGTTGGGTAATTTTAAAGGAAAGGATTTTTAACATCAAAATAATGCATTTTCTAAAAATTTTCAGAGGCTAGTTTCTATTTTAATTAATAGTAGATTACATAGTATATGTAAATTTGAAGGATTTCTTAGAAGTTTCAACACATACTATCAGAACCATTGCCAAATATTTTTCTTCTCAACTAAGTAATGCATTACATTAAATCCACATTAAAAAAAGAAACTGAAGTACCTTCCAACATCATTTATTTTTATTTTTTAATTAAAAATTTTTTTTAATGTTTTTATTTAAGAGAGAGAGAGAGAGAGAGAGAGAGAGAGAGAGAGACAGGGCACAAGTGGGGGAGGGGCAGAAAGAGAAGGAGACACAGAATCTGAAGCAGGCTCCAGGCTCCAGGCTCCAAGCGGTCAGCAGAGAGCCTCATGTGGGACTCGAACTCACAGACAGTGAGATCATGACCTGAGCCAAAGTCTGATGCCCAGCCGACTGAGCCACCCAGGCGCCCCCCAACATTATTTAAATACAAAGAATACTACCATAAAAACATGTTCTGTGTGTTATTTCATTTCCCCCTTAGGTTAGTGCATACATGATTTATTCTCAGTTCTGTGTAATATAGTTATTACAACCACTTACTGTGAAATAGAGGGTGATACATAATAAAACAAAATTTTGCTTTTTTGTTTTTGCTATAGAACACTGTGGTAACCACATTGATCCCATTACCAATGAGTGACATGGAATAGTGTTTACTATGGGTGGGAGATAGAAATCTTAAAATTGCAAAGCAGTTGTGTAGTATCCAAATAAGTAATACAGGACACATTTTAATAGTATAATAACTGGCTTAATTTAATTAACAGGTCTAATATGGTGTGCATCCCACTCACGGTAAACCACAGTAGTATTTACTGGCTGATCCTTCAAAGCACTACTGTTTTTCATCCATTTTCATTGACCAAATGTGTCATACAGACATTATCAAAAGTCTGGAAAACAGTTCTTATGGATTTTGCTTTAATGATAAGTCTGATATATAGTTTATTTGTTGATATCAATTCAATGGAATTTTAAAAATTTGTTTTAATGAGTTTTAATTATGAAAAGGTAATGATTTTACCATGCTTGCTGAAGCAGAGAGCAGATGAATTAGAAGGATTTGTTTCTAGGTACAGTCAGCAATGATCATCATGGCCTATTGCATCCACCTTATAAAATTGCTAAGAGAAGGCAAGTGGAGAATGGGGGGAAAAAGGATGACATCTCCTATGTGTAGAAATTTATGGAAACTCTTGGCCATTTCATAGTGCTGTGTCAACTGTCTTAGACATTAGAGTAGTTATAAAGAAATTCCAGTTCCATAACCATATTTTAATTTTCAGAATAAATGAGATACCTATTGGTATTTGTTCCCCACAAATGTGCAGTGTTTGATTTTACAGATACGTTTGGATTACTTGATAAGAACTTTAAAAATTTCTGTGAAACGGGTGTCTGGGTGGCTCAGTTGGTTAAGCTTCCAACTCTTTATTTAGGCTCAGGTCGTGATCTCATGGTTTGTGGGATTGAGCCCTGTGTCAGTCTCTGTGCTGACAGTGTGGAGCCTGATTGGGATTCTCTCTCTCTGTCTTTCTGGCTCTTTCTCTCTCTCTCTGTCTCTACCTCTACCCTACTCACATGTGCTCTCTCTCAAAATAAACAAATTGCTATGGAAGTAGAGGATTATAACTATAACATTTTGTCACCATTACATTTCAATATGTTGCCAATGCAAGGGTAACAATTGAGGCCTTTTGTGAAATTGGTGGGGCATGTGACCAGGATAATAGTAAACAGGAAAACAAGTCATGAAAATGTATTGTCAGTGAGAAATTAGAAGTGAATAAATATTTAATAAAAACTCACGATTAAAATAGAAAAAGTATCACAGACGTCTTTGGACTATAGGCTGGCTACACTATAGACATATAGAATTAATTAAGGAAGTATTTATTACTTGACTACAGTATGTACTTTTGGGTGATCTTTTTTTACTTAGGAATGGCCAAATCCCTAACAAAACTCTTCATGATCCTCATTTCTCCAGCTTCATGTCCTGTCACTCTCACCCTTATCACCTAGTAGTTTCCACTCCCACAGAACTTCTGTAATAGCTTCTGAACATAGTCCTTGCTCTTTCCTTAGGTTGGTGGCTCATGCTTTATTTTATTGCCTGGAGTATTCCAATTCACCCTACCCTCACACCTTTTTCTGGCTTCTCTTTATCTTTTAGTATTCCTCTAGGTCAGCCTAGGGGTCCCTTTTTATATAGTTTATTTTTTATTTAAAAATTTTTAATTTTTTATTTATTTTTTAATGTTTTAAGTTATCTATCTATCTATCTAGAGAGCGAGAGGGAGAGGGAGAGAGAGAGAATGTTAAGCAGGCTCCACAACCAGCACGGTGCCCGATTCGGGACTTGATATCATGACCCTGAGATTGTGATCTGAGCCAAAATCAAGAGTCAGACGCTTAACTGACTGAGACACCCAGTAACCCCATTTAATGTTTCAAATTTTTATTTAAATTCTAGTTAGATAACATATAGCGTAATATTAGTTTCAGGAATAGTATTTAGTGATTCATCACTTAACCTATAACACCCAGTGCTCCTCCCAACAAGTGGCCTCCTTAATATATAATTTAAAAGCATCCTATGCTTCTGTCATAGTACTCAACTACATTTCATTGTAATTTCTTACTCATTTATCCATTTTTGAAGTAAGTTTAAGATAGCTTTTGTGGGAAAAGACAATGTTTGTGGTTAAGCACAAAATAAATATGTATTGAGTGAAAGGATTCTGGTTGTGGTATATACCAGTTTTTAAACTTAGGAAACATAAATATTTAAATATTCCCTCTTAGTCCAGCATGGTGAGGATGGACATGGGGAGAGAACAAGTGGCCATGAAGCAAGGTTAGGCGAAAAGATGATATTTGCACTGAGTTTTGAAGCATGAGTGAATCTGGACCTGGTAGTTGTTAAGTGTAGGTTAAATTTTGCTAAGAATTTTTTTTCCTGTGTATTCTGGCACTAGTTCAGTAGAAGAAAAGGAGTCAAAGGATGTTAGACTATAATAAAACTTACATTGGAAAAGATAAAAATTGCTTAAGAAATTAATTTCATATGAAAAAACTAACAAGTCTGAAATGTACAGATGCTTCATATTAATAGTGACAGTTATTGGCCAGTTTCTTATTTCAATTCATAGTCAAAATAAGTAAAACAATCAGTTTCAAGCACTAAGAGATTACCTGGGTATTGAAGAATAAATAGTGTTATATACAAAGCACAGTATGCCTTGTGACATTTTGCTGTTCTGTAATGATTATCTAGTCTAGTGAATAATAGTATGTTTTAGATATATTTGTCTTATGATAAAACTTATTTTTAGAACTTTACCAAATATCTCTCTCCCACTCAAAAGATTCAACCCAGGGAGGAAGATATTTATTTGACCTAGTCAACCATAGTGAGAAGATATTTCAAACTTTGATCTGCCTAAGAATCACTTTGGAGATGCTGCTAAAATGCAGGTTCTCAGTCCCATCCTATTTTGTACATGAGAACTTTGCATCTGAGTTTTAATAAGCATCCTGGTGCTTTTCAAAATTTTTTTATTTTTGTTTTTAGAGTGTGATCAAGAGAGAGGGGAGGGGGTGGGAGGAGAGAGAGAGAGAGGGAAAGAGGGAGGGAGGGAGAGGGAGAGAGAGAATCAATCTTAAGCAGGCTCCACGCTAAGCATAGGGGGCTTGATCCAATGACCGTGGGATCATGACCTGAACTGAAATCAAGAATTGGATGCTCAAACCACTGAACCACCCAAGAGCCCCAGGTGGTTTTGATGCTAGTGATTGACTCTTATTCTCCTGACTATTTAGTGGCAGGAATCCTACATTCTGTAAAAATCGGAAATTCTTTTTTTTTTTTTTAGTTTATTATTTTTTAAAATTTACATACAAGTTATTTAGCATATAGTGCAACAGTGATTTTGGGGGTAGATTCCTTGATGCCTCTTACCCATTTAGCCCACTCCCCCTCCACAACCCCTCCAGTAACCCTGTTTATTTTCCATATTTAAGAGTCTCTTATGTTTTGTCTCCCTCTCTGATTTTATATTATTTTTGCTTCCCTTCTCTTGTGTTCATCTGTTCTGTGACTTAAAGTCCTCATATGAGTGAAGTCATATGATATTTGTCTTTCTCTGACTAATTTCACTTAGCATAATCTCCTCTAGTTCCATCTACGTAGTTGCAAATGTCAAGATTTCATTCTTCTTGATTGCTGAGTAATACTCCAGTGTGTGTGTGTGTGTGTGTGTGTGTGTGTGTGTGTGTGTGTGTGTGTGTGTCTTCTTTATCCATTCATCCATTAGTGGACATTTGGGCTCTTTCCATACTTTGGCTATTGTTGATAGTGCTGCTATAAACATTGGGGTGCATGTTCCCCTTCGAAACAGCATACCTGTATCCCTTGGATAAATACCTACGAGTGCAATTGCTTGGTTGTAGGGTAGTTCTATTGAAATTCTTTTGAACGGTTATATCCATACTGTCATTAACTTTGAATTCTCTTTAGTACCTTCAAGGGATGTTACTGTTCGAATGCATGAGGCTTCAAATGTAGATTGATTTTTGTTTTTAGAGAGAGTGTGATCAAATTACTTTATACTTATGCTATGGGTACTAAACTGCAGAATAAATTACATTATAAGCAGTTTTGTTGATTGTAATCTGTGGAAAATAAAAATAAAATAAAAATAAAAAACAGTATTTCTATAAAGATGTCTGAAATGTTTAATAGTCTGGATAATAGTAACATTTATCTTTCTACTGTATAGTTCACTTCAGTATTTATGGCATTCCACCAGTGCCATGTCCTGATAATAAGTTTGTCCTAATAATGTCTACAGTAAACTGTCAATTTGGCTTTTCAAGAAAATCAATTAAAACAAAGTTGGGATTTTTGTAGTATATTTCCCTATTTGGCTTTATAAGATAAAAGCTTTCTTTTTAATCTTGGTTATTCTTTGATTATATATTGCTTATAAAACATATGAAGCTTGGGCATTTATCTTTAAAATTTTTATTAAGTTAATACATGTTTGTTTTAACATGTGAAGCAATTTATGGATATATAAAGAAACATGTTTTAGGGGCACCTGGGTGGCTCAGTCGGTTAGGTGACCGACTTCAGCTCAGGTCATGATCTCACAGTCCATGAGTTCGAGCCCCGTGTCGGGCTCTGTGCTGATAGCTCAGAGCCAGGAGCCTGCTTCAGATTCTGTGTCTCCCTCTCTCTGACCCTCCCCTGTTCATGCTCTGTCTCTCTCTGTCTCAAAAATAAACATTAAAAAAAATTTAAAAAAAATAAAAAAAAAAGAAACATGTTTTAGAGTTAATTTCCTTTTCCAGTCCTCCTTTTTCCACCTCACTTTCTCTGTGGTTGTACAAACACACAGGGTATGTGTTGAATATGTGTGTTGTGTTTAAATGAGATCATATGCATATTTAGTGATCTGCCTTTTCACTTACTACCATTGTTACAGTTATTGTTCCAGTGTAATAGTAGAAATGTAACTTTTTCTTTTAATAGCTGTATACTACTTTATAGTAGTAGAGGAGTATTGTCATTTGTTCAGTCATTCCCTTCATGATGAACATTCTTTTTACCACTACTCATAGTGGTATAACAGATAATTCTGCTTATTTAATATCCACATATTTTTGATAGTCTTTCTGTAAGATGGATTTAAACTATGGGACTGTAGGTCAAAAATAATGTGTATTACCACTTAAGGAATTCGTATATATATTCAATATATAAATTCAATTTAAATATAAGGAATTCAATAAATTCATATATATATACATAAAACATTTTATAGACCTTATTTTTTTACAAAAATATATTATAGAATATGTGAATTACTAGAAAACAGAATGAAATACAAATCATCTGTAAATCTACCACGAAAAATCAATGTGATAAATTGATGCATAACTTCACAATTGTTTTTCCTCACTACTTTTTTCCAGTTCATGACACCAATTGTGTTATAAGCAGCTAAGGTTTATATTTACCTCATGAGAAATATTTTGCAAGGTAATTGCAAGGCCCTTACATGCTTTTTTAAATGTTTATTTAGAAAGTGTGTACACATATGCAGGAGAAGCCGGGAGAAAGAGAGGAAGGAAGGGAAGGAGGGAGAAAATCCCAAGCAGTCTCCATGCTGTCAGCGTAGAGCCCCATGCAGGGCTCCGATGCTAACTGTGAGATCATGACCTGAACCAAAATCAGGAGTCGGATGCTTAGCTGACTGAACCACCCAGGTGCCCACAGGACCTTATATTTAAATGTAGATTCGTTTTTATTTTTCCTACTAGTGCTTAGAACAGGGGAAAACTCAATGAAATTTGTAATACAGTCTGGAAACTATATCATTTAAAAGAGAAAAGAAGAATTAACTGTGAATTAGGACTGAGAAAGCTTGAGTTCTGAATGTGGCTTCTACCTGATTAGTCATGGATTTTGGTTATGTTACTTGACCTCTTAGAACTTCAGTTTCCTCTACTGTTTTAACATGTGGAAAATAATGAGTTAGTATTTTGAGAGTTGTTTATTTGCAATTAAAGAAACAGTAACAAAGATATTAAATGGTCTATTGATACATGGTCTTCTTTGTCTTAGAAGCAGAAATGATTTAAAAGTTTTCCAGGCCCAGGGCGCCTGAGTGGCTCAGTGGGTTGAGTGTCCAACTTTGGCTCAGGTCATGATCTTGTGGTTGGTGGGTTTGAGCCCTGTGTCAGGCTCTGTGCTGACACCTTGGAGCCTGGAGCCTGCTTTGGATTCTATGTCTCCCTCTTTCTCTGCCCCCACTCACACTATGTCTTTCTTTCTCTTTTCTTCTCTTTCTTTTTCTTTTCTTCTCTTTCTTTTTCTTTTCCTTTCCTTTCTTTTCTTTTCTTTTCTTTTCTTTTCTTTTCTTTTCTTCCCCTTCCCCTTCCCCTTCCCCTTCCCCTTCCCCTTCCCCTTCCCCTTCCCCTTCCCCTTCCCCTTCCCCTTCCCCTTCCCCTTCCCCTTCCCCTTCCCCTTCCCCTTCCCCTTTCCTTTCCCTCTCTCTCAAAAATAAACATTAGAAAAATGAAAAAAAAGTTTTTCAGATTCAGTGTCAGGGAGTTTGTTTATGCACCCTTGCAGGTCAGTCCTAATCACCCCTCTAGCCAATTCTTGTGAATTCCATCACTGTAGGTTAGTTTTGGCTATTTTTGAAATTCATACACATGGAATCATATAGTATGTGTTGTTTTGTATCTGGTTTCTTTCAGCGTTTATGTGATTCATGGATGTTATATGAATATACGATATTCATGCTATGCATAATTTGTCATCTATTAAAATAGGTATAAAAACTAAATTGCAGACTAACATGAACAGCATCATGCCAGCTTTATTTTTAAGACAATGATTGTTGTATTCGTGTGTGTGTGCACATCTGTGTATGTTAATGATAGATGGATCGATAGGTCAGGTAGATAGGTGGATTGACAGTTTTGTGTGGGAAAAGTTTTAAGGTACATATAAAACAAGGACCAGTTGTTACCTCTTGGGAAAGCACAGGGTATGGGTGAAATGCAGAGTAGAATATGCTAGAATATGCTTTTTTATAAACTTGAAAAAGCCAGGTAACTATGAGGACTTAGCTGTTTTGTGTTTTTTAATGGTTTTTTTTTTTTTTTTAGTATTTTTTAAATGGGGTGTGGTAGAACGTCCCCATGCCAAATGATGAAAAACTTTAAATATTCTTTTAATCCCCCTGTTCTTCTTATTTCATGTCCTGAAAATTCTTTCTAATTGTATGGAGAAATGCATCCTTTAAATTAGCTCTTAGAATTATAGAATTGCTCTTAACCTCCCACACATAAGAGTAGTATTCTCATTATGGTTTTTCATGTGTGTTGGCTGTGTGTGTGTGTGTGTGTGTGTGTGTGTGTGTGTGTGTAGATAGCTGGCTATTTGTTATAATTAACCCTGCTCCCCTGATTCCCAATTCATTTCCTGTGAGAGGTCTCTTAAAAGTCTTTGTAATTGTTTAATAAGTATAGAACTTTTAATAAGTGATAATGTGATTCATTTAGGTAAATGATAAGCTTTTTAATATTTGTAGCAAATACTTTAAACTCCTAGAGATATTTTCTATTTGGTGACTGAGGCAAACAGAATTAGATTAGTTTTAGATACAGATTTAACTTCTAAAATTCTAAGGAGTCAGTGAAACTTGAAAAAAAATGAGACGTGTATCATACCTTGTTAAACCTTAGTTATTGTAATTTTATAATCAAATCCATGCATACTAATATCATTATTAAATAACAAAATAATTTTAATGTTTTAATTATTTTTATAATTAATTGCTAGCAAAAAAATAGTATTTTTAAAAATATTATGACTACTGATGTGGCTAGCCTCCAAAATGTCCATGAGTCATGCTTCTCAGTGTTTATGTCCTTCTATAGACCCCTCCCCTTGAGTTTGGGCTAGCCCTGTGGTGACTCGCTTTTGACCAGCAGACTGTCGAGAAGGTGTTACTTTGTGACTTCTGAGTGAACGTTGTAAGAGGCCTGGTAGCTTTTGCCTGAAGGTGAAGTTTACCGCCGTGTAAGAAGTCCAGTGTCTCTGAGACTGTCATATTGTAGGGAAGCCAAAGCTAGCTACAGAGAGAGGCTAATGTAAGGAACGAGAGTGTGAGAGATGCTTGCTTATCTGACTTCCAAATGTTATAATCATCTTGGCTGATGGATCTGACAGGAGTGATGAAACCATCTTGAATCTCTAGCTCAGATGAGACTTCAGATGGTTCCAGCCCCAGCCATCTGACTGTAGCTGCATGAGAGAGACCCAGGCAAGAACCACCCAGATGAGTCCAGAAATCCACAAAATTGTAAGAGATAAAAATAGATTGTTGTTTTAAGCCATTAAGTTTTGGAGTACTTCCACTGGAATAAACAACTGGAATAGTTACTGTTAACTAAAATTCGTTTTAAGTGTATTTTAAGGTTGACATTGAGGGCCAAGATACTTTACTCACCCTTTACCATTTGACATTTTTCTTGGGGACACTGTTTTGTGCCAAAAGATACTGTTGTAAACGTTTGAGACAGAATTGTAGATAAAGAGTTGTTCTGAGGTTCAGAACCAAAACTCAGCCTGATCCAACCTAGAGCTTTTTAAGGCTACTAGGAAGCTTTAAAGAGCTATGAATCACACCTCAGGGACCCATCAGTAATATGGGGATCCAGGTTGAATTCCAAGTATTTTCTATTTATAGTTACATGAAAGAACAAAATAAGATGAGATAATTTACCTTAAAAGAATTTTGATAAATATAAGCCTTTAACTCTTTCCTATCATTTACTCTATCTTTTCCAATTTTAGATCATATTTCGTGGCTAAATTAGACTATGCTTGGTAGAGTTAGGTTTCTAGTAGAAATGTGGGATTTGTATCAGGTTAATATGATTTTTAAGTTTCTTTATATCTTCCAGATAGAGGAAAACACGAATCCCCTGATGTCAGTGACTGCTAGTGTTTCTTGATTACTAACTGTTTGACCTCAAGTTCACTGAAGATTAGTATATTAGGCATAATGCATTCAAGCTCATTTTCTAAGTTATCTTTCATGTTTTGTCAACTTCCAGGTGGACTTTGAGCATTTTGGGGCAAGTGTGGTTAAAGTAGTCATAATTATCAACTGCCTGAAGTACTTACCTGGTATTTTAAAGAATATTAATAAGGTCACATTTAATTTGCTTGGGAGCTTTCACATGAATGTAAAATGATCATGTCTTATATTTTCATTTATTTCCCTAGCCGTTTGTAGGTTAATGTACTTTTATATCATATTGGAGAACTAATTTCTTGTTTAGTCTAATGTTAATATAGCATGTAACTTTTTATAGTTAAATGTTCTACATAATTTTGGACAGAAATCACATATATCACACATTAATCTTAAATGCATATGAGCTGAAAAGTAGAATTATAGATATGATAAAATGTATTATAGAACTGGCAAATGTTTTAAGGTATATCAATTATGATTTGTAACTATTTAGGCAAAAGTATGCATTTGCAGTTGCTTTGAAAAACCAAAGACAAATTTGAAAACCTTTCACCCTTTGTATTTAAGAAACTAATTTATAGATTATTGTTTATATGTAAAGCTAAAAACAGATTCCACTTTCCTCCAGCCATACTAACAAAACTTAATAAGTAGGCATTGCTTTAAAAATGACACAATCCACCAGTTATTTGGTAAGACTAGCGTAATCATAAATTTCCCATCCATGCTCTTTCCAAAAATACTAACCCACATTGTTCTCCCTGGACCTGTTGTGAGGATGACTAATCCAACTGCTGAGGTCTCCCTTTATGTGTTTGATGGAACACTTGGCTCGCTGGACTACAGCTGTGTGTTTATGTGCAGTGCACACCTGCAGGGGCCTGACAAATAGCTGTAGTATGCAGAGGATACAAAATTACCCTGGCAGCGCTGCAAATAAGGAAGTTTCTGTTTTGAAGTCCATATGTGTGTGTGCTTGAGATGCCAGCTGGTGTATTTATGTTGCATGCACAGATGTAAAACTGCCAACTGATTTTATACCAAATAAAGTCTAATCTTTTTATACGTACTTTGTGTCAAAGTTATGAAGTGGTACGTAAGAATGTTCTCACGACTTAGGTCTTTTAAAATAAAAGGTGCAGTTAAAAATATGAACTCTTGACATGACTAGGAAAGAGGATAGTGACGTACATAGATGGTATTTTTTAACTGTTACCTTTGTGTGGAAGAATGTTATTACCATATCATTATATAAGTAAAGCCTTGATTTATTCTAATCATTAATGATATCTATCCTTTTTTTTTTTTTTTTTTTGTGGCGAGAGTCCGTCAGGTCTATGTTTAATCCAGTTTATGAATACTGAAATGTGAAAGCCAGATTTATATAGTTACTTAACTTGAAGCTTTTCCCCTTTCTATATTATCAGTATATTTAATTTTAGCAAGTCCAATTGATAGTGAGTTTCGGGTGGCATTTTTACCATTTGTGTTTAAATTTGTTCTGAAAGAAATACCAGCATTTATAAGGATAATATTTTTTTTAAGTCCAGGGAAATTTAAACATCAACATAAAAATACTAGGAAAGCCAGTCAGAAGAACTTTTGAAAGGGTCAGGGTTTGGGTTTCTTTTAACATGTTCCCTCTAACCAAGTGAATAAATCTGTTTTATTTAATGTGTCCATTCTCAACAAGAATAATGATTTGATAGTTGGTAGAATTGATCTTCAAGTTAATACTTGCAAATTAGATTTCTCATGTCTGTTACTATTAACTATAGATTTATTTTAGAATTGTAATTTTTCTATCTGATTAGTGTTTGATATAGTCATTTCCTCTAAGAACTATCATGGCTTACCAGCTAATGTATTTTTCAATATGTAGTTTGTAGTAGTAATGGGCATGGCATGTTTCAGTTGACTTATCTTTAAAAGTATTGACTTTTAAATATTTGAAATATGTGTACAAATTAAGAATTTTTAGACATTGCACAATGAGAACTAGTTATCTGAATGATTATATTTGGTTTTGCTTTACATGTGATTTTAATGGTTTTTCTATTTGATCTGTTTAGTTTATAAATATTTGTAAGGAGAGAAACAGAGTTGGAGTGCTCATCCAAAATCATTAATTTTGATTAGGAAAATTTAATGATAGAAAAATATGTTGGCCTATTTCATCCAGTTTTGCAGTTGAAAGACACTGAATGTGTGCTTCACATATGTACATCTAAATATATTAATTGGTTCTTCTTCTGGCATTGATACAAGTTTGTTTTGACTTTGTATTTGTAGAACTTTCTTGTCATAGTTCCGTATTTGATTTTATTTGTGCTGATGTTTTCGATACCTTACTGATTATTCATTGTGATAACATTAAACCCATAAATATTTTTATTAACGCCTTTATTTTTATTAAGAAGCACCTTAGTAGTAGGCATGATTTCTTTCTTCAATAGTAAGCATTACTTTGTCACAAAAGGATGTGAATTTGCTTTTATTTCTGGCATGATTTTACTTGAACTTTATCATCTGATTTCAACAAATTGAGGAAGGGTCTGAGCTTTCAGAGTTGTCTCTTAGCCTTAAAAGTATGATTTTTGTTTGAATCACAGTTCTCAATTCATGAAGACTGCTTGATTTGGATTAGTTTTATATAATGAGACAGAAAGGTGGAATAGAAACCAAACCATATTTCCTAATGACTAACCTGAGTGATAGAGTGGTGTGGCAAAATGTACAATTAATAACATGTCAGAAGTACAATAAGAGACTAGAAAATTCCAAACAAAAAAACCTAAAGTTGAAAGGCAGTGTATTGTAGTTGAATGAGCTCGTGTTAAGCCTCGTTACTCAAAATTTTGTGATGTTAGCTTAGTTTTCTAGAGTTAGTTGAGTTTTTCCACGAGAGGAAGGGAATAATAATTCTATTTTAATAAAGTTGATGTGAGTATTAATAAGGTGATAGACATAAAACTTCTCCTAAGGTTAGGGTGTGGAGCATGTATTAGGTATTGAATAAATGTTGACCATTTTTTTTTTTATGGCAGTAGTAGTAGGAACTTGAAATAAATTAATTACATAGGAAATAAAACATACGTGTAAAGTTAACTCAGAAAAGAATAGAAACAGGAAAGATTGTTAATAAATAGAAGATTAATTGTTAATAAAATAAAAGAATATTTTAAGAAGGGACCAAACCTCAAATTTTTACAGCTACAAGACAGAACCTTTTATTACTCATTTGAGAGATTATGTTCCATACATTGCTTGGTTATTTAGTGCCAGGGCCAACTTCTTTTAGTAGGGTATCACTTCAAACACTGCTGCCGCCACTGCAGGTTGCAAGCACATGATTGAAGGCTTCTAGTTCTCAGCTCATGCCCAGATGTCTTTCAATAACTATAGCCAGTAATTTCTTCAAATTGCTCACTTTATCAGCAGCACATGTCATCAATCCTGAAGTGGTTGCTCAAGTCAAACTGCAGAATCTTTAGCTTACAGACGCAGCTGCAAACAGGTGAACAGGCAGAAAGTAATTTGTGCAGCTTGGTGGCTGTCAGACGAAAGACAGACAATCTGTGTTTAAAACAGATTGCAGGCCCTGTATGGGCCAGACAAAAGGGATTTCTCCAACTGCAAATAATTCCAAGGTTAACATATTTTCCTTTCTGCCATTAGGTGATTTGTTAAAATTGGAAACAATGAACATTATAAATCTACACAGAAACTGGAGACAAGATGAAAGAGAAAATCAGATCACTAAATAGGTTTACATTTGTCTTTCCAAAGAAGTACAACTGGCATTCATAGAAGCTATTTTCTCACAAATTAAGCCAAGTTATAAAATAATTCTTTGAAACTTACAAGATTATAAATGTTTCAAGTTGCATTAAGAATTATTGATATTAAAAAATAATGAAACCTGAACCAGTACAGTTTTTATAAATATTTTGGTTTTTTGAGTTAATTGTTAATTTGTGAAAGTTACAGTTTACTTCTTTCAAATATTACTCAGTGTTTCCCTTGGAAGTTTATTAATGTAAATGTTAAAAGAATCATATGTCATATATATAAAGCTTTTCAGCACATAAGGATCTATCATGGTTACAGAACAAAAATTCTTACGGAGAAAAAAATTTTGAGGACTTAGGTATTTAAAAGAGTATTCTAACATTTTATTTTCCTGGTAGTTACTGGAACATGGCTCTGAAAGCATCTTAACCTTACACTTGTAAGATAGTTGCATTTTAGAGAATGTTCCACATTGCATTAGGAATATGCATTTTGTCCATGTATCTTAAAATTAAAACTGTGTTATGAGATTGTAAATCCTCAATGTATTTATTACTTGTCAGTATTTGTCCGTGTGAATGCTTACTTAAAATAGGAAGGATTATATTACATTTAGCTTTATGAGTACTTCATCATGGATGACTGCTGGAGAAGCTACACACAGATATGTTTATATATTTAAAATGTGTGTGTGTGTGAGAGAGAGAGAGAGAGAGAGAGAGAGAGAGAGAGAGCAAGCAAGCACATGTGTGTATAGCACATGAGAAGTAAAAGGTAAGTCCTCCTTTGTTATTACCTACCTGAGCTCATGTCTCTGATATAGAGAGCAACTATAAATGAATGTGACTGATTTATTCTCTTACTTTTTGGGTCTCTTGTACTTTACTTTCATGTTTCATGGTCATTTTTGTGTTGTTGTAATTGTGTTTAATGGTTAATGAATCTTTGTAATACAGGGTTTAAGTACATAGCTTCAGTGTCAAACTGGATTCAAGTCGCAGTAGGTCATTTTGCATGACCTTGGACAAGATACTTAACCTCTCCAATTCTGTTTTTCAGTGATGATAGTGCTATTTATGTAACTCATGTTGTTTTTGTGATATTTCAGAAAAAATAATATAAAGTATTGTGCATGGTGCCTTGCACATATTTAAAGGTTCAATATACCTTAGCTATTTTCTGGTAGAATTTAAACATCCTGGGGAGAGGGAGTGTGTTGGTCTTGCTCCTAGCTGCTTCCTAAGCATTTGTTGTCATGCTTGAACACTGTAAGAATGTAACTAGTCAGAATGAACTTATAATTGGTTCTGTACATTTCAGAGTCCACTTTGCTGATAGTTTTTAATGATAAAAATCTTTCTTTGCCAAATACCTTGATTTCAGAAATTAGAACAATTCTGATTTACTTTTTGAGTATAGACAAAATGAAGGGTGATATGAAAATTTTAATTTTTTCATATTGAATTTACCTAAAACTAAAAAATTATTCTGCACTGTAGTCATTTTTTTCAAATGCCATTGATGTTTTTCAGCTTTACTGAGGTATAATTGACAAAATAACAAGATTTGATTTTTTTTTATTTTTTCATTAAAAATTTTTTTTGAATGTTTGTTTATTTTTGAAGGAGAGAAAGAGCATGAACAGTGGGAGAGCAGAGAGAAAGGGAGACACAGAATCCAAATTGGGCTTCAGGCTCTGAACTGTCAGCACATACCCCAGTGCAGGGCTCGAGCTCATAAACCATGGGATCATGACCTGAGCCGAAGTCAGACGGTTACCTGACTGAGCCACCCAGGCGCCCCTTTTTAACTTTTTTTTTTAATGTTTATTTTTGAGGGAGGAGGAGAGACAGAGCATGAGTCAGGGAGGGGCAGAGAGAGAGAAAGGGAGGCAGAATGTGAAGCAGGCTCCAGGCTGCTCCCGATGCGGTGCTCGAACTCACCACAAGATCATGACCTGAGCCGAAGTCAGATGCTCAACTGACTGAGCCACCCAGGCACCCCTTGATATATTGTATTTTTGAAAATAGTGGTGATTTGATACATTTTGAAAGGATTAATTAACACATCCATCACACTTATTTTTATCTGGTGAGAACGTTTAAATTCTACTCTTAGCAGATTTTAATTATTCAGTACAATTCTAGTTGCCATGTTATACACATTAGATCCTTAGACTTTAATTCATCTTTTAGCTCAAAATTTGTGTATTTACCAATTTCTTCCTTTTTCCCACAGCTGGCAAGATCCTTTTTACTCTCTGTTTCTTTGAGTTTGACTTGCTTTTTTTTTTTTTTTTTTAAAGATTCCATATATAAGTGATACCTTATAGTATTTCTATTTTTCTGTCTGGGCTTATTTCACTTAGCATAATGCTCCCAAGTTCTATCCATATTGTTATAAACAGGACTTCTGTCTTTCTGGTGGCTGTATAATATTCCTATATGTAACACACACACACACACACACACACACACACACACACACACACACACACCCCATATCATCGATATCCATTTATCATTGTTGTTTCCATATCTTGGCTACGGTAAATGATGATGTGATTAATATGTTAATGTAGATATTTATTTGATTCAAATATCACTGGTTTTTAATGCCAGATTATTTTGTGAGTATAAGCCTCTTGGTCTTCATACTGGCCTACCGTTGTTCCATTATTAGGTCCAAAATTGAGGGTGTAAGAACACAAGTATTAACTTTCAGTTTTGTAGGTTTCTCATATTAAAACTGTTTTGCCTATAGAGTAGTAGTTAGAGTTTTTCAAATATACTGATGTGCAGGCCTCACACCAGACCTCTTATTTTGAAATCCTTGAGCGTGGGGCCTGGATGTTGGCCATTAAGGGAAAAAAACAAAAACCAAAAACCAAACCCACAAAAACCTCTTTATGTTAATATAACATGGGTCCAGGCTTGAGAACAACTGCTCTAGAACAGAGATTGGCAAAGGATGGCCCATGGGCCAAATCTGACCCACTGCCTGTTTTTCACTGGTACATAGCATGGTTATTTGGCTATTTGTTTACTTGTCTGTGGTCTGTTGTGCTACAACAGTAGAGTTGAATAAGTGCAAAAGCGACCTTGTGGCGCACAAAGCCTAAAATATTTGCTTTCTGACCCTCTATAGGAAAAGTTTGCTCTAAACCTTGCTTTCGATTTAAGTTCTGGTTAACACAGCTTTGCCAGTTGCCTAGCTTTCTTACTAGTCTTGATGTAATTGATTGGTGAATTAGCTAGACTTTTGGTTATATTTTTGTTTCTTGCCTATTGGATTGTGAACTATTGGAGGACAGGCACTATATTTTTTAGCTCTTTGAATACCTCAGCACTTAATATCCTTAATTTTGCCTAGTTGTGTCTAAGTAGGAGTGCATTGATGGATATTAGCTACTATCCTTAGGTTATTACATGAGGGTACCAGCAAGGGGCAGCATGGAGCTTTTGCCTTGCACACTCTTTCATCTGTAATATTACAGTATGTTAAAATAAATGTTACACTATTTTACACGATTGCCAGGCCATAAATAATTATGGCAAATATCATAATTTTTAAAAATTTCTTTAATTACCTTTAATCTACATTATTCCTTTTATCAGTTCCACTTGTTTCAGATCTGTCTCAGCTACAAAATAGCATGCCACATTTTCATCATCACTATTTTCAATATTGGTCTTCATTCCTGCTTCAAGAACTTTTGGCAATGACTGGGATATTTATGTCTTGAAAATATTTTGGGCTCTGGCAGATAAGAGATTGATCCCACTTTAATAATAGTTTGGCCTTACTTCCAGGTCTTTAATGGGTCAAAATTAGCTTTGCTTTTGTTACTAGTGTGGTTACATTAGTTTTTTAATTGTGGGTTGCTTAGGACATGAAGGAATCCCATCTAGGCTTCTGTTTTATTCCCTGGAATTAAGCGTTCAGCTAGTTTTCAACTGTTACTCCACAAAGCTTGTTCAAGCATTGTCTTAGCATTTGTTTTCATGTTATAGTTAGTACACATACATGTGTTATATATTTATTAAGAAAGTAAGATCACCATCGTTAAAAGATTTTTCATTTGAGTTGTTGAATAAAGTGAGTATGTTATTTAGGGTAGGGAAAAAAATAAGCACTCAGGCAGGTTGCTGACTGCAGTCCAAATGGCTGATCAGAGAGTCTTTATATACATCGGTAATGTGTTGTGCAATATAAGCTGAAATATATTCCACAAGGGAGGAAAACGGAATAGGTTACATACGCTGTTCCTAAGTGCAATGAATATAAAACTCCATTACTCACTTCAGGCAGGTGCTTTTTATATGAGGCTTTAAAGAAATGTAAAACTGCTGGTGAAATGATTGGTTTGTACAGACACCACTTAAGTTCTAGTGCTTTGACCAGATAAAGAGGTTAAAAGTATTTTTGCAAACATTTCTTGAATGATTCAGGGATTGAAGGTTAATATTCTCTTGGTGTAATAACCCATCAGTATAAGCACTGTATATAGTATATGAAATTTGTCTCTGACTTGGTTATGAAAATCAGGGACCCAGGAATAATATTCAAGCTTTTCTTGGATAATGACAAAGAAATTCCACTTACCAAAATTCATTCTTAAGATATATGTATTTAACAGTATTTTTGAAGAACTACTTAGATAATATTTCATTGTAGTTTTCAGTATTGTTCTTTAAGAATTTAAGATTATTTTTTAGGCATTAAGATTAGAAGAACTTTTGGAATATAAAATACTTCTTTTTAGGGTAGCTCTACAATTAGTTGATGAATATCATGAAGAATTAGGAAGTATTCTAATTAGTCCATAAAGATTTATAGTGGGTCAACCTATATGAGTCCCTATATCTCTCTTCCCTTCAAGTCTTAAAACAGGCACCTACTTATAGTTTAAACACTGAACATTCTTCCACAAATGAATCTTCATAAGCATAAACTATAAGGGGTATTGAAAGAGTAATAAATAGGGGTTCAAATTTGTTTTAGGTTTTAAATATGTGAACCAGTGGGTTTTCTTTTTAAACCTGTCCTAGATTGATTAATCAATTGATTTCTCTCTTCTCCTCTCTTTCTTTCTCTCTGTTAATACAGAAGTGAAATTTACAGTATACACAATTAACAATTTTAAAATGTACAGTTCAGTGGCATTTAGTGTATTTGTAATGTGGTGTAACTGCCAGCTCTCTCTGGTTTAAAAACCTTTTAATCACTCTGTAAAAAAACCCCATACCCTTTAAGTAGTCACTGTTTAGTCCCTCCTCTGCCTCTTCTCCTGGTAACTTCTTTTTTTTTTAAATTTTTTTTTCAACGTTTTTTATTTATTTTTGGGACAGAGAGAGACAGCATGAACGGGGGAGGGGCAGAGAGAAAGGGAGACACAGAGTCGGAAACAGGCTCCAGGCTCCGAGCCATCAGCCCAGAGCCTGACGCGGGGCTCGAACTCACGGACCGCGAGATTGTGACCTGGCTGAAGTCGGACGCTTAACCGACTGCGCCACCCAGGCGCCCCTTCTCCTGGTAACTTCTAATTGCTTTCTGTTTTCTTTGGATTTACCTATTCTGGACATACCATGTAAAATGAATTATATAATATATTTAAAGATTGGCTTTTTCTCTCAGAATACTCAGGAGATCTAAATTGTTGTGTGTATCAATAGTTTATTTTTATTGCTGCATCTCATTCCATAGTAGTAGTAGTAGTAGATATATCACAGTTTAGCTATATAGCTATTAAAGGACATATAGCTTGTTTCCAGTTTTTGCCTATTACTTATAAAACTGCTATACACATTTTGTATACTCATTTTTGTGTGAACATAAGTTTTCTGTGGGATAAGTATTCAGGAATATGGTTGCTAGGCTGTATAGAAGTTGCCATGTTTAGGTTTGAAAGAAGCTGCCAAATTATTTTCAGGAATGGCTGAACCATTTTGCTTTCCCACCAGTAATGTATGAGTGATCCATTTTCTCCATATACACATCAGGATTTGATTTTGTCACTATATTTTATTTTAGCTGGCTGGGTAGGTGAGTAGTTGTAATTTCCATTCCCTTGATAGCAATACAAATGATGTTCATCTTTTTATTTTTTTTATTTATTTTTTTTTATTTATTTTTTTTTATATGAAGTTTATTGACAAATTGGTTTCCATACAACACCCAGTGCTCATCCCAAAAGGTGCCCTCCTCAATACCCATCACCCACCCGCCCCTCCCTCCCACCCCCCATCAACCCTCAGTTTGTTCTCAGTTTTTAACAGTCTCTTATGCTTTGGCTCTCTCCCACTCTAACGTCCTTTTTTTTTTTTTTTTTTTTCCTTCCCCTCCCCCATGGGTTCCTGTTAAGTTTCTCAGGATCCACATAAGAGTGAAACCATATGGTATCTGTCTTTCTCTGTATGGCTTATTTCACTTAGCATCACACTCTCCAGTTCCATCCACGTTGCTACAAAAGGCCATATTTCATTTTTTCTCATTGCCACGTAGTATTCCATTGTGTATATAAACCACAATTTCTTTATCCATTCATCAGTTGATGGACATTTAGGCTCTTTCCATAATTTGGCTATTGTTGAGAGTGCTGCTATGAACATTGGGGTACAAGTGCCCCTATGCATCAGTACTCTTGTATCCCTTGGGTAGATTCCTAGCAGTGCTATTGCTGGGTCATAGGGTAGGTCTATTTTTAATTTTCTGAGGAACCTCCACACTGCTTTCCAGAGCGGCTGCACCAATTTGCATTCCCACCAACAGTGCAAGAGGGTTCCCGTTTCTCCACATCCTCTCCAGCATCTATAGTCTCCTGATTTGTTCATTTTGGCCATTCTGACTGGCGTGAGGTGATACCTGAGTGTGGTTTTGAGATGTTCATCTTTTTAGATGCTTATTTACTATCTGTATATCCCTTTAGTGAAATGTCTGTTTATGTTTTAGCCTATCTTCTAACTGGCTTGTTTGTGTTTTTACTGTTGGGTTTTGGGAGTTCTTTATATATTCTAAATACTAGTCCTTTGTCAGATATCTGGCTTACAAATATCTTTTCTCAGTCTGTAGCTTACCTTTTCTTAAATAGGTTTTATATAAAGCAAAATTTTTAGTTTTGGTGAGGCCCCAATTTTTCCTTTGTGAACTGTGTTTTTGTTAAGTCAGGGAACTCTTCTCTGCCTCTCCCTAGATTGCAAAGATTTTCTCCTGTTTTCTTTCTTTTTTTTTTCCTTGAATGTTTACAGTTTTACATTTAAGTCCATGGTTCATTTTGACATTAAAAAAAAAATAAGATATTGGACCTAGGTTGAGGTTGATTTATTTTGCCTTTGGATGTCCACCTATTCCAGCACTATTTGTTGAAAAGACTGTCTTTCTTTCATTGAATTGCATTTGCAGCCTTGTTAAAAAGTATTTGGCATATGGGTATTTGTGTATTTCTGGATTCTCCATTCTGTTTCGCGGATCTGTGTGTCTCTTCTTGCACAAATATTGCATAGTCTTGATTACTGTAGGTGTATAATAAATCTTGAAATTAGTAGACTGACTCTTCCACTTTCTTCTTTCTGGAATTGTTTTCAGTTATTCTAGTTCATTTGCCTTTCTATAAATATTGTTGAGTCTTCCATGAACACTATATGTCTCTTCATTTATGTAGATCATTGGCTTCTTTCATCAGCATTTTATAGTTTTCAACATATAAGTCAAAATACTTTGTTAATTTTACTCCACTGTATTCCATTTTTTTCGTGATTATAAATGTTTTTATTTTTAATTTTAGTATGCACTTATATTCATTGCTAGTTTATAAATGCATAGATTTTTCTATTTTTGTTTTATATCCTGCATTCTTAATAAACTTATTCTGGAAGTTAAATTCCTTGGGCTTTTTTACATCAACTGGACAGAGGGATAGGTGTTTTTTTTTTGTTTGTCTTTTCTTTTTTGTTTGTTTTTTCCCCATTTATATATCTCTCATTTCTCTTTCTTCTCTTGGCACTGGATAGAACTTCCAGCATTTTGTTGAGTAACAGCAGTGGGAGCTGGCATCCTTGGCTTTCTTCCAATCTTAGTGCAAAAGCATTCAGTCTTTCACCAGTAAATAGTTTTACGTGTTTTTGTAGATATTCTTTCTCATGTTAAGGAAGTTTTCTTTTCCTATTTTCCTGAAAGTTTTTATCAGAATCAGTATTGAATTTTGTCAGATGTATTTTCTTTATCAATAGAAATCATCATGATTTTTCTCCTTTAGCTTATTAATATTATAGATTTCATTGATTTTCCAATATTGAACTAAACATCTATTCCTAGAATAAGCCCTACTTGATCATATATTATTTATATTTGTATTCACACAAACTCATTGCTGAATTCCATTTTCTAATATTTTCTTAAATATTTTCACATGTGTATTGATAAGGAATATTTGTATATAATTTTCCTTTTTTTGTGATATCTTTCTTTTGGAATCAGCACAATTCTGGCTTCATAAAATGGAATAGGAAGTGTTTCCTCTTTTTCTGTGTCCTGGAAGAGATTGTGTGGAAGGGATATTAATTCCTCTTTAAAGATTTGATACAATTCTCCACCTATGCCTAAAGTTTCACTTTTGGGGAATGTTTTTGTTTGTTTCTTGATTCACTGATCTCTGTCATCAAAGCTGTCAAAGCATTGTTTATGGTAGTATCTTATTAATTTTTTGATGTCTGCAGAGTTGATAGTGATAACCCGTTTCATTCCTAATAATTGACTATCTAGGACTTACCTGTTTTTGTTTTCTTTGTTAGTATTGCTAGATATTTGTCACTTCTATTGACTTTTTTTTTTATTTTTATTTTTTTCCAACGTTTGTTTATTTTTGGGACAGAGAGAGACAGAGCATGAACGGGGGAGGGGCAGAGAGAGAGGGAGACACAGAATCGGAAACAGGCTCCAGGCTCTGAGCCATCAGCCCAGAGCCTGACGCGGGGCTCGAACTCACAGACCGCGAGATCGTGACCTGGCTGAAGTCGGACGCTTAACCGACTGCACCACCCAGGCGCCCCTCTATTGACTTTTTTAAAAAGCCAGTGTAAATAAATTTCATTGATTTCTGCTGTCCTTACTGTATCCTACCTCTGACTGCTTTGGGTTTATTTTGTTCTTCTTTTTCTAAGTTTTTGAGGCAAGAGCCTAGGATATTAACTTGAGACTTTTACTTTTCTAATAATGTATCCATTTAGTGCTATGAAATTCCCTCCCTGTACTGCATTAGGTGTGCACCACAAATTTTTTATGTTGTATTTTCATTCAGTTCAGTATATGTTGTTTTTTTTCCCCCCCCTAAGTATTCCTCTTTGACTTGTGGAATATCTGGATCTGTTTAATTTCCAAGTATCTGGAGATTTTCCTATTATCTTTTTCTTACTGATTTCTATCTTGAATTTATTATGGCTGGTGAACAAACTCTGTTTTCAATTCTTGTAAATTTGTTGAGATTCATTTATGCTCACAATGATATAATCCATTTGTTATACATTCTTTGGGTATTGAAAATAATGTATATTCTGTTCTATAATATCAGGAAAGGCTTCTTGACTGAAAATGTTTTTGACATCCTCTGTGTCTTTATTGCTATTGTGTCCAGTTTTTCATCACCTATAAGCTATAGATTTTGTAGTTGTGTCATTGGTTTCATATACATTTAGGACTGCTGTGTCTTTTTGGAGTACCTACTCTGGTAATTTTTGTTTGTTATGTCTCTTATGTCTCCTTTATCTGACATTAATAAAACCATTCCTGCTTTTTTAAAAAAAAATTGAGATTAAATTCAAATAACCTACACTACTTAACCATTTTAAGGTGTGCAATTCAGGTGTTTTTATTATATTTGTAATGTTGTGCAACCATCACCAGTGTCTAATTTTATAATATATTTTATCACTCAAAAAGAAACTCCATATCCATTGATAGTCACTTCTCATTACCACTGCCCTCCATCCTGGCAACTAGTAATCTACTGTGTCTCTGGATTTACTCTTCTCAATATTTCCTATAAGTAGAGTCATGCTTACATGACCTTTTCTATCTGACTTATTTCAATTAGCATGTTTTCAAGGGTCATCTATGTTGTAATATTGCATATCGGTAATTCATTTCTTTTTATGGCTGAATATTTCATAATATTGGTACTCCACATTTTGTATATCCGTTCATTGGTTGGTGGACATTTGAGTTTCCACTTTTTGACTGTTAACAACAATGCTGTTAGAACATCCTTGTACAAGCTTTTGTGTGGATGTATGTTTCCACTTCTCTTGTATGCTTACTGCGTAAGAAAGGAATTGCTTGGTGATATGGTATTTTATGTTTAACTTTTTGATGAATTACCAGATTGTTTTTCACAGCAGCTGCCCCATTTTGCATGCCCGCCAGCAATATATGAGAGTTCCAATCTTTATCACACATGTGATTGTCTCTTTTTTTTTTATAGCCATACTAGGTGGTGTGAAGTGGGATCTTACTATGTTTCACTTTCTTTTGACTAATATTTGTGTAATCTACCTTTTTATGCACTTTCACAGCTCTCCCACATTATTGTATTTGAAGTAAGTTTCTTTTAGACAGTGTATAGCTGGATTGTATTTTTAATCTAGTCTGCCAATCTTGTCTTTTAATTGCTAGATTAGGACTATTTATATTTTATTTTTTAGAGAGTGTACATACATGCGTGCATGTGAGTGGCGGGGAGGGAGGAAGGGAGGGAGGGAGAGAGAGAATGAATATCTCAAGTAGGCTCCACGCTTTTTAGCATGGAGCCCAACACAGGACTCCGTCCCATGACCCCAGGGTCATGATGTGAGCCGAAATCAAGAGTTGGATGTTCAACTAACAGAGCCACCCATGCACCCCAGGACCATTTACATTTAGTCTAACTATTGGTAGGTTAGGCCTTAAGGCTAACACTAGTTGGTTTATGCTTTCTGTTGGATCTGTTCTTAATTTTTCTTTTTTTGCCTTGTTGGCTACTTAAACATTATTTAGTTCTCATTTACATATAGCTATTTTGAGTCTATCTTGTTGGGAAGCTTTTATTAGTGATTGTTTTAGGTATACATTTCATATAGCTAACTTATTACAGTCTAATGGTATCATCTGTTTTTCAGTTCAAGTGATGCATAGAAACCATACTCACCTTTATGTTTCTTTACCCTCTCTATTTATAGTATAATTGTCTTAAATATTCCCTCTGTGTATATTGAGAACCGCATCAAATATTTTTGCTTCACCATGAAACAGGGTTTAGAAAACTTAAGAAAAGAAGGAAAGTCTTAAATTTACCCTGTTTTTGCTTATTGTAGTTTTCATTTTTCCTAGTATTCCAAAGTTCCTTATTTTATTCTTCCTGTTTGGAGAACTTACTTTTTGCATTCTTTTAGGGTAGATCTGCTACTGAAAATATCATTTCTTTCAGACTAAAAGTTCTAAACCTAAAAATTCTATTAAGTTAAATACTTAACAAAATATTACAAAATTTCTTAGTTTTCCTTCAGTTGAAAATGTCTGATTTTTCCCCTTCAGTCCTGAAGGATATTTTCAGCAGTTGAAAATATGCCACTGCCTATGTACCTTTATGGTTTCTAATGAAATCAACAAGCTGCTGCCATTTGAATTGCTTCTCTATGGGTATCATTTCTTTTTTACTCCTTAAAGTTTTTTTTTTCCTCTGCTTTTAGTTTTCAGTAGTTTACAGTGTATTTTTATTTCTTTGATTACTCTGGGGTTAGCTCAGCTTTTTAATTTCAGGTTTATGTCTTTTGCCAGATTTGGACAGTTTTTAGCCATTACTTCTTCAAGTGCTTTTTCACCTCTACCTTCCTTGTCTCCTCTGGGAGGAGGACAATCTGATGACATGATTGTTAGATTTTGTGTGATGGTCCCACAGGTCCCTGAGATTTTGTTCATCTATTTTTTCTATTGTCTGTGTAGTTCAGATGAGGTAATTTCTGTTATTCTGTCTTCCAATTTAGTGATTTTTTTCCTTTGTCTTCTTCATTTTGGTATTGAACTCATCCACTAAATTCCTTATTCTGTTATTGTATTTTCCAATTCTAAAATATCTATTTGTTTCCTTTTTTATGTCATTTTCATTCTCTTCTCTTCTCCTCTTACTATAGTTTTCTATTTCTTTGTTAAATCTTTCGATTTTCATTTATTTCAAGTATACTTACAATTGCTTAGGGAAACATTGTTAAGATGACTGCTTAAAAGTTTTTGTCAGATCTAACATTTCTGTGATCTCAGTGGCCTCTATTAATTGTCTTTTTTCATTTGGGATCTTGGTTTTTGGTTTAAGTTCTTTTCTTTTTTTAAAAGTTTTATTTATCTTTTTTAGTCACATCTACACTCATCATGGGGCTCAAACTCATGACCCTGAGATCGAGTTACATGCTCTTCCCATTGAGCCAGCCAGGCACCCCAGTATAAGTTATTTTTGATTGAAATCTGGATATTTTGGATATTGGTTTCTGAGACTCTGGATTTTATTTAAACTTACATTTTATATGACTTCATCTGATAATTCTCCAGCAGTGGAAAGGGACATATGCCCTTATTACTGCTGTGTGGGCGTGGAAGTCCAGGTATTCCACTTGGCTTCCATTGCTATCCAAGGGGGTAGGCGGTTCTTGTAACTTCTGGCCCAAGGTGGGAATTTTGGCTCTCATTTAGAACTCCACTGGTACCTTTCAGTCTTGGAATAGTTGGGTTGCCTCATTACTGTTATCTGTGAGGTCTCTGCTGACACCGTGGTGGTGGTGGTGGTGGTGGTGGTGGTTGGTGGTTGGTGGTGGTTGGTGGTGGTTGGTGGTGGTTGGTGGTGGTCGTGGTGGTGGTCGTGGTGGTATGGCTCATTATTGCTAGAGGTTGGTGAAAGTCCTCTGACTGTCCACTAGGCCTCCTTGACATCTGCCCAGCTGGAAGGTTAAGGGGGCCTCCTTATTGCCAGGCTGAATTGGAAGTCCAGGTTATCTGTTAAGCTTTTTGTATGCTACCCAGTGAGGGCTTGGGGGTTCCTTGTTTTAGAACATGTTGAAGGTCTAGGCTTCCCATTGACCTTTCCTGCTGTTGGTGGTTGTGGGATTAAAGTTTTTTGCTGTGGTGTTTGGCTGGAGTAGAACATTTGTTGTCTAAAAATTTTCTGTCATTCTGGGATCTCCCTTTCAATTCTTTGGCTAGGGAAAACTGGCTTTTGTTGGAAGGTTTTTTGTCTCTATTGACATTTCTGTGTTGCTAGGTTCTTCACCCTCAAGTCTGGGATATATTAGGCAAAAACATAACCTGTACACCTCACCACTGTCTCTTTTTTTAGGTCCTGAGTTTCCCCTAACTAGTCTGCCATTTTCTTTGTGCCATTCAGTCTTTTTTTTTTTCCTTCTATACATAATATTGTTTTTTTTTTGTTCTAATTAACGTGAAAAAAGTCTACACTGTCTTCCTGGAAGTGCAACTTGTTTATTTCTATAACAAATTTAGAAGTATCTTAAATCTTAATTGTTACTTTTTTGTTAGAATAAGAGTGAATGTGGGGCGCTTGGTGGCTCAGTTCGTTAAGCATCTGACTCTTGGTTTCGGGTCAGGTCATGACCTCAAGGTTTCGTGAGTTTGAGCCCTGCGTTGGGCTGTGTGCTGAAGGTGGAGCCTGCTTGGGATTCATATTCTTTCTCTCTTCTCTCTCTCTTCCCTCCCCCTCCCCCTTCCTCTACTTATGCTGTCTCTGTTTCTCTCAAAATAAATAAAGGAACTTAAAAAAGAATAGTGAATGTGACCTTGAGTAGTCTGATGTTTGTTGATGCTTTTTTTGTTGTTTTGTTTTGTTTTTGTTTCTGTTTTTGTTTTGTTTTTTGGCTTAACCATACCCAAGACACCTGACATGATATTTTACTCTGAATTTGGCTGTAGTAAAAAACATTTGTTCTCTAGGGATGTGGCTGGCACAATCATGAATAATTTTGAACTCAGTTCATATGTAGATTGCATTATTGTTTCTATTCTTCCTCTCCTTGCACGTATCTTTTAAACCTATTTTTAGAGTCCAGACATCTTCCATCATTTTATTTGTATATTTGGTTTATTTATTGGAAAGTCTTATTGATACATGTAAATGTATACATTGTACTCTGTTCCCTTTGATTTCCCTTACAGGTTTGGATGTATATACCAAATTAGTAGAGTATTTTTGTTGTAGCCTCTTGATTTTATCTACAGTGATTACAGAGCATTATTTGTCTTTAGTCTGAAACTTTATTTAAGTTTCCAAACATAGTAAGTAAATTTTAGATAATATATGAATATGTTTTATAAAATTTGATTTTTCTACATTTATGACAATTTCTATGTAATTTCTAATATCAATGCATCTGTGGTTATCACATAGTTGTAACTGTGCTGCATGTAGGATTTTATGTTCTATTGTTTGATTTAACAAGTACTTTTAATATACTTTTACATAAACATCAAATAACATAGGCTTTTTATAATAATGAGGTAATGACATTTCATAATGTACCTAACAATTCTCTTCTGTTGCATCTAAGTATTTTTTGGTTTTTGCTGATGTAATTAATATTGCTATAAGCATTTCTCCTTTCTTTTTAGTTATTTCTTTGGGATAAATTCCTAGGATTGAGTAATTTGGTAATGGGTTATAAACTTAAAAACATATAGTATTATTGCATACATTCATTTTTCATGAATACCTAAACAATTGGTAATGAAGGGTAATGATTATTTTACTAAAACCTCAACAACATTAAATATTGTAGACTGCAGTTACAAATGATGCTTCACTTTTGCTTAATTCACTTTTCTTTAGTTACAGCAAAATTGATCTTTTGTCATATATCTTATTATTTGTATTTCCTCCTACATGTATTTCCTTTCATATTCTTTATCATTCACTGATTCAAGGATTCATTTATTCATTCAAATATGTAAGTGCTTTCTTAAGTGATTCATTAAGTTTTTAGTGTATTTATCAAAGAACTTTTAAAAGTTTGTGTTAAGTGTTTGGCTTCTCCCTGTGAATATTTATGCAATCAAAATAGAAACATGTTAAACTATCAAATAGGGCCATCTTGACTTTCATTTATAACAGTAAATTTTCCCACACGTTTTGTGTATAGACACACCTCAGAGAAATTGCAGGTTCAGTCCAGACCATCAAAACAAAGCGAGTAAAGTGAATTTTTTGGTTTCCCAGTGCATGTAAAAGTTATGTTTACAATATGTTGTAGTCTATTAAGTAGGCAATAGCATTATTTTTTTGTATATATGTGTGTGTATGTATATATGTGTGTGTGTGTGTGTGTGTGTGTGTGTGTGTGTATATATATATATATATATATATATATATATATATATATATACATACCTTAAAGAGTACTTTACTGATAAAAAATGGTGACCATTATCTGAGCTTTCAGTGAGTTAGTAATCTTTTTGCTGGTGAAGAGACTTGCCTCAATATTGGTGGCTGCTAACTGATCGGGGTAGTGGTTGTTGAAGGTTGGGGTGGCTATGGCAATTTCCTAAATAAGACAACAGTGAAGTTTGCCACATCTATTGATTCTTCCTTTCATGAACAATTTTTCTGTAGCACGTGATGCTCTTTGATAGCATTTTACCCATAGTAGAACTTCTTTCAAAATTGGAGTCACTATTTTCAAATTGTTGCTGCTTTATCAATGTTTATGTAATATTCTAATGCCTTTGTTGTCATTTCAACAATCTTTACATCTTCACCAGGACTATACTCCATCTTAAGAATCCACTTTTTTGCCTCATCCATAAGAAGCAACTCCTCATCCATTAAAGTTGTATCATGAGATTGCAGCAATTCAGTCACATCTTTAGACTCCACTTCTAGTTCTTCTTGCTATTTCTACCATACCTGCCATTACTTCCTCCCTGAAGTCTTGAACTTCTCAACATCATCCATGAGGGTTGGAATCAACTTCTTTCAAACTCTTGTTGAAGTTGATATTTTGACCCCTCCCATGAATGATGATGAGATGCTTAATGGTATCTAGAATAGAGAATCTTCCTTTTTTTGAAAAAATATTTTAAAATGTTTTTATTTATTAGAAGAGTGAATTTTTCTAGAGGGTTTTCTATTTATTTTACCCAGATCCATCGGGGAATCATACTCTGTGGCAGCTGTAGCCTTATGAAAAGTATTTCTTAAATAATAAGACTTGAAAGTTGAAATGATTCATTGATCCATGGCTGCAGAACTGGTGTTGTGTTATCTGGTTTGAAAAAAAACAATCTTGTTGTGCATCTCCATCAGAGCTCTTGGGTAACTTTCTACATTGTCATTGAGCAGCAGTGTTTTGAAAGAATTTATTTTCTTGAGTAGTAGGTCTCAACAGTGGGCTTAAAATATTCAGTAAACCATGTTGTAAACAGATATGCTGTCATCTAGGCTTTACTATTCATTTACTAGAGCACAGGCTAACTAGATTTATCATAATTCTTAAGGGCCTTAGAATTTTCAGAATGATAAGTGAACATTGACTTCAATTTAAAGTCACCAGTTGCATTAGCCACTAACAAAACAGCCTGTCCTTTGAAGGGTTAAAGCCAGGCATTCACTTCTCTGTTACAGCTATCAAATCCCCACATGGCATCTTCTTCCAATAAAGGCTGTTTTGTTTACATTGTTTAGGGTAGCTACCTTCATTAACTATTTAGCTGGATCTTCTGTATAACTTGATGCAGTTTCTACAGCAGCACTTCCTGCTTGACCTGGCACTTCTGTTATGGAGATTGCTTCTTTCCTTAAACCTCATGAAGCAACCTCTGCTAGCTTCAGACTTTTCTTCTGCAGCTTCCTCACTTCCCTTGCCTTCAAAGAATTGAAGAGAGTTCGTGCCTTGCTCTGGATTAGGCTTTCGCTTACGGGAACGCTGTGGCTGCTTTGGTCTTCTATGTAAACCATTAAAACTTCATATCGGCAGTAAGGTTGTATCATTTGTGTGTTCACTGGGGTAGCACTTTTTATTTCCTGCAAGAACATTTCCTTTGCATTCACAACTTGGCTAATTGTTTGGCACAAGAGGCTTAGCTTTTGGCCTATCTTTGGCTTTTGACATGCCTTCCTTGCTAAGCTTAATCCTTCTAACTTTTGATTTAAAGTGAGAGACATGTGACTCACTTGAACACCTAGGGGACATTGTAGGTTATTAATTGGCCTAATTTCAAGATTGTTGTGTCTCAAGGATCAGGGAGGCCCAAGAAGAGAGGGGAGAGATGGGGAATGGCTGGTTGGTGGAATAGTTGGAATGCACACAACATGTATTAACTGTCTGATATGGGTATGGTTCTTGGTCCTCCACAACATTACAATGGTAACATCAAAGAACCCTGGTCAGAGATCACCATAACAAATATGATAATAATGAAAGCGTTTTAAATATTGTGAGAATTACCAAAATGTGACAGAGACATGAAGTGAGCAAAGGTTGTTGGAAAAGTGGCACTGATAGACTTGCTTGACACAGGGTTGCCATAAACATTAAATTTATAAAAAACACATTGTCTGTAAAACACAATAAAGTGTAGTAGAAAAAAAGTACACCTATAGTTAAGCAGTGAGTGATCTTACCTATTATTGTTAATATCTTTATGAAAATGATACTTGGAGGTATGTGCCTTTTGAATGAACAGTGTCCACACCATCCTCTGTTGGCTATCCTTGTTGTGACATTGTATCCAGGCAGAGACGGCATTCCAGAAGTGTGAAACTTTGGGTAGCTCTTTTTTTGGCATTTCCATTTTTGGCATTTTGTACAATATGAAGTAGGTACATACTTGTGTAGTTACTGGTTAATGTCCAATAGTACTTTTCTCACTAGATTATGGATTTCACGAGAGAAGATTCTAAAATGGTCTCGTCTGCCCTTGTAACTCCAGACTGTAGTTGGTGTATAGTAGTCCATAGTGAAAACTTAATGAGTTAAGTAAATGAATGAATGAGATATGTAAGTCAAAATTAGTGTGTGCATGAGAGACCATAAGTAGGTGATCATGCTTAGGTGCAGAGAAAACTTGCATTCTTAAGCCAGGATGACCGCCTTTTACAGTGAGAGATGCTCTGGAGTTGGATGCAGTAGACCTTTGATTTTATCAAGGATTGGAGGTCAGTGATTGAAGTAGCAAGACTGGATCTTGGCTGCATGCAGTCACTCCTTACAGTAAAAGAATAGCTTGTCAGGGTCAAAGTTTCATAGTGGTGAGGTAATTAGCTTAGCAGTTTTACCTTGTGGTAGAATTGAGAGTGCCTTATGGCGGAATATGAATTAAACTAAGGAGAGAAGAATGATCTTACCCCTCACAGAGTGAGTGAATGCTGTATTTAATTTTATTCTGCTGTGCCCTTTCCCAAATCCTTTTACACACACACACACACACACACACACACACACACACACACACACACTTAATTTAAAAAATAGTTTGCTCTTTATTATGACCTCTTTTACTTTGCCGGCCGTTTAACATCCTCATGCATGTTTAAAAAAATCCTTGCCACAATTTCCCTCTTGTATTTATAATAAAGTGTTTTCAAGTGGACTCTGGGCTGCTTATGTGGTTTTGTCTATTGATTGATTGATCGATCAACCACCTGACCTACCTATCTATCTGAGAGAAAGAGCGCCTGAGCCAGGGAGAGGGGCAGAGAGAGAGGAAGGGAGAGAGAGAGAGGAAGGGAGAGAGAGAGAGAGAGAGAGAAAGAAAGAGAGGGATGGAGAGAGAATGAATTCCAAGCAGGCTCCATGCTTAGCTTGTCTCCCTCCCCACCCCCGCGCTGGATCTCATAAGCCATGAGATCATGACCTGAGTGGAAATCAAGAGTTGGCCACTTAACTAACTGAGCCATCCAAGTGCCCCATCTGCATGGTATTTTTGATGAATGAAAATGAATGAATGAAATGATCTCATTTCATTTTTGCTTTAATGGCTGCATAGTTGCTTTGGTTTTTTCTTAATTTAGTGACCAAGAGCGATAGCTTCTTCTCCTTCTTCCTCACTTTTACTGTCAGAATATGGAGTATATTATGATATGACTTTTGCATAGTAGTCTTGCTTTGGATATTTCTACCAGTGGTTATTACTGAGAATTTAATATCATATAGTTTCTTCCCATATGTGTCATAAAATTACCTCATCTTAGAAGCAGGCACTTTGTGTTTTCTAAGCATCTTATCCTAAGTGTTATTTTTCTAAAGTTCCTATATATGTATAATACTAAATGGTCATAAGTAGCAATTGGGCATTACTATTTCAATCAAGACTTTTATATATAGAAAAACCACTCTAATGCATCACTTTGTTACTTGTATCACAAATAATTAGCCTTCTTCACCAGGTATTTTAGTTCTAGAAGCTAGGGGAAATATAAAAGGTTGCTGGATTTATCCTTGCAGTATCAGTTTGAAACATATTCCTTCAAATTTTTTTCATCTTTCCCTAATGTCATTAGCTGCCTTTATCTTGTCTGTATTTTTTCTACTACATGTACAAAAATATGGTAACTGCTTCATTTAGTTAAAGTTTTCTTTACCTTTTGAAAAAAAATAGTGACCGCATATGAGAATATTGCTTTCTTCAGAGGACACTTTTCTATATCCCATCATGTAGTGTTTAATCTCCTTCCAGTGGAGGTAATCACTGGCTTTTAGAGCTTAAAAAAAAAAAAAAAATCTTAGAGTCAAATTGAGCCACTCACTTTTTTCTAATGAAGAAACTAAGCCACAGAGGTTTTAAATCAAATTACAGAGCTATTTGATGGCACAACTTACACTAGAATAAAGGTCTAGTAATTAGTGTATCTTTCAGTAAACTCCCTTATTATTCCCTAATGTATGTAAGCTGAAATTCTGCAGTCCACACTAGTGTTGTATGTAATAGTTATGAAAATATGCTAGCTAATAATTATTGAATGCTTATATGCCTAATGCTGCATTATCCACTGTCCATTTGTCATTTCAGTGCTTATGATTATTCTGTAACATTGCTTTATCCCCACTTTATAGATTTATACCCACTTTCCAGATAAGGAAACTGAAACAGTATAGTTAATTTCAGGGCTCCTAATGTGTTTAGTATTTCTGTATACCCTCTGTTTAACCTAAAAGGTAATTGTTGCTTCCTCCTCTGTCATGAATGACATCTTATGGAAAAAATGCCTTTTTAAGCTACATTTATTTACTTTGGAAACATGTAGTATATCATGACATGACTTCTGTGCTTGGCAGCATGACATACTAGTTAGCCTGAAAGGGGGTGGAGACAAGAAGGGAAGAATTGGGAAGTGACGTTGCATTTCCCTAAGCTTGTAACTTCTGAGTAGAAAGGTAGACTCTTTCAAAACTATCCCCTACTCTTGATTTAACAAAGAAATTTCTTTGTTTTGGCCTTGATGGGGAAGAGGCAGGGTGCTTTCCCTGAGAATTTGTAACCATAGTCCTGTCATCACTCAGATTTTAGTTCCTTGCATAGTCTAGGAACCAACCATCAAGACAGTAAGTTAACTTAAAATGTGCTCCTGGTTGGAGCATTTATATCTCTGGATATCTAGTAGTAAGCAGATATTTGCTCTGGCATACACCTTCAATTACGGCAATGTATTTGAAGAAGAAAGCCTTGTGAAATGTATACTAAGAATCCAGAAAATAATCCATCAAGAGCAAGATTTAGCAGAGATCTCTGATGACCAATTTAGATTCCTAGAATTTTCACACAATGTAATTGTTAGAGACAGTATAAAATGGCAGTATTTAAAATTATTACAGAAGCAAAAGATGAATTTGAAAATATGAAAGAAGCACAGATGTAGTCCATAAAAACTAAAGAATTTCAAAAAGAAAAATATAATCTTTGTAGTTAGAAGTCACTGAATGGAATAAATAGCAGATTAGAAACAGCCGAAGACACTACTAGTGAACTTGAAGGTGGATACAAAGAAATTATGCAGAGTGTAGCACTGAGAAGAGAGATGAAAATGTGAGATACAGGTAAATAAATCCAGACACTAGCATGAGGTGATTCTATATATATCTACTAAGATCCTCTGGAAGAGAGACTAGGAGAGAGGCGAATATTTAGAGTTTTTAACCCCCAAAATTGATATAAGATGTGAATCTTCAGTTTTAAGAATCAGAACTCCTGAACAGGAAAAATAAATCTTTAAGTGGATACATTGTCGTGAAATCCCACTGTGCTAAAGACAAACAAATATTTATTTTATTTTAAAAAAAAAATTTTTTTTTCAACGTTTATTTTTTTTGGGACAGAGAGAGAGCGTGAACGGGGGAGGGGCAGAGAGAGAGGGAGACACAGAATCCGAAACAGGCTCCAGGCTCTGAGCCATCAGCCCAGAGCCTGACGCGGGGCTCGAACTCCTGGACCGCGAGATCGTGACCTGGCTGAAGTCGGACACTCAACCAGATCGTGACCTGGCTGAAGTCGGACGCTCAACCAACTGAGCCACCCAGGCGCCCCAAGACAAACAAATATTTAAAAGCAACCCAAGGGAGAAGAAATTAACGACATTATCTGCCAACATTAATGTTAATATTTTAGTTTCCTTTATTTGGTAATGAAGATGTCAAGGATAAAGTAAATTACTTGGTTTTGAACAACTATTCTATTTGAGGCACTGTGCTATCTGAAATTCTGTTCTACTAGGCCCATACAATTTAGTGACCCTCCTCTTTCCAATCAAAATGAGTTACTGAATCTTCTTGTCAGACTATATTCAGAAGTTGGAAGTTCTTCAGTACTTTGCTTCCACCCCCTTTCAAATAACAAGGTTTTTTCTTCTAGTTTCTCATACACAGAAATGTCCATATTCCCACACTTGCAGTTATGACACAATAGGACAATCATCGTTAAGTATGTAAGCTTGAAGAGGAGGAGGAGCAGGTTAATTCTTAATAACGCAGATTAGTTTTCCAAGAATGCATGCATTTAGTATGACAACGATATGTAGGAGTGAGACTCTGATTCCTAGTTTTAAAGCTAGAAGCAAATTTAATTTTGTTAATCTTTATGTTAAGAATTAAGTCATAAACTTAGTGACGAAAGTTTATTGTTTTAAATTAAGGTGTCTCTTTCATCCTTTCAGTATGAAACTGAGTCTTGTCAAATGTATATTGCCATTGTTGATGTTAAAAAAAAAAAAGAAGCTGATATGTAGATACATGTTGGTCAGTAAATGCTTGTTGATTTTCTTTTTTGCTGGTATTTATAGCAATGTGGACAGGGAGGGATTGCTGAGATGCAAGTGAGGATGGAACAATGAAAAGTTGTTGCTGTGGAGGACTTCGTGACTTGTTCCTTGTTAATATTTAAAGTTCACTTCTGTCACCTGATTATCACTGGGCACTACACTTTTGAGATTACTTTTTATTTCTTGCTATTTAATTGGATGTGGTTCAGTGGTTTTATTTTATATTCTGTTGAAAATATTAAATGACTTTTACACAGATAATTTGGCTTCACCCAGGTCTGGAATGTCACTTTATTTGTTTTTCCATGTAGAAGCAACAAAATCATCATCCTCAACAACAATAACAAAATAATCGCTATCTTTTAAAGTTTGCGTCTCCTATTTGCTTATAACTGGGAGCCATTTTCAGTCTTTATCACCTATTGAGTCTTAGATGTACCAAGAAAGCTGATTAGTTCTATCTTACTTGTCCTTGCCTACCAGGCCACTCCTGTTCAGACTTCTCCTATCTTCTCATGTGATCAGTCTTTCATTTCAGTTTCTTCCTTTATTCTTCCCCTGAAAGGATAAATGCTTACCTTTTACTATAAATCAACTATTTGGAAGCTCTTTCCTACTTTATTTTATGTAATTTTTTAAGTTTATTTATTTTGAGAAGTGGGGAAGGGTAGAGAGAGAATCCCAAGCAGGCTCCACACTGTAAGCACAGAGCCCAATGTGGGACTCGAACTCAGGAGCCATGAGATCATGACCTGAGCTGAAATCAAGAGTTGGACGCTTAACCAGCTGAGCCACCCAGGCGCCCCTGTGTAATGTTTTTTAATAGCTCTGCTAAAATGGCTGTCCCTTCAATGCGTATTTTAAAAGAATTTATCTCTTCCCTCTTTCAGAAGACTTTATTGGTTTACTCTCCTGTTATTATTTTTGTGTATCTAGCATGTGTCATGGCTGCTTGAGTGTCCTGAGTGACATTTTGGTTTATTTTATTAAATTAGAGTTGTATATGGCTTCTAACAAAAATTACAGTCCTATGGGCCCCTTTCATCTTCACTGCTTTTTATAGAGGCAGTCATCTTCAACTTATTCTTAAGTATTTACCTCTAAATTTCTTTTTTTTTTTAATTTATTTTAAACATTTATTTTTGAGAGAGAGGGAGAGAGAGACAGAGCACAAACAGGGGGAGGACAGAGAGAGAGGGAGACACAGAATCGGAAGCAGGCTCCAGGCTCTGAGCTGTCAGCACAGAGCCTGACGTGGGGCTTGAACCCTCAGAATGCAAGATCATGTCCTGAGCCGAAATCGGATGCTTAACCGACTGAGACACCCAGGCGCCCCTACCTCTAAATTTCTAAATAAAATGCTTACATCACAGATTTCTTACCTTCCATGTGTAGATATAATCTACATTAATTCTAAACTTTTTTTTTTTTTGAGAGCGAGAGGTAGTGGGGAGAGAGGCAGCAGGAGAGAGGAAGAGAGAGAGTCTTAAGCAGGCTATACTCTTGTCATAGAGTCTGATGTGGGACTCCATCCCACAACCTTGGAATCATGACCTGAGCCCCAAATCAAGAGTTGGATGCTCAACCGAGCCACCCAAACCACCCAAGTGCCCCTACGTACATTCTACTACCACAAACTTAGTGTCTTAAAACAACATAAATTTATTTCCTTTACAGTTCTGTAGTTTAAAAGTCTGAAACGAGGGGCATGTGGGTGGCTCAGTCGGTTAAGGGTCCTACTTCAGCTCAGGTCATGGTTTCATGGTTTGTGAGTTCAAGCCCTGTGTCATGCTCTGTGCTGACAGCTCAGAGACTGGAACCTGCTTCCCATTCTGTGTCTCCCTCTCTCTCTGCCCCTATCCCCCTCGTGCACACTCACTCACTCACTCTCTCTCTCTCAAAAATAAATAAACACTAAAAAAAATTAAAAAGTATGAAATGAGGGGTGCGTGGATGGCTCAGTCGGTTAAGTGTTGGCTCTTGGTTTCGGCTCAGGTCATGATCTCATGGTTTGTGGGTTCGAGCCGGGTGACGGGCTCTGAGCTGGCAGTGTGGAGCTTGGAATTCTCTCTCTTCCCCTCTCCTACTCGCTTGCTGTCCCTCTCTCTCAGAAATAAACATTAAAAAAATTTTTTTTTAAAAAGTCTGAAATAAGTCTCATACTAAAATCAAGGTGTCAGCTTGGCTGTGTTCCTATTGCAAGCTTCTCATAATCTGTTTCCTTTTTCCACCTTTCGAAGGTCACCTGTATTCATTGGTCTGTGACCTTCATCCCTCATCTTCAGAGCCAGCAACATCACTGTAACAGTGCCTCTGGTATTATATGTCTTTCTCTGATTCTCCTCTTTTGCCCCTTCCTTTCATTTTTAAGGACTTTGGTGATTATATTGTGTCCACCAGGATAATGGATAATTTCACTATTTCAGATCAGCTGATTAGCAAGCTTAATTCCATCTGCAACCTTAATTCTCCTTTGCCATGTAAGGTAACATACAGTATTCACAAATCTTGGGTTTAGGATGTGGACATCTTTGGAGAGGGTAAGTAGGGGGTAGTGGGGTGGTATTATTGTGCCTACCAAAGAGGCTTTAGCTTTTAGGGCTGACACTCACTGACTGTCTCTCTCTTTAGGCTTTTTTTTCCTCCTAAATAATCCAATTATTAGATATTTTTTGCTTAAATTTAGATTCATTGTTAACATATTATGACTGTATATGGATGAATTGTAATGTATACTACCAGTAAATAATTTTTACATGTGCAACTTTTGTTCTTGGAGTTAATAACTGCCCTATTAAAATTTGGTTAGTGTTCTATGTATTTATTATTCCCCAAAACTCTTACAGAAGCTTGTCTTCTCTCAGTAGTTCAAATACCTTAGTTTTAATTTTTTTTTGATGAATAAAAATGGAATTTTTTCTTTTTTTTCTTTTTTTTAGTACAACTTACTGTCAAATTGGCTAACAAACTGTGTGTAAAGTGTGCTCTTGGTTTTTGGGGTAAATTCCTGTGGTTCATCCCTTACATACAACACCCAGTGCTCATCCCAACAAGTACCTTCCTCAATGCCCATCACCCATTTTCCCCTCCCCCCCAACCACTCTCAGTTTGTTCTCTGTATTTAAGAGTCTGTTATGGTTTGCCTCTCTCCAGAGACTCTCTGTTTGTAACTATTTTTTCTCCTTCCCTTTCCCCCTGGTCTTCTGCTAAGTTTCTCAAGATCCACGTATGAGTGAAAACACACGATATCTGTCTTTCTCTGACTGACTTATTTCACTCAGCATAATACGTTCCATTTCCATCCACGTTGTTGCAAATGGAATGATTTCATTCTTTCTCATTGCCAAGTAGTATTCCATTGTATCTATGAACCACATCTTCTTTATCCATTCATCAGTTGATGGTGTACTCATTATTCTTTTAGTGTACTTTTTTTTTCTCATTTCAATTTCTATTTGTTTCTAGTCTAGAGAGCTATCTTGAAGTTGCCTTTTATCATTGTCCTGGGAATTCTCTTTTCTCTTATGTTAGATCCCCTGTTTCTTTGCTCACATATGTGATTCTCTCCTGATTTACTCCCTGTTTTTGGTGGAGCACAATTTCATAGTTATCTTTCCAGCAGACGAAGTAAGCTGTTTTTCAGATCTGGTATGTCTGATGAATGTTTCTTCTGCTTTCATATGTGATTGATAGTTTGGCTGTCTGTAGACTTGTAGGTTGGGAATAATTTTTCTACAGAATTTTAAAAGCATTGCTTTATTGTCTCCTTGTTTTCTACTATTGCTCTTGAGAAGTTTGATGCCATTCTGATTGTATGTTGTATATTTGTATGTCATCTGTTTCTATTTTTATTTTGTTTTGCTTTTTTACCTCAGAGCTTTTAGGAACTTCTCTACAGGTGGTGGGCTTCTCTGGGTATGCTTTTTCATTTGTTTTGATGGATTTATGGTATACCTTTGTAAGTTGACACTTTCGTTCTACTGGTTGGGGAAATCTAGAATTATTTTTTTGATTATTTTCTCCATTTTGTTCAGTAGTCTTTTTGCAACTTTTGATTTTTAGATATTTGCTTGTTTGTGATGATCCTTTCATTTTATTGTCATTTATGTCCCATTTTCAATCTCTTGGGATTTTTTGTTTTATTATACTGTAAATTTCTTCAACTCTCTTTTTTTCCAGTTTTTCTATTTAAGGAGAATTAACATATTTTTAATTTCTAAGGGCTATTTTTTTCTTTGAAAATTTTAATGAAACATCTTATTTTTGTTGTATCTTCTGTATTCTCTCTGAGGATGGTAATTATTATTATTACTAAGAGTTTTGTTTTTGGCTTTGTTGGTTTACCCCAGCTTTCTATTTGTTTTTTAAAATCTCTGCCTCTTATAGTGATTTCCACATATCTGATAATCCTTTATATTTCGAATAAATTACTAAATCTGTGTGTGAGGTTGGAGCTTGTTGATGCTGGTGTCATTGTAGGGGGATTGGATGCTACTTATTTTTTGTTGGGGAATAATCAGCTACGAGTATAATTTGCTTTTTTCTTGGACTGGCCAGTTTCCACTGAGAGAAATCCTTCCATTTCCTTCCTGAAGGTTATAAGTCTGTCACTGAGAGTTCTTAGAGAGTAAAGAAAAAAAAGATCTCATCATCCAGTATATATACTATATATAGATTTTTAGACAATTTCCTCTTTTTATTTTATTTTATTATTTTTTTTTAATTTTTATTTTTTTTTTAATTTTTTTTTCAACGTTTATTTATTTTTGGGACAGAGAGAGACAGAGCATGAACGGGGGAGGGGCAGAGAGAGAGGGAGACACAGAATCGGAAACAGGCTCCAGGCTCCGAGCCATCAGCCCAGAGCCTGACGCGGGGCTCGAACTCACGGACCGCGAGATCGTGACCTGGCTGAAGTCGGACGCTTAACCGACTGCGCCACCCAGGCGCCCCAACAATTTCCTCTTTTTAACATGCACCCTTTTCTTTGGTTATATTCCATAGTCCAAAGTCCTTTTGGTTTAACCTCTCCGTAGTGAACTGTTAGTCTTGCCAGGATGAGTGTGGGGTAGTTGCATGACTGTATTGTTTAGGGGAAAGGATCTATGGCTATTAGATGGACTTTCAGCCGCTCATCTTTTAGCTTCATTTGCATTCCTGCCCTCTGAATTGCCTGGTTTCTTTAATTTTTAATTTTTCAGAGGTTACTACAGATGAAGTTGTTTCTTAGTAGAATAGAAAAAAGTGCCATGGGTAATGGAACAAAGTCACATCTTGTTGCTACTTGTTCATCAAATACTCATCTTTCAAAATTTTGATGATAGCTCTTGCCTCTTTGAATAAGCTCTTATTCAGTTACTGTTTTTTTCATTTTTATTTATTTGTGGGTTTAAGGCTCTAAAAAAATTTAACAGTTTTTTAGTGGTGGTTAATAGAGGCAGTATAGTTAAACTTATGTGGAGTTTGACTCCTTAAACTTTTACTTAGATATACACACAGATATGTGGGTCATTTTCATTAGTTTATCTTTTAATAGTTACAAGAGTGATCATGAGCTGATTACTGAACTTTGGAGAGTTGGCACTGAGGGTTAAGGTCTCAGGGAGGATGGAAGAATTATGGCAGACAAGAAGTTGGTGGAAAAAGAATTGGTGTTAATGGTGTACCACAGGACTAAGAATATGTGTTACAAGTTGGTATTTTCCAGAAAAGTACTACAAGGAGAAGAAATAACAGTGCATTATATTATATTAACTTCTAATAAAAAATTCAGTATTATTTTTAGATCCTTTCATTGATAGTGTATACAGTGTAAAATTATATTTCACTTGCTGTGTCTTAGGGATTCCCTCTCCTCATCCTCTAGTGGACTATGACTGTAGCATTTGAGTAAATGAATGCGAGAGTGCTCTGTGAAGGGAATATTTCAAATGCTAGATACTGTCATTATCTTTGTGATTGTCCTCTTGACTCATGTCAGCTCTTCTCTAAATTAAGTTCTGTGTGAAGTTCAGGTAATTTCTGATTTAAATACCTTGAACAGTAACTACAAAACTTTGGCTTCCATATGTAGCAATAGTAAATAGTGGCTCGCCTTTAGCTATGTGATTACTCTGCTACTTAGTTAATGTTGCCTCTATCCAAAGCCATGCTTTTTTAGTTTCAGAGCTTTTGTTCTTTTAGTTTCATCATGGGGAGAATTCCTTTTTACACTTTCAGGAAGCATCATTCATGTAGGACACAATGAATGTGCTCTGTGTTCCTTTCCACCTTCCTAGTGCTTACGTTTGGGCATTTTACAAATTTTGGTTTTGAAGGTAGAGTGGAAAGAAACCAAGGTTATTTTTTAAGACTTTTCTGGGGCACCTAGATGGCTCAGTCCATTGTATGCACTCTTGATCTCAGCTCAGGTCTTTATCTTAGGGCTGTGAATTCAAGCCACACATTGGGTTCCCTGTGGGCAGGAGCCTACTCAAAAAAAAAAAAAAAAAAAAGACTTCTTTTTTAGATGGGGGCCTGGCTGGCTCGGTCAGTTGAACATACGACTCTTGATCAGGGTCATAAGTTCGAGCCCCATGTTGGGTGTAGAGATTACTTAAATAAACTTAAAAAAAAAAAAAAACCCACACCTTTTTTTTTTTTTTTTTTTTTTTTTTTTTTTTTTTTTTTTTTTTTTTTTTTTTTTTTACAGAGCAGTTTCAGGTTCATGGCAAAAGTGAGGGGAAGTTAGTTCCCATGTATGTCCTGACCCACACATGCACAACAGCCTCTCCCTATATCAGCACCTCCCACCAGAGTGGTACTTTTGTTACAATGGATATACCTATGTACTCGCATATCATAATCACCAAGTCCATGGTTTTCATTAACAAGATTATTTTTTTCTAGTAGCTTTTCTTCATTGTTGAAGCCCATCAAGAGATGACTGTAATTTATTATTTTAAATCTGAACTTATGGCATTTAAAACAAATTATTTCATAAAAAAGATTTTCTTGAGAAATTATGCATAATGATGTTGTAGTTTTTAAAACAAGCTTTGAAAGATTTGAGAAATGTAATCATAAAAATGTAAACTAAGTTCGTGATAGTCTAAAACAAGATAATATATATATATATATAAGATTCTTACCAGAAGAGGTTCCAGGCAACTTCTTCCGATAAGAGTACTATATAAGTATGCATTAGATATTAACAGAGACCTACCATTTGTCAGGACACCTGGCTGGCTCAGCTAGAAGTGCATGTGACCCTTGATGTATGGTGGCGAGTTTGAGCCCCATGTTGGGAATAGAGATTCCTTAAAATAAATAAATTAATGAACATTAAAAACAACAACAAAAGACCTACCATTTGTGATTTTTTTTTAATATATGAAATTTATTGTCAAATTGGTTTCCATACAACACCCAGTGCTCATCCCAAAAGATGCCCTCTTCAATGCCCATCACCTACCCTCCCCTCCCTCCCACCCCCCATCAACCCTCAGTTTGTTCCCAGTTGTTAAGAGTCTCTTATGCTTTGGCTCTCTCCCACTCTAACCTCTTTTTTTAATTTTTTTCCTTCCCCTCCCCCATGGGTTTCTGTACCATTTGTGATTTAAGATAAGTCCTAAATGTTGTAAACTGTACAAGAAACAATGATATAAAATAATTTAAAAACAAAGCCATTTTGGCATATTCATATTCTTTTGCTTTTATATCTACCAGGAACTAATTCAATTCTTTTCATTCTGAACACCATCAGCAACCCTTGAGAGAATCTTTCAGTAGCTCTTGTCTGCTGACCATTATCTAGGTTCTTTATATGTTTTGAAAAATTGGCATAGAATGAAAGTCTCACTGTGGGCACTTGAGGGCTAGAAGAGGATATCATTCCATTTTATATTCCTCTCATCTACCGTAATGATTAGACCTGGGTAAATTATCTACTAATAACTTCCCACAACTGCAATAGATGTTAAATATGTAGGGTAGCTCAGCCTCCTTTCTTACAAGGAGAAATGTGATTTAGGCCTTGTCACTCTCTGACTTGAAACTTGGCAAAACCCTTATTTCTCTGAGTCTTGGTTTTCCCATAGATAAAATGGAAGAGTAATAGTCACCTCAGGATTTTGTTTTGTTTTGTTTTGATGTTAAATAAAATAATAAACTAGACATAGTGTTTGACACTTAGTAAGTGTTCCGTGAATGTTAGGTGCTCTGATAACTAGTACTACTGTTACTATTGTTAATACTATGACGATGTTTATATAAATACTTTGGCATCATTTAATTTTCTGAGATACTTCCTTAGCTTTTAGAGTCATAGATTTTGAGAATCTGATAAAAATGTAATAACATTATAGAAGACTGTATAAATACACAACGTTTTAGAGTCCTGCTCTGGGGCCAATTGGTACCACTTGAAATGGAAACATCCGAGGTGGTGAATATTGGAAAATAGCAACCAATCAACACACATTTATATAACAACCACATACAACTTAGTAAATTAATAGGTCCTTCTGAAGTGAGGGTTCGTATGTAAGAAGGTGTTTAAGATGATGTTTTGTAATTTGCAAATCATGTAGTGTGCTAGTTAAACTGCAGATTCTTGGGCTACATCTCAGGAAGACACTTGGAAGATTATGGGGCTTCTTGAACATACTTAAGTTGAGATAAAAGTTTTCAGAATTATATTTAACATATCTATCACAGAAAATTTATGGTTTTCTTAATTGTTCGTACATTGTTCTGCTTAAAAGAGTTTCAGAGATGAATGATAGTTTATAAGTGATCAAAATGTGGAATGTAGAAAAGAAGGGAAATTATGTTGGTGGATGTTCATGAATATAGGAAAAATGAATGTAAAGTCTTCTCTGATGGGATCAAATCGTATTAAACACCTTAGCTCTTTTACTAGTGGGGAACTTTGAGCAAAACTTAACTCCTGCAGTCCAATGTATCTTAATCTGAAAATGAGGTTAATAAACATTTTTATTATAGGCCTGTTGTGAGGATTAAATAGGATAACATGCATAACACAGAGTAAGTCCTCAGTAAATGTTAGTCGATTAGGATTTGTCGTTATTATCATTTTAGTGATTTGCAATATTGTCAGTTCTTAAGGTTCCTCTGCCTTTTTAATTGTCACCTAGACGTTAGGCCAAAATGAGTTTTTCCCTTTTGAATTAAGTTTTCCCTACCATTTATATCATGGTAATTATTCTCTTCTGTGCTTCAATATCCTTTGTTAAGTAGCACATAGTAGAGATGTTAATATCTACTTTTTTGTTAATTGATACAGAATACCTTTGATTTTCCTTATATGCACATGGTATGTCAGTTTTGCTTTTAAGCTATTGTATTTTAACCCAGGAGCTATTTCCAGCTGTCTTGTTTGTCTCTCCTTATTCTACCTGACCAAGATAGTTTGAGGATCCTGTTTACTCTGAATGTTTCCTGTTTAAATTAAATGTCTCTGTCCAGATGAAATTCAATTTGTAAGTTAAATTTGTTTCACAAATAAGTCTCTTACTCTGTATTTTAAAACCAAATATGATATTTTAAAGTTGTTCTGTTTTTTAAGCAAATATTTGTTTAAAATATTTACTTGTATTTCTTGAGCTTGACTAATCAAAAGCTGCCTACATAGGTATAGTTATGAGAGTTCAGACTATTTATTTTAAAATTGCATCCTTTCACCTCCTAAATGCTAAACTATGAAACCTAACACAAATACCGTAAGAACATCTGAGGCAGATAATTAAAGTATAATTAAGTTTAAATGCCTTGGTGAAGGAGTATAAAAATTATTTAAATTCAATCGGCTAGTACATTTGCAGTTTTCTTTTATTAGGTGTGAAATCTAAGAATCCCCTGCCAACTCTTGAGGGCTCAATCCAGAATGTTGAATTGAAGTACTGCAGCACATCATTGGTCAAATGTGCCTCTGGGACCATGGGATCAATAAAAATTTGTGCCAAAGCCCCAGGTATGTGCAGCTGGACCGTGTAAAACTTTATTGCCTGTATAGGAGAATTGGCCTTGCATTTTACAAGGAGCGTTACTGAAACAAGAATTTGCTCATTGTTCCTATGAATCAGAGGTTTTAAATTTTTATTTTTACTTAAAATTTTTTTTAATTGTGCCAGGATGATACTTTTTTATTTGTATAAATTAATTTTTATTTAAGGAAAAAACCCCTGTATAGTTAGGAGAATGGTTAGGAGGGAGAAAATTAAGTTTACTCTTACACTGTTGTGGTGGGGGGGGGGGGGGATAGGAAGTATAGATATATATGACACTTAAAATTAAATTAAAATGTTAGTATAATAAACAGATAACACAACTGTTTTTCAGTTTAAGGTTGTAATGTTCTTCATCCTGCCAATACTTTATTTCATATTTTCCATAAACTACTTGTAATTTAAGTTTTTTAGTGCAACCTAAATTTCTAGGTAAGTTTAAAAAGAGGTACAGATTTTGCTGGATATTTGGAATACAGTATGTTCAAATTGTTTCCTTCTATAGTCTTATCTGAAATGTTCTACATTCATTAGCTAAATATTAAGACTTTCTTGGTGTAGAATTAAAAGTGCTTTTAACTTTATTAGTCCTACTTTTTAGAACATAAATGTATAGATAAAATGACCAAATATAACTGAAATGTTATATTATGATAGTATATTTTAAGATCAAGCATCCTCAAGCTACTCCTATATATATTTTTTAAAGTTTATTTGAGAGAGAGAGAGAGAACATGAGAGTGCGCGCGTGAGCGTGAGAGGGGCAAAGGGAGCGGGAGAGAATCCCAAGCAGGTTCTGTGCTGTCAGAGCCCGATGTGGGGCTTGGACTCAGGAACCCTGAGATCATGACCTGAGCCAAAATCAAGAGTTGGATGCTTAATTGACCGAGCCACCCAGGTACCCCTACTCCTATATTATAAGAATTTTTTCATTAATGTTTCTACTCAGGTGACAGTGGAAAAGAGAAGTTGATTCCATTGCTTCAGGGTCCTTCTGACACTAAAGACCTTCATAGTAGCAAATGGCTCAATGAGAGTAGAAAGCCAGAATCTCTCTTAGCTCCAGATTTGATAGCCTTCACAGTCCAAGTTCCACAGTATATGGACTACTGCCATAATTCTGGTGAGTACAAATTTATCATTATTTACTTATTTTGCATTTCCTTTTCCAGTAAGGCTTTTAAAAAGGACTTTGTTTTTAACCAATTTGTGTTCATTGGGATACTCTCTGCGGTTGTGCTCTTTGAAACTTAAGTGTTTTTGTATCATTTTTGATAAATGATGTGTTTGTAAACAATAATGATTTTATTTTATATGAGAAATAATTTCATTTGTAGGTTGTAACAATCTTGGATTCATATCTATTAAATCCAACTGAGTTTTAAAACATACCATATCATGTAATAGGTAGAAAAGAGTAAAAAATTTAAAACATTGGAAAGAAAATATTTTTCCTTGAGGTAGTATCACTTTGTGACCCATCATTTGCCATATTAAAATTGGGGGTTTGGGCCTTATCTCTAGTTTTGCAGAAAGAAAGAGATGTTGATAGTGGAATCAAGAAAAAAAATCTGAGGTCAATATACTATTTCTTAGAGTTATATTTTTTTCCTGTAACATTTTGCCTAGAATTGATTTTATTTTATTCAACCCCAGAATATAGCAAAGCCTCTTCTATTGAGAGGAGATACCAGAAGGATCAATGAAGACTAGGATTAAAAAAAGATAAGTAGAGGCCATTATCAGCCATGAATTCGGTTAGTATGTGGTTAGTAAAGCCAAAGTGGTCAAAAAGTTTAGAAATAAAATTGCTATATACAGATTCTTAAAAGGGTAAGGGGTGCCAATTAAAAATTAAATGGCTAGTGAGGAAGTGGTTTCAAATAGCTGCCAAAGAGTAGAACTGTCTTAATATTTAACAAGTATTACAACTTACAGAACATGTTAAGCATTGCTGCCCTGAGTTGAAAGGAGAAACTATGAAAAGATTTGTAATTAACTAGACAGAGTATATGGAGGCAAATATTAGAAGCAGTGCACAAGGACATGAAAAATATTTGAAAGATGAATTTTGTTACAGTAGCATTTCCAGCTGAGTGGCATGCACATTAGAAACTGCAAATTAGTATTCAACAGTGAGTCAGAGAATCCCCTGTCTGCATACTTCTGAAGACAGTAGTCCTCAAAAAGAAGTTTCAGCCTGGTGAAAGTTGGTATGGAACCCAAATGAAAAATGTGAGGATGAGGCCCAACCCCAACTAAGACTGTGCATATGGATAAAAGATTTGACCTATCTTTTAAGGCAGGGACTGATAAACATTTTAATAAAGAGCCAAATAATATTTTAGGCTTTGTGGGCTATATTGTCACTGTTTTGGCTATTGACTTCTGTTGTTATAGCATAATAGTAGCTGTACACAAAATGTAAATGAGTGGATAGGAATGTATTTCAATAAAAGTTCATTCACACAAACAAGGGGTGGGCCAAATTTAGCCTATGTCATTTACTTCTGTTTTAGGGAAAAGGGATTGGTGGTTAAATAAACATTATGCTTTTTAAAATGCCTATTTAATCATGTTCCTTGAATATGCTGCTTGGTGAATTTTTAAAAATAATTACCCATGTAGTAGTTTTTGATAGATTTTGTTCTCAAATCATTACATTATTAAAATGTTATTAAAATGACTGGACCATTCAGTTAGAATTTTGATGTCTAAGAAGGGGCTAAGCTTATTTAAATCTACCACATATTCTTAAGTTGGAGAGGACCCTCTTGTTTTTTGTTTTGCCATATACACAGTTAGAATTGATCAGTTAAGCTTATAATCTGATCTTTCTCATGACAATATTTATATTATTTTTTTTTGTAATTTAAACACATTTCTAGGGTCACAAAAATGTATTTGCATTTCTAACCTTTTATTTAGACCTAATAGTAAACTATGATTTAAAAAATTATACCTATGATATTTTAGGGTAAAGTTTTATGTTTTTTCTTGCTGTAAGAGGTTTTGCCTAATCTTCGACATTAGTATTATGTTTAGTGATATGTTTTGGCTTTGTGTGTAAAATTTTAATGTGGTTATGTATTTGATGCTTTGAAATTACTTTTTTGGGTATGTTTTAATCCTAAAGTGTAATGTGTTTTTACTTAAACTATTTACATAGTTAAATTAGGGTATTTTTAAATTTAAATTTGTCATCCATCTTGGAACTGCCACCCACATTAATGGTATTTATGATATGGTAATGAGAAGACTTATTTTTTAAAGCTAGTTTTAAAATAGTATTGATTAATCTTTTGTTCCTGTAACAAGATTTAAATTGGAGATGGAGATGTGTCTGTGTATGTATAACTCAGGAGTAGACAAATCTTCAGTAAAGTTTTGAAGGATTGTTAATAAATTATTTCTTCATTTAAAATTTATTTACTTAAGTGTCACCCTTTTAGCAAGTACTTTCATGGCCCTTGTATGCAAATTTTGTCTCTCTTAAAAACACAGGTGCAGGTACATACTGGCACAGACACATCTTATTTTTCTACTCTTCACTTTTTCTTAGAACTTTTCATAGTTTACCATAATATATATGTTGCTGATTTCTCTTGTTGATTTTTTTCCTGCTCTTAGAATTTATGCTTTATTTAGGCATGAGTTTTTGTCTGTTTTGATTACTACTGTATTCCTAGTGGCTAGAACAATATGTTGCATATAGTTGGCTGTCAACAGATATTTAATGAATGAATGAATGAATGAATGAATGAACAAGTAAGTGATGATTACATTTACCTTTTAGTTTTTGAGGTGGGAGCACCTAAGGGGAATGACACAGAGTCAGAATTAGGTATTAATATTAATTAATACCATAATTAGGTAAAAAAGGACTGAAAGAAATCTTATGGTGTTAGTAAAACTCATTATAAAAATACTTTACAGTGTTTCTTAAAAAAGGTTCTGGGTAGTTAAATACTTCTAGTTGAATAATTAGAGGGAAGCACAGTAATCCTTGCTGTTTCACAGATTTCCAGGTGAGGTTGTTAATGAACGTTTCCCATAGGTTTATAGAATTTGAGTGAAAAATATTTGAAAATGGAGTCATAAGTATCAGCCAGGTGATGGGAGACAAAATGTGTATTCTGGTGGTGTCTGGTGATCATTGTAAGTGGCTTTTGAACATCATGTGTGGAAGACAACTGCCCTTAGCATATGCTCCCAAATTGAAGGTGGGGATTAAAACTAGTGGCCAGCAAATGTTTGGGATATATTATAAAAGTCAGTATGTTGAGCTTCCAACTTCGGCTCAGGTCATGATCTCACAGTTCGTGAGTTCGAGCCCCACATTGGGCCCTCAGCTGTCAGCAGAGCCCTCTTTGCAGTTCGGATCCTCTGTCCCCCCTCTCTCTCCCCCACCCATGCGTGCGTGCTCTCTCTCTCTCTCTCTCTCTCTGTCTCAAATAAACATTTTAAAAAACGCTAAAAAAATTTAGAAAGTAAGTTTTGAGAGAAGGTTGGTTAGGATAAAGAGGCAGAATCCTTTTTAGTGATGTCTACACCCAATGTGGGGCTCAGACCTACAACCCCAAGATCAACGCTATTGCTTTTCTGACTGAGCCAGCCAGGCACCTAGAGAGAGAGTTTTTTGACTTAGATTTCAGAATCTGAGGGAATGGACAGCTTTTTAGAAATGGGAATTAGGTATTAATATGACTGAAAGAAATCTAATGGTATTAGTAAAACTCATTATAAAAATAGTTACTTTACAATTTAAAAATAACTTTCATATATATTTTTTTATTTGTTTATAAAACAGGTTTGTTTTCAGCAAAGCAAATGTTATTTGTTTCTTAAGAGAAGCATGTAGAGACCTAGAAGTTGTCCAAGTGCTTAACAGGTCAGACTGTGAACTTTATCTGGGGCTTCTAACTACTTAACATTTCCCGCTGTCCTAAGCTGTTTATCATTTTGTCTTTTAACCTTAGGGTCCAAATTACTAAACACTGCAGACCTTAGCCCTTAAAAGTCCTTCACTTTGAGGAGCTCCTTCCGTATTTCATACTAAGTAAACGCTGTCAAAAGAGGCATACTTTAATGATGCCACAGCATTTCTTTGTCTTTGAAGCCTCAGCAACTCCCTTTGCATATACCCCCCCACCCCCATTGCTGTCTCTACTTGACTGACTGATTGCAGTGAAGTAGCTGAAGGCTTTTGAGGGAGTCCATTGTGTCAGCCCACATTCTGTATTGTCAGTATTCACAGGAACTGGTTAATGACACTCCATTTTCTTATATTTGTATAGATACTAGGAATCAAGTAGAGGAATAAGATGCTCTGTGGCTCCTTCAGAGGTAGAAACACTTGGTGACCATATTGATGTATGTAAAATATCTTAAGAAGATGGGTTCTAAACATTTTCCCCCTGTCTTTTAAATATAGACTGGCTTTTCTTCATATGCTGTATTTTGCCTGTGGTTTATAGCAGGTTCTGTTTTTTTTTTTTAATTTTTAAATTTTTTAATGTTTATTTTTGAGAGAGGGAGAGAGAGGGTGAGCAGGGGAGGGGCAGAGAGAGAGGGAGACACAGGATCTGAAGCAGGCTCCAGGTTCTGAGCTGTCAGCGTGAGCAGGGGAGGGGCAGAGAGAGAGGGAGACACAGGATCTGAAGCAGGCTCCAGGTTCTGAGCTGTCAGCACAGAGCCCCATGTGGGGCTCGAACTCAGGAACCATGAGATCATGACCTGAGCCTAAGTTGGATGCTTAACCAACTGACTGAGCCACCCAGGTGCCCTGCAGTTCTGCTTCTTGAAAAGTTTTGAGTCCTTGTTAATCTTGGTATTAATGTCAGAATAAGTTTTGAGGTGTCTGCTATTTAAGAACATAAAATGATTACAAAGTACTCTATGAATTTAGAATCAAAGGAACTTAGAGGTCTTCCATTTCAATTTCTAAGTCAATGTTAGGACTTTTATGTGGTTCCCTCTCTCTGTGTGCTCTAGGTCTTTTGGCCTCTTTGAGTGTCTCACTAATGACTGTGCTTTTGGATATTGCTGTCTTTCTTATTTGGGATCCTCACAATTACCCTTACCCTTTTAACCTTATACCTGTTTAATTCTAGCTTAGTCTTAAGATCATAGCTCAACTACCACTTCTGCAAGAAGTCTTCCCTGATACTCCTTTCCCCCATTCCCCACCACCCAATTCAATTAAGTAGCTCTCTTACATTCATTTTTATAGTCCACTGTACTTCTCTTTCATAACACTTAATGACAGTATATATTTACATAGTTGGGTGGTTTGAATGCTATCTTTCTTCACCACTTGACAGTGAGTTACATGAGGACAGAGTTAGTTACTAGTTGCTTATCATTTTGTCTCTAGGAGTTAACATTGCCTGACATAGGGAATGCTTTGAGAAGTCATTTGGTGAATGAATGAAGAAATGAACATTTATGACAGATGGTCAAGCATATGAGCGTATTTGATAAGTAGTTAATCCGTTAATAAATATTAACAGCCTTCCTCTTTCTCTCCCTATGTTTCTCCCTCCTTTTTCTTCTGCTTATGTACATATCTATCACTGGAGAGAATATCTACCAGGTCTTTCTTTGTTAGGCAGCTCTAATTATTATTAGATCCTCTGTTGAACTGTACCTTCTATTTCTTGGTCTAGTTTTAGTGTTATGACATGAAATAATATACCAGCCTTAAATATACCTGACAAAACTTATTTTTCTTTACTTTATGTCTCACTCTAAGTATTCATCCTCTTTAGTTGTTGGAACTAACCCTATGACCCTACCGTTTCTGTTGAAACCTTAGTCTTTCTTGGCCTCCAGGTGTTAGGAGATGAGTCTCTGTAGGTCTTTTGGATTTTTGCATATCTTGTGAATGGTGGCACTGATTGCCCTTTGTTCTGGACTGTCTATTCAAGGATGTTTGTGTAGTCAACAGCCTTGGAAAGATAGATTTAGTGTCCCTCTGCAGCCAGTGGGGAGGGTATGTTAACTGTGCGTTATAAAAGATTTGGTTCTTCAACTCACGGTTCATCTCTTATCCTGCATCGCTCGCATGTGCAGACTTCAGTCTGGATAGATCTTTGGTGTCACCTCTGTGTAACTTGGCAGAGGGAACTGATGCAAATGTGTTGAAAGTTGTGCTGCTTGCTGTGCCATGAATAATAAAATCCTTTATCTTGACGCAGGAGTCTCTTGTCTTCTGCATCATTCATAACTGTGGTAGGGTAAAATCTTAGGCTCACAATTCTTGACACCAGAGCAGTGTGGTTTCTTGTTTCTCCTTGTTGAACCATCTTCGTGTCTCTCCTCAAATATGGTAGCCCTCCTCATCTGCTGAGGATATGTCCAAGACCCTCTGTGGATGCCTGAAACTGCAGATAATACTGAATCCTATATATACTATGTGTTTACCTATACATAGGTATATGATAAAGTTTAAGTCATGAATTAGGCATAATAGATTAACAACAGTAATAATAAAATAGAGCAATTATGCAATATACTCTAATACAAATTTTACGAATATGGTCTCATTCTCAGAAAATCTTATTGTACTGTACTCATCCTTACGATATAAGATGATAAAATGCCTATGGGATGAAACAAAGTGAGGTGAATGATACAGACATTGTGATATCAGGCTACTGTTGACATTGTGAGGATATCAGAAGGAGCATCATCTACTTCTGGACTGTGGTTGATCGTGGGTGACTGAAACTATGGAAAGTGAACCTATGGATAAGGGAGGACTACCGTATGTTTCTTTCCTTAATACCTTCGTCATTCCTGAGATTTTGTTACTGGTCCTCTCCTTTAAACTTGTATGTTGTAATCAACACTACTGTTTTTAGCAACCAACCATATGTTATATCTTTTCTTTTGAGATCCAGACTCCAAATTTCAACAATTTCTTGACCATTTCCCTGTGGATATTTTAATGGTGCCTAACACATTTAAAACTAAACTCAATGTAATCCCTCCACCCCATTTCATACTCCATTATTCACTATTTCAATTAATGGTACTATTTTCCCTCTTAATGCTGTAAATTTCAGCACTAGTTCAGTTGTTCCTTCTTTTTCCTCCTGCATATGGTAGATGTTCCATAAAAGCTTTTTTTTTCAAACTTAATAGTCCAGGCTAAACATAATAAATTTATTTTAGTCATTTCCCATATGATTTGTGTTGAGATTCATTGCCACACTGATTACTTCCACTACTTGTTTGAAAATGTCTCTCTTAAAATTTAACACAATCCTCCACATAGCACAAAGTGAAGAGTATATTCCCAGATTGGTGTAGTGAACTTCTATTTAGTTACTATTTGTTTTGAGTTTATGTGCCACTGGAAACAAGAATTATTCTTCACACAAACTACTTTTAAGACAGTTTTTCATATTTCATGTATCTATATTAGTTTATGAATTTACATGAAGAACTTGACACTTTTTTTCTGAAATTTCATATAATTGATTTTGCCCCACCGTTAGTAAAGAAGATACCTTTGACAGTATCTGGTTGACTGTAGTTATTTGTACAAGTAGGATGAACATGCTGTTTTTGCTTTTATATATAAAATGCAAAAAAAACCCAAAAAACAAAAAAAGTTTCTTCCTAAGATTAGAAAACTAGAATTACGTGATTATGATGTTATTTTAAAATAATGAAAAACAAGTGTTCGTCCTAAAATGTCATTTAAATATAATAGTTTAAGCCAATGTTCTTATTCCCCAGTGTAATCAGTTTGAGAAATAAACACAAAGTTTTCAACTTTGCTAGGTTGTCCTGTATTAAAAGTTGTATTTTACCCATCAAATGTAAGCAACTTTTGATCACTGTTATTGGAAAAGAAAGTCACAATTAAAATTATTGTCTCTGGAAATTCAGTTAAATTGGTGGGTCATTTCCTTTCTTGATTAAAACATACCAGCAAACACACACAATCTTATTTCACCATTCAAGTTGGTTGGTTAGAATGTGAATTGCTAAGGAGTTTCTAAAATGGAGGCAGTACTTTAGATTGTAAAATTTAATTTATGGGGAGTGTTTTTTTGTTCCAAAAAATTCTCCTTATAATATAGAATTAAGTGAATTGCCTTGAAGTTATGTTTTTAGTATTTTTGACAGGACACATGAGTAAGAATGCTTATATATTGTAGCAATTAAAGACAATTCACATTTGTGGTTTGGGCATAAATGTGTAAAAATTATACCCATCTATCTTATTACATTTCCTCTCTCCTCCCCAAGGACTTTACTATGTACTTTATCTGTAATTGTTGCCAGTTTTCTATCATGTTCCCACTGGGCTTCTGGTGCAAAAAATCTTATCCTCTTGATGACAGAGCTTGCCTGAATGATTTCATGCTCCTAGCATTTTTGTTCACGGGAATTAGGGGCAAAATGTAACTACAGCTGAACAGAACGTCTATTTTTGTAATTTTGGAGTTTAGGCCCTGTTATTGGAACTAAATGAAGAGATGCAGGTGTTCTCCAGTCCAAGCCCTTTGGGAGTTTTGATGGTAGATGCTTGAAAAGAAAATGCATGTGTTTCCAGAGTCAAACAGCAGCTGTGAGACAAGGATTTATGTTTTTCTCAGAACTTTGGGATTTCAAAATGTTACATTTAATCACAAGCACAGAAAGGGGAGCAAATGTTAAAGATGTTACGCATAAAAGTAAGTTTACTGATCTCTTTACCATACGAACTAGTTGTGGGAATATAGGAGCAAAGTGATTTTTAATCGTAATATAAACAATTTGTAAAGGATTATGATAGTTACCAGGACACAGCCTTTTGAGAATGTTGCATTTGTGTTGTAGAGAATTTTTTTATCCTACTAATTACTGAAGTTTTTTTTTTTTCCATTTAGACATACACGTACACACACACAATGAAAGATTTGGTAAAGTATTTGCCAAATGCGTTTTGACCATAATTATTTTTCGAAAAGTTTAAGTGATATCTTGTAATAGCACAACACAGTGTTTTCAGGTAGAAGAAATGTAAATTTCTGTCTCCGATAGTAATCAAGGGATTTTCCAAATATATTTAAAACATATATATATTAGAGCTGATACATATTTCATAGTATTACTGTGTCTAGAAAGTACCCTGTTTTAATCATGTTTTTCTTCAAAACTTAAGGTTTTTTTCTCTTGGGTCTTCTTTCCCACCTTGTTGTCTACATCCAACTGATGACTATTCATTTAAAAATTTTCTTTGCTGTAAACCTGTGTGTGTGCAGTTCTGAAGCTGGGAGTGAATCCTTTATTGTGCTTCAGAATCTAACCTTCTCCCTGATTGAAATATTTCCTGGATGCCATGATGCTAGGAGACAGGAACACGCTCAATAGCAGCAGGAAATTACTTTGTTTCTTTGAAAGGTCCCAGATTCTGGAGGCAAGCCAATGGGAGATACCTTTTAAGACTGTTAGTGACCAGTTGTTTCCTTCATTTACAGCACAAGGTCAAAATTTTGCATTTTTTACTGCCTGTATAGTAAAAAAAAGTGGCAAAGTAAAGAAGTAGTAGCTTCATAGTAAATTGCTGTACAAGAGGTGTTTCAGATTGAATGGACTTCAAGCAAATATCACCATTAAATGTGTAATGTTTTGGGGGTGCCTGGGTGGTTCAGTTCGTTAAGCATCTGACTTAGCTCAGGTCATGACTTGCACCTTGTGAGTTCGAGCCTCACGTCATGCTCTGTGCTGACAGCTCAGATCCTGGAGCCTGCTTCAGATTCTGTGTCTCTCTCTCTCTCTGCCCCTCCTCTGTGTGCGTGCTCTCTCTCTCTTTCTCAAAATTAAATAAACATTAAAAAAGTTTAAATGTGTAACGTTTTGTTTATATATATATTTTAAAGTTCATTTATTTTGAGAGAGTGAACAAGTGCGAGCAGGGGAAGGGCAGAGAGAGAGAGGGAGAGAATCCCAAGTAGGCTTCCAGTTCAGCCCTGAGCCTGCACTCAATCCCACAAACTATGAGATCATGACCTGAGCTGAAATCAAGAGTCAGATGCTCAGCCTACTGAGCCACCCAGGCACCACCCCTGTTTTGTATATTTTTATATGAATCAAAAAGATAACATTATCATTTTAGTTTATATTTTAGAATATGATATGTTTTCAAAGTGAATTTTTGTTTTTGCATTTCCTATCCAGATTTAAAGTTGGCTGTATGGTAGCTGCCATGTTGGCCAAAAAAGAATAGAAGCCTTAGTAAACCAGTAGGAATTGACTTATGAAACACTTAGAAGTGAAATTCACACCAGTGTTTACTACCTGACTCTTCCCTGTTTGTCTCACCCCTTCTAGAACAAGATTGATTCTACAGATAGCTTTTGCATTTCTTCTAGTCAATACAGTATACACAGGAATCATCCTTATGCCATTGCTTTGTTTTGTGAATAAATGATGAAAGTCAGCTATCCATTAATGTACAAGAGTTTAAGCACTTTTTTGGGAGTCTTTGTTTTTTTTTTTTTTTCACCTTCCTCTGACATTAGCCTTTATTCTTCTCCTTTACTTTCTCTCTCCCCAATCAAGAACTCCCTTCTAAGTAGCACTTGGACCATACATATCACATGACAAACAGTCCTAACTATTTATAGGATTCCTTCCTCATGAGAAACTTGGCATTCCTAAGGGCAGTGATCATGACAAGTACATGATACGTATTTGGTACATACAGGATAGTTCAAAGGCAATGATTTTTTGCCATTTGGGGATAGCCTTATTATCTACAGGCCCACATCATTGTATTGCTAAATTGGTCTGTGGATGGTGGTGGTGGGGGTTGGGGTGGATATAGTCTAGCTTCAGCCTGTTAAAGAATAATGGGGAAAAGAAAGTACAGTCGTGACCCTTGTATAGATATGAAATAGACAAATGTTAAAGATTACTAGCATCATTATCAATGAAAGAACCAGGTACATGTTACAACCAGATCAAGGAGAATTAAAAAAAAAAACCCCAGACATTTATAGATCAGTAATGCTGCAATAAATTTGGAAATGGACACAAAACCAGCTTCTTCCATAGTGGGGAAGGGCGGTCTATTGAACTTCTACCTGACAGAATTTATTTACATCTATAGTCAATAATTATTTTGCGTTGTTACCAGTTATGTACAAGGTACAGATTTGTAAGAAAGCTTAAAGGCACTGAAATGTGCAGAGTCTCCATAGAATCAGACTCAGATAACCTGGAGGAGTGTACTCAAAACAATGCAAAGCTTTTCATTGAAGCACAAGTTTTTTCTTACAAGCCTTACTAAATTCCAGATGGCTAGGCTATTTTTAGCTGTGGGTGGTTTAAATATAGAGGCAGGTCAAAAGTAATTTTGTGAGGCAGAGATTCAATACATGGAGGGAAAATTAAAGGGAAATAATGCCACCGGCAGAGGGCAGTGATGAAGTAACAGTTTCCTCATGTTCAAAAGTAGTGATTGTTGAATAATTGTGGGCTAATTCTGTAGACTATACTTGAGTTAACTTTTGAAATCTTGTCGTATAAAGGTCTCTTCAGCCAGGTGCTTTGTCAATACCTACAACTTTCTAGAAAAAAAGGCGTTTCATTTTTAAGTAAATAAAATGTTCTAAACTGATTTTTAAGTAAATAATGTGTTCTAATTTATTAAAAAGCTTCTCCGTGGAAAGTATTCATACAGAAAATATTTGAATATGTACTCTGTGTCAGGTACTGCTTTAGGTATAGGGGTGTGTGTGTGTGTGTGTGTGTGTGTGTATAAGAAGGAGGAGTTCCCTAACTTCACAGAGGTAACATTCTTGATTATAACATTTTAATTTTATTTGCTAATTTGTTATATTGCATTTTGCTTAGGAGAATTAAGTGTTCTATGTAGTGTTATCGAAGCTAGAAGGGGCCTCTTCAAATGTAAAAATTATGTCTTTTGTGATTTTTTTCCACTGACCAGATAGAATTCTGAAATAATATGAAAGTATTTGTAAGCGTATAATACACAAAGTTGTGCAGAGCTCAATTACAGATAAAAAACAAAAACAAAAATAGAAATTCACCACAGCAAAATGTCCAAAGGAGACAAGAGTAAGACACAAATGATAAACACATGAAAACCTTGAAACTAATAACTAAAGAAATAGATATTTAAAAAGGAACACTATTTAACCTGTGAAATTGGTATTTGATAAATTGTAAAACTGAAAACTGAGAAATTGATGAGATGAATACTTTCATAAAGGTCTGGAAGGACTGTGAATTGGTACAGATTCTCTGGAAATCAATTTAAAAAAATTTATTAAGGAACTTAAGAGTGGTCATTTCTCATAATCCATTTCCAGACTATAAGGGACTAATCAAAGATCCATTTAAAGAATTGTATTTAAAACTTAAGGGTATTCATGTCAGCTTATTTATAATAATCATAGGTCATCTTTGTGGTCCAATAGTAGGCAAATTATAAAATAGAGTATATCCATAGAACATTTTTTAAATCAGCCAATAGAAAATACATATATCAGAAAGTATTCACAATTAAAAGCTTATAAAAATATAAACCTACATATGATAAATTTAGTTTTAAATATTCCCCCCGATACACATATATACACACACACTCATGTATTATGTTCATAGAAAAATTGCTAAATTTTGTGACTGTCAATGCTTGCTGCTTGATGTGATTCTGAGTCCTTTCTCATTCATATTTGTATTCTTCTATGATAGTTGATGTATTTTTGCAAACATAAATATTTTAAAATACTTATTTTCCAAAGCACTTATTTACGACTGAGTTGTTCATTATTATTGTTTTGCTTAAAGTATGCATTCTTGCACATTAATTTTTATATATAAACTTTAATATTTAAATAAAGTTTAAATTTGAAAGCACCTATGTGCCCTGAAATCCACAGCATATACAGTTCATTTTTTTTTTTCTTTTTTAACCATTTTTGAGAGTGAGAGAGACAGAACATGAGCGGGGGAGGGGCAGAGAGAGAGGGAGACACAGAATCCGAAGCAGGCTCCAGGCTCCCAGCTGTCAGCACAGGGCCCAACGCAGGGCTCAAACTCACGGACTGCGAGATCATGACCTGAGCTGAAGTTGGACGCTCAACTGGCTGAGCCACCCAGGCGCCCCTACGGTTTAGTTTTAGGTTTTGTGGGGGCTCCTGGGTGGCTCAGTCGCTTAAGCATCCGACTTCAGCTCAGGTCATGATCTCACCCTTGGTAAGTTCGAGTCCTATGTCAGGCTCTGTGCTGACAGCTCAGAGCCTGGAGCCTGCTTTGAATTCTGTGTCTCCCTCTCTCTCTGCCCTTTCCCCCGCTCATTCATTTTCTCTCTCTTTCTCTCTCTCTCTCTCTCTCTCTCTCATAAATAAATACATAAATTAAAAAAAAGGCCTTGAGGGTTTTAGTGTATATCTGAATAAAATACCAGATTTCAAGACAGTATAATTTGCATTTCTCCTTAAACAGTTTTAGTCTAGTGACTAAAATGTTTAAAATCACTTAATTTTTCCTATAATTTGTTTTCTATTTATAATTAAAATATATTTTTTCTTTAAATAGAGTTGAAATTTTATCATTACTCAACTCTCTGGGATAGTACAAAACCAAACCTTCAGTGAGTTTTGATTTAAGTATTTACTTGAAAGTTACCTCCTTAAAATATTTGAATGCATTTTTATGTAAGAACAAAGAATTGTCATGGTTAAAATCCAAAGCCAACTCAGATTTTTTTTTTTTTAATGTTTCCTTATTTATTTTGAGAGACGTAGAGTACAAACAGTGGCAGGGCAGAGAGTCAGGGAGAGAGAGAATCCTAAGCAGAGCCTGACAAGGGGCTCCAGCTCACAGACTGTGAGATCATGACCTGAGCAGAAATCAAGAGATGGACACTTAACTGACTAAACCACCCAGGCACCCCGAATTTTTTGGTTGTTGTTGTTAAAGTCAACAATGAAGTTGAGATATTCTAAACTTTTTTTTTTTTTTTAAATTTTTTTTTTTCAACGTTTATTTATTTTTGGGACAGAGAGAGACAGAACATGAACGGGGGAGGGGCAGAGAGAGAGGGAGACACAGAATCAGAAACAGGCTCCAGGCTCCGAGCCATCAGCCCAGAGCCTGATGCGGGGCTCGAACTCACGGACCGCGAGATCGTGACCTGGCTGAAGTCGGACGCTTAACCGACTGCGCCACCCAGGCGCCCCGAGATATTCTAAACTTTTAATGAAAACTAGTAGTCAGTACTTTAGATAGTACTTTATTGAAAAAATAAATCAGTAAACTTAATACTTAAAATTATTCTATTTAAGGTAAAAGTTGACTTAGGAGAATGGAATTGTAAAAAGATATTTTTATTAAAAATTTTTTTGAAAGTTTATTTATTTTGAGAGAGAGCAAGGAGGGGAGGGGCAGAGAAAGAGGGTGAGAGAGAAAATCCTAAGCAGGCTCTGCACTGTCAGCACGGAACTGCATGTAGGCCTTGAATTCACAAACCCTGAAATCGTTACCTGAGCCAAAATCAAGACTTGGACATTTAACCGACTGAGCCACCCAAGCACCCAGTAAAAAGGTGCTTTTAGAGAGACATTTAAAGATATTTACTGACATTTCTGTGACATCAGAAGTTGATAGCAGTGTTGTTTTTTATTGTTTTTACCCTCATTTCCAAGTATAGCTGACCCTTGAATAATACAGGGGTTAGGGGCACTGATTCCCCACATAGTTGAAAATCCATGTATAACTTTTGACTCCCCCAAAACTTAACTACTAATAATAGCCTGCTTTTCACTGGAAACCTTACTGATAACAGAGAGTTGGTTAACATACATTTTGTGTGTTACATATATTAACTTTTTATAATAAAGTAGGCTAGAGAAAAGAAAATGTTACTAAGATCAAAAGGAGAAGAAAATTCTTTTATGGGTTGTATTTGTCAAAAAAAATACATATAAATAGATTTGCATAGTACAAACCTGTTGTTCAGGGGTGAACTGTAGTTTTCTTGTTCTTTTTTTTCCCACTTAACATGTTACTTATTATTATTTATGATTAGGATTAATTCTGGACTCCAGTAGCGAGTAGAACATTTTCTTGGAGAGTCTGGATAGGAAGTGACAGGAAAAAGAAAAGTCAGGAATTTCAGTATGCTCCTGATGAGGTTTTGGGGTGATGGTGGGGTTTGAGTTTGGAGCTGACGGCTAAGAAAGAATTCTTGAAGATGTCTTTGGTGCAAAAAGGTGATTTTATTAAAGTACAGGTATGGGATCTGTGGGCAGGAACAGCTGCTCTGGGGTTGTGAAGGGTAACTGGTTAGATACCATGGACTTGGGGGAGATAAAGTCAAAAGGGAAGTTTCCAAACTCCTTGCTGAAGACTCAAAGATTACTGAAGGCCTAGCTCTTGTCAAGCTAAGTTGTTGTTTTTCCCTCTGTCAGAACGTTAACATTAAGTTATAGGGGGTTCCTAGAGAAATGTTTAACCCTGCCTTTGCCTCAAGTACTGGTCAGAGGGCTGCAGGCTATAAGGAAATTTTTATTTATTTATTTATTTATTTATTTATTTATTTATTTATTTATGAAATTTATTGTCAAATTGGTTTCCATACAATTTTACCTACCATTTCCTTCTTGCCTTTGTTCCCGACATCACATGGAGGGGAGGGTGATACTGGGGTTCCAGGAAACTGAGTCTGTCTATTGGTTTCTGGAGATTAGGCTATTGAGAAGATTGCCTTTTTCTTATAATTTACTAAGATATTTGTAAACTGATGGAGACTTTATCAGTTTAACCATTTGTTTTCTGTCCTTTCTTGTGTCCTTGAGCAGCCAGGAATGCCTGAGGAATATCACACCTATCCCACCTGGGGGGGAGTGGGTATACTCCCTTGTGCTTTGCCCTCAGCTTGCCTTTTGCTCCCTCATCACTCCAATATGTGAGCATGAAATTTTATGAGATAATAAGTTATAATTGATGAAAGGCAGGCACAGCTTGGTGAATAATACTCTTTGGGGGAGGAAAGGTAGTGATGGGCCTAAAACTGACAGGGTGATAGGCAGCCACTGAATGGAGAAGGAAGGAAAAATAGACAACGTTAAACTAGAGTTTACTGGGTAGGAGGTTTTTTTTCTTAATTCAGTTTGATATTATTAAATCATTAATTGCCAGTTAACTTTAAAATAAGATTTTAATTACTAATCCTGTGTAAATGCATATATTTTAAGGGAGAGGAACTTTGAAGATCATTTCTAGCCCATAGAAAAGAATAAAGCAAACATTTTTCAGGTGGTCAGATATCACCAGGGTCAAATAGGTAGTGAGTGGAAGAGATCAGACAGACTGTCTTCTTGTCCTATGTTCTTTTTATTATGTGTATTCATTTAAATGGCCCTTTTCAGGTAACTAAGTAGTTATCTTCACTCATTCTGCATGTATTTACTTTGTACTGGAACCTTAGGATATGAAGATGAAAAAGACTAATGAACTTATAGTTCATTGAGGGAGATTTATAGATAAAGTATATAATTAAAAGATAGTTTAAACATTGTTATAAAACAAAGCAGTGTGAATTCACATTGAAGGAAGTCTTTACTTAGACTTGGGAAAAATTTCCTGGAATCAGTCATGTCCAAGATGAGAAGTTAATTATGAGCTAGAGGAGAAATAATGCATTAGGTTTCAGGAAAATGCAACTAAGTTCCCTGGAATGGCAGCTTAGAATGGAACAGGAGGATGATAAGAGTTAATGCCCGATTAGGTTATGAAAGGCCTTGAAAACCATTTTAAAGGTTTTGGACTGAAGGCTAAAGGGAGCAATTGCAACTTTTTAAAGCCATATTTATGCTTTAGAAACCAACTTAGGGAGCAGGCTGGGTGAGGGTAAAAGCCAGGAGGCAGGGAGATCAAGTAGGAGAATGTTGGAATGAAGAAAAGGATAATGTCAATGAAGAGAGTTACATTTTTGAGATTTTAATGTGTTGGAATCAGTAGGAGTTGATAGTTAATTGAAGATGAAGGCTAAGGGAAAGGGCACACAGTAGGCAATCACCTAGTGTTCTACTTTAGAGAGCTGGGTACTCAGTAGGGCACCTTTCACTGAGATGAGGAATGAAGGAACAAAAAGCAGGTTTTATTTAGGGTGATAGAGGCAATTGGTATAATATTAATATTTTGCTAGTTCTTCCTATGTGCTAGGTATTATTCCAAGCATTTTAAGTAGAGCCCTAAGCAGTTTGACTCTAAAAATCATACTCTTAACCATTATATGAAAGAGCAAAGACTATGGAGAAAATCGGACCGACGCTAAATCATTGATTATTCAGTTTATGGCTACTAGCTGCATGCACGACAGCGTTAGAGACTGATAGAAAAGGTATTCACTGGGGCACCTGGGTTCCTCAGTTGGTTAAGTATCTGAGTTTGGCTCAGGTCATGATCTCTTAGTTTGTGGATTTGAGCCCCTTGTTGGGCTCTGTGCTGAGAGCTCAGATCATGGAGACTGCTTTGGATTCTGTGTCTCCCTCTCTGCTCCTCCCCCACTTGTGTGCGCACTCTCTCTCTTTCAGAAATAAACATTAAAAAAAAAAAAAGGTATTCAGTAGAGCTCTATTAAGTTGTATACACATACAGCTAATTCTAAAAACAAGCTCAACTAATGCTGCAACTGATTGGGTGAAAAGTACTATCTGAAAATAGAGGAGAGGCATTAATTTGAATCAAGAATGAAGGATTTAATCATATTAGCAAAGGGTTCTCAAAGAGGGATTGATATTTATGTCTGGAATAATAGACTGCATATGAGTTGAAAATTGTTTAAGCATTACAAGTATTTTAATTGTCCTATCTTTTGTTTTAAATGTTTGGTAATTATTAGTTTAAGTCCCTCTTTTTTTTAAAAATTAAAAAAAAATTATAATGTTTATTTATTTTTGAGAGAAAGAGTGTATGTGAATAGAGTAGGGACAGAGAGAAAGTGGGGCACAGAATCCGAAGCAGGCTCCAGGCTCTTAGCTGTCAGCACAAAGCCCGACGTGGGGCTTGAACTCACAACCTGGGAGATCATGACCTGAGCCGAAGTCAGACGCTTAACTGAGTGAGCCGCCCAGGCGCCCCAGTCCCTATTTTTATAGAAGTGTAGAATGTGTAATTACTGTTAGAAAGTGTTTAGTACATATTTATGGTAAAGCAATTTTCTTTCTAAAGTATTTTAGTATATTCAGGTAACTATAATCAAAACATTGTATTTAAAATGTTTCTATTTTATAATGTGATTGTAAAATAAAAAATATTTGGTGTACTTGTTAGTACTGCTTTTGTTTTCTGAGACAAAGCTTTAAAATTAAAATAAGTACTGGGACCATTAGATTGTATTTAGTTTTTATGTGGTTTAGCTTAGAGTTAATTATTAAGTACAACTTGATTTTTAGCCTTAGAAAAACAAATGCAGACGTTAATAAACCTTTTTTTTTATTATTGGATTCATTGTTAACAAAGCATAGCATAAGTAAGTCTCAGCCTGTGAAAGGGATGACTTAACACAACTGTTGATGCATTTGGAGTGAAACATCTTTATCAAGTTAATACAAGAAGCAGTCATGCCCTACTTGAATTACTCATTTATTATAGCTGAACAGCAGCCTGCATGTGGACTTTGAAATCCTGGGAAAATAAGATGCCTGCATACATCCAAATGTTGAAAGCCTTTACTCCTTAGCAGCTGGAAAATGTTGAGCTCTGTTGTCATCCATTAGGTTTTTGGCCTTCAGGGAGATGTGATCAATTTAATTACTGACCAACTTTATCCATTACTTTTAATGACTATAGCCTCTGAAGTAAGCCTCTGAAGTTTGTAGCTTAAAAGATCGTATTTAGATACTGTGCATTTAAAATTTCTAAAAATTAAACACGTAGACCTAGATGATTATACTTTGCTTATATGTTTGTCACATATACTCAGATTCCTAAAAATACAAACTCATTTATATATATTAATAGTGATTAGTTTATTTACTTTAAGTGAAGTCTAAAATGTGTTTGTGTTTAAGAGTAACAAAATACGCTCCACATATTTGCTGTTCTGGGGTAAATTTTATGTATTATATCCTTTGTGTGTAGAAGTTTTACATTTTTTCCTAAAATACAGTCTGTGTATTATTTTGAATCACAATTATTTATAAACAAAACTGTTAATAATTATTGTGTTTCTTGATGATCTCCTTTCCACTACCATTTTGATGTCAAGTCCAAAGAGAATTAGGAAATATCATGGAGTGATAGAGCATCGCTAAGAAAAGATGAATGTTACATGAAAAAATGTATCTGTAACTCTCAGGCTGTTACTCATAAATTCCAGGTCTAGCTTGGGAACCCAATCTTTGTGTAAATTACTTGATCTCATGTTCAGTGTTTCTTAATTTATTAAATGATTTGATACCGGGCACTGAATACCTTTGTGTTGACTATCCATTATATAAAGACTCCACTTTAAAGAGGTCACTACTTATGTTACAAACCAAGGGAATTTGCTTATTGTTATTATTTATTACAGTGTTGTTAAAACTGATGAAAGTAAAATTATTCTAACAAAGTTGGTGTGTTATGATAGTATCCAACACACGGAAGTACAACTGAGGAAAGCACCATGTGGCTGAGTTGATGGCTCTAAGGCAATATTGAAGATACTATGTTTGACTAGTTTGTATTTTTAAGTCGAATGTTAAAATATTTGTCATGATGAAAAAGTGTAAGATATTGGGCCACCTAGGTGACTCAGCTGGCTGAGCATCCAATTCTTGATTTCAGCTTCAGTCACGATCCCAGGGCTGTGGGATCGAGACCCACACTGTGCTCCGTGTTGAGCACGGAGCCTGCTTGGGATTCTTGTTCTCTCTGCCCTTCTCCTCCACTCATGCTTGCTCTCTTGCTCGCTAAAAAAAAAAAAAAAAAGTATAAGATATCATTCTCATTGACAAACAATTGATGTTCCTAAACTTAGAGCCATTATGCTGGTGCCATACTGAGAAGAACATGGAGCAATAATAACTAAGCAGTAGAAAAGAGTTAAGGAGATATATCCAAAAATAATACATTGTTAATACATATGATAGTTATTTAGTTATATAATAACTTTACAGACTAACAAAATGCTTCTGAGCAATATAACTGGAAAAGAGGTAATAAGAGAAGTATGTTTTGAAATGTGTTATTAAAAAAGTTTAAGTATTAGTTTATGATCAGAAGAGATCTGTTCTGAATTTGAAGGAATGAATCTGAATGGTTATAAATCATGTCAAAATCAAAGCAACAAAACATGTATATAATGTAAATAATTATTAACATTACAAATGAGTTTATAATTGGTTTACTTGACTTTTTTGTGACTCTCTTAATTATGTTTTTAGGTATTACATCTGTACATAGCATTTCTGTGCCAGACCAGGTCAGAAACATGAAAAGCACATGTTGTTCTAGTACCTATAAATTTTTAATAAACTTGTAATTGTGTTTGTAACTTTTTTGGGGGTAAGATCTAGCCATTTTTATTGTTATAAATCTAAGAAATGGGTTTTTGGAAAAAACTGTTGTATGGATTGATTAGGTTTTTTTTAATGTTTATTTATATTGAGAGAAAGAGAAAGTCCAAGCAGGCTCTGCGCCATCACTGCAGAGCCTGATGTGGGGCTCAAACTCACATACTGTGAGATCAGGACCTGAGCCGAAATCAAGAGTCAGATGCTTAACTGAGCAACCCAGGCACCCTGATTGATTAGGTTTCTAAGACATTATTACTCACCATGTTCATATGAATAGTATGTAAAACCGTGTGCTAATTCATTCTTTTTCCCAAAATGAAAATGCACTTTTATTAGATAAATGCTTAATGTAAGAATTCGAACACAACAGGAAAATATATAGAAGTATTAGCAATCATTTGCAAATGTTAATATTTTGACAAATATCCTTTCAGATAATATTTTATGGTTATATATATAAATACACAATTCTCCATGAATAATTTTCATACGATATATTCTCTTTACCTGTTTTTTCACTTCCATGTGTTTGAAAGCCATCCTTCTATGACAGTAAATTCAACTTTTCATCCTAATTTTATATGATATGGTAGCATTCTGTTGTATGATTACATATATAATTAATTTCTTGTTGGTAGATAATATGATTGGTGGGTATTTGTATTTTTCTAATGTACTAATATAAAAAAAAGGTGATGGGAATAATTTCATTAACATTCATCTTTGTGAACTTGCCTAACAAATTAAATTATTAAAAGCACATTTTGGTGTGTTATTTTGCATTTGAGAACCGTTAAAGTTCATTTTTCAAATAGTTAGTGCTAAACAAGTATAACTATAAATTTTAATATGCGAATGGTTAACATTGCAGAAATTCAAATAAATGTTTCTTGCTGTCTTAATACATCTTTGTTTCACAGTAAATTACTCTCTCTGTCCCCCCCGCCTTTTTTTTTTTTTTGGAACTTTTTGAGATATGCAAGTAGCCGTAGACATGTAAGTTTATTTTTTTCTGGAAGATTTAATGCTTACATCTGACAATTATTTTGCAAATCATTTCTTCAGTTCCATTTGTAGCATCATTTAGGAGAAAGATATTAGACTTTGGAATCAGGCAAACTTGTTTTCAAATACAGATTTGCTTTTACTATTGTTGTGACTTGGGAAATACACTTAAAACTCCAAGTTTTTCATTTTCCCGTCTGTAAAATTTGTCAAACAGTTTCACTCCCTTATAGGGTTTCTTTTGAAGATTAAAGACAGTGAATGTAAAGAGTTCACACCTCCTACTTAATTTTACCTCAGCTGTACAAAAACGGATGTTTGGGAAGTACTTAATGCAGTTTGTCAACTGTTTTATTACTAGTGTTTTTTATTTTCGTCAACAGAAAGATTCCATATTTAACGTGAATTTATGTTCCAGTTGTTTGTTCTGCTACATTTTTAGATTTTTTTCTTAGTCTATCTCTACATAAAAAAAAATTATAATTAACATGAGCTAGGTGGTTTGCTTTGCTGTTTTGATACACGATTCTGTAACTACAACCTGCTGATCTAGAAGGAGCATGTGCCACAAAGAGAAGTTTTATTTATAAGATCAGACTTGAATGTAAGTCTTCAAATAACCTTCTTTTGAGTACTATCTTTTGATATACTTCCCTACAGCTATCTTATTTAAGATCCCATTAAGCAAGTGTGTGTGTGTGTGTGTGTGTGTGTGTGTAAAGTTAAGAGTGAGCACAATTATGCAGGGCTCCATCAGTTCATGTGCTCTTGTTTGGGTCATCCCTCTCTTGATTCCAGTTCCTAAATACTACCTGAGTTCCTTTATCTCTGGTTATACCTTAGTGAATAGCACATGGGCCATTAATTTGCTTTGGTTAACAGGTCACTTATTCTAAATTAATTTTATGTCAATTTTGAAAAATAATTTTGTCAGTTACAAAAATCTTAGGTAGAGTGTTGGTTGTGGAATACATACTGTAACAGTATGCAACTGTGACATAGTAACATTGTTGGATACCTTTTGTATCCTAAACAAATGGTGTTTGAAATCTGCTTAAACTTTTCTCAACAGTGAGTAGTAGCTTAAAGTGGTTGCTGTACCGACCAACAAATCAATATGTGACCAAACCTAATACATGTTTGAATAAGAGTACAGTTTCCAGATCATTAGTGCTTTGTTTTTTCCAACTTATAGGTGGTGGTAGTTATGAAGGAGAGTTTACTTGGAGATATGATGGCTCTTCTTTATTCTCTTGCTAGTTCTCCTTTTCCTTCACTTAACTTTTCAAGTGCAATTGCCTGCATGTTTCTAGCACTAGGTTCAAATTTCAATGCTATCATTTATTGGTGTTTGTCATTATGTGCTGTGTACCTCAGGTATTCTAAACTGGGAATTATGAATATTAATAAATACTAGCCTACTTCATAGGGCTATTTAAAAGTTATATTAATATAGATGTCATTTTTTGTCAACTAAGTTCTGTGTATATAATGAAAATATTAAATGCTTTTATTGGGTACTTACTAGTGTCAGGCACTATTTTAAGGGTGCTGTCTCATTTTATCACAGTAACTCCATTATGGAACATGAACTTTATTTTTTTTTTTAAGTTGAAAGTTATAATTGTACATGATCCATTAGAGATGTTTATGTAAGATGAGGCCGAACTCGAATTTGAAGTTCTTGGCTTTCTACATACATCTAAAGATTAGTGAGAGAATGCACACTTATGTTTTATGTTTAAATAAAATATCTAAGGTATAGATCTATTCTTACGATTTTCACCTTAACTGATTATATTTTCCCATCAATTAAACTAGCACTCAGAGTTTCAAGTGTGAAAACTACCACTGTGGCTATGTCTCTCTGTAACTCCTTACTTAAATGTCTCTGAGAGGACTCAGTCTAAGAAGGCAGGGTCATCCAGATTTTCTGCTGCACCAGGGCTGCTATCAAGACATCTTTCGGGGGTTTGAAGACAGTGAACTTTCTGTCCATTAGTAGACTTGCCTTGCCATTACTTCACACTCTCCAGCCAGATTACTAGGACAATCCCTAGTAACTATTAGTAATTCCCTGTGCTTCAGATTAGCATTTCAGTATTTTGATGCTGAATACCAGTAAAAATTATGACATATGAATAACATGATGAAAAAAGGTCTTAATTTGTTGTTTAAAAGCAGTTGAGAAAGAGAAGAGATAGAGAAAGCATGATTATTTTGCAAAATTGATGCTAGAGACAGTGGGCACGCATTTTTCATATGGTTCAGATTTCCATGTAATTCATACTGCGCTTAACTTTATAACTAGCCGTATTTTCTCTATAGTGATACCACCATTAAAGGAATTGAGGTGCCATTAAGAATGATGAATGTTTTAAATATTTTAAAGGCTCTTGGATTCTTGAGATCAGTGAATCCAGAAGTGAAATTCTAGTAGTACAAGATCTTGAAGCAGCTACAGAAATCCTGTCTCCTCATAGCCCCCCACGCAATGCAGCTTTACTGTGCTTGTTTCTTTTGTGTGATTACTTAGTGCTGAGTGTGGCTCAGTGCCTGAAAGATTTTCACTAAGTAAAGATCTCTTACTAGTAGGGATCTGCTTTTCCATTTATGCTCATGATCTACTTATTTGTTTGTATTGGTAGTTCTCCATAGCTTCTGAGTAAAATTTGATGTTGCATAATCCTAATTTATTAGAGTAATATCATTTATGACAGATGGTACAGTATAGTGGTCAAAGCATGGGCTTTGAAATCAGACTGGTTCCTGGCTCCATTATGTACTATCTCTATGATCATGGGCAACTTTCTGGACTCTTCAGTACCTTTTGTCTTCTCATTGATAAGATAGGAATAATAATAGTATCTGTGTCATAGGTTTGTCATGAAGATTATGTGAACTCACCTAAGTAAAGGATTTATTTAGAATAAGATTTGCACATAGAAATGTTAGTAGTTATCATTGTAATGACAAAAGTATGCGACTGGAACAAAAAAACCCAAAAAAGTAGTCTTTATTTCGTGATTAATCTGAAATCACTCTGTTATGAGAGGATATTCAGGTATATGGAAAGAAGGAACATTTTAATGAGGTTCATATTTTCTGTTGGCAAGTATGATTGCTTTAAAAGAAAACTATTTTTTGTATAGACTAAAGTATTGATTCTAGTGGCTAGAAGGAGTTATTATGTATCCAGCATTGTATTGTTCCAGTTGGTTCTGTAAAGATAAAATGTCAAATTTGTGCTATCCCCGAACATGCATAGTGCCGATATTTTCCCTGAGTAGCAGATGAATTTTTGGTTATCTTTAAAAAAAATTTCAGATCATTCACAGGCACATTAGACTCAGCATTTCCAACTTCTTTTCACCATTTTACTTCATACCTGCACTTTGACCTGTGTTGTTCTGTGTCAGTGAATGGTGGTGTTAGCAGTCCAATCAGAAACCTAGGGATGGTCCTAAACTTTTCTCTTCCCTCATTTTCCATCATTCCTGTTGGGGTAGTCACCAAATCCTAAGACTTCTCTATAAAACTTTGCTGTAAGACAAATTTGGCCCTTTCACTTCCTTTTGAAATATTCTTTAATGATTTCCTCACTGCTTTCTGGATAAAGTTCAGACTTCTTAGGAGTATTTACAACTCTAATATCCTATGTAGTGTTTTCATATGCATGCTGTTCTCTCACTATGTGGAACCATTTTCAGTTCCATGAAATGCTGTTCTCCCTTACCATTTTCATTTGTGTATACAATTTCAATACATAGGAAGCGCTCCCTGCTTTTCTCTTCCCCACTCTGTTCCATTGAAGCATTACTTCCATTAAAAATTCATTTGCAAACTTCTTTTACAAGGCAAGTTGGGTGCCCCTCATGTTGGTTTCTTCTCTGCGTTCTGTAACCTTTTATGAATATTTTATTAAAGCTCTTATAAAAATTATGACTAATTTTTGTCAGTGTCTTCCGCTAAATTAGGAGCAGCTCAGATACAGGGACTCTTTCTCATTTATCTTGGGTGTGAGCTCAAGAGCCCAAGATCAAAAGTTGAATGCTCTATAGACTGAGCTGGCTGGGTGCCCCTCTTACTTATCTCTTAATGCTTAATATTTAGGTTTAGGCATATGGTTGGTGTGCAGTAAAAGTTTTTTCAATACATTTCAATTACAAAATGATTTTGAATGAGAATCACATCTTTGGTAATGGCCACCTGGTAAATTTATCTTTAATGGGAGATAATGGGAATTGCTAATAGTTATTCTCAAGAGGCAAAAATAAGGAAATGGACTGAAATCCAAGCTTTTGCCCATTTGACATTAGTCATTTTGTTAGTTTCTTTCCCTTATGTATTTACCACTTTGAGAATAACTATTTGCTCTTGTCTGCTCTGTCAAAAGGTGTCTCTTGAGGCGCCCGGCTGGCTCAGTCAGTAGAGCATGCGACTCGATCTCAGGGTCATGAGTTCAAGCCCTGTGATGAGCGTAGAGCCTACTTAAAAAGTGTCTCTCACTTAGTCTACTTAGAGCATCACTATGTTTAATTCTTATTTTATTTTATTAATACATATTGTTTTTCTTATGACTAGAAATGTTCTAGTTCCCCCCCCCCCCATTTGGCATATTCATTGTAGTAAATGTGAAGAGGCTTTATTGAGCTGATTTAAGGGCATCTGGCAAATTGGTTGGGAGGACTAGTCCTTGGAAGATATGAAGTCAGGAAACTGGTATTTAGAGGACAAGAGGGCTGAGTGGACAGCATAAATATGTTAGGGAGTTTTCTCTGAGATGGGTAAAAGTCTAAGAATCTTAGTACAGAGGTCAGGGCTTTGTGGACAGGAGGTAAAAGTGATAACTAGAGTGCTAGAAAGGCCAATGTAGTAGGGATTATATGTCTTCATTATTGTTTAGGGGTATCTGACTTCAGTGGGAAGATGATGTTGTTTAGGGGAGGCTGGCCTTGGGTAGCTGTGAATTCTCATTACAAGCTGATAGAGCATATAAATAGTGGAGCCCCTGAGCTCTGGTAGTGGATGGGATACAGTTCTGTTTATTGTACTGACACTGTTAGGTTCAAGACTGTTTTTGTCTATGAATAACCTAGTTCAACTCAGTCCATAACCAAAAGCAAGAGACTAATGTTCAGATCTATTTAGTGAATAAATTAAGTAGTTTTCTGTGCCATTGGCGGAACAAATTAAGCTTTCACTGGTTGAGTGCTTATACTTCCACGGTATAGTGTGGGAGGATTATCAGCCAGTCTGTCTTATTGGTTTATTGGCAGCAGAAAACTCTTAAACTGAGTTTTCCCATGGAAGAGGTATCTTACTTGAAATCCCAGAACTTTTACTAAAAAATTTATGAAGTGGGATGACAGTAAATTACTGAAGAATCATCAAAGCAAGTATGTTATTAATTGACAATTTATTGACTTCATCCCCCAAGCCAGTTTAAAGAAAAGGGAGGGAGGGTTAGATTTCAAACTACACTTTGAATGCTGTGTGAGGTCTGTTTGAGATATTATGGTTAGGCTGTGATTAATTAACTCAATTAAACAAGTATTAGTACATGAGTAAAAGAATGGTCTCTTACGGATCTTGTCAAAGAGGTAATAATGGGTTCAGTACTGATAAAATTGTGAATCTGAATCTGGTTAACATTAAAGGGGACACAAAAATTCACCTGTCATCTTTAATCTTTTGATAAAGAGTGGCAATAATTCAGGGTTTTATATGTGTATTCTTTATTTTTTAATATATGTATATGTTTGTAATTTGACTTCAGAGATAATAGGATTACGCTTTAAACTTATCTTTTCATTGTTTTTTAAAATGTTAACTTTTCAGTTTGACTTCTAAAAATTGTTAGAATTACTGTCCTTGGGATTAATAACTTGTGTAGTTACATAATTTTACCAAAAAATTACACATATAAAGACAAAGCTTTTGAAACTTTCCATCTTACTTTAAGTATTCCTTAAGAAAGATGTGCTTCCAGTTTATGAATAAGAAAGTATAATTCCCTAGCTAGAACTTTGTTTTCTTTATTTTTCTCCTTTGAAAGCCTCTGAATGTTGCGATACTGAATCCCTTTTCATCTGCTTCCTAAGTATAATTTCATTTGTTGTTCTTAATTCTTTTTTTAAAAATGTTTATTCATGGGGGGAGGTGCAGAGAGAGGGAGAGAGAATCCCATGCAGGCTTCATGCTGTCAGTGCAGAGCCCAACAATGGGGTCGATCTCACTAATTGTGAGATCATGACCTGAGCTGAAACCAAGAGTCAGATGCTCAACTGACTGAGCCACCCACGTGCCCCTCTTTTTGTTAATTCTGAAAACATTTATATACAATTTCATTGGTTATTAGTCTTACAATTTCCCTTATTGTACCATCTCTTAGATTTTCAGGAGTCCTTGTATATTCCATGATATTTTAACAATTGCTAATGGCCTGAGTTCAGGTCAAATTCTGCTAAGAAGGAAAACTGTTTGCTTCTTATAGTAATCTGGTGGCAGTACAGCTTGAGACTACCATAATTTAAGTTGTCTGCTTGAGAGTTTATTGGACTTCACTGGTAGTGTGAATTCAGGCTGCAAATCTACTTGAATATTAGTTTATCATTCAAATTTCCAAAGATATGTTTTTGTCTCTCTGACCAATGTACAGCTGAAGTCAAACAAGCAAGCTTTCTGCTCTGTGGCTTTATTTCTTATTTCCCATTACACTGGCAGCTTTGATGTGTCAGCTTTCTGCAAGGCTTTTCTATGCTTAGTCATATAATAATGTCTTAGATATAAAATGTAGGGGCAGAGGTGTAACCAAAATGCAAGTGCATGTAGGCAACAGGAGCTGGTATGTGGCCTTGGATCTACTTCATTGGTGGCATAGAATGAGCTTTGTAGTTCATCTTTTGTGGCTAAAAGTGGTAATGACTCCATCTGCTATATTGGTTGCCATATTTATAATCAAGACCTTTTTGATTATGATTTCAGATCTGGCAATAAAACATAGTGTATCTTGTACAGTCATTTAGTGAGAAGCTTTTGACCTGAACTTTAGAAAAAGGTCTAGAGAAGCTGAACCATTAAATCATTATATAACCAGTGGCATCTTCGTCTTATCTGTGAGGTGAGAGTATTAGAAGGCTTCTGTAAAACAAGGATTTGCAATGGGACAAGAATTATTCAACTCATTCTTTTAAAAAAGTTTTGTCATCGGGGCATCTGGGTGGCTCGTTTGGTTAAGCGTCTGACTCTTTGTTTCGGCTCAGGTCATAGTCTCACAGATTGTGAGATCAAGCCCCATGTCAGCCTCTGCACTGACAGTGTGGAGCCTACTTGGGATTCTCAGTCTCCCTCTCTCTCTGTCCCTCTCCTCGTTCTTTCTCTTTCTCTTTCTCTCAAAAAAAAAAGTTTTGTCATAAATGCAGGTATATGCACCAAGGTTCTGTAAAATCCGTAGGTTAGTAGAAAAATATGTGTTTCCTATAGATGTATATATATATTTCTAAACAACTATTGTATTTTGTGTTGGGAAAAATAGGAGACCCTTGGAAAACTTTAATTCACAATTAACGTTTTAAACCTTGACTGTAGTATTCCAATTCAGATATTAATGCCATTGTCTTCCCATTCTAATTTACTGTCTCTTCAAATTAAGCCTTCTTTTTGTGACTTTTCCTACTGGATAGAAGTAATATTTCAATCCATGTACTCAACCAAAAATTTGTGAGTGGAAGACATTTATAAAATAGTTGATGTAGTGGATTATTCAGTTCATGAGCATACTGATATTAAATAAGAATGCTGTGTAATCAGTTGTCATTGTGTGAATAAACATTAATTGAACACTTAACTAGGAAATACAGTAAGAGAGAGATTGGCAAATTCCATTGATAAAATGCAGCTTCTGTATAGTACTTTCCGTTTAGCTATTCCTAGATCTCCAGACAGAGAACAAACAAATTTGAATTCTAGGGTAAGTAACTTTAGTTCAATATAAGGAAATTCCTTGCTATTGAGAGTAACATATGAAAAATCTTCATGAGTATAGTTGAATCTTTTAATTGGAATGGTTCCAATTGTGTTTTATTAAGGGCAAGGGTATTGCCTAGTTATGTCACAATTAGGGGTACAATGATATAGTGTAGTGGTTCTTGACCCTATCAGATCTAATGCTCCTTTCTGTGACAGGTATTTTCTAAGGCTTTTACTATCTCGATAGAAAATTTGTAGTTAATGTACCTTTTTAAGATGATAACTTATGGAGAAATCAGTATAATGCCACAATCATATTAAGGGAGAAAGAAGAGGAAAGTAATTTATATATATATACATATATATACGTATATATATACATATACATGTATATATATACATATATATAAATATTAATATTTATTAATAATAAATATTAAATAATTTCAATTAATCAATATAGTTAATTATTAAATTAATAATTTAATTAATATAATTAATTAAAAATTAATAATAAATAAATAATTAATAATAAATATTAATATTTAGAATGTAACTAGAAAACATGATGAATGCTCAGGTAAGACATTTAGCCTGCCAGGTGTGTTACATTGGGACATTTGTAAGTCTTGCCTGCCTACATGTTTGATGAATAGGCAGTATGAACACTCAAGTGGAATAATCATGATGATCACATGAGTGATGTGATTTTCTGAAATAGTAAACACCTCTTGGTCAAATTCTCAATGATTCATAAGTTTTCTCCTGTATCGTGTAGTTAAATTTTTGGAATTCTTGGTTTTTTTTTTTTAACCCTAAGAATTAAGTTTAAACCACTCTGTTTTTAGATGTAAAATGGAGTTAGATTATAGGCTTAAGTAATTATAAAGAGATTTTTCATTCACATGAATTCCTGGTAGGATATTTGAGAATTGTGGAGGATACAAGACCGTTCTTTGTTGTATAGGGACTGTTTTGAGCATTGAACAAGTTTTAACATTCTCGGCTGATACCCAGTGTCTGTAGTGTCTTTTAATCATTGTGACCACCAGAAACATTAATTTCCAGAAATACCCCTAGAGGGTGGTACAGTCCTCATATAGAATCTATTGCCTATAGAACAAATGGTACAGGTTGCAGGCAAGAGTTCCAATATTGGATTTGAATTTAAGTTCTACGCACTGACTTGCTATTGACTTTGTGCTATTGGACAAGTTAGTTAACCTCTCATAACCCCAGTTTCCTTTCTGGAAACCTGGGAAGATAATATCTTACAGAATGAAGTAGATAAAATGTTATAATGTATTTCAGGTACTTGACATGTGCTTCATGTGGGATGGGACTATTGCTTTTTTAATCACCACATTATTTTCCAGTACTAGTGGGCACTTGATAAATACTTGTTTCCTGGGAGCCTTGATGGCTAAGTTGGTTGAAGGTCCCACTCTTTATTTTGGACGGGGCTGAGATCTCAGTTGTAAGAGGGAGCCTCCCGTCACAGTCTGTGCTTAGCTTGGAGCCTGCTTGGGATATTTTTTCTTTCTCTCTCTCTCTCTCTCTCTCTCTCTCTCTCTCTCTCTCTCTCTCTCCTGCCCTTCTTCCCTGTTTGTGTGTTTTCTCTCTCTGTCAAAAAAAAAAAAAAGTAAATAAAATACTTGCTTTCTGTCATTAAAAAGTCCTATATGTCATCCTATATTCCAATATTGAAAGTATATGAGGAAGTGATTTGCTTACAATAGGCTCCACAGCTATCACCTGTGTCTTTATTCTTGTGTTGGGGAACTTGTGAATCTTAATTTAGAATGCTGTCTCTGGGATCATGGCCTCTAGTTTCCCAGAGAGCATTAGATTAGCAATAGGTTTCTTAAATTCCACATATGAGTGAAATCATATGGTATTTGTCTTTCTCTGATTGACTTATTTTGCTTAGCATAATATATTCTGGCTCCATCGACATTGTAAATGGCAAGATTTCATTCTTTTTGATGGCTGAGAACTGGGGGTTGTTTGTAAGGGATGATGATTCACTGAATTCTGCTCCGGAAACCAATATTGCACTATATGTTAACTAACTAAAATTTAAATCAAAAAAATATGATGGTTTACTTTCAATTTTAAAGAGACCTGTAGGATAAGGGTCTACCTCTAAGTATGTTAGTTTCCCAGAATCTGAATGTTTTTCCTCTTCATTTATGTTGTTTTGCTAATGTCAGTGTGATAGTGCAGGCTATGGTAAAAGGCTAAGGACCTTGCCTCCTTTGTTAATCCTGATATTTGTTACATAGATTTTTAAAATAAAGCATCAATAATTTCTTACTCTTTTTTAGCTCATTTTCTGCTTCCTGTGATTTTGGCCAACCAAAGTTTATGTATTGTGCTTCCTTAGTAAATTATTTGCTACCTTTGTCCTGTTATTTGACGTGTTTAACTCTTATCCGACTCAATTCAAACTACTTACTAACAGACGAAGATGAAATAGTTACTTGTAATTTTAATGAGACTCATTACTTTGAAAATGTTGGAAGGAACTCCTAGTCTTCCCTTTAAAATTGCTATCCCGGGGCACCTGCGTGGCTTAGTGGGTTGAACTTCCGACTTCGGCTCCGGTCATGATCTCACAGTCTGTGAGTTCGAGCCCCGTGTCAGGCTCTGTGCTGACAGCTCAGAGCCTGGAGCCTGCTTCAGATTCTGTGTCTCCCTTGCTCTCTGCCCCTCCCCCGCTCATGCTCTTTCTCTGTCAAAAATAAAAAAAAAAAGTCATCCCATTTATTTAAAAGAGGAAACATTTAATCTGTAAATGCTGCTTTCATTTTATAGAATGGGAGACCTTACAAGTATTGAGGTTTTCCTCAAATAAATGTTTATTAAAATTTTAACTCACATAAATATCTGGTGATTATCATGAACAAGAGTTTTTTTTTAAAGTAGCCACTTTGCTTTGATACTTGCAGTGTGAAAAAGCTAAAATTTTCTCTTCCTTTTATTCTTCAAGGTCACCTTTGGGTCAGGTATTACTGCCTTTGCAAATCTGCTTGCCCTAGACCTTTGGTTTAAGAGTTTATTTATTTATTTATTTATTTTTTTTATTTTTTTATTTTTTGTGACAGAGAGAGACAGAGCATGAATGGGGGAGGGGCAGAGACAGAGGGAGACACAGAATCGGAAACAGGCTCCAGGCTCTGAGCCATCAGCCCAGAGCCTGACGCGGGGCTCAAACTCACGGACCGCGAGATCGTGACCTGGCTGAAGTCGGACGCTTAACCGACTGCGCCACCCAGGCGCCCCTGGTTTAAGAGTTTAAGTTTGGTTTTGAGTCAGTGCTGCAGTCTTTAAAGCTTAAAGAAATGTTTAGCATTCATATGATTTAAGCAATTATCTTCTTTGAACATTGGGTCACTTCTACAGGAAAAGTAGCTATGGTCAGTTGTAGGTTCTCTTCCCAAAATCTGATTCTGTAGCATTCCATAAAATTACTGAAAACCTATCTGATTAAAATTCATATTGGTTCAGATGGTTTTAACTTGTTTTTAAAACTGAAGATTATTTTATGTACAATCTTAGGAATCAGCTTAAATAAGATAGTTACTATATAAGATAATTGCCATGTTTTTTTTTTTACCTGTAAAAAGTTAAAAACTTTTTAATCTACTCTCCATTTTTACACTTCTATCAGATGAACTGTTTTTTTTTTTTCCATTTCCAGTGCTGAGACTGTGAGTTTTAAATTTCCATTTGAATAGCATTTATAATTTCACTTTACTTGCAAATAACATTTTTTTTTTTTGGTTAGTAGGTTTATAAAGCATTTATTTAACTTCTGCCATATAAAAAATGTGATATGGGATATCGTGAGGATTAAGACTTAGCCATAATACATAATTAATTGTATTCAATCTTATTTCCGTTTGCAACACAAGTAGTTTCTAGACTTCTTGGATTTCTTCTGTGTGTATGCAGGAAAAGAGGTGGGATTTTGTGTCCTTTGAGTTGCTGATCAAAGTGTAAATTCCCAAGTCTCTTTTTGCCTTATGTGTTAACAATTATTGTAGGAAGCCAAACAGGCTGCTTTTAAGTGTTAGAGAACACAATAAAATCAGGGCCTGTTTGCCTGTATCCAAAGACTATGTGCTGCTTTAGTTGTATCATTCTGATAAGAGCCTCAGTTGTTACTTTGGTTGCTTTTGTCTTTATTTTTATAATTTCGTTCTTTTCTTAGAGTCATTTGTTATTGAACTGCCCTTTACTAATAGTATATGGCAAAATAATTAGGTTTTTCATGAGGTACTGGAGATCTGGTACCTCACTAAAATATATAGGCGCTCTATTAAAAATGTATTCATTTAGTAAGAGAAGATATAATCATTAGATTTAGGGTTTTACTAGATCATTGTTTTCACTTAATTGCAGGTGCTAATCTTTATGTTGCTCTGGATGTATAAATATAATCTTGCATGTAAAAAGGCCTCCAGGGGTACCTGGGTAGCTCAGTGGATTAAGTGTCCAACTCTTGATTTCGGTTCAGATCATGATCTTGCTGTTGTTCCTGAGATCCAGCCCTGTGTTGCGCTCTGCGCTAACAGTGTGGAGCCTGCTTGGGGGTCGCACATGCACACGCTCTCTCTCCCCCCCCACCCCCCCCCCCCGGTCTCTAAGTTTAAAAAAAAAAAAAAAAGGGTCTCCAAATCTTCACTTAGGAGAACAGAAGAGGAAGATAAGAGTAAATTTTTAGTTTGAGAAGTGTTCATGAATTTTCGTCATATTAGTCTAATGTGAATGACAATAACAGTGTTTGAGTTTTTAATATTAATGACTTTTCTTTTAGATTGGTTTTGCTTCTGAGATTGAAAGCATGAATGATCATTGAATTTTTGAATTGGGAATTTAATATGAATAGAGTCCACATGTCTGTGTCAAAGATTCAGATATATATATATCTATATCTATATATATATATATAGATATATATATATACACATATACATATATATGTATATATATATATTTTATTAGAGGTTGAAGCATAATTTTGCAAAGGCTTAGCTATTGCAAGAGTTCTATGTTGGTTTCTTATCCTGTTCTATTTTATCTGCATTTACAAAGGAATTTGGAGAAATGGGAATGGATTAAAAGAAAGGTAATAATAAGTATTAGTTTGGAAACAAGGACACATGGAAAACACACAGCAATGGTTCTTAAACATTTTTATCTTAATTCCTTGATAGTTCACTCTGATGTATGTTATCCTCTGTACCCTGTACTGAATCACAAAGGTCATTAATGCATTTTTATCAGAAAACTGTTGTACAGAATCAGAGTATGATTTGCTTTCCTTTGGGAAACTAGTGTAGGGCAGTAAATGTGACCTGCTCTCATGTCAGTTCCCTGGGCTATACACATTATTTAGTTTGGAGCCCTCACCTTTCCTACCCATTTTTCTGGTAGAGACTGTTGAGGCCTGAAAAATTGATGATCCTTTCCCGGTCCTGACTGACAGTCCTCAGAAAGCTGTAATACCTGGTAGTCAATAGTTGTCCAGCAAGAGCTTTAGGCGACTAACTCCAGCCCACAGTAGAATGTAGGTTTCAGGTATCATTCGGATAAATTTCTGTCCATTTTGGTAGTCTAAGAGTGGTTAATGTCCACTGTGAAGCTTCTTCAGGAGATCTGTAACATGGTCAACTAGAGAGTGTAAAGATAGATTCAACCATGGACTATTCCACTTAAAGATATTTGCTTGGAACATAGTTATCCAGAAAGATTTAATAATTGTCATGAGAGCCAAGTACTAGCAATGACAGTGATCATTAACTTGGAGGATGAACAGGTGGTGCATAGGCCTGACCAATTGACCAATTCATAGTCTGTCATTCCTGGTGAACAAAGGAAAAGGTGCAGGTAGATGCATTTAATAGACACTATGCATGTGTCACAAACTGTTCCTTTTATTTCTTTCCCTTTCATATTCACCCTGAATTTCTTAACTCCATGACTGTCCATGCAGTGGTGAGATTTCTTACTTAGTTTATTAACTGTCTCTAAGCCACATAGTTAATAAGTGGCAGAACCAGGAATTGAACCAGTACGTTCATGTCTCCAAGCTCTTTAGTATATCATGCTGATTCAAATTCAGTGTCTGAGTGACTGGAAATGGTTGTAATAGAGAGTTATGTATAATTGTATAAAAGTGTAAATGTATAACTGTAAGCACAATTAAAAATTGATACAGGCTACCAGGTACGTTTGAAGTTATTTTGCTATACTCTTCTCCATAAAGTTGTAGTTCTGAATAATCAGTTTGTGTTCTCATTAATGTTGATTTGCTATGATGCAAATTTTTGTCTTTATTTAACTTGCAACCTGCTTTATAGAGTTAGTGATTTATTGAATATCTTGGAAGCAAGTCCTTGACAGGCAGTATTTTAAGGTGAAATTGCTGGGTGAGGATTTTGTTAACCTGACATTTTGTGGTTTCGCCTCATAAAACTGGCAAAGGACTCTCAGCGTGGAATGTTAATGGGGTGAAGTAATGAATGCAGGCTGGGATATAAGCAACCAGACATAAGCAGTCCTATAGTTCATATTCCATGCTTCTTGGGGGAGGTCTTTGTAGACAGTAGCTTTACTAAAAGATAAAAGCAGTAGGATATCTTTTTAACTCAGCAGTTGATCAAACTCTTTTTCTGAAACTTAGAAGCCAAGCAATGGTATGAACATGGGAAAGTAATTAAAGTTATGCAAGTGCAATCTCTCATGAGAGTTTTCACTTTCTCAGGCTATTGACGTAAATAATTACTGAGTACCTATTTCCTCTAACCAAATACTAGCCTTTTTATTCCATTCAGCTTTTAAGTATTCCTGTTTTACTTGTGTTTCTCAAACTGTCAATATGATGACCGATTTAGTGTTAGTTGTGCAGATTTTAGACTGTTTTCAGTGGGCATTTTGGAGTAGTTACCTTGGGGCTATTACTTCAGATTGCACTGTACTAGAATTGTTTTGTAAAAGTTAAAGTACCTCTTATCAAAACTTTTTGATCACGTAGGTAATATGTGATCAGATTACTTACAGTGAGTGTATACTTAAGTTTTTCACAAAGTGTCAGGTTAACAAAATCCTCACACAGCAATTTCAGCTTAAAATACTGCCTGTCATGGACTTGGTTCCAAAATAGTCAGTAAATCACTAACTCTGTAAAGCAGGTTGCAAGTCATATAAAGGCAAAAATTTGCATCAGAGCACAATCTAGATTAATCAGAACACAAGTGAGAAGCCAGAGGGTAGAGAGAAGTCAGCACACTCCAGATAAGATATGAGCAGGGCAGACCTCACTACCAACATGCTGTGGCATGCAGTGTTTATATGTTTTCTCTCCCTCTACTCTTAAAGACTACTAATTGACTTTCTATATTTAACATGTCTTGAGAATTCTACCTATGTTTTATAAGATGCTTGCTTATACACTTTATGAGTTCTACATACATTTCACAAGATATTAATTTGCTGTGTATGGTTAACATTTCTTACGAATTTTATCCATCTGTTTTTTAAATGTTCATTTATTTATTTTGAGAGAGTGTGTGTGTAGAAGGGGGACAGAGAGAAGAGAGAGAGAGAGAGAGAGAGAGAGAGAGAGAGAGAGAAATCTCAAGCAGGCTCCATCCTGTCCACGCAGAGCCCAACAGGCTTGATCTCACGAAGAGATCTTGACCTGAGCAGAAATCAAGAGTCAGAGGCTTAACTGACTGAGCCACGCAGGCGCCCCAAGGTTGGTTGGTTCTTTTCTTTTCTTTTCTTTTCTTTTCTTTTCTTTTCTTTTCTTTTCTTTTCTTTTCTTTTCTTTTCTTTTCTTTTCTCTTTTCTTTTCTTTTCTTTTCTTTTCTTTTCTTTTCTTTCTTCTTTTTTTGATTTATAGAATATTCTCAACCAGTACATAAAATGCACCTTGTAGAAATTGTGCTTCAGTCAAGGTTTAATGAGAGAAGCAGAGAAGCACTGGGAAATGTACAAGGATTTATTAAAAAAGATTTCTCCATACTCAGCTGTGGGAGCTGTTTAAACTGTGTAAGTTGTTCCATCTCTGTTTGTGCTGTTCCCTGAAATCAGCAAGGCAGAAAGTCAAGAAGGGAAGACAGACATGAAGTAAGGGAAAGCAAAGACAAATCAGAACCTGTGAGCATTGATGGAACTTGGTCCCTTACTATTTCCAATTTTGATGATAGAGGTATCGTGTGAGACAATATGGTATCCTTTATCACATAGCTAACAGTGAACAGTGCTCCTAGCCCAGGAGTCAGATGAGTTAAAGGAGGACGTTGTGCCAAAGCTGGAGTTGCTGTGGGACTGGCTGCTACCTGGGCCAACTAAGCGACCAGCAGATAAACTGAAACATGCGTGAGAAGCAGTATTACCTATTGTCATGCTGGCATTTTGAGTGGGAAAAGAATATGGCCGCTACTTCACTTCTACCTTCCAAGTCTTGCTGAAAACATCTTGGTAGTTAGTACAGGCAAACTTTGAGCTATCTACAGAACAGAATTATAAGAGGTGTACTTCTGGTTTGTAGTCAGGTTGACGTTTTTAGATATTCCATTATGTTATATTTGAGATTAAATTTTTCTAAATTGATTCAGCTCCTTTTTAAGTAACAACAAGTAATTACTGAGCACTTACTATGTGCCAAACACCATCCCTGTGCATACAATAGATTACTTAAATGTCAAACTATCTCATGAGGTATATTTACTCTTCTCCCTCTTTTTTTAAAATAGGTGAGAAAACCATGGCACAGAGAGGCTAAGTAACTTACCTGAGGTAGAGGTATAGCTAGTCAGTTATGGATAAAAGAATTCAATCTCAAAGTTGTAGCAGTATTGCTTTTAACCAGATACAAACAGCAAACAAAGGAGGGTCACAGCAATGGGGATGGGTTGGTACAGCTTTCCACCAAGAAAACCAAGTAGTAATTTCTTGGTAATGGAGGGCTTTTGGGGAATGGAAAGGTCCAAAATAAACAACTTTAGTGGAATGGCCCTGATAGGCAGTAGATTACTGCAAATACTTTAATACCATTGCTGTTTTAATTAATAGGTGATGTTGCTCCTCAGCTTAGACTTACTGTGCTTATTTTGTCACTTAGAGTTCTCTTTGGCTTATTCTGTGTATGCCTAGGAGTGTAAATACCCTCCTTTGAGAATTCCTGCTCAGGATGGTTTCTAAGATTCCAATTAGTTTGGCTGTTCTTGGATTATAGGACTTTTCTTCTTGTGAAGTATGATCTTAACAGTTTTTACATGAAACATACTGAGTGAAATTTTAATTCTGTTGGCATTTTTTTGAGAGGTCTAGACCCTGTATTTTAGTTAAACTTCATCCACTTCAATAAATATTACTTAAGCAGCTACTGTGATTAGAATCTACACTATTTCCCAGCATGTTTTAGTAAAATGAATGACTAATTTTGAAGATACATTTTCTTATTTTTAATTTTATTTTTTGAGTTTACAACCAAATTAGTTAGCATATAGTACAACAATGAGTTCAGGAGTAGATTCCTTAGTGCCCCTTACCCATTTAGCCCATCCCCCCCCCCCACAAGCCCTCCCGTAACCCACTGTTTGTTCTCCATATTTAAGAGTCTCTTATGTTTTGTCCCCTTCTCTGTTTTTATATTATTTGCTTCCCTTCCCTTCTGTTCATCTGTTCTGTGTCTTAAAGTCCTCATATGAGTGAAATATGATTTTTGTCTTTCTCTGACTTATTTCACTTAGCTTAATACCCTCCAGTTCCATCCACGTAGTTGCAAATGGCAAGATTTCATTCTTTTTGATTGCCGAATAATACTCCATTATACACATACACACCCACCCACCCACACACACACACACCCCACATCTTCTTTATCCATTCATCCATCGATGGACATTTGGGCTCGTTCCGCACTTTGGCTGTTGTTGATAGTGCTGCTATAAACATTGGGGTGCATGCGTCCCTTCGAAACAGCACCTGTATCCCTTGAATAAATACCTAGTAGAGCAATTGCTGGGTCCTAGGGTAGTTTTGCTTTTAATTTTTTGAGGAACCTCCATACTGTTTTCCAGAATCACTGCACCAGCTTGCAAAGGAGTGTTTGATCTATATATGTTGTTTGACAAAATCGTCATTGGAAATGCTGATCAAAGTTTTTCATCTACGTTTTTTGCCCTGACGTCAGTATTTGTTGTTAGTGGTTCAAGGAAATCCATGTACTTCAAGAGGGGAAAAACTTTTTAGTTCTTAGCTATAAATAAAATGTATCTTTTTGCAGCATTATTGCCAATTTCAGTTCTGAAGCAACTTACTCCTTCTGAGCCATCAGCTGCATTGGATTCCATTAAACGTAACCACTAAGCATTCCCAGTGATCTTTACCTTCCTGTTCCGTGCTGTTGACAGCATTCTTTCTGGGATTTCACTAGATGATGTCTTTCTTATCATCTTGACAGATTCTAAAAGCAGACTACAGCATAGAAATTCTAACAGTAAGTATTTACTGGTTACTCTAGGTTATTTCAGTATTCTTTCAGAGGAAAATAAGTTTTTGATGGTGGCTTTGTTGACATTTTGGACCAGATAATTCTTGGTCATGGGGCAGTCTTGTGCATTTCAGGATGTGTTGCAGCATCTTTAATCTCTGTCCACTAGGTACCGGTAGTAGCTTCCAAGTTGTTAAAACCAATGGTGTGCCAAGAAACCAGCAGCTGTTTGAGAACCACATCTTTAACATGCATGTTTTATTCTGTGATGTATATGTTGACCACTAGAGATGCTATTTAGAAGTGTTTGCTTGGGTTTTAGAAAAGAGCTTAAAATATGGGTATATTTGGAGTAGTTATCTTGGGGCTGTTATTTCAGAGTGTGCTGTACTAGAATTGTTTTATATAAGTTAAAATACTTCTTATCAAAACTTTTTGATCATGTGTATAATACTAAACAATAACAGTATTGTCCTAATTGTCATTTTTGCCATTCATAGAAAATATGAAGTCCTAGTTAGAGTCTAGTGATGGAGTTTGTTTCTGTGTACTTAATCAACTTTCTTATTTGAAGGGTGGGACTTTGGAAGAGAATGGCAAATTTAGGAAGATAATCAAGTACTGAGTAAACAGGGTGAAAGAATAGGATTGCTCTTTCTGAACTTCACTTAAGATACTTGGTTCTTACCCTGGACTCAGGCTCCTGCATTATTCCTCCCCTGTGGTCTTCTCTTCTTTCTTCCCTTACTCCCACCCTCAATCTGAATTAATTGTATCTCCTGAACATTCCCTCCATTTTTTAATATCCAGGTGTTTGTCCCACATATTTTCATTCGTGATTGTCTCCTACCTTCCACATTGTGGGAAAATGGAATGCTGGGTTAAAAAGTGAAGGAGTTAGAAGGAAATCATAGTGGTAGGAGAGGTGATATTCAGAAGTTAATTGATCTTGTCATTGTCTTCAAACAGAATTGAAACCATCAATATCTTTTTTTTTTAAGCTACCATGATAATTGTTTTAAGTATCTAAAAGCCATTAGTTAAAAATTTATTCTTTGTTTTGTCCTTGTCTTAAAGAAATTTTGGACTAGTTTAGTTCTATTTTGACTTACGGTATTAGGGGCTGTTCAGTCTTGAAGAAAATCCATATTATTTTTGGTAAAGAATGTTCTTTCACTTTTCAGCTTTCATTCACATGTATATTAAAGTGCTCTCCTTCAGATTCCTTAATCATAGATAGTTTTATTGCGTATCCATTGAACTTCCTTTAATTTTTTTTTATATCTTTTTCAGAATAAGGATAGATGGTTCTACTAAACTCTTATCTAGTTAATCACAGAGGATAAGACCTATAGAAGAAAAACATGTGAAGACTGCTGAAAATATACTTAACTGTTTTTGTTATGAATTGGTCCTGTTAAGTTCTTACTTCAGGGATCAGCTTTGTTCATTTTAAGCAGTGTGTCTTATCATTGCATTACAAGCTAGTCATTTACTACATTAGCTCCCACAGTGAGTAATAAATGATAATAGAACTGTCAGACTATGTAGCAACATTATTTACAGCCTAATTCTAGCATTTTACAGCTGTAGGGCAGATACGACTCCTCTATGAAGAACTTCTCTGTTTTAATAGACCTATGTTCTCATTAGCACACATGACACTATGAGTTATATTGAAGTAAACTTTTAAATCTGAGGTGCTGAAAAGTGATACTTTTATCAGCAAATTAAGAATAATTTTAATTTGAAGAGTTGATTATGTTAACATAAAACATCTGGGTTATATTTGTGCAGTTTTGTACAAATTAACACAATAAAGTTCTTTATACATTTTGACTTTAGTGGTGTTTGGTGTAGATGAAATTGTAAAATTTAAGGCTGGATGTGAAATTTGAAAGCTGCTACAGAAAAACTTTATTTAAAGTATTGTTTGTGTTTGTGAGGCAGAAGAACACATTGAGTGATCTTATAGTTTTTAGGTAGTGGACAGAAGAAATTTTCATTTTTTTGAGCTCACCATTGAAGCTCACTATAGAAGGATAACACAGCAATTTAAGGGAAATGAATAATTAACAATATATTTAGTTTAAATTTCACTTTGTTCTAGAATCTCTAGATTCTATATATATATACTCTCTAATTCCATCCACATAGTTGCAAATGGCAAGATTTCCTTCGTTTTGATTGCTGAGTAATACTTCATTGTGTGTGTGTGTGTGTGCGTGTATGTATACACACATCTTCTTTATTCATTCATCCATCGATGGATATTTGGGCTCTTTCCGTACTTTGGCTGTTGTCGATAGTGCTGCTATAAACATTGGGGTACATGTGTCCCTTCGAAACAGCATACCTGTATTCCTTGGATAAATACCTAGTAGTGCAATTGCTATAGAGATATATCTATCTATGTAGATATAGATCTATATCTATATATTTTGTTAATTTAAAATAATTTTTTTAGGGCAAAAAAGTTAACATGCTAAAGAGTCTAGGTGAGATCTTTGTTAAGTCATCTTAGAAGAAAGTATGAAATAAGTCATGATAAAATTTCTCTTGTGCTCTATAATTATGTTATTAAAAAGCAAAATTAGAGTATCTTCTTTTTTCCCAAATCTTTGCTAACATCTTCATTTATGTATTTCTTAGTATATTTTTGCCTCTTTGGGGGAAGGCTAAACAAAACAATGATAAATTAACAATATCAATTGAGTATTTGAAACCTAATTACAAAATCATCTTTTCAGAAGTTTGGGCATCATTGTATCATTTTGACAACCCCAGCAACATGATTAGAAAAGAGGTTTGTTTCTTATCTGTTGTAGAAAATGTTTAATTTAATCGGTTCTCAACAGTATAGATAAATCAAGTGGCAAAAATTTGTCCCATCTAATAACCTGATGTGTGAAACTATGCCAATTAAACTCATTGAAAGGCTCATTGGCTCATTTAAATAATAGCTTGTGCCTTATCTATTTTCCATTATTTGGCATTTGGTTCTTAGAGGAATGACTGGATTTTATATCCAAGATGATTGGATTAAAATATTATTTTTAACAAGTCTTAAGTATTTGCAAGGAAAGAGAAAAATTAGGAATCAGTAAGGCTAAGATTTACAGTTACCATATTAGTCTTTTCATTAAGTGGCCATCTTATGCAAGTAAGGGATCAGGTAACTTTTTTTTCCCCAGTCAGTTCAAGTGTTTTAGGACAAATTAAATTTCTTTGATATATTCTGAGGAGTTCATTTGGCAAATTCTTTGACTGTCCCAAGGGGTTCAGTGTGGAAAGGATGTTTACAACCACAAAGTGAATGTTACACTTACCCTATATCCTTAATTTCAGTACTTTATGTACATTGACTTAGGTTATCCTTTAAAATACCCTTAAATGCAAAGCATGGGATTCAAGATAAAATATTTAGATTAAAATGTTTTATTCATTCCTTTCCATATTTCCCATAATAAAGGTTCTTCTGTAAATTTCCTATGAGCTGTAAATTTCCTGAGCTGTCAGCACAGAGCCCAATGAGGGGCTCAAACCCACACACTGTGAGATCATGACCTGTGCTAAAGTGAGATGCTTAACCAACTGAGCCACCCAGGCACCCTTATGGTCTTACATCTTTAAATTATTGCTTTCTTAGGGTATCACAGAGACATAGAATTAATGCCTAGAGATTCTGTTTTTTGGAGAAAGATGTGCAAATAAATAGAGGGTATATTTGTGTGTGTGTTTTAAATTTACTTTTCTAACTTAAGACTTTTATTTAGGGATAATTGTAGATTCACATGCAGTTCTAAGAAATACTAAAGAGATCATATATACTACCCATTTTCTCCCAATTATAACATCTTGCAAAACTATAATACAATATCCCAATCAGGATATTGGCAATTCACTAATCTTATTTATATTTCTGTCTTTTTATTTATATTCCTGTGTGTGTGTGTGCATTCTATGTAATTTTATCACATGTTTAGATCTATGTATCTACTATCACAGTCAAAATACAGAACAGTTCTGTTACCAAGATTCCTTCTTTTACTGTTTTATAAGTCACACCTACTTCTCTCCTTGCTTTCTCCTTCAGCCCACTCCAGCCCCATGTCTTAACCACTGACAACCACTTACCCACTGTCCATTTCTATAATTTCGTTAAAAAAATGTTACATAAATGGAGTCATATATGTAGTGTGTAGCCTTTTTGGCTCTTTTCATTCAGCATAAGTCTCTGGAGATAAATATTTCTCATCGTGTAGCCTTTTGCTCAACATAATATTTTTGAAATTGTGCATGATTTGTGTGTCAGTAGTTGTATTATTTTTTGTTATATAGTATTCCAGTATATGGTTCTGATAGTTTTTCCATTCTATTGTATTTTTTTTAAGTTTTTAATGTTTATTTTTTAGAGAGAGAGACAGAGTGTGAGCGGGGGAGGGCCAGAGAGAGAGGGAGTCACAGAACCTGAAGCAGGCTCCAGGCTCCAAGTTGTCATTACAGAGCCCGATGCGGGGCTTGAACCCACAAACCTGAGCCGAAGTTAGACACTTAACAGACTGAGCCACCCAGGTGCCCCTCCATTCTATTGTTGATGGACATTTGGGTTGTTTCTAGTTTAGGGTTATTGGGAGCTGTAAAATTCTTTACAAGTCTTTTGTGGACATATATTTTCATTTCTATTGCATATATATTTAGGAATGGAATCACTAATATAGGATACGTATATGTTTATAACAAAATGCTAAACTTTTTACCCAAGTGGTTGTGTGATTTAAAATACCCACCAACGGTCTGTGAGAGTTACAGTTCTGTCCATGTCCTTGTCCTTGTCAATATTTGGTGTAACCATTTTGATTGTATCTTTTCTAAGCATGAAAAGATATCCCATGCTGATATTAATTTGTTTTTATCTGATGACTAATAATCTTTTCATTTGCTTTTTGGTACTTCATACCTTCTTTTGTGAAGTGTCTTTTCAAGTCTTTTGGTTGTTTTATATTGGTACTTTGTCTTACTGAGTTGGTAGGGTTCCATAAGGAACCTATATTCTGAATATAGGTCAGGTATATGTGTGGAGGATTTTTTTTTTGTTCCTATTCTGGTTTTGTTTTTATTTTGAAAACAAACAGTGTCTTATAAGGAGCAAAATTTAAAAATCTTGCTGAAGTCACATGTATCAATTTTTCTATGATTAGTGCTTATATTTCAGATTTTTGTAGAAATCTTACATAATCTTATATAATTTTTTCTAAAAACTTTATAGTTTAGCATTATTTGTAGGGTGATACATCTTAAATAATTTTTTTGTGAATAGTGTTTGGTTGGGATTAAGGTTTTCAATATTCTTTTTTGCCCTTTTGTTTATTCAGTTGTTAAGCACTGTTGAAAAGTCTTTCTTTTCCTCATCGAATTGCATTGGCACTTTGTCAAAACTCAATTGACGGCATATTTATGGGTCTGTTTCTGGAATGTCTGTTGTTTCATTAATGTGTATTTATTCATGTGTATGCCAGTGTCCATGGTCTTACTTGCTGTGTCCTAAATCTTGCCATCAGGTAGTGAGTCCTCTAACTTTATCGTTTTTAAAGATTATTTAAGTTTTTTGTTTGCCATGTAAATTTTAGAATCAACTTGTCAATTTCTATTTAAAGTCCTGTTAGAATTTTGATTGGGATTTCCTTGAATTTGTGTTTAAGCTTGGGGGAAAACTGACATCTTAACAATACTGAGTCTTTGAAATCCTGAACATGGTAAATGTCTCCATTTATTTCGGTCTGCTTTAGTTTTTCTCAGTAAGTTATTTACTTAGTTCTTGCCTACTGCATTTTATTTTCTTCTTTTCTTAATCATTCATCTCATCTGTTAGAGTACCTACAGAATATTTTTCTGCTAGGATATATTTATGTTTCTTTTTTTTTAAAAATTGTTTACTTTTGTGTGTGTGTGAGAGAGAGAGGGGGGGAGGGACAGAGAAAGGGGAACAGAGGAGCCAAAGTGTGCTGTTAACAGCAGAGGGCCGCATGTGGGGCTTGAACTCATGAACCACAAGATCATGACCTAAGCCGAAGTCAGTCACTTAACAGCTTAACTTATTGAGCCACTCAGGGGCCCCTATGTTTCAAATTTATATAATTATAATTAGTGAGAAAAAGAGTTACAATAATCAATAGTTTTGAAGAAATCTGATTATGTATTAAGGATTACCTATTTTATGCACTTTATATTTAAGCTTTTGATTTTCCTTTGAGTGAGTTCACTTTCAGAGCTAGTTAATGAAAATAGTAATATACCAAATTATTTTGATACATTATGATGTTTGTAGTATCTCATTGAAACATTATTTTGAAATCCAGTGTCTCATGGTAGTGACTTTGGAAACCTTTATATGTTGCAGAATTCATTTGCTTCTGAAGCACAGGCATAAACATCACTTTGTAATAATTGAGGGAGATTGTTACCATGACATTTTAATACTTGTGATTAATAATGAGAATGAAAGGAAGGGATATTATCCTACTCTGTCTGTGCTAGCTCAATGGTTATTCCTTTTTTCTGTCCTTTTTTTTCTTTTTCTTTTATTTTTTTAAGATTTTATTTTTAAGTAATCTCCATACCCAACGTGGGCCTTGAAGTTACAACCCCGAGATCAAGAGTCACATGCTCTACCAAATGAGCCAGCCAGGTGCCCTTTATTATTTTGAAACAGACATAAAAATAGAGAATAATGTAATGAATATCTCAGCTTTAAAAAAAAATTATTACAGGGGCGCCTGGGTGGCGCAGTCGGTTAAGCGTCCGACTTCAGCCAGGTCACGATCTCGCGGTCTGTGAGTTCGAGCCCCGCGTCAGGCTCTGGGCTGATGGCTCAGAGCCTGGAGCCTGTCTCCGATTCTGTGTCTCCTTCTCTCTCTGCCCCTCCCCCGTTCATGCTCTGTCTCTCTCTGTCCCAAAAATAAATAAACGTTGAAAAAAAAATTATTACAAATATATTTTGAGACTCCATTTTTTCTTCCCTAGTCCTGTCCTTCTCTCTCCCTACCATGTTAGCATTGGCCGCTGTTCTGAAGTTAGCAGTCATTATTCCTGTGCCTGTGCCTGTCTTTATGCTTTTAGTATATATGTATGTATGATTTAAAAATTATTGAAGTTTCATATTGTTTTACATGTCTTGATTTCTTTGCTATTTTTACTTTTTCTATTCGATGTTAAGTTTTTATTCTTAGAACTCTTGGTCATTTTTGTAGTAATCTCTTTTGTGAACAAACTGCAGTTTACTCTCTCCCATGGTTCTCATATCTGATCATAACCATCTGATGCCATGTTTCTTATACTAGCGGACAGTTGTCAGGGATAGGACAAACTCCTGAATGACAACACTCCTGAGTGACAGCATTGCACAGAGTTAACCTTGCTCTTTTTGATGGATAGCACCAATAAGCAGATTGTTAGAGGTGTTGTCCAGGTATCCCCAGAACTTGAACCAGTTGTCAGCAGTCAGGATATGGTCAGTAGCATACTCTCCTTCGACTTTGCTTTTTAAATATTTATTTATTTTTGAGAGACAGAGAGAGAGAGAGAGAGAGAGAGAGCGCGAGCGAGCAGAGAGTTGCAGAGAGAGAAGGGGACAGAGAATCCCAAACAGGCTCTGCTGTCAGCACAGAGCCTGATGCAGGGCTTGAACTCATGAACTGTGAGATCATGACCTGAGCTGAAATCAAAAGTCGGACACTTAACTGACTGAGCCACCCAGGTGCCCCTCTCCTTTGACTTTTATAGGGATCTGTAGGTTGTTTAGGTCTTTGTCATCTCACTTGTCAAAAGGCTTCAGAAGCTACAGGTGCTGGCTGGTGGAGCTCTCATCTACCCCTCCTCCAGCGCCCCTCCTCCCCCCATTCCCGTCCCCCTGCTATTCCTGGGGACAGGGACTGGATGTATTGTACCTGGGGGTCGATCTCTACTTAGTGAAGCTCATATGCATCTGGAGCCTCCATCTTGAACTTCCTGCCATTCTTGCCTGTCAGGAAGTCAGTCTCTGAGTTGACCTAGAGGGTGCCAGGAATAGCCAGGGTTGTGATATTCTTTGGCGATGCAATGAAAGTGTGGATCTTAGGATTCACGTTGTTTTGGCCAGTGAAGTTTCTGTTGTAGGAGGTTGTAATTGTGATTTTTCTCATGTTGATGTCCTTTTTGTTCTACTGGTCAATGGCACATTGGCTAGGGAATTCCACCCACATCCTGTAGAATCTGTGCATAACTATTCCACTTAGTGATGTAGGTCGGCTTGGATATCAGTGCAATGATTAAGCGAGATGTACTCTTGAACCTGTGAGCCAGCACTGGCTGAGATGGCTTGGCCTCATCTACTGAACACTTCATTTCCTTGTACTTGAGTTGGTGCAGCTGCCAATCAGACCCACTGGGTGTGCAGAGGATATTCTTCCTTCTCTGCCACAGTAGCTCCTGCCACAGAGTGGGCCAGATCAGGGTAAAGGGTGAATTGGTGTACTGCTTCAGCTTGTTGAGGTTAATTTTAGTCAGTTGGGTATAATGACAGCCAGGGTCAGGTGCCAAGAGTACTTGGATTTTATATGTAAGACTGGACATGTCTCCTTGCCCTGCCTAATTCAGGTATTTCTTAATTTTATGCTTGTAAGAGAACACTGAGGGCCCCAATTTGTGCCCATTTTCAGATTGTCATCATGTCAGGATAGGAGATGGAGTCTACACCACACCTATGCCACTGCACTATTGTACCTATGCCACCTTTCACTGCAAGAATGCCTTCCATTTTAGGATCGCATCTGTGGGTGAGGTCTAGCTGGAGAGCATCCTGATAAACTTCGCACCAGTCATTTGGGGGAACATCAACTTCCAGGGAGTCCCAAACTTGCCATTCACAGTTTCAAATTCCCAGTGCCGGTACAGATGTTCCACAGGCCACCTCTATTGGGAGTGTGGGAATAAATGCCAATCAGAAGAATCCAGGGTGTACATAGTTCTCCAAGATGATGTGGTGAATGATTCCAGATCCAGGCCTCCTGAAGCCCATGCTATTCTTGGAACCCTGTAGTTGCCAGAAATTTATACATTTCCTGTCTTTGGTGTGGTATTGAGAAGATTGAAAAAAGGTCTGAAAAAAAACCAAAGATATTTTCTCCCGACTCAATTTTTAAGCCCTGAATAACTCATGAAGACGGAACCAAGCTCTTGATACATTTTCTTCAACACAGTTAATAGACATCGCATTTACATCAGTTTGGCGAATGCTAGAGGAAAGAATATGGATGGGAAAATATCTATCCAGTGTTGGTGCCGAGCATCCAGCTTTCGCCTACATGACCCTGTGGACATCATTTCCTGAAGCACTTGAAAAGCGGGTGCACGTGCTTCATGGAAGCCTTGCTCTGTGACGAGTGCTACTCCATGTACACACACTATCGTCCGCCCCAGACATGGAACTTGTGCCAAAGCATCAAGATATCTGGCTGGATTTGGAGCCAAATTCTCCTGCTACCACCTCTTCCTCAGCATCCAGGTCAGTGGCTGCCAGGACTTTCTGTAAGAGCTGGTGCTGCTCCTTTCTTGTAGAAGATGCCAATGCTTCGTCCTCCATGCCAGCAAACTTAGTGATCACCTTAAAGCTATAACCCTGATCTACCAAGAACCTTTGCCACTTGGTTGAGTAAGCCATTTCATGTGTGTTTTGGGACACCAATGAGTAGAGGAAGGCATTGTACTTCTCTGCAACCATCCCTTTTGTGGCTTGGAGCACTTGCTCCAGCTTCTGGGTCTCCTGTCACCAGGAGCCATCATGAGATGAGATCTGAAGGAGAACATTTGCTTCTGGTAGATCAAATGATGTGTAGCCTGTTGATTTGGGGGTAATGCTTGAAGTTCTGGAGTCTGTATCCCTCTTTCCCAGGGATAGGACCCTGAGCCAGGTCTTGATCAAGTAGTCATAGTGGATGGTGGAATGGCATGGCCACTTTGGGCACCCAATGCTGATGAACTGTGCCGTGACATCCTGCATGGCTCTGTAATTGGGCCACAGCTACAGGTGTATCTTAGCCCACTCCATCTCCTGATTGGCTACAGTCACCCAGGTTATTATACCCAATCTTTTAAAGAGGATCAGGGACTAATTCGCTTACTTGTGAACAATGTTCTTCTATAGTAGGTCAGTGTGGATGTACTCATACTGTCTCATCTTGGCCCATTGGCACAATATTGCTGCTATGTGGCATTGCTGCACACCAAGGATTTCTGCAGCTGGGTCACTAATAGGCTGGAAGGTATCGTTTTGTAGACAAGAGTAGGTTGCGTTCTACAAACACTTTTATTTTACTTAGAATTTTTTTTTAAGTTTGTTTTTGAGACAGTGAGAGCAAAGGGAGGAGGGGCAGAGAGAAAGGGAGAGAGGTAATACTAAGCAGGCTGTATGCTGTCAGTGCAGAACCTGATGCAGGGCTCAGTCTCACAGATCATGAGATCATGACCTGAGCTGAAACAAGAGTCGGATGCTCAACTGACTGAGCCAGCCACCAAAGCAATACTCTTTAAATACTTTATTTTAAAAAATAAGTTTTCAAGTTCCATGAAAATCTGTATTTGAGTTTTATTACTTTTTTATGTTTAATCTCTTCACCCAGCATGGGGCTCAAACTCACAACACTTAACTGACTATGCCAGCCAGGGGCCTCTGTATTTATATCTTAATTAAAACTTGATTAAACTTACCTGTATTTTATCTTGTGTATATGTTTGTGTGTGTTTGGGTGTGTCTTTTATCATACCCTATACATACAATTTTAATATTTTTTATTTCTTATTTTTTAATTTATTGGCTAGGACTTTTACCGCTAAAAGTGGCAATTGTCAGCTCCTTCTGTTTCTTGATGATAAAAGTCCTAATGTTACCCCATTGAGTGTGATATTTTATTACATTAAGTATGGTGTGATGGTAAGTATATATTTGGTAGATACCTTAATCAGGTTGAGGAAGTTTCATTATTAAACTATACATGCAGTCCTGCAACAAACCCATCTTAGTCATGATTTATTTTTATGTAACTAAACGATCATGGAATAGTGTATGTCAACATTTGTGAGAGATAGTTAAAGCAATGCTTGAAAAGTAATTTATACCTTTATGTAAGTCATAATATATATTACATATATTATGTAAGTCATCATGAAGAATGCAAATCATATATATATATATATATATATATATATATATATATATATATATTTTTCCCCCCTTGTATTTTCCTTAGTCAACTTGCTGTGTAATTTTTTTTCTTGGTTTGGTGTCAGGGTTTGCTAGCCCTATATAATACATTGGTAAAACTTTTTTTTTTTTTAAAATTCTCTGAAAGAGTTTGTAAAAGATTAGAAAGATCTTTAAAAGTTTTATGGAATTTTTCTTAGAACTATTTGGTCCTGTCCCTTCCTACATATTTCTTCCCACCCTCCTTCCTCCTCTTCCTCCTTTATTTAAAAAAATCTTTTGTTTTCTTTGTGCTTTTTTCTTTCCACCACTGCAGCCTCATCTTCCTCACTCCCTCTCCCCACCTCTTTTAATATTTTTAAACTACTGTTTCAATTCCTCTGATAGGTGTAGGATATTCATATTTCCTGTTGACTTAGTTTTGCCAATTTTATTTTTTCTAGGATGCTATATTGAGAGCTTGCCTTACTCATTATTTCAAACTTGAATAATAGTTTATCTGGGTATAAAATTCTGCTTTGATTGTTATTTCCTTTTTTTGAGAAGTCTGCTGTTTGTCATTTCGTTTTAGGTAATATGTCTATTCCCTCTACTTGATTTTATATCTTTTTGTTTACAGTTATTTTATGTAGTTTAACCCTTATTTACTCAGTTGTGGTTTTCATTTTATTTATCCTACTTGGGAATCATTTTGCTCTCTGAAAATGAGAATTTGTGTCTTTTCATCAATTCTCAGAAAATTTCAACTGTTGTGTCCTCAGGTATTGTTCTCCACTTTTCTCTTCTTCTGAAACTCTGATAAAACATATGTTGGATACTATCATTGCATCATTCTTGTATCTGTATCCCTCTTTCATATTTTAATCTTTGTCTTTTTGTGTTACATTTTGAGTGATTTCTTCAGGTTCACTAATTCTTGTATAATTTGATATTTAGCCTATCTACTGTGTTTATAATTTCATTGAATATATTTTAAAATTCATTTTGAACCTCTTTAAGCACTCTATTCTTTTTTTTATTGTATTTAGTCTTAAGTTTTATATTCCACCTTTTAGTTATTTAATTCAAACATTCTTTTATAATCTACAATTAATAATGTGGTTATTTAAAGTTTTGTCAGATCTGTTTCTGCTGTTGTATTCTTTTCATAGATCATGATGGCCTATTTCCTCATATTTTTACAAGTTTGAATTATTAGCACACGTTGGACAGTACATTATCTAAATTAGTTTTTTTAGTCTATGGATATGTTTAACAATTATTCTTTTTGTTCTTTTATACCAGGTGCCAAATTTTTCTAAATCTACTCCTTTTTATTGTCTTTGTCCTTTTCTGATAATGCAAATAATGTAAAATTGATCTGCCGATTCACTGGGTTTTAAAAAAAACTGTCAGATCTTATTTTGTAGTCTGTGTTTACTAATTGTGTTGAAGTCCTTTTGTAACATATTTAACTTATAGGAATTTTATTCTAATTCCTTTTTATCATTTAAAAAAAGAAATTAGACATACTAAAAGGTGTAACAATTTATTTTACAAGAACACCCATAGCAAACATGACAAAACAGAGGTTTAGAAAGGAATTGCATTCTGGAGTTTGCTTTTCTTCATTGGGAATCCTGAGACCACCATATGAACAGTTTTGAGCTAGAATATGAGAAACCATGGTGATGAGAGCTGAGATGCCCTACCCCATAAGCAGTCAGTATCCAGCTTGCCTGGCACCTGACTACACACATCACAGTCAGCCTCAGCTGAGATCAACCAGGGCTACCAGAAAGACTTTCCAGGTGGGGATCCCTGAAATGGGTGATCTAACAAGCTAAGTAAATGATAGTTGTTTGAAGCCTTTGAATTTTGGAATGGTGTGTTACATAGCAAAAACGAGCTGTTAAAAGTATCATGATATATGTATTCTTTCTCCACCTTTATTTTCTTATTCAGCTTATGCTACATACCTCATAGCTATTTAACTGTGGTTCATTCATTTTCTTTCTTTATATTATTCCATTATATGACTATACTGCAGTGTTTTTATTTTTTTCTTAGTAATTATTTAAATTAACATTTTTAAAAATTATGAATAATCCTTTCACGAGCATTTTTGTACATGTCTCCTTATACACGTGTGCAAGAATTTCAGTGTTTTAAGTTTCAGATCTAAGTTTAAAAAAGTTAAAAGTTAGGGAGTACCTGGGTGGCTCATTTGGTTAAGTCTCTGACTCGGCTTAGGTCATGATCTCACGGTTGGTGAGGTAAAGCCCCACAATTAGCTCTGTGCTGACAGCTCAGAGCCTGGAACCTGCTTTAGATTCTATGTCTCCCTCTCTCTCTGCCTTTCCCCAGTTCAGGTGCTCTCTCCCTTGCCCCCTCTTTCTTTCAAAGAATAAACATTAAAAAATTATAAGTTAGGAAGTATTGTTCAGACCATGATATAACTTGCCCTGTTCATTTCAGCAAGTTTGGATTTACTGAACTGGTACTATTAATTATACCAGACAGTCTTCATTTTATTGTTATAATCTGCTTGTCTAGGGTGAAACTTGAACTCTGCTGAGGTGCATGTCATAAGGTTTCTTTTTTTTTTGTTACTAAGATTAATCTTATGGCCTTATGTGGGTTTTTTGGGGTTTATTGGATATAATTAATAAACAACCTTACGGTTTTTTAGTTGCTAACAAAATAAAGTTTTTAGCCCATATTTAGCACACCACAATTCTGATCATAGATGAAATCAAGATTGCTAAGTAGAAGGATGATGAAAATAAACTTTTTCAGGTGACATGCAAAGTTATTTGTTTTACCTCTGCAATGCTTAAACACCATGGACATAAATTAGATGATGCTATTTCCCCATGGAACCATTTAAAACAACCCTCTATTCTGAAAGTCAGATAAGGTGATTTTGATCAGAGAACTAGTCTTTGCATTAACATTTTAAAATTTGCATTAAATGATGTAAAGAATGGCCGTATTATTTTATCTTCATGAAATATGAAAGTACAATCATCATGATCCATTACTTAGAGCAAGGAAGCTATTACAAAATGACTTTATTTTTCAGTTTCTCATAGACCATTTTGTTTTTAAGTATAAATTATTTGTACTTCTTCCACAGTTTTAATGGCAGCACATTAATACGTACTTTAAATATTTTGAAATATAAAATTAAACTTGAGTGCTTTTTTCATAGCATGAAAACATTCTGCCAAGTGCCGTCTTTGAATGTTATTTTGAGAAAATTTGCAACTCTCAGATGTTCGCCAGTTTTTCATACTTAAAATAGATTATTTTCTGTCTCATGAAAAGAATAGTTTATTTCTAAGGAATGTGGGACACTTTTCATATTTAAAAATACCATGCTTTTTCTTCCTCTTTCTATTTACATTGATAATTGCTTATTGGGGGTGCAACTCAGTATCTGTTGCAAATGTATCTTACAGAGAATCTAGAATCAATAATAGAGAAAATCCAGAACAATATGTATTATACGATCAGAATTGTAGATAAAATACAGAATCCCTCATTAAAGTCTCCCAAGAATATACAACAGGATATTAACATTTGTTATTTCTGGTAACTAGGGGTTTTGAGTTCTTTCTTATAGTCTCTATATTGTTTTAATATATTGTAGTATGCATGTATTTTTTTATACTGCTTGTGTTTCACAAATTTTGTTGAAGTGATAAAGACACAAAAATATCTGCTACTTGTAGAACGTATAAGTGGCAAGGACAAGTAATCACACAGATAAATATAAAATTGAAATTGCAATAGTATCATAGAGGAAAGAATCATAATATTAGGAGAGATTATACAGTAGAAAGACTTGACCTGGTTTGGAAAATTGGGGTAAGCTTTCTTGAAGAAGTGAGGTAATAAGTGTAGATATCAAGGAGTTAGTATAGGCATTATGGAGGTGGAGAGGATCACTTTTCTGACAGAATGTTATGTGAGAGGGTAATATGGTGACTAGAAGGAACTGAAGGAGTGGAGAGAGCAAGTGGGAAAATAGTGCAGATGAAACTGGAGAGAAAGGTAGGGGCCACACTCTGCTGAGACTTTAGTGCCTTGAAAGGAGTCATGTTTTCATCCATTACAGCAATACTAAGCCATAGAAAGGCTCAATTATGGCGGTGTTGACAGGATCACATTATATTTTGAAAAGGTCATTTTGGCTGTAGTGTGAAGAAATGGCATGATCAGTACATGTTGGCATGAGAGTGAGTGTTGATGGACTATTACAGAGGCGATGGTAGTAGTTCCTATAAGAAATAAGTAGTTTGATCTTAGCAGGGAGGCTGGATATGGAGAGGTGTAGAAAATTTGAGGATTATTTAGGATGTAGAATTCTCAGTATTTAGTGATGATGTATTGCAGCCATGAAGAGAGAGATATTACAGATAACATCTGGGTTTCTGACTTGCATGGTAGATGCAATTAAAAATAATAAAGCTAATAACAAATTTAAAATAGTCTTCTAGAGAGGTTAGCAACTAAAATGAAATCACTTGGAGAGTTTCTCAAACTGAAATTATTTATGGTGGTAGAAGGGGAGTGAATCAGCAGATTGTAATGAATCTCTTTTCAAGAATTATCTTGAAATTAATTTTTGTTATATAGTAGTGATGTTCATGTTTAAATTGATACAATTTTAAATTAGTTTTTTAAATTATAAAATATTTCAGTATTATTGGAAAAAAGAACTGTAATGGTAAATATGAAATAAAAAGTAGAAATACCCTTCTCAGTTTTTCCCAGGAAGAATTTTGCTATTTTTAATAATTTATTCTGTTTGGAAACTAGATTCTTGATGTGAAAATACTATTCTCAAATAAGGCTATTTGTCAACTAATCAATTCCTAAATGTTTTTCGGTCTTGTTTATTCTAACGTTTATTTTTTAGTATTTGTAGCCTTTTGTTAAATTTCTGTCTCATTAATCCCTTTCACTTATTTATCCATCTTCCCACACAGATTCTTATCAGATACCTCCTTTGTTTCAAAACCATTTGTGGATTCCTCATATAGCCCACAAGATTTGAGTTTAAGCTTAATTAAGAAAGGTATCACCTGTTTACTTTCAAATACTTGACCATTTTATATGCATTTCTTTTCTTCTTCCTGAACTGTGTGTGTGTGTGTGTGTGTGTGCATATTACTGCTTCATTATCTTCAAGTGTGCTTACTTTCCTTCCTGGAATCTCTTTTTAATATGGAAAATACTGACAGCTTTCTAGACCCAGATCAAACATACTCTCTCTTAAAATATGACCACCTCCAGGGCGCCTGGGTGGCTCTGTCTGTTAAGCATCCGACTTTGGCTCAGGTCATGATCTTGCAGTTTGTGAGTTTAAGCCTTGTGTCAGGGCACTGTGCTAATAGCTCGGAGCCTGGAGCCTGCTTCAGATTCTGTGTCTCTTTCTTTCTCTGCCCTCCCTCGCTTGCTCTCTCTCTCAAAACAAACATTAAAAAAATAAAAATAAAATCCATGACACTGCCTGTAAGACTTAGCAGTTTGTTGTTGTCAAATTTGTCTAAATTTGCAAATAGTATCATCCTACTTATACCTATACTACATTATATCATTTGTACTCTGTTTATATTTTGGCTCCCATTAAATGTGAGTTTTCAAGAAAACTGGCACGTGATAGTTATTTAGTAGACCTTTGCTATGAGTCCTGTTATAATGGAGGCAAAGAAAAAGTCATCAAGTATCTTAATATCTAGAGAGAAAAGAGACATATGCATATCTTACTATAAATCAGTGTGGTAGCATTAGAAGAGATGAAAACGTCCTTGAGAGTGTGGAAGAGGGAATGGTCAGGTTCTAATTGGGAAATAGTTCATCTTCACAGAGGAGCTTGGTAGATCTTAATCTCTTTTAATATAAGGTTCTAATCCATCCTACTTGTGTTATATCGTCATATGGATTATTTTTTTCTGCCCACTTCTTGTAGAATCTTAGTATTCCCAAACATTTATCAAGGAAATATGGTAGGGGCTACTAAAATAGGTCCAACTCCATAGTTTAAAACTTTGATTTCCAAGTTGTATCAGTAAATTATAGGCAGTCTTCTTCTTAAGTAACTTTGTTTTCAATAATTTCAAATGTACAGACCCTGATAGGTAATACTATGCTGTCATTATTCCTGCTACTGGTAGTATATAGGCTTTACACAAACAAAGTGATCTCATCCAGTTCTTTCAGAAGAGTTCCATCGCCTTATTTCCAGTCTCACTTGTTTCTGCAGCCTTCCTACTTGGCACAAGGACTCTTGGTTCATAAATAGCTCCATAGAGTTTATTCTTAGAAATGGAGAGTCATCAAAAGAAGCTAATAAAAAGATTGAAAGAAAAACTTCTATTCACCAAGAAAACTTGAGCTTTGGTCAACAAATAAAAGAGAATAAGTTTCTATGTGATTGAAGGAGGATTTTTCTTTTAAGAAATTCCAAGAGACAAATTTGAAAAATTTATGCAATAAGAGCATAGTTTGATTAAATGTTTTTTCTTCCAAATTCTTAGTTCTAATGAATTTACTTAAAAGCGTAAAAACAGACAAAATCTTGTGTTCTTGATAATCATACATGTATCAGTCCTGGGAGAAAAGACAGGTAAAAACGAAATCAGGTTCATTGACTACTCTAAAGAAAGTTGCATGATGGAAGCTCATATAGTAAAACATTTAATCATGTAAAGTTGAAAGAAATAACCTCAGTACTCAAGTCCTTTGACATTGTGAAGTGGTGGAGCTAGGGGTTAAGGGATGATTAATTTCAGGACAAGGAAATGTTGGCTCACTGAGTTTTTTTTTTTTTTTTCAGAGATAAAATAGAAAATATGTGACCCTTTATTGAATAAAAATAGTTATAATCCAGAATGTAAATTTTATTTATTTTTTTTTATATATGAAATTTATTGACAAATTGGTTTCCATACAACACCCAGTGCTCATCCCAAAAGGTGCCCTCCTCAATACCCATCACCCACCCTCCCCTCCCTCCCACCCCCCATCAACCCTCAGTTTGTTCTCAGTTTTTAACAGTCTCTTATGGCTCACTGAGTTTTAAAGGCAGGCTTGCATACAGCGTACCTCAGGTGTAAGTTGAGTGCTCCTTGTGAGAAGATACATTCTTAATATAGCACGCTTCTTCCAGAACAATGCACACCACTTGCTTGTTAATGTTATCACTTATTGAGAAAAAATAGCACTAGAAGCATTCCTGAATCTATTTCTTGTTATATTTACTTGACCTACGTCTCCCCCAACGTCTCTCTCTTTTTTTGAGAGTGATTGAACATATTTCCAATTAAGTCCTGAGTTCCATATCCTTGAGGAAGTCTCATTCATAATTTGTAGCCGTTAAAACAATTATGAAAAAAAAATGAGCTTTGAAGAGTATGCTCTGTTGTTTTATAATATTCTATGATTTCATGTCACTTGCTAAAAATCTTTATTTTAGAATAAAATAGGCGTGTTACTTAAAACTGATTAAACATGATAATACTGATTTCCAAAATGATCATATCGATGATTCAGAAAATAACTTACTATATTACCCTTGTTCTGTGAGAAAATGAGATTGCACTTAAGTCATTGCAAGTCAGTTTATTTTCTAATTTTACAACACCCAAAACTGCAAAGAATTCTTTTTTAGATGAATAAAAATAGCACCACAAATTGCTTTTTGAGACTTAAGTAGTATTGGAAAACGTTTGGTTAAGTTGAGAAATAAGTTTTAATTTTCATTCTTAATAATAATCAAAAACTTACAACTTTGGGGGAAAATAATTTTTACGAGCTTGCTACTCCAGGCGTTTTTTTCCTTTTGTATTTCAAAGTCTGTGCTTTCTAAACAATAGAGAAGAGATATCCTAGGATACAAAGAAATACAACTTAAACTAAAATTAGATATTTCATCAGATTCCTGAGACTGGTTTTAATTTTCCATAGATGTTTTTAGTGTGTTCACATGCTAGGAATTTGAATATCTTTAAATATTTATCCTCAAACTGCATAAAAATTTGCCCACATTTAGAAAACATGTCAGAATTGGATTTTTAAATGGAAATTGCCTGTTACAATGTAGGTTATCTTTAAAGTTTTCTTATTTAGCGCAAACATATTGGTCAGAAATCTCTTTATTGAAAGTTGCCCCTATCCAGAATCACAACTTTTTAAAGTATCAAGAATGTTTAATGCAAGCCATGCCAGTAGTCCTTGGAGACAGAAATCCAGTTCTGATTGAGTAGCCTCCAGAGTGGATTTTTAACCGAGGCAGAGACAAAGGAAGAAGTATACAACAAAGAAAGACAATAGCATCTAGTCATGGGAGAAGGGAATGGAAAGTGAGCGGTGGAAGAATAGAGAGTCTCTGAAAGATGGCACAGAGTTTATCAGAATTTCCTCTTCATTGGTGTTATTTGTGGGATAATGTAATTTCCCTAATGCATTTAGGGTGGGGAAAAGTAAGTAGAACTACACTACTTTAGCTCTAATTGTTGTCTCTGCCTTCAAGCTTCCAAACTTGCTTTGTTATATTCTTTACCTCACTCTCAGAGTGATTTTTTTTCTCTTTACTATAAAAAGGGTCATGTTGTTCCCTGCCCTCTCTATTCACATTGAGAACAGAAAATTCCAACTATTTTCCCTAACTTAAAAATCCCCTACCTACCTCTCTGATATAATCTATGATTCTGCCCCTTCATATTATATTCTTACTACACTGTCTTTGTGTCTGCTTAGGGCTGTTGTTTTATCTGTGCCTTATGTTTGGAATGGTAGTCTTAATGCTTTGCACTTGCCCAGTTCTGTGCTTACATGTCACTTTGATAGAGAGGTCTTCATGACCGTTGAGCATTAAGAAGTCATTAAGCTCTTGGCTATTACTATAGTAAATGTCTTTGAATTATCCTTATCACTATATTTTCTTGGGTGTTTGCTTTTTTGTTTATTTCTCTATAAATTATCGGTAGTGACCAGAATATAGTTGGTGCCAGTAAATATTTGTTGGGTGAATCAATGTATGAACTTCCCTCCTACGGCAAATGTATGAACCCCCTCCTGTGGGTAGGTGTGCTACCCACATAGTATCAGTGTATCTGGTCCAAGTGATGCTATTCATAATTTTCAGAAACTTGCTTGCACTATAACTTTCATTATAATGAAAATGAGACCTAATAGTAATAGTGTGAAAGAATTTTCAGATTGATACCTGCAAAACTAGATTTGAATCTTAGCACTTGAAGGTATAACATAAATTAAGCTTAGTCACTGTACTTCTGTGACTGTGTTCGTTCTTTAGTAAAGTAACCTCTCATGGGGTTGTTCTGAAGTTTAAATGAAACGGCTTATTTTGGACTTTTTCATGAAGCATTACAGTTTAAGTTTTCTCTTGTTTCCCACAAAAGAAATGAAATATCTTTACCTATTATTTCATCATAAAGCAGTTTTAAAAGGTGAGCTTTAGAAGCACCTGGGTGGATCAGTCAGTTAAGCATCTGACTCTTGATCTCAGCTCAGGTCTTGATCTCAGGGCTGTTAGTTCAGGCCCCACATTGGGCTTTGTTCTGGGTGTGAAGCCTACTTTTAAAAAGAAAAAAAAGGTGAGCTTTAGTTTTATAATTGTACTACATGTATTATACAAATACGTAAGTTAAAATTAAATTCCATAGAGAATCTCGAGCATTCCTGGAGTATTTTATGAATTGCAAGCTGGTTTATTTAATAATTTCTTCAGCTTTTCTCCAGTTCTTTAATTTCTGCATCTTTTCCTTTCCTTTCTGTCATAACCAGCCAATTTTTTTGATTGGTTATTCGTGTAAATTGTATCTAGTTTCTTTATGCTCCCTACAGTATTTATTATGGAAAATGTAAATAATTAGCTAGAATCATGGATATATTATTCATCATTTGAAGGCTTTGGAAGAATAAAGTCCATTCAGCTTTTCTAAGTTATTTTTTTCTGTGTAAAAATATTGTGTTTAATCACACCGATCAATGCATGAACACACTTTGCACTTTTCTGCATCCATACTTTCAGTCATGTATTATTAAATTGCCAAGAATGACCTTTATTCCTCTTTCTTAACTATTCAAATCTATCTCTCCATATTCAGTTAATATCTACCTTCTCTCTAGTGAGTTTCCCAACCTGCTGTATCTAAAATGATTGACTATTTTTAAAAATCTGTGTCACCTCTTGTTGTAGTTCATCATATTTTACCCTTTTTAATATCATATTTTGTGTTTTTAAGTCATTGGTAATTAATCACTTTATTTTTCCTACTATACTATTTTGTAGTTTTTAACAGTTAGGTTTTTTGTTAAAGGATTGTATATTTCTATTTAGATTTCAAGCTCTTTGAGATCTCTTTACGTAGTGTCTGCTGTATCATCTTTATTCATTTTATGTGCTTAATAAAAGGTTTTTGTTTTTGTTTTACTCATTAAACAGCCATTCCTTTTGCCCCCAAAGGAAATAGTTGTATATTTTATGAGTGGCAGTATTGTGAAATGGTTAAGTGGCAGAGCTATTCTAGGCATATTGCTTAAGTTTGAGTCCCAGCTCTACCACTTGTGAGTTGTAGGTCCTTGAGAACGTCACCCCACCTCTCTTTACCCCAATTTTCTCATCTTTAGTGAAGAAAATAATTTATTTTAGGGTTGTTGTGTGGATTAACTGAGAAAATAGATGTAAAATGTTTAACATATTATGTGGGACATAGTTACTGCTCAGTATATACTATCCTCATTAATATTTTAATGGATATTTTATGGCATACTGGAAAGAGGCTGAAGTCAGTCCTTGCTGAATCATTGTGACCTGGGGATTATTATTATTTTTTTTTGCGGATTAAATGTTACTTTATTTGTAAACACACACACATGTTTATATGTAGAGAGAGAGGATGCGTGTGTGACAGGGCACGAGAGTTGAGAGAAGGCACGCATGAGCGCAAGATCTTGGTTTGCAAGCATAATTCCTTCTGGAAACATGCTTGTAATCCAGAGCACTTGTGTATCAAAGCAAATTTCCCCATAAGAAGTAATGGAAACTCAGATGATTCGTTCCACAACCCAAAAATATTCATATAAAAATGATTACAATACTGTAATAGAACACAGAATAATAAAGAAAATACAAAATATAAACAAAAATAAACAAATCATTCCCCACTTAGCTTTGAAAACCTTTGCGGCTGTGACAAGACAGAGGAGGTTATTGTGTAGGACGACTTTCGGTATCACTAATGGAATCACTGCTATCTATTGGCTCAGTGGAATCTTTTTCTTTTCGTGCAAGTTTAACAAGGAACCTGTCCAGTGACACTTGCTTTTGCCTCTTTTTGAGGATTTCACGGAAATGTGACATTGCATTGTCCTTAAACAGATTCATCGCTTGCACTGCTATAGCCTTATTCAGGTGGTGCTTTTCTGCAAAGTTTTGCATTGTTTCCCATATTTTACACATTTCCCATAATCTCATTTGAAGTGAGGGATTTCTCCGCCTTTTTCTTTTCCTCCTCTGCAGGTGAGATGCAGATGTAGACTTCTTATAAAATCTTGCAATTTCGGCCACTCACATACATCGTTTGCACTTCTCAATGATTTCCTTCTCAACTTCCATCATAATCATCTCCTCCTTCTTACTGCCTTTCTTGTCAACCTTTTCTGCGTGGGGGCCATTGTATACACTTGCACAGGTGTTGACAATAGTACAGTAATAATAAACTCTTGTACTGTATTTACTGTAACCGGCCATGAGGCAGCAGAGGAAAGGGTCTATATCTGTAGGCAGCCTGACCTAGAATGAAGCAAAGCATTCCTAAGCTTACTCTTGTATGGAAAAGCAAAGGACTATCCATAGGTACTTTGAAGTGACAAAAAATACACTAGTGCCAGTTGTGGGCACCTTCCAACGTTCTGAAAAATCCCTGATTTCTGCCAAACACTGTGGCCTGAGACTGAGCATCCGAGCATGGGAGACCATCACCCACAATCCCACAGTGAGAGGGAGGAAGAGAAAGGGAGAGAACCATTGGCCCAGTTGTGATCATGTGACATTCGGCCTCATGTACTACTAGCATTGCAAGACATTACTTGTTTATCAAGTTAAAATTTATCAGACATATTTGCTTATTTTGCAGAACACTCATAGAATAAGTTACTCGCAATCTAAGGTTTTACTGTATATCATAAATGTGTAAGTACTAAGCACATGTATGAAGTCATAGAACAATTCTCTCTAGCAACTGTTTATTTTGAATTGCTGTTAAATTTCTGGAAGCAGAATACTGCTTTTCTCTTTCCCTCACTCCCTCCCATTTATCCGTCTGTTCATCCATCCTTTCGTCCATCCATCTGTCTAAAAGGGACTTACTGCAACTGAAGGAAGGAAGTATTATTACTTCCAGCAGTTGGTTTAGTGTCTTTAGAACCTCAACTGTGAGAAAGCCTAATGTGCTTTTCTAAGACTCCAGTACATTCAGAGGATGAGTATGTATACAGAAATAAGTAAAAGTGTTAATCTGGGAAACAGATTTTGAAAGTATGAATATGGGTTTTCATAATATGGACTGTTACCATCTGTTACGTCTGTATCAGTGTCCCACATAAGAACACTACTTACAAAGAAGAGTGATTTATGCATGATGGTAGTTTATTCGTGGAGTATAAATTAGTAATTTTATTTACAGCATAAAGATAGTTGCTCAGAGCTCTTTTTCATGTAAATTATTGTGACTATATGAAAAGAATGTTGAAAACCAAAGGTTAATTGTAGACAAATTTAAATTCATAACCTTTTTCTACTACCAACAATAAAAACCTCCTCAAATTGTTAATGTTTTGCTTTTCCTCTTAGATCAGAAGATGTTACAGTCGTATCCACCCTTTTGGTCAGAGAGTCTCACCACAGGTCACATCTTAGGAGTGATGGTAGTGGTCTGTCCCGCCAGTTGTAAGAGGGTATTAGCACCATCTTGTGGTGCCTATTGTTCCCTGCCGTTTAGTTTTATTTAGTGCCCTGTCATTACACAAATCTTGATCACCAGAAAAGGAAAAGTAAGGAAGACTTCAGTTTGTTAGTTATATTTCCAAAACATATTCACATTCTGATGATTGGACACTTTTTACTATTGAATCCTTAACATTTACGTAACATTTTTAATTTCAGATTTTTGCCTGTTTTGGTAATAATTGATTTAAATGCTTCAAAATCTTAGTTATGTACACCAAGATAGCTTTAAAAGTGTGGGAATAATACTTAAGACCACTCTGGTAGATATTACTTTGTTTTTCTCTGAATTATATAAGATTAAAATAAGTCCTGTCAGATTGGGGCACCTGGGTGGCTCAGTCGACTGAGCGAGCGTCCAGCAGTTTCGACTTAAGTCGTGATTCCGGGGTCATGGGATTGAGCCCCATGTCAGGCTCTGTGCTGAGCATGGGGCCTGCTTAAGATTCTCTCTTTCTCTGTCTTTCTCTTTCTCTCCCTCTCTCTCACTCTGCCTGCCCAACTTGTGTTCTCTCTCTCTCTCTCTCTAATAAAAAATAAATGAATGTAAAAAAAAGAATCAGAAGGAAGGATCTCCCTCAAGAGAAAGGAATTTTCCACAGTGATGTGGACAATGATGAAATAATCAGCAGTCTATAGAAATCAAAACCAATGTCTCTGAAAGGAAGGGGTAACCTATTGAAGACAACCTTTTTGTTTAATTTTTTTTAAGTTTATTATTTTGAGAGAGCTAGACACAGCACAAGTAGGGTAGGAGCAGAGGGAGGGGGTGAGCGAGAATCCCAAGCAAGCTTCATGCTACCAGCACAGACCCCAACGCGTGGCTCAAACCCGCAAACCATAAAATCATGACCTGAGCCAAAACCAAAGAGTCAGACGCTGAACCAACTGAGCCTCCAAGGCGCCCCTTGAAGACAGCCTTTTGAAACTGAGTTAAGTTTACATACCAAAATTGACTCCCACTGTCAGTCAATTTGCTTCTGTCAGTGGTACCACAAATTCTCTTAATTTTCCAAGTTACATAATAGACTATCTATACCACCTTTTGCTTTTGTAGATCATAACCAAGTAGGCATAAATTCATAAAAAAGTCTAATTAGAAAATGGTATAAATCTTCATTCTGAAATTATGCCCTTCTTTTTTTTAAGATGTTAACATACCCATGTTGGTTAGATGAAAGTAATTACAAATAATGAGGTTTTTAAAAAATTCCTCGATAAAAAATGTTGGTGTAAAAAAAATAAAGTTACATTAATTAAAGAGTCAGCATTGTCTTAGATATAATCTTAGATATAATATCTTCAAGTTTATGACATAATGTTTAAAAAAAACAATGATTTTCCTTTGTAATCAACTAATACTAATGCATGGGTTTGGTTACCTTCCAATTCTTATGTTTTCTGTACTCTTATTCCAGACAATAGTGTTTATGCCCAAAGGCTTCATTTGGAGGAGACTGTACTGGGATTAATTTACTAGCTATAGGAAACTTGATCAAGTTACCACCTCTCCCTGATCCTCAGATTCCTCATCTGTAAAATAAAGAGGAGAATAGCTGGCATATGGTAATAGCCTAGCAAACAGTGGCTATTAACCTGGTGTTATCACCAGAAGAGGACTTCAGAATGGTCTTACCAAACAGTGTTATTGAACGATCTGTTAGATACTTACTATAATCTTAAGGAACTGTTAGGTATTCAGTGCCCTTCATATGAAGGCTGCGGAGCCATACATACCTCTTGTATATAGTCTTGTATGAAGGGTTGACAACCTTTTTCTAAATGGTTTCTAAATAGTTTAGGTTTTACAGACCATAGGTATCTATTTCACTTACTCTACTGTTGTAGCAGGAAACCAGCAATAGACAATATGTAAATGAATGAATATAGCTATGTTCCAATAAAAATTTATAGACACTGAAATTTGATTTTAATATAATCTTTACTTCATGCAATATCATTTTTTTTGGTCGTTTCAACTGTTTTAAGATGTAAAAACCTTTCTTGGCTTGTGATCTGTATAAACACAGATAGTTTGATTTTGGCTTGCAGGCTGTAGTTTACTGACTCCTTTCTTAGAGTCAAAACATGTGAGAGCAGTACAGCAGACAGTCTCCATAGTAGAGCATCAGAGATAGTATCTCCCATAAATGAGGGATATCAGGGTTGTACTTCTGGTGCAGCTATAAAGCACTCTGATCTTAATTAAGATAGCTTTTGGAGAATACTATCCAGGATTCCTTGGGTTATTAGATAAATTAGTTACCCCCACCCCCTCACTGGGTGCCTAATGTACAGAATTATCCTACTCAGATATTAGCAGCTAGGGGCAGAGTAGTTCTTTGTCAGCTATCGTAAAGACATACACAAATGGAAAAGAAAGTGTGCTATTTGGTATGGTTTCCTAAATTAGATGTATACACCAGAAGCCATTGTCCTCAAAGACCTGTTGCAAAGGCATATTTGATTGAGATACATCACTATCATGCATCATTTTGACCCTACTAGATTTTCATTTCTTGAATGTGCCTATCATATCACTGTATACCCTAACCCATTGGACGCTGAATATTTTTCCCCTTATATTTATCCTTTGGAAGACCATTTTGTATGACTGGATACCTTAGGCAAATAATTCAACACATTTTTGGTGCTAATAAATGACATTCTTAGTACTAGGATCTCTAAAACCAGAATTATTCTTAGTTTGTCATCCAATTTCATCACTAAGGTATGATAATGATGATGGTGATGATTGCAGCCGCTATCACTTTGTAAGTTTCTATTATGTAACAGATATAAACATTGTCTTCATAACAACCCTATGAATTATGTGTTGTTAGTCTCATTTCACTTAAGAAATCTACAGTTAAGTGATGTGGTCAGGGATATGTACAGCTAGTGTCAGTGCCAGAGTCAGTCATATACCTTTGACTCCAAAACTTTCTGCCCTCTTGTGTTTCCATTAACTTTGTACATGTTTAGGGCATTGCTCTATTTTTATTTACTTCAGTGTCTCTAGTAAATAAATATTGATGAAGGCAGTGATTCTGTTTTAATTTGTCTTTGTACCTTTAGTTCCTATTCTAGTTGATGCCTAGTCAATGTTTATCGAATTACTGAGTGATTAACTGAGGACAGATTCATTATGATGGTGAAATAAGGCAAGAAAGGCCTTATGTAAATTAGGAAGTCTCCATTGTTAGTGTAGTATGAGTAAGTAGGGGCAATTACTGTAAAGTGGGTCTTGCCTATAACTCATTCAGGGGTTCTAGTGGCATCATATAGGACTGTTGTCTTTGGAGACTATCTCTATTGTCAAATTATTAAGTATATAAAGTTACTGTTTCAGTGAGTTTTTTTAATCATTTGATTTTGGCACTAGAATAGTGCCAGGTATACATGAATGTTTTCTCTCCTCTCTTTCTGTTTCTCTCTCTCACTGCATTTATGTCTACACACACACATATATATGTATGATATATGTGTGTATTATTTGGGATTGCAATTAATTTGAAGTTAATAGATTGTAATTATTAAAATGAGAAACTCACTGAAACTTTATTAGAAGCCCCATGTATAATATCACACACAAAGGTGAGTGTGTATGTGTGTGGCTATAAAGGCATTCTGTGGAATGAGTACTTCTCCCATAGTGCCATACCTGTATTCCCTAAAATCCTTGCATTCGGCACATAAAATTATAGGGCTTATAGGGAAAATAGGGTTAGAAGCAATTACCTCTCAAAACATATGGAACTGTATAAGCAGAGTGAGGAAAACAGTAACAATTAGCACAGTTAAATCTTTGGCAGTTGTAATCAGCATCCATGTTAGGATAGCCTTAAATTCTGAGGCTCATGATTTATTTGGATGCAGATCTTTGAGGAAATTTTCTTTTATAAATGAACAGTTTCATCAAAATGAAAAAATATGAACCAATGTATAGACTTTCTCAACTTTTTAAAACCAATAAATGGGGGGGGCATCTGGGTGGCTCAGTTAATTAACCGTCTGACTCTTGGTTTTGGCTCATATCGTAATCTCACAGATTATGCCTGCGATTGAGCCTGGCATTGCGCTCTGCACTGGGCGTGGAGCCTACTTAAGATTCTCTCTGACCCTCTGTCTCACTCTCAATAGAATAGAATAGAATAGAATAGAATAGAATAGAATAGAATAAGTAAATGTCTTAGCATGTTCTTTGTCTACACTCCTATCTTCTTCAGATAGCTCAACATATGGAAGGTGTAGTGATTCTTGAAGCCTCTGAGGCAGTCACTGCTTGCATGAAAGGAAAGTGCTGTGTTTCGATGGGATTATCATTTTTTCCCCTTAAGATCATCATATATTGTAAAAAGCTTTCTCTTTAATTGTGAGAAAGTGGAAAGCTTCAAATTGTGCTGAGAAAAACTCTATCTGAATCAATACAAACTTTTGGTTATACATCATTGCCCTACTTAACCAATCACAACTGAACTAGTATTGCTTTAAAGAAATGTAAACTGTAGTGTAAAAGGCTGTTTAAGCTTTTAGGTCAAAATAAGTAGGTATTAAACTTTTTGTGAATCCAAAATGGGAAGAATTTTACCTGTTTTTTTTTATTTTTTTTTAATGTTTATTTACTTTTGAGAGAGAGAGTGAGACAGAGCGTGAGTGGCGGAGGGCCAGAGAGAGGGAGACGCAGAATCGGAAGCAGGCTCCAGGCTCTGAGCTGTCAGCACAGAGCCCGATGTGGGACTTGAAACAGGAACCATGAGAACACGACCTGAGCCAAAGTCGGATGCCAAACTGACTGAGCCACCCAGGCGCCCCCTATCTGTTTTGTTTTTAATCTTTATTATAAGTAATAAACACCTAGTCATGGTGTATGGCATAGTGTTAGACCCTGGAAAATAATGGGAATAGAGATACAGTTAAAAAAGACTTAGGAAATAGAAACTAAAAGAGGTTCCAGCAAAATGTAATTGCACATGGAGGAAGTAATAAGATTTAGAACTGAAAGGGAATGCGGAGAATATGATATTTACTTGAATTACTTATTTTATAAAAATCCATTAGTGGTTACTAGAAGTGGATAATAGAAGAGGGAGAACTTACTTGAGAGGTGTTACAGAAAAAAAGTTATAAGTGCAGGGCTTTGTAGTCCTACAGATTTTGTTTTGAACCTTACGTTCTGAGCTTATTAGCTTTGATGATTTTAGTCATGTAACTTCATTTTTCTAGGGCTCAATTTTAACATCTATAAAATGAGTTTAATGTATAACCTACTTCTTTGGGTTGTTGTTGAAGTAAATGAGATAAAGCCTAAGTGTTTAGAGTAGTGCCTAGCACATGAAAAGTGCTGTTATTTTTTTTTTAATTTTATTTTTTTAAATTTATATCCAAATCAGTTAGCATATAGTGCAACAATTTCAGGAGTAGATTTCCTTAATGCGAAATTAGTCAAAAGTGCTGTTACTTTTATTTTGCAACTTGGAAGATCATATGAACCCCAGTTTGATTACCTTTTTTTTGTATTCAGATACAGTGGTAAGGACAACAGCTGTTTAAGGTGAGATCATTATTGTGCCAGAAAGTCTTTTCGACATTAGAAAAATACATAGTCATGTTGACTAACTTCATTGTAATTTTAAGAACCTCCTAAAAGCAGGTTCTTAGTGCTTCTTGGCAATCTTCCCTCTCTCCCTAGTTCACTTACCCTCTGCACTCCAAAGCTTGCTATTGGAAGTGGTTACTTTGGAGCAGAACATAGATCTGCAGAATCACAATATGCATTTTGATGAAATTTTCCAGGTAATTCTTATGCTTGCTAATATGTGAGAAGCACTTACCTTAAACCATTGTTTCTCACTCTCCAAACCCTCTCCTCACCCCCAACTCTTTGCTTCTTTGAACCCATTTTATGGATGATAACTTTGCTTCCTACTTTCTGAAAAGAGTGTAGCTATGAGCAGAGACTCTCAGGCCTTCACACAACCAGGTTTATTTTCCTTTAATATCTATAATTAGTACTCTGTACTCTTCCTTCTTGTTACTGTAAAAGAAATATCTGTGCTCTCATGTAAAGCTTGTTCACTATCCCACCACTTCTCCCTACCCAAGGATCTCACTCCAGCAAATCTGTACTCATTCCGTTATATCATTCAGTTTTCCCTTTCTGCTGGATCATTCTCTCTACTGTAGAAGTATGCTAGGTTTTTTTCCTCCCATCTCAAAAAAAATGAAACACAAATTTCTTTGAATCTCATCCCTCACCAGCTACCACTGCATTTGTTTTTTGCCATCTTAGCAGTAAAACTTCTCCAAAAAATTGTCTATCCCCACTGTCTCCATTTCTTCTCCTGTTTCTGAATTTACTCCATTCAGTCTTTTGCTCCCTCCATTCCATTAAAACTGCTCTTCCAAGTTACTAGTGATCTGTTAGGTTTCACTTGGCAGTTCAGAGTTTTCATTTTATCTAACATGACAGCAGTATTTAACAAAGTTAGTCACTGTCTTTTGAAATACTTTCTTCCATTTGCTTCTTTTCTTGGTTTCATTTTTATTTCTCTGAGTGCTTCTTAGCCATATTGTGTGGTTTCTCTTCATTTCCCATTCAAAATGTATGATCTTTTTGGCCTGGCTTCTTTTACTTAGCTTACTGGTTTCAAGGTTAATCCATATTGTAGCATAAAGTAGTACTTCATTCTTTTTTTGTGGCCAAATAATATTCCTTTGTTTGTATATGCCATAATATGTTTATCTATTCATTCATTATGGACATTTGAATTGTTTCCACCATCTGGCAATTGTGAATAGTGCTGAGATGAATGTGTGCATGCATATACTGTATATACGTACGTAATATGTATATACATATATTGGAGCACATGTTTTCAATTATTTTTGGAGTAAACTTAGGAGTGGAATTCCTGGGTCTACGTTTAACTTTTTGAGGAACCTCCTAATTGTTGCCAAAACAGCTGAACCATTTTGTATTTCCACCAGCAATGTACTAGGGTTTCTATTTTTCTACATCCTTGCCAACTTATGTTATTTCCTGTTTTTCTTTTTCTTTTTTTTTTATTATGGCCATTCTAGTGGGTATGAAGTGGTACTTATTTGTGGTTTTGATTTGCATTTCCCATGATTAATGATGGTGAGTAACTTTTCATGTGTTTATTGGCCATTTGTATGCCCATTTCCCTTTCTTCTCTGTTGAAGGAGACCCTCTGAAGATCTATGGAATCCTCTCCCTGTGCAGCTCTCTCCCCTATAGTACTCTCTTGAGAACTGGAACCACTCTGATCTTCCTGTTCTCTCAGCTCTGTCTCCTCTAACTGGGAAGAGTGCTGGGCTTTATTTGGTTCCTCTCTCTGCACCATATCCTGGATGTTGTCTCAAGGACAGTTGTAGGGCTAACCTCATTTGTTTTTCATGTCAGGGTCACAGTCCTTTGTGCCTGATTTCCATTGTCTTGCATACCTTTGTTTCGTGTATATTTTCTCAGTATTTTTGTTGTTTCACATAGGAGGGTAAATCTGGACTTGTTACTCTATCTTGGCCTGACATGGATCTCTTTCATCTTTAAACTGGAGAAAATGAGGCTCAGAGTGTGCCAAATTCATATGAACTCTGCTAAGATCCCTGTGAAGAATTCATGTCATCTTTCCATGTACCATCAGCATCTGGGATGTTAAACATTTGTGCTTTGGCACTCTACTACTGGCTGGACTTGGCAGACTCTGGGGGGTTGGGAGGATAGATGTGTAATCAATTGGTTTACTATGTCCGGGGTTGTGAACATTGATTATGATTCACCTGGGAGTGGAGAACTTTCTAAATGAAATTTGAATCTCTTCTAAGACTACTGGCAAGAGCTAAAAAATTCTCAATAATGAAAATCACATGTTTTAAAAGAAATGGACCGAGGAATACTTACTTCGTTTTAGTGATGTTGCATTTTCTTTTTATTTGTAATGGAAATATCTTTTCTTTCCACAAATGTTAAGAGACTTTGTGAGACAAACTTTTTTTTTTTAATTAAGGAGCTTTGAATATTAGGAAAGACATAAAATTCACATTTGTTCAAAACTACATTTATGTAAGAGCATGTCCTTATTATTAGTAATACACACCAACCTATTCAGAGGTAAATGGGCAACACACATTCATTCTACTCTCAAACAGATCAGTAAAAGATTCTGTGCGTGTGTGTACACATGTGCACGCGTGTGCACATGCGCACACACACACACCTATGTCTGTATGTGTAAAGAAATAGGATCCAAATTCAGACAGTTGGTAAATTTGGTTGAAAGATATTGTGGAGTTTCTTGTACTATTCTTGCAACACTGAAACTTGAAATTATATTAAGCTAAAATTTGATCATATTTAGAAACTCATAATATCATGACCAGTGACTGACTCCTAGGTGTGAAGTATGACATTTGTTTTGGCCTGTTCAGCTTCCGTTTTCCTCTTATCTGATAATAGCTCTAAGCTATGACTCAAGTGGGATTGATTTCACAGGACTAGGTACTTCAAACACCTATGTTGTTTCTGATTTGACATGATTGGTGTGGTTATGATCATAAGAACCAACCCAGTCTAAGGAGATTTATATATAAGACTTGTATTGAAATTACTGAGAAAGAGAAACTACCATTGTGTTCTCAAGTGAGAAGGTTATACTCCCGAACCTTAGTGTTGGCATTTGCCACTGTTCATAAGAGTTTACCTGAGAGCAGTGAAACAAATTTAGAAGAAAGAGAACCGACAGAAATAAAACCTTAGTAAGAAGACTGTTGTTATATACATAAAACCAAATGATTTTAAAAGCTTGATTTGATCAGTATTTGGTGCTTTGGGCCATTCTCTTGAAAGTACTGAAGAAAAAGAAACCTTGATCGTTTTGTGTCCTGATTCTATCCTTCTGACCATTCTTTAATTTCTTTTTTTATATTTCTCCTCCTTTTGATGTTCTGTTCATAACCATCTCATTTCCTTGATGAACAATGTCTCTAAGTTATTCTTTCTCTGGCCATAGTTTTAGCTATATTTATATGTGCACGTATTACTGTCATTGTCATATTGTATCATACTGAAATTCATGTCTGTTTTTATTTTACATTATGGGTATAATTTGATTAATATAAGCTCCTTCCTTTACTATAACTCAATTATAGTTCTAGCCCCAGGAGTCCACAAAAACATACTAGCCTCTATATTTTGACTACTAATAAATATCTTTACCTTGGTGTCCCATAGACATCCTATGTTTCCTACTTCCCAACTGCTGTCTTCATCCTTTCCTTCAAGCCCATTTTTTATTTTAGTCCATTTCATCAATAATTATACGACTGTTCTTTGACTCTGGTAATTCTTATCAATAACTTATATCTGTTTAGTTATAACATACTATTTTACCTCTCAAATAAGGTATTTGTATTTGACTTTTACTGTCTCAGGTTATGCCTTTGTGGCTTCTGTCCTGAATTTGTGATTAATTGTAAAAGTAGTTCGCAAATAATGTTGTTTACCCATTTTGCCTCTGACCCCTCATAGTCCATGCTCCATTCATTTTGATGTTTCTGAAATGCACATTTGAGATTTCATTTCCTCCAGCTTTGAAAGTAGGCAGTGTTACTTAACACCCTCAGAATTAAAACATGATCTCCTTAAATGGGCTTTCATGACCTGCTCATATGTTCTACGTTTCCTTAGTTCCAGCTTTTTAAAGCTACTTGGATGTTCTTAAATATTTTTAATCCATGTTTTTAACAAGTTCATCTCTGTTCCCCAAATGTCCTTTTTTGCTTATTGTCCCGTTGACAGAATCCTACTTCTTTAGAACTCTACTGATAAATCACTTGTCCTGTGTAGCATTTCCTCTTATTCTGAAGCATGTATTCTTATTTTTCACACAGTTCTAAAACTGTTAATTTCCCGCCCTTTTGTAATTGTTTATTATTCTCCTCCTTTCCCACCCCATCTTCACAAGACTACTGGACATCTTGAGAATGCTGTTTTTTCTACTTATCTTTGCACTTTGAGAACCTTGCACAATCTGTTGTACATATTAGCTCTGTAAATGGTAGCTAAAGAATGGAAGAAAGGGAGGGAGGGTTGGCGAGAGGGGGTTATGTTAAATTATATACACGTAGTAAAATTAAATAGTCATTGATTTCAATAGGCAAATTAAGATCAGCTTAAGATACCTGGTTTCAGTCACATGCATATTCTTCAGGCAGGGAAATATACAACACCTTGAATGATAATCTCCCTAAAATATATGTGATTTCAGAGGAGAGCATGTGATTCCCCCAGGAGAACTTTTGGCAGAAACAACAAAAAGAATAGTGTCTTGAATTCCTCAAAAAGCAAAGCCTTAGAGAAAGGCTAATGTGCTTCTATTATTGGGGATCATAGTCCCCGGATTAAGGTTATAAATCAGGAAAGGAGGGAGAACTACATGGGAATTATGTAGTTGTCTATACTTTCCAGGACAGTTCTTTCTGGAAAAGACTTTTTCCAGGCTGCCATATTCCACTGAAAAAGGTTCTACTCCTCAGGGTACTATCTTTGTTGCTCTCCCAGCTGGTGCATGTATTTGTGGGCATGGAGTGAGGAGGTACCACATTCCAAATCTTAGATGTCAGCCAGGGTGACGGGAGAGGTAGTCCAGAGGTAAGGGATGGGCACAAGTCTAGATTCTGTCAGTTTACCTTGTATGGAGTTGGGAAGAACCCATGTAGGGCTGGAATTAAAAGTCAGTTTGGGCTCACGTGGAGAATTAGAAGTTATCTAAGGTGGTAGAGATTAAAATATAATAGCTATCTATTAAAATGGACATAGGAAAAGACTTGTTATAACATATTAGAAAATATATATAGAATGTGATGCCAGTTATGATTTTAGAGGCTTTACTTTTTCTTGGCTACCAGCTTTATGTGACTACAGTGTAGATATCTTGAAACAGCTGGGGTTTAAATCCTCAAATATTAGATGTCTCATCTACACCAAAATGTTAATACTGATTAAAATTTTTTTCTTCTTTCTACTCTGTTGACTATAAAATATCTCCCAACTATCTTATATGATTTATATAATCACAAAAATCGTGCCACATTGGAATATTGGAACCAGGCCAGAAAACAGATCTGTTTGTTATCAGTAATCCAACTGTGTCTTACATTAAATAGTATTTGGAGTATAGTTTGAAGTATATTTTCAAATATTTGCTTCTGGGTGAAGTTAAGTTATGTTTTATAATAAGTGCCTGAAAGATTAAAGATAAATGTGATAATGTGCCGTATATTCATTCATTAAATTCAGTATTTTCTATGTGCCAGACATTGTGCTTGGCATTGAATGTATGTCAGCAGTAGAGATGGTCTCTGATCTCATGAGATTACATTCCATCTGAGAAGGTAGATAATGAGTAAACAAAAACTTACATGGTCATAAATGTTAAATAGTAAGAAACAGTGAAAACTGTGATGAATAATAGCCTGGGAAAACCTAATTTGATAGGTTGTTCTTGGAGAGGCCTCCATAGTGTTAACAGAAAGGTGACTGAGGGACGTAAACAATGTGTTTTGTTCAAGAGCAGCTGGCATATACTCACCATGGGGACAGTGCCAGAGATGAGATTGCAGAGGTGAGAGATTAGACGTGGCTTGTTGTCGTTTATGTTTAATGCAGAGGGGGTTGGGAAGGCAGTTTTCTGCAGAGAAATAACAAAATCTGCTTTATCACCTAAACACTTGAAGTCTGTAGCTTTTTAGATATGATTTTAAGTTGTTCTTTTAAAAATAATTAAATCTTCACAAAGTGGAATGGAAGGTTAAAAGAAATCTAGAAAGCACAAGAAAAATTGACCCATCACCCAGCCACAAGCCATTTAAATATTTTTACATATATTCTTCTAGTTTTATCCCAATTTATTTTACCTTTTATTGAATTGCCTTTAAAATTTCTATATGCTATAAGAATGTTTCCATTATCACAGGGTTTGTAACTATTATTTTAAAGATTAATGCTGTGTACTATTTTGTCACTTGAATACATCACATTTTGCTTTACCATTCGTTATTTTTGGAGATTTAGATTGTTTCAAATATTTTCTATTATAAATATATATGAAATTCTCAATATTAACCAATTTTTGTATTTCCTTAGCATAGATTTCTAGAAATGGAATTTATTAGTTAAAAGGTATTAAGTTTTTATTACTAAATTCATATGCAAAACTATAAACTACTACCAACAATGTGTTACCAGGGGTTGGGAAACTTTTTTTAAGGGGCCAGATAGCACATGTTTTAGGCTTGTAGGCCATGTAACGTCTCTAGGAGCTACTTAGTTCTCCTGTTTTAGTACAAAGCAGCCAAAGACAATATGTAAATAAATGGGCATAGCTGTGTTCCAAAATACTTTATTTAAATAAATTTTACAGAAATATATCCTAATTTGTCGACTGAAGCCTGAACTATCAATTATACCATATTCTTGCTACTATTTGGATTTAACCTTTTATTGTATGTCTAGGAGTTTTTGAATTAAATTTATTTGACCAATTTTTGCTCATTTCTTGTGTTTCAAAGTAATAAGGTAGCCTGAAATTAATGTGCTTTATAATTGTGATTGTTTTTTTTTTTTAACGTTTATTTATTTTTGAGACAGAGAGAGACAGAGCATGAACGGGGGAGGGCAGAGAGAGAGGGAGACACAGAATTGGAAGCAGGCTCCAGGCTCTGAGCCATCAGCCCAGAGCCCAATGCGGGACTCGAACTCACAGACCGTGAGATCGTGACCTGAGCTGAAGTCGGAGGCTTAACCGACTGAGCCACCCAGTCGCCCCAAATTGTGATTGGTTTTAATAGCTATAGCAGTAATTCATTAATTTTCCTTCTATTCTATATTTTTATACTTGTTCCATATTAATCTTTGATGTTTCAGAAGACTCTAATCCAATTTAGACTACCTAAATGGTAATGACTTCTATATATCCTTTTAATAGTTTCAGGGATAGATTTGATTTAATACTGGAATGCTGTTCAGAAACCAGAACTCTAATTTTGTTACTAATCCTCACAACTAGGTAAGGTTTGTAACCTTAAGAACTCTGTATAAGGTTTACTGTTCCCTGCTCTTTAAATTTACATGTATCTTAAAAGTGTTTTATGCCTGTGTTACAGATGTAAAAACTGGAATTATGGTCAGGTAGAATAAAGTATTGGCATGTTTCAGAGTCTTGCTGTTCTTTATGGTGTTATGTGTGATGTAAGTAAAATAAGATTCTAAATAACCATCAAGTGCTCTAGAAGTATTTTTTGGAAAATAGTAAGTAGGCTAAGTTAAACATGCAGATTTATTTATTTTTTTGCCTCAGCCATCAGGTCTCTGCCTCACACACCAAAACAAGCCAAATTAGGGGAACAATCATTTTAGTCTCAGGTTACTTTGTGAAAACAAATATTGGGAGTTTTTATTTGGTTGGTTTTGATATATACAGGAAAATAATTTACTAAAAATGTTTTGGTTTATTGTTGGGACTTGGTGATCCCAAGGTTCTTGTATTTAAAAAGCAGCTTGAGTTTTTGAGGAATTGGAAAAATAGCTTGGCTGGAAAAGGATGACTGCTGGAATGGAGGGCGTATCTTGGACTTAGAACAACTAGAAATTTATTGTGTGATTTATGTGATGAGATTTTAGATGAAATGAGAAGTAATGTTGTTAAGTACCAGAAAATACATGCTTATCTGGTCTTGATCAATAAAGCATTGCTTTTAATTTCTAAGTTAAGATTTGTTATTATTAATAAAAATTTTAGTATTTGTGGATTTGATAATTAAATCAAAATGTACATTTTGTTTTCATAGCTAGTCTGTTGAGTACTATCATGATTTCAAGAGTCCTTTCCAACCTTTACTAGTACATGGAATTTAAAAATGACAGACGCCATCTAATGTGGATGACTCAAGATTCTTCTTCCAATTTGTTTTAAGAATCATAACAACAAACATTTATTAAGCTTCTTGCTAGAATCTATACCAAAAAATACAAGAATATGGTCCTTCATTCTGTGTGTTTAACATTTAAACCAGATATCGATAACTTTATATAATCAGCAAAATTAAAATGCTAAATCAGTATAATATATATTCAGCATTTAGAATTAAGCATGATCAGAGATGACCTGTATTGGCTTTAAATTATGAAACCAAACTAATACTCTTTTATTCCAAGTTATTATACATCAATTCATATTTTATGCATCATTAATTAAAAAGATAATTGTATCATGTTGTTTATACTGTCTTTTTTTATTAATATGAAATTTATTGTCAAATTGGTATCCATACAACACCCAGTGCTCATCCCAATAGGTGCCCTCCTCAATGCCCATCACCCCCTTTCTCCTCCCTCCTGCCCCCCATCAACCCTCAGTTTATTCTCAGTTTTTAGGAGTCTCTTATGGTTTGCCTCCCTCCCTCTCTGTAACTTTTTTTTCCCCCTTTCCCTCCCCCATGGTCTTCTGTTAAGTTTCTGAAGATCCACATAAGAGTAAAAACATATGGTTATCTGTCTTTCTCTGTATGACTTATTTCACTTAGCATAATACTCTCCAGTTCCATCCACGTTGCTACAAAAGGCCATATTTCATTCTTTCTCATTGCCAAGTAGTATTCCATTGTATATATAAACCAAAACTTCTTTATCCATTCATCAGTTGAAGGACATTACGGGCTCTTTCCATAGTTTGGCTATTGTTGAAAGTGCTGCTATAAACATTGGGGTACAAGTGCCCCTATGCATCAGCACTCCTGTATCCCTTGGGTAAATTCCTAGCAGTGCTATTGCTGGGTCATAGGGTAGATGTATTTTTAATTTTTTGAGGAACCCCCACACTGTTTTCCAGAGCAGCTGCACCAATTTGCATTCCCACCAACAGTGCAAGAGGGTTCCCGTTTCTCCACATCCTCTCCAGCATCTGTAGTTTCCTGATTTGTTCATTTTAGCCACTCTGACTATATTTCCCTGATGATGAGTGACGTTGAACATCTTTTCATGTGCCTGTTGGCCATCTGGATGTCTTCTTTAGAGGAGTGTCTGTTCATGTCCTGCCTTGTTTATACTGTCTTTACAATGCTCATAGCCTCAAGTTATTTACTGTACGCTAATACAATTAAGATATATGATGGAGGTTTGCGTCCATTTATAAAAGAGATGAAGAAATACTTGAATTGATAAAACTATTCATAATATTGGACAGCAGAAAATACTTTATTGAGGTAATAAGTGAATTGAGAAGTTTTATAGTTATATCTTGGTTTATAATGTATAGTTTGATTATATTGTCTTCTAAGACAGTTTAAAGTGAAGAATTGGTTTGAAAAGTTATTGTTATAGGATTGTAGATTTGTTCACAATGATTGGTGTGGGATCACTGTGATGGAGATTTTGAATAATGAAAATCCTGAATAAAGAATATTGACAAATTGTGGATAAATAAGAGACTTTTATGACATCTGGTAGTTTTCTAAATGGTTTTTTACTTGTGGTGAATCAAATTAGGCTTCTGTTTCTTATATGAACCAAAGCTTTCATTGAAATTCAAAAATGGTCAGGAATAATGCTGGTGTAGTTTCTTGGTTTTAGAATATAAATAATTATTACTAAATCGTGAAGTGATATGTTTCTTTTACCTTGATTTGTATATAGCATGGTTCCTAGAATTGCCTGTCTTTTCCAGAGTATACTACTTGTGTATTGTCCCCCATACATTCAGAGATACTACTATTTTATGTTTCAGTAAGCATGTCTATTATATATTTTGTTTAATCATACATATACATATGTTTAATACCTGAAATTTCTGTGCAGTATACCTGTTTTTTCACTTTATTTTTAAAAAATGGTTATTTATTTATTTTGAGAGAGAGAGTGAGAGAGAGAGTGTGTGTTCTTGTGAGCTGGGGAGGAGCAGAGTAAGAGGGAGGGAAAGAATCCCAAACAGGCTCCAGGCTGTCAGCACAGAGTTTGATCTCACGAACCATGAGATCATGACCTGAGCCAAAATCGAGAGTTGGATGCTTAACTGACTGAGTCATCTAGTCCCCCTATTTTATTTTTTAAGCTTTTATTTTAATCACTTGGTGCTCATCACAACAAGTGAACTCCTTAATCCCCATCACTTATTTCCCCCACCCACTTCCCCTCTGGTAACCATCAGTTTGTCTTTTATAGTTAAGAGTCTGTTTCTTGGTTTGGCTCTCCCTTTTGCCCTTTGTACCTTCGTTTTGTTTCCTAAATTCCACATGTGAATGAAATCATATGGTATTTGTTTTTCTCTGGCTCACTTATTTCACTTCAGCATTATACAGTCTAGCTCCATCTGTATCATTGCAAACAGCAATATTTCATTCTTTTTTATGGCTCCGTAATATTCCACTGTGTGTGTGTGTGTGTGTGTGTGTGTGTGTGTGCGCGCGCGCGCACGTGTGTGTGTGTGATGCATGCATGCATCTTTTTCCATTCATCAACTGATGGAAGCTTGGGCTGTTTGCATATCTTGGCTGTTGTAAATAATGCTTCTATAAACATTGGGATACATGTATCCCTTTGAATTAGTGGTTTTGTATTCTTTGGGTAAGTAGTCAGTAGTACAGTTGCTGGATTGTAGGGTGGTTCTATTTTTGACCACTTGAGGAACCTCCATACTATTTTCCAGAATGACTGCAATAGTTTGCATTCCCACCAACAGCGCATGTTTGCCAATAGCTGTTGTTTCTTGTGTTATTGGTCTTACCCATTCTGACAGGTGTGAGGTGATATCTCATTGAAGCCTTGATTTGCATTTCCCTGATGATAAGTGATAATGGACATCTTTTTATGTGTTTGCCATCAGAAAGTCTTCTTTGGAGAAATGTCTGCTCATGTCTTTTGCCTATTTTTTAACTGAGTTATTATTTTTTGGAGGGTGTTGAGCTTGATATGTTCTCTATAGGTTTTGTATACTAATTCTTTATCAGATATGTCGTTTGCAAATATCTTCTCCATTCTGAAGGTTGCCTTTTAGTTTTGTTGATTGCTTCCTTTGATGTGATTTTTTCTTTTATTTTGACATAGTCCCAATAGTTTATTTTTGCTTTTATTTCCCTTGCTTCAGGAGACCTATCTAGAAAAATGTTCCTACAGGAACAGAGAAATTACTGCCTGTGCTTGCTTGTAGGATTTTGATGGTTTCTTGTCTCACATTTAGATTTTGACTCCATTTTGAATTTATTTTTGTGTATGGTGTAAGAAAGTGGTCCAGTTTCATTCTTTTGCATATTGGTTTCCAGTTTTCCTAACACCATTTGTTAAAAAGACTGTCTTTTTTCCTATTGGATATTCTTTCCTGTTTTGTCAAAGACTAACTTGACCATATAGTTCTTGGTTTATGTCTGGATTTTCTATTCTCTTCCATTGATCTTTTTGTGTAGGTATCTTTTTGTGCCATTACCATACTGTTTTTATTGTTACAGCTTTGTAATATAACTTGAAAGTGGGAATTGTGATGCCTCCAGATTTGCTTTTCTCTTTGAAGATTGCTTTGGCTATTCAGGGTCTTTTGTGGTTCCATACAAATTTCAGGATTATTCTTGTTCTGTGAAAAATGCTTTGGTATTTTTACAGGGATTGCATTAAATGTGTAGATTGCCTTGGCAGTATGAACATTTTAACAAAATTTGTTCTCCTAATCCATGAACATGGAATGTCTTTCCATTTCTTTGTGTTCAGTTTCATCCTTGTTTGGTGTGTGTAGCTTTCAGAGTACAGGTCTTTCACCTCTTTGGTTAAGTTGATTCCTAGGTAGTTTATTGTTTTTGGTGCAATTGTAAATGGGATTATTTTCTTAATTTTACTTTCTGCTGCTTCATTATTAGTGTAGGAATGCAACAGATACCTGTATGTTGATTTTGCATTCTGTGACTTTATTGAATTCATTTATCAGTTCTAGTAGTTTTTATGGTGGACTCTTGTGGGTTTTCTACACATAGTATCATGTCATCTGTAAGTAGTGAAAGTTTGACTTCTACTTTGCTGATTTTGATGCTTTGTATTTCTTTTTGTTGTCTGATTGCTGTGGCTATGACTTCCAGTACTATGTAGAATAAAAGCGGTGAGAGTGGACATCCTTGTTTTGTTTCTGACCTTAGGGGAGAGGCTCTCAGTTTTTCCCCATTGAGGATGATGTCATCTGTGGGTTTTCCATATACGGCCTTTATTAGGTTGAAGTATGTTCCCTCTAAAGAAGGTTTTTATCATGAATCGATGTTGTACTTTTTTGCTTGCTTTTTCTGCATCTGTTGAAATAATCTTATATGGTTCTTGTCCTGTCTTTTATTGATGTGATGTATTACATTGATTGCTTTGCAAATATTGAACCACCTTTGTCCCCCAGGAATAAATCCCATTTGATTGTGGTGGATGATTTTTTTAAGGTATTGTTGGATTCATTTTGCTAGTGTTTTGTTGAGGATTTTGGAGAAATTTCAGAGAAATTGGCCTGTAGTTCTCTTTTTCTGTGGTGTCTTTATCTGGTTTTTCCAGTGTATCAGGGTAAGCTGGCCTCATAGAATGAATTTGTAAGTTTTCCTTCCTTTTCTCTTTTTTGCAAAATGCTTTTTTCACTTTATACTATTTTCCATTATTTGTTATTATATGTATGTGTACTTACATATAAGTAAGCATATAATTTAATATCTGAATGGTGTTCCATTAAAGAAATTACCATACTTTGTAGATGTTGATGTCATTTACATATTTATTACTGTAGAGACTGTTACAAATGAACATCTTTGTGCATGTATTTTTCAGAATATTTACAAGTGTTACTGTAGGATTCCAAAAGCTGAAATTGCTGGGTCAGTGAGTATGTACATTTAAAATTTTGATGGGTAATAAATTGCAAAATGGCCTTCAAAATGCCTGTGGCAATTTCCTTTTTTTTTTTTTTTAAGCATACATGAAAGTGCTTTATCTTCCATGGCCTTATCTGTAATAGAATTTCATTCACTAAAGGTTTTGTTAATCTATCATTGGAAAATTATTTTGGGGGGGAGTTTTACCTTGCATTTCTTTGCTGTTAGTGATGTTGAGCATTAGTGAAGGCTGCTTGTAGTTATTCTGTGATTTGTCTATTTATGTTTTTGGCCTATTTTTTCTGTTCGGTTGTATAGCATTTTTTTTTTTGAAATTTTAGGATGTTTTCCTGTATCATGAATATTATCTGTGTTATGTATTTTTCTAGTATTTTCTTGTGGTTTGATTTTTGCCTTCAATTTTGTTTATAGTTCATCATTTGGAAGTTCTAAGCTTTTCATTGTGATAGTGGTCTATAATTATCTTATGGTTTTAGACTTTTATGTCTTGCACATGAAAACTTTGAAACATCACAAAGTAATAATTGCTGACACAGTTTGAGATGAAAATTTCATTTGTGCATTATTTGCTAATTGAGAAGATACATGAATCAGATAGAAGGAGACCAATTATTAACTTAATGTCTGATAAAATTGATTAACATTTGATCTGGAGAGAATGAAAAACAACAGTAGGAAAAATAAACACACACACAGTCTTGATGAAATCCAATTCTTACACCTTCTCTGTGCCTGAATTGGACTGAAGAAAAACATGAAACCACAATGAGTTCACTCACTTTGAATTTATGACCAAGGGACACAATGGCTCCTTAATGCTGTAAAGCGATAAAACGTGTCACAATTTCACACATTAGGCAGTTTCCTAAAATACTCATAATCTTCCCTGCCATCCTTAGCTGAAATGAGCTCTGTATTCTCAGTGTTATACTTGGCTAAAGAATGGTAAAATCAGTGGTGGTAGAAAGTCTGAATGGTGAAGGCTAATTTGAATCAAAGGATGCACAAAATTTGGATAGATGGAAAGAAGAAAGTATGTATGGACATAAATAAGTGCTTAATAAGTATTTTTATATGATATGAATTGGACTTATCAGTAAAACTGGTAAGTTTAGAGGACAGTAATGGACTCTACAATAAACTGGAAAATATGACAAATGTATTGTTACACTATTTTACTTCCAGTTACCACCATCCTGTTCTTTCTGCTCTGTGGGCATATATTTTAGTTCTTTGTGCAGTTCGAACCCCCCATAGCATTGTTGTTACTCCTACTTTAAGTAGTCATAAGTGTTTTAAAAGAGATTTAAAGATATATATACATCTGTATATGTACGTATATATGTGTAAGTATATATATGTGTATATATATGTATGTGTATATATATGTACATATATACATGTATATGTATGTATATAGAATATTTTTTAAGAGGTCCTCTTTGTTTACCAACATACTTAGTCTTTCTGGTGTTTTTCATTCCTTTTCTATAATTGAAATTCTATCTTGTACAAGTTCCTTTCACTCTAAAGCACTTCTCATATTTTCCAGTAGCTCAAGTCTTTGGGAGGCAAAGTGTTTTTGTTTTGTTTTGGCTTCATTTTTAAAGCATATTTTCAGCAGATATATCAATCTAGGTTGTCTTTTCTTGTTTTAGCACTTTAAAGATACCATTCCATTATTTTTGCATCACCATTATTTCTGAGGAGTTGTCCTTATCATGATTCCCTTATATGTATTGTGGGGTTTTTTTCTGAGTGATTTTAAATTTTTTTCTGTTTTGGATTTCCTGTAGTTTGATTGTGATGCATCTAGATCTGTTTTTCTTTTTAATTATTCTTTTTGAGAATAATTCTTTTTGTATTTCTTTTTAATTATTCTTTAATTATTCTTTTAAAAATTCTTATTTTTTTAATCTGTCAGTTGGTATTGTTTATCAGTTTTGAAAAATTCAAATAATTTTTCACCTCCTTTCTCTTTAGTTCATGCACACTGTCTACCTTTTTCACTATATTCTTTAACATATTTATCAGAGTTGTTTTAAAGTTGTTGATAATTCCAATATTTTTGTCACCTTTTGAACTTATGCTAATAACTATTTTCTTTTTTGGTAAAAAAAAAGAATTATGTGTTTTCATAATTTTTCTAATGAATGTTCAATGTTGTGTGTAAAAAGAATAATAAAAGTACGTATAACAGAAAAACGTTTATGCCCATAAAAGAACATGCCTCTTCTTTTGTCATGTAAAAGGTGTAGTTGAATTGGATCTAGTTTTGGCTTTCTTTTTTTCCCTCTCTTTCACTTTATTTTTAAATTTTTATTACTGAAGTCTAGTTGACGTACATTGTTCTATTAGTTACAGGTGCACAACATAGTGATTCAACAATTGCATACATTATGCAATGCTTATCATGTTTAGTGTAGTTACCGTCTATTGCCATATAACATTACTAAGATAATATTGACTATATTCTTAATGCTATATGTTCTTTGCTTTCTAGTCTGCAGTTGTGCTGGGTCTAGTTCTTGATTTATTTGTATTAAGTTCACCATAGGCTTCACAGTTCTTGAGAATAGTATTGGAATCTTTATTTCAGTATGGTTTGTGATTTTCTCTTAGTTCTCTTTGCCTGTACTGAGACCTAAGATGCCTTGTTCACTTGTCTGTATCGCGGGATCTGTCTTATTCCCTCTTTCTTTCTTCCAGTCACAGATAGCCCTGTTTGGTGCTCACTGAAAAGTTGAGAATGACTGTGGGATTTCTTTCATTTATCCTTGGGCTCAGACATCATCAGCCTCCACATGCCTGTGTGTTAGAAGGGTCTGCCTCATTTCTCCAGGCCAGTCCCCTGCCACTCTCCTGGGTATTTGGTGGAGGTGTGTTGAAAAGAAATGGCACTCCTCTTGTGTCTAGAGTTCTCAGGGATTCTAAATTGTCATGCTAGTCCCCATACTTGTGTTTAAACATTTGTTGAAAGTTCTTTTGTTTTTTTCTTAACAACTTGTTTTTCTTCCTACTGCTATGCCAAGAATAAAACCTACCATTCATTCCTTCCTGCCTACGAAGGGCCTTTCACGTTTATGATTTTTGTTCATTAGGTTTCTTTGCAAATTCTGTCTGATGAAGGTTGAAAAGCTTTGATATGTTGGTTACATGGCTTGTTATTGTTACGATGGATAGAGTTCTCCTGTGATTTTCCAAATCCTGTGGGAAGACATGGTAATTGTTAATTAAGTAACATGAGCTACCATATGCACATACCTAAAAGGCTTATTCCATTATACTAAACCTGACAATTACCTTGGATAAATTTGCCACTACTTGGCGGCTCATCCCTGCTCTGTCATTTCTTAGCCTCTGATTACTTTATCTTCTCTTTATTCTCCACCCATATTTTTGATTCTTTGTTTACAGGCCAAAATTCTTGAAATTATTCTTAAAAATAAGAGTAGCTATTAATTTCTTAAGAACTACACAAATCTAAAAAGTCCGTACTTTACTATAGCTGCGTAATAGAAAAATAGTGAGTTTTAGCCACTGAAACTTAGATGAAGATGAGTATGTCTTTTGTCTCATTCATTAGTTTAAGATAAAATGCAGGGTACTTGCCACCTTTTAGAACTTGATATTTTACAGGGTCATCTCATTGGTTGACATAGTTTCTATAGGTGACAAGAAGCATATATATTTAAATGCTGTGCACCTTTGGTTTCTCACTCTTATTTCATTCTCATTCTACAGCTTAGGATGTAACTGAAAATGATGGTGGTGGCTTGGTTTAACTAATTTGTGAAGCCGGAGTGGAATGTGGATAAATGAGCCATTTTGGCAACGAGCAGAGAAATAAAGCACACTTTTCTCATTAGTTGTTTTCCAGGCTAAAATTAAACAGAGTAGTATATGGCCAAATTTAATGATTTATGGGGGATCTGTTCTAAGTAAATTCAGTATCAGACTAGTTGTCTACACACTTACATGTCAGAACTTGTGTGTTATTTTTAAAGGCTCTGTCTTGTAAATTGAGTTTAATATGAAAATATCCTTTTAAATTTAAAAGAACATTATCTCTATAATTTCAACTAAATTGATAGATTATTCTCTTTTATCACCCATTTAACATTCCCATAGTTCCAGCCTGTGTGTCATTTAGTTATCTCTGATTTAATGTAATCACATGACTTTTATGAACATTAGTTGGTGAAATAGTTTTTAACTTCATTATAATAAAATAAAACTTTCAAGATTAGTTTTCACATGAAAATATTTATTGCATTGGTTTTCCTCCTCCTCTCTCTAAAATCTTGATTAAAAAGGAATTCTAACTTAGAAAGTTTTAAAAAAATTTACCTAACACATTTACTTTTCAGTACATAGGAAAAGATTTTTAAATAACTTGCCCAATATGGAGAATGTCTGTAGTTTTTAAGTTTACTTTTACCTTTTGTAGTTGGCATAGTATTAAATTTATAAACTGCTTTATATAGGGTGTTGGGGTATACTTTTCATAATTTCAAAAAAAAAGTTTGTGCCTTGTACTTCAGATGCATAATATTAGGGAGAGAAAAATTATCCTGATACATTCTTTTTATTTTTTTATTTTTTTTTAAATTTTCTTTAACTACTTCTTTTTTTTTTTTAATGTTTATTTATTTTTGGAGAGAGAGACAGAGCATGAGCAGAGGAGGAGCAGAGAGCGAGGGAGACACAGAATCCGAAGCCGGCTGCAAGCTCCGAGCTGTTGGCACAGAGCCCAATGTGGGGCTCGAACTCACAAGCTGTGAGATCATGACCTGAGCTGAAGTCGGACGCTTAACCGACTGAGCCACCCAGGCGCCCCATGATACATTCTTTTTAAAAAAATACATGTAATTTTAAATTTTCTTCCTTTATATTCTTATAAATATAACACTGTCTACCTAGAAAAGAATACATGTTATGTATATATAAATTTGAGGTAAAATCATATAATGAATACCATAGATTTTTTTGCTAAGAAATTGTCAATTTATTTGTGTTTAAAAAAACTTTTTTAAATGTCTATGTATTTTTGAAGGAAAGAGAGAGAGAGAGCAAGCAAGCAAGCACGAGTTAGCCGGGGAGGGGCAAAGAGAGGGAGACAAATCCGAAGCAGGCTCCAGGCTCTTAGCTGTCAGCACAGAGCCCCACATGGGGTTCGAACTCACTAACCGTGAGATCATGACCTGAGCCAAAGTCAGATACTTAACTGTCTGAGCCTCCCAGGGGCACCAATTTGTTTGTGTTTTTATTCCCCAGGTGATCATTCTTGTTGTTTGGAATATTTTTAATCTTCTTTTCCCTTCAGTGTTGGCACCTTCTTTCCAATTTGCTTAATTAAATGTGTTTATTTTCATTTTTTTAAGTTTTTATTTAATTTCCAGCTAACATACAGTGTAATATTGGTTTCAGGTGTACACTTTAGTGTTTCAACACTTCCATACAACACCTGGTGCTCATGACAAGTGCACTCCTTATTCCTGATCACCTATATCCCCCATCCCCCACCCACCTCTGGTGGCCATCAGTTTGTTCTGTATAGTTAAGAGTCTGTTTCTTGGTTTGTCTGTCTGTCTGTCTGTCTGTCTCTCTCTCTTTTTTCCTATGCTTGTTTGTTTTGCTTCTGAAATTTCTTATGTGAGTGAAATCATATGGTATTTGTCTTTCTCTGATGTGTTTCCCTTAGCATAATGCTCTCTAGCTGCACCTGTGTCATTGCAAATGGTAAGATTTCATTCCTTTTATGGCTGAGTAATATTGCATTATATATGTATATACCACATCTTCTATATCCATTTATCAGTCCATGGACACTTGGGTTGTTTCTGTAATTTGGCTATTGTAGATAGCATCAGGGTGCATATATCCCTTCGAATTAGTATGTTTGTATTCTTAGGGTAAATACCTAGTGTAATTGCTGGATTGTAGGGTACTTCTATTCAAAAAAAATTTTTTTAATGTTTATTTAATTTTGAGAGAGAGAGAGAGAGAGAGAGAGAGAGAGTGAGCGAGCAGAAGAGGGGCAGAGAGAGAGAAGATGCAGAATCTGAATAGGCTCCAGGCTCCAAGCTGTCAGCACAGAGCCTGATGTGGGGCTGCATCTCACCGACTGCAAGATAATGACTTGAGCTGAAGTCAGACTCTTAACTGACTGAGCCACTCAGGCACCCTGTTGCCTGGTACTTCTATTTTTAACTTTTTGAGGAACTTCCATACTGTTTTCCAGAGTGCCTGCACCAGTTTACATTTCCACCAGTAGTGCAAGAGGATTCCTCTTTCTCCACATCCTTGCCAACACCTGTTATTTCTTGTGTTGTTGATTTTAGTCATTCTGACAAGCGTGAGGTGATATCTCATTGTAGTCTTAAATTACATTTTGTTTTAATTATACATTTTGGTTTTCTTGGGCTTCTTCTTGGGTTTTAGGCTTAACTATCTTTCATTAATTCTGTAAAATTCTCAGGCATCATCTTTTTAACAATATTGCCTCTTCCCCACGTTTTAGTATCTCGACATGGAATCTGATTAGACATATATTTGGTCTTCTTAGGTCCTCATATCTCTTCACCTCATTTTAATAATCTTCTTTCATTTTTGTCTTTCAAATGCATTCTAATGATTTCAGGTACTTCTTCCACTTCACTGTTTTTCTCTTCAACTATATCTAATCGGCTGTTGAACCTGCCTAATGAGTTTTTTACATCAACAAATATGTCACTTTCATAGTTCCATTTTTTTCTTTAAATATGTTCTTTCCTGATACTCTGTATGATACCATACTTTTGCATTTAAACATTTTATACACAGGTGCTTTTTTTTTTTTCTATGTTCTAATATCTCCAGTGCTTGAAAGTCTAAATTAGTTGTTTGTTGATTTTTCTGACTCTGTCTCACAGAGTCAGTTGTGATTTTTTGTTAAGAAAACCATTCCCAGATCGTAATTTGTGGCAGTTATATGACAGTGATTTGGAGACTTTTCAGACAGAATACTTGATTCTGTTAATGGCTAATTAATGGCTAGAGGGACATTTCTCAGCAAGAAAATCTAAGGCTCATCTACCTGTCTTTTCTCTTGACCCCAGTTTGAGAATCCCATTTATATCCTCCCTCATGGCAACTGCTTTTTTTTTTTTTAATGTTCCCTTTTCAAGAGGTAACACATCTCAGATCTTTTTAATAATTGTTTTGGTGTTTCCATATATTTTAGTTTTATTTTATTTTGTTTTATTTTTGTTTATTTATTTTACATTTATTCATTTTTGAGAGACAGAGAACACAAGCAGGGGAGGGGCAGAGAGAGAGAGAGAGAGAGAGACATAGAGACATAGAGACATAGAATCCGAAGCAGGCTCCAGGCTCTGAGCTGTCAGCACAGAGCCCGACGCGGGGCTTGAACTCACAAACCGTGAGATCATGACCTGAGCCAAAGTCAGACACGCAACTGACTGAGCCACCCAGGCGCCCATCCATATTTTTTAAATAACATAACTTTTCTTGCTCTTTCTTGATTGTTTATTTAAGAGTATAATTTATTAATGCCTTACAGTTGAAAATTATATTTGGCCAACTTTCACTCCTCCTATCATACTCTCAATATTGTTATATCAATTTTGATTAATTAATGCATCTGGGTTTTTTTAGAATTTACATACTTCTGTCTATAAATATAATTCGTGGTACACTTTATTGTATACTGACTAGTTATCATTTCCTTTATAACATTTGTTTTCCCTGTATTTAATACTGTGTTTTATTGTTACTACATTTTCCATGTACCTGTTACTACTTCACTGTTGTCATTTTGGGGATTCCTGTCACTTTTCTCCTGCGTTGGATCCTTTTGTCTCCTGGATCCCATATTTTTCTTTATTGTTGCAAGTGCTGTGTGTCTGTGTGTGGAACACATTTCTTTATTGTTAAGCATATATTATTTGTGGTGTCTTTAATATTTATATGATTTTAATTATAAAACAAATTACAGTGGGCTTATGTGATAGGAAATAGTCCATATAATTCAAATCTAACTAATTTCATTTCTTTATTTGGAATTTAGAAACGTCTTTTAACTTTTAAGATTGAATGATATATTCTTGAATTTAAGTATTCTTGAATTCTTGAATTCAAATTTCAAAACTCTATTGAAATGTATACAGTTAATTTCTTTTTTTTTTTTAATTTTTTTTTCAACGTTTTTATTTATTTTTGGGACAGAGAGAGACAGAGCATGAACGGGGGAGGGGCAGAGAGAGAGGGAGACACAGAATCGGAAACAGGCTCCAGGCTCCGAGCCATCAGCCCAGAGCCTGACGCGGGGCTCGAACTCACGGACCGCGAGATCGTGACCTGGCTGAAGTCGGACGCTTAACCGACTGCGCCACCCAGGCGCCCCTACAGTTAATTTCTTTAAAAGGTTTTAATAAACAATTTTTATGCATTGTATTACAGGAAAAATACATATATTAAATTATATTTTCTATTTGACTTCATTTATGACTTCCCTTTTGCAATCATTTTGTATTTAGTTTCACATCATCATTCCTTCCTGATGTGTTTTTAAGCAAATTATTGCTCAGCAGCACATGCATTCGTACATGGAAGTGGATGGAATTGCTGTGGTCTCAGAATGCTGCTTTGGAATCTACACAGATTCTGGGTCCCTGGGAGAACACCTGGCAATTTTTGCTTGTTTGAAAATTCTGTGTAAAAGTTTTATTTAAAAAAATTTTTTTTAAAAACATTTGCTTTTTTTTTTTTAAACATTTATTTATTTTTGAGAGAGAGAGAAAGAGAGAGCGAGCGTGAGTGGGGGGGTGGGGCAGAGGAGAGGGAGGCATAGAATCCGAAGCAACTCCAGGCTCTGAGCTGGAGCCCGACATGGGGCTTAAACCCACAAACTGTGACGACATGACATGAACCGAAGTCGGATGCTCAATTGACTGAGGCACTCAGACGCCCCTGTGTAAATGTTTAAAAAGGAAGGATATTTCTCTTGCGTGCTCTCCTCCATCATTCTATCTCTGTGTCTGTGTGGCTCACTTTTCATAGACCTTGGTAATAATAGTTACTGTGTGGTTTAGATAACCTGCAAAATTATAGAACAAGTTGCACCTAAGTTGAGAACTCATGTATCATGTACTATGACTCTTTACCCCTACCATGTGGCAATTACTTTTCTAGATACTGGAGTGTAGTTGAGAGCAAAAGTGACAAATACTCCTTACTTGATATTCCATATATTTCAGTGGAGCTAATAATATTTTACCAAAAAATGCATTTGCAAATACAAAAATGTATTTATGGATGCACATAATCTACACATAAGAATGGGATGTTATACTTTAGTTAAATCCGTGTGTTTCTTTTTATCAGAGAGAGACTAAAATACTTGAGTATTTTAGTAAAATACTTGACTAGGATGGAATTGCAACTTGTTACACTTCAGCTTTGTGTTTTATGTCAGAATGTTAGCCTGTGTTTCATCTAGGCAGATCTCTCTCTTGCTTCTGAACGTTTAACTTTGTAATTTGCAGTGATTTATTGAGTGGTTATAATAATCCTTACTTGAACATCATGAATTAAATTTGTGATATAAACAAAAATGGAGATAATATTCTGCTCTCATGACCAATATAGAAATTGCTCTTTGCTAAAAAATAAAGCTTCTTCTTATTAAAGACAGATTCACTTTTAATGAGATACAATTCATATTCCATAAAAATCACTATGTTAAAGTACATAATTTAGTGGTTTTTAGTATATTTGCAAAGTTGTGCAACAATCACCATTTTCTAATTCTGGAACATTTTCATCGCTCCCCAAAGAACCACATATCTATTAGCAGTTCTTTTCCATTCTTTCCTCCTCCTAGGCACTGGCATACACAAATTACCTTTTTTCTCTATGGTTTTGCCTGTTTTAGCCATTTCATGTAAGTAGAATCCTACAGTATGTGGTTTTCTGTGACTGACTTCTTAGCACGTTTTCAAGGTAGTGTAGCATGAATCAGTACTTTATTCCTTGTTGTGCAAAAATAATTTTCCATTATATGGCTATATGACATTTTGTATATCCATTTAGCAATTCATGGACATTTGTGTCATTCCCACTTTTTGGCTATTATTAATTACTGTTTTGGAAATTTAGCTACAAATTTTTGAGTGAACATATGATTTTAGTTCTCTTTGTACATACGCAGGAATAAAATTGTTAGGTCATATTGTGACGGTATATTTGCTTCCTGAGGAAATGCCGAAGTGTTTTTGAATGTATTTGCACCATTTTATGTTCCAACCAGCGGTATATGACATCTTGAATCCTCCACATCTTTGTATGCACCTGTTAATTTTGTTAGCTATCCTACTTGGTGTGAAGTGATATAAAGCTTATTATTTTTATGAGGAATTAAAATAATTTTAAAATCTTGATTTTTAGGTGCTGTACTCCTTTGTAGTGTACAAGGACTAGCAGTTAATATTGACCCAGTCTTATATACCTGGCTCATTTATCAGCCTCAGAAACGAACCAGTAGACATATGCAGCAGGTGAGAAATTTTTATAATTTATTCTCTTAATGAATAAATCGTTTTCTATTTTCTCAGTCATTTGTTAAAGGTCTATATTGTCTGTATTGATTTTTTTTAATTCCTCTGTCTTCCACTCTTCCCCTTTCAAGCAGTTTTACCCCTTCACTTCTAGACTGGAAACTCCAGCTCAAAGTGGAGTTTCATTGATTACTGAGGTGGATTTCTATGCAATTGCTTATAAAGCAGATACATTAGAGAATAGTTCTGGTAGTCCTGCTTTAGTGGCCTGTTTTCTCTCATAGTGCCTAGATGTTTGTTCTGAGTGTCTGATACATAAGAATTGCATACTAATAGCTTTAATTTTCATTATCACTGTATTTCTTCTACATCTTTAGGTTTATTCAACAAGCATTCATTGGGTGCCCAACCCTTGGATTGGGATGGTTGGTGCAAAAGAGTTGGGATATGCACTTGTTTAAAAGAGTATAAATTACAAAGTATAAAACAGCTAATTGTATTTTCTGAAATGCTTAAATATATTTTCTGTGTCATGATTCTTAAATGTAATTCTGACAGAGTTTATTCCCATTTTAAAGATGAAGAAATTGATGCTAATTGAGATTTATTTCCCTATTGTCACACATAGTAAATGGCAGAACTAAACATTTTTTCAGGCCAAATTTATGCTATATTGCATTTTCCCATTAGACTTAATTGTAATTTTGTAATATTCTAATTGGAATAGCTTTTTATCTTTTTTTTTTTTAAATATGGAACACTTCATGAATTTGCCTGTTATCCTGGTGCAAGGGCCATTCTACTCTCTGTATTGTTCCAGTTTTAGTATATGTGCTGCCAAAGTGAGCACTGTCCCTTTTTTTCAAACTTAAAACCAGTTGATAGAAAAATACACAATTTTATAATTACACAATACAACAAAAAAAAATTACCTGAATAGTACAATCCATGGCTCAAGGAGCATCTTTTTTTTTTTTTTAGTGTTTATTTTTGAGAGAGAGAGAGAGAGAGAGAGAGAGCGAGCGAGAGTGCAGGAGAGGGGCAGAGAGAGAGGGGAAAAGAGAGAGAATCCCAAGCAGGGTCTGTGCTGCTAGCACAGAGCCGGATGTGGGGATCAAACCCACTAGCTGTGAGAGTAACCAGAGGTTGGGTGGGGGGCGATTAACTTGATAAAAAAGTGACCTTTAGTGGTTTTATCATAGAGCCAAGTATAAGAGACTGTTAAGAATTGGCACCCAGTTCATAAAAGATTTTTTTTTTTTTGTAATGCGAAGTGTTTGAGACTTTATCCTGAAGGGTAAAGAGAAACTATAGGAAACTGATATAAAGAAATTTGAGAAACATCTGTGTGGCTCAGTTAAGCGTCTGACTCTTGATTTCATCTTAGGTCATGATATCACAGTTCATGAAATTGAACTCCACATCGAGCTCTGTGCTGACAACACGGAGCCTGCTTGGGATTCTCTCTCCCCCTCTCTTGCCCCTCCCCAGCTCATTCTCTCTCTGCCTTTCTCTCTCTGAAAAATAAAGAAACATTAGAAAAAAAGAGTTTTGAATTTTAGAAAGTTTACTCTAACAGAATGTTGAATTAAACTAAAGAAGAAATACAGAGGTAATAAAAATTACTACACAATTCTTAGTATTAGACACTCAGAACAAACATCTAGGCATTATGAGGGAAAATAGGCAAGTAAAATAGAACTACCTAAGCTAGCCTCTAATGTATCTGCTTTAACCAGCAATTGCATAGAAATTCACCTCAATAGTCAATGAAACTAATGTCAGGGAGAATGTGAGAAATATTTTAATTGTAAATTCTTTTTGCGATACAGTTGACATATTAGTTTTCAGGTGATGATTGTTGATGATAGTTACTGGTAATGATTTGATATTTGTATATACTGTGAAATTATCACCATAAGTTTGGTTAACATCCATCACAACACACAGTTGCAAATTTTTTTTCTTGTTATGAGAACTTTCAAGATTACTCTTTTAGCAACTTTTAAATACACAATATGTTACTATTAACTATAGTCACATTGTTGTACATTACATCTCATGACCTATTTCTTTCATAAGTGGAAGTTTGTACCTTTTGATCCCTGTCACTCATTCATCCCCACTGCCCCCATGAGTTTTTTGTTGTTGTTTGTTTGTTTGTTTTAGATACCACATAATATAAGTGAAATCATATGGTATTTTTCTTTCTCTTAATTATTTCACTTAGCCTAATTGCCTTATTAGGTCCATCCATGTTGTCACAAATGACAAGACGTACTTCTTTTTTATGACTGAATAACATCCCATTGTAAATTCTTCGTTGGTTACTTTATAAGTGATGGTAATTAGGTCCAGTTCACTAGAGCTATACCTGAAGGTCAGATAATGTTCTAGCAACTGAGGTAAATTAAAAATTCATTTGATTGATACCAAGCACCTTTATTTATTTTTAATTTTTTTTAATGTTTATTTTTGAGAGAGAGAGAGAGAGAGAGAGAGAGACAGAGCATGAGTGGGGAAGGGGCAGAGCTAGATGGAGACATAGAATAGGAAGCAGGCTCTAGGCTCCAGAGCTGTCAGCACAGAGCCTGATGCAGGGCTCCAACTCACAAACTGTGAGATTGTGACCAGAACTGAAGTCGGATGCTAAACTGACTGAGCCACCCAGGCACTCCAGATCCCAAGCACCTTAAGATTTTCATATAATTTTATTTTAATTATACTGTTTCATAACAGTTTGATATAAAATCTAAATATATATTTAAAAATATGTTTTTGAAAGTTCAAAAATAATAGTTTTATTTAAAAGAAAAACTAATAAATACCCATAATCCTCTTCATTCAGAGTTATGAAGAATATTGGTATAAATATGTTCATAGCTAAATCTTTATGTTTTTCTTTAAGTATTCACTTAGAATATATTTTGGGGAAGTAATTAGTGTTTAAAGCCATGTATATCAGCATATTTTGAAACCTTTGTTATATTGTCACATAGCTTCCAGAATTACAGTTTACATTTTCGCTAGTACTTCATAGTATTAATACTTTACTACAATTCATCATATTCTTAGCTACTATTTTAGTCTTACATTTTTTTTAACATAGGAAATTGAAAGAATAGTGTAATTGATCCCTGTGACCTTATCAGCTAGGTTTAATAATTACCAACTCATGGCTACTCATCTTCACTTTTAAAACTCTGTTGGGTGAAAAAATGCCAATATTTAGTAGTGAGGAAAATAGAGAAAATGGATAAACTCACATAGTAATGTTATGAGTGAAAATTGATGAATTGGCAGTATCTAGTAAATTGAAAATAAACATAGCCTGTAACCCCCAAATTGCACTTTTGGATAAAACTGTGGTCTTAACAAAAGATCCTAAGGACCCTGAAGAGTTGTGTATAAGCTTGTTCTTGCAGTATTCATTGCAGTAGTACAAGACTGGAGACAACCTGAATGACTGTCTCTAAGGAAGTGGATAAATAAAACACAACATATTCACACAATATGATAATTTATTAGTAGAAATTATACAATAGGTCTTAATATGGATATCTCAAAATTGTATTTAATGCAAAAACCAAATTTCAAAGGAAATATGCAATATGAAAGCATTAATGTATATTTCTCCAAAACTACCCAAATAAATAAATAAATAAATAAATAAATAAGTAAATAAGTAAATAAGTAAGTAAATGGTGTATACATATGAGTGGGTGTGAATAGGGATAGGTGTAAAACATTTCAAGGTTTATATGAGGATCATAATAGTGGTTGATTCTGGGAGGAATGGGTAGTTGGTTCACAATTGGAGGGTATTTTAGCTTTACCTGCAATATTTTGCTCGTCTCTAAAAAACAAGGAAATATAAAAATTTTAACAGACAGTAATTATTGGATATAATGGAATGTGTATGTTATCTTATTCTTTATAATTTCCTGGGTGGTTTTTTTTTTTACATTTATTAAATTAATAGGGAGAATTTTACAGGAACAACAATAGAAGACTTTAGGTATTTTCGGATCATGGAATATTGATGCTGCAAGGGTAGGATAAATCTGGGGCTGGGATACAACTAATATTTGAGGAAATATCCAGTACCAAAAGGTAGAAGAATATTAGTAGAACAATGGGAGTTTGCTAAAAATAGTTTATTTTGATATTTTGAAATATTAAAATACTGGATACTCTGTATCCAGTATCTCTTCTTGCCTGACATATGGTGCGTACATTAGCTATCATTCAGGAAATATTTATGGAGGGTCTTTTGGATATAATTGTAGATATTTGGAATACAGTTGCATAGAGGACATATCAGAGTCTTGGTGTCTTGTTAGGAAGGGTTTTTCTTAGGGCTTTTAAGGTCTCTTTGCCTATGTGAAAATGACCCAGTTTGAGTCACCCAAAAGAATGATTTTTTTGTTTGTTGTTGGATATTACCAATATTATGGCTTTCATGAATCTCACCTTTCAGCTATTTTAGCTTGAATTAAATATCACCCTATGCTTAACATAATTTTTCTCTAATATATTAATTTGAATCTGAACATGGGTGTAATTTTTTGGAATACTTAGTCATATTCCAGGTTTATAAATGATGGCCAAGATATTCAAGGGATTATGGAATCAGTAAATACTACCACCTAAAAGGAACTCCCATATTTTATAGTTGAGTAATTTTAAATGCATCAAAACTTAAGGGTATGTTGAACTTTTCTCATCTTGGTCTTAAGATACTATTTCCTAATTAGGTTTGTACAAATATTATCAGTTTTACTAAGTAATATGAAAGCAGCTACTGTACATTGTAATGTTTCCCACAATATATTTATCTTTCCATTTTCTCATTTTCACCTTTCTTGTCCTTTTACTTAGCTTAAGTAGCAACTTTTAGAATAATTTGCCTTTTCCCTATATTTCATAACTTGATTGATTGTAATATATAGATAATGTACTTGTGTTCTGATTGGAATATTTACTCACATTCAAAGTAATATTAAATAAGTAATATAGGTTGGGTGAGACATAAAGTTGGATCTTTTAAAAGTATGATTGTTGTGCTGTTGAGAGTAACACTAGACTGCACTGCAGCTTGACCAGCCCCTCCAGATTTACCGTCTGATGCAGCTGTATTACAGTTATCATCTGTTGTTTCCCAAGCTGCAATTTCCTTCTCAATTTGTGGCTAAAACCCAACATTGGATGATTGTTTTCCACCCAGTTCAACATTGATCTTTGATCCTGCAGCAAACTTAAAAAATACCTTTTTTTTCTTTTTTGCCAAAAATCTGACAAGATTGTATTGGGCGTCATCAGCAGTAACATCAGACTTTATTTCACTGAATAAAGATGAAACAGCTGCTTTATTGTCCAATTCAGCACTCATGCATTCAATATAGGATCATAATGTTTTCCAGCTTTCTCTAGCTACAGATACTTTTCTGTGTTTTCTAAATATGCTGTGGGTATCACTTTGTCAGATAAAACGTAGAAATTTTCAGCAATTCTTTATTAAGTTGAACTGTAACATATAATTAATCACTTTATAGATATCCTAAAAATATTTGATGAGGGTAACCTTTTTCCCCTACTAATTGTAATTCTCAAAGTTAATTATAGTTTTGATTTGCCTTTGACATATTATCTTTACGCTTTTTACCGAAATTTATTTTAACTTCCATTTATTTCCAAGCTATCTTATTTTTTCACATAGAATTGTAATTTTACATTGAAATAATTAAGTGTCCCTGTGTGATTTTGTGTGTATAAGAGAGACAGATATGAAGAGAGAGGGAGGAACTGAGGGAGGGACACATTGATTGATTTAAAATAGCAAAGCTTCAACACCATTTATGAAGGACTTTCCTCAGTGTTACCGTGTTTAACCTTCACTGCTTCAGAAATAGCAAATAATTTCAGTGTGTTTTTTTGCCTCTCTCCAGCAGCCTGTGGTAGCTGTTCCTCTTGTTGTGCCAATTAGCAGAAGGAAAGAGGATGAGGTGTCAGTTGGAAGTGCACCCCTGGCAAAGCAACAGTCCTATCAGGCCTCTGAATATGCCAGCAGCCCTATAAAAACAAAAACAATAACAGGTATGTGTCACAAATTCTAAAAGATCTGTGATTTTACCCTATGTCTGAGCTAATAAGATATCAAGTTATCTGGGCCACAGTTTCATGAATTCTGGACATGAGACTCCTAGAATGGAGACAAAAGACTATTATCTTACAGTATTAGCAGTAACTAGAGTATTACCTTTTTCTTGTGTCACTGTCCTAAGTCTAATTACCACAGGGTGGCACCAAGAAGTTCAGATGATACCTATATTCAATGGATTAGGTAACAGAAGAGGAACCCTCAATTTAGGGAACCTGCATCTTTTATAATGGGTAGAAAGCATGTCTGCCATTTTCTCTAGAGGGAGACACTATTTGTATCTTGCAAGGGTGTAAGCAAACTTGCCCTTTGCTCAAAAGGACAGTATCTCTGCCTTTTGAGGCTGAATGCTATGCAAATATCCTTGAAAGGACAATTGGGAACAAAGGCACTCACTGCTTCCACTTTCAAGACATTCAAAAACACTAGAGACCAATAGAGAATTGTCTCCTGATAGTATGTTCTTTCTTAAAGTGAATTCTTGCAAAACACAATATATCTCAATTTTCTACCTCTCCCTTCTTTCATTTTCTCAACTAGATCATCTATGCAAATACAGAACATAAATATTCTTCCATAAGACAATTGTAGATTTCCATTTGTGTAACAAAACACTTTATCATTGCATTTATAATTTAAATTAAATTACATGGCACAGACTATATATGAACTATGATCATAGATTGTTTATGTATCTTCCTTCTTGAATGCCCACCATTTTTACTTCTCTGGAAACCTTGGTGATAGTGCTGTCTTGAGAATGCTGTGTGGTAACCATTTTCTTTGCTTAGAATTAAGTTTCAAAAGTTTCTGTTCTATTTTTAATTAGAGTACACTGTTCCTGTTTGAGTTTTAATTTAAAAAATGTTTTATGAGGGGTCCCTGGGTGGCTCGGTTGATTATTTTTGATTTCAGCTGAGATCATGATCTCATGATTCCTGAGATCGAGCCCTGTGTTTGGCTCTTTGATGGTAGCATGGAGCCTATGGGATTCTTTCTTTACCTCTCTCTCTGCCTGTCCTCCGCTTGTGTGTGTGTGCTTTCTTGAAAAAAGTTCTATGATCCTTTGTATCCACTTCTAAATGAAGTTACCACTGTTTCACTTATTATTTATATTGCATCATAAACTGTAATGAATTTGGTAAATGAATTCATAGCCTTTTACACATCTTCTTTTTACTCTTACTATCTTAACCTTTAAATTGTATAGTTCAGTTAGTGTTAAGTATATTCACATCATTATGAAATGCACATTTTAATTTTTCAACTGGATTTTACAGTGGAGAAATGTGAGAGTTAACTTATTATGCCTGAATTCTTGTTAAAATGAGTTTTTATTTTTGTAGTTTCAGCCTAAGTTAGTCTTGGTCTTAAGTTCATTCCCAACGCTTATGTAGTATTTTTCGCACATGAAGGCCAACAAAGCTTGGTGATCCTGCACTGGGCTTGATTTCACGTTGTGATTATTCAACAGGAAGCAGACATCTTCCCCCTCCAGTCTCAATTAACCAGTATTAAATAGTTGGCTACAGGGAGAACATATGTTTGATGGTTGGAAATGTGTTGACAGCAGAACAATACTATTTCAGTGCTATAGGCACATAGGGCAGGCCAAGCCAGGATAAAAGTATGTCTCACATGAAGACAATATATTATCACAAAAATCTAAATAATATTCTAGAGAATCTATTTTGAAAACCAGGAACCCCCTAAAAGGTATGACATGTGTTTATCCTATGTTTTGGAAATGTTATGAAAATTAATTTGGAACTGTTGATGACAATGTCTGTAAGGGAAACGAAAAATTGAAAAAGCAGGATGCTCCATAAGTGATAGCTTTAAAAAAAATACTAGCTATTTTTATCTTACATGTTTATATATTACTTCTCCAGTTCAAAGTACTATAAGTGCACTGTTAAAATAATAGAAGGTCTTTTAATTTGACTTCTTGAATACCACCAAGATAATAATACATTAAGACATCTGTTAATTAATGATGTAAATTTTAGTAGATCATGCCACAGTTTATAAGTATGGACCTTTAGCTTCTGACCATGATGGTATAACAGGGACTAGATTTATATTTCTGCTATAAATAAGAAACTTTTCTAAATACGTGGGAGAAAAAAAAGGTTTCTAGACATTAGAGAATATGCAGTACAGGACTGTGATTCATCGTAAAAGAGAAACAAAACAGTCAAGCCCTAGAATTGCCCTGGCTTTCTTGCTAACGGCATGCTCCAGACCATAGAGCAGGGTGCAATATATTAAGCTGAGCTCAGCTGTCTTGCTGAATTGAAGTTTAGGGAGGTAGAGTGACTGAAGCATTAGGAGGTGGAGATGACTGCAAATCATGGAATACAATTCTAGAGAGAGAGAAAGTAGTGTTCTCATTGAATATTTGCTAAATAAATAGTAAGACATGCATGCATGGGATGAGACTCTACACAGTTGGGTGAAAGATGACCAAGGAACTGTGGTCTGAATGATTCCCAGAGCTCACACAGGGCTAGAAGGCATTCAGGTCCTACTGTCCATAAAATGCAATCCCACTGATTATTCAGGACATTCATCAGGGGTTCCAGAAAAGCCATGCCTCCATAGTGTTCATAGTGGACATAAAGTATCAAAAATATGAAGGCTACCCTCGACTCACTTTAAACAGTTTAAAAAAGGCTCTGAAGCAACAAAAACAGTGAATAAGTGCTGGCAAAATGAAGCCCAACACTATTATGAGGAATATAAGAAGATCCAGACATGTAACAAGTTAAAATCACAGTGTAACATATTCAATCAAAAGCCAAAGGAGATGCAAAGAAGTAGGAAACTTTGACCAGAAAAAGAAGCCAATATAAATAAAGAGATGGCATAGATGATGGAATTAGTAGGTATATTAAATACTTGTACATTCAAACACGTATTGTAACTATGTTAAAGTATTTAAGGAGAGATGAGTACATTTTGTAGGGAAATGGAAGATATAATAAAGAATCAAGCCCAGCTCTAGAGTTGAAAAATATATGTGAATGGAGAAACTGGGTAGAATTAGCAATAGAGTATACATTACTGAAAAAGAAATCAACCTTGAAGACATAGCAATAGAAACTTGCCAAAATGAAGCCAAATGAAGAGCATAAAATGGAAAAAAAAATTGTTCAGAACTTTAGTTGATGGGGGATGATAATTTGGATAGAGTGGGTCTCACTGAAAGTTTGACCACATACTTGAAGCAGGTAAAGGTAAAGGAGGGAGCCATGCATGTGTCTTTAGAAAAAATCATACAGGATTGTATATGTATCTTGGAATAAATTATCCAATCTAACCCCTTCACTTTATAATTATGGAGATTGATTAATAAAGAGGTCAGGCAACTTATCCAAGGTTAAAAATGGTTTAGTGAGATTTTTTCCAGATTATGTATTTAATTCCCACCTCCCCCTCCCCCCCCCCACCTCTCCTCTGGTAACTGTCAGTTTTCTATAGTTAAGAGTCTATTTCTTGGGGGGATTTTTGCTCATTTATTTTGTTTTCTAGATTTCACATATGAGTGAAATCATATGGTATATGTCTTTCTCTGATTTATTTTGCCTAGCATTACACTCTATACCTCCATCCATGTCACTGCAAATGGCAAGATTTCATTCTTTTTGATGGCTGAGTAATATTCCTGTGTGTGTGTGTGTGTGTGTGTGTGTGTGTGTGTGTGTGTGTGTACACACACATATATACACATACCTCATCTTTATTCATCAGTGGATGGAATAGGTGATGGGGATTAAGGAGAGGACTTGCTGTGATAAGCACCTGGTGTTTCATGGGAAGTACTGAATCACTATATTATCATCTGAAACAAATATTACACTCTATGTTAACTGGAATTTAAATAAAAACTTAAAATAAATCTCAATATGAATATTTGTATTGCTTCTTGATTTATAAAGGAAGAATAATAGGTTAAACTATTTAATCCTTTTTGAAAACCCTAAGTTTGATCACTGTTTTACTCTGTGCTTCACATTCCAGTTGGGAAATTTTTTTCCAGTGCTGTGTGAGGTGCTTTGATGAAGCTATTTAGCAGATTATGGAAAATAACACTTGAAAAGTATGTAGCACCCTGGTGACTTTCAGTAGCTAGCATATTTTTTCAGTGTATTAATGAACCTGTAGGAAATTCACACACACTCTCTGTCTTTCTCTCTCTCTCTCTCTCTCTCTCACTCACACACACACAAAGTTCCAGATTATCGTAGTCATTCTGTGAATATTAGTTGCCTTCTTTCATTTCTTAGAGGCAAAAGAAGCCCTAAAAATTAGGTCTGTGCAAATTTAGTCATCTACTCTTTTACCTCTAATACGCAATATATAACTGGCTAACTTCAGGGCATTCTTTTTGTCAAGAGATTACTCTAAATTTTCAGCCCAGTCCCATAGGATGAAAATAGTGAAGAATTTTACATCAGAGCTACCAATAAGGATATGATGGGAAACACCTATACCTCTGTGATGAGCATGGAAGATTCTGCCACTCTTTAATTGGGTGTTAATTCAGTGTTAAGTTCCTGGATGACACTCAGAAGTGAAGTGCTACTGCTGACATATTTTTTCTTTCTTAATACATATTTTTAAGTATATCTCACAACCACTGATGTGTTTCAAAAAATAAAAAATTTATGATGTTTCAGATGTTTACATTTTTTGTCAGGAATACGGAAATTTAATCTTATTTAGTTCTCAAAGAGAATTAAATATGAAAATCGTGAAATTTTAAAAACACTTTGTGTATATTACAAATCGAGAAAAACTGCAGAATTTTTTTGAGAATGTTTGACAAGGAACTTAGGTTATCAGGTAAAATATCCCTAATTACATTTTTTTCTGACCTCATTTCAAAATACAGTATGTTTATTTAATTGCTTTTTTAAGTTTATTTATTTATTTTGAGAGAGAGAGAACAGGGGAGGGGAAGAGAGAGAGGGAGAGAGAGAGAATCCCAAGCAGGCTCCACGGTGTCGGCACAGAGCCTGACACAGGGCTCGAACCCACGAACTATGAGATCATGACCTGAGCTGCAACCAAGAGCTGGATGCTTAACTGACTGAACCACCCAGGTGCCCCTGAAAATATAGTATTTTTAAACTAAGCAAGGGTTAAACAATGTAGTTATAATAATTAAGGTTGAGTTACTTTTGGCTGAAAATATCAGAAAACTCTCAGTAACAGTAGTTTAAACAAGATTGAGTTTTGTCTGTCATGTGAAAGCTTAACGGTAGACACCGCAAGGTGTTAAGGCTCTCCAGGGTCAGGTACATTTTTATTCCGGTACGGGTGGCCTTTGTTACCAGACTTGACTGTCCACAATGGATGCTTCAACAGTGTATCGTATCTGCATTTTAGTGAGCAGAAATGAGAAACAATAAGTTGCCTTACCTCTTTGTAAAGTATACAGATGTTCTACACTTCAATTTTGCTACTATACTCTTGGCCAGAAACTACTCGTGTGAGGGGCGCCTGGGTGGCGCAGTCGGTTAAGCGTCCGACTTCAGCCAGGTCACGATCTCGCGGTCCGGGAGTTTGAGCCCCGTGTCAGGCTCTGGGCTGATGGCTCAGAGCCTGGAGCCTGTTTCCGATTCTGTGTCTCCCTCTCTCTGTGTCCCTCCCCCGTTCATGCTCTGTCTCTCTCTGTCCCAAAAATAAATAAACGTTGAAAAAAAATTAAAAAAAAAAGAAACTACTCGTGTGATCATATCTAGAACTGTATAGGGTCTCAGGAGTGTAGTCTGTACTTTTAAAGGCCCATATGCATGACCAAAACACTGGGCTCTAACTAAGAAAAAAAGAGAATAGATACTGCAGGTTATTTAGCAGCCTCTGCCACAGAACTTAAAATGGAATACCGTAAGTAGGAGCTTTGGGAGAACGTAGAAAATATTTTCCTTTAAATGAGAGTATCAGAAGACAGTGTCAGTGAAAGTGTTGTCATGTCTGAGATGTTGCTTAGATTTTTCACAGTGAGTGATAGAGGCTTATGAGTCATTGACATATGGATCATACACAATCAAAACCACAGAGTGTATCCTCTCCCGGAGAAAGCATACACAGAAAAATGAGAAAAAAAGCCCCAAATTAAATTCTGAGCAACTATTTCTTTAAAGATTAAGGAGAATGAGCCAATGGAGAGATTGAGAAGCATTATTCTGAGAAGTAGGCAGTAAAGGTGTATGCATATGCATGTATACCTGTGTACACATGACATATATATGACATAACTGAACAGTACTTCAAGATGAGGGTGGGCAACTGCCTGGTACTCAGTAGACTCATCAAGAACAAAGAGGCAGAAAAATTTCACTTGGCCTGAGGAGCTTCACTTATTTGGAAATGGATGGGATTTGAAACAGCCACAGTGTACCCCACTCTGTCAAGAAATTTGAGTATACAGACACTGGTTATGTCTTGGGTTGTGGTCTCCTGGTTCGTGGGTTTGGGCCCCACATCCAGCTCACAGCTGTCAGCAAAGTCAACTTTGCATCCTTGATCCCCCCTCTCTCTGCCCCTCCCCTGCTTGTGCTTACTCTTTCTCTGTCTCTCAAAAAATATATAAAATTTTTTTTTAATTTTTAAAAAAAGAGTTAAAAAAATTTTTTTTAAATCATTTTGTCCACAGGCAATGTAACTTGTAGGATGGCTTTAAGTGGTGAGATTTCCAAGTTTTGCTAGTAAGAATTGCTCCTGAAGGCACTGATGTATTTTGGATTCTAATTTTAAGAATTGTGCATTGTAAATAAATACAATATAGTTATTCATCTAAAAGTGTTTAAGTCATCCTTAATTTGATTAAACTTGAATGTTCAGTAGGTATGTTCCTAGTTATAGGGTGAAGTTAGTATTAATGTATGCAAAATAAATTTTTTGTGGACTTATGTGTATTAGAAGTTGCTCACTTTAATCATGTAGTTTAGCATAAAATTCCATTCCTTTGTGATTAATTAGGTATTTAATTTCATTGGAAAATATTAAAGCATTGGAAAACATTGCATAATATACAATTGATTTTATTCTCTCAGGGATAAAATGTGTTTTAAAGTATATTTTCCCCTTTTGGAATAGAATAAGGTTTAGAATAAAATGAAGTATATCTAATGAAGTACATCAAAAAAAAAAATTGGAAAAACCATCCAGAAAGTAATCAGAGAACTTAAGGAAAATATACATTTACTAAATTGCCTTATTCCATTTGTATTTTGAAGAACCATTATTTTTTATTTCTAAATCTAGAATTTATGAGGTAAAGCATTAACGATCTGTAGAACTTGACATAAAATTGAGTATTTGAATTATATGTTTATTTCTAAGCTTATCTTCCTAAAGAATTTCAACAGATGCCATATTATAATGTTATATCAGCCATAATAGTCTAGATGGTTGTAGCTATGGAGTATTTTTAACATTTTGTTTTTTTAATGTTTCATAACGTATCTATGCATCATTTGATGATCTTCTTTTATAGACATATCTGGTAATTACACTACTCACTTGGTACTACAACATACCTGAATTTCTTGCATTGCTAGTTTTGATATGAGGACTCCAAGTAAATCATCAGTTCATAAAAAAATGTAATTTATACTTTTTTAGTGTGTCTCTTGGTGTGTGTGGCAGAATGTTTTATAGTTAGTGTTTGTTCATTAATTCCAAAAACGTGTTGAGTTTTTTAAGCATACTAGGCTTATTGATTTTTTAAAAAAATATATTACAATTTATGTAGCATGCACATAATTCTTTCCCTCTTGGAACTTTGATTCTTGAAAAGTATATGTAATTATTATTCATATTTGTACCTTCTTGGCTTATTTTTAATTTCTCTAGGTCTTGTATAGCAGACGACTTATTTAGGTATGATTTCTTTTAATATGTCCAATTTTACTCTCATTTTTTACTTTGAAAGTAGAATATAAACTGTACTAAATTTTCTCAATGGAGATGACTTTAGAAGGTAAAGTATTTTAATGCTGAGAAATTATTTTCAATATCTACATTCTATTGGAACTATTTTATTTAGACTACAAAGGAGAAAAAACCCCAGAAAAGCACTGTTTTTGGTTTCCATGAACACATCTGAAGCAGGCTCATATTTTGTTAAAAGCATTACTAAACAGTAAGTGATTAAATTAAAACAAGTACAGAGAACACAGCCTGGTTGCAAATAGTTCATCTTTACTAGCCTTCACCTTTTTTTCTTAGTGCATTCCTATTTGGCAAAAATCTTTGGGCAAGCATCTGGAGTGTACCATTTATTGATATATACATTAAATATGTGTATCACTATACTAGTATACTATAAAACACAAAAGATAATTTCATTAACATTTAAATGTTTTTATTCTGATAGAGTTTTAATATATCAATATATCAATATATCAGTAATATTTCAGTGAGACTAATATTGTGCTTCACTTCTTAAAATAAAATTTAATACTGTGTTGTAAAAACTTAAGGTTTAGTTCTTAATTCAGCTTATTTTAATAGTTGATTTTAGTGGCTGACATCATTGAAAAGCCACCTCACTGAGATACAGTATATCCTAGAGGGAAAAGACCATCATTAGTGCACTGAGGACACTTATTTTTTCAGTCCTACCCATTTTGTCAAAGGCCTTTGTTGAAATAAGGGTGATAGATTTCCATCTTCCTTATATCAGTAAGATAGTCTTCCAACTTAATGGGAAAGTGTTGCCTTTTTCTTTTAAATAAATTAGTGATATCTTTAATCGATAGGTTTAGATACGTGTGTTATATAGGAATCTTTTGAAAATGTATATACAAATTATGAGGATTAGTTAAAGGTAGAGAACAAAATTTAGAAATCTGATGAACTTTGTGTATGTAGGTAATATGCCACAATTAATTTAAAGTCAATGAAAGATTGAAGGGCCTGTGCCAATTTCTTCTTGTTATTGAATGTCTAATTTTCCTCCAGTATATTTAGCATTTTGTTATCTGTAGCCTTCTGACATAGGGATGGACCTCAATGTAATCCTAATTTACTAAATATTAACAAACTATGTGTCTTTCTCATTTTTAGATAAAAGTAAATATGAACAGACATTCTCATATTTTTCCCCAGAGCTCAATGGATGGTCTTACAGTTTTGCACACTACATTATTGGAGCTCACTGCTATATTAGGATGTTGTTACATGTAAGTTTAGGGTTATCTGAAGGAAGTTCCTTATAAGGCTCAGGTGGGAGAGTGCCAAGGAGCCTAGTTAAACTGGGAAAAGTATTGACTAACATAGTTGAAGAAATCTTCTGGAGATGGAGATAAAATCAATAACATCTCCAAATATGCAAGTTCAGGCAGTGTCATAGAGACAGTGACCAGTGGATATGATAATGGAAGGAGTGAGAGCCAATTAAGGAAGGCAGGCAGGCAGTAAGGTTGGATAGTTCTTGAAGAAGTAAGGTTGTGAAATGGGGAAGTAAGCTCCATGATATGCTTGGGCATTTTGGATGTAGGCTGTGTAATGATATTGTGAGGGCTGGGCAGGTACACCTATTAAGAATTGCCTGGTTTTCCTCTTAATAGATAGGTGACTTTTTTAATAGGGAAGAACACATTTTTAAATTAGGATTCTGGTTGCAAGAGACTGAAACTTTTAAAATTTATTTTAAATTTTAAAAAGCAGGAATATTTTGTTGATTCGCATAACCAAAATGGTAAGAAAAGCAAAGATCTTTCCTTTGGAGTGACTTCAAAACAGAGACTCCATACCATCAGGATTCTGCCTTTTTTGTTGGTTTAACTTTTTTCTTTTTTTTTTTTTTTGCTGAACATAGGTTTCTTGGCTTAGCAGTGTACATGGCTGTGGTTCCTGTGGACTCACATACTTAATTCTCTGTGATCAAAGAGAAAGATCTGGTCTAGTATCTGTTGAAAACCTACCTGAGGAGGATTTTCTTTGGCCTCTCTTAGATCATGTGCATACATCTTAATCACTGTGGCCCGGGAGGTTAGGTACTATGATTGGCCCAGTCACAGCCCAAGTTAGGTCATATATCCTCTTCTGTGTTTAGGAGCATGAGATGTTACACCAGAAGATGGAAGAGTAGCAGAAACATGGCTCCTGGGAATAATTTGTGAGGCAGGCAGGCATTCTAGTTTATGTCCACTAATTTTTCATTTTCCAATTAGTCACAACAGGTTTAAAACACAAAATGTTGATTATATAACACTTAGACTAAATCACATTCACAGATTTGTGTTTTGATAGGATGAGGTAAATGGTTTATGAAGGTATTGCACATATGAATTAGGAGCCCAGGAGAAAATCTAAACTTGAAAGCTACAGGATGCATAAGACAGATGGCTGCCTACAGCAGGTCTCATGTTTCTTTATCTAGAGTTTATTCATTTGGGGTAAAGGAATTAGGAAGTGTTTTTGATGTTCTACTTCAGACAGTTTATTAATTTTACAACTTTGTTTCATTATAAAGAACTTTTTCTAGTGATTCATTAATTTGAGCTATCATAAGATTTCAAAAGTATGTCAGTTAATTTTGAAGTTCTTTGAGAAAACGTTGTGATGTTAATAAGTACATTGAAAGGTTTTTGAATACAGAGTTCTTTGGAAATAAGTTATTTTAGTTTTTACATGAACTGGCAGGAATTCAGCTAAAATTCAACCAAATTGTTTTGTATGCAGTCTTCCTCCCCCCCCCCTTTTTTAGCAGTCAGAACAAGATTATAGTTTCCAGATGAAATTCTGAATGTCACATGGTGATGACATATATTTTCCTGGTTGGCTCAGCATGAGATGCAATTTTGCATGCCATGTCACGCTGACTTGCAGAATCCAAAAAGCCATTATTTCCCAAGGGGCTTTCAAGAGTGATAGTATCGAATGTAGTTTGTATTTTGATGAAAAGTCTCAGGCATTATTGCAGTTTCTATGGCAAGTTGCTTAAAGCTTTATATACTCTCTAAACTCTAGAAATTTAAAAATAGTCTTACTATGTAAAAATCACTTTTTCTTCAAGTTATTTAAATTTATGTTGCCAAATTAAGTTGCCAAAAATAATGATCAGTGTAAGATACGGATCAAGTTAAGAAGGTATGGTGGAAAAGCCAGTAGATTAGAGACCATAAAAATCTAGCTTTTGATCCTATTCCTACTCCCATGTCAAGCTAACCTCATACACCTGGATTTTCTTCATTTAGAATATGGTAATAAGTATACAAACAAAAGCTCACAGATTTAAGTATTATTATAAGACTTAAATAAAGTGGCACCTGGGTGCTCAGTTGGTTAAGTGTTGGACTCTAGATTTCAGCTCAGGTCATGATCTCATGGTTTGTGAGTTTAAGCCCCGCATCAGGCTCTGCTCTGACAGCACGGAGCCTGCTTGGGATTCTCTGTCTCCCTCTCCCTGTCCTTCCCCTGCCTGTGTTCTTTTTCTTCTTCTCTCTTCAAAAATAAATCTAAAAAATAAACATTTTAGAGGAACCTGGGTGGCTCAGTTGGTCAAGTGTTTGACTTTAGCTCAGGTCATGATCTCACGGTCCATGGGTTCAAGCCCTGCATTGGGCTCTGTGCTGACAGCTCAGAGCCTGGAGCCTGCTTCAGATTCTGTCTCCCTCTATCTCTGCCCTTCCCCCACTCATGCTCTGTCTCTCTTTTCTCAAAAATAGATAATAAAACATTTTTAAAAATTTTAAAAATGAACATTTTTTTAAAAGGAAGGTATGTGGAAGTTCTAGAAAATGATAAAAACACATTCAGATAGAAAGTAAATTTCACATTTTTTTATGTTTACATTTTAAAAGGAAAGGTATAAGCTCTAAGCAAAGTGAAGCTTATTGTTTTATCTAGTTCCTTCCAGGGTAATTTTATATTTTCTTTTCTCTGTTTGATATTAATCATCTTAAAGTTGCCTTAAAGGCCAGTATTTCCATTCATGTTTACATAATAACACTTCTTTCACACTGATGATCTATGCTACATTTGTCTTGACTGAGTTGTTTTGTTATACCAGTCTCCCCTTCCTCCCTCCCTCCCTCCCTCCTTTCCTTCCTTCCTCCCTCCCTCCCTTCCTTCCTGTCTCACATCCAGTTGTCTACATTTCTGTTTAGGTATCTTACAGGCCACTCAACCACTCAAGCCTAATGTGTCAGATCTGTACAACTATGTACCCCACCCCCACCACCACCATTGACCATGTTATTCAAGGATGAAACTTTGAATTCAGTGGCTTTTTTCCCCTGTCCATTCTGTTCATATGCTGTATCCCAAATCAGAGCCACACAATTTCTTGTACAGAATAATGTAAGGATGTCCTAAATAGTTTCACTTGTGTCATTTCCAAATTATCTCATCATCTGTTCTCAGTTACCCTAATCCATTGTCCAGATGACAGCAAGAATCATCCTGTTACAAATCTAAATTGGATGATTTTATTCCCTGCTTAAAACACTTCAGTAACTTCTTATTGCATTTGAGATAAAATCCAAACTCCTTACCATGGCCTACAAAGTTTGACCTGATTTAGCCTCTGTCCTGTTCTTCCATTCATCATTTGTCATTTTTCTTTTTTTTCTTACAATGATCCTCTTTCTTCAAACACTCCATGCTTTTTCTTGACTGGGATCTTTTGCATGTGCTGTTTCCACTGTTCTCATTGCTCCCGCACCCCCCACATACACACTAAAACACTCAAAATGGAAGTATTTTTATTTTATGTACAATGAATAGGCATTACAGTAGGTATCTTGGAGGACCCATTCAAGGTGGCTCACATAATCCAATTTAACGAAGCCCATATTCTTCCCATACTGAAGGAGACCCTGGAGGCACATAGTGACACAGTATTTCCACATCAGACCTTGCCGGTTTGTGCAGATGGGGCAGGAATGACAACCCAGGCCAAATTTCCTTGGATGGCCACAGTAGAGCTCCTGGTGACCCATCTTGCTCTCTCAGATGGAACAAGGCAAAAGTTCATTGCTCTTTTTGTAGCTATGTACTCTTCATACTCCTAGTCTTAGTTTAAATGTTATGCTTTCAGTAAAGAAACCTCTATTCAGTCTTTCTCAAGTAAGTCTGTGCCACTCTGCCAGGATTCCCTACCTTAGCACTTCTTTTCTGCCCTTGTAACACCTACCAGAGTTTTTCATTCTTTCTTTTCTTTCTCTTAGTCTAGAATATGTGTATCAAGAACCATATCTGACTTGTTCACTTTTTAAAAGTTGAGGTATAATTGACATATGTTAATTTATCTCAGGTTTACAGCATAGTGATACAATACACATGTACACTGTGAAATGGTCATAATTGGGCTAGTTAATATCCATCCCTATACATAGTTACCAAAAATGTTTTTTCTTGTGATGAAAAATTTTTTAGTATTTACTCTCTGAGAGACCATCAAATATGCAATACAGTGTTATTGACTATAGTCACCATGATGTACATTACATCCCCATGACTTATTTCTTTTATGCTGGAAGTATGTACCTTTTCACCCCCTTAACCCATTTCAGACACACCCTTCACCCATTTCGTCCACCCCTTTTCTCTGGAAACCACCAGCCTGTTCTTTGTATCTATGAGTTTGGTTTTTGTTTTGTTTTGTTTTTAAGTTCCACATAGAAATGAGATCATATGGTATTTGTCTTTCTTTGTCTGACTTATTTCACTGTCCTTGCAACCCATCTCTGTTATTACAAATGGCAAGATTTTCATTTTTTTATGGCTGAATAATATTTCATTATATGTTTCCATATATTATATATACACACACATGCCTATACATATATAGATACATATATGTGTATATGTGTATTAACCTCATTTTCTTTTTCCATTCATCTATAAGCAGACACTTAGGTTGTTTCTATATCTTGGCTAGTGTAAGTAATACTACAGTGACATGGAGGTGCGTATATCTTTTCTAGTTAGTATTTTCATTTTCTTTAGATGAATACCCAAAGGTGGAATTGTTAGATCATATAATAGTTCTGTTTTTAATTTTTGAAGGAACTTTCTATACTGTTTTTCATAATGGCTTCACGAATTTACATTTCAACCAATAGTGCACAAGAATTCCCGTTTTTCTGCATCCTCACCAGCACTTGTTATATTTTGTCTTTTTGATAATAGCCATTCTCACAGGTGTGAAGTAATATATTAGTTTGGTTTTGACTTACATTTCCTTGACAATTAATGATTTTGAGCATCTTTTATGTACCTATGGGCCATCTGTATGCCTTCTTTGGAAAATGTTTATTTAGATCTTCTGCCCAATTTTTAATTAGATTTTTTGTTTGTTTTTGCTATTGAGTTGTATGAGTTCTTTACATATTTTGGATATTAACCCCTTGCCAGATATATGATTTGCAGATAGTTTCTTGTATTCAGTAGTTTGCCTTTTCAGTTTGTTGCTGGTTTCCTTTGCTGTGCGGAAGCCTTTTAGTTTGATATAGTCCCACTAGTTTATTTTTGCTTGTGTTGCCTTTGCTCTTGGTGTCAGATTCAAAAAATGATTGCCAGGATCAATGTCACAGAGCTTACTGCCTGTGTGTTATGGTTCAGGTGTGACATTTTGTTAAGTCCTTAATCCATTTGAGTTAGTTTTTGTGTCTGGTGTAAGATAGAGCTCCAGTTTCATTCTTTCGTATATGGCTGTCCAGTTTTCCCAGCACCATTTATTGAATAAACTGTTTTTCCCCAAGACTTACTTACTTTCTTCCCAGAATCTAACACCGATTTCTGGCATTGAGCAGGTATTCAGTAAATAACTATACGACTCAATAAAACCTTTTTCTCTCTTTTTATTTTTTATTTAGGGGCTTAAATATCACATTCCTCAAACTTTTTTGCTCCCATTTCTTTAATTGATTTGTATTGATGTCCTATACCTTTTGATGTCTGTTCCCAGATTTTCCAGGGATATTTATCAATTATTGAGGAGAAGTAGCATCTTGTAGTACATTTTAAATTGGTGCACATAATCTTTCAGGATATTCCTGCTGCATCACACATTTAATTATGTTTTATAGTGTTGAATACTGACAAGAGTAGTCCATGTGTAACCCAAGATATTGATGTTAGATTTTATCTTTAGTCAGATAGTCAGTAAATAGAATTTTTAGTTCCTACAGTGTTCTTAACTCTGTGTTAAGTACTTTGGGAAATTGAAAGCAGTAGATGACATGGCTCTTGTTCTCATGAACTTTAGGTTCTAACAGGTAAAAAAAAAAAAAAAAAAAAAAGTCATGTACAATGTGGCCAGATTTATAAAACTGAGGAAAATTTAGGGGGAAAGGTGCCATTATTATATACTTTAAGAACTGGAAAAATTTTCATTAGAGGAGTACAACTTGTGGTATGTCTTAAGTAGATAAGATTTGCAATAATCAAGAGGGGGCAGGTCGCTTGGATGGGAATAACGGGGGGGGGGAAGACATTGATTGGAGTGGAGATTCTTCAGTGGAAATAGTGGAAAATAAAGTTGAACAGATTCAGAGAGGCAAGACCAGCTTATACAAGGCTTCGAAAACCAGATAGAGAACTTTGATTTTTTTTTATGTATGGTGCAATTAATTCTTGAATAGTATCCTGTGGTTGAGAGCAGTTTGTAGGATGGAGCAGAAGGAGAAAGACCCTTCCAGAAATGTGAGTTACCCTTCTTTATAGAAATGAACATTTTCAGCAGATTGTAGCCACGGAAATGGAGAAAAAAGTACAGAGTTAGGTTATTTATGAACCTGAAAATTGACTTTTTTTTCTTTTGCAAGAGGCATGTTTATATTTCTTTCTGGTGACACCAAAATCATTATTAGGATTAGGAATGAGTAATAGCTTCTTTTCCATTACTGTACATATGTGATTTAGAACAGGGTAAAGGGTCATTATAAGACAGTGATGCTACAATTATTGCACTACCTGTCCATTTAGTAAGTCTGTTACCCACCTATTACCCTTTTTCAAAATGTGCTTTTCAAAAGCACAATCTCAGTCTTACACATCTTTCTTACCCTTAGGTCCTAGTTACAAGTAGGCACTCAACCATGCTTACTGAATTGAAGTCTTACTTTTCCATAGCTCGTAAGTTTTGGAAGAGGCCAACATTTTCCTCTTTCTCATTTTCAAGTGCTTTCCAAGCCACAGCAACAGAATGGAAGAATAGGTCTATAATAAGATTCACAGACTGGTATCGGTCTGCCTTTATTCCTGCTTTGCTAAAATTCTCCAAATCCTTCTGAAATGTCCCACAGACTTGAGGAAATGGATTGGGAGAAAGGTGGTGGGGATGTGGTTCCTCTTCTACTGTGTTCTCTAACCCAGTATTTCGGCTAGTATTTTTGTTTTCAGGGAAAAGCAAGGAGGTCAGCCAGGCTGGAGCAGAGATCACTGGGAAGAGGTATGGAAGAGGAAGTAAAAAGGCAATGGGGAAGAAAAATCCTGTAGGGACTAATAAGTCATTGTAAGGATTTGGACTAGTAAAAATGAGTAATACAGGATGCCAGAGAAGGATATTGGTTAGGGAAATGATAGAACTCTTTTTGGCTATGTTAATAGTGTCACTTTGGGTGTTGTGTTGAGACTAGACCATAGAGAAGAAAGTATAGCAGCAAGTGGACCTGTTGACCTGTAGCTTATTGAGGTAGTATCTGCCTATAATCATGGTGACTTGGCTGAGTGAAGTATCACTAGAGGAAATAAGGTCAAATTTATGATATATTTTGAGATGGAGCCAATAGAATTGCGCCAGCTGTCTAGATGTGTGGTGTGTGTGAGAGGGGGGATCAGTTATTTTCACTGAGCAACTGGAAGGGTAGATTTGCTGTTTTCTGAGACTTTAAAGAATATAAAAGCAAAGGTGTGGGGACAGAGGAAGACATAAGAGTTTTGCTTTGGCCATGTTAAATTTGAAATTCTATTAAACATCTAAATGGAGATGTTGAATGGACAGATAAATAGTCTGGTGTTTAGAGGCTAGATCAAGAGTGTTTCCTGGGAATTGTCACCATGTAGAAGATACTTAAAGTCATGACACTAAGTGAGATCATCTAAGAAGAGAGCATTTGTAGAGAATTGTTAATAGCCCAAAGACTGAATCTTTGGACACTGCAACATTTAGAGTTAGGGAAAATGAAGTAGCAAGAAAACCAATAAAACTGGTAGTGAGGTAGGAAGGGAACACAGAGACAGCAGTGTCCAGAAGGATTTAAGAAAGTGTGTCAAGAAGGTGGCAATGGTCAAATGTTTCAGTTTCCTCTAATAGGTCCTATTAGTGCTGTCCACCGGTTCTAAAAAGCAACCACAAAAATCTCAGTCTCTTGACACAAGAGAATTGATTTCTTATTCAGGAAAAGTACATTGCTGTGGTCACAGTTTAACTCTTTTGCAAGCAGTCACTTGGGCATCTGCCATTTAGTCACACTGCTGATCCTGTGGATGTTCTGCATTCAGCCAGCAGATAAGCAAAGAGAAAGAAATAAGGAAAGCACACTTCCTCTTGATTGCCTCTAAAGCTTAGAGAGGTACTATCTAGCTTTAGGTCATATGTTATCGGTGAGAATCATTCACATAGGCTTGCCTTGCTGCAGACTGAGTGATATAGGGGAGCAGGTAGAATGTTTAATGAGGACTCTTGTCTCTGACGCAGAGAGTGACAGTGATCCTGGAGCTAAAATCTTCAAAGAATGTGGGTGAGGGTGTTGACCTCTGGATCATATAGATTATTGCAGTAAGAAGTAGTGATGGGTGTATGGTTGGAAGACATGAAATCCAAAGTGAGGTTTTTTTTTTTTTTAGGGAGGAGATTAAAAAAAAAAAAATAGTGGCAGTGAGGATCAGGGAAGCCATTGAGCCTATTCCCAGGCCCAGTTCTTTGCAGGATATGGCAGAGAAAACAGCTAGTTCAGAGGACTTCCCAGAAAGCAGTGTCCTCTGATTTGTTAGAAAAAAAATTGGAGAGTAAGTTCAGAGAAAAGTTTTAGGAAGATATGGGAGATTTTACTAGTGATCTGAGTTTTAGAGGGCAGAACAGAAGAGATTTCAGTGTTGTCGAATGAGAGATGGCATCACTTAGGGTTACACAGAGCTCTTTGGTGATGAGCCTGGGTCATAAGGGATGTTTAGAGTTTTGGGCTTCTCCTGTTGGCTGATGTAAATGGAGATGAATGGAAATTAAGGACATGAAAGAATTAACCCCAGAATATTAAGGCAGTGTTATGTGGCAAGTATTGGGGGTTGGAGTGATATGGTCTTTTAGGATCACTCAGGTTGGTTGGTTATTGGTTATTCTAATTTTGTAATATATGTGTATGTATTAGGCACAGTTCTCAGTTTTCTAATCAAGTGTGCAAAATATAACTTTATTTTTCTCTAGCAGAGATAGAGAACTTATCTATGATCTTCAGTTATACTGGGCTAAAGAAGTAAGTAATGTAAAGTCAATTCAGGGTCACTCAGAGTTGTGTCAGAGTTTTATGGGGATAATATTAACGAAAGAATTTGACTCTTGTCTGGGTTCTGGGGCATCCTCCTCTCTCTGGGGCAATATAAGTGGAATGCTTGGAGGTATCTTTAGAAGTAGAAACCACTTAATCAACCAATTTTTCTTTCTTTCTCTTTGAGTATTTAAAACAAATTTGGGGGCACCTGGGTGGCTCAGTCGGTTGAGGAACTCTTCATTCCAGCTCAGGTCATGATCCCAAGGTCACAGGATCAAGCTTCGTGTCCAGCTCAGTGCTGAGCATGGAGCCTGCTTGAGATTTCCCCTCTCCCTCTCCCTCTCCCCCTCCCCCTCCCCCTCCCCCTTCTGTTCCTCTCCTCCACTCACATGCATGCGCTCTTCTCTCTCAAATTTAAAAAAAGTTTGAAGAAATGAAACTTAAATGATACTTTCAGCAAATATGTAAAATAATATACTTAGTGGATACTTAAAAATGATTGCAATTATATGTCCCAACTTACATCATTAGACAAAAGAATAATGAAATTTTTAGGCCTGGAGTTTTCCTTTGGAGTGCAGGACCCTCAAATTAGTCAAAGATCAGAACTTCTTTTTCCTGCTGTCCACTTAAAAGCAAAAGGATCAAATGCAGGTCAAATAAACACAGTTCATGAATTTATTTTGGTTAATATCCAGAGTATGGTATGGGGTCATAATAGATCAATTTCTAACTACTGTAGCAACAGTCAAATAAAATGAGCAACATTGAGGGTAAGCAAAACAACTAACTGGTCTTCTCTTTTCACTCTCTTTCCCAATGATATAGCTGTATATTACAATGATAAATATTCTGTGTGAATATCAGAATTTTCACTTCTAAAACCCAAATTTTATTACATTTCCTTCCATAGAAGTTTTCACCGTCTTCTTAATACCTTCAGGATAAATTTCATGTTTCTCAACATGATAGTTAAGGCAGTTCACAATTAGGGCTTAAACTTAACCTTTCCAGCCCTGTCTCCAGTTTATCAGTTTCATTTGCTGTGCAGTATACTTCACACTAAACTCTTCACTGTGTACTTTGTGCCTCTGTTCATGTTCTGCCTACAACTCCTTCTTTCTTAAGAATTTGTCCTGAACCCAAACTATGTTACCTCCCTTGTGAAGACTTTGCCAGTGCTTGATTGAATTAGACAGTCTGTAATTTGCAGAATATTTTAAAGTATAGCATTCATCATGCTCTTTGACAGTTGTATGTAATTAGATTAATATCTCCTATCTAGATTGTAAGCACTTGGAGGATAAGGATTGTGTCATATTTTTCAGCCCTTACTGCAGTATCCTGGAATATAGTAAATGGATGTTTAATAACATTATTGCTTATGATTAATGAGATTCCTTTCTGCCTTCCTTCCACACCTTTTCCCCCCCTTTTTTCTCCTTTTGCTTTTTACAACATAAATGTGAACATTCAAATTCTAGTAGTGATCTTATTAACCAAAGTTTTCTCATTTATTTTTCTATAATTCCCTGGTTAGCTTCTTAGTTTCCCTCTGAACTCTTAACAACTATAAAGATCAGTGTTCAGGTTAAGACTACTGCAGAAGGAGAAGCATTGTGAAGTATTCATGAAGGACAAATACTAAGTAACAACACCAATTTTATAGAACTACAGGAAAACCAGCCTCATTATTTTAGAGTTGTACTTTGAATAATTTAATCATCATTGAAACTTAGTTCTGAGTATAAAACATGTAAAAAAAAACCAACACTAGCCTTGTCAAAAGTTGTAGCTATAAATAGGGGACTGTCTCTTCCAACTTAAAAATTCTTCATGCTCCTCTAAGGTCTCACGATGTTAACTCCAAAAGCTCCATTTCCTCATTTTCTACCCTGTGCTGTTGTTTCTGGTGGTGGTAGTGTTGGTTGTATTGTGGGTACACACACATGAAGAGTCATGGAAGTTTAAACTTCTTGTTGTTACTTATTTTATTTTGCAATTAAGGCCAGGGTGAAAGAATGTTAATAGTCTTGATAGATCAGTGTAGTAATCAGTATATAACTTGAAGGGCAGATTCTAGAGACATTTGTATCTTTAATACTTACGACATGATGGTGTTTCTGAGTGCTTTTTCTCTCCTCCCCTCCTCTTCCCTCCCCTTTCTTTCCTTGCCCTTGATTTTTTTTTCTTCTTTCTTTACAGATAGCAGAATGCCTGTCTCACACCATGGTTTTCCTGTGAGATATAGGCAGCCTTTAATGCTTCTCTCTTGAGAGTTATAGATAAGAACTGAAACCTAAATAGCTGGAGGTATTCTAAGATCGCGTATCTTGAATGATGGAAGGAAAGGTGGCACCTAGGTTTCCTGATTGCAGTTTTATGCTTTGAGGAAGCTTGTATGTAAATATATTTATTCGATTAGTGTCTGCAATTTCACGACTGAGGAGTTTTTTGTTTTGTTTTTTAAAAAAATCTTAAAGCCTACCACATGTATGTATAAACTCCTTGAGAACTGAGACCATGTCTATTTTATTCACTATGGTATTTCCAGTTTCCAACTTAGTCCCTAATACATAGCAGGTGCTCCTTAAGCACTGTTGAATGACGTTTTAGCATATTGAAATTATGGGGTGTTTTCCTTCCTTCCTTTCCCTTTCCCTTTCCCTTTCCCTTTCCCTTTCCCTTTCCCTTTCCCTTTCCCTTTCCCTTTCCTTTCCTTATTTTTAAGTTAGTTGCACTTTCTGATTTTTTTATCAAATATCAACATATATTCTGTAATAAAAGTATCTCTAAAAGTAGACCATTTATCAGCAAGAGAACACCTTAAGCATGTGAAAAGTTAACACAATCTTTTATCCTAGTCTTTTATGATGTCTTTGTGAACAAGATAATGAAATGTGATACTACATGTCACTGTTGTATCAACGTCTGGTTTCTCTTCTGAAGCATTTACCCTCTTTCTCTTTCAAATCTCTCCACAGAAACCTAAAAAGTATGCCATTCTAGATAGCCCGTGTTCTCCATTTGGCCTTTAGTTTTCTGAACTTGTAATGAAGAAAAGTGTATCCCTTAAGCTTGCAACTCTCCCCTTTTTTATTAGGAAGTTCTTTTTGGTAGTCATCTTCTTGTTTTGCTTAAGATGCTTTATGTTGCCTCTCCAGGATGATCTACACCCTGAGTTTGCAAGGCTTTTTTCAAGAGGTTTTTTATTTTTATCTTAAGTTTCCTTTAAGGTAATTCAACTCTGCTTAAGGCTGCTACCCCTTGGCATAATAATGTCTTGGCTATGAGTACATGTCTGAACAGTGTGGTTTCTTTTGAACATAAAGGAGAAATAAAAATTGGCACACTTTGCATCTTGGTGATTATGTAAAATCTGAAATAAATAAAATTTGAAATAAACATGAAGCCATAAATCATAAATATATACCTCACACAAAGTTACATTTTTTAAATAAAAGTGTTTAATAATATGCTATTAGGGAAAGATTTTAAGAAAGTGCACATAGGATGTTTTATCTTTCAAAAAAGATATTATAATGTATATCATTGGTGAATCATTATGTTATACACCTGAAACTAATATTGTATGTCAACTACAATTAAAATTATATCAATTGATTGAATCAGCCAATATTTACTGAGCAAGTCACTATACTACTGTAGGGTGCTGCATGAAAGAGAAGAAACATGGATTGCCTTTTCAGAGAAATGAGTATGTCTTGGCATCAGTGTTATAATGAATCAAGTGCCTAAACATACAAATTGATGGTTAAATGTCTCAAGTTTAAAGGAAAAAATGCTATAGGAATTTTTTGTTGTTGTTACTCTCCTATTAGAAATCATTCTCTCCGATTGACCAGGTACTAAACTTGACCTACTTTTTTTTGATAGCACCTTGTTAAGGGTTTTACACAGGTGATGATAAAATCCCAAAACAAGGCTTAATTCTGAGAAACACTTACTATGAAAAATGAATTATATTGTTCTGGCTGAACAGTATTTGACTATTTAATATCATGAAATAACCTTTCTATTGTGAGGATCTTGAACTGAATATTGTAAGCCATTTGGTATCAAATGCAATATTTGGTGCCATTAGTTTATATATACTGTAGAGTGCTTAGAGTTACATTTAACCATTGACATCATTACTCAAATCCTCAAAATAAGAACAGAGGGTTTTGACATACTGACTTTGAGTAATTGTTACCAGATTCCAGTTCAACCTCAAGAAGGAAAAGGAATGTTCTGATGTAAATCATTGATTGAGAGGTAGAAGCAAAAAATAGTATCATTTAACTATTAGGCCTGGAATTTCTAGCTTTATTTTTCAGCCAGTTTATCTAATTGGTGTTAGATTAATATGGACATAAGATTATTTCTTATTGGAAGAGTAGGATGATTGGTGGGCAGAGTTCAGAATATACCTTCAAAGTTCAAGCATTAACTGCTACCATTTATTACTATACCATATCATAAGGCTTTACTGCTCCTTTTGGAAAGATAAATATTTAGATGTTTAATACAATACCATTGAGAATTAAATATGTTATACAGAGTTGTGTCAGAATTCTGAGAGATTATAGAGGAAGGACGAAGTCTAATTTGGGGAAATCACTGACCATTTCTCAGAGGAAATGGTATTTAAGGTAGAACTAAAACAACAGCCTGATTGTGATAGAAGAGGTGGGAACTTGTGTTTTATATCTGGTAACTTTCAAGTTCTTTTCTACACTTTACAGTTTTTTTTATTATCATTTTCCTATATTTATAGTACTTTCATGAACTGTTTTCATATACACTAAAACATTTAACATGAATAGTATTGTTGCCATTTGGTAATAGAATTTTCATTTTCTGACACTTAGATTAACTTGCTTTCCTTAAGTATTATGGCAAGTGACACAACTGAAACACATAAGTTGACTCCAAGTGTATTACTTTTTCTTTTTTTCTTTTTTTTGTATACACACACACCACATCTTTACCCATTCATTTACTGATGGACACTTGGGCTGCTTACATAATTTGGCTATTGTAAATATTGCTTCATTAAACAGGCAGGCATACAGATATCTTTATTTTCATATTCTTTGGGTAAATACCCAGTAGTATAATTACCGGATCATAGGGGAGTTCCATTTTTAAATTTTTGAGGAAGCTTCCTACTGTTTTCTACAGTGCATGCACCAGTTTGCATTCATATCAGTGGTGCACTGGGGTTTCTTTTTCTCCACATCCTTGCCAACACTTCTTGTTTCTTGTGTTTTTGATCTTCACCATTCTGACAGGTGTGAGGTGATACTCTCATTATAGTTTTGACTTGTATTTCCCTAATAATGAATAACATGGAGCATCTTTGCATAGGTCTGTTGGTCATCTGGGTGTTTTCTTTGGAGAAATGTCTGTTCCTATCTTCTTCCCACTTAAAGTGGATGATTTGTTTCTTTGGGTATTGAGTTGGATAAGTTCTTTATGTATTTTATTTTCATTATTTTTTTTAAAGTTTACTTATTTTTGAGAGAGAGAGCACGAGAGCAGAGAGAGAGGGAGACACAGAATCCGAAGCAGGCTCCAGGCTCTGAGCTGTCAGCACAGAGCCTGATGCAGGGCTTGAACCCATGAACCCTGAGATCATGACCTGAGCCAAAGTCAGACACTTAACCGACTAAGCCACCCAGGTGCCCCAGTTCTTTATGTATTTTAGATATTAACCCTTTTATTGAATATGTCATTTGCAAATATCTTCTCCCACCTAGTAGGGTGCCTTTTGGTTTTGTTGATTGATTCCTCTGCTGTGTAGAAGCTTTTTATATTTAGTTCCAGTAACTTATTTTTGCTTTTCTGTCCCTTACCTCAAGAGACCTATCTAGAAAAATGTTGTTATGGCTTATGTCAGAGAAATTACCGCCTATGCTTTCTTGTAGGATTTTTATGGTCTCCGGTCTCACATTTAGGTCTTTCATCCATTTTGAATTTATTTTTGTGTATGGTGTAAGAAAGTGGACCAGTTTTATTCTTCTGTATGTTGCTGTCCAGTTTTGCCAGCATCATTTGTTGAGGAGACTGTCTTTTTCCCATTGGATATTCTTTCCTGCTTTGTTAAACATTAATTGACCATGTAATTGTGGGTTTATTCCCGGATTTTCTCTTCTTTCTTTTGATCTCTTTGTATGTTTTTGTATCAGTACCATACTGTTTTGATTACTACCGCTTTATAGTATAACTTGAAATCTGAAATTGTGATACGTCTGGCTTTATTATTATAATTCAAGATTGCTTTTTTGGTTCCATACAAATTTTAGGATTATTCTAGTTCTGTGAAAAATGCTATTGGTATTTTGATAGGGGTTGCATTAAATTCGTGGATTGTTTTTGGTAGTATGTACAAATAACAATAACAATATAGCAATATAGCAAATAACAATATTTCTTCTCCTAGTCCATGAGGGTGGAATGTCTTTGTCATCTTCAGTTTCTTTCATCAGTGTTTTACAGTTTTCAGAATGTAGGTCTTTGACCTCCTTGGTTAAGTTTGTTTCTAAGTGTGTTATTATTTTTGGTGCAGTGATAATGGGATTGTTTTCTTAATTTCACTTTCTGCTGCTTCATTGTTAGTGTATAGAAATGCAGTAGATTTCTGCACATTGATTTTGTATCCTGTGGCTTTATTGAATTCATTGATCAGTTTTAGTAGTTTTTTGGTGGGAGTCTCCTTACCAATTTGGATGCCTTTTATTCCTTTTTGTTGTCTCATTGCTGTGACTAGGACTTACAGTACTGTTTTGAATAAGAGTGGTGAGAATGGACCTCCTTGTCTTGGTCTTGACCTTAGGGAAAAAGCTCTCAGTATTTCACCATTGTGTATGATGTTAGCTGTTTTTATATATGTGCTGTATTAGGTTGAGGTATGTTGCTTTTAAGCCTCATTTGTTGAGGGTTTTTATCATGAATGGATGTTGTACTTTGTCAAATGCTTTTTATGCATTTGTTGAAATAATAATACAGTTTTATTTTTGGCTTATTGATGTGATACATTACGTTGATTGATTTGCAATTATTGTACCATCCTTGCTTCCTGGGAATAAATCTCACTTGATCAGTGTGTTATTTTTTTTAATGTATTGTTAGATTCAGTTTTGCTAGCATTTTGTTGAGGATTTTTGCATATATGTTCATCAGAGATATTGGCCTGTAGGGCTTTCTTTTTTCTAGTTTCAAAGAATGAAGTGGGAAGTTTTCTTTCCTCTTCTGTTTTCTGGAATAGTTTGAGATGAATAGGTATTAACTCTTTTTTTAAGTGTTTGGTAGAATTCAGCTGTGAAGCCATCTGGTCTTGGACTTTTGTTTATTGGGAGTATTTTGATTATGGATTCAATTTCATTGCTGATAATTGGTCTGTTCATATTTTCTATTTCTTCCTGATTCAGTTTTGAGAAATGTATGTTTCTAGGAATTGATCTATTTGTTCTAGGTTGTCCAATTTGTTGGCATATAATTTTTCACAATATTCTTTTACAGTTCTTCGTGTTACTCTGTTGGTATTTTTCCTATTTTATTTCTAATTTTGTTTATTGGAGTCTCTCTCTCTCTCTCTCTCTCTCTCTCTCTTCATTTTGAAAGTCTGGCTAAAAGTTTATTAATTTTGATCTTTTCAAAGGACAGCTGTTGGTTTCATTGATCTGACTTTTTAAAAATTTTTATTTCATTTATTTCTGTTCAAACTGTATTATTTCCTTCCTTCTGGTGTTGGGTTTTGTTTGTTTCTCTTTTTGTAGTTCGCTTAGGTGTAAAGTTAGGCAGTTTGAGAGTTTTTCTTGTTTTCTTGAGGTAAGTTTATATTGCTATAATCTTCCTTCTTAGAATAGCTTTTGCTGCCTCTCAAAGATTTTGGACTGTGTTTTCGTTTTCCTTTCTCTCCGTGTATTTTTTTATTTCCTCTTTGATTTCTTGGCCATTTCACTGTTTAGTAACATGTTATTTAATCTCCATGTATTTGTGCTCGTTCCAGATTTTTTCTTATGTTGGTTTCTAGTTTCATATAGTTGTAGACAGAAAAGATGCATGGTATGACTGCAGTCTTTTTGAATTTGTTGAGACTTGTTTTCTGGCCTCATATATGATTTATTTTAGAGTATGTTCCATTTCCACTTGAAAAGAATGTGTATTCTGCTGTTTTAGTGTGGAAATTTGTGAACATATCTGTTAAATTTATCTGATTCAGTGTGTCATTGAAAGCTACCTTTTTCTTGTAGATTTTGTTTGGATGACCTGTCCATTAATGTAAGTGGGCTGTTAAAGTCCCCTACTATTATTATTTTACCATGGATTATTTCCATTAAGTTTGTTATTAACTGCTTTATATATTTCTATGTTAGGTGCATAAATATTTAATACTGTATGTTCTTCTTGGTATGTTCCTTTATGATTATATAGCGTGCTTTGTCTCTTGTTACAGTCTTTGTTTTAAAGTCTGTTTTGTCCTATATAAATATTGCTACCCTGGCTTTCTTTTCATATCCATTTGCATGCTAAGTGCTTTTCATTCCCTTCACTGTCAGTCTGAATGTTGCTTTAGGTCTGAAATTAGTCTCTTGTAGGCAGCGTGTAGATGGGTCTTGTTTTTTTTATCTATTCCTGCACTCTGTCTTTTGAGGGAGCAATTAGTCTATTTACAATCAAAGTAATTATGTATGTATTGTCATTTTTGTTACTTTTTTATTATTGTTTTTGTAGTTCTTCTCTGTTTACTTCCCTTCCTCTCTTCTTTCATGATTAGTTGGATTTCTTTGGTGGTATACTTGGGTTCCTTTCTGTTTATTGTTTGCATGTCTATTACTGGTGTTTGATTTGTGATTACCATTAGGTCTGTATGTAAAGTCTTCTGCCTATAGCAATCCAGTTGATGGTCACTTAAGTTTGAGCCCTGTCTTCATGTCTCTTGCATTTTAGGTATTTGGTGTCATACTTGATATTCTTTTATTTTGTGAGTTTCTTGACTAATTTTTACAGGTATATTAATTTTTACTGCTTTTTTGTTTCCTTCTACTCTTGCTTTTACCTATGGTCTTTCCTTTCTACTCAGAGCATCCCCTTTAACATGTCTTGTAGGACTGGTTTAGTGGTGAGGAATTCCTTATCTTTTTTTGTCTGGGAAACTCTATTTCTCCTTCTGTTCTTAACGATAGCCATGCTAAATAGAATTTTTCATTTCAGCACTTTGAATATATCATGCCATTCCCTTCTGGCCTGCATTTTCTCCTAAAAAATCAGCTGATAGCCTTATGGGATTTCCCTGGTACATAACTGTGTTTCTCTTGCTGCTTTTAAAATTCCCTATCACTACTTTTTACCATATGAAATACTATATGTCTTGGTGTGGTTCTCCTTGTGTTTATTTTGTTGGGGATTCACTGTGCATCCTTGATCTGGATTTCTGTTTCCTTCCCCATATTTGGGATATTTTTAACTAGTATTTTTTCAAATACATTTCTGCCCTTTTTTCTCTCTCTTCGCCTTCTGGGTTCCTATACTGTGAATGTTATTACACTTGTTCTCCTTTTTGCTTTGGTCTCTTGCTGTGATTTTGTCCTGTTCTTTCATTTGGGACATAGTCTTTTGTTTCCTCATTTTATCTAACTCTCTCTGTCTGTTCCTTTGTGTTACGAAAGTCAACTACATCTCTTACTCTTGAAGTAATGGCTTTATGAATAGGTCCTGTAGTGCCCTGCAGTGCAGCATTCCTTGTTCCCCAGAACCTCAGATTTCCAGTGTGTCTCTTATGTGTGTTGTGTACATCCTGCTTTTGTGGCTGAGCCACTGTTTCCTTCAGTGCAGTTGTCTGCAGTGGCTTTTTCTGCCTATTGTGCGCAGTTATTTGGTCCATGTGGTAGGGCCGCATGGGCTTAAGTTGAGTCAGGTCAGGGATTTGCCCATGATGCAGTAGCACCAAACTGCAGGGCTCTTTCCCTGTGTTGTCCCCTAAGAAGCTTTCATTGGTGGCCAGGGCCAGAAATCTGACCAGCTGTCTGCCATTAGCCCACTGCTAGGGCCACATACAAACTGGTATGTGTGGTTATCTTTCCCAGTTTCTCAAGGAGTAGTTATTTTCAAGTGGAGCTGTCCCCTGTCAGGGCTGCTTGCACCTTGCTAGGCCTGTGGTCCCACTCTGGGGTGAGCTCTGTCCATGAGTACATCAGAGGAGTGAATCTGCAAGGTCTGGAGGAGGGAGAGAACGGAGGGGTTAGCAAGTTAGGTGGTGAGTGTGGGCACCACTCTGGTTCCTCTAGGTGGCCATGTGTTTATGCTGGGGGTTGGGGGGTGGAGGAAGGGAATGGTGTCTGTCAGCTTCTTTGTTTGTGAATTACTCTCCTAGGAATCTCTGTTGCTCAGGAGTAGACTCTGAGATAAGTAAACTACTCTCCCTCCTATGTGACCCATGCTCTTTTAAGACTGCTGTTTCTGTGCTGTATCTCTGTGGACTTTGGTTGTGCTGTCTCTTTAAAGGTGGGGACTCAGCCTCCTCCTGCTCTTCAGGCTCTCCCAGAGCCTGGTGTGCTGATTTTTAAAGCTCCAGGTTTTAAGTCCCACTGGTTGTAAGAACATACAAAATTTGGCCTCTCTGGTTTTCAAAGCCAAATGTTAAAGGGATTTGTCATTCCTATGTGTGAGGGTCATTTGTCATTCCTTTGTGTGTGTCATTCTCCTGTGTGAGGGTCTGTTTCTCTCTCCTCTCTAAGCCTGCAGGGTACCTGCCTTCTGTGGCCCCACCCGAGGGTCCATTTAGCTCCTGACCATGTTACTGCCCATTTCTGTCCTCTTAGATTCAGCTGCTTCTTTACATGTAGTTGTATAGTTTTTACTGTGAGCTTTTGGGTTGTTTTCTGGGTTATTTACACTTATGTAAATGTTATATACTTGTACCTGTGGGTGGAGGTAAGCTTAGGGTCCTCCTACTCCGCCATCTTCCCAGACATCCAATGCAGTACATTTTTCATGATGAAGAAATGAAGGATTAATATTGCACCAGGCTGGATAGTACATATCTAAGAACTGATTGTTGATATCATTTTATTACTATTATATTACTTTAACCAGTAAATTTTGTGTCTCAAAAGTACCTTATTTATTGTTGCAAACAGTACCTTAGTTATTTGTTAAAAACAGGAAGTATAATGGATATCAGACTACTGTGTTAAATGTAGGTTTTTGAGTAGCTCTAGTGAGAATGAACACATCTGATGATTTCTAAACAATCAGTGGTACCATCATCTTGAATAAAAATATGGTATAGTTAGTACATATTTGCTGGAATTAGAAGTTACCATGATACAGGATTGGAAAAACAGAAGAGTTGCTATAGCATAGTTAAAAGCGTGGACTTTGGAGTCAGACTTCGTAGATTCACATCCTCATTTTGTGATTTACCAGTTGGGTGACATGGAATAAGTTACTTAACCTCTGTGTGATCAGTTTTCTTATCCTAAAATGGTGAGAATAAGAGTCTAAATAATAGTGTGTTGTTCCTTATGGGGTGGCTATAAGGTTTAAACCAAGTAATATTTGTAAAGCTCTTACGGCAATATCTGGCATATAGCAGGCGTTACAGAGGTTTTTCATTAAATAAAATACATATCAAGATTGACAGAATTATAGGAAGTTTTCATATCCTACCTGTGAAATATACATAACTACAGGGAAAATAAATGCCCTTTTTTTAAAACTGTCTTCCTCATATCTTTTAGGAAATAAATACTCAATATGAGTGTATCCAAAATAATGTGATTTTATACCTCCAATAGCCAGATTATGATATTTAATGAGAAGTTTTAACTGCTTATGTTTTTCAAAGCTTTTTGAATCACATATAAATTTCAGGGCCTCCTTTAATATTTTTTATTAGGTCATTATATCAGTATATTTACAGTAACTGTATGGCTTTTTGATTAGTAATTACTTGAAATATTGCTTCACAGTCATGTGATAGTGTTCAAACTGTTTGGTACTGTTAGCATTTATTAGATGGGTTTATTTTGAAATTGAAATAATGGTGTTTATATGAAACTAATATTCTGTACTAGATTTTTGAAATTTGATCATAGAAATTTCTTTGGAAACCTTTTGTATTCATTGTTAAGAGTTTAAAATTTTGACTGCATCTAAAAATTTATTTCCATAGAATTTATTTTTTAAAGAAGTTTTAGGTGTACGGTGAAATTGAGGAGAAGGTGCAGAGATTGCCCATGTATCCCCTTCCCCTCACATGCATAGATTCTCCCCCTGTTATCAACATCCTCTACCAAAGTGTTACATTGTTATAATTGATGAATTTCTATGATTATCACCCAAAGCCCATAGTTTACATTAGGGTTCATTCCTAGTATTGTATATTCTGTGCGTTTGGACAAATTTGTATTGACCTTTATCTACCATTATAGTAACCAATATAGTAGTTTTATTACTCTCTTCTCCTTATCTCCTAGTAACTACTGATCTTTTTTACTGTTTCCATAGTTTTGCCTTTTCCAGAATGTCATATAGTTTGAATTAGTATGTAGCTTTTTCAGATTGGCTTCTTTCACTTACTAATATGCATTTAAATTGCTTTTGTGTGTTTTCATGGCCACAGTTTATTGACTCACCTACTGAAGGACATCTTAGTCCTTCCAAATTTTGGCACTTAGGAATAAAGATCCTATAAATTTCTCTGTGCAGGTTTTGTGTGGTTGGTCTAGATTTAAGTCAGTTATTTAAATTGGCAGAATTTTACCATAGGCTTAGGTAACCATTTTGTTCTCATAACTACTAATGGACAAAAGAGAAGTGATGCAATCCAAGTCAATAGAAAGCAAATTAATGGTGTTTTATTAAGAAAATTATAATAGGAAACCCATTGTAAATCATTTAATTAATTCTGAAATATATGGAATAAAGTGTTAAATACCCCATCGCTCTTACCCTCACCAATTCCATTTTGCTCTCCTCAGAGGAAACCTCTGTCATGGATTTGCTTTTTTACTCTTCTGTAACTTTTTCTGTGTATGGAGTAGACAAATCACACTCAAACTTACACATTGTTGTAAAAACATATTTGGATTATACTACACATATGTATTTTTCTCATTTCACAAGATATCAAAAATGTGCTTTCTATCATACCTGTAACTGTTACTCATTTTAAGTGAATGGATTATAATCTTCTTTGGAGGTATTGTGAAGTTAATTTAACCATTTTTTTTTCAAAAAAAATTTTTTTAACATTTATTTACTTTTGAGACAGAGAGAGAGAGAGAGCATGAACAGGGGAGGGTTAGAGGAAGAGGGAGACATAGAATCTGAAACAGGCTCCAGGCTCTGAGCTGTCAGCACAGAGCCTGATGCAGGGCTCGACCCACAGACCGCGAGATCATGACCTGAGCTGAAGTCGGACGCTTAACCGGCTGAGCCATCGAGGCGCCCCAACCATGTATTTTTTGATGGACAGATAAATTGCTTAACATTTTCCTTCTCCATTTCCGCTCCCTTCTCACCTCTTTTCTTTTTTAACTATTTCAAATAATACTGCTGACACTGACCATTCTTTAGAAGTTGTTTGTATGCATGCACTCTCAAATGTTAAAGTATCTCTGTAGCATAAGTTTTTGGAAATGGGATTATTGTAGAAAAATATTGCGTGTTTAAATTTTGATAGCTACAAATTGTCGTCTGTTGCAATTCTACTAAAAAGACCATACTTAATCATATTCCCAGTATATGAAAAATTCTCAAAAGAGCCTTCAACAACGACAGATTTTGTAAATATGCAAATTGATGCTTTAAAATGTTGCCAATGTGACCAGGGAAGAGGATACCTGATTTTTGTCTTAAGTTTTATTTGTTTCTTGGCAAGGGTGTTATTAAGTTTTTTGGCCATAGTATATTTTTCTCTTAATTATCTGTTGGTATTCTTTTCCATTTTGTATAGTTGTTGAGCTGTTTGTAACCTTGATATCTTCATTTGAACCGATGGAAATTGCAACTTGATAGGTCTAAAAAACTAAGGTGTTTTTTCCCCTGAGTTCTCCTCCTCCTGCAGCTCCATTCTTCCATCTGCTGAGACCTAAAGCCTTGGAGTTATCCGTTCTTCACTATTCTCTCTTACTGTATGTGTAGTCCATCAGTAAAGCCTGGAGGCTTTATCTTTTTAAGTGGATACAGAATTTCATCACTTCTTACTACCTCTATTGCAACCACCATCTTTCACATACTGTCTCCCTGTTTTAATACTTACAGCTGATTTTCTGCAGAGTAACCAGAGAAATTCTTTTAAAATATGTCCATCCAATAATTTTATGACTGTATTTAGACTCCATGATCATGTCCCAGCTTCTCCAAAGCAAAAGCCAACCTTCTTACCATGGCCTATATAAGCTCTGTATGACTGGTCCTTATTTATAGCTCTGACTCATTTCCTACTTCACTCACTCTTTACTTTGTTTTGGCCATCATTTCTTCCATATTATTTCTTGAATATCCTAAGTATACCTGTAACCCAGGACTTTTGCATTATTATTTACCTAGAATGCTCGGTTCCCAAATCTCTCTATGGATCTCTCCCAAACTCTTGTTTTAAATAAACATTCTTTGAATTTATAATATGCATATTGTGGTAGATTGTGGGTTTATAAATATGAGGGAAAAGGGTCTATGATTCATGCCCTTAAGATATTAATCTATGGGGCGCCTGGGTGGCTCATTTGGTTGAGCATCCGACTTTGGCTCAGGTCATGATCTCACGGTTTGTGAGTTCAAGCCCTGCATCAGGCTCCGTGCTGACAACTCAGAGCCTGGAGCCTGCTTCATATTCTGTGTCCCCCTCTCTCTCTACCCCTCTCCTGCTTGCTCTCTCTGTCTCTCTCATAAATATTAAAAATTTTTAAAAAGATGTTATTAATCTAGTATAAATGCAAATGAGCCAAGTTGGGAAGATAAGGAAACTGAGTTGAAATACAGCAACTGTAGTTCACATAGTGGTAATATGGCAGCATTTACTTTGGAGAGCATTTTAGGACCATCAAACTTAATTTAATCAAAGTCTTAAAAACCAAGATCTGACTTATTTTATGTTTCTGAAGTACATAAAGTGGTACATACAAATTAATGTTTATATTAATATATAATGTATAAAAATATATGGATATGTTTAGAAATAATATATGTTGTTATAGATTATTAAGTTAAGAGTAATTTCTGAAATTTTGCTTTAAAATTGTTGAAATTCTCTGATTTCTGTAATTTAGATGGACAAAAATTTTAATAACATACTATACAGAGTGGAATATCACCTTTTGCTTTCTTAATATAGAAATTTGCCTTTTATGTAAGCACATGCTTTTTTGGTTACTTTCAAAATCAGTTTGTAAAGTTGGAGCAATAGGAGCCCATGCCCACACCTCTCAGATCTCCCAGCTGGACATTGGAAATAAATTTTCATGGTTTAGGGCCTCTCTCATTTGACCTCAGGAAATGACCTTTGACTGTTAGGCACCTGGATGAAGAACCCTGCATTAAGCTTGTCAGAGTCCTGTAGCCTACAAAGACCTTCTGCTTGCACTAGGATCATTCGACTGAAGGAAGATGGTGGCACAGGAGGATGCTGGGCTCACCTCATCCCACTGATCACTTAGATTCCACCCACATCGGCCTAAATAACCCAGAAAACCACCAGAAGACTAGCAGAATGGACTCTCCGGAGCCAAGCATAGACAAGAGGCCCACAGAAGAGGGTAGGAAGAGCAGAGAGGCGGTGCGTGCTAGATGGACTGGCGGGAGGGAGCTGGGGTGGTGGAAGAGCAGACCGCTGGGCAAGGCAGAGCCCCTGAAGTGTGGCTTGCAAAAGCAGAGGGGCTGGACTGCGTGAGTTCTGACAGCCAGCGGTACTTAACATCTGGAATGTTAAAAGTCAACAGCTCTGCTCTCAGAGAGCAGGGAGGCTGGGAGGGAGAGTTCTTAAGTCTTGGAAGGACACAGCTCAGTGGGGGAACAAAGGCTTTGGTAAGCACCATATCCCTCTCCCATCCCCCGGCTGAAATTCCAAAGGGAACCAGTTCCCATCATCCAACTTGATTGCACTGTGCAAATGCCCAATGCTGTGCAGCTGTGGATCCATCCCTCCAACGGGCCTGCCTCCCTCCCTGTGCTGCAGGGCACCTCCTGCAGAGGACTACCAACAGCAAAGCTAGCTAAGCCTGCCCCTCCTGCCCCTGCGCACCTTGCAGATCCACTCCAGCTAATACGCCCTTGGCCAGATCCTATCAAAGGAGCACCACCAGCCTGGCAGTGTGCAAGCAGCCTGGACAAGGGCCACACCACTCCACAGTAAGTCCTGCCCCTGCGAGAGGGAAAGATAAGGTACACACCAGTCTGACTGTGGCCCCAGCTGTGGGCTGGGGGCAGACATTGGGTCTGACTGCGGCCCCACCCACCAACCCAAGTTCCTTGGGACAACACAGGGGAAGTGCCCTGCAGTTTGGGGCTACCAGAGGGCCTAGCCAAAATGACAAAATGGAAGAATTCTTCTCAAATGAAACTCCAGGAAGTAGTAACAGCTAATGAATTGATCAAAACTGATTTAAGCAATATAATAGAACAAGAGTTTAGAATAATAGTCATAAAATTAATCGCTGGGCTTAAAAAAAGCATTGAGGACAGCAAAGAATCTATTGCTACAGAAATCAAGGGACTAAAAAATAGTCATGAGGAATTAAAAAATGCTATAAATGAGGTGCAAAATAAAATGGAGGCAGCCATAACACAGATTGAAGAGGTGGAGGAGAGAATAGGTGAATTAGAAGATAAAATTATGGAAAAAGAGGAAGCTGAGAAAAAGAGAGATAAAAAAATCCAGGAGTATGAGGGGAAAATTAGAGAACTAAGTGATGCAATCAAACGGAACATCCGTATCATAGGAATTCCAGAAGAGGAAGAGAGAGAGAAAGGGGCTGAAGGTGTACTTGAACAAAATAGCTGAGAACTTCCCTGATCTGGGGAAGGAAACAGGCATTGAAATCCAAGAGGACTCCAATGGACAGCAAACTCCCTTCAGACGTAACTTGAATCAATTTTCTGCAGGATATGTGTAGTGAAACTGGCAAAATACAAGGATAAAGAGAGATTTCTGAAAGCAGCTAGGGATAAACGGGCATAACATACAAAGGTAGACACATAAGTGTAGTAGCAGACCTATCTACTGAAACTTGGCAGGCCAGAAAGGAATGGCAGGAAATCTTCAATGTGATGAACAGAAAAAATATGCAGCCAAGAATCCTTTATCCATGGCGCCTGGGTGGCGCAGTCGGTTAAGCGTCCGACTTCAGCCAGGTCATGATCTCGCGGTCCGTGAGTTCGAGCCCCGCGTCAGGCTCTGGGCTGATGGCTCAGAGCCTGGAGCCTGTTTCCGATTCTGTGTCTCCCTCTCTCTCTGCCCCTCCCCCGTTCATGCTCTGTCTCTCTCTGTCCCAAAAATAAATAAACGTTGAAAAAAAAAAAAAAAGAATCCTTTATCCAGCAAGTCTGTCATGCAGAATAGAAGGAAAGATGGAAAGATAAAGGTCTTCCAAACAAACACTGAAGGAATTCATCACCGCTAAACCAAGCCTACAAGAGAGCCTAAGGGGAACTTTGTGAGTGAAATGTTGCAAGGACCACAAAGGACCAGAGACATCACTACAAGCATGAAACCTACAGATATCACAATGACTCTAAACCCATATCTTTCAGTAATAACACTGAATATAAATGGACTACATACTCCAACCAAAAGACATAGGGTATCAGAATGGATAAAAAAACAAGACCCATCTATTTTCTGTCTACAAAAGACTCATTTTAGATCTGAGGACACCTTCAGATTGAAAGTGAGGGGATGGAGAACTATCTATCATGCTACTGGAAATGAAAAGAAAGCTGGAGTAGCCATACTTATATCAGACAAACTAGACTTTAAATTAAAGACTGTAACAGGAGATGAAGAAGGGCATTATATAATAATTACAGGGTCTATCCATCAGGAAGAGCTAACAATTATAAATGTCTATGCGCCGAATAAGGGAGCCCCCAAATATATAAAACAATCACAAACATGAGCAACCTTATTGATAAGAATGTGGTAATTGCAGGGGACTTTAATACCCCACTTACGGCAATGGATAGATCATCTAGACACAGGATCAATAAAGAAACAAGGGCCCTGAATGATACATTGGATCAGATGGACTTGACAGATATATTTAGAACCCTGCATCCCAAAGCAACAGAATATACTTTCTTTTTGAGTGTACATGGAACATTCTCCAAGATAGATAGATACACATATTGGGTCACAAGACAGCCCTTCATAAGTATAAAAGAATTGATCATACCATGCACACTTTCAGACCACAATGCTATGAAACTTGATATCAACCACAAGAAAAAGTCTGGAAAACCTCCAGAAGCATGGAAGTTAAAAAACACTCTACTAAAGAATGAATGGTCAACCAGGCAATTAGAGAAGAAATTAAAAAATATATGGAAACAAATGAAGATGAAAATACAACAATCCAAACGCTTTGGGATGCAGCGAACGCAGTCCTGAGAGGAAAATACATTGCAATCCAGGCCTATCTCAAGAAACAAGAAAAATCCCTAACAGCACACCTAAAGGAACTAGAGCAGAACAGCAATGACACCCCAAACCTAGCAGAAGAAGAGAAATAATAAAGATTGGAGCAGAAATAAACAATATAGAATCTAAAAAAACTGTAGAGCAGATCAGTGAAACCAAGAGTTGGTTTTTTGAAAAAAATAAAATTGATAAACCTCTAGCCAGGCTTCTCAAAAAGAAAAGGGAGATGACCCAAATAGATAAAATCATGAATGAAAATGGAATTATTACAACCAATCCCTCAGAAATACAAGCAATTATCAGGGAATACTATAAAAAATTATATGCCAACAGACTGGACAACCTGGAAGAAATGGACAAATTTCTAAGCACCCACACAATTCCAAACTCAAACAGGAAGAAATAGAAAATTTGAACAGACCCATAACCAGTGAGAAATTGAATCAGTTATCAACAATCTCCCAACAAATAAGATTCCAGGACTAGGTGGCTTCCCTGGGGAATTGTACCAGACATTTAAGGCAGAAATAATACCTATCCTTCTCAAGCTGTTCCAAAAAATAAAAAGGGAAGGAAACCTTCCAGACTCATTCTATGAAGCCAATATTACTTTGACTCCCAAACCAGACAGAGACCCAGCAAAAAAAGAGAACTACAGGCCAATGTCCCTAATAAATATGGATGCAGAAATTCTCAACAAGATACTAGCAAATTGAATTCAACAGCATATAAAAAGAATTATTCACCATGGTCAAGTGGGATTCATTCCTGGGCTGCAGGGCTGGTTCAATATTTGCAAATCAATCAATGTGATACATCACATTAATAAAAGAAAAGAACGATATGATCCTGTCAATTGATGCAGAAAAAGCATTTGACAAAATTCATTATCCTTAATAAAAATCCTTGAGAAAGTTGGGATAGAAGGAACATACTTAAACATCATAAAAGCCATTTATGAAAAGCCCACAGCTAATATCATCCTAGTGGGGAAAAACAGAGCTTTTCCCCTGAGATCAGGAACACCACTGTGGGTTAACATAGTGTTGGAAGTGCTAGCATCAGCAATCAGACAACAAAAGGAAATCAAAGGCATCAAAATTGGCAAAGATGAAGTCAGGCTTTCAATTTTTGCAGATGACATGATATTATACATGGAAAACCTGATAGAACCCATCAAAAGTCTTCTAGAACTGATACATGAATTGAGCAAAGTCACAGGGTACAAAATCAATGTACAGAAATCAGTTGCATTCTTATACACTAATAGTGTAGCAACTCACTAATAGTGAAGCAACACAAAGACAAAGAAACTGATCCCATTTACAATTGCACCAAGAATCATAAAATACCTAGGAATAAACCTAACCAAAGATGTAAAAGATCTGTATGCTGAAAACTATAGAAAGCTTAGGAAGGAAATTGAAAAAGATACAAAGAAATGGAAAAACATTCCATGCTCATGGATTGGAAAAATAAATATTGTTAAAATGTCAGTACCACCCAAAGCTATCTACATATTCAGTGCAATCCCAATCAGAGTTACACCAGCATTCTTCTCAAAGCTAGAACAAGCAATCCAAAATTTGTATGGAACCACAAAGACCCCAAAAGCCAAAGTAATATTGAAGAAGACGACCAAAGTGGGAGGCATCACAATCCCAGACTTTAGCCTCTACTACAAAGCTGTAATCATCAAGACAGCATGGTATTGGCACAAAAACAGACACATAGACCAATGGAATAGAATAGAGACTGCAGAAGTGGACCCACAAAAGTGTGGCCAACTAATCTTTGACAAAGCAGGATAGAATATCCAATGGAAAAAAAAACAGTCTCTTCAACAAATGGTGCTGGGAGAACTGCAGAAGGATGAAACTAGACCACTTTGTTACACCATTCACAAAAACAAACTCAAAATGGATGAAGGACCTGAATGTGAGACAGGAAACCATCATAACCCTAGAGGAGAAAGCAGGAAAAAACCTCTCTGACCTCAGCTGCAGCAATTTCTTACTTGACACAGCTCCAAAGGAAAGGGGAATTAAAAGCAAAAATGAACTATTGGGACCTCATGAAGATAAAAAGCTTCTGCACTGCAAAGGAAACAATTAACAAAACTAAAAGGCAACCGATGGAATGGGAAAGATATTTGCAAATGACATATTGGACCAAGGGCTAGTGTCCAAAATCTATAAAGAACTCACCAAACTCCACACCCGAAAAACAAATAATCCAGTGAAGGAATGGGCAGAAGGCATGAGTAGACACTTCTCTAAAGAAGACATCCAGATGGCCAACAGGCACATGAAAAGATGCTCAACGTCGCTCCTCATCAGGGAAATACAAATCAAAACCACACTGAGATATCATCTCACGCCAGTCAGAGTGGCTAACATGAACAAGTTAGGAGACTATAGATGCTGGCAAGGATATGGAGAAACGGGAACCCTCTTGCACTGTTGGTGAGAATGTAAACTGGTGCAGCCACTCTGGAAAACAATGTGGAGGTTCCTCAAAAAATTAAAAATACATCTACCTTATGACCCAGCAATAGCACTGCTAGGAATTTACCCAAGGGCTACAGGAGTACTGATTCATAGGGGCACTTGTACCCCAATGTTTATAGCAGCACTCTCAACAATAGCCAAATTATGGAAAGAGCCTAAATGTCCATCAACTGATGAATGGATAAAGAAGTTGTGGTTTATATATACAATGGAATACTACTTGGCAATGAGAAAGGATGACATATGGCCTTTTGTAGCAATGTGGATGGAATTGGAGAGTGTCATGCTAAGTGAGATAAGTCATACAGAGCAAGACAGATACCGTATGTTTTCACTCTTATGTAGATCTTGAGAAACTTAACAGAAGACCATGGGGGTGGTGAAGGGGGGAAAAAGTTACAGAGAGGGAAGGAGGCAAACCATAAGAGACTCTTAAAAACAGAATAAACTGAGGGTTGATCGGGGGGTGGGAGGGAGGGGAAAATGGGTGATATGCATTGAAGAGGGCACCTGTTGGGATGAGCACTGGCTGTTGTATGGAAGCCAATTTGACAATAAATTTCATATTAAAAAAATAAAGTTGGAGCCTGGTTGGCTCCGTCACTTAAGTGTCTGACTCTTGATTTCAGCCAGATTATGATCTTCAGGTTTGTGGGATCAAATGAAGAGTGGAGCCCACTTGGGATTCTCTCTCCCTCTTGCTCTGTCCCCCTCCCTTGATTGCTCACAGGTGCGTGCATATGGTTGGTCTTTCTGTCAAAATAAATAAACTTAAAAAAAAAGTTTAGAGAGCCTATGGATAAGATTTTGTCATCAGGAGAATTCACATATGGGAAGACCTGTTTCTTATCTATTTTGGATAAATAAAATGCTTTGTTGTTCCTTTTTTGTTTTCAAGTAAAGTTTTTATTGAGGTATCTTTATACTCAGAAATGGGTAAATTGTTAGGTTACAGCTTCATTTTAGTAAAGTGTGTATATATCCATGTATTCATTAAATAGAATATTAGATTATAACATTGTTCCACAGTGCTATCTCCCAGTCACCAACCCAACAGGAGTAACCAACACTCTCCTGACTTTTAACAGATAAGTTGTGCTTATGTTTGAATAGTTGCAAAAATCAGTAATTCTATAGTCTAAAGTGATCTGATGTGTTATTTTGTAATCTCATTCAGAACTAATAAAGAAATAAATAATCTTGGAAGTAGTTTCTGTATATTTTTCTAAAACAGTAAAGTAAATGTGTGTTAATTAATTAACTGTTCTTATACTTAGAATCTCGACCATTGTCAGTTCCTGTGAAAGCCATGCTGAATATATCTGAAGGCTGTAGAAGTCCTGAAGAAAGAATGAAAGAATTTATTGGAGTAGTATGGAATGCAGTAAAGAGTCTCACACTGCAGGTAAAATAAAAGAATTGTCATGGTTTTAATTTCTATGATCCTTTTTAACTTTTAGCACCTTTGATATTGGTAAAGAAATAATCTCACTGGTAACACTTAATATCGTTAAAAAATAATCTCCCTTGTAACACTTGTGTATACCATCTCATTTGTATAACTTAGATGAAAACTGTTGGTGCACTTTACATATTATTAGCAAATTATATGAAATACATCTTATATGCTATTCTTGATAAAGTTACAAATTATGCAAATTTTGAGATGTTTCTCAAATTACAAATTTCATTATACATTTTCTTTATTTTAAACTTATTTAAAAGATTCTAAATGTTCAGTATACAAATCAGAAAACACTAGACAATAGGCCACTTTGGCCAGTGGTCCTGAGGGACCTAAGATAAAGTCAGCATGGCTTAGTGACTAATGCTGAGGGGACTTTGGGGGACTGAGAAGAAGGAGGCTGTCTAAGTGGTGTTTCACATTCCAGTTTTGGCATTTGGGTGCATAATGATGCCATGAAATGGTAAAAGAAGCAGCTATGCAGAATCAGGGGCAAATAGAGAGTTTATACATACATTTGAAACACCTGTGAGATCTCCGGGCTTCTATCGGACTGTAGGATATTCATATCTGGAGCTTCAGGAAGAGATTTCACACTAGAGATATATTTTGGAAATCATCTATAGATGGATAAAACCAGGAGAATTGGTCATCCAAAAAATATGTGAAGTTGAAAGAGCAGTGGGCCAAGGGGATGCCATTTCTAAAGCAGACAGTGGAAGAGAAAGTGTCCTTGAAGGAAATTGTAGTAGAGAGATCAGAAATGTAGGAGGAAAAGCCAGATAGTTCATGAAAGGAAAGGGTGTATAGAATTTCAAGGAGCCAGGCGTTAGCAGTATCAAATTCTATATCTTAACTATGGACTCTACTTTGCTTATCTGCAGTATGAAATGGTTACATTAAATAATGTTTAAGGTTATTTCCAATTCTGACATTCTTGTGAAATTCTGGTTATTTTGCTTGTTTTATCATGATACATTGCCTTCATTAGCTTTATCACCAGCAATAAACTAAATCTTAGCTATCATTATGGATTAGTTATAAGTAGAGATACTGATTTTCCTCACTTTTTTCTTTTAAAAAATTTTTGTGGTAAGATACACTTAACATAAAATTTGCCACGTTAACCATTTTTATGTCTGCGGTTTAGACTCATGTTCCTCATTTGACTAAGCTTATTGAGTGTAAATTAACATGTAATTACAGGAGTTCTAATGATTATATCTTTGTATATGTTATTTTGAATATGACCCAGGCACTTGCTTGCTTCATTTCTAGTCTCGGCACTGTATTATACATGCTGTATATTTAGACATTTCCAGATGTTAATGTGTTCTGGAAAAGTTTAAAGGTAAAACTTGATTCTGATTAAATGATTAAAATCTAGGCCCTAAAATTCTAGTTTTTAAAATAGTAGTGTCCGTTTTCCAAGATGTTTTATGAACCAAAATATAAACCAGAAAACTCTGAAGTTGTCATCAGATAAAATAGAACATCATAACTTGAAGCCATCAAAGGATTATTCTCTTAATGGAAGTTTGAGCAAGCAAATGTGTTCAGAATCAGGATTTCTGGAAAATTGATTTTGGAGCCAAAGTTGATATTTGCTAAGCCCATGTTCTTCTTTCTTGTAATAGACTTATATTGCATTAAGATGTAAACAATATTTTCTATAACCTATTTGTTTTTCAGTGGGAAAAGTAACTTCCACATTTCGTCTTAATGGATTATATTATAGTACTATATGTAGTCTTGAACCATTTTTTAAAATGGGAACTTAGTTCGGGGGCCTTTTTCACAAAAGATTAGCACAAACTCAGTTCTTTGCAATTTTTCTTTATCAGTTGATCAGTAGAGATCCTATCTATTTTACTGCAAAAAGCTACATTTTCATTCCAGAGCACATAATTGGCAATGGCATGCAGTTGACAAAATAGAAATACTCTGGCCTGGAATTCACTAATAAAGGAGTACATTTTCTTGTTTTTTGCCAAACTCAGTCTTGTCTTTTACATTGAAGATCACGTTTCTGTTATATGGCATTTTCTAGATGTTTTTTATAGTTTCTGAAGCTTTCTAAGTGGCCTGTGTAATGTAGTGGACTCTTTATTTTCCATACCACATTCCTTGGTTTCGATGTGTCAAAGTGTCTCAAGTCCCATAAGGTAGTTAAGCTAGACCAATTGAATTCTCTTTCCAGGAAGTTACATACTGAATACGATCAGTGATGCAGTAATAATACTGCATGATACAGATGTCCTCATATCCAGCGCACTTCCTGGCCTATCTCCATGATCAGACAAGGGTAGGCATTTGAGGCTAGACAGACCAAATGCCAGCCACCTTACTTGTAAAAGTAATTATTTACATTTATGCTTAAAATTTTGCAAAGAATCTATCTTTCATTATAGGCAGTGAAAAGGTGACAGCAATGGCACGGTAGTTTGTTAGAGGACAAAGTTGGTAATTCAAATGTAGGCATTTTTTCATATTGTCCCTTGGTAAATATGGGGAAATGTAGATTTGTATTAATCTGGAAAAGAAGACAACCAAGGTTCACTATTGAGGTTTTTAACTTAATGCCTTATATTGGGAACATTAAGATTTCTACTATAAATGAAGGTACCCCAAATATTTTCATAGTGTATTGAGAGTTAACAAATAGGAATATGGTGATTTGGGCGGTAGTTAATAATATATTTGTTATAGTGCAAATGGAATACTGCTTATATTGGTGGCCTCTATATACATAAATACTTATAAGCAACAGTGTTTTTAAAGAAAAAGACTGTGAACATCTCTTATGAATCCATGAGAGCTAATATATGGATCTGACATATAGGAGATAATTCAGTGTATGTTCATTGACTTTATTTAGCAAACCTTTTGGTGAGAGTTAATACATTGTATCTTTATATCAGAGCTGACTCCCACCTCCCCACAATTACAGATGAGTAAACTAAAGTCACCGAGAGATTAATTTGTTAAAAGTTCCACGGTTAGAGTTGAACCCATTTGGCTGACATGTCAATTTTATTAATTACTAAGTTGTCTCTGTAGAATGAAATGATGAACAACAGGTATTAAGCAGTTATTTTAATTAACATCAGATACTGATACTAATAAAAATAATTGTGTTCACTTATTAATTATTTAGTGCCTAGTACATGCTAGACATGCTACTATGTACTGAGACTATAAACACAATAGGCTGATTATCTGACATTACAGACCCTATGTTCTAGTGAAAATTCTGTAAGACTATTAGTAGTTTAAAACCCTCTTGTTTCAAGTTTTTGGGTGCTGTGTTTATGTCTTTTGTCTCTTTATTCCTGACTTGCAGTTCAGTTCGTGGTCGATATTAAAGAATGCATGAATTAAAGAAAAAGTGAATGAAAATATAACCTGAAATGTTTCTTCATGTATGTTTTTATTTGAAACTATTTTCTGAATAATACAATTCATACAGAGAACATTTCATTCTTCAGAAATTTTGCAAAATAAAATTATCACTGACGTTTTAAATATTGGGGCACCTAGGTGGCTCAGTCGGTGAAGCATTGACTTCAGCTTATGTCATGATCTCATGGTCTGGGAGTTCGAGCCCTGCATTCAGGCTCTCTGCTGACAGCTCAGAGCCTGAAGTTTGCTTCAGATTTTGTGTCTGCCCCTCCCCTGCTCGCACTCTGTCTCTCTCTCTCTCTCTCTCAAAACTAAATAAACATTAAAAAAATTAAAGTTTCAAAGGAAAGAATTCATGTTAGTGGGGAAGAGGAAATAGGAATGTTACTTAAAAGTATAGAAAATTGGGGTGCTTGGGTGGCTCAGTCAGTTAAGCGTCCGACTCTTGGTTTCAGCTCAGGTCATGATCTCTGTTTGTGAGTTCGAGCCCCTCATCAGGCTGCATGCTGACAGTGGGGATCCTGCTTGAGATTCTCTCTCCCCCTTTGTCTCTGCCTCTCCCCTGCTCACTCTCTTGTCTGTCTCTCAAAAATAAATAAACTTAAAAAAAAATTTAACTGTATAGAAAATATGGTATAACAATTTTAAGCATTTACTTTAAAAAAATTTTGTAATGTTTTTATTTATTTTTGAGAGAGAGAGAGAGACAGAGCACAAGCAAGGGAGGGGCAGAGAAAGAGGGAGACAGAATCTGAAGCAGGCTTCAGGCTCCAGCTGTCAGCACAGAGCCCCACACAGGGCCGAACTCACTACCAACGAGATCGTGACCTGAGTCGAAGTCAGACATTTAACCAACTGAGCCACCCAGGAGTCACTTAAAGCATTTACTTACAAAATGTTCTGTATAATAGACAGTGGGCTAATTAAAATGTTTAGATTAATGTGTAAGTGAAACCTATCTAAGTCTCTCTCTTTTTTTTTTTTAACTGAGTTGTGAGCACAGTTGTAGAGTGTACAAATTAGAAAAATCTAAGTTTACCAAACCTTACATATGGGAGATGGGTTGGGGGTACACAAAGGCATATATCTTTTCAAATGGCATATAAACTTGGAACTTCCAAAAAATTCATGATAGTCATTTCATTGATTAAAATAAATACCAAATGATTTCTGCTTTATTGGTTTATTCTCAGTGTATCATACTTAAGATTTGTAGCCTTTGACCTAATAGGAATCAAAATAGAGGTGGTTCGACTTCAAGAATTTGTAATAATCCCTTCACTTTAACACATGAATGTGTTCAATATTGGCGAAAGAACACGTTGCTACCAAAACTGAAATAAGATCCTTGAAACAGAAAGGATGTTGCCATGGAAAAATGAAGTAACACTCAGTGCAGCTGTGATGCATTAATGAATAGGATATTTTTTTTAAAAGATCATTTGTGTTTGGTGTGGCTCAGAGGGTCCCAACCAGATGGTTTCCATGAACATGATCTGACCCCCGGTTTGAGGACTTCTTACTGGCAGATTACTTCATTTTCTTTCCCTTGGATTGTCAGATCCTTACATTAATGCAAAATTTACTGCTGCAGATTTATATTCCCTTACATAAATCACTCAACATTTTACATTAAAACCACAATTTTAGACGTACAGTTTAACAGTTATTTTAAAAGTGTAAAAAGATTTATGTGATAGTTGTAGTATATATTAGAGATGTAACATTATAATAAGTTTGAGGATTTTGGATTATGTATGTGTTTTGGTTCTTATCATTATAGAAATCTCCAGAACACATATCACATTTTAGAAAGTTTATTTTTTAGAGTTGTTATGTATCTCAGAATAATCTATTTTTGAATATTTATTGCTCACGTTGTTAAATTTGATGAAATAATTTATTTCTGAATTAGTGGAATTTTGGAATATATTGTTATTTGGAAGTTTCGGCACAACTTAAATTATTTCACAAGATATATATGTTTATATTTGTATAGTGTGGCATATTAAACTAATTACCTCACATTGTTGAAAACATTTTTTAACATAGCATCAATACCTATATGAAGTGTTAAAAACTGACTCTTTTTAGTTTGACAATATAAGCATAAATAATTGAATAATGAGAATGGTATACTGAGAATATGTTCTCAGTATGCCATAATACTTTGTGCACTTGAACTTCAGCAATTAATTGTGTTAAATATTTAAAAATATAAATGTAATACAGCTGAAACAATGTGTGTTTTAGGATAAAAAATGTTGTAATCTTCAATCAATGAGCTACTTAACATATAAACACTTAAATTAGGTTGCAAGATAAAATTCTAGATGAGGTCAGACTTCATGAACCTTATATTTATTTTTATAAAATTTTACTTATATTTTTCTTCACTGAATTCAGTTTGTTCCATGCACAGAAATGTTGAAGCAAAAATGAGTAAGTTTGCTTATTTATAAGCCTGGCAGATTATTTATCATATCAAGGAATTCCAGACCTGTTACGTATCATGCTGTCACTAAGGGCTATATTAACCTCAAGTGAACATATATTAATGTATTCTTAGTTGTCTTTTATAAAATATAGTCTCTTAATTTGCTAGAATATCCAAGTATTTATCAAACAAACAAATTTTAGTTTTTGTTACATCTTCAGATAATGCCTTTGTATGCCAAATATTTTGTAGAAAATTAACAGATGACATTTTGTATTTCCTTGAGAATAATTTAAGTATGCTAGGCTGTTTGAGCAGTTTGTGAACCAGGTACAAAATATTACTTTCTAAGAACCAACTAAGACTAATAGACTTGAGCTTATATTGCTTTTGAATTAAGAACTCATGATGAATTTAATTTTTGATTTGAGATCGCTTAGTATTATTTCACCTCTCTAAGGTGCCAGGCAACCTAAGTAAACTACACTGGGGATAAGAAAGCATAAAAGTTTCACATGAAATCAAAATTTAAATAATAATTTGATGTATGATAAAAGCAGGGAATAATGCTCTCAGTTTTAAGTCTTCTGAATTTTCTTTATTACCATGTATCCATATATATAAAATGTGATACACACACACACTTGAATCTTGGGATACGTGTAAATAAAAAAAGAAAATACATGATACAGACTTGTTATATTTTAATATTTGTCTAGAGATATCATCTGAACATTGGAAACATCTTTCCTTATATTTTAGTTTGTAAAGTAAAAACAAAAGGCCAAATTCACATGGTAATAGCTGCTTGTGTGTGTGTGTGTGTGTGTGTGTGTGTGTGTGTGTGTGTGTGTGTGTGTAAGTGAGTACAATACAATACTAGTTGGTTCTAAGGCCTTAGTTGGTGTTAATCTAATGAACTGCAAAAGAAGGAGGATTTTCTCACCTTTTTTTGCCAGCACATTTTCTGATTCAGTCGTGTTACTTGGAAATAACTGTGGAAGGCAGATATGTTTTCATCTCATTTCACTGTGCCTTTTTGATCAAATTCATAGCAAGAAACAATGTCCTTTTAAGTGTTAATTGTGTTCTTCAGTAAAAGTAACTCATAAAGAGGTGAGTATGGCACATTTCTTCTTCTTCTTTTTTTTTTTTTTTGGCTTGCCTGTTTATTCTGATAAAGATATTAAGTATTTGAGGGTATATTAACTTCCTTATTTAGTCTGTTCCCAATATTTTAATTTTGCTTTTTTTTTTCTTCACCCTAGCTTGAAGTACAGTCTTGTTGTGTATTCATTCCAAATGATAGCCTGCCTTCCCCAAGTACAATTGTATCTGGTGACATTCCTGGAACAGTAAGAAGTTGGTACCATGGACAAACCAGCATGCCTGGAATGCTTGTCCTCTGTATGCCTCAAATAAAGATTATTAGTGCTGGCCACAAGTATATGGAACCTCTGCAGGAGATTCCATTTGTCATTCCACGACCCATCCTTGAAGAAGGTACATTAAAAAATATTCTTCCTATGGTTATATTTGATAATAATATTTTTAGTTTTATTGTTTTTTAATATGCCAGTGCTTATGTAAATGAGTCTTCTCATTGAAAGATCCACATGAAAATAGATTCAGTGATCTGCAAAGTGGATTTAAAAAGAAGGGTGCACAAAGTAAATGAACTAAGTGGTGCTGTTTATTGACATCCACACATTTTAATAAAATTCATGTATGTATAAATAGACTACAAAATATCATATGAAACACAGAATAATCACTAAAATGTGAAGCATAGACAAATCAAGATGACAGTTGGTTTTGGAAGTCGGCATTAAGCTGAATTACGAATGATTAGATCTTAATTTAAGCTACTTGATTTATTAATAGATATATATAATCAAATGAATATATTATTTACATCAAACATAATATATTTCTAGACTTCTCATTTGTTAAAATACAGTAGATAATATTGTGATGATTGGAGACATGACTCTTCAGTAAATACTTCATTTGTGATACTGCAGAATTTTCAGTTGCAAATTCATACCCTTTTGAACTTTGACATATTCATCTCAAACAATCTGTGAACCTGGAAAAGTTTTGAGTCACAAAGTAAATAGTGTGAATCTATATTTTAATAACAGGGTTCAAATGTTTTACAATGGTAAACAGTTCCACACCTTGTTCATATTATTAGCATGTAAGTATATGAATGCTGATATCATTGAGATCACTACACATACTATTATTGAAAAGCAGATATATTCTGTGCAGTTTTTGACTTTGACTTGATGTTGATTTCTCTTTCCTTTTCTCTGTTTTGGCATTTCCATTGAAATGTAGTTTTCTTAGGTTTATCAGAAGTAGGAATGATTTTACTGCCAGAAATGAATGTTGGTATTTAATAAAATGAATACCATTATCATAAAATCATAGAATTCTAACAGTTAGATGGAACTTCTTTAGATCTCTTACCTGTGTGATTTTGTTCTTGATGCAAGGATTCTTTTTCTAGCATATTGGATATATCCATTCTTTGATATTTGCTTCTGGTTGTAAGGAGTTCTTTATTATCACAACAGCTATTGTGTATCATATCAAGGACGTGCTAGCCTCAGAAAATGAGCTGGGGAGTGCTTCCCTTTTTTTTGTTGTTGTTTTTTGTTGTTGTGGTTTTGTTTTTGTTTTTTGGGTTTTTGTTTTATTTTAACTCTGGAATCATTTATGGAAGATTCAAATAGTTTGTCCCTTAATTTTAAAAAATTAAAATTCATAATATTATTCCATTCAACAGCTTTTTTAGACATTATTTACATACAGTTTTATGCATACAATTAGATGACTTTTAGTATATTTACAGTTTATACCATCATCACCACCATCAAATTTAGAAGTTTTATCACTCAAAAAAAAAAAGTTTTATCACTCAAAAAATAATCAATATACCATTAACAGTTACTCTTTCTCCCTTCATCCAAAACCCTGGCAAATGCTGACCTTCCTGTCTCTATGAATTTGCCTGTTCTAGGTGTTTAATAAGAATGGAGTCACACAATATGTGGTCTTTTGTGACTGGCTTCTCATGGGAAGTCACCATAATGCTTTTGAGGTTGACTTATTTATCAGTCTTCATTTTTATGGCTGAAAGTAATCCATTTTATGGATGTACCATGTTTTCTTTATCCACTCATAGTTGGTAGACATTTGTGTTTACATCTTTTGGCTATTATGAACAATACTGCTGTGATAATTTTTGCACATCTTTTCTTATGGACATATTTTAATTTCTGTTAGCTATGTACCTAGTAGTAGAATTGTTGGGTCGTATGGTAGCTCTGTGGTTAAGGTTTTGAGGAATTAACAGTCTGTCCTCCAAAGTGTTTCTGCCATTTTGCAATTCCACATCAACTTATGTAGGTTCTAATTTATTCAAGTTGTAATTGTCTTTTTGGTGTTAACCATCCCGGTGGGTATGTGGTGGATCTCATTTTGGTTGTCATTTGCAGTTCACAAATGACTAGTGATATTGAGCATCTTTTCATGTGCTTGTTGGCCATTTGTAGAAGCTGTTTTTTATTTTCTTATTGTTTTCAAATACTTGTCCCACTTTTTAGTTGGGTTATTTATCTTTCCTTTTAATTGAGCAGTTCTTTATATATTCTGGATATTAGATTCTCATTAGATATAATTTACAAATGTCTTCTCTCATTCTATGAATTATCTTTTTTACTATCTTGATTATTTCATTTCTTTTATATTCTTAATTCTATTTTTCCCTGCTGTATTAGACATTATTCCCTTGCTATTTTTTTTTCAATCTTAGAAATTAACACTCTTTACACAAAGTAAAATTTGGTTCTGGAAATACTAAGATGCCTTTTTAATTTAGTAAATCATACAATAATTTATGGTATTTACTCTCCTCCTGAACAACACACAGGTCTTTAAGTACTTTAATTCAGCGATTCTCTCCAGATTGACTGGCTATTACTGTTATATATTTTAATTTATCTCTTATTTTTCTGAATTTTGTAAATTTAAATCATTTAAAAAATAATTGCATATATATTACATGTATACAATTAGTACAGGGTTTGGAAAATTTATTCAATAAATGGCCAGATAGTAAATATTCTCAGTGTCATCAACTATCTGGTTTTTGTAACAACTACTCAGCTTTGCTTTGTAGTACAGAGGCAGCCATAAATAGTATGTCAATGAATTGACACTCCAGTAAAACTTTATTCACAAAACCTGATAATCAGTCACATTTGGTCATGGGCCACCTATGCTAACTCCTATACCAATGCCTTACTAGACATTTGTTGTCACAGCTCATTCCTTTCTTCTACCTCAGATAATTTTCCTTCTGCCTTTTTTTTTTTTAATGATGTGCTGTTAGCAAACAATTTTTTTTTGTTTGAAACTGTATTTTGCCTTCTTTTTGGAAAGAATTTTTTTTGTTATATATATATATATATATATACAGTTTTATATATATATGTGTATGTATGTATATATATATGTGTATATATATATATATATATATATATATATGGTTTCTTACTGATTGTTTTGGCCATTAAAGATCCTTTTGTGCTTACTTTTGTTTTTCATTGCCTTTCTGAGAAATTCACCATCAGTTTGTGGTTTTTTTAGTGTCTTTCGGGCAGCTTTAAGGATTTTTTTTTTTTTGGCTTTTAAATCTTTGTTCTTTTAAGTGTTAGTATTGGTGTCTTTGTGAGCTTTTCAAGTTTTCTGGCATTTTCTCTTCATATATTGCCTCTGTCTCATTCTTTCTACATATATGTTAGACATTTTTTTTTTTACTGTATTGTTCTTGTCTCTTTAATATTTTTCCCTTTGACTTTCTGGCCTGTAGTCTGAGTAATTTCTTTGATATTACATTTTATTAATTTTATTTTCATCTGTATCTAATGTGCTGTTTTTTGGGGGTAAAACTTTATAGAATTCTAATATATCATACAGAAATGAAATACATCAACTATTAGTATACAACTTGATACATTTCATAAAATAAATCTGCCCATGTTACTAGCTTCTCAATCAAGATCAAAAATTTTACCAAAACCCAGGAGATCTTCTCTAGTCCCTTGCCGGTCTCTGTTACTTCAGAGGTACATGGTATCAGGATGTCTAAAACCATAAATTATTTTTCCTGTTTTTCAACTTTGTAATACTTTATTAAATTTTAAAATTTGCTTATGATATTTTCATTTTCATTGATTTTTTAAAAATCCTTGCATTTTATTCATAATTTCCAAGGCTTTGTTATATTTCTTGATACATGAATCATTTTATTGTCTGAGTCCTGCTGATTCTTGCCTGTATGCCTAGTGTTGTTCTTTGTGGGTTTTTTTGTTTGTTTCTTTGTTGCTCCTTTTTGTGGGGGAGAGTCTACTTATTTTTCCTGGAAATATTTGTCTAGAAATTTTTTTGAAGATGAGCTCAAAGATTCTTCCTTTGTAGTTCAAATTTATTTCTGATGTATTGGGAGCAATACCAGTTTACAACCACTTGAAACTAGAGGCTTTTATACCATGTAGATAATAAAAATTCAAGTTACAATCTTTTATGAGGCTTGGTTTGTGGTTATATGTATTTTTTTCCACTCTGTTCAAGGTTCAGCTTTCTGATCATGTACAGAGGGTAAAAACAGGGCAGTTTTATTTCTAGTTTATTCTAACATTAATATTGTAGCCATATGCATTAAAATCTTATGTTCTATTGGGTTCTACAATGCAAGTGTCAACAAGGATGTTCCATTTCACCAGGTTTGAAATGCCTCAACCAATTTGTTTTGCTTACCTCGGAGTTCCTGACTTTTCTCAGTCCCTGGCCTTAATAAAGCCTTACTTTTTTGGGGAAACTCACTAATGAATTTAAGAAGATATGGAGTGCAGGGGCGCCTGGGTCTTTGTGACGCTCAGTCTGTTGAGCATCCGACTTTAGCTCAGGTCATGATCTTGCGGTTTGTGAGTTCGAGCCCCGCATCAGGCTCTATGCTGACGGCTCAGAGCCTGGAGCCTGCTTCAGATTCTGTGTGCCCCTATCTCTCTGCCCCTCCCCGCTCATTCCCCCCACCCCTGTAAAAAAAAAAAAAAATTAAAAAAAATTAAAAAAAAAAGATATGGAGTGCATGTCTCTGTGTGTGTAAACCAGTTCATATAAATTTTATTCATAGTGTGATGTATAAACATTTTATAAATATATTCATCCTTTTTGTTTTTAGCACAAATGTCATTCAGGGCACTAAATCGACCAGGTTGCTGGAAATACAGTCCCTCAGTGATTTAAAGATGTGACAATATCATATCCCCCGTTTATCTAATGGATTTTATGAAAGGACTGATATATACTGCTCTACACTTCTTTATCTTTTGAATACTCTTTAAAATCCCTGTTATAGCACTTCTGCCAGCTTCTTTTTCTCCTCTTGTATGATAAATTACTTTCTTCTCACCTTGTTTTTCAAATACATTATGAATGACTTAAGGAACTACAGAAGTCTCCATCTTTAAAGCAGAAGGTGTTATATTCTGATATTTTATTCCTAGAACTGAGTTAGATAGCATCTTAGTTTGTTTTGAACATTGAAAAAAATCACACACCAGATGGAGAGGGCAAGAATCAAATAGAAACTTCTAAAGTCTATTTTTCTTACTCCCTGGGAGAAAATAGTGTGACAATATAATCAGCCCTGAAACCTAAAGTAAAAACAGTTTTTTGTTTTTTTGTTTTTTACCACATGGTTATTCTCATTGGCCAAACCTACCTTGAGGGAAGGAGATTATTTCATGAGATTTGAACATCCATTGTCTAATACCATGTTTTGTAATCCCTTATGTTTGTTTTATCCAGATTTTTTTCTTATAAATGATTTCTAGTTTCATACCTTTGTGGTTGGAAAAGATAATTGATGTGATTTCATTCTTCTTGAATTTATTGAGACTTGTGTTGTAGCCTAGCATGTAATCTGTCCTGGACAATGTTCCATGTGTCCTTGAAAAGAAGTGATGCTTCTGCTTTTGGATAGAATAATCTGTATGTATCTTTTTAGTCCATCTGATCTAATGTGTCTTTTAAGGCCAGTGTTTCCTTATTAATTTTCTGTCCTGAGTTATCTCCTCATTGATACAAGTGGAGTATTAAAGTCTCCTACTATTCTTATCCTGCCATCTATTTTTGCCTTTACTTCTGTTAATATTTGCTTTATGTATTTAGGTGCTTCTATTGGGTGCATAAATGTTTAAAAATGTTATATCCTATTGTTGGATTGATCCTTTCATCATTGTATAATGCTCTCCTTTATTTTAATGCTCTCCTTTATTTTGAAGTCCAGAATCATGATGCCTTCAGCTTTGCTTTGCTTTTTTCAGGATTGCTTTAGCTAATTCTACTCCTAAAACCAGTACTGCATTGTATGTTAACCAATTGGAATTTAAATAAAATTTGAAAAGAAAAAAAGAGTCTATTTTGTCTGACATAAGTATTGCTACCCCAACTTTCTTTTCATTGCCATTTGCATGGAATATCCTTTTCCATCCTCTTACTTTGAGTCTGTGTGTGTCTTTAGATTTGAAGTGAGTCTCTTGTAGGCAACAGATATATGGGTTTTGTTTTTTTTAATTCATTCATTCATTCACTCTGTGTCTTTTGATGGGGAGTTTAGTCTATTTGCATTTAAAGTAATTATCCGTTGGTATATATTTATTGTCATTTTGTTTATTGTTTCCCAGCTGTTTTTTGCAGTTCTTCTCTGTTCCTTTTCTTCTTTTCCTCTCTTATGCTTTGATTGTTTCCTTTAATGTTGTATTTAGATTTTTTTTTCTTTTGTGCATTTACTAGAAGTTTTTTCTTTGTGGTTACTGTGAGGTTTACACATATCATCTTATGTATATAACAGTCATTTTAAAGTTCACAGTAACTTAATTTTTAATACATTTCAAAGCTTTATATTTTTACTTTCCCCCACCTTATATCTCATATTTTTAAAGACATAATTTTTTTTAATGTTTATTTATTTTGAGAGAGAGAGAGAGACAGTGCAGTAGAGGGAGGGACAGAGAGAGAGAGAGAGAGAGAGAGAGAAATCCTTGCTGTCAGCACAGAGCCTGACGAGGGGCTTGGGCCTATGAACTGTGAGATCATGAGCTGAGCCAAAATCAAGAGTTGGACACTTAACCAGCTGAGCCACCTACGTGCCCCTTATGTTTCATATTTTTGATGATTCATTTTACATCTTTTTATGTATCCCTGAACTAATTATTATTTTTTTAATTTTTACAACTTTTATACTCTTCATACTTGGTTTATAAGTAATATGTCTACTACTTTTATTATTTATTTACCTTTTCCAGTGTGATTTTTACTTTTGTATGTTTTCTTATTAAATAGTACATTGTATTTTTAGTTTATTCTTTTGAACATTTCTTGTAGCCTGTTTAAGTAGATGAACTCCTTTACCTTTTGCTTAACTGGAAAATTCTCAATCTTTCTGAATGATAATGTCTGGGTACAGAATTCTTGGTCGGCCATTTTTTTTTCCTTTTAGCCTTTTGAATATATCATGCCACTCTTTTTTGATCTATAAAGTTTTTGCTGAAATATCTGCTAATTGCCTTAGGGGGTTTTCCCTGTATGTAATATGTTGCTGTTCTCTTACTACTCTCTGTTTACCTTTTATCATTTTAATGAGAATGTGTCTTGGTGTGTTTCTCTTTGGGTTCATCTTATTTGGGCCTCTCTGATCATCCTGGACATAGATGTCTGTTTGCTTCCCCCAGATTATGGATGTTTTTAGCCATTATTTCTTCAAATAAATTTTTCTTGACTTTTCTCTCTTTTCTCCTTCTGGGACTCGGATAATGAGAATGTTATTCCATTTGATATTCTCCCAGAGGTCCCTTAAAGTATCCTTACTTCTTTTAATTCTTTTTTAATTTTTATGCTTTTTGTTTTCCATTCCTTTGTTTTTCATTCATTGATGGTGCTTCTGTTTCATCCATTCTGCTGTTAAATCCCTCTAGTATACTTGTAAGTTTAGTTTTAATGTTTCGTGTTTTCTTATTTTCTGTCTCTTTGTGGAAGGAAATTCTTGGTGCTTCTCCATTGCTTAGATAGGTGAGCATCTTTATGACCATTACTTTGAACCCTTTATCTCGTAGGTTGCCTCTCTCCATTTCATTAAGGTCTTTTCCTGTGGATTTGCCTTGTTCTTTGGAATATATTCTTCTGTCTACTCATTTTGCTTGTTTCTCTGTGTTTGTATGTATTAGATGAAATGGCTATCTCCCTCAACCTTGAAGGAATAGTCTTGTTGTAGGAGGTGTTTTGTGTGGCCCAGGTGTTTTGTGTGTCCTGTGGCTACCAGAGCTAGTCATTCTATGGGCATCCCCACAGATGTAGACATCCTGTGGGCTGTTTGTCCCCTGGTTTTGATAGGGCTTCAGTTGGTATTGTGTGCAAGGTGGGGCTCTAGGTACTCACCTGGCTTATGTATCTTGGCTACTGCATGGGGAGAGTGGGCTTCCAGCTGCTTGCCTGTTCTGGTTGTGGCTTTCATTCTTGGTGGATTGGGCATGACTTGGGATACTTATCTGGCTTTTTTTACACCTTGGGTGCTACATGGAAGTGGGGAGGGGCAGGAGGCTCACCCAGCCTGTTCAAGGTGAGTGGTGGGCAGACCACACCTACCCACTGGTGCCAGAAGCCTAGAAGGGGTCCACCTAAAATGGTACTTGTTGGCTCCTTCACCAACAAGGTAGGATGAGATTGCAAAAATGGCTGTTGACAGCACATCCGTCCACAGCAGACTGCTTTTTTACATTTTTAAATTATTTAATTTAAAATTACAGATTCCTGTCTCTCTTTAAAATTAGTAAATTGGTCTCCCTGTGTTATGGTCTAGGGGCTTTTTCTTGTTTTTGTGCTGGATCATAGGGCAAATGAGTTTGTGGGCAAACCCTTTAAGAACAGATCTTTGTTCTCTAATGTACTGTGATTCTTCTGGTCTTAATCTTTATTGGTATTCAAAACTAGACATTAAAATTGTTTTAATGTTCATTCATTTTTGAGAGAGCACGAGTTGGGGAGGGGCAGAGAGAGAGACACACACACACACACAGAATTCGAAGCAGGCTCCAGGCTCTGAGCTGTCAGCACAGAGCCTAACATGGAGTTCAAACCCACGAACCCTGAGATCATGACCTGAGCCAAAGTCAGACACTCAACCAACTGAGCCACCCAGGATCCCCAAAACCAGACATTTTACACCTTGTCTCTACTATGCCTGCCTCCAAGGTCAGGATTGCTGATTTGGGGCACAATCCCTTAACTTTTCCAGGGTGTATTCTGTATTTGTAGGAACCCTCCCTCATGTGCCTCCTCTGAGGTGGTTTTTGGGGCAAGGTGTGTCTGCCTTCCCACTCTTCTACGTGTGTCTTTCTTGGCTTTTGAGTGGAGGTGCTACTCATCTAGTTCATGGATCCTAGAGGAAAAGCATGCCATATGTAGTTATAAATTTGTTGTGTCCATGGGAGGAGGTGAGTTCAGGGTCTTCCTATGTCATCATCTTGAACTCTCTCATGAAGAATTGATGTTAACAAACCTACAGAGTGTGTGTGTGTGTGTGTGTGTGTGTGTGTGTGTGTGTGTGTGTGTGTGTTTTATTTGAGAAAGGAGAGAGGGTGGTATTTATGTGTATGTATGTGTTGATATTCTTAGGTTGCAAGGAACAGAAATCAAGTCAGGAGAACTTAAACAAAAATGGAACTTATGATTCATTCTCCACATATTCTATTACAGAAAGCAACTTTAACTTTTAGTTAAAATTTTGATACTAATCTCACTATTTGTCTCTGGTAATTATGAGCACCATGCTTTCAATTAAAACTTTCTCTTATTTCTTTCTTTGTTGTTTTCCTTGTCCTCACAACTCCTTTTGAATTATTTTTTCTTGCTTTGTCTTTGGTGTTGCTTGGTTATTCTGAGTTACAGATTTCTCTTGAAACTAATTTATCGAAACCAATTATTTAAACTTACGGAATGAATAACAATAATATTTCCTATGTAACTAAAGTTTTGTGCTTCAAACCGTTTATTTGATGGAAATATTTCAGTATATTGCATGGTGTGTGTGTGTGTGTGTGTGTGTGTGTGTGTGTGTATAGTGATGGGTTGTTAATCATACCGCTCTGATTTACAAAGGAAATTCAAATCCATTGTTTCTGTAGAGAAAAGTAGGGCCGCTCTCCCCACTGCTTGCTACTGCCCACCCCCAGCCTCACTATCTTTTTCTGTGTTTAAACAAGGACAACTCTACTGTTGCAGGGTCTTAGCATATGCTGTATATGTGACTGCCTCCTTCTTGATCTTTTTTCTAGCCTTGTTCTCACTTTTTAGGCTTCTATGTATTTAACTTGTCAGCTCCGTCTGTTCTGTGATGTTACTGCTTCTGACTCATCACTCTTAATACTCCTATCCCTATTTTAATTATTTTTATTCAGCTCCTGATTGCCCTCCTAGGGTAAAAAGTGTAAGAAGTGTATCTGTCTTGTTCACGGTACTATTCCTATCATTTAGCACAATTTAGCACAATGAATGGCACGAAATAGGGGTTCACTAAATAGTTGTAGAGTATGCTATTTGGCAAATAATTTTTGGTTACTGTAAGGAGAAAAAAGAACTTAAAGAATGAAAAGGTAAATTTCTGATGTGTCTTCAAGTTCGTAAATAATTGAAAAAAAATTCTTTGTCATTATGACATGAAAAAAAAAGAAAAACAATTACAAAATGATCAATAGAATGAGCATGGAGGGTTCTCCTAGATTTCAGGCATAACTGAATTTGGACTTCAGAAGTTCATAATGAGGAGCTGTTTGTTGAAATGTGTCATCTGATTTCAATTGCCATAGAAAGGGAGAGATGATCTCTAATGTGGTCAGATCAAATCTGTATAGGGTGTTTGGGTCAAAATCAACATCTTGAGTTTCATTACGAAGCATTTGCAGTGAGGCTTGCAGATGTAATTTGCTACATCTATCTCACACCTCTGAGCAGATGGGTTTCTACACTGTGCCTAGTAGAGGTTTGTTTTTTCTTCTTTGAAAGAGTTGCCTGCAACTTTAATAAAATATTTTGACAGAAATGGAATATTGAGATCATTTATAAATTAAAACTTTGCTATTGTTGGCTTTAGTGAATTTTCATAGAAACTGACGTTAAAATTGTTGAGCATCTATGAAAAACAGAAAGTTTTCCCATGTAATTCTTTTTTATCTTTTTGGTTTATATTGTTCTATCTTGAGTTTTTTAATATCTTAATTTGATAATTACAATTTCTACTTATTCTGAAAGAAGATGTACTATTACATTAGATTTTTTCCAGTTTTACACAATGTCTTTAATTGTAGTCCTTAATCCATATGTAAATAAGATACCTTGGGGAAAAGAAAAAGCTCAGAAAAAAGCTTAAGATTTGTTCTCGATGCTGCTGCTGTTAAATAAATCTCTTGGATACCATCATGTATGTATTACAAATGAAGTTAAGGTGTTGAAATGCCTAAATGTAGTTAATACAATTGCTGTATACATCATTATTTTCTCAATAGCTCACATCCATCCTGCTCCATCATTTGTTTAGTCATGGATTCTGTGACTTTCAAAGACTTGAGAATGAACCTTATTTAATTGCTTCCCTGTCAGTCAATTTTGTATTTCCCAACACCCCCCCACACACATATGCGAACAATTTTATAAACAAAAACAAAAATGGCAGAACTAGTGTATATTTTACCTTTAAAATATATAATTTAAAATTCACTTAAGATCATAAAAATGGGTTTTTGAAATGATACCAAGGTAACCTAGTTTCATTAAAGGAATTTTTTAAACATTGGGATATAATTGACACATAGCATTGTGTAAGTTTAAGGTATATAACATATCAGTTTGCTACATTTATATATTGCAATATGATTACCATCATAGTGTCAGCTAACACTTCTGTAGGTCACATAATTATCATTTCTCTTTTGTGATGAGAACATTTAATACCTAGTCTCTTAGCAACTTTAAAGTATGTAATACAGTATTACTGACTATAATCAGTAAGTTGTACATTAGGATTCCAGAACTTCTTCATCTTCTAGTTGCAAGTTTGTAACCTTTAACAGCATCCCCCCAATTTTCCCACCCCTGAGCCCCTGGTAACCACCATCCTACTCTCTGTCTCTGTGAGTACAGCTTGTTTAGATTCCATATGCAAGTGATATATAGTATTTGTCTTCCTCTCTCTGACTTATCTCACTTAGCATAAGTCTTCATTAAAGGAACTTCTAAAGCACGAATATACAAGAGAGAAAAATCACTTTGGTGATAACCAGTATTAACGATTTAGTTTTGTATTTCTTCCCAGAGCTTGTTTTTTCTCTTTTGTTTGATAAATATATACATACATATACGTATATAGTATCCATGTTGTAAAATGATTATGTGATCATTAGCAACCAAAGTATGCCAGAGAGTGGAATATAAATGAGGACCTTGAATAATAGTAGCTCTGCTCAACCACTGACAATTGGGCTTGAGTACTTCCTTTTCTACTACTGTCCTTATATTTTTAAATACCTCTTTTGAAATATAATTTACATTCATAATATTTACTCATTGTATGCCTACAGTTCAGTGATTTTTGAGGAAATGTATAAAGATATGCAACCATCACTCCAAATACAGTTGTAGAACATTTCTGTCACCTCAGATTTCCCTTATGTCCATTTTGTAATTAATTTCTGTTCCCCACACTCCAGTCCTAACCCCCTATTGATCTGATTTCTGTCTTTATAAACTTGGCTTTTCTGGACATTTATTAAAAGGGAATCATACAGTATGTAGTTTTTTGCATCTTAAGATCTTATGTATTTATGTATCAGTGTACCCAGGGTACACTTTTTTTCACTTAGTATAATATTTTCATTAAAAAATTTTTTTTTACATTTATTTATTTTTGATAGAGACAGAGCACAAGTGGGGGGGGGCAGAGAGACAGGGATACACAGAATCCAAAGTGGGCTCCAGGCTCTGAGCTGTCAGTACAGAGCCCGACGCAGGGCTCAAACTCAAACCACAGGATCATGACCTGAGCCGATGTCGGACGCTTAACCGACTGAGACACCCAGGTGCCCCATCACTTAGTGTAATATTTTTAAAGTTCATTCATGATATACCATGTATCATTATGTACCATGTACATAATGACAATTATAAGTAATAATTCTGTGGTTATGTCACATTTTGTTTATTAATTTTACAGTTAATATTCAATTGTGCAGTCATCAGTTTTTGACTATTATGATTAATGCTGCTGTGAACATTTGGGTACATGAATTTATATAGACAAATGTTATTTATGATAGAGTCTTTGGGGTAGAATTACTGGATTTTATAGTAACTTTTTATTGAATATTTCAAGAAATTGCCCAACATTTCAGAAGTGATTGTACCATTTGACATTACCACTATTAACGTATTAGAATTTTACTTTCAATATATCTTTGCCAGCACTTAGTATTTTTGCCATTCTAAAAGAGTATGTAGTACTTTATTGGGGCAGTCAGTTTGCGTTTCTGTAATGACTAATGTTAATGGACTTTTTTCATGTACTTACTACATATTTCCTTAGTGAAATGTGTATTTAAATTGTCCATTTTTTAGTTATCTTCTAATTTTTGAGTTGTAAGAGTTCTTATATGTTCTAGATGGAGGTCCTTTTTCAGATATATTATTTACTAATATTTTCTTCTAGGTTGGGGCTTTTGTTTGCATTTTCTTTTTTTTTTTTTTAATTCAAATTCCAGTTAGTTAACTTGCAGTGTTATTTGTTTCAGGTATACAATGTAGTAGTGATTAACCACTTTGATACATCACCAGGTGCTCATCACAACAAGTGCACTCCTTAATCCCCATCACCTATTTTACCCATTCCTCCACCTGCCTCTCCTCTGGTATCTGTCAGTTCTTTATAGTTGAGTCTGTTTCTTCATTTGCTTCTCTCCCTCTTTCCTTTTTTATCCTCTATGCTTGTTTGTTTTGTTTCTTAACTTGCACATATGGGTGAAATCATACGGTATTTGTCTTTCTGACTGACTTATTTCACTTAGCATAATACTCAGTAGCTCCATTCACATTATTGCAAATGGGAAGATTTCATTCTCTTTATTATGGTTGAGTAATATTCCATTATGTATATATACTGCATTGTTTTTATCCATTCATCAGTTGATGGACACTGGAGCTGTTTCCATAGTTTGAATTTGCATTTTCCTAATAGTTTTATAACTTAAATTTTAGAATTTAATAAAATCCTCTTTCATTTTCTTTATTAATTGTGCTTTGGGTGACTTAGTTTTAACTCTTACAATATGGTCTATGGTCCTTTTTGATGTATTTTTTTTTGTATGATGTGAGATAAGAGTCTTAAATTCATTTTATTATATGCGGATATTTAATTTTCTTAGCATCGTATTCAAAAGATTGTCCTTACGGAACTGTCTTGGCACCTTTGCTGAAAATCAGTCAACCATAAATCTAAGTCACTTTTTCCCCCTGTACTCTCAATTCTATTCCATTGATCTATATGCCTATCCTTGTGCCTGTACCACACAGTGATAATTACTGTGGTGTTATATTGTCTTTAAAATTATGTAATACAAGTCGTCCAACTTCCTTTTTTTCTTTGAAATTATTTTGTCTATTTTAAATTCTTTGCATTCCTATGCAAGTTTAAGCGTTAGCTTATTGGTTTCTACAAAAAAGAACCTGCAAAGACTTTGATAGGAATGGCATTTAACTTATAAATGAAATATTGGGGATATTTCCCATCTTGACAATGTTGAGTCCTTCAGTTTATGATCCTAAAATGTTTCTCCTTTTATTTATGCCTTCAATTTTATTCAGCAGTATTTTGCAGATTTCAGTGTGTTGAATGCCTTGCATGTCCTTTGTTGAAATTTTAAAATGCATTTAAGTTGCTGTGATTGGAATTATGTTCTTATTTTCATTTTTAAAATTTTTCATTGCCTGTATCTAAAAGTATAATTTTGTATATTTCCCTCATATCCTGTGACGTCACCAGACTTGTTTATTCTAGTTGTTAGTGTGGAGTCTCTGAAATTTTCTATAAAGTGAGCTATGCCATCTATGAATAAAGACTCTGTTACTTCTTTGTTTCCAATCTGCACGTCATTAATTTTTTCTTTTGTTTTTACCTTAGTACATTGGCTGGAATCTTCGGTACAATGCTGCATAAAACTAATGAGAACACATATCCTTGCCTTATTCCCAAATCTTGAGAGAAAGCCTATAGAATGTCACCACTAAGTATTATGGTAGCTATGTATTTTTCATAGATGTCCTTCATCAGGTTGAGAAAGATCCATTCTATTCCCAATTTTTTCAGGCTTTTTACCATGAAATGCTTTGAATTTTTTCAGATGCTTTTATGAAACCATTCAGATACTGGTGTGTGTGTCTTTTACTATTAATGTTGCATATTAATCAGTTTTACATAATTAATTGTTTAAACGATTAAACTAATCTTGGATTTGGAGATGGATCCTGCTTGGTTATGGTGTATCATCTCTTCATATGGTACTGGACACAGTTTGCTTTTTTTTTTTTTTTTTAAGGATTTTGTATATATTTTCATGACAGATTTTAGTTTATAGTTTTCTGGCAGCGTCTGCCCTGGTTTTCATAACGGGATAATGCTAGCCTTGTAGAATGAGTTGGGAAGTCTTTCCACCTGTTCTGTTTCTGGAAGCGTTCCTGGACAAATAGCATTATTTCATTAATTTTGGTAGAAATCACCCTTGAAGGCCTGGGGAATGGGTAGACCTTTTTTTGTAGAAAGTTTTTGAATTAATAATTCAATCACTTTATTTGTTTTAGGCCTATTCAGAGTTTCTGTTCCTCTTCTAGTCAGTCTTAATAAATTGTGTCTAGAAAGTTATCCATTTATCTAAGTTTTCTAAATTGTTGCGGCATACAGAATTGTTCATAATACTGTATTTTAATCCTTTTAAATTTCTTTAGGGTTGATGTAATATTCCTCCTTTAATTCTTCATTTTAGTAAGTTGTGGATTCTTTTTTTGAGGTTAGTCTAGTTAAAGGGTTATCACATTGCTGATCTATTCGTAGAATCAACTTTTAGCTTTATTGTTTTTCTGTTGTGTTTCTTAAAGGGATAACTTAAGTTATGGATATGAAATGTATGATACAGACACTTAATACTATAAACTTTTCTTTAAGCATTATTCTAATTTCCAAATACTGTTATTTAATGCACAATATTTTGAATTTTCCTTATGCTTTCTTCTCTGGCCCCCGGTTATTTAGAAACCATGCATTGTTTAACTTCCATGTATTGAAAATTTCAGGTTTCTATTTTTTCCTGTTTTCTAATTTAGTCCCATTGTGGTCTAGACCATATATTTAATAATTTCAATCCTTTTAACTATATTAAGACTTGCATTATGGTCTATCATATGGTCTATTTCAGAGAGTGTTCCATATGTGCTTCAGTGAATTTTCTATAGTAGTTGGTGCAACATTCTATGTATGTCAGTTAGATCAAATGGGTTGATATTGCTTTATACTCTTCTGTACCAATGCTGACTTTCTATCTACTTATTCCATTATTGAGAGTGGAGTATTGAGATATTCAAGTGTTACTGTTTAGTTGCTTAGTCTTTAAATCTTGTCAGGTTTTGCTTCATATATTTCCCTATTAAATGTCTTTCTTTCTATAATACTCTCTTAAATTTATTTTGTTATTTATTATAGTTATTCCAATATTTTTATGCTTATAGTTTTTATGATGTATCTTTCCCATCCTTTTACTTTAAATTTTTAAAAATATTTTATTTGATATTTGAGAGAGAGTGTGTCAACAGGTAAAGGGAAGAGAGAGAGGAGGAGAGAGGATCCAAAGTAGACTTCATGCTGACAGGCTAACAACTGCAAGCCTGATGCAGTGTTTGAACTCATGAATGTTGAGATCACGAACTGAGCTCAAGTTGGATGCTCAACTGACTGAGCAACCCATGTTCCCCTCCCCCATCCTTTTACTTTAAATGTAGTTCTGTTTTTGAATGAAGGTAATTAATTTAGTTAGGTCTTGCTTATTTTTGCAGTCTGAAAATACCTTATTTTTAAGTGAGGTGTTTAGACCATCTGTATTTTGTGTCTTATTGACATATTTGAATAAAATGGGTCATTAGCTATTTTTTGTTTTGTGTATTTTGTTCCTCTGATCTTTTTTTACTGCCTCCTATATCTGAAATGCATATTTTAGTGTACGATTCTATTTTCTCCATCAGTTTTTCTTTTTACTATGTACTGTTTTTTATAATTATGGTTCTCTTTTCTGAGGAAACTGGATTTTATCTCTTTTTTTAATGTATTTATTTTTGAAAGAGAAAGCGAGCAAGTGTGTGGGAGGGACAGAGAGAGAGAGAGAAAGGGGGGTACAGAGGATTCCAAGTTGGTCTCACGCTGACAGCAGTAAGCCTGATGCAGGGCTCAAACTCAAGAACCATGAGATCGTGACCTGACCAGAAGTCAGACACTCAACTGACTGAGCCACCCAGGGTATACACCCTACTGTATACTTTTTTAAAGGTGACTCTAGGAATTGTATTATTATGCTCCTGAATTTATCACACTTTAACTTAGATATATTTTAACTTAATCTTTTTTTTTTTTTTTTTTTTTTTTTAGTTTCAGGTTTTTATTCCAATTTTCCAATTGTGATAAATCAGCTTTGTCAAGATTTGAGAATTTGGGGGAAATATTGGACGCCCTATCTGTCATATACTTTAAAATATTTAAGTTTGCAAACTTTTTTAACTGATTCAAAAATATTTATTGAATGTGGTAATATTCTTGGCATAGGGATTAAACTGAACTTTTTTTTTCAAATTTGTTTTAAATTCTAGTTAGTTAAAATTTGTGTAATATTAATTTCAGGAGTAGAATGAATGAATTAATGATCTTGCAGTTGGTCAGATCGAACCCAGGTAGCACTCTGTGCTGACAGTGTGGACCTGCTTGGGATTTTCTCTCTCCCTCTCTCTGCCCCTTCCCTGCTGGCTGGCTCTCTCTCTCTCTTTCTCTCTCTCTTTTAGAATAAATGAATAAGTAAACTTAAAAATCAATGATTCATCACTTACATATAACAGCCAGTGTTCATCACAAGTGCCCTTCTTAATACGCATCATCCATTTAGCCCACCCCCCAACCACTTCCCCTGCCTCGACACTCAGTTTGTTCTCTGTTGTTAAGAGTCTCTTATGCTTTGCTCCCTTTTCTTTTCTCCCTCCTTCCCCTATGTTTGTCTGTTTTGTTTCTTAAATTCCACTTATGAGTGAAATCATAGGATGTTTGTCTTTCTCTACTGACTTATGTTGCTTAGCATAATATACTCTATCTACATTATTGCAAATGGCAAGATGTGATTCTTTTTGATAGCTGAGTAATACTCCAGTGTCTATATTTACCACATCTTTTTTATCCAGTCATCAGACAACGGACATTTGGGCTCATTCCATAATTTGGCTGTTGTTGTTAATGCTGCTATATGTGCATGTGCCCGTTTAAATCTGTATTTTTGTATCCTTTGAGTAAAGACCTAGTAGCTTGATTGCTGGGTCATGCAGTAGTTCTATTTTTAACTTTCTGAAGAATCTCCATACTCTTTTCCATAGTGGCTACAGCAGTTTGCATTCCTACCAACCAACACTGTAAGAGGGTTCCCTTTCTCCATATCTTCACTAGCATCTGTTGTTTCCTGTGTTGTTAATTTTAGCCATTCTGACAGGTGTGAGGTGGTATCTCATTGCAGTTTTGATTTGTATTTCCCTGATGAGTGATATTGAGCATCTTTTCATGTGTCTGTTGGCCATCTGGTTGTCTTCTGTAGAAAAATGTCTATTCATGTCTTTACATTTCTTCACTGGATTGTTTGTTTTTTGGGTGTTGAGCTTGATAAATTCTTTACAGATTTTATACACTAATCCTTTATCAGATATTTCATTTGCAAATATATTCTCCCATTCCATAGGCTGCCTTTTTGTTTTGTTGATTGTTTCCTTCATTGTGTAGGAACTTTCTATCTTGGTGAAATCTCAATAATTTATTTTTGCTTTTGTTTCCCTTCCCTCTGGAGATGTGTCTAGTAAGAAGTTGCTCCACCCAAGGTCAAAGATGTTGCTGCTTGTATTCTCCTCTAGAATTTTGATGGTTTCCTGTCTCACGCTTAGGTTTTTCATCCATTTTTAAATGACTTTTGTGTATAGTGTAAGAAAATGGTCCAGTTTTATTTTTCTGCATTTTGCTGTCCAGTTTTCCCAACACCATTTGTTGAAGAGACTTTTTTCCCACTGGATATTCTTCCTGCTTTAATGAAGATTATTTGACTATATAGTTGTATATCCATTTCTGGGTTTTTTTTATTCTATTGCATTGATCTCTGTGTCTGTTTTTGTGCCAGTACCATACTGTCTTGATGACTACAGCTTTGTATTATAGCTTTAAGTGTGGAATTGTGATGCCCCCAGCTTTGCTTTTCTTTTTCAAGATTGCTTTGACTGAATAGAGTCTTTTGTGGTTCTATACAAATTTTAGGATTGTTTATTCTAGCTCTGAGAAGAATGCTGGTGGTATTTTGATAAGGACTGCATTAAATGCATAGATTGCTTTGAATATTATAGATATTTTAACAATATTTTTTCTTGTAATCCATGAGCACGGAATGTGTTTCCATTTCTTTGTGTCATCTTTAGTTTCTTTCATAAGTGTTCTATCGTTTTCAGAGTACAGATCTTTTACCTTGGTTACATTTATTCCTAGGTGTCTTATGGTTTTTGGTGTTTTTGTAAATGAGATTAATTCCTTGGTTTCTCTTTCTGCTGATTTGTTATTTGTATATAGAAATGCAACAGGTTTCCGTACATTGATTTTATATCATGTGACTCTGCTGAATTTGTGTAATAGTTTTAGCAGTTTTTTGGTGGAGTCTTTTCTTTCCAGGTTTTCTACATAGAGTATCATGTTATCTGGGAATAGTGAAAGTTTAACTTCTCCCTTGCTGGTTTGGATGCCTTTTATTTCTGTTTGTTGTCTGATTGCTGAGGCTAGGAATTTTAGTACTATATTAAATAACATTGATGAGAGTGGACATGCCTATCTTGTTCTTCCCCATAGAAGGAAAACCTGTCTGTTTTTCCCCATTGAGGATGGTACTAGCCTTTTTGATGTTTAGATGTTCCCTGTATCCCTACTTTGTTGAGGTTTTTATCAAGAATGGATGGTTGGTGCTAGATGGGTGATGGTTATTAAGGAGAGCACTTATTATGAGCACTGGGTATTGTGTGTAAGTGATGAATCATTGAATTCTGTGTCTGAAACCAATATTGCACTGTGTATGTTAACTAACTAGAACTTAAATAATATTTGAAAAAAAAATACAAGAATGGATGCTGTATTTTGTCAGATGCTTTTTCTGCTGCATCTAATGAGAGGGTCATATGGTTCTTATCCTTTCTTTTATTAATATGGTATATCTTGTTGGTTTTCAATTATTGAACCACCCCTACAGCCCAGGACAAATCCCACATGATCACAGTGAATAATTTTTTTAATGTATTTTGGATTCAATTTGTGTAGTATCTTGTTGGGCATTTTTGCATTCCTGTTCAAGGATATTGGCCTGTAATTCTCCTTTTTAGTGGGATCTTTGGTTTGAGAATCAAGGTAATGCTGGTGTCATAGAATGAGTTCAGAAGTTTTCCTTCTATTTCTACTTTTTGGAACAGTTTAAGAGGAATAGACAAACTCTTCTTTAAATGATTGGTAGAATTCCCCTGGGAAGACATATGGTCCTGGGCTTTTGTTTGTTGAGAGATTTTTGATTGCTGATACAATTTGATTGCTGGTTATGGGTCTGTTCAAATTTTCTATTTCTTCCTGGTTCAGTTTTGGTAGTTTGTATGCTTCTAAGAAATTATCTCTTTGTTCCAGATTGCCCAATTTGTTGGCACATAAATTTTCATAATATTCTCTTATAATTATTTTATTTCTGTGGTGTTGGTTGTGATCTCTCATCTTTCATTCATGATTTTATTTATTTATACTCTTTCTCCTTTTTTTTTTGAAAAGTCTGACTGCCCGTTTATCAATTTTACTTATTCTAGCGAAGAATCAGCTCTTAGTTTTGTTATATATGTTTTCTTTTTAGATTCTATATCATTTATTTCTGCTCCAATCTTTATTATTTTCTTTCTTCAGCTGGCTGTAGGCTTCATTTGTTCTTTTTCTAGCTCCTTCAGGCTTAAGATTAGGTTGTGTATTTGAGACTTTGCTTGCTTCTTGAGGTAAGCCTGCATTGCTATATAATTCCACCTTGTGACCACCTTTGTTCCATCCCAAAGATTCTGAACTGTTGCATTTCATTTTCATCTGCATCCACTTAAAAAAAGTTTTGTTTTTTTTTTTAAATTTCCTGGTTAACCCATTCATTATTTTGTAGGGTGTTCTTTAACTTCCATGTATTTGTGGTCTTCCCAAATTTTTTCTTGTGGTTGACTTCAAGTTTCATAGCATTGTGGTCAGAAAATATCCATGGTATGATCTCTGTCTTCTTGTACTTGTCACCTGATTTGTGATCCAGTATGTGATCTATTCTGGTGAATGTTCCATGTGCACTCAAAAAGAATGTGTATTCTGCTTTAGGATGCAGTGCTTTGAATATCTCTCTGAAGTCCATCTGGTCAAGTGTGTCATTCAGAACCATTGTTTTCTTGTTGATTTTCTGCATAGATGATCTGTCCCTTGTTGTAAGTGGTGTGTTAAAATCCCCTACTATTATGTTATTGTATTGGTATCAATGAGTTTCTTTATCTTTGTCATTCATTTATATATATATGTGTATATATATATATATATATATATATATATATATATATATATATATTTGGGGGCATACATATTTACAGTTGTTAGATCTTCTTGTTGAATAGACCTCTTTATGATGCCCTTCTTCTTCTCTTGAGTCTTTGTTTTAAAGTCTAATTTCTCTAATATAAGTATGGCTACTCCAGCATTCTTTTGATGCCCATTAGTATGATAGATGTTTCTCCACCCCCTCACTTTCAGTCTGCATCTGTCTAAAATGAGTCTCTTTTAGCTAACATATAGATGAGTATTTTTTTCATCCATTCTGATATCCTGTGTATTCTGATTAGAGCATTTAGTCCATTTACATTCAGAGTGATTATTGATAGATATGAATTTAGTGTCATTGTATTACCTGTAAAGTCATTTTTTTCTGGAGATTTTCTCTGTTAATTTCTAGTCTTTGTTGCTTTTGGTTTCTTACTCAAAGAGTCTCCTTTAATATTTCTTGCAAGGCTGGTTTAGTGGTCACAAACTTCTTTAGGTTTTATTTGGGCAACTCTTTATCTCTACTTCTGTTCTGAATTACAGCCTTGCTGGATAAAGTATTCTTGGCTGCATATTTTTCCCATTCAGCCTGTTGAATATATCATGCTTCTCCCTTCTGGCCTGCCAGGTTTCTGTGGAGAGATCTGTTGCTAATCTGTTTTGTCTTCCCTTGTAGGTTAGTGATTTCTCTTGGTGCTTTCAGGAGTCTTTCCTTATGTTTGTAGTTTGCAAATTTTACTATGATATTTCTTAGTGTTGGCAGGCTCTTTTTGATTTTGATGGAACTTCTCTGTGCTTTCTGGATTTGGATGTCTGTTTTTTTACCCAGATTAGATACATTTTCAGCTATAATTTGCTAAAACAAACCTTCTGCTCCCTTTCCCTCTCTTCTTCTTCTGGGACTCCTATGATACAAATGTTATTGTACTTTATGGAGTTGCTGAGTTCCCTCAGTCTACATTTGTGATTTAACATTTTTCTTTCCTTGTTTTCAGCATCCTTATTTTGCATAATTTTATCTTCTATATCACTTATTCCTTCCTTTGATTCTTCTATCCTTGTGCTTATTACATGCTTTCTGTTTTACATCTCATTTATAACATTTTTATTTCAGCCTGACTAGGTCTTTTATCTCTGTAGTAAGGGTCTCTCTGGTTCTTTCTTTGTTTTTCTCAAGCTCAGCTAGTATCCTTATAATTATTGTTTTAAATTCTGGTTCAAACATATTACTTATATCTGTTTTGATCAGCTTCCTGGCTGTGACCTCTTCTTGTTATTTCTTTTGGGATGAATTCCTCCGTCTTTGCATTTTGTCTATGACTTTGTCTTTTGTGTGTTAGGAAAGCATGTGCCTTGTCTTATTTCCATTAGAGCTAAAGCTCTGCAGCACTTTGGTCAGTAGACCTTGAACATGTGGGGTTTTTGTGCTGGTCTTCTGGGGAAGAGGTCCACTATTGTTCTGGCTCTCAATCACACTTGCCCTAGTAAAAAAGACACCTGCAGTACACAAGGGGTGGGGTGGGGGGTGGGGCTTAGTGTCATCAGCTCAAACCTCCACTTACTGAAATCTGGCTATGATGATACCTGGGATAAAAACAACATCAGCCTGCTCTCTTCTCTGGAGGGGGAGGTTGTACCTTCCACTGTTCAGGAAGCCGTCAGAGAAGAGCAATCTCCTCTCTTGCATCCCAGGCTTTTGTCAGATGCTTGCCTTCAATGTGTCTTTGTCTGAGTCATTTGACTGCCTGGTAGTGCAGAGCTCCTGTGTTTTACCTCAGGCACATGTGTGGGTTTCAAAACTCCAAATTTTAGGAATGTGGCATGGCTTGGACCCATGCTCATCCTCTGTTGGGAGGGTTTCACCATGCTGTAGCTGGTGCTATTTTGTTCTAGAAGGGCAGTTGCACCAACGTGCAGGGGCTTGGGAGTCTGCTGAGGCGCAGCAAAAAGCTGGATTCCAGGTTAGCTGCCCTCAGTCGGTGTCTCAGCTCATTTGCTAATGAATGCAGCCACACAATGGTGCCCCACCAACTCTTTTGTCCCCTGAGAGACAGTACCATCAAATGCACTCCAAGAAGGGGAACTGTCTTTACCAGTATGACCCAGGGGAGTCTCAGAACACACTGCTCACCCTTAGACTTCTGCCCTCCTTCTCCATAGGAGCACCACTACACTCACCAGGCTTGACTGGAGTGATGGTGTGGACTTCTAAAACTTTAGGCTTTGAATTCCATTGCTTGTAAAAGCTTAAAATAATCAGCCCTCTCATTTCCCCAGTCAGTGGTTTCGGGAAAGTGTTTTTCTTGAGGAATCATCTGCATGCTTCTCTCCCTCCCTCCCTCTCTCCATGATCAGAGCTCTCTCCCCTCTGTAGCACCCATGATTCTTTTCTCCCCCATCACATCTCCTCACTTCCTGCCTTCCACGATATGGCTTCTTTTCTCCTTCTAATTGTGCTGTTGATTCTATTTTCATATCGTTTCCCTCCGTTTTCAGAATGACTTGATAATTATCTTGCTGTGTTTGAGGGATGAGGCAAACATAAGATCCTCCTCCTACTCCACTATTTTAACTCCCCTTTTAGTTCATTTCTTGTAAATTATGAAAGTTTGTTCTAAGATAGTTCTCTACCCCATTCTGTTCACACAGATTATATCTCTATGAATCATAACAATACAGTATTATATTTATTGCTTTATATAATTGATTGCCTTTTAAAGAACATAAGAGACATGGGAAATAATACATTTGTACTTTTGCATATTAAACCATGTTGAGAGATTGGAGGGAAAATGGCGGCGTAGGAGGACGCTGGGCTCACCGCGCATCCTGCTGATCACTTAGATTCCACCTACACCTGCCTAAATAACCCAGAAAGCAGCCAGAGGATTAGCAGAACGGAGTCGCCAGACCCAAGCGCAGACGAGAGGCCCACGGAAGAGGGTAGGAAGGGCAGCTAGGCGGTGCGCGCTCCACGGACTGGCGGGAGGGAGCCGGGGCGGAGGGGCGACTCGCCGGCCAAGCAGAGTCCCTGAGTCTGGCTTGCAAAAGCGGAGGGGCCTGACGGACTGTGTTCCGACAGCAAGCGCGACTTAGCGTCTGGGAGGTCATAAGTTAACAGCTCTGCTCAGAAAGCGGGAAGGCTGGAGGACAAAGGGAGGGAGAGCTGCTGAGCCCCCGGACGACAGAGCTCAGTTTGGTGGGGAACAAAGGCGCTCGCCAGCGCCATCTCCCCCGCCCATCCCCCAGCCAAAATCCCAAAGGGAACCAGTTCCTGCCAGGGAAATTGCTCGCTCAGCGCGAACACCCAACTCTGTGCTTCTGCGGAGCCAAACCTCCGGCAGCGGATCTGACTCCCTCCCGCTGCCACAGGGCCCCTCCTGAAGTGGATCACCTAAGGAGAAGCGAGCTAAGCCTGCCCCCCTGCCGCCGTGCACCTTGCCTACCCACCCCAGCTAATACGCCGGATCCCCAGCATCACAAGCCTGGCAGTGTGCAAGTAGCCCAGACGGGCCACGCCACCCCACAGTGAATCCCACCCCTAGGAGAGGGGAAGAGAAGGCACACACCAGTCTGACTGTGGCCCCAGCGGTGGGCTGGGGGCAGACATCAGGTCGGACTGCGGCCCCGCCCACCAACTCCAGTTATACACCACAGCACAGGGGAAGTGCCCTGCAAGCCCTCACCACACCAGGGACTATCCAAAATGACCAAGCAGAAGAATTCCCCTCAGAAGAATCTCCAGGAAATAACAACAGCTAATGAGCTGATCAAAAAGGATTTAAATAATATAACAGAACGTGAATTTAGAATAATAGTCATAAAATTAATCGCTGGGCTTGAAAACAGTATACAGGACAGCAGAGAATCTCTTGCTACAGAGATCAAGGGACTAAGGAACAGTCACGAGGAGCTGAAAAACGCTTTAAAGGAAATGGAAAACAAAATGCAAACCACCACGGCTCGGATGGAAGAGGCAGAGGAGAGAATAGGTGAACTAGAAGATAAAGTTTTGGAAAAAGAGGAAGCTGAGAAAAAGAGAGATAAAAAAATCCAGGAGTATGAGGGGAAAATTAGAGAACTAAGTGATACACTAAAAAGAAATAATATACGCATAATTGGTATCCCAGAGGAGGAAGAGAGAGGGAAAGGTGCTGAAGGGGTACTTGAAGAAATTATAGCTGAGAACTTCCCTGAACTGGGGAAGGAAAAAGGCATTGAAATCCAAGAGGCACAGAGAACTCCCTTCAGACGTAACTTGAATCGATCTTCTGCACGACACATCATAGTGAAACTGGCAAAATACAAGGATAAAGAGAAAATTCTGAAAGCAGCAAGGGGTAAACGTGCCCTCACATATAAAGGGAGACCTATAAGACTCGTGACTGATCTCTCTTTTGAAACTTGGCAGGCCAGAAAGAATTGGCACGAGATTTTCAGGGTGCTAGACAGCAAAAATATGCAGCCGAGAATCCTTTATCCAGCAAGTCTGTCATTTAGAATAGAAGGAGAGATAAAGGTCTTCCCAAACAAACAAAAACTGAAGGAATTTGTCACCACTAAACCAGCCCTACAAGAGATCCTAAGGGGGACCCTGTGAGACAAAGTACCAGAGACATCACTACAAGCATAAATCATACAGACATCACAATGACTCTAAACCCGTATCTTTCTATAATAACACTGAATGTAAATGGATTAAATGCGCCAACCAAAAGACATAGGGTATCAGAATGGATAAAAAAACAAGACCCATCTATTTGCTGTCTACAAGAGACTCATTTTAGACCTGAGGACACCTTTAGATTCAGAGTGAGGGGATGGAGAACTATTTATCATGCTACTGGAAGCCAGAAGAAAGCTGGAGTAGCCATACTTATATCAGACAAACTAGACTTTAAATTAAAGGCTGTAACAAGAGATGAAGAAGGACATTATATAATAGTTACAGGGTCTATCCATCAGGAAGAGCTAACAATTATAAATGTCTATGCGCCGAATACCGGAGCCCCCAAATATATAAAACAATTACTCATAAACAGAAGCAACCTTATTGATAAGAATGTGGTAATTGCTGGGGACTTTAACACCCCACTTACAGAAATGGATAGATCATCTAGACACACGGTCAATAAAGAAACAAGGGCCCTGAATGAGACACTGGATCAGATGGACTTGACAGATATATTTAGAACTCTGCATCCCAAAGCAACAGAATATACTTTCTTCTCGAGTGCACATGGAACATTCTCCAAGATAGATCATATACTGGGTCACAAAACAGCCCTTCATAAGTTTACAAGAATTGAAATTATACCATGCATACTTTCAGACCACAATGCTATGAAGCTTGAAATCAACCACAGGAAAAAGTCTGGAAAACCTCCAAAAGCATGGAGGTTAAAGAACACCCTACTAACGAATGAGTGGGTCAACCAGGCAATTAGAGAAGAAATCAAAAAATATATGGAAACAAATGAAAATGAAAATACAACAATCCAAGCGCTTTGGGACGCAGCGAAGGCAGTCCTGAGAGGAAAATACATCGCAATCCAGGCCTATCTCAAGAAACAAGAAAAATCCCAAATACAAAATCTAACAGCACACCTAAAGGAAATAGAAGCAGAACAGCAAAGACAGCCTAAACCCAGCAGCAGAAGAGAAATAATAAAGGTCAGAGCAGAAATAAACAATATAGAATCTAAAAAAACTGTAGAGCAGATCAATGAAACCAAGAGTTGGTTTTTTGAAAAAATGAACAAAATTGACAAACCTCTAGCCAGGCTTCTCAAAAAGAAAAGGGAGATGACCCAAATAGATAAAATCATGAATGAAAATGGAATTATTACAACCAATCCCTCAGAGATACAAACAATTATCAGGGAATACTATGAAAAATTATATGCCAACAAATTGGACAACCTGGAAGAAATGGACAAATTCCTGAACACCCACACTCTTCCAAAACTCAGGAGGAAAGAGAAAGCTTGAACAGACCCATAACCAGCAAAGAAATTGAATCGGTTATCAAAAATCTCCCAACAAATAAGAGTCCAGGACCAGATGGCTTCCCAGGGGAGTTCTACCAGACGTTTAAAGCAGAGATAATACCTATCCTTCTCAAGCTATTCCAAGAAATAGAAAGGGAAGGAAAACTTCCAGACTCATTCTATGAAGCCAGTATTACTTTGATTCCTAAACCAGACAGAGACCCAGTAAAAAAAGAGAACTACAGGCCAATATCCCTGATGAATATGGATGCAAAAATTCTCAATAAGATACTAGCAAATCGAATTCAACAGCATATAAAAAGAATTATTCACCATGATCAAGTGGGATTCATTCCTGGGATGCAGGGCTGGTTCAACATTCGCAAATCAATCAACGTGATACATCACATTAACAAAAAAAAAGAGAAGAACCATATGATCCTGTCAATCGATGCAGAAAAGGCCTTTGACAAAATCCAGCACCCTTTCTTAATAAAAACCCTTGAGAAAGTCGGGATAGAAGGAACATACTTAAAGATCATAAAAGCCATTTATGAAAAGCCCACAGCTAACATCATCCTCAACGGGGAAAAACTGAGAGCTTTTTCCCTGAGATCAGGAACACGACAGGGATGCCCACTCTCACCGCTGTTGTTTAACATAGTGCTGGAAGTTCTAGCATCAGCAATCAGACAACAAAAGGAAATCAAAGGCATCAAAATTGGCAAAGATGAAGTCAAGCTTTCGCTTTTTGCAGATGACATGATATTATACATGGAAAATCCGATAGACTCCACCAGAAGTCTGCTAGAACTGATACATGAATTCAGCAAAGTTGCAGGATACAAAATCAATGTACAGAAATCAGTTGCATTCTTATACACTAACAATGAAGCAACAGAAAGACAAAGAAACTGATCCCATTCACAATTGCACCAAGAAGCATAAAATACCTAGGAATAAATCTAACCAAAGATGTAAAGGATCTGTATGCTGAAAACTATAGAAAGCTTATGAAGGTAATTGAAGAAGATTTAAAGAAATGGAAAGACATTCCCTGCTCATGGATTGGAAAAATAAATATTGTTAAAATGTCAATACTACCCAAAGCTATCTACACATTCAATGCAATCCCAATCAAAATTGCACCAGCATTCTTCTCAAAACTAGAACAAGCAATCCTAAAATTCATATGGAATCACAAAAGGCCCCAAATAGCCAAAGGAATTTTGAAGAAGAAGACCAAAGCAGGAGGCATCACAATCCCAGACTTTAGCCTCTACTACAAAGCTGTCATCATCAAGACAGCATGGTATTGGCACAAAAACAGACACACAGACCAATGGAATAGAATAGAAACCCCAAAACTAGACCCACAAACGTATGGCCAACTCATCTTTGACAAAGCAGGAAAGAACATCCAATGGAAAAAAGACAGCCTCTTTAACAAATGGTGCTGGGAGAACTGGACAGCAACATGCAGAAGGTTGAAACTAGACCACTTTCTCACACCATTTACAAAAATAAACTCAAAATGGATAAAGGACCTAAATGTGAGACAGGAAACCATCAAAACCTTAGAGGAGAAAGCAGGAAAAGACCTCTCTGACCTACTCGACACATCCCCAAAGGCAAGGGAATTAAAAGCAAAAGTGAATTACTGGGACCTTATGAAGATAAAAAGCTTCTGCACAGCAAAGGAAACAACCAACAAAACTAAAAAGCAACCAACGGAATGGGAAAAGATATTTGCAAATGACATATCGGACAAAGGGCTAGTATCTAAAATCTAAAGAGCTCACCAAACTCCACACCCGAGAAACAAATAACCCAGTGAAGAAATGGGCAGAAAACATGAATAGACACTTCTCTAAAGAAGACATCCAGATGGCCAACAGGCACATGAAAAGATGTTCAGCGTCGCTCCTTATCAGGGAAATACAAATCAAAACCACACTCAGGTATCACCTCACGCCAGTCAGAGTGGCCAAAATGAACAAATCAGGAGACTATAGATGCTGGAGAGGATGTGGAGACACGGGAACCCTCTTGCATTGTTGGTGGGAATGCAAATTGGTGCAGCCGCTCTGGAAAGCAGTGTGGAGGTTCCTCAGAAAATTAAAAATAGACCTACCCTATGACCCAGCAATAGCACTGCTAGGAATTTACCCAAGGGATACAGGAGTACTGATGCATAGGGGCACTTGTACCCCAATGTTCATAGCAGCACTCTCAACAATAGCCAAATTATGGAAAGAGCCTAATGTCCATCAACTGATGAATGGATAAAGAAATTGTGGTTTATATACACAATGGAATACTACGTGGCAATGAGAAAAAATGAAATATGGCCTTTTGTAGCAAAGTGGATGGAACTGGAGAGTGTAATGCTGAGTGAAATATGCCATACAGAGAAAGACAGATACCATATGGTTTCACTCTTATGTGGATCCTGAGAAACTCAACAAGACCCCATGGGGGAGGGGAAGGAAAAAAAAAAAAGAGGTTAGAGTGGGAGAGAGCCAAAGCATAAGAGACTGTTAAAAACTGAGAACAAACTGAGGGTTGATGGGGGGTGGGAGGGAGGGGCGGGTGGGTGATGGGTATTGAGGAGGGCACCTTTTGGGATGAGCACTGGGTGTTGTATGGAAACCAATTTGTCAATAAATTTCATATACATAAAAAAAAACATGTTGATCATATCCATTTCTCTTCATTTTTTCCTGTGGGTGTGAATTAACACCTGATGGACTTAACTTTATTATTTCTCATAAGGCACTTTGCTAGCAATGAGTTCTCTCAGCTCTTTGTTCATCTGGGATTATTTTTTTTTCATCTTAATATTTGGAACATAATTTTTTCTGACTATAGAGTTCTTGCTTTACAGGGTATTTTCTTTCCTATATTGGAATGTGATTTTTCACTCCCTTCTTTTTTCTTAGTTTTTTTTTTTTAATTTCAGTTAGTTTCATATGTAGAATTTAGTAAGTCAGCCCTTCTATACAAACACCTGGTGATCATTGTAAGTGTACTCGTTAAATCCCATCACCTATTTCATCCATCCCCCATACCCCCATCCCATCTCCCCTCTGGTAACCATCCATTTGTTTGCTATAGTTAAGAGTTATTTTCTTAGTTTTCCTCTTTCTCTTTTTTCCCCTGTAATAATTTGTTTTGTTTCTTTAATTCCACATATTAGTTAAATCATATGGTATTTGTCTTTCTTTTAATGACTTATTTCACGTAGCATAATATTCTCTACCTCCATCCATGTCATTGTAAACGGTGAGAGTTTATTCATTTTTATGACTAATATTCCATTGTGTGTATGTATGTATGTATGTATGTATATGTGTACTTGTGTATATATGGATACATGTGTGTGTATATATATACACACACACATACACACTGGAATATTACTACAATATACATAATTATGTGTGTGTGTCTATATATAGAGAAAGAGACACACTCACATACATACATACATACATACATACAACTTTCTTTTTATCCATTCATCTATTAATGGACATTTTTGCTGTTTTCATGATTTCACTGTTATTGATCATACTGCCTTCTGAACTCCCATTATTTTACATAAAAATCAGCTTTTAAACATACCGAGTTTCCACTATATGCGAATTAGGGTTTTTTTTCCTGATTTCAAGAATTTCTCTTGTTTTTTAATTTTCACCAATTTGCTTAAAATAAATCTAGGTGTTAGTGTGTTAGTATTTATCGTCTTTGGACTTGAATTGGTTGGATATATGTATTAATGCTGTTTATCAATTTGAGGATTTTCCAGGCATTGTTTCCTCAAATATTTTTCTCTTCTTTTTCTTGCCTTCTGGGTCTTATGTCACTTTTATATTAGTATGCTTGATGTTGTTCTTTAAGTCTCTGTGGCTCTGTTAATTCTTCAATATTTTTTCTTTTTTTTTCAGGTTGGCTAATTTCTGTTGATAGGCTCATTTTATTTTTCCTTATAACACCATGAATCTACTATTGTGGCCTACATTTTTCATTTCTTTCCTTTTCTTTTAATGTTTATTTTTGAGGGGGGCTGGGGAGGGGCAGAGAGAGAGAGAGAGGGAGAAACAGAATCCAAAGCAGGCTCCAGGCTCTGAGCTCTTTAGGGCTCAGTGCTGAGATGAAATTCACAAACCACAAGGTTATGACCTGAGCTAAAGTCAGATGCTTAACTGACTGAACCCCCCACGCATCCCCTTTCTCTTCCCTTTTTAATTAAAGCATAATTAACGACATTTTACTTGTTTGAGTTGTGCAGTATAATGAGTCAACAATTCTATACATTACTGCTCCTCAGGATAAGTCTGTGATAATCTCATTTATTTCACCTCCCTCACCCTCTTTCTCTCTGGCAATGACTAGTTTGTTCTCTGTATTTAAGAATGTGTTTTTGTATCTGTCTCCTTTATCTTTGTTTCTTCATTTTGCTTCTTAAATAAAAGTGAAATCATATGACACTTTGCCTACTCTGTGTGACTTATTTCACTTATCATTATATCCTCTAGGTCCACCCATCTTGTCTCAAATGCATGATCTCTTTTTTTTTTAATTTTTTTTAATGTTTATTTATTTTTGAGACAGAGAGAGACAGAGCATGAATGGGGGAGGGGCAGAGAGAGAGGGAGACACAGAATCAGAAGCAGGCTCCAGGCTCTGAGCCATCAGCCCAGAGCCTGACGCGGGGCTTGAACTCATGAACCGTGAGATCGTGACCTGAGCTGAAGTTGGACGCTCAACCGACTGAGCCACCCAGGCGCCCCTGATCTCTTTTTTATGCCTGTGTAACATTCCATTGTGTATGTATACTCACACACAGAACATTTTCCTTATCCATTTGTTGTCTGTTGATGGACACTCAAGTTGCTTCTATGTCTTGACTGTTCTAAGTAATGCTGCAATAAATACAAGCTTGCATATTTCTTTTTGAGTTAGTATTTTCTTTTTTTTTTTTTAATTTTTTTTTTCAACGTTTATTTATTTTTGGGACAGAGAGAGACAGAGCATGAACGGGGGAGGGGCAGAGAGAGAGGGAGACACAGAATCGGAAGCAGGCTCCAGGCTCTGAGCCATCATCCCAGAGCCCGACGCGGGGCTCCAACTCACGGACCGCGAGATCGTGACCTGGCTGAAGTCGGACGCTTAACCGACTGTGCCACCCAGGCGCCCCATGAGTTAGTATTTTCATTTTCTCTGGGTAAATACCCAGGAGTGAATTTATTGTATCATATGGTATTTCAATTTTTAATTTTTTGAGTAACCTTCATAGTCTTTTCCACAGTGGCTGCACCAATTTGCATTCCCACCAACAGTGCATAAGGGTTCTTTTTTTGCTGCATTGTGGTTTTGATTTTCAGTTCCCTTATGATGAGTGATGTTGAGCATCTTTTCATGTGTCTGTTGGTCATCTGTATGTCTTTGGAGAAATGTCTGTTCATGTCTTTTGCCCATTTTTAATTGGATTATTCATTTTGTGTATGAGTGTTGTAGAATTTCTTATTTATTTTGGATGGTAACCTTTTATCAGATATAGCATTTGCAAATATCTTCTTCCTTTTCATAGGTTGCCTTTTAGTTTTGTTGATTATTCCCTTTGCTGTGCAGGTTTTTATTTTTATACTTTTTTAATTAAAAAAAAAAGTAAGCTTTTTATTTTGATGTAGTCTCAGTAGTTTATTTTTGTTTTTATTTCTCTTGTCTCAGGAAATGTTTCTTGAAAAAGTTCCTACCGCCAGTGTTAGAGAAATTACTGCATGTGCTCTCTTCTAGGATTTTTATGGTTTCGGGTTTTACATTTAGATCTTTAATCCATTTTGAGTTTATTTTTGTGTTTGATTTTGGAAAGTAGTCCACTTTAAGGGTACCTGAGGGGCTCAGTCGATTAAGCATCTGACTTGTGATATTGGCTCAGGCTATGATCTCATGGTTGGTGTAATTGAGTCCTGCACCTGGCATGGTGTGGAGAGCATGGATTCTGCTTGGGATTCTCTTTCTCCATCTCTCTCTGCCCTTCCCCTGCTTGTGCTTGTGCACTCTCTCTCTCACTCTCTCTCTCTCTCTCTTTCTCTCTCCCTCTCTCCCCCTCTCAAAATAAACATTAAAAAAAAAGAATGTAGTCCAGTTACATTCTTTTACATGTTGCTGTACAGTTTTCCCAGCACCATATTTTAAAAATTCTGTCTTTTCCCCATTATATATTTTTGCCTCCTTTGAATTGATTGATTGACCATTTATTTCTTGGCTATCTATTCTGTTCCATTTATCTATGTAGATTTTTTTTTGTGCCAGTACCATATTGTTTTGATATATAGCTTTGTAGCATATCTTGAAATCTGGTATTGTGATACCTGCAACGTTGTTCTTTCTCAGGATGGTTTTGGCTATTTGGAGTTTTCTGTAATTGTATACGCATGTTAATCATTCTTCTTTCTAGTTTTGTGAAAAATGCCATGTGTATTTTGATAGGGATCGCATTGAATCTGTAGATGGCTTTGGGTGCCATGGACATTTTAACAGTATTTTTCCAATCCATCCAGTATCTTTTTCTGAGTTTGCTTTGTCTTCAGTTTTTTCATCAGTGTTTTATAGTTTTCAGAGTACAGGTTTTGTACCTCTTTGGTTGTTTTTTCCTAGATATTTTATTCGTTTTGGTAAAGTTTTATAAATGGATTTTTTTTTTAAAGTATCTCTTTCTTCGTCCTTAGTGTATAGAAATGCTACCCATTTCTAGGCATTACTTTTGTATTGTGCCACTTTACTGAATCCGTTTATTCCTTGTAGTAGTTTTTTGGTGGAATCTTTAGGATTTTCTGTGTATAGTATCATTTCATCTGAATACAGTGACAGTTTAAATTCTTTTCTGCTACAGTTGCCTGTTATTTCTTTTTCTTATCTGATTGTTCTAGCTCACATTTCCAGTACTATGTTGAGTACAAGTGGTGAGAATGGACATCCTTATTTTGTTCCTGTCCTTCTAGGGGAAGCTCTCAATTTTTTGCCATTGACTGTGATAGCTGGGGGGTTTTCATATGACCTTTATAATGTTGAAGTCTGCCCTCTAACCCCAATTTGTTAGGTGTTGTATCATGAATGGATATTGAATTTTGTCACATGCTTTTTCTACATCTGTTGAAATGAACGTAGGGTTTCTGTCCTTTTTTTTGTTGATGTGATACATGGTGATGGTTGATTTGCAAATATTGATCCATCTTTTCATCCTGGAATAAGTCACACCTGATCTTAGTGGATTATGTTTTTAATATATTGTTGTACGCAGTTTGCTATTATTTGTTGAAGATTTTTGCATCTGTGTTTTTCAGGGATATTGGCCTGTAGCTTGCTTGCTTGCTTTCCTTCTTTATTTTTTCTTTTTCTTTTTTCTTTCTTTTCTTTTTCTTTCCTTTTTTTTCTTTTTTTTTTTTTTTTTGGTGTCTGTCTGGTTTTGCTATCAGCGTAATATTGACCTCATAGAATGTATTTAGAAACTTTCATTTGTCTTGTATTCTTTGGAATGGTTTGTGGAGAATAGGTATTAACTTTTCTTTAAGTGTCTAGTGGAATTCACCTGTGAGGCCGTTTCATCCTAGACTTTTGGTTTTTGGTAGTTTTTTGATTGGCAGTGCACTTTTGTTACTTGTAAATGTTCTGTTCGGATTTTCTATTTCTTCATGGTTCAGTTTTGGAAGACTGTTATGTTTCTAGCAATTTATCCATATCCATATCTTTTAGGTTGTCCAGTTTGCTGGCATGTAACTTTTAATATTACATGCCATGTAGTTTGATACAATCTTTTGTCTTTCTTTTGTGTCAGTTGTTACTTCTCTCATTTCTGATTTTATTTATTTGAGTCCTTTTTCTTTTTCTTGATGAGTCTGGCTAAGGGTTTGTCAGTTTTGTTTATCTTTTCAAGAACTAGCCCTAGGTTTCATTGATTTTTTTTTTTTTTTTGGAGGGGGTCTCTTTGTCATTTGTTTCTGCTTGGATCTTAATTGCTTCCTTACTTCTAGTCCCTTTGGGTTTTGTTTTTTCTTCTTTTTTTAGTTCCTTTAGGTCTAAGGTTAGATTGTTTATTTAAGCTTTTTCTTGGTTCTTGAGGAATGCTTGTGTTGTTGTATTATTACCTCTTAGAATTGCTTTCACTGTATACCAAAGATTTGGGACCTTTGTGTTTTCATTTTCACTTATCTCCATGTATTTTTTTATTTCTTATTTGATTGCTTCGTTGACCAATTGGTTGTTTAGTATCATGTTGTTTCATCTCCATTTGTTTGTGTTTTTTACACTTTTTTTCATGTGATTTATTTTTTGTTTCATACAGTTCTCAGAAAAGATACATGGTATAATTTCAGTCTTTTGTTTTGAAAGCATTTATAAAAGTATTTTTATTTGCTAATCATGATGTTTACATGTAGTAGCAAAACACAAGCTATATATACAAAAGGCTTTCATGAAATGCATTTAGAAATGTGCATCTCCTTTTTCGTAAGGATACAGTTCGGGACAACACCTTCCTACACTTGCGCTTTGCATGAATGCCTTCCTCTCTCTGAGGAGGTGGCTGTTTTCAGTTACTGAAAGCTGTGCATCTGTCTCCTGCTTCCCAGTCTCATTTCATTCTTTTTAAATTTATTGATGCTTGTTTTATGGCCTATAATGTGATTTTTTGGAGAGTGTTTCATGTTCAGTTGCAAAGAATGCAATATTCTGTTGGTTTTGGATGGGGCGTTCTGTATATTTCTGTTATATCCATCTGGTCCATTGTGTCATTCAAAGCCATTGTTTCCTTAGTGATTTTCTATCTGGGTTATCTATACATTGGTATAAGTGGAGTGTCCTCTACTATTATTACCATAAATTTCTCTCTTTATGTCTGTTAATATTTGCTTAATATATTTAGGTGTCCCATTGTTGCTTGAGTACCTACAATTGTTATATGTTTTTTTTTTTTTGGATTGATATATTTGTCATTATGCAATTCCCTTGTCTTGTTACAGTTTTTGTTTTAAAGTCTGTTTTGTTTGACACAAGTATTGCTACCTCGACTTTTTTTCTTCCATTTACATAGTGGATGTTTTTCCATCCCTTCACTTTCATTCTATATGTGTCTTAGGTCCGAGGTGAATCTTTTGTTGGCAGCATGTAGATGAGTATTGATTTTTATTCATTCCGTTGCAGTATGTCTTTTGCTTGGAGCATTTAGACTATTTACATTTAAAGTAATTATTGATAGGTATGAACTTACTTACTGCCATTTAAAAATTTTGTTTTCGGTGGTTTTTGTAGTTCTTTGTTCCTTTCTTCTTCCTCTCCTTTGTGAATGATGCATATCTGTTGTGTTATGTTTGTCTTTCTTTCTCTTTATTTTCTTTGTGTATCATAGGTTTTGGGTTTCTTGTTACCATGAGGTTCTTATATAACATCCTAAGTAAATCGTCTATGTTAATATGATTGTCATTTAAGTTCAAACATGGAAAATTATGTCAAGATTATCATTCATATTTGAAGAAGAGAGTTTCCAAGACAAACAAAAGATACAGGAGTTTATCACCACGAAACCAGCCTTACAAGAAACTTTAAATGGACTTCTTTAACTGGAAAAGTAATGGCCATAATTAGAGAAAATTATGAATAAAAAGATGTAAATATTACAACATATATATAAAATGTGGAGAAGGGAGTAAAAAGAGAATGTGTGTTTTTCTTTCAGAATGTGTTTGAATATCTTATGTGTTTTAAATAGTGCTGAAATAAGCATAGGTATTCATATATCTTTTCAAATTAGCGCTTTTGTTTCCTTGGGTAAATAACCAACAGTGGAATTCCTGGATCATATGTTAACTCATTTTAATTTTTTGAGGAATTTCCATACTGTTCTTTATAGTGGCTACACCAGTTTGCATTCCCAACAACAGTGCACAAGTGTTCCCTTTTCTCCACATCTTCACCAGTACTTGTTATTTCCTGCTGTTTGGATATTAGCCATTCTTACTGGTGTGAGATGGTATCTCTTTGTGGTTCTGATTTGCATTTTCCTGTAATTAGTGATATTGAGTATTTTTTCACATACGTATGATCATTTGTATGTCTTTTAGAATAATATCTGTTCAGGTCCTCTGCCCATTTTTTAATTGTCAATTATTTGTTTTTTTTGTGTTGAGTTATATAAGTTCCAAATGTAGAATTCTTGGCTGCAGAGCAAATAAATCTATGGGTTACTCTTTTTCATTTTACCTGTTTTATAGACATTTTGGCTGCTCTCTGCCAGGAAAATTTGTTATAGTCATTATTTAAATTAATATCACTTAGAATTAAAGAACCCTTTGTATTAACTGTCTTAAATCAGTCAAGTGCTAAGTGGTTTGGGAAAACAATGGCAGCAGATTTGGCTCATTTATGTATGTAGAATAAAGTGTATCTGCCTCCAAAATGTTAACCTCACATTAGATAATAAAATATTTCTGTCATTATCAATTCATATTTGAAATAAAAACCTGCTTGAGTCATGCTGAATTGTGGGACATAAGGGAAACAAATTAGAAGACATTTTTGTTGTTTGCTTATAAAGACATTTAGTGACTAAGATTAAAAAAAGAAAAATGAGAGTATCTCCAGTATTGACCTACTTTTATGTGCCACATTAATGTTTGTAAAGTGATTCACCTTGATCCTAAGTATGTACAGTTTTTCCTGTAGTCTAGTAGAGCATCTTTAGAAAGGGAAAGACCTTTCAGATTATTGATCATTACCCACCAAGATTCAAGATCAGAAAGTAAATTTATAATTCACGTGATGAGGGTCTGATAATTAGTCACTGTTTACTGACCCCAACGTTGATAATAGGAATTTTTGAGTGTGTGTGTAATATATATGTAATTTTCCATGTTACCTAAACCTGTTTTTTATCTTCTGTTTCTAATATGTGTGAAATCATCATGCGATACAATGTAAGGAAATCCACACTGATAATTTTTAAAATTTCTCTCAGTTGTAACTTAATATTGTCTAATGAAGTCCAGTGCCCCTTCCCCATTGTTGACACATGTAGCACACAGTCTTACCGAATTTTCTTTATGTATTTACTTTTCCCAATAGCCCAGTTATATTATGTTCTTTCAGATTATTTAATATGAGTCACATCATTGTGTATTTGTCATTTTCTTGAAAATTATTTTATTGATATCTTTTTCTCTGTCTAAAACAGTGTTTTTACAAATTCACACAGAAATGGCATTACCAGTTTTTTTTTATTTTTAGTTTTCTTGCTACTTTTAGATACTTTGAAAACTTGTGAATTCTTCCATCAATAGTTTATCTAAAATAAAACATGTTACAGCATTAGAACTTTACAGTTCAAGTAAAATACTAGTCTTGAAGGTCTCAGAATCATGAATGATTCTGGAATGTCATTTGTGGATGTCTGAGCATATTTTAGGGATACCTAGAACATTATATTCCCAGTGTTATAAATGATAAGGTGTTTTTATTTTGTGTGCATGTGCATGTAAAAGGAATATTTTTGCAGCTAACGATTTGTTGTTTTGATAATTTTTTCAGAATGATTAATTGTAGGAATTTTTGTCATTATATGTTAAGATCTCATCTTCTAGGTACAGTGTGCTTTTTTTTTTTTTTTTTTTTATTAAAAAATTTTTTTTTTCAACGTTTATTTATTTTTGGGACAGAGAGAGACAGAGCATGAACGGGGGAGGGGCAGAGAGAGAGGGAGACACAGAATCGGAAACAGGCTCCAGGCTCCGAGCCATCAGCCCAGAGCCCGACGCGGGGCTCGAACTCCCAGACCGCGAGATCGTGACCTGGCTGAAGTCGGACGCTTAACCGACTGCGCCACCCAGGCGCCCCTACAGTGTGCTTTTTAAAAAGACAATCTGCATACTAAGTAAATGGGCATAAACTATTGTTTTAAAGGTTCTGTTTAAGACTTAGAATATGATATACCAAATTTCAATTATTGGTCTCATTCCAAAGAAGAAGCAGAGACACATAAGAGATAGTACTAATGTCATTTGGGATTTTCATTCTTAATTTAACGAATTTAAATGTGGTGCTCTTCATCCAACATAACTACAATTTAACATTTCTTGGGTAACATAAAATTTGAGAAACTATATATAGCTCACTACCAGTTTTAAAATATGTGACCTGAAATCATTCCAGAATATTTTAAGACAAATTTGGCAAAGCATTTATTTTGTAAATAGCATAGCACTTTGTGTAGGTTTTAAAATAATTTTAGAATTAGTTACAGATGATTTAAAGTTTGTCATTCTTTCTTGGGGGCAAATATTTTAAGTCTTAAGACAGGCACAGTACCACAGTGCTGACCACACATTATTATGCAGTTTTCATTGTTTCCAGTCAAGTTATTGTGGCCTCCTGTGTAGCTAGATTTATTCTATTATCCAAGGCTCAATTTCAAAGATTCTAGTTTTAATCTTATGAGCTATATTTGGTCAAGGTATTTTGAGTGTTCAAACTTGTAAGAATCCGAATCTACTTAATATCACCATTTATAGTTTAAATGCTTATTTATATTACATATAAATAAATATCTTATATATATGGAATTTAAATATAAATGATTCAGGTAGTAATTAAGCATTGGAAAATAACCTGTATCTAAAAATATAGTGTGACCCTGGCTCTGTGTGGGCATATCCAGCACAACGGAGAAAAAACAAGAAGGAAATAAAACTACGTTAATAGTTATTTGGAGCAGCAGGGCTTTGACTAGTTTCAATTTTTCTTTTTTATTTATTTTCTAATTTATCTTTATTGAGGCATTAGTATGTTTCATTTTGACTGGTTTTAACTTTCCTTCTTTATATTTTCTAGTTTATGACTGATTTTGATTTTTCTTCTTTATTCTATTTCCTAATTTATCTTCAGTGGAGTACTAGTAACTCTCTAATTAGAAATTAAGTATTTTCAATTTATTAAAACTAATTTGGCTACTTAAAAAGATGTCTACAATATCTACACATACAAGTGCTAGTAGAACTGCAAAGTCAACTCTATGTCATAGTAATCTAATTTGCATCACTTGACATCTAAAGAATAAGTGTTAATAAATATTCCAATACTAAGTATATGGTTAAAAATCATTTCACAAAATACTTTATAGCTGCATTAAAAATGGCTTTATCTCATAATTTATATCAATCTTTGGTACATTAATAAAAAGTATAAAAGAAGAAAAGGAATTTTGCTTTTACTCCTGAAATTTATGAGTGCTTATTTTTTCTCAAGTATATTTTATTTAAAAATAACATACATAAGAATGAAGATATCAAAATGCATCCTGGGTCTTACCCCCAGATATTCTGATTAAGTAAGTCCAAATTAAAAATCAGCAATCTGTGGCTTATATAAGGACGCACCTGATTCTGGTACAGGTAGTCCAAGAGACCATAATAGATTATTTTTTTCCTCTTTTATTCCTCAGCTAGATCTGTGGTCACCTTCACTCCATGCAAAAATCATTGTATTTTCCCAATAGAACACATTTTCTGTGGTCTCCAAGGTAAAATGAATACATCCCCAGCAGTTGCATAATGCAATCCACTAGGATGAAAGAAGAGGAAGTCAGAACTTCTATTTATATCTGTATCTCATTTCCTTAAGTTCTATTTCTACATGTTTTACAATATATATAATACTGATATAGTAGTGTGTTGCTATTTCTGCGTGTTGTATAATGTATATAATTATTGTTACAGTAGTGTTATAATAAATGCAAATGTTAACATTTATCAAAGGTTACTTTTAAATAGCAGTTAAATTATTTACCACATTTGTCTCTGGGATAGTATATTTGCTTTTTTGATGCTATAGTAAATGTTTCACATTTCAAAAATAGACAATAGACCCTTTACTATCAAGCGGCAACTATATTTTATATGTGTGCTTCTCTACTGCCTTTTGTTCTTATTATCAGGTAATGCTTTTCCTTGGACTATCAGCTTGCATCATTTCAGCATGTATACCCTTTTTGGAAAACAAGTGACACTTTGCCTAGTGGAACCTATGGGTTGTACCTCTACTCTAGCTGTTACATCTCAAAAACTACTTGCTACAGGACCTGATACAAGGCATTCATTTGTTGTCTGTCTCCATGTTGACCTAGAGTCACTTCAGATAAAATGCTCAAATCCTCAGGTTAGTATATTTGATTTATGAAAGGAAATTTAAAATAATGTGATTTAAGAACAATTGTTATCAATTTTGTGAAGGGTTTCTCTTCTGTTTTGTGTCCTAAGTTATTTTTAACAGAGTCATCAAGATCAGAATGGTTAGATTAAGTATTGCTTTGAAGCTCTCTCAAGTTTTGTAATTTAAACTCTTCTGAAAATGTAATGGTGGCAGCATAAATGCATCTTTTGGCTGAAAGAATGAAATCAGTTGCAGATGTGAAGTGTTTAAAGCTGAAGAACTACTTTATTATCAGACTGGAAGAGACTGTTAAAGTGATCAAATATAATTTTCAGCCAGATTCTCACCCAGGACTTCTTTTGCTCAACATGTAATATTTTTTAAAAAGCATTGTTTAGTACTTAAGAAATATATTTTGCTAATCCTGTAACATTTTAGTTGCTGTAGGCCAAACATACTGAAATCTGTCGTGTTACAATTTCATATAAATTCCAATTCCTGAAGTATACAAATTACTAATTGCATACAGATAATTTGTTTCTTTCACCTCAAGCAGACTGTGATATACTTTCTACATAGATTATCAGTGTTGAATACTATTTGAAATTATATTTTGAAATAACTCTTTTTAGATAGGTGTGTATTCTGACAGGTCAATGTTGATCTAAGTTTCTCTCAGCATTAGTGATTACAAACCACTAATTAAGCCAATTTTAGAGTGTGTTTTTTAGAGCGGGTCCAAATATTATTTCATATTTTATAGAGTCTCCTTACTGATACCATCCTCCTTCCTTCTCCTCTTCTCCCTGCCTGGTTAGTGGAAGATGAATTAAGGGACCTAATGGTTGCCAGATTTCTAAATATCATGTGAAGTGGCACAATGTAAATTCTGACTAGACTGTGAAAGTTTTTCAACATATATTACAATCTCCTAAAATAAGTACTAAAAATAAAATGTAAAACTGCCAAGAGACAGCGCCCAAAGCCAATAGACATATTAAAGTGAAATACCAAAAAAAAAAAAAAAATCAAATAATCTAAACAAGTCAAGAAGTGGTAAAACGAGTTTAAAAACAGGGTAGAAACAGAAAACAGTAAAATGGTAGGGCTAAGATATTCTTACCAGTGATTATATTAAATGTTAATGATGTTAACTAGGAGTATTTAGACCATGAGCTAGCAAACTAAAGCCTGCAGGCCAAAAACCCATTTTTTACATTTTGTCTGAGGTTGCTGTTCTGCAGAAGTAAGTAGGAGCACCAGAAAACAGCATGGCTCCGAATATTTACTATCTGATCCTTTAACAAAAAAATGCTTACTGTCCCTTTAATGTTTACTCCTATTAAAAGGCAAAGATTGACAGAGTGGGGAAAACAGCAAGATTCCATTATATATTGCTTAAAACCAAAGCACTTGAAATATAAAAAAATGATACAATATAAATAAATGCATAGGAAAAATATACCATACAAACAGCAGAGGACGGCTGGATTTGCTTATTTTAATATCAAATAAACATAACGAAAAAGGGTATTACCAGAGATAAATAAGGATATGAAACTAAAATGGACAGAATTAAAGGGAAAAAATGGATGATTCTATTCAGTACTCTGTAGTAGGAACTTTTTTGCAACCTCCCTCAGCAATTATAAAACAACTAGATGAAAAATAATAATATGGAGATATAGAAGATGAAAAAAATTGACCACAGACATAGTAGGAAAGTTTTATAACATCTTTTTTAGTGATTGATAAAACAGATAAAAATAAAAAAATAATTGGAGGTAAAGTATGAAATACCCTACCAACTTGCCTTATCTAATTGACATTTATAGAACACCATATTGAACAACCATGGAATGAACATTTTTTTTCAGGTGTACATTCTCTCATTTTGTTTAAGAGATCAAAGTAAAGTACTGTATATTATCACAGTCAAAATATATTAGAAATCAGTAATTATCTAGAAAACTGTACAATAAACATGCTTCTAAATAATCTATGAATCAAAGACAAAAATCACTTGGAAATAAGAACATATTTTGGTTGAGTGACAATAAAAAAGGTGGATATAGTAAAGTACTCTTCAAGGGAAAACATAATTTTAAATATTAACATTAGAAATAAAGACCCTAAGTCATTCACTTATGGTTCCACTTCAGAAAGCTAAGAAAAGAATAAGATAAACCCAAATAAGTGAAAGGAAGAAAATAATAAAGATAAGAGCAGAGACGACTGTTACAACATAAGAAAGATAAACTACAAATTACCAATATTGGGAATGAAGGAGGAGGTTTATCACACAGATCCTACAGACTTTAAAAGCATTATAGAATATGGACAACTTTATGCCAGCAAGTGTAACAATATAGGTGAAATAGAAATTTTGACTAAAAAATAACTGATCAAAAAATAATACAAGAAGAAATAGAAAATCTGAATATCCTTATATATTTCTTTTTTTTTTTTCAACGTTTATTTATTTTTGGGACAGAGAGAGACAGAGCATGAACGGGGGAGGGGCAGAGAGAGAGGGAGACACAGAATCGGAAACAGGCTCCAGGCTCTGAGCCATCAGCCCAGAGCCCGACGCGGGGCTCGAACTCACGGACCGCGAGATCGTGACCTGGCTGAAGTCGGACGCTTAACCGACTGCGCCACCCAGGCGCCCCTATCCTTATATATTTGTAATAGAAATTGTGATATCAGAACAAGTTTATAAAGACCGTTTCAGGCCCCAATGGGTGAATTCTGTCAAATAGTCAAGGGAAAAAATAGAAAAGTTTTATAAATCTTTTTTCAGGGATACAGAATGGAGGATTCCTTCTCAATTTGTTTTATGAGCCAGTGTATATTTTTTATACATTTTATTTTAATGTTTATTTATTTATTTTGAGAGAGAGAAAGAGAGCACAAGCAGGGGAGGGTGGGGCAGAGAGAGAGAAAGAGACTTCCAAGCAGGCTCCATACTGTCAGCTCAGAACACAATGTGGGGCTCAATCCCATGAACCATGAAATCATGAGCTGAGCTGCAGTCAAGAGTCAGACGCTCAACCAACTGAACCATTCAGGCACCCCAAAGCCAGCATAATTCTGTTATCAAATCCTGAAAAAGAAGGAATTAGAAATCCCTCATGAAAATAGATGTAAAATTCTTAAACAAATATTAGCAAATCATTGTAGCAGTATATAAAAAAAGTTAATATGTTATAACAAAGTAGGATGCTTTAATATTCAAAAATCATTTGGTATAATTCACCATATCAGTAACAGTTGAGAAAAATCATACGATAATTTCTGTTAGAAGGAGGTGAAACATTTGACAAAATTTAACCAACCATTTATGATTAAAACTCTCAGCAAATTGAGAATATTAAATAAGAATTTAATATTAAAGAATACTAAAGAATTAATATTAAAGAATTTTTCAAAACTGTGAAGGACATATGTAGTAAATCAAACATCATACTTAATATCACACTGAATTGTTTTCAACTAAAATCAGAAAAAAGCCCAGAATGTGGGCTTTCATCACCTGTTGTATATCATCCTGGATGTTGTAGCCATTCCAATAAACCAAAGGAAATCAAAAGGCATAAAGATAAGAAAAGAAGTAAAACTCTGTTTGTATCTGACAAAATTTTTTTAAGAAAATCCTAGAGGAATTAAACAACTATTACTAGAACTAATAAAATTATCAAGGTTGCAGGAGACAATAGTAATATATAAAAAGTTATTTATTAATATATATTAGCAGCAAACAATTGGAAGGTTGAATGAATCCCTTCCATTTATACTGGTTTCCAGAAACATAAACAAATGAATCTAAAGATATCCAAGACCTTTACCGTAAAAACTGGAAAGCATTGCTGGGAGAACTTAACACCTAACTGGAGACATACTCCTGTTCACAGATGGATGAGTCAGTATTGTTCAAAGGGCAAAATTGATTTTGATACTGGGCATAATCAAGTTTAAAACATTTTCTCTTTGAAAGACTCAGTAACAGAGCAGAAAGCCAAACACTAAGAGAAAGTATTTGTAAAATATTCATCAAACTATTATGCAAAATATTTCTTTAAAGTTTATTTGTTTATTTTGAGAGAGAGAGAGAGAAAGAGAGAGAGAGAGCACATGAGCAGGTACGGGGCAGAGAGAGAAAGAAAGAGAATCTCAAGCAGGCTCTATACTAACAGTGTGGGGCCATACACAGGGCTAGAACCCATGAACTGTGAGATCATGACCTGAACCGAAACCAAGAATCAGACGCTTAACCAACTGAGCCACCCAGGTGTCCCATGTTATGGAAGATATTTAAAGAACCCTTTCTAGTTGTTAACGTGATGACAAAGAATAGTTTATATAATGGGAGTAAGATTTGAACAGACTTTCACCACTCAAGATGTTATTGGTCAGTAAGCACATGAAAAGATGCAGGTCATCATTCATCAGGAAAAATATAATGTAAAATGAAGACAACCCACTATACACAAATTAGATTGGCTGAAATAAAAATGAGCTTTGTGAACCATCTAGAACTCTTTGTATACTGTTGGTGGGAATGTAAAAATTATACAACTTTGAAAACAACTTGGAAATTCCTGAAAAAGTATGACATGCACTTACCATGTGACACAGCCATTTCTCCCTCAGTTTTTCCTTAGAGAAACACAAATGTATGGCTATGCAGAGACTTTTATGTGGATGTTTTTGGCAGCTTATTTGTATAGCCCAAAACTGATCACAACTCAAATGTTCATAAATAATTAAACGGTAATTAAACAAATTATGATCTATCTGTATAATATAATACTAGTCAGTCATCAAAGATCTGAATTATTGATAAAATGCAACGTAATGGATAAATATTGTAATCACTACACCAACTGAAGAAAGTCAGATAAAGAGTACTTACTGTATAATTACAACTATATAAAACGTTAGAATATGCAGACTACTATATTGTGACAGATTCCTCATTGCCTGGAGAAGGGAGTGGGAATGAGGAGGGAATGATTGTAACAACAAATTCCAAAAGGATATGAAGAAACTTAAGGAAAAAATAGAAAAATTTTTTATATTCATAGTTTAATAGTAGTTTAATCTCTATATGATAGACATCCAGCTACTACTTGGAGTTGTCCATCAGAGACCTTCTACTTTAGGAACTTATGAAAGTCATTATAGCCTTGAGAGGATTGTACCACTCTACATGTTCTGGACATCCATAGCCATCCTAGCTGAGAATAAATTCTATTGCTATTAGTGTTTTAGCCTGGAAATATATTATTTTGAATCTTTTTTTTTTTTAGAAAAAAACTTCTTTTACTTTGAGATTCTGAAGGGTATTGTGATTCCTGTGGAATCTTATTAAATGTCATGTTGTCACTCAAGTCCGAACTCTGGAATATCTTTATCAGATATCCACTTTGTTTGGAACAGAGGTCAGGTTTTGTTGTTGTTTTTAAATATAAACTGGTTCTAAGCAAAGTCATCACATAGGTTTTGGTCTGGTATTTCTTTCTCATGCCTGCTCACTCTTTTTGTCCTTAAACCTCCATCACCTGGCTCCCAAGCCCTCCTTGCTGCTCCCCAAATACCAAGATCTTTTTTTTTTTGAGAATTAAACCAAGGCTGAGTGAACCTCATGCCTCAAGAATGCCTTTACCCAAAATGTGATAATTCTTATCTTTTCATTTAATTCCAACTTTATCTTCTTGGTAAGTCCTCATAAACCAGCTCTGTTTAATTGTATCAGCTTCTATAACCAAAGCTGATCACAAGGTTGTTGGGAAGTTTCAGATATTTATGAAATATGTGAAAATACCTTGTAAATTCTGAAATATTATAGGAATGCCAACTGTGTTAGTTTTTAGATTGACTCCAATACAAAATGTGATACCCTCTTTGTAGATTTTTATGAGTATCTCTGGTAGGATGTAGCAGTCTTCCAGAGGGCTAGGAAGCCACAAAACAGTATAACACTTTGAAGAATCATTATGTATTCAGAGGTTTGGTAAAAAGTTGATACTGTTTTATATCCTTGTGTGCCAGATTAACCTAAATTTTAATGATAAAAACATGAGATTCTCTCTTGTGAGTGGTTGCTCTAGCATAGGCTTCCAGACTCCCTCTGGATTTTCACAATTACAAAAGATGGCTTGATTTTTCCCCCCAATTGCAGCATAATACTGAGTACTACAAGCCCAGTACTACATAAACCAACCAGAAATGAGGAGAACAAGGATGAATAAGTAATCTCACTCTGTCCTGTCTCCTCAAGGTCCTTTTAGGTGGACTAAGAATCAAGTTGACATGAGACAGATTAACAGGAGAAAATAAAATCTAGCAGTGTAAATATGGGGAATCCACACAGACATGGAAATTCCCATGACAGGCAAAATGAGTTATATATACTATTTTGGACTAAGGAGAAAGTCTGGGACTTCAGAGAAAATGAATGCAATTTATAGGAAGATGATAAAGAGTAATTGTCTAGTAAGCTAATGTTTGCTGGGCCACTTAGAAACCATGGGACTTAGAGGACTTTGATCAAACAGGCCTTGATAGGTTCCTCCCTATCTACCATGTCTAGTTCATATCATAATGTAGTTCTTTGTGGTGATAATTCTCTTCCTAGTGCAGGTCCTCTACCTAAATTCTTTGAGGCATTTGTGGGGGAGGCAGAGAGCTTTTCGTGAATCTGCTGGCATTGCTTTTTTGATTGTTACTTAGTTTAAAATAATCTTCATGCCAAAGTGGCTTGGCTCATCATGGGGTGGCCTGCCCTTGGCCCATACAACATGAGAAGGCCATGCCTTTCTTAATGCATCTGTTGAAATCCACAGATAAAGAGCAAATCTTGAAAGTGTCTTTAGAGAAATGACACATTACATATAAAACAACCAAAATTTGATTATTAGCTCACTTCTTCTGAGTATAGAGAGCAGAAGAATATAACATCTTTAAATTGCAGGGGGAAAAATACAGCTTCTCAACCCAGAATTCTAAATTAAAAAAAAATACATGTGTATGAATAAATATTAAATAAAGATATTTTCACATAAAAGAATCTATCACCTGTAGAACTGCACTACAAGAAATCCTAAAGGAAGTCCCTCATACTGAAAGGAAATGAAACCAGATGTTTGATCTTTTTTTTTCAATATATGAAATTTATTGTCAAGTTGGTTTCCATACAACACCCAGTGCTCATCCCAACAGGTGCGTTCCTCAATACCCCACACCCACACTCCCCTCCCTCCTACCCCCCCATCAACCCTGTTTTCTCTCAGTTCTTAAGAGTCTCCTATGTTTTGTGATCATCTTTTTAAATGTTTCTTGGCCATTGAGTTTGCTCTTTTGTGAATTGGCAATTCAAATTGTTTACATTAGTTTGTATTTTCCTGATTATTAATAAGGTTGAGCAGTTTTTAAATGTTTATTGGTCAATGAATTTGTTTTACTAATTGATAATTCATATCATTTACACAGGTTTTCTGTTAAATTTCTTAGCAATTCCAAGAGCTTCCCTTAGGCACTATGAATACAAACCCTGAATTTGTAATGCAGTTATTTGCCTGTATGGCATCTGTTACCAAAAATGTTCAATCTTTCTTGATGAAATATTATCTATAGGTCTTTTTTTTTTATTTTCCAGGTATCCTGCCTTATAAAAAGAGTATAATGGCCCCTAAAATACAAACATCCATGTGTATCCTAAAATTTCATTTATGATTTTTATTTTTAAAATTAATGACTCAATATAACACCGCCTTTTTTGTGAGTGGTTATTCCATCTGTTTGGTTTTTGTGTTTGTGAAGGATAGTGCTTCTTGAGTCCTTTTTTTGTGTCATGGACCTCTTTGAGAATCCAACAAAAGCTATGAGCCTGTTCCCTAGAACAATGTGTATATCCACTAAGTTTTGCATATACTCTCAGAAGCTTTTATACTTTGTAGCCAGTGTATAAGATTCTTGATTCCATTTTAAGGAAATAATTTCTTCTTAAATATCATTTTTTTTGTTTATCCATTAGAGTCATATCAGAAGTTTTGACACTGGTATATTAATTTGATTTATTATTGCTTAGATACAAAGCCTGCAAGTAGTTGATGTATTTCATCATTCATTCATTCATTTATTCATTCATTCATTTATTTATTTTTAATGTTTATTTATTTTTGAGAGAGACAGAGACAGCGTGCGAGCTGGGGTGGGGTAGAGAGAGGAGACACAGAGTCCGAAGCAGGCTTCAGGCTCCAGCTGCCAGCACAGAGCCCGATGTAGGACTCAACTCACGAACCGTGAAACCATGACCTGAGCTGAAGTCAAACACTCAACCAACAGCCACTCAGGCACCCCACTGTATTTGAAAATATAGTGTGCAACTCTGTATGTAGGGCAGACCCAGGATAAATTCATTGTCATATTAGGCATTATTGTGGGTCTCTGTATCAACTATGGTGAACTAAACTATTATGTCAGTTCCTAGAACTCATTGCCATTCAAGGGCCTTCGACACTATAAATATTTAACACAGTTGAATAATGAGAGTTTTTTTTTCTAGGGATGATTTTCATTAACCCTTGCCTTTATCTTAACTGTTTTACCAAAGTTACCCAATTCTCTTTAATGTGTTTAGTCACTGTTCTCTTTAACCTTAAAAATTATGTTTATTCTAAAATTAAAGGAGCCTGTAGAATCCTCTTTTTAATATAATAGAGTTTCAGTTTTCCCTTAGCCAATAAATTGATATATTTTGTCTCGCTATAAGGCATTTCCAGGAACATAAAACCATCTTTGCCATTTTGGGTTTTAGGTATGTGAAACTAGAGGAAGAAGAGGTTTTATGCTCCTTTTTTATCCTGTTTATTCATTGTTTTTATTGCTAAGTTATGTTCAGTTTTCAGTAAGGAAGTAGAATTTGGCATTACTGTCTAAGAGCACACCATTGAGTTTAGACAAAACTAGATTTGTATTTTTTGTACCACTAATTTTTAATTTTTCTGAGTCCCCTGATTTTTATTTTTATCTTTATGCAAAATTAGACTGGGTAAGGATTATGCTTTATATGCAAAGGCTTTTTTTTTTGTTTGCTTGTTTTTAAGTTTTTGACAAAAGTCTTTTCTCTTTTTTGAAATTGAGTTTTAATGATTAGTGATAACCTGCATACCAAATGAGCTAGCCTTTTAAAATATATATTCACTTAGAGCTCTTTGGTGTTCAACATGGAGTAGTAATCACTTGTTGAAATTCCATTCTCTTGCTTGATTTCCATTGAAATTGTATACCCATGGTTTTCTTCTACCTACCTTTATGATTACTCTTCTCTCTCCTAATACCTTGCAAAACAAGTCCTTCTTCGCTAACTGGATAGAGCCTTTCGATGCCCCTACATCATCTCCTGCACTTGGCTATTGCTCTTGGTATTCTTAAGACTGCAGTGGCTTTTTGCATCCACTTAAATCATGTCTCTTCTTTAGAAATGTATCGGCTTGAGGCTTCTCTCAGCCTCTCCAATCCAAGTAAATCTCCTATGTGATTGGTTATAGAGTAAATGAGAAAATAGATGTGAAATTAAGTTTTAAATCGTGAAACATTACATTTTTGATATTCATTAGGTATTCGATACACAAGATATTGATATTCAGTCATCTTCATACATAGTGTATATAAAGCTGCCTCACATGGTGCTCATCTTTAAGAAAGTTTTAAAGTTTTATTGGGATATACTTACATCCAATGAACTGCACATGTTTAAATTAATGCTAGGATATTTGACATATGTACACCCATGAAACCATTCTCAGAATCAAGATAATGCATACATCCATCATCCTCAAAAGTTTCTTTATGCCACTTCATAATCCTCCATTTTACTTCTTACCCCATCCCAGGCAACCAGTAATTCTGTCATTATGGATACTTGTCATTTGCTAAGATTTTGTATAAATAGAATCATACAGTTGTATTCTGTGTCTCTGTCTCTCCTTTTTTTTTTTTTTTTTTTTTTTTTTTTTAAACCTAGCTTCTTTCATTCAGTATAATTATTTTCAGGTTAGGTCATGTTTTTCATGAATCCATAGTTGATTTCTTTTTATTGATAGATATTCTGTTGCATGCATATACTACATATTATTTGTCCCCTTACTGGTGAAGATTTGAGATTTTTTTCCAGTTGTGGATTATTACAGAAAAACTGCTATGAACGTTTGTGTTCTGTCTTTGTGTGGATATAGACTTTCATTTTTCTTGGGGAAACAAGAGTGCAATGGCTGGATCCTATGGTAGATGTATGTCTTTTTCAGAAACCACCAAACTATTCTACATTTTGCATTCTGATCAGCAGTAAATGAGAGTTTCATCTTTGCCAATATTGTTATGGTTAGGCTTTTTGATTTTAGACATTTTAATAGGGGGGTAGTGATAGCTTTCATTGGCAGTTTTCAGTACAGCTTGAAGGATAAGAATTGAATATTTATCTTCATATTTTTTTATTTTTTTAAAACCTTTGAATTTGGCAAGTCTGAATTCTGTGATAGTAACTTTCTCCTTTGAAAATAAAAATATGTTTATAGTTTATGTCTGTGTTTGCTTGGCACATTAATTATGCACATACTTAGTGCCATTCATACATAATTATTGAAGGATAACAGTTAAAGGAAATAAGAAATAGTGACAATAAAAGCATCAGTTCTCTTAAATAAATTAACTTTATGCCCTTAGAAGTATCTAGAAGTTGTTTTCTTTGGTGTATGCTCTCCTTATTTGTCAGTTTTAATTGTTTAAGAAGAAGTAAATCTTTTTTCAAAATACGGTTTGCAATAAAATTGTTTCTTTTTAGGGAGAACTCATTCTTGATTATGAAAGACAAAAGAATTTGAACTAAAATTTTTCTAAGAGGTGTTTCGTAAGATCTCTAGCCATTAGATGTTTTTTTTTTAAAGCAAAAAGAGCTATAACCTGAGATTTGAGACTTCATCACACAAAAAGCAGGAGAAAACTGTAACCTAAGTACTGTTTTATATCAAATAAGGGTTGACAACAGTGTTTTTATGCATCTGTTCTGCCCACATAAGAAGCCAGCTTTATCATCTGGATGTGTCCTGGGGCTGAAACTTCTTATAAATATGAGAATTTCACCTTTTTTTTTTTTTAATGGCAAGCAGAATATGGTATCCAGCTGTGGATTTGCTTATATATTTTGTTTGCATTTTTTTCCTTGGGCTTGTTTTATACAGTGTATGGCAATATGTTGTCATACAAATTCTGTGATTAATGCTTATTTATGAAATCTTGTGTAAATATCTTAGAACTTAGTCAAACAATGTGCAAGTTAAACAATTTTTTTCCTCTGAATATTGGAATGACAAATCTAAGGGGAATGGTAGGTTGAATAGTTTATGTTCTTTATCTATAGCAAAGTCTTATATGTAACATTTTCCTTTTACCATTCTATGTTATGTCATTCTTTTCCACTTTATTTTACTGGGTGAGAAATCCTGTTTCAGATTTATTCCTCAGAAAAGTAGGGAGAATTTAAATGTGGAAAACATTTAGAAATAAGAATGGTAATTATTTCATGTGTAATTAAATAATCATATTTACTAGTATACATTTGACATCTAATTCTGATACCTCTGTTTAAGAGGCATTTCTTTGTGTTCTATTAGTTGTGTATTAAAAGCAATCCACTCTTTCATAATAAGCTGTTTAATTAACATTATTGCTGTATTAACACTGTTTTTCCAAAAAAAGTAAATTGCTCATAAAATATCAAAGTTTGAATATGTGGCAAACATCAAGTATGGGTAAATTCATTATATCTGCTTCAAATTCAAATCACGATAAAATACTTAAAATTGTAAACTTGCTGTATGAATTGTTCTTTGTATATCTCATCTGATTCATAGTATCATAAAATATTCATGATCATATGTATTATTATAATATATATATTAGATAATTATCATAGATTACAGATCATGATATAATATCATGATTGGTGATATACTGATAGATTTTTATTTCATATATTCTTATTTCCCTGGACTTGTTTTAATTTTTTCACATGTAGTAATTTAGTCAATTGTGACTGGAAGTTGAAAGACTCGTTTTCCCTTTTTCTTCTGCTCAGGTGCAGCTTTTCTATGAACTGACTGAGATCATGAATAAGGTCTGGAATAAGATTCAGAGGAGAGGTAATCTCAGTCCTTCATCAGCCTATGCAGAAACCGTGGCGGGGCCTGTCCCTGGTTCTCCAGTGAGAAGCAGTGTAGGCACTGCTCCTCCAGATACCAGCACATGCAGCCCATCTGCTGATGTTGGAACTACTACTGAGGTAAGTGTTTCTGAAAGGTTCTGCTGCCAGTGAAGGGTGATATATACCACAGAGTTCTATATCAGGGCTGAGAATGAAGATGACCTCATTTCTGTGGAAGCTGGCAGGTTCAGAAGGCTCATGGGGAGCTGTGGTAGCAGTGGCTATTTATTAATGTTCCTTTTAGGTCCAAGTATTTTAATTGCTTTCAGTAGGTAGTGGGGTAGTTCGGGACATTCGGGTTCTATGAAATGGAAAAAACTGAGACACAGTAAAGGTATGTTTCCTCAGGAGTATGGAAACTTAAAAGCTGAGTGAAAAAGTGGCTTATGCTTACCTTTCCCCTACCCTCTCTGCCCCTGCCCTTTTTGTGAACCAGGGTATTATTGTTATCTTTACGTTAGTGGTTTTTAATCCTGTCAAACCCAAAATCCTCACCTTCTCTCTTCCAGTCATAAAAGTCTTTCTTTTCATTTTTAACACCCTAACCTCACCCAACATGCCAGTGCCTGTTTTATAACAAACATTTTATAATGCCCCTTTACTATCCTTGTGAAAAAAAAAAAAAAAACAATGTAATGCACATATACATAATATTTCAAAAATATCTAATAGCTCAAAATGTAAAGGATTAAAGGAATATAATTCAAAGTATAATAATATATATTTCAATATATGTGTAAGTGCTCAGGCATGACTATGTTAGAAGAAGACATGATGAAGTACACAGTACATACAATTACTGTGAATTTGACTGATAACAAATAGACTTGTTCCCATCTGTATCCAGTACCACGAGTGGTACTGTTGTGGCATCATTTATTGGTGGCATCATTTTCTGAAGTAGCAGCAAACTTGGTAGAGTTTTGAATAAAGCAAAATTTATGCTTCCTTTCTTTTCATTTATATTTTATTTACATTTCTGGAACTCTTAGTGTATAATTATAATAAAATTGTGCAGAAATGCCAAAAAAATAATGTTTAGATCTAAAGCTGAATTCAGTTTTATTTCCAAATATATTTCCAAGATTTTCACCTGTGTAAATTTCTATGAGATCATTTTGCTTTTCAGGACTGCCTTATTCATGATAGAAGCTCTTAATTCCCCCTAATCCTAACTCTTAAATGCCGGTAGTGACACCCAATCATTGAGTCAACCAGAAATATCCTAATACATTTCCCAAACACAGGGGTGAACTTGGCACGACTGAGAACTACTATAATAGATAGAGGTAGAAGTTATGTTATTGTTTTTGCATGAAGACATGTTCTATGGAAACATAGCTTTGGCAAAGTACAGAATGGGAAGAAGCATCAGGTAAAGGGGATGTTATTATTTTTTTTAAACACTAAAGGCAATCAAACTCAGTTAAATGGACCTTTTTTTTTTTTAATTTGCTTTGAGGCTTTAACACATTAGAGTAGATCTGTTTGACAACTGCACAAGCAACTTCTCTATCCCCGTTCATTCTACATTCTGAGAAACCAGTGACCCAAGTGATGGGTTTTACTCCACACTCCAAATGAGGAATAAGTCCAGTCTAGAAATGTGCAGTTATGAGGTCGATGGGGCATATCCCTTCTAGGGTAAAAACTTGATTTCATGGAGTTCCTACAGTTAGAATACAAAAGCTCCTGCAGTTTAAAAACAACAGCCACTCTATTGAATGTAATAGTTTTCAAACTTATTTAACCAAAGACTCTTTTCCACAAATTATCATTGCACAGAATACACTTTGTGAAATACTTTAGAAGAGTAATCAAAGCTTGGGGTGACAAGTTGCTAACAAGGATAGTATAAGTGAAATTAATAAGTGAAGTTAAGTCATAGAGACATTCCACTGGCAGAAAGGAGAGTGTTCCATTAAACAATTGTCTGCTAAGTACTTTATTTACTGGGATGTCCAGATAAACATGACTACCTATTTTGGGAAGTGGGCTTTTAGAAAGAGACATTTAAAAAAACATTGAAAGACTGGAAAAGACAAGGCTTTCATGGAGTGGTCGCACCTGTTGGTCATAGATCTAGGGACTGCCATTCATACAAAGTACAGTATAAATGGTGCTCTCTATTGTGCACTGTCCAACCTACACAAAAGGACATGGTAGCCCTAATATGAGATGTCATAGAGATTAACATGCCCTGTAATTATAGAAGTATGATTAACAAATTTATTCTCTGGTATCTTTGGGTGTTTTGCAGAGGAAGTAATGCTTGAGAAGAATCTTGAAAATAAATATAACATTAGTAGCAGTTTTGTTTTATTAGGTGTGTTATAATAGAAAAACCCAGAAGAATGATGTCCTCATGAGCCAAAATGGGGAAATTAATAAAGGGAGAGATTAACAAAGGGAGAAATTTTCTCAGTCACATAAAAAGAAATTCATTCTAGGGTGTCTGGGTGGCTCAGTCAGTTAAGTTCAAGCTCTGGATCTCAGCTCAGGTCTTGATTGCAGGGTTGTGAGTTTAAGCTCCACACTGGGCATGGAGCCTACTTAACAAAAAAAATTAAAAAAATAAATTCTGATTTCTATAACAAGATCCTTACATTCCTGCAATTCATTTAAATTTAAAATATTGAGGATTCTTTCTGATTGAGTTGTAAACATAAGCAATGAAAATGTTCATTAGTGAGCTTATTAGTTTTGCGTTAGCCATGGATTTAATCTGACCTATGTGAAAAAGATCTGAAAATGAAAGAATCATAATGCAAAAGACGTATTCATTGGAGGAAGACCATGTAAAGCAGCTTGCAAAAGGTAATACAGACTTACGAAAGAAAAAGTGGCAAATATTTTCAGAATGTACCATCTTCTCTTGTTTACAACTGTGGTCGAGAAAAGAGGTGAGTAGTCCAATATGGATTTGAAACCTACAGTTATTTGGGATACTTGTTCCCTGAGAAATATCTTAACATAATTTAGCTCCTTTATTTGCCATAAATGGCAGGAAGATTTTTGTGAATACTGTTAGGATAATCAGTGTTAGGGCTTTGATCTAACTTTGCAAATTAGAAGGAGGTGTCTATGTATTGAATATTTAATGTTTAATTTCTCCTCTCAAGAAAATAGTTATATGGGGATCAAGGTTAACTATGTATCCATATGAGTTTGAATTTACCCCTTTGAGAATTAGCCAGTAAATGATGACATCTGAAAATACAATCATTGTTTTCTCCTGTGTGTATGAATGCTCCATCTATGACTCAGTCTGTGGTTTAATTCATCCAGAATTCAAACTTTGTGCCCAAGTTTTCATTTCTCATTTCTCTTTGTTTATTGTGCTGCTAGAACTGTGTATAAATGATCTTTGTAATTTTCATTCCTTTACTTTTGAGTTCTAGCATATTAGATATGTTACTGTGATCCTTTGGATTCCATTTTTAACTTATTTTTATTAATTTTGAAGAATTTGGCTGTATATTTGAATGTGTTACTTACTCAGTGGGAAATACTGGATGTGAAATAACTCGCCACTACCATCCATCCCCTCTTATCTTTATTATTAGTGCATAACCCTAATTTAAGCAACCCGTACAATGTTTGGTGTGCAGATTCGGTTTTAAACACATTGTTCTTGAATATGTGGATGTTAAATGATTTGGGAATATCAACTCATTATGACTGAAATAAATCTGATTTATTATACTCTACAGCATGTATATATTAAGTCCCTGCAAATATATTATGATATGAACTCATAAAACTATATGAGTTTATTTTTTAAAAAGTTTTGGTCTTTTGTTTTAAACATAATTATTTTATATTTTTTATCAGATTTGTCCAGATTTTTTGAGAGTCTAATCCTGTTGTTAACTCTTGCACTTAGTAGATTGCTTCCTTATGTGTTATGTAACCTTATATTAAGAGTTTTTCATTAGCCTATGAGACTTTTACATAGTGGTTGAGGCCCTATTCCCACAGAGGTTTTGTGTGTTTATATCTTTGATGGACTACAGGGGTTGTTTCTAGCCTGAAACCCCTTTACTTTTAATTTCATATCTAGAAGTTTTTTGAAAACATTTGGCAGTATAAAATCAAGCCCTCAAACCTATATATACCTCAGAATTGTGTTTAAAAGTTTCTAGGATACCTTGTCTATCTATGCTAAGATACATAAGTCTTTCCTTTTTGGGGTTTATTCTGTTGTGTTTTCACATTTTTTTAATTGGATACTTAATATTCATCTTTAAAAAATTAAACATTTAAAACAGAGTCTTTTTATCCTAAGAGGAATTTATAACATGGCATGGATATGTGCATACACATAATATGTAGGTGGACTGCAAAATTTAGCTCATAATGGATTCTGCTTCCTAGACACAATTCTGTACCACATAGAAGGAGGAGCAAAACTTTTGTTATATAAGTAAAAATATAAAATGCTGAGTGTATGTGAGAATACTGATTTACCACTCAACCAAAAGTAAAAATTAACAGATTAACCTCTAATGTTGTAAGTTTTGCTTCATGGCAAAATTTGACTTACATTCTTATCCTTCATTGATTCAGTGATTAAAATTGCTTCTAGTTTAAAAAATATGTGTTGTGTGTGTGTGTGTGTGTTTAACATCCATCACCATACATAGTTACAAGTTATTTTTTCTTGTGATGAGAACATTTAAAACCTACTCTCTTACCAACTTTCAAACACACAATACAGCATTATTACCTATATAGTCATCATGCTGTGCATTACATCCCCAGGACTTATTTATTTTATACCTAGAAGTTTTTGTCTTTTAACCCTGGGCACCTATTTTGACCCATATTCACTTTAAATTTAACTGAAAATAAGTGCATTATAAATAATTACTGGAGATTGAGGGATGAACCACCTCATGCCAGATTTTTTAAGTTTTTATTTAAATTACAGTTAGTTACCATACAGTGTTATATTAGTTTCAGGTGTACAATGTAGTGATTCAACACTTCGATACAACACCCAGTGCTCATCACAGCAAGTTCACTCCTAATCCCCTTCACCTATTTCACCCATCCTCCCACCCACCTTCCCTCTGGTAACCATCAGTTTGTTCTCTATAGGTAAGAGTCTGTTTCTTGGTTTGCCTTTCTATTTTCCCCCTTTGTTTGATTTGTTTCCTCACTTCCACATATGAGTGAAATCAAATGGTATTTGTCTTTCTCTGACTGACTTTGCTTAGTATTATACTGTCTAGTTCCATCCATGTTGTTGTAAATAGAGAGATTTAATTCTTTTTATGGCTGAGTAATTTTCCATTGTGTGTGTGTATACACATATACATATATATGTATAATATATACACACCACATCTTTTTATCTATTCATCTACCAATGGACACTTCGGCTCTTTCCATATCTTGGCAATTGTAGATCATGCTGCCATAAACATCAGTGTGCATGTATCCCTTTGAATTAGCATTTTTGTGTCCTTTGGGTAAATAGTAGTTACCCAATTGCTGGATCATAGGGTTGTTCTATTTTCAACCTTTTGAGGAACCTCCATACTGTTTTCCAGAATGGCTGCACCAGTTTGCATTTCCACCCACAGTGCAGAAGGGTTCCCCTTTCTCCATATTCTTGCCAGCACACCTGTTGTTTCTTGTGTTGTTGATTTCAGCAATTCTGACAGTTTTGAGGTGATATCTCCTTATAGTTTTGATTTGTGTTTCTCTGATGATGAGTGATGTTGAGCTTCTTTTCATGTGTCTGTTAGCCATCTGGATGTCTTCTTTGTAAAAATGTCTATTCATGTTGTCTTCTGCCCATTTTGTAATTGGATTATTCATTTTTTTTTGGTGTTGAGTTTTATAAGTTCTTCATATACTTTGGATATGAACCCTTTATCAGGTATGTCATTTGCAAATATCTTGTCCCATTCTATAAGTTGCCTTTTAGTTTTGTTGATTGTTTCCTTTGCTCTACAGAAGCTTTTTATTTTGATCAAGTCCCAGTAGTTTATTTTTGGTTGTTTCCCTTGCCTCAGGGGACATATCTAATAAGGAGTTGCTATGAGGTCACCTTATATTTGTTGTGCTTATTTATATCGATTATGTATCTAGGGAATGCTTTGAAATCACAGTTTTGAATTTTTCATTTATAATTAATATTTGCATTCAAAGAAGTTCATAAATTTTTAAAAATTGCTACTATATAAAGTACTGTTTTTCTCATTTGCATCAAATACATTCATTATTTTGACTATGAAGAGTTCACTACAAATGAATCTGGTTTTAAAAAGTACACTCTTAATTATTTGTATTAAGTAGGAGTATTTGTTTATATGATCCTTGGGTGATTTATACTTTATGAGTAATTTTTTTAATGTTGACATGTTGGTAGGAAGTACCATACTTTTCAGTGAATATAGCTCTAGCTTCCTGAATATCAATCTGGATGGTGGTAGAAGGGGAAATAGGCGTAAGAGGCGTAAGTACGAAGCTTAAAAACAGTTCATCATTTTCCCCACCCTTGCATTGAAATAGAGAGAGCAAAGGTAGTGGAAACCACAGCAGGCCACTTGTCACTGTTGACTTAAGTACAAACCGTGGTGGAAGTGTTTAGCCCTTTGGGAAGTTTTGTGATTGAACAAGAATGCTGGAGTTATTTTGATAAGGGAGTGGAGCAGTGTGGCCAAAACTATGATCATCCCTGAGCTCTAAAGCAGGCCAAGGATGAAGGGCTGCAGTGTTTGCTCTTCCAGATGAACAAAGATAAATTCAGCTAGGAAAATAAACTCAGTCTTTTGGTCAATTTGCAACAGAATGGTGAAAGAATTGAACTGTGTATTTTAGAACTTGGCATAAAGAGGTGTGGGAAAATAGTTCAGCATCTTCAATTCTGGCTCTATTTTTGCTATAGATTTGGAAATGGAGCAGAAAATTAATGCACAAACATATTTAACAATACCACACCAAATGTTGTAAATCCAAAATGAAAACTGAAACTGCATGAGGAGGGAGAGCCACTTTTTCAGAAGTGCTTAGTTATTAAATTTGAAGCCACCATGTTCTTAGCATTCCTACTGAATATACCTAACAATATTTAAAAATCTAGGTCCCATTGATTTGAGGTGCTGCTTTCTCCACAGTTTCCATTCTTGGGAGTATGATGTTCTTCTAACTGTTGAAGGAAAATTTAATTATGAATGCTTCTGCTATAAGAATTTACCCATAAAGAAAGGCGTGTTGACTATATTATATTATCTTTTATTGAATTTGACTTTGTAAAATGCATCCTTTTCTGGGATTAGTTTGTGCTTTTCATTAGATGTTGTGTTACTTTAGACAGCAACCAAAACCCTGAATTTTTGTATCGCTTCTCAAATTGTAAGAATTTCAGCTGTAGCAGAATTAGGACTACTTATTTTGGAGAAGCATTTATATGAAAACATCACGAACAGGAAGTTGTTTGCCTTGTTTGGTGTAAATGTAACAAGGAATGGCTTCACTATCTTCAGATTTAAGTCTATAATTTTCTGTCACAGTAAATCACAGGACACTATTGCTTTGCTGTGTTTGGTGTCTAAGTATTCCAACAATAAGTACTTGTCTGTTGTTTTGTGAAAATCTTCCCCATTAAGTCTCCTTTGGGGTGTTCAAGGAAATTAAATTTTCTTCTGATTGAAAGAGATTGTAAAACTTATCATGAGGTCAAGGTAAAAACTTCATGTAGGCGCTGAATATACCTGAGTAGAATACATGTCTGTGCTAATGAGAGCAGAAATTTTTGGATTTACATGAGGTTTTACTCATCGTCCCTGTTGTTGCTATCAGACTAATGGCTTGACTAAGAGATGAGTGGCTTCTGTCCTGAGAAACTATCCATAGAAAGCAATATACTGACCATGTTGTGTTGTCTTCTATTAAATTTTAAGGGATGTTTTGTTCTGGCTGTTGACTACTGGTCATGACTCCTTGGCATAGGAAGTGAACATTTTGTTTGAGACATTCAAAGCAACAAAGAACTATTAGAAGTTGAGGATATATGGCAAAGGAAAAGGTGCTAAAGTTAGAAAGATGACAAAATGAGAAAGGCAAGAAGGTATAGATAGAATACCAAATTTTGTAAGACTGTGAGCATACAATTTGTTAAGTAGTCGTTCCATTTGTTGGCGATAATTATACCTACTAATTATGAATTGTTTATTATATGTAATCACTTTATGTTCGTGTTCTTTTTTCTTAACAACAATTCTAAAAGATAAATATCAAAATAACCATTTTGCAGAGGAGGAAACAAACATGAATAGGGTCTGAAGAAGTCCTTAACCTAGTGTATCATGGTGCTTTACCAGACTATGTTTAAGTACATATAACTAAAGTTTAAAAATATATACATGTCTTTTAAATAAGCATACTATAGTGTATTTGATCAATTCTCAGAGAATGGGTTTGGGCTCCTGAGTATTTTTGAAAGTTTTAAATGGACTGCAAAGGTGGGATTTTAAGAGCCCAAATACTTGGTAGCTAATCCTTAAAATAACACAATATGTGAGAGTGATCACTATCCCTGACACCATCTCTTCCTGTCTTGAGGCTGAAGTTATCCAACTCCAAACCAGGATTTATAATTTTCTCCAGACCATGTAACAGCTGCTGAAAACATTTAACGAAAACAAGGACTACCAAACAAACCTTTTACAGAAAGTTTGTTAGTTCCAAATGTGGGAACTTACATATTCGTAATTCATTATGTATTTGTTGAATTAAATAAGCTCATGGTCTTTACCTCGAGCCGTTTAGCCATATAAGTCATTGTAAAAATCTGTTGTCGGGGTGCCTAGCTGGCTGGCTGGCTCAGTTGGTAGAACATGCTACTCTTAATCTTGGGGTTGTCCGTTTGAGCCCCATGTTGAGTGTAGAAATTACTTCAAAAAATTAAAAAAGAACTATTATCAAATCCAACTTTTTAATGTCTTCTTATAATATGTAAGACATAATAAATGTTCTATTTCTTACTCCATGCTTATTATGGTAATCACTTTGCTATGGATATTGCAGATTCATACATAAGTGCTGTATAGCAGGGGTAGACAAACTGTATAAATGGCTAGATAGTAAATATTTTAGGTTTTGTGGCTCATAGTATCTCTATAGGAACTACTTAACTGCTAAAAAGTAGCCATAGGCAATAGGTAAATGAATGAATATGGCCATAATCTGGTAAAACTTTATTTCCAGAAGTCGAGCCTTCAAAATTTATTTTATCATCTTTTATAGTTATTTTTCTTTGTTACACACTTGTTTTTTCTCATTCCAGGGAGATTCTGTACAAGCAGGTGATGACTCACCATTTTCAGATTCTGTTACCTTGGAACAAACTACAAGTAACATTGGTGGATCCAGTGGCCGTGTTAGTCTGTGGATGCAGTGGGTGCTCCCCAAAATTACTATAAAGCTCTTTGCTCCAGATCCTGAAAATAAAGGCACAGGTACAGGGTTACTTTTCTTCTCTGCTAAAAGGTAAAATATTAAACACTATTTTTCAAAGAAATAGTAGAACCTAGTTTTATTTATCACTGTCATTTAAAGTAAACAAACACCATTAGGTCTAATTTAGTTTCTTTCTATTAGCAATACCTAAATTTTGTCTTTTTATATTAAAATTCATTCCAAAAGCCATGAAGTAATTTTTTCATTGGTTTCATTGATGTATTATATCATTTTCACTAAAAGTATGCAAAGATTGTTAGATACAGTACCTCAAGCATCAATGGATTTCTTCTGTCTTGAAATAGGTGCTTTATCTTAATCGTGAGGCCTGTATTGATGTTACTTTTCCTTATTATTGTAGAATCCTGTATGGTTAATGAACAGAAAGTCTCATTTCCTCTCTAGGAGTTAAGGATGTATATATGAACATTAAATGTAAAACACAAGGTTTTAGTATTGATTGTGAGGCCAATGCTGATTATGTTTGCTTCTTATTGCAGAGCTTTGTATGGTCAGTGAACTAGAAGATCTCAGTGCTTCCATAGATGTTCAGGATGTATATACCAAAGTGAAATGTAAAATAGAAAGTTTCAATATTGATCACTATAGAAGCAGGTAAATAATAATAAATATGGCAAAAGCTATGCTTTCTTTGAACACAGTCTTATATAAGAATTTTTATATTTTAATTTTGTTATTTTTTGAGGTGCTGTACTTATTCCCAAAGAGAGTTCTTAACAGATAAATTGATTAATTTTACTTGGTATTCATTCATATATGGAATATAACAAAGTTTTGTTTCATGCGATGGCAAATCTATTCATAAATACCCATATTGCCATATTAAATGAAATGAGCTGCTTTTACTACCAGTTTGATAGTCTGTTTGATAGAAAATAACAAACTCAAACAGTTTGTTATTTTGTATATTTGCAAAGATACTGGAGACATAGTGGATGGTTTTGTTTTTGCTGTATACTTGCTGTCCACTCTCCATATGAGTTTAATCACAGATTAAAATGGAGCGACATCTCGTGGCCCTTTGTGCTTTGGAGACTTTTCTTAACCTCTCATTTGACTAATATACATGTGGTAGATATTCCTAGAACCAGATTTTTCTTGCCCTAATAACTTTCTATCAAAAGTATTATTGTGGGCAAATATAATTTATTTATAATAAATAATAGTAAAAAAATAAAGTTTTAAACAACTGTATTTTGGGTTTTTTTAATGTTTATTTATTGTTGAGAGAAAAAGAGACAGAGTGTGAGTGGTGGAGGGGCAGAAAGAGAGAGGGAGGCACAGAATCTGAAGCAGGCTGCAGGCTCTGAGCTGTCAGCACAGAGTGCCACACGGGGCTTGAACTCGTGAGTCGCGAGATCATGACCTGAGCTGAAGTTGGATGCTTAACCGACTGCAACACCCAGGCGCCCCCAAAAAGTAAAGTTTTACATATCCTCACAAAGATACATAGCAATGTTGTCATTAATTTTTCCCAAATACAAAATAACTAGCACTTTTTGGAGTTTTGGGGGGTTTTTTTGCTATTCTGGAATACTATTCTGGAATTTGTATTTTTTTTTCAACGTTTTTTTTTTTTTTAATTTATTTTTGGGACAGAGAGAGACAGAGCATGAACGGGGGAGGGGCAGAGAGAGAGGGAGACACAGAATCGGAAACAGGCTCCAGGCTCTGAGCCATCAGCCCAGAGCCTGACGCGGGGCTCGAACTCCCGGACCGCGAGATCGTGACCTGGCTGAAGTCGGACGCTTAACCGACTGCGCCACCCAGGCGCCCCTTGAGAAGCTTTTTGGAAGGAATTTCAATTCATTTCTTGAAAGATTTATTGTAAATTGTATTTCTTGACTACTGCACTTTTTTTTAATTTTTATTTATTTTTGAGACAGAGAGAGACAGAGTGCAAGTGGGGGAGGGGCAGAGAGAGAGGAAGACACAGAATCGGAAACAGGCTCCAGGCTCTGAGCCATCAGCCCAGAGCCCGACGCGGGGCTCGAACTCACGGACCGCGAGATCGTGACCTGGCTGAAGTCGGACGCTTAACCGACTGCGCCACCCAGGCGCCCCCAGAATTTGTATTTTTAATTGAATTATAATAAAACACATTTTTTTAAATTATTTTTTAAACAGCATCATATTTTTAGTTTCATATTAATTTAGTATAGAAACAGCCTTAAAGTCTGTTTTTTGGATTCATAATTTTCATCCAGCAGTTATTTATTGAGTGCCTGCAAAAGCACATCTGTTTCTGTACTTTTACTGGTGCATCATATACCCTAAAAACAGAATCTTTTTTCTTTAACGGGTTTCTAATTCTGCATTAAAAACATTTGAATTTTTATTACTTATCATATTGCATGTCACACATATCCTATTGCTTATGTCAATGACTATCAAATCTATCTAGCCAAAAAATTGTGTCATAATTAAGAAGTTCAAAATATTTTGCTGGGTATATATTAAAACCTGTTGTAATAGTAGAATGTTATGAAGCATATATTTTCTTTTACACTAACCATGAATCATTAATTGATCTTTGATAATGTAATGTTTAGCTCTTTAGATCCTCCTGAATAGTATATCTCTATATGATAGATATAGATACATGTGATACATGATTATTTCAAGTGATACACGATTATTATGTTATAGCTGTAATAATTTTCTGATGATGTGAACATTATAATCTGTGTTCTAGATCATCAATGACTTTACTGTTAAATTATGTAAGTTTTAAATATTTACCCATTGATTTATTCAAAATATTTGTTGTGTATTATGTGCACTATGCTAAGCACTGAGGATGTAGTATTGTAAGAAAAATAAACATAAATCATGCTGTTAGGGGCCTTGTGGTCTCAGAGATAAGGTAGAAATAAATAACCAATCAATAAGTATACAGTTTTACCAATAAAACAAATGCTTCTATTATGCAAAACTACCCAGGGTGTGGTGCTAAAATAAATTGTTCTTGATTGCATTGTCAGTTCCATGTTTCAGTTCAGTGTAGTGTTGTTTACATGGTAACTATTTGAAATAGTTATATATGCTCAGTTTTTAACTCAGAAAAATTGAAAAGAACAGATAAGGTGAACTTATGTTTTCCAGGCCAGGGGAAGGTTGGCAGTCAGGACATTTTGAAGGAGTATTTCTACAGTGCAAAGAAAAACCTGTGGTGAGACTCATTTAGTAATTATGATTTTTTGAAAATATATTATAAACTGTTTATCTTTGTTCATTCATGCAATAGGACTAATGGTTGCAAGAATTAGAGCTCAGATAAATTCTTTTTGACATATTCTTCCAAAATTACATTACAAAATAAAACTACTCCTTTAAATGCTTGTGTTTTGTAACCATTTTCCTATTATAGCTATTAAGTAAATTTTTCAAAAAGCAAAGGTAGGATTGCTTTTATTAAAATGTTTTATCATTAATGTACTATTATGTTGATGTTTTAGAAGTTTTTCCTATTCATAAGTGAGTTCATGTTGGATTTTCCTTTATCATAAACTAATAGTAGTAATTTGACACTAAAAGCAATTATTTTTCATTTACTTCCATTAACAATGCTTTTGCAGAAGATGGTCCAGACAGAGGCCATACCTAGCAGGGGCTCAAACCTGAGCCCATGCAAACTTGAGCAAAATTAAAACTATCCAGATTTTTTTGCTTATGGCTTTTATTGCTTTTTGTCTTTTCACCTTCTTTGCTCCTGTCCATCACCTCAAGCCTTGGGGAAGAGTGTTGGTCTTTGGGGCAATGTGGAGGTGTCTTCCTTTCCTGTACTGACAAGCTGAACAGACGCACCTTGTTGGTTCGACCCATCAGCAAGCAGGACCCTTTCAGTAATTGCTCTGGCTTCTTTCCTTCTGTAAGAAATCATTTTAAAATTATGCTACAGAACTCCCACTAACAGGAATCCAGAGAAGGAATTGAACTATCCATAGAGTCAACTCTTGATTTTTATCTTCCTCTGTGTCATCCACTTTGTAAATGAACTCTACTTTACTTTTAACTCATAGACTGATTTTCTAGTACCATCTAATTTGTTTCTGAGTTACTTGCATATACTCTTTTTCACTCTGGTTTTGTGATTACAAACTAACTTTACCGTCAGCATAAGAAAATAGAAGTGTAGGACATTAAGTGTAATGTTTTTTAAATTGTGCATGTATTGAATAATCAAGAGTTGACCAGACTGCTTTGTCTTTTCTTTTATGGCTTTTACTTAGATTGCTTTTTTCCCCTTTCTATTATGCCATTTCCTTCTCACAACTAATCCACATTACCGTATTTGGTGATCTTGAATCTGGACAGGGCTATATGCCTGTCATTGCTGGATATAGGATGAACACTAGACTGTCCACCAGTGGCTTTTAGAAGTTTAGAACCTTATTCTTTTCTAAGTGGTACAATATATCTGGATATGTCATTAAGCTAATTATTTTAAACGCCATTCTTAAAGTCAATACAAATGCATATAATTTAAAAATATTAAGAACAGATTACCACAATGATAATAGCAATTCTCTTAAGAATTTTTTAAATCATTGCAAACATTAGATGTTTTCTTAGCATATGTGAACTATTTCCCCTTTTTTGTAGCTCAAAAGGAATTTAAGACCTAGATCTTTAAAAAGGTGATAAAATTAGTCAAATATTTTAAACAGTTGTTTAATATTGTATTTGAATAGCAAATGCTAGTTTCTAATTGGATTCTGATATTTTTTCTGGAATTTTAGTCTGGAAAAAACATCTCTACATGTGGATTTTATATCAGTGGAAATTCTGTTCAGTTTTATTTTTATTTGAATGGTATTGGTGTCTCTGAGAAACATTCTTAATTTTTTTACATACTGAATAATTTTAATGTATATTCATGAAAAAACCCAAACTTATTAATGCCCTTTAAAATTTTTCTGCATTTTTATAATACTTCTTTAATTATCAGTGTTTTCTAACTTTTCATTTTAAAGAGTGTAAGATGCTGATTATTACCATATGAAAAGTAATATTTACATTATCTCACTCCAGCTAGTATTCACTTGTTTTTTCATTTTGTTCCTTGTACATTAAGGGAGTTGAGGATGCAACAGTTCAACAAACAAACTTTCTCTCATGGGGAGTTTACATTCAAGAGTACCTACGTTCAATATGTTTAAAATATATTTTCCAAATCAAAACATTCATACACTGAAGCACCTTTTATACTATTTCCAGGATTCAAGCATAGCCATTAAGGAGGATTTGAGTTAGGTTATTTAGATTAGTGGTTGATTGTAACCCTGCCCCCCAAGTCCAGTTTAAACATCTAAATACAGACAGTGTTGTTGGTGTTGGGCTATATCACAGCCATCGTTCTCCATCCGGTGTTTCCTGTTACCTAGCAAGATGGACATAAGACTGGTAGCACGTTTTCTTGCTTTACTGTATTTCCTTTTGCATGTAGAAAGCAAAAGGAAAGGGAAATCAGAGAGGCAGCTAGAAAGCTGGGAACAGTAAAAACAAAACAAAAAAACACCTCTGAAGGCAGCAGGACAGTTAACATGAAAAATGATTGTTTTGCACATCCATTTAATGCCTACTTCCCAGGGTATTTTTAATGGTCAGAAAATTAGGTTAAAAAAGAACATAGACAAAGATAACTTTTACCTCACCTTTGTTCATTGTAAAGTCCACATTAAAAACAAAATTAACAGTGGCAGCTGAAATGCCTACTATTTTCCCCTTGCTGTGTCACTAGGTGATAGGTAGCAATGTGAGAGGAAGAAAATGGAAGCAAAAGAGCTTCACTAGTGCTGGGATAACATAGGCCCGGGCACTTTGCTGCTTTGCCACTCTCACTTTTTTCCTGTTTGTTGTTCTTTCTCAGTGCACTTCCTCTCTCGACATCACGCATTGGACTGTAATAGCCTAAAAACTTTATCAGGCCCTGGGAAGAGAGGTTGGAAATGTGTATAACACCTTAACTTTAACTTCATGTTGAGTGATGTGTAAAATAGGATTTTATGTACATTAATTGGTTCAGGAAAACTTTAAGAGCTGTCCTTTAATGTTGAGAAATAGAAAGTATGCATTTTATTTCACTCTTCAAAGTATGCTGTTTTACTACAATTTGTTTATAGTGTGTAATTTGAATATAATTGGACATGTTTTGTCAGAAGTATTGATGATATAATGATATAATTTTTACTGTCAGTCAAATGTCGTATGTATATTTATGTAGCATTAAACTCAAGGAATAGGAGTTTGAATTGTGAGAGAGTGGATAGTTAGGTTTTGTAAACAGAATGATAGCCACTGAAAATAAGCAAGTTCTAAAAGACAGATGTTTTATTTTTGTGTTATGTTACTATCTCCAATAAACATGCATTAAATGATTGGTTTAGTTATCAAAGCATGGTATCAATGAAGCTCTTTTTATGGGCTTAGTCTTCATATACATTAGCCAAATTATTAAAAGAAAAACTCTGTTCTCATAAATGTTAATTAAGTCGAGGGAAGTCAATCATCTTTTCTATTCAGATTGTTTGTTGATTACAAATGGAAGTACATTACATGGTTATTTCAGTTTCATCTGCATAAACAACGTCTCTGTGATCCATATTGGTACTTTTAATGAAAAATTGTCAAGAATGAAAAGATAAAATCCAGAGATGTCTTGTTGCAAATTCTGAATATCACAGAGAATGTAGAAACCATAGACACAGATATAACAAAGTTTAATTGCCTCTCTCAAGATCTAGAACTAGAACTCAGGATTTCTAATTTTCAGTTCAGCATTCCAAGTCTTATATGGTTTTTCCCCATGTGTGGAATTGATCAGTAATGTGCTCATCAGAGGGTGTAGGCATAGTAAAAGATTATAATATCAACTGAGATTATTTTCTGCTTTCACATAGTTTTTTTTTTCTTTTTTGTAATGAAGTTTGTATTATGATTTCCTCTTTCTGGAACAGACAACAGCAAAACTCCTAGATGGCTCTCATCAGCAGCATGGATTTCTCTCTTTGACATACACAAAAGCTGTAACAAAAAATGTCCGCCACAAGTTAATATCAAGAAATGAGCGAAGAAGTTTTCATAAGTTATCTGAAGGTTTAACGGATGGTTCCCCTCATTTTCTTCATGAAATTCTTCTTTCAGCACAAGCTTTTGACATTGTCCTTTGCTTTCCTTTGCTTAATGCCATTGCAAGTATATTTCAAGCAAAATTACCAAGGACCCAAAAAGAGAAAAGAAAATCTCCTGGTCAGCCCATGAGGAGCCATACATTGACTTCACGCAGCTTACCTTTGATTTATATCAACACAAGCATAATCAGAATTTTTGTTCCAAAAACAGAAGAAATGCAGCCAAGTATTGAAGGTATGGCCTTCAGAGGTTTTTGTGGTCTGATTTTACATAACTTCCATTTAGGGAGTTTAGTTTTTTCTATTCTTTTTTAATATGGCTGGTGGTTGTAGTTTGTACTCTGGTGTGTTTTAGAAAGAGTAACTATGTTACAGTCATTCTACAACTAAACCTTTAGGAGATTATGTCAGGATACTGGGTTTGTTTCTGACTCAGTTACTAGAGTAAAAAGTAAATTTTTTTTTCATCAGGACTTTTGCTAGTGAAGCTTATCTTACTGTCATTTGTTTTATTAAACTCAAATGTTAGGTTCTATATACCTAAGGTAAGTAGAAATTATTAAAAAAAAAATAGCCAACACCCAAGGTTCCTGTGGCTTCTTCCAGGCTTCTCAGTGCAAATTAACTTAGGTTTTAAAATGAAATGAATTTGGGGCACCTGCCTGGCTCAGAGCATTAGAGCATCTGACTCTTGATCTCAGGGTTGTAAGTTCAAACCCATGTTGGGCATGGAACCTACTAAAAAAAATAAATAAATAAAATGTAATGAAATGAATTTAGAATCCCACTGCCTCCAACTGTGAGAGTAACTTTTAAATTTTTGCTTCCCCCATGCTAGAAAACAGTGAAGAACTTTAAGGATATTGAGTGAAGTTCTAGTACAGTGGTTCACATAGTATGAACTTGGAAGTTACAGAGACCTGAGTTCAAATCCCAGATTTACTAGTTAAGAACTGTGAAATTTAAAGCAAGTTAAGTCTAAGTTCCTACGTATAAATGGTAATAGTAGTGCTTGACTTGATAGTAGACCTTACTGACAGCTCACTTTTCAATGATGACTACGTGGAGACTACATGAATAATGCTAGCTGCATAGTTAGCTTTCAGTAAATGGCAACTGAATCAGCAGATGTGCCCATTCTTTTAAAGTAGAATATCTGGAAGTCCCCCATTTCACTACTGCTTATATACCTCTTTGGCCAAAACATAGTCATATGGCTACACCCCACTGTGAGAGAGGCTGAGAAACAGTATTTCCCTAGGCGGTAGGGTGCCCAGCTCATAAATTAAGGCCATGTGAATTAGAAAAAGAGAGAATGGTAGTTGAGGGATAAGTACTAGCCTCTGCCACATGAAAACAGTAAAGCTTTTTTTTCCCTTTTAGTTATTATGTGGAGGGGGAAGAGCTTGAATGGTCAGTGATAGCAAATAAAAAAAAAAGAAAAGCATCTAGTTCATTCTGTTTCTTCTTGGAGCCTAGTCTGTCTCTTGTTGTGTCTCCCAAAGGCAAATCTTAATTGGGGAAAGTTATTCTGCCTAACATTATAAATAAAGTTTTATTCAAGGTAAGGGTCCTTTTTTAAAAAGTTCCCTAAGTAAAAAATAAATTTGTAGAGCTTTATAGTTCTTAATTACCAACATGTATAGAGATAAATTCAGTGTATTATATTTAGTGGATATTTTTAAATGTTTATTTGTTTATTTTTAAGAGAGAGGGAGAGCAGGGAAGGGAAAGAGAGAGAGGGAGAGAGAGAGAATCCCAAGCAGGCTCTGCACTGTCATCACAGAGCCCGACGTGGGGCTCGAACCCACAAACTGTGAGATCATGACCTGAACCAAAATGAACTGACTGAGCCACCGAGTTGCCCCTGTACTTCATGGATTTTTAGTATTAACCAGTTCCTATTTTCTTTCTGATTTTTAGTAGAACTGTCATAAAATTGATTATTTTGAGATAAAAAAATTAGTATTGTCTGTATATGCTGTATTCTGACAGTATTATACAAGTTGTTTTCATCTGTTCAGAGACTTTGTAGAAACACATGAATGGTAAAGAATAAAGTTAGTCTTCATTGAGCAATTACAAGTGATCTGAGAGGCAACTACTAACCAGGATAGAGGCTGCATACTCATTGTAGACACACTGACATTTGTGCTTTTTCCTTGTTATTATCCTTTATTATGTGAGTATCTAATGAATGTTTAACTAATACGATTTATATTAAAATTACTTAGGCAAAAAAAGAAACCTATATTTTTAAACAGTATAGCTCTCTGAGACCCATTTTGTGTCATAATAACACTTTTTCATAACCATACAGAAAGAGGGATAGACATAAAAGGTCATGGAGATTTCAGACCATCTTTTTGATTTTTCAACTGCGAATAGGGGGAAAACACTATGGAAACAGAAGTAGTTTGGCTTTCTTTATTTGAGAAAACTTAGGATTATTTTGGTAAGAGTTTGAAGTAGTCCATTGTATTTTAAAACTATCATTATATTGGGGCACCTGGCTGGCTCAGTTGGTTAAGCATCTGATTCTTGATTTTGGCTGGTCATGATCTCACTGGTTCATGAGATTCAGCCCCATGTAGGGCTCTGATCTGACAGCATAGAGCTTACTTGGGATTCTTTCTCTTCCTCTCTCTCTGCCCCTCCCTCACTTGTTCTTTTTCTCTCAAAATAAATAAATATTTTAAAATATCATTATATTATAGTATCTATAAGTTTTTCCATTAAAATAAAATTGCAGAAAATTTGTATCCAGATGAAAATAAGAATAAAGTTTTATGATATCTATATTATTAACAAATTGTAAATTTTTTTTAGCAATTAAGGGTTTTTTTTCCACAGATACCTCTCTGGGTATTGTAAAAACATTTATTTTCCTAACCAGAATGAGTTTCTGTAATTTCATTTAAAATAATTTATGTTAGTAAGCTTTTGTGATTTCCTGAAAATTCTTTTTCTTTTTTTTTTAGTGTTTATTTTTGAGAGGGAGACAGAGAAAACAGTCAGGGGAGGGGCAAAGAGAGAGGGAGACAGAGGATCCTTCTGCGGGATCTTTCAGCAGGAAGTAAGATCCTTCCTGTCAGCTCAGAGCAATGGGGGCTGGAACCAAAAACCATGAGAACATGACCTGAGCCGACGTCGGAGGCTTAAATGACTCAGCCACCCAGGTACCCCAGATTTACTGAAAATTCTTTGTAGTGTGTATTTTGTGTTTTTATTCCATAATTTTCTAATTATTTTCATTTGAGTGTAAACGAGTGGTAAGGCCCTAAACTTCATGGAAATCTAAGGGAAAAAAAGTGTTATTAGAGATGAGAGGGTAGTATGAGGTTGAGAGAAATACAGGAGTGCTGTATGAAAAAATTGGGAAAGGTCGTGCAGACAAATCAGGAAGCAAAGCAACCTATCTGTGATGAGTTTTTACTGCTACAGAAGTGTTCAGGAATTACAAATCGTCCTCAAATTATGTGATGTAATTGGCGTCTAAATAGTAATTGCCTGCTAACTAATCCTAGATTGAATCCTTCTTCCTCTAATATCCCTAATGCTATTTTAAGGTCTCACACCTTAAATTTCACATCCTAAAACATCAATATTGATCACAAATACAAATAAAAAGAAAAGAAACCGAATGTATATGCTTCATCTCCCATTTAAGTTTTGAAATTGGGCCTAGAATGTAGAGTAGTAGCAATATGTTGCTTTTTCAGGATGAGCCAGCCTAGCTTAGACTTTTTAAATAGGTGTTCAATAGTATTTTATACTGATAAATCTTCCAGAATCAGACATAGCTTTCCTCTATGTGCACATTTGATCTGCATCCAATATTTGCTTATTCATCATAAAATATTTTACCTGTTTGATGTACTGAATGATTTGGGATGTCTTTGGTACTTGTTAATAGGAGGGACATTTTCATAGTGACTTATTCTTTCAGTTAGACATTCATTCTAGAACTCCTTTGAATAAAATTTTGTAAACATACATACATACATGTGAGAGAAACTTACATGACAACTTCTTTTCACCACCCACATCAGTGTCATGGCCCTTAGGTGAACCTTACTTATGGTGTTAAATGTTTCTTCTTAAGATAGACTTTATCTATAAAGTATAAATTATCTCAGTCATTGAGTCAGAAGTCTTTTTTTTTTCAATTTTTTTATTGTGGTAAAATACACATAACAAGATTTTTTCCATTTGTAATTATTTTCAAGTGTACATTAACAGCATAAATTACATTGCCCAGGTTTTACAACCATGACCACTATCTGTTTCCAAATGTTTTCATCATCACAAACTCTGTACTCATTACTTTCTGTCTCTATGAATTTGCTTATTCTGTAAGCAGACAGACATGTAAGCAGAATCATAAATATTTGGCTTATTTCACTTAGCATGATGTTTTTAAGGTCCATCCGAATTGTAGCAGGTATCAGAGCTTCATCTTTGTGGCTGGATAATACTTCATTGTATGGACGTGCCACATTTTGTTAACTTTCATCTATTAGACACTTGTGTTGTTGCCACCTTTGTGTTGGCTGTTGTGAGTAGTGGTGCTGTGAACACTGGCATACAAGTGTCTGTTGAGCCCATTTTCACTTCTTTGGGATATGTACCTAGGAATGGAATTGCTGGATCATATGGTAATTCTGTGTTGAGAATTCTTTGTTTTTGAGGAACCTCCAGTCTGCTTGGACACCTTTTTGACAAAGGCAGGATTTGTGGTATTTTCTGAACAACACTCATGTGCAGGCATAGTTCAGAATATAAGAGGGCTCACTCTTAGTAAGGATGGGAGCACCTGTACACTGAGCACCTCTTCAACAAGACAGAGGTTAGAAGTTCAGTAGTTCACTCTAGCTTTATTTTCCTATCATTCGCAGAGATGGTTTATTGAAACAGGTTCTGTGCTTCACTGATTTGTGTACATGTCAGAAGGAATAAAAATCTGGCCATTTGGGAAAAGGGAGAGAAAACAGCTTTATTTCTTTTGTGTGTTTGTTTTGTTTGTTTTTTGGTTTACTGTATTATAATCATTAATACTACATATCACACAATTTTGTTGGTGTTGTATTAAATTTACCATTCAGTGGGGCACCTAAGTGGCCCAATCTGTTAAGCGTCTGACTTTGACTCAGGTCGTGATCTCATGGTTTGTGGGTTTGAGCCTGCATTCTGCTCTGTACTGTCAGCTCGGAGCCTGGAGCCTGCTTTGCATTCTGTGTCTCACTCTCTCTCTGTGTCCTTTCCCTTGCTCATGCTCTGTCTGTCTCTCTCTCAAAAATAAGAAACATTAAAAAAATTTAAAAAAATAAATGTACTATTCATCTGCTTTAACTAGGAAAATCCTCAATTGATTGGAATTGCAAAAATATTTCTAGCCTTTTGCTTTCTTATTTTTAAAGTTCTTTCTTTTTTTGGTGGTGGTTATTGTAGGATTTTTAAGGTAGAATTTCAAAATCCACATGCCTAAGTACTTCCTAAGCAGGTAACCTTAAATAAGAGCATATGGAAAAAAGAGTGCATTTTGTTACAGCCATTTTGGAAAATATAGTCTGTTTCTCTGTGAACTTGTGGTTAATTTAAATCCTTTATACAAACACTTCTTGCAGTAAACACCTTTTTAGTGGCATTTTTCACGACTTGGGTGAGTATGTATATAAATAAATTTCTAGCAAAAAAGATTGCTAGATCAAAGGGCATGTACCTTTAAGACGTTAAGCGATGTCAAATTGCCTGTCTAAATAGCTGCACCAGTTTACTATTTCCTTACTCTGATTCTAACAGAGTTTTGGGTTTTTGTCAGTCTCATTAATTAAAATTGCATTCTTTTTCTAGGTAGTTGCTCATCTTTTCCTTATCAATTAGTAAGAACTCTTTGTGTATTAAGTCTTTTGTCTGGACTACGTTGTATTGCATATATCTCTTCTGTTTTCTTCTCTCCCTCTGCCTCTGTGTGTGTCTATGTCTATGTGTATATCTGTATTTATATCTACATGTATATATCTTATACCTATATAGTTGACCCTTGAACAATGCGGAGGTTAGGGGCACCAAGCCCCCTTGCCCCCGTTGAAAATCCACGTATAACTTTGGACTCCTCCAGAACTTAACTACTAATTGCCTACTGTTGATAGGAAGCCTTACCAATAGCACAGTCAGTTAACACATATTTTTATACGTCATATGTATTCTATGCAGTATTCTTACAATAGTACCTAACTTTTTCTAAACTTTTTCAGTATTTCTGGGTTACACAGTTCATGAGTTGTTTTAAATTGTCTCCAGTCTCCAAAATTTTTCCAATATGTTTATTTTTGTTGTTTAAGGGTCAGCTGTACTTATATCTATAAACTATCTCTGAGAAGTAATGACTTTCTAGAATGTGCCTGTCTATAATTTATATAGATAGATATATCTTGTAGGTAGGTAGGTAGGTAGGTAGGTAGGTAGGTAGATAGATAGATAGATAGCCTTTCTGTAGTTATATTGCATGCCAAATATTCAAAACTTTTGGCACATTCTACATTTTTTTGACACTCTGTCTTTCATCATTGCTGCTCTTAATTCAAATGATTAATTCACCCATGATAGCTTTGTGTAGGGTTGTCACTACAGTTAGGGCTTTGTAAAAGTGTAACATTGCACAGAGGCAAGTTCAAATACTCTTGGGACTTGAGATGTTTTATTCTGTTGAGTTTATATTGAGAATCCTAAAGGAAGAAGTCTCTGAAACACTTATTTCTTGCTGGATTTATGAAAAGTTATTTATAAATAACAGTTTTATGTTATCCAACAATTGCGTGAAAATTCTGCTCTTTATTTAAACTTCAGGTTCTGGTCACTTAAGCTCATAATTTCAAAGTTGTTCGTAACGTTTTCATTTTCAATACACACTCTTCTTGCACCAAGAAAAGATAAAATCTTTCAGACTTACATTTCACATTACATTAACTGTAAAAGTTTTTAATAGTTCATGTGTAAAATCAGTTAATAATAAGAAAAATATACTTACCATTCTAATATTTTCTTTAAACAAATGATACTGAAAGTCTGGTTTTCAACTTGAATATTGTTTGCATTATGTGCAATCATTATCAAGATCCTGAATCTACAGGTGTTTGACTTCCAGTTTAAGCTATTTATTTCAGAATAGAAGACTGTTTTTTGGATCTAATATGAGTCTTCCAGAGTAAGTAGTTCCGCATGAGCCTAAATTTTTAAAAATACAGTTTAAGCAAAGAAGGAAGGCATTCATTTTCATGTTGAAAATGCATCTAGAGGGAACATTTCCTCATATGGTCCAACTATTAAATGCAGGTGAAATAAACCAAAAAAGGGGAAGCTTACTTTTTTTCTAATTATAAAGTAACTAAAGAACTGAATCAAAGCACTTTCTTATATAAATACATATTTTATTATTTTTTCTTCTATCTCAAAGGTACATTTTGATAAGCTAAATACTTTCTATAATAAAATTGATTATTTTTATTTAGTTTGTGAATGATCTGCATTCAGTGCTTTTCTTTATTATTAAAACTTTATAGTCAGTATAATCTAGTGAGAACACTTTTGGCTCTAACAGAAACAGAATTCTGTTCTTGGATCTGGCTTTGTATGTAACACCAAGTACGTCATTTTTCTTCCATATGTACCTCATTTACTGCAGTGTTTCTATTACATTTCAGACTTTCATATGGTGAGTAGTATCTGTAGCCTGGAAGAACAGTTAGCAAGTATACTAATTGCACTTTTGTGGTATGGTCTATTCTCTAGACTTACTATTTATTGATTTAATTGATGCCTGCTGCTTAATCAGAGGTTTTCCCCACATGGAACTATTTGATAAGCTTGGCATAAAATGCAAGATCTGTGAAATGTAAACAATGTTCATAGTATAAGGACCTATAATCAAACCAGACCTCTAGTCATTTGAAAAGAGTACAGCTGCATGAGAAGCCGTTTTCTATTTGATCTTTTTTGCTGTGGACATTTAAAAGTACTGTCTTTATTGCACCATCCACATGCTAATATTTATTATGATAGCTCATCTCTTTTTCCCCCTTTTTCTGTCCTTGTGACCCCCACTTCCCAGCTGTTTTGCCATTCCCTTTATGTACATCTTATTCTGGTTCCTTCTTTTCCTGAGTATCTTTCTTCTAACTTTTTCTGATTTTCTTAATTCTGACTTTCTTTTTTAGTCTAATCTAAGTCAGACCATACTGACTGTACTGCTGAAGCAGCTGGAAATAATCTCTTAGCTTTTGCATTCTTTGGGCACCACAGTTTGGGAAATATGGATTGTATGCCTTTGTAGGCGTGTTCTGTTCAGGATATTCCCGAGGTCTTGCAGCCAGTCCTGTTCTGTTCCATTTGTGGCAGATGATAGTTTCTTGGGAGAAACGATGAGTTTGAGTATCTGTTTTCTTCAAAAGCCACAAAGTTGTATATTGTTAGCAATTTTAAACAATTTTTGAACAGCTACTACAATGGCATCATCTGTTGGACAAGAGGGAGTAGAATATAAATTTATATTAGTATAAATTAATGGGGCCATGAAGAACCCTTATCCATTTCAAATGGTCCTTAGAAAAGACATTGAATTAGCCAGTGATTTACAGAAAAATTGTTAAACTTTATAAGAACATGGAAAAATACTGTTGCTTTATTCAATACAAAGGATCAGAATTTAATATATATATATATATATATATATATATATATATAGTTTTTCATTTTTTTATTGTTTTCTGAGATTACTTACCTTAGTGTTAGATTCCATTAGGAGGTGGAAGTTTTACATAGGTATGAAATTATTTCTCAAGCAATTTCACAGTAGAAATTACTTAAATTAAAAAGTGCCTAGAATAACACGTTGAAATGTCCTTGTATATTAAACAATTACCTGGTTTTTTTTTTTCTTTACCGTTGCAGCCATTATATTTCTTTTGGAATTTCTGACATGTTACAACTTGAAGTGCTGTGACCATGTGTGTACATAATGTGTGTGTGTATTGTATTTAATTATTATTTGTCATGTAAATTTAAATGGTTTGAGAATCTGGCACTGACCTTGTAGTGACCTTTAATATCTTTGTTGACAATAATATATGCGTACACTGCAATGGCAGTGTCAAAAACCCAGGGCTGACAGTCACTTGGGAGAAAGATGTAGTAGCATAAGATTATGAAATTTGAGAAACATACTACTTTAACACTACTCATACGTAGTTAACATCGTATGTTTTAATGTTGGGATGGAGTTGTTGGGTTTTTTAATTATCATTTTAATTGTGCACAATGGAAAATTACTTAATGGGATATAAAGGAAGTAGTTCTCAAAAGCCTCAAATATTTTTATTTTTCACATAATTTTTTCCTTGCCCTCATTTATTGGTTTTATCTTCATGTGTCTGTACCCGTTATTTAGATTTCTCCATATGCATAAAGTACACACAGACCCACTGAATACCTCATGAATCGATTTCTTTTATTACAGTTAATCAGGCAGCAAAAGAAGACACCATGGTTTTGAAGATTGGCTCTGTTGCTATGGCTCCCCAAGCTGACAATCCCCTTGGCAGAACTGTCCTCAGGAAAGATATTTACCAGTAAGTTTATTTTCTTATCTTCGATCTTGCAGCAATTTCATCCTGCAAAGAAGTACACTGATCAATAAAACTTGCTTAGTGTGGCCTGAATTTCATCCTGCAAAGAAGTACACTGATCAATAAAACTTGCTTAGTGTGGCCTGTAGAAATACTTTTCATTTGGGATCTTTTGATATTTAAAACCAGGTTTTTCTGATTTTCTTCAGTTGTGGGTTTTTAAATTCATTCAGACAAATCAAGTATTTCTGTGAAGTGTTGATGAATAACAGAATGTAAGTACCAAGGCCCCATAAAACTGAAGAAGCGCAGTTTGGAAAATTTTAGCAGACTTTAAATTTGACCAAATCTCTAATCACATAAGAAACTGAGGTTCGCTCCAGAACTACCACATCCTACTGCAGTCATTTTCTTAATTTAACTATAAGCCATTATTTGAAACGTAGGTCTGTGGATGTCATGTGGATCAAAGCTGTAAAGAAAAGCAAACTTCTAAGGAGAAATTTCACAGTAAACACTTTCTGTGAAAATGCCATGCTCTGGATTTTGTCACTGAGTATTTGCAAACCACACCAAGCATATATGGACAACTAAACTGGTGAACATGTGTAATCAACATGATAAAAATAATACATCATTCATACTGGCACTGCTGCCAGACATAAAAGTGCAGTTGCAAATAATACCAAGTGAGAAAAATCACAGAAGTACAGATGAACAAGTGTCTTATTCATCCTGCTGGTCTGCTTCTCAGACGAGGTGGTGTCATTCTTTTAAAAATAAATTCCTACTGTTCTCCAATAAATGTTACCGTTAGGAAAGATTCTGATCTTTGTAATGCACTTACCACCTAGAGGTTGATAGCAATTTTTACTTTAAGCAGACCTAGGGATTTGATTGTCTCAAATTTTTCCATTATTTGATATTTTTTTCTTTTGAATTACATATCATGTTCTCTTTCTTGTATTACTTTTGTTGGTAGCTTATAGTATTCATCCCTTAAATAAGTTCTTATTTTGCTAGCTTACATAGAATCTCAGAATGTGAGAACTGAAGGAGGCCTTTGGAATTTTCTAATCCAGCTGCCTTATTTTATAGATAAGGAAACTGAGGATCCAAAACAATAGCTATCTCTGGTTAAGTGATGATGATAGACACAAGATCACAACTCATAACTGTTTACTCTCTCAGTATCTAGGGGAAGGATTACAGTAGAATTTTTTCTGGGCGAAAATAATTTAATCTTCTAACATTTGAAAAGGTTTTCAGGTGTATTTATCTTTTATTTTTCATTTCAGAAGTAAGCGGCCCTCAAAGAGGGTCTTACTTATGGTGAAAGAAATATGTTTTCTATTAAAAGATCTTATCACCATCAATAAAGTGAACTCCTTTCCTCCTCTGCCCTCTCCACATTCTGGCTCCTTAGAAGTCATTTGTGAAGATATGGCTCCCTTAGGCCTGTTTGTCATTGCTTTCTTCTCATTGTCCTTGAACTATTTTTTCTCAGTCGCCGTCCGTATTTACTTTCCATATTTTCTTCATACTTATTTTTTCCTTCCCTTTCTGTATCTTTATTCTTTATCTTCTCCTTTTCTATATTTCTTTTTCTTTACTTTCTACCTTCTTTCCCTATCTCGTTTCCTTCCCTGTTTCGCTACCTGAATTATTTTGTAGAATATGGAAATATAAAGCCAAAAAGTAAATTAAGTGTAAATAACATAGTATCTCTTTTAGATCTTCAGTGCCTCATATCCTGAAACATGCAAAATATATAAAAATATGTACTAAGTACATACAAAGTACAAAAAAGGTACTTTATAGAATAAATGCCCCAGTTTTTTTATAATTGACAGACCAAGGTGCACAGAATTTTTGCATGATTTGCCAAAAGCATACACTTAACTAAAAGGCAGAGCATTTCAGAATTTTTTTTTATGAATTCCTTTCAGAACTGTTTTTAGATTTGTATTTTTATCATTTAGTCCCTCTCCTTGATCATATGATTTAGTCATTGCACTCTCCCACTGCATATTTTTACTTCCTCTTTCTTTTAATCTGCTCTTAGTGTTTTTTTTATTTCTCTCTTGACTTTTCTAACTTCCTCAACCAGATCAGTGCCATCTATAAAAATCCATAACTAGCATATTTGATGGTGAAAAGCTATATGCTTTCTCCCTAAGATCAGGAACAAGACAAGGATATCTGCTCTTGCCACTTCTATGTAGCCTTATACTAGAGGTTCTATCTAGGGCAGTTAGGCAAGAAAATGAAATAAAAGACACCCAGATTGTAAGGAGGAAGTAGAACTGTCTTTTTGTAGATGACATGATCTTGTATATACCAAATCTTAAGGAATCCACTGGAAAACTTTTGGGCAAGTAAGTTCAGCAAGGTTGCAGGATACAAAATCAAATTATAAAAGCTCATAGTAACACTAAGCTATGCACTACCTAAAAGTGAAATTAAGAAAATAATTACATTTATAATCGCATCAGAAAGAATTAAATACTTATGAATAAATTTACCAAAAGATGTGCAAAACTTAACCCTTTGAAAATTACAAAACATGGGTGAAAGAAATTAAAGATCTAAAATACATGGAATCATATCCTGTGTACAAAGAATCTTAAGAAGATCTAAATACATGAAATAATATCCCATGTGCATAGATCAGAAGACTTAATTAATGTTAGATGGCAGTACTCCCCCAAATAATTTGCATTCATCATAATCCACACATCAAAATTTCAGCTAATTTATTGGCAGAGATTGACAGAACTGGTCCTAAAATTCATATGGAAATTCAATAGGCCCAAGCAATACTGGAAAAGAAGAAGTTGGAAGGCGGACACATCCTGATTTCAAAACTTAGGATAAAACAGTAGTAATCAAGACAATGGAATACTGGCATGAAGATAGATACATATAAATGAATGGAATTGAGATTCCACCAACAAACCATCACATTTACTATCCATTGGTTTTTGATAACCCAAGATAATTCAGTAGTAAAGCACAGTCTTTTCAACAAATAGTATTCGGACTACTGAATATTTACATGAATTTGGACATTTACCTTATACCATACATAAAAATTATGATGTAAATATAAGAGATTTAAATATAAGAAGTAAAATTCTGGAATTTATAGGAGGAAGGAAAGGAATAAATCTTTGTGCCCTTGGATTAGGTAATGGCTTCTTTAAAATGACACCAAAAGCTGAGGAGGGGACAAAAGAAAAAAAATAGGTAAGTTCAGTTTTATCAAAATTGTAAATTTTTGTGCTACAGAGAACTCTGTCAAGAAAGTGACAGTCTAGGGGCGCCTGGGTGGCGCAGTCGGTTAAGCGTCCGACTTCAGCCAGGTCACGATCTCGCGGTCCGGGAGTTCGAGCCCCGCGTCAGGCTCTGGGCTGATGGCTCAGAGCCTGGAGCCTGTTTCCGATTCTGTGTCTCCCTCTCTCTCTGCCCCTCCCCCGTTCATGCTCTGTCTCTCTCTGTCCCAAAAATAAATAAACGTTGAAAAAAAAAAAAAAAAAAAAAAAGAAAGTGACAGTCTATAGAATATGAGAAAATATTTACAAATCATGTATCTGATAAGAGACCTGTATCCAGAATACATAAAGAACTGTTACAGCCAATAATAGAAGAACAACCCAATTAATAAATGGGCAAAGGATTTGCATAGATAAATATGCAAAGAAGATATAAACATGGCCAATAAGCACGTGTTAAGATTTTCAGCCCAATTAGTCATTAGAGACATGCAGGTCAAAACTATACCCAGTAGGATGGCTATAATAAAAAAGACAACTGATGTGGTGAAATTGGAACCCTCATGCATTTCTGGTGGGAATGTAAAATGGTGCTGCTACTGCGAGAAACACCTCATAAGGTTAAACATAGAGTCATCATATGATGCAGCAATTCTACTCCTAGGTATGTCTCCAAGGTGATTGAAAACTGTGTCACACAAACGCATACCCACAGTGGTCGTAGCAGCACTACTCATAATAGCTAGAAGTGGAAAATACCCAAAGGTTTTTCAGTTGACAAAATGGCTAAACACATGTGGTATACTCATGTAATAGAATAGTATTCTGCCATAGAGAGGAATAAAGTCTATGTTTTAACATAGATCAACCTTGGAAACACGCAAAGTAAAAGAAACCAGACAAAAAAGCCACATATTATATGATTCTATTTATATTTAAATGGAATGACCAGAACAGACACATCCATTGAGACAGTAGAAGAGTGGTAGCTAAGACAGAAGAGAAGAATGACTGCTAATGGGTATAGAATTTCTTTTTGGGGTGATAATAGTGTTCTAGAATTAGATAGTGGTGATGTACAATAATTTGTCCAGTGAGTACTTGTACAGTGAGTGAGGTACAGTGAGTGCAATGAGAATATACAAAAAACTAAATTATACACCTCAAAAGGATCAATTTTATTGGATGTAAATTGTATCTCAATAGAGCCGATTGTTTTAAATCAAAGATTGATGTCACAAATTGGTCCAGAGGAATTAAATTCCAGAAAGAGAAATACCTGTTCTAGGTGTATGGAGACTGGATGCACTTTTCACCTTTGGAATTATTTGCCTTGTCTGCTATAAGCAGGGATATTTTATTGTGGAAAGGAATAAATCAAGGGACATTTATTGGTCATGAGCTAGAGTGACACATTGGAATCTGGAGGAACCCCAAACACACAGTCATCCATAGTGGTTTTGTTTTTTTGTTTTTTTTGTTTTTGTTTTTGTTTTTGTTTTTTTTTTTTTTGAGTGTTGGGTGGGGAGAGGGAGCTGGTAAGAAGAAATTGAATATCACAAAGTTTCACATTCTTTAAAAGATAAAGCCATGTTGGAGGTGTACTCTTCAATACAGTAGTCACTAACTACTATGGCTTTTCTGCTTTTGGAATGTGGCTAATCCAGGGGCACCTGGGTCACTTAGCAGGTCAAATGATGGACTCTTGGTTTTGGCTCAGGTCACGATCCTGGGGTCATGGGATCGAACCCTGTGCTGAGGGTGAAGCCTTCTTGGGATTCATTCCCCCCCCCTCTCTGTCTCTCTCTCCCCCCTCCCTCTCTCCCCCTCTCCCTCTCTCCCCCTCTTCTCCTTCTCTCCCCCTCCCTCCCCCCAGCCTCTTCCTTCTCCTTCCTTCTCCCTCCCTCTCCCTCCTTCGCACTCCTTCTCCCTTCCCTCCCCTAACCCCCCTCCTCTGCCCCTCTCCTCTGCTGGCACTGTCTAAGATCAGGTAAGATAAGATACTTTAAAAAAAGAATGTGGCTAGTCCAAATTGAGATGTTCTAGAAGTATAAAATACACACAATATTTTGAATAATTAATAAAATATCTCCGTAATCTTTATGTTGATTTTATATAATGATAGCAATACTTGGATGTGTTGAGTTAAATACATTATTACAACTCTTTCCCACTGTATTTTTAAACCTTTTTTCAGTGTAACTATTAGCAAATTTTAAGTTACAGAGGTGGTTCACATTTGTGTCTTGCATTATATTTCGTATATATATAGTACAAGTCTACTAGGAGAGGCCTACAACAAACACAGGACAAGTCTTGCCCTTGGGACCTTTGAAACCAGAGGCAAATTAAGTTTAAAGCTGTAAACCAACCCCAACTTAGCTCAGTTAATGATTGAATCAAAATTATCCCCTGCTTACCCATTCTGCCTGGCAGGAAAATGTGTGCCTTCTCTTGGGGAAATAACTTAACTTGTTTTAGTGTTTTTATGTATGATGTCCAATACATAATCAAAAATTATAAAATATCAAAGAAGCAAGGAAATTAGATCCATTATCAGGAGAAAATTTAGCTCGTAGAAGAAGACCTACAGATGATTGAGATGTTGGAATAAGTAGACAGGAGTTTTAAATAATTGTTAATAGTATTTTAAAAATGTTGAAAAGATAAAGAGTTCATAGAAACGAGGTCTATTTAAAATTCTAAAACTGAAAAATACACTATCTGTAATTAAGGAGTCATTGGATAGCTATAACAGCAAATGGGCAAAGCAGAAGATAGGATTTAGTGAATTTAGACATAGCTAAATAGAAATTATCCAAACTGAAGCACAGAGAAGAGGAAAAAGTGAACACTGAAAAACATGTGGGTCACTGCCAAATGGTCTAATGTATGTGTAAGTAGGAGAAAGAACAACAAAAGGCATAACTAAAAGGATAACCCTTGAGAGTTTTCTAAAATTAACAATACTCATTAACCAGCAGACCCAAGAAACCTAGTACCCTATCCTCAATAAAAGCAAAATATATGCAAAGAAAACTACATCCAGGGACAATATGGTTAATTTACTGAAAATCAAAAATAAAGAGACTCCTCCCTGATAGGCTGAGGGAGAATGCTGAGCAAGGAGAGAGAGAATGCAACATCTGTCTCCCCCAGCACAGGTTCCCAGGTCTAAAATATGTCTGTACCTGGGAGAAAGGAGATGCCTTTACCTTTAAAAAGTTGGGTATTTTCAGGGTGCCTGGGTGGCTCAGTCGGTAGAGTGTCCGACTTTGGCTCAGGTCATGATCTCGCGGTTGATGAGTTTGAGCCCCACGTTGGGCTCTGTGCTGGCAGCTCAGAGCCTGGAGCCTGCTTCAGATTCTGTGTGTCTCTCTCTCTGCCCCTCCCTCGCTCACGTGCTGACTCTCTCTGTCTCAAAAATACAATAAACATTAAAAAAATAAAAATAAAAAAATTAAAAGGTATTTTCATTATGAAAAATATGTATGTGAAAATTCAAAAAAATCCTAAATGCAACCAATAAAAAAAAAAAAACCTTTGAAGGAACAATAGTAAGACTGAAATAACTGAAGATCTTAAATCTGAAGATGAGAAAACTAGGGGACATAGGACCATTCTTTAAATACTTGACCTGTCATGTGTCACAGGGAATAGTTTTATTCCTTCTGAAGCTAAGAACAGACCTAAGATCATTAAATTAGTGAATATTACAATGACAACTTGCAGCTCAATGGAATGAAGACCTTTCAGTTATAAAAGTAATAACAATGGGGCTATTTGTTCTTTATTCATTATTTAACAAATGTTTTTTTGTGAGCCTACTGCACATTAGGCACCTTTCTAGGTATTGGATGAGTGTCAAGACAAAGAAAAAAGCCTTGCTCTTATGGAACTTATATTTAATGGGGGAGACAGTCACAAATTTAAAATATTCTATAATACTTGTTGTGGAAGCAGGGAAGAAGACAGAAAATGGGGAGTTAGAGATGGACATCATGGCCTAATAAGAGAAGGAATGGCTCACTGAGAAAGCATAAGGATCCTGGAACAGGAGTGTACAAATGAAGCTGGTGGCAGCTGAAGCAGTATATGCCTGAATCAGTGTGGTGAGAGACAGTATGGAGGAAACTTAGAGGCCATTGTGAGGCGTTTGGCTACCATTTTGAGTGGGAGGTGGTTGTGGAGGAAAATAATCAACACATGAAGAATTTTGAAATAATGATTTTGTTGTTTACCAGATATCTACCTGCAAAAGGACATGAAGGGATCACCAGCAAGGACTAAAAATATACATTTGAAAACAGGTGAAATCTGCCTTTAATACAAAGGAGTCACAGTTCAGAAGAACAAATGAGAGTTTGACATTGATCTCTAAAGGAGTCATGTTAAGGATTATTTCTGTCATTTGAATTAACCGAATATGTGATACGAAAGTTTTCTGATTTTTGAGGGGTTGATTTCTTCATCAGATGAGAAGCCTTCAGAGAGTTTGAGCTGGAGGAGTGGCAGGATCCAATTTATATTTAAGCAGATAATTCAGGCCAACACGTGAAGAATAGACTGCAGGCAGGGAAGGGCAAGGGTCTGTGACTGTTGCACTAATCTTGGCAGGAGATGATGGTGGTTTGGCTGATGGTAGTGGCTGTGGAGGTGATGAGAAGTGGTCAGATTCTGTACATATTTTAGTGGTAGAGCCAGGAGAAGTTGCAGATGGATTGCACATGGAATTTGAGACAACGGAGATAAGGATAATTCAGTTGTATGGCCTAAGCAACTGGAAAGATGAAATTAACTGAGGGAAGGAAAACTGTGGGAGGATTTAGTTTGGGGTTTGGCAGGTGGAGAACAGGAATTTACATTTTTTTGAAATGTTGACAATCTTAGGAGGTACTGAGCTCCCCCTTGCTGATATAGCAGAGGCTGATCAACCATGTAGAAGGGTAAGAAGGGGTTGGTTATATGTTGAATTAGACCAGTGCTGCTTTTTAAAAAAATTTTTTTAATGTTTATTCATTTTTGAGAGAGAGAGAGCATAAGCAGGGGAGGGGCAGAGGGAATGGGAGACACAGAATCCAAAGCAGTCTACAGACTCTGAGCTGTCAGCACAGAACCCGAAGTGGGGCTTGAACCCATGAGCTGTGAGATCATGACCTGAGGCAAAGTTGGATGCTTAACCATTTAACTGACTAAGCCACCCAGGCGCCCCTAGGCCAGTGCTTCTTAAACTGAAATGTATCTATAAATCACCTGCGGATCTGTTCAAATGCACCTTTTGACTTGGGAGGTCTGGAATGGGGCCTGAAATTCCCTATTTCCACCAAGCTCCCACATGGTTGCGTAGAACACTGATGCTGGGTGATATTGATGTGCTGCTTCAAGGGCCACACCTTGTGTAGCAGATTAGGTGGTTTCCAAATCTTTTGAACAAACAAGGTTTTAAAAAACATATTTTAATAAATGCTAATAATTTTTAATGCCAAACATTCAAACACTGTGACAGCAAGTATCTTTCATCCCCACATTTTCCTGTTCCCTAGCAAGACCGTCCTCAATGGAGTCTTTTTTTAAGTTCAGAGTTTTTACAGATTTGCAGTTGATAGTGGTTGTTACTTTTGGGGTCTATGATTCAGAAAATGTAAAATAATAAAACATGTATTAAATTACTGACAACTTACATGAATTTGCACCTCATTAGTCTCAAAAGATCTGATCCACTAGAAAACAACAGAGCATATATAACATGTTATTTATCCAGTGTTCATGCCCAGCTATATGTTTTCATGAATTCCTCTCTTGACCTCTGCTGTTTTTACCTACTTCCTCCTTTTAGTCTACTGATCTTTCTAGTTTCCAACTACTAATTCCTGCATAAGGTGATCTCCCAGTTTCCTTTCACCTCTTTCTGAGATTCTCCTATGATGTGTTCAACTGTTTTTTTCCCTGACTTACACTGAAGTTCTGAAACACAGTTTGGCCTGATAGATTTCCCTCTATCTTACACAATCTCATTACCTCAGAGATGATTCAGGTTCTTGTCTCTGGCTAAAGAGCAACAGAGAAACATTTAGGGATAAAAGGTTAAAAGGCAGATTTAAAAAAAAAAAAATGACCTATGCTGAAAAGTGTTCCTTCATAGGCTGATTTAAGGAAATTAAAATAAGCATTATGAAGTAAACTGTTTAAATGTGTTTGTAACTTAAGCACATTAATGATTTAATAAATTTAGTTATACTTTTTTATGTAAATGATTTATATATATTTTTGGAAACTATGTTCTTCAAATGCTGGTATATCATCTGCAGCTCAGTAATTTGAGAGTTTATGTTTGTTTCTACTAAAAAAAAAAAAATGGATGTAAGTATCAGTCAGGACCTTACGCCATTCTATTGTATACTCACTATAGGAAAATTACATTGGATTTATATTATCTCTACTTCCTAGGACTTACCTAAAAATTTCATTGACTATAAACCTGAATACAGTCTTACAAGTATTTTAACTTAATTTTTATTGTTTTAAATGATGTTTAACTATTTTTTTAAATAAGAGAAATAGAATAAATAGCTCTACATCAGTCATTAGAACAGTAGGGATTTTTTGAGACATTCATGCTATCACATTGCATGTATGTATACATGCATTAATTCATTTATTACTTTAATTCACTTATTTTTAAAATATTAATTATTTCACTTATTCAGCAGATATCTACTGAGTGCCTACAGTGTATGTAACACCAATGCTAGAAATGTACTTTTGAGTAGGACTTAATGGTACCTCCCTTCATTGAACTCAAGACCCCAACCATATTATTCAAGTTGATGAAATTACATTGTAAAGCTCTGATAGATTCAATAGCATAATAATTCACACTTTATCTACAACACTTCCCACAGAGCCTGGATTAATGAAATAAGCAAAATCAGAAGTTATGAACTTGCACCCTAAACTTTTTCGTGTCCTTACGGCATTAAGTCTGTACATCTTCTGAAAATTATGATACGAGGAAAGAATGATTCCGGAAGTTCCATCCAGACAGGTTTCACAGGAAGGAACAGGGAAAAAGTATTCTTCATTTCCATTCAATGATTTTTCTTTTTAAAAGTGGAAGAGAATAGAAACATTGACATTAGTTATTCATGAGTCTATTTAAGTAAATGCATCATTTTTCAGTACGTTTTAGTGATCTGTTTTTAAAAATCCTTTTATAAATCCTTTTATAAAATATAAATCCTTCATAAAAATCCTTTAAAAAATTGTTTACAATTCAGTTTATCATTATTTAGTAGTCTTGTTATCGAATTAAAATATGAAAAGTTAAAATAGAATTTTTTAAAATAACAAATTGTTGAAATGATACCTTTTTAATAGTAAATCTGCCTTTATTTTACTCTTTTAATAAGCCTATATTAAGGTTTTTAAAATAAAAGTGTAGTGTTCATTGTTTAAGTTAAATAATATATGCTATAGAAAATAGAATCCCACTGCTTATTCTGATTGCTGGCTATTTCCTTACTTTGTGGCCATTGTTAACAGGTTGACACTTTTTTAGACCACTTCTGTGTGTCTGTAAGAGAGTGACAAGCCAGCTCTACCTGTCTTAAAAAATGGGGTCTAAATAGTGTTCTGCAACTTGGGTTTGTTTCAACTCAGTATGTTGTAGGCACCCTTCAGTGTCCTCATACTCAGAAATGCTTGCCTGTTTTTGAACCATTTTAGATACAGATCAAGAATCTATTTAAAGACTACTTTTTGTGTCTAGCCAACAAAATGTTCTCCATTATTAAAAAACGCTGTGAAAACTTCTGTAGAACGTATTGTGACGAAGACTTCCAGACTTCAAGACATCACTGTACCTGGGAAACTGTAAAAGGAAAATTGAGTCGTTTCTGTCAGTGAGATAGCTACTGGGTGGTTTTTGAAGAACAAATATATCAGTACCAATAGGAAACTGAAATAATTACAGCTGTTCTTTGTTACCATGTGAATTGAAAAGACCCAAGTGGCTCACAGTCGTCACTACGGTATGAATTAAAATACTGTAGGCATTTGGGCTTTAATGTCCCACTTTGAAACTCTGCTCAGCATCTGTAATAATGCTCAAGTTTTAACATGACAAAATTTCTTTTAACCCAACATGCATCCTCTTCTGTGAGCTGACCTCAGTCTCTATTTCAAGTCTTGCCGTCATTTTCTTACATAAGAGTCTTGTTCAAATTATTGAATATATTTTGTTTACCCCAGTAATGCTTAGTAGGTTCTTTGCTGTGGCCCTTCTTTATGTATGCATTTTCAATTTTCTTGAAATGTACTCTTCTTCCAGATTAGCCTTTCAAGGAGTTTTTATTATAAAAACTTTACATTGGAGAGGTTATGAATTCTTGAAAAATCTTTTTCTTTGGTGTTCAACATCATTAACGTAAAAAAATTCCTAAGAATCACATCTTTCTTTTTAATGTCTCGCTTAAATCCTTCTCTTTAAAAAAACAAAAAACAAAAAAAATTCATAATTATTTTACTTAGAATGTCTTCTTTCTTTGGCCTTCAATACCAGTGCCTGAGGTACCTTTCTGCAATATACCAGCAGCAGCAGCGGCAGTAATAGCTAACATCTAGTGAGTGCTTCCCTTGTGTCAAGGATTCTACTTGATGTTTCAGTGCAATGCTTACTTCACTATAACCTTTAAGTAATAAGAGTCAAGTATTATGATTGTCTGTACTTTAGACATAGAAACTGATTCTACAGACATTAAGTGATTTCTCCTGGGTCACGCATAAAATAAGTGACAGAACCTGTTTCCATTGTCCATGCTCTTTACCACTACATTTTGCTGCCTGTTACTGAATTTCTTATAAGATGCTGGCTTTAATTTTTTGATTTGTGAGCCATTAGAGACTCTTAAACACAGAGAACAAACTGAGGGTTGCTGGAGGGGTATATGGGGTGGATGGATGGGTTAAATGGGTGATGGGCATTAAGGGGAGGGCGCTTGTTGGGATGAGCACTGGGTGTTATATGTAAGTGATGAATCACTAAATTCTATTCCTGAAGTCATCATTGCACTACATGTTAACTAACCTGGATTTAAATAAAAATTAAAAGAAAATAAAAGTAGATCTTTAAAAAAAAAAAAAGATGCTGGTTTTAGTTTAATTTACAGTTAACCAGTGTATAGCTAAGGTTGAACTTAATTTTTTTTGAAGTTTTGCATTCATATTTCATTAAATTTTATGTGTTTAGATATTAGTTTTTTTTCTAACAATATTCTTGTTAACAGTGAGTAAATGGAGGGGCCCTGGGTGGCTCAGTCGGTTGAGCGTCTGACTTCGGCTTAGGTCACGATCTCACGATTCGTGGGTTCGAGCCCTGCATCGGGCTCTGTGCTGACAGCTCACAGCCTGGAGCCTGCTTTAGTTTCTGTGTCTCCCTCTCTCTCTGCCCCTCCCCTGCTCACTCGGGCTCTCTCTCTCTCTGTCTCTCAAAATCAAACATTAAAAATATAAATAAAAATTAAAAACAGTGAGTAAATTGAAACAAACTAATAGGCAGAAGTTTTAGTGCATTTTCCTTAGGTTTCCTAAAATATTACAAGCTACGATGGCTTAATATTACAGCTATTAGAGCCATAATTTATGATGAAAACTCTTATAATCCTAGTGTTTGAGTTCTTTGGTCCTTGGATGTACTTGAACATAAAACCTATGTTGAAAAATTTTCATTAGGCTGTACTTCTTACTATATGATCTACATAAAATCTCCCCATTAACATCGCTAATGATTTTGATTGTCATCAAGCTTTTTCTCACATCTGTTTTGAACTGTGAAATGAATCATGACCAGATGTAAATATTAACATAGATTTGCTGATTAATAAACTCAGTATATGTCTGTGATTTTTATTTCATAAGATATTTTAAGTGATTATAAAACATAATGATAAATGTTTACCTCAGTATAATTATTTCTTTAATTCTGTCTCAAAATTATGAAAGAGAAGGAAAAGTTGAAACTCTTTTTTCTTTGTTGTATTTCTTCCCAGAGTATTCTTACATATCACAACTTTTCTCTTAAATTGTGTAAAAGAAGGTATTGATTTTCTTCTGTTAAAACAACTGTGTACTGTTTGTTCACATATTTTTCATATGCAAAAGTTATATCAAAGTTAAATAAGCATTTTATATGGAGTTTTAGTACCTTGGGCTTTTTTCTCTCACATCCTGTGCAATTGAGAAATACTGAGTTTAAGCTACATATATGAAAATGGGGCTTATAGAATTAGACATATAGATTTGGAAGTCATTTAAGATTATACACAGACTTCCAATGTCATTGCTCTATCATATTGTTTAAAAATTTACAAAAATTTTAATATCTACCCTAAAAGACTTAAACTAGTGATTATAACAATCAAATTTACTTCATACATTTTTCTAAAATATTTTATTAAAGAATTTTAAAATACTCAAAACATTTTTTCTTTTTTACTTTTTTTTAATGTTTATTTATTTACTTTTGAGAGACGGCACAAGCGGGGGAGGGACAGAGAGAGAGGGAGACACAGAAATCTGAAGCAGGCTCCAGGCTCTGAGCTGTCAGCACAGAGCCCAACATGGAGCTCGAACCCACAGACTGTAACCTCATGACCCGAGCTGAAGTCAGATGCTTAATCGACTGAGCCACCCAGGCATCCCTCTTTTGTACTCTTAATTACAAAGTTTCTTAATCTTCATCATTTACTTGAGAGAACTATATTCTTCTTATAATTCGACATTTGTAAAGTTCTGCATATAGCTCTTGGTAGGAGCCACAAATATTTGTGGGTCTTCTGAAGTCCCTTCTGGGATTTTATCTGTGACTAATTTATCCCATAGCTTTTTACAAACTTTGCCAGTTGTTGAATTTTTCAGCCATTTCTTCTTTACAGGCATTTGCTAATCCTTTTTTGGTACATTCAGTACTTAATTGATTGAATGTAGTATTGGGTTTCAGTTTTTCTCCATAGAGAATTTCATTCTCTTAAAAATTGTCTACAAGCATTATATGAAAACTCCATGGTAATTTTGACTAAATTTTAAAGACATCTTTTATAAATGAGGCTTCTGACAGGTGTACTCAATCTGTGGCAGTTTCATTTATGGAATTTTACTTTTCAGGAATTACAAACATTAGAGGAGCTGATTCATTTTCAGCTTATCTTAGAAATCTTCTCTTAGAAGATTTCCATTAGTAGTACTCCTCCAACACTTGTTCCATTTTTTGCTTTTTTTTTATGGACAACTTGTGCAATAGTGGTTACTGTCCGCTTCTCACTGTGAGACTGATGTGCTAACCACCCACCACAGTAAGTGTGAAAACATGCTTGTTCTTTTATAATTGATAAGAAAATGTAGCTTTCATTACAAAAATTCATTTTATGGCGATAATTTTGGCAGCTTAAGTGTTGACATAAAATACCCATTTTCTAAATGGAAGCTTTACTGAAATCTTGTTAAAGCTGAATTTTTTTAAACCACTATAAAAAAAAGTCTTAATTTTTTTTTGACTTTGATATACAATCACATGAGTTATTTTTTAAATTACAGTTTACTAAAAATCAGGACTCAAGTATCTCATGTAAGGTTTTAAATAAATAGACCTTGATGCAATCCAAGAGACAGGCATTTGCATGCAACAGAATATTTCACCTACATTAAAACCTTGACAGTATCTTTTTGTCATTTTTAACCTTATAATGGTGATTCTGGCTTTTCATAGGGTTAATGTTCCCGATACGAAATAACATTAAATTGATGTAACCATTGAAATTCATGGTTGAGACTAACTTAATTTTGTTAATCTTGTTTTATATGTACATTTCAACAATATACATAGGCCCAAACAATTGTTAATTGAAACAATATGACCGATAGAAATTCATAGATGAGATTAATATGATTAAAAACTGTGCATGTATGCTTTGAAAAATTGTCTTTATTTACAAACAAGAGATTATTCTTTTTCTGGAAATACTAATGATAGCCTTTCTTTATTCCTAATGAATGTGCAATTCAAGGGTTGGTATTTCTCTTCTATGTCCTTTTACAATTTCACTTAAAACCTAGCTGACCTTCTACTCTAACTCTGAGCTGTATTTTCCAGATATACTGTAAAGATCAAATTTTACAAATCTCCATAAACTATGCCCTTCCCCTCCCAACCTTTAATTTCTTTCTAATTTTCTTTCTGTATGAATGTTCTCAAAATAACCATTGTTTTGGTTTGGGGCAAGATATGTTTCATATCTGGTGACGTTATGTCCTTAATCCTATAATGCTTACAGTTGGTTTCAGATAACTCTCTCTTAGCAAATCAGAGAGATTAGGATAGTAGGTATTTAGAATAACTTGTCTAAAAGCTTTGTTCATAAATACTATTGGCAGACTTTTAGTCCCTGTCGTGTTCTTCAGCTGATCTAGTGTGAAGGCTTCGGATTTACATTTGGCCCTCACCAATGTTACTGCGTCTTTTGTGGCTTCCTGTAGCAGGATGTAGGTTTCCATGAATGTATTTCTATTTGTTGCCAAAAGCTACCTCAATAACAGTGTTGAAATGACTCTAAGTTTTACTGTCATAGATTTTGGAATGTTACATTACATGTATTTAACCCTTTTTATTGATATGTTTAGATGCTTTACACTAGAAATTCATGTTGGAAAGAAGTTACAGAATAATAGAATATGTTTAGTTTCATTTCATGACAGTTTTATATTATAAACTTGGAAAATCTATCTTGTATTTCTTTCAGATACATTTTGGTTATATAAAGTATGCTGGATATATAATATATGCACTTCTGATTGTGTATTTTCATTGAGGCACTAACATTATCATGTGAAATTATTATCTGAACACTTCTGGGCTTAGAGACAAGCAAGAGAGAGCATAGTTTACCTTTAAGATACTTAGGAAGACTATTTAACAGAACCACTGTCTCATAAGACCATTCTTTAAAGAACAGTAAAAATTGCTATTCTCTAAGTGTCTGGTGTACAGGAAGAATTACATTTTTTCTCAATTAATAACAAAGATTGAATATTTTAACTAAAAAGTAACCCTCATGTTTATTCTTACAGTTATTCATATAATGTACCCTGTTCATCACCCTGAATGAATTAAAGAGTAGATATAGAGCATAGAAGATAAACAGATAAACGGAGTTTTAAAAATTTGGTGGTGGCTGGCTGCCTCATTCGGAAGATCTCAGGGCTGTAAGTTCAAGCCCCATGTTGGGCCTTGAGCTTACTTAAAAAAATTAAAATCTTCGACCAGCTTTGAGTTTAAGAAACTTGTAAAAGCGAGCTGTAGTGTTCCCTTTGTAATTATAACTTGAGGAAGACCCCTTTTACTCTGTGTTGACTAGGAGTGTCTACTAAGCCCTTTTTATCTTCTCTATATAAATGTAGAAGCTAATACAAATCAAGTTAGAAGGCATCTATGCATTCATTTAATATGTATGGTTAATAATAGTTACCTCTACACATTGTATGAGAAGACTTGCTAACCACAAATAAGATTCTATTACCCAAAAAATACTTGTTTTTTTTTGCATGAGATCAAGTAAGTTTTTATCTTCTAAAGTACCAATTTAAACAACAGCTTCTATGTACACTTATCTTTATTTCTTATATTAGTGTGTATTGACTGAGGTCACTGTCCTTAAACAGTCCAATTGTACCTATTTTGTCTACTAGAAATACTTATCCTTTATTTGGAGACCTTGTATCCTCTGTGCTGAAGACAGATATTGTCTCAATCTGAAATACTTTTTTTGCCCATCATTTTTAACATTGAGCTTTGAGCAAAAACTAGATACCTAAAAATTAATCCACATTGACAAAGGTAGAAAAAATTACAAATGAGATTCCAAAATAGATAAAAATTAGCACATAGTTAGTTTTTTTTTCTAGTTCTTTTTTTCATATCTTTATCTTGAGTTATAACTTAAATTTAGGGAAGTGTATTAATTATTTGTATAAGCTTGATGAACTTTTACGTAGGTATGGCCAAGGTACCACCACCCACCACTCCAGAAACTTTTCCTCATTCCCATCCCACCCCGTGCCCTCCACTCCAAAGATAACCATTATTCTGACCTCCATAATCATATATTCTTTTTTGACATAAGTTGTGAAAACATTTTTTCTCCACATAGCTTATCATGTGTAAATCAACATAGTTTGTGAGTCAGTGTCAAATCACACAATTCAAAAATAAATGATTTTGATCCGAATTAAAGTACAACTTTTAACTTCACGTGGTCATACCTTAATATCAGATTTTCCATGTGAATCTTTAAAGAATGTAAGAAAAACATAAACTCGATGTAAGAAGATGAAAATTTTTTATTAATAGACAACTCTATTCATTAGACATATTCCTTAGATACACTTCAATAGCTGTGGTTATAATGTGAGCTTTTGAACCAATTTCTATGAATTTTATTTATTGCTACAGTTATGTAGTGCACGTTGTCATATACATACATACATACATAGGACTTTTGTACATCAGAGTATATAGCTTCTCAAAAGGAAATGCCACTTTTTATTCCAGGACTCCGTCGTCCTCTAACTGAATTGACTGTCGTCCAGGTATGGGTTTGATAAACTGACACAACAGTGAAAAGAATCCCTGTCCCATGTCAGCTTATCAAACACACTATGGACAGCATGTCTGTGGCATTGAACACATTACCAGTCATTTAAATTCTGAATAGAAGTCACGAAGCTGATGTTCAGTGAAACACAACCTCAGTATTTCCAGGTGATTTTAAAGAACACCTGATAAAACTGAGGTATAGTACCACAAAACTTGAAGAATAATGCAAAAACTAGGGAAAAAATGCATGCATAGAATTAAAGAATTGCAATGTCATTGGTTCAGTTTGGTGGCAGAGTAGATGTTAATGAAATATATGATAATTTCTTAATACCCTGTCATCCTGGTTAAAAGAATGTCAAAATATACCATAAACATATTTACACCATAGAGTAACACAGTAAAATCAAATATGTTTTGATTTTTTTAATCCTAGTTAATGGCAGAACAGATGACTCTCAGGGAAAGTTATCTTTCCATCTGGATCTCTATTTTTTTTCCAACTGAATTTATTGGAAAATGTTCATCCTCAGAAATTTAGCAGCCTTCACTTTGCATAGTGTGCCAGAATCATTTGTTCAGGTTCCAGGCTAAGTATGGGAATATTAAAAAGAGAATCTTAAAATTTATTCATAGTGCCATAAATACTTCCTGATAAGAAGCTAACTTAGAAGATGATTTAGGGCAAAACGTGTTTGCTTACATAATGTTCACCTTACTTTACATATTTCAAAACAAAATAGTTAAATCTATAATATTTGCAAGTGAATTTGCCTGATACTACCTCATAAAAATGTGAAAACATTTTTTATATTTATTTTCTATACATTTTAACCAGGTGAAGAGGAAATGACATGATGTGGTTACAGTACCTCATCAGCGGAGCTCCTTTGAGGTGCTTCAAGTGGAAGTGAAGGGAGCAGTGCTGAGCAGAAGGCGCTCTCCTCTTTGGAGAAAACTGCAGTAGCCAAAGAGCTTTTTTAACCAGGGACTACTTTTAAATGTGTCTGGTCACCTCAAAGGATATGTAGAGCATTTCCTGCCAGTAGGATTAGAGGAAGGAAGCACCAGGCCAAAATGTTTGATGTGTGATGTACTGTAATTTCTTTCATGTGTTTGGTGGCTTTTATATGTTGATCAGTGTTCCGCTACCAATTGTGACCCTGGTGTGGTCCAGGTCATTAAAGTTCTATGTTCCTTAATGTATAGGGTCATTAACCATACCTAGGAGCATTATTATAATTAAGGGTACTGTTTTCTTTTAAACTGCCACCTCTCATTTTCATTAAGGTATTTATTTTTCATAATTGGATAATCCTCCTAAGAACTGATTGCCATGAAAGAGATGATTTAGTGCTAGGGACTGCCAATAGTAACATCACCATAGACAGCCCTTTATGTTTCCTCACTTTACCTTATGTACCTGGTTTTTAAATCAGCATTTTCTTCTCACAGTCTCCTACAGGCATATAAATTTCAAGAAGGAAACTAGCCTCAGAGTGTAGTTTTCCTGAGTATGTGAAGTTTAGAGGCACTAAGAATAAGTATTGACAAAATCGCCATCAGCACTATTATACATTTTTAATGAAACAAAATTGACAATTACACATGCTCTTTACTCTTCTAAGATCACCTAGAGCAGTGAAGTGCTAAACCACTATAGCTTTAGGCTGCGTTTCAAACATAAATGAGCAACAGTGGCTGATTATATATATGGCAAAATTTGATAAACATCTAAATGCTCAGCTGTAGAGGACAGGTTAATATAATAACGGTGTATACATGCAGTGAAATTCTAAGTGACCATCATCACAAAAAACGATACGTGTGCCTGTTTATTAACATGAAATATGCTTTAGGTATTTGGTAAGTGAACAAAAGCGTTTTTAAAACTGCATATAGAGTAAGAGCTTATCTACATACATGTTTACATATTAATGGAAAATACCCTGGGGCACCTGGGTGGCTCAGTTGGTTAAGCATCTGACTTCTGCCCAGGTCATGATCTCATGGTTTGTGAGTTCAAGCCCCTAGTCAGGCTTTTTGCAGACAGCTCAGAGCTTGGAGCCTGCTTCCAATTCTGTCTCTCCCTTTCTGCCCAGGTCCCCCCCACCTCCCGCTCACGCAGGGTGTGTGTGTGTGTGTGTGTCTCTCAAAAATAAATAAAAATTTAAAAAAAGAAGAAGAAAATACCCTGGATTGTTATACACCAGATTGTCAAAGGTAGTTACCTGTGATCATTGGTCTATGGGAAGTTATTTTCCTTGTTTTTACTGGTGGATATTTTCTAGACTTTTTAGACTAATTTGAATTCTCTAACTGCAGTTTTAAAAAGTAGGAAAAAATGGTAGCTTTATATCCATTCTTTAAGTCTTCAGATAATGTTTTAAATTTTTAGGGTTTTTTTTTTCTGTCTTCTTAATGTAAAATATATGAAAATATGTTCTTTATTCTTTCATATTTATCTTTTCTATGACATTTATATTTGCTTTTGGGCTCTTTTTTATACTTTTAGTATGAAATCGTTAGGTCGCCCATTAGTTATTCAGCACTCAACAGTGGTGGTGCTCAGGAAATATATGCTTTATTCTGGTGTGTGTGTGTGTGTGTGTATGTGTGTGTGTGTGTGTGTGTGTGTGTGTGTGTGTGTGTAGGATTGCTTTGTTTATTTGTTTAAGGAACCAGTTTGATCTTTTCCCCTTGTGCAAGTACCTGGGTATTTTTAGTTTTTGTCTTTTGTCTCTCTTTCAGTGCTGGTGCTGGATATATCTTTAATACATTAATTTGAGACTACAGGCATGTACTAGCTTCCAAACAAGCTCTTTCTAAAATATTGAAATAATAAGTTGTCCTTTTTCCTTAAATTACCAGTTTTATTATGCCATTTATTAATTTCTTTAAAAATATTTGTGAGTACCTACTATTTACCAGCTGTTAGGTGGATGTAAGGATACATACATAGCATCTAAAAAGTGTAATAAAAATTTTCACAATCTTTACCTTCATGGAACATAGTTTAGTCATCTTTATAATTGGGCTTAAAATATATTAATTGATTTTTTAAACATCATTTTCTCTAGGTAAAGAAATATATGGTACATTTAAAATATAAAACACTGAATATTTTACATACTTAGTATATTAATGTAGCATTTGCATTTATTTCATCTTGTAAGAAAAGATTTCACTAATATTGTAAATTAAAGTTATTTTCACCATAGTTTAAATCAGTTTCAGATCATGGCTTATGGTGTTAATATTTAGGATCAAAATAATCATGATTATGTTGTAAGCATAATAGTGTACTAAGTAAAAAATATTTTGAAAATTTTTTATTAAAAATATTTTAATAACTAAGACCTTTTATCAGTAATTTGTGGACAGTATTCAGTTGGCTTTATAAAAAAGGTACAATTATTTTCTGTACACTTTTTCATTTTTCCCAACATGTTAAGATATAGATAGACAACATGTATAATTTAAAAACATATTGATGTTGAATGAGAATTCTGGATTTTAATATAATAAAATGATATAATGAATAAATTAGTAAATAAATGTACATAATTGTTAGATAAATTGGTGATAGGAAAGATGCTTATAAGCTACTTTAATACTGTCTTCTCTTACTGGTAGCAGCCATTCTTAGTGAAGGAATATTCTTTTTCTTCTTTTTGGTACCCTAAAGCAGAAAACACATCCTCATTTCTATAAACAGTTATATTTTTAAGGAGTACTTTATGGTGTTCGAAGAAAGAAGAGATTTGAAAATCATCACCAGTTAAATTGGGAGTCATTTTGTAGCATCTTTTTAACAGCTGTTTGACCTCATTGATTCTCAGTTCATAAATTTTATTTTGAACACTTTTGTCCCAGCACACATGCTAAGGTGTGAGAAAAATTCTTTTTTCCATCACTTTCATGTCTCAAGTTTATTGGTAAAATATTTTCTAGCTCTTCCATCACTTTGGACCATGTCTTTCTCAGAAATAAGTTTTTAAATTTGAAGAATTGTTTGGTAAAACAAAATTTCAGCTCCTCTAAATCAGTTTCTTTTCCCTTCCCTTTGAGAGAGAAACACATTTGTGTTTTGGTATTTATTTTGTAACCCAAATTCTAAAAACTACCTAATTGTTCTCTAGTTTCACTGTAGTCTTGAGTCCCTATTTTGAGCAACTGTACCTTCATCGTTTATATGTTTGTCTTTGCTATTGCTGAACATTGTTGTTTCAGGGTTATTTTCTTAAATTGTCACAGTATAGAGCACAAATACTAAAGGTTAAATATTTTTGTAGTCATTGTTCTGTTTATAAAAACTGCTAACTTTGGGGCGCCTGGGTGGCGCAGTCGGTTAAGCGTCCGACTTCAGCCAGGTCACGATCTCGCGGTCCGTGAGTTCGAGCCCCGCGTCGGGCTCTGGGCTGATGGCTCAGAGCCTGGAGCCTCTTTCCGATTCTGTGTCTCCCTCTCTCTCTGCCCCTCGCCCGTTCATGCTCTGTCTCTCTCTGTCCCAAAAATAAATAAAAAAAAAAAAAAACGTTGAAAAAAAAAAAATTAAAAAAAAAAAATAAATAAAAACTGCTAACTTTACATTGTTAGATTGTTTATATGTTGCTTTAATTCTTCCTTTTTCCTTTTTAATTATACTTTAGAAAATGTTGGGGATAATGTACTTAGAAACTGTACTGTAGATTAATATTACTTATCTGATTTTAAGATTATAAAAGAGTATTGTTCCCTGGTATCATTTAAAGCTTATATAAAATTTATTAGAATAAATAATATAACTTAGATATTTTGGTTAAGTAGTTCATATTTTGCTGACTAACATCAACAATGTCTTATTATGGCATACTTAACTCTTGATGTCCTATTTAGAATAAGTCTATCCCATTTATTATCTCTATATTTTATATTTCTTGCCATGTTAGGGTGTTGATGACCAAAGTAAATAAAAATATCTTTATAGAATAAAATAGGGTAAAATAATTTTATGTTTTTATTTTCCTGAAGAAGAAAAAAATTATCTTCATATTAGGAATGACATGACATTGTCAGACTTCCTGAGTAAAATTGATAGGTTTATTTTCAGCTTCATTAATTTGTGGATACATGGATAAAATACTGTATTTTAAATTCCTATCTATAGTAATATAATTTAAACTTCATTATTTCTGGAAATCTGAATACTGTTCAGTCCAAGATTTAATTGAGATCTTTCTAGAACCTCATCTAATGAGATTAAATTTCTGTAGGGAAAAGTTTCCAAAAGAAGAAGATTCTAATGCCAAGCCTTGGAAAACAAGTCTTGACAGTATGTACACTTATTATTGATAGGAATAGCCTCAGAATGTCCTTGATACAGCATTGCTGTTTAGAATCACAGAGTGTCCTAATTCATATCCATGTAATTAATCACATCTTGATTATAGATGTTAGATAAGGGAGATTTTCTCATAGAGAAGTCTTCTGGGGCTATAGTACCCAGAGGGCATCTCCATGGAAGAGTTACAACTAGTTGAAACCCTTGAAGGATACAATGAATTTTATCAAATATGCCAGGTAGAGGGAAAGAAGGAGTCAAAGAAGGAAGGCAAGTACATTTAGAGACCTAAGCATTCTTCTTGTTGTATCAGAGGATTGATTACAAGGGCATAATGAGAGAGAGGTAGGGAAAAGTGATAGAGATGACCTTGTAGAAGTGTTGAATTCCTGGTTAAGGAGTTTGTGCTTCATTGCCTGGGTGAATGGGGCGGTTCTGAGCATTTCTGATCAGGTTTGCACTATTTTTGGAGAATTAAACACCGTGCCAAGCATATAATAGGTGGTTGAAGAGCACAGATTGTGGTACTAGGCTGCCCGGATTCAAATTTCAGCTTTTCCACTTACTAGCAGAATGTCTTTGGTCAACAGAAGGTACTTAACTGTCTAAGTTTCCTAATCTGCAGTATGGGAATAATAATTACGCCTACCTAATAGGGTTGTAACGAGGATTACATAAATTAATGCATGCAAAGCATCTGAATTTGATGCGCACATAATAAGCTTTCAGAAATATTTACTGAATACTTATTTCTATTAGCTGTTATAGTTACTACAGTGAACATTTTTAAAATAATCACTTGGGGCTCAGTCAGTTGGTTAAGCGTCCGACTTCGACTCAGGTCATGATCTCATGGTTGGTGAGTTAGAGCCCCACATTGGGCTTTGTGTGGATAGCTCAGAGACTGGAGGCTGCTTCGGATTCTCTGTGTCCCTCTGCCCCTCCCCTGTTCACACTCTGTCTCTCCCTCTCTTTCAAAGATAAATAAACATTTAAAAAATTTAAATAATTACTTAATCTGGTTGTGTTGTATTGGTTAAATTGGAGAAGGTATTACACCTTTAGTCCTTATGCAGAGTTAAGTAAGATATCACTGACAAACTGAGACAGTGTAATTTGTTTACATGCCACAAAAACCATATCCTGCCTTTATCCAACCTACTCAGATGGTTTATATCACTTTTAAAATTCTCAGATAATTTCCAGTTTGTTGTTTAAGCCCTATTTAATACTAACATTTCATAGCATTTTATAATTTACAGCATACCTTTACACGTTTTACCTCCTTTTTACAGCATACCTTCACACGTTTTACCACCTTGGATTTTCACCTCATCCCTTGACACTCCTTGGTACTATTACTCACATTTTATAGTAGAGAAAACGAAACTCATGGTTGTCCAAGATCATACAGTAAGATGGAGCTCTTAATTACCACACTGTAATTCTGCTTGGCCCTTTTTTATTATTCAAGTATAATTAACACACAGTATTATGTTAGTTTCAGGTGTACAATATAATGATTCAGCAATTCTATATGTTACTCAGTGCTTATCATGATAAGCATCCAATATGGTCCAATATGAGAATAGTCTTCACCTATTTTACCCATTCCCCCCACCCACCCACCTCCTCTCTGTCAGCTGTCAGTTTGTTCCCTATATTTAAGTAGCTGTTTATTATTTGTCTCTTTTTTTCTTCATTTTATTTCTTAAATTCCACAGATGAGTGAAATCATATGGTATTTGTCTTTCTCAGACTGATTTACTTAACTTAGCAGTATACCCTCTGGGTCCATCATGTGGCTGCAAATGGCAAGTTTTCGTTCTTTTTTATAGCTGAGTAATATTCCATTTTATATGTATACCACATCTTTATCCATTCATCTATCAGTGGACACTTTGGTTGCTTTGATATCTTGGTTGTTGTAAATAATGCTGCAAAGGAGTGCATATATCTTTTCAGGTTAGTATTTTTGTATTCTTTGGGTAAATACACAGTAGTGGAATTACTGGATCATATGGTAATTGTGTAATTAATATCTTGAGGAACCTCCATACTGTCTTCCATAGTGGCTGCACCAGTTTGCATTCCCACCAGTAGTGCCCCGAGGGTTCCTTTTCCTCCAATTCTCACCAACACTCATATTTCTTGTGTTTTTTATTTTAGCCATTCTGACAGGTATGAGGTAATACCTCATTGTTGTTTTGATTTGCATTTTCCTGCTGGTGATGTTGAGCATCTTTTCGTGTGTCTGTTGGCCATTTCTGTGTGTTTTCTGCAGGCCCTCTGCCCATTTTCTAATTGGGTTATTTGGGGGGATTTTTTGGTGTTGAGTTGTATAAGTTCTTTATTTTTACTATTAATCCTCTATCAGATATGTCATTTGTAAATACCTTCTTCCATTCAGATTGTGTTTTTGTTTTGCCTTTTGCTGTGTAAAAGCTGTTTATTTTGATGTCCCAGTAGTTCAATTTTGCTTTTAACATTTAAACATTTAAAGAAGAATTAATACTGATTCTTTTCAAACTATTCCAAAAACTAAGAGACCAAGAAGAGCTTCCAAATTCATTCTATAAGACTAGCATTACCCTGACACCAAAATCAGCTAAAGACACTAAAAAAAAGAAAACTGCAGGCCAGTATCTCTGATGAACATAGATGCAAAAATCCTCAACAAAGTATTAGTAAACCTAATCCAATACCGCACTTAAAAAAAAAAAATCATTAAGGACAGTCAGGTGAGATTTATCTTAGAGATGCAAGAGTGGTTCAGTGTTTACAAATCAAACATGATACATCACATCAACAAAAGAAAGGATAAAAAATATATCATCTCTGGCTCCTGGGTGGCTCAGTAGGTTCAGCTTCCGATTTCAGCTCAGGTCATGATCTCATGGCTCTTGAGTTCAAGTCCTGCATTGGGGCCTGTGCTGACAGCTTGGAGCCTGGAGCCTGCTTTGGATTCTATGTCTCCCTCTCTCTCTGCTCCTCCCCCACTTGTGCTCTGTCTCTTTCTCTCTCTCAAAAACAAACATTAAAAATTTTTTTAATTAAAAAAAATATCATCTCAATATATGCACAAAAAACATTTGACAAAGTACAATATCCATTCATGATAAAAACCCTATAAACAATGTAGCTTTAAAGGGAGTATACTTCAATGTAATTAAGGCCATATATTAAAAACGCACAGCCAACATCATACTCAATGGTGAAAAACTGAGACTTTTTCCTCTAAGGTCAACAAGACAAAGATGCCCACTCTCACCACTGTATCCAACATAGTACTGGACGTCCTAGCCACAGCAATCAGACCAGGAAGGCAAACTACTAGAACTAATAAATGAATTCAGTGAAGTTGCTGGTTATAAAATTATCACACAAATCTCCTGCATTTGTATATACAGAAATAAAGTGGCAGAAAGAGAAATTAAGAAAACAATCCCATTTATAATTGTACCAGAATACAGTACCTAGAAATAAATATAACCAAGAGGTGAAAGACCTGTACTCCAAAAATTATAGAACACCATAGAAAGAAATTAAAGATGACACAAATGGAAAGATACTCATTCCGTGCTCATGGATAAGGTGAACCAATATTTGTCCACACTACCCAAAGCAATCTACAGATTTAATGCAATCCCTATCAAAATACCAAAGCATTTTTCATAGAACTAGAACAAACAATCCTAAAATTTGTATGGAACCACAAAATACCCGAATAGCCAAAGCAATCTTACGAAGAACAGAGCTGGAAGTATCATAATCCTAGATTTCAAGACATTCTACAGAGCTGTAGTAAGCAAAACAGTATGCTTTAAAAGCCTTTGTATTGAAGAACTATATCAGAATAATATAGAAAATTTAAAAATTGCATTGTATACCTACTACATACCTCTGTTCTGCAACTTGCTTTTTGTTTTAATTCTGCCTTTATGCATGTAAGAACCACTCAGATATTCCTAATCTCATTCATAGATTTTTACTTCTGGTTAATAGTCCATTGTGTCACTATGCCACGTGTTTAATCTTTCCCCCCAATAATGGACATTTAAGTTTTGAATTTTTCTCTATCACATGTAGTGATGAATATTCTTCAGTATTCTCCTTGTATACATATATAATAGTTTCTCTAGGGTAGTGCTTAACAAAAGAACTTCCTGCAGTGATAGATATATTCTGTATCTGCTCTAATACAGTAGCCACTAACTGCATATGTCTGTTGAGCACTTACACTGTGAATTAAGGAACTATATTTTTTAAATTGTGTTGAATTTTAACTGACATAATTTTCAATAGACACATACAGCTAGTGGCTATTGTATTGGACAGAATGGGCTCTAAGGTATATATATCTAGGAGTGGAATTCCTAAGTCATAGGTTAGGCACAGCTTCGGTGCTGCTAGGTATCACCAAAGGGTTCTCCAAAGTGATTGTATCAGGTTTACCTTTCCGGTAGCTCAGTGTGAGAGTTGCCATTGCTCTACATTGTGACAAACACTTAGTATTAATACTGTGATAATAGGCACTAGAAACTAGATTGGCATAGGACTGGGAGTGCCTGGAAGACCCTTAGGTAAAAATATTTGTACAACTAGAGGCAATACTTCAGTGCTGTGATGCCCTCGTGTGATTAGGTTTATAGATATGTGCCCTCTAATGTATGGTGATAGAAGGGTGGTACCCTACCATACAATAGGGAAAATATACCAAATTTTTAAGTCAAATGTGAGTCTGTGTATTGATTATTGACTAGAAGATTATTGCTTGGTACCTTTCCTTAAACTGTCTTTATTCTGATTATTTTGCATGTAGAGGTATTTATTTTTTTTTAAGTTTATTTATTTTGAGAGAGAGCACGTGCAAGAGAGGAGAAGCAGACAGAGAATCCCAAGCAGGCTCCACGCTCAGCACAGAGCCTGATGTGGAGCTGGAACTCAGAAACTGTGAGGTCATGACCTGAGCAGAAGTCACACACTTAACCGACTGAGCCACCCAGGTGCCCCTGAGATATTTATATTTTTAAGATCATATGCTAAGAGATTTCCCAAACCATTGATAGCATTTTTTAAAAGTACTGTTTTCCTTTACAAATGGAGAGTTTCTTAATGGTTATTTTACGGAAATCTGAGAATCTTGACTCCTGATCCCCAGTTTTGTGATATTTGTTGGTCTGAAGCAATTATCTTTTCTTTTAATGCTTATTTATTATTTTGAGAGAGAAAGAGAAAGAGAGGGAGTGTGAGTGGGGGAGGGGCAGAGAGAGGGAGACACCGACTCTAAAGCAGGTTCCAGCCTCCAATCTGTCAGCACAGAGGCTGAGGCGGGACTCCAGCTCACCAACCTTGAGATTATGACCTGAGCCAAAGTTGGATACTCAACTGACTGAGCCACCCAGGTTCCCCTGAAGCAATTCTATATTTTATAAACTATATAAAATAACATGGCAACATTTTTTTAAAAGGTGTTGGTTTGTTATATACCAAGTCTAAAGGCTCCCTCCCCATCAAATGTCTTATTGTAAATCTACTCTATAATCTTGGAAATATTGTCTTCATTTAATTTAATCTGAAATCTCTCGGTTTTTCACCCATCTGTATACGTTTACAATAAAATACAATCTTACATTTTATTACAAAAACCACTTCTCGTATTGTTAGGTATAGAAAAGACTGAATCTGTAGTTGGAAGGTGTGGCTTCCAATTTGGACTCTGCCTTTACCCAGCCTCCTTACCTGAATCATCAGCATCTGCTGATGTAGAATAAATTCTACGTATCACATCCTGTGGGTGGTGATTTACGAGAGATAATATTGAAAAGCCCTTTGCAAACCATTACACTGTATGCAAATTAAAGTGGTATTAATATTATTACTGTGTATATTTATATATTTTGCAGTACAAAAATACTTAATAGTTTGGTAAGAGAATCAGAATATTGTGGAATAAAATAATGTAATTAAAGAGAAGAAGGTTCAAGTGATAGGCATACTAATAAAAATGAATTTCATAAGAGATAAATGGAGATGGTTTTATTAAAAATTATATTAATGATTTCTTAGGCAAATTAAAATGAGGACTATTTTACATGAAGTCCAGCTAATTCCCCTGAAATTCACTCTTTTTATAAATACTCTTGTAAGGTTAAAGGGTTTTTTCTTATTTTAGAAGATAATCATAAAGGTAGTAAGAACTTGCCTTTCCTGTTTAGTAATGTTCTATGAACATTTCTCTGGGTCATTAAATAGTCTCTTAAAACTTCATTTTTAATTATTGACCAGTGTGTTTAAATACTACTGTTATCACTGAAAACCTTTAGCAGAGATTTTGAACAATTTTGAATCCCGATTTAAATGATTTTTGAAAGGAAGTTTTTTTTTTGTTAAACATATTTTAGGAGTAGGAGATAATAGATAACAATTGATTAGTAAAGATAGAGGGAATGTTACAAATGGTAGTAGAATGGAGAATTTTGTAGAAAGTTTCAACTAGGATACTCAAATTGGATTTGAAAATAAATAGGGAGCCCATTAACTACCAAAAGCAATTATTTTGAGTAAACAAAATGAAAAAAATTGCATAAAGATTTGAAAAATCTCAGAATGAAAAAGGATATTAACATAGTCGGAATAAAGTCTGGATGGTCCATAATTTATGTGACAGGAGTTGATTTGCAGCCAATGGTAGATTTTATAGAAGAATCATAAATCAGGAATGTTGCCAGAGATATGTTGTAGAAACATTAGAAGCAAGTAGGAGGTCTGTCTCTATAATAAGGAAACATTATAAATTTCATCTGTTTATTATATTACTATCTTTAGAAGTCTAAAGAAAGGAAATTTAAAGAAACCTAAAGAATGCAGGATTTTGCTAAATTGACAATTAGTTTTTCAAAGTCACCTATGTGGGAATTGTAGTAAAATACATTGTTAAATCAGACCACTCTGGACTCTAATAAATAAACGAAGCTTACTTTTATGCCAGGTACCTGCATTTTTTAGAAATCTGGATTTTATCTGAACGCACCTGTAATATCATATTGTAACATTCTAAAAAAAATCTCTTGTATCTCATGTTGTCAAGGAATTATATATTCTTTTAATCGAAGCTATGCAAATAAAATCATTCTAAAACTTAATGTTTGAAAATTAATGAAAGAATAGTATTTAAGAGTTGTACAACTTTATTAGTGTAATAAGGAAGAGACTGCCTAATCCTGTGAAACTTCATAGTGTGCAGTGTATGTAATGTATTTAAAAGTTAAAAGGCGACAATGTTTTATTTCTTTTCTCTCTCATAAGCCAGCCTAACTTTTCTAGGCTTTCTTTTGTTCTTATGTGTGTGTGTGTGTGTGTGTGTGTGTGTGTGTGTGTGAGAGAGAGAGAGAGAGAGAGAGAGAGAGAGAGAGAGAAGTGTTGTCAAGCAATCTCTTTCACATCCTGTACTTACAGAGTTGGGTATTTGATCCTATGTATGGGAATTTTGTATTTGTTCCTCTTAAATTTCATCTTATTAGTTTTGACTCTCTTCCAGTATTTTGAGATACTATAGAATCCTAAATACTCTCATTCATTATTATTAGCTGTACTTCCCAACTTGGTCTTTTGAAAATTCGGTAAGAGTGATTTATATGAATTCATTAAAATTAATGATAAAAATTATTGAATTGAGCCAAATCCTCTGTCATGTTATTAGAAACTTTAAATAGTTATTATTTGGATCTGGTATTAAGGCAGCTCTAAATCCATTTTACTATGTTTTTTGTCAAGTCTGTATTTCTCAAATATATTTTTTTTATGTTTACTTTATTTTTGAGAGTGTGCGAGCAGGAGAGGAGCAGAGAGAGATGGGGAAAGAGGATCCAAAGCAAGCTCAGCACTGACTGCAGAGAGCCCGATGTGGGGCCCAAACTGCAAGATCATGACCTGAGCCCAAGTCAGATAGATGCTTTAACTGACTGAGCCATCCAGGTGCCCCTCCAGTATATTCTAAAAAGTATCTAAACGTAGTCATTTGCACATCTTTATAACATCAAGTTTTATAATAGTGATGTTGTTTTCTCAATGCTGTCATGGTAATATAACCAAAAAAGGGAATAGGCTTGTCTTGATTTATTCTTAGTTAATTCATATAACTCTTTATATCACTTTCTATTCTAAGTGCTCAGAAACGTTCTGAAGAATGAATGAGTAAATCAATGTCGTTAAAGATCAAAAACAGTTTTCTTACAAAATTGAGGTAGCACTTCCATTTGTCTATATTCTAGTGTATCTTTCAGTAATTTCTCTGAGATCACACATGGGTTCTTTGATGACATCAACAATTCTTCAATGCAGTGCATGTTCATTTAATTCATTTCTTTAGAATATATTTCTTATGTGATCAGAGTTTTGTATAGTTTGATATACTTTTCACATTGAGCATACCTTGTATACTCTGTATCTTCTTAAATCATCTTGCAAGTCTGTACCCCATTTATAACTTTCGTGAGCAGATGAGGACTTACCAGCTCAACTCCAACTGTTTGCTGGAGAAAAAAAGAAAAACAAACGTCAAAGCTTATATTTTCCTTAAGATAGAATGTGAAAATCTAGCTTCTTACTTTTGTAACCAATGAGAATATTTTGAGAAACTTCAGAGATATGTTATATACTAATGAAATTGCCTATAATTTAGCCATCAGAGGAAAAAAAATGATAAGTATTGTCATTATTACTTTGTCATGTTTTGTGGATTTGTGCACATGACCATTTAATATTCGTATAACTGGAAAAAAGGTGAGTTTTATTATTGCCCCATCATAACCATTTTTTGATGTAAAATTTCTTATTTATTAAAAAGTTTGTATTGAATAAAAAGTAATTTTAATGTGAAATGTATGAAATTCTTAGAAAATAATTTAATAATTAGATGACTCTATTTTTGTTCCTCTATTATTATAAAGCCTTTCTTTCTTTTGAGAATGTGAAATACATGATGAATGTTTTAGTATTCATTTTATCACTTGGACTAGAATTATAGAGAAATCATTTCTTACATAATGTTCTGTTTATACTCACAGAATTATTATAGAGCCTATTTGTTTAAACAGAAGTCTCTGTATCCTCAGTGTACTTTTGAATTTTATAATACGGAGTGAGACTAGTGGATTCAGTCTGAAAGCAGACCAAAGCTGCTTTCTTATCCATTGTTTCAATAACAATAACCAGGTGTCATGTATAGTTTATTAAACATGTTAATTGAAATTACCACTTAATCCCTATGAAAACCTATGTAGGTACCAGTATCCCCTTACAGAAGAAACTGATATTCACCGAGTTAGTGGACTTCTCCAAGGATATATATCTTGTAAGTGGTAGAACCAGAATTTGAATGTAATTGTGACATGAAAATTCATGTTCTTAGGGCGGTACCTGGCTGATTCAGTCAGGTAGAACATGTGACTCCTGATCTCAGGGTTGTAAGTTCAAGTGCCTTGTTCGGTGTAGAGATTACTTAAAAATGGAATCTGAAAAAATAAAATTCATGTTCCTAGTACAGTTTAATTATACTGCACTTTCTTTGACCATGGAACTCTAATGGTAGCCAACTGTCTTGCAAATGTATGTCGTTCATCATAGCATGGGCTGGGTCAGAAAATGTAAGGGGGTCCTAGGAAACCTATCTCCTTTATTGGAGGTATAATTAAGAAGTACATATCCTGGCATTTGTGAATCAGTTGTGCTGATGAATGTATACAAAACCTAAGATGAAGATGGAGCTCTAGAAATCACTAATATTGAAGGGACAAACAGAAAAGAATCTAGTAAAGGAGATTAAAGAAGGACAGTTGAGGGAGTGTGGAAGCACACAAGCTCATGGAAGAAATTTTTAATAATGAAAAACATTTCTGTAATATCTTCCAATATATATAAATCATTTACTTGGTGTCAGATACTACTTTGCATGAAGTAACTCATTTGACTCTCTTCAGTGACTTCACTTTTCTTTTTTTTTTTTTTTTTTTTATTTATTATTTTTGGGACAGAGAGAGACAGAGCATGAACGGGGGAGGGGCAGAGAGAGAGAGGGAGACACAGAATCGGAAACAGGCTCCAGGCTCTGAGCCATCAGCCCAGAGCCCGACGCGGGGCTCGAACTCACGGACCGCGAGATCGTGACCTGGCTGAAGTCGGACGCTTAACCGACTGCGCCACCCAGGCGCCCCAGTGACTTCACTTTTCAAATGAATAAAATGAAGCACTGAAACTTTAATTTGCTCAAAGATACCCAATGGTTTGTGACAGAGCTAGAATCATCCATCAAGGCAGGCTAAGTGTGCAGTCTGTGCTCTTCACCACATGCTACACTGCCATTTTGAATTGTCAAATATCCAAAAAGGTTAGGTGAGTTAATGACTAAATGTCACCCTTTATTATTTTTTTAATATGAAATTTATTGTCAAGTTGGTTTCCATACAACACCCAGTGCTCATCCCAACAGGTGCCCTCCTCAATGCCCATCACCCCCTTTCCCCTCCCTCCCACCCCCCCCCCATCAACCCTCAGTTTATTCTGTTTTTAAGAGTCTCTTATGGTTTGCCTCCCTCCCTCTATTTTATTTTTCCTTCCCCTCCCTCATGGTCTTCTGTTAAATTTCTTCAGAATCCACATAAGAGTGAAAACATATGGTATCTGTCTTTTTCTGTATGACTTACTTCACTTAGCATAACACTCTCCAGTTCCATCCACATTGCTACAAAAGGCCATATTTCATTCTTTCTCATTGCCAAGTAGTAGTCCATTGTGTAGGATAAATGTCACCCTTTAGATCTGATAATTAGAAAATCAGTTGGGGATCTTTTCCAGGAAAATTTCAGAGGACAGGTAGGGGTGACCAACCTGATTGTTCTTGGTTAGAGAAAATAAATTGTGAAAAAATAGAAATACTGAGAGAAAAATAAATTTCTGGTTAAAAGGGAATGTGAAAGAAAGGGTGGTAGCTAGAGAGGATGCAGGGTCTTAGGGAGAACCTCTCTCTCTTACTTCAACATAGTTTTGCCTGAAGGATAAAGATACAAGAGAGAAAAAGAAAAAAATGATTGCTCTAAAAGCCCCAAGGGAAGAGAAGGACAGAGACAAGAATATTTGTTATTTATTTAACTTCGTATGTTAAAAGCCTACCAGGTGTCAAGGCCTGTGGCTAAGTTCATGGAGATGAGTAAATAGACACTGACCCAACTTTCCAGGGTGAAGTGAATTAACAGTATCTTGACCTTTCGAAGAGAAGAGATGCTTCCTCTAAAGGTCTCTGTGAAGGAAGCAGGACAAGTATTAATGTCTCTGTTTTATAAATGGAATAGCCTTGGATTTACTGGTTCTTGTCCTTGCTCCTTTCACTTCAGGTACCAGAGATATGATGTTCCAAGTCAAAGAGATGTGATACTCTCCGTATTAGAATTTGGTTTTAAAATCAATAAGGGTGCTAGTTTTGATTAAAACAAACAAGGGAGGAAGCATATTTTTCAGTCCCAGTCCAGACCTGCTGAATCACAGTTTTTGCAGGTGGGAACTTAACATTTTTAACAAGCTCCCAGGTGATTCTTCTGCACTCTGAGGATGAGAACTCCTGCGCTAAGTCTTGGGTCATGGAAATCTGCAGTAGGTCTCAGCCTGATGGTCAACTATTTATATCCCCTGCCCTGTATACTCTCAAAATTACTATTATTATAGACACTTGGTGATAAAAATGGAGACGTTTAATTTAATCAAGACGTATAAATTTTACTTCTTACATTCCTATTTTCTGGCTTAACATTTTGTAAACTTACTGCTCTTAACTGAGCTGTAAGTAATGAATTTTATTTCTTTACAGTGAGCTCCCAAGATATGCCTATTCAGCAGTGAGAAGTATAAATGGTTCAACATGAGCTGTTCCTTATGTAAACATACAAAAGGCCTGACCCAGACTAAATCAATTTAAAAAGGAAAACATTAAAGCTATGTTTCCTGTTATATACTTAAGGTCTTCTTTGGTTCCTTATGATTATATTATTGACCCAACGATTGCAGACTTTAGTTTATCCTCCTACACCACCTGCTGAACGGTTCAAATGGTATGGAAGATGAGTTTCGGAAGGGCAAAGCAATTACAATTATAACTCCTACATTTTAGCCAATAAAGCAGCTTTTTGTGTTAAGGGCAAGGAAGTTATGGGTATCTTGACTCACCCCCTTTCCTGATTTGAATTGCTAAGTGGTCTTAAATACTGTAATAAGGAGAGAGAGCAAAGTTGGTAGAGCTAGAGGTATGTGAATTTGAGACAAAAAAATTTGATTCTATTTATGATATCAAACATTTCCAGGAAAAATTTAATTAGGAAGTGAGTCAATATAAGCTTTTCTTATTAAGGTATTTTCATTGTATTCTCTACAAGCTTTATTGAGGTAAATTGAGAAATGAAAATTGTATATGTTTAAGGTATACAAAGTGATTTTTGATATATGTATATAATTTGAAATTATTACCACCACCAAGCTAATTAACACATCCATCATGTTACAGTTACCTTTTTTTAATGAAAATTCTTAAGATCTGCTCTCTTAGTATATACCATTAATTATCATCGCTATTTTGTACATTAGATCCCCAGAGCCACTATTCATCTTATAACTGTAAGTTTGTATGTGTGTTGTTTTTTCCCAGGTTTATTGAGAAATAATTGACATATATCACTGTAGTTTAAGATTACAGCACAATGGGGCACATAAATGGCTCAGTCAGCTAAGTGTCTAACTCTTGATTTTGGCTCAGGTCGTTATCTCATGGTTTATGAGTTTGAAACCCGTGTCGGGCTCTGTGCCAACAGCATGGAGCCCACTTGGGATTCTTTCTCTGCCCCTCCCCTGCTCATGCTCGCTCTCTCTCAAAAATAAATATTTAAAAAATCTTTATAAAAAAAGATGTACAGCATGATGGTTTGATTTACATATATTGTTGAAATGATTATCACAGTAGATTCAGCTATTATCCATCTTTTCATATACATGCAATAAAAAGAAAAGAAAGAAGACACAGAAGGAAAAAATTTTTTCCTTGTGATGAGAACTCTTAGGATTTACCCTTAAAACTTTCCTGTAGATCATGTAGCAAGCGGTGTTAGCTATAGTCATGATGTTGTACGTTACATCCTTAGCACTGATAAATCTTATAACTGGAAGTTTGTGCTTTTTGACCACGTTCTTTAATTCTTCCCCTACCTCTGATAACCATAAGTCTGATCTCTTTTTCTGATCTCTCCCTTTTTTTTTTTTTTGATTGCACGTATCAATGAGATCACAGAGTATTTGTTTTTCTCTGACTTATTTCACTTAGTATAATGCCTCCAAGGTCCATCCTTGTTGCCACAAATGATTTCTTTGTGTGTGTGTGTGTGTTTTTTTAATGGCTGAATATTTCCTTGTGTGTATGTGTATATTACATCTTTATCCATTAATTCATTGATGAACATTTAGGTTCACTGCATTTTGTAAGGTAGACATTAATATTAGGCATTTTGGTTCTTGCTAAAGTTTAAAGCTCTTTTCCTATCGTGAGTTCCCTAGTAAAGTATCATTTTATTAGAATTCTTTGCTCTAATGAGTTTGCAGTTTCTTATGCTATGGAAATGTAGTGCACTAAATCAAAGCTGTCTTGATTAAAATGTATTTTCATTGTTGGCTTTGCAGTCAAATTGTCTTTCACTTCTTTTTTTTTTTCCCCTAAATTGTTTTTTACTGATAACAACCTGTTTTTAAGTTATAAAGTCATATACTTAGGGAAAATTGCATTTTAAAAATTGCAAAATTATTTCTAGCATTTGGAGAAATGAAAATAAATTATCTTCAAATTGTGTCTGTACTTATACCTTCAAGAAAAGATATAGTTAAATACATCTTTTGCAAGACATCTTGTTCTCTTATTACTTATTTAAAGTTAATATGGTATTTGAACACATTTTGAGTGTTTTTTATATTTAATATTGAAAAAATACTTTGAATATTTTATAATGACTGAAATGGGTTTAAGTGTACATTAAACAAAATGGGCATCTTACACTTTAAAAAATAAAGATGAGTATTTCAAGTTGAGGAAAAAAATAAGTACTGTGTGAAAAATGAAGTGAATCAATGCACCATTGTATGTTTTCTGACTTGAATTGAAAATAAGTCATAAGGATCACATAATTGGAAAGAAAAATTAGATTTTATTACCTAAGTCTGAAAAAAAAATTACCCTGTATTCATTTTTAACAGAGAAAAATCAAACCAAACTTGTAAAGCTAATTCTTTAAATATATTTGATTTTTATATTAACCTAAACTAATAAGCCAAATGGCCTACCTGTATTATTTGTAATAGTAATTTAAATTTTATATTGGGAAAATGCACAAGAATACATTGTTTTTTAGATTTGATATCTCAGGAGGCTAAAAAATTATTGAGGAAAATACGTTTTTTAAAGATGCAACTGTATTTTTAATTGGCCTAAACTTTCCATTACCAATTGTTTGTTATCTTAGAAAATGTGGGGGGCAGCGGGCGGTTATTACAAACTAACCAGCATGCTATTAAAATGTTTTTAGATTGATGAAACAGATCCAATTAGAAAATTTGGGTAGAATTCATTCAGTTTGAGTAATTGAATTGAGGGTCATTTGTGCTGTTTGCTCAGGCTTCTTCTGCTTTTTCAGAACCCTCTTGTGTGCTTTATCTGGGTGAGCCTCTCTTCCTCTCACTTAGTAATCATTTCACTTTCATTTAACATTTTATGCAGAGACTGAAGAGATCATCAAAGTAGGATGATTTTTTTTCTAACACTCAGGTTTTTATGATGTGGCAAGTTCTACGCTAGACTCCTTCTCTTAATTCTTACGATTAAAACAGAAACTAAGCTCTTTCTCTACTCTTGACTACTGTACTATTACATAAATTCTGTAACTTTTATGGCAGAGGAGAAAATGCCAATTTGCTAGATAAGCCTGACCTGTGGGCTGCAAATCTTCATCCCCAAAGCTGGGCCTAGTGCATTCTCGGACATTTTGTGAAGGAAGGACCTGTCTTTGGCTTGAAGCCTCACTAGCCTGAGGCTTTACTTCCTTCCTTCTCCATTGGAACCATTCAGAGCATCTTCAAAGTGTCTGGATATGTTACCCTCTCACACATCTGGGCCTTTGAACCTGTTGTTCCTTTGCCTGAAATAATTTTTTTCATTATATGAAATGAGATTGGGATTTTTTTTTTGAACTCCGTTAAATTCTGGACCCTTAGGTCTGGGTCAGGTGTCCCACTTACGTGCTTCCAATTGCATTCTATACCTAACCTTTTATAGAATTAACTGTTTTGCTATTGCCTATAAATCCCCAACTAGACTATAAGCTGAATTAGGGCAGGAACCACACAGGAACCCAGTATCCCTAGGGCCTGACATTGGGCCTAGCATGCAGTGCTCTACTAAATATCCTTTGAATGAATGAATGAATGAATGCAAGTTTGCTCATTGGCCAGAGGGCTAGTTAGGAGAAGAGTTTTGACAGTCTTGAGTAAGACAAGAAATAGGGAAGAACTTGGATGCTTTTCACTAGTTATTACATTATCAACAGTTTTAACTGTCAAGATAAAGTTTTAAAGTAGTCATTTCCACATAGAAAAAGAGCTATAAAAGGAGAAGTAGCATTGTATTTGGTGGAAGAGGTGAGAGGACAACCTTTATATAAATCGCACGGTGAAAAGGATAAGAAATCTCTTTAGGGACAGTGATAAGTTAGAGGAGAGACTTTTTTCCACAATAAATTGTAAAATCTTTGTTCCTATAAATCTTTCTAATATCCTCTTATTATCTGTTTTAATACAGATAATTATCTGTATTTTAATTATCTGTTTTAACTACAGCATCATAGTTGTGTTTTTTTATTACAAAATTAATTTATTAGGCTTTTTATCTTTATCTTTTTTTTGTCTCGAATACTAGAGGTTTGTCTCTTTTAGGCTTTGTTGATCCTTCTGTGTCTTTTTTATTTCATTAATTTCTGTTCTTATTTTCTTCTAGTTTTTTTAGTTTATTCTGCCTTGTTATGTTTTGCTTATTAATCTTGGACTTTACCAACATCCCCCATCATAGTAGTACACAGTTATAATTGAAGAACCTACACTGACATATCATCATCACCGGAAATCCATAGTTTACATTAGGATTCACTCCTCGTGTTATATGTTCTATATATTTGGACTGATGTATAATATGGTATGTCACGTGTCCATAATTACAGTATCATACACAGTACTTTCACTGCTCTAAATTGAGCACCTTTTCATTTACCTGTTGGCCACTTGTATGTCTTTGAAAGAATGTTTATTTCAGATCCTTTGCCATTTTTAAATTGGTTACTGGTGGCTTTTTGTTACTTAGTTGTAGGAGTTCCTTATCTATTTAGGATATAATTCCTTACCAGATACATGGTTTCCAAAATTTTCTCCTATTTCAGAGGTTGCTTTTTCATTTTGTTGATACTTTTCTTTACTGAGCATACGCTTTTTGTTTGATAGACTCCCACTTATTTATTTTTGTTTTTGTTGCCTTTGCTTTTAGAGTTAAATCCAAGAAATCATTGCCAAGACTTTTGCCAAGGAACTTACCCCCTATGTTTTCTTCTCGGAGTTTTGTAATGTCAAGTCTTTCATAACTTCCTGCATAACTATAGCACAATATCAAAACCGGGAAATTGACATCAGTACAATCCACAGCTGTATTCAGATTCAACAGTTTCTGGATGTACTCCTATGTGATTATGTGCATATAGTTCTATGCAATTTTATCACATATGTAGATTATTTTAACTGCCATTGCAATCAAGATACAGAACTTACCACAGAGAGGCTCCCTAGGAGGTCCATTTTTAATTCATACTTTCACTGCTTATGTAGCCCTTTGTGACCCCAGCTTTATATGTAGGGTCTCCACTTAAGCTGATTCATCACCTTGGGTGGGCCTTGAGTTTTAAATCTCCTCCTGTGTAGTTACTAGAGCAGAACATCAGTGTCTGTGCAGAATTCAGCAGAAACCCTAAGAGCAAAAGCTGGCTTTGGCAGGTGCTTCTTTATTAATATCCCTGGTTTTGCTTGGGCGCGCGTCTAGGGTGGGGGAAGTTTTAAGTTTCTGTTCCGTTGTGCCAACTCTGAGAGGTGTTTAAAAAATTTTTTTTCAAACATTCTGGTTGTTTCAGTCTGAAGATTCGTCTATGGTTTCTGATGTGCCTTATTTTGGAAACAGGTGAACCTGGAAATACTAAAGAACACTTATCTTGAGAGTTTTCATTATGGTTTTACATAATCAGGAAAATGGGCTTTGTTTTATTCTTGGTGGTGATGCATTTATGATTAGTTGTAATTTGATATGTTATTCATTCAGAACCATTTAAGAATCCATTCAGAAATGGGTGTAAAATTTATAATGGACCTTTTTATGAGTAGTTTAATTTCTTGTCATATATTTTATTTCTCTGTATTAATTTTAATATTGAAATAACTAAGGCACAGAGAAGTTAAATATTTTCTCCAAGCTCATGATCATTGGAAAATCTGAGAGTAAAGTTCATATGAATCTTTCAGTTATCCAGTTTTCTACAACTCGGATATAAATGGTTTTACCATTGGCTTTTAAGTTAAATGAACTTTCAAATCACGTTAAAAATACAGATACTTATTTCAAAAACAAAGAAAACGAGAAAACATGAAATCTCCAACCCTGATTCTTAGAAAGCTTGAAATTTTAAAATAAGCATGCTTAGAAGTATCTGGCTGTTGCTAATTATACAGACCATTTGCATAGGGAAAAGAACCTGTGGGAAGTCACATTTTCCACAGATAGATAGGAGGAATATATCTCAATTTAAGACCAAGAAAAAATGCGGGGAATTTCAAGCCTACATGAAAAACTCTGATGAAATTCAGGGTTTTGTGGTTGTAATCTTATGATTATATATAGCGTCCATGTGCCAAGGGAAATAGATTGATGTTAATGCTGGGCTGGGTTACTTTGTCTTTTAATAGAGTGCTGATTATATTTCATAGCATACTTTTTCTTTAGGGATTCTTCAAGCATTTTAGGTCACCTTAAAAATATGTTTATGCAATTTATTTAAAGTGTGGAAAGCATTGGCTAGTTTAAAATAAGGAAATGTAACTTTTCTATGGGGAATAATAATCTAAGGAATAGGCTAGACCACCAACTGCCCAAGATATTTGCTGTATGTTTGAATTTATGTGCATCCCAATCAGAAGTTTACTGTTTAAAGACTGTGTTCTTAACTACTGTGGACAGATAGGTTCTCCATTTGAGATGTATCAAGATTTGTGTCAGTTCAAATCAGTGAATTGAAACAGCATTTACTGATGGCTTGATAGGAGAGTTGTTCCTGACTTCAAGAAATTTATGGTATGTTGGGAAAAACTGACAAGTCATTGTGATGTTACTGTACTTACAGAGAGACCCCAACAGTACAGATTAGGGAGAGAGGGAGTTTGGAGAAAGGCTGGTCAGGAAGGTGTTAATAGAAAGTGAAGTCTGAGATGGGCCTTTAAGCAGAATTATACCAATATTAAAATGAAAGAAGAGTATTCTGTCAAAACAATGATATTCTAAATGTTACCCCGTCCCATCTGCACCCTCATTCATTCTTTTTTTTTCTTTGCCTTCATTAGGGCAAATTGAAAAGGTTCATGTCCATTTTATGGGCTTTATTTCTAATGCAATTATTTGGTTCAAGTAAAATTTTAGGCTGTTTTCCTTTGCATGCCCAGTCCTCCTAGATTGCAATTGTTCAAAGTTAGAAAAGAGAAGAAAGGGAAAAACAAAAACAAACAAACAAAAAAACAGCTTCAGCTCTTACCTTAGGGATCCTGAGAATTCATCCGTCTCTTTCTCTGGCTCCTGCTATGGTTTCTTGACCAATGCCTGTTTGTTTCCCTATTCCCTCTTATAACCCCCTCTGACATCTCCTTACCTGAACTGCCTGCTCATTTAGTTCCAGTTCTCTCCCAGCTCCTCTCTTCACTTGAATTCATTAGTATCAGCCCTCACCTTGCCTGGCGCATCCAATGCTGTATCCATTCCCTTGCATCTGGCCCACACACCTGCCATCTTGAGTCTCAGTAGTCCTCTACCTTCCATCTGTATTTGACCAGCCTCTGGGTATGGTCTGCTCCACACTGCTTACTTTTAGCCTTAATCAGATTCTTACCCTATTTCTGTAGTTTTTACACCACAACCCATGCTTCCCCTTCTCACCACCCCCTGCCAATTAATTTCATTAATGTTCAATTGCTATAATTAATTTAGTTGTATTTTTTTCTAATAACTGAGATTATGGATTTTTTCAATATTTGTACTAGTAAAAATATTTTTATTCCCTATATTATTTCACTTTTTGTGCTGATTGAAACTTTCATAAGGGCCATATATTATTTTCCTTTTGATAACTCCATTTAAAGCATTTATGAACCAAAACAAAACCAAAAAGTTCCCAAGATCACACAAACAGGTTTACCTGACCTCTGAACCTGAACCCAGTTCTTTCCTGCCCACCATATTGTCTTGTTATTTTCATTCTAAAACCCTCATGAAAAAGTTATTTACTTCCTCTAATTTAGCTTTATGTTACTGATAATTTTATTCATTTGCACAGTATTGGGGCTAGTAAGATCAAAGTTTGAACTCTTTATGGGTCAGTTATCCTCACTGTGCCTCTATGTCAGTAAACAATATAGTCTTCTCAACAGTTTAGTCTACTAAACAAGGGCAAAGGGTAAAGGAGTACAAAAGATCAACAAGGCTCTATCACCTTTCCTAACAAGACATCAAAGGCCTGAGGAAGGGAGGTTATTAGCATTGGAGAGAACACTGGGTTTAAGTCAGAAAACCTGGATTTTTAAGTTGTGGTTTTGCTACATACTACCTCAGTACCTTTGGCTAAGTCTTTCTACCTCAATTGTTTCCTCTTCAGTAAAAAAGGAGATAATAGAGCCTCCACAACATCTCAAGGATTGAAATCATGTATGTGAAAGTATTTAGGAAAACAACACAGTGCTGGGAACAATATTAAAAAATCATTGTAGGGTAGAGTACTGGACATGAAAACTTTGGGGTATACATTCAAGGCCTCCTATGTGGCAGCTTACCTGCCTCAGAGATTTGAATAACCCAGTGAATCCATCAGTAATCCAAAAGAAAAAAATGATAATGTTACTATGTTAGTGAACAAAATAAACGGAATATTTTATCTATTCAATTTTTTTCATTGCCTTTTCAGGAGAGCTTTGAACTTGGGAATTCTTCGAGATCCTGGATCAGAAATTGAAGATAGACAATACCAAATAGATCTGCAGTCCATCAATATTGGTACTGCACAGTGGGGTCAACTAAAACCGGAGAAGGAAAGTGGCACACGAGGGGTGCTAACAGAGAGTGAAAGAAATTCTCAGAATCCAGCCCTTGAGTGGAATATGGCCAGCAGGTAGGAAATTATTGAGCAACTTTCTACACTTTCTAATATTTCATTACCAGAACAGTTAGTGATAAAATCTTTAGCATGCCCAACCTAAGTGCTTTGGTACCACTTCTGCATTTCATGACAAACATAAAATATATTTTGTAATTGTAGCTAATGATTTTTCTTGGAAATCTGTTACACTGTAATTATTACAAATTTAAGACTGTGTCAGCATTTTGTTTTTTTTAAAGCTTGCTATTGATGAAAGACTGTACTTCAGGGCTAAGGATACATTCACATTTTTCCTTGAAATCCGTTGTATTCAAGGTCAGATTATTTAAGTCTCTCCTTTCTGTTTATGATGATAAGAAGAGGAAAGTAACGAAAGCTCTGGATTGCCTTTATTTTTTTAGTCCACTTTAACTAAAAGCACCCATGTTCACAGAGAACATTCTTAAAGGAATTAGTCCTGAATGTGAGTTACAAGATTTGTAGAGAGCCGTTACCATCTCACCAAGACTACTCGTAGTTTCTCATCAGAAAGTTAGGTAGAATTGTTTGCTAGAACAAAGATACTAGGCATTAAAAATATTTTTTTATATTGTAAACCTGAAAGTCTTTATGATTTTAAAAAGCGTTCACTATTTTTTTCACTTTTCATATTGTTTGGTGTATGTGTGTGTGTGTGTGTTTGCTTATAAGATTCACTAACATTAGTTGTTTATAACACACCGTGGTGGTTTGTTGATTGAATTTCTTTAAAACATTGTGTGTAAACTTTCTTGTAAGCCTTTTGCAATGCTGATTGCTTTGGGGTTCTGCCCTTACACTACCAAAACTATATTTATCTACGTCTTGGCATTAATAATAGCAACAACTTTAATAATTGCTTATAAAATGCTTATCACTTACCTAACTTCTTTAAATTAATTTTAACAGTAATGCTATAAGGTATGAATTGTTTTCTCTAATTCTACATGAGGAGTCTGAGGCCTACCAAGGTAAATAATGTGCCTAAAACCAAATACCAGGTGGTAGTCTGCTGCTTCCTCAGGCACCCACATTCTTTTGTAATTTCATTGTGGCCCTTTTCATAATGAGCTTCTTTCACCTTCCTGAAAATAAGGTTTGTCGCTTGCTAATAGGCCTTGGTATGTGAACTCCGCCTGGAGCTCTCTTAACCCACCCTGTTCGCTTGCCTAACTCCCATCATTCATCAGGCCTCAGAGTATAAACATGACATTTTCCAGGAAGTCTCCCCCTGAGCTTCCATGAGAACACAGAAAGTTCCCCTTCTGTGTGCTCTTAACGTATCACTTAGCATATGCCCCCTAAATTTGGGGTGTAAATTTGTGTGAAAAGTCTCCCACTGCCGACCAAGGTACATTTCAAGAGAGGGATGCAGCCAACACTCCCAGCACTTGGTCCTGCATGGTGGATCTGGTGCACACCTCACATGCACTGCGCCAGTCCTGATCTGTTAACATCACATATCAGCCAGGGCCCCATCTTTCCTCCGCTTCACTCATTTTTCAGATCCAGGAAATTCCACCTTACATAATTTATAGGTCATCTTAAGAACTGCAAATTCTAGGGGCGCTTGGGTGGCTTAGTCAGTTGGACATCTGACTTCGGCTCAGGTCGTGATCTCACAGTTCATGCATTCGAGCCCCATGTCAGGCCCTATGCTGACAACTCAAAGCCTGGAGCCTGCTTCGATTTCTGTGTCTCCCGCTGTCTCTGCCTCTCCCCTGCTCATGCTCTGTCTCTCTCTCAGAAATAACCATTAAAAAAAAATAATTAAAAAAGAACTGCAGGGGCGCCTGGGTGGCGCAGTCGGTTAAGCGTCCGACTTCAGCCAGGTCACGATCTCGCGGTCCGTGAGTTCGAGCCCCGCGTCGGGCTCTGGGCTGATGGCTCAGAGCCTGGAGCCTGTTTCTGATTCTGTGTCTCCCTCTCTCTCTGCCCCTCCCCCGTTCATGCTCTGTCTCTCTCTGTCCCAAAAATAAATAAACGTTGAAAAAAAAAAAAATTAAAAAAAAAAAAAAAAAAAAAAAAAAGAACTGCAAATTCTATCAACAAAGAAGGTGGGGTTATTTTCCTAGGAAATTTTATGACTGTCTCTCCTTAACTCAGCTGTATCTCTCCTATTCATTCTTTAATTCATTTTAGTAAAGAGTTTGTGTACCTGTGTGTGTTTTAATAATAGAATTGAAATTGAGGCACCTGGGTGGCTCAGTCACTTAAGCATCCGACTTCAGCTGACATCGTGATCTCGCGGCTCACAAGTTCGAGCCCCATGTCGGGCTCTGTGCTGACAGCTCAGAGCCTGGATCCTGCTTCGGATTCTGTGTCTCCCTCACTTGCTCTGCCTCTCCCCCGCTAGTACTCTGTCACTGTCTCAAAGTAAATGAACATATAAAAAATAAAGAATTGAAATTCACATAATAAGATGAACTATTTAAAATGAACAATTCACTGGCACTTTGTACATTCACAATATTGTGTAACCGTTACCACTGTCTATAACCACTACCTCTGTCTTGTTCTAAAACATTTTCGTCATCCCAAAGTAAAACCCCTTACCCATTAAGCATTTTCTTCTACATCTGTCTCCCTCCCCCTGGCGCCTGAAAAACACCAATCTGCTTTCTGTTTCCATGGTTTTATGTATTCTGGATATTTCATATAAATGGGATCATACAATATGTGACCTTTTGTGTCTGGCTCATTCACTTAACATAATATTCTGGAAGTTTTTCTGCATTGTAGCATGTGTCAGTATTTCATTCTTAGTTATTGTTGGATAATATGCCACTGTATGTAAATACCAGAGTTTGTTTATCCATTCATCTGTTGATGGGCACTTGGTGTGTTTCCACTTCTTAGCTATTATGGATAATACTGCTGTGGACATTTGTGTACAAGTACCTGTTTTGCTACCTGTTTTCAGATATTAGGGATATATACCTAGGAATAGAATTTCAGGGTTATATGGTAATTCTATGTTTAACTTTCTTGAGGACTTGCGAAACTATTTTCCACAGCAGCTGAACCATTTCACATTTTCACCAGCAATGCTCAAGGTTCCAGTTTCACCACATTCTCACCACCACTTATTTTCCTTTTTTTTTTTTTTTTAAACTATAACCATCCTTTGGGTGTGGTTTTGATTTGCGTTTCCATAATGATCAGTGATATTGAGCAGTTCTTCATATGCTCTGTGACCATTTTTATATCTTCTTTGGAAAAAATGCTTATTCAAGCCTTTTGACCTTTTTTAAATTGAGTTGTTTGGGTTTTTGTTGATAATTTATGGGACTTCTTTTTTTATTCTAGATGCTATACCCCTATCTGATACATAATTTATAAATTATGTTTTCATTTTCTTGATAATGATCTTTGCACAAATTTTTATAATTGATCTAAGAGTCCATTGCCAAATCCAAGGTCATGAAATTTTATATCCATGTTTAAAAATTTTTTTTAATCTGTCTATAGTTGACACACAATGTTACACTAGTTGCAGATGTAAAACATAGTAATTCAGCTTTTCTGTCTGTTATGCTGTGCTCACCACAAGTGTAGCTACCGTCTGTCACCATACAACACTATTCCAGTATCATTGCCTATATTACCTATGCTGGGCCTTTTATTCTGGTGACTTATAACTGAATGTAATGTATCTGTATCTCCCACTCCCTTCGCCCATTTTGTCCATCCCCTTCACCCCCTTTCCTCTGGCTGCCATCAGTCCTCTGTATTTATAGGTCTGATTCCGCTTTTTACTTGTTTGTTTATTTTTTTTTTGTTTTTTTAGGTTCCACAAGTGAGTGAAATCATATGATACTTGTTTTCTCAGTCTGACTTATTTCACTTAGCATAATACCCTCTAGGTCTGTCCATGTTGTTACAAATGGCAATATCTCACTGAGAACAAACTGAGGGTTGATGGGGGGTGGGAAGGAGGGGAGGGTAGGTGATGGGTATTGAAGAGGGCATCTTGTGGGATGAGCACTGGGTGTTGTATGGAAACCAATTTGACAATAAATTTCATATATTAAAAAAAACAAATGGCAATATCTCATCCTTTTTATGGCTGCATAATAGTCCATTATGTGTATACTTATATGTATATCTTCTTTACCCATTCATCTATCAGTAAACATTTAGGTTGCTTCCATATCTTACCTATTGTAAGTAATGCTGCATTAAACATATATTTTTTCAAATTCATGTTTTCATTTTCTTTGAGTAAATACCTAGTAGTGGAATTACTGGATCATATGGTATTTCTGATTTTAATTTTTTGAGGACCTCCATACTGTTTTCCATAGTGGCTGTACCAATTTACATTCCCACTAACAGTGTGCAAGGGTTACTTTTTCTCTACATCTTTGCCAATACTTGTTATTCCTTGTGTTTTTGGTTTTAGCCATTGTGACAGGTGTGAGGTGATATCTCATTGTAGTTTTGATATGCATTTCCCTGATGTTGAGCATCTTCTTGTCTGTCTGTTGGCCATCTGTATGTCTTCTTTGGAAAACTGCCTTCAGGTCCTCTGTCCATTTTTTAAGTGGATTGTTTGAGGTTGTTTTTTTGTTTGTTTGTTTGTTTTTGGTGGGGAGGGGTGTTGAGTTATATAAGTTCTTTATATATTTTGGATATTAACCCCTTATTGGATATATCATTTGTAAATATCTTGTATTCAGTAGGTTGCCTTTTTGTTTTGTTGATGGTTTCCTTCACTGTTCAAAAGCTTTTTATTTCGTCCTGCTCCCAATAGTTTAATTTTGTTTTCATTTCCCTTGCCTTAGGAGACATACCTAGAAAAATGTTTCTATAGCCAATATCAGAGAGATCACTGCCTGTGTTCTCTTCTAGGATTTCTTATAGTTTTATGTCTCACATTTAATTCTTAGGTCCATTTTGAGTTTATTTTTGTGTATGGTGTAAGAAAGTGGTCCACTTCATTCTTCTGCATGTTGCTGTTCATTTTTCCCTACACCATTTACTGAAGAGACCATCTTTCCCCATCGTATATTCTTGCCTCCTTTGTTGTAGATGGGTTTATTCCTGAGCTTTTTTCTCTGTTCCATTGATCTATGTGTCTGTTTTTGTGCTGGCATCATACTGATTTGGTTACTACAGCTTTGTAATACATATTGAAATCTGTAATGGTGATCCATACAGATTTGTTCTTTTTTCTCAAGATTGCTTTGACTATTGAGGTTCTTTTGTGGTTCCATACAAATTTTATTATTATTTGTTGTAGTTCTGTGAAAAATGCTGTTGGTACTTTGATAGGGATTGCACTGAATCCAAAGATTTCTTTGGATAGTATGCACATTTTAACAGTATTCATTCTTCCAGGGTGCCTGGGTGGCTCAGTCGGTTAGGTGTCCAACTTCGGCTCAGGTCATGATCTTGCGGTCTGTGAGTTCGAGCCCTGCGTCGGGCGCTGTGCTGACAGCTCAGAGCCTGGGGCCTGTTTCGGATTCAGTGTGTGTGTGTGTGTGTGTGTCTCTCTCTCAGACCCTCCCCCGTTCATGCTCTGTGTCTCTCTGTCTCAAAAATAAATAAACATTAAAAAACAATATTCATTCTTCCAATCCATGACCCTGGACTATCTTTTCATTTGTTTGTATCTTCTTTAATTTCTTTCATTAGTGTTTTATAGTTTTCAGAATACAGATCTTTTACCTCCTTGGTTAAGTTTATTCTTAGGTATTTTATTCTTTTTGGCGATTTATACCTATGCTTTATTCTGTGTTTTATGGGTTTAGCTCTTATAGCTGGATTGTTGATTCATTTTGAGGAGTTTTTGTTTGTTTGTTTTTATATATGGTACAAAATAAAAGTTCAACTTTCTTCTTTTGCATGTGCATATACAGTTGTCCCAGCACCATTTGTTGAAGAGACTCTTCATTCCCCATTGAATGGTCTTGCCATGCTGTTGAAAATTAAGACTTAGAACAACCATTATATGCCATAGAATGTCTTTTACACTAGAAAAGCGAAATGAAATAATTTCTCATATGTGTCCATCCCTTGTAGGTCTCAGTGTCCAATCAAAGAGTTGATAGTTAAATTACCTATTAGAGTGCAGTGAGTGAAGTACACTGGTAGATGTAAATATAGGATGTTTAGGATTACAGAAAAGCCACATCAAAATCAGAATAAATACATTCCATGTACATAGGACATCTTGGGCTAACAGATGTGACAGACACTTAAACAATAAATCTAATACTGACATAGATACAAAATAGAACATTTAAAGAAATGAATGATGAACTCTATGGGTAGGTTTTCAGGGATGGTTTCAGAGTACACAGCTTCTGAATTTGTTTCCAGAGTATGGGTGACAGGAGTGGAGAGGGGCCATTTTGAACTAAGAAAGCAGTAGACTCACAGGCTAGGAGTATGAAAACGTGGCATATGTTATCACTTCTGAATACCCAGTACTTAATATTATACTTGGCACATAATAGGAATATATTAAAGATTTGAGTGAATTAATGAAAGATTGAAGATTAGATGATTATGTAGAGCTAGCAGATCAGGTGGCTCTGAATGTTTCTGAGAGATATTGATTCAAATGAAGACGGAACTTTAGACCTGATGTACTTTGTAGTGCTGATTAATCTTGATAGAAATATAAACAGAACCTTAATGTGATTATATTTTTGTTTTTCAATAGGTATTACAGGTAAAATTCAAAACATATAAAAAAATATTCACTGACGAATAACTTGCTCCCTCCCCTGGCCAATATTAAATAATAACCTTTACGATGGTTTTCATTCATTCCATTCTGAGTACGTTACTCGGCTTCTGTCTTTAGTCAAAATGTGTTTCTATGTGTATGTTGGGAGAAGGGAATTTATACATAAAAATTATCACATTTTAAAATGTGTAGATCTTCTAAAACCCCAGTTTTTCAGCTGAGGGAATACATTAGGATTCAGTCAAGGCAGCAGAACCATTATAAGTATTATAGCATAAGGGATTTATTGTAGGAATAAGGTCTTACTCAATTGTGGAAGAAGCTGTGAATTAAGGATCTAAAGATAGTGGATCAGAGACATGTCCCCAGGCATGTCCAGCCACTGGAGGGACCCCTGGAGGCTGGTAGACAAGTCCATGGGAGCATTGCCTCTGTTTCTGGGAGTAAGCCTGCAGTTGTTGTTAGTCTGCAGGGCCAGTGGTCAGGAAAAAGAGCCAGTCACAGAACCGAGAAGAGGGAAGACAAGCTGGAATCTGCCAGCACCTCTGAATTTTACTGTATTTTAAAAAGCATGACTTTCAGAGAATATTGGCCAGTATTTGTTTCATTTACACCTCTAAATCTCATGCAGTTTTCTCTCTAAACTCTGAACCATTCTTGGCAAGTTGTTACAGAACAGAACCACTACAAGAGACAGTTTCAGGAGGTTCCTTGCCTTGTGCAATGTCACTTAAAAGTAGAGCTAAGTATAGAACCCTGGTTTGCTACCTCTTCCTCAACTGCTTTCCTTATACTCAGCGCTCTGACCCCTTACACTTGGGCTAAAGTGCATTGTTAGTTAATCACTTTTTCTTTTTCTCTCAGCAACCATTTTTACTATGTCTGGGCTTATTTTATAACCTGAGGAAATGAAGTGCTGAGAACTCAAATAACGTACTGATGTCTGCCATATGCAGGTTACACATCTAGTCACTATTGCCATTTTACATGGGAATTAGTGCTTCGAGGTGTGTAAGGGGGGGGGAGTGGGAAATGGTGGCTTTTCTTCCTTACATATTGGCCAAGGATGTCCTTGGCAAGCTGAGAGGATAGCATGGAGATAAAAGGACAGATCTGTCTTGGCCAGTCTCATTCTTTGTTTCTTATCATAGTTACTGACAGATGAGTTGGTAATCAGAAAATATTTAAATTGAATATAATCATCATAATAGTAGATCATTAAATTTTAAAACTCTCTGTAATGCCAATTAATTTGTGGTCATGTTAAAGCTCCCAACATCATAATTGTTGCATATATGAATATAAGTAATAATTCCCTGATCCAAAGCCTTAAATATTCAGATTTCCCTCCTTCAACATTTTGTTTAATAAGAGAAGGATCCAAACAAGATTACATCAACATTTACTTAAAAGTATATGAACAGGGGCACCTGGGTGGCTCAGTCGGTTGAGTGTCCAACTCTTGATTTCGACTCAGGTCATGATCTCACGCTTTATAGGATCAAGCCCTACTTCAGGCCCTGTACTGACTGCATAGAGCCAGCTTGGGATTCTCTCTCTTGTTTCTCTCTGTCCCTCTACCACTTATGCACGCTCCACACCCCCCCCCCCCGCAAAATAAACATTTTCTTAAGAAGTATATGTATAACACATAACTTTCATACATTATCCAGTATTATTCTGTGAAAACTCCATGTGGTACATCAGTGCATAGTATTAAAGCTTTAAAAATGCAGTAAAATAACAAATTCCCCAATCATTTTTCCCTTGGTGGATTCCCATTTATATCCTCAATTTCAGATGTCCTTTTCTTTGAGAAACTTCCAGCAGTCCCCCTGACTTTCCCTCCTCCATGAAGTTTTATTTTGAAGTTTTTCCTTGGAAAAAGAGCTATCAAGTAGAATTAGATGCAAGAGTTCCACACTATAGATACAAACAACTGGAAACTAACCAGAGCTACTGACTGACAATTGAACATCTCAGTAAAAGTGAATTGTTGATATTTCAATATACATATGCTCATAAGACCTTCTTTTAGAGGCTGAAATAAATGTGATCTCAATAAACTTGTGATCTCAATCACAAATATATTAACCATAGTTTTGATTTGTTTGTTTGGATGCAGGTAATTTTTTTGTTTTTTTGGTTTGGTTTTTAGGGAATGAGAACATTGTAACATTTAATTTTGCCAAAATAAAATTTTACTAGCATTTTATTTAAATGTCCCTTAAAAATTATCCTCATTTTGGGTTGTAGTTCTTGAAGCATTATTCAGATATTTTATATGTCTTTACAAGTTAATTAGGTCCCCGACTGAAAGTTTTGACACCTGTCTGTTTTTTCCTTACCATTGTACTTCTCCTACCTTATGATTATTTTTAATTATTTTTTCGGCTAACCTGAGCTGCTCGCATCCAACTCTGCCATTATATTCCCAGCACCTAGCAGAGGGCCTGGCATAATAGTGGACTCTCAGTCCATGTTCTCAAAATTTCACACAGCCATAGATGCCAAGAGAATGATATGGCAGTATACTAGGATAAAGGCCCCTGGGAAATTTATTTACATTAGGGCTCGGGGAAGGCCTAATCTAATACCTAATGACAAGAATGAGCTTGGACCGTGGACTGCTCGTGTCAAGTGTTCTGGCAGAGCAGAGACCTGTGACTGGGAATCAGTGTTGCACACTTAAGGATCATGACTAGCTGAGAGGAAAGGAATAATAGGTAAAGTTTGGGTAGGGAAGAGACTACATTATGAATGGTTTTATACATCAGTGGCAGTTTGGATTTTATCTTTATTGCATTAGAAAGTCACTGGATAGTGTTCCTCTTGGGGAAAAAACCCAAAACACTAAAATAGGGTTTAAACTCTTTATCATATATTTTGTTTTTAAAGTTACTGTAGAACTCAAATTATCCTGAAGAACTCTATCTAAAAATAAGAGGAATCTCTACAAATAAGTACAGTTAACCAACTGATAACAAATAGTTTTCCAGTTATCATATTTTTAGGATAAATGTCTGTGATTATTTTTTATATTGAAGAATGTCCACTATAAGGGATTATCTCAGTTGATTAGCAGAACAAGACTTAAGTATCTTATGGTCAGGCATCTTTTGTCCAAAGCTCAGCTGTAATGCCATACCAAGAAAGTCTTCATGTTGAATAAAAAAACTGTTCACTGAACACATAGACCATCTAGAACTTTTTATTCTTTTTAGTGGAATATTTTGGAAACATCAACACCATTTTTCCTACTTACGGTTTTTCATAATATACAATTTTTGAAATGGGTCTCTTAAATTGCAGTACTATTTCCCACAGAATTAGCCAAGAATGAATGGAAGATGGGCAGAAGAACCTTAGGATAAATTGGCTGAGCCGGGAAAAATGACCATAGCCTTCCTAAACATATATTTTCATGTATGCATGTGGCATATACTTATGCCATCTTGTGTACTGATAATTTCAGAGAATGATGCTTTTCCATATTTATAATCTCTTCCCAGAGATTGACTGAATAGCTTTTGTTAACTTAGATGATTACTTTACTGTTACTTGTTTAGCACTTTATAATTGCCCAATTGTTTTTACCCTCACACAGGGTTTAATATATTTCCACGGGTTTAATCCTGTATGTTAGATAACAGGTGGAAATCACTATTCCATTTCCTTGTTTTTTATGGGCAGTGTAGAAATACATTAAATCACTGTTTTAGTATACTAGAGAAATATTTCTTCTACACCTCTCCTAACCTCATATTCCCTAGCATGCTATAGATAATCTGTTTTCTCTGTTTGCTATCTTTTTTTCATAATAGGTGATCACCTGTTTCACCAAGAGATGTCTGATGGTGGATTTTATTGTATTTATCTGAACCAGGACTCATTGTGCTTCCTGAATCTGTGGTTTCTTATATATCATCAGTTCTGAAGAATTCTCAGCTATTAACTCTTTGCTGTTGTCTCTTTTCCTTACTTTCTATTCTCTCTTTTTGGAATACCAATTAAATATGTTGGACCTACCCCTCCACGTCTCTTTTCTTTTAAACTTGCCATTTTAAAATTTAAGTTAGTACATTTCCTGGAATTTTCTCAAATCTGTATTCTAGTTGATTAATTTTTTCTTGAGCTACGTGTAAAATGTTATTTGCCACATCTACTGTACATTTCATTTTAGTGACTGTATTTTGCATTTCTGGAAGTAGTATTTGTTTTTCAAATCTATTTTGACTCTTGATAATACCTTGGTTTTTTACTCCTCAGTTTTATTCTATCCAGTATGTATTTAATAATTTTAAGCATTTATTTATTTATTTATTTATTTATTTATTCATTTATTATTTTTTAAACAATACAAATTTATTGAATTGTTCATATGGTGATTTCATTATCAGAAGTTCTTGGTAATGAATTTGATAATGGGGTTGAATTTTCCTCTTGCTAATAAAGAATAACTTGTGGGTGGGGTGTATAAAATAATCTGTTCAGGAGCTTGTCTTTAGTGGTCTTTGTCCCTGAGAATCCTTTTTGTCTATTTGAGGGCATGTTTTCCAGACAGGTTTTACATGCATCTATTTCTGACAGATGTCCCAGGGTTATGAAAAGTCTTGATTCCAGTTTTATATAAATAATTCAGAATGGGTATTCCTAAACCAGTACGGTAATATAAATTACAGCTACCAAACACACATGGGGAATTTCCCATTATTTTTCATCTTCTGGGGAGATCTCTGTTTTTTCAACAAGCTCTCTTGCCAATATAGTCATATTTTCTCATTCTTCTCTATTTCTGATACAAAATGCTTTGTCAAACCTTTAAGGGCCCCAGATCTAGGTAGACAGCTCATTTAAAAACCTTTCCCTATGAGTGAAGTCACATGATATTTTATATGAGGATTTTAAGATACAAAACAGATGAACATAAGGGAAGGGAAGCAAAAATAATATAAAAACAGGGAGGGAGACAAACATAAGAGACTCTTAAATATGGAGAACAGAGGGTTACTGGAAGGATTGTGGGAGGAAGGAGGGACTAAGTGGGTAAGGGGCATTAAGGAATCTACTCCTGAAATCATTGTTGCACCATATGCTAACTAACTTGGATGTACATTTAAAAAATAAATTAAAAATTAAAAAAAATCTTTCCCTATTTGGGATGTAAGGATTAGCCTGTTGCCTCTATATGGCCATGGGGAAAAAAAAAAAATCTGTTCCCTGCTACATCTGAAACTAATATAATATTGGATGTCAACTATACTTAAATAGTGAATATTTTTTTATCTATTTCAAGTTTTTATTTAAATTTTAGTTAACATATGGTGTAATATTAGTTTCAGGAGTAGAATTTAGTGATCAATCACTTACATATAACACCCAGAGCTCATCACAAGTGCCCTCCTTACTGTCCATCACCTGTTAGGCCGTGTCCCCACCCATCTCCCAGTCTGTTCTGTACAGTTAAGAGTCTCTTACAGTTTACCTCCCTCTCTTTTTTCTTTCCCTTTTCCATATATTTAAGAAACAAAACAGATGAGTATAGGGGAAAGAAATAGTAAAAAAAAAATAATATCTATTCTCTTGATTTAGAGTGGCTAAAACCCTGAAGTCAATAACAATGTCAGTTAATAATTTGAGTTTCACTTGCCTTTTTTGTTATTTTATTTTATTTTTTTTATTTTTTTAAGTTTATTTATTTTTGAGAGAGTTGGGGAGAGGCAGAGAGAGAGACACACACACACACACACAGAATCCGAAGCAGGCTCCATGCTCCAAGTTCTAGGCACAGAGCCCAGTGCAGGCTCAAACCTACAAACTGTGAGATCATGACCTGAGCCAAAGTTGGACACCCAACCGACTGAGCTACCCAGGCTCCCCACCCCCCCTTTGTTATTGTAAATCCTGTGCACTTATCTAGTAAAATATTGGCAGAATTTAATTCTCTTATTTTTTCAGTAGTTATTTCTTTTGAAGTATTTCAATCTATAAAAATTTTTAATGACTTAAAAAATATGTATCATTACCTCAAAGACAAGAAATAACACAAAATTAAAGTTAACATTATGTTAACGGAAAAGTTATAGTTTTATAATAAAGGACTGTTGACTTACTGATTTTTTTTTGTATTTTAAGGTCATAGGTCTTTCATATGTTGTGTTACTGATTTAATTCATCACATGATGGGGGAAAATATGATCTGTATAAGTACTCTTTTTTCCCATTGGGTGTTTTAGTTAATATTTGCTCTTATTTGGTTCCCTGCCATCTTTTCCATTTTAAGGTATTTTTAATACATCATATATTTAAACACTCCCTTATGAGAGCACATCAGATGTTACATGTTTCTCACATTGGCCATTTTATGGAACTTGAGCTATTAAGCTCTAATTATGGTGTCTCTCAGGATCACAACCTTTCCTCTGTATTCACAGATTTTAATATTTCTTCCTGTTACCCTCCATTCAGCAGAACTCCTAATTCTTTAAAATTGACTTTCTTGAAATCCAATACTTATGTGTCACAAAACCGGATGATCCAATTTGCTTTTTTGGCAGACACCATGTAAAACTCTGCTCATTGCAAAATTGAACAAATGATACTAGAACTTTCTATTTTCTAGACTACTCTGGTAGAAAAGGATATAGAAAGACTTGAGGGTTATATGAGATTTGTCATGAGATAATTTATGCTAGTTCTCTGATCTCAGCTTTATCACTTTATGAGTGAATAACAGAGACATATTTATAAGGAATATTAATTTAATGGTTCCAAAGAACTTTTGAGATACAGCTTGCTGGTAAAACGTAGAACTGTGTGTGTGTGTGTGTGTGTGTGTGTGTGTGTGCGCGCGCGCGCACGCATATGCATATATATATATATATATATACACACACACATATATATTTCATAAAAAGAAAACTTAGAAAATGGACTGTAGACTTGAAGAACTGCACTAGCATAAGCTTTAGTTTCTCAATGTTTTCCAGTTTCATCTTCTACCATGTATGTAGTACTCCTTTGAAATTATTAGCAATTTAATGTAGGTAGAAGAGTAGAAATTTTGTGCTAAGTAACTGATCACAGGTGAGAATGTGTAAAGAAGAATTAAAATAGAGGCCAAATGCTGCTCCACTATCAGGCCCTGTTGTGTAACTCTGGTTTCCACTAGGTGGCCTTAGCCTAACCTCTGATCCTCATTTCCTCATAGGTAATATGGGGTTAGTAACAGTTTTTACTTCCCACAGATGGTTATTGTGAAGAAGCATTCAGTATCAAAGTCACAAAAGCTGTTTCATGAACTGTATATACAGTAATAATCCATGAACTTAGTTCTTAGAACTTGAAAAAAGGAGGTCATTCAGAGATTAAGAGGATATACTTGTGAACCTCATAAGGTTGGAATGATGGCAGTTGTCAACCAGAAGGTCAGAAATACTAAAAATAGGAAATTAAAAATTATCACCAAATAGTAAGGTTATTATTGATAACAATACATACTAAGTTATTTGCAAGAACAAAAGGAATTAAAAACAAATTTATTTGTTGAAAGGATAGGACTAATGAAATTAATTGCATCCAAATTTCTCAATAATTTTTTCCTTTTATCAATCTGAGGTAAAGAATTGAAGTTGTAAAACTGTGACTGTAAAATTTACAACTAAGCACTCTCAAAATAATAATGTAATTTTACCATACATGTTTGCAGTGCAAAGACTTGTATAACTTTAATGAAAAATATCCCTGAAAAAAAATGAAATGGCTAATCATTTTTTACTTTGTCTTTTAGCATACGGCGGCATCAAGAAAGAAGAGCAATTTTAACGCCCATTTTAACAGATTTTTCTGTCCGAATAACTGGAGCACCTGCTATCATTTTCACCAAAATAATTTCTCCAGAAAATATGCACACTGAGGTTAGAATTTTATTTAGGTTTTATTTCAGTCTATGTAATGGAGTAGCTTCTCTTTGTAAGTTAGGGATTTTCTTAGTTTTAGTGTACAGGATGTCAAATTGCTTATTATTAATAAGTTACTATAACCAGAAATTATTGAGTACTTTCTAGTGCTGTTTAGTTATTGCTTTTCATGTAGTTATTCATAACTACATCAAATCCTCATAATCTGAGGATTTATAACTACAATCCTCATAATAATCCAGTTAACTCCTTCTTATCCTCATTTTATAGATGAGGGAATTGAAGCCTAGAGAGGCTGACTCAAATAACTTGTCCATATTTTCACAAGTAGTAAGTAGCAGAGCATGCATGGTATGAACCCAACTGGTCTGACTCCAAACCATACACTCCTGACCCTGACCTCTACAACCTCCTCCTGCTTTCTGGTGAAAGCAACAACGTTGACAGTGTTCTCATGGATTACTTCACATGGAAAATTGTACATGGATTACCTTAGTCTTCACAACATCCTTGTGAAATAGATATTACTAGTATCCATATTTTTAGTTAATGTTTACTTGTTTTTGAGAGAGAGAGCGTGAGTGGGGTAGGGTCAGAGAGAGAGGGAGACACAGAATCCAAAGCAGGCTCCAGGCTCCGAGCTGGACTCAAACTCACGAACCGTGAAATCACTACCTGAGCCGAAGTTGGATGCTTAAGCGACTGAGCCACCCAGGTGCCCCTACTAGTATTCGTACTTTATGGATCCAGAAACTAAGATCAAAAGAGATTAGGTAACTTAACCAATGTTACTAGCCAGTTACTGGTGGATCCCGATTTCAAGTCTGATCACTATGGTATACTGCCTCTATGCTTAGAATAAATATAAGAATAATGTGGTCCATCATAATTTTAAAAGTATTCTTCACAGAAATTTATGTTATGCTGAAAACCTAAACTCTTCGATCATTCACAGAGGCAGTTATGAAAAGTTCAGAAAAATTAAGTAAAGATTAAATATATTAATCTAAGCTAATAAAACCTCACATTCATTTTCTGAGTTTTTAAAAATAATATTTTTATAGATGTTGTTTATTTAATGTTTATAATTGCCCTGTAGGGAAAGCTAGGTTAGGTATAGTATCTTTTCTTATCCACAAAAAAATGTATAAAAATTAAGTAGGTCTACAAATATCTTATTTAGTAACACAGTTGATTTAAAGTACATGAATTTATTTCTTTTCATCATTACTTGAGGAATAAAATTTCTACCTATAATTAGTAAAAGCAGGGAACTTGTGGGAGTAAAAGTTATTTAACCCAAAAAAAGGAATATTCATTCCCGACTTGCTGTTCTTTATGGCTGTATTAAAACCTACTCTAAGTTCTGTAGTTTGCATTTGGACCAGTCATAAGTCTCCTTTAAGTCCATTCCCTTGGATGACACTAATAAGGATAAGGTTCGGTGGACGTTTCCAAGCATTTGAACATTGTCCACATTCGCTTCATGACAAGAGGCAGAACTTCTCCTTATTAAGTGAAGCTTCTGGATTGCTTTTCGCTTCTTTCTTCCTTTCCTGAATGGCTTTCCAACAATGAATGTTCAAATGACTCAAGTTATGCAGAACAGCATCAGTTAAGTGGCAGACATCTACCTAATGCTGCCAAGATCTTAGCAGCTTGAAAAAGTGAAAGTAATTAGTCTAGCTATCTTTGGCTTCAGCACTCTCTTTTGTTATATATCATTTGGAGGGTATACTTTGGAGGAGACTCAGACCATACCACTTGTAACTGTAATTGCTTGCCTACAATTGCCTGTTTATATCTGTCTGCCCAACTAGATTGTAACCTTCTCAAGAGCAAGTTGCCATTTAAAGCCAATCTATTTTTTGTGGTATCCCTAGCAGTCTACTATAGTGCATGTTACTTAGGAGATGCTCAGTAAATATTTGTTAGTTTGAATGAATGAACAAGATTATGCTAAAGAATTACATCATCTCTTACATATGGAAATGATAGTTTGAGGTATGAAAAAGCCAAATGTATATGAAATGGTAAAAAATTAGTGTTTGTGTTGTTAGTTTGTTTCCCTGCAACTAGTGCACAGCCCAGTGCACAGCAGGACCTCATAAATGTTTATTAAATTATTCCATTAAACTCTGTTGAGTGCCTATGCTGTCCATTTCTGCTATTCTCATTAACATATGAACTTGAGTCCCAGGAGAATTCATCAACGTAGTAGAGGTCAAATAAGTAAGTATGATAAATTATCATCTAATGGCGATCATGTATCTTTATCTGTATTCAGTTTTGTGTTTCTGTTTTTGTTTTTGTTTTTTGCCCCTTTCAGGAGATTTTAGTGTGTGGCCATTCCTTGGAAGTGAATATAACCACAAACCTGGACTTCTTCCTAAGTGTGGCTCAAGTTCAACTCTTACATCAGTTAATAGTAGCAAATATGACTGGACTGGAACCATCAAGCAAGGCCACAGAGGTAACTGTTACCTGATTTTGATTAGTCTTAGTGCATTTGTGCCAACTTTATATTCATAATAGGAAAACTATAATTAAATGCTTTCTGCTAATTATTCTATATTTAATTTTATTCAAAATATGGTCATAAATTATATTGGATTGGTGTTCTCTGTTTTTGAAATTTGTTTGGTCTCTCTTTGCCTATCATGTACCTTTGCAGAATTGTTGTGGCTTAGCCTCAGAAAAGCCTCTGTTAAAATATATGATTTTAGTATCCTGCTGCAGTTTTTTTAAAAAGTACAACACAAGAAACCTGGTGTAGCTTTCACTTACTCAGATACATTACAGGGATAGGGCCTCTTTTGGAAGTGAACTTTGTAATCGCACTATGGGAATATCTTCAATAAATAACTTCTAAAGCATTCATTTCCCATGCTCAGTGAAGAATAGACACAATCATAAAAGTTGAATGCCTGCCTAGAATTTTAATTTTGATCCGGTGTTGGTTGGAAGCCTGCTTTGTAACCACAAAGCATGTCAGTGTGAAACAAAGAAAGCTTCTTATTAGATGCTTCTCAAGATATATTTTCTTTCTTTTTTGTTTCCATACTTCTATAATCCTATCTGTACTTAGGGTACATCTCCTATAAAAGTTCAAGTCAAGAAATCATTTACCTGTGAAAAAGACATTGGTTTTATTTTTGTCAAGAGATACACCGAAGACTCGTAAGTTCTGTTTATTAAAAAGGGAGGGGGGCGCCTGGGTGGCGCAGTCGGTTAAGCGTCCGACTTCAGCCAGGTCACGATCTCGCGGTCTGTGAGTTCGAGCCCCGCGTCAGGCTCTGGGCTGATGGCTCAGAGCCTGGAGCCTGTTTCCGATTCTGTGTCTCCTTCTCTCTCTGCCCCTCCCCCGTTCATGCTCTGTCTCTCTCTGTCCCAAAAATAAATAAACGTTAAAAAAAAAAATTTTTTTTTAAAAAAAAAAGGGAGGGAAGGAAGAGGAGTTCACTGAGAGCTACTTGATGCTAGGCAGTGTGCCAGGCATTTTCACGTAAGTTGAGCATATTATCACAACCATCTTGTGAGATTGATATGGGCATTATTAACATTTTACATATAAGGCTCAGAGATGGTAAGTGACCTGCCTGAAATCATTCATGCATAGCTAAAACATGGTGGAACTGAGATTTTAATTTAAGTCTTTCAAGTCAGTGCTCTTTCCATTCTACCACAGTTTGTGTACTATAACTATTAGTCTATCAGTCTTCTTTATTTTTAAAAAAATATTTCAAAATGATAAAGCTGTAAATTTTTATAAGTGAAGATTCTCTAACTAGACTGTCTTTTACCATCCATGATTTCTGTTTGCTCAGTATCTTTCTTAAAAGGTCTGTAGAGCTGGGGCTCCTGGGTGGCTCAGTCAGTTAAATGTCTGACTTTGGCCTAGATCATGATCTCACTATTCCTGAGTTCAAGACCCACATCGGGTTCTGTGCTGACAGCTCAGAGCCTGGAGCCTGTTTCAGACTCTGTGTCTCCTTCGCTCTCTACCCCTCCCGCACACTGTGTTTGTCTCTCTCTCAAAAATAAACATTAAAAAAGGGCAGGGGGGCTGAAGAGCTATGTGGTCTCTAAAATATCAACTTTTTTCTAATATATATTAGACAGTCTATAAGGATATAATTATATGACTTGAAAATAAATAGAGCAAAAGATATTTTTCCATGGCATTTTCGATGAAGTCCTTGAAGAAAGTACAGTTGGAAACAATATTTAAAAAAATTTTTTTGAATGTTTATTTATTTTTGAGAGGGAGAGAAAGAGCATGAGCAGGGGAGGGGCAGAGAGAGAGGGAGACACAGAATCCGAAGCAAGCTCCAGGCTCCAAGCTGTCAGCACAGAGTCCAACGCGGGGCTCAAACTCTCGAGCTGTGAGATTATGACCTGAGCTGAAGTTGGACGCTCAACCGACTGAGCCACCCAGGTGCCCCATGGAAACAATATTTTACATTCCTATATTATTTGTGCTAAGTTTGTGAATCTCTCACTCATATCAGTAAAACCAAATTCATAGATTTCTGATGTGTTTTAGGAATTTATACAACTTAGCAAATTTGTCGTTAACTCTTTACTTTGGGCAGTTATGAATAAAACTATAAATATTCATCTTCAGACTTTTGTGTGGACAGAAGTTTTCAATTCCTTTGCGTAAATAGAAAGGAGTGTGATTGCTGGATCATATGGTCAGAATATATTTGGTTTTATTAAAAAAAAGAAAAAGAAAAAAAAGAAAACCACCAAACTGTCTTCGAAAGTGGCTTATACCATTTTGCCTTCCCACTGGCAATGAAAGAGAGTTCCTGTTGACACACATTCTCGCTAGCATTTGGTGTTGTCAGTGATCTAGATTTGGGCATTCTATTAGATGTGTAATGGTGTCTTTTGTTGTTTTAATATTCATCTCCCTGATGATCTATGAAGTAGAGCATCTTTTCGTATGCTTATTTTCCATCTGCATATCTTCTTTAGTGAAGGGTCTGTAAAGTCTTTGGCTCATTTTTTAATTGGGTTGTTTTCTTACTGTTGAGTTTTAAGAGTTTCTTTGTATATTTTGGATAACAGTCCTTCATCAAATGTGTCTTTTGCAAATACTTTCTCCTAGTTTATGGCTTGTTTTTCCTAATTCCCTTGATATTGTCTTTCACAGAGCTGAAGTTTTTAATTTTAATAATTTTTTCATGGATCGTATCTGTAGTGTTGGATCCATACATACCCAAGATCATCTAGGTTTTCTCTTATGTTCTTTTCTAGGTCTTATAGTTGTGTGTTTTACATTAAGTCTATAGTCTCAGTCTTGAGTTCGTTTTTGTGAAGGGGATAAGGTCTGTATGTAGATTCATTTTTTTTTACATGTGAATGTCTAATTTTTCCAGCATCATTTGTTAAAGAGACTGTCCTTTGCTCCATTGTATTCCCTTTGCTCCTTTGTCAAAGGTCATTTGACTGTATTCATGAGGGTCTATTTCTGGGCTATCTGTTGTGTTCCATTGACCTTTTTGTCCATTCTTTCACCAATACCATGCTGTCTTGATTACCCTAGCTTCATAGTAAGTCTTAAAGTATGGCAGTGTCAGTTCCCCCAACTTTGTTCTTCTCCTTCGCTATCGTAGAAGCTATTCTGTCTCTTTTGCCTCTTCACATAAACTTGAGAATCAGTTTGCCAATAGCCATGAAATAACTTCCTGGAATTTTTACTAGGATTGCATCAAATCTATAAATCAAGTTAAGAAATGACATCTTGACAATATTGAGTCTTCCTGTCCATGAACACAGAATATCTCTCCACTTATTTAATTCTTTGATTTTGTTCATCTCAGTTATATAGTTTTCCTATTTATATCTTGTGTATATTTTGTTAGATTTATACCTAAGTGTGCCATTTTTGGTATGCTACTGTAAATGCTATTGCGCTTTTAATTTTAAATTCCACTCATTAATTATTGGTGTCCAGAAATGTAATATAATTGATTTTTGCATATCAACCTTATATCCTGGAACCTTGCTGTAATCACTTACTCATTCCAAGAGTTTTTATGTGAATTCTTTCAGATTTTCTACATAGACAATCCTGCCATCTGTGAACAAAGATCGTTCTTTTTTCCTAATCTATAATACTTATATGTCCTTTTCGTGCTTTATTGTACTAGAAGGAACTTCCAGTATGTTGAAAAATAGTGGTGAAAGAGGACATCCTTGACTTCTACCTGATCTTAGTGGGAAAGTTTCAAGTTTCTCACTCTAGGTTTTTTGTAGATGTTTATCAAGTTGACATTTCTCTCTGTTCCTAGTTTACTGAGAGTTTTTATCATGAATGGGTTTGGATTTTGTCAAGTACTTTTGATGCATCTATTCATATGATCATTTGATTTTTCTTTTCTAATTTGTTGATGTGATGGATTACATTAATGGAGTTTTAAATGTTAAATGAGCCTTGTATACTTGGGATAAATCTCAGTTAGTATAGTATATAATTCTTCTTATGCATCGTGGATTATATTTACTAATAATTTGTTGAAGATTTTTGTGTCTTTATTCATGAGAGATAGTGATCTGTAGTTTCTTTTGCATGTGATCTCTTTTTCTGGTTTTGATATTAGGGCAATGCTGGCCCCATAGATTGAGTTAGGAAATATCTCTTCTGCTTCTGTCCCCTGAAAGACATTGTACAGAATTGGTATAATTTCTTCCTTAAATATTTGCTAGAAATCAGTGACTCCACCTAGGCCTGATGATTTCTTTTTTGGAGGTTATTAATTATTGTTTAAGTTTCTTTAACAGATATAGGGCTATTCAGACCTTCTGTTTTTTCTTGTATGAATTTTGTCTGATTGTCTTTCAAGTTATTGGTCCATTTCCTTGAAATGGTCATCAAATGTGTGGACATGGAGGTGTTCATAATATTCCTTTATTATCCTCTTAATTTCTGTAGTGATGTCCCCTCTCTCATTTCTGATACTAGTAGTTTTATTCTCCCCCCACACCCCGCCTTTTTTTTTTTTTTTTTTAGTTAGCCTGGCTAGAGGCTTTTATTGATTTTTTTCTCTAATTATTATTATTTCTTTTCTTCTATTTCATTTGGATGGTGATAATATTTCCAGACAGTCTTTGACAAGGTTTTATTTGAGAGATTAATTTAAAAGTTATTCAAGAATGTGGTGAGTGATTTTTGTTAATAGAGGAAACATCTACACTATAAACAAAGGGGAAGAAAGATGGACAAACCTTTGGAAATAGAAGTGAAAACAGTGGAACGATCTAAGGATTATTGCTTAAATCAACACTTACTAATTTTGATTGTATGGACAACTAACGCACAAACTTTCAAGTACATAGCTAAAAGAGAAGCACTTCAGGGGTGCCTGGGTGGATAAGTCAGTTAAATGTTCAACTTCAGCTCAGGTCATGATCTCACAGCTTGTGGGTTCAAGCCCTGCATCAGGCTCTTTGCTATCAGTACAGAACCTGCTTCGGATCCCTCTCTTTCTGCCCCTCCCCAGCTCTCTCTCACTATTTCTCTCAAAAATAAATAAAACATTTAAAGAAAAGAGAAGCACTTCAGGCAATAAAATGACCAGCTGATGGTTTAGGCAAATTGCCTCTCATATTGATCAAAACTTTTCCAATATATTTGCTCTGAACAATGTACTCTGGATGGGGTGAGGCCACTAGATCATTCAGCCTATATTTGTCATTTTTGACTTTTAGTGTTCCCTTCTAGTGCTATGACTTTCATGATTGCTGACTCCTAGAATGTTTCTTTTGTTTAAATTAACCTTTTCTTGTTTCTCTATACATATATTGACAAGCTGAGAAAGAACATAGATAAACTTTTAATATTCAAAAATCCAAAGTGCATTCCATATTTAAAAAGTACATGTCCCTTCATATTCCACTCTATAATTCATGTCTATGATGACAATTAGTTCTATAACACAAGAACAGGAATGTTATTTGGGTTTCTTACATCCTAGTTCCCTGCCATTTACATGAGGTTGGAGTCAATCTCCTAGATAACTTGATAGTCAAGTCCAAATGTACAATTCTAACTTTTCTCTGGAAATGAAGCTCCACTACTCCTCCTTGATTTCTTTCCCATTGTTTAACAGGGCTGTGGTGATTTACACAATTGGTTTACTCTTTAGAAGATTCTTTGCCTTCTTTCAAGATAACCTTGGTCTCATAAAAGCCAATTTTATTAAAGTGATTATTAGTAGTATAATCATGACATTGGTGCAATAAGAATTAACAAGGGTGATTATTTAGTAACATGTACCCATAAATGTCAGGAAATCTTTGAAAGAGAATGTGAATAAACAGAGAACTAAAGATTTTAATTTGTGCAAGTCTGTTTATGGAAGAATAATGCAGGCCATTTTTATATAATAAAAGGGGACTAAAATATCATTACAAGTTTTCCTAAAACGGTTAGTATGCAGGACATTATAAGGAATTGTTCAAATACAAAACAGACAAATCCTATCTTTATATCATTTTATTTCAGTTGCTGTCACAGCATAAAGAAAAAAAACACAGCATAAAGAAAGATCATTTTGAATCACACTTTGAAGTATTAGACCACTTTAAAGTAAGATGAAAACTGAGTAGTCTGTCTGAATCTGTAAAACCATAAGCAATACAGATAAGATTCTACAACTAGCCTGTTAACTTGAAATGCTTAGTTTATTTTTCATAATGTAATGTTATTTTTATCAAAGTAATACATGAACAACTGTTGCTAAGCTAAATATATCAAAATAGTATCAGTCTGCTTTTTAAAAATGTTTTTTAATGTTTATTTTTGAGAAAGAGAGACAGAGAGAGTCAGAGCGTGAGCAGGGGAGGGAGAGATAGAGGGAGACACAGAAACCAAAGCAGGCTCCAGGCTCTGAGCTGTCAGCACAGAGCCTGACACAGGCCTCGAACTCATGAACCACGAGATCATGATCTGAGCCAAAGTCAGATGCTCAACTGACTGAGCTACCCAGGTGCCCCTAAATGTTTTTTTAATGTTTGTTTATTTTTGAGATATATATAGAGACAGAACATGAGTGAGGGAGGAGCAGAGAGATGGAGACAGAATCTGAAGCAGGTTCCAGGCTCTGAGCTGTCAGCACAGAGCCCAACTTGGGACTCTTGTACAGAATTGGCTCACAAGCCATGAGATCATGACCTGAGCAAGGTCATGTATTAACCAACTGAGCCACGCAGGCACCCCTCAAAATACTATCAGTCTCCTAATAACCCCACCTAATCCTGCTTAGCCACTTTTAACTCTTCTGGTATTTATCTCCATATTTCTGAATAAGTGAATAGACTACCATCTCTTGATTTACTCATTTTAGTATTACTTATTCACTTGCTATTTATTGTAGATGCGGAGTCCATCTCTTGACACTTCTTCCACTCTTCCATCTTCCCAGTATTCTCATATCATAATTTTATATCATATTTTTAAAGTCAGTAAGAACTACTTTTATTATAAAGACTATGTAAATATTGTTCATTGCTGAGCAAAGTGATAAAATGTGATTTTATTTTCCTGTGTTTGTTTGTCCTAATGTTAATCACTGCCACATTTTTTAATTGGCTCAGGTTTAAAAAAAAACTCTACTTCTTTTGTCTTTCTCTCCACCCCGCGCCCAAGTCCCACCAATGACTCTACTTAATGCCAACAATTTAATTTTTCACACTCTGCAACTTACAAAATAGTGCCTTTTTCCCCCTCACTCAAAACGATTTTTCCTAAATTCTTCTTTCTTCCTTCTCCACGATGGACTAGTAGTTCTCTGAACCTGCTGCCACTGGACACAAAAGAGTCAGATGAGAGGAGACTGATTTTTGAGGTCAATGTAAAGTTAGAGAATTTATAGGGTATCAAGGAACTAATTTGTTTCTATGACTATAAATTAGAAAGGTTGCCAGTATCTTTATCCTACCATTTCAAATGCCAAGTATTTGAGTTCCTATGTAGAACTATATTCATATAGAAAAATGTTATAATAGGATTTATGATATATATCTAACAGAGTTTACTTGGGTGTTTTTATAGTTTGTTATAAAACAGTATAATATGTTGGATTTTTTGTTACATACTGTGATTGAGTGTATACCCTATGGAGTGGTGGTGGAAGTTTTTTTTTTTTTTTGGTTGTTTTATTACTATTTTAGCATGGAAATAATTTGCTTTGGAGTTATTCTTCATTTTGGGAATTGGTTTTTAGCCATTGGTGAAAAATTCTTATAATGCATACTTGACCAATCTAAGGACTGCTAGGAATAATTAGAACTAAGAACTTAAGAGTAAAGAAGAGGGGAAGAAACTTTGAGTGGTGGTGCAGTACCAGAGATTTGTTGGAGCAGAACATTAGACAAGATGAGGGAAATGGAGGCAAAGTATACCCCAAGAACACAGGTGAGTGGAGGTGAGGTTTGAAAGCAGGAACTGAGACCAATATGGGAGAGGATGTTGGTGTTCTGGTCTATCTTGATGTAGGCATGAATGGGAAAGCCCATATCAGAGGTTACATATTTCTGTATTAAAAAAGGAGGTTGGAATTTTGGGTGATGTGCATGTGTTGATTTTCCATCAGTGTTGCTATGCTGAGTATTTGTTTCTCTTTAGAGGCACCTGGATCTACCACTTGTAACCAGGCAATAAGCACAGGCACCAATAAAATATGGATTCAAGCAGAGCCTTAAATGGACAAGAGGGCCTGTGAGGAAATACCCTGAATTTCTTAAAATCTAGAGCTGGAAAAGATATTAAGTATTTTATTGCCTATCCTCTCCAAGAGAAGGACTTCTTAGGTACATTGCGCTACCACACCTGTCTCAATTTTACTTATGCCTTGTAGATACTAAAAATAGCATAATTGTATCCTGATAAACAAGCTTATGCTTAGAAACGCATCATAGTTGCTTCAGGGTACATGCTGAACATCAAGAAAACCATAAGAATTTTAATTTTGTAGCCATGCTTATGTTTATCTCATACAGATTTCTTGAACAGAAATCCAGTGAATGTATTAAGTTTTCCTAAGGCTCTCTTAAACTGCCTGTCCGGGTCGTGTTCAGCAGTATTCATTGAGGGCTTACCATATATCAGATACACTGGCTACAGACTGAAAGAAGTATGAAAAATAAGTACACTGTGATTCTTGCCCTGTAAGATTTTATAATCTGGTTGAGAAATAAAGCATAAGTAAATGGGGTTCCTGAGTGGCTCAGTTGGTTAAGCATCTGACTTTAGCCCAGGTCATGATCTCACAGTTCATGGGTTCAAGCCCTGCGTTGGTCTCTGTGCTGACGGCTCAGAGCCTGGAGCCTGTTTTGGATTCTGTGTTTCCCTCTCTCTCTGCCCCTCCCCTGCTCGCACTCTGTCTCTCTCTGACTCAAAAATAAATAAACATTAAAAAAAGTAAGAAAAAACGTAAGTAAATGAATTTATAACAAAGAACTCAAAACAGTAAATGAAAAGTATTAAACATGCTCCATGGAAAATTAGTATTATAGGAGTGATCCAAAATAGGAGGAGAAGACTTTAGACCATGTGCTGAGAGATCTAGCTTCATGGGGAAGTTGGAATTGAATAGGCAGAGAAGAATGACCTGTTTATTTACTCAGTAAATACTGAAACTTTTCTATGTATCAAACACTATAATGGATATTAGAGTGACAGCATAAACAACAGAGATTAAGTTCTGCTCTCATGTTCTAGTGCTCATATATTTCATGATGAAGATAGACAGTAATAAGTAATTGGAGCTAGGGGCACCTGAGTGGCTCAGTCGGTTAAGTGTCTGACTTTGCTTCGGGTCATGATCTCGCTGTTTGTGAGTTCAAGCCCCGCGTGGGGATCTGTGCTGACAGCTCAGCGCCTGGAGCCTGCTTCCAATTCTGTGTCTCCCTCTCTCTCTGCCCCTCCCCCACTCTCACTCTCTCTCTCTCTCTCTCTCTCTCTCTCTCTCTCCCTCTCCCTCTCCCTCTCCCTCTCCCTCTCCCTCTCTCTCCTCCTGGAAAAATAAACATTAAAAAATTAAAAAATAAATAATTGGAGGTAGATCAAGACATATAGTCGTTTTTATTTACACACACACACACACACACACACACACCTAGTTGCTTACATCAAATGTGTTCCCTTTCCATCAGCCCAAAGTTAGTCATGTGATTGCACCTAGCTGCAAAGGAGGCTGAGAAATATAATCTATAATCTTTCTTTTTTTTTCCTCTTAAAGTTTATTTATTTTGAGAAAGAGAGAGAGCATGAGCAGGGGAGGGGCAGAAAGAGAGGGAGAGAGAGAATCCCAAGCAGGCTCTGCACTGTCAGCACAGAGCCCGATGTGGGGCTCGAGCTCACGAACTGTGTGATCATGACCTGAGCTGAAACCAAGAGTCAGCCACTTAACTGACTGAGCCCCCCAGGCGCCCATGAGAAATGTACTCTTTCTAATACATGGCCATGTGCCATACTTAAAATTATTTTACTATGAAAGAAGGGGATGGTGAATATTGGAATTCAACTGACAGCCTTGGCCACAGAGACTTCAGGGTTACCTGGTAGCCAGAGCTAGAATATTCCTTAGAAGTTTTGGCTCTCTTCAATATTTTCAACATACCATCAACTAAAGCCTAAAGTTACATACCATATAATATGGCAGAAATACTATTGGCTTGCCAGTTGCACAGTGCTGCTATAGGGACCCTGTCTTTGCCCAGTGTTTCTAACCCTCTTCATCTGACAATAGAACTTCCTTTCCTTTGGCTAAACAACATTCTCCTGTGTGGTTTTACTGGGATGCCCTTTAGAGGGTAGACATGAGACACAGGCCTGGCCACTCATTGTACTCCATCCCCCTATCATTTATTGGCCCAGATAATGGGCACACTTCTCAGGCCAGGGCAGTGTTTTATATGAATACACTGAGAAGAATAAACTCTCTTCCCTGTGGATCACTACGTCCAGATGTTATCATACTGGAGCTTTCTTTGACCATGCTCCTCTCTTCTTTACCACCATCACGTGAAGAAAACGTCTCTTTTTAAAAAGAAAGAAAGAAAGGAGTTGAACTCACAGAAATAAGGGAAACTGAAAGATGGAGAGAAAAAAATCCTTGACATCCTTTGACTCCTTTGACACAGTTCTACCCAATGAGATATAAAGAGAAGTGTTCAATAGATTTCTAGGAAAGTCTTTACCTTCTTGCTTTTCCACCTTCCTGGAATAGTGACAACGGAAGTGACCAGTGACTTGTGACCGTGAGGCAAAACATGATGACAGAGACGAGGACCAAAAGCACACACTAAGGATACCAAAATGGAGGATAAAATGATCCTGAGATACAAGTGACATCATGGAGCCACTGTAACTGGCACTGGACTTTAAGTTATATGAGGAAAATAGGCATAAGTTAAGCCAGTAATTTTTGGCTTTTTATTATATAAGGCCAGACAAAATCTTCACTGATACAGACAGTGTTAAAATATTCTAAGATATAGATGATAAAACCCAGGGAAAGTGCTGATCACACAATACAATTTGAGGCATAACAAGTTCTTAAGTTGATAAATGGATTCCTTAACTCATAGGAATTCTTCTATCTGTTCACAGAGATGGAAAAGAGAGGTATATACCATCAAAAGAGCTAGAAGGTATTGTGACTGATTGTATGTTTGATGGAGACAGGTTGGGTACATACTGTGGAGGGCCTTGAATACTGGGCTAAAATGTTTTAAGCAAGCAGTAGAGAGGAGTTGAAGTTAGTTGAACTGGTGAATAATTTAAACAGGTGTCCTTCTGAGCTCAGACCCATTTTAGACTGAACTTCTCAGTTTTCCTCACACACTGTTAGTTAAAATGGTAATATTACAGTTACCTTTTTCTTTGTTCTAATTCAATACAGTATATTGTATTCTAATATAGTATCCGATTATTTCAGTCAGGATTTGAAATAGCTGTAGCATATAATATCACCCATTGTTTCCAGGGGCTACAATTATTCTTAAAAAAAGAAAAGAACACAATGCACACTCTTTTAAAATTGACTAAACAGAAGAATGAGAAGGCTGAGATTGCCCTGGGTGATGTTCATCTGGCTGCAGTAATTACGCTGTTATTCCTGGCTAGCAAGTAACCATCTTATTAAGCCCACTTACAGAAGTAGTGTATGTAAGGAGTAACACATGCTCATTTTCAAATCAGTGTTTTAGAGTAAATAAAAATTTTATAGCAAAATAAAAACCATATTTTTAGGGGCAAAGAATAGAACCGCATTGCGGGGCATCTGAAGGTGGGGTTCTTTGATCCACACACTGCATATCCTGAAGAAGAATGTAGACAATTATAACACTAATTGGGCATTTCTTCCTTTGCCCTCTCCTTCCTCCTCCACTTAACCACTTGGCTTTAGCCACATCCTTAGCTCTCCTTTCCTTTCAGTCTCTGGTAATGACTTACTTGGTGACCCATCCAATGCATGCTTGGTACCTGTTCTTACACTCTCTTTGATAGCTAAAAAATCTGTTCCTTAAGAAAAATCTCATTTATGGGGCACCTGGGTGGCTCAGTTGGTTAAGTGTCCGACTTCGGCTCAGGTCATGATCTCACAGTTTGTGAGTTCGAGCCCCGCATCCAGCTCTATGCTGATAGCCCAGAGCCTGGAGCCTGTTTCAGATTCATTCATTCATTCATTCATTCATTCTCTCTCTCTGTCTCTGTCTCTGTCTCTCTCTCTCTCTCTCTCTGCTCCTCCCCTGCTCATGCTTTGTCTCTCTCAAAAATAAAATAAACATTAAAAAAATTAAAAAAAAGAAAAATCTCATTTACAAAAAAAATTACTTTAGCCATCAGAAAATATACAGTACTTATTCTATTTATTCAGTATTTCTAAAGTAATTGTGAATAGTCCCAACTTAAGTAACGGTTCCATTTCCCCAGACTTTCTGCTATCATTTATTGTATTTGGCTTGTCTATAACTACCTAAAGAAAAAAGAACTACATAAAGCACTGTATCCAACTGTCCATGAAGCATGAGAAAGTTACATTTAAAAAAATAATGTTACTACCCTCAAGCTGGTTAGAACAGGTAAAAACCCCTGAGATAAATCTCATCTCCTTTCTCAATTAGCTCCTCTCCTCTCAGGATTGCTAGTCCTTCACATCTGTTCTATGTTAATATTTTTTCCTGTCTGTACTAAGTTATAGGTCTTTTCTCATATCTTCAATCTTATCTCTTAATAACTGCTCCTTTCTCACATTTTTGTGTAATTTCTAATGCTTTCTTTTAATACTTTAATTCTCATGACCTAGAAGAATGCTTGTGTATAAGGAGAAACGCTCTAGGAAAATAGTTCATAAGTAATTCATTATTTTCTGCGTAAAAATACGATAAATGAGCTAACTGTTCAAAATAACTGAGGTTCCATCATTTGCTGGGCTTTCTATATGACAGTTTGTTCTAACAAGCAAGCCTCTGGGATTTCAATTACTATTACATAAAAGAACCAACTTTTAAAAAATATTAACATCAGAGCCATGGGAATGTATATAATTCTCATCTAAGATTTCATACATTTTTAAATTGCTTATTTCTAAAACTTTGGCTCTTCATCAAAGGCTTTCTGCAGCATACGACGAAAAATCCTCTCACAGAGTATAGAGGTATATAAAATAAACACCAAAGCCTAAACCCAATAATCTTCCTTCTTTACTTTTTAAAGTTTCTTGACTTCAGCAAATGTGCTATAGATACCTTCCCACCTTTCATTCTAAAAATTGGCCCATTCAGTAATGCACATTTGGAAGACACAAAAGGACCCTGGGGAGTTGGAAATATTCTGTATTGTGATTGTGGTGGTGGTTGCACAATTGTATACATTAATTAAAGCCCATCCCACTATACCTTATTAAGGCATATATTCTATTATTTACAAATTATACACTGGTAAACCTGGCTTAAAAAAATGTTTGGCCACTCAGCACAGCTTTGGAAGACACAAAGTCCACTGACAACAGTGATTTCCATTAATGTCGGAGTATCTGTTACTGAGGTGGCTACCCAGAATCTATAACACCAGCCAACACTTATTGGGTACTTCCTATGTGCCAGTTGGTTAAGTGTATTATATAGCCTAACTGCTTTAGTCCTAACAATGAGCCTCTGAATTGAGGGCTTTGTCTCAGATTATACAGATATGTAAGCTGAGTCTCAAGAAAATCACATAATTTGCCCAAGGTTATTAGCTGGTAAGTATCAAAGCCCAGATATTTGCCCCACCCCCTACTCTGAGAATGTATTGGTTGGAAGAGGTGTTAAAGGTAGTTCAGTGACCTAACTGGTCTGGATGTGGTTGTTTACAGGGAAAATTAAAATCTAAATTAACTGTTCTTAAATAAAATTATCTCTTATTGTATTGCAATGGTAAGCCATCGAAGGATCTAAAACAAGAGTATGACCTAATCACGTTCACATTTGGAATAGTGACAGATGCATTAGTTAGGGAGACCATTGGAAGCTCTAGCAGTAATCCAGATGACGAGAGCCTGAAATGCACTGATTTAAGGAAGAAGAGGAAGAAATCCAGGAATGGGTAGTCTCTGCATTTGCTTGAAAAAATGTATGTAAGGAAGAAAGCCCTGAGAAAAAAGGTTAGAGTTACTCATTATTATCCTTTTTGAGTAAAAATATGATAAATGAGCTGGTTCATCTCCGGGCATATGTTGTTGGAAAGATAGTGTTCCAGATCATTCTTTCTCCAGCTATTCTAAATTGGATGACAAAGAACAAAGACTCTTCTGCCACATGTTTGCTGACAGGCAACAGTTAGTTCTAAATTCAGAGGCTACTGATTAGGATTTCCTTGCACTTTGTACCTTCTTGAACTCATGGTCAGCCTTAGTATTTCATTTGTGCCTCCAAAGAAAAATATTGGAGTGGATTGTTGTCCTTATAAAGGATTCAAGAAATGGTTATTGTTTAGTTGTTTATTGTTTTTTTAATGTTTATTTATTTTCAGAGAGAGAGAGCATGAGCAGGGGAGGGTCAGAGAAGAGAGAGAGAAAATCCCAAGCAGGCTCCACACCGTCAGCACACAGCCCTATGTGGGGCTCAAACTCATGAACCATATCATGACCTGAGCTGAAACAAAAAATTGGACACTTGAACAACTTAGCCACCCAGGCACCCCTGGTTTTATTTCTAGATAAGGAAAAAACAAAGATGTTTAAATATCAATGGGTAGGTTTCAGTTGGAAGGGAGGTTGAAATATGTTAGGATGAGAAGGAAAAATCCATAGTGTACCATTCCTAAAATAATATCCTACAAGTAAAAGCAGGGGGGTTGATGTTAGGAAAAAATACACCTCTTCTAATAGAACAAAAAGGGAGAAAAAGAGCACGGTCACAGATGTAAGCAGATGCAAGTATATTCAAGAATTCGGTAGTAGGAAGTTGAGAAGGTGCCCATTTGATTATTTTTTATTCCGGAAGTAGGATATAAGACAACTGTTAAGGAATGATACAGAGCTCGGAAATCTGAGATGGAAGGCAGGTACCTATTTATTTTATTTAAACTTTAATGTTTTCCCTAATAAGTATAGATTATAATTTATAGAGATACATACAAAATAATGGTAAAATGTAAAAATTGCTAAAAATTAAGACCCAACAAACAAAAACACAACATAATTTCAGGCTACAAGGCCTGAACCTCAGATTTGACTCTTAATTTCCGGCAGACAAAAGAAATGAAAATTCAGATCCTAATAAGTTTATTTAAAAGTTTGCTGCTTTTTAAAATGTATAGATCTTTGTAAATGCACTTTTTATTTTAGAATAGTTTTTTTAATAAAAAAAAATTTAATGTTTGTTTATTTTTGAGAGAGCACAAGAGGAGGAGGGACAGAGAGAGAGAGGCAGACACAGATTCCAAAGCAGGCTCCAGACTCTGAGTTGTCAGCACAGAGCCCGATGCAGGGGTCGAACTCGTGAATCATGAGACCATGACCTGAGCTGAAGTCTGATATTCAACCAACTGAGCCACCCAGGTGCCCCCATTTTAGAATAGTTTTAGATTTATAGAAAAATTGCAAAAATAGTATAGAGGGTTCTCATATACCCTGCATCTAGTTTTCACTGTTACTAACATATTGCGTTAATATGTATGGTACATTTGTCACAACTAATGAACCAGTATTGATATAATTATTAACTAAACTCTATGCTTTATTCAGATTTCCTCAGTTTTCCTAAGAAAATTTTATGAATGTCCTTTTCTGTTCCAACATCCCATTAATATCATGTTACATTTATTATGTCTTCATAGGCTCCTCTAGACTATGACAGTTTCTTATATTTTCCTTGCTCTTGATGACCTTAACAGTTTTCAGGAGTACTGGTCAGGTGTTTTTGGAGTTTCATGTAATTTGGGTTTGTCTGATGTTGAGGGGAGAATGTCTACATAAATCTTTTGGAATTGTACTGTACAAGAGAGTTTCCTATTCTTCTTCACTTAGGATATATGTTATAAATAGAATAAAGGTTCCTTTCACACTCAAAGATTGTAAAAATTGATAGTATCAGTTGCAACTGTAGTTTATCCCTTAAGTACCAAGCATCTTCTTAGTCTCTCAGAGCTCTAGTATTTTCATCTGCAAAATGAAAGATTTGGACTTTGCTAGCTGCCTTTCACCTGTTTTTCTAGTCTTTCACTGGTGTGTTTGATGACCTGAGGGAAAGCCCAAGACTGACCTCCAGTGGTAATTAGTGCTTCTCTCCAAGAAATAAATACTTGTTTGTTGACTTGAGAGGAGTTGAAATGAGATAGTTAAGAAAAAGTAACACAGCAAATCCATTTCTAATGTACTCATTTACTGGTAGTTAATAGCAAATCTCAATTTAAGATATGACTAGAGAAATTTCTTTCTAGAAGTGACCCCAAAATACCTTTTTTCTGCTCTGAAATTTGAGCCATTTGGGGAGAAATGAGTCTGAACTCTCTTCATTGTATATATAACTCTAATTCTGGATATAACCATTTCATAAATGTCTCTTTTGCTTAGGTGACTTCCTCACAGTAATTTAGTAGAGATTTTTTTGCAGTCATTAATTTTGGTACTCTTAAAATATTTTCTGACATTGACTGCTCACTTTTCTTATTTTTTCCTGAGGCTTCTCTCTCCTCACAGAACCATATTCACATAAATTCTAAGAGATTTTCCCCCCAGTAATCTCAGAACATATTTGTGAACTTATGGAAGTTGGATGTACCCCTATCGGGGAAATTCCTATGTTGTTTACAGCATTCTCCAGGAGTGGATCTAGGTGCCCTGAGATCTGAAATTGTTCCTTTTTACAAAGAATACAAATTACAAATATAAAATAACCAATGTTCATGGTCTTGTAAAATGTCATGCAAGCAAGAGGGCTTGAGGCTGAACTTTCTTATTAACTTTATAGTAAATATCCCTCAAGCAGTCTTGAATGAAAATTGACATGACCACTGTATTAGTTTTCTATTGTTGCCTTTCATAGAAGCCTCCTGCATTCCATTGCTCATGGTCTCTTCCTTCCATCTTCAATGCCAATAATGGCAGGTCAAGTCCTCTCAGTTGACATCTCTATGACCTTTTGTCATTGCATTGACACTTCATCTCTCTATAACCACAGAAAAGAACGGTTCTTAAGCTTTTAAGGACTCGTGGTTATATAGGGCCCAGATCATCTAACATAACCTCCCCGTTTCAACATCTGTAACCTTAATCACTTCTACAAAGTCTCCTTTGCCATGGAAGGTAACATATTTACAGGTTCTGGGGATTGGGACATAGAAATCTTTAGAAGAACAGCTTTCTGTCTAACACACCCCATAGGGGTATGATTTTTGCCTTCTATTCACTTGATGATAATGATCAGTGACATAGTCTTACTGACTCAGAAAGCCAGCAGTAAACTACCAAACTCAAACAAATCTAGGCATCTTGTCTAGAGTCAAAGGAACAACAAAAAGCCCAAGTGTATCTGTTGGGAGAAGATATGATACAGAGAAAAAGTTTGAAATTGTTTCTTGTATATCCAATTTGAATTTGGAAATTAGTGTTATGCCATCGTAGCAATTTGTCCCTGACTTAAAATAACAATTTTTATGAGCATTATATTGTCCAAAACAAAAATGATTACTGCACTGTCTTGATTTTTTTTAATAAATCTCTTTAATGTTTGTCTTAATGGAAGACAGATTCTCATATCAAATTCTATTTTTAATCTGTTGTAATACGTTGTTTTGGTTAAATATAGGGAAAAAATCCAGCCTCATATAGATACAGAGTCAGAAAAAGGAGTATTTTAATAACCTTTAAGATAATTGTGGGTATTCTTCTTTCTTTGTTTTTACAATAAAATTTGAGATATGGTAGTCTCCCTTTATATCTACTTGACTTTATATTTTTCAACAGTTCTTTTGAGATATAATCCACATACCATAGAATTAGTCCATTTTAAGTGTGCAGTTCTGTGGCCCTTAAAATATTCAGAGTTGTACAGCTGTCATCACTGTCAATTTTAGAATATTTTCATCACCCCAGAATGAAACACTTTATCCCTTAGCCATGGCCCTCCAATTCGCTCATCCTCCCAGCCCAGGCAACCACTAATCTCTTTTCTTTCTCTATGGATTTATCAATTTTAGACGTCTCATGTAAATAGAATCGTATTATATGTGTTCTCTTATAACTAGCTCCTTTTACTTCACCTAATGTTGATATCATTCCTTTATGTTTTAGTCTGTATCGGTGCTTCATTTCTATTTACTCCTAAATTACATTTCAGTGTATGGATGTTTACCACATTTTTAAGTCCATTATTCAATGGATGGACCTTTGGTGAGTTATCAGTTTGGGGCTATTAATAATGTGCTGCTGTAAACATTCACAAGCATGTTTTGTGTGGGTATATATTTTCATTTGTCTTGAGAATACACCTGTAAGTGGAATTGCTGGATCATATTGTAACTCTGTTTAATCATGGTAAGTTCTTAAAAGATTAGCTGCATGTGGAATGTGAAACTATAACAATGGACCTTTCTTATTCTCTTACAATGGACTTCTAGTGACTCTGACCCATGCATGATTTTGTAACATCATTCATTTGGAAAATAATTGTTTACTTAGTTCTACAGATCTTCCAAAAGTTGACACATTTTATTACATGACATTAAAAGTCACGTTTGTTGATATTACCACTTAGCTCATCAGAAAAGTCTAAATCCTGGGAAGCTGTCAGGTTCATGATAGAAAATACAAGTTTTCCACAATGCTAATTTTTGCTTGAAAGTTTAAATATTCAGAATTACATGGAATTGTAATATTTCCAGCTTTGTTCTTCTTTCTCAAGATTGCTTTAGCTATTCAGGATCTTTTGTGGTTCCTTGCAGATTTTAGGCTTATTTTTTCTAGTTCTGTGAAAAATACTGTTGGCATTTTGATAGGGGTGCATTGACTTTCTAGGTTGATTTGGGTAGTATGGATATTTTAACAATATAAATTTTTTCAATCCATGAGCATGGTATATTTTTCCCAGTGTTTGTGTTGTCTTCAGTTTCTTTCATCAGAGTATAGGTCTTTTACTTCCTTGGGTTAAGTTTATTCCTAGGAATTTTATTCTTTTGATGCAGTTGTAAATGGGACTGTTTTCTTAATTTCTCTTTATGCTACTTTGTTATTAGTGTATAGAAACACAGTGGATTTCTGTATATTAATTTTGTGCCCTAAAATTTACTGAATTCATTTATTCTAATAGTTCTTTGGTGGAGCCGTTAGGGTTTGCTGTTTGTAGTATCATGTCATCTGCAAATAATGACAGTTTTAATTCTTTCTAATAGTGTTGTGTGGTGACAGGTCGTAGCTACACTTGTGAAAATAGCATAATGTATAGAGTTGTTGAGTCACTATGTTGTACGTCTAGAATTAATGTGTGTCAACTACCAAAAAAATATTTTAAAAAAAGAATGAGATGTCCCTTTACTTATAAAACCTCTTATTGCTGCAAATATGCATAAGACTTTTGCAATAAGCTGAATAAATCTACAAATTAACTTTCTTTACAAAATATAGTAAACATCAAATAAATTGTGTATAGATAGTATATTAACTGGTTGAAATCTGATTTTTGTTAGTGCTTTACTTATGATATAGTTTTTGGCAGAAATGTTACTATTGGGAAGACTGTTGAAGTGCAAGTTATGTGTCTTAAAATTCTCAAGAATCCTGTGTTACAAATAGTAATGAAGATGGTGATAGCAATAGGTAGTATTCATTAATTGCTTACCATATGCCAGGTACTATACTGTATTATTACATGTGTTATCTCATCTGTTTCTCAAATAGCTATGTTAGAATGATTCAGATAGTACTAAGAATAAATAGACAAGAATCCCCACAGCTTTGGGTTTGGTCATCACTGGCATATATTTGTTATAGAACTGTGTGCACTACCTTGAAACAAGCCTTTTCACTCTAAGCATTGATTTTTTAAAAATTTTACTGATTTAAATTCAAGTGAGTTAACATACTGTGTAGTATTGGTTTCTGGTTTAGAACCCAGTGATTCGTCACTTACATATAACACCCAGTGCTCATCCCAATAGGTGCCCTTCCTAATGCCCATCCCCCATTTAGCCCATCCTCCCACCCACCTCCTATCCAACCCTCAGTTTCTTCTCCATCTTTAAGAGTCTCTTATGGTTTGCCTCCCTCTCTGTTTTTATCTTATTTTTCCTTCCCTTCCCCTATGTTAATCTGTTGTTTCTTTTTTTTGTTTGTTTGTTTAATGTTTATTTATTTATTTTTTTTTTACATTTTTTATTTATTTTTGGGACACAGAGAGACAAAGCATGAACGGGGGAGGGGCAGAGAGAGAGGGAGACACAGAATTGGAAACAGGCTCCAGGCTCTGAGCCATCAGCCCAGAGCCCAACGCGGGGCTCGAACTCACGGACCGCGAGATCGTGACCTGGCTGAAGTCGGACGCTTAACCGACTGCGCCACCCAGGCGCCCCAATGTTTGTTTATTTTTGAAGGATAGAGAGACAGAGCATGTGTGGGTAGGGGGCAGAGAGAGAGGGAGACAGAGAATCTGAAGCTGACTCCAGGCTCTGAGTTGTAGGCACAGAGCCCAACATGGGGCTTAAACCCAGGAGCCATGAGATGATGACCTGAGCCAAAGTCAGACACTTAACCAAATGAGCCACCCAGGTGTCCCCTTCTGTTTCTTAAATTCCATATTTAAGAGATGATATTTGTCCTTCTCTGACTTATTTTGCTTAGCATAATACACTCTACTTCCATCCACATTGTTGCAAATGGCAAGATTTCATTTCTTTTGATCGCCGAGTAGTATTCCATTGTATATATATGCCACCTCTTTTTTATCCATTCATAAGTCAGTAGACATTTGGGCTCTTTCCATAATTTGCCTATTGTTGATAAAGCACTGCTGTCAACACGGGGGTGCATGTGCCCCTTCAAATCAACATTGTGTAGTAAGTAGTAGTGCAATTGCTGGGTCATAGGGTAATTCCATTTTAATTTTTGAGAATCCTCCGTACTGTTTTCCAGAGTGGCTGCACCAGTTTGCATTCGCACCATCAGTGCAAAAGTGTTCCCCTTTCTCCACTTCCTCACCCACATCTTTTGTTTCCTGAGTTGTTAATTTTAGCCATTCTGATAGGTGTGAGGTGGTATCTCATTGTGGTTTTGATTTGTATTTCTCTGATGATGAATGATGTTGAGCATCTTTTCATGCGTCTGTCAGCCATCTGGATGTCTTCTTTGGAAATGTGTCTATTCATGTCTTCTGCCCATTTCTTCACTAGGTTATTTGTTTTTTGGGTGTTGAGTTTGGCAAGTTCTTTATAGATTTTGGATACCAACCCTTTATCTGATACGTCATTGGCATATATCTGCTCCCATTACATTGATTGTCTTTTCTTTTGTTGTTTCCTTTACTGTGCAGAAGCTTTTTATCTTGATGAGGTCCCAGTAGTTCATTTTTCTTATTTCCCTTGCCTCCAAAGACATGTCTAGTAAGAAGTTGCTGTGGCTAAGGCCATAGAGGTTGCTGCCTGTTTTCTCCTGTAGGATTTTAATGGTTTCTTGTCCCACACTTAGGTCTCTCATCCATTTTGAATTTATTTTTGTATATGGTGTAAGAAAGTGGTCCAGTTTCATTTTTCTGCATGTTGCCATCCAGTTTTCCCAGTACTATTTGCTGAAGGGACTTTTTTTCCATTATTACTCTTTCCTGCTTTGTTGAAGATTAGTTGACCATACATTTTTGGGTCCATTTCTGCGTTCTCTGTTCTGTTCCATTGATCTGTGTGTCTGTTTTTGTGCCAGTAACATACTGTTTTTATGATTACAGCTTTGTAATACAGCTTGAAGTCCAGAATTGTGATATCTCCAGCTTTGGTTTTCTTTTTCAACATTACTTTGGTTATTCAGGGTCTACTGTAGTTCCATACAAACTTTAGGATTGTTTATTCTAGTTCTGTGAAGAATGCTGGAGTTATTTTGATAGAGATTGTATTGACTGTGTAGATTGCTTTGGGTAGTATAGACTCACTCTAAGAATTCTTATAAGCAGTCTTTAAGACCAGGAATTATTTTATGGTAGGTGTTTTGTTTATTTTTTATATCATTTTTTCCATAATTTGACTTCAGTTTTTATTTTAACACTAGTAAAATGAACTGGAAAGTCTCCTAGCCTTTCTATAAACTTAAAAAGTATTGTTTTTCTTTTGAGAAATAATGTTCTCATAGAATGGATATGATTTAATTTTTCCATTAAAATATAGATGGAGGAAAGATAACATGTGATGTGTAACAATTTTAGGAGTCATATCTGAGGACTCAGTGTGGTAAGGATGGTGATGATGATGACAGTCATTCTTTGTATACTTATTATTAGTATGGTAAGTACTGTATGAGCATTATCTCATTTCTCTCTATAACCCCATAAAATTTAGGTATGTTTCTTATTCTCATTTTTCAAAGGGGAAACTGAAGCACAGATTTTTTTTTTAGTTATTTTCCCAAGACTGTATAATTGGCAAGTGATGAAGCCAACATTCCAACCCAAATTGCATGTCTAAAATACTTGCTACCTTTGCCATTAGACTAGCATTCTGGATTCCTGATACTGGCTTTAGGCATGTTTCTTAACTTCTTTAATCTTCAATGCCCTCCTCTATCAAATGAGAGTAAGAGTAGCAGTTCTTAGCTTTTCATAACTTTTTGAGGGTCACAAAGGGTTTGGGGTCTTTGGGGGCCACGTTGTGAGTATAAATGAGAAAACGAAGTATTCAGTAAAATTCTTCATACACAGAAGTGCTCAGTAAATGATAATGTCTAAAGCAATAATAATAATGAAATAAAGTGTCTCTTTGCGTACCTCATCTTCAACCATATGTCTCTTACTGCTGTGCTGCAATATAAACATCCTCCTGACTCTGCCTTCTGTCTTATTTTAAGCCAATCCAATGGACAGAACAGCCAAGAGTGATTATCCTAAAGTTTATTTAGGGTTTTAGCATCCCTTTGTTAAAAACCTCCAGTGCTTTCCCTTTGCCTGTTGAATTAAAATAAGAACTCAGCCTGAAACTCAAGGCTCTAGCATCTCGCTCCTGCTTTATCTTTCCTACACAGAATCTGTGCAGTTATTGTTTGGGGTGGGGATACAATTGTTTGGGGTGGGGATACAAAGACTTTAGGTTGTGAGGCTTACTGCAGATCCACAATCTGCCTTTAGACTGTTGATGGCAGGGATGCTCCAAGTCCTTCCATGATTGTAACACTCTTAACACAAAGTGTCACTCAGATGTGGGTAGTCAACTTGTACCTCCTGCTCCCTGAAGATACTTCTGATTTTCCTATCATCATTCCTTTCTCCTAGTATTTATTTGAATTTTTCTACCTCTCCTTCAGAATCTGTGGCTTTTGTCAATTCATCTAGCCTTCAAGGCCAAGCTTAATATCACTTATATTCCCAGATCCCTCCAGTTTCTACCTGAACCAGTCTCACACTTTTTTAATGTTTACTTCTTAAATGTCTTTACTTTTTACACCTGTTTATAATTATTTTTACTGAAGAGGGCACTTACTACCCTGCAGCTGTTTTTGAAGGAAGGCTCAAATCTGATTCATCTTTGAATGTCCCAAAGTGTATGGGACTGTATGTTATACTTTGCATTTATTTCTGAAGGATAGAGACCCTGTCTTAAGTCATTTGGGAATAAACATGACCTTATTTATCTTAGCATTGCTGGTGCCTGCATAGTGCCAGGCACATATCAGGTGATAAATTCATGTTTTCTAAATCAATGTTTTCATCTTAATAGACTGGAAGTTTTTTGAGGCACTTAAGAGCAATATTTATTATTTGTTTGTTGTATCCATTCACTCATTGCCTACTTTATTCAACAAGACTGAAAATGCTGTCCTAAGCAGCATCTTTACTTCACTCTGTACGTCAAGCTCTGTACGACAAGCACAATTCCTTTTAGGGACCAAGTGCTTAATATGTTTTGTTGCATGGACTGGTTGGTAGCCTGGAACATAAGCTAAAGGTATAGATGTTTTCATGCTTTCATTCTATTTGGTTTCATCTATTTCATTCATAGATGTCAAAGCATCTCAGAACCTGCAGGGTAGGTTATGTAAATGTAAAGCTAGATAGATACAGTTTAACATGTTGGCATCCTATCAAAAAAGTGTATACACTCTGAACAAACCTCTTTTTATCCTAGAAAAAAAGATGCCAAGAAAGTACTGGTTTTTGGTTTTGTCTTTATGGGAATGGGAGCCTCTTAGTACTTCCTTAATTTCTACTCCTCCTCAATTAAATAAACAATAATAAATTAAATGACAAATTCAAAGGAGTACATAGATTTACACTTAGAGATTACTTGTAGTCTGTATAGACCAATATGATTTCACTAGAGAAACATAACTGCATGAAAATCTTTTATCTTATTTTAAATTGTTATTCTTTTAAAAGTGTTTCAGTATGAGAAGGAAGCCTCATGGGCTAGGGTGATTTTAACCTGAGTGTTACATGGGGATTTGGACTTGATCCAGATCATTTAAAAATAGCTCTACACTACTTGATTATTTAAAACACAATTTTATGATTTCATTATTTGGATTAAATATAAATTTATTTGACTTTGCATCATACTAAAGTGATAATCTAGAAAAGAAGGCAGATGCCTTTTATACTAAGTTTCATTATGAAATTTTGCTTGCCAGAATCGCTGTCAGGACGTTCTTCTTTAATGTTTGTTTATTTTGGAGAGAGACACACACACAGAGTGTGAGCAGGGAACGGGCAGAGAGATAGGGAGACACTGAATCCAAAGCAGGGTCCAGGCTCTGAGCTGTCAGCCCAGAGCCTGATATGGGGCTCGAACTCATGAATGGAGAGATCATGACCTGAGCCAAAGTTGGACACTTAAGCAACTGAACCACCCAGGCGCCCCTAAGGATATTTTTCAAATCTATTGAAAATTGCCTTTCAGTGTAGTAATTAGTCATTATTAGTCATCTTCTAAATGAAGTGATACAGCAGAGTACAAAAAGCATATAATGGTCAAAAGAGCTGGGTTCAAATCCTAGCACAGCCACTTAAGGTCTTTGAAAGGTAGGCAGAGTTTGATTTCTCTGAACCTCTTTCCTCATATGTAAATTTGGAATAATACTTCTGAATTCTTAATATTGTGAAGCCTATATGATATTACATGATTTAAAAATTAGGTTCGGCTATTAGCAGATAAACCTCAGCTGTTGTAGTAGTTACGACTGCTAGAATTTACTAACATAGATTAATTTACAAGTTTTTTTAAAGAGTTTATTCTTTAATAAAGAAAACTGCATACTTAAATAATGTTTTAACAATTGATAATTGATGTTTTTTTTAATTTCCTTTGGAAATTCCTTCCAGAAATTTCTTTCTGAAAATCTAAACTAAATTGGAATTTATACAGTGTAATATTATGGAAACATATCTGAACTAGGCATTAGAGAAATTGCTGTAAAATTTGCTTTGCCACTAATGATAGAATCTTGGTCAAGTCATTTGAGCACGGTGGGCTTTAGTTTCCTCCAGTATAAAATGGGAGAGTGAGGGCAAGGGAGTTGCAGTAAGTGAAATTAAAACCCCTTTCAGTTCTAGAATTCAGTGATTATTTTTGGAATAATATTATTCCAATTCATTCTAAAGGTCAGATTTCTTTTCAGTTTTTTATTGTCCATGTTTTTTTATTGATGTTAACGATGATGATAATCACCAAGGATGGTCATGAAAACTGGTTAGGGACCTCTAGAAATTCTGATTCAGTATGTCTGGAGAGGGTCACAGGAATCATAGTTTAATAAGTATCCAAGGTGACCAAGTTTAAACTGCTATGATATTTTACCTTATTTTATCTAAAAGCTAAGTTGAGTTTTTCTGCTCTTTTTGGGGAAGAGGAAGAGTCAATATGCTGGGTTTGAAAGCTGGGATCCACCAGTTTGTGAACATTTACTTTATTTAACAAATGCTTATTATATATTCACAATGCCAGATAATAAAGGAGTGTATTACCTAGTTGGAGAATTTTTATTTATTTATTTTTATTTTTTTTTATATGAAATTTATTGACAAATTGGTTTCCATACAACACCCAGTGCTCATCCCAAAAGGTGCCCTTCTCAATACCCATCACCCACCCTCCCCTCCCTCCCACCCCCCATCAACCCTCAGTTTGTTCTCAGGAGGGGAAGGAAAAAAAAAAAAAGAGGTTAGAGTGGGAGAGAGCCAAAGCATAAGAGAATTTTTAAAATATCAGGATAGTTAGTAATAGGTATATAGGGGGAAAAGGGGGGGGGGATGAACAGAGATAATCAGTTTTGCCTGTGGGTGTGGAGGACTTTGAAAGCTAAATAGGTATTTCCCCAGCAGAAAATGTGGGAAAGGGTGTCAAAGAAGGGAGGATAATGTGAACAAGAAAGTGTAAGAATGCTGGACAACTTTGAGCAATATTGTAGATGGGACAGGAGAGATCTGCTGGAGGAAAAGTGGCATTCGTAGTAGAAAGGGCTATTAATGTAATTCTAAAAGGTTTGGGCTTGATTCTGAGGAGAGTGTGATGGAAGGGATGAAGAGGTTCATAGGAATGTGTGTATTCTAAAATTCACTCTACCCAGGTATAAAGGGTGCATTTGAGGAGTGATAACGAACCAGAAGACCCAGTTAGAAGACAACTGTAATCTCTACTAGGAAGCATTACTAGTTACTACGAAGGGCCCAACCACTGGGGTCAGACTACCTGGCCTTGAATTCTGGTTCTGCCACTTATTGCAGGTTTCTAAAATTTCCTCATTTGTATATTTATGTGCCTAAATTTTTTCATGTATTAAACTGGGATATAACTCTGCTACTTATTGCTTAGGTTTGTTACAAGGATGAAATGAGAGAATATGTTTAAAGTACTTGAAATGGTGCCTGGAGTTACCACTTAGTCACTGTTAATAGCTGCCGTTATTGTCATTGCTATGGTTTATTCAGGGCTGCAAAGGTCATGGGTAGACTGGAGGTGGCAAGAAAAGAGAACACGTAAAAATAGAACAGCTTTTCAAGGACTTGGAGATATTTTAAATACATGAGGATATCTGGACTGAGATGAATCAAAAATGATTACCAAGTTTTATACTTTGAGTGATTGGATACCATTTAGCACATTTCAGTTGTTCAAAAATGATATTTCATAACCAAATCACATTAACTTGTGTGTTCAATGCTGCGTGGAATAACAGCTGTACCAATGATCACAATCTGTTTCTGAGGAAATTTCATTTTTGGATTTAATTATTAAAACTACCCTGAGAGTTATGGTTGTTCTTAAACTCTTAGAATTTTAGAACTAGAATGAAAACATTGACACTAAAATTACAGATTATTACAGCTACTGAGTGAAAGATGCAGAACAAGAGTCTAGGTGTTCGGATTCCAAAGAACACTCTTCTCTAACCAACAAACCTAATATTTGAGTAAAATCAGAAAACTTGTATATAAATAGACAAATAATATGATAAAGGGTTAATAACACTCTTTATGGAGTCGTTTTGAGTACATACATCCTCTGTGATCTCAATAGGTAAAATGGTGAAAGAAATGCAAAAGCAAGAGGAAATAAAAATAGGTAATACATGTATGAAAAAGCTGCCTTCATCATACTTTACTAGTGATAATATCAATTGGTACAAACTTTTTAGAATGTATTTTGGTAGTAGGTATCAAAAGCAGTACATTTCTCATAGTTTTGTCTAGCTGTTTTGCTCCCAAGAAACTATCCTAAGCAATAATAGGAATATAGGGTAAGTGTTCATATAATGTTATCCTTTGTAAAGTATACTGTTTTTAATAGAAGTATATATATTAAGTGCTCAAATACATTATATAAAATAGAATAACTTGTATAAGTTATATACATAATATATATACATATTACATACATATATGTAATTTAAATTTATTCAAATATTTATTGGGAATAAAACAGATAAAGTTTGTGCACTGAAATGGTCCTCTAAAATAAAGTTCTACAATGAGAGTTTTAAAAGGTAATTTATTTTTCTTTATTAAAACAACAAAAGCAATAATAATATATTCTAGTGTTGAAAATTCAGAGCATTAAAAAAATATATCACCTATAATTTTATTACCATCCATGAATAACTATTAGAATATTTTCATATACTTCCTTCCAGATTCCCCTTCTCTCTTTCCATGTATCTGTTCATGCATTCACCTATCTATCCATCCCAAGTAATAAGTGAGCCAGTTTGATTTTATTTGTACCTAGCTACTGAACCAATTTACTGAAGGTTAGCACTTCTTTTTTAGTAAGAAAAAATTGAATAATTAGAGTAAACCAAAGAGTATGTTCTTAAAGAGTTTTATATCCCCCAAAAGCAGAGATACCTAATTTTTAGTAACCTCCATTTGGTACAACAAAACTACAAACTTGATAAAATGAAGGAAGCATTGTATTTTTATTTCAACCCATATTTGGCTTTTCAGGACATGAAAGCATGTAAGTGGAGTGAAACTATGAATAATCTTGAGAATGAATCCAGTTTAATGGAAAATTTTTATTATACTTCCTAAGGAGTTCCCCAGAACAGTAAAGGTGGAGAAAGTTCTGTGGCTACTCAGCAACTGAAATAAAAAGACATAGTATTTCTAGGGGTGCCTGGGTGGCTCAGTCAGTTAAGCGTCCGACTTCGGCTCAGGTCATGATCTTGAGGTTCGTGAGTTCGAGCCCCGCGTTGGGCTCTGTGCTGACAGCTCAGAGCCTGGAACCTACTTCAGATGCCATGTCTCCCTCTCTCTCTGCCCCTCCCCTGCTTGCACTCTCTCTCTCTCTCTCTCTCTCTCTCTCTCTCTCTCTCTCTCTCTCTCAAATATAAAAACATTTAAAAATTTTTTAAAAAGACATAGTATTTCTAAAACCCCACATTTGGGGTACCCTTTTGTATCCTGAAAAATGAATTAGCTTTAAAGTAAAAATCCCTACCTACAGTGGTACTGCATAGCAGAGCTCCAAAAATGATACATTCTCTTCACTGAGGACAAACCATATTTTGTTGTATTTTATCAAATTTATTTTTTCCTTGAACCTTCTGGTTCATATTCCTTCTTAGCACTTCATTTTAAAAAAAGAAAAGTGAGGGCTTCGGTTCTCATCCTTCTAGCCATGGTAGAGTAAAAGACCAGACTGACTTTTCTTCCTTAAATAACTCAGAGCCTAGACAAAATATACGACAAATAGCTTTAAGCATTGGACAGCAGGCGATTTAGGACAGGAAGGGATCAAATGAGATGAGCCCTGTAATGACGCTACCTTACTGCCTTGAAAATGCCCAGGCCATGGTATATAGAGAGTGAAGGAACCTGTAGTCTAGCAGTCTTCTTGAGGAGACAAAGTTGAGAGTTTAGGAAAGTCAGGACAGCCAGAATTCACAGAAGAGACATTGGAGGGCAAGAGCTGCACAGATAGGACAGAGTTGGAAAGAGACAGAGAGAAAGCACACAGGAGTGTATGAGCTTGGGGATGGTAAATCAGCTGAGCGCTGATCAGAAAATGAATATGAAGAAACTATCTGAGGTTGGGGAAGACCACTGAAAGGGAGCTGGGTAAATACTCCTTGGAGCCAACACAGGTCTTAGAATTCTTTGTTTCCCACCAGCCACAGTTCAAAGTCTCATAGTACATAGAGTATCAAGCAAAGTACTCCAAGGGGTATTCCCTCAGTAGTAGGGAAAAATTAGCCACAGACTGAAGATGGCTCTAGTCCCATCTGGGGTGGGGGCAAGGAGCTTAAAAGCAAGAACTAAAGGATCAAAGTGTTTCCAAATAATTATACTGCATCTCAAAACAAGTATTGAAAATAATGTTTAAAGAAATACAGATATTTAGAGTACAGAAATACCTTGCTGTAAAGTTAAATTCATAATGTCCAGCATCCAATAAAAAATATGAAGTCTGAGAAGAAGCAAGAAAATATAACCCATAATAAGAAAAATTAGTCAATACAAAGAGACCTCAAAATGACAAAGATGATCACATTAGACAAGGACCTCAGTACAGTTATTATAACATGTCATCTGTATAAGATGGTAGAGGAAAGCATGAACATACTGAAGAAAATCAGGAAAGATTATTTTAAAAATTGAACTTCTAGAGATAAAAAAGTACAATGTCTGAGATTAAAAACTAAACTGAATAGACTTTATAGCTGATTAGACAAAAATAGAATAAAATATTAGTGATCTTTAATACATGGCAGTAGAAACAGAAAAAGAGACTAGAGGAAAAAGCAATAGAGCATCAACAAGCTGTAAAAAACTTCAGCCTAGTGGATATATATTTATGATACCCACAGGAGAGGAGAGAGAGGCAGAGAAAAAAAATTTTTAAGGAAATATTGGCTGGACGTTTTCCAAATTTTATAAAAACTATAAACTTAGGAGATCCAAGAAGTTCATGAATCTTACACATCAGAAATATGAAGAAAACTGTACTGTCATCAAATTGCTTAAAACCACTATGATAAAGAAACAGTCTTGGAGCACCTGCATGGCTCAGTCAGTTAAGTGTCTGACTCTTGATCTCAGCTCAGGTCTTGATCTCATGGTTGTGAGTTCAAGCCCTGCGTTGGGCTCTGCACTGGGCATGAAAGTCTACTTTTAAAAAAAAAAAAATCTTTACAGTAGCCAGAGGGGAAGAAATCATAAAAATGATAATGCCAGTAGATTTCTTGGAAATGCAGACCAAAGACAGTGGAATAACATTTTGAAGTAACGGAAAACCAAACATTTTAACTTGGAGTTCTATATCCAGACAAATATCTTTTAAAAACCTGAGGCAAAATCATGATTTCTTTCAGAAATACAAAAGCTGAAATAATTCATAACCAACAAACCTCCACAACAAGCAATGTCAAGGGAGCTTCTTTAGACAGATGGAAAATGATATCAGGCAGATATCTGCCTCTACCCAAGAGAATGATATCATTAGAGATGATAATCATGTGGATAATTGTAAAAGACCTGTTCCTGTCACATTTTTTTAATTGAAGTATGATTGACGTACAACGTTATGTTAGTTTCAAGTGTACATCATAGTGATTTGACAGTTACATCATGACAAAATGCTCATCGTGATAAATGTAGTTACCTTCTGTGACCAAAGATAATTTCTACAGCATTATTGACTATATTCCATATGCTGTACTTTTAATCCTTGTGACTTATTTATTTTATAACTGGAATTTTATACCTCTTAATCCCCTTCACCTATTTTACCCATCCCCACACCTATCTCCCCTCTACAAGGACCAGTGTGTTCTTTGTATTTATGAGTCTATCTCTGTTTTGTTTGTTTGTTTTGTTCTTTAGATTCCACATTTAAGTGAAATTATATGGTATTTTTTTTCTGTCTGACTTACTATACTTCTAGATCCATCCATGTTATCACAAATGCAAGATTTCATTCTTCCTATGGCTAATATTTCATTGTGTTATATATACCGCATCTTCTTTATCCAGTCATCTAGCAATAGACATTTAAGTTTGGTCTCCCATCTTGGCTACTGTAAATAATAATCCAGTAAACATAGGGTTGCATATATATCTTTTCAAATTAGTCTTTTTGTTTTCATCCAGGAAGTACCCAGAAGTGGAATTACTGGTCTTACGGTGTTTCTGTCTTTAATTTTTCAGGGAACTTCCATACCGTTTTGCACAGTGTCTGCACCATTTTGGATTCACACCAACAGTGCATGATGGTTCCCTTTTCTCTACGTCCTTGCTAACACTTGCCATTTTTTCTCATTTTGATACTAGCCATTCTGACTGTGTGAGGTGATACCACATCATGGTTTTGATTTGCATTTCCCTATTGATTAGTGAATTGGGGTACCTTTTCAAGTGTCTCTTGGCCATCTGTATGCTTTTTTTTTTTTTCAACGTTTTTATTTTTATTTTTGGGACAGAGAGAGACAGAGCATGAACGGGGGAGGGGCAGAGAGAGAGGGAGACACAGAATCGGAAACAGGCTCCAGGCTCTGAGCCATCAGCCCAGAGCCTGACGCGGGGCTCGAACTCCCGGACCGCGAGATCGTGACCTGGCTGAAGTCGGACGCTTAACCGACTGCGCCACCCAGGCGCCCCCATTTGTATGCTTTGAAAAAGTATCTATTTAGGTCCTCTACCCATTACCTAACTGGATTGTTTGTGGGTTTTTTGCTGTTGAGTTGAATGCGTTTTTTATTTTTTATATTTTGGATATTAACCCTTATCAGAAACATGATTTACAAATATTCTCTCCCAAATTGCCTTTCTGGTTTATTGATGGTTTCTTTCACAGTGAAAAAGCTGCTTAGTTGGACGTAGTGCCAGTTGCCAACTTTTGCTTGTGTTTCTCTTGTCTGAGGAGATAGATTCAGGAAAATATTGCTAAGGCTAACGTCTAACATATTGCTATGTTTTCTTTTAGGAGTTTCATGGTTTCATGTCTTACATTTAATCCATTTTGAGTTTATTTTTGTGTATGGTATAAGAAAGTGGTCCAGTTTCATTCTTTTGCATGTATCTGTCCTGTTTTTCTAACACTATTTATTGAATAGTGTTCCCCATTGTATATTCAATATATGCCTTCATTGTCATAGATTAATTGACCATATAAGTATGGGTTTATTTCTGGGCTCTCTGTTCTGTTCCACTGATCTATTTGTTTAATTTTGTGCTCTTTTCATATTGTTTTGATTACTGTATATTGTATAGTTTGAAACCTTAGATTGTAATACCTTCAGTTTCATTTTTTCTCAAGATTGCTTTGACTACTTAGGGTCTTTTGTGGTTCCACACATATTTTAGGATTATTTGTTCTAGTTCTGTAAAAAATGTCATTGATATTTTGATAGGGATTGCATTGAATCTATATTTTGTTTTGGGGTATATGGACATTTTAATAATATAAATTTTTCCATTCCATAGGCATGGTATATCTTTCCATTTATTTGCATTGTCTTCTGTTTCTTTCATTAATGTCTTATAATATTCAGAGTACACGTCTTTCACCTCCTTGGTTGAATTTATCCTTAGGTATTTTATTCTTTTTAATTCAATTGTAATTGGCATTGTTTTCTTCTTTCTTGCTTTCTTCTCTTTCTGCTACCTTGTTTTTAGGGTAGAGAAATGGAACCGATTTCTGTATATTAATTTTGTATCCTGCAACTTCACTGAACTCATGTATTACTTCTAAAGGCTTTATGGTGGAGTGTTTAGGAATATATATATATATATATATATATATATATATATAATGGCAGTTTTATTTCTTCCACATTGGATGCCTTCCAATGTGAATGACTTTTATTTCTTTCCTTTTCATCTCTTTCTGTCTTTTTTTGTCTAATTGCTGTGGCTAGGTCTTCCAGACTAGGTTGAATAAAAGTCGCAAGAGTGGGAGTGCCTGAGCAGCTCAGTTGGTTAAACATACAACTCTTGGTTACAGCTCAGGTCATGCTCTCATGGTTCATGAGTTTGAGCCCCATATCTAGCTCCACATTGACAGTGCAGAGTGCAGGGCCTGCTTGGGATTCTCTCTCCTCTCTCTGTCCCTCCCCTGCTCACAGTCTGTTTCTCCAGATAAATAAATAAACTTTTTTTAAAAAAGTGGCAAGAGTATTCATCCATGTCTCATTCCTGATCTTAAAGGAACACCTCTCAGCTTTTCACCATTGAGTGTATTTTTAGCCGTGGGGTTTTTCATGTATGTCCTTGATTATGTTGAGGTATGTTCCTTCTAAACCCACGCTGTTGAGAGTTTTTATCATGAATAGATGTTAAATTTTGTCAAATGCTTTTTCTGCATCTATTGAAATGATCATGTGATTTTTTATCCTTCATTTTCTTAATGTGGTATATCACTTGGTTTGCAGATATTGAACCATCTTTGCATCCCTGGAATAATTCCACTTGATCCTGGTGATTGATCCTGTTAATGTATTGTTGAATTTTGTTTGTTAATACTTATTGAGGAGTTTTGCATCTATGTTCATCAAGGATATTGGTCTGTAATTTTCTTTTTTTGTAGTTTCTTTGTTTGGTTTTGGTATTAGGGTAATGCTGACCTCATAATAAATTTGGAAGACTTGATCCCTCTTCAGTTTTTTGGAAAAGTTTGAGAAGGATAGGTATGAGCTCTTTTTTTTACATGTTTGGTAGAATTTACCTGTGACACCTTCTGGTCCTGGACTTTTGTTTATTGGGAGTTTTTCAATTATCAGTTCAATATGATTACTAGTAATCAGTCAGTTTAGATTTTGTTTCTTCCTGATTCAATCTTGGGAGATTATATGTTTCTAGGAATTTACCCATTTCCTCTAGGTTGTCCAATTGTTGGTATATCATTTTTTATAGTAGTCTCATAATCCTTTGTATTTCTGTGTTGTTGATTGTAACTTTTCATTTCTGATTTTGAGTCTTCTTTTTTTCTTGATGAATCTGGCTAAAGTTTTATCACTTTTGTTTATTTTTTCAAAGAACCTGTTACTTATTTTTGTTCATTCATTTCTGCTCTGACCTTTATTATTTCCTTCCTTCTACTTTGTTCTTCTTTTTCTAGATTCTTTAGGTATAAGGTTACATTGTATATTTGAGATTTTTCTTGTTTCTTCAGGTGACTATAAACTTCCTGCTTAGAATTGCTTTTGCTGTGCCCCAAAGATTTTGAACTGTAGTGTTGTATTTCCATTTTCATTTGTCTTCAGGTTGTTTTTAAATTTCCTCTTTGATTTCTTCTTTGACCTATTGGTAGTTTACTAGCATGTTGTTTAACCTCCATCTTGTTTATGTTTTTTCCACTTGGTTTACTTGTAATTGATTTCTAGTTGCATACCATTGTCGTCAGAAAAGATGCTTGATACAATTTCAGTCTTCTTAAATTGATTGAGACTTATGGTGTGGCCTAACATGTGATCTCTCCTGGAAATGTTCTATGTGTACTGGGAAAGAATGTATCCTAGTGTTTTTAGATGGAATGTTCTGTATATATTTGTTAATAAGTTCATCTGATCCAATGTGTTGTTCAAAGCCACTGTTTCCTCATTGATTTTCTATCTGGATGATCCATCCACTGATATAAGTTGGTGTCAAAGTCCCCTACTATTGTTGTATTGCACAGAATTCTTAGAATTCTATTCCTCCCTTTACTTTCCCCTCACTTTAGAAGTCTCTTTCAAAGACAATTAATCGTTTGAAGCGAAAATAATAACAATGTAAAAGGGGGGGGTTATAACACATACGGAATGATAATACATTACATTTTGTATAGTACGTTACGCAATTGACTGGTACGTTTGTACCAGGTACAAAAGCTGACAGAGGAAGAATCAAAGTGTACTGTTGCAAGGTTCTTAGACCATAAAGAAAGTGGTATGTTACTTTAATATTACTTATTATGCTAGGTTAAATTTTTTTAAGTAATTTGAACAGATACACGCAAACAGCAATTGAAGATTCATAAAATGTAACAATTCAAATGGGCAAATAAATTTGGAGCTAAGGATTGTCTCTGTCCCATATTTCAAAAATAATTTCTCACATATTTGTTTGATATATTTTAAGATTAAAAATGAAGGATGGTGTGAGATATCTATAAATAATATTGCTTTGAAACAGTAAAACCTAGATTTCTTAGTCATACATAGCTTGCTTTGGATAGAATTGGGTGTAACTCTTTTTAAGAAACAGGAGGACAGGAGCCTGTACTTAGACATCCATCACACTGAAAGATTTATAAACAATTTTTCTACCCTCATTTCTAGGCTTTTGTTGTTTTAAGAAGGCAAAGTGAATAAATAGTGCCAGCCTCAGCTCAGGCAGAACTGTTAAGCAGAAAAAATGTGTTGTCCATTTTCTCTCTTCTCCCGCTTTTTAAAAAAATTCATTTATTTATCTGAGAAAGCGAACATACAGGCAGGAGAGGGGCAGAGAGAGAGAGAGAGAGAGAGAGAGAGAAGAAAGAGATAATCCCAAGCAGGCTCCACATTGCCAGCACAGAGCCCGTTATAAGACTTTAACTTCCCAACCATGAGATCATGACCCGAGCTGAAGTTGGATTCTTACCTGAGTGAGTCACCCAGGTTCCCCTCTTTCCCACTTTTGTTGGCTACCAACTTTATACCCAGCCCTGGCAGCTGATACATGATCTCTAAACTATTGCATTGTGTTATTTTCTGATACTCTATTTCTCCAAAAAAGTAGGCATGTCAGGTTAGCTGCATTTTGCTTTCTAAAGTAATAAGTATTAGCTTTAATATTAATAATGCAGATCCTTGAAGAACTGCACTTTGTTCCAGCTCCATGTGCCAACCAGCTGGGAAGAAGAAAAGGAAAGGGGAAAATGATCTACTTCTTCCTCTGTGTGATATTTTGGCAATTATTTTTAGCATTGTTTCTTATTTAATAGTGATGGATTTAAAAAAAACCCCTTATACCAGTGTGCAATAGCAAATGTACTATATTTCCTTAATAACAATTCCTTGTATTTGTATTTCACAAATACTCAATCGTTTGCTCCTTAGAGCCATCCCAGGGATTTTCAGGTTTGGAAACTGTATCTTAGGGAGACAAATTTCAAGGGTAATCGGATAGAGCCAATACTAGAACCTAGGTCTGCTGAACTTCTAGTTTAATTAAAATCTCCAAAGGAGGACAGAAAGTGTTGAGATTGGGTGACAAAGTGGTTGCCTGTGTGTGGGAGACTGCTGGCAAGAACTCGCCCAGGCTTTTTAAAGCCTGACTAGAATTCATTTCTTTATAATCTTTGAGAAAAATATAAGGACTATTCTTTATGGAAGTCCTAAGAATTCTGTGCATGAACAACCTTGGGAAGCTGCTGCTGCTGCTGTTGCTAAATCCATGCCTGGGAATGAAATTCCACAGGAATCCGTTCTCTTGCTAACTCACTAAGATTCATAAGAAGAACTACAGTTCGCTGCAGCCTCCTCAACTTGGTGGACCCTTCATACAGCCTTGTGAATATAGTCTTTAACTGTGTTCTCTTTTAGCTGTTTCATATTTTTTTAATTCTGTCGTTAGTATCATTCTTTTGACTGGTTTTCCCAATCAGCTGTGATGTCTATGGCTATAAATAACAGAAAACCCAAAATTATGATACAATAAGAGGGTATATTGGCTTCCACAACTTGAACTCCAGATGCAGGGCACACTTGAGGGCTCTCTCAGTTGAATACAGTTTCTTTTCTCTTGACTTCCTCTGCTACTCTTGATATGTTGGCTTCATCCTTAGACTGCTCTCCTCATAATTGCACTGTAGCTGTAATAATTCCTGGCTGTGTGTCTGTACTTCATAGCATCCACTTGTTTCCCAAAGCTCTCTGATGGGGGTGGGGAAGCTTTTTCCCAGAAGCCCTGAGGAAACTTTTTCCCATGAATTATTAAACCATATTGGGTCATGTGCCCATTCCTCACCCAAGCCCTATGATTTAGGGAGTTCCCTCTCTGAATGGCTTAGGCTTGAATTTCCAAATCAGTCACGGGAAAGGGACTTGTTGCACCCCTGGATCCTGGCAGTGGGGTTAACTTTCCCTGACATAGAGTGGGGTTGGGGGCTGAGGGTGTGAAAAATGAGATTTCTCTAAGAATAGGGGAAATTAAAATAGAATGATGGACAGGGAACCAATAATGTCTGCCTCCATTGTTTGCTTTGGTTTGGTTTGGTTTTTTCCTCTTTTGGCTTTTAGGGTCAGTATGGAATATTGAAGAGTATGAGTTTGGGCTTAAGTCTAGCTTTCAGAGAGCTATTGTGGCACCTAGCCAGGTTCCTTAACTCTCTAAGCCTCGGCTTCTCTGTAGGAATCTTGTAAGGATTAAAAATAAGATAGGTAAAGGATTTACCCCATAGGAACTCACTAGCTATTAACATTTTTGTTAACTCTTAAAATTATAAATAATCAGTGAAATGAAAGTGCCATTTTTTTCCTGCTGAGACCCATTCTATCCCTAGTTATTAAAACAAGTGAACCAAAATGAAGTTTTGTAGAGAATCTAGGTTATAGGTATACAGATGCTTACTATAAAATTATTTCATCTTTTTGTGTCTTTGAATACTTTTATGATGACATGTTGAAAATAATGGATTTACAAGAATAACAGTGTTGCAATAAAAAACACTAAGGGTGAGTCAGAAATACCAAGCCAAAAATTCCTCTTCTCAAGACAGCAAAGTGTAATCTAAATGATAATTCCATTGAATTGCAGGAATGGTACTGTCCCCTTATGTGTCAAGCATTTCATGACTTTATAAGGAAGTGTGTGGTCTGAAATCCTGGGTTTCCTGCCGTAAGTTGTTTGGCATTCATTAACCATTTTGTGTGAGCAGCCCATGACACGAAGGGATAATGAAGTATATATGAGATCTCACTATATGAGCTCTGAAGTTAGCCTTTCAGAAATAAAGGTGTAGGAGGGAAAGCTGTACATAGAAGGGAATCAAGAAAACAACTTTTATTGATTCTCTATTGTGTATGTTACAGGGACTCTGTGGTTACAAGGATTAATAAAATATCTTCCCGACCTTGAAAAAGCTCATATCTTAGGTCAGAAGACACTCCCAGTAACTAATTATGAAGAAATGCCCTAATAAAATTGCATCTGAGAATATAGTGCAGGAAGAATTACAAAAAGATCCTCATAGCAATGGCTATAACAGACCCTTCAGTTAGGGTAAAATTGTTAATGCTTGAGATTATTTCCTACAGCTTTGTTTATTTAAAAACATAGTAATCTGTTCTCTTGCTAACTCACTAAGATTCATAAGAAACCTGGACTTCACCTCCAAAAACTAGGTACACACTCCCTTTTGTCAACAAAACTCCCAGTCTCTCTGCAATCATATCATGTGATTGAGAAAGATTACCTGCATACTCTCTCTTCCCCATAAATAAGAATGAAAGGCCATCAAGGGTAGGCCAAAGTTCTTACAAAATAAATTGGGAATAGTCAGGGCCAAGACTTTGACATTAACCCCACTTTTTCCTCTCCTGCCATATATCATCATTCTCATCTCCCACAGGTCATATCTTAAGAGTTGGCTCTGTTCTGACCCCAGCACTTTGGAATCAGTCCAGTTGACTCTTCCAGTGATGTGTAACATGGCTCACCTTTCATTGCTGTTTCCATTTTAGCAGGTTGCCTGCTATTATTTTACCAGGACTTTTTTGTCCTTTCATTTTAACAAATGTTCAGTTGCAGAATTCATTGTAATGGAATCAGACCCATGTAAAGTATATCATTAAGATAAGGTAACTACTGTCTAAGCAGCTCTTAGAAGGGCATAGAGTAAAAAGGGTGAAGAAACCCCCAGAAAATTTCTCAGAAGTCTTTCACCAATTTGTTAAGAGATTATTCCAAGAACTTCATTCCTTTATGTAAGATGGTGGGATGCGTGAATGAATGAATGAGCAAAAGAAATAGAAAAGTCATGTGTAAAATGTTTGGCAAGCTATAGGCAATATAAATAGCTTCTAACATTGGTATAACTCTTTACAATGCATGGAACTTGTTCACTTGTATCATTTAATGTAATCTCACACCATTCCTATAATGTAGGTGTTTTATTTATTTTATGTTGTCATCAGTGAGATACAAAGATGTTAAGGCCCCCTCACAGGTAGGTGGAAGAACCAGAGTTTGACCTATAGATCCTCTGATTCTAATTCCAGAGCCATTTCATTTTGCCCAAATTGTTCTTGAATCTAGGAGACAAGAAGCTGTAAACACATTTGGTTTTGGTAAGTGGAAGGCAAGCAGGAACTTCACTTCTAACTGGTAGACTAGAATTTCCAGCTACTGTAGTGAGAAAACTGTTGGTTCTAATGAATAAAAGATATGTCAGGTTTCCAGTACAATTCTAACTAGCATGCCTGAAAAAATGCCATAGATTTATTTTTAATCTACATTAAATGTATGATGAGGAGAATGAACTGGGATTGTAATGTGAAGATTATGCCATTTCACCCTATGAGGTTAACATGTTCAAAATGGAACTCCTGATCTTTCTCTTCCTTCAGACCTACTCCACCCATAGTTTTTTTTTTCATATCAGTCATTGACAACTCCCATTTTTCCAGTTGCTAAAGCCAAAATTTGTGAAGTCTTACTCACCTCCTTTTGTATTATATATCATATCTAATGTGTCAGCAAATCCTGTTGGCTCTACCTTCAAAATATATCCAGAATTCAACTTCTCACCACCTTCACCATTTGCCTTGGCCCAAGCCATCATGTCTCACCTACATGGCTAGGTACATAGCTTCCTGACTCATCTCCTTTTTGTACTCTGTTATCTCAGCCTCATATTCTCAAAACAGCAGCCAGAGATCCTTTTAAAACCTAAGCTAAACATTTGTGTTGTCCTCTCAAAAGCTTTCTTCACTGGCTCCTGTTTCTCTCAGAGAAAAGTTGAAGTCTTTACAGCAGTGGCTTTCCAGGACCTGTATGATCTGGCTCCTCCATTAGTCTCAGACCTCTACTCTTACTGTGCTTCCCAGTGCTCCTGGGAGAGCGCTCCTATTCTGCTCCAGCTGCACTGGCCCCCTTGCTATTTCTGGAGCATGCCTAGCATGATTCCTGCCACCAGGCCCCTGTGGGGACCTTTCCCAGTAGCTCCTTGCTCAGATGTCTCCTTTTTAATGAGGCCTACCATGACCACCCTTTTGAAAATTTCTGTCCTTCTGTGGAAATCCTGATGTCCCCTACCTGCTTTTGTTTTTCTCACACTACCTCTGATTTAGTAACATACTGTATGGTTTACTTATTAGATTTATTACTTCTACTTATTAGAATGTAGGCTCCACAAGAACAGGTTTTGGGGGTTTGTTTCAGTTTGGTTTTTTGTTCATGGATACATCCTCCGTGCCTAAAATTATTGGACACGTAGCAGGAGCTCGGTACCAATGTGTTAAATGAATAAATGATGGATGTATTTAATGAATGTCTCTAAGCAAAGATTTTACAGTTGTTGAGGAGATCCTGCTATGCTGTTTCTGACAGCAGTTGACCAATATAATGCCCTATGCAATAAAACTATCAATAGAGGTGATAGAAACAAGAGAGATCAGTAGAGCTGAAGAGTTAGTTTGGTTACAAAATTCCTCAGGTAAAGACTAATGGTCTTTGTTATTCAAGGGAAAGGAGAATGTATGATGTAATTGCTATGGCTTCCTAAATATTACTTATGTAATAAGTAATACTTGACATGATATGGCTTTTCCAGATTTGTAAGAGAATGAGATATTTTGCATTCATTTATTCAACAAGTATTGTTCAACATGTGTATTAGGTACCAGGCACTGTGTAACTAATTTCAAATTAAAATGTGCAGCAACTACAAAGAATATACTTTAGTATATCTGTATTTAATGAGGGGAAAATGAAAGTTTCACTGGTTTAAGTTTCGCTTGCCAGCATTGCTTGTGTGTATTCCCTCAGCTTTTTGAAAATCAGGTACTCTCCACATGCAGAGATAATGGTCCTCACCTATCATTAGTAGGACATATACTTGGACTTGTTCTTTTGCAGTAATAATGTGAATAGTGGCTCACATTTGCAAAAATGTTAGCCAGAATTAGGAATGTAGACTATGTCTATGAACAGACATTTTTCTGTATGAAACTAACTTAACTAGATACTAGATGAACTGACTTGCCTAGACAATCTATTATGTGGGCCCATAAGATACCGAGATTGGAAAAGGTCATTAGCAGGATATGTCTGTCAGTTGGTGGCCAGTGCAGGATTGATCCTAACTGGTTTTTTCGTGCTCTAGATCGCCTAGGTTTTTTGGGTTGAAGCTCCATTTCCCTTTTAATGTAGTAAGCACTTTTTTTCCCCTATAAAATAGCCTATTCTTTGGAACGGAAACAGCATTAGGTCTTTGTAATTTGGGTAGTTTTTAGCACTGGATTGTTTAGTTTGTAAAAATATTTGATTTAGACCGAGCTTGTGGCCTGATGATGTTTAGAAGAGTGCCAAAGTGTAACTCATAGAAGATGCCAGTAAAAACCATAGTTGGAAGAGGTGAATAATGGTTGCGTCATTTTCCTGGTAGGTGTAACCAGGCCTGAAAATCCATCACTGCCATTTTTTAAATGTGTTCCTAAGAATAAAGTCAGCTGGTATTCTGTGAACTGCATTAAGTATCAAAATAAAATATCTGCCGGTGCCTTGAGTCACTGTCCCACTGTCTTTACATTGTTCGGGAAGCTTTGTTTCATCATTGTGTTTTATTGCCAAAAATAGCAGTAATATTTTTCCATGACTTTTAATAAGCATTTTAGTTCCAGTGAAAACCTTGAACATACCAGATTTTTCATTGTGACTTAACTTTGATATCAAACAAATTATTGTTAACAGGTTCTTGTAAAATATTTTAAAATCTCAGTTCCTAAAACACCTTCTCTGAAATAAAGTCTAAAGACCAATACAGCAGGAAAAAAGTAAGCACATTTGGTGAAAATAAAATCAAGTCTCTTGAGTAACATGTGATAATCAAGTCAACACAACAGATCAGATTCCTAGACTAATAAGGAACAAATTATTTTAAGATTGAAATGAAGTACACTAAATGTATTTAATTCTCCTTAATTAGTGCCGAGTTTTTCTAGAAATACTGAATGTACAGTTTCCAGATTCCTGTCGTGAATGAAATACAGTGCAATAATTGATAAAAGTGTATTTGTTCGTTTGCATATATGCCTTTGGCTATGTTAGGAAAAGCAGAGGTGCCTGAAGTAGATGGAACCACAAAACCATCTCCTGCCCCATGGAGAGTATGGGTCTAGGACAGAATGGGGAAAGGACAAACAGAATGGAATAGAAGGTGAATTATTGGCATCTTGCAGCGTTTGGGTACACTGATTAGGTGTGGGGAGGCATGGAGCAAAAGGAAGTAGTGTGATCCTTGTCTTTTCTTGAGCCCTTAGACCTGTAACCTCTCTTTCAAAAGTAAGAATATTCCTTCCCCTTCAGAAGAGTGGCATTTTCCTAAGGAATGCTGTCTTCACTGGGGAAGAGTATGTGCACACGTGTAGTTGGAAAATAGAATATAGGGTCCTGCCCCATGGTTAAGTCAGTAACCCATGAAGACAGACTGCTTTATCCACAGCAGTTCTTGAGAATATTTGTCTATGACCTCAACTTCAATTTGTACTTGTTTATAAAAGAATAAAAAGAACAGTGACAGAGAGACACAAATAAAGACAAAGAACTCTTTTCCTTTTTTTGTTAGTTGGTGAGAATTCTCAAAAACTTCTTTTTTCACACCAATCTCACTGCAACTGTGTCTCTTCAATCCGCGGTTTGTATTTTCTTTATTTCACTTTTTTTACTTTATCCCTGAGGCCGGGACCACAGAGAATATTCAAAAAGATGGGACTGGAAGGAAGCTGGATAGAATCTACAGAAAATCCCATTTCAGCCCAGAGCTCTTGGTATGTGACCATATAATTTATCATCTGAACCGGAAAATTTGAGAAATAATAGTGCACACTATTGATAAATAAAACAACAGGTGTGAATAAAAGGACTGGCTTGGGCCATCCCAGATATTGTGGTCATTTGAATGAAGGGATGGGTAGGAAGCTTCTACTGCCTTAGCCCCAAACTCTACTTTCTCTAAGGTTTCTATAAAATGTCAAGGGGAGATAGAAAAGCAATAGAGAAAATCAGCAGAACCAAAACTCAATTCTTTGAAAAGATCAGCAAAGGTGACAAACTCTTAGCTGGACTTAGCAATAAAAAGAAGACTCAGATTACTAAAATCTGAAATAAAAGAGGGGATGTGAATATTGACTTTATAGAAATTAAAAGAATAAGCACCATGTACAAAATTAACATAAAATGGATCCGGACCTACATGTAAGAGCTAAAACTATGCAACTTAACCCAATTACAAAAAATGGGGTAAGGATCTGAATAAACATTCTCCAAAGAAGGTATTCAGATGGCCAATAGGTGCATGAAGAAACTATCAATGTCATCAGCCATCAGGGAAATGGAAATCAGCACCACTTATGAGATACCACCTCACACCCACTAAGATGTCTGTAATCATAAAGACAGATAATAACCAGTGTTGCTAAAGATGTGGAGAAATTGTAACCTTCATACACTTGGTAAAAATGTAAAATGTTGCAGCTGTTTTAGAAAAAGGTCTGGCAGTTCCTCAAAAGATTAAACATAGAGTTATATATATAGCCTAACAGTTCTACTCTTACCTATGTAATGAAAAGAAGTAAAAACATCCGTCCACACAAAAACTGGTACCTGACTATGTATAGCAGCACTATTCATAATAACAAAAAGTAGAAGCAACCCAAGTGTCCCACAACTAATGAATGAATAAATAAAATGTAACATATCCATAAAATGGAATATTACTCAGCCGTAAAAAGGAATGCTACAACGTGGATGAACTTTACACCGTGCGAAGTGAAAGATGCCAGACACAAAAGACCATGTACTATATGATTTCATTTACATGACATGTGTAGAATAGGCCTATCTATAGAGACAGAAAGTAAAAAAGTGGCTGCTAAGGACTGGCAGGGAGGGAGAAAAATGAGGTAAGAAAGTGATTATTAATGGATATGGCATTTTGTTTGGGACTGACAAATGTTGCAAAATTGACTATGGTTATGTTTACACAATCCTGTAAATATACCAAAGCCCAAATGTCCATCAACAGATAAATGGGTAAAGAATATATGTATATACATATACGTATGTATACGCGTGTGAATATGTATGCGTACACACACACACATGCGTGTATATGTCCATACAATGGAACATTACTCAGCCATAAAAAATCATGGAATCTTGGCATTTGCAATGATGTAGATGGAGCTAGAGAATATTATGCTAAGTGAAATATGCCAGAGAAAGGCAAAAAGCATATGATTTCACTCATATGTGGAATTTAAGCAACAAACAAACATGGTGGAGTAGGGGGAGGAAAACCAGGAAACAGACTCTTAACTCTGTAGAACAACCTGAAGGTAACCAGAGGGAGGTGGGCTGGGGGATGGGTTAAACAGGTGATGGTATTAAAGAGGACACTTGGGAGGAGCACTAGGCGTTTATATGGAAGTGTTGAATTACTCTATACTTGGAACTAATATTATACTGTGTTAACTAACTGGAATTTAAATGAAAACTTGGAAGAAAAACATTGATTTGTATACTTTAAATAGATGAATTGTTTGGCATGTGAATTATTATCTCAGTAAAGCATATATTTAAAAACTATATCAATCATTCTTTTGTGGTTCAATATAAATTTTAGGATTATTCTAGTTCTGTGAAAAATGCTATTGATATTTTTTTAATTAAAAAAAATTTGTTTTAATCTTTATTTTTGAGAGAGAGAGAGAGAGAGAGAGAGAGAGAGCGCGCGCAAGCAGGGGAGGAACAGAGATAGAAGGAGACAGAATCTGAAGCAGGCTCCAGGCTTCGAGCTGTCAGCACAGAAACTGATGCAGGGCTCGAACTCATGAACCATGAGATCATGACCTGAACCAAAGTCAGACGCTTAACCAACTGAGCCACCCAGGCACCCCAATGCTGTTGATATTTTGATAGGGATTGCATTAAATGTGTAGATTGCTTTGGGTAGTATAGACACTTTAACAATATTTGTTCTTCCAATCCAAATACTGTTTCTTAATTTCTCTTTCTGCTGCTTCATTATTCGTGTATATTAATGCAACAGATTTCTGCACCTTGACTTTGTATCATGAGACCTTACTAAATTCATTAGACGTTCTAGTGTTTTGGTTGAATCTTTCAGGTTTTCTATATATATTATCATCTGCAAAAAGAATTTATACATTTCTGATATGGATGCCTTTTATTTTTCAGTCTTTCATCAGTCTGATAGCTGTGGCTAGGGCTTCTAGTACTGCATTAAATAACAGTGGGGAGAGCAGACATCCCTTTCTTGTTCCGGACATAGAGAGAAAGCTCTCAGTTTTTCCCCATGTAGGATAATATTTGCTCTGGGTTTTTCATATATGGTCTTTATTATGTTCAGTATGTTCCCTCTAACCTACTTTGTTGAGAGCTTTTATCATGAATGAATGTTATACTTTGTCAGATGCTTTTTTTGCATCTGTTGAAATGATTGAATCTTTTGTTGTGATGCATCATGTTGATTAATTTGCAAATAGTGAACCACCCTTGCAACCCAGGAATAAATCCTACTGATGATGGAATTTGTATAGACCCACAAAAGACCCTAAATAGCCAAAGCAACCTTGAAAATGAAAAGCAAAGCTGGAGGCATGACAATTCTAGATTTCAGATTACAATATTCACAATTCCAGATTACCATATTGTAAAGTTGTAGGAATCAAAACAGAATGGTACTGACACAAAAATAGACACAAAGACCAGTGGAACAGAATAGACAACCCAGAAATTAGCCCACAATTATATGGTGTATTAATCTTCAACAGAACAGGAAAGACTATTCACTGGGGTAAAGGCAGTCTCTTCAACAAGGAGTGTTGGGAAAAGTGGACAGCAACATGCAAAAGAATAAAGCTAAACCACTTTCTTACACCATACACAAAGATAAATTCAAAATGTATGAAAGACTTAAATGTGAGACCTGAAACCATAGAGATTCTAGAGAATAACACAGGCAGTAACTTCTTTGACATCAGCCATAGCAATTTCCTTCTATATATGTCTCCTGAGGCAAGGGAAACAAAAGCAAAAATAAACTATCGGGACTTGATCAAAATAAAAAGCTTCTTCCGCACAGCAAAGGAAACAATCACCAAAACTAAAAGGCAACCTACAGAATGGGAGAAGATATCTGCAAATGACATATCTGATAAAGGGGCTAGTATCCCAAATATTTAAAAACTTCTACAACTCAACACACAAAAAATGCATAACCTAATTAAAAATGGGCAGAAGACATGAATAGACATTTCTTTCCAAAGAAGACATATTGATGGCCAACAGACACATGAAAAAATACTCAGCATCACTCAGCATCAGGGAAATACAAATGAAAACTACCATGAGATATTACCTCACACCTGTCAGAATGGCTAAAATCAACAACACAAGAAACAACACGCGTTGGTGAGGATGTGGAGCAAGGGGAATCCTAACCCTCTTGCGTGGTTGGTGGGATGCAAACTGGTGCGGCCACTCTGGAAAACAGTATGGAGGACCCTCAAAAAGTTAAAAATAGAACTACCCTATAATCCAGCAATTGCACTACTAGGTACTTACCCAAAGAATACAAAAATACTAATTCAGAGGGGCACATGCATGCCAGTGTTAATAGCATTATCTGCAATAGTCAAATTATGAAAACAGACCAAGTGTCCATTGACTGATGAATGGATAAAGATGTGACATATGGCCAATGGAATATTAGCCATAAAAAAGGAATGAAATCTTGCCATTTTCAACCACATGGACAGAGATAGAGAATATTATGCTAAGCGAAATACGTCAGAGAAAGACAAATACCATATGATCTTGCTCAGAAGTGGAATTTGAGAAACAAAGCAAAGGCAAAAGAGAGAGAGAGAGGCAAACCAAGAAATAGACTCTTAACTATAGAAAACAAACTGATGGTTACCAGAATGGAGGTGAGTGGGGAGATGGATGAAATAAGTGATGGGGATTAAGGAGTGTACTTGCTGTGATGAGTACTGGCTTTTGCATGGAAGGGTTGAGTCACTATATTTTATGCCTGAAACTAATATTACACTTTATGTTAACTAACTAGAATTTAAATAAAAAACTTTAAAATATTGAGGGGTGGTTGGTAGCAGATTTGAGTTTTGTGGCCTGTCACATGATACAACCATCCTAGGGTAACTTTGCTTTTATCTGTTTTCCATATTGTGCATGTTGACTACCTGTCCCTACCCACTACCCCATCACCCCATAAGAGTTTCTTTGAAAAAAGAGTACTATGACTATAAAGTAGTTTGAAAATCTCTGGAAACAATGAGCTCCAGAACCTCTTCCAGCTCTCAGAAGCATGACTCAGATGCACTGAACTGAGAATTTGAATTTGGCCTAGATTACCCTATTTTAACTCAATGTCGACAAAAGGAGAGCTGTGAACAAAGACAGTTTTTTCCCACATAGCTGCACACAGGTGTGACTTAGTGGAAACAGTGGAACTCAGCCAGCTCTTCAGTTCCCTAGTGCAGTGCTCTATCTCCAAGCTCTGCTTCCTGTTCTTGAATACAGTGACTGCTAAAATAGACACACCTGGTCCCAGCACCTTGCAAATGGATTTTTCCTTTCAGCATTTCAAAATACATTCATATATTGATGAAGGCTTTCTCTGGGAAGCCATGTGTCTGAAATCAGTAATAAAAGCCTTGCTGGTCCCTGAGGTACTCATAATGGTATGTGTTGCTTCATTCCTCCACTCTTTTGTCCTACTTCTTTTTCCTTATTTTTTCATTCATTCATTCATTTGCAAAGTGTATATTTGTAGAGCATCTACCGTGTGCTTAACACTTGATATGTAATAGTGAACAAAATTGACTTGTCCCTGCAATTATGGATCTTGCCATCTCTAGTTAGGGAGACATATTAACAACAGCAACAAGATTTACAAAATTTTTAAACTGTGGTAAGAGCTATGAAAGAAACAAATAAAGGTCCTCAATAGAGACTATGTAGATTATGATTGTATAAGTTTATTTTATTTATTTTGAGAGAGAGAGTGAGAGAAGGGCAGAGAAAGAGGAAGAGAGAATCCCAGGCAGCCTCTGTGCTGTCAGAGCAGAGCCCAACACAGGACTCGATCCCACGACCATGAGATCATGACCTGAGCCGAAATCAAGTGTCAGATGCTCAACCAACTGAGCCACTGAGGTGCCCCTGTAGATTATGGTTTTACAATGAACTCTGTGTTCAAATATCAGCTACACCACTTAACACATGTATGTTTAATTTTGTGTGATTTTGCACAAGTTATCTGGGCCCCAGTTTCCTTATCTTTTTTTATTTTTAAATTTTTTAAAAAAAATTTAATGTTTATTTTTTGAGAGAAAGAGAAAGGGAGACAGAGAATCCCAATCAGGCTCTGTGCTATCATTGCAGAGCCCAGTGGAAGCTCAGAACTACTAACCATGAGATCATGACCTGAACCGAAATCAAGAATCAAATGCTTAACTGACTGAGCTACCCAGGCACCCCTATTTTTTTTTTATTTTTAGAAAGAGCACGCAAGTGGGGAGAGGGATGGGAGGAGAGAGAGCGAGCGAGAAAGAGAAGCTCAAAGGGTCCACGCTCAACACAGAGCCCAACGCAGGGCTCCATTTCACAACCATGAGTGAGATCATGACCTGAGCTGAAATCAAGAGTTGGATGCTCAACCTACCGAGCCACCTAGGCGTCCCCTCAGTTTCTTTATCTTAAAATGGGGATAATAATAGTACCTACTTTACAGGGTTGTTCTGAGAATTAAATGAATTGACATAGAAAAGTGTCTAATGTATACTAAGTGCACATAGAAAAGTGCACCTTCTAAGCAGGCAGTAAATGCTATCTGTGCATTGTTATTGCTTTAGAGAATATCAGGGAATCAACTAGTTAGGTTATCAGTGTTGCCATCTTAATCACCAGCATTGTGGTCATCCAGTATACTTATCTCACGTTGTATGCATATTTTGTGCACAGGATTTACAAAAATGAGCATAACATGTTTCTGGACTCAAGAATCTTACAATCTAGTTAGGAGATAGAAGGGAAGGCTTAAAAGAAAATAGCAGTGGAAGGTAGTATATGCTAAGTACCAGATAAATGATAAAGATAGTATGTCCTACAGGACTGTAAGAGAGAGAGGAGTTATTGTGGGCTCATAAAGGGAAGGCTTCATAGGGGAAATGCCCATTATGCTATGATTACTTAATTTCACATCCCCATCTTGGTCATCTGGCCAATTGCTTTCTCAATGGTGGTGCTACCTGCAGTCTCTTTGCCCTCCAGTCTCTACTCCCAGTGCACATTTTGATTACATTTATTTTTCCCAAGCACTGCTTGTCATTTATTTGCTTAGAAAGTTTAGTTTTCCACTGTATATAGCAGTGTTTCTCAAATATTAGTGTGCATAAATATTACTGGAAGTTTGTTATAAGTTCAGCTCACCAGGTGTCACCTTCAGGTAAGATGCTTTTTGGCATGAGGCCGGAGAGTCTCTGTTTTAACAGGTGCCCTAGGTTATTCTGATTCAGGTGGCCAAAAGGCTATAGTTTAAGGAAGACTGGCATAAAACTAAGAATTCAGTTTCCTTAACTGCTACCTAGAATCTTGCTTTTCCTGCCTTTCCAGCCTCATCCTCCGCCCTTCCCATCAATACCTCTCTTGTTTGAGCCAGATGGGGTGTTTCCTTTGCCATACACTTACCCACTCTCTTTTCTGTCTTTTGTCCCTTTTTCATTTATGTGGTTCCTTCAGCCTCAGTGTTCTTACTGCCATTTGAACAAGTCCAAATCCTGGTTTCTTTCAGTCTTGGAACAGACGTGTTCTAAAAGCATCTTTAGTAAAGTATCTCTAACCTAGAAGGCAGGCTCCAATTTAACTGATCCTTGTGTCTCCTTTTTCACCCAGGGGACCTAAATAAGCACTTTGCAAATTATTCACTTCAGGTGTTTTTTTTTTTCTTAATTCATACATTAAATATTTATGGAATGCCTACTGTGTACCAACCACTATTTTGGGTGTTGGTGATAAAGTAGAATTATAGATGCTCAAAAAGTCTGTTTTCAATAACCTTACATTCTAGTGGGACAAGTGTTTGTAAGTAAATATTTAAACTGTTTTGAGAAGAGTAATCTGGCAGTACTATATGGGATAGGTTAGGAAAGAGAAAGACCAGTGAAAGAAACTAATTAAGGAACTCAGGTAATTAGCCAGTGGGGAAACTGGGAAGGGCCAGTAAGAATAAAAAATACAAAGGAAAAACAGCAAGAGTAATTACTGAAATGAAGGAATGACCAGCAGTACTTGGTAGGGAACCGAAAGGTGTATTTAATATTTGAGCCCTTTGGGAAGGAACAAAAAAGAAGTTAACTTATAAAGGTGATATTTTAGGGGAAAGGTAGTTTAGAATGATATGGTAATGTTTTATTTATTTATTTCAATTTTATTTTTTGCCAATCTAAGTTATTTATTTAAGCTATCTCCTGCCATAAGCAAAGGAATGGAAGATCAGTATACTGGTCAACAGTTGCAACAAGTAAGGAAAGATGTGGAGAAGCGGGAACCCTCTTGCACTGCTGGTGGGAATGTAAACTCGTGCAGCCACTCTGGAAAACAGTGTGGAAGTTCCTCAAAAAATTAAAAATACATCTACCCTATGACCCAGAAATAGCACTGCTAGGAATTTACCCAAGGGATACAGGAATACTGATGCATAGGGGCACTTGTACCCCAATGTTTATAGCAGCACTCTCAACAATAGCCAAACTATGAAAAGAGCCTAAATGTCCATCAACTGATGAATGGATACAGAAATTGTGGTTTATATACACAATGGAGTACTATGTGGCAATGAGAAAGAATGAAATATGGCCCTTTGTAGCAACGTGGTTGGAACTGGAGAGTGTGATGCTAAGTGAAATAAGCCATACAGAGAAAGACAGATACCATATGTTTTCACTCTTATGTGGATCCTGAGAAACTTAACAGAAACCCATGGAGGAGGGGAAGGAAAAAAAAAAAAAAGAGGTTAGAGTGGGAGAGAGCCAAAGCATAAGAGACTCTTAAAAACTGAGAACAAACTGAGGGTTGATGGGGGGTGGGAGGGAGGGGAGGGTGGGTGATGGGTATTGAGGAGGGCACCTTTTGGGATGAGCACTGGATGTTGTATGGAAACCAATTTGACAATAAATTTCATATATTGAAAAAAAAAGAAAATGACAAAGGGGGGAAAAGAAAAAGAAGGAAGGTGAGCTTAAGGTCCCATATACTTTTCTGGTCTATGTGTATAACCATACCAGTGCTGTGGTCCACACTGGGTAGTGGTCCAAGTTCTCTTTATTCGTCTTCATAGTCAATCAGAAGTGGATTCACGTGAGAGTTCTGGTAGACAGTATAATTACCATCTTCCCAGGGAAAGGACTTGGACCTGGTATGGAGATGGAGGTAGGTGACAAACTCAGGTCTCTTGTGCTCTCTGTGATGCAAATTCAGGAAGACACTGAGCATGCTCACTCCTATGCCAGGGAGCGCTAAGAAGTAGGTGAGGACTTTCCACATGTGAGCTGTGCCCAGGACCATCCTACCAGCCCAGAAACCCAGTACCCAGCTGCCACCGCCCTCTTAGACCTAGACCTATGGTGATCTTTTAGATGCATAATGTTTATAATGGGACATACAAGTTGAAATGCTCAAAAGCAGTTAGAAATAGGAAGGTCTTGTAAGAGTCCAGCCCTTTCTCCTTCCTTTCTCCAACTCAACTCACTAATATTCTCAGTCTTAGCTGTTCCAAGGCCAAATTCCTCCCAAAAAATATTCTGCATCTCGTTTTGATTTTCTGGGGATGTGATATGACTCCCACTATTTTGTACTCCCAAGTGTTTGTGCAGAATGAGGTCTAAGCTCATCCCCAGAAGACCGTCTCTAATAATAGCCCTCCCTTGCATGGTTCTCAGCTGACTGGGTTTGGTTTGCTAGAAGAACTAGGAAGCCATCATAATTAAACTGGAGAGTCCTTTGGGACTTTGGGTATGGTGGTGAGGATCACTGTGGTCATTTATGACTCTTGTGGAAATAGGCAAAGTTTGGAAGATGGATTGTTAAAGCATTAGCATAACACATAGTTTGGGAAGCTACTTGCATTACCTGGAGAATCCTCTTTTTCCGTTCTTGTAATTGCTCGGGCCAAAAAATTCAAATCACTTTTGTCTCCTGTCTTTCTCTCATAATATCCAGCAATCCAGTCCATCAGCAAAAAACAGGTGTGTGTATGTGTTGCGTAAAATTTTATGATCTGATTTCCCCACTAGGATGTAAACTCCATGAAGGCAAGGACTTTGTTTCTGCTATATCCCTAGTAGTGTCTGGAACATAGTATATGCTCAGTAAAAATTTGTTGAATGAATGAATAAATGTGAAATACTTTTTACATATTTTGCTTAATAATTTTGACATTTGCTCCATCTTCAAGAAGCTAAGGAAGTATTTTATCACAATAAAATTATTATAGCTAAAGTCCAAACATTAACCGTACTTGACTGAATAACATTACCTTATAAATATCATTAAAAAAATAGAATCTTTATTCTTTAAGTAGTTTAGAGAGATACAAATTTTAAATACTAAGAACACTCCTCTTTAATGATGCTAATTTGGTAAGCTGTTATGAATATGATTTTCTGAAATTTAGTATTAACGAGAGACATTGTGATAAGATCAGTTAGTACTCTTATAGCTGCTATGATTAAAGTTTATGAAAAATTTAAAAGCTTTTTGAGAAAGTTTTCTCCTGAGTTTCCAGACTTGCTTCCTACTTTAATGTTTGTAGAGTTGATGCTTGATATTTGGGAGGAGGTAATCTAACATTTTCTTTTTTTAACTTCTAAACTTTTATGCAGACAGTTCCACATGGTCAAGAATATCCTTAAGATATATGTTGGATTACCTTCATTAATATACAGTAAGTTGTTTTCTTAGAACAGCAAATATTACTTAGGACATATAAGGATATGAAAATTAACTGATGGTGTAGGGCCGGCTGACCCCAACTATTGTTAGGAATACAGTATTTACTTGGTTTAGAGAATACTTCAAATTTCTAGGGATTAAAAGGAGAGGTTATGATCAAAGCAGTTTGTGTGGAAGGTCATTTTAGTGATGATTTTTATGGAGTAGCAGCACAGAACAAAGTTCTTCTAATGGAAAAGAAGAATTGGCTGCAGGGCATAAGCAAATGTTTTTCTCTAACATCTTGACCATTTTGCATTTCAAGTCCATTGTCCATTGCATCATTAAGGTATTGATAACATAGGACAAACAGAATCAATATGTAGCTTTAGTTCAGTTTGGATTTGATCTGCTATCATGAAGTTAAAGGGTAGCCAATAAAAGTAAGTGAACCTCTATTCTATGTCTTGATGGATTTCAATAAAATCAGCTAAGTAGTGGAGACTACTGAGATTCAGGTTTACTTTGAAGAGAATCTACAGTTAACCAAACCAGATTTGTTTAGATTTAATAAATAGAATATATGATAATGAAAATCAGCTCAATATTTTTGTCAACTATTTTCTGTTTGGCAATGAAAACCAGCTATTGGATAAAGTTAATTATGGATATACTTAAACCCTTTTCATTGTTTTTAAGTTGTACTGAAAATGAGGGGAAGATTAGTTTTAAGAGCATGCTCTTGCATCACTTCCATAAACCCTTCATGGTTTCCTTAAAGGACTATATGCGATTTGAAGGATAAAATAATCAAGAGTTTGTATGTATTTTTATCAATAGAAATTTCACCAAGTTCACCTATAGTTTTCTTATCAGAACTCTTACCAGGTTCAGAGTTGCAAGGCAAAGGACCACTGGAATAGTTAATAAGCATATTCTACTTCTGCCCTTCTGCAGAAACTACATGCAAACTTTTCTGTGACTCTTACAGAGAATGCATAGGCTCGGTAAACTTTCATCTGCTTCAGGGTCAGGGCTGATTCAATCTTACGGCAAGTTTATGAGAGTGGCTGATGTGATACAGTTGTTTCTAGTAAAATCAGACTAGCTCTAAGGAGCCAATCTAAGTCCGTCTCTGAGTAAAATTCTATGAGAAACAGACTCCAGCTCAGACACAATTGTAAACCCTGATATAATAAGGACTTGCAGCTGATTTAATCCTATTGAAAATCTTTAAGCAGCCATGAGACAAAATGGTTTCCACATTGACATTAGTGGTATGAACCTTGGATTTCATCAGTATGAGAGGTAGTTACCTGGTACACACAGTAGCCACTTTTTAAGAATTACCATCGTGGTCATTTCAAAGCAGGGTGTTTTTTCTAACATAGAGGCATCTGTTTTGATAAAGATCCAAGTTCCCACAATGTGTTAAGTTTTATTTTTTAAAAACTGAATCATTACAAAAAGCAAACAAGTCAAACGTAAGTTCAGAAGTTAGTATAAATCAACTAGATCTAGTCTCCTTGAACAAAAATGACCAACCTGTTCTAATTTTATATGTGACAGACATAGAGAGAGAGAGGGGGAGAGAGAATGAGAACTGTTTCTCAGTTAAGGCCTTGTATGCAAAGTTTCACCTGGGACTAATTTTTTTCATGAATTTAGAAGCTCCTGAAAATAAGCTTATGCTATGAAGTCGTATATGTATAAAAAGGACAGACAGACACAAAAGTCTAAAGGTCAACACTGCAGATAAAATCTCAAGAACTATGATTTGAACTTGTGTGGAGAGGTTGGTGTGTAGACTTTTTGTTTGTTTGTTTGTTTGTTTGGCTTACCATATTGAAACACACTGATAATAACCAAGGTCTTATATAGTCCGTTTGGCACTTAGAACTGGTCCGTTTTTGTCCTTTACAACTTTAATTAGAACAATAGACCAAACACGGACTATATAGTAAAACACAACCTTGCCTGAACTGTCACCATGCTGCTTTTGTTGCATTTAGCCCTGGTCTTGAAATGTGAATATGTGAACTGACACTTAGCAGGCTGTAGTGGCCTCATACTGTTACTTCAAAGAGCCGGAAAAGTAACTTCATGAAAGGGAAAACTTGAAACTGTAGTACTCTTTACCATTCTATTTGTTAAGCAGTGATGGGTATCATTAGTTCTGCTCTTTTGCATAATTACTGCAGTATTGTGAAAACTTTTTTTTGCCGTCCAACTGGGAACAATTATATTATGTGGAATCTGGTATAACATTTGGCTTAGAGAAATAAAATCTAAAAAGCCCTCTTTTCTAACACTGTGTATCTGTAGTACCCAGTGCTTGTTCAAGTTTGGTTTTTAAGTTAAAAATAACATGGATTGGTGACAGTTAAGGAGATGTTTCATAAAGAAGGTAATTTATTCTTTATAATGTTTTAGTTAATTTCTTGTGCTTAAATTTTACCTAGCACATCACTGAGCTCTTATGGTAATTCATGCATAAAGTGATAACAAGTTTATTAAGTACAATGCCAACATCACTGAAAATTTGAGACTTAAAGATAAACTTTGTTTTCTTGATTAAATTAATTCATCCAGCAGAAATTAAGTATTGCCAATAGTTACGACAATTTGCTATTTATGTAACACTTCCAAAGTAGGCTGTTTTGGGGTTAAAAGTATACAACGACCTTCTCCCAGCAGCAGTACCCCACCCCATCCCAAAAACCAAACTTCCAGAAGATGCAGCTAGAAGAGTATGTTTGCAAATGTTTAGACAGTGAGGCACATAATTTTCTCAAGCTTGTAAAAATTCTTCTTTGTAATTCCAGTATGTGAAGCCATTAAAATACTGTAACTGATTTTGTATTGTATTTGATTTTGTGTAAGATCTTTGCTTCTTTGAAGACACTACTACATTTTAGCAGGGATAGTAAAATTAGAGTAAATGTCACAGTGATATACCGATAGTGATTGTCACTTTGGTTTTGTGGTTTCACACTTGATTTTTCATAATTTATAAGATGTGAAAAATGATCTTCCGATCGGCAAAAAATATTCTGATGAAGGTTAAAGTATGACTGTCGCGTGGTGGAAATATTACTTCTGCATTGCTGTTTCAGAACCATAATTACAATAGGATGGTGGGAAAATACGTAGATATATCTGTGCTTGGTGTATAGTTAGGAAGGTTTCCTTAAAATGACAAAGCATTGGAATAGATGCTGAATTGCCCTTTTTTTTGGTCATCCATCAGAGCACAAAATGTATTTGTTTGAGATCTTGCTAATTCTCAAGAGGTTGGTTTCTACATATTTTTCTTTAACAGTGTAAATATCCATTTATTTGAAGCATTTTTATTAATGAGGCTGACTTTTGAATGTGCCCATAAAAACGTTGATATGGCCAAACCGGAAGTTTCAGTCAAGCTTATCTTTCTGTGCTCCCAAATACTACTGAAGAACATCTAATTAATGTCATTTGAAATTATTTTAACACATTCTTTGGTACTGTCACATACTCAAGTATGGCTTTAGCTCCTGCTCCTGAGATACTGTGGCTCTCGCCAGACTCCAGGGTGAGCTAGTAAACTTACCTATCTCCATGCATTAAAAGAAGGAATTGGCTCCAGCTCGCCAGCTCCCAGTACAGCTTTCAGCACCTTTCCCTGGGTGGCTAGGGTGTGTGCCACGGCCAGCTGGGAAAGGATGGGAAAATGCGCTGAAATGATCTAAGAAGTAAACTATCAACTTGATGTGTTTTCCTAGCTATCGAAAATCTTCTCGTATTGAAACCCATTGATAGTGAAACCGTAGAATTCCTCTGATTTAAGTACCATCTGGTTGTGCTCAAAGCTTTAAAGCTGTTATCTCCGCATAAAATTTCAGAGTCCTATACTTTTTACTTCACCAAACTATCCATTTTTCAGCCACAAATATTTTTCCAGCTCTTTCAGATTTTATCTAAAAGTATATTTTAACAGTATTTAAATAGTTCTTAAACAATAACAATTTATCTTGATAGATGGCATGGCTGTGTTTTTTCATTTTATTTTAATTAGCCATTGTGGAACCAAATTCCCTTTTGTTTTAGTCTTTTAAATATTGTTTAATTATAGTTATCATGCCAGATATCTTAAAGGTTATTTTACCAATACAGTTTCATTTAACATAACCCATATGGAATCAATAGCCCAGTTTCCTAAAGTGAATGCTTGGAAAATCTTACATTCATATGTTAAGAGTACACATCCTTTCCTCATTAGTTGGAAAGTACAGGGATTTTGGCACGGGTTCTGTGTGGAAGCATTGTGCAGCTTTTATATGGATTTTGTTTTTAGCCTTTGATGACACTGTTTAGAATAGGAAGTATCTAATAAGTAAAGCATTTTGTCTCAAGTGCTGCCAGTGTGTTTAATATATGCCTGGAGGTCTGAAACATTATCTTCTTCACTACAGTAATATGCATTTAATTCTCTGAAAGCAGAAGGTCGAACTTTTAAAAGGGACGCAAAGTACATTTTCAAACAGAATAATTCAAAACACATGGAAGAGGGGACCAGAGTAATGTACAGTTGGTTTTTATGGTTTAATCATGATCATGTTAATGCACACCAGTAGCTAATTAAAGAAAACTTTTATTGTCCATTTTAAATGAGTTAGGTAAAGAGTGGGAGAGCTGATGTAACAGCACTGCCCAGAGATCCATGTTGCTGCTGCATTCACTAACAGCAAGCAGATATTGCTGTTTTTTGACAACTTAAATTATTAGTCCCCTCAGACAATAATAAAGCAAAAGTTATTTTCAGAGTTATTACATGGTGAACTTTTCTCTTTCCACAAAGGAATAGTAAATTGATGCCCAAGTTTAGGGCTTAGCACACATAATTAATTATAAAACTTCTCAAGAGCAGGCCAGATCCTCTTTAGTATAATAGATAAATCTGCAGTGAACTGGTGACAAACCAATGGATTTTTAAATATGTCTCAAAAATCATCAGCTTATTTATTTCATTGCTACAAATAGTGTGGAAACTTAGAAAAATGGAGGAAATCTTGGCTTTTAACCCAGTTTTAAGAATTTAGTTTCCTAGTACTGAGAAAGTTGTACTTTTTTTTTTTTTTTTTTTTTTTTCCAGTGAGAGTCAGAGTCTTTCATCTCTGGGTCATTGGTTCAAATTCCATTCTGCTCAGTAGTGACTAGAATTAGTTACCATCTGACTTCTGTTCAGTAACCTGCATGACCCAAGCTGATAGCTGCCATCCTGCCCTTGCTGATTATTTATATCTCAAGATCAGGCTACCTGACATTCACTAGAGCTTAATGTGGCAATCTCAACACGTAATAGGGCTGAACACTAAATATCTTTACCTATGGGAGGTTTATTTTGTCATGTTAACACTGTTGGGGAACACTTAATTTACTTTAAGAAAGGAGAGACTAGACTTTAAATAACAAATCTGTAAATCAGAAAATGTAATGCTCTATTCATAGAAAATAGTCTCATGTAGTTAACTGTGTTCACCTTTCCTGACTGAGAGAATAAAAATAGTTGACTTCTGGATTTGGGTGTTCCACGGAACTCAGCCTAAAGGGATTCTTTATTATTTCTTTATTACGTTGTATACAGATATTTAGTTTGTGATGCCTCAAAACGTGGGCACTAAGTCCTAGACTGCTTTTTTCACATATTATTTGAGAATTCCTAGTTGGTAATGGATCTGGTGTATATTTGAAATTTTTATAATAGGGATAACTAAAAGCTTTAAAATTAAGTTATCATTTGGTAATTGCCTTGCTCTTTATTTTACTGAATTTTTATGTTAAATATGCTCCTTTGTGTATTTAGCCAGCACACAGTTGTTAAGCTCTACTATGTTACAAGGAACATCATGTGTGCTAGGAATACGAATGGCGTTCCCTCTTACCCATTGCCTAATATCTGACTGACCTTACATCTATTGATCAATCCCTTTAAGCCTCAGGTTCCTCAGCTGTGAAATGGGGATAACAGTACTCCTTCAAAGGGTTGTAACACTTGGTATAGAAAATGTACGTGTGTGCTAACATTTGGCAAATAACAAACGTACTCAGTGAGTGGTATCTTATTTTTTTTATTTTCAGTCGCTTACATTGAATTGCTCTGAGACAGAACACAGTGTGAAAAGTGCTAAGATAATATTAGTTTGTTACAAAATTGCAAAAGCTGGTAAGACTGGCACCATCTGGTAGGGTTGAGGAAGTCTTCGCAAAGAAGGGGACTTCTTTTTTTTAACTTACCCTTAATTGCATGCTGCTGTGTGTGTTGAACACATTAACTCATTTAGTGCTGCAGCAACTTTGTTGGTTGGATGTGAATGTCCCCAGCGTGAGGTTGAGGACCCAGCAGAGACTGTGAGGATTGCACGAAGTGTGGTCAGCTCACAAGGTAGAGTGCAGATCAGGAAAGAGCCCATGAATATATTTGGAAAGACCTTAAAGAGAACAGTATATGGGGAGGTCTGTGTCCACGTGTTTATATACTAACAATCATGTATTTCTAGTCTGCAGAGCAATTTTTTTCATTTCTTATTCTGTCAGAAACTAACATATCCTCAAACATTTCTGGATCTTCTCTTCAGCATGTCAGGCTCTGCACTAATCCTTAGTGATAGATAGAAGCCAAGTGACATGGCCGAGTCCCTCCAACAGTCCTTTACCTGGTAAAAGAGACAGGCATATGGCAGCTGCCCATTATTAGGTGCTTACTGTATACCAGACATTATGCTGACCTCTGTAGGCAAATTAGTTCATTGAATCTTCAAACCCTTTGAGGTCAAATTTAATATCCCTATTTTACAGATGAGGTTATGTAGCCTTAGAGAGGTTTGTACCTTGTCCAGAATCCTACAGTCAGAAGGTATTGGACTTGACCCCACAGCCATCTGCCTCTAAAGCCTATAAATATTTTAACACTATCTAATACTGCCACCACAGAACATTTTAGGAGAAAAAAATCGAAGTATGTGTAAAGTGCTAGGATCACCAAGCAGAAAAAGAATGAGAGAATAATTCTCAGACAAGTGTCATTTGTTCTGAGTCTTGATGGATAGCTAAATATTTGCCAGCTACCAGGAGCTCAGAAGGGCCTCTCCAGGCAGGAAAGAGCACCACACAGATAGAATGGCTTAAGAGTACATGATATCTTCAAAGAACAGGGTTAAGGGGTGCCTGGGTGGCTCAGTCAGTTAAGCATCCGACTTCAGGTCACGATCTCGCGGTCCGTGAGTTCGAGCCCCGCGTCGGGCTCTGGGCTGATGGCTCAGAGCCTGGAGCCTGCTTCCGATTCTGTGTCTCCCTCTCTCTCTGCCCCCACCTCCCCGTTCATGCTCTGTCTCTCTCTGTCTCAAAAATAAATAAACGTTAAAAAAAAAATAAAAAAAAAAAAACAGGGTTAAGTTGTTTTTGCTTCAGATAGTTCTTGTTGGACTTTGATAACAATATGTCTCCTTCAGCTATTTTAAAATCAACTTGCAAGAAATATTTTTAAAATTCTAATGAAAAAAATAAAATAAAATTCTAGTGTCTCTTATATCACTGTCTTGAATTAGTTAACAGCCTTCAACATTTTCATAAGCAACTCATAATAATTTGTACCATGTGGAAAAATGATACTATATTTATCAATTAAAGAAGCCTAAGAAATGATAAGCAATACCCAGTACATTGGGGAGTATTTTTCCATTGCTGGTGCTAATATAAATTAATGTAGCCTTTTTGGAAGGGTGTTGACAATATTCAGTAACCTTAAACTTTTTTATACCATTTACGTAGTAATTCCACTTTTAAGAGCCTTTTCTAAGGAAATACTAAGTGTTTTTCCACACATGTTTATTGACAAAAATTAAAAACTGGAATGTTCTGGGGCGCCTGGGTGGCTCAGTCGGTCTAGCCTCTGACTTCGGCTCAGGTCATGGTCTCACAGCTCGTGAGTTTGAGCCCCGCATCAGGCTCTGTGCTGACAGCTCGGAGCCTGGAGCCCGCTTTGGATTCTGTGTCTCCCTCTCTCTCTGCCCCTAACCCACTTGCATTCTGTCTCTGTCTCTCTCAAAAATAAATAAACATTAAAAAAAATTTTTTTTAACCTGGAATGTTCAATGATATGAAAATGGTTGAACAAATGTTCCTAACACTAAATGAAATATTATGCAGCCTTTTAAAACCGCATTTATGAAGAGTATATTAGCATTTTTAAAAACTGGGATATACTTTGTCTCTATGGTATGATCATAACCATAAGGGGACCGAAGGCAGGGGGGACCTTTGTACAGGTGGAGAAAAAAATACTGAAAGGAAGTACACTAAAATATTACCATTGGCCATGTTTGGTGGTAAGTGATAGTCGGGAGGATTTGGGTTTTTCCTCAGATTGTCCATGGCTTCTGTAATGAATCTGTGTTACTTGAATAAAAAAGCAAATGAAACATCTAGGTCTCGAGTAGCATCTCACAAACTGATGGTTGGCAGGACCTAAGAAAGGGGAGCAGAGGAGCAAACTAGAGATCTCGGTGCTGTGCTGCCACAGTGATGGGAACTGCCGCTGCCACCAAATTGTCCTTTGTTCTCCACACAGGGAGTGGTGGATGGAAATTTTTGAGAATAAGTAGCCTTTAGTGCACAAAAGAAGAATCCACCTTCAGGGTCTTTACTTACTTGTATTTTGCTTCATCACTTATGTATACTCTTGGTTCAAGTCCTATTGTAGAGAAAAATGAACTTCATTTTTAATAAAATACACTTTATTTTTTCCTTCATAATTTAAGACTGCTGACTTTTCCCTCTCTTTCCTCCTATCCAAAAACTTATAAATTAATTCTATAATGACAAGGGTAAACAGTATAAGCTACTTCTACCTAAAATAGAATTTCAACCGATAGTAATCATGATTTGGAAATACGAGTTTATTACACTACTTGAAAAAAAATCACGGTCTAGAAGACTAATATATTCTTTAAAGAGGCATTTTTAAATCCATACTACTGTTAGTATTAGTCCAGAGACAGGCAGTCTGACTCAAAATATACTCAAAGGTGTATGTTAATAATAGAAATGCACATTTGATGCTTTTTCTCAAGTATTTCCTCGGCATTTTAATATGAATAATTTTTTGAATGGTTACTTGATTTTTAGGATTACTCTGATATAGGTAATACTGGAGCCATTTTAACAACATATTTATATAACGTCCTTTATATAATAACACTTGGGGATGTAACTAGTTTAAAATATTTTATTTTTCCTTACAGATCTCTAAGCAAGAACAGAAAAAAATGGATACATTTGACGGAAACGTGGCTGAAACCTCATCTCGGTACAGTGGTGCTCAGGATAGTGGAATTGGCAGTGACAGCGTTAAGATCAGAATAGTACAAATAGAGCAGCACAGCGGTACCAGTCAGCATCGCATCGCCCGTCCCTCACGCCAGTCATCAATTGTAAAAAATCTCAATTTTATTCCCTTTGACGTATTTATTACCGCAAGTAGAATCTCACTAATGACCTATTCCTGTACGGCCATACCCAAATCAAAATCCCAAGAACATAAGGATGATGAAAAACCAGGCAAGAGTTCATTAAATCTCCCAGAAGTTGATTCAGATGTTGCTAAGCCCAGCCAGCCATGTATTTCTACCGTAACAGCAGAAGATCTCTTGAGCAGCAGCGTATCTTTTCCTTCAGGGAAGAAAATAGGGGTCATCTCTCTCGAAAGCCTTCATGCATCCACGAGGTCATCTGCTAGACAGGCACTTGGTATAACTATCGTTCGGCAGCCTGGACGAAGAGGAGCCGGTGACATGCAGCTGGAACCTTTTTTGTACTTTATTGTGTCCCAGCCTTCCTTGCTTCTAAGTTGTCACCACAGAAAGCAGAGAGTGGAAATATCCATTTTTGACGCTGTGCTTAAAGGGGTAGCCTCTGATTACAAATGTACAGGTAAGAGTCTTCAGCTTTACTGAAGTGCTAATAACTACTACTACTACATAGTGAGTTTTATTCCCAACGCATCAAGCTTGATCAAACAGAAAACAGCTGGCAGACCAGACGAGACTCCTTTTCTCTGCGGAATATGTAAATATGTAAAGTTCACGTCCCACAGCTGAATCATGTTTAAGTAAATGTTTGAAATGTATCAAGGTTTAGCCCCAGTGTTCTTACCGTGCCTCTGAATATTCATTTCTTTTTTCAAGAGCTGAATGAAACAGGGGTTCTTTCTGGCCTATAGAAATCCTTAAGAATTTCCAGTGATTGGGAAGTAAAGCTTTTTTTCATATTAATGGCCCCTGGGTATGCTTTCCATATTAATGCAGCTGTTCAGGTTGAAAACAAGACAAGAGGAAAAGGGGCTGTTGTAAACAGAAAGTCCATTGGATGAAAGAAAAAAAAAAAAACCTTAGAAAATGAAGTTTGTTGTTTTGGTATTCTTTTGATCTAATCATCTTGCTGTAACAGCATTATATTAAATGTATTTGAGAAAGTTTATGAGTAAGGTAAGATCATTTAAAGATGTTTATACGTGTATAAGAAACACATTTATTAGTGGTATTTGCCAATTGGCTCTTGTTTCTCCATCCATACCTTTCTTATAACCAGAGAGCATCCTCCTACATTATAATAATTATATTGAACTTCTGAAGCTTGTTGCCTTTTAAGAGTAGGAAGCGATCAGGGGTTTGGATTTAAAACATAATCGTTGATAGTAACAAGGGCTAATGGAAACGGGGTCAGAGTATAGAGACTTTTTCCCTGTGTTGAGGTAGAATCGGAGATTTGGCTGGAGAACTGGAAGGGGTAGCTGGCCATCTAAGATTCAGTACTGGAAGAAGGTCCTAGCAAGCTCAGGTATAAATCAGGCATTTTTATTGCTATCAGGTGGTCCCATCTAGCAGATGGAAGCCAGCAGTGAGGCATTTGGAGAATTTGTCCACTCTGGAAGTCAAGCTGGTTTGTTCTTAGCATAAAGGAGAACCATTTTACACAGCAGGCTCCTGGAGAGTAGATGGCAGGTGTGAGGATTAGGATTCATTTCAGGCCAAGGAAGTAGGGTCAGAGGAGCCCTTGCCTCTTGCTCAAGTGTAGTACAAGTCCTCTACTTTGGAAAAGGGTAACTAGCCAGTTGCTAAGGAAGAACAACCTAGGGTTACCTCCTAGACTGCATCCTGGCCTTCTCTCCGCTGATGTGCTGCTGGAACTAGCTCAGACTGGCTTGCAAGAGCCAATCGTTAAAGTTTTTAGGAACTTTGAAAGATAGTTGTTAAACCACTGGTAGTTTAAATCGGCAATGGTGAGAATATTTAGCCACATAGATGGGCAAATGCTGTCAGTCAGCTCTCCTGCTCTGAGAGCCAGTTTTTAAACATTTGCCAGTAACCACTACGTCCCTTCCTCAAACACGTTCTCATTTACTGAGTACATAATACAATAGGAAATACAATAGGTCCATCAGGGGCACTGAAGATGGGAATGGTACTGTGATTGATGTCTCATGTGATTCAAGGACTCATGCCTGTATACCTGATACCTGTTTGGGAGTCTGCTTAGCATTGGCCAAAACTATGTGCAGGAATGGGAAAATAAGTCTTAATTCCAAGGCACTCCTTAAGTTCTTTCAGCCATAGTTGCTTATAGGCTGGTAGCTTCAGTGGCCTCTACTACGAGATACTGATACTGAATTCAGTGAAATTATCAGGGCTCATATCAAAGCTGTGCATTTGAATTATAATCAGTTCTTAGGTTGAAATAATAAAGTATTTTTTGTTTAAAAAACTCCTTGGGGGTGCCTGGCTGGCTTAGTCAGTGGAGCATGTGACTCTTGATCTCAGGGTTGTGAGTTTGAGCCCTATGCTGGGTTTAGAGATTGCTTAAAAATAAAATCTTAAAAATAATGTTAAGAATTAAAAAAAAAAATTAAAAATCCTTGTATGTAGACCAACATGGAACCCAAATTCTGTAGATGAAGCTTAGAGTGAAGATGATGGGCCAGTTCACTACAGGGGGGTCCTACGTGGGAGGAAAAAGGTTTGCATACCTTCTAAGGAGCATCCTTTGCATAATATTCTTGTAGATGTCTTTCTTTACACAAAATGTGTCTACTTGGACATTTACATTACCCCAAAAAAGAATTATCAATATAAATTATCACATTTCTTAAAATCGAATTTTATCATGGGGCGCCTGGGTGGCTCAGTCGGTTAAGCATCCGACATCAGCTCAGGTCATGATCTCACGGCCCATGAGTTCGAGCCCTGCGTTGGGTTCTGTGCTGACAGCTCGGAACCTGGAGCCTGCTTCAGATTCTGTGTCTCCCTCTCTCTCTGCCCCTAACCCACTAGCATTCTGTCTCTGTCTTTCTCAAAAATAAATAAACGTTAAAAAAAATTTTTTAATGAATTTTATCAGAAAGTAAATAGTTAAAATATGATAGCTAAAAAAATTAAAGAAGCAACTAGCATTTATTGGATGTTCATTCTGTGCCAGACAGTGCACTAATTTCTTTAAATGTATTTTCTCATTTAATCCTTGTAACAACTCTATATGAAATGCTATATATAATCCCATCTTAAAGAAGAGGAAACTAAAGTGTGCAGAAGCTATGTAACTTGTCCACGATTACAGACATAGCAATAAGCAGAACTAAAATTCAAAACAAGATTTATTGGACTTGTTAAGTCTGGTCTCTCAGTGGATCCCTGGCGTAAAGAGAAAGACGTGAATCCACAATTCTCTGTCAGGCTTCATTGTCCAGGCCAGGATATGCAAATGGTTCCCTCTGTAATGTTTTAACTGGTGGATTTTTGTATGTTAAATGTGTCGTGATATGACTACACAGTACTGCCTCTCTTGGTATTATGACAAACCTAAGTTTTAATTCTAGCTCTGTTATTTACAAGATGTATACCTATCTATAGGGCAGTTGTAAAACTGAAAATAGGTAATTCATGAAAGTACTTAACATTGAGTCAAGCAGCTAGTAGGGCCGAATAAATGTTCACTTCTACTGCTTTAGCTATTATGATTATACAGCAAAAAGATTACCAAACTGGGAACCAGGAATTTAATATTAGCTTTGCCAGTAATTAGCAGGGTGATCTTAACCAGGCAATTTACTTTCTCGAGTTTCTGTTTTCTTATTTGTAAAATGTGGTGATTATAATAGATACTAACAAGGTCCATTCCAGTTCTAAAGCTTCATTATTCTCTAATTTGGAATTCATCTTCCCATACTCACCTTTCTAAAAATATTTATACTGCTTTGGCCTCAGGGAGTTGACTTCTGTGAGTACCCTATAAGAATAAAATGTATTCTGACTTGTCTTAAAGATGCAGATTTTCTTTTGACATTCTAGTGGAGCACTAATTCGTTTATTCAGTGTTTTAAATGCATAAATTTTATTAAATATTAATGAAGTTATTTTTTAAAGGTGATCCAGGGAATTTCTGTTTTACATTGGTCCCTTTGAGTGAACTGTACAAGTCCCATTATCAATTTAGTAAGCTAGGAACAATTGTAGCACTTTTCCATCCTAAAGAAAAGACTGTTCTGTTCCATGTTCAGGATTCTTTTGAAGCCCTGTAATCATGTGGGTAAGAAAAAAGAGAAAGATAAGAATGCCTATAATGTTAACATTCAGGGGAAGGAGAAAAGTTGAGGTGGCCGGTTTCATTTCTGGATTCTAAAGTGAAAGAATCATTGCAGTGTCTTGATTGGAAGGATAAAAAGGGATGTCGTCATGAAGCTAACTTTCTAAGAAAGATCCAGGAAAAGTTAAAGCCATCATAAGTTAAAAATGAAAGAGATAACATATTACATCTTTCTGCCATATTTATACTCTATTTATTGAGATATAATTGGCATACAGTATTAGTTTCAAGTATAAAAACATAGTGATTCGACATTTGTTTACATTGTGAAATGGTCACCATAGTAAGTCGTTACCATCTGTCACCTTACAAAGTTAATCCAGTTTTGTTGAATATATTCCCCACGCTGTATATTATACCCTCATTACTTAATTTATTTTATAACTGGAAGTTTGTACTTCTTAATTTCCTTCACCCATTAGGGCCCTCCCAACCTCCCTGCCCTCTGCAGCTGCCAGCCTATTCTCTGTATCTATGAATCTAGGTTTTATTTTGTTTTGTTTTTTAGATCCCACATATAAGTAAAATTATATGATATTTGTCTTTCTCTGCTTGATTTATTTCACTTTGCGTAATAGCCCTCCAGGTCTATCCATGTTGTCACAAGTAGCAAGATTTCATTCATTTTAATGGCTGAATAGTATTCCAGTGTGTGGGTGGGGTGTGTGTATATATATGGTAGCTCTTTTTTTAAAAGTTTATTTATATATTTTGAGAGAGAGAGAGCGTGAGTCGGGGGAGGGAGCAGAGAGAGAGAATCCCAAGCAGGCTCCGTGCTGTCAGTGCAGAGCCCGACGTGGGGCTTGAACTTAGAAAGCATGAGACCATGAACCACCCAGATGCCCCAAATGGTAGCTCTAACTTTTTGAAAACCTTCATGCTGTTTTCCATAGTGGCTGCACCAATTTACATTCCCACTAACAGTGGACAAAGGTTCCCTTTTCTCCACATCATCACTAACACTAGTCATTTCTTGTCTTTTTGATAATGACCATTCCCACAGTGTGAAGTGATATCTCATTGTGGTTTTGATTTTCATTACCCCGATGATTAGTGATGGTGAGGATCTTTTCATATGCCTGTTGGCCGTCTGTATGTCTTCTTAGGAAAATGTCTATTCAGATCCTCTGCCCATATCGTAAAAAGATTATTTGCTTTTTTGTGAAATTATAAGAGTTTTTATGTATTTTGGCTATTAACCCCTGATTGGACATATCATTGACAAATGTCTTCTCCCATTCAGTAGGTTGTTTTTTTAGTTTGTTGATGATTTCCTTCATTGTGCAGAAACTTTCTAGCTTGATGTAGTTAGGCCTTTGTTTATTTTTGTTCTTGTTTCACTTGTTTCTGGAGTCAGATCAAAAAAGACATCACTAAGACTGATATCAAGGAGCTTACCGGCTATGTTTTCTTCCAGGAATTTAATAATATCAGGTCTTACATCGAAGTCTACTCTGTTTTGAATTGATTTTTACATGGTGTAAGATAGTGGTTTAGTTTCATTCTTTTGCACGTAGCTGTCCAATTTTTCCAACACAATTTACTAAAAAGACTATCATTTCCCAATTGTATATTCTTGCCTCCTTTGTTGAACGTTACTTGAACATATATGTGTGGGGTTTTTATTCTATTCCATTGATCTATGTGCCTGTTTTTATGCCAATGCCATACTGTTTTCATTACTGTAGTTTTGTAGTATAGTTTGAAATCAGGGACCCTGATACTTCTGGCTTTGTTCTCCTTTCTCAGGATTGCTTTGGCTGTTCAGGGTCTTTTGTAGTCCCATACAAATTTGAGGATTATTTGTTCTGTGAAAATGTCATTGGAATTTTGATAGGAATTGCATTGAATCTGCAGATTGCATTGGGGATTATGGAATTTTAATAATATTAATCCATCCAGTCTGTGAGCATGGAATATCTTTCCATTTATTTGCATCATCTTCAGTTTTTTCCATCAGTGTCTTATAGTTTACGATATACAGGTCTTTTACCTCCTTGGTTAAATTTATTCCTGGGTACTTTACTCTTTTGTATGCATTTGTAAATGAGATTGTTTTCTTGATTTTTCTTTTTGCTGCTTTCATTTTTAGTGTACAGAAACATAACACATACACATTTTTATATATTTTTTATCTTGAAATGTTACTGACTTCATTACTTCTAATAGTTTTTTCCAGTGGGGTCTTTAGACTTATTGTTCCACTGTTTTCTTCCCTCTGTGCTTTCTGATGAGAAATCCACGGTAATCACAGTCATTGTTTCTGTACATGTAACGTGTTGATTTTCTCTAGGTGCTTTCAAGATTTTTTTCTTGATATTTGGTTTTCTATAGGTTGATTATAATGTGTCTGGGCTTGATTTCTTTGAATTTATCCTGTTTGAGGTTTTCTGGCCTCCTTAACTCTGTAACTGTATGCTTTCTAAAACTAAATTCGGGAACTTTTAAGCTATTATTTCTTTAAATGTTTTTCTGCACCAATCTTTTTTGGACACCAGCATTAAACTTTTTATATTATTCCACAGATCCCTGAGACTCCATTCTTTTTTTTGTTTCTTTTTTCCTATTTTCTTTTTTCTTCTCTGTTCTTCATATTAGATAATTTCTATTGAATTTTCCGGTTCTAAAATTTTTATTTGGTTCTTTTCTATGGTTTCTGTTTCTCTTCTGAGAACTTCTATATCTCTACTCATTTTAAGCACATTTACCTTACCTCATGAAACATAGTTATAATACCTGCTAAAGTCTTAAATGCTTTGACCCTGCTAACACAGCACAGCCACTGCAGGACCTGCCCCCATCCCCCACGTACACACACACTGTAGCCACCCTTGGGGCAAAACCAGGAGACAAAAAAGAAGTATAAAAGACAGCAGGTTTTCCTACACTCTTGAAATCACAGAGGCCTTAATTCCCAGACATAAGAACGTTTGACTGTTCTTGCCATCACTGTTCACCACAACCCAAGACTCACTTTCAAGTCAAAGTTGTGAGAGAAAAGAGGAAAAATGAAACAAATTGAGAAACACCACCGTAGCAGTCCTATCTGCAAGTTCGACTCTCCTCCCCAGTCTACATTGTTCTTGTTTGCTTTTTAGAGCCCTCAGGCCTTTTTTTTTTTTTGTATTTTCTCTCTCGAGTTTTTTATCGTAAGCAGCAGGAGAGTTAGGTTGAAGTGAGCTTATTACAACTTTGCCTGGCACCAGACGTCCTTCGATTTTAAAATAATAAAATTATTATCTAGTCTATTAGCAGAGACATGGTCTTCTGAGAAACTTAATACAGGATTTCCTCCAAAAGTGATATTTTAATATCTTTACATCTGTGACACAGATCGGTTAATATGCTGTAATGAATAAACTGCTCCCAGGGAGTTGTCAGCATTAACTTGATTCTGCACATGTCACCGTTAAGCAAAGAACATGTCCACATACTCAAGGGGTGGTAATAGTGTTCTTTTTCTCTGTTCCTGAGGGATATCCTTTCATATATTATAAAATCAAATTAGAAGAAGAAATGCTGTGAAATTCATTGTCCCTCATGTCAGTCTGCCTTCTCAGCACATGTGACTGATAAATACACGTGTGTATATTATATATACCACTTATGCATATACATATTTAAAAACCTAAACTCTATGAGAGGCTACCCAGAATACATGATAAATGGAATCTATATTTATACCTATACCTGCCTTTTTTTTTTTTTTTTAGAAAACCTGAAGTGATATAGAACCGGTAACAACTGCTTATAATTTTGAAAGATTAATAAAGCATCATCGCCAGTCTGCATAATTTAGTGATCTTAAATTATGCCAGCTCTACCTGCAAGTGTGTGTGTGTGTGTGTGTGTGTGTGTGTGTGTGTGTGTGTGTGTGGTCATTTGCTTTACTCGCCCTAGTTTAAATAACAGCAGGTTATCTAAAGCCTAAATTATCAACTTGCATTTCTTTTATGACTCTTGATATTTATAGTAACCTATAAATGATCTTCCATTCAGTCCAGGTAGACAGTACATCTGCAAGTTAACAAGTTTCTTTTTAAAATATTAAAATAATGTGACAGTGGGCTTTTCCATGTCCCTCTTACCTGAAGCAACATCTAACAGAAACGAGATCTTCTGCCAGCACCTTTATATGTAGCAGCTGTAATATTGGCAGTTCTCATTTAAATAAAGATGAATGTAGTTGTTTTTAACATAATCGTATTAGTTGTGTTTATAAATATTTAAAAATTGGTATTTATTTTGTTTAAGGTAATGGAATCCAGATTTGAAGTTGCCTCATATCTTGACTATGCAGCCCAAGGCAGACTTAAAAAGTCATTTTTCTTCTTGTTTGTTTGGGGCTTTTTGTTTGTTTTTGAAGAAATGACTGTGCCATCTGGTCAATTGTAAAGGAGTTGAACCATTCTGAGGGAATTTAACCAACTCCCGTACTTCCTCAGCACACAGACAGTCCAGTAGCTTGTTACTCATTGTTTGCCAGGAACCCACAAACCAATTGGAAGACAATTACCTCATCTCTCCCGCAACTTCTTTACTTATTGTAATTTTTCAGGCATCAGCTAGACTAAAATAGAGAAATTAAAGTTGATTAGAATCTGTACTGAGGGGCGCCTGGGTGGCGCAGTCGTTTAAGCGTCTGACTTCAGCCAGGTCACGATCTCGCGGTCTGTGAGTTCTAGCCCCGCGTCAGGCTCTGGGCTGATGGCTCGGAGCCTGGAGCCTGTTTCCGATTCTGTGTCTCCCTCTCTCTCTGCCCCTCCCCCGTTCATGCTCTGTCTCTCTCTGTCCCAAAAATAAATTAAAAAAGTTGAAAAAAATTAAAAAAAAAAAAAAAAGAATCTGTACTGAAAGAGTGGGTAATAACACACTTCTGTGTATGACAGAACTATCCACAACATGGTATCTCTAGTATAGGAGACCTTCTACATTTTAAAGTTTTATAAAAGTTTGCATCTATGACTTCAGCTCTAATTAAGAGGCAAACATGGAAGAGTTCAATAAGAGCTCAAGATTTGGAGTCAGCCAGTCCTGAGTTCTAATCCCAGGTCTGCTGCTTAACAACTGTGTGATCTTGGGCAAGTTATTTCCTCTTTCTCAGCCTTGGCCCCTTATCTAGAATACAGGGGGAACACTGGTAGTGATCTGCTAGAGTCGATGTGAGAATGAAATGATGTATATGAAGCTCTTAGCTGAGTGTGTAGCACAGAGCTCCATATGTGTTAATACTGTTGTTGTTGTTTTTATCATCACTGTTAACATCTTTAAGCTGAGTTTAAAAATAGTGGTTGTAATCAGCCAAAAGCATTCACGTCATTTTAGTTCAATTTATAGCTATTGTGTAGTTTGAAAATTTTCAGTTACAGTAATTGGCTTCTTTACCCTTTCATGAATAGGTCTGCAGAAAATGTGCCAGAGACATCTGAGTAAACCAACAGTTGGAAAATCATAAACTGCCTTCTTACACCTCATAAATCATATCTTGATTTCATTTAGTTATTGTGACTAAAAGAGAAGGATTGAATTACATGTCTCTTCAGAACTAAAGGTTTTGCTAATGTCTCTGGAAAGGCTTAGAATTAACCTGTGACTTTAATGTCATAATGATCACAACTTGAACATTTATCTGAAAATTTAGCTGCTGGGAACATTTCTTGCCAGCCAGTAATACGAAGTGAAATTATTACATTGACAGAAATCAGCCAATAAGTGGTTCCCTTAAATGAGAGGAACTCTAAAGCATCTCTCAGGGAGAGTTATGGGGAGAAAGTTAAATAAGATGTGACCCATGGGTGCCTGGGTGGCTCAGTCAGTTAAGCGTCTGACTTCAGCTCAGGTCATGATCTCATGGTCCATGAGTTCAAGCCCCACATCAGGCTCTGTGCTGACAGCCTGGAGCCTGCTTCAGATTCTGTGTCTTCTCTGTCTCCCTCTCTCTCCCTCTCTCTTTCTCTCTCCCCCCTCCACCCCACTCACACTCCGTCTCTATCAAAAATAAATAAACATTAACCAAAAAAAAAAAGATGTGACCCAGCCAGTAGGGAGAGTTAACATATAGGGAAGGATATTGGAAGGGAAACCAGAAACTTTGACTTTTAGTCTTGACTCATTAGCCAAGGTTCTTTGATGCAAATAACTAAACTTGGTGCTTTAGTTTCCTTATCTCTAAAATGGGTATAATAATATCTGGTCTCTGTAGTTTCACAGTTTAATCTTAGCTCGAAGTGAGATATCTATGAAATGCCTTGGGACTATGAAATATTGTTCAACTGTAAGTGGGGCTTCTTTAGTTATTAGCAATAGAAGGAAGAGCTTAATGGATCTTTTTAAACATGAGGAAGACTAGTGCTCTGGCCCTTTTGACATCCATCTTGGTCATCAGGATTTACTTAACAGGAGAAATGGAAGGAATCATTTAAAACCACTAAATTGGCTTTCAATGTTACAGAACCAAGACTTTGCTCAGAGCAGACAAGAGGTTTAAAATTGGGATTAACTTGATCTTCCTTACAGATATATATAGGTTTATATGATTGCATTTTTTTCTGTACAGCACCCTATATTTACTTGCATTGAATTTTAATCAAATGTTGTCATGTAAAACATCTGAAACCCACATTAGAATTTAATATGAAAACAACCAAATAGAAAAGACAGTAAGAACACCACAAAGCAGCACAGAAAATAAATTAAAAGGAATTCATTGAAATGATATTTATATATTATCTGCTAGTTAGCATCATTAAATATAAGTAATGTAATTCCTTTTATTTTAGCAAGATATGGAAGACTTGGTTCTAAAAGTAAGAGCTAATGGGCACTGACGATCACACATCCCAGCGGCCATGTTAATCCTTCCTGTTCCTCTTCTGGGCTCTAGGCTTGGGATTTCAAACCAGGAAATTTCCTCTTCCCTTTCCTATCAAATCTTAGTACGTACAAGGGACAGAGCATGGGAAAAAGTGCTTATGGAGTTAGCCAAATGCCTGGATATCAGGAAGGACATGGCAGCACTTACTTTGCATCCACAGCAATTTAGAATTGGTTTCTTGGGGGGTTTGCTGTTCTGACAGTGAATTGTTACTGTGTTTTATGGATCTAGGTTCCTTCACAATTTAATTTTCAGGCATTTTGAGGGTTTTTTGGACCACATTTGCTTCTGTGGCTACATTAAAAAAGAGGAAAGATGCCATTTAAACTAAGGATCATAAAGAAATATAGAAAATAGGAGAAACCCAGTAGGTCTATATGTAGCTTTGCCTTTTTTATATACAGTGGTCAAAAGGTGACTGTTCTGATCCTGACCTCTCACTGCAGGGAGTTACACTGCCAGCCGTTGAGTGCAGCCTAATCAAGCACAACAGTGGCTTCTGAAAGAGGTCCCTTTGGAGGTTAAACAATATTAATTTCATAGATAGAGGCAAATAGATGTAGATCCTCCAGAAACACTTTGCTTTAAATTTTATTCAAGTTCTATGAAGAAACACGTTTGTGTATTCTTGGCTGGGCACAAAAGGATTAAGCTAAAAGACCATCTGGGAACATCTTGTCAGGAACTTGGAGAGAGGAAGGGAGAGTAGGGAATCTCTAAACCCTCACCTACTACTCTGCTTCTTCTTTAAGTATTTTCTCCCTTTCTACTCTGGCTGTGAACTCTGCTTGATCTTCCTTAACAAAAGAAAGCTGTGTGAAATTTAAATTCTGATGCACTAGCCATGTTTATTGGACATTGTGTTGTTTCAGTCTTTTCTTTGTATAAAAGTTGATATACCCAGACTTACTAAAAGGAGTCTCTAACTTCTAGTTTAAAAAATGGAAAAGAGTCTGTTTGGTTTGCAGATTATTTACTTCCTTGATTCATACATTGGCCAAATATTTCTAAGGAGTGGAAAAGAACACAAGAATATAATTTTGATAATTATCAGAACCGCAGTGCAGAGAAATTGTCAGATCTATAATTTCTCCTCAGCCAGGAGAATTTAATAGAGAAGTAAAGTACATTGACAAGTATTTTAAACCTCAGTAATAATTTTAAGAATTAAATATAAGTAAACTTATTACTGGTTTTTAAGATCAAAATTGGGTATACTTTCCACTAATAAAGAGTTTTATATTTTACCCATTATCTTCCTCTTAATTCAGATCATTGATAAAAAAAAAAGATTTTTCAAAATTAAAAAGCAAAAACAAAAACTAGAAGGAGTAGACACTTGAAAGCACCACACATACATACTCCTGTATTTTGTTTAAAGTTTGTGTTTTAGAAACAAAACATTAACTGTTATTGAACTTTTACCATGACGTGTCCCGTACTAACCATGTTATATATATTATCTGATATAATATTCTCAACAACCCACAATCTCATGGATTGTCCCCATTTTGGAGACTCCGTGAAGTTAAAATTAAATTTACCCAGTTTAAGGAATCAGGACTTAAACCCAGATCTGTCTGCCTCCAAAGTTCACGTTCTTTTCATTACCCTGAATTTTCTACTGTGTTATAAACTGATGTAAACTCTCCCATAGAACAAAATGTGGGAAAGCTCAACGAAAGTAGGGCTGTCTGTGTTCAGTAAGTCCTAAGTCAATGACAGACCATTTCGTAAACCTCTTCTATATGACAGTATCCTATCATCTGCCAGTTGTCCCTCAAGAGTTCATCAAAAGTCACTTAAACGTTTTTTCGTAAACTTAACAACCCTGTGTACCTCAGACCGAAGAGAACCAGTCTCCCTAAGCCACCATAGATGCCACTTTGGTTCTGTGGCAGCCCAGGACAGGTCTGGGCTCATTAACTGTGGCAGACTACAGAATACTTGTAATCCATAACACGTCATTGAAGATTTTGCAAAAAAAAAAAAAAAAAAAATTAAAAAAAAATAAAAATAAAAAGCAAATAAAAGTCTAGTCTTATTTCTTTTAAGAAACCAAACATTAGATCCTTCTGGACTTTCTGGAACTGATAAAATGAAGACAGAAGTAAATCTTGAGGCTATTTGCGGTGCTACATCATAACAAGCACTTACTTTATGCTTCTGAGGAACTTGCGATATCTTGATCATGTACTACTACTGTCAGAAAGGAAACTCAGTGCAATATGACATCAAAGCAGAAAGTTACTGAAATTTAAATCTGCAATAGTAGTTTAGGGAACACATTAATTTTAATCATAATGATTCAGGAATGATAACATTTGCAGGACTACAAATGAAAGCATGCTGTAATTTCAAAAGTTGTTGATAATACAGAGCAGGATTTTATTACCCAGGATTGCAAGCACCAACAGGATCTTGCTGTATTAGCAGCAAGAAGCTAATACCAGGAGTAAGGTGATAAACTGTTTACCTACTGGAGAAAACATGGTTAAAATGAGATACCCCAGTAATCAAAAGCTTATTTTTCAGCACTCATCCCCCAAATTTCAGTTAATAACATTTCTTCCAGTACCACAAGTTTATAAGAACTGTCCACCACAGGAAAATTTCGTATCCTTGACATTGCTCCATATTTGCATTAGCACTCATTTTCCACAAAAATGTAAAAGACAAAGGTACCATGAGAACACTGAATCAAAGGGGCAAAAACATTATTGTAACTGTAGTTACTTGCATCTTCCACAATAGAGTCTTTGCCTGGAGCTGCCAGGGAAAGTCACCATTGGGCTAACTTTGCTTTCTGCCTTCCTTAACCAACCTCCTCCTCATAGAAATGTTCTTGAGCATAGAAGTGGCTAAGAAAAAGCAGAAAGAGGCACAGATTATCAAGTGTTTTGTAAGCCTGAGGTTGATAAAAGCAACTGTTAGGGAAGATGGGGAGAGTGAGGAAGAAATAATGGTGGCTTAGAGTCTCCTTCGAGTCCTCTTTATAAGAGATGCTTAGTTTTCAAATAAACAACTCCTTCTGGCATTGGGATTTTTAAAATTCAAAGTTCTTTATTCACATGGCAAAACAAATGGAAACGTTGATTTTTGCAATGGCTAACACTTAGAAATATCTGGTGTAAAAGTGACTGGACTTCATTAAATATTCAGTGTTATGTCCGTCTTTAAAGTGGGAAAATTATCACTGAAGTCTGTGGGGAAATGTATTCTCATTGGAGCCTCAATAAAAATTCAGCTTAATTATGACAGAGAAATTTCCTGCCACATAGTAGAGCAAAACAGAGTAGTATAAAGTAGAATCGAATAAAGCTTACAAAATTTGTAGCATTCAGCTGCTCTGTATGAGCTTAGAAAACAAACTTTTTGTTAAGTAGAAGATTGCAAAGGAAATAAATGAGTTTATTTTCCAAGTTTCATTTTGAGTTGGTCACAATGAATCATGTTGTATTTTATTATATTTTGTATAATTTAAATGTTACGCAAAACATACTTAACTCTGTGAATATTTGCTGAGGGTTAAAAAATAATGAGCAGCCGTACAAAGACTACTTTTATCAGATTCAGAGGAAGACCTCCCAAGCAGTTAAGTGAAATGAAGGTTTATGAAGAAGAGCAAAGTAATCTACAAGCACAAAGAATACAATCTGAAACAAGTCTCTGTGAAAGCCAATAATATCTTGATCCATCTGTGAACAGACTGGAAACTTTCTGAATCTTCTCTTTGGGTGTTCTTTGTGACATGATATGATGAAGTATTTTCTTTTGGAGGCCAGGTCAGCCCAGAAGAAAAACAAATAATATAACTTTGTCAATACCAATGCCTTATTGAAGTGAATTCTTACTGACTTTCAACAAGATTTATGGCTGTGAGCAATTTGTCATTTGTTCTGACCCATTTCCCCCACTCTGCAACTCCTAATAAGGCACTACTTTCTCCTGTTTCTTAGGCTTAGGGACAACAGCATAAATGTGCTCATCTACAGCAGCAGAAGCTTACTTTTTTTGAGAGCTTCCTGTGCTCAAATAGGTGTCTCACAAATATGGAGAAGAAAACTAGCAAAGTCTGAAGGAGCTTCCATATGAAGTAGTCATCGCTGCTTGTCACTCTATTTACATTATACTCACAGACTCCTTTAATCTTAATTTATCTGGTGCTTTCCCAGCTACATTGACCCTGAGGAATGTGTAATATGAATCCCATTTTCCAGACTTGATGATGGAATTAAGGAGAAGTTAAATTGAAGATATTAGAGGAAGTCTAAAAGTCATGCCCCTCATCATCTAACCATAAGGGATTAAATAGTGACTTGCAAACCTGAGCTTTTTCTGTGGGAATCTCATGGATCTGCTACTGCTGCTGCGGCTTGTACCCACATGACTAGAGGCATGTCCAAAGTAGAGATTTTAGCTAAAACTGGGAGAGTAGCCTCTCTCCTGTCACACATTCAATATCCGTCAACCACGCAACCTGTATTTTCCTGGATGTTCCTAATTTGTTATTCTGCTCTGTCAGCTCTATAAATACAGCTGTACTTTTAAACCAGTTGTATAGCCATATTAACCCAATAATATCATTAAACCAGTAATTTCCAGTGAGGAAAAATAGTCATTGAAAGTTTGACTTCTTTAGATAAGTTTCCTAGACTTTTCCATGTTTTTAAATTCCCATTTCCCATTCTTCTTCCTAGTATTGCCAGTTTGTTTATTTCATCTCTGGTAAGTCCTATCCCCCTGTAATTGCCCCTGTAATTGTAAGTGCAGCTTCCAAGGCTGGGTACCAGATGGCCAGGCCCTCTAACTTCTATGAAAAGAGAAGCAACCTCCATGAAACCTATCTCCCCTACATGGAAAACCCTCATTCTTATTATCAGAACTTGGTGCTTCCCCATCTATACCTTGATGAAGGTAGAACATCAAAATATTATTCCTTTGAAATGTTTTTTTTTCTCTCCCCTTCACTTCAGTTTTTCTTTTAGATATTTTGTGTGTCATCCTTTTTTTTTTTTTTTTGAGCTGTGAACATAGGTCTATATATCATTATGTGCTTAGGATCATCTTAAAGGTGATTATCCTCCAGTGTGTATGTATGTGTGCAGCTAGGTTTATTTCTTTAAGATAGAGTGCCACATGTGCCCTTTCTAATTACAAAAAGTATGGATATTGAGAATTTTGGTAGTCACTCATTTTCAACCCTCTCCCCTACTCATGCAAAAATACTTTATTTACACTCTCATCGACCATACATGGGAGGATCCATTTCTCCTTCTCCCCTACACAAGATATTATCAGTCTTTTTAGTTTATGCTAATCTGATAAATAAAAAACTACTTCTTTTAATTTGTGTATGGTTGATTGTTGGGCAGAAAATTTTTCTTGTTTTTCATAAAACTCTCTAGAAGGATTAAACAACTTAAGGTAAAAACAGAAATCTTAAAAATGTTTCAAGAAACTATAGGAAAATACATTATCACCTAGGGATAAATCCAGTAAATAAAAATTAGATTTTTTTACCACATCTATAAAAAAAAAAGGATGTATGCAGAAAGCATCAGAATGTATTTCAAGGACAACTACCATACCAGGGGGAAGCACTTGCTATGTATGACAGACAAACGTTAACGCTCATAATATAGCAAGAGAAAAAAACTAATAGAAAAATGAGTAAGTAAATATTTTGTAGAAGAGGAATCAAATGGCCAATAAATGAAAAGATGCTTAACCACTTTGCTTTTTACTACTAACAATATAAAATGGATGTCTTACTATGTCAGTACATATAGATCTTCTTGATTCTTCTAAACAACTGTATGGATTACCATTGTTTATTTAAGCATTAGTCTGTTGATGGACTTCCAGGTTGTTTTCTACTTTTTGCTATGATCAACATTTCTACAGTGTGTGTGCATGCATGCACTACACAGGCATTATCAGTTCTTTTTAGTCTTAGGCTATCTGATAGATGAAAATTTCTACTTATTTAAAATATTTTTCATTGATTAGTACTAAGATCTAGTATCTCATAATGTTTATATGCCATTCGTTTTCTTCATCTGTTAATTGCTTCTTTATTAATTTATTCACTTAATAATTGCTTATTCTTTCCTCTACCCATTTTTCTAGGTTAATATCTATATTGATTGCATGAACTCTTTGTAGATTAATGATACATCCCTTTTCTGTCACATGAGTTTGAATATGTAATTCCTGTAACTTGTTTGGTTTAGCCTAAGTTTTACTTGCCAGTCTTTTACACATCATATTAACATTTCTGCATCAGTGTAATTCTTCCTGTCCATTAGTTAGTTACATCACTTCTGTCTGTTTTCTCTGTGAGGTCATTGTTCTCTCTCTAGATTATGTTCTCTTCATAACGAAGAACTAGGCCTCCTCTTACGAGTCTAACACGGTACTATTTACTTGATAATAAATGCTTGTTGATGATGGCTACGTAGGTGAGATTCTAGAAGTAGACACTCAGGTCCTGTCAAGTTACATAGCTCCTTTGAATTGATTGTAGATCCGACCAGCAACAGACTTTTGCTATCGTTTCATGACACCTGACCATTATATTTTAAAGAGAGAATAATATAGTGTTACTATGTAATGAATCTACTATGCATATTCTCACTGCTTTAAATTCACTGATTGTATAAAAAGAGAAGAATGCACTAGCTTAGTGTTTGATCTTTACCACATAGATCTAACGTCACGATCAATTGCTTTCACTATTTTCTTTGAAATCACATAAAGGTTCATATGTGCCATATTTCATAAGAATCACATGATAAGGTCAAGAAATACAAATTCCAAGGCAGAATTTATATGCCCAGTTCACATATGACAGTAATACTATATAACCATATGTTGAATATAATACACTGTATGTAAATGCTATTCTTGAAAGCAATCCAATCAATAAAACTTAAAATAAATAACACTTTAAGAACACATCCCAAATCGACTGAAAATGGAATAGATGGACTCTATGGCAAGAACATCCCTATAAAATTGACATTCAGAGGCTATTAAAACAGAGAGAGTAAAACAATCTTGAAACTAAAGAAAAACTGTGAATATTTAGAAGTTTTTTTTTAAAGCCTACTATGTTGTATGCCAAGATGCAGCAGTCGTTTTTATTTAAAGAGCTATTTCAATAAAAACTGGATTGCCAAGCAGTAAAAAGCAAATTCAGTTTGCCATCACCAATAGCTAAAAAATACTTCTTAAAGAATATACTACATAAACCCAAAAAAGTAAGAAATACACACTAACAGAAAAAGTCAAAACAGAAAAAAATCAAGATTTAGTCATTATTGGGACTAATAAAAGATTGACCAATTTTTATCATTAAAGAAGGTTATGAGAAAGCTACTGAAGTTAACTTCAAAAGCCTAGCAGTAAAAAGTGATTGTAATGTCAGTAAAACTCTGAAACAGATCAAATAGACCCTAAGTAGTACTAATCCACTGCATCTTTGAACATATATTTGCCTTTTTTTAAAGCTGAAAAGCTTGCCTTTTTTTCTTTAATTTGTTTCCAACATCCTGTTTAAAAAAAAAGAAGAAAGAAAAGAAATCCAACTATACAACTGTTAACAGCAACTCAGAGCACAGAAACTTTACCTTCATTCAGAGATGATATAAGTTAAGATTTGAAATGACTTTTCCTTTGGTCTGATTTTGAAAAACATGGTTTCATCATTCCAATGTAGAGAGAGCTTCTCTTTCTCCATAAAGTACTTGTGTGACTAGTATACTTACAAACAAATGAATCAGTGAAGGTTATATACAGTGAATTTAACCATTTTTTCTTCTTCTTTGTCAGCTGAAGCTCTTACACTAAAATGAGATGTTTGGGATGTGATTGACATTTTTTATTTAAACTTTGTCACTTCAGATCCTGGGAAGACTCTGCCTGAATCCCTTGATTACTGCACAGTTTGGCTACAGACAGTGCCTGGGGAAATAGACAGCAAAAGTGGTATTCCACCTTCGCTGGTAATGCTACAAATTAAAGACTTTCTTAATGGACCAGGTAAGAAAGTCACAATTCAAATGTGTATACATTTCTTCATGTGAGTATATTAACATGTACTTAGGGTGTTAGTGATTGTGACATTCCTTGCCAAAAATGAATAGTTCATTTGTCTTCCAGAAGTGTATTCTTCTCAGCTTGCCCATTTCAAAGACTAAAAGGCAAATATTAATAGGCACTAAAAATTACCTTTAGTCCGACAAAAAGTAGTTACCAATTAAAGAATAATTGACTAGTATAAGTAATTATAAGTCAAAGACCCAAAACTTTATTTCTGCCTTTCCTGCTAATTGCGTGACCTTAGGCAGTTGATCTAATCTCCTATGCCTCAGTTTCCTTACTGTAAACAAAGTGGATGGATGGATGGAAGAGACATATGATATGTGTATACACACACACACACACACACACACATACATAAGGCAGTATACATCAATATATTCAATTAGATAAATATACTTATTTCAAATGCATAGCAAAGTGCTTGAGGCATATCTAAACACTCAGGTTTAGATAGACAGATACGGTCATCAAAATGTATTGAGTGCATATTAGTCCCAGGTACTAAGTGCTTTCTGTATTAATACAGACCCAAGGAGGAGCCTCTACAATTATCCCTATTTTATGAATTAGGAAGCTAAGACGGAAACGTGAAGCAAATTGCCCAAGGTCTTAATGGCAGAGGAGCCATTCAAACCCAGGTCTTTATGATTCTAAAGACCTAGATCACTTCTGTACCACACTAATTTTAACAGAACTAAAGGTTTTTCATCTCTCCTCCTCCTCCTCCTCTTTCTTGCTCTATTTCTTCTTCATCTCATGGTGCTCTTCCTCACTGAGGAGAGCTCAGTGAGATCTTAGCTGTTTATTTAACAAAAATTACTATTTCAGTTTTTCTTTCGTTATTTTATACTTACAGTGCTTCATATTATTATCAAAAGAATATTAGTTTCTTCATTAAGAATTTAAAACAATGGGGGCACCTGGAAGGCTCAGTCAGTTGAACACCCAACTCTTTGTTTCAGCTCAGGACATCATCCCACGATCATGGGTTCAAGCACAATGTCAGATTCCATGCTGACCATGGAGCCTGCCTAAGATTCTCTCTCTCTCTCTCTCTCTCTCTCTCTCTCTCTCTCTCTCTCTTTCTCTCTCTCTCCCTCTCCCTCTCCCTCTCCCTCTCTCTCTCCCCCTCCCCCTCCCCCTCTCCCCCTCTCCCTCTCCCTCTCCCTCCATCTGCCCCTCTCCCTCACTCACATTCTCTCTAAAATAAAATTTAAATAAGAATTTAAAACAATGGTGTCACACTGTCTTAGATCTCTAGCAATACTCTGCAAGACATGAATTTTGATAAGTGAAAACTATATGTGGACCTGGTTAAATGTGTGTCGTGGCATAACGATACACTTATGATCCATGGCTACAGATTGAAGAAGGCTGCTTGTCATCATGCCTGGTGTGAAGAGAGCCTAAAGAGGGCCACCTGTACTGGCCCTTTCACCAGGGCCCAGTTCTTCTCAAGTATGATTCTCTGGTTCTGGGATTTAAAAGGTATAGAAGTATGAAGAACTATTTCTAATCATTATAAGTACTTAGATGTCGTTTAAAAGACTCAAATGAAAGCGAGAAGCTAATGATGAAGACTAAGAGAGTCAGTAAAGTTGGAAGAAGCCTTTGGGGTGAGGTAATGGATAGATTGAGAGTGATGTGAGGCCTCGTAGTTGGCTAGTAAGTGTGAAGTACCATGTTGCATAGAATCCAAGCCATCATCAATTGTAGGAAAATACATTTTATGTACAAAGAAAAAATATCTGCTATTTAAACTATGATACAGTGCTTTCTTATTACATGAGTTGCAGGGCACTTCCTGACTTCAGAGTTGTTCACATGTAAAAGACTGAACAGATTAGAATGGGTGAAACTGGGTAAGAATATATGGTTAGTTCATGGAGAAGTGAGAGAGAAACTTGGGTTTCCCTCTTCTCTTTTGTAGTTTCTGATTTTTTTTGCTTTTAGGCACAGTCTTTCACTCAACTTTAGGTATAAAGTTGGCTTCTAGTTTACATTTGATTGATTTATTAAAGGATGGGACCTACAAGTCAGTAGTTGTATACCATATTTTTATGGCAACCAAAGAAAGTGAATTTCAAGAGAAATGTCAATGAATGAATGAAAGATGATGCATATAATTCTAGCAATTAATGTGACTGACTAGTAGAAATGGGATTTTTTTAAATAGTTGTACTTTTGTGTTTCTAAGTTGGAAATTACATATATGCCATTCCTTATTTTTATTCAAATAAGAGTCATGATCTATCTGGAGATTCCAACTTTTAAACAAATGAATTGAAAGCATTATTTTATAGTAGCACTTCTCAAACTTGAGTGTGCATTTGAAACATCTCTGGTGGCCTTATTAAAATACAAATAATTTAATAGTTTTAGAAGGCAGGAATGAAATTTTGCATTTCTAACAAGCTCCCAGGTAAGGTGGATGCTGTTGGTCTGGAGACTAAACAGTTGTAACAAGTTTTCATATGAATCCTATATGAATGAATGAATGAATGAATGAATACACGCACACGCGCGCGCGCGCACATACACACACACACACGGGTGTTGAGGACCCAACTGCAGATATTTTGAGGCATAGGAAAAGGGAATGACAAAAAAAATGATGAGTGGTTTTTTTTTAATGTACTTTTATTATGAAAAATCAAATACAATGTCCAGTTAATGGTTTAAGTTCTTCCAAGTCTAAAACATTTTAACCAAGAGTAGTTTTCTTTAATAAATTGAGGGAAGATTAGTTGGAATGATGTATCAGCTGTGTGTGATTCCACTAAATACTAACCTAGCATCTTTGAAATGCTCCAGAATTTACTCTTAGACAAAAATTTCCTTACTGTAAATAATTTGTCTTGTAAAGTATGTACGTAGACATTATTGCATAGACTAATTATATTCTCTTACTACACAGCCAGGTTGCCACTCTATATTAATTTAGAGATCATTGGAAATACAGAACACATAAAGCATTTCTTACCATAGGAATGTATTATTTTATAGATTTTTGGCAACTCAAGAAAATTAAATTTTTTCCAGCTTTTAGATAATAGGATATATTAAGAAAACTATTATTTATGCTGAGACTGGGGGAACAAGTTTCAGCTTTATAATATTCCCCAGTGTCATTCCCTTCCTTTAAAAAATTAAAAAAATAAAACTTTTTTTTTAGTATTGCAAATAATGCTTCTGATTTTTATACAGTGTGAACTCATTAAGAATCTTTTGCTACTGTTAGTTTTTTGAATTTAGATGCACATCTTTTTTTTAATTTCAGAGAGAGAGAGAGAGGGAGGGCATGCAAGTGGGGAAGAGGGGCAAAGGGAAAAAAGAATCCCAAGCAGGCTCCACACTCAGCGCAGAGCCCACCACAGGGCTCAGTCCTATGACCCCGGGATCATGACCCGAGCTGAAATCTAGAGTCGGACACAACCAACTGAGCCACCCAGGCACCCCTAGATGCACCTCTTATTCAAGTATTATTCCCAAAGTTTTATGCTCCAGCTCTAAAATGGTATGTTATTCTTTTCTTGCTCCTGAATTAACATTTCAGGAGCAATAAAAGTTACGACCCTGAAGAATACAGGAAATACTGATTATACCTACCTAACCTTAAGTTTTCATCTTAAAGGTACAAACTTAATAGCTTTTGAATTCATCCTTACAGATTTACTTTTCAGGGATTATTTATCTAAACACCATGATACAATGCTACTATTTAGCATTTGTTTTTGGAAAAATAATTCAGAGTTCTTGAGTATTCTCTTATTTCCTCTGTTCACTTAATACTACCTTAGAGCAAATGATAGGTCCCAACTTTTACATCAAAAACCCCTTCAAAGCTCTCTCCACCCCCATCTCCTTCCTTCAGAGGCAACAATTGTACCCATTAGCAAGGTCAGTGGCTTGGAGAAACCTGGAAAACAGCAGCTACCAGAAACCCACTAGAATAATATCTCCAGCAGGTGATAGATTAGTTGGAACAAATTGGAACCATTGCAGTTCAGCAATCCTGGTTTCTTTCAAGCTGTTTTTAAAATGTCGTCATTTTAATACACAATCTAAGCCCTGCGGAACAGTCCACAGCAGGTTAATTTGAATCATATGATGTGTCACTGCCCTCAGCTGACATGAGCTCTATTCCATGTGTGAAGCCATAATAAATCCATTCCCAACCGGGGAAAATTCCCCGTGAGAAGGTGAACTAATCCAGGCCTCACACTGGCATGCTAGCCCTCCATAATTGAAAGCAGGGCCACCTGTTCCCAGCACAGTTAGCCTATAGAGAAAAAATTAGCATTAGATCAGATACTTCTTATATTGAAAAATCATTCATAGTTCTTGAAAATTCAAATTCCACTGTGAATTGCTTGGTATGACATCATACAGAAACATAGGAATGTGCCCACTTGATCCCAGTTTAAAAGTTTTGTTAGCCATAGGATTCCTTAACTTTGAAATGAGAAATTTTTTTTTTTAATTTAATGAGAGCTGACACGTGAGAAGAAGAACTGGGAAGGGTGCATATTTTTCTAATTAACTCAGGGTCATTTGTAAAAACATTTGAGCTCCCTGGTATTTTTTTCATTGTTCCTTTGCAGACATATTTTTGAGCACTGTCACTGTAATGACATTTAATGAAATGACATTTAAATGACAACAAAGAAAAATCTGATGCCAAGTGGGGAGAATAGTACCACATCATTTATGTTTTATTATAAATTAATTAGCATGCTACACTCTTCATATAGTTTAAGTAACAGTTATTTCAAAGACAGTTATGACTGCAATTGCACATTTATTTTACTATACCAGGTGTCTCTAGATGAAACACGTAACCACTGAAATTTTTTTCTCGTAATAAAATTATTTCTTTGGCGTCTCTCTGTTTAACCTGTTGTTTAATTTACCCATGTAGTCTTTAGGTCTTTTTCATTTCATTCTGGTTTTAGACTGGTTTCAGCTCCGATTTTAATTGATTTTTGTTTTAAAAATTTATTTGACTTTTAATTGGTCGTGATCCTATTTTGAATACGGTTTTCTTCCATTTTATGGATTAACTTGCTGTTTTATAGGTTGCAATGATTTTTTCTTACTTGTAAAAATTTTCTAACCATTCCAGTATAATCCCATTTCCATAAACTTCTTTGATTTGAATGAAAATATATACTTATTAATGTAAAATATTACTTTAAAAAGCTCAGGTACGGTAGCACACCATTCAAATAGGTTTATATAAATAAATGGTAGAGATTTTAAGTTGTTTACCCCATGATATGTATTTTTGAAATTTTTTTCTTTTCTTGGTGAACTCTGCTTTTATATTCTGTAATTACTGATTTTTTTACTCAGTGTGGATTAATTGAGATATATCTTGAAAGCACAGGTTCAGAGGAATTAAGATACCTGAAAAAGATGACCCAAATAGCCCCTTGACATTTTCTGGAGTGGAAAGTGAAGAATAAGTAACACAGCATTTAAACATAAGATTTTATTGTGAAAGAAAGCACCTTAAAGAACTCATTTTAGGGGCGCCTGGGTGGCTCAGTCGGTTGAGCGTCTGACTTCAGCTCAGGTCATGATCTCACAGTCTGTGGGTTCGAGCCCCGCATCGGGCTCTGTGCTGACAGCTCAGAACCTGGAGCCTGCTTCCGATTCTGTGTCTCCCTCTCTCTCTGCCCCTCCCCTGCTCAGGCTCTGTCTCTCTCTGTCACAAAAATAAATAAACATATTTAAAAAAAATTTTTTAAAAAGAACTCATTTCAATTAATCCCTCTTAATGTTGCCCTGATAGTTAACCCTTTGCCTCTTTTCTCTTTCCACAAATGGGGCCAAGGCCCATACCTTAATTCAGCTTTATAGCCATACCAGCAAGCTATCTTCTATATTTAAGACATGTAAACTAGTTAATAAAACTATTAAGAACCTTGACTTTTACATTTCCTGAGTTTTATGGGTTCCAATTTGCGGTGTCAGCATTACAGTTTCATAGTTTATTTTCCCCATGATTTATCAAAATGAAACCATAAACTTAATGTCAGGATGTCAAATGGGGACTGGACCAAGAATTTTTAAAACACAGGAAAGCCTTTCATTATTTCAACCTAATTTTTTCAACTATAACTTGTATTGGAAGAAATGAGAAAAGAGGATGACTTTTAATTTTTTAATTAACTTTTTTTTATTCCTGTAACAACATGATTTTAATAGCAAAATTTTCACTGCAGACTCAGTAAGTCATATGAAGAGACTTTAAGTCTCCTTTGAAAGTTAGGCTGACAATAGTGCCTCCAGGGGACGATGCTTGGCTAAGTAATAGGACCAGAAGAGTCACAGAAGCTGGTTGAGGGGGCCGCAAAGTGGTTAAGAGGCGGCTCAGGATCTCCTGCGGGGAAGTCAGCGGTATGGCAATTATTTAGATTCTTTATTTCCTCACGTGATGTAATTGTCAGGATTATTTCCTCTGCTGAAGAGAATGAGGGTAATTGGAGGGATGTCTTTCTAGGATCATGCGACAGACTAAGGCTGAAGAGAACATTATTTGGCTTCTGGTTTTGACTTACCCAACTCCAGAACTATTCCTCCATCTGCCTTATAGATATGTTTAGTTATTTAAAATTCAGTATTTCCACATTAAATTAAACCATTTTCTCTCCTCTCCTGATTTATCCCTGCCCTTAGTATAGTTTCCAAAGATCTTTACATGTGCTAGTGATAGCAGCAACATTATTCCAGTCATGTCTTCTCACAATTTTACTGTCATTTTTGATTCTTTTTTTTTTTTTTATTCCAAGTCTCTTTGTTTTCCTCCTTTGAAATGGTCCTCCATTTTGCCTACTACCTGCCTGGTTTAGGTTTATGCCCTGATTACTTCCTTCGTCTGTTTATGGGCAGCCCTCACTCCAGATTCTCCTGTTACTCACTAATCCTGTTGTCCCCTGGGCCCTTGCTAAATTAGCCTCACCTGCCAAACTTCCATGATGTTGACCACACACCCCTCTCAATTCATCTGGTCAAAGCTCTCCTCGGCCCTCAAGGCTGTCTCTAATCTGGTGTCATCTGGCTTAGCTGTCGCTAAGCAGGTGATCCTAAGATGTTGTAGTTCTTTGGGCCTCAATATTTTCTTCTAACATAAGAGAGCGGTTTTAAGATTGCTTCGAGTTCGAAAATGATGGTTGTAATCACTAATGGAACTCTTCCTTTATTTTTACAACAGAGATTTATGAGCCATTGCAGTATGGCACACGTTGCTTTAGGCATTGAAAATACAGTGGTGAGCAAAAGATAGCCCCTCCTCTCAACAAATGCATATAAACCGGTAGAAAAGATAGTTACAAAAAAGTTACAGAAAGTAGTAGATAATGATAAGCTAATATATGTGTCATGAGGTTCTGTGGATTCATAAAAGAGTGGAGATTCAGGGAAGCTTCTCTGAGTGACACTGTAGCTGGGTTGCACAGGATGAAAGGGAGTTAACTAAGGACTGTGGAGGGAAGGGTGGATCTCTGGGAGAATATGTGCAAAAGACGCGATGGTGAGAGGTTATCGGTGTCAGATTAAATGAAGGCAGGAAAGAGGAAACCAGTGCTATCAGGTGAGGCTCCAAAGAGAGGCAGAGGCCAGGCCTTTCTGATCATAAAAAAGGATTTTAGGACTTTTATCTTGAGTGTGGTAAGGAGCCATTAAAGAGCTTTCAGTAGGATGTGTACGTGGTGGGGGATGTAGGACGTGGGAGGTGTGTGTGTGTTGCATTTTGAAAAGATAACTCTAGTCAGGGTGGAGAATCAGTAAGAGGGGCTAGAGTAGATGGAAGGGAGCAATTAGGAGAATATTGCAGTAGTACTGGTGAGAGGTAATTGTAAGTTGGATCAGAGAATCTTGATAGAAATGGGGCACCTGGGTGACTCAGTCAGTTAAGCATCTGACTTCAGCTCAGGTCATGCTGTCACAGTCACATGGGTTTGAGCCTCACATCAGGCTCTCTGCTGTCAGCGCAGACCCCTCTTCAGATAGTCTGTCTCCCTTTCTCTCTGCCGCTCCCCCATGTATGCATGTGTGCACACAAACAGGTGCTCGCTCGCTCTCTCAAAAATAAACATTTAACAAAAAGAGATGGAGAGAAGTGAAAGATTTGGCAGATAGTGGGAAGGCAGAATCTACAGACCATAGTAATGGAGTAGAGAGATAGGGGGTGAGGAAGAAGATTTAAACATGGCTTCTGGTTTTCTGACTGGTCTAACTGGATGGGTCGTGCTTTGTCCCCACAAAATTCATATGTTGAAACTGTAATCTCTACTGTGATGGTATTTGGAGATGGAGATTTGGGAGTTAATTAGGTTTAGAAGAGGTCATGAGGGTGGAGCTCCCTCATGATGGGATAGTACATTTAGAAGAGTTATCATAGGGCTTGCTGTCTCTCTTGGCATGTGAGGACACATTAAGAAGGTGGCCATCTACAAGCTAGAAAGAGAGCCTTCACCAGAAACCGATCATGGTGGCACCCTGATCTCAATTCCAGTCTCTAGAACCATGAAAAAATAAATTTCTATTGTTTAAGCCACCAAGACATTGCATTTTGTTATGGCAGCCCAAGTTAAGACAGGTGATTTACTGAGATGAAAATACTTGAAGAGAACCACTTTGTTTTTGTTTTGTTTTCATTTGTGAGAGTACAGAGAGATCATAAGTTTTGACCTAGATATGTTAAGTTTGTGGCAATTATTCAGACAGATCTGGAGCTCACAAGACCAACACTAGTGATAAACGATTGCATGTTTTGGAGTCTTTGGGATACAGATTCTAATTCAATCCAAAGGGTTGGATGAGAGATTACTCAAGGAAAGAGTAGAGAAAAAGTAGAGAAAAGAGCCTAAGACTTGACCTTGAAGACGTCCAAACAGGATTTACTGGCCAGGAGGAGAAGCCTAGAAAGGAAATTGTGAGCTAAGAGGAAAATTTGAAAATTGTGATTTCGAAGAAGCCAAGTTAGTAGTGCTTTGACATTAAGAAAGATGAGAAATTGGAACTATCTCGTGGATTTATAGATATTGTGACTGCAAGTGTTTTCTCCCTATTGGGTTATTCTGGATGGAAACTAGTCTAGAATGCATTGAAGTAAGCAGGAGGGAAAAGGTAGTAGAGGTAGAGAGTATAAATAACTCCTTTAGGAAGTTTGTGAAGAAGAAGAATAATTAAGGGTAGTATATGAAGGAGCATTTGGGATCATGGTTTGGGGATTTTATTTTTATGATGAAAGAGACTTGGAACTCTTTCCAAGAGGAATCCAGTGGAGAGAATAATCGGATAAACTAAAAAGAGAAAAGATAAAGGTGGGTACACTAGAAAAAGGGAAAAATAGGGGCACCTGGGTGGCTCAGTCGGTTGGGCATCCAGCTTTGGCACAGGTCACGATCTCACAGTTTGTGTGTTTGAGCCCCACATCAGGCTCCATGCTGACAGCTCAGAGCCTGGAGTCTGCTTCGGATTATGTGTGTCTCTCTCTCTCTCTCTCTCTCTCTCTCTCTCTCTCTCTCTCTCTCTGCCCCTCTCCCATTCACACTCTGTCCCTCTCTGTCAATAATGAATAAACTTCAAAAAAAATTTTTAAAGGGAAGAAGAATCCAATATGTATTTGAAAAAAAAGTTTTAAATTAGAGAAGCAACAGATGCTCTATTTTATATAGCAGATTAAGGAAGGAGAGGAAAAGGACATATGCAGGTAATTTTTCAGTTTGGTAGCAAGAAATTGAGGGTAGCAAGAAATTAACTTTATCCATGAAGCTAGAAGCAAGATCACCTATTGAAGTTGAAGAGGGAGGAGAGGAGTTTGATGGTTTTGAGGCAGAGTGGGTTGAAATCATCTTCCAGTATGATTTTTTCATATCCCATACTCACTCTCATCTCTGTGCCTTTTCTTAACTTTTATATTATGGAAAATTTCAAATAGATACAAAAGTAGAGTGAATAGTGTATAGAACCTCCTGCTTAAATAATTGTCAGCTATTGACCAATCTTGTTTCTTGCATACCCCTATCCACTCCCTCACCTTCTGTATTATTTTGAAGCAAATTCCATGCATCATCTATCATCTGTAATATTTCAGCATAAAGTATCTCTAAAATACAACAACTTTAAAAAAATATAACCACAATACTATTATCAAAGCTAATCATTCTTCAGTGTTATCAAATATGTAGCTAGTATTCATTCAAATTTCCAATTATTCCATACATATCATAATGTGTGTGGATATGTGGGTATTGGTGTGCATGTATATTTCTTAGGTTTTTTTTTTAAACCAGGAGCCATATATGTTCTACGCATCACTATTGGTTGATATGTATTTCTAGTATCTTTAATCATTAGGTTTTCTCCTCTATTATTTTTCATCTCTTGTAATTTATATATTGAAGAAACCAAACTTGTAGAGTTTACAACAGTTTGGATTTTGTCTATTCCCCTGTCCTCTGTACTTCCTACATATAAATTGGTAGTTGGTTTAATCTATTCAGGTTTGCTTATTGTTACTATTATTTTCAGCAAGACTGTTCTGTAAAATGGTTTGTATTGTTCCATCAGAAGGCACATAATATCTGAAGGTCTCTTTCTGTGATGTTAAAAGCCACTGATGCTGAATGCCTGAATTCATTGGAGGTTGCAAACAGTAATCTTTTCATTCTAACACTCTTTTTTTCATGTATTAACTAAAGTACCTCTAGGGCGTTGGCTAAGCGTCCAACTTCAGCTCAGGTCATGATCTTACGGTTCATGGGTTCGAGCCCCATGTCAGGTTTTGTGCTGACAGCTCAGACTCTGGAGCCTGCTTCAGATTCTGTGTCTCCGTCTCTCTCTGCTCCTCCCCCATTCATGCTCTGTCTCTTTCTCAAAACTAAACACAAAATAAAATAAACAAAATAAAATAAAATAAAATAAGATAAAAGCTTCTGTAAAAAGAAGCATTCCTTCATCTACTACTTGGTTACTCAGTAGTATTGTTCATCTAAAGAAATGTAAAATAAATGCTTAATTCTTTTCCTTTATTTACCCATTTTCAAAAAGGAGCTGATTTTCTCAGTGAGAGGAGTTTTTCACAATGCATACATATATCAAATCATCACAATGTACACTTGAAATATATTACAATTTCATTTGTCGTTGCTACTTTAATAAAGCTGAGGGGAAAATGAATTATTTTTCTAGCATATTCCAATGGCGGCCAATTAGTTATTGCTTGGTATTCTTAAGTCATTATTTTTAATAATACTCACACTATCTTATCTTTGGAAGTGGGAGCCTCTAGAAATTGGCTTCTTCATGTTTTTAATCTTCCCTCACTGTGGAATCCTTGTTCCCTTATCTCAAAACAAGATTTGGCTGTTCCCAAAAGGCAGCTCTGCTGTCTCCAACCAAGGATGAGTACGTGCCATCACTGAGAAAAGCAAAATAAAAATAAAAAAAGAACACGGACGCCAAAAGAGCAAAGACTGCCAGAATTATTAGAGCAGTAGAATGTGCTTAGCCCTTTTTGATGCCTATTTAGAGGGAAAGAAGTTCATTTAGATAAGTTGAGTTCAATGCATTCATTTTAGAAAACCAGTACAATTCCCCTATAATCAAAGCATTTTGGGGGAGATACAATATAGTCAAAAACTCAGTGTGTGATCATAAGAATGTGTGCATGAGTAATAATAGTAGTGATGATGCTCACGTGCCGGTTGTACTCACCATGAGCTGCTGCTGGCTGACCCAGTCAAGAACACGTGTCAGTCCATGTGTCTGGGCAGCACGTGTGACTGCTTGTTTGTACCCAGTTCCACTTGATATACTGTTGTTAATTGAAGCACTCACATCTGCCACCATTGAGGTCTTCACACTTCACACCTTCAGTAAAAACACATTGATCTCATTGTCATGGGCAACTTTCCAGGTTTGCCAGCTCTCACACCTGTGAATACTCAGTCTCCACTGTCCGTTATCATCAGGAATACATTTACGTGGACACTGTCACAAAAATCTCAATTTGAACTGCTGAATAAGAGAAAAAAATGTACTATGACCTAATAATAAAAAAATATTTTTTATTAGAGATGCTATAATGCATAAAATGAAGCTTGATTATAGATTTGTTCTGTGTTTTGCATTTACCTCTCTAAAATGGCACGGGGGCACCATCATCCCTGTGCCTATATGTAGCCACCACCCTATGTGCACTGACTGTTTTTTTAGCAAGGCTTGCTTGTCTAAAAAAAAAATACATATATTTATATCTTTTACAAATAAAATTCCAAAGGAAGAAACACTTAACAAAGAGGTTTTCTTCCATAAATGTTATGATTTGGGTATAACAAGACATATTGAATCCATTGGGTTTTTGGTAATAGATTTCAAAATACATCATAAATGTAAGTAATATGATGACTAATGGGTCAAGTAAAGTTGGAACATTTTAAATGAGAAAATAGCTGGAACAGTTTTCAGGAAACTTTTCCAGTTGATGTTTGGTCCCCCACAAGGTGTGTATTAACATAAACTTAGGGGAATCACCTCTGGGGCTTGAATTTGCTCTCTGATTTCATTACTACAATATGATTCTTTTCCTTTCACTATTAAGTCATCTCCTAGGGTGATAGGAACATAAAATAAGTGTAATTTATTTGTATTTGTCTAATCTCCTTTTAACTCAATAGTCATCTCATCATTCTGTTTCCTGGTAGCTGTTCAGAAAGTTTTGAAAGGTAATTAGAATCTAATAATTGACAGGCATGGGTTTACTTGGTAACTTAAAGATATGGAATGTGTTCTGGGGATGGTGAGAAATTATATCTGGCAGAGAAATAGATGACTCAACTGGGAGATTCTCTGTTACTGCATATTCTTAAAACCTAAACTTTGAAAGTAATCTATTTATTAAAATTCAATGAGGATTATGAAAAAATTCTCAACCTTTTTAAAACAATCTGGTAATAATTCGAATAAAATCCACCTTAACAATCTATGCCTGGTTCTTTATCCAGGTATATTTCCAGTTCTCATAAAACATTATTCTATATAGTTTCTGCTATGTCTCTGTTGAATAAAACTTTTCTAGTCCATTTTTATTAATGTTTTCATCTTAATGGTGAAGTTAATGCGTTTCATCAATTTTTAAGTATAAATACCAGAAAATATATTGCTCAGTTTTTATTTTTATTTTTTTATGTTTAAACATGCCAGACTTTTTTGTTGCATAATTGTTCACATTTATAAAAATAATCTTCCTGTCATTATGAGACTGAAAATATTTACATTAAAGGCGCTAATTTTCTTCCCCCAAAAAGTGACTGCTAGTTCAAAGATGTGAAAGTTTTAGAGGCACTGCATAATAAATGTAACAATACAAATTTGTTAAATTTGTCACATTTTTATATTTTTTTCATTTTTCTTTTTAATGTAATTTATTATCAAATTGGCTAACGTACAGTATGTAAAGTGTGCTCTTGGTTTTAGGGATAGATTCCCATGATTCATCGCTTACATACAACACCCAGTGCTCATCCCAGCGAGTGCTCTCCTCAGTGCCTATCACCCATTTCCCCCTCTCCCTCACCCAACCCCCCATCAACCCTCAGCGTGTTCTCTGTATTTAAGAGTCTCATGGTTTGCCTCCCTCCCTCTCTGTTTGTAACTATTTTTTCCCCTTCCCTTCCCCCATGGTCTTCTGTTCAGTTTCTCAAGATCCACATGAGTGAAAACATGATATCTGTCTTTCTCTGACTGACTTCTTTCACTCAGCATAATACCTTCCAGTTCCATCCATGTTGCTGCAAAGGGCATGATTTCATTCTTCCTCGTTGCCAAGTAGTATTCCATTGTATATATGAACCACATCTTTATCCATTCATCAGTTGATGGACATTTAGGCTCTTGCCATAATTTGGCTATTGTTGAAAGCGCTGCTATAAACATTGGGGTACAAGTGCCCCTATGAATCAGCACTCCTGTATCCTTTGGATAAATTCCTAGTAGTGCTATTGCTGGGTCATAGGGTATTTCTATTTTTAATTTTTTGAGGAACCTCCACTCTGTTTCCCAGAGCGGCTGTATCAGTTTGCATTCCCACCAACAGTGCAAGAGCGTTCCCATTTCTTCGCATCCTTGCCAGCATCTGTTATTTCCTGAGTTGTTAATTTTAGCCACTCTGACCAGTGTGAAGTGGTATCTCAGTGTGGTTTTGATTTGTATTTCCCTGATGATGAGCAATGTTGAGCATCTTTTCATGTGTCTGTTGGCCATCTGGATGTCTTCTCTGGAAAAGTGTCTATTCATGCCCTCTGCCCATTTCTTCACTGGATTATTTGTTTTTCGGGTGTTGAGTTTGGTAAGTTCTTTATGGATTCTGGATATTAACCCTTTATCTGATATGTCATTCACAAATATCTTTTTCCATTCTGTCAGTTGCCTTTTAGTTTTGTTGGTTGTTTCCTTTGCGGTGCAGAAGCTTTTTATCTTGATGAGATCCCAATAGTTCATTTTTCTTTTAATTCCCTTGCCTTTGGAGATGTGCGAGCAAGAAATTGCTGCGGCCAAGGTCAAAGAGGTTGCCTGCTTTCTCCTCTGGGGGTTTGATGGTTTCCTATCTCACATTTAGGTCTTTAATCCATTTTGATTTTATTTTTGTGTATGGTATAAGAAGTAGTCTAGTTTCATTCTTCTGCATGATGTTATCCAGTTCTCCCAGCACCATTTGCTAAAGAGATGGTCTTTTTTCCATTGGATACTCTCTCCTGCTTTGTCAAAGATCAGTTGGCCATACATTTGTAGGTCCATTTCTGGCTTCCCTATTCTATTCCATTGGTGTATGTGTCTGTTTTTTTGTGCCAATACCATACTGTCTTGATGATTACAGCTTTGTAGTAGAGGCTAAAGTGATGCCTCCAGCTTTGGTTTTCTTTTGCAATATTACTTTGGCTATTCGGGGTCTTTTGTGGTTCCATACAAATTTTAGGATTGTTTGTTCTAGCTTTGAGAAGAATGCCAGTGCAATTTTGATTGGGATTGCATTGAAAGTGTAGATTGCTTTGGGTAGTATTGACATTTTAATAGTATTTGTTCTTCCAATCCATGAGCATGGAATGTTTTTCCATTTCTTTGTGTCTTCTTCAGTTTCCTTCATAAGTTTTCTATAGTTTTCAGCATATAGATCTTTTATATCTTCGGTTAGGTTTATTCCTAAATATTTTATGGTTCTTGGTGCAACTGTAAATGGGACCAATTTCTTAATTTCTCTTTCTGTTGCTTCATTATTGGTGTATAGAAAGGCAACCAACTTGTGAACACTGATTTTGTACCCTGCAACTTTGCCGAATTCATGTATCAGTTCTAGCAGCATTTTGGTGGAGTCTTTCAGGTTTTGTATGTAGAGTATCATGTCGTCGGTGAAAAGTGCAGTTTGACTTCTTCTTTGCCAATTTTGATGCCTTTTATTTCATTTTGTTGTCTGATTGCTGATGCTAGGACTTCCAACACTATGTTAAACCACAGTGGTTAGAGTGGACATCCATGTCGTGTTCCTGATCTCAGTTTGTCACATTTTTAGATGTGACAGTAGCTTCATGATTTTACTTGAAGGATTCATACGTGTTGATGGACTTTACACAACAGTAAAGGGCACTGTATCATGGTGCGTGCTTCCTGTCTCTTGGTGGAGCTGGTACTTTTGAAAGCAATACCTGGTATTACAGGATAGCCTCATTTCAGCCCTGCTTTGGGGGCTCTTGGCTTTCTAGGATTGTCCAGCTTGCCCTAATGGGACTGCCCAGCCCCCTGTTTACACATAGATCTAGCTCTAGGGGAACAGGGACGAGGAACTGTGCATCCCAGTGGGGGACACCATGCACAGAGGTTGCACTGCATGCAAGCAAACATAAAAGAAAAATTTTAAGGTAAATTACTTAAATGTTTTAAATATCAATTTGTTTCTTATAAAAAAGTTAACAATAGCTGTCTTGTGCTATGTATATATAGCTCTACTAGAGTTTTAAACTTTATGAAAGCTTTCATCAGCTACTGTTCAGTAATTGAGAGATTGTACTCCTAAGTTTAAGATCACCCAAATGAAGTTTTGATGCATACATCTCAGTTTTGACATGACCCCACAGGAAGGATAAATCAAGTGACCAGAGTATCCAAATAAGAAGCCCTCCTTGACCAATCTGCTGGTCTGAGAAAGGGTGTTCCAGAAACCAACACCACAGAAAATTAACATTAAAAATTCACATTTCAAATTCATGAAATAAATATAAGAAATTTAAGTAATTAAACTTTCAAAATATGTTTAAAATAATTCTGTAGCATTTACGCTTCTAAAGTTATTCAAGTTTAAAATCACACTGACACTCTTGGGACAAACTGTATGAGAGAGGGAGATCCAAGATACTGGTTCAGAACGTCTTTTTCCTAGGATTCGTTGAGTCCTGATTAATTGTTATGTGTAACTAGTAACCTAATAGAGATTCATGACTTTTAAAGATAGGAGAAGACAAGAAACTGTGAATCATTATGTATTTTCCATCTTCATTTCAAGCTGCTAGATTTGTATTGAATAAATATTATGGGCTGTCCTCCATGTTGCTTTTGGAAATGGATCTTTCTGATTTCAGGCTATTCAAAGAAGAAGTTATATTTGGTAAAATAAGGTCAATTATGTGCGTCAAATAGATTCATACTTGAAATTCACCAATTTGATTAGATTTTAGTACACATTTCTTTATCTGAATTTTCAGCATTTGAACTTTACTGACAAAAATAAACCTTTTAAAATATGTTTTATAATATAAGCCAAGTCCTATGAAAGAATATATTCACTCTTGTGAATGAAACTGCTTTAGGTAGCACCAAAGTGACCTGTGCTTTTGAGTTTTGCTGGCTTAACTGACTCTAGTCTAGCTGTTAAAACGCCTAATTTTCATGTGCCACATTTGGTATTAGTAAGATCAGGAACTGTCCTGCGTCTTCCCTAACATTTAGAAGTTGTATTCCATCTTTTTCACTTTCTGTAGAAGGGCCACCTGTAATCTCACCATTAAAGGTATGAGAGCTTTCTACTTAGTACCTGGTTGGAGGGGTCATGGAGAGGTTTAGGAAAGCAAACCTAAAAAGCTAACCTAGTACACGTTTGCTTAACGCTTAGGCCTAAAGTAGGTTTCTGCTACATATAAGAGCCATGGACATACTCAAGCCGTTTGGCATTTTGAGAAACACACGTGAGACTAAAAAATAATGCAATGGAGTGGAAAAAAAATATTCTATCATGCACATGACAAAGGCATTGAAATAACATTGTGTTTTATTTTTTTTAATTAATATGCAATAAAACTGCATACACAGATTTGCGTAACTGCTACCACAGTCAGGGTATAGAACAGTTCCATCATCCAAAACAACACCTTTCATGGCATTTCTTCATAATCACACCCTCCCCCAAACCCTAATCTGTGATAACTACTGTCCTCCATCACTTTAAGGGGTTTTGTTTGTTTGTTTTGCCTTTTTGAGAATGTCCTACAAATGGAATCCTGTAGCATGTAGCCTTTTCAGACTGGCTTCTTTCACTTTCACTTGAGGCTCAACCAAGATGTTGCATGTAACAATAGCATATTCCTTTTTATTGCTGAGTAGCATTCACTATGTGGGGGTCCTATAGTTTAACAATTCATCCATTGAATGACATCTAAGTTGTTTCCCATTTTGGTGATTATGAATAGAACTACTTTAAACATTTGTGTGTAAGTTGTGTGAACATAAGTTTTCATTCCTTTATGATAAATACCTACGTGTGAGATTGCTAGGTCATATAAATTTTATATGAAACTGCTAAAATGTTTTCCGGAGTGGATGTGTCCTTTGGCACTCCCACCAGCAATGCAGGAGAATTCCACTAGCTCCAGCTTCTCTACAGCACTCTATATTGTCAGTATTTTTTTTATTTTAGTCATTCTAAACTTAATTTATACTTTTCTAATGACTAATGATGTTGGACATCTTTGTATGTGCTTATCTGCCATTCATGCAACCTCTTTGGTGAAGTGTCAATTCAGACCTTGTGCCAATTGTAAAATTAGGCTGTTTGTTCCTTATTATTGAATTTTGAAAGTTCTTTATTATATTCTGGATACAAATCTATTGTCAGATAAGCAACTTTCTCCCAGTACATAGCTTGTTCTTTTTAGTCTCTAAATAAAAACTTTTTACAGAGCAAAAGTTCTTAGCAGTGAAGTCCAATTTATAATTTTTTTTAATGAATATAATTTTTTTAGTACTGTATATAAGAACCTTGCCTAACTCAAGGACTGGGAAGATTTTTCTCCTATGTTTTCATCTAAAAACTTAATTTAATTTTATATTTTGTATTTAGATCCATGATGTGTGATCCATTTTGAGTTAATTTTGTATATGGTATAAAATCGGGTTCAGGCCCTTCCCCCCCCCCCCCGCCCCCGCATGTGGATGTCCAGCACCGTTTTTTAATAAAACTATTCTACTTCGTTGAATTGCCTTTGTACCTTTTCCAAAAATCATTTGACATTTTTTTGGACTCTATTTTTGTTTTCTTCCACTGATATATGTGTATATCCCTTCTCCAAGACTATACTGTCTTGATCACAGTGGCTTCATGCTAAGTCTTAAAATGTTGTAAGTCCTCCAATATTACTCTTCTTTTTCAAAAGTGTTTTTGGTATTCTAGTTACTTTGCTCTCCTGTATAAATTTTATAATCAGCTTTTCTGTATATGAATAAGTACTAATGAGACTTTGATTGGAATTGTTTCAAATCTATAAATCAGTTGGGAGAAGATTGACATCTTTACTATGTTGAGTCTTCCAGTCCATGAATATATATACAGTATGTGTCTCTATTTACTTAAATCTTTCTTGGTATTTCATTACCATTTTGTAGTGTTCAGCATATAGATACTGTATGTATTTTATTAGATTCATACTTAAGTACTTATTTTATTTAGAACTATAATAAATGTAATTTTTAAAAAAAAAATTATTCCAACCTCACATAGCTACTTTGTAGAAACTGAATTGGTTTTTATGTGGTAATCTTGTATTCTAAAATCTTGCCAAATTCACTTATAAATTCTAGGAATTTTTTCTATATATTCCATGGAGTTTTCTACGTGAACAATCATGTCATCTGTGGAGACATTTTTTCCCTTCCAATCTTTATTTTTATTTTTCTTTCTTGCCTTATTGCTCTTGGGTAGGATGTTTAATATTATGTTGAGTATAAGTAGTAAAAATGGATATCCTTGCCTTGTTTCTGATCTTAGGGGAAAAGCATTTGACCCTTCATGACTAAATATGATTTTAGCTGTAGGTTTTCACCTATGAACTTTATCAGATTAAGGAAGTTCCCCTCTACTGATAGTTTCTTAAGAGTTCTTATAAATGGATATTGAATTTTTCAAAACATTTTCCGTATCATCTTTTTGCTTTTTGGTTTTAACTGTTAACATTACTACTTTGTTGTGGGTTTTTTTAATGGTTATTTATTTTTGAAAGAAAGAGAGGGAGACAGAGGATCCAAGCAGCCTCCGTGCTGTCAGTGCAGCCTGATGTGGGGTTCAGACTCATGAACTGTGAGACCATGGCCTGAACCAAAGTTGGCTGCTCAACCGACTGAGCCATCCAGTTGCCCCAACATCATTACTTTGATTTTCTAATATTGAGCCAACCATGTACTCTTAGCATAAACCCTCTTGGTCATGGTATGTTATTAGTTTTATGTATTGCTGGATGTGATTCCTAACTTTTTTTTTTTTTTTTGAGAATTTTTATGTCTCTGTTCTTAAGGTTAGTTTTACTGTCTTTGTCTGGCTTTGGTATCAGTAATGATGGTTTCATAAAAATGAATTGAGTAGTGTTCTCTCCTCTTCTGTTTTCTGTGGCACAAGAAAATGAAGAAAACAAAGATTAAAAAAAAGGATTTTCATAGACCCTCTTGCGAGCACTAAGAATTCTCTTCTCACTTCCTAAAGCCAGAAACAGGATTTCTCCTAGTATTCCCTCTCTCCACACCTCACGCTCACTTTGGACTACCTTGAGTCCAGGCTGGGGGATACAGGAAGAAAAATTACAAACTCATTTCTATTTTGATGGTATTTTCCAATCTAGTCATCTTTTCCAGTCTTCCTGTTAGCATTTACTTTACAGCATCCTCAAATCGCTACTCTGTGTAAGTTTTATAACTGCATTCTCTCCAGCTTCTGGATCTGCTTAGAGTGAGAGGGACAGGATTCTATCTTTCCTGGAATCCTTAAATAATTTTTAAAGAAAGGGAACTGGCAACTAATGAAGAACAAGGTATGTTAGATATTTTTGCTTTGAGAGAAAAGATAAAAAAGAAGCCGAGGCAAACATTCCTAGGCCTTGAAACTTAATTTATACTCCCATTAGAAACTGGAAATGTTGTGTAACTAAATATACATGTGGAATTTGTGTTACTTTGCTGTTAATGGATAATAAATTAACTACAAATGTGGTGGCATGCAGCAACATAAATTTATTATCTCATAATCCTGTAGGTCAGAAGTCCATGTGGGTTCTGCTGGATTCTCTGCTCAGAATGTCACAGGGCTAAAATCAAGATGTCAGTTGGACTGGGCTTTAATCTGGGAGCTCCAGAGAAGAAACTCATTCTAGTTGTTCACATAATCTGGTTCCTTGTGGTTGTAGGATTGAGGTACCTAATTACTTGTTAGCTGTCGGCCAGGGTTTCCCTCAATTCTAGGGCCGCTCATTCCTTTTCACCTGACCCCCATCATCCTCAAAGCAGCAATGACATATAATAGAGCCCTTCTCATGCTTCAAATCTCTCTGACTTCCCTTTCTGCCTCCTTCATATATAGGGTTTATATATTAAAGGGTTTATATATCTAGGCCTACCAGATAATTTCTGTGTTTTAAATTCAACTGAGCTAGTCTTTTTATCACAAGTATAAAATCCCTTCACAGCACAACCATACCTAAAGTAGTGTTTGATTTAATAACCCGGGGAGAGACATCTTGGGCAGGGGAGTCATCTTTAGAATTCTGCCTACCACAGAACCAGATTAGAATGTTTGGCAGTGCTCCAGCATGATTAGACCAAACGTACTTCGTGCTGAGTGGAAGGCCCAGTGTTACATATTAATGATGAAAAGTAGGCACTCGAGGAACTTCTTCACTGGTGGAAGATATAATCTCATAAAAAGATACTTGTGCAAGGCTAGGTTTGTGGATCAACTTTTTGCAGAAAATGCTGAGCGCTATCCTGAAGATTAGGCATTAGGCAGAGAAAGAGTACAGTAGACAAAGGACCAATCTGAGCAAAGGCCTAGTGATATAACATAGCAGGAGCTGGAGGAAGTGGGCTTTATAAACTCTGTGATATTTCTGGAACCTTAATGTGCAAGGGGGAGAATGGCTGCAGATAAACAAAGGCAGGGATTTTTTTTTTTTTTTCCATTCTAAGGAGCGTGGTCTTTTATACCATAGGTAAAGAAGAACCCTTAAAGAGTTTTAAACAGGAGTGAGCCAATTAGGATCACATTTGAAACAAATCATTTGGAAATTACTCTGGAGACTGGATTAACAGGAATTGTCTAGACAGATCATTTAGGCGGCTTTATAATAGCTGAACAATATCAAAGCCATGGAGGGGAAAAAAAATGGGGAGTGGCTGGAATGCTGGAGAGAAGGAGATTGGTTTCAAGCAATATTTTGGAAGTTGAACTTAATCATTGAGTAGATTTGGACCAGGAAAAGAGGACATGAAATGAGTCAAAAAGTCCGATTTCTGATTTGAGCCACTTGGTAGATTATAGAGCCGTTAACTGCAACAAGGAATATAGCACGCCCAAGAGGAGTTAATGGATTGTTTTGGATAAAAGGATGAGACTATGGGAGTTCAGTAGAAAGGAAAGATTCATTCATTTTTTCCTTCATTATATCATTAAATACACATTTAGTACTCACTGTGGACTGGACAGTAGTGTAGACACTCAGAATATTAAGATGTAGGACAGCCCTTACTCTCCAGGAGCTCACAGTTCACTGGACTGTGACAGATACATAAGAAGGTAACTATAAAAATAATATAAACAGGTGCCTGATGAGCCACGATGCACAGGGTATTCTGGAAGCATTGCGTGAGCAGCATCTTACTTGGCCACAGGGGTCAAGAAGGATTTCCTGGAGGAAGTGACTCAAGGACTAAGTCCCAAAGGATAAGTTAAGGTAATAACCACAGATGTAAACAGTCACTGGGACCACAGTAGGATCCATATCAAGGTAGTAGCCAGCAACTCATACATAGCATTCCACCAGTGACTTGACAGTCTACAGACAGGGAAAATAGATCCCTTAGGCTTTGCAGTTGGTTTAGGTGGATATTGGGCAACTTCCTGAATGGATCACTAAATTGTGTCTAGAGCTGCAGAAAGAACAATTCAGACCCTTCGCTTAGGTTGTGCATATTACGAATCCAGACAAAAGCAGATAGCTTCTGGCCCCAACACTTGAGTCTTCTTTCTGCTATAGCTTTGTTTTGGTTTCCCGTTGGTGCTTTCATCTATTAAGATTGTCCTCTTGGGGCGCCTGGGTGGCGCAGTCGGTTGAGCGTCCGACTTCAGCCAGGTTACGATCTTGCGGTCCGTGAGTTCGAGCCCCGCGTCAGGCTCTGGGCTGATGGCTCGGAGCCTGGAGCCTGTTTCCGATTCTGTGTCTCCCTCTCTCTCTGCCCCTCCCCCGTTCATGCTCTGTCTCTCTGTCCCAAAAATAAATAAAAAACGTTGAAAAAAAATTTAAAAAAAAAAAAAAAAAAAAAAGATTGTCCTCTTTTTCATTGTGGCAAAAGGTAGTATTATTTTCTGTGAGGCCATGGAATTTGGAAGCCCATGTAAAGGGTGGGTAGGCAGAGCAAATAAATGTATGGGTCATTCGAACCATCCAGTTTTCCTAAAGTATTTACCCACCAGCTTCTTTCAGTACCCCCATACCTACAAATCTAAAATAATGCCTTTCAACAAGCGGTGCTGGTATAACCGGAAACTCCCAAGTAGAAGGAAGAAGTTGAACCCCTACCTCACACAGTACTGAAAAGTTAATGCAAGGACAATCACAGGCCTAAATGTAAGAGGTAAAACTAAAAAACTTGTAAAATAAAACGTAAGTGTCAGTCTTCATGACATTGGGTTAGCAATGGTTTCTTGATAGGACCCTGAAAGCATAATAAAAATAATAAATTGAAATTCACAAAAATTAAAGTCTTCTGTGCTACAGATGATAGCATCAAAAAAACTGAAAAAAATCCACAGAATGGGAGAAAATATTTGCAAATCCTCTATTTGATAGGGACTTGTATCCAGAATATACAAAGAACTCGTATAATTCAATAATAAAAAGACAACCCAATTTTGAAATGAGCAAAACATGTGAATAAACATTTCTCCAAGAATATATACAAATGGCCAATAAGCATATGAAAAAGTGCTCAATATCATTCAGTATTAGAGAAATACAGATCAGAATCACAATGGGCTACCACTATATACCCACTAAGATGACTGTAACCAAATATAACCCAGAAATCCCACTCCTAGGTAGATACCTAAGAGAATTGAAAATATGATCACATAAAAATTTGTATGTGAATGTTCACAGCAGCATTATTTATAATAGCCAAAAAGTAGAAACAACTCAAGTGTCCATTAACTGATAGTGGATGAACAAAATGGGGTCTATCCATATGATGGAGTATTATTCAGTTACAAAAAGGAATAAAGTACTAATACATATTTCAACATTAACGAACCTTAAAACCTTTTGCTATGCTAACTGACAGAAACCAGACCCACAAGGCAAGACGTTATATAATTCCGTTTATATGAAATGTCCAGAATAGGCAAATCTATGGCGACAGAAGTTAGATTAGTGGTTGCCTGAAGCTGGAGGTGGGGGATGGGTGAGAGGGACTGCTAAGTGGGCTGGGATTATTTTGTGTGTGGTGATGATAATGTTCTGGAAGTAGACAGGCAATAATTGCACACTCCTGTGAGTTTACTAAGAAACCATTGAATTGTTCACTCTAGGTAAACTGTATGGTGTGTGAGTTAACATGTCAATAGGAGGTGAAAAAATGATTCATTTAAGTTAGGGTGTTATTTCTATTTAAAAAAAATAGGGGAGCAGGGGACATTTTAGTATTGCAAAGGGCGAGTTAGATATCTGATCCTTTCCAGTGGACACCTAATTAGAAGCAGGACTCTCAGAGTTTTGCTGGGCCTGATTAAAAGAAACACATGGGAAGGCACACTTAAAAAGGATGGCACCCTGAGGGAACCTGGGTGGCCAGGAGAAAACTGTAAGCTGAGGAAGGTGAGAAGAGGTCCTCCTTATGAAGAAAAGTATAGAAATTAACTTGATCTGCTTAACGATCTTGCCAGTAGCTTCATCTGGGTTTATATCTTGTATTACATCCCCAGTCTCCAGTGAAAAGAACACTTGTTAGGTTAAGTCAAGCTCACACATAGGCAAGACACAACGTGCCAGGCACTATGTATAATGATGTATGATGTGTTCTGCCTTCACGGTGCTTATAGTCTTATGTCTTGACTGATAACGAAAACAGAAGTAAGAAGAAAGCAAAAACAGAAAATTAAAGCTAGTTAGTTTTAATATGAGGTAACTAAGCAGCAAATAAGGACAACATCTAGTGTATGGTACATATAAAATGGACTGTAGGGTTTAGGAGATCTCAGTCTACACTTGCTTCATTCGATGGGGTGTTTAAATTTTTTAGAATGCAGAATGTAGGGAAAGATGTAAAGGGACTCTTCTGGTTTGCAGCAGGTCACAAAGGGGAAACAAACTTTTTCTGCATATACTCAATCAGAGAAGGAAAGGCTACTTCAGTTAGTTGTGTTTTTTTTTTTAATGTTTATTTTTGAGAGAGACAGAGACGGGGGAGGGAAGAGAGGCAAAGAGAGAAGGAGACAGAGAATCCAAAACAGGCTCCAGGCTTTGGGCTGTCAGTACAGAGCCTGATGCGGGGCTCCAACTCATGAACCATGAGATCATGACCTGAGCTGAAGTTGGACACTTAACCTACTGAGCTTCTCAGGCGCTCCTGGACAGATATTTTTTAATACTGATATTTGTGTCAAGCATTGTGCCAGTTACTAGGAGGTGTCCTTTTGCCTTGGAAGAAAGAACACCAGTTCCAGTAACAAACTGAAATAGCTGATTAATTTTGCCTCAGAGTGAGAGGGCAGAAGCAGATGTCCATGGGTGGCCTTCAGTCTATCAGGAACAGTCACATGGACTGAAACAGGAAGGTAGGCATGTAAGTAGTCCCGGCAAAGTGTTCCTTTGAGTAACTACATGGAAAGAATAGTTAAGTGATGAGTAAAAGAATGATAACATCTGGCATCCTAATGAGTCTGCTGTGCAAGTGCAGGGAAACTTAAATAGGAGCTTGCCAGGGAAGGAAGGGCTTATATTCAATGACAGAACTTCAACAATTTTCTTATCTTTTTTAATTCTGTAGCAGATATCAACTTGGATATATCAAAGCCTTTGAAAGCCAACCTGAGTTTTACCAAGCTGGATCAGATAAACCATTTTTTAAAGAAGATAAGAAGTGTACACAGCAAAGAGACCTCAGCCCCATTGGACACCATGTTGAATAAGGATGAGTTTCCAGCCTCCAAGTGTTACCGTGGAAAGTTGTCTAAACCTAAAGTTCATGGTGTTGGAGCACAAAAGATTCCATTTCAAGAAAACCTGTGGAGAACTATTTCTTGCTTTCAAAAAATCACTGTCCATACTACTCAGATTGTGATCTCCATGGAAACTGTTCCCCATCCTAATAAACCATGCCTGTTAGCATCTTTATCAACCCTCAGTGGAAGCCTTAATGTCAAAGCAGCACAAAAAGTACCTGGTAAGTCACAGAAAGGGGGAGAGGGGAATGATAATATGATTTGTTAACATCTGAAAGTGCATAATTTTGAAGATTCATAGAGGTTAAAAGTTTGAAGGACCACTACAAATAGAGACATTTCTGGTCTGTGACCTTATTTTAACAGATAATTTTATAACAAATCCTTCGAACCTAAATATTTTAACACCCTGAATTAAAGTTGTATCTGTCTCTTCAGGCATATTCCTACAAAGGCCTACAAAACCAAAGCCATCCATTTCTAAATTTCTTTTTACCTAGAATAGTGGTAATAGAACACAGGTAAAAAGAAATAGTGGTAATGGAACAGTGGCGTATCAGGTTTTGTTAACCCTTAGATCAGTGGTTCCCAAAGTGTGGTCTCAGAACCAACAGCATCAGCATCACCTGGGAACCTGTTAGAAATGCCGGTGTTCAGACCCTACCCCCGACCTACTGAATCAAAAACCCTGGGCATGGAGCCCAGAAACCTATTCCAAAAGCTCTACAGGTGATTCTGATGGACTGTGTTAGGTCACTGGTCACACTTTATTTAAAAAGAGAAGAATTGTTCTGGTGGCAGGTGTGCTGCACAAAGCGTAGTAATAGAAACCAAGGCTCAACTTTGCAAGGACAATACCATTGATGGTGCCAGCAATACCTGGCAGAGAAAAGGCTGTGCTTCAGTGCCTCACCTAGCAAAGAGTGGCACGCAATCTGCAAACTGGATGTCGTTGATGGGTGGAGAGCTGAGGAATTAACGGGCAGTGACATCTACGTTTTCTTCTTTTGCTACCATGACTGAAGTGCTATGTGCTCTTTCACACTGAATCAAAAAGTGTAGGCAGAAGGAGTGGGAGGAGGGGAAGAGGAAAGACAAGGTACAGGTAGGAAGTAACACTTTTCAATCACAGAACCTGCTAGCTACTGTGGGAGTTCGGGGCACAGTGCCAGAAATTTTACTTTGAAAGTAAAAGTAGCAAAAGGGAAACATTTTTTTCCACTTTAATTTGCAGGAAAGAATTGGGGCTAAAGGGGATAAAGTAAATCCTGAAACTATATGCAACTTAGTTGCTTCCTAAGAAGTAGTTAAGTGGCAGCTGGAGACTCACTGGAACTTAGTTCCACATAGCCATTTTGGGCACAGTAGTTTAAGAGATAAAGGGAAAGTTTTATGGTGGAGAAGTACAAATTTTAGGCCAAAAAGTAGATGATTTATTTCTTTCTCACCAGAAATATTTGTGACCAAGCCAGCTAAAAGCACTGTATTTTTTTATTGTCTTAAAAGTTAGAAATGAAAAATGTAAGGTCCATGGGACATGAACGACTGTGAAACACTGGAGGCTACAATGCCTGATTTATCCACAAATAAATTGCAAGCCAGACAAGGTTGGGCCCGTTCCCACGCCTTTCCAGTTGTACCTTAATCATAGCAGGGAAAGGTTAGCATTCAGACAGAGGAAAAGAATTTAAATGGACTATACTCAATTCTAGATCCTTTTCTGTTTTCATCCTCATTTCTTGTTTTATTCATTTTCTACTCATTTTACCCAGTTTTAATGGTGTTTGTCCTCAGTAAACATCTCTAAAATGTAGTTAAAATCCTCTCACTGACCTCTACAAGATAGTAGCCTCACTCTGCTTTTGTAACTTGTTTTTTCCCCCTCATACCAGAAAAACTACCTACCCCTATCCCTTTTACAATCATGGACTTCAATGTAGTTAAACACAGAATTAGAAACTATAGCTCCTACAAAGATATACTTTATACAAGTCTAACGTGTAATGTCCGACAAACGTTCTAAAGTAGTTACTTGTGTCAACAAATCAAATCAAATTGAAGTTAGCTATTTAACAGGAAAAATTTTATTATGAGAACATAACTAACACCAAATCTGTTTTCCCTACATTCTCCTCAATGTAGTGGCATGCTCAAACAGTTTAAGAAGATAACAAAGCCAGCAAAATAATAATTAATTACAATTAAATAAAATTGGGGTAAGTTCTAGTTATTGCTGATGGATGATTTCTGAGAAATTATAATTGAGAGACTATTACATATTTGTCAAAAATTGATTTTTTAGCTAAGCAAAACTTTTTAAGTCAAATATAATTTAAGCTTTGAACATTAATTTCATTATATTGAATATCTTAAAAATTCATGCTTTGCAACCTGGCTGAAATATACTCAAATCTGTGTTCAAGGTATATTTTTGATGAGTGGTAAAAAGTATCCCTCACAAAAAAAAAAAAATCCCCTTTTACCAGTAGTCCTATTTCTTTTCGTATTCTGCAAGCGACATCGTTCTGCACTGAACTAAACTTTTTTTATAGTGTATCTTTGAGCTCAACAGAGTTAATGTCAGAGTTTTATAGTTTGAATCTAATACAGAAATACTTAACTGTGTCTTTGATTTTACAGTTTATATAACTATTGTGACCATCTGCAGCAGCTGCACTTTTCACATTATTTGCTGAACCAAATTGAGCACAGTGACAAAAGTAGTCATCTCAGATGTACTATTAAACAGAGAAAGAAAAGGGAGCATTGCCTGGGTACAGTATAGCCATCTGCTGTACAGATGTTATTGTATAGAATGACTTAAGATAAAATAATTGTAGAAAATTTTCATTAAAACCTCAACAATTTGCACTTGTTTATGCGAATCTGCATAACTCCCCAATGAGACAACACACTTGGGGTTTCTTTGGTTCTCACTCACTTTCTCTTTGATCCTTTTTGATGTGCTGACTTTAATAAACACAGTCAAAAACACTGCAAAAACATCATGGAAAAAACTACAAAGGAACAATTATAGCAGCAGAAACTACTCTAATCCCTAACTTACGCAAGCTATTTTTAGTGAAATATTTTTTTTAACACTCTTTATGTGACAATGTTATATAAACAGGGTAAAATGGTCCTTTCCAGATGAGTTTTAATTTAGGAGCTGAAATAGACTTGTAATGCCAGAGGAATCTTATGTTCTAAGTAATATTTAGAGAAACACAATGGGGAATGTGTTATAGTCTGTAAGGTACAAAAAAAAATATTTGAGTTCATCTAATGATTGTATTTTTTATCATCTAAACCATCCTAAGTTTAGGAAAAGAGTATAGGGAAAGGGAATGATAAAAGCCTGACAGGGGAAAATTAATCTTCTTCCCAAGACATTGATAATAACACTTAAATCGAGAACCACTCTCGTGTTCATTTACTGGCTTTTGCAACAAAATATGTACAAATTATTTACTGAAATGTTTTCATCATTTGAAACAAAATGAAATGGTTAAATATTTTCAACTTAAAAAAAAAAAAAAAGGAAATCTACAAGTTTTTCTTAGCCTTCTGTCCTATCCTGTGACGCTAAACTATAAGAGTTTCAAGGGACTTGATTTTTTTCTTAATTCTACTCTGCAGATGCTGGTGTAACAGTGACTTAAAATAACCTAACCCATATTTCTGCTGGAGTACTTATGTTCTTCCATATGTCTTTGGTAAAAGGGCCCTAAAGTTCTGATTTTAGTAGATGTAACACTTAGATTTTTTTTTTAAGTTGGTATATAATATTGAAAAAAAAAATAACAGTGAATCTCATTTAGAGATTATATCTTATTTTCTGAAACATTTTAAGGCTGATAGTATTTCTTTTGCTATCCATTAAATCCGTCCCATTCTACAGTGTGTTCTTTTAAAAAATAATCCCCTTCCCCCTACCTACACACACAACACACAATCTTTTTGCCGTTTGAAGTATGTCATTTTGGAGAAACCATAAGTATATAGCTATAAATTGTGAATGTAGTGCTGCACTTTCCACAGGCCGGGTGGGGAGTGAGCTGCAGACTTTAGCTCCCCTTGTCAGAGTAAATTATGGCTCTATTAGGGCAGCACTCCTTAGATTTTGGCAAACAAGGGTACACAATTCAGGCTGTGAAATAGCTGTCCTTTAGGCTGCCTTGCTCTTGTTCAGGGACACTTGGATTAGCAACTTCCATGTAAATAAGGAAAAGGGAAATAGGGTATGAACAAGCTAGATGGCACAGAGGGTTGGGGGAAGAGCCTAAGTGAGGCCACCGTGGTTTGCATTTTAGTCTGAACTGGGGAAAAGTTGCAAGGATCCTCCTTCCATAGGCACTTAGGGGACTTTTCATCCACAGCAGAAAGCAATGAGTTGAACCCCTTTTGGTCGAAGAGCTGTAGTTCAAATAACTTTCACTACCCCAGTCTCTGCCATCCAGATGTACTGTCTTTGTGTATAAACAAGAGTAGAGAGGAAGAAAGCATAACCACATTATCTTTCACGTACACCAATGCCTCTTCTTTTGTTCACTGAATTCAGGACCAACCAAATGCAAAGAACCTAAAGTTCCTTTTTATGTATTGAAAAGTGAAACCCAGTCATTAATTGATACAAAGTGTAGTTCCAGCTTTTCATTCCATAGTTAACTGGATCTCCTGAGGAAAATCTCTTAAGGCATTGTCGTAGTGTTGGATGCTGCAGAAATGCAAGTAAGCCTAAGGGGAAATAAAACGTTAAATTAGATATGACTACCTAAAACAATATGTTGCAATAGCAAGCCATTTACAACACCCCAAAGACTTTTGTTACTTTTAGAAAGAAACAGCTTCTCTTTCCAATGCCTGAACAATAGGAAATTAATTCCTTGACAGTGAAAGTCAGAGGACAAACTTAGCTTTCAAGCCACCACTGAGGACTGAAGTAGGAGTACAGCTTGTAGACAGCTATACAAATCACTAACAAACCTTAATGAATATTGGGTGTGGGCATCAGGGTCCTGTCATTTTTGACACTATGTCCCAAGTAGCTTAAACCCAACACTCAAGGAAAGGTGGAGACCTCATTGGGTCTGTAACATCTGGGATTTTATTTGTCATTTTGGCATACCCCGCAAGCGCAAAAGAAAGAGTAAAAGGGGATTATCTTGACAATGAAATGAGTTACTGAATCTTGTGATAATGAAAAGCAGAAGAATTCTAATGCCTTTCTATAGTCCCTGAGGTAGAGGTGCGTTTATAGTTTTGCAGAAGTAAAACGTAGGCAGGCAGAACAGATGGCCTAGAGTCCCTGAAACATGACACCCCTCATCTCAGAACTGAGTACCACTATTAATCCTGGTCAGATTCCCTCTTATTACTTTATAACAAGGTTCAAAGTTGCTACTGATGAACTGGCGTATCCCTCTTGTTTTACTCTTAAATTACCTATATCGATTACTGATTTTTTTCAACAGTGATATTTTTCTGTATATACTGATGGACTATTGAGACATTCAAAAGAAGTAGAATAGGAAGTTCTAAAAATTGAACAAGAAATAAGTTAGCAAAAGTAAAATTCTCACAGATTTTTTTCAATATAATGTGTCATATTATTTCTCTAATATGGTGGGAAATAAAAACCCTGAATGTATAAGATACTCTCTTGGAGAATAATTCTCTCGTCCTCTTCTTAGAAATCACATGCAGTGGAGAAGAAATCCCACCATACAAATGTTATGTTCCTTGTCAGAATTGTTACCATAATGTATAATTAACTAGAGTTTAGGACAATCATAGGCAATATTAATATTGTTACCTTAGATCTTTTTTTCACACCCTCAAAGAGAGAGGTAAAAAATTAAGCATGTCTTTTGTTTTTTAAAAGAAAAAACCCACTGGGAGATAAATGTTGTTCAGATGTTTACCACGGTTACTTACTCTTTTGTTTAACCAAATTATATTAATGCAGTCTTCTAGGTCTTTCTCTTGGGATACTTAAATTTTTCTGTTTTAAAAGGTGTGTGGGTTTTTTGAAATGTCTTTTAGGTGATTATTGTTCTTCATGTACATTTTTTGTTTTAGTGCTATGTGGTTACTATAGCTGCTTTGGATTCCAGTGGGAAGCCTTTAAAATACATAGGAGAGTAACTTTAGAAATTAAGAAGATAACCACTGGGTTGAATTTCTAATGTGTTAAAAACCATCTAATAAGCAGCCACCTTAGGATGCTGAGCACTGCCATGTGCTGTGGTGTGATGAACATGATGTACCTGCCCAGCCTTTCGTAGAGGGAGATGAGCTCATCCCAGAGAGATAACCATCTCTGACTTTTTCTTCTGATTCATCATCGACCTGAACTCCATTTGAACCTTGTTAGACAAAAAACAAGCAGAATTCCTGGCCCAAACTATAAAATATAATTAAGCCCTTTTGAAATGATGTGTAAAAGAACATTGCTGTACCCCCACTTATAACCACTACCACCACCACAACCAATAAAGTTAAATCAAGCACTGCCTGTAATGGATTAAAATAATAAATGTTCCTGGATTTCAGTGTTTGAAGTACTTGAAGAAAACAGGCTCCCAGCAACCCGGGTAGCTGAATGCAGGAGAGACATTTATTAATGACGAGTTCAAGGATTTGGCCTGTTTAAGATCATTACTTTGTGTTTACTGTGTGTTACACATCTTTTATATTTTTACGCAGCCCACATGTGTCCACATGCAATAATGAAAGCTTTTTTTCCAACAAAAGAATTGTTAATTGTGTAAATGTGGTTCTCTTGGGGAATGTGAAGTCTTCCTAGGACTCTGCTCCTTCTAATGAGAAATCCAGTACAATTATACTCTTCCAAGTATATCCACCTTCAGTCCTGTCTCGAGCTAAATTGGTCTATTTCTTCTATTGTTTTTAGTTACCAAATTCCAAACTTAATCTAGACAACTAGAAAACCGTTGGCCTTAGGTTATATATTTTACAATTGTGTCCCATTGCAGTGGACTTTTTGTATCTTAAGTACTATAGAAAAAAAATCCTTTTTATTTCTTCTCCAAAGAGTTTTAACAAAGGTACGGTAAAGAATGATTCTCTAACTGTTAAAAACTGAGAACAAACTGAGGGTTGATGGGGGGTGGGAGGGAGGGGCGGGTGGGTGATGGGTATTGAGGAGGGCACCTTTTGGGATGAGCACTGGGTGTTGTATGGAAACCAATTTGTCAATAAACTTCATATAAAAAAAAATGTAATTGCAATAAAATAAACGGATATTCTATGGTTCCTAGGAATGCTGAAAATCAAAAAAAAAAAAAATAAACATTAAAAGTTTAAAAACATAAAAAAAAAAAAAAGAATGATTCTCTAGTTTTAGATACATTTTGAGATAACAAAAATGCTATCAGTTGACATAAAGATATCTCACTGCAAAGTGCTTTTAGAGAAGAAAGTTTCCAGTCTTAGCTGGTAATTAAGCCTGGAGATCTTAATAGCTTCTCCTCTGTATCCTAATGATAGCCCCTTATAGGTCACTATTAGGTGAAATGGACAAGAACTGTCACAACCCTCAGTGTTAGGACTGTGGAAAAAGATTAGCATTAATCTCTTTCCCCCACTCCACTGAATCTGTGACAGCATTTACTTTTGCCTGTGGTTACAGCAAATTGCCCTCTCATCCACATAAGCCATGAGTAGGCTATTTGCTAGGAAAGTTTCTGGCAAAGCAACCTCGTCAGTGATGAGTGACTAAGGACACATCTTAGATGTTCTTTTGCTCTCTGGCTGGGCTTCTCTGGACCTGTAGGCTATGTTGGCATAACATACTGAGGCCGTGAAAGACAGCTAAGGACAGGAAAAAGCATTTATTCACAACCCTATTGCCAGTTGGAAAAATGAAATTACTAAGAGCTAACTAATAGCAGTAGTTTTTATAGAGCAACCTGGTGCTGGAAGGAGGCAGACAGAATCTGAATCCTAGCCCTGCTACTTACTGGCAGTTGATCGTGGTAAAAGTTACAACACAGCTCATTTCCAAAACGAAGGCAAAAATACTTAATTCACAGGCCTCTTGAAAGGATTAGGTGAAATAATTAACTCAGAGTACCCTACACATTTCTTGGCACAAATTTATTTAATTCCTCTATAAATGTTGGGGTTTTTTGTATCTTCTTTCCCTTCCTTCTCCCCATACCACAGGAATACTAAAGTCATAGATCATGAAATGTATTAGTTTAAAATTATATTAAAGATCATCCTTTTTTTTTTAAATGTTTATTTACTTTTAAGAGAGAGAGAGTTCCAGCAGGGGAAGGTCAGGGACAGAGGGAGACAGAGAATCTGAAGCAGGCTCCAGGCTCTGAGCTGTCAGCACAGAGCCTGACACGGGGCTCAAACTCAGGAGCTGTGAGATCATGACCTGAGCTGAAGTTGGATGCTCAACCGACTGAGCCACCCAGGCACCCCAAAGATCATTCTTTTCTTTATCAAGAACCCTCTTTTCCCTTTTCTCTCATAGACCTCATGATCCAAACACATTGCATTTAGGATTAGATAGCTCACGTAACTGTATCAACTTGATATGACTGTAACCAAAAAGAAAAATTTTCGTACATTCCCGAGCCTGTTTTAGATAGATCCAGGATTTCTTTCGGGCCCTTTGAAATACTGAAAATACCTCATGAACCCCCATTACTATGTGGAACTCCCTCAGAGTCAAAGAACCCTGGGTTGAGGCCCACTGAGCTAGTCCTAACTCCCTCCTTGAGTTAAGGGTGAAAGATTAAGTGATTTGCCCAAGGACATTCTGAGGTGGAATAGGGGCTATACCATGTATCCTGGCTTTCGGTCATCAGTTATACTAGTCTTAAAACACCCAAATTATGCAGTTCAAGACCAATCTCTAAACCATTGTAGTAAATTATTAAGCAAGTCATTTTGCTTTCAACACTGTTTGATTACGTTTATACCAGTTCTTCCATCCATGCAACTTACTTAAAAAAAAAAAAAATCACAGCAGTTTCCTCATGTAATTAAATTAACCAGCTACTGTATTCCTCTAAGAAACTTTTGAAGTATGTATTTATTGTTGTTCTTTCCTCTGGAAGAAGGTTGTCATATACTTTCCAATATGCACAGTCAGATCTGCCAGTCTGCTGAAGAAAAAAACCAAAACAAAAAACAGAGCCACATGGTCCAATCAAGTTTTATTTTTCTAACAAACTGACACTACTGTGAAAACAGTGAGCATGGCGGCAGGTTGGAGAAGAAGGAAGAGGCAAAGTGTATCATCCATTACTCTTCGGTGTTTTTAGTTTTTTTCTAGAACCTAAGAGTTCTAAAACATTTCTCAAAAAATACTTTTCCCAGACAAAGGGCAAGTATAAATAGCCAATTCAGTAGACAGTTTCACCTTTGATGAGTGATTCCCTTTTTCTTTACGTGCAAGAAAAAAAAAATAATGTTTCTGCTTCTTGTCATTTTATTATGGCTAAAAGAAGAGGTTTGGGTTAGAGTGGGGGGTGTCAGCTTTTACTCACTGGTGAGTGACTGGGTGAGAGTACCTGGGATTGGAAATCCCACCCAGGAGAAGTTATCAGATGGGATGGGATACATGTTAGCAATGACCAGTTGGGCTCTTTTTTTGGTGGCTAGGCTTTTTAGTAATTTTGAGAGCACCAGCATCCCTTTCAACATAAACATCAGTATCCATGTAGTTCTCTGACAACTTTGTTATGTTTTGATCCATACATTAATCTTACTCTACATTTTAGTTTACTATATTAGTAGGTACAAATATGTAGGCATATTACAAAATAGGAGGTAACTAAGTACAATCTGATCAGCTTACATATTCTGATTAAGGGGGATAAACAAGGGGGTTTTTTCATGGTTAAAATACCCAAATGCCATTTTTACGTACTTCAGCATCATTAGTTGAAGGAACTAGAAATGAGAAGTGTCCTAATCATCTCTTTATGCACCATACTTATAAAATCTTTTTCTGGTCATCTAGTTGCTTATGGTCATCTCTTTACGGATCATCTCTTTATAGACCTTTATAAATTTTTTTTCTTCCTCACCTTTTGAGGCACCCTGATGCTTCACTATTATGCAAATTGACCTATAGATGTATCTAACCCATGCTTGCTGATTTTCTAGTAGCCTTAGATTATTTCCAGCTGTATAAAAAAATACCTGGATATGTTTTGCTAGCACATGTCTTCACTGAGTATTCTTTCTCATGACACACGGAAGCGTTGATTTAGACTGCGTTTTGCATAGTCAGCATGTAAAGAATAGGAGCCTTACCAAGTGTCTAGGAGAGACTGACGACGTAGGGCTGGCAGCATCTTGTAAACATTCTCCCAAACAAGTGGTTTGCATTTATTAGTCTTGTGAAGGAGTATTTGAAAGGTCATGAAACTACTTGTTCCTTGAACTAAGTTTTTACACTCCGTGAAAAGTATGTCAGGATGCAAAGCAAGCAAGATTATTTGTTTATCGTACCAGTTGTTTCTGAAATTACTTCTCAGTGTTGTTACACCTCATTTAGTTTAATTAAATATCTGCCGTGGGTTTGCTAGAGCCGAAATTAAAAATACAAACACAGACTTTTGAAAGAGGCCAATGGAATAATCAGGCAGAAAAGCATGCTGTTGAATGGAAGGAGGTAGAAGAGGTTATACACTGGGTCAAAATGACCTAATCACACAATCGCTCAGTGCAGTGTGGGGTCCTCAAATGGATCCTGGAACAGGAAAAGGACATGAGGGGAGAAATGTGAAATTCAAATAAGCTCTATAAATTAATAGTACTGAGGTTAATTTATTGGCTTTTGATAATTGTACTATAGTTTACATACATTGTTAACTTTAAGGGAAGCTGAGTGAACGAGATCAACTTTGCTAAAAGCCTAAAACTATTTCAAAATTAAAGGATTTTAAAAATGACCTGATAAATGATTAAGTAACTTTAATAATATTCATGCTTTCAAAGTGTAAGTGACCATTTAAAATCTAGACTTTCACAGTATATTTCTTTAATTTTTTTCTACTCTCCATACTGTTTCTGGAAATCCAGGGGAAAAATTAACAGTTCAGAAAATCTAAAGGATAACACATCAAACACCTATAGATTTACCAGCTAGGACAAATGTAAACATTGTGTCCTATTTGCAATGTGTGCACAGACACGGGCACGCACACACACACAGATGAACTGTCACAAAACCATTCAGCCTTTTCCAGTGCCAAGAAGATAGCACTTTATAGTTTTTATATACAATCATTTTGTCTAACAATGCAGTAGTTCTCTAAGAAGAAGAATAGTTAGCATTCCTGAACTCAATTTCTCTAGCCATTTATACCAGATTTAAAATGTATAAGTATCCAGTTTACATGAGCTCTGAGTATTCTCTGTGGTCCTGGGATCATGTGTGTGGTGATATATAAGACAAGATTCACTTTATCCCAAGGAAGGTATTTAACATACTTCCTGATGAAAAAACAAAGAGGAGGGGATGATGTCCCATAGGCTGGCTTCTCGCTGAGTGAAAGAAAGGGAAAAGGAAAATTAATAACCCTGTCATGAGTCCCAGGGATTATTTTCATATTTTGTGGTAAAAGTGTAAAGTTTGGCTTACCATTTATAAATGACCCTTTGTGAAATTCATCACCACTCTTTATTAAGTGATCATCATAATTTCTTATTACTGGTCATTTACGCCAAGATTAAAACCACTTGAACTAACTTGTTTTTCTATTATTTTGTTGTAGCTTTTTAAAAATGTAGCAGGAAATGTTCAAAAGGAAACAGATTCTATTTAAAAAATTTTTTAATGTTTATTTATTTTTGAGAGAGAGAGACAAAGACAGAGTGCGAGCAGGGGAAGGGCAGAAAGAGAGGGACACATGGAATCTGAAGCAGGCTCCAGGCTCTAGGCTCTGAGCTGTCAGCACAGAGCCTGATGTGGGGCTCGAACCCATGAACCATGAGATCATGACCTAAGCTGAAGTTGGACACTTAAATGATGAGCCACCCAGGCGCCCCCAAAGATTCTATTTTAAACTTAAAAGCTGGTGCTTGTGGATGAACCTTTCTGTGGTACCACAGATCACTGGAACCCCTCATTGAGGAGCAAAGCCACAACAAACTGTATAGCCAGTGTAGTGGGCAAATGGGTACATGGGTATGAGTTAAATCAGCTGCATAAGCCTCAGGTATGAACCACACCTCATCTCCTTGTAGGTGTATGGCACAAAAGAGCAGACAAGGGACAGAAGGGACCAGGCAGGGCACATTTGTGTCTCCAGTCGTGTGTTTTCTTAATGCCTTTAGACAGTGCCTGTTCTGTGTCCTCACTGCCAACATAAGCATCTTAAATTCTCAGCGCCACCTGTGTGTTTAAACAAGTCCATCATCATTGCTGGTAGACCTGATACAGAGGCAAGTACACACTGTAAAAGGATTACAAAGGTGTAAGAATAGAGTGAGGAGTAGACTAGTGAGGAAAAGAATGAAAGGGAAAAGAACAGAATGAAGAGCGACCTATCAAGCAAATACTTGATCAGAGTGAAAGAATTGACAGCACAAAGGAGAATAAAAAGTAAAAAAAAAAAAAAAAAAAGATTTGTACGATAATGGGGAAGTGTCCCATGTTTTTCAACAGTTCGCTTGCTTAACAGTCAATACTACAATGTTTTTGGTTGTTTCATCCCCTCTAGTACTTCCTGAGATCTCAGAACGTGAGGCTGTGAAATTGCTGAGGAAAAATCTGACATGAAAGAAAGTTGCAAATTATTTATTTTACCTTTGTATAGCCAGTATACAGTAGATAACCAGTGAATGTTTGTTGAATAATGAATGCATGCATGCATAAATATCAAGGTGGAGGTGATCCTGTATATCCAAAAACCTTACAAGTAGATAGAAGCATGGGAGTAACACTTGCTTAAGAAATTAGGCGTGGTTTTTAATACTGTCATAAGAAATTGTTCGTAAAACCGTAAGAGTAGAGAAATTCACTGGAATAAGAGATTGAGGGTGGGAGGAAAAATAGAAGACCGTGGATTACCCTTGGCAATCCCTTTAGTTAGAGAATGTATATCAGTTGGGATGCTCTGAGTTATAAGTGACAGAAAACCCAACCTAAGCTGATTTCAGCAGTCTCAAAGGTGAAAAGTTTGGGCCCAGTGCTGTCCTTAGTCATGGCAGAGTCCATTAGATCTCCCTTCTGTGTTACACAGCTGCAGCCTCAGACCCCACACGGTGGCTGCCAGCAGCTCAGGCACCTTCGTTTTGTTAACTTCAAAACCAGGGAGCAAGAGGAAAGGTTACTTTCCTGAAAGTATTATTAGTGTATCTCATTGATTTTCATTGAAATCCATGCTCAGCCCTGAGCCAAATCAAACTCCAGAGAGTATCAAACATGAAAATCAAAAAGTATGGCAAGTTTCCAGCTCGACTAGCCTACATTCTGGAAAAGCAGTCCTAGATTCTGCTATTGCTGAACTAAAGCTACACCTGCCTCAACTGCAAGGTCTCTGTATCTCAGGCACATGGTCACCTCCCGCCTCCTCACTGCTCACCTGAGTCTGACTGGCTTTCTTTCCCCTTATTGCAGGCTCCCAAACATTGGCCTGACCATTGGCTTCCGACTTCTGGGCCATTTTCCTGAGGTTACAGTCCCTACCTTTATCTCTGTTCTCCCGAGAATTCTAAGTATCCTATTCTCCCTACCCAAGCAAAAAAGAATAGGATTTGTTGGACAGCAGTGAGGTGTTCATGTGTTTAAGCTGTCAACATTTCGATATTTGTTTGTAATAATTCAAGTTCAGAATTTTTCTCACATCCTTCCTCACCCCAGTCAATAAATACTTCTAATCGTATAACTTAGGGGAATTAAGAAGAACCTTCCATCAATCCTACTTAAGTTCTTCTTTGAGAAGAGATAGGCACTTTCTGAGGAATATACATAAGATATGATGATGCAGATTTTGTCATCCCAGTACTAGATATTTTAGGCAAAACCTCAGCAACTAATTTAGACAGTACAATAGCAGTATTTTGAAGTAGTTCCTACATAGTAGAAATATCTAGTAAGATCCAAATTCTGTTTAAATTAAGTTCTACAGAGATTTTTATCATATGCTTAAATATACCTGTGTATAAGTGAAAGCTGTTATAGAGTGAGAAAAGTAATCTCATTAATCTATACACGCCAGACAAAATGTCAAGCCCATTCTTAACGAGACTCCTAGAGATAAATATTAGCCCTTTCTTTTAATAGTCTTTGATAATTACCTTTGCTCCCATGAAGTTGTCCTTTATGTCTGTCTTAGTTCTTTTTCTTTGATTTTGACCATGTCAAAGTGATATTTTAGGAATGATTAGAAATAACATATTAGAAGAGGTACTTGGCAGGTTTTTCACTCTCATAGGAAGAGATACAAATAAGCAAAGGAAGAAGGCTAGAAACCACTCTGTGGTGCTGGATTAGAACCAGAGGTATCAATGTGAATTCATGATTTTTAATATATTTTCTGGTGGATAGATAGATACAGAAAAATATAGATGTGTGTGTAAACATGGCTGATACACACACACACACACACACACACACACACACGCTTCTTAGCCCTCTCTGCTCAGACAGCCTGGAAGCAGTGACACCCTAGTAGCAATGAGCATACCTACCCCCCAGATTTTGTTTTCTAGATACCATTCTTCAGCAAAAGAAACCTAGGCTCTTTGGAGGAATGGAGGTTGCCAGAGATGAGATAGGAAAAATACAAGATAAGCCTAAAACATCATAGATGGCCAGAAAATTAAAAAGTTCTCAAAAAATGATGGGAGTGTATCAAAAGGACACAGGACCCAACTTGAAGGAGTTCTCAATGCCCAAAGCTGGTTCAATTTAGGCAACAAAGTAAATGATAGTATTAGATTATAACTCATAACATAAAATAAATACCTATGAGTCCATACGCATACAAATAAATAATTGAATTAATAAATGGGGTAGAAGGGACAGTTCTTTTTACCACAGAATGCTAATTAAGAAATGTAGAAGAATAAGAAAAATTGGAAATCAACATTATCACATACCACAGTAATAATCATTGCATGTAAGAGCCATCAATGGATGCTAAAACATGAGTGGGAAAAGTTTGATGTAAAAGAGGATACATTCATGGTCTTCCTGTATCTCCCCAAGATATTTGTTATTTTCAAATGGAAAAATAGCAACATTACAGTGACAAAACCTGGCAGACACCACTTTAGCCATGTGATCAGAGTTAATATTGCCAATAGTAAAACATCAACATCACTCCAATATGTTACACTGAGAAGGGCATCACTTCTCTGGGATTCTTGCCAAAAACATAACTTAATTCTAATGAGAAAACATCACATAAACTCAAATTGAGAGACATTCTGCAAGTAATTGGCCTGGGCTATTCAAGAGCATCAGGGTCATTAAAGACAAAGAAGGCTGGAGGATCGGTCACAGATTAAAGGAGACTAAGGAGACTTGGCAGCTAAATTCAGTGGGGATCTTAGTTGGCATCCTGAGCCATAAAAAGGACATTAGCGAGGAAAATGGGAAAATTTACATAAGATCTGTAGATTACTTAATAGTATGATATCAGTGTTCATTTCCTGATTTCAGTATTTCTGCTATGGTTACACAGCTGGATGAGGAGTATATGGGAACTCTATATTTTTGCAACTTTTAGGTGATTCTAACATCACTTCAAAATAAAAAGTTTTGTGTGATTTCTTTTAGAGGAGGGGGACTTAGAATGGATGGTTTCTTTTTTTTTTTTTTTTAATGTTTATTTATTTTTGAGAGAGAGACAGACAGAGTATGAGCAGGGGAGGTGCAGAGAGAGAAGGAGACACAGAATCCGAAGCAAGCTCCAGGCTCTGAGCTGTCAGCACAGAGCCCCGACACAGGGCTTGAACTCACAAACTGTGAGATCATGACCTGAGCCAAAGTTGGACACCCAAGTGAGTGAGCCACCCAGGCGCCCCCTGGAATGGATGGCTTCTAAGGCTTCCTCCACTCGGCCTTATTATTCTAGGACACAGTGATGCAAAATGAAGAATGGCAGAAATTTCGGCACTTTTCTGTTTTGTCTGTCAATTAAGAAATATGCTGGGGCGCCTGGGTGGCGCAGTCGGTTGAGCGTCCGACTTCAGCCAGGTCACGATCTCGCGGTCCAGGAGTTCGAGCCCCGCGTCGGGCTCTGGGCTGATGGCTCGGAGCCTGGAGACTGTTTCCGATTCTGTGTCTCCCTCTCTCTCTGCCCCTCCCCCGTTCATGCTCTGTCTCTCTCTGTCCCAAAAATAAATAAACGTTGAAAAAAAAATTTAAAAAAAAAAAAAAGAAATATGTTGAGACAGATGAAAGTAGGATCAGGTTGTAAACTGACAACTCAGTTCGGTGGGATATATCCTGAAGAGCTACTGTTGTTCCCAGCACTATACTGAGTACGATGGTCTTTGCCTCCGGGATGGTCAGTGTACCGGAGCTTGAATATGATGTGGTCTTCCCTGTTAATCACTTAGCTTACCAAAGTCTCTCTTCCTAGATGTTTTAAAATAATGGAGATGGATTAGAATGATATAGAAAGTAAGTCTTGAGATAAGAGAACAAGAGCCCCCAAAGTGGACCCTGAGATTTTTTTAATCTGGGGGTCTGACAAGGCAATGAGAAACATTCAATAAGATAAGCAACTTAGAAGGCGTTTGGAATTAAACCTTTTGTGTATGAGGAACCAATAGAATATTCACATTAAGATTACTGTGAGATAATTGGGTATTTCACTCTAGGGCAGAATGGAGATACATATATTTGGGAATAAAGAGAAATGTAATTTTGGCATTCCCTTAATACTATTTGCCAGATGATTGTACTGAATCAAGCCTATACTTTCATAATCCCGTTATGACAAATTTCTCAGTAATAAATTGGTATGTTTCATTTAGCAGATATTTACTGTTAAGAAGTAAATATTTCAGCAAATGTCAGGAAGTTACGACATGAGTTCTAAACTCCCATCAATGGAGATGATTTTTGGTTCTTGGGTATTTGGGGGCCTGTTTCTTTTTTCTTTTTCTTTTTTTTAAATTTTCTGTGTCATTTTTTCTTTAAGTGAGGTATAGCAGTGAATCAAGAAAATTGTGTCAATGAAATGGAAGTCTTAGTGCCAGAATATAGTGGAAAAATTTAAGAAATTGATTTTTACCATCCTAATTGTTAACAAAAGCCTTAGCCCTAACTTATGTGGGTGTGATGTCTTCCATGGAAGATTAGAAGTTCTGTATCTTATTTCTGCAGTAGGAGCATACAACCTATATGAAGTTTTCAAGTCTCCACAGAATTGGAAAGTCAATGTGGGCACTGTACTTTGAAACGTGTATACTGTGGGCCGAAGGTGTTTTTTAATCTTTCATCTCTTTTAAGGATCAAATATCATTAGAAAAATAAGCCATGGGCATTACAAACGTGGTCTGGTGAAATTCAATATTCACAATGACAATTCAGAATATGAGCTCCTTGGGGGAAAGTTAACCCACCACTCTAACTTTGCATCCAAATATCTTAAAGTGTGCCATTGGTTTTATGAAAAGGTTTTGATCTACACTTCTAGTTTAAGTTCAAAAGAAAACCTACATTTTAAAGTGTATTCTTTTTCTGAGTCTATTGACTTTGAACTATAGCATATAGTTTTTCTCATAAATCTAACCTGCCACTATCTGTTTTTAAGACTTTGTAAACTTCAAGTGGTTATGATGTGTGAAGTTTGGATTAAACTAAAATTTTTAGAAAACACATGTTATATATTTTGATTGTTTTGAATTTTAACATGGGCCAGTCAAAAGCTTGAGTGTCTAGCAAAGTAATATACTATACTCTATTACTATAAGAAATCACAGAAAATTGCCCTTTCCCATCGTGTTAACAATAGACCAATGAAGCAGCTGTTCTTATTCTTAATGTAGTTGTTTGAAAAACTTGAACAATTTAATGAAAATGTCTCTACTCATAAAACTTAAAATGCTCACACATGGAAAAAGTCATAATGTTTTGGCAAATATCTCTTTGTTAGGAATGTGAATGAGGTATACCTGCTTCATAACTAGAATTCTGTATAAGTGGTATAAAAATGTGGGGATAGGCCAACTGAAAAAGAAGACTTTGACAAAGGATGAAGGAAAGCTCTTTCAAAATGTAGATAGTTCTTGCTCAAACATATTTTTTGACAAGGAATAATTAAAATATGTACCCCTCTCTTGTTTTCTCTAGGTGTAATTCTTGGGTCATCATTTCTACTCAGCATAAATGATTTTCTGCTTAAAACAAGTCTCAGAGAAAGAAATCGGATTCTGATAGGACCATGCTGTGCTACTGTCAATCTGGAAGCTAAATGGTGTAAACACAGTGGCAATCCAGGCCCAGAACAGTCCACACCAAAAATATCCATTGATTTAAGAGGAGGTCTGCTACAGGTCTGTGGGGTTGGCCACATTTTTCTCCTAAGTTTTCAACTAGCCTTTGTTCATTTGTTTTGTTTTTGTTTTTGTTTTGAGAGAGAACGTGTGTAAGTGGGGGAAAGGGGAAGAGGGAGAGAGAGTCTTGAGCAAGCCCTGTGCAGGGCTAGATCTTAGAACCGTGAGGTCATGACCTGAGCCAGAATTAAGAGTTGGACGCTTAACAGACTGAGCCAACAGTCTGGGCCAACCAGACTGGGGCATCCCCCAGTCTCCAGGCGTCCCCACCTTTGTTCATTTTTTTAACTGTTACACTAAATTTTGGTATGGTGAAGAAGAGTATTATCAGACTGATTTCTCATTAAGGTTTTTTAACAGCTTTATTGAGATACAACTCACATACCATACAATTCACCTAATTAGAGTGTATGATTCAGTGGTTTTCTAGCATATTCCCAAAGGTGTGTGATCATCACTACAATCCATGGTAAAACATTTTCACACACACACACCCTTGCAACCCTGTACCCATTAGCATTCATTCCCCATTACCCTCTAATCTCCTCTCTAGGTCTAGACTACTAATCCATTTTCTGTGTCTACGTATCTGACTGTTCTAGACAATTCATGTAAGTGGAGTCAGACAATATGTGATCTTTTTTGACTGGCTTCTTTCATTTAGCATAGTGTTTTCAAGGTTCATCCATATCGTAGCAGGTACCAGTACTCCATTCCTTTTTATGGACCAAATAACATTCCATTTTATGGACATACCACATTTTATTTATCCATTCATCAGCTGATGGATATTTGGGTTCTTTCCACTTCAGGCTATTATTATGAATGATGCTGCTAGGAACATTTGTGTACAAGTTTTTGTGTGAACATACGTTTTCATTTCTGTTGGATATGTTACTAGGAGTAGAATTGCTGGGCCATTAAACTTTTTCTGATTATAGACTTTTCTAATTACAAAAGAGTCAACTTGTTTCCAGCACAGTGTCATCAGCAATATGTAAGAACCATTTGCTAATCAGGTTCCTTAGATATTATAAACACCTGATGGTTAATACTTGACATACGTTCAATTGCAGTTTTTTAAACATTTGATTTACAGCCACGTATGGCCTGTGTGAGGGTATTCAACTCATTCCTTGGTAACTTTCTATTTGGTTAGATGTGAATGTATTCTTTATACGATTTCATGTCCCCCAAGTTTGACATAAATCCAAATATCTTGAGAAATCCATAATTACAGAAAATGGAAATGACTAATTTGTTAATAATGGAGACATATTATATATGAACTTCTTGTTTTCATCTAAAAGTTGTATTGCCTCAACTCTTTCACCAGTTTTCTTACTGACATGGAGCTAGATGTGGAAAGATCCTAATAAGTTTTTGCTTAGTATTGCTCTGGAGATTTTGGGCATCCATCAGAAACCTTCATGTATTTAACAATAAGCATATATTAACATAAGTTAATAACAATATTAACTATATTGTCATTTTCCCAAGACAGCAAAGTAACTCCACATTAAAATCAACAATAAGACAAAAATATAGTATATCATCTCTACATTAGAAAGTCGCTCAACAATTTAAAGCCTAGAGTGTAGTGTTCAGTTCCCCAGCTCGACTTTCCACTTATTTCTATTTTTCAGTATCCAATAAAACTAACATTGATGAGAACAAAAGTAGACTTAATATCATATCTCTTGCCTTCATTTCTGATGCCTTAATTCCAGAAAGCAGGACCTAAACTTAGGAAACTTACCCACAGGTATAGGGTTATTTTTTTCCTACTTTATATATTTTTTCATGTTAAACTGGTTCTCTTAGAAATAATGGTTGTATTGCCTTTATCTAATATCTTCAGAAAAATAGAACAGTGTTGACATTTTGAGTCCTCTGACATTAATCACTGCTACCCACTGGTCACACTTCTGTTATATACTAATACTCTTCACATGCAGAAAAAGAGAATTTCATCCTCTTTATTACAGGAAACACCAAGGCCTTTGTTCTAAAACTCTACTGTACCTCCTATATGGTTAATTCTCAGGGGTTGTGGAATACTATATGTTGGCACATTCTCACTAAACACAGAAGTTGGGAGGCTTCTGAGTTCAGGTGCACTGAACACCTTCCCTCTCTTTTTCTCTGACAAGTAAAACTGCAAAGAAAGGAACCCTCTAATTAAGATGTGTTTATTTAATCTCATGACAAAATGTAGGAAGCTATTCCACAAGGTTTTTATTATTACTTTATTAACATTTCGGCCTAGATCTTCAGTGCCTTCTCTCGGACCGCAATAGATATTGTTTTCTCTCTTAGCTAAGTTAGCTCATAAAAATGACCTTGCATTAACATAATTTCTTTGGTAATTCAGCATTGAAAATTGATGGATATTCACACAATATATGATGTAATTGATTTCTTGTTTTTATATATTTACTCAGGTAATAGAATTTCATCCTGTAGGTCAATGACTTCTTAGAAATTATAGTTTAGTTATTGTCAATAATTAAATTGAGCATAATGACGTCCTGCATTAATTCAAGTATGATTGTGCCTAATTATCCTCATGAAATGTTTGTATTTAAAAGCCACTAATTTTTTCATATGATTTTTAAAGGTTTTCTGGGGTCAAGAACATTTGAATTGTTTAGTTCTTCTACATGAATTACTCAACGGATACCTTCACGAGGAGCGAAATATTGCAGTGCATGTTCCTGAAGCAGTGCCACAAATGCCCTCTCCTATAGAAAAGAACCAGATGTTTAAAAGTGAACAGAGTTCAGATGACCTACGGACAGGCCTATTCCAGTATATACGAGATGCTGGTAAGTAGCAACAGCTTCATTATGAGGGAGAGTTTTTAACTGCACATTCACTGAGTAACACATCAAGATCACTGGAAAAGTACATTAATACCTGCAGTACAAGAACAGTACATTACCACTCATTCTCTTAAGGGAAAATTCGTAATTTGTTCCTGTCTCAAACCACATAAAAATGTAAAACTGATCAACCAGCCTTTTATGTTCTTGTATCTTCCTAATTTTCTCTTTCTGTAAGAAATCCACATGTTCCCTTCCAAAAGCATACAAATAATTATCTTTTCACTTAACAGAACCTTTAAAAATGCCTGGTGTCTATGAAGTCTTGTTTTACAATGAAACCGAAGATAGCCCAGGGATGATGTTATGGAGATATCCGGAACCTAGAGTGCTTACCCTTGTACGGATAACTCCCGTGCCCTTCAACACCACAGAGGATCCAGATATTAGCACAGCAGACCTTGGCGATATGCTACAGGTAGGTTGTGACTATTCATTTTTAAATAAAAGCAGTGGAAAAGTACTGATTAGGTACTAGGAAAAAAAGATTAGAGCATACCTATTTTTTCCATCAGTAGCATCAGGGAAATACACAATATATGTATGTATGTACGTATGTACATACATATACACACACATATATATGTACACACATAGATTTAGAAATTTTATAAATTTTAAAATAGGGAATAATGTAATTCAGATTTATGATACATGCCAATTTTGGGAGCTCTCAATTCCACTTTTAGCCCTTTTGTAGGTAGGTTATGTTACATAGTCGAACTGTAACAGGACAGGTGTCATTCAGTTCAACACACATTTTTTAAATACCTACTGTGTGCTCACAGTCTTAAGCATTTCTAGAACCGCTTTATGAAATAAAATATGTCCACATAAGGCCAGAATGGATGACTCAGTTTTCATCTTCATTTCCAGAGCTAGTCTTAGGTTTCAGGTAGGCTGGTAGGAAAACCGTCTAACCAGTGATCCTATTCCATATGATTTTGTGAAAATTTGTTGCTTGTCAGTTCTCTAAGTTTAATATAAATGTCACTGTGGATATCACTACATTATCATTCTACTTATTAATATCCTACAGATCTGCATTTCTCCAAAAATTTGTTTTCCTCTTAGTTTTCCACCTGTTACTAGATCACACAACCATCTACTCAGAGCAGTGAGTCTCTCTATTTCCTTCACTCCCCACATCTAATTCATCAACAAGTCCTTTCAGTTCTGCCTCCAAAATAGGTCCCTATTCCATCTACTTCTCTTTTTACTGGTACAACTCTAGTCCAGGCTACCACCTTTCTGTTCCCTGCTACAGTAGCTTCCTAATTGGTCTCAATGATTCCATTCTTGACTCCCTGTAATTCATTTTCCATACAGCAGCTAAAGTGATCTTTTTAAAATGTAGATCAGGTCACATCAGTCCCCTAAACCTGTTGGTGCCTTCCTCTACTTCTTAGAACAAAATTGAACCATCTTGCTATAACCTGTAAGGACCTCTGATCTGTGCCCTGTCCACCTCTCTGACTTGGTCTCATACCAGGCTCCCCATTTCTCACTGTGCTCCAGCCATACTGGCCTCTTTTTTCTCTTTGAGCATACCACCTGAGAGTCATTTCTGTTGCTCTGTTCCCCAACTTTGTTAGTCAGGTACCAGCTCAAATGTCTTATTGTGGCTGGTTCACACTTCTTTATTCTAAATTACATTACCTTGTTTTACTTTCCTCATAGCTCTTACTGCTATTTAGAATTATTGTATGCATTTATTTATTTACTTGCTCATGGTCTTTCTCTCTCCACCATTAGAAAATAAGCTTCTTGTATTTCTTCATCACTTTTATCCAGCCCTTGGTACACAGAGATATTCACCAATTTTTTTTAATGACTACTCTATACTTAACAAATAGGAAAAATTCAAGATTCATTATTAACATGATGGCATGTTAGCGTATTAACATTAACATATGCTTATTTAATTCTTGTTTAAATTCCTGATTATAATATATTTAGTCAGATATTCATCTTCTGATTTGGTAACAATAAAATGTGTTACCGTTTTGTCAAGGGAACTTGAGTGTTCAGAACTATCTGATTTGCTAAGATGTCAACAGTCTCTACTTTGACTTTTTTTCTTATGATGAGAATTTTTAAAATCTCTCTTAGCAACTCTACTTTGATTCTTTAAATTCTTAAATTTGTTTCCTCTCCTATTAAGATCATATTCATGATTATCTTCTCTACCAGCATTCTTGGATTATTTTTGCTAAGTAAAATAGCAATATCTTTTTTTTATAATTTTTTTAATGTTTATTTATTTCTGAGACCAAGAGAGACAAAGCATGACCAGGGCGGGGTTGGGGGGCCCAGAGAGAGAATGAGACACAGAATCCAAAGCAGGCTCCAGGCTCTGAGCTGTCAGCACAGAGCCCAATGCAGGGCTCGAACCCATGGACCGTGAGATCATGACCTGAGCCGAAGTCACACACTGAACCAACTGAGCCACCCAGGCACCCCCAATAGCAATATCTTTGAATACTCCTGTCTTATGAGAATCATCCAGATGCAGAACATCTTTAGTATTTTCAATCAAAATGAAAAGTTTTGCATCATGTAAGGGCTTCTCTCTAACTGCTTTTAGGGTTCATAGTTATAACTACATGTTAATACATTAACTATTGGTGGTAGTATTGTGCCAGTTGTATTGCATAAGGCATGTGAGATACTAAGTACATTCACCGATGACATGTTCCTTATCTTCGCACTGACAGTAGAGAGGCATTATGGTTCAGAGGATGAACTCTAGCCAGAATGCCTGGGTTCAAATTCTGACGCTGCCACTTGCACACTATGTCACCTTCGACAAGTAACTTAATCCCTCAGCCTCAGGTTTTTTGTTTTGCTTTCTTTCCATCAATAAAATGAGGCTATTGGTAATGTGATGATTAGAGGAATTAATGTTTGAAAGACACATAGAATAATGCCTGACACATAGTGTGTGCTATTTAAGTGTGAATACTACTAATTACTACCATGATGATAATTGTCAAAAGTTTGTTTTTTTTTTTAATCAGGTATAAGCATAGGCTAGACCAAGCTAGACCAAAGCGAGTAGGGGCTGATGATTTTGCAGTCAGCTGGCATAGTCCAGAAGATCTGGGATAGTTCCAGGGTCTAGACAGTGGACTTGTTACATAAGCAAAGCAATGCATGAAGGAAGCCTGGCAGGTTGCAACAAGCAAAGAGTTGGTATCAGAGGGTTCCTGCCATATTTCACATCTTGTTGGAGAGACGGGAACTGAGATGTGGTCAGAGTGCAAAGACGAGGATGCTGGTCTAAGAACCAAGAGAGGGTTGACCTACTATAAGTTGAAAGGGAGAGTTTGATCCCAACAGTAAGAAGGAATGCGTAGAATTTGATAACTGAGATAGAAGAATAAAGCAGGACTGGCAGAAGGTTGCCATACTGCTGCCATGCTGGTCTGATCCTTATGTTCGCCTGACTAGGAGCAGAATTTGCCCAAAGGGTTGGGGTAAGCCTCATTTGTAGAAATACCTCTTGGGGTTGCAATCTTAGAACTATACAAACTATTTTGTTTCTTTGGAGCTTCTGTTGAGAACAGAAAATATGTTGCATGAATCATAGCTTTGATTCAATATGACAGCTTTTTTCCTGAGCACTTGCGGTGCCAGACCTTGGGCTTGCTCCTGGGGATACAGCTCTTCGACTGAACACTGAAATTAATGTTATTTACCTTTCAGAGATATTGCAAGAATCGAATGAAATTTTATAGCTAAAACAAATAAATGCCTTACACATAGTGAGCCTTCAACAAATGTTAATTTCTTTCCCTCCATTCCTCCCTCATAAGCAAATGCCTAGACCACTAAAAGAACCTTCTAAATAGAATTCCAGCCTTCAGTCTTTCTTCCTTCATGGAATCCTACTAAGTTCTTAAAGGAACAAGTGGATTATATCACTTCTTTGAGAAAACCTTTCAGTGATTCAGTCTCCCTAGTAGAGTGACCTTGAGGGCCCTGCATAACCTCCCTAGTCCCCACCCAGCTTTAGCTTTCACTCCATTACACGTGATCTACCTTCTAGTCAGACATCTATTCAGCATTTACCAAACCTATCTGTGACAGCCTGACTTCCATACCACTTCCTTCACTTGAATCTCCCTTCTCTCCTTGAAATCCTACCTATACTTCCAAACACCCGCTGTGCCCTCTACTCCTTGAAGCCTTGCCTGGAAACCATCTCCAAACATAGTACCCTCTTCCTCTGTAGTCCTGTGACACTCCATAGCACCACTTTTATGCTATTTCTCACCTTATCCTTCACATTTTAACTATGTGTTCATATCTTGTCTCGTAAATTGTAGTTTCCAATGGCAGTGATCATATCAAATTTGTCATTATGTCCCTTATAGTATCTACTGCAGTGGAGATGCATCAAATGGATGCGTGAATGTCCATGTTCCTATTTTGTATTGCTCAAAAATATTACATTGTTTGTCATTATTTTATGGAGCTGTTGAATGAGTTTGGGTTTTACAAACTGAATTATGTCAAGATGCATTGTGTTATGCTTCAGTGGTATTATCTACGGTAAACACACAGTCTAATGTCATTACGTTACATAGGCTCTTGGTGAGATCACTGAATATACTGCCAAGCCCACTGCCCCCTGGACAGAGGCTAGTTCTTAAATATAAAGATAAGTTAATCTCTTTGGTTTTAAGCCTAAAAACAGAAATCAAGTTTGGTTGACTTTTTCCTTGAGGATCGTTTAGTTCATAAAAAACTGACCTTATAAAGTTCACTTAGATAGAACCCTCAGATATGTCCATTTGTGTATGTTTCCATGATTGATAATGGGATTTATAAACAGGCTCCCCATATGAGTTTATGGAATTTATTTTGTAATTGTAATGAAAAATATGGAAAACATGTTTATAGTATTAAATCAAACGAACCATAGGTTCTGAATAAAGACCCTGAAATTAATGTTCACAGAAAGCAAAGGGAGCTTATTTTCTGGTCAGTTCATAGTTTTTATCATGTGAAATTTTAAGTATTAGTAGTATACTTAGGTATCAATAAAATTACAACCTGTAGGGTAGAGTAATGCCATCAACCTAGAAGGAATTTTGTATCATCTTAAATGAGGTTAAATATCAGAATTTCTGGCACTATGTATTCTAAGTTTTCCTTTCCTCGTCCTATTGTTTTCACTGCCTAGTTGGGATTCAATTTTGGAAATACAGATATACCCAGATTGTAAAATTTTAATCCGTTTTTGGAGTAAAATTGACAATGGATGTTTTCATTCTCACACAGATCTGTCATGGTGCTTATTCTCTTCTCTTGGTAATGCATTCTGTTTCATATTTATTTTCACTTATGTGTTGCACTAAATTTTTAGGTGTATTCATTTGGTATGTGAGAATAGGCCAAACTAAATATCATCTTTCTTTGAAGATTTTAAGAGTAAAAGCTTGAGCATTACAATTCAAGACAAACACTAAGGGGATTGAGATCACTGAAGCAATTTACACAGATGGGAAGCAAAGTGAAAGAAGTAAAATGGTGGAAGTTAAGTTCTGTATTGAGTACAATGCAGACTAAAAGGAAAGATGTAAAGGCTAAAGTTGGGAATTCCTTTAATGCAAGAAACATCTATGGTGTACATCAGATTCCTGGTGTGCAAGTCAGAGGAGAAAGAAAGAAAATGTTCAAATAGCTTGAGGAAAAGTTAACACAGGTTCACAAAACTTTACACTAGAAGAATTTGATACTTAGATTCAAATCTGTACCTTCAGAAAATATGAATGTAGTATGGAGCTCCCTCAAAAAACTAAAACTAGAACTACCCTACGACCCAGCAATTGCACTACTAGGCATTTATCCATGGGATACAGGTGTCCTGTTTTGAAGGGACACATGCACCCCCATGTTTATAGCAGCACTATCAACAATAGCCAAAGGATGGTAAGAGCCCAAATGTCCATCGATGGATGAATGGATAAAGACAATGTGGTATATATATACAATGGAGTATTACTCGGCAATCAAAAAGAATGAAATCTTGCCATTTGCAACTACGTGGATGGAACTGGAGGGTATTATGCTAAGTGAAATTAGAAGAAGACAAAAATCATATGACTTCACTCATATGAGGACTTTAAGAGACAAAACAGATGAACATAAGGGAAGGGAAACACAAATAATATAAAAAGGGGGAGGGGGACAAAACAGATTCGAGACTCATAAATATGGAGAACAAACTGAGGGTTACTGGAGGGGTTGTGGGAGGGGGGATGGGCTAGATGGGTAGGGGGCACTAAGGAATCTACTCCTGAAATCATTGTTGCACTATGCTAACTAATTTGGATGTAAATTTTAAAAAATAAAAAATAAAATTAAAAATAAATAAATAAGAAAAAGAAAAAAATGAATACAATTAAGAAATGACAAGATAAACATCTCTGTTACTTGTATTTCCAACCTCATAGCATTTCTCACCCACAAATACTTATTTAATGTCCCCTTAATATAGCGTAGGTTACTACAGGGTATATAGACAGTGAGGATATAAAGAGATAAATCTGTCCCTGCTCATACAGGGTTTATCATCTACTTGAAAATAGAGGGCATAATTGCATATGCAAACACATAAGGTGGAATAGTTGAATAAAAAGGTAAGCCCGCACATTCATATAGGAGGAATCATATAACTTGGGGAATTCTGGCATCTGAAAAGTAAATTGAATTAACGGGGACAAAAAGAATTAATTTGTTACTAAAGCTGTATGATTTCATAGCACTTTCTCAGTAAAAAGGCATTTTCAAGCATCAGAATTTAGTGCAGAATTCTTCCATGAAAAAAACATGACTAGAGTCCATAAACGATATCTTCACAAGGATAACAGAAAGAAAAAAGACAAAAGCAAGCTGTGTCATTTGTTTATTTCTGGTGGAGAAGAAGAAAAGCAAGCCAAAGAAATCAGTGCACTCACATCCAATTCGCTTTTGTTTATTCAGTTCAAAAGTCATGGAAATTAGTTTTTAAAGTAACGCTAATATGATTATAAAAATCAAAGTGAAACCACATTGGAAGAATAATGAAAAAATTGCATACTTGGAAACCAAGGAGAGAATTGAAATGGTTGAGATCTGGGTTATTTTTGCTCCAATGTGTTATGATCATTTATCTTTTACACCCAGAAATGTGTTAGGTGCTTTAGGTAATAACCTCCTTAAATCTCATTCTATTCTGTGAGGTGCACATTATCCCCATTTTATAACTGGGGAAACTGAGGCCAAGAAAAATTAACTGGACTTCAATTCTAAGACTTAAAATGGGAGAGCCAGAATTCTATCCCAGGTCTTTCTGACTCCAAAACCCATGTTTTTTGCCCTGTTTGTAAAACATGGGGATAATAATTTTGTAGATGATACATTCTGGTGATAGCGAGTGAGCTACTCTGTTGAGAAATGTGGAAAGAAGGAAAGTAAAATTATCCTTTTACTTCAAACTATTAAATCGTGACTCAGACCCAAAATGTGCAAAATAACCTTAAATAAACAAAAGGGCTCCTAGACACACAAGATGGATTGCATATTAAGATATCTAAAGGAAGAATGTTTCCTTCAGAAGGAAAACTGGTCAGCTGTAGAAGCCTAGGAGGGTCACAGAAGCATTTGTTGGCAGATCCGGCAGCATCCAAAGAAATGGTGCCCAAGCGTCTGGTTCACCTGGTAGCTAAATCCCCTTTATGGAGATGAATGTATCAGCTGTCAGATCTCTGTGTCTAACATTCAAATCATCTAACCACCCAAATAACCTTCTAAAACTTTGGCTCCCAGAGCAATCTGTCTACAGAGAGAGTATCATACATTGCTCAGGCCAGCATCAATATCCAGGCTGCTTGGCAGTTATACATCTCATGGTAAATTAATAACTTGGCATCTGGTTTATATATCAGTCTCTAGTGAACTTTGTTGCATGACTCAGCATTCCTAAGTCTAGTCAGCGCTAGGACACTGTGGAAATTTTCTGAGACTGCAAGACCAATGGCCAGATCTTTAATCATGGTGAATCCATCATGCTAAGGACCCTCTTGTGGCTACCTGCCTTCCTAGCAGGCTGGTCTTTCCCAAATGACATCTCTATCGTGCATTGTGTCACAAACCTTTCTAAGCAAAATTACACTCCAACTACCTTGAAGAGTTGTGAGAAGTAGATATACTATATTTAGAGCACCAGCGTAGTGTCTTATGTAAAGGCTTAGTAAATTATTATTCCAACACGCAGTAAATGGTAGCTGGTATCGATACCATCATTATCATCGTCATCGTATCACTTGATCAAAGAACCTGGACCCTACCTTGTTAGACCAAGAAAGCCCTTCTGAGAAAGTCTTTCCCAGAAAGACTGTATTCATAGTCTGTTAATTTCAGAACAGTTGTTAGGAATGCTGGCCGTGCCTGTGACTAGTGGGGTGCTTTCAATGACTGGGAATAGCTGCTCTAGGAGACACTACTTTCCCAAAGCTCCATGGTCAGGGCCTCCAAGGTAATAAATACGTAAGCTATAGTTGTATGGGTTTCAGGTAGCACAAACCCCACCGAAGCTGGACTTAAAAATAGAGGGTTCTAGTATCAAGATACAGTGGGGAGTTCTAGAGGCCAAGGGCAGCTGAGCCTCTTGAAGGACGGGGCCAGAAATGGAAGATAGGAACCCAGCGGAGTATTTATTCACTATCACTTCACTATGCTTCTTTCCATATGTTTGTTTCATTCTTCCTTTTCAACAGACTAGCTTTTCTCCTTCTTCTCAGGCCACCTGGTAGTCTCCTCACAATTCCCAGAGCACAATTTCCAGAGTCACATTTACAAGTCCAGCATTCAGTCCAGTTCTACATTCCTGGTTGACCTAGAGTGGTGTCAGGTGCTCTTGGCTCATTCAGCTATGGCCATGACCAACATGTGAATTAGGGGTCATTGTGAACTTTGCAGATACCCCCAAAAGAGATCCATTGTATGTCAGACTTCTCTTACTGTTCCTGTGTTTCACCCTGGCTAGTTTGGCCACACTCATGGTCAGTGCTGGCCTCACACTGACAGCTGCTTCTTCCCAATCTGGTGGACTCTGAAGGTCTGCACAGCGTATTCTGCTCTTCCAAGAGGAAAGCCTGTTGTATATGGCCTATAGTGTTAGGGAAGAATCACCACTGGCAGAAAATCTCTAGAAATACAGCCTCGGTAAAGAAAAAAACTTTACTCCTTTTTGCTCCGGTTTTTCCAGCTTTTCCCTTTGCAGATATCTGGCAGAGCTGTTTCTCTGTGTACATCAAAGGCTGGCTGTCTGCATCTGGAGAAGAGTCTCACGTCACTTTTTAAATCTTCTCATTGTCCTCCCCTAACATCCTCCCAAAATATCAATTAGGCAAGCTCCTATGCCTTACTGACACACAGGGGATACTTGCTTGTGCCCAAAATGCTTAAAAGCAGTACCTTTCTTGGTCAGTGTTTCCTCTATAACACAATGACTATGTCGCAGCGTCACAGATTCTCCACTCTCCCAGTTCTAATGGTGCAGGAGAGCTTCCTATCTAAAATAATTTTCTATTTTTGAAATCGAGTGTACAATGTGATGTTTCATGTCTGTAGCTTAGTGGGGATTTAATTGTGTATAGTTTTCTGATAATATTCTATCTTACCTACTCACCCACAGACAGAACTGAAGTTTCATTAAAAATTGTAGTGGTCTTCTTTTTCATAATTACATGGAAACATGTTTCGAGTCAAACAGTGATACCCAATATTATCCAATAAATTAAAGACTAGACTTTTGCTGCTTTAAACTTGACTTTACGAGCTTCCTGTAATTCTAAAGCTCATGTACCTGATAGGCAAAGGTTATGATATTAGCACATGGTGACACTACATAAAAAGAATCCTTCTGTGAGTTACTTGCAATCTAATATGATGTGCCTCTTCCATGTACAGCTTTAAAAGAATAAAAGGAAATATTCTTGGGTGTTTCTTTTCAGCTGTGTTGGGCGGTTCACTTATAGCTGCAAATATGTTCCCCAAATCCTGAGCCTTTTTATTTTATAAGCACCTCCTGTCACTGGCAGCTGTACTAATGTGTCCCAAAAGGCTTTGCTCCTATCCATCATCCTTAGGAGGGGTGCTCAAAGCCCAGATATGAGATACATTGTTGTTGAAATGCAGAAAGGAAAAAAAAAAGTCTTGGGGGCTTTGGGGAAGTAAGAGACAAAGCCAGACTCTTAGGAAATAAAGGAAAAGAAAAAGTCCTGTGTACCCAATGGACACAATAATAAATGGTTTTGAATGATGGGTAACAGTGCTGGATCGACTACTAAGTGTTTCACATCCAGAAGCATTGCTTCCTTTTTTGGACAATGTGGGGGGAACCTAAAATAGAGTATTCCCTGGACACACTTTTAATCATTCTGTCTTTGTACTGGTGTAAAAGTACGAAAAAAGGATCTAGGAATATATTGAAAAGAGCTCTACTTTAAAACTTTGAGGTTAACTCCATAAATACAGATACAAGGACATGGGCTAGGGCCACGCGGGCTGCAGAGACAGACAGGGCTCTAGTTCTGCTCTCAAGGCATCTAGGGTCTTTCAGGAGGGGTAATAAGTACACAAAATAAGGCAAGGTAGACCCATGAAGTGCCACAAGGAGAGTTTACATGTGACTGGAAAAACAGGAAAAGGCTTCACAGAGGAGATGGCAATTGAAGGGCTCCCTGTCGGCTGAGTAGGGTTTCAGCATAAAACGAAGGGAAAGGGGATATAAAGAAAAAATCAGTCTGAGCACAATTTCAGAATTGAGTAAGAGAAGACAGAATTTATTGTCTGGGAGGAGGCAAATAATCTGGTCTGGCTTGCATAGGTTACATAAGTAAGGGATTAGCACAAGGGTGATAAGCTGCAGACATGGTTTTTTAGTCCATGGTCCTTTCCGTGGAGGGAAAGAGGAAAGTAACACGTTCATTGTGAACCTAGTATGTACCCGGCACAGACCTTGTGCTTTTCTGTGTCATGTCCCCACGATCCTCGCTGTAATGTTGTGTAGCAGGTAGTATCACCTCTGCTTCTGTACTTTAGAGCTAAGGTAACTCAGGTTCTGAGAAGTCATATGATTTCCCAAAGATCACAGAACAAGTAAGGAGCTAAAACCAGGACTCAAAGCTAGGTTTGTATGACTTTTTTTCTTCTGTGTTGTGCTACCTTGACTCCTTTTAGATGGAATTATGTTTGATTCGATAAGCAGTGGAGAGCGATGGGCAGTCCCGGCCTTTGCGTGAATTGATTTAGTAGTCTGGTAAAGAGTAGAATGTAGAAAGAAGAGACCAAACATGAGAAGACTGTTAAGGGTCTCAGAGAGGAGACAACAGAGGCTGTAGGCTGGGGGCGGGGTGGGGACAGGATATGAGGAAAAAGAAGTGAATACAGGAGGCACTGTAGAGAAAAAAAAATTATGCTCTTGACAACTAACAACAGTCAATTAATGGGAGGGAGTAAGGGAAGTCATAGATGACTGCTAGATTTAAGCTCAGTGGGTAGTATGATAAGACTATTCATAAAATTTTGGAAATGAGTGTGTCTTGTGCTAGGCACTATTCCTTATGTTAGGCACCATATCCAGATTATATCTACTCCTGAAATCAGCTCTGCAGAGGTGAGCATTCTTCCCTTATTATAGGCAAGAAAGCCAAGAATCTGAAAAGTTAAATGAGTTGCCACGGGCCTCTTCTGCACATAGATTCACCATACAGTTTCAAGGAGTTTATAGATTCCTGTAAAGTATACATGAATCCTCAAGGAAGAATCCCAACAACACAGGAAAAACACTGTTGGAGCTACTGAGATCTGCATCAATTAGGATTAGGTTCAGATATGAGAGACAGAAAATACCGGACAACAGCAACTTAAACAAAACCCGTTTCTTTTCCCGTCACACGTGAGAACAATCTGAAGGTAGACAGACTAGGACTGTCAGTATCTCCACAAAGTTGAGAGGGCCAGGGCATCTTCTTGCTTCCTCTTGCTCTGTTGTCCAGAATTGTGTCATCTGGCCACTCCTGGTGAAAGGGGAAATTGGGGCTCTTTGCTGAGGAAGAAAAGAAGGAGAGTTAGTGAGAGACAACAAGCATTCCCTGCCAGCACCACTGATGTGACTCCCACCGGTCCCCCCTGCTGCGCTGGCCACCCCTGGGACCCAGTCCAGCTTCTCACCTGGGGTGGGGGGGGAGTCATTGTTCACTTTATAAGGCAGTAAGAGAACTCCCTTTCTGGTTCACTAGTGAACTATCTGCTGAAGCAGCATTTGTAGAGAAAACTGAAAAAGCATATGGGATTTTGGATGGATGGATGGATGGATGGATGGATGGATGGATAGGTAGGTAGGTAGGTAGGTAGGTAGGTAGGTAGGTAGATAGATAAAGTAGGTAGGTAGGTAGGTAGGTAGGTAGGTAGGTAGGTAGGTAGGTAGGTAGGTAATTTGAAATGCTAGCATTCCTTGCCCTTCAAAAATAAGAGGTAAGGAAGGAGTCTGTCAATAAGACATGCTTTTAAAGTATGTGGTAGTGCTATTGCCAGGTCGTGGGGTAGTTCTATTTTTAATTGCAAATGGGAAGAACAGTGAAGTCATTGTTGTCCTGTCACTTTATTTGGTGGTAGAAATTTTATTCATCTGTTTCTCTTTTCCTATTAAATACTCATGCATTAAAAGGTGAGGGGAAGCATTTCTTTCTGGAAATGAAGAACTATGCTTAGCAATGTGTTTAATGTGTACTTCTCAGTAAGAAAAATGTTTGGGATGTTAAAAAAACATGAAAGGATAGTAAATATGAGTTGATGGTTTATAACCATCTTTTTATGAATTATTCTTTCCCAATAGAAGTATTTTTGCCCTATAAAAGTCACAATAAAACCCATTAATCATAAAGTATAAATTATTTCTTGTAAGCTACAATGTTGAAGAGAAAAGCGAAATACAGACAGAGAAAAATAAAGTGCGGAGAGGTAATATAGCCCATTTGTTAAGAACAAAGATTCTCAAGGGGCACCTGGGTGGCTCAGTCAGTTAGACATCTGATTTCAGCTCAGGTCATGATCTCCCGGTTCATGACTTCGAGCCCCAAATCGGGCTCTCTGCTGTCAGTGTAGAGCCCGCTTCAGGTCCTCTGGCTGTCCCCCGCCACCCTTCCCCACTCAGATGCGCTCTCGCTCACACTCCCTCTCTCTCTCTCTGTCTCTCCACCCCGCCCCCCTCTCTCAAAAATAAATAAACATTTTTAAAAATTTTTAAAAATTTTTTTTCAACGTTTATTTATTTTTGGGACAGAGAGAGACAGAGCATGAACGGGGGAGGGGCAGAGAGAGAGGGAGACACAGAATCGGAAACAGGCTCCAGGCTCCGAGCCATCAGCCCAGAGCCTGACGCGAGGCTCGAACTCACGGACCGCAAGATCGTGACCTGGCTGAAGTCGGACGCTTAACCGACTGCGCCACCCAGGCGCCCCTAAAAATTTTTTTAAAAAGAGCAAAGATTCTGGAACCAAAGTAGCTGAGTCCAGATTCAAGGTCTGCTGGCAAGACCTTGGGCAAGATACTTAACTTCTCTGTACCTCCGCTTCCTTATGTGCAAATTAGGCATAATAATAGTTCATACCTCTGAGTTGCTAGGAAGAATAGATGCTTGCTAGATGTAAAAAGCACTTAGGTCAGTGTCTAGCACATAGTGCTAGCAACTATTACTTTCCTCTAAGGGCTTACCATCTCCAGGTGCCAATTTGACTCATGCTGTGCCCTAGATTTTGAATGTTGGAGAAAAACTGAACTTTTATCACAAACTACAAATTCTTTATCCCTTTACCCATCCTTTTCATAAAGACATTGCTGAAAAATTCATTTTTGTCATATATTTTCAACCATGCATGCCTTCAATTTTTTTACTCCTAGTTAGGTAAAAAGAAATTAAATTTTAGAGCCTTACATGTTTTGTAGCAACCTTTTTAGATACTGAATCAAAGTTAAGAATCTTGGTTCTGTTACATGTTAGCACTTTTTTGTACTATTTATTTATTTTTGAGAGAGCAAGCAAAAGTGGGGGAGGGGCAGAGAGAGAGAGAGAGAGAGAGAGAGAGAGAGAGACACAGAACCCAAAGCAAGCTCCAGGTTCTGAGCTGTCAGCACAGAGCCCGGTGCAGGGCCCAGACCCATGAACTGTGAGATCATGACCTGAGCTGAAGTTGGATGCCTAACCACCTGAGCCACCCAGAAGCCCCAGCACTTTTTTTTGTTTTGTTAGAAGCTCTACTGAGAGATAATTCACATCCCATCCAATTCACCCACTTGGGATCATTGACTGGTTCTTAGTCTATTCACAGACTTGGGCAATCATCACCACAATCAATTTCCAAATATTCTCATCATCTCAAAAGGAAACCCAGTGCTATCACCCTCCAGTCTTCCCAACCCCCAGCCCTAAACAACCACTAATTTACTTTCTGTGTCTACATATTTATATATTTTGGACATTTCTTGTGAATGAAATCATATCATCTGTGGTGTTTTGTGACTGGCTTTTCTGTCGTGTAGCATAACATTTTCACAGTTCACTCATGTTGTATCATGGACCAGTATTTCATTCCTTTTTGTTTACAAATAATACTCCATTGTATGGATATACCACATTTTACTTACCTACCATTCATCAGTTGAAGGGCATTTGAATGTTAGCACTTTGTGAATCCTTTCCTGCTTTATTTAGCTTCTGTTCTGTGCTACAAACTTGGACCAAAGGTGCTGGTGATGATTAATAATATTTACAAGGTGTTCTTACAAGCATCTTTCAAAGAATACCCAAGCTTAATGAAACAAATGCATCAACTGTCACCCAGTTTTATACAGTAAGTGTTATTGGAAGTGCAGAGAAAGAAGTTAATATAGTAGTTGGTGAGCCTGAAAAGTAGGTTTAAAGCCAGATAGTAGAGGATTTTAGTGCCATATTGAGACACTTGGGCTTTATTCCATAAGCACCTTATTCTATGAGAATAGTCATTAAGGTTATTGAGCTGAGTAACAACCATGGCTGATTACAGAGGGAAAGATGAATTAGAGACTAGAAGTTGGGCTGCCTGGAGACCTATTCAGAGCACAATTGCTCAGCAGTAGTGAGAATGATGGTTGGAATGGGAAGGAGGAAATGCATGTAAGAGAGAAACAGCTGGAGGTAGAATAAATAGATTTCAATGTCTGGGTGCAGATGATAATAGGAGGGGAAAATTAAATGACTCTAGCCTGAGTTACTGGTTAGATGGGATACTACTAATGGGGACTGGAAATGTCAGAGAAGAAATGGGGTAATCAGGATTGTGGCAAAGATACTAAGTTCTGCCCTGAACACTTATAATTTAAGATTTTAGAGTACTAATTATGATGAAATGCCTACCATAAGTTTGGGAATGCAGGAAGCCAATTCAGAAAAGAATCAGGTTATTTAAGAAATGGTTTGGGAAAAATCCTCATAGAAGTAAGAATTGAAACCATGAAAGTAAAATAGGGAGAAGTCACATGCAGAGACTCTAAGTGAAGACCCTAAAGATAAGAGAACTGAAAATAGAACCGTGAGAAATCTCACTATGTCTAATAAATAAACAGTAGGTTAGGAATTGTGGTGGCTTGAATAGTGTCCCCCCCAAAATTCATATCCACCCAGAACCTCAGAATGTGACTTTATTTGGAAATAGGGTTTTTGCAACTGCAATTAAGTTATGATGAAGTCATACTACATTAGAGTGGGCTGCAATCCAATGATTGGTAGCCTTATAAGAACAGGGAAATTTGCACAGAGACAAATATACATAGGGGAGAAGGCCATGTGAAGACAGAGGAGGCAGAGGCTGAGGTGATGTAGCTACACACCAAGGAATACAAAGGATTTCCAGGAGCTACCAGAAACTGGGCAAAGGCAAGGAAGAGTTCTTCCCTAGAGCCTTCAGTGGACCATGGCCCTGCTGACACTTTGATTGTGGACTCTTAGCCTCTAGAAATGTGAGAGAATTAATTTCTGTTGTTTTAAGCCAGCAAGTTTGTGGTAATTTGGTATGGAAACTTCAGGATATTAATACAGAAGTCAGCAAAGAAGCAGTCAGAGGGGAAGACCTAGGGAGACAACAGGGTCAGTTTAAAAGCATAGTGAAAAGTTTAAGAAGCACGGGGAATTCTGCAGTATCATGACTACCAACAAAGTACGTTGTAGACTGGGGGTGCGGGGGAAAAGAAAGCTGTGAATTTGACAACTTGAGGTCACTGTTGACTTGGAGAGAAGTTTTAGTCACCAAGGCACCATGGAACAGTGATTTCCCTACAATAACCCATCTCCTTCTTGGGTCTGTGCTTGGGTCCCATTGGGTTTAATTGTTTTACATTCTCACTAGACTGTAAATTCCGTGAGAATAGGGCCCTGTTCTTCATTCATCAGTGTTTTCTGGTCACCTAGAAACTGGAATATAGTAGTTACTCAGTATTTGTGGGGAAGTAATTGAAGGATGGAGAGAAGAAGCTAGGAATTAAAAAATAAGTTATTAATTTAGTTTATGCTTAATCTATGGCATTACTGGTAGGAGGTCTTCTAAGTAGAGAGTTGAGTGATAAGGCTAATTCTTTAGAGACAGAAGAAATTAGAGACAAAATGTCAGTTCTTTAAGAGAGGTCATGAGATAACAAATGGCAAGGCCTAGGTGAAGTTTTGGGTGATATTCATATGCTGTGTATATTAACCAACAAACCTTGGTAAGCAGTAATATGCCAAGAGCGAGATATATATATAGAGAGAGAGAAAGAGAGAGAGAGACAGAGAGAGAAAGAGAGAGAGAGAGAGAGAGAGAAGTTGGAAAAAGACCCTAAGGTTTCAGGATGGGAAGAGGCAATTTTTTAACCCCTTCCCCCTCATTTATTGTGTTCCTATTTAGTGCCATCCACAGTGCTAAGAGCACTATATGATAGTCTCAATCCTCACAATGCTATAAAAACTGTTATCATTCACATTTTACAGATGAGGAAACTAAGGCTCAAAGAGATCACATAACTTTTCCAAGGACATACCACTACTGAATGGCAAAGGCAGGATTCTTTCTCAGGATTTCTGATTCTAGAAGCTACATTCTTAACGAAAGGGATGGATCTGTACTTGTAGATTGATGGAAAAAGTTGAAGTCATATTGAATTTGAAGTTCTTCAGGGGATCTTCTTTGTGAAACACGCTTTCACATATGATCAGTGTTTCTTAAGTTTTGCTTGTTTGTGGGATGGTCAAAGCAGCAGCTTCCTCTCAGCACAGACTTTTTGAAAATACCTCTTGTTCTCCATTCAGATTCTATACTCTCTAATGCATTTTTATTAGTTTGACTATTATAAAAGAGTATTCTATGTCGTTACCCATACTGTTCGTTAATGGGAGAGATCGTCTTGCATTTTATAAAGTCAACCTAAGCCAAAGCGTGTGTCAGTTTCACCATCTCAGTGTCACAATGTTTTGAAAGCCTAGACTTAAGTCAATAAGTAACTGCAGACGGCAACCATTTTCTCACTGCTTGATCAGCCACATAGTGGTGAATCACTGAATAGAGATGCTCACAATACTGCCACAAGCAGTTAAATAATATGTTGGTTTTAGGTTAGTATTAGAAGGAATTTTGTTAAGTATGTTTTCTTGTTGACAGTTCACTTGTATAGTGGACTGAAATGGTTTGCTTACCTGTTATACAGGAGACACCCTCGTCAAACTACCTCAAGGAAATAATGCTCATCAAAGGGCATTTTCAGTGAAGAGAGATGACTGATGTGGTTCTTTGCTTTTGTGAGAGTCACATTACGTAACCTACACTAGGATTCTCAAAGGCCTCCTCTTCACCACAGCCAGCTTCTTTAACACAGCTCTCAAACTTCATTTTACTGCAGTGGTCTTGCAATATACATAAAATGCATTCAGTTTTATATTTGTTGATTGAAAAATAATTAGCCTTTGAAAAATATTTGCAACATAAGCCAACTTTGAACCATTCTTTGAAAATAGACCATAATTCTCTTAATCTTACCCATACTTTTACCCTTTATTATGACTTTTTTTTTCCTCTGTGAGGAGAAATAAATTCCAAACATTGACCAGTAACTTTTTCTCTTTAGCTAAATGACAGTATATTTCTGTAAAAGAGTAGGCTTTCAGACTTTCTTCCTATTTCGTTACAAGTTTGTCTTAAAAGATGAGCACTCAAATTAGTGATTTTTTAATCTTTTTAAAAACACTCTATAGAAAAGTGTCTATTCATGTTTTCTGCCCATTTCTTCACTGGATTATTTGTTTTTCGGGTGTGGAGTTTGGTGAGTTCTTCATCGATTTTGGATACTAACCCTTTGTCCGATATGTCATTTGCAAATATCTTTTACCGTTCCGTTGGTTGCCTTTTAGTTTTGTTGATTGTTTCCTTTGCAGTGCAGCAGCTTTTTATCTTCATGAGGTCCCAATAGTTCATTTTTGCTTTTAATTCCCTTGCCTTTGGAGATATGTCAAGAAGAAATTGCTGTGGCTGAGAAAACATGAATAGACACTTCTCTAAAGAAGACATCCAGATGGCCAACAGGCACATGAAAAGATGCTCAACGTCACTCCTCATCAGGGAAATACAAATCAAAACCACACTCAGATACCACCTCACGCCAGTCAGAGTGGCTAAAATGAACAAATCGGGAGACTGTAGATGCTGGCGAGGATGTGGAGAAATGGGAACCCTCTTGCACTGTTGGTGGTAATGCAAACTGGTGCAGCCTCTCTGGAAAACCATGTGGAGGTTCCTCAGAAAATTAAAAATACATCTACCCTATGACCCAGCAATAGCACTGCTAGGAATTTACCCAAGGGTTACAGGAGTGCTGATGCATAGGGGCCCTTGTACCCCAATGTTTATAGCAGCACTTTCAACAATAGCCAAATTATGGAAAGAGCCTAAATATCCATCAACTGATGAATGAGTAAAGAAATTGTGGTTTATATACACAATGGAATACTATGTGGCAATGAGAAAGAATGAAATCTGGCCTTTTGTAGCAACGTGGATGGAACTGGAGAGTGTGATGCTAAGTGAAATAAGCCATACAGAGAAAGACAGATACCATATGTTTTCACTCTTATGTGGATCCTGAGAAACTTAACAGAAGACCATGGGGGAGGGGAAGGAAAAAAAAAGTTAGAGAGAGAGGGAGCCAAACCATAAAAGACTCTTAAAAACTGAGAACAATCTGAGGGTTGATGGGGGGTGGGAGGGAGCGGTGGGTGGGTGATGGGTACTGAGCAGGGCACCTGTTGGGATGAGCACTGGGTGTTGTATGGAAACCAATTTGACAATAAATTTCATATTAAATAAATAAAAACACTCTATTAAGCACATTAAGAAAATTCAAAGCTAAACTTTGATGTAAGGCACTCCTAGTGATTGCTGTAGTGTATTTAGTGTGTTAGTATATGCAGAATAAAAAATGGTCTTGAAGAATCAACTTCCCGACAGTTTTATCCTATTGTAGATTAGGCTGTGTCTAGACACACAACCCTACATTTGTTCCCAAGCAATACTTTGATCTCTTTAAAATTTAGATACAGTGTTGAGATGTAGTTATTTTATCATGATTATAAAATAGACCCTCATAAATGCCATCACATTAATATAGTCATCATAGACCAATAAAATAACTAAATCACTAATGCTAATGGTAAGGCACAGAACCTCAGTCTATCAAGAAATTATTCAAGTATGCATTCTGAGTATACTAAAATGTACTGTTTGATAGTATCATCGATGGCAATTTTTTTTATTGAGGTATAATTAACATATAGCATTATGTTAGTTTCAGGTATATAACATAATGATTTGATAGTTGTGTATATTACTAAATGATCACCATAAATCTAGTTAACATCCATCACCATACATAATTCCAAACAAAATTTGTGTGTGTGTGATGAAAACTTTTAAGATATACTCTCTTAGCAACTTTCAAGTATGTAACACAGTATTAACCGTAGTCACCATGCTGCACATTACATCCCCATGACTTATTTATTTTATTACTGGAAATTTGTACCTTTTAACCCTTCGCCCATTTTGCCCACCTCCACCCTTGCCTCTGATATCCACCAGTCTGTTCTATGAACTTGGTTTTATGGTTTGCTTCTTTGTTTTTAGATCCTACCTATAAGTGAAATCATATAGCATTTGTCCTTCTTTGTCTGACTTATTTCATATAGCATAATGCCCTCAAAGTATATCCATGTTGTCACAAATGGCAAGATTTCATTCTCTTTTATGGCTAAATAATTTTCCATTGTGTATATATCCCACATTTTCTTTATTCATCTATCAATGGACGCTCAGGTTGTTTCCATAACTTGGCCATTGTAAATAATGCTTCAGTGCTTATAAGGGTGCATATGTCTTTTCAAGTTAGTGTTTTCATTTTCTTCAGATAGATACCCAGTAGTGAAATTACTGGATCATATGGTAATTCTATTTTTAATATTTTTTAAGAACCTCCATATACTGTTTTCCATAGTGGTTGCACAATTTATAATCCCAACAAAAGTGCACAAGGGTTCCCTTTTTTCCATGTCCTCAACAGCACTTGTAGTTTCTTGTGTTTTTGGTAATTGTCATCTAACAGGTATGAGATGATACCTCATGGTCGTTTTGATTTGCATTACCCTGATGATGTGTGATGTCAAGTATCTTTTCTTGTGCCTGTTCCCCATCTGTATGTCTTCTTTGGAAAAATGTCTATTCAGATCGTCTGCCCTTTTTCAATTGGGTTGTTTGTTTCTGTGTTTGTGAGCTTCTAGTAATTATTTATATATTGTAGATATTAGCCCCTGAGTGGATATATGATTTGCAAGTATTTTCTCCTGTGATGGCACTTTTTTTAGCTCTTTTTTTCCCCTTCTTCCTTTTTTTCTTGTTTTTGATTCAATATCAATTTGACCTTTTCTAAGATATGTGCATGGTTTTATAAATCATTTCTGTTATATGAGCTCCATCTGCTAACATGGTTCTTAAACTGGGGCACCTGGGTGGCTCAATCAGTTAGGTGTCCGATTTTGGCTCAGGTCATGATCTCACTGCTCTTGGGTTCGAGCCCCGCATCAGGTTCTGTGCTGACAGCTCAGAGCCTGGAACCTGCTTCAGATTCTGTGTCTCCCCCTCTCTCTGCCTCTCCCATGCCCATGCTCTGTCTCTGTCTCTCAATAATGAGTAAGTATTAAAAAATAAAGGGGCACCTGGGTGGCTCAGTCGGTTGAGTGTCCAACTTCAGCTCAGGTCATGATCTCACGGCTCGTGAGTTTGAGCCCTGCATCGGGCTCTGTGCTGACAGCTCAGAACCTGGAGCCTGCTTCCGATTCTGTGTCTCTCTCTCTCTCTCTCTCTGCCCCTAACCCACTTGCATTCTGTCTCTGTCTCTCTCAAAAATAAATAAACATTTTTAAAAAAATAAAAATAAAAAACAAGTTTAAAAAACATGGTTCTTAAACTGATTTTGAAGGAAACTTCAAGCAATTTTTTAAATTTTTTAAAATTGATATGCTTATTATATTATTCTTTAAAAAAGACCTCTATCATTCAATCAGTTTCAGTTGGGGAAAAAAATCTGATGATTCCCTGTGAAAATAATTCTAAGTCTGTGTTATGAAAGAATTTCAAATATACAAAATGGAGAGAATACTATAATAAACTCTATATTTCTTTCACATACTTTTTAGTAGTTGTCAATATCCTCTTTACCTTGTTACATCTATTCCCCTCAACATTTTTTGTTGATACTGATATTGTTTTTCTGGAGTATTTTTTTTATTTTTTATTTTTTAATTTTATTTTTTTTATTGAGAGTGAGCAAGTGCACACACAAGCAGAGAAGGTACAAAGGTAGAGAGAGGGAGAGAATCTCAAGCAGGCTCCACACTCAGCAATGGAGCCCAATGCGGAGGCTCAGTCTCACCACCATAATGACCTGAGCCAAAATCAAGACTTGGATGCTTAACCCACTGAGCCACCCAGGCGAATATTTTTTTTTAAGTCCCAGTTATCATGTCATTTCAACCATAAATACTTAAGTAAGCATTTGGTAACAGGTAAAAATATTTAACTGTAACTTAAATATCTTTATCATAGCCAACAAAATTACAATAATTCCTTGACATCATATCATTGTCTATATTTAATTCTCCTCTATTGTCTCAAAAATATGTTTTAGAGTTGGTTTGTTTGAATCAGGATCCCACTGAGGTCCACGCTTTATGTTTGATTGATACAGTTCTTGCCTATATAGCAGTTCCCCCTCTTTTTTTTCTCCCCTATGTCATTTATTTGTTGAAGAAATTGGATCATTTGACCTATAGAATTTTCTACATTTTGAATTTTGACTCACAGTTTATAATAATGTTTAATATTTTGTTTTCTGTGTATTTTCTGTAATCTAGTTGTTATAGGGGCTTGATTAGATTTCAGCTGTTTTGTTTTGTTTTGTTTTGTTTTTTGAAAGAATACTTCCCAGACGACACAATAGTCTCACATTGCATCACAACCAGAGGCACATGATGTCTGCTTATTTCACTTTTAGTGATGTTAAAATTGATCAGATAAAGCAGTCAGGTCCATCCTTATCAAGTCTCACCCATCAACCTTTTACATATTGATTTTTAGTTTGTCAGCAGTTTCCCCAGCCCATAGAAATTAAATTCACTGATTCATTCTTCCCTAAAAGGAAAAAAGCAGCTTGCATTTATTGGCAATTTCTATGTGCCAGAAATTTTGCCGGGCAGTTTGTCTGCATTCTTTCATTTGCTCTTCCCAGTATGCATTCCATATTTTCATTACAGTTTAATAGGTAAAGAAACTATGAATAGAATTTACTCAAGGTCATATAGCTAGTAAGTGAACCCAGTTTTGCTAGTTTTAGTTGATTTTGTTAAAAATTAACCTACAAAATAGTAATTCTCATTTATACAGAGAAGTAGATAAGATAGATTAAAGCTAAAAACCAAACTTAATGAGAATGACAATGTCTACAGCATTTGTATTACTATCAATAAAGGTATGTTAATGGCATATAAGCTAAGTACTTCCCATGTCCCAGTTCTGTACCATTGGAGCCCAGCAAATAATTTATCTCAGTCTTAAATATCCCTTTAATGGACAAACATATATGGTAGTTCATTTTATGGAAAGCCATAAGACCTGCCAGATAACATTTTTGTAAAATGCAAACTATATCATAAAACATTTTCTAATAGTGAGGCATGTTAAGCACTCCAGTGTTGATGAGAGAAATCTCAAAATCTTTTCTACATGTCTTTAAACATCATTTGTCTTCACAGTTTGGGGTTAGTGTCCAGAGCACCAAGTTGATGTCTATATGACCTCGCAAAGTCCTTTGCAATCCTGTGATTCTCACACTGATGAATTCAAACAGGAAAGGATTATTGGGCCAAAACTGGGAATATCTTCAGAGCCAGAATGTAGGAAAAGTTACAAAATACAGATGTCTGTCAGGGATGAGGTCCAAAGGGAGAAGCAGGCCAGAAGTTAGAAATAGATATGTTTTTGTACAAAAAAAAAGAAAAAAAAAGTTTTGAATTTGGCTTTCAGCCAGAGGAGTTTTTTTTTTAATACTTAGATCAAACTATTAAGCTATAATATTCAGTTCAGAGCCAGTAAAGTCCTGGGGTTGAGGATATACAGTTGGAAAAAAAATCATAGTTTATTACATTTAAGGAAACTCAGAAGAACTCTCAGTTCCTTAAACCTGTGCCAGACTGTACCTTTTAGAAAATCTATAATCCTATATTTTTCTTTCATGGGCAAAATCATTCTGATGCTCTTTGGAATTGCCAGTTTTTGCATATCAAGAATTATAAATGAAAATCAGAGCCTTCAAATATTGTATAATCATGGAAGATATGGCAAAAATGTTTATGCTTTTTAATCCTAAAAATAATCTATTTTTTATGGAAAATTCTCTGAAATTAATACCATCTATTTTTTTAATGTTTGTTTATTTTTGAGAGGGAGAAAGAGAGAGAGACAGAGCACAAGTGGGGAGGGGCACAGAGAGAGGGAGACAGAATCCAAAGCAGGCTCCAGGCTCTGAGCTGTCAGCACAGAGCCCAACGCGGGGCTCAAACTCACAGACTGCAAGATCCTGACCTCAACCGAAGTCGGATGCTTAACTGACTGAGCCACCCAGGCACTCCAAAACCATCTATTTTAATTGCTTACTAAATTTTTAAGAATTGCTTATATTAGGGAATATAAAAGAATTTGTTCTTTGTGGGGTTTTTTTGTTTGTTTGTTTGTTTGTTTTACTTTTTCAAGAGTGACATGTTCCAAGAATACTTTTATTCCCTTGGGCAGCAGGGTTAAGGGAAGATCACAGTGGGGAACACCCACGAAGGTGCTGGCCATTCTCTGTAAATATAAAAATTGACCTACGGGCACAACTATTTGTTGGGTCTTTCTTTTTTACCCCTGTCCGTACTCTTTCTTATTTTTCTGTGTTAGTTTTTTTCCCCGTGAATCTTAAAGAAAAATTTGCCACATAAAGCCTATGATGTACCCCCAAACAGCAAAGTAGGTGTCTGTGGCTTTTATTCTAGCCTATGATGTGTTATGAATTTAACTAAATCATCTAAAAAAGCATTCCCAAAACTCATCTTTTCCACATTACATTCTTTTTACATGATGATTCACTTAACAGGACATAGGTCACCACCAAATAATGGTGGTCAGTACAGCCAGAAATTCTATCTGCACATTTATGAAGAAAGAGACAGTCATTCTAACCCAGGAAACTTGCCTCTCTGTAGATTTTCTAAGAGGTGATTTTGTAAGACTTAGAAAATTATAGGTATTTATGAGAGCCTCCTTTGTTCCCTTAGCCACCTGAAACCTGAAGACAAACCAAGTGGTCTGATAGGTTTAGTTGATACGTAAACAGATATATTTTCTAACACCCTGTGGCTCTTCTTAATGGTAAAGCAGAAAAGTAAAAGGTTAGGAGTGATTGGCACTAAACTACCATAAGTCATTATTTCAGGCAAATCTGACATGACAGGTAATAGGAAAAGAATCATGATAGTTCCAAAGACATTCATGTTTTCTTGTAAGAGTATATATCATAGATCTGCCCGACAACTTTCCTTTTGCATTCCACTCTGGGGCTGTATGCTGAGGTGGTCATTTGAGAATATGATTGTCTTAGGAAACTATACAGTCTACTCATGTTTGCTTTATCAGATTTGAACATATAATTTCAAATTCCAAGTGCTTATATGTGTTGTGAACAAAATTATATACCTAATAACAAAAAATTAATGCTTCCTGATTTTGAAGTTTATATTCAAATACATGTTATTGATTTTTCAAAATAGATACTCCACAATGGTTTGTGCCAATTACATTATTTTTTGTCAGTTGAATTTATGTATATCTGATATATAACAGTTCACATTTAATGTAATGATAGGAATTTTGTATTCATTTGCAATGTAATGTTTCCAAGGTAGGAAATGCCTTAAGTAGAATCTTGAAAAGATAAAACACATCTTGTACATGTATGATTTGTTATTTTTATATGTTCATTTCTTGATCCTTCTTCCTGGAAGCCTTCCCTGATATTTTCTGTCTCTATGCAGGCAGGGAACATTGCCCCTCTTCAGCATACCCAGATTATCCTGGGCCTATTTATATTACTGATTCCCACCTTAACTTTGGGCTTCTTGAGGGCGGAGTTTTATGATACTTATCTTTGATTTCTAATGCTTGACATAGTACCAAGGGGGTATTGATTGTGACTGAGTGAAAGCCTAAAAAAAATAGAACAAGGTTAGCTTGATGCATGGAGTCTGTCTCCTCAAAGTAACTGCCCAAGTAAGGCCTTGCCTGCAGGCAGTGTAGTCTGGGTTTTACATACTATTGTCCTGATCCGTTTGGTGGATCTGTGAAGCCTACTGAATGAGCAGGCTGAAGACCAGGAGACCCTTGCAATGATTCTGGTAGAAGTTTTGAACAAAGAGAGCAGCAGCTGGGATTATGTGCTTACTCTACCCAGGGTTCCTTTGAGGAGAGGCAGGAAGTTACAAAGGTACCCAAGCTGGAATTCTTTATGTGCAAGTATGCATATATAACTACAACACAAAATAGTATTACTAAATGTCGTAAGAAGACATTAAGCTATGTATGTTTTGGGAGTACAGAAGAGAGATCACTTCTAATTTGAATGATTAGAGAAGGATGTTTTGTTGTTTTGTGGGAGGAGGTGAAGAGAATAGTTTTGAAAGATGGAGGAGATTTCAAGTAGCATTGATGGAGATAAATTGATGACAACTAAAGGCATATGTAATGTAATAGTAGGAGGTTAGCCTGGGAAGATAGGGAGGGGCCAGAATTTGCACATAATTCCTTAGGAATGCTAATGGAATTTGCACACGGTATCATTTTTATCACACAGAGATTTATTCCCCTAGGACACTTACCCAGAATATCAGAGGTCAACCAAGGTTACTATTTTGAAAACTACACAGTACAGTCTGCCCCTTACTCAGGAGCTGATTAGGCAGGCTTGGTTTCTTTAATTTGTTACAATTTTTTTTCTTTTTCCTTCCTGTTATGTGCCTGAAAATAAGTCTTCTCATCACACTTCCGTCAGAGTCAAAATCACGAGTCACTCTCACCTGCTTGTTAGCAGCTTGTCTTTATCACAGAAACAATAAATACTTGGCAAATAAATTAAGCATAATTGACAAGCTAATTAATCTCATTCTTATGTATACATTTATGTGTATGTGTGCCATATATGATACATATAAATATATATACACTAAATAATTTATAAATATTGTCAAAAATTATGAAGAGTCTGAGTTTTATCCCATTTTCAATCTAACAGCTCAGCCTGCCACACTCCCACAGATACTGGTAGAAAACACAGAAGTGCTGGATCGGAGATGAAGGACAGCTTATTACCTACAACAGAGTGCATATGTGCTGGTTTCCAACCCTCAATTTCCTTAGGGCAACTTGGGAAGAGCCAGGTGACACTTGCACACACACAATGAGTTACATTGCAGGAGGGGAACTCAGGACTTGGGGAACCTGAATCTTTTATAATGGGCAATAAGCATGCCTGTCCATTTCTTTGTAGGGAGACATTATCTCTTTCTTCCATAGCTGTTTGCTATACATATGTCCTTGAAAAGATAGTCTGGAACAAAGACAATGCTTTTCCCTCTAAGATGTGTGGAAACATGATAGACTCATGAAGTTTTTCCCAACAGACATATACTCTAAAGGGCCTCTGTAAGGACAACAGTATTCATCTAATTGAGGGATCAGCAAACTATACGGCCTGCAGGCCAAATACAGCCCACCACCTTTTCTTGTAAATAAAATTTCATTAGAAGACAGGCATATACTCATTTAGGTATTATCTATGTACTACAATAGGCAAAGTCAAGAAGTTGGAACAGAGAGCACATTATTTGTATATGTGTGGGTATATATGTGTATGTGTGTGTATGTTTATATGTATATAATACACACATACACTTCCTCATGTGTTTGATAACTAGCCTTTTCCAGAAAAAGTTTGTTGACCCCTGTTCTAGTTTAAACATTTAGGATAAGCCTTTACAAAATATGCTGAGCTTACTTTGTGTTTTAAGATATTTCAGATTTTTAAGTTATTCTGTAATCCCTGTTGACTTCTTCCCAATTAGTAAGGGTTATACTATCTGTACTATAGTTCTTTCTTATTTTAAAGTGTTATTAAGAGCAATTATCAATGATTACTGTATTTATAACTTTTTAGTTTTAAGAAGTCATGAAGCAAATTCTTGCAGTATATTTAGTTTATGAGCATTGCCTTTCTGTCAGGTTGCATAGTTTTGAAATCCTGCAAAATCAGGTAACTAAAAGACAAGAGTCAATATACTGAAGTGAATAAGGTCTCTGGGTTCTGGAATCCAGCAGTCCAGGCTCTATAAGTGACTATCACTGAGATCTTTGGCAAGTTGTGTAGCCCTTTGGAGTTCTTTTGTCCTCATCTGTAAAATGGATATATCCTTAACTAATTTACAGAATTACCACTAGGATTAAAATAAAATAATGTAAATCTTGACACATAGTAAATACTTTTGGAGTTTTCTTGTCCTCATCTGTAAAATGGATATATCCTTAACTAACTTACAGAATTACCACTAGGATTAAAATAAAATAATGTAAATCTTGACACATAGTTTATACTTTAAGATATAAACTCTCTTCCTAAAATATAAACTTTAAAAAGCAAACTCTGTATTTATATGTTACTTTAGAGTTGAGAAAAGCTAGAATGATCTTATCTTACCCTCCTAATTTTTTATAGATAAGAAAATTAAGGTTCAGATTGGTTAAGTGAATTCAACTCAAGGTGACAAAACTAGCTAGCAACTAAATTTAGATAAAAATTAAGCTCTCCCTGATTCCCAATTAGTATTCTTTACAGTATATCATGTACATTTCATTGTTCCATACAAATGAGTAAAATACTTGAACAGTTAGAGATGAGACGAGAACACAGTATTGAGTTTAGGACTTGTATTCTAATTAAAAGAAACCATAAAATAGTAAAGGTGCCCTTGCTTTAAGCTAGTTTTAACACAGAAGTTCCGAATATGTTTTTGTTATTTCTCTTTAAGGAAAAATATTATCTTGAAAGATGTCATATTACACACCTGCATTTGCTTGAAACTTGGTAGCTTGATAAATTGATAAGATAACTGGGTCATATGTTAAGTTTTTTGAAAAACCAACCCAAACATAGATCCTAATAAAAGAATGTTACATATTTCCTTTTAAAGGCTAAAAAGTATTTCTCAGGGCTCTTAAATTACCATATTTTGATACCAAGGGAAAATAAAATCTGGACTTAGACTCTTGTTTGTACTTAGAGGGTTTTCCGGACAGGAAGGCAGTCTTGATGCAATGCAGTAAGCCACAATACCAGTGGGGCATTACAGGTGAAAAATCTGCAGCTGTACCCCTTCACCACAATGTATTACAACTGTATGCTGGAATATTTCCTGTACAGAAATAGGGTTTGGTTAACTTTGTTTCCCAAGAGTAGATCACATTCAAATGTTATAAAATCATGATTTCCTGCATTTGAATACTTGTGGTTTCTCAACTGGTTCCAATATTTTAAGTTCTTTTTTTTTTTTTTTTCGGTATGACTTCTATTAGTTGAAGATGTATAGAAGCTTTACTTTTCCTTCTTCAAAATCAACTAAGAAGCAGATACATATAAAAAGAAATATTATAAACTAAAAACATTTGAGATTGCAAACATATTCATATTATATGTCATCATTAAATGGTAGATTTATACTTTGAAGTAGAAATAAAACACTCAGCAAATATTGTCAGAATACATTTTTTAATTATTAACTATTGAAAAGTATCTCTACTCAGTTGCATTTGTTCTCTGTAATGTTTTGTTGTTATAAATAACTGTGAGAAATGTTCTTCACATTTAGAAGGACAGTGAAGTCCAATCATAATTATAAATAGAAACCTCTAATGTATTGTATAAAGGCAATGCTGGGTTGTTGTCTTTTTTAGCTTATTGGATTTTAATGATTATATTGTTGTCCATATTTCCCAATTTCTACATATACGCTGTCCCTTCTAGTCACCCTTCAATCCACTATTTCATGCTCAGATCTTTTTATATTCTAACTATTACCAACTCTCTTCTGGTCATCAATTAAAAACTCTGTAACCTATCTATCTCTAATCTTTCCAGTCCATTCCCTGTGGGGAATATATTTGGTGTTAAAACCACTTTGATACTGTTATAAATGCAGTGTATACTTTTAATTGGTTAATGAGGTAAAACAACTGTATATTAACAAAATAAGAGTTTCACAACAATTACTCTTTCAAAAGTTATCAAGTAAAAACATTCCAGTGTGAAAAGCCTCCACTACACCCCACCCCAGGGGTGTATGTCAGAAAGAATTTGAGGAAATTGATTACTTTTAAGGCTGCTTAAGTCAGTAGATAACAGATATAGTTTTCAGCTAACCAAAAAATTTAAAAGGAAAAATTGCAGAATGAGATGTTTACAGAGACTTTGAAAAGCTCTAACAGATTCCTGGGAAACCAAGACAACATACACATGCCTAGGGCTCTGTACTCTCACTGACCTCTGCACACATACAAGATTAACAGGAGAAAGCCCAATCTGTCACCTCTGGCTAACCTCAAGGCTCTGCACAAGCAGGAAAGGAAAGCTAAGGCAGAGTTGAAGGCATGTCTCAACAGGCATATAGAGCCCTTCAGCAAAGACTTGGGAGCTTATTGGTTCGAGATCTTTAAGAAAATCTCTCATCATTAACTGACCACTAAGCTCACCAAGTGGAGACTTCAGTGGCCGCAGAACAAAGAATATGTACTTTTTAGAATTGATATATAAATGTTACCAAACACAAACAACAACTGCAGGAAATAACAATGACAAGAAACCTTGGGCAGGGGAGAGAATCTGATGTCCATAGTTGTCACTATTTATTAGTAATATAATAGTAATATAGTTAATATCCATTAACATAATAAAATTTTGTATCATTTAACATGTCCAATTTTCAGGGGCACCGGGGTGGCTCAGTTGGTTAAGCATCCAACTTCAGCTCAGGTCACAGCCTCACGGTTCATGGGTTTGAGCCCTGCATCGGACTCCGTGTTGACAGCTCAGAGCCTGGAACCTGCTTTGGATTCTGTGTCTCCCTCTCTCTCTGCTCCTCCCCTACTCGTGCTTGCTCTCTCTCTCTCTCTGAAATAAAATTTTTTTTTCTAATTTTAAAAAATAAAATCCAATTTTCAACAAAAAAGTATGTGATATGCAAAGAAACAAAGTATGGCCCATATATAGGAAAAAGGAATCAATAGAAGCTGTCCCTCAGAAGCCCAGATATTGATCTTGCTAGACAAAGACTTTAGCCACCTATTTTAATATGTTCTAAGATTCTAAAGCAAGCCATGTCTAAGGAACTAAAGGGAAATATGAGAATGACTTTACACCAAATATATCAATAGATAGAAATTATAAAGAAAAAAAATTAAATAGAAATCCCAGAGTGAAAAAGTATAGTAACTGAAATGAAAAGTTTACTAGAGAGGCTCAACAGCATATTTGAGTAGGGAAGAAAGAACTAGTAAACTTAAAGATAGGTTGATTGAGATTATTGAGTCTGAAGAGCAGAAAGAAAAAAATAATTAAGACAAATGAACAGAGCCTCAGAGACTTGTGGAATACCATCAAGTATATCAAGATATGCATGATGATAGTCCTAACAGGAGAGGAAAGAGAAAGAATATTTGAAGAAATAATTAATGGCTGAACACTTGCCAGATTTGATTTAAAAAAAAAACAAAAAAACAGAAAACATTAGTGTACACATCCAAGAGTTCAATGAACTCTAGGTAGAATAAACTCGAAGATTTCCATGTCAATCCCAATCAAACTGTCAAAAGACAACCTGTTGACTCATCATGTATATAAAGGATACTCAATCAGATTAACAGCTGATTTCTCATCAGCAACTATGCAGGCCAGAAAGAAAAAGCCTACTGAAGAGAAAACATTTGCCAAATTAAGTAACTAAAAATGACAAAATGGATTCCATATTCATATTTCTTCCTGAGGATCCACTTTAAAGGAATGGGAACTGGAAATTGTAAATGACACATTATGAGGTCGGTTTTTCTTCTTTAATATAAAGATAATTAGTTGAAGAACATAAGATTTATAATCAATAGGTCTGTCTTATTAAATGTATGTTCTTGAACACGATACTGAACTTCCCTGAGCCACAGTTAACCTATCTGTAAAATGGGATTAATTTTTTCCTCACTAAGGTAATCTGTAAGAAAAATCTTAGGGTGCCTTGGTGACTCATTCGGTTAAGCATCTGACTCTTGATTTCTGCTCATGTTGGCAAGATTGAGCCCTGTGTCAGGCCCACTGTCTGCCCCTCTTATGCTCGCTCTCTCTCTCTCTCAAAATAAATAAACATTTTTTTTAAAAAAAGAAAAATCTTTGTAAATTGCAAAGGTCTATTCACAAGGTAGTTTCTTCTGCCACAGCTGCCATCAGTGTTATTACTACAGAAACATAGGTGATGGTGGAAAAGCACCTGCTCTTCCCCTACTATAATCACCTGTTCGCTTGGTGTCCTGGAAGTCTGGAAATGTGGTGGGAGGAGTAATAAAGATGGTATCCTCTGCTGTGACCAGGCTTTGATAACTTAGTCCTGAGTGGAAGTTTCAGCTTTGTACTCCCTAACCCGACACAGCTACTCTGCCTCTCTTTCGTCTAATACAAAGTAAAGGATGATTGAAGCAGACAGACTACATCACTGGTTAGATCTTTCTCTCTACCACAAATACAAGGAAGACGCTTTCTCTGTATCCTTTTCCTAGGTTGCTCAGTGTGACTGAGTGGGCAGAGGGGCATTGGCCCAGCTTCAGCAAGCAGCCCCTGCACAAAGAAATCAAAGCTATTTATCTGTGAGGACAGATGGGCATTTGCAACCTCGCTAATAGTCTTGGCAGTGCTATTAAGTAATAAAAACAAATTAAGTGCCAAAATATTCTTTGTACCAGAAATATTTTTAAATAGCCAGCACACATGCAAATCTTCCCAAATTAGCCATCAAATGGAAACAAATTGTGGAATAACATTTTCAATGCAAAAATACATGTGCTCTTACCAACTGGCAGATATACAACCTAAAATGTATTCATATGCAAAGACCACATATGCTTAGAGTACAGTTTATTATGTATGGCTGGCTAATTTTTTAGATTCTGTCAAATAATGGATAGGAAAACAAAATGTTATAAAATATATATATATATATAATCTTGACAGTCATTTGAAATGTACCATGTGTTACATGTGGAATGTTTTCCAGTGAAACCAATTTACTTGTTCCCACTTCCCATGACTCAGTATTAGATATTCAAGCTTTCTAAACTATTTTTTGGCAACCAAGCTTCCTTGGAATAGTCCTCTTTCCTTCAAGTTATTCAGTGCAGGCATTAATAATAAATCCTCAGTTATAGATATGTAACTAAAGATCATTCACATCATCTCTTTCAAACCGAAAAGCACATAATAAAGTTATTTTAAATAGATCATACAAAACAGAGCCCAGGGTTACTCCTTGAGAATAATTAATTGCTACCATATGAAGCACAATCTGAGTGCGTTCAATTTTTAATTTAATTGTGTTACTACTAACCTAGAGATTAGCTGGGCAATGTCAGTTCCTAACTGAAAGGCAAAGGAAGATGAGAGAGCTAATGTAGAGCTTGTTGAAAGTAGGTGTGATTGCAAAATAAAATGGAAGGGCTCAGTCTATAAAACAAGACCTTTGTAGAATAGAAGACTGTTTAAGAAGGTAAAAGTGTTACCTTTTCAGCACCTATCTTCATTTTAAAAACCTTGTTAAGCATATACCACGTATTAGACTTTGTGCCATTAATGCACCAGAGCAATAGCTAGAATTCCTTAAGAATCCTTCTCAGAAAACACATAGAATACAAGCCAGACCTCAGTAAGGAGCAGTAGGCTAACATTTAGAACCACAACCATTGTCCCTGACCCTCCTAAATCAGGACTCACTTCCAACACATGCCTCTCTTCCCTCCTTCCTAGTCACTACCCAGAGTAGGAGATTTATCTCCTCTTATACAGATACAGATTCGCATCCCTTTTTCCTCCTCTTACCAACCTCCTCTCTTCTACATCCGAAACCCTTCCACTGAGCCCTCTGGAACACTTGCTCTGTGATTAGTGAACTCCCCTAAACCTCAGCCTTTCTTTGGGTATTTCCCCTCCCCTTTACCTTGGATGAAATCTTACTGTCCCCTGGGACTCTGTATACCACTGTAACCCTCCGAAGTAGAGACTGTTCATCCCCTCACATCTCTTGTCACCTCAGAGTCAGAAGATGAGATGTTCTTGCTCACCAATGCCACTTGCCTTTACTCTTCTACCCTTCTGTAAAATCTCCCTGCTCCTTTGAGACTCACTCCATCTAATTATTGGTCATCCCCACCCCTCTTTGTTGTTATCTACTACCTTTTTGTTCACCCTAATTCTCAGAGTGTTTGGCCCATGGCTTCTTTTTTTTTTTTTCAAATTTTTATTTAAATTCTAGTTAGTTCACATATAACGCAGTATTAGTTTCGTGAGTAGAATTTAGTGATTCATCACTTACATAAAACACCCAGTGCTCATCACAAGGTCCCTCCTTAATACCCATTACCCGTTTAGCCCATTCCTGCCCCTGCCCTTCCCTGCCATCAACATCCATGCAAGTGACCCAGCCAACACCTCAACTTGATCTCCTCACTCTAGTGATCTTCTCCACAACATCTAACTACTCACTGTCACATACCAGCCCCAGACCTTGTCATCATCCCAAACTGTTCTGCCTCCTAAAGCATTCATTCCGGCATCTCATCTCACCTACAATCTGCCTCTCCAGCCTGTTCACTCAAGTCCTACTTAGTCATTCATTAAACTGTATATAAACCTACCAAATATAAACCTATCCCTGCTTTCTCCCTGTCCATCAATCCGCTCTGTTTCCTCATCTACTTTTAACTAGTTTATTTATTTTATTTTATTTTTTCAAATGTTTATTTATTTTGAGAGAAAGAGTGGGGGAGGGGCAGAGAGACAGAAGGAGAGAGAGAATCCCAAGCACGCTCTGTGCTGACAGCGCAGCTGACAATGGGGGAATCGAACTCGTGAACCATGAGGTCATCATCTGAGCTGAAACCAGGAGTCAGACACTCAACCAGCTGAGCCACCCAGGAGGCCCTTGACCAGTTTATATGCTTAACTCATCATGTAAAACACCCTTTTGCAAATAAATACCCTGAACTTTGTTGCTCTCTGTCTTTCCATTACACTCTCCTAACAAAAGGCTAAGGCTGGACAAACCAATAGCTGTGTATCAACACATTAACTCTCTCTTCCACTCTTCAGAATAGCCAACTCCTTATTTCAGATTTCCACTTGAATAATTCATTGGTACCTCTAACTCTGCTTGTCTAAAAATGAACTCATAACCTCCCTTCCCCTACCACACATATACTACAACCTACTCACCAGTGGGACAGATCAGCCACCCATCTCAGTAAATGACATCAGCATCCACACAGCTGCACAGGCCAGAAACCTGGGAGTCATTCTTGACACCTCCCTCTCCTCATATCTAATCAGTCAACAGATTTTTATGTCCCCAGAATCTCCCACCCATCACTCTGCTGCCACCAACCATACTAAGGGTAGACCGCTCCACTAGCCTCCTGCCTGGCCCTTTCACATCCAGGCTTGTCCCTCTTTTAATCCATTCTGTACACAGTATCCAGAAGCTTTTAAAATATAAATTTGACTGCATTACTTCTTTGCTTAAAACTCCTCAAAGGTATCCCATTGATATGAAGGTGAAGTCAAAAATCATTAACATGTCCTAAAAACAATGTGTTTTTCTTACCTACGTTTCACAAATGAGGGAACTCAGGCCCAGAGTCGTTAAATATATTGCCCAAGTTGTAGAGCAGTGACTTAGGTGTCAGGGCCAGGATTTTATCCTATGGGAGTGTCATACCAAAAAGATGTTTTATGATGGAGAATTAAGAAAATATAAAGATTATATCTATATGGTTTATAAATTTGTGGCTTAATATATATTCGAATGGACAATTGACTAAAATTACCTTTAAAATACTAATTGTGGGGTGCCTGGGTGGCTCAGTTGGTTAAGTTTACTATTTTGGCTCAGGTCATAATCTCACGGTTCATGAGTTCAAGCACCATATCAGGCTCTGCACTGACAGTGCTTGGAGCCTGCTTGGGATATTCTCTCTCTCTCTCTCTCTTTCTCTCTCAAAATAAATAAATAAACTTTAAAACATAAATAAAAATAAAATATTAATTGTAATCATTATTAGCTTTGCTTTGGAAGTTTTGAAGACAAATACTGTCTTATAATGAGGTAAAGGATTAAATGTGCTTTTGCAAATGTAATTCCAGACATACAGTTTACAATTATTTCAACAGAATTTTATTTGGAGTGAATTTACTAATACCCCTTTATGTACCAAGGAAAATAGGGTTGTACAGAGGAAAACTGTGACAGCCACATAGCTGACATATTTAGGGGGTTATTTCTCTAGTAGTTTTCTATTGTTTTCTGAATTTTCAGAGTTGTCTGTAATGTTCAAATTTAAGTATGTAACCACGGAGCCAGCCTCACACAAAGTTGTAAACTAAATAAAGTTTTTCTTTGGCTTTCCTCCAAATCTCTCTTTTTGAACTCTTCACAGCTCCTCCTCCCCTAAGTGCCCGTGTTGGTACAGTCCACTTTCATTGCCCTTAAACTGTCTCATGGCTTCCCGCAATGGTTCCCAGCTTGGGTTGCCTTGTATTATGGACCTATTCCAACCCTTGCCTTGCACATCAAAACTTACTAGATTTTTTTCCTTAAAGCCCCACTCTGCTTTCCAGTTTGACAGCCAATTTTCATAAGCTATTATATATTAATTTTAATGGAGGACTTCTGGAGACAATACCAGAAACAAGTCTTTTCACTCTATTTTCTGTGTAACCTCTCTACCAAAAAGATAAGTTTGGACTTTACATTCTGTTATTTGCATTATAAAAAACAGTGAGTATATTAAATATGCTTTTCTAAACTCATTTGCCCTCTTCCACTGAGATTCATACATCTTACTCCTGCTTTATACATTTTATCCACCTCTGGTTATGATTGCCCTAAACCAAAGGACTGACTCATTGGCAGTCAGTGGCAGTCCAGAGAGGATATAAGCAATGAGATATTCCTTTATCTCTCAAGTCACAGCCAACATGGAGGGCCACATTTTAATAGATATATAGCAGATTACTGCATTGAACTATGATTACAGTATTCCTTTATATCCAGGTTCAAGGTTTATTATTTTCTTCTCACGAGCCCAACCCATTGTTAAGAAATCTAGCATGTAGGACCCTTAATCACAACCTAGCTGATTCTGGCAACAATACTCAAGCTTTAGAAGTGTTCTTTGAGCATAAGAAGGATAAATAATTCATAGCTAACATTTTTTGAGCTTTTACTCTGTGGTATTATATGAGATGCTTTGTCTCCTTTAAATCTCACAGTTCATGAGATAGTTCTGTTATTATCTCTTTTTTAGAAATAAGGAAACTAATGTTGGAGAAATTAATTTGCCCAAGAACTCATAGGTAATAGAGCTAGGAAGTGAATCCCATTAGGTCTGACTCCAAAGTCCATGCTTTCATCTTCTATACTTCTTTGTGGAGAATTTTTAATGTGCCAGAGGTGGGCTGAATCACCTAGTGTATGTATATACATTCATTCATTCATGAATTATTCATTCATTCATTCAGCAGCTTTTTTTTCTTTTTGAACATTCACTGTGTACACTTTGCCAAGTGCTGTGAACATCTAGAGCTTAGCCAAATGGAAATTATTCCCTCAAGAATGTGCCTACCAGGGAAGATGTCATGTATAGAAATAACTATAATGTGAGGTATACAGTGATAAGAGTGATACAGATTCCCTTTTTAAAAATACTATTGGAGTCCAGAAAAAGGAGAGCATTTTTCCATCTGGGGAGGTGAAAAGGCTCAAAGAAAAGTGGTATTTCATTTGGACCCTGATAGATGGGAAGGATTTAAACATGAGACAATGAGAAACGAGGGAGTGTATGGGTATTTCAGGCTGAGAGAGAATATTGAAACAAAAGACCCAGAGAGGGGAAAGTTAGAAAAAAGTATGTCATGGAAAGCAAGAAGGGAGACAATTTCAAGAAATGGTGGGGAAAACTGGATTAGTGTGAATGTGTTACTTCAGCATTAACCAGAACATACACCTCTATTTCGTTACACTGTTAGCCTCTTTTGCATATCCATTTTGTTCCCCTTTTTCCCATTTAGCATCTCTCCATACACAAATGTTCAAGTCTCTCTTTAAAGAAAAGAAACTTTGTTATGGGTGGAGGTAAATAACTCCCATTGAAAAATTAAGAATCACTTATTTAGAAATGAAAGGTTAAAGAGATATCTCTTCATTTGAGAAGCTTTTGTTAAGATCCTCTTATGTCCCAAAAAGGGTGTTTAGATGCTAGGAATAGTTTTTTAAATAATGTGTCATTTTTACCTCAAGGATCTCAGAGTCAGCTAAAGGAGACAAATGTGTAAATAGAGAATTGCAAAGTGTAATTAGTTTTATGATAGAGGAGTGTATTAGACATAGAAGTGGCACAAAAGAGACAGCAATCAGCTGCCTTAGAAGAGGAAATGCTTCTAAAAGGGGAGACACATCTGAGCCCAGTCCTTTTTTTTTTTTTTTAGACAAATGGGATTAACCTACATGTTCCATTTTAAAGCTTTTTTTAAATTTAGTAATATATCTTGAATGTCTTTTGTGTTGGTAGATATAAATATTCCTTATTCATTGTAATTGTTGTATAGTAATCCATTCTGTAGCTCTGCACAGTATATTTAACTAATCCCCTATTGATGGATATTTGAGTTGTTTCCAATTTCTTACTAATACACCCAAGTGCTGAAATAAATACACACTTGTATTGGAATCCCTGTAAACAAATTCTTAGACATATACTTCCAAGGATTTAATAGATCTTGCTAAATTACCTGTCAAAAATAGTGGGTGAAAATGCTTATTCCCACATCTGTACAGAAATTGGAACTGTCGGTTTTTTAAAACTGCCAGAGTAATAAACTAAAAATATTACATTATTAATTTGAATTTGAATGTAAGTATTAGGGAAGTTGACCATCTGTCTTTTTTTTAAGTTTATTTATTTATTTTGAAAGAGACAGAGACAACAAGAGTGGGGAAGGGGCAGAAAGAGAAAGAGACACAGAATCCGAAGCAGGCTCCAGGCTCTAAGCTGTCAGCACAGAGCCCGACGTGGGGCTTGAACTCACGAACTGCGAGACCATGACCTGAGCCAAAGTCGGATGCTTAACTGTTTGAGCCACCAGCTATCTCTTTTTATTTTTTTATTTTTTTATTTTTTTATTTTTTGGTTGAGCACAAGAAGGGGAGAGGCAGAAGGAGGGAAGGAGGGAGAGAGAAAGAGAAAGAAAGAAAGAACCCAAGGCAGGAAACATGCCCAGTGCAGAGCCCAATGTGGGGCTTGATCCCACAACCATGAGATCATGATATGAGTCTAAATCAGGAATTGGATGCTTAACCGACTGAGCCACCCAGGTGCCCCTGAAGTTGGCTATCTTTTCATATTTAGTAGCCAGTTGTTTTTCTTTTTCTGTGTACTAATTACTGTCAGAGTCTAGAATTTTACTGTATGCAGGCTAATAAGTTAGCCTATTAGTGTTTCATGGCTGCTGGCAGAAGACCTGAGACTCATAGATTAGAAACAAACATTATTGCTCGGGATACAGCAAGCAATTTGAGCATCACATTTGTATTTTGCCCCAGGTCCCACAAGGGCAATGCACAGGGCCCTCAGGGGGATGGTTTGCATGCAGTAGGTATGTGGGAGAGCCGAGGGACAGGGACGTGGAGCTTGTCGAATCCACCACTTTTAGAGCAAGTCTGCTCTTTGTCCTAAAGAGAGACTTTACCTCATCCCTCAGAGTCACTCTCTGTGAACACAACCTGAGAACTAGCCCCAGTTAACAGCTTTCAGAGCCTTGTATCCTCTACATACCCAGCAGCAACATACAAGGAAGGTCAGGGCCCATGGCTAATTGCCTTTTCCAACATCTTCCCTTTCTTATTTTTCTATATAGTTATTTATCATTTTTTCATCGATTTGTAAGCATTCTCTGCTCTCACAACAATTATTACTAGATCTGTCATTGAATATCACCTATCTTATCCTAATTTGCTTTTTTTTTTAATTTGATTTTATCCACTGTTGTTTCGTGGAGGGATTTTCTTCCATAGGTTTCATGCCATACCTATAAAAAGAAAGCTGTTCTATTATGATAAAGATATTAACTGATTTTTTTTCTCCTATGCTTTCAGTTTGGCCTTTAACATTTTGATCCTTTTGGAATCTACTTTCATGTAGGAATGATGCAGGGACCCAGTTTGGTTTTACAAAAATAGCTAGACAGTTCTTGCAATCTAATTTCTTGTCTTTCCCCTCCTTGTTTGAAATGGTATCTTCCTTACATACTAAAATTTATCTGTACTTATCTTATACTGCTTTTTGTTCTGTTTCTTCTAATCTGTAGGCTACTATCAAACCTTATCTTTTAATTACTGTAGCTTTATAATATACTTAACATCTGGTAGAATTTGTTCCTCATCGTTTCTCTTTTATTTAAAATCTTTCTTGGCTGTTTTCACATATTATTCTTGAATGGGTCTTTTAAAATAAAGTACGTGTGGCGCCTGGGTGGCTCATTTGGTTAAGCATCCGACTTTTGATTTCAGGTCAGGTCATGATCTCACGGTATGTGAGATCAAGCCCTCTGTTGGGCTCTGTGCTGAGCATGGAATCTACTTGGGATTCTCTCCCCCCTCTCTGTTCTCCTCCACTCATGTGCTCACTCGCTCAAAATAAATATACTTTAAAAAAAAGTAGATATACAAGGTGAATATAACTATGAAAAGAAACTCTAAACTACTGTCTTTTTACAACCTTATCCCTTTATAAAAGTCTCATTGTTCTAACTTTTATGGTTTACTTTTCATTTCAATAAATACAGAGCTGTATCATAGTTTCTATTTGCAACTTCTAAAATCTTCTCTCTTTTAATATAGATTCCTTGTAGTTTGGAATACTGGGATGAACTCCAGAAGGTTTTTGTTGCATTTCAAGAATTCAGTCTGTCTGAAAGCAAAGTTTGTGAACTGCAGTTGCCGGATATCAATCTTATGAATGACCAGAAGAAATTGGTATCCTCGGATCTTTGGAGAATTGTCTTGAACAGCAATCAAAATGGTGCTGATGACCAAAGGTAACTCAGTGAAAGATGAAATAGTGCCACTCTGCTAGGAAACAATCATCAAGTCAACTTCTCTAATGACCCCTTGGCTGTCAAGCCACTGTGTGAACTACAAATGAGAACTAGGAATTAAGATAGAAACTGATATCTCAGAGTCTGTGTACTAACAATCCTAAGTTGTATTCAAAATATGGCCTTGTGAGCCCTCACTAAGAACCTGTTCCTTAAATATAAAAACAAAACAAAAGGTGCAGAAAACAAACTACCAAAAAAAAAAAAAAAAGTCTAGTCATCCTGAACCAAAAAATATAAAGGAAACAGCCACTAATCCTTCAGCAGACTCTTAATGACACAGTAAACCATGTGTGTAATGATAACCCTGGGGCATTAGGAGAAAGATTAGATAAATTGAATTGTCTCCCTCAGTAACCTAAGCTTCAGCACTTCTTCCAGTTTACATATCCCTGTTAATTAAGCCTTTCTGTTCATGCTCCCATAAAAGATGAGAAAAAGATACTAAATCACAATCAGTGGAACAATTTTCTTGGGTCATGTGATAGTATGTGCACTGTGGGCCTTGGCCCATCTTGCTGTCCATCATTTTCAGTGTCCTACCTTCTAGTTCTCCTGATGAGTTGGCTTTAACATTATCTTACTCCTTTTATATAATCCCTCCTTTCCTCCCCCCCAAACAACATTCTGACACTAACACAGAGAAAAAATACCCATCATTCATTACACCCTGCAAAGCAACTGTTTTCTCTTTTTTGTTACCTTTATTTTTGCCCATTAATGTATGCCTTTACAAGGTGATAATTATAGCACATCATATTGTATTCTGATTCCTAATTTATATAAATAGTTCTGAATGCTTTCTCTTTTTTTTTTATTAAATAATGATACATGTTCATTGAAGAGCATTTTGGAAATAAAGAAAATTCCACCACACATAATTGTAATCGTATCACACTGATAACCTCTGTTAACATTTTAATAGTTAACATGTTAATTTTAATAGTTAAAATATTAACATTGTAATAGTAGCCTTGCTTCGATTACTTTGTGTGCTTAGTAATAATGTTTTATACTTTATATTATCTATTTCTAGGTCATTTGGGCTTTTTAAGAATAGTTACTTTTCTATTACCTAGTAATTACAACTAGTAAAAAGATGTTAAAGGAGTGGGATCTTAATTTTACCTATATGCATAATGTAGCAATGAAAATAACACCCATCCTGTGAAGAGTTAGCAAATGGATAAGAAGATTGCCTATTCTAAGCTATAGTTTACCTAATCAGAAACCAGTAAATCTCAGAAAATAAAGCTATAAGTAATGAAATTATGTTTTTTTTAATCTGAGTTTCATTAGTAGTATCAAAGTAGAAATCATTTCTTGATTCTAATCATGAAAGAATGCATTTTCAGCATTGAAAGAAGCACTTCAGACAAGGTTAATTCTCCTGAATCTGAAACATTCATAAAAATTACTTTTGTGGTAGGCTTAACACTACAGAAATGTGGAACCTTTAGGGAATGGAAATTTATGCAGACAATCAAATTCAGGCAATTTTTCACCAAGCTTTTGACAGTGTAATCACAGATCTTTTGTCCTCACCTGGGATTTTTCAAGTTACCTAATATTTCACAACTGATCTTGCTTTGTTTGACATTAACCATTTTTCAGATAGAATTTGATATTAATGAAATTAAATTTAAAGAGTTGGTTTAAAAGTCCAGATAATCAGACACTACTAAGACACTTTTCAAAAGGAACAGTAAATATATTTTATCCAATTTCTACAAAAAAAACATTAGTGCTATAATTATATGTTAACATTTCATGTAGAAAGAAAACTGTTACAGTTAGCTCCAGCATATTCTGTCATGAGAAATTTAGAACTGGACAAAAACCTGATGCTTTTATGATTAGAGATTATCTTAATATTCTCAGTGGTTTGAGAAGGATATTCATCAGATTATTGTACATTCCAGGAAGAAAGTTTATAAAAATAAGTCCCATGAAGCTTAATGTTTAAAAAGAAAGAAAAAAAAGAAAAGCAAAGAGAATCTTGTCTACAATTGGCATAAAGTTACAACAGTGCAGGGCAGCTCAATGGTAATGAGCTTCCCTGTATGTATGCAAATGGAAGCACTATTTAATAGAGAATTCCAATTTAGAAGACCTGGATTTAAGTCCTGGATTCGTCACCAACTAGGTATTTGGCCTTGAGAAACTGATTTCTGAGTTGAGGCCTTAAGAAATGAATAGGAGCTAACCAGTCCAAAGGGTGTCAGGTAGCCTTCATTACAAAGGACTGGAGACAAAAGAGCCAGTCTCTTAAGCCTTTGTCTGTTTATCCCATACAGGTAGATTCTCTTTAATTCGTTGCCTGTAGATATGTAATAATTTTATCCCACCACCTTTTTAACCAGTGGTTTGCTTGATCATATGAAAATGAATGATTGGTAATGATTGTGCTTTTCCAAAGGTAGCATTTGAAGTAGAGGAACATCAAAACTGTGGGCAGGATTAAGCGATGGTACAGCATCCTGGGGCTGGGAATCCTGGGGAACCATCCCATTCTTAGGCCTGAAGGATAAAGGGAAATACCTGCCTCAGCCCACTCTCCTCTCTCCTAATCTCCTATGGGCACCTCCTGCCGGCTGAACCAAAGAACAAGCCAGAGGACAAAGCAGCTTGTTGATAGAGTCCAGTGGCAGAGAAGAGGATGAGGAATGGTGTAGAAAGTGGATCTAGAGAACAAACAAAGTAGCCAGTAACTACACACTGTATTTGGAATTTACAGTTTCCTACCCAAGTGACTGGCCCTCGAAGGAAAAAAAGGGAAGCAGAATGGTGGGCCCAGTTCTCAGGCTTTGGACCACTCTGCTATGTTCCCCTGGGTTTGGAATCAATTAGATGTCTTCTGATGGACCAGAACAGCTGTCTAATTTGTTTCCCCCTCTTACCTTCACTCCAATAACTAATTCCAGAAGTATGTGACTATGTCAAGTCACACAAATTACAGGTAATTATCATGTAGCACAGTAATCACTGTGCAAATCTTGATATATATGTCCAGTTAACTTTATTACCAGTTGTTTGATGATAATGCTAAACTCTCTTCACCTGTGCCAAGTCTTTGGTGGTTTGTTGTACATATTGCATGGTCATTTTCTGACAACATTAGAACATGTGAAAGCATATTGCTTATCAGGACTTTTTATCCCCACCCCCAAAACACTGGTTAATGGAAGAAGGCAGCTTAGGAAAAAAAGTGGCTTAAGAGTGTGTGGCTCTCTCTCCATGCAATGAAAAATTGAAACTCGGGTGAGATTTTTGGAGTACTTTCATCTTTGGTTGTGCCAAAACAAAATATTTTCTCCTACTCCCACTTTTCTCATAAAAGAGGCCACAGTCTCCTCATATTTGGTAATCTTTGAGACAATGATCACCAGCTGTTTGTTTGTTTGTTTGTTTGTTTTTTGAAGAGGAGAGGCTCTTCATTTTCCAAAGCTTTGATTGTTGCATAGACAGTGAAGAAATTAGAGAAAGAGCATCGTGATGATCAGGTCTCTGGATTGTTTCTTTCCTCTCCACCAGTTGAACTTTCTCTGGCAGAAGATGACCATGGCCTCCAGATTCTGTTCCTTTCCATTTGGCTACTTGGATATGCACTTTTAGATATACCTAAATTTGTTGAGTACCATTTTAAAACATCTTTTGACTTTCATAAACCATTTAGGTGTAAACCAAACATTCTTTGTAAGGCAGAACGTATGTTTAGCCTTCTCTCCTGCGGGGGGGGGGGGGGGCGGGGAGGAGAAGGGATGCTTGTATTTTTCCCCAGGTGTCTTTTTGAAGCCTTTTACTATTTCCTTTGAGTTGGTGATTGAACTTTATATAACAACAGGGAGTTGGTCTTTTGCTAGGTAATCCTTTTCCCCTTAACACATTCCCCATAGTATTCAGTGTTCACCTAAAGTTCCTAGGCTGATGATGTTAACATGACACAGAAATCTCTATGTCATGGTGCTTATTCTCTGAACTGTGGAAGATTCTCTTTCTCTTTTTAATGTCAGATACAAAGGAGTCCTTTACCTGAGGGCCTGTTTAAACCTGTTTTGTAAGCCATGGATTACAACCCATTTAGTGGCTCATGAAATCAATTTAATAGGTTGCAGCCTAAATTTTTTTAATAAAACAAAAAATATTGGTGTGAAAAGGACCAATATTGAATAATTTCACATATGCGAGATACCAAGAGTAGCAAATTTATAGAGACAGAGTAGAATGGTATTGCACAATAATGCAAATGTACTTAATTCCACTAAACTGTATACTTGGTTAAAATAGTCAATATGTTACATATAATAGTATATTTATAATATATTCATAATATATATTCTATAATATATAATAGTATATTTATGTTATATGTATTTTTTATTTTTAATAAACCTACCTGTCCCCCTCTGCCCATTTTATATGTATACTAGAGTATAATAAAAGTGTATTTTTTACCTTGGGTTATAATTAAAACATTTTTAAAATGATGATTCTAAGGGGTAGGGAGAACTTGATGCAGAGACACACACACCCTCCCTTGTCCTTTCTTAACCATGTAGCTCTCTCCCAGGATAGACAGAGCAGTATTTTGCAGGAGGCAGGAGAGAGGTTAGGTGAACTACTGTTGGGAGACCATGCCACATTGAGATGAATGTCAGTGTGATATTGTAAGACCCCTTTTGGGAGCTAAAAGTAATCATCAACAGTTAACGTTAAACTGAGTAACCAGTATGGTACCCTGTTTGCCAACTAGAAATAGAATTTTTTTTTCTGTTAAGGAGTGTTAGATATTATACTGAACATTTTGTATGCAGGATCTCCTTTGATACTCAGTCATTCAATTACTGTACCCATTTTACAAATGAAAAAAAACTGAGATTTAGCCAGGTGGTGATATAACTTGTCCAAGGTTGTAATATCAATGATAGAAGTGCAAGCATGTTCACAAGTTCTCTCACCCAGTTGTTCTCTGCTTAATCTCTCTGCTGTATTTTGCTATATTATAAAACTCTTCTTACTACAGAGGGATCCAGAGAAAAGCTCAAGCCTTCATCAGTTGAGTCAGATCATTGTTGAGTACCTGCACTTCTCTAGGGGTTTACCCCAGAATGGCATCCAGGGGTGAATCTTTAAGGACTATGCCTTGGTCCAAGCAATGCGTATGGATCAATCAGGACACAGACTTACTAAAATATTCCTTGTTTAAAAAGTGATACCCCTCTATAAATTACCCTTCCAGTTGATAAGTAACCTTTTGGCTAAAATGAAGATGGGCGTATGTAAAACTCTTGCCATACTTTCCACTTTTTAGAGTATTTCCACTATTCTAAAAAGTTGGGTTTCCATTAGGATCGTAGAGATATTTCAACTAACTACTGAATCTTGAGTTCTGTGTATTCCTGTTTGAGAGGTGTTACTCCTAGGAATCGCCATTTTTACTTTCCTATTTCTGCTGATTACACATCTCATAAATTATGTTTTTCCTTTTGATAATTGGATCAAAGTTCATTGTACCTAATTAAGGCAATTATACAAATACAGCTGCTCCTAATGTCCCTAAGAGGGTCATTACTCTCATATATGACTGTTGAGATCGATTTTTTAATTTTTTTAACGTTTATTTATTTTTTGAGAGACCGAGAGTGAGCGGGGGAGGGGCAGAGAGCGAGGGAGTCACAGAATTCAAAGCAGGCTCCAGGCTCTGAGCTGTCAGCACAGAGTCCAACGTGAGCCTTGAACTCATGAATCGTGAGATTATGACCTGAGCTGAAGTCAGACACTTAACCAACTGAGTCACCCAGGCACCCCAAATGTTGAGATCTTTTTAATCCTTGTGTAAGAAGTAGACATAGATAGGCTACTTTTATAGTAATGACAATGATCAAATTGAGTGTGGAAAAACTATAATTTTACTGATTCAAAATACATGTAAAGTATATTCAGATTGTGTATACCATGTTAATTTTGTTTAAGAAATTTTAATTTTGATATGACTCCAATTTTTTAGTAAGTCTGAATTTTTAAATATAGATTAGCTCAGCAACCATTTTAGTCAGGATTTTAAGATTAAAGGAATATTACTAACTACTTGAGTATGTTAGGAGTTGCTATACAAGCCTAAAAAATTATCTCTTTAAAAATGTATGTGTATATCAATTTAGAAAAAAGTAAAAAATTAATCAATTTGTTAATAATTGTAGCACATACTCATGTTTTAGCAGCCTTTTTCAATATGTTATATATAGTATCTGCTACTCTCAAGATAGGAAAATAAATCTTGGAAAATCTCAAGAGTATCAAAAATTGTAGTTGGCAAGAAGAGCGTTTCAGATAAACACCTCAAATTGTGTACTCACTATTTTAAAACTGATCTCATAGAACTCTTGCCTGGATTTTTAATAATATTTTGACTAACATTATACCTTATTTCTAACAACTTCTGAAAGTAGTTCAAATGTGTAAAACACATGTACAGCTAATACACTTTGCTCCTTCTGATTAAATACAAGTTTTAATTTTACCTAGCGAATGAAATCTGTTATTTGTAACACCACAAATAAATTCCTAGAAGGCAGTTTGGATTAGTATGCCCATTTATAGAAGTTTCAGAATATACTTAGATGCATTTCTTGGACATAGCATTTAATCAATAACAAACTGCCTCAGAGTTTGTGTTTTCTTTGTAGACACTGGAGATTTACTTACATTGCAGTAAATACCACTACGTAACTATAAACCTCTTAAAGTTAAATACCCAGTAAATGTGTTGGAATGCTCCTAGCTTTCATTTTCACAACCTCTTTCAACACTTAGCTGAAGATTCACACCCTGAGAATCTCACATGATGCACCTCACGCCATTCTGAGTTCCTCTCATGTTTCTACTCTGGCAGCACTCTGACTTTCCTGTTCCTGGGTGGTTGTTCTATTTGATAATGTTTCTAAATGTCTACATATTTTATATCACCAGTTAGACGGTGAGTTCTTTGAAAACCAAGGATTTATTTCCTTAGTTTTCCTCTCCTAGTTCTCCCTAGGATACTGTAAATCACAGTGTTTCTCCTTGAGGTTCCTCATGGACTTGGAAGCCAGGCTATGATAGCTGTAGAACAAATGTCTGGTTTGGAAAGAAGAGGGTGGAAGAGGATGAGAGAGAATGGGGCGGCATCCATTCAGTGATCCACAGTTACCAGAATGTACCTTGCCCCATCCCAATTCTCAGTTCTCATGCCTCTGCTAGCCCTGAGGCAAGGCAGCTAGGCGGCATGTTTCACACATACACCAGAAGTCAGCATGTACAAACTCTTCCCTCCTACAGATGCATTCACTGTTCCTTTTAATCTGATTTTACTTGTTTAAAATGGTGTTAGGAGGATGGGAAAGTGAAGAGAGGACCCATGCAGTATAATTGTCCATGGGCCCTTGTTCTTCTGGACATGGTCATAATTTTATAGCTCCTAGTAATTGGTGGGTGTTCAATAAAGCATATTGACTAACCCATAGCAATATGAATATGGACAATCTGAAGAAGTAAAACAAAGTGAAACATTTATGGTGACACCGACAGTAGTGGGTTTTTGAACAGCAGAGTCATGCTCCAAATTGTGTTGGTCTTAAACTAATGAAGACCAAGTTGTCCATAAATTATGTGCAATGTGGATGGAAGAAAATTGGGTTGGAGGTAGGTCAACATGACCTGGAGTTTGAGGAATCTTTGAAATTTTTCAAATAATAACTTATAGACAATAATCAGCATGAAATTAATTTTTAAGCACAAGTAGGTAATGTGAGTAAATACGGAACATTTGATGATAACATATTAACTATAGGATTACGAGTGCTAGCTTTAGAAACCCTTATAGAAAGACATTTTACATATATGGTACTGGGAAATCTAGGTTATTGATCTTCTTTTATTACTTACTTCCCACAGCTCTGCAAGTGAATCTGGTTCTCAAAGCACTTGTGACCAACTTGTAACTCCAACAGCCCTAGCTGCCTGTACCAGAGTCGACTCCTGTTTTACCCCATGGTTTGTCCCATCTCTTTGCATTTCCTTCCAGTTTGCCCACCTGGAGTTCCATCTTTGTCATCACCTTGACCAACTAGGCACAGGTACTCTTTACTTTAGCATCAGAATAACATCCACTTAATACTGTTTTTCTTGAGTGTTCTCAAGACACAATTCATCAATTTTTACCCAGAGAACTTATTTTCTTTTCAGGAAGTAAAAAAGTCGTGGATGGATTTTCATTCTGTAAATTACAGGATTAGTGATGTTTCAGAGTACGGTGATTGCTAATCCCTTCCACTACCCAAACCTCCCTCACTACTGACTGCCACCCATGTGGCAATTTTTAGAAGGGGCATTCATTTCCCCTCATGACACTGCCAAGATTAGTCTGACGTTGACTTCATGTAACAGGTGTACCCGTTACTTATTTCATATGATGTTAAACCATCATATGGCCCTGTTGTATAGATTGCCAGTAGTATTGAACTGACATGATTTTGCGTGCTTCCTAATGAGAATTTTCAAGGAAGTTACCAAAAATTGCAGGTTTTACTGTTACTCCAGTTAGAATCTTTTTGAAAGAAATACATCTGTTCCTATTCTATGTCCTGAGCCATTACATTAATGATGGGTAGATTCCAGAAGTATTGGTTATTACCTGATTGCAAAAGCATGAATACATTATACAAAACATGGGCAAATTCTCCAGTAATTGAAAGGACTGTCAATTTTACAAGTTGGTAAGGTGGAAGATTAAATTTTCCCACACACTGTAAGTGGCCTTTTATAAATTTGCTAATGTTACATGAATAATCATGCCTAAAAGTCTATACCAGACCATTCCTAGTTAGAACATTTTGATTCAGGTTTTCAACCTACGTGTAATGGAAAAGGAAAACAAATCAGATTCAAAAAATCAGATTCAAACGAAACACAGCTGCTGTTAAGCATCTTGCCTTTTCAGCAAAAAAAAAAAAAAAAAAAAAAAAGGAATTTAACCTGCTTTTTCTAACTCTCTTTGAGTCGTGTTTTTGTTTTTGAGATTTGGTTGATACAGAGCATTTCATGAAACTCTTCCTTAGATAGTTACCTCCTCCTCATTTTATTTGTTGTCTTCTGTGATAAAATTTTTGTCTGTGATAGTGAATGTAAACCTTGGACAATATGTTTGAGACATGCTGATTGAACAAGACAGTTTTGTTTGCAAATATTGAAGGTTCATAGTAGTTCATATATTACAATGCCTTTAAGAGAATCTTTGCATTTATTATACAACAAATAAAGAATTCAATCACCAAAGAGTGCATAATTTAAATGTCATCTCTTTGTTTCCGTAAAATATTGGCTCATCTCAATTGCTGTTTTTCTTGTTTGTTTTCTCAACAGCTCCACCGCAATACCTACAGCCATTTATTTCTGATAAAAATGTGCCCTCTGAACTTGAATACATGATTATTGCCTTCAAAGAGCCACACCTGTATCTTCGACAATGGAACAATAGTTCTGTCTGTCAGGAGATCCGGTTCTCAGCTCAAGCCGACTGTAAACTTCTGGAGTGCAGAAATGTCACAATGCAAAGCGTGGTGAAACCCTTCAGCATCTTCGGGCAGATTGCTGTTGCCCATGATGCAGCAGAGAAGCTGCTTGACTGCACCGTCATCGTGGACTCTATATTTGTAAACTTTGGGCAACATGTAGTTCATTCTCTCAACACTGCAGTACAAGCTTGGCAACAGGTATGCACATCCTACAACGGTTTACAGTGTGTCTGCGTGTGATCTTTTACTAGGCGCTCTGTGTTACCACTTCTAATAGTAAGTTAAGCACAAACAAAAATGGGAGAGAATGAAGAATTTGATGGGCACCATAATATTTGGGGTTTTCTCTGTTTTGGCAAAGTGATGCATGTTATTTTTCAAAGCTTTGGAGAGTATGGGTTCTCTACACATGCATAGGAGATCATGCCCACATTTTTGTGACTAATGTACCACATCTGTGTGGAAAGTAACATATTCCCAGAAATTTTTTCCAAGTATTACGGCTTTCCTTTGCCAAAGCTTCAACTTAGTTATGTATCAAATTGTCTAAGCATCCGTTGCAGAAATGAAGAACCTGTGTGAACCTTTCTGATAGCGAGCATTTCAAAGAGAAAAAGCAGTGAGAAGAAATACGTAAGCCCAAAGAGTCTTAGTCTTTTCCCCTACTATCCTGCCATTTTTCAATCAGTTAAAGACTCTTGATCGGTAATATTTTGTACTTTTACCTCTTGCCAGAAAGTAGCCATATCCAAACAGGGGATGAAGCATAAGTCTCTGCTGAACAGCATATTTAAAATGAGGAACCTGCCTGTGCCACTAGCATGAAAATAATTTCACAGAATGTTTGTATAATAATGTGCTCGGCAATATAAGAACAAATCATTTCTACTTCCTTGCCGATTGTCAGTATAATATTGTTTTTCCATAAAGTTTGTGTTGCTATCTAAGCTGAGACACTTCCCCCACATTTTGTATATGCTACCTGCATTTGTGCAGAGCTGACTCCCCAGGAGAGATGGCCCTTCATCCTGCACTGACCTCATGTAGAGAGGGGGGCGGGAGAGGGGGGCTTTGAGTTCGCTAACTTAAGAATTTTTGTGGGAATAAACTCTGTTCTTTATATGCATGAAGACCTATATAAGACTAAGGAATTAATTACCTAACATGGCACTACAATAGCAAAGGGAAAGAAGATAACACATCTGTTTTGCATTTTAAAATTCTTTTTTAAGGGCATTCCATGGTTTTCTTGTTGCAGAGGACATGCGTAAAATAAGAGCTAGTGTGATCTAAATCTTTGCAGCTGGTTCGAATAGTGATGTGAAAAAAACCTCCATGGCTCCAATTTCTGTTTTTTGTCATATTTTGAACAATGCATTTAATAAAAAACAAACCTAGAAAATATAAAGGAGTCATTGATAGAGCATTTAAACCCAGGATATTTTTGTCTTGGTATCAGGGCCATTATTAGAGGACTCATGTGTAGCAACTACTGCAAAATGGCCTTCAGAAATATCAGTTTTCTTCCAGGGTAAAAATATTCTCTTAGACATAGCTATACATATAAATAAAATACGGTGCATAAATATTTAAATGTTTTAAACCACATCAGAGTGTGAATGACTGGCTAACACAGTGCCTTGAAGGAATATTCTGAGTTTTTTTAAAAATGGAATTGTATATTTGATTAAGTAGAGCCATATGTCACGTAGCATATTGCTGACAGGTACATTCTATGAATAGTTGATTCTGATTTATACAGGGATTTGGCAATGTTAACATGAGCCACAAGAGGATATACTTCTGTAATTGTTGCTGTAATTTTCTTGTTTCCTCCCATGTCAAGGGTACTTGCCACCAAGTTTTAATGTGGTAGGCATCTAACCCTGTGTATTCTAAAGTAAATACAAAAATGCACTACTTTGAAATTATAGGACATTTGACGTTGAAATGGGTTTATAGAAGGTTATTAAGTTCATTGTTTCTAAGAAATTCTGAATGTGGTTTATTCCCTTAGTGGGGGAGCTTAATTTCCCAAGCTTGGATTCTGCTGTGTGTATAATGCTCAGATACAGTCTCATTATTGCCAATGAGAGATATGAATTTAATAAGAAAGGTGAGTTATTTGAATTTGCCACATACTTTTATCAGATTCATATCTGAGACAAGTCATTTGTATCCAGTGTGGATGGACCAGACAGTTGAAGCATGAAACAATTTGGCCTTTCACCTTTAGGTCACAAGTTCAAGATTAACAGAAGCCTTCATCAGTGTCTGATTTCTCTGGCTGTAGGTTGTTTGTTTGTTTTTTCTCTTTGGTAAATGATTAATGTTTTGTAGAACCAGATTAAGGACCCAAATGCCACTTGCAGTTTGCTTTATATTTCTATGCCATATTACACAATTGGACAAAATGACATTTTTATTTAAAAATGAAAGTTATGCTCATGTATCTTATCTTACACCAGAATGATGTCTGTCTCTGTTTTAGTTGCAAATGCCTGTACAGCACTCCAGCACAAATCTTACATGTAAATAAGTCATCTTTAATTACAAATCTGAGTGAGCATCCTGAGATTTAGACAATAATGATGTCATATAAAATGTGTACGAACTGTTTTATAATATACTAGAATTTAAGACACTCCAAGAAATACTTAAACTTATTACAGTTGTAATGAACTCCACAGATGAAGGGACAGTAGAGAAATAGTTCCCTGAGGACTTTGAGTATTCTGTAGAAAAATGTAAACAACCCCCTTGTGTTCTTCCATTTACATTTTTCTAAAACAGTCATCATTTATTAAAGGTCAGTTTTTAGAGATGAGGAAAGTAATATGATTTTTTTTTCTACTCAAGCTGCATCTGGTAACTTAACCTCTGAGTTACCAGTGGATTGATCCCAATTCATTATGAAAACTGACTTTCCATCTCAGGATATCTACCTAAGTGGGAGTTTAGAATCATATCCCTTTCTTCATGTTTGTACTCTTAGACCTAAAGGAGAGAAAAATGTTTATAAGGAGAGCAGTTTATGTTGATTATGTAGTGCTAAATGGAAAAATCTCACCAAAATAATTATACACTATGACTCCAGTTTGATTAAAGGTTTATAAACCTTTAAATATGTAAGGCATATAAATAGGATTAGATAGTATTGACTAGAATAGAAATAGGCATGACACTCCAAAGAGGAAAAATACCAAAATATTAACAGCAGTTGTTTGAGTGTAAAATTAGAGGCTTAAAAAAAATCTGTACTTTTGTATTTTCTGATTTTTCTACTGTGAACATGTATTCATTTATAATTTTAAAAATTAAATTTACTCATGTGTTTGTTTCATAAGTGTTTATCGAGTACTTATGTGTCAGGCATTATGCTGAGTACTAGAGATAAAACTGTAAATAACACAGACCTGATTCCTGCCCTTATGCAGCATAGATTCTAATGATGGAAGCAAGAGTGAACCCGAAGTCAAACAAATAATTGCTTAGTCCCAGTAGGGAAAGTGAAACAGTAGAGTATTATGTGATCATAAAATAGATGGACATGACCTGGTCTGGGGGTGTCCCAGAAGACTACTCAGAAGTAACCTGAAAACAGGAACCTGAAAGCTGAGTCGAAAGAAGTTAGTCAAGCGCAAAGGAAAAGAGGTCCAAGCAAGGGAAAGGCACTGAGGCAGGAAGGAGTTTGACGGGTTGAACAACTTGAAAGGGGGCCAACGTAGTGTTGGAGGAGCTGGAAAGCGCTCGCAGGCCTGGAGTGTAGCAAGCAAGTAGAGAGTGGCTCAAGATGCGGAAGGGGCCAGATCAGGCAAGACTTTTTTTTTTTTTAATTTTTTTTTTAATGTTTATTTATTTTTGAGACAGAGACAGAGCATGAATGGGGGAGGGTCAGAGAGAGAGGGAGACACAGAATTGGAAGCAGGCTCCAGGCTCTGAGCTGTCAGCACAGAGCCCCACGTGGGGCTCGAACTCACGGACCGTGAGATCATGACCTGAGCCGAAGTCGGACACTTAACCGACTGAGCCACCCAGGCGCCCCAGGCAGGACTTTTAAACACCACTGCTAGCCAAGCTTTGAAATCATAGCTCATGATTAAAAGCCACAGCAGAGAGTATGGTAGACAACAGATAATTGTGGGTTATAATTGCTTTGGTCTCTCTTAACCCGAGACTCTTTATTGTGATTCATGTGACTGTCAAGCAAGGTCCTGCTCCTTGAGAGCAGGGAGATTGGTGAGAATAGATGGATGACAGAGTGAGAAGTCCTCAGGGGTATTTGGAAGAGTGAGGTGTTAGGACCTCTCCATCAACTGCAGCCAGAAGGCACTGCCCACCCACTTAGGGGGCCTTGTTGACCAGGAGTGGATTCTACCTCTGAACATACCTGTTCTTGAAGAGGTTCTAGGTTGCGTCTTGATCAAGGCCGGATTCCAGTTACTTTCATCCTTAGACTCCTTGGCTCTAGGTCTCATAATCACTTAAATCACTACGTTCATGAGTAACGTGTCCCCTTTGACTCTCTCTCCCCTTGGGAAAATGGCAAATGACCAAGTGTGACATCGTGACTTTTAACTCCACAACCAGGAAATAGGAGCCAACTGGGGAAGCATCTATGACCATTACCTCCCACTGTCCACAAATTGATGGGCTAATTAAGATTTTTTTCTTGCATTCTCAACTTGAGCATCTATCCAACTATTCTTTTCATTTGCCAAAAGTATGTTTATTGTTTTTTAAGCCATAACCTAACCAGAGTGATAAAAGAGTAAGCACAGAAATGCTCCATCACTCTGCCCGTCTTTTGATATAACAGCAACCAGTGGAGACACCATTAAGTTGAGAGGGAAGGTGTCAACACAGGAACATATTACTAATTTGTTGAGCCTCAGCAGATTAATGGAAGACGTGAGCTGATTGATGACTATTAGCTGAAACAGACACCAACAACTGTTTTTCAACTAACGTGATTGCTCTTGAAAACTGCAGCTTGGCTTACACGGACTCTGGAGTTGATCTGTTTTGTGTGTTCAGCCTTTTAACAATGGAAGGAAAGTTATGGTTTTATTTACATCTCTCCCTGAGCAGATTTGCACACACACATCCACCCTCCCCCTTAAGGGATCTGGGGATGTATTACCTAAATGATCCTTGCTTTCTGTAGGGTACAAACTGTGGCTTTGGTAATTGGTCTTGATTGTCGAGTTTAGAAGGCCAGGAACATGGTAATTCTAGCCTCCAGTACTCTGCTCAAAAACGTGCACTACTCAGTACAGCATTCTTTGTAGCATGTTAATTCGTTTTAAAATGTTAAAAGTTTGAGGGATCTCATTGTTCTTTTACTCTTCTGTGTGTATGATTTATTTTGCAGGAGTATAAATCAAAACATATTCTTGGAACATTTAAGATCTCTTTAAGGTATTTTTTGTGCTTATCCTGGAAGTATAGAATACTTTGTATACCAGAGCTAATGACAACAGATCTTTTAGTGTTTCTGTGTTGTAACAATCGCCACCGGGCAGACAGCTGCCAAACATCTTGCAATTAATCTGATGCACGTTGGCTTTCGTATTCTTTTTCTTTCAGAACAAATGCCCTGAGGTAGAGGAGTTGGTCTTCAGCCATTTTGTGATCTGTAATGACACACAGGAGACACTGCGGTTTGGCCAGGTGGATACTGATGAAAATATTCTGCTGGCGAGTCTCCGTAGTCACCAGTACAGCTGGCGCTCTCACAAATCCCCACAGGTATCTGAGAAACAGCCTTGCAAGCACAGCAATTGTTAAGACTGGGGATTCATTTATTCTGCATGTGTGTGACTGTGTCCAGTTATTTCTCTTTCAAAGTCTCCCAAGGAACCACACGGTGTAGCCGCATCTGACACAAACCCAGAAAGGTTTAGAGATGGGAGCACGGCGCAACCATGTTTCTCTTGGAAGGGGACATTCTCCTGTTCAGCACAGGTGGGGGGGTGGTGCAGCATGGTGTGGTGATGATGAGGTTGGACTCTGGAGCCAGAGTTCACAGGCTTTGATCCTGGCTCTGCGTCACCTTGCTTTACTTTCTGTGCCTCAGTTTTTTCATACAGAAGATGGGAACGATGATAGTACCTGTTTTATAGGGTTGGGAGGACTAAATGAGTTGCTGTGCATAAAGGCACTAGAATAGTACTTAAGATACTATAAGCATTACATGTTGCCTATCATTATTTATGCATTTATTCCTATTTTTACTGTGTACATTCTCTGCCAGGCTTGTACTGGGCCCTGGGAATTCAAAGACAGGGAAGTCACGGTCCTTGCCCTCCAAGGACAGCTTACAACCTGTGACCACGGGGGCACTGAGAAAAGACATACCAAAGGATGTCTGTTTTCCAAGTAGTATAATTCCATTTTCCTGTCAGTTTAGATGGGAATAATTAGAGGGATATGCCCTGCAGGGATAATATGAGGATGAATTAAATACAAAGATGTGGTCTTAAATGAGTAAAAGAAATCCTAGGAAGTCATCTCAAGAATAATGTATTTCTAAAACTCTGGGTAATAAGGAAACTACTGCTTGTGATTAAAAGAAAGTCATTAGATTAGAGAACAAGTTTTCCCATCTGGTCTATAGACCAGCTTCACAATATGTTATGCCCTCAGGGTTCCTCTTGCTTTTTTTTTTTCTTTCTTTCTTTTTTCTTTCTTTTTTTTTTTCCTCCCAGTAGCTAGATTCTGATTTCTTATTGCTCTTTCATTATTGTCACACTACTAGTACAAATTTTGGAAAGATAGCTAAATTACAGTCTTATTTAAGAATATTTATTTAATTTAAAAACCACATAAATCCTTTTTTAATAGAAATTCTTAACAAAAATTTCCCAGATGAGGTGAATGTTGTACTCCTGTTTTTAAAGTGAATAGCATACCCTTGTTTTCTCATGTTTCTCTCAAGAAACTTCCAGGTTAGAGTTATTGTTTACTTGTTTGCCCTTCGTAACCTAAAGGCCAGTTTGTTTGTTTGTTTGTTTAAAAATATCTTTTTTGGTTTTTTTTATTAACTAATTGCAAAGGGGAGAACATACAGATATGTGGACAAAACCAAAAACAGCCATAATCCCAACGACTCTGAGACAACCCATGTTAAAACTTGTTGTATAGCCTTTTAGGTATTTTAAAAGTTTCCACAGTAGTTGCATTTTCATCAGTGAGCTGGTAGGGATAGGAGAAACCTCTGGGAAGGCACAGCCCTGCCCTGCACCTGTGGCCACCGCACCTACGCCCACACAGGCTCGGGCCTCAGCCCACAGAAAGCAAAGTGGAGGAAGCTTACCTCCCCTCCCAGTCCGTTGTAAGATGCACAGACCACCATGGTCCTTGGTGACCCTCAAGATTCCGGGATACTGGAGCCAGGATAAGAAGGGTGATCATAAGAGCAGCTGGCTCAGGGGTGTGGACGAACAGGAGTCTTCATGTTAAGAGACATGCGGTGTCTGCCAGCCCTACACCTTCCTATTTATATCCTTTTGCATGTTTTCAAGGTCTTTTCATATTTGTTACTAGTTTTGTTTTCACAATATCCATGTGTGGTTTGTATTATTTGTTATGCGTATGTTATAGATAAGGCGACAGAGAAATGTTAAGCTGTCGTCTGGTTGGGACTGAATCCCATATCTTTTGATTCGCCATATAGTGTTATTTCTACAACATTGTCCAGCCCTCGGTTTGGGCTGCATGATTTGTCTGCTAGCATAGCCAAGCTGTGAGGTTTCAAGAGATAGGCTGAGAAATCACTAGTCTAATACTCCACATTTACAGCTAGACTAATATGGGATTCTTAGTCCAAGTAAATCCCTTGCAAAGTCTTAAGGGTATTACCAAAAACAGTAAGAACCTTTTTATGACAAACTGGAAATAAGACAAATATCTATTAAAACTTTTTTTTCCTTTTTAATATGTAACTGCATCCTCTGAATACAAATTTTACTGAGCTACAGTCATTATAATCTTCAGGCTAAAACTTAGATCAACTTTGTTAAAAAACAACAACAACGTCTCCTTACAAAGCTCCGTAGGTTGCAGGAAGTGTGTTTTAGGACCCTCTGAAGCCAGAAGTCTTAATGGGCCCAGAGGGTCTTCATGGAATTCCTTATATCCACAATTGCAAATTCTGTTGTGTTCTAATGAGAGGTTACATCTGAGGATCAGCAAAACTAGCCATTTAGCTTCAAACTGCACCTGGAGGTAGTCATAGACTTGCAAGTGAGCAAACTGTTCCTTTTTCCAGACTCCACGTCATATCCTGCATTGCCCAGCAGGCTTGGTTTTAGGAACATTTGTGTCTACATGTTTATGCTACCTTGGGTGTTAGTCAATTCATAGTCTCAGGGAGGATTTCCAAAGTTCATAGAACTTAACTCCACTAAACAATGTAGCTTATATTGCAGAGATCAAGAAAGTGGCAATGACACCTGGAAAGGTTTCAAAGAGGTCAGCATATCTTAGAACCACACAGGAGGTTGCTAACAACAGTAAGTCCCAACAGGATGGGAAGAAACATGGACACAACCAATTCCAGAAATCCAAAGCTGACTTTAAAACTGAAAAGTTGTAAACTCTCCTTATAGTTTCTAACACATGCTCTGAGGCAGAATCACTTAAAATGCTGGATATCCCACAACAGTTGCTTGCCTAAACAAACACAGGAAGAACAAAACTAATTCCTAGGGAATAGTTGAGCATATTCAGCTGCACAATCCTATATGCCACCACAAAGGGCCCTTAAATATCCCAATTCAGTAGACTTCAGGTCAAGTTGGATGAGAACAATAACCAGCATGAGATCGGTCTTCAAAAAAGTGCTTCCCATTATATGAAGTTGAATCTAAGGACTGTAGGTGTGAGTTTATGGACCCTTTCCCCAGAACATGGGCAGCTTAGAGTCAAGAGAAGCTTTGTGTAATGTAGCCAAACTGAATATAGGGACACCTGTCAACCAGTAGGATTTGTGTATAGACTGTTCAAGTTAACTTCCTTTCCTGGTTAATAGAGAGCACTGTTGGCTAATTAAACTTGAAATAGATGTACCTCTACCTTGTGTGTAAGGAATTGCATTTGCTTTTACCCTCAAAACATGCATAATTTATAGATGAGGCATTTTTTAGAATTGCAGAATTCCAACTACCAGGGACTTAATTTAGTAATCAAGCCATCTCTCTAAGTGAAAATGGGCTATTGCTCCAAAATGGACACGATAGAAAGTTTCATAAGCTCGTGAAAAATAGCAGATATTTTAAAATGCAAACTATAACAAGGTTCAGAATTGACTTTTGAAGAGCAGCAGAGCATCTGGGACAAACTCATTAAAGCAGGCAGATTTAGTGAAGAAAATAGAAACCCTGCATTACTCCAAGGCAGAGATTGGCAAACTTTCTCTGTGTAGGGCCTGGTAGTACATATTTTCAGCTTTCAGGGCCTTCCTGTCTCTCTAACAGCTGTTCCGCTCTGCACAAAAGCAGCCATGATGAAAGACTGGCTGTGTTCCAATAAACCTTCATTTATAGACTATGAAATTTAAATTTCAATAATTTTCACACATCACGAAATTGTATTCTTCTATTTTTTTTCTGACCATTTAAAAATGTAAAAACCATTTTTAGCTCACAGGCTGTACAAAAATAGGCAGTGCACCACATTTGGCCCACAAGCCATGGTTTGCCAGCCCTGCTTTAATGTCTCTCAGTTGACAAAACTCCACACGCTAAAGGCTTTGATATTCAGTTGTTTCACTCTGACCTAAATACGATTTCTATCACTTGAAAACTTGGCAAAATGTTTCTGAAATTGAGAAATTACAGGTAATTGTTTAAATCTAACACATATAATCAACCTGTACTCCCTACGTAATAGTAAAATGTGTTTATTTGACTTCTTCGGGGCCTGTATAGAGAGAAAGTTCTCCAGTTCACTGTTTGTATATAAAAATATTTTAGAGTGAGATCTTACCATTTTTCTCCTGTCTAAAGGGAAAGTTATAGGTTTTGAGTATCCACCTATCTTATGGAAAGTCCAGCCACTTGTCAATTTCATTAACTAGACTGTAATTCTTAGTCACTTACCATTCTTTCCATGTCCATTTCTATAATGCATACGCATACACATATAAAGAAAGAGTATGTTCCTTGTTGTCACACTCAGTTTTAAAAAATGAAAAGCACACTTAGGGAGACAAGGAAATATTCTGTTAGCAAAACTGTTTAAAGTGATAAATTTTTCAGCTGTTTGCTTTAGCTATTGTATGGCACATGGCATGCATGTTGAAGTTTGTCCAGAAGGTGCAAATGAAATTAATACTTCCTTTCTAGAAAGCAATTTGATAAGAAGCAGACAAGCTATTAAAATGGTCATAACCTTCGACGGAGTAAATCCCCTACTAGTAATCTACTCTCAAGAAATAATCCAGATTAAAATGAAGGCTTAAACACACACACACACACACACACACACACACACACACACACACACACAATGTTTATCACAATTTTATTTACAGTATCAAAAAAATTAAAAACCAAAATATTTACTTTTAAGGCAATAGTTGAGTAAAAGCTAATATAGTTGTATAATAAATTATGGGGCCTTCAACTTTTAACAAAGAAAGAGGAAGTGCTATCATATCCTTTCAGTCAATAAACAGAACATAAATTTCTATATATGTAGTATGATCTTAGCAATATAAGAACAAATGCACAGAAAATACTGGAAGGAAATATGTCAAAATGTTGCCAGTGGTTGCATCTGAGTGGTAGATTAAGGTGATATTTTCCGATTTATTACATTTTTTTATATAGGTCTCAACTTTTTTAAATGAGGGATATAGGGGCGCCTAGGTGACTCACTTAAGCATCCAGCCCTTGATTTCGGCTCAGGTCACCACCATCTTGCAGTTTGTGAGATTGAGCCTCGCATCAGGCCCTAAGGTGACAGCATGGAGCCTGCTTGGAACTCTCTCTCCTCTCTCGCTCTCTGCCCCTCCTCCAACTCACCCATGCTCTCTTTCTCTCAAAATAAGTAAATGAACATTAAAAAAAAAAACGATAATAAAATACAGTGAGGGATATAGATTATTAAAGCAGAGAGAAGTAGAAACCCTGCAAAAATTTATACATAAACTAAAAGGAATTTCAAATACTAACAGAAGAGCGGCTGTCTTGCAGACTACATCTCAAGCATTGCTAAATAATGCTTTAATTATTATAATTTGCTGTCCAAAAATCTTTATAGCCTCTCCATTATCTATTAAATATCCAAATTATCTGGCATCCACTAGGTCACTCACAAGCCCTCCTTTCTGCCATTATTTCTTTCTAGCTGCTAATTTAGTCTCCTTCCCTCCCATTCATTTTTAATCAATAAATGTTAATTTGTTGTGACCTATTGTGTGTAATTAAATATGTTCCTTTTTGTAAAGAACTTACTCTCTAATGAGGGAGTCAGAAAAGCAAGCAAATTTCTATAGCCACAATCAGTATCTATCAGGATATTTTGAGCTAGTCCAAGACAGGAAGAAATGATGGGTAAATGAATTAAAACAATAGCCATAAGGAAGTAAAGTGAGGGATTCAGAAAATACAGTCCATTGCTTCTGGATATGGACAGTGTCTTCAAGGGAACTCAAAAGAAAATGTTTACAGATCTCATGTGAGGATGAGAATCTGCCAAGGCTTCCTGGCGGAAGGCATATTTGTATTGAATTTTCGTGTTGAAGTTAGAGTTAGTTAGGCAGTGAAGTGAGGGCGGTGGTGGTGTTCCAGATAAAGGAATCAGCATGTGTGAAAGCCGCAGCAGCATGACACAACATGGCGCGGAAGGACAACCGGGCTGATTTGACTGCGGGGTAGAGTATATGTGTGAGACTGCGAGAGGGCCCCATGAGGGCTGGTTAGCTACGTTAACCAGCTTTGATGCTGTCTTACGGCAGTGGTGACACAAAGGCAGGAGAAAGTACCTATTGGAAGAGGTCAGAGTTGGCTTTCCGCAGAGGCTGGGTTTGAAGGTTGAGTAGACGTTGGCCCGGTGAACAATAGTGGGGAAACAAACGAGGCAGAACCAGGGAGATAGGTATGTATATATAACTAGCACATCATGTTCCAGGGAATTCGGCTTTTGTTCAGAATAACTCAGGCGTGGAAATTGTGTGCCCCACTGAAGAGATGTGTGTTGGTAAATGGGCTCTTTGGTGCTGATGGGGAAGCCCCAATATGTAGGGCTGACTAATTTGAAGGTTGTGAATATTCCCAGCACAGTCGATCTTAAGCTATCAGTGATGTAATGACCAGCTCACAAAATTCCTGAATGTTCAGAAATTCTTTTTCACAAACGAGTAGAACCAGCTTCAGTACACCCCCGTTTGGAGAAATTATGTTCCGAAGAGCCTGGCAATCCATTTTGAGGAGATACACCTGTATGTGATGGGCAACTTTTGCCTACTTAAGGGCTTTAACTAGAAGGATCACAGGATCACAGTTGCATCTTGGAAAGATCCCTGTGGTGTGGTTGAAAAGATAGCCTGGAGGAGATTGAGAATGCGAACTGACAGTACTGTGGACTTTGCTGCAGAGCCCAGCAGTGACAGAAGTGATAGGCACTGAGCCAAGACAGAGGAGAAGTCATAGCTTGGTGTGAATGTTTACCAAACTCATCCTTCTGTGAATAATAGCTGTAAATTCTGAGCAAAACACGAATACTCCTACCTCTGGAAACTGAACAAAGGCAGGCAGATTTTGGAGGGTATTCAAAACGTGAGCAAGTGATCTGCAGAGTGAATTCCCTATTTTTTGTGGCTTTGCCTTGAAGGCAACTGCAGTTGGTTCATTACAGGGGTAGCCCATCATCTCTCTGGCCCAAGGTACCAGGGGAAAGAGCTCAGGCCACCAAGGCTGCTAGGGAGTGAGGAGGAAACCTTTGGAAAGGGGAATGCCAGAAAGTGGGAAGATAATTTGGCTCATCTGTCAGCTGACTGCTGAACCACATGTGCATGGGGAAGACTGAAAGCAGCCCGTACCCAGGGCTTAAAGAACTGGACTAATCTCAGCTGCCACTTGCCCAGGTGTGAGAGTTTTCAGATGGATTACTTTTAAAATCAAAAACCTTTAAACTGTGGAGCAATTATAAGAAAATCCAGAGTCTCCACCACAGAACATTTACAGTATCCAAAATATAAACCAAAATTATTTGGCAGATCTCAGGAATCTCAAAAAAAGAAAGAAAATGTAGTTCAATATCAAGAGAAAAATAGTTAACAGATGCCAACACTACGGTGACCTAGAGGTTAGAATTACCAGACATAGACTTTAAAGCAACTATAGCAAAGGTGAAGTAATTTTACAGATTAATTAAGGTCCCAAGTTAGTTGATTTTTAATTAATCAAAAGAGAGCTTTGTGTGGACATGACTTAATCAGATAAAAGCCCTAAAATAGGGACTGGACCCTTTTGTGGGGAGAGAGAGACACACACATATGCTCCTGCTGGCCTTGAAGGAAGCAAACTGTCATGTCGTCCCTGCCTTTGAGGAGGCCATGGGGCAGGGAGCTGCGGAAAGCCTCCACGACCTGCAGGTGGTTGCCAGTCCCAGTTGTTAGTAAGTCAGAGCCCTCATCCAGTAGCCACAGGGGAGTAGATTCTGCCAACAACCTGAGTGCACTTGGAAGCGAATCCTTCTCTGCTTGGAATCCTGACCCACAGACAGAGTGATGGTAAATGTATGTTCTTCTAAGCCGCTACATTTGTGGCAATTTGTCATTCAGTGATAGAAATATAATACAACATGACAGAAGAAAAACGTCAGTAAACTTGAAGATAGATCAGTAGAAATGATCCAGCCTGAAAGAGAGAGAGAGAGAACATTTCAAACAAAATGAGTCGAACTGCAGGGACCTGTGGGACAATTTCAAAAGGTCTAACAAATGAGGAATTGCAATCCAAGGATGCAAGGAAAGTGAGAGCCCAGGACCACAGAAAGAAAAAGAAAAAATAATATCTAAAAATGTCCTAAGTTTTCTGAAAGATAGAAATTTGCAGACCAAAGAAGCTCAGAAAACTCCAGACATTTCAAAGAAACTCACACTCATGCACCTCATAAATAAACTATTAAAAACCAAAGATAAAGAGAAAATCTTGAAGATTAGCTGGAGGAAAACTGTAGGGGAAACAGTAACAATGAACTTCTCTTTAGATATCCCAGAGGCTAGAAGACAGTGGAACAAAATCTTTAAAGTGCTAGGAGAAGGTTTACACGGGAAGTGATCTGTTTGGAAGCTATTTGGGAGTTACAGTCACCAGGATTCGGTTATTGGTCATGAAAGGGAAGGGCCAAGTTTGACTCTGAGGCTTCAGACTTAGGGGACAAGTTGGTAGTATTGCTGTTGGGCCAAGACAGGGAACTGGGTAGAAAGAAGACAGGAACTGAGGGTACAGAGGATGGAATAGGGTATGAGAGCACGACACAGTGATTCTAAAATCCATTTTGGACACATTGAGTTTTGGATTCCCTGGAAGGGCAGAAAGGATGATCTATTAGAAGAAACACAGATTTGAAGCTATAAATGCCTGGATTTCACTCCTAAGGTTTGTTAGCTATATCAGACTGGAAAAGTTTCTTAATTCCCTGGAGCCTCAGCTTCCTCTTCTGCAAAATCAAGAGATTTTTGTGACTATCCCATGAAATATTATAGAGTGACTAGTAAATTACAAACTCAGTTCTCTATAACCAAAGGTTCCTTTCCTTCCCTTCCCTTTCCCCTTCCCCATTCTAACAAGACATCCAAGTGACCATGTAGAGTAGGCAAATTGAATATAAGGGTCAGGATCTCAGGAGAATATTCTGGCCTGGAGGTAAAAATTGGGTCTATCACCAGTGCCTAGGTAGCAGTGGGAATAGATAAGTATGCCCAAGGAGACAGTGCTAACAGAAGAGGACTTTGTTAGTTACCTCTTGCTGTAGAACAATGTACAACATTGGTACGGGCACAGGCTGACTACTATAGACACTCCATTCATAAAAGAAGAAAAAGGGAGTCCCATCAAAGTTCCTGGTGCATAGAAATTCTAATATCCAACCAGTAACTCAGAAGTTTCTCAATTAGTAATCGTTCATACTCCTGCTCAGGAATGATTGTCCATGGCTCATGGCTTTGGACTCTTGGCTAAAGCTCTGAGTCATCCATCCCTTTCCATGAAAAGTAACCTTTGCTTGCACTTCAAAGTTTTCTCAGCCTGCTTTCTATCAGAATTGTGAAGAATCACAGGCCTCTTTACCGTTTTGCACTGTCTTCATCTCTTTCAGTCTAAATTGGCCTTGTTTCTTCCAATACAATTCAGTAAACAACTTTGTGGGTATCTTATTAATCTTGCTGAGGTTTGCTACAGTAGACAAAATCATGTATCTCTTCAAGATAATTCCTTCTCTGCTTTGGAATTTGGTGACACCGCTGAGGGACATCACCCCTAAGTGTCTTAGAAGCCCTGTTGTTTGAATAGTTTGCTGAAACACCAGTTTAGGTTTTTTCCTGAGATCCTAACAAAGGATTTTATAGCCACATCCTTAGCTTCATCCCTAAAGCCAGCTTTCCTGGTCATGTCCTGGATTTTATCTTTGCCTAGAAACCATTTCTTGAATTTAGCATCATTTGCCTTCTAGAAGGCTAGAAATGTTCAAAACTCGCCAGTCATGGCTCCTGTTCATCTAACAGTTCTTCCTTACGCTTCTGTCACCTCTCTCAGACTTTAATATAAGCAACAGATAGAAGCCAGAAGGTACTTCAACACTGCCCAGAAAACTCCTTAGCTAGGTCACATAGTTGATTAGGCACATTTCTTTTCTTTCTTTTTCTTTTTTCTTTTTTTTTTTTTGAGAAAGAATGCCAAGCAGGCTCCAGTGCAGAGCCTGACACAGGGTTCAGTGTCACAAACCATGAGATCCTGACCTGAACCAAAGTCAAGAGTAAAATGCTTAACTGACTGAGCCACCCACACACCCTGAGTGGGCACATTTCTACTTTTCCTGTCACTGCAGGTTGTAGTGTTGCTAAACTCTCTCTGCCACTACATAACAAAGATTCCCTTTCCTCCGTCATCCACCATCGTTTTCCTCACGTCCTCACTGACAGCCTCTCTATGGCCTTGAAGTAACTATTAAAAATATCTTTGAAGTATCTCAGATATTCATCAACACTCTTCTCAAGTCCTTCCAGTTTCTGCCCATTTGCCTGCTCCAAAGCCCCTTGCATTTTTAGGCTTTTGTTATAATAGCACTCCACTTGGAGATACCAAAATCTATATTAGTTGCATTTTGCTGTTTAATAAATTATCCCAAAACTTGAGTAGATAAAATAACAAATATTTTTTTACCTCCATTCCATTAGCCAAGAATTTTGGGAGTGGTAGTTGTAGCTAAGAGTCTCTGAGAAGGCTGTAGTCAAGACATCAGCTGAAACTATAGTCATCTAAAGGCTTGACTGGGCTGGAGGATCCATTTCCAAAATGGCTCACTCTCATGGCTCTTGACAAGAAGACTTGGCTTTTTGCTACAAGGATCTCTCCATAGAGTTGGTTGAGTATTCTCATGACATAGCCGCTGGCTTCCCCCAGATCAGGTTATCCAAGATAGAACAAGATAGAAGCCATAGTGTCTTTCATGACCTAAGCTCAGAAGTCATTCATTGTCATTTCTGTGATATCCTAGTGGTTACACAGACTAGCCCTATTTAGCGTAGGAGAGAGCTACACAAAGGCACAAGTAACAGGAGACAAGGATCAGTGGAGTGATCTTGGAGGTGGGCTGCCATAAGGAATAATAGTAGAATTGGGGGGGTTAGGCTGAGGAATGGGATCCATTGAAAAAGAATAAGAAGAAGAGGAAAACTAAGACATAACAGGAAAACTAGGACATACAGTGTTCTAAAAACTAAGGAGAATATCTGGAGGTACAGAATTATCAGATGCCTTATGGTGGAAATTGAATGAGACAAGAACTGAAGAGACCGTTGTATTTGGCAATTGAGAGGTCATTGATGACTCAAGGAAAGCATTTTCATGGCAAAATAGGGATTGAAGCCAAATGAAGTGGGTTGAAAATGAACAGAAGGTGAGGAAATGGAAAGAATCAGCATAAAAAAAGTCTTTTTTTAATCTTGATTGGGTGTTAGCTAGAGAAAGCTGCAGGGTAAAACGTGGGTTTTAAATGGAAGAAATTTAAACATGTTATATATGAGAAGAAATAAATAGAAGAGATTTATATGCAGAAGAGGAAAAATGATTAGTGGCATAAAAGCTTAGAAGGGAAGAAGAGGAAAGAATCCTCCAGATGGGAGGAGGTTTATATCATATCTATTGCTGCTTAACAAAGCACCCCAAGGCTTAGTAGCTTAAAAAACCTTATTAACTCATGAGTCTGTCGGTCAGAAATCTAGATGCACTCAGGAGGGTCCTCTGCCGGTGTCTGCAGGGCTCACTTGTGAGGCTGCCATCAGCTGGTAGGCCACCTGGGGCCCGCTGGTCCAAGGTGGCCTCACCTACATGTGTGGTAGTTGGCAGGCTATTGGCCAGGGTACTCTTGGATCTCTTCCACGTGACCGCCCCGGGAGCCTCGCCCAGACAGGAAAGCAAGAGCAGAAGCTGCAAAGCCTGTTGAGCCTAAGCTCAGAGCTCATGCACAATCTCCTGCCACACTGGTAGGCAGAGCAAGTCACAGGTTTAGGCCAGGTCCAAAGAATAAGGACCTAGGTTTTACCTCTTACTGAGAGTTGCTGAGAAAATTTGCGGCCACATGTGACTTAGCACAAAAGCCTCCTCCTATTTTGAGACAGGAGAGAATGAGGATGAGTGTGAATGTATATGAGGTTTTGATGAAAGTAAAAAGAGAAAAAGAGAACAGGAGGCTTTATAAAAGTAATTTTCCACAGCATCTAATCCTGTAGCCTGCTCATATTAGGCATTTGGTAAACGTTCACTGAATAAGGGTTTTTACTTATAACATTTCTTACATTTCTCAAGAACATAAACTTAAAAGCTTAATTGTTTTAAAAAAACGAAAATTATAAGTAGTGCTTTTTGCATCAGATTGGATATTTTGTGTATACTGTACGGGCATACAAAAAGGTCCTCCAGTCTCAAAATGTGTGGTTCTGTATACTGTCAATGAAGTTGGACTTGCAATTAAGAGTGTTCCTGGTCTCCCACACCTCCTCCCCTGTGACTTCCCACTGGCCTCTAGTGAAAATTCTGACGGAATTAGGAGAGTCCTGCAAGAGGGGATTCACCACATACTCCAAACGAGAGCACCTTTCAGGTCCACGTGCATGTCCAACTCTTCCCAATTGATTTTTTTTTATTTTATTTTAAGTGAACTCTACACCATACATGGGTCTCGAACTCACAACCCTGAGATCAAGAGTTGCATGATTTACCGACTGAGCCAGCCAGGCACCCCCAACTCTTCTCAGTTAACTGTGAAAAATTCTTAACTGGTTTGTCATAAACCAAAAGTACATTATATGTTACCAAATATTACCTATTTAGAGTAAATCACTTCAAGTCAACTGTGCCACACATTATCTCCTTCTCTAGCCATGGAAGTAGATTCCCATAAACCTACAGTATCACCCTTGTTGGGTAGGGCACAGCTGTCTGCAACTAGCAATTCCATGTGGAAAGGAAGGATTGTATGCCTTTGCTCCCCAGTGGCAGTAACAGGCTTCTTTTTACTGTTGCTGACATTAAGATAGCTAAAATCAACAGTGAGGTAAACACTTCTTGGGACCATCTGGCAAGGATTTTAATCCAAAATTTTCTGTAAACACTGACTCCATTTGAGTACCCAGAACCTACCGTCCAGTCACCATCGACTGCATTTTTATTTCAGTCTTAAAGCAGTAATTGAAATGACAAAATAGTAGACTGTAGGCTCTGTCCCTTCACCTTTCTCTCTTAAAATATTTCAGTTTCATGAGAGATTCCAGAAGACTTACATTCTCTAAGGAAGCTTTGAGGGCCTTGTGAGGTCACCAGTAGAGGTAAATGGGGCCCTAACAGTTTTGGTCGTTAAATATCTAGTAGCTAGAGCATATTTAGAATTTCTCCATTTTCTATTGGGAAATGCATTTACTCTAAATGAGAGGGAGAAGTTTGGGACTGAGTTTTCTTACTCCTGTATATTTCAAAGCTTCTTTGTAAAAATCATTTGCAATATGACCTAGTTAAGACTTTTAAAGTCTTTCACCAGAAATGGCAAAGATAGGATTGTGATAGAGCACTTTATTCAGTCCCAGGGCTGATTTCTGGACTTTCCTATACGCCTGCATGAAAGAGAACAACTGGGGATTATTTCAGCTGTGAAGCACCCAGAGGAATGACTGCTGGTGCTGCTAATGGTCTCTCTGTCCCTCCTCTGGCAATAAATTTTAGATATTGAAATATAGCTTTGGAGAAAAATGTACTGAAGATTCCTTAAGCTTTTTACAAGACACTCAAAAGGCTTTTCACAAGCCCGTGCTCTGGAAATGTGAATTCTTGATGTCTAAACATAAAGGTCCTTTACTGAACTAATTTTAAATGTGAATTTTAGTACAGAGTACTTGGAGAAAGGGAATGCAGCTGGACCATTAAAGCATGGTATTTTGCCATTTTTAAGTAACGGGAAATACTGATTAAGAATGTTATAAAGATTTCAGCATACATAATGTGATTGTGTCTAATCATAACCTATTAGCACAAGCCTATACCAAAAGCATTAAGTCTGTTAAAGACAATGGCATACCTATTATACTGTGGCACTTTTTAATTATTTCCATACTGAACAGGATATTGAAGAGCTTATTATCTAAAGGTCAGAATAATGCCCAAGACATGGCCAAGCCCAATGAGTGTCAGATGCATGGAATGTTGGATGACTTCATAGTTATGAAATTATTTCATTTCTCATGATAATTCCTGACTTGCCAAGTTAGTGAATTTTAAGAACTCTGAGAGCAGATTTTAAGATAAATGTGAAATAATCCATACTTTTGGAGTCAGGGACTTCCCTTCAGGCATTAGTTCATATTTGACTTGCTTGACTTACACTTGGGGATAAAATGAGTTAGGACAAGGTCTTAGATACCACATTCCCTTACTGGGAAAGAAAACCAACTTGCACAACTTTGGCTCATGTTTCTTGTTATACAGGCACTGAGAAGCAGCGGTTGCCATGAAATACTTTATTTAACCTTTACAAAAATGTTTTCTTAGTATGGCAAGGCAGTTTAGTTAAATGAAAATAAATAACTATAAAAACTTTGGATTTCTTTTATATCCATCTGTTGACTTCTTTTTTTTTCTAATTAAAAATTAGGGATAGTAATTATAATTGTCTAAGTTGCCATAATGATTAAAAATGAGGATTTCATAAAACTATTTTATCTTGTCTTAGGACACATGTTGGCATGTCTTCTGTTTTACATTAATGTAAATTTTGCTGAATGATGAATGTTGTATTTGAGAACAATTTAAAAGAAAGTTTTTATTCAAACCTTGGTTAGGTTTCTCTATTGTTTATATTTGTATTAAGTCAAAATTGATTTTCAAACAAACAAAACTGTTTGGCTCACAGACTCAAAATATCTCTCCAAACCTGAATGGCTGTTAAACAGTATCTCTAGTGTCTTTTCTCATTGGCTTCCATTTCTCAGCTCACCTAAATTAGTCTTTATTATTTCTATCCAACATACTCTTTTCTCTTCCACTGAAGAGTTGGGTCCAACCAAGAGCATGGCGACCATCGACTTTCATTCTGTCGAAGGAGTGTGTCTACAGAGCACCAAAATCTCCTGGCTGTTGGTGCAACTCAATTAAGCAATTAAAGTTTCTATTTATTTTATTGAATTACTGTAAAAGAAAATGTGAATTTCATATTTTATGAATAAACCATCCTTTTCTGTACTCCCACGTACACATACATATCACATTTTTCTGAATTTTTACTTTTCAACCCTTGGTAGTAGTATCAGGGGTAAACAGTCTCAAAGACTGTCACACAGTTCTGGACATAAGGCAGCCATTAGTATCATGGTTTTTTTCGGTCACATATCATTTAAATATCAAAAAGTCCACACCCTTTAGAAACATGAAAACAATAGATATGTGTAATGCTGAAATGACCTTTTTTTTTTTTTTAAGTTTACTTATTTATTTTGAGAGAGGTGGAAACAGCGCAAGTGGGGGAAGGACAGAGAGAGGGGAAGAGAGAGAATCACAAGCAGGCTCTGTGCTGCCAGTGCAGAGCCCGACCCGGGGCTCAAGCATACGAAACCGTGAGATCATGACCCGAGCCAAAACCAAGAGTCGGGTGATTAACCGACTGAGCCACCCAGGTGCTCCTGAAATAACCTCTTCAAAGCAAGCCTGTGTATCATTTCATACTTTTTTTACTGTACGTATTTATATCTTATTTCATGATTAATATGTCCCCAAAATTTATGCATAAATTATATTTGTAATATATGAGAGAATTTGCTCATGAAATCTTTTTGCAAAATTTTTCAAGTGTATCATTTTCCCTAATTTAGATAATTTAGATTTAGATTATTTTTTTAATAATTTTTTTTAATGTTTATTCATTTTTGAGAGACACAATGTGAGCGGGGCAGGGGCACAGAGAGAAGGAGACACAGAATCTGAAGCAGGCTTCAGGCTCTGAGCTGTCAGCACAGAGCCTGATACAGGGTTCTAACCCACAAACTGAGAATTCATTACCTGAGCTGAAGTTGGTCACTTAATTGACTGAGCCACCCATGTGCCCCTAGATTTAGACCATTTTTTAGCAGAGAATACACATTAAGCATCCCATTGTTTTGTAGACAATGAATATGTCAAATGTATCATAATTATTCATCCTACTCTTCTTTTTTAACTTATTTTTTTCTAAGTATATACATTTTAGCCAGAAACAGAACAAAGACTGATGTCTGAACAGTGAAAAACTGTAAATAAATTTTTGAATTTAGATTTCTGTTTATAGATACTTACAAAATATGAATCTCTTTTAATTTTAATAAGATTCTATGGCTTGATTATAGATATGTCAAAACACGGATTAAGCCTTAATGTTTGCTAGAGATGTGTGACACCTGACACATGACCCACGGAAACTCAAACTGTGTGATAGAAGGGCACAATGCACTGTTTTAAAGCTATGAAGACTTATCAATACAATATGTGATAGACATGTCTTCTTTATATTAATTATGTATATTTTGTTTTTCTTTCGTACCTGTGACATTTTCTCTCCTATTCCTTTATGTATTTGTCCTTTTGCTTTGTGTATAATCGTAAAGGTTTCCAAATTTTTCTTCCCTAGTAGTTATTCATACTTGCTCTACTTCCATCAGTGTAGATTGTTACTCTATAAATGCATTTTTTAGTTTCCTTGCATTTATTGTTTTATTTTTTTTTAATGTTTATTTATTTTAGAGAGAGACAGAGCACAAGCAGGGGAGGGGCAGAGAGAGAGAGGGAGACACAGAATCCAAAGCAGGCTCCAGGCTCTGAGCTGTCAGCACAAAGCTCGATGCGGGGCTCGAACCCACGAACCACGAGATCATGACCTAGGCTGAAGTCAGCCACTTAACCGACTGAGCCACCCAGGCGCCCCTCCTTGCATTTATTGTTTTATCTAATCTCCTTTTTATATCATATTCATTTTACCCTCATACCAGACTGTTCTTTCCTCTCAGTGGTTTTCTACAGTTTTCCAGAAATCATGTATTTTTTAACAGTGTAAAGAAAACCAAAAACTGTCCTGATTTTTTTTTTCCCTAAATTCTGCAACAGGGTGTTTATGGTAACTAGTGTCTTCCCCTCACTTTTTAAGATGATATTCTGTTTCCTCTGCTTTGTAGTATTTTTTCACAGGTCTCATGGCTTATTTTCACTGTTGGTGATTATAGTCTATGGATTGTCCTTGGTTAGACTGTGTTATCACTCAAGGAATGGTGAACTTTCTCTTCTCACTCCCAGCAACAGGCCAGAGTGATTAAGTATATTCCTGTCTCACTTCCCATTTTCTAGTTGGCATGTCCTAATATCTCTCAACGATACAGAGGTAACAGCTTCTCTTGCATCTTTTCATGCTTCTCTGATACTTCAAATTGTCAAAATTTATGAGAAACTACAATTTCCCTTGTTCACAGCTGTTTTTGTTGTTTTTCCTGACTCTTTCTTCCTCCATAATGTTTGTCTTGTGATGACCTCTCCTAAAATACAGTGGAGTACTGCTACAATCTGTTTTTCCCTGGGAGCTCCTATCTCTGTATAGACACAGAAAGACTAGGGAGACAGTGAATAGCATGACATCAAACAGCCCAAGAAACTGTCGGTTACTTTATATCAGTGTCTCTGTGGCTTTAGTCCCTGCTGTTGCCTGATGACTGATGCCCTGAGGAAAAGTGGCAGTTGTGACCTAACAGTTCACTGCCTCTTTGGCCTCCCTTTCTGTACCACTCTCTCATGGGCAGGACTTCCCAACCCTCATGTCTCCTCATCCCGCAGAACCTACAAATATGCCTCTTGGCTGCGCGAGAGCAAGATCTGGCCTCCTAAACCAATGGTTTTTATTCTCGTAGGACTCTTTCCTTTCCAGGATCAAAACTCAGTGGTTCTATTCGGGTTAGGATCAAAGCTATTAGAGGAATGTAAGCTGATGAGTTCATACTATAAAGTTAATTTTCCAAATTACATTGACAAGAATATGACAAGAAGTTGTTTGCACAAATGGTTTGAAGCTATAGCTTGCTACTTTTATGACTTGTCCTTGTTCGTAATGCAGTGTGCCTTGTAGACATTAATTTTGTACAGAAAGAGCCACTCCGAGTGAGGCTGTCGCCTGCTTTTGTTTATCAGAAACGATAGTCCTGTTTATCTTTTATTTACTCTACTTCAGCATGTCTTTTTTCATGTTATTTCTTTGGGTAACTAAATATGTCCTCCGGTCAGTCTTTTAACTCTCCAGCAGAATACCCCTGGAGTCCTACAACAACTTTTCCTTCCTCTCATAAAATTGTGCAGCATAATTTTTCTTGTTAAATATCTGTTTCTTCCACTATATTGTGAGAATTTTCAGTGCACGTAATGCGTCTCATTCCTCTCTATATCCACCATGTGTAGTACAGTTCATTGGCTTATGGTAAACATTTAATAGATGTAGATCCTAAAAATATTTGCTAAACTGAAAAAAAAACCCAAAAACCTATTGCTCTAGGAAATAAAGCTCAAATAAGTACATTAAACTGCTCCAAGGATCATCTGAATAAGTACGAGAGCAAGCCAGACCCTATGGGAGGAACTCTGAGGCTACAGAGATGAACTGAACACCATGTCACCCTTTTAGCAAAGTGCCGGCAGTGCAAATGGGAAAGCTGCGATACTGCCTAGGACAGACGGGGAGATTTCACTCAGGAAGCTGAATTTGAGTTTTTAAAATAGAAATATGTCATTTCTTAGTCCTTAAAATGCAGGCTATGTATGCTTTCTATTAGACATTTTTCTTTTTAATAACATTAATGTTTATCTGATTGCAAAATAATACATATTTATAGTATGAAATTTGGAAATTACATAAGAGCACACAAAACACACAAAGGAAAACTTAAAATACATAATCCCACAACCCCAAGATAACCACAGTTAGCATTCTGGCATTATTTCTAGCCATTTTCTCCGCTAGAAATAGGCATATATACTTTTTCTTCATTTTACAAAACCAGAATGTATATTGTAAGTATCTTTTTGTAATGTGCTTTTTTTCAGTTAATCTGTCGCTAACTAATAGTGCTAATGTGTTTGCATGCTGTGATTTTTTCTTCAGCAGCTTGAGAGGATTCTACAGTATAGGTATGGTTAAGCACACCTTACTCTGAGTAAACGTACCTGAGTTCAAATCTTGTCCCTTGCCCTCCCCAGCACTGTGGCCCTGAGCAGCTATTCAGCGTCTCTGGAACTCAGTTTGCTTTTCGTCTGTAAAATGAAACAGAAGTATCTACTGTGTAAGATTATTTTAAGGAATAAGTGAGCAAATCTTTAAAAAGCACTTAACCCAGTGCTTGGTACATAGTATGTGTCTAACAAATGATAGCTTTTATTGTTTTTACGATATTTTATTTGATCAATTTCCTACTAATGCATAATTTTCATTATTAAAACAATACTGGAATAAGTTACATCTAGGTTAATCTTTGCACATATGAATAATTACTACCTTATGATAAATTCCTATGTAGAATTGATGAGTCCGTATCTAAAACTAAGATTTTTGACAAGGATTTCCCTCCCACTGCAATCTATATTCTAATGGACATTTTGTGAGTATGCCAGGTTTCCCTTTTTTATAAGGGGCTGTTTTAGGCTGATTACACAGTGTTTGTGGCTTTCTTTGAATTCATTCATGAGGGAAAACCTACAAGCACTCATATTTTATGGAAGAGCAAACTACCCAACACTTGTGTGAAGACAGTGGAGCCTCCATTATATCATCTCCTGTACTATCGATTTGGAAAGCTTTCTTTTTCTTTTTCCTTTTTCTTCCAAAATACACTGCATCAAAGAGTCCAAGTTATCCACTAGAAAATAAATCAATATGATTTATTTCCGCTTTCCTCATTCCTTACTTGTGAGATTGTGTTCTATAAATAAATGTAAAAGAGTGTATAGAGTGCTGAGATTTCCAGTATTGAATCAGGGTGACACCAAGCATTAGCCATTATCTAGAAATTTTTCCACTTGGTTTTTTAGCATTATGTCAGATACTCTGAACCTCCTGAAATTTAACTGCCTTAAAAAAACAATAATGAGCAGCATATTTCGATTTATTGTGATGTTATTTTATTGGTGTGAAATGTACTATCAGTTCTACTTGTACGTTTCAAACAAGCACTTAAACTTTGATCTCTGTTATTTGATCTGTAGCTTTCCAGATATTATTTTAGATAGACAAGAATTTTAAAAAATACTTTAACTTAATTTGCACTCATAATGTTCACTATATCATCTGAGATCTACTTTATGCTTTAATATCAATATTGCAGTATCTGAATTATGGATCTGAGGGGTTATATTGATTTGTAGTTTAATCTAGTATCGTTATCCACATAAGGCAAATCTCCTGTGTTGAAAGGTCATTCAAAAAATAGGAAGTTTTTAAGAGTGTACTGATCTTGGTGAGCACCAAATAATACACAGACTTGTTGAATCACTATATTGTATGCCTGAAACAAATATAACACCGTATGTTAACTACACTGGAATTAAAATGTTTAAAAATGTATAGACAAAAGGAAAAATTAAAAAGTAGGAATTTCTAAACATTTTGATTTAATACTCAATTTTATGGTAATTTGTACACAAGTATCACCACTAAAAATTTTTAATGTCTATTTTGGGTTATTTTTCAATAATCCCCACTCATTTATTAAATATCTATTGAATGCCTACTGTGCACTAGGCTCTTGGGATATAATGATAAGTTTAGAAGTTTAAAAAATATACATGATGCCTAAGCTTTAATATATGTATTAATGTATACATATATTGAAAGGTTTATTTCACTTGGATTGAATGTTAATTTTTTAGAACTCCTAAAATTTCTACAAAGAATATAATGGATTGGGAAAATTTTTGAAGTTATTTTAGATTTTCAGTTTCTTTTTAGAATATTACATATTACTGTACAGTATATTACTATAAAATGCAAAAAAAAAGTATAAGTGAATCTGAAGACAAATTTTTTGTCTTAGGTAGAAATTATCTCGATAACAGTTTTAAAATGAGTCGTGAGGGGTGCCTGGATGGCTCATTTGGTTGAGCATCCGACTCTTGATTTTGGCTCAGGTCATGATCCCAAGGTCATGGGATTAAGCCCCGCATCAGGGTCCACACTGAGCATGGAGCCTACTTAAGATTCTCTTTGCCTCTGCCCCTGCCCCTCTCTCCACTTGCTCACTCTCTCTCTCTCTAAAATAAATAAGTAAAAATAAAAATAAAATAAAATGAATAAAGTTCACAGACAAGTATCCAGTACCTTCATTTATATTTAAGATATAATTTTTAAAATTTCGTCTTCCCCTTTTCTTTCCCTTCCTTGTTGTACCCTCTGTTCCTATATTTCATCCTGTTTTTCTTTCCTCTGTAACTGATTCAGGAATTCTCCCTTTGGAGGTTACTGTGGGTGGTCCTGAGAGCTGACCCCAAACCCCTGATCAGTAATTCAGTTTTAATTTTTATTTTGTATTGAAAAAAAAAAATGAACAGAAGGCTGTATATGCTCCCATTTGAGGTCTTCAGTGGAAAAACTATGAATTTAGTCTGGCTGCCAGTACAGCCCTGGGAAGGGGTGGGGGCAGGGTCTGCTGGATGAAAAGAAAATGTAGTCTCTTGGGACCTTCCAACAAGTGTGGCCACTGTACAACCTGCCTTATTGCTTAGTTGCAGTTCCCATTGAGAAGTTTAAACAAGAATTGTTCCTATTTTGACTTCTTCCCCAATGGAAAGTATTAGACACTAGCTAAGTAGGCCAAAAAGAATGAAAAGCCTGAATAGAAAAGATGGTAGAGGAAGTGAGTCAGTAAGGGAAATGTAATAGGAAAGAGGGGAAAGAAAATTTCCAAGTTGATAAGAGAACATAAAAATACCATGGGCTCCAGGCCATAAAGGATAGTGATTTTTTTGCTAAGGCCGTTGCTTCTTCTTTCTCATGTTTTCATGTTTCTGGCCCACCTTGCCTCTCCTCCTGACCGTTGCCCTCCTACCTCCACACTCCACTCTTACCTTCTCTCAACACACTGCTCCCCTATACAGAAGGCTTCATTCAAAAGGCTCATTCTTCAATAAAGCACAAATTCCTCACTTAGTACATCAGTGCTGGCCGCAATCTACATCTGCCTCTCCGACCTTGTGCCTCACTCCTGTTTTTCATGTTCCCTTTGCTCTAGCCAGTCAACACTATTATTTTGCCCCCAAGCATACCTTCTGACTTTCACATCTCACATTGTCCCTTTGGCCCAGAAAGGAACCTTCATCTTTGCCAGTTGAAATCCTGTGGTAACTCTGAGACCCAACTGCTCCATGAAGTTCTCCTTATCATAGCAGCGTAGAGCAAGCCCTCCTTTCTCTAGATTCCTGTACCATTTTGTTCCTCCCCTAATGCTTCCTGTTATTTGTTTGTGCATGCCTTATTTTACCTATAAGATCATAAGCTTTTCGCAGGACAAAGAACACAGCTCGTCCTTCTTATTTCCTCCATAGGGGCTAGCATATCACCTTCCTTATAGTAACCAAGTTAAAAAAAAAAAATGCATTGGGTGAATGATCAAAAGAAATGTTATTAGGATCAAGTAGTCAAACACAGATTGCAAATTTTTATGCCTGGTTTATTGTTCCTTCAGTATAGAAATAAAAATTGACCTATGAGTATTTATTATTAAACGGAGAGTTCAGTACCTATAGCAGTGAAATTTAATCATTTGGTTCAAAAAGAACAGAACACGCCCCACTCACCTGATGCCCAGGAGTCTCAGCACTGCTGTCTAGTGTCTGGATCAGTCACTCATGGGAAGGAGGACCAAAGTAGTGCTGGGCCTTCTCATTTCCTTTTTGTAGATTTTCTCTCTTAGGAATGTAATTTCTTTCTTAATAAAGTATATGTGTTTAATAGCTATTTAGATGTTTTTAACAGCAGACCAAACATTACAAATATTCTACTGGTGATGCATATGGGGAGAGGTGTTATGTTTTCCCCCACCCAGCTTTTCTGTGTGAATTAAACCCAAACATATCTGGATTCTCATAATTCAAAGAAAATATCTGCACCAACATTTTGAGAACAAATAGCTGCCAAGCGAAACCTGACAGCATATTCCTTGGTGACACTCAGTAAAAGCTGTGTAGACAGAGTGAGCGGCTACCTAAAACTGAGCTCATATGCAAATGTGAACACTCTCCAATTAAAATTACATTGTGTACATTAAACCTCTCTTCAGAGGCTGTGGAATTTTCAGGAAAAATATCGCCGAGCTTGACCTTAAGTACCTTGCCTCATTATTTTTTTGTCATTTCCAGCTACTAGTCTCTCCAAAGAAAACAACTCTCTTGTTTCTTTTAGTTTTGTGTGTGCCCTGAGCTCTTATTCCCAATTGGTGCTACAAAAAAACTGAAATGGTTCCAAACACCACTATTGTTTTTCTTTTTTTCTCTCTGTAACTAATATTTAAAGATCAAAGATAACTCTGGTACTTTTATGTTGTAGAGTGTAAGACCAAATTTTCCCTAAAGGTATTTGCTGTCCAGGATTTTTTTTTCTTTTCTTTTTTCTTTTCTTTCCTTTTCTTTTTTTTTCTTTTCTTTCTTTGTCTTTCTTTCTCTTTTTCTTTCTTGCTTTCTTGCTTTCTTGCTTTCTTGCTTTCTTTGAGCTGTAAGCTTTCTTCTTTAGAAATCATCTGAATGGTAGCTTCTTGATTTCACAGAGTCACTGGCAGTTGTATGCAGGAAGAGCTGGAGTGGGACCATATTAAAAGGAGGGAGATGAGTTAGGAGGTTTTTAAAAAATATTTTAGTAAGGTACTTAAAGACCAAAAGAAAAAACCCTCCCTTAACTTTCCACCAAAATCATATTGTGATAACTAGTACCTTGGGAAATTTTTTAATTTAAGCACTTTCTAAGGATCCTTCTAATGCTGAAACTAAAAAATAATCTTTCCATCAAAAAGCTTTTGTTATAATAATTCCCATGTAAATTCTTATTAATGTATTCATTTTAAGGGTCTATTATGATAGCTTTTATACAATATTTTTAAAGTTTTATTCGTTCTGTTAGTTTGGAAAATGTTTCATATGATTAGCCTTGGGTTCATTCTTTTAAAGAATTATATATATTGGGGCACCTAGGTGGCTCAGTTGCTTAAGTGTCCGACATCAGCTGAGGTCATGATCTCGTAGCTCGTGAGTTCAAGCCCCACGTTGGGCGTGTGCTGACAGCTCAGAGCCTGGAGCCTGCTTCAGATTCTGTGTCTCCCTCTCTCTCTGCCCTTCCTCTACTCATTCATAGTCTCTCTCTCTCTCAAAAAATAAAACATTAAAAATTTTTAATAAAAAATCATGTATGAGATGAAAGAAAATAGTGAGTTTGTATGTCATATAAATGTTTTTCCTAGAATGTCAGTTGTATTTCCTTATCCTTAGTAATTGTATAGAACATTGTTTATCTTCATTGTATCCTAAAGAAGCAGTAATTATTATATTGTTTTGGAATACTTGTTCAGTTAAACTGATTTTCTTAGCCGCATTTAGTAAGTAGAAGTAGAAATAGAAAATATTTGATGATCATGAAAGAAATCTAAATATTACCAAAAGTGGCAGTACTATATGAATAAATATGAATGAATCAGGAGACTCATTTGGTAAAACTGACAACAAATACACACTAGAAGAAAAATAGAACAAAGACATTTTCTCATACTTTAAAAATGTTGAAGGTAGTTCTAATTTGATATATGTGATCTCATAAAAACAGTATATTGAATGAACTGCTTCCTCAAATTGCCATTTTGTTCTTCATCAAAAGCAAAAATAAAGAATGGCAATTTAGGGTCAAAAATAATGCCACAAATGAAATTTTGCTTTAATTACTGTCTAGCCATAAGAAGGAATAAACCATCAGCCAAGACCAATGTTCTTTGATCTTACATTTCAACCTTCTTGTCCTCCAGATGATTGAAATGGTCTTTTCTCAAATGTTCAACAGGCCTTTTACCATTTGATAGGACAATTATTTTTAAGAAGGTTTAAAATGTGATCTGGAAAACCACATTGACTCTCTGTGGCATATTTGCTATTCTTAGCCTGGTTGAATAAGCTGGAAGTGGATGAATAATGCAGGTTAGAAAGAAAACAGATGCTAAATATTACAAATAGGAAGGTTTTCCAGCAACGAGACTTTCATTTTAGGACTAGATTTTTGTTGGCACTTTTGGCATTATGATGATTATTGTTTTTCTCTCCAGCTGTTACACATCTGTATTGAAGGCTGGGGCAATTGGCGCTGGTCAGAGCCCTTCAGTGTGGACCATGCCGGGACTTTTATTAGGACTATTCAGTACAAGGGTCGAACTGCTTCACTCATCATCAAGGTTCAGCAACTCAATGGAGTGCAGAAGCAGGTAAGTTCCTTGTGTTCATGGCCCAGACAGCTCTTAATTATTTGATGTAACTAGTGGAAGGGAAACTTAAAGAAATGAAAATAATTAAATAATAAAACAAAATCCCAGTGGTATGTCTAGTTCTGCCGCCTACTACTGTGCACAAGTTTCTTGATGATCCTGAGGATGATGATGGCTTCAAACCCTTTGTCTCACATCTTTTACAAGAGCTGCTAACGAGCAGTAAAATTTACTGATTTTAGTTTCACCTCTTCTCTCTGTCACCACCTACCTTCTGGTAGAGGTGCTAATGAGCTGTGAAATGGCCAAAAGGCCTTTATTAAGAAGGAGAAGAAGGACAGGGTGTTGGGGACTCTGGATAACCCAAAGGTGGATAACCAGGAGTTGGTTCTCATACATGTAAGGGTAATCTTTGAGAAAGTGTTGTGATACCTCCCATGACAGAGTGGGCCGGGGTCTCCAGCAAGCTTTCTTTTCCTAGGAGTTAATATTAACTGCAGTAAAAATTCACTACAGTCTAACTCTTGGCATATAAAACCTCAGCTCTCAGCACATATTTTTACGTATTTTATAAAACTTCCTTTTGGCTGTTTTTGAAGTTCTAAGACTGCAAAGGGGAAAAAAAGTATCTGACACTTTTTTTGTGTTCTTAAGATGTGAAAATGTGGTTTTTAAAAGATGTTTTTCAAGCATGGCACATATGACAAGAGTAGAAAGAAAAAAAGGAAGTATTAAAATCTGAAAACTGGCTTCACTGCACACATAATAACTGGATTTGTCATAAGAGTTTTAACATATACATCAGCATCTGGATTGTAACAGTCTATCCAGAGCTTATGTGAACAGAGGACATGATAGAAACAGCCCCCCAGCCTCTGGACAAGGAAAAGGGGAGCTTTCCTTAGCAGGCAACATGGGCTCCGCCATTGCCCGTACTTGGCAGACAGGAAGCAACCGGTGAGGTGAACAGTAGGACCCGTACCCTGTACGTCCCTGGTCTGCACCTAATCAGGGAGCTGGACTTCATGTTCTCATTATTGTGGGCAACAGGAGTGAAAAGAATATAGCAGAAGAGTTTTCCCAATGAACTGACCATTCTTCAAGTAGTCGGTGACTGCCTGCAGTGGAACAGAGTAAAATGGAAGACACTATGTGACACAGGCTTCACTCTTAAATTGCAAGTGTGTATAAACCCAACAATGTACACAACCGACAGTAAGTGTGAAGGACTCTTAGAGGTTTCACTAAGAAGATATGACTGGAGTTGGGCTTTGGAAAACATGTAGAATTTGGATTAAGAGAGGCCAGTCCAAGTAGACAGTATAACCTAAAGATAGGAGCATGGGACAGATGGGTCTTCCTGGGGCTCCTGATGGAAGCAGCCTAGCCAGTGTGAGCTTTGAGCTAGAAAGTCGTAAGAACAAGACGTGTCTCTGACTGTCATCTGGCTTCAGGACTCTCTTACTTGGATATGCGTTCAACAGATACCTGCCCAATGAGTACGTTGTGGTTTTCTGATTCTGTCACTCACGGTCTTTCAAAATTCCTTATACACCTACCCATTCACCAGTGTGCCTGAGAAATGGTCACTCAGCATCCGTTTGAACACTCCACATGATACAAGGCTCCTTTTCTCACATGGTAGCCCTTTCCATAGTTGGTTACCTCCAGCTATACAGGAAGCTCTTTCTCAGTTTCGAGCCAAAATCTCTCACCATTTGGCCAGTTTATACCATTCGTCAGAACTTGTGAGGGGTACACCACTTGTGGTGAGGGCTCTGTAAGTTGTATCTCCCCTTTATTACTGCCCTTTGGAAACATAAGGGAAGCTAGGATGATTCTTTCCTCTTAGTTGCCTTTTCGTTAGGCCACTGGTTCTCAAACTTGCATGTACGTCAGAATCACCCAGAAGGCTTATTAAAACATAGATGCTAGGTCCCACCCTCAGAGTTCCAGATTCAGGAGGTCTTGGGTGTGACGTGATAATTTGTTTTTCTAACAAATTCTGATGATACTGGTACAGGGCTCCCACTTTGATGGCCCTTGCTGTGGTCTAAACTTCCCCAATTCATTCAGCTCTTTTGCCTGTGGTTGCTAGAACAGTGGCCAGTTAGTGGAATGGGGGGGGGTCACTCCACGGAGAAGTGGTTCTCATGGTGTATCCTGGTGGTTAACATCATAGCCAGTCTGGCTGTATCCCCTTGCTGGCTGTGTGACGTTCAGCAAGTTATTTAACCTCTTTGATCAGTTTCCTGATCTGTGAAATGGGGAGAGTGATTGTGCCTTTGTCACAAAGTTAGTGGCAATTAAATGAGTTTGTATATGTGAAGTGCTTACGGTAGTGCCTGGCCCACTGTCATAACTCAGTAAATTATAGGCACAATTATGAAATATTCCCAGGCATGAGTAACAGTAAATGGACTTTGTTGTGTTAAAATAGTGCCTCCTTCTTGCATAGATATTATGTATCTTTAAGGAATAATATTAAATTTCAGGGATAAATTAATATATACAGTGTTCCTGAGCAGATATTACGCTTCGCAACAATAAACCCGAAGTCAAAAAAGTTGACCATGAAAAGTACCTTTTTTGAAAATTTTCACAAAATGTTACCTACCTTTTTTTCCCCTGATAATAAAACATTTCTCAGCCTTACTATTTATTACCTGATACCTTAGGCAAATTTCTTAACCTTTCTGTGCCTCCATATACCCCTTGTGAAAGAAAGCACCCAATAAATATTAGTTTCTTGTGGTTATTTTTATGTTAACTGTTTGCAAATATTTCTGAAAACACAGGAAAGCCTAAGGTAGAAAAGAAAAATTACCCATATTTTTGCCACCCAAAGGTAAATACTTCGGTGTATTTTTTCCTACTGTTTTTTTCTATGCAGATATTTTTTTTTACTAACTTGAGATCTGATTATAATTAGTTTTTCAACTTGTTTTTTTCACTTAACATTATATGATGCTTATCTTCTCATGTTATCTGAAATTCCTGAACTATCTTTTTAATGGTTGCATAGTAATTTGCCCTGTGTTATGTTGAAACCCATTTAGACACCCATCCCCTTGTTACTGCACTTTTAGATAATTTCCAATTTGTTGCCATAATAAACCCTTAAATGAATATCTTTGTGTATACATATGTATGTCCAAATGTCTGTGTCTGTCCTGAAAATAATTTGCTATAAAACTTAATCACCTGAGCAAAAATGTGAATGTTTTTGGGGTGCTTGATACATCTTCCCAGACTGAAAAGATATACTTTATTCTTTAACCAAAATTCATTGTTTTGTGTCACCGGATTCTTGTTAGGGCCACATTAGTCCTTCAAATAACTAAGTATATATATTCGTCCCAACCTTCGGCTGATTTTCTGTGTTTTCCAAACTATTAGCAAAAATAGTTTGTTAGTTTTAGACTAACAAAAATTTTTCCATTCATTAGAAGTTTAAGGAATCCTTTTCATCATTCTCTCTGTTAATGTCAAATATACAGATTTTTAAGGCATCTGGTGCAAATCACATTTCAGGATTTCCAAATGTTATTTGTACCATTGAATGTTTCATAATTATTTTCTGTAGCAGTCCCTCTCACACTTTTCTCTGCTTGTATTCTACTATAATAAATGCTGTTATTAAAAAGAAGAAGAAGAAGAATCTAGCCAAATAGGAAAGGACTCTTCAGAAACCAGTAATGGAAGCAGAAGCCACCTTCCCGTTGCATGTATCTTTTTGAAAGAAGTGTCATCTTGTCCCGCAGGAACTGGAGGTCCATTTTCCATTCCCATTGTCATAGAAGGCACATACACGCAAAATTTATATTTTGAGTTTTAGAATTTATTGTCATAGCCAAATGAGACTGGGCTCTAAATTAGGGCCATTTAAAAAACTTAGCAAAATAATGGAAAGTGGAACACAGAAAGAGCAGTTTGTTTAACCTAGAATGAAGCAAATGGAAAATGGTTGGTACTGAACCCAGGTAATGCTGAAAGGTTCAGCAGGCCACCAACTTCAAAACAACCGCTGCATATGTCAAAGTTGTGAAAAGTCTGTCTAGTCTTTCAGTTGGATTTAATTTTTTATTGTCAGGGTAGATCAACCAAAATTCAGATTAGCTCCAGTTAAGGTACATCAGAGACACAGGATTTCCTCAATTAGCCAGGTTGGGAAGGCAGATAGGAATCAAGGTTTCAGAAGAACTTCACGAATTCCTTCCTCTCTCTCATATTGGCCTCTTTCCTTCTGTCCCACCTGGGCTGGGAAATAAACTGCAGCTGCCTAATTACCAAGCTCCATTTGGGGAGGTGAGTGTGTGCAGCTCCCTGATGTACCTTAACTGCATTAACATGCCCCTGGATGATGGAGAATTGGCTAGTGCACATTTGAACAATGCCATTTGGTTGTACCCTGCCTTTCTTATAACCCTCTCATTTCTCCAGTTGAATGAAAACTGACCACATACAAAATTTCTCAAGAACTTTGTACATTATACAGCTACCCCTGTACACATATTGGCTCCCACGTTTCCCATCCCCTCATTGAGGAAAACTTCACCACTTTAAAAACTTAAATGTACATATGTATGTATGTATGTATATTTGTATCTTTATACATACACTTTTAATCATGGCTAAGATATCATTTTCCAGTGCATCTGGTGTTCTGGAGTTATTCTTTAATATCACTATTCTTCTTGGCACTGATCTAATAAGAGTTCTGAAACCTGCTAAGTAAAATCACATGTGGAAATCTTCAATACACGTCTTTGTGGCTTTGGGGAAAGAGGAGAATTAGTGTGAAACCTGGAAATGTGTATTAAAGAGAAACCCTACATTAAAAAAAATTAAGTAGCTGTCTTCAACTGATAAATTAATCTTGAAATTTTAACCATAATTTTCAAAATAAAGGCATTGTAAGTGTTGCCACGTTGAAGAAAAGCAGACATGGCTCTCGCTGAACCCTGCGTGGGAGCAGCCGTGAAGAACACCGCTCTGAGGAGTAGCCATTTTGGATTTCCCTTCATCTAAGTAGCCTTCCCTCCCTGGCCACTTTTAAGGGTTTTCTTTTTATCAAATTTGAAAGCCTATTTAACAGGCTTTATAGTTGAAAATGAAACTATAAAAACCCACCAAGAGGATCTTTGTCTTTAAACAAAGTGAGTCCCAGATGGTTGCAGAGATTCTGTGGTTTCTGTGAGAGACAGCAAAATTCTCTCCTAAATCTCATGGGGCCCAAAGGTTCTGAAGCAAGAGCAGTGTGCATACATTGCCAGGCCTGGGCACACCAAGAGTAAGAACAAAATTGAATACTGCCTCAGAGCTTTCACGTGTTTACTTAAAGTTAGGCGACGCTAAGGCCTCATAAGACTTAACCATGAGTGCCTGGTAACCCCTAGCATATGCTAAAGAAAAGCTTGCCTGCTAACTTAGGACTCATGGTCCAGTTGACCTCTGTGTTTGTTACTGAGAAAACATTGTTTTAAAAGATTATTATGGCAGAGTAGGAATAATATAACAGTTAAGCACAGTTTGGTTTTTACAGATGTTCTCCTTCTAAAGAAAATTCAAAGGAATAGATAGTTGGAAAATAAGTGTTTAAGAAACTGCTAAATTTCACTGTTCAACTAATACCATTTGAAACAACAATGACATCTTATTTTTGGTCTATCAATCTAGCAGGTTTATTTTGGGTAAGTAATAGTTCATTCATAAATAATTATTCATAGTTATTTGTGTAAATAATAGTTTACTTACAAAGATGTTTACAAAGTACCCTTAATCACATAGGAAAATGTATCCATTAGGATGTTTTCAGTTTGAAGTAACAAAATAGGCTTTTTAGTCTTCATAATAAGTTAATGAGGCAGAACTATTCCTCCTTTACATTTATTATCTCACATAATAAGAATGAAGAAGCTGAGTTAGGTGTTGGTTGATTAAGCAACTCAGTGCTGTATCTGCTGCTCTGCTGTCCTGTTGGATTTGCCTTTTTTGTCTTAAGATGCCTACGAAAGATGGATGCATATATATCCTCTCATAACATCTTCCACGACAGACAAGAAGCAGGGCTTTTGCTTCTCAAATTGTCTCCCTTATCAAGGAGGAAAATGTTTCCCAGAGCCTTTTAGCAGTCTTCCCTTTTCGTATTATTAGCCAGAGAGCGTCCCATGTTCACCCCTAAAGTAATCACTGGCAAAAGGAGAATCGATTTACCAGGATTAGTTTGTAACAATTATAATAGATTCTGGGGTTCATGGAGGTGTCCACCTTCCCTGAGTACTTAGCTGCTTTTTGAGACCTAAACCAAATGAGGGCTATTCATATCAAGGGAAAGGAAGGAACCACCTATTTAGAATAGAACCAATGGGATCTACCACATTTACCTTATGATGGGCAGTTTTTATTCTTTTCTATAGTTTCTACATTTTCTTAATTAGTAGGTATTAATTTTACAATAAACAGACTTTCAGAGTGATTATCAGCACAGACTCTAGGCCAGAGAGTCTGGGTAATGTCCCGCAAGTTATCCATCTTCTTTGTGCCTCTGTTTTCCCTTGTGCCTCTGTGTTCCCTCATACATGAGTCATAACAGCACCTATTTGATATGGTTGCTGTGAGAATAAAAGAACTAATTTGTAAAAATGAGTATATACACACACATATATATGTGGGTGTACGTATGTATGCAGAGAAGGAGAGGGAGAGATTTATTTTAAATTGGCTCACACAATTATGGAGGCTGAAACCCAGAAGAGCTGATGTTTTTTGGTCTGTGTCCAAAGGCCAGGAAAGACCAAAGTCTCAGCTCAGTTGGAGGAGTCCCTCCTACTCAGGCTCTTTGTTCTATTCAGGTCTTGAATTGACAGGATGAGGCCCACCCACATTGGGGAGGGCACTCTTCCCTACTCAGTTTACCAATACACAGTGAACCTCACCTTCACAGGCACACTCAGAATAATGCTTGATCAAATACCTGTGCAGCCTGTGGCCCATTCAAGTCAGCACGTAAAATTAACCATCACATCCTTAGACCCATAAGTAAGCCACATATGTATGGGTATGTGTGTACGTGTGTGACAGAGAGATTACTATTTTTATAATCTGGAAAAAATATTACAAACAAGAAAATCCAGTATATGAAAGTCCTTTGTTTTCCACTCATGGTGAATATTTGTATTACAGAAGGATTCACTGCATAGGAATAAATTTTGCATTCTCTTTTCAACTTCAACTGATTTCAGAGACATTTCTTAATGCCTACTGTGAACCATACTCTTAGCTGGATGACAAATTGGGTAATACATGGGTTTAATGGTTAATTACGTGTGTTTTACAATGATACATGCTTCTTCTCTATGGGGAAGACCTGAATAAAATAAAATAAGGCATCTGAGTTAAAAGTTATTTTTTTATTATCAATTTATAAAATGATCTCTTACTGCATAAGACTGCAGGAAGCCCTTGGAAACCAGCCTTGGGAATAGATACATCACCAGTTGGCCTCTCAGCCACCAGAGCCGAAGTCTTGTTTTCAACCCCCATCTTTTTTGACTGCCACATTATGGACACCACTCACTACCACATCTTGGTCGGTCTCTGCTCTTGGAGTTTCAGCAACACCACTTCTCCTGGTTTACCTCCACCCCTCTTTGCCTCTTCTTCTCCGGCCCCTGGCCTGGCTTCTTGCCTCTGAGTCTGCCCCTAAACTCTTGGTCAGTTGCTAGTTTCAACCTCTACCTCTTTTCCAGGTCAACTATCTTTTGTGTGTGCACATTTGCAAGGCTTTCATTCCATAGGTCTTTTATCTCCCGTCCCACCTCACTCTCAAGCACACAATCAGTGTTTCTAGCTGGATGTGGACCCTGCCTGTGCCTGTCTTTTGAGTGCTGTAAACTCAACATGAACAAAGCTAATACGACCAAGCCTTTCTTTTGGTATGCTCCAAATAAGCTAATGACTTCATTTTCTTTCTGTTAAAACCAACAAGTTTACTGTCAGAACAGTTACGTATTTCCAGTTCATGAAATCTGAATTGATGGAGCTCTATTTGTGTTATTTATTGTTTGTTTATTTATTATCTTTTAGATTATCATCTGTGGAAGACAGATCATCTGTAGTTACTTGTCTCAAAGTATAGAACTAAAAGTCGTTCAGCATTACATTGGTCAAGATGGAGAAGCTGTGATTCGAGAACATTTTGACTGCCTCACAGCCAAACAGAAATTGCCTTCATACATACTGGAAAACAGTGAACTGACAGAGTTGTGTGTAAAGGCCAAAGGAGACGAAGATTGGTCAAGAGACGTGTGTTTGGAATCTAAGTCCCCTGAGTATAGCATTGTCATTCAGGTATAAGAAGTAGTACAATCTGGAATAGAGCAGCTTTAAAATTAACATTCCTCATTATGTTCTTTATTCACTATAGCACTTTATCTAAAAAATGACCTGTACAAAAGAGGGAGATCTGAAATAATATAAAAAGACTTTGAATGTTGCTTCTCAAAGTGTTTCCTCCCATCCCACAGCCACACAGGAGTTCTTAGAGCTAAGACACTACTCCTTTCAGGTGGAGGCAAGTTCTATCTTGAGAAAGATCCTGATGCAGCAGGGCTTGGGGTGGAGGTGTGGGGGAGGGGGTGAGGGAAGGGATGGTATTCTCCCCACTTGAAAAATCTTGGCAGTGGGCTATCAATTGCTTATCTCTTTCTTGCCTTCTGCCATCATCACTTTCATTCCCACGAGGGACAAATCTTCTCAGCCGTTCTCCCACCCAGTCTTGTGTCAGTCTCTCCTCATACCAAATCCCCTTGTCTTTAAGAAAGCGTTGGCTTCATGGACTCACTGCACGTTCACTTTATACCATAATGAAATCTGTTTTTGCTTAGTTATTCTTTTTTTTAGTGGCTTTTTTCTATAACTTTAAATTGTTTAATTCTCAAAACTGACATTATATCTGTGCCTCATTTTGATTAATTAATAAACTAGTGTTTAATAGAAGCCTTTACTACCTCATATGCAGGTGCCATCTTCAAACAGTTCCATTTTTTATGTGTGGTGCACAGTTTTGACATTAGAACCCAACTCTCAAGTGCAACAACGAATGGTGAGTGCTTTCCAATCCTAAAATATGGTATATGACTCTGACCTCTCCTGTTCTGAAATAAATTAAGGTCAGAGTGACCCAGAGAAGAGATTTATGACAAGTTTGTTTCAGCATCAAACAGCTGGAATACTGCAACAAAGCAAATATGAAAGTTGTTCTGTCCTTTTATTTTTATAGATTGTGTTCAGCCCTCTTTTTATCATGAGAAGTCATCTTCCAGACCCCATTATCATACATTTGGAGAAAAGGAGTCTGGGATTGAGTGAAACACAGATTATTCCAGGAAAAGGACAGGAAAAACCACTGCAAAACATAGAACCTGACCTTGTACATCACCTAACATTTCAAGCAAGGTACTGGAAAAGTCCTTACATTTTTCCTAAGAGAGATTCAGTAGAAAAGCAACTTTGTATTATGGAGGGGAAGAAGGGACGTAGAATTTTTTGTAGGTTCCTCATGAGAATGTTATTTTAAAATTGCCCTGCCTAGGGGCACCTGGGTGGCTCAGTCGGTTGAGCGTCCGACTTCAGCTCAGGTCACGATCTCGCGGTCCCTGAGTTCGAGCCCCGTGTCGGACTCTGGGCTGATGGCTCAGAGCCTGGAGCCTGCTTCCAATTCTGTGTCTCCCTCTCTCTCTGCCCCTTCCCTGTTCATGCTCTGTCTCTCTCTGTCTCAAAAATAAATAAACGTTAAAAAAAATTTTTTTTTTTTTTAAATAAAATTGCCCTGCCTAGTGTTCTCTTAACCTCTTCAATAGTTTTGGATAGAATTCAGCCTCTTTCATTAAACTTAGAAATAAATAAGAGGGATCAGAAAATTTAATTGACACATAATTTCTCTAGTGGAAGAAGAAATGAATAGAGCTCTCACCCAAGAACATGGGGAGCGGGGGCAGGGAGAAGGGGCCAGGGCCCATATTATGCAAAAACTGTGTTACCAATCCCTAAATCACCAAAAATTGCCTCAATCTCACAAAAAAGTATTGGTCTATAATACATCTAGGGTTATATTTTTTCAATAAATTGTCTGCCACTTTAGAAATCTGGTATTTACTCCTATTTTTTCCTTTCGACTGCCTAGAGAAGAAGAAGATCCCTCACACTGTGCTGTCCCCATCTCTACATCCCTCATTAAGCAAATAGCCACTAAGATACACCCTGGATGCACAGTTAATCAGATCCTTGATGAATTCTATGGGCCAGAAAAGTCCCTTCAACCCATGTGGCCATATAATGAAAAAGATTCTGACAGGTAATGTTCTCCAGCAATCTTTGTCTACAAACATTTACCAATATTAATAAATGACCATTCACCAAAACGCTAGATACCATAAAAGGTGTTTTTAAAAAGAAGATATATGCATGCATCTATCCAATTCTGACCTTTTATTGTCTGGGTAAATGTATTTTGTAGACTGCTTTACTCATAACCTAGAACGTAATTGCGTGAAAAGTTTCTTTCTCCTGGATGCAAATTCAGCGTTGGATGAGTCTAGTGTGAAAAGGTGTCATACAAGAGCATTGTGTGTCTGGAATCCTAAACATATTTCATGAATACTGAAGTCATCATTTTTCATTGAGTCTCTTGGATGTGGTATTTGGAACAGGAATGAACAGCTGAGTCAGTGGGATAGCCCAATGCGAGTGAAGCTGTCAGTCTGGAAGCCATATGTTAGAACGTTGTTGATAGAACTTCTACCCTGGGCCCTGCTTATCAATCAATCCAAGTGGGACCTCTGGTTGTTTGAAGGAGAGAAGATTGTTCTACAGGTTCCTGCTGGCAAAATTATTATCCCTCCTAATTTTCAGGTACTATAACCTTTTTTTTAGCTAATATGAATTCTTTGCTTTCAACAGCTAGCCTTTATTCTGAGGTTGCATTTATGTTCTTAACAGAATCAGTTGTAGAAAACTGTCGTCTTAGATGCATGTGTAAGGGGTATGGAATGTTCTTTGATATTCAAAGACATTTCAGATGTCTTTTTTCCCCCATCAGCAGTATTCACGCTTGAGTTATCATTAAATTTGATAACTTCTAGTAGTTACATTTTCATTTTCATTGTGTACAGGATATTTGACAAGCATTAGGATTGGCCTACCCAGGGTATGTTAAGGATATAGAGTCATATTCTGTGCTAACCCACTCCCTAGATAGATTTGTGGTTCTTACAGAAATTCTCTGGGATCTGCAAGGTGGGTAAGAATTGAGGATTTCTCAACAACTGTTTTTGTCAGGGCCCCTTTTCCTTTATAAGTGGACTTGGATATCCATAATCATAGATGTCCACCCAGTTGTTGATAATAACAATATGGAGTCATTGCTGGCACAGGGGGAAACCCTAATGTAAAACAGAATTTCGCAGCAAGACTGTACTCCATCACAAGAGAACTTTCTTGATAAGGCTAACCCATTTCAAGAAGTACATAAATCTGTAAGAAAACAGAGTACATGGAACTCCTAAATAAAATGTTTTCCTGGTGGGGAACAATTGAAGAGTGCTTTTTTTGAGCTACAGTTCATGAACATCTTTATTCAATTGTATTTTCCTATTTTTTCTTTTTTTTTAATAATCAGATGATGTTACCTTATGGAATTAGAATGCTGACCTACATGTACCTAAGGTTGCATATTATTCTTTTGTCGAATGAAATGAAACCCTTAGTTTTTAAGTTTTTGTTATTTATAGGGGAGCCACAGTTGGGGTTGTTTTTTTCCCCCTTCCATAAATATGAATTCCATTGTGAATCAAAGAAAACATTGGGAACTAAAATAAAATGTATGTTGCCATTACAAAAACAAAAACAAAACTCATAAAGGGATTTGGTTGCCTAAGTAGACCTATTATATAATATAAAAAAAATTCCTGTGAATTGAGGTAAAAATATCACGGTTAAGAAAAATACTTTATAATTGAGGCATTATTTTTCCAGGAGGCTTTTCAAATTGGAATATACTGGGCAAATACGAACACTGTGCATAAGTCAGTAGCAATTAAACTGGTCCATAACCTGACATCTCCAAAGTGGAAAGATGGAGGTAATGGTGAAGTTGTGTCACTGGACGAAGAAGGGTTTGTTGATGCTGAAATAAGACTCGGTGCTTTCCCAGGACATCAGAAGGTAGGATCAAAGTCTGCATGGCTCAGGGGAGATAGCATGCCTACCCCTCCACCTGTTTAAAATGAGTCTACCCCTTTCTCTTTAATCCAGTTTTGGTACAACTTGCTCTAGACAATTTATAACAGTCCAACATGTGATTTCTTAGACCTCTGTCTCATACAGGGTTTTTTTTTCCTTTAGCAGTGATAAAAGCCATGTCACATAATTTATCCAATAACCACTCTATTTCGGAACACTCAGCGGTCACTTGATTGATCGTATGTGGGGGAAAAATGAACTTATTCCAAAATATCCACAAATGTACTTGGCCTCCTTTTCTTAGAGCAGGAAGTACAGTTGCTAACATTCTGTGCACTGAGTGAAAGGACAAACCTCCTATAGCAAAGGTTACGTTCCTGGAAAGGGCATCCTGAGCAAAAGCCACTCTAATTTTCCCATGGTGCCAAATGTTATGAGGAAGTTATATTCCTAAACAGAGGACTGGTTCTCACTCTTTAATGATATGAATGCAGAAAACATACTTAATCGGCTATTTAACTAAATACAAATGGTGCATGATCTTCAGCATCAATCTTTTCTAAACTCTATGAAAACCAATTAAGTTCAATAATATAGTAACAAATCACAGCAACCGGTATGCGTGAAAGCACAATATCATAGTGTACCACGTTAAGGTCTCATGCTGTACTTAACAATATCTTCGTTATTTTAGCCCTCCCAATCAGAAGAAGAAGGGCTACTTCATCATAGTAGTATGATTTAGAATGACCTTTCTCTGGGGAGAAGTTAGATTTTGACAGGCATCTTTGAAGAGCCTCTCGAAAAAAAGTTAGGGTCATTTGGTGACTTTTTAAAAATAAATTGCTCTATACAAAGAAGTTGGTTTCTCTTCAGTATTCCAGGCTGGTATCCATTTCCTCAGAGTTGTCTGGGCAACACATGTTTATGTTCTGCCGGCCAAAATACTGTAACATGGGTGTAAATGGCAAAGAGCTGCAAGCGTGAATCACCCAAAGCTGAATAGTTGTAAGTTGAGAACGACCATCAAAACCTGGAAAAAAATGTGATGCCATACAACCCAACACCCAATACCTCCAGCACCTCACAAAGTGGCCACAGCAAATGCGGAATAAATGTGAATGAATGAATGGACTGGTGGAAAATATATTATTGCCTATATTTATATCATTATTCTTTCCTGGTGATTCTCAAACTTTTTAGTGTCAGGACCCCTGTACTCTCTTAAAAATTATTGCAGACCTCCAAAACCCTTTTGTTCATGTGGGCTATGGCTATTGATACTCATCAAACTAGCAATTAAAGCAAAACTTTAGACCCCAAGAATACACAAACATACATTCTGTATGTTTGCCACGACAGTAATGACATCATAGGTCATATAACCCCTGGAAAACTTCACTGTACACTCATGAGGGAATTTGAATAGAAAAGACAATAGCGTCTTGGTATTTATTATAAAAATAGTTTTGACCTTTGGACACCCTGAAAGGATCTCATAGACCCTCCCCCCCCCCCACCGCCCCCAATACACACACACACACACACACACACACACACACACACACACACACATGGATCCCAGGCCACACTTTGAGAACTGCTGTCCTGACATTACCATTTACTAAGCGGATATCTTCTCTGAGCACCAGTCCGTCATACAACATGGTAAGGTAATGAGATGATACACGCAGAGGTTAAGAGCTGTACCATAGGACCAGACTGCTTGGTTTTCAATCCCAACTAGACCCTCTCTGTCTTTTTGACCTTGGGCAGGCTACGTAACCTCTTTGAGCCTCATTTCCCTCTTCTGTAAAATGGAGACAACAGTAGATGCCCCATGTGAGGATTCTGTGAGTTAGCAAGCGTAAGTACTTACAAGTGGAGCACAAGAAAGCAGTATGCCAGGGCCACTCGATGCTGTTCTTAGGGCTCCCGTTGGTCCCTCCCAGGCCTTTCGTGAGGTAGCTGCCACGATGAGCATGAGGAAGAGGAGGAGGAGTGCTCGACTTCATGTTGAAAACCTGAGTGACCTCTGTTTACATACAAGTGTTCCTACATAAATACTTTGTGAGGGAATTGGCTAAATAACTTGGAAACACCAGAAATAACTGGTGTGCCAGGACACCTGTTGTAAATAGTGGCCCTTTGGGGAGCTGGGACGTCTTTGAGACTGAAAGGGGACTCTGATAAATATGCTGGAACATGGGGCGCCTGGGTGGCTCGGTCGGTTAAGCGTCCGACTTCGGCTCAGGTCATGATCTCACGGTCCGTGAGTTCGAGCCCCGCGTCGGGCTCTGTGCTGACAGCTCAGAGCCTGGAGCCTGTTTCAGATTCTGTGTCTCCCTCTCTCTCTGCCCCTCCCCTGTTCATGCTCTGTCTCTCTCTGTCTCAAAAATAAATAAGCGTTAAAAAAAAATTTTAATGTGCTGGAACAAAAGGTAAAATTGGTATTGTCATGGGCAAGCTGAGAGATAAAATGGCCCTTTAAAAAAGGAGAAAGTTTTACGTGCCTTATAATGTTTTCAAAATCGTTCTTTCCTCGCTTGTCTTGCAGTTATGTCAATTCTGCATCTCCTCCCTGGTTCAGCAGGGTATACAGATTATTCAGATTGAAGACAAGACTATGATAATCAATAATATGCCCTATCAGATATTTTATAAACCGCAGTTATCTGTCTCCAAACCCCACTCTGGAAAGGAGGTAAGCCATCGATAACATTATTGATTTGTCTTAAGTTTCGATCAATTAGCGATAAGTAAGATTAAGGTTTTAGCCTAGAATAAAGAAGGAAACTAACACTGAATGTAGGTAAAGAGAAATTTATTTTGTACTGAATTAAAACCACGGATGTCGTGGCCAGCGCTTCCAGGTAATGAACACGCAGCAGGTCCCGACGCACTGCTGGATTCGTGTCGCGTGTGTCCCAGCCGCTGGAGGCCACAGCACACTCGGCTAGCATGCTAGCGAAGGCAAAGCCCCGCCCGCGGGGCAGTGGCCTGAGGGCTGGCTCCCGGGTGTCGTGGAAAAGAGCATCTGCCTCGCAGGCTGCGGTGCCTGGAGGAGCCGTGTGGGCAGAGGGCTCGGCCCCAGCTGAGCCACGCGTGTGGGAGCCCTGACTTCTCTGCCCACGAGGAGAGTAACTGTGAAAAGGTACCAGCCCATTTATGTTAGCATCCCACTGGCAGAATATGCAGAAAATAAATCCAAGAAAGATTTTTGATTCTCTTCTTTATACAATTAAAGTGAACACTTCTATTTTGAAAGAGTAAGGAGATAGTTTAAAAGGACTTAAAAACATGATATGCTAAGTGGTAACCTGTTGTTGTATGCTATTGAAACTATCACGTAGGAAAGTATTTTCTTTCTTTAGCTATGTCTGCATTTATTTTTATCCCTTTCAGCTCCTAAAAATTACATTAGAACACTAAAACAGGATGAAAGTCTTACTCTTCTAAGCTTACAGTGCATGATAGTATTTACAAAAATGTCAGAATAATCGAATTTCATTTGGGTTCTTCAAAGTATCAGTAGAATAACTATGTGACCAGAAGTACCCGGTCAGAAATAGAAGTCAACAATGTTTCCATTTTAGGTGAGGATTTGGCAAGAGAATCAGCATGTGTGCAGATAATTCTCCTGCTCCTCCCCACCTTCGGGCTTCCTGAGACCTTCGGTCAGGGCTTTCCACGCTGACATTTCCTCCTCTGAAAATAGGCATAATTTTTCATTCCTTACAGGTTTTTGGTGACAATTAGATGAGCTAATATGAGTAAAAAGGCCAGGCACTCAGGAAATGGTAGTAGCCTGCGGCAACCACAACCCCAGCATCACAGTGAACTCCTGCTTTGCCTCAGCTCCCTGGAGAAGAGGGATGGGCCCACGTACTTCCAGGCAGCTGAGGAGTGTCCCCTTTTTCAACCATACCCTGCTTCAGGCAGGTGTAGGCATTATTTTTAAAGACATGACGGTCTTAGCCTCTCAGAGAGGTGTGTGGAACAGTGGGAAACCCACCAAATGGGAAGCAGGAAGCCTGGCTCCAGCTGGGCTTTGCCACTCACTGTCTTTGTGATGTTGAACAAGTCAGCAGCTCTCTGGAAAGCAGCTTCCTCAGATGTGAAAGAAGAGTTTTAAATAAAGTATCTCTAAAGGTCCTTTTTAAGTCAAACTTCTGAGACTTTCTAATGTGCCAGAAACCCTGTGGAATTTCAACTGAGGGTTGGGATCAGAGTTTCCTCCTCCCTCAGGATGAGCCTTAAACAGAGTTTGTCTTCTGAGCTCCCAGTTCACTGTTCTGTATCTCATTCAGCTCTCTTCTTCCCAAGGCCCCTCAGAGCGCACCCTTTCAGTCCGGTCATACCCATCCAAGAGGACTCTCTCCCCAGCATGTGGCATGTCGACCCTTACGACATCTGGATTTTTGCAGTACCTGGGGGACATTGAGAACTTTGCATCACCTTCTAAGTCACCCCGGCCCTATCATGTTTCATTATGCCTAGAAAAGCAGACCCTGCCCTTACAGCTTGTAATAGTCTCACTGGGGCTTTCTCATGGGAATGGGATTCTCACATACCCATGTCCCCCACCCAGCCACCTCCTGAGACTACATGGTTATGGTTTCTTAGAAGCTGTGCTTTCAAAAGCTTCACTTCTCTCCATTGGTGCAGTAACCGTGCTCTCTCGGCATTGTCTTTTCTTTTCTCAGTATTTTCACGTTCCAGACAGTGCCACTTTCAGCATCTGTGCAGGTGGAGAGCAGCCTGCTGTGAAATCCAGCTCCCTTCCTTGCTGGGACCTGATGCCCGATATCAGTCAGTCACCACTGGATGCCTCCATGCTGCAGAAGCAGATCTTGCTGGCCTTTTCTCCTGCCTCAGGTGCCAACAGTTCCCAGTGCTGGAGCCTGCCGGCTATAGTTAAACAAGAGTTTCCCAGACAGAGTGTAGCCGTGCCCTTCGGAAGTTGTGGGGAAAATGGATTCTGCACCAGGTATTTTATCTCCGTGTGAATGCCCTTCTTAGCTTGTTGCGATAGCTCTTCATCAAGGCACCAGGAGAGACAAAAACAGCTGCATTGCTCACCACGTGTAAAACTGGGTTTTACTTTTACTTTTTTTAATGTGTATTTACTTTTGAGGAGCAGGAGAGGGGCAGAGAGAGAGGGAGACACAGAATCTGAAGCAGGCTCCAGGCTCTGAGCCGTCAGCACAGAGCCTGATGCGGGGCTTGAACTCACAGACCGTGAGATCGTGACCTGAGCTGAAGTCAGACGCTTACCTGACTGAGCCACCCGTGTGCCCCAGATTTTACTTTGATTTTTAATGGCTTCTAGACATCGTACACAATTGGGCAAACATTGTGATCACATGTGGGTTGCCCCAGCGTACTCCTGATGAGATTTTTCCCTTATGCAGCTTATGGGGGGTGGGGGTGGGGGGGAATGATGGTGTTTGTGGCATGAAATAGCAGCAATACATCAAAATGAAAAGATAGCCTTCTATGATGACTTCTTAGCCTCTGTCAAGGGTTAAAATATGAGAGAGTCAAGTTGGAAAACCTTTTTCCTTTCCCATATTTTACATCTACTTCAAAATGGAATTTTTCTTTAAAAGTCATTAGCAGAGATAACTTAGATAAACACAAGTCACAGAAGACTCTGTTCTGTGGTTGTTCCTGCACGCAAGTTGCTCCAATTACCGATTACCAATTATGCAAATAACAACCACAGAATCAAGCCGGAGACATGTAATGGTTTGTTCATACTGGACTTTTATTTTGTGGTTGTTTTGCATGCAATACGTCCTTTCTGTAGCTGTCAGGAATAACTTACTTATGGTATATGCAAAAAGTACAGAAGAAAACATCTTGTGATCTTCTCAGAGGTACCTTTTTCCCGTGATTGTGATTTTACAGACTTCATTTGAGATTCGAGCTATTCTAACTTTTTGATGTCTACAGAGATTTCTAGTAGTAATATTTTAAACGATAACTTCCCAACTCACGTTATCCATAATAGTAAGGCCCTGTTCCCTACACATATCCCTTCTTCTTTCACAACATTCAGAAACATCCTGATTTTATAAACACTTTTCATCCCTGATTCTGAAGAGGAGTGGTTATATTTATATTCTGGCTGGAGAAGTTAAGTGTGGTGAGTTGAAGGAAGTATTTTTGAAAGTGATGTGAACCTATGTCGAGAAAACAAAATTTATTTTTAAAACTGAAAGCCAAAATTTAAAATAAAATTGCATTTGGAAATGATGTTTAAAATTCTAAGAATTCTAAGACACGATTGTATTAATATAACTTAATCTTATCTACAAATACTAAACTAGATATTAGATTGAAAATACCATATGTTAGTCCTGGCCCCCAGCTTTCTTGGCTAGCAAGAAGAAATTCTCTGAGGTTGGCTTGCCCCAGCTCTTTCAAAATTAGGCTGGGAAAAGAGCTTTGGTATGAATCCAGGGACTGTACTCAGCAAGTGAATTCGCTTCCTACAAGCCCCATCTCCTCTTCCCCCTCCTCCCCTCAGTCCTGCCGTGCACCTTTGATGTGTTATTTCCCCAAACGCTACTGGACAATTCACTTTGGCATTTCAGGCAAATACTATGGGAAGAGCTCACCTTGGTGAACAGGGTAAATGGCATTTGGGGAATTCTTTAATGCATCATCAACCCCTTTTAATCAGTGTAAACTGAGGGCTACATTTGCCAAATACCTGATTTCTTTTATTAATTTGATCAGTCCATGTAATTTAAACCTCCGAGAGGATTTTTTTGTCCTGTTTTGATACGAAATATTGTTTGGTAGTCTATGATGTAGACTGGAAGAGTTTTGTGTCTCCACTGTAGAGGACAGCTTATGCCCACACAGCACTTTTTCTAATGCCGATTAATACAGCTTTGCTCTTGGTATGCAAAGTGGAGGTCATGTCAATATGATGATGTGACAACTGACAGCAAGCATTATGAGCCTACCTACCTTTCGAATATAAAAAGAGCAAGTACCCATGTTCTCTAGCAGTCTTTCTAAAAGCATATCAGCCCCTCTTAAGCCAAAATGTACCAAGCACTTCTGAAGAAGAAGGCACTGCATGTGTAGAGTTTAAGGCACATCTGCACAAAGGAGAGCATAGCAGGAGGAAGAGGTTAGCACACGGTTGGCCAGAATTCTAAGTGGTAGAAGTTATGGTTTTCCTCTTTGAAATAATTTTTTACGTCTTTGAATATTTCATGATAATTATGTGATACTATTGTCGAGAAAAAGTCGGTAAAGCTGTAATTAGTATAAGTCCGTTACTAGATGAGAGGATGGCCTCCTTTCTCTGGAAAACACTTCTTCTGATTGATAAAAGAGATGGTGTTGTGCAGTTGTGAATATTACAAATCTAAATAAACATGTACCATGAGAGGAAGCATTCATTTTTTTCTAAACCGCTTCTGTCATTTGATTTGATTTCATTCCAGGGCAGTAGCACTGACATATCAAGAACACTTTGGAGTGACTTATTTAACCCTCTCAGAAGACCCTAGTCCTCGGATAATTTTCCACAACAGATGTCCAGTAACAATCCTTATAAAGGAAAATATTAAAGGTATATTTTATCACATTGAATCTAAATAATATAAAACCTATAATCTTCCTGGAGGTTTTTAATTCAGTAGCTACCTGTGATCCTGTGAAGAACACTGAAATAAAAGTATCATTCATCTCTCTTCGAGAAGTTTCTCCTGCCACATTATGTTTAATATCCCTTTGTCTTTGTCAAGGCCTGAGTCTGCATATGCCTTTTTTTTTTTTTTAGATATTCCAAAGTTTGAGGTTTATTGCAGAAGAATTCCTTCTGAGTGCTCAATTCATCATGAACTGTATCATCAGATTTCCAATTATCCAGACTGCAAGACCAAAGACTTACTTCCTAGCCTCTTTTTGAGAGTAGAATGTCTGGGGGACACAACAACTGAGTGGAGCGATGCCATCGACATCAACAGTCAGGGAACACAGGTCAGTGAGCCACACGTGTTCCCATCAAGGCCCCAAGACATATTCTTTTGTCTAAGGTTTCCATGCTTGTCTGCTTCTAAACAGCATGTTCTCAGTGCTAAACTTCTTATCTCCAGATGAGGATGCATGTATCCATTTCTACGTCCTCGTTAGGTTATACATTCTCACATACAATATGTACCTCCACAATGTCCTATACAACTGTTTACCAGAGAGAAGCACTCGGTAAAGGCAAGCACATTGGGTTTGATCCAAAGTCGAAAATGAAATAAAATTGTTAGACTCCTCTATATAGAAGGTGGTCCTACTATCCAGATTTTAATTTTTTTTAACATTTTTTTATTTACTATTGAGAGACAGAGCATGAGCATGAGAGGGGCAGAGAGAGGAGAAGACACAGAATCCAAAGCAGGCTTCAGGCTCTGAGCTGTCAGCACAGAGCCCGACAGGGTCTCAAACTCACAAAATGCGAGATCATGACCTGAGTCGAAGTCGGATACCTAACCGACTGAGCCACCCAGGAGCCCCCTACGGTCCAGATTTTAGGACAATCGTTATGCCAACCCTAGATTCATCCCCTCTTTAGAATTTAATATAAAAATATACACATTCTTCATAGAAGTACATAACACTCTACAAATACAAGTATAGTTTAAAAACCCTGAACAGATAAAATGTCCCGATTTGTCTCTGTCTTAATCTCAGTGCTAGTGGTGTTTATTTTTGTTAAAAATGGCATGTGAACCTAACATTTCATTTCTGCTGTACTTAAAAATTTCCCATTTTATGTGTATAATTCACGGGCATTAAAAAACATTCACAATGTTGTACAACCGTCACCACTCTCTGTTCCATCATCCCAGACAGAAACTCTGTACACGGTAGGCAATCCCTCTCCATTCTCCCTCCACTCAACCCCTGGTATCCCCTGTTGTACCATGTGTCTCTGAACTTGCCAGGTTCCAGGTGCCTTGTGTAACTGGAATCATACAGTATTTGTCTTGCTGTGCCCGGATAATTCACTTTGCATAGTATTTTCAAGGTTCATTCATCCATGTTGCAGCGTCTGTCAGAACTTCATTCCATTTTGTGGCCAAGTGATATCGTGCTATCCTTTGTCACAGTTCTTTCGTACGTATTAATTCATTTGACCTTCACAACAAGCTTGTGAAGTAGGTCTCTTTGTCATGGTTACAGGACACATATCAAAGTCATAAATATATTTACTATAATAATGACTCTCACTTCGTAATCGCTTACTGCATACCAGGCATCATGCTGAGCACTTTACTTCATTCCTGTCTAACCTTGCCAGCAGCCGTACAAGATGGGACTATCATCCCCATGTTACAGAAGTGAGAACTGAGGCCTCCAGAAGTAACACGGCTTAGTTCCCATGTGTTGCAAGAGAAGGGACTGGGATTTCACCCCGACCTGCCAGACCCCAAAGCACTGCTCCAAGCTTCCATGCTGTAAATGCTGCTTCCCTACCTGGGATTCCTGAACGCCCCTCTTCCCCAGCTGGCACATTCTTTCTCATCTCCCAAGAGATTCTCTGTCTTCACTCCTGTGAAATCTCCTCCCCACCACCGGCCCTCTCCATGTTCACTTACCATTTGTAACATTAAGTTGCATTTATTTCTTTAAAAGCTCTCCTACCAATTTAGTATTCCTGGCAGTCAGATACCTGCCTTATTCATCCTCAGGCTACAGCAGAGTGCCTGTCAACACAGGAAGATCTTAGTAAACATCACATCAGCAAATGAGTGACTGTGTGAATGAGAAGATGAGGTCAAGCGAGAGAGGTCCTGTAAAGGAGGAGAAGAGAGCCCCCAGCCCTAACCTCGGGAAACGCCGGCATGTCAGTGCAGAGCAGCAAAAGAGACTGAGAGGGAACAAGCAGAGTGGCAGGAGGAGACCCAGGCAGGGGAGAAACAGAACGCCCCTGATGGACAAAGCTTACAGGCTGTAAAATGGTGGAGAGAAGCAAGGTAGCAATTGGAAATGACAGGTTCAGAGGCAGTGGGAGGGAGGGCGTGGAGGAACATGAGAATTGTGTTTTCCGGGAGTGAGGCCATGAAGCAAAGGAGGTCAGAGAGGAGGAAGCTCTTTTCTGTACTGCAGGGATGGAGTCAGTCAAGAAGTGGAAGAGACAGTGAGGAGCTGCCCAGAGAGACGAGTCCCAGGCACAGGGAGTGTAGTTCTCCTTGGACAGAAGGACCACGTCCTCTTCCCTGGCTGTAGAAAAGAGGTGGGACTGGGCACAGGGAGGGAGAGCTCTTTGGAGGGAGGGGCCAGGAAATTGATGCACGGTGGCCTTAAGTTTATTGTGAAGTTTGGAATAAATCGTCGGCCAAGAGAGAGAGGGAAAGGGCTGGGGGTCTGGGGAGAGAATTAGCCGCAGAAACAGGTGGAGGACGTGGCCAGGGACAGGGACGGGTGCAAGAATGGATGAGCAGCCTGGGGGCCGCCCTCACCTTGGAGACCCGCGTATGTACTGGCTCCACATTACACAGGGGTGTGGTTTCTTCTGTCCGCAGCACTCATGAGATGAACGCTGAAAATCTGTTAGATCCGTGCAGACTCGGGAGACATTCCTGGTCTCATTAATGTACAAAATAAATATTGCAAGCTTCTCAGGGGTTCCTGAACTCCTCTGCATCGGTTTGAAGATTTTCAAAACTTTGCTTACTTCTCTATGTCTGGGGGATTCTTTACAATAGGCATTCTGCCTGCCAAACCTTATTTCAGGGATTCCCATTCACTCTAAATTTCCTCAAACCTTTGTAGTCACAGATACTTCAAAGCTAGGAAGAGGTACTCTTTCCAACACCCTTATCATCCCTGGTCTGAGGACCCAGCAAAGGCTCATGTTCCCATTAATCTTTGAGGAGCTGTGTGCCATATGTCCTGCAGACCATGGTTCACTTCCTCCTCTGCAGGAAGATTTGTTTCAGACCCTCACCGACATCTCCTCAGTAATACACCAGGGCATATAAATCACTGGGGAGCGAAGGGAGCTGTGTCCTCTGATGAAAGGAAGCAGCCCTTCTGTAGGAGTGAGATCGTCTTCCAGGAGCCTTTCCTCAGCCCTTGGTCTGAGGCACATGATGCCAATTTCCAAGCTGACCTTAAAAAGCAGGATTAAAACACTGTAAAATCCCTAATATTGCCTCCAGGAAGAGAACTCCTTTAGCTTTTGCCAGAGATAGGCCCCTCGCCTCAGTTTTGGAAATAGAACAGTGCCGTGTTGCATAATTTTGAAATGGACTATGAGAGGGAACATGCAGAAAATGAGTTTATAATCACGCAAAGAAGTGTTCTTCAGATCAGGAGTCACCGGGAAGACCCGATAGCATGTAGGCCACAAAATCCGGACTGCATTTGGCATGGGGTTTCCAGGGTTGTGTTACCAGCTCACACCTGGCTAGGAGACCTCTCATGGTGGTTCAGACTGAGCCCCTGATGCAGCAGCTGGTGCTCTTGTCCATAACTTGACAGGGAGTGGTAGCCTGACTGACTCGAGAGGAAAACATCTTTAGATTCCAAATAAATAAGCAAAGACGTAAAAAATGAGCTTACATTGAACATTTTAAGCCACAGTTTTTATCCTATCTGGAAAACAGGTTAGAACCCTGCGTAGTTCATGGGATTTCAGTTCCTGTTAATCAGAAGTCTTATTTTTGTCAGCGTTAGCCAATATTTTTTTTAATAAAAAGGTACAAAGAAAACGTAGTTACCATTTAAGTAACATAAACACTAAGAGGCATGCTTCAGTCATCAGTCACCAAATACTTACTGAGTTTCTAATACGTGCCAGACATTGTAACTTAGTACTGGGACTACAGGAAGCAGAGTGAACTAAAGGGAACAACACCCTCGCCTCCCAGGAGATGACAGGTGGAGGAGAGGATAAGCAAGTGATCGCCTAGGTGGCTGTATTGTGAAGTCCAGTAGGAACCATGAAGGGAAGGTACAGTTGTCTTGTTAGGGTATACAGCAGACTAGTTTGAGAGGCCAAGGAATATCTCTCTGGTAAGAGACCTGGCATCTCTGCCTTCAAGCTGAGCAGGCATTAAGTAGACAAAAAAGTGGGAAACTTTTCTTGGCGGAAAGAGCAACATGTTTGAAGCTTCGGTGCTCAGAGAGGGAGCGTGGTCCTTCCGGGAACCTAAATGCCAGTGTGGCCATAGTGCCAGCTGAAGAAAAGGGGGGTGGGAGAAGGGTTTAGTGAGACAATTCAAGGCCAAATCCAGCAAGATTCTGTGTCTGCACCTAAGGACTTGGGTTTTTATCTTAAGAGCCTTGGGAAGTCTTTGAATTGGTTATGAAACGCAGTTTCTGAGCCATTGAAACAGCAAAGAAGAATGAGCGATGTGATTCCCCAGAAAGTTTGCAGGTGAATTTTCTTCTAAAAAGATTCAGTGAGTTCTCATGATCTTTGACTCTGAGCAGAAGTCTTTAGTGGAGTCAGTGTCACCAGTGTTTTCTTCTCAGTGTATGAAAGATGGGGAATGACAATCCTTCATGGTTATAGAGCTCTATACCATTTACAAAGTGCTCTCACATCCACGGTCTCAATTCTTCCATTCATTTATTCAGCAAACTTTTATTGAGGAACTATCAAGAGCCAAACCCTTTGCCCTAAATAAGGCATTACTCCTGCTTCAGGAACCTGAGTGTAAGTAAATAAATGTAGTCAAGTGGAGTAAGCCCTAAGACAGAGCCTTTGATCATGGCAAAAATTCTGGGATCATTAGGGCAATAATTTTATGTTTATTTTCCTGATGAGAGGATTGAGGCTTAAAGAGTAATCAGCTAGGTGGTTTGTAAGTAAGCAGGATCAGGCTGGAACCTGGATCTGCCCACATGTGGCCCAGTCCTGTTTTTCCTGCACCAAACGGAGCTCACTGTCTATCCTTTGGAGTCCAGCCCTGGCTACCAATATCACTACCGGAAGGTTCATGAAAGCACAGGTTAGAAGAGGTTTTCTAATCTCCACCTTACCTAGGGCAGGAGTCCCTTCCATGACATCTCCCCTCAGTGTCCTGGCTGTGGCTTATTCCTGCAGTGACTACAGCAAAGTTTCTGCTTGTATCAAGCTGAAATCTGTCCCTCTGTGGCACCCACTCATTCATCCTTGTTTTACCCTGTGGGGCATCACAGATTGTTTACTTCCCCCTCTAATATAGCAACACTACAATTATTTGAAGGCAGCTTCAACATCTTCTCTAAGTGTTCCCTTATCCAGGCCAAACATTTCTGGTTCCTTGAATCATTCCTTCAGTAAATGTGATTTCCAGACCCATCACCACAGTTACCCTTGTCTGAATACACTAGTGTGTTATGTTCCCTTTTAAAAATCTGGCAGCCAGAATTATACATAGTATTCCAAATGTGGTCTAACCAGCTATTACCTCCCTGTGCTTCCATTAATAAAGTAGAAGATTGAGTTAGCTTTTTATTAACAAGTTCAGACTGTTTGTTATTATTGAACTTGTGGTCAACCACATCCCCCAGGTCTTTATCATATGACTTGCTGTACAGTTGACTTTTTGAACCCAGTGACAGGACTTTACATTTATCCCCAATAAATTAAATCTTGTTGCTATTGGCCTAGTCCGGCCTGTTGAAATCACTTAAAAAAAAAATTGTGATGCTGTCATCCAACATATTAAGTATCCTTGGTAGCTCTATGTCATCTATAGATGTGGCAAGCATGCATTCTACATCTTCATCCAAGTCATTAATAAATATGTTGAACAGGACACGTCCAAGGTCTACTTGCAATGGTGAATCACCAGCTACTTCCCTAATGCATGGGTTCGGTCAGCCACTAACACACCAAACTGTACTGTCATCTAGCCCACATGTCTTACATAAGAAAATGCATCTAAAAGCACTTTTTAAACCATACTACATAAGATATTTCTTATCTTGCTTACAAGGTTACCATGAGACACTTTGGTAAGTGCCTTGATGAACCAGGACTCAAGTGTGTAATCCGCCCATTTGGTGCACAACAGACAGAGGTAACCCTGAGCGCTGATGCTTAAAGAGCATGTAGTGTAGGGGCGCCTGGGTGGCGCAGTCGGTTAAGCGTCCGACTTCAGCCAGGTCACGATCTCGCGGTCCGTGAGTTCGAGCCCCGCGTCAGGCTCTGGGCTGATGGCTCGGAGCCTGGAGCCTGTTTCCGATTCTGTGTCTCCCTCTCTCTCTGCCCCTCCCCCGTTCATGCTCTGTCTCTCTCTGTCCCAAAAATAAATAAACGTTGAAAAAAAAAAAAAAAAGAGCATGTAGTGTAGTCATTTTCTGAGACCCCTTTAGCCTCCATCCAGGAATTTTCATGCAGAAAAAAGCCACCAAATCCAAGTGAGTATCTGACTTATCAAATGCACAGTACGGATATTTTGGCTTCTTGCTTACTTCACTTGCCTTCCCATATATCCCGTATCAGGGCCAGAAGGGGTATTAGCAGGTTGGTACCCACTTCTGAACAACTGCCAAGAGCCTTCCCTGGTCTAGAGTCTTCTGTGTGTTTACAGTTTGTTCCAGCTGAGTCACAATGCGTTTAAAGATGCTTGAGAGTAAGGATTTCCCTAAGTATTTTTCAGTAATTACACAGAGGGAAGAATTCTACTCAGAATAACGCTATTTTGTTTTCATGCTTATCCACCTTTTTCTCGTTTTAGAAATTCGTTTCCCTTCTTTTCCTCTCTGAGAGATCTCATCTCATTGCTTTAGCTACCAACTATCATCCAGTCACTCTCAGATCTCTCTCTGGCCTCTGCGTCCCTCCTAAGCTCCAAGTCTGTGTTCTTACCACTCACCAGATATCTCCACCTAAAATTCACAAGCACCTCAAACCCAACATCTCTGAAACCAAAGTGATCATTTTCCATTCCCCAAGCCAGCTTCTCTTAGAGTTCTCACTTCAGTGATTGTTATCGCCATTTTCCCAGTATAAAAACCTTCAATAATATTTATGCAAACTTGTTTTAAATTCCTGCTTTATGTCAAGCACTCTACAAATATCATTAGTCCCTGCCACATCCCTTAAAGGTAGATGCTACCTGAAGCTCAGAGAAGTCAACTTGCACAGAGCAAGTGGACCTGGGATCCAAACCCAGACTGTCAGGCTTCCTGTACTTTTCCTACTGCAGCCCAGTGCCTTCCTTTCCCTCTCTTCCCCCTACACATCCAGGAAGTCATCAGGTGCTGGCAGAAATCCTCAGAAATGTCTCTGGTTCTGCCCCTTCTCTCTGTGACCATGGTCTACTCCAGGCCTTTTATCCATCATTCCTCTCCCAGATTTTAGCAATATGCCTTTAAGGCCCTTTAAGGGTCTCTCTGTTGTCAACCTCTTCACCTTCAAGTCTGTCTCCACAAGTACCACAAAAGTGATTACTAACACACAAGAGTCCAGCCCAGAGAAGGCTCTCTAGGCCTGAAACTCCAGGCCTTAAACTGCTTAAAACAGACGACTGACTACCTGAGACCAAGCAGGCTACATTCAACTCCCTTATTCCCTCTACACGTTAGGGATCAGTCCTGTAGCACATAGTCCCATAGTACACATGCAAATCTCTTCTTCCCTTCAAAGCCTAAGCCTTGGCTTCTTCCATATTATGGTTTTCTTTCTTAACATATTTCTTACAAGCCACTTCATCTAGAGAAATAAGTAGTAACTTTTCCATTTATTCCTTCCCAAAATAGGGAGTAAAATTTTTTATGAAAGATGAGTTTTAGCCAAAGTTCAGAACAAATAACATGGCTGATTGATTTATCTGCAGTTCTACCCCTGGAGGCTAAGTATCTGCCTTCTGCAAGCTAGAGACCCAGGGAAACCATAGCATAATTCAGTCTGGGTCCAAAGGCTTGAGAACCAAGGGATTTGATGGCATAAATTCATCAGGAGAAGATAAAATGAGATGTTCTAGCTCAACAGTGTGGCAGGAGAAAAGGGGGTAGCCCCTCGACAGGCTGGATGATGTCCCCCACACTGGAGAAGGCAGTCTGCTGAGTCCATTGATTCAGATGCTAATCCCATCCAGAAACAGCCTCACAGACACATCCAGCAATAATGCTTAACCTGGGCACCCTGTGGCCAGTCAGGCTGACACAAAATCACTCATCACAGAAAAGAAGTGAAAATCTGAGGTGGGGGCAACATGACTTAGGTAGAAGAAAGAGAAAGGGAGGAAGCCCAGTAAGATGTTTCCTATGGCTATTGGAACCCAGTTGAAGAGGAAATCGGTAAAATATTGAAGGAAGGGAGTATGGAAGGAGTTTTAATAACAGTTCTACCTATTATGTAAGTCTACCTCAGCTGCAGTGCTGGGACACTTTATAACTCCCTCCCTCCAAGGATTATCCTTGGATTGTCGCATATGGCCTCTAGGGAAAAAGGGAGACAAGGGAAGAGAGACTTTCAAAATTCATTCTTTTATTTCTTGTGTCCCCCTGTAACTTATTAACTTAGTGTTGTTGTTGTTGTTGTTTAAGAGAAAGAGTACAATCTAGAGCAGTAGAGGGAGAAAGAGAGAATTTAAGCAGGTGCCATGCCCAGCACTGGGGCCTGACATGGGGCTTGATCTCATGAACCGAGCCAAAACCAAGAGTTGGATGCTTAACCAACTGAGCCACCCAGGCGCCCCCCCCCATAACTTATTAACTTCGTAAAATAAATTAGTATAATTTTTTTTTTAATATTTTTTGCTACATATAAATGTAATCAATCATTTTAATGCTCAGTTGTTTGAGCATTGGACTCTTGATTTAGGTTCAGGTCATGATCTCACAGTTCGTGAGATCAAGCCCTGTGTCAGGCTCTGTGCTGACAGCATGGAGCCTGCTTGGGATTCTGTCTCTCCTCCTCTCTCTGCCCCTCCCCTGCTCGCTCTCTCTCTCAAAATAAATAAATAAATTTTAAAAAAGATAACTGTAGAAAAGCACAAGTTATGTTGAAGTGTTTCTTATTTGTAATTGTAGTAAAAGACAATGTACTAAGGGCATTGTGGAGGGCAAGACATAGGCCCAGAGTAGTGTTCTTATTCCCATATGTGTGAGAGAAAGTCTTACTGATCATAGTGCTCCAACACAGATACAGAGAGTATCCTCCAAGTGTTTTGTGGCCAAAGCAGCAAATCTCTTGACTATATGTTGCCCATAGCGTCCCCCACACCACCAGTGTGAAGTGAAGGAAGAAAAAACACCTAAATGATGGCACTGATCAGGACTGGCTAGCTTATTCTATAATAAACTCAGCAACAACAAGCAGAAATCCCCTTGGTCATTACTCATTTAATTTAGTGAATTAAATGAGTGTTTGTTTGTGTGCAACAAACACACTGCCTCCCCGGGGTTCCGATGAGTCACGACGTCCCACTGGAAATCCAGGACTTCTGAGTGATGCTCTCTTAGTCTGGACTTGACTCCTTTCACCTGGAGACCTGTGAGCTCATGCTGTTCTCCCCTCCCCCCATTTTACAAGACAGGATCATTGTTTTAACCCCTCCAAATTGGAAATGGGAAGGATGAGACATAGCAGCAGCCTCTCATCTATGACAAGTCCAAAAAGTTTCTGAGCACGTAACTGTGGGGTTTATACCTTGAAACAAGGACTGGTCTTTGAGCCCTGTCTCTGCTCTTGGAACTGCGCTCTCACCATTTTTCTTCCAGCCCCTGGACCTACTCTCAGAGATCTTTCTTGGTCACATCTGAAGCTCAAATAACCTCAGTCTCTTGTAGTCCAGACTCATGAGTGTATTCATCAGTAGTCATTTCTCAAACACTATTTGATTCCAGAGAATTTATGTACCGATAACCATATCTATGCTCGTTTTCAAGGCATATTCCTGTGCTATCTTGATTCCTTGCCTCTAACTTTAGAGCTTCTGTGGCAAAGTTATACTCTTAATCTAAGCTTTTTTCTGAGTCACTTTTATAATTAAGAGGTTCTAACAGTGAGTGTGATGCCTGTACATAGCCCTAAGGCTGAGTATTAATCTGCTCTCATATTCAAACACTAAACTTTGGTCTCTTGCTGTTTGAGGTCAAAAGCATTTCTAGCTTTGCAAGACCCTGAGTTTCTGGAATCTCTGTTGTTTTTCATTTTTATTTGCAAACTGGCAAATTGTTTGCTGAGCTCATCTCTTCTTCAGAATGCATTTCCAGAGACAGCCAATATTAGCCAACACACACTACTAATGTTTTTGTTTTCACATCTCATCTTCTGGATTAGGTTTATAATCTGCCTCCCAGGTAATCTCAGGCAACAGTTCTACTAAATGTCTTGCTACTTCATAACATGAATTGCCATTTTAATCCCTTTCAATGCCAGTTTCTACTGCCTGACCAGTAAGCCAAGGACTCATGCATTAGGTTTCTGCTGGAACCCTACTTCTGTTACCAATATCTATGTTAGTTGGTATAGGCTAGGTTATGCTGCCTATCAGAAGCCTAGAATTTGCTTCTTGCTCATGTTTTGTGCCCAGGGCGCTCTGTTCTCCATCGTCAGTCAAGGATGCAGGTTGATGGAGTTTCCATCAATTTCTGTCTGCCCCATTGTAACAAACCACCTCAAAACCTAGAGGCTTGAAAACGCTTGACTTCTCGTGAGTCTGAAGGTTTGGTAGCATGATTTTTCAGCAGGATGAGCCTGAGATCACTCATGCAGCCGCATTCAGCTGGAAGTTGGCTGAGGAATGAATTCAGCTGGAAAGTCTGGGCATCTCTCTCACCATGTGGTCTCTCTTTAGGGAGGCTAGGCCAGGCTTCCTCACATGGTTGGCAGGAGGGCAAACCCCAGTAAGCAAGCTTTACCAAGCTTCTTGCCCCACATTTGCTGAGATCCCATCGGCTGACGACAGCCACATAGCCAAGCTCTGTATCCGTAGGAGAGTGGACTAAGCAAAGGCATGGGTGCTGGGTGTGCGGCTGCTACAACCAGCTAGACTAGGAGTCAGCAAGGTTTTTCTTCAAAAAGTTTCTTCTTCACTAAGTATTTGAGGCTTTGAAGGCCAAACCGTCAGACCAAAACAAGGACTTACTTTGAAACCTCCGGGGGAACCTAGGTACAGGTGCCTAATTTCTCTGGTAGATAGATACCTAACTCTCTAATCCCTAGAGCTGCCACTGTACAAAATGCTTGGCCTTGTGAGCAGTTTCTCTACTGGGGGAAAGAGACAGGGATAGGCTCCAGAGAATTAAAGTCCATGTTTCTTCCATTCTAGTGGTGAGTGAAAGGGACACCCAGCAAATTTTTCTGCAGAGTCCAGGTTTTTGACCAGAAGAAGTACCTTTAAAGGTTTGGGTTCATTTGCCTGCTTCAAAGTCCCTTGGGCAGTTAACAGAAACCATCAGCTTGCCTAATCTTCACTCTTAGAAGGTACTAGTGTCCTCATTTCCTAAGGCCCAAAGATGACTGTGAGAATGAGCAGAACAGTAAATACATCCTTTACTGATCCTCTCTCTCCCTCCTCTGAGGGGTGGTAGTTCTCTGCTAAAACCCTGGGACATACGCTGAAGTTACGCAGAGTCACTGAGAGAGGGAAATATAGATGTTTGTTCCAGATGAATAATCCCACATCTATAAGCCTAGTAAAAAAACAGTTGACATCCTTTGCATATCATACAAAATAATAAATGTGAGTGTTTCTCAAATAATACCTGTTTTGCTTTAGATTCATGAGCTGAGCCATTTTTTAAGTTGGCTGCATTCCAGATTTTATCACAGTCAACTACAGTTTTTATCTTAGAACAGATAAGGCAGATTCAAGATACAGGGTCTTTTGAAACAGATATTTCTGCAAAACAATCCATTTGGGAAACATGTCCATAGAGAACAAATGGACTCTGCTCCTGCCCTCAAGAAGCTGACAATCTAGCAATTGAGTCAGGTGTATAAACAGGCGACTGTACTACAAACAATACAGGCTTGTGATGAAATAGAAATATGGTTAAAATGCCTCAGGAATGCTGGAGTTAGTATCAAGCTGAGGAAAGGAATAGGAAAATGAGAGAGTACCTTCAGGGGAAAAGGTATCCTTAAGGAGCATGTGCAAAGAGACACAGGATTTGGAAAGAACCTGTGCTGGAAGGCATCTTCTGGGCGCCGGGAGTGCTGAGTGGCAGACAAGGGCCTAAGCTAAAGCAGCAGCCGTAGGATGAAAACGAAGGCCCTAGGGGAGGAGCCTGCAGAGCTGGGGCATCTGAGGACTGCTGTGCTCCAGGAGATGAGAGGGAGGAGGCAGAGGTGACGCCCAGGTGCCCTGGGTGCTGCACACGGTCAGGAGCCACTATGCAAGAAAGAAACCCAGTGACACTGAAGTCCCTTCCGGGTTTGAGTCTGTGACTGTCCCCTGTGGCTCTGTGCACACTCTTTCTGGTACCTCTTCATGTGGTCAGAATTCCAGTACATTCATTACATGTCAGGCAGGCACCTAGCTTTGTTCCGTCATCTGGAAATTTGCAGTCGTCTTTTATTTGCTGCCCTAACAGTAATAAAGGGCCCAGACTTGGACTGAATTGATACTGCAGATTATCAGAATCAACATTCCCAAACATAAGGAGGTTCTTGCCCCTACTCTCAGGTAATGTTGGCTGTGAACATGATGTTCTTGGAGTTGTTTTTCAAATAGTTCTGTTCTGTTTTCAAATATTTATCCATTTAAGCAACCTCGGTATTTAATGCTGAAAGGACATCTGTTCTGCTGGCCTGGCACCTGGCTTCTGAGATCGAACTTTTTTTAGGTCTTAGTCCACCTTCCCATAGAAGCAAAATTAATTTTGACTCCAAGCAAATGAAGTTATCTGACACTATTGTTACAAGTTACATGAGAGACTAAGAGACCTTGAGGGGATTATGACATGTCAACAGCTGTTGGTAGGTTTTCTGGTATGTTTCTGTGTCCCCAGGATATGAAGACATCCTCATGGTAGTAAGTCAGCACTCAAGAGCCTGGAAGTTTTTTGCATGTTGCATTTCAAGTCCTGAGTTTCAGGGTTTGGTTTGTTTTGTTTTGTTTTGTTTTTCCACAGAGGTTGATATGCACACGTAAAGCTGGCCCATGGCTGGGCTCCAGCCCATACAGAGCTATTTGCCAATTCCAAAGAAGCAGAGAAGGAAGACACACATGCCCCATCATCCATTATTGTTTTTTTCTACGAACCTTACAGCTGGATATTGAAAAATCTGGATTTGATCTTTCTTTTTTTTTTCTTCATTTCAAGTCAGCTGTATAGCCTGTACACATAGATATAAAGAAATATAACCAAGAAGTGTTTGTGGTATTGAATCAGGACTTAAGACATTTGAAAGTAACCATTTCAGTAGTGTTTCTTATTTCTTTTTAATCAGATTCTGAATATTCTTTTCACAGGTTGTGTTCCTGACTGGCTTTGGCTATGTGTATGTGGACGTTGTCCTTCAGTGTGGCACAGTCTTCATCACTGTGGCCCCAGAAGGAAAAATGGGACCTATTTTAACTGCTGCCAACAGGTAGGATTAATTATTATCCCAGTCACAGCATGGTAAGCTTGCCCATTAAAAATTTGTAAACCTGGGTGCCTGGGTGGCTCAGTCAGTTAAGTGTCCAACTCTTGATTTCAGCTCAGGTCATGATCTATGTCATGGTCGTGAGCTCGAGCCCCACATGGGGCTCCATGCTAAGCTTGGAGCCTGCTTAAGATTCTTTTTCTCCCTCTTTCTCTGCTCCTCCCATGCTCATATGTGTGCCCATTCTCCCTCCCTCCCTCCCCCTCTCTCTCTCTCTCTCTCTCTCTCTCTCTCTCTCTCAAAAAGAAAGGAAGGAATAAAGGGAGAGAAGAAAGCAAAGAGAGTATAAAATTGAATATATAGCTATGATTAGTCATGTATCCTAGGTATGTATGTATGTGTGTATATAACACACACACACACATAAATACTTCTCTGTTCACACATTCTCACACACACATGCCCAGAAAACATTCCTAGAACTAAGACTCAAAAGAAAGAATCAAGAGGCCCCTGCGTGGCTCAGTCAATTACGTGTCTGACTTCAGCTCAAGTCATGATCTTGCAGTTTGTAAGTTCAAGCCCTGCACTGGGCTCTGGGCTGACAGCTCAGAGCCTGGAGCCTACTTTCAATTCTGTGTTTCCCTCTCTCTGTCTCTTCCCCACTCACACTTGGTCTCTCTGTCTCTCTCTCTCTCTCTCAAAAATAAATAAACATTAAAAAAATTTTTTTAAAGAATCAAAATTGTTAGTAGATGTGGGAGTTATAACTGATTAGCTAATAATTTTCTGCATTTTAATTTTATAAAGAAGAATGTATTTTATAATAAAGTTTATTATTTAAAAATGTATTTAAAATATAAAATAACAATACTAACTTCCATATGTTTGTTTAAGCCTTTTAAAAAAAAAGTTCCTTGTTTTTCATATATGGTTAAGAACTTACTAATTTGGACCTGCCCAATCATTATTAATTTGAATTTACAATATTTCAAACAAGGTTGGGTACAATGTTTTCTTTGCCCAGAACTTTGTAAAAAATGAATAGCATAACAATTGGAGACTAAATATAAAATTACATAACACAAAATTTCAAGCCTGCACAACAGTTTCAGAAACATTTGTCTATGGCATTAATAGGGCATTAATCATACTAGCAACAAATTATACATTGAGTGGTAGAAATAGGAAAGGCACAAGTATTTGCTTATCTGTTGAATCAATGAATAAAGGAACTATTACACCCCTTGCTTTCAAGTGCTTACTGGATGCCAGGTGCTATTCTAGGGATGGGGATACAACAGTGACTAAGAAGACCAGAATCTCTGCTCTCAAAAAGATGATCACATTTTCCTAGGTGTAGAATGGAAGACAGAGAATAAAGATAATAAAAAAGACTTTATGGGACAGTAGAAGGTTGGCTTTCCGCAGGGGTAAAAACAGCCAGGTAAGAAAGACCAGGAGTGCCAGGGCATAAGGACAGAGAGGACACAATTTTAGAAAACCAGTGTAGGTGAGCCTTCCCACAAAGTTGACATTTGAGCAAAGACTCAAAAGCTGCAAGGGGGTTAGTAATGTGGGTATCTGGTGGAGAGCTTTCCAGACAGAAGGCACATCTGGTTCAAAGGTCTGAAACAGTGGGTCTGACATATTGGAGGCTCAAGGAAGAGGCCAGTGTGGGCCAAACAGAGTGGATGGAAGTAGAAAGAGTATCTGAGGCCAGAGCGGTAAGGGCTGGGAGAGGGGGACATGGTGTAGGACTTAGCTTTATTTCTGAATGAAATGGAGAAATCATCGGAGCATTTTGAGTGGAGAAGTGACATAATCTGACCTAAATTTTTAGAAACTTAGCATTTATTTGTTTGTTTGTGAGGTAGACCATATAGAAGTGAGGGTGGAAGCAGTGAAACTAGTTAGGAGACTGTCACCGTTACTCACACTAGAGATGCTGATGGCTTAGACTGCAGTGGGATCAGTGGATGTGGGAAGGAAAGGTCAGAATCTGGATGTACCTTCTAAGAAGAAACCATTGGGTTTTCCCTGATGCACTGGATAGGGGTTAAAAATGGAGACATCAAGGAGGACTCCTAAACTCGGGCTGTAAGCAAGTGATAGGATGTGGTTGTCATTAACTGAGATGGGAAAGACCATATGCAGGTTGGGGTGGGGTGTATGATCTAGAGTTTGATTATAGACGTGACAGGTTGAGATGTTTCTTAACAAAGAAGTGACAAAGTGGAGAGGCAGTTAGATGTAGGAGACTGGCACTTGGGTGGTCCTGGGCTGCCTATGTGACTTTGGGAGCCATGAGCACCCAGACAGCAAATCGGGGCCGTGGGAATGAGTGAGATCTCCCAGTGGGGGGGCCCAGACACAGGAACAGAAGAGGGCAAGGGCTGAGCCTTGGGCACCTTAATTTTCAGTGATCAGGGAGAAGAGGAAGGGGTCGCACAGTGACTGAGAAGTAGAAGAGAAGACCTATAAAGGGAGTGTTCCCAGAGGAAAGGAGTTATCGACAAGGTGAAATGCCATTGTAGGTCAAGTGAGCCACAGACTGAAAAGCCATCATTCAGTTTAGCCACACAGAAGTCACTTGGTGAGTGTTGCTTTGGCAGACTATGGGGGCAGAAGCCTGCTTGGACCAAGGTGAAGAGAGAATGGAAGGCAGCCAGCAGACAATGTGTGTAGAAGTTTTTAGGTGAGAGGGCAGAAAACTGAGTAGTAGCTAGAGAAGGAAGTGGTGGAGTTACAAGAGGGATTTTGAAGACAGGAGAAATAGCATCGTGTTTATAAGCTGCCGATAATGAAAAAAAAAAATGAGGGTAAAGGAGACGGGTGGGTGGCTAAAGTGATGTCCTTAAGGAGGTGAGAGCAGAAGGATTTTGTGCACCGTGACAGGTTGGCCTGAGGCAGGAGCACCGCAGTCCAGATCTGGAAATGGTAGGGAGAGCTGAGCACATGGCCCAGATGCCACTAGAGGGGCCAGGATACAGGGGGCTCAGGGTGAGTTTTCTTCTCTTTGCTTTACTTCAAGGTGAGGAGTCTTGGTGGTTTGATTTTACCTTTCTGCCTTGAGATGATCATGATAGAGAATTAGTGCGCAAACGCTAGAAGAATTTTGGAGTACAAATCTGGTGTTGACAAGGGAAGCATGTACAGAACATGACAAGAGCTTGTACTAGTCCCTTGGGGGACATTCCCCAGTACTGTCAGGAGCGTGGCAGGTTCTGTCCAGACACCACAGTCTGAAAGTTGAATTCTTATTGTTTCTTGCGAGAACCTGATGGAATATCAGGAGGGGTGTAATAAGGCCCTATTGAAAGGAAGGGAGGGTGGGAGGGAAGGGAGGAGAGAAGAAGAAAAAGGGAGGGAGGGAGGGAGGGAAGGAAGGAAGGAAGAGAAAGAAAGAGGAAAAAGAAAAGAGGGAGACTTATGTTGTTTTCCCTTTCTCTAGAACTCTGGAGAAGATTGTGACATTTAAAATGTTCATCACTCAGTTGAGCTTGGTGGTGTTTGATGACCTCACCCACCACAGAGTATCATCTGAACTTCTGAGACTCACACTGGACAGTGTTTTCCTCCAAATGGCCCCCATGACTGGCCACCTCCGCGGGGAGGAGGCCGCTGCAGCGCCCCTTCGGCCTCACTGTGTGGAAGTCTACTGTGGGGACCTGCAGTTAGACAACCAGCTGTATAACAAGTCCAGTTTCCACTTCGCGGTCTTAGTCTGCCAGGGGGAAAAACCAGAACCCATGCAGTGTCCCAAAATGCAAAGCCTCCTCGTATCCAGCAGAGAGCTGGAAGAATACAAGAAAAATTGTTTTATCAAACTTTGCCTCACCTTAACCGAGGGCAAGAACTTCTTATTCGATGATATTAACGAGTTCAGTTTTGAATTGAAACCTGCCCGGTTATATGTGGAAGATACATTTGTGTACTACATCAGAACTTTGTTCCGGACCTACCTCCCTGACGGCAACCTGGCCGGTCACCCTGAGGTACTCACAGGTGGCAAACAGGTGTTGCCCGCGCAGGTCAGACAGCACGCCAGGGCCTTGGTGAATCCTGTGAAGTTACGGAAACTGGTGATACAGCCGGTGAATCTCCTCGTCAGCATCCACGCTTCCCTCAAGCTGTACATAGCCTCTGACCATACACCACTCTCCTTCTCAGTGTTTGAAAGAGGCCCCGTCTTCACCACGGCCAGGCAGCTCGTCCACGCCCTGGCGATGCACTATGCCGCAGGGGCTCTTTTCAGAGCAGGTGAGGTCACACGCTGGGGGTCCTTGATGAACTAGAGCCTGGGCCAAAAGGGATTGCTCCTGGGAGTGCCTCATCAACTTCAAGAACTAGGGAGGCACTACTGTGAGAGGGGAAGAGTGTGGGCTTTGCGGTTAGGCCTGGATTTTTTTTTTTTTTTTCGAGTGGGCTCCACACTCCAACTTAACTGAAAGTGGAGGGCTTGAACTCACAACCCTAAGATCAACACCTGAGATCGAGTCGGAAGCTTAACCGACTGAGCCACCCAGGCGCCCAAGTCAGACCTGGATTTAAATCCACACTCCACCACTGCCTAAGGCCTTGGGCAAGTTATTGAACCTCCCCAAGTCTCAGTTTCCTCATCTCTAAAATGGGTTTTAAGATTCCTGAGAGGATAAAATAAAAGGACTTGGCACTTAATAAACACTCAACCAATAGTAGCTTTTATATTTGCTATGATGCAACTTAGACTGTTAATTCCATTTAGCATACACTTTTTAGATCCCTGCAGGTCCAAGGCTCTGTATGGGCACATCAGTGCAGTCTGGAAAACCAGCCCTGGGCTTAAAAGAAATCCAGTTGTAGCTTGTTGGCTTCCTTCATTAAGGTCCGTGAATAGCTGTAGGTGAGAAATTCAGAGGATTTGTGTGCTCATAAGATGCGTAAAGAGCCCTCTACCTACCCAGTGTGGCCCTGCCAGTCTAGACAGATCGCAAAAAGAAAGTGGTTAGTGTCTCGGCTTGTCCACAGACGTGAGATGGAAGTTTGTGGGGGGGTTGTTTGAATATGAATATGAATATTGTATGGTGAGTACTGTGTGCTGAAAGACAGAGTGGTCTCAGAATATTCTATGGTAATTGGCAACAAAACACATGTTCCTGACCTAAATTCACTCCAACATGGTTTCAGTTTGATTACTCAGCTCCTTATGTTCCCATGAATTCAGGCAACAAACACCAACCAGTGTTGGGTCTTGTAGGTCCTTTCTAGCAAAAAACATGGCAGCCTTCCTTTCTGAGAGTAACAAAGGAGAGAATGTTTGTAACATTGTACTTAGTGAAAGCATTCCCATATAAGCTTAACAGTGTAACAGTAAATGACCCATGTTGTTGCCCCACTGGTGAGATTACATTTTCTCCATAATGACATTCATAGAGTCAGTAAGGTTACCTAGAAGTCTTAACTGAAAATGACAAGATCAGGGGAGGGCCCTGCCTGCACTATTGTTTTGATAGCTTGCACAACAATGAAGAAAATATTTCTCTCTTGCTAAGAAATCACTTAAAAATAAGCAGTTAACATTTCAAATTTAATAGATGGGTATATTTATAAACAATTCCAGAAACTTAACCTTTCAGGCAGTGTTTGCTTTTAACATGAGAAGCGGGCACGTAAGTGACTGAGCTCTGATGTGGGGCCTGGGAAGAACTAAGCCTCCCACCAGGCCACCACATAATGCTGAAGTGTGGGGGGACAACCATGCAGGTAATGAGCTGGCAGAGAAACTCCCAACTGTGGCACCAAGGAGCCATGTCCCTGCAGCCTGTGTGCTAAAAATGCTCTGTTTTGTTTCTTGTTTTTAATGAGCTTTCACAAGAACGTTCTGTTTGGATTTTTTGTAATCTACCTAAAAATCCTCTAAGCTGTTGTCCCAACCTCATTATACTCTGGGACAAGAAATTCTAATATAGAGGGCCAAGTTTTTAGAGCCTGTTGAGAATTCTGTTACTAAAAACCTACAGACAAAAGGAGATGGTAGCAGGTTACCAGCACCCAGGTAGAAGAGGCTTCGAGAGAATGTACTAGCATCCTCTTAGAGGAAGGGGGAGGGCTGGCCTGGGAGTGAACAAGTTGCATCTGTATCTCACATGGGTCAGGATTCACCCACTGAACTTGACTAGAAGGTTCTTAACTGGGATGGTCGAAATACCCTGACCTCATTTCTAGGGAAGTTTGTGGATTCACCTTGAGGAGGTTTTAAAAGTAAACAGTCAAGTAATTAGAAATGAATAGCCTATTTGAAGGAAAGAACGTGGGCTTTCTAATCTCCTGGGGTCCCTCTACACCCAAGTCTCAATTTGATAGGAAGTCAGACCGACACTCTTTTCCAACAAAATCTCCAGACATACAGGCAAAGGATACTTGCTTCTGGACGATAAAGAAGGAGTGTCCTCAGATACTTCCTGCCCGTTTCTGGCTAGCTCCCATGCTGCTGAGAAGTAACTCTGGTCCACACATGGCCCTCCCATCAGGCAGTGCTCCTGATCCAGGAGACCTACCCACCTTCGGATGGCTGGGGGAGCCAGATGGGGAGGCTGGGTGGGATCCCTTCACTCTGCGCCCACCGTGCTGACTCTGAAGGGCCCACTGTAGATGGTCTGTGCTTGGCAATATCTTACTCTCCTTTCTTTATCCTGTGTGTGAAATCTATGGAGAGAAGGGGAATTAAGATGTTTCTAGAACAACTTGCCACCTGCAGGTAGAACCTTATGACTATTCCAGGTTAAAGAGAATCTGCTGTTTCTTTACCTGCAGAGTGAGCCCTCCAGGGAACCATATTCCACAACCTTCTTCAGTACCCTGCCTGCCCATTGCAGCCCAGGCTCACAGAAAGAGGGTGGGTGGGCTGAGCAATGAGGTAAACCTCGTTTGGAAACCCAGCCCACGTGTCCAAGCAGTGGGGAGCAGATTGTGAGCCCTTGACCTAATCTCAGAGCCACACTTGGAGACAGAGTAACACCAGGTCAGCCTCATCTCGGTCCCCTGAGGCTGCTACCCCTGAGCCCAGGGAGAAGCCCAGTCATTAGCTCATCCTTATGTAAAGGGATGTAACAGCACTTCATTTGCACAGTGACCTTGAGCATGCAATAAGCTGAATGTCTGGCACCCAGAGGCCCTCCCATTTATAGTTCTTACCTTCTGGAACTGATTCCCTCTTTTAACCTAAACCCTAGTGGTATCCTCCTGATGTTCCAGAAAAGAGGAATGGACTCAAAATTTAAGAATGTCTTTCTCTATGTGTAGGGGCTGGGCCCAGAACCCTTTAGGGTTCTGGCGTGGTTCTTGCAGCCACACCTTGCTGACCCTCTGGGACCAGTGACTTGACCCAGGGTCTGTCTCAGGCTTGTCCTCCAAGAATCTACTGGTGAGGCAGGATTCGCTCGCACACGCGTCCTGTCCCCACGGCCTCCCCACGAGAGCACTCTTGGCCACAGTCTGGCGGGGGGTCCGTGGTTCCCAGAGGAAGTCACCTGTCTAGAATCCTGTGCTTAGCCCTTGGCCCTGCCGGCCCCTCCAGTCCACTGGGTGAAAGTGCTGAGCCCCCTCCCCGGGGAGCAAGGTGAAGGGAAGCCACGGTGAAGTTCACGCACAGCCGCGTTCCCACGAGGCAGCATACACCGCAGTCAGGCCACTGAGCAGGCCGGCCCCTGGCAAGCCCCTGCTCAAATAGGAAACCAGATCCAAAGCTCCCCTCCTGGGACACTGGAAGGGAACACTCCCTCTCACTAACCTAATCAGTATGTCCATGTCACCAATGTTTACACAACTGAAGCTGGGGTTGAAGGGGAGACATTTGTCTGGCTTCAGCTCTGCTCCAAAGGAAAGCACTCAGCTGGGTAGGATTGGGAAAGATTAAAAAGAACTCCTCCATCCTTGTCAGAACTTTGCCTCTCCTTTGCAACACCCCATTTAGCATCTGGCCTCCTCCCCCTCCTGGTGCCTCCGCTGCCCTGAGGTGGTTCTAAAGACAGCTTCCCAGCCTGCAAACACCTGCACCCTGGGAGACCGCCTTTCCTCGGGTGCATGGGAACGTGTGTCCCCTCGCACGCGGGTCCCTCTTAGCGGGAATACAGGAGACTCGGGCAAGGAAGTCATATTAAAGCTATTTGTGAGGCTGCCAAGGGATCGCTTTGATTTATAAAGTATGAAAGTTTGCCATTTATGAATTCACAGTGAATGAGTTATTTCCCAGATTGTGCTCCAGAGGAGCTTATAACATTCTCAATTCCAGTGTGAAAAATGAATTGCAGGGAAAATGGGTCACTGTTCCCCAATGTTGAAAGTGCCGCATTGAAGGTCTCAGTAGCCCCTTCCCGTTGGTCCCTTCCAGGCTGGGTGGTTGGATCTCTGGAAATCCTCGGCAGCCCCGCAAGTTTGGTGCGAAGCGTCGGGAATGGCATCGCCGACTTCTTTAGGCTTCCGTACGAGGGGCTGACCAGAGGCCCGGGAGCCTTCGTGAGTGGAGTCTCCAGAGGGACAACGTCATTTGTAAAGCACATTTCCAAAGGTAGCTACTTTGGTTTCTTTTCATAAAGCCTCATGTTCATTCCTCCCCTTATTTTTCCTTTTTGAAGAACACATTACAGCTTTCAGGGCCTTCAGTGTGCCTCTACCTTTGTTTAGCCCGTTAGATTGCCGTGAAATGTTGGATTTGTAACAAAGCTCACATCTAATGCCTTATGTTTTAAACAGATCGCTGCTTGCCTGCAGTGTGTGAAAATGTTTCAGAAACTTCAGAATCTTAAACCTCCCATTGGGAAAACAAGCATTGGCTCAGCTGTTATTCCATGCGATAAATACAGAAATATTAAAGGTGTTCAGGACTTCTGCTACACATCAGAAACCCTACACTGTGTTGCCTCTTCATTTTTTTAAATGTAGATACAGTTGTCATAACTTGCGGAAGGACATGGATACGTTTGGACATGGAAGCGGATTTGGAGGGGACCAGCCAGCTTTCCTCCAGCATATGCCACATCAACAGTGCCATCTTGTGGCCCGGATAGGTCACGGGGCACAGAAGCCAGACTGCTGCCCGCATGAAGGGGAATGTTTTCGTTTTACCCCTGTGTGTGCTTGACGATATTTTGGTCAGGTTGGCAGTGACTCGGGAACTAACAAGGGCCATCTGAGTCCCCTTTTCTTCTCAGCAGGAGGCAGGGAAAACAGGGCAAAGGGCTTCTCCCCCATAAAAGGCTTTTTAATGTCAACAGTGCTGCAACTCTGTTATGAGTGGGTAGGTTATAGAAGTCTCCAGAAGGCTCAAAAGCAGAGGAGCCTGAAATATGAGCGCCCGTCGTCCTAGAGGGGGGCTGGCAGGAGAATGGCAAGAGCAGTAAACCGAGTTGTGTGGACGAGGCCGGGCCCACTCCCCTGGGCCCCGGCCGTCCGGGAGGCCTGTGAGCTGAGAGCCGGAGGAGCTCACCGATGAGTCACTGGCGGATTTCTCACTCCCGACACTTGAGTCTTTGTGGTTCTGTTGTTTTTATTTTCAAATAAGACAACCGACACCTGCTAAACTGAAGCCCGCAGTAATTTTAGCATACTGACTCACTGAACGTGTTTTACACTTGTTCTCTCCTTCTCTTAGGGAAATCTGTCTCATTTGCTGCTGTCTGCGTGTGCACGTGGACTTTTTCTTTTTAGATTACTGGTAAAGATGCAGCGGCAAAAACGACATCTTCCGTCTCCTCTTGGAGCCGGACATCCTCTCACAGATGAGTGAATTCGTTAGTGTCAGGATCTGTCCATTGATGTCTTTCAGTGTGGCTTCACTGAGACCTGTACAGACTTGCCAGAAAACCCGACATAGTCATGGCTTTCCCGTGTCTTCTTTCCTTTATTGTCCTCTTTTCAGTTAACACCCCGAGAATCAAAACCGCGCATGTTCTGTGCGGCACCAATCGTTGTTGCCTCTGAATGTCCGGTGATACAGTTTTAGGGTATCCCTCTGCTATGAGAGATGAAGGGGGGAAATAAATTTTATTCCTAAATAGAAATATTTCTTTACAATCTAAGATTCAGCAGCATGACCTTAACCTTTAAAATGAGAGCAAATTTTAACTTTCAAAACTGGGCCTCAGTGAGGACTTCAAAACTGAGTGCTCTAGCCAAGCCTCCACCATCAAACAATAGCGAATGCTACTTTCATCTGAAACTCTGGGCATTTTTCTGGCAACAGAGATTCTCGCCTGACCCGTTTTGAGGCGTGCCGTCACCCTGGTGAGCAAGTGTTAATCTTCGCCTTTTTTTCACAATTTTCTTCAGGCTGTTGCTTCAAGCTGCCCAAAGGAAGCCCCCGTCACTCACCACCTGGGCAGGTCCCAAGGCACCCCTCCCCCACCACCAGCCCTGTGAGGACCGATCCCCGGGGGCCCCCCATGTATGTGACCATAAGGCCAACCCACGTGCTCTTGTGCCCTCAGGTACCCTCACCTCCATCACCAACCTGGCCACGAGCCTGGCCCGGAACATGGACCGCCTCTCACTGGATGAGGAGCACTACAACCGGCAGGAGGAGTGGCGGCGGCAGCTGCCCGAGAGCCTGGGCGAGGGGCTGCGACAGGGCCTGTCCCGCCTGGGCATCAGCCTGCTCGGTAAGGGGCTGTGGGGGACGCGCGCTCATGGCTCTGCAGGCCGGCCAGGTGCTCAGTTCCCCGGGACTAGGGGTGGTTGTACGGTTTCCATCCTTCCTGCAGGCAAAGCTGAGGCTCAGGGAGAGGAGGGCACTCCCTCTGCTTCCTGCCCTGCATCCATGAGGCACTGGGACAGGACCTCCTTACCAAAGCCATCAAGCAGCCGTGATGGGGCCGTCCCCTGACCTTCCCGGATAGAGGCTCACCTGCACAGATGCCCAGGCTCTACCCACCCCCCCCCCGCCCACATAAGTGTCCTTCCATAGGCGCCCCCCAAGCGTGGGGGTGTCAGCGCAAGGACAGCAGCACAGGGCCACTGTTCGCTTGTCAAGGTCACAGGCAGACGTTGTGCCACGCCCTCTCCACCACGCACATATGGCAGACGCTCACCTTTGAGAAGCACTTCAGCGGCGTGCGAACGTCACATAAACTTCAGTGAGGAGCCCGCTTCTCCCCTTTTATTTTTTTCAAGAGTGCAGGCTCAGCCTCAGAGTAATTACTGTTTGTCGAGCAGCCAGATGGTATAGTTAGAAGTGAAGATTACCGTGGATATTTCCAAGGACTACAAATGTTCGAAAAATAAGTTGCTTTGGAAAGATCTATAAAAAGGAAGCTTCAGAGCTGAAATTTTGCAGAGCAGGATTTTCAAGGGTATCTTTTGTTTATTTGTTTGCAAAGGAATTTAAAACTGTATTGCTTGGCAGCTGGCCTGCTGTGCATCAGAAGGAGTGTGCATCTCAGGGAGATCAAAGTGCCCAGAGCGGGGAGAGCAGAGGTCAGACAAGATGAGCTTGAAAGGATTTGTCCTCTCTCCAGTCTGCAGTTCTAGCCTCAGCCCGCAGCGCAGCCAGCCGAGGCCCTGGGAGGAAGCAGTGAGATGTTAGCTCAGGTCAAGTTACTGGAAATTGTTTAAGTCGTAACATTCTGTGGTGTGGGGCACTGTCGTGTGTTGATGCGCGTGTAAACTGGGAGGCTTACGTATGACCTGGGATGGAACTTCCAGGTAGAGGAGCCGCCCGGAGGCCAGGGTGTCTGCTCCGGGGAAGGCACAGTGGCGTGGGAGCGAGCCACATTCCTGAGGGGCCAGCGGACCCAGACGAGGGTGTCAGGGTCCTTTCTTTGTGACCTCAGGCATGTTCTTCTCTTCTCTGAACTTGGGTTTCTCCTTTGTAAATTGGGGCTGGTAATAACATGATTTAGAGGTAATAATAATGACCCGTGCCAGGCAAAGGGTCCGTGTTTGGTAAACAGCACCACTGATACTCATTATTAGGTTCTGGTAGCAAAGAAACTGTAATAGTTGCCTCATTTCAAAGAGCGTCCCACCAGAGAAAGACAAGCAGACAATGGCGGGAGCAGTCTTGCTTTAGTTTCAGTTCAAGGGATCAAGTTGCTGGAACCACAGGAAGTGACTGAGGTTATCTTGGAGGCTTCAGGTCATTGGTTGGGGTCTTTGGGGTGTTTGGGGCCTTTTTTGTCTAAGAATCATGGGCTTCTAGGCCCTCTACACTGGGCAGGAGAGCTTCCTTCCCTCTAGCCAAGCTCTGTTTGGGGTTCACAGGTGCTCAGCAGAGGAGACCCGAGCTGGCTGGCCTGTGGCTGTGTCCCTCCCAACCAGTCCGTCCTTCTCCCACCCAGACAAGCCCACACCCGCTACCCAGGTGCCACTGTGTAAAATTGGGCCTGGTGGTAGAAATCCATTATGTGAGGAACCACGATCCTCCCTCTGCGGTGTCCCACTTTTTAATTCGGCGCCTGTTGTTAACCAGGCCAGAAAGTCCTAAAACTCTCATCTTTGCTCTATCACGTCTTGTACAACCTCATATACATGCGAGGGAATCATTTAGTCTGTCTGTGAAACTTCTTCTTCTGTGAGTGGGCTCACAGTCTTTCTGCATTTCTGGTAATTTCCAAAGACCTGGGAGTTCTGTGGATGATGGAAATCCCTTCTGGGTGTGTGCTGACTGCACGTGCAGGCAGCCGCCTGACCTTGGGCCCCCAGGAGCACCGCCTCTAGCCGCGCACCCTGAGCGAGGCGCCCATTGCCATGCTCCTCAGACATTTTTAGTTCCCAGTGGGCATCTCCGAGTTGGCTCCAATCTGCCGCCTTCCCTCTGGGAGTTCAAGAACTCTCTGTCCTACTCAATCACCAGGTCATCTCAAAAACGTCCAGTCCTAGAACTACCTGATGTGTAGCAGGAAGACAAGAGGAGGGACAAGAGGAGGACCAATCAAGTCCCTCACCTAGGAAATTCTAGATTTATCACCGTTTAATTTATCCCCAGAAATGGTGTTTACAACTGCTAAATGCAATGAAGTGCCTGGTTGAAGTTAGAGCTATTATCATTTTGTTTGAAACCCATGCTGAGTGAAACCAGAATATTAGTTCCTCGGTTTCTTCCTCTAGAAGAAACATTTACAACCCAGTTAGCAAAAATATATTGAAAGACCACTTGAGAGTTGACGGAGCATTTTCACATGTGTCATCCTGTCTGATCTGCAAGCCCTGGCACAGATAGGAAGTTAAGTGACTTGCCCAGGTCACACCTCCACCAGGACAAGAGCCTGGGCTTTTTTCCACATGTCACCCACCCTGGAGGGCTCCGAGCCTGGAAACAATCAGGATGTGGGGAGACTGAACAATTGAAAGTTCCAGGGTAGGAAAAACACATTTTCCCCAAATGTTTATGGGTTTGGTGGGCCTTCTCGCCTCTGTTTCACCCTCATGGGGACACTGTGGAGTGTTACGAGGTCCTTGAAAAATCAAAGGGAGTCGTTAGCTGCCGTGCCCAGCCGTGTCGCCCCGAGTCAGCAAGGAAGTGTCAGCCGGCGGAGAGATGCCGCCGAGGCGCTTGGACGAGTGCCACCAGTTTTGAGAGAGCAGTGGCTTTGGGGAAAACTCTGTTTAGCCTACAGAATTGGTAATAAGGCTTCCCCACATTTACCAAACCCACTCCCCAAACACCCCCCTTTCCCCTGCACCCTGGAGTCCGTGCTGGGAGAGGATGTGAGCTCCGTGTCACGGTCACACTCCGTGTTCCCTCCCAGACGTGACTTCTCTCTCGTGAATACCAAAGGCAGGATGTCAGAGCTAGCTTCTGTCATCCCCTTCTCTTGGGCCGCTGCCTGATGGCCGAAGCACTGCCGGATTTCCCAGCAGCCACACCCTCCGTGTCCACGCCACGCTTGGTCTGCCCCTCGGAATCCCACCCAAATCGGCCTCTCCCAGGTGAATCGGGACGTTTGCCCTGGAGTGAGTGAGGAAGAGCCAGGTACCAGGACTTGGCACCGATGAGCAGTCCCGATGCCACTACCGGCCGTCGGCAGGCGGGTTGCAGTTAGTGGAGAATCTGGGAATAACAGAAGTGCTTCCTCCCCGGTGAAATTAATCTGTTCTGGCCTCAAGCTAGAATACCTCCCGTACTCTATGTGTAGGTTTGGTTCGTCTCTGAAGTGCTGTGCCGTACTGCCCGCCTTAGGCCTGTGCCTCTGCTGTTGGGATCTGAAAAAAAAAAGTGTCCAAAGTAAAATTACAGCACGTGGCGAGGGCAGCACCAAAACAGCCACGTAGGCAGGAGGCTTCATAGAGCGGCGAGCAGTGTTTTCCGCCCAAGGCTGGGGAGCTGGTCCTGGAAGAGTGAGGGAGGCCTCCCCCCCTTGCTTCACAAAGAAAGCCTTCCTCCTCCAACTAAAGGGTAGCAAAGGGAACACCTCCCGCCTCTGCCTCACCCGGCACGCGCAGAGCGCACGGAAACTCCCCTCCGAGGCACGCTTCCTTCCGCACCTCCCTTCATCACATCACAGCCGGCTCCATGTGGCCGCCCGCCCCGTGGGCCTGATGCCAACAGACAAGTTTGGGGATCAGTTTCCACTACTTAGAGCAGAGGTCAAGTATATGACAGTAAATAATTTACCAGTCGTGGGATTTAGGTGGATTAGACCTAATAAGAGAGCCTGCTGAAGCCCTGAGAGAAGCTGCCTCTCTCCGGGCACGGCTGCAGATGCCACGAAATGGCCGCTAGTCTCTCACGGCCTCTCTGGTCTCCGGCTCGCACCTGGTGGCCAGTGAGGTGTTGGTGTGTGTGACAGGCCAGCTTTTCCCCTCCAGGGTCTGGTGCTGGGCCGGGGCATGGGATCTGACAGCTCCTTCTCTACCTCTGAGAATCTAACACCTTGTCATGAGGTTCAGATTTTCCACTCTCTGGGCTGCCCAAAGAGTTTATCTATCAAAGCCGCGGTTACTGAGCCCTCCCTGTGGCTGGTGGCCGGAGAAAGTGGAAGATCAAAGGGGTGTTTCACTGTGATACCTGTTTGCACTTAGGCAGGTAGAAGTTAGAAGTTAGAGCCCTGTATGGATACTCACGGCCATCAAGGCTCTACGTTCCTCGTAGAGGTTAGGCCTGGCACGTTAAAGGGAAGTGGAAGCTTCTCCATGAAGTAACCACAGGCCCCTCAACTCAATTTTAATAGTCTTAATGGAAATCTGTCCTTGAGAAAAGGCATTTCTTAAATAATTTAATCTGTGAGTTTGTATTTCCCTCCGTTTTCCTACTGACTTAAGCTTGGAGACCTTTCAAAGAAATCAGATCATGACGTTACAAAAGTTGTATTCTTTTTTTTTTTTTTTTACATTTATTTTATTTTTGAGAGTCAGAGAGAGACAGAGCACAAGTGGGGGAGGGGCAGAGAGAGAAGGAGACACAGAATCCGAAGCAGGCTCCAGGCTCTGATCCGTCAGCACAGAGCCCGATGCAGGGCTCAAACCCACACACAAACCGTGAGATCATGACCTGAGCCAAAGTCGGACGCTCAACCGACTGAGCCACCCAGGCACCCCACAAAAGCTATATTCTTTGATTTGATGCTATTCCCTTTGAACTGTCTACCCTGAGATGATCTGAAGAGAAGACCCCACGGTTCTTGCCTCTGCCGTGCACCAATGGTGGCCGCCACCCCCATTGACACTTCCCAGCTGCTCTGACTCCCAGCCTCGTGGATGGACAGCAGGACATCACAGTCCTCCTCCTAAACACACGAGGCAAGCTCCCCAGCCTGAGTGCCGGGAGGGGTGTCTGGAGGGCGCTGAAACAGTGACCCCTCGGCCCTCCACAGCCAGGGCAGCTGGGGCCACTGGGGAGCAGCGTCCTCTGCCTCCCCAGTCAGTTGCTGAGAAGGTTTGGGAAGCTTTGGTCAAGGCTGAGAAACAGACCCGTCGCCTCAGGTCATTCTTAATCTGTCGATACATAAATTTAAATGGCTCTGTCCAAATTCAGAGGAATGGAATCCATGAAGAACTTTCCCTTTACAATTGACCCGAAGGAACTGGCCTTTGTTTTACTGGATTTTGTTCAGGGGAATATTACTTGAAATTAGCAGGTCATTAACAGAGACCTGGAAATCTCCGTTTACCCAAGAGACTTTGAATTAGTGGCATTTGGAATAATGGGTTTTGACATGTACTAAAATTTCTACCAGGGGGACTCTGCATTTTCCATCCTTCCCATTAATCCTAGCAGGACTGAGTTGAAAACAGAAAATTCTGTCAAGAACTGTAATAAAATGTTTACCTCTTACTGAGCTAGAGAACCCTCCACTCCATCATTGGGGGAAAGAAAAAACAAAACAAAACTGGGACCAGTGAAGCCCTTATGAAGTCTCAAAGCAAGGGGAGCAAGAGGAAGGACCCACAGGAGGCTGAGGGATTCGCCCTCCAGGATACCTGACCGGGCTGCCCCCTGGGAAAACCGCGGGAGCAGACTGCTGAGAGCAGGGTAGCTGTTCTGAAGTGAAGAGCAAGCGGCCAAACCTCAATGGAAGTAGGAAGGAAGGAGGTTTTTCTAAGACTGGCAGACCGGAGAGCCTCTTTTATAAACAGGATCAGTGAACAGCTTGGTGGTTTAGAGCTGGGCTGGGACTCTGCCTCTCTAGACTCAAACCCTGGCTCAGGCATAGGACAGCTGTGTGACCTTGGGGACAAACTCCTTAACCTCTCTGTGCTCCTCCGCCTTATCTAGGAGCTGAGGATAAAAACCACGTCTGACTCCTAGGATTATGAGGATTAATGATCTCTTACAAATAACACTCGATATAGTCCCCAGCACATAGCAAGCACTCAAAACAGATTAGCTATAATAGAAATAATTGCTGTGTCAACAATTACATTAATGTATTATTAAAGAATTTCTCTTATCACTATTAAAAGGGAGAACATGGAAAGGGGACGGTCTCTTCCAGTTTTTTTCACCCTCTTACGTCAGTGAAAATGTATCAGGCTGAGCAGGCTTGCTCTCTCCTCTTTGTCTTCTGGACAAAGGCGTGTGAAGTGTCACTTTGGAATAGTCTGACTTGGTTATTAAATTCTGAACCAGACTTCACAGATCCTAACTGTGATGGACCAAAAACCCAGGCTGAATATTATGTTCCGGTGAAGATCTTTATACATGTCTAACTCAGTGCTCCATGAACTTACGTAATTGATGAATAAATGCATAGTAAAGAACTTCCTAAGGAGGGTGCATTTTCATCTTCAATCCACATAAAAGCGTCTTCTGGATTGAAGGTTTTCTCTTTCTCGGGATTTTAAGCCTCAGTCCTCACTGGAGGCATTTGCTGTCTTTCAGGTGCAATTGCTGGCATAGTCGATCAGCCCATGCAGAACTTCCAGAGAACATCGGAAGCTCATGCTTCAGCAGGACACAAGGCCAAGGGTGTCATCTCGGGCGTGGGGAAAGGAATCATGGGGGTGTTCACAAAGCCCATCGGAGGAGCCGCTGAGCTCGTGTCACAGACTGGCTATGGTAAGTGGCGGGGCACCCGACAGGCCAGCTCAGACGTCACCGATTAGTTTGCGATTAGGGTCTCCGAGTTAACGTAGGCCTTCGCATGGCAAAGCAGTGAAAATAGAATGGATACATCTACAAGTAGGTAAATAGCCGTCTTTCTCAGCTCCTTACACTTATTTGTGCAAAGGGTAGAATCATACTACTAATCGTAAATTATAATAATTAAGGGCCCAGGAAATCAATTTGTAATTTCATTATATCTATCTCACAGAATCTTTTTACAGTACATCTAAATAAAATAGAGTTTAGTGAGAAGAAACCAGTGAGGTTGAAGGCAGTTGAGAGCAATATGTAGAAAATATTGAAGCAGAGGATAGAACTATTACTTTTTCTGGTGACCAGTTTGAAATGAAAAGTAGGTTATAAGGCAGGAAGATATCTGTGTGGAGGCAGCATGTATGTATTCGGAGAGAGAGGAGCGTGTGTGTGCCCGCGGGCGTACGTGGGTTCGCGCACACGCGCTCACAGAGCCCTGCTTCTGCGGACTCTGGTCCGAATTCCCGGAAAGCCTTTCCCCGAGCAGACAGCTGTGGGGAACGGGCTCGTGGCACCGCCTGCTCTCGGATGGTGGGGTGCCGGGCCCCTCCCACGCTCGTGTACACGCGGGAGTGATGGGTGTGCCGCAGGAAGCGCCTCTCCCCGTATTATGTTCTGCGCTCTTGGCAGAGCGCACCGCAGTGCCCTGACCAACAGGTGACTGCGACTGTTCCCTTTTTCCCGACACTCCGTGCCCTCATTCTGGTCCTCCAGCCGGCTGTCTGGCCACTCTCACAGACCGCAGGAGGGCGGGGCTGTCAGACACGCGAGCCCTCTGCCTCCGGCCATAGCGGCCGGGGTACATCTCACCGCAGGCACCCCGCGCCTCCGCGGGGCCGACAGGAGTGTCTGAGAAGAGGAGAGCGGGAGACAAATGCCCCGCTCCGGCAACCATCCGGAGGGGCTTTCAGAGACCACACAGATGCGAACATGTGTTCCCCTTGGTTTTTCCCTCGCCTCCTCCCTCCCCGTTTCTGTCTCTGTCTCTCTCTCCCTCCCTCCCTCCCTCTCCCCCCCCCCTTCCGTGAATGACATTTTCACTCACAGGGAACGGGGCACAAAGAACCGTCGTAGCCCGAAAGTGGCCCAGGCACACTCCCTTTATCAGATGCTTACACATCAGTAAACAGCGTTCTGTGGCTGCAGACCCCAGCCCATCCTTCATAAATCCCTTTGTTCCTCACTGGGAGTCTCCCGGGCTGAGGACCCCTCCCGTAGGTCAGAGCATCTCGGAGCAGAGCTTCACGTGGCCTTGTTGCTTTCCATCATTCTTGTAAAACTTTTATTACCGCACTGAAGGTTTTACAAACCACTAACTCTCAGTCTAATGACTGTGCCTCGTTTATAAACATTTACAAGCCCTCGGGAAGCACACACGCTGTACCATCTTTGGTCCTGGAGAGTCTCTTTGGAGGCCGCGTGGTGCTGCTGGGTGCCCTCGTTCGGTGCCGGCACCAGGGGGAGCGTGTAATAAACCGGAGGCCCCACGAGTGCTGATAAATGTAAATGGATTCGTGTTTAACAGCTGGATTAAGTCACTGAAATACTGTATCTAGGCAAACCATGTGCCTTTGTGTGCATCTCTGTGTGTGTTGTGTTTTTTATTGTTTGCCCAGCCCAGCACAGATACAGAAGTATTGTAACATTAAGCAAGGAAGTCAGCTAACAATCTTGACTTTATCGCATAAACTGTAATGGCGTGTGAGCTGTTGCTCAGGATGGATTACTCCCAGGAGCGTGATGCTTCCGTTAATTGCCAGTCCAGCCTATGCTTGGACTGTCGTTCACTCATTTTTCAGTTTGTAGCTAATGTAAGATCGCCAGAGTTCAGAGCGTTGCAGTGTTTAATGACTATCTATCCATACGACCGCTTCCAAAGACTTGACATCATTTTGGATCTGTAGTGTTTTATGGATGGCTATAAGCAGATGACATCACTATACCGTGGAACTGGTTTCCAGAAAAACAACTAGTAAAACTCCCTTACTTCTCTCGCCACAGGTATTTTACATGGAGCTGGACTTTCTCAGCTTCCCAAACAGCGCTATCAGCCAAGTGATCTACATGCTGACCGGGCCCCAAACAGCCACGTCAAATATGTCTGGTAAGATTATCTAGATGCTTGTTCAGCTGCACACCATGTTAACAGGGCCTGGCTTGCTGTCGAGCTAACGGCCCCTACTTCCAGGGGAGCCCCGGGGGGGGGGGGGCGAGGAGCGGCCACGTTCGGCATCTCAGGCGGCGCGAGGCCATCATAGCACCAGGGAGAGGCTGCCGTCCCCAGATGTGGGACGCCTCTCGCGCACCCCTCGGGGGAAGCTGCACGCTGACGGAGCAGCCTAGGCCTGCGAGGGGACCGGGGACTCTCCATGAAGGCAGCGTTCCGATCAGGGGTGACGTTTCTAATGGGAAGAAAAGGAGCTGGTCAGAGCCAAGGGAAATCCTTGTCCCCAGGAAGGAGCTGGATTCGGTTGACCAGAATCAGTTTGCGAATGAAAGTGGCCATTACGTGTGAGGCTAAAGTTGATCATCAGATTGGCGAGGGCCCTTTGCCTTTGGGGACCTTCGCGTAAGAATGCCCCAGCCCTTGGTACAGTGCGCACTGATACAGGACCATCTTTTCCAAACTGGCTTCTAGCCTCACTTCTCTCCTCTGAAACAGGAAAATGCTTCAGTCTCTGGGCAGACCGGAAGTCCACATGGCCCTGGATGTGGTTCTGGTGAGGGGCTCAGGCCAGGAGCACGAAGGGTGCCTGCTGCTGACCTCGGAAGTGCTCTTCGTGGTGAGCGTCAGCGAGGACACGCAGCAGCAGGCCTTCCCTGTCACGGAGATCGACTGTGCACAGGACAGCAAGCAAAACAACCTGCTCATCGTGCAGCTCAGGCAGCCGCGAGTGGCCTGCGACGTGGAGGTACATTTCAGAAAACGGGGTGACTGCGCGGCTAACGGCCAGGGAAGTGGAGATGCAGGCTGACCGCCGGTAACCAGGCAGTTGGGGCTGCAGCCTGTGGAGGCTGCTGGGGACCGGGAGGGCCGTCACAGGAAGCGGCGCGGGGGAGGGGGACCAGGGGGCCCGTTCGGAAGCAAGTTGGGAAGCCCCAACCCAGGTGTGTGTGTGAGGCTTCCTTAGGGGAGCCCAGCAGCGGGCCAGATGGACTTGAGGCCTGGGGCTATGCCACCGTACGATCTGAACGAGGCGTGGTCGTCGGGGCGCCGGGGTGCTGAAGGAGACGGGACAGCGGAGCTCCAGGACACACAGGTGTGTCCAAGAAGGGCCAGGGCCGAGGCAGCAATTCTGTGCTGCTGCTCCACAAAGCAGGCACAAGTCTGGTGGCACAGGAGAGGACTGCCACGGAAGTGAGGGGACCGGGAAACAAGTTCACAAACCAGGAAGGAGGTCTCACTCTCTCCCCCGTTTCCACTCCAAGACCTCACGGGTCAGAATTCTGGGCACGAATCTCTTTCCTCCCCCTGCTCTGTACTGTGTGTGGCTCAGCGTTCCCTTTCCCACGGGGCAGATTCCCATCCCTTAAGTACTGTGGAGCACCCCCTGGGCTGCCGCTTAGGCTCTTGGGGCAGCTCTCTGGCCCAGCCTGGCCTGTTCCTGTACTGCATGCTGGCTCCCGACCACACAGAAGTTGCCACGGGATGGAGGCCCAGGCAGGGCACACTGGGTGTCAGGGGTGAGCCCTGACAAGAGCGACACCAGCTTCCTACAGTCCAGCGGCGAGCAGGTGCACCCCGTGGAAAACTGCTCTGTTCCTGCCTCCCCACTGCCTGATCCAAGGGTCTCTAAGAGTTGACCTACGAAACAGACCTGTTTTTCCACTCAGCAAGGGGAGTGCAGGTCAGTGGCAAGCTGGGGCCTGCTGGTCCTAACCTGAGGACTGAGTGGCCCCAGGAAAGGACAGCAAACCTGCCTGCGGCGGGTCCTGCCCCGTTCTTTTTCTTCCTGGTATGGGAGCCTGTGTCTCCCTCGCACCGCTGTTTGGGTAAAATTATCTGAGAAGAGGGAAGGCAGCCAACCACAACAACTCTGAGATTTCTCTAGCTTCTTGGATCCTAATCAGTCAGGCTTTAAGCTGGGGCTTGGCACTAGGCGCACATTGCTCTTCGAGTTGATGACTTTCTGGGAATAAACAGAGGTCAGATGTCCAGGCCGACTTTAGATCTGCCAAAATCTTCTGATCCAATTGACAATAAAGCAGCAGTGATCTGGCTACAGGATTTGGCAAGGGACGGTGTCATTATCTTCAAGTCCTTGGTCCCTAACGAGAAACTTCCAAGGCCCTCGGGAATCTATCGTTACTCCTTAGCTGCTTGGGAAATATCTCGTATCTTAAACTGAAGACTGGAGATTCACCTTTTGTTGTTAAAACGGTCTCTGCTGTCTTCAGTTGTGATCCTTCTCCCTTTGGCTTTTGTTTGAGGAGGGTACTGTGGGGAATTATCATAGCTGGGAAGGAACAGGCCTGCTTCTCTAGGGGTTAAAGAGATGATAGCTGGAGTCACCATTCCTAGAAGTTGCCAAGGTTAATTGAGACCATGGGATCACTGAGTTAGAGGCAGAAAAGCACCGATGCTCTGGACACCATGCTCAACACTGGTCTTCCATCGGTACTCGGGGACAACAGGGGGCTGGATTAAGGGGGAAGAGGCTGGAAGAGATGACTGAGGGCAGGAATAGTGCAGGGCAGCTGTGGAGTTTACCCAGCAGCACCTGGCTGTCCCGGCACAGGACAGAAATGGTGGAGATCCAGTACGCGGTCAGCCCCCAAATTCTTTCTCTGAACCTATCCCACTTTACCTCCCCCAACTCCTAAGAAACAGGAAATAACTGCCCCCTCAGTCCTGTGTCCAAACCCTACCCCCCTTCCCCACTCACCCCAAAGGAGACCCAAACTTTACAACAAAATGCCCGTTTCTTTTCTGAGACAGCACACCCTTCCGTAGGAGTGCTGTGACCCAGTGTATGCGCAAAACGAGGCGGGGGAATCACTCGGCAGTGCTGCTTGACACGGGGACTTTTCCTCAGCTGCCGTGCTCATGTCAGTCAGGACTAGTCACCTGCAAACTGAATCCACAGATGTAAACCTGGGTTAAGAAGCCTACCTGCTGTCTTCCAAGGAAAACTAAGAACAGTATTTTTAGATCTTCATATAAAATGGCTTTTCTGCTTTTTTTGCTTCAGATACTAGGAAACACAGCTCCTTTGAAATTTGGAAGGAATTAATTTGTAGATGACATCACTCAGTATATTGAAATGTGGCAGGATTCAAATATTTTTAAATCAGCATTTGCTTTTCTTGGTTAAATGCAGCCATTTTTAGGGTAATAATTGCTTAATATGCCTGGCACATTATTGAAATCCCTTATGAGAGGCTCAACATGAGTCAGAAGGTCAATTTATTCCTTGGCCAGGTTCCTTTCACAGCACGGGTTTTCCTGTGCTGCTGTTCAGGAGGAGCAATTAAGACTTTCTGTGTTTTCAAAGCTTTCCAGCTGAATTCTGACCCCATCAAATGATATCATCAGAGCTCTGGCCTTTGCCTGGTGGTACACAGCTTTCATCTGTCAGTGAAACTTTGGGGGCCTTTATTTTCTTTCCCAAGCTTCAAAATAGGAGATCTGAACTCTAACGGATGCCCTACTTATTTTTCTGGCAGGCCCTTACTCCTTACCGTCTACTGGCTTTGTACAGCTTTTAAGACACCCTTGGCTGCACTGTTTCTGTGCCCTACACAGAAACACAGAAATTCTTTACATTACTACTACTTTGAGGACTCAAAAGCCCTTGTTAATTCTTACCCGGAGTGATCTTGCCAACATTTGGTAGGTACAGAACCACTGAAAAGGCCAGTGGCTACCTGATTCCCACAGATCAGTAGTTTATACTGGAAACGTCCCAGTCCACGTGATCTACACCCCAGATAGCTACAAAAGCTCAGGGTGGGAAGAATTTATAGATCCAATTGCCTTTGATGGGTGCTTTCTCAGAAAATCTCACTTAAGAACTTAGGTAGTATATCTCAGTTCTCCTATTTGAGTTCCACTGAAGATGAGCCAGACTTTTATGAACCATAAATGTACTCTGCATCCTCCCTTTTTTTCCATAAAAATTTCCCCTTCCTCTGCCCAGTTTCCCCCCCCACCACCCCCCCCCCACCTCTGGCTTTAAATCCTAGTGTTTATAAAAACAGAAAATGTTACAGTTCAAAAGGTATTTATTTTTTTAATGCTCTGTCCAAAGCCACTGGTTTGAAAGAGGTGCTCTACTCCAGAATTTTTTCTGTCAAACTTTAGAGGTTTAAGGAGACAGGCAAACAGAACTTTTATTTCAGGATGCGAGTTTAATGTTGATTTATGCAGAGGAAAGACACTCTTCTTTGTTCCTGAGCTGGTTAGTAAAGAGCAGTGACAGATGTTTAATAGTTAATGAGTAAAATGTTACCAAATCATCAACTTCAAACATGGGAATTTCACACAACACCAAACGCGTATTCAAAGGAGGTTGTCCTAACAGTCCCATGCAGAGCTTCGTCTGTACTGCTGAAAGCGCAGTGTTATCACTGCCACAGCTCAGAGGAAAAATAAAAAGCACAGCGTTGGATAAAAATGGCTTTATTAGAGGACCTCAAAGCATAATGCACAGATGTATGAGTCAAAAACAGAAGGAATACTTTGGTCATGGGAGTCCCATTATGAAAATTTGGCAACTCAAGACTTTATTTTTGGATCCTAGGTGGATGGAGCCCGAGAGAGACTGTCAGAACAACAGTACAATAGACTTGTGGACTACATCACAAAGACATCCTGCCACCTGGCCCCCAGCTGCTCTTCCGTGCAGACAGCATGCCCAGTGGTGGCTGTGGAACCTCTCCCCTCCACGGTGAAAACATACCATTATATGGCCGACCCACATTTTGCTCAAGTCTTCATTAGTAAATTTAACATGGTAAAAAATAAAGCCCTGAGAAAAGGGTTCCCCTGAGTACTCTCTGAGGTGATGATCCCTGCTTGTACAATTTATTTTTGAAAAAGAAACGTAACTAGTTCTGATAGTATCTAAGATGAACACAAGGCCAATACTTTAATTACAGGTAGTTTTTCAGCCTCTTCTAAAATTAATTCCTTTCCCTAAAACTAAAATGCAGTAAATAAAAAACGTGTTCCTTTCCCATTTGGAGACATTGATTAAAAGTCTCTGTTGTCATCTCATCACACATGTATTCCCTTTTGCTCTCTAATAGTATTTGCTAAATTGTTTAAGATCTGTTAACTCTCTGCTCTAACACAAAATGTGGTCAGGCCTTAGAATGGAGAGACTGGTTAAAACTTCATTCCCAACCGCATCTGTTTCTAGGCTAAAACACTATCTTGGCCTAATACTCTCGTCTGCAAATGTTTGGAATCTTTAAGTGCTTAGGATTTTATTGTTTAACTTGTTAAATTTATTACTTAAATGTGATGCTCTTCTTTAAGTAAAACCTGCTATGTATGTTCCTACTTTAAAGTCTGCATTTTACTGAAATTTACAAGACATTCTCATGACTGTCCAGCTACAGTGTGGAAAAAATGTCTCTCCAATTCGTTTTAGCAAACTAGCTTAGAGTAAATCCAATGTCCGTCAATGAAAACAGAGCACCCAGAGTGCTCAGACAACTAGGTATTCCCTGTGACACTCTCTTCTGGAAGGGTTTTAACTGGATATTCATACTGCCCTGGGATACTGGAGGGGAGTCAAGAACCCCAATGTTACTTAACCTTACCAATGAACCAGTCCAAATAGTTTATTCTGAATTGATCCAATACAAAAATATTCCCAGTGACTGATATTATTTCTGCATTTAAGGATGGATTTTTATCAAGACTCTGGGTTACCAGATATCATCTTTAATAGTAAAAATCTCACTCTGATTAAAACATTTTTACGGACTATATCCAAACTGGGTCTACAAACTGTTACATACAACTGTGAGATGCTAAAAATTCAATTTCAAATGCCCACTAATTTTTAATTAAATCTCACATGTCATTGGGCACGAGAAGTCACTATGTAGTTGTTTCTGGAAAGTGAGACTATTAATGAACAATTCAGCCTGAATTCGAAAAACTGATTCTTCCACTAGTTTGTTGTGTCACACTCACTTGGGATAGTGACAGCTTTGTCAACCTCAAGAGTAACTATTTTTAAGAATGTAAATATGTATTAATTATTGTATCTTTTATGGTCATTTTGGCATACTACTTCTAAGAACTGTTATATAAATTGTTGAAAATAAAAGGAATCCTTGAATTACTGACCACACACAAATGTGTACTGTCACCAGGTGTTTTTCAAATGCAGGTTTTCACCAATTACTGGGTTTAATATGGCTCACATTAGGACCCAAGAATTCTGTGGGAGTTAAAATGGTTAAGAAACAGTTTTTGTTATCTTAATAAAGTGCCAATCGGTGGTAAAACTAGCTTAGGCTAAAATAAACTTGATTTTTAAAATTCTCTGTATTACTTTGATCACAAAAAAAGCATTAATAATTAATATAGGGGAGAAAGGTCCTAAGTCACCCCCCCACCACCACAAAAAAAAAAAGTTCCCACACTCTTATTAACAGATATTAATTACCCTAATACAACTTTTTTGGACTAGGTCTATATTCCAACTTACATATACATACTGATAACTCTTTAATTATCTATTACATCTGGCAATTAATCCAGCAGGGCTACCAGTGACAATGAAGCCCAAGGACATATCTTACAAAAACCGTTCTCTGTCCCTTCTAAGAGCATAAAGAACAGTAGCTTTGTAGACTCCTACAGACCTCCTTAATTCATGACACAGGACCAAGAAAGGCACCTAGCAGTATTTCAGTGAAATTAACCTCAAAGCAATAAAAAATATCCTAAAACAATGAAACCGTTAAGAAATCTTGAAATCAAGTTATCTTCCTAAGGTTCATAAATACACACAGTTAAAATCTCTTAATTCTGATGCAAGCACACTGAAGTATCAATAAGAATAAATGAGCAAAGACTTACTGTCCACAGTATCTGTTAGTTTATTTATCAAGACAAACTATTCCATGACCCAATATTCATGTTTCATACTTCTGGAACACAGGTCAGTGACAAACTTCCATGGAACTCAACCCAAAGAAATTCTGTGGAAAAAACACAGTGGCTTAGTTAATGACAAGCATTCTCTGCTAACACCTCACCACCCTTAAGGTCACATAAGGTCTACTCCTGCTACTGGAGCCTACACTTGGCTCACTCACCTTTTGCCCAAGAGAAAATCATTTCAGGCAGCCTGGGCTCCAGGTTCACTCTCTGCCAAGGTCCCTGACCATCCTAACCAGTTTTGGGTATATGACACCTTACTCTGACTTCTTTCCATTCACCAAATTCTGCCTTTTTCCTCCCTCTCAAGTCCACTCTCCTCCATTCCCTTCTCACATCCACATACTGTTCTGAAAAGCAGCAGCCAGTCTGTTCTAAAGAGTATTTCTATCTTTGTCTCCAAATCTTTTTTTCTTACTGTTTTTAAACACAATCAGCTTCTCATTTAAAAAAAAAAAAAAAAAAGGTAAAACTAACAAGTATTTAAAAATTAGCCCGTTAACATCTGATTACGAAATGCATACACACTGTGGTAACTATGAAAATGTCAAAGTTATAAGAAAACCAGCACTTAAGATGCAATACAGAACCATTAATATTTTCTTGATCTTTTTATTTTTACCTTCAGTCTTTTTTCTTCCCTGTGTAATTTTTACTAAACATAAAACACCCTTGGAGCACCTGGATGGCACAGTTAAGCATCCAACTCTTGGTTTCAGCTCAGGTCATGATCTCACAGTTGGTGAGTTTCAGCCCTGCATCAGGCTGTGCGCTGACACTGTGGAGCCTGCTTGTGATTCTCTTTCTCCCCATCTCTCTCTGCCCCTCTCCCACTCACACTGTGTCTCAAACTTAAAAAAAAAAAAAAAAAAAGCATACCCTTTATATAAAATATTTTCTATTATATAGTAATCTCATGTTACTTTGTGAATAGCATTTCTAATGGACATAATATAGTCCATAGTATGAGAAAAATCATAATTCCTTATCAATTTTCCAACCTTTAGAAATAAAGTTCTTCTTATTTTTTCTATCGTAAGTTATATGGTAGATACTTCATACATACATCCAACTGATTTCAGATAGTTCCTTTAAGATAAATAACTACAGGGGTGCCTGGGTCGCTCAGCTGAGTAAGCGTCAGACTCTTGATTTCAGCTCAGGTCATGATCTCACAGTTTGTGAAATCAAGCCCTGTGAAGGGCTCTACACTGAATTCTCTCTCTCCTCTCTCTCTGCCCTTCCCCCACTCTCTCTCTCTCAAAAAATAAACTTAAAAATTAGCTACAGCAACCAACACTAATAAAACAAGAAAAACACACAAAACGGCAGGAAATATCATGGACTTCTTTTCCTTGCTCTTGCCCCACCCCATCCTTGGTGCAGCACAATGTGCTCAGGAGGAAACTGACAATTCCTGGCTCTTCCCTCAGGACAGATGGTAAAGAATAAAAATCGCTTACAACATTCTGACTTGTTTGAGAGCTTCCCAAGGGACTTTTCTCTAACTTGCCTATCTCAGAACACCGGAACTGTGTGGCATACTTGAGATATCAGACTGCAAGCTGCTGAAAGTTGTGGTGGGTCCCAGGACACAAGAGCTACAGAGGACCTTCAGGCTCACAGGCACCTATGGGCAAGAGACTATGGGCAGAGGAATAAAACAGAACAGCTAACACTCTATACAGGAAACAGGATGAGACTCTTAGAGAAATTAACACTTAAAAAGCAACTGAGTATATACAAGAACTGGAACAAAAATGCATGCATACAAGCGCGCGCACACACACACACTCAAGAAAGATGTATCTCCAGAAAAAGTGAGACAACCCTGAGCCTTTATGCCGGGTTGTTTAGTGAAGATCTTCCCCTGCATGGAGGTAATCCACAAAGATGGGGAGGGAGTGGCTATTATTCAAATGCCCTAATTTCAACAAAAGACATACAAAGAAAGGGAAATATGGTCTATTCAAAAGACAAAATAAATTTTCAAAAACTGACACTAAAGAAATACAAGCCTCTAACTAAAAAGACTTTAAAACAACAGTCTTAAATACTGCTCAATGAGCTAAAGGAGAACTTGGACAACTAAATGAAATCAGGAAAATGATATACAAACAAAATATCAACAGAAAAATTGTTTAAAAAAATCAAAATTATGGTCCACAAAAACACAGTAACTGAAGTGAAAAAAATCTCTAAGGGGTTTAACAGCAGACTCAGACAAAAGAATCAGCAAACTTGAAGAAAGTTCATTTGAATTATTGAGTCTGGGAGGAGCACAAAGGAAAGAAAATGAACAACAAATCTTACGGGACCTGTGGGACATCATCACAAACATCAATATATGCATTATGGAACTCCCAGAAAAGCAAAGAGCAAAAGGCTTATTTATAGAAATAATGGCCAAAAACTTCCCAAATTTGAGGCAAGAAATGAATATACAAACACAAGAAGTTACTTGGAAGTAGGATAAACTCAAAGAAGCCCACATCAAGACACTATAATCACGCTCTCAAATCCAAAGACAATGGATCTTAAAAGCAGCAAGAGAAAATCGATTCATCACCTACATCACCTCTGTAAGATTATCAGTGGATTTTTCAGCAGAAACCTTGCAGGTCAGAAGGTTGTCAGATGATATATTTAAAGTGCTCACAAAAAAGTCAACCAAAAAACAGTATCTAGCAAAACTGTCCTTCAAAAATGAGGATGAAATTAAGACACTCCTCGATAAACAAAAAAGCTAAAGTATCAGGAGTTCCTCACTAGACTTGCAATGGGAGTTCTCCAAGTTGAAACAAAAGTATACTAAAGAGTAACTTGAAGCCATGTGAAAATATAAAGTTCTCTGGTAAAGGTAAATATATAGACAAATATAAACCAGCATCACTGTAATTGTTTCAGAACTCTTAAGTTTGTAGGATTTAAAAAACAAAAAGCATGAAAAAACCATAAATCTATGTTAACGAGTATGCTATATATAATTTGTGACTAATAAAGTGGGGGAGGAGAGTTGTTAAAGAGTAAAATTTTTATTTGCGATTGAAAATATCAGTCTGAAATAGATTGTCATTTTTTTTTTTCCAAATATATTTACTGGGGTGCCTGAGTGGCTCATTCGGTTAAGCGTCCGACTTTGACTCGGGTCATGATCTCATGGGTGTGGGTTCGAGCCCCGCATCAGGCTCTGTGCTGACAGCTTAGAGCCTGGATGGAGCCTGCTTCTGTCGCTCTTCCCCCTCCCACTTGCACTCTGTCTCGGTCTCTCGCTCTCAAAAATAAACATTAAAAAAAAAATTTTATTTATTTATTTTGAGAGAAAGACCAAAAGCATGCATGAGCGAGGGAGTGGCAGAGAGGGAAGAAGAGAGAAAATCCCAAGCAGGCTCCACACTGCCCGCACAGAACCCAACACAAGGTTCAAACCCATGAACTGTGAGATGATGACCTGAGCCAAAATCAATAACCGGAATCTTAGCTGACTGAGCCACTCAGGTGCCCCAGATTACTGTAATTTTAGCATGTCCTAGAAAATACCAAAGGTAACCACAAAGAAAATATCTATAGAATTTACACAAAAGGAAAACGAAAAGGGAATCAAAACATGTCACTACAAAGAAAAAAAAAACAAAAAAACAAAAAAAAAACTAAATGCAAAAGCATTGAGAGGAAAGGAAGGACAAAAAAGCTGTTCTACAGAAACAATAAAATGGCAAAAGTCTTTCCCTACTGGTAATCATCCTAAATATAAATGGTTTAAACTTCCCAAATGATACAGAGTGGCAGAATAAATAAAAAACAGGATCCAATCATATGCTGTCTACAGGAGATTCACTTTAAATCTAAGGACACCAAACAGTTCTAAAGTGAAAGGATAGAAAAAGATATTCCATACAAAATAATAATCAAGAGAACAAGAGTGGCTGTACTATCATCACACAAAACTTTAAGTCAAAAGTTACAAGGGACAAAAACATTATATAAAGAAGGGTCAATTTACCAAGAAGACAGAACAATTACATATGCACCAAACACCAGACCTTTCAAATATATAAAGCAAAACACTAACAGGTTGATGGGAGAAACAGCTCCATAGTAATGTAATATCCCACTTTCAGTACAGTAGTCCCCGCCCCTTATCCACTGGGGACACATTCCAAGACCTCCACTGGCTACATTCTAAAACCTGCAGTGGATGCCTGAAAACATGGATAGTACTGAAACCTGTACATACTATGCTTTTTCCTAGATATACATCCCTATGACAGTTTAAATTATAAATTAAGCACAGGAAGAGACTAACAAAATAGGACTTTCCTAATTGTTAACAGTAGACTGTAAAAAAATTTATTTAACTGTGGTCTCTCTCAAAATATCTTACTGTACCATACTCATCCTTCTTGTGATGTAAGATGATAAAACACCTACCAGATGAGGTAAAGGGAGATGAATGACATAGGAACTGTGGCATAGCATTAAGCTACTACTGACCTTCTGACAATATTTCAGGAGCAGGATCATCTAAAGGACCACAGTTAACCACAGGTAACTGAAATGGCCGAAAGTAAAACCATGGATAAATGGGAACTACTGTAATGGCTAAAGAACTAGACACAAGATTATTAAGACAAGAGGACTTGAACAACACTACACACCAGGTGGACCTGACAGGTACAGAACAGAACATGCTACCTAACACCACCACAAAACACAATTTTCTCAAGTGCAGACACTGTCCAGGATAGACCATATGTTAAACCACAAAACAAGACTTAATAGATTTAAAAGGCTGAAATTATACAAACTGTCTTTTCTGATCACAATGGACTGAAACTAGAAATGAATCCAAGAAGGAAAATTAAAAAAACCCACAAAAATGCTGAAATTAAACATGTTCTTTTTATAATTTTTTTTTTAATGTTTATTTATTTTTGAGCGAGACAGAGGGCAAGTGGGTTAGGGGCAGGGAGAGAGGGAGACACAGAATCAGAAGCAGGCTCCAGGCTCTGAGCTGTCAGCACAGAGCCCAACGCAGGGCTCGAACTCACGAACTGTGAGATCATGACCTGAGCCGAAGTCAGACGTAAGCTGAAGTCGGACGCTCAACCTACTGAGCCACCCACACACCCCTAAACGTGTTCTTTTTAACAACCAATGGGTCAAAGAGATCACAAGGAAAATCTTGAAAGATTTCAAATCAACGACCTAAGTTTAACACCTTAAAAACCTAGAAAAACTAAACTCAAGGCTAGAAAGGAAATAGTAAAAATTACAATAATATAGATAAATCAACAAAATCAAAAGCCAGTTATTTGCAAAGATCAACAATACTGGCAAACCTTTAGGCTAAGAAAAAAAAAAAAAAGGGAGAAGACCCAGATAACTAAAAACAGAAATGAAAGGGAACATTACAACTGATTTCACAGAAATAAAAAGGACTGTAAAACAATGCTATAAAACAACTCCGTTGACCAATTAGACAACTTACATGAAACAGATTAATTCCTAAAATATAAATCAGGAAGAAACAGATAATATTAAACAGACCTATAACTAGTAAGGACTTTCTAATAAAGAAAAATCCAGAATCAGATGGCTTCACAGGTGAATTCTATCAAACCCTTAAAGAATTTACACCAATCCTCCTCAAGCTCCTTCCCAAAAGAAGAAGAAGAGGAGGAGGAGGAGGAGGAGGAGGAGGAGGTTGTTTTAACATCTTAAACATTTCTGGGTGGGGAGACTGCCCCCTACTATGTTTTCCTAACCATTTCCTATGTTTCCTCTTGTGAAAACATGATTGATAATTTCATTAAATATAAAACATTCTAGAAGGCCAGCATTACCCCAACACCAAAGCCAGACTAATATATAATACAAGAAAACTACAGAATATCCCTGATGAATATAGATGCAAAACCCTTAACAAAATACTAGCAAACAGAATTCAACAACTCATTAGAAGGATTTTACAACATGAGGAAGTGGAATTTATTCTTGATGATTCAACACACTACAATCAATGTAATATACCACAGAAGCAAACAAAAACCACACATCATCTGAATGGAGAAAACTCAACTGAAAAATCTGATACCTTTTCATGATAAATACACTCAACAAAATACCTAGTAATAAATCTAACCAAGGAGGTGAAAGACCTACACTCTAAAAACTAAGACACTGATGAAAGAAATTGAATGGAAAGATATACCATACTAATGGATTCAAGACTTAATAAACATTGTTAAAATGTCCATACTGCCCAGAGCAGTCTAGAGATTCAATGCAATCTCTATCAAAATGCCAAGAGCATTTTTCACAGAACTAGAGCAAATAATCGTAAAATGTATGTGGAACCACAAAGACCCTGAATAACCAAAGAAAGAGAAAGAACAAAGCTAGAGTTACCAATTCCAAATTTCAAAATATCTTACACAGCAACAGTAATCAAAACAGTATAGTACTGGCACAAAAACTGACACACAGATCAATGGAACAGAGTAGAGCCCAGAAATAAATCCACACTTATATGGTCAATTAATCTACATGACAAAGGAGGCAAGTACATATGGGGGAAAACACAATCTCTTCAATAAATGGTGCTGGGAAAACTGGACCACTTTCTTATACCATACACAAAAATAAATTCAAAATGGATTAAAGACCTAAATGTGAGACCTGAGACCATAAAATTCCTAGAAGAAAGCATAGAAAGTAATCTCTTGGATGTCAGCCTTAGCAACATATTTATGGACATGTCTCCTCAGAGAAGGGAAACAAAACCGAAAATAAACTATTTGGACTATACCAAAATACAAAGCTTTTGCACAGCAAAAGAATGAATCAACAAAATGAAAAGGCAACCTACTGAATGGAAGAAGATATCTGTACACTATCTGATAAGGGGTTAATATCCAAAGCATATAAAAAACGTGTACAATTCAACACCAAAAAACCCCCAAATAATCCAATTAAAAATAGACAGAAGACCTGAACATTTTTTCCAAAGACAAACAAGGCCAACAGATAAGTGAAAAGATGTTCAGTATCACTAATCATTAGGGAAATGCAAAACAAAACCACAATGAGATATCACTTCACACCAGTCAGAATGCTAGTATCAAAAAACCAGGGGATAACAAGTGTTAGCAAGGATGTGGAGAAAAGAAAACTCTGGTACACTGTTGGTGGGAATGTAAATTGGTGCAACCACTGTGGAAAATAGTACAGAGATTTTTCAAAAAGTTAAAAATTGAATTACCATATGATCCAGTAATTCCACTACTGGGTACACACACACACACACACACACACACACACACACACACACTTCTTACTCAGCCATAAAACAGAATGAGATCTTGCCAACTGCAACAATATGAATGAATCTACAGGATATTATGCTAAGGGAAGCAAGTCAGGAAACAAACACACAGAAGCAGATGTAAGGGGGGAGGGTAATAGGGAGATGGGTAAAACAAGTGAAAGGTTTTAAGAGGTACATACTTCCACTTACAAAACAAGTCATGCAAATGAAAATTAACAGTACAGGGAAACAAATAATAAATCAGGAACAAATACAAACTACCACAACATAATAAAAGCCATATATGGAAAGGCCACAGCTAATATCATACTTAACTGGTCAAAGCCTGAAAGCTTTTTCTCTAAGATCAAGAAAAAGATAAGGATGCCTATTCTTACCACTTCTATTCAGTAAAGAACTGGAAGGGCTAGCCAAACCAAGTAAGCAAGAGAAAAGAAAGAAGACATCCAAATTGATAAGGAAAAAGTAAAACTATCTGTTTGCAGATGACCTGGTCTTATATGTAGAAAACCCTAAAGATTCCACAGGAAAAAAAAAAAAAGAAAAAGAAAAAGGTACTTAGAATAAACTAACTGAGCAAAGTTGCAGGATACAAAATCAACACACAACAGTCAGTTGTGTTTCTATCTACTAACAATGAATAATCATAAAAACATTAAGAAAACAATTCCAATTATAAAAGCATCCAAAAAAATAAAATACACAGGAATACTTAACCAAAAATGCAAAAGACCTATACATTGAAACTACAAAACACTGCTGAAAAAAAATTACAGATACAAATAAATGGAAAGGCATATCATGTTCATGAAGTGGAATACTTATAATTGCTAAGATGTCCAAAGTGAGCTACATATGTAATGCAATCCCTACCTCAACAGCATTTTTGCAGAAGTAGAAAAATCCACCCTAAAATTCAGAGAGACTATAAAGGGACCCTGAATAACCAAAACAATCTCTGATTTCAAAACTTACTATAAAACTACAGTAATTAAAATAGTGTGGTACTAACGTAAATATAAACCAATGCAACAGAACAGAGCCTAAAATAAACCCTCACATATACAGTCCAAAAATTACCAACAAAGGTACCAAGACCATCCACTTGGGAAAGGACCGTCTTCTCAACAAACACTATTGGGAAACTGGATAGTCACAAAAAATAAAGAAGTTGGACCCTTTTTGAATCTCTTATCTCAAAATTAACTCAAATGAATCAAAGACCTAAAGGTAAAAGCTAAAACTATAAAACCTGTAAGAAAACATTAGAGAAGCTTCAAGACACTGGAACTTATAAGAAAACATGACAGGGGCACCTATGTGGCTCAGTCGGTTAAGTGTCCGACTTTGGTTCAGGTCATGATCTTGCAGTTCATGGGTTCAAGCCCTGCACTGGGCTCTGTCCTGACAGCTCAGAGCCTGGAGCCTGCTTTGGATTCTGTGTCTCCCTCTCTCTCTGCCCCACCCTACTTGCACTCTGTCTCTCAAAAATGAATAAACAGTAAAAAAGAAAAAAAAAAAAATTTAAAAAAAGAAAACATAACAGAAGCTTCATGACATTGAATTTGGCAGATTTCTTGGATAGGACACCAAAAGCACAGGCAACAAAAATAAAAATTACATAAATTAGACCCCAACAAAATTTTAAATGTCTGTGCAAAGAACACAATCAACAAAGTGAAAGCAATCTTTAGAACGGGAGAAAATACTTTCAAATCATGTATCTGACAAGAGTTTGAAGAACTACAACTCAGCAACAATAAACCCCAATCTGATTAAATGGGGGAAGAACCTGATTAGCCATTTCTACAGAGGGCGTACAAATGGTCAACAAGCATGAGAAAAGATGCTCAACATCATTAACCATTAGGGAAATAAACATGAAAATCAAAATCCAGTACCACCTCACATCCATTAGGATGGCTACTGGGGGGGGAGGGAGGGGAACAGAAAACAAGTACTGGCAAGGTATGTAGTGAAACTGAAACCCTCCTGCACTGTCGACTGAGTATAAAATGGTGCAGCTGCCATATTAAACGGTATAGTGGTTCCTTACAATAAAGATAGAACTACTATATGATCCAACAATTCTACTTCTGGGTACCTACTCCAAAGTATCAAAAAGAGGGAATTTAAAGGGGTATTTACATACATCACAGCAACATTATTTACAATCATCAGAAGGTGGAAGCAATCCAAATGTCCACCAAAGGTGAATGAAAAAGCAAAATGTGATATATACATACCATGGGATGTTATTTAGCCTTAAAGAGGAAAGAAATTCCGACACATACCAAAACAGATGAATTTTGAGGACATTATATTAAGTAAAATAAGCCAATCACAAAAAGACAAATACTGTATGTTTCCACTTAAATAAAGTACCTAGAGTAGTCAAATTCAGAGACAGTAAGTAGAGTGGTGGCTGCCAGGGAATGGGGGGAATGGAGAGTAGTTCAATGGGTAATTGTGCAAGATGAAGAGTTCTGGAGATTGGTTGTACAACAATGTGAAGGTACTTAACAATCTGTATTTTACCACAATTTTTAAAAAATTTTAAACAGTAACTTCAAACAGCTATATTACCTTTACATTCCAAAATCACTTTGCACTCTGAAAGATACCAGCCTTCTTCATCTCCTCAAAATCTTTCATGGAATCATAATTTCTGTAGAAATCTGCATACGCCTTCTTTCTTGGTTCGGCCACAGCAAACTAAAACGTAACATATCCCATTAGGGCTTATTTTTTAAATCATTAGAAACAATATCCAAAGACAACACAAATCATAATGTTTGTGTTCGTTCACCTTTAACTTGAACTCTGTATTTCCTAAGACAAAGGTTGGAAGCACTGACACAGATGGAAAGGAAGAGCCTCATGGAAACTACTCAGCAAGAGGGGCCTTCCTTGCTTGGGGACAGATTACTCCTTTTGTTGGGTGTGAGTGTGTACACTGGTAATAGCCAAATGAAGATACCCAGAAAGCTAAAAGGTTTTAGGGAGAAGACAGCTGCCTTCCCTCCAGCAAAACCCAAATATCCCCACAGCTGACACATGCTAAAATATTCTGGTTCAATTTAAATTACATTAATTTCAAAGGAGTCAGATCAATTCAGTACCCACCTGCCTCTAAATGGCACAAGAAGCTTTCTATCTGGTAAGAACAGTTCCAGGTAATTTACACTTCAACATCATTTAAGCCCTTAGAATAGATATTGAACTGTTTTACAGATGAGGTATTGGAACTCAGAATTTAAGTAACCTGATTAAAGTCTAGGAAGAAGCACTAGTTGGTAGATGGGTCAGCCAGGATTCAAACCCAGGTCTTTCATTTGGCAAAGGTTTTATTTTCCACAAAACATTACCTACTGGATTTCAATGCATGGGTTATATAATACAAAATCAAATCCCATCCTGCATAAAAAAAAAACAGTAAAAATTCGTCAAGTGCCAAACTACATCCATTAAGGTATTGCAGACATACACAGAATCATGACACTTGGTATGAATATGGTAAGAGCCCTTTACTTGACAAGTTTGACTGCCTCACCTCCTATCTAAATTCCCAACTATTTTCTTCCAGGGAGACCAAGAGGCAGGAGTCCCAATGCAACCCTCTGAATGCCAGCCCATTACCCAGAAGATAACTGAGCATTTCTTGTTAGAACAAGAAAAATATTTTTCCTTTTAAAAACATGGTATGCTAGGGGCGCATGGGTGGCTCAGGTGGTTGAGCGTCCAACTTTGGCTCAGGTCGTGATGGCATGGCTGGTGAGTTCAAGTCCCGCATCAGGCTCTGTGCTGACACCTCAGAGCCTGGAGCCTCCTTCAGATTCTGTGTCTCCCTCTCTCTCTACCCCTCCCCTGCTCGCACTCTGTCTTTCTCTCTCAAAAATAAACATTAAAAAAAATTTTTTTTAATGTATAAATAAAAATAAAAACATCGTACACTAAGGCAGACAAAAATAAAGTAAAAGGCTCAGTGAACCCAAAAAATAACAGCAAATGGGTGTTACAGCTCTACCTAAATTGTTTTGTTTTGTTACACTTGAACTAGACTCTTTTTAGGTCAAAAATCTGGTAGTCAAAAAAAAAACTATTAATTTAGATCCACTACACCATGAGTTACTTGAAAGCCATAAAATCTATATCTGAGGCCTTACACAAAATAAGCTAATACCTGAAAATTTAGAACAAGCCTAATTTATATAACAGTAATTGCTCTACCTACAGGGGAAAATCCCTTCAGGATAAGTCTTGTCTCAAAATCTAACCCATATTCATGAATTTTGGCTTAGCAGATTAACTTAACCAAAAATGATTTACTGGTGGGCAACTTCATGTAAAAAGCATAAAAGCTGATTAAAATTGTGAGTATAAGTCAAACTAAGAATGAAGGCCAAATCAACAAAGCAATCTACACTAACTGGACAGGGGAAATGAAGGAAGCGAGCATCTACCAAGAGAATCAAGTTTACACCTGCCTTAATTCTTTAATAAGAATTTGGATTCCTCAGTGCTTTGGGAACTTTCCATCCAATCAAACACTAACTGTACACAAACATTGACTAATCTACCAAGCAAACTTTAAAACTTTTCATTCAGAATAGATGGACCATGGGTCTGCCATGGTCCCAGCTCTTAATTTAGAAGAGACACAACCTAAAGCAAGTACTATTTAAAATACAATGTGCCCAGGGGCACCTGGGTGGCTCAGTCGGTTGAGCGTCTGACTTTGGCTCAGGTCATGATCTGGCGGTCTGTGAGTTCAAGCCCCACGTCAGGCTATGTGCTGACAGCTCGGAGCCTGGAGATTGCCTCAGATTCTGTGTCTCCCTCTCTCTCTGCCCCTCCCCTGCTCATGCTATGTCTCTCTCTCTCTCTGTCAAAAATAAACAAACATTAAAAAAAATTTTTAAAAAAAATACAATGTGCCCAATACTGTAAAAAACAGTCTGGTACCAAGTGACTGAGAACCTAGCAAAGCACAACCAACGCATCTGGAGGAATAGGCTGCAATTCCATAAAGGAACATTTGAGAATCTTGAGGATAAACTGGAATTTGTCACGCGGTGAGATGAAGACATTACTGTTGTATACAAACTCATGGGAGAAAGCAGAATTGGGTAACAGCAACTACTTACAAAGGGCTGGAGAACAGGGTGTAGTAGGACTGCTGGAAAGAGGATGAAAAGGCAGAAAGGACTAATCAGAAAGTATCTTAAAATCAAAACTAAGTTTCAGCAAATCATCCTTGATCCATTAGTAAGCAATGAAACCAATTTAGAAGATTGCAGCCAGTAGTTAATATATTTACTACAGAGCAAAAATTTGAAAGCCACTGCACACTGGGCATTCAGGAACCCAATGACACAACAGATCTATTCTGGGTTTTTTTTTTCTTTAAGTTTATTTACTTATTTTGAGAGACAGCAAGCAATGCAAGCAGTTGAGAGTGAGAGAGAGAGGGAGAGAATTCCAAGCACTAACAGTGTGGAGCCTGACATGGGGCTCAAACTGTGAGATCATGACCTGAGCCAAAACCAAGCGTCAGACACTTAATCAACTGAGCCACCTATGCACCCCAAACAGATCTATTCTAGAAGCCAAGGTTCAAGGCGGCAAGAATCCACACAAGTTACAAAGGCCTCAAGTTTGATAGTAACAATTAGGACACTGAGAGTGAAGAAATGAGTCCCCCAAATTTCTCTCCTTACCCCCACTTCATTTACTCATCCATCCATCCTTTTCCCACATTTATTTCATGCCCACTATATGCCAGGTAGAAAAGATCTCATGGAGCAAAGAGTTTATTTACTTTTTTGTGCTTGTCTCTTCAAAGGGGCCCAAAGCAAAGACCTCTTAGTGCTTTTCCTCAAGCTGTTCTCCCTCCCCTTAGCACTTCAAATTCACCCTTTCAAGGCACAAATTCTACCTTCTCTTTCAAAGAGCTATGATCCACAGTGTGACCCACAATATCCCTCTCTCCCACTGAAACAAAGACATCAATCAACTATCAGAGTACAGATCCCGAGTACATGGAGGACAGGGTCCTTTCTCTCCCACCTTTATTCTTCCAAACTGTATATAAGCTGCTCCAGAACAGCTCTGGGAAATGAAATGTTCTTTCATTGTTACTGTCTTGCAAGAATACCTAATTTTTTCACCTCCCCCAACTTGACTCTAACTTCTTTAAAGACACATATTTAGAGGTATATACACTTAGTATACTCCAAAGCACCTGGAACTCTATACAATCTACCACTGTACTGAATTTTAGATACTACATCTTATTCAACAGATACTTTTAAGCATCTATTTGTGGGTCAGCCAACTGACAATGGGGTGCCACTGTAAACAAAAAAAGCACCCTGCTCTAATGAGGCTCACAATATACTAAAAAATACTAGAACTAAACACTAAAATTATTAAGTACAAAGCGTTGCAAAGCTTTAATTCTCTCATGGGCCACTATGACACATGGTCATAAACACATGTAATACCATAAACATTTTTATAGAAAAAAGTTGTAAATGTAATGTGGAGACTTAGAGAAATATAAAGCATATAGAGTATGTTGGGAAAAAGGTGGCATAGGAAACACCAGGAATCTCTCCCAACCTATACAACTGCACTAGCACAATGTGTCTAGTGTAACTTTCCTGAAACTTTGGATCTCTTGAAGGCATACAACAGGCAGGTGGCCACTGTTGTTGCCCCCCCCCCCCGCCCCCGCCAGACTCTTTTTCACCTGAGCAATTTCCAGGAAACCTAAAAGGATAGAGCACCTTTCCCCCCGCCCCTTCATTTTTCTCTTTTTCAGAGCCAGACATTAAAGACTAGGACATTCAAAGCCTTCTACATATATAATTCTCAGAGAAATTGCAGAATGGATTAAAAATGACCCAACTAGGGGTGCATGGGTGGCTCAGTCAGTTAAGCATCCACCTTCAGCTCAGGCCATGATCTCACAAACCATGGGTTCAAACCCCACGTTGGGCTCTGTGCTGACAAGTCAGAGCCTAAAGCCTGCTTCATATTCTGTGTCTCCCTCTCTCTCTGCCCCTCCCCTGCTCCCGCTGTCTCTCAAAAATGAATAAACGTAAAAAAAAAATGACCCAACTATATATGCTATCTACAACAGACTCATTTCAGATCCAAAGACACAAATAGATTGAAAGGGAAAGGGTGAAAAAAGATGTCCTATGTCAACAGTAACCAAAGAGAGTGGCTATACTAATATCAGACAAGGTAGACTTCCAATCAAAAAAATTACAAGAGAGAAAGGACTTTATTTATTCATAAAAGTTTCAATAAGGCAAGAACTTATAACATTTAGAAACATTTACTCACCCAGTAACACCAGCAAAACATATAAAGCAAAAACTGACAGAAATGAAGAGAAAAATATTTCTCCAATAACAGTTAAGACTTTAATAGCCCAATCTCAATAATAGATAAAACCAGACCTAAGTAAGGAAACAGAGGACTTAACTCATGAAACCAACCCGATCTAACACCTATACAAAGAATACTCCACCCAACAACAGACAACACATTCTTCTCAATTTCACATGGGATATTTTCCAGGATAGACTAAACAGGCCACAAATTAAGTGTCAACAGATTTAAAAAGATAGATACACAAAGTATGTTCTCTGATCACAATGGGATGAAATTAAAATCAGTAACAGAAGGAAAACTGGAAAATTCACAAAACTATAAAGTTTAAGCAACAAACATTTAAACAACCAATGGATCAAAGAAGAAATCAGGAATGAAATTAGAAAATATTTAGAGACAAATGAAAATGAAAGCACAACACACCAAAACTTATGGGATACAGTGAAAGCAGAGCTAAGGGGGGAAAATTTTTAGCTATAAACACACATATTAAAAACAAGAGAGATCTCGGGGCGCCTGGGTGGCGCAGTCGGTTAAGCGTCCGACTTCAGCCAGGTCACGATCTTGCGGTCCGGGAGTTCGAGCCCCGCGTCAGGCTCTGTGCTGACAGCTCGGAGCCTGGAGCCTGTTTCCGATTCTGTGTCTCCCTCTCTCTCTGCCCCTCCCCCGTTCATGCTCTGTCTCTGTCCCAAAAATAAATAAACGTTGAAAAAAAAAAAAAAAAAAACAAGAGAGATCTCAAACCAACAACCTAACATTATAACTTACGGAACTAGGAAAAAGAACAAAATAAACCAAAAGCTAGAAGAAAGGAAATAATAAAGATTAGAGCAGAGATCAACAAAACAGAGACTAGGAAAACAAAAAAGAAAAATCAACGAGGCCAAAAAACTGGTTCCTCAAAACCATATATAAAATTGACAATCCTTTAGCAAGATGGGCAAAGAAAAAAAGAGGGAAGATTCAAATTACTAACATCAGAAATGAATACTACAGATTCTACAGAAATAAAAAGGATAATAAGAGAATAGTATGAACGACTGTATACCAACAGACTGGATAACCTATATGAAATGGATAAATTCCTATAAACACAAAACCTACCAAGACTAAATTACAAAGAAAGAAAAAATCTGAATAGAACTATAACTATTAAGGATATTGAATCAGTAATCAAAAATCTCCCAACAAAGAAAAGCCTGGACCTGATGACTTCACTGGTCAATTCTACAAAAAAAAAAAACCTAAAGAATACCAGTCCTTCTGAAATCTTTCCAAGCAACTGAAGTAGAGGAACACTAACTCACTTTATGAGACCAGCATTATACTGATACCAAAGCCAGACAAAACACAGAAAACTACAGGCCAATATCCTCCACGAACACTGATGCAAAAATCCTTGACACAATACTAGCAAATTGAATTCAGCAGCATATTAAAAAAACTGTACGCCATTACCAAGTGAAGCGTATTCCTGGAATGCATGGATGGTTCAACATACAAAATCAGTGTAATACACATTAAAAGAATAAAAGAGAAAAAAAACCACAATAATCTCAATGCAGACAACGCATTTGACAAAGTCAATACCCTTTCATGATGAAAAAAAGAACACCCCATCTAGGAACAGAATGAAATTACCTCCACATAACCCATAAGATGTCCACTGTTGTACTTCTATTCAACACAGTACTCTAAGTTCTAGGCAGAACAATTAGGCAAGAAAGAGAAATAAAAGGCATCCAAATGAGAAAGGAAGAAGCATAATCATCTGTCTACAGATGATGTATGTAGAAAACCCTAAAAATTCCACACAGAAAAAAAACTTGTTAGATAACAGCAAAGCTAGCAGGATGTAAAATGTAAGATGGTGCCACAGAAAACAGCATGGTGGTTGCTTAAAAAATTACACACAGAATTACCAAATGATCTATCAATTCCACTTCTGGATATATACTGAAAAAAATTAAAAGCAGGGTCTCGAAGAGATACCTGTAACCCATGTTCATAGAAGCATTATTCACAATAGCTAAAACATGGAAGCAACCCAAGTGTCCATCAAAGGTGAATGAATAAGCAAACTGTGGTACCAACATACCATAGAATGTTATTTGGCCTTAAAAAGAAAGGAAATTCTGACACACGCTATGACAAGGATGAAACTTGAGGATATTATGCTAAGTGAAATAAGCCAGTTACAAAAAGACAAAATAATGTAGGATTCCACTTACATGAGGTACCTAGAGCAGTCAAATTAAAACACAGAAAGCAGAACTGTTCCATGGGCTGGGAGTGGGGAAGGGATGGGTTTACTGTCAAATGGGTATAGTTTCAGTTTTACAAGATGAAACTAGGTGAATGGTAGCAATGGTCATACAACATTATAAATGTATTTAATACCACTGAATTGTACACATAAAAATGGCTACATCTTGTGTATTCTACCACAATACAAAAAAATTATTTAGAAAAACCCAAAGGGCATAATGTTAAAATTCACAGGAGACAGAGCGTTAAAATGCAGTTCTATGGCAACAAATCCATTAAGGTTACTTACCAAACAGAACTACTGCCTTCCTGACATCCCTCTGCTTTAATAAAATTATATCCTTGTGTTATGGACTGAACTGTGTCTTCCAAAACTCATGCGTTGGAATCTTAAACCTCTAATACCTCAGAATGTAACCAGATTTAGAGATGGGTCTTTAAAGAGGTAAATTAAAATGAGGTTTGTGAGTCCCAATCCAACATGACTAGCATCCTTGCAAGAGGAAATTCAAACAAAAACACAGTAGCACAGAGAACCATGTGAAGACAAAGGGAGAAACCCACCTACAAGCCAAGGAGAGAGGCTTCAAAAGAAATCCACCTTGCAGTCACACTGATCTTGGATCTCCAACCCCCAGAACACTAAATAAATTTGTTTAAGCCACCCAATTTGTTGTACTTTGTCTGGCAGCCCTTAAAAACTAATACTGCTTCCTTTAAAGTTGAAGAACAAGCTATCTAGAGAATATGAGGTATTTTCCTGCCGCACTGAGGTAGGGGAAGGGAGAACATTAAAGAGGGAGTTTCTTTAAAAGCCTCAGAACTACTTATGAAAATAAAATACATTTTCAAATTTAAAACACATTTTCTGGACCATAGGCACAAAGTAGAAATCAAACATACAAACCTTATAGAAAGCTGCAACCCCCAGGGAAACAGCGAACGCTCCGACAATATGAAATCGCAGGCGCTTGGCCAGAAGGCCTCGCATCTGAGGTTTCGCCAAAGCACCGGAAGTCATGGTAGTTATTCTCCTTCAAAGATAAAATAATAATAAAAACAACTCTGAGAACATAAAAAGATATCTAAGGGATCCTTACAATAACGCACTTTAATACCAAGAGGGGCACAGGCATGATCCCTCCCACAAAGCCTAAGGTGTTTAAAAGCTTAGTCTGCTTCATGGTCGCACGCTGAACGACGACCCTAAACAAACCAGATCATTGCGGCCCAACAACAGAAAGCAGGGAGTATAAACTACAAACAAAATTATCTCGACCCCAGGAAAGATAAGCAGTGGCTCTAGACTGACAAGTGCAAACGCATTTAAAGCGTTTACTCTCGTGCGAACTATCAGCCCATAATTCCCACTTCTTTGACGAGAAAACTGGGGCACACGAAGGAGACTTTTCCAAGGTCACGCGGTGAAAGATTTAAACTCGGGCAGGAGCCCAGCCGTGACCTCCAGGGCCCACCCAGTGACCGCTGCGCGGCCCCACAGACCTTCCGCCAAGGCGGCCGGGGCGCTGGGAGGCTGCCGGACGCCCACCTTCCACCCCCTCCCAGTTCCACCAGGCACGGCAACCCTTTTCCATCTTCCCGAGAGTGGAATCACCAACGTTACCACGCAGCGAGCACCGACCTCGCGCCGACGCAGCTGGCTGTTTCCCCTACGTAGCCCCTTAGCCTCAAGACCGCCTGAAGAAGAAACCGCCCCTCCCTTTGCACAGGTGAAAACGCTGGGGCCAAATGAAATGACCTAACCAAGGTCACACTAACTGGAGGAAAAACACAGCAGAGACCAGGTCCGGGCCGGCCGCCTTAGAAGCCCAGCTGCCTCCTCCAGACCCCTGCAGCCCAGTCGGCCCCCGGGGGCGCTGGCGGTCAGCCCGCGCGACCCTCCAGAGGCCGCGGCGGGGGCGTGCAGGGGTCGAGCCAGCGAGAAGTTAGAAGCTCCTGACCGCAGAGATGCAAGCGCAACTCAACTCCAGGGCAGAGCGAGAGCAGGCAACGGGATGCGGCAGTTATGAGAGCTCAGACGACAACAACACTCACCTCAACACCAACCTGAAACCCAACGTCCTTCCTAACTGATACAGAAATGGACGACGGTCCAGCTGAGCGCAGGCGCAGAAGCAGCGGAGAGGACCCAGCGACGGTAGCCGGAAGAGTTCAAAAGACCTCCAGCGCTCCTCCAGCCGCTCACGGCTGAAGTTCAAGGGTGTGGTTCGTTTCTTCCCTGTGGGACGTTAGACTAAACACCTGACCTTCTGAGTTGGTTTTCTTAGTAAATTGGAGATTTTATTCTTACTCATATACATAGTTGGTATGAATTTATTAGAGAATACAAAGATAGTTAATATGTGAATATTTTAAAATGTACCTTACAAATACAGAACAAATCATTCTGGGCCCATGGAGTGCGCGAACCGTGTGCACAAACTGCCATTTACATTACAACTACCCTCAGGTGAATAATCGTTTGGTTTGGGTAAAGGGTGAATAAGATAGCCAAGTTCTAGGACCTCAGAGCCCTGCTGATGAGACAGACATAAACAGATTTACATTAATCCCAAGTGGAGGGCACTTCCACAGAGACATGACCCAATGAAACAATTACCCTCCTGACAGAGCTAATACAAGGAATATTTGTGTGGGGTTTTTAGTAAAAGACATGTATCTTTTTAATGTTTATTTTTCAGAGAGAGAGAGACCCAATGGGGGAGGAGCAAAGAGACAGGGGGCAGAGGATCCGAAGTGGGCTCTGTGCTGAGAGTAGAGAGCCTGATGGAGGGTTTGAATTCGGCAACTGGGAGATCATGTCCTGAGCTGAAGTCGGCTACATAATTGATTGAGCCACCCAGGCACCCCAAGAGACAAATATCTTAAAGGAAGACAACTGGAAGTTTATGGAAAGTGATGTGTAGGGGTAATGTGCTTGTGCCTTAGGGGTGTCAAGCTTGGTTTTTATTAAAACAACCTTGATTTACAGTGTTCTTTAAGTCAACTCAGCAAGCACTGTGGAAGATACACTAGGATACAAAATATACATGATATAGATTAAACATATATTGATTGAGCATTTACTATATACCAGGCTCTGCTATATAGTAGGACAAATCTTCAAGGAGGTACATTCTTGTCAGGGACTCTTTGTTCTCAACAGACACTCTATAGAGAGACCTTTCAGCCATATAGAAAAGATGCTAATTGAGGGCCAAAGTGGGTTTGTACCTCAGTAACACTCTTTTCAGACCTCTTGTCAACCATCTACCCCACTAAAAATCTTTACAAGGGTTTTCCCAGGCTGTAACCTGTTCCTATTTTCTTTCCATCCACACTCCCACAACTGGCCCAGAGAGAAAACAGTAAATTTCAGAATTTACAGGGATTGCTGTGTATTGAATACTCAGGGAAGGCTTCAGGGAAGTCATGGAAGAAATGGAAATGGAGCTGAAACTCAGTCTAATGGAGAAGCCTAGATAAGTGGAGAAATCTAAGAGACAAAATTGGTCAGAAGACTATGGCAAAGACAGACACACTCAGGGAACAGAGCTTAGCCTGGATGGAGTGTTTATTGGTGGTTTAGGAACACTGGATGGGTAGAGAAGCACATAGTCAATCACAATAATCCAAGGTGACACATGAATAGAACCTGAATTATAGGGGTGAATAGAAAAGATGGCAAATGTGGGTTCTGTTCTGGATCCTAACAGACCTGTATTTGAGTCCCAGCTCATGACCTCCTGGCTGGGAAATTTCTTAATCTTTCTAAGTCTGCTTTCTCCTCTCTAAAATGACATCCTTTTTTCTTTAATGATATATTTAACCCAGTATATTAGTATTACTATTATTTTAACACGTAGTCAATATAAAAATTATTCATGAGATTTTTACATTCTTTTCTCATACTAAGTCTTTTGAAATATTGTGTGTATTTTTCAAGTATAGTACATCTCAATGCAGACTAGCCACATTTCAGTTTCTCATAGCCACATGTATTATTGGACAGCATAGTTAAAACACTTTAGTCATAAGAGAATGCTCAAGATCTATTGCTAAATAAAAAGGCAGACTGCAAAACTATGCTGTGTGATCTAATTGTGTAACACACGCATGAAAATATACATATGTTTGGATATGTAGAAAATAGTATTGAAAAGAGCCCACAACAGAAACTTGTATTGGGGATAATTTTTTATATTTTGTCTACTTTTATGTATTCTCTGTTTGATCATGGCTTTCTTTTATAGTTAGAAAAAAAATGTGATTTTCTAAAGGAGAGATATGTTTGTTTCTTATTATCACTGTAACAAACTACGAAAAACTTACCTTAAAACAACACAAATTTGTTACCTTACAGTTCTGTAGTTCATTAGTCTGAAACAAGTCTCACTGGACTAAAATCAGTGTGCCAGCAGGGTTGTATTCCTTCTGGACACTTTAGAGCAGACTCTGTTTCCTTGCTTTCTCCACCTTCCAGGGGCTGCCTACATTCCTTGGCTCATGGTCCCCTTCCTCTATTTTCAAAGCCAGCTATGTTGCATGTCTCTGATCCTGATTTCGATGTCACATCTCCCATTCTGTTCTTTTCTGCCTCCCTCTTCCATAATCTCCCTTGTGATTACATTGGGTCTACTTGGATAATCAAGGATAATCCTCCTATTTTAATGTCAGCTGATTAGCGACCTCAATTTCATCCGCAACTCCATTCCCCTTTGCTTCATAACATAACATGATCCAGGGATTAGGCCATAGAACCCAACTTGGAAGGGTCATTATTCTGCCTACCACAAAAGGCATAGTCATGATTGCACTATCTAAAAAATATCTCTATTCTCCTCTCAGGGATATGGTAGGACTATACTTCCCTGATGCCTTTAAAGTTAGGATATGACTCGCTTTGGCCAATGCAATAGAAGTGGAAGTGACATGCATCAATTCTGGGTAGAAGCTTTACAACACAACGTGTGTCTGCCATGTTCTCTTTGCCCTGACTTTGTTATAAGGGAAGTATTGATTGAAATGGCACTTATGTCAGCTGGATCTGAGAAAGATTAAGATAAGCAGAACCTTCCTACTATTTTTCACTGGCCAGACTCTGTGAGTGAGAAATAAATGGTATGGTAGTGTGTTATTCCACTGATATTCAGGGGTTGTTTGGTCCTATAGACAAACTTAGCTTGTCCTGACTGGTAGAAGAGGTTAAGAAATGTGTCTGTTTTAGTTAGGGGTGTGTGTGTGTGTGTGTGTGTGTGTGTGTGTAAATGCTGAGACAGGTTAAGTGATAGAGACCATGAGAGTGTGAAGAGGAAATGGGGACATTAAGGGGGTGGGGGGACACTGGAAATAAGCTATGTTGATCACCATACTTTCTCCTAAGTTAGAACAAAATGGCTTATCCATGTTAGGGGCATCTTTGGGCCCACCTTTGACCTCTAGAGAAGCCCTAAATTTTGTAATAGAACCTGTCTGCTGCTCAAGAGCCCTTCAGCTGCTAGCCCAAGGGAACCCTGGATGTTTGGGGCCCTCAGGAGGGGTTTTCCCTGAGGCATCACCTCCTCAAGGCTTCTTAGGCTGGTAAAGTACTATATTCTAGGGGACTCTGGACTCCCTGAAGTTTGTATGTGGATCAGGGACATGTTTTCACGCCATCCCAAGACTGAGCTACTGCCTCACTGTATCTGTAAGCCATATGAAGCATCCAGTAGTTTGCAAAACATGTTCACTTTTGTGTTTCCATTTTGTCCTCTCAATAATCCCATGAGATGAACAGGGATTTTTGTTTTTTATTTTTATATTTTAAATTAAATGTTTATTTCTTTTGAAAGAGAGAGTGTGCATGCACATGCATGGGAGGGGCAGAGAGAGAATCCCAAGCAGGCTCCATACTGTCAATAAAGAGCCCAATGTGGGGCTCGATCCCATGAACTACAAGATCATGACCTGAGCCAAGATCAAGGGTCAGACACTCAACTGACTGAGCCACCCAGGTGCCCCAGGGACTGTTTTTTTAGATTAAGACACTGAGGATTACAGTGGTAGAAAAATAGAAGAACTGGGAATAGAATCTAGAGTGGGATTTGTCCCATACCAGGGCTGTGAAGAGTGCTTCCAGAGGAACAAATCTACCTCAGTGAACACCACTCATTAGTCTGTGATGATTTGTTGAGCACCTACTCTGTGCTCTGTGTTGCTATCCCTAATGGCTGAGAGTATAGTCCCAAGAAGCCACAAAAGATACTCCCCAAATCAGTAGATAATTTCATAACCTTCCATTTCTGTTTAGTTGAGTAGATATATCCTCCTAGGTCCCACTTAGAAAATCTAAGAAGTTATTAATTCAGACTAATAGTAATGAGGTCTGTGAAACAGCTAAGTGCCAGATGTTGTGCTTTTCTGGCTACTTCGGAGCTAGCAGTAATTAAAAACAATTTTCCTGGAATTGAGCTGACATCATCCACAGAAGCTCTACATAGAGATGTTCTGACTTGATAAAGCCCTCTATGAAATGAAGCTATTAACTGAAAGAGTCATGTTAAACTCAACTGCATTAATAATACAGAAAGGGGGAAAAATCAAAGTTTACTAGATAGAAAAGAAAAAACAAGCAAACCAAGAGAATATGGAAATACCATATTTTAACTTCTAAGAGGACACAACAAAGCCAAAAGATATAAATTATCACTCTGAGATAGGACACTTGAAAACTTTTTAATTCATTTGAAAAAGAGAGTCTCTTAGTAGTTACATTGCGATCTCGCTTTGAACTTGTGTCGATTTTCATTTACAAATGTGTTGAACTAGTCATGGGCGCCTGGGTGGCTCCATCAGTTAAGCATCCAGCTTCCACTCAGGTCATGATCTCATGGTTTGTGGGTTCAAGCCCCGCATCGGGCTCTGTGCTGACAGCTCAGAGCCTGGAGCCCGCTTCAGATTCTGTGTCTCCCTCTCTCTCTGCCTCTCCCCTGTTTGTGCTCGGTCTCTCTCTCTCTCTCTCTCTCTCTCTCTCTCCCTCTCTCTCTCTCAAAAATAAACATTCAAAAATATTAAAAATAAATCGGGGTGCCTGGGTGGCTCAGTCAGTTGGGCATCCGACTTTGGCTCAGGTCATGATCTCACAGCTTGCGAGTCCCAGCCCCCTGTCGGGCTCTGTGCTGACAGCTTAGAGCCTGGAGCCTGCTTCAGATTCTGTGTCCCTCTCTCGCTTTGCCTCTCCCCACTGGTGCTCTGTCTCTATCTCAAGAAAAAATAAACATTAAAAAAATTTTTTTTCAATAAATAGATAAATCAAGGGGCCCAAGCAAACCTTTCAGAAAGGCCATCTCACCCATTACTACCTGAAAAAAATGGATCAATCTGGCCCCATTCATACACCAAACCCCCCTCACATTTACCTTTAGCCTTCTCTGGATTAGAAAAAGCCTGAATTTAAAATGTACCCAATATTCAAATTATAACATATGGAGAATCAACAAATCTACATGTGGTATTTTGAGCATTTTAAACAATAAGCTAAACCAAATCCTCCCACTATAATTCAAAAAGTATTTACATAGCACTTACTACGTTCCCCGTTCTGTGCCAGCCATTAGGGAGGGTGGTAAGGAATTGCAAAACCCAGCCTCTGTACTTTAGTATCTGGTAATTTCATTAAAGAGAAGATTCGTGAAACCCTATACAAGAGAATAAAGTTCAAACCAAAATGAGATGGAAATAGCTAATGCAGAGGAAAGTTCGGAAGAGGAAAGATCTGTGTGAGACGGACCATTCATTCATTCAACAAATATTTACCAAATATAGAACTGTGTGCCAAGCACTATTCTATACACTAAAGATATGGTATGAAAAAGACAAAGTTCTTGCTTTCATGGAGTTTATGTTGTCACATGGGACACAGAGAGCACACCAATAAACAAACAAATACATGCTATAGTGTCTGATGGTGGTTAAGTGCTGTGAAGAATGAAACAGAGTGCTAGTGTGGTGCCCTTTTAGATGGAGGCCAGGAACACCCTCTCTGAGGAGGTGACCTTTGAGCAGAATCCCTACTGATATGAGGAATGAGCCCCATAGAGATCTGGGAGAAGAGTGCTCTCTGCAAAGAGATCAGCAAGGGAGGTGACATGATGTGGCTGTGTTCCAGACAGCAAAAAAAGGCTAATGGAACTGGAACTGAGTAAGTGTGGGGGAGATGTCCAATCTGGCCCCGGAGACATCACTCAAGTGAAGTCTTGTTGTTGACTTGAAGTCCATGTTGACTTGACATGGGATTAGTTTGTCATCCTGAGCACATGGGGAGAACATTCCAGCTGATCAGTTAAATTTCTACCACCTGGTGCCATAAGGACTTATAATAGGGTTAGAGAAAAGTAAAGAGAATTAGAGAGTTACATTTCCTACATGTCTATAAGGCGTACATTTGAGGACTCAAGTTAACAGTTCTTATAACACATCTATTTGCTCCCTTATCAACTATTTTGGGTTTTAATTGCTAACTCTTTTTTAAAAAACTGTTCTCAGGGCCACCTGCGTGGCTTAGTCAGTTGAGCGCCTGATTTTGGCTCAGGTCATGATTTCATGGTTCGTGAGTCTGAACCCCACATTGAGCTCTGTGCTGACAGCTCAGAGCCTGGAGCTTGCTTGGATTCTGTGTCTCCCTCTCTCTCTGCCCCTCCCCTGCATTCTCTCTCTCTCTCAAAAATAAACATAAAAACATTTTAATAAAAAAATAGAACGTTTAAAAAAAATTCTCAGATTGATGATGATAAAGGAAGCAAAATGGGAACGAATAATCCTATCTTCACACTGCCTTCTGTAAGCAGTGGCAATTGTCTTGCCTCTTTGAAGAGCTTTAAAACCCCTTTCAAGGCCTCTAAATTGAATTATCAATTTACAGGAAATACAAGGGACAGAGGACCATGTTAAACACCACCACAGGGATGTAGTTGGCAGAATCCAGACTGTGGGGAACTCTACAGAACAACCTGGTTTCTTCCAAAAAATTGTGAGGAACACAAAAAGGTAGACAGTGAGAAATGTAGGGAAAACCTATAGAGTAAAAGAGACTTCAGGAACATGTCAACCAATCACAATGTGCAGAACTTGTATGGATCCCAACACAAACTGCAGAGAGGAAAGACAAAAAAACCTACAAATATTTATGACCTAGAGGTGACTGGAAATTTGAACATTAATAGTCTATTTATGATATTAAGGAATTATTGTAGGAATAACTGTAGGAATTATTGTAGGAATATCATAAGGAATCTCTTTGTAGGATGGTAATGGCATTATGGTTTAGAAATACATACCAAAATATTTTCCAGTCAAACAAGATAATGATTAGTATTTGCTTCCAAATCATGTAAGTCGGCTCGGCAGATAGGTGGACAGGAGTAGGGGGCATTGATGGGGAGGGAAATAAATCAGGAGTCAGCAAACTGTTTCTATAAAAGGCCAGATCATGGCTGTGGGCCAAGGTCTTTGTTGCCACTACTCAACTCTGTCACTATTAAAGCAGCCACAGACAAAATACAAAGAATGAGTATGATTATATTCCAATGCAACTTTATAAAAACAAGGAGTGAGCTAGACTTGGCCTTTAGTTACCCCTGGTCAAAATGATCATTATTGTAGCTGATTCATGGTTACATGGGAGTCCATTACATTACTCTGTCTACTTTAGCATATGTTTGACATTTTTCATCACACAATATTTAAAATGAGTTAATGTCTTTATCACATTATTCTCAAGACTCAGATCACTCATCAGCCTTCTCAGCATTATTCTTTAATTTTTTTTTTTTTTAGAGAGGGGTGGAGGGGCAGAGAGACAGAGAGAGCGAGAATCTGAAGCAGGCTCCACACTGAGCACAGAGCCCCACGCAGGGCTCAATCTCGCAACTGTGAGATCATGACCTGAGCCGAAATCATGAGCCAGACACATAACCAACTGAACCACCCAGGCGCCCTCAGCTTTATTCTTGTGGGTGAGTGTCCTTCTTCTACTTGACTTGGTTCACATACCCTTTATTTCTCCTTTTGTGTATTGGCTTTTAAACACCAAACTCACATGAGGGCCCTTTGAACAACCACATTAATTTCATTGTGGCCTCCCTACTTTCTGCCATGTTGAGATTATTCTTCCATATATGTTTTTTATTTTAAAGTTTCTGTCTTGTTTTGTTTTGTTTTATTTTCATTGTTTGGTTTTCTCACTCCTCTTAAGCTATCCCACTGTAAGTGGAATGAGGCCACACCCAGCATTTCTCTAAATAACTTAAGAAATATAAAAACCCTGCTTCTCTCAGTCTAAGGTGCTTATTCCACAAATATTTACTAAGGCTACTATGAGCCAGATTTTATGGCAGTATCTGTGGAAGCAAATATAAATATGATTCAGTCCCAAATCATGGGGAGCTCCCAGAGTTCCACAAACCCTCCCTTTCCTCTCTTCAACACCAAAACACTGTCCTCTAAGTTTCCCATCTCTTTAATATCACCAATTATTCTCATTATGGGTAGAATTCAGCTCAGTATATCAATTGCCTGTGCTTTTCCTTTTGCATTCTAGAAAGACAGACTGACTCAGGGTAAGTAAATACGGGTGCAGCCCCAGGAAAGAGGGAACCTGGAGCTTAACAGAGTTTCCTGAGCTTCAATTATCTGCACATTATAACACTATTACTTAACACTTTTTAATTGATTCATTTAAAAAAACTGATGTAGCCATTAATATTTGGAGATGCTAACTTGGGCTTTCCCACCATCTATACCTCCAGCATTCACCTGGGAGAAAGACTTTTCTGTACATACTGTCCTCAGGGTTATCAACTTGCTGAGGTTATTTTAAAACCCCCAGTTTATTTTTTTAATGTTTATTTATTCATTTTGAGAGGGGGGAGGGACAGAGAGGGAAAGAGAGAGAGAGAGAATCCCAAACAGCCTCCACACTGTCAGCACAGAGCCCAAGGTGGGGCTCTCTCACAAACCATGAAATCATGACCTGAGCCTAATCAAAGAGTTGGACTCAACCAACTGAGCCACCCAGGAGCCCCTAAACCTCCCAGTTTAGTCTTAAAAGCCACAGCTTTTGATTAGTGTGAGCCTTCTAGGGGAAACAAAAGTTTTGGAGAATCAACAATTAAGTCCATCAGGAAGAAGGGCATAAAGAGAGTGGATTATAAGCAGTAAGTCCAAAATATGCATGATCCTCAAAGGGAAATGAAACAAGATGGGAGTAGGAGAATCAGGAAAGATGTGACTGGAGCTTGAATGCTTTGTGGATGGCAGAGAGGGGTTCAGGCTAATTCTAGCAGGTGCTGTAAAGCAGCGTTTCTTATACTTTAATGTGCAGGCAGGGTCTGGCTCAGTGGATCTGGAGCCACCGCATTTCTAACAAGCTCCCAGGTGATACTGATGTTTATGACCCACAGACTATGTTCTGATTAGCAAGGCGGTAGAAAATCTGAACTGCTCCCATGGTCTCCTGAGGAGGATCTGTTCTGAGATTGAGCTGTGGGCTCACTCAGAGGCATGAGAAGGACAAAAGATAGGCCTCAGGAGCTGGTGCCAGGGCACAGTGTCAAGACTCACTGAGACTGCATCGTACCCTGTGAAGGAACAGAGCAGACGAGACACCCTGTTCTTCCCTGATGCCAGAATAAATGTCACTTCAGGGTGAAGGGAAGGGGAAGGGGACATCATTCTAAGGAGAATCCTGAACTGACCCCCAAAAGATTGAATTTTAAATTGGGGTTGATTGAATTTGATCATTCTTTCTGTTGCTCAGGAAGAAATAGAGCCCAAGGCTAATGTGATATCAATTATAGGGAAATAAAATGAAATTTCTGCATATGAGAGCACTGCATGTAAAATTTCATACCTGCTAAAATGTTTACTTACCATTTTATAATACATTATAAATTATATATAACATATAAATTATATGTTATAATTTAAAGTAAATTCTATGTAAATTTAATATCACTACAGAACAAAAGCCAAGATAACTTGAGGACCAAATCATTCTATTAATGTCTGATTGAAGGCTCTGAATCTAACTCTATAAAAAGGATTAAAGAATTTCTCTTTGACTAATCAGATGAATTGACGGAGTATTGAAAAGGGATTAATTTCTTCATGGTATGAGTCAATATTTTTTAAAACTTTAAATTTGGAAAATTTCAAATATACATGAAGTTGGCAGGATAATATAATGAAGGGCACCGTCATCCAGCATCGCCAATAGTCAACCCAGGACACAACCTTTGTTTCATCTGAAACCCTGTCCCCTTCTCTCATTGATTACTCTGGAGGAAATTCTCTATATCATATAGTTTCATCTGAAAATAGCTCATTTTATATATCTCTAAAAGACAACATCTATTTTATAACATAACTACAATATCATCATCACACCTACACAATGATAATCACTATCATCAAATATCCAGTTTGCAGATATCTAAGTGTCTTTTTTTTAATTGAAGTATAACTGACATACAATATTATATCAGTTTCAGGTGTACAACATAGTGATTTGACAATTGTATACATTACAATGTGTTCACCACGATAAATGTCGTCACCATCTGTCACCATACAAAGTTATTACAATATTATTGATGATATATATTCCCTATGCAGTATTTTTCATCCCCATGACTTATTTATTTTACAACTGAAGGTTTATACCTCTTAATGCTCTTTACCCTTTTTTCTTCTTTTTCAAACTGCTTAAATCAGGTTTTGAATAAGGGCCACACAATGCAATTGATGGAGATAAGTTTTTTACATCTCTTTTAATTTGTAGGCTCTTCTACCCTTTTTCTTGCAATTTATGCTTGCTTTGTTTTGTTTTGTTTTGTTTTGTTTTGTTTTGTTTTATTAATGCAGTGGCCATGTACCTGTTAAAACCATCTTGTGGTGAAAGTTGTCCCACACCTCAGGGAATGCTGACTCCCTAATCAATAATTGTAAGGCACTAATGTTCCTGGCAATAGGAGGTACTCAGAAATATTTGTTGAAGGGAAGGAAGGAAAAGGAGGGAAAGTAGGGAGGGTTGGGAAGAAGGAAGAGCTAGTGGGGTTATGGGGTCCTCCTCCCAGTCTGAGGGACCCCTCATCAGTGACTCCTACATGGGTTAACCCCACACAACTGACCACTTCCTCCCCAAATTAAGATCTTCAATGCCTTCTCATAGCCTGCAGATCAAGTTCAAGCTTCTAAAAGTAAAAGAGCAGGCTCTAGTCTGCTCCAGCCTACCTTTCCAGTTTCTTGCCCAGAGCCATCTGATTATAACGAAACTAATCCATGCTCATGGCTATGAAATCAAATACCGCAGATGGGTTTATGATGAAAAGCTGCAGTCCTCTCTTGGTACATCCCACTGTCATCCTGCTCTCCAGAAGCAACTACTTTTACTTACCTCTTCAGTTATTATCTTCACCTTTATGAAAATACGCCATCATGCAATCATATACTATCATGTCAATGCATAAATAACTGTTATTAAACAAATGTCATGATAGAAGTTATTATCTATTCCTTCCTGTGATAGATGAGCATTGAGCTCACTTAGATCTCCTTACTACCCTACCCTTGCAACTCCCAATATCACCTTTTCAGCTACCAGTATGAGTTACTAACAGATATGAAAAAAAAGGTCTCGATACGTGTGTTAAATGGACTTGTCTCCCTCCCCTTTTTCCGTAATAGATGTCTTCAGCTTTTCAAGCTGATTTTCCCCATTAGTGATAACCAAGGATATTTCAGGTATTTTCCCTTTAAACTGCTGGGGAAGGAAATCTAAAAGATAAAAGAAAAATGTTCTTCTTCCCAGAGGAAATAATAAAACCATTTAGGATAAAGTATTCTATTCATGCTAGATAAGGGCACTCTATGACCAGGAACAACAGCCTGATCAGGCAGACCCAGCTGTCACAGATGTTGCCAGGGTTCAGGGGCTCAATGTCAGTCTGTCCCGCCTCTTCACCAGATTCTGGAGAAAAGCAGAAATCTCATGCATCACAGAGCGCACTCCTCGGAGGTGGTGAATTGGCAACAGTCCCCAAAGTGCCCATCTACCTTTCTTCAATGTAGGAAGCAGTGTGAAAACAAACAATCCTATTCTGTTTTCTGTCACTAAAACTTCCCCTTTAAGTTATTTGTATAAAGAAGACTTAAGAACTGTGGACTTTAAAGTTCGATGTAACTCTGACCCCTTACAAGTCCACAGTTATTGTTGGTTGTCCTCTTTGATAAACTGAGCACTAATGCTAATACTTAAATTGACATCACTTTTCTGAAAGGTGTAAATAACTAGGACATTTCTTTCACAAGTTCCTTCTTTTATTCATGAACGTAAAACTGATTCTATGTTTGTGTTGAAGCTTTTTTTCAAATAGAGAATTTGAAACTTTTGTTTTATTTTCTATCACCCAAATTTTATAATTCGTACTTTGGAGGGGGGGATTCCTCTCCGCAAGGGTCTGTTTATATTACCAGGGTTTTTAAAATTATGGTGAAATACACATAACATAAAATTTATCACCTTAGCTATTTTTAAATGGACAGTTCAATAGTGTTAAGTATATTCACATTGTTATGCAATCAATTTCCAAAACTTTATCTTACAAAACCCAAACTGTGTATCTATCAAACAATTCCTTTTTCCATGCTCCCATGCTCCAACCTCCTCCCCACCCCTCAAAGCCCCTGGAAATCACCATTCTACTTTCTGCCTCTATGAATTTGACTGCTCTAGGTACCTCATGTAAGTGGAAACACACAATATCTGTCTTTCTGTGGCCGGCTTACTTCACTTAGTACAATGTCCTCAAGGTTCATTCATGTTGTAGCATGTGTCAGAATTTTCCTTCTTTATTTCCTTTCTTTGTAAGGCCATTGTATGCATATACCATACTTTTTTATGTATTCATCTGTCAAAAAACATTGACATTGCTTCCACTTTTTGGCTATTTTGAACAATGCTGCTATGAACACGGGTGTATAGATATTGGTTTGAGACATTGCATTCTGGAATCTCTCTCTCCTCTCTCTCTCTCTCAAAAATATATATCTGAGGACACTAATTATAACTTTTAAAAGTTTTTTTCCCATGAATCAACTCCTAGGGATTAATTTTAGTTGTTTTGTTTAATATTACATAGTTCTGTTCCCTGAAGATTTTAGTTCCCCATCCATACTTAAGAATGAGGCAATATAAAAGCTTGCCATCAGCTCTGTGCCTATGGCAGGGTTTGCCAACTACCAGGCATCACTTTAGGTGAACAGAGAGGGGACAGACATTAAGCTTTGGACCTCATAAAATGGAATGGGAAAAGGCTGTGTGCTGACTGAGGCACCAATTCACACACTCAATGCTCAATCTCTCGTGAGACAATTTTTCCATTTCTTTACTTTTTTTTTGGTGCTTTTGTTTGTTTTGTTTTATGAATTTGCTTAAATTCTTTTTCCCCCAGCTTTTTAAAGGTATACTTGAAAAATAAAAATTCTTTTTATTTAGGTTGTACAATGTGATTTTTTTTCCTTTTTAAGGTGTACAATGTAATGATTTAATGTATGTATACATTGTGAAATTACACACGATGAAATGTTATTCAGCCATAAAAAAGGAAATCTTGCTATTTGTGACAACATTGATGGCATTAAGTGAAATAAGCCAAACACAGAAAAACAATTACTATATGCCCTCACTTACCTGTGTAATATAAAAAGGCCAAACTCATAAAATCAGAGAGAAGATTGCCAGAGGCGGGGGTTGGTGGGAAATGGGGATACGTTGGTTGAAGGGTACAAACTTTCAGTTATAAGACGAATCTAATGTACTACACGGTGACTATAGTTAGTACTATTGTATTACATTCTTGAAATTTACTGGGAGTAAATCTTAAGTGTTCTCACAACACATGCAAAACAAATGGTATCTTTCTATTTCTTTTGAAACTGAACCAATCAGTCAATCAATCTCTCCCTCTCACTCTTGCTGTCTCTGTCTCTCTCTCATTGCTTGGAGAGAGTGAGGCATTCTCTGCAGAGATGCACAGGTGTTGAATATTCTACCTACAGGCTTTCCAGTAACTCCTCTGTTTCCAGCCCCATATTCTGCCCTCTCTGCAGACCTGTCACTTCTGAATTCCAAGCCCTCCAGGCCTCTGAGGAGTAGTTGTACAGTCTCCTCAACTACAGCATCTACCATGCATTCTTTTTAGTGGGGCTTCCTCCTCCCCGCCTCATTTAATCCTCTAGTACCCACTTCAGTCTCTAGAAATTTGTTGAAATCTCTGATCAACTGATGCCCTCTACTTATTTTTGTGAGTTCATAACTTTACCATTTATGGTAATTTTTAGGGGTTTGGAGGGAGAGGAGCTAAACACACATGCTTAATCCACCATATTGAATTACAAGTCTGAAAGTGTAGTTCAAAAGTCTTACCATCGCCACTGATCTTCTTCCTGCAGATGTAGGCTCCCATCTGGGATCATTTCTATTCAGCCCTGGGAACTTCCTAAGTATTTCCTGCAGTGCAGGTCTAGTGCCAACAAATTCTCTCAGCTTTTGTTTTTCTGAAAATGCCTAGATTTGGCCATCATTTTTCCATTTAAAAAATTTTTACTTTGAATTAATTTTAAGCTTACAGAAAATTGCAAGAATAGTACAAAGAACTCCCAAGAGTTCCTTTTAACTGGTAACATTTAATTGTTAACATTTTGCCACATTTGCTTAATCATTTTATCTGTCTTTCTCTCTCTGTCTCTGAATATGCTTTATATATATATATATGACAATTTTTGACATTATACATAACATAATTTTGTACAATATACATACTACATATAACATAAGTTTTGAACCCATTTGAAAGGAAGTTGTGGATATAATAACTCGGATTTAGGGAATTAGCATAGAAACAATACTATCATCTAATCCATAGACCCCACTCACATTTCACTGATTGTGCTGATAATATTCTTTATAAGTCTACAATCTAATCCAGGATCACATATTGCATTTAATGATCACGTCTCTTGAATTTCCTTTAATCTGAAAGATTATAGTTTTTGTCTTTAAATTTTTTTTTTCAACGTTTATTTATTTTTGGGACAGAGAGAGACAGAGCATGAACGGGGGAGGGGCAGAGAGAGAGGGAGACACAGAGTCGGAAACAGGCTCCAGGCTCTGAGCCATCAGCCCAGAGCCCGACGCGGGGCTCGAACTCACGGACCGCGAGATCGTGACCTGGCTGAAGTCAGGCGCCCCTATAGTTTTTGTCTTTAACAACCTTGACATTTTTGAAGCATCTATGCCACTTATCTTGCAGAATATCATGCAGTTTGGGTTTGTCTGGTATGTCTTTATCATTCAAGAGAGGTTTTTCTGCCTATTTGGTAGGAGTAACATAGAAGTAATTCTGTGTCTTTCTTGGTGCATCCTATCAGAGGGCACACAATATTAGTTGTCTTCATTACTGGTAATGCTAAATTTTACTACCTGGTTAAGGTGGCATGTATCCCTAAATAACCAAAACAGTGTTGAAAAAGAAAAAGTTGGAGGGACTCACTTTTCTCAGTTACAAAGCTACAGGATCAAAAACAGTGTGGTACTGCCACAAAGACAGACATATAGGCCAATGCAATAGAATAAAAAGCCCCAAAATAAACCCTTACATATACAGTCAAATGATTTTCCATAAAACCATTTAATGGGGAAGAACATTCAATGGGGAAAGGACAATCTTTTTAACAAATGTTCTTGGGAAATTAGATATTTACATACAAAAGAAAGAAGATGGACCCTTCCCTTATATTATATCCAAAAACTAATTCAAAATGGATCAAAGACCCAAAGGTAAGAGCTAAAACTATAAAAGTCTCAGAAGAGAACATAAGAGAATCTTCATAACATTGGGTCTTGGCTATGACGTCAAAAGTACAACAACAAAAATTAGATAAATTAGTACGTCAAAATTTAAAACTTTTTTGCACCAAAGGACACAATCAACAGACTAAAGAGGCAACTTACAGAATAAAGGAAAATATTTGCAAATCCTCTATTTGATAAAGGGCTAATAAAGAACTCCTACTTGGGGCACCTGGGTGGCTCAGTCAGCTAAGCATCTGATTTCAGTTCAGATCATGATCTCATCGCTCATGAGTTCAGCCCTGCATTGGGCTCTCTGCTGTCAGCGTGAAGCCGGCTTCAGTTCCTGTCTCCCTCTCTCTCTGCCCCTCCCCAGTTCATGCTTTCTCTCTGTCTCAAAAATAAATAAAAACATCAAAAAAAATTTTTTAAAAGAACACTTACAACTCAACAATAAAAAAAACCCAACTCAAAAACGGGCAAAGGACATGAACAGACACTTCTCTAAGATATCCGAATGGCCAATAAGCACATGAAAACATGCTCAATATTACTGATAACTGGAAAATGTGAATCAAAACCACAATGAAATACCATTTTACACCCATTAGAATGGCTATTATTAAAAAGAAAACAACAAAAACCAAAAAATAACAAGTGTTGGAGAGGATGTAAAAAACAAACAAACAAACAAAAATATGCCCTGCTGGTAGGAATACAAAATCATACAGCTATTATGGAAAATAGTATGATAGTTCCTCAAAAAATTAAACATGGAATTAGCATAAGATCCTCAAAAAATTAAACATGGTATTACCATAAGATACAGCAATTCTACTTCTGGGTACATACCCAAAAGAATTGAAAGCAGGGTCTTGAAGAGATATTTGTACACTCATGTTCATAACAGTAATAGTTATAATAGCTAAAACATGGAAGCAACCCAGTGTCCATTGGTTGATGAATGGATAAACAAAATGTGTATATATATATAATTGACTATTATTCAGCCTTAAAAAGAAGGGAAATCCTGCTACATGCTACTATAGAGATGAACCTTGAATATATCCTCATTATATTATTTGTCAATCAATCTTGACCATATCAGCCATCTAACTCTGCTTCCACCAACAATGCTAGCCAAATCCTTGACCCTGGCCCCACTGATGGTGCCTGTTGAATTCTTGCATCTGATAAAAGTGAAATGAAAGCCTTCCATTTTGGAGGATATTTTCACTGAATATAGAATTTCAGGTTGACAGATTTTTTTTTTCATTACTTTAAAGGATGTCATTCCATCTGGCTTCCCTTGTTTCTACTAAAATGTCAGCCATCATTCCTATTATTGTACTTCCAAATGTATCATGTTTTTTTCTCTGGGTGCTTTTAAGCTTTTCTCATTCTTTTTGTTTTTCAGCAGTTTGACTATGATAACTATGATGCCTGAATAATTGCCTCAATCTCGCTTCTCCTTCCACAGTGGCCCTGTATAATGACCACATTACAAGATGGAAGGAGCCTAGAAATCAGAATCAGTGCTTGAAGGAGACCCATGAAGAAAAGCCGACTGCCCCACTAAGACTGGGATTGGTAAACAAACAAACAACAACAACAACAAAATTTTTTGTGATTTTAAGCCACTTAGATTTCAGGGTTTATTACAACAGTATAGCCTGGCCTATCTGACTAGTGTACTAATCAAAGCATGTAGTAAGACTATTTTCAACTAGTAAAAAGGAAGCTAGTTAGCATGTATATTGTTATCACCCTTGAACAATACCATGAGCATATGCTTTGTATTAGTATTCAGATGAAAGCTAACTCACACACACATGTGCACATACACAAACATATTTAAACTGCAACGCCATGAAAGTAGATCTCAGAGATCATTTCAAAAATAACTTCCATATTTAAAAATGATTGACTTCCTCACTTCATGCTTTGAGAGTTCAAGTGGCTAATCAAGTCTTATATGACCAATAATACAAAATTATACTCACAAGCATCATATTATCAACATATTTTGTAACAGAGAAAAAAAAAACTATGTCTTCTGAGTTAGTGTCTATAGGCCAGGTATTGGAATCTAAACCAAGGCCAAACATCACATTTTAGAAAAGCAAATACTTATTTTTATTTTGATTTTTTAGTGTTTATTGATTGAGAGAGTGAGAGACAGAGTGAGGAGGGGAGGGGCAGAGAGAGAGGAAGACACAGATAATGTTACAATCATCATCATGGTCAATATCATCATTATTATTAGTACTGACCACAACTTCGTCATCCACCTGGTGTAAGAATGTGAAAAAAAGAATGTAAACAATATCACTTTTGATCTTTCTTTCCACATCCTTTAGTAAAATACAAGTTTTGCTATAAATGGCATACATGTTAAACACCTGAGAATTGTGATAGGTGTTTTTTTTAAGTTTTATTTATTTATTTTGAGAGAGAGAGAGAGAGAGAGAGCACATGACAGGAAGAGGCAGAGAGAGAGGGGGAGAGAGAATCTCAAGCAGGCTCTACACTGGCGGCACAGAGCCCAACACGTGGCTCAAACCCACAAACTATGAGATCATGACCTGAGCCAAAACCAAGAGTGGGACATTTAACCCCCTGAGCCACCCAGGTGTCCCATGTGATAGGTGTTTTAAAAGTAGAAGTCAAAAAATACATTTCTGAACTAGATTTCTCTATATTTCAAAATAAGCTTTCAATTAAATGTTAGAAAAATCAGAGCATGCCATCTTGGAAAAGAAACTTAAATTATGAGGAAATCAGCCTTAAGCAAGCCATATGCAGATTTTTTTTCTCATGCTTTTTTTTTTAATGTTTATTTATTTATTTTGAGAGAGAGCACAAGTGAGGGAGAAGCAGAGAGAGAATCCCAAGTAGGCTCTGTGCTGACAGTGCACAGCCTGGCCTGACACAGGGTTCAATCTCACAAACCGTGAGAACATGACCTGAGCCAAAACCGAGTCGGATGCTTAAACCAACTGAGCCACCCAGGCGCCTTTTTTTTTTTTCTCATACTTTAAAAGACTGTTTTGGAACCAACTTGTCATTCCTTTGTGTTTGCACACACACATATTAGACAGAACACAAGGGTTATATTAATACAAATACAGCCAATCAGACCTCAAGGTAAATGTATTATAAATTATCTTTTCATTAGTTAATCCCAGATACCCAGGTTCTTGGAAGTATGGTGGAATCACATTCATCAGAAGGTCTCAAGGGACACATAAAGCTTTCAAACATGTGAGGATTCGAATAAGGTAACCTGGCAAATAGAGCTTTGAACTTGGCAGTGCAGCTTGCTACATCTACAGCACAGATTCCCAAAGTATCCTTTCCATCTCTCTTGGTTTACAGGCGGCCAACTAACATGGCCAAGTCAGTCGACTAAACAAGGGTGTTATGTTCCAGGCTCACTGAATTTGGCGTTTCAAGAGGAGCTTGTTTTTCCTCTTCATCAGTTAGCTAAGGTTGGAAAATCCAAGAGTAGAAAATTTAACTATAACCTCAGGAGCTCGAAATACAATGCTTATAAAACCACCCGACTATTTCTTCAAAGGTTTTAAATCTACCAAAAGGCTCACCGCACATGCTGCCCAAAAAAACACTGAACTGACACGTTCTAGCACAACCACAAGGCAGCATGCTGATAAGGTAACCTTAGGGCCAACCAAAAATATATGGCACCTTCTGGATCTGCTAAAATCTTAGCAGGCAAATTAATACAAATAATTGTGGGTTTATTTAACTAAAAGATGATGGCTGTGGCATAGCGCTAACCAAAACTCTTAAAAAGTTGGTCACAGACAAAGCTTCTTCAAGCATACAGCTGCAGATTTGAGCTTGATTGTCTGTACAGGATTTCCAGGTGGGCCAAAGACCTATGGAACTGGAAATGGTCTCTTAAATTAGCATTAATACATTCATAAGGGATTTACAAAGCTATGGAACTGTCCATTTTATAAAGCTGGAATGCTGCTGGATTATGCATTATTTGAGACTTTTTTTTAAAAAAATCATAAAATGACCTGGTTTTAGTTTATTGTTTTTTCTTGAAAAAATCCAATTAGGAAAAAGTAGATCTCATATTTCTGTTGCATTGAAAAGTTTGAGCTCCATGATTAATAGTATTGGCAGCAAAATAGAGTAAACAGTCCTCCTTAAATGTATTTTGATTACATTTAGAGTTCCACTTAAGATGCACTTTGCCATGTTCAGTATGGTGCTAGACATGGGTGGAAAAACAGCAGATATTTTCCCAAGCACGAGGCATGAGATTGCTAAAATCCTCAGCCTCCACCACAACATTAATTAGTGTGTTTCACCAACCAAGGCTGTAAGATTTGTAAATGAAACTCTAGAAGGGGCATCAAGCTAGAACAGGATATGGAAGCCAAATGGAAAACATGAACTAATAAAAGAAAAAAGCTAAACTAGCAAGAAGTCTTAGTTTCGTCTTTGAAGTCAGTTCAAGTCTTGCATGCTTTAATTCTGATGTAATCTTAAAATGGTGGGTACAAACAAGAACTCAGAAACAGCTTTTGTAACTTTTGGACCAACTGCACATGAATCAGTTTGTTGATGGCTATAATGATTACACAGTGGTCTTCGCTGAATTACATCTGAATTAAAACCGTCATTCTCCTTAGGCTGAAATATAATGAATACTCATGAACAACAATAGCCATCCTGCAAACACATTCTCTCCCCTATCACATACACACTTATAAAAACTTTTACACAGTATGTTACATTTTGTTGATATATCACATTATTATAACAGCATAAGCTCTTGCACGCCAGCACATTCTTCCTGTATGACAATGTGTTTGTTCCTTCTTTGTCCTGTCATTTGTCTCATTTCACATTCTAGTTAATGAGATGATTGCTTTTCTGTGTGCAACAATATTTTTCTGAGAAGACAGAATTCTCTTGATTTGAAAAGAAATATATTTCTGGCAGGATGAGAACTTCAAACACATATGGCATACAGGACCATGCCCATAATAATCTTAATGGACAAAAAAATTCTTCAATTAGAGTCACAATCCATTAAGTGTATTCTTCTTGTCTACTGACAAGCCTTAAAAATGAATAGTACATGGAGCCTGGGTGGCTCTTGATTTCAGCTCAGGTCATGATCCCAAGGTCATGGGATCAAGCCCTGCATCAGCCTGCTTAAGATTCTCTCTTTCTCCCTCTGCCCCTCCCCAACTTGCTTGTGTGCGCGCCAATTAAAACATTTTTTTAAATAAATAGTACACAAAATGAAAAAATGTGCACTGATTTTTTTGTAACATCCAAACAAAATTCTTAAGCAGAATAAGTGTTATCACTGTATTATAGTGTTCTTCATAATTATTATTATTATTAATTATTCTTAGAAATAAATTTAAGCAATTTTCTTATTTTGATGATAAGTGGAAAAGTCTAATTCATATATGCTATTTTGACTTAAAAAGAAGGGTACATAAAAGATAAACTGATTTGGAATGCCTGGGTGGCTCAGTCCGTTGGGTGTCTGACTTTGGCTCACGTCATGATCTCAGGGTTCGTGGGTTAGAGCCCCATGTCAGGCTCTGTGCTGACAGCTCACAGCCTGGAGCCTGCTTCAGATTCTGTGTCTCCCTCTTTCTCTGCCCCTCCCCCACTTGTGCTCTCTTTCTCTCTCAAACATTAAAAAAAAAGATAAGCAGATTTGATTAAAAGTATTATACACAATCACAGTACTCATGATGGGAATTGAATAGGGGGGTTTATATATATTTATAGAATGTATATGTGAATAATTAACAAAAAAGGGACCTAAGAACCACAATTATATAGGAATAGGCTGTGCCACATATGCAAGTGCAGAGTAACATGATGACAGTACTACTGTATTTTGACAGTAGAAACAGCCCACAAGAATAAGAAGAAAAAGTCATTGTCGTGGTTTTCTGTTAGGCAATTACGAAATTTCAGCTTCACTAAATTACTGAGTGCCTAACAAGTGATGAGAATATGCGTATGACATCTAAGCAAAAAGTGCAACACAATTGGTAAGTGCTATAGTACTATAGAAAGAGATGTACAAGGTATGCAGGACAAAAGAGAAAAAGATCAGCTGGGCTGTGTTGAGGCGGGAGGGGGACAGGGTCAGAGAAAGCTTTGAGGAGAAGAGAATGCTTGAATTTGGTCTTTGAAAAATGAGTAGGGCTTTGCAGATGGAACAGGTATGGAATTGCAATGACCTACCTGTGAGTTGTAAGTAATGCATTCAGTGATTTTCAAAGTGTGGTCTGTAGACTCCTATTTCAGGGAACCCATGAAATCAAAAACATTTTCATACTAATACTAAGATGTTATGTGCCTTTTTCACTGTGTTGTTATTTACATTGATGATGCTAATGCAATAGGGGGTGAGACAGCTGACATCTTCTCTATATATCAAGGCAGTGGCACCACATCTCTTCAATGTCTGGCTTAATAAAAGATGGTTGAATTCTTGTATCTGCTTCTGTTTTCAGTCTGCTGCAATATGTATTTGCAACAAAAATGTAAAAAAGTGTCATTCTCTTCCCTATTGTTTCAAAAGTATAATTTTTAAAAATAAAAACGTGTAATTGATGTTAACACATTTATTATGTTTTATATGTTTGTTATTGATGATTAATAAATCTTTTTGAAAGTTCTGTTTTCATTTATAGTTGAGTAAATATCAATAGACATAAACCACATAAGCAAAAGATCTTTGGGGTCCTTAATATTTTTAGGAATATAAAAGGGACTTGAGACCAAAAATGTGCATACTCTCTGGTTTTATTGCATGCAAGAAGAGATGACAGACACGTTGGGACATGTGAGATAATAGAGGGACATGTACTGGATGCTGAGGCCTATGGTCTTTTTCCTATAGGAAAAGGCTTCATCTTTGATAATACCAGCCAACACTTTAAATACACATGAAAAATAAAAATACACATACCATACCCTCCTTTGCTATAATTTAGGAGTAATTCAGAAATTTTTTGGACATTGCTTTATGGAGATATAATTTACACACCATAAAATTCACTTATTTTAAGATTAAATGATTTTTAATAAGAGCACGGCAACCATAACCACAGGCCAGCTTTAGAACATATCCACGTCCCCAAAGAGATCCCTTATACCCATGTATGTACAGTTAATTTTTCCATCCTCCACCCCAAGCAACCACTAATCTCATTTCTGTCACTACATATTTGCCTTTTCTGGAAATTTTATTTGAATGGAACCATATAACAAATGTCATGTATCTGTTTTCTTTCACTTAACATAATGTTTTTGAGGGTCATATATGTTGTAGCATGTATTAGTAGTTTGTTCTTTTTTATTGCTGGATAGCATTCCATTGTGTGCATTGGCAACATTTCATTTATCTGTTCATAAATTTGATCTTTGTGTAGTTGATTTTTGTGTTGTTATTCACATGCTGGCTTTTATGAATAATGCTCTGAATATAAGCATGCAAATTTTTGTGTAGAAATGCTTTTATTTCTCCTGGGTAGATTCCCAGGAGTCAAACTGCTAAGAAGCATACTCAATACATATTCAACTTTTTAAGGAACTGCCAAATTTCTTCAAAGTGCCAGTTACATTCCTACCAGCAATGTAATGAGGATTGCAGCTTCTCCATATCCTTGCCAACACTTCTTAATGTCATTTTGATTATAGCTACCCTGGTGAGTGTGAATTAGTATCTCATTGTGGTTTTCATTCACATTTCCTTAATGATTAATGGTATTGAATATCTTTCCATGTGGTCATTGGTGATTCACATATTTTCCTTGGTGAAATGTTTATTCCAATATCTTGCTGATTGCAAAACTGGGTTGTCCTCTCATTATTGAATTGCAAGAATTCTTTATTTTTCTAGACATAAGTCCTTTGCCAGGTATATGATCTGCAGTATTTATTTCCAGTCTTTGGTTTGTCTTTTCATTTTCTTAATGGGATCTTCTGAAATATTAAAGTTTTAGAATTTTATTAAGTGCTTCCATTTCTATTTTTTTGAACAGTTTGAGAAGAATAGGTATTAACTCTTCTCTTCTTTAAATCTTTGGTAGAATTTCCCTGGGAAGCCATCCAACCCTGGACTTTTGTTTGTTGGGAGATTTTTGATTACCAATTCAATTTCTTTTCTGGTTATGGGTCTGTTCAAATTTTCTATTTCTTCCTGTTTCAGTTTTGGTAGTTAATATATTTCTAGGAATTTTCCATTTCTTTATGATTGCCCAGTTTTGGTGGCATATAATTTTTCATCATATTCTCATAATTGTTTATATTTCTGTACTGTTGGTTGTGACCTCTCCTCTTTTATTCATGATTTATTTGGGTCCTTTCTCTTCTCTTTTTTGATACATCTGGCTATGGGTTTATCAATTTTATTAATTCTTTCAAGAACCAGCTTCTAGTTTCATTGATATGTTCTACTGTGGGGTTTTGTTGTTACTATTTTTTCTATATCATGTATTTCTGTTCTAATCTTTTCTTTAAATTTATTAATTTTGAGAGAGAGAGAGAGAGAGAGAGAGCGAGCAAGAGTGGGGGAGGGGCAGAGAGAGAGAGGGAGAGAAAGAATCCCAAGCAGGCTCCACACTGTCAGCACTGAGCCCAAAGCAGGGCTCAATCCCACAAACCATGAGATCATGACCTGAGCTGAAATCAAGAGTTGGATGCTTAACCAACTGAGCCACCCAGGTGCCCCCTGCTCTAATCGTTACTACTTCCCTTATTCTGCTGGATTTACACTTCATTTGCTGTTCCTTTTCAGCTCCTTTAGATGCAAGGTTAGGTTGTATATTTGAGAGTTTTCTTGCTTCTAAGGTAGACTGTACTGATATATACTTCCCTCTTATGACTGCTTTTGCTGAATTCCAAAGATTTTGGACTGTTTTATTTTCATTTTCATTTGCTTCCATGTATTTTTAAAATTTCTTCTTTAACTTCCTGTTAATCCATTCATTCTTTTGTCCAATGTTCTTTAACCTCCATGTACTTGTAGTGTTACCAAATATTTTCTTGTGGTTGACTTCCAATTTCATAGCATTGTGGTCAGATAATACACATGGTATGATTTCAATCTTTCTGTATTTGTTGAGGCCTGATTTGTGACCCAGTATGTAATCTATTCTGAAGAATGTTCTATGTACCCTCAAAAAGAATGTGTATTCTTCTGCTTTCGGATGAAATAGTATGAATATATCTGTTAACTCCATCTGGTCCAGTGTGTCATTGTTTCCTTGTTGATTTTCTGCTTGGATGATCTGTTCATTGCTCTAAGTGGGGTGTTAAAGTCCCCTACTATTATTGTATTGTTATCAGTGAGTTTTCTTATGTTTGCAATTAATTGATTTATATATTTGGGAGCTCTTAACGTGGGGGCATATATATTTACAATTTTTAGATCTTGTTGGATAGACCCCTTTATGATAACATAGTGCCCTTCTTCATCTGTTACAGTCTTTTGTTTAAAATACAGTTTGTCTGAAACTACAAGTTGATGGAAGGAGGTGGGTGGGAGATGGGCTAGATGGGTGATGGGTACTAAGGAAGGTACTTGTTGTAATGAGCACTGGGTGTTGTATGTAATTATTGAATCACTAAATTCTACTCCTGAAACCAATATTGCACTGTATGTTAACTAAAATTTAAATACAAAAAGTTAAAAATAAATCTAGTTTGTCTGATATAAGTATGGAAACTCTGGCTTTATTTTAACATCCATTAGCATGATAGATGGTTCTCCATCCCCTCACTTACAGTTTGCAGGTGTCTTAGGTCTAAAATGAGTATCTTGTAGGCAGCATATAGATGGGCCCTGTTTTGTTGTTTTTTTAAATCCATTCTGATACCCTATGTCTTTGGATTTGAGCATCTAGTCCATTTACATTCAGAGTGATTATTGACAGATATGAATTTAGTGCCATTGTATTACCTGTAAAGTTGTTGTTTCTGAAGATTTTCTCTGTTCCTAGTCTTTGTCGCTTTTGGTCTTTCTTTCCCACTCAAAGGGTCCTCCTTAATATTTTTGCAGAGCTAGTTTAGTGGTCATGAACTCCTTTCGTTTTTGTCTAGGAAACTCTTTACCTCTCTTATTTTGAATGACAGCCTTGATGGATAAAGTATTCTTGGCTGCAGATTTTTCCCATTCAGCACATTGAATATATTACGCCACTCCCTTCTGGCTTGCCAAGTTTGTGCAGAGAACTGCAGCTAACCTTATGGGTCTTCCCATAAGAAGTTAGGAACTTCTTTTGTCTTGCTGCTTTAAGGATTTTTTTTATCAGTATATTTTGTAAATATAACTATGATATATCTTGGTATTGTCCTGCCTTTGCTGATTTTTATGGGACTTCTCTGTGCTTTCTGGATTTGGATGCCTGTTTCCTTCCCCACATTAGTGAAGTTTTCAGCTGTTATTTCCTCAAATAAACCTTCTGCTCCTTTTTCTCTCTCTTCTTCTGGGACTCCTATTATATGAAGGTCATTATGTTTGATGCAGTCACTGAGTTCCCTAAGTCTATTCTTGTGATCCATAATTCTCTCCTTTGTTCAGCTTCATTATTTTCAATTATCCTATCTTTTATGTCACTTATTCGTTCCTCTGCTTCTTCCATCCTATGGTCATTACAATCAATCTGTTTTGAATCTGTTATTGCATTTTTCATGCCTGATTGTTTTTAATTCTTTTATCTCTGCACAGGGTCTCCTTGATGTCTTCCATGCTTTTCTCAAGCCCAGTGAGTATCCATATGATTGCTGCTTTAAATTATCCATCAGGTATATCTGTTTTGATTAGATCCCTGACCATGACCTTTTCTTGTTCTTTCTTTTGGGATGAATTCCTCCATCTTGGCATTTGTTTAGGTCTCTGTCTTCTTCTGTGCATTAAGAGAGCCTGTTTTCTGTTCCTCAGAGTAATGGTTTTATTAAGAAATGATAATATATATTGTCCAGAGCCTGGCACTTCAGGACAGATTTCTGGTGTATGCTGTATGCACTCTGCTGCTATGTTTTGGCTGCTCTCTCAGGTCAGTCTTCTGCAGTTTCTCCTTGCCTGCAGTGAGGAGTGTTTGGACTTTGCCTAGCATGTGGATAGTTTTAACTAGGTGTGCTTTGGTCTGTTTGTTCAAAAAGGCCAGATCCTATATTCACTAGAGCTGAAGCTTCGCAGCACTGTATGGTCAATAGATTTGGTGCATGCAGGGGGGTTTGTGCTGGTCTTCTGGCAGAGGGACCTGTTGCCACTGTCTCAGGCACACTTCCCCTAGTAAAAAAAGCATCTGCAGAGTGCAGGTGGGTGGGGCTTGGCGTAAGTGGCTCAAGCCTCCGGACTGAGCACTGTGCTGCTCACAGAAGTCCTTCTGTGCTGATGGGCAGGGGATAAAAATGACATCAGCCTGCTCTCTCGTTCCCAAAGAGGGGAGTTTGCACTTACTGCTGTCCAGCAAGCCCTCACAAAAGAGTGAACAATCTCCCCTTGTGGGTCCTAGGTGTCCTTGAGATCCCTGCTTCCACCCTGTGTCTGGGCCATCTGCCCGCCTGGTGCGGCAGTGCTCCTGTATTTCATCTCAGGCACGCTGGCTGAGTTTCAAAACTCTAAATTTTAGGGACCTGGTATGGAATGGATCCACACTGATCCTCTGGGGGAGGGTCTTACTGCACTGTGGCTGGTGGCAGTTTGTCCCAGAAGTACAGTCTCACAAACACACAGGGGCTTGGAGTTTATGGTAAAGCACAGCAAAAAGCCTGCATTCAGATTAGCTATCCTCAGCAGGGGTCTCTGCTCCCATGCTAATGAATGGGGTAGGGCAATGGTGCCTCACCAGTTCTTTTGTCCCCTGAGAGGCAGTGCCACCTCTCCCAAATGCACTCCAAGAAGGGGAACTATCTCTCGCAGTGTGACCCAGGGGAACCTCAAACCACATTGTCTGCTCCTGGGCCTCTGGTTTCATTCTCCATAGGAGCACCTCTATGTCCACCAGGCTCTACACCCTCCACAGCACAGACTTCTGAAACTTCAGTCTTTGAGCTGAGTAAGTATAAACTTATGATAATCAGCCCCTCTCATTTTCCCAGTCAATGGTTCGGGTGAAGTGTTTTTCTTGTGCAATTCCCTGTGCAGTGCTCATGTGCATTCTCTCTCTCTCTCTCTCTCTCTCTCTCTTGCTCCCTCACCTCTCTCCATGATCAAGACTCCCTCCCCTCCACAGCATCTGCCTGTGATTCTTTTCTCCCCCAAATCATGTCTCTGAAGCTCCTACCTTCCGCAATGTAGCCTCTTTTCTCCCTATTTTTGTGCAGTTTGTTCTCCTAGTTCTCAGATTGATTTCTTGGGTGTTCAGAATGATTTGATATTTATCTGTGTTCGAGGGATGAGGCAAGCAGACGGTCCCCCTACTACTCTGCCATCTTAACTCCACATCTCCATTTATTTAGATCTTTACTTTCTCCCAGCAATATCATACAGTTTTCAATGTATGAGTCTTACACTTCTTTTGTTGATATTATTCATAAGTACTTTATCTAGCATGTTATTATTATTAACAAAATGTGTTTGTTGTGCCTCTTTTAGTTTCTTTATTGCTAGTACAGGGAAATACAACTGATTTTGTATATTGATCATAAATTCTGCAACTTTGCTGAATTTGTGCATTGCTTCTAGTTTTTGTGGACTCCTTAGAATGTTCCACACACAGAATCATGCCATTTGGAAATAAAGACAGTTTTACTTTTTCTCTCCAATCTGAATACATTTTCTTTTTCTTGCCTGATTGTAATGGCTAGACTCTACCACAATGATAAAAAAAAAAAGGTGGCAAGGATAGATACCTTTGCTTTGGTTCCGATCTTAAAAGGAAAGCTTTTAGTTTTTCACTATTAAGTATAATGTTAGCTGTAGGGTTTTGTAGATGATCTTTATTAGTTTCCTTTTTTTTCTCAATTTATTGAGAGTTTTTATTAAAATAGGTGTTAGGTTTTGTCAAGTACTTCTTTGTCTATTGAAATGATCAATAGATCATTGGCTTTATCCTTTTTTAATACAGTGTATTACACTAAATGATTTTTGGATTTTAAATCATCCTTGCATCTAATGTGTTTTTGAGATCCTTGGATATGAAGATTAGTGTTTTCTATTAATTTGGGGATATTTTTGGCTTCTCTCTCTTGATTTTTTTTACCTCTCTTTTCTCTCCTTTCTTTCAGTGACTCCTTTAATGCATATGCTGTGTGCTTGATGTTGTTCCACATTCCCGGAGGATCATTTATTTTCATTTTTTTCTTTCTGTTCTTCAGATTGGCCACTCTCTATTGATCTATCTCCAAGTTCACTGATTCTTTCTTCTGCCAGCTCAGATCTGCTGTTAAACTCCCGTGGTAAATTTTAAAATTTCAGTTACTGTTCTTTCTAACCCCAGAATTTCCATTTGTTTAAAATTTGTTTTCTATTTATTGATATTCTCTAATTATTGTCAGCATTCTTTCTTGGATTATTTAAAGTTTCCTTTATTTATTTTAGCATGTTTATAATAGATGATTTGAAGTCTTTGCAAGTTCTAACACGTGGGCCCCCACCCAGTTTCCATTGACCACATTTCTTCCTGTGTATGGGTTACATTTCCCTATTTCTTTACATGTCTTTAATTTTTCTGTTGAAAATTTGACGTTTGAAAATTTGGATTCTGAATTCAGAACCCATCTCAGGGGGTTGTTGTTACTTTTGTTTGTTATTTGTTTAGTGACTTACCTGGACTAATTCTATAGAGATTCATCTATAGTGTGCAGTTGCTTAAGTCTCTGTCATTTAAAAAAATATTCCTGGGGTGCCTGTGTGATTCAGTCGGTTGAGCATCTGATTTCAGTTCAGGTCATGATCTCACAGTTCATGAGTGCAAGCCCCACATCAGGTTCTGTGCTGACAGCTTAGAGCTTGAAGTCTGCTTCAGATTCTGGGTCTCCCTCTCTCTCTGCCCCTCTCCCACTCACACTCTGTTTATGTCTCTCAAAAATAAATAAACATTTAAAAAATATTCTTGCTTTTGCTTTAAAGCCAGCTTCCTAGGAGTCACCTGTGGATTAGTACCATTTAGTGAGCAGCCAATGATTGGTCAGAAGTTGCACTTAAACACTTTGAGCTAGTAAGATTTTCATTCTTTGCTGATGCATCGATGTATGCTTTAGGGACTGTAATCAAAGTTTATGCAGTCTATAAGACTGCCCCAACTTTTACTTTCTGAGTAAATAGGACTCATGTTAATTAAACAAGTTATGAGTAGACAGGGTTCTCTCTGACTTCTGGTGAACATGTGTGTGACCCTGAGCAAGCCTACTAGCTTTCAAACCACTAGGGATATGTAAAAGGTTTCCAATGACCACTATGCCTCTCTCATTTTTAGCTGGTCTTGTTAGTACATTGCTTGCCTCAGCCAGCGGGCAAGACCTCACTCTATCTGTGAGGCGTGGGGCTCAAACCCATAAACCGTGAGATCATGACCTGAGCCAAGATCAAGAGTCAGACACTTAACTGACTGAGACACTCAGGTGCCCTGCACTGCCCTACTGTTTTGGAAAAAACTCCTGGGCATGAGTTTCCCCATGTTCCAAAAATCAAATCAACCCCCTCTAAACGCAAGGTCCTTATGGCCTACACCACTCTTACAGAACTACTACATCATAGAGCAGGATGGAGGGAATGAAAACAGCCCTAAACCAAGCCCTTAAAGTTAGGGTGGGCCAACTGTTCCTACCAAGGTTCAGTAGTTTTTCTTGAATAAACACTATCTGTTGTATATCCTTTCAATTTATAGAATTCCCAAGGGGTTGGGACAATGTTGTCTAGTTTGTGACCTCTTTTTGGTGAGATAATTCACCGAACTTCTCACTTAGCCATTCCAGAAGTCCCACTCTATTAAGCAATGCAGTTCTTTTTAAGGTGCTAAAAACACCAAATTTATATGCCAAAACTAAGCACATACTTTATAACCTCTTTCTAAAACCCCCCACAGATATGATAATAAAGAAGCCCCAATAGAATGAATGTTTAACAGTACTGAGGATGAAAAAGGACCCCTCAGTGGGCCAGAAATTTTGACAGTACTTACAAGGTAGAAATCTGATAGGACCATGTTGACATATAAACCAGAGCTGAAAACAGAAACTACAATTACGATGCTTTGAAAAAGGAAGAACAGACAACACATAGAAGTTACAATTCATCTTCTTGGCAGGAACCGTGAAAACACCTTGGGTAATGGATTGAATTTTTATGTTCCTTCCCAAATTATTTTACTGAAATCCTAATGGCCCATGTGATAGTACAGGAAATAGGGCTTTGGGCAGGTGATTGGTCATGAGAGCAGAGTTCTAATGAGTGAGATTCATATCCTTATGAAAGATACCCCACAGTGCTCCCTTCTCCCTTTTGCCATGTGAGCACACAATGAGAAGACAGCCATCTATGACCCAAGAAGAGGGTTCTCACCAGACACCAAAAACTGCTGGGGTCTTCTTGATATTGGACTTCCAGCCTCCAGAACTGTGAGAAATAAATTTCTGTTGTTTATAAGCCACCCAGTCTAAGGTATTCTACTAAAGCAGCCTAAACTAAGATACTTTGTTAAATCCTGATTCTACTCCGTGGGAGAAATATCATTTCCCCTAGTCCTCTAAGGTCCCTGGTTTTGCCTTCTGAAATAAATTTTCCTTATCTATTATCCTCTAGGCCACATTTAAAGTTGGCATTGGAAAGTGGGTCTCTTTGGAGGTTGTACAATTTTCACAGCCTGCTTTCTAATGATGCAAGTTTGGGGGCCTGGTGGTTGTTTTATAGATTGAAAAATTACAGGCATTTTCAGGCCAGGCTTGTGGTTTTGTTGAGAATACAATTCCATCAAAATTTAGGAAGCTTTCAGTCTATTTACTACCAGTTGGTTCCATGTCAAAATATCTTCTGGTCTCAGTTCTTAAGCCTGCCAACTCCCTTATTTTATTTATTCACTTCTATGCTTAGCACATTTCCCTGTTATTTTAATGGTGGCTATTTTAAGGTCACATAAAACAATAGGCTAAATTAGGAAGGCAATACCTCTACTTTGATCTTTGTTACAAGGTCACTACTGTCCAGATGAAAAGTCTTAATGAGAAGCTTTTGAAAGGGCATTGACCAAAGGCTCTGCTTAGTGGGGGCATAGTTGCAGTTGACTCTCCCAACTTTGAGGGTCAAAATTATTATATTTTATATTAATTTTAATTGTAAGCCACAGTCACAGGATGTGACTCCCTTCGCTTCCATTTCTACCTGTAAACAGGTTCATCATATATAGATACAGATATAGATAGATAGATAGATAGATAGATAGATAGAGATATAGATATCTTGTGTGATATATCTCTCATGGTGTCTAGCTAAAAGCAACAAGGACCAACCAACATAAAAACACATCTTTTTTTGGATCACTTCTTTTAGAGAGCTATGGGCATAGCAGGCACATGGTCTGTTTTCCAAGTTATCAGAAGTAACAGCTTCACTAAATATTATGCCATGACATTACAAAGGTCACCAGCTTTCTCACCTTCAATCTGTTTCCTTGTGTCCAAAAACTGACTGTTTAATGGATTTCACATTTTAGGTTTTTGTTATGGCAGTAGCCTACTGGTAGCAATTTTTATATTGCTTAATATCTAGGATAAGCTGCTATTAATTTAAAAAAAGGACAAAAATAAAGTGACTCAAATGTAACAGTCCAGGGTGAGACATCTCTCCTCCATGAGGTCATCCAGAGACCCAGGCACCATAATTCCTTAGGGAGGTGTCCCATCTATGTGGTGGGATAGTGTTAGCTAACACCCCACTGTGATCCAGCTTACAGGAAGAGAAAAGAGAAAAATGGTTGGCAAGTATTTTCATTTTTAAAAAAGGCTTGAATGGATATTTCACACTTCTTCTCATATTCCCTTAACCTGACATTGTTCACATGGCCAAATCTACCTGTGGGGTAGACAGGGAAATGACAGTTAACTCCAGTTAGGTAGTCATGGGCACAGCTAAAACTTGGGGATTCCATGGGGTGCCTGGGTGGCGCAGTCGGTTAAGCGTCCGACTTCAGCCAGGTCACGATCTCGCGGACCGTGAGTTCGAGCCCCACGTCGGGCTCTGGGCTGATGGCTCAGAGCCTGGAGCCTGTTTCCGATTCTGTGTCTCCCTCTCTCTCTGCCCCTCCCCCGTTCATGCTCTGTCTCTCTCTGTCCCAAAAATAAATAAACGTTGAAAAAAAAATTTTTTTTAAAAAAAAAAAACTTGGGGATTCCATTACTAAAAGGAATAAGAGTAGGATGGTGCTGGGAAACAGTCTCTGTCCTGCTGGGGGTAAGGAGGGAGATTACCACTCAATATCATCATGTACTGTTGAATTTTTTTCTTTTTTCCTTGGGACATACAAAGCAGAGGTTTGTTTCTAAAACAGTAACGATTTCGGGCCAGACACACTCTGTAAGTTTTTGACCTTGGAAAAGGAAACAGCACAGAGGCAGAATTTTTTTTCATCTTGGCATCCAAGATTCTGATTCAAAATATAGAAGGGCGCCTGGGTGGCTCAGCTGGTTAAGTGTCTGACTTGGGCTCGAGTCATGATCTTGTGGTTCATGAGTTCGAGCCCCATGTCAGCCTTTGTGCTGACAGCTCAGAGCCTGGAGCCTACTTCAGATTCAGTGTCTCCCTTTCCCTTTGTTCCTCCCCCACTCGTACTCTTTCTCTCTTTCTCTCAAAAATAGAGATTAAAAAAAAATTAAACATGGGGCGCCTGGGTGGCTCAGTCAGTTAAGCATCCAACTTCTGCTTAGGTCGTGATCTCGTGGTTTGTGACTTCAAGCCCGCGTCGGGCTCTGTGCTGACAGCTCAGGGCCTGGAGCTTCCTTCGGATTCTGTGTCTCCCTCTTTCTCTGCCCCTCCCCTGCTCATGCTCTGTCACTTTCTGTCTCAAAAATAAATAAAACATTAAAAAAATTTTTTTTAATTAAACAAGAAAACCCCTAAAAATATAGAAATAGGGGTGCCTGGGAGGTTTGGTTGGTTGAGCATCCAACTCTTGGTTTTGGCTCAGGTCACAATGTCATGGTTCGTGGGTTCGAGCCCTTTGTTGGGCTCCACATTGACAATGCAGGGTTACTAAGGATTCTCTTTCATCTTTCTCTGCCTCTTCCCAGCTTGTGATTTCTCTCTCTCTAAAAATAAATAAATAAACTTAAAAAAGAATTCAAAACAAAATATAGAAATAATTGCTCATTAAGAAATACACCAAAACTTGGGGCACCTCAGTGGCTGAGTTGGTTAAGCATCTGACTTCAGCTCAGGTCATGATCTCATGGTCCATGAGTTCGAACCCCACGTCAGGCTCTGTGCTGACAGCTTGGAGCCTGGAGCCTGCTTCGGATTCTGTGTCTCCCTCTCTCTGACCCTCCCCTGTTCATGCTCTGTCTCTCTCTGTCTCAAATATAAATAAACATTAAAAAAAATTTTTTAAAGAAATACACCAAAACTCTATAGACAGTTACACATAAAAAGCTCCAGTGTTGGAGTACCTGGGTGGTTCAATTGGTTAAGTGTCTGACTTTGGCTCAGGTCATGATCTCACGGTTTGTGAGTTCAAGTCCGGCGTCAGGCTTTGTGCTGACAGTTTAGAGCCTGGAGCCTGTTTCAGATTCTGTGTCTCCCTTTCTCTCTGCCCCTCTCCCACTTGCACTCTCTCTCTCTCTCAAAAACAAACATTAAAAAGAATTTTTTTAAAGCTCCAGTGTTATAAACTCATAAAATCACATAATATTAGAGCTAAAATTTATAAAAAGACCCTTTGCTCTTTATACATAAGTAAACTCAGACTCAAAGAAGTAAAATAAATGGCCCCAAATCAGAAAGGCAGTTACAGATCAAAGATTAGAATCAAATTCTACTGAATCATTGGATATATACCAACTGAGAAATTTTTTGAAGCATAAATTTCACTGTAATTTTTAAAACAGTATGCCAATTAAGAAAAAACCACACAATTATTCACAGATAATGTACTGAGAAAGTAATTCTCAATTATATGACAAATGATAAAAATACACATTTAAGAAATATAACATGAATTAAGTTATACTTTTAATACTAAATTTGTTTATTAGGTAATAATATATACACAAGCTGAAATCTGACCCAACTGGCCAAATTACTTTTGAATTCTTTCACTATTATTTTTATTTCAAAATATATTTATTCACCCCAAACAATAACATAAACAAAATATGAGGTCAATTTTCCCATGTTTTGAAGGGTATAAGTTGACAAAGTATACATGGTAGTTTGTGGGTTTTAAAACTAGGTCTCCTATTTTCTGTTCCAGGGTTTTGATGGCTTCCTGTCTCACATTTAGGGTTTGAGTTTATTTTTGTATATAGTGTAACTAAGTGGTCTAGTGTCATTCTTCTGTATGTTGCTGTCCAGTTCTCCCAGCACCATTTGCTAAAGAGATGGTCTTTTTTTCCATTGGATACTCTTGCCTGCTTTGTCAAAGATTAGTTGGCCATACATTTGTGGACCCAATTCTGGGTTCTCTATCCTATTCCATTGGTCTCTGTGTTTGTCTTTGTGCCAATACCATACTGTCTTGATGATTACAGCTTTGTAGTAGAGGCTAAAGTCTGAGATTGTGATTCCTCCTGCTTTGGTTTTCTTTTTCAACATTATTTTGGTTATTCAGGGTCTTTTGTGGTCCTATACAAACTTTAGGATTATTTGTTCTAGCTTTGAGAAGAATACTGGTGCAATTTTTATTGGGATTGCATTGAATTTAGATTGCTTTGGGTAACTGGTGTAGTCACTCTGAAAAACAGTGTGGAGTTTCCTCAAAAAATTAAAAATAGAACTATCCTACACCCAGCAATAGCACTACTAGGAATTTTTCCAAAGGATACAGGAGTGCTGATTCATAGGGGCACATGTACCCCAATGTTTATAGCAGCACTTTCAACAATAGCTAAGTTATGGAGAGAGCCTAAATGTTCATCAACTGATGAATGGATAAAGAAGATGTGGTTTATGTATACAATGGAATACTACTTGGGAATGAGAAAGAATGAAATCATGCCATTTGCAGCAACATGGATGGAACTGGAGGGTATTATGCTAAGTGAAATAAGTCAATCAGAGAAAGATAGATACTCATACGTGGAACTTGAGAAACTTAACAGAAAACCATGGGGGAAGGGAAGGGAAAAAAATAGTTACAAACAAGGAGGTAGAGAGGCAAACCATAAGAGACTCTTAAATACAGAGAACAAACTGAGGGTTGATTGGGGTGGGGGAGAGGGGAAATGGGTGATGGGCATTGAGGAGGGCACTTGTTGGGATGAGCACTGGGGTTGTATGTAAGCGATGAATCATGGGAATCTATCCCCCAAACCATGAGCACACTGTATACATTGTATGTTAGCCAACTTGGCAATAAATTATATTAATAAATAAATAATAAATAAATAATAAGTAAATAAATAAATAAAACCTAGGTCTCTTCCAAAAGTAAGCTGTTTTTTTAATGAGAACTCAACTCATAAAATCAAGAAGCACATCAGATGTAAACAAATAGCACAATTAAAATTAATTTATTTATTCATACAAACCCAAGTCAGATTTAAAGTCACTTACAAGATTACCTAAAATATATGTTACATTAAATGTAAGTAAGGAATTTATTTTAAGTTTTATTAATTCAACAAATATTGGCTGAGCATTTCCTTTAGGGGTTACACTTCCAAATATAATGTAAAAGAAGAGAAATTATTCAAGTGGATGTAATATACTCACTAAAACAAATAAGTCATCAGTTAGAAGGTATTATTGGTAGTGTTATGGGTTAGGTCTATAATACTTATTTAAAAGAGGGTATGGTGGGAAACTAGAATTTAAAGGTTTCATTGTAAGTAGATATCTCAAAAAATTAAACATAAAAATGTTCCAAAGTCTAAAGCAGTGGTTCTCAACCAGGTATGACTTGGTAATATCTGGAAATATTTTGGGTTGTCACAACTGGGAGGTGCTAGTGGTCTACAGTGGGTAGAGAACAGGGATATTGTGAAACATCTGACATTGCACAGAACAAACCTCCATAACAAAGAAATAGTTGACCAAAAATGTCAATAGTGCCAAGGCTGAGAAACCCAGGCCTGAACTGATTTAAGTGATTTAATGTGATTTGATAAGTACTAATTTCTTCTCTGAAAGACATGATGACATACAGGTGTATTTTCATAAATATGAGAAATGATATAGATAGAACAAAGATTATACACTTTACATGAAACTGTGACATCACTACATGTTTATAATTATAAAAATATTAATGGCAGGATGCTTGGGAGGCTCAGTTGGTTGGGCATCTGACTCTTGATTTTAGCTCAGGTCATGATCTCATGGTTCATGAGATTGAGCCCTGCATCACTGGGGCTCTGTGCTGATGGTGCGGAGCCTGCTTGGGGTTCTCTCTCTCTCTCTCTCTCTCTCTCTCTCTGCCCTTGCCCCACTAGCACAGGTGCACGCTCTCTCTCTCAAAAATAAATAAACATTAAAAACATATTAATGGCAAATTCTTTTGAATAGCATTATACTGACCTTTCTTACACAAGCAGTGATTTTTACCTTCTTGTGATTTTTACAGTGGAAGTATTTCCTTCATTTTTTTCAACTAATATTTAGTGAACATCTATTTTCTAGATGTTCTATGTAAGGTGTTATAATAAAAGTTCATATAACAGTTTTACTGGGGAAAGAGGCATGTAAACAAAAAATTACAATCCATATGACAAGGGTTATTATAGAGTAATAAATAAGCTACAGTGTGGTAAAACAGAAGAGGGAGTGAGAAGTTATGTGATTGTGGGGGTGGGGGTTGGGCATCTTGGGTAAGAGAAGAATATCAAAGACAACTTCCCAGAGGAACAAATGCCTGATCTAAATATTTATATCAGAAGACAGGAGGGACTTCTATGAATGTCATGTTAAGTAAAGAACTTCTTGGGGCACCTGGGTAGCTCAGTCAGTTAAGCGTTAGACTCTCCATTTTGGTTTAGGTCATGATCTCGCAGTTCGTGAGATTGAGCCCACAGTGTGGCTCTGTGCTGATGGCACGGAGGCTGCCTGGGATTCTCTCTCTCTCCCTCTCTCTCTGCCTCTCCCCTGCTTGCAAGGGTTCTCTCTCTCTCTCTCTCTCTCCCTCCCTCCCTCAAAAATAAATAAACTCAAAAACAAAAGAAAACAAAAAAAGAACTTCTATCAATTACAGGCTTACCAGTCATCTTAATGAAGGCTTTAGGCAAAGTAACATCATAAAAAGGTTATGATTTTATAAAAATCACCCTGAGCACAGTTGAAGGGTGGCCAGGAAGGAGAAAGAGATACTAACTAGGACTCAGATTCAAGGTGATAAGAATCTGTAACAAGGCAGTCATCCAACGGGGGCAAGGGAAGGAGGAGATGGATGAAGAGATGTTAAGAAGAATCAGTAGAACCAAAGTCAGGAGTGGTAGTCAAAAGTAGAACCACAGTCAGAGCATGATAATGTAAGAAAACTGCCTTTAGTGCTAAAAAATTGAGACTAGCCCCTGCTGGGGGATACTTTGAGATTAGGCCAAATGAACATGTAAATATTTATTATATAAAAACTGTCATCATTTAATATATACATAACAATAAAAATTTAAACTAATAATTTAACTTTTCTAAATTTTATCTTAATAAAACTGATTACAGAATACTTTAGAATACTGGTGTCAAACTTCAGGGTCCCATCTGACATGTTATGGAGCTTAGAAGTCACCACTACCGTCCTCACAACTCACTAACCTGAAAATCCACAACTCTTCTTGGATCCTTCAAAGAACTGTGGTAACAGGGCAAGCTGCTGCCCCTAGAGCTGGAGAAACAGACAGATACAGAGAATCACAGCTCACCAGGAGCAGAAGCCAGCAGCTGGAGCTAACTTCAGTAGAAATACTTTAAGTTGTAGACCAGTTTGAGAGTTAAAAGCTACAAGGGGGTCCTGTCTTTGGAGGTTGGGGGTGCCCACATTCTTGGGTTTTACTTCCAGGATCTCTACCAGGTTCTTACTGCAAAGATCAGAGAAAAATCCCCTCCTGCTTCTGGTAGGGGGAATGGTAAAGTGACCATTTTGGAATATACCCAGAGTTCTTTCACTTCTTCCTAACAAGGCCTGCCCTCTAGGGAAACTACTTCACTAATGGACTGGGGTTTTACTAAAGCCTAAACTACCTGGGAGAAGGGACATACTCAACTCAGTCTCACTAAAAGGCTGCCATCTAGCTATCAGAATGTAAAACACTTCCCCTCCTCCCACACTTTACCACATCAATAGGGTTCTGGTGTAATAACTGTGATTGCAGCTAAAAGAACTGCAAGCTTCAGATCCTATTAAGGAGTCTCTAGGAAAACCTAGAGAACAATTAACAAGGACACACAGGAAATTTTAGCCTCTAACACCATAGCCACAGCAAACAGTAAATATAGCCTAATTCCTAGCCAGATAAACATAAAACCTCACACTAAACACCCATATAACCTCAGTTCCTTTTACCATATCTTGCTTTCAAAAAAATAATACAAAGCATGCTAAAAGGCAAGAAAAAAAAACAATCTAAGGTTAAAGCAAGCATGAGAACCAGACTCAGATATGGCAGAGATTTTGGAATGATCAGACCAGAAATTTAGAATGATCAATATGCTAAGAGATCAAATAAAAAAGTGGATAACACACAGACTAGATGGGTCACATAAGCAGAGAGATGGAAGTTCTAAGAAAAACTCACAAGGAAATGCTAGAAACTGAAAACATTGTAACAGAAACGAAGAATGCCTTTGATGGGTTTACCAACAGACTAAACACAGCTAAGGAAAGAATCAGTGAGCTTGAAGAAAGATCAATAGAAAATTCCAAAACTGAAAGGCAAAGAGAAAACAGCAACAACAATGTAAAAGAACAGAAGAACTGTGGGACAGTTATAAAAAGACAGAACATGTGTGCAATGGAATTACCAGAAGGAGAACAAAGATGAAGGAATAGAAGGAATATTTAAAGGAATAATGCCAGATTTTCAAAATTAATGACAGACACCAAACCACTGATATAGGAAGCTTAGAGAACACAAGCAGGGCACATACCATAAAATGTACACCTACACATACCGTATATGAAATGCAGAAAATCACAGAGAGAGTCTTGAAACAAGCCAAGGGAACAAGATAGAATTCTATTTGATTTCTCTTCAGAAAACATGCAAGCAAAAAGAGGGTGGAGTGAAATATTTGAAGGGTTGAAGAATAAAAACCACTAACCTAGAATTCTGCATACAGTGAAATTACCCTTCAAAAATGAAGGAAAACTAGACACTTTCTAAGCCACACGAATAATGAGAGAATTTGTCTCCAGTAGACCTGCCTTGCAAGAAATGATAAAAGAAGTTCTTCTGAGAGAAGGAAAATGATAATAGGTCAGAAACTTGGATCTACATAAAGAAGGGAAAAGCATTAGAGAAGGAATAAGTGAAAACAAAATAATATTTTATTTTTCTTATTCTTAATTGACTTAACAGAAAACGGTTTAAAATAATAATAGCAAGAATGCATTCAGTTTTATAGCATATGGGTAAGTGAAATGAACTGGCAGCAAAGTGATAAAGGACAGGAGAGAGGAAGTAGACATGCTTTGTTATAAGGCACCTGCACTACCCATGAAGTGGGACAGAGTTACTTGAAAGCAGGCTTTTATTAGTTGTAAATGTGTATTGCAAATTCTACAGCAACCTATAATAAAATTTATAAAGGAAGTATAATTGACATGCTAAGAGAGGAGCGAAAATGGAATCATGTAAAATGCTCAATTAAAAACAAGAAAAGGGGTGCCTAGGTGGCTCAGTCGCATCCAGCCCCACATCAGGCTCTGTGCTGACAGCTCAGAGCTTGGATCCTGCTTCAGATTTTGTGTCTCCCTCTCTCTCTGCCTCTCCCCTGCTTGTGCTCTGTCTTTCAAAAATAAATAAAATATTAAAAAAAAAAAACAAGAGAAGGCAGAAAAAAGAGAGAAACACTGAAAAGAGAAGAAAAGAAAAAAAGAAAAGAGAAAAGAAAAGAAAAGAAAAGAAAAGAAAAGAAAAGAAAAGAAAAGAAAAGAAAAAACAAGTGCAATGCATAGAAAACAGTTAGTTACAAACTTCACAGCCACTATGGGGTGTGGAGCAGGGTGGAAATAGATAAAACCACAGGGTTCCAATGCTGTAACACGTACTCAAACCACTGCTTTAGAAGAATAGTTTTTCTGATGCCTCCTGATGCTTTCCTCCTTTACAATGTGTAACTCTTCAAGAATCAGGAATAGCAATTCCTACCTTGAAAATACTATCTGGGACTGTGTGAAAGTAGAAGTTCAATGCTTCTAATCCGGTAATCCAAGTCATAGTCTTTGGAGCTTCTGAGTCCTAAGCCTACATCTGGTGAAGTTTCATTCTCCCTGGTCATTTCTGAAACCTTCTCCTTTCTCTCTGGGGAAGAGGACAGGAGGGTGTATGTCTGGGCTCTCGCTGATTTAAGTGTAACTTGAGTTAATAAGAGGGATTTTACCTTTTAAAGCTCTTCTCTTTTACCCTAACAGTTCACCTCAAAGAGTGACCTGTGGAACATCTATATCAGTATCACCGAGGATGTCTGTTAAAGAGGGAGATTCATGGGTTCTGCCCAAGAGCTACTGAATCAGACTCTCAGAGAGTGAGCCTAGGAATCTGCACTGCTGGCAAATGTCACAAGTGAGCCTTATGCACACTGAAGTCTACATCTGAGAACCACTGCTTTAATATATGGCTCCTTTAGAGAGTTGGGGATAGGAATAAGGTTTGGAAGTCACTTCACTTTATGTTTTGGGCCAATTTATTACTAGGAATATTTGCCCCTAACCACTTGCTGAACATGTCTGCTAACCAAATAGAGTAAATGCTCAAAGAATATTTATTGAAAGATTATTTGAGGAGCATAACATGATACTTTCTTAAGTTCTGTGATGAGCAAAACATTTTGATTCTTCTAACCTAGATAGAAGTCATTTTATTCTAAATGAGTTTTTAAAAATTTTATGGTCTTTTTTGTAATGTGTACAGAATAGCTGTCACTTTAAAACTATAAGAGTACAACATGCCAAACTTTATGTAGATGGTAGGCTTGCTCTAATGCAGGCCATCAAAAAAATAATAACTTGAGCTTCCATATCAGTTTGGTCTAGAGAATTCCTGCAAAAGAAAAATAAATGGTTGAAAACATAAGTAGCTATGGAAAATGTAAATCTAAAATAAACAAAGAATTGTAATAAGGTTAAAAAAAAATGAACAGATATGTCAACAAACCCTACATGTTGAGGCACTTATAAGGATGGCCTAAGAGGTTGGGGAATTGGCAGAAGGGTACAGAGGCTAGGGTAAAACAAAAGAGAAAAAAGATAAGCAGACAGAGAACATAAAGGCCTGCTCATCAAACCCTTCCAAGAACCAGAAAACCAAAATCCACAAAAAGGATTTTCGGAAACAAAAAATCAAGCAGTAAGACAGAAGATAAGAGAAACGGGACTTTTACTGGGTTCTTCAAGTACTGAGTCCATGGGGCACACATACACTACATTATACTTCTATACCATTTTGTAAAGGCATTGGTAACCTCTAACGTTAGCATCCAGTCAAAATTATATAATCCCATCAGCATCTGCAAGAAAGAAGGACCTGGCTTGATTTTCAGTTCTTTGTTTTTAGTTCTTTCTTACATTCCCAACGTGGGGAAATGGAGCTTGGAAAAACTCAGCTTGGGAAAACTTGGGAGACTGAGCTAGAGACTATTCTTCCATTGTTCTTTGTACAAGAAGAGATAAGGAGTGAATAGAAGCAATAAGTGATCATTCCCTAGAAGCTTTCCTTTTCAGGAGACTGCCACTTAGAGGGCAGGCGAGGTGATCGCTCCTACTGTCAATTTGTTAGCAGGGTGTGTGTGTGTGTGTGTGTGTGTGTGTGTGTGTGTGTGGCGTGTGCATGCTTTGCATGTGTGCAACTGCATATGTGCATGAGTGTGTATGTTACAGGGACATGAATGGTACTGCACAACGTTCAGTCTGACTTACCTTGCATCTAGCAGCAGCAGATTATACACCGACATGAGTACTGTCACTCTGAAAATGGGATAGAGAGTTAGGTTCTCAGCAGAGGAGAAAAAAACACAGAAAGAGAGAGAACACAACCGCGTGCACACAAATGCACACACATACACTGAAATTCTCCAAACTTGTGGGTCAGAGCAGCTGGGAGGGAGTCGGTCTTCCTCCCTTCCTGCTCTCTCTTTGCTGAACAGCCAAATGAGAGACTGAACTCTAACAAGGAAGAAAGAACTGCCAACAGTCACTGAAAACTCACTCTGGATGTTGTAGGAAGATACGGTCTTTTTCAAAGACACAGCTGAAGCAGCAGACTTAAAATTTGTAAAAGATGGTGTAGCTGCACAAAAATAAGAGAAATAAGGAAAGCTGTGAAGTGATCATCAGCAAAGTCCTCTAGCGTTAATCTGTGATAGAAGGTTAACAAAGAAGTTCTGTAAGCAGAAAGGAAAAATTACCTGTAAATAACTTTTTTTCCAGTTCTTCTTGAATTTTAAGAAGAATCCTCTCCTGTTCTAAGGCTTCTATGTACTTGGAGTAGCACCAGGTTGGCTAGAAAGACAGCTTTCAAAGTTAATTTTGGGAATGTTTGTCCCAGGAAATAAACTGAAGGTAAGATGGCCTATATAAGCCTCTTCATTTAAACCTTTTATTGAAGTATAACAAACTTCAATAACAGATCATTGAATAGGACAATTCAATGATGTGTCTAGAACTATATGAGTTATAACTATTTCTCAGTGAATCAATGTTGCAAAGGCTTTATGGAGTTCTTGACAGCTATTCATGCATATATATATATATATATATATATATATATATATATATATATAATTTGATTGTGAATTTAGGTGCTCAAGAGAGATCCAAGTTTTTTTGAGGGGGGTAGTTTTGCATTTGTATTAATTACAATTCTTAAATGTGCAAAATCTATCAGAAACAAATGCACATACAGAGAATCCACACTTGCAAAATGGCACAGTATTATCACTGTACCAATTGCTAGAGTAATTCAACATGTATCTCTTCAATAGCAACAACAATAATAATTTACATTTAGGAAATGCGTTTGGTTTCCAAAAGCTTTTTAGTTTCTTACGAAACTCTTGAGATATATGACAGGAGATTGTCATCATAACCATTCCTTTTTCTCACACTTTCTCCTTTTAACAGACAAGGAAACAGGCTCAAAGCAAATTCAGGGATTTTTTTTCAGGCTCCCAGGTAACACTGACTTGTAAGTGACATTGAAAATTAGAAGCTTGTTATCTCTAGTTCCACATTTCACCCTTTTTTATACCACGTTTCTGAAATTTAATGCTAGTCATTTGCTAATAAATGTTTTTCCCAATGGCATTATTACATATCATACACTTTAGAGGTTACCTTTTTCAATATATGGTGTCACAAAATTGACATTCCCCTTTTCTCAATAATAGCTTTATAGTCTATCAGTTATCTTTATTGAGCGGCTGAATTTATTTGACATTCTTAAATGCCAAAAAGATTGTTTCTTGAGCTAGAATCCTCTTAAGATGCAAACACAAGTCATTAAAAATGGACATGACTTATGAAATTTCAGGGACGTGATATTAATGTACAAATGTAAATATAAACATAAAAATTGTAAATGTATTCATTGATGGTCATGTACTGGCCAATTTTATGAGCACTTCAAAGAATTAAGAAATTTGAGATAAAGGCTTTGACATTTTTCTTTCTTTTTTTTAAACCCAAGAATATGTCAACCAAGTGTATTCTGTCTTGTTCCCTATCTGCCTTATTCTCTTTTTCAATAAGCTAGTCATTTCAACTGCTGCCACTTAAATCTTCTTCATGTGTATAAAAAAGTATTTTCTTTTATTATATTGTCCAGGATCAGCTGAAATTTTAATAGTCTCTGAAGGCTCAAGGGAATTCCCTTCCAATCTCTCCTAGAATAATTTTACCCTCATTTTCAAACAAGCACAACTCTACTACTGGACAATAACTGAGTTACTGCATTCTACTATCCAATGTTTTAAAGAAGTGGTATCTGTGACACCCGTACAGCTTACCTGTCGACCATATGCTTGCAGGCCGAAAACTGGGTCACTGGGTAAAGCAGCTGTTTTGATAGCAGATCCTGAAGAACTTGCATATTGTTTGCTTCCATCCTGTAATTATATTAAGTTATTAAAAAAGGGGGGGGTAAAACTCTACTAGTATAAACTTACAGCTAAGGAGTCATAACATTAGATGAAAAAATATCTTCTAATAAGTACCACACTCGAGGTCTCATCAAGTCAGTGTTACTAATTTGACATCATTTATGAACTCTTTACATTTATTTCCTACTAATATAAAAATATTTAAAAATCAGTGATAAATTATGAAGTGGTATGTAAAAATTGCCACCCAATTCTGGCATCTAGGAAAAACCATTGTAAACCTTTTCATAAACATCCATCCAAGCTTCTCACTAGGGAAAGACATAGATATAACCTGTAATTTTAGTATTTATATTTTATTACATAAATTTCAGACAAATGGAATCACACTGTATGTGTTTTTGAAATCTGCTTTTTCATGCAAATTGTTGTGAAAATATTTCTAGTGGAAATGTAAAGGGGAGGGTCTTAGTGTCATTCACCAGGATGCCTACAATTCAATATATAGTATACACCTGAATATGTGGATAATGAAATGTATAAAATGCATCATCAATGAATTAACTGTTCTAAGCACTCAAATCTTGAGTGATAAAAAATCAACTATATCATCACTTCAACAGGTAAATAATAGTCTAGTAAAGGTATGTATCACAGATAATTTAATCAATGCCTGCTACTGGGAACTTAAGCTATTCGATTTTTTTTTTTATGATTATAAATGATGCTAGTTGATGACAGAACTCTCCAAGAAATCCAGTCGTGAATGAGAGGAAGACTATAACATAGGCACCCAAAATTAATTAAATATTCCTATATAAACATTTGTATACATAAAATAATACTCCAAATCATAAATGCAGAAACTTGGGCCAAAAATAGACCAAAAATATAAAAAGTAAAATGAGTTTACTGAACTTAAAAGAAGACTGAAGAAAAAAAGACAAAAATCTCTGAAAAATGAAGCTATAAGGTACCCAAGGGAGAAAAAATTTGATTGAATAGAGAGATAGGTAGGGGATTTATACACATATTATTTATATACACTTTCTGATCCATACACATGCATACACATGGTATATAATATGTATCATATATATGTATCAAAAAGTTTAAATATACACATATATACACACATATGATATGCATATAAATCTGCCCCCCCCCCAAAAAAAAACCACTTAGCAAAGACATAAGCCTACAGACTCAGGAATCTGAGCAATCCTCAAACAGAATAAGTACAAAGAAATCCACACGAGACGTATCATAATCAAATTCTGAAAGCCAAAGACAAAGAAAAAATCTTGAAGGCAGTAAGTAAGAAACAATACCTTACCTATAGGGAAAGGACAGAAGAAAATAATAAATCTTGGAATATCAGGAAGGAAGAAAAATGGGAACAGCAAAAGTATGGGTTAATGTAATAGCCTTTTCCTCCCTCCTTGAGTTTCCTAATTTATGTTTGATGGTTGAAGCAAAAATTATAAAATGTCAGAGTTTTCATTTTCTGTTTTATTCTTATGATGGCTTTATATGGATATCATCTGCCATTTTCTGCTCACTTTGAAATGTCTTATATTTTCCTCAACCATCAATAATACCGATGTGGTTCTCAGTATATGCTGAGGAAATATTTAAAATAACTATAAACAAGAGATGGAAAAAGACTTAAAGTGGGGGGGTGGTTAGTTTCTAGACTCTAGTCAAACTGGGAAAACGTTAACACCAATAGACTAGGAAAAGTTACTTATCTATAATGTGGTATCTAAAGCAACCACTAAAATATCTAAACAAAGATACACCAAAATAAAAGTCTAAGAAATATACAAGTAATCCACAAGAATGCAAGACAAAGGAAACAGAAAATAATGAAAAATAGAGGGAACAATCAAAACAAGAAAAAAAATGGCAAGCATATTAAAAACCATAATAAAGACAAAGAGACTAAACACACCAAATAAAAGACAGAAATTGGCAGAATAGATTTAAAAAACACCACCGTGGCCCAACTATATGCTGTTTATAGGAAACTTAATTGAAATATAATGATATAGAAAGTAAAGGAATGAAAAAAGATACACCATACAAACATCAGAACAGAGCAAGTTGGTTTTGCAGCTTTGGAGAAGTTTGGCAGTTTTTTGAGAACCTCCACAGTCCTCTACATTGTTTATGACACCATATATATGTATAAAACACTATCTTTAAAAAGAGCTGGGGGCGCCTGGGTGGCGCAGTCGGTTAAGCGTCCGACTTCAGCCAGGTCACGATCTCGCGGTCCGTGAGTTCGAGCCCCGCGTCAGGCTCTGGGCTGATGGCTCGGAGCCTGGAGCCTGTTTCCGATTCTGTGTCTCCCTCTCTCTCTGCCCCTCGCCCGTTCATGCTCTGTCTCTCTCTGTCCCAAAAATAAATAAAAAAAAAAAAAAAAAAAAAAGAGCTGGAAGAATATATCCCAAGTTTAATGGTTGCTCTTCGGGATGGGGAGGGTAATGGAACTCAGAGCTGGGGTTAAGAGAGTTTGCTCTTTCTGCAGTATTTACTCTTTCTACAATATTTTAACTAGGGGAAAAAATGAAGCAAAATGTTAGCAGTGTTTGTCATCATATTACTTTTGTATTTTTTGATACCTTCTAAATTTCTTTAAAAAAATAGAATAGGTATAAGCTTGCAAGTAAATAAAATACATTAGTCATGAGCAGTTAGCCTTTTTCAATTCAAAGAAAGTAGATAAATATAAAGAGACAGACAGATGAATGGTTGAATAAATGGACAGATTGACAGACAAATAGGCAGGCTGGGCAATTTATAATTCATATTTATAAATTTTGTGGTCAATGTATCAGTTTGTTATTGTAATATTGAAAATGCTTTCCCATGAGTACATAACATTTTTTTCATTCATTCATTTTTGTTTTTGTTCCTGATTTACTCAATAAACACTGCTTAATAATTGAGCCTGTGCTGGACACTGGTCTAAGCGCTATGATACACAGATGCACAAGACAAATACTATCCTTGGGAATCTCAGTCCAGTGAGAATGACAGATGCAAAAACCTATTCATGAGACAATATAAAGCATTCTCCAAGAGAGGTAGGAATGTTACTACAGTGGATGTGAACTGCTTGTGCGACCTAGGAGGGTAAAGAAAGCTTTCACATGGAAGAGGTGACATTTGAGATGTATTTTGAGAAATTCAAAACAAAGTCTGAAACCTCTGGCTAAAGGCTTAAAAGCCACTAAAATCTGTATTCTATAATGTCTCTGTATTTTCCCCAGCCTGAATTCTTCTGCAAACTCATACACACCACATACCTTTTAAAAGTCTGACTCAACTCAAAATGAGTCTTGTCTTACCTTTGCAAATTTCTCGTCTTCTGTGACTGCCAATTTTTTTTTCTTATTATATTCTTGTCTTCTCTCTAAAACACTCATAATTTTTTCATCAGTTAAGTTCTTCCTAAACTCGCAAAACTGAGGCCAAAATTTAAATAGAACCCCAAAAATTGTCATCTGTATAAAAAACAAAGTATGTCTCAGATTACAATTTTACACAAATGTACCAATTTAAACTCTAATTCACCATAATAATGGATTAACTATTCTATCTTTAATATACAGCGTGTTTCCTCCAACTTACTGTCTCCAGACATCTTGGCATAGTTTAGCTCAGCACATGCTTATCATCAATGTTTTTTACTACCAATGAGAAGTCTTTCTTTAAAAATAAAACCATATACTTAAAAGTTACTTTATTCTTTATGTTTCCCTAACCAATTGATTGTATTAATAAAGAATCCATTAGGTCTTTTTTAAATAAGAAATTTATGTTTTCTTTTAAAACATACACTAGTTGATCTGCCACACACTCTGCTGTTTTATGCAAGTATTCCAAATATTCAGTCCATCAAGAGGAACGCCTCTGTGCCCCCTTTTTCTTTCTTTTAGAGAAAGGAAATACCTCTGGAAAAGCTCTTAAACAAAGCCGCAGATCTAAAAATAAATCTTGAGTAACTTTTAAATGATATAATCTCTTTTATGTGAGAGCAAGAAAAGTAACATTTAAAAAGCAGGGTGGTATCCCGGACAAAGGCTTTCTATGAGGACACTCCACATTAAGTGATTAATTGTGATATTTATAGAGATAAGAATTGTTGCTCAAAGTCCCATGCCAAGTATTTCCATTAGTTCCAGAGGCATATATTACTTCCAAGAAGGTAGGACCTGCCACATCAGATCAAGTCCAACATCTTGTTACTAGGAATGGCCTTTACCTAATGCCCTAGAGAAAACTGAACCATCCCATTAGGCTCCAAGCCAACTCTTCAGAGGAAAAGAGGAATTTATAAAAAGTAAGTGCTGCAGTGATCAATAGAGTCCTCAACTGGCTGGTATATTTCATTACTCCTCTTTTCTGTACATGAATATTATTAGTAATTCTAAAATTTTTTATTCCTTTTAAAATACAGTTTTATCATTTAATTCTGTAGCCTCTTGACATTGTGATCACAAAAGCTAGAGATACTTTCTTTGATGAAATGTAGGCTTTAAACCAAATTTCATTTACATTTACCTGCTATATCTTTATTTAAGTAATCCCCTGATCTAATGTCAAGGGATCGTGGTAGTTTTTATATGAACTTCTTAAACAAATACTTCTCTTCCTTCTCTATTTACCAACTATTGACCCTACTTCTCAGTTATCTATCCAAAACCTGAGTCATTCCCTGCTCTCAAATACATTTATTTCCATCTAGAAAGTCTTCCAGCAAACGTCATTCAATTAGAACACAATTTTTCAATGGCAGACATAAAACGACTCTACTCCTAAAAGCTGCAATTAAGATTTTAAGTTAATAACATATGTGTTAGTCACAAAAATTACTCTGTACCATGAGAACCTCAAAAGATAATCAAACTGTAGGTAGGAAAATGTTGTAATAAATATAGAGCTACTTTGCTCACTGGCAGTAGATGGGCAATGACTTTAGTATGAGTTAAAAGGGCCAGTGAAAATTTGGTTGAGTGAAGAAAACTTCAAAGTTATTAGGGGTGCCGGTGGGGGATAGGAAAAGGTCACACTGCTAACAATATTAGAACAGGCAATAGGCTTTTTTATCTACTATGCAGCCCTTTCACTTAACTTTGCTCTCATTTCCAATTTGATTTTACTCCTTTCTGTCACAATAGATCACTTCTCATGTCAATCATCCATGAGTTCAAGTATGTTATCGAGCGCCTATTCTGTGCTAGGCATTTGGGCCACAAGGATAAATAAGAAACATGCCTTGCCCTCAAACACCTTACAATCAGATGGGAAAGTCAGCATAAAAATAGTCATTTTCAGTTTTGTGCGATAAACAGAAACATATGCAGGATGTTACAGAAGCACAAGGGAGAGAAGATGATAACACAAAAAACTCAGGAGGGAAGAGAATAAGGCTCCTTTGTAGAACCAGAGATATTTCAGCAAGACTGCTGGGTGAGGGCAGGGAGTGGTAAGAGATGTGCAACCAGACCTCTGGTTTGCACACCTGGGTAGAAGGTGATGCTATTCCCTGAGCTTCCTTAGGAAACGCAGGAGGAATAATCAGTTTGGTGGGGTGAGGACTCTATAGAAAGATTCTCTTATTTTCTGATGCTCTAAAGTCCACATTTAAATTATGTCTAGGACTCTATTTTAGGAAATCAAGTAGAATGCATAGAGGACTCCAGTACAGTTTGCTGGCTTCAATCCCTAGACAGTATGGCAAAACCAACCAATATAAGCAGTTCCAGACATGCACTTGCAAACTCAAGGTCTTTGATGTAGATGGGCAAGCCCTGGCCTGGTTATCCAGAGACCTAGGCTAGGCTAAGTGATCTCTAAGATCTTTTCACAAACATACTACGATTCTGGCACCATGTTTTCTCTATTTCTCTTTAGCACTTCCTCAATCATTCATCTGTATTTTCACCTATTTTAATGCATAATTTGGATTATGAGTCCATTTCAGTTCCTCAGAGGACTTAGAACACAGCTGGCTCACAAATGAATGTTAAGGAATAATGGCCTTTTTTCCATGCTCAAGGGCAATTGTATCCTAAATCTCTGGTTCATATCACTTAAATCATGACATGGCCTTCCCTATTACCCCTATTATAATTTATTTTTCTTAATCATTTTTCAAGAACAACATCACTAAAAGGCTTTTAAAAATGCAAATAAATTATGTCCACCAAATCACTGTTTTCTATTATTTATCTTAAAAAGAAGTAACTTGAGCAGGTTAACAGGCATGATTTTCTTTTCATGAGCTTGTGTACTTTATGTTGGTTAGGTACTTAAATCTCCTCTCACTTATTTTATGAGCTATGTGAATATTCCAATCTTTAAAAATACACAAATCTTGGGACACACATATTTTACACATATTTGTGGTAGCAGATTTTCTAAAGGAAACATGAATGGTGGGAAAGGAAGGAGGAATTGGCTGGAGTTTTATAAGCTAAAAACAAAAATGATAATCATAGAAAGTCAAGGATAGTATTTAAATAATTATATTTGCTGTTTATTATCAACAAAATAGTAAGTTATTAGTTTCTTATGTTCTGTGGAATACGCAAATATTTTTTCATTAAATAGAAGTAATCTCAGTTAAGGAAGGAAGGTCGTAACCCTGTCAAATATGAATAATGCAAAATCTTTAAAAGAATATCTAGATTGTTAATGTATTTTAAAATACGCTTAACTGCATGCCCTGATCTCTTACCTGTGCCTCTCTAAATACATAGGGTCCGAACTCCTTCCTGTGTTCAATAATCTTCTGGGCTTGCTCTATTGGAATGTCAATTTGTAAAGCTGGTGGAATACTAGAATTAATAAAGCAGTTGATAATAGTCATGATCTTCTTGTGAATGATGGACTCATCACAATGAGAATGGCACAAGTCCTGAACAAGGAGGAAAGAGAGAACAGTATATAATTAACGCATTCCTAGAACACTTTGTAGAATTGTGGCAATACATCTTCCAGTAATACATAGATTTTAACTTCAGATCAAGAGGACATGAGGACATGTGAAAGCTATCTTTCTATAAAACGGTATCTTCTATTTCTCTTGGGTTTGAGGAACCTAAGACGTTGATGCATACATCGTACATAAATACAGGTTTCATTTACCCTCGAGTGCTTCTACTCCTAGGTAAAGGAACAGCTTCAAAGTCTACTTTGACTCATTCAGCAAATTTATATTGGGTGCCTACTATGTACCAGCTGAGCCCCAAGATAGTATCTGCCTTTAAAGGCTCAATCTTACTGGAGGAGAAGCAAGAGAACACATTACTTCAATATGAGTTAGCTAATAAGTACTACAGTAGAGGTGTACACAGGATCCTAGGAGAACACTGAAAACGGGTACCTAACTCAATCTGCAGGTGGATGTAAACGCTTTCCCAACCAAAACTGCTTCAACACCAAGGTGACTTAGGCTCGAAAGGGCAATATAATTGCAAATGGCATATTGGATTAAGGGCTAGTATCCAAAATCTAGAAAAAACTTATCAAACTCAACACCCAAGAAAACAAATAATCCAGTGAAGAAATGAAAAACATGAACCGGGGGCGCCTGGGTGGCGCAGTCGGTTAAGCGTCCGACTTCAGCTCAGGTCACGATCTCGTGGTCCGTGAGTTCGAGCCCCGCGTCGGGCTCTGGGCTGATGGCTCAGAGCCTGGAGCCTGTTTCCGATTCTGTGTCTCCCTCTCTCTCTGCCCCTCCCCCGTTCATGCTCTGTCTCTCTCTGTCTCAAAAATAAATAAACGTTAAAAAAAAAAAAAAGAAAAACATGAATGGACACTTTTCCAAAAAAGACCTCCAGATGGCTAATAGACACATGAAAAGATGCTCAACATCACTCATCGTCAGGGAACTACAAATCAAAACCACAATGAGAGACCACCTCATGCCTGTCAGGATGGCTAAAGTTAACAACCTAGGAAACAACAGAAGTTGGCAAGGATGTGGAGAAAGGGGAACCCTTTTGCACTGCTGGTGGGAATGCAAAGTGGTGCAGCCACTCTGGAAAACAGTATGGAGGTTCCTCAAAAAATTAAAAATAGAAACTACCCTATGATCCAGCAATGGCACTACTAGGTACTTATCCAAAGGATACAAAAATGCTGATTCAAAGGGGCACATGCGCCCCGATGCTTACAGCAGTGCTATCTATCATCAGTAGCCAAACTGTCTGTCAACTAATGAATGGATAAAAAAGATATTATACACACACACACACACACACACACACACACACACACACACAGGAATACCACTTGGCAATCAAAAGAATGAAATCTTGCCATTTGCCACAACATGGATAGAACTAGAGTGTATTATGCTAAGCTAAATAAGTCAGAAAAAGACAAATACCACATGATTTCACTCATGTGGAATGTAAGAAACACAACAGATGAACATTGGGGAAGGGAAGGAAAAATAAGATAAAAACAGAGAGGGAGGCAAACCATTAAGAGACTCTTAAATACAGAGGACAAATTGAGGGTTGCTGGAGGGGTGTGGGGTAGGGGGATGGGCTAAATGGGTGATGGGTATTAAGGAGGGCATTTGCTGGGATGAGCACTGGGTGTTACATGTAAGTAATGCATCACTAAATTCTATTCCCGAAATCGTTATTACACTATATGTTAACTAACTTGAATTTAAATAAAAATAAATATAATTAATTAATTAAAATAAATTTAAAAAAATTTTAAAGCAAAAAGGGCAATATAAGCAGGATGTTGGCAGTGACAGGTGCGCCACTATGTATCTTTTAGTATTTATACTTTTATAGTTAGCCTATTAAATTATCTTCCTTATACCCAAAGAACTCAAAAATAGGGACCATACATTTAAAAGGCCCAGTTTTATGTGACAAATACAGGGCTATCATTTTTTAAAATAAAGAGGTAGCTTAGCTTGAGTTTATGGCATTTCTTTGTCAAAGACATTGTTCTCCAAATCACAAGAAAGCAGACAAATTTGGAAACTTGTAATTCTAGGCCAGAAATGAGCTAACACTTATTAAGTACTCACTGTATGATGGGCATTGTAATCACTATCTTATGGGCACTATTAAAGAAAGAAGAATTTAAGTGCTGGCCATATAAAATCCTACATAAGTTACATGTGGAAAAAGCTTGATATAAATGTTACATTAAGACAACAGTTAGCATTTTTAACTCAATTTAGAACCCCCCCTCAGAAAATGCCTATTTATACAACATATGTTAGATGTGTTACCAAATGTGTATTTTTTCCCATTACTAGTGAGATTATCATATATAATTATTTGGTAAGCCTCATTTATAATTATGGAATATAAGGCTTGTGAAATAACAAGTTTTTGGAGTTTTCATTTTGAGGGTGAAGGGACAAAAATCAGAATTGATTTTTTTTTTCTAATTGTTCTGCCCTACTATGCCATTAGCTCAGTTAACGTTACCTATCATTAAGGTCCCAGTTTATTTTTATTTTTTTAAATGTTTATTTATTTTTGAGAGAGAGAAAGCAGGGGAGGGGCAGAGAGAAAGGGGGAGAGAGGATCCAAAGTGGGCTGTGCACTAACAGCAGCATAAGGGCTCAGTTTAAACAGAGTTTCCTCTAGAAGGCTTTTGGTGACTCCCTCAGTTCAGGAGAGATGTCTATCTTAGGTACTCCCATTACCCCCTGAGCTTCCATCACCACTGCCCTAGTCACAGTCTTACAACTGCCTTGTCTATCGCTCATCTGTCCCTCCCATGACAGTGTAAGCTCTAAGAGGGAAGACTATTTTGATGATGGTTGCATCCTCAGGATTTTTCGTGGCCCTTTGTAGATGTTCAAAAAGTATTTGCTGGATGAATATACTCTTCCAGTTTTTTTCTATGGACACACACATACACACACACACACACATACATGTACACACACACTTTAGATTAAAGTATGGTGTTTTATAGTAACTAGGTTTTTTAAAAAAAAATATCCTTTCCCATCATTGATTGTTCTCCTACAGCATGATTTTTAATGGCTGCAGAGTATCTAGGTTCTTCCCAAATATTCACAATTCAGAACAGTGTTTAAGAACACTGATTAATCATTGTTCTGAATTGCGAAAATATGGAAAGAACCCAGATCTTTATCTCTTAGCATATTACCACAATCTTTGCTGGGGGCAGGGAACATAACTTAGTGGTTAAGGGCATAAACTTTAGCAATAGAATGCCTTCGTTCAAACTCAAGCTCTACCACTTAATTAGCTGCGTGATGTCAGGAGTTTCTTAACCCTTCTGTGCCTCAGCTTCTTCATCTATTAAATGGCAAGAATAACAGTTTTGACCTACTAGGATTCTTATAAAGAATAAATTAGTTGTTACATGAAAAGAATTAAGATAACATGTGCCAGATAGCAAGCACTTAATAAGAGTAAGCTATATAAAAGTGAGTTCAGTAAGATTTTGCCAGGTGTAAAGCTTTCCACCTAGCAAATTCTCTCAAGACCCAATTCAAATATTATCGCTTCTGCTAAGATTTGCTTGACCTACTACCCTCCCTGCATCATTCCCTCTCGGCGCCAAAACTATACCTAGTTAGAACATGGATTATAATCAATACTCTTTCATGTTATTTGTTTTCATGGATGTCCCCCTCCTTGAGGGAAAGCAATGTATTGTATTTACTTTTTATTCCTACTATTTAGCTTAATGGCTGGCATACTAGGTACTTAATAAATGCTTACTGAATGAACAAATTCCCTCCTATAGCATGATTTTTAATAGCTACCTAGAACTGTATGTCCTTCATTCTATACCACAAAAAAAGATATTTAAATGAAGACCAAGGACAGCTTTGAAGAAGAAGTGGTCACACAACTAAGGGTTGACTTCCTATGAGTGTGGTTTCTTAAAATGCCTTTCTTGCAAAGTTTATTGTATTACCTCTGTCCTAGCAGGGTTGGGCTTATTCATATTCTTATTAGCTTAAAAATAATTCTGCCCACTCACAATAGCTGCCTTTTCTGGAAAACAGGCTCTACCTCCTAATTAAAAAAAAATTATTTTAATATTGCTTATCTTGTGACAGACTTTGAAAAAACTTATCTCAAAATATTTTTTTCTGAGAAAATTTCTAAGGTGAGAAGAGTACAAAAACTGTTCATAAGAGAAAAGGGTAGAAAAGAGTTTCACGGAATGTTGGAGAAAGTTTGGAGATAGACTTTATTGAGAAATTGCTAACTATATAGAATATAAATGCTGCAGAATATTTGTATTACATAATTCATACTTAGATTATAAGACCAATTGAAAGTATTATCCTCTTGAATTCCAGTTTTATTTTTATTCTCTACTTTTATAATGGGATAAAATAGGCTACTTGCCCAGAAATGAATCTGTTACCCAGGGGAGCATTTAGGCAGAGTCTGGATGCCTCCTCTTAAGTATTTCTAAACAACACTCCTATATTCAAGTCTAGATTAAATACCTAGAAAGTCCTTTCCTTTCTTTAATGCAAAGATTCAATATGATTTCAATGAACACTTAAACCTAAAAAACAAGTGCCTAACCACTTGTTCTTTGACTTATTTGTTTTTGTTTTGTTTAGAATGTGGCCATTCTTTCTTATTTATTTTTATTTTTTTATTCTTTGAGAGAGAGAGAGAGTGCACACACATAAGCAGGGAAGAGGTAGAAGAAGAGGAAGGGAGAGAACACTAAGTAGGCTCCAAGTCCAGCGTAGAGCCTGATGTAGGGCTCAATTCCATGACCATGAGATCATGACCTGAGCCAAAATCAAGATTCTGACACTCAACCAACTGAGCCGTCCAAGCGCTCTGTGGCCATTCTTGCTAATAGAAAAGCTCCTCTCAGCTCTGTTGGTTTATTTATCAATAATCCGCTACCTTTGATTACCATTGCTGGAAATATGGTTGGGAGAAATTCTGGGAAAGAGGTCTTGGTTCAAGTACTGAATATGGATATCTTCAGGAAAAAATGTCTATAGTACATTTATAGAGAAATGCTATGCAAAAATGTAATTAAAACTCTTTTGAGAAAGGTTCTCATTAAGTCATAATATCTGTGAATACCTTGAAAAATCTAATTCTATCATTCCAGGGCTCATGCTTACTCTTCACCGTGTAATAATAAATGTATCTAACATAGAACAATAAATACCTCAACATTTACATATTGGTATGAAGATGACAAAATTGGAATATCTTAATACAAATCTTGTCCATATAGTTACAATTAAGAATCTGGTGTGTTAATGCATTTCCTCCACAAAAAGAGGTAGTTTTCTCCAGCTTCCAATATAATACCTTATATTTTTGTACTTCTTGCCAAAAGAGTACCCCATTTTCCAATAAATCTCCTTTTAGAGCCACAAACCGTTGAAACTGTCTTGCGGTAACTGGATTCAATAATGCTTTACGAAAAGCCAGGATTTCACAAGATGAAGATATCCATTTACTCTCCACAGGCTGTCCATAACAGAAAATACAGAAAATGAGCTGTGTTCTAAAAAGCAATAATAAAGTCATTTATTAGGCTAAACATTACCAAATTCAACCTCCTTTACTTTGGGTTGTTGAAATTTACAGCAAGGATACAATAGAATTTGGCAACCTTAACCCCTCTGTTCTCCCTTTTCTCTCCTTTATATTCTTATGGCATCAGGTTTTTAGAGGTGGAGAGAAAAATAAATGATTGGATGATTCAGAACATATAACTACATTGATTAAGGATGTCATTACATTTTGGGACTAAGGTGAAGAACTACACTTTAGTGCACTGCGTGAGTTCTGTGCTTAAACAGAAAAATATAATCATAATGTTATGATATATATTGTTACATTATTGTTATGTATTTTGTAATTACATATGTATATCAGATATATAGTACATAATGTACCATATATGTAATACATATGTTATGTATTAATATATAACTCTCCTGCCTTTTAAGGAGTAAGAGCACTTGAACATTTAAGATATTTTTTCACATCTTTAAAAAAAATTACCAAATCCTGTTAATTTAAGCAGGAAATTAGTTGTGGAGCTTCTATTTAGAAAAAAATAATGTTTTCAGGTGACACATCTTTGTATTATTTTAATAAAATTGTTATTAATACTTCATAATAGAAGAAATCATCATTAATACATTATTTTTAATAATAAACTTCCTCTGAGGATTTACTTTACATAACAAAAAAGCCAGAAGGACCCATAGTGTTTTAGTAATGCTTAAAGGTAATACTTAGTTTATATCTTCACAATTTTGAAATACAAGATGTCTACTTTTAAAATTTTGGCCATTTTAGATCACATATCCATTCCTCTTTAGCCTCTCAGATTAAAAAACATAAGACATAGATTTTACTGAATTTACTGAATAGTAATTATTTTACTGGATAAGTTTTATTAACATTCCCTAAATCTGAGTTTAGCCTACAACCATCCAAAGAAGCATCATCCCAACAATGTTTTAAATGAATTTAGGAATTATAGTAACAATCAGTCAAAGCACCATGATAAATACCCATTATTGGTTAGGCATAAAGTAAGTTTCTTGAAACAAATCATATGTGACCATCAATGTGTTTAAGAGAGTTATGTAAAAGGCACTATGGGAACACAAAAGGAGTAACTAATTCTGCCTGGAGTAGCAAAAGCTTTGCAGAAGGGTGTTGAGGATGACATCTGAATTGGAAACTGAAAAGTAAAGGCAACACCAGGCAGTCTAGAATGGCAGTGCCTTAACCCAGATAGAGCGATTAGATGTCTAACACTGTTTTAGTGAGGCACATGTCATGTTCTCTGGTCAAAAAGTTAAGACCCTCAGCATATGTTCCGTATTAAAATTACAGCCCTATAAATAGGAACAATTATGTATTAGACTGGGATGTTTATTTAAAACCCACTCAGCAAATAGTGTTTTAAGACCTGCTTCTTAAGATACTAAAACTTAAGTCATTTAACTAAAACCTGTAATTTAAATAAGCAGAAAATAACAAAATATATAATGCACAATATGAAATATAAGCCCGTTCTACTCAGTATTTCAATAAAAAAAATATAGCAAAAGACAAACATAAGAATGGTTTATTTCCTTTTAAGAGGAAAATACAGAAAAAGAGCATCCTAACAGATACGTATAATCCTCTAATAGTCAAATAAAATTTTATGTTAGTTAGTTTGTAGGGGGTCGCCTGGGTCTAGTCCCACATTCCAGCAAGATCTGAGGAAGAATGAGTACACATAAATTCGTAAGCTCAAAAAGAAGACTGTTTATCATGCTTGTTGAAAGACAAAATAGGCACTTTCTAGTAAGGTATCATAGCATAGTCGTTTAAATAATCACCAAAATGACAGTTATCTTAATTCTTTTAAAGCCAAACTGTAATTTCCAACAAAGAGCATAACATAAGATAATTTAACTTGGTAATTCTGCTGCACACATCACCTCATTCTTTTTGTGTAATCCAGTCTCAGTAATAAATAAACTATCATAGGCTGGAACGAACAGCTTGTCTCAATAAATCCATCACAAGCAAGATAAACAAAAATACACATTTACCATCCAATATTTAAAGCACGCTTCTAGGGTTTAGCAGTTCAAGAGGGCTTTAAGAAGGCAGCGCTGGTAGAATCACACTTTCCCCCAGAATCCATCAGCCAATTAAATGTGTCGGTGGTCAGTTGGTGGCTTAGAAAGCAGGGTCTATGATGAGGGTCTCTTTTAATACGTGTGTGTGTTGGGGGGGGGGGTAGAGATAATTCTTTGACAGAGCAGAGGTTGCAAGAGGAAGAATATAACACACACTACTTGCCTTCCAGACCCCGATTTTCCTTTCATGCTTCTGTAGTAAGAGCTCCTCAGCTACATCCCTCATCTGTACCTAGAAGCAAAACCATTTATTTTTTCCCACTTATCCAGAGTGCCTACATTTTTGTCATCATTTACTAAGTTAATAACTTTTAAAAATGAGGTAAAGGTCAGCAGGGATAAGAGATAGTGCAGTTTAGGAGAAAGAGGATCTGATTTAGCAATGGAAGCCCTTCCTAAGTGCCTGGGCAAGTCACTCAAATTCTCTGAACAGTTTCCCACCTGCAAAGTGAAGATAATAATACCTTAGTGTATTGCGCCGAATGCAAATAGAAGTTTCACTTTGGGTTACATGGAAATTGAAGCTGGAGAGATAATGAGGACTTCTCAGATTTTGGTGCTATTTTTCTAGCCACAACTAATTTTAGAACACAAAAGTTATTCAAGACACGGAGGAAATATAGTAGATATTTCTTGAGGTTATTGCCTGTTCACAATATTTTCCCCTGGGAACCACTCCCGCCAAATCTGTGCTATGTGAATCTACCTCCCTGTCCACAGCGGATACATCCAGGCACTGACCTAGGGAGACCAGGTCTTGGATCATGACTACTGAGTCTTTTTTATAGCCACAGCTGTCCGGGAACTTTCGCTGGGTTTCCAGGGCTGTCCTGGCCCCTGGCCTTTCTAGAGCTTGGGTGCCAACTCTTCCCCTCAGTGTGTGAGATGTTCCAGCACTATTTTATAATAAATGTTCTCCCTTCTCTTTTGTCTTTGGCGTAAGGTTGCCGGAATCAGTTTATGTTGCTGGCCACCCAAAGAATGCTAAGTCAGGAAATGGCTACAAGTTACAATAAAGTTATTATGGCAAACATAGAAAATGTGGTAAATAATACTAGTGAGCCAGAGCCTGAAGGAAAGAAATGAGGAAATTTGAGTTGTCCCAAAGCTTATTTCCAGGAACTTTTTCCCTAAAACAAGACAGCTCTTCTTCATACTATAAATTCTATATTCCCAGCTGTATTACGTTTCCCATAACTTAAGGTGCTCAGAAGACTGAGGGTATTTCCCGATAAGTAAGGCTCAACGTGTTTGAAAAACTGAATATAGAAGGCAGTTTTTTTTTTAATGTTTACTTATTTATTTCGAGAGCGGGGGAGACAGATGAGAGAAAGAGAGATGGAGAGAGAGAATCACAAGTAGGCTCCATGTTCAGCATGGAGCCCCACATGGGGCTGGATCCCACGACCACAAGATCATGACCTGAGCTGACACCAAGAGTCGAATGCTCAACCGACTGAGCCACCCAGGCATCGCAAGGGCAGTTTTTTAAGATTCCTCCTGATCAACTAATGGTATGCGCTTTGCATACTATAGTCCAAAATTATATGCTCTGCCCCTGTGTTAATTTATAAAGATCAGGGTTGCCTGTTTTAGGTGTGATGACAATTTAAATAATCAAAGTAACATGTGCTTTTTATAAAGTAAAAATAAAGCAAAAACAAAAAACATCCCACTTTACAAAGTAAGAAGTAAAAACCTTCTTCCTCCCCAAACCCATTCCCAGAAGGCAGATCCTTTTAGATCTTTTTCCATAAACACAAATATAGGTAGATAGGTAGGTAGATAGATAGATAAATAAAAAGAAAGAAAAGGGAATACATAAATAGACACAGAGATATAAGTACATGTAATGGATCATCTTCTATGTTCTGTTCTGCATCTTATTTCACTTAGTAAATAACATCTATCATATCAGTACATGTGGAAATCTCATTTTTATACTCCCATTTTATACAGAAATCTGCATAGTACAGAATTATCATAATTTATTTATTTATTCCCCCCTTGCATATCCTTGCCCATTTATATGAGGACTTAATAATAATAATAATAATATAAAATAACTATATTAATAAGTAATATCTGAGTGTTTGCTGTGTGCCAGGTACCATGCTAAGAAACTAAACATAATTATTTCATCTTCACAACTATCTCATGAAGCAATTACTCTCATTAACCCTAATTATCTTTCACATGAGAAAACTAAGATTATAAAAGTTAAAGTTGTAGGGGCGCCTGGCTGACCTAGTCAGTACAGCATGGATGGGACTCTTGATCTGATGGTCGTGAGTTCGAGCCCCAACCTGGGTGTAGAGATTACTTAAAATTAGAATAGAATAGAATAGAATAGAATAGAATAGAATAGAATAGAATAGAATAGAATAGAATAGAATAGAATAAACATACTTAAAAAAGCAAACCTTAAAGTTGTACAATGAACATGTCATAGGGTTGAGGCGAAAACTTAGGAAGGCCGACTCTATGCTCTTAACCACTAAGCCATTGAAGTACAATGGCTAGGTTGACAGGTATACACATTTGATGTTTTTAGAGGTACTGTTAATTACTACCCAAAGATTACACTCACTGATATACCTTTATCTTCTGACGTGCTGCAAACTGTTCACTTGCAAGAAATAATGGCAACCACACATTTTCTAGCTTATTTAGGACATGCTTCTGAATTTCAATTAGAACAGGTGCATCAAGCTGCTCATGGAGCATCTTTCCCCAGCCACCACTTAAATTCATTATCTAGGAAGATAAAAATGAAACAGAAACTGCAAACTTCTGTTTTAGTGAAGAAATACTAATAGTCATTAATTTATCCATCCACCCCCAAACCAGCTGCCGAGCAGCCGACAGCACCATTTTCATTTTCCGTAAGTTATCTCCTGGCTATACCAGGTACAGTAAAGACTGACAACTCCCCTAACATCAAACAGAAAATTGTGGTTTGTGTGACAGTTCTTTTAGATGTCTGATTTTGTTCACGATATATTTCAGAGACACAGGAGTGGGATTTTTATCCTGTATGACCACAAGCAATGCCACGTTTTCTCCATGGCCTCAGTATCTTCAAAGGTGAAATGAGGGTATTTATTAGTCAATGAGTTTTATAAGTGCTCTTCCAGGTCTAATAATCTATGAATCTGTAAATCTGGTCAAATTGACTAATTTGAGAAAACATTCTCTTTCGTGCATGAAGAAAATGGGGCATGAATTAGTTAGGAGACAACCTTGGCTCAGATATTATCAACATGTACAAACAAACGTTGGATTGGAGATGGTGGTGGTAGCAATGCAGGGCTGCCCCCAACAACTTTGAAGAGGAATACAGAGGCAGCAGGAAGGAGAGAAAGACCAGGTTATACAGACAAGAGTCTCTGACCTGCACAGGTAGCACCTATTACAAAACACAATTTCTTTGTGGCCCAAATCTTCCTTCTGCATAAGTATAGTTTCAACAAGCTACGAATGGCCATTTTCTGCTATAAATCATTCTTTTTTCTACCTGTTTCTGTGTACACAGCCCTCAAACCTTCTGGACCCCTCAATGGAAAAATTACCTTCTTCTTAGTTCCCTTTCGATTAATAAAACCCATCAAATCCTACCAATAAAAATAATTTTTAACATAAAAACAAAAGAGAAACCCTCTTGGACATCTTTTAGTAATAATGATTCTATATAAAAAAGGAAGAAAAAAGAAAAAGAGAAAAGACTACTTTGCTAATCAAAGAGCAAACTTGGCCACCCAGCCGAAATTAGGACTGGCAAGACCTACGCAGAATGTAATGTGATGTGGATATCCTTAAGTAGAAAATAAGTAAATAAAAATAAAAGTAAAGCCAAAGATGAGGAAGAAAGGTCACTGGGGAAACTCTTCTGTAGTCAACACAGTCATTTGCTATGATGGCAATGGATAACTTCTCCACTGAATTTTAAATGCTCAGCATCTTATCCTACGGAGGGTTCACACAGTAGCATCAGATACCATGAAACTTCACACAATGTAGCACAAGCCAAACAGAAAAGAAATGCCTCCATGGGTTTATTTCATACTTGTGCTTGAGATACCGAGCTACTTTTGCTAACGTATCCCAGATTTGTATCTCAGGGAACTAATGGCAAGGCATTTTTGTCAAGGTTGATTAATTTCAGATTGCCTTCTCCCTTATTCCCCAAAATGTTTGCTTATTTCCCCCCACCACCACCCCCCCGCCCCTTAGGATATAGCTTTTTAATCTGGTATGCCCTACCATGAACACTTCTGAATTTTTCTGACATTTACTGAATTTAGCATTAATCTGAGATTTGTATTTCATAAATATACACCATTAGGATATGCATCCTTTTAAATTACCAAAATAAAGATATCAAATGCTATACATTTGATCTCTAGGTAGTAACGTAGTACCAAACTTCAAATTAATTGTAACACTTAATTCTTTACATTTCAAAAGCATAAAACTTGAGCCACATTTCATGGATACTCAGTGCCACTGCTGAATCCCAATCTGACATTTTACCATATAGTATGCTAATGACATGTAGCAAGGATTACAATAATAATATAGTAAATAATGACACCATATATCATAGGCACTCATATCTGAATGAATGGATGAGTGGATGAATAAGTTATTTTTATTCTATAATTACTTTTTAAAATAACACAGTTTTTACAGCATATAACGCTTGAGTGAATTTTAAAGGCATTTAATTTTTAGATAATTATAAATAACTTAAAAAGTAAGATATCTAAACTGTCTAACATATAAATCATAAAAACAAAAGACAAAAACGATGAATTTTAGGTTGTTGGCAAAAAGAAATAAATCATTGGTTTTCATACTTCAACAAAGAAATATGTTTACATCTTGATACCTGGTCTTGCTGATACAGAGAAGCTGGACTTTGGGGGCCAAAGAAATATTTTTTATTAAGGTATTTGTCTTTAATATATATAGATTTTGCTTCCCTTTGCTTTCGGTCTCTGTAAATTATTCTTCGGAACTGCTCAATGTCTGTCCAGCACATAAGGTCCACACTAAAATGAAAACAAAACCAAAGCACAGCCCTTCTTTTATTTTTCCTCTCAATTTTACTGACCACCAAACAAGTTTTTGTTTTGACAGAACTTAGAATGTGATTGTCTTGACTAGTTAGCAGAGCCAAGTAGATCATGAAACTAATGAGTTCAGTGTTATCGTGTCTCATCCTAGCTAAATATATGAATGAACACAGGCGTACTGGGATCAGAAAATCATCTACCATCGTTATGGGTAGGGTCTCAGAGTTCCTCCATTACTGATGGGCCAGTATTGTTGATATCTAACCTAAGAAAATCTCCACCCAATGTGTGTCTATTTGGCAACATGCTAAATTTAGAACAATTCTCATCATTAAGAAGGGAAACTATATATGTGAAATTTGGCTCCCAGGTGTAAACACTTTCTCTTAACTTGGGAGAAAATTACTGGAAAAATATATGATGAATATTTCAGTTTATAGTAGATAAATATGTCATAAGTTTCCAAGATTTTGTGCAAAACTGCAATGTTTATGTATCAGCCAATAAAATTACAAAGTTTTACAGTAATTTCAGTAACTTAGAAAAATATGAAAATATGAAAGAGACACTTTTTCAGAAATACTAGTTAAAGCACCTGTCTAGAAAAATGCAAAAGAAAGAAACAGTAGAAAAGTGACAGAATTAAACATAGTGGTGTCTTAATTTATCCAAAGATAAAACTATTAACAAAATCTTAAAATAATATTTGGGAGGTTGCTATTATCAAAATGCACTCCCCAATAAAAAGTTACCGATACAGATTTCAGATAGGTATGCCATTACTACTGTCATGGATGAAATCTAGCACCAAATCACTTTTATATGTTGAATCAAAGTAAGTTGCTTAGAAAAACAGTGTTTTAAGAGAGAAATACATTTCTAAATGGTTATTTTCCTTACCTTGAAGAATGAGCCTCAAGAAACTGACGGAAATGTTCAAACTCCAGTTTGTTGTTAAGCAGATCATTAAAACTGAAGTGCCTATATTCTTCAGGAACATTATTCCAGTATTCTGTTTTTTTACACACATCAGGAAGCGGTGAAATACCAGTTCCAAATTCACAAGTAGTGTCCTAGTGAAATAACACTTTTCATTAAAAAATCTCCTAAATACAACAAATTATTTTCCAAATTTAAAAAGAGAAACTGAAATAAAAATGAACTATTAGGTCAACACCATCTAACAATTCAATAGTAAAACTAGATAAAGAATCTAGAATCTGGCTGTAACTCCCATCAAATTCTATCCTGTTCCTTTCTCTTCCATTCTCTTCTTTTCAGGAACATTTAGAAAACATTTACTATATATTTGCTTATAAAATGTTAATTTTTTTATTTTTGTTGGTGTAAGAGTAATACATCATTTGTAATAAGAAAACAAAAAGCAGGGGCGCCTGGGTGGCGCAGTCGGTTAAGCGTCCGACTTCAGCCAGGTCACGATCTCGCGGTCTGTGAGTTCGAGCCCCGCGTCGGGCTCTGGGCTGATGGCTCAGAGCCTGGAGCCTGTTTCCGATTCTGTGTCTCCCTCTCTCTCTGCCCCTCCCCCGTTCATACTCTGTCTCTCTCTGTCCCAAAAATAAATAAACGTTGAAAAAAAAATTTTTTTTAAAGAAAACAAAAAGCATATATAATACTACCATTCAGAGATAACAATTGTTAACATTTGTAAATACAAATCTTCTAGTCTTCTTTGCATACACATGTGGTTTATTAAAAATGAAGACAGGACTAAACAAGTATGTATAGTTTTGCAACTTGGTTCTTTTTCTTAACAATGCATTATGAACATAAAGTGTTCTTTTATTTATAACAATTTTGAAAGTTACAGAGTAATGCAAAATATTTTTCTAATAGTACGTTCTTTAAAATTTTAAATATTTATTTATTTTCGGGAGACAGAGAGACACAGTACAAGCAGGGGAGGGGCAAGGAGAGAGAGAGATACAGAATCTGAAGCAGGCTCCAGGCTCTGAGCTGTAAGCACAGAGCCTGACACAGGGATTGAACCAACGAAGTGCAGAATCATGACCTGGGCTGAAGTCAGACGCTTAACCGACTGAGCCACCCAGATGCCCCAATAGTATGTTCTTTAAATGTAACCTTTTCATATAAAAATTAATTATTAGGCATTTTTAAAACCTTATGTTTTGCAATTTATAAGCTCTATATAAGGGCAAAGAGCTAGAGAAGCTTATTCTTTCAAAAACCTTTCCTCTCCTTATATAATTCATTTACCCCTCTGTTTATTTTTGAAAAGCATCAGACCATTAGAGAAACTACCGATATTTAAAAAGTCAATTACCAATGAAGAGAAGGATTATGGGAAGTATTATACATTTTAGTTCATAAAGTTTAAAATGCAACTTAAAATACAATGAAAATGCTACGTTTCAATTCACAAAGTTTAAAATACAAATTTAAAATACAACCTCATGAACTTTTTCATTCATAAACTTTAAAATAATAACAAAATGTGTTGTCTTTTTGGATTTTTACGTAGCCTCTCCAAGATATTAATTCGTAGTTTCTCAAATAAAGAATTTATGTGTTAAAAAGGCAACTATCATAAAGGTTACATTTAAAAGTCCACTTTATTATTTGTGTAAAATTTTATTGTAAAGGAGTAAAAATTGCAGACAGGTACAAGGGAGAAAGTTAAAATATCACCTGAAACTTTACTGTTCAGAGTTAACCATCTGTAACATTTTGGTGATGTCTCAGATATTTCCAGATACCTCTCTTCGTATATATGTATACATGAGAAAATATATAATTTTACATAAATAGGATTATATGATACCAGTGGTTTTTTTCCTTATATTTTTATATAATAATGTGCCCTAGGCATTTTTCACATCAATAAATATAACTGTCACCTTTATGTAGATACACACATTTAATTTTACGACTTTCAGGATCTGAAAGGATTATGTAGGTAATCCAAAAGTTGCAAATTTATAAATCAAAATAACACTTTAATATCCTAGTCAGTCTGATGATCTTTTTCCTGATGCCCCCAAATCCTTTCCATATTTTTTCCTTTATTATTTTGCCTATTGCTGTCACACAAAAGTTCCTTTTCTGTTTAGAAAACTCAATTTAACTCTTTTTTTGAATTGACAAATAGAGCTGCTGCTATACAGAAAGCAATCAGAGATGCTCAAAGGAATAATGTGGTTTGAAGGCTCTTAACTAAGGCAGGCATCTGCTTTGTCTTTTGGCTTTGTTGTTAAATGTGTCAATAAAAAGTGACACCTGTCAAATGCAGCATGCTAGGCCAAGAAGTAGCAGAAAAATGGAACTGCCTATCCCTTACTTGATCAGTACATGATCTCCTCAATATATTATCCCCCTCCCCCTGCCAATATACACAGTGGTAATTCTCTCCAGGATAAAAAGTTTGTTTTTTCTAAGTAGAGAGCTGTCTTACCTCAGCTTTCTTGGAAAATGTCTCTTTATGCAAAGCCTGTAGCTTTCTGAAGTATGTGGAGTCTAGCTGTCTAGTTTCTTCCACCAGCTCCACCTAATAAAACAATAATAAAGCTCATAACATCAAGAGAATGTGCATTATGAAAAAGTGCGGAAAGAATGCACAATTTGCCAGTAACAGCGGGCTAAAAAACGAAGACACTTGCCAATAAAGTAAATTAGTTTGGAGGCAAAAGCAGGAAAACCAACATAAAAATATTAGCTACAGCATATTCAGACTTCGCATGCATGCGATAAAATATTTCTATGTAATGATATAGTGACATCAGAGATCATTCCTCCTTTCTGGTCACCCTACGTGAACTAACAAACACTGCACACATTTTGGGTCACATTTCCATTTTCTATTCATTATAATAGGATAATAGTCATGAAAGCAGGCACTGCTAGTTTTAGAGACCAAATAATCCACAGTAGAACAAGAAATGACCAGACTCCATCATTATTCATCTGCAAGCTAAGGTTCTGTTAACGGTAGCAAGAGAGGAGGAGAGTCATTTATCAAATTAAACTCACAGTAGGTCTCATGCTACAGAGTGTGCATTGCACTGTTTTATCGTCAGAAGAACAAGCTCATTCTCCATTTCTCTCTTCCAGGGAAAAAGCAGTTTGGCGGAGTGAGAATTTTCTACATTTAATAGCTAGTTTTGGTAGCCTCTTTGATTATCCTTTTTGGGAAACAGCCTACACAATCCAGTCACGTGGACTTTTACAAACATTCTCTGGGCTGCATTTAAGGGCATTTGTAATTTCTTATTAAAAAGAGTGTATAGGGGTGCCTGGGTGGCTCAGTTGGTTAAGTGTCTGACTTCGGTTCAGGTCATGATCTCACGGTGTGTGTGGATTCATGCCCCACATGGGGCTCTGTGCTGACAGTGCAGAGCCTGCTTGGGATTCTCTCTCTCTCCCTCTTTACCCCTCCCTGACTCGTGCTTTCTCTCTCTCTCTCTCTCTCTCTAAATAAACTTAAAAAAACAAGTGTACGGTTTGTCCCACACATTTTGTAAGAATCATTACCAATGCCAAACCTTTTTGATTTAGCAAAGTTAGTTTTAATGCCAAATCTTTTTTTTTTTTTTTTAACATCTCAGGACTTATCTCAGGTCCATTTTCCTTTACACCATACACTATATTTAAAATAATGACTGGAGGGGCACCTGGGTGGCACAGTCAGTTAAGTGTGTGACTCTTTTTTTTCTTTTCAAAAATGTTTTAAATTTTTTTAATGTTTATTTATTCTTGAAAGAGAGAGATAGAACGTGAGTGGGGGAGGGGCAGAGAGAGAGGGAGACAGAGAATCTGAAGCAGGCTCCAGGCTCTGAGCTGTCAGCACAGAGCCCAACGCAGGGCTCGAACTCACAATTTGTGAGATCAGGACTTGAGTGAAGTTGGTTGCCCAACTGACTGAGCCTCCCAGGCGCCCCAAGTGTCTTACTCTTAATCTCAGCTCAGGTCATGACCTCACAGTTTGTGAGTTTGAGTCCCACATCAGGCTCTGCACTGATGGTACGGAGCCTGCTTGGGATTCTGTCTCTCCTTCTCTCTGCCCCTACCCCGCTTGTATGCTCGCTCTCTCGCTCTCTCTCTCTCCTCTCAAAATAAATAAACTTAAAAAAAATTTTTTAAATAAAAATGACAGGAGATCATTTTTTTAAATTTCATATGATACCCTAATTTTTCTAATATAACAGATGTATTTTGTAGTAGAAAAGATGTAACACTAAGTTTTCAGGGCAAAGAGAAATCAGGAATGAAAATTTAATTATTTTGGTCATTGAATTTAGTAAGCCATAGAACTGTTTAATCAAATCCAGTAAGGTAATTCTATCTGAGGTGTTTGGGTATTAATTTTATCTTAATTTATCTAACCTATTCTTTCTGGTAGAAGATATGACTAAAAAGTTGTTGAGACATGAACAAAGAATAGCAATACGAGGGCAGCAGAGTTCTACTAGAAATGACCTCATGTACAGGGTACATGCACAACTTAATATAAAAGATACCCATGAATGGTTGTAATCTGTGATTTAAAATAAATATTTAAAGAAATGTCTTCCACCCATCAATAAGAATGGTGAAAATATTCAGGCACTGAGATTTAAAATGACCTCTGCTGGAATTGAAAAAGATGTGTTGACATTTTTATCTAATCAAGCAGTCTGACCTGATGAACATCTAGGGGCATCTTAAAATAGCAACACTGAAGTTAGAAAATGTGTTTTCCACAGTACATATGAAACATTTCTATTTTCCATGGGTGCAATATTTACTATAACTCATCCAGTATAAAATTAAAGGGTTTTTTTCCATTAATCAAAATTAAGGCCACTGCAGAGAAATGGCAAGAAAGGACAAAACCAATAACGTTATCGTGGCATATTTTGTTGGTTCGCAGGAAACCAAAACTCAGATTTCTCTCTGTCGACATATTTGTACGGAGAACTAAAAAATGACAAAGATTTTAGTCTTTCGTTAGGACACAATAGAGAAACTGGCAAAAAATAAAGTTAATAAATACTTTCCCGGCTCTAATATTGAAACTGCCAAATTTTAACTCTGAGTCCCTGGCCCATGTAAGACATTTTTCAGTTTTTCTCTTGTGAATTAATAATGCTGCTTATCATCAGTTTTGTAGTAAATGAACGGTTCACACACCGTTTCTTAGTGCCACAATACCTTTCTAAGAGCAACTTGGTCTAATTTTACCATCTGTGTCCAGGGCTCAAGAAGGAGGAGAAGGATATATTCTTCTGCTGTGTCAAAAAGGTCTTCAAATGGTGGCTGTATTCTCATATAAATTTCTTTTTTCTTTTCCTGTTGGAGTCCAATGTCAAGAGTGGCCGAAGGAGCAATGTATGTGGCAAAAAGATACTAAGGGAGAAGGGGGAGAAATGAGAGGTTGTTGGGAGAAACCATAATGGTTAGCAGGTTCCTCAGCAAAGGCATTTTAAAAAGGTAAGAGAAGAGATACAAGCTCAAGTGATTTTTTTTTCTTGAAAAGATGCATAAAACTACTTAAGTCAAAGCAATCTGTTTATTCAAAAGGCTTTTCTTTCCTTTTCCTATTTCTTCAATGGTAATTAATCAATTTGCCATGGATCTTACACAAGAGTATATCATTTGGATATTTAATATTTTTTTATCAGATTCCTACTTTGTATTATTATAATTGATTCCAGGTTATATGCTTCCTTTTTCCCTTATGTTCACAATATTTCTAACACATTAGGGCTACTTTCCAAAATGTTTTGGAATGCCCTTTTGGACACACGAGGCAAGAAACAAGGACTGAAAAACTGGCTATTGGTCTCCTAGTATAGGGACCCAACAAACTACCTGCCCTACCCAACTGAGTTGCAGACTTCTTAAGACTGTTGCTAATTACCCCTTTCTGCTGTAAAAATATCTCCATTTGGTGCAGAATGCTGTGGAAGAGATACAAGAAGGAAGTAAGAGTCAATGGAAAGATACACATGGAATTTCTAGCTTCCTAGAAAAAGCATAAATGTCTATTCCATTCTACTCATTTGTCTTTTCTCTAAATAACAGCTATTTACATCTCAGAAGTAATTTATTAACATTTTATTTTTTAAAATGTTACATACTGAATATGTCATGCCCTGCATATCGGATTTAAATGCAGTTGTACTAACAATGTCAAATTAATTGCACTTAATTTAATTTTTTACTTAGTTTTTGGACCTGATAACGTCCAGATTCCACCCAGGCAGTAGATCAGATAGATAGACAGACAGATTGATATATAGACAGAGAGACAGAGAGAGTCATACCAAATACCAAATATAAATAGTCTTACGTAAAATAATCTTTTAAAAGTTTTAAAGGGTCCACATTAATAACAAGCATTTACTGAGTATCTACTAACATCTTAGACACTTGTATAGGTGCTATGTATGTAAAGATTAATGATTAAGACCCAATACCTGCTCTGAAGGAGCCCACTGGTGGTGACATGGAGATGAAAATCAGCAGATGAAATACAGTGTAAGTACTACCACAGAAGTACGTATTGCAAATAAGAACATCAATGACTGCCTGTCCACTCTTTTCAAACTCACATCCCAGTAATCATGTTTTAAACATCATACTCAAATGCTAATTCTTCTGTTATTTTCCTAAACCTTGCTGTTTTGCCACTCCACACCATTGCATGTATTGTTCCTTCAATCTTGGATATTCACCTTACCGTGCGCACCTTGTCCACTTGATAAACCCTGACTTACTCTTTAAACACCAACATGTATTTTTCTTCCTCCAGGAAGCCTTCACTCACACCCTCCTCCCAAGATCATTTTCTACTGCTATACCTACCACACTATAATGCAGTTATGTATTATGTATCGTCTCTTCTAGAACGAGGTCCTTGAGGGCAAATACCATAGCTTGTTCTTTTGTCATTCTCCAATTCCTAAAACTGTTCTTGGCAGAGAGTGGATGCCGTAAATGTTATTGAATTGCACTAAATCCATAGAAAAGACTCATTTATGTCTTGGAATGGGAAAGGAAAAGGTTTAGAAACCTTTCCAAGAAAAGATAAGCTTGTCTTATCCTTAATCCTTCAGCTGAATCTTTAAAGATGAGTTGGAGTCAATCAGGCAAGAAAAGGGAATTGATGAGAAAGATGATTTAAGAAGAAGGAAAATCTGGGCCAAGGCATTAAGGCTTAGGGAGGTTTTATAACCTATGGAGAGATTCTAGACTCCAAGGAGATAACACTGGCTAATGGAAAGAGGTAGAATAAGAGAGGATACTATAAAGTGAGGCAGGAGCCATGGCATGGATATGACCTTTTGTCCTTGGTAGGGAATTTGAATTTTACCTAAAGATATATAACGAGGGCTCTCTGAGGGGTGACATTATTGGATATGAATCTTAGAAATAAATCACTATGGCATCAGGAAAGAGAAACAGTTTGAACAGTTTGAACAAGATTTGAGGTAGTTTGGAAATTATTTCAATAGCCAGATAAGAAATTATATGCCACCTTCATCTCTTGCCTGCTTTTTGCAATAGCCTCTTAACTGGTCTTCAAAGGTTCCTCTTTGCTTTCTTAGTGTTTTCTTATGACAGCAAATAGAGAGGTCCTTTTGCCTATCACTCTTCTCAACTCCTCAGTAACTTCTCATCTCACACAGACTAACAGTCAAAGTCTTTATAACTACCTATAACTGGAGTTTTTGAAACTTTCTCATTACTGAGGGAACTAGTATTATAGTTCAGGACCTGCCAGTGGGGAAGCCCGTGTAAATATCCTACGGTCGGGGCGCCTGGGTGGCGCAGTCGGTTAAGCGTCCGACTTCAGCCAGGTCACGATCTCGCGGTCCGTGAGTTCGAGCCCCGCATCAGGCTCTGGGCTGATGGCTCAGAGCCTGGAGCCTGTTTCCGATTCTGTGTCTCCCTCTCTCTCTGCCCCTCCCCCGTTCATGCTCTGTCTCTCTCTGTCCCAAAAATAAATAAAAACATTGAAGAAAAAAAAAATTAAAAAAAAAAAAAAAAAATATCCTACGGTCCCAAAACACCCTAAGAGCAGGACTCGACCAGGTATAGACTCTAGCCTTGAGTCTTTAAAGTGCTAAGCAAAAATAACTGCTAACCTGTAATTTTGTACCCAGCAAAAATACCTGATAAAATGAAAACAAAGATGTCACAAACCAATAAACAGAAGCAGACAATCCATCACCAGCAGAACTGTACTATGCACATAAAATAAACAAAGGTAAGAGCAGGATGGAATAGAGAACAATAGAATTGCATAAATATGTAAGTAAATATCAATAAATGTTGACTGTAAAACATAATTAATAAAGTCAGAGGAAATAGTAAAAGGGCCTAAGAAAGAAAGGTCAGAATTGAGCGGGCAGGTTGACGTACAATTGAAATGATCCACCACAAAGCCTACTACAAGATAGTAATGTAATATTCAGGGTGGAGTCTCAAAGAACTAGAATAAATGTGGTGCCTGACTGGCTCAGGGTCATGAGTTCAAGCCCCTCTCTGGGTGTAGAGCTTACTAAAAAGAGTGAAGCTAAGGGAGAAGGACATGTAGAGAGCAGTTAAAAGGGAGTACTATAAAGATCAGTACATAACAAGGCACTCACTCAATAAATATTTGCTAAATGGATGAATGGAAGACTAGTATCCTCAAGTGAAATGATGACCCGAAAGGGGAATTTTCAGATTTCAAAAATTTAAAGCACAAGTAGTTCTAAATTCTGATGAATTCCAACATAAGGCTAGCCCATAGTTAAGTTAGGAGAAATGGAGATAGACACTGGAATTGGGTAAGTTATTGGGTAGCATATATGTTATTAGGGCTATCTGTGTGGATATTGAGAAAGCTTCATATGATAAAAATGTACAGAGAAATTTCATGAGTCATGCACTGAAACTTTCTAAAACATAAAGAGAACTTAAAAGATCTTTAGACAGCATTAATGAGGTTTAGGAGAGGGGAAGTTACTAGATGGAGCAGACTTTAAACTTTTTGAAGTATTAAAAGATGAGACTTGTGGGGCGCCTGGGTGGCTCAGTCAGTTGAGCGTCCAACTTCGGCTCAGGTCATGATCTCACAGCTCGTGAGTCCGAGCCCCGCGTCGGGCTCTGTGCTGGCAGCTCAGAGCCCGGAGCCTGTTTCAGATTCTGTGTCTCCCTCTCTCTCTCTGCCCCTCCCCTGCTCATGCTCTGTCTCTCTCTGTCTCAAAAATAAATAAACGTTAAAATAAAAAAATTAAAAAAAAAAAGATAAGACTTGAACAGCAACAGGGAACTTCTTTTTATTACTAAGTGATGTGAAATGTGAGAGAAGGGGCATATTGAAGAGACATTTGGATGTTCTATTTAATTAGGCGATCCATGTGTTGGAAACTTCCTTCCCTAAAACAAAGGTACGTAGTCCATTGGGCAGAATAGTCCAGTTTGAACCATACTGGTTTTTTTTTGTTTTTTTTTTTTTGAGAGGCAGAGACAGACAGAGCTCTAGTTGGGGAGGAGAAGAGAGAGAGGGAGACACAGAAGCTGAAGCAGGCTCCAGGTTCTGAGCTGTCAGCACAGAGCCCGACATGGGGCTCGAACCCACGGACCATGAGATCATGACCTGTGCTGAAGTCAGACGCTTAACCGACTGAGCCACCCAGGCACCCCTTGAACCATACTCTTACCAAATGATTATATGATATTTAAAATGAAATTTGCTTTACATACACATAATTTTTTTCTAACCTTGGGAGTTAAATATTTTTTTAAACTTTTTATTTGAATTCCAGTTACTTAATATACAGTGTAATATTAGTTTCAGGTGTATAATATAGTGATTCAACACTTCCATTCAATACCCAGTGCTCATCACAACAAGTACACTCCTTAATCCTCATTACCTAGTTCACCCATCCCCTCACCCACCTCCTCTTTGGTAACCACCAGTTTGTTCTCCATAGTTATGAGTCTGTTTCTTAGTGTGGCTCTCTTTTTTTCCCTATGCTTGTTTGTTTTGTTTCTTAAATTCCTCATATGAGTGAAATCATAAGGTATTTATTTTTGACTGACTGACTTAGCATAATACTCTCTAGCTCCATCCACATCGTTGCAAATGGCAAGATTTCATTCTTTTTAATGGCCAAGTAATATTCCATTGTGAATATGTACCATATCTTCTTCACCCATTCATCAGTTGGTGGACACTTAGGCTGCAGAAAAATGACTTGTAAATCTAAATAATCTAACAAGTTAGGTTTGTATCAGATTCAAATCTATTCTTAAACATTTTGTAAGTTACAGGTTTTAAAAGTGCACTAATTAAAATAATGTCATACTAAGGCAAATTCAAAAACTAAAGACTAAAATGGTCAAATTAACAACATGAAAAGTGTCTCTAGAATTTGCGTCAATAATTGCAAATCTACCTCAAAGGAGAGGAAATTTCACTCTTCAAATGGCTTAAGTGAAAAAACAGTGGTTAGGAGGTGTCTGGGTGGCTCATTCGGTTAAGTGTCCGATTTAGGCTCAGGTCATGATCTCATGGTTCATGGATTTGAGCCCCACATCAGGCTCTGTGCTGACAGCTCAGAGCCTGGAGCCTGTTTCAGATTCTGTGTCTCCCTCTCTCTCTCTCTCTCTCCTTGCCCCTCCCCCACTCATCCTCTGCCTCTCTCTCTCTCTCTCTCTCTCTCTCTCTCAAAAATAAATAAGAAACATTTTAAAAAAAAATTTTAAACCCAGTGGTCAGGTTTTATTTAGGCAGCAATGGCATCTAATGGCAAAAATAAAGCAACTGCTTAGTCACTAGGTCAGCTACATTGAAAGTATAGTTTAAACAAACATTTCACATGCCACATACCAAACTCTTTGTGTAGAAGTTAGTATGGTTTCTTTGATTTTTAAATTTTTTTTTAACATTTATTTATTTTTGAGACAGAGAGAGACAGAGCATGAACGGGGGAGGGTCAGAGAGAGGGAGACACAGAATCGGAAACAGGCTCCAGGCTCTGAGCTATCAGCACAGAGCCCGACGCGGGGCTCGAACTCACGGACCGTGAGATCGTGACCTGAGCCGAAGTCGGCCGCCTAACCGACTGAGCCACCCAGGCGCCCCTGGTTTCTTTGATTTAAAAACATGACAACGGTGAAGTGGGTAAAGCACAAAAGAAGTTGGTGATGACTAGAATAACACTAAGAGAAAGGACAGTCACCTTCTGGTGCACACCTGAATCTATTCTTTTCCCTTTCTCTCCCAGTCTTGCTTTCACTCTGCTTGTCTTTTTTTTTTCTGTTTGTCTTTTAAGATTTGCTGCTACCCACAGTCCCAAGAGAGACTCTAAATGCTATTTATGTTGTCTATCATTATACCTTGGTGGACATTGCATGACGCCATGGTAAAGCCAGATTGTTGTATGTGACTATATCAAATTGGCTTGGGCTTTTACCTTCTGAAATTTTGCTTTATGATTTTCTTCAGAATGAGTGTCACTTCACTTCACCACTCACTATATTAATAACACCAATTCTTCTCTGATCATTGCTTTTCATCCTTTTAGACCTCTTCCTAAACATAACTTTACCTTCAGCCCAATATACAGCTTCTTTCTATCCCTCAAATGAATTGTGCACCACCTGGTTTCTCTTACTTTCTTCCACAATCGGGTCTGAAGACTGCCCATCATTTCAAGTACACTCTTAAACATCCTTAATTCCTCCTACCTTGATCTTCTGCCTTATCAAGGCCCAATTCTAAGTCAGTTGAATCATTCATTCATTTTCCCAACTTTATCCTCAAGCTCCCAATAAAAACTACAACTGGCTCCATTATAAATAGACTTAAAAAGAAAAAGAAAAAAAAGAACCTCAGCTGTGATCACAAAACTTGGTGAGTTCTTGCTTATTTCTAATCAAATCTTACCTCCCCACTTTTAAGCTCTGCCTTCCTCTGTAAAGCTCCCAACTCTATCCTTATACTTCTTCACTTTCAGAAGATTTATCTTACACTTAACTGGGAAAAAACTCTGGTATGAATGCCCTCAACTTTCTTCTCAAGAGCTTTCTTGTAAATATTTTTCTTTCTCTGATGTTTCAAAGGAAGACTCCTCTCCAAGACTAAACCATTCATGTGTGGTCTTGATTCATTCTCCCCAGAACCTTGCAACATCGATTATGTCCTTAGCACTGTCCTTAGTTTACTTTTCCATTGATTCTATCTTCTTCCTTATGCTACAAAGGTGTTCAAGGGAGGTGTCTCTCCCATTGTAAAATAAGTTTCTTGCCTGTTTTGTCCACAACCTACTGCCTTTCTCTCTCATCTCTACAAATCTTCATACTCCCTTTCCACTCTTCAATCTACTGAAGTCTGGTTTTCATGCCAGTGAAAGTGATCTCTAAGATCACTGACAACCATAGGAACACCAATTCAATAGCTTCTCTCCTTAATCTTCATCATATTTGATTCCTTTTGCAACTTTAACATTGTTGATTACCCTCTCCTTGACTCTCTGCCCTCAACACTGTCTCCTGATTCTCTGCTTATTTCCACTCTCAGACTCCTTTGATGATTCCTTTTCTTCTGCTCCCTTAAAGGAAAGCATTCATTAAAATTCTTTGTTCAACTCTATTTTTTTAAACTTTCTTTTAATGTTTTATTTTTTTAAGTTTATTTATTTATTTTGAGAGAGAGAGAGCACACGTGAGCACATGAATGGGGGTGGGGCAGAGAGAGAGAGAGAGAGAGAGAGAGAGAGAGAGAGAGAGAGAGAATTCCAAGCAGGCTCTACATTGTCAGTGTGGAACCCGACATAGGCTCAAACTCATAAACTGTGAAATCATGACCTGAGCCGAAATCAAGAGTCAGATGCTTAACCGACTGAGCCACCTGGGCACCCCTATGTTCAACTATATTTTCTTCTCAGTCCACATTCTTTCAGTTTCTCACACATGCCAGGCACCCTCTCACAGGACTTTCACATGGTGCCCTCTATGCCTTCTATGCACTCCAGCCTTACTTCTTTCCACCTTTTGATGGGCTTTTATTCATCCTAAAGGACTCAGTCTTCTTTGACTCGTCTGGCTTCAGTATAATTCTTACATGCTCCTATGGGGCCCTCTATACTTGTAAGTGTCTCCCACTGGACCACAAGGTCTATGAAAACAGATTGGGTCTACTTTCCTACTGTACTCCTAGCATCTAGCATAATGCTAAATTTAGGATGAATGAGTGGATGAATGAAAAACTTTGTCCATTCCCAAAGACTTAACAGTTAACTATATATGCAGAAGATATTTACATACATACATATATATATATATGTATGTATATATCTTTAGGCCTGATATCTTTCCTGAGCTAAAATCTTTGCTTCTAGTTGCTAACTTGCTATTGTTATGTGGATAGCCTGTAGACCCTCAAACCCAGTGACTCAATAATATAACAAATTATTGTTTCAGAGCCTCCCAAGCCTCTCCCTTCCTTCTGTATTTCCAGTTTTCATAAATAACACACCAGTCACAGCACAATCTTTGACTCTCGCACTTTCCTCGCCTTCTTCTTCAAATGCAAGTCCTATGAATTTAACTCTCTACATTGAGACAAGGAGAAACTGTTAAGAACAAGTATAAAAATATGAGGGGGTGGGTGTTGTATGGAAACCAATTTGACAATAAACTTCATACAATGAAAAAAAAATATGAGGGGGAAATAAGAGGCCGCAGTTCCATTCCAAAAAGAAACAAAATAAAATTCAGACTTCTGGCCAAGTGCAGTGAGACTCTTTCCAGGCTATTGTCTACTACCTTCCTTCCTGACCTCACACTTTTACTTTGCTCTATGAGGCCACAGGGGTCCATACATATTTTTGCTGTTGTTATTATTGTTCAACTATTTTTGTCCAGTTTTACTGAGAAATAATTGGCATATAGCACTATACAAGTTTAAAGTATAAAACATACTATGACTTACACATATTGTGGAATAATTACCACAGTAAGTTTAACCATCCATCATCTCATATAGATACAAAAAAAAAAAGAAAAAATTATTTTCCTCGTGAAGAGCACTCAGTGTCTACTCTCCTAACAACTTTTGCGTATACCACACAGCAATGATAACTGTAGTCATCACATTGCACATTACATCCCAAGTACTTATTTATCTTATAACTGGAAGTTTGTACCTTTTCACCACCTTCACTAATCTTCCCCTCCCCCCAACCTCTGCCTCTGGTAACTACAAATCTGATCTCTTTTTGATGAGTTTGGTTTTTTGCATATTATTTAACTGCATATTCCATAGTCTCAAGGCACTATAATTAGGATAGACATATGACCCCACTCTGGTTTAAGCCTATCATCCTGGCATAATTAAGTTTCCCTTTCACTCCAAAAAGAATCCTGGTTTAAGTAGTAAGTTATATGTTCTCCCTATATTTACCAGACACCAGTTAGATTAAACTATAAGATTTCTCTCAAACAAAAATCCTAGAAATTTTCACATATATTTAGAGCTAAAAATAAAGAAAAGAAAGGCAGAAAATATTCCTTGCTATGAAACACACATTTTTCTGACTGCAATCATATGAATTGAATAGCTGTTATCAAAACCAAAATCCCAAATATTTTATTTAGAACTTGGATTAAAGCTTCACAGACTTCTCTGTTAAGACTAAATGCATTAGGGGCACCTGGCTGGCTCAGTAGGAAGAGCATGTGACTCTTGATCTTGGGGTCATGAGTTTGAGCCCCATATTTGGTGTAGAGATTACTAAAAAAAATTTTTTTGAAAGAATAAATATATTAAATGAAAATCTTAACAGAAATTTAAAAATATTTCCCCTCTCTATTGCACTTACATTTAGATATTTGTTTGCCTTCTCACCTTTTGGGAGGGGAGAGGCCTTCTTCACTGTCAGTTTATGGGAACATTGTTCATTATGATTTAAGTAATTTCTCTTTGTTCAAGTATCAACCCCCACTATAGTAATCAGCATAATCCTTAAGAGCACATACTTCCCCCACCTCCCTGAGTCTTCACTAGTCTTATTACAAAATTACAGAACTGGAAACATTAGAAAGGGGCTTGAAAGGTCATCCTCTCCAAAGTGTCCCAAGACCACATTATGCAAATTTATTGTCTCCTTTTGAGGCTCATTCTCTGGTCTCTCTGCTCCCAGAGTGGTAGGAACAAAAGTGGTTAAGGGGATAAGAAGGAAAAAATGGATTTGATTGTCAATTCTTTATTAGGCCACTCTGTAAATTTATAGTACAATCAACTGAATTACAGCATTAAAATCTGACAATGTCTTTCTAGTATGTGTTTCTAATAATCTAGGGACAATGTATAAGTGGATTGACAACTGACTATATATAACAAAGGATGTAATCACATATATGAAACAAAGTTAAAAGGCTAAAAAAATTTAAAACACACCTTTAAAACCTCTACAAAGCTGATGAAGATCATTTTTAAGTTGATATGAATGGACTTTAAAATGAAATATAAGGATTATGCTATATGATAGCTAAATAATATAGTCTAATTATGGTTTACACATTGCTTAAGTATCTTGGGTCATTTGCTTTTTTATTGGCCACCCGGTTCTTCCTTTCTAACCACTGAGTAAATAACCAAGTTGCTAATGTTGGAGAAGAAAATGCTCCCTTCATATCCCAGTCAGCTACTCTGATTCACATTAAAGCAAAGATTCCCTCACGCGCAGCTGTGGCCGACATGATTCCAATTTAAACATTAACCTATGATGCTTTAACAACCCCACAGGAAAGTTTTTGAAAAGGGACACAAGCACTGCCTGTCTGTGATCGAACCGCCTGGCACTTCACACAGCACGGCTCTAAAGCCCATCTCTCCTGGAGACACTCAAAGGTTATGTAATCAGGAAATGCACAATGGGCGGCTTGCCCAGCCGCTCTACACCTGTGCCGGTGACTCACTTTCTTGGCCTCTGTATCAGATGGCGGCGGCGGGGTGGGGGTGGGGGGGGGAAGCAATGCTTCCCCTTAAAAAGATCTCCTACAGTCTTGAAATTCTGGGAGTTAATGTTCTTATTTAACTAAACTCCCATGACCATAGGATAGTTAACAAGACCATAAAGAAAAAAAAAAATGTAGTCTGGATACCATGGAGATGGGAGGAAGAACAGAATTGGAAAGTGGAATGGAGAAACAAGTTGGGAGAAAAGAAGACAGAGAGAGATGGGAAGAAACAACATTTTTTTTTAAATATGAAATCTATGTCAAATTGGTTTCCATACAACACCCAATTCTCATCCCAACAGGTGCCCTCCTCAATACCCATCTCCCACCCACCCCTCCTTCCCACCCCCCACTTGCACTGTTGGTGGGAATGCAAACTGATGCAGCCGCTCTGGAAAACAGTGTGGGGGTTCCTCAAAAAATTAAAAATACATCTACCCTATGACCCAGCAATAGCACTGCTAGGAATTTACCCAAGGGATAGAGGAGTGCTGATGCATAGGGGCACTTGTACCCCAATGTGTATAGCAGCACTCTCAACAATAGCCAAATTACGGAAAGAGCCTAAATGTCCATCAACTGATGAATGGATAATGAAATTGTGGTTTATATATGCAATGGAGTACTACGTGGCAATGAGAAAGAATGAAATATGGCCCTTTGTAGCAACGTGGATGGAACTGGAGAGTGTGATGCTAAGTGAAATAAGCCATACAGAGAAAGCCAGATACCATATGATTTCACTCTTATGTGGATCCTGAGAAACTTAACAGGAACCCATGGGGGAGGGGAAGGAAAAAAAAGAGAGAGAGAGACAGGTTAGAGTGGGAGAGAGCCAAAGCATAAGAGACTCTTAAAAACTGAGAACAAACTGAGGGCTAATGGGGGGTGGGAGGGAGGGGAGGGTGGGTGATGGGTATTGAAGAGGGCATCTTTTGGGATGCGCACTGGGTGTTGTATGGAAACCAATATGATGATAAATTTCATATATTAAAAAAATAAAAATAAAACAAAAATAAAAAAAGAAGTTGTGGTTTATATACACAATGGAATATTACACAGCAATGAGAAAGAATGAAATATGGCCTTTTGTAGCAATGTGGAAGAAACAACATTTTGACAATCATTTTGTTTTGCTTTCTAAAAGATGGCGAAATGACAATATTTCACTGAAATTACTTTTCGTACACGTCAGTTTGTTGCCATTACAAGAAAAAAACATAAAAATGTTTCCGTGCTTGCTTCTTCAAGGAAACCTCTGATGCTTCATTAATTAGAGCCAATATCCTATACATGCGAAGTATATAGCTCTACCCACGAGACGGCTCAAAATTAAAATATGCCATTTCCCATTGTGATTTAAAAATTTTTTCAACCTTAAGGTAATTTTTCACGTAAGATTTCAGCATTGCCACTTAATAGTTTTCAAAATCATTTAAAAACTATTATGATAATAAACATATTCTCGGATGGAAGTGGATTCCAACTGCCTTTCAAATATATCGTAACGCATTTCATTTCAGGCTTAGTTGTCCCACATTTTATTCATCCTCATAGACCCTGGAATGTATTGATGTTTTCTTACTGCATCAAAAAGCCTACAAAAAAACATACCTAAGACAGGAGAATTGTGGGTTTATTGAATTTATCCTTGTTTTTTAACAGTGTCAAAAAGCAAAAAAGAAAAGAATTTCCACAACTCTCGGTGCTATTGGCTTTCTTACTGTAGCAAAGACAAAATGATGACAGCTACAGAGTTAGATTCCAATTATCAAGCTGTAGAAGCACCCAGCAAAGTATTCTCACTGTGCCAAAGGTGAGCCTAGTTTTTGGGAAAGCATCTTTTTCATAATAGGGGCCACTTGATGAGCTTCAGCTTGACACTCATCTGAGTTCCAATGAAAACAAGAAAAATTTCTGTGCAGCCTTAAAAGGCAAAGTAAAGAATAATACCAAATGTTGTAGCACATGTGTTGATTTGTTATGTTACATTTCAGCTGTTAGTTATGTTAATGGAACAGTTTCACGTACTTGGTTTTGATGTATTTATTTTAATGATCATGTGTATATATCTTTCTGTGATTGCCTGGTAACACTGAGTGCATGATGTGCTGCTGTCACCACCAGGCCAGGACTGGAAGTAAGAAAGAAAAATGTAAAACTTCAACTTCAGAACTGTACGACTTAAAGTGAGTCACACAGTACACCAGGGACAAGATGTGTCAGAACCTATATGCTGTGAGATCTTAATACTAAATTCTAGGATATCTAGCAGAGCATATCAACCGGTTAACTAAAATCGGGGACATTTAAAAAGTGGAATTTCAGGATGCCTGGTGGCTCAGTGAGTTGAGTGTCTGGCTTGTGGTTTCAGCTCAGGTCCTGATCTCACAGTTCAGGAGTTGGAGCCTATGTCAGGCTCCGCACTAACAGAGCATTCTGTTATTAACCGGGAATTCTCTCTCTAGCCCTCTCTCTGCTCCTCCCCCATTCACTCTCTCTCTTTCTCAAAATAAATACTTTTTAAAAGGTGGATTTTCAATATAACTTATTAAAGTACACTAGATGTTAGGAGAAAATATTTATGCTTCAGCATTTGGTGTCATTAGCAAAGTCCATTTTTCTTAGACTCCTTACCCCCACTGCAATGGTGAAAGAAGGAATTCTAATCGTGTAACTAGTAAGGCCGTAGGAAGATATGTATCTTTCACATTCTTCTAGTAATTGCCCAAGATGCCCACCAAGAGCACAGGAAATATAAAGCTGTCTGCTGCTATTTCCTTCTACTTATCGGGAGGCAGCTTTACGGTTCTGCCAGATGGGCTGATAAGGTGGCATCAACAAAGACCTAGCTGGCTCCCAAGGAAGAAGACATATCCCATAAAACCCATGACGCTATTTCAAACACTCTACAGACAAAAGAAGAAAAAAGGTTTTGGCTACTGAAATATACACTTTTTTCCATAAGCTCCTTCTTTCAATTCATAATAAGCAAACTGTGCAGGACCTGGAGATTCTGGAGCAAAAGTGATGTGCCTTCTTTGGTAGGTGTAAGCAAGGGGTTCATAAGCAGTCTCTAAAGGATGGGAGAAAAAATAAAGGTGTAGGGCAGTTGTCTATAACTGTAACATTAGAGAAACTTGAAAGGATCAGAGTGAAAGTTCTCTTGTCCTCTCTTTTCCTCTGTCTTAAGCAATGGTCTACGGTAACCACCTCATACCAGCTCACGAATTCATGAATTTTTGGGGGATTATGTAAGCAGCTTGATAAATGTAGTTATTGTCAAAAACTAAATTACATGAACCTACAATTCAACTATATTGGAAACAAAGATAATGAATACTCAAAATTCATCACTTCCTAATGACTTTACTATTTTACTATCACCCGTTCTCTTGAGGTAGTTTACCTCTGTTGTATCTGAGTGGTGGAAATACTACTGCATGTTCTAACACATGTCTCTTCCTAACCCTGTGTTCAGTGATGTCATGTTGGCAGCTTGAAATCATTCACGGGGAGAGTATTTACACCCAGAGATACACAAATGGTACAGATCAGGGTGGCTCTTCCCCCTGGAGAGCTGGTTGTTAAATATTTATCATCACATCACTGATTAAAAGGCATATACTCCCCTTTCCTCTCATGATTGCTAAAAGAGAGAAATAAAGTCAGAAAAAAAGGCAAATGACACCAACTAGTTCAAATATTCACTGGAGGCAAAGTCACATACCAGAATATACCAGTTCACACCAGTATATGCCAGTTTATAACAGTTTACTTAAGTACTGTTTAGTTGACATCCAGTTTTTAAAACATGGATATAGTAAAGTTCTTTTTAATAGTTAAACTGGAGTAAAGTTGAACTGCAAGAAGAGCGAAAACAAGCTTTTCTTTGAAACTTTACATTCTGCAGAGTCCTCATTTAGAAAAGGGCAAAGCTGAGCTTCAAACGTTCAGTTTAACTTCAGTCTGATTAGTAAATCAGAGGACGTAAGCGTTTAGTGGGGAAAAGCTTGTTAACTAGTCCTCCCGAGAGAATATAAGGAACAGCTACGAGGAAAAAACATGAAGCATCATGGGAAATAAAACTGGTACTAATGGATCTTGATACAGTGTCGAGGTTCCCAAAAAACCAAAATCATTTCACAGATAACCTCAAACACAACAGAACAGATGTCTGCTAAGCCATAACAACAACAACAAAACATATTGCTGTGCTTGAGGCAAATAGCAAGTAATGTGGGATCTTCTCGACTAGGCTCAAAAATTCTATTCTTGGAATTTATATGAAACAAGATGAAACTGTGTTTCAAAAACCTAGAGGCAAAGAGTCCCTAGAGGGATTTAAAAAAGGAATATAAATGTCCTGATACAGGACACTTTCAGAAATCACAAAATATTTACTTCAGCAAAAAGTGAGGTCTGTTTTCATAACCATTCACAGCTCTACCGGGCATAGAACATCATTATCTGAGTTCATATGAGGCAGAAAAAGAAAATAATGAGCAAGTTCAAGCAATCCAGTTTTTTTTTCTACAAAAAGAGGAAAAAATGATGATTTTTAATGACCTCTCATATCCCACTAGGAGCTCAAAAACATTACTGAGAAGCTATGCCGAGAGGGAATAAATTGCAGATGGTGCTTTCCACAAATGGGTTTTCATGTGAAGGACCTTGGGGTTTTTCAATTAGGAATCTTAAAGATTCCTAGAGATTGCAACATCCTGATACTGAGAGGCAAACTACTGCAGAGATCAACACAAATGGAGTTGCACAAAAAAAGATAATGTGATGACAATCAAATGGAGAATTTCTGGCAATTACTCAGACTCTACTAAGAACTCAGTGCAAAAGAGAACCTTAAAAAAAAATGCCAGTAGGATAAAAGAATGAAACAAACTTGAATCATTTTGGACAGAATGAAAAATCAGGAGGGAAAACAGAACATGTTAAGCAAAGCCAAAAACAAACCACAAATTCAAGGGACAAAATATACTAGGCTTTAGACTAACTTGGGCCATTGCTTAAGGTATTTTAAGCAAAACTGATTAATATAGAAGGGAATAAAATAAACAATTACACACAAAAAGAGTTATTACTACAAAATTTAAGGCAACCTAAGGAACAAATAAGTACATTATTTTGCTAAGTTTTGGATTAATTAACCAGAAAAACCTGTTAACAGACAAAAACAAAACATGTATTTAAACTAATGGAATTATTTAACCTCCAATAAAAATAATTTCTTGAAAGTCAGTGAACAAAGAATAATTCAATGAGAAAAGTATGACTATTTAACATTTTTGACTTAAAAAAAAAAACACATACAAAAAAACCTGTCTCACAAGGAAGCTAATCCATGCTAACAAAGGTAGAGAAACTGATAAATGAAACCAGATCATTGAGGGATTACTTTACAATGAGAAAATCAACCGTCAAACAGGTTGGATGTTTATGTTAGCCAGCACATCACCTTAGAAAGCAAGCTTAAGTATAGAGGTTGCTTACAGTCAGAATAAGGGAAGTTAACTATGATCCCCATGAATGTTCTCTCTATTGGATCTATTAGGCTAATAATGTGCTCAGGAAGTAGACAGCTAAGGATAGTGCTTCAAGTGTGAGGTCAAGGTCAGTCTCTGCAAAACTTCCCTTTGTGAATGCACTGCTGACTAATGCCTCTTCTTGGTGGGAACATCCCTTCTATAAATGTACTGGTACCTTCATTTTAAGTCTTGCAGGCCTGTGAAACCATTGTCTAGACAACTGCTGTGTTTTATTTACACACTGTTTTACACATTGATTTCACAGTTTCAGTTTCAGGAAGCAACCTTATTTTTAAGATTCCTCGGGTAAAGTGGAAAAAGAAAAGGACAGGGAGACTTCACTGTTGTTCCAGTGAAATTTCTCAGGAGCTCTTTTCTAAAAGCAAACTTGAACTATACACACAGCACGTCTAGAAAGATAGAATGCTGTTCACGGTTGAAGCTGGGTAATGGTATATGCAGGCTCATTAAACTACTTTATTTTTTTTAATGTTTGTAAATAAAAACACCTGGCTGGCAGTCATATATAATCAGTGATTTTCTACAATAAGGTTTATAATATGTTGCTAAGGATAGAAATTTGCCAATGAGCTCATTCGGTCATTCAGTAAATATTAGAGCATCTTTTATATGCCAGCTTCAGTTCTGAACACACAAGGTGAACAAAGCAGACAGTCTTCATGGAACTTAACAGTCCGGTGGGGGGAAAGGTTAAGGATGAAATTTGGTATCTGATGTCTATAAAGATAGTTTAAGATATCAAAATGAAAAGATTAAATAAGGTGATAAACAGATACTCCTTTTTCTAGATAATAAGAAAGCAACAACTTTAGAAGTTAAGAGTCTAGAGTCTGCATATTTGGGTCTGATTCCAAGCTCACTAATTGCTAAATGGATGGCCTCAGGAAAGTATTCACTTTGTCTAAATCTCGGTTTCCTAATCTGTAAAATGGAGATAATACCCATATCTGGTTCTTGGGATTGTGAAGAATTAAAGACAATTATCCACGTAAAATGACTACCACAGAACCTAAGAGATGGTAAACATTAAATAAATGTCAGGTATAATGATAATTATGGCTTAGAGGAATTTATATGTTGACTTTTCTTGAAACAAGAGGATTAAAAGAGGATCTTTGGAGATCCTCTTTTGGTTAATAATCACATAGTATTAAAATCTTAAGACTGAATGTGGATAGCTGGTATAAACATCAGGAATAGGGGAAATGAATGAATAACTGTTAGCCAGAAAGCTGGCTGCTATATGTGTTCTTCCTGAATCCACTTCACTAGCAAGCGCAATAAAATGCAATGCAAGATGAGAACTCTGCTGATTTCATGCTCAGTGATTCATTGTGCTCAGGATTCCAAGCCTGACTGCTACTTGGGACACCATCTCTCTGGTAACAAAAACAAATAATGCAACAAAGCCTGAATAATAATTGCCTAGCACTCAAGACACAGCCTAATTATAAAGACACTGAAACTTACCATAAAGCTATGAAGAGGCACATGATTTTCCATATTAAATCACCACCCCAACCTCACCCCTTACCCATGCCCATTTATCTTTTAGGAAACACAGCTTGATTCTTAATGCTGCTGCTGTGTAAAGAAATAATGAGCTCTGTTAGTGCACCTGAAAATACACCATCAGCCTAGACAGGGAGCACTTAGCTCATAGCACTTTAATGAAAATGTCAGGACCACCCTGAAGTATTTAAATCCTGTAAATGCCAAGTAAGGAGAAGAGCTAAACAATTAAGGTAATGGATGGCAGCAAGCAAGGAAAAAAACTAAGTTGATTATCAGGAAAAATTTCAACACTGTCCCTCTTGTGCTGTAAGAAGTTTTTTCAAAGGAATTTATGGTAACACCCAGAGTTTTGGTTACCTAAAATTAGTTCAAACTACATTGGGAAACATTGTCAGGCAATGCAAATTTTATGGGTAAAGAGCTACATGGTCTCTTATTTCTCAATCCTTCTAAGGTTCTCTGGAAAAGTAGGCAAAAGAAGAGCACATTCTCGAACCTTGATAGCACCTGTGTGTGTTTTGTTGCCCCACCCCCACCCCCACCCCGACCAGAGGGTTCCCACCATGGATCAGAGCCTAGTTGTTTGATAGATGTTTGTGGAAATGTCAGGAAAAGTTTTTAGGCTGGGGAACACATGCTTGTATTGGTGATCCAACAGCTATCCAGTTTACGTTGATTTCTTGTTTCTACAGTAACAGACAGGAATAGGAAGGAGAAAAGGAGCCAAATACATGGACGCACCTGTAGAACCCTCAGGTAGGATTATGCTGCACAACCTGGTGTGAACTTCATTTGGCTCTACACTGTGTCTTAAGCTAACCTAATACGAAACTAAAGTGATTTGGGGCCAGAGAGAATGAGGATAGCAGTAAATAATTGCTGAATGAATATATTAATGAATTCTGCATTACCATCAGATCATAACTTAGGCTTCCCCAAAATATCAGTGCATAATATGGGTCTGATGACATTTATTGACTCAGCTTTTGTGTGTTCTTTCTCTCTTGTGAAATTTTGCAAACACAAGAATAAACCAGTGACAGCACTACAGACTCCGGGTAGATAGTAGTAGTCACTTAAGACTGACTTATTTGCCATGGGACCCACCCATCAAGTGATTTCTTTGAGGAATGTACATACATAGAAGCAACAGGGTCTCTCACTAGAGGCTGGAATATTTCCAAGCTCTCAAATTACTGAATGGAGATGTCAGGAGAGGAACTTCCAAATGTCAAGATTTCATGTAGCTATGGTAAAAGATATTGAAAAGATTTGAGATTTAGTCTAATGTTGTTATGAATAAAACATGACATTATAGTTTTTTGTTTGAAATGTTGTCACCCAAAAGAGAAACATTTATTTTGCACTGCTTCATAGGGTAAGAATAAGACCAAAGGATGAAAGTTTTTGGCTCAAAAATGAGAAAAGAAGGAAATAGTTCTCTCCCTCCTAGAGGTATTAGAAAAGAAGCTGATGATTATTTTAAAAAATAATAACTGAAAACACTAATTCAAAAAGATATATGCACCTCTATGTTTACTGCAGCATTATTTACAGTAGCCAAGATACGGAAGCAACCTAAATGTCCATTGATATATGAATGGGTAAGTATGTGGTGTGTGTGTGTGTGTGTGTATGTGTGTGTGTATGTGTGTATACACATATATATAACGGAATATTACTCAGCCATTAAAAGAAAAGAGCTTCCTATTTGCAACAACATGGATGGACCTACAGGGTATAATGCTAAGTGAAATAAATCAGACAGAGAAAGACAACTCCCATACAATTTCACTCATATATGGAATCTAAAAAAACAAATGACCAAATAATAAACGAATAGGATCTTAAATATATAGAACCAATAGAATCTGGTTGTTGCCAGAGGGGAGATGAGTGAGGGGACAGGTGAAATGGATTAAAAAAAGATTAAGAGCTACAAACCTCCAGTTATAAAATAAATAAGTCACAGAGATGGAAAGTATCACATAGCGAATATATTGTATTAACAATACAATAATATTGTATTAACAATATACAATAATATTGTAATAACTTTGTATGGTGACTACAATTATCATGGTAAACACTGAGTAATATATAGAACTGTCAAACTGCTGTGTTGTACACCTGAAACTAATGTAACACTGTATGTAAATTATAATTCAATAATTAAAAGAAGGAGGGGGTGCCTGGCTGGTTCACTGGGCAGAACATGTGACTTCTGATTTCAGGGTTGTATATTTGAGCCCCATGTTGGGTGTAGAGGTTACTTAAAAATAAAATCTTTAGTAGCACCTGGGTAGCTTAGTCGTTTAAGCATCTGACTTCATCTCAAGTCATGATCTTGCGGTTCATGAGTTCAAATCCTGCATCGGGCTCTGTGATTACAGCTCAAAGCCTGGAGCCCACTTCAGATTCTGTCTCACTCTCTCTCCGCCCCTCCTCCACTCATGCTCTTTCTCTCTCTCTCAAATAAATAAACATCTAAAAAATTAAAAATAAAATCTTTAAAAAAATTTTAAAGTTATTTACCTGTTTTGAGAGAGAAAGAGAGAGAGGGACAGACAGACAAGTGGGGGAGGTGCAGAAAGAAAGAGGGAGAGAGAGAGAGAGAGAGAGAGAATCCCAAGCAGGCTCTGCACTGCCAGCACCAAGGACAGTGCGGGGCTTGAACCCATGAACCGTGAGATCATGACCTGAGCCGAAATCAAGAGTCAGATGCCCAAATGACTGGGCCACTCAGGCAGCCCCACAAAAAAATATATTTAGACAAATTTTTTTAATGTTTATTTTTGAGAGAGAGAGAGCACACACAAGTGGGGGAGGGGCATAGAGAGAGGGAGATACAGAATCTGAAGCAGGTTCCAGGCTCAGCACAGAGCCCGATATGGGGCCCAAACTCATGAACTGTAAGATTATGACCTGAGCCAAAGTCAGAAACTCAACCGGCTGACCCACCCAGGCACCCCACAAAAAAATATTTTTAAAGAGAACAAACAAAATAAAAACTGTTACCTGCTGGTGAAGAAAGAACTAATTTAATCTCCAGTTAAGGTGCTGTTTATTTGGTTTTATTTAAAATAAAATTGAAATACTTCACTAATCATTTCTACACCCCCTCCCACTAGAAAGTGAGCTCATTAAGCCAAGAACATTGTTCTAATTGCTTGGCACATAGCTGCTTTCAGTGAATGTTAATTAATGAGCAACAATACTGTAAAAGATATTCTATGAAGTATATGTTTGACTTAAGCTGTATTTTGAAACTCAATTAAGTTCCCGTATTGATTAAATGAACAGCTATGAATTTAGGAGCTGCTGTCCTTCCAACCTATTGGCTTCAATACCTTCAAATTGCTCTTTTCCTTCCCCATTATCTAGATAATTGAGAGAACCTTAAGTATCGACTCTAACAATAATAACACCTACTTATTCCACGGAGTGCTCTACATTATATAGCAAAACTCATTTTATTGCATTTTCCTTTGCTGTACTTTGCAGATACTGCATTTTTTACAAAACTGAAGGTTTGTGGCAACTCTGCATCAAGAAACTCGATTGACACCATTTTTCCAACAGCATTTGCTCACTTCATGTCTCCATATCACATTTTGGTAATTCTCGCAATATTTCACACATTTTCATTATTATCCTATTTGTTATGGTGATCTATGATCAGTGACCTTTGATGTTTTTGTAATTATTTTGGGGCAACACAAACTATGCCCATAGAAGATGACAGACTTAATGGTTGTGTGTGTTCTGACTGCTCCACCACTCAGCCATTCCCGTCTCTCTCCCTGTTCTTGGGCCTCCCTATTCCCTGAGACACAACAATATTGATATTAGGTCAGTTAACAATCCTACAATGGCCTCTGAGTGTCAAGTAAAAGAAAGTCAAACGATGCAGCACACTTCATTGTTATTTTATTTTAAGAAATCACGACGGCCACTCCAAGCTTCGGTAACCATCACTCTGTTGATCAGTCAGCAGCCACCAATGTCAAGGAAAGACCCTCCACCAGCAAAAAAAAATATGATTTGCTGAAAGCTCAGATGATGGTTAGCATTTGTTAGCAATAAAGTGCTTTTTAATTAAAGTACACACATTGTTTTTTAGACATAGGACTATCACACACTTAACAGACTACAGTGTAGTGTAAACATTACTTTTATATGCACTGGGAAACAAAAGAAAAATTGTTTGACTCATTTTATGGTGATATTTCCTTTATTGCAGTGTTCTGGACCAAATCTACAATATCTCTAAGGTATGCCTGTATCCACCCACATTATCTTATGCAATCCTTACAAAAGTCCTGTGAAGTAGACATGAGAACTTTTATAGGGTAAAGGAGGCTAAAGTGCAACATTGAAATAGGTTCTGCATCTCAAGTTTGGGCTTAGTTTTGTTTCTAGCTATGAAACTTTGGCAAGGTTAAAATTTCAGAGATTTAGTTTCTTTTTATCCATAAAAAAACAGGATAAAAATCCCTTGAATACTTGCTGTGGGTATTGAATTCAAAAACACATGACTGCTTCTTGCAGAGACTTCTTTTCTGGCATACAGAGAGGCTAGATTACTTGAAAATGAAAACCCTCTCTCTATAAAATACCTAGAAATACTGGATAAAATATGACAAATACTCTTTTAAATATATGGCTGAGATAGTAAGGAAAACCACCAGGGGCCAAAATTAAGGAATATACTAAAAATCAGGGTGATAAGTATGAGCTGACAATGGGATTAGCATGGAGTAAACCAAGGGTATGGATTTTAAGAGCCACTGGGTTTGGGAGATAAGGCCTTGGACCCTCACTAGGTGGAAAAGTTATATTAAGAGCTATACATACACAGAGGTCCTTGAAGAGGTATACACAATGTAAAATTCAGAATAGGAAAAAAAATGTATGTATGTGTGTATCTCTGTATCTCTATCTCTGTCTCTTCCTCTGTCTCTGTCTCTGTCACTACCTATACCTACATTGACCAAATCCAGGAAACAAAACAGAAGCTTGCTTGTCTTGGCCTAGACTCTATGCAAAAAGAAAAAAATATCTACTAAGGATTAATTATTGTGAATTTACCATCATAAGGGTTTGGTTTTCAAGATTACACTTGGCAAATAAGGAAAATCCAAGATGAGAAATTAGCATTGAAAATGTGCCTAGTATAAGCAGCACAGATAAACACCTCACTGAAGAGCTCATAATTCAAAATTACAGTACACAAAAGAAGAAATCCAACATGCCAGCAAACATAATAAATAGCAAAATTAGTTCTCCCAAGAACTGCAAAGCACAAAATCATTGGACGCTCTAGCAGCCAGACTCTAGGGTGGCTCCCATCAACACAGTGCTTCCTAGTCTTCACGCCCTTTTAGAATTCTCTCCCCCTAAGTGTGGGCATAACATGTGGCTTGCTTCTGGCCAATAGAATATAGCAACAGTGATGAGATACACATGATTATATGTGTGTGTGTGTTATATGCTTGTCTTGCTAAGAAACTCCATCCATTGCTGGTTTTGGAAAAGCAAGCTGCCATGATGGGAGCTGCTGCCATGGAGGGGGCCACGCCACATGGCACAGAGCTGGCAAAGCTTCTAGCTGACAGCCAGCAAAAAACTGAGCTCTCAGCCAGTGGCTGCAAGGAACCAGATGCTGCTGACTACCATGGAGCAGAGCCTTCCCCAGGGGCGCTCCAGATGAGAAACCAGCCCTGGCCAACATCTTGATTTACAGCCTTGCAGAGGACCCAGCAAAGCTGTGCCCAGACTCCTTACCTATGTAAACTGTGAAATAGTAAATGTGTATCATTTTAAATCACATAGTTATGGTAATACTATTTATGCAGGAACAGATAACTAACACAGCTACATATTATATGTTTAAAATGCTTAAAGACATAAAAGAAGAAGTAAAAACATGAGGGAAAATGAGACAAAAACATCAGGAAAATTTGAAAAACACAAGTAGAATGTCCAATAATAAACATAATTCTTAAAATAATTTAACTCAATGGATGGGTTAAATAGCAGATTGAAATCTACTGAAGAAATAATAGATGGAAAATCAAAGGAAATTGTTCTATTTCAATTTACAACATACAACACAGATATTAAAAGATGGAAAAACTTGAAAGAGACATTAAGAGAGATATAGTATTGACAACATTGACCAGCCAGGGAATCCAGAATGACAGAACACAGAAAAGAGAAAGATTGTAGAAAGAAATAGAAGTAGAAAGAAATAATGGCTGAGGATTTTACAGAAGTGATGAAAGACACGATTCCTCAGATTTTACAAGCAATTCAGATCCAAGAAATTGTGGTAAACACACTGAAGTGAAATATAGAACACTGAAGTCCAAGAAATGATTTAAAATCAAATAATGAGAAAAAGCAGAGGAACAAGAGCAGACTCCTCAATAATGGCAATAGAAACCATAAGGCAGTAAAATAATACCTTCAAAGTGCTAAGAGAAAATTGTCAACCTAGAATTCTATATGCAGCTACATGATCAACGAGAGAATTAAAATAGACATTTTCAGACAAACAAAACCTGATGTTTACCACTAGTAAATTCTAATAATAAAAAAAAACCTACTAAAAGATATTCTTCAGAAATGAAACCCAAAGGAAGGAGTATGATGCAAAAAACAATGGTAAGCATGAAATTCGCGTGTGAATAAATCTACACAAGCATCAACAGTATCAAAAACAGATGATGATGACTACTTTGTAGGTATATAAGAAAATTTTAAATGCCATACAAAAATGATATGTAAAATGGGCAAGGTATGGTGGAATCAAAGTGTTCTAATATCCTAAACCTTTTGAAAGAATAAAGATGATTAATTGTAGACGTTGTTAATTTTGGTATGCATGTTAAAACTGTAAGGGTGAAAACAGAAATAGAATATGTAATTTCTAAAGCAGTATAAGGAAATAAAATGTAAACCATTATTGCCATCCACATTTTATAGAAAATGAAACAGAGGCTTCTTAAACTCAGTGACTTGACTACGTTTACACAGCTAAGAACTAGCATAATAATAATAGCATGTGATTTAAATTCATTTCTTTCAACTCCAAGTTCTGTGATTCTTTTCCTTGTCATATGCCCTCTGATCTAGTGATACAGTAAAACAACAATGTGTTCTCCTGACGTTCCATTTGAATAAGGCAAAAATCTCACACTGCTGCAAGACTATCTTTATATTAAGTAGCACTTTGTAGTAAAAGTAAGCAAATCCTCTTAATCCTCATTTACATTTCATTCTTACCTACCCTCTCCACTCATTAACTCCTACATTCCCCAAGTAAGCTCTCTTCCAGGCTCTAATTTTACCATTTTTTTCTCTCTTCCTCTTTCCCACTTTTTAATTGTGTGTATGACTAATAAGAATAAGTGGTGCACACATGTGTGAACGTGTATAATATTTATGATCACATTTGTTTACTAATTGCAAAAAATTCTCAATGTATATGCTATGGAGAGTGGTAAATTCTAAATGCATAGTTTTTGTTGGGATGGAGTTTGTTGGAAAGATTTCTACAAAGGTGAAAGACATTATAAAAGACAGTGGTACCCAGCTCTGCTCCATTCTATTGTAGCGCTCTATCATCAGAGCAAGTGGGTAGTATCGAAAAAGCAGTAGGACTATCTTTGGCAACAATCTAGGCTCCAAATCTTAGCAGTGATAGATGGTAGTCCAGCAAACTGTTGCTAGTGAAAGACTTTATCTCTGCACAATGGTAGTGCAGAGAATTTTCTCCTTGCCATTTCAATTGGCTTCTAACCGCACTATTCTATCTTGAGGCCACGCAGTAAAATCTTCAGGATATGCCCAAGACTGTAGCTGAAACTCTCAGACCACAGTCCCTCATGTCAAATCACTGCCACCAAGGTATGTCATCTGCCTACTAGCATACAGAAAAGCATGTAAGTCTCTTGGAAGCAACTCTTGGTCTCCTACCATACAGCTTGTCAGATGTATAAAAAATACATAAAATCAAGTTCATAGTGACTTTAACACAATGCCAGCTGATTGCACTCTGCCACTGACACCACTGATCCAAATATCTGTATTGTAGATACACTCTTGAAGAAAGCCATATAGCATTTCTATTATAAAGAAATGAATAGCATTTCACACTGTGAAACAAATCTATAGGATTATGATATTAGAGGCAATTCTTGCCTCTGGAGGCACAGAAATCTTGGATAATTAAACCTAAACCAATGTAGACAATTGCTCCTTTAACTAAAACATAAAGTAACCATAGATGTAAAAAAACAAAAACAAAAACAAAAACATGACTTGCTCTTTTGGTGTCCCCCTATTCACCTGAAAGTAATTTTCTCCATTGTTTCCCTCCCCCCAGCTGCTGTGACTCCCCAAAAGATAACCTAGGGAAGGATAAGTGAATTCATGGTATTTATCTTTCTCTGTTATTTCACTTAACATAATACCCTCTGGGGCTACATGAGGAATCTAAAAAACAAAACAAATGAACAAACAAACAAACAAAAAACACCCTTAAATACGAGAACAAACTGATGGTTGCCAGAGGAGACATTAAGTGAGGAGATGGATAAAATAGATAAAGAGGATTAAGAGGTACAAACTTCTAGTTATAAAATAAGTCACGGAAATGAGAAGTAGAGCATAGGGAATACAGTCAATAACATAATAATATTTGGTGACGGATGTGACTCACTTACAATGATGAACACTGAGTAATGTACAGGAGTGTTGAATCACTATGTTGTAGATAACACTGTATGCCAATTATAGTTCTTTTTTAAAAAAAATTTTTTTTAACATTTACTTATTTTTTTGAGAGACAGAACGTGAGTGGAGGAGGGGCAGAGAGAGGGAGACACAGAATCTGAAGCAGGCTTCAGGCTCTGAGCTGTCAGCACGGAGCCCAACGTGGGGCTCGAGCCCACAAACTGCAAGATCATGACCTGAGCCAAAGTTGGACGCTTAACCAACTGAGCCACCCAGGTGCCCCTTTAAAAATTTTTTTTAAAGATAGTCTAGAGGAGGATAAAAAGTTTATGGACCTTGATAACCCCAAAACAGAATAATCCACCTCAGAATAACCAAAACTTGGCTGCATCCTATCTCACAATACTTCTATAGCAGATTGAATAATATCATTACTAAGAGTTAGTACGTCTAACAAACTTAAAAAGAATTTCCACTTTTACAAGTGCAGGGAAATATGGTGATTACAACAACAACAAAGACCCACTTGATTGAGCAGCTGAAGATTTTTGGAGGAGGAGGCTTTGCAGTAGTGAGAACATAATAAATAACAGATGGTACTCCACCCGAGAGAGGCAATAGGTTAGGGGGAGGAGGGCAAGTGGAGACTCACAGGTAAAGGGTTAACAACGGAAGAGCCCACGGTGTGGTCTCAAAAAATGGCACTGGCAAATTAGAGATATAACTCTACGATTGCACGGAGCCAGATCCAGACCAGGTAGAAGCTGAAGCCCTTGTTTGCATAGTAAAAATAGTACAAAGCTCTGTCAGCTGATTTCCAAAGCACGGTTATCAAAGCCAGAGTGCAGGTGGTGGAAGCTAACAACAAACATCCAGCAGCAATACTCTACACTATCTTGAATAAGAGTGTAAGGTAATAAATAATATGACACAACTAACTCCGCATCATTCAGGGAGAGGTTCTCTGGAATGGGACTATTCCAGCTTGTAAGAACCTCTTAAATGGTCAACAGATACGGACGTGATTTGCAGTTTTCTAGGCTTGAAGACTTCTCTCCATAAAAGATCATAAAATCCTAAGAATAAAAAACTGAAAAGATTAAGTCAGCTTGAGTCATAATTCTATTCCCTTTCATTCTCCCCCCCTCAAAAGAGGCCATTCTCTCTGTCTCCTTCTGCAGGGAATCCTCTATTCTTCCTCCTCTATCTTTTTTTCCTCCTCTGTTTTGCTTCAGGGTGGTCTTGAGACGTTCTCTTCTCTACCACTCAGTATTGGTCTCCGTGGTGTGGAACACACAAGCACAGGCGACGACACAGAGCCTACACCACACACAGTCAACATCCTTTCCCGCCCTCTACAAGGTCACCAGCCTGAGTCTGTCCACAGTTGATTTCTGCAGGAAGCTCAGCAAACACTTTGGTCAATGCCTCTGCTCCCCATCACTTCAATGATTCATGACAAGTCCTCTCTTGGGTTCTCTTTTAAATCACTCACAACCAAACCAAAAAGGCATAAATCAAAAAAAATATGGGATGTCCTTTTTTGGAAGACCAAGTAATTGCTAGCAAAGAGAAAATAAAGCAAACCAAACAAAATAGATAAAACTGGAAACCCACAAATCAGATTACAAAACAATATTCTACTGACATTTAAATAAAGTAATCCCATGGCGGCGAGGGAACAGCTCCCTTTTTGCCCGTACTCCCAGATTTCTCTTGCTTGGGGCTGGACACAACTTCTTCACATCTCTGTGTACTCAGAGCTGCCCATTGAACCAACATTATTTAGTACTTACTTGGGCTTGTTTGCATACTTTAAAAGGGTGAAGTGTTTCTTGGTAGAAGAGCTGATGATAAGCCTGTAGGTCAAACCAAAAGTACACACTATTCCTCCACAACTGCAGATGGAAAAAATACATAAATCATTACCACCCAATTATTAGAGCCCTACAAAGCTCTGATTTCAAATATAATTAATTGTTTAGTTCCATGGTGTTGCCATAAATCAGGTTCAATTTAAGACGGTTTTATCTTCTATTACAAATTGGCAACATACAAAATATTTCTTGGTATTGTCACTAAAATATTATATTTTGCATGTATGCCTCTCACATAATTGGCCATTCAAATAGGAAGCATGCTAGTTAGCAATTAAAGAGTAATTACATATTTCTGGCATGAAACCAGGTATTTTGATGTATATGGGCAAATGCATATCATATTAAACCCAACCACTACTCTCATAATTGAACCACTGAAATACTTTATATCGAGCAAAACAAAACAAAACAAAAAAACCGGCAAATTTTCCACTATCCATTGCAATTTCTAATTATTAGAGTTATTTTTAATAAAAATTAAAGGACTGATAGAAACCAACTCTGAATTTAATTTATATTACACTAAACAAAATTACATGAGAATAAATTGCTAATAATGCAAGTCAATCCTTGTCTGTATTTTGTTTTCTTTGTTATTTTACTAGGATAGTGAACAAAGAAAATGATAATTGAGATGTTTACATTTGTTACTAAATATTTAGAGTAAAATTTATTACCAGAAGAAATGGGATTTTAACATCAAATGTAATTATTTGAGCAATGAATTATTTCAACTTCTCTTATTTTAAACTAAGGCAAAGGTATAAAATTAGATTTAAAATCATTGTTTTTTACCTTATTTCCCGAGTGCTCACAGAATTTGGTAAAGAAGAATCCAGCTCTATTTTCTACATACAAAGATTGCAACAAATTTTCCATGTCAAATCCTCCCAAGGCACCATCTGCCATGGTTTTAACCTAGATAACAAAACAGAAGTCCATGATCCACCCAAGAACATGGTGATTTTTTACGACATTGTCCAACAACAGGGTTTCATAAATTCTTCCAGGCTGTCATTTTCCTGCTGGACTTTTTAATCTTACTTTTGTACCATATAAGTAATTAATGCAGTATGTTTGCCTCTGACTGTCATTTAAGATCCATTTATGGAGCCAACCCTAGCAGCAGACTTCATTCTATTATAAACCAATCTGATTTCAAACTTAATGTTAAAGCGACTTCTCAACCTCAATTATTTTCATGTTTCAGGCACAGTGATACCATTTTAGGAGGCTTCCAAATCTCTGTTGGTGGCCTCTTTCCTACATCTTTACTATTATTTTAGCCTTGAGGTGATGCTATAATAGCTACAAGAAAGTTATAAAAAGAACCATCTTCAAGGTTTCTCAGTGCTGCTCATTAACTGTCCTCAGGGGGTCCCCTCTTTGGACAGTCTCACCCTGTACAGGTCAAGGCCTTCAGAGAGTCAATGGCAATATAAGTTCTCATAAAACTTTGTTATTTTGGGGCGTCTCTGCCAACAATGCTGGCAACCCTAATACCATTCTTGAAACACAGAAAGCTGGCTACTTCCCCAAGCACAAGAGTGACTACAAAACAAAAGGATATCTACTGTTCATAGGAACTCTTTGGTATTTGCTGTGTGGAACTCGGACTTCTTTGTAATCTTGAGATAACTGTGGCATGAACAATTTAAGGCATTGTTATAGTGTCTCTCTATCTCTATCCCTCTGCTAAACAAATTCTAAAGTGAGAATTTAATGTTTTTATGATGTTTAACTATTGGCATTCCAAAAATTTTTTTAAATCATTATTTTGGTGGGAAAAAAATCCTAGTTGGAAGAAAAAGAGCACTGTTTGCTTAGAATAAAATAAAAAGATACGCAAAATTATATCTAAGTGTTCAGACTCTATTGGGACTACCAAGGTTTCTACCTAAAGTACAGTCCTTAGGGAATGTAAACTTGTCACCTCCAACTGATATAGTAAATCCACATTATCAAGGTAGACACACACTGGAAATAGAATTTCATAAAAAGTCTAAGTTCCCAAGAGAACATTAAAATTATTTTTTATCAAATGTTAACAATTTAATAAAAAAATAATAGTCTTATTTTGTGTCTAAACCAGAACACAGCTGTTTTTGAAAATAGTAACCAACGGGAGTATATAGCAACATGGTACTACAAAAGGAAACACAGAGGAAATTTCTGTATAAAAATCCTTCTCAGGGGGGCACCTGGGTGGCTCAGTCAGTTGGTGTCTGACTTCGGCTCAGGTCATGATCTCATGGCTTGTGGGTTTGAGCCTCCCATTGGGCTGTGTACTGACAGCCTGGAGCCTGGAGCCTGCTTCGAATTCTGTGTCTCTGTCACTCTCTGCCCCCTTCCCCACTCGTGCTGTCTCTCGCTCTCTCAAAAATGAATTTAACAAACATTAAAAAAATCATTTCAGAAGGAGAAAATAAAATGCATTGTTTAGTAAAGAAAAAATACTACGGTAAATCAATAAAAATTCTCTGAAGTGGGGCACCGGGGTGGCTCAGTCAGTGAAGCATCCCACTCTTGATTTCAGCTCAGGTCATGATTTCATGGTTCATGAAATCAAGCCATGCATCAGGCTCTGTGCTGACAGCATGGAGCCTACTTGGGATTCTCTCTCCCTCTTCTCTCTCTCTGCCCCTCCCAGCTTGCACACACGTGCATTCTCTCTCTGAAAATAAACAAATAAACATTTAAAAGAATTCTCTAAAGTCAGTTAAATGAAGAATCAAATTAATCTCAAAATACTTACCAAAGATTCTTCTGTATAAGTGTATCTTCTATCCAGCTGGGGCTTCAGACATTCAGAAATATCAGTAAAAGATGTTAAGCGAATAACTCTGGTGCTTTCTGATCTGTGCCTCAATCTAAGTTATAAGAATGAGAACTAATTGATCAACATATTTTGAGTACCCTTGGTATCCATGGCATCAATTCTTAGGAGTGACAGAAACCCAGATAGTGGTGGAGAAGAGGTGTCTTAGGCCCAATTGCAACTGTGGAAGCCAGCAGCAAAAATGGAAAAAGACAAGGGGTCAAGACCTCTATCAGCTGTATTACTGACTGGAGGAGGCAGTGAAGCACAACTCCATGAAGGAGATATGGCTGGTGATCCATAGGAGAGTCTATGATATCACCCATTTCCTTAACAAGCATCCTGGGGGAGAAGAGGTTCTACAGGAACAAGCTGGTGCAGACACAAGTAAAAGCTTTGAAGACGTAGGCCACTCCTCTGATGCCACAGAAATGCTCAAGTAGTACTATATTGGTGATGTGCATCCAAGTGATCTTAAACCTGAAAGTGGTAACAAGGACCCTTCAAAAGATACCTGTGCAAAAGTTGCTGGTCATATTGGATTTTGCCCATCATAGGCGCTATTGTCTTAGGTTTCCTGTATTGTTACTACATGTTGGAAAAGAAATCCTCCTGGAAGTCAGAAAGCAGATCCATTGGGACTGTGAGCTAGAGGCTTGTTTGGAGGCTGAGTGGTGCCCTCTCCTAGAATCCTGCCAGTTATGTGCATCCCCCTTGGAGCCCAGATGTCTGGCCAGACATCCACCCCAGACCTGGGGCCAGTGTCCTTCATCTCCCAGAGGCTTACTCCCAAAGCACCCACTCATTGTTCTGTGTCTCTGCCAGTGGCTCCTCTTTCTGCTGCCATTCACCATTGCATTTCCATACTTTGTGTTACAATTACAATCCATATGTCCTAGTGACATTGTCCTTTGGTAACAATGACTGCCTTCCAATACTTGAAATGCACATCAGACATTCTTAACAGGGCAACACACTCCGGTTTTGAAGCTTTTCTTTTTCCATTGAAGTGTATTACACATACACATATATATGTATTTGAATACATATGTACATATATATTTGAATATAATATTTGAATTTATATGCATATATAAATCTTACAAATGCATCTGGACACTGTGAGAGAATAGGGAGAAAAACAGTGCAAGTATCAGGTACAGCCTTTAAGAGATGGTTGAAAAAATAAATCTAGTCCTACAGAAAGATGACTCTCAATAACGTAACTGTTGGTTGAATGAATTCAAGAATATATTATAGATGCCAAATGATGGGAATGGATAATAAATACTATGGAATGTAAGAACAAGAAGTTTCTTTGAGCTGTATTAGTAATGAAAGAAATGATATTTTCCCTGAAAAAATGGGTAGGAGATGAATTCTGTGTGTGCATGTGTGTGTGTGCATGTATATGTGTGTGCGTGTGTGTGTGCATACGTGTGTGTGTGTGTGTGTGTTTAGAGAGGTTCTTTAGATGGGGAGAATAGTGAGCAAAAATGAAAGTAGGTAGGGAAAGCCTTGTTTAAAAGGCAGCAAGTTCCAAAATGAACAAATCAGGAGACTATAGATGCTGGAGAGGATGTGGAGAAACGGGAACCCTCTTGCACTGTTGGTGGGAATGCAAATTGGTGCAGCCGCTCTGGAAAGCAGTGTGGAGGTTCCTCAGAAAATTAAAAAATAGACCTACCCTATGACCCAGCAATAGCACTGCTAGGAATTTATCCAAGGGATACAGGAGTACTGATGCATAGGGGCACTTGTACCCCAATGTTCATAGCAGCACTCTCAACAATAGCCAAATTATGGAAAGAGCCTAAATGTCCATCAACTGATGAATGGATAAAGAAATTGTGGTATATATACACAATGGAATACTACGTGGCAATGAGAAAAAATGAAATATGGCCTTTTGTAGCAACGTGGATGGAACTGGAGAGTGTAATGCTAAGTGAAATAAGCCATACAGAGAAAGACAGATACCATATGGTTTCACTCTTATGTGGATCCTGAGAAACTTAACAGGAACCCATGGGGAAGGGGAAGGAAAAAAAAAAAAAAAAAGAGGTTAGAGTGGGAGAGAGCCAAAGCATAAGAGACTGTTAAAAACTGAGAACAAACTGAGGGTTGATGGGGGGTGGGAGGGAGGGGAGGGTGGGTGATGGGTATTGAGGAGGGCACCTTTTGGGATGAGCACTGGGTGTTGTATGGAAACCAATTTGTCAATAAATTTCATATATATAAAAAAAATAAAAAATAAAAAAAATAAAAGGCAGCAAGTAAAAAAATAAAATAAAATAAAATAATAAAATAAAATAAAATAAAATAAAATAAAATAAAATAAAATAAAATAAAATAGAGGCAGCAAGTTAACTAATTTGCTTAGGGTAAGAGGACACTAACAGTTAAGTGAATAGTATATAACACATACCAAACACTGTGCTAAACACAATTCACATTATCATATTTAATCCTCACAACAGGTGGGATTCATAAGGATTTATATGTGGTAGTGTGGGGTGAGATAATGGAAGATTTTGGAGCTAGACTAATGACTTCAGACATTATCTTGTTATATTTTCTTATCCAGCTCCCTCTCCATAACGCACTGCAATTATTCTAAACCCTATTTTCCAGCTCCATAAAACGCCCATTCCACTTCACCAATATATCTGCATTCCAATCTGCCAGCAGATTACTTTGCAGCTTCTTCTCAGACAAAATGTAGGTAAAATATGCTTCAGTTTCTCAGGGAAAAGGTAGGTACAACGTGCTTCAGTTTCCACTCCCCAATGAAGGAGACACTGTTTGGCTAACTCAACACCCATTCCCAGTGACATAGCTTTATAACTAGCACCACTGACATACTGATAAAGCTAAATATTCACTTTCTAAGACCATCTTGCAGAGAAGGATTGTCATGTGATATCGTTATGACTAGTGAGATACAAAATGAAGTCTGCTGGGGAGATTCTAAGAAAGCTTGCTTTTCTGACCAAAGGGAAAAGATTAATGAAAATTGCCCTTCTTCCTTTATGATTGGAAAGCTTGATGTCTGGAGCTATAACATCAATGAACATGAAAGAATGGCAAAGAACATTACAAAAATTCAGGCCCTAATTCTTCTGATCCAGGGAAGCAATGCTGGCAGCTACCTACCCTCAGATTTCTTATTCTGTCAGAAAAATAAGCCCAATTTGTCTATGCCATAGTCAGTCAAGTTTTCTGTAATTTGCAGCTGAAAAGACTTAAATTATTTATCAACAAATACATCCACCTATACTTAGCCTTATTTCCTTCCATCCTGTCTCAGGAAAAAGTGTCCTATCTCCTGTTGAAGGTTAATCCCATGGCCTTTGTTCTTGAACTCTTCTTTCCATTCTCCATTGAAAATATAAACCTTTAGGGTGCCTGGGTGGCTCAATCAGTTAAGCATCCAACTCTTGAATCCAGCTCAAGTCACGATCTCACAATTAGTGAGATTGAGCTCCACGTCAGGCTCCATGCTGATAGCACGGAGCCTGCTTGGGATTCTCGCTCTCTCCCTCTCTCTCTGCCCCTCCCCAGCTCACGCACATATGCATGCACTCTCTCAAAATAAATAAACTTTAAAAAAAAGAAAATACAGACCTTCTTCTTTCTCATCAATCTTTAACTTCTTCCTTTTCACTAGATACTACTCTAAGCATATTAACAAGCTCAAGTCTCTGCCACCTTAAAATACCTTTTCCCTGTACAGAAAATCATCAAATTACAAAAGAAGAGAGCAAGAAAAAAAGGAACAAAGGAATTACAAAATAGCCAGAAAGCAATTAATAAAATGACAATGAGTCCATACCTATCAATAATTATTTTACATGGAAATGGACTAAACTCTCTAATTAAAAGGCACAGAGTAGCCTGGATGCTCTCATAGATCTGAAAGGAGTATAAATTGTTACAACTCCTATTAAATACAATTTGGTAATATCTTAAAAAATTTTTAAATCACATGAATTTGGATTTAGAAATTCTTCTTTTAGGAAATTATCCTGTAGACATACGCATTAACATGAAATATAGCAAATGTACAATATCCATTACAACATTGTTTTTAATAATGACAAATACTGGAAATAATGTCCATGTCCCTTAATAGAGTACAAATACAACAATACTTGGCATAAAATGAAAGATAACCAGACATAAGGAGAGATAAGATTATAAGAACAAGAAACGACAGAAAACACAGATTATAGTATATCTATTACTGTAGTACATTTACTGCTATGAAACACTTTAGATAAATTCAGTAAAAACAAAGATACATAGGGGCGCCTGGGTAGCTCAGTTGGTTAAGTGTCTGACTCTTGACTTCAGCTCAGGTCGTGATCTTACGGTTCATGAGATCAAGTCCCACATCAGGTTCTGCACTGACAGAGCAGGGCCTGCTTGGGATTCTCTCTCTCCCTCTCTCTCAAAACAAATAAATAAATATTTTTTAAATATTAAGAAAAATACAAAGGTATGCAATAAGTGTATAGCATGATACTATTTTTGAACCATGTATATATTTCCAATTTTGAAAATAAAATAATTTAATTTTTTTTTTTTAAATTTTTTTTTTCAACGTTTATTTATTTTTGGGACAGAGAGAGACAGAGCATGAACGGGGGAGGGACAGAGAGAGAGGGAGACACAGAATCGGAAACAGGCTCCAGGCTCTGAGCCATCAGCCCAGAGCCCGACGCGGGGCTCGAACTCACGGAGCGCGAGATCGTGACCTGGCTGAAGTCGGACGCTTAACCGACTGCGCCACCCAGGCGCCCCAATAATTTAATTTTAATAAATGACACACACAAAAAACTCTCTAGATGTTCTTCACTGCATGGGAAACCAACTCCAAATTCCCTAATGTGACATAGAAAAATGTCACTATCTGAACCTCCATTATTGTTTTAGCTTTTATCTTGCCTTTTTACTGTAATACACTATATCTAGCCAAAACTTAAACATAAAAACAATGCATAGTTCTCAAAATTCAACTTTTCTCTCAGTTCATACCTGTATGTCTTTTCACTTGTTTTATCACTTGAAAAATTAAGATAATGTCTTCTTCATGGGGATGAGTTCATGGGAACTAATATAATGCAAGAAAAGTATCTATAACCAAAACTTATTAACTGCTATTTTTGGAATTAGCAGACAAGGTGATTTAGACCAACTCTCCCTTTGAAGACCAACTAGATAAACTGAAAAAAAAATACAAAAATTAATCTGCTAGAAAAAGAAATTGAGTGCTAACAATGTAGCTAAGAATTTAGGGGCCAACAGAAATAAACCCACAATTATATGGTCAATTAATCTTCAACAAAAGAGACAGAATATGCAATGGGAAAAAGACATTCTCTTCAACAAATGGTGCTGAGAAAACTGGATAGCTACATGCAAAAGAATGAAGCTGGACCACATTTTCACACCACACACAAAGATAAACTCGAAATGGATTAAGGACCTAAATGTGAGACCTAAAATCATAAACCCCTACAAGAAAACACCAGCAATAATTTCATGGACATCAACCATAATCACATGTTTCTAGATATGTCTCCTAAGGCAAGGGAAACAAAAGCAAACAGAAACCATTGGGACTTGATTAAAGTAAGTGCTGTGCTTCTTCACAGCAAAGGAAACAACCAAAAAAAAACTAAAAGACAACCTACAGAATGGGAGAAGATACTTACAAATGACATATCCAATAAAGGGTTAGGAACAAAAATATATAAAGAATTTACACAATGCAACACCAAAGAACAAATAATCCAATTTAAAATTGGGCAGAAGACATGAACAAACATTTTTCCAAAGACAGCATACAGATGGCCAACAAACACATGAAAAGATGTTCAACATCACTCATCATCAAAGAAATGCAAATCAAAACTACAATGAGATATCACCTCACACCAGTCAGAATGGCTAAAATCAAAACCACAAGAAACAAGTGTTGGTGAGGATGTGGAGAAAAAGGAACCCTCTTGCACTGTTGGTGGCAATGAGAACTGGGATAGCCACTCTGGGAAACAGTATGGACGTTCCTCAAAAAGTTAAAAATAGAACTACCCTACAACCTAGTAATTGCACAATTTGGTATTTACCCAATACAAAAACACTAATTCATGTATGTATATTGTACATGTATGCATATTGTACAATTATGGAGGCAGCCGAACTGTCCATCAATAGGTGAATGGATGAAGACGATGTGGTATGATTTTATATATGTGTATACACACACACATACACACACACACACATACACACACACACAATGGAATATTATTCAGCCATAAAAAAAGAAATCTTGCCATTTGCAACAACTTGGAAAGAGCTAGAGAATATAATGTTAAGTGAAATAAGCCAGTCAGAGAAAGAGAAATACCATTTGATTTCATTCATATGTGGAATTTAGGAAACCAAAAAAAATAAGCAAAGGAAAAAAGAGACAGAGGGAGGCAGACCAAGAAAGAGACTCTTAATTATAAAGAACAAACTGATGGTTACCAGAGGGGAGGTAGATGGGGAGATGGGCAAAATAGGTGATGGGGATTAAGAATCATTTGTGATGAACACAGGGTGTTGTATGGAAGTGTTGAATCCCTATATTATACACCTGAAACTAATATTACACTGTGTTAAGTATACTGAAATTAGAATAAAAAACTTTTAAAAAGGTAACATAATGGACAACATAAAAGAAGTGGTATATATATACAAGGGAATATTATTCACCATAAAAAAATTATGAAATATTGCCATTTGCAACAACATGGATGGATCTAGAGAGTGTAATGCTAAGCAAAATAAGCCAGTCAGAGAAAGATAAATACCATGATTTCCCTCATATGTGGAATTCTAGAAACAAAACAAATGAGCAAATGGGAAAAAAAGAGAGAAACTAAAATAACAGACCCTTAACTGTACAGAACAGACAGATGATTGTGAAGGTAGATGGGAGGGCAGGGGAAAAGAGTGAAATAGGGAAGGGGATTAAGAGTACACTTATCTTGATGAGCACGGAGTAATACATGGAACTATTTAATCAACTATAAACCTTATAATTTAGTCAACTATAAGCTAATATAGCATTGAAACTAATATAACACTATATACTAACTACACTAGAATTAAAATTAATGATGATTATAATAATACATTAAAAAAGGAATAAATTGAAAAAAGGAGTTTGGGGGCCAAAACTCATTGAGGAAAAAAAATTCCCAGGGGTGAGGATTCTGAGAAGACGTCAGAGTAGGAAGCACCAGGAACCTACTTCCCCACCTAGGCAATAATTGAACTGGCAGAATCTAATGTAACTATTTCGGAGCTCTGGAATCTACTTAAGGCTTTCAATTTCCAGGGGAAGGCTTGGACAGTAAACCGTGGTTAATTTTGGTCAGTTAGAGCTCCTAGCACAGCAGCATTTACCCTTCCCCCATCCCCAGCCCTGTGGCAGACAGCTGAGCAAGTGTTCCTAGAGCATTCCGCACGCAGCTGCAAGAGCCAGGGTGAGCAGAAAGGACCATGTCTACCAAATATCAGGCATCTGTGTTCTGATCTCTGATCGCTGCTGCAGATCACAGATGTGCAAGAGGCAGGTGGCCATTGTTGTAGCACCCAGTCCTCCTCAGGCTGAAGTGACTTCCAGGGAATTTAAAGAGACATTGCCCTTCCCCACCCCCACCCCCACCCCCACCTCCATTTTTCTCTTTTCCTCCTTTTAGAAGTCAGATATTAAAGATTAGGATACTCAAATGCAACTGTATATGCAGGGAAAAGTTAGAAAGTAACCACACATGGCCCGGAAAATGCACATACTAGGAAAGACCTAAGAAGACCCTAAGTTTTACCTCAGGCTGATCCTAGGCACAGTCTACAAAAATAAAAAAAAATTAAAATAAATTTAAAATGGTGAATTTTATGTTATGTGAGTTTTATCTCAAAGGGAAAGAATGAAAGTGAAGTAATAAATTAGTAAACAAAAAATGATTCCCCAACAGATCCCACACCAAAGTTAACATCAAAGGGTATTTATTTAGGTTGAAGGAAAATAATCCCACTTGAAATAAAGAACAACGAAAAGAGTAAATATGTGGGCAAAGCTAAATGAATAAATATACTGTGTTAAATAATGACAATATTCTTGAGAGTCTTATGACTTCAAGTCAAGACTCAAGTTTGAGAAATACCAAACTATTGAAAAAGACCAAATGAGAGCTGGAGGGCAATCTTCTCAGAAGTCTTTTGGTTGTACAGCTCATGACAGGCTGGAGATGAGAGGCACCATCCATTTCAAATTACTCATCTCAGGAGTTGTGCTCCTAATTTAGACTATGCCTGACTCTAATACCTATCACTGAAATACAAGGAACTCATGTAAAAACTATCTATGTATTCAGTTTTGTATTTCAATTCAATTGTCAATTCTTCCAAAGTCTTACCATTGCAGAATAACACTTGGCACGTAAAAAGCCACACCTACCCTTTCTCAATTGCATCGTCCTTCGAAGAAATCAGATACAAAGACTTGCTCTTCCAAGGTTTTTGAACTGCCGTTTTTGCTCTAGGTGGTTTCTTGGGAGATTTAGGATGTTGTAATAAATTGGATTCTTCTTTCTAACAAGTGGTAAAATAATAAACCAGTGAAAAATGAGCCAATATGAAGGGGAAACAAAGCATAGCTCTGTACATATACCTTGAGTTTGTTTTGATCACTAGAAGATCTCCTCTCTCGCTCTACTGTGCTTCCCACTAGAATAAAAATGTACTCCTTCCTAAACTCCCACTTTTCTACAACCAACATGCTGAATCCCTGACAACTTCTTTAGAGTATAAGAAAGGCCAAAGGCTGGTATACCCCTACTCATATCATTGTGAAAGAAAACTCTTTCCTAGAGGGAGAACCTCACAAAACCTTTTCTTTATTCTACAATCAAATAGGTTTTCATCTATCTGGGGGGTGGAGATGGGAGGATGAGGAATGGAGGTAGGAAAGGAAGAAAGGATACCACTGGTCCATACTAAAGACCTATATCTTAACAAAACTATTTCCTTCCATTTTTGGACATTTTATTTTTGTTCCCATTCTTAAATGTTATTTATGGTAAAAAGTCAACTATTTGGTAAAAGCTACATGTATGAATCAAAAAAGTACAAACACTTAAAAGTCCAACTTTGATCTGAGTACGGGAGGCATACATAAATGTAACATTATATAAAATTTAAGAGTAAGGATTATGAAATTATGACACACATGGAAAAATGTGAGGAAGATGTTAGAAGAAATAATCAGAATACAGAAGTATAAGTGCATTAAAATTAAGATTCACAACAAGACCAAGAGAAAATAAGTAATAGTTGCTAGAAGGAGGTGAAATCAGGAGTGATTTGTCTCTTCAGTTTCCAAATTTCCAGTAGTTTTGTTATTTGAAAAACAAACGCCAACTTTTCTTATATGTCAACTTCTAACAGAATATAATATATGTTCCTGGAGAGCAAGGAATATATTTGCGATGTTTTATTACCCAGAACACACAATAAAATCTTATATACACTCTAGGTCCCTAACAACTACTAATATTTTCTTAAGAATTCCATAAATAAAATTAATTACTTAAGTATGTTTTACACATAACTTCCTAGGTATCAGGGCTCACATCTGTTTCAGTAATTCAGAACACAGCACGACATTAAGCAACACTCAATAAATGAGTGGTACCATAGGGGGCTGAGCTTATTAAAAGAATCATACAAAGCGGTCAAATTCATAAAAACAGAATGTAGAATGGTGGTTACCAGAGGCTGTAGGAGGAGGAGAAGGGGAGTTGTTTAATGGGTATGTAGCTTCAAATCTGCAGGATAAAAAAGTTCTGGAGATCTGTTTCACGACAATACAAATATACCTACCATTGAAGTGTATACTTGAAAATGGTTAAGATGATAAATTTTATGTGTTTTTCACCACAATGAAATAAGCTTTCTTTAACATTTATTTATTTATTTTAATTTTTTTTTTTCAACATTTATTTATTTTTGGGACAGAGAGAGACAAAGCATGAACGGGGGAGGGGCAGAGAGAGAGGGAGACACAGAATCGGAAACAGGCTCCAGGCTCTGAGCTATCAGCCCAGAGCCTGACGCGGGGCTCGAACTCACGGACCGCGAGATCGTGACCTGGCTGAAGTTGGACGCTTAACTGACTGCGCCACCCAGGCGCCCCTTTTTTTTTTTTTAATTTTTTTTTTCAACATTTATTTATTTTTGGGACAGAGAGAGACAGAGCATGAACGGGGGAGGGGCAGAGGGAGACACAGAATCGGAAACAGGCTCCAGGCTCTGAGCGGTCAGCACAGAGCCCGATGCGGGGCTCAAACTCACGGACTGTGAGATCATGACCTGAGCCGAAGTCAGACGCTCAACCGACTGAGCCACCCAGGCACCCTGAAATAAGCTTTCTTTAAAAAAAAAAATAAGTGTATTATGTAGAGAACTTCCAGATTTTTGCTTGGTGTGTTCAAAGAACAACAGAGAGGCCAGTGTGATTGGAGTGGACTAAGTTAGAGAAGAGTGGTAGGAAATGAGGTCAGGAAGTTAGCAGGGGGAGGGATAGCTGTGTAAAGACCTTGGATTTTCCTCTGAGTCAGAGAGGAAGCCACTAGAAAATCTAGAGCAGGTGAGTGACCTGATCATGTATTTTAAAGGATCACTCTGGCTGACTGGTGGGGAACAAACTGTAGGTTTTCTTAATTCATAACTGTTGCAGCATGTACGTTAACAACAACCCCCCAAAAAGCTTATGATGAAACTTAAGTATTAGTGTACAAAACCCAAGCGTGGATATTTTACCATACACTTGATAAGGAGATCGAAGTATCAATGTCCACCCTACCTGCATATCAGATACCTGTGGAATGCACGATTTAGGTCTTAATGGCAAGAGGGTTGCCATTTGTGGAAAAGGGTCAACATCCTTCCTTGGTTTCTCTTGACGGAGATGCCAGAATTTCAGTTCAGCACTAGCATGTTTTGCTGGGGATGAATGACTAACACAGAATCTTGGCGCCCTAGTCAAAGGAAAAACAAATTCAAGGTTAAGCTAGACAGTAAGTCTCCAAAATGGAAAGCCTACAAAATCTATAATACCAGTGCTCACAATTATCAGTCTTACCAAACCCTTTTTCTAAAAATTTCCACTTCTGTTTCTGATGCCTGGCCTTAAAAATATACTTCTCTATGATATACCAACTGCCTGAAATCACACTCACTCATATAAAGAGGCAATATACATTAGGAAAAAATAATAAAATTACATTCAAATTACTGTCTGCTTGATCAGAAAAAGAAGTCTCATATCTATTTGACGAAGGAATTTTTTTAAAAAACTAATTTATTTTTAAATAAATTTTTAAAAATAGTTTCTAGAAAAATGAACATAAAATGCACCTGTGATCATTTTAAGGCAGTTTAGTATTTATCTATACCAAACAAAAACTAGTAGATGAAATTCACATTTTAAAATATATAAACATTTTTAAATGTTTACCTGTACTACTAAAGTGAATTGTGATTCCTATGATCTATTTTCAAGCCTTAAATCTGAAGGTAGGAATTAGTTTAACAACAATTTATATAAATGACAGACTAACACTACTTCCAGAAACCCAGGAAAAAGAATGTTTGGCACAATGTCAAGGCCATACTTAATTGGATGGATATCCTGGTATTTAGTCTGTGGGCTCTTTATTGGCTAGAGGGTTAACTCCAGCTGTCAGGCCTGATGCTAATTGCTACTTGGACCAGGTTTTCCCCCCCGATGCCACAGCCCAAAGACTAATTCCCACTCCATATTTCAGGTCTTGGTATAAAATTGCTTCCCTCTAAAATAGAAAGAAAGTAGATATTCCCCTGATGTGAACACAGGTTGGGAGTGGAAGAGAATCCAAAGTTCAAATTCATTTAAATTCAGAAAGCATACTGTATAAATCTGAGTGGGCATCCTAACTATATTTCAGAACCCTTACTTGCAGACTTGGAAATATCCAAAATTACCTCTTATTCTCATATCAACCAATAAGTGGGAATATCTACAAGATCTTATCCAATAAAGCATACATGTACTAACTGGGAAATCTAGGTGTTTCAATTTTCTGATTTCCATCATTATACTCATATGGACTGTGTAAGTCTCTGCTGCCCCCACCATTTTTAATATTCCACTCTTATTCCATTCATAGAATTAATTTTTATTAGCCACTATGTAAATTCACCAAATATTGTGGAATAAGCGTCACAGTCAATCCTAAACTGGTGTTGTATTATTTTTCATGCTTCCATCATATGAGTTCTCATTTACACTGATTGCACACATCTTAATTCTCAATCTCTAGAAGGTGGGAGAAGGCATCTGTCACATAATACTATCAAACATCAAAGGAACTGTATCCAATACGATGTGTGCGTATGTATGTATAGATGTTTACGTGTGTGTGTGTGCATAAGCGTGTGTATATCTCCCAATAGAAAAATGGGCAAATGAGATAAAAAAGCAAATCACAACAATTGAAATCCAAATGACTAACAAGCACTGAAAAGGTTATCAGCCTCACTAGCACTTGAGGAAATGCCAGTTACAACCACAGGACACCAATGACACACCAAGACACGGCAAAAATTTTGAAGTCTGACAATACTAAATGCTACCATGGATTTATAGCAATGGGTACTTTCATATTCTGTCAGTGAAAGAATAAATGGGCACAGCTGCTGTAGAAAAATGGTTATGTGTACAAGAATACACATTTCAGCATTGCTTTTGTGAAAAGTAAGAAACAACCGAAACGTTAAAGAAATACCAATATACAATGAAAATTATTAAAATTCTTTTTTTTTTTTAACGTTTATTTATTTTTGAGACAGAGAGAGACAGAGCATGAATGGGGGAGGGTCAGAGAGAGAGGGAGACACAGAATCCGAAACAGGCTCCAGGCTCCGAGCTGTCAGCACAGAGCCCGACGTGGGGCTCGAACTCACAGACCGCGAGATCATGACCTGAGCTGAAGTCGGACGCCCAACCGACTGAGCCACCCAGGCGCCCCTAAAATTCTTAATTACAGACAAATCTTCCATCTAATGTTGATAGAAGACACAAAAGAAAGCATACAACATGATTCCATTTACATAAAGTTGTAGAACAGGCAGACAAAAGTATACATTTAGGGATTTATTTGCATACATCATTGCTAAAACTATAAAGAAAAGAAAGAGGGTGACAATCACAAAAGTCAGGATAGTGGTTGCCTCTGAGGAGGAGTGAGGATATTGTAATCAATAAGGGATCTTCAGTGATCTTGGCAATGTTTTATTTTACAGCCCACGTAGTGGTTACCTAAGTATTTGCTTCATAATATTCATCAAATGGTTTATGTTTTAGTTTGAAATTTAAATACACATGAGTTAGCTAGATCAAGAAAAAGATAAGAGGATTCTGGGAAAATGGCAATGTGGCCCAATTCATTTTTCTACCTCTCAGAATCCCTCCATACAAACAGGACAACTAGATAGCAAAACTGAAAACTCATGGACAACATTTATAACAGAATGTTAATGTATCCCCACAAACACCAAGATACAAGTAGGTAGGACAGACTACTGTCAGCCACAAGACATGCATGGTGTTGGCACGAAGGTAGAAGGAAGTGTCTGACAGACCTGAGAATGGAAGAGCACCAAAACAGCTGGAAAAGCAAAGCAGGTCCATGTGAGGGCTCTAGCCTCTCTAATACTGAGTACACACAAAATTGAATCACATTGCTATTTACCAATAATGAACTAGAAAGCTATATTTATAAAATATAAGCTATTATACATGCAACAATTTGAATGCATTATGCTTCAATGGCATTTTGCTGTCAACAGAGGTCAGTCACAGGTTGCATACTGTATGATTTCATTTATGTGACATTCTCAAAATGACAAAAGTGGTGACAAGTAACAGACCAGTGGTTGCCAAGGGTCAGGAGTGGAGAAGGAGTGTAACAAGGTTAGTGTGAGAGTTTGGAGGGTGACAGAAGTGTTTGCATCTCGGGGGGCCTGGGTGGCTCAGTCGGTTAGGCGTCTGACTTTGGCTCAGGTCATGATCTCACAGCTCGTGAGTTTGAGCCCCGCATCGGGCTCTGTGCTGACGGCTCAGAGCCTGGAGCCCGCTTCTGATTCTGTGTCTCCCTTTCTCTCTGCCCCTCCCCCACCTGTGCTCTGTCTCTCTCTGTCTCTCAAAAATGAATAAGTGTGAAAAAAAATTAAAAAAAAAGAAGTGTTTGCATCTTGATTGCCATGGTGGTTACATGAAGCTCTACAACTTGACTTGCCTACATGTTAATGTAGAACATAGAAAAGAAGGAAAGAGGAAGGATAGCCTTTTCAATAAGTGAAGATGCACAACTGGATATCTATAAGTAAAAGCAAAAATCTCTCAAAAAACAAAAACCAAAGCAACCAAAACTTGACCTAAACCTAACACCTTATACACAAATTAACTCTAAGTGGAGCACAGACTTAAATGTAATACATAAAATTAGAAAGATTTTAGAAAACAACATAAAAGAAAATCTTTAGGATCTAGAACTAGGCAAAGAATTCTTCAGTTTGAAACCAAAGCATAATCCATAAAAGGAGGAGCTGAAAAATTAGACCTCATCAAAATTTTAAAATTTTGCTCTGTGAAAGACCCCCCCCCTTTTTTTTTCTTTCAGATAGTTATATTTATTCTGAATAGTAGGTGCAGGCAGCAACATTTTACATAGGAACATTGTGTTGGTTGAATAAACGTGGCCCAAGACCTCTTTGCCTCTACCCTGATGAAATGTTTGGACTGAAACTTACCTGAAGCCCTTGATAGAGACTGTCCCCCATAGGTCACCCTCCCAGGGACAATCCCACATGTGATGAACTTCAGAATTTCTCTTGCAAGGTCTTTCCTTACTTGTCTTCATAAGCATCTGTTGCTTGGTTTGTCCTGTTTTTTTCTTCAGTTAATTATGGTCTTCATAACTGAGTATGGTAACTTGAATTTGTGAAAATTGCATTTTCCATTTGTACCTCCAATTCCAGTCCATCACCACAGGGTTCACTCTGTTCTCTTCTATTTGTAACTCTCTTCCACATCGATGAGAATTCTGGTTCTCATTATCTATATAATTTTTACTATTTTGCTTAATCTAGATTTTTTTAATACAAGGATATAACTCAAGAACAGCCAGATAGAAAAGATGTATACAATAAGGTGTGTGGTAAGGAGTATAGAGCTTCCATGCCTTCTAAGCATACCACTCTCCCCAAATCTCCATGTGTTCACCAACCAGGAAGCTCTCAAAGGCCCTTTGAAGAAGTCTTTGGAAAGCTTGTCTCTGAAAAGACAAGCTAAAGGCTGGGAGAAAATATTTGCAAACTACATGTCTAATGATTAGTATCTACAATATAAAAATAACTTTAAAACTCAACAATAAGAAAACAATTAGCAAATAGACAAAAGACATGAACAGATATTTTACTGAAGAGGATATGCAAATGGCAAACAAGCACTTGAAAAGATGTTCAGCATCATTTATCATTAGAGAATGGCAAAGTAAAAACACAACAAGATATCACTGTGCACCTATTAGAATGTGCACATATTAGAATTTTCTGTTAAAAATAGAAAATTGTGACAACACCAAACAATGTCAAGGATGCACAGAAACTGGATCCTTTTTACATTGCTGGTGGGAATGTAAAAATGGTACACCAACTTTGGAAAATAGTTTGGCAGTTTCTTTTAAAACTAAAAATAGACTTACCATGTGACCCAGTAATCTCACTCTTAGACATTTATCCCAGAGAAATGAAGATTTATGTTCATTCAGAATCCTGTACATGAAGGCTCATAGCAACTTGATTAGTAACAGTGAAAGAGTGGAAACATCCCTAGTGACTTTCAGTGGGTGAATGGATGTATAACGTCCATACAACAGAGTGCTACTTAACAATGCAAAAAAAAAATTATTGACACACACAGCCACTTGGATGGATCTCAAGGGAATCATGTTGAATGAAAAATGTAACCCCAAAGATTACAAATTGCATTATTTCATTAAATAATACATTGGTGGTTTCCAGGAGTTAGGGATGGGAAGAGAAGGAGGTGGGCATAGTTGCAAGAGGGCAGTACAAGGGAAGTTTGTGGTAACTGTTCTGTGTCTTGACTGTGGTGGCAAATTCATGAATCTCTAATGTGATAAAATTGAATAGAACTAACTATACACAAACACACAAATAAGTGCATGCGTAACTGGTAAAATATGAAAAAGACTGGTGAATTATATTAATGATGTCAATTTCCTCGTTGTGATATTGGATTAAGTTATGCAAAATGTTACCATTAGGGGAAACTGGGTAAAAGCTACACAGAATCCTCTCTATTACTTCTTACAACCGCATATGAATATATAATGATTTCAAAATAAAAAGTTAAATTAAAAAAACATTTCTACTGTATAGTAATATTTTATTAAGTTGGATGGTGTGTACATAGGCACCCACTATAATTTATACCTTTCTGTATGCCTTAAATATATGTTTTTTTAATTAATTAATTTATTTATTTAGCTTTCTTTTTAAGTTTTTATTTAAATTCCAGGTAGTTAACATACAGTTTAACGTTAGTTTCAGGTGTACAATATAGTAATTCAGCACTTCCACACAGCACCGGTGTCCATTACAAGTGCACTCCCTTAATCTCTATCACCTATTTCACCCATCTCCCCCCACCCCCACTTCCCCTCTGGTAATCATCCATTTGTTCTGTATGGTTAAGAGTCTGTTTCATGGTTTGCCTCCCTCTAGTTTTTTTACCTTTGCTTGTTTGTTTTGTTTCCTAAATGCCACATAGGAGTGAAATCATAAAGTATTTGTCTTTCTCTGACTTATTTCACTTAGCATAATATTCCCAAGCACCATCCGTGTCATTGCAGAGGACAAGATTTCATTCTTTTTTATGGATGAGTAATATTCCATTGTATATCTATACCACCTCTTCTTTATCCATTTTCAGTTGATGGACACTTGGGTCATTTCCATAATTTGGCTATTGTAGATAGTGCTGCAATAAACATTGGGGTGCACGGATCCCTTAGAACTAGTACTTTTATATCCTTTGGGTAAATACTTAGTAGTGCAATTGCTGGATCCTAGGGTAGTTGTATTTTTAAATTTTTTGAGGAAACTCCATACTGTTTTCCAGAGTGGCTGCACCAGTTTGCAATCCCATCAACAGTGGAAAAAGATTCCTTTTTCTCCAGATCTTTGTCAATACTTGCTGTTTCTTGCATTTTTTATTTAGCCATTCCAACAGGTGTGAGGTAATATTTCGTTGTAGTTTTGATTTGCGTTTCTCTGATGATGAGTGACATTAAGCATTTTTTTCATGTGTCTCTTGGCCATCTGTATGTCTTCTTTGGAAAAATGTCTATTCATGTCTTTTGCCCATTTTTTATTGGATTATTCATTTTTGGGGTGTTGAGTTTTATAAGGTCTTTATATATTTTTTGGATATGAACCCTTTATCAGATGTCATTTGTAAATATCTTCTCTCATTCTGCAGACTGCCTCTTACTTTTTTTGTTTCTTTTGCTGTGCATATGCTTTTTATTTTTATGAAGTTCCAATCATTTATTTTTGTTTGTGTTTCTCTTGTCTCAGGAGACATATTTAGAAGGAAGTTGCTATAGCTGATGTCAAAGAGGCCCCTGCCTATGTTCTCCTCTAGGATTTTTATGGTTTCTTGTCTCACATTTAGGCCTTTCATCCATTTTGAATTTATTTTTGTGTATAGTGTAAGAAAATGGTCCAGTTTCATTCTTTTGCATGTTGCTGTCCAGTTTTCCCAACACCATTTATAGTAGAGACTTGTCTTTTTTTCCAATGAATATTCTTCCCTGCTTTGCTGAAGATTAATTGACCATATAGTTGTGGGTTCATTTCTGGGTTTTCCATTCTGTTCTGTTGATCTATGTGTCTACTTTTATGCCAGTATCATACTGTTGATCACTATAGCTTTGCAATATAACTTAAAGTCTGGAAATTGATGCCTCCAGCTTTTGTTTTTCAAGGTTGCTTTCGCAACCTTGGTCTTTGGTGGTTCCATACAAATTTTGGGATTATTTGTTGTAGCTCTATGAAAAATGGTGGTAGTATTTTGACAGGGATTGCATTAAATGTGTCGATCGCTTTGGGTAGTATAGACATTTTAACAATATTTGTTCTTCCAATCCAAATTTAGCATGGAATGTCTTTCCATTTCTTTGTGTCATCTTCAATTTCTTTCATCAGAGTTTTATACTTTTCAGAGTACAGATCTTTTACCGCTATGGTTAGGTTCATTCCTAGGTATATTATTATTTTTGGTGTGATTATAAATGAGATAAATTCCTTGACTTCTTTTTCTGCTGCTTCATTATCGGTGTACAGGTAGGCAACAGATTTATATGCCTTGATTTTATATCCTGTGAATTTACTGAATTTGCATATCCATTCTAGCAGTTTTTTTGGTATAGTCTTTCAAGTTTTCTACATAGAGTATCATGTCATCTGCAAACAGTGTCTTTCTTGCTGACTTAGATATCTTTTTAAAACCTCATCTCGTTGTCTGATTGCTGAGGCTAGGACTTCTAGTACTGTGTTAAATAACAGTGGTGAGCGTAGACATATTTAAGTTTTGAAAGAAAGAAAGAAAGAAAGAAAGAAAGAAAGAAAGAAAGAAAGAAAGAAAGAAAGAAAGAGAGGGAGAAAAACAACATTCTATCTACATATGGAAAAGTACAAAGCATATATGTAATCTGGAATACCTAGATGGGAGATGATGCCAGAAAAGTGTGTGAGGGACAAATTATGATAACCTTATTTGCTAATTTAAGGCATTTGAACTCTGCACTGAAAGCTGTGGGGAAAGATCTCAAGCAGAAAAGTAACATAATCAGATCCATTACAGCCGCAAGGCAGCTCAATAACCCTCAAATGGCACACATCTTCTCCACTATGTCCCCTCTAAGTTCCCTACTTAGAGTCCTTAAAGTTCCAAGTAAAACATTACCTCTCCTCTGTATCCTGTGTGATCACCACACTTTCTTTTACTATACTCATTTCCCATGTATGTTCCTTTTACTAGATTGTAATCACTAGATTTGTCTATATTTTACCCTCGTGTCCTTAGTACAGCACTTGGCCTATAGTAAGTGCTCAGAATAAATCTATAACTTTTTCAAGAGGTACACACACACACACAATTTGATGAGATACTGACCATAAAAAAGTCAGGGGTAGTGTGCTCACAAAGTTAAAATGAATGTCCAGTCTTATTACCAATTTTAAACACCCAAACACTGAATTATCTAAAGGGTGAGTACTTAAGGAAGGTGAAAAATATGATAATCTTGTCATTTTAAATCTCCATAAATTATAAATCAGTAAGACAAAAAAGTATAACTTGTAATTAGCCTAGGAAAAGTAAAAGCAAGTAAGTTTGTTTCATATTATTTTTCTTACCAATAGAGAAGTAAGGGTTTTACAACCTCAATCTGAATATTTCTTAAATGTTCTTCATTCCACTGAGATGCATCTAGCAGTTTAAGTTTTGATAATATTTCTGCAGAAAGGTAGCAATCTCCACTGCTCACTAAATAGCATTTTTTCATCTTTTCAAGATGTCTAAAACGAGACATACAAATTGCCACGATATTCAACAAACCAAATGTTTTCACTTCTAAAATGTTTCACACAAGTAATGAACTATCTCAAAACCAACACTGAATTACAGGAGTACCAATGTGGAGATAAAAATATTTCTTACAATAATGAGAATAAGGAAGATATTTTTAGTAGGTTGAACAACGGCCTTCCAAAGATATCCATGTCCTAAACCCCAGAACCTCTGAATGTTACATTACATGGTCAAAAGGATTCTGCAGATGTGCTTAGGATTTTGAGAAGATTATCCCAGATTATCCAGGTGGCCCTAATGTAATCACAAGGGTCCTTCTAAGAGGGAGACAGGAGAGTCAGTCACAGAGAAAAGATGTGAGGATAGTAGCAGAGGCCAAAGAGAAGATGCTATGTTGCTGGCTTTGAAGATGGAGGAAAGGCCATGAACTAAGGAAAATAGGTGACCTCTGGAAGCTAGAAAAAGCAAGGAAATGGACTCTCCCCTAGAGCCTCCAGGAGGAATGGAGCCCTGCCTACCCATTTTAGACTTCTTATCTCTGAACTGTAACAGAATACATTTTCATTGCTTTAAAAGCCATTAAATTTATGGCAATCTGATACAGCAACAATAGGAACTAATACAGTAAATCCTGAAGAGTTTATGTAGGTTGCTTGCATATAACTTCCCCAATATGTCTTGAAAAGCAGTAGTGGCTTTCCACTCCATAATCGATCAGGTCATGGCTTCATAACCAACCATTTGGTAACCCCTGATCTTATAAGCATGTACAACATGATCTGAATGCCATTGAAATAACTGGAATAACCCAGTCACTAGTATGTACTCAGTCAAACCCTTACTGAGAATTGCAATCTACTGTAGTTGATCTGCTTCAAAGCAAAAAGGAGAACACAGACAGTATAAAAACTTTCTTAAAGCAGGGTCCTCTTAAGGTTCTTAAGACTTACATAATCTAAAATATATGGGACAGCAAAACAAGGACCTGGACCCATCAGAGATCTAAGAGCTTCTCTAGAGGATATCTAGTATGATACCTAGGAGATATCTTACTCAGATATGAATGTCTTAAGTGGCATCCAACAAAAGATCATGGGATATGTTAACAGAGCAGGTTGTTAGGATCAGTAGTCTCTTACAATAGCTTAAGGTGCCTTTTATAAAAGGTATCTTAAGCCAGTATGTTTATATACTGAAAAATTATTTTTTCTATAAAAATAAATCGTGAGAATATTATAAAAATAAAATAGAATGGGGCGCTTGAGTGAGTCAGTCAGTTGAACATCTGACTTTTGATTTTGGCTCAGGTCATGATCTCATGATTCATGAGATCAAGCCTTGCATCCCTGGGGTCTGCGCTGACAGTCCGAAGCCTGCTTGGGTTTCTCTCTCCCCCTCTTTCTGCCCCCACCCTGCTCATGTGCATGCACAGGCACGTGCATGCTCTTTCTTTCTCAAAATAAATAAACATTCATAAATAAATAAATAAGAAATAAATAAATAAGAATGATTGATTTGAAAGCAAGTTTAGAATCTATGAGAAGAAACATTATGCAAACCCAAACAATTGCCACTATTTGTATCTGATAATTATGAAATCACAGAAATAGTGAAATCAATATTATTATAATAAATGTTAATATTAATTCCTCTGAAAGCATAAATTACATTTTTATATTTACTTCAGGCTTTCTGTCTGTGCTTAAATGACCCAAACTAATATTCCATAATTTTTTTAAAAAAACTACTGAAAAGTAAAAAATTGACTTACCTTTGATGTCTTCCAGCGTTCTTAAGAACTTTTAACCTCTCAATATCCATCCATAACAACCAATATCTCTCTCCTAGTGTACCTTTTATAAATTTCTTAAATCTTTCAAACTCTTTTCTATTGCCAATCTCATAAGCTTTGTGAGAAATACACCAATCAGCCCTGCTCTCTTGTCCAATGCTCTCACTTTTTAAACTTGCTTGTTCTAGCATCTCTTTTGACTTGACATAGGTTTGAAATGTTTCACTTGACACAACATTCCTGCCAGGAACAGGCTCAAAACCCTCCTCAATCACCACTTCTGTTACCTTGTTGAAATTTATAAAATCTGGGCTTTCTCTAAGTGGCTCTTCAAAAATGTGATGAATTGCTACTCTCAAAATAAAGGCTACGTAAGATCTTAAAAATTCTTCACATGTTGAGAAATGCAATATAAGGCCATCATCAGCATCCTGTTGCTTTTCAAGGTATATTCTCAGAAGCGCTTGAGAAGGAGTGTCTTGTAGACATACAGACCCATCTTCTTCTTTGAAATGAGAAATTAATCTAGTGGATTCAGATGAGTCCCGTTTTGTCCTTGGGTGAATTCCATCATCAAAGATAAAACTTTCTGTATTAAATCATAAAAGGCTATTAGATCAGATATGAATACAAATATGTTTTGATTATTAACTAGATGTTGTAGAGCCAGCATGGTAAATGGGCCTGTCACAGGTAGAGACTTTGTGCGCTTAAAGGGGAGTTCTAAAGCCACATTTGGTACCAGAAGAGAAAAACCTGCCCAAAGGATTGGTTATGTCTTCCCTGGACATAAAAAGGGACACTGGTAGCAGACGAACTAAATATTTGATATCACTAATACAGAGATCTTCAAAAAGACATTATGCACTTTTAAAATGTAATAGTTTAGGCTGATATAGAATGTTAATATATAAAGGCCAAATCTATTAAACACGAATATGTGCATTAAATAACTGTATGTATTCCAGTATTTCATGCTGCATGGTAAAATAAAACTAGCTACCATTAATGATGAAACAGTCAATGAACAGATCAGAACCAGAGTCATATCAGTAATTTTTTAAAATTCACTATTTTGGGGGCACCTGGGTGGTTTAGTCAGTTGAGTGTCTGACTCATGATATCAGCTCAGGTCATGGTCTCGCAGTCATGGGATCAAGCCCTGCTAAGCGTGGAGCCCACTTGGGATTCCTTCTCTCCCCCGCTCTCTGCCTTTTCCCGCTTGTGTGCACTTTCTCTCTCTCTCAAAATAAATAAACATTTTTTTTAAATTCACTATTTTCTCAGAAAGATTCAATTGCTATCATACTTTTAACCTATCATCAAAATTACAAAATGACATAAAGTACTTACGAGAGATTACAAATACAAATGGGTTGTTTTATACTTTTTCTAAAGTATAGTCTTTAATTATTTCCTCCTTCTTTAGAAATCAGAGAAAGATCTGATGTCAGTGCTTTATTTCCCATGCAAAATCTACCCCTTGAAATGCCATGGATCAGGAAAACTCTGTTGTCATCTGTGCCCCACCTCCATGGGCATTTTCTCAGGCACAGTTTTCAAATCTCAGTGAACTAGAAATGTTTCATTATAATTTTTATTGAAAATTAAGATACTAAGTTTCCACAATCTTGAGAGATTAGACTTTTGTAAGCCTACAAAAGGATCTGGGTATACACTCAACCCAGTTGTAGAGGAAAAGAGCAAGGTTAGCATTTCTGTTCATCACCTTCCTGCTACCCTTTCTCTTCCTGTTTACCATCTCCTCTACCTTTGCTCTCCAATTTTCTACTTTACTATTTGGGGGAAACAGCAAGAAATCTATAAATTCACCTATTTTCAAATTAAGGAGATTCTTTTCCTCTTTCTAGATTTAGGTTCAATTCTAGAGAATCCAGATTTACTGTCCCCCAAAGGCTGCTTACTTACACTTTTCCAAAGAATTAGGTAACAACTGTTAGGGAATTGCTAAGTTCCTCTCCTGAATCATGTTGCTAGATTTTTTTTTCTCTAGCAATAGCATGTTAACGACTCTCATTTCTGGAAGTTTCCATCTACATTTCTGAAAGGTTGGTATCATCCACAAAAGTTCCCCACAGTACAAATATATCTGCTTTTCAAGAAGAAAAACAGTCTGAACTTAAAAACAGAAGGAAAATTCAAGTTGTGTGAATGATTATATACTTTCAAGAGGAAAGAAAGTTTGCACCCCTTAATTTCAAAGGCTTAATAATAATAATTTATAAACTATCATAGGAAATAAAGACAAAACAAACACTTACTGACTGCCTATGAAGTACCAGGCACTAGGCTGGGCTTTTTCTATACATTTAGTATGTGTTATTATTCTAATCTTACAGATGAGAAAAGACTCTCAGAAGTGGAATAACTTTAAAAAGTCACACAGGTAGTAAGTTTTAACCCATCTAACCCATCCTCTTTCTACTATGCCAACTTGCTCTAAAAAGCCAATAGAAAGTGAAGTGGGGCAGGGGGGGATGGGGACGGAGATAATTTTTCTCTCCAACCACTAAGTATGATATTGTAAGATTAGAACAATGAAAAAAGATTTAAAGAGGAGTTCTGAGGGGGGCCTGGGTGGCTCAATCGATTAAGTAGCTGACTCTTGATTTCAGCTCAGGCGATGACCTCACAGTTCATGAGATGGAGCCCCGAGTCAGGCTCTGCATTGACAGTGCAGAGCCTGCTTGGGATTTTCTCCCTTTCTCTCTGCCACCCCTTCACTCAAGCTCTCACTCTCAAAATAAATAAATAAACTTTAAAAAAAAAGAGTTCTGAAATCATTCTTGTCCTTTCTGCTTACCAGAAACAGATGAAATAACCGGTGGTTCAGTTTTGCTGTGGAGTACACAAGATGGTAATGAAAATGTTGATACTGTTTGCAGACTCTGTTTAGCCAGTGTAAACCAATCTTTCGTTTGAGTATAGGTGGCCTAGGAGAAAAGGAGCACCTTTGTTTAATGTTAAGATTGGCAGTATTCTTCCAATCACAAACCTTGACACATCATCAGGGTAATATTAAATTTGCACAGTACAATATGAAAGGAAAATTTATGCCATCAAAGAAAAGAATACTGTCCACAGAAAAATTCATTATCTGAGAATAATGGGAAGGAATCTCAATTCAGATTATTTGCATAGGTGGCCAAAAGAAAAAATGAGCCCAATATCCATCAAATTCTTCTCTACTGTTCCACCAGAGGCATGCAACCCTACTTCCTGGCTTCATTATAGGTTCATGCCATCCAGCTGTATCTTGAGCAGTCACATGGCTCATCAGTCCCCGGCTGCATCTTTTGTCAGCTACTCCCATTTACAACTTCACAATTATTCCATACCCCTAATTCTGTCTGATCTGGTTCAGTGTTTTTTTACAAGGCCTCCCTAATATGAGAAACTTACTCTCAGGAGCACTGAAAACCTCTCCAGGCTCAACTACCCCTTTGCCGTAGATTCAGTTTTCACAGCTTTGCTTGCATTGTATGCATCCCAAAGACCGATTCCTGACTCCGGCTGCCTCTGGACATAGCCTTCAATTTTTCCTTTGCTTTTGTGTACCTCGAGCCAGCTGAGTAATTCCCAAGTTGACCCTCAGCTTCCAGAACCCCAATCCTGAGAAGCCCTCATCTCAGCTTTCCTGGGAATATTCTTCTGCCTGCCTCTCACTAAATAATGCCCTCATATTTTTCTAAAATAATCCAAATTGTTCAACAGAAGCAGAGAAGGGAGTGTCCAGCATTATTTTCATTTCTCCTTTGTCCAACTGAGTCAGAGCTGGCTGGCGCTTAGCCTCAGGAATACTCACAAAAGAGGCAGGGCTCAAATGGAACAGGTATTGTTCCCTAATTGGCAGGGCAAGTCAAGCCACACAAGGAGACCAAAAAGCAAGAGAAGTAAGTCACTGCCCCTCTTAGACGTAAGGTTTCCTGGGTGGATAAAAGCTTTGACAGACTCTAATTTCCTTTTGTTCCCTCTTTTCCTTCCTTTAAAGCCAGGTCATTTATTATTAATTATATGTTCATTTAACATATATTTACTGAGTGACTACTGTATTCTAAGCATTATCCTAAGCACTCAGAGAAGCCCAAAATAATGAAGAAACAGTCAGGGAATTGAGAGAGACCAACATACAAGAGTCCTTGTTATTTCAACTGCACAAAAAAAGATGGCGGAGTAAAAATGAGGAGAGAAAGAAGTCAGTCAGACATTAAAGCAGTAACTAGTCCACTTAATATTCTTAAAGAGATGAGTCCACTGTTTGTGTTTAGATGGTATAACTGAAGACCCAAAGAAATTAATGATCACAAAGATGAATTATCATCATAAAGCTGAATTGTCATCATAAAGATGAATTGTCATCGTAAAGATTCATCTTTGTTTGTAGTCATGATTGAAATGATTTAAGGGCCCAAGGAATTTTGAATCCTCAAAGTTCAAAAGCTATTAAGAAGATTTTAGATAAAGTACTAATCAAGTGAACAGAAATGAGTTTTTTTCATCACAGAAAATAGCAAAAATAAACTAGCTTAAATTTTACTCTCACATCTGATTTAATTTACATGTAAGGAATTAGATCTTATTTCCCTAGATTGATTCTTCCAGTTGTATGTTTACTGACTGACCTGTACTATGAGAACATATTTTTATGACACTCCTGTCATTTCTATAATACATAAAAGAAAAAAAATACTTAAAAATAAGTATAAGAGAGACGAAAAATATGCTTTTAGTATATACCTAGCACTGGTCAGTGAAAATAATGCAACTGGCAAAATCTCAAACTTTTTTTGTGCCAAATATTACTGATAGAAATGCCAAACTACAGAATTAAATAAGAACTACACATGAAAAAAAAATGGTCAAGTAAGATAGGATAAGTCTATTCCAACAGAGATGGCAAATAGTTCTCTCGTATGACATCTTTGATCAATTGGAAGTGCTTGCCCAGGGTGCTGTGTTGAAAAGAATTTGAAGCCAAGTCCTGGCTCAGCAGGAAAATTGCCATGATTGATTAGCAATGTCTGTCATGAATGGAATCTAGGGGAACAGGAACACATGGGCCACATATTTGCAATTCCTCGTTTTGTACAGAATATGTGTAGGAACTGTGTTTCCAGAAAGATGAGCTGATAATTAGAGGCCAGAGACCAAACGGCAGATTTTACTACAAAGTGACTCTCCAGGAGCGCCTGGGTGGCGCAGTCGGTTAAGCGTCCGACTTCAGCCAGGTCACAATCTCGCGGTCCGTGAGTTCGAGCCCCGCGTCAGGCTCTGGGCTGATGGCTCAGAGCCTGGAGCCTGTTTCCGATTCTGTGTCTCCCTCTCTCTCTGCCCCTCCCCCGTTCATGCTCTGCCTCTCTCTGTCCCAAAAAAATAAATAAACGTTGAAAAAAAAAATTAAAAAAAAAAACAAAACAAAACAAAACAAAGTGACTCTCCAAAAGGACATTTGAGGGGCGCCTGGGTGGCGCAGTAGGTTAAGCGTCCGACTTCAGCCAGGTCACGATCTCGCGGTCCGTGAGTTCGAGCCCCGCGTCAGGCTCTGGGCTGATGGCTCAGAGCCTGGAGCCTGCTTCCGATTCTGTGTCTCCCTCTCTCTCTGCCCCTCCCCCGTTCATGCTCTGTCTCTCTCTGTCCCAAAAAAAATAAATAAACGTTGAAAAAAAAAAAATTCAAAAGGACATTTGATTCTAGGTTAGATCTCTTCAAAAGCACTCATACAACCCAACATTTCTTCCTGGAGGACAAATTTATCTGATAATGGTTACACAGTAATGCATTTTGCTAATGAGGAATAATTTTGGCAAGAGGGAGAAGACCCAATTTATCATTATTTTTACAAAAATTATAGACTCCAAATAATGAAAAATTTGGAATGAACAATGAAACCATGGATATAATTCAAGTTACCCTTCCTTGCTTCCCGGGCGACACTGAGCATGTTCTTCAATCTTGCATTTGTTGCTCTGCACACAGGAGGATAATACCAGTTACATTTCAGGTGAAGGAAGGCAAAGCAAATGAGTCAGCATAAATCCACAAAAGGTTTTGCTAAATCTGCTTTAGAAGTACTTGAAATCCCTTCCCCTGTTCAAGTGGTAAAAATGAAATTCCTATCCCTAAAATGATAAGTCTCCTTGAAGGGCCAAATCATGAAGAAATACTCATACTCTTACCTCACCAAGAGAAATGTAGAACTTTTTCATTATTATAACATTTTCTTCTTCAGTGACAGGTGGTGGTGGACTGGGTGGTTTTTTCAGGACCCAGGGGGAAAAGTCTGCATCAAGTGTAATGTTCATGCCTGATCTGCTCCATCGTACTTGTGAGACCAATTTGGCTAATCTGCATTTTAGGAATCATAAAAACTTGAAATAAGTTTCAAATATGGTAGAATTTGGGGAAAAAAAAAACTAAATTTTATTTTATGTATTCAAGCCAATCTCCTAACTCTGCACAATGATTCTCTTAGGATCTGCTAAATTAATGGCTTATTCACAGAACTAATTAAGGATTATTCTGCTATAATTTATTTTATTTGGATTTTTAAAATGGTGGTTCTAAATATAGGTCAAATTTTACTTAAATTTAAGGAATGTTTAGGTACTTACACATTAAAAGCCAGAGAACATAAAAGAAAAACTTGGCCCACTGTGACATTCTTTTTCATGACACACTTATATTTGTTTTTTAACAGCTTGCACATAAATACCGTTATCACAAGTAGATAATTTTAAAAACATAATGATCAAGGAAGCACAACTGAAGTACATTTATTAGGTACTGTTTCTATGGGATCTCTTTGGAAAAGTTAAGTGATTTTTTACAAATGCTCTATCACTTGCATACTATAGCAGGTAGGATACAAATGCGGTGGGTTTAAAGGTATACGATTTTACTAAGAAAGTACAGGAAAAATGATTTTAGGTGAAAAAAATCCAGGCAATTAAAAAATGTGTTTGTTGATGGGACTATAATACCTGTATTCAAAGTAGCAATCACTTTCCAGAAATGCTGGAAGTCTTTCTTTTTTGATCCACTGAATACCTTGTTCACGACTGAGACACTGTGAGGGGACAAGTGAAAAAGAAAACGAGTCAAAGAAAGTCACCTTTCAGGACAATGAAGGCCTAATCAATAGAGCAATAATGACCTCCAGCTCCTTCTAGGAGCCCTGCTTCTACCTTCTTTTTGCACAAGAGAGAGCAAGAACCTCCAATCACATATCTGAAGCCATTGCTTGCCTTCTGGTATTTCTTTAATTCTCTCAACAATCCTGCATCAACTATTAGTCCCATTTTACAGATTAACAAACTGAATTCAGAGAAGTTAAGTAATGTATTGGAGAAGGAGGTATGAGAAAAAAAGTCACTTTCAGTATTTTTGCAGTCATAGAATGGTTAAAAGTAATCATAAACAGGAAAATAGTTAACCAGAATCTTGATAAGGCCACTATGGTCACTACAGTCCCCTTGTCCTTCCAACTTTAGGAACTTTGGTTAAATATTTACCATCCCCAGCCACTCTCCTGGAGATACCAAGGTTAGCAAGAAAGCTAAGGCCCTGCCTTGAAGGAGTTTCCAGGTAATTCAGTAAACAATAATAACAGAGCACTACCATAGGTTCAGGTTTCTGTGGGAGGGCACGTAGGCACTAAAACCAGCAAAGGCTTTTCCCACAGAAGATGCCACTCACTCTTTCACCTAACGCATGATTAGCCTGGTGAAGGGGTGAAGAGGGGTGGGCAGGAGAAGAAACGAAGAGAAGCATAGTATGACTAGATCACGGGGTGAGATTTGAGGAATGGAGGGAAGCAAGCTGGTGAAGCAGGCATAGGCCTCACTGTGAATCATCTTTTAAGTGACAGTAAGGAGTTTAGACTTTATTCTGAGGTTGCGAGGGCCATACAAACTCAAGGGAAGAGTTACTGAGTTGCTATTCATCCTAAAATATTTACTCACCATTGATTCTCTTCTGTCTTATATTCACTGTTTTCCAGAATGCTAAAGAAGGTCGGTACTTTGAACACTAAACCAATGCTACTAGATAAGGAAAACAACCAGTAAGGTGCACATCTCAGTGATGCAAGGGTGTCTGTATTTATGTGACTTCCATTGATTATCTGCTAAAGCAACAGGTGTGCTGTGATATTAATATCAGTCAACACAGACCATTGCTAACTGCAGCGAGGAGGCTAAAGGCTCACATAGTAGTAGTGCCAACATCAGATGAGCTGACATTCTTTTTTTTTTAATGTTTATTTATTCTTGAGAGAGAGAGAGGCAGAGTGTGAGCAGGGGAGGGGCAGAGAGAGACAAAAACACAGAATCCGAAGCAGGCTCCAGGCTCTGAGCTGTCAGCACAGAGCCCGACGCAGGGCTCGAACTTGTGAACCACGAGATCATGACCTGAGCCAAAATCAGCCACTCAACCGACTGAGCCACCCAGGCACACCTGATGAGCTGATGTTCTTGAGCGTGCACTGGTGCTCAACACTGCTTGCATGTGGCATGAAGTCATTAGGTTCTCCAAGACCAGAAAACTGAGGGAACGATGCTTTCCTCCTGTTCAGCCAAAAGCACCCATTTGCCCTTACCAAAAACTATCTTCCAGGTAATGAAAAAATAGAAGAAACTTTGGAAGCAGCCAGCACCTCAGTAACATCTTGTGGATGGTCTTATTGTTTGAGTGAAATCTGAAGGACATTTGGATCTTGTAGTTAGAAAAACTCCAAATATGCCTCCACATATGCTACACACTGACGATGATACAGGACTCTTGAATTTTCATTAGCAATGCATTCAACACATCACAGAAAGGCACCAGACTACATATAAAGATCAATACACACCCTTGAGGAATACTACAAGCTTGTGAAAGCTGGTCAGTCACACAAAATCAATTTGCCTAATATTTACTTAATGAACAGGTCACTGACAACCCATCCCCTTTTGAATATCTCTGCATCTATCTGATCTAAAAATGAAATGAAATGAAAAGTTTAAAAGGGATAAAATCAAAATCGAAGAAAAGTCTTTTAGTCAAACTGCCAAAAAGTCCCTTCAAGGTGTTTACAAATAAAGTATAAAGTATACAGACAAAAAAGTATAAAGGCAAAAAAATACAGGGGTGCCTGGGTGGCTCAGTCGGTTATGCATCCGACTTTGGCTCAGGTCATGATCTCGTGATTCATGGGTTCGAGCCCCGCATCAGGCTCTGTGCTGACAGTTCAGTCTGTAGCCTGCTTCAAATTCTGTGTCTCCCTCTCTCTGCCCTTCCCCCGCTCACGCTCTCTCTCTCTCAAAAATAAACATGAAAAAAAAATTTAATAAAGGCAAAAAATACAGAACAATCTTGTTAGACATAACATGACACCTTAATGAATACTTACAAAAAAACACAAAAATGATTTACCTAAGGTAAAACTATTTAATCCTTAAAACTAAAAAAAACAAAAACAAAAACATACAGTAAAATCCATCCTTTTTAGTAAACAGTTCTGTAAGGTTTTGACAAATATTTAAGTCGTATAACCATGACTACAATGAAGATATAGAATAGTTCCAACTTCCTCCAAACTTCCTCATGTCACTTTGCATTCAGTGACACCCTCTAACCCTAGGCCCTGGCAACCACAGATTGGTTCTCCACAGTTTTGCCCTTTCCAAAGTGTCATACAACTGGGATACAGTTGTAGCTCTCTTCATTTAGCATAATCATTTGAGATTGACCCATGTTCTTAGATGGATCACTAGTTCCTTCCTCTTCATTTCTCTTCAGCTGAGAAGTACTCCACTGTAGAGATGAACCACACTTTGTTTATCTACTCCCCACTTAAAAGAAATTTGGGTTTTTCTTATAGTTCTTGGTGATTATAAATAAGGGAACTACAGACTTCACATACAATTTTTGTGTGAACAGAAGAGACTGTTCATTTCTCTGGTAAAATGCAAGGGTAGGATAGATGGGTAGGATGGTATATGTTTAACTTAGAAAAAACTGCCAAACTGTTTTCCAAAATGGAATTCTCTGAACAATGTGAGAGTTCCAGTTGCTCTGCATCCTGAATGGCACTTGGTATTGTCAATGTGCATTGCATATTTTACTCATTCTAATAGGTGTGTAGACACAGTTCGTTGAGATTTGTGTGTGTGTGTGTGTGTGTGTGTGCGTGCACACTGCCTTTTCTTTATAACAGCTTTGAGACAGAATTCACATTCCATACAATTCACCCATTTAAAATGTATAATCCAATGGTTTTTAGTATATTCACACACCATCACCACAATCAAATTTAGAACATTTTCATCACCTTCCAGAAAACCTCATACCCATTAGCAATCACTCTCCATTTCACATCAATTTCCCCACACCCATCTCCCAATGTTGGCTGCATTTCTCTTATGATGAATGTTGAACATCTTTTCATATGCATTTTGGCCATCTGTACATCTTCTTTGGAGAAATGTCTATTCAGATCCTATGTCCATTTTTTAAAACTAAAGTATGATTAACATGCTGTGTTATATTAGTTTCAGGTATACACTATACTAAGTCAACAATTCTATATGTTATTCATTGTTCATCACAGTAAGTGTACTCTTAATCCTATTTCACCCACCCCTTGCCCCTGCCCCTCTGGCAACCAACAGTTTGTTCTCTATAGTTAAGAGTCTGGTTTTTTGTCTCTCTTTGTGGTTGTCTGTTTTTGTTTCTTAAATTCCACATATGAGTGAAGCTATATGGTAGCTGTCTTTCTCTTATCTCATGTAGCATTATACCCTCTAGGTCCATCCATATTGTTGTAAATGGCAGGATCTCAAAGATCTCATTCTTTTTTTATGGCTGAGTAATATTCAGCCACATAGGTCACATCTTCTTTATCCATTTACCTATTGATGGACAGTTGGGCTGCTTCCCTATCTTGGTTACTGTAATAATGCTGCAATAAACATAAGGGTTCATATATCTCTTCAAATTAGTGTTTTCATTTTCTTTGGGCAAATATGCAGTAGTGGATTTCCTGGATTATATGGTAATTCTATTTTTAATTTTTCAAGGAACCTCCATAATGTTTTCACAGCGGCTGCCCCAATCTGCATTCCCACCAACAGTGCATGAGGGTTCCTTTTTCTCCACATCCTTGCCAACCCTTGCTATTTCTTGTCTTTTTTATTTTAGCCATTGTGACTGGTGTAAGGTGATATCTCATTGTAGTTTTAATTTGCATTTCCGTGATGACTAGTGACGTAGAGCATATTTTCATATGTCTGTTGGCCATTTGCATGTCTTCTTTGGAAAAATATATGTTCAAGTCCCCTGCCTATTTTTTATTTTAGGTTTCTCAAGCTTTTATTTAAATTCCAGTTAGTTAACATACAGTGTAATGTTAGTTTTGGGGGTAGAATTTAGTGATTCAACACTTACGTACAAAACCCAGTGCTTATCACAACAAGCACACTCCTTAATCCCCATCACCTATTTCACCAATCTCCCCTGACACCCCCTCTGGTAACCATAAGCGTGTTCTCTATAATTAAAATCTGTTTCTTGGATTCCTTTTTTGCTTTCCCTGCTATGTTCATTTGTTTCTTAAATTCCATATATGAGTGAAATCATATGGTATTGTCTTTCTCTGACTTATATCACTTAGCATAATACTCTCTAGCACCATCCACATCATTGCAAATGGCAAGATTTCATTCTTTTTTATTGCTGAGCAATATTCCATTGTACATATATACCACATCTGTATCCATTCATCAGCTGATGGATATTTGGGCTGTTTACATAATTTGGCTATTATTGATAATGCTGCGATAAACATCAGGGTGTGTGTATACCTTTGAATCAGTACTTTTGTGCCCTTTGGGTAAATACCTAGTAGTGCAATTACTGAATCATAGGGTAGTTCTATTTTTAGCTTTCTGAGGAAACTCCATACTGTTTTTCAGAATCCTCTGCCCACTAAAAAAATTTTTTAAGGTTTATTTATTTTTGAGAGAGAGACAGAGAGAGTGAGTGAGTGGGGGAGGGAGACATAGAATCTGAAGCAGGCTCCAGGCTTCAAGCTGTCAGCAGAGAGCCCAGAGCCCAGAGCCATGAGATCATGACCGGAACTAAAGTTGGATGCTTAACCGACTGAGCCACCTAGACACCTCTTCTGCCCATCTTTTAATCAGATTGTTTATTTGGTGTTGAGCTGTATAAGTTCTTTACACATTTTGGACATTGACCTCTTACTGGATGTACTATTTGCAGGTATCTTCTCCCATTCAGTAGGTTGTCTTTTTGTTTTGTGGATGGTTTCCCTCACTGTGCAAAAGCTTTTTATTTTGGTGTAATCCCAATAGTTGAATTTTGCTTTTGTTTTCCTTGCTTTAGGTGACATACCTAGAAAAATGTTTCCATGGTTAATGTCAAAGAAATTACTGCCTATGCTTTCGTCTAGGAGTTTTATGGTTTCAGGGTTGATATTTACCTCTTTAATCCATGTGAAGTTTATTTTTGTGTATGGTATAAGAACGTGTTCTAGTTTCATTATTTTGCATGTTGCTGTTCAGCTTTCCCAGCCCAATTTGTTGAAGAGACTGTCTTTTCCCTATTGTACATCTTTGCCTCCTTTGTTGTAGATTAACTGACCACACAAAGGTTGGTTTATTTCTGGGCTCTCTATTCAATTCCATTGATCTATATGTCTATTTTTCTGCCAGTACCATACTGTTTTGTTACTACAGCTTGGAAGTAGATCTTGAAATCTGGGATTGTGATACCTCCAGCTTTGTTCCTTCTCAAGATTGCTTAGGCTATTCAGGGTCTTTGGTGGTTTCACACAAATTTTTGTATTATCTGTTCTAGTTCTGTGAAAAAATGTAGTTAGTATTCTCACAGGGATTGCATTAAATCTGTAGACTGTTTTGGGTAATACAGACATGTAAAAAAATTTAATGTTTATTTATTTTTGAGAGAGAGAGAGAGAGAGAGAGAAACAGAGTTCTAGCAGGGGAGGGGCAGAGAGAGAGGGAGACACAGAATCTGAAACAGGCTCCAGGTTCTGAGCTGTCAGCACAGTGCCTGACATGGGGCTCGAACTTGGGAAAGGCAAGATCATGACCTGAGCCGAAGTCAGACACTTAACAGACTGAGTCATCCAGGTTCCCCAGTAATATGGACATTTTGACAATATTAATTCTTCCATACCATGGGCATGGAACATCTTTCCATTTGTATCTTCCTCAATTTCTTTCATCAATGTTTTATAGTTTTCAGAGTATAGGTCCTGCACCTCTTTGCTTAGGTATATTCTTAGGTATTTTATTATTTTGGTACAATTATAAATGGGATTGTTAATTTCTCTTTCTGCTACTTTATTATTAGTGTATAGAAATGAAACAGGTTTTTTGGAACACATATGTAGGATTTATTTTATATAAAAATTGAATCATATTATATACTTTCATTTACAACTTTTTTCACTGAACAGTACAACATGTGCATCTATCTCATGAGGACAACAGACAGCTCAAACACATTCTTTGAAATAGTCATATAATAGTCCATAATTCTTCCACTGATAAATATATAGTATGTTTATAATACTTAAGTCAATGCTGCACTGTAGCTCCTGTAATACACATTTACTTCTATGGGATAAATCCTTACGCAGCTTTTCCAGCATAAGTCATAGCACTTTTAATTTTAATTGATTTTGCCAGATTAACTCCCAAAGACTGTAGCAATTAATATTCTACAAACACTAGATGTTATTATTTTTTAAAAGCGTAGGCTGGAAGGCCTGGGTGGTTCAGTCAGTTAAGTGTCTGACTCTTGATTTCAGCTCAGATCATGATCTCACCATTTGTGAGCACAGAGCCTGCTTGAGATTCTCTCTCTCCCCACTCTCTGCCCCTTCCTTGTACGTGCACACACGCTCTCTCTCTCTCCCTCAAAATAAATAAACTTAAAAAAAAAGTGTAGGCCAATTTAACGTCTTAAAAAATGGTATGATTGTACTTACAATTTGCATATTTCTGACAATCTGTGTGATGAAACACCTTTTATTTGCTCATTTTCCATTTTAATTCCTCTCGTAAATAGTTTGTTGAATTACTTCAGTTATTCTATTGGATTACTTGTCTTTTTCTTGAATAAGATTGGTAATTAAGAAATTAAATAAAATACATTTCCTCATACTTGCAAAGTTTTTTTTCTAAATCATTGGTTTTTAACTTTATGTCATTTTCTAACATGTGACACATTTTGATTTTGGTATCCAGGTTTGTTTTTTGATTATTTTAAAGATTCTGGAGTCTTTGACTTCTTGAGAAGATGGCTCACATGCTTAGTTTACATAAAAATTTTCCTGGATTGGGGCGCCTGAGTGTCTCAGTCAGTTAAGCCTCTGACTTCAGCTCAGGTATGATCTCACAGTTTGTAGATTCAAGCCCCACGTCGGGCTCTGTGCTGACAGCTCGGAGCCTGGAGCATGCTTCAGATTCCGTGTCTCCCTCTCTCTGCCCCTCACCTGCTTGTGCTCTTTCTCTCTCTAAAATAAATAAACATTAAAAATTTTTTTAAAAATTTCATTTTATTGTAATATTTCAGTTTAAAAACCATTTAAGCCATTTATTCATTTGCAAATAAAGACAATTCAGATTACTCTTGCAAATTGATAGTAGTTATTTATATTTATTGTGCTGAAGTTCTGTCTAGGAAATCTAAAATAATATTTTTAATATAATTTATTGGCAAATTGGCCAACATACAGTGTGTAAAGTATGCTCTTGGTTTTTGGGGTAAATTCCCGTGGTTCATTGCTTACATACAACACCCAGTGCTCATCCCAACAAGTGCCCTCCTTAATGCCCATCACCCATTTTCCCCTCTCCCCCATACCCCCATCAACCCTCAGTTTGTTCTCTATATTTAAGAGTCTCTTGTGGTTTGCCTCTCTGTTTGTAACTACTTTTTCCCCTTCTCTTCCCCCATGGTCTTCTGTTAAGTTTCTCAAGATCCACATGTGAGTGAAAACATATATCTGTCTTTCTCTGGCTGACTTATTTTACTTAGCAAAATACCTTCCAGTTCCATCCATGTTGCTGTAAATAGCATGATTTCATTCTTTCTCATTGCCAAGTAGTATTCCATTGTATATATAAACCACATCTTCTTTATCCATTTATTAGTCAATGGACATTTAGGCTCTTTCCATAATTTGGCTATTGTTGAAAGCACTGCTGTAAACAGTGGGGTACATGTGCTCCTATGAATCAGCACTCCTATATCCTTTGGATAAATTCCTAGTAGTGCTATTGCTGGATCATAGGATAGTTCTATTTTTAATTTTTTGAGGAACCTCCACACTGTTTTCCAGAGTGGCTGCACATGTTTGCATTCCCACCAAAAACACATCGTCACCAGCATCTTTGTTTCCTGAGTTGTTAATTTTAGCCACTCTGACTGGTGTGAGGTGGTATCTCAGTGTAGTTTTGATTTGTATTTCTCTGATGATGAGTGACATTCAGCATCATTTTCATGTGTCTGTTGGCCATCTGGATGTCTTCTTTGGAAAAGTGTCTATTCATGTCTTCTGCCCATTTCTTCATTGGATTATTTGTTTTTTGGGGTGTTGAATTTGGTAAGTTCTTTATAGATTTTGGATACTAACCCTTTATCCGATATGTCATTTGAAAATATCTTTTCCCATTCTGTCGGTTGCCCTTTAGTTTTGTTGATTGTTTCCTTTGCAGTGCAGAAGCTTTTTACCTTGATGAGGTCCCAATAGTTCATTTTTGCTTTTAATTCCCTTGCCTTTGGAGATGTGTCAAGCATGAAATTGCTGAAGCTGAGGTCAAAGAGGTTGTTGCCTGCTTTCTCCTGTAGGCTTTCCTGTCTCACATTTAGGTCTTTCATCAATTTTGAGTTTATTTTTGTGTATGGTGTAAGAAAGTGGTCTAGTTTCATTCTTCTGCATGTTGCTGTCCAGTTCTCCCAGCACCATTTGCTAAAGAGACTGTCTTTTTTCCATTGGATACTCTTTCCTGCTTTGTCAAAGATTGGTTGGCCATACATTTGTGGGTCCAATTCTGGGTTCTCTATTCTATTCCATTGGTCTATGTGTCTGCTTTTGTGCCAATACCATACTGTCTTGATGATTACAGTTTGAGGTAGAGGCTAAAGTCTGGGATTGTGATGCATTCTGTTTGGTTTTCTTTTTCAATATTACTTTGGCTATTCGGGATCTTTTGTGGTTCCATACAAACTTCAGGATTGTTTGTTCTAGCTTTGAGAAGAATGTCAGTGCAATTTTGATTGGGACTGCATTGAATCTGCAGATTGCTTTGGGTAGTATTGACATTTTAACAATATTTACTCTTCCAATCCACAAGCATGGAATGTTTTTCCATTTCTTTGTGTCTTCTTCAATTTCCTTCATAAGTTTTCTATAGTTGAGCATACAGATTTTTAATATCTTTGGTTAGGTTTATCCCTAGGTATTTTATGGTTCTTGGTGCAATTGTTAGAGGGATCAATTTCTTGATTTCTTTTTGTTGCTTCATTATTGGCGTATAGAAATGCAATCGATTTCTGTACATTGATTTTGTCCCCTGCAACTTTGCTGAATTCATGTATCAGTTGCAGCAGCCTTTTGGTGGAGTACTCAGGTTTTCCATGTAGAGTATCAGGTCATCTGCAAAAAGTGAAAGTTTGACTTCTTCTTTGCCAATTTTGATGCTTTTTATTTCATTCTGTTGTCTGATTGCTGATGTTAGGACTTCCAATACTATGTTAAACAACAGTGGGAAGAGTGGACATCTCTGTCATGTTCCTGATCTCAGGGGGAAAAGCTCTCAGTTTTTGCACACTGAGGATGATATTAGCTTTGGGCTTTTCATATATGGCTTTTATGATGTTTAGGTATGTTCCTTCTATCCCAATTTTCTTGAGGGTTTGAAGAAAGGATGCTGTATTTTGTCAAATGCTTTTTCTGCATCTATTGATAGGATCATATGGTTCTTATCCTTTCTTTTACTGATGTGATGGATCACACTGATTGATTTGCAAATATTGAACCAGCCCTACAACCCAGGAATGAATCCCAATTGATCATGGTGAAAAATTCTTTTTATATGCTGTTGAATTCGATTTGCTACTATCTTGTTGAGAATTTTTACATCCATGTTCATCAGGATATTGGCCTGTAATTCTCCATTTTTGTGGTGTCTCTGTCTGGTTTGGGAATCAAGGTAATTCTGGCTTCATAGAATGAGTCTGGAAGTTTTCCTTCTGTTTCCATGTTTTGGAACAGCTGGAGAAGGATAGGTATTAAATATGCTTTAAATGTCTAGTAGAATTCCCCTGGGAAGCCATCTGGCCCAGGACTCTTATATGTTGGGAGATTTTTGATAACTGATTCAATTTCTTCAGTAGTTATGGGTCTGTTCAAATTTTCTACTTCTTCCTGTTTGAGTTTTGGTAGTGTGTGGGTGTCTAGGAATTTGTCCATTTCTTCCAGGTTGTCCAGTTTGTTGGACATAGTTTTCATAGTATACTCTGATAATTTCTTGTACCTCTGAGGGATTGGTTGTGATAAATCCATTTGCATTTGTGATTTTATCTCTTTGGGTCTTCTCTCTTTTCTTTTCGAGAAGCCTGGCTAAGGGTTTATCAATTTTGTTTATTTTTTCAAAAACCAACTCCTAGTTTCATTGATCTGTTCTACTGTTTTTTGGGTTTTTTTAGATTCTACATTGTTTATTTCTGCTCTGATCTTTATTAATTCTCTTCTCCTACTGGCCTTGGGGTTTCTTTGTTGTTCTGCTGCTGGTTCCTTTAGGTGTGCTGTTGGATTTTGTATTTGGGGTTTTTCTTATTTTGAGCTCGGCCTGGATTGCAATGTATTTTCCTCTGAGAACTGCCTTTGCTACATCCCAAAGGGTTTGGACTACAGTGTTTCCATTTTCATTTGTTTCCATACATTTTTTTAATTTCTTCTTTAATTGCCTGGCTGACCCATTCATTCTTTAGTAGGATGTTCTTTAATCTCCATGCATTTGGAGGTTTTCCAAACTTTTTCCTGTGGTTGATTTCAAGTTTCATAGCATTGTGATCTGAAAATGTGCATGGTATGGTTTTAATTCTTTTATATTTATTGAGGGCTGTTTTGTGACCCAGTATGTGATCTATCTTGGAGAATGTCCCATGTGCACTTGAGAAGAATGTTGTATTCTGCTGCCTTAGGGTGAAAAGTTCTGAATGTATCTCTCAAATCCATCTGGTCCAGTGTATCATTCAGGGCACTTGTTTCTTTATTGATTTTCTGTCTGGATGACCTGTACATTGTTGTAAGTGGAGTATTAAAGTCTCCTGCAATTACCACATTCTTACCAATAAGATTGCCTATGTTTGTGATTGTTTTATATATTTGGGTGCTTTTAAATTCAGTGCGTAAACATTTATAATTGTTAGCTCTTCTTGATGGATAGACCCTGTAATTATGATATAATGCCCTTCTTCATCTCTTCTTACAACCTTTAGTTTAATCTAGTTTGTCTGATGTAAGTATGGCTACTCCAGCTTTCTTTTGACTTCTAGTAACATGATAGATGGTTCTCCATCCCCTCACTTTCAATCTGAAGGTGTCCCCAGGTCTAAAATGGGTCTCTTGTAGACAGCAAATAGATGGGTCTTGTTTTTTTATCCATTATGATACCCTCTGTCTTTTGGTTGGAGCATTTAGTCCATTTACATTCAGTGTTATTATTGAAAGATATAGATTTAGTCATTGTGTTATCTGTAGGCTTCATGTTTGTAGTGATGTCTCTGGTCCTTTGTGGTCCTTTGCAACATTCCACTCACAGAATCCCCCTTAGGATCCCTTGTAGGGCTGGTTTAGCGGTGATGAATTCCTTCAGTTTTTGTTTGTCTGGGAAAACCTTTATCTCTCCTTCTTTTTTTTTTTTTTAATTTTTTTTTCAACGTTTTTATTTTATTTTTGGGACAGAGAGAGACAGAGCATGAACAGGGGAGGGGCAGAGAGAGAGGGAGACACAGAATCGGAAACAGGCTCCAGGCTCTGAGCCATCAGCCCAGAGCCCGACGCGGGGCTCGAACTCACGGACCGCAAGATCGTGACCTGGGTGAAGTCGGACGCCTAACCGACTGCGCCACCCAGGCGCCCCATTTATCTCTCCTTCTATTCTGAATGGCAGGCTTGCTGGACTAAAGATTCTTGGCTGCATATTTTTCCTATTCAGCACATTGAAAATTTCCTGCCACTCCTTTCTGGCCTGCCAAGCTTCAGTAGATAGGTTTGCTACTACCCTTATGTGTCTACTCTTGTAGGTTAAGACCCATTTGTCCCTAGCTGCTTTCAGAATTCTCTCTTTATCTTTGTATTTTGCCAGTTTTACTATATGTCATGCAGAAGATCAATTCAAGTTACATCTGAAGGGACTTCTCTGTGCCTCCTGGATTTCAATGTCTGTTTCCTTTCCCAGATTGGGGAAGTTCTCAGCTATGATTTGTTCAAGTACAACTTCCACCCCTTTCTCTCTCTTCTTCTTCTTCCGGAACTCCTATGATACAGATATTATTCCATTTCATTTAATCACTTAGGTCTCTAATTCTCCCCTCATGGTCCAGAATTTTATCTTTTTTCTCGGCTTCATCTTTTTCCATAATTTTATCTTTTTTCACTTATTCTCCCCTCTGCCTCTTCAGTCCAGCTGTCACTGCCTCTAGTTTATTTTACACCTCATTTACAACATTTTTTAATTCATCATGACTATTTTTTAGTTCCTTGATCTCTGTAACAATAGATTCTCTGCTGTCTTCTATGCTTTTTTCAAGCCCAGCAATTAATCTTATGACTATTATTCTAAATTCTTGTTCAGTTACACAGTTTATATCTGTTTTGATCAATTCTTTAGCTGTCATTTCTTCCTGGAATTTGTTTTTAGGAGAATTCTTCCATTTCATCATTTTGGCTAGTTTTTTGTCCCTCACATGTTTTAAAAGCTTGTTATGTGTCCTGCACCTGTGAGCACTACTATATTAAAGAGGAGTCATACTCTGTCTAGGGCCTGGCCCTTCAGGAGGTGTTTTTTGAGTGTGTTACTTGCTCTCTGTTGTTGTGACTCTGGTTGTTTTATCTCCCTACTCGTAGTGATGTTTTGGACCCTCCACCAAGTGTGCTTTGATTTGTTCACTGAAGTAGCCCTGAATACCTGCATAACAGTCCTTTCTGATAACTTGGGAGCCACCTGACTAAATGCTTTCTTGACATCTTCTGAAGTTAAGTATCCATAATAGTGCCTGTCAAAAGCTGTAAAGATGTGTCTTATTTGATTGCAAAATTTTTTGTGCAACAAAAATTTTTTCTTTTTTCTTACAACACTTTTTTTTCTTTTTTCTTACAACACTTGAAAACTCCTCAAGTAATAGGCATTGTCACACTTTCTCACAGCTTTCCTTCAACCACTCCAGCCTGGCCTCTGCCATCACCTGGTACCAAAACTGCTCTTGCAGGTCGCCAACTCCAATGGACCAGAAGTCTAAAATAATTTTGAATTGCAAGGAAGATATATACTTTTTATTTTCTTATGATCTAGTGGAAATGGTTACAGTGTTTACTATTGATTTTGGGTAGCCTTTAATAGTTTAAGTAATTAATTTTTTAATGAGTTTTTATTAGGAATGAGTTTGCATGAAATGCAACAGATTTATGTATATTAATTTTGTACCCTGTAACTTTACTGAATTCATTTATCAGTTCTAGTAGTTTTTTGGTGAATTCTTTAAGATTTTCTATATATAGTATCATGTCATCTGTAGATAGTGAAATATGTTACCTCTTCCTTACCAATCTAGATGCCCTTTATTTCTTTGTCTTGTCTGATTGCTGTGGCTAGGACTTCTAGTACTACGTTGAATAAAAGTGGTGAGAGTGGACATCCTTGTCCTGTTCCTGATTTTAGAGGAAAAGCTCTCACTTGTTCCCCATGGAGGATGATGTTAGCTGTGGGTTTTTCACATATGGCTTTTCTTATGCTTAGGTATGTTCCCTCTAAACCTAGATTGTTGAGACTTTTTATCATGAATGAATATTGTAATAATTGATATGGTGCTTTATAGATCAGAATAGATTTCCTTGTTTAAACTTCAAAACTTCAAACAATTATGACATAGCTTTTTTTAGTATTTATAAAGGTATTTTAAATGCTATTAGTATTACTATTAATGCATTTAATTTGATGAAGGTAAACAAAGATGAAATATATTGGAATTCAGTAAAAGAAGCATTGAACAAGTGTCAGGCTGGAGAAGAGCTATGTTTTAAGGGTTGAACATATTTTAGTCTAGTTCCATCAGACACTTCAAATCATGGAAAATGTTAAACATTCATTTTATTTTCAGCTGAACCATACAACAAACCTAAGTAGTAAGTGGTGATGGTATCATCTGACAGGTGATGAAAATAAGGCTCATCAAAATGATTTGTTCAAGAACACAGAACTAGTAAGTTAAAGAACCAATGTTAGAACCCAGGTTTTTGGGGTTTTTGTGTGTGTGTGTTTTGTTTTGTTTTTACCTCATGTTAAGGAGACAAAATCCAGAAACTGAGAGTAGAATTTAATGCCAGGGAGGTCAGAGTCACATAGCCTAACTTGAGGGTCAGAAATCATAATTCCCAACTGCTTGTTAGGATAGAACCCAAAGGAGATAAATTTACTGTGTACTCACATTTTCTAGAGTGCATCTAGACTATAAGGGATATACATATTTCTACTTCCCCCAAATTAGCCTTATATCCCAAGTATTGAAAGCAAGTTATGTGAATCTTCTCATATTAAAAATCAAATATCAACAAAACTGCTAGATTAAATTGGCCATTTGATATGAAAAAGATGATACAACAACTAACAAATTCTATGTATAAGTACAATAAAATTTAATAAATATAGTTACATTTCAGAAAGGCAAGCCCAAGGAACCTCATGTTAATTTTACCTAATGCTTTAGTTACCTAGTATATTTATCAAGTATACTTTCTTACCATAATATTGTAGTTGACATTAATGGTCTCATTTTCATAGGGGACATTCATTTGAACAGGTTTAATATCATTCTTTCCTTTCCTTACAACATCATAGATGGGATTTCGAGGTTGCTGGTTTTGTAGAATTTTTTTCAGTTGCTTTTCCAGAAGTTGTGGAGCATTGTTAACTACTTCAAAAACTCCATAATCCGCATTAAATCTAATTGCCTCTGAAAAGGTCTGTAAGATAGATTTGGGGAAATAAGGTCTTAAATTTGTATAAACCAGAAACTCACTGTCTCAAAGAAGACTTGACACTTACATATATGCATATATACATACATAAAGTTTTGTGTACTTAATCATTACCTCTTCTCTTTTAGGAGCTTAGAAATCCCTTGACTACAGATAAGGGAACCCACTGAATCCTTCCTTTCCAATGTATTTACACCATGAAATAAGGATGTACTGTGGCAGAAATTCCCTTTGCAGTATCTCTGTGTTTCTTTGGAACTGGAAAGAAATACACACCTGGTCTCTATGAAGCAATGCTATTCTCTTAGGAGCGGGTGGGTTGCTAGGGAAGAATGAGTAAAGGAAGAAGAAAAAACACTCGCGTTATCTCTTTCATCCCCAGGAGCCATGAAAGCTAAAGTACAATGCCTTGCCCAAAAGGATAAAATTAAGTACAATGTGTTCTTCATTTAAGACTATTTCAACACCGTTCCTCTCACTGTGGAAAAAAAGAGAGAAAGAGAAAGAGAGACTAACATTTCTGAGCTTTTCACAGTAATTACTAAATGTTGCCAAGTTTTACTTAAAGTCAGTCAGTTAATATACAACAATATTCAAACAGTGAGTTTGAATGCCAATTTGCATTAAGTAGCTCTGTAACTTTGAGTAAATAATTAAACATGTTTGGCATCTCCATCTCCATAACAAATAAAAAGTGGATTGGCTGTGTCTTTTCCCATTTTGCCCTCCAAATCTGGAATCAAGTTTCCTTTTCCAGAATATTAACTTATTTTAGGATACCTTTAGTGAACTATTTACTCATGTAGATTAATTTATAAATGTCTATCCAGGTGGTAGAAGACATCTAGGCCTTCCCCTTGGATTAGTAAATGTCCTAGGGAGAACATCAATTCTTCCAAATTTTACTAAGAGATTGCTAGATATACCATAGTTAAAATTTAATAAATGGTAGGATGTCATAATATTGGAGTTAGAAATATATACATACATATGTAAAAATATCCATATATATGTACGTATATATACATATTTTTTAATTATTTTTTTACATTTATTCATTTTTGAGAGACAGAGCATATCAGGGAGGGGCAGAGACAGAGGGAGACACAGAATGTGAATCAGGCTAAAGGCTCTGAGCTGCCAGCACAGAGCCTGATGTGGGGCTCAAACCCACAAACCATGAAATCATGACGAGTCAAAGTCAAACACTTTCCTGACTGAGCCACCCAGGCACCCCAATACATACATATTTTTTTTAGTGTCAGATAACGTCACATCTCTAAAGACTGATCATCTCCCCTTCTAAGGAATTTAAAGTTCATGGACAATAGAATTCAATATGAAAGTCAGTCTACTGGCCAAAAGGCCTCAGGGCTAAGATTTCCCCTCAAAAATGACATGTATAGGGCAATGGACAAGTAATACAAGTGACAGTAAATTGTGTACAAGGTTTCTTCAATAAATATATTTAACTGCATGTGTCTTTCAAACATGAGATTCAAACAGGCATCACTTACCTGAATGTCAAATACGATCTCTGAATTATACTATCACTAGACTAAACAGATAAATGAGTCTGCTGATATCAAAGACAAGATTCATTTGGTAGGAGAAAGCAACTGAATTAAGCTTGGTAGAGAATGGACATAAAATATTAGCTGGGGTTGGGGAAACAGTACAGTATACTGCAAAAGACCATCTGGAAAAGATTTCTTCTAGTTCTGAGTATCCATAGAACAAGAGAGCAAGTTCGGCCTTTATTTGTTTTCCTTTCTTTTTTCTGCCTCCTACCCTCACACCTGGTGGACAGAGGGACACAAAGCTGTGATAATCCAAAGCCAAGAATGCCAGTTAGTTAGTTCTATGAACAAATAAGACATTTCCTGCTACTCAAGTTAGAAAAATAATGACCCAGTAAAAAAAAATTTAGAGGGACTGTGACATTCTGAGACCCTCAGTAGCCAATGTTACTCAGTAGAAAGGAGTTAAGTTACAGTTGATATAAATAACGGAAGAGACAAGAACTACCGTTAACTGGCCATCTACCATGTGCAAGCATGTGACAGACACTTCAAACGCACTATTTTTCCACATTCCTGAGATCATTCTTTATTGAAAGTGGACACTCAAGATAGTTATGTGATGGACTATGGATTCAGAGCAATGAAGTGCTAAATCGGGGCTATCAAAAAAGTCTATCTGGTCCCAAAGACAGCACATTTCCCCTTCTTTACGATTTTATTGCCTCACATACTGATACTAACCACGTTCTCTAGGCCAGGCCCTGTGCTAAGCAATAACCCTATAAACATAGTGGATCTGGGATTCAAACCAAGGTGTTTTATCAGTAAAGACACACAAGCATGAAGCAGCATGGTACATATGGGTAATTTTCAGCAGTTCCATGCAGTTAGAATATAACTAGAATAGCTCATAGTTGAAATTGTTTAAGGAACAGAGGAAAGACTTGAGGTAGATGAGGTAGATAGGACCAAATCATGGAAGGCTTTGCATGCCATTTTAAGAAGGATAAGCTTATCTTGATCCTTGAAATAGGATGGGATGGGAAAATCCTAAATTGGGAAGTAACTATGATTTATGTTTTAGGAAGATTCTCCTGGTAGCAGTCTGGAGTTTTGTTTGCTGGCTCTTGAGTTGGTGAGGTAGAATGCTCACATCCCACGAGCAGAGCCATCCCCAGGCTCTCAGGAGACTGGCAGTTACCTCGGAGCTACCGTCATCAGAGCCAGGGTCAGGGTGGCAATAACTCCCTTGCATGGGTTACTGTCCCCAGCACACACAGGGGCTAGGGCAGGGTGTAAGGCAGGTAGTCAGCAATTACTTTCATTTTCAACTCACAAAGCAAAACTATGGCTGAAACAAGTGATCTCTTCATGGATTTCCAGCACATCCCCTAGTAAGTGCACTGCAGAACTCTGGGTTCATGACTACAGACTGCTTTAAACACTGAGCTGACACATAATTTCAGTAGGCGTCAGTAGATGCTGTGGATTAGCTCGCTCAGGATCTGTTCCAACCCCCTGAAATGCAGAATCTGGACAACTAAAAACTGTATCACCCAGACTCCCGTGTGTTTCAAGTTACACGTGTGACTCAGTTCTGCTACTCATATGCACGAAATACTTGAATTCTGAAGCAAGTGGAGTAGGGAAGAGGCAGAGTCTATCCATCCTGAGGAAGGAAAGCTGAACGACATAAGTACATGAAAGTGAGGAGAGAAACTGGACAAAAAGAAGTACTTTACAAAAAAAAAAAAAAAAAAAAGACAACAGAAGCTAAGCTGTAATTGTGTCCATGATTAAATGACATGAAATTTAGCTACATAAGATGTTAAAATACTTAGAATTTTTAAATTTAAGAATTTATCTCAGTGGGGGAGGCACCTGGGTGGCTCAGTCAGTTGAGTGTCTGACTTCGGCTCAGGTCATGATCTCACAGTTCATAAGTTTGAGCCCTACATCGGGCTCTCTGCTGTCAGCACACAGCTGGCTTCAGATGCCTTGCCCCCCTCTCTCTGCTCCTCCCTACTCCCTCAAATCAATCAATCAATAAATAAAAATTTTTTAAAAAGAATTTATCTCAGGGGCGCCTGGGTGGCTCAGTCGGTTGAGCGTCCGACTTCAGCTCAGGTCACGATCTCGCGGTCCGTGAGTTCGAGCCCCGCGTCGGGCTCTGGGCTGATGGCTCGGAGCCTGGAGCCGGCTTCCGATTCTGTGTCTCCCTCTCTCTCTGCCCCTCCCCCGTTCATGCTCTGTCTCTCTCTGTCTCAAAAATAAATAAACGTAAAAAAAAAATTAAAAAAAAAAAAAAAGAATTTATCTCAGTAGAATTAAAATGTGATAGAGTCTATGCCAAGGGGATAGAAGTGCTTTCTTATTTTAAAAGCCATGATTTCCAATGGATCTCTGAAGATCCTTAATAGCACTGTGGTTCTAAGATTATAAAAGGGGCAAATAACTGATTCAAAGCTTCCCCCAGTTCACTTATTTCAGCAACGACCAAACTTTTGAATGCCCAAGGGCCAATTATTATCCCGAGCAAAGAGGATACAAACTGAATAAAACACTTGCCTTTGCAGGAACAATACATGGTCATTCTTTTTTTTTTTTTTTTATGATGAAGAGTCAACAAAATGCTGAAATAATTTAAATTAGTGTAACATGCAAATGCTAAAGGGGAAATCTGTCCACAGAGAGAGACCATGGTAGTTAATACTAGGGTTTTTTTTTTTTTTAATCTAGTTATTGTACTTTAAAAGGGATTTGGCTAACCTAGAAATCTATCCAGAAAAGGATAAGCAGAATGATTAAATGAAAGAAATGTTGGGTAAAATCACTTTGCTTTTCTAGGATTTATCATAAAAGGGGTTTTAATTAAACAATCCCAAGGTGCCTTCCTTCTTTGATACTCCATTGATCCACAATTGTCTCTCACAAAAAAGAAAGTCTGTATCTTCTTCTTTCTAATAAGATCATCCAATTCCACTGTTCCTTTGTTATTTTACTCATTTATTCAATAAGTTTCATTGAACACTTATTAAATAAGCTATCATGATAGATGATGTATTGCCACATTGAGTGAGCCAGTCCAGAGTACTCTCCACAAAGCCCCAAATGAAATGGAGACACAGATATGGCTTCAGAGTATGCTGATCCAACAAAGAAGAAAGGATGTAAATACACGGAGACAGTAAAGACTCATCCTACAAGACAATGAGCCCTACAGTTGGCATACAAGGTGAAGTCATATTTAGTCAAAATTATCCCTTGAAATCCTTGAGAACACCCATAAGGTATAAAGTCGTCCTACTTCTCAAGAAGCTGATCACAGTGTTTCCTCTGGAATTGAAATGGGTTACTGATTCTTCGGTTAGGAGCCAGATGAAATGGTGGGCTTGTGTTTACAACTCATGTTATACAGAGATATGCATGTTTAACACTAGAATCCCTTTCAGCATGATCAGTTCACTACTCTAGGAAAGGCGAGCAGGAAGAGACCATTGGGGGAACAGCAGATTCTCATCTTCTGGCTCCTACCCTTATCAAGATGTTCATGGATGCGTATGTGTGTGTTTATGGATTAGTAAAACAGACAAAACCATCCTCACTCTTTAAATCACCCTCACTCTCTCTGCAGAGCACGAGTAATTCATTTTGAGTAATAACACATGTATATTGATGAACTGAAAGCAGTTGGACATTGCTGAAGCTTACTAGTCAAGAGGGAATTAACAGGATACAAGCCTGGAGAGAAAGGCAGAGGATGGGTTCATCAAAGACTTTCTATTATGTGCATAACTCCCAACTCACTCTCTAGAGTCTGTGGTTCTCAGAGTGTGGTGCCTGGACCAGCAACATCAGAATCACCTTGGAACCTGCTAGAAATGCAATTATCAGGCCCCTCCCTATAATGAGAAACTCAGAGAGTGAGGCCTGGTATTCCGTGTTAACAAGCCCTCAGGTGATTCTAATGCATGTTCAGATTTACGCTGCTTTAGGGTGATGGGGAGCCAGTAAAGAGTTTTCAGCTGGGAAGAGACAATCCAGATCAAGACAAACTTTAACACCCACCTTCTGTCCGCTACTTCATGTAGACTTTCCCGTGTATTCACATAAGTGGAGGGGATGACCATCTAGGTTCTGTACGCAGAAGAAAGAACCCTGCTCTTTATTATGCAAAGTCCTGTTGTCTGCTTTAAAAAATATATATATATATATATATAAATTTATATATATATAAAAAATTTAAATTTTATATATATATATATATATATAAAATTTATATATATATAAATCTTGGGCACCTGGGCGGCTCAGTCGGTTGCGTGTCCAACATTGCTCAGGTCATGATCTCAGGGTTTGTGAGTTCAAGCCCCGCATCGGGGCTGCTCGCTGCTGACAGCTCAGAGACCACTTCAAATCCTCTGTCCACCCCCTCTCTCTACCCCTGCCCCCCTTGCATGCGCTCTCTCTCTCTCTCTCTCTCTCTCAAAAATAAACAAACATTTTTAAGAAATCTCTCTCACACATCAAGTCCTTTGTTTTCACTATTTCTCAGCCTATCCACAAAACTCCCACAGTTGGTTTAGTATGTGACAATAAAAGACATGTGAGGTGGGGGAGAGAGAAACAAACGAGGTAGGAAGTCTCTCTCCAGAAAAAGCTGAGTAGGCTGATTTAGAGAACTCTCAACTTTTAATCATATGACAGGAAAAATCTTCAGTTTGAGCCTCAAACCCAATCCTCCGCAAGCTGCTGCAGACTGCTCTTTCCCTTGCTTAATTTTCTTATTTCAAGGGTATCGTTTTCCAAATGTTCTAAAACGAACTGACCTGAAGGCGGTGAAAGCTAACTTTGTAGTACCAGTCATCCATGTGCGAAAAATATTTCCACAGAAAAAGCAAGTGCACGAAAATATTTTTACCACAATAAATTGCTGGCTCCACATTTCTTTGAGAAGAGGAGGGGGGAAAAGCCTGTGAATAATTAGTGATGTGCTTAAACTGCCAGCGGAGCACCACTGAAACTTACTGGGTGCCAAATTATTTAGCTGAACAGTATTTAAATTAAAAACTAATGACTAGGTTAATTTAATACATGTTCATCTCTGCTCCAACTCTGTCTCTCCTAATTGAGTTCCAAAGCTGTATTTTAAACATGCATCCTAGTCAGCGAATGAAAAACATGTGACTCCTTGACTATAACAAGTCAGTTACCAATGACTTCTTTTAATCTAAGTTTTACTGTCATTTTAGATGTTTCACCATAAACTATTTGCTGGACATATTCACCAATGGGATGGAAGGAATCATGTGCCACATAAAATACATAGAAATATCCTTAGTTAATAAAATGAATTAACATTTGGTAATGTGAGTGCTTTATGTGTGAGCTACAAGGCTTATCAAAACACCCAGAGGTATAAACGCTGAACTAGGCAGTACTACCTACACTCTATCAACACCTTCAAAAATCAATCTCAAAAAGTTAAAAGTATTTAACTTTTGGCAGCGGAAGACCCAAGCCCTGCATCCCCCTTTATGCCACTCATTCCCCAAATCCGTACTCTCTTTCTCTTTCTCCTTACCCAACAATCTATCCAATATATAAATCCTTCATAAAGCTGCAAGAAATTATAATAGTTTACAGATTAAAGAAAAAAGTGTGGAGAATCAGTCCCCAAAAAAGAAGTTATGGTAAAATTCCAAAGGCAAATAGCTAAGCATGGTCTGGCAAACACATGACATACCTATCCTTGCAAGGAGGGTATGGAACAGGCCACCCCTTCGGCTTCTGCAGACCATAAATGTCACAAACATTCTAAACCACCCACAGAGGACCAACCTAAATCTGTATGTGGGCTCATCTACCCAATCCCACAACAGTCACTGAGCATAAAACACACAAAACAAAACCAAAAGGGGGGAAAAAATGTTTTCACACTATAGCACAGAAGAAAACTTAATAAGCAAACACTTGTCCATAAAGAGTTGACAGAAAAAAAAAAAAAAGACAACCTCCCAGACACCAAATGAAAACAATATCTGAATATGAACCTGGCAACAGAACAAACGGAATGAAGTTATGAAAGCTAGGATTTGGAAAGTGCCATAATCATTTATAATAGCAGCAACTGTCCTGGATTCCCCTCATCAAAATAACATGGAGGCAGGCTACCAGCCATCAATTTCTGGATCTTACAATGTGTCCCATGGGTGTTATGGGGTAATGGAAAGAAGGAGGGTAGGAGCCAGAAAGCCTGATTCCTAGGCCCATTTCTGCCACAATCCAATCTGGGACCTTGGGCATGTCACTACAGATGTGGAAGAAGATTGAGAAGTCTCAGAAATCTAGATGACTTAAGGGAGGGACTTTTGGATTGAGCATATTATAATACATATCTACACTGTCTATCTCAGGCTTAGATTGTTGCGTTTTTTTGGTGGAGGAGGAAATGGTAGAGGAGGTGAGGCAAAAGAAGATTAGAAAGTTTATTTGTTTATTTAAAAATTATCTTACATGGAAGATGTATAAATAAAAAAAAAAAAAAACAATCATCCTCAAGAAGCTTTTGGAGATAACAGAAGAAAGGGACCTATCCTTGGCCCCAGGAAATTTATAATGTAGCTCCTGAGATAAAAATAAACAGAGAAGATTAATCAAATTTTCTTTAGCTGGGAAAGTCTAATCTCCCACCTACCATATATACCACCATAAAATATTCCCCAAAATGATTTCCTAACCTATATCCAAATATCTCCAATCACAGGAAGTTTACTCCTGTGAATAATGTCATCCCTATTGTTCTGTTCTACTGTTAGAAAACAAACTTTAAATGTCTTTCTTCTGGTGATTGAAAATCAACTTCCTCATAAATGCTGGCCTTGGTTGTGCCCGCCAGCTTCACAGAACAAGTTAACCCCTCTTCCTCAATCAGATCTTGAAATACTTGGAAAAAAGCTGGTCCACTCCAACCCTTCTACCCATTCCCCAGCCAGGTTCAACACCCACACTTCTTTCAACCCTTCCTCATCTGACATGGTTTCCAGAGTGTTCATTGGCTGAATCTCCCCAAGTCTGGTTTGGCAGAGCAACTCCTAACCTGTGGCACCAAGAATGGAATACAATATTCCAAATGTAGTCTGACAAGTCAATATGATTTTAAAAAAAGACAAAGCAAAACATTTATTGAATGCCTTCTATGCTCCAGACTAATATTTTTCTTGATTTTAACTATACCTCTGTTAATGCCCCCTAAAAATACATCAGCTTTGTTTCAGACCATTTCAGATTACCACAATAAAAATAAGACCAGATTCTGTTCCTCCACTGCCAGTTCTATAGTTCTTACAGCATAGTAGGACAAGTTTTTGAGTCGTGTGGACCTGGGTGGACCTTGTCACTTAACTAGCTGAGTGACCTTAAGCTGGAAAAACACTAGTTCACTTGCAACGTTTCATCCAAGACCCTGATAAAAATAATTTGGAAAGTCAAAGCCAATGACATATTTGTGTGGCACAGAAGTTTATTCTCCAGACTGACAATGACCTACTAATCTAATTAAGGAGTGACTGCCCCTCATGTTTCAGGATCAGAAGATGAGTTGGTCTAGTTAGTGAAGGAAAAAGAAAGAGAAGCACTAATTCTGTGCCAAGCACTTAACATACATTACCTTGTTTCATTACAACCTTATAGGATACTTACACTGTTTTCACAGAGAAAGATATCAAGGTATTAAGTAACTAAAGAATGTTTCTAAGATCACAGGGGTAATATCTGCCTCACTTCTAATCATTACACTGGGGCATGGACACAGGAAGAATATGTGTGGTCAAGGTGGGTGGGGGTGGCTCAGGGGAGGCAGGAAAGATTGTGCAGGATGACACAAGCAGAATGAAGCGGGAGGTAAAACTAGAAAGGTTAGATTCAGGCCACACTGCAAAAGGTCTTGAACTCCATACTAAGGAATGTGGACTTAAATCTGTAGGCTATTAAGTGTCAACCCCTACTGGCTACAGTTAGAGAACGTGTTCAAATATTTGAAAACTAACTTCACAGGTAATGATATGAGCTTAGGAGAGACAAAGCCATATAAGTGGAGCATGTGTTGGGTGTATTATTTTAGATAGGCGTGGGAGGCATGGTTTCCTGAGTAGAGGTGACTTAAATCAGGGAGAAGGTGAAACAAGTATCTCAGGAAAGAGCACTCCAGCCTAAAGGGCCCTGAGTATGCTTGGCATATTCATGGTGGAAAAACATGAAGAGGGCCAGCTAAGCCAGAAAAGAATTAATAAGAGGAAGAGGCACAGGAAATAAAGACCAAGAGATGGCAAGAGCCAGATCATACAGGATTCTGGATTTTATTCTTAGTGTAATAAGAAGCCACCTTTGAGGGCTTTGAAGTAACATGGTTCCATTTATCTGTATTAGTATTATTACTTTATTGCTATGATTATGCTTTACTGAAACTATAATACATTAAATTTATGGCTCCCTAAAATGCCAGTCCATAATGCTCCAAAAAAAGAGAGCTCAGTTTGACACATTTATTCTCAATAAACCCATGCTGGCTTCTAACTCTTAGCTAAGTGCTAATAAACCAAACATTATGAAGCTGTTCTAGAATTTTGCCTGGAATTTGGTTTGAGAATTCATCATTCTTTCTCCTCCATGTCCCCAAATTCTTTTTGGAAACCTATTACCATATTTCCCCTTCTCCTATCTTGTGGCGTGAAGCATGGGTAGTTAATAGGTAGATTACATTGTACCATATGTAGCTGCAAAGGAATGAGAGAGATTTTCATAGGGTGGGGGGGACACAGAATGAGAGAATGTAAAAGAGAAGGATTTGGAGAGACAGAAAACAGAAGAGAAGTGGCCGAGCTCGGCCACATGGGATATATGAAAGGGTCAAACTGCAGGAGTCTGCTTGGGTGGGACGAACACGTGACCACAGAGACACTCTGCCATCTCACCTGAAGCCTGAAACACACAAAACACACAAAAATGGTAACATCAATTCTGACTGGATGGCAGGACTATGGCTCAATTTTTCTTACATTTAAGATAAATTTTCTCTAATAGTATTGTTATATCACTTCTATAATTTAAAATAGATTTTAAAAAAAAGAAAGGTAGGGGAATTTATGTTCTAGAGCAAGTAAAAGTCAAGATAATCACAAAACTTGAGATGATGACATGTAAATCTTGAGAAATTGAAATCAGACCCAATATAGACAATTTTCTTTTTAAAATGTCACAAAAATTAGAGGAAAAATGGAGAATGCAGAGCCTAGAGGAAAGACAATATACTCAAGAAGAGCAAAATTCTGACAATTTTGTGATGCTGCTGGGTTTTTTATAATATACAACCGGATGATGAAAAAGTTGCAAAATCAGACCAGGGGCACCTGGCTGGCTCAGTTGGTTAAGCGTTGGGCTCTTGATTTCAGCTCAGGTCATGATCTCACAGTTCATGAGTTTGAGCCCTGCATCAGGCTCTGTGCTGACAGCGTGGCGCCTGCTTCGGATTCTCTCTCCCCCTCTTTCGCTCTGCCCTTCCCCACTCACACACACAGGGACACACTACCTCAAAATAAATAAACTTTAAAAATAAAAAAAGAGGGGCACCTGAGTGGCTCAGTTTGTTAAGTGTCTGACTTCGGCTCAGATCATGATCTTGCAGTTCATGAGTTTCAGTCTCATGTCAGGTTCTGCTGCCAGCTCAGAGCCCGGAGCCTGCTTCAGATTCTGTGTCTCCCTCTCTCTCTGCCCCTCCCCTGCTCACACTCTGTCTGTCTATCTCTCTCTCTCTCAAATAAATGAGTATTTAAAAAAGAGAAAGAAGGAGAAAAAGAAAATCAGACCAAACAAGAACCCATGAGGTATGCTGTACCATCACTCGGGCCTGTTGCTGGAAAGCGAGAGGTGATTGGTGTCTCAGCCTAACCCCCATAATGGATCCAGAGGCCTGGCTGTGCCAAATGGGGGAGAGACCACAAATTCTTTTGGAAAAAGGAAAATAAGACAAAACAACAAACATGCATGCATAGATACATACATACATGCAAAAACTAATCTAGGCAAGAGGGTGCATCTAGTACTGACTCTTCAAAAGACATCTTCAGTGGCTAGGCTTTAAGAGATTCAACATATCATGGCCCACTCCCACTCTCACCATTACTATTTAACAGAGTACTCAAAGTCTTAGCCTCAGCAATCAGACAACAAAAAGAAAGAAAAGGCACCCAAAGTGGCAAGGAGGAAGTCAAATTTTCACTATTTGCAGACAACATGATACTCTATGTAGAAAACCCAAAAGACCCCACCAAAAAATTTCTAGAATACATGAAATCAGCAAAGTCGCCAGATACAAAATCAACATGCAGAAATCTGTTGCACTTCTATATACCACAAACAAAGCAGCAGAAAGAGAAATCAAGGAATCAATCCTATTTGCAATTGCACTAAAAACAATAAGATACCTAGGAATAAACCTAACCAAAGTGATAAAAGATCTATACTCTGAAAACTATAGAACACTTATTAAAGAAATTGAAGAGGACACAAAGAAATGGAAAAGCACTCCACACTCGTGGATTAGAAGAACATTGTTAAAATGTCTATACTACCCAAAACAATCTGCACATTTAATGCAATCCCTATCAAAATACCACCAACATTTTTCATAGAGCTAGAACAAACAATCCTAAAATTTGTATGGAACCAAAAAGGCCTGAATAGCCAAAGCTATTCTGAAAAAGAAAAACAAAATTAGAGACATCATGATTCCAGATTTCAAGCTATATTCAAAGCTGTAGTCATCAAGACAGTATGGTACTGGCACAAAAAGAGACACATAGTTCGGTGGAATAGAATAGAAAACCCAGAAATGGACCCACAACTATATGCTAAACTTACCTTCAACAAAGCAGAAAAGAACATCCAATGGAAAAAGACAGTCTCTTCAACAAAGGAAAATGGGAAAACTGGACAGTGACATGCAGAAGAATGAAACTGGACCACTTTCTTACACCATACACAAAAGTAAATTCAAAATGAATGAAAGACATAAATGTGAGACAGGAAACCATAAAAATCCTAGAGGAGAACAACATCTTTGACCTTGGCTGGAGCAACTTCTTATTAGACACATTGTCAAAGGCAAGGGAAACAAAAGTAAACATGAACTATTGGGACCTCATCAAGATAAAAAGCTTCTGCACAGGAAAAAACAAAAAACCAAAAACAACAATCAACAAAACAAAAAGGCAGCCTACAGAATGGGAGAAGATATTTGCAGACAATATATCTGATAAAGGGTTAGTATCCAAAACCTATAAAGAACTTATCAAACTCAAAACCAAAAAATCCAATTAAGAAATGGGCAGAAGACATGAATAGATACTTTTCGAAAGAATACATCCAGATAGCTAACAGACACATAAAAAGATGCTCAAAATCACTCATTATCAGGGAAATATGAATAAAAACCACAATGAGATACCATCTCACCCCTGTCAGGATGGCTAAAATTAACAACAGGAGAAACAACAGGTGTTGGCGATGATGCAGAGAAAGGGGAATCCTTCTGCACTGCTGGTGCGAAGGCAAATGGGTGCAGCCACTCTGGAGGTTCAAGAAACTAAAAACAGAACTACCCTAAGACCCAGCAATTGCACTACTAAGTATTTACCCAAAGGATACAAAAATACAGATTTGAAGGAGTACGTGTACCCAATGTTTATAGCAGCATTATCAACAATAGCCAAACTCTGGAGAGAGCCCAAATGTCCATTGACTGACGAATGGATAAAGAAGATATGACATAAAAATATATAAATACACACACACACACACACACACACACACACACACACACACACACAAAATGGAATATTACTCAGCCATCAAAAAAGAATGTAATCTTGCCATTTAAAATGATGTGGATGGAGCTAAAATGTATTATGCTAAGCAAAGTAAGTCAATCAGAGAAAGACAAATATCATATGATTTCATACATATGTGGAATTTAAGAAACAAAATAGATGAATATGTGGAAGGGAGAGGGGAGAAGAGAGGGAAATAAGCCACAAGAGACTCTTAATGATAAAGAACAAACTATGGTTTGACAGAGGGAGGTGGGTGGGAGATGGACTAGACGGGATATGGTACTAAGGAGGGCGCTTGTTGTGACGAGCACTGGGTGTTGTAGGTAAGTGAAGAATCACTGAATTTCACTCCTGAAGCCAAAATTGCACTAGAATTTAAATTTAAAATAAGTTTTAAAATTTTAATTAAAAGTAACATATTATGGCCCACACCCTCTAAAATTACTTGTGACATTTTTATATTCCAAAATTTCCCTGGTAAATATGTTAATGAAAAAAGTTTTTGCATTTGTATAATAATGAAAACCTTTTATCTTTCTTTTATTTGAAATTCCTGATTAACTTTATTTGCCAAGCACTGTAAGTGTTTTTATGCATTCCATCTCACTCTCCCCAACCCCCTTGATACTTAAGTATATCAGTCAATGCTCTGAAAGACTAAAATTCTATTATTTGGCATCCACCTATGTCTTATTTACTATTAATATAAAATTCTAGTTAACTTAGACACAAATTCCACTTTAATATCTGTACAAAAGGATGACAATAATTGCCTAGAGTCAAGAAATACAGTGTTTTTTTTGATATTTTGTCTTTATCACCTCTGTTCAAAGCCTGAAACAGTGCCAAATACAATAACATCAGATTTTGTACAGAATACTTCTTTTCTAGTTTATCCACATTTATTATTTTTATTATTATTTTTTGTACAAAATACTTTTAATGGTTAGAAAAATTCCAGCTTTCAGGGTGCCTGTGTGGCTCAGTTGGTTAAGCATCCAACTTTAGCTCAGGTCATGTTCTCACGGTCTGTGAATTCGAGCCCCACATCAGGCTCTGTGCTGACAGCTCAGAGCCTGGAGCCTGCTTCAGATTCTGTGTCTCCCTCTCTCTCTGCCCCCCCCCCCCAGCTCATGCTCTGCCTCTCTCTGTCTCTCAAAAATGAATACACATTTAAAAATTGTTTTAAAAATTCCAGCTTTCTTATTCATTCATTCATTCATTCACTCTTATTGTTGTACAACTGATGCAGCTTTCTTCAGTAATTTCCAAATATGATTCAAACCCAAATGATTAACTCCATAAAAAGATACAAACTTTACTTTTCATTAATAATTCTGAAAGAGATTATCCTTCATAAAGTTACCTTATAAAATAATCCAGTGATTACAATATTTTGCTTTGATAATATATTCCATAGAACATAAAAATATACTCACTGGAAGGCTTAGGAATTCATTAAAGTAGTCCACAAGGAAATCATCTGTTGCCAAAGAATCTTCCTGAAAAAATATAAAACACAATATTATGCTTATACTGAGATGTTTTAAAACTTGCCAATATTATTCTCTAATTCTGCTTATCAAAAGATTATAATGTAGATCCTCAGATCTTTTTCAGTCTGTCAACAGCAAGTGCTCACTATAAATAGAACACAGTGCTACAATCTCTGGAGGAAAGAAAGAAGAAAACAGAATGGAGCACACTCTTAAAAGATTTTGTCAGTATGCCTAGCTGGAAAACAGAACACATGAAAAATATAGCACAGCACTTAAATGAAATATAGTACAAAACTCAACACAAGGTAAATTTCCTACAGACGTATTTTTATACACTTATGTATATGATATTTATTTATATTATTATATTAAATATATTTTATTACAATAATGGCAGAATCAATAAAGACAGAACCGTGTTTGAAGTTAAAATGAAATTCAGAATGTAAATTTCTTAAATTGCCTAATGGAAGTGATAAACTAAGTAAAGAAAATATTCTACTGCCTCCTCCCCAGAATGAGACAGCTTTAGTAATCTGACAGTTAGTAATTTGCATGAAGAAACTTTGACAATGCATATGTTCTAAGCATAAAGATTGTATATATTTTTTCCATAACTATCTCACCCACCAACATAGCCACTTTTAAAACTGGCAAAATTGGAAAGCCCCTGCCAAGAACAAATTTTCTCTTCCAAATAAAACACCTTATTTTATTAGCAATTGTTTCCATTGTGTCAAAAGCATATCATGGCATACTCTGCTATACAGTACATGTGTTTATTTTGTTATTCATAATTATATTTCCACTTTGCAAATCTAACATGAAAGTTGACAATATGACACAATGCTATTATTTCCATATGGCTGATTATTTTCTTCTTATATTGGCCAATTTTTAAAATTTGTTGAAGTATAGTGTTGCAGTGTAAGGAAGATACTCTAGCATATTGACTTGGAAAATAGATTTTGCAGGGTAATTTCTCTAAGTATTTGTAGTACAATTAGTATAGAGTTATAAATAACCACTTACAGGATTTACATCAAGGAACGTACTAAAAATCTGAACTTTAAAACTAAGGATTTAGCTTACTAAAAATCTCAACTGATTAAAACAACAACACACTTAGCATCTCATAAACCGTCTACGTTCATAGTGGTACCTCAATAATATATTCTCAAAGTTCTGACTGGCGAAGATTTAACAAAGCAGAGCAAGTCTGGTAGAGGTGATATACAGCTAATAAGCTTTCAAATTTTACCTTTCAAAGTTACTTTAATTTTCTGGACTTTATTTAGTGAACTATCTACTTTCTGCTAAGTCTTAAGAGAAATCAACTGAATTTAATAAATATTTTTAGGATCTCCTAGATGGAGGGCACTGTCCCACAGTAAGGGTGGCCAAATTTTGTACTACTGGGCTCATGATCAAAAATCCTCAGATGGGAAGCATGAGTATTTTAATTGATAACAGTAAGGGAGTACTGTCCCTTACTAATTTTTCTAAAATAGCACCTTATTTTTAAATTTTACCTATCAAACAGAATGTGCATTTCACAGAGTCAGGTGCACCTAAATATTGTTAGAATATGGCCAGTCACATGGCCATAAATTTCTAGATAATCCTCAGACTCATATATTCATTTCCAGTTGCCTCACCCTTCTCAGAGATTGTAACTCAATGAGTTCCAAACTATCTATGATGAAGTAGCTGTTTTGTTTTGTGTGTTCCCTAAGTTTCAGACAAATAACCTATAAAATACAATAAGAATGAATTACTAGAAAATGAAATAAAAGATACAAATACAAAAGCCCAATGGTTTATTACCAAATTCAGTAGATATAAACAGACTCTGTCAACATACCATAAAGTTTTTACATGTTTGCTCTCGACTTCTGAACTCATCTCAACAAGGACTGATGAGAGTTTCAGGCAGCTCTGGTCGACAAACCCTCATCAAGTAGCACTGCCTACCTGGTGAACAGTTTGCTTCCAGCAACCTCAGGTGCCCTGAAACTGAACCACACCAATAGGGCATTTCTCTGGCGTTCAGTCACATCCTCAGGTTTGCATTTCCAACCATAGAAACTCCAAGTATTCACAAACATCAAAATCTGTATTTCTTTTCTGAAGCTATATCTTGCTTTCTCCCCATATGAAATATCAGCACTTCTGCTGCTACCAGGGAAGTTCTGCAAGGGAAATAAGCATGGCCTCCAAGTGCCGACTCAGTTCTCCTGTTGCACTTCAATGGGAAGGCCTGCACGTCTCTAAATAAATGAGCATATCTTCCCACTGAAGCTTCTAGTCCAACATGTTCAGATAATTTGTCATATCAGTGAGCCAATGAGGATCTTTATGAAACCCTTTACATATTATTTATCTATCCTTATTTATTAAGGATCTTCATAAACACTTTATTCTCAAAACGCTTCATTTAAAAAATGCCTTGATCTAAAGAAACTTACTCTTTGTAAGTTTCCACAATCTAGTCACACGGCTGTATTAAAATGAACTAAGTCGCCATGCTTGGGATTAATATATTCCAAATAACCAATAAACTGGTGATGGTTATTAATGGCACAATCAAGAAGAAAACTGAGTTACAATCAATTCCTCCATTACATCATTCCATGAACCTGACTGCAAACTTTGCAGCACAGATTCTCTGCTGAATGATGCAATGGAAGGTAGGAACATTTTTTCAGAATTGAATACACACTTGAAACCTGTTTTTTCATGTATTACAGGTGTGCCATCTGTGAAAGTGAAGTCAGCTTTTCCGTTTTTAGTCCAGACTTCTCAAATTTCTTCCTGAAAGAGGGTTAAGCAAAATAGTTTATATGTGCTGGCTAATTATGGTAGACAAAAAATTTTTTGCTTAAGAATTTATTTTGCTGAGCCCTCAAATCAGATAAACTACAATTAGTTCACCACTCTAAAACAGGCAAGATATACAAAGAAGACCTTGTAAACAAGGAAGATGAAGGAAGATATACATAGACATAAACCATAGTCCACCAAAGAATATGATACATGCCAAAAGAAAATTATAGTATTAAATGTTTCCTCTCAAAAGAAGGAGATATTATCTGGTAGGAGGAATTAGAAGAGACTCAAGTGGAGAAAATGGCATTTGAAGTAACTTCAATTCTACAATTAGAAATACATAAATGAGAAGCAACAATGCGAAGCACAGAGAGAAATGCATGAGCAAAGCAACGTGGAAATCAAAACACAGTAAAAGTGATCACGGTTAGCTAATGGCAGAAGTAGAAAAATAATCCATGTTTCCAACTTCATTTCAAGCCATTCACACATTACACCAAAGCTATTCATCTACTATCCAATGCTGAATCCTATACTGACACACCTTAGATTAAGAATGCTATCATCAGTCAGTGAATAAGACAGACCGTATTTCAAAAATTACAGCCATCAGGATGCACCTAGTTTTATTGTTTCTTCCTAAATTACACATGATCTTTCTTTTCTCCTTTCGAAACAAGCCAATCACTAGACCAGAGCTCCTCACTAGGGGAAGACAATGGAGTTCAACGGGTCAAATGAAAGTGGACCTCTTCAGCCTTCAAGGCAACCAGGCACAGCCAGGGATGGCTGGGGCTCCCAGGATGGTGACTCAAGGTTGTGAGCAACCTTGTTTGGTACTCCTCATGTCCATCTTCCTCCCCTGGATAAAGTGATTTATGAGTCACATTCCACACCCACTGCTCCTCTGTAAGACACTGAGCAAAGCCAACGAGTTGCTCAAGCCCCTGGACATAGATTTATTAGCTATGTGCAGAGCATACACTGTCCCATGGAGCTCCCAGAAGAGCTTGTTTTAGATGTCCAAGAAAACAGCACAAGACAACGGTGCTGACAGCTTGGAGGAAAGGGGGAAGGGAGATCCTGGAAGGCTACAGATGACAGCTCCAAATCTCTGCCTTCACATATATCAGATATTTCTGTCCACTGGTAACCGATGTATGCCTGTAGTAGCATCCAAGCTAGATATAAGGTGATCAGTCAAAAAACGTATGCATATCCTGCAACACAGACTTTCATCATTACTTTGAAATATTTGATATGAAACATTTTATTGATTTGTTTCTTTTTATTTTTATTTTTATTTATTTTTGACAGAGAGAGAGAGAGTGAAAGCAGGGGAGGGGCAGAGAGAGAAGGAGGCACAGAATCCGAAGCAGGCTCCAGGCTCTGAGTTGTTAACACAGAGCCTGACTTGGGGCTTGAACTCACAAACCTGTGAGATCATGACCTGAGCTGAAGTCAGATGCTTAACTGACTGAGCCACCTAGGCACCCCACATTTTATTGATTTCTAAATCTATTTCTTTATCCTAAGAAATATTAACTTTGTGTTTGTCATGAAAAAAAGAACTATTAAATGTTAATCTCAACTCTTGCAATTTTAAATGGTTACAAAAATTGTCTAAAAAATTTTAACTCTTATTGGGTGATACAGTTTTTTACCAATAGAGACTATTCAAGAATTATAAGGGATCACCATTAAAAAGTCTTGATTAGTAATTGCATACAGTCATTTCAACTATAAAACTTGATATTAAAAAGTTACCTACATCCAAAAAGGAAATTAAGAAAATAATTCCATTTACAAAGAATTTACTGAAAAGAAGTTAGAGAAGATATAAGTACATGGAAAGACATACCATGTTCATGAATTGGAAGCAATATTGTTAAAATGACAATCCACCCAAAGCAATCTACAGATTTAATACAATCTCCACCAAAATCCCAATAACATTATTTTTATTTATTTTTTTTTTTTTTTTTTTTTGCATAAATAGAAAAACTCATCCTAGGGGTGGCTGGGTGGCTCAGTCAGTTAAACGTCTGACTCTTGGTTTTGGCTCAGGTCATGATCTCATGGTTTGTAGGTTCAAGCTCCACATTGGACTCTGTGCTGACAGTGTGGAGCCTGCTTGGGATTCTCTCTGTCCCCACCCCCCGCCCCTCCCATGTCTCTCTCTCACTCTCTTTCTCTCTGTCTCTCTCAAAATAAGTGGATAAACATTAAAAAAATAATAAAGATTTTAAAAAAGGAAGAAAAACTCATTCTAAAACTCATATGGAATTTCAAGGGACCTTAAATAGCCAAAACCACCTTGAAAAAGAACAAAGTTGGAGGACTCCTATATCCTGATTTCAAAGCTTACTATAAAACTAAAGTAATCAAAACAGTATGGCATAAAGACAGACTCACAGACTACTGGAAGAGAATAATGTCCATAAATAAATCCTCTCATACATGATCAAATGATTTTCAACAAGGATACTAAGACCAGTCAGTGAGGAAAGGACATTCTTTTTCAACAAATGGTGCTAAGAAAACTTAATGACGTTGGACTCTGACCTTGACGTTGGACCCTGACCTTATAACCATACACAAAAATTAACTCAAAATGGATGAAAGACCCAAACATAAGAGTTAAAACTACAAAATATTTACAAAAAAATAAGGATAAATCTTCAAGAGCTTGTATTTGCCTGTGGATTCTTAGATATTGCACCAAAAGCATGAGCAACAAAAGAAAAAATAAATCGGGACTTTATAAAAATTTTTTAATTTTATGCATCAAAACCTTCTCTTAAGAAAGTGAAAAAACCTACAGAATGTGAGAAAATGTTTGCAAATCATACACATGATAAGCAAGAAAAAGATAAACAATCCAAATTTTTCATATGGGCAAAGGTCTTGAATAGACATTTCTATAAAGAAGACATTCAGGAGCGCCTGGGTGGCTCAGTCGGTTAAGTGGCCAACTTCAGCTCAGGTCATGATCTCACAGTTCATCAGTTAGAGTCCCACATCAGGTAAGTTTGAGCCCTACATCGGGTGAACATGAGCCCTGTATCAGGTGAGCTCGAGCCCCACTTCATATAAAACACGAGCCCCAGCTGAGCCCCACTTCTCTCTCACTCTCTCTCTCTGCCTCTCAAGAGATTCTCTTTCTCTCTCTCTCTCTCTGCTCCTCTCTCACTTGCGCCCTCTCTCTCAAAAAAAAAAAAAAAAAAAAAAAAAGGAATGCAATTCTGATACATACAACAACATGAATGACCCCTGAAAATGTTATGCTAAGTAAAACAAGCCAGACACGAAAGGGCAAATACTGTATGATTCCACTTATATGAGGTACCTAGAATAGTCAAATCTGTAAAGACAGAAAGTAGAATAATGGTAACCAGGAGTTATGGGAGGGGTAATGGGAAGTTACTGTCTAATGAATACAGAGTTTCAGTTTGGGAAGATGAAAAACTTGTGGACGTGGATAGTGGGGAATACTGTACCACAGTGTGAATGTGCTGGATGCCACTGAATTGTACACTTCAAAATGGCAGGTAAATTAAATTTTATGTTTTACAACAATAAAAGGTATGCACACACCATAATCACTCAACAACATGGATGAATCTTAATAACATTATGCTGAGCAAAAGACTTGCACAAAAGAAAATTAACTGTATGATTCTATTTATATGAAGTTAAATCTAAGTAAAATCTATAATCTATGCTACTAATCTATGGTGAAACATAGGACAGTAGTTGTCTTAGGGGAGTGGAGGCAAAAGAAATTAGGAAGAGGTTTGAAGAGACTTCCTAAGATTATAGAAATGTTCTATATATTAATGAATGTTTGGATTACATCGTTGGATACACTTGTCAAAATTCATCAAATGGTACCCTTAAAAATTTTTTTTTAAAAAACCTTTTTACATTTATTTATTTTTGAGAGACAGAGCACAAGCAGGGGATGGGCAGAGAGAGAAGGAGACATGAATCCAAAGCAGGCTCCAGGCTCCGGGGTCCACACAGAGCCCAACACAGGGCTTGAACTCACAAACCGCAAGATCATGACCTGAGCCGAAGTTGGCCGCTCAACCGACTGAGCCACCCAGACACCCCCCCCCTTAAAGTTTTTTCTATTTCATTGTGCGTAAATTTTACATCAACAAAAGAACCCCACAAACTAATACAAAACAGTAGTTTATGATATTCATGCTTAGAAATTCCTGCTTAGAAATGTTTAGGGTTGATATGTATCATGTGGATACCTGCAACTTACTTTGAAACATATTTTAAAAGTGGATTGAGGGGCGCCTGGGTGGCTCAGTCGGTTGAGCGGCCGACTTCGGCTCAGGTCATGATCTCATGATCCGTGAGTTCGAGCCCCGCGTCGGGCTCTGTGCTGACAGCTCAGAGCCTGGAGCCTGTTTCAGATTCTGTGTCTCCCTCTCTCTGACCCTCCCCCGTTCATGCTCTGTCTCTCTCTGTCTCAAAAATAAATAAACGTTAAAAAAAAAATTTTTTTTTTAAAAAGTGAATTGATGGATAGATGGCATGGTGGACAGGATAGAAACACATAAAACCAAATGTAGCAAAACGTTAATAACTGTGAAATCTTAGTGGTGAGTATATAGGTGTTCACTATACAAGTCTTGCAACTTTCTCATATGTTTAAAGTTTTTCACAATAAAATGGAGGGGGGAGTTACGTGCAAGGAAACAATATCAAGGTTCTTGGCACCTTATGGATGATCAGCCTTCTTAGCCTCCTGTGTACTAAATGACAGACCCCAAATCACTATCACCACCTCTAGAATAAGCCCCTGGACATGTGATCATCTTCTGACCACTACCCTGGGATCCCATCCACTAAGGGTCAGACCTAGGACCTCTGCTACACCCTGCTGTCCATAACATGCCAAATCTTATCTTCCCTACCCCTCCTTACCCACACCACACTATGAATCAGTCTTTCTAATCACATTTCAATTAATACAAGAGATCTACCTGCCCCCCAACGCCCAACCCTTTTCTGTCACAAAAAGAGTTTATAATGAATGCAATTTGGCTACTGCCCAGCTGTCCAGCTTCAACCCATACCACCATGCTTCAGTCATAGCATTTTTTTACAGTTCTACACCTTTGCACATGCTGATTATTCTACCTAGAAAAAAAAAATTTTTTTTTTTTGCCTTATTCTCCTGCCTACCCTTTTTCTTCCCCAAAGTCTAGAGTAGTGGTCACCTATTTTCCCCTATCACAACCTTTAACACTTCACACTAAAATTGTCTGTTTACACATCCCACCCACTGGATTGTGAACTTCTGGAAGAAAAAGGTTCTTTTTTATTCACTTTTTCGATTCCCAATGCTTTTAGATAATAGATAATTACAACATTTTTGTTGAATGAATGCTTGAATGATTACATTAAGGATATGAAAGCTGAAAAGACTGGTAGCCTAATAAAGACTCTAGTAAAACAATATTAAAATAAAAAGGAGAGATATTACAAAAAGAGGAAAAGAGTCAGATAAGGAGAACACAAGGAGAAACACACTCCACAAGGTGGCTTGTTGAAAGTGCACCCTGCTTACCATCAAAGCATTTGGGGAAATTTAAGAACTCGTGGTGTATTTCTCAGACCCATCTGGTTTACAAAATTGTACTGTATTATGAATGTAGTGTATGAAGGAGGCAGAAAATAAGGGTGTCTCATGCAATAAAGACCAGAAGTATGGACCCTCCTCCTTTCATTCCTAAGAGTTACCACCACAAATTTCAATCAGCATCTACCCAGCAACAGATTTCTGTTCTCACTCTCTCTACTGGAAGAAATTCTCAAAGATCTGGGGAAGATAAAGGAAGCTCTCAATTCCCTTTTATCCAATTTCATCCCTAATCATACCTACTTGGCTTCAGTCAGTTCATTTGGCCAAATACCCTAAGGCTTTCTCCCTGTACAAAGGTCCTTACAACCTGATATTCTAATTTAAAAGAGAGAACCTCGGGGTGCCTAGGTGGCTCAGTGGGTTAAGTGCCTGACTTGATTTCAGCTCAGGCCATGATCTCACAGTCCATCAGCTGAAGCCCTGCATTGGGCTTCATGCTGTCAGCCTGGGATTCTCTCTCTCCCTCTCTCTCTGTCCCTCCCCTGCTTGTGCTCTCTCAAAAATAAATAAATTTTAAAAAATGTATCACCTCTTCTCCCATCCCACACCTTACCCATGGGTAAAAAGTTTCCCTAAGTCCTAATGCACTTTTGATTCAAACCTCAAAATTCACACTTAAACATAACTGCTTATCCTTACTGTTTCACATTAAAGGTCATCTCTCCAATCAGAAACTATACCACTTTTGAGAATACTAGTGGACAATGTGTGTCCCCAGTAGTGCCTAATAAAGCTGTAAGTGCAAGGAGTTGCTTAACAATATGCTTGGTCACTAACTTATTGGTGGAACTTCTAATGCAGTTTCTGCAGTTCCAGAAAGCATCAGAAATTCGATTCCAACCAGAGAACTGGACTCCATTGAGATGGAAGAATTCCAAACAGACTAACACTTTCCAAAGGACCTGAAGACCTGTCTGTTTCCAAATGACTTCTTGGAAACACTTGTGGTGCACGCTCTTAAGAAGAGAGAGGGAACCGAGGGAAAGGAATGGTGCCTATGTCTACCTGCTCCTGCCCTCCACCATTTCCATATAATGCCACCTCTGTGTGGACTTTAATTTCACTCAACCTATACAGACAGCATAATATGAAGCTGAACGAGCAAAAGATTAGCTAAAAATGAATATCCTTCTTAATAAGTTAAATACCGTAAATACTGCTTGAAGGTACAGTCCCTCTTGTTTTGATGGTAAAAATAAAGGGATCTGCTTTTCTTTTTTTTTTTTAATGTCATCTGCTTTTAAAATTAATGAAACTGTGGGCTTTACATATCAGAAAATCTTAAAAAAAAAAGAAATCATTGAACTACAAAATTTTTACTCTACAAAGACTGTTTTGAGTCATGACATGCCCGCCTGCATAGTTTCAAACAGTTTTGGGGGCACAAGAAAAAAATATGATTATTTTGGATTTAAGAGTCAAATAATTAAGTCTTTAATATGAATTTATTGTCTATTTTAAAGCTAAAAATAATTTAGGAGTCACTCTCACTTTAAACTTTCCTCAATGTATACCTAACACATAATCAAATCCCAATGTAACATAAAGCAGCCTGAACTCTACTTTTCTTGCTATGACAGATTTATATTTCAGTTTTTAGGGAATATAAAAATGAGAGAGGTTTGGATTAAGGGAAGGGATGAAAAGAAGCATTCACTTTATCACTTTCATTATTTGAAGTATTTATAACAATATTCATACATTGCTTAGTTAAAAATATACTCCCAGAGGAACTAAGGAGAAAATATAGTGTATTAAATTTCTTGTGTATATATTTTCCCTAACAGAAGTACCAAAAATCAAACAAATACAAAGTTAACAAAAATACTAAAGTAGAAAAATGCCACCAGAGAAGTGTTTAAGAAATATAGAATATAGGGGCTAGTGGGTGGCTCAGTCGGTTAAGCATCTGACTCTTGATTTTTGGCTCAGGTCATGATCTCATGGTTTTGTGAATCGGAGTCCCGTGTTGGGCTCTGCACTGACAGTGTGGAGACTGCTTGGGATTCTCTCTCTCCCTCTCTCTCTCAAAATAAATAAACATAAAAAAAAGAATTATAGAATATATATTAAATGAAACTTTTCAAAAAAAAAAAAGTGAAGTATAGCATAACGTATAAAGAACCTGAATCACTATGTCGTACACCTGAGACTAATATGACATCGTGTGTCAACTACACTCTAAAAAGTTTTTAAGTAAAAAAATAACAAAATTAAATTAAAATAAGTGAAACAAATCATACTATCACGTATGAAGATATCCATCAACCAAAATTTATTAATCACCTAATAGTATATTCTGGACATCGTACTACACACTCTAGGGAACGTGAAGATGTACTGAGACATAGTACCAGCCCTGTAATAGTTGCCAGTTTTGCTACGAAATTGCAAATTTCACATATGAATGTCAGGCAATGTGTCCCTGACCACAAATGATTTATCCTAACAGAGTTATTCTGTCCTTTGAGGCTGAAGATCTCATGTAAGAGTTAACGTATTTTACAGATGTCCACAACAGCACTGTACTTTTTACAGCACTGACGGAGAAAATACAGTACGAAAAAAGTTCCTGTGAATATAGGAGCACTTTATAGTAGTATAGACTCTGCTGTCAATAATGGAAAAACAAGGGGCGCCTGGGTGGTTCAGTCGGTTAAGCGTCAGACTTCAGCTCAGGTCACGATCTCAAGATGTGTGAGCTCGAGCCCCGTGTCGGGCTCTGTGCTGATGGCTCAGAGCCTGAAGCCTGCTTCCCAGTCTGTGTCTCCCGCTCTCTCTCTGCTCCTCCCCTGCTCATGCTCTGTCTCTCTCTGCCTCAAAAATAAATAAAAACATTAAAAAAAAATTTTTTTAAATAATGGAAAAACGAAATAACACTCTTTATGATACAAGTTTATTTCTCTCATATAATCAAAAGCAGTTCAGGACTGGCCTTCTCAAACAGCAGGTGCTCAGGTCCCTATGATCGTATGATGGAGGATCTGCTGTCTTCCGGACACCACTTCGATCTCATGATCCCAGCTGACTGCTTCAGCTCCAGCATCACATCCTCATTCCAGCCAGCAGGAAAGAAGAAAAACGGCATGTTCTCTCCTTTTACATTATGTGAGTGTTAGAGTCAGAGTGACTCAGATTCTAACCATGGCTTAACCAGGTACTAGCTGTGTGACCTAGGGGTGAGTTATTTAATCTCTATAAACCTCAGCTTTCCAGAATTAGGACCCGACACTTCTGCTTACGTTCCATTGACCACAATTTGGTTACATAACCACATTTAGCTGTAAGGAACACTAGAAAATGTAGTCTAAAATGGAGAGCAGTGTATCTCTTATATACTGTGGAAGAGGGTAGAATCGATTTAGGGAACCTAGAGAGCTCTGTCACATTATCTTTCTATAAATAATAATGAGAAAAAAATATTTTAATATTTTTAAAATTAACAATTTAAAATTAATAATAAAAGAAAAAATATTTTCACACTTTTGAAAAAACAGAGGTAAATGCATGTACAAGGTGTGAATTATTTCACCTACAGATAATGCTTGGTGAGCACATGAATTTGGGGAGCTGGTCACAAACTGGTCCCTACCACGAGCTGCACAGAGTTCAAAGGCAGTCCAAATGATCTGAGGTTGGACAGGTTTCACAGAGGAGATGAACTGGACCCTGAAGGGTGTGCAAGACTGGGAAAGAGAGGGGGAGGGTAACCAAGACAGAACTCTGCAGCAAAGGCAAGAAGGGCAGTTTGGCCAGGGCAGAAGGTATGTGGACATACTCTATAATCCCCCAAACAGTATGACATTATCTACCACACAGAAAGTAGTGGGAAGGAAGGTTTAAAAAGTCTGAAAAGTTATATAGGGACACATTGCCTGACATTCACATGTAATATAGAAAATACTGTGAGTGCCAAAGGGAGGTGTTTGACATTCTGGCTCTGCCAGTTATTAGATGTGTGGCCTCAGGCCAAGTTGGTTAGCACTGTGAACTTGAACTTCCTCGCCTGTGAAATGTGGGTGATAATAACCACCCAATGGAGTTGTTTTGAGGTTAAATACTACGTAGTCAGCATTCAATAAACAGTAGGATTCATAAAAGAGCTGAGTCATTAAGTAATACGGTAATTTTTTTTAGAGTTCATAACAATCTTTCAGCCAGGGTAGGAGGGATGGGAGAAGGAAAATGTAAAGATAGACAGAGCAAAGAAATATCATCCAGCACAGTCAATGCTCAGGAGTTTGCACTTTAAGCTTCAGGCCAAGAAAAATTGGAGTTGACAGAAGGACTATTGGAGGCAGTGATATCAGTTAGGACAACTGCCAAAGTCCAGGCCCAGGGATAAGGGCCTGAAATAAGACAGTAGCTGTGAGGATGGAGAAAAATATCTGGCTATGAAAGGAACTTGGTAAATGATTGCAGGCAGGACGTGAAGAAAGGGGAAGAAAGGTTCTGGCTTGGATGACTGAATGGCCAGTGGTACCATTCACCAAAACAAGAAAAAGAGGAAGAAAAACAGCATGGGGCGCAGGGGAGCAGAGAGGTAAGTTCACCTGACCACACTCTTGAAAAACAGAGGTAAAGGGGCACCTGGGTGGCTCAGTCGGTTAAGCAACTGACTTCGGCTCAGGTCATGATCTCATGGTTCGTGGGTTCAAGCCCCGCATCAGCCTCTGTGCTGACAGCTCAGAGCCAGGAGCCTGCTTCAGATTCTGTGTCTCCCTCTCTCTGCCCCTCCCCCACTTGGTGTGCACGCGCTCGCTCTCTCTCTCTCCCTCTCAAAAATAAATAAAATATAAAAAAAAGAAAAAGAAAAACAGAGGTAAATATGTGTGGAATGTGACTGTGGAGGTGAAACAGGGACATCCAGATGATGAAGGTGCCTGATGACCCAACAGATATTGAGTTCTGGAATCAGAAATGGTGCCTAGGCTGGAGATGTATAGATCCGGAAGCCCGGTGAAATAAGGGTGGCTAAAACTATACACGATCTCGCGGTCCGTGAGTTCGAGCCCCTCGTCGGGCTCTGGGCTGATGGCTCAGAGCCTGGAGCCTGTTTCCGATTCTGTGTCTCCCTCTCTCTCTGCCCCTCCCCCGTTCATGCTCTGTCTCTCTCTGTCCCAAAAATAAATAAACGTTGAAAAAAAAAAATTTTTTTTTAATAAAAAAAAAAAAAAAAAAACTATAGAAGAAGAAGAGGTCCTCCAGAGAGAGCCTGTGGATCAGAATCCCGAAGAAGGTCAACGCTTTCGTGGGCAAAGAAAGAGAAGCCAGAAATGGGAACGTCGACATGACAGATGGGAGAACTGGGAGATGGTGGTAACACAGACACCAAGAGAAAAAAGGGGTAGCTAATAAAGCCTTCTCTTAAGAGTTCCCAAACGGCTGCAAAGACCTGAAAAGGTCAGCAGCCTGCTCAAATGGTTAAGTGCAATGCTGCTGAGTGCCCCTCGGAGACTTGATGCTGGAATTGTATGGAAAAGATTGGCTCCAGGGGCGCCTCGGTGACTCAGTCAATTAAGCATCAGACTCGTGATTTCAGCTCAGGTCATGATCTCACAGTGCATGAGTTGAAGCCCGCGTCAGGCTCCATGCTGACAGCGCAGAGCCTGCTTGGGATTCTCTCTCCCTCTCTCTCTCTGCCCCTCCCTGGCTCTATCAAAATAAATAAATAAACTTAAAAAAAAAGAATATGAAAAAATGCCCAAAAAATAAGAAAGAAAGAAAGAAAGAAAGAAAGAAAGAAAGAAAGAAAGAAAGAAAGAAAGAAAGAAAAGAAAGAAAGATTGATTGGCTCGAGAAATGCTGACCTCCTGCTGGAATGTAGAATAGTTCTGGAAGCAGCTTAAAGAAATCTGCTACAACACAGGGTTACGCCAAGGCAACGAGAAGATGGGTGGAGTTGCTGACATGCTTTTTGTGCCTCTATCCTGATGTCTGTCTGTCTGTCTGTCTCTCTCCGAAGTGGACCAACGGTGTGGAAGGGTGAAAATGGAAGGTGCTAGCAGATATAGCCTAAGCCCTAAGCTTAGCCTAAGCTTTTTGAGACTTATCTTCAGCATCTAGCACTGCACGGTGGATATAGAAGCACCGGTGTCTGTTGAATAAAAAGCCAAAAGCAAATAAGATACTTGTCCAAGAAGAGAAATAAGTACCGGAGGACATAAGCAAATAACATCGAGAAATGGTGAAGAGAAGGAAAAATTTTTCTCTGCCCTTCATGGTCTTCCAGCTAGACTGAGTATTAAATTTACATGGGACAGATTAACAGATCAGATTCAACAGTGTACATATGGGGAATTCACCAAGACGTGGAAATTCCAAAGACAGGCAAAATGAGGCATATAGGTCATTCTGAACTAAGAAGGGGGCACGGGTCTGGGACTTCAAAGGGAAAAAATGTAATTCACAGGAAAATGAAAAGGAGTAAATGTTTGGTAAACAAATGTGTCCTGGGGACACTTGGAAATCATGGGACTTAGAGGACTTTGATCAAACAGGCCTTGCTAGGTTCCTCCCTGTCTACCACACCTAGTTCATATCATAACGTAGTTCTTTGTGGTGATGGTTCCCTTCCTGGTGCAGGTCCTCTACCTAAATTCTTTTTAGGCTGTTGTGGGAGAGGTTAGGAGCTTTTCTTGAATCTGCTGGGTTTCAACTACTTTTTAACCCAAAATAATCTTCATGCCAAAGTGACCCATCTTGGAGCAGCCTATCCTTGGCCCCTTCAGTGGTTAGAGCTGTTGGAATCAAACTCAGACCTTAGTGGGAAACAGGCACTGCTACCTCCTCTCTCTGTTTACCTTTGGGCAAGTTCCTTAAATACACAACAGGAATTACAATAGAACCCATCCTAGATATAGCACTCACCTAAATGACAAAGTAAATAATGTACTACTTAGCAAAGTACTTGTTACTACTCACCAGAAGTCTGACCTGAAAACATTTAGTACATTTTTATTTTTTTTAAGTTTATTTATTTTGAGAGAGACAGACACAGCACAAGTGGGGGAGGGGTAGAGAGAGGAGAGAGTAAGAATCCCAAGCAGGCTCCGTGTTGCCACAACAGAGTCTGATGTGGGGCTTGAACCCATGAAGCCGTGAGATCATGACCCAAGTCGAAACCAAGAGTCCCACGCTTAACCACCTGAGCCACCCAGGCTCACCCATTTAGTACATTTTTAAAGTACTTTAAAAATGTAATTATAACTATAAACCGACCACTTGTTTTCAATCAATCAACTGCACAACCACATCACCGTAAAACCACAGAGATAAAACGTTCCTCTCACAGAGTCATTAAAGAGTTTAGAGAAATAAAATGAAGTCATTTATGTAAAAGAACTTGAACAATAAATAGCACCCACCATAAAAATCAATTGGCCTCTTTTTAAAAAATGTACCTGTTAAAGAATGTAAAAAGGTCTTGTACTCAGCACCATTGTTGCCGAACCAAAGCTTCTATTACATTCATCTGGCAAAAAGGAGAAAAGAAAACCTACAGCTTTTTTCTACAATCTATGATTTGCTCTTTTTAAAGAGCCACGGGGGGAGGGGGAGATAGCCCTCTAAATGGTACTTACAAATTCTTCTTCTGTAATATCTGGTGGCTCTGAAACAAGATAAAATATGGCATTATCTCACTCAAATCTGATTTCCTCTTAAAGTAAATGAAATAATTTGAGACGGCACCTAGGCCTGCTTTCTACGTGGGCAAGCTCAGTAAAATGTTGGCCCTCTGTTCATTCTTTGCACATGGATTGAATTTTAAGTTGGAATTCAAGGTGGAAGGGGGGAGGAAAGGCCTCTGGAATCCAGCTTGGTCACTAATTCACTGTGACCCTGGAGTTAACCTTGTAGGCTTCCATTATTCCAGCTGCAAAACGGAGAATTAAGGAAGACAAAATAAGACGGTGCGAACGAGGCGATGCAAACGGGGGTCGGGGCTAGAGGTGGGGGGTGAGGAAGTTCGTAATAAAACGCCGTGAGAGGCGCAGTGGAGCCAGGTTTTCTAAAGCGCGGACGGTGGGGGGCGCCCGGGCGAGGAGAGGTCAAGTCCGGAGGCGGGTGTGTGGTCCCCGCCGCCGCACCTACCCGCGGTGAGCCGCTTCTCCGGCATGCCGCCGCCGTTGCCCGCGCCCGGCGCCCGCGCGGGGCCCTCAGGGCGCCACCGCCGGGCAGCGCCCGTCTCTCCCCGGGAGAGGGAGCCGGACGGGAGCGGACGCCGACGCAGAGCGGACGCCGACGCAGAGCGGACGCCGACGCAGAGCGGCGCGCGTGGCCCCCGCCGCGGCTGAGTTGCTATGGAGCTGAGACAATGCGGGCCGCCGCAGCCCGTCCTCCTCCGGGGCAGGGGGCGGGCGCCGCCGCCAGGGGCTGGGGGACCCCGCGCAGGGTCCCAACTCGCCGGGCCTCGTTCTTGTGGGGACCGCGACTCGGGCCTGGACCCTCGAGCAAAATCCCGGCCGCCCCGTCCAGGAAATTTGGTGTCTCCTAGTGAGAAGGGACTCGCGGGCGAGTGGGGGCGGGAGAGCGGCCCTGATGAGCTGGTCCTGAGAAAAGCAGGCAGAAAGGGGAGTCGGGCCCCAGGAGTTTTCTTGATACTGAAGGAGGGCAGAGCCACACACAGCGCCTGACCTCACCCTCGCTGTGAAAATTGCACATATTCGTGCGCTTTGGGAACCAGATCTGCCCCACATTTTTTGCTCCAGTCGGTTACGACTGCTGCGTTTTCAAGATATCATCTAAGCTTTAAAAATTACCCGAGGAGGCAGTGACGAAAGGACAATAAATTGAGTATGCCCATAGTGTGTATTCCAGAGAGTTTAAAAGTGAAATTCGAAAAAAAGAAAAACGGTACTTCTAATTAGGATTAGGAGGAGGAGGGGGAGGAGATTTTTAGAAAAGTCATGTCAACTCACATTTCCCAACCAACCAGATTTCCACCTCAGGCTCCCTCTGAGCCTAAGAACCCTAAATCCAATTCCTTGCTGTACATTACTCAGTGGTAGCTCTTCCTTGGATGCTTCCTAATCAACATATCCAAAAGGATATGTACATTTTCCATATTCATTATCTTTGAATTTCATCCTTCTAGGTAAATCCCATGTTCAGTAAGTGGTACCTTCATCTTCCAAGGGACTCAAGCCAGAAACCCCGTACTTAGCCAAGTCTACATTGAAGCATTTCTGGAATCCGGAGTCTTCTCTCCACTCCCATGAACAACAATTGCCTTAGCACAGGCCCCCGTTTGGAGTGTTGTAAAAACTTCCTAACTTGTCCCTTGTCCACTGTTTGCTTCCAGAGGAGTTCCCCGTAAATCCCTTCCCCATGCTGAAAGCCAAGCAATCTAAATGCAAATATGACCTATTTAAACCTTCAGTGGCTCCACATTTGCCTCCTAAGGCTATATGGAGGACAACCAAAGCCTGCCAGGGTCCTGCAAGTATGCGAATGCTTAAGCAAGCAAGGAGTCAGACAATGGATGCTTGTAGAACAAGGAACTGTAACACCTGCCTAGCTATATTTATTCCCTTTTCAGTAGTACATAGGCAAAGAGAAAAAACTGTAAACCACTACTTTGACCAACCAAAATCAGAGGGCCAAATGAAGTCAAGGGTGAGTAAGTAAATAGAAAGGTAAAGGGAGGTGTGAGGCAAAAAATCATAGAAGGGTTTTGTCAGCCCTTGCAAGGATCCCAGCTTTGATTCTGTCAAAATGCAAACCATAGAAGTTTTAGGCGGAGAAGTATCATGATCGCATTTTTATGTAAAAGGATCACTCTGGGGGCTGGATAGAGAACGTACCTGAGCACAGGTAGAAGTGGACAGGGGCTGATGGTGGCTCAACCCACGGTGGTAGCAGTGACAGGTTTGAGAACTCAGATTCTGCATGTATTTTAAAGGTAGAGCCAAGCAGATTTCCTGACAAGTTGACTGTGGGAATGAAACAAAGGAAGTAGTTGAGAGTAACTCCAAGGATTCTGGCAGGAACAAACAGAAGGATAGAGGTGCCATCACTGGAGATGAGGAAAGCTGTGAGTGGACCACGTTGTGAGGGAGAGTTTAAGAAGTCTATGAGCCATCCAAGTGAAGATTTTGAACTTGCACTTGATATAGAAGCCCGGAATGTAGGAGATGTGAGTTTGAGAGCTGACATATAAATAGGCTTTTTAGGCATTTGCCTGCGCTGTTTTTGCTGCTAGGGAAGCCTTTTGGCCTTTTTCAAGCAAAAATTTCTCATTCTCCAATAGTGAGCTTGAGTGTCATCTTCTCGAATGTACCTTCCCATTAATTCCTTTCACTGGCCTCTCCTATTGTTCCTGTATCCTTGGTAAAAAAAAAAAAAACTCGTATCTCAAAAACATACTAATATTAAAATAATCTGTACAGAGAGGTGCACCCTCTACCTTCAGTGTCACCTAGCAGACAGTAAACTCCTGGGGATTGAAAGAGATACATCTTATTTCACCCCCAATCCCAACCTCCAACTCACTCTATGGAGTGCTTGCCACTTTGTAAATATTTGTTGAAATATCTTCTCTGCATTGTAGTTATTCTGCACTGTGCCCTGTTCACAGAAAAGATTTGTTTATCCCTGTTTCAGATAACCACACCAGTGGGAGGTCAATTGTTGTTTTATCATCAAGTGTGGCTAACACTAATTGCACACTTACTATGGGCCTCTAACAATATCTGTAAGAGACTGGTATTATTCCCAACAGTTTAGGAAACTGAGTCTTCCAGAGGTGAGATAATTTGCTCAAAGACGAACAGCTTTAAAGTGTTCAAGCCGCAAGCTGATCCAGGTCTGATTCCAAAGCCTTGCTCTTTTACAACCATGCTATGTAGACTTTCTTTCTAAAAATAATCTCATGAGATTTAAAAAACAACCCAAGAACGACAAAGACTGTAATTTGAACCCAAATGCATAGGTTGTCAGTTATTCTAACGTTTTGGTGATTTTATTTTTCTAACAGCTTTATTAGATGTGATTCATATATCATCCAATTCACCTATCTAAAGTGTATGCTTTAGGGGCGCCTCAGTGGCCCAGTCAGTTAAGCATCTGACTCGTGATTTCAGCTCAGGACATGATCTCACGGTTCATGAGTTCAAGCCCCACATTGGGCTCTGCGCTGACAGTGAGGAGGCTACTTGGGAATTCTGTCTCCCTTTCTCTCTGTCCTTTCCTTGCTCACTTGCTATCTCTCTTGAAACAAAAAAACAATAAAACTTTAATAAAATTTTATAAAAAATAAAGTATACACTTCAATGATTTTTAGTACATTCAAAGTTGTGCAACTATCAGCAGAATGAATTTTAGAACATTTTTATTACCTCAAAAAAGTCTCATACCCTTTAGCTATTATCCCCAATTCCTCCTTCCCCCACCCCTAAGCAACCAGTAAACTACCTTCTGTTTCTGTGTATTTTCCTATTCTAGACATTTCATATCAATGGAATCATACCATATGTTGGGCTTTCATGACTGGTTTCTTTCACTTAGCATAATGTTTCTAAGATCCATTCATATTGTGGTATGAATCAGTGCTTCATTCCTTGTTATTGCTGAATAATCTTCCATTGTGCAGATATATCACAATTTGTCCATTCATCAGTTGGTAGACATTGGGTTGTTTCTACTTTTTGGCTATTATGAATGATGCTTCTATTAACAGTCATGTACAAGTTTTTGCGTGGACATATGTTTTCATTTCTCTTGAATATATACCTAGGAGTAGAATTGCTGGGTCAAAAGGTAATCCTGTGTTTGTTTGGCAACTCTTTGTAACTTTACTACCAGTAGCGGATTGAGGGTTCTGGTTTCACCTCATCCTCACTAACATTTGTTATCACCTTTTTTATTACAGCCATTCCACTGGGCGTGAAATGGTTGTTATCTCTTGGTAGGTTTGATTTGCATTACCCTGATGACTAGATTTTATTTATTTTAAAAATATTTTATTCTGTCTCTACTCCCCAAACTAGCTAGTTTTTCCAAAAAGGCCTTTGTCTACAACTAGTCTGTTTCACTGTTGAAAACCAATGCAGTCCCAAACCCAAAGTTTATAATGGGAATTATATCTACATAAATGGAATTAAGTTTCTGTTTATTCTGATTCTGCACATATTGTTAGCAAATTTGAAGGATGTGTTTGAGATGCCTTTGCTTAAAAATAGACTTTGCGGGGGCACCTGTGTGGCTTAGTCGGTTGAGCATCCAACTTCGACTCAAATCATGATCTCGAGGTCTGTGAATTCGAGCCTGACATCGGGCTCTGTGCTGACAGCTCAGAGCCTGGAGCCTGCTTCAGATTCTGTGTCTCCCTCTCTCTCTGCCCCTCCCCTGCTCATGCTCTGCCTCTCTCTCTGTCAAAAATAAATAAACATTAAGGGAACTCTGGAGAGCATCTCAATCTCCCTGTAAAACAGCTAAAATTGTAATGAGAAGCCAACATAACCATGGAACAGAAGTGATATCATGTTAAGCTGCTGTGGACAAAGAAAAATGATCAGGTTTCAAATACGAGGCCCAAACCAAATGTTTCAAGGGCTGGCCTAAATTGCAAAGATTAATTTACATAAAGGCTACTCTGTGGCCTGCTCAGGGGGAGAAGGTACAAGGATTTATTCAGTGATTTTCCCAAGTACTGCTGGAGAGATGTGCTAGGATGTGTATGTGTATGTGTATATATATCTCCTTGACAATCAAAAGTAAACTTTCAGGCATCCTAGCTGTTTAATGATTTAGAAGTACTACTCCTTTCTTGAGTTTGGTGTGGTTAGGTCCCACTTAAGCCTAGTCCTAAACTTTGTTGAACGTGAACAGGAATAGCACCAAAGGCTAAAATTTGTATTATCACTGTGATTTTAATTCTTAATAGTAATGAGACTTTTTTTTAATGGCTGAGAGTCTGAATATACAAATGGACAATGACCAGACCATATATCCCAATAGAACTCGGACTCAAACCCCTGCAGCAACCAGTCTTAGAAACCAGATAACAACCTCTGCAGCAGTAGACCCAGAATGGTCAAGACTTGGTCAGTAACTGCCAGTTTCCCTAATTTTTGTCCCTATTTCCAATTAAGAACCAACCAGAGAAAACCAAGTATGCTTTCCAAATCAATCACATAGGATGCCCTCGAGATTCCAGCTAGCATGCTTCCCTCTCCCCCATGCCAACAACCTCCAATCAGAGCATACCTGAAGTCTTCCCCTTTTTTCACTGTATAGCTTTCCCCCTCTCTTGCTTGCCTTTGAGTCTCTACCAAATGCGTGTGATGGTGACTGACTCCTTTTCCATATATGTAAGCTCTGAATAAATACCCTTTGTTTGTTCTTATTTGGATTGTTTTCATTTATTTCCACATAGCTAAACCATATTTTTAATTTTTACACACAAATGAATCAAAATGACAGAACAGTGCAGTAGATGTTTTCCCTGGCAGCTGGAGGGCAACATCTAATAACTTATGATACCAACCCCCACGGCAGTCCCTAAAGTAACTGCTGTTGTGGCAAGGAGATCAGAAACACAAATTATAAAATTTATATTTTTTTATTTATATTCTTTTTGATAATACCTTTCCTTTCTATGACATTACATATCTATATTAGATAACAACTATATATCCGTATCACGTTTAACTGGAAAACAGCGTTGTTTTTCTATTTCTTAACAGTTCATGATTTTTCGAAGAAAGAATATAATTAGTTTAATACTAGGCAATTTATTAACTTATCCAAGATAACTACCATCTGGACTTGCTGGTTTAGATTTATTATAATTATCAATATATTCCATTACATTACTTTGCTTCTTGCACAGACTGATGAGATCATTCAATTTTTAACCCTTACCCAGTTAAAGTTTTAAACTCTAATATTGCTCTAGGCTATTGTAGTTTTTACAAACAGAGGATATAGTTGACACTTGAACAACATGGGGGTTAGGGAAACCAAACCCCTGCACAGTTGAAAATCCATGCATATCTTCTGACCCCCCCCCCCCGCCAAATTTAACTCCTAATAGCCTACTGTTGATCAGAAGCCTTACCGAAAATATCAAAAGTCAGACAACACGTATTTTGTATGTTATATGTATTATATAATGTATTCTTACAATAAAGTAAGCTAGGGAGAAAGTATTAAAATCCTGAGAAAGAAAATACACTGGGGTGCCTGTGTGGCTCAGTTAAGCATCTGACTTCGGCTCAGGTCATGATCTCCTGGTTCATGGGTTCGAGCCCGCAGATGACTCTGTGCTGACAGCTCGGAGCCTGAAGCCTGCTTCAGATTCTGTGTCTCATTCTCTCTCTGCCCCTCCCCCACTCACACTCTATCTCTGTCTCTCTCTGTCTCAAAAATAAACATTTAAAAAAAAGAAAGAAAATACACTGACAGTACTCTACTGTTTCGAAAAAAATCTACATACCTACATATAAGTAGACCCAGTCAGCTTAAATCCATGTTGTTGAAGGGTCAACTGTACTTGAAAGTTGCTTAGAGAGTAGATCTTAAATGTTCTCATCACAGAAAAAATGTTAACTACGTGATGGGATGAAGGTGTTAGCTAATATGATGGTGGTGATCATTGTGCAATATAAAAGTGTATCAAATGTTGTACACCTTAAATATGCACAATCTTTATGTCAATATCTCAATTAAGCTGAAAAAAGGGAATATTACTTTTCTTCTTTTATTTTAATATTAGTACAATGTCTTGAATGTATATTTCCCTCTTTTTAAATTTTTTTAAATATTTATTTTTGAGAGAGAGAGAGAGAGAGACAGAGCGTGAGCAAGAGAGGGGCAGAGAGAGAGGGAGACACAGAATCCAAAGCAGACTCCAGGCTCTGAGCTGTCAGCACAGAGCCTGATGCGGGGCTGGAACTCACGAACCAGGAGATCATGACCTGAGCCAAAGTCAGACACTTAACCGACTGTGCCACCCAGGCGCCCCAATGTATTTCCCTCTTTTGGTACCAACGCAAAATATCTCAGCTGCCCTAGTGCATAAAAATGTGAACATCATGCTGTTTACTTTCTGCATGTGTAGTTTTTTACCACTTAATTCTAAAATGATGCATATTTCACCTCCAAAGGCCAATATCTTCTACCCCTACACACCTAATGTGTGTATACACACACATTTTAATTCAGCAAATGATTATCATATGGTTCATTATCATATCATGTGACAATCATTATTAATACAACAATTAATGTTTGCTCCATCATCTATCATGCACAAGACATTCTGCTAAAGGAGGTGGAGGGGTGAGTAAAACAGTTCTACTGATGGGGCGCCTGGGTGGCTCAGTCGGTTAAGCGTCCGACTTCAGCTCAGGTCGTGATCTCACAGTTCGTGGGTTCGAGCCCCGCGTCGGGCTCTGTGCTGACAGTGCAGAGCCTGGAGCCTGTTTCGGATTCTGTGTCTCCCTCTCTCTCTCTGACCCTCCCCTACTCATGCTCTGTCTCTCTCTGTCTCAAAAATAAATAAAAAACGTTAAAACAAATTAAAAAAAAAAAACAGTTCTACTGTTAAGGAACTTGCTAATGGTAGAAAACTACAAGAATTTTATACAAATTAAGACATGCCAGAAACACTGTAGTGTTATTTATACAAAAGTATAAATAAACACTAGATTCAAAGAAGGTAAAAATTTCATCTTGTTAGAGAGATCGTTGAAAATGACTCGTGGAAAGAAACTCAGGATTAGCTGGATTTGATGGGATTTGGTATAGCAAGGGAGAGGGGAGGTGGGAAAAAGCAGAGGGGAGATTTAGGAAACCGTAAGGAGTCTAGTTTGGCTGGAACAAAGTGTATAGAGTGGAATAGTGAGAGAGATTGCTAGAAAGTTAGGACCATTAGGAGATCCTGAGTTCAGCTACATTTTTAATAGGAAGCAACATAATTGGAGCCACATTTCAGTACAAATTACCTGGCAATGGCTATTTAGGACAGATTTAGATGGGGAGGAAGTAAAGGCAAAGAGACCTGTTAGGAAGTATTTACAGAAACTAGGTAAGCTGTGATTAGGACCTGAACCAAGCAAGCTCCACCTTCCTGCAGAAATGAGAATACCAGAGGGAAATAATTGGTAGCACACCACTGTTCAAACCAGGACTCACCATCATGGCTCTACTGCTCCTTCCACTCCTCTGGCTCCACTGTCCATGATGAGGGAGCCAGGAGGGCAGAGCCATTGAGCAAGTAAGTACAGACGGCCAAGGCAAAGACCCAGGTGCTAACAAGGTGTTCTAAGTCATCCCAGAAAACAGTGCACTCTTGCAATCCAGCTAAAATATTTTAATTAGCAACTCTGAGTAATAACTATTACCTAAATTTATTACACATGCATTTTTAAAGTTAAGTCAAGGAACATTTCCCCTATCTGGCAATGTCACATTACATCAACGTGAAATACATAAAAGTGAAATGAACTTTTTCAAAGGAGACCCAAAATCACCATAAATGAGTCTTTGGTGCCCCCTTGTGGAATGTTTAGTGTGAGCTTTGAAGTAAGTTACCTTCCACACAGAAACAGTAGTGGGTTATTTCCATCTTTTAAGACATTTAAAGTACTTTCTATATAGGCTACATTATTTTTAAGAGACACAACTTAAAGTAAGGCCATATAGGGGTGCCTAAGTGGTTCAGTCAGTTAAGCGTCCGACTTGATTCCAGCTCAGATCGTGATCTCACTGTTCGCGGGTTGGAGCCCACATCAGGCTGTTCACTGAAGGTGCAGAGCCTGCTTGGGATTCTCTCTTTGCCTCTCTCTCTCTGCCCCTCCCCTGCGTGCATGCACTCTTTGTCACTCAAAAATAAACAAACATTAAAAAGTAGCTTGAACTAAGGCCATATAAATAACCTAATTCAAACAAGAAACATAAAAGATCATATGTTGAAAATGTTCAGTACATTTTTGTCCTAAATTTACCATTTGTGTGTGTGTGTGTGAATCATAAATTAAGAAAAAGTAATGGAAAAACTTAGCTTTTTACAGGGCTAGGTAAGTACCAAAACTGTTTTCTCAATCGCACTTCTACCCTCAACTTTATTTATTAAAGTATTTAAATAGCTGGAATAATTCTTAACATCCATATTTATGCCCATACAAATGTTAGTGCAAAATGATCAGATAACTCTTAAAATGTTGTTTCTCCTTATATCACTTACCATAAGTTTCTGACCATTTGTTTTCCAAACCAGGGGATCAGAAATAAGAAAGTCCTCTCTTTACTGGAAATAGGTAGAAGCCAAAAAGAAAAATAATATTCCTGTCCATTGGCTAACAACGCTGTCGAGGGGGCAGACCATTGTGGGAAAAGATTGTTTCCTATCCTAAATCAGTAGAAGGTAAAGTATTTGTTGGTTTTCCCCAGATTTAACACGCATTTTTCCCTTATGTCCTTATTAAGCAGAAAAAAATTTAAAAATAAAGTGCCATTTTTAATCATCTATCTTGTTTTGCAATCTTTTGGGGAACACAGAATAGACCTATCAATAATCATTTGGTGAAATTTTACTTGTTACTTTCACTCAGTAATCAAAATGTGTAAGAATATAGTAATTACTGGAATGTGTTAATACTTATTTTCATGCCTTGTGTCTTTAGGTTGCAAAGACCTTAGACTGAAACAGTAGCCTTTCTCTGGAACTGAGTTCTCAGATAATAGTATATTCACGTGGTTCATTTAGTTTTCCAAATTATAAAGTTGCAAGGAACTACCAAGATAAGGAACTACTTCATTCAGGCAGAGTTGTTTTTAAATTAGAATTTTTCCCCCAACATGCCAATAGACTTTTCTCTCTTTTTAAGCTTATTTATTAGTAAATAAATATTTATTATTTTATAGAGAGAGGGAGAGAGAGAATTCCAAGCAGGTTCAGCGCCGCCAGAGCAGAGCCCAATATGTGGCTTGAACTCATGAGCCATGAGATCATGACCTGAGCTGAAACCAAGAGTCAGGCGCTTAACCGACTGAGCCACCGAGGTGCCACTAGATTTTTCTTTAATGGCAAAACAATCTTCCTTTTAAGACATGGTAATTATATGCATATTGAATTTATCACTGGGATCCTGCAAAGAGTTTTGTCATGTAAAAGTGACAGACTCCCTCTGGTGGAATCTCCACTTGTTGCCTGTGTGATCTTAGATTATTCAACCTACTTCTTGGTTTACCTGATATATATAAAAACATAAGATAATAACTGCCTTATAGAGTCACTGTGAAGAATAAATGAATTAACACATGTAAGGGATTTAGAACAGTCCCTATACGTAGTAAATGCTCAATTTAGGATTGAATTTTTTTTTCCAAGCAGACATCTTTTATAAGCAAGTTAGAGGTTGACTTTATAGTTTCATTCAGCATAATGCTAATGATATCAAGATCATATATTCTATCCTCATAAATGGTATCTTGTCTTATTCTATTCATATGTAGCCAAATGTGTAGCTATACAAATTAGTACAACACTTTTAAAGAGTTTCAACAGTGATTTCATCGTACACCATTTATTTTCATTTCTCTCACTTATATATAGAAGAAATGGGTTCAGAACCAATAAGTAACTTGCAGAAGGGCACAGCTAGTAAGTAGTTCAGGATATCCACTCAGGCTTTTTGACTCCTAACCTAGCACTCCTATTACATTGTAAGAAAAGTAGCTTCAAAAAATGAGTAAACCAAACAAATCCACTGATTACATGTTTGAAGCTACTTAAATCATTTAGATCCCACTTTTTTGTATAATGAAGCATTAATCACTAAAATCAAGTATTAAGAGATTACCAGATCATTAGGATAGAGTTGTAATGATTTACTTGATAAAAGTTACTAGTGGCACTAAAAAAAATCTACTCGTTCAATAAATATTTATGGAGCACCTTCTACTTGCCTGGCACTAGGCAAGGTCCTAGGGCTGTAATAGTATTTAAATCAAACATGATATAGTCCAGGTCTTCACAGAGTTTATAATCTGATGCAGAAAGAAAATTAAACAAATAGTTTGAATAAAGTAATCTAAGTACCATCCTATACACAGGAAGTACAGGATGCTATGGCAGACACCGTAGGGTAACTGCTCCAGTGGGTTACTGTAATACCTAATAATTTACAATAATTAGGGTGGTGGTGATTATTTTTTGGATAGTTAGAGCCTTTGTTTAATAAAGTTATTCAGGAATACTACATGATTTTCTTCCACTTAACCTACCCCTTAACCTCATTACAAATATAAAACCTACCAATAAAAAGCTTATCTTTTGAATTCCTACCCTGATCTTTTTTTTCTTAAGAATTGTTATTATAAAATCATTAAAATATGTGGTACTAAGCCCTTACACTATTTTCCTTATAACTACTTGACCATGATACTCAAATCCCAATTGAAACCAGAGATATAAAAAATTTGAAACTTCATTGCTAACACTACCTGTAGTAGACAAAAATACATGTAGATTATTGATTTCTAAAACTAACTGTGGTAAATCTATGTTTTCAAAAGCAGAGTAAGATAAAATATTACACTTCAATAGACTGGGCAGCCACAAGACCACAAAGGTGATCCCATGGAGAGGGCAGTGTAATTGCAACACATAAGACAACTACAAAGTGCTTCCTAATGGACAGGAACTAGGATTCCAGATTCTTACACTGCACTACTTACAATTTCAAGGATAAAGAGGCAAAAGAAATGCTTATCCTTCCTTTTTCATTATTCTGTGATAAAATAATAAAAATCAGTAAGATATAGGGAAATAAACTTTTAAAATTATATAGAATAGAAAATCTTGCATTTCAGCTTTTAAAAACATCATAAAATTGGATCTGTGCTTTTTAAGGCTTAAGAAGTCACTTCTGGAAAAAAAAGGGGGGGGGATGGGGGGTTACTTCTGGAATGGCATTTAAGCTAGGAAGAAATCCAGAGCATAAAATAGCAAAAATGTTCATATGACAGAAGATATGATTCGATCTGAGCCACAGAAAGAGAGGTCAAGACAGATTAAATCAGAGTCATCTTTTATTAAAAGAATCAAGACTGGGAATAAGTTTCCTAAACACAAAGAAAATTCAATGAGGTTAATTAAATGATGCTAATAAGTATATTGACCCTGATGTGGAAGATATCTCAGGAAATTACATAGACACTGAAAACTAAACTTGATTCACATCAGTCAGAAAATGTGATATAAAATTCACGGACTGTGTAACTTATTAAAGACAAGTGACAATTTACTTATATTTATATTTAGCCTCCAAACATTCTTTGTGGAATTAGAAGGGTTATAGATGAAATTTAATATTTAGAAGTTAATTTTTTTAGTGAGTTAAACAACAAATTAAAATTTAGAACAGATTTTTGCAAATATCTCTCTAATTCACACTTTAAAATCGTCTTAAAATAAGCGTAAGAAGAGCTTCATTTTACATCTCTGTGTAGAGTGTGTACACAGACATATACACACATCAGTTACCTAAAGACAAAGAAACTGTGACACTATACTCAAATTTTCCCCTCGTTTTAGTAATTTTTTCAACAACAGAACTTACCTCTTTCTTGTTGCTATTCTACAAATGGAACATCCCACCTCAAACCATTTTTGGAAAGAGGTACATTATAAACAATTTAGTAAATCTGATTATTAAAAAAACCCAATCTTGTCCAACTAGTCCGAATTTGTCACAATACTGATGCCCAGCCTAGATAAAACAAGTGGAATCTGTGATTATAGTTCTGGAATGTTTACGTTTATTTTTATTTACTTGGAGAGATAGAGAGCAAGCAGGGGAGGGACAGAGACAGGGAGACAGAATCCCAGGCAGGATCCATGCTGTCAAGCTCAGGGCCCGATGTGGGGCTTAAACTCACGACCCGAACTGTGAGATCATGACCTAAGCCAAAGTCAAGAGTTGGACGCTTAACCGACTGAGCCACCCAGGCACCCTTATAGTTCTGGAATTTTAAAAAATACTTATGTGAAATGCATGACTTTACTAAGATTCTCATTGTGAATAATCATGTCTAATAATTTACTTTTTATGTCTTCTTAGAAATCAATATGAAGTAAATTTTCTTTAACCAGAAGTCTGCTCAAATATGACACTAAATTGAAAGATTGAAATTACTGAGTGAATTCAATAGAACTTCTGAAAACGTTTTATTTATATTTCATTTCAGATACTCATTTTCCAAATCTATAAGGCCATCTGTCTCAAGTTCAAAATTTGTAATATTATTTGGAAAACTATTTTTAAAAAGTGATTGAAGAACATTTCAACACATAGTGATGAAATGCACAATTTTTAAAGGTTACATGAAACAGTTAAATACATACATAAGATAACATTAAAAATTCTTTATTTAAAAACACTGTTATTAAAATGGGTAAATATGACACAGTAAAATACTTTAAAGAAAACAGACATGGAATATGATATATACAAAATAGGAAATAAATCATCATCTGTCATTAATGGGAAAATTTGCATACTTTCAAAATATTCATAATTTTAAGTCAGACAAAACGTTGTTTAGAGGGAATGCTTCTTTTATATTTAAAGTCTCTTTAAAGGCGTTTTAAATTCCGCTTACTCTGGGCACTTCCTGGAAGAGCATCTTTTCTATTTCTTGGCTTTGCTGCTCCTCTGCTACATTCTTCAGACCCATGATAAGCACACAAACATAACACACAAAAGTCAAAACCACAGGCTGTGCGGCTACAGAGTCCCCTTTTCTTATATGGCTGGTACTTAGCAGGGGATTGGCACCTCGGGCAAGGTTTTAATGCTTCATCAATAAAAAGTGTTTTGGCAACCTGCAGTGAAAGCATACACACTAAATCTTCCAGTTTCATATAGAGAAACACTTTAGGTCAAACTCTGAGTATTTATTTCTAATAATTGATGATAAATACTCACCTTAACATATTCTTCCTGTTTACTACTTAAGTGAGTAACAGAAGAGCTTGCTAGAGGTGTCAAAACTTCTCCCCAAGGAGAACGTGTTGAAACTTGTTCTTTCTGAAAACCTGGTATCCTAGCCTGAGCTTGTACAGATCTTAAAGCTGATCGATTTAAAAGATGGAGCCTAGTGGCAGCGTCCTCAACATTTAATAGAGCCCCCTGCGGCAAAAGATAAGAGGGGTCAATACGGTAATATCAAAAGTTCCAGAACAGTTTTCTGATGCACATGTATTTAAATGTTGAAAGTGGTTTCACACTAAATTCCACAAGAATTTTCTCCCTAAGCTTTCCCTTTTGGAAAATTTTTTCTCTCTCATCTAACATTTAAATGTCAAAGAAATATAAATGAACAAAATTAAAACAATAAATGTTAGCTTTAAGTTTGCAAGATTGGTTATTTTTCTCTTTAAGGCATGGGTTGGCAAACTTTTCCTGAAAAGGGCCAGATGGTATATATTTTACATTTTGCAGGCCAGATAGTCACAGCTACTCAACTGCCATTTTAGCAAAAGCAGCTGTAGAGATATGTAAATGAAAGAGCAAGGCTATGTTCCAATGCAACTGACTTTAAAAGCAGAAGTGACGGACAGGATTTGGCCCACAGACTGGCGTTTGCCAACCCTTGTTTTAAGGCAAGGTTTAAGAAGAGGTGAATCTTTTTCAAGTTTGCCACGGGATATCATGGAATTCTCTGAAGGTTTCTTACCTTAGCCACACATCAGAAAAATAATGGGCCTGGTTAGACCATGAAATCCCATTGGGTTGGCTAGTTTTTACATGTAAATACTAGAGTCATTTTTACACTTACATTTTAAACAAGGAGGAAAAAAGGTACCTCTTATCTGAACCAGATTTCCATATTACTTCAATATTCAGCCAAGAAATATTTTCAGTAAGCCTTCTATTTTGTGAAGGTTGATAACTGGCATTCTTAACCAATTATCAAAATACAATGTGAAGCTCCTCGTGTGTCTAACTAAAATTGTGTTTCTTCTCCCTTAATTGTCTCCCTTTCTCACAATTGGCTCCTAACAGTGAGAAGAGTGAAAATATGAGAAATTATAGTAGGATAAGTATAGGAAATAAGGTTAGCTGATCATGAAAAATTCCGTGATTAAGCTTAACAACATATACATAAGTGTGAAGGATAAATATTCATTTTCTGAAATTAAAATGAATACAACTGAACTTTTTCAAGGACTCGATGCATCTCTTTATAGTACATTTGTATAAATAATTTGCAGCCTAGGCCACAAGCACACAACACTGGAGCACACCAAAATTCTGACAAATTTTGATGCAGTTGGTAAACACAGTGTGCATAAATTTAAAAAAATGAAGAGATACATTGTTGAAACACATTTCAGCCACAGATTAAACATTCACTTATTTAATAAATATTTCTAGAACTCCTAAAGGTACCAAGTGAATAAAACAGTGTAACTCCTGTCCTCCTCGAGTTAAAATGTGTGCTGCCATCTCAGAACAAAAGGAGGCAAAGCAGTAAACAAAGGCACATGTTCGTGAATGCCAAAATTTTTCAAACATAGTCACATCATGTTGCCAGAAAATATTTAAATGTGAGAGTGAAGTCACCATGTGGTTGTTCATTTCCATGATTATAAAAGAACAGTGAAGAATACAGTAAACTAAGAAATGCGATGGAAAAGGTGTGGTATCCCAATTCTTATGCTCATTCTTATGGCTGCAAAGCAAAGAGATAGAATTGTGATCTTAATACACACAGCTGGTGTGTGCCTTCCAATTTTCACACATAAGGAGCTTTCAGAGATATTACACAAGTATGAGGAAAACCATTAAACAACTTTGTTTTACAATGTTTCTTTTTGGGTTAATGATACACATTAGGATAGCTCAAGTGGAAAGCAACTAGTCCATATCAGAACAGGAGTGCAAAGTGCACCGGGAAGAATGTTTCTAGGGACAAGAAGGAACAGGAAGAATACCTGATTTGTTTGGACTTACACAGAGGAGATTTCCAGTTCTGGTGGATAATAGGAGATGAATCAGGGATCTGTATAGAGAAACACTAAGCAAAACAAAAGAAAGAAACTGGGCAATTATTAACTCTGGAAAAAAAAAAGTTATATAGGAAAAAAGGTGTATTCATAGTGTACTGCATGTTACAGCTGTCAATAACTCATAATAATCTCGACACATTCTTCATAATGTCAGCACCTAATTCTGACCGACTCCCACATGATGGTGTGGTTACAATGGTGAGACAGGAGAAAGGAATTCAGAGAGACAGGTGGGTGGGTAGGTAGTGGTAGTGGCGGTGAGAAGTTAGAGAACAAACGCTCTCTCTAAAAAGTCAAGAAATAGCAGTAAAGGTGTGCTATTTAGAAATGTGGAGGTAAATCTCAGGAGGAACAACTGAAGAGTTGGAGGTAAGTGACTTGGGCGCAAGAATCAAGAGTGAGAAGGGATAGGCAGGAGAATGTGTTTTGACCTAAGCCTCACAGTCCAATTGGACTTTTTAGACCATGTACTTGTTTTACTCTGAAAAAAAAATTAAAAAGCAAACGAAAATAAGAAAAAAGTTCAAGTAAGGAAAAAAAACTATAGTCTTTGAGAAACAAAGTTAGAAAAGAAAAGTGGTGGCCAGGATATAAAGACAGAATATTTTATCTAGAATTACCTGAAGTGTTGCAAAACACAAGCAGGTTTCTTTCCCTGTAGGATGTACAATGTAAATGGAGCTAACAGGTTAATATTATTAGGTGTTTGCTTAAAAACTGTTTTTTTAAGTAGGTCCTCAGCATATAGAGCAGCACTCTAATAAGATAAGAAGAAGGCAATTAATAATTTCACTATTATAAGCTCCCAGGATCAGAAGGCAGCAGTAAGTAGCCAGGGGCTGTGAATAAGTTGTAAGGCAATATCATAGGTAAGAAAGTAAAACTTTTCTTCAAAGTCAAATAGAAAGTCAATGTTTAAGTTAACTCAGTCCCTAGTATTTCATTGCTATGAGAAACCCACCAATCTGTGTCTAGGTGTTTATATCTGTTTGTACCATGCTTCATCTCAAGTATTGTATTTTGTCAAATTAGAAATTTACATTATTTACGTTACCTAATGAAATAATAATTTATTAAATACTTTTTACTAGAACAAGAATAAGAGCATGAACTCACAGTTTCTTTCAGTAATGATGGGTAGGAAAAGGTTAAAAGTTGTGTATATAATACATAATGGGTGCCAGAGTCATTAGATGCATTACATAAAGTTGTGTCCACAGGAAAAATTAGTCAGCTTCTACAGGACTTTTCCTGTACCCTCAAAGCTGGTCCTCAAATCTTCAAGAAAATACAAGCTTATGATACTTTACCAGTCCTAATCTGCCATGCTGACTCACCTCCAGGCCTTCCTGGATGCTAAACTCTCAGCTGAAACACTCTTCCCTGTCTTCACCTGGCTAACCACTCATTGGTCCTTCAGGTCTCAGTTGAGTTGCACTTTTTCTGAAAAGCCTTCTGTTGATTCTCAAGCATCAAATACTCCGTTTAAATGTTCCAACAGAGGGGCGCCTGGGTGGCTCAGTCAGTTGGGCGTAGGACTTCTGCTCAGGTCATGATTTCATGGTTCATGGGTTTGAGCCCCTCGTCGGGCTCTGTGCTGACAGCTCAGAGCCTGGAGCCTTGCTTCCGATTCTGTGTCTCCCTCTCTCTGCCCCTCCCCTGTTCGTGCTTTGTCTCTCAAAAATAAATAAGCGTTAAAAAAAAAAAAAAATGTTTTCTTAATGTTCCAATAGAACTAATTCTGGCCTTCCTCTAACACACCCGTATTGTAATCACCTGTTTACTTGTAACACCCACAGGGCATCAGCTCCAAGAGAGCAGAGATCATTTCAAAAAGGTTCACAATTGTAATCTGAGCAATTGGCACAATAATAGCCACTCAAAAGGCTAAATAGAAAATGCTATAAGGATATCTAATTATGAATAAGACCCAGCATAGCACCAGTATTCAAACACTGCACACACACCCAAACAACATAATCCCACAAGACGCTCTTGATATTAGGTTATCTACTCCACTTATGGACTGGAAGGAAATGGAGTTGGGGAAAAGTAAAACATTCATGAGTGAATGTTTGGTAAATGGAAAAAGTTAAAAGATAGCAGGAAAACCAAATTAGGCTGTCCAGCAATATGAGATTATTATTTTCACAAATCCATTTGAGAAAAGTATTATATACGTTACCTCAGAATCTGTTTTCAGTTGTGAGATGTAAAATTTCCTCCTCCGATTTGCGTTTTTATCTTGAACAATAATTTCACGCCAATTTCTGCTTACTTTCCAAACACTATAACATAAAGGTCAGTTTTATATTGTATATATTCCACAAAATTAACTTTTTTTTTTTTTTTTGCCAATGGCAATAAGAAAAAGTTAAAGATTCTGGACAATAAATTTAAACCTAAATATTTACATTAAAAATATGATTTGATCTACATTGTTGTTTCATATTATTTCACCATATGAAAGAATTCCTATTAAAACATTAAATATATGCCAGCATTATATCAATACATCATCTTATAAATGGTTAACAGAAAAACATAGTTTTGTATAAGACCAATATGAGCCCACTGAGAGACTGATTAAGAGGATTTAACTTCAAATGTGACCCAACAATAAAAAAATTAGAACACAACATGCAGAAAATGATTATCATCTATACAGTCCAAGAGGTTTTTTATCTGTTTCTCCTATTAAATGTATAGGAAGAAATCTACCATTGTTGATTAAACTTAGCAAATCTATCATTGTTGATTAAACAAATGTAACAACTATCAATAATTCATTAGAAGTAGTAGATGCCAAATAACGATCATTATGATGGCTAGCACTCCAAAGTTCCTATTTTATAAACCAAAGTTTATGAGAATGAAGCAGCTAAAGAAAAAAACCCTCAACTTACATCCAGTGATTGCCTATTTGTCAATAACTTTGGCTATACTAATTATTAAAGAAAAATAATCTTTCAAGTGTTACTCTGCTCTTTTTTTACTACTCTAACTTAAATCACTCAAAGGGAGTAAGACCAGACAGCTAAAAAAAAAAAAAAAAAAAAAAGTCCCTTGTTGTTACAGAGGTAATAAGTACTTGAGTTGTTAAGCTGGCGTACTTCCCAGCTGTCATGGCCACTTCAGTTGCCTTGCCTCTCCCCAAGCCAATACATGGGTCTTATATCAGATTAAGGAGAGAGAAAGGCAGATAGACACCTATTAATGGGGAAGAAATGAACTATATAATTGGATATTTGCCCGTTATTTCAACTGACCATAATCTCTCACATTACCAAGAATAAACACTACTAACATTATACATGCATTCTACAGTACAAATACTATAAATCTGAAGGGGTGGGGAGAAGAGGTAATTATTAAAATATGTTTGAATATCAACTACTCTCACAAATGAGCACCCAAAAGTATTACTCAATTTTTAACTGGTCTATATCCAAATACTCCAGCATATAAAAATAAAATTCCTGTATTTCAGCCATCCCTTTGATTTTATTAAACAACTATCCCATTTGAACATTTTTTTAAAGGCACATACACACAGGTGCACTAATGTTTATTATCCTACTTGGGTTACACCAAGTACGTTCCTGATCAAGTCTATTTAGAAAGGCCTTAAACCTTAATGTGAGTTTGTGGGACACTGTTGGATTAGAAATCAGAGGGCTCAGTTATAGACCTAGATATATTCCTATGTCCTTGAATGACTGCTGGCAGATCACTTAACTTCTCTGGAACTCAGTTTCCTCATCTGAAAAATATGTGACTAGACTAGATGTTTAATGACTAGACTTCCATCTATGAAATTCTATGATCTTCTACAATAGCCTACAATTAATTTGTGGAGGAAAGGTGAAGAAGGGTTCAAAGAGAGGTAGTGGCCATAAAAACAGCAAGGATTCTATGAACCAAACTTTTGACATATCCCTATGGAAAAACAAGTTTACAAACTCTCCCACATGTCGTCCCCCAACTGCCACTTGCAGAAGTCCTGTTCCACAAGGCTTCCCTCCTTCCGGCCATGGCATTCCCAAGGGTCTCGTCTTCTGATAGTCCTGCAACTCCCCAAAATTACCAGTATGAACACAGTCTCACTTTAGTCTTTGTAACCCTAGTTCCCACCCTTAATAATCCTAAATGTCTGTTTCTCTTTAATTATGTAGCAGCATTTAACATACTGAAATTTCTGTTAGCACAAATTCTTGTTTCTAATTCCTTGAAATTTTCAAAAGCAATTACCTTCCATGGCACTGTTGGCAATGAAAATGAACTAATCCGTATTCCCTTGGTCTCTAGAAAAACTAAGCCCTAAAATGAAAGCTAACCGTCGTTTTGTATTCTAGAACTTAGATTCAATAACTAAATGGTATCCTTTGTATGTTGCCCTTTCTTAGACAACATGACATTTTACAATATTTCTGACCAAGTGTCCTAACATTAATCCAATTTGCAATCTGACAACAGGATGTGGACTATTAAATCATCAAATAATTTTCATGGAATAAAGCTTGCCAGTCTTGAAAATTTAAAGTTCGACTTTTAGAAACTCTCTTCCCAAATGACAGTGCCATGAACCTTACCCAGAAGACTATATTGACGCATCTGAAACAGGATTTAAATTTTTTTTAATGTTTATTTATTTTTGAGACAGAGAGAGACAGAGCATGAAAAGGGGAGGGTCAGAGAGAGGGAGACAGAATCTGAAGCAGGCTCCAGGCTCTGAGCTGTCAGCACAGAGCCTGACGCGGGGCTCAAACTCACGGACTGTGAGATCATGAGCTGAGCTGAAGCCAGATGCTTAACCGACTGAGCCACCCAGGCACCCCTGAAACAGGATTTTAAACAGAAGGAACCTATGTTACTAAGCTCTAGTAATATAGTAACTTTAGGGAAGTTCACTAAACCACCTTTGATAAAGTGTGAGACAACCAAAGAGAGAGATAATAAAACAAATAAAAAACAGGACAACTGTTCAACTCATAGAAAAGCTTTCCAATTAAAAAAAAAAAGTGATAAGAAGGAAGTTTTATTTCAGAAAAAAAAATTATTTCTTACCTGAATAGGCTTTCTGCAGTCAAGGAATCTAAAACCATAGCAAGAATATGCTTTAAATTTCTGTATTTTAATTCTGTTAAGACGTCCAGTTTCTCTATACCCATTTTCTTGCCAATCAGTCCTGTAAGTATACACTGAAGCACGGCTATTTGCCCCCCATCCCTTTCTTCTAAGAATTCATGTGCACCATTCTGCTGGAATCTTTTTCTTTTGTTTCTCATGAAGAGCTCGTGCACTAACTGCAAGGCTGGGGTCTTTGATAAATTCTTAAAGCTTAACATCTTAGTGTCACTGCTCAGCTGACTCTCTGAGGGGTCTGAGGCAGCTGCTGGTGTTGTTTTAGAGTCAGAGTGGTCAGTCTGCTTTTCCCCTTCTGTCTCAGATTGTGAGCCATGCTCCTCCAGGGTGGACAATCTTCTCAGCCTTCTAAGATGCCTTGACTTTTTTATGGTGCTCCCCACTCTGACAGTTCCCTTATGTTTCTGAAGTTCTTGAAAAGAACCCTCCTGGTCAGAGAGGGAATCTTCTGATTTTTCCAAGCAAAGTGAGTTAAAACCACTGTCTTCAGGTGTTGAAATATTGCCCCTCACTTTAGTTGAAGGGGAGAGCCTTTGACTTGCATTAAATTTAATGTTTGCTACAAGATTACTTATTGGAGTCACACGTATGTCCTCATCTGTCCCACAAGTTGTTCCACTAACAGAGGAGCCCAGAGGTTTGGGATATGTATTCTCATCATTAACAAACAGACTGCTATCACTAAGGTCATATGTGATAGAGTCTCTAAAACTATTGCCCTGAATCGGAGATAGACATTCAACTTCAAACAGGCTACAGTCATCTTTGGAATCATCAACCGTGGAAGTCTTCTGTTGAGAAAAATTAAGTCTCAGTTTTTGACTGCTAGAGGTTGCTTCTTCTGTCTTCAAAGTACTAGTAACTAAAGGACTAAAACTGTTTTGCCGTGGAAGACCTGAAACATGGCTTGGAATATTTTTTTCTAAGTTGAGAACTTGGTTCATACTACTTTCTAGAGAACCATTTTGTGATTCAAAGTCCCCTGTTAGAAGAGAGAAAGATATGTCCAACCTTCTGCGCTGCAAAAATTTTTTCCCACTGAGTTTAGGAGTTTCACAAAGTTCGGGGCTTTTCTCCTTTTCCTTCCTAGAAAAGACACCTCTCTTTTTTTGAGTTGGAGATTCTAAAGGATGAGTCAAGCCCAGATCTGAAGTTTCAGGATGTTCATGGATTAATGGTGGGCCTTTTCCCTTCTTTCCAAATAATTCTTTACCTGTATTCTCATCGTTGCAAGGCTGTAACAACTCATTGTAGCCACTGTCTTGAAATGAAGATGTGGAACAGTAGCCTCTGAAGCTGGAATACGTGAAATTGACAGGAGAGTCCACCTCATTTTCTGCTCCAGGGCAAGTCTGACCTAAAAGTCTCTCTGACATCTTCAAAAGCTCTGTTTCTACAGAGGAAAACAAATTTTATTCTTCCTTTGAAATGAGGAGTTTGGCAGCTTACACCAAAATACATTTGTTAGGACTATAGATAATAATAGAAAATGTTATGGCAATAAAAAAAAAAGTTACTTTAAAAAACAAATCTACTCTCGGGGCACCTGGGTGGCGCAGTCGGTTAAGCGTCCGACTTCAGCCAGGTCACGATCTCGCGGTCCGTGAGTTCGAGCCCCGCGTCAGGCTCTGGGCTGATGGCTCGGAGCCTGGAGCCTGTTTCCGATTCTGTGTCTCCCTCTCTCTCTGCCCCTCCCCCGTTCATGCTCTGTCTCTCTCTGTCCCAAAAATACATAAAAAAAAAAAAAGTTGAAAATAAAAAACAAATCTACTCTAATATATACTCAAGTGTATCTTACTTAAGCCAACTTTTAACATCCTAAAAACCAAAACTTTTGGGTTATACATATTCACGGATTACTTGATAAGCTTAGTCTAAGCACCATGCACAAATATTTTCTTGAACTACACTTGAGAAAAAAATCTGATGGCATCATTTTTAGATAACCTTATGATATTAACAGCATTGATGTGCATAATTATAGTTTTAATATTTTAGCTATTTCTCTTGGCCTGTATCTAGTCAGTTGGATATTTCCCTTCAAAATTCTGGGTTATAAGTAAAGCTGCTTAAACAAACTATATGCTAATTTTTAAACACGTCTCTGGAAAGGTGTCAAATGAATGCTGTCACTAGATTTAACTGCAATTTGGCTAAGCAACTCCAGGATAATGTTATTCATACTTGTAACATAGGCCTGTCACAGAAATCCAGTCCCCATGACTGCTCTCAACGTCTGAATTTCCAGACTTATTACTTTGAAAAGACTCCCTGGCTTATTGATAAATTACTAATACATTCTTCTTGAGCTAACTAAAATGAACCAGTGCCACATAGACATAGGGCCATTACAAACTTGGCATGTTATGCTTATTCATGTGTCATTTTGTAAATATTTTGAGACATAACATCCACTTGCAGGCCTTATTTCACAGATAACAGACAACTATTCACGGGAAACGCACCCTTTATAATATTCTTGAAATTGCAAAGACAGAATTCAAGTAAATTACTTAATAAGTTACTCAGTAATTATATTTGTAAGAAACAACACAAGGAAATACTCTATTCCTTAACCTTTTTAAACAGTATTATCACATTCCTTCTTTTTATAAACTCAAATCTTAACCCAGAGGGCACGAAGGGAAGAAAATCATCACAGTTTCTGATATTTTTCCAGATTATTCAAAGGACACTAAGAAAACTGTCATTCTTTTAAAGTTTTCTCCAGACCAAATGCATGGTTTTTCTCTATTAAAAGATCCTAGGAAGAAAAATTTTAGTTGACTACAATGGGAAAGGAATATATTTATGCCTAGGTTACACCAGCTAAGTATACAAGTGAATGAGTTCTTAAAAACAACAAATCACTACTCCAACCACAAAACAAAACAGTTTCTTTATGGTAAAATGATCACTGGAAGATTATTACTGGGCAAAGTATCTATGTGTTTTTCAACCTTTTAAACTTACATTCAATTTTGGTAAATTTGATACATGTTCTCTTCCCATCTAGATCCCCTCAGATCATGAGAATGGCTGCTATCTTCTGTACGTGCTTACCAGCCAAGATCATCAAACTTTGCTTTCTATAATTTGTATTATATTTTCAAACAAAATATTAAGTTAATGATATATAATGAGCTTCCAAATTACACCTCTACCCATGAATATTTGCCCCTGAGAATCATTCTATTAAGTTAAAACTAGGTCGCGAAATCTTTCTAAAAAGAGCAAATGTAACAATTCAACGTCACCACTAGGTGTCTCACAGTGCTAGAATCTGGGAAACCGAGGCAAATTGTTAGAAACAAAATGGGGATGCAGATATCATTCTCTCCCCCCAGCAACCATAGGCCACTTGATACAAACACACACACACACACACACACACACACACACACACACATAAATCTAACTTCTGTTCATCTATACATCCGAAGTTGCCTCCAATGTGCTTGTCTCTGCTGTCATCATGCTCATCTTTCCATTTTCCCAAGATGTTGGTCTTAAGCAAAACTTGGTTGTTCAAAACTTAATTTTTAAATCTTTTAAACAGACACATGCAGAATTATGAAATTCCCATTGACATATTTAATTTTACCGACTCAACAGTTCACTGATTAATCAAATGAGCCTCCTTAATACTCATGTTTAAAAAATGTTAAAGCTTATTTATTTATTTTGAGAGAGAGAAAGTGAGAGTGAGAGTGAGAGAGAGAGAGAGAGAAAGTGAGCCAGCAGGGAACGGGCAGAGAGAGGGAGGGAGAGAATCCCAAGCAGGTTCTGTGCTGTCAGCACAGAGCCCAATGCAGGGCTTGATCTCATGATGATCCGTGAGATTATGACCTGAGCCAAAATCAAGAGTCAGAATCTTAACCAACTGAGCCACGGAGGCACCCCTCCTTGACACTCATTTTTAAAAACCAGATTCCTGAATGTTGAGAACATTTATCTCTACAGTGCTCTCAAGAAAGAAAAAATTGGCAAGGATGGGGAGAAAAGGGAACCTTCATGAACTGTTGGTGGGAATGCAAATTGGTTCAGCTACTATGGAAAACAGTATGGAGGTTCCTTAAAAATTAAAGATAGAACTATCAAACGATCAGTAATTCTGCTTCTGGATATTTATCCAAAGAAAATGAAAACACTAATTTGAAAAGATGTATGCACCCCATGCTCATTGCAGCATTATTTACAATAGCCAAGATATGGAAGCAACCTAAGCGTCCATCAACAGATGAACTAATAAAAATAAGGTACATATATGCAATAAAATATTACTCTGCCATAAAAAAAAACTCTTGCCATTTGTGACAACATGGATGGACTCATAGGGTATTATGCTAAGAAGAATGAGTCAGACAAAAACAAATACCATATGATTTCACTTATATGTGGAATCTAAGAAACAAAACAAATTAACAAACAAAACAGAAACAGACTCATAGAGAACAAACTTGTGGTTGCCAGAGGCGATGAGGGTAGGGGGTGGTCTAAATACGTGAAGGGGATTAAGAGGTACAAACTTCTACAGCGACATGCAGAAGAATGAACCTGGATCACTTTCTTACACCATACACAAAAATAAACTCAAAATGGATGAAAGACCTCAATGTAAGACAGGAAGCCATCAAAATCCTCCAGGAGAAAGCAGGCAAAAACCTCTTTGATCTTGGTGGCAGCAACTTCTTACTCAACATGTTTCCGGAGGCAAGGGAAACAAAAGCGAAATTTATTTAGATGGAACCTTATCAAAATAAAAAGCTTCTGCTCAGCAAAGGAAACAATCAACAAAACCAAAAGGCAACTGACAGAATGAGAGAAGATATTTGCAAATGATATGTCAGATAAAGGGTTAGTATCCAAAATCTATAAAGAACTTATCAAACTCAACACCCAAAAAACAAATAATCCAGTGAAGAAATGGGCAAAAGACTCAAATAGACACTTCTCCAAAGAAGACATCCAGATCGGTAACCGACACATGAAAAAATGCTCAACATCACTCACCATCAGGGAAATACAAATCAAAAGCACAATGAGATACCACCTCACACCTGTCAGAATGGCTAACATTAACAACTCAGGCAACAACAGATGTTGGCGAGGATGCAGAGAAAGAGGATCTCTTTTGCATTGTTGGTGGCAATGCAAGCTGGTGCAGCCACTCTGTCAAACAGTATGGAGGTTCCTCAAAAAACTAAAAATAGAACTACCCTACGAGCCAGCAGTTGCACTACTAGGCATTTATCCATGGGATACAGGTGTGCTGTTTCCAAGGGACACATACACCCCCATGTTTATAGCAGCACTATCAACAATAGCCAAAGTATGGAAAGAGCCCAAATGCCCAGTGATGGGTGAATGGATAAAGATGTGGTATACATATACAATGGAGTACTACTCGGCAATCAAAAAGAATGAAATCTTGCCATTTGCAACTACGTGGATGGAACTGGAGGGTATTATGCTAAGCGAAATTAGTCAGAGAAAGACAAAAATCATATGCCTTCACTCATATGAGGACTTGAAGAGACACAACACATGAACATAAGGGAAGGGAAACAAAAATAATATAAAAACAGGGAGGGGGACAAAACAGAAGAGACTCATAAATATGGAGAACAAACTGAGGGTTGCTGGAGGGGTTGTGGGAGGGGGATGGGCTAAATGGGTAAGAGGCACTAAGGAATCTACTCCTGAAATCATTGTTGCACTATATGCTAACCAATTTGGATGTAAATTTTAAAAAATTAAAAAAATTTAAAAAAAAAAGAGGTACAAACTTCTAGTTGTAAAATAAGTCATGGGAGTGTAATATATGCCATAGGGAATATAGTGAATAATGCTGTAGCAACTTTTTATAATGACAGATAATAAATAGACCTATCAAGGTGATCACTTTGTAATATATAAAAATATAGAATCATTGTGTTGTACACCTGACACTAATATTGTATGTCAATTATAATTCAATTTTTAAGAACACTTGTTAGAGAATGAAATACTACTTAACTATATAAAAAACAAATTTTCTTCATTTGTTAAATTGGAAAATCTTACCATCAGTAAATCTTGAGCTCTTAGATGTCAGTTATGAGGGCTTCCAAACAAGAAAATCTTTCACTCTGCCTTTAAAATTCATGCCAAAGTAATACCACTTAAAGAGAAACGTGCAGCAGCACGTGACTGCTAAAATCGGAAAGGTACATAAAGCACATGCTGCAGGGATTATTTCTAACATATGAAAAGGCCTAAATCACTTCGAATTTCCTCCAGCTTTCCAAATAATAGTAATTTCAATATCCTGGTTTTCTCCAGCTAGTCTCGGAACTGAGGAATCTTCCCAAAATCGGGTTTTTGAAAATGCAGTGTAAGCCGCAGCGCTGTCATTGACTTCCCCAAGGTGCTATCGGCGGGTGGGTGGTTAACGGTCTCACCAGGGCGTCCTTTGGCCCGGCTCGTCCCTCCCCGACCTTCCCAAGGCCAGGCTGGCGGCGGCCCGGGGTCGCCTCGGTTCCGCCGCCACGGCTCAGGGCCCAGAACGCCACCGAGAGGCCGAGGGCGGGTGGGCGTCACCAGGAGCGGAGCGAGCGGGCAAGAGGCCGGCTTCGGGGCCCCTCTCTAGTCCCAGCACCTAGAAAGCAAAGTGGGCCCCGGGCGGGCGGACGACCAGAGGCCCGCTAGCGGGCACACACCTGGGCCCCCCACTCCCGCCCACCTGGAGACCGAGACGCGCCCGCACCGACCGGGCCGCGGGGCCAGGCGGGAGGGGAGACAGGCAGCCGCCGCTGGGTGCGTCAGGCAGGAGCCGCCGCCTCGCCCCCAGGGATGCCCGGCTATGGCAACCCCCACGCCACGTTCGCGTGGGGCCGCCGAGATTCCCTCCTTCAGTTTGAACTGCCCGCCCTGAGTAACCGCTACGCGCCGCCGCGCCGCCCCGCCTCGCCCCGCGCCGCCCCTTCCTCCAGCTCCGCGACGCCCCCGCCGGCCGCCAGGGGTTCCGCAGGCTCTGGTCCGGCTTCTCCCAGAGGAGTCTCGTCCTTTTCCCACCCTTCCACCCCACCACAAGCGCAGCCGGGCTTTCTAACTTCATGGGCTCTGTCTCTCCCCATTCTCACTTTGGGAAGCATTGTGTATCCAAGCTACTAGGTCCTGCAGTGAGATGCCAATAAAAATAACGTAGGTGAACGTTTGCTTGACAATGTTTCCGAGATAATCAGGTATAAAAAGCAGGTTACAAACCAAATGACGCCTTTTAGAAGTATAGATACACACAGGATATAGATATACACAGGATGAGGTCGGAACGGTATGACTTTACAGTATCTCTACATGGGATATGCTTGATTATGCTAGACGGGATGTTTTATATTACTCATTGGGCACCTATTCTATGCCAGGCTCCATCCTTCCGCTCTTGGCAGCTTCATACTAGTCTCCTTTATCTGGCTGTTTTCCCCTCTGCCTTTTCCCTACATGAGGCATCCTACCTCAGCATTTTATTTGGGGGGGGGGCTTTACCATTATGTGCTTACATAATTCTCATGCAGAGTTTCACCCATTACTTTTAAGCCAGCAATAGCAGCTACCACCACTCTCCTCCAACTGGACATTTCTGTGTCTGGATGCCCTTTAGCCATCCAAAATGGAACATATCCAAAGTCAAACTCACTAACACCTATTAAGCTCTGCTCTATGTGCCAAGCACTGGGCTAGGTACTGGAAAAGCAAAGATGAGTACACCACAGTTACTGGCCTTAAGGGGTTCACAAGTGCTGTAAGGGAGGAACAGTAGTAGTACTAAGGAAAGAGGACCAACTAACCCTAAGGAAGAAGAGGGGGTGGAACTAACTTTATAAAGACCATGACTTTGGGATGGATTTTGAAGCACAAGTGGCAATTTAAAAGTCAGACAACAGGTGATTGCAATCTCAAAACAAAATGTACAAGAGCAGGAAAATTGAAACAGTTGGGAAAACTATAGTTTGTTATAGCTAGAAACTAAGACTTATTTGAGGAAAGACCGAAGAAAATTCTTGAGAAGGGGAAGAAGCCAAGTCATGGAGAATTTTGGATGCATTTAAGAGAAGTTTATCCTCTAGGCCATGCAGAGCATTTTAGAAAGATCACTCCCATGGCAGAGTGGAGAACAGAAGGAAAAGAAGTGAGGGTGGTTGCAAGAAGACCACTTAGGAAGCTACTACATTACTCTGGAAGCCAGTGGGGCTGAAGAACCTGAATTCAGCATATTCAGTCAGCAGAATCAACTGCATGGGGTGGGGGGAGCACAGAGAACAGGTCTGGAAGAAAATAAATTGAATTTAGTATGTGGTTAGGGGACCTCGGTCTTAGTTGGTTAAGCATCTGACTTCAGCTCAGGTCATGATTTCACAGTTCATGGGTTTGAGCCTTGTGTCGGGCTCTGTGCCGATAGCTCAGAGCCTGGAGCCTGCTTCGAATTCTGTGTCTCCCCCTCTCTCTGCCCCTCCCCTGTTTGCACTCTGTCTCTCTCTCTCAAAAATAAACATTAAAAAAAATTTAGTATGAGGTTGTTAAGTTTGAGGTACCTGTAGGACTTAAGGAATTGATGAATTACATATGCTTCAAGATAGCACCTCTCTGAAGCTGCCCCCATACACCCAGGTAGAGTGAATAGTGCTCTCCCTAGCTCTTCAAACAAATCTCTATGACAGCCATTTTGCCTTTCTCCACACAACATTTGTAATCCTCTGCTGAATTTTGTCCATGTAGCTTATCACCTTCTAAAATACCATATTATTTACTTATCTTGTTTAATGTCTGCTCCCCACTCCTACTTTAATGTAAACAGGGCAGGGAATTTTGCCTATGGTTTTAAAAAATTCACACAGTCCCAAACACCATTTAAATGCTGCCCTTTTCTTTCTCTAGTTAATTTATTTTTTTCAGATATTACGACTGAAGAGCAGAAAAGTATATAACTCCCTTCTATCATTCAAAGAATAATCTTTACCTCCTCCCCCCCCCGCCACCAAAAGTGCAAAAAGGAACCGAGTTACATGTAGCTTGTCCTGACTTTACTCACATATCCCAAATATAAATCACTCACATTTTCCTATTCTTTACCCATCACAGTCCTTGGCCTTTTTGTTTCCCTTTCTGGATTGGATGTTATCCCATTTCTTACCTCAGTAGTCTAAACCCATCTATTTCCCACAAGATCTAATTCTTCTTTTGGGGACCATCCAGCAAAACATAATGAAAGACTTTTCCAATCACCAAGACATGCAAGCTATGCAGGTATATTTAAAAGAATACGATCAAAGAAAATTAAAAACAGAGATTCAGGAGGAATATAGCAACTTGCATCTTCATAACCATATTACAAGGAGTTAAAAGCACTAGTATCCAAGATAACAAGACATCCACCCTCATTGGGAGAAGGCAGTACAGCGGTATCTGGTGCATATTAAATGCTCAAGAAAAGTTAGCTGTTACCAATGATAACAGCTTCCACTGACCACGCTCCCTACTGATCCTAAAACTATCAGTTCCTGCTAATTGGAAAAAGGGTGTTGGAGTGAGAACTAGCATCTACATGGACTCTTGTTGAAATTCTGGATTTCCTTGACACCACTTGTAATTAATCTACCCTTCCATAGGGTCCCAAGACCCATTTGTGTTCTACATGTGTTGATCCATTCTGATCTCCATAGACTGTGTTATGTGCCAGAATCATCTTGATACCTCAACTGGAGAGTCAGAATCCAGGAAAGTTTGCAATGATTTGTTAAACTTTCTGGATCAATCCATTATCTTTTTCTTATGATAACAATAGTTTTATTTAATAATTCTTGTAGTAAAGCCTATTTTGACTGTTGTATTGAATTACCTTCTTCTCTTTGGTTGAGAGGAGGGATATTTTGTAAGAGAGCTAATGGTCAAAATATTTATGCTGTATGTCAGCCTGTCTGTGAAGGAAGAAGCAGGAAAATCCATTGTTTTCCTGGAAATTAAAAAACTGGCAGCGAGGAAGACTAGGAATATGAAGTAGTTGTATCCCCTATGCTGGTCTGTAGAGGTGTAACCAGTTGGAACTCCTCAAAGCAAAAGGTGAAGCTCAAAGTTCTCACGTTGCTGGATGGAAGACTGGAAAGCAGTATATTCTGCTTAATAACAAATCAAAGACAAAATAAATCAAAGATATTAACCTGTTTCTCTGCTGAACTATAATCGTTAACAACTGATCATCCCCTAGATTTTAGTTACTTCATTTTCTTCCTCCTTCTGATATAAAACGTCTGCTATGAAAGAAGCAAACGAATGTAAATGTTGTGAACCAAACTGATATTAATCCCATGATATTTTGATCTCTCAAAAAACACACCTCCACTGAGCAGATCGTTTGTTTCATCTAGGGAGGAATACATGAGATGGAAGGTCAGTAAATAGTTACTGCTACCAATATCCCTTAGTTTTAGGTAGAATTAGTTGGTGTAGCTGCCCTCATACCCACCTTTGCTTTAAAATGAGTAAAAGGAGTGGGTCATGACAAAAGCCTATGAAAGTTTCGAAAAGCAAAAATGAAATTATGCGAAAGATAGGGGGCAGCTGCTTCACTGGTCCAGCACAGGTATCAATCCACTGGAAAAAACGTTATTTGAAAAGTGCTTTTCTACGTGAAAATCAGTGATGGGAGTTGTTGCCGTTGTGTACCTCTGAGTAACGGCTAACCTAGGATTCCAGGGGCACTTGGCATTTTCTTTTAACCCTCAGCCCTCCTGGAAAAGTGTTACTTTCTACTGACTTCCTTAGAGAAACAGACTTCCTCCGATTTGAGGAACTATTGGAATGCTTTGCTTTCCTTAAAAACGAAATAAACTGGGGCGAAACAAGAAAGCCGCAGAAACTAACACAAAAGTTCAAGCTTTGCCGCCTGTGTGCAATCCGGGTTCTCGGCCACGCCTGGGGCGGAAGGGGCGGAGACTCCATGCATCATATACCAGCGCCGGAAGTTGGTTGAGACACAGCGTACGAGCCGTAATCTGGTTAAAGCGCGGAGTGTGAAGGTTCGCCGCGTTACGTGCGTAGGGAATTGGCTGGTTGGGAGTAAGAGGTGGGTATTTGGGTTGAAACTGGAAAGACCCTCAAGGTTAAAAAGGTCCGGTATGGAAATCGGGAGAAGTTGGAGATTGAGGAGTGAATGGTGTTAGTACTTTGGTTTCGTTCAGTTTAGTTTGGCTTTTGGGAGTTACTCTTCTTAACTTCTGTTCGCATGTTTTCCTATTGAGGGATACAGTTTTTTGCTTTCTGCTAAAGTTTGGAAAAACAGGACTTGTGTTAAGTGGAACGCGAGCTTTGCAGTCAGATTCCAGTACCCCTGCCTCTTAGTAGCTGAATAATCCTGCGCAAATTAATTTACAAGCCTGGGTTTCTTCATCTGAAAAGTAAGGGCAGTACCTCCTAGGATTGTTGTAAAGATTATAATGAAATAACGTGTAAAATGTTATCGTGTCCGGTTTGGGGGTAAGCGCGCAATACATTGTGTTTTTGTTTCGTCCTTTAGCTCTACCTATACAGTTTGAAAAAGTACAGGTTAGGAATTGGGACTTTTTTAGATTTCCCTGAGAAAAAATGAGGTATGGTTGGATTTGCAAGGAGCCCCTTTGAGATATTCAATATTTGAGTCTGTGATTTGATTTCAGACTATCAATGGATACTCAGAAGGACGTTCAACCCCCAAAGCAGCAGCCAATGATATATATCTGTGGAGGTAAGGGCACTTACATACATAAAGTGGGAGTGTTTTACTTCAGTTTTGAAATAATTACATTATACTTAGTCTTAAACGAGTCTTTAAAGTTACAAAGCAGAACACCAGCAACCCTAAAAAAACCTCTCATTAAGAGCTCATTTACTCACCAAGAAAAAGTGCAGCGCCCACTACTCTTTTTTCTTTCCTCCTTAATATGTTGATTGTTAAATAACAAAAGTTCAACTGAGTACATTTTAAAGATGTAATAGGCTTTATTAATCCATTCATGAATCTGGCAGCATCCTGTCTAGCAAGTAGATGAGAACTCCAAAGGGTTACAGGAAAGGAAAGGTTGGTAAAGGTAGAGAGGAGTGGAAAAATGAAAATTATTAGCGAAGAATCCTGTGTTTAAGGTAAGGTCACCCTTCTAAGAGGAATGGAAAAATCAGTAAATTTCCTACCGCTGACAAGGAAATTCCCATATTGACTGGTCAAAGGTTGCATTTCTGCAGGGCTGAAACTGCAGTTAGGTTAGGTGTTAGGTCTTGGTTTACTGATTTGGGGCCTCAACCCAAGTGAGGTCATTTGGGGCCTGTAGTTTTCTTTTTAGCATGGCCATAGCACCATACTCTTGAGATTGAGTACATTTTAGTGCTTTGGGTGAAAAATACAGTTAATTTGCTTGTCTGTAATATTTTTCCTCTAGACATTGAATAAACATGCTTTCTTTTTTAGAATGTCACACAGAAAATGAAATAAAATCCAGGGATCCAATCAGATGCAGAGAATGTGGATACAGAATAATGTACAAGAAAAGGACTAAAAGATGTATCCTTTTAACTTGTTAAATATGAAGTAGATGGAAGTGAAGAAAAATGCTTGGGTTGCTAGTCAAAGACTAATTTCTGGTAAATGGTAATAATTTTTGGTCTACTTATCAAAAAAAAAAGCATGATTAGGATTTTCATAATCATTTTTATTTTCATAATAATTAATTCAGATGCATATACTAAATATATACTAGATTTTGGATCTCATAAGTCTATTTTTCAGGCTTCTATATTTAACTTATTTTACTTATACTCATTTTTGAGTTTGAGTTCATGGACAAACTAAATTATACAAAGAGAAATACAAATACTGTATATGAATGCTACCTTATGGAAAAAGCGAGGCTTACAAATTGGCCATAAGACTGAGAGTACATTGTTATGTGGTAACTACAAATACAATATTTTTTAAACCAGTAAGTTACCTTGCCAGCATTGCTTTAGTGTTTTTTGGTGCATTGATCTTTTGTATCATGGAAAGGGGACTAATGAAAATTGAAATCTTTTTTTGTAGTTCTTTTCTAGTTGTTATAGTAAATAGTGAGTTCCGTTCTTTTGTGTGTTTTATTTTATTAAAGTCATTTATTTAATCTCTACACCCAACGTGGGCCTCGAACTCACAGCCTGAGATTAAGCATCACATGCTGTTCCAACTTAACCAGTTAGGCACCCCCCCTTTTTTTTTTAAGTTTATTTATTTAATCTCTCTTTTTTGCATTTTAGATCACATAACTAGCAAATAGAAAGTGACTTGGAAGTGTTAATCTTTCATATAATTTTTAAATATGTGTTTTGTCCTTAACTCAGCTTAATACAGTGGTGGTTTTTGATGCTCGATGAAACATGGAATTCAGAAGATTATCTTCATTTGGACTTGGACTTGCTGTTAATGTTGTATAGCTTTTGATGAGTGTATTTATCTTTATGAATACAACTACATACACATGATTTCGTTTTAAAATTCATCTTGTATTTAGGCATCTATTAATAATGTCTATAAAGAAAAATTCTTTGTTCAATTACATTATTTATAATTTCCTTTTTTTTTAATGTTTATTTTTGAGAGAGTACGAGCAAGGGAGGGGCAGAGAGAGGGGGACAGCATATCTGAAGTAGGTTCTTGGATCTGTGCACTGACAGCAGCAAGCCTGATGTGGGTCTCAAACTCAAGAACCGTGAGATCATGACCTGAGCCCAAGTGGGACACTCAACTGTTTCAGCCACCTGGGCACCCCTAATTCACTTTTATTGTATGTGTAATCTGACACATAGGGAAAGTTAAAAGTGCTTCCCTAAATCACACTTTTAATCAAGACCTAGAATCTTGTAGGGGCCTTGTTGAGAATGAAGTTTACCAGGGCCCTGTGAAGGTCTGATTAAGTAAGTTCCTTGGAAACTACTGTTTTACATCAAATTTGTAAACCCTCCAGCATCATTTTGTATTGAGTATACCAGTGTACTTACTGTCACACACATAATGCATGCATTATTTTGAGTTATATTTTTCATTTGTTACTTGGTATAGGCCTTCTGATAAAATGCTTAACTATTTTTTAAATCTTGGGTGAGGGAAAAGAAACTTCAATGGTTGTTTCTGTAAGGCAAAGTCAACCCTAAGTAAAGTGGATGAGGCAGACTATTAAGGCAGGTGTAGTTTCTGAGGTGCAGTCATTAAGGTAAAAAATTCTGCTTTCAGGATATTAAAAAAGGGACTAGTTTACACTGAACTGTGGTTGGATGTTTAAAACTTTTGCCTTGATCTTAGGGATATGGATACTCAGACACTCCATCTGTTCCAGGATTCCATCACTATGGAATGTCCTCTGATAATCATCTCAACGTTTATTTATTTTTGGGACAGAGAGAGACAGAGCATGAACGGGGGAGGGGCAGAGAGAGAGGGAGACACAGAATCGGAAACAGGCTCCAGGCTCTGAGCCATCAGCCCAGAGCCCGACGCGGGGCTCGAACTCACGGACCGCGAGATCGTGACCTGGCTGAAGTCGGATGCTTAACCGACTGCGCCACCCAGGCGCCCCTGATAATCATTTCAAAGAGTAGATACATTCCACCTTCACTAATAGCTATGTGTATCTGAAATTCAAAATCTTCATCATGCCATTTAAAAAAAAAAACCCTGTGTTTCTACCACCGTCTTTGAATATTAAGTTCTGTAAATTTATTATGTGCTATACAAAGTACTACCATGCTGAAATTTTTAAAGAGTGCTTCCTAGGTCTAGGTTTTCTTTAGCCATGGCTTTCATAATTTTGTAATTCTGCTATGTTCCTTGACCTTGTCTCTTTTAGATAAAAGAGTCCCAATAAATATGATACGACAGTCCCCTAAAAAACTCCCAATACTTTGGATAATGTTGCTGTTAACTTTTTTGTTTCATCCTAGGTCTTTTACATATTGTTAGTTTAATTGAATATTCTTAGCTTGTTAGTTAGACAGTGGTTTAATGGAAAAAGTATTACCACTGGAATCCAAGACCAACATTTCAATCAGTCACCTCTTTGTGTCCCTTTCATCTATAAAAATGGAAGTAATTTTACCTCTTGCCTTTTTAAGGAAAAAAAAAAAGACAAAAGATATATAATTGCTTTAAAAGATTCTTTTGAATAGTGATGTATAAATATAAAAATCTGTAAATCTGAGCTTAAAGTTGAAATATAACTTGTTCCCTACTTAAACTGCTTACCAATGACTATGGATATGTATGTTCATGAAAAATGCATGGAAACAGGTTCAAATCCAGCCTTGCTACTCAGTGACTGGCCAGTTCATTTAACTTCAGCTTCATTGTCAAAATGGAGGAATTTATGATGGTCAGTACAGTGCTTTGAGATTCTGAAGTTACCTTCAGAGATTGAAGTTATGAAAAATTTAAAAATAGTAGATGAAATCAGAAATGGCCACTCTTAATAAAATACATAAGGTATGAAAGTGTAAACAGAAGATGTAAAAATGAGTTGCCTCTTCACATATACAAATCCATGGACACTTCCACCCCTCCTAGAACAATTCTGTGTAGAATATTGGTCAAGGGGGACTGGCTCTTTGAGCAGAGGGCTGGAGGATGAGAAGGAACCTGACATAGCAAGACAAGAGGAAGGAGTATCCCTGAAATTGAGGAAATAGCCAGTATAATGGCTCAGGGGTTGAAAGTAAGCTTGCCTTGTTCACACTTCAGAATGAAGCCCTTGTGATACACACTTTGAGGTAGGCAGGGAGGCCTGCTCACTTACGGTCTCTTGATGGGAGTAAGCAGGAGAGTGATACGGATTAAGATTTGAGCTGTTCGGTGAGAATGGACAATGTAGGAATGGGTGATGGATGGGCAAGCCAGTTAAGGGCCACATGTAAATAGTTCAGGATAATAATGATGGCTGAGCCAGGGTGGTAGCTGTGGAGGGAAGTAAGAAGTACTTGGTTGTAACATAACATTTTGAAGTTGAGGTTAATGAGACTTATTGGTTAGTACTTAAGAGCTTAGTAAACAGTATGGACTTTGGTAAAAGGCTTTGGGGGGCGCCTGGGTGGCGCAGTCGGTTAAGCGTCCGACTTCAGCCAGGTCACGATCTCGCGGTCCGTGAGTTCGAGCCCCGCGTCGGGCTCTGGGCTGATGGCTCGGAGCCTGGAGCCTGTTTCCCATTCTGTGTCTCCCTCTCTCTCTGCCCCTCCCCCGTTTATGCTCTGTCTCTGTCCCAAAAAATAAATAAAAAAACGTTAAAAAAAAAAAAAAAGGCTTTGGGATCAGATATCCACAGTGTCCTTTATTGACTGGCCGTGTGACTTCACCAGGATTCGTTTTCCTCATTTGTAGTATAGGCATGAAATAATAGCACCTACCTCAGAGGTTAGTTGCAAAATAAAATCCATAAAAGCTTTTACCGTAACAAATGTTAACTATTACCACCATTACTGTCTAAGTATTACTGTTTTCCACAAAGGTGATTTTGTTAGTTTTAGGATTAGTCTCCCAGCTACAGGCCTTGCTGTCTCCATACTCTTGAGATTGCTCTTTCTGAAATACAGATTTCATGGCGCTGTCCTGCCGAAAATCCTCAGTAGCTCTCCATTTTGATAAAGTCAAAACTATTGGGAATGGTATATTTGGTTCTTGATAATATGACTCCTTTTCTATCTCTGTCACAAGTTCAGCCCACTTAAACTACTTAATCTTTTGGTTCTAAGGAGATCTCTGCAGTTCCTTAAGCAGGTAACAGGACTTATTTCTTTCTTATCTGTCCTTTCCCATGCTTTTCCCCCTGCGTTGAAATGATCTTTTCTGGTGTTCTTCACCAGCATCAGAATTTTGAAGGATTGTTTTATAGTCCACTAGTTTCCAATCGATATTGGACTCAACGATTTGAGAAGTCCAAAACCATTCTTCTATCTAATTCTTTGTGTGTGATGCCTTTTCTTTCTGGAAAATTAGAGTTTTCCTTGCCAGTGTATCGAAATTTTATAATATGTGCCTTGGTATGGGGCTCTTTTCCACTGTTCTGGTCACTTGGGTGGGTACTTTCAACCTGGAAAGTAAAGCTCTTCAATTCTGGGAAATATTCTTGAATTGTTTAGTAACTTCCTGCCCTCGATATTTTCTTCTCTCTAGGTCTTTTTTTAAAAATCTAGCATTAGACTTCATTGACCTGACTTTCTCATCTTTCCTTTTCCTTTGTTTCTTTGCTCTTTAAAAGGTGCCTTCAATTTTTCTTTCTTTTTTTTTTTTTTTTTTTTTTTTTTTTGTCTAAAGTAAGCTCTACACACAACATGGGGCCTCAGTTCATGACCCCCAAATCAAGAGTCACAGGCTCCACTAACAGCCAGCCAGGCACCCCTCAATTTTAGTTTCTAATCCATTTATTGGGATTTTCATTTCTGGTATAATTTTAATTTCTACAAGGTTATTAGTTTTTCTTCAGAATGATATTTGAATATATATACATTCAAAGAAAAAGTATATATCCATCCTTGTTTCTTGGATGGAAAGTCTTAACTCTATGAAGATGATAGTGATAATTTTCTTTTGCCTACATAGTCTATTCCAGTCATGTTACTTTTTATCCTACTTGTTTATTCAGCATAAATGTATATACATAATTATAACCAGAAGAAAACAGTGAAAAGAAAATTACAGGGCATGTGGAATTACAACCATTTCACCGAATATTTAAAGGATTTCTCCCATGCTGGAAGTTAGAATAGCCAGTATTTTAAACCTAAGACATAGTTTTGAGTGAAGTTTGTTGGCTGGAATGAGGTGTGAAATGGTTATGCATGGATTGGGGCATGTGATGACGTTCCCCATGACAATTTAATAAAGTTTACTAAGGATTATGCTAAAGTTTGAATCTGCCTATAAATATTCAAATTTAACATTCTCTAGCACTGGCAATGGAAATAATAATGTATTGTTAATCATGTTTTTAGCAGAGTTTTTACCACTATTGGTGCCTGCTAAAGGACTGTAGATTTAATTTAAGTGCAGAGAGGAGGGCGAATTGCATTAATTAATTCCTGTTATGTGCCAGGCACTAATCTGAAATTATAAAGTGAAATATATTTCCCCACAAATGATCTCTATTGCTTTATTCATTTGGATTATATTGTGCCTTATTTGCTTTTGTATCCCGATGCCCAGTACAATGTCTGACTCATAACCAGCGCTCAGAAAATGTTGAACACCTGCAAAGGAAGGCAGAATCTTTCATTTACTCTTTTGTCTAAAGGGGAAGGGCTAAATCTGGATTGCCTTGTAGATATCCTGAACATTTAATTATATTTCTAAAATTGAAATGGAATGGTTATCAATTTACAGTTCTTGGTAGTTTTAACTATCCAGAACTGTAACGGCGTTTTAACGCCATCAAAAACGAATGCAAAACAGAAAGGGAACCCTCTCACTTGGACTCTTAACTTCTCCCTAATGATCTGTGCCGGCAAAGCTGGGCGCGGAGGCCAATCAGTGCGGCAGATCGAGGGCCAGCCAATCATTCGCAGAGGCCCTAGTCCCGCCCCCGGCGCTCAGCCTCTGGCCTTTGGGTGCCCAAGCGGGGCGACACTCCCCCCATCTCGGCACCTGCGGTGAATTGTGTAGCGGTCTCGTCCTTCCGCAACGCTGGGTCTGAGAGCCAGGTGAGTACCCGCCGGCCAGGAGTAAATTAAATCTCCCCATCGCAGTTCCCTCAGGGAGCTGGGGTGAAAGGCGGACCCCAAGAAGCAAATGTACGGTCGGACTCGATTGAGGGAGCGAGTTATGGGATGAACAAACGGGCTTTAGTTTCCTGCAGCTGACGGTGGCCGATGTTGGGACGGGGGTTGCTGGGGTCCGCCGGCGGCGACCAGAGCTGGGGAATGGGGAGCAATCTCAGTGTCCTCAAGGGCCCGTTGACCTTTGGGTTGGCTGTAGAGCTGAGGGTTCCCGGCCTGTCCCTGAACAGCCTCCCCCGCCCCTCGGCGGCCGCGCTGTACACAAACCGTTGCTATGGCTGAGGAAGCCATTTCCTTTCGATCTCCGCCTGCAGGGGGCGCTCGGCCCCGTGGTTTCTGGAAAGAAGGTGCCCGGGTGGAAGAAAACCGGTTTTCTTGTTGCGCATCACACTTTGCACTGGAGGTTATTTCTGCCCGCTGATTAGGGCATATGGAAAATGGATGTGGATCAGGATGATGATGAAGAGATTAAATCCAACTAGGACCGAGGTTTTTCCTAATCAAATTCCAAACAGATGTGGAAAGGTTCAAATGAGAGCGAATATTGTATGACTTCCTCTTTGGAACTTGAGAATTAACATTTAGTAAGATGCGCATTGTGCCGGAAAACAACCCAAACAAACATGGTAGTTTTCAAAAAGGATTTTCAGGGAAATGTTAAAACTGTGCAGAATGAAATTCATTTGCTTAGGTAAGACATGGCTCTGTTCTTTCAAATGCTTTTCACTGATGTCTTCAAATCGTGAAATTTCAGGGGTTGCAAGATAAATTCAATTTGAGATCATGTATTTTAATCCTGTTGGATGTTTTTAAGTTTCTCCCATGAAAGATCCTCCAACTCTTTGGAAAAATTCTACTAATGCAACCCATTCTTTTCTGGGCAGCGGCAATCATTTAAAAGTTCTTCATGTTGCTCTCCAGTAACTTCTACCCTTAAGGCTGTCCTTGTGATGGGACATATTCATCATCCTGGGCCTTGCCAGTATAGTGTGCAAACCATAATCTCAGTTCTCAGTTGGATTTCATCCAAGAGCTGATGAACTGTCAATCCCTTTTCTATGCCCAAGTCAAAGCCAGCAGGAACATGGAGGACCAGAAGCACCTCTCTTTCTGCAGGTCTGATGTAGGACCAGAATCCCAGAGGGCAGGCATGCTGGAGGAAATACTCCTGGTGAATTAGACCCATTGCTACTTAATTGTTTTAGAATTTATAAACCAATATGTTTTACTGCAGTGTTTTTAAACAATTTTGACAATGACTCATGATAAGAAATTTATTTGCAACGTGCATGTATTTCCACACATTTGTCATTTGTATAGACATGAAATAAAAGTTTTTACAAGACAAGTATTTAATGGTATGTGAAGTAGTCAGATATTTTTGTTGCTGTTCTGTTCTGTCTCATTATAAGACAGTGCTAATCGCAACTCACTAAATTGATTTCAGGGGTTGCCACCTGCAGATGAAAAGCCTGGGTGTGATGCTAAGTATGTAGGCTCTGCAGTTGCCAACTGAGATTCAGATCCCCAGTTCACTATTTAGTAGTTACATGACTTTGAGCAGGTTACTTAAAATGCCAACTTCCTTATCTGTAAAATAGTAGTTATTAATTCCCCTCTCGAGAGTGGTTTTGAAGATTATGTGAGATAATCCATGGCATACAGTAACTTAGATCCCTAAGTGTTAACTGTTATTACAGCTCTTTACTTAAAATAAAACCTACCTGTTACAGTAGTTGAAAGATTAAATGAGGTAATGTATGTAAAGTTCTTAGGGTGGTGCCCAGCACTCATTTAGAACTGTGTATTTTTTGCCGTTATTATTATCATCATAATTAGCAGCAGTATCCTTAAAGTGAAACTGTGCAAGGCCCCCATTCCCATTTCAGCTCAGCATTTCTTTTTTTAAAAAAAAATTTTTTTTAATGTTTATTTTTTTGAGAGAGAGATAGAGTACGAGCAGGGGAGGGGCAGAGAGGGAGACGCAGAATCCAAAGCAGGCTCCAGGCTCCGAGCTGTCAGCACAGAGCCCGATGCGGGGTTCGAACTCATGAACCATGAGATCATGACCTGAGCTGAAGTTGGACACTTAACCAACTGAGCCACCAAGGTGCCCCTCAGCAAGTGTTTCTTAAAGGTCTAAGGCACTACTTATGTTAGTCCTGAATATATGATGATGAATAAAGTAAGATCTCACAGTCTAGAAGGGAAGACAAAAATACATAATTAAAATACATGTCATGAGAAAGGTATGGGCACAGTGCCATTAGAACACAGATCTGGGAGCTGTTCGTTGATGTGACGGCAGCAGGGAATGTAAAGGCAGGGAATGACTTAACTGTTGTTATCAGGGAGAGAGAGTTTAAAGTGAGCAGCCTTCCTTCTTAGAAAAAACACAGCTCCTTTTCCATAGACTTGAAAAATAAATGTTACAGAAATGCCTAGATGGTTACTACTATCCAAATTAAGTCTTACTATGTATATACTTCATAACTTTTTTCTGTGCTACATTTCAGCCATGACTACCAAAGATTATCCATCATTGTGGGGTTTTGGAACAACAAAAACATTTAAAATTCCCGTTGAACATTTGGATTTCAAGTATATTGAAAAATGTTCAGATGTTAAACACTTGGAAAAAATTCTTTGTGTGCTCAGGTAAGCATTCAAAAATCATTTTATGTTTCAGTGTGCCAATTATATTGTGCCTTCTGAAAGTTGAAACTCTCAGAAATATTGCAGAAATTTTTCAAACATTGATGTTGGTTTTTTTGTTTTGTTTTGTTTTTCCCCCAAGTTAGGTTCCAAAATCATTGTTTTGATCCAGTGGTTAGTTTGGAGGGTTCTGGCTAGGTCTACTTCCAGCATGCCATTTAGGCTCATTAGTATTCAAGAGGATGTTTTTCTTGCTTCCTCCACGTTTTCTAGGAGAAGGTAAAGTAGCCGTGGGAGTAGCCATTGGGAGATAACGTTAGCTCACCAGCCTACCGGTTGATAAAGTTCTTTGGTACTCTCCCCCTCCATACTATCTGCCAACAAAGATGCCAACTTACTGTGAGCTGGTCACAAGGAGAGGATGACGGGAAGATCAGGAAGTAGGACCAGAAGGCAGGGGATCTGGGCCTTCTCAGGGGGAGGACCCCGTGGTGGTGATTGTTAGACTTTAATATACATCAGATATGGTTGTTAAAAATGCAAATTTGAGGGTCCCATTCCCAGAGATCCTGCCTCAGGAAATCTGGAGTGGGCCCCAGGAACATATGTTTTTAAACAAGTGCCTGGCTGGTTGACATGCAGGTGGTCAAGGGAGCCCATGCCAAGAAACACTGCCCTGTGGCATACCAATCTGTGCCACCTATTTTGGATGTGATGGGGGGTGTTTCCTTTCCTTCCTAATATTGCAGAAGCACTTGTGGAGCAGGAATTGTTCCTTTTGAGCACATCAGTAGTATTCCTTTTGCTTGGTGGCAGTTCTGTATTTTTTCCCTTGTGACCCCCTTCCTCATCACTGTGTCCTCTCCTTTTTTTCTCTGTTACCACCTTCAGCCTCCTGTCCTCCCTAAGCATCCCTGCTTATGCCCAGGCAGCGTAGATGTCATAACCTCATCATTTCTGAAATGGAACGATGAAAGATACCATATTTTTCCTTTTTTTCTCAGCAGTGTATGCACCTTTTCATTTATGTTTGGTCAAGGACTGATAAAGCAAATGAGAAGTTTGCATGATGGAAGAGTTTAAAAGCCACGTTATGTTGGTTCCAAGAAATTCTGTGAATGGCTTAATTAAATTACATTGCATTGGTTTGGAACTTATTTTAAAATTTTTAATTTGAAAGTGGGATTTTTTTTCAATTTTTCTAAAAATTTAAAAGTAAACGGACTTACAAGAGAAATGGAAAAGATTGATTTTCCTTAAACAGCCATGAACAGAGTTTTCCATTTAACTCTCTAGGAGTGAATTCTGTTCCTGGAATGGTTGGTTAGAGACGTGTTGTTCTGAACCCTTCCTTCGCCATTTTCTTCCTATCCCTTTGGGGGAAAAAATTGAGCTGCAAACTCCTCCTTGGAAGGGAAATCCAGTCTCACTGTGTGCCTATCTCTAATATTGAATTTCCATTTGTAAGTTAAAATTATCTTATGTAACAAAGTGAACACATGTTACAGAGGAGAGAAAATGTTACTTACTCAACTTTCAAAGTGTGTGATGGAAACTGGTGTCTTTGGGGCTCCATTTTTTCCTTCGCAGCTTCACTCCATAGAGTAACGTAAAAATGGAGGTTGTGCTGGTTGAGGAAGGGGAGTGGGGAGCCCACACTCCGGCCTTCATCCCTGTGCAGGGGCTGCCCTGGAGATCTCCACAGAACCCCTCTGCTCCACAGAGCCCAGCCTGTAAACCACCAGACTACATGATCTCTAAATAAAGTGGTAACTCCAAAGTCTGAATTTTTTTTAAAGGTCTGGTGAGGAAGGATATTATCCTGAACTTACGGAATTTTGTGAAAAGCGCCTTGAAGGCTTGGCTCCTGAAAGTAGAGCTTTGAGGAAAGATAAGCCTGCAGCAACAGCATCCAGCTTTACAGCAGAAGAATGGGAAAAAATTGACGGTGATATAAAGGTATAGAGTGACCCCGGTTTTTGTGGGTTTTGTGACATTGTCACATTAAATATATGTCCACTTCACTTTTCCAAAATCGTAGACTTCTTTGCTTTTTTGTCAGTGAAGGGCTTTTAGTGGCAATCACTTACGTAGTATTGGTTGCTTCTCATACGCAGGAGAATATTGTGAATGTGTATGTTTGTGTCTGTACATCCACGTGTGTATTTTGTTTTATTTGATATGTTTTTTGGTGTTTATTTATTTTTGAGAGAGAGGGAAAAACAGAGCACAAGTGGGGACGGGCAGAGAGAGAGGGAAACACAGAACCTGAAGCAGGCTCCAGGCTCTGAACTGTCAGCACAAAGCCCGACGCGGGGCTTGAACTCTCGAAGCAGGAGAGCATGCCCTGAGCCAAAGTCCGACACTTAACTGACTGAGCCATCCAGGTGCCCCACGTGTGTATTTTAAATGACTGAACAAAATTCTATCCTATCAAAGAAAAATAATTCACTCAGCTTCTGTAAATAGAGCTCTACAAACATGTTGATTTATAATTTCTTTTGTAGGGGCGCCTGGGTGGCGCAGTCGGTTAAGCGTCCGATTTCAGCCAGGTCACGATCTCACGGTCCGTGAGTTCGAGCCCCGCGTCGGGCTCTGGGCTGATGGCTCAGAGCCTGGAGCCTGTTTCCGATTCTGTGTCTCCCTCTCTCTCTGCCCCTCCCCCGTTCATGCTCTGTCTCTCTCTGTCCCAAAAATAAATAAACGTTGAAAAAAAAAAAAAGTTATAATTTCTTTTGTACCATCCTGGTTATTTCCTCAGGATAAATTATTAGTATTCAAGCTGCTTGATCAAAGGATTTGAATAATTCTAAGACTGTTGAAACACATTTGCATATTCTCAGAAAAGTTGTGCCTTTTTGCCAACAGTATATAAGAATGCCCGTTTAAGGCATTCTTCACGGGGGCCCTTGGGTGGCTCAGTCGGTTAAGTGTCTGACTTTATAGCTCAGGTCATGATCTCGTGTTCCGTGAGCTCGAGCCCTGCTTTGGGCTCTGTGCTGACAGCTCAGAGCCTGGAGCCTGCTTTGGATTCTGTCTCTCCTTCTCTCTCTGCCCCTCCCCTGCTTACTCTCTTGTGCACAAGCTCTGTCCCTATCTCTCTCTCAAAAATAAATAAACATTAAAAAAAATTAAGCTCTTCTTCACTGGATACTGTAATCATTTTTTAATCAATTAAATAATTGAAAACATGATAAGGATGTATTTGGTTACTAGCAACATTAAATTTTTTTATCAGTTGAATTTCTTCTTTTGTTAATAGCTATATCTTTAGTGATTTAGCTTTATTGAGGTATAATTTACATTTGATAAAAAATAGCAATGGTCTACATTTCACTGAGTTTTGACACATGTATATGCTATAAAACATTTCTATTAGCCTAAAAAGTTTTCTTGTGCCCCTGTGTAGTCAGTGCTGACTCCACACCCTGGTCCCTGGTAACCACTGATCTGCTTTCTGTCATACGGATTTGTCTTTTCTAGACTTTCCTATAAATGTAGCCATACAGTATGTGTGGTCTTTTGTGTCTTCTATCATTTGGCATCATGCTTTTGAGATGTGTCTACGTTGTTGCATGTTCACGGTTGGTTTCTTTTAATCGCTGAGTAGTATTGAATTGTGTGGGCATCTCACAGTTTGTTTATCCACTTTCCGGTTGAGCAAAATGTTTTCCAAAGTGGCATTCCTGCCAGCAGTGTATAAAAGTTCCTGTTGCTGGGGTGCCTGGGTGGCTGGCTCAGTTGGTTAAGCGTCTGCCTTCAGTTCAGGTCATGATTTCATGGTTCGTGAGTTGAAGCCCTGCATCAGGCTCTGTGGTAACAGCTCAGAGCCTGGAGCCTGCTTCGGATTCTGTGTGTGTGTCTCTCTGTCTCTGTTCCTCCCCCACTCATGCTGTCTCTCGATAATAAATAATCGTTAACAAAAGAAAAGTTCCTGTTGCTTTGCATCCTGGTTGGCAGTTCGTAATGGCAGTTTTGTTAATTTTAGCTACTTTATTAAGTATGCTGTGGTGTTTCATTGTGGTTTTAATTTCCATTTTAATGACTGACTTCCCTGAGTGTCTTTTCATGTGCTTATTTGCCATCCATAGATCTTTTGTGAAAAGTCTTGAAATCCTTTGCCCATTAAAAAAAAATTGAATTATTTGTGTTCTTACTGAGTTGTAACACGCGTATCTTTCATTAGATACACCTTTTGCAGGTATTTTCTATATCCTGTGGATTCCCTTTTCATTTTTTTAATAGTGTCTTTGGAAGAGCAAAGGTTTTTAATTTGATGAAATCAACTTTTCTTTTACAGTCTATACTTTGTGTCCTATTTAGGAAGTCTTTGTCTAATAATCCCAGATCCCCAAGTTCCTTCATATGATTCTTCTAGAAAGTTTCTAGCTTTAACTTTTAAATTTAATTCTAGGATCAGTTATCATTTTTGGATACACACATACAGTATAGGTATTCAAGGTTTCAAGCACCATTTAATGAAAGATTATCCTTTCCCCATGGAACACCTTGGTAGCATTGTCAAAAATGAATTGACCGTGTACGTACGGGTCTATTTCTGGACTCTCTCTATTCTCTTTCATTAATCTAAGTGTCTCTCTTTACTCCAGTACCTCATTCTCTTGATTGTGGTAAGGCTTATATTAAGTCTAAAATTGGATAGTACAAGTCCTCCAACTTTGTTCTCTTTTTCCATCGTTGTTTTAGCTCTTGTAGGTCCTTTGCTTGCCAGTTACTACAAAATAACTTGCTTGTCTTTGGGTTGGGATTGTGGTGAATTTATGGATCAATTTTGGAATAATTGACATCTTAACAATATTGAAATTCTCTGATCCATGAACATCATATGTTTTCTGTTCATTTAAGTCTTCTTTAAAACATCATATGTTTTCTGTTCATTTAAGTCTTCTGTTCATTTAAGTCTTCTTTCTGTTCATTTAAGTCTTCTTAAGACCAAATTCTACTTGGTCATGATGTGTCTTTTTTATATATTGCTGAGTTTTGTCCCAGTATCTTGTAGTTTTTTTTAGTGTGTAGTTCTTGCATATTTTTTAAATTTATTCCTAAGTATATAATATACTTTATGCTATTGTAAAAGTTAATGTTTTTTATTTTTAAAAATTTTTTAAGTTTTATTTATTTATTTTGAGAGAGAGAGAGAGAGCATGCGTGTGGGAGGGGCAGAGAGACAGGGAGAGAAAGAATCCCAAGCAGGCTCTGCTTTGTTAGTGCAGAGCTTGATGAGGGGCTTAACTCACAAACTGTAGGATCATGACTTGAGCTGAAATCAAGAGAAGGATGCTTAACTGATTGAGCCACCCAGGCACCCCAAAGTTAATGTTTTTTAATTTCAATTTTTTTGCTTATTCTAAGTCACTCTAGTTACGAAATTTTATGTATGTACTATGTATTTATTTATTTTTGGTGTGATAAAATACATATCAGAAAATTTACCATCTTAGCCATTTTTAAGTGTACATTTTGTTAGTGTTATATTCACATTGTTATATTCAGACATGAAAAAAATTTTTTTAATTTTTTTAAAGTTTATTTATTTTGAGAGAGAGAGTATGTGCATGAGTGGGGAGGGGCAGGGAGAGAGGGAGACAGAGAATCCCAAGCAGGCTCCATGCTGTCAGCACAGAGCCCGACACGGGGCTCAATCTCACAAACTGTGGGATCATGACCTGAGCTGAAACCAAGAATCACACGCTTAACTGACTAAGCCATTCCAGGTGCCCATTATATTCAGAGATTTTTGAGTATACAGTTCAGTAGTGTTATATTCATCTTGTATAATCAATCTTCAGAACTTTATTTTATAAAACTGAAGCTCTAAACCCATTAAACAACAGTTCTCCAATTCCCCCTGCCTTCAGCCCCTGGCAAACACCATTCTACTTTCTGTTTCGTAAGTTTGACTAATGTAGATACCTCATATCAGTGGAATTTTAATTTCATTTTTTTTTTAACATTTATTTATTTTTGAGACAGAGAGAGAGCATGAACAGGGGAGGGTCAGAGAAAGAGGGAGACACAGAATCCAAAACAGGCTCCAGGCTCTGAGCTGTCAGCACAGAGCCCGACGCGGGTCTCGAACCCACGGACCATGAGATCATGACCTGAGCCGAAGTCGGATGCTTACCGACTGAGCCACCCAGGTGCCCCTAATTTCATTATTTGTCCATTGCAAGTTTATAGTTTATGGTCTTCTTATATTGACTTTGCATCTTGCAATCTTGTTAAATTTACAAATTGGTTCTAGTAACTTTTTTTTAGATTCATTGGAATTTTTTATATCTAGGATCATGTTATCCACAAATAATAAAAGGTATCCTTTGGCTTTTCCAGAATGGCTGCCTTTTATTTCTTTTACTTTCATTATTGCACAGGCTTGGCTCTCTAGTACAATGTTGAATAGAAATGGTAAGAGCAAATATCCTTGTCTTGCTCACAATATTAGGGAGATTATCATTCAGCTTTTTTTTCACCATTAAGTACAATGTTGCCTTTAGATTTTATGATGTGACCCTTTATAATGCTGAGGAGGGTCCCTTCTATTCCTTGTTTGATGAGAATTTTTATCATGAATAGTTATAGAAGTTTATAAATTCTTTTCCTGCATTGAGAGGAAAATAAGATTTTCTTTGTAGCCTGTTAATAAGGTATATTATGTGCACTCTTTTCAAATGTTATACCAGTCTAGCACTCGGGGATAAATTCTACTTGGTCATGATGTGTCTTTTTTATATATTGCTGGATTTAATTTGCTAAAATTTTTTGAAGTATATTTGTGTCTGCAGTCATGAGAGTTCCTAGTCTGTAGTTTTCTTGTAATGTTGTCTGGTATTGGTAACATGGTAATGGTGGCTTTTTAGAATGAGTTGGGACGTGTTCTCTCTTCTTGAATTTTCTAGGAAAGTTTGTGTGTAATTGCTGTTATTTCTTCCTTAAATATTTTCCAGAATTCACCATTGATACCATCTAGGTCTCAAGTTTTCTTTATAAGCAAGATTTTGACTATGAATTAAATTTCTTGAACAGATATACAGTGCTATTCAGGTCATCTTTAGTGTTCTCTCTCTGTCTGGCTCCCTCTTCTTGGCTATTTTGCACCCCGTATCTCTGCAGTCTTTGCCTCCCTGAAGCCTGCACTCTGTTCCTCTGAACTCAATGAGACCGCAGGGCTGTTTGGGTTTCCCTTCCCTATGTTGTAGCCTGGAAATTACAGGCAGTAAATTGGGACAGATGCAGGACTTGCCTCATTTGTTTCCTTTCTTTCAGGGATCATTGTCCTGTGCTACCTATTGTCCAGTGTCTGAAAATCATTGTTTCATGTATTTTATCTGGTTTTCTAGAGTTAAGCAAGAGGGTAAATCCAGTCCCTGATACTCTATCAGGGCCAGGAGGAGATATCTCTTTATTGATTTTTCTATTGCTGTGTTTCTTACTAATTTGTAAGAGATCTGTCGTATATAGTCTAAATTTTCTTTCAATTAGTCATTAGTCTTTTAAATCTTGTGTGTGGTGTTCTTCATGTTTATTCATTAAAAACATTTTATGTAATCACTCTTCTTGGTTTTATCCTTTATTATCTTTTCTTGCATTTATATTTAGGAAAACTTCCTCTCCACCAGATACATATTTGCTGTGTTTCCTCAGAGTTCTTTGTGGTTTCCTTTTGCTGAAGAGATAACTTCCTAAAATGGATTCTGGAGAAATAGTTCTTTGTTGTTTTACTTTATTTATTCAGCATATTTTACTGGGTTGGATAATATATTTGAAGACAATTTTGAGAAATATGTATTCTCTAACCCAGAAAGCTACATTTTTAAAAACTTTCTCATTTTGCCATTTTACTGACTTGAAATTGAAAATCTGGTAATTAATCTATGAGTTAAAATAGTAGTTTATGTCCAGAGTTCTTTGGCTTTATTTTCCAGGGAAAAACAGCTTAGTTTTAGTTGCAGAATCTGCTTTTTCCCAACCGTGTGTTCTTTCTCAGTCACCTCTTGATTTTGTCTCTTCATCTCCCTTTCTTTCATGCTTTTCCCTGCCACTTCTCCCTCTCTGTGCTGCTGCCCCCTGCCCCCCTTCTCTCTTTCTTTCTTCCTTTGTAATTCCTCCTCTTCCTTTTCACCTTTCTTCCCTTACTGTTTTTCTGCTTCTTCTTCTATTTCATCTGTCTGCCTCCTTTTTGTCTCCCTGCCTCCTGACGCAGATAATATAGTTTATCACTATATCAACCATGTCGAATTTAATATGGTTTGACATATATTAGACCCTCACTATATAGCTGCTGAATAATAATAATAGAATTTCACAGATAACAAAGAAACCTCTCAATTTCTGCCTAGAACCTGTAACAATTCAGTTTAATAGACATTATTATGAACCTGTTATGTGCCAGGCACTGTGCTAGGTTCATACATCACGAAGATGAGACGAAGACATAGGTTCTGCCTCCAAAGGAATTTACAGAATGTGAGAGAGATGAACAATACATGGATGATTTTAAATCTCTGTGCTAATACATGGAGGGAGGAGCATTTCGAGTCCAACCAGGAAGTTCAGGAAAAGCTTGTTTGAAGGGATGAGCGTAAGCTTGCAAGATAATGAAAGTAGGAAGGGCAGCACCGTGTGAATGTGTGTAACAATCCTGAACTGTACACTTAAAAATGGTTAAGGTGATACATTTTGTTTTGTGTATTTTACCACAATTTAAAGGAAGAGTAGATTGGGGTGCCTGAGTGGCTCAGTTGGTTAAAGGTCCAACTCTTGATTTTGGCTCATGGCATGATCTCACAGTTGGTGAGTTCAAGCCCCACATAGGGCTTTCTGCTGATGGCGCAGAGCATGCTTGGTATTCTCTATCTCCCTCTGCCCTCCCCTACTCATGCTCTCTGTCCTTAAAATAAATAAATAAACACTAAAAAAAATAAAATAGCAGAAGAACATTACAGATAGAATGGCATGACCAAATTGTCCCCCCAAAAAAGAACACTTAAGAAACTATGATAATGTATAGTCCTTTCTAACACCTGGTTAATTACTTCAAACTGTATGTTCATCTTTCTTCTCCCTCTTCTCAGAGTTGGGTTTCAGAAATTAAAAATGAAGAAAATAAAATATACTTTCATGAAACTGAAACATTTCCAGCGGTGGAAGATAATTTGCCTCCAGTTCGTGGTTCAAACAGCCATCTTCATGTTAGTAAGGTAGGCCATTTTGGTGTGGGGGGTGAGTTGGGGGGGGGAGATGATTGTTGTTTATTGAGGGCGCTAGCTCAGTTTAATCAGAGTAACCACAGTGTGATGTCCTCTGAGAGTTGGGGGTTATCCTTCAGCTGGCCGTGTGCTATTGCCTTCTTGAGTTGGCTGTGTTTCATCACCTGGTGATCAAAATGAAATGCCATTTCCCTTTGAAGACTTGCATCTTGAGCTTACCGCCTTTCTTCATTTTTCATTTGTTATGCCATGATCTTATGTGCTCATAAGATCTAATTCAGTGTGTGAGCATTTCAGGGAATAATTTTATCTGTCCAGTAGAAGCATAGAGGAAATAATTTGTAACATAATTAACTATGGACTTAAAGTACTGAAGCAGTTATATATGTCATTCCTCTGTTTATTGCATATTTTCCCCCTTATTTCCCCAGCCCCTTGTGATGATTTTTCTGTGGTTTATCCCTATTTTGTTCTGTAGACCTGTCCTTTTTAACCCATGGGTTTCATAGAGAAAAAACCTGTTGGAGTTCCAGGTCCATTTATATATATTTTTTTAATGTTTATTTATTTATTTTGAGAGAGAGAGAGCAAGAGAGAGGGTGAGTGGAGGAGATGGAGAAAGAGAGAATCCCATACAGAGCCCAACAGCACAGGGCCTGACACAGGGCTTGATCTCACTAACTGTGAGATCATGACCTGAGCCGAAATCCAGAGTCAGATGCTTAACCAACTGAGCCACCTATGTGCCCCGGGTCCATTTATACTTAACTTCAGGTTAAAACTGAGCTTCTGAGCATCCACCTGACTCGGATATTATAGAATCTAAGCCATTGTCTCATAGGCATTGGGAGTCTCTGGGCTCTCACATGGATCACACATTCCATTCCCTCTCCCCCCAATTTTTTCTTTTATTCCTATCATTTGTGGAAGATTGGCTACCCAGATCTCTTCATTCTGGATTAACTCGTTATTGTTATTCTCATTTCTTCTTTGAATACTCAATTTTATTTAAAAAACATCCATAGCTCTTCATCACACAGCTCTCTGATAATTAACTTTCCTGGATCTTTTTACTCCCCATTAAGAATAACTCATGTAACCAAGGTACACAGTAATATTGTAAGGATGCCACTGTCTGTAATCAATAAATTTGTTTTTATTGGACACCCATTTTGTGCTAAGTCTGTGCTGTAAAAATGTAACAGGAGGTTATATAGTTCAGTGTGGTATTGTGATTATGAAAGTATGATCCGTGGATCCTGGGTGTCTCAGAGATCCTTCCAGAGGGTCTAGAAAGTCAATGCTATTTTAAAAAATAATGCTAATTCTTTGTCTTTTTCTCTGTGTTGACATTTGCAGCAGGTGCAGCTGCTGGTGTCTTAGCACAAATCAAGGCAGTGAGTGGGACCAAACTATACTAGTAGTTACTTTTCTCCACTGCTACCCATTTACAGTAAACATTCCAATTTAACTTAAAAATGTCTTCTATGAAACAACAAGACTTCTTTATTTTGTTAAATCTTGAGTCTTGAGGACTTATCTTTTTACTATTCTGTGTGACAAAATATGAAGTATTCAAAAAAATGCTTCAAGAGCCGCCAAGGTGGCTTAGTCAGTTAAACATCGACTCTTGATCTTGGCTCAGGTCAGATCTCATGGTTTAGAGGATCGAGCCCCGTGCATCGGGCTCTGTGCTAACAGCATGGAGCCTGCTTGGAATGTTCTCTCTCTCTCTCTCTCTCTCTCTCTCTCCCTCTCCCCCCCCCAACCCTCACCATGTCAAAATAAATAAACTTAAAACACACACACAAAAAAACGAAAAGCACTTCATGGTGAAGAGAAATCTAGGTTATTTTGAGATTTGTAGGTTGAGTTCAGTTTGCCAGCTTAAGTAACCACTTTTTCCTGGAACAGTTTTGTTTTTTTTTTTTTAATGTTTATTGATTTTTGAGACAGAGAGAGACAGAGCATGAACGGGGGAGGGGCAGAGAGAGGGAGACACAGAATCCGAAACAGGCTCCAGGCTCTGAGCTGTCAGCACAGGTCCCGACGTGGGGCTTGAACTCACGGGCTGCGAGATCATGACCTGAGCGAAGTCGGACGCTTAACCGACTGAGCCACCCAGGCTCCCCATGAACAGTTTTTAACTTGAAAGAGTGATTGACAGACAAATTGTGGTTATTCAGACTTGGGTGTTTAACAGACACTGTGTTGAAAATGAATCAAGTGGGAGTGTCACTTTAAGGAAAAGAGCTGACAGTGGTTTTTGCTAGTGATAAAATCTGAGCTTTCAAGTGCAGCTTAGAGTATTTCAGAATCTTATATGGCTCTGAAATACTTGTGACAAAAAAATGTCTCCTTAAGGGGATACTTAAAGACTTTCTGATGAGCTCCATGCAGATATTAACAGATACGATTTTTATTTTTATTTGTTTACTTTTTAAATGTTTATTTTGGGTGGGGGGGGGACAGAGGATCCAAAATGGGCTGTGCACTGACAGCAGGGAGCCCAGCGCTGGTTTCAAATTCACCAACAGTGAAATCATGACCTGAGCCGAAGTGGGACTCTCAACCGACTGAGCCACCCAGGTGCCCCAAGATTTTTAAACTGTATAATGAAATGTAGGAATATTTGGAAGATCTGCATAACTCCAAGTGACCGATGCCCAATGTTACAAAATTGTGCATAGGTAAATGACCCATTCAAAGTGGTTTCAGATTGTGACTAACTTTTAAGAAACCATTTAAGAAACTGTTGAGCATTATGGCTATTGTTTGCTTTCCTCTCTTTCCCTTCTGGTGCTTGTAGGGGGCATGTGACCGAGGTTGGGCTGCTGAATGGCAGGGAGCTAGTGCCTGCTTAGGGATGGGCACCTGACCCAAGCTAGCCAATCCTGAATCCTTCCCTGGGATTTCTCTAACTGAAGTTAGAGAGGAGTCATTCTCCTTTTCCTTCCTTCCTTCCTTCCTTCCTTCCTTCCTTCCTTCCTTCCTTCCTTCCTCCCTCCCTCCTTCCTTCCTTCCTTTCTTTTTTTTTCCTTTTTATAAAGACTTTAATTTTTTAATTTTAATTTTAGAGAGAGAGAGAGAGAGAGCATGTGATTGGGAGAAAGAGGAAAAGGGGCAAAAGGAGAGAGAGAATCCCAAGCAGGCTCCGTGCTCGGCGCAGACCCCAACTCGGGGCTCAATCCCATGACTCTGGGATCAGGACCTGAACCAATCAAGAGTCGGGTGCTCAACCGACTGAGCCACCCAGGTGCCCTCTCCTTTTCCTTTCTGATTGGGAGTCCCGTGAGTTTATAATCCCACACTGCTTGTGGCCACTATGCCTGCTACGTGGAAAAAGAAGAGCCAGCGGGGAAAAGGAAATCAGTAGGCAGAAAGAAACAGGGACTGGGGACAAGGGGAGAGTGGAAGAGCTGGAGAGGGTATCAGAATCTTCTATCTAACAATACTGCTTCCTCTTCATCAGTTTGGTTACATAAGCCAATAGTTTATTTTTTTAATAGAATTAGTCCAAGTTGGGAATCTGTCATTTGAAACAAAACTATTCTAGTGCACCAAAGTAGTTAATCTTATTTCTCCAGTGCCTAGGTTTTAAAAGACTGAATGATAGTTCATTACTTTTTTGTTACAAGAAAATCACTAAAAATGAAATTTCACACTGTAAATTTTAAAATTTTATATATGTACTTAAAGTCCTGTAGATCGCTCCCAGAATTAACTACCAATTTAAAATCCTTTTTTTTGGGGCGCCTGGGTGGCGCAGTCGGTTAAGCGTCCGACTTCAGCCAGGTCACGATCTCGCGGTCCGTGAGTTCGAGCCTCGCGTCAGGCTCTGGGCTGATGGCTCAGAGCCTGGAGCCTGTTTCCGATTCTGTGTCTCCCTCTCTCTCTGCCCCTCCCCCGTTCATGCTCTGTCTCTCTCTCTCCCAAAAATAAATAAACGTTGAAAAAAAAATTAAAAAAAAAATCCTTTTTTTAACATACTGTATGTTATAGTTACAATACTGGAGTTGTTATAACTTCAAGAGTACCTATTTTTCTTAGTTGGTATATCTTAATCCAATACTTCACATTGTGTTTATCATAAAATCTGCTAATCTTATGTTAAATATGTCTCATAAAATACGATTTTATTCTTTCAGGAAAAATATTCTAATAATAGACCAACTAAAAAGAAAATCCCAAGGGATTATGCAGAATGGGATAAGTATGTTTTATATTTCTTTATACAAAACTTGTCACTGAAAAATTCTCTATCATAGAATATTGTAGTAATCTCTTAATTATTATAAATCTGAACTACCAAGTTACTTTGGCAGAGTACTAAGAGTATCTGGTCTAAGCACTTTTGATCTTCATTTTTCACTGAATAAATATCTATAGCATCCTTTTGTTTATAAAAGCAACCAAAAATAGGCAATCCTATGCCCACTGAAAAGAAAAGGGAACAAAAATTTTAAATAGATAAATTAATTATAATTTTAATGACAAAGTTCTGAACAGTTTCGGTCTGATTAACATGTATATCCTCTTCCCTCTCTCTCTCCTCCTCCCCTGCTTGCCCTCTGTCTCTCTCTCTCTCAAAAATAAATAAACGTTAAAAACAAAACAAAACAAAACAAAAAAAACCCCATGTAGATCCTCAATGAGTTGCATGGTTTCTAAGAGTGAAACAGGTAATTTGTGGCATAAACCTATTACGCATTTTCAGAATATGTCTCTAAAGGCACAGTGGTACAACTATAAGAATATCAATAATATATTTTATTTTCTTATAATGTACATTTTTCAGTTTTTTTCCTTTCATTTAAGATTTGACGTGGAAAAAGAATGTTCAAAAATTGACGAAGATTACAAAGAAAAAGCCGTAGTAAACAAGTCACATTTGTCTAAAATTGAGACAAGAATAGACACAGCAGGTAATTGGGGAAAAATAAGAATAATTTAGTAGTCTTTACAGTTTACATTTTAAAAATTATAGTAAAAGCTATTAGGTCTAGAAGGTCTAGAAGACCTTCTTTTTAAGCAGTACAGATTTCCATTAAAAGTTCATGGATTTTCTCCTAGAGTTGACCACCTCTAACAAATTCAGTTCCATCCTTTAACTACCTAATTTTATGAGTAATAGTTACACTGAGGTTTAGTAAGACTCAAAAATATAAGTATAAAACTATGTTTTTACTATAATTTTTCACTTTTTTTCAAATCCTCTTTTTCTCCAGATACCTCATTTTTTTTTCCTTTTACCTCAAAATAAAAAGATGTAGCAGTTTGTTTTCATTTGAAGTCCATAGGTGTATAGCTCCTTTAAAGTGAAGTAAAACCAATAATAGAAAAAATCTAAACACTCACAAATTGTGATGATTTAAAGAAACATTTCCTAAAGTTAAGAAACCTTCTATTTCCTTTTATTTCCTTCACAATTTACTGCTTCTGTTGAAGTAAGCATTCTTGGATTTAAATTTTTTAAAAATTCTATTCAATTATATATTTTTTTATTTATAGCAGATAATTTATTTGTAGGTCTAACTGAGAAAGAAAAGACTTCTCTTGCTACTCGTGAAAAGGAAAAAGGAAATGAAGCTTTCAACTCAGGAGATTATGAGGAGGCTGTGATGTATTATACTAGGTGAGCAGATTTTTCTGTGATTTATGTTGCTTTTTTTTTTTTTTAAGTAGGCTCCAAGCCCAACATGGGGCTTGAACTCATGACCCTGAGATCAGGAGTCACATGCTCTACCAACTGAGCCAGCCAGGAACCCTTTGTAGTGGTTTAAACTTCCCATTAAAAAAAAAAAAAAAAAGATAATGTTTCTATTTAATTGTTGAAATGATATAAATAAAAAGTCTTTCAGAATCATTTAAGATATTATACTTATGATTTATCATAAATTTACTTGTGTTTGGTTTGTTTTTTAAATACTTTTTCTCAACCCTTTAAGCTCCCCACCCCACCCCCAGTTTTGACAGAGGTCCTAACTTTCCTATTTGACAGAGAAAATAGAAGGCATCTGAATGGAACTTAACAGAAAGTCCATATAGCATAGAGGTTAAGAATTCAGGTTCTGTAGTCATACTGCCTAGATTTAATCATGACACTTATGATACTACCTCCCACCACAGGGTCTTTGCATATGCTGGGTCTCTGTGTAAAATATTCTTTCCTTTTCTCATTATCTAGTTAATTCTAACTTACCTTCAGATCTCATCCCATGCTTTCCTTCTTTGGGGGAAGTCTTCCTTTACCTCCCAGACAAGGTTAAATCTTTACCCTACTCCACTCCTCCCCACCCTTGACCCCCTATTTATACGCTCTTGTAGCAGTCTTGCCTCTCCTTTTTTTTTTTAATTTTTTTTTTTTGACGTTTATTTGTTTTTGAGACAGAGACAGAGCATGAACAGGGGAGGGGCAGAGAGAGAGGGAGACACAGAATCTGAAACAGGCTCCAGGCTCTGAGCAGTCATCACAGAGCCCGACGCGGGGCTCGAACTCATGGACCGTGAGATCATGACCTGACCCGAAGTCGGACGCTTAACCGACCAAGCCACCCAGGCGCCCCCAGTCTTGCCTCTCCTTTGTGGTACTTATTGGAGGTATAATTTAAGTTCGTGTGATTTGATAGTAAGTAGACTGTAAGCTCTGTCAGAGCATAGTGCCCTTGTCAGTTTTTTTATACCTTTGTATCCCCAGTGTCCAACAAAGTTCTTGGTTCATAGTAGATGTTCAATAAATACTTATATGAGCTTTTGAAGCTCTTATAGTCCTTGAAAAGTAGACTAATTTCCTAAAACATTGTTACAAACTAATTGTGCTTATAGAATCCCTTACACCATCTTAGAAATAAACTCTCTACAAACTTTTATCCACCTTTGAAAAGAAGATTTTCTTTTTCAATGTTGTGTCTCTAAAGCATTTTATCTCCTCTGATTAGGTGGACATACAAGGTATGTTCTTTTATTCAGTATAGTCTTCCCCTTTCAGATAGATGGACATCAATACTGATGTTGTTCTCTTTTTGTAGATTTCCACCAGTGGAGTATCTTAGTCTATTATAGGGAACAAAATTTTTCTTGTCTTCTTTTAAGAAATCATAGAGGGAGGGGCACCTGGGTGGCTCAGTCAGTTAAGCATCCAACTTCAGCTCTGGTCATGATCTCACAGCCCGTGAGTTTAAGCCCTGCGTTGGGCCTTGTGCTGACAGCTCGGAGCCTGGAGCCTGCTTCAGATTCTGTGTCTCCCTCTCCCTCTCGGCCCCTCCCCTTTGTACTCTGTCTCTCTGTCTCTCTCAAAAATAAACATTAAGAAAAAAAATAAAAAAAAAAAAGAAATCAAAGAGGGAAAAAGTAAAGCGGCATGGCATAATGGCTAAAGGAACTCAGACTGCCACTTTCTGACGTCGGGCAGATTCCTCACCTCTCTTGCCTCAGTTTTCTCAGTGTGATGACTCTGGTGTAGTGCCTACTTTGGAGCAGCTGTGAGGACTAAATAAAGCAAATACTGAAAGGCAGGATAACACGGTGGTAACAATAGCAGGTGCTGGAGTAGACTGGGTTTGAGTCCTGATTCTCATTTACTAACTTGTGGCCTTGGGCATGTTACTTAGCCTTTCTGTTACATCTTTTTTTTCATCTGTAAAGTAGGAAGAGCAGTAATATGTCTTTGTGGACTGTAGTGAGAATTAAAGGAGCTTAGTGTTGAGTGCCTGGCACGTGGGAAGTGCTCAGTGTCAGGTACTTGTATTAGTTATTCTTACTTGTATTTTCTGTGTTTGGTCTCTACTCAACCATGTCATTGCTTTATAATTATCTTTAATGATCTTAGTAAATTGCTACTTTTTCTGGCTCTTCCATTTTCATCTTCTATTCTTCTGGATTTAGAAAATTCAATGCACCAATACCCTTGTCTTTCCTATACTTCGGAATACATTATTTCACAGCATTCCAAATCAACTTTTTAAACAGCAACCAAGTAGGTTTTAAGCTCCTTCTCTCATCAGTTATTTTGCATTCATACTCTTAACACAACAAAATGTGCTCGTAAAGTCTGTATTCCTCAGTTACTACTACTCTCCTGTTTTTCTTCAATTAAACTTCTCGGATTAAATTATGAGCATTGCCTTAGAGTTAAATCTTTTAGATTATAAGCTAAACTCCTTTTTTTAGATTATAAACTAAACTCACCATAATAGCTTAATAAAGGGTATTAGTTGTGATTGATTGCTCCATTTTTTTTGTACTAGGAAATTGTCTCTAAGGGGTCAAAACATGTATTTGAGGTTAACTAAACTGGTTTTTTAGGAGATCTATGGGCGTTTAGGTTACCATGTCACTTGTAAAGCCAGAGCCAACCTTAAACTGCTTAACTGGATATTTAAGCATCTGTGTAAATAGTGATTCAGTATGTTTACAGAGCTGTATTTTATTGCTTTTGATCCTGCAGGCTGTATTAGCTTGCTAGGACTGCCATAACAAAGTGCCACAGGCTGAGGGACTCAAACAGAAATGTATTTTCTCACCATCCTGGAGGCTACAAATCTGATCGAAGTATCAGGAGGGCTGGCGTCTTCTGGGCCCCTGTTCTGGCTTGTAGGTGACTGTCTTCTCTCTGTGTCTTCAAGTGGTCTTTCCTCGGCATGTGTCTGTGTTCTAATCTCTTCTTATAGGGACACCAGTGATATTGGATGAAGGTATACCATCATGACCTCATTTTGACTTCATCATGTCTGTAAAGACAATGTCCAAATATAGTTATGTTCTGAGCTACTGGGGATGAGGACTTCAGCATGAGTTTTGGGGACACAGTTCTACCCATAACATGGGCTATGATTGCTCTCTTTACAATTTTACCTGAGTTTCTCTATCTTCATATGTTTTCCTCTGGTCAACTTGTTGCCAATAAGTGTCTCTCTTGTAGGAGTATATCAGTGCTTCCCAATGTAGTGGCCTATAACAATCGCGCTCAAGCAGAACTCAAGCTACAGAACTGGAACAGTGCTTTTCAGGATTGTGAAAAGGTGTTGGAGTTAGAACCTGGAAACTTAAAAGGTAAAAACTATTCATGGAATGCTTTAAATTTACATCAGGATTTGTTAGACCATTTGTACACACTGTAATTATACTAAGAATATTTCAAATACTCTCTAATTTCTATATGTGAATCATCATCTTCATAAAGTGACTTTTAACTTCAAGTTTAACTTAGAATTTGAATTCCTGGTTATTTGTATTGAAGTAGTTAATAATGCCAGGGGTGCGAGTTTGGTAGGAGCAGAGAGAGAGGGAGGGAGACACAGAATCTGAATTAGGCTCCAGGCTCTGAGCTCAAACTCACAAACCATGAGATCATGACCTGAGCCGAAGTGGGATGCTTAACCAAGTGAGCTACCCAGGCTCCCCTATCTTTTTTTTAAATCTTCTGTTTAATGTTTATTTGTTTTGAGAGAGAGAGAGAGAGAGAAAATGAATGAGCGGGGGAGGGGCAGTGAGAGAGGGGGACAGAGGATCTGAAGCGGGCTCTGTGCTGACAGCAGAGAGCCTAGTGTGGGGCTTGAACTCACGAACCATGAGATCATGACCTGAGCGGAAGTCAGATGCTTAACTGACTAAGCCACCCAGGTGTCCCAATATTTGCCTTCTTGTTACTTACTTATCAAACTATCTTTTTATCCAAAAAATATCTAAGTGTAATTTAATACAGATTTTCTAACATTTATTAATATAATAAGCCCACACCAGAGCTCTAGAACCTTCTACCAGTGGCTTTGTGGGCATTTCCACTTATATGTCCATAGACATTTTAAATGTGTCCAAAACCAACTATATGTTTTCACCAACACCAGCACTCTGTTCTGATTTCCTGTCTCTGTGACTGCACAACTTTGCCATGGTCTAAGTCCAAGGTATACAAGTCAGACTTTGCTTTCCTTTTCTGTTATCAAGAAGCAATCACTCCACAAGGGAGTAGCATAATTTACAATAGACTCTATTTCTTTAAAAAAATGTTTTTTAATGTTTATTTTTGAGAGAGAGAGAGACAGAGTGTGAGCAGGGGAGGGGCTGAGAGAGAGGGAGACACAGAATCTGAAGCAGGCTCCAGGCTGTGAGCTGTCAGCACAGTGCCCAATGGGGGGGTCAATCTCATGAACCATGAGATCATGACTTGAGCCAAGTCAGATGTTTAACTGACTGAGCCACCCAGGCACCCGGACTCTATTTCTTTAAGTGTTTATGTATTTGAGTAAATATAAACACTTAATTTTTTTCACATGGAATGTAACCTTTTGTGACTGTGAACATGGGTGTGCAGAAACCATGGGCATGCTGAGGGGAGATCCTGGATCCTGGGAGATCAGCCCTGACTGTCATTACCATGGATTGCCCTCCTTTCACTAGTAAAGTCCTCTTGTGCCTATATTTTGTTTCTGTCACAGAGTATGGGTGGACTCCCAATTTTAGGAGATGGCAGAAAGGGCTTTGCGATCTCCTGATGAGCCCACACCAACACCATGTCAGGCCCTATGCCAGGCACTTGAAATGTATTATTTCTGCTAATTTCACAGTAGCTTAGTAGGGGTTCAGATACTATTATTAGTATACTCATTTTACAGAAGAGGAAACTGAAGCATAGAAAGATTAAGCAACTCACCCACGATCAAACAGCTAGCAAATGGCAGAGACAGGACTCAACACTGGACAACGGACTCCAGAGTCCACATTCAGACACTAATTTCTGTCACCAGAATGGCTTTATGTTTTCATTCTTCCTTGTTTGAGTAATTTCAAAAGCACCAGAATCTTCACTATTTAAAAAACATATTAAAATGGGGCGCCTGGCTCAGTCGGCTGAGCATCTGACTTCAGCTCAGGTCATGATCTTGCAGTTCGTGAGTTCGAGCCCCGCATCAGGTGGGCTCTGTGCTGACAGCTCAGAGCCTGGAGCCCACTTCAGATTCTGTGTCTCCCTCTCTCTGCCCCTTCCCCACTCATTCTCTGTCTCTCTCTGTCTCTCAAAAATGAATAAATGTTAAAAAAAACTTTTTTTTTAAACAAACTAAAGCCAAATCTAGTAATGAGTATGGCTATAAAACATTGTCTTATGTTTGCTTAAGTGAATAAATAACTTCCTCTTCAAAGCTTTATTTTTTACTCCAAATATAATTGTTCTAAATGCAATGTGGTATTTGGATTCATCCTTTGACAGAAAAAGGCATCAGTAGAAAAATTAGTGAAATCCAAATAAAACCTGCAGTTTAGTTAGTAGTATTATACCAATGTTAATTTCTAGTTTTGTTAAATATTCCATAGTTATGTAAGCTGTTAGCATTAGGGGAAGCTGGGAGAAGGTATATGAGAACTTTTTGTATTGCCTTTGCAACTTTTCCGTAAATCTAAAATTATTTCAGAAATAAAAGTTAAAAAAATAATAATTGTTATATCATGCCTATTTCTTTTTTTTTTTTTAATTTTTTTTTTCAACGTTTATTTATTTTTGGGACAGAGAGAGACAGAGCATGAACGGGGGAGGGGCAGAGAGAGAGGGAGACACAGAATCGGAAACAGGCTCCAGGCTCCGAGCCATCAGCCCAGAGCCTGACGCGGGGCTCGAACTCACGGACCGCGAGATCGTGACCTGGCTGAAGTCGGACGCTTAACCGACTGCGCCACCCAGGCGCCCCCATGCCTATTTCTTTGTAGACATTGCCTTCTGCGTAGTCATAGTACTTTTAGTGCAACAGTTTTCATTAAATTTATGTGAAAATGATTTATCCTTTAGATTTTCATGGCTCATTCTTTTTTTTTTTAATATTATTTATTGTCAGGTTAGCTAACATACAGTGTATACAGTGTGCTCTTGGCTTCGGGAGTAGATTCCCATGATTCATCGCTTACATACAACACGCAGTGCTCATCCCAAGTACCCTCCTTAATGCCTATCACCCATTTTCCCCTCTCTCCTGCCCCTACCTCATCAACCCTCAGTTTGTTCTCTGTATTTAAGAGTCTCTTATGGTTTGATTCATGGCTCATTCTAAGACTAGAAGCAAATCGGTCAAATTTACATTTTAAGATAGCATATTAAAATATATCAGATATAAAATTCTCACTTTTCAAAATTTCTGAGCCTGATTCTTCTCAAAATAGTAACTATACAAAGTTCTCTCATTATACCTGGATAATGATGGGGCTATAAAGGCATTCATTATCAGTTTTAAATAGTTACCAAATTAGGGGCACCTGAGTGACTGTTGGGTAAGTGGCCGACGTCAACTCAGGTTATGATCTTGTGGTTTGTGAGTTTGAGCCCCGCGTCCGGCTCTGTGCTGACAGCTTAGAGCTGGGAGCCTGCTTCAGATCCTGTGTCTCTCTCTCTCTCTGCCCCTCCTCTGCTAGGTCTCTTTCTCTCTCTCTCAAAAACAAATAAACATTAAAAAAAGAAAAGAAAAATATGTTCTAACCATGCTAGTGTACATTAAAAGATTTAACTTTTTCTCGGTAAATTTTCAGCTCTTCTGCGCCGTGCCACTACATATAAACATCAAAACAAGCTCCAGGAAGCTATAGAAGATTTGAATAAAGTACTGAATGTTGAACCTGATAATGAGTTGGCCAAAGTAAGTACAGAAAGTGATTCCTCACCTAATTCTATTATTTCTGTATTTATGTTAAAATGGTATCAGTCTTGCTGGATGAATGATGTTGAGAATTAGGTCACAGCTTTAAAAACTAGGTGTATCCCAAACACCCTAAAGTGTTAATATCTATTTGAAGTGGAAGAAAGCAGACTTTTTTTTTAAAACTATTTTTTTTTTTAATGTTTATTTATTTTTGGGACAGAGAGAGACAGAGCATGAACGGGGGAGGGGCAGAGAGAGAGGGAGACACAGAATTGGAAACAGGCTCCAGGCTCTGAGCCATCAGCCCAGAGCCCGACGCGGGGCTCGAACTCACGGACCGCGAGATCGTGACCTGGCTGAAGTCGGACGCTTAACCAACTGCGCCACCCAGGCGCCCCGAAAGCAGACTTTTAAATTGTCCAAAACTATAAGCCTACTTCTGAAGGATATTTATTTATTGATTTAGATATATATATGTATAAGGTGTACATGTGTTGATTAGATACATTTATGTATTGCAATATGATCACCACCTTAGCTTTAGCTAAGACCTCTGTCATATCACATAATTATTTCTCTTTTGTGGTAAGAACAATTAAGATCTAATCTCTTAGCAGCTTTGAAGTTTAGGATACAGTATTGCTGACTATAATCTCTATACTATGCATTAGCTCTCCAGAACTTAATTTATCTACTAATTGCAAGTTTGTACCCTTAAACAACATCTCCCCAGTGTCCTTACCCCACCAGCCCCTCATTATAACCATTTTACTTTCTGTTTTTATGAATTTGGCTTTTGTAGATTTCACATATAAGTGATATCATATAATGGGGATATTTAATTTTTCTCTTTCCTGCAGTGTTGTAAGCAATGCTTTTCTCTGAGCCAATCTCAATTTATCATGCAGAGTGGTATGGAAGTTTCCTAGGTAGGATTAGGCACGCGCTCTATGGCCATAGAAGAGTGCATGGTAAGCATAGCACCACTGACAGTGTTTGCTGCCTGACTGAGCAGACTGATTCATATATGCACTCTGGGCTTTGTTTTGAGGCCTAAAGAGTAGAGGTAAGTGTTGAGAACAGTGAGGGGTCTGAGATTTTACCCTTCTTGCAAATTAACAAGGGAGCCTAGCAGAAGAAGCAAGACTTCTGGGTTAGACACAAAGTATTGTGTTATTCACACTATAGCAAACTGATGAGCTTCAAGTTCACTTCAGTTGCCCTGGCCCCCAAGTGCCCCAGGGAGGTGCAGAGTGGCCCAGATAGATGCTGCACACTCAGCAAGTTTATATCACAGCCAAGGAATCCCAAATTTAGGAATCCCCCATCTTTTATAGTGGAATACAAGCAAACCTATCCAAAATTCTGTTCCAGAAGGAAATATCTTTATTATACTGGAGAGCAAATATACCTCTCTCTTTTCTGAAGGGAAATACTCTCTGTTTTCCAAGGCTGTTCTCAGTACAAACATCCTCAAAAAGATAGTCCGGAACAAATGTCATTTATTGCCTCTGCTCACAACAGATTTAGAAATATGAGAAACCCATGGAGAAACTTTCAGCAGTAAGTTGTCACTGTTTCCACATGCACCTTTTGGGTTATCTGTCTCACTCTCTCAGTAGTAGTTAATGTCCCTGGTGGATTTATCAAGTCAGCATTTCCATGGATTAGGTTTAGGGCCCAGCTGAAAAAAATACGTCTTTTTCCCATAGTATTTCCATTTTATGGTGGTATATTTATTGAAAAGTTTGTATGACAATATTCTTAAAATTTTTTTCTTGTTTATTTATTTTGAGAGAGAGAAGGAAGGTGCATGTGAGTGGGAAAAGCAGAGAGAGAGAAGAAGAAAGAATCCTAAGCAGGCTCCATACTGTCAGCACAGAGCCCAACACGGGGTTCAATCCCACGAACTGTGAGATCACAACCTGAGCTGAAATCAAGAGTCAGACACTCAACCGAGCCACCCAGATGTCCCTCTCTAAAAAAAATTTTTAAACAAGCAGAACCACCTTTAATGTCACTACCCAATATAATTTCATATTTACATATTAACTTTCAAGACTTAACCATTTATATTTTAACTATATGCAAAGATTAACTCAAAATGGATCATATACCTCAGTGTAAAACCTAGAATATAAGAGTTCTGGAAGGAAACATAGGATAAAATTCATAAAAGAAAAAGTTGGTAAATTGGACTTCATTAAAATTTAAAACTTTTGCTCTCTGAAAGACATCATCAGAAGAAAAAACAGGACAAACCACAGACTAAGGAAAAAAAATATTTTCAAATTGTATATCCAACAAAGGACTTGCATCACGAATATACACATGGTCCCCAACGTACAATGTTTTGACTTACAATTTTTTGATTTCCTAATGGTGCCAAAGTGATATGTATTCAGTACAAACTGTACTTTGAATTTTGAATTTTGAATTTTGATTTTTTTCCGAGCTAGCAATATGCTGGGCAGGGGCAGTGAGTGGCAGCTTCCAGTCAGCCATGTGGTCACATAGGGAAAGCGAGACACAACTGTTCTGTGCCCATACAGCCACTGTGTTTCTCACTTTCAGTATTCAGTAAATTATATGAGGTATTCATCACTTTATTATAAAATAGGCTTTGTGTTGGAGGATTTTGCCCAACCATAGGGTAATATCAGTGTTCTAAGCACGTTTAAGTTGGGCTAGGCTAATAAGCTACAATGTTTGGTAAGTTAGGTGTATTAAATGCATTTTCAATTTATGATGGGCTTATTAGGACATAACCCCATTATAAGTTGAGGAAGAACTGTAAAGTTCTCAAAACTCAATAACAAAGAAGCAAACAAGCAAATAATGCAGAATGATGTCTTTAATAAAGAGAAAAACAGGCAGTTATCATTAAATCCTCAAACTGAGAAGACTGAATTTAAACACGATGAGAAAACTGACCCTGGCACTGTCTTTGTGACGAATAAAAACATTTCAACTCCTTATAGTTGTGCTATCCATTTGAGTGAATGATCCTGCAGGAAGTCAATTCTGGGTCTTGTGGATGGACAACCTGGGGACATGTTTAAACCTTTGACCACATCCCAGGAAATTGAATTCCTTACTTTCAAAGATCATGGTCCAGTAGAAATGAATAAGGCTTATTAGCATTCTTGTGCCATGATGATGAGCATTCAAAGATGAATGTGTGGTCAGTTTGGTCAGAGCTCCAGAGGTTTCTGTAATCTCTGGAGCCTTCTGCTATGATGCAGTTCTGGATAAGAGACGTGATAAGTGAATGCCAACAAAAGAGAACCTGTGTTCCTTCACAGAAGATGCTCGTGTTTTAATTTATAAACATCTTCCATTTGAAACTCTGGAAGTGGAAACAAAAATGACATTAGAGATATTTCAAGACAGCAAGTATAAAATGGATTTCATAGAAGAGCAGTCATCTCAGAACCCTGAGAGAATAGTGAAGCTACACAGATTGGTCACTTCATTGATGTGAGTGAGGGTCCTTTTAGTCCAAGAACAAGTATTTGTTTCCATTAGGAAGTGTCAGCAGTTCACAATCTTCAAACCACCCAGTTGAGTCTTGTATGAAGAATCCAGGGTCTGTCTTTACCTATACACTTAAGAGCACATGTTACAATATGGGATAAGCCATTGGAAAGATCTTGGAAAATGCTAACTGAAGCTCAAACTAAACCTACAGAGGAAAATGTACCGACCTAGCAACTTCCTAAAATGTAAATATGTATGGTAAATTAAAATAAATATTTTCCTGTGAAAAAAATAAACTTAAAATCATACACCTACCGTACGATCTAACCATTCCACTCCTATGTATTTACCCAAGAAAAATGCAAGCATATGTCAATACAAAGATTTATGCACAAATGTTCATAATGGCTTTTTTATTGCCAAAAATTAATAACAGCCTAAACATATTTCAATAGGTGAATGGATAAATTGTTATATCCATACCATAGACTACTACTCACAATAAAAAGGAATGAACTGATAGAGATATACAACAGTGTGGGTGAATTTCAAAATAATTATGCTGAGTAAAAAAGTACATATAGTATGATTCTATTTATATAAAATCCTAGAAAATATAAACTAACCTATCATGACAAAAAGAACAGCTGATACAGGGGAGGGCCAAAAAGGAGATAGTTGAAAGAAACAGGAAGAAACTTGGGAATGATGGATATATTTATTATGGTCAAAAGCTATCAACATGTGCATTTGAAGTATACAAGTTTGTCAGCTATACCTCTGTAAGCTGTTAAAAATTGGGGGAAGGGAGGGAAGAAAAATATTTTGATATATGTGTATTTTTCATTCTAATTGGCATAAAACATGTAGAACTTTTAACATTACTTCAAAAAAAATGAGTCATGATTTTGTTTGTATAAAACTGTGTCTCACTGTGTATACATACATGTAAAAATATATGTAGAAATGTCAGAATGTCAGTGTTATCAGAGTGGTAGGATTTTAGGTGGTTTCTTTCTTTTTCATGCTCATTATGCTTTAAGTTTTTAACCATGGACATGTATGATTATAATCAGACAAACCAATGAAGTTGTTTGAAAAAGGAAAGAAAGGTCACCATAAAAAGTGTTATCTTAGATATCTTTATTCACTTTTTAATATCTTCATATTCCTACCTGACAGGATGGTTATGTTTTTAATTAAAGGAAGAAATTTTCTTTAACATGGTGGTTATGTTGCAGAAGACCTTGTTGGAGGTTGAAAGAGATCTGAAAAATTCTAAACCTGCACCTAAGACTGAAACCAAAGGGAAGAGAATGGTAATCCAGGAAGTAGAAAACTCAGAGGATGAAGGTGGAAAGGACAGCAGAAGAAAACATGAAGACAACAGCGGAGATAAGAGTAAAACATGTTTTCTCTTTTGGTTATGCAAAAACCTCCCTTTTTATATGATGAGCTGGCTCAAATTTTCTCTTTCTATCAAAATTCTTAGTCTACCAAACTCTAGCTTTACCTTATAAATTCACAAGCAAGTTTTTTCTTTATGTTTTTCCTAATATAATCTTCCAAACCCATTTTTCTTCTTAACCTGGTACACTTCTCTGGTGTTCAATTCCTGATTATCATGGTATACTGATAATACCAGTAATATTATCATATTATCCATGTACCAGCCATTTGCAAGTTAACCTTAACCTTTACCTTTCTCCTAGATGATTGTTCCGTATATATCTACTTGGTTGTAAACAAAATATGTTGCCTTCACAGGAGTATAGGACAAAGATGAATGCATTGTTGGGAAATTGCTACATGTGCCTCTCAAAAAAATTTTTTATATATGCAAAAGAAATAGGCATAATTTCACCTCTGGTATAACTTTTTTAAAAGAATCTAGACTAGGTAAATTTTTATCTTCATAATACAAAATAATGATAGTTACATCAGCTTTAAGGGGGAAGATCCACCTACTCCCTTGTGGGGGGTAGGGGGGTGGGTGGGCGGCTCTACCCCCTTCTGAGAGTAGCCTCCCACCCCCCACCCCAGCATTCAAAGGGAAAGCAACAGTTTTGAAAATCATTCATGGACAGAACTCAACTTGGCAAGTAACTGACAGAATATTTTAATTTTGAAAGAGAAATATAAAATGTTCATTCAACTTAAAAAAGTAAAGAGGTAAACATTGTTATTTTTTCAGTGACAGAAATATAACGTAAGATATATAGCTCAAGACAATATATGATCAGTGAAGACAGGATAAAGACAAAGGGACCGAAAAAAAAAGGAGGAAGAGAAAAAAGGAAACAGACTAAGAGCACCAGGGAGATAGGAAAAGAAGAGAGGGCATCAAAAGGATTTAAAAAAAAAGAAAAAAAAAGGAGACATTAAATAGTTTTTCAAGGATTGAGACTCACCTTTCAGCCACTTTAAATAAATTCTGGCAGCAAATATTGTTCTACAGGTTTATATTCATCTAAAGGTGTCAACAAGCCAAGTGTCTTAAAATTAAAGGAGATCATTTAAAATCTTACGTGGGGGGCCCCTGGGTGGCTTGGTCGATTAAGTCCCCAACTCTTGATTTCGGCTCAGGTAATGATCTCATGGTTCATGGTTTCGAGCCCTGTGTGGGGCTCTGGGCTTGCGGTGCAGCACCTGCTTGGGATTCTCTCTCTCCTTTTCTTTCTGCCCCTCCCCGTCTCATGCTCATTCGCGCTCTCTCTCAAAAATAAATAAATATTTAAAAACTCTTTTAAAAAATTTACATATAGTGAAAATGGAGTTTTTTGGTATGCAGTTCCAACATGTATATAATTTCATGTGACAGCCACCACCATCAGGATACAGAACAATTCCATCACACCAAAGACTCCTTGCTCTCCTTTTAGCCAAATTCTCCCCTCACCTCAAACCTTGGTAACCGATGATCTGTCATAATTTCTTCAAAAGTTTTTTTGGGGGGACAATACTATTTCTCCTTTCCCACAGGGACTGTTATGCCACAATTGTTAGACCACTTAGTATTGTCCCACAAGGCCTTGAGGCTTTTTTCTTTTTTTTTTTTCTTACGATTGAAAAGTTTCTATTGATCTATATTCAAGTTCACTGATTTTTTTCTTCTTTGATCCCAAATCTACTGTTGCTCCCATTCAGTGAATTTTAAATTTTGGTTATTGTGGTTTTCCACTCTAAAATTTCCATTTCTTAAAAATCTTACATTTCTCTGCAAAGTTTTTAAGTCTTTCTGTCCATTTTGGGAGAGTTTGGCTTTATTTCTTGGACATGGTTATAATAGTCACTAAAAGTCTTTGAGTATTAACATCTGTGTTATCTGGGGTTTGGCATTACTTAATTGTCTTTTCCCCTTGCCAAATGTTAATATTTTCTCTCTTCCTCATTTGTTAAGTAATTGTGTACTGTATACTAGCAATTTTAAATATTATGTGGTTTTCAGTCTTGTTTAAATCTTATGGAGAATTTTTTTAAAGCAGTTAATCTGATTAGGTTAAGGTAACAGTTTTCCTACCCAACTTCTGTGGAATATGGGGTTTTTTTTAAGTTTATGTATTTATTTTGAGAGAGACAGAGACAGCACAGTGGGGGAAGGGCTGGGGGGTGGGGTGGGGAGAGAGAATCCCAAGCAGGCTCTGTGTTGCCAATGCAGAGCCCGATGTGGGGCTTGAACTCACAAAACTGTGAGATCGTGACCTGAGTCAAAACCAAGAGTCAGACACTTAACCAACTGAGCCACCCAGGCATTCCTGTGGAATATGGTTCTAATGTCAGTTTAGTTTCAAGACCTTTGCAATGCTATTTGGATCTGTCCCACCTGTACACAACTCTGTGACTAGCTGGGGTCTGGGCAGTGGCTTCCCCTGTGATTCCGGTCTCAAAATTTTCAGAATGACGTTTAGGGTCACATGCATATAGATCACCTGGAGGGTGCGTCCAGTCCATATACAATTCTTTGCAATTGTTTTCTTGAGTTCCCTTCTCTCTGTGATTCTTCTCTACTCTTTCTGGTTTCCAATGGTTTTCCTTCCCATTCCTCTAGCTAGAAAGCCAGACTTTTAATTTCCCTATTCTACCGCACACTTCCCATGACTGTGTGCCTCCAGGACTAAGCAGCAACAGGACAGAGAAGAAAAGCAATGGGGAAGAATGCTTGGGACACAGCTTCTCTGACCAGAGATAAGAGTTTAGGTACCTACTTGGCTGCTGCTGCCTCTGCAGCTGCTGCAGGATTGGCTGGGGGCTGGGACTGGATAGAAAGGAAAAAAGAAAAAACTAGGTTTTCCCCAACTCTCTCTCATAGGTGCCAGCTAACTTGTTGCTTTAGATAAACTAAATAGAGGGCTTCTCCTGAAGCTCTTTCTCCCCACACCCAGTGCAGCAGTTCTGGGTTTTAGATGGCCTTTGACCCAGGTTAGGAGATATCAGAGGAAAGAAAAAACAGAAACTCACTGCTGGTTTGGTGGTATTTCAGGTTCTAGTTCCTTTTCCCAACTGGGCTGCTACCATTTACTTTTCGGTGTCCTCGTGTGCCTGCTGCATCAATTCTGTTTCAGATTTTTAGTTATATTCAGTGGGAGAGATGGGTGGAGTGTGTTTACTCCATGTTGACAGGAGCTGCCTTTCTCATTACTAGTTTTTTTTTTTTTTTTGAAAGATTAGCACATTTGAAGAACTATGAAAGTGTTTTATATAGATTATTTTATTTAATTCTCAAGAAAGCTATAATGCAAACTTTCATAGATTAGGCAATGGAAGCCTAGACAGTTGTAGTTATTTGCCGCATATGCACTGGCTGTAAGTCACGTGGCTAGGATATGGCCCTAAATCTGTGTGACTCCAAAGTCTATCTCATAAAAGTGGTTACTGGATGCCAACTAAGAAAGTATATGTTCTATACTCTATGAAGTCCAGACTGAACATCACCAGGCTACACTGTCAAAGAAACAGATGTAATTTGGTGTTTATCTCCCTTGTGCTCACTGACTCTTATCAGAGGCTGAACCTATGTTGAGGAACAAGTGAGTTAAAAACCAATGTGATCATTTTTGATTAAAGGAGCATAAGAACTGAGTAGACATTTTTCCAAAGAAGATATTCACATGGCCAGTGGATACAGAAAAGGGGGCTCAACATCAGTCATCAGGAAAATGCAAATCAAAGCCATAATGAGATGTCACCCCAAATGTGTTTGAATTGCTGTCGTCAGAGAGATAAGAAATAACAAATGTGGGCAAGGATGTGGAGAAAAGGGATCACTTGCTGACTGCTGGTGGGAATATAAACTAATGGAGCCACTATGAAAAACAGTATGGAGGTTCCTCAAAAGATTAAGAATAAAACTACCATATGGTCCAGTTATCCTATTTCTGGGTATATGTTCAAAAGAAATGAAATCACTATCTTAAAGAGGTATCTGTACCCTTTTGTTCTTTTCAGCATTATTCCCAATAGCCAAGACATGGAAACAACCTAAGTGTCCTTCAGCAGATAAGTGGATAAAGTAAATGTAAGACACACACTCACACACACTAGAATATTTTTAGGCCACAAAAAAAAAAAAAAAAAAAAGAAGGAATTCCTGCCATGTGCAAAAACATAGGTGGACATTATGCCAAGTGAAATAAGTCAGAGAAAGGCAAATACCGTATGATCTCACTTCTGTGTGGAATGTAAAAAAAAGCCAAATTTGTAGAAATAGAGAGTAGAACAGTGGTTGCCTGGAGTGGGGGCATGGGGGATAAGTTGGTTAGAGTGAAAACTTCCAGTTGTAAGATGAATAAGTTTTGGGGAGCTAATTTACAGCATGGTGACTATAGTTAAAAATGTGGTATTATATACTTGAAAGTTGCTAAGAAAGTATATTTTAAATGTTCTCACTACAAAAAAAAGTTTATGTAAAGTGATGGATGTTTTAAGTAACCTTACTATGGTAATCATTTTGCAATATATGTATATACATATTTATATGTGTATATATGTGTGCATGTATATGTATATATATAAAATCATCACGTTGTACACTTCAAACTTACACAAGGAATGTTATATGTCAATTATATGTCAATAAAGCTGGGGGAGGGAGAGATACTAAACAGCCCTCCTCACAAATAAACATAAACAGGGAAGGGCTAATCATTAAACAATGAGTAATATTCTATGATTAGTAATCTAAGTTAGGATTGTTATGTAATATCATTTAATAGGTTCATAAGATGTTTCTCTCTGAGTTAGGTGGTTATCCCTAACATTAGAACTACAGAGAAGCAATATTCTCATTCAGATTTCCAAGCAGCTAGAGCTTTAAGGGAACCATATCTGATCTTGTCATTCGTGCCCCTCAATAATTATTTTGTAGATAAGTGAATACTTAAAAATATGTGAGATTCCGAAAACAAAAATGTCTTGAGAGGAATGTAAATGTTAAGACCAGTTAGTTCCCTTTTATCAGGAAAGCAAATCCATAGGTGGAATAAATGGCTAGAAGCACAGAGGTAGTCCTTTTAAGATGAAATAAAATCAATGAGGCTATCTTATGCTCACCTTACCGAGTTCCATTGTTAGAGGTCCTGGAGCCTTGGACAAGACAGGAGAAATCGAAGTCACTTCTAGGAAATAATGTGAAAGCCCAGAGGGATGTTATTAGGATGGAATCCTTGCATGTGTTTCCCCATATCACCACATTCCGAGAAAGAATTCCTAGTCATTATGGGGTATGATGCAGGGAGCCCTGAAGGCCATGGAAAAATGCAGCATTTAGTGTTGTTTAACCTCGGCTGATAATGTTGCTCCCTTGCGAGCACCACTTGCGTTGGCCAGGCCCAGTTCATCCCGACTGAGGTATAACATAACCAGTGGATTTAACTTAATAGCTGACAGTTATTGAGCACCTACTCTGTATCAGGTACTGAGACAAGACAAATGATAGGTTTCCTTCACCTGCCCTTCCAAGGACGAGTATGAAGAAATATCTATATGTCAGGCTGATTAGGTCTGGGGATTTGAGTTTCTGGGCTTTCTTGGGAACTCCCCATCTATTTGTGTTTTCTTTCCCTACTGGAGAGCATTTAGACGTGACCATCATTATACAACTAGCTGTCAGAGGCTTTAGTATTTATTTTGTCTTCTTACAGAGTCTGTGAGAAGCAATCAGAGAAAATTAAGCATCTAGCCCCTCTTTAGTGCTGTTGCTTATTCCCCACTTAAAAATGAAATATAAGAAAATTAAATAGTAACTCACAGAAGAATAAAATACAGTTATTTCTCTTGTCCTGGAGTCAGTGGGATCAAGAAGGTGGAAGGGTAGGGATTTCACAGAGTTAATAGACAAAATCATGAAAAGAAAGGTAAATGATGTTGACTGTAAAAGTGAAAAACCTGTATAAGTCAGATGTTATAAAAAAAATTAAAAGACAAATGACAAACTAAGAAAAATGACAAGCAGTTGATAACCTTATAATATGAAGAGCTTTTAAAAAACAATAATCAAATGTTAAAATAGCCCAGTACTGAAATGAACAAAGTGTATGAACAGATAAATCACCAATGGATAAATTAAGTGATCAACAAATTTTGTATTGCTAATAAAAAAGGGAAAAGATTCCTTTTCTCTCCCATCAAATTGGCCAACATGGGGGTTTAAAAAAAAAAAAAAAGAAAGAAAGTATCCTCTGACTCATCAAGGGTAAAGTGAAATAAGCATTCCTTTTTTTAACTTGAGATAGGATACATATATCATGAAATTCATCCTTTTCAAGTTCAGTGGATTTTAATATATTCACAAGGTTGTGCAACCATCAACACAGTCTAATTCTGGAACATTTTTTTATCATCACAAAAAGAAATGTCATACCCATTAACAGTCACTTCCATCACCCATCCCCTGACAACCACTATTTTCTGTCTCTGTGGATTTGCCTGTGCTGAATATCTCATATAAATGGAATCATACAATATGTGGTGTTTTATGTCTGGCTCCTTTTACTTAGCATAATAGTTTCAAGGTCCATCCATGTTGCAGCATGTGTCAGTACTTTATTCCTTTTTATGGACAAATATTCTATTGCATGGATAATACTACACTTTATCTGTTGATGTACATTTGGGCTGTTTCCACTTTTTTGTCTATTATGAATAATGTGGCTATGCAAGTTTTGTGTTTATGCATGTGTTTTTAATTTTAATAACTAGGAGTAGAATGCTGGGTTACACGGCAACTCAGTGTTTATCTTCTCTAGGAACTGCCAGACTATTTTCCAAAGTGGCTATACCATTTTATAGTCCCACCAATATATGAGGATTTTAATTCCTCCACATCCTTGAAACACTTGTTACAGTTTACTTTTTTGATTATAACCATCATAATGGGTGTGAAGGGGTAACTCCTTATGGTTTTGATTTGCATTTTTCTAATGACTTACTATGTTAACCAATCTTACGTGTTTATTATTACTTGTTTAGCTTCTTTGGAGGAATGTTTATCAAGTTCTTTGCCCATTTAAAAATTAGATTGTCTCTTTATAGTTGCATTATAAGTGCACTTTATATAGTCTGGATACTAGACCCTTGCACACAGTTTCTCCCATTCTGTGGGTTGTCTTTTTACTATCTTAATAATACCCTTTTATGCACAAAAGTTGTTAATTTTGATGAAGCTCAATTTATTTTCTCTTTTGTTGCCTGTGCCTTTGATGTCATATATAAAAATCCTTTGCCAAATCCAAGGTCATATAGATTTACCTTTATGTTCTCTTCTAAGAATTTTATGGTTTTAGCTCTTATATTTAGATTACTAACTTATTTTGATTGATTGATGTAGGAAGGGGTCCAACTTAGCTTTTTTTTTCCCCCTCAGCATGTGGAAATGCATTGTCTGAACACCATTTGTCAGATTATTCTTTCCCCATTGAATGGACTTGGACACTCTTGTCAAAAATCAACTGGCCATAGATAAATATGGGTTTGCAGACTCTCAGTTCTATTCTGTTGGTCTAGATGTCTATCCTTATGTCAGTACCACACTGTTTTGATTACTGGAACTTTTAGTAAGTTTTGAAATCAGAAGTGTAAGTCCTTTGATTTTGTTCTTTTTCAAGATTGTTTTGATTATCCTGGACTCCTGTAAATTCCATATGAATTTGAGGATCAGCTTTTCCATTTCTGCAAAAAAGCCTGTAAGAATTTGTTAGGAATTATGCCAGATTTGTAGATAACTTTGGGTACCTTAAAATTAAGTCATCCTATCGGTAATGAAGAGATGCCTTTCCATTTGTTGGTTTTCTTCCAGCAATGATTTGTAGTTTTCAGCGTACAAGTCTTTCACCTCCTTGGTTAAATGTATTCCTAAATTTTATTCGTATGACGCTATTGTAAACGGGACTGTTGTTGTAATTGTCAGATTGTTCATTGCTAGTATATCTTACACCCTGAAATTGCTGAATTTGCTTTTTAGTATGTGTGTGTGTGTGCGCGTGTGTGTGTTATACACACACACATATATATAAACACACACATACAAACACATATGCATAATATAAAATATATATAATAATATATAACAATTATGTCATCTGTTAATAAATGGTTTTACTTTTTCCCTTCCAATATGGATGCTTATTTTATTTTATTTTTTAATTTATTTTATTCTTTTCTTGTCTAATTGATCAGGCTACAATTTCCAGTATAATGTTGAGTAGCTGCAGTGAAAATAGTATCCTTGTCTTGTTCCTGATCTTCAGGGGAAAACTTTTAGGACTCTACCATTGAATATGATGTTGACTGAGTTTTTCATAATTGTACTTTATCAGATTGAGAAATTTCATTTCTGTTCCTAGTTTTCTGAGTGGTTTTCTTTTTTTTTTTTTTAAGTCATGAGAAGGTGTTGGATTTTGTAAAATGCTTTTTGTTTTTACTTATTTTTATTTTTTTAAGTAGGCTTCACACCCAGCGTGTGGAGCCTAACACAGGGCTTGAACTCATGACCCTGAGATCAAGACCTGAGCTAAGAACAAGAGTCAGATGCTTAACCAACTGAGCTACCCAGGCGCCCCAGGTGTCCCTGTAAAACACTTTCTCAATGTCAGTTGTGGTCATGTGGTTTTTCCCCTTATTCTATTCATGTGTGGTGTGTATATTGATTTTGTACTGTTGAACTACTTCCTGAGAGAAATCCCACTTGGTCATGGTGTATAATCCTTGTATAGGCTGTTGGATTTGGTTTGCTATTTTTGTTGAGGAGTTTTGCATCTACCAACTACCCAAACTATTGAAGGCTACTGAAGTAAGTCCTTGTGGCTTTAGATCTAATGGTTCTCTATAGGCCTTATGTAGTTGACACTGCTGGCCATCCATTCCTTTGATATTTGTAACTGTTGAGTCCTTTCTCCCTGAAATACTCTTTCTTGGTTTCTGAGGCAGTACTCCCTCCTGGGTTTTCCCTCATTTCTATATACTTCTCCATCTCATTGGAGGTTTTTCTTCTGATCATCCTTTAAGTATTAGTATTTTTTAAGAATCCTTCAGAAGATCTGAGTGACCTCATCCATACCCAAACTTCGATGAACCTGTTTATATCAGCAACTCCCAAGCTAATTAGGACTTATCTGAAGAGTCAAGATAAGGCCACTCCTCTGAGCTACTTTTGGAGCCACCTCCTGAACAACTCCTCTGGAATGTTCCACAGTTCAGTACCGCCAGAACTCACAGGTCTTTCATGTTTGGGCCTCTGCTTACCTTTGTAGAGACTAACAAAGCTGTTCAAAGACATTTCAATCTTAAGGAAAGAGGTATGACTTTCAGTTCATTTCCCTGGAATCCCATAATCCAGTTATGCTGATTTCTAGCTCTTTTGCTCCAGGACATTCTTTAGCTTTTTCCTTGTGTCTTTGTTGCCCCATTTGTTAACTGGGGATGATAATACTTGGTTTGAGGATTAATGATTATGTAAAGATATTGACCCGTATTAAGTTCCAAATAAACTGCAGCTATTTAGTAATAGACAGACTTGAGGGGATAATGTACAAGGTAATAGAAAATAGTACTAAATTGTCTTGTTTCTGCTGACACTCATCTATGCTTTTATCTGGTTTTATGCTGGGAGGGGACTTGAGCAGCAGATACCAGATGACGAACACTGGAGCCTTGCTCTAATAATCTTACTGGGTCCAATCTCAGGATTTATTGCTATAACAAGATCTTTTTATTGTGTTCATAATGAAGCCCGTTTTGGTTATTACGCTTGTATGTGTGTTTTTATACTCAGCGCTTGCCTTAAGGTGAGCATCCACTGATTTTCATTTAAATATTTGTGGTTTTCTTTTTACTTTCGTTGTTTTTAACGTTTATTTTTGAGAGAGAGAGACTTTGAGCGGGCGCACACACAAGCTCAAGCAGGGGAGGGAGAGAGAAAGAGGATCCAAAGTGGGCTCTGAAATCTTTCAATTAAGATCAAAGGAATTTACGTTTGCATAAGCATTGTAATGGGAAATTTATTGTTTTTAAGGCTCCCTTTAAAAACTTGGTACCTATTTTATATCACTTCTTTGCTAAATTCATTTTTAAATGATTTAATCACTTGGATTTTATTTCACTTTCGCATTATCTTTTTCTCCTAGTCCTTTAACGTAAGAAAATGGTACTCTGATGTTGGGTGCAATTAATTATTGTATTCAAGGTTTAGTAACTTCATTCGTAAATTGTAAATGGGAGAAGGGTACACATATTTTGTAAGTTGTAGCTCGCCACGTATGCTTTGACATAGGGAATGACTTTGGACAGCGGTTCCGCCTCGAACCCGTCGGCGTTTAACGAGTTAACTACGGGGCGGCTTCCACGCACGGCCGGGAGGACCGGGCCAGGCGGTCAGCCCCGGAGCCGACCTGCCCCTGGAAGTGCCGGGAACCGCGCCTCCACGCCCGCGGGGGCGGTGCCCGCCGGGCCTTTCCCGCGACCCGCCCCCTCGGGCGCTGCGCCGTGCGCCTGCGCAGACACCCCCGCGGCAGCCGCGGTAGGTAGTTTCTCCTGGTGATGCAAACGCTCACTTCCCGCATCAACTTCCCACAGAGGGCGCGGAGCCGGCGGGAGCCAGGAGCGCCGCGGAGCCGTGCGCCATGGGCAACATCCAGAAGAAGCTGACCGGCAAGAGCGAGGGTGGCAAGCGGTCGGAGAGGGGCGCGCCGCGGCGGGGTCGGTCGCCAGGGGCCGGCGCGGACAAGCGGGGCCGACCGCGTGCTTCGGCGGCGGCGGCGGAGGGCGGCGCCAGCCGGCACCCTGGCGGCGGGCGGGGCGCGGGAGACCCCACCGCCGCGCCCCCGTCCCCCGCCGCCCCTCTCGGCCCCGCCGGCCTGAAGAGCCAGGGCAACGAGCTGTTCAGAAGCGGGCAGTTCCCCGAGGCGACCCTCAAGTACTCGGCGGCGATCGCGCAGCTGGAGCCTGCAGGTAGGCGAGCAGCGCCCGCGCCTCCCCTAGGGCTGCGGCTCACGGGACCTGCCGGGCCGCCGCCCGGTGACAAGCGCTCGCGTGCGTGCGTTCCTTCATGCGGAACAGACCCAGGGCGGGGTGGCACCGACCTGGGCAGGCAGCACCGTGGAATGCGTAGTGTGTGCGCGGGCAGGCCACTGCGGGCACGGGCCGCTCCCGGGGCGCCGCATTATGGGCGGCCTGCAGGACTGCAGTGTCCCTGGAGACCTCAGTCGTCTTGTGCTGGTGAACTGTGACTGCGCTAATGGATTTTAACCGTGTTTAATTAAATGTGATTTTAGGAAGTGGAAGCGCAGATGATCTAAGTATCTTATATTCAAATAGAGCAGCGTGTTACCTAAAAGAAGGAAACTGCAGCGGCTGCATTCAAGATTGTACCAGGTAAACTGCCCATTTTCAGGTTTCTCAAGAGAGTTTTACCATTCCAGTGTGATGAATGTAGTATTTAATTGCTTACTAAATTTTTGCATGAGTCTGATTTCTTAAGACACTTTTTTAAGACATGTTAATTGAATTATACATGGAAGTCATAAATTCTTCTCTTTCATAAACTTCTTCTAACTGAAGACAGTTAACAGAAGACTGCAAACTTTTTTCATTTCTACAGCCACCACCTTAATTCACGCTCTTTTCATATCCTAGACTACTGGACAAGCCTTCCATCTAACCTCTCTGCCGCCTCCAATCCACTGTAGTGTCAGAACAACTTTTCCTAAAGCATTATTTTTTGTTTCAAATAGGCATTCAGTGGCTCAGTATGGTGTTCCAGATAATTATAGGCTCCTTTTTTACCACGTTGCCCCCTGAACAAGCTTTCTGCTCTCATTTGGTCCACTGTCTGTAATGCCCTCTGCACATCTTTGCTTCTGAAATCCCTGCTCAACTAACCCCTCCCTCTTCTTTGCCTTCCTGGTCACTTGCATGGCTATAACCCTTGCAGTGTCACTCTCACACCTCTGGGCACTTGTGTCATCCACTGCATTGGATATTGAGCTCTGTGAGGACCAGAACCATATTTTACATACAGCTTTGCATCCTTCAAGCACTGTGGTCACCCATGTTACTCAACAAGTTACATACTGAAATTGGTGAATATATTTACATGAATAAAAAGTACTGTTTTCTTGCACTATCAAGGAATAAACCTGCTTCAGGAGCCCTTTGGAAAGAAGCTACTAGTATCTAGCAAATAAATTGTATGTCCTGGTTTGATGTTCACAGTCCTGATTTACTCTTGTGTGGTAAAATTATTACTGTCACCCTGTTTCACTCTCAAAAGTCCTAGTTTGAACAATATGTAGATAACCTTCCAAGAAGATGAACAGTTTAGGGGCGCCTGGGTGGCTCAGTCGGTTAGGCGGCGGACTTTGGCTCAGGTCATGATCTCATGGTTCGTGAGTTCAAGCCCCGCGTCGGGCTCTGTGCTGACAGCTCAGAGCCTGGAGCCTGTTTCAGATTCTGTGTCTCCCTCTCTCTCTCTGACCCTCCCCCACTCATGCTCTGTCTCTCTCTGTCTCAAAAATGAATAAACATTAAAAAAAAAAAGAAGATGAACAGTTAATTATTTTTCATTGATAGTATCAGTATATTGATATGCGTAAAAACGTATAATATCTGTGCCTGAATTTTTTAAAAAAAGTGTTGAGGGGCTTGGATTTCTTTTTCCCGATTTTATGTATTTAAAAGTAAATACTATATGTTCACTTGGGCCTGACTGTAGACCCCATCCACTGTTGTGCTAGCTCACACTAATTAATTGTTGTATTTTTAGAATTTTTTGAGCTGGTTGAAGTCAAATTGGTAGCTTGAAATCTACCAATTTGTTTGGAATACTAATACTGTGAAAATTGGAAAATCCCACAAATCTGGGGTTTTCTCCCTAGGAGGAGAGCCGGTTGTTAAACATTCACCACTGCACATAACTAACCAACAAGACCATGTGAATTTGTGGAATATCAAGCACATTGTGATTTGCAGCTAAGAACCTTGTAGCTCAAGTGTCTGTTGCTAATACCTTTCAGACTGGTCTTAGGTCTTCCTGCAGTAAGCACGTTCAGGACTTTAATTAAAACTTGAGACCCCTAGGGGTGCCTGGGTGACTCAGTTGGTTAAGTGTCTGACTTTTGGCTCAGGTCATGATCTCATGGTTCGAATATCAAGTCCTGAGTTGGGTTCTGCACTGACAGCACAGAGCCTGCTTGGGCTTCTGTCCCACCCCCCCCTCTGCTGCTCCCCAACTGACACTGTGTGTGTGTGTCTGTCTCTCAAAAACTAAACTGTAAAAAAACAAAAACTTGAGACCCCTATAGTTAGGGCCACTGCAAAACAAATGGACTCACTTTATCCTTAAGTGAGATGGTTTAAGGTGGCAGACATAAAATTTGTTGTGTTTCAGTGTCGATCTGGGAGGAAGTCAATGATGGGATTCTAGCCATGGTGTCTAGGGAGGCTAGAATGGAGGTTTGTCTTGAAGAAGAGCAGGAGATGGCCTTCTGGGGAGGGAAGTGGCAGTGGTTTATTTAAGATGTCCTTAGATAAGAGCTGTGTTGTAGGCCAAGGAATCCTGCTCTGCTGGTCAGTGCTGACCTCTGTAGAGGCCGACCTACTTCGGTGTTTTCTTGATACCTGGTTTATGAGTCCCAACATAAGGGGTATGAGATGATTTTACTCCAGAGCAGGGAGTCTCAAACTCGTTTTAATGCCAGAGAAACCATGATTGGCTTTTGCGAACATGTTGAAATCAATGTATTTAAATCTGTGTGAACTAGGAATCATTTAGTAGCAGAAATAGGAGTGTATTTTCTTTTCATCTCAAGAAGATTGCATACAATTTAATGGAAGCCTATTTAGTTTTTCACTTAATTGTCTGCTCTTTGGAGAGTTGTTTTTTCTGCCATGAGCCCTTATTACAAGGCAAGTGGTAGCTGTAGTCAAACATTGAAAAAGAAAAACTCACGGGAGCAAACTTTAAAATAAGGAGCGGAGGGGATCCTATGAATTAGCTTTCGTAGATTGACCTATGATCTATACCTTTGTATGCATTTTGGGAAGAAAATGTTTGATTTTATGTGTCTGAATTCCTGGGGCCTGTTCTGAAGCACTTGTTCTAAGGTTTGTCCCGGGGTGTGCTGGGAGAATCACTACTGGGAGTATAAGGGGTATTGGGAGAGCTCAGGGAGCTCTGGGCCCTGCCCGTCTCCTGGCCACAGTATCTCCATGTTTCTTTTAGACTTCCAGGTGAGCCATGAAACAGGGTTATGATGCCTAAGCTGAAGTTTAAAACCATTATCCTAGAAATTACCTTTGTCGTCTGTTCTCAGGATTCTTTATCACCTAAAAAAAAGTCTTCACTTTTCCCATCTGCCAGAGAACTTTTTTGGGTTCTCTAAACTATACCAAAATATCTTTCAGTGACTTTCCATCAAGGGTATTTTGACAGGCTCAATAAAAATGAATGTTGCCTGATAATTCTTCGCTTTTGCTCCTCTGCTGCTCTCTGCCAGGCTTCAAATTAGAAGACTCTGTAGGGCCTTAAAAGTGTTAATTTGAATAGTTAAGTTTTTGTAAGCTCTGGTTTAAAAATTCTCTGTGTTTTTATGAATGAATGCCTTTTTTTTTCCTTAGCAGAATTTCCATTTATAAGCTCGTATTCATTTTCAGGCTTGTGGTTAAAGAGAAAAAACCTTGCATTTACTAGGCTGGGAGTGCTAAAAATTAAATGCATCATCTCACGCAGTGTTACATTCCACGCCTACCTCAAATCCATCTTGAGTGGCTAAATAGCACCTTGGGCATTGGAAGTCTGTGGTGAAATGGGGTAGTTGTGGGGAAATGAGGTAGTTGTGTAAGTATTACACGTATTTACAGTCCCTCTTCATGCCATTAATATCCCCGAAGCGTGAAACTAAGCTAGATTTAAGGCAGTGGTACTAGTGATAGATCCTGATGCTCAGAGATCTGTTTTCTAGTGTTTAAAAGCTTTTACTTGATCTTCATTTCTAAAATAACTTTTGGAGTGGCTCATTCGGTTAAGCATCCGACTCAAGTCATGATCTCACGGTTTGTGAGTTCAAGCCCTGCGTTGGGCTCTGTGTAGATACCTCAGAGCCTGGAGCTTGCTTCAGATTCCGTGGCTCCCTCTCTGCCCCCTCTCCCGATTGTGCTCTCTCAAAAATAAATAAATGTTAGAAGAAATTTTTTTAAGTTAAATAAAATAAAGTAACTTTTACGGTTTACAAAAGTAATACGTATGTGTTATAGAAAAAAATTTTAAAACCCAGTACAGTACGAAGGAGATCATTAAAATAACCCATAATCCTAATACCTGGGTGGAACAAAATGTGTTATTTTTTAAAGAACTGAAGCTAATTAATGACAGCCTCTATGGTACACAGCCCGGGAGTGCACCCACACGTGCAGTTGAGTATGACGTGGAGAATTGTGAAGGAGTCCCAGTGGCAGATGACTCCAGTGAAGTTCCTTTATTTATAGTGTTTTTGCACTGTTTTGTGGTAGAAAGAGCATTGGTTCAATCAGGTGTTTGCTGAAGTGCTTCCTCTGGCCCAGGCACTGGGAATATAGTGGTGCTTAGGACAGGCGGTGTCCTTGCTTTCCTGAAGCTTAAATTCAAAAGAACTGACATGTGGGCAGATGGCCCCATGTCTCTCCATCCCCTCACCTGCAGAATGAACGTGGGACTGTTTACCCTGCAGGCTTGTGAGAATGTCTACAGTGACCAGCACACGGTAGATGTCCTGTCAGAGCTTGCTCTTTGCCAGGTCACTGTAGACAGGAATAGACAGTAGATCCCCAAGACTGCTGGAGAAAAAGTAAAGCAGCCCTCACTCGTGCTTTCCCTGCAGCTGATCTATAAGCTGCAAGGAACAGAAGAGTTAACCAGAAGAGCAGACCTGCCGTCCCCAGTGTGGACAGTCTGGTGCAGCAGATGCTCACTCATGGGTTATATAGAAAGTGGGCTCTTCCGAGGATCTGTGCACACCATACTTTACAATTTTAGTTAAGTTTGTTAAAACTAAGTATGATAGTTTTCATTCATAAACTCAATCTTTTGATTGTATGTTCTAGTGATGTTAGAAATACTTCGTAGCCTAAAAAGTGCAAGATGAAAATTCATGATTTATAAGGAATTCTCATATACTTCCTTGATTCCCTCCAGTTTATTTTTTAAGCTCTTTGGCAGCAAGTAAATCATAATAAACTGTATGAAGTTCAGAGAGCTGATTTTCAAAATGTATTGCAAGCTTCTGTGGTTCTGTGGTAAGGTGCCTTGTTAAACACATAGGTGTAGATAAAAATTTTCCTTTTAATCCATCAGTAAGTAACAATCTTTTGAAAGCCTACTTTGTACCTGGTGCCACGGTGGGCTCTGTTAGGGCACAGGGGAGGGAAGGGGCGTTGGAGGGGGTGAGACACATTGCCTGCTGCCAGGGAGCTCAGGCTCAGTGGGGGAAAGAGTAAATGCCAGAGTGCTTTGGAACTGTTTGAAATGAGGTATGCAAGTTTGATTGCTCTTCTACTCTGAGTTTGCCTTTCTAGTATGTTCCTAGGTCCCCAATATGGACTGGCAGATACATAAAAATATTTCTGAGAGTCTGGTACTGTAGTGTACGTTCAGTTAGTATAAGTTAAAAGTAATTTTCAGAACAAGTGACATGTAATATTTTTGTCTTTAGGGCTCTGGAACTTCATCCATTCTCCATCAAACCTCTTCTTCGACGAGCAATGGCCTATGAAACTTTAGAGCAGTATCAGAAAGCTTATGTGGATTATAAAACGGTGTTGCAAATGGACTGCACAATCCAGCTAGCGAATGACAGTATTAACAGGTAACCTAACCCGAAGCAGTGCCTGAGGTCTAGTTGTTTTACAATGGAGCTACATTTTTCTCTTCCCCACCTGCAAGAACTACCAAAGTGTAGACTGTTCTGTTATTTACTTTGCATGAATGATCGCCTCCTCTCACTCCCATCAAAACCAAACAGTTCTTTCTCTATAACTTAATTTCTAACTGTCCTGCAGTACATTTTGAGTTGTCCTCTGACACCTTTGTATTTGTTTCCTGGTCCATTTATTACTGTTCAGTAATTATGGTTTTTTTTAACTTAGTGTACAGATCTTTGCTGTTCTGAGTGCACAGCATTTAATTTCAGTATTTATAAATATCTGTGGAGTTAGGAAGTGTTTTCAGTGATGTTGTAAATCAGTACTAATTATAGGACAGGATCCAAAAATGTAGTGAAAACTGCCATGTTGAATCTTCTTCTCCTACAGGGTTTGCACATGCTCATTGGCACCACATCTGTCAGTGGAAACATATCTGTTGTTTCTCCTCAGGAGAACGGATGTCTTCATGAGCCTGCTAGATATTTGTGTTATATGCCCTTTAGACACTCATCTAGGATGAGTATTAACTTACAATGGTGAAATAGCAAAGAATTTGGATCTAATTTATATTATGACTTATTTACCCCCTGAGTGAGCATGGGAAGGTAAGAATTTCCAGACTTCAAATGGCTTTCAGGTGAAATTTGAAAATTACTAGTTGGGCAATATTTCTAATTATGTATAATATTTTCTGATTCCATTTGTCCAAAGTATAATCATGTGCGTTATGCTGTGCCCCGTGTTGGTCTAGTGTACCATGTCCCCCACCCCCCCACCACCTAAAGAGACAAAATGGGGAAAAATAATATAGTCTCTGTATTTAAGCAAACCAGAATATAGTTAGATGAAAAAAACACAAGACAGGTTATCTCCAACTGTGAAAAATGGTTAGGAAGGTGGGGGTTAACAGGCCAGGCCACCTTTGTGTAGACTTCAGTTGTTGGAGAGAGAGTGCCTGAGGTGGTCTTTGAAGAGCACTGATGGGACATGAGGAGACCTTGAGCAAAATTTTAGGAAATGAGAGTGGCATGTTTTGGATTAATTCATTTTATAAAATCATGCCTTACCTTCCTACATTATTTCACCACACTTTGGAGAAAACTGTCGGAAAGATCTGTATGTAGAGCCAATGGCCATCTCCTGGAACGTTCACTCTCTGGTCACGTGGAACCTGTCTAAAAGGGATATATACTGTTTATTGGATCTAGAGTGGGGCTAGCTGGAACCTTGGGCATTCACAGACTCTTTGATCTTGATCTTGTAAAATCAGGCAGCATCACGTGGGAGCTCTCCAGCCATTTGCCCTGTGGCACAGCTGCCTTGCCAAAGTGTCATCTACTGCCACATATATGCTTGAAGGTACTTTTCTTCTTTTTTGTCTAGTTAATTCCTTCCTGTCTATCAGGAGAGGGTCTGCTTCCTCTAGGAAATGACTTTCACAGATACACCCACCTCCTGCCTCACCATACATGTATTTCAGGCTCTCTTCCCAGTGACCCCAGAACACTGTGCCTTTTATTACACAGCTTCCATATTATTTGTAAATTCTCTGTCCCTCTCTTTTTGTAAAATTATTTTTCTCTCATTCTCCTGGAAGTTCTGTGAGGTCAGGAATTGTATTTTATCCATCTCTGTAGTTGAAGTACCTCATACAGTAAATATCCTCAGTAAAATGTGTTGAATGAAGTCATTCCCTAACAGTGTAATTCACTCCTGTGCTCTGCTTTGAATTTGCCCGTCCTCCTCTGTCTGGTCATATCCAAGGTAGTTGGGGAAAATAGAATCCTCTCATGGTTAGAGGTTCTTGTGAAACAAAGTTGGGAAGGCCCCTGAAGTAGCTGACAGAGAGGAAAGGCCTGTTGAAAGGTATTTTAGGAAATAACAGTTCACAGTGATAGGCTGGAAGGTCTGAAGGGAGAAATCTATATCTGACAGGCTGTAATTACATTTCTGAACCTGCTGCACTATATAGTTTTTTAAAGTGAAGTACAATTCACAGAAGGGAAAACTGTTTTAAAATATACGATTGAGTGGCCTTTTAGCACATTCTCATGTTGTATAACCACCACCTCGCTCTAGTTCCAAAACATTTATCGTCCCAAAAGGAAATTCTGTTCCCATTAAGCAATCACTCATTTTCCCTTATCCCAGCCCCTGGAAACCACTAATCTGCTTTCTGTCTATGGACTTCCCTATTCTGGGTAGTCCCTATAAGTGGAGTCCTAGAGGAGGTACCTTTTGTGTTTGGCTTCTTTCACCTACACAGTGTTCTCATTCTTGTTGCGGTATATGTGAGTGCTTCATTTCTTCTTATAGCTGAATAATCCATCATATGGATATATATCATTTTGTTCATTCATTCATCAGATGGTGGACATTTGGGTTGTTTGCATCTTTGAGCTGTTGTGAACGGCCTGCTTTGAACATTTTGTGGACAGGGTTTTGTTTATATACCTGTTTTTGGTTCCTCTTGGTGTATACTCAGGAGTGGAATTGCTGGGTCATATGGGAATTCTATGTTTAAACTTTTTGAGGATTGTGTTATACTTTTTATATGTCCTCATGAAGGTCCTTTTATATAGATTGACTTGTAAGTTTTTTTTAATTGGTTCTTACTGATGTTTTATAAGAAGGTGAGGAGGCTTTTTTTTGCTGCATTTCTTCTATAAAATATCAATTTTTAAAATTTCACTGTTCCTTTTCATGAATCCCATATTTATGCTTTTCCATGTGAGCAACAACAGCTTTTTTTTTTTTTTTTCCAGTTTAAACATCTGTGCTTATTTTGTTTCTGTCTTCCATTAACCATATTCCTCTCTTCCTCTCCAGGAATCTTATATGTTAAATTTCCCTGCATATACTTATTTACTCCCTGGCAACACATCATCTCTTTTCAGCTGCTTCTTCCTTCCTCTCTGCTGGTAATACAAGTTTTGCTTGAAAATTCTTTTTTCTAAAGCTTTTCTTTTTTTTTTCTGCATTTGTGGGTGGTTTTACATTATTTTTCAAAAAAAAATTTTTTTTCACTAAAATATGTGAGAGTTGGTCAGAATAACCAATTTCAGCATAACTGAAATTTCAGTTTAAAAAACTGGGGAAAAAGTATGTGCATTGTATTTGTGTCTAGATAAAAACTATTCGCACAAAAAGTACTATTGAGTTAACTAACTTGAATGCATTCTCCTAATTACCAGTAAACCTTCTCAGTCTTGGGGCACACCTTTTTTTTTTTTAAGTTTTTAAAAATGTTTGTTTATCTTTGAAAGAGAGAGGGAGAGAGACAGTGTGAGCTGGGGAGGGTCAGACACACACACACACACACACAGAATCTAAAGCAGGCTCCAGGCTCTTAGGTGTCAGCACAGAGCCCCATGCGGGGCTTGAACTCACAAACTGTGAGATCATGACCTGAACTAAAGTCGGACGCCCAGCTGACTGAGCTACCCAGGTGCCCCGGGGCATACCTTTTGGAACCAGTTTCATTTCAAATGCATGATTCAATTTTGTTTTAAGTCTAAATATATTTTGTGTGTTTAAAATGATGACACAGTGATAATCGGAGATGTTAATCTGAACCTTTTGATGGTCATGAGTAAATGTCAGTAATACAAGGGCCCTTGTATTAGACTCCAGTATCTTGTCCCTTCATCATTATGTGTTTGAAAACGTAGTTAATGGATAATTTTAGAGGCAAAAAAAATACAAGGTAAGAGTATCTTAGCAATATGGAAATGTTTTAAGAAAAAACAGCATTCCACATTACAGCTTGTCCTCATCACTTTCGGCAGCTAGTCTTGAACACCTGTCTTTGGTGTATGGTTTGGGCATAGAAATTCTGAAGTGCTTTTGGTTATTCTCCAGAGTAATACATTATCAATTTAGTAATTACATTAAATGTTATGCAAGACGTTTCTTTTAGGCCTTCTAAATTTTGCTTTTATTTTTCACTTTTTCAAAAAAATAGTTTTATTGCATATACATTAAAAATATTTTTTGAACCAGTTAGAAAGGCCTTCACTTTTTTCTTCTACAAAAAGGATCTAAAGTTAACATAGTTTTTGGCAACTTTTAAAAGTCCTTCTAAAGACCATTTAAAGGTCTGTGGACAGCAGACAGCTTAAGACTGTTTTCTGCAGGGAAGTACACAAATGCAATGTTTGTAAATCTTACTCTTGATTTGAGCTTCATGGATATAAAAAACAAATGGCATGATTAATCAAGAAAATTCATTTTCTTTTTAGGATAACAAGAATTTTAATGAATCTGGATGGACCAAGCTGGCGGGAGAAGCTGTCACCCATTCCTGCTGTGCCCACTTCCACGCATTTACGAGCTTGGCAGCCTGCCACAGAGACACCCCCAGACCAAGTGGGAGACTCCTGTAGCCATTCCCAGCCTGGCATCACAGGTAGGGGAGGCCTACAATCCTTTCTTGTGCGGGTTGTCTTGAGCTGTGTGTATATCTTCTCGGTAAAGCAGAAGGAGAAGGACATGAACTCAGGCATCAGACCCAGGTTTAAGTTAAGACCCTGTTCTCCCTCTAACTAGTCTTAAGTTGTTTCATGCATCCAGTGTCCTAGTGTGTATGAAAGGAGGAAATGTAACTATCTCATGGAGTTCTTAGGAATAAATGGAGATGTGCATACAAAATAATAAAGGTTAAGTAAGTTAGCATAATTATTAATAAGAAAAAGAAATAGCATTAGTTTACTACTATGCCTATATGTGGCAGGGCTAAAATAATAAGATTGGTGTGTTTGAAATAATAAAGTAAAATCCTACAATGTAAATATCTAGCAGGTATTTTCTTCTGCCTTATATCATAGTTGTTAACATATCTGCATTCCCTTAGTACCTACCTCATCACGTTGTACAGTGTTTAATAAGTGTTGACTTCACTCTTGCTTTCTGCATAAAGCCATTGAGGCCCATTTCTCCTGCCTGCTTAGGAACTCTATGTATATCTCCTTGAGCCTCATCTTGCAGACACCCTGAGATTCCTGAGTCATGATGTTCCAGTGGCTTCTCTTAGACCCTCACCCTCTTCATTGACTAGAAAGAAGATGCAGGGAACATCTGCTGAGGCTTTAAGATTATTTATTTATTGAAATGCTTATTTATTTATTTTGAGAGAGAGGGAGAAAGAGCATGCGCACGTGTGCCAGCAGGGGAGCGGCAGAGAAAGAGGGAGAGAGAGAATCCCAAGCAGACTTGGGGTGAGATTGTGACCTGAGCCAAAATCAAGAGTCGGAAGCCTAACTGGCTGAGCCACCCAGGTGCCCCAGGGCTTTATGATTATTTAGCAGTCCTTGGAAAATCATGGGGCTCTCTGGTTTTCTAGAGTTTGCCATTAGAGCCTCGCACAAAGCATTTGGTCAGTAAAGGGTAGCTGTTTGTTAACAGAGTGAATATACTAACTGTACCGTAGATATGGGATAGCTAATTATAAGCACAAGTATAATCAGTTCTTTCTGTTCATTTTTATGTGATTATTAGAATAGATACTGAAGGTTTAAAAACACTGGGGGAGGAAAAGCTTAAGGAAAGTTTTTCAGCAAGTTATATAAGCCCTAAAACAGAGTAATACTCTGTTTATGTTTTAGGGCTTATATATACTAGATTTATGGGGAGTGTCATTGGCCCCATTGTATGAGATCTTTTGAAACATGACACATTAGAAATACTCTGTGATTGGGATGCCTGGGTGGCTCAGTCGGCTGAGCGTCTGACTCTTGGTTTTGGCTCAGGTCGTGATCTCAGGTTTCAGCAGTTCAGGCCCTGTGTCGGGCTCTGTGCTGATGGTGCAGAGACTGCTTGGGATTCTCTGTCTTCTTCCTTTTTCTCTGGCCCTTCCCTGCTCGTTCTGTCTCTCTCTAAATAAATAAATAAACTTAAAAAAAATTTTTTTTTAATATTCTGTGATTTAAAGTAAAAGATGAGAAGTTACTACTTCATGCCATTGTGCAGGGGACAAATAAGATTATTGTTAATATTCCAAGTTTATATTACAAGTTTAGTGTATTAAGATTTTTAGATTATAAAATTTAAAGATATTTTAAATTTTAATTTATGGATTTTTATATCAGGTGACTCCATTGGGTAATTTACACAGATTTAAAACTTTAGATATTCATACTTTATGTGTGTTAAAAAATTTTGATTGCAAGTAACAGAAAATCTATTGACAGGTTGTAAGGAATGGTTTTGGCTCATGGAACTGAAAGGGCTCAGGCAGGCCCTAAAACCAGGCACAGCTCATCAGGGCTCAAGTTCTGATGGAAAATAATAGAACTGCAGCAGTTTTAGGCTTCATGTGTGCACTTAAGAATGTCTAAAGGGAGAGAGACGCCATTGCTTTGGGTGGCATTAATTTAACAATGAGAAAATATGTTACACCTAAAACCCTAGCTTTTTTATCCTGTTCCTTTCTTGGCCCAGAATCTAATGGTAGTTACTCTAATGGGTCATGTGTCCATTCCTGAGCCAGTCCCTATGATGAAGGAATGCCATGCCTGGATTGGCTTAGGCCTGAGTTCTTGATCAGTGGAGTCAGCTTCCCCTGAACACCTGGGGTTAATAGGAGAGGGGTGATAGCTGAATGAATATCAAGGCACTCTTAGGAAGGGGAAATGGATCCTAAACAGAGAGTCAGCCATGATCACTGCATGATAACAGGTAATGGTAATAGTTGGGACTCTCTCTTTGAAGATAACAGAAAACCCAACCCTTTATGGCTTAAGCAATAAAGGTTGTTTACTGGCTCGTACCGTGGAAAAGTCCACAAGTAATGTAGCTGCAGGGATGGTTGGATTCAGGAATCGGGGATTCTTATTTAGCTCTCTATCTTGACCTCTCTCTTGCTCTTTTCAGCCCATTTTTAGACACACAGACTCTCCCCTTGTATCATCGGATGGCAGAATAGCTCCTCCTTTCCTCCTCATTTTCCACTGGAAAGAGCCAAGAATTTTCAGAAGCTGCCACAGAAATCTTAAGTGTATCTTATTGGCTCTCATAGGCCCATCCCTGACCAATTAGATTATTGTGGCTAAAGAAATAATATGTGCTGATTAGTAAAAAAATAAAGATTACCCCAAATGGTAGGGCTAGGGTACGGTTTGCTTTACCTAAACTACAGGACAGAGGGTGGAGGAGGTGTGATTTTCCAAGGAAATGTGGGGCCAGATGTCTGCCTCAGGCATGAACAGGTTTGTTTGTTCATTTTTCATGAAATAGTTTTCCCACCAAACACTGTAGATGTTTGTATCTTCAGCAGAGGACATACCAATATGGATAAAATAATATAATTACTTATATTTTATTTTCTAATTTGAAAAAATATTGTAATAATTGTGTAATTTTTACTTACAGCCAATTTGTCTTTTTAATTTGTATACCAAGTTTTGTTCCACGTAGACTTCAGCTCTGGATGGTATGTGTGGTCAGGTTAATTTGCAATAGAATATCTACTTACAGATGTACTGAAGATTTTGTAGAGGTGCTTATATGAATCCTTCCTCTTTTTTTTTTTTTCCCCTTGGGGGGTGTCCCATAGATGAAAAAATGTTTAAAACCCTTAAAGAAGAAGGAAATCAATGTGTAAAGGACAAAAACTATAAAGATGCCCTTAGTAAATACATTGAATGCTTAAAGATTAACAACAAGGAATGTGCCATTTATACAAACAGGCAAGTTCTTTGTAACTTTATGTATTTCTTACGTTCATTTTTTTTTTATTAAAACATACAGACAAATTAATTGCCGAATTTTTTTCCCATCATTTTGACAATTTATATAGCATATTGTCCTAGGTGAGTATTCTTTAAAGAGATGGGGCCATAGAAGTTCCAGAGAGATGGAAAGCATGAGGCGGGCTGGGCGTCTGGTTGGTCTGCGACACAGGTTCCGCAGGCCGTCCTCGCCGCCCTGACGTTGCTGCACTGTCCCGTCTTGGCCGTTTGGACCCACTGTGGCTTAGTCAGGTCTGCGCATCATCCTCCGTGTAGGAGCAGGAGTCACCTCCCTTTCAAACTAGTTCTTAAGTGTCCTTTTTCTCTTAAAGTCCTAAGAGAGGGGACCAGCATCCTTCAGTGCATAGCAAGAATAGGCAGATTGTTCTGGAAAGCTGTTTAGAGGCCATCTATACCACATAATGGTAAAAGATTGCTCTAGAAATCTGGTGATTGAGGAATTTTAGGAGTAAGTAGAGTCTGGGGTGATGAGGAAGAAGGCTTAGTTCCTGAAGAGCAGGGACTCCCAGCACAAGATTTCCTAGCTATTTCAGATGAATTCTTTTTAATTTAACTTCTCACTGCTTTGTTTTTGTACATGTTTTCCTCTATTGGCAACCATTTTGCCAAAAATTTTGTCATTAACTCCAACAGGTAGTTTTCTACTCTTCTTCTGTTCAGTCTCTGCGGTTCTGGGCATTAATGGTCACTCAGTTTTCCCTGGAAACCGCCTCTCCTCTTGGCATCAGTGCAGACACTCACTTGCCTGGCTCTTTTCTTCCTCTATGGGCCTTTCTTTCCCAGCCGTTCTCGGGGTTCTGAAGGTGTAGGTCCCTTTTTCACTCTGCATGCTCTCTGAGCCATTGCATCCTCCTTCAGTTCCGTTACCTTTCAGTTGTGTCCCCCCCAAATCTCTGTGTGGGCTCCAGACCTAAGCACTCCACTCCTCTCTGCCTTCCTGACCGATGTGTCCCTCTCCTAGTGTGTCTGCAAGCTCGGATGTCCTACTTCTAAATTCCTCTTGGGGGAGCCTTTCTCTCCGCCCTCCCCTTCACCCATGTCTCATCACCACTGTCTCCTCCGAGATGTCTGCTACCCCTTCCACAGAACAGACTTGTTCCCTCTCGTCTCATTCTCTGAATTGCAGCACGACTAATCTTCCTAAAACATGGTGAACATGTTAGCCCCTATTTGAGAACCCATTGGTGGACTTGCTGGAAGCTCAGGATAAAGCTCAGGCTCCTTGCTCTTCCCCATCTGGCCTGACCGCCCTTCTACCTCATCCCTGCACCCAGCCAGCCATATGGCACTTAGTTCATCAAGAGTACCTTGCTCTCTGTCTTTCACTGTGAGACTCTGCCGTTGCTGGGCCATTGGCCACCCTCTCCCCTCCTCCATCTTAACTCTCAGCCCAGTGCCTTCACACTGGATAATTCTCACCTCCCACTCTGGGCTTCAACTTAAATGTAACTTCTTCTGGGAAGTCTTCCCCGATTACTCTTGCCTTTGCCTCAGCCCCACCAGATCTGGTAAGATTCTCAGCTGTGTGTTCCCAGAGCATCCTGTTCAGATTTTATTATGTTTGCTTATTTTAATTGTCTCTTCCACTTAGACTATAGCCTTCTTGAGGGGCCTGAGCTGTACTTGTTTGCAGTTGTATCTTCAGTGCCATAATTAGAGTATATTGCAAGAAAATGCCATAATTAGAGTAAAATGTTAGGCTTCAATGAGACAGCCAACAGACTTATTGAGCTATGTTCTGATTGTTATTAACTATCTAAATTTATAGTGTTGTCTTTGCATTTCATAATACGTAATTGCTTTCATAATTCTACCAGAGCTCTGTGTTACTTGAAGCTGTGCCAATTTGAAGAGGCAAAGCAGGATTGTGATCGGGCACTTGAGATAGATAACAGGAATGTAAAAGCGTGCTACAGACGAGCTCTGGCTCATAAAGGACTCAAGGTGAGGAAATCTTCATTTTAATAAGTAAATTTCAGCTCTGAAAATAATATGTGGTTTTTCTGAACATGAATTTTGGGAGTGAGATTATCCTGGGATTTAATCCTGGTTCTATGCTAACCAATCCTGAAAGCTTAGAATAGGCCTCAGATTTCCCCTACCTTTAATGTGGAGCTAGATATTTTCTAAGATTCCTTCCAGCTCAAAAATTATTATTTTATTTCCGGATTTTCCGAGGACTTTTGTTAGTTAATGATAGATCCATTTTATGGAACAGGAAGGTTTGTTACTGAATCACTGAAGGCAACCACTGGATTCCTCCACCAAAGGATTGAGGTGTCTGTGGGGTGGGAGGAAGGCATCAGAACGGAAGCTTGGTTCACCAAGTGAAAGTTGGTAGAGACATCAGAGATTGGTGATTTGGGCCTTAAACTGGCTGCTTTAGAGTGGCATTCTTCTCTTAGAAAACCACACCATTATTTGCAAAGAAAGTATTGTATAATTACACTTTTCTTTAGGCTGATTCTTCTGCATGGAAAACTTGAATGAATGTACGTATTTGTAGAAAGTAATGTCACAAAGAAAAGTCAGAACATACTGGGCTATGGCATTTCTTGAAATTGTTATTTCTTAAAAATCAACTTGATTAGGGTCTAATACAATGAAATTCACACATTGTAAGCTTTCACATCTTTTAATTTTTTTCTCTTTAGAGGTTTTTTTAAATTGAGATACAACTGACAACTAACATTGTATTAGTTTCAGGTATACAGCCTAATGATTTGATTTGCACAATGATCACCAGTAAGTCTAGTTAGCAGCCCATCAGCACACATAGTTGAAATTTTTTTTCTTGTGATGAGAACTTTTAAGATCTATGCTTGTAGCAACTTTCAAATATGCAATACAATATTATTAATTGTATCACCATGCTGTGCATTATATCCAATGAGTTCTTTCTTTCTTAACTGGAAGTTTTTGCCTTTTGACCCATTTCACCTACTCCCCAGCCCTTGTCTTGCCTCTGACAACCACCAGTTTGTTCTTTGTGTCTGTAAATTCAGTTCTGTTTTTGGTCTTGTTTTCTAAATTTCACGTACAAGTGCAGTCATAAGGTAAATTGCCTTTCTCTGTCTTACCTCACTTTTAGCATATGCCCTCAGGAGCCATCCATGTTGTTGCAAATGGTAGGATTTCCTTCTTCTGTATGACTGTAAATAGACCACATTTTTTCTATCTGTTCATTCATTGATGGGCACTTAGGTTGTTTCCATGTCCTGGCTGTTGTAAATATTGCTGCCGTTAACACAGGAGTGCAGAGGTCTTGCAGATTTCATGTTTTCATTTCCTTCAGATAAATACCTAGAGGTGGAATTGCTGGATCATATGGTAGTCTTATTTTAGTTTTTTGAGGAGCCTCCATACTGTTTTCTATAATGGCTATATCAGTTTCCATTCCCACCCACAGCGCACGAGGGTTCCCTTTTCTCCACATCCTCACCAGCTTTTGTTATCTCTTATCTTTTGGATGATTGCCGTTCTGACAAGAGTGATACCTCATTGTGCGTTTGATTTCTATTTCCCTGCTGGTTAGTGGTGTGGAGCATTTTTTCATATACCTGTTGGCCATCTGTATGTCTTCTTTGGAAAAATGTCTGTTTAGTTCCTCTGCTCATTTTTTAATCAGATTATTTTTTCGATATTGAGTTCTGTGAATTGTTTGTGTACTTTGGATAACTGCTTATTAGATACAGGATTTGCAGATATTTTCTCCCACTTGGTAGTTTTCATTTTGTTGATGGTTTCCTTCACCGTGCAGAAGCTTGATGTAGTCCACTTATTTATTGTTGCTTTTGTTACCTTTGCTTTTGGCATCAAATCCAAAACCCAAGACCAGCATCAAGGAGCTTACCACCTATGTTTTCTTCTAGAAGTTTATGGTTTCAAGTCTGTGTTCAAGTTTGGTCCATCTTTTTTTTGTTGATATTTGTATGTAGTGTAAAGACAGTGGTCCAGTTTTCTCAACAGCATTTATTGAAGACTGTCCTTTCCCCAGTGAGAATTCTTGGCCCCTTTGTCATAAATTAGTTGACCATTTATGCATGGCTTTTTATTTCTGACCTCTCTGTTCTGTCTTATTCATCTCTGTGTCTGTTTTTATGCCAATACCATACTATTTTAATTACTGTAGTTTTGTAATGTAGTTTTATTTTTTTTATTTTTAAAATTTATTTATTTTTGAGAGAGAGAGAGACAGAGACAGACAGAGCATGAGCAGGGGAGGAGCAGAGAGAGAGGGAGACACAGAATCTAAACCATGCTCCAGGCTCTGAACTGTCACCACAGAGCCCGATGTGGAGCTCAAACTCCTGAACTGTGAGATCATGACCTGAGCCGAAGTTGGACGCTTAACCAACTGAGCCACGCAGGCACCTCTGCAATGTTTAAAATCAGGAAGTGTGATGCTTCCAGAATTTTGTTCCTTTTCAAGATTGCTTTGGCTATTCGGGGTGTTATGTGGTTCATATAGTAAGTTTTAGGATTGTTTATTCTATTTCTGTGGAAAATGCCATTGGAATTTTGAATAGGGATTGCATTGAATCTATAGATTGCTTTGGGTAGGGTAAACATTTTAAAGGTATTATTTTTTCCCATCCATGAGCATGGAAAGTCTTGCCATTTATTTCTGTCTTCTTCAGTTTGTTTCATCAGTGTGTTATAGCTTTCAATGTGCAAAGCTTTCACCTTCTTGGTTAAATTTATTCCTAGGTATTTTATTCTTTTTGATGCAATTATAAGTAGAATTGTTTTCTTAATTTGGTCATTGACTTTTGAATAATGTAAATTCTCATGTAGCCATCACTCCAGTCAAGGTAAATATTACTTGCATCTCTCTAGGAAATTCCCTATGCCCATTTTTCTTTATTTCCCTTATTCTGCCCCCACTCCCAGGCAGCCATCCATCTGGTTTCTATCATTGTAGATTAGTTTTGCTTCTTTTTGACAGTAACATAAACATAGTCCTATAGAATTTACTGTTTGACTTTTTTTTTTTTTTTTTTTTTTTTTTTTTTTTTTTTTTTTTTGCTCAGCATAGCATCTGAGAGTTAATCTGTACTATGTGAATATTAGGAATTGTTTCTTTTTAAAATTTTTAAAATGTTTTTTATTTATTTTTGAGAGAGAGAGAGAGACAGAGCGTGAGTGGGGGAGGAGCAGAGAGAGAGGGAGACACAGAATCTGACGCAGGGTCTAGACTCCGAGCCACCAGCACAGAGCCGATGTGGGGATCGAACTCATGAACCTCGAGATCATGACCTGAGCCAAAGTCTGATGCCCAAACGACTGAGCCACCCAGGCGCCCCAGGAATTGTTCCTTTTTTATTGCTAATTGTTATTACTGATTATACCACAACTTTTTTTTTTAACATATTCACCAGTTAATTACATTCAGCTGTTTCTAGTTTGGGGCTATTAATATAGCTGCTATGATTTTTCCCCGCCCACATGTTATGAACTTGTTCATGAATTGGTACAGCAAGAGACCAGCTGTGAGTAGGAGTGGGGATGGAGAGAGATGGTCAGATCATGAAAGGCCCGGGGGTCATGCTGTGGTGACTAGGCTTGATCCTGAAGGTGGTGGGAACCCCTAAAGGCTACGTGGTCAAGGAGGGCACAATGGGTCAGATTTGCCAGCAGTGTGGAAGGTGGATCACTGGGGACCCAGCACGGAGTAGGGAGATTGGTTAGAAGCTACCAGGTCAGCTGCCTGAAGGAAGGTAATGGCAGAGGGAAGAGAGAAGGCCTATTAGTTTGCCGGGGCTGCCATAACAAAGTACCCACATCACGGGTTAAACAACAGAACTTCATTTTGTTAGAGTTCTTACGGTTCTTAATCTTGAGATTAAGGCGTCAGCAGGGATGGCTCCTTCTGAGGGCTGTGAAGGAAGGATGTGTTCTAGCCCCTCTCCTGGGCTTGCGGTTGGCTGTCTTTTCCCTGTATCTTCACGTTGTCTTCTGTCTGTATATGTCTGTCTTCCACTTTCCTCTTTTTTTAAGGACAGCAGTCATATTGGATAGGACCCACCCTAATGATCTCATGTTAACTTGATTACTTCTTTAACGAACCTATCCCCAGGGGTGCCTGGGTGGCTCAGTCGGTTGAGCGTACAACTCTCCATTTCGGCTCAGGTCATGGTTCCTGGGGTCATGGGATTGAGCCCTACATCAGGCTCTGCACTGACAGCGTAGAGCCTGCTTAGGATTCTCTCTCTCTCCCCCCTCTGCCCCTCCCCCACTTACACTCACTTGCTCGCTCTCTAAAAAATGAAAAAGAACCTGTCTTCAAATTACATTCTGAAGTATACATTCTAAAGTGCTATGGGTTAAGACTTCAGCATAGGAATTTTTAGGAGGGGAACACAATTAGCCCGTAACAGAGAGATTAACTGAAGGTTGTTTGAAGGTAAAGTCGACAGGACCTACTGAGCAGATGGACAGAGGAAGGAACAAAGGTGGTACCTCCAGGGTTACTGGCTTGGGTAGCTGAGTGGTGCAGTGCAATAATGGAGGGTATTCAGGAGGAGGGAGAGACTTGAGTGGGGAGGGGGATAGTTAGGTTTGACGTTACTGAGTTTGAGGTAATTCTTTTAGTTCCTGCCCATCACTGGCGGGGAAATACTAAAAATATATTCTGTAAAACCTGGTTTTGTTGGGAGAGGGCGGTCATGTTTTTCTACAGTGCAGCATATGAGCTGTGCTCGTTGCGCCTTGAGGAGTCAGGACTTTCTGCATCGCACATGCACTGAGGTTGCGCGCAGAGGCTGTGCTGTGACCTCCAGACCATTGGAGCCACGCAGCTGCCTGCCCTCCCTGTCGCCCCTCCCAGTTTGTTACAAAGGATGCAGATGAACAGCCGGGTAAAGAGGTGCATCAGCCCAGGTCCAGAAGGGTCCTGAGCATGGGAACTCCCGTCTCCATGGAGCTGGGGTGCACCACCTTCCCTGCAGGTTTATGCCATGGTGCGCACGTGACCTGACCCCCCCCCCCCCCGACCCGACTCCTGCTTTTTTTGTTAGCAGCACGCTCATTTATAAACCTCATGTATAGATTCCTTAGATGGTATGTGGCACCATGAATTAAGAGAGGCTTCTTCAAAACTCCCTCAGCTTTCTCTGAGCTTGATGAATTCAGGTACGTGAGGGTAGGTGTGTGTGATGACTCACGAGTGTATGCGTGTCCAGACTCTTAGAGCAGGTTTACTCCATGCTGGTTGCCTGACTCTTGGAACTTGTCTTCCTGACGCAATGTGAGAGGTGTACCTAACGAAAGACTTTCTATACTCCTTTGGAATGCATTCTAGAAATTATACTCTGCAGAAAGATGATCCCAAATTTGAGTAATCCAACCCACTAGATTATGAGGCCAGCAGTTTGTTTTTCTGGTTTGATTTCTTGCAGTTTTGTTTATACATCCTGTAGTTTGAGTTATGTGCCAAGCTAATTTAGTTTCAGTATCTTCAAAAGCGACAAGTGCTTACAAAACGCACCAGAAGTCATGCCTGGATCCACTTCCTTGGCGTGTCTGGGAGGGGCTGGCGCAGAGGCTCGCGAGGAGCAGGTGCCCTGCCTGTAGTTAGTAGCACGCGCACACACATGCCAGTTTTAAAAATCACGAGGCTTTCACTTAGAATTCCTTTTTCCCCAAGTTTTTGTTTAAATTTCAGTTCACATACAACGCAATACTAGTTTCAGGTGTAGAATTTAGTGATACAGCACTTAGTGTAACACCTGGCGCTCATCACAGTAAGCGCCTAGATCCTTGATCCCCAACACCTAGTTCACCTGTACCCCCATCCACCTCCCCACTGGTGACCATCAGTTTGTTCTCCAGAGTTAAGAGTCTTCCTTGGTTTGCCTCCTCCCCCACCCCGTGTTCATTTGTTCAAATTCCACATGTGAATGAAATCATATGGTATTTGTTTTAGAATTTCTTTCTTTAATCGAGTGCCACTTACGTACGTGCTAGACTGTGGGAGCGGAGTGGTAAATAAGACATCGTGCTTGCATTAAGGAATTTGCAGCCAATTAATTGGGTATGCTAGAAGGCCAAAAATATCAAAAAGTAACATAACTCTTATTACAGTTTAAGTGCATCTATTAATATATATATTATCACAAACACATGTGATTATATATATATTTTTTAAGGCCTAATGGTATAATTAGCAACTTTGAACGTCTTCCTTTTTGCCAGAGCCATATTTTTCTCTTCGTGTATGCTCTGCTCTTCCCTCCCGCGTGGCTGTTTGTCTTCAGGTCTTGTGTTCTCTGACAACTGTGTCAAAAAGACGACTCCTTTGGGGCGCCTGGGTGGCTCGGTCGGTTGAAGGTCCGACTTCGGCTCAGGTCATGATCTCACAGTCTGTGAGTTCGAGCCCCACGTCGGGCTCTGTGCTGACAGCTCAGAGCCTGGAGCCTGTTTCAGACTCTGTGTCTCCCTCTCTCTCTGCCCCTCCCCTGTTCATGCTCTGTGTCTCTCTGTCTCAAAAATAAATAAACGTTAAAAAAAAAATTAAAAAAAAGACTCCTTCCTCCTCGTTAGTATCATCGGAAACCTTGGTTTTCTTACTTGCATTAGTGATAGTCCATACTTACTCATTTGTTTACTTTTTTATATTGTTTCCCTTCATAAGACAGAAACTTCTATAAGGGCCAGGGCCAAGCTGCGTGACCATTTTTGGGATCTGGCCCGCGGGCCCTTGTCTTCCAGTGTCTCCACTTTTCTGGCTCTTTTTCTCTTTACATTTGCTCGCCTCTGTTTTAACTCTTATCGAAGTGTATTTCCTATTTTCTTAGGTCTCCTTCAACCAGACAGATTGCTCTTTATGCATAGATTTTTCTTGAATGGGTTGAAAAACCATACATACTGACTCTGTGACTCGTGGACTTTCATTTCCAAGGCTGTAGCTCACAAATCTGTTTTCAGGCTTCTCGCTAGGATTCCACAACTGTATTCCCGTTCACTTTCTGGTCATTGCTGCCTCGATCATCCCAAGAATTATCTCTCTCTGTGCCTCAGTTCCCTGACCTTTTAAATGGGGACAAAAGTTAGTATGTACAGGGCTGCTGTGAGAGTAAACTAATACTTTCAAAATGCTGAGAATGGTCAGAGTTAGCAGGAACTACCTCAGCTTGCCCTGCTGCCCCACTTGCTTGCCTTTCGGTATGGTTCCTAGCATGAACACTTAGGATGGAAATACGGTGTCATTTGGGTTCTCTGTAGCTGGTTCCAGCTGTACTGTTGTGACACAATGGTATGTGATTTGTTCCTAATAGTTTATAATGTACTATCGTTTGTAAACAGTTTACCTTTTTTAATGAATTTGAGCAGATTTAAGTTTATCTGTTTAAACAAATCACTTTTGCTGCAGTGTCCTGCTGGACAGAGGGAGAAGGGATGTGGCATCACAGCTAGTCCCCCAGGAACGTCACGTAACCACAAGCTTAGCTTCCCGTGCCCCAGCCTCCAGAGCAGGCCGTTATTGGTAGGTCATGAATACTTAGGGAGGTTATACATCATTGCAATTCTTTGCCTCCTCACAGAATTAACTTTGGCTTAATCAGAACATTGGTGTAGTCTGTAGTTCTAGAATATGGCCTGTCACATCAGACTGATTTTGTGGCCTCTGTCTCAGCTACCACATTCTGCTATGCGTTTAGATGCCTTTTCTTTGCCCTCAACCTCTCCCAGCGTATTGTCTGACTCGATGGAAGAATAAATGTCGACGCTAGCCTATTTGAACAGTATACAACTTTGAAGGGTTTTATGGTACAGGATACGATGTGACGGCTGACATTTGTATCACCCTTTATGGAAGTTCAAACCGCTCGTATTACTACTTCATTTATGCTTGGTACAGCTTTGTGAAAACTCGAGTAGGAAAGCTTTTGTTATCCTTAAAGATGAGAAAACTGAAACTCAAGAGGTTGAATAAGTAGGATTTTGGTGTTTTTTTGTTTTTTTTGTTTTTTTTTTAAGTTTATTTTGGTGGGGGCGGGAAAGACAGAGGCAGAGAGACTGAATCCCAAACAGGGTCCACACTGTCAGCACAGAGCCTGACTTGGGCTCAGACTCATGAACCGTGAGATCGTGACCTGAGCCGAAATCGAGATTTGGACGCTTAACCAACAGCCACCCGGGCGCCCCTTTCCAGTTTTTTAGGTAGGTACTAACATGAGGCTGTTCGTTCATTTCGCAGACAGCAAACGCCTCCTGTACATCCAGGACTGATGGTTGTGATACACAAGTGAACTGGAGTCTAAGAACTCCAGATTCTGTGCTCGCTTTTATGGGTTTTAATATTTCAGTCCGAGACTACTTTGTGGGCCTGACTTTGTAATCTGGGCACTACAGGGAGCCCACCGCACACATTCTGCACCACTCCGCCCCTCAGTCTCACTCCTGCTTGGGTTAATCTGTGCCTCTTCTTTTGTCATAAAAATTATTTTCTCTGCCTTTCTACTTTTAGGATTATCAGAAAAGTTTAAACGATCTCAATAAAGTTCTTCTGCTGGATTCAAGTATTATTGAGGCAAAGATGGAACTGGAAGAGGTAACCAGACTCCTTAAGGATAATGCATCATTCAACAAAGAAAAAGAGAGAAGGAAAATTGAAATTCAAGAGGTATTTGTATTTGATTAACTTTGAAAGTACTCTTTTGGGGATTTCGTAGATGCTAAAATCCTATTTCTCTGAGTTCTACAAAAAAAAATTTTTATTTTCTTTTTACTTGGATGTCCAGTAAAGGCATTTTAACCAGTTATAAAGACAAAACTTTCCTTTGCTATAATTAGCCACTGTAGATCCCAGCTTGTGTCCATCGAGGGTACTGGGAGTCTGCATTCCTGAGGTTTCTCCTTTCTCTCCCCCAGCCACCCCCCACCTGGCCTGTAGTTTGCATTGTTTCTGCTCCAGATTGCTCTGGAAGCCTATTTGCTTCAGGGTACACCTGGAGAATCCTGACAGGACTCATTCAGTGTCAGTGGCCCTGCCAGCCATACCCCATAGGGATTTTTTGATTGATTGAGACCTTTTTAGCACTCTGAAACAAGACTGGCCTAATCGGAGATTTTGGAGTATCCCAGAATCAAACGCTGTGTCTTGCGCTCTAGCTTTTTCGTTTGGCATCCGTGAAGAATGTCAGCTCATGAATTCCTGTGTCCTTGTGGATGCTAATATCATATCCCATTTATCATACATTTCCGCTAAGAGTAAGAGGCGAATATGTGAGAGAAACTAGAAGGATTTCCAAGGAGGGAAGAAAAAATATTTTAAGTTCATGTCTCTGTTAAATGTGAGGAAATATTTGTCACGAAAAAGAGGTAAAGTTGTTATAGGTCTTCTTTCATAGAAAACTAAACCTCATGATCATATTTTCAGTGTCAAAAATTTTTTATACTTAAAAACATACTTTCATGAATGGATACTTTAACACTTCCTAAAAAGAGTAGGTTTTCCTATTCATTATAAAGTATACACTTTTTTCACTTAGAATTTGACTAAAATAGAGTCTACCAGTGTTTTTCAGTTCTTTCCCATTTTAATAATTTGTGCAGTGGCTGTTGTGTCACAGTATAATTTTTTTTTCCTCATGAAGGTGAACGAAGGCCATGAAGAAGAGCCTGAAAGGACCTCTGAGGAGGTGTCCAATGACTGCTTTGCCACCAGGAAGGAGGACACAACCAATGGGCCACCAGCATACTGTGAAACACTCCCGATCGCCAGGCCTACCAGTGCCTATGAATTTGGTCAGGTTATAAATGCCATCAGCACGAGGAACGATAAAGAGGCCTGTGCACACCTTTTAGCCGTCACTGAACCGAAAGATTTGCCAGTGTTGTTGAGTAACAAACTTGAAGGGGATACATTCCTCCTCCTCATTCAGTCTCTGAAAAATAATCTTATTGGGAAAGATCCTTCTTTGGTGTATCAGCATCTTTTCTATCTAAGTAAAGCAGAAAGGTTCAAGGTAAGTGGCAAAACATGGATACTGATTTTTGTTTTAGGGTATCTGTAACTTTAAAATGTTCATTTTTAAATGAAGCTAATACAGTTTTTCTCCTTCTTCCAGATGATGTTGACACTAATTAGCAAGGGCCAAAAGGAGCAAATTGAACAGCTCTTTGATGACCTCTCAGACACACCAAACAAACATTATACTTTAGAAGATGTACAGGCCCTAAGAAGGAAGTATGAGCTTTAAATGAAGGCTATTGTTAGATTTCTTCCATGCATGTAGGAGTTCCAGTAGTGCTAATGGGATGGTATTGTAATAGCGTTGCATGGATAAAACCTGGTTTCAAAAAGATCCTTTGGTTTGGACTGTAAAATATTTTATGTATTTTTATATAGAGAACATGTATATTCTACGATATGCTTTTATTAGTTGTAAATATTTTCCTACGTACTAGAGCTAACATCTTTATATTTAATAATAAGTATATTTGGAACTTGTTCAAGTACATTTTAATTTATATTCTAAATTTTCTTTTAATAACTCATTAAAAATTTGAGTTCCATTCCTTTGGGCCATAAAGGATTCCTCTTAAGTTTCATAGAAGTGTATTTCTTTAAAAGTGAAAATCATTAACAGTGATTATTACATCACCTTTATTTCCTGCTATGATATATATATATGAATACTATTTTATACTACTTCTGGATTACAATCCGCTAAGGTGAAATGTAACACTTAAATCTTACAATATGAAATGATTATTAAATAAATTATTAGAGCTATAAGAGAACTTCTTTTCTCACGTGGAAACATTGCCTAATAATTAAAGAACAAAAATTGGCAAAAATTTCTACTACTTACTACTTTTTACTAGATTTTAAAGTGCGGTTTCCCAAACAACTGTATAAAAGCAGACTAAGCCTGCATTGTCCCCTCCACATTTTCCCCAACGTTTAGATGTTGTCTTCACCCTTTTTTCCCCGCCCACCCCCCCCAATTTATTCCCTCAACAGAAAAGTGAAGTCTTATTAAAATCTCCTTTGTTAACTGGATCAAAGTAAAGGTATTTCTTACAATAAAACATTCAGGTCTCTATCAATGTACTGTCATTTATTGCTATAGTTTTTATCAAGTTCTTTTTCTGGAGCATTCTGTCTTGAGAAGTGAATATCACAGGTGAGTATCACTTTCATTATTTGCATATTTAATCTTTTGGAATTAATAGAATTTTAAAAAATCATTGGGGGTAAATGGTATCTTTCAAACTGACATTTTTCTTTTTAACTGTTCATTAATGAAAAGCTGATTCTCCTTTTTTAATGTTAGTAAACTTTACAGTAGAGACATAAAAAGGAAACTCTTTTGTTGACAGTTACGTACCCAGCACCTAGCTGCACGGGGCTGTCTGGCAGTGGTCACCTCTCCTTCAGAGGAGGTGGAAAGCTGTGAGTGCCCAGCGGTGCCAGTTGTGTGGGTCATGGCTGGAGAAACCCGTTTCTGTCCAGTGACAGCCAGGGTACTGAAGTGGGAACTTCATGACTGAGGGGAGGGAAGACAAGGTGAAGGAACTGTAGATAGGAATATCAAAGAGCATTAAAAGAATGCAGTTCCTCAAGACTTCAGCAGGAAGTCTGCCCATATGCCTCTGGGAGTATCCCACTCAAAGACCTCCCCACCAGATTGCCCCACTGGGTCCACAAGCCTCCCCAAAGCCCTGAGTTAAATTCACGCCACCTCTCACTATGTGCTGGATCCCCGTGCGTGCTCCTGAGCGGGGCAGTGAGAGCAGGCCCGGTGATGAGAGTTTTCTCAGAAAAATGGACCGAGAGTCTGTGGGCAAGGGAGAAATCACACACTAGAGCTGTGGAGCTATAGCACCACCTTCTGGAAAACAAAAGGTTCCAGCAGCTAGACTTGAGTTACAAGAAAAGATGGAAAAGTTTAAGAATTCTGCCACTAGAGGGAGCAAGAAGAGTGGAGCAGGTTCACCCATTCAAAGGCTGAGGACACCTCTGACGTAGTGACACCAGTGATAGTACCTCATCTGACGGCAACCAGTGAAGACTCGGGAGGCGTCTGTTACTTCAAATGTGAAAATAGCCATGCAAACGTACAAGGAACATGAAAAAATATTTCACCCTCCAAAAGACACCAATAATTCAACGACTACACACAAAGACATAGGATGTTGCAGATCTAGCTGATAAAGAATTCAGGATAGCTGTTTTGAAGAACACAACAAGCTACGAGAAAACTCAATGATATTAGGAAGGAAAACATGAAATCAACAGAGAGAAATTACAAAAAAGAACCAAATTCTGGAGTTGAAGAATTGAGTGAATGAGATGAAGACTACTATAGCAAGCCTCTGTCGAATAGAGCAATTGGAAGACAGAATAAATGACTTAGAGAATACAAATTCTCAAATGATGCAGAAGACCAAAGGGAGAAGGGGGCAGAAAATGTAGTTTGAAAAATAATTGAAAATTCCCCAAACCTGGGGGAAAGGACTTGAACATCTAAAGCCACAGAGCTCACATAGATCACCGTAGTATCTCAATGTGGAAACACCTCCCAGACATGATACAAGGAAACCACCAAAAATCAATCCTAAAGACGGCTGGGGGAGTGTAACTTACAAAGGAAGCCCCATTAGGCTGTCCGCGTATTTCTCTGTGGCAAAACCCTAGAATGACATTCAAAGTCTCAAAAGATAAAAACTTTCAGCCAGAGTTACACTTCAGCGATGAAGGAGAAAGACTTGCCCAATAGCCAAAGCTGAAAAAATTTATCACCACTAGGTCTACCCTGCAGAAATGCTGAGAGGAGTTCCTCAAGCTGAAATAAAAAGATGCTAATCAGTGACATAAAACCATCTTTACACTGGTAAAGGTGAAAAATACTCAAATTTAGAAAACTCTAATTCTATAAAATGGCATATTAGCCACAACTATAGTATACCATCTTAAAGAATTAGAATTTTCTGAATTTGAGTACGTTTCACCTTTTCCTTTAGGAAAAGAGTATTAAAAATAACTTGCTACTATAATTTGCTGACAGTACACAATACAAAAAGAAATCTGATGTCAGAAAATATAAGAGTAAAAGATGAATAGACCCTTTATAGACAAATGAAGATAAGTTGCTATCAGCATAAAATGGACTCTTCCATGTATGAAATGTTTTATGTAAACCTCATGTTAAAAAATTCAGATTCACAAAAGATAAAGGGGAAACCATATATACTACTGTGGAAAATCAATTTACAGAGTTGAAACAAACGGAGAGGGGAACAAAAGGGAGGAAAGAACTGGGGAAAAGGAACAATGGAAATCTAGAACAGGAAGGCAACCAGGAAGATGGCAGTTGTAAATCCCTACATATCAATAATTACTCTAAATGTAAATTGAATTCACCAATCAAAAGGCACAGAATGGCTGGATTAAAAAAAAAAAGACAACTATATGCTCTGTACAAGAGACTCACTTCAGCTTTAACACATATAGGTTTAAAGTGAAGGGATGGAAGAAGATACTACTTGCAAGTGAAAACCAAAAGAGCAGGGATTACTGTACTTGCCCTTAGACCAAACAAACCAAGCCAAGAGTGGTAAGAGACAAAGAAGGTCATTATATAATAAAGGGGGTCACTACAGTCAGATGATACAATAATCGTAAACTGTATGCACTCAACATTGGAGCACCTAAATATATGAAGCAAATACTAACAAATCTGAATGGAGATGTGGAGAATAGAATAATAGTAGAGGACTTTAATACTTCACTTAGAGCAATGGTTAAATCATCCAGACAAAATCAACAAGGAAATGTTAGAATTAAATCATACTTTGGACCAAATGGACCTAATGGTCATATAGAACTTTCCATCCAATAGCAACAGAATATATTCTTCCCAAGTACACAAGGAACATTCTCCAGGATAGATTATATGATAGGACACAAAACAAGTCTTAGCAAATTTAAGAAGATTGAAATCTATCTTCTGACCACAATGGTACGCAACTACAAGTCAACAAAAGGAAAGCTGGAAAATATGTAAATATGTGGAAACAACACAATTCTGAACGAGTGGGGTCAAAGAAGAAATTAAAAGAAATAAAATTTATCAACTGAAAATGGAAACAGCAAACCTGTGCAAAAGCAGTTCTGAGAGGGAAGTTTAGAATGATAAATGCATATGTTAAGAAGTTAGATCTCAAACAGCCTCACATTACACCTAAAGAGCTATAAAAAGAACAAACTGAGCTCAAAGCTAGAAGAAGGAAGGAAATAAAGATCAGAAATAAGAGACAAAAAAATACAAAAAAAGAACAAAACATTTTTCAAAAAGATAAATGAAATTGACAGACTGTTAGCTACACTAAGAAAAAAAAAGGCAAAATCAGAAATGAAAGAAGAGACATTACAGAAATACATCGGATCGTAAGAGTCTACCGTGAACAGTTGCATGCCAACAAATTAAGTAATTGAAGAAATGGATGAGTTCCTAGAAACACAGAATTCACCAAGACTGAATCAGAAAGAAACAAAATCTGAACAGATTAATAATAAGAGATTGAATTAGTAATCAAAAGCCTCCTAACAGAAAATTCCAGGATCAACTGGCTTCATTGGCAAACTCTACCAAACGTGAAGAAGAGTTAACAATCCTCAAACTCTTCCAAAAAATTGAATACTTCTAGGCCAATTCTATGAGGCTGGCATTACCCTGATATCAAAGCCAGATAAGGACCTACAGGAAAACTGAAGACCCGTATCTCTGATGACTGTAGATCTGCAAATTCTCCACAAAATATTACCAAACCAAATTCAAGAACACATTAAAAGGATTGTACACCATGACTATGTAGGATTTATCCCTGGGATCAAGCGTGGTTCAACATGGGCAAATCAGTTTCATATACCACCATTTAATAGAATGAAAGATAGAAATCACACAGTCACCTGAACAGATGCAGGAAAAGCATTTGACAAAATATCCTTTCATTTTAAGAACTCTACAGACTGGAAACAGAAGGAACATACACAATAAAGGCCATACATGACAAGCCCACAACCAACTTGCTCAGCAGTGAAAAAAGCTTTCCTCTAAGATTAGGAACAAGACAAAGATGCCCACTCTCACCACTCCTAATACAAGTGTTGGGAACCCTAGCTAAAAGAATTAGGCAAGACAGAAATAAAAGGCATCCAAATTGGAAAGGAAGAAGCAAAAATTTTCTTGCAGTTTATGTTGTATATAGAGAAAATCCTGAAGACTCAAAAAAGTATTGGAACTAATCAATAAATTTAGTCAAGTTGCAGGATATAAAATTGACAAAGAAATCAGTTGCATTTCTGTAACCATAAGCATCTGAAAAAGAGGTAAAAACTATCCCATTCACAGTAGCATCAAAAACAAAATACCCAGACTAAATTTAACCAAGGCAGGTCTGTACAGCAAACACTACAAGACATCATTGAAAGAAATCAAACCTTACACAAATGGTAAAGGATTCCATGCTTGTGGATTGGAAGAATTACTACTGTTAAAACGTCCCTATCACCCAAAGCCATCTATAGATTCAATGCAATCCCTATCAAAGACCCAATGGCATTTTTCACAAACATAGAAACCAAACCAGACAACGACAAAATCCCTAAAACTTGTATGGAACCAGAAAAGAGCCCAAATTGCCAAAGCAATCATGAGAAGAGCAAAGCCAGAGGCATCACACTTCCTGATTTCAAACTATACTACAAAGCTTTAGTAATTACAACAGCATGGTACTGGCATAAAAAGAAGACAGACAAGTGGAAGAGAACAGAAAGCCCAGAATTAAACCACTACATATATGGTCAACTAACATTCAACAAGGCAGCCAGAATACCCGGTAAGGAAAGGATAGTATTTCAACAAATTGTGTTGGGAAAATGGCATAAACACAGAAAAGTGAAACTGGACCCCTCATCTTATACCACTCACAAAAATTAACTTGAAATAGGTCAAAGATTTAAACATAAGACCGGATACCATAAAACTCCTAGAAAAAACAAACAACAAAAAAACAGGAAAAAGTTCCTCAATATTGATCTTATTGATCTTGGCAATGTTTTTTTGTTTTGTTTTTAATGTTTACTTATTTTGAGAGAGAGAGCATGCAAGCAGAGGAGTGGGCAAAGGGAGAGAGAGAATCTGAAGCAGGCTCTGTGCTGTCAGCACAGAGTCCAATGTGGGGCTCAATCCCATGAACCATAAGATCATGACCTGAGCCAAAATCAAGAGTCAGAAGTTCAACCAACCGAGTCATCCAGGTGCCCCAATCCTGGCAATGACTTTTGCATATGACACCAAAAGCACAAACAACAAAAGCAAAAATTAACAAGTGGGACTACATCAAATTGAAAAGCTTCTGCACAGCAAAAGAAATCAACAAAATGAAAAGGTACAGAATCGGAGAAAATTGTTTGCAAAGCATATATTGGGTAAGAGGCTAATATCCAAAATATATAAACATTTTGAGAAAACACCAAGTGGCGGATGGCACTGGTGTTAGTTAGACCTGGAGGGCCTGGGGGTCCTGGAATGGGAGGTCATGGTGGCTTCCACAGAGGCTTGGGCAGCAGCATCCAGGGCTGGGGTTACAGCTGTGGTTGGGCCATGGCTAAGACCAAGGCCAAGGCGCTTGTGGAGGCAAGGTTGAGGACAAGAAGTGGATCCCCATTACCAAGCTGGGCTGCCTGGTCAAGGACATGAAGATCATGTCCCTGGTGGAGATTTCTCTCTTCTCCCTGCCCATTAAGGAATCTGAGATCATTGACTTTTTTTTTGTCCTAGGGGCATCCCTCAAGGGTGAGGTTTTAAAAATTATGACTGTTCAAAAGCAAACCCTTGCTCGCCAGTGGACCAGGTTCAAGGTATTTGTTGCCAGCAGAGATTACAATGGACATGCTGTTCTGGGTATTAAGTGCTCGATGGTAGCCACAGCCATCCATGGGGCCATCGTCTTGGCCAGGTTTTCCATTGTCCCTGTACGGCGAGGCTACTGGAGGAACAAGATCCACAAGCCCCACACCATGCCACGCAAGGTGACCTGCTGCTGTGGCTCTGTGCCAGTGCACCTCATCCCTGCCCAGAGGCACTGGCTTTGTCTCAGCCTCTGTGCCCAAGAAGCTACGATGATGGCTGGTATTTATGACTGCTACACCTCAGCCAGGGGCTGTACTGCCACCCTCTGGGCAACTTTGCCAAAGCTGTTTTTGATGCCATTTCCAAGACCTACAGCTCACTTCTGTGTTTACCAAGTCACCTATCAGGAATTCACTGACCGTCTTACAAAGGACCACATCAGAGTCTCTGTGCAGAGAACCCAGGCTCCAACTGTCACCAGCATATAGTTTCATACAAGAAAAATACACACACACACACAATCCGCACACACCCTCACACTACTCAATAATGAAAACCAATCCAAATAAAAAATAGGCATTTTCCCAAAGAAGATTTCAAAATGGCCTAGAGGTTACATGAAAAGATGCTTAACATCATTAATCACAAAATCACAATGAGGTATCACCGCACACCTATTAGAATGGCTGTCCTCAAGACGACAAGAGAAGCACTGGTGAGAAAGTGCACAAAAAGGAACACTTGTACCCTGTTAGTGGGGTTGTAAACTGCAGCCGCTATGGAAAACAGTTTTGAGGTTCCTCCAAAAAACTAAAAATAGAACTATCAATATGATCCAGCAATTCCACTGTGGGTATATACCCCAAGAAATGAAAACAGGATATTGAAGGTTATGCAATCCCATATTTATTGTAGCATTATTCACAACAGCCACGATATGGAAACAGTTTATGCCCGTCAACTGATGAATGGATAAAGATTATACATACCCATACACAACAGACAATGCAATGTTATTCAGTCACAAGAAGGAAATCCTGCCATTTGTGACAACATGGCTAGACCTTGAGGACATGCTGAGTGACATAAGTCAGAGACAAATACTGTATGATATCACTTTTATGTGGAATCTTAAAGCCAAACTCCTAAAAATAGAAAAATAATAGTTACTACGTAGAACTACCAGGTTGGGGGAACAGGAGAGATGTTTACGTGAACGAACTAGCACTAGAAGATCAGCTAAGTCGTAGAGAACTAATGCACAGCATAATGACTGTAGACAATATTATAAGCATCAAACTTGCTAAGAGACTGATCTTAATTATTCCCACCACAGAAAAGAAATAATTATGTGAGGTGATAAAGATGCTACCTAGCAGTACAATATATAAGTGTACCAAATCAGTTATGTACACCTTAAATTTACACAATATGTCAAACATTTCAATTAAAAAAAAACTACCATACTTGGTTTTGAGCTTTGTGCTAGGCCTGTGTATAGTTTATTACACACTAATTTAATTCTTATAACAACTCTGTTATAGATGAGGAAACTATGGCACAGAAAAAATCAAACACAGAAAATGTATATTAAATCCCTGTAAATTAACAAGGGTTACAAATATTGCAAGTAGTTGATCCAAGATTCAAGTCTTTGAACTTATGCTGTTTAATGGAAAATATTAAACATAATGGAATAATTAGTAAGGTGCCTGGTCTTTAAGTTACAGCTTGTAGAGGCAATGAACATATAAACTACCAATCTTGTTAAACCAATAGAGATGTAATAGTGATCATGTAGAGCAAGAGAAATGCCCAGTACTGCCTGTGAGGTTAAGATAGGTTTTAAGGAGATAACTGTGCAGCCTGAGTTTGTCATTTGGATGAGAAGAGGGTGTGCCAGGCAGAGGAAAGAGGAGACACAAAGGCATCCAGATGCACATCGAAGGTGCATGTTGAACGCAAGTGTGAAATAACAGGGCGTGTTTAGGGAACTACGTGTACTCTTCATCTTAGAGGAGCAGAATGTCTATGTGATAGGCCTGAAGGAATGATAGTTGGATAAAACAGAAAGCTGTATGCTGCATATAAAATGGTAGAAATAGAGTTTTAGTTACAGATGTGGTTCCTCTGTGAGTCAGGCGTTGCCTGGTTTTCTTCCCCTTCTCGGCATACACAAGATGGGACTTCTCAAACTCTGTGATTGGTTAGGGACACATGACAAATCCTGCCAACAGAGTAGAGGTAGAAGTGATGTGTCCCTTCTGGGCCCAAGTACACAACAGCTAGTACAGGCCCTGCATGGTCTTCACCCTTGCTACAGTGACTGAGAAAGGCCTCACATTCCAGTTAGTGGGTTGTAACAAGACGACAGCTCCATCATCAGCCTGATTTTTTGAGTGTTGGTCTGAAGCGGATTCCTACCAGTCTGCATTGGACAGATAGCATGAATGAGAAATAATCCTTTTTTTTTGTTAAGCCACTAAGACTTTTGGATTGTTTAAAATTGTATCCAAAGACTTGGATCTGTTTCTGTATAGTCTTTCCTGATCTCTCAATCCGTAAAACCAACTTCACACTGTTCATCTCCACATGAATGCCTCATAGACACCTCAAGTGTAATAATGCCCCAAACTGAACTCTTTGTTCCCTCAAACTTAGGTTTCACTTGTTCTTTATCTTGGTGAAAGATACCAGCATTCATACTCTGGCCTAAGCTAGAAACTTCAGATTCCTCCTAGACCTTTCTGGCTCTTTCAATCTCCGCATCCAATATTCATTCAGGCAAACTGTTTTATTACCCAGAGAGGGCACATTCACTCAACATCGACTGCTTTTGCACCAGACGTTTCCCTGCTCTTCTCTCTTCCTTCTTACTTCCCAAAACCACAAAGCTAATTCCTAGGCATCCTTTAAAATCCAGTTCAAATGTCCTCTCCCAGAGGCTTTTCCTCACCTGCCTTGGCTGAGTTAAGTGATCTTTGTTTTCTCATAGTGCCGTATGCATAGCTCTACTATAGTTTTAACCACTGTTTTTGTGTTTTGATCTGTGATCATGCTCAGCTACCTGACCTTAACTGAAACAACTGAGGCCATCTCATCTAACTGCTCCAATCTACTCCCCTTTTGACTAATGACCAGATTTTCCCTGTTCCTTCTCTTTTAGAAAGTAATTTTCCCCCTCCTTTCTAGTGCTGATCCCTCATGCTATCCTCTCCTCTCTTCAAGGGCTTTCCTCCCAGAATAAATCCATCTTTTGCATATTTCTCTTTCAATTACAGCCTTCCTCTCAGTCTCCAAACCCACTCAACTCTACCTCACTTAAAGTCCTCTCAATCTCCCAAGTTTCCATCCTTTCCTACACCATATTTTCAAAAATAGATAACTTCTTCCATTTTTCTTTCCTACCTCCCAAATTTCCTTTTTTGAAAGAAATTTGGCCTCTATCTCCCAACACTATTCAAACTACTGCCAACAACATTTATCAGATCCAGAAGCTTTTTCTTTGTCATAAAACTGGGTTACACTGTGGCCTGAAGAGGTTTTTTTTTTTTAAGAGAGATCCTCATCTAACTCTACTCCATTTACATTGAAGTCCAAATAAGAACACAACAGAATATTATGCAGTCTGAAATGCTGGTGAACCGTGACTGTACTGGTTTTGCTCTTATGCTGAGATTGTGGGCAAAGGAGGGGAAACTTGAAAGGTAAAGCGGCAAAGCCTTAAGGGCAGCTACAAGACTGAATCTAAAATGGCTACTCTGGTTCTGAGTTGCTCAGAATGATCAATAACGTATCCAGGCAATTTCAGAGAGCACCTTCTTCATGAGCAAGATCTCAGAATGCCAAGGGCTCTGTAAGTTGACACTGCAACATGATGGACAGATTGAGAATCTGCTGTTTGTCAGGAAAACTTTCATTTCCACTTCTTAAATGCATTTTGGTGAAAACTCCCTTCACGTGACCAACTTGTGGCGCCTCACTGTTGGAAATGTGCTCTTCACTAGAGGACTTCTCAGGAAAAGTATTAAGGGCTGATGGTATTTGTGTGCAAACAGAATAATTAATCATGAGTTACAGATCATTATTTTAAAGCGATTTCAAAGATATGTTTTATACTTGTTTTTCTAATATACTATTTGCCATCTAGGAACAAGATGTAGCAAAGTATGTTCACGTTTGGAATGTGTTTTACTCTCTCAGCCAGTTGCCACCACTTAGACCACAAGGACCCCCAAAAACCAACGCAGAAGTCCTGCCTCTCAGGTCTCCACACAAGGGATATTTGTCTCCAGAATGTATTGAATTTCTTCAAGTTCATAGGTTTTGATGCCTTTTGCCACACGTCAAAGTAAAGAGATGGTTGAAAGTTAATCGATGGTACAAAGATCAATGGAAAACAAGCAGGAGATAAAGAGTATAAGAGACTCTCACAGCTGTCTCTTCTCTTTTTCTCTGGGAAACTACTTTAGAGCATAAACCTGGAATTAAATCCTAACTCTGATACTCAGGAGTAATGAGCTCATATAAAACTCTGTATAATCTCAAGGATTTTAGGTTCCTCATCTGCAAAATGAGGAGGGATATCTTCCTACCATTCAGGGTTGTAGTATGATGTAGTTTATGTAAAATACCTGGCGGTACTTAGTACTTTTATCTTTCCTTCCATGTTTATAATTGCTCTCTTCCCATATGCATATCTCATCTATGTTGCTAGAAAAAGAGAGCTCTTTTCAAGTATTATGGACACAATGTTACATTAAAAAAAGTATTATGGACACGTTCATTATTCACTTACTGGGTAAGAGATATACATTAAGACCCCTCCAATAGAAACAATACAGCCAGAGAAGTGACTAGCCTTGGATATCTGTTACTATCTCCTGGGAATTAGTCATGACAAAGTCAAGAAATTACTCCACAGGTTGAGCAGCAGAGAATCTAACAACATGCATCTTTCTTTTCCAACCTGTCACTGTTTTGAGGTATGTCAACACAAACAGTTGCATATTCAGAGTTTGGCATAGGCTGGTGGGTGCTTAGTAAATGTTCAATAAATGAATCTAGAGGACACTGCCCTAAAAAGGTGCTCTGGTTAACAAAATTCAGATTAGAGAAGTTCCTATTATTGACAAATTTATAATGCTCTTCTAAATATTTCTCAAACAGTGGTTCTTAGAATATTTGCTCAGAATTGCTTGAGAATCTTGAGTCCAAGGGGCTGGGAACTTAACTTTTAAAGTATCTCTTCTAATTCTTAGGCAAGTTGGAATATACAACCCAATATGCCAGAAGGCAAGTTGTGCAATTACTAATACCTGAGTTGCACAAACATTGTAAGTGAACTAAACTACTCAAGACCCTCTGAATAAAGTATTGTGGAGGATAAGTAAAAAGGACAGTTTCTGATTTTAATGAGCTTATGACTAATTTGGAAGAAACAAAACCAAGTTCCAGAAGCTCTAGTAGGGGAAACAAAAGCAACGCAATGTTTGAGTGTCAAAGTTATTACAAGGGCCAAGAGGAATAAATCAAGAACGTTTTCAGGAGAAAGCAAAGTCTAAGCCAGGTTTTTGAACAGACTTGGGTGGATGAGAAGAAAGAGTTCAGTATGATTAAATTACTCTTCTGCGGAATTTTCAATATCAGAAAGCAATACAAACCTAGTAATAATAACTCTGCTGCTGGAAGCTTCATTGTGTAGCAGGTAGAAGCCAGACAGGAAACTCAGGAACCAAACTGACCTGGTTTTCTGTTTTTCCTTAGGGTTTAAATAGTGACCTGTCAAATCCAAAAACTACTAAAAATTGAACCTTACTGGCTACCTTACATTTGATCTCTTCTATGTCAGCTTCTTACCTGAAAACAGGACCAAATATTTACTATAATTAATCAGTGGGTTGGGAGGAACAATTTTAATCCTAATTCATATGTGTGTGAAGACAAGGGCAAAGATTCAACTAGAATGGTTATAATAAAACAGACAAAAAAAAACCAGACAGATAATAACAAATGTTGACAAGGATGTGGAAGAATTAGGAAGTATACATATTGCTGATGGGAATGCAAAATGATGCGGTTGCTTTGGAAGAGTTTGGCAGTTCTCCAAAAAGTTAAACAGTGTTACCATATGACCCAACAATTCCACTCCTAGTATTATACCCAAGAAAACTGAAAACATGTTCACACAAAATCCTGTACACACATGTTGATATCATTTATAATAGCCAAAAATGTGAGAACCCACTGGTCTATCAACTGATGATAAACAAAAATGTGTTATAACCATACAAAATATTATTATTCACCCATAAAAAGCATGAAGTACTGATATATACTACTCCATAGATGAACCTTGAAAACACTAAGTGAAAAGAAGCCATACATAAAAAGCCACATATTATATAAATTTTATGTGAAATGCCCAGAATGGACAAATCTATTCAAACAGAAAGTAGCTTTAGTGGTTGCCAGGAGCTAAGAAGACCATGAGGGATGGGGGTCGTGGGGGGACCACTGGGGAGATGGGAACTGGTTGCTAGTGGATACAGGGTTTCTTTTTGGGGTCATGAAAATGTTCTAGTATTAGGTAATGGTTATGGTTGTATAACTTTGTGAATATACTAAACATTACTGAATTTTACACATTAAAAATGTTACAATATGTGAACTGTATCTCAATTTTTAAAATTGAAGGAAAAAAAAAAGCAAACCACTCAATTCAAATAATAACTTACAGGCAAACTCTGGGGTCCTCCAATCAATCCAAACTGGCCACCCCTTTAAGCTTGTCAAGATTTTACCAAAAGGAATAAAAGGTGAAGATGGAAGACTACTTAGACTGGAAACAAGGTAAGGATGTCTCTTTTACCAGTCCTATTTAATATCTTACTAGAGATTTAAGTCAATAGGTCCAAAAAAATAAAAAAATGTTGCTAATGGCATCTAGATTGGAAAGAAGGATATAAAACTATTTGCAGAGACATGATTGTCTATGTAGAAAAATCCTATGGCTGTACTAAAACTCTTTAGAGCTAATAAATGACTTACAAGTTTGTAGGATTCAAGAACAATCTACAAAAATCAATTGTATTTCTGTATAATAGTAACAATCAGAAATTGAGATTTAAAAAAATATCCGTATACTGAAAACTATAAAGCACTATTGAAAGAAATTTAAAAACTTAATAATAAATGGATAAGCCATGTTCATGAATCAAAAGATTCACTATGGTTAAGATGCCTATTTCCCCCAAATGGATCTATAAATTCAATGGAATCACAATAAAAATCCCAGCAGGCTTTCTGGTAGCAATCTAGAAATTCCAATAGAGAGGTCGCATTCAGATCAGTGGGAAAGGATCGATTATTTAAAAAACAGTGCCTTCACAAAAACAGCTTTCCATTGGAAGAAAATAAGATTGGACTTCTACATTATAGTAAACAAATTCAAGACAGATTAAAGCAAACGTAAAAAATTTAAAAATCTCACAAGAGGGGGCGCCTGGGTGGCTCAGCTGGTTAAGTGTTCAACTCTTGATTTCAGCTCAGGTCACCATCTCACAGTTTGTGAAATCAAGCCCTGTGTCAGGCTCTGGGCTCTGCACTGACAGTACAGAGCCTGCTTGGGATTCTTTCTCTCCCCCTCTCTCTGCGTCTCCCCGGCCTGCATGCTTCCGGTCTCAAAATAAACATTAAAAAAAAAAAAATCTTCCAAGAAACCTAGGAGGCTGTAAGTATAATTTAGGAGCAAAGGAGACCTTAACTATGACAGGAAGTTCTGAAATATAGAATTAGATAATAGAACTTTCATATAGCAAAATTGTGTGTGTGTGTTTGTGTGTGTGTGTGTGTGTGAGACAGAGAGAGAGAGAAAAGTGTGTATGAGAAGCCTCTGAACTATCTTTGCAACTTATCTTTATAGTCTAGAAACATTCCAAATAAGTTTAAAATAAAATGCACGGCAGGGGCACCTGGGTGGCTCAGTCTGTTGAGCATCCGACTCTTGATTTCAGCTCAGGTCATGTTCTTATGGTTTGTGAGTTCAAGCCCCACATTGGCTCCATGCTAACAGTGCCGAGCCTGCTTGGGATTCTCTCTCTCCCTCTCTGCTCCTCCCTGCTTGTGCATGTGCGCTCTATCAAAATAAACAAATAAACTTAAAAGAAAAGAAAGATTCAACCTAATAAAATTCTACATTGTTTATAACATGTGCAGCAAAAAAAGTTAATAAAGCAAATGGCCAAATAATAGACTTGGACAAAAATATAACCTGTAACAAAAAACTAATAGTTATATATAATGCATAGATAATTATAATAACTGTAAATATATAATAGCTATGATAAAGATCCCTTTCAAACTGAATAAAGAGAAAACCCCCTCCAAAAACAGGCAAAAGATATAAAAGTCAGTTTAGAAAACAGTACATCAAATACCACCAATTCTCCTCCTACAAAAAGATATACAAATTCACTAGTGACCAGGGATACATAAACATAAAATCAAATAATACATATTACTTTATGCCAAATAGTCTTGTAAAAACTATAAAGCTCTAATATTTACTATTCGTTGAACGCAGGGGAAAGGAGACTCATCTATTGTTAGTGGAACTGTAAATATTGATGGCCTTTTTTAAAAAAGGGAATTTGATAACCTTATTAAATTTAAAACTACATAGACTTTGCAACCTAGACATCGGAAATCCATGAAACTATCTCCCATAATTAAAACTACCAGAAAATAAGGACTTACATGAGGGGCTGCCTGCACACTTTTGTAGAGGAGTGGGGCCGGGTGGGAAACAAGAGAGCCAAAGAGAATGCCCATCATATGCAGCCATTAAAAAGAATGAGCTGGAGCTGTACCAGTTGACTTGGACTAATTTCTGTAAGATATTGAGAAAATCAAGAAAATGATCAATGTATATATGCATTGTGCATGACCATGTAACATGGAGAAAACTATGCTATCATACATACTTGCTCCTTTGCAGGGGTTATGGGGGGAAGGTAATGTAGAAAGGAGGGGCTGAGAAAAGGTGGAGCAAAGAATAAAGGGAAAGAAGGGAAAAAAGGGCTGAAAGGGAAAGTAAATTCTTTTCTGTGCATTCTCTGAAACATGTTTGCACATTACCTCTCTAAATCAACAAATTTCTTTATCCAGCTAAAGTATCATATTTCCTATAATAAATGACAATACAACAAAAAGCCCCCAAAAGCAAAATTAAAATGCCTTGGCTAAACCAACCCTGAAAAATGCTGTTCCAGTTGATGAGGGAAAAAAGGCAGGAGAGCTGCAAATCTCCTTGCAGCTTGCAGCCCACAGACAGACACGAGAAACATGCAGAGTGTGCCTTCCTCAAAGAAATCACGGCTGCCTTCATGTTTTATTAAAAACTAAAAATGACTTTAACAGCAGCTGCCCCTCAAGGTCCTGAAACCCTGTTTCAAAGTATCTTAGAAACTTACTTTATCTCTATCTCCATTCCCTCCACAAAGTATATAATCAGTCACTCCTCACAACCCTAGTGCAGCTCCTTCTCCCCACGGGTCCTGTCCCTGTGCTAAAATAAAATCACCTTTTTGCACCAAAAATGTCTCAAGAATTCTTTCTTGGCTGTTTGCTCACGAACGCAAAACTTCCAAATTTCATCATAGTGGCTGTCATACACCTACATTTATGAACGTACGTGATATAAAACCTTATTAAAGGTGACTGCTTTTTCAGTCACTGTCTTTGTTTCCAAAAACTTGTTCTAACAATGTAATGAAGAGACTGGTACCAACTCTGAGGCCTAGGCCCACAAACATTCTCATTGCCGCTGCTCAGTTATTCTGTCCCATCATAGCAAGCTTATCCTCAATCTCCTTTTCAAATATAAAGTACTTATTAGTACATAACTTATAGGAAAAAGAAGACATGGTCCTTATCCTCAAGAGCCTATAGTTTCTTTCTTTCTAAGATTTCTCTTGTCCCAGTATTCTGAATTCAGAATTTGGAGGTACTTGGTATACCTGTGCTATGAAGCATCTAAGTTTTACCTCCTCCATGCTGGATAAAAGGTAGTTGAAATAGGTGTTCCAATTATTAGGCAAAAGGCTGGAAAGAAAAACAATAAAAGCAAAACTGTCATTACCATAGAGCCAGAAAAATTCACAGATTCTAGGATTAGTAAACTCTTACAGAAGAAAGCCTGCCACTCCTTACTGCTCATGTTATATCGATAAAGATGAACTGCTTCTCAAGCTGAAAATCTCATTTTCTAAATTTTTTTTTTTTTCAACATTTATTTATTTTTGGGACAGAGAGAGACAGAGCATGAACGGGGGAGGGGCAGAGAGAGAGGGAGACACAGAATCGGAAACAGGCTCCAGGCTCTGAGCCATCAGCCCAGAGCCCGACGCGGGGCTCGAACTCACGGACCGCGAGATCGTGACCTGGCTGAAGTCGGACGCTTAACCGACTGCGCCACCCAGGCGCCCCTGAAAATCTCATTTTCTATAATATTAAAAAATAATTCACAATGCCCAGATAGCCTTAACAACAATTTTTACCAAACATTCAGAAAAGATATAATTCCAATCCTATGCACTCTGATACTGAAGTTTATCCCAGAAGGTTTGTATAATATTTGAAAAATCAAGTTCATATTTTAACCATATTAACCATAACCATATTAACCCTTAAAGGAATAAATCACAATTATATGACAGATGTCCCTTCCAATAGCAGTCAATAAAATTCAACATATTTCTCAAGGTAAAAACTATTGGCAAACTAAAAGACAACTTAATAAACTTGATAAAGGGCATCTACAAATTTATCCACACAAATATCATACTTAATGGTTGTTATTCAGCACCTTACACTTGAAGTCCTAGCCAGTGCAAATGAGCCAGAAAAAGAAATACATGATAGAAAGATCAAAGGGGAAGAAACAAAACCGTTTGAATCCTGGCTTTGCCACTTACCAGCCATGTCACCCTGGACAAAATACTTAACTCTGTGCCTCTGTTTCCTCATCTATAAAACGGGGACAATAAATACCTCCTTCAGAGAGTTGTCTGAAGAATAAATAAGTTAATATTTTAAAAGTATGTAGAAAGTGTTGGACAATTCAGAGCACTGTAAAAATGTTAGATAAAAAAATAAATTATTCACACATGACGACTGTGTACACAGAAATGTCAAAGAAGCTTAACTACTGGAATTAAAAGTTATATTCCCTAGATATGAAATTACACAAAAATCAGCTGTATTTATATATACTATCAGTAACAAACAGAAAATGGCATTGAAGAAAATATAAAGTTCCCCAGGAATAAAATTTAACAGAACACACAAAAGACCTCCACAGGGATAATTATAGACCCAATGTAATCCCAACTAAAACTGGCGGAATTCAACGTTACTCTAAAGTGGTTATGGAAATGTAAAGTGTCAAGAATAGTCAACACACTCTCCAAGAAAAACAAGGTGGCAGATTTGTCTTACTAGATGTCAAATACCAAGACTGATGTCTAAATAGTCCATTAACTCACCTGGGAGAAGATCTCTTTCTGCAATGCTCATCCATTTGGTTTGGATCTTTTAGATCTTTACACTAATGTTATCTAAGCAGAAATGCTCTGTATAAAACAGCACTACCCAATACCTCTAGTCCCTTTATTCCACACTTCATGTTTTTCATAACACCCATCATCTGACACCATTTTAAGCTATGTGTATGTTTTTCATGTCTCTCTCCCCCAACTATAGTATAAGGTCATTGAAGCCACGGTGTCTGATACAATGCTGTATCTCCAGTCTACTTTGTTACTTAGTTGAATAAATTGGCAGGAATCCCAAAAATTCTGACTAGCATATGAAATACAATGATTAAATTTGAACTAAATTTAAAACCTGCAAACTCCCTTTCACTATTCATCTATTAAATGATGGTTACCAAAACACTGTAACTCTCCCCAAGTTTACAATACTATTCTGAGCATTCAAAACCCACCAGTATGTAAACATTGGCTTTTAGCAATGATAACTCATGCTTCAATAAGGGAAATAAATAAAACAAGCCTATTAAAAGGAACCATATAAGACGTAGCCCTGAGAATCCTAATGACTCTGGCTATAAAGGCAAAACGATCAGAGAACAGGAGGTTAGGTATTTTGCTCATGTAGGAATTAATAGCTATGATGGTTTTCAACATGTATTTTATCCTTTGGTGGTCAAAGTTCACATTTAACTAGACAATATGCTGTGGAAAGTCTTACATATTTACAAATTAACTCAATTTGCAGTGAAAATAATAGTGATGGACTGTGTAAATTTTCCATAAAAGCAGATTCAGTGCTCTGAGGCTGGGAATTTGTATATTTAAGAGAATCCCAGTAAACTGGTGGTCTACATAACGAACAGTAGAGTAATGCCATTATAATCTTTGTATTCTTCTCTCTCACTACTCTGTGACTTTTCCCCTGTAGGCCTTAAAAAAAAGCAAACTACAAATGGTCTTACAAAGATTTTGGTGAGTTTAGGCCTGCTTGAACCCTGGAGTATTCTCGTGTTCTCAGAATTGAGCTCCAGGGGAATTTGGCTTGGTCCTAAATTAATCCAAGTGTGAAGGATCCGTGGGGGGATGAAGGAACTTCTGAAACCAGTGGAAAGGTTTAGACCATTTTTTCAAGTGAGACTGGGGCAGTACTTGTTGAGGGCACAACCAGAAGTGGAATGAGGTACACTGAATGCACTGACCTCCTACGTGGCACCACTTTTGCCGTATTCCTCCAAAACTCATTTCACTTTCCATTTAATCTTCGGTCTTTCACAGAAATGTCAAGAAGGTGGGCAACATATGCATACATATTAGTTTCATTATTAACTATGTAACAGGAAATTTAAACAATTACCAATGCATTTTTAGAGGCTACGAGGAGGGAAAGCATTTGATTACAATTACTAGCTTAAATTTAAATGGCTCTAGTTTCATGGTCTTATGTTGCCAGAGAAAATCTTAGAATAGTCTTTTAAGATCTTTTTACTTTTCTGTTAAGATGAGGATTTATAATACTTATCTTTTCACAATTTAATGATGGATCTATTTACTTTCCAACCAATTCACTTTAAAAAATAAAATATGTTGATGAATAAAGCAGCTTCTTTCTAGAGGAAAGGCAAGTATCAGACATGAAGAAAGGACAGTTTCTAACATTGTTTGTTGAGAATTTCAGCAGATGCTTCCTTTTGGGCTGAGACTAGGATACAGAATCATCTCAATAGCTTGCAAGATCTATAAATACCTGCCATATAGCAAATAAGTATTCTTGTTCTTATAAAAACACTTGCAAACGAACCATAAGGCAGCAATACATTAGTATTTACATTTATTTAATGTATGCAGTTTACACACTCACTGTTGAACAAAATTGGAATGCAAACAAATATACAAATACCATAATAAGCATTATCAAATAAAATAACTGGCACTAGTGTTATAAGCATATTAATGGACCTGGTGAGAACAAGTGATGGAAGAAGACTGCAGCCCAGGGCATTTTTCTTTTTATCAAAAGAAAACGCTCAGTAGCACCATAATGGTAATACTTAACAGAAACACTTAAGATGGAACATTTCAACTGCTATCATTGAGGTTAACCTGTTTTATATAAGTGAATTAACAGTATAGGCAGTATTTTGGCCAACTTCTGTTTATGTCAGCTGACCACCCTCCATAAACAAAAGCAAAAGAAAGTAAAGCCAGCCATACACGGATCCCCTCCTCAGTACTTGGTACAAACTCTGCACCGTGCTTTGAGCTCATGATCAGAGAAGATATGCATGTGTTAAAAACTGAGGTTATGTAATCACTGAAGCCTGAGTGTGTCTTTGGTAGGCTAATACTTTTTCAGCATTGTTATTATTAATCATGTTTATCTATCTTGTATTTGTCTACATAATCCAAAGTGGCTAGAGAGGACACTATGGAAAACAATATAGCAAAATCTTCAAACAACTAGGCCCTTAAAATCCAGTCTATTCCAAAGGCACCAAGAATCAATGGGGTGCAAACGTCCCCTTGGTAGAAGGTGACTTTTTTGTAATACTTATAAACTAATGGAATTGTATTTTGTAGTTTTATAGATCTTATTTGGTGCTGTCAGTATACTTAATTACCTACTTTTACGCTTTGCTTCTAAGATGGCAACAGCAAGATGCAAGATATAGAGAGTACCAGGTATTTCTATTTCAAAGTTGTGCAAAAACTGCCACAATCTTGCTCAGAGTGTCTAAGTATCCAAATGGTAGCAAATGGGCTGCATTAAGCTTTATATATCCACATTGCATATGAAGAAAAAAAATGAAATTTATGCTCAGTTATGAATAGAAATGTTACAAAGAGGATCATATACTGAGAGTAACCTGCAAAGTTCTTTAAACAGTATCCTTTAGTGGTTTCAATAAAATGTCACTAACCACTTACCCCTAAGCCTCAAGTTTTCTTCATAAGAATGTTTCTAATTGCATTAGTACTTTATACTGATTATAAATTAAGCCAAATTTCTATCTAAATACACAGTATGTGCTTCAAGCATTGTTTTGTGGTGAACACACAAAACATACTTCTCTTAAGAATTATTGTCCTTACAATAATGCACTTTTTAAAGCCTTCATTTCATAGTTTGGTAATTAAGATCCACATGAAACACAATGCTTTGCTGAACACAGAAAATGTATCTGCATTAGATTATGCAACCTGGCATTTGCTGGTAACTTGAAACTTAAAGTAGTCACATGTAGTTCAACCAGCTCCAAACAAGGTTGTTCAGTGGTAATTAATTTGCAGCATTTATAGGCCTAAATTTCAGTCTGAATTGCAACTTTTAATTCCATTGTCTGATGTGAGTGGTTATTATTTGTTTCTTTTAGTGCATCACCAAAATATAAATCAACATTGGGTTTTATTCCATTGTTACCATGTTCTTCAGCAATATGATTCAACTGTGGAACTTCTGAACACGAAGCAGTTTTGGTAAGCACAGAGATGCTACACTGATGTGGAGAATTTTCCAGACGGTCATTTTCTACCTCAGGAAGAATGTTAACGGTAGCAAAGCGGGCATGATAATCATTGGAACCATGACTACAAGAAGTTTTCATGCTTTCTAGGTCAGAACAACTAAATTCAGAAAAATGACTAGAGTGCGAATCCGCTACAGATGGCATACTGTCACTCAGGGATGGAGCCTCAAATTCACTTGAGTTCGTGCTTTGCTGTTCTAACAACTGTGCATCCATGTCCTCTCTGGTCTCATTTATCTTCATGGTACTCTTTTTCCTCAATTTACCACTTTTTGCTTTCTTTCCTGCTGTTGCTTCTTTGGACCACTTGGTGGCACCGGATTTACCTTCAGGCAAGCCACTGGATGAACCACCAGGATGACTCCGAGCGGCGCTGCCATCCTCCACGCTACTACTTCCGCTGTTGTGCCTGAATTTAGATGGCTTTGATTCAATATCTACTTGCACCTCCAGACTGTTGCCTTCTCTGGAACACAAGAGTAACAAATATAAACAAATTTCTAACTTCCTTTTATTTTGATTCAGGTTAACAGCAAAGGGGGTGAAAAATTCAAAGACTACATAAAAGCTGTCAGAACAAATTGATGTCGGACAAGTTCTATTAAAAAATTACTTGAGGGGCGCCTGGGTGGCTCAGTCGGTTAGGCATCCGACTTCGGCTCAGGTCATGATCTCATGGTCTGTGAGGTCAAGCCCCGTGTCGGGCTCTGTGCTGACAGCTCAGAGCCTGGAGCCTGTTTCAGATTCTGTGTCTCCCTCTCTCTCTGATCCTCCCCCATTCATGCTCTGTCTCTCTCTGTCTCAAAAATAAATAAAAAAACATTAAAAAATTTTAAAAAAATTACTTGAAATAATAGGACTATATTTACATTAATGCTTTAATTAAAAAAAAAACAGAAATAGCTACATTTATTGCTTATGCTGTTCCAGGTACTATGTTACCTTCTCCATTTTTTTTCAGAATAGCTTTATTGAGATGTAATTTACATATCACAAAATTCCTGTTTAAAGCACACAATTCAATGTTCTCTAGTGTATTCACAGAGTTGTACAACCATCACACCACCACCTAACTTCACAACATTTTCATCACTCCCACAAGCAACTCTGTATCCACTTCCACTGCCTGTCTTCCCACCCCGACAACACCTAATATACTTTCTGTCTCTATGGATTTGCCTACTCTGGACATCTCTTCATTTGCTTTTCCCAGAGAACCCAATAGTTGGTAACCACTATTTATGATAGTTTTGCCTAATGATAGGAATAATTCTTTTAAAATTAATTTAAAAAATACTTTAACTTTTGGGGCACCTGGGTGGCTCAGTCAGTTGAGCGTCTGACCTCGGCTCAGGTCATGATTTCATGATCAGGTCATGGGTTCGAGCCCCGTATCAGGCTTTGTGCTGACAGCTCAGAGCCTGGAGCCTGCTTTGGATTCTAGGTCTCCCTCTTTCTCTGCCCCTCCCCCACTTGTGCTCTGTCTCTCTCTCAAGAATAAACATTAAAAAATTAAAGAAAAAAATCTTTAACTTTATAACAGTTCTTTCCTTACTTGTCCAACGGGATGTAGGAATTCAGAATAGATCCTGCCATTGCTTTGGTGCTGGCATTATCACTAACTGTTCCCAAGCTGACTGTGCCAGATTCTCCACTTAGACTGTACCGTTCTTTCTGTACGTCTGCTTGTACTTCCAACCTTAAAAAGCAGGGAGGAGATAAAAACTGAAATTACATGTAATATCAGACTACTATAATACATATCTTCAAATAATTCCATTAAGAATCCCTAGGAATTAAGAAACTATTTTAGAAACAGCTACCAGCATTTTTTTAGCCTCCTTTTATTTGATTATTTAAATTCTACTGCAGCACACGGAACAGTACCAGCCATCCAAATAAAATAGGAAAAATTAGCTGTCTGCCAAGTAAGATACTAACAGAATAACACAAAAAGGACATAAAGGATTTTAATTAAATATGCTGGCCATGTTTGAGTGTGAAACAAAATCTGAATACACTAAAAGCCATTCTACTTGACAGAACAATGAATCAAAAAATCATGAGCATCTATATATTAAAAATGATCCTATGAATTTGACCTGATTCTTTAAAAAAGACATAATAATAAACACCACTACAACTTAAGAGTTTGTATTTAAAAGCAACCTACCTGAAAATAAGATAAATACAACCAATTTGACTTTTGGGGTGCCTGGGTGGCTCAGTTAACTATCTGACTCTCTTGATTCTGGCTCAGGTCATGATCCCACAGTTCACGAGCTTGAGCCCCACATCGACGAGCTCTACATTAATGGTGCAGAGCCTGCTGGGGATTCTCTCTCCCTCCCTCTCTGCCCCTCCCCCACTTGCTAGCTCTCTCTCAAAATAAATAAACTAAAAAAAAAAAAAGATCCTGGGGCACCTGGGTGGCTCAGTTGGTTAAGCACCCGACTTCAGCTCAGGTCATCATCTCATGGTTCATGAGTTTGGGCCCCACATCAAGCTCTCTGCTGTCAGCATGGAGCCCACTTTGGATCCTCTGTGCCCTTCTCTCTCTGCCCCTCCCCTGCTAGTTTTCACTCTCTTGCACACAAAATAAATAGATAAGCTTTAAAAAAATTTTTTTTAAAGAGCCTATAAAATATCTGATTCTTTAAAAATGACATAATAATAACTTAAGAGTTGTGTTCAAAAGCAAGCTACCTAAAAACAAGATAAATATGACCAATTTATCTTTTAATTCATGTATACTTTCTTACATTAAAAAAGCTAATAAACAGAAGTAAAGAATACTGAATTAGAAAAGAAACAAAGGAAGATAAAAATGCTTTACATTTCTCCTACTTATCTGTATGGCTGTTGGTAAAAGACTTGGTGAGAATGAAATAAACATAAATATACAAAAGGATTCAGGTGGACAAGACTACCCTGGCCTCAGTTCACACACTCCCACATATCCTGATTCCTCCTGCTCCCCTAGGCCTTAACCCAATGTCTCTTTTTCTAACATCCAGCTGCTGCTGTCTTGAGAGGTAAGGTCCAGGCTTAAGTATTTCCTTTACTGTGCCTACCAAAGCAGCTCTAGCACTGATTCATAACATCAGATGTGACAAGTGCAGTGAAAAAACTGGCAGAATGCTATGCCATAGACTTGGCTTTTACCATACCATGGGTCTATACTATTATGACAGAAAATTCAAATAAGTAAAAACCTCCTGTTCACCACTAAGATTCATTTTTAATATTACCATTTTCAACTCTGACACAGCCCGGTTATATGTAATCATCATATTGATTACATAATGACATAATCATTCAAAATTCTTATTTAATGAATAACTTGTAGTTAACAGAAGGCAAACAGAAAACTAAGCACACTTCTCTTACCTGTTAAAACAGTTTACCATGGCACTTCCTGACAGACTCCCTGTTATACTGGCTCCAGCCAGAGCCATGGTACTGGCCGTTTCACTCAAGTTGTCTCGAATGGCTCCTATTCGATCCATGTGGCTTCCACTCGCGCTCAAACTGCCAGTCAGACCACCAACACTTCCCTCCCCTATGCTAGGGTTGTGTCTTGCTTCTGCTACTGAAGTTGTGTCTAAATGCAAATATTTCAAAGAAATTAAATAAGTGTGATTATTAGTTTTCCTCTTCTTAAATTCCTCTATGATTTCAGATAGGACGTTTTATTATAAAACATACACAGGAACAGAAAAGACATCTGGAGTCAGGAATAAGTAACTATGGGGTAAAGGGAAAGAGAAGTATCTCAGAGTTTAAAAACAGATTAAGGACTAACTCTCAGTATTAAACTGTCACCACTTTTTGCCATAATAGAACTGTATGGGAACAGACGGTCGCTACACTTGTGGTGAGCATAGTATAATGCAGAAACTTGTTGAATCACTATGTTGCATACTTGAAATTAGTGTAGTACTGTGTGTCAACTATACTCAAGAAAGAAAAAAAAATAAATGAGGAATGAGAAGAAATGGGAGAGGAGAAACTGGTTTTCTCCTTTTTTTTTTTAGGATTAAAAATACTAGGATTTTTGTATGCTAATAGAAACAAATAAATATGATCAAAGCAAGTACCTACTATGTTCTGGGTGCTAAAAATACAGTAACAAAGAAGACACATATAGCCCTTATCCTTAGGAAACCAAGTAAACAAAAAAGTTATTACAAATTGTGATAAGTGCTTTTAAGGAATCAAATTTTTCCCTTTAAGGCAAAATTGGCTTAAAATCCCACCCCTTCCCAAAAAAGTGGTCAGCACTTTTTAGAAAATCCAGATGATTTAGGAATTCTGTGAAAAATGTGACGGTTGAAAAAGTTAGCTGACTTTGGAGGCAAATATGTGAGTTTCCAACAAGGTTCCATTTAAACCACTTATTATTCTCCAGGTCAAGAAAATGGGCCAGGAGCTGATTTCTAGATATGTCCTACAGATCCAACTGTCTGTAAGCTATTATAAGATCTGATACCAGGGGAGAAAACTATTCCAGGCAGAGAGAACTGCAAGTTTAAAAGTCTACAAGTAAAGGTGTACTTGGCATCCTCAAAAACACGAAGGAGGGATGGTATAAGATAGGAGAGTGACAAGAAAGAAGTTCAGAGATGCAGCCTAGGACAGATCATGTGGAGTGGAGCTGTACAGGCCATGGTAGGGATTGTGGATTTTTCCTCCGGCACAGTTGGAAGCACTAGCAGAGTTCTGAGCACAAGAAAGACATGATCTGATTTATGTTTCACAAGTTATCACTATGGCTACACTGTGGAATAGTGAGTGGAAGATAAGATGATGGATGAGCTAAAGAAGCTATTACAATAGACCAAGAAGAGGATAGTAGCTTGGACTAATGGAATAGTGGTGGTGAGGGTAAGAAATGGTTGGATTATAGCTAAATATTGAAGGAAGCACCAGAATCTGCTGATGGATCTGATGTAGGGTAAGAAGGGAAAAGGAGGAGTCACTGTAAGTGAAGGTTTTTGGCCCAAGCAACAGCAAGAATGGAGAGGCTACTTAATGAGGTGAGGATGATGACTGAGAGAACACGTCTTAGAGTGAAGAATTTGGTTGCAGACAAGTTAACCTTGAAATTCTTGTTAGATATTCAAGTGTAGATTAAAGAGGAGAGTTAGATGTACAAATGTGAAGTTCAAAGGAGAGTTCCAGCCTAGACACAAATTTATGAGTCGTCAGTCTACATATTATTTAATAGAGGAGATTATAATGCAGCGGGTGTAGATGAAGACTGAGAAGAAGTAGCCAGGAGATATGATGAGATGAGAAAAGGTTTCCCGGAAGATAAGAAAATATTTCAAGAAGGAGGGCATGGTCTACCATGTCAGGTGTACTGGTATATTAAGATAAAACCCAAAAGGTGACCATTATATCTGGTAACATGGAGGTCACTCATGACTCTGCTTTAGTGGAGTGGTAGAGATAAAACCCTAGAGTGGAAGGGTCCAAATACATTTGGAGTGAGTTCAAGACAGAATGGGAGGTAAGAAAGTGTATATTATCTTTGTACTTCTGCCTAATTATTTCCTGAAGACAAATTTCTATAAGAAGAATTGCTGGAATATAGAACATGCACATTTTTTAAGGTTTTACTCCTACTGGTAGTCTATGAGGGCCTTTTCATTCTCTAGTTAATTCATATTTCTTTGAATAACAGTGGGTTGAAGATATTCTCTATTCACTGGCCATCTGCATTTCTTCTTTTATGAACTACCTTTCTCTTCATATCCTATCCTTACTGACTTGTAATATTTTAAGCAAAACTGAAGACTGAAAGTCTAGAACTTCTAAGACGTTACATTTCCAGTGTAGGTTAGGTACCCAGAACCCTTCCACCCGTTTTCATCCATTCACCTTTCCTAGGCAGTATTTCAATGATATACTTCTGGATGAATGCTATTAGGCCTCTGGAAAAGAAGGCAATGGAAATTCTAATTTACATGTTATCTATCCCCTAACATAAACTATTAATAAGTACATTTTCTTCCTTTGCTTAAAGGACTTACCTACAGCTGTATTAGTTCCACCAACATTTATATCATTTTCATCATCAAATTCAATCCTGACTCCTTTTCCATTGCCTGCTGAGACTCCACAACCTCCGCTTCGACAGAGAGAAATTGGAACAACACCATAGACATAGGCTAACATGATAGGAACACCAATACCTAAAGAGGAATTAAATTAGTCATTAGAAGGCAAAAAATAAATCATAGAAACATGACTTTTTAGAAAGCCTTTTCAAGAGAAAATATACAGGAGAAAAGTGCTGTTGCTCTCCAACTCTTGCCCAAAGTGGATTTACCCAGCTGATAAGGGGAACAAACAAATTCAAAGCTCCGAATCTTTCAGGTGACACTCATGAGGTGAAAAAAGATGTCAACCTTTTTAAGTGCCAAGTCTTCAAATTGTATGGGGTGAGGGAGGGAATAAGCCACTAAGAATTTACCAATTATCCTAATGCTAGGCTCTTGAGTCTATAATACTTTTAACCAATACAATTACTCAATGAGAGGTTTTCTGTAGGCTCAGTTTAAATTGTCCTTAAATACAAAAGTAATTATCGTTGGGATGAGCACTGGGTGTTGTATGGAAACCAATTTGACAGTAAATTATATTTAAAAAAAAAAATATAATGCTTTCAATCCTTCCACAAAACTTAAAACTTGAGATTATTGTATTTTTAAGCATTTTCTTACCTACAGTTACTGCAGCTACAACTGGAGATACTATTACAGACAATGTTACACCACCTGTTATGGCCAAATTCCGTTTGTGCTTTGAAACGTCCTTGCCTTCGTATCGGTTGTGAATCTTGAATTAAAAATAAAAACGAGGTGAAGATTTAAAAACACATTACGTATTTAATTTAAATGAAAGTCTAGACATACATTTGATAGTAATTTAAAGTGATTTCTTTTATAATTTCATTCACTTAAGTGTCCTAATTGAAGACAAATGTTTTAATGTTCTTAAACCACATTCTTACACATAGTTTACTCCTTATTAATAATTTGCTTCAAAAAGACAGTGATTTAATAGATTTTACTTTGTGTTTACTTTTAAATAGTCTTGAGTAAATGTATAATCTTATTCAAGAATAGTTAAAATCATGTTTTGAGCAAAGAAGAAATTAAGAATATTATTTTCAACACAGTTATGAATTAGATATTTACAAATAGGATTACTCCTAAGAAATTTAGCATTTCACAGGTTTCTAAATAAACATCCCTAAATGGTAAAAGTTGGCTTCTAGGGGAGATTTCTACAACTTTTTTTTTTTTAAATGTTTATTTATTTATTTTGAGAGAGAGAGACAGAGAACGTGAGCCGAGGAGGGACACAGAGACAGACACAGAATCCAAAGCAGGCTCCAGGCTCTGAGGTGTCAGCACATAGCCCGATGCGGGGCTCAAACCCATGAATCGTGAGATCATGACCTGAGCCGATGTCAGACGCTTAACCAACTGAGCCAGCCAGGCAGCTCCCCCTGCCCCATTTTTTTAAAAAAATTAACCTTTAACAAGCAGTATGAATAAGCAAACACCACTAAATAAGTCACTTAGATTCCTTTTTATAAAGAAAAATATTATCAAATGACTCAGAATCCTGGGGTCCCATTTATAGCTCAAAGTAAAAAGGTGAAAGAGGGAAAAAAGAGAATGCTGCTGCCAGGGGACAGAAGTTAGATCTACTTAGCATCTTTGTATACAATATAAGTAGTAATAAATAGAATTTAATATCACATTGAAAGTGGCTTGGGAGATATATGAACTTCAAGAAACAGCTCAGTATCTGGGATGCCTGAGTGGCTCAGTTGGTTAAGTGTCTGACCTCAGCTCAGGTCATGATCTCACAGTTTGTGAGTTCAAGCCCCATGTGGGGTTCTGAGCTGACAGCTCAGAGCCTGGAGCCTGCTTCCGATTCTGTGTCTCCCTCTCTCTGCCCCTCCCCTGCTCATGCTCTGTGTGTGTCTCTCTCAAAAACGAATAAACATTAAAAAACAAAACAAAAACAGCTCAGTATCTTTGGTCTCGTGATTTGCAAGGGCTAAAGCTAATAAGTACATTTCTCCGGTTTCAATAGAGATTCACAACAGCCTTCAAAAGTGTGCAAGTAGTCTCTAACATAAGATACTTGACTTATGAACAATATTACAAGTGAGGTTTAATAAAATAATCTATTATTATTATATGGTTATTTTGAAGGCTATAAAGTACAATGAGTCTTGTGAAATATATTAAACAGTGAGAAAGCTGGGGTGGGGAGGTGGGAGAAGCATGTGTGGGACAAGAAATATTCCTATTTCCTAGTCAGAATCTTGTTTCCCAGCATTGACTATATGTTCCTATGGAATGGGCCTCTATAATTGCCTCAACAGTCCCTGCAGCTACCTCCCAAAGGTATCTTTCATTACCCTTCAGTACTGCAGCTAATTCTTGCTCCTCTCCCAACTACCATTCCTGAAAAACAGCACTGAAGCAGAATAAAGCCAAAACTAAAAACTGAGTAAACAGGAACCCTCCAGAAAACTTTTCATCCTTAAGCACTCATGTTTAATTACAGTGATCATATCACACTACTTCTGGTTCAACTTAATTTTTTCTATTTTACTATTTTGTGCCACATTTTCTATTTGTTATTGCAAATAAAGACTAAACTTTTAGGTACTTTTCAACTTAATAGGTTTGCCTGGGCTGGTTTGTATCCCCAAATACCGCAGAGAAAATTGTTTCAATGGAAAACTAATTCATCAACTTGTAGATGTTTGAAAAAAGGAGACTGGTAACTGCACCTAAGACTTGAACAATGAGGTAAATAATCCCTCCTCTATAAATTATTTGTAAGTGTGTGCAGTACAACAGTCTCTATTTACCTTCTACTTCTATTTCTAAGTATCTGAATAAACAGTTTTGTTTTTAGCAAAGGCTTGCTTTGGATAATTACATGAAAAATTATTATAATCAGCTATTATGTATGGGACACTTTAAACAAGCTTAGTTACTTAAAACCTTCCATAATAAACATTTGGCTCATAAGTATCTATGTTTATCCTTGGTCCCAAAGCTAATTTTTTAAAAAAATAGTATGTATTGTTATTTTTCTGATTATAAAAGTAATATATGTTGAATATTTAAAAATGTGCCTGTTATATGGAAAAGGATCAGCTTTGTCTTGAGTTTGGCCCCAAAAGTCTTAACTGGAATTTAATGAAACAATTCAAAGGGAAACAGATTCTGACTCAACATTAACAATTACAGATAACAGGCAACAGAATGGGCTGCTTCAGGAGTTGGTGTTTCCCCCATTACTGAAGTGCCCAAATGGCTAGAAGAATTTATCAGGATTCTTACATAAAGAATGTATCTGTGTTTACATCCTAGCTCTGCTTCTGTTTGTGTAACTCAAACTTTCCTAAACCTCAATATTCTAACACATAAATTTCTGTGAGTTTAAAAGGAGTCAAAGTACGTAAAACACCCAGCACACAGTAAGGGCTATATGCCTCTGCTCTATTCTGCAATTAGATACCTTCTATAGTTACTTCTCAATTCTGATTTTCTATTAGCCCCTAAGTGACTTCTTAGCCACTTCACAAATTATCCCTTTAACTTTTCAAAAAAGAATTATTGAATAGCTAATGAAATATAATTCATCATTCACAGGCCACTCACTGGTAATTATTGGTGTTTGGACCTTCAAAAGATTGTTATAATCTACAAAACAGCATATTTAGTAATAGCAGTAATCTAAGAAAATAAAAGCTTTGAACTAAAGTTCAAAATAATTCAGGAACTGGCTAATTATTCTTTGCCTTGAGAGCATGTGTTTTTTAGCCATTAACTTTTTCTAGACCTGACTTTACAAGGATATACATCCATGCGAAAATTATCAGGTGTGTCCTTCAATACTTTACACTTAAAGTTAGAAAGGTTTATAATACAAATGTACTCAAGTTTTCAGATTCAGGTAATTTCAAAGCAAGTCTACTTTTTAAAAAAAAATTTTTAATCTTCATTTATTTTTGAGAGAGAGAGACAGAGTGTGAGCAGAGGAGGAACAGAGAGGGAGACACAGAATCCAAAGCAGGCTCCAGGCTCTGGCTCGAACTCATGAACTGCAAGTTCACGACCTAGCTGAAGTCAGATGTTCAACTGACTGAGCCGCCCAGGTGCCCCAAAGCAAGTCTACTTTCTATGCATTCGTATGAGTTTGCTGAATGCTGAAAATTTATTATTTTATGAAAAATAAAGTAGTTTTATACTGAAAATACTAAAAATGATCTTTCAAAACAAATAAAAGGCAAAACAAAAATCATCAACCTTAATCCTAAAGATTTAGAATAAGATATTAAACTAATAAGGAATCAAGCATTTTACCTTACGGCCCACATAGACAGGAATGCCAATAATCATTGCAGGGATAGCAATGCCAGCTATTAAAGCAATTCCTACAGGAGCACCAACAAGTGTCCCCAGCTGCCACAATATCTTCTTCTTTCGGCTCCAGGGTTTCTTCCCCCAAAAAGTACAACCTGATGGACTAATGAAAAAAATTATAACTGTAACCACTGTAAAACATAATAATGACTACACTAAAGAAATGACTCTAAAAGAATTTTCATACTTAGGAATGAGGTTTTTTCCCTTTCTTTGAATTCATTAAAAGCCAAAAAAAAAAAAAAATCAGTGTAAGAATCACCATAAATTATTTTAAAAGGATACTGACAGGGGCACCTGAGTGGCTCAGTCGGTTAAGCGTCAGACTTTGGCTCAGATCATGATCTCACGGTTCTGTGCTGACAGCTCGGAGCCTGGAGCCTGCTTCAGATTCTGTCTCCCCACTCTCTGCCCCTACCCTGCTCACACTCTGTGTCTCTTTCTAGCTCTCAAAAATAAACATTAAAGGGGCGCCTGGGTGGCGCAGTCGGTTAAGCGTCCGACTTCAGCCAGGTCACGATCTCGCGGTCCGTGAGTTCGAGCCCCGCGTCAGGCTCTGGGCTGATGGCTCGGAGCCTGGAGCCTGTTTCCGATTCTGTGTCTCCCTCTCTCTCTGCCCCTCCCCCGTTCATGCTCTGTCTCTCTCTGTCCTAAAAATAAAAAAAAAAAATAAAAAATAAAAAAAATAAACATTAAAAAAAAATTTTTTTTAAAGAATACTGATAACTAGGATTCAGGTTAAATATTTATCCCTAGTTCTCCATTAGCCGGAAAATGTTAGTTTTTGAAGAGTAAATTAATGCAAACATGCTTATTTCTATCCCTGTTTTAGGCATACAATTATCTGATTATATTAAGCTCACTTTGTGGAATAAATGAGGAAATTTATATATGAGAAAATTAAGTGGAATTATTTATGACCTAGCATAATTACATGGGGGTATAAAATACTAGCTTTCTAGTTTAAAAAAAAAACAAAACAAACACAAAAAAAGAAGAAATCTAGGTTTCCTATTTTTGACTAATCCCAAATGACAAGCACAATAATTTGGTTCCATTTAAATTTATGTAACTGAAATAAAACACATCCCTCTAAGAATCTTATAAGCACCAAGTTTAAAAATGCTTAGGATAATACAGTTTCAAATTCTTTTACAATATAAAATTATATTTAGATATAAATAGCTCCTTTTCCCTTCCCACCCAAGTACTAACCAGGCCTGATCCTGCTTAGCTTCCCATATCGGACATGATTGGGCATATTCAGGGTGGTATGGCCACAGACTAAATAGCTAGCTCCTACTATAAACTTACCTTAAATAATGTAAATCTGAGATTTCTTTCATACATAACCAACAAAACTCACAACCACAGACAGCACATGTCATGTGATTACAGCTCCCATCATTCATCTTTATTATATAAGCAGCACATCGTGGACATGGCTTTATATCATCAGCTATCAGGAAAACAGAGAGACCTGTTTGTTTAGTACATAAAACTGGTCTAAAAATAACAATTTTAGTAGATAATCAATTGCAGCAATGCCAAAAAAATCTTAACATATCAGATTGTTAACTGAAGAAAGGAACATACTTTATATTAAATTTTCAAATTGTAAACATTTTCAAACAGAACAATGAGAACAAACAGTGACAAAATAATAAAAAGAAAGGAGAACCAAGGACAGCCCTGGGCAAACTGCAAACTACATAAAGTTTGTCTTTGTTCCTACCTCATAGCTGTCTTCTCTGAGTGGCACTTGATATTCTAAAACTTTTCTAACCATCTCTACTTTATTAAAATGTAGATATTCTTTATACTACAGAATAGTTATCTTTGTCCTTTTTTTTATTCATTTATTCAAATGCTGTTTCTGGATAATGCACAGTAATATGGTTACAATGCACACAGGTGCTAAGTTAAAATCAAATGGTACATAACTTTTGGAATCACTAACATAGAATACAAGTTATCTCAAATTACACAACTATTTTGAACTTTGGCACCTAAGAGCAACCAGTAAATTATTTTCTATTATTAGTAGTGAGGTATATTTTCTAACTATACACAGTTAAGAAAAGATATGCATGGTACTAGCCATTGAATTCAAGTATTTGTTCCATTTTCTTACATGATAAGCATTAAACTATATTCTAGTTTCCTTTCTAAAAGTTTTATGGTCATATTTTACAGTGAATTCAGCTTTCCTTACTGCTTCTTTAAGAGCCAAAGCTGGTTTTTAACTTAAGAACTCATCAATGCTCACAATTAGTATTTTAACAATTCAAACAATTTTGAGCAAACTGGTAACTCTATGCAGCCAGATCAAGAATATAAAAATTAAAAATATCCGTAAGTCATGATTTCAATGATCCAAAGGACATAAAGTCTGCATTAAAATACTTTTAACACTGGAGCATAAATTTTAAAAAGCTAACTTTTATAGGTGATATAATGTCTAGTACATCAAATTAAAGAAATACTAATACTATCTGCTTAACTGGCATATTAATTGATAAACTTCCTCATTCCAGAGTATACTCAAGTAGTAAATATCTCAATTAGAGGTGGGAGTAAAGACACTTGACTTTGGCTCTGATACATTCAGAACAAAATGAAAGGGGACATCCTCATTCATTCTTATGTTCTAAAAACACAAAACAGCTTTTCAATACGCTTAGATTACATGTTAGAGAATGAACACCATAAGGGATTTTTTTTGAGGTCTCCTTATAGATGTGCATGTTTTCACTGTGTACTTATCTACAAAAGGCTGTTTTGTCTTTGTCTCTTTTCTTAAAACAAATTAGAAAAAAATTCACTGTGTACATATTTTTCTCTCAAAATGCAAAAATCCTAAATAGAGCTATTTTACTGATTAGATGGTCAACTGATGCCCCATTCCCTGAGCATCAATTAATCCACAGCTGCTTTATGTTAAAAGTTTCCTGTTTGTATTTAAGGTGGGTTTGACAAAGTTTTGTGGTTTTTTTTTTAAATCATATTTCTATTTGCTGTTAAAATATGGGCTGGCCTACTGTCATATTAAGAAAAAAAAATAACAGGTTACAAAACACTATACAATTTGTCAAATTTGTCAAATCTCAAAATTTGTTTAAAAATGTTCCCACCCCCCACCATAGTACCTGTAAGGACTTACAACAAAATGTTAACAGTGGTTATCTCTTGGGGTGGTAGCATTAGGGAATAGTACACAGGGGACAGTAGTAGATAGGGGAGTGGAAAACCAATTAAATGTATTTTTAATAAAGGGGGAAAATATAGTAATAAAAGTGAAAAATACAGTTATTTAAAATGTGAACTCCAAGTGCATAAACTCCCTAGTAGCTATAAGGAAGTGTCTCATGTAGATGCAATACTGTCACAGTTTAAAGACAAATATAATCACAATACAGCACTCTTACTTATCTTCAACTCACTCATAAGGAATAGTCAACTGATTATTATCGTTATGTCAAGCAATCTTTAAAAGTACAGCCAATTTTTCAAAGAATCATGATAATGGGAGACAAAAAATACCAAGATATCTGGAATAATGGGAATTAATAAAACCATTTCAGATGGTAGTTTCCTTCCCTCTTCCCCCCGCCAGTCAATGAGCAGCCAAGTTCAAGTTGATAGATTATATCAAAAGAAACTATCACATAAACATTTGTCCTGAGAGTTCTGATTTTTAGAGCACTGAAAGTAAAAAGGCATGTACTTAAATTTTCAGAATTATAAGATTTTTGAAATATGGAAAAATTCCAAATGAACTTTTTAAAATAATCACCTTGGGAAGCTATATTTATTCCAACAATGCTACTATTTGGCTCAAATCATTTGGGAAGTTTTTCTTTCATAATTACTTTCAAAGCAACTTAATATAAAGAAAATCACTCTCGAGAGCACCTGGGTGGTTCAGTCGGTTATGCAACCAATTCTTGATTTTGACTCCGGTCATGTGTCTCATGGCTTGTGACTTCGTGACCCACAATGGGCTCTGCACTAACAGTGCACAGCCTGCTTGAGATTCTCTCTCTCCCTTGAGAGATCCCTGCTTGAGATTCTCTCTGCCCCTCCCTCCCTTGCACTACCTCTCTCTCAAAATAAATAAATTTCAAAAAAAAAAAAAATCATTCCCATGATCAGACAGTCACATTTTACTTTGGATATATCCCAAACCGGTGATTCAACTTGGTATGATATTCTAGTGGTTAAACTTAGCTCCAAAGGAACTTCTGGTCATTTCCAAAAATCAAACTGACATTAAGAAGATAGTTTAAGTGGCTGTATTAGGATCTAAAGGTTATGACCAATAAGGTGTTCCAGGGTAGCACTGCTGAAAAAAAAACAACAACATAAAATCCCCCATGGTGAATACTGTAAGATCAACATTTATTTGGATGACTAAATCATGATGTTTATTTTAAAATCAATAACAAATGCAAATCTCTAGCAGGTGACTGGTTTCTCTAGTTTCTCCACCTCTAACAGCCAGAGCACCTACTATGTGTCAGGAAATGTTTCAACCTTATAGACATAAGTATTATTAATATCTTCATTTTATAGCTGAGACAACTTGCTCAGGGTTGCACAGAGAATTAGTGGAGAAGCTACAATTCATATCCAGAGACACTGATTCCAGGGTCAAGTCTGTGACTCAGTATGTCATGTGTCCTATAACCAATAAACACCCATCCCTACATTTAAAAAAGAGGAATATCATTTCCAAGTGGACCATTCAATGGCTACAGCGGACTCTACAGGGTACAGTTTACATATATCAGGTCCTCTCTGAATTGCTTCTGGACCCACACCTACAATTCATTATTAATACCTTTGAGTTCCACCCCAAATCTTCAGGAGAGTAAGCAGAAACAAGTCAATCAGCAAACAAGCATGAAAATCTGTGTACATTATATAAAATATTAAATGTTGACTTTCAAGTTTATATCATTTTAAATGTTTAATTTAAAATTCAACTTTAACTACTGAATAAGACTTTTTTCTGATAGCATTAAGTATATGACTATCTCAATAATACACTGCTGGTAGGAATGTAAATCATTTTCTTGACAAATGTCTGTACTTTCCAAGTTTTTCCATTTTATAATTAGTGAGAAAAGTATTTTTCTAAAAAAAACTATTTTTCTAAAAGTATTTTTCCTAAAAATCCCAATAAACAATGAAATTTTGTAAATGGGAAATATTAATTTTTGGAATTTTTACTCAAAGAACATTAAGAGATTCAGAAAAATTTTTTAGGGGCGCCTGGGTGGCTCAGTCCATTAAGCGTCCAACTTCGGCTCAGGTAATGATCTCGTGGTTCGTGAGTTCGAGCCCCGCTCAAAACGTCAGGCTCTGTGCTGACAGCTCAGAGTGTGGAGCCTGCTTTGGATTCTGTGTCTCCCTCTCTCTCTGCCCCTTCCCCACTGATGCTCTCTCTCCCTCAAAAATAAACATTAAAAAAAATGTTTTTTTTTTAAATTTTTGAGATTTAGAAGATGCATACATTGTTCGTGTACATATCCCCAGGTAATTTTTAAATTCTTAGCCAAAGACACAAAATTCTTAGTGTCCTCCCCACTAAGGTATGATCTGAATCCTTGATCACAAAATCAGAAGAGACATCTGTAAATAAAAGATGTAGTATTTCACAAAACATGTAAATGAAAGAATTCAAAAAATAAATACCATTTTAAACCTGTAACTTTGTGATATTTACACAATTAGAAATAATCTAAAGGTAATATATTCAAACTTAATATTTTATTAAAAATCTTTGCTAAGCTTTGCATAATACACCTTTATAAATTACAATTTCAGACATCCTTAGCTATCAGTTATGCAAGTCATCACGGCACTTCACTTTTTTACAATAAAATCTTTCCAACCTCAGTACCATTTTCTTCCACAGCAAAGATTGAGTGCTTCTGAGACAGAAATGCCAACACATAAAACACTTTCAAAAACTGAAGGGAGAAAAGGTAATAACAGGAACTGAATGCTGCATTTTTTATTAAGATAACTATAGTGCTCTGTATGTGTCAAGTATCTTATTAGAAAAGTTAGACATAAGTACCTGCTGCTCCAGATTCTTGACTATAACTAATGGATGAAGAACGTATAGTTCTCAGACGTAAACTCTGGGCTCTCTCTTGCCGAGCAGCATCACAGGTCTGATTGGGGTGCCAAATTTGTTTACAGTGGTAGCAAAACTCTGTTCCACAGCCTTCTCGCCCACAAGTTAATTTTGGACAGCTAGCACATCCAAATGCTATCACAGCGTATCTTCAAAGAAGAATAAAAACGATTTAAAATGTGACATAAAAGAAGAAATATTAAGTAAAACAATTAGCCAACTTCAATGCTATTCCTGTTTTCTATTTATGCATGACCAAACAGTCATAAACTCTATCTCATCAATATAAAAGGGGGGGGAAAGTGAACAATTCATAAATGAAGACATACAAATGGTTCAAAACATTTTTAAAGTTCCATTGTTAACTAAGATGGCAAACTATATAGTTAACTTAATCCCAATTTTATAAAAATTCTATTAAATTAGTATAATATGCACACAGAAAACACTAGAAGGAAATACACCAAAAATCTTGACAGCCGTTTTGCTGGTATTAGAGTTCTAATTTTCTGTTTTATATATTTATACATTTCTGACTTAAAATTTTTTTTTAATGTTTATTTATTTTTACGCGGGGGAGGGGCAGAGAGAGAGGGAGACACAGAATCCAAAGCAGGCTTCACACTCTGAGCTGTCAGCACAGAGCCCCATGTGGGGCTCAAACTCACGACTTGTGACATCATGACCTGAGCTAAAGTTGGACACTTAACCGACTAAGCCCTATAGGCACCCCTATACATTTCTGATTTTTATAATTACTTACTTTGAAAATCAGAAAAACAAAAATATAACCTATTTAAAATATAATGACTGTGAATGAGCTATACCTATAAGTGAATGGCAAACTGCCAATTCATAAGTTTTGTGATTATCTAGTATTTATGCATAAATTCTCATATTAATGTTTCTAAGGCACATGCTGAAAGTGCTCTTTGGTGCCGATGTCCTACCAAAAAGTACATAAACTTGAATTCTCAAGCAAAAAAAATTTTTTTCCACTTAAGATAAAAGACTGAGAATAGTAGATTTATGACTTGCCCCAATACCTATTCTCTAAGTTAATATTTTTGTCACTTTCATGTTTATTTTTGAGAGAGAGAGACGGACAGAGCGAGTGCGCACGTGAGCAGGGGAGGGCTGAGAAGGAGATATAGAATCCAAAGCAGGCTCCAGGCTCTGAACTGTCAGCACAGGGCCTGACACGGGGCTCAAACCCATGAGCCGTGAGATCATGACCTGAGCCGAAGTCAGATGCTTAACCGACTGAGCACCCCCCAGTATTTTTGGCACTTTAATAATTTCTTATTTAAAATAAATTCTGGGCACTCTTGGACATTTATCCCAGAAAAATGAAAACTTATGTTCAAACAAGTACACAAATGTCTATAGCAGCTTTATTTGTAACAGCCAAAAACCAGAAACAGTTTAGATGTCATTCTTCAACAGGTCAATCAATGGTTAAACAAACTGGGGTGCATACATACCATGGACTGCTACTGGAGAACAAAAAGAAACTACTGATACACTTAACAACTCTCATAAATCTCTGGGGAATTATGCTGAATGAAAAAAGTCCGTCTCAAAGTTATATATACTGTATGATTCCATTTATACATTTTTGAAATGACAAAGTTTTAGAAAATGGAAAACTGACTAGAGGTGGCCACAGGTTAAGGGATGGGGTAGAGGAGCCAACAGGGTGTGATACAGGTGGATGTATTTATAAAAGAACAACAGGTATATGACTAAATATACATACACACACCAGTAAGTACAAGTAAAACTGGGGGAATTTAAGATTGGTAGATTATATCAATGCCAATATCCTGGTTGTGATGTTGTCTTATAGCTTTGTAAAATGGTACCACTGGGGCAAACTGTGAAGGATACACAGGATTTCTCTATTATTTCTTATAATTACACATGAATCTATAATTATCTCAATAAAAGTTTACAATAAAAAAAATGTTTAGGGGATTCTGGTTCTCTTTGAAAGAGACACAAACAAGTCTTATTTATATATAAGAAGCTTTTGGGGCACCTGGGTGGCTCAGTCGGTTGGGCGTCCGACTTCAGCTCAGGTCATGATCTCGCAGTCCGTGGGTTCGAGCCCCGCGTCGGGCTCTGTGCTGACAGCTCAGAGCCCGGAGCCTGTTTCAGATTCTGTGTCTCCTTCTTTCTCTGACCCTCCCCTGTTCACGCTGTCTCAAAAATAAATAAATGTTAAAAAAAATTAAAAAAAAATATATATAAGAAGCTTTGTAAATATCAAACATTTCCTTTTGCCTGGAAACTTAGGGGAGTTTCCAGGGTTCCTTTTGTTATTGGCAGTAAAATTTAAACAGTAACTGTCACTGAGATTTTTATTAAATTTCAAAATAATCTACAAAATTGTAAAGTTTTAATAGTCAAGAAGTTCCTCCACTTTTGGACCCTTTGTTTCCTTAATATCTTATATCTTACCCTTTAAACTTAAATTTTACATCTTAAATTCCATTTTATTTTTGATAGACCAATTCTGCAATTACCACTATCATAAATATGTCCAAGCATGACTAACTCAAAGGTAATTTATGTATCAGCGTCAGGTAATTTAGCAAAGTTTAATTTCCTGAGGGCTTATTCATTGCATTCTCAATAAAAAGAAAAAAGTCCTCAAAGACTCTACACTTTCTCTTCTACAAATTATAACCCTAAGTAGTCTTTAAGGTAGTAATTTCAGTGAAAAGGAAATGACCTTCTCTTCTAAAACTCTTTTCTAACCTAGCTTTTCTTGAAGGAAGGAAGAAAAGGGACACAGGGAAATCTCTGTGTGTATGCAGGGGACAATGATGCTAAGACCGACTTTTTTAAGGCCAGTCACAATTATAAAGGCAGAAGAAAAATTTAGGTTACCTGGTCCAAATTCCACTTCTACCCCCTATTACTGAATAGTTTCATGTAAATTACATCATCTCCCTACAACTAAGTTTTCCCAAAAATATAACAGGGACTCAAGAAGTTTGGCTTAGGCTCAGTAGTCACCCAAAATCAACTTCAGCTTTAGCTTTGATCTTCAGAATGCCAAATAAGCAATTCACCACTTCAGTGATATTTCTAGTATCTCTGCACCTGTGTTTGATTAATGACCATGTGATCATACAAGTTACTATCCTTTCTACAGCAATATAAATAATGTATGTCATTTTGGATTATTAGTATCTGAATATTCATTGTAAAATAACCATTAGTAGGCATTCTAGACAGAATAAAAATCTTATGGCTTTATATGGTGAAATTTTACTGGACAACTTAAGTATAAATGTACATAATGTTGGAAAAATAAAATGCAATAATTATTAGTGATGACTGTGAAAGCCAAATTTAGATACAAACTAAAGAACTTTCAAACAATTAAATAGGGAAACAGATTTACAGTTAATATGAACATTGAGAGTGCTATAACAGAATTTAGGAAGAATATAGCCTTTCTGAGTAAATAAGTATTTATAAAAAATATATGAGGTAGATGAACAGAAATTAGGTTATATCAGGGCGCCTGGGTGGCTCACTCGGTTAAGCATCTGACTCTTGATTTCAGCATAGGTCATTATCTCACAGTTGTGGGATCAAGCCTGGTGTTGGACTCCACACTGAACATAGAGCCTGCTTAAGATTCACTCTCCTTCTCTCTCCTTCTGCACCTCTCCCCTGCTTGCACTCTAAAATAAATAAAATTAAATTTAAAAAAGAAATTAGGTTATATCGTAATTCTAACCTCGGTTGAAAGTTGTTCAGTATACTACTATATCACTAAATAAACCTTTAAGAATTGACATACTTTTTAATGATTTAAGCTATGAATCTTTTAAGAAAAAGTCCTTATTACAGAATTCTTCACATTTTGACAAGAAGAATGAAAAACAGAATGTCAACTTTGCCATTTTAAAATTTCATGACAAGATGCAGTGTATGGGTGGCTCAGCCAGTTAAGCAACCAACTTTGGCTCAGCTGGTGATCTCACGGTTCATGAGTTCGAGCCCCACATCAGGCTTTCTGCTGTCAGCACAGAGCCTGCTTCGGATCCTTTGTCCCCTACCCTGTCCTCTCTGCCCTTCCCCTAATTTCACATGTGCTGTCTCTCAAAAATAAACATTTTAAAAAACAAAGTAAAATAAAATTTCATGACATGAGAATTTCCAAAATCTGATACAATATCCATGAAAACACAAAAGGGTATGGCAAGAAAACTGAGATCTCAAAACGCATTTTATTCTCAATAATCAAACTTCAAACAGCTTCATAAATTGCTTTAAGATGAAAATTCCTTACAGTTTTGAGTCTAAAGACTTAAGCTTGTTGAAAATAACTGCTTATAAGTATTGAATATCTGTACTTAGAATTTTTTAAATATGTAGTATAATTATCAGGAGCAAACTAAACAGCTGACATGTAGACTAGTATCTTACAGGATGATGTCAAACGCTTAACATTTGATTATTTTTTAAATTATTTTTTTAAATAAAATTTTATATTGGGGCACTTGGGTGGCTCAGTTAGCTGAACATCCGACTTTGGTCATGATCCCACAGCTCGTGAGTTCAAGGCCCGAGTTGGGCTCTGTGCTGACAGCTCAGAGCCTGGAACCTGCTTCAGATTCTGTCTCCCTCTCTCTCTGCCCCTCTCCCATTTGTGCCATGTCTCTCTCAAAAATAAATAAACATTAAAAAAAATTTTTTAGGGACACCTGGGTGGCTCAGTCAGTTGAGTGCCTGACTTAGGCTCAGGTCATGATCTCACAGTTCATGGGTTCAAGCCTGCATCAGGCTCTGTGCTGACAGCCCAGAGCCTGGAGCCTGCTTCGGATTCTGTGTCTCCCTCCCTCTCTGCTTCTCTCCTGCTCACGCGCTCGCGCTCTCTCTCTCTCTCGAAAATAAAATAAACATTACAAAAATTTTTAAAATTTTTAAATATAAAATTTTATATTTACTTTTGTATCCTCTAAGTTCATCACACCATAATTAGTGATATTTGACTTTGGCCTTGGAGCAATATTAATTTGACATCTGGTCATTTGGCATTTGTTGAAAATGTAGGTTAGATGCATCTCAAAAATTAGGATATAATACTAAAAAGAGTTGTGATACATAAATAAAACTGTGTGTGTGTTTATACAGGGAGAGCGAGAGAGAGAGAGGAGAGAAAGAGGTGGGGAGAAAGGAGGGAGATGGGGGGAAAGAATTTGTTCATAGCACGTATGTACTCAAATATTAGAGATAAAGTAATAAGAAAAAGTATATCAAACTTGTTTTATGCTACTTCTCAGTATTTTTTTTAAAGGAAAAGCTAAGAAATCCAATCCCAGAACTAAACATTCACGTCCCATTCAATCTGTTCAAATCACAAAGAAAAATAAGTTTATCTTTCCTAATTCTGTTTTCATGAATGTATATTTTGATTAAAAGTTAAGGCAGTCTACCAGTTTTTTCTTATGTTAACAGTTATTGAGTACTTACTATATAAGTGTTCGTGTTCATACATATTCAGTCCTAATAATAACTTTGTTAGGCACATTCTATAATACAGCAAGAATTAAATGTACCTAGCATTCACATGTTTTTGAAAGCAAAATGTTAGGCCTTTTGAAGATCATTTTCATTGTGTGGGAGCTGAACTTTTTTTCCATTGGAAAACAGCTCTCAAATTATAATGGAAGCCAATGGTAAAACTAAATATAAAATGCTTCCTTTAAAGAAAAATTTCAGGAGTCTCTCTGCTCTGATGCATTAAGTGTTATGTGGGAAAAGAACACCCTCAGATGTCAGAGATAAGTGAATAATACCAGTTAACTAAACATCTTTGGCTTGAACAGCATTCACATCTTGGTTTAAAAGATACTCCATTTCCTTCTACAATCCATTATTTAACTCAAGTCTTACTTTCCATCTCTATTCTTTCTACTTAAAATGTTTTTTTTTAAGTTTATTCACCCATTTTGAGAGAGCAAGAGAGAGCAAGCATGCAAGCAGGGGCAGAGAGAGAGAGAGAGAGAGAGAGAGAGAGAGAGAGAGAGAGAATCCCAAGCAGGATCTGCACTGTGAGTGCAGAGCCAGATGTGGGACTTGAACTCACAAACCCAGGGGATCATGACGAGCTGAAATCAAGGGTTGGACGCTTTACTGAATGAGCCACCCGGGCACCCCCCTACTTAAAATGTTGAAGCCTCCCTATTTAGCAGGAGTGAAGGGATAGGAAGAAATGGGAAAGGTGCAAAGGGATTCGAATAGGGCAGTCTTTCCAGAAATATTTTCTGTTCACTGAATTGCTAACAGGAGGTCTATACTAACAAGTACTCAATGGTCAAGTTAGGAAAATGCTAAGCAGAATTACTTTTTCATTTTTTTTCTTTGTTAATCCTAGGATTTTCTAAAAAAAATTTTTTAACATATCAATGATCAGTAGACAGTGATTTCCAGAATTTATTTCACCATGATGTCTATTTCCTGGTAGAGTTTCGCAGTACTAGAGTTCTACAAATTACACTAATGATCACACTTAGGAAGTAGGGATACCAGCTAGGATAGTATAGTCTGTCTATAGCAAATTCCTCATGAAGGAACAAGTAAAAAGAACAATAGATATATTTCACGTGAAATGTAATCCTAAGAAAGATATAATAGTCCCCAATAAAAATATTAAAAAATGAGAAAAAAGAAGAACGATTATCTAGGAATCAAAGATACATTTTTTGCCCCAAAGGTAAATTTTAACACAACCTTTAGAGAACAAAGAAAACATAATCACAAATACCCAAACTATTTGATCCAGATAAGGGGAAAAGTAAAATTTTGTATCAAAATCAACAGGCTCATGTTTCCACTTGCTAAAAGTTACTAATATTTTATGGAAAAGGAGTAACTTGCTTAATATATTTGGGAGAGTGTCTAGGTAATGTGAGGCTCATCTCCTGGTTCCCTCTTTCAGAAGCTGCTTACTTCCTACATAGGACGAATTCTGTTGTGCTTTCCACTACATGCTCCAGGGGAGGCTTACAGTTGTTGAGAACTGCCCAGACTATTTGGAGAAGTCAGTCTTACTTAGGAGTGAAGTGTAAGTAAGCTATTCTGGCTGCACATCTAAAGCCACATTCTTTAGTTAACTAATTAGTAGAGAGAGCTGACATGTCTCCTGTCATATCAACTTGGTTCTGAATGAAGGTTTGAGAGAACGTTTTTATTGATTCCCTTAAAACTCCATCAAAAATCTTAGTATCATAACAATGTCTGGTATAGCAGAAGTTTATACTGAATTACACAGCATTAAAATCTATCTAGATCAATTTTATGGTTAGGAAGAATAATTTAAAAAAGAGCAAACTCTCAGCTCAAGGTACTTTCAAACTCCCAGAACACTTTTATGAATGTCTATTCTAACAGATACAACTTACCACTAGTTATGAATTACAACTTCCACTGAAACATGGTTTACTCATGATGGTTCCCTATACACAAAACCTGCTGTTTTCTAAGTCACATGTACTTGTTTCCTCTGGAGAAAATAAAAGTTGGATCTGTTCTCTGTATAAAATTTCTAAAAGGTCAGCCTACAAAAGCATTTCCAGCATGTCAAAAGATGGTCAAGTTATTTTTTATTTTTTTAATGTTTATTTATTTACTTTTGAGAGACAGACAGAAAGCACAAGTGGGGGAGGGACATAGAGACAGGGAGACACAGAATCCAAAGCAGGCTCCAGGCTCTGCGTTGTCAGCACAGAGCCTGATGCGGGGCTCGAACCCATGGACCGTGAGATGATGACCTGAGCTGAAGTTGGATACTTAATGACTGAGCCACCCAGGTGTCCCAAAAGATGACCAAGTTATGGCTAAAACCTTTTTGTAGGATGGAAATAAGAGTTATATAGATATTAACTAAATTTAAAATATTTAAATATTAAAATTTGAGTTTAAAATATTGTTTAGTTGCTATAGCTCCATTTAAGTTTATGAACAGTATCCTCCACCACAATAATTATATAGAATAATTTAAATATCGGCCAGTTTGACACTACACAAACCTGATTATAGCTGATCACATTGCTTTAAAGTGTTTTATTAACGGTTCTTAAGATAGATGATTTATGTTTGTGGCATACAGTAAGATTGGTTCATTCAACAACTCTTTGTTGAGCATGGGGTTAACCAATGGTTACAAAGAAAAATCAAATATATATATACACACACATACACACACACACACACACACACACATATATATTTTTGCCCTTGAGGGGCTCACAGACATTATTAAATCATTAATCATATTCTTCTATAATAAATGTTCCTATGTATTCAAAGCTCCCCATCAAAGTCAGAAGCACTCACCTGAGATAACAGGGATAATTTGTGCTGGTAGAAGGGTGGCATTGAAAAAAGTGATGACCACAACTGATATGCTAACTTTTTGCTATGTGCCTACAATGTATAAACCAGGCCTCCTGGGCAGAAGGTAATCAGATATTTTTACTCAACACAGGTTTTATGCTTTCCTTCCTAAGTGCCCCTCACCCCAACACTTCTTAGCCACGGCCAGATTTTTCTCTGAACCTGTACAGACTGCATGTTCTAGAAGCAGTGTGGCTAACTTCATCCTGGTTAAATCATAGCACACAGGTTTGGCTCCTTCTCAAGAGGAGTTTTTAGAAATACTATCTTTTAAACAAGCTTCATCTGTCCTGGCCCTCAGAAGAGTGGAAAGAATATTAGGTCAGAAACCCTGAGAGATCTCAAATAGAAACCAGGTCAAGTTTTCTTTATACTCTGAGCTCAGGGCAGTATTTCTCAAAGTGTGTTAAACTACATGTTTAAGTAAAATTAACGTTAGACACACAAAAGGGTTATATTGATAAATGTCAAATGCAAAAGAAAAAATTCATAACTTAAACAGCATTTCTAGAAAAAAGCCTTTCAAGTGTGTTGTACAATGAAAGGTATTAAATACTATGTATGTGCCAATGGTCCTAGTTGCCTAAATATTTCTATGACTTACTGACAATCAGATATTTACCAGTATTCTTAATGCCAGATTTAAACAATAAATGGATTTTAAGTTAAAAAATGTCCTGGGGCACCTGATGGCTCAGTCGGTTAAGCGACCAACTCTTTTTTTTTCTTTTTTAATTTTTTTTTCAACGTTTTTTATTTATTTTTGGGACAGAGAGAGACAGAGCATGAACAGGGGAGGGGCAGAGAGAGAGGGAGACACAGAATCGGAAACAGGCTCCAGGCTCCGAGCCATCAGCCCAGAGCCTGACGCGGGGCTCGAACTCACGGACCCTGAGATCGTGACCTGGCTGAAGTCGGACGCTTAACCGACTGCGCCACCCAGGCGCCCCAGCGACCAACTCTTGATTTCAGCTCAGGTCATGATCTCGCAGTTTGTGAGTTTGAGCCCTGCATCAAGCTCTGCGCTGACAGTACAGAGTCTGCTGGGGGCTCTGTCTCCCTCTCTCTCTACACATCCCCTGCTCTTGTGTGTGCACTCTCTCTCAAAAATAAATAAAATATTAAAAAAAAAAAAAGTCCTTCTGTGGATCCAAAGATTTTAGTAAGTTCTGAGAGGGCAGGGATTTTTGGGTTTTGTTCATTATTAAATCTCTACTACCTGGCACACAGATGCATTAAATATTTGAGTAGCTGTCTGACTTAAAAAAATTTACAGCAAAACTTAAGAAATGGACATGAGGAATGATAAATAAGAGCTATAAAAGTTGTTGTGTGCTAGGAATTATGCTAATAATAAAATTAAAGATCTATCCCAATTCTTAACACAATAGGACAGAGATTCAAAATCAGATCTGTATATGCTCATGCTAAGTAAAAATGAAACTTTTAATGAGAGTTTATGTAGTCTATGTTTTCAAGTTTTTTATGTTTATCTACTTTTGAGAGAGCGAGCGTGTTCACCCGCACGCGCGAGCAGGGGAGGGGCAGAGAAAGAGGGAAACACAGAATGTGAAGCAGGCTCTAGGCTCTGAGCTGTTAGTACAGAGGCAGATGTGGGACTCAAACTCACGAACCCACGAGATCATGATCTGAGCTGAAGTCAGACACTTAACCAACTGAGCCACCCAAGTGTCCCTCTATGTTTTCAAAGTATACATATACATTTTAGGTTACTAGATGACATTTTCTACATAATGTAACCATAAAAGCCTACAGTGTAATCAAGTATATAAAATATGCTCTTAATCTTGAGAGACAGCATAAATCAAATGTAAATGAAAATACATAAATAAAAGTTATGTTGACATGTTTTCTTTGTCCTTTGTGGGTAAAATACTAACAACCACCAACCCAAAGTTAACTTACAGTCAATTTAATCAAGGCCAATTCTTTGTTAAACTTATATAACAATCAAGTGGTTGTTTTCCTAATAACAGAATCTATTAAAGTAGTTGTTTCTATTATTTTATGATATTTATACTTGAGTTAACATTTAATTTCTCCAAAATATTTAGAATATTAAGCCATTTTACTTTTTTAACAATGAAGTCTCAATGAGAAGAAAATGGGCGAAAATAACCCAAAGTATGAAATATTTTTAAATTTTACTGAAAAATGTCACACATACAAAAAGGACTTATAAATGAATACCCCTGTATCTACCACACAAACTAAGAAAAGTATCAGTAGAGTGATCATATAATTAACAACCTAAACCGGAACATGTGAGAGCGGTGATGCTATTAAAAATTACACCAGTACAGTAAGTGTAAACTGAAACCACTGAGGGAAATCAGAACCCAAGGTTACCTCATTTATCAGTGGCTTTAGAAGCCCCTTGATTGCCCCTTCAAATTCACATCCTCCTTTTCAATTGGTAACCATGAAACTCAATATAATTCATCCATTTTGCTTTAATGAACAATTTTTTTCTTGTTTGCTATCACGAACCTTCTTAAACATGTCTCCTAACAAAATGTCTCCTGGTACACAAGAGTTTTTTCAATCCTTTTAAATTACAGGATAAATGTGTATTCAATTTTAATAATAGTAATAATAATAATAATAATAATAATAATGGCAGTAGGTGAGCTACTCTTAGACATATGTTTTCTTTTGGTTCAATTTTTTCCTTTTATTTATAAAACTTTCCTTTGTAACCTGTTTTGATTTTGTTTTGGTGTTATTACATGTGATGATCTATTTTTTTCCCCTCAAAGAGCTAATTTTCACAATTCTGTATGTTGAAAAATCAATCCTTTCCCAGTTTGTTTCCCCTAAAATCAAGTTCTTATATAAACAAGAATCTGTGTCAGCCCTTCTATTGTGTTCTATTAGGTTGATACAATTGATATCTATTTGGACCACATGATCAGTCAACCCAGCACCAGAGAATATACCTATTTACTGACCAGAAAGTTTGTGCCCAGGATTTATGGTCTCAATCTCTTAGGGCCACAGATTCTGACACGTAAGCCTTTTAACTTATTCTATCACTTTCAGACTTTTTCTTTTAAATCTATTAAATGCTTGAAGGAACTTGTGAAGCACTTCTTACCCTGAGGTTCCATGAAAGATAAAAAACCACATTCTTTCTCCAGACAAAACACAATATATAGGCATATTCCTCACTATTTGAAGTCTTGCTATAGAAGTATTTGCTATAATGATGTGTAAAAATGTTTTTATAACCTAACATTTGCTGTCCAACTTAAGATCTAATGAACGTGCACACTTGCACCGTGAAACTTTGCACAGGAGTCCAGGGAACCAAGTGATACAAAGGTATCCAAGCTGTTCTTCTCACAGGATAAAGCCTCCTGTTCAAGTTATTTAAATGTATTGTTCATTATCCCTATTTTCTTCCCATCTTTTTCCTGAGAGTTTAATTCTTCATGGATCTCAGAGTTTGCTTCTGTCATATACCTGGAAGCACAGCCAACCTTGGCCTGGTTTAGATAGTTATCTTTAACATAACATTTTATTATTTATATTCTAGTACAAGCTCCCTGCAGTAGAGGGGAGCATAGTTCAAATCTGATAATAGTATTTCTGAGTCCTTCACACAACTAATAAGTTCATAAAATGTTCAATAATTAGGTAATATTTTTAATGCTTTGTATTACACTGAAATCCTTGGTAGACAGTTAAGTGCTAGTTATAACTGGGAAAACTGGCTGTGATTTGCACAGGCTGGCAACATATCATCACTTTTCTCATTTAAAATTATGGAATGCAATTGATTGATGAATAAAGAAGATGTGGTATACATATAAAATGAAATTTTACTCAAATATCAAAAAGAATGAAATCTTGCCATTTGCAACAACATTCATGGAACAAGAACATATTATGCTAAGTGAAGTCAGTCAGAGAAGACAAATATATGATTTCGCACGTATGTGGAATTTAAGAAACAGATGAACAGGGGAAGGGATGGAAAATTAAGACAAAAACACAGAGGAAGGCAAACCATAAGAGACTTAAATACAGAGAACAAACTGAGGGTTGCTGGAGAGGTGTGGGGTGGGAGGATGGGCTAAATGGGTGATGGGCATTAAGGAGGGCACTTGTTGGGATGAGCCCTGGGTGTTATATATAAGTGATAAATCACTAAATTCTACTCCTGAAGCCATTAGTACACTATAGGTTAACTAACTTGGATTTAAATAAAATTTAAAAAATAAAAAAAATTATGGAATATAGGCTAAATGCAATCTGAAAATTTGCTACTCAACAAGCTTTCAATAATAGATTCGATTCAGACAATAAATCCTGAAACTTCATCTGAGAAATTAAACTCACATTCCACCCTCGTCTCTGATTATACCCAGATAATCTTGGAAGTTCTGGGTTTTCCCCAACTCTTACTTACAATCTCTGGTTTACTAATGGTATGCTAAATTACATCCGGTATTTACAGCTTTTGTTCTTCTTAGAAAACATATGACTGCTTATTCCTAGTTATAGCAACTGTACACAGTAAATGCTCTATAAAAAGAAAATGCTGTTAAACATAATGAAATACTGAAGCAAAATTATTATCAATGTTGAGAAAGTGGTACTTGTAATTAAAAACTTGAGGCAACTGAAGTATTATATAACCTCTAGATCTTGAGACTAGCAATACTGACGTAATACCAACATGTACACATGACACTATGGCACACATTAAGGTATCATGTGCATGTTTCAAAAGGATCAGTTGAGTTTATACAACCGAAATCCACCCCCCGCACGAAAGCAAACAAAATCCCTGATCATTTCATCTGTTCTACTAAAATAACCGTTTTTCCAAATGAATGGGGAAAATCAATTTTGCCCACAACTAGATCCTAGTACTCTATCATCTTATCCTTTTCTTCTGAAAATGCTCTTAAGTGAGTATGAAGAGATACAATATAAAAATGAGTAAGAGAAGATTCTTGCCATTAGCATCAAAACACTGTGCCTGGCACATGGTATGTACTCAAATGCATGTTTGTCTTACTGAATGAATGAATTACCTGACATGTTAGGATTTTTGAGTAATAGCTAATTCTTGTTTTATCCACAGAAAAAATATTAAAAACAAAATCTTACCCACAATCTGGAGCCGGACACCACCTACAATCAGGATCTGCAACAAGCCACCGTCTAAGCATAAATTCTTCGTATTTTTCCATCAAGACATCATCACTTAATATCAAGCGAATATCATGGGGATTAAACCGTTCAGTACATTCTGGGCAACTGATATTAACTCTACTTTCAGATATTTCTATCCTTAGATATTGTCGTAAGCAATCCACACAAGATCTATGATGACAAGTCATTATCTCAGGAAATCTGTCCTTAGAATGCCGCAGAAGGCACAAAGGGCACTCTATAAAGTCTCCAATTTGTTTGCTGAGAGAAGTTAATCCATTGTCAGAGGAGGTATTTGTAGAGAAAATGGAGTTCTTATCAGTACACATTTCAGAATGTATACTTTCAATGCTCGCAATTCCATCCACCCCGCCATTTAGCTCCCTTGATTTACGTTTGTTATCCTTTTTTCTCCGAAACAGAGAGCCTATTGAAATTCTTCTCTTTTTGGGTGCCTTTTTCACTGAAGGCAAGCTCACAGATGAGGCAGAAGACTGAAGATCACGATCTGAACCCATTTGCCGATGTAAACTCATGTCTAAAATGCTCATTAGAATTGAGTCAGGGTCTGTGTTTACACACAGCCCTTCATTATATTTAGAGATAAAACCTATTTCTTGTTCTTGCATTCAGATTAAGTCATGATGTAAGAAAATCCTACTTGGTTCCTTCGGTGAATTCTTGAAACAGCTGGACTTACAGAAGATGGTAATCATAGATGTTCTGAAAAACAAAACACAACACCAATATCATTTTACTGTATTCTTAGTCTGCATGTTTTTCTTAATAAACTTACAACTTTACTATAAAATTTCAAGCCAGTATGTTATTTAATCATTACATTGTTTTTTTTAATAAGGCCAATTTAGTGAGAAGTCTACACAAGAATGTAATATAGAATGAATGTTAAAACAAGTATATTCTTTAATTTTGATTAAAAACTCTAGATTTGAGCTGACCTTGTCATTTTTGAAATCTGATAAAAAAAATTTCATCATTTTCACTCAGACCTCATGATTCCCCAATGCTTTTCAGAGTTTTTGTGAACTGACAATAACATATTCACACAAATACAAAGGATTAAGTATAGCTTATACACTCTTGAAGAGCAAAGTGTGTGTGTGTGTGTGTGTGTGTGAGTGTGTGCATGCTCTTACCCTGCCAGATGTAATGACTTTTAAAGTTACAGTAATTAAGATGACATAGTGGTTACATCACACAAGGCTGGATACAAAGACCAATAGCAGACAGTCCAGAAAAAAAGTCCCACATATATGTGGATATATATATGTGGTTACATTATTGAGCACTAAGGATGGCCTTTTCAAAAACAAAACATAGTACTGTTTTACTGGTTACCATCTGAGAAAAGGAACTTGACCTATAGCTCACCTCATGCATAAAAATCAATTCCACTTGGTTCACACATCTAAGCATGAAAAGTAAAATTGCAAAGTTTCTAGAAGTCAGTAGAAGACAATATTTCAGTGAAAAGATTTCTTCAACAGAAAAGTACTAACCATAAAAGAAAAGACTGACAAACTGTGGAGTGTAATAAACTCAAAAGGTAGTATTAAGGGAGTGGGACTACACATTTGCCACATATAATAAAGGATCAGTACCCAGAATATGGAAAGAACACTTACAAATCAATAAGTCAAAACAGATAATTAAGAAGAAAAATGGAGAATGTGTGCCTGGGTAGCTCATTTGGTTAAGGCTCTGACTTGATTTTGGCTCAGGTCATAATCTCATGGTTCATGAGTTGGAGCCCCATATCAGGCTCCATGCTGACAGTGAGGAGCCTGCTTGGGAGTCTCTCTCTCTCTCCTCTCTCTGCCCCTCCCCTGCTGGTGTGCATATGCATGCTCTCTCTCAAAATAAAATTATAAAAAAGAAAAATGGGCAAGGGACTTAACAGAAACTTCACAGAAGGATATGAACAGTGTCAACATCATTTGTCATCAAGGAGGTGAATATTAAAGCCATGTTGAGATACACACCCAGTAGGATGGCTAAAATTCAGACTGACATTTCCAAGTATTAGCAAAAGGGTGCCTGGGTGGCTCAGTCAGTTAAGCATCCGACTCTTGATTTCAGCTCAGGTCATAATCTCATGGTTCATGGGTTCTAGCCCCATAATGGGCTCTGCATTGATGGCGCAAAGCCTGTTTGGAATTCTGTCTCCCCCTCTCTCTGCCTCTAAATAAATAAATAAATAAATAAATAAATAAATAAATAAATATTAAAATAAAAAAAAATTATTAGCAAAGATGTGGATTGCTGGTGGGAGTGTAAAATGGCACAACTACTTTGGAAAAGTGTTTAACGGTATCTAGCAAATTTGAACATATAGATAACTCTATCACTCAATTATACTACTAGAAATAACTGCACAAAAAAATGAATGCATACACACATCAAAAGATATACATAACAATACTAATAGCAGCATTAGCTATAGTAAACCAAAATACTAGATGCAAACCACACTTCCAACAGTAGAATAAGTTGTGATACATTCACGTTCTAGTATATTAGAAATCAATGAAAATGAACAAAATACAGCTTCACACAAAACAAGAATAAATCTCACACAAAAGAAGGCATACTGTATGTATAATTCTATTTAAATAAACTTCAAAAACAAGCAGAGCTAATATGATGATAGAAGTCAGGATTATAGCTACCCTTTGTGGGGAGGCACAAAGGGAACTTTGACATATGTAGTGGTTACAAATATATGTTCTCTTTGTGATAAATCACTGACCTACAAATCATGTTTAATATACTTTATTGAATGACTATAAAAAAATAAAAAAGCTTCCTGAGATGATATCTACACATATCCTTGAGAAAGTCGCACTGATTTCCCAACATAAAATATAGAAAAACATTTCACTCAGATGAACTTTATTCTTGTCCATCAATTTTTATTTTCCCATTATTTGCAGCATTCTCTGCTAATTCTGAGGAAAATACAGGGTTTAAGAGTAGGTTTTACCAAAATTTTCTGCATATTTTCTTCTTTGTATGTTATTTTATCTTGCATCTGAAAATGCCTTCTGTACTCTACAGTGCAATATATTTATCATAGAACAGTACAGAGGGAATCTATCTTGGGGAACATATCTTAAGAATTTATCATTTAAAACAGTAAACCAATGGTAATCAGGATCACCTGGGAAATTTTTCAAAATATATACTTTAAGAACTTGATAGCCATATAATTTTTTATCCAAAAGAGAATTTTGTAAGAGTGAATAGAAGCACTCTTAATATTTAAACTAGGGTAACAGGGGCAAACTGGAACATGTGTTCATCATATTTAGGAAATCCTAAAATATTGTGCAAATACACAAATATGCCTCAAAGAGAAAATAATCTGAATACTAAACCTTTAATATTTCTATATGGTAAAAAATACTATAAAGTAGAAAGACAATATGTTAGAAAAACATACATAACAATGAACAAATTTCCCCACTACACAAACAGCTTTTACACTTAAGAAAAATGCATATTCTGATAGCAAAATGAGCAAAGATACAAGGAGGATGTTTAGAGAAAAAAAGTACAAAAATTAGAAAGATAAGATACAATTTTTAACAACAATCACAACTAAAGAAATGAAAATTAAACATTAGATACCCTCTTTATGCACATTAGATTGACAGATTGTAACGGGTTGGTGAGTGTGTACGGAAAGAAGCATCTATGTTAGGAGGAGTGCAAGCAAATCAGCACAATTCTAGGGAACCAATTGGCATTTTCTATTAAACTTCAAAACGGAAATATTCTTAGGCCAGCAATCCTACATGTAAAACTTATCCTTCAGAAAATAAAAGGACACAGGCATGCAAAGACAGTATGCAAGGAAATTCACTGCAGCCTAGGTGACAGAAGCAAACAAAACAAGACCAAAAAACCCACACAAAATCTGAAAATAACTTAAATGTCTAACAGGGGACATGTAAACATAAATAAACCAACCACAATTTATGTGCAACGATATGGAAAGCTCTCTATATATAATGCTGAGTGCATAACTGCAAAACAGTGTGTATAATGTGAACACATTTGTGAAAAAACACTCACACAGGCTTACATATACATACATAATTTCTGGAAAAATGTTAAGAAATCATTAACAATGGTTACCTTGTAGGGTACAATCTAGTATTGACTTTCTGCCTTCTGCAGAGCTTAAAACTGTATCATGAGCATCTACTACTTAGAGTTAAGAAACTGAACCCCACAAAAAACAACAAAAAAACATATTTGCCCTAAAGCTAACCAATCAAAAATAGGATGGGGTCCAGAGTTCACCTGTTTTATATTTAGTCAGTAATGCAGTGGCATACTCTGATGAAGAACCACTAATACTAAGGAGACTTACTTAAAACACTCTCACTTAAAAACAAAACTCCATAGGCCTAAGCCTCCTAAACAAGGCTTCTTATGTTTCATTATTTTAGGTACAAAAAAACCCAAAAGTTCCATTAAAAACAACAGCTTAGTTTATTAGTCATTGTCAGCCTATGGGGTTATAGTGAGGTACCCCTTAACTTATGGTATAGAGATGACAAGAAAGACTTACTTAAAAATCTACATAATTTAATGACTATCTTTCTGGAGAAATAATCCACAGAAGTATCTATAAGCATGTGACTGAAGAGTATTAGGAATGCCTCAGTCAAGGGAACTTTGGCTAACTTGGGATTTCTAAGACTGCACCCTAAACCACTAAAAGAAGAAAAGAAAGTACTACAGAAATTCTGCCAATTTGGACAGATGACAAAACGTGTGAAATTAAAAAAATTTTTTTTCAGTGACTCAGGAACTTATTTTTAGAAAAAGTCAACTTCACTCTCCAGTGAAAAATAAAAACCTATTATTTGCATCATTTAATATAGTACTATTCTTTTTGAACTCAACTTTTTATTTATTTTTTTGATGTTTGATTTTTTGAGAGAGAGTGCGAGCTGGGAAGGGGCAGAGAGAGAGGGAGACACAGAACCCAAAGCAGGCTCCAGGCTCTGTCAGCACAGAGCCTAATGTGGGGCCAGAACTCACCAGCCATGAGATCATCACCTGAGGTGAAGTTGGATGCTTAACTGACTGAGCCACCCAGGCACACCATGAACTCAACTTTTTAAAGAAAACTATTGGGAGCACCTGCGTGGCTCAGTCCACTGAGCACTGGACTCTTGATTTTGTCTCAGGTCATGATCCCAAAGTCGTGGGTTGAGCCCAGCATGTGCCTCTGTGCTGAGCATGGTGCCTAAGATTCATATTCTCTCTCTCTCTCTCTCACTCTTTACAATAAAATAAAAAAGTTGCCTGGATGGCTGTCAGTTGAGTGCTGGGCTCTTGATTTTGGCTCAAGTCATGATCTCACAGTGCATCAGGCTCTGTCCTGACAGTGTGGAGTCAGCTTGAGATTCTCTCTGTCCCTCCCCTCCTCGTACTCTCTCTCAAAATAAATAAACTTAAAAATAAAAGATTTACAAAAACAAATAAACTATCAACTATAGGAATCTGCATTATGTTCTGCCTCATAAATGCACATTCCATTAAAAAAAATTACTGAGTTTTTAAAACAAATGGTTGGGTTGCTAGTAGGAAAAAGAAGGAAAAAATATGTTGTATACCATAATACCATTACAGGGATGCCTGGGTGCCTCAGTCGGTTAGGCATTCGACTTCGGCTCAGGTCATGATCTCACAGCTCGTGAGTTTGAGCCCCGCATCAGGCTCTGTGCTGACAGCTCAGAGCCTGGAGTCTGCTTCAGATTCTGTGTCTCCCTTTCTCTGCCCCTCCCCCAATCACGCTCTGTCTCTGTCTCTCAAAAATAAAGATGTTAAAAAAAAATTTTTTTTTAAATACCACTACACATTAGAGTTTAAAAGTGCTTTTTAGGGGTGCCTGGGTGGCTCAGTCGGTTAAGCGTCCGACTTCAGCTCAGGTCACGATCTCGCGGTCTGTGGGTTCGAGCCCCGCATCGGGCTCTGGGCTGATGGCTCAGAGCCTGGAGCCTGCTTCCGATTCTGTGTCTCCCTCTCTCTCTGCCCCTCCCCCGTTCATGCTCTGTCTCTCTCTGTCTCAAAAATAAATAAACATTAAAAAAAAATTTAAAAAAAAAAGTGCTTTTTATTTGTGTCTTGATTCAAACCTCGCTACCCTATAGAACAGGTATTATTAACCTTATTTGATAGACAGGAAAACTGAAGTTCAGACAAAGTAAATATTGCAATGTTAGTAAATGATAGGGTTAGGGGTTAAATTCAGGTCTTCTGACATCTCAGCCTCAGTACCATCATCAGCCTACAGTTGCCTTCATGAAACAACTTCTCCAGGCGCTATCAGGATATACAAAATTATCTCAGAAAATGAAAGACAATTACATCTTGCATATCATCCAGGGCCAGTCTTAACTATCATCCTTCAACTCCATGTCTCATTCAAGCCATTCTCCCTTTCTGAAATGCCACTCCCTTTTCTCTCCTCCTAATCAAACTATACTCCACTTTTATAACTCAGATGAAACTTTACTTTGTTCACTTTTTCTTTCCTGATTATCTTTAACTTTTTTTTTTTTTTTTAATTTTTTTTTTTTTCCAACGTTTATTTTTGGGACAGAGAGAGACAGAGCATGAACGGGGGAGGGGCAGAGAGAGAGGGAGACACAGAATCGGAAACAGGCTCCAGGCTCTGAGCCATCAGCCCAGAGCCCGATGCGGGGCTCGAACTCACGGACCGCGAGATCGTGACCTGGCTGAAGTCGGACGCTTAACCGACTGCGCCACCCAGGCGCCCCTTAACAAGGTTTTTAATAAAAATTTTTTAATGTTTATTTCTGAAAGAGAGAGAGAGAGAGAGAGAGAGATCGAGACCATGAGTGGGGTGTGGGGCAGAGAGAGAGGGAGACATAGAATCCAAAGCAGGCTCCAGGCTCTGAGCTGTCAGCATAGAGCCCAATGTGGGGCTCGAAACTCACAAACCATGAGCTGAAGTTGGATGCTTAACAAACTTAGCCACCCAGGCACCCCTAATACGGTTTTTAAGGTAGAACTTGAATATTTGTTTTTTTAACACAACAGAGCCAAGATGGTGTCATGAACATAAGCATCATGAAGAAATGCCAAATGAGTGTTTCTTAAAATGATACAATGTCACTGAAGTGATATTATTCCAGAACTACAAGAAAATATGAGTCTTCCCCCACCCCCAATTGTTATTCCTAGGCACATATGTCTTCCTTTTTTTTTTTTTTTAAAGTCCAATTAGTTCAGGCACCTGGGTTGCTCAGTGGGTTAAGTGGCTGACTTGATTTCGGCTTAGGTCACGGTCTCAGAGTTTCTGGTATTGAGTCCCACATTGGGCTCTGCACTGACAACAGGGAGCCTGCTTGGGATTCTCCTTCTCCCTCTCTCTACCCCTCCCCTGCTCATACTCTTTCTCAAAATAAGTAAAATAAAAGAAAAAGTTCAATTACTTCATATTAGGTCTACAAAGAGAAATATCAGGTCTCCTGGATTAAATACATAATAATTTATACATAAAAGCCGAGATGTTTACATGGTACAACACCATTTCAGAGCAGGAACAGAAGATGAATGACAGTAAATGTACTAATGATATAATCTGAAATATACCCAACTCCTAATAATCCCCAATATTGGAAGCTCTTTACTATCTATCACAGGATTTGTCAAGTTGTAATGCACTGATGATATAAAGCAGAGAGGGGGAAAAGATAACTGAGGTGGGGCTCCATAATAGTACGGTAATTGGTTTAGTAGGAATATCCAAAATAAAAGTAGGGATCTGTAATTAAAAATGCTAGAAGAGGGGCGCCTGGGTGGCGCAGTCGGTTAAGCGTCCGACTTCAGCCAGGTCACGATCTCGCGGTCCGTGAGTTCGAGCCCCGCGTCAGGCTCTGGGCTGATGGCTCAGAGCCTGGAGCCTGTTTCCGGTTCTGTGTCTCCCTCTCTCTCGCCCCTCCCCCGTTCATGCTCTGTCTCTCTCTGTCCCAAAAATAAATATGTCCCAAAAATAAATAAACGTTGAAAAAAAAAATTAAAAAAAAAAATGCTAGAAGAGGTTAGCTACTGAAACAGAAAACAATAATAAAATACAGGTAGACCCTAAATTATGTATTTTCACTTAAGTATCTATAATCATAATCATTGTCACACCAATGGCACAAGGAATTCCTGTCACCTGTTAATTAAGCTATGAGAAATGTCTCCTTTCCCTCTTTTTCAGTCTAGCATAACTGACAAGTAACCAAGATTGCCAGTTGCTGCTGCATACTCATGCCCCTGAAGAAAATGGTTGGAGAATTAGTTTTATCACAGGCAAACGAGCCCCACTCTTAACCTTTTAATGCACTTCAATGGAAGAGTATCACCCAAGACTGGTATTGGGAAAGACAAAGATCTGCACTTGCTTATCTAACCTTCCCTAGTCCAGTGTTTATACTCCTGTAAAGTCAACACCATTTGATTCTTACTTTTTTCTACCTCTTGGGAATACGTGAGGAATTATGAAATAGGAATGACTCAAAACAAAGATATTTCTACCAACATGTGTTAAAGCTGTGTAGACTAAAGATTTAGTAAAAGTGCTGATAACTTTGTACTGACTCATAAAATACATCTAATTTGGTACCACACTATTTTTTTTATACTTTCTAAAAAGTACAGAAATTAAGCATTCCAGATGAAGTTCCTAATCAATAATTATAATACCATTTTAAATGAAAATATGTACTATATGTATTTTTTTTTTAATTTTTTTTTTCAACGTTTATTTATTTTTGGGACAGAGAAAGACAGAGCATGAACGGGGGAGGGGCAGAGAGAGAGGGAGACACAGAATCGGAAACAGGCTCCAAGCTCTGAGCCATCAGCCCAGAGCCCGACGCGGGGCTCGAACTCACGGACCGCGAGATCGTGACCTGGCTGAAGTCGGGCGCTTAACCGACTGCGCCACCCAGGCGCCCCAGTACTATATGTATTTTTTAATGTTTTATTTATTCTTGAGAGAGAGAGAGAGAGAGAGAGAGCGAGCACGCACGCACATGAGCAGGGGAGGAGCAGAGCAAGAGAGGGACACAGAATCTGAAACAGTCTCCAGGCTCTGAGCTGTCAGTACAAAGCCCCACGCGGAGCTCGAACTCACAAGCTGTGAGATCATGACCTGAGCCAAAGTCAGTTGCTGAGCCACCCAGGCGCCCCTACCATATTTTAAACACTCAATTTATAAACACAGGATAGATAAGAACAATCAGAAGGCTCAAATTCATACAAATAGTAGTCCATGGTTTTAAGAAAAGCTGTATGTATCAGTCAGGGTCCTGGCAAAAACAAAGCATTCTCAAGGAAGTATCTGAAATTCACATTTTAACAAGTGTGGGCAGGGTTAAAGGAACCAAAAAGGGATGGAAACTATTCAGGAACCCACTGCCACCCTTTGGAATGAAGGGGCAGAAGGAAGCAATTACCAAAGAGCTGTGCAACAGCAACTGAAAGAATAATATCCAGCTTCTCTCTCTGGCTTTCCAACATCCTGCCAATGCCTCACATTGGCTAAGTCCAACAAAGGAGTCCAAACAAGGTAGTCCTTAGAAGAACTCCCTCTGGGGCACAGAGCAAGGCAGAGAAGGGTTAAGAGTGGATCTGGAGGGGCAAACAAACAAACCCAGTACTGGATATATAAAGAAGAGAATTTTGGAGTCAAGACCTGGTTAACTGTGTTTAGTCATAAAATCCCTGCATAAGGTACATTACTGAGTCTGTGATCTCCACTACAAATAGATGTTAGGAGAATAAAGTAGACATGTGCTAAAAGTACCTAACAAAACCCGGCACTATACTAAACGTTAGTATACTAAATGAAGTGAAATGAGAGACAACTTTGTACTCCTAGTGCCTAACACAATGTGTAACTTATAGCAGATGTCTAATAAACTTTGACTAAATTATGATGCAGAGTACACATAAGAAATGAGGAACTGAGGATTCTGTTCATATCTTTACCTTTGATTTGCTATCACTGTATGATCCGTATATTAAGGGATACAGCTTTTTATAATGAAAAAGACAAGAATCTTTACCCCATGAGTGCTACAAGAAAAATAAAACAAGTATCTTAACACTATATAACTTCAAGAATTACAGATTTAAGATTTCCCCCAATAAAGATCTCCTAACCATAAACACTTCAATAGCACCTGAATAGCCACCCACATGCTAAATGATTTAAAACTAATAAGAGGGTATTCTGGAAATGTAGAAACCTGGGCAAAAAAAGTTTACAGACAATAAATCACTTCCAAGAGAAAATTCCTTTATACTCCTGATCTGTTTTCGCCTGTTATTTAGCTAAAATTAGGCCTCTTCTATTACTTCTCAGAAAGGTTAAAATAGAGCCAAAATCCAATAATTTTGTGTCTAAATACTAAGTATAAGAGCAAAAGTACCTTACAACTGTTAATTTCAGGTTTGTTTTTTTTTAGATGTCTGACATCTAAATGTTTAGCATGTCTAAAAACTTGCATGTAATGAAAACACAGAATATTTACTAGCACTGTTGAAGAGAACAGCTAAGTCATTTTTTTTTTTGCTGATTTAAATGTTTTTTTAAAAATTTTTATTTAAATCCAAGTTAGTTAACATGCGGTGTAATAATGGTTTCAGAAGCAGAATTTAGTGATTCATCACTTCCATAGAACATCCAGTGCTCATTCCAACAATTTAGCCCTATTTAGCCCATCCCCCCACCCTCTACCCCTCCAGTAACGTTCAGTTTGTTCTCTGTATTTAACAGTCTCTTATGGTTTGCCTCCCTGTTTTTATTTCTGTGTTTAAATGAGGAGGAAGTAGGTACAGAGATCCCCACCAGAGTTTCTATTGCTCACTAATTTTGGTTACTAGTGAAGTCTGAGCTATTTTATATTCAAGTGAAAGAGTCAAGAAAGAAGATAAACAAGATTTTCTATTTTAGATATTGTATTCTATTGAATACAATATTCTATTGAAAAACATAAAAGGCTACTAAACTTCTTCAGTAATATACACTTATGTTGTAAAGGTGGGAAAAGAGGAGAAATAAAAAAGGCTTTTAAATTTCAATGGCTATATACTTGAAAGATACTTTTAATATTTTTCACATGTTTACAAGTCACTTACATTTCATTTCCTATGACCTAACCACATGCTCATATCCCACTGTTGGGACTTTTCCTTACTGATGTATAAAACCCACGTATATAGAAAGAACAATTGCTTTTACATGTCAAATACATTTTTAAAAATTTGTACTTGATGGCATAGCAATTTTCCAGTGTAGGTATTTCAAATTTTCTTAATGTGTTCCAATACCATATCTTACTCTTTATGACTTTTGGGTTCTACACTTGTCTTGAAAGAGTCTTGTTCACTCCAAGATTATATTTCTAAAATCCTCTCATGTTTCCTTCTGGTACTTCTATAGTTTATCTTTCTGCTTAAATCTCTCATCCATTTCAATAATATTAAGAATAAGCACATATCAAAATTTATGTTTTCTAAATGGCTAGTCAGTTACCTCAACACCAGCTGTTGAATAATCTCTTTTTCATTCACACCTCCCACCTATTTAATAAGCTACACCTAGTATGTGAATTCATGCTATCTAGGTGGTATGGACTTTTAAAATAAGCTCTTGAAATAAACTACCAAACTCTCTTGTTCCAATTTGTAATCCCACCAGTCAGAAAGGTGCTTATTTCCCTGAATTCTTACCAACATCCTTTGCTATTTCAATAGCTTTTTCTGAGTCACAAAAAAAAGTACTTCAATTTCCATTTATCTGATTACTAAACAAATCAAACGTTTGTTCACATTCACTGTCCTATTTCTTTAGTGATTTATCTGTTGATATGTTTTTGTCCGTTTTTACACTGGAATATTGATGCTCCTTTTTGATTTTAAGCTTTCAATATTTACTTTCTAGCATTTGTCCTTTAATTTTGTGACGTTTTGAAGACATGTAAAATTTTTATTGAGTTATATATACAAAGCTCTTCTGTAAATTGTTTTATATGCTCATAAAATCTGTTCAGAGGATAAAATCTATTTATCGATATATATACACCATTTTTGGTATTCATTCCTTCTTGAGGATACAAGTTTCATCGCAAGTCATTTCCCTCCAGCCTGAGGAGCATTCTATAGCATTTCTGGTGTGCAGGTCTCCTTACAATGAATTCTCTCAACTTTAGTTTATCTGAAAAACGTCCTAATTTTCACCTTCATGTTTTATGGATATTTTTGCTGAATTCAGAATTCCAGGTTGACAGCTTTATCCTTTTGAACTTTATTTAAAAAAATTTTTTTTAATGTTTATTCAATTTTGAGAGACTGAGCGTGACCTGGGGGGCGCGGCACGGAGGGAGGGAGGGAGAGAGGGAGAGGGAGACAGAGGGAGAGGGAGATGGAGAGGGAGAGAGAGGGAGAGGGAGAGAGAGGGAGGGAGACACAGAATCCAAAGCAGGCTTCAAGCTCTGAGCTGTCAGCACAGAGCCCGACATGGGGCTCAAACCCACAGACCACAAGGTCCTGACCTAAGCTGAAGGCAGGCGCTTAACCAACTTAGCCACCCAGGCACCCCTGGGAGTCCCATAATGTAAACAAATACTTATCAAAATCCACTTTAAAGCTTTCTTTCTAAAAGACAATATATACTATTCACAGCAACTCTATTTTTCATAGTAACAATGGTTTTCCTGATACCATAAATAACTGACAATTTAAGTTATAGAAAAAGGAATCACTGTTTATCTGACCAAATGATCTAGTATACAGAACATTCATTTAGGTCACAGGGCATAACTTCAGGAACCAATACTGATAAATAAACAGTGGGGGAAAACCTATGTTTCCACACTATCTCCTATGTAGAGAGTAGCTAGGCACAATTTAATGTAGCAATTGACTACCAAAAAAAAAAAAGAATTATCATAAGCCACCCCTGGATCAGACCACACTAGAAGTGATGTACTAGAAATGATGTGTCCACACATAAGCTAATTTCAGCCCAAAGTAAATAGAGCTTTTGTAAATCAGAACCATCTCATTAAGAGAAGCTTAAGGCATTAATGTTTCTGGATTTTCATATATGCCTTTCCCTAAACAAATATAAACCACTAAAGTTTATTACAATAAACCTTGTTGTTACTCAAAAGATTTAAATGTTTAAAGTTTTTAAGTTATGCCATTCATTTTACCAACTTTAAATTTGGAAAATCCCTATTTTCCTCTAATAAATCTATCCCCCAATATACCTGCCAAATTCAGCTGGAGCAGCAGTGCAGGCTCCAAGCATAAGTCTTGCTCTCCAAATAATATTAAGAGGACACACTCTTTTATAAAAACTCTCAATTATTAAACATCTCCTTATACAATCTGGTAAAAATATAATAGGCATAACAACAAATTTTTGGAGGAGGATAAAAATGCTTAAGAATAACAGCTAATACATGGACAGGCTTCAAAGAAATCCATGAAATCTCTAAAACAGTATACTAAATCCTGAATATATGTATATTCTAGGGACAGAAGCCACAGCTCTCAAGAAATTCTCCAAGGAGCCTAAAGTATAACAAACGTTAACAGCTACTGCTGGGATGCTGGAATTTCTGTAAAAGTTATTTTCAGTTTCTGTAAATTTTCTGCTCTCAGTAATTTATATTAGTATGATATTCATATCTGTACTAATTATTACCTCAGTTAGAACATACTTGTATTCCATTAAGATTTGAAGTTGCAGGGGCGCCTGGGTGGCGCAGTTGGTTAAGCGTCCGACTTCAGCCAGGTCACGATCTCGCGGTCCGGGAGTTCGAGCCCCCGCATCGGGCTCTGGGCTGATGGCTCAGAGCCTGGAGCCTGTTTCCGATTCTGTGTCTCCCTCTCTCTCTGCCCCTCCCCCGTTCATGCTCTGTCTCTCTCTGTCCCAAAAATAAATAAAAAACATTGAAAAAAAAAATTAAAAAAAAAAAAAAGATTTGAAGTTGCAGTTCTTTCCAAAAGAGTTAAGTTTTGGGGAAGGTTAAAAAACAACTTTCATTCTTAAAACAAATGTCTCAGGTTCACAATGCAAGAATAAACGTGAGATATGTAGATGGCCTAGAATAATTTATCAAACATTTAAGAAACAAAATTCTACAAATAAAGGCTAATCAATATTGTATATTCAAAAGACAATTGAAGGGCACCTGGGTGGCTCAGTCCGTTGAGTGACCGACTTCGGCTCAGGTCATGATCTCACAGTTTGTGAGTTCAAGCCCCATGTGGGGTTCTGAGCTGACAGCTCAGAGCCTGGAGCCTGGTTCCGATTCTGTGTCTCCCTCTCTCTGCCCCTCCCCCACTCATGCTCTGTCTCTCTCTGTCTCAGAAATAAACACTAAAAAAAGATTTAAAAAAAAAAAACAAAAGACAATTGGTTACAAATAGGCATATAAAGAGATTTTAATGCTATTACGTCATCTTCACTTAAAATGGCAATTACCACTGGAAAATGTTAAGTTTGTCATTCTTCATAGAGTCAATAGCAGTATCTCTATTTAAAACATAACGGACACAAAGAGGTAAAATATTTGATGTCCAATGAGAAAGAATCAACAATGATGCTAGAAATACAGTCTAAATGCCTTTCAATTTGTGTATATCTCCTCAGAAACGTGACCATATTATATGCAGCTCTAAGGAAATCTGCGTTCTATTTATTGCTACCAAGTGGTTTTGTGGCTTTGGTTTAGTAACAACTTCTCTGTATCATCTGTAAAACAGGGAAAACACAACTGTGGCATAGATATTATATTCTCACCTGTTTCATTTTCCTCCTGAGCACATATGAGGACCACATTTTCCATTCCATTTGTAGCTAGATGCAGTCATGTGTCTAGTCCTGACCAATGTGAGTTCAATGATGCATGCTCCTTCCAGAACTGGTCCCTAAATCAGCCCTTCAAACATCCTCTGAGGTCTCACTAGTAACTCGGGGGGGGGGGGGGGGGGGGGGACTCCAAGCAGGCCATAGGGGCAGCTGAGTCACGAGATGGAAGGAATCTGAATACCTGAGTCATCCACATGGTTTTTTGTGTGATGAGAAATAAACTCTTTCATTGTGCTCCACCATGAGATTTGGGGGTTATCTATTTCAGACACAATAATCTTACCTACCTTAGTGGGGGGAAGATAAAATGAGGTAAAAAAATTTAAAGTAGAAGATAAAATGAGGAAGGGATTTTTTTTTTAACGTTTATTTATTTTTGAGACAGAGAGACTGAGCATGAACGGGGGAGGGGCAGAGAGAGAGGGAGACACAGAATCGGAAACAGGCTCCAGGCTCTGAGCAGTCAGCACAGAGCCCGACGTGGGGCTCGAACTCACATACCGCAAAATCGTGACCTGAGCCGAAGTCGGACGCTTAACCGACTGAGCCACCCAGGCGCCCCGAGGAAGGGATTTTTAAATTCTATACAAATGTGGGGTAATGATAGCAACTATTTTTTTATATATATTTTAACGTTTATTTATTTTTGAGAGAGAGAGACAGACAGACACAAGCAGGGGAGGGGCAGAGAGACACACACACACACACACACAAAGAATCTGAAACAGGCTCCAGGCTCTGAGCTGTCAGCACAGACAGGGGTTCAAACTCATAGACCACAAGATCATGACCTGTGCCCAAGTCAGACTCTTAATCGACTGAGCCACCCAGGCACCCCCACAACCATTTTTTAAAATGTTTGTTTTTGAGAGAGGGAGAGACAGAGCATGAGTGGGGGGAGGGCAAAGAGAGAGGGGGAGACAGAATTGGAGCTCAGGCTCCAGGCTCTGAGCTGTCAGTACAGAGCCAGATGCAGGGCTAAAACCCACGAACCAGGAGATCATGACCTGAGCCAAAGTCAGAGGCTTAACTGACTAAGCCACCCAGGCACCCCATGGTAGAAACTTTTTATCCAGAAAGTAAAGCAGAAACTTTGGAGTCACTACATCTGGGTTCAAGTTCAGCCTCTGACACATATTAGCTAGGTGTGTGACATTGTGTTAAATTACTAAGACAGTTTCTTCAACTATAAAATAAGAACAATACCTACAGCCCACCAGATTATTATTAGGATTAAGTGAAATAACATATACAAAGAATCCAGCAGAGGGTATGGCACATATTAACCACTTAACAAATATTATCCAAACTATTACAAATATCTGAGAGGATGGCACAAACCACCTACTGGATAAAACTGTTGGAAGGATTGTAACACTTAAGGCTAGAAATAAAATGAAACAAATTCTTGGCTCCAAAAGGGCTTTTGTAATGTAATCAGAAAAGTTAGGCTTTTGGTAGTTTAGAACACATCAGTATAATACATTAAATTCTCTAAGGTAAATATAAATAATGATTTTAGTCTTAAGTTTATATAGCTACAAACCTACCTCAAGTGATCGTTCTAATATTACAAGTGGGATAATTTCAGTTCAACTACTTATAAATGGGTGAAGTGGAGGTAACTGAAACAGATGATTAGCATAGTCACTATCAGTTTCCAGCAAAGTTCTTTAGAAAGACTCAAATACACTACCATGAGCTCTATCCTTAAAATAGTTTCTACAATTTCACAGAAAAAGAAACTAAAAGTTCAGAGTAAATGATTCCCATATACCACAAAGCTTCTCCAAAGAAGCAGTCCTTAAACAGCTTCACAACATACACCTGCTACATTTATCTCTTAAAGCCTGTTAGTGATTGGGAGGTAGAACAGAATGGTACTTTGTGGTTTTAGTAATATTCATTACAAATAATACTCATTACTTAATCCATTACAAAAAGCAAGCTACTGCAGAAAGAAAAGGCATTATTCATTCCATTTTTCCAATTAAAAAAAAGATTAAAGACATTTTGGCTGGCTCATTCCAGACCCTCTTTGTTCAGAAAGGGAAACAATACATCAGTAGGGAAATAGGTGGGAAAGCATAATGCAAAATGCTGGGCATGACAGAGTGCCCAGAAACATTAAAAAGTTTTAAAATAGGTTTTAAAAAAGATACCTAGGTGTCAACATTTTTTGAACTGGTTAAAATACTCATTGCTACAGATCAACAGAAGGGAATTACTAACCTAGTCTGAAATCTTAGTCTACCTACTGTTTTGAATTTCAATGTCCTTATTTGAAAGTTGAAGTGATTGGACCAGATAATGTCTAAAAGACTATGATTCTAACATACAAATGTGTAGAGTTTTAATATACAGCATATTCCAGAGTGAAAAGTGGATAATTTAGACTGTAAGATAAAGAATTTTTGGTTTTGTTTTAAGAATGTCTCCAAATCCTCGGGCACCTGGGTGGCTCAGTTGGTTAAGCATTCGACTCTTGATTTCAGCTCATGATCCCGTAGTTCATGCATGGGTTTGGGCCCAGCGTCAGGCTCTGTGCTGGCAGTGTGGACCCTACTTGGGATTCTGTCTCCCTCTCTCTCTCTGCCCTTTACCCACTCATGATCTCTTTCTGTCTCTCTCAAAATAAACAAACAGGGGCGCCTGGGTGGCGCAGTCGGTTAAGCGTCCGACTTCAGCCAGGTCACGATCTCGCGGTCCGGGAGTTCGAGCCCCACGTCAGGCTCTGGGCTGATGGCTCAGAGCCTGGAGCCTGTTTCCGATTCTGTGTCTCCCTCTCTGTCTGCCTCTCCCCCGTTCATGCTCTGTCTCTCTCTGTCCCAAAAAAATAAATAAACGTTGAAAAAAAAAAATTTTTTTTAAAATAAACAAACAATAATAAATAATAAGTTATCTCCAAATTCTCTCAAATGTTAGTATACTCTTCTGCTTTAGTAAATCCAGTTGAATGAGTATAATCTTTGCCTTTCTGATAATCTTTTTCTAACCAATTAACATATTTTTTGAGACCAAATACAGAAGCACATAGGACACTGAACTGGAATTACTAAGTTGAACTGAAAGTCAGGATATAAGACTTCACTTGGTTTTACAACTCTCCCAATATGACTATGCTTCACTCTCTTACCCTGTCTATAAAACAAGGGAAAATGTGCTATCATCTATTTCACTGGAGTAGTATTAAAGTATGTCTTTGAAACACTTTGAACCACTCAGACAAGACTCTTACAGAAGAGATTTTTTTCATTATTAGTAACTTATCATACCAAGTCTAAGTATAAAAACAAAAGAAAGAAGTTCCCATGAGACTACTGCATATGGGAAGTCCTCTTACCTCCTACATTGGAATCAGTTACAATTAATAAATCAATATAAGATGTTCTTATAATACACAGAATCTGGAAAGGTGACTAGGCCCATTGCAGCACCAGATTTTAAATCTCTGATCTACATAAAAACTGCCTGAACTAATCTATCCTTCAGTTTTTGTTTATATGAATAACCAACATTTCTTAAATAGGCATTCTTAAAATCATGAAATAAGGAAGGTCCTTTGGAAAGAGGGGTAGGGACAGATAAATAGGTGTGAATGGCGAAAATAAAACTATTCAGAAAAGATATATTATGTACAGCACAAGATATATTATGTATATATAGCACAATGACTATTTTATCCAAATCAAGGGTGGCAGTGGTTCCCTAGTAAGAAGTTATTCACAAATATAGCTAAATCAAATAGATGCTTCCTTACAGCTAGCAAAATACCCTTTAATTAAAAAAAAAAAAAAAAAAACTTAGGGTGGGAGGGAGGGGAGGGTGGGTGATGGGTATTGAGGAGGGCACCTTTTGGGATGAGCACTGGGTGTTGTATGGAAACCAATTTGACAATAAATTTCATATATTGAAAAAAAAACTTAAACTATTATTATGGATGAATATCCTTTGCCTTTTTGCATAAACATAATACACTTTACTAATGTCCTTAATAAAAATTTCTGGAATCACGTAGTAAGTTGAACGGTGGCCTTCAAAAGAGATGTTCCCATCCTAGCCTGGAACCTGTTAATAATATCTCATTTGGAAAAAAAATTTATAATCACTGACCTAGAATGATTGTGGAGATAAGATACGAGTCAGGCCTTGAAAGAAGAGAAGGACCTTAGATAAGCAGAGAAGATGAAAAAGAGTATTCCAGACAGACAAATGCATAGGAAAAGTCATGGAGGTGAAAACTATCCACATTTTGTTAACATATTTACCAAATAGATCAATTGGCTGCAGTGTGGGGTTTTTTGGTAGTAGAATGGTGAGAGACTTAGGTTAGATTGTGGAAGGCTTTGAATACCATGAAAAATCTGAAATTTATCTGTGGGAAGCAAATGGTGATTTGTAAACAAAAAGACTAACATAATCATGCAGAAACCAGGTGATTAATGAAATTTCAGTCTGGGAAAATAGAAAGTGGTCTGAGCTTTTGGCTCTACCACATTGTCCAACAGCACTTTCTGAAATGATGGAAGTATTCTAGACCTGCACTGTCCAATATGGTGGCCAGTAGCCACCTACAGCTATGGAGCATTTGAAATGGGAGTGGTGCAACTGGGGAACTGAAATTTTAATTTTTTAAAATGTTAACTAATTTAAACTTAAATAGCCCCATGTGGCTAGTGATGATATACTGGACTGAACAGCTCTAGAGTTTTCTCACTTATAAAACGCAAAGTGCAATGAGAACACTAGTGTCCCTAGGCTAAGTTCCACAGCCAAATAAAGTTGGTGCAGCATTCTGATAAAAGCAAACAGGTATTCAAGCAGATGCACCTGAGCATGACTGAAACAGTTCCAGGTTTGTAACCTTTTCATTTCACTCTTTTCATCTCCTTGATTTACTTAAGAGACCCACTCTGTCTCTTGCTGATTTTTCAAATTGGTCTTTAGGTTGATGTTTCCCATGAGTCTATAGTTAAATAGGTAAGGCATCTAATTTAATAGAATTTCTGTGGAAAGGAACAAACATTTCATACAAAAATGCCCCTAGAGCTATGCTGCCCAGTGTGAACACATACTGGAAAAAAGACAGTATGAATAAAAGAATGTAAAGGCACTCATTCATACATGTTGAAATGATAATATTTTGGATACACGGAGTTAAATAAAATATATTATGAAAATTAATACACCTGTTTCTCTTTAATTTAGCCAATAGAAAATCTTAAATTACATTTATGACTCACATTAAATTTCTCTTAGACAGCCCTGCTGTAGAGAAAGTTATGACATAGATACCTCACAATATACATACTTTATTCAGTTAGTACATACTTACTCAGCATCTATTATTGTCAAGCTTTATGCAACGTTCTGAGACTTTAACAGTGAAGAAAGAGAATGGTCCCTGCCATCAAAGAGCTTAAATTATCTCCTACACTTCTGCACATTTTACATATATTATCTCATTTGTGATAATGCATAAAGATAATTTAATTTTAGAATACTTTACCATTTGGGGGAGCAACGGTCAATGTATAACTAAGAAATTACAAAACAAAGATTCACACTAATGACTATTTTTGTGATACACTAGTTATATTACTATGCTATATAATATGTATCTGGAAGCCTAATACTATCACATTCCCAGTAGCTTCTCCTGGTTTCTTGATCCCTCCCTCTAACTAGTTTGCTCCCTCTTTATGGCTCACCTCTCTCAGACTGTCTCTTCGACTGGCAACCTGCCTGCTATTCACATTACAGCAGGGTTATTTATACTTCCAGGGGTCTCCAAAGAAGGAAAGAGGTTGAAAATATAAGTGTACGTAATTTCAAGCAGCCAACTTCAGTTTTTTGAACCCAAGACTGAGTTTTGAAGTTTCTTTTCAGCTTAAATGAGGTAATTTCTGTAGGATTTTGCTTTATAATTCAATGCACAAACTTATTTGAGGGCTGAAACAACTCATTAGTTTTGTTCTACTGAAGCTTTCACATAAGAAAACTCTCCCAAATAGGGCTTCAGAAACAAATTAACAAGTAGTATTTCTCTAGCAAATGATTTTTAAAATAAAATACTAGGTAACATCAATAGGTCAAGAATATATAGGATTTTAAGGCTAATGGCACAACTTTCAGGAAAATGTTACTAATAAACTAAATGTTTAGGTTTGACAGCTACAAAGAGAGCAAATACAAACAAAACTGCTGTACTTTATCAAAGGGTGGCAATTTTTCCTAATTTAATAAAGTATTACTAATATATGATAGTTATTGAGAAACAAAATGAAGTACCCAAGTTTTAACTACCCAAAATGATTTCACTGCCTTTTTTGGTTGAAGTCTACCAGCATCTGAAATACAGATGTGTTTAGGAAAGGAATACTATTCCTTGGTCTTTAGCTGTATGCAGGTGTGGCTATATACATAGTTGTTTCAATGTTACACATCTGCTGCCAGCAAACAGAAAACTCACTTTATGATATTAAAAAAAAAAACTGAAGAAAAATAATAATTACTCCCGATTTGGGGGAAAAAAAAATCACCTAAGGAAAATGTAGCTATTCTCCTTAAGTAACTGCATTAGCCTTTTGCTAAAAAGGAGTCAAACCAAATTTAAGCTAACATACTTCATATATGATCATGGGTCCTCTCAATCATTAACTATTAGTGCTACCATGCCATCAAATATACAATGCAATCAAATATAAGTTTAGAAATTCAACTTCTGTTTGCTCTCCAGTCCAAAATGGCCTATCTTTTATACAGGCCCCAAACAATAAAAGAGCATAAAGTTTAGTGCAAAACCAGCCTGCCTTTGACAATCAACTGTCACTTGTTAGTAGCATCAGAAAAACAAGTAACGATTCCTGAGATTTCCTTTATAACTTCAAGACAGAATAAGTATAAGGAGGCAATTCAGATGTAAATGTAACAAAATTTATCCCCAGCTCACTCTTACTCTGTGCCCAGAACTAGCTTAGGGACTTTTACATGTTATCACAAATATTTGTCCTCCTCTTCCCCTTTGATAAATTCAGAAAATTACATTGTTCAGTCCTCAGTGCCCTCCAGATTAAAAAAAAACCAACAAAAAATAAAGGAAGAAGAAAAGCAGGAGGATGGGAGATGGTTACAAACCAAAGAACTTCTGTGATAAGTCTAAATTAAGTGTTAAGATAAAATCAGAACCCGCCATAATATATGAGATTCTTTCAAATGTTAAAAAAGTTTGCTTCAAATTACCTATATTTAATTCTATCTAACAACCTCATTAGAATAGTATCTTTCAATCTGATCCCATTAAAGAGAGGTGGCCCCAAGGTGTCTTACATTCAAACTGCAAAAAAAATTACGACTTTCCCTACTTCAAATTTATGAGGTGCATTTATTTTCCGTAAAATGAAGGATCTTTAAAAACAGATATTGATCTTAGTATCTTTCATACATTAGGTGGAAAAAAATATGGTTTCATTTAGTCAAGTAGAAAAGCACCCCAAATTCTACAAATCACCACCAAAATTTTAAAAAGAAATTAAAACAGTGGTTAGAGGACAGTAAATTGGGACTGCTCTTTATATAAACTCTAATCTTCAACTGAGGCCTTCCCCAAATAAAACAACAGTTTTTTAAGTAGCTACTATCTGAAGACTTCGGTTGTGTTTCAATTCCTGAAACAAGCTGCAGTTTTAAAAGTTAATCTTACTAGAATCCTCCTGGAAGTCAAAGATATTGAAAAAAATACTTTAACATAAGATGCCAAAGTAGAATTATTGTTCCCTCAGCAAGACACCTTGCGGTGCCATTAATAGTTTCCATGGAGGCATGAAATTTAAACTTCAGTTATACTGTATACAGTCATTTTAAAGGAGAAGATTAAACAAAGAAAAAGGTTTTGTTGTTGTTGTTGTCGCATAATTTGATTAAGCCCCCAGACTGAATTCCAAATCTTTACCATGGAATTGCAACTGGCAAGGAAAGAACACTTGAAAATAAGAGTTAACAATAGATCATCGCCATTTTCTACACAGAGAGAAGTATTTACATTTTAATTCAGTTCAGGCAGCTGGGTGCTAAGGACGCATAAAAAGGCAAATATGGTAATAGCTTCAATTATAAACAGACGTGGAGAGCTGCCTATTAAGATGGTTAATGGCAAAACTGAAAATGAAAACAAGGCATACCGTCATACTTCCCATAACCAAGAGTCAAGGCAATCTAGGTTAAAATAATAAAAAACGAATAAGCCATATTCTCACAAAAAGAAAAAGAGAGAAGTGGGACTGAAAGAAAAGATCACGATCATTTCAAGGCAGCCAGTCAGGGGGAAAGACTGCTTGCTGCCTCCACTGTTTACTAATATTTAAAACTAGCATTTCCAGTCAACACCTGGGTTTGAAAATCGCAGCAGCACGGAAAGGCTGGGTCCTTTCCGACGTAAACCCAACAGAACATTCGGCAACGTTTTGCATAGTAAATATTACCCAGAATAAAGCATTGTTCGCGTATTTCCACCTTTAAAGACCAAAGAGAAAAAAAACAAAAAAAAACAAAAACGAAGACCCTTCTTTCTCCCATAAATAGCCTTCACCCCTCTCTCCCCTCTTTTACTTATCGCCCTTGCCGCGCGGGGTTAATGAACCCTAAACTTCTTTTTCTTCTTCCCATTACTGGAAACGGGGGGAAAGAGCAACGAGAGAGGGGAAGGAACCCAGATGACAGGAAAAACTGGAAATCAAAACCAGTGGCGTTTCTTCCTGGGCGAAGGCTAGGAACTCCCTGAAGGTTTCGCGTGACGGAGACAAGCCTGGAAGACCCCTATTAAGCCCCTGTTAACGTATCTTTTGAGCCCACGGCGACACCATTTTTCGTCTCATTTCTGCTGCTGAAGGGGGTGGCAGTTCCCCCGGATGAACCTTCACGGGCGCACGCCTCCCCTTCCCTAAAGCCCCCGCAGCAGGGGTTGGGGGGCTGTGGCCCCCGCTCCGAATTTACAGCGAGGCCCGGAAATCGGTCCCGTTAGAGCCGATTTCACCCATCAGGAATGCGCTCCACCCCCGCTGCCTCCCCGCGGCGGCCGCCCTCGGTGTCGGCTGCTTCAGGGGCCCGGGAAGTGCTGCAGGGGAGCGCCGCTCCGCCCGTCACAACACTGCTGGGTCGGCCGCCGACTCCACAGACTGGCCGGGCCGGGAGAGCAGAGCTCGGGCGGAGCCCGAGCGGCCGAGGGGGCGCCAGCGCCGGGCGGGGGACGCGGAACCAGCCCCAGGCCTGACCCCCAGGTCCAGGACCGGCCCCGGCCTCGGCCCCGGGCTGAGCCCGAGAGGCGGCGCCTTTCCCGTGGGATTTCTGAATCCATTTCCGTCCCGGGAAGGGGCGCGAGGGCAGCGGCCGTGCCAGAGCGCCTCGGGTCGGAAACGGGAGCCGCCCCTGCCCTCCTTTACCCGGGCGCAACCTCTTCCCGTGCCCGCCCGTACCTTCAACTCCTCGGAGCGGCGGTGGGCGCCGGAGTGCGGGTGAACAGGCCCATCTCCCGGCGGCAGCGGCAGAAGCCGAAGGAAGTACGGAGGAGGTTTCCTCAGACCCGCCGAGACGCCTCTCAGCTGGGGCGGAGGGAACGCAGAGGAGGGGTCCCGAGGGCCGCTTTCCCGAACTCCTCCTCCGCAGTTCTGTCTTGACGGCTGTTCCCGGGAACCAGCGCCACAACTGCCATTCTCCCCCTCCTTCAGCCCCCGCTGTCTCCGCCTCCTCCTCCCACTCCTTCCTCCCGCCCCCGACCCACCCAGCCCCGCCCCGCTCCGCTTCGCTCCGGCGCGCTGCCCGCGTGCCGTGCGTCATGGCGTCACGCCCACCGGGCCCGCCGCGGGCGGCTCTGGGACGCTGTCGTTAGCTCCGGCGCGTTGGCCCCGGCTGGTCTCGGCGCGCCCCGCCCGCGACCGGGTGGCCGGGAGGGCAGCCCCTCGCTTGTCCTCTACGCGGGCCAGTCAGCCGTCCTTTCTGCCCCTCGGCCCGCAGCACTTCGCCCTTAGCGGGGCAGGTGTCTCCTAAGAGAATGGGTGGGGTGGCCGGATCTGCGTCCTAGGTGATGGAGGATGCTGGACTCGAGGACCCTGGCTTTTTGGTGTTTCGCACGCCATAAATTATTCGTTTCTTTGTGTTCTCACGGTTCACCTGCTAGATTGGCAACCCCAGGGAAAGCAAGGCCGGGATGTTGCTGCAAGTTTCTGCCGCTCCCCGAGTGAAATGTTTTCCCCTCCTGTGGCTGCGCCCCCACCCACTCGTTCTTACAGTTTTAAGCAGGGGCTGCTAGCAACAGCGCTTAGCTCAATGTCAGGGTGCAGAGAATATCTGCCACCCTCCTCTTCCCTTCCCCCCATCACTTAATTTCACAAAGTCGCTTAAGTATTCAGAATTCATACTTCAGTACTTACTGATACATTCTGAATTACTTTAATCCAGCTTTATCTGTTCCATCCCCTCTTATCCTTTAAGCCAGTCATGCCCCCTTTAAATTTTTTAACCTGCACATGATTTAGTATCAGTTCTTTTTAGTTGAATAAACATTCATTGCAGACCTGGTCCATTCCCTCATAGTTGATTTCTCTACAAGATTCCTTGGCATATTGAGAAATGGAATGTTATGGATGCTGGACAGAATGTCCATTTGCCATCTGTTACTTAACAAAATATATCACCCTATCTATTCTTGTTTTAGTGTGTCTGTCCAATTTAAATTAGAAACAAACCAAGGAGCCATGGTGTTTCAGACGGTACTTGGTAGCTTTGGTAACCCAGTAAATGTTTACCAATTAGAAAACTAAACAAGCAAGGCAGTTAAGCCCAAGTATTTTTTTTTTTACCACAAATCTTAAAAGAAGTAATGATGAATATGTTTATTTTCATTTATTGGAAGTTTTAAAGCTGTTTTATACTCCTTGAAGGCTGCCTACCATTTAATCAATGGGATACTTTGTACAAGTAGTACCAGAATAGTAAGTTAAATGGATTTATGGAACAGTATTCATACATAATATAATCCTTGAGAATGTATCAACATGTTGAACATTTAAGAACAGATAGGGCAATGGCTTGAAAGGAGGTTTTGAGTAAAGAGGCTGTACAAAGTGAAATGGTCTTGTACTCTGTACATTGTCATATTTTCCAGAGGTGCCTTTTCCTGCTTGTCTTCTTGAAAGCTGGAGGGATTTCCTACTCTTCACTAAGGCAACATAGATATATTAAAAAACAAATATTTATTGAACATCTCCACTTGAATCCCCATGGGTACCTCAAACTCGGCCTGTCCAAGACAGAATTTCTCTTTTCCTCTAAACTTGTGTCTCTCATTCACCCAGGCCCAAACCAGAAATCGAGGATTCTTACCAAGCACCCTCCTTTCAGTCACTTCCAATTCATAATTAACCATCCCTGTTAAACATTCCTGCACTCTCCCTTCTATACTCTCCTTCGGCCTTTAGGGCAGTGATTTCTACTTTGCACATTAGAATCCCCTGAGGAGCTTTAAAAAAATCCTGATGCCCAGGCTGCCTCTGCCAATTAAGTTAGTATCTCTGAGGATGGCACTCAAGCATCAGGATATTTTTTTTTTTAACTCTCCAGGTGATTCTAGTGGTTGAAAACTATTGCTAGGGCCTCATCATTATTCACCAGATTACTGCAAAGGCATAATAATTGGCCCTAGGTGCCTTGAATTTTGGCAGCATTGTCCCTTCTTTCCCTACTGTCTTCTAATTCATTCAAAATCAATTCAATAAATATTTATTGAGTGCCTAGTGGGGGGGGGTCCCAATATAGCAATGAAAAAGATAGCCCTTGTATGTGGTCTCATAGTCTGGGGGAGTGGGGTGGCACAATTGGGGGGAGGAAGAAAAAAAACAAAGAAATAAAGGAAAGGAAATAAATTTACCCGTGTAACATATAGAAACCAGGAAGGCTGTTACCTTAGTTTGGTGTCTCCAACTAAAGTCTACTCCTCTGACATTTGAGCTGGGTTCTACAAGACAAGAGGAGGCAAACAAGTGAAGGGATGGGAAAGGTAGAGGAAACAGTAGGTGCAAAAGTCCTAGCCAAAGTTGCCAAGTTTAAGGCAGCTAGAGACTGAAGCATAATCAGGACGAGGGAGTAGAACATGGAGTTAAAGAGGCAGGAGGAAGCCAATTATGTAAGACATTTTGAGGTCATCATAAGGAGAATTCTAACTGGTTGGTATGATATATGATTAGACACAATAGATTTTCAAGTGGAGAGACACCTGATTTACCTCTGAAAAGGATCATTCTGGTTGTTCTGGGGACCACATTCTGGCAGAGCAAGACTGGAAGCAGGGAGACCAATTAGGAGGCTACTTCAAGAATCTAGGAAAGAAATCATAGTTCTTTGAACCAAGGTGGAGACGAAAGAGGATGGTTCCAGTATTTGTTTAGAGGCAGAATTGGTAAGACTTGCTTAGAATGGAGTGAAAGCAGGGATGAGAGGAAGAGAACAGGGTTACAATAACAGCTGCTTTTTACTGAATACATGTTACCTGACAGGCATTGTTCTAAGTGGTTTATAAGTATTCAGCCATTTAATAATCACAAGAGTCCCAAAAGATAGGTGCTATTCTTTTTTAAAAAAAAATTTTAATGTTTATTTATATTTGAGAGACAGAGAGAACAGGGGAGGGGCACAGAGAGACAGAGACAGAATCTGAAGCAGGCTCCAGGCTCTGAGCTGTCAGCACAGAGCCTGACGCAGGGCTCGAACTCACCAGCCAGGAGACAGTGACTTGAGCTGAAGTCAGATGCTTAATGGACTGAGCCACCCAGGCGCCCCAAAAGATAGGTGCTATTCTTATCCCATTAACAAACTAGTATCTGAGGCTTGAGGGTAAGTAATTTGCTCAAAGTTACATAGCTGGTAAGTGGCAGAACTGGGATTTGGACCATGCAGGCAAGTTAGTCTGACTCTAGAATTCATATTCTTTTTCTACCCCAACCATAGCCCCCTCCATTGGTGTCACAGTCAAAGTGAAATTTTCATCCACATTAAACTACTTAGGGTACCATAAATCCTTTCTCCTTCCTCCACTTCTCTCCTCCTTCTTCTTTCCTCCCTCTCTGTTACACATGAGCATTTACTTTTCTTTGCACGTGCTGTCTACTATACCTAGAATGCCCTCTCCCCTCTCCTTCCCTTCCTGGCTCAATGTAGCAACCTTTGCTGGTCCTTACAGGCTACGTCAGGCCCACCTTTATGGCTCCATAGCAACCCTGTGCTTACCTCCATAATTTTCTATGTAAGGTGCTTCATCCTTATTTGTAGGTCTTTCCCACTAAACTTTGAAGGCAGGTAACTTAATGCCCAATACATAAGACAGAGAGCAAGGAGGTTTTCTCTGGTCATTGGGAGATACAAATGTGGTAATGCATTGTCCTTGCCTTCAAGAAGCTTGTAAACTTGACAAGGAAACAGACACATAGAAAATCACTCTAATACAAGGACCAAAGGTATCATAGAAACAACATGTTATAGGACAGGACATTGGAGGCAAGAAAGTTGGCTTGAAGGTTCTGCTGGGGAAAAAAAAATGCAACCAGAAACGTGATCTTTGGGGCTTTATTCTCCACCATCATTTAACATGGCTTGGGGAGGCAGCCTTGGGACCTCATCCAGATAGACTTGGGAGATTCTCGGTTGCCACAGTTGATTCACTGGAATGTGCTACTTCCTGACTTCTCACTTTTACCTGTCCCTATGTGAATAAGTGTATTGATCTCCAGTTTGTTCAATTCCCTTTCTGGCAAGGTCAGAAATTTCTTCTTATGCAAGTCCCTCCTTTTTCTCATGTGTGAGGCTTCAGAACTTGGGTTCTAGCTGTGGGACCTTGGGAAAGTTACTGAACTCCTATGACCCACAGTGTTGGGCCCAGTGTGTAAGGCGTGAGGGTTTTGCCCTGCATTACCACAAGGGGTGTCACTGACATAGACCACACTGTGGTCATAGATCACACATGGATGCGCTTCATAGTAGGCCTTCTCAACATGACCCATCATGAAATAGGGGGAAAATAGTACCTACCCCTTTGAGTTGTTCTCAGAACTAAATGAGTAAATGTAGATACAGCACTTAAGCTTGGCATGTAGTAAATCATCAGTAAATGTTAGCTGCTATTACAAGGTAAAGGGAAGCCGGCTAGAGTGGGAATTAATCCAGCTAGGATTTTAAAAGTGGGGTCATCTGTGTCCCTGCTTGGGTGGTTCTCTTCATTGTTAGGACCATAGAGGGAATCTGGAGAGGAAAGCACTTTTCTCTTCCAAATTGAGGACCTAGGACCCTCAGGGGAAAAATCCTTCAGGTGGCTGAAAGCTGAGTTGCTCTGATCCACCAATTCCTCCTGCCCCATCTCTCGCTCACCACCTTCCACACGGAAATGGCACCATATACTCCCCAAAGCCAGCCCAAGCCACTCTTTCTTGTGGAAAGATTAGACTCCCTGAAGGGCTATGAATCAGCCTGTAGGGTGGTATTTCTCAAAGTGTAGGCTAGAATCATCATTGCTAGAATCACATGGAGCACCTGTTAAGATAAATTCCTGGGTTCTATCTCAGACTTACAGAATCATTATCTGTGAGATGGTAGTCCTGGAATCTAGTTTTTAACAAGCTCTCCGGGTAATTCATACTACATGTTTGAGAACTACAGCTTAAGTGCTTCAGCCATGATGACAATATCCCAGCTTCAAGCAGTTTTCTTTCACAAGATCTCTCATTAGGCTCCTTAGGAGGGAGGGTATCTCATTCCTCTTCAGGGGACCCATCCAGTTGTCTATAATCTGGTTCATTCTCCCTCCCACCCATTATCAGAAATGGTATCTCCTTTAACCTTCTCTTGGTAGAGACTGGAGCCTCAGGCCACCATTATCCATTGTTTATTCCAGTCTTTCTTAATTACCTTCCCTATTTGACTCATTCATGAGTTACCCTACTCTGAGCTGGTGACCTGGGCTAGAAATCCCCAGAACCCCTTATAACTAGAGCTGGTTAGACTCACTCTATGTTGGACAGGGTACGTTTGCCTGACTAGGTCCAAAGTGATGTGTTGCACTAGAAGCAGGATATCAGTGGGTGATGAGCAAGGACTTAGAATGACCATATGTCCCAGTTTGCTCAGGAGATCCCTGCTTATACCTGTTGTGGGGGCTTAATTATTAATGGTACCCCTTTCACTCTCAAAGAGTCCTGGGATAAACAAATTATCGTCATCCTGATAACGAGCCTCATGTCAAGACCAACAGTTGCAATGCTTTAGCCCTTGGATTGTGCCTAGACCACCCCCTTCCTACTCTCCCAGCCACCAATCCAATGGCATGGTTCCTTCTTCTCAGATTTCCTTAATGAATTTACTTTGGTGTAATACTTTGGACTTACATTAAGGGATTTATAAGAAAGCACCGTGAAAATTGTTGCTATATTTACTCTCTCTGACTGTATCTGAAGAATGTTTTTTTTTGTTGTTGTTGTTTTTTTTGGTTTTAGCACCTGGAATAGCTGTGTTTCCCCTGTTTATTATCCCCATTTGTTTTGTCTTCTGGATACCTAATGGAACTGACAGTATTTCTCTTGGCCATGAGGAAGCTTAGACCTATGTATGTGGCCTCCTTCTGGTCTGTATATGGATTAAACAGAACGCACTTTACACGCTTAATTTACTCTTTTTCTTTTAATTTTTAAAATTTTATTTTAGAGAGAGAGAGCATGAGGGGAGAGGGACAGAGGGAGAGAGAGAGAGAGAGAGAGAGAATCTTAAGCAGGCTCCACACTCAGCATGAAGCCTGAGGTGGGGCTCAATCCCATGACCCTGGGATCATGACCTGAACCAAAACCAAGAGTCAGATGCTCAACCAACTGAGCCATCCAGACACCCCATACTTAACTTACTCTTGACTTGAGTCCTCTGTTTCCATTTCTTCACTAACTTGAGATTTAATTTCTCTGGTGCTACATTATACGTATCTGTAACCCATCTTTTATCCTTTTTGAAACAAGGCAGGTATGAAAAATGTTTATGAACACATTCTCACAAACAAACTGGTACTAATTGCTAGTTATATAACTGAAAGAGATTATTTTAAAATGTATACAATGAATAATTTCCTCACTTCAAAATATAGCATTAACAAAATGAATAGCATTTTAAGTAACGCTGGATTTAGCATTATTCAACTGCGTTCTTATCTAGCAAGTGAAAGATTCAAACGAAAGCAAATGAACCAAAGATTAGATTAATTTTCAAGCTGAACTATTTTTAGATATGACCCAGAACCTTATACAAATAATGTGATGAGGAACACTCACCTATAGAAACCGCATAGCCCAATTAGACTCTATTCAGGGGTGTTTACCTTCGTAATGAAATTCTCTGCTGTTGGACCTGAAGAAAGGGAGAGGAAGGGGCAGGTCAGGGAATCAGATTTGAGAATGTACATTCCAGATAATAATGATCCATGAAGAGGAGTCTTTGGCCAGAAGTATGTGGCCTGTAACAGTCTCCAGACAATTATTCTTACTGCTGGCCTCGATAATATTGCAGGAGTTGGGACACGGAGCCATATAACATAAAACCACATAAAGAAATTCACCTTAATGAAATTACTGAGAAATACATTTTTTACAACTAGTTTATTTGGGAGATTGTGCTGAATTTACAAGACTTAAAGTTATATGGATAGTATGGATAGTACACTGTATTATTTTATGGATAAATAGGCAGCTAGTTAAATGTGCTTCAAAAAAATTTCGCCCCAAGTTTATGGAAAGCATGCTAAATATAGTGATTTCTGCCCCTTATCAGCATAAATATACCCATTTATCTTTCTTTAATTACAAAAATTTGCAGAGAATATGGGAACCTGTGTAACTCCTAAAAGAACAAATGTTAACATTTTCTCATATTTGTATTCCTTTTCAAAGCAAAAGAAATGAAACATTATAGCATTGAAGCCTCCTTTGTTACTCCTCCCAGCGCCCCCCCCCTTCCATTTCTCTCCTCCCAAGGTAACTGTTATCCTAAAAGTTTTACCCTTCTGGCTCACATTGTTATCCTTTTATGATATAAGTGCATATTCACAAATAACACATTCTGTTGTTTTATGTTCTAAATATAGTTTTTGCTAAACAACATTTTTACATAAATGATATTGTACCAAACGTATCATTCTACCTGCCTTCTTTTTTTTTTTTTCCTAATCAACATTGTTTTCAAGATCTACCCATGTTGATACATGGAAATCTATCTTATTCATTTTAGCTGCTTAATAAATGAGTTTTCTTATACATGTCTCCTTTTGCACATATGGGAGACTTTCTCTAGAGTATATACCTTGAAGCAAAATTACTGAAGACACTCTTTTGAAACTTGAAAAATACTAGAGACTGTCTTGTGGCTGTCCTCTGCTCTGATTATACCTGTAGGTATTAATAGTTAGTGGGTGAAAAAAGTAGGCATGTGTATTTGAATTCTCAGGGCTCTTCCCGTAAAAGTTCTAAAATTATTAATACAGGGAGATGAATGTCCATAAATCAAAGTTCCTATATGTCTATTCCCTCATCTTTATAATGAGGGTAATAAAAGTACCTCCTTCTTAGAATTTCTGCGAGAATTAAATGAAGGAATAAGTGTAAAGCATTCAGCACCTGGCACTTAGTAATAGCTCGGTAAATATTAGCAATTATCAGTAGTGTTATTTTAAGATGAGTGGATACTGGATTCAGTGGCTTTTATTTGAAGATAGTCTGTCACAGACAGAATTTTAAGGAAGAAAGAAAGTGTTATCCCCCCTGCAATATCATTTTTGAAAGTTTTATCTTTACGTTTTCCTTTTCCTTTCAAATTGTGTTTAGTATTTTTGGCAGAATATAGCACTGAAACAGTAAGAAGATTCAAGACATTTAAGCAGGGAGAAAACAGTAGGAAAGGTGACTAAGTATAAACTAACCCCTGCTGGCCGTGGACAGCCTGTTTTTGCAGGTGCCATCCTCCCACTTTTTTTGCCTTCCCTTCTGTTCAATGGTATTGTCAGGAAACTCATCAGCAATTAACAAAAGCAATTCTGTTTCTAGGGTGGTTTCAATTTAAAAAATCCCATCTACCTTTGCCAGGGGAATCCCGTCAGAAATGTCAGGAGAAGACGTATTTAAAAGTTAACTTCCTGGCAAATGTGGTCAGAATCCAAAATGACTGATTAAAAGCCTGTGTGATGTCAAAAGGCGGACGAGAAATGACATGTAATACCTTGAATACATCAGCTGATTTTTGGGGTTAGAGAGAACAATTTGTTACCTTACCCAAACGGATACTTGGGAGTTTTCAAAACAACAAACCCCCCAAAACAAAACTATCACAAGTTTGGAGCTAAAATAACTGTGCTGAGCCAACATTCCTATCAGTGATCAAAGAGAAAAAGATTTTAAAATAGTTGAATAACGAAGCAAAGGAGAAATATATCCGAAGTGTCAGGGCTAGCAATCTGTATTCAATTTCAAATTGCTTCTGGGAGTTTTATATCCTGTGATAAAATCAAAACTTTTAAATAATATATCGCAAGGACATGAGGGGAAAACTGAATAATTACTACAATGCTGTGATTTTGAGATGGTGTTGTTCAAATAAAGATTCCCTCACACTAAAATTGTATTATCATTTATTTTTACCAAGAAGAGGAAGATACCCACGGGTGTCTGGGTGGCTCAGTCGGTTAAGAGCCTGACTCTTGATTTTGGCTCAGGTCATGATCTCATGGTTCATGGGATCAAGCCCCGTATTGAGCTCTGTGCCGACAGCACAGAGCCTGCTTGGGATTCTTTATCTCCTCCTCCTTCTGTGCCCCTCTGCCACTGGTGCTCCCCCTTTCTCTCTCAAAATAATTAAACATTAAAAAAAATAACAAGAGGAGGGTTTCCAATCCAGATTTTGTACACTGTTGGTTCCATACATCACAGGAGCTATTTTCAGTGATCTTCTCAGTGTTTCAGTGTTGAATAGAAGAGGAAATAATTTCATAGCAAGCATTCGAGGATTTAGAAACAATACTTGAGACATTCTATTTTCAGAAGTACAAATCTGCAACGCAATCAAATTCAAGGACTGATGACTAACGTAAATGGTCAATTGCCAGGAGGTAATTCTTTTGTTTCCACTTTAATATTTTACTGATTTATAGACCCAATAGGAACACGTGTAGAGTTTTTGTTTTTCTTTAAAATGAACAATGGATTCCCCTGAAATATTACATTTAGAAGACGTACGTAGGAAGTCTGGAGGAGAGAGGAAGTTCCTTTCATTTTCTTCTCCTTCCAGTGCCTACGCCAACCTCACTCCCATCTAACAATGAGTACTGTTTTCTCTTAATTAGGCTTCTAATGTAACTTTGCATTAATTTTTCACAAGTGAAGAATTAAGAATTTGCAACCTGAGAAACCTAAGTATATGTGTATATGTATTTGCATAATGTCATAAAAAATTAAAACAAATAAAATAGAACCTTATAATGTGACATTTCAGTAAGAGATGATAAGAAAATTAATTCAAAAGATTCATCTTTCAAAAAGAAAATCCTAGAGAAGAAAATATGTTTGCTGTTAAAGGCGGAGAACTTAAAACTGAAGGGTCTTAGCAGAGGGTTTGATTTTCAGGTCTTCCAAAGAAGCAAACCCACGGTCATTCTGGATCTTGACTTCCTGTATTGTATCTGCTAATCTGTCCCTCTGTTTGACCTGACCAGTTCCATGGTCTTTGATTCTCATCAGACTGTCACCTCTAGGCCTTTTCCTCTCAGTGACCTCTGGACAAGATACATGTACCTAGGAATTTCATTCTAGTTTTCTGCCCTCAGCAGCTTCAAGTCTGCAGCCTGTCTCCTGGGTCCTTAAGCCCAATATTTACCAGATCTCTGCTTCATCCTATATTGATCTTAGAACATAGAACAGAATATAGAATATAGAATATATTCTATAGAATATAGAACATAACTATAGAATATAGAACATAACTAACTGATAGATTTTCCGATCATTGTTATCAACCCCAATATTGCAGAAAATATCTGCGGATGTTTAGGATGGTTGATATCCAAGTATTTATATATGTTGATATACAGAGAAAAATTAGGATAGCCCACATGCACTTTTTAAATTTTTTTTTTTTAATTTTTTTTTCAACATTTTATTATTTATTTTTGGGACAGAGAGAGACAGAGCATGAACGGGGGAGGGGCAGAGAGAGAGGGAGACACAGAATCGGAAACAGGCTCCAGGCTCTGAGCCATCAGCCCAGAGCCTGACGCGGGGCTCGAACTCACAGAGCGCGAGATCGTGACCTGGCTGAAGTCGGACGCCCAACCGACTGCGCCACCCAGGCGCCCCCACTTTTTAAATTTTTTATTTTATTTTTTTTCTGAGCACTCTGGTTTTCCCAAAGAGTCTTTTTGGGCCTACCTCCGGACAGGGAGGCTCTGCATCTAAAAATATGTGTTGGGCCTCTTGGCGGTGCATTATGGCTTGTGCTGGGGACGCAGGACCCAGTGGGGCAGCGGGAACTCGATCTTGGAGTCCCGGAACTGCTGGGCTGAGGGCTGGTGGCACTTGCTGGCTGCGATCTCCTCCACCTTCATGACCTGGATCCAGTGAGCCCGGCGCGGTGTGGAGCGCCCGCCCGTGTCTCAGTAGCGCTGGGTGACAGCGCCTGCCGCGGTCGGGTCCCGGTACTGCCGGTACAGGTTGCGGGCGCCCCTGCCGGAGTCAGAGCACAGCCAGGTGCTGAAGTCCCTCACCCTCAAGGGGATTTCTCCAACACCTGTCCACAGTGGACGATTTCCCCCAAGACTTCATCTTCTTCAGCTGAGACACAAAGCACCAGAAGCGGAACTTGGCGACAACCTGATTAGGCGCAAAGATTCATAAGCGATAGAGGGGCGGAGTATGGCATTTGGGGGTGGGCAGGAGGCACCCCACCACCTTGTAGTCTCACAGCGTGCCCCAGGCCTTCAGGGTGCTCTCTTCGCTCGTGCCGCCAAGCAAGAAAAGACTAGGATAGCTCATAATTTTAATGCACATAACACATGTCAATCATGTCTTTAATTTCCTTCCCTCTCTCCTCCCTTAAAAAAAGTCTGGGGTGTCTGGGGGGCTCAGTCCGTTAAGCATCTGACTTCGGCTAAGGTCATGATCTCACCATTTGTGGGTTTGAGCCCTGCCTGGGGCTCTGTGCTGACAGCCCAGAGCCTGGAGCCTGCTTTGGATTGTGTCTCCCTCTCTCTGCCTCCCCCACTTGCTCTCTCTCTCAAAAACAAACATTCAAAAATTTTTTTTAAAACGCACTTATTTATTTATTTTGAGAGAGAGAGAGAGCATGAGCACAAGTGGGAGATGGGCAGAGAGAGAGAGAGAGAGAGAGAGAGAGAGAATCCCAAGCAGGCTTCATGCTGTCAGTGCAGAACCCAATGCAGGGGTCAGTTTCATGAACCATGAGATCATGAGCTGAGCCAAAACCAAGAATCTAACATTCAACCAACTGAGCCACCCAGGCTCCCTACATTGGTGTTGTAAAGGGGCTCATTGCTGAAAGAATAAAATCATACCATTTGCCGCAACATGGATGGAACTGGAAGGTATTATACTGAGTGAAATAAGTCAGTCAGAGAAAGACAGATATCATATGTTTTCACTCATATGTGGATGTTGAGAAACTTAACAGAAGACCATGGAGGAAGGGAAGGGGAAAAAAATAGTTACAGAGAGGGAGGGAGACAAACCACAAGAGACTCTTAAATACACAGAACAATCTGAGGGTTGATGGTCGGGGGGAGAGGGGAAAACGGGTGATGGGCATTGAGGAGGGCACTTGTTGGGATGAGCACTGGGTGTTGTATGTAAGTGATGAGCCACAGGAATCTATCCCAGAAACCAAGAGCACACTTTACACACTGTATGTTAGCCAATTTGACAATAAATTATATTAAAAAATAAACAAACAAAAAATAAATAAAGGGGCTCATTGCCTAAAGCCCTCAGAAGGGCTTGACCTTGACCGTCTATTGCTGCTTTCAGTTGGTCTTCATCTTCAACCCCATGTCCAGCCTGGCTTCCATCACCCTTGCAGGCATACTGGACCCTCTTACCCCTTTTCCATCCCACTCTCTCAGTCACACCAATTCCAATCTGTCTGCTTTTCTATTTCTTGTTTCTGAACTTCAGGAAAATGCATGCCAGCTAACCTCAAATTAGCAACCCCATTATTCATTTCTTATTGATTTCGAACAGCTATTCCCAGTATTCCCCATTCTTCTAAGTTCCTAATGTCCACTCTCTTTCCTTCATTTTATTCGACAAATACAAATTGAGAATCAACAATATGCCATGCTTGCTATGCTAGGTGATGGGCATTACCGTAGGGGCCCAAAAAATCCCTGCTTTGACAGATCTTACCATCTAGTGAGGGAAAAGAAGGTAACTTTCCACCCTTTCAGCTTTGCTAGAAACATCCAGGTCTTTTGGGAAACATCAGCCTCTTCACCCACCCTTTCTCTATGTCCTCTCTCTCTGCTTCTTTGTCTCTAGTTCCCCTCCTATCTCAGAGGAAAAGCCAATCTTATTTACTTTCCCATATGAGCTCTTGAATTCATTCCCTTCTTCCCTCCTCCAACACCTTACTTCCTTATGGTTGTTAATACTTTTCATTCTGAAACAAATGATATTATTTTAAACCCTTGAAATAGTCTGTATTAAATACAAAGCTATATTTTTACTTTCTTTGATGAAATAAATGCTGAGTACATTTGTTAATATCTTCAAAATCAGAACTGGCAGAGTTTCTTTGAATGCTATCTTATTTTTTTTTTTTTTCTTTTTGAAATCTTCTTGAAATAATCAGCATAGGAGCCAGTGGATTAGCATTTTTGGATCTGGTCTAAACATTCTAATGAATAGTTCCTCAGCAGATATGTCGGTATCACTTCTTTTAAAATGATTTTATTTGGATTGCCTTCCAGGTACTTTCTATTTTGCTATGAAAAAGTCCCAAATATATAGGCTTGGTTTTCAGTTTTTAATCTGAGATTGGCTAACAGATACCAGAAAAATTATTTTCAATTTCTGATCTGCTAATTTTGGATTGGTAGGGAAGAGTATTTCAGTATCTAGGAAATCTTATAAAAATTTCCCATTAGATTTAGTAATTACTTCTCATACACTATTTACTGCATTGGTTCCTGAAAACCTGTCTCCTGTAGGCGATGTCACCTATTACTTTACTGTGACCAGAACCTGGAAAATCCTGAGTGTATGGTCTTTCAATTCCAGTGTCTTATTTTTCAGTAAGAGGGTGTTAGAAATTTCCCCTTAGGAACACATCTGGTTCCTCTTTTTAAAATACTACTTTTTAAAAAGGGCATCCCACAACACAAGTTTGGAAAGGTGATGAGAACATCACTGATAATTTTGTTTTAGCATTGCTCTTCAAGCCAGCATTTCTTCTTCAGGGAACCAGACTAGGTGAGCAAGAAGCACTAATATATTATCTCTCTGTTGCTGTTGACACATTCTGACAATGAGCTATTGTAGAGATCTATGGGAAAACTGAGAAATAAATCCTGCCAAACAGGTAGGCTCTTCAAATATTTGAGGTATGAGTCCTACCCTGTAGTGAGAGTCTGAGACCTCAGAACTTCTTTAAGGGGGTCTGTAGTGCATGCATTATGGGAGACAAGACGCAAGGGCAATTGGTATCTACCCTGGCACAATGTACCTTCCTTCTTTGGGTCAGGGAAGGGGCTTCACTTTTGACCACATCCTCGGGGTTCCAGTTGCACATCTTCTTTAATGATCATAATTGGCACTTTTCCAGAGCCTCAAGTACCTAAGATCTCCTGTTGCAGAAGCAGGCTCAAGCTGGTAGGAGGGAGTAGTGGGGCAAGAAAGCAGTGGAGATGAATTGAAGCAAAGGAGCTAGCTCTTATCAGGGAGCGGTCAGCAGTTAAGATCTTCTAGTCAAAGCAGCAAGGTGAATTTCAGTTCACTTTGTAGCGTGTCTATATGCAAAAGGTCTATAGTCCAAGGGGCTGGGGCAATGTGTAGCAAAAGCTTCTGGGTAAGAGTATCTTTTTTTTTTTTTAATGTCTATTTAGTTTTGAGAGAAAGAGGGAATGAGTGGGGGAGGGGCAGAGAGAGAGGGAGACACAGAATCTGAAGCAGGCTCCAGGCTCTGAGATGTCAGCACAGAGCCAGACGTGGGGCTCGAACCCACACACTGTGAGATCATGACCTGAGCCGAAGTTGGCCGCTCAATCAACTGAGCCACACAGGTGCCCCTGGGTATGAGCATCTTAAGATAGTAAGTGGGTATACAAATCGGAGAGGCCCTTCCAAATTCTGGAGGTGAACATATAGCCCCATGAAAAGTGTCTTCTGTGAACCAGATGAGGGAGTCACAAAGGAATCAAGATCCTAGATGACACAGCTGAAGTACAGAGGGCTTTAGTTCCCAGAAGGATGTGGGGTGGAGGGTAACTAGAATCTGGGACTTGGGTCAAAGGCTCATCAGACCGGTTGCCTATGTGATGATGAATTAGAGCTCTGACAACTCTGCCCTAAAGCAGTGAACAAATGTGACAAATTCCAAATCCCTGGCTGATATTGTTTTATTGGCCGTGGGAGAGGGGTGGAACAGCTTACTGGCACCAGTGTCTGCTTATCCAGAACAGCAGGCATGAAGCGAAAGTGGGGCAAAGGTTGGCATAACTGACCTGAAACCACAGGTCAAAGCTTAGCATCTGATATACATGTGTGCACACACGCACAGCAGCCATCGGGCAGAAAGGCTGTCCAATTATTAGTGGTACAACATATGACCAAGGCGTTAGCAAGGAACAGAAACCAGATTATTCAGGAATCAAGCATGGGCACTGGCCCATACATAAGCCAAAAACCAGTTGGGTAAATGGAATACCAGGGGGTTCCTTTCTTTTGCAGCAAGGTCTACAGGCCTTATACCACCTGGTCATAAAGGATCACATTTTGGCAGGACACATAACAGGGTAGATCCTGAAAAAACACAAGAAAAGATGGGAAAGAAAAAAAAAAAGGAAGTTCCATTCTGTTGGCTCAAAAAAGTACCACTTGCATAATTACAAAAAGCCTGACTTGGCAACCATTCATGAGAAAAAAGACCTGGGGATTTTGTTGGTAATAAGCTCAATATAAGTGAGTTTGCGATATAGTGTTGCAAAAAAGGCCAATGAAATCTTCAGTTGCATTAGCAAAATATAGTTTCTAGATAAAGGGAGGCAATGGTCCCATTGAACTCAGCAGTGGTAAGGCCTCATCTGGAGGCTTATATCTAAGCACATTTTATTTTATTTTTTAAAATTTCTTAATGTCTATTTATTTTTGAGAGACAGAGAATGAGCAAGGGAGGAACAGAGAGAGAGGGAGACACAGAATCCGAAGCAGGCTCCAGGCTCTGAGCTGTCAGCACAGAGGCCAACGCGGGGCTCGAACCCACATACCATGAGATCATGACCTGAGCCGAAGTCAGTTGCTTAACCGACTGAGACACCCAGGCGCCCCTCCAAGCACATTTTAAAGAAAGACACACATAAGTCAGCATGAATCCAGAGAAAGACAATTAGGCCATAGAAAAATCTGGAAACCATGTTACCTGATATGTGTCAGAAGAACTGTCTGTGCTTGGACGAAAGAGAAAAGACTGGGGTGGAAATGTCTCTCCCAACACTTAAAAGATTGGTGATGAGAGGAGTAACCTGAAGGTTTGTTAATCCACAGGGCAAACTGAGAATTGGGTTTCAGCTCACTGAAAAGCAGAAATTTTAAAGAATCAAAACTGTGTGACAATAAAAGTACTTTCTGAAATCACGAACTATCCGTTACTGAAAATGTTCAGGTCAAGTTTGAACGATCTTGTAAGGGATCCTAATTTTCTGTACGTGGAGTGGGCAGGGGAGGTGCACATAAGAGGAGAAAGGGAGCTGGATTTGTCCTAGGAGTCCTTAATAATTCTCCACCAGCAGTGTTTCCATGTCTAGACAAGATACTTGTCTAGTATCTTAACATTTTCTCCTTCCAGACATCCTTTCCAATTTTTATTTTTAAAGAAAGGAACAATCTTCATTTGATCTTTTGTTTTTGCTTCGAGTGGAGTGCTATTATTGTTTTCACCTGTTCAGCATTTTTGTATTTGGAAAGAGCATCCTGATTTCTTTGGGTGACTACCCCTCCCTCATTCTTGGTTCATAAGATTAGAGTGGTGTTAACCACCACCACCCCTCCTTTTAGGGGTGTTCATATGACCTTTGCCTAGCCTACTAGTGTTTCAGACAGTGATTAATTCAGGGATGGGCGTGTGACCTAAGCTGTCCAGTAAGAATCAATTCTAAGGTGCATGTGTGTGCATGTGTGTGTGTGTGTGTGTGTGTGTGTGTGTGTGTGTTTTACTGGAACTATTAGGAACTGCTGGGACCACTTCTTTGTTAATTGTAAGGCTGGAGTTGCCAGAAACAAGCATGTGGAAAGAGTCTACAAGAGAATGAAGCCAACACAGAAAAGTGGGTGTGGCAGTGGAGAAAGAGAAAGAATATCCTGATGATATTGTTGAATCTCTGGACTTTCCAGTTACACAAGCCAATAAACTCTCTCTTTGGTTTAGATCTCTGTCTCTTGAAACCAAAATAGTCTGAACAATATGTTTGGGCTCTCCATTTCTTCCTAACTTCTCTCGTCCTTCTCAGTTCTTTACGTGGTATCCGGGGCCCATGGCAACTTGCCTGCCCACCTCTCCAGCTGCATCTATCACAGATGGCTTTGACACTGATGTAGACACTCAGTGCTGGTATGGAAGGGGCAGGCTGGCTCTGTGCCAGTCCTTCTGAAATCTGACTCCCTTGCGATGTTTTTGCAAGGAACCTTCCTTTTACTCCTAAATGCTTTTGTCTCTGAGTCTTCCTTTCAACATACCGTTAAAAAAAAGTTTTTTTTTAATGTTTTATTTATTTTTGAGGCAGAGAGTGACAGAGCATGAGCAGGGGAGGGGCAGAGAGAGAGAGAGGAAGACACAGAATCCGGAGCAGGCTCCAGGCTCCGAGCTGTCAGCACAGAGCCCGACGTGGGGCTCAAACCCACAAACCGCGAGATCATGGCCTGAGCTGAAGCTGGACGCCCAACCGACTGAGCCACCCAGGCGCCCCTCTGAGTCTTCCTTTCATATTAATCTGTCCATTTCTTTCTATGGCTCCTCCATTTTTCTACCCTTTAGATTAGAATCCTGGTAGTCCTCTGAGACATATTTATTAAGCACCTCCCATCTGGGCTAGATGCTGGTGATTCAACAGGGAAGTCAGCATACACGGCCCTTGTCATCTTGGGCTTAGAGTCGAGGGGAGAACACTAACTGGTGCAGTTGTATCCAAATCACAACTGGGAGAGAATCCAAGCAGCTGCCCTTCTGAACTTTGATTTCACACAGTGTAGGAAAGCCGTCATCATACTCTTAAGAGTTATATTTTCCCATTGCAGATGTAGAATACAAAATTCAAAAGGAACAAAAAGAGTGAAAATTCTCTTTTTTGCCTCTGTCCCTCAGTTCCCACTCCTTTGGCACCCCTCCCCCCAGCAACTATTAATAGTGCCATATGTATCAATCCAAAACAAGTCTGTGCACATGCAAGCAAATATACACGTGTATGTTCCCCATCCCCACCCCCTTTATAGAGAGTCTTTGCATCTCGCTTTTTTCCTCAATAATGTATCTTGGAGGAATGCTATACCAGTACCTATAAAGGTACACTGTTCTTTTTATTCATTATTAATTAATTAATTTATTTATTTTGTTTGAGAGAGAGAGAGAGAGAGCTTGTGAGGAGGGGAGGGGGCAGAGGTCAAAACAGAATCTTAAGCAGGCTCCACACTAGGTGTGGAGCCTGATGCAGGGCTTGATCCAGCAACCCTGGAATCATGACTTGAGCCAAAATCAAGAGTCAGACTGGCTCACCCAGGCACCCCATACACTGTTCTTTTTAATGTATGCATAATATTCAATTGTACAGATACACCCTACATTACTTAAACTATCTCCTATTGACACACCTTAAGTTGTTTCCAGTATGATGCTCCCACAAACAAATTTGCAAGATTATCTGAATTATATATTATTTCATATGTATTATGAATTATCTACAAGATAAATTCCTAAAAGTGGAATTCTTGAGTCAAAGGATATGTCTAATTTTCCACACTGATATCGATTGTCCACTTATTTCCCAAAGTAATCACATACTTTTAAGTCTTACAGCAATGGATGAACACCTGTTTTCCGACATCCTCTTTGACAAAACCTATTATTAAATATTTTGGTCTTTGCAAATCTGTTAAGTGGAAATGCTATCTCATTTGCATTTTAACTTGCATATTTTATTGAGTGAGGCTGAGTATCTGTTTGTGTTTAATATTCACTTGTATTTCCTTTCCTAGAAATATTTGTTCATGTTCTTTGCCCATTTTTCTGTTAGATTTTTGACCTATTGATTGGTATATGCACTTTATATTTTATGGAAATTAGCTTCTTCTCTTTCATATGTGGTACAATTTTTTCTACACTGCTATTTAACTTTTCATTTTGTTTATATGTTTCTCTTTTTTGCTTTCTTTTGTTTATTTTTGCCAAGAACACGACAACTTTTAATCTTCTCTCTTTTTCATCCTCTGGATGTTGGTAAGTCTTAAAATTTGTTCCTTCTTACTATTCTCTGCTGGGGGTAAAATGAACAGACCATTTGTAACCAAGGAAGATAAGTGGCTAAGAAGCACAAAGAACGGTCATCCTCATAAACAAACAAAAGAAAATACAAATGGGATTTCATTTTTTACTCTAGCAAAGATAATCAGAGTGAAACCAACATTGCTACCCTCTGTTGCCAGGAGCGCAACTTAGTTCAATACTTTTGGAAAGCAAATTCTCAGTAAGTAGCGAGAACTTTACATTTTTGAAAAATCCTTATTCAGTAACAGCACGTCTAGAAATTTATCCCACGGATATACCATCAAGATGGACAAAGATTGATGCATGAGATGTACTTCCACACAGCACTATTTTAACACGGGAAGAATTGAAACAATTCATAAGCGGTTGTCCTACAGGTAAACCATGGTTTGGCCACACCAACGAAGGCCACACGGCTACAAAAATAAAGCTATTAATGACGTGAGAAAATTGTCACTCTATTACACTAAAGACGGGATTCAAAATTGCTTGGACAGTGAGATCACAACTGCATTGAAATTAAAAACTGCCAAGAAGTGTCAAAGCAGTGGTTACTTGTGTTTAGAGATATGCGTGAAATTTTTCTTTTTACCTTTCTATGATTTCTCAGATTTTATAATGCGCAAGTATTATATAGTCTGATAAAACTAAAAGTCAAAATAAGCACACCTAAAAGGAACGTAAACCTATTTCTAGGATTTATGCTTTTTCTTTGTGTTTCCACAGTGACCACATAGGCCTTTATTTATTTGCTTTTCCCACTGGGATTATCGAAACAATCCATATTACCCAGTCTGGCCTCCTCTGGGCTCCTCCAATCTGTTAGACTACAGGAAAACACTGCCTGTCTTTACTCGTGACCCACAACGTCTCCCTGCTCCCTACCGCATGATGTTTACATTACTCAGGCTAGTACATCAGCCCCTCATAATCTGGCCCCCGCTCTACTTAAATCATCCAAGTGGATTTCCTGCTACTCTCCAGGGACATCCTGCATCCTGGGGTGGGGGTGGGGGGGGGTCTTGTCACTGTGTCACCCTGGGCCTTTTTGACTCTGCTCATTCTGTGCATTGTTCTCCTGACTGCCTTCCTCACGCTCCCTTTGTGCCCATATCTTGCACATCCTTAGGAGGTTCCATCTCCCCCGTGTCTAACTCCTCCTCCCCCTTGGTGGAACTCTGAGAGCATGTCCTTTCAAACGTGGCTGTGGTGGAATGCCTCGCCGTTCTGCTACCATTTCTCATGGGCTGATATCCACTCCCCAGCGGTGTTGAGAGCTCCGTGAGAGCCGGCAACACTAATCATAATCTTCTTTTCTCTTCCCACTGGGTGTGTGCAAAGTGCCGAGCAGAGGGAAAGACCCGGGCAACTCCTGAGGAGGCTGCTGTGACGGGCAGGTTCATGGGCCCTCTTTCCCCTGTTCTTGCCTGGAAGCCTCACTTGTGAGGAGGCCCTGCCCGGTGGCAGGAGCAAATTAGAGGAAGCCCTGGAATGGTGGGGTTCTCAACCCTGGCTACCTATTATTAGCATTTGGAGACCTTTAAAAAATACAGCTGCTTGCTCTCTTCCTCCCCCTGCCCTGCTCAGAGGTTTAGAATTTAATTGGTCTAAGGTGGGACCAGCACTGATGTATTTTCTAAAGCTCGCTCGCTGACTCTAATGGTTTCATTAACCCAGCCCCACTGCTCTCAGGCCCCAGCCCTTTTGGCATACACCCCTTCCAGCACTTTCCTGTCTTGTTTCCAGGCAGGAAGTCATCCTAGAACTGGTCAGAGACTCCAAAGAGGCTGTCTTTAGATAAATGCTTTGGCATCAGCGATAGCCTTTGTTGTTTTTCAAAGGTGTTTACTTTCAAACTGACAACTGCCTGCCTCAGAGCCTGCTCTGAAGATTGCCTTGCATGGGTTGTCTTTCAGTCTAGACAGCAAGATAAGCTAATGGATGGACAGACCAGCACTAGGGTTAAAATAAGCTCATATCACCCCCCCCCAACAAAACACTATTTTATAGCAATCTGATTGAAACAGTTTGTATCACATGGGAATGCAATACATAATTTGTGTGACAGAGCTAGAACAAAATATCAAAGAAAAGAGAACATATACAAAGAGCAAAATCTCAACCATTATAAAAATTCGACTAATGTATTAGTACACAGCCCCCTGATTTATACAATAACAAAAGCAATAATAACAATTTTTAGCACTCACTATGCACCAAGTACATGTTCTAAGGTTTTTTTTTTTATTGTCTCATTAATCTGACAAACTTATGAGGTAGGTATTATTATTAACCCTCATTTTATACATGAGGAAATTGAGGCACTGAATTACTAAAGAATTTGCTAGCTGGTAAGTATCAGAGCCAGGATTAGAACGCTTTCAGGGTTTCTGTTCTTCACAACTTTCTAAAAGTAATTCCTATTTCAAAGGAAAAAAAGGTTTTTTTTAATATCCAAAGTTTTTCAAATATCTGAATGTGTATTAAATACCTTCCATTAGTTTTCTTTTATAATTTTCAATGAAAGTTCTTCCAAAGTATACTATATGCATCACTGCTTCTTTTTTTTTTAAGTATATTTATTGATTTTGAGAGAGAGAGAGAGAGAGAGAGAGCACATTGAGGGAAGTACAGAGAGAGAGGAAGAGAGAGAGAATCCCAAGCAGGCTCTGCACTGACAGCAGAGAGCCTGAGGCTGGGCTTGAACTCCCAAACGTTAAGATCATGACCTGAGCCAAAGTCGGGTGCTTAACTGACAGAGCCACCCAGGTGCCCCTACACATCACTGCTTCTTAAATAGAGGAAAATGAACTCAGTGTAACCTTTTCTTAAAGACTCCATGCATCATAGACTTTAATTATTTGGGAAGGCTAAACAGAGCCCGATGCTCTCAGGTTTTTTAAAACTTGCAGTTAGGTCATTTTGACCCAGTGCTCTGGACAATTATGATGGTCACCTTCTTCATCGGTCCCTTCTAAAGGTAACTAAGTGTACTGCTCATGGGCCTTACTGAGGCATCAGCCCCAGACTGCTGTGCTCTGTTCTGCACAGGCCTTGCAGTTCCTCAGCCACAGCCGATGACACGGAGAGGACACCTGACCTAAAGCAGTCATGCTCTAGGCTGCCCAGAATTCTGCAACACGAACCAGTGGGAAAAGTTTAGCCCAAATGGGCAATATGGTCCAGATTCTCCCCTTGGGGAGTTTGAACTGAGAATTGCTAGTTAGTAGTGGGAGCTAACTAGAGAGAGCCAATAGGATGGAACAAGCGAAAGTTATGCGGAACCAGATACGATGATAAGCAGAAGCTGTGAGATAGAAAGGAGATAGAGAGCAGGAGTCACAAACTTGGATACCCTCAGCAGCCCAGCAGGCTAGGTCAATGAGAGAAGAGGGCGTGGCAAAGGTAATGGGGCCCGGTTAAGTTTCCTGCAACTGCCAAGTTCATGTCCCACCCAAAGACTGGAATTCTAAACAATGTGGAGGCACCATGCTGGCCAAACAAAATGAGTCTGCAGGTTGAAATAGGTCAAGAACTGGCAGTTTATACATTCCAAAGAGAGGATGAAGAAGCCAGTTAGAGGCAGGCAGAGAAGCCGAAAGACTTTGCCAGCTGTAGCCAAGGGGAGAGCTGAGTCACATAAATAACTGATCACTGAGGTGACGATGTGTGAGCTCCTGATGCTGAAGTCCTGGGGTAACCTTGGATTCTCGATGGTGTCCTGGTTCCAGTCTTTCTGAGGTTTGGCTCTGTGACAGTGTCTGTTCTTCCAGAGGCTTGGTGATCTGGCCTTTCGTGGTTCCCACGAGGCCCTGTGGGGCTGAGATCCCTGTTTTCTTCATTCCTTATAACTCTTTCCCCTAATATTAGATGTAACTTGAGCTGTTCCTCGGAACTACAAGAGCCTAAGGAAAACACTCTACATGGCCCCAGATTGCTCTTTTTTTCCCCCTTGGAATTATTGTTCTCCTATTTATAGTTTCTCTGTTTCTTCTTTGCTGCTAGGCTGTCAACTGTCACTTTTTATTGCCATAGTGTGCTTGTCTGTACTAGCCATTCTCTTTGTTATTAAGGCTACTTGTAGACTTGGACACTGGATCTGGAAGCTTGGTGGAATTAAAACAATTTTTTTAAGTAAACAGGCAATCAGACAAGGGTGAACTTTATAGTATGTCAATTACATCTCAATAAAGCTGTGATCCAAAACTAAATAAGCAATGAAAGACTTTTAGAGTCACATGAGCTTTAGTATATGTTTTGGAAATGCAATTCGTTCAGATGTCTTTCTTGTTTACTTTTAGACTTTTGGCTCTGGTCCAATCAGTGAACGTCTTACTAAAATATCCCTCGGTTCCGAGGAACCAAACATGCTGGAGCCAGCACGAGTAAAGGAAAGGAGATTTATTTTAAGACATTATACACAACCCAGCTGAAGAAAGTATGCATGGTCAGACAGATTCTCTCCCATTCTGTCTCTTTCTTTCCCTCTCTCCCTCTGGCTGCTTGGTTTCCTAATCTCTTGTTGTCCTTGTTTCACGTCTGTTCCATTATCCTCTCTGCAGACAAGTTATTTTGTAAGGATTTTAGTTTCTTTTCCCTCCTAATGCTGGCTAGCACATGACTTCGGGTTGCCAGACTGCCAGTTTTGGCAATGGCTCTTCATGACCTTGCATCTTCAATGCCAACACCATCCAATGCAGCCTCCATGTCTTTGAGAATGTGATTGACCCAGTTTGAGCCTCGAGTCTGTTCCTGAGCAAATTAGCTGGTCAGAGAGCTAATTAGTAGAGCTAACTGTTCCTGACACAATGCCCTTCCAGTATGTAGGCAGTGGCCTCTCTGAGCAGATTTGAATACGGAGGAAATCATTGGCATTTCCACCTGAGTGAAATTTCTAAATTTCTGAGCTTTATTTTGTTATTCCATGTTTACTTTTCCTCTTCCTTGTTTTTCTCCATTCAGAGCTTAGAATCCTGCTAACAACAAAGAAACTGCTAGTGGTATTAGCTATCACCATCTGAAATTAGTCAACAGGCACTATCTTGATTTTCAAGCATGTGCAATTACAAAAGATATTAAAGGCGATAAGATAGTTCTCTTCAGTTCTTTCTTATCTCCTTTCAGGATCTTACTATTCAACTATCCCTTTAAAACTTTAGTTCATGGTAAACTAATTATAATGCATATTTCCTTTTTCACAATATAGCTACGAGCTGTTGTTGGTTGATACGTCAGTGAAAAATCACTTTAAACTCCACATTACATCGACACAGGGATGCTTTCCGGACCAAAAAGTTGTCACTGTTGTAAGGATGTTTTGACCGTTTGTCTAAAATCACTGTTTTTTATGGTGTTTCCTTCCCTTCACAAATGTATGAAATAATTACGAGTCAACTACCGGTGGAAGAGCTTATTATTCATTTTTTAAAAGATGCCAGGTGTTAGAGGAAATTTTTCTCCTAGGCCAAGACAAGAACAGTTCTAATTCAGAAACAATAAAATGCAAATTAAATGTTTTTCCATTCTTAATTGAACGTTGAATGGTTTACAAAACATTTTCTCACATGTGATTGAACTTAATACTCAAAGATAACATCGTGAGGTCAGTACTATAGAATCATTTTGTAGCTGGAAAACAGGGTCAGAGAGGTTATATGACTTGTCCAAAGTCACGTATGCGCCAGATAAACACTAAAGTCTTTTTACTCTAAATCTTATGGGTTTTGCATGGCGCTTTGCTCTCCCTTTACTTTATCCCTAAAGTTTTTTGGGGGGAGGGGACACCAGTTAATGGTTGTATTTCAGTGTTTCAAAATCTGCAAATTCTCAATATAAGCTCCTTGATATATCTCGGTTGGTTTCTCTAACTCCAAAGCCCATGCACTTTATGATATAACAAAACTACCGCTTAATTATTTATGCAGAGTGATGGATTGAGGGTTGCCACAGCCTAAGACACGGTCTGACCTGTCCCTCACGGTTGAAATCACACACACCATTTTAATTCAGTGTATCCCTTTCTAACTCTTTCTAACTTTGTCAGGGATGTAACCCTAATTATGGAGATTAAAATAAAATGTAAACCTCTAACAAAACCATTCTTGCAAGGAGTAACTGTCAATGCTATCTAAAAGGAGCCAATTAGTCCCCTAGATGAGACTGTGATTGCATGGTGATGGTGGTTAGGAAGTTAGCCAGCTTAAAAGAAGAAATGTTTTTTAAAGAGATAAGTGCATTTGCTATTGATATGTAAATAGATCCTATTAACTACCCAAAGGGTTATTATCACTAAAGTAGATAAATAGGGCTTCTAACTTGGAAAACCCTCCTTAGCAGTTCAAATTATTCTTGGTACACAAAAGTAATACAACGATGCAGCTTTTTAAAAGTCTCTGGTTCAGACTTTTCATGGATTTGGATCTGTTTTCCTCTCCGTTGCTCATCTCTAAAATGAGCAACATTTTGCTGTGTTTATTAATATACAAGAGGCAGACATTAGACTGGCATTTAGGTGCTCTCTGTTCACAATTCACTCAATTTTGTTTGTTAATGTCACATTTGGTGCGTCTAACAGGATCCTCAGGACTGTGCTAAGCAGAGGGATTCTAATAGTTCTTACGGTCTACAGAGTATGAACAAGAAATAACCCACATGTAATAAAATACTAAGAAACAGAGGGACACCTGCCAACACGAGTTATTTTTATTTCAAATCCTTCCTTCTTTGTGTTGACTATATTCCTAATCTCTTTGCTTAGAGGCATTTAGGATCACTTGAGGAAGAAAAATAATCTACACACTCAGGCAACATTTTAGGAGAAAGTAAACTAGGGATAGCTGAGGGAAAGGGCTGAAGGGGTGAAGGCTGCAGTTCAGAACAGAGGGGAAAATGGAGAGATACATGCAGAAACACAGCAGCATTAGATTTCTGTTTAGGCTGGGATTCAGGTGGATGTTAGGAAGAAATGAGAGGTTATTTAAATAAGACCACAGCGTTGCAAAACTTTGAATGTAAAGAGAGGTAAAAGGTCTCATTTTCATATATGAGTTCGTGGACATGTGAAATTAAAATTAAATGTGTAGGGGTGCCTGGGTGGGTCAGTTGGTTAATTGTCTAACTCTTGATTTCGGCTCAGGTCATGATCTCATGGTTGGTGGGATAGAGTTCTGAGCTGGGCTCTGTGCTGACAGCGTGGAGCCTGTTTGGGATTCCCTCCCCACCTCTCTCTGTCCCACCCCGACTCATGATCTCACATGCACGTGCTCTTCCTCTCTCTCTCAAAATAAAATAAACTAAAAAAAAATTAAATGTGTAGAAGCTAAATAACAGAATTATATGTTTGAAGGGAGGATTTTATTCCAAAGTATAAATGTAAATTGTGTGTGTCTATGTCTGTAACTATATCTATGTCTCTATACAGAGACATGAAATTCATGTCTCCAACTCACAAAGAGATCATGACCTGAGCTGAAATCAAGAGTCAGATGCTTAAACGAAAGAACCACCCGGGTGGCCCAAGACCAATGCTTCTTATTCCTATTATTAATAGTCCTATTTTATAGTTTACACTCTTTTAATAAAATAAGGGCAAAATGCGGGGCGCCTGGTGGCTCAATTGCTTAAGTGTCCAACTTTGGTTCAGGTCATGATCTTACAGTTCATGAGTTCTCTGATGTCAGCGCAGAGCCTGCTTTGGATCCTCACCCCCCCCCCCCCCGCCCCTCCACCCCCGTCCCTCCCTTGCTTTCTCTCTCTCTCAAAATTAAATAAACATATTTTTTTAAAAAGGGCAAAATGCAATAAATGATTCAAATCATTGTACAAACACTGAGACAGAGAGAGATGGCAGTATGTTTGAAACCGACCTGTTATCTACCAGCCAGTCCCCCTCACTGACCTCACATAATCACGTGAAACACAATGAATCTGAAATACAAAGGCTAGAAGTTCAGCATGTGGAGGCAATTTAAGGGCATTATCTAATATATGCCTGTGGAATAAAGTCAAGGAAATCAAGTGAAAGGTCTAATGCTGAAATTATTTCTTCAGGAAGATTTGCAACGTATTTGGATGTATACTAATAAGAAAACGAAGAGATTAGATAGGAGGAGGATTTAAGTAAAGGGAAAAGATAGTAGAAATTTAACTGTTCTGAAAAGGCAAATGTCTCAGTAAAGTTTCAAAGGATTTGGGGCCTTTCCATCATAATCTCCATCAAGGAGATGGGACTTGGGAAGTCTTGAGTGAGGCGAGGTAATTTACTTCCTTTCAATGGGATTCATTTTCCAAACCTGATAAAGGAAGAAATTGTTCCTCATTGGATTGATGTAAACATCTGCAGGAAAAATACATGAAACACTAGTGCAGTGACTGACACACAGTAGGTACTTAATACACGGTAGCTTTTTTTATTAGATGGATATAATAAAAGGACTGTTTGCATAGTTACTAGAACGTTACTCTAATTGGCATTGGGGAAAAGTGACACCAATAACAGCAGGATTTACTCCATGGCTTATGTCTCCAAACGCTGGTTCAGGGGTAGTATTTTGCAAAGACAGGAATCCTACGGTGGTAATGTTTTCCCTTCATTGCCCTGTGAAATGGCTCTTGCGTTCATCCCCTTCTTTCCCTTCCTACTGCCATGGCCCGTATTGATATTCATACCCTTTAGCCATAATCATGGAAAAATCTCCTAACTAGTCCCTGTCTTTAAACTCTTCCCTCTACATGTGGCCTCTAGTGAAATCCTTTTAAAACAGATTTATTATTTACTTGCCTCTTAAGAACCTGTGACAGCTCCCCATTGTGTGCAGAATAAAGTCCATCTTCCTTGCTGTTTTATTCTGTCTTCCACACAAAGTCCCTGCTCGCCTCAGTAGCCCTATTGCCTCCTGCCCTTGCCTCTAAAACTACTGCCATATGAAAAGGGAGATTTTTTTTTTACATTTCAAAAATAAATAACTTCCGAATCTTAACTTTTTCTGCTTTCTGTTGTCTTAGTCTGAAATGTCCTTTTCTTGGGTGAACTTCTAATCATCTGTCAAGGGTCAACTCAAACACTATATCCTCTAATGAGTATGTCAGGTTGGAATTAGTTGCTTTCTTCACTGCTCCTATCATATAGGAGTCCTATCATAAGTCCTATATCCTATAGGATGGTGTATATTGTGATAATGAATTTCTGTTTCCTTTCTAGACTGTAAGCTCCTTAAAAGCAGGCAATGTTCTTTTCTTTTTTTTAAGTTTATTTATTTATTTTTAGAGAAACAGAGACAATGCGAGTGGTGGAGGGGCAGAGAAAGAGGGAGAGAGAGAATCCCGAGCAAGCTCTGCACTACCAGCACAGAGCCCAACGTGGGGCTCCAGCCCACTAATTGTGAGATCATGACCTGAGCTGAAACCAAGAGTTGGACGCTTAACTGACCGAGCCACCCAGGGGCCCCAAAGCAGGCCCTGAAATTATGTATATAACTATGTGACTAAGGTATAGCCTCTCCTAAAGGCCAGGAACTGTATTTGAGGTCCTTTTCATGACTGTAGGTTTTGTCCTTTTAAGGTATTTTCTAAAAGCATGATATGACAGACACCGCTAGTTGAAGACTCAACAGTCCTTCCACTGAGCTGGCAAAACCATCACCTATTATTGAAACTGGAAACTCTGTCACTTGATTTTCTAGCCTGACATATAGTATGGTAGGTGACTCAGGTCTGGCCAATGGGAACTGAGGGAAATCTAGCGGGGAGAAAATGTCTAGGAAACATTTTTCTCTAAGTTAAGAGAGAGACACATGAGGGAAAACCCTTTACTTCCTTCTTACCTTTGAATATGGCCATGAGAAGATGTGATGCTTGGAGCTCTGGTTGCCATTTTGCAATTGGGAGTTTAAGCCAAGACATAGGAGAGATATTGCCCCAGAATTCTGATATTGTTGTGCTACGTGTCTAACCATTCCCAGAGCTTCCTATGATTCCTGTTATGTGAGAAAATGGTGGGGAGGGGAAACCCATATGTCCATTATTTAAGTAATTTTCATTTGGGTAGGTTTTACTTACAATAAAATGCATCCTAACTGATATAGAGGATATGTAATTTGATCCCACAAACAAAAAGTACAAAATAATGATTGGATTTGAGGTTTTCTCTTCAACCTTACCCAGACCTCTGTTTCCTGCAGCCTTTCCTTTTCGTCTCATTCTATCAGTCTCTCGTGGATGCATTTCCTTTCCTGTCTAACCAGAACTCCAGCATCTCATCAGTTTCTCAGTGAATTCATCCTCTTTCTACTGCCAACCATTCCTTGTGTTGGCCTTCAGCACTCCTACACTGTTGATGTTGGGCAATACAACTAAGGAAAATTGCCCAACTGTGCAATGGGAACAATGACAATTTCAAGGTTTCCAGACTCACCTGGGCCCTTAACATCATTTAGCTTCTCTTTTATTTGTTACTGGTTAGGTCTCTTCTCCATTCTTCATAACATATGTTCCAGATCTTAGTTGTTCTTCACCAACCTATTACTCAGCCCTGTGACCCTCCTTTTAACAGATGATCTTGTCTCTTGCTTCAAGAAAATGGTCGTCAAGAGGTATATGACTTCTCACTCCTCCACTTACAAATTTCGTTTTAATTTCTTTCCTTTCTGTTTTAGCAGGAGAAGGATTCATTTTTGTCATTATAAACTGCTTTTCTAATCTCCTACCTCTTTTTGCAATCTTACTATACCACATACCTTCCATCTCTCCCTCTCTCTCACAATAAATATGTTTAAATCTTTTGTCCTCTCCACAGAAGTAAAATCTTACTCCAAATGTAAATACAAAACTATAAACATTTTGAAAGAGAACACAGGACTTTGGATTAGAAAAAGATTTCTTAGGACACAAAAGTATGAACTAGAAGGGCGCCTGTGTGGCTCAGTTGGTTGAGCGTCCAACTTCGGCTCAGATCATGATCTCACGGTTTGTGAATTAGAGCCCCAAATCGGGCTCTGTGCTGACAGCTCAGAGCCTGGAGCCTGCTTCACGTTCTATGTCTCCCTCTTTCTCTGCTCCTTCCCTGCTCACACACTGTCTCTCTCTCTCAAAAATAAATAAAGATTAAAAAAAAATTTTTTTTTAAGTATGAAGTATAAAAGAAAATGCTGATAAATATGGACTTTGTCAAAAATCGAAAACTTTTGATTTTCAAAAACACTGTTAAGAAAATGAAAAGACAGGGGCACCTGGGTAGCTCAGCTGGTTAAGCATCAACTTTGGCCCAGGTCATGATCTTATGCTTCATGAGTTCGAGCCCCACGTCAGGCTCTATGCTAACAGCACAGTGGAGCCTGCTTCACATTCTGTGTCTTCCTCTCTCTCTGCCCCTCCCCGACTCATGCTCTTGTGTCTCTCTCAAAAAACTGAATAAACATTAAAAATTAAAAAGAAAATGAAAAGACAAACCAGAGACTTGGAAAAAATGTTTGAAAAACATGTATCTATTAAAATACTTGAATCCAGATCATATAGTTTCACAACTCAGAAAAACCCAACAAGCAACTTAATTTTTAAAATTTGTAGGGGCACGTGGGTGGCTCAGTTGGTTAAGCGTCCAACTCCGGCCTAGGTCATGATCTCACTGTTCCCGAGGTCAAGCCCCATGTCAGGATCTGTGCTGACAGCTCAGAGCCTGGAGCCTGCTTTGGATTCTGTGTCTCCTTCTTCCTCTACTCCTCTCCCACTAGCGTTCTCTCTCTCTCTCTCTCTCTCTCAAAAATAAATAAAACATTTAAAAAATTGTTTAAAAAAATTTGTATAATTCTACAAGAAAAGAAAACTATAGGCCAAAATTCTTGATGAATATAAATGCAAACATTTTCAACAAAATATTAACAAATCAAATTCAACAGTACATTAAGATGATTGTATACTATGATCAAGTAGGATTTATTTGATCTTGGGATGTCAGGATGGTTCAACATATGTAAGTCAATAAACGTGATACACCAAATTAATGGAAAGAAAGATAAAAATATGATCATCCCAGTAGTTGCAGATAAAACATTTGACAAAATACAACATTCTTTCATAATAAAAACTCTCAACAAGTTGGGTATGGAAGGAACATACCTCAACTTAATAAAGGCCATATATGACAAGCCCATAGTTAACATCATATTTAGCTGTGAAAAATTGAAAGCCTTTCCTTTAAGATCAGCAACAAGACAAGGGAGCCCACTTTTACCACTCCTATTCAACATAATATTAGAAGTCTTAACCGGAGCAATCAAGCAAGAAAAAGAAATAAAAGCCTTCCAAATTAGAAAGGAAAAAGTGCAATTGTCTTGTTTGCAGATATCATCTTATATATGGAAAACCCTAAAGATGCCACCAAAAAACTGTCATAACTAATCAGTGCATTCATTAAAATTTCAGGATACAAAATCAACACACAGAAATCAAATGCATTTCTATATACTAACAACGAAATATCTGAAAAATAAATAAAGGAAACAATCCCATTTACAATTGCACCAAAACAATGAAATACTTAGGAATAAATTTACCCAAAGAGGTGAAAGATACATACACTGAAAACTGTAAGACTTTGATGAAAGAAATGGACAAAGCCACAAGTAAATGAGAAGTTATCTCATGTCTGTGGGTTTGAAGAATTACTATTGTTAAAATGTCCATACTACCCAAAGTCGTTTACAGATTCAATGTAATTGCATTTAAAATTCAAGTGGCATTTTTTACAGAAATATTAAAAACAATCCTAAAATTTGTATGAAACCACAAAAGACCCTAAATTGCCAAAGCAATCTTGGGAAAGAAAAACAAAGCTGAAGGCATTATAATTCCTGACTTCAAAGTATATTATAAACCTGTAGTAATCAAAACAGTACTGATGTAAAAATAGACTCATAGACCAATGGAATAGAACCAAGAGCCCAGAAATAAAACTGTGCATATTTAGTCAACTAATATTTGACAAGGGAGTCAAAAATAGAGTGAAAAGGATAGTCTTTTCAATAAATGGTGTTGGGAAAATTGAATAGTCCCATTCAGAGGAACAAAATTGGACCTCTATCTTACACGACTCACGAAAATTAACTGAAAATGGATTAAAGACTAAAGCACAAAACCTGAAACCTTAAAATTCCTCCTAGAAGAAAACAGGGGAATATCTCCTTGACATTGGTCTTGGCAATAATTTTTTTTGGATAGGACACCAAAATTTGCACAAGCAACTAAAGCAAAAATTAACAAATGAGACTGTATCAAACTAAAAACTATCTGCATAGAAAAAAATAATGAACAAAATGAAAAGGAAACCTCCTGAATGGGAAAAATATTTTCAAATCATATATATGATAAGGGGTTAATATCACAAATATATATACAGACCTCACACAGCTCAATAGAAGACAACAACAATAAACAACAACAATCAAACCAAGCCAAAAAGCAAAAACAAAACAACCCAATTAAAAATGGGTATAGGAACCACAGAGACAATTTTCCAAAGAGGTTGTTTAAATGGCCACAGGTACATGAAAAGGGGCTCAACATTACTATTCATCAAAACCACAATGAAATGTTACCTCATACCTGTTAGACTGGATGTCATAAAAAAGATAAGACATAACAAGTGTTGGTGAGAATGTGGAGAAAGAGTAACACTTGTGCACTGTTGGTGGGACTATAAACTGGTTTAGCCACTATGGAAAACAATATAGAACTTCCTCAAAAAATTAAAACCTGAATTAACATATAATTCCTGCAATCTCATTTCTGGGTCTCTCTCTCTCTCTCTCTGTAGAGAGAGGAAATGAAATCGGAATCTTGAAGAGATATCTGCCCTCCCATGGAGACAACTGAAATGTCATCAGTGGATGAATGAAGAAGATGTGGTATGTATATATACATATATATATACACATACATATGTACATACATACACACAATGGGATATTATTCAGTCATGAGAAAGGAGGAAATTTTGTCATTTGCAACAGCATGGATGAAACTTGAGGGCATTATGCTAAGTAAAACAAGTCAGACAGAGAAAGACAAATAGTATGTATGATATCACATGTGGAATCTAAAAAGGCACAACTCAGAAACAGAGAGAAGAATGGTGGTTACCAGGGGCCGGGGAAGTGAAGGATAGGAGATGTTGATCAAAAGGTACAGACTTCCATTTACAAGATGAACAAGTTCTGGGGATCTAATGTACAGCATGGTGATTATAATCAACAATACTGTATTATGTACTTGAGAGTTGCTAAGAGAATAGATATAAAATGTTCTCAGCACAAAAAAGAAATGGTAATTGTGTGAGGTAATGGAAGCGTCAGCTAACACTAGAGTGTTAATCCGTTCATGTTATATAAGTATATTAAATCAACGTGTTGTACCTTAAACTTGAACAATGTTGTGTGTCAATTATATCTCAGTAAAAGTTGCAAAAAATGGGGCACCTGGGTGGCTCAGTGGGTTGAGCCTCCGACTCTTGATTTCGGCTCAGGTCATGATCCCAGGGTCATGGGATTGAGCCCCACAGTGGGCTCCATGATGAGCATGGAGCCTGCTGGGGATTCTCTCTCTTTCTCTCTCTCTCCCTCTGCTCCTCTACCCTACTTGCATGCTCTCTCCTTCTCTAAAAACTAAAACAGAAAAAAAGAGTTGCAAAAAAATTAGCAAAAATATTGAAAAGGCACTTCACCGAAGAAGAGGTACAAATGACAAATTAACATATGAAAAGATGCTTAATGTAATTAGCAGAACACAAATGCTATGGGAAATGTAAACTAAAACCAGAATGAGATATCACTGTGAATCTATCAGAATGGATAAACTTTTAAAGACTGACAGTGCTAGGGATGATGCAAAGCAACAAGAACTCCTATTTTGTTGGTAGGCAAAATGATGCAGCTACTTAGGAAAATTGTGGCAGTTTCTTATCAACTTCTATCCTTCCCACTCCCAAGGATTTACCAAGAGAAATGAAAATATGTGGTCACATAAAGATCTGTACACAGATGTTTATAGCATTTTATCTATAAATGCCCCAAACTGGAAGCATCCCAATATCCATCGACTGAGAAATAAATGGACAAATTGTGATGTGTCTCTACAGTGGACTACTGACTAGTCACCGATAAAAAGGAATAAACTACGAATACATGGAAAAACATAGATAAATCTCAAAAGCATTATATTAAAAGAAATAATCCAGACACAAAAGGCTCTTGTTTGATTCCATTCACATGGTATTCCGAAGAAGTCAGTTTGTGGAGATAGGTATTAGATAGGTGATTGCCAAAAATTGGCAGTAAGAGAAGGGGACACAAGGAAACTTTTAACATTCGTTGTGGTTACTATATGACCGTGTACATTTGTCAAAACTCCTAGAGCTGTATACCTAATACATTAAACCCGAAAAAAAAATCTTGTATCCTAAAAAAACACCCTTCTACCATGCCTCCTACTCTCAAAGTTCTCGGAGGGAAGAGACTTTTTCTGTGTAGTTTGCATTTAGCTAATATTTATTTACTGCTTATTATGTGCCAAATGTGCATGAATTGCTGGAGAACAGGGTAAACAAGACAGTTTGTCTTTGTCTTCAATGTATAGCTTGAGGGTTAATTACCAGGCCTTTCTTTCTTTCTTTCTTTCTTTCTTTCTTTCTTTCTTTCTTTCTTTCTTTTTTCTTTCTTTCTTTCTTTCTTTCTTTCTTTCTTTCTTTCTTTCTTTCCTTCCTTTTGTTTTTCTCTTTCTTTCTCTCTTTCTTTTTCTTAACAAGCTTTACAGAAGAGTCAACTAAACTTAAGGCTCTTTTTCTTCTTTCTTCTTTCTTTCTTTCTTTCTTTCTTTGAACAAGCTTTACAGAAGAGTCAACTAAACTTAAGGCTCATATCTCACCTTCCTGCAGTCTAGGTTTCCCTCTCCATTTTAGTACAATTTCTTTTGATAGGTGAGCAAAGACTTCTTATGGCCAATTCAATGGAGGCTCTTCAGTTCTTACTTTATTTGACTTTGGCTTTCTTATGACATTTGGGCTGGTCATTCCATTTTCCCTTAAACCTCTTTCTTTCCTTGATTTTGGAGGGACCACTCTGTCCTGATGTTTGATTTTTCAGACCTTCTACACTGATCAGTCTTCTACCCAGTAATTTTCAGTGTTCCCCAGGGCTCTAACTCTCTTAAAAGAGTTCTTCTGAGGAGGCTGCGCATACTTCTTCCAAGGATTCAACTACTATGTATGCATCTACCTAGAAATTTTTGTTCATCTGTAATAAAGACTCCCAAAATAGTGGCTTAAACAAGGTACAAGTCTGAACATAGGCAGTCCAAGGCTGCTGTGGAAGCTTCATTGTGTCAGCAGGGACCCAAGTTTCTATTTTTCTGCTCAGGCATCTGTTATCTGAAGATTTCATTTGCAAGGTCCAAGACGGTCTAAGTTGACAGACAGACCTTCAGCCTATAGAGAGCAGGAAGCTGCTGGAACTGAGCACCTGCCCCTTACCCCTGTGCTTTTAAGGATGCTTCTTGGGAGTCCCACAGAGCACTACAAGGAGAATTTGGTCACAAAATCATAGAGATCTAGACTGATGTCTACACTGAGATCTAGAATCCCTTATTTTCAGAAGTAATATGTCCAGTTAAAAATGGAAGTGCTAGGGGCGCCTGGGTGGCGCAGTCGGTTAAGCGTCCGACTTCAGCCAGGTCACGATCTCGCGGTCCGTGAGTTCGAGCCCCGCGTCGGGCTCTGGGCTGATGGCTCGGAGCCTGGAGCCTGTTTCCGATTCTGTGTCTCCCTCTCTCTCTGCCCCTCCCCCGTTCATGCTCTGTCTCTCTCTGGCTCCAAAAAATAAATAAAAACCGTTGAAAAAAAATTTTTTTTTTTAAAAAAATGGAAGTGCTAGAAGAATCATCACTTTGTAACCATCATAGTAAATATTGATCTGGACAAGCATCATCAGAGAAGCCTCAGTCTGGGGAGGAAAGTTGCCTGAAGAGCAGAACATTTATATGGTTTTAAAGTATTTCTCCACAGATTGCTTATTGGTCACAAAGGGGAAAATAGTAACTACACAGTGGAGAAACCAGGCAATACCCTGACTGGATGATCAAGATGAACGTAACTAATGAGGAGCAGCCAACATCATGTGGCCTCCAGATGTGACCCTGTGAAGGACATGACATTGCTTGTGTGGTGTTCCAGCTGGAAATGCATAACCTGAATCTAATCATGAGAAAACATCAGACAAACCAAGATTAAGAAACAGCCTATAAAAGAACTGACCTGTGCTTTTAAAAAATGTCAATGTCATGAAAGATAATGAAAAGCTGATGAACTGTTCCAGATTAAAAGTGACTAAAGAGACACAACAACCAAATGTAAAAGGTGATCCTGAACTGGATCTGGTACTGTGGGAAAACAAAATGCTATAAAGGACATTATTGGGACATTTGACTAAATTGGTAGATACGTCAGACAGAAAATGAACAGGACCTAATGACTCAATGTTCTGAGTCTGTTTTTCTCTCCCTAGAGCCACTGGCTTAGTTCAGGTTCTCAGCATTTCTCCCCTCAACCCTCTTACAGAATTTTCCAAGTGATAGAGTGAGGTCCATTGTCTTTCCCTTCTTTTTTTTTAATTAAAAAAACATTTTTTTTAATGTTTATTTATTTTTGAGAGAGACAGACAGAGGGTGAGCTGGGGAAGAGGCAGAGAGAGGGAGACAGAATCCAAAGCAGGCTCCAGGCTCTGAACTGTCAGCACAGAGCCCAATGCAGGACCCGAACTCACAAACCGCGAGATCATGACCTGAGCGGAAGTCGGACGCTTCACCGACTGAGCCACCCAGGCGCCCCTGTTGTCTTTCCCCTCTAGTCTGTCCTCCATGTTCTCACCAGAGTGATTTTCTGAAGCACGGATCTGATTATGCCACACTCCTTGTCCTTGTCCACTCAGGCTGCTGTAACAAAAATACTATAAACTGGATGGCTTACGAACAACATTTATTTCTCATAGTTCTGGAAGCTGGAACGTCCCAGATCGTATCACCAGCAGATTGGGTGCCTCGTGAGAGCCTGTTTCCTCACCGAGGGCTGTCTTTCCCCCATCACGGCATGTGGCCGGAGGGGCAGGGGAGCTTTCCTCGCCTCTTTTGTAAGGGCACTAATCCCATTCATGAGGACCTGGACCATATGATCTAATCACCTCCCAAAGGTTCCGCCTCCTGATACCATTTTGTTGGGGGTTAGGATTTTAACGTATGAAATTTGAGGGGACACAAAGATTCACTCTATAGCACTCCTAATTAGAAAGCATCTGTGGCTTGCTATTGCTTATTCCTAGTCTGCTGGACGAGACCCTTCACACGGATACAGAGTTCCTTGTGGGCTGTTTCTCTCCTGTACTCCCATCTCAAATGGCTCCATTGTGATGAGTCTCTCCGCCTCCAGTAGTCACGACATAGCACCCAGGATGACATAATGAGGCCAAGGATGAGATGGAACAAGCCAGCAAGATAGAAAGTTATTTTGAAGCTTTTATCTAGTTTGAAATATAGGCTGGTCTACCATGAAAAGGACTCCATTAAATTTTTTTAAAGGAATTAATTTTTCAGAGAAATAAATAAGTGTCGACCGTTTGTGCCAACTCAAAGGAAAGGGCAAATGAAGATGGGCTTGTTGGCTAACTTCCATCCTAAAATTTCCTGTGAGGCTATTAGATGCAGCCAGCTACGGAGCTCATTATCTTAGTCAGAATTATTCTATCAACAGCCCTTTTTCTTTCTGTCACAGCTGGTGCTGAGAGCCCTATGTCATAAAACTCCCTGTACTCCCAAAGTTTAGAACCCTTGCCGAATGGAAACTAAATCACTGTTGTTGAATCAAGTGACCCATGGGGTTCCCAAAGGAATTTTCCTTTATGTGTTATAGTTATGTGGTGAAAACTTATGTTTTTTCTTACCCATGTGGCTTTTCTCCCATTTCCCATCTGCTTACTCCTGTAATTTTTCCTAAATGTTACTCCATCAATCTGTTTAATAAACAAAGATTGCTTACCTCCGTTGTTCTCAGGAATAAGAAAGCTTCACAGGAATTGCATTCAGTGCTGAGTTGATCCAGCTCTTTCTCTCTCAAGTAAGATTACCAGCAAACGAATACTTGTTTAGAATTCAAGACAGAAAATCCAGCTATTATATATTGATATCTATTGCATGTCTATACCCGTGTCTATACAGAAATTTGTATTTTTTTTAAATTTTTTTTTCAACGTTTTTATTTTATTTTTGGGACAGAGAGAGACAGAGCATGAACGGGGGAGGGGCAGAGAGAGAGGGAGACACAGAATCGGAAACAGGCTCCAGGCTCCGAGCCATCAGCCCAGAGCCTGACGCGGGGCTCGAACACACGGACCGCGAGATCGTGACCTGGCTGAAGTCGGACGCTTAACCGACTGCGCCACCCAGGCGCCCCAGAAATTTGTATTTTTAAGACATCACCTTTAATTGTTGTTGAGCATTCTCTTAAAAGCCAAAGGTACATCAATTTAACGAATCGTGAGAGAGGATTGGGACTACAATTGTGACTTGCTTGGTGAAGATTATTCTTTCTGTACCAGGTCCCTTGTCCAGTAGAATTGTAATTTGTGACCAAACACCATGCTCATCTCCATATAGGAGAGAAGGTCTGCAGAGCTCCTAATAGCTTTGTGTTTCAGAGGGACTCTTAGTATGTCATTTAACTAATTTGTGTGCTTGGTATGTCTCTATTTCTACTTTGCTCTGTGAATTACAAAAGTCACTTGCCTTATATTCTCGGAGTAAGTGAAGTAATACATTATCTGTGACAGTAGCAATTTCTAAGCTACAGATCCATTTAAGGTAAGTTATCATCCTTAGACTCTAATGTCATCCAAGATTTACAATTAGATTCCAGGAAATTGATGAAGAAAATCTGAGTAACTCTCTCACTTTCCCAGAGAATACTACCAGTTCATCAATATTTATGTGAGTTTCCAAAGAATTGCCCCAAATCATATGTGTTAGATGCTTCCAAATACAACAAAATAGTGATTAGTCTTTTAATAGGACAGATAATATCACTCTACCCACCTCACTTGAGGCTGTGAGAACCTTATGATTTATGGGAAAATGTATGAAGTGTTACTCTAATGTTAAATACTATTATTAAAAATAATAGTTTTGGGGTGCCTGGGTGGCTCAGTCAGTTAAGCCTCTGACTTCGGCTCAGGTCATGATCTTGCACTCTGTGAGTTCGAACCCCATGTCAGGCTCTGTGCTGCCAGCTCATAGCCTGGAGCCTGCTTCAGATTCTGTGTCTCCTCTCTCTGCCCCTCCACCTCTCATGCGCGCGTGCTCTCTCTCTGTCAAAAATAAATAAACGTTAAAAAATTAAAAAAAAATAATAGTTTCTTAAGTGACATATGTGACCAGATTATTATAAATCTTGAGAAACCACCTAATATTATTTTCTGATAATAAGTAGACATGTATTCTGTTCACAAACCAGGAAGAGTAGGTGCCAAAGCCTGGTCGTTCATTGCCAAAGTGAAATCAACCGAGCTTGGAAACTGTCTTAAGTTGAGCCACTCGGGACTGGACTTCAGCTACCTGAATTGCCCCACTCCCAAGGCGTTATTTAAAGTTTCTGGTGGGAGGGCCTCTTTTATTAAGCCCTTATTTTATTTATTCTCAGAAATAACAGTCAATGGATACAACAGCCTCAGCACTGGAGGGAGGCGAGGTGGGAAGGTATCCTGTGTTCAGTATGGCTGTGCAGGTTGTTTAAGGCTGGATCCGTCTGAACACAGTCTAACACAGTCAGAGCCTGTGCTAGACATACTGTGAAGTAGAGTCACTACGATTATTATCATCCTTATTTTAAAATTAGGGAATTGAGAGGTTAAATAAGATTCTCAAAGTCATATAGCTGATAGGTGCTAGAGCCAGTATTTGAACTCACAGTTTGTCTCCAGGCTCTATGTCTTAACTTTGACGCTATTGACAAGTAGTTGAGTGCAAAGGCCTGTGGACAAGCCATAGCCAGGATGTATGGGGGAATCAGAAGAGTGGAGAGGGTACAAAAGGGATATGGCAGAACCCCAGAGGCAGCTCTGTCTGCCCTACCCCAGGAAAAGGTTTGGGCAGAATATTTGTAACGGAATATGTATGTATTCAAGGAGCATTCAAACCGGATGGGACCTTGAGAAATAGCCGGTGTCTTCCTCTTACAGATGAAGAAAATGCAGTACCAGAGAAGTTACATGAGTTGCCTAGGGTCACACAGCTCGTTCATTCATTTAATCATTCCCTTAGTCAAGGATTGTACTAGGTGCTAGGAAAACAAAGTTCTGAAACACATGAAAAACTATAAAAGACATATGAGCAAAATGTGTGAGAACCCGGAGACTCTCTGGGGGAGTCCTTGAAAGCTTCCCAGAGGACCTGGCATTTGGGCTGAGTCTTGAAAGGTGAGTAGGAGTTTGCCAGAGGAGAATGGCAGGAAGATCATTCCAGGCAGTCCAGCTGGTTGGTGGCTGAATGCAGTCTAAACCCCCTGGATGCTGACCCAGCCCAGCACTCTACCCATACTGCAGGGAAAGAAATGCCTGGTCTTGGGAAGATTCTTGCAGGAATGTTCCAGAACACTGGAGCACACATCAGGAAAATATACACAATTGGTGGTAATTGTGAAAATCTTAAATCATTTCTATTCTCCAAAAGCAAGGATTTCACATCTCCTACTATTTAATTATAACTTTCATCTAAATTGTAAATTATATCTAAGTTGTATATAGAAGATATTTTAATGTATCTATTTTTTCCATTTTAAAACCACAGAGACAATTTACTGTACTGTCTCAAATTCCTTTTATGATTTCGTTTAAAGATTTCCTGGGAAAATTGTTTTTTACTATTCTTTTAAACTTCATATATGATTGGTGAGAGTGACCACTATCTTTCAATTCCAATATCTGTTTGGCAAAGCATTTCTTAACATTTCCTTCTAAGAATGATAGTATATTTTGTTTTCTGCCAGGATCCTAACTCTCTTAAGAAAGTATGACTGGCCAGAGCCTCCAGGATTCAGTCTCCTTGGCCTTGAATAGTTGCAAAAATGTATATAAGATTCATGGACTTCGTTATTTTTTTTATTTTTAAAAAATACTTTTTTACATTTATTTATTTTTGAGAGACAGAGTGAGACAGAGCGCGAGTGGAGGAGGGGCAGAGAGAGAAGGAGATACAGAATCTGAAGCAGGCTCTAGGCTCTGGGCAAGCAAGCATTCAGCACAGAGCCCGATGTGGGGTTCAAACTCACGAACTGTGACCTCATGACCTGAGCTGACGTCGGACGCTTAACCGACTGAGCCACCCAGGTGCCCCCGTTATTTTTTAATTAAATGACATTTTCCTTCCAAGTTTTTTTTTTCAGGCGAAAACAGGAACTAAGTTGCTTAACTGTGCTTTGAGTATGTGGTAAGGTTATGCCCTCACAAAGTCTCCTGGCAGAGGGCGTGAATTGGAAGTCAAGTCCAGCCCGAGCCTTATGAGACTCAGAAAATGAAGACTTCTCCTTCTTCACACGTAGTAGCCAACTGGACTGGCACTTGTCTTGGTTACCCCAAGCACAGGTTTGGTCTTCCGGGAGAACTCAAAAAAACTTAGAATATCAATTCCAGCTAAACTTTTGCCCTTCAGAGGAAAGCTTATCACTCAGGGCTGGGTTCTAGTTACACTATTAACTTAGCTTTGAACACATAGGTCAGCCGGGACTTGAACCCAGTCTGACTCCAGAACCTTTGGTCATAACCATCAAGGTGTGTGGACCCCCTCCCACTTGGAGCTCTGCTTCTAGCCTAAATTTACAAGTCATATAACATGATAGCCCTGGAGCCCTGAATTTCCAGCGTTTGTTGTCCGCCTCGCCCCTCCACTCCCTATGAAGTAAAGAATCCTTATTTCCTGGCTATTTCTGGCAATTTGCTAAGGTAAGAGATGGGGCCTGGGGGCGCAAAAGTGCTCACACACTTGCCTGTTGGCAGCATCCAACCTATTCCTCCTCTTCTGTTCCTATTCCCATCATCGATGTTTACTGTCTGGGAAGGTGCTTTTAATGCCTTATGATTGCCTCAGACAATGGTGTCTTCCAAACAGTGTTACAATAAGCAGCAAATACTTGTATAGCAGTCACTATGTATGTTCCAGGCACTGTTCTAAGGTCTTGGCACATATAATTCATTTGATCTTCTAAACAGCCTGGTGAGGTAGATACTATGTTATCCCTCCATTTTATAGATGGAGAAACTGAGGCATAGAAGGGCTAAGTAACTTGCCCAAGGCCAAGTAGCAGATAAAGAAGCTAGTCGACTTCAGTGCCCTCAGTCCTAAGCACATAGGTGTATTGCTAATGTTCCAAGACATGATCCAATTGTTGAGGTGAATGAATGGCTCTGGGTTCATTTCATTAGTGATAAATAGGGCTTGCTCCCAACTGGGGCTACCCTTGGTCCTCTCAACCGCAGGCACCATCTGTGCTCAGATTTTCTCAAATCCTTTGATGCAAACGACTCCTTGGTGTTCTTGAGTAAATGCTTCCTAAGGAATATTTGGGTTCTATAAGCACAGGCAAGGTTTACCTGCACTTACAGGTCAGTTTCCTACACAGAAAACTTGAAAGCAAACACAAGTCAAGTCTGTGACGAGGCAGCTGCCTGTTGTGTACAAATCATTTTATGTTCATTTACTCATTTTCTCTCCAACAAATACTGATTGAGCACCTGCTCTGCACTCCGGCGATTTGGTGGTAATCAAACAGTCCACATTCCCACCTTCACGAAAGTCATATTCTGCAAAGGAGCAGTTTAGCTCCTTGGAGTCATGCCTCAACCATGTCCACATTAGAAGAGGGTCTATACTCCACATTTGAATGATTAGGCGGTCCCACAGCCACCTTCATGGGCCTGCAACCCCTGTGGTTCCTCAGGATCCCGTGCTTAGAGGGATGTTTGTCTCAATACTCTGCTGTCATCATTTTGGATCTCTTACAAATTTGTGAATGATAGTCCTGCATTTCTATTTTGCACTGGGCTCTACAAATCATATAGCTGGTCCTGACTGGCCCTTTAGATCTCCTTGCTTATGAAATTGAAAACTGCTTACGATCTTGAAACAGGTTGTTTTCTATTCACATGTCAGTGATCTCTGGTTTAAGTTTCCATCAAAAATCAAACTCAAGGTCCCAAGATGATGGCCACAGGTTTACCTCCTCCTCCTCCATCTCACTCCAGAAATCACCGTGTGTTGCTGTGCACCAATCGGTTTCCGTAACTCCGACAACAAAGATCAATGGAAGATAGGAACTTGCATTGGTCATTGACTAATAACAGAATAAGGCCAAACTCAAGGAATAGCATCTCACCAAACCATTGTCTTGATCTCTTTGGGCATGTGTTATCTCCCCGCCTGCAATCTATTTATTCTTTCTTCCTCTCATTTCTTAGATAGTGATGGGAGTGCTGAGCTATTTGTCCCTTGGATACCACATGGGACTGAGGAGATGTGGCAGAATTGAAAAGAGGAATACCCAATGACCCTGCTTTTAGCCAGGTTGTAATGTAGGCATCTAGATTCTAGATTTTTCCATGACCTCTCAGAGTCCACGACCCATTTGCTTTTTCCCCTTTCTTAAAACTTGCTCTGTGGAAAGTAGAAAAGAGATAAAATCAACTGAGTTTCATCAAAATGCAAATGACTGATAAGACTTACTGTGTACTTCCTCTCACGACATTTCACTTTTAATTTAGTGCAAACCCCATTTGATAATGTTTGAGCAGAAAGAGCTGATAGAAGGATTCTGTGCCGGTGAGTGGGTGCTAGAGGCTGTGTGGGGAGCAATGGGGAGAAGATGAGAGAAGAATAGAGGAGAGATCTTTCCACTGACTCTTAAGAGTGGCCCTGAAAGACCCATTCTGCCTCAAATAAAACGGAATTGCTCTGCCCGTTTGAGTGTGCAAGCTGTATGCCAGGTGGAAAAGGTAAATTTTTCCTCAAAGCCCAAAGAAATGAGTAAATGCGTCAAATGGTGACTGGGGCATAAACATCTTTGTGAATTAGCACGGAAGGAGCTTGGTCCTGTCCGTGCCCTAGTAAACATTCATGTGACTGTCTGTCGTCACGCAGACTGTTCCTTAAGTGGGGGCACGTGTATCCACAGGCCTCTCTTTTTCCTGATTGTTTTGTCTTCCTTTCCTAGGAGGCCCTTTGTTGCTGGCTGGTAAATTGGGTCTCGTTGTTGCTACTAGTCTTCTGGTAGCTATGCCTGCGATTTTTTTTTTTTCATTTTATGTTTATTTTTGAGAGAGAGAGACAGAGCACCAGCAGGGGAAGGGAAAAGAAAGAGGGAGACACAAAATCCGAAGCAGGCTCCAGGCTCTGAGCCGTCAGCACAGAGCCCGAAGTGGAGACTGAACCCACGAACCGAGATCATGACCTGAGCCAATGTTGGGCACTTCACCGACTGAGCCACGCAGACGCCCCAATGCCTGCGATTTTTAATAAAAAACTACCACAATGTTGTTGACTAGGATGGACCAATAGTCTAAGAATATACATCGCAGACACGTTCAGTTAATTCAACCGAGTCAGCTCCTGGGAGCGAATGAATTAGAGTACCGTGAAAGCTTTTGCCACGATTTTTTTTTTGCGTAAGTTCAGGCAAAGTGCAAGTGTAATGAAAGACCCTACAAGAGACGGTAAATGTCATGGGGCTGACTTTGTCCTGTGAGTCTGAGAGGATCCTCTGGAGGAACAGAGGAAGCAGCTGGAAGGAGAGAAGTGAGCAGCAGACGGTAGAGTATTGGAGTTGATTTGGGGAACCCAATCAGCCCCTTCAAGAGGAGTGAAGCAGGGTGCGTGGGACCAGATAGCATGACTGTGAGAAGCCCGCCCCAGTTCAGGCAGGGTGGTGAGGGCTGGCCTGGACTTCACATGAAGAATGGGGGGGCATCCTGAGTGTCACGGATGGGGGCCTAGAGATGGCATTATGTCATCTATTGGACGCATTATTTAGCAATAAAAAGAGGCTGAAAGTCATACCTTTTGGGGCTAAGAAAGGCAAATGTTAAAATATGGAGAGCATCAAGAGATAGATGCAAAATGACCATATCGAAACCTCATGTACTCTTTGGGGGCATTCTAGGCTCCAGTTCCCGAGTGGAATATTCCTTCTCACTGGGGCAGAACGCAGAGGTTTGGTAGCAAGACCACCCGGAAGGTGTTCTGTCAATGAAACAGAGAAAATGAACAGCTTGTGCATGGCCGGAAAACAAAGGAAAAGCTTCACCGGGGTTGGCACGTTCACTAGGCAGGAATTCAGGGGTGCGTGGGGTAGAGTAGGGGGCTAGGCGTGAATTGTTGGGGGAGGTATGGGGTCCCTATACACCTAGGAGTTAAACAGATCCCATCTGGAAGACTTGGATGTGTAAAGCCTCACTTTGAGGAACTGGTCGGTTTAGTTTGAGCAGAGGCTTGCAAGATTGGAAAACCGTGCCACTAATATCTTGGGCGAAACTGTAACATCCCCAATCTGTTGACCTGAGAAACACCTATTATGTAATCTTTGACTATATCTTTTTACTACCAAATGGGAACAATAAGCTCAAATCTTCCTCCTAAGACAATGCGTAAAAAATGCTTAGCAGAAATTTGTTACTTAGAAAAATTTCCATAAACTTAAAAGCTCTTGTGTAATTAAACCGCAATGAAATTGTGCCCCTTTTTGTCAATCAGGGGAGCCCGCTGGGGATGAAAGATGGCAACAGAACCATTATCAGAGCTCTCCATGAAGTGATTGGGACTTCGAGAAAAGAACTACCAGAATTGGGTGATTAACCACATATGTGGGGTGAGGGAGAGAGAAAACCGAAAGAAGAGCCAGTTTGGGGGAGAAATAATGAATTTTGTCGTAGACTGGACATGGTCAAGCTTTTGGTAGGAGCATCCAGCAAGCCTGGAGGGAGACAGGGACTGAAGCTACAAATGGGGGTCACTTGCTTACAAAGTGGTCGCTGAAGCCATAACGGTGGGTGAGTCCATGAGATAAGAGCAGGGAGCCAAAGAGGAGGATAGAGGTCAGGACAGTAGAGACAGCTGCAATTAGTAGGTAGAAGGAGAGAGAAATGTAGACAAAGAGTGCTGGGAAGGAGACTGAGAGACGAGAGGAAAACCACAGGAGTGGAGAAAGAAGAATGATCGATCACGTCAAGTGACCTGGCGACTGACAAGGAAAACAGTTCTTCGACTTGGCAAACTGAACTCATAGATGACTCTTAAGGCTACACCTTCATTATATTTCGGAGAATAGAAGCCAGATTGCAGGGGGTTGAGGCATGACTGATTGTGGAGAAAGTCAGTGAGAAATTTTCTCTTGTGAGGCTTGATTTGAAATTCTAGTGGCAAAAGGCAAAGATTAAAGGTCTGAGTCACTGAGACAAAATTGGGTTTATTAGGAAGGCACTGAGGGCTTTTTGGAAGGCAGTCAGTGAGCCGGAGAGAGGCGGGAGAGGCTTGTCAATGTTTTTTGTAAGCCTTTGCGAGTTTTCACAACATCCTCTTACACAGGCCCTTATAACATCCTGCCAAGAAGCCTCGGAAGGCAGGCACGAGCATTTCCATATTACACACGAGGACATTGAACTTCCCCGAAGTTGCAGCTTGCCCAGGATGTCCCAGATGATCTGTGGCAACAATGAGATTCAAATCCTGTCTCCTTGTTCTCTGTATTCTGACATGTCATTTCAATGCACAGTTAGAGTCTTTTTGGTAAAGGACTAGGATTCTGAGCTTTCAGGGTTCCTTTTGTTGGAGAAGGTTGATTGGGACATGTGGTTACTTCTTGGGGATAATTATTTCATGTTTGTTTTGGTGAAGAGGGTGGAGGCGGGTGGAGGATGGGTCAAAAGTCAGCTAAATTAGCGTGGCTCAGACATGTGAGATAAAGTGCACTTACTTTCTCTTACCGTAGAGCATAGCAAGAATAGCTGCTCTGGGCAGCCTCAGACTCCCAGGAAGCTAACTAGAACTTACTGAATATCAACAAATACCAAGAATGCGAGTCCAGAGTGCTTAAGGGTACAAAGAACAGGCAGGTCCTCGTCAAGTAACAGGACAGAGAGTCATCATCTAAGTATATATAATCATTATCATAATTGCAAAATTGCCCCAAAGAAATAGTCATTTAAAGCTTGTGTTGGCAGTGTTTGGCACACAGTTTATGTTCGAAATGAACGGATGTCTGTTGAACAAAATTGCCAAATGAATGATAGCTAATGAAAATGTTCTCGAGTGAAATGAGTTCAGCAGAGAGGTCAAGGAGAAAGAGTAGAATGTGTATGTGTGTGTATGTTGGGGGGTGGTAACGGGGAGGTCTTCTCCAGGGACGTGGGCAGTTTGGACCAAGACCCCAAGGTGGGGTGTACATCACACACGGGGAGGCAGATTGGTGGAAACGAAGCCTGAGGTTTTGGATAAGTGAGCGATGGACGATAGCAATTTGAAGGAGCCGTAACTAGCTAGTTGCCACATTTTCTTCTTTGTCACATCTTTGAGGGAAGCTCAGGGGCACACACCTTGTTCAGGATTAAGGCTGTAACCACTGTTGTTTGCAGTTGGAATTTTTTTTTTAACAATTGTTTTTAAATTTTATTTTTAATTTTTTTAAATTTACATCCAAATTAGTTAGCATATAGTGCAACAATGATTTCAGGAATAGATTCCTTAATGCCCCTTCCCCACTTAGCCCATCCCCCCTCCCACAACCCCTGCAGTAACCCTCAGTTTGTTCTCCATATTTATGAGTCTCTTATGTTTTGTCCCCCTCCCTGTTTTTATATTATTTTTGTTTCCCTTCCCTTATGTTCATCTGTTTTGTCTCTTAAAGGCCTCATATGAGCGAAGTTGTATGATTTTTGTCTTTCTCTGACTAATTTCACTTAGCATAATACCCTCCAGTTCCATCCACGTAGTTGCAAATGGCAAGATTTCATTCTTTTTGATGCCGAATAATACCCCATTGTATATATATACCACATTTTCTTTATCCATTCACCCATCACTGGGCATTTGGGCTCTTTCCATCCTTTGGCTATTGTTGATAGTGCTGCTATAAACATGGGGGTGCGGGTGTCCCTTCGAAACAGCATACCTATATCCCTTGGAAAAATGCCTAGTAGTGCAATTGTTGGGTCATAGGGTAGTTCTAGTTTTAGTTTTTTGAGGAACCTCCATACTGTTTTCCAGAGTGGCAGCACCAGCTTGCATTGCCACCAACAATGCAAAAGAGATCCTCTTTCTCTGCATCCTCGCCAACATCTGTTGTTGCCTGAGTTGTTAATGTTAGCCATTCTGACAGGTGTGAGGTGGTATCTCATTGTGCTTTTGATTTGTATTTCCCTGATGGTGAGTGATGTGGAGAATTTTTTCACGTGTTGGTTGGCTATCTGGATGTCTTCTTTGGAGAAGTGTCTATTCGAGTCTTTTGCCCATTTCTTCACTGGGTTAATTGTTTTTCAGGTGCTGAGTTTGTTAAGTTCTTTATAGATTTTGGATACTAACCCTTTATCTGATATGTGATTTGCAAATATCTTCTCCCATTCTGTTGGCTGCCTTTTAGTTTTGCTGATTGTTTCCTTCCTTGTGCAGAAGCTTTTTATTTTGATGAGGTCCCAGTAGTTCATGTTTGCTTTTGTTTCCCTTTCTTAACACATTTTTTTAAACATTTATTTATTTTTTGAGAGACAGAGAGAGACAGAGCATGAGCAGGGGAGGGGCAGAGAGAGAGAGAGGGAGTCACAGAATCCGAAGCAGGCTCCAGGCTCTGAGCTGTCAGCACAGAGCCCGACACGGGGCTCGAACTCACGAGTGAGATCATGACCTGAGCTGAAGTCGGACTCTTAACCAACTGAGCCACCCAGGTGTCCCTGCAGTTGGAATTTTAATAGTAGCACACCTCCAAGCCAATCAGCCCGGCTCTTCTGATGTAGCTCTTACCCCCATTTCCTTGTCCTGGTGTCCTACAAAAACTTGGCATGGAGTGAGACAGATGAGGCTATTTCCTTTTATATAGGAAACTTGTAGAGTAAATGGAACCATCATTTTCTAAAAGATGGTACTTTATGCAGTAATAAGTCACAAAACACTCGGTTTTTGAATGTTAGTCAAACAGAACCATAGAGCCTAATTTTAAAGCAAAAGAGCAAAGAAATATCAGATTATAAAGTAGAAACTATTACCACCTTATCTTTGTGTGTCCTGTTTAACAGATATATATTGCCTTTTATTTTGTGGAGACACAAATCAATGCTATTGAAATCTTTCCTAATCATATATATATTTTGATTTTCCCCATCCGATTAGCTTAATGGAAAGAGCAGCAAAAGAAAAAGATACATTTTTTTACATGGCATAAAAATTCTAATGGCAATTACATATCAAAGTGGATGTTGAAGATACTTATATTTCATCTTGACGTCAAGTTTCTTTGTTTATACTACTCAAGGGAATGTTTATGGGATGTGTAATATATGTGCAATCTCTGATTGCGTTGTTTTTCTTTTTGGTAAAATTTTAAAGGAGCATACAACAGAATAATCAATGCCTTTTGAACTTGGGTAGGAGGGGGTTTTAATCTATGATTACTTGCTCTATTTCATCACCTCTCATATTTTGTCAAACCAGGCTTTGACTGTAGGCTGATTCTTCTTGATTATATTGTTTGATTCTACCAAAACATACAGCTATTAAGAGTGAAACATTAAGTTACTTTCCCACCATAGTTGTTTGCTTAGAATATCTAGTAACATGTAAATTAGGTTTCCAGATAAATGGACTCCATGTATTCAAGGACTCTCTAGGGTGTAGTGCGGTGGTTAAAGGAATGAATACTGAGGGGTTAGGAAATATAGGTTCTGGAATTAGACCGCCTGAGTTCAGATCCCAATTCTGCCATTCACCATTAGGGTCCTAGGACAAATCAGTTTCTCCATCTGTGTGGATAATAGTACTTTTCTTATAGGGTTATTGTAAGGATCAAATGAATGAATACATATGGAATACTTAGAAAAAGTCTAATCTTTAATAAGTATTCAATTATCATAAACTATTATTGGAAGGCTTTGTTTTATTTAATTGTGACAGATCCACCATTTATGATTCTTTGACCTTTTTTCTTTTAGTAACATCTTTAATGAGATATGATTCAGTACCACAATTCACATAACATCAAATTCACCCTTTTTCTCATTTCATGATATATCTGTAGGAAACTCTATCATCACTATCTACCTATTTGGATAGCTTTAAACCTAACCACTGCCTTCAAGGAAGGAGGGGATAACCTCAGCAGTACTGTGAAGAATGTTTCCCCGTTAGCTAAGAACAGGATAATGCTGTGCTATTTTTAGTATGCTTTATAAGAATTTTGCCCTCTGGGGGCACCTGGGTGGTTCAATTGGTTAAGCGTCCGATTCTTGATTTCAGCTCAGGTCGTGATCTCATGGTTTGTGAGGATTGAGCCTCGGGTCGGGCTCCGTACTGACAACACAGAGTCTGCCTGGGATTGTCTCTCTCTCCCTTGCTCTCTGTCCCTCCCCTGCTTGCACTTTCTCTCTCTCTCTCTCTCAAAATAAATAAACATTTAAGAAACAAAGAATTTTTGCCTTCTGGCTATATATTGTGGATATTGAATATACGGGTTCTATGGGGCTTTGTGGTTATACCATATATGATTTATACCCTTGCTGGGAGGATAAAATGCGAATTAAGCAATGCGAACAATTTCCTGAATGATTCCAAAATAGCCAGTTTGAAAACTGGTCACCTAATTTTTTTTTCATGAAATTTCTTGCCTCTAAGTTGGGTGTTAGCCTATAGGGAGACTTACCTTTCCATGTCCATGTAAACTGTCCTCTGAGTGTTTGAAATATTTAAACTTCAGACATTGCTTTATACGTTTGGAGTATCTAATATCATTGATCATCAGTATTTCAGATGCTCATTGTCCTTCTGGTGACTTAGGAGAAAATGTTTTGAAGGTCTTAATTTCTGGGGTAGGTAGAATCACGCCTCCTCAAATACATCCATTTCCTGACCCCCTGGGAACCATGGACCGTGGTACTTTACATGACAAAGGGAAAGTCCATTGCAGAATTAAGGAATTAAGGCTGCTAATCAGTCAACCTCAACATAGAAAAATTATCCTGGATTATCCATGTGGGCCCAATGTTATCACAAGGGTCCTTAAAAGTGGAAGAGGGAGGCACGAGAGGAGAGAGTCAGAGATAGAACGGTGACGAAGGAAGCGAGTCAGTGTGATGTGATGTGAGAAAGGCCGGCCTGTCATTGTTGGCTTTACAGAGAGAGGAAGGGGACCAGAAGCAAGGAATGTTGTCAATCTCTAGAAATCAGAAAAGGCGGGGAAACGGATTCTTCCTCTAGAGCTTCTGAGCGGGGAACGCAGCCTTGCCAACACCTTGATTTTAGCCCAGTGAGACCCATTTTGGACTGCTGACCTCTGGGACTGGAAGATAATACATTTGCATTGTTTAAACCACTAAGTTTGTGTGAGCCTTTAACATGTTCATCTACAGTATGACTCTCCAAGAGATGGCATTCAGCATTTCCCAGTTTTTTAGCAGCAAATAGAAAACTAATAGGATCTGTAAATGCTCAATGCTATTCAACTGGTACTGAATAGTCCGGTTTTTTTCTGTTGGGCACCATTCTAGCCTTTCACACGTGAGGAAGAAAATTGGCTTTTTCTATCTTGCAAGGCTTAGGAATCTACCTTCTGCCTCAGGGTCACAGCTGGCAATCCTTTTTGATATTTGTTTCTTCACCTGTCCAAATCCAGTCAATCAAGAGCCCTATTCTTAATATCTAATGCTGTTTTCCACATTGACAAATCCATATAAACTTCACAAGGACACCAAATGTTAAATTCTTTTAAATTTATTTGCCAAGTACCACTTAGTCTCCAAGGATGCTTCTTGGTCTCTCTTGTTAACATGGAGGACATTTTGTGATGTACTGGTGAAAGAGAAGCTTCCTGTGTCCTTTTTCTGGGCAAAGCTCCTTCCCCCACTGCCACCATGAGTACCAGAGGGTGTTTGGTCTCCTCACGGTTACTGGCCCTGGCACCACTGCTTGGCTCAGGGGTGGGCAGTAATCCTGGTCGTCCCTGGAACTTTCTTTCTTTCTTTCTTTCTTTCTTTCTTTCTTTCTTTCCTTTCTTTCTTTTTCTTTCTTTCCTTTCTTTCTTTCTTTACTCCTTTCTCTTTCTTTCTTTCTTTCTTTCTTTCCTTTCTTTTTCTTTCTTTCTTTCTCTCCTCTTTATTTTCTTTCTTTCTTTCTTTCTCTTTCTTTCTTTCTTTCCTTTCTTTCTTTCCTCCTTTCTTTCTTTCCTTTCTTTCTTTCTTTACTCCTTTCTCTTTCTTTCTTTCTTTCTTTCTCTTTCTTTCTTTCTTTCTTTCCTTTCTTTTTCTTTCTTTCTTTCCTTCTTTCTTTCTCTCCTCTTTATTTTCTTTCCTCCTTTCTTTCTTTCCTTTCTTTTCTCCTTTCTTTCCTTTCTTTCTTTCTTTCTCTCTCTTTCTTTCTTTCCTTTCTTTTTCTTTCCTTCCTTCTTTCTTTCTTCCTTCCTTTCTCTTTCTTTCTTTCTCTTTCTTTCTTTCTTTCTTTCTTTCCTTTCTTTCTTTCTCTCTCTCTCTTTCTTTCTTTCTCTTTCTTCATTTTTTCTAAGTTTTTATTTATTTATTTTGGGAGAGAGAGCACGCAGGGGAGGGACAGAGAGAGTGGAGAGAGAGAATCCCAAGCAGGCTCCGAACTGTCAGTGCAGAGCCTGATGTGGGCTCAAACTCACAAACTGTGAGATGGTGACCTGAGCCAAAACCAGGAGTCGGACGCTTAACTGACTGAGCCACCCAGGTGATCCATCCCGGGCAGTTTTGAACCGGGGGCCCGAGGACAAGTGTTTCAATCTCCCTGGTGGTAATATTAGGTAAAAGAGCAGCAAGGGGGTTAGGTGAGAGCATAAAAGCGAAGAGAGAAGCAGGGAAAGTGAGTGGGTGAGGAAGCGCCAGGAGAGGAAACCCTCGCTGAATTTGAGTTCTGGCATCAGTTATGCTTGAGGCACAGCGGAATCACAGAGCTCCCAAATTTTTCCTATGTGAGCAAAGGAGGGGTTTTTTTGGTCTTGTTTTGTTTTGCTTAATGTAGTTTGAGTTGGTCGGGTTTCACTGAGCTAGGTTTCCGACTGTAAGGGAAAGGATCCCGATAGAATACTCAGTGGAGGAGTGATAGAGTCCAGGAAACTCAAGTTTGACTGATCTTCCTTCTAACTATGGGTCAGGGGTTCCCCAGTGCTAAAAATGCCATCAAATAATTGATAAGTCACTGTTACATATTGCTTAGAATGTGTACAAAATCCTTTCACGCATCAGTGTTATCCTGGTGTCTCGTGGTTAATGCTTCCCAAAGAGTGTTTTATGGAACCATATGTACTAAAAATGATCTACCAGGGAAATTAATAAGGATTAAAAAAAAACTCTGGGAAATGCTGAATGTTATCTCTTGGAGGCTCATAATAATATAGACGAACATATTAAAGACTCTAAGAAGTCTTGCATCGAGTAAAACTTTAGTCAGATAATCTACCAAAATAATTAATGGGATTTAGATGTACGGAAAAAAGTTCTGGGGCGCCTGGGTGTCTCAGTCCACTAAGCGTCGGACTCCGGCTCAGTGCGTGATCTCACGGTTGAGTGAGTTCGAGTCCCACGTTGGGCTCTGTGCTGAGAGCTCAGAGCCTGGAGCCTGCTTCAGATCCTCTGTCTCCCTCTCTCTGCCTCTCCCCTGCTCACACTCTGTCTTTCTCAAAAATAAATAAAACATTAAAAAAAAAGCTCACCTTCACTTATACTAAGTAAACGCAAATTTAAACACCCCATTTTAACCAATTAGATTGGCAAATATAAAAAATTATGTTACTACACTGCTTTGGAATGAGGATGTGAGGAAATCGGCAGTGGCATGCATGGTTGCTGGCGGTATAAACTGCTCTATCATCTTTGGAGGACCACTGACAATAATTGACAAAAATGCACACACAGGGGCACCTGACTGGCTCAGTCAGTGGAGCGTGGGATTCTTGATCTCGGGGTTGTGAGTTCGAGCCCCACACTGGGTGTAGGGATTACTTTAATACAATAAAATCTTTAAAAAAATACACACACACGTTGACCCCTCCATTCTACTTCTAGAATGCTATTTTAGAGATACGTTTTTACATTTGAGCATTCATTTCAGCTTTTTTTTTTCCTAGCCAAAGACTTGAAATAACCCAAATGACCACCAGCATCGCACTAGTTGTATGAATTACGTATGATTCATCCGTAAAGTGGAAGAATACGTGGCCATTAAAAAAAAAAAATGAGACAGATCTAAACCAGGGTTTCTCAATGGTGGCACTGCTGTTGTTTCGGGCTAGATAATCCATTGTTGTAGGAGGCGGTCCTGTGCATAGTAGGACGTCTAGCAGCACCCCTGAACTCTAGCTGCCAGCAGCACCCACAGCAAAAAGTCTCTAGACGCCACCCCTGTTGACTGCTACTGATCTAAATGAACTAATATTTCTCCCAAGATATAGTCAGTGAACAAAGGAAGGTAGAGAAATATGTATGCTGTGCTATCATTTGTGTAATGATAGCTCCAGAAAGATACACCAGAAACTGGTAACAATTCTTGATTCTGTGAAGAACTGGGGGACAGAAGGTGAAGCGAGAAGAAATTCATTCTGTGCTCTTTTCTGCCGCCTGAATATGTATCCATGTATTTGCATTACTTTTTAAAGAAGCCTAGAAATTGGTTTAACTTTGTTCAACCCAACAGCTCCTAAAATATATAATGCCACGATTTCTTTTCCTCTGAATAACATCCAGCATGTAATTTGAAAAATATTTCTCGGGTTCACTTGCATTGAATCGTTTTTGAGCATCAAATAGCTTTTCTTGTTTGAGTTTAGGAAGGTCCTAGTTTTAGAAGACTTTCATCTGAGAAATACAGGGTAGCCGGTTTTATGGACTTAAGCAGAAGGACTGTAACTGAGTTCAGTTATGCCAACAGGCTAAAGGTTTATTAGTCTTGCCTGCCTTCCAAAAAACTCTGCTGATGCAAATAAAGTTGTTCTTTCCACACAGCATTTGCTTTTAGCTGGCCTGACATTCTTTCCTTCCTCTGTTTCCTATAAACCTGGCTTCCAGTTGTTTTGCATCGATATTTCAGTGCTTGCTCGCATCCTTGCTAAACTCTTTGCTGTTTGCGATGAACGGTGGTACTTTCTTATCAGAAAAACCATTTGCTGAGGGTATAGTAAGTGTCTGGTACTATAAAAGACACTTTGTGAACACGATTTCTGTGACAACAACCTCAAAAAGGTCATATTCTTGTTCACCTTCTTCTGATGAGGAAGCTGAGATTCCCAAAGTGATTTGCCCATTCCTCCCCTTTGATGGAGCCGGGAGTCAAACCCACACCTGTTGCCATCCCAAAAGCCTGTGCTCTTTCTACCCAGTTCTGATTCCTTACTCGATTCTGCTTAGGTCTTCTCTTTCCTCAACAGTTATTTTTCTGCTGCTTTAAATGCATCTCGAGCAAGATTTTTCCAATTCTTCAAGGATTGTGCTAAAAACAGTCAGAGGTTGATAAAAATGCTACTAATGTATGCTATAACAAAGCTGTGTTGTCGAGATTCAAGTCTTATCCCTTATCCTCTGTTACATTTTGAAACAAATTTGCAAGAAAACCCTGCATAGTTTGAGCCTGCTATTATTTTAATCTCAGTTGACGAGATACAAGAGCCCAAACTGATTAAATTAGAATGCAATTTAGACCTGACAAACTTGCACGTCTAAAGGAATAAAATGTACTATTTTTCATATATGACTTCTAAATATTCCAGCTGTCCAAGATACATTTGCGTGTCTGCAGTTATTTGCCAAGTGAATTGTCTTTGTTCCCCAGAATAAGGAGGATTTATTCATCTCTGCATTAATGAATCTCGACCAAATATTCATTGTTCACACAAATTTGTGTAACTCTTCAAAGAGCTGAGATACAAATGCTTTTTGTTTAGCAACAAAGGCAATCAACTGGGCCTAATGTTAATAGTTTCCTCATCCAGTTACTTTTAACAAGATACACAGTCCATTAAACTCTTGTTTGAGGCCTCGGGCATAAGATGAGAATTTTTCAGCAATTAGTTTGGCAGAATTTCTTGCTTTTGAGATCCCTGAAGCAACCAGTTAAAAACCAGCTACGGCTAATTGGATAGTTTCCATTGTGTTTCTTCTAACCTTACTTTATCAGGCCCTTCCTTTACCACTTTTTAGCTATTTTAGCCCCCTTTAGCGGTTTCCAAAGTACCTTCAGAAGGAAGCTGGTCCCAAGAGGTGTCCTGTAATAAAAGAGGTTCATAATCAATTAAATTTGGGAGATTCTGCATTCTACAGCTCCTTTTTGGATAGCTGTAATATGCATGAGGGGTCCCATAGTGAAGAAATGTGTATAATCTAGTTTTTCTGAAATGTGTTTAACCAAGGCCACCCTCTCTTTTTTCTGTTTCTCCCTCTCTTTTTAAGCAACACCCAGGTACTGTGGTGGAAAACACTGACTTTGGCCATTGCAAGATCAAGAGGACAGTTTACTCCCTAAGTCCTTCTTGTAGTGAGACCATTGGGAGTTTTGGGAGATGCAAAATTTCGGTGCATTTTTCAGTTAAGAAACCAATATTGACATGTTATTATTAACCAAAGTCCACATCCTGTTCAAGTTTCTATATTTTTTTACCTAATCCTTCTTCTGTTCCAGGATCCCATCCAGGGACCACATTACGTCATCACGTCTCCTTAGGCTCTTCTTTGTTGTGTCACTTTCTCAAACCAGACTTACTGTTCATGACCTTGACAGTTTTGAGATGTACTGTTTGGAATTGTTTAATTTTCTCCTTATCCCTCTTGCTATCTCCTTTGTGGCAGTGAATCCGTGGGGTGACTTCTACAGCCTGGCATAAACTTGTGCACAAACTCCCCCAGACTGGGAACATGCAATCCTGGAGCTGGGCGAGCCAGGAGCACAAGCAAATGCTTAAATGTGCCAGAGTGCAGACAGCATTGCAAGTGTGTTACTAGACTTTTTGCTCGGGCCGCTTTGCTTTGTGCTTTCCTGCTTTCTCTTTTTTATCTTCTTTTGTTACTAGTAAGTGCCTTGGAGGTGAGGAAATGAGATTTTTCAGCTTCTCACATCCCTCTGCGAGTCCTGTTTAGATTAAATCTCTCCCTCTGTATCAAGTGCACATTCAGAAAAGACAAAGCCCCGTGGGACTTGACTTTGGCAAACACTTGCTCCCTTGTGGTCTTCATCTCTGGTCTTTGTGTTAAAATGGAGAAATGCTTTGCTAGGCTTTTTCTGGTATTTTAACAATCCCTATTCCTGTGCTCAGAAATCTTGCTGTGAGTTCCCTAGGCACCGTGGATAAAACGAGATTTCTCTGGTATTTACCATCACTAGGACTTTTCTTTCTATCAATAAAATAAGACTTATGTTAACCCAGTGAATGTGATGGCTTTTTAATTTTGAAAAATAATGTCCACGTCTTTTTCTCCCCAGCACTTTCCTTGTTAATTATTACAATCTTTCAACATTAAGGTTTTAGTGCTAAAATTGCTGTTTCTTTCTTTTTTCAGCGATTCAGGGACCTCTCTTCAATAGTTCTGACTCCTCAGTTTGTTTGCTAGGACAGCCCAATTTTGCCAAGAGTTTTGGATTCATCTCTGTCCACCGGTCAGTTTCTAAGTTGAGTTAATACTAAACTATGTCAACAACAGTTGCCTGATTAATAATCATCTTCTCCAACTGGTGTCATTAGCTCTTGTTGCCATCTTGTCAAAACTTATGCTTTCTTGACAAAGACATGGTAGGATTGTGTCAAATGTGGGGAAAGCAGGGGACTTATACATTTCCGTTAAATCTTTTCCTGACCTTTAATGGATTTGCGCGTTTGGAACAACTCTATTTACAACTTCACTTATCCTTCTTCCTGCCTCCTTTTCTTCTCTTGCTCTTTTTTTTCTCCTCCTCACCTACTTCCACCTTCTCCTTCCTCCCTCCTCTATGCTAAGATATGATGAAGTCAAATAAAATAAAAGTGTGAAGCATGGGGTGCACTTGGAAAGTTCTCAGGGAGTATTTGCAGTTTGTTAATCCAATGGAATTTCTGACCCGGGGTTGCATCTGGGGATGGGCTGCAGGTAGGGGAAGGGAAAGAGGTTTGGTTGGGTATTTCTGAGTGAGGAATCTTCTGTCATTATTCGCTTATAGCAGGGATTGGCAAACTTGTCCCCGTAAAGGGCCAGATAGGAAATATTTTAGGCCATGCACACCATACAGCCTTTGTTGTGACTATTCAGCTCTGTCTTGTAACAGCAAAGCAGCTGGAGATAATATGCAAATGAGTGAGCTTGGCTGTCTTCCAATAAAACTATTTATGGACACCAAAGTTTCAGTTGTATATGATTTTCATTTGTCATGAAATAGTATTCTTTTTTCTTTTTTTTTTTTCTTTTGTCAACTATTTAAAAATGTAAAGACCATCCTTATTTGGGGCGTCATATAAAAATGGGGAGAGATGAATTTAGCCTGCAGGTTCCAGCTTGTTGACCCCTTGGCCATGCCAAGATCTCCCTTATTATCAGCCAACCATCCAACAATCAAATAACAAATAGCAGTGAACCATGGGGCAGGGTTCAAGGAAAGAAAGGAAGGTTTTCTGGGGAGGACTGTGTCATCCGGGTGGATAAGGGGGAGGGTGCTCCAGGAGGAGGGACAGAGCTTTGAATGATGTCTTGTGCCTGCTAAGCTAGAGGATGAGGTCTGATGGAGCCGCTGATGTGGGAACATTGGCAGCTCACAGGCATCTCCACACCAAAAACATCCTCCCCTTTATAAAGTACTCCCCACTGGCCAGCCACTGTCACTGGAATGCCTGACAAAGTCCTCACTCTCCCATGCAGTCCGTGCGATAGTCCCTCTGTAAGAGATACAGAGCTGATGAACACCTTGCCAGAGTTACAGAGCTGGAATGTGACAGAACCAGGATTTGAACTGTAGCCTGACTGACTCATGGCTTCCTTCCTCCCCCCCACTCTATTCTGGCTCTTCTAGGAAAGAGTGCAGAAAATGAGGGCAGTTATTGTCCCCATAACCTCATCCTGCTAGAGCTGCCCCAAGGCAAGCCTTACCATGCTAAATAAGAAACAGTTCTTAAAAACCAGCCAGTACCTATAAGGATCAACAGCCCCTCCGAGCTGCTGACTTCGTCCACCGGCCACTTCAAGAAAGGAGGCAAAGAGTATAATGGGAGAGAACACTTGATATTGACCCCGGCTCGGTTGTTTACTATCTGTGTGATTTACTTAGCTCCCTGAGCCCCAGTGTCCTGATCTGAAAAATGAGGAATAAGAGAGTAACTGCCTTCCAGGCTTCTAAGAATTTAATGAGGTGATACATACAAGCCACTGACATAGTGCCTATCACAAGTAGGCACTCAATTGATGCTGATATCATTGTTTGCTCATTCAGTCTATAAACATCTATTGAATGGCCAGTAGGTACCCGGCACCCTGTAAGCATGGGGATAAACATGAGTTGGACAGTTTCTGCCTCCAAGGAGCTGACAGTCTCGTAGAGCAACAGGCGTATAAGCAATATGCTTGCCAAAGTGCCACAGGCACTTTGAAAGAAAGCTACGGGGCCAGAGTGAGAGAACAAAGGAAGGAGTGGGTATTTCTAGGCGAATGGGAGAAGGGGCACAGAACAGGCTCCAGAGAGGAGGCAGCAGAGTTTGTAGAACAGGCTCCAGAGAGGAGGCAGCAGAGTTTGTATCGAGGCAACTCAATTCCCGTGCAATTCCTGTGGCTGATCACTCACCAACATAAATCTTGTCTCATGGATAACATTGAAATCACCGCACTTTTCCTAAACGCGTTTAAAAAATACCTATGCAAATTTTGGAAAGCAAAACAGGAAACCAAATTATAGGCAAGGGAAAAGCACTCCTTCCTTCTCAAGTCTCTTGTGCTGGTTGCAGGCAACATGGGAAGTTTCCTGCCAGGATGTTGACCAGAGGGAGGAACAGCCTGACCAAGAGTCATTTGTTCCTCAGGAGTTTCTTTAAAAAGAAGCTGATTTCATTTTTCACATTCTCTGTGGCCTTGGGAAACACCTCCTACAGAAATAGAAATATCCAAAAGAGATATGGGGAGAAATGATTCCTTCTGGGTCTTAACTGTCCATATGCGACAATGGCAAGCTGCCTTTGAGCCTGCACAGAATTTTTACATAAAGCACATTTATAGCGCAAGGGGGCTGGGGCAGGCCGCCCGAGTTTGTGTTCTGGCTCCCCTATTTAATAATTATGTGACCTTGTGGCTATTGGGAGAAATCAATGAGATCAGACATGTAAAGTGGCGGCCATGGCATCTGGCCCAAGAAATGTAAACACTTTATTATTCATTTTATCCCCCTTAGAATTAATCCATTGCAGCCTGTGAGGCTGAACACCAGCCACTCACCTCCCTCATGTGGTTTTGTACTCCTGATCACTCTGCCCTTTCCTTGGTTAAATATGCCACTTTCCCCCCACCTCATCTTTCCACCACTGTTTCTTTACCACGACCAGCTCTCGTTCCCCCACTTCATCCGGTCTAAATTCTACTCATCCTCTGCATCTCAGCTCAAACGTTGCTTGATCAGGGAAGCCTTCCCTGACCTCCTGGTCTAGGTTAGGTGCCCTGGTGAATGCACCCATAAGTCCAGGTGCACTATGATTGTGACACCCGTAGTTACTCGTTTACAATCAATTTCCCAACAGAATGTAAGATACAAGAGAGCAGGAACCGTATCTGTCTCACTCACTGGCCCCCAGCATCTAGCCTGGTACCTGGAGTATAGTGCCATTCTGTTGAGAGGGAGGCAGGTAAAAACTATTATCTCTCTCACAGATGAAGAAACCAAGAGCCCAGAGAGTGTAAGAGACAGATTTATGATCACACAGTCAGGGATCTCAGGAGCCAGGACTTGAATCTTGGACTTATGACATCAGACAGAGTGTTACTTCCCGGAAAAAGCCCCACTTGAAGCCTTTGTTTAGGGCGCCTGGACTCTCATTCGTCTCCTCTACAAATGTACAGAAGTGTCAAAGGCTGGAGACGAAGCCACAGAAATATTGGGGAACCATGCCTTTTTTCAAGTGAAAATCCCCACTTGTCAGTCTCAGGCAGGGTCTGTCTTCAACTGCTTCCATTCTTACTGATACCGTCTGTTCCAAGCATTTCTCCTGCTTACTGCTTCTTTCCCAGGGTCCTAGTGACTCTTTACCTCGAGCCCCTCCCTTGGCCTAGACTCATTTGTGGCAGCGCAGAAGCTCCGCATCCCACACCGTTTCAGCCCCTAGTGTTCCTCAGACCAGCATACAGTCTACCTTTGGTTTTTAAGGCTTTCTGACTCCCTGACTTTCACCCTTTCCTGTCACTTCTCATTTGCGGGGGCTGTCCTGAATGCTCCCACCCCCACCCACATGCCTAGGTAGTTGATGGGGGAAGGCAGGGAAGAAGGGATCAGTTACGGTGCCACTCAAGGTTAAGTTCATAGAAGAAAGTTTTGTAATGTAACTCAAAATCAGAAAGGAGACACATTTTTATAGTATAATAAAGTTCAAAATTAGGTTAACAGGGAAGACGTAGGATCTCATGGGTGCAAAGGGCAGAAGATTAACCAGAAAGTTGATACCTTTAGTGAGAGCCACCAGTGGAGGGGGGACCTCATGTGGAGACGGTCTAGCTAGAGAAATGGTAACATGGGATTCTGGGTGAAGTTCCCTCCCCAGAGAAGAGTTGCACACACTTCCTCCAGGTCAGAGATAAGGATTCTGTCACTGAGGACCTTATGGTCATATGGTCAAGCCCACACATTCAGGCCAGACTACACTCTATATGGCCATGGGTATTTTAAGTGGTGATCCTTCCCTAGTATCCTGCTCACATAAATTTCCAAAAACTCACTTCCCCCTTTGGTGAACACAGGCTTCCAGTCAGCTCCTCTAAACTATTTTTCCTCTTCTGTTTAGACAGAATCCACGAGGCAAAGAACCCTTGGTTGATCTGGAGGAATGGAATTAAGAAGTAAATCAAGTGTCAGTTATAAAACTTAAAAAAGCTCTAGCAAAGTAGTGTAAGGAGGGGCACCTGGGTGGCTCAGTTGGTTATGTGTCCGACTCTTGATTTTGGCTCAGGTTTGATCTCAGGGTTGTGGGATTGAGCCCTGTGTTGGGCTCTGTGCTGAGAGCACAAAGCCTGATTGGGATTCTCATTCTCTCTCTCTCTCTCTCTCCCTCTCTCTCTGCCCCTCCCCCTCACGTACTCTGTCTCTCTCACAAACAAACAAACAAACAAACCCAACTCCCCCCACCCCTGCCCAAACCAAAGTAGTGTAAGTAATAAGATTATGTGCTGCTGGAGATGCTCAACCACCAAGTATGTGGTAATCAGATAAGACACCACCCAAGAGAGATCCCAGGGAGAATAGATGGGGCAAGCTATGATAGAAAGCAGTGTGGTCTTTAAAAAAGAAATCCTTCTACTGGCTGCACCCATGGGGAATCTATTCGCTATAGACCTTTCTGTTGATGGTGCTGTGCTGGGCATAATTCCCAACCCCAGGTTCTCTGGGGATACCCTGCAAGCCTGAGATCAGAAAATGAACAGATCTTAATCTACTTTAATTCCAATTTGGAAAGTGGTAGGATGTACTCACACAAAACCAAATGAGAACGGATCTTGACTGGCTATAAAAACATTATTTATCTTGGAATGTTGACCACATAGCATCATACTTGTTGGCCTCATAGCAGTTTTTGATTTAAACATGTCTATGTAGATATCTAAAAATCCTGTCTATGCTATGATCACGCCCTTTAAAAAATTTTTGGCACTTCGAGCCCTTTGGTACTGCACCATCTTTTCATTATATGGAGACTAAAGAAAGGCTGTATTCATTCCTCTCTTTGGTTAGTGGACGTCTGGGAGTTCTGGGAAGAACTAGGAATGATCCCTGGAGAATGACACTCGGGCAGCTGATAAGAAAGCTGGGAACGTCAGAGCGAGTGGCAGGCCCTGAAAACGGAAAAGAGAAAACAAAGTTTGGGAAAAGAAAATGTGATCGGTGTCAAGGAAGAAGTAACTTGACTTCATTTATTCCTTACTTCAACAAGTATTTTAAACAATTGAGTGAGTGCGGCACTGAGCTAAGAACTATTAGAGGTGGGGTGGGAGATGACAAGAAAGGAAATAGAAAGTACGTTTAAAACGTGGTCCTTGATATCAGGAGGCTACAATTTACGAGGCGATGACAACTAATTATGCAAGACTGTATCTAATTATTCTTGCCACTGCAAAGGGCTCTGTTTCGAGAACTAGAAGAGAGGAGAGACTAAACAATAAAATCTACAGCAAACTGATCAGCAGTGGATTGTATTGGTTTCTTTCCCTGCCAAGAGGCCTTGACCATTCCATTCCACAAATAACTATGGAGCATTCATCCTAAACAAGAGTTGCACTGAGGGTATAGAGATTACCCAGATGAATAAACATAGTTTCTGTTTTCACAATACTTGCTATCTAGGATGGGGATAAGAGAAGGACAGAAATGACGAAAAGCCATCACAGGATGTAACTGTCAAGTGAGAGATATACAGTGCTATATGGACGCAGTGTAGAGAGAGGGGTTCCATCCTGTCGAAGGAAAGGAGGGAAATCTGCTTGGGAAAGATGATATTTGAGATGGGCCTTGAAAGAAACAGAGAACATTGAGAGGCAGAGACAGGGATAAACATTTCCGGAGAACAGGGGCCATTCAAGCCAAGAAGAGGGAGTTGGTGGAAGAAAGGGAAGGTTGGAGATCTTTAAGAGAACATTTATCAGCTACATGACGTACAAAATGTAGGGAAGGAAAAAAGAATGAAAAAAAATTTAAAAATATTTTTAAGGGGCGTCCGGGTGGCTCAGTTGGTTAAGTGTCCGACTTTGGCTCAAGTTACAATCTCATGGTTCGGTTTGTGAGTTTGAGCCCCACGTTGGGCTCTGTGCTGACAGCTCAGAGCCTGGGGCCTGCTTTGAATTCTGTGTCTCCATTACTCTTTGCCCCTCCCCCGCTCATGCACTGTCATTCTCTCTCTCTCAAAAATAAACATTAAAAAAATTTAAAAATATTTTTAATAGGTGAATGAGAGTTAGTAGAGCAGAATTTTATTTTTTGTATTGCTGAGGATTCGTAGTTTGATTGCAAGTAACAAAGTTCTCCAAAGAAAGACTCACAGAAAATATGAGATTATTTCTGTCTGGTGTGAAGGTCTGGCTAGGCAGGGTGGGCTGGTATGACACGTCTGTGAAGTCCTCAAGGCCCCAGGCCCCTTTGGCTCCCTGCTCTACCATCCCTAGGGGTGGCTGGTCTCCTCTTGGCCCAGGCTGGCCACATCCGGGTCCTGGCAGCAAGATGGGGGAAGGGTCAAAGGAAAGAGAGGGCAAAGAGCAGACCCAGGATGTCTCTTAAGGAAAATTCCTGGAAGGTTGCACATGATACTACCCTCCTCTGCAACTTATTAGTCAGAACTTAGCAACAGGGAGACATCTAGCAAGGGAAACTAAGAAATGAGGCGTGCTGCCTAGGTATCCATAATTCCAGATGAAAAAACTAGGGATTCTGTTACTGGGGGAGACAAGAAAGGATATTGGGGCTTCACTGGCTCTCCCTGCCATAATGTCATTAGAAAAAGTAAGGTTAATCTTACTTTCTGTTATATCAATACGTTATAATTTCATAACGGCTAAAAAATATTCTCCAGATCTTAATGAAAAGGATTTTTTTTAAGTTTATTTATTTCGAGAAAGCACAAGCAGACAAGGAACAGAGAGAGAGGGAGAGAGAATCCCAAGCAGGCTCTGCACTGCAAGCCCAGAGCCAAATGTGGGGCCGAAATCTGGAGTCGGTTGCTTAACCAACTGAGCCACCCAGGTGCCCCCAGAGTTCTTTTTTAAAGGAAAATAAATCTTCCATCATCATTACTGTGTTAAATTCAGCAAAGGATAAACCAACAACGGGAGCCATATGAAAACTCCACACTTGCTCGACAGAAGTACAGCTTTGTGGCCACTTCTACACGCATTCCTTTGACTCTGAGCCCCAACAGCCAACTCTCTTCATTCACCTTGGCAACCTCGCCCATCCTGGGGCAGCTCTCCCCTCTCGTGTCCGCCTTGCCCGCCGATGCCTGAAGAATCCTCTGAGGGCATTGGAGAGAACATGTAACGGTGCTGAACATGTAACTCGTGGCTCTCCGATGCCCTCTCCAACCCTTAACACATCTCCTCGGGCTGGTCTCCCAGGATTTGTCCAAATCTTACCTACTTCAAAAACTCAACCAGATTTTCCTTGGAGATATTGCTACTGCATCCTGGTATTTTGGGTCAAATGTTAAAAGTGCTCTCCTCTTTCACCCTATGACTTCTGCCACTTGTTACTATCACTAGATGACGAGTGGTCTGCTCACCTAGGTAATATAACGGACTCTGATTTAAACAGAAGTGGGGTTCCAATGGGAGTGTTAAGAATTCCAGACAGTAACATAGCTCTGTTTAAACGTATTAAAAATATATTTAAAATGTAAACATATGTTCATTATTAACATGAGCAAATAAACCAATGTACCAACTAGAAAACAATTTTTAACCATTCTTTCTCTTTCTTGAATTTCGTGATGGTAAGAACACTTAATATGAGGTCTACTCTCCTAACAAACTTTTTTTTAAGTTTATTTATTTGGGGGGGAGGGAGGGGCAGAGAGAGAGGGAGAGAGACAGAGAGAGAATTCCAAGCAGGCTCTGCACTGTCAGCACGAAGCCTGACGTGGGGCTCAAACTCCTGAACCATAAGATCATGACCTGAGCCAAAGTTGGATGTTTAACTGTCAGAGACACCCAAGCGCCCCTACCCTCCTAACAAACTTTTAAAAAAAAAATTTTTTTAACATTTATTTATTTTTGAGACAGAGAGAGACAGAGCATGAACGGGGGAGGGGCAGAGAGAGAGGGAGACACAGAATCGGAAGCAGGCTCCAGGCTCTGAGCCATCAGCCCAGAGCCCGACGTGGGGCTCGATCTCGCGGACCCGAGATCGTGACCTGAGCTGAAGTCGGACGCTCAACCGACTGAGCCACCCAGGCGCCCCATAACAAACTTTTAAGTGTATAACACCATATTGTTAACTATAGACACTATGTTGGACAGGAGATCTATAAAATTTATTAATCTAGCATAACTATAGTTTCATTAAAAAAAAATTTGGGGGGTGTAACTACAATTTACAACTGTGGAAAAGCAACTCTCCTTTTGCCCCTCCTCCAGCATTTGCCACCATTCTACTCTCTGCTTCTGCATGACTACTTTAGACATTTCATATAAGTGGAATCACGCACTATTTGTCCTGTGACTGGTTCATTTCACGCAGCATAATGTCCTCAAGGTCCATCTATGTTGTCACATATGACAGGCTTGCTTTCTTTTTTAAGGCGGAATATTATCCCATTTTGTGTATAACCATTTCTTTTTCTTTACTGGGATAAATCTCTTTTGACTCTGATATCAATCAGTTTTCATCTGTTTGTAATTCAGGAAGGTGTTGGAATTTTATTGTCATATCATCGCTGCTTTCCCACTGCTATGATACTATCTGTAAGCCATTCATTCACTCAACAAATTTTTTACCAGTGCCATCGGTGGGTGCTGGAGATACAGAAGGAAAAAAGTTCCAGTTTTCATGGAGCTTAAATCCTGGAACAATGGTTCTTAGATACGGGTGATTTTGTTCCCCAGGGGGCGTTTGGCAATGTCTGGAGACACTTCTGGCTGTCACAGTTCAGGGGGTGTTACTGTCCTATAAGGTTAAAGACCCAGGATGCTACAAATGCAGCCGCATTTCTTGCCTCTTCCCTTTCCACACCGTCTACCTGCAGCTTTGCACAGCACTATGTTCTCACCTCCGAGCCCAAGAACCTCACGTATGCAGCTCCCTCCCTTCCTCACCTGGTTCATTTAAGATGATAATTGTTAGCACAAATGTTAAGGCATCAGGACACCAAGCATCTCTTCCATCTGTTCTTTAAGAGCCTCCACTTCCCCAAAGGCCTCTCCTATCGCTACCCCTGCCCCTTGGCTGGGAGGTATTGGTTATATTTAGTCTCTGTTCTGCTCTATATCTCAGCATCAAATGGCCAGATATTTCCATTATTGTTGTAGCCACTTCCGCGAGACTCTCCCTTGCCCTCTTATTTTCTCCCAGAGTTACTCTGTCACTGCAGGGCCCTGGTGCTCATCTGGAACCCTGGTCAGACCCTTTTTCTGGGGCCAGGAGCTGCCCCCACTCTCTCTCTTGCCCTGCTGTAGACAATTCCTAGAACTGCCCCCATTCTGCCTGTCAGTCCCACTGGTTCCCCACCTAAGCCTCAATACAGCTCAGCCTTCTGTTCTCTAGACCCTTCTGGGTTCCTCCCCAGCCTCAGCCTTAGTGCTCCCCAAGAAGGCTCCGCTGAACCACTTCCTTTGTGTGGGCAAAAGGCAGCACCAGCAGGGAGGCTCGGGTCAGGTGGTCATTTGGGCAGAATGATTCCTGACTTCTCTAGAGTCGAAAGTGAATCTGTAAGGCAACATCGCTCTTGAAAACTCCCCTAATGTTTAGGAGACCTTACGGGACCAAGACAAAATTAACTTCTTTTGTCACAACCAAGCTTATTAGCTGACTTTGTGGAAATTTAACGCACATATAATACAGCAACCCATTGTACCTTTTTGATTTCCAAGCTGTGAAACTGTGATGTGCAGGGATAATTTTTTGGCTTGTTTTGGTTTTTTGCTGAAGATATCATGGACCCATTTCTAGCCTCTTACCACACTTGGAAAGAAATTAATTTGTTTAAGTGGTTTTGGTCCTGCATTTTATCAAATGCCCACCACTCTCTTTCCTCTTCCTTGCTGCTCTCAGTTGAGTATCTGTGAAAAGTGTGTGAGCAAAATGAACTACTTGTATCTACTCTAATTAATATTCAGTTAAAGTCGAACATGTCATTTTACTTTCAGTCTTCAAACTTAGCCTATAAATCTAGTCTACACATTTATAAATGTACTCTATTAGTAAGTATAGAAATTTTTATCTAAAAACAATTGTTTTGTTGATTAGTATTCAAGGGACTTATAAATTTAAAAAGATTAAGCTGCCTCAAACAATGGCCATGTAATTAAGTTTCCTAAAATATTTTCAACTACCCTTACAAACGTAATATATTTGATCTCCTGAAACATTTCACATGCCTGAGGCCAACACAAACCTACATAGTAAAATCTTCCTACATCTCAATTAACTTTTATGAATCTAATAAAACTAATTTATACATGCAGTAACTTGGATTCCCTTAAACACCCAAACCCTTTTCACAGACGTTCAATTATTTTACAACTTTCAAGTGAAAAAAATCACACACACACACACACACACACACACACAGTTAGAGAGGGAGGGAGCCAAACCATAAGAGACTCTTAAAAACTGAGAATAAACTGAGGGTTGATGGGGGGTGGGCGGGAGGGGAAAGTGGGCGATGGGCATTGAGGAGGGCACCTGCTGGGATGAGCACTGGGTGTTGTATGGAAACCAATTAGACAATAAATTTCATATGGAAAAAAAAGCACAAATTGAGTACCAGTTTATCATTTGAAAATGAAACCACAAGGCTAATTTGTTAAGAGTCTCTTAAACAAACTCCTTAAATGACAAACGCAAATCAATGATTGCAATGGCTACAAAACTCACTCCTTGCACTTAACACTATGAGTGTGAGTGGCTTCGCCATCTGCATACTTTTTCTACATCTTCTGGGCAGAAGCAAAGTGACTTTAACCGGACGCAGGGAGCAGGAAAGCACTCCAGGAAGGCTGGGTTATTTGGAACTGCAGTACAGATGATCACCAAGATGCATGAAACTGGGAATTTTTCCCGGCGAATTCTACCGAGCGACGGGTTGACACCCTGAGCTGCTGTGTCACCAGAGGAGGAATGTGCCGTGTGTCCCCAGAGTGCCCCTCCAAGTTCACCCTTATCTTACTTTTATCAGAGCCTCTCTCACTTTCTAACGCATGATTTGGATAGATGTTAAGAGGATTCTCCGGGTCCCCCTGGGGCGTAGCCCATTTTCTCACCGAGCGGTCAGAGTCAATTGGGTTTTCCATCCCTCTTCAGGTTATAAAACTCTCTGTGCCTTTTACTTTATTGTCATTTTCATTGTGGCGGAGACCGGCCAGGTCTTCATCAAACCTGTCCTCCTTCCCGGGCACAGAGCTAGATTGCATTTCAGAGCGTCCCTGGCACTTAGGTGTGGCCATGTGGCTGACTGTTGGCCAATGATGTATGGGTGGCCTGGCCCATAAACCTCCTTCCTCGTGATCTTTCCGCTGCTGCAGGCTTCATGGCAGAGCAGCAGGGCCATCTTGGAAGCCACACGGGCAAGATGGTAGAGTTAGAAGTTGGAAGGAGTCTCGGGTAGAGGAGAACTCTATGCTCATCAGGAACATGCATTTTGAACTCAACCTGAGTGGAAACTAGACTTCAATTGGGATACGTTTTGGGAATGATTATCTTAGTAAAAATGTCCACTAATCTCTATTTATCGTGATCATAATGAGAATTCTTTAAGTTGGTGATAACAATCAATAAAATGAATGTTGAAAATTCACACAATGTTAGTTAACACTGCATGTCCTGAGTCAGTGCTGAGAGACACAAAGTGGGGGCATGGGGGACGTTATTGGCCGGAGTCATTCTTGGCCATCATATGAAAATCTGACCTAATGAACTCATTCTTTTCTAATAGGAACTAATGTTGTAAGACTTGCGTACCATTTTGGATACCCCACTTTTTTTTAAGCACCCGATAAAACAAAAATCAGCAGCTTATTGACAGTTAAATCAGCTATAATTTTTATGGGATAAAAGCGAACCCATTGCTTAGCTCTAAATATTCTTGGTTCTATGATCAGACAGAAAATTTTTCCCAAGGGTCCTAATACACAGGAAACCACACGATTCAATGGACAGTATCCTTAACAGACAAAACAATATGTCAGTTACCTGTACTTTCCTAAACAGACCACAGGCACATGTTCAAGGGATTAATTTGAAAATGATTAAAAGTAGAGACTTTTTCTTCTAAACAATAGAAATGTCTTTAAAATTTTAAAGCCTATTAGTGTAACAAAGATCAACCCCCATTTGTTTTCTACCTTGGTTATTTCACACTCTGCTTTTGGCATTTGAAGTTGCAAAAGGTTATGGGTTTCTAAAAGAATAGTCTTCATGCACAAACAAACCTCTGGTCAGACAGCTTTGTACTTAACAGCCATAGTCAGTTTCTCTTTCTCCTTCTCCCACACCAACTAGCCCTGTCATGCATGGGTTGCAAGTGCCCCAGAAAACTTGATTTGTATCTCAATGGTGCAACACACATCCTATTGTGAAGATGAAACTACTCATGAATGTATCTCTTTCAAAATGGATTTTGTAAACCGTCCCTTCCTCCTACCCCAAATTTAAAACGCACACCTCTGTTAAGTTTCTGTGAAAATAAATAAAATGGAATAAAATAATAAAAACATACTTTAGACAATACTCAAATACACAGGGCAGAGAAAAAGGGAAATGGTGAATATTAAGGTAGATGTGACGTTTACCCTTAAACATTAGTAAAGCAGAAGATGGGTATGTAATAAAAGTCTTTCCATAAATTGTTTATATTAGCAGTGCATTCAAGCAGTGAAAGTCATCCTAAAAGTGACTTCAACAAATAGGGGCTTATAATTCTGAAACAATTTGAAGGCTCGAAGTAGGCAGTGTTGATTCATCAGTTCAATGATGTGACGTCAGTGCTAACAGCTGAGCAATTCTCTTGACCTTTCCTCATCAAAGCAAGATGACTGCCCAAAAAAGGCTGCTGTGGCTCCAGGTATCACACCACTTTCAAAGGAAGGAAGGGAGAAGAGGGTCACAGTGGCAACATTTACTCCTTTCATCAGAAAAGTGAGAGCTTCCTGGGGCATCTAGGTGGCTCCGTCCAATAAGCGTCTGACTCTTGGTTTCGGCTCAGGTCATGAGTTTGAGCCCCCATGTCCAGCCCTTGCGTCCAGCACTCCCATGTCAAGTCCTCGTGTAATGCTCCCAGGAGGGAGGAGACCCTGGAATGAGCCCCTTGAAGGGCTTTGAGCTGGCAGCACAGAGCCGGCTTGGGATTCTCTCTCTCCCTTTCTCTCTGCCCTTCCCCCACTCGTGTGCACATGAAGGAAGCTGAGAAATTGACTGGTTAATGACTGGAGATAGGTAAGAGACAACAGGAAAGGTACACTGAAGTGTTGGCCAAGAGTGGGTGGCTTGTAGTGCTCCTGTCTTGTTGATCTGAAAATGAATTCTTGAAGCCAAATAATGCTACATGACCTGCTTCTCCTAGTCCTTGTTTATGTAAGAATCACCTGTAGAACTTGACGTTTTAGAGAAAGATGATGCTGAACTTTCCCCACCACTGTGTCCCACTATCAAGTAGTGATCACCTTTAGCTCATCTCCTTCCCTATCTCAAACGTTCAAACACAATTAAATTCTATCGAAACTCTCTGAGAAAACATGTCAAATTATCCATGAACTTGGATGAGGAAAAACCTCCTCGTTTCTGAGCATTTAATCTCTTCCAAGGAAGAACTTTGGAAATCAGCTGGCAAAGGAATTTTTGGAAACTAACAAACATAGAAAAAGAAAATCACAAAGTGCAAACATTTGGAAGGTCCAATATAACCTGTTAAAAGAGATTTGAGCTTTAAAAAATAAACTCATCTCCCCCTTTTAGACCGTGATGGATAGTAACTACATCTTTGATGGATCAAAAGGGACCACTGCTCTCCTAGTTATAGAACCTTCACGCTTGGGAGATACTTTATAATACAACAACTTCCTGCTAAAAAAGAGCAGTGGCAGCCCGTCCTTTCCACCTCACCACTCCCCCCTCACAACTCCCCTGCCAAGCTCTGAAACAGCACAGTGAATTATATTTAGCTGTAGCTTAAACGGGTCTGGTTCAGCTTTGATTCTGAGCTGGGTATGCAGCAGGGTATGCTGCTAAGTGAACAAGTGAACTGCCCCCGAAGAAGAGTGGGCTTAATAATCCCGGGCTATATTCGGTTGCAATTAGCTAAACGTCTAGCACAATCTCTCCTCTGTGATATCTTATATTTAAGCAAAGGACTTAATTACGAGACAGTCACTTGCCTGACTGCCCCCCTGAGTTACATCATCGCTAAAGATTGGACAAGGTGGTGCTAAAATGCTGGCTGAGTGTGAGAGCACGTCCCCTGTTATGGAGCCTCTGAAGGTGAATAGAGGAAAGTAAGTGTGTAGACAGAGGGAGTATATATTGGGTCCACATGGTGAGTTGTGCCTTCTAGAAGGAAATTTGCCTTCCAGAAAAGGCCTGCACACCCCCCCAGGTCAGAGACGCCAGTGTTAACTCCAAGAAAGTCTTCAAAGGGAAAAACTCTTATTTATCTGTTAGTCTAGAACCCGCTTTGTACAGTCCACACGTGCAGCCATAAAAAGGAATGGAGGACTGATGCATGCTACAGTGTAGACGAGCCTTGGAAACATTGTGCTAAATGAAAGGAGCCAGACCCAAAAGGCTGTGTATCATATGATTCCACTGATATGAAACGTCCAGAATAGGCAAATCCATCGAGACAAAAAGTGGATTAGGGGTTGCCAGGGCCTGGCGAAAGGGGAGAATGGGGAGCAATGGCTAAGTGGTACAGGGTTCTCTTGGGGGTGATGAAAATGTTCTGAAATTAGAAAGTGGTGATAGCTGCACAACATAGTGGTTATAGTAAACACCACTGAAGTATACATCTCAAAATGGCGTATTGTATATTACGCGACACATATTTCAATTATTAAAAATGCTAGCAAAAAAGCACCTACATATAAGAGGATGACAATCGAAAAAATAAACATGACTATCCTATTGCACAAGCAAGATAGAACAATACCTATTTACTGAGGCTGAATAGCATGGCAGGAAAAGCAATGGACTGGAAACCAGGAACCTAGTAACTCGAAGAGTCTCCTAACCTCTCTGGATCTCAGTTTTCTTTTCTGTCAAGGAGATGTTGGTGGGTTAAAGAAACCCTATGGGACGATTCCAATATTTCCTTTTGGGGCCTCCCCCACCCCGCCCCCACGCTCTGCCAACTGTCCTTTCACTTGGAGGCCTGATCTTCATCTGCGCTGCAATCCCAGAAAACCAGGTGGGGAAGCAGCACACCAGGAGGCGGGCGGAACCTCCTCCAGGAAAAGGTCCCAAGTTGGGATTTGCATTCCTTTCTGTGTTCCCTGGAGTGGATATTTGGCCTGTACCCAGGAAGGTGAAAGACACTGCTGCTTCCTGGGAGCATATAGCCTTTAGGGTGGATGTGCTAATGACTAACGATCCAAGAAGTGCTGGATCAGTGCCGTGTTATTGAACACAGACACACGTAGAAATACATCAGAGTTTGCAGGGGGAAAGTTGATTGACATTTTTGCTCATAATCTTGAACCGATTGGGGTAAACTACCTACTAATGCCTTATAGTTTTAGCTTTATCTTACTAGAAGGTCTAAAGAGAATTTATTTACAAACGGCACAACGAAGAATGTCTTAAAAAGGGAGAAACATGAATTGTTTTTAAGTTTGTTGGTTTTGAGAGAGAGCATGCGTGAGTGAGCGTGAGCAGAGGAGGGGCAGAGCAGAGACAGAGGGAGAAAGAGAATCCCAAACAGGCTTGCACTCAGTGTGGAGCCCAGCACGGGGCTCGAGCCATTGAACTGTGAGATCATGACCTGAGCCGAAATCAAGAGTTGGATGCTTAACCGACCGAGCCACCCAGGTGTCCCGAAACGTGAATTTTTTGCTTTTAGATTATACAAGTGTGTGGATTTTTTGTTGCTGTTGTTTTATTTCACACTTCCATCCAAAGACTCCAGTGGGGAATCTTAGAAAGAATCCTTATAGGGGTTCAACGAAACAAAAACCAGGAAGATAAGGTTCTAGGCTGAGTGTCTAGAGTCAGGTTTCAGATTGGTACCTGGCACGGGCTCTTTAAAAATTCATCTTTTGTGTGATTCATTCGCTCGTGTGTTAGAAAAGTTTACTTTTCAGAGTCCTTTGTGAGTATGCAAGAATATACGTGAAGGAGAGTGAGCCCAACAAAAAGTATGCTTAATATCCTTCTTGCTACTATTCTCTGTATCCACATTGCTTTTCAAGGACCCTTCAAACCTTTCTTAAAAATCCTCAAGGCTTCCCATTGCCTACAGAACAAAGCCCAGACTCCTTGTCAGGTGGGGGCATTCAAGACTAGCAAGAATGCAGCCTCCACTAACACAGAGGGGGTCTTTGTGCAAATTGGAAAAGATATCCCTAATTGCCATTTTGAAGACTTTTGATCCGCATCACTATATTGGCCTCCGGAAATGCTGTTTGTTGGGCTCTTTTAAAAAAAATATTTATTTATTTTGAGAGAGGAGAGAGCGAGCGAGCAGATGTGCAGGGCAGGGGCAGAGAGAGAGAGGGAAAGAGAGAATCCCAAGCAGGCTCTGCACTGTTAGCACAGAGCCTGACTTGGGGCTTGAACTCACAAACCGTGAGATCATGACATGAGCAGAAATCAAGATGTGGACGCTTAACCGACTGAGCCACCCAGGCGCTCCAGTTTGCTGTGCTTTTAGTTAGCTCAGAGATATCAAAGGATTTTTGCATACCTAATTAACCAATTTGTTCTAACAACTCGCATGGTAAAATGGGTAAAATACTTTAAAAAATGTTTATTTTTATTTTTTTTTTTTGAGAAAGAGAGAGAGTGCGCAAGTGGGGGAGGGGCAGAGAGGGAGAGAGAGAGAGAGAATCCCAGGCACGCTCCAAAATGTCAGTTCAGAGCCTGTTGTGGGGCTCGATGCCACACTGTGAGATCATGACCTGAGCCAAAATCCAGAGTCAGATGCTCAAATGACTGAGCCACCCAGGGGCCCCGCATGGTAAAACACTTCATACCCTGTAAAAATAATAATAATAATAAAAATAAAAGAGAGAAAACACAGCCCTTCCTTTGAGTGGTTGCAACATAGCTGATGAACTGGCGGAGGGCGGGATTTCATCCCTGCAGCCCACGTGGCAGTGTTGCTCAGTGCCAGGTACAAACCGCACAACTAGATACGGTTAAGATTTGGTTCCACATTCCTTTTTGATCTTGCTCCCTGCCGTGGCCTTTTACCTACTCTTCCCTGTACACTTTAGGACTTGCCCGTCGCTGGGACTTTCCTCAGACATTGAACAACTTCCTCATTCTCTATCGAATACCTTCTCATTCTTCAAGACTCACCTCATCCTCTGAAGCCTGATTATCCCTGCAGTCTGAGCTCCCAGACTGGTATTTATCCCTCTATTTTTAAGCTGCCATATTCTGGCTTGCATTCTTGATCGATGCTTGCACCTACTGGTTTCTTTCTTGTCAAATTATAAAATCAGTTGCTTCAGGATTTACATTTAATTCACATTGGTAATCTACACGGTAACCTGCATGGCCTAATAGAGGGCTAACCCACAATAGGTGCTTCATATCTATTGGTCGACTAGAAATGAATGGATCACATCTCAAGGCAATATATGGAAACCACATGAAATGTAGTAGAAGCTCTGTGAGACTTCTCTCCCATCGCTTCGGAGTGGAAGCCTCAGCTTCTTTTGCTGAGACTACAGACACACGATTCCAACAAAGCGTGGTTCTAACATGCCAGGTGTAACAGTTAGGAAGACTGACTTTCACTAACAGTGATTATAAAAGAGAACCTCCAAATGTTGGCATTGGCAGCACTGATGGAATAAGCATGTAATAGTTATGCATTGTTCTCCGGCACTATAGAAGGAAGCACCATGCTCTTTTAATTTTCAAGATCAAATGAAATCGGACTCATCACCCATCCAGCAGGGGTGGCCAGTATGGTGAACTGACCTAAGCCAATCTGGACATTCACAATTAAGGGTACTTACTGGTAGCTATCACAGTCTTCAACAGTTCACGTCGGTGACGGCTGTAACCACACCCTCTTCTTACAACATAAATGAGTTTCAGGCTGGATTCGGCCACACATACATTTATGACCAAGCAGATACAAAAACAGTCATGAAATTATTTTGCAGGGCGAAATCCCAGATTTCTGATTTTTAAGTTGTTTGATGAAAGTATCTTGGTTGAAAGTTTCACCAAGGTGGATGTGATAGTACTTTATGGCCAGAGTCACCTAACCTTCTGCGTGGTCTCCAATAAGCATGATAGGGTCAGTGTCATATTGAAGGATATAGGTAGAGACTACTTGGGCTCACTTGATCCTCAGTCCTTGTTTGTGCAAGGGCAGGTGTGCCCCTACAGATTTCTAGCTGGTCGACACATCCTGTTCACCATTCACTTCTCTAATGAACCATTCCTTCCAACATCCATTTTGCCAATTTACAAGCCTCTAGTGTTCCGAGACAAAGACGATGGGATGTGGGTTTCTAATTAGAGTCTTTCAAATGCCAGCGAACTATCTTAGAGTTTATATTCTGGTTCAGATACTTTCAAATGCCAGCTAACTGCTCCTAGAGTTTAGAATAAAACTAACGCACACTGTCTCTGCTAAATTGTTTTAAAGCAATTTATAGACAATATGACAGCAAGTTACATGGGAAATCCAACCTCAGTCATGTGGTGGGGGTGAGGGATGGGGATTGCAGACGGAGGGACCCTCACCTCTCTGTTAAGATGTCATTAGAACACTGAGGCTCCTGGCACCCAGGAAAGCTGACAAAGGGTCTTAAGTCCATCCTGTTCATCACTGACATCGAGATGCTCATTAGCCAAAATGACTTCGCCCATTTGAAGACCAGTGCTCATAGCATCTGAGCCATCTGCACCAAACTTGGCCACACAGAAGCATCTGGTCCCCAGGCATCATGTAGACAACCCTGGCAAAGATCCTACTACCTTTAAGATGCTATGTGAGAGGGGCTTGACCCCTCCTCCCCAGAGTGAAAGGTCAAGTGCTTCTGGGAACCAGACCATCTCCTTTCTTTCATAGCTTCCATCCAGTTCTATGCTTCTGACTGGGATAGCAAATCTGAGGCCAGTGGTCAGGCACAAGATTCACATGCAAGTTTTTAAATGCTTTGAGTTATTTGACAATGTGAGAAAATTTGGAAGATATCATAATCAAAAATAAATCTTAATTTCTGTTTTTCCCTCCAGACTGGAAGCTCTTCAACATTAGACCACATGCCTACACCACAGTGACTAGCTAGAACGAAACACTTTTATTATGTTGAGGTAGTTTCCTTGATCCCTAGTTTGTTGGAATGCAAGGCTGGTTCAACATATAGAAATCAATCAGTGTAACATTTTACATCAACAGAATGAAGAAAAAAACCCCCACATGATCATCTCAATTAATGCAGAAAAAACATTTGACAAAATTCAGCACGCTTCATGATAGAGGCACTCAATAAATTATCAATAGTTTGTAACTACTCTAGAACTCTGGAGTCTGTTGAATTTTCCCAGGTAGAACGTTTAAAAAAACCTCTACCTCTCCTGTATTTTATTATCATTGTTTTATAAGTGGGCATTTTAGCCTAAGTCATTTGGGATGGGCATATTCTTGTTCATTCATTCAATAGATAATCAATTAGATAACACCTACTATGTGCCAGGAACTGTGCTAGGTGCTGAGAATACACTGGTGAATGAGTAAGGTGGATGTGTTTCCTGCTCTCTTGGATCCCTAATCTGGTGGGAAGTATGGACCCATCTAAAAAATAAAATCACATAAAGCAAACAAATCTATAAAGTAATCTCAAGCCATTGAAGTGCTGTGATGGAAATAAACCAAGAACAGAGAGTTGACTTACCAATACACCATTGTTAGGGAAGCGAGTCAGTGAAATGAATGAAAAATGGAGTTTGGTAGATACACAAGTGTCTCTTACTATGCTTTATACTCTTTCATATGTTTCAAATATTTCGTGCTTAGGTAACTTTTTAAAGATTAACATAAAATGAAGAGGGATTCTATGGCTCAACTATTTGCCTTTTCGTTTTTAGCCCCAAACTCAGATTGTGGAACATTTTAGAAATTTATTGTGTGAGAGGTTGTTTCCAACTCTACCTGCACATCAGAATCACCTAGAGCACTTGTTAAAAATACAGATTCTACAGGCCCATTTCCAGAGATTCTGATTCAGTAGGTTTGAGGAAGGGCTCAGGAATCCATTTTTAAATTCTGATGTAGCCATGTAGAATTCTCATTTGGGAATCACTGGGGCAAAGCAAGGAGCATTGGTAGTTGTGTACCTAGAAAGATGTGCATATTTTTTAAAAGCACTTGCTAGTTAAGAGAAGGAGGGAACATAATTTTCATGAAAAGGAGAACTCTTTGTAACATGAAGAATTAGCCAATAAGTTCTATGCATCCAAATATGTGCATACTGTATTTGCTTCAAAGAGGGTACATGTAAAAAGGAATTTTCTAGGAACAGTTCTCCAACAATGTTAGTTCTTTCTGTCTATCCATTCTTCTTCTTTTTTTTTAAGTTTATTTATTCATTGAGAGAGAGAGAGAGAGAAAGAGAGGGAGAGAGGGAGAAAGGGAGAGAGGGGGAGAGGGAGAGAGAGAGAATCCTAAGCGGGCTCTGCACTGATGTGATCTCACAAACTGTGAGATCATGATCTGAGCTGAAATCAGGAGTCGTACACTTAACTGACTGAGCCACCCAGGCGCCCCAACTATCCGTTATTTTCATCTTAAACACCAGTTTGGATGTGTTAACGTAATGCTCTAGTTAATGTCTTTGGTTAGGATACAGAGGCCTGTGAAGTTAAGGCCACAAGCACATCTCCGGGTGTGCTGTTTCTCTGGCAAGACCCAGTCTAAATGCCCTACGGACACCAAGCCCTTGCGAGCCTCTCTCTGATGGTGGCATCATGGTGTCCTGTCTGCTGGGTTTTCTAGATATTACTTTTATGGGCTCCAGCAATACACATGCTCTTCTCTTCTTGCCCCCCACCCCCGACCCCTTGATGACCAGAAGGAATCTAGAGAAGCTTCCAAAGGACTTTGTCAACTTTTGGCAGATCAAAAGGGTAAAGGTCCACTAGGACTACCACGTTTCTTATAAACTCAAACTTCAGACGATCGTGCTATTTTAGCCCTGTTACTTGTTGCTTTGTTTTGTTTCCGCTTAGTGGTTTTCTGTCGCCTTGTCTTCCCTCTCCTTCTTCTATACCAGGAAGCTGAGCAGGACAGCCTGTCAGGAAGGCCTGCTTCCTGCTTGAGTGCTCTTGGTGAGGAAAGCCCTGGTCCCAAATTTCTGAGTGCTTTTGGGTCCACAAAGGATGACCCATATGAGAACGACTGCCTGGTAATTGAGCTAGCAGATGCTCCCCGGCTCAGGAAAAAAGGCTGCCCTGGGCTTTGTCACTTTGTTAAGAGGCAGCTGTATGTTTGCCAGCCCTTCCTGTCTGGTGAGGGAGGGAAGGAAGGAAGGAACAACTGCTCTCTTTCCCTCCAGCTGAACCCAAACCTGCAACAAGCAGGGATTTCTCCCAGAGTGACTCAATTTCAGGTGTCAAACACATTTATCTAAGAATGTCTATTAATTTTAGGGAGTTAGACAGATGGTGATGGAGAGACGCATAATTCAGTAATCAATAACATTGATTAAAAAGGTAACAGAAGACCATGGGGGAGGGGAAGAGAAAAAAAAAGGTTAGAGGGGGAGGGAGGCAAACCATAAGAGACTCTTAAAAACTGAGAATGAACTGAGGGCTGATGGGGGGTGGGCGGGAGGGGAAAGGGGGTATTGGGCATTGAGGAGGGCACCTGTTGGATGAGCACTGGGTGTTGTATGGAAACCAATTTGACAATAAATTTCATATTAAAAAAAAAAGGTAATAGTCTAGGGGGCGCCTGGGTGGCTCACACTCTGTCTCTCTCTCTCTCTCAAAAATAAACATTAAAAAAATTTTTTTAATGTAATAGTCTAGACTATAAAGTAGGTGTTTATGAAATAGCAGCTAAAGTAAGCTGGGAGCACCAATGGTGTTTGATATGATGCTGGAGAAGAAATATCTGGATTTGATGCCTTTTAGTTGCGCCACTTACCTATGTACATGTGAGTGATTTTCTTTCTTTTTTTTTTAATGTTTAGTTTATTTTTGTGAGAGAGACAGAGTGTGAGCGGGGGAGGGACAGAGAGAGAGGGAGACACAGAATCGGAAGCAGGCTCCAGGCTCCGAGCCATCAGCACAGAGCCCAACGCAGGGCTCGAACCCACGGACCGTGAGATCATGACCTGAGCCAAAGTCGGATGCTTAACCGACTGAGCCACCCAGGCGCCCCCACGTGAGTGATCTTCTTGACTTTTCTGAGCCTCGATGTCTGTGTCTGAAAAATGGACATAATATTACTTGCCTTCTAAGTTTGTTATAAAAATTAAGTAAAACATTTACACAAAAACATCTAACCCGATGTCTGGCACCTGTTGGGTATTCAGTAAATAATAACTCATGCATAATGCCACCTAGAGACAGTGCTCTACACAGATCACTTTCTTTAATCTTCACGAGAACTTTGTGAGGCAGGTAGTGTTAAGATCCCTATTTTACAGATGAGGAAACTAAAGCACAAAGAGGTTAAAGAAACTCGTCCAGGGTGGTAGTCAGCCCTCGGTGATGGTCAGAACTTGAACCCATGCCATCTGGTCCAAAACTTTGTGCTCTTAACCACCTGTGCTTTTAATGCATATTTTTTTTCTACCCCTCATCCATGCCCACATAACCACAAAGTACGAATTTCCAGGCCCTTTCAGGACACAAAAAAACAGATGTTTGCTCAGACATCATGGCCTTTCTTTCACATTATGTATAAACCGAGTAATATGTCACAGGGGCATCAAGGACTAGAGTCATTCTCATCATTGTGTATCTTGTTAAGTCAAAGGGCCAGGGTCAAGAAGATGTGTGCCTCTTGTTTTCCCGTTCTAGGACTTTAGACTCTGTGCCTTTACCTTCCTTTTCCCCTCCTTCATCTCAGTTTCAGGCAGCCACCTTGCAAAAACATATCCCTTAGTCACAAAAATATAGGATGGGAACGTGTGTACGGATCCATTCACACTCGTCCTTGCTAGACACAAGGAATACACTATCGTGAAAAATGGGCCCCCTTCCTGATCAAAATCTGCTCTGCCCACGTCGTCTTTCATTTCCCGTGGGTTATTTTGTTTTTCCTGTGCCTGCTCTTCCATCATAACTTTTGTTTAGGGGATTTGGCATTCGCGTCTATGATTTATGAAACACCGAAGAAAACTCTGGCACTTATTTCAGGGTTACTTAATAACTATTAGACTCAAGCGGAGTTAAAACAGGATTTAGGAACTCAAATGATAAAGCACAGCATCTGGCTGTCCCTGCCTGTTTCCAAAATTATGTCTCATGAAAACTCGTTCTCTCATAAAATGTCATTATAGCAAATTATCCCAATAAAGATCCACTCCGGGAAGGGAGCGGAAACAAGGCATGCCAGAATTTGGCAAGGCTGGATCTTTATTGGGCAACTATAAACTTCTACAATTTTATTGTGAAAATCCCGCAGCCCCAAATTTAATAGTATAAAATAACAACAAACACACGATCCTCATAACAATTGGTTAATGTCTGAGCATGTTGAGTGCTGCATGGAAAAGCAAGTGTCTCTAATGGAAAGTTCTGATGAATGCCAATTTGAGTCTAATAAGGTTCCTTTGCTAGCTGCTTAAATTATTGAAACTTAAACTTAACCTATGAGCCTTTGGCTTTGGAAAAAACGCTCACGAGGACATTTAAAAAAAAACAACACGGACTCTCAATCACTGCTTTTTGAGGTCTTTTGCCTCCCCCAAAGTCTTGGTTTTCTAGGCTGTGCTGTGGTGACCGTTTGTCCTAACTCCCTGTTGGCTCTTGAAGCTGTGTTGTGGTATGTTTTCTCTTCACCATTTTGAGGAGACTGGATTTTCTAAGTACCCAAACCCATCTGCTCTGAAATGGCCTAATGGATATTATGGGGAATGACTCCATGGCTTCCAAATGCTTTGAAAAGTATTTCCCTTGCTGGATCTAGCAGAACCCTTAAGTGGTCATGTCTTACTGTTGGTCAATAAGCAAGAAATTAATAACAGCAACACAAAGCTCTGTGAAAGTAAAGGAAGAAGCTCAAGTAAGCACAGATGTAAAAATGTAAAATCCATGATGTGTCATTGATCTCATACTGAAACGAATCACCATAATGGAAAAGAACCTGTTTTTACTTTTAAATCACATTTGTACGTTTTTCAAAGAAATCCTTCCCAGTTGGGAATCAAGATGAACGCTTTCTCTTGTATCCTTAGAGCTCAAAAACTATCCTTTCTCTAAGATCTGAACCCTTGATGACATGGGGTGGGGGGGGAGACCAAGACGAAATAGGGTCTAAGTGGTCCAACAGGCATGTCTGAACTGAACCCTTCTTATCAGAAAGAATCATTGGGAGTCCATGAGACTTACTTACATCTTGGAAGAAACTTAGGATTTCTCCTGCTTTACGTAGGAAAAAAAAAATTCCCTGACAAGGTCCTGGGGGACTGCCTATGAATAAAATGTCCTCTCCTTAGTACAGAAAGTCAATGTTGTGTGCTTTAGTTGCCTTTTCAAGGACTCTCTGCTTCTTGGAGCTGTTCTGGATCATTCAAACTGTCGCACCAAGTGTTGGGAAGAGAGCCTTTGGTGTTGGTTAGATAAGAGTTCAGCCCCGTTTCAGATACTGCTAACTATGTGGGCTGGGGCAAGTCCCTTCCTATCAGCAAGCTCGGTGCCCTCCTCTGTATGGTTGGGGTGATTTTATTACACCTACAAACCTCACAGAATGGCTGTGTCAATTCCATGAGATGCTGTGTGCAGGTGTCTCACATGGCGCCCGGAGGAAGCACAAAAAAAAAAAAAAAAAAAAAAAAAATCAATTCTCCTCCCCATACTCTTCTGTCTGAACAAATGAGCTGATGGTGCATGTGGAGCCCAGGTGGAATGATGTCGGCCAACCAGAGGGTTAAATTGGCAGGATTAATGCCCGTGCTAGTATTTGCTGTGTCACTCAACAGCAGAATTACCTCCCCTTGCCAAGTTGACAACAGAGGCAAAAGCCAGGCCTGGGCTGGTGGGACAGAGCTTCAGGAAGGGGAGCCTGACTGCCCTGCCACAGGCCCTCTGGAGTCCTCGTCATGTGCTGCATGCTGGGCTCCCAGCTTACTGACATATCACAAATCACTTTCTTACAAACCTTGTGAGGGGAGTGGGATCAGTCCCCCCCTGGCTCGGAAAGCTATAGCAATTTTTTTCCCCACTGTCACATAGCAAGTAAATGGCAGGCCTGGATTCAAATCTACATTGGCTGATTCCGGGAGCCAGCACTCTTAAGAACTCAACAAGTGGAGAAATCTAGAAGTGCCGCGTGAAAGATTTTCCCAGGTTTTCCCTGTGCTATGCTCTTAGCTGCAGTCTCCGTGTAGATCTATCAAAGCACTCTGCATGTCATATTTTTATTATTTGTTTGTGCTTTGTCTCAAAATCATCTCATTGATCTTTGTAAAACCTGAATCTGGGCACAATACCAGAGTTCTTTGGATAGCCTTATACAAATAATTTCTTTTGGGTAAAAGAGAACCAGGCTGGAAGACAAAATCAAGCAGCCCCATTGCTGTCCCTCTGATGTCCAAGGAAGAGTGACATTCGAGGTCCTGTCTAGACAACTGGAAAAGAAATCTTCTGGGCCTGCATTCCTGAGTCATGTCCTGGGCAACTTTTAGCACCAGCTCAGTGGAAGAAGAGAAATATACCAAAGTGCCAGCCGTGGTCATCCCTTTGATAACAAGCATGTTTTGTAACCAATTAAGCACAAGCCCGTAGAAAAAAACAAAAAGTTAAGTTATCGACTAGGGTTCCCATCATTTTCTGCTGGTTCCACCCTAATTAGTGGGAGTACTGGAAAATTCTGCCAATGTCTCCTAAGTTGTCACCACGATTGATGTCAAGTGGGTGTTTGATAAAGTTTTCTGAGTAGCCACAAGATAGAGGCTGAGAATGTCTTCTAGGAAATTCAAAAACCGTCTAAGTTTGGGATACTGAGTTCTCTAGAGAGCAAGGCCTACATTGGATATAGCATTATGGCCACATTACACTCAACACACACACACACACACACACACACACACATTTTTTTTCCGTGAGCAATACTGTAGAGTATAGTACTATGCATGTAATTACTATTATGTATAGTAAAGGCATTTTAGAGTCAAATAGACAGACTACACAATATTTAAAGGATGTCACTCTGGATGACCAGAGCTCGTCTTTAGTAGACAGGATACAGAGGTGGCACATTACTAACTGGCAAGCTCCAATCTTGGGAGTTTGGACAAAGGGAGGGGAAAGCTGAAGTAATCCAGTCAAGAGCCTTAATTCCAGCCTCAACAAGAGTTTTCCCAGATGACTTCATAGCAATGGTATAACTCAAGCTCCCTGACAATGATCTCAGGCTACTGCCAGAAAGGACCAAGAGCTGACCCAACAAAGTACAGAAAACTCCAGGGAATATATAATGGACAAACATTGTAGCTAGCACTGATCCTCTGGAAAACCAGTTTTCTGCCTGACAGATGCTTTAATGAAAGCTACGACGCTCTTCAGAGAGCCACAGCCTTTCGGGTCAGAGGGCTGTATTGAGAAACATGAAAGGTCCTGTGGTTTGGAACTGGTCTATGTAATGCACGCTGTCGACAAGGGTTTCTCCCTGCACTCTACAGAAGTAAACTTGTACAAAGAGGTGGCTGGACTAGTTTATTAAGTGCAAGATTGGACCCAGAGGCTCAGATCAGGCCTCTTCTGCTGACTTAGTATGCACTCCTCATGCAGTCATTTCTCAATGTCTTTTCCAGGAAAGCTGTCAAAGTTGACAAAGTGATCAATTGTGGGTGGCTTGTCTCTGGGAGCATAAAGTTTCGGGGTTCGGTCTCTTATTGCATGAGCTCCTCAAGGCTGTTTCCAGATGGTATGTGGTTTTGCACTAACACAAGATGAAGTTCGTGGCTGAGTATTATGGAGGTGGTTTTGGCCAAGGCATCAGTCATAAGACTGTTAAGGCTCAGCTCAGCAATACTCAGCTTTCTGGAACCTTTCTCTGAGAAATGTGGACTTAGTGTTATCTCAGGGATGCTTCGGGTAGACCAAAAGCCCTTTGTAGCACCAGCCCCAAAGCAGTTCCTATAAGTAAGGGAGAGGGATATATTGTTCAGTCCCGCCATCTCTCGGATCCTTGGCAGTGGAGACCTCACATTCTCCTTTCCCAACAAGGGCTTGAAGAAATGTCCACAAATGAGCAAAGAAAAGCAGCTGCTCTGAGCCAGCGTTTCAGTCTGTTGCAGATGATGAAAAATGTGCTTGAGGTTTGGAGGTGGGGAAATGTGTTTCTGTTCACTCAGCTCCCATTATAACCACATCTGTTATCAGTAGGGCAGGCTGTGTTCGTATTCATAGGCACGGCTTTCTGGAGCCTGGAGTTCTCCCCCGTGATGTTTTGGCTGAAAGAATTAAACAGGGAGGGCTGAGAAAACCCAACTCTCTGTGCTGGTGATATCGCCCCTTGGTTTCTTCTGGAAAGCCTTATTCTGAGCCGAGCCTAATTTATATTCTCTTCATTGAAGACCCTAATCTAAAAGTGAATCAGGATGAAAAGCTGTCCTGCCTTGATTCCTGGCTTCTCAGGCATGCTACCAGGTTTGATCAGTTCAAAATGCACCACTTTTCCACCTTCTTTCTCTGCAGATGGGCTTATGTTTAACTTGATGTTCCCTCAACTAGTATTCTATGGCCAGATGGTCAACAATGATAGGATCATCCAGTGTTTGAGCAGGAAATGACCTCAGGGCTTCCCCAGACCAGCAGCACTCAGAAACTCTACTTGTTGCAGGAAGTGACTCTGGAACCACCAGGGGAAGGGAACATGAGAAGGAACCAAGGATACACCCCTGACATACAACACACACACACACACACACACACACACACACACACACACACACGGATGTCCTTCCACCTAGCACCACCTCCCAACACTTCACTGGAACAAAGGGGGATGTGGCTAAATAAAGTTTGAAACCCTCAGTAAATTTTATCCCCTGATTTTACTGGTTAAGAAAAAAATTCCCAGAGAGGTTAGGTGACCTACCTCTAAAACACTCGGTTACTTTGTGACAAAGCCAAAATTAGACCCCAAGGGATCCTATAAGCTTTTGTTCATCCATCCGTCCGTCCGTCCGTCCATTCATTCATTCACTCACAAATATTTCCTGTCCCAGCCATTACACTGTTATCTCCAAAAAGACTTAACAGCTTAAATACATATTTATTTGAAAAAAAATATTTTCTGTGAATTTGCGCATCAGGTTTACATAATAACTTAGCTTGCAGTGACTTTGTTACAGGCCTTCTTCCCTCATTAAATATCACATTTCTTCTGATTGCACTGAGGAATTTGTGGTAAAGTCATATTACCATTTGAAGTATGTGGAATATATTAACATTTGCAAATTCCATTTGTTTTAAAAGCTTCTTTGTAGTTTATGTTAGTGGGGCCAAAGTTGGCATATAGTCAACTATATAATAACCAGTCTGTATTAAGTTTCTGTCAATGAAGGCAACGTTTTCAAAGAACCATTTTTTAGGAATATGCTTTGTATAGTCACGATATGCTGCATAGCTTTGTCAATACACTAACCACATTATTTTATAGCCATCTGAAAATGTGTTTGCTTTTCCCAGCAGATTGTGAGTTGCCTGCGGGCCAGGAAAGTCTCACTCATCTCTGTATCTCCAGAAGAACTCAAAATAGGTTCTCGATAAATGTTGGGGGTGGGGGATGAATCATACATAGCACCTCTCCGCACATTTCTTTTCTGACAAGGAAAACTTTATGAAAGATTGTATCCTCTGCTGAAACCAATCCTCTTAAAGTACCATATAGCATTGTTGGTCTTGAACAAAAGAGTCTTAAAATCAGCTTTTTTAGATTGAGACCCACCTTCTGAATGATATCTGTGTAAGCTTCATGGGAAGATGGAAAAGACTGCAAGAGGGTTCTCCACTAACTTCCCTCTTTCCTCTAAGTATTTTGACCACAAAAAGGAAATCTAGCTTGTTCTCTCTAGGAAAATTATGATACTTGGGTGAACTCTTTTATGATGGACATTTCAAGCGCGCCTAGGAGTTGAGATAACAGAATAATAGAGATCCTGTGTCATCAAGCAACTTCAATAACTATCAACATTTCATCTATCTCACATCCACATTTTAAATCTATGTTAAATTAACGCGGTAGGATATCAGATGGACATTAAAACTACAAATGTGTGAATTATCACCATATTGGCGACACTCATATGAAATAACATTTAATTGCAGCCACTCAAGTAACAAGTGGACATCAATCATAACTATATAAAATGGTAAATTTAGCAAAGGTAGGAAGAAAACTTGGAATGTTACAAACTGTACATGTTCGGGATATTCGTTCAAAGTCTTATTTTAAAACGTCTCTTGTAAAAGCATTCGAATGTTTCCTGCTCATTATAATGTGAAAAGTTTTCCAATTGTTTGCGGCCCCCAAGATTTCTATATGCCCCTAAAAGCCATTCCTTCTCATGAATAGAATTGCCAATTTTCAGCAGGGGAAAAGGCCACTTGGAATAAAGACTGCATTTACCTGCTCCTTTGTTGATAGGTGTGGACATATGATTAAGTTCTGGCCAGTGGGATGTAAGTGAAAGTGTCATGTATAAATTTAAGGAGATGTCTTTAAATGCTCTTTGCCCCTTCCTCCTTCCTGTTGGCTGTAATGCAGATATGACGACCGGCACTCAAGCAGCCATGCTGTACCATGAGGTTCAGTAGGACAAGAATAGAAGCGAGAGGGCTAGATCCCTGATGCCTTTATGAAGACATCAGTTCTGGACTACCTCCTCTAGACTCCTTTCACACGAAAAAGAGATAAACTTCCATCTTATTTCTCAGCCTTTTGTCTCCAAACATTTTTTTATTTAAAGAAAAATACGAATTAATACACTCACTAGTGGTTCATTTCTTCATTTCATTCTGCACATAGAACCTTTATTGTAGTATTCCTAGCCTTCCATATTTGATTTTTAAAAGAAACAGTCCTTTAAACTATATCATTAAAAAAATCCTCAACAAATCTGAAGCAGTCTCAGAATGTAAAGTCAGGTTAAACATTAACAACATTCTAAGCCATTTGTCCTTGCAAACAGACACACAGAAAAGCCATCTGGGAGATCATGTCTTTCTGGGTCATTTGACATCCTGAAAAGCCTTTTCCATTAGTAGCATTATGTGAAAATAAAGTTGCCCTTCAGCCACAGTCCTTGTGTTAGTGCGCTTGGGCCGCCATGACAAAATACCACAGTCAGGGGGGCTTCAAACAGCAGACTCCACCCCCCCCCCCGGCCAGTTGGAGAGGCTAGAAGTCCATGATCAAGGTCTCAGAAAATTCAGTTTCTGGTGAGAACTCTCTTCCTGGCTTATAGACAGTTGCCTTCTTGCTGTGTGCTGGGGGCAGGGGTAGGTATGGTTAGGAGACAGCTCTCTGGCATCTCTTCTTTAAGAAAAAAAAAGGGTTATTTATTTATTTAGAGTGACAGAAAGTGGGGGACAGGCAGAGAGAGAGGGAGAGAGAGAATCCTAAGCAGGCCCCATACTATCCATGTGGAGCCCAACTCGGGGCTTGAACCCACAAACTGTGAGATCATACCCTGAGCCAAAATCAAGAGTGTGTCATTTAACAGACTGAGTGACTGAGGTGCCCCTGGTGTCCCTTCTTAAAAGGATGCTAATCCTACTGGATTAGGGCCCCATCCTAGGATCTCATTTAACTTTCATTACTTCCTTAGAGGCCCATCTCCACATACAGCCACATGGGGGTTAGGGTCTTAACATAGGAATTTGGTGGGGGGCGGGGAGGGGGACACGCTCAGTCCAGAACATTCTTAAACTGTCTCAATGTTGCCTCAATCAAGGCAGATCGGGGAGCGGCTTGGAAATGGAAAGAGGGGCAAGAGAGGGACGCTGTAAGACTCTAGGAAGCAGCTGATGACAGCTGTCTACTGGCACTGCCTTAGGCCCCCCCCACATTCCCTCTCTCCGGGCCTTTGCAGGCTGCTACAAAAGACAAGAGCACTGCCCGGCACTCGCTCTGATCTGATGTGCCGGGAGGCTAAGCATCGTTTGGGTCTCGGCTGCCTTTCCCTCTCCATCGGCCACAGCCCTCTCTCTGCCCCCGTGGCCTGGGTGGATGTGCCGCTCTGACCCCGGTGAGAAACTGGCCGCAGCCTGAGCTGATCAGGGTATCTCACGTCTGTGACCACAAAGACGGGCTTCGTGGCGGACACATGGCCTAATCTGACCTAATTGGAATGGATCTTAGAAGTTTTGGGGGAGCCTTTGGGCAAACAACTTTTCTCTTTTTGCCGACTCAGAACATTGAGAACACGAGGCTGGAAAACAACAGCTGTCTTGCCCCCGCAAGGACAGACAACTACCTGAGAATACAGGCAACCTGGGGGACACTGACCCGGACGGCGGAGCAAGAACAAGTCACGCTCTTGGTGACCTCGGTCAGGCCCCAGCGTTAGGTTGTGTGGAAGCCAGTCCAGCCTCTAGACATCTCAGTTAGCTACGCCAATACGTTCCAGTTTGCAATTGTTGTTGCAGAACTTGTAACTAGGGTTGCAAGGTATAGGACACCCACTTAACCTTGGAAGTCAAATAAACAAGATAGTTTTTTTTATTATTTTTTTAAAAATTTTTTTTTCTTCAATGTTTATTTATTTTCGGGACAGAGAGAGACAGAGCATGAACGGGGGAGGGGCAGAGAGAGAGGGAGACACAGAATCGGAAACAGGCTCCAGGCTCTGAGCCATCAGCCCAGAGCCTGACGCGGGGCTGGAACTCACGGACCGCGAGATCGTGACCTGGCCGAAGTCGGACGCTTAACCGACTGCGCCACCCAGGCGCCCCAGTTTTTTTTATTGTAAACAGGTTCTGAATGTTGCATGGGGCATTCTTCTCCTAAAAAATTATTTGTCGTTTATCTAAAATTGACATGTAACTAGATGCTCCGCGTTTTCATTTGCTAAATCTGGCAACCCTATTTATAACCAAAATGCATTGGTGATGGGTGGCAGAACACAGCATTCATGAGATCCGAAATGTTGCTTGCTTTGGGGAATGGGAAATAGGAGCCCCTTCCCTGGTCTAGATGTTACAGAAGGACAAAGCCTGAGGTTGCTGCTACCAGCACGGTTTCCAAAACAGAGTATCCTGTGTTGGTGCTGAGAGAGTTGTTGTGGCTGGGTTAGAAGCAAGCAGACAGGGTCGGAATCGAGCCCAGAATTTAGCAACCGTCAAGAAAGCCCAGACCTAGACATGCCCGGGAATAAAGATCAAGGTGAAAGGCAGTTGAAGCACGTCACAACCACATTTAATTCACTTTGTGTTCAACAGTATGGGCAAGAAAGGGAAAGAGAGGAACAAAAAGAGGGAGTAAACAACAAGTGAAATAATGTGGACGTTGAGGGTAGTCCTGAAGACAATTTAGGGGGTGGCATAAGTGACCTGGTCCCTCAGCTGGCCTCTTCCACAGTGCCAGCTTCTTCTCGGGCTGAGTATATTTCAAAGGCCACTGCTGTGACAGGGACGATGGTCAACGCGTTTGATGGCTGCTTCTCCAGATTGGTGTGTACCCGCCAAGGGTCAGCCCAGGCTCAGGTTTGAGCCATTTTTCCCTGAAGCATTGACCTTAGCCCTTCACTTGTGTGTAAGAGGTCACGCCAATTTAGAAAGTGCCAAATGAGGCAAGCAAGCAGAAACCAGGTGCCTAAAGATACAAGAGTTCTTAGAACAAGAGGCATGAGAGGGATGGGAAGGTCAGGTATCAAACTGCAAGGTACAGCATGTTCGAGAAGCCGTACGAGCAGACCGTGTTTGCAGCGCTGTGCCCACCCCGGGCTGTCTTCCCTGTCACACCCTGGGCCCCCCTCTAAGAGAGTTACTGGGAGTCCAGGGACCCTCCCCTTCACCTGACTGCTCTTGCCTTCCAGAGTGGCTCCAGCCCCAGCCCTGATTCCTGAATATCTTTGGGGGTCACCTGGCGTCAGGTGGTCCCCCCCCTCCTCCCTTCCGGAGTCTAGCCCGTGATGGCCCCCACACACTATCAGGTTTGACAAACTCTTTCGTGTCAGTTGTACATTTCCCCGACCAAAAACCCTTCTAAGCCCTCAATGTTGCGCTGCAGGGAAAAGATCAATCTCGCTCTGCAATCATAGAGAGCTTGAAACTGAAAAATAAGAAACCGTTATTATTTAGACCTAAAGTACAACTGTCGTGTAGATCTGTAGTTGCCCGCTCACCATTAAGCGGCAGAGGGCGGAAAGCACGGAGCTGCAATGACAACATTGAACGTGGTCAGCTGGGCGCCGAGGCTCACAGAGCGGAGGGTCATGTCACCAAACACAAGGGCAGCACCAACAGGAATTACAACACTTCTCTGTCCTCTTCCCCTTCTACCTCCAGCCTCTCTCTATGGAAGATGAATTCCGGAAAAAAACCCCTACTCATACGACCTCTACCTGGTGGCAAATATATGAAATAATGTGCTTTGCTCTCCGGTTTGAGGTTTAGTCCAAGCTTTTGTCACCAGCTCCGGTCTCAGTTTCTGGCCTATAGCTATCTCCTCCCCCAAGACGGTCTCTCATGCTCTCCTTCTCTCTGCAGCCTCTATTGTCAAGGCAACATGATTCCTCCCGAAGCTTCCAGCCACCGCCCACGAGGGTTTGGGATCTGGCCTGCACCCCCTCCCGCGTCCTGGCACTCCTTTTCCATGCAGGGCTCACACTGCAAGATGACCGTCAAGGGAAATTGCGCTTTCAACCCAGTGCCTTTCCTCTTCTGTGAAACCAGATGGCAATTAGCTCCCCTTCTTCCAGCTCCTCTCCCAGAAAAGAATCCATGTGACGAATGCAATAATGAGCACTGTAAACCGTTAACGTCAAAGAGGAAAGGAGAATTTAGACCCTACAACTCGAGAGTGAAAGGCTTGAAATCCACCCTGGGTATTTCTGTTCTCCAGAGTCCTTTTTCAGCGCTTCCTCCTCCTCTACCCGTGAGCGCGCGCGCGTACACACACACACACACACACACACACACACACACACACACACTGGGGCACGCAGTTCAATTGTGTTCCAGTTTCCATTTTTAAATGGTTCATCAACCCTCGGGGCCATGCTCCAGAAGACAGAAGTCCTGCCTGTTATGTTTCAGATATACAGGAGAGGAGTGGTTGTTTCAAAGCATAGGTCTGGACCCAGATTGCCTGGATCAAGTCTTAGCTCAGATATTTGGTAAGGGATACTTTGTTTAGGCAGCTTACTTTTCTGTTTCCTCATCTGTAAAATGGGGATAACCGTATCTATCACAGAGCTTTGTTAGGAGGATCAAATGTGAGAATACATAAAACAGAACCTGGCACCCTGTAAGTGCCATACATGGTAATATAAGTCTTTAAGGATTTATTCTTGAGAACTTACACACCACCATTGCCCCTCCAGGATCTAACCTCCATCCCAAGAAGATTTGTGGTAAATTAAAAAAAAATTTTTAAGGTTTTATTTATCCTAGAGAGAGGGAGAGAGAGAGAGAGAGAACGAGGGGGCGAGGGACAGAGAGGGAGACACAGAATCCGAGGCAGGCCCCAGGCTCCGAGCTGTCAGAGCTTGAGCTCGAACCTGTGAACCGCGATCATGACCTGAAGTCAGGCGCTTGACCAACTGAGCCACCCAAGCACCCCATTAAAAATTTTTAATTGAAATGTCCTTAAGCCAGTATTCATTCATTCAGGCTCAGTGAAATTCCTCCTCACAACAGCTTGATTTTTAGCTTACTGCCTTCTATTCAGTTAATGTACTCTATTGGAGCTGCCCTGAAGCTCTTCACCATGCATTAAATCATACCGGTTTGGTCCGGTTTTTTTTCACACAAACCTCTCTGTGTCTTTTTAGTACACACCCCAAATCTGCTTGAGCAAAAGCCCTGGCCCCTGGCTCTCATCATGTTCCCTCCTGCCCAATGATACGGCATCAGCACATCACAAAAGCACCTTTACAACTTTAAAAAAGTCTCTAGGAGCACAGGGGCAATACCAACCACAATAAATTGGGAAGGCAAATTTTTCCGAAGATGCCTATTAACCGATGCCTCAAAGCCCAGCTACAGTTGGAGTATCTCATCAAGCTTTCTGTGTTCCCATGGTAATTAACGTACGTGCAAAGCTTATAAACATATACAAAGAGAGACTGAGTGGAAAATGTGCTGCACCGAGAGTAGGAAGAGCCAGGTCTAACCCCAACTCTGGCTGAGCAGCTGGGTGGTCTGGGGAAGCTAGAACTGAACCGGTGTTTCAGACTTCATCTGCGTTTCTCAAACTATGTGCCTCTGGTCACCCATAGCAGAATGAATGGTTACACTTTTTTCGAGTGCGCATTCTTTGGCCCCCTCTGAGAATTATTGAATCAGAATCTTTGGGTATGGGGACCCAGAATCTCATTGTTAACAAGATCCTCGTGTGGTTCTTAACCACCCTGGAATCTGGGAATCACAGGGCTCTATGATCCCTCTTTAGTTCCCTGTTTATTCATGAGGGTCAGAATTTGATTGCTTTGGACCCAAAGATGTATCGCAAAATGAGCAACACCAGGCCACATATGTGCTTCAGAATACTCTTTCATTAACACACACTTACCCGGCAGTTTCTAAGTGTCAGGCACTATTCTTGGGCTACATCAGTCAAAAGCATAAATATGCCTTTACTCATGCAGCCTACATTCTAATGAAAGCAGATATAATAAACTACCAGTAAACACAAAAATAGGTGAGGGCCGCCTGGGTGTCCTAGTCAGTTAAGCGTCCGGCTTCCACTCTTGTCATGATCTCATGGTTCGTGGGTTCAAGCCCCATCTCGGGCTCTGTGCTGACAGCTCAGAGCCCGAAGCTTGCTTCGGATTCTGTGTGTCCCTCTTTCTCTGCCCCTCCCCACTTATGCTCGGTCTCTCTCTCAAAAATAAACATTAAAAAAAAGTTAAAAAGAATCCCTGTCTCGAGTTCTCCTATTCGAGGGCCTAAGGCCTCGCTGACTGGCCTAAGGCAGGCCCCCAGCAAATGGGATAGGAAAGTAACTTTAGCGGAGCAGGAGGACTGAGGGTTGTTATGGCTCAATCTCTCCCAAATCTTTGCTGTTCCATTTTCATCCTCGATTTTCAGCCTCCAAATCTCGCCCGCAGAGGAAAGCAGGTGAGGCAGTGAGATGCACCACCCGGTGTCTGCTTTCCATGTCTCTCATTGCTTTACTCCGCCGGCCACAGACATTCCCCGAGTGCCTACCTTGTGGCAGGGCCGTGCTGGGCTCGTGGGCAGAGCACAGCATAAGGTTCCTCAACCAACGTCATCCACTAGGACCCTAGTGTCCATTTTCTGTCGGATACCTAGTACTTGAAAATGACCACGCATTTTGTCCTATTAGCCGGCCTAAAGGTGGCGTTCACAGAACTTTCTCATCAGCAAGGTTTTGTTTTTGTTTTCTTAAAATCCAACTCTGACACGTCTCTGCTCACATAAATCAGCTTCCCCATTTTCAGTGCCTCTTCGAAGCACAGAAAAAAAGGCAGGGGCAGAAGGGCCCCGGGGCCGAAAGCAGGTTCTGATGTAAGAAGAGATGAACGCGGGCACTCCAGTGGTTTCTATTATAAAAAGAAAAGCCCAACTTCTTAATACATTCTACTTTTCACATTCGCCACATCAGAGACTGATTTTCTTAAACGCTGATGGATGCTGAAGCAGGCATTTTTCACAGTCTTCACAGCACAGACATTCTCAAAATATTTGCAAGATTAAAAAAAAAAAAAAAAACTTGGGAGGTTTTCCTTTAAAATGCATTTTGTAATAGAACTTTTCTTTGCTCCCGGCATTTGGTGGGGCCAATGATGAAAGGGGGGGGGCTATTTTGGAAGTTTGCCGGGGGCCTCGGTGGCAGAGGTCAACCTGCCTGCTGGTCTCAGACGGCTGAGGGTAGGAGGCCTGCACCCAGAAAGGGGGTGGCGGTGAGGGCGGGCAGGGCTCCTCCAGAGAGGGGGCTGAGCCTCCCTCACTCTGATACACTCAGCTGCATGCGTGTTTATGAACATGGTTTCCAATAGACAAAAAGAGAATAGTTTTGCATAAATAAAGGGCTTAGGTCACTGCACCCTGGTGTATTACCTAGCTGGAGGGAGTAGGAACCCAGTAGAATTGAGAAGGAAGAAAGTGAACATGACTCACTGGTGAGGGTGTCATGATTTCAGCAGGGTTCCTGCGGGGCGGGGAGAGCCTGTGTTACTCACAGGCCCCTTTCTCCTGCAAAGGAAAGTGCTTTCCCAGCTAATCTCTTCCCCTCCGCCCCCACCTGTCTCCGCACAACTGAGAGGGGGGCCTCGAGGATATTGCTCAACTGGTGCAGGGGATCTTGTTAAAATACAGATTTTGATTCAGTAGCTCTGGGCGGGACCCAACAGTCCACGTTTCTAGTAAGCTAGCAACTGGTTCTCATGTTGACGGTGGTCTCTGAACCACATTGGGACAGCAGTGACCCAGCTGGTTCCAAACCCAGCCACACACTAGGGGGAGGCAAGTTGCTTCGTGTGGCCATTATGTCGATAAAGGTGGGGTTTTTTTTGTTTGTTTGTTTGCTGATGACAGCAAATCTCTACTCTTATCCCTGGAAATGATCCCAGTGATTGAATGCTGCTATCACTGTCTCTTACTGTCCCTCTTCATCCATCCCACAGTCAGGCAATGACGAATGCTCTGGCCAGCATTCCTTCCTGCCTCCTGTGACTGCTCCTAGAGCCGGCCCCCTGGAAGAGAACATTCAGGACACACAAAAGCATAAGATGAAATCTTGCAATCACCAGGCGATTTTCTGCTCCGTCTCTACCTCCAGCTGCTTTACGAGCAGCAGCTCGGCATCGAGGCTACGCTTCTAGCCGGAGCCCGCTCCTCCTCTCCGGTGGAGTGTGCTTTGCATTAAACAGCCACTCCAGATGAAAGGGCCATTTACTTCTAAATTGCATAAATTGCTATTTCTTTATTGCTCTCATAACAGAAGCTGCCCTAAAATTGGCACGAAGGGCTCCCAGTCTGCAGTTTCTCTTGTTTCCCAAACCTTGCTCATTTTTCACAGCTCTTGAACTCTCCCTCTCAATTCCTGCCTGCCTGAGTGGGCGAGACAGCAAAGGATGGGGTGTGGGTGGGGGGCCGGGGGGGGGGGGAGAGGGTGCTAATTAGCCTAGGCTGAGAGCAGCCTTGGCAAGAAGCCACAGGATGGGAGGCCTTGTCAGGTGGAGCCGAGCCCGGGCTCGGTGTGGGTGATGACTCAGGGATCACAAAAGAACCTGAATAAGGTGCAGTTTGGGTAGCAACTGATATCTGGCTTGAGTCACTGATGGCTGCTATGTTATTAGAAACGCGGCTGAAGCCATGGTGATTCCTAAATGGGGAAAGACAGGTTGACACAGACGTGAAAGCTGTCAAGTCAGAATAAGGCATGCCTGTCAGCTTTGTCTCTAGGATTTTGTGTTCTTTGATGAATGTCACAGAGGATGAAGCAGTATGCAGATGGCTGTTCAGAAGCTTCATAGCATTATTCAAAGAGTGTCCTCCTGGGCCGGGAGGGGAGTGGGCAAATTGCTTCTGGGAGGGGGTAATGACATTCTCTCGGAGGTCACCTCCGCTCACCAAGATGTCCTTGAGACTGTTCACTCTGGGACCGACTTCTGTGAGGCAGGGCTGGGCTGACAGGTCCTTCAAGAAACTGGATAAACACAACTTCCCTGCCTGGACCCCACAGGACTTTCTGGGGGGTATTCTCAAGGGTATAGGTTTAGCCTGAGGCCCATGCTGGGGGGCAGGGGGGAAGAAAAGCCCTTTCAGTAGATGAGGGAGTTAATATGTTTAAAGAGCATCAGCATCCAAGCTTATATAAATAATAGCTATTATTAGGCAATCCAGTTCACTCAGGAGATACCCCCAAACCCATCTGGAATTGAACGGCATCAACCTGTAAGAAGTAACCCTCTGCCCTGAACTCTAAATCAGAGTCTCCATCAGTCTGTCATGATCAAGGTCATGTATGTCACAATGAGTCCTTCATTGACCCAAGAGCACATACTTTCTGATTTAGGTCTTTGAAAACATAATTAAATGAGAATGGATTTGAAGTTGCTCTCTGAATAGTAAAGAAAGTTAGTTCTAGCTAACTCTCTGGGAATTACACACAATCATCTGTGTTTGCCAGCTCGGTCATGGTGTCATGTGGTTATTAGCACACACACTGACGCCATGCTGCCTGGGCTTAACTCCTGGCTCCTCTAAGTTACTAGCTGTGTGACCTCGGACAACTATCTTTACCTCCTTTCCCTCAGTTTCCTCATATGTGGAAATGGGGGCGGGGGGGGGGATAAGAGTATCAATCTTCGTAGGTTTGTGTGTGTAGAGCACTTAGCACATCATTAGTGCTGCTTTATTGTCACTTCTTTGGAGGTACTGGGTGTCATTGGTCGTGTGTCTATCAGGAGAAAGAAGATGAGGAACCACTACATTAGATGGTCTATTGGTTATTCCATCAGTAAAGTGGTCAGTATTTATCTAGGCTTTCTTCTTTGAAAACTCTGTTCTTCATTTGTGGAACACCAGGTTTTCAAAGCTGATACTTTAGAGATTAAGTGAATACTAAAGAATTATCTACTTATTTTATTAAGATTCAATGTAGACATCCTCTCAAAATTCAGTTTCTTTAGTGTCCTCTGAATGTAACTCAATTAAAATGCTGATTTTGTGGAAGGTTCCAGAGTATCCCCAGAATTTGTCCTGCCTTTTCAGTACAACTCAAACTTCAGAGTAACCAAACAACCTTAGTGGATGAAGGAAAGTTCTCCTAGATCAAAATTACAGAGGGACCGAATTATGGAAGAAATGACACAGTTAGAAAATTGCCATTCTGTAGCCCTGCATAAAAAAATTGAAGCAGGTGGGGGTCATCAATAGAAGGTAGAACAGAGATTAATGAAGAACTTTACAATAGAGAGCTCAAGGTATTACCAGCCCAGATCACTGATACATCTTGGCAACACATTTTTTTTTTAAAGAGAGAGAGGGAAAGAGAGAATCTTAAGCAGGCTCCACACCCATCCTGGAGCCAGATGTGGGGTTCCATCTCGCCACCCTGGGATCGGGACCAGAGCTGAAATCAAGAGTCAGATGCTTAACCAACTGAGCCACCCATGTGCCCCTCTTGACAACACTTTGAATGCGATCAGACATTATGTACCTCCAGGTAGGAGGTACAAACAAAATGAACAGTATCACCAATGAAGTATTCTTGAGGAAAGTCAAACTTGAAGCAAATCCAGCCATATATTTGAACTCCTAGTCTATAGGAAATATAGTGGGGAGAAGGACATATTAAATGGCATCGTAAAAAGGAATCAATGAAAGCCAGGACGTAAGGCACTAGAGAATCTGATTTGGTTTCTTTAGCAAGTCAGTTACTTGTAAAGAAAAATGCAGGGAGGACTTTTCTAGATTAAAAGTGACTTACAGAACACTTACGAGATGTAACCACCCAACAAAACGAATGGACTATTTGGATCCTTATTTGAACAAACAACTGTAGAAATAATTTTGATAATTGAGAAAATTTCAATTAAATTGAGGAATGACTGTTAATTTTGGTAGATGGGTGATGACATTATAGTTATAGAAGTATATATCCTTTAGGGGAATTCATGTTGAAGTTTTATTTATTTATTTTTAATGTTTTTATTTATTTTTGAAGAAGAGAGAGAGAGCATGAATGGGGGAGGAGCAGAGAGAGAGGGAGACACAGAATTCGAAGCAGGTTCCAGGCTCTAAGCTGTCAGAACAGAGCCCGATGTGGGGCTCAAACCCACAAACTGTGAGATCATGACCTGAGCTGAAGCAGGACGCTCAACCGACTGAGACACCCAGGCGCCCCCATGTTGAAGTTTTAAAGGATGAAATGACCGGATGTCTGGATCGTTTAAAAATACTCCAGTAACAAATTAAAAAAAAATTAATGGGGAAAGCATTAGATGAAATGAAAGCAAAGATGAAATAAATATGGCAAAATGTGTTGGTTGTTGAGGCAGGTGATCGGTAGATGGTTTTGTGCATGTACGTGTGTATTTTTTACTTTTGAGTAGGGTTGGAAATTTTCATAATAAAAATTTTAAGATAAACCCCCAAATGAATATTATCAAAACAAAAAGTAAATAAAATTACAATATATAATCCTCTTGCACTCCCTTTCCCCCTGATAAAGACTGAATTGTGTGCCTCTAAAATTTATAGTTTAAGTCCTAACCCCTTGTGCCTCAGAATGTGACTGTATTTTAGGCAGGGACTTTTTTTTTTTTATTAATTTTTTTTAACATTTATTCATTTTTGAGAGTGAGAGAGACAGAGCATACATGGGGGAGGGGTAGAGAGAAGGAGACACAGAATCCAAAGCAGGCTCCAGGCTCCAAGCTGTCCGCACAGAGCCCGACGAGGGGCTCGAACTCACGAGCCGTGAGATCATGACCTGAGCTGAAGTCGGATGCTCAACCGACTGAGCCACCCAGGAGCCCCTAGGCAGGGACTTTGAAGAGGTAATTATGGTAAAATGAGTTTGGGAACCTAATTCATATGTCCTTATAAGAAGGGAGATTAGGACACAGGCAAATGCAGAGGGAAGACCATGCGAAGACAGATGGGCAAGATGGCCATGTACAACCCAAGGAGAGAGGCCTTGGAAGAAACCAAACCTACCAACAGCCTCCAGAACTGCGAGAAAATAAACTTCTGTAGTTGAAGTCATCCAGTCTGTTATGGCAGTGATAGTAAACCCTCCCCATTTCCTGTTCAGTTTTCTTTACAGCATTTACCACCATCTAATGTATTATGTATTGATTTCCTTATTGTCAGCCTCCCCACGCTAGAATATACATGAGGACAGTACATTTTGTCAACTGCTGAATCCCTAGCACCTATAACAGGGCCTGGCCCATTGAACATACAAGGCGCTCAATACAGACGTGTTGGAGATGCCCTGAGTACCTGCCAGGTTGACAATATTTTTCCAAAGTAAGAATGGTCACCTTACCCTGAGAGGGAGAAGTTGTGCACTCTACCTCTGTTGGCTCCATCCTGCAGTCTGTCCCAAATCTCTAAACTTTGTCTGGAAACTAAGCATGTCGGGAGTTTGGCTTGCCGAGAAGCTACTCTGTGTTCTGATTCTCTTCCAGCACGCAGTGAGCCCAAGACTCCCTGTGCATCTGTAGGCGGAGAGACGTGGGGAAGGCTCCAGACTCTTCTAGTGCCCACTCCATAAGGGTCGGAAGAAGCAGAGTGTAAGTGAAACTACAGAGAAGTGAAAAAGTGGGTAGGAGGAAAAAAGAAGGGCAAATTAAGGGCCTATCTCTAGGGGACACTCATCCTATTTCCTTGCTGCATAGCACCTACAGAAAATTCTTCCTGTTTGAAGAAAATCCTGCCTCATGAGCCCTCGCTCCCCAGAGAGGAAACTTTTCCCAGGCTCCCTTGCAGCTACAGCTCAGACATGTGACCTGGGCTCCACCGGTCGGACACCATGGCCCACATGAAACTTCTCTTCAAAAGTGGGACATGTAAGAATCTAGAATCTATTTTTGGGTAGAGTTGGTAGAGGGGATTTTTTGGCGGTGGCAATAACCGAAAGGTTGTGTTTGGTGCAGCAGTGCTACTGGTGTAGAGAAAGGCAGTGGAAGTCGCAGTTAAAGGAAGTTCTGGGTCTAAGGAGCGATGTTGTAAGTTGTAGCACCCGTGCCTGGTGGCCCCGTGACGGCTCAGTTCTGTCGCAAGGCCGCGACTGCCCCTCCTCACGACCCAACCCCAAGCCTATTTCTCCCGTCCTCCTGAGAATTCTGTAAGCTCCCCAGTACCCTTCTGGTCGACTCCTTTTCTACCTAATCAAAGAAATTTAAGTGAAAGGAGCGCAGATTTGTGAAGCACAAAACACGTTTAAACAATACGCCCTGGAAGGAGAGAATGAAAAAAAAAATTTGTGTGTGTGTGGTAAAATATAGAGAAAACATAAAAATTGTTAAAGTGGTTTATTTTAAGTCTGTTAACTACCAGCGTTAAGTACATTCGCCATGTTGTGCAACCACCACTATCCATTTCCAGGACCTTTGAGAATAAGATTTGAGCCTGGATTCACGTCTTTGAAGGTCCTAGGTTTCTATGTCACTTTTAATTCAAGTTAACAGGCCTTCACGGATTTCTGCAGGGTAAGCTTCACAGCCCTGGGGATTTTTGCCAGGCTTCTAGCACCTAGTGGGTGCCTGAAAACACGCTTGCTATGGAATGGTCAGAGAGGATATTTTTTAGTCCAGTGCTGTGCCGTCTCAGTGGTACATCAATAAGTGTGTCCACGCATGTTGTGTGGACACGTGTTCCTTTAGTGGGAAGAAGGTGTGTAACCGATGGCATAAAACAGCAATTCCCAGGGTGAGCGGTCCTGTCCCCTGGATGCGAGAAGCTGGAAACAAACTGGTGACAATTTGACTTTTCCCTTGGATGACGCTAACAAGTTCTACCAAAGACCCACGTGGCTACAATGAAAACAAGTTGGTGAGGATATGTCCGCGTCTGCTTCTTAGAGGCTCGGACAGGCTTTCGGTGCTATAATAAGCATTTCTAGGATTTCTGTGAGTAGAATGAGTAATAAAACAACATTTGGTGGTGAAAAAGTCGGGTGAGTCGTTCATTCAACGGTATTTATTCAGTCCCTGCCTTGTGCCAGGTTCTTTGCTGAGTAGTGAGCTCTCTGCCACAAACAAAACAAACATGTGGCTCATATCTGGAGCTTACATACTAATGAAAAGAGGCAGAAATTAAACAAAGGTCAGATATGTCTGGTGAGGAAAGTGCTAGAAAGAAAAGTAAGGCTGGGTAAGGTTGGAGACCGTGACTAGAGATGTATGTTATTTGTGTGATCCAGTCATCACAGACGATCTCTGAGAAGGTGATGTTTGAACAGGGGCATGAGGAAAGCGAGGGAAAGGGTCGCATAGACATCTAGAGTGTTCCAGAAAAAGAGAACAGGGAGTGCAGAGCTCAAAGTTAGGATTGAGCTTGGCAGATCCTTGGGAACCACAAGGAGGTCAGAGTGTCCAGAGTAAAGCCAGAGAAGAGTTTACAGGCAAGAAAGTTCAAGAAGCAGCAGAGAAGATATTTTGCTCTGAATATCCTGAAAGAGTCTGGCAAGACATGGCACACACACCTCCCGGGTCTCAAATGAGATGTTTTCTTGAAAGAGTTTCTCCGGCAAGAGTTTAGGGCAAGGGGGAGGTAGGGACCACCTGTTCCTTCCCTCACAAGTTGACAGCTCCCTCTTGAGTCCTAGCTATCAGGGTGAATCACCATTTTTTTCCTCCAGCTTCCTGGGCCTTAGCTGGCTTTTCTGTAGAGAGACGGGAGCCATTTGTCTGCCTTCCACAAGCCCTGGTCAGAACCTGTCCTCGGTGCCTGACATGGGGCCAACTATGTTGTCAGAGAGTGGGATACAAACCTTATCAAAAAGGTAAAGATGCAAATGTGAGAAGAAAGGAAAGACCCAGCAAGGAAGGACAAGAGGAGGAGAGAGAACTTCAGGACAAAAGCCTGTGGAAGAGTAGAAGGGTAGGAGGGTAGAATAATCCTCTCCCCCCCCCAGCAGTGTTTGCTTGGGCCTCTGGAAAAGGATTGCTTCTATTTCTGCCTCATAGCGCCCCACAACTTTTCCTGATGTTAAGAGAAAAGACGCGAATGCTGATGTTGAGCAGAGTAATAAACACAGTGGGGACCCGTGTTCCTCCCTGGGATGCTCACACCCGTGGAACGTGTCTGATTTGAAAGGGGCACCATGGACCCAGCCGTCGTCACGCATGGCCCCTGGACAGTTGAGCATCTGATTAAATACAAGGGGAATTATGCTGTTTTCTTTCAGCCTATGCTTTGCTGACACAAACTATTCTTTGATATAAATCGAAACTATCAGAATTAGCATGGGAAGGGCCACTCTTTCGGTCGGCTATGTAATCTCAGGATCCCCAAGTTTCCCAGACTCCGATAAGCTCATTTTTTTAATACTCAAATTTTACAGGTTGAATCCTTGCTCTGACCGCAGGACAAAAAGACCCCTCTGGATATTTCTGAAGAGATGTGGCAAGTGCTTGTGTACCCCAGACGTTGCCTATCATTTGCCCCCACGTGCCACCTCATGGCACCGTCTGTTTTTCTACCTTCAGCTGTCTCCCCGCTCCTCTTCATACTCCTCCTCTCTGATCTGCTTCACGCTAGCTGTGGACACAGCCTCCTCCTTTATTCCCCACCCACCTCCAAACCTGAGCCGGTGGGTGTGGAGGCAGGAGTGAGAGTCAAAATATTTCACAACTGCTGTGGCCTGTGGAACGGTCAATCATTTCTAAAGGGTCCCTGCTACGTCAGGCATGACTCTTTCGTGTCTGGATCTTTGGGGAGGTTAAGGGGTCATAGGTTTGAGGCAAGGGCACTCAAGGCCGTGGTGGTGGGACCTGGGGGAAGAAGCCTCAGGACAAGAGGCTGTTTACCAGACTAGAGTACACAAGTCCCGTGCAAGATTTGCTGAAGGATGGGCATATTCCTGGGCCACTCGGTCTCAGACATCTCTGCAAATCTACAAGTCATGTCACATTGAAAGGAACCCTGCGTCTATGGTCTCCCTTCTTGGGAACCGGCTGGCCATGATGATTCTGGGGTCTCTTCACTCAACCAAATTTCTTCTCAAATCTCCATTCACTCTCAAGTCCAGAATTCCTCCCTCATTTGGTTCAAACATTTGTGAGGGAACACTGAAAATCCCTTCACAAAAAATGACCAAAACCACTCTCCAAGGAAGTCATAGTCCTGATTTAACGTCATCTATGAAAATCAACCTCAGCCCCATTATCTCGTCATTTTTGTGCAATGTGTCACTGATTGTTTTCTCAACAGCTGAGCAGTTTTATCCTGAGGATGAATTCTGTTCCCATCTCCTAGAGCAAGCCATCCTGAAGCCATCTTTTAAAATAGCATTTTGGGTTTTCTACCTTAGACATGGACAGCTCTTAGCCAGTGCCTGGTTGTTAATAGAGGCTGATGACTGGTATCTGAGTGATCAAATAAGGGATACTTTTGTCTATCACTCCTTAGTCACACCTCTTAGTAGTTTCTCAGTGACCTTATGCCTTCAGTCACCTGTTCAACAAACGTACTGAGAGCCACTGTGTGCTAGGCACTGTGCTCAAAATTTGGGGAAACAGAAGCAAACAAAAAAAGATGAAGATCCCTGCTCTCATGGAGCTTATATTTTAGCGAGGGAGAAAACCATCATAACAATCTAAGTATCAGCTAAACCAGCAACATAACCAAAATAAGTAAAACATAGAGGATACGAAATAGTAATGAATGCTAAGAAGCTAAAAAAGCAGAAGGATGAGTAAATAATGTTGAGGGGATTTTGGGTTGAGATTTTGTGTCATTTTAGAGCACTAGGGAGGACCTCCTGGAGAAGGTGACTTTTGAGTCACCTGAAGCAGGGCAAGGGTGAGCTCCCCTGATATCTGGGGGCCGGGTGGGGTGGGGAAGAGAACCCATTGCCACAGGGTAAGCAAAACCAATCACAGCGAGAAGCCCCAGTTTGTAAAAATGATTGAATTGAGATGCAGACAAGCACTCGAGGTGGTCCTTCGTTTTCTCCTTCATTGAATAAGGGGAGTTTTTCTGTTTGTTTGTTTCAAGAAGGAGCTACTTCTCCTTACTTTCAGTGCTTTTGGCAACCACCATAATTTCCTTCCATCTCACTCATCTAGAGGAGGAGATCTCCAGCACAGTAGAGTCAAACTATTATGGTTTGTATATGGCAGGAAATAAAAATGAATATGACATTTATTCTCTTGGTGCCCTGCATTTTCTCCAGTAAATCAGTCATGGGCGGTAAATTAATTATGGGCTGCTGTTATGTGCCCGAGCCAGGTACAGCTGTTCCAAATAAGTTCACATTGGCATAACCCAATAGCGAATGCCTGTTATCAGATTTCCAGAGTGCATCTGCATTGGGCAATTTTGTTAGCCCACGAACTCTGTTGCCTATGGCAACACGTGTTTAGATTTAGGTTGATAGGAGCCGGTGAGAAGGATTTCAAGGTTGGAAAAACAGTGGTCTTTTGACGGCTCATGTTCCTGTCCTATCTCATACCCTTTGAGTTTGGAGCTGGCATTCTTAATGATTAGGTCCATAAGTATGGCTCTGACTGAACAGCCCCATACCTGTTTGGTGACCTATGGCTATGGCCACAGTTATTTGTGGAACATATTGCTGTGTGGAGCTCCACTTCTGCCCTGTATGTCCTTCAAGGGGGTCATCTTTGGAAGGAGTGGCCAGCCCCTTCTCCATAGGCATGCCCCTGGCCTGGCCAGCCAGCCTCCCTTCTTTTCAGCCATGCCTTTCGAAAGTTGAAATTATGTGCCAGATGAAAGTATTGTCTGAATGGTTAGTCCTGGTAAAACTCACACAAGAGAACAGAGTTCTAATTCCAACTTCCTCATTCACTTGGGTGAGTCATTTCTCTGAGCCACAGTTTTCCCCATCTGTAAAATGGGAAGCATAGCAATCTCATAGGGCTATAGTGTCAATTAAATGAAATAATGTATATAAAATAGCTCACATGATGCCCAGCTTGGAAGTAGATCCTGGGCATTATTATTTATTTCAAAGGTCAAGGGAGATCAGACTTTGGTGATTATTTGGCCTTTGTGAAGTCATCACCACCACCATCATGGATCCCTGCCTTTGTTACATAGTTTTAAACTTCTCTTCAACTTAACACAGTTCTGAGTATGGGAAGGACATTTCAGTCACCTCATATGCTATGGTCTACTCTAGTGAAGGACAGGAGACTAGAATCAGAAGCCTTGCGTTCTAGTTGAAGTTCTTCACTACATCTTTATGTGTCCTCAGAGAAGCCGTGGAAACTCTGAGCCTTACGTGACCACCTGTAAAATAGGGAAGTTGGATTCCTATCTCCAGAGTACTCGAAAATTTTATATCCCCATGTAAAGTGAGGCAAGATGTGGAACTGCAGGTATAGATTTCTGTGAAAGGAGAGACTGGGAGGGTTCCACTCCAGCCCCGTTCTGTCTACCTTGAAGGTCTGTCACCCTGAAGGTGAGCCGGCCAGAAGATCTTTCTGAAATGAAAACTTGATTATGTCACTCGGCTGCTCAAGATCTGTCAGTGACTTGGAAATTGCCTTCAGAATGAAATCTAAATGCTAGGGCAAGGCATGCTAAGGGCAGCTTGTAACGGTGAAACATTGGAAATCTACATGTCCTCTAATGAGGTAACAAGTCAAAGGCAGACTACAACTCAATAGTTAGAATATTATTCACAAGTTAAAATAATGTTGCCGAGACTAAATAACAACATGGAAAGTGCTTACAGTGAAATGAGTTTAAAAATAGAGGTAAAAGGGGGCTCCTGGGTGGCTCAGTCAGTTAGGCAACTGACTTCACCTCAGGTCATAACCTCATAGTTTGTGGGTTCGAGCCCCGCGTCGGGCTCTGTGCTGGCAGCTCAGAGCCTGGAGCCTGCTTCCAATTCTGTGTCTCCCTCTCTTTCTCTGTTCTTCCCTTGCTTGTTCTCTTTGTCTGTCTCTGTCAAAAACTAGTAAATGTTAAATTAAAAAAAATAGAGGCAAGAATATTTTGCATATAGAATTATAACTATGCTAAATTATACAAAATAGTTTACTTTTTAAAAAAGACTGAATTTAAAAAACCCAAAATGTGAACAGCAATTGATTTGAATAACTTCCTTCTTTGTAACTCTTCTATATTTTGCAATTTTTTAAAAATTTTTATTCAAAAAAATTTTTTAATGTTTATTTTTGACAGAGAGAGAGACAGAGAGAGAGAGAGAGACAGAGCATGAACATGGGAGGGGCAGAGAGAGAGGGAGACACAGAATCCAAAGCAGGCTCCAGGCTCTGAGCTGTCAGCACAGAGCCCGACGCGGGGCTCGAACTCACCAGCTGTGAGAGCAAGACCTGAGCGCAAGTCGGCCACTTAATAGACTGGGACACCCAGGGGCCCCCAATTTTCTTTAATGAGGACATATTGCTTTGCCAAAAATTATTTTCATTGTTTTCTTATTCTGGAAGTAAAGCATGTTCATTTTACAAACTAAAGAAAATCTAACTACAAAAAAAAAAAAAAAACCCAAAAACTACCTACAACCTCTCAGAAATAACCGCTATTAAATCCTCTTGTATATTTATATTTATATACATGTATATATATAAGAATACACACATGTGTATATATATAGTATACATATGTACACCATATACATGTAAGAACAAGAATATACAAGAGGATTTAACAGTGATTACATATATATGTGTGTATGTGTATACAGACATATATGGAAATTTTTTTAATTAAAAAAATTCTGGGGGCGCCTGGGTGGCGCAGTCGGTTAAGCGTCCGACTTCAGCCAGGTCACGATCTCGCGGTCCGTGAGTTCGAGCCCCGCGTCGGGCTCTGGGCTGATGGCTCAGAGCCTGGAGCCTGTTTCCGGTTCTGTGTCTCCCTCTCTCTCTGCCCCTCCCCCGTTCATGCTCTGTCTCTCTCTGTCCCAAAAATAAATAAACGTTGAAAAAAAAAAAAAATTTAAAAAAAAAAAAAAAAAAATTCTGGTAGCCAGAGTGGGGGCAAAAACAGGTGAGCAGTATACTCTTTTTAGATTCTCTTAATGAGGCTCACTCCTCTGGATATAACACATCTTACATGAGGGTTGCTCACATTTTCTACCTTGGGATGGCAGACCGGTTTCCTACCTTCAGGATGCACAGGGTGGAAAGTGTTTCTGGATCCCAGGAGAGAAAAACTGGTTTCTTTGTTTTAACTTTTTTTAAATATTTATTAAAAAAATTTTTTTTTAAACGTTTATTTGTTTTTGAGACAGAGAGAGACAGAGCATGAACAGGGGAGGGTCAGAGAGAGAGGGAGACACAGGATCTGAAACAGGCCCCAGGTTCTGAGCTGTCAGCACAGAGCCCGACGCGGGGTTCGAACTCACAGACCGCGAGATCATGACCTGAGCTGAAGTCGGACGCTTAACTGACCGAGCCACCCAGGCGCCCCTTTTAATATTTATTTTTGAGAGAGAGACAGAGCACAAGTGGTGGAGGGGGCAGAGAGAGAGAGAGGGAGACACAGAATCTGAAGCAGGCCCCACGCTCTGAGCTGTCAACACAGAGCCTGACGCGGGGCTCGAACTCACGAGCTGTGTAGACCACGACCTGAGCCGAAGTCCGACACTTAACCGACTGAGCCACCCAGGTGCCCCAGGAAAACTGCTTTCTATGTGAGAAGCTTAGTTGCCTTCTTATTCTTATTTTAGTCCTGATGCTCAGAATTTAGTTTAGAACGCTCAGTATAACAAGGACATTAGCCAGGATATTTAATCCTCTGTAACCCTGAAATCCTATCTTCATGAGCTCTCTTTCTGAAGGTTTCTAACTCGGTGGCCCTCCATCGTTCCTGTGGCTGAAGGCGATGAAAAGTGAATGGAGGATGAGGTGGTGGTCTCCTGGGGGCCCAGCACCATGATCCACAGGTGGGTGACTGGGGACATGAATCAGGAGTGCCAAGCACACTCATTTGTGCCCACGAAGATAGTTTCACCAAAATTGGAACCTGGTAGGAAGACTATTCTAGAAACTCAGCCCACTCATCAAGCCTGATCCTACCGGGAACCAAACTTCGGGGCTTGCCCAACCAAACCATGAAACAAATTTATTCATTCAACGACTAACTTGAATTGGGACTATACAGATGAGCCAGGTGCCAAGGGTACAACAGTAATCAAGAGAGTAAGAGCCCTTCTGGTGGTAGAAATGCCCCCCTCTTCTCAGGAAAATAGAGTAAACCTCTGAGGAGTCTGTTTTCCGATGGGGCGCAGACAAGGCTTCCCAGGTAGAGGCTAGGACATGTGGAAAGGTAGAAAAGAGCTCAGTATGTTCGAGAAACTGAAATAAGACCAGTGCAGCTTTAGGGCAGTGAGCAGGAAGTGGCCAAGAATGAGGTGGAATTCACAGGGGATTGAAGCCATTGTAAACAATGTGGATTTCATGCTCTGGGCAGAATGCTGTACAAGGAGTTTAAACAGAGACAAGGAGTTGGGCTTTGGCAACTCTGGCTTTCCCTCGCCCCTCTCTAGAGTGTTTATTTCCCTGTACGCACCTCTCGCGAGTCTCAGTCCCTCTCCTCAGATCCCTCAATTCCTAAAGTAACTTTCAGTAGTAAGATGCAAAGGCCAGAAGACATTCCCAGGAGTTTGCACTGTAATGGTAGTCAAAAACCTTCAGATAAGGGTGGATTATCAGATTACAAAACGATAGGCATTGGCCAGGAGGTAGAGAATTGGTGAAAAATTCTTGAATCATGGACTGTTCTTCCAACTGGGATCACACACCTCACAAGGGGTCAGATCGGTCTTAAAGGAAGTCAGGCAAGGATGTGGTGCTCCCTTTCCTGACGGGGGGTGGGGGTGGGGGGACCACGGCATGTAGAGAGCAGGATTCTAATCCTGGGGTCTTAACAATGGAAGGCATCCTGATGTTCCTCTGAGCCTTAGCCCGGATCACCTGGGCACTTCTGGAGGGCAGGCTCATACCATCCCCTTCATTTTAATCAGATTCGAGTAATTGGCTTCTCATGCTTTCGGTCTCTTCGTCACCTTCTGAGAGGGGCTAATGAATGGAGAAAGAGCCAGTGGGGCCCAGGTAATCCACAAACTAGACATCTGGTCTTGGTGTCCTCGCAAGCAGCCTATGTTCCATTTCCGGGCCAGATACACCTAAGCCTTGAATAGCTGAACTGAAATTCATGGCATTATCTCCCTTAGTCTTATTATGCAGGGTTTTTCCTAATAGACTTTCAAATCCCTCCAAATCTTTGACATCTTGTCATGCAGCTGCTGCAATAGATCTTCTGAATTATGAAAAATTTTAGTGCAATAAAGCAGCCACCTGCGGCCTGAAGACCGTCAAGTACGATCTGGTGGATCTCAGATACCCCAGGTGTATCTCTTTCTCTCGCACACCCCCTCATTGCCTCTTCAAAACACCAGCCTCGCCTTGGCACCCGTGGGACTCTTAAGTCACCTGTGCTCGGCAATGACTGACCCATTTCCTGCCCCAGCCTAAACAGGGCGACCATGGTGATGTTCCATTTGCTCTGTGAAAAGTTAAATGTCACCCTCTGATGTGTACTTGCTTTGAAGTTTCCTAGCCAGGGTACGTGGGGAAACTTTTCTCCATCAGAGTCCTCCTTCCCACCCCACCCCCCCCGCCCCGTTCTGTGTGCAAACAGTCCCTTCTTGTGATTGCACGTTTCTGCCCCCACATTCTTTCAGGTGTAGAGTTTCTTATTGTCTTACTAACAAAAACAGAGACAATATTTACCCAGGACTTACTGAGTCAGACACTCTTCTAAGCACATTTGGGTAGGTTAGCTCTTTTAAGCCTCACAACAAGCATTTGAAGTGTTTGCAGTCATGAACCCTATTTTACAAACAAGGCAACCGAGGTACTGAGAGGTTAAGGACCCTGTCCAGCTAGTGAGTGAGAGACGGAACCTGTGTTCTTAACCATGGGGCTTTTCCTTCTTGGCCTCGTTTCCACCCCCCCCCCCCCCCGCATCTATCTTCTGTGCAACTATATTCAACCAACACCTATTACTCTGTGGCAAGGACCGCATCAGACACTTGGGATTTGGGGATGAATACATTAAAGAAACCCTTGCCTACAGCGTAAAAGAGACAGGCAGGCACACAATTGACTAGCGTGCCGAGTGGGGAAGGGGAGGCCTAGACACGGGGCCGCAGGACTTTGAAGGGCAAGTCGGAGCCTGTGATACCTCATCTGGAACATCGAAGCGGGTGTAGGGGATAATGCTCTAAACCATAAGCCTCTCTTCCACGGTGGATCATCATTTCCTTCGGTCTCTTCGGTTTTTGAGATTTCAATTTTGCCTTCTGCCCCAGGAGAGCAGGTTTTGAACTTAGCCGTGCGTTAAAAAGCACTCGTTGTGGCCACAGCTGGCTCATTCGCCTCGTGGCTACGTGGTTGACCCACTTTTCAGCCCCCCTCACGGTCAGAGGGGGTGTGTGTGCCTGAGTCTGGCCCAGGGAATGGTGGGGAGAGCACCGTCAGTCACCTCCTAGCCTGGATCATAAAACCTCCCTCAAAACTCTTCCCCCTCCTCTCTCCCAGAATCCAGTGGCAGACTCTGGGGCTAGTCCAAAGTACATGTGGGTTTGAGGGTTTGAGAATCACTAGCCCAATACGTTTGTTTTAATCGCCACCTCATTACCCTCGAGGTTTCCTGGGGGTGGGAGGGAGGAGGGTAGGGACGGCTTACAAATGCAGACTGTTATTTCCTTCCATTCGCGTTTATCTTAGAAAATCCTCCCTCAGCCAGTGTTTGCTGTTGGATTTACCCGTAAGCAGGTAAGAACTGTGGGTGTCTGACGGACCGCAACATGCCCTGGAGCCGTCAGAAAAATAAGTCTTTTCTTCTCCCTTAGGACCAGAGTCATGTACTAAGGGCAGAGAGGCTGAAAGTTGACCCCACCCACAATATCATATAGATGACTTACTTTGATAGAATTCCACTAAGTGCTTACATAGATGTATACAGCATTTGAGCATCTAGCATATTCCAAGCACTATGCCAAGCACTCTACAGACAGTAGCTCTTTCAATTCCAACAACAGCTCTAGGAGACAGCCATTATGATTACCTTGTACAGATGAATCTAAGGCACAGAAGTGAAATGATTTGCCCAGGGTCACACAGCAAAGGGGAAGTTGAGCCAGGACTACTGAAAGGCCATCTGACGCCCTCCACAGGACTAACCTCACATAGAGGGCCTTGAGTGGCTGCCCCAGGCCCCCATTCCACTGCTCCCCACTCTCTCGGTTCCCTTTCATTCCAGACTGGACTGCACTCCCTCTGCTCACTGCTCACTGCTCTCTTCCTATGATTAAAATTTAGTCAATTTGAACCAAGTCCCTGGATCTGATGAGTCTCCCTAGTTTTCTACACACAGTTTGAGATTTCCCTGGCACCATGGCAACCAGATTCGGGGAGGAAGCAGGATCCCTGGACGTAGGGAAATGCAGGAATTAAGCAAAATGCTACGAGGATTCACAGTACTGGTAAGTGGTTCCCTCAGGCGACATCCACCCTATGCCCAAGTTCCCACCAGCCTGCCCTTCCTCATCCAGGGCCATTTCACCACTAAGTACTTTCAAGAGGTGACAGAAATGTTGGAGACCCTAAAAATAAATAAATAAATAAATAAATAAATAAATAAATAAATAAATAAAATAAAAAAATTGTAGGGAACTTCCAAAGTAGGAAAAGAAAATAGCAACATTGAAACTAATGAAAGTTTGATTAAATGCCTACCAAAGTATCACGCTAAACCTCATGAAGAGTTAAATTTGGAATTCATAAAAAATTCATGAGGCTTAAAACCCATAAGGCTTGCTTTTCTGACTTTGCAAAGATTTTCTACTTTGCATAATGATTGTAGAGAAGTCAAGACCAGTTGTAAATTAGAGGTAGTCCTTGTAGGCGACTGGTCTCAAAAGCAGAATTAGAGAAGTCGGATCATACGTTTTACAGCCAAGATAATAATTTGTTCAAATTGGCCAAATGTTGGCTACATGAGATGTGGCTGCTAATAGGTTTAATGGGATGTGGGGTGGAGCCTCCAAAAGAAAGAATCCCTTAAAATCCTACCACCTTCCCAAACCTTGAGAAAGCTCAGTGGAGGCAAAAAACAGGGTACAAGAGAGAAAGCATGGCCCTTGGTGGGAGCATTCTCCACTGTGAGGGGAGAGGCCCAGGAGGGGAAACAGTGTTCTTGAATGAAATGTAGCTTTTACCCAGCCAGCCCATCTCAGGAAAGAGGGACTGTTTGAATGCGTCCAATAGATTCCAGCTGCCCTGGCTGGGAACAAGCCAAGAAAAGCCTGCGCCCCATTTTCCCTTCACTGTAGGAAGGAGATTGGGAGGCTTTTGTTTTTAAAAGTCGGGGAGTGAGAGGGGCTGCGAAGTTCCTGTGTTTTTCTTTCCCCTCAGCGACTGGGGAGAGCATCTTCCTTATCATTCAGGGCTGGCCCAAGAGCGCATTTTAACTGGGAGGCATCGCAAATTCACATCTGTTTTCTTATCAAAGTCCTGGACGGGAGGGAGAACCAGCAGCTGTCTCCTTCACATCAAGCCCAGTGCAGGGAGGGCCCTGCAGTTCTGTGATAAAAGAGAGCAGCAGTTAATCAGGGAGCTGCCTTTGCCTTTGTCTCGACTGCCAGCCTCCCTTGAGGACTGGCAGAGGCCTAAGAGGCTTCTGGGTTCTAGGGTGCAAGCCCTTGACATGGCAAAGTCTCAGGACCTTGGTTTTTACCTGAAAATGAGCATCTAATTTCCTTCCACCTTTTCTTATCCGAGAAACCAAACCGTGGGCTGGAATGGGATAACGGATAGGAAATTGCCTGAAGAGGTTTAACGCTTCGCTATTTAAAATGTGGCCCTCGAGGAGCTGCCTCAGAATCACCTGAGAGCTTGTTAGCAATGCAGGCTCTTCGGCCCCGCCCCAGACCTCCCAAAGAAGAATCTGCCTTTTAACAAGATCCCAGGCGACTTGTTTGCACATGACAGTTTGAGAAGCCTGGATTTAAAAAAACTCTGCAAATCCTACCTTGTGAGGGAATGATTTGTTGAATGTCTCCTGCTAGCTCCAGGAAAATCAGGTCCCAAGCTGGCTTGTTCCCCCACCCCTGCACCCCACTTTTTAGCTCCGTGCCCGGCATTCAGTAGGCACTCAATATTTGTTGATTTCACTAATAAACCTTATGTCCTGTAAGCCTTCTATGTGACTCCAGAGGATGGTAGGAAAAGACAGGATATCAAAGTTATGAAACATGTAATCCACCTGGCAGGTGGTACCCAGCCTTTGGCCGCTAGTACAACGCCCAGGGCAGTGGGCAGCTCTCAGACCTTAGGTGCGGTAAGATCACCTGGAGGCCTTTTTATTTTTTTTTATTTAAAAAAATTTTTTTTCAACGTTTATTTATTTTTGGGACAGAGAGAGACAGAGCATGAACGGGAGAGGGGCAGAGAGAGAGGGAGACACAGAATCGGAAACAGGCTCCAGGCTCTGAGCCATCAGCCCAGAGCCCGACGCGGGGCTCGAACTCACGGACCGCGAGATCGTGACCTGGCTGAAGTCGGACGCTTAACCGACTGCGCCACCCAGGCGCCCCCTGGAGGCCTTTTTAAAATGGATGCTGAGCGGTCCCCCACCCCCACCGTTTTTAATTCACTAGGTCTGGGATGGGATGGAGAATTTGCATTTCTAACAAGCTCCAGGGGAGGATGCTGCTGGTCCAGTGACCCCCACCTTGAGAACATGGCCCAGTATGTTGACGTTGTCTAAGTGCCTTCATATTTTAAATGCAGAAAAAAGAAGCATTCACAGTGACAAAAATATCAAATTGGCAGGAGAGCATTTTCAGACTGAGGGATGGGGCTGCTATTTCAGGCTCTGGCTCCTTTTCAGGCAGTGGGGTGGCCTGGGAAGGGGCCAGGACAGCGGTACCAACGGCCAGGAGCTGAGTGGCGCTGGTGGCCGCAAGGTTATAATTTGGGACCCAAAGACATGGTTCCCGGCCCTGGTTGTGCGTCAGCGTCACTTGCGTAACTCTTAAAGGGCTACACTTTTCTTCCTGAATCACCAGGGATGGGACTCGGGCATCTCAATGTGTTAGGTCCTGGAGAGTTATTTGCTACCGAACAGTAACAGCAGTAACTATGCCGGGCCGCGGGTCAAGTGCTTTACATATATCAGCTCATAAAATTGTCACAATAGCCCAAGAAGAAAGCATCTTTGTTGGGCTGCTGCTGTAACACATCACTGCAAACTTAGTAGCTAAATAAAGCAAACATATTACCTTACGGTTTTGAAGGTTCCAAGGCTGACGCCGGGCTCACTGGGCTGAAATCAAAGGGGCAAGCGGGGTTACATTCCTTTCTGGGGCTCGAGGGGAGAAGCCGTTTCTGCGCCCTGCCCGGCTCCTGGGGGCTGCTCACATCCCTTGGTTCACGGCCCCTTCCTCTAGCCTCAAAGCCCGCCACCTGACACCCCTATGTATCTCTTCAGCAGCCCCCTCTCTCTTCTGCTTCCCTCTCCCACTTTTAAAGACCCTTTGATTACACTGGGTCCACCTGGATTATTCGGGACACTCTTCCTATTTTCAGGCCCGCTGATTAACAACCTTAATCCCATCTGCAGCTTGAACTTCCCTTTGCCGTAATCGAACGTATTTCCAGGTCCCAGGGACCAGGATGCCAGCATCTTTGGGGGGCCATTAATCTGCCTGCCACAGGAAGCACTCCTATTTCCCCCCATTTTGGAGATGAGAACGTTTAGATTGGTGAGCTTAAGGCATCCTCTCGAGGTCGCACAACTGGAAAGCGCTGCGTTAGCCGGGCTTTGCCCCCGAAGCAAAGCCTAACACAAAAACCTAAAGGAAAATCCTTTACTGAGGGGTGAGATCCAGTGAGCAAGAGACACGCAGAGCAGAGCGGGGAAGGAGGGAGAGTTGCAGAGATGTGCTATCCCGTTGGCCATTGCCTGAGGACAGACCGGGGGGTTCGAAGGGGGAATGTGCCAGGGTGTGTGTGCGCGGAGCAACAAGCAGGCTCCTGTGCTCTCCCTCGTTGTGGTCTCAGAAGCCCCGGTTGAGGTGCTGTCAGGCTGCACCTGTGTGAGGCTGAGAGCCTGAAGAAAGGCATGAGGGCTGCATATTAAACCCAGAACTCTCTCTGACCCTGCACACCTGACGTCACCTGTCACCACAAGTAACACTGGCCCACCTGCAGTCATGTAAATTCCATTCATCTGATAGCTCTGAACTCCCCGAGGGGGCTGCCTCCCATCTTGAGGACACTCTTGACACTCAAGAGAATCCTTTCAGGAACACTCAGTGCCCGGAAGCTTCTCATGCAGACCTGTGCACGGGAGCGTTTCCCTGGGACTACAATCTCCACCCTCCCTGGACTTGCCCTGTGGACAGTGGTGGGAGATGGGGAGGGAGCCCGCCCGTCTGAGTGCTCCCCGTGGTCAAACCACACCTATAGCTTCATAAACAGACCAACTGCTTTGGAGGGTGATGCAGAGACAATGATCAAAAACCACTGAAAACATGAACCTCTTCTGATTTTCTAGGGCGTTTATCCCGTAGAAATAATGGAAGGATATCCACAAAAGCTACAAGGTTGCTCATCTCGGTGTCGTTTACAACAGGAGACTATCAGGAACACCTTCCGTGTTCATGCAGTCATGAACTGCCATCAGCTGAGCATCACTCTCTTGTAGGATATAGATTGATTCCATTCAGAATAAAACCTATGATTCTCTCCTTCTGCCACACGGCTGGCCTGGATGGATTCACCCTCATTGGCTCCCCTGAGTTAACTCCCACGTTTGTCTTTGTGTCCTCAGCCAGATTTCTCTCTGAGCTCGGACCCAGCCATTCATTTGCCTTCTGGGGATTTCCACAAGACCATTTAGAAGTGCTCTCAAACTCCGCATGCCCCCAAATCAAGGCTGCATACCCTCCGGCCCCAACTTGCCCCTCTGAGCCATTCTTGAAGCTACTCTTTCTTATGGAGGCCCCTGACACCCTCTCCCCCACCTGCCATCATCCCTTCACTCAGTCCTGTTGATTGTACCTCCAGATTCCTCACTTGGACTGTGCAGGGTCTCCATTCAGAAGACGAAAAATACCTACCTCTTTCCCCCCCCTCGGGACCTATACACAAGCTGTTCCCTCTGCCAGAAAAGCCCCCAGCCCTGCCCCTCTGCCTGTGAACTTCCTCCCATCCTCATGTCCCATTCCAGCAGTCACTTCTTCAGAGAGCTCCTCTCAGGCCCTCAGCTGAAAGCAGCCCCTTTGTTATTCTGTGCCAGTGCACCCGTTCCATTCCTAGTGCCATCTACATAGACAGAGACAGCCATGGTGTGTCCACCATGGCCTCGGCTCAGACAGAAATTCCGGTTAGTTCTATTCAATTCCTCCTACTGCCCCATCTCCACAGAGGTGTTCAAGTCTCTTCCTTTGGTTTGGAGGGACTTGCGAGTGCCTGGGACTCTTGACAAGGTGGAGGGTTGTGTGTGTGTTGGGGGAAGGGGGCACACTCAAGACCAGTTCGGCCATGCCCCTTCCCTGATCCTCGCCACAGAAGGCACCCCTTCTTCTCCCAGTCTGAAGCCTCCCCTACCTCGCCCTCTGCTGCCCACCTCCCCTGTTCTCGTCATTATGCTGTCTTCTTACTCTCCTTTTACTGGGCCCTTCCCTGGAAGAGGAAACACAGACCCTGCAGGCTGCACGCGTTCAAGAATCTTCCTGCCGGCACCCGGGGTGCTATCTCCTTTTGCTGTTGTTTCCGCTTTAGTGCATGCTGACCGGGTGTACCTGTGAGAAGGAGATGGAATAGAAATACACAGAAAACACCCAGGTGAGCGCTTGCCATACAACCCGTGTCTTTTTATTTGAGTTTATTGGTTTATCATTTGACATCTGGTTCCGGGTTGAACGGTGCCCTCCAGCCCCCCAGTTCATGTCCACCTGGAACCTCAGAATGTAGCCTTTTTGGGGGGGGGAATGGTGTCTTTAAAGAAGTAATTAGTCAAGATGAAACCGCACTGGTTTAGAATGGGCTCTAAATCCAGCGTGACCGTTGTCTTTAAAGGAAGGACGAAGTTCGGACACAGACACACAGACATGCGGGGGAGAAGGCCACGTGAAGACAGAGGCAGAGACCGGCGTGAGGCAGCCATGTGCCAAAGAATGCCACGGACCGCCAACAGCCACCAGAAGCTGAAAGAGACAAGGAAGGATTCTTCCCTGGAATCTTTGGGAGGAGCACAGCCCTGCCAACAGCTTGATTTTGGACTCCTGGCCTCCAGAACTGGGAGACAATAAAGTTCTGTTGTTTGAAGCCACCCAGTCTGCGGGATGTTGTTAGAGCAGCCACAGGAAACTAACACACACCCAACAAGACTCTGAGGCCCTAGCGGGCAGGGGCCACATCAAATTTGTTCACTGTTGACTCCCTAGCGTCTAGCACCATGTCCGGTGCATAAATGGTCCTAAATACACTCTTGGGGAAGAACAAGGACCGCGGTGATTCGTTTGGTCCCACGGAGAAAAAGAGCAACCAGAGAGCGAGAAATGGAGCTTGGCCCTTCCTTCCCAATCTCATTCTCGGATGCTGAAATGACTATTTTTGGTGAACGCGAATCATAGCTGTGGCCAGTGTCTTCAGTCCAAGGCTGCAGATGCGTGTGCCGAGCCAGGGTTACAGTCACAAGAGTTTATTTTTAAAGTAACCACGCCTGACCTTCTGGCTCAGAAGCCTGTAGACTCAGACTTTCCTGAGGGCCACCCCAGCGTGGCCAGGTCTCCCGGGCAGAGAAAAGCCACAGGTTTCAAAATGAAGGAGGCCCTGAACCTTCCACTCCACCAGCTAAGGAATAGCACCCTCTCCCATCTGTCGCCTACACGCTGACCGCTTTCTGGCGAGTTTGACACCCACAAATCACAATCTGTTGCTCTTGGCTCTCTCCAGTTTCTCAAATTAAATGGTAAGTGTGAGCCTGCTATGTAGCCCACGGGGGGTGCGGCTGCTGGAGCCAAATGCTCTCCCACAGAGGTGGGAAGCTCCCTCTCCACCTTTGGTCTTCCCTGAGAAAAGACACGAAGACACTTCGAAACTGCTGGATTTTTTTTTTTTCCCTGTTAATCGAGTCATAAGTAAGCAGCAATCAGCCGTCCATGGGTACAACATAATTTGCCAAAGATGGGGATTCTCCTTTACCTCAGAGGTTTACCTGGGATTTAGGTTAAGAACACATTTCTTAAAGGTTCAACCAGAGTTAGGAAAAAAAAAAAAAAAGAAGGAAAATACTAGTAACCTAGTGAGACCCAGGGTACTTTTTTGTTTTTCGTTTTCTCAAATTGTGTTTTTCTTATTTAGTCTTTACATCAATAAAGAATGACCCCGACACCCTCACAGAAAGAAAGAAAGAAAGAAAGAAAGAAAGAAAGAAAGAAAGAAAGAAAGAAAAGACAAGAAAAGAAAATAAAAGACAAGAAAAGACAAGACAAAACAAGACAAGAAAAGAAAAAAGGAACATGTTACCCATTTGTCCCCAAGCCGGCCTTCCTTGGGCATCTGTGCCCACGGTGAGAACTGCCATACCCATTGCCTATTGAACAAATGAACTAAACACTCTGCACATCTGATTCTGAAAACATCAGGGGGCAATGTTGATATTTACTGTAGGTTTCTGAGGGAGGGAAGGAGAATGTTATATGTCACATGGCACAACTCTTCAAAATTGTCTTTAAACATGTCTTTCTTGACCACAAAGTTTCATTCCTCATGATGCTGCCCCATCGCTCCCTCTCTGTCTTTATCTTCCTGGTCCTCTCCCTCTTTTTGTACGTGCAGCTACATGGGCTGTCCTGCCAGCGATCTCCTCTTTCCAGCCTCTTCTGATGTATCAGGGTCCTTCAGCTGGGTTCCTCCCTTAATTTCTCTTATGCCAAGTAACTTGGCCTTCTCTTAGCCTCTCTGATTGTCCTCTCATCCTGTCACCCCACACAACCCCCATAGCTGAACTCGCTGCTCTAATAAGATGTCCCCTTTCCTAGAAAACACGTGGTTTCCCCACGCCAGCCGAAATCTTTGGTGGATATAAACATCCATACTTTCTGTTGACATCTATAATCCCTGGGTGTTCTGGGCTGGTGCCATTTCATTCTCCCCATTTTCTGTGAGGTTAGAGGGCTAGAGCATTTGCAGTAGAGAGGGGTAGGAGATGGGTAGGACTGCAGTTCCAATTCCATAAAAGGACCGAGGATTTGTGAGAACCAGTATGAGCTCACCCCTGTGGAGATGCACCGGGCACAATCACTGCCCTCGAGGAGTTCATCATGTGACTTGGAGAATTGTATATGAGACAATTGTAGAGCAAGCTGACAGTGACATGTACTAAGTGCCCTGAGAGTTCAGAAGGGCAGGTGGGTACATACTGGAGAAGTCTTCAGGAATTTTCTTTAAAAAAAAAATTTTTTTTAAACGTTTATTTATTATTGAGAGAGACAGAGAGAGACAGAGCATGAGCATGGGAGGGGCAAGAGAGAGGGAGACACAGAATCCAAAGCAGGCTCCAGACTCCGAGCTGTCAGCACAGACCCTGACACGGGGCTGAAACTCACGGACTGTGAGATCATGACCTGAGCTGAAGTCGGACGCTTAACCAACTGAGCCACCCAGGTGCCCTGAGAAGTCTTCAGGAATTTCTAAGCCTGGACCTAGAAGATGGGCTGAGTCCAACCAGGTGAGGGGTGAGGGGAGGGAGAAGCTATACCATTCAGGAGAATCAGTGTGAACAAAGACTTGGGGGTGGATATGAAACATGCTGGAAGACAGAAAGGAGGGCCACCCTAGCGAGTGATGGATTTCCCCAAGCGCATTCTTAAACCAGTCTTATTACTTTAAAATTGAACCTGAACTATATCCCTCCTGGAATTTCTCCCATTAAAAAAATTTTTTTGTCATATTTATTTTTGAGAGGGGGGTCAGAGAGAGAGGGAGACACAGAATCAGAAGCAGGCTCCAGGCTCTGAGCTGTCAGCACAGAGCCCGATGTGGGGCTTGAACTCACGAACCTGGAGATCATGACCTGAGCCAAAGTTGGACACTTGACCGACTGAGCCACCCAGGTGCCCCTCTCCCATTCTTAATTGTAAGGAGGCCTGCGGTCTGGTGCACAGGCAGGCAATCCTCCACTTACCAAGGACTGAGGTTCCAAGGACTGTTATTTAGGTTTGTTGATTGGATCTGGACATATGCATTTTTCCACAAAAACCAAGGTATACATGGGAATTAGCATAGGTGTAGTAAGACTAAAATATGTGTGTGTTGGGGCGCCTGGGTGGCTCAGTCAGTTAAGCGTCTGACTTCAGCTCAGGTCATGATCTCATGATTTGTGTGTTTGAGCCCCATGTCGGGCTCTGTGCTGACAGCTCTAGAGCCTGCTTCAGATTCTTTGTCTCCCTCTCTCTCTCTCCCCCTCCCCCACTCGTGTCCTGTCTCTCTCTCTCTCTCTCTCTCTCTCTCTCAAAAACATTACAAAAAAAAGAGAAGATGTGTGTGTTGGCACATGTATTACTTTAACATGGTTATTATAGTAAATACACCGTAAGCAAGTAAGAAATTTTGTGAAAAATTCGTATTTTTCCAATGAGTTATTTTTAAAATTTACAGAAATGTCATGTTTTTACAATATTCCATGGAAAGTCGGTGAGAAATGACCTCAGGATGTCACCCTGAGAGTTTGGCCGCTTGACTACCCTAGAGGTTCTAATGGTGACCCCGAGCCCTGCCTGCCCCAGGGTCCAACCAGAAGCACGAGGCACCTAAATGACACCTAAATGTCTTTAGGGCATGGGAACTTTGCTGAGCTCCAGGTAGCCTTCAAGGAGAGGTGGCCAATCAGGGGATCTGACACCACCTCTGACCCAAGTGGGAGAGAATATGCAAAGGCTGGCAGGTGGCTTGGATACATTTCAAAGAGTTTAGCTAATGCCCTGCAGGACACCAGGCACTGCCTGCTAAGTTTAGAAGCAGCATCTAATCCTCTAGAGAAGGGTCTAGAAAAGCTTGGTTTGGTGTTAGGCTCCACAGGGATGATTGAGATCCACAAGAAGCCCAGTCTTGTGAGCTGAGCCAGTGTGGCCGGAATCGGGAATGGTATAATTTGAATGGTTCATAATGTAGCCAAGAATCTTCCTTTCTTCCCCAACCATACGCCCTACCCCCTACCACCTTTCTTTTCTTCATTCTCTCATTCATTCATACTAGTGCCAAGCCATTTCTTAGGTGACAAGGACACTGTGATGGATACAATTCCTACCCTATGGAAATTATAGTTTATGGTGGAGGGGGGAATAGACACATAATTATGGTTAAATTCATACTGATATAATTATAATTATGGATAGTGTTCCAAAGAGGTACAGCATTTAATGGCATTAAGAGGGAACCTAACCAGGTCTGGTGGGGTATACTGAGTGCTTAGCAAGGCTTCCCTGGGAAGCCTTCCGTGGCATCCAAGCTGAGACCTGACAGACGAGAAGTCAGCCAGGCAAAAGAGAAGATAAGAATAAGAATAGGAATAGGAAGAGTATTCTAGACAGAGAGAAGCACCAGTGCTATGTCACTAAGGCAGGAAGGAGAATGGAATGTTCTGGGAACTTGCTGGAGAGAGTGAGCAAGAGGGATGGAGGGTGAGACAGCGGGAGCAGATCACTGGGCACAAGTCCGGGGTGCTCACAGTGGGCTAGGTGACTAATGCCTCTGAGTGGAGCTGAGTCTTTGGGTATTTTTAATGGTGACAATAATTATAATAATAGCTAGCTCTTAGAAAGCACTTTCTATGTGCTACATGCTTTCTATGCCTCATGTTATTCAATACTCACAATCCCCCTAAGGTTTTGTGTAGTTATCTTTCCATTTTACAAATAAGGAAAACAAGGGATAGAGAAATAAATCAATGTATCTAAGGTCATGCAGCCAACAAGTGCAGGAACTCAAACTTGATCGACGGCCTACCTGATTCCAGAACTCTTGTTCTGAAAACTTTCCCCCACTGCCTTTTGGCATCAGCGACTCTTGCTGAGGAGGGGCCAGGGAGGCTATCTCCAGCACTGTAGCTCCTGAGCCCTGAGAAGGGGAGAGGGGGCTGCTGGTGGCTCTGTCTGTGGTAGAGAATTGCTGGGGAGAACTCCACTGGCGGAGGTGGTAGGACCTATTTATGAATCATTTGTAAGGGGAGGATTAGTCAGAGACTGGCTGTGTTGTTGCGGAAGTTGTGGGCAGGGTGTGTAGTCAACATGAGGCCGTGAGGGCTGGAGTTTTTCTTAATGGTGACATTGTGACCCAGGGAAGGTGAGTCAACTTTTGGGGGTGACTTTTAAGTGCAAAAGCATCTTATCCAAGGCTGGCAGGTGAACTTAGAGGATTGTTGGAAGAAAGGTACACCTTAGAGAACTTAGGATGTCCTTGACCAGATACACCCAAAGTCAGGCTGTCTCACCAGCTGAAGGAGCCCTGCACTCCATTTTGTAGGCTGCTCACGCAATCACTGAGCAGCACCTGGAGACAATTTAAAATTAGTTGGGTAAGGAATTTATCACAAAAACAACTCAGGGACTTCCTGGCAGGTCTTTATGCCTGTGATTCAGTGAGAACTCTCAAGGTCCCTGAGCGCAGGGGAGTTGGAAAAAACTTAAAACTGGTTTTGGTGAGGTCGCCTGGGTGGCTCAGTTGGTTAAGCGACTGACTCTTGATTTCAACTTGGGTCATGATCTCACGGTTCATGAGTTTGAGCCCCCCATTGGGCTCTGTGCTGATGGCGTGGAGCCTGCTTGGAATTCTCTCTCTCTCTCTCTCTCTCTCTCTCTCTCTCTCTCTCTCTCCCTCTCTGTGTCTCTCCCCACTCTCTTTCTCTCAAAAGAAATAAACTTAAAAAAAAACAAACCCTGGCTTTGGTGAGATAGACATCAAAATGGCAAAAACAAGAACCATGGTAGAATTTAAGAGAAGCAAAATAACTACTCCTCTTGGGGCTAACACTCCTATCCTAACTATGGCCCTGCTAGTATGTTTCCCTATAATTTTCAAGTGCCTGACAATGTGGATGAGATGCTTCCCACTTCGGTTTGACCTTAATATTAGTGATCCAGGTATAATAGCTATTCCAACAGCAAAAGGTAACGGTCATGGAAGGTTGGACCTGTGAGGGACATCCATTTAATTTCCAAGAATGTATTCGCACCTGGCATTTCTTCAGGCATATTACATGTCATCTCTAATGGTCCTTAGACTAGTCCAGTCCTTATAGTTAAGATTAGGAAGTCCTCATTACTAACTGTATGATATACTTGAAAGTTGCTAGGAGAGTAGATCCTAAATGTTCTAACCACAAAAAAGAAACAGTAATTACCTGAAATTACAGAGGTGTTAACTAACACGATGGGGGTAATAATTTTTACAATATAAAACAAGTTTTTACAATATAAAAAAAGAAGTCATCTTGCCCAAGGTCCACCCACAGTTGTTAGCAGCTATTTCTGTGGCTGGCAACCGTTAGGGTCCCCTTTCTTCTTTTTGGGATCATCAGTTCCACAAGGTCTGAGTATAGAATATTGTAAAAGGAACCTCTGAGCTTCCAGGAAGCTCTCCAGTAAGTTATGCAGCTGGAATCTCAGCTGGAGGAGGCATTGTGGTATGAGAGGTAGTCTGGTTTCCCCTAGTGCAAATCCACTTCCCAGGTCTGACTGCAGGCAAGGTCCATAACCTCTCCTTGAGCCTAGGTTTCCTTGCCTTAACAACAAAACAATTCAATCTTCCTCCATGCATTGCTGTGAGGATTAAATGAAACGATAAGCAATGAGATTGAGGGCAAGTATTAATTATCTTAGATAGAATTTTTGGTACATTGCAAATTTCCCCCAACACACAGATGTTTTTTTAATTAAAAAAAAAAGTAAGGAGATTAGCATATCTACAGCTTTTACTCCTACGTCTGGCACACAGGAAGCCACCATGAACATTGAAAATTAATTGTCCACAAAAGGCCCCCCTAGGCTGTAGTCATGCCTGAACAAGTCTGGGGGACTGGCAGGGCAATCCACTCTGGCTGCATATGCACAAGGGTTAGAGGCTACTCCTGGGAGAAAATTCGTGCTAAAGTTAGATAATTGAAGTTCCCAAGTTAGATCAAGACCAGTAGATCAAAGCTTGATGAGACAGGTATTTTCAAGCACAGCCCTGTGTTTATTACATAGACTGACTCCCTCCTTTCCACCAGGAACCCCTATTGCAGTGCCCATGGTCTCCTGAGTTCCAGGGGAGGGAGTGACAAAACTAAACAAAATTTCCTAAAATCTCTGCTAGACTTTGAGAACATATTAGGCAGTTATATTTGTAAACTTTTGACCTACCACACACAGGGAAACAAAGGGGACTCCTCCTTCCCTCAGCCCCCATGCATCCCTGGGTGTCTGCTGGAGACTGGGTTGCTGAGTACTAGGAACTGAGTCAAAGCCTTGGTGCAGTAGCCTATGAGGCGGACTTTAGGGAGAGAAGAAGAGGAAAACATCGGCCAAGTGGTACCTGAGGGGATTACCTAGGCACACGTGGGACATTTTTCTAGAGATATCAGATCTATTTAGAAAAAACGAAGACCTCAGAGTGTTACTGAATGGTCACCTGAGTCATGACGTTGGGGGCTGGGTCTTCTGAGGGGGTGAAACCTGCCCTGTTGGTTGGTGGGTAAGTAAGTGGACCTGTTTTGTTTTCCTCTATTGGGTTTTCCTTGTGGCCTTGCTCCATCAACACTATCTTTATAAAATGCTGACAAGGCAATGCTTTAGGAGAATGCACCCAAGGAGAGAAAAAGATCTACTTCTTCTACCTCAGCTATACTTTTTACAATTTATTTTTTAAAATCTTGGTAAAATGTCTATGCATATATATATGTGTGTGTATATATTTGTGTATGTATATATACAAATAACATAACATATGTATATATATTAGTGTCCAAATTCAGTGACATTAAATCATAACGATTTCCCTGAGAGTTTTATAGTTTTAGTTCCTAAGTGTAGGTCTCCCATCAATTTTGAGTTAATTTTTGTATATGGTATAAGGTGAGGGTCCAACTTTTTTGTGTGTTGAGTTTGTACCCTGCCAAACTTTGCCAAATTTGTCTATTAGCTCTAATAGCTTTCTTTCTTGTGGATTCTTTGGAATTTTCTCTATATAGGATCATGTCATCTGCAAATAGAGACAGTTTTAGCTCTTGGTTTCCTAATTTGGATGTCTTATTTCTTTTTTTGCCTGGTTCTGGCTAGAACTTCTAGTACAATGTTGAATAGCAAGTAGTTAAAGCAGACCTCCTTGTCTTTTTCCTGATCTTAGGGAGAACTCTTTCAGTTATTATTGGCTATGTTGTTAGCTGTGGGCTTTTCACAAATGCCCTTTATCATGTTGATAACTTTACTTTTCATCTGAGAATATCTTAATTTTACCTCATTTTTTTGAAAGGCAGTTTTGCTGGATATAGAATTCTTACTTGACAGTTTTTTTTTTCCTTTCAGCACTTTAAATATATCATCCCACTGCCTTCTGTTCTCTATGTTTTCTGAGGAGAAAGCAACTATTTATCTTATTGAGAGTCCCTTGTGTATAAGTCACTTCTGCTGCTTTTGGGATTCTTTTTCTCTTAGGTATGTAGATTCATGTCTTTTTTTAAAATTTTTTTCTAAAGTTTATTTATTTATTTTTGGGGGGGGGGTGGCAGAGAGAGAGAGGGAGAGAGAGAACCCCAAGCAGGCTCAACACTGTCAGCATGGAGCCTGAAATGGGGCTTGAACTCATGAACTGTGAGATCATGATTTGAGCTGAAATCAAGAGTCGGACACTTAACTGATTGAGCCATCCAGGCACCATTTGGGAATGTACAAAAATACTTTCTACTACTTTCTCTCACTCTTTTCTGTTTGGGACTTCCATAAAACATGTGTTGGTCCACTTAATGGTGTCCCACAGATCTCTTAGGTTCTATTCACTTTTCATTTTTTTCTTTATGCTCCTCAAACTGGATACTTTCAATTCTCTTATCTTCAAGTTTGCTGATTCTTTCTTCTGCATCCTCAAATCTACTGTTGAAATTCTTTGGTGAATTTTTCATTTTAGTTATTGTATTTTTTAGGTCTAGAATAGCTTTTGGTTGCTTTTTACAATAGTCTCATTTTTAAATACATTGCTTTCCTGATTTCCTTTATTTCTATGTCCATTTTTTTCCTTCAGTTCTTTCAGCATATTAAGATAGTTGTTTTAAAATCTTTGCCTAGTAAGTCTGATGCCTGGACTTTCCCAGGGATGGTTTCTGTCCACTTGTTTTGTTCCTTTGAATTAGCCAAACTTTCTTGGTCTTTTTTCACGTATACCTTGTGATGTTGTTGTCGTTGTTGTTGAAAAGTGGATGTTTGACCATTATGTCATAACTCTGAAAATCAGAATCTTCCCCTCCTCAAGATTTTCTGGGTTTTTTTGTTATTGTTTTGTTTGGTTTGGTTTGTTTTGTTGTTGTTGTTGTTGTGTTTTTGTGTTTGTTTGTTTGTTTTTTTTTTTTACGAATCATTGAAGTCTATAATTGTCTGCTTGTTTAATGACTTTCCAAACTATTTTTTGCAAAGCTTATTCCTGGTTGTGTGTACGGTCACTGAAGTCCCCGTTCCAATTGCTTATGTTCAGCTAATGTTTGATAGAGATTTTGTTAAATGCTAAAAGCTAACATGAAACCAACCAAACAAAAACTACCACAAGAAAGAAAGAAAGAAAGAAAGAAAGAAAGAAAGAAAGAAAGAAAGAAAAATACAAAAAGCAAACACTTATCCTAATTTTCATGGACTCCTGCTGGAGCACTTTAACACTTAGACTTGCATTGAGGCTAGGGATTGGCACAAGGTAAAAGCTTAGGGTCTTCTCAAGCATTTTCTGAGCATGCATCTTGCCTTGAGCATGTACATGGCTTTCTAAACTCCTCTGCACATACAGGTGCCTTTGAATGTTCTAATTTCCCAAAGAACTTTCCCCAGCTTTCCCTCTGGGATTTTAGGCCATCTATTGCATATTTGGACTGTAATCTTTTGCCTTAGGCTTCTGTGGGTTGTTCATTCACCTAGTAACATTCTCAAACTATGCCCACTGCTTTTCTGGCCTGAGTTCTGAGTTAGGAAAAACTAAGACAAGCATCTTTTGGTAACCTTCAGACAGGTTAGAATGGACATACACAATAATGTGTGAACAAGATGTGTGTTAGAACAGATATAAACAGTAATGTGTTAACACTGGGAACACAGGCTGCCACCTCTTCAAGACCACCTTCACATTGGGAAGGGAATGGGGCCAGGGCAAATAAAAATGCCACAGAAGTTTCCTATCATTGTCAAGTTGCCATTCTTGATTCAGCATTTTGTTGGATGCTGTAAACCTTTGGCTGTTTTCTAGAGTTCTGACAATTTAGTTCTGAAAGTTTCAGCTTGTGTGTGTGTGTGTGTGTGTGTGTGTGTGTGTGTTTCCTTGGGGAAATAAGAAATTACAGCTACCCACTCCATCATTTTGCTGGCATCACTCCCAAGCTTTACTTTTGATAGTGACCTTATTTTTACCTCTACACTACCGTGGCCTGGGCAACTGGGTTACATACACAAAATTCACTTTGACCAAATTGTTGAGCTGGTGTATGATGCCTGTTTTTTGTAGAGTAAGTTGAAAATACCATGGGAAACAGGCCAGAATCACACACACAAAAATCATTCTCCATAGGCTGTACTTTTGTCTGTGCAGTATTGTAAATACTGTGTAAATAGCATCTATATCATAATCAAAGGGTTGCTAAAATTAGTTTTCACTTACTATTAATAGTAAAAGGACATTTTCTAAACTGTTGGCTTCAATGTTTAACAGTTCTAGTTTATCCCCATGATAAGTGCTGGCAAATGGGTTTAATCTTTTATAGTGGTGACAGCCTAATGCAATCAATGTGTGAAGGGTTGCAAAGCTATGTCCAGGCTCAGGGGACAAGAGTTCCATAATCAATTGGTGTTGCTTGTCAGGAGCACAGGAGGGAAGAGCATGTATATATTTCTGTGTAACAAATTACATCAAAACTTAGTGGCTTAAAATAGCAATAAATATTTAACTTCCAGTGAAATGGCAGAGTAGGAGGGAGATTTGTTTACCAATCTCAGAGCATGTGCTAGAAGGACAGGGATCACTGGGAAACTTCTCCCGGAACAAAGGAACAGGAGGGCACCATTTTCCTCCCCTTCCCCTAGCATAAACACACAGACATCTATGGAAACCAGCATTGTGCCTACAGTGTGCCCACCCCCACATATTCCTGCAGACACATGTGCCTCTGCCAGCCAGGACTCAGCTCCAGGTCCCCTCCCACAGCAGACCCACCCAAACCTTGCTAACACCATGTGTCCTGCTGCCATGCCCTTTTGCAAGTCTTCCCCCTCCAACCTAGCCTGCCTGAGTCCCTAACAGCTACAGGTCCCTTTCCACCAACAATGACCTTGCTGGCACCGTGAGCCCTTCTTGCATTTCAGCACTACTGCATCTCTAACAAAGATCTGGTCTGTCTCAGCTTAAGTCCAAGGTGGCCCCAGACTGGCCCTAACAGCACAGGGACAAAACCCTGCCCACAATAGGCAAAGACAGCTATTATAAATGACTAGGCAGAAGTGGCACAGCCACAACATCTGGGTGTATGCAACATGCATAGGAGAAACCCTGAAGTGCCAGGTTCTGGTGAACAGGGAACATTGTACTGCAGGGCACTACAGGAACCTCTTCTTCATAAAGCCCCTCCTTTTAAGAGCAGGAGAGGTAGCTGATTTTCCTAATACATAGAAAGAGACACAGAGAGTTAGACAAAATGAGGAGACAAAGGAATATGTCCCAAATGAAAGAACAGGACAAAATTGCAACGAGAGACCTAAATGCAACAGAGATAAAAAAAAAATATGTCTGATGAAGAATTTAAAGTAATGGTCATAAAGATACTCAATGGACTTTAGAAAAGAGTGGAGGTTGGGGCAGCTGGGTGGCTCAGTCAGTTAAGCATCTGACTTTGGCTCAAGTCATGAAGTCATGGTTTGTGAGTTCAAGCCCCACATCAGCCTCTGTGCTGGCAGCTTAGATCCTGGAGACTGCTTCAGATTCTGTGTCTCCCTCTCTCTCTCTGCCCCTTCCCCTGCTCATGCTCTGTCTCTCCCTCTCCCTCTCTTTCTCTCTCAAAAATAAATAAACATGAAAAAAAATTTAAAAAAAAAGAAAATAGTGGGGGACCTCAGTGAGACCCTTAACAAAGAAATAGAAAACATAAAAAAGAACCAATCAGAGATGAATAACTCAATAATTGAAATTAAAAATACACTAGAAGGAATAAATTAAGTAGACTAGAGGAAGCAGAAGAATGGATCAGTGACCTGGAGGACAGAGTAATAGAAAGCAATCAAGCTGAATGAGAGAGAGAAAAAATAATAATAAATGCAAATAGATTAAGCAACACCATCAAGCGTAATAACATTCACATTACAGGGATCACAGAAGGGGGAGGAAAAGGGGAGCAGAAAATGTATTTGAATGAATAATGGCTGAAAAATTTCTGAATCTAGGGAAGGAAATCAGAAATCCAGACTCAGGAGGCACAAAGAGCCCCCTCCCCCCCAAGTAAGTCCACACCACGACACCTGGTAATTAAAATGGCAAAAACTTGTGATGAAGAGAGAATTTTAAAATCAGCCAGAGAAAAGAAAACAGTTACATACAAGGGAAAACCCATAGAGCTATCAGCTGATTTTTCAGCAGAAACTTTTCCAGCTAGAAGGGAGTGTCATGATATATTCAAAGTGCTGAAAGGGAAAAATCTGTACCCAAGAATAATCTATCCAGCAAGGCTATCATTCAGAATGTAATGAGAGATAAAGAGTTTCCCAGACAAATAAAAGTTAAAGGAATTCATGACCACTAAACCAGACCTACAAGAAATGTTAAAGGGGACTCTGAGTGGAAAGAAAAGTCCACAAGTAGGAGTAAGAAAAACAGGAAATACAAAAGCAGTAAAAATAGGTAGATCTATAATAATCAGTCATGGTATTCACAAAATAAAAAGATGTAAATTATGACACCATATACCTAAAACATGAAGGGAAGAGGAGTAAGGAATGGGTTCAAACTTAAGTGACCATTAACTTAAAATAGACTGCTGTATGCATAAAATGTTATATTCATTTTATATGTATGTTATATATATGTATATATAATATATATATTATATACATTTTATATGTATATACTTCATATGTATATATGTATATATTAATGTAACCACAGGTTAAAAAAAATAGTAAAAAAATGCAAAAAATAAAGAGAAAGGAATCCAAGTGACAAAACAAATGAACAAAGAAAAAAAGAGACAAAAACAAAAACAAAAACAAAAAAACAGACTCTTAACTATAAGAACAAATTGATGGTTTTACCAGAGGGGAGGTGGGTGGGGGGATGGGTGAAACAGGTGTTGGGGATTAAAGACCACACTTACCATGAACACTGAGTAATGTATAGAATTGTTGAATCACTATATTGTACACCTGAAACAAATATAACACTGTAAGTTAACTATACTAGGATTATAATAAACAAACAAACAACAAATATTTACTATCTTTCATAATTTCTATGGATCAGAAATTTGGGAGTAGTTTGATTGGATGGTTTGGGTTCAAGATCTCTTATGAGGTTGCAGTCAAGATGTCAGCTGGGATTACAATCATCTGAATGCTTGTCAGGCTGAAGGATCCATTTCTAAGAAAGCTTACTCACACAACTGACAAGTAGATGCAAGCTATTGGCACCAGGCTCATCTCCTCTTTTTCTGGGCCTCTCTAAATGGCCACGTAAGCGTCCTTAGAACATGGTGGTTGACCTCCACCAAAGAAAGCAATCCCAGAGAGAGCCAGGCAGAAGCTATTGTTTTTATGACCTAAACTCGAAGTCACATAGCATCATTTCTGCCACACTGTATACCTTTGAAGCAAGTCACTAGATCTGGCCCATACTCAAGAGGGAAGGAATTAGGTTTTATCTTTTGAAGCAAGGCATGTCAAAGAGTTTGTGGACATATTTAAAAACCATCACATGGTGCTATGCCATGCTTCACTGACCTACCTGAGAATACTCACTGAACCCTCACACAGTCTGAGCAACATAAAATGCTGACTTATTTTATGAAAAAATACGAATTAAATAATGCAGAGTCAAAGGTAAAGAATACACACATATTGTGTGTGTGTGTGTGTGTGTGTGTGTGTGTGTGTGTGTGATAGAAGAGGAAAAATGAGAGCTTCCTGGTTTCTTGGGGAATTAGTCAAAAACAGCTTAAGGGAACTCCAACAATATAACAACTCACTATCACAAGGAGTGCTACATCTAAAATCTATCTGTTAGGATATTGGCAGAGACCGGGGGCATGAAAGGGGTCTGGTTTTGCCCCTCTCATTATCTTTTCCACAGAAGGTTCTCCCACAAGATTAGGATTTCAAGTCATAGGGAAGACTCTAAGTTAAAAGCAGGCCTTTTGAGCAGACTGGACCACTTAAGTCCGGTCAGTGCAAACAGTTCCCTTGCTTAACAGAAACTACCCGACAGGTCAAGGCCTCTGTCACTGGCACACAGAAGTGCAATGTGAGAGGTATGTATACAAATATGAACAGCTGTATTCAGCATTCCTCACTTGGGCTCAGCAGAAAAACTAATACTCAAGCACAAAATGGTGATGTTGTTTTCTGGACATCTGGCTCTGAGTATTGTATGGTTTGTGACTTCTTAGCTTTTAAGTATGTCTCCTCTGACTTTAAGCAGCAGATTCCTCTTAGCAAGCGAGCACTCTGTGCTCTCCGAGGTTGGAAATGGTAGGTTTTCAGAGCTGAGTGAAAATATTGTGTTGACAGCCCTTTGCCTGCGTAAGACAGCAGGGTTGTTTACTTGGGCTGGAGTACAGCTTTGTCGAGGCAGGGAGTCATGGTCCCAACATCAGGGTTGCTTAGCAATGGGTCTATGCCATGCTGCAAAATTTCAGACCGGGCTGGAGCACAAGTACCCATTTGGGGGGATTTCCACACGACAGTCTTGCCCTCACTTTGTCATATAGCTCCTAAAATCTGATTCACATTGTAAGATGCAAGAGTAATTTATTCAGTGCCCCCCCCACCAATTCTCTTCTTGGAAAAGTTAAAAAAAATATTTGTTCTTTGAGTACATTTCTTTAGATACTACAGAAAGTTAGTCACTCTAGATTACTGAAAATATTTAACTTTAGTTTGATCCTTATTCTGACAAACCTGTTTAATATCTAGCAAAGTAGCTGAATGTGTACTGTGATCATACTATGAACAAAAATAATGCATTTTAAAAATATACTTTGTCATTAGAAATGTTATTACCAGAGAAAGAAATCACATGCGGGCATAAAGGTATATCGTACAACAGATTGCAGGGATTGGGCATGGTTTAAAAAGTGACTAATTTATAGCGTATTCATTTATTAAACAAGCATTTCTGGAATGAGTGCTATGCTATGTTAAGTAGCTAGGAAAGTTAAAACATTTGTCACCATCCTTCCCAGAGCTCACAGTATGGCAAGAAGGAGATAATAAGGTAATCTCAAGTGTTGAGGGAGACTTAATGAGTGTCTGAGAATTATAATGTGTAGAGCGAGAAGTTAAAGTAAGGGAGAAGGGTTTGGAGATTAGAATGTACTTGAGAAGGGGGGGGTCTCCATGCTGGAGAGTGATGGGATATATAGTACACCTCCCAGGTGCTCCTGAAAATAGAGCCAACAGCAACATACCCTTTTCCCCACCAATAGAAACTGGACATAAGATGGTATTTTTGTTGTGTGAGATCGTGAACCTGTGTATCTTTGCAGCAAATTACTGTTGACCTTGACCCTGCTTTGCATTATTTATGTTTTTAAAAAGCAATATTGATTTTATTACAAAGGGACTATTTCCCTCGGAGGGTTTGTTGATTAATGTCTGTTGCAGTTAAAGTCTCAATGTGGCCACTATGGACTTTGGTCACTTAATCCTTCTGTCAAATGTTTTTATTAGCTAGGGTGCATTACACATTCAGGAACTCAACATTAAATGGATTTATGTTAGATCAGGCTGAAGACTTGGGTTAGGAATTAGTGTTTTTTCTCTATTTCAGTCCTTAGACACTCTTTGTGGATAAATTCAAGGTTAGTAGGGTACTACCAATTTATGGCAAATTGAGTCTTTAAGTAGAATATATACAAGGTAGACTATTGATCTTAAATTATTGCCTCTATTGTCTCCTTAAGGGCATAAAACTAAATACTGCCATCTTTTTATAGTAACTTTGACAAAACCATGTACAGGAGATGTTGGATGCATATTTTTCTGCAATGATAATGGCATATTCATTGCTACTGCTAATTACAGAACTATGGTTAATATTAACTAGTTAAGTCAAATACCAGCCATATTTGAGTAGTTCTAACATTTTGGAGGAAGCCTAATTTAGGCTGATCTGGAATGTTTGAAATGTTTAATTCAACAATGATTTCAGATCATAGGCATTCATTTTCTGTTAAGATTAGCTAGCTAATATCCAGCTTGGATGGGTCAGGTAGCAGGACAGAGAAGAAAGAATAGGTAAAAGAGATATTATGTTAAAAACCAGACAGTTGGATCATTGATAAGCTTTTTTTTTTGAGAGAGAGAGAGAGAGAGCAAGCATGTAAGTGAGGGGAGAGAGGCAGAGGGAGAGGGTGAGAGAAAAGCGTAAGCAGGTGTATGCTCAGCATGGACTCTGATGTGGGGCTTGGTCCTATGACCCTGGGATTGTGACCTGAGCTGAAATCAAGTCAGTCACTTAACCAACCGAGCCACCCAGGCACCCCTGATTGATAAACTTTTTAAAATAAATTACGATAAATAGGAATCTTGAGATTGCCAAGGATAATAAAGGAGTTAGACCAGATAATATTGAGATAGGTGTAGCCTGTCAATAAAAATATGTGATTTAATATTTAAGGTAGAGGCAAATAAACATAGATGTTTCTTACCTACTTAATTTAGCTCTTGCTCTTGTCTTAGTGTTAAGGTTCAAGTTTCATAGTACAAAATGTGTTTTTGAGAGCTGGGGTTTTCTCCAAGATGGATAATGATCATTTGTTTTTTAATTCAATGCCAAGAACATCAACAAATAATGTTTAATTATTCATCGATCCCCCCCCCCCACTTTAGCTTCGTCTTTAAAATACTTCTCAGTTGTGGAACCAGTTATCATCCAGAAATGGCATATATTCTTTTCTTTATTTACAATTTAAAATATCCAAGGCATTATTTTTCTTCCAAAGATATTGCACCTTATTCTCTTCAGTGTATATATGTGCTAAGGGTTAGTAAATTGTTTTCATTAATTTCTGGAAAGGATCCTCTGAAGCCTGGGTTTCTTTGGAGTTGGCAAACCTGAGTTCACATTATGGTGTACTTCATACTTCTGATTCTGTATTTCTTAATAGTGTAAACTTGGGCAAGTCACATAACCTCTTAAAGCCTTGGTCACTCATCTGTAAAAGGAGAGCAATGACAGCACGTCCCATATAAAACTGTTTTTAAGGATTAGATTTAAGTTGAATGTTTAGTATACTTCCAAACACTACAGGAGTTGTTAGCTATCACTGCAATTATCATCCCAAGAAACCAACCCTGCTGACTTCTCGATCTTGGCCTTTTAGCCTCTAGAATTGTGCACATTGAATTTCTGTTGCTCAAGCCACCTCGCCTGTGGTACTTTGTTATAGCAGCTCCAGCAAATCAGTACAGGACGACTGACAAGAGGAGTATATCCCTAAATTACAAGCGTAACTCATTTCTGGAATTATCTGCTATAATTTCTGGAAGCTGCTAGAGTTGGTCTGTTTCTATCATTTTCTTGCATGGAAAACAATCCACTGCGCGTCCTCCTCTCTGACCCGCGCTGCCGTCTGTGGGGTTTGGCGAGCCAGAGTTAGGCCTCAGAGGGGACACAGACACAAAGATCACATGACGGTTGTAACCGAGATGCCCCAGAGCATAATATCAACAGCTTCATGATTTGGCATCTGTTATGTCAATACTGGTTAGAGCAGTAGAGCTGGGGGAAGGGAGGCAGAGGTGAATCCGAGAGTGAGTTTCATATTGAAACATCACTCCACGAGAATGGCTTGTATTTTTCTGCAAGCAGAGTTAAAGATGTTGTCTGCTCATTTAGTGTTATTATGGGAACAGAATCATCAAACACTATAGATTTTGTTTTCCTTAAACCAGATGGAATCATGATTTCGTTGGAACTGGGGGTAATAATGCCCACATGAACGGCTGATTGCTCTTGGCAGACAACTCTGAACTCCAGGGACTCTTTTTCCTTCATAGCAATTTGGGCTCCTTTTCACTCCTTCCTCCAAGCCCATCCTTGCTGACCGCTCATCCGTCCTTCGGTCTACTCATTTTCCTCTTGCAAAACAGTGTAGGCCAGGTGTGGGTGCGTGGGTACCACTGACAGGAGAATCCAGGCCACTTGTATCGTCTCAACCTCCTTTAATCAAGCCAATGCTCACCTCCTCCGGAGACAGGAAGCAAGGACTTCCCCATCCCCATTGCCTCAGGAATTTCTGCAGCCACACTGAAACCCTGAGTGCTCCTCACTGACTAAAAGCAACTTGTCTATTGTCATGGGAAAAAACAAAACAAAAGTAAGTCATTAAAATGAATACCTGGGAATGTTTAGGAGGTTGGCTCTCCGTAAGTGAGACGGACATACATGTGTTTGTAAATTGCAGGTGGTAGGAACCAGCATTTGGTCTGAGTCTCTGCAGGTGCTTCTGGAGGGTCGGGCAGGTGCAGGGCCCATGGCAGAGTAAGTGCCTCCCTACAGTTTGCAGCCTAGGGGCCTGGCTCGTCCCACACTGGTCCTGCTGCTACTCCTCGCCATTGGCAGCATCTAGCAGGGAGCAGCTGGCAAAGGAGAATCTTGGGTTGTAGCATCCCCAGCTTCACAGAGCTGAGGGGCATTTAGAGCAAAGAAACCACAGCTTAAGAGCCGTCACCGTCACTTAGCTTCAACCTCATGACCACCCTGAGAGGCACAGCGGATACTGTCACCTCCACATCCTCAGGTCCGTGACTTACTGAGGTCTTGGGAATAGAACTGGGGCTGGGCTCTAAGACTTCATATATCACGATGTTCTACCTGCCCTCGGGTCACACCTGGGGGGGAGCAGCCCGCTCACTTGATCCAGGACTGGCCTGACCCCCCACTCGGTCAAGAGCACTATGGAGATGTGTCATACTTCCACCCACCCAGCCTGCACCGTCAGCCTCAGCCAGCCCCTGGCCACATCGCTCCTTGCATCTTGCAACAATTTCATTTACTGAGAACTTTCATTACTGTGAGATATCTGAGGGCTGCCTGGAATGTTCCCTGCCCTGCGTGTTCCAGAGAACAGATTATCAGGAAGCCCTTTATGTCTGCCACCAAGAGAGATCTCTGGATCTTTCTGGCACAATGACTGTTTTGACCTGTGTTTCCTGCTATCTTGTGCATCCAGAAAAAGAGGTACAGAGAATACAGGATGGAGGTATAAGTCCCAAGTCCAGATTTTTCCCAAATGGGAAGGGCCAAGTCCGGAAATTATGGCCAGTGCCGTAGCAACTATGGTTTTGCCTGCCTTGCTTCGTAGAAATAGCAGGGCTTGATGGAAACTGCATAGTGAGACCATAAAAATTGACCTTGGGCCTGTTAGGTGATTGTACATTGATTTTACACTTGGTGCCCAAACCTATCACATCTTGGCCTGCCCTCTTGCAGCTTATACAATAAGGCATTTCTGAGTACAAGGGGTTGGCCCGGGCAACAGTGCCGGGGAAAGAAAACCAAAGGGTTTTGTGCTGCCTCCCAATCAGCGTGCCAGCGCTCTTGAGCAGCTGTGAGAGAGGCCAAGTTCAGATGGCAGGCAAGCCGTGGGGCTTGGAATTCCCCTAGAGGTTCCGTGGAGATCCCCCTGAGAGAGACGCTTGCCCAACCCCTAGGCCTGGAAGGAGCAGGAAGAGCTTGTGTTAATGAGAGAGGAGGGTCCAGAGCAGCCGGGTTGGAACTGGGGTGGGTGACCCCGGGGCCTGCCTTGTTCGGGATGGACCTGGGGATAAGAAAAGCCACTACTTCAGAAGTCCGCTGAGAGGAGCATTTCATGGCACTCTCTCTCCAGACATAAGGTAAACTCCGGAGGCCTTGGGGAACCTCAAAGGTGAAGGACTTAGAAGGGTGGCTTCCCAGGACCATTCCCAGCTGCTGTGGTCACTCTCCGGCTGGGACAGTGTTGCCTGGGCCAGAGTGGTAGAGGAGTCTGGAGGCCGAGGGGGGTCTGCTCACAGGCCCCTCCCTCAGGCCCTGAGGAAGGCTGGCTGTTCGTGGCTATCTGCTCCCTTGCTGCAGGGCCGGCCACACACCCTGCAGATGCTCCACGGACATGTCACCCTGACCTACCAAGGCCCGGAGTGGGCATGAAGGCTGGGGGGCTTCTATGGTTTTGCCTGCCTTGCTGTGCGAATCGAGATGCTTGGGCAAGAGGCCAGAATACTGTCAGTCTGCTTGCCCAGATAGCCTTCGTGCCAATCCGCTCGTTCCCTCATTTATCTAAGCAGAGCTCTGGAGACCGGCTCTGTGTCAGGTTGGACGCCAGGCCCTGGGTGTGCACAGGTGAGCAGGCCAAAGTCCCCGGTGAGCCCACAGTGCGGAGAAGAAGCCAGCTCGGGTGATCAGAGTGCAGTAAAGTACAGCCACGCGGGAGCCTGGTCCCCAGGCCGAAGGAGACGCTAGAGAGGAAGAGCCCCTGGTTCAGGCGTGCAAGGTCAGGGAAGGCTTCCTGGAAGAAGTGACAGCTAAGCTAAGACGTCAGGCCCAGTTCAAACCCAAGCTCCCACTTGGTCTGTCTGCGAAGCCTACTTGTCCTTCGGTCCAGCCTGTCCTTCCACATGTGCCACTCAGCCTCTTCCCTTTGCTGGTCTTGTCCTGACTCCCATCCACATCTGCCCCCCACATCAAGCCTCCTTTATCTCCAAATCTTTATTGAGTGCTTACTCTATGCCAGGCACTGAGCTAGGAGCTTTACAGGTTACCTCACGGTCACCCTACGAGATAACGGAGTCAGTCTTCGTGGGTTCAAATCCCAGATCAGCCTCGGCAAGCCAGGAGATTTTGGGCAAGTTGGAGGCACAGGCAGGCTCTCTGATTGTGTGTCCAGAGTGCCCTTTTCCATGACACCACAGCTATGTCTGCTCTTTGGCTGTCTCTGACATCAACTCTGTATTTCAGAGTCCCATCTGTTCCCATGTCCGAGGTTGTGACCTCCTGCCCTGCTAGACTGCTGGAGCAGCTGAGCCTGTTCTGGCCAGCACGCCCCACACCTGGACACTGGCACCCACAGGAGTTTGGGCCCCCGGGCCACTCCCTGCCTGAGCCCATCCACTCAAGCTGCCTGTGCTTGTGCAGAGTTGTGAGTGGGTTATCCAGGAAAGGCTGTGTGGAAGGGAGAGGCAGCAGGAGGACAGCAGAGGATGCTGAGAGCCAGGAAATGGAGGGAGGGAGAATGAGAGCGGACGGACAACGGGACCACAGGAGAGTAAAGCGGATGGAGTGAGACTGGCGGGTAAGGAAGGGTTGCAAGTCAAGGAAAAACTTTGCTTTGTGGAGGATTTTTTTTTTTAATTTTTTTTTTCAACGTTTATTTATTTTTGGGACAGAGAGAGACAGAGCATGAATGGGGGAGGGGCAGAGAGAGAGGGAGACACAGAATCAGAAACAGGCTCCAGGCTCTGAGCCATCAGCCCAGAGCCTGACGCGGGGCTCGAACTCACGGACCGCGAGATCGTGACCTGGCTGAAGTCGGATGCTCAACCGACTGCGCCACCCAGGCGCCCCATTTTGTGGAGGATTTTTAATGTTCATTTATTTCTTTTGAGAGAGAGGGAGGGAGAGAGAGAGAGAGAGAGAGAGAAAACATGAGTGGGGCTGGGGCAGAGAGAGAGAGAGAGAGAGAGAAAGAGAGACAGAGAGAATCCCAAGCAGGCTCTGCACTATCAGCACAGGGCCCGATGTGGGGCTTGATTCCACAAACTGTGGGATCATGGCCTGAGCTGAAATCAAGAGTGAGAGGCTTAACTGACTGAGCCAGCCAGGCGCCTCTGTGGAAGCTTTTTAATGTGACTGCTTACGTACACAACACTGACTAAGGCACTGGGCACTAATTTCAGGTGGCAATTCCTACAGTTGTTCTAAAAGGTCTCAGAGCAACTCAGTAGGTCTATGTGAGCCCATCCTTTTGGCTGTTTGGTAGGAAAAGTGGCCTCATGAAGGTGAGATTGACCAGAGTGGGAAATTGGGTGAGAAATCGGGGCCCGTGATCTCCGAGTTCATGCCCTTTCTGTGACCCTGGGAGAGATGCCTGTCTTTCTAGAGCCTGTTTCCTCATCTGGAAACTAAGGGAAATTTTGCAGTTTTCCTCTGAGGGGTATTTTGAAGAATAGTTATGGATTGTTTTCCAAGTACAGAGTGTCAGATGTACAGAAAGAGTGCTGGTGTTTCAGAAAATCTACAATTCAAGTTTTCAAATCCGCCAATATTTCCATCCAGGGGCATTTTCCTAAAGAGGGGCCAGGTTAACCCCAGTGGATTCAATACTGTATTCATCTACTCCTGAAAAACAAATATCAGAGTTATTTATTTATCCAAGTTTCATTCGAGACATTTCAGCCCATTATCCTCTAGCTGGACCACTGAACCTGTGCTCAGAAATGAGAACCAGCTGACTAAATAAACAGTTGCCTATGGAAAAGAAGCAGGAAACGCCTTTCCAGAACTAATAATATTAACAAACTTCCAAGGGACGCACAATCCACAATTAATGACAATTTGGTGGTGGGGGGGGGGAGACATAAAAACTTGAATTTGAAATATGAGTCTGAGAACAGCCTGGTGGTTTCTTTTTTTTCTTTTTTGCTCAGAATCTGTCCACCCTTTTTTCTGGCCCCTTTCCCTTCTGACAGCCACATTTATTCAAATTCTTTCTGTAAATGTCTTTAGTCTGAGGATTTAGATCTTGGGATTCAATATTTCTTGCCTGGACTCCTAGAGGGGCCTGTCAGTAGGAGCTTATTAAAAAGCTCTGTATGTCATGTGACCTCACATAACTGATTCTAGTTAAACCCACAGGAAGGATGGTCTTGCTTTCAGAAACCAGTTCTCCAGCAAGGCTGCCTTTGCTTTTGGTCAGTGACGTCGGACCACATGCTAGGGCAGACCCCAGTTTACGTGCTTAGGCCAAGATTCAGCAGGCTACTGGGGCCTAGGGAATGGGCCTAGGGAATGGGCTTGACCTCCTGGGCCTACTCCTTAAGAGAAGCACCCTGTCTAAGGCCCTAGAGCATCTTGGTCCCCAAGCAGCCCATACGATGCCAAAATCGTGTACCAGGCTATCATATGACTCTCCACTCTTTCTGTCAAGTGTGGGGCAGAAATCACTAGTGACCCCTAGAGTCACGGTCTCCTTCCAGAGTGAATAGTTGCTGCTGAAAAACAGCTAACCATCCAGGGACTACATTTCTGAGCCCCAACCCACCCTGGGGGATTCATTCTGGCCAGTGAAACATGAGGTGGAGTGATGTGGGACTTTCTGGCTGAGTGGTTAAGTAGCCGGCATGTCTTCCCTCGCTTTCTTCCCACCTCGTAGCGCGAAGGGTCAGAGGCCCGGGTCCCTGAGTCGCTGTGTGGAGGAGAAGCCCAGGAGAGCTGCCTGACCAGGACCATCTCATTAGAGTTCGTGTGGGCAGGGAACAAACCAAAGCTGTTAGTATCCTGGAGTTGTTTATTGCGCCATTAGCCCACGCCACAATAGTGCCTGTGCGGCATTTCCTAAAGCAATAGCAATGTGTCTTAGGAGAAGCGGGATTTCCCCTCCTAACTTGCTCTGTGCAGGAAACAGCAGTCCTGCCCATGTGCCTGTGACCTTGTTGGAGTCTCTGTGCATCTGCCTCTCTCCATGCTCCCAAATGGAGCCTCTCTGTGGGGAAACACTAAAGCGCGCATGGAAGTTAAAAGCACGGTCTCTGAATCAGACCGCTCAGATTCAATTCCAAACTCCGCCACTTACTAACATGTGAGGCCTTGGGCAAATAGTTTAACCTCCCCGACTTTAAATTCTGTCTCTTCAACAGAGGGAGAGTACTTCACAGAGTCGTCATGAGGAACAAATGGAACATTCTGCGTAAAGTACCTGGCACATAATCAACACAGTAAATACTAGCACCATTGTTACTATTTACTGAGTCTGCTTCAGCATAACAGATGTGCAGACTGACCAACCAATCAATACCGCTGCTACTCTTGGCTCCTGTTTTCTCTTCACACTGATAATTCCCACCAAGACTCACCGTTTTCTTTCACAGGCATTTGTATTTCTTCTACCTCTGTCCCCAGATGTCATCCCACCTTCTAGTCTTTACCCGAGGCGCTACAACAAATTTAGAAACCTCTAAGCATTTTGCAAAATGAGAAGGAAGTGGATCCCAAGGAAGTGGCCCAAATGTGTGTTGAATGACCATTTATCTGCTTCAGTAGACAGTGGATCCTGTTCTAGAACTACTATCCTCGTGTGTAAGCACTGCCCTCCCTGGCCTCTCCCCAGGGTTCTATGTTGCCAGAAGCTTTTAGGAGCTGTTGTAATGCAGAAAGCAAAAAGGGGAGAAGGACAACAGGTACCCCAATTTATTTTGGAGAGGTTTCATCCAATATTTGAGAGGAAAGAGAAGCTGGAGCATGTTTGGAGTAAGAAGGAAATGGATGGAAGAGAAGAGGAGGGCTGTGAGCAGTGTTGCCCAGACATCTATCTCCTTCATGATGGTCAAGAAGCACAAATAAAGAACTTAAGGTAAATAGAGTTGCCTTGTGATGGCTGGACTGTTTTTCATGCATCATGGTCTTACTCTGTGACTGGACTGTAAGAGCCTCAGTGTAATTAGAATACAGTTTTGCATGGGCTGACATTAGTCTTGCAACCAGATCAAGGAACTTATTTGAAAATTTAAGTTAACACTTGCGGTGTTTGTTCAGCTGAGTGATGGGATCAAGGGGTACATCTGGGGCAACAGGTGTAGAAAAGCCACAAGAAAGTCTGGCAGATTCCCAAGGTGAGGTGGCAGCCCTGTGTTTTGTTCTTCACTCTGTAGATGCTGAACAAAGATGAGTGCAGACAGCATGAAGGCAGACTTCCCTAAGCCCAGACTTTCAGGACAGTCGCCTCCCATTGTGATGAACAACCATAGAGGTCATCTGAACTCATTGGAGCCTTGATTGTTGGCCTTGTTTTAGATTCTGGTTAGAATTCAGATTCACTCACAGCTTCCAGGCTTCTAAGCTGTGACCGAACGTTTCCTCAAGGCCTGTTCGAAAGTGTCTCCTCCACAGTAATTCCACCCACCCACCCCCCGCCAGCATTCTCCCAGGTGGCAGAGCCTGGTCCAGCAGAGCTTTAAAGATCATGTAGTGCAATTCCTTAATTTAGACAGGAGGAAACTTGAAATCCCATAGACTCTTCTCCTCTAGCACATGCTTTGCTAAGCTATCATGGTCACAGAAACTGAACTTGGCCAGTGGGACAGAGGACTGGCATTTCCCTGGAGGTGTGGAATGAAAAAGAAGCATGCTTCATAGTCATAGGATGGGAAGACCTGGAAACTGAGGTTGCTGAAGAACCTCAACCCGACTCCCTTCTTCCTCCAGCCCTGGAGTCTTGATTCCCTTCGAGTGGAGGGCATCCGACATTCTTCCAGGTACAGATGCCACGGGACTGCCTGCTCTACTCACTGCATCATTACTGCCATGTGGCTTCCTGGAACGCTGTACTTTCACTCAGCAATCCTTAGCACGAAGGCTCAAAGATGAGCGACACTGCACAAGAGGAGTTTCAACCCTTTGGCTTAAGTCTCTGTCCTCTATTAGATGAATTTCCTTGAACAAGAGGTGCCATTATGGGAGAGTAGAGAACTGGGCTCTAGTACCAGTTTCCCTGCCCGTTCCTGAGAGACTGTGGGCAGCATCCTCAAAGTGGGTCACAGGACACCCTCTCTGAGGGACCTTCAAGGGCTGCCATGATTCCGAGGTAAACAGGTAAGAATTCGTGACCTTCACACTTGACTATAGTCCTTTTCCAGAGGGCAGCTTAGGGGAAAATGGATGTGGAGAGAAATTGGGAGACTCTGAGCCCTGATGGGGAACTTTCTGGCTAGGGACTGCCCAACACAGAGAAGTCGGCGCTCACATCTTATAGTCTACAATGTGACACTCTGGACAACTGCATCCTGAGCCTTTATGAGGGGGCAGCCCTGTTGCCAGAGATCTGATACCCGGAATCCAAAGCCTTTATCTCTGGAGAGGAAGCTGGAGAGAAGATTCTGGGGTAGCTCCTCTCTCCTGCATGAGACTAAGAGAAAGGTGGACAGAAAGGAGAGGTACCCATTGAGTACTTGGTAATCCCTTAGTTACCAAACTAATGCCCCCTGAAGATTTTATACTACAAACACTGCTTGCCAGTTTTCTCCAGTAAAAGATGAAATGGCTACAATTATGTTTTTGTTTTTTTGTTTTGTTTTGCTTTGCTTCTGAGGGCCCACCCCTGTCTGAGTTTGAGCTATACCTATTTCATTTTAGCTTGCCTGAAGGAGAGCTGAATTGTGTTAGGCAGAGAATTATTGTAGTTGATGCTGTGCTTCACATTGGTGGGTGGTGTTCATTGGCTTTGGGTTAGATAAGGGGGTTGAATGACATAGACAATTGCAGTGTTTCCTGGCTGTCCAGCAACATTTTAACCCATCTTTGCTGTATTTGGGATATTCCAGCTTCATGAGTCCTACTTTCATCAGGAAGAATCCAGAAAACCAGTTCCCAAAGTCCTTTGCAATTAGAGCACAGGCATCTGAACTGGATTCCAGCCATCAGAGTTACATTTGGCTTAGAAGGGAGAACTTTAAAGAAAAAGGCTCTGGGAAAAAAAAGGAAAGAAAAGAAAGAAAGAAAGAAAGAAAGAAAGAAAGAAAGAAAGAAAGAAAGAAAAGAAAAAGGCTCTGGGTGGAACCCATCTTGCTATCAAGGATGGCAACCGAGATTTCTTCTAGCAGAATCAGGGAAGAGGTAGTGCCAGAGGAGTGTTAGCCCTGGTATCCTCTTTCCTTGGTGGGGCAGCCGCAGAGCAGCAGCTCTTCACCAGGGCGGTTCTATAGCAAGGATTTGAACGCTGTTCTATGAGATTGGTTCTTTAGGTTGCTTCTGTGAGCTAGCCAATTTCCTTTGTGTAAACTCCTTTCTGCTCAATGACCAGAATCAGCCTCTGTGGTTCTTAGTGGAAGGTCCTGAAGGATTCAGCAGTCAACTGCTAACTCCATCACCCCTTCCCACAGACGCTCTGAGCCGTGAGATCGCCAGCCACAGCAACAGCAGGAATCTCTTGTCCCAAACCTTGGCACTTCACAAATTTCTTTCCTGCTTATAAGATCCAGGCCTCCCATACTTTCCTCTTAGACCTATCCTCTCACATTGCTAAGCTAATAGCCACTTTGCAGGAAATGGATCGGTGAAGAGGTGGTTTGTGAACCCCATGTGACCACATGAGTTGCCCTCAGCCTGATTTCAAAAAGGCAGCCTATTATGAGAGAGGCACACATTCTCGCTTCTAGAGAGAGAGGCCGAGTGTTCCTCAAGGATGGCTGCCCACAAGGAAGCCACTTTGGGGGTTTCCATTCAGGTTCCAAATGCCTGGCCATCATTCCATTCACAGAGCCTTTGAGGTCTTCTTGCTTAGATGATTCACCACTAGCCCATGACAGAATCCAAAGAATGGCCCAGTTAGGTAATCTCTGCTGGTCTCCAACTAGGAGTAAACTCAATAAGCACAGGGATTTGTTCATTGATGGAATAATCCTATTGCCTAGAACTATACATAGTAGGGTTCTTAATAAACCACTGTTGAATAAATTGTGAATTAGTGAATTAATTTATTTATACTGCAAACTTTTTACCAGATGATGGCCTAAAACATACTATGGTAGGAGTAAACAATACGACTTTGGAAATTGGGTATGACTTGAGAGTTTTACACACATAAAATATTTCCATCTGCCTATTCTAGAAGCCTATAGCCATGGTAGGGGATGCCCAGTGTGAAACCATAGTGAAGCAGAATGGTTTACCTCTGTGATATTTTTGGTACCAGCCACTAATTGAAATTTGTTGGCACTTTTTTTTTAAATATTTTTACTCTAGGCAGCCTGCCAACTCCCCAAATCACTACTATCTGAAAAGCACCTCATCTTTAAAGACAATGAAGGGGCAATCGTGCATACTGACTTTAGTCTTCAGCCTGGTCTTTAACACCTGTATGAACTTGAACATAAGCCTCCCAATGACGCCACCCTCCTGTACATGGTCTTCAGGAGATTGTATAGACCCAGGTCAGGTACATTTGTAATCTGTGGCTGACACCATGCTAATATGTTTGCATACACCACCACCTTGACCTTTCAAGGCCCTTGAAGCATGTAAGTCATATAATAATTTCCAGTTGACAAATGAAGAAAGTGAGACATTAAATTATTTGCTAGGGATGGTGGAACCAAGACTCCAATCCAGCCCAGCTGACACCAGAGCCTACAGCCCTAACCATTGAGTATTTTGCATCTGACCCACCAGAGGGTTTCTGGGACTCCTCCAATGTCTGCACATGGAAGCAAATATTCAAAGATTATTGTCATCCCCAAATATCCAGTCCCCCACTCTGAGTCTCACAGCACCTACTCAAGGCTCAATGGGAGTCCCCATGAGAACTTACACCATCCAGTGATAGTCACTATTTCTAGAATACTATTCTCTAGCCTTATATCCTGACATGCCCCATCCACACAAATGAAACCTTTTAAAACCAAGTATCTCTAAAAAAATTTTTCTGTGTACGCATTCAGCAGACTGCAAAGACTCACTCTTCTATCCTATCTTTTTGGTCAAATATTCTGTTCTCTTATGTCACTCCAAGTGGATCCAATTTTGCAATTTCTTTGACAGAAAAGTTCTAGATTGAGAAGTGACTTCAGTGGTGAAGATTTGACAGCATAATAACTTGTCTTAATTTGCCGGAAGGAAAAACCTGGTCACCATTACATCAGCTATTTCAGACTTATCTTTGGTTTGCTTAAGAAAGTTTGCCTGAATAGTTTAATCACTGGTGAGAAGTGGAGGGGGTGGGCAGTGAGATGGAATCCTGCCTAGTTTCCGATTCTTTACTTCTTATCCATCAAAGGAAGAAAGCAATTCATAGACTATTTGAAAGATAACAGCCTCTCAGTCATAGAGCTCTGTTATAGTAAGTTGTGAATAAATGATTTTTCAGATGATTCAAACATACTGATGTTTGTGGAGAAACACTTTTTTTCTTAAAAACATTTTTAAATGACTTCAAAAAATGTTTATTTATTTATTTTTGAAAGAGAGAGAGAGACAGAGAGACAGAGAGAGAGAGAGAGAGAGAACAAGCAGGGGAGGAGCAGAGAGAGAGAGGGAGACAGGATTTGAAGCAGGTTTCAGTCTCTGAGTTGTCAGTACAGAGCCCAATGCGGGGCTTAAACCCACAAACTGTGAGATCATGACCTGAGCCAAAGTTGGATGCTTAACCAACTGAGCCACCCAGGTGCTCTGATTTTTTAAAATAATAATAGTAATTATATGCTGTGGGAAAAGGCAGTTTAAAAAGTCCTCAGGAAAAAGAAAAAGGTAAAAGACATCAAGTAAAATCTGAACTACCGTCTCCATTTCATGAATCCATTCCTCTAGAAATAATCAATATTAAGATTAAAAAAAATTTTTTTAATGTTTTATTTTTCAGATACAGAGAGACAGAACGTGAGTGTGAGAGAGGCAGAGAGAGAGGGAGACACAGAATTGGAAGCAGGCTCCAGGCTCTGAGCTGTCAGCACAGAGCCTGACACGGGACTTGAACCCATGAACTGTGAAATCATAACCTAAGCTGAAGTTGGACACTCAACCGACTGAACCACTCAGGCGCTCAAGAATGTTTTAATTATCTGATTTTCCATTACTATGTAAGCACAGATGTATATATTTTATAGTATTTGTAAATATGTGGAGAAACGTTTTGTGGCTGTCCAAAGGCCCAGATGTAGGCTGGATTTTGTTGAGATGAAGTTAGCTGACAGAGGCCCCTATCTGAAATTCTCTTATCTATACCTCCTTTTTTCACAAAGATGACATTTATGGACATTTCCCTTCTTTGGACAATGCACAGAGAACCCAGAAGTGAAGTGCATGTTGGCCTAAGCTGTTTTGCTACTGGAGCTCTTGGCCTGGTCTAACTGTGTTCTATCCTGCTACCTAAGGTCAAACCTGAAAATACAAACCTAAATTTATAGCTAACACTGGGGTGAAAAATAAAACCAAAAAAATACAACCCAGAAAGCAAACAGACAAAAACCCCATTAAAACAATTTCTACTTCTTTGCCAGAACAGGAAGTCATTGCCAAATAGAGGATATTAATGCTTAAGTTTGGTAGAAAAGCCAAGAAAAAGTAACCCAGCACAGCAGAGCCAGTTTTTTTTGGGGGGGGGGGTGGAGGAGGGGGGTGTGGAGCATTCACTTCCCACACTCACAGGGAGGTTGCTAAGCGGAATATGTCATTAAATGCCTAGCAATGGAAAGGAGCCAAATGTTCCCAGGGAGGGGGCTTTCTCACTATCTTGGGCTTACCTAGGAAACCAGATCTTAATAAAGCCCCTGATTACTTTGCCATGTCCACGACTTAGCCTTTTTCCTGGAACTGGAAAACAGCTGAGAAAGTCGGGCAAGTCCTCCTTGCTCATATGATTCCCTTCTTTTGGTTTCTTGTCCACTTTTTTGAAACCTGGGACCAGTTCCAGCCCTTCTTTACAAGGGTGGGGCTAGCAGTTTGGTTTCAGTTTGATTTCTCCCAGTACCCAACCCAGTATGGAGTTCAAATAAGAATTTTATAAATACTTTCTGGTGCCAACATATATGTCTTGCAATCTAGACATTTGGACGTAATGTTAAACAAACATTACCCACCACAAAAACCAGTGGGATCCATCTGTGGTTACTTCAGCCCTGGGTAGTTCCTTCTTTAAAGGTTCTGGCCTGATAGCTGTGGGAAGTAGCTTTTGACCCCAGAAGGCTGCTGGTTCAGTGAATTAAAGCTGTCCTGGAGTTGTTTTCTGTTTTTCTCAGACCTATAATATGAAGCTGGATGGCCCAGCTCCTCCCCAGTGGGTGGCTCAACGTTTTCCCTCTGGCACTAAACCTACTTATGACAGTTTCTGTTGGAGTTCTTTTGGCTGGAGGGGGAGGGTTACAGATTCTCCACAAAACAATGTAGGATCAAGATGTGATTCTCCTCATTGACTTAGAGATCCTGGAGATATTTGGGAGTGGGCTCTCAGAATTCCATCCTACATGACCATGCCTTCCATGACCTCTTGGAAAAGTTTTCCACCCTCCGTAATACTTCCAAATACCCTGATATAAGATAGAGGTGATGCAGTGGTTGATTCACCAGCATTCTCTAGCCAAAGGTTCTATATGTTGCCCTTACTTTACCCACAATCCTATTATTGCCAATAGTAGCAATAGCTGATGTTTATCAATCACTCACTGCATAAGCCTTTTACATGCATAGTCTCATTTAGTTCCCATAACAACCCTGTGGGGTAGGTATCACTATTATTCCATTTTGCAGACAGGGAGACCAAGGAGCAGTTGGGCAGACTAGCTGGCTCAAGGGCATACAGCTTATAAAGGGCAATACCACCACTAACGCGGGTCTGTCTGACTCCAAAATCCATGCTTTTAGTCATGACCCTAAGCTCTCTGTCAAGTCGGGGTTGATGACAGGGAAAAAGAATCCCAGTTTTCCAACTGGCACCAGGAATGTGACATGTCAGAATCAAATGCGCAGATCTTTTCCATTGTAGGTTCCCTCTCGTGCTCATCTTCTCCTGTGCTCAGGATGCTGATAAGTGCAGGACTCCAGATGGATGAGGTAACAGAGCAAACAGAATAAAGGTAGCAGAGTAAACATGCAGAGCAGGGGCAAGGGAGAGGGGACAGTTGAGGGTGGAGAGGATCCTGTTGGGGACATAAGGAGAGAGAAAGTCCCCTGAACTGTCTAGAAAGTGTAAAAGATTCTGCAGGTAGGGCCTGCCAGCTGAGGGAATAAAGATATTCGTGTTCCAATAGGACCAGTGTTTTGACAGTGAGTTCCAGAATGTCCAGCCACCAGCCTCAGACACCTAAGGGGATGGGGATGGCAGAAGTGGCCTGGTGGCCTCCATGGAAGGGGTGGTCAGTCCTCCACCATCTCGGCCTTTCCGGTGTCAAAGAGACGTATGCTTTTTGAGAGCTGACAAGACAGCCCAGCCCTGTCTCCATCCAAAAGAAACTCATGGAAGTCTCTCCCACCCACACTACCTCAACCACATGTCAAAGGAGTGCACTAGTAAACAGACTGAGCTTGCTGCCTGTAGGAGTTAAGGGCAGGATGCCTGCCCTAGCAAGGTCTCAGGTTACTAAGACTTCTTTCCTCTTGCACCCCCATTCTGCAGGACATTTTTAGTGGCTTACCAGTTTTGGCATAAATAATTAAAACTAGGTGAGCCTTGTCAGAAATAAACATGTGCAGCTGTGATAGAATATAGCCTTGGTGGGGGGCATGTGTGTTTGTGTTTCTTGCTGATATGTAAACCTTGCCCGTGTAGAAGTCCACATTCCGGCGGTCATGTTCCCATATCTGTTGGCATAAATTGAAAGCACATAACTGTCAGCTTCACTCCCTTCAACCAAACAGCTACCCGGACCCAGGCGCAAGCTGGCACCACCCGTGTGCAGCTGTGGGCTGTAAACCCATGTGTCTAGGTTAATATTTGCTCATGTTTATATCTTCCCTGATAGGTGGATGGAATTTGCCTAATGATTGTGTTTCCCTGAAAAGTTAATCAATGTCTAAACGAGCCAGTCACAGACCATCACAGAGGTGCAGTGAAGTTGGACTCTGAGTACTTGTTCCCAAGAGCCACGTCCCTGGGGTCAAAGCAACAGGAAAGCTGCAGTGAGGATCCTGGGCCTCTTGCTGCTGGGCTCTTGTACACCTTATGCAAAGCTCTAGAATCCAAACACAAGGGGTGCACCTCCTGGGCTTTATGTGACCTGTCCAACCAGCACATCTAGCTACAGCCCTGCTTTCCTCAGGCCCCTTCACACCTTGACCAGGGAACCTTTGTGCCCACTTCATTAGGGCTGTTCATCTTTGAGTCATCAGCCAGAGGGGCACTCCATCCCTGCAAACATATATTGAGCAAATATATATTGAGCATATTTTGAGGATACTGAGGGGAAAATGGTGAATGAGATCCCCTAGAGCCACTGACAGGAGAGAGAAGGGAGACAACAAGGCAATTACAATCTGATGTGTGAGGTGCTTCATGAGGGAGCCTGACTCCTGAACACGGCCTTGGGGATCAGGGACACCTCTTAGAGGAACAGACTAAAGTTTGAGCAGAACCTGGAGGGCAGATGGGGTTTGCCAGTTTGGTGGGACCTCAAACATGTCCACATCCTCACCACCAAAACCTGTGAATGTTATCTTCTATAGACGCCAAAGGGTACTTTGCAGGGGTGATTAAGTTAAGTATCTTGAGATGAGAGGTTATCCTGGGTCATCTGAGAGGCCCCAAATGTAATCACAAGTATCTTTATAAGAGGCATACAAAGGGAGAGCTGACTTTGGCCAAGGAGAAAGCAAGCTGACCACAGAGCAGAGATTGGAGTGATGTGCTTTGAAGATGGAGCCATGGGGCCCCTAGAAGCTGAAAAAAGCAAGGAAATGGAGTCTCTCCTTGGAGCCACCACAAGGAACCAGCCCAACCAATACCTTGTCTTGAGCCCAGTGAAACAGATCTCAGACTTCTGGCCTGTAGATGTCTACAAGAATAAACTCGTTTTGAGCCACTGTGTGGTAATTTGTTAGAGCAGCAATAGGAAACTCATACAGTGGGTGTGGGGTTTGGAGACAGCGAGTGGCCCAAGCAGAGGACCCAGCATGGCAAAAGCTAGGTACAACACATCTATGACTGTAGCCAGAGGGCAGGGTTGATGTCAGGGAGTGGAGAGAATGGTGCAGTAACAGCTCTGACTGCAGAGGTACTTGAGGCCAAGACTCTGACCCTATGGGTGACATCATTGAGCTTGGGTTTCTTCTAAGGGCTCTTGGAGCCACTAAGAGAATTTTGAGCAGGAAAGAGACACTATCAAATGGTGCCTGAGGAAGATATCTCTGGCTAGCAACGTGGAGTCTCAGTTGAGGAGGGGGACCATGGCCTAAGAGGCCGAGAGGAGGGGGACCATGGCCACCAGAGGCCGAGGGGCTGCAGGCAATGGTCAACCCTGGGTCTGTGGCTTTAGCAGCTCCCATTGGATTTCCAAAATCTCCTCCAAAGTTCTAAGAGCCCAGATCAACTTCACTTCATTCCATCAAATACTGAATCATTCTTGACTTGCACAAGAGTACCCAAGTTAGTTCTTTATGGTAATTGCCTACGAATAACACTGTGCTAGACTTGAGTTTTTGAGATGTAAAATTAGGCTATGCAGGTGGATTTTTCCAACTAGATCTTATATAACCATAACGAGGAGCCTAAATAGCTTGTGACAGCAGCTGGGCCTGGAACTGGTAGGCTGGAATTTGGGGCCTGTGCTTCTGTGTCTTTAGTGGATTGCATCCACTAGTGCTGATGCTCTCCGGTCTCTGGACCCTTCCTCAGGTGCCAATGTCTGCACCAAAATCTAGGTTTTCTTGTACTCTTCTAGATGCTCCTAGGTCAAAGTTGATTCAAGGGTTACAAACCCAACTCCCTGTAGGCACCAGTCAAAACAGAACAGAGATTGGTGATGCCTGCCTAAACGTGTTTGAATTCAAATGATTAAAAAATGCATTGCTGGCAGCCTCAGGCTGACTTTGTAACCCTGATGAAACCAAGCCCTTTTCAAAATCAGCCTTCTCTCACAGCTTTACCAGGACCCCTTTCAAAAGGGGAACCCACCTCATGGCTTTTTAAAAATTTGAGTTTTAGGATGGGGCGCACTAGAGAGGAACTCTCTGCGTGGAGCAGGTGCCAGAATCTTCCTGATGTACAGGCTTGAGCAATTGAAAATACCAGCTCTCCCTCCTTGCCACCCCAGCTGCACCAGCCAAGGTTTAGATAAGGTTTAAAGGACATTGTTAATAATAAACTCAACCACTTAGGAGAAGTCGTAGGTTCAGAATATGAACTCAAGGCTGGGGTATGTGGCCAAGGAGAAAAGCTTTTGAGAGAAAAGCTTTTTCTCTTAGGCAGTGGGAATGTTGTAGCCCTTCAAACATAAATAAAAGCCAACAATGCTTCGTAACAGAATGCCTTATTTAAGAAGAGGTCTGGGAGTTCTCTCAGCCTAGTGAATGAAACCTGTGGTAACTTTTCTGGGCAAGCTCATTTCACTAAAGGATTCAGGGTAGTGAATGGTGAGAGAAGATGGCAACTGAGTAAATTAGCAAAGAACAAGAGGCCTGGAGCTATAATTTCTGACTTCTATTTATAATTTTGAGATCTTCAATCTGCATACCTGTAAAATGATGATAATTAACTTTGCCCAAAACTCTGTGCACCAAAAAGTTTACTGAGATGAGAAGTGAAATAATATCAATAAAACCCAGCAAAGTGGGCATAACTATTATTTGCCATGAAAGAGGTATTCCTCCAAGATCTTTACATATTAATGTATTTAAACCTTACAGCAAACCTAGGAGATACTTTGGGATAACCCCTATTTTTAAAGGTGAGGAAACTGAGGCAGAGTCAAGGCAAGTATTTTGCACAAAGTTACAGTAGTCAGAGCAGGGATTTGAACCCAAGAAGTTGAGCTGCAGAGTCCAGGATCTTAACTACTACTGCATTTTACAGCCTTGCTAGAAAAAAAAACCCCAAATGACTGCCCAGCAACTGTCTCTAAAAATACTCAAAGCAGCAGAAAGAGTTCTGCATTCCAAGAAAAGTGTAATAGTTGTATTAGGCCAGCTCTACACAGATGACAGTGATAAACTCTGGACAAAGCATAAAAAAAAAACAAACCTGTGTGAAGGCACTAGAGCATGATCATAAACAGAAACCAGAGGAGAGTTGACACATGGAAGAAGAGATTGACTATGGGGGAGCTTCCTTTTAAAATATTTTAAAGTTTTATGGGGTTTTACCTAGTGGTAGACCTCAGTCAGGTGTGCAAAATAACTGTAATTTGGACCCAAACTGGAAATCTTACTGGCTTGAGAAATCAGATAACTGAATTTGGGGCTGCCAGCACAGCTATAAAGTGAGGGGGGAAACCTAGAAAGGATAGAGCCAAAGAGAGAGAACCTCAAGTTCTGTATATAAACTCTGCTCAAATCTCTGGCTGACTCCTGAGCTACATATGTATAGGGCAAACTCCAAGCAGTTAAGCTAAGGCTGAAAAATCAAACAAGGGCTCAGTTGAGCATTTGACTTTGGCTTAGGTCATGATCGCACAGTTTGTGGGTCGAGCCCTGTGTCAGGCTCTGGAATGACAGCTCAGAGCCTGGAGCCTGCTTCAGATTCTGTGTCTCCTTCTCTCTCTCTGCCCCTCCCCTGTTTGTGCATGCTCTCTCTCTCTAAAATAAATAAAAGAACAAAACAAAAAATGCAGCTGCTGCCTAATGGAGGGGGAGTTTGAAGTTGGAGTTCAACCAAGTTAGTTTCTTCTTAAAACAACAATAATAAAAATCAACACTTTACTGAAAAACATGCCAGAAACTGGAGTTTGTACAATGTATCATTCACAATGACCAAATTCAAAATCATTAGATGTTTCAAGAAGAGAGACTGTAACCCATACTCAAGAGAAAAAGCAGTGAATGGAGACAGACGTTGAGATGGTCCAGATATTGGAACTGGCAGACAAGGTCTTTAAAGCAGCTATTATAATTATGCTCAGAAATGTAAAGGGGGCTCCTGGGTGGCTCAGTCAATTAAGTGTCCAACTCTTGATTTTGGCTCAGGTCATGACCTCATGGTTTGTGAGATCAAGCCCTGAGTCAGCTCTTCTGACAGTGTGGAGCCTGCTTGGGATTCTCCCTCTCCTCTCTCTCTGCCCCTCCCCTGCTCACTCTATCCCCACCTCTTTCTTTCTCTCTCTCAAAATAAATAAATACATGTTAAAAAAAAAGAATGTAAGGAAAAATAAGTTCACAACCAATGAAAGATATGAAATCCTAGCAGATAAATAGAAACTATTTAAAAAATAAACAATTTGAAATTCTGGAACTGAAAAATACAATATTAAATAAAAATTCACTGAATAGGCTCAATAGAAGATTGGAGATGACAGAAGAAAGTATCAGTGAACACAATGATGTATCAACAGGAATTAAACAATCTGAAGAACAGAGTGAAATGAGGTTAAAAAAGTGAACAGGTCATCAGAGACCCGTGGGACAGTATCAAGAAGTCTATCTTCTAGAAGGAAAGGGGAAAATGAGTCATGGAAAAATGTTTGGAGAAATAATGGCCAAAATTAATTCAAATTTGATGAAAGACATAATGTTATAGATACAAAAATATAAAGCAAACCCCAAGCAGGATAAATATGAGGAAAGCCACATGTAGATATGAACTCCATCTTAGCTCAAAATCAAACATAAAGAGAAAATCAGCTAGAGAAAAATGGCACATTACAAACAGGAGACTAATAATATGACAGCTGATGCATTTGGGAAGGACAGAAAAAGTGGAGATCAGAAGTCAGTAGATCCTCTCTAAAGTGCTGGAAGACAAAAAAACCCCTGTCAACCCAGAATTCCATATTCAGAAAAATACACTTCCTGAAATGAAGGTGAAATAGATAGTTTCATATAAATGAAAACTAAGAGAATTAGTCATCAGCAGAGCTGAACTATAAGAAATGAATAAAGAAAGTTCTTTCATGCTAAAGGGAAATGATATCAGCTAGAAACTCATATCATCAGAAAGGAATGATGGGTACTATAAATGCTAAGTATGTGGACACATGTAAGAGTCTATTTTTCTCTTAATATCTTTAAAAATACAAATGAGTATTTACAGCAAAATTTATAACATTGAATTGTAAAGTATATAACATGTAGATGTAATATACATGACAACTAGTGCATACAGATGAAGGCAATGAATGAAACTATATGGTTGCAAATTCTTACATTTTTGTGAAGTGGTACAATGTTGACTCTAGGTGGATTATTTTAAGTTAAAGATATTTATTATAATCTGTAGAGCATTTATTAAAAAAATACAAATAGGGATAGGTAAAAAGCCAGTAGATAAATTAAAATGTAATTCTAAAAAAAAAAAAACACAAAAAGCAAAACACCCCACCCCGCCACCCACCCCAATAAGCACAGCTAGCTCCAAAGAGAGCAGGAAAGAGAAACAAAGGAATAAAAATAGATCGGACAAACTAAAAACAAAAACCAAATACCCACACCAAACATTAATTACATTAAACATGAATCAACCAAAATGCTCCACTTAAATTAAAAAATTATCAGACTGGAAAGAGAAAAGGAAGAACCCCCTTTATGCTGTCTACAAGCACAATATAAACGTAAATTCAGAGGCAGATTGTAATAAAGGTCAAAAAAGATATATTAACACTATTTATAAAATGAACTCATTCTATGAGATCACCATAACCCTGATACTAAAGCCAAGGAAAGCTATTACAATAAAAGTAAAACACAAACCAATATTCTCCATGAACATGGTGCAAAAATCCTCAACTAAATATTGGCAAGTTGAATCTCAAAAGTAAAAGAAACAACTCCATTAAACACAGGCAAAAGACGTGAACAGATACTTGACAAAAGAAGATATACCACCAACCAACCAGCATGTGAGAAAGTGTTCAACGTCATTAATCACCAAGGAAATGTAAACTAAAACCACGATGAGATACCACTACATACCCACCAAAATGGCTTAAAGTAAGATGACTAAAAATGCTAAATGTTGTAAGGATGCCAAGCAACCAGAACTCTCATAAATTATTAGCAGGTATAAAATAGTTCAAACACTTTAAAAAAAAGATCTGGCCAGTTTCTTATAAAATTAAACATATGTCTCTCCTATGCTTTAGTGATTCTACTCCTAAGTGTTTACCTAAAAGAAATGAAAACATATCTCCACAAAAGCCTCATACAAGAATATCCATAGCAGCTTTATTTATAATTGCTAAAAATGGGAAACAACCTAAATGTCCATCATCAAGAGAATGAGTGAACAAACTATGATATATGCATACAAATGGAATAAAATCAATAAGAAACTAATAATAAATGCAAAAAATGATGAATCTTTAGCTGAGTGACAAAAGCCTTACACAAAAAAGAATATGTGCTGTACAATTTTATGTATGTGAAGTTCCAGAATAGCTGCTGTTCTGGGAGTGGGGATAGAGATTTAGTGGGAAGAGGTATCTGGAACTCTTTATGGTAATGTAAATATCGCATATCTTGATGAGGGTTTGGGTTCCACATGGACATGCATTTGTCAAAACACATTGGTTGGTACATTTAAGATTTGTGCATTTTAGTTTTTGTAAATTCTACCTGGAAAAAAAAAAAGATCTACAAATAGTGAACTTTAGCTGATGATTTGCAGGCTAAAATGCTTATAGGCGAGGAATGCTGAGATCTGCAACTCTCTTAGAAATGTAACAAAGAGCCTAAATGTCCATCAACTGATGAATGGATAAAGAAGTTATAGCTTATATATACAATGGAATACTACTGGGCAATGAGAAAGAATGAAATCTGGCCTTTTGTAGCAATGCGGATGGAGCTGGAGAATGTTTTGCTAAGTGAAATAAGTCATACAGAGAAAGACAGATACCATATATTTTCACTCTTATGTGGATCCTGAGAAATTTAACAGAAGACCATGGGGGAGGGGAAGGGGGAAAAAAAAGTTAGAGAGGGAGGGAGGCAAACCATAAGAGACTCTTAAAAACTGAGAATAAACTGAGGGTTGATGGGGGTGGGAGGGAGGGGAAAGTGGGTGATGGGTATTGAGGAGGGCACCTGTTGGGATGAGCACTGAGTGTTGTATGGAAACCGTTTGACAATAAATTTCATATTAAAAAATGTATCAAAGATAAGATGGAGGGATGTTTGGATAGATATGTGATAAAGCAAATATAGCAAAATGGTAACAAGTGTAGAATCTAGATAAAGGCTATATGAGTGACCACTGTATAGTTCTTTCAACTTTTCTGGATTTTGAATTTTTTTACAGGTTGGGGGAAAAAAAGAGTAGAGGATAGAGTTAAGTGGGGGGAAAAAAGTGAAGAGGGGTCTTAGATTCATAGACAACCAAAGGAATATACGTGGGAACTTTGAGATATATTGAAATGTTTCGGGCACTGTTTCCAAACATGGATAATCATGAAAATATCACAGAGAGCCTTTAAAAATCGTACTGATGCATAGGGGCACTTGTACCCCAATGTTTATAGCAGCACTCTCAACAATAGCCAAATTATGGAAAGAGCCTAAATGTCCATCAACTGATGAATGGATAAAGAAATTGTGGTTTATATACACAATGGAGTACTACGTGGCAATGAGAAAGAATGAAATATGGCCCTTTGTAGCAACGTGGATGGAACTGGAGAGTGTGATGCTAAGTGAAATAAGCCATACAGAGAAAGACAGATACCATATGTTTTCACTCTTATGTGGATTCTGAGAAACTTAACAGAAACCCATGGGGGAGGGGAAGGAAAAAAAAAAAAAGAGGTTAGAGTGGGAGAGAGCCAAAGCATAAGAGACTCTTAAAAACTGAGAACAAACTGAGAGTTGATGAGGGGTGGGAGGGAGGGGAGGGTGGGTGATGGGTATTGAGGAGGACACATTTTTGGATGAGCACTGGGTGTTGTATGGAAACCAATTTGACAATAAATTTCATATATTGAAAAAAAATCAGAATTTCCCAGCTCCCCTCGTAGAATTCCTGATTTAGGACTAATCTGGGATGGACTGGGAAATATTTTTTAAAAACTCACTGGGTGATGCCCTGGTAACTATCCATGTTAGGAACCATTGGTCTAAGAGGCCATAGTTGCTTTTATCTGCAAGGAGTACTATGAAGGATACTACGTACAAGCAAAATCAATTACTATTTCCATTTTTGGTAATCTCTGTTCACCTGTTCACCTTGCACTTTGACAACAGCTTAACACTGAGCAATTAGCAACAACTGATTCCAGCTCATCATTAGTCCAGGTATAATGTAGTCAGATGTCAAATGTGGGCCCTCCTCATTCATCTGCTGAAAGGAGTGGTGGGCATGCTACTCTCAGTAATGATAAACTGGACTTCTGGGCAATTCTGAAGACACCGCAACAGGTGGATGATGTGAGTCTCCTCTTGTGGGATCTCGAGCCTGGAGAGGGATGATGTGGTAGGGACACCAGGGCGTCTTCTCCCTGCCCCCACACCTATGGCAAGCTAACTTTGACTTCTAGGTAGTTTCCCAACCTGGGGATCCTCCCCACCTCGTCTCCATTTATCGCAATGCTCCAAAGCCATCAAGGTCCCCCTTCCTACTAAGACTTCCCCAACTCCCACTGAGCAGAGTCTTACTGTATTGATAATCAGCACAATTCTTATTCTGCAGTATTCCTTTTTGTTGTTGTTGTTAATAAAACTGATTATTCTTTAACACCCATACTTTCTGTTTCTGTACTAGATATGGAAGGTGTGGCGAACATTTGCTATTTGTTCTGGCTTCCCTGAAGCCATGTTTGGGGAATCCCCCACCTCATGAATGAGTGTTTGTCTCCTACTAAAAACCAGAACCTTCCAGCCACTCTATTTTACAGCCTCCCTTGCAGCTAGGATGTGGGCATGTGGCACAGGACTCTTGCCCCTGGCTTTGAATTGAAACTCTTAGAATCCTAGGCCTTGCCATGGTGACAGTGGTGTCCTCACCAGCTTGTTCCTGTGGGGTTACCTGGTGGTGCTTCCTGTTCCCCAGCTTCTCACTGTTTCTACCCATTTTCTGAGCCAGGGTCCCAGCGCAGCCTCCCAGCTCTGATTTTTTTTTTTTTCCTAAGTTTCTTTTCTTCTTGAACCAGGCCAGAGTTTGTTTGTGTTGCTTGCAATTAGACAAGTAGATTTGATCTATATAAGCATTCAAGATACTGAAAACTTAAGAATTTCAGATTCAAGGTAAGACTCAGAATCTATACCTCACTTCAAGAATTTTCCTAGCTGTTTAGGCAGGCATGCTTACTTTTGAGATCTTTTGTGTGGTTCTCTCTTTCCAGAGGGTTTGTCTTAGCTCTCCATCCAGATTGCAAACCCTTGAGGAAGGGCTTGTTATGAATCCTCTTGTAGCCCAGTAAGAGGCTGGCCTGTAGTTTTACTCTGTAAATACTTGCTGATTGATTGAGACACTAATAAATCCCTGCGAGAATCCCTTCATATTTGGTTATCTCTTAGCTCATTGCCTGAGAGCTCACTTAAGCCTTTTCCAATTTCCTTCTAGTGTTTGGCTTAAAATTGTTCCCTCATAAAAAGTTTAGATTTTCTCTTAGCCATATTCAGATCTCTACCACAATGAGTGGTAGGCTCCTTCCCTGCATACCTCAAGGGCTCTGTCACCTTCCTTTAAGCTGAGAAAACTCAGGAAGCACACCAAGAATTGTTGACATGGCCTTTACCCCGGAAAACAAAAACCAAAAACTGCACACAGACGTTCTTTTTGGCCAAGCCACTGTCAAGGCACTCAAGGTCAACATCATGAACTTACCAGTATCGGCTCTTCCTTGGAAAAGGTACCTGCACTCATGTCTTCTTTCCTGAGTCACACCAGGGGGTCTCTGCCCAGCTGAGAACCTGAGAATCTGTGGATTTTAAACATCAACAAAACAACTTCTTCCTCTAGAAATATCCTGAGGAGCAGGGAGGTTGGTGTTAACTAAAGCTGCTGTCTCTTCCCCATTTTTTTTTTGCAAATATGGCCTGGATCTGTGACCTCATCGATCAACCTACCATCAGGGATAGAAGGAGTACTGACTATGTGCCAGGATGTGGCCCAAAGAAATAAAGAAGTCAAAGCCCTACCCTTAAGGGTGCCAGTTCAGTTCAACAAATATTTATAGACTGCCAACTTAGGCAAAAGGGTATAGGATCGTGTGCCAAAACCAGGGGTGCGTCTGGGCTTAGAGCTATGTGGTGGGTCTGCCAAATCTCTGCTACTAACGCAGGAGGCCCCAGGGTATGCCACAAGGCCCCCAGGGTGGAAGGGCCAGGGTGCCAGCATCCTGTGCCAAACAGCTGACCATGGTCAAGCCACTCACAGTGCTGATAAAGATGCAGATTCCTGGGCCCCACCTTCAGAGGCTCCAGTCTTGGGGGAGGAGACCAGGAATCTGCATTTTGATTAGTGCCACTGGTGGCTCTCACACAGGCGTTCCAAGGACCACACTTGGAGACCCTTTCATCTTCAGAGGCACCTGGGGTAAAAATTTCACCCAAACCTCCTAAGGCCACACTGTATCCGTAAGACAGAGGAAGTGATCACTCGTTTTAACTACAGCCACTAAAGAGTGGATACACCTGGTATTTCTACATGCTCCCCAACTGCAAGGGCAAAGTGCGTCTCCCACCACTTTGTGGCTAAAAGCTTCTATTAACTAACAGGGAGAGCAGTTTATTGCGTCTGGCATAATTCCAGTAGTTTCATCCTGCAGAAAATCTAGAGTTTTTGCCTTTGGAGTAGATGACTGCATTTAAGGCCCTCTCACCTGGTCCTGATAATAGCTACCGCAACTCAAGAGTCCTGAAGGACATAGAACTCAAGAAATCCACTTCAGCCTCATCAGAGGGGGCTCCATGGTGGAATCAGGCCATTGGTGGGGTTAAGATGAGCCCTGATGAAAAGGGACAGATCAGGAACTCCAGGCTGGGAAAGCAGCAGGAAGGAAGGTTTTCAGGCAGGAATGCCCCTCCTTCCCTGTGTGAAGACTCCAGCCTCAGGCAGCACAGGGGAGCCTCCTGGCTGTGTGGAGCGGGGAGGACAATAATGGGGGTCCTGAGCTAGATGAGCTAATCCCACAGCAGACTGCAGATGGAAGTAGGAGCCAAGGAGGAGGAGGATGGCACCTAAAAGTGCCCACATGCTGGGGTCTCGGATGCGGTGAGGCCCAGGCTCCCGTGAGGGCCAACCTGGGGAGGGGCAGTAGTGGGAGGTTCTCACCTGGAATCGTGGGCAGAGATTCAGGCAGGAGACTGTCAAGGTGGAGAGGGCTGAACCGAGAAATGGGGGGGGGGGCTTACCAAGTCACCGCCAAAGAGTACCAGTCAGATCTTAAACCATGAGACAGTGAGGGAGGGTGTCAGGACAAGCTGAGGTCAGTCCGTAGATTATCAGTGGAAAGCAGATCCTGGCTGGGAGGCATTCACAGTGAACAATTAGGAAGAGAAATGGGAAACTGAGGTGATAAAAAAATTGGAACGCTTCTCACCATAAGCTAGACAAATCCTCATGGACCACTATACAGTTTCTGAAGACGCCACATTTGAACTTCCCTTCCCCCTTGGCCCCTCCCCCATCTCCAAGCCAAAAGTTCACATTATTCCACAGGGCCTCCAATAAATGTCTGATGCTTTCCTAAATCAACTTGACTTCTTTTGTTCCTTGATAGACGGGAGGAACCAGCCTCATCTGGGGTGAGGGTGGAGGTTACAGGACCCTCGTGTCAAGGTCTGTAACCCCAAGCCCGGTCCTGTTTTCCATTAACAATATTAAAGCCAATGCATCTGAATGGGATCCTAAGAAATTATCTGAAGATTAATATCACAAGACTGATACTGAGCACAAAGCTCTGCAATGTATTTGTGCTCAGAGATGATGTTTGCTAATGTTTGGTTTTTATTTCCCTTGGAGCTGGTACACATCAGTGAGGCCTGGGGATAATGAATAACAGCATGGACAATAAATTTTAAAATAAACAAAATAAAAACTCAAAGAACGCTAATGGAGACCAGTGCTGGGATATGGCACGTGTTGCTAAGACTGTGATGATGAAACCTTAGTGAGCAGATTCTATTATCTGGCCCTTAGAAGCAGTAGGTGGCTGCCTCTTGATTGTATTAGTTCCTGAGTTATAAATTCTCAACACATCACATTACAAATGTGACAAACGGGGTGAGAACAGGAAGGCAAGGGAGGGCAGACTTGGGAAGAAGACGGGGTCTGCAGCAGAGGCTTTGGGCTTCCCACTAAAACCAGTCTCCCCTTCTTGCTGGGTGAGAGCTAGGCAATGTTGCCCCACTCTTGAAGGTAAGAGTGGCTAAAGACTGGCCAACTGACTTCCGGCCAATGGAGTGTGAGGAACGTTTGAGACAGCAGCACGCTTCCTTTATGTTCTTGTTCCCCTTCCACTTGCTCAAAGTCCTTGGGGGATGATGAGGCCACAACTAGAAGGAGCTTGGGTCACTGAATCACCCTGCAGCATAGAGCTACATGCTGACCTGGAATATCCACCCTGGAATGTTACATGATCTAGAGATACACTTCTAATGTATTTGAGTTGATGCATTTTGGGGTCTGGTTGTTATGGTGGTTTAGCCTGCCCTCACTAAAACAGGGCCAATTCAGCATACCCACCACAGGAATTCTGGAATGGGAAGGAGGCCACAGAAACTTTGCTTTCCATGAGAGCTCACTCCTAGGGTTTCTGGAGAATACATGTAGAGGACTCTGGAGCTGATGGTCAAGACCCGGGACATGAGAAATAAGACCGTTGGGGTGTCTGGGTGGCTCAGTTGGTTAAACGTCTGACTTGGGCTCAGGTCATGATCTCACGGTTCGTGAGTTCAAACCCTGCATCGGGCTCTGTGTTGACAGCTCAGAGCCTGGAGCCTGCTTTGGATTCTGTGGTTCCCTCTCTCTGCCCCTCCCCCACTCGCATTCTGTCTCTTTCTCTCTCAAAAATAAACAATAAAAAATGTAATTTAAAAAGAAATAAGACCCTCGAACAAGGCATGGAGTGTGGTGGGGGCTGACCCTTTCCAGAGGTGGGAGAGTCTCAGGGCTCTTCCTGGGCCATGCCTGAGACAATTGGAGGAGAGACTTTAAGTGTGATGGTCATTTCAAAATGCTCTCTGGAAATTAGGGCCCATTTCTTCAGTGGAAGGAACCAGAGGTTAGTCAAATAAACAAGCCAAAGAAATCCAACACTGCAGGCTTCCTCTGAGGGGCTTGGTCTGAATGCAAACCCAGGGAGGAGCTGATGGGTTACAGAGAAGTGCAGCTGTAGTGGCCCAAGGCACCAGAGACTCCTCTATGAATTGGTCCCTGAAAGGCACCAATGCAGAGATCCTTAGTGGGATCAGGAGCAGCTGGCCTCAACGAGGCCTCAAGGGACTGTGTGTAAAGGCCCCTGAGCGCAGCAGCAAGGGGCTTATCTAGGAACTTGTGAAAAAGGCCTGAGATGCGGGTACTCACGACTCCAGTGACACACCCTTGACACGCTCTTGAGGTTGAACTCAAGCCCTTGATTATCTCCTCCAAGACTCTATAACCCTAGGAAGTAAACAGCACATTTCAATACACGTTAAATCACTCTGTTAATGGCATTCCAACCATGCTCACGGGTACACATTTGTGAAGATTGACTCAGTGGAAAGACACTTCCAAACTGGAGGGAAAAAAACCACGATACTTTTCTCTGAAATGTTCATTCAATAAATATTTACTTAGGTGTTACAAAGAGAAATAAGGCCAGCCTCTTGCCCTGTGGAGCTAAGAAAGTATGAGTGTGATTTTCCAAAGCAGAGGTAGGTATGTCAAGAAGAGGAAGGAGCAATTCAATAAGAAAAGGAGCATTGAGGTAGAGAAAGAAATGAAATATATTAAAATTCAAGAATCTTGTAATGTGTGTACAGTGAGTTCGATTATATTCCAGAATGAGTCCACAATTTTACTTTTAAATTCTGTCGACATTCTAAACAATTTAGCTTGACATGAACGGCATCTTTGTGCACACTCAACAGGAACTGAATTTTAACTTGCATGCTTGTAAAAAGCCATACAATTACTTCCCTACCCCAGAGAAGGTGTGAACCAGGCCTTTCGCATGGAATTTCAGCCTGGTGGGTTTGAGAGCAGATATGTCCTGTGCACCCCCTCTTCCCCAAGTTGGGGGGGAGGTGATGGAGAGGCTAAGGGAGGGATGGGGACAGGAGGTGAGGCTAGACTGTTAGATCTTTGCACTCGGGAGGTCTCTTGCTCTTGTTGGGAGAGCTGCAAATCCCCAGGACAACTTAAGTGCTCACATTAAAACACAAAACATCCAAAGAAAAATTAAGCTTAAAATATTATTTGTAAAGCTCAACATACTCTTACCATGCAACCCAGCAATTGCACTCCTTGAAAACTTCGTACAAAAACCTGGCTGTGGATGTTTATGGCGACTTTATTCATAATTGCCCAAACCGGGAGGCAGCCAGGATGTCCTTCAACAGGTGAACGGATAAACTGTGGTATATCCAGCCGGTGGAATAGTATTTGGCAATGAAAAGAAATGAGCTACGTAGCCATAAAAAGATGTGAGGAAACTTACATGCATATTACTAAGTGAAAGAAGCCAGTCTGGAAAGGCTACATACATGCATAATTCCAACTATGTGACATTCTAGCAAAGGTAAAAACTATGGAGGCAGTAAAAAAATCAGTGGCTGCCAGGGGTTGGGGCAGGAGCTGGGCAGTGAGGAGTTAGAGAGGAGGGAGGGACGAGTAGACAGAGCACGGAGGAATTTTAGGGCAGTGGAACTAGTCTGTGGGATACTGTATAGGTGGACACATGTCTTTATACATTTGTCAGAACTCACAGAATGTACACCGAGAGTGAACCTTAGTGCGCACTGGGGACTGTAGTTAATAATGATCGGTTCATTGTGGGTGACAAATGTATTGTGCTAACGCAAGGTGCTGGGGACAGGGGGAGTATATGGGAACTCCGTACTTTCAGCTGATGTTATTCCATCCTCTGTGCTCGAATGTCACACCCCACAGTCTAAATCCAGTTAGCCTGAGTGGCCAATCCAGAATTGCCCTGGCAGCTTCAGAAGTCATTTGGACTAGCCTGTTTGTGCTAACGGGAGAGTTACCACTGGTCTTCGCCGACTGCTGGGAAAGCCAGGTCTGCTGCGTTCTGGAGTCTGGCTGATTCAGCTGCTCGCACTCTGGGCGTGGGTTATGCAGCCCTGTGGCCCTTGCCTCTGCTGGCCAGAGAGGAGGAAGGACAAGCAGGGCTGAGAAGGGAGGTGGGCCGGGCAGCTGGAAGCTCACAGGCTCCAGGGGCAGCAGGTCTGGGCTGGAGTCCCAGGTCTCCTCTTACTCATCCATGAAACGGGTAATAGTTGTACATACTTTATGTGGCTCTGGAGGGAACGAGTGAGATGTCAGTTATAAGACAATGACCACAGTGCCTGGCATGTTGAAAAAGCTTAATGAATGTTGTATTTATCACAACATTTATTAATACAATTTATTGTATTAATTTATTGATTAAATAAATTTTATTTATTTAATAAATATTTACTTATTTAATTATTTTCTTGATTTATTACATTTATTAATGAAATTTTTTATTAATAATGACACAAAACTAGAATGAAAAGTATAAGAAGAAGAAGAATTGTTACTATAACTCCTTTCTCATGGGTGTTTGGCAAGGAATAGCTACAAGGTGAGAACATGTATAAATACCTGCTCAGGATAGAAGCATAGTTTACAGACAGGAAATGGTAGCTCTATGATTACAATGTTATGTTATATTGTTCATAGTCATGACATAGCAAAGGATAGATACAGTTGCTCGAAAAACCCATGGTAAACTCTCCCTGGGAGTCCTATTCACAAAGGTTGCAATTCTAAAAAAAAAAAAAAAAAAAAAAAAGTCTGCTGATAAAACAGTTACCAGAAAATCCCATTTGGGTTTGCATTGTTATCCGGCTTTGATGGGCAACCATCACCTAGGCGACATTTCTAGAGTCGCTGCTCTGAGGTGCGGTCAGCTCCCTCCCTGGCCAGCTTCCACGCTCCTCCAGCAGGACCATTTTTTATGAGCTGACAGGAGAGGACCTCATAGACAAGCAGCCCATTCCATGGTGGGACTGCCGGGTCTGCAGGACATCGATGGCCACTTTTACTCCTCACAACGGGGGCCCAGCAGGCCATCAGAGCCCAGGCAGGGGGTCACAGGCCTCCAGCGTTGAGTGAGCAGCTATCCTGGCCCTTAGCAGGCATGGACTCCAGCGGGCTCTCCCTGGGGACAGACATGACCTCTAGACTCTGGCCAGCTGGGCCCAGTGTCCTTGATGTTTCTTCCTTTGTATTATTGGGGCACAGGAAGCAGACCTGGGGATGCCTGAGCTTCAACTCCTGCTGCGGGGGAGGGCTGCCTCCATGCTCCTAATGTCCTGGGAACTCCTTTTTAAAAACTGGTCCAAAACATGAGGAAAAGGGACTCTGGCCTCTGACACAGATCCTATGTAGTGGTACGTCTCTGGATTTTTTCCTTCCAAGACAGTGCGAGGGACCCCAGCGCGTGATAGGTTAGCCACACACTGGCTTGGCTTATACCATAAATATTTTTTTATGAATATAATTTATTGTCAGATTGGCTTACATACGACATGCAGTGCTCATCCCGGGACTGGACCACCAGCTATCTGGCTCTTTTGTTGCTGTAATAAAGATTCGCAAAGAGTGTTCATGGGGAAAAGAACTCCTGCCATGGGCACCACGGGGAGGCACCATGACTCACATTAGGCAGACAACATCCCAAGGTCCTGTCCCATCCCCAGCAGTCCCGTAAGGTTCTGGCGAGCAATGGAAGGCAGGAGGGCCTTAGTCAACCTGGGAGATGGCAAAGACCGGGCCTCTCCAGGGCCATCCCTCCTCCGAACGTCCCTCCACTGGGAACTACGTGACACGAGCAAAACTTAAAAGTAGTCAAAGTAGTGGCTAGTGCTTAGAGTGTTTACAGTGTGCCTGGAGCCATACCCACCTCTGCAGTAGAAATGAGCAGAGCTAATATTTAGCAGGTATAACCTGGTACTGGCTGGGGTTCACTTCATAGGTTGGCGCCAAAGCTAGCTATTAAATGTTGCATCACCCAGTGCTCTAGCACTGGTCTCCGTTGTACAGATTAGGAAACTGAGGTTGAGAGAGGTAGCAGATCAGACGGCTTGTCCATGCAGAGTCTGCGTGCAAAGCCAGGTTGTCTGACTCCAGACCTGGGCACTCAGGCTGTGCGTCCGTGGCATCCTGGACTCGCTCTCGGAGGAGTGGCCAGTGAGCACTATCCTGGCACAGAGGGCACGAGGCGAGAGCTGAACGGCCGTGCCCCAGAGCAAATGTTGGCGTGAGCGTGCTGTCCTCCTGCAGACACCAGCCTGTCGCACGCCTGCACCCCTGCAGGCTGGTAAGTCAGTGGGGTGTGGCTCGCTGTCCTCCAAGAGGCTGGGGACGGGGAGCTGGCTGGACTTCAGAGGCACCAGCTCTTCGACAAGAAAAGGCCATTAGACCTAAGGAGGAAACCAAGAGAAATGGGGCAAGAGGGATACCAGACGCAAGGCCTGTAATCTTGAAAAGAAAGTCAAGTTTTAGAATCATCTTCCCGGGTCGTGAAGCTGGGACGTACCTGACACATTCCTCTACCTGCTTATTAGGTTCAGAGTGGAAAATTAAAGGACACGCCAGACCTGACTGCTGTCTAAGCCCCGGATGTTTGTCATCACTGTTCTCTACTGCCCCCCTTTTAGGAATTTCAAAAACGGAGAGGGCGGGAGTTGGTCTGTGGCTTTCGTATAAATTTATTTTATACAGATAGATTTCCCCAGCACCTGCTACGCACCAGGAGCATCCATTCATTCATTCAGCTGATTTATTACGGGCTAAGCCAGGTGCTGGACCCTCACCAGCGAGGCAGGCAGTGGTCTCCACCTCCAGGATCTTACAGCACCTGGAGGCGCTGGAGGAAGGAGGAGTGCTGCCGGGGGCGGGTGGGGGAGGGGGGGCCGGGGCGGCAGGAAAACTGGTTCGTGTTGTTGAGAATTTCCTGTGAGCCAGACTCTGCTCCGTGCAAGGTGGTCATATCTCTGAATCCTCTCAACAGACTGTCGTTACCTCCATTTTATAACTGGGCAAATTAACATTTGGCAAAGTTAGGCAATTTGCCCCAAGCATCACGGCCAAGTACACACTGGAGCTGGGTTTTGAACTCAGATATCCGACTCCAAATCCTGTGCTTTTATTTGCCGCCTTATATTTCTTGCCTTGCGCTTGTATTATTATTAGCCCCAAACGTGCAGGGAGCCACTATCAGTCCCATGTAACTGATAGGGAAACTGAGGCTCGTAGGGGAAAGTGGCTTGCCCAGGGCCTCTCTGGTTGGAGCAGGGATCTGAGCCCAGGTTTTCTGGTGCCACATCCAGGGCGTGTTACTTCACAGAGCTCCTCTGGGATACAGTCCTGGGGCCGGGAACAAGGACGAGGGAGGTCCCCCTAGAGCCGGTTGGGCCCCATCCCAAGCACTGGTATAACATAGGTTGTGTGGATGAAGACTGTTTTGCTAATGTGTTTAGGGTGGGCATCCAAACATATCTTGAAGTGCTTCAGGAAGCTGGGTAGCTGGAAGGGGATGGCCTGAGGAGTGCAGGTGGGCGCCCAGAGAAGCACTCCACCAGAGAAGGTGACTTCTGATGTTTTCGTGCTCTTCTCTTGCACTTCATGTTCCAGGGCTGGACCCTGTGATTTTCACCGTTTCTGTGTGAGAAGAGAGAGGCTGCTGATTCACAGTGAAAGGAAATGGCATCAGTTCTGAAACTTCCTGTTTGTCTGGTATCTGCAAAGATATCTGTGTTATGCAAATATCCTCACTCCTGAAAAATGCAGGCATTTTTCACACACACACACACACACGCACGCATGCACACACACACGCACATGCACACACACCCTTGGCCTGGCCCTGTGCACTGGGTCTCCTCTGTACCTAGTAAATTGAAAAATGATTCCACTAACACGATAGCGGAGGTGCTGGGGGAATCTGCTGTAGGAAATTATGATCATTAAACTAGCAGCGTTTGCATTTGGTCAAATTGCTTAGCAGATGTCTCTTCCAGGTAAGTCCTTGCTCTGGCCCCTAGCCCAGGGCTGGTTTGCTTTCCGCCTGGCAGAGCCTGGGAGTCAGGGATCCCTTATGAGGGAAGCAGATGTGCGGAAAGCAGGCCCCATCCAGGCCTCAGGCTCCCGTCCAGCCCAGGAACGCCATCTCCTCGTGGCTTGGTTTTCCCTAAAGCAGCTCTTGGAATGTGCCACATCCCGCTCCCAAGCTCCACGTAAGTGGAGATAATGACGGATGTTGAATATTTTCTGTTGGTTCATTATGATCTTTGTGCAGGTCTTTTTTCTTTCAAGGTCAGTTCATGTCTGAGCCCAAGGCTGTGGTCTGCTGAGCTGGTCGGTGCTTCCAGAGAGTGATGACCTCTGGCAAGGGCCCGAGACCCAGCCTGCGCCACTGGCTGCTGGCTGCCTCTGCAAACTGAGGAGTTTTTTTTAAAAAGCTGAATGTAAGCTTCAATTTTAATAGGTGAAAGTGAAAATGACATGTGACTTCCAGAAAATTCTCACAGATTCAAAAGAATTGTTCTTTGTCATGAGTTGAATAGCATTCTTCAAACGGCTGAACGCTTTTCTCATATTCAGAGTTGCCTAAATTAGGGGAAATGGATATAAATTGCTGCAAGACAGAAATCTGGTTAGCCATAAATGAGTTTTTTTTTTTTTTTTTTTTTTTTTTTTTTTTACCCTTTACTCTCTTCCTGCCCCCATCCAAAAGCCCTCACCTGGGCAGTGGGAGGGTGGCCGTTCCTCCCTCTGTCTAGGAAGGGATGAGACTGAGGTTCCAGCAGGAGGGTCTATCACTTGGCCCAGATTCTAAGCCAGTGACTGCCTCACTTCAAAAGGGAGTGGCCCAGAGGCAGGAGCATGGACTGGTAGAGGTCAAACTGAGTGGACATCTTGGTTCTGCTACTCACCAGCTGTGTGACCTTGAGCAAGTTTCTTAACCTTGCCAATCCTCAGTCTCCTCACCTGTAGAATGAGGTTTTTGTGACGATGACAGGAGACATATGTATGTAAAATGGTTGGGTCCAGGACCTGGAGGCCTGAAGGTCAATAAGGGAGGGGTCATGGTGACCACACCAGTCTTCGATAGAGCCTCAGTCACTGCAACAGGTCACATGGGATCTGTCTTTGAAGGAGAGGGTTCCCCAGAGACTGCTCTTGCTTTGGGGATGTCTGTGAGGAAAAGGATGGGAGGAATAGCAAACATTTTTGTGAGAAAGTTTCTCTCCGCCCCTTGAGAGGGGTCCAAGGTCAATTTCTACACTTCTCTGTGAACTTGACCTGTTGTCTCTTTGCTGGCTCAGGCTCTGAGGAAATGAGAGATCAGCCTTGTGCTTTTGCAGTCCTGCAGTGGTGATCTGAGTCTGTAGAGAAATGGAAACAAATGTTCTGATGTATAACCCATGTGAAGCAACTAAAGACAGAGATTGAGCACATGTAGCCACTGAGCACTTACTGGGCTCCTACTGAATGCCTGGTGCAATGTCAGATATGGAGATTTGTCATACTGGAATAATAGCTGGCATGTGTGGAGTCTCTACTGAGCACAAGACACCAGGCTGGGTTCTTTGCAAAGAGCGTTCCATTTAATTCTTCCAGGAACCTCTCAAGTGGGCATGAGTAGCCTCTTTATCAACGAGGCACAGAGAAGTTCCTTGCCCAAGGTCACACAGTAGCGGGTGGGACCGGAATGCACCTTCGGTCTGCTCTCACCACCACCACTCTGTGGGCATGTAAAACGTACCCTTTAGCCTATAGGAATTAAAAAGCCAGCGGATGACACACAACAGCCCCAAATGCCGAAATAAGGATGCAGATGATAAAGAACCCAGAAAAGAAACACAAAGAAGGCAAGGCAGCCAGGGGTGACTTCATGGAGGAGGCAGAGTGGGAATGGGTTCAGAGTATGTCTGGGGAATGGGAAGGTGGGGACAGGAGGGCAAGTGGGGGACACTGAGAAGGTGCAAACCTCGAAGAGACCAGACATGGTTTGGTGGCCCATGGGCTCGTCAGGGGCCACTCTTGGTAGCCTTGGAAGTGGGGACAGAGCCCTTGGAGAAGGGTGCTGGACTGGACTTTGGGTGTCTGTCACCTGCTGGGTTCAGGATTCTGGGGAGCCTGATCCTCCTCCTCCTTCCAACTCTATGGATAGGGTTTGACGCGGGTGTCTGCGGGGCCAATCATTATCTGGGGAGCTTCAGAGCTTCTGCTAGTTAATTACTTGCATCTCACCCCTGTGGACACTTTAGTCAGCTGAGCCAGGTAGGTCAGGTTGGAGCAGTGGGTGCTGCAGAGGAGAGAGGGGGTGGGAAAGGGCAGGTCTGTTCCCCTCCCATCCCGACGCACCCCAGCAGGGCTTGAGCACAAGTTTCCCAGAGGCGGGGGTGGGCACACCCCTTGCTCTTCGTGTAACCGGCAAGCCCCAGGCTCCCCAAGGACTCGGCAGGGGTCAAGGCCCAACTGGGCGGGGCTTCCCAGGTGGCACACCCTTGCAGCCACGCTGAGACTCTCTGCAAGCTGCTTCAGGGCTCCAGAGGTCCACGATGGGGCAGAGTTGGAGAGGGGGACGCTTGACTTGCCCCCTACTCCTTCGTCCTCCCATCTGCCCCAACTCAAGCCGCGGAGACCATGGCTCCAGAGCCCAGGTGTGCAAGTCCAAGTCTTCTCTGCTCCACCTCCCAAGCGGCTCCCCACCGCCCCCTCTCCTCCAGCGCCCCGTCCCCCTGATCTCCCTGCCTCGGCCACTGCAGTGGCCTTCTACCTTGTCCCCCTCCCCTCTTCCACACTCAGTTCTTTCCAAGCCATTCTGCCTCAAATAGCCAGAGGACTAGTGATAAAACATAAATCACCTTCTCTCGTGCTTCATCAGCTTCCTGGTCAGCAGGGCACAAGGGGCCCTCCCCGACTGCCCGGTTCTTGTGCTAGCTTTTCACTCATTCATTCACTCAACACACATTCACTGAAGGCCGATCGCATATATTTGGAGACACTGGTGACAGAGGCCAAACAGACAAAACCCCCGGATCTTGTGGAACAAAGTGTTAAAGTGTTAGTGGAGAAAACAGAGTGAGGCCAGGAACTGGGGAGAGCAGAGGACGGGGGTGGGCATCGGGGAAGGCAGCATTTGAGAAGGTGACATTTGAACAAAGACCTGAAGGAAGCGAGGGAGTGAGTCATGGGGATTGTAGGGGAAAACTTGTTCCTGGCAGAAAGCACAGCAGCTGTGCCCTGAAGTGGGAACACGCCTGGCTGTTTGGGGGTATTTTCAAGGAACACCCTATCACCTGCTGGTCCGCTGGGTTTCTTCTCTAACACAGCTTCTCCGCAATTTGTAATTTATGTGTTCGGGATCATTGTGTGTCCTCTGCAACAAGCTGCCAGCTCTCCAGGATAACGATGTATCTCACTGATGCCTGAATCGCTGGTGTCTACCACAGGGCTTGGGTGCTTGAAGGTGCTCAGCCGATGTGTGTCAAAGGAGGCAATGTAGCAGACAGCTGGCATACAGCCAAGGGCACGTGTGAGGGGGTCCCTGTGGAGCTTCTGGGAAATGACTGGGGCCACCCCGAAGGGAGTGAAGGTCTACTTAAGGTGGAGGGTGTGTGTGTGACGGGGGTGGGGGTGAGTCATGTGACCTGGGCGTCCGTGCGACCCTACTGTGCATACAGGCCAGTGACCTTTGGGATTCCCAGCTGCTATGCTAGTTCATGGAAGGAAAGAGAAGGGATGCCTTCGTCTTATTAGCTCCCATACCTCATTTTAAGTGGTTCTCTCCCCCCTCTTCCTGCTGTTCATCTCCCCAGGGCTGGGATACAGCCTTCTAACAGAGGAGATGAGACGGACTCTGCTCACAGGTGCGGGTCTCATGCCGACGGCTCTCCCATCTGTGGCCGTGGGGGCCCTTCTTCTGGCTTGTACATACACATCGCTCCTGCTCTCCCAGCAGGTGGTGTGGAAGACTTGAGAAGCAAATTCTACCTTTAACAAGAATTTCTTGCAGACACTGGAGAGACCCTGATTCTGTTTTACTATGACTGGCTTGCTCTGGTTGTTGGAATGTTAAATACTGATAAAGAGGGGAAGATAAAATCTTGCTGCCCCCCAGGGCCCGGAATTTCCCCATTCTTAAGCCCAGTCTTCCTTGTCTGAGAGAGAGAGAGACTGCCAGTAGCCTATTCTAGACCCAATTTCCCCTTCTGCCCTACCAAACGACCTAATTTGGAGAGGGGCAGCAACATAGCCAGATAAAAGTCTACATTTCCCTGTGCTCTTGAAACTAGGGATGGCCGATGAGGTATAAATGGAAGGAGTTGGATGGGGTTTCCTAAAAGCTCTTTATAGGGAGCTGGGAAATGTGCTCTTGATTCTCCCTTCCCCTGCTTCCTCTCCCTGGAACACTAATAGGATTGCTGGTGCTCCAGCAACCATACTGGGCCACGAAACAACCTTGAATAAGGAAGCCACACTCTAAAACACTGACTCTCTGTCCTTAATAGTGAGAAAGGAGAAAGCAGATCCTGACATCTGGAAACTGGCCTGACACTTTCAGCTAGGCATTAGTCTTGTTTGAAGCTGGCCTAGATGTTTTCTCATTGAACATAAACAATCTCACAGAATGCCATCAGTCAAGGTCACTCTGCAATTGCGATGAGGTGAGTCAAAACAGACTGCCTCGTAATTTTATTTAAGCACAGACAAAAACCACCACAAAATACTAAACACCTTCTACTCCTTGCTAATATGAGTGATGGCTGCTTCTTTACCAATTACACATGTAACTTGTATCTGGTCTACCTTCTTTATAGGTAAGAGTTATGAAGATATTCAGTCATAGAATTGTCCCATTTCCTGAGAGCATCCACTCCAGAACAAATGCCTGATTTCTTGGGCTCTCCTTAAATTCACCTAACCAAAGCCCAAGCCCTGCCAGTCCTATCAAACCCCTTTTTATTTATTTACTTAAAAAAAATTTTTTTAATGTTTATTTATTTTTGAGACAGAGAGAGACAGAGCATGAATGGGGGAGGGTCAAAGAGAGAGGGAGACACAGAATCGGAAGCAGGCTCCAGGCTCTGAGCCGTCAGCCCAGAGCCTGACGCGGGGCTCGAACTCACGGACCGCGAGATCGTGACCTGAGCTGAAGTCGGACGCTTAACTGACTGAACCACCCAGGTGCCCCTCAAACCCCTTTTTAACTGAGATGGTCCACAGTTACCCAAGGTGTGCGGTCTCCCTCGCTGCAGTGAGTATAGGCCAACTTGTTCAATTACAGGTATTTGAATAAGTCACTTGGGGATTGATTATAAGGCAGGCTGTGGTTCAGCGGGTCTGGAACAGACCCCTTTCTGTATTTCGAACAAGTTCCCAGCGATGCTGACACTGTTGGGCACCAGGCCACACTCTGAGTAGCAAGGCAGTCAAGGATGATGGATTCAAATGCCAGAAGTGCCTGAGTTTGACCACAGGGCCCCCATGTGAACCCTGGACTGTTTTCTGGAGAAAATATGGCAGGATTTGAATTAACTCACTGCTATCTGGTTCCCTATTACCAGCAACCTGACCTAAACACATTATCCTCCTCCTTAGACAGATATGTGGTTCTGGCTGCAGGAGCCATTGAGGAAGCCTTGCAGTGGCCAGGTATGTGCAGGTCTCAATGAGGCTTGGGCGATTATTGACCAAACTTGCTGCCTTTGAGGTGAGATTATAAGCAACAAGAGAAACCAAGTCATTCCACTTAGTGGACTGGTTGAAAATCCTCCAATAGTCCTAGACTGGTTCCAGGTCCGGCTCTCGGCCTGGAGGACCAGAGATCTGGGAGGTTCTAAATCGTCTTTTCAGCTCAAGTGGTCTGCACCTGGCCCACCTCACCACCCCCCCCCCAGCTCCATTTCTCACCATCCCACACCTGCCAGCACCTGGATGTCTCATGCTTCCTTGCCTTCACTGTTCCTCATGCTGAGGATGCCTTTCCCACGCTCCTTCACCTGGCCAGCTGCTAAATCCTACTCGGCTCAGCCTCCCCGTCCCTAACACTGGCTGAGTGCCCCTACTCTGGACTCCCAGGGAACACCGCCTTCCTCTACCCTGCTGCTTCTCAGCTTACAAGCATTTATTTATTTTATGTTCACCTCCCCATTATCCATTAGCTCCTAGAGGATGGGAACCATGTTGTATTTATTTTTGTAGCCCCTGACACAGTCCCCAACACTCAGTAAAGATGAAACTGAACTGAGCCTCCAATCCTCCGCAGGCTGCCCCTTAATCTGTAACCAGCTGGAGGAAGGTTCTAACACAAGAGTGAAAGAAACCTTGTGCTAACGTTTCCCATTTTAGGTGATGTGACATTGGGGGTTCCCAGGGGCTTTAGGTGTGAAGCTGTAGGTCATACCCCACTCGGAAACTTGGCCCCCAAGAAGAGAAAGGTAGGCTTCTGAAAAACCACAGAGGCATGAATTAGTGTTTAGTAAGTGACTATTAAATTGAAAGTTAGGGCTCTCAAACTTGAATGGGTCTACGAATCACCCGAATAGCAAATGCATTTTAGCTCCCAGGTGAGTCCTGCGTATTGAGGTCTGCAGCATTGGTATCATCTCGCAACTGCTCAGAAATACAGATTCCTGGAACCCACCCCAGATCTACTGACGCAGACTCCCTAGGGGTCCGACCCAGGCATCAGTATAAAACTCCGGGTGATGAAGGCCAGATTCCCGGAAATGGTAGAAGCGTGGTTAATTACAATAACAGCTCCCTCTGAGACAAGAGGGCTCACCTGGTTCTAGGTGAGTTACTTGCTTTCCAGTCTCATGACTGGACCTTTGAGTAGGGAAGCTGTTGAAAACAGAGACCATGAAAAACCACAGTGAGAGAGAAATGCTAATGACATTACCTGACTGCTGCTGCTGCTGCTGCTGCTGACAGTGAGGCACCAGGGCTAGACCCAAGGAAATGTGTACTGGGGAAACATTTGTAAGGAAATATGCTAAAATCCTCATGGTAGGTGCATTAGGAATAATATCCCCCTTTTCTCTAATTAAAAAACAAGAAGTTCTTGTTTAACAGGAAGATACATGGATTCAGTTTTAAAAATACATTCTCATTTATGCTGTAGGGGACAAAAGGGGCTGTCCCCCTTTGGGGAACCATGGGATGGTTCCCACAGTAGCCCTGTGGCACCCGTGAAAAACCAGAGCTTAAGCCTTTCTCAAACAGTGTTGGGTGAGAAGCCGGGGTTGTGTGGGGGTCAGTGGTTGTGTCCTCGGCAGGCATGTGAGGGAGAGATGCCATGAGGATATTTGTTGAAACAATTTTAGTGCAAGAGATAAAAACCACAAACTGGACCGAGCCAAAATAAACGGGAGAAGAGAGAGAAAAAGGCAGGAGGAGGAAGATGAGGAGGAGGAGAGGGAGGGAGGGAAAAAAGCAATTTGCTTGGTCTGTAACTGACAAGACCAGCTGGAGCCAAGCGCTCCGAGGATTCAGTCAGGACTCTGTCCGCCCCTTAGCTTTCCTGCCCTCGGCATCAGCTCCGTCGTCGGGCAGGCTCCGCCCTGGCCCCCAGTCTAGCAGTGCTTGCCAAAGTCGACCGCGACTGGCTCAGCCTGCGTCCATCCCTGCAGCCAGAGAAATGTGCCGCTGTGCTGGGCCAGGCCTGGGCCCGTGGAAGCACATGAACAGACGGGGAAGAGCTGCTGCCCCAAAGGAAAAGGCTTGTGCTGCCCTCACAAGAAGGAGATGCTGGGCAGGAAGAACATTATCACATCTGCTTCGACCAATGGGGTTATCGGTTCTTTTGAGCTCACCCTGAGGTCTGTCCTGGGCAGTTTTCAGACTCGTGCAGAGGGTTTCGATACGGCCTCGAGTGGCTGCAGGCTTCCAAAGAGAAGAGCTGCCTTTGGGGTGGTGGGGGACAGGGAGATTGTTACTCACCAAGGTGAACACTGCGCATACTGTTATCCGGAGGAAGCGGGAATTTCCACACGGTAAGTTCCCTTCCTTGTACAATGAATTACTATCTTGATGAGAAACCCGTGGGCAGCTGGTTGAGAAGACAGCGGTATTCTCTGAATGAGAGGGAATTTACCACCTTCTTTTATGGTGGCCGTTCTTCTGGTGTCACAGCAGGGTATGGATTGATTCATCTACAAATATATACATCTATATAGACACCATACTGCTAGCCTCTGCAAAATACATGCCTGGAGATCATTTCTGCCGCCCAGAATAGGTCACCTCTGTCACCACTCCTCTGTCCACCACCCCCACACCCTGCGGGCCCAGGCATGTGGGCCTGGGGTTCCCCAGTTGGAGGCCAGATGAGAGTCTCCCTGTGTAGGGATTGGGGGTGGGGGTGGGGAAGTGGGGCTGATAAGCTGGCTGGCAGTGGCCCAAGTCCCTTCCAGGGCCTGTCGCGGGCCTCTCTGTCCTGGGCTGTCTCTTCCACCACTGAGTTTCTGACCTGAACCTCCAAAGTCCTTCATATCTCATCCCCGCTGCCCTGGGGTGCTCAGACTTGGCTCTCCTTGGAGCTCCTTGCCAGGGCTCAGAGCCTTGGTTGTTGTCCTCAGAGCTCTGTCCTCCCAATGAGGGGACAGAAGAAACAGAGCCCACTGTTCTGGATTCTGAGTTGGAGCCAAGCAGCTCCATCTGCTTCTTCCTTCCCCTAGAACCCTCCCCTCAGCCACTGTCAGCTCCCACAGTCCCCACCAGACGGCCCCGGCTACACAGTTCCTCATGACAGATGTCTGGCTCCTTCCTACCCAAGGAAAACACGGGCTCTTCCCCAGCTCTGGAATCCCCGTCCTGTCTGGGATCCTGTGGGCTGAGGAAGGAGAAGGCGGGAAGGTGAGGGCTGGGGAGAGGGGCCATACTTCTGTAAGCACTGAGGGGTTTGCTGGATGACCGGACCTAATGCCTGGGCCATCTATGAAAACTCTGCCCAGACCTCTACAGGTCCTCTGACTTCCAATGGGGCCTAAAGAAACTGAATAATGGGTAAAAGTGACGTTTAAAATGGCACGAGAAAAGGCCTGGTGGGGACTCTAATGATGAAAAATTTGTTAACACTTGCTGAAAAAAATGAAAGACACTCTCACAATATTTGGCTCCACCAACATACAAATGTGCTGTTATTCCCCCGTCGTTTAAAAAGAAGGTTTTTGGAGCCCCTGGGTGGCTCAGTTGGTTGAGCATCTGACTCATGATTTCGGCTCAGGTCATGATCCCAGGACCGTGGGATCAAGCCCCGTGTTGGGCTCTGGGCTGAACATGGAGCCTGATTGAGATTCTCTCCTCCCTCTGCCTCTCTCCCCCTCTTGTGCTCTCTCTTTCTAAAATAAACAAAAAATTAAAATATAAAGAAAGCTTTCTCTGTAAAAATGATTCAACCAAGTAAATAAAGAAGGGGAAATCTGCCCTAGAGAAGAGTTCCAAGTAATACATGTGATGCCACCCCCTCCAGGAGCTGGAACTTAAATCCCCTTTCCCTGAGGGTGGGCTGGACTCAGTGACTGGCTTCCAGAAAGTAGAGCATGGAAAGGGAAAAAGAGTAACTTTATAGGGAAGACACCTGACAGACACCATGTTAACCAAGTGATGAGGGTAACATTACCAGTGATAAGCCATGTTGCTGTCATGTGCCCCTGATGTGATCTAATGTGAAGGGCACTTCACCTCTGGGGTGTTCTTCCTCCAAATCCTATCACCCCAGCTGAATCATAAGAAAAGCTCAGATAAACTCAAATTGATGGACATTCCATGAAATATCTGACCAGTACTCTTCAAAACTGAAAAGGCATTAAAAACAAGGAAAGATGGAGAGAGGGCCACAGACTGGAGAGACTGAGGCCTGACCCAACGTGGCCTCCTGGGCCAGAGAAAGGCCATGAGTGAGAAAACTGGTAAAATACGGTTAGAGACTGTAGAGGGGCTACTTGTATAACGTCAACGTCAGTCTCTTAGTTGTGACAAATATACTATGGTGCTATAAGAAGGTAACATTGGGTAAAGCTGGGCAAAGGATGCACCAGAGTTCTCTGTTCTGTCTTTGAGACTTGTCTGGGAATCTAAAGCTATTCTGAAATCAAGTCTATCCACTCAACCCCCGTAAAAAAATCTTCATCTACAATTTAAAGACTGACAATATCAAGTGTTGGTAAATCTGTGAAGCAACTGGAACTCATACATCGCTGGTGAGGGTGTAAAATTACATTTTAGAAAACATTTTGGTAGTTTCTTATAAAATTGAACATACATTACTATATGACCCAGTAATTCTACTCCTAGAAATTTACTCGAGAAGTGAAATTTATGTCCACACAAAGACTTGTATACAAATGTTCATGGCATCTTTAATCATAATAGCCCCAAACTAAAAACAACTTAAATGTCTGACAACAAGTGGATGAGTAGTCAAATTGTGGTATAGCTGTATGACAGGATACTACTCAGTGATATAAAGGAAGGAACTATGATACATGCAGAGCAAAAGAAGCAAGGCATAGGAGTACATCCTGTATGATTCAATTTGTACAAAATTCTAGAAAAGGCGAAACAAAGCTCAGTGATAAAAAGCAGAACAGTGGTTGCCTGGGGTTGGGTTTGGGAGGAGGGGGTGGGAGAGACTGACCATAAAGGGGCACAAGGGAATTTCTGGGGTGACGGAAGTGTTATATATCTTGATTGTTGTGATTACATGGGTGTATACATTTGTCAAAACTCATTTAACTGCATGCTTCAAATTTAAATTATTCCTCAATAAAGTTGATTTTTTAAAAAAGCTTCCTCTTGCTCCCACTTACCCTGCCAGCTACTGTTTTGCAAGGCTCCTGAAGGAGTTATCTATACTGTCTGCAGTTCTGCCCCAGATTCTCTTACATCCACACCAGTCAGGCTTTCGTTCCCCTGGCGCATAGAACTGCTCTCCTCAGGACTAAAGTGACCTCCATGCTGTTGTTAGACCCAACGGTCAGTTCTCATCTCTCACATCTGACCTGACCTACCAGAACATCCCATACAGTTCACATTTTTTTCCTTGAATCTCTCTCTTCCTCTAGTTTCTGGGGCACAGTAGTCTCCTGGTTTTCCTTCCATCTCTGATTACTCTTCCTCAGTGTCTTTCTTTGGTTCTCCCCATCTTCCCAACCATCTACTGTTGGAGGGCCTTGGGATGCTCTTCCTGTATGCACTCAGATGATTTGATTTCATTGTATCTTAGGGCTTTAAATTCTATCTATATGCTGAGAATTCCCAAATCTGTACCTCAAGCCCAGGCCTCACTCCCAAATTCTAGCCTCATAATTCCAACTGCCTACTTCACCTTTCTATTTGGATGTCAAACAGACCTCTTACAGTAAACATGTTTAAAATTGAACCCCCTGGGGTGCCTGAGCGGCTCAGTCGGTTAAGTGTCCGACTTCGGCTCAGGTCATGATCTCATGGTTTGTGAGTTCGAGCCCCACGTTGGGCTCTGTGCTGATGGCTCAGAGCCTAGAGCCTGCTTTGGATTCTGTGTCTCCCTCTCTTTCCCTGCCCCACTCCTGTTGGCACTCTGTCTCTCTCAAAAATGAATAAACATAAAAAAAAAAAAAACTGAACCCTTGATCTTCTCCCATAAACCTGCCCACCTGCAGCCTCTTCTATCTCCGCAGATGGTCCTGACATCTCACCGTTTATGCAAACCAAAAACCTAGGAGTCATACTGGACTATTCTTTTTCTCCTACTCCATTGGCTTTACCTTGAAAATACATCCATAAGGCGTGTATTCTTTGTCATTTTCACTACTACAGCCTTGGTCCAACCATCATCATCTTGTTGGAAATAAACTAACTGGTCCTCCTACTTCCACTCTTGCCTCCCTACACTCTGTTCTCAACACAGCAACTAGAGTGACCTTGTTAAAATTCAAGTCAGATCACATCAAAGTTCTGCAGTGATTCCCTCAGAATAAAAGCAATGTCCTTGCAATGGCCTTGAAGGCCCTACATGATCTAGCCCCCCATCACCTTACCTCTGTGATTTCATCTCTTAATATTCTCCCCCTTGCTCGTTCCTCTCCAGACACACTGGTATCTTTGCTATTTCTCAAACACACCAGGCGTATGCCTGCACACCTGAGGGTCTTTGCTCTAGCTGTCCTATCATGATGCTCTCCTGGCCAACTTTCTCACCTCCTTCAACTCTTAGCATACAGATGTGCTACTGACCTACTCTCTTTAATACTGCAGCTTGACCCACCATCAGCACTTATTCCCTTACCTTGCTCTATTTTTCCTTTGTTTCCATAGCACTTACTTTCTAATGGGCTCCTGCACTGATTTGGTCATACCCTATGATCTCAAACAGATGCGGGCCTCTGGTTTGCTGGGCTACAGCTGTGTTCTCGGAGCCACTGCCCACTTCCCAGGACAGATGACACTTGTCTATAACTGCATCATCCAGCACAGAAGCTGCTACTGTGGCTTGAAATGTGGCCAGTCCAAAATAAGGTAGTACCAAAAAGAATATACAATATCTCATTAGTAATTTTTAATATTGACTCCATGTTACTATTTTGGATATACTGGGTTAAATAAAATATACTATTAAAATTAAGTTCAACTACTTCTGCTTTTTAAAAATGTGGCAACTAGATAATTTAAAATTACTCAGTTGGTTTGTATTCTATTTTATGGGGCAACACTGATCTATGAGGAAAAACTACACGTATCTAGAAATCAAATCCCAGGAGCTTGAAAATCCACATTTCCTAAATGTGAACTGATGGTTTTTTAATTTCAAGTTCTACTGAGATATAGTCAAATTCCATTAAGACAAATTCCCCTTCAGGATTTGACTAATTGGGTTAATGGGGACATTTGAAGAAGCTTTGGCTTTGTTTTTATTCCTCTATCATTTGGTGATGCTGTGGCCGGGGGGCTGAAAGCCCCCACAAAGGACATATGCAGTCTCCTCCTGAGATTCCTCTGACATTGAACTTGCACCTGCTCTCCTTTCAAGAGCACGAACTAAGGTTCTCCTTTCAAGCTCTCCTTTCAAGAGCATGAAGCTGCAGCCTGGTGGGTCACTGAGGCTAACAGGGTGGAGGTGGGAGCCAGGAGGTGCCTGCTAGGCATGGGACAGTGTCCATGCCACGATGGCCCAGCTCAGACCTGCAGATGGGGCAGCTGGTGGGCTGAGATACTTGGGGCAGACCTGTGTGGGCTGGCAACCAAGCCATAGGCCAAAGGGAAGGGCTTCCTCTTCTCAGGACTAAATGCAAGGGGCTTGTCTCTAGCAACCAATCTGTGGATGGAAATCAAAGGCTGTAGTGAGTTGCAAGAAAAACCAACTCCCATGGCCTGGAAACACCATGGACTTCTCGGAGGCCAGGCCCCAAGAGAAGGGCGCTGCAAAGCTGGGGGCAGGGGAACAGACAATATAGAATGAGAGGCTCAGTGACCTAGGGACCTGGCACCAGGAAGACACAATGATGGAAGGAAGGGCTAGGTTAGGGAAACTTTCTCTGATCTCCCGAAATTCTATAATCTCGCCATATTGTTTTTATATTCTTGAGGCAGGGAGGGGGAGAGGGAGGCAGAGCACTTGAAAACTTGCCCCTGGTTCTAAGCTCTCTGCCTCTGGTCTTTCCTGGCAGTGGTGACTCCTTCCTGACTCAGGGCGGAGGATCTGGACTAGGAATTATACTCTTAAATTTCTCATGAAAAGCAAAATAGAATTTCATCTTCTGTTTTCTCCCCTTTCTCACTGTGCCAACTGTAGGAAAAAAAAAGAAAAGAATATGCAAAGTGAAAAGGATTCACAAGAGATTGCAATGCTAGAAAGTGAATAAGAAATGAAAACAACAAAACAAAACGTTATTTTTAATTTGCTTTCAGAACTCAGAAATGCAGGTCAATCATTTAGGACAGGGGAGGTGGACGCAACTGTGCCAGATGCTCCAGGGATGAACTGGGCAGGAGGTAATTTCAGATGAGAACCAGGGAAAATCTGTCCCCAGCCAACTTGCCACTGGGGAACGGAGCATCTCCTCAGCGGACAGAGGAATTGCTCTCAGTCTTGCCAGAAGCCCCGGAGAAGCAGGACTGCTGGTGGCAGTGGGTGGGGGTGAAGGGCTTGGCCTCTCCAGAGGGCTCTGCTTCCATCCCAAAGCCATTGTCTGCCTGTGAATGTGCTTTCATCAGCTGCAAACCGTATTTATGGCTTCTCGGAATTTTCCGAATGAAGTAATTTTTTTTCCCCAGACCATTTTTCTTCACAACTGAAATCAGATCCCCGCATTCCATGGAGACAAACAAAACACCATGACATCACCGCCGGGGAGCTGTCATTTTAGACACCATCGCAGCCTTTTGTTCAAGATCAAATAGATGTGCTTTGCCTAGTGGAGGTCACATCCTGCTCCGGCAGAGGGGATGGTCCTCTGGTTTCAGCTTGAGGAACTGCGAGGGCAGCGGGTACGCTGGGCAGACTGCAGGGTGGGACTGGACAGGAGGGGCCCAGTGGTGAGGTCTTTCTGCTTCTTCTCCAACTGCAGAGCTTCAGAGATGCCGCTCCATGACACCAGTCATGATGGGGACAGCCCCAGGTGTCAGTGACACTGACGTCTGTGTCTCTCCTTTCTTGGCCTCTGATGCTGAGGCGACAGCAGCCAGGTGCAGAGAGCACTGACCGGGGGAGGTTAGATGGTTTGGGCTCAACTTCTGTCTCGCCTTGCAAAGCTCCCAGGCCTGTTTCCTCCGCTGTAGAAGTGGGGAGGGTAAAAAATCCCAATTCTGCTACCCTACAGAGATGCACTGGGAGCAAATAAGAGACCAAATGTCTGGACCTGGCAAGCACAGGCCCTGCTTCTCCAGTTCTTGCCTTTACATCTCTCAACACCCAGAGGAAAGTGCTCTGTAGCTCCTCAAATGTCCTGGGCTGCCGGCAGGGAAGATTTAGGGGAGACTGGTAGAGACTGGTCAACATCCTCTTGAGCTAACAATTAAGGTATTATTTAAAGAAAGCTCAAAAAAGACTGCAAGCCATCCAGTCATCTGGGAACCCAATCAGCCAGCGCCTGAGGGTCTGACCAATTACAAGAAACCAGAAGTTTACCTTTCTGCAAATAAATGCTTCCTAAAGTGCAGGGTGGGGGGCTGGCACAGTTCTAGGTAGTGGTTGGCCTAAAGGGAAAGAAATCATGTAAATATGGTAATAATTGAGAGCTATCAGAGCCTGCATCCAGTATTTTACATACTTTATCTCATTTGAGCCTCTGGTTCGTGTTACTATTTTCATGTAACAGACGGCGAAGCTGAGGCTAAGGAAGAAGGGTAGGTTAACCTGCCCAAGGCCCCTCCACTGTAACTGGAGGCTGGGGATCCAAAGCCAGGTCCGACTCCAAGGCCCATGTGCTTAACCACTAAGCCACTCTGCCTCCCAATCACAAATAGAGGGTGTCTGCGAAAAGGCGTGCCTTGCTTGTTTTCATGTAAACCTGGTAAATAGCGAGGTAGAGAGACCAAGTTGTGGGTTTGTGTGTGTTTCCTGTGGAGCGCTGAATGTAGGGCATCTTGTCTCATCCCTTCATACCCATTCTTGCAACTCAGAAGCACCAGAAGCAAGACTGTTACATCTTACTTTATCAAAATTAAATTAGTAAGAAACATTATACATCCAAACACATTTTAAAAGGCTGACATTTGACATAAGGTGGTCATCTATATTTATTCCACAACTGGAAATGTTATTTGAGCAGTTGTAAGCCAGCGAACCAAAGTTAGGCCACGGTCTTAGTAATTAGGGCTCTATTAACGACGACAAAGAATCTCAATCAGCAGGAGAAAAGGGCCTTAGCCATTTATCTCTGGAATTGAAATAATTTCTAATAAGAATAAGCCTTTTGATTTAATAGCAGCCGTACTGCCTTTTGATTAAATAGAAGTTGTATTCTGAGTAGGGTCAAATGTTTAGTCTGTCCAAAGAGAATCATAGTGTAGGATGGGAGCTCCAGGCCCCTTCTATTTATAGCATTCTTTGAGTCAGGACCAAAAGAACAAGAACTCCTTGCTTTTCAAGTCTCTCTCTCTCTTCCAATTGTAGCTCAAGACAAGGGCAGGGCAGGCCTTGCAAAGGTGAAGGGTTTGCCAAAGGGGAAATGAGATAGTGCAGAGCTCCTCTGTGTTGGGGCCTGGGGCTGCCACTTTCCAGAATGGGAATTCCAGTATGGCTGAAGGTTTAATTAAGGATCTAGTGCATTCCCATTTCATGTGACCAACACGTACTTACTGAAGATCATAAGAAGTAATGGTGGGTTGCTAAGCCCAGCCATTCAAATATTTTTGTAATCAGGCAAGATGATGTCACCACATCTCTGGGGATCTGACACTGTCAACATAATCTAAGATACAAAAATCATGAGAAAAATATCATGCTTCTCCAACAGAAAAAAAAAACTCAACCAGAAAGAAAATACAGGCTTCCATAACTTTCATTTACTCCGTGATATTCAAGAGTAGCTCCATTAGAAGAACCCTTTTGAAAGAATATAGTCAATGTGGCTACCCACATCCAGATCTTTTTTCATGGAACTCAATGGAAATCACCCTCTTCATATGCGTTTCACACTTTAAAACTTCACAATTGGTTTAAAAGGTACACTTCCCTTCTCAATGTAAACCTGAGATTGGGCAGTCCAGCTGTCATGAGCTTGAACATTTTCCTTCTCCCTGTCACTAGAGAGGTCTCTGGGCTCTCTATTCATGGCCAAGAAGCTCCATTATTAAGAAGGGGCAGCAAGAGCTAATGAGATGATGCCTGGAAGGTTCTATGGGTTCTTCTAGAGCTGCAGCTATGAAAAATCATGGACAGGGGTCTTAATTAATAAAGCAGTTATTAAAGCTTCCTCAGTAAATCAGAAATTGTGTGATAATGCGTAGATCATTTGCACATAAAAAGCTAGAGTTCAGTTAATAAACCACGTAATTTACTCTGTCAAGAGAAGAGGAGAACTTACACTGAATCCCTATAGAGTACTGAGTACTTTCAGATGTGGGGACTATGAGAAGCACCATGTTCTAATGGCTACGCACTAAACTGGAAGAATCAGACTCTTGATATGGTCTACTCCATGACCTTAGGAAACGGACCACATTTTTTAAGCCTTGTATTCTTTATGGGAATAACAACACTATCAAAATTTATAGGGTCAGGCACACACACACGCAGGCACACAGCACACAAATAAATAAGTTTTGTTCATTGTTAAGTCTGTGAGGTAGGTATTGTTTTACAGATGAAGGTAGAGGTTTAGAAAGCTTACGTTATTTGACCAAGGTCAGTCTACACTAACGATAGCTGGGATCTATCACCTCCCAAGTTTGCATGTTTTTCAGTATAACCACAGCCTCCACGGTCTGATCCAGAACTGGAATAAAAGCTAAAATAAAAGATGAATGTGGACAGTTTAATAAGGTGAAATACAGAACTGACACTTGATTAAATATGTCTCCCTTCCCCCAAGTCAGGGGCCCTACTAAACTATAGGAGAATCAAAGCCTGAACTTTATAAGAGTAAGAATTTGGGGATCCCTACATTTTATTTTCTCCTAAACTTGAGTCACAGGCTTAAAAGAACAGCCTGTACTGATGGAATGGTGCTAACTAGGACTATCCAAAGTAAGTTATAGCTTTTTGCCAGCTTTCTGTGCCAGTGACCTAGAAACTATTCCAAAACCTATTTTTGTTTCTTAGGGGCTGAAATTTCAGTGAAATAGCCCAGCCAACTCTGACCCAGAGTCTTCAAATTTAGAAATTAATCTCCCAAAGAAAGGGAATATTAATTTTTATTGTGACAGAGAATAACCTTCTCGTAGCCCAATTATATGAAGAAATAACTAACTCTGTAAGGCCACACTTCTAAATACCTGCAATTTATAGCATGAAGTTGCAAGAGAATTAGGCTGGCAATTATTCTGTAACCTCCAAAAAGGTTTTCTGGCGTATGGACGCATACAAAAATGCACAAGGACTCTGTGGAGCTAACACTACACACCATACAATTTTAAAGGCACATTAAAGAATACTGTAAAAAAGAGAAACAACAGAAACTTGCTTAACTATGTTTACTCATAAAATAACATATGCACACGTTAACTTGTAATGATTCCTACAACACCAACAAAAATTTAGCCATCTATTATTTTTTTTTATCTCAAGAGTAGACTAACTATTGTACATCTCAAGTTGGAACTACCCTAAATCAGAGCTTATTATGAAATTGACCCTTAGACGAATTTGGACATGAAACAATAACCCAGATTAAAACGAAGACAGAACCTTTAGGGGAAAAAGGGAGCAAGAAGGATCTACTGAGCACCCCTAAATGAGGGATTGATTCCTAAGCAGATACAATGACAGTTTTATTCTGAGTGTGGGTTATTCTATCTTCACTCATTTCTCACTGCCTTTTTAGAACTACTTCAAAGACGTGGGAAAGGACACCTGGGAACACCTACTGAGGCGCGCACTTAACACCCACAGACAGCTCTGCCACACTAGAGAACTAAGCACTTGTGTGCCCTATGAAGCACCGGCAAGCAGGGCATTTTAGAACTCCAGGGCTGACATTTACAAACAGTCCTGCCACCATCAACCCCCTCACTTTAATTAAAAGTATACAGCAGACAACAGGACTGAAGAAATCATTGGTCTCCTAAGAAAAAGTACTGCGACTGACCAGTGAAAAAGTGCTGCAGAAACTCGGGGGCCTTCTGCCTAGCTTGCTTGCAGCGTCTCCACGGTATGAGGTGCTTTACAGAGAAAATGCATTATTCAAAGTGGATTTTTTTTTTTTCTTTTTGAGAAGTGAAAGATTTCTCAAAGTGTTTATCAAGAGAAGATGATAGGTTTATGGTGATTCTCCCATAAACAAATAGAGTGGGGTTACAGGAAAATACATTCTTGGCTTGTGACATTATCGGTATACTGATCAGATCAGTATTTTGGTTATCTATTTAAAGTACACAGAACACAATGGCAAGAAAGTTTATATTTATGTGTTTAACACTAGATACTTGTATTTTTAAATCATATTTACAATAGCCTATGGGGAGGCTGGAAGATGTGGATAAGGGAAAGTGTGATAAGAGTAACACATTATATCTGGATTCACATGAACAGTTCTGCCCCTTTCTTACTTGTGGGACCAGTCATTCAGTCCCTCTTGGTTCTCTTCCCCTCCCTAGATGACTCCTAATGTCCCTTCATCTTTAAAATTCTGTGACTATAGTAACTTGTTAATGTTCAATTTTCAGGCTTCACTCAAATGATTCATCAGAATGCTAGAACAGAACCAGGACATTCGATTTCCATAGTTTAGAATAATACCTGCTTATTCAGCAGAACTTAAATCCTTTTTGGAACAGAGAGACATATGAATAAGGGAAACGGACAATTGCAGCTACACCAGAAACCATAAGTGTATTTTGAATAGGAGGCAACAAACTATTGTTTCCAATTGCAAAAGGTCAGTGCATTTTCTGCCGTTAGTTTCCAGAAATTGAGTTTTGTTGTAGTCCTACCAATCCACACTAATAAAAATAACTGTCTAATTAACTATCCATCCCCTATCACGATTCAAAAATAAATAAAGGGACTTAAATAATACAGAATTACATAAATAAAAAGTGAACATTTAGAATAGGAAAATAAAACTAAAGATGAGCATATAAACTAAACCAGGAATGAGGTTCTAGTAAAACACCATACTGACCTACATTGCAATTCCTTCTAGGGGAACCCAAATTTGGCATTAAGCTTTCCAGCCTCTAGCGTGAATGAAGAATTCTACCTAATCGATTACATAAGTCATAGAGAAAATAAGATGAAAGCAAAAGCTCAGAAGAAATGTAGTTGTTTGCAGTTGGAAGAAGCAAAAGTTCCTCTTCAGGTGTCTTCACAAAGAATTGTGCCAACAGCATCCTCAGTAACTTTCCTTAAATAAATGCAGTGGTTGGGTACACAGGACTATTCCTCAGGACAATTCTGGAAGCATCAGAGCACGAGGGTTAGGAGAGATTTCAATCTTACACTGCCTGAACACAAATCCCAGCTCTGCTGTGTGACTCTGGGCATGCTATTCCAACCTGCCTCAGGTGCCTCAGTTCTCTAACTGTGAGGTAGGAATAATAACAGCAATTTGCAAAGATTTTGCAAGTCAAAAAGCATTGCATAATATTACCACCTCTTAATGAAGAGCTAGGGAAAGTAACTGGGGTGGGCACTGCCATAATACAATTCAATATCTAGCTTTACACTGATCTGATTTGACCTCATAGATTTTAGAACAGTGCTGTCCAAAACAACTTTCTCGTGATCAATATAATAGCCTCTGGTGGCTACTGAGCACTAGAAATGTGGCTAGTTTTATTTTAAAATGTACAGTGGAATTGGGTTTTAGGCTCAGATAACTGTGCTAATGAAGTACTGAATTTCTAATTTAAATAACTCACTAGTAACAAGTGGCTATTACACTGGACAGCAGGGATACAGAAATTTCAGAAAGTTTGAACAGTACTAATCTGTAAACATCTTCCAAGCAATAACCTATAAATATCATTATAAGTTTTTGGCGAATATTAGGCAACAAGGACTCCATATTGCTTTCCTTGATATCTAACTGGAGTGTGGCCACCTCTACTGCTGGTTAACGTAGACGCTATGCCTTGGGCTTTGGAACTGTCCGTTTTTGATGTGCAAAGTCCAAGGTGGCTGAACAGAACACGAGACTATCTGTGCTGTGAGGAAAGTCAAGGAGGTATCCATGGCAAGGCTAAAATCGTCCCTAGAACACCGCGTTGAAGCTACTTCAGAGCACAAAGAAATGTCTTGATCCCAAAGTTCTACTTCGTCTAGCACAGTTGGAATGGTTTGGACCTGAGCAATTTTAAAGAGTAGTTTCACCGGATGCTGGTCTCTTCCCTGCATCCCCCACACAGTGTTCTATTAACTTTGAGAAATGCTACTTCTCGGTGTACCCTCTAAGATAAACTATGTGGGAAAGGCGTGCCAAAATGACTAAATAAGAGAAGCTGTAGTATGAATGTGAGTCCCGGATAAAAGTAATATTTGCTAAAATCAGTAGAACGATTTCATGTAAGTCATGTAATATAAAGGCAAAATAAGTGGAAAAAATTGATAATAAAATGTGTATTTCAATACATAAGTGCTCAGGCAAAGACACACAAGAAGAAGCAATAAAATCATTAGTACCTACACGCTACGTATGTCGGTGACTTAATTATCATCAGTGGCACTGCTGTCAGTAATAAGATTTTTTAAAACAGGTACTAGAATTCTTGGTCAAGTTTTAACAAAATAAAAGTATGATCTCATAGGTGTATTCTTGGAGAATTATATTACAGTGTATATTAAAACTGTATAAAAAATAGAGTTGGGTTTAGGGCTCAAATACCTAAGTTGTTTTTTTGTTTATTTTTTGAAAGTTCAACAGAACATTCAAGAATCATGTAACATAAGGAATCATTCTTTGTTGAGCTAAACCATCCCATGTGCTGTGGGACATAAAACACCTACGGCCCCCGCCCTCTAATTGCCAGCCATACCTCCAATCATTTCTAAAACCTCTGCTCCAAGCCAATCATATAAACTCTATCACTTCCACCCTCACCAATCACTGGTTCATCAATCCGGGGTTAATCGTCCAATGCGTGGCCTTGGATGGTTTGAGAATAGGGAACATGATGTAATGTCAGTCAATGAAACCCAGAGAAAGTTTGCTGGGGGCCTGGCAGGAAAAGTTTCCCAGGAGAACACCACAGGAAGACAGTCTCTTTCTTCTTTTCTACATGGTTACAGATGGATGCTGAGGCCTGAAAATTCTAAACTCTTCTCAAAACTAGCTGGAGGATGAAGTCAACAAGCAGGAGGGCAGAGCCAGAGGCATAGGAGAACTTGAGGTAAATGTGAATTGTCACCCTTGGGGTCTACTCTACCTCTAGACTTCCAGTTCTGTAATTTCCTATGGTTTAAACCACTTTCTTTTTTTAAAGTTTATTTACTTATTTTGAGAGGGGGGAGGGACAGAAAGTGGGGAGGGGGGGGGAGAGGGAGAGAGAGAAAGAGAAAGAGAGAGAGAGAGAGAGAGAGAGAGAGAAAATGAATCCCAAGCAGTCTCCACCCTGCCAGCACAGAGCCCAACTCGGGGCTCAAACTCATGAACCGGGAGATCATGACGCAAGCTGAAATCAAGAGTTGGGACACTCAACTGACTGAGCTACCCAGGTGCCCCTAAACCACTTTCAATTTGGATTTTGGTTTCCTGCAGCTGAAAGCACTTTGATACATACATGAACAATTTCATACCACAGAAGCCTAATTGAAAAAAAAAAAACAACCCAAAATAACAAACAATAGCAGGTGAATATTGTTCCTGGACTTCTATACCATGTATATACCAATTATGCTTTTTTGTTCGTTTGTTTTTTACCTGTAGTAAACGAGCCTGCACGCTCACACGTAAAGGAGCTACACTGATCGAGACTGCAATTCTTCCATCAAGTGGCAAGCATACTGTAGAAGAATGACCAACACAGGTCACACATGCAGCCTGTTAAAGAAAACATGTGAAATGTAAACAGCTATTTAATCTGAAAAAATATATAGCTGCAGGTGAAAGAGTAATAGTATATTTGTGTACAGAGTTCTCCACAGCACAAGATGCGCTGTGGGCAGACAGGGTAGTACAATGGACTAAGGCCCTGGTCTCATGAAGCTTGTAATTACAGACAAATGAAAAAAACAAAAAACCATGTTTATTGGTAACTGATGAGAAATAACAGCAAAGAAGGTTAATGAGGAAAGGTTTTCTGAACTGCCAGAGTATGAACTTCAATTTTAAAGGTTGGTAATACTGAGAGGGTGTGGGAAATGGTGCATTACAGGATGAGGAAAAGTTAAGTATTTAGGAACGTGGGTGGAAATTCAGTAACATACTGCTGTGATGGCAGCAGGTAAGGTTCTAGACGACTCCACTGTCAGGTTCATGACACAGTAGGGCAGAAGGAAAAAAAACTTATAATCGGAGACAGAGCTTCAACTTGGAATGCCTGTTCCACTATGTCCATCTGTCTGACTCTGGACAAGTAACAACCCTCCCCGTGTCAGTCTCCTCACTTTACAAAATGGGAAAATGTAGCTTGGGTCGGGGGCTTAGAGATGACACGAGACGAGGCGTGTTAAGTCACATGTGATAGAAAGGTACTTGATCATGGTAGTTATCACTTAAAAATTTTTTTTAAATGTTCATTCATTCATTTCCATAGAGAGAGAGTGCAAGCAGGGGAGAGGCGGAGAGAGGGAGAGAGAGGGAATCCCAAGCAGGCTTCGCGCTGCCAGCACAGAACCCAATGTGGGACTCAAACTGAGATCATGACCTGAGCCAAAACGATGAGTCGGACGCTCAACCTACTGAGCCACCCAGGCACCCCAGTTATTACCACTTTTAAATCCACAAGCAATTCACCCAAATTAGTTTCAGAGCCTTTACAAGACAAACTTATGTGAAACTGAATATACCTATTACATCAGGTTTGAAAAAAACTTTTCAAAGGTTGCAATTGCAACCTATTCCAAAGTGCCCTAAATTAAAAGACAATGACACTAAGAAAATGGGTTGTGATTAAGAGACTACAAATGCATTTATTGGTAGTATTACTGAATGCTGAATGCAGAGATTAAAATACAAAGAAATCAGCACTTAAAATCTTTTAAAAATGCAGTATCTTTACATACACATTAACCAATTCTGCATATCTATTTAGATTTACAAACATAGAGCAAATTCCAAAGCTTTCACTCTGAGTACACTTTGATTTTGAGTTCTAGTGTTCTCCATTCTAAAGTCAGTTGTTTTTTTTGTTTTTTTGCTGTTTTTACCAAGTATGATTTATTTTGTTTCTACCCTAAAAACAAGACTCTGTGAGCTGATCCTGAAGCAGTCCGTTAAATCAGGAATTTTTAAACAGCTCTTTAAGAGAGGATAAAGCCACATGAAAGAAAATGCCTAATCCTACATATATAAATACAAGAGAAAATATCAAGAAGCAACAAGAATCACAGAAATACCAATCCTACTCTAAACTATAATTTCTACTTCTAGCGACAATTCAATTAGCAGTAGCTTAGATGCCTTTGTTCTAAAAAATAAAACCATTAGTTCTTTCACTACAGTTTTCTGACTATACTCAATGAATAATTAGGAACTCTTCATATACTTTTTAAAAACTCAAGTATATGATTTATATGGAACAGGATCGTTAACAAACACAAGAGACCTTCAGACATACTGCTGAAAGCTGCAACATAGTTTGGGGACCAGATTTCAATTTCTCCAGTATTGCCATGCATAAAGAGTTTATGGCACCCAGCACATAGTGCTCAGCACTGTCAACTTAGAAACGCTCCATCCATTCCTGCATCAGAGAATTACTGACATGGATGGGACTGTTACAACAATTCTCACAGGGCCTCTAAACAGGACTGCGTGTAAAGTGAAATGATTGTAAACTATGAGACTGCTGTGACAACACAGCTAGCTTGTAGAGCTGAATTTTTCACAATAATAACACTACAGAATTACAGTGACAGCGACATGTGTCAGAGTCCTCTTTACCTGCTGACTATTAAGTAGAAAAAGAGTTTTCTGACTATGTTTTTGATGAACAGGAGATCTTTGAAGTAAACATTAGGGGAAATTGGAAAGTGGACAAAACAAACTCAAGTTCTCTTTTTCACAGACATTTACAACAAGCAAAGCAGTTTACAAAAAAGAAAACCAAAGTTGCCCTATAAACAAATAAATATATGATCAAATCAATCATTTTTGAAGAAAATATAGCTCATTTTCAAAAGTTCTGTTTGGTTTGTAACTAGACTCGAAAATATTAAAATAAACCAAACAGATTCCTGCAATACTGATTTGCTATGTGAAAAAAGCACAAGTTTTAAGCTGAATCTTTCATTCTCTCCCCTATTCCCAGAAAATGAAAAGAAAAAAAAGCGGGGGACTCTTGCAAAAATAAAACCAAAACCAACCAGCTAACAAAAAGTAAATCATATAAGAAAACCCTTTTTTTTGAACACCTCACTTTAGTTGGTCCCATATCAGGGTAAGGTTTCCGTAGCAAGGACTCCCTAGTCTCTTCCTTTGTCTTTCATTCTTCAATCACCTCCACGTTTTTATCAAACAAGGCTATGTGAAGGCTTTCCTAACAAGTCAGGCTGAGTCAGAGGTAGCTTTAGGATGAAGTATACTTGACTACGGTATGTGGTTAGTTCAAATGAAAACGTTACGTTGTTCAAAAAGGATTACAACACCTAAAAATGCACAACGAAAAAAATGTACAGCCCTCACTGCCTTGCCTAAGAGAAAACTTTTGAGAAACTCAGAACGTGAGGCACTGGCCTCATCCCCATTAGCCCCTTTAATGCACCAGTTCAGGTTGGTTCTCCACGAAGGGGAGCACCCCGCTCACATAGTAGGCAATGCCAAGAGACAGCAAAGCAATGACAAAGATCAAGAGCAACACCCTCCAGAAGCCCAGATCCTCGACAAACTCCTGCCATGTGGTTCGGAAGCTGGACAGGACTCCTTCCCCTTGCTGCAGGTTGGGGTTGAGGAGAGAATGGCTTTCCATGGCACTGTGAAAGGAGCAAAGAAAAAGGAAAGAGACATGAACAACGCATTCCACCCATTTTGGAGACATACAACAGTAGCCACGTAACCTAGAAAAGACAGGACACAACACTTATAAGAAGAAAACTGACCTATTCCTACTCGCACACATTCACATACTCATGTACGTATCTGCATATATCTGCACAGTCTACCTTTGACTGTAAATTAAGCCACAATGACTATGTTTCTTGGTTTAGTATCCAGCAGAGCCAGAGTTAAAAATCCTTTTCTAATGAAAAGGTCCTAAGCAGAAGTCTATTTTTTTAAAGTTTATTTTTGAGAGAGAAAGGGGGAGGGGCAAAGAGAGAGAGGGAGACAGAGAATCTCAAGCAGGCTCCACACTGTCAGCAGGAAGCCTGACGTGGGGCTTGAACTCATGAAACCCTGAGATCATGACCTGAGCCAAAATCAAGGGATGCTTACCCGACCGCTCCCCCAAGCAGAAGTTGTGAAGTTTGTAAAATGAGTTGTTTCAAACTCACAGTATCTAAGTAACCAAATTTTGGTTACTTTAAATTTAGAATTCAAAACAAAGATTCATACCTTGAGAATTCATGTTAATGAAAATAAGTCAAGATGGGTAAATCTAAAAAAGCATTTTATATACAGTGTGTGAATCTTAGAGTTAAAAGGAAATTATCATTTATTTAGTTCAATTATCTGACCAATGAAGGAATTTCTTCTTTTAACTGTAATCCTCTAAAAACGGACATTTAGCTCAGTCTGTTGTACATCTGAACAGGCCTAGTCATTATGGAATTCTTAACAGCTTCCTCCTACTGGTTGTAGCTCTATCTGGTACAGTAATACAAAATAAGTTTATTCCACTTCTGCATAAAGGCTGAATCTAATTGAAAATACAGTAGCACAAGTGCCATAAAAACGGATTCTTATGACGCCTGGGTGGCTCAGTTGGTTGAGCATCTGACTCCAGCTTTCAGCTCAGGTCGTGATCTCACGATTTGGCAAATAAAGCCCCATGTGTGGCTCTGCGCTGACCGTGTGGAGCCTGCTTGGGATTCTCTCCCTCTCTCTCTGCCCCTCCCCCCGGGTGTGCACACGTGCTCTCTCTCTCTCAAAATAAATAAACTCTGAAAATACTAAACAAAGAAACACGGATTCTTGATTCTGGTTTTCAGAACTCTATCAGTGAGAAATATGACCCCTATAAGTAGAAAACAGGATATCTGACTTTGGTATTTGGAAGGCCACACTGTGATGAATTCAAAGCTCAAAGGGATTAGCACCCACAACTATGTCACAACATACAGGCCCAATAACAGGGTAGCATTTAGATTAAAACCACAATGACCATAATCATATGTGCCAACTATCTCTTGCTTATAAAAGGTCATTTACTACCCGTCCTCAACCCCTTCTCTTCATATTCTTCCAACTATCTGGGTATAGAACAATGGAAACGGTCTGGTTCATCATGCAAAAACCGGCATTCTTATCTAACCTACAATTTTACTTTACTTCTTGATACTTAATCAGAAGTCCTTCAGCATTTACTAGTATTAGAGGTCTTCTCTAGAATCATAGGAAGCTGACTTCCTAATTGACCAGTCTGCCTGACATCCAAGCTTTTCTTCTTTATATATGAAAAGATGTTTATTTTCTAAATAAGAAAGGACATTTTCAGTGGGAGTCTACCAGAACACAAAAACTTAAAAAAACCAAGTTCAAAAATAAAATTGGAACTTTGAGGAGGTTTAAATACATAATACCATAAATAGATAAAGAAGTTCAGGACAGGTTAATTTTGACTTATTCAAAATTTATTGACTATGTCCAAGTTGACATAATCTCATACTCAAAGATGTTGGGTATAAAATGAGAATTTAGTTGGGCATTCTCTAGGAGCTCATGAAGCTCTGCCAATCAGAATTTCCTAGGGTGACCTTATCCAGTGAAATGCTTTCTACTGTATGTGTGCACATAATATTTTTTTTGTACGTGTGTCATCAACACTGTCTTTGTCATCCTATGCTCACAAATTAAAAAATGACTACATTAAGCTTAGGACATATGGGGGAGTGGGGAAAATATTTTTCACCATCTTGATTTATGGGCCCTTTAGTTATGCTTTGTCTCAGAGAACCCTAAGGGTAATGGAAAATGCTAGGTACATTCAAAACTTGCTTCATGTTCTGCTAATCATCACACAGCTTTGCCACAATGCCATGTGCTAGCCAATCCCATTAAGCTTTATTCCTTAACCTTTTCTATTGATAAAATTCACATATCATAAAATTCGTCTTTTTAAGTTGCACAATTGAGTGGTTTTTAGTATATTCACAAAGTTGTACAACCATCTCCACTGATTTCAGAACATATTCATCGCCTCTATAATAAGCTCTGTACCGCTTAGCAGTCACCGCCCATTGCCTCTTCCACCAGATCCTGGCAACCACCAATCTACTTTCTACGTGCTGATTCTGGACATTTCATATAAATGGAATTATCTATGTCTTATTTAACCGGCTTCTTTCATGTAGCATGGTTTTAAAGCTCATCCATGTTGTAGCATATTGATATATGGTATGTCATGCCTTTTTATGGTGGAATATTCCACTAGATGCATGAATGACATTTTGTTTATCCACTTATCAGCTGATGGACTTTTAGGTGGTTTCCACCTTTGGGCTTTTATAACTAATACAGTTATAAACATTCATGTACAAGTTTTTGTGTATGTTTTCAATTTTCTTGGGTATACACCTAAAGTGGAACTGTTGGTTCATATGGTAACTTAGTGTGACTTTCTCAGAACTGCCAGACTGCTCTCCAAAGCAGCTACTCTACTTTACATTCCCACCAGCAATGTATGAGGGTTCCAGTTTCCCCACATCTTGCCAATACTTGCTGTCATTCCATCTTTTTGATTACAGCCATCCTACTGGGTATGAAGTAGTAACTCACTGTGGCTTTGCTCTGCATTTTTCTAATGACCAACGATGTTGCCTTTAAGCTTTTTAAGCGTCAACCACCACATGTCTACCATGATACTGAGGGGCAGGAATAAGATAGGGCAACGAGGTAGTACAAGTATTAATAATCCAATCTCTGGGGGCACCTGGCGTCTGACTTCGGCTCAGGTCATGATCTCACAGTTCATGGGTTCAAGCCCCATGTCAAGCTCTGTGCTGACAGCTCAGAGCCTGGAGCCTGTTTCAGATTCTGTGTCTCCCTCTCTCTCAGCCCCTCGCCCGCTCCTGCTCCGTCTCTCTCTCTCTCTCTCTCTCTCAAATAAACATTAAAAAAATAAAAAATAAAAACAATTCAATCTTTGGGGGCACTGGGTGGCTCACTGAGTTAAGTGTCCGACTCTTGATTTCGGCTGGTCATGATCTCACAGTTCGTGAAATTGAGCCCCAAGAAGGGCTCTGCACTGACAGCATGGAGCCTGCTTGGGACTTTCTCTCTCCCTCTCTCTCTACCCCTACCCTGCTTGCATGTGCATGCTCGCTCTCTCTCAAAAATAAACATCAAAAAAAAAATTCAATTTTTTAAGAACTGGCTTTACACAATGCTATAAATAATACAAATCCTTATACTAAAGGAAATGACAGGTATGCGAAAAAAGCAGGAGTAAATATTTCATACTGAGCCACTCAAATGACTAATTATACGTACTACTTAGCTAATAAGTAATCACAACTGAGGCAAAATAAAGCCAAAAGTATACTTCTGACAAGAAGATGCCAAGAAACTGGCTATTAACAAAATATAGCAAGGAAGGTCCCCAAAATATACCAAGCAGAAACACATTCTTGGACATTTTTCACGGCAAAGAAGCTTAAAGTATTTGTGAAAATAAACTTCAAGTTATCTTGGAAGAGCATATTTAACAAATAATAGATAACTCAATGTTATTATGTTGCTTATAGCATTCTGTCAATCCGGGGTACAAAGGTGTGAGAAAAGGGCTTGCCAAGGTATCTCAATGTATCTTGGACTTCCTGCTTATTTTATCTACTTGTCAGCTTCTAGTGATAACTCATGAGCAGCATGTGCTGTTCTAGAAGTAAAACTTACTCTGGACAGCAGTAAGTTCTTGAAAGTATCTAAACAAATAGTCCTAAGCTTGAGAGTGGAATTAATGGTTCCCACAGAGTACACCAGCCAGCACATGAAGAGGAGGGAAAGCAATCATGGGTACAAAGGAATCAAATTAAGGGTCAACTATAAAAAATAGAGAGGATTCCATTAGCACTCACAGAAACCATGACCTCAGCAGTCTACGTGGACCATATTATCCTATTTCCCAGTCCAGATCAGTCAAGCTACTGGGTCAACAGCTGATGAGGGCCCTTGAAATATATTCTTTTGAAAATTTTGGGAGGGGACGATAGTAGGTGCATCATCCTTCCTACCCTGTAGTATCTGGATGGCTGAAACTCCATGGCAGTCAACCAAAACCCATGCTAGTACAACTCAGTCTGGCCTACTAACTTTACCTGGTGAGCCAGTGGGGCCAGGAGTTTCAGAGCTCCCTGAACTGTACTGTAAACTGCTTCTAGATGAGAAATGATGAGACACTAAAGACCCTGTCAGTCACCACATCTTAGCCTCAGTTTCTTACAAAAGCCCAAATTTCATTTGTTCCAACTCATGGGAGAATCACTTTCATTTTCCCATTACAGAATTGTGTGTTAAATCTTAATTTCCCTCCTCCTGTTTTTGCTTGTCCTCAGCACTCCACTTTCCTGCCTTTGAAAGGGCCTTTTTGGTCTTAGTTCTAATACTGTCCAAGTTTTCAGCCTTATCTTTCTCCCCATTTTCTGAATTCCATTCTGTTTGTGACCTGCACTTAAAATTCTCAAACTCTTTGCTTCCCTCCCTAATACGCAGCTCTTAACTACCTCTTCTCTCTTATGCTGACAATATTGCAGGATTCCTTGCACGGGTCTAACAGAACATTACATGCATGTGGGCACGTAGTCCTTTCTGTTAATAGCTTCTCAATTGTAATCTGGAGCCATACGGACCTATATAAAGTTCAAAGAAAGTATCAAAGCTCTGTACTTGAAAGCAAATAAATAGAAAGCTCACAAAGTTGTCATAAAAGATCTAAGGACTTAAAGTGGCTTGCCCCTTAAAAAATTATATCGTAAGTACCTTTCACTCTCAGCTGTCTGCATGGTCTCCAGTTTTGAGTGAGTTCCTCTGTTAAATCCTTTTACCTCTTGTTCTTCCAAAGATTCCAGCAATCGGATGACATCTTTATTCACTCCTCTGCGCTTTGCCAGAACTAAGGGTGTAGCACCTTGATGATTGCTAAAAAAGTTCATACATATAAAGAGGTCATCGTAACAGCTGGACTGTATTGTTAGTACCCATTTGTGTATATCTCAGTGATAAGGCACAGGCCAAATTAACTCAAAATTAAAGCGCAGTGCAGAACCAATAGTTGAACTAGAACTTGAATTTTGAATTAACCTACTTTTTTTCTTATAGGGAAAAAGGAAGAATATACAGGTAAAAGTGAATAAATGAGAATAAATAAATGAAAAAGAGAGCTGCTTCTTAGAAATTAATTGGAAAGTTCCAGATTCTAGATTCACTCTTATCTGACATTTATATTTTATAGCAAAAAAATACATTACAAAAAGTCTAAGAATTAAAAACAAAAGTCTAAAGCAACCAAATAAGGTTCAAATTCCAGCTGTGTGACCTCTGCCTTTGTTTAAACTCTTCTTGTCTCAACTAATTCATCTGTAAAATGAGGATAATACCTACCTCAAGAGCTATTCATTCTAAGGATTAAATGAGCTAACGTTACGTAAACACAGTGCCCGGTCCATAACAGATTTTCAACAAATGTCAGTTCTTTTCTTCTTTTTCCCTTGTCTCACACCACAATTAATTGTTAGCAGAACCTCACCACTATTTTCATAAACAAGCTTGCACTGCTTCCGCATAAATCCAGAAGTCAGCCTCTTGTTTCCTCACTCCCCTAACAAGATTACCTTGTCCTCAATGCCTTTTTGAACTTGTCACTGCAGCTGATCAATGAGAAAGCAGAATCAACAGACTCTGAGATTGGACCACTGGTTGACAACCTAATGGAAAGAAATGACTAGACTTCAAAACCCACAGAGAACTTACCAAATATCAATTTTGAGCCCATTGGAAACTAAGAATTGAATAGTGTCCACATGGCCACAGAGATGAAGAGCTGTGTTTCCTTGATAATCTGTGGCCAGAAGATCAGCACCAAATTTATGCAACAGCTGGCAGATGTCTACGTTCCCTCTGGCTGCTGCGAGGTGAAGGCCTGTTCTGCCCCTGCTGTCACGAATATTTGGGTCAAAGCCACTTTCCAAAAGCCGCTTGGAATAGTTAAAGTCTCCATCAATACAGGCTTGTAGCAAGGGCACATTAGTTTGAGATGAATCGTTTACAAAAACGTAGGACATTATTCTGATGTGGTGGATGGAATATGCCTGTAATGAAATATGAGGTAAGTGAGATTCAGTAAAGCCAAACTAAATCAAGACAATGAAGTCATTTAGAAAAGCACTATTTCTTATCCTTCTTGGCCTCCTGCCTCTAATAACTTACCTCACCAAACAGAAACAACAACAAAGTTATCAATTATATTTTATTTTCCATTAAAATGCCTTTTATTCATATCCATTCAATCAAAACCGCAACTGAATTATTCTAAAGCTCTATTTCGTTGTTCATTATATAAAAAGATTAAGAAAGATTTTCAAAGTTAAAAAAGATATAATGGCTTAGATTTAGATTCATTGCATTGTCAGAAGACATATATAACATTATCCTTAAACTTTAAACACATGCTACTGCTGATAGAGATTTCTTATCTAAAACAAAAAAATCCTCTTTCACATATTTGCCTCTTATCATAATTGAGATATTCCATATGGTAAACAAAACTATCTGCTCAAAAGTTAACTAAATCAGCATGAAAAAAAAAATGAAATAACTTAATTCACATTCAATAAGGACCTGCTAAATGTTGTGTCTATAGCACAAACCTCTATTTTCATAGAAAGAAAAAAGCTAGGAAGAGCAATAAACTGAATTTAAAAATTGGAAATATCATGGAATCAACTCAGAGTGTCTTTCTTACAGTATCGATCCTATTCGGCTCTGTTCTGTGGTTATCTAAATATCTGATTTTGCCAAACTCCCATTGCCTGAAAACTGAGAGATGAAAAAAAACAGGTCTGTCTGGGAATAGAGAGGCAGGGCAAAGGCAGCAATCCCCACTGTCTCCACTTTAAATTTCATCCATCTGAGTAACTCAGCTTTCCCAGCTTCACCAGTGTGTCCACACCTCTTTCACTGATACTTCCCTGCCCCAGCAATCTCTTGGTCTGTGTGTGTGTGTGTGTGTGTGTGTGTGTGTGTGTGTGTGTGTGTGTGTCTAACTGGCCCCCTCTTGGTTGCTTTAAGAAAAAGTTAAAGCCTGACAAAAGAAACCTTACTAAGAAATTGAAGAGAAAACAAACCCAAAGAAGAAAACACGAAGGCAGAGACCAATGTCTTTATAGAGATGACTTCCTCCCTCTACAGTTACAAAAGCTGAGTCACAGACAGGGTTGCCTTGTAATTTATCAGACAAAGTCTTTCTTTCTGGAACACTGATGGAATTGGACGTTAGACCAATCTATGCTTCTGTCTAACCTCAAGGGGATTCAAGAAAGCATGGCTACGGAGTTTGGTGAGATTCTTGGCCCCTTCTCCTTTTAGCCTGGTTTCCCAGCAGAGCCTCTGTCCCTCTAGACACAGGTTACTTTCCACTAGAGCTCCGCTGCCTCCATGGGTTCCCTGTAACAAGGGGAAACATTAATACACGCTAAGGGCTTGCTCCAAGCCAGGCATCGCACCCAGGGTTCCCAGTAAATTTTGTTTAATCTTCCTCACAACTCTATAGTAAGGGTTATTACATTGAATTTTAATAAGGAGTCACTGAAGGATTTCAACCCAAGGAAATGGCATGGTCTCATGATATCAGTCTTTCGGAAGATTACTCTGTTGGCAACAGGGAGAGGCTAGATTGGAGGCTAGATTCGAGGCTGGAGACAGGGAGATCAATCAGCTGGTCACTGTTGAAATCTAGGGAATAAATGATGACAGCCCGATCTAAGGCAGTGGCAGAGAGAAGGGAGCACACTGGAGAGGGACAGAAAAATAGCATTAGCTCAACTTAATGACCCACTACATATAAAGGGTAAGAAGCAGTTGTTAAGGATAACTCTAAATAAGTGGGAAATCTGCTTCTGATTAAGAATTACAGAGATCAAGATAAAATAAACTTAAGATTATGCCACTATATAACACTTTTTAAAGAAAGTATCCTGTCGAGAAGAAATTACTTATTAAAATAGTCAGGAATTCTCTTTGGGGGCGCCTGGGTGGCTCAGTCAGCTGGGTGTCCGACTTCAGCTCAGGTCATGGTCTCACACTCTGTGAATTCGAGTCCCACGTCGGGCTCTGTGCTGACAGCTCAGAGCCTGGAGCCCGCTTCAGATTCTGTGTCTCCCCCTTTCTCTGCCCCTCCCCTGCTCATGTTCTGTCTCTCTCTGTCTCAAAAATAAATAAAAACATAAAAAAAAAAAAAGAATTCTCTTTGAACAGTAACCTCCTTATTTTCCCCTATAGTATTCACTGGATTATTATCATAAAAAAGGAAAAGCTATCTGAAACTTTTTAAAAAGTAAAATATCACGTATCAAGAGCTTTTCAAGAGATAACGTGTTTTGGTTAAATTCTGTAAGAATAGACAATGAAAAACAAGCTACTTGGTATTTTTGGTTCAAACACAGTACGAATTCTTGTGGTTTAAAGACTTGGGATTCTTTCGAATGTTGGCTCAGTTAAAAAAAAAAAAAAAGCCTTTCTTGTTTATTTTTTAAGTGAGAAGAAGTGTGGTGCATTTTGTGAGTGTTTCTGTGTCCTTGAGAAACTAACTTTGCCCCCAGATTTAATAAGGCCAATGAGAGATAACATTTTTCATCTTGATCACATAACTGAATCTGCCATAAAGCAAGGCATCAAAGCTTTCACATATTATGAGGAAGTCGACAGTAGAAAAATACTCACGTAAAACTTAAGATTAGATCTTTTTTTTCAGTGGTCACCCAGCAGTTTCTCTGAATTCTTAAGAAGGTTCAACAGAATATCCAGAAATGTGCTGGCGAGGATCTACAGTAAATAGAAAATTTAGTTATAACAAGGGTGTGACATGAAGAAAGTCTAGCTGTTTTATCAAACGGAGAAACTAGTGGGGCTATGAAGATCTATGGGTAAGGCATCAATTTGTGAGGCTGGTAAAATAACAAGTAATAAAGTAATGAAAAGGGAGAACTGAAGGACTTATTAAGGAGAGGCTCTGTCGCCCACAAACAAGAAAGCATGGTCAGAAAGATAAAAGAAAAAGAATCAAATTATGTGCCATCAGTAGAGGACAAACTGGGCTCAGAAAATTCACCCCAAGTAACTGGAATTCAGAATGCATTTTTTCACATTATAAATGGCGGTTAGATCTCAGAGTAGCACACAAAAGCATTTTTAGAAATAAAATGCTATTTGCAAGGGGGGGGAGGGAGTAAAAATAATCAATACTTATATTTAAACCAAACAGGATATATTTAAGGAAAAATATTTCTAATCCATCCTGAATGCTGGTACTTAAATCTGCCCACGAGATTGTCCCCTGCCCCTTTTGCTGTTCAACGTGAAAGAAAAATTGGCTCAAATCTGCCTGCGATCTTTGCCATACACCAGATTCTGCTCCTCCTGAAACATGCTGCTGCCTGTCCTTTATGCTCTTGCTGGGACCCACTCAGGTTTCCCCTCTGCACTCAGGGACATCTCGAGTGCCTGGTCTGCCCCACTGGACTCTATTCTTGAGGGATGATGGAAGTAGGGTCATGCACAGACAGTATGTCCACAGCATATCAGTGTTAATTCATTAAACATTTACTATATGCCCCAAATATGGCAGATACTACACTAAGTGGTAGGATATAAGTACAAAATCTCAAATTTGTAGCTCAGGCTGAAATTCAGGTTAAGCTTTTAGAGGTCATTCATGCTGTTATCAAATTCCTTTAAGTAAACTTATATGGGAATAATTAATGGTATTTTTTGAAGCTCCATTTAAATACATAAGTCAGTTTGCATCATAAGGGTTATCAGCGCTAGGCTGGAAGATGAGGACTGACAAATTATATGTACCATTTTAGACAAACTTCGTATTACCGAGCCACTTAATCAATTTGCTTTAACAAAATTCTGAGTTCACCCACAGTGTGTATCTTTACTTTCTTATTGTAACAACTGGGGGTTGAGTCTTCATGACTAGAGCTTATCTCTAATATATGATTTTTAAAGTTAAAATGGTGCAGGTGTTAGTCTGAAGATAGTAGGGTTCACACTATGAAAAGGACAAAGTTTGCTTCTCATTTGGAGATAGAATTATAGATTATATAGTTACCCCCTCAAATGACCCATTAAATTCACAAGAAAGTTCCTGAACTTTCTTGGTCAGTAGAAGGGAAGTGGGTGGGGAGGATGGGTGAAATAGGTGATAGGGATTAAGGAATGCACTTGTGAGGAGCACAAAGTGTTGAATGGAAGTGTTGAATCACTATATTGTACACCTGAAACTAATATTACACTGTATATTCACTAACTGGACTTTAAATAAAAACTTAAAAATAAATTCACAAGAAAGTTCCTTTAAATTCACAGGAAAGACAATGCTTCTGCCATTTTCTTTTGAAGACAAGCCCCATAAGACAGTACATTTGATCAAATTACAGATTTATTTATGTGATTTCAAAGTTAATATCATACAAATGCATTAGACCTAATTACACTTGAAACCTGAAAGAAAATGTCTGGACCCCAATTAGACCTTAATCACTAGGAATCTATTAATTGCTTCTCCAGAAGTTATAAAAGTGAATAAAATTGCGAACATCTATTAACTATTATTCAAGGGGTGAGGAGGACTAAAGATTTTTTTAATTAAACTTTTTGAGATAATTGTAGATGAAGTTGTAGGAAATAATACAAGGAGATCCTGTGTACTTCTACCCAGTTTCCCCTGGTGTTAGTATCTCACAAAACTATAGTATAATATCACAACTGGGATACAGACGCTGATAGTCAAGATACAGAACATTTCCATCACCACAAAGCTCTCTCATATTGCCCTTTTACAGCCACACCTACTTCCCTCCCACCCCCACCCTCTTCATCCCCTGGAAACCACTATCCTGTCTTCTACTTCTACAATTCTGTCATTTCAAGAATGTTATATAAATGGAACCATACAGTATGTAACCTTTTGGGGTTGGTTTTTTTCACTCAACATAATTCTCTGAGGATTCATTCAGGTTGTTATGTATAGCAATAGTGTGATTCTTTTCTGTATCTGAGGAGCATTCCAGGGTATGCTTGTTTAGCCATTCACCTTTCAAAGGACATCTGGTTGTCTCCAGTTTGGGGTGTTAAAGCTTCTAAAACATTCGGGTACATATTTTTATGTGAACCTAAGTCTTCGTTTCTCTAGGATAAATGGCCAGCAGTGCAAATTGCTGGTATGGAGGCTTAAAGATTTTGGACAAAAGACAGTTGAGTCTGAAGGTACCTATTGTCCCCATGCAAAAAAACAAAAAACAAAACAAAACCAAAATCAAAACAAACAAAAAGAAGGTAAGGTCTTCTTTGGGATCATCTGTCTGGGTGACTCAGGCAACCAGGACAGTTAAGAGGTTATTTATCGAAGAGTTTGTTGGACCAAGCATTCACAGGGGTCCTGGTATTTACCAAAGATAGTGTGTAGTAAGAACCATTCCACAAGTAGAGTTAGAAACACTAATGTGTGAGTATGAACAGGGAACTAGTATCTTTTGAGATTCACAGAGGGCTGAGTCTATTCCCCTGTGAATGAACGTAAAAGCTGAGCATAGTGAAGATTTCTTTTCAAGGTAGGAAAAGCAGGAGGGAGAAAGACAAGATACAGTCTGACTTTCCTGAAGGACTACTGTTAGGAGTGTATAATATTCTAGAGGCAGTTTTTTACTGTCAGAGGCTGTTAAAAGAACTTGGCTACTTCACCCAGAATGCTATCTGGACCCAGACTGCCTAGGTTTGGACTCTGGGTCAGTTGTATGACTTAAGCACTCAAAAGATAATAGTTACTCCCTTCCCAAGGACAGGCACAGCTCTGGGGAGACAGTTCTCTACTGTACTGAAGAGAGCCTGCATGGAGCCTTGAACATTGATCCCCTGGTAACAGAGCACCGTCCAGCAATGGAGTGACCTCTAGTGGGGAGTAAAGGCCTCCAAGAAAGGAAAAGAGAACGGATTCCTGGCAGAGGAAAAATCCACAGGAATGGTCAACAGTGGGAACACTCAAGCCCCCCCAAATCCTCTAGTTGTTCACCATAGCCTAGTTCCTAGCTCCTAGTGTCCATGAGAGACAGTGACTGGTTCAGAGACTAATTCCCTGGGACTGTGAAAAGCAGGACTCTGGGGGTAAGTCTTGAAGGGCTGGCACGGCCTAACATTTAAAACTCCTAACTCCATGCTCTGTGGCACCACCTAAGAGACTTCATGAGGCTGGAGCCACTCATCCTTTGGGATGAGGTAGTCACCTAGGTGTCAGTAACAAGGGCTCCCAGCACCACACAGTGCTTGTCTCAATCCAAGTAACAAAACAATAAGGAGGTTTTAGTGGAAGCATGTGAGTCACTGACTTGATGGAAAGTTCTAGTTAATAATCTTTCTCTATTTTTCTTTTGTTAATATTGGATCAGATCTATAGAAATTTAAGATAGTATTCTTGATGGTTAAGAACTAATGGAGAAAATCTGTTGTATTTTAATTTTAGTTAGTTATTAAACCTAACTTTAAATTGTTTTTCTATATCCAATACATACATACATAATGTATTGATTTATTTTTCATTTTGAAAGGCCACTGGGAAAAGGCAAGACTAAGTGCTACATTCCTGGTTCAAGTGGACTGACATTATGCTTACATAGCAACTTTGATCAGAGATCAAAGCAGCAGACACTTCAGCAAAATGCACGGGAAAAATGGCATACCTGGAGAGAGACGCATTTTCAGATCTGACTGCCTACATTTTCTAATGTCAGAGGGAAGTACTAAAACTGAGCGGTATACAGCAAATGGAAACCCAAATCTGGATTCTCTATACCTCATGTGGTTATTCTTAACCTTTTAAAAGGATACAGTTGTTTTAAAATATAAAAATAACCTCAAAGAACCATAAAATAAGAACTTCCAATGGAGTCATTAAATCCGAACTGCTAGCACTTTAGAATGACTGTTCTTAAAACCCAAGCGCTGCACAGATCCACAGACAGTGGGCAAGGGAAAAAAGCCGTATCTAAAAGAAATCTAGCTCTGTCCAAGTAAAAATTGTAACAAAAATTTAATTCCTTCCCAAAACATTAATAATGTGTTTCTTGTCTGCTTATCTTCAATAGCTATGTTTCTCTAATAGAGTGCTCTTAATAATTTCCAAGGCTCAGAGAGGTTAATGAGTCTACGGCCGCACTGCTGGAAGTGGCTTCAAATTGAGTCTGCAATATCTCGAATAGGCCGTGCCACCTCTACACAATTAAGAAAATCAGTAGAAAATGGTTCAAACAAAGCTTAGTTGTTTGTTCCCAACTGTTTGCAAAACTTCCTGCCAGAACTCGTCTCTAGAATGCAAAAAATGGATCTGATCTGTGTATCCTTGTAGATGACATAGTGCCTGGCACATTTTTTTTTGAAATCTAGACTTGGGAGAATCCAAGAATTCTTTGTGGGTTATACACTCAATTAAGTTCATCTTAACAAGATTTTAAGGTAACATTTTTTCTTATGACTAATTCTACATTTTGTTATAAATTTTTACAAAATATGAATATGAGCAAAGAGAAGAAAATAAAAGTTACCCATAATGCTACCTACCAACTAAAAATAACTATTATTACTATTTTGGGTGCTATGATCCTCCAGCCTTTTTTCTCTGTATGAATATATATTTAATTCATACTCTAAATACAAATGTTAAACTTTTTTACTTACTGTATTGTGAACATACGTCCATGTTACCAGTCTTCCAAAACAATTCTTAATTTTTAATTTTTAATGGTTACATTCTATAATTTTCCATAATTTTATTAAATTCCTTAGCACATTAAAAAAATTTTTGTTCCATATTTTTCCATCACACACATTTAAGCTGACATTTTAAGCCAATCAAAACAGTCTAAGAGAGTTTTAAAATAACATTTCTGGGGCGCCTGGGTGGCGCAGTCAGTTAAGCGTCCGACTTCAGCCAGGTCACGATCTCATGGTCCGTGGGTTCGAGCCCCGCGTCGGGCTCTGGGCTGATGGCTCAGAGCCTGGAGCCTGTTTCCGGTTCTGTGTCTCCCTCTCTCTCTGCCCCTCCCCCGTTCATGCTCTGTCTCTCTCTGTCCCCAAAATAAATAAACGTTGAAAAAAAAAATTTAAAATAACATTTCTGGTCAAAATTTGACTATCGTAATGGGTTCACAGGCAATGTACTTAAAAGATGTGACACAGATGGATCTGGCTGTAACACCTGGCTGTGGAACTAGTCTAATTTATGAACAAACAGTTTTACTTTGACAGCAATCCTGATGCAACACTTGCTTTACTCACTATAAAACTTCAAAGATTCTGCTGTTCCGTTAATCTTAAACTACAGTTCACTTTAGTTAGGATCCCTTTTATAGAATCCTTGTATATCCATTTTTTTGGAAGCTGTCTTAGAAGACCCTGGGAAATAAATTCTCATAGATCATATGATGAGGATCTCAATTCTTAACCTTTGAGGTATCTGTCCAAAATAAAGGCAAAATATATGGCTATTTATTTTGAGCTTCAAAAAAGGAAAAGGGTAGCCCTCTTCTGAAAGCATGGAAATAAATTTTTTAAAAAGAACTGAGAATATTACCCTTTCAGGATACTGCAGCACCATGAAGAACATGGGAAGGAGGAAGTTTATAAGTAGAACCTTCTGAATTTTACTTCTGAGTCTCAAAAATAATTGACAGAAGTTCAAAGAGTAATTTTAAGATAGATCTGGATCTGCTACAGATACATTTTTACTTTATATGTAATTTTGTGGTATTTCCAAGACTAATTTGATTTATTTAAAATCCTTGGGCCGCCTGGGTAGCTCAGTCACTTAAGTTTCCAACTCTTGATTTCAGCTCAGGTCAAGATCTCATGGTCGTGAGACTGAGTGAGATTCTCTCTCTCCTTCTCCCTCTGTCGCTCTCCACTTATGCACACACTCTCTCTCTAAAATAAAATTCTTAATTCTGTGATTTCTTCAATTACTTCATAATTAAAGCCTTATTAATGCAATAAAGGTGAGGTTGATTTGAAATGTGTGAACTACAGAATGCTACTAGAGGCCAGTTCTTTATTTTTAAGTCCATATAATAATTGGAAGTAGGCTAATCAGGTATTACTTAGTAGAGGTTCTTAGGAAAGAAAACTTACTGATAAAAAAAACCAGGATTTATTTATATGTCTGCTATTACTATGCAGCAACTGCTTAGCAAAATGAGATAGAAAATATTTAACATTTACTAAGTTATTACATTCCAGGCACTATTTAAGTGTTTTTCCTGGAATACCTGATTTAATCCTCATATAAACCCTTAAGGTAAGTATTATCATTATCCTCATTTTATGGGCAAAAAAACCTATGGCATTAAGTTTGGTTTCATAAAATTCTTTTCCATATAATGAAATAGTTTGGAAACTTTTTCCTCAAAGATTACATGAAGGGAAACATTAGTCTAGCCCACACACTCTGAATTAACTCCTTTCAAACATCTCATGCAAAGTAAAGTTTTCAAACTGCGAAAAAGCCCAATAAATACCTGGAAATGTTTCTTTACAGGAAGTATTGATCACATGCTTACAGGAAACATTCAGCCATACGTTATGAATTAACTCTTTGCAATCATCTCAAAATAATCCTTTCTAAGTGTGAGAAAACAACCACAAAATATTTGGAAATATTTTCTACTTTATAGGAAGTGACTAAATTCCTGGACTCATTATTCTCAAATATCTCTTACTCATTGGGATAATGAGAAAATGCTTGTCTAAACTTCCCTTTCTCCATCAGAAAATAAAAAAACACCAAATAAGGATTTCCGATATATATTTCCTCTGATGTTTGTATTACTTATAGTTTTGCATTATTAAAATTTAGTTACAATTCAACTTTTGAAAAGATATTGGCTTAAAATAAATAAAATTAATTGTTTCCAAAGGGTGTACTGGTATCCTGGATATTTTATTCTATTCTAATACTTTTCAGTATTTTCCAAAATCTTTACTGTGCCAATTTTACGCCGTTTAAAATTCTTAGCAAGGGACCTTCCCCCATAGGAAGTCTTCAGCTTATATTTTGTAATTATATAATAAGTATATTAAATAAGCACTGGGAAGTCAATCTGAAGTCTTTCATGCACATGTATTATTTTTGTAATAAAGTGATTTCTAAAAATACCAGTTTTATCTACAACAGCAGCACTTTATTTATATGACCTAATGGTGCCACCTTGTGGCCCACCTGGGCTTCAACTGCAACTTTAGCATCTAGGACGGGAATAAAGCAAGAGGGAGTGCTTGTAAGTTTCTCTTTGTTTCATTTCATTTTTTTTAAAGTTGTTTTTTAAATTAAGTTTCTTTATTTATTTTTAGTAATCTCTACACCCGACGTGGGGCTCAAATTCACAACCCTGAGATCAAGAATCCCATGCTCTGCTGACTGAGCCAGCCAGGTGCACCCCTCTCTTTGTTTCATTTCACCGTTACTTACCATTATAATTCTCAATAATCCTTAATTAGTGAAAATTCAGAGTTGGGATGAAGCTCAATGTTCCTTTTAAAAAAAAGTTCAGGGGCGCCTGGGTGGCTCAGTCAGCTAAGTGTCTGACTTCAGCTCAGATCATGACCTTGTGGTTCACAAGTTCGAGCCTCACCTAGAGCTCTGTGCTGACAGCTCAGGGCCTGGAGCCTACTTCGGATTCTGTGTCTCCCTCTCTCTCTGCCCCTTCCCCGCTCGTGCCCTCTCTCTCTTAAAAAAAAGTTTACCTAACATAATGCTGTACATCAATTATACCTCAATTTAAAAAATTAATGTTTAAAGTAAAATTAAAGTAAATTAATAGTATAAATGACGACTCTAGGATTATTCAGAAATCTAAATCTCAAACCCACCATAGCAGATTTCGTTTACACAAAACTGAAGTGCTAAAAAAGTGATGTTCCTACTTATTCATTTGGTGTTACTTCAAAAATACGGGAACTACAACTTTTTGTAAGTTATTCCTTATTTTCTAAATAGTTCACAAAATTTAAATCAGATTCACATCAAATAGTTTGAAGGCACAAGTGTTCTCAGGAGAAACTTAAATTCTTCCATGAAGTTTCTACAGCCAGGAGGCCCATTCAGGATTATTCAACGCAATCTCTTTATTTTACAGATAAGGATACTGAGAACCAGAGAGGCTGTAACTTCATAGGCTACTTTACAAACCAGCCCTTATTCTCAAGGTTCTAGCTCCATTCAGGATCCACAGTGAAAATAAAACATACATCATCTACACAACATAATGTTTATCACAATTCTATTGTCATCTGTCTGCACCTAATGCTTTAAATTGTGCACCAGATGGGTGCTAGCATGTCCTGCACCCTTCGTGCAAAATACCCATTCTAGTGACACAGGGCGGACAAGGCCCTCCCTACGCCCTGCAACCCCACAGAGGATCCAGTAGACATCTCTGAGGTGTCCTCTGGTTGCGTGTGAAGCTATATGAATCACCGTAGTCTAGAGCTCCATACTGCTTACATTTACGGCCTAAGACAACCCTTAAAATGCAAGAGCTCCTTACACATTATTAGACCCACATCCTACCCGACTCATTTCAACTTCCAGGGGCCCTGGTAAATAAGGAGACACAATGAAAAACCAACTGAAGAGAGACTAAGGAACCAACTTACCAAATAGCCTCTAAAAATGGCATGTTTATTTATAGGCAAAAAAGGACCACCATTTGGGGTGTGAAGCATTTCCTATTTCTCCCTACTGGAAATAAGAATTGAAGTTAAGAACTTTGGTAGGAAGCGAGTAAAGGGTTGAGAAGTGTCTGAGACTTTAAAGGAAACCTTTGTTTCCTTTCCTGCCACCCCTTCTTTGGACTGGAGGCAACCTATTTTGGGAAGGCATCTTCTGATACCCAGAGAAAAGAAAGTAGAGAGTGACATACTTAGAAATGACTCTAGGTTCAAGAAAGAGAAATAGGGACTTTTTTCCCCTAAATTTTCTAGGCCAGTTTGTGAGGATAAAAATAAGGATTACAGGAAGAAGTTGTTTTGGCTGGGGCTTTTCTCGTGATGCCACTTAGGAACCTAAGATGTGGGAAATGCCAATATTCTAAGGCACAGCTGAATCAGCAGTCCTGATAGCTCGTTCAACAGCATAGTAATCCCAAGTGAAAGGGACAATGAATTATAGCAATCTTCTTTCCAACTGAGACCTTGCTCCCAGAAAGCATCTCCTGTTAAAATGGCAGATCCATGAGTTGGCTCAGTTTAAGTCTATGTATTCAGAGTTCTAGAGAATCTTTCAGAAATGGGAATAGGGCTGGCAAATCCCTGTATCAGTTTCCTAAGAAACTATTTTTACAGACTGCCCAGAGACCTACCAGGTCGCTGTGACCAACGTGAGAAAGGGTGGTTAGTGACTAAGGATCTCAAGTTTTAATAGCAACATGACTCTTCATATAATTCCCTTGGTATGTCCCAAGACATAAATACTTAAAGGTTTTAAAAAATAACGCTAAGCTCGACAAAAATGTATCATGAAAAATACTTAAAAACAGCACTAAATACTAGCACACCAGGATGCTGAGAACCAGTACTGTAGTTATTAATGCTAGGCACTTTACATTTAAAATTTAAATAGACACAATAGTGGACAATGTAGTTTAATATACAACAAATTTCTGTCTGTGTATGTCTGTTGCCAGGTCTCTATTCTGTTCTAATAGTCTACGGGATATATATGTGCCAATATCACACTGTTTTAATCACTTTGGCTTCATCATAGTTCTTGGTATCTTATGTGGCAAGTCTCCCAACCTTGTTCTTCAAAAACATTATAACAATTATTTGCCATTTTCTATCCCATCTGAATGTCAGGATTATTTTGTCATGTATGACAGAAACCTTACTGGAAATTATATTTACTGCAAGTCATACCCAGATAACATGACAGAAACCTTACTGGAAATTATATTTACTGCAAGTCATACCCAGATAACATGGAATATCTGGATATTCTTTGGTATCTTTGGTATTCTTTGGTACCTTTTAATACATTTTTATAATTTTCTCCATTAAGGTCTTAGACATCTTTTACAAATTTTATTTTTAAATAACTTATTGCCTTTATTTCTGCTTATGATTGAGGTCTTTATTACAGTTTTGTTATTACTAGTACTAAGAATGAAACTGATACATGTGTGTTGACTCACATCAGCAATCTTGCTGAATTCTTACTAACTCTATTAATACATTTATAGGTTCTCTTGAATTTTCTTTGTTGAATTACCATATCACTTACATAAGTACAGTGTGTTAGTTTAAAAACATGCCCGCAAATTCTTTACTACACCTTTCTTCAAGAGGAGGAGTCAAAATCCCCTCCCCCTGAGTATGGGCTTATTAATTCACTATTAGCAAATAGGATATAGTAGAAGTGGCTTCCAAGATAGGTCATAAATTAGACAATGAAGCCTCCTCTTTACTCTCTCATGGATCATTCTGAAAAAAGCCAGCTGCCATGTCATAAGGACACCCAAGCAGTCCTACAGAGGTTTGTGTGATGAAGCATTGTCACTAGACAGCAAGGAACTGAAGCTCTTTGCCAACAGTCACGTGAGTGAGCTACCTTGGAAAAGATCCTCCAGACCCAGCCAAGCCTTCAGATGACTAGCCCAGGTTGAAATCTTGACTGAAACACTCTGAGTTTAAACCATTCAGCTAAGTCACTTTCAAATTCATGACCCACAGCCACTGCTAACCTTTGTAGTTTTCAAATTTATTGGCATAAAGTTATTCATTATATACTCTCATGACTAAAAAATCCCTAATATATCTGTATTGTTTCCTTTCTTGTTTCCGGTGGTTTTCTTGGTGTGTGTGTGTGTGTGTGTGTGTGTGTGTGTGTGTGTGTGTGTGTGCTTTTCCTTGTTTTTTCTTTCCTAGATTGTTATTGATAGAAGTTTGTATATTTAGTTTTTTTAAAAAAGTTTTTAATGTTTATTTTTGAGAGAGAGACACAGAGCATGAGTGGGGGAGGAGCAGAGAGAGAGGGAGAAACAGAATCTGAAGCAGGCTCCAGGCTCTGAGCTGTCAGCACAGAGCCTGATGCGGGGCTTGAACCCACAAACCGTGAGATCATAACCTGAGCCGAAGTCAGCCGCTTAACTGAGCCATGCAGGCACCCTTGTATATTTAATTTTTAAAGAACCAGGTCTGCTGTTTTATTGCTTCTGGTTCTGGTTTCTCTTTTGTTAATTTGTTATGTATTTATTTTTTCTACTTTAAGTTTTGTGGTTTCTTTTTCTACCTTGATTTGTACCCTTAACTCACTTTTACTCTTCCAACAAATTTATTTAAATCTATAAATTTACACTGAAGTGTCAACTGGACCCTACTGACTTTCACATGTAGTATTTCACATTGTTGTTTAAATATATATTTTCTGCGATGTCTTCTTTAACCTATTAATTACATAGAAATGCATTTGAAATACCCAAACATGGGATTTGAAAAACTTTTTGTTAATTTCTAATTCATTTGCATTGTGGTAAAAGAAAATGGGCCTTTGGGCAAGAATTTATTAAAATTTATTGACTTCCTTTTGGTTAATGTGCCATATATATCTGAAAAGAATGTATGAATATTAGTTGAAGACAGGATTCTACTCTCGATATAAATTTGATCAATCTTGTTACTTTTGTTGTGCAAATGTTCTACATTCTTCCAATATTTTGCCATCTGATATACTAGTTTCTGAAAGCAATGTTACAATTTTCCCCCAGGAATTGTGGCTTTATCAGTTATTTCTGTAATCCCATCTAATTTTGGATTACATTTTGAGACTATATTTAGGTACATGCACTACGGCTCTATCTTCCTGGAAGACTTTTATTAATGTGCTTCTTCCTATTAATGTTTCTTGCCTCAACATTTGACATTATTTAGCTTTCTATGTTTATAACTTTGGGGGAATATTTTTCTATATCAACCTTTATGTATAGCTTTTGTCTTACATGCATGTCTGGTAAACAGCAGGAAACTAGATTGCTTTTTAACTGTTTTGAAGAATTTTTTCCCATAGGTGAACTTAATCAAGTTACATTTTATATGATTTCTAACGTATTTGGACTTATGTCCACCATTTATTTTGTGTTGTGTATTTATTACCTTTTTCTTTCTCTCTCTCTCTCTTTTTTTTTTTTTTTGGCTTTTTTTCCTACCATCTCTTTCATTATTACCTTTGTTTCCTTTTTTTTTTTTTAAGTTTATTTATTTTTGAGAGAGACAGAGAGTGAGCATGAGTGGGGGAGGGGCAGAGAGACAGGGAGACCCAGAATCTGAAGCAGGCTCCAGCTCTGAGCTGTCAGCACAGAGCCCGATGCGGGGCTCGAACTCAGGAACTGTGAGATCATGACCTGAGCCGAAGTCGGAAGCTTAACTGACTGAGCCACCCAGGCGCCCCTATCAATCATATTCTTTTTCAAAAAAATCCCATGCCTCCCCTCTGGATTCATTCTTCTTTCTAGCTGAAGTTCACTTCTCCACCTCTTTCAGTGAGGATCCGTGAGCAGTAACCTGTCCCAGTCTTTGCAAATTTGCAAATGGCTCGATTTTGACTTTATTCTTTTGAGGTGATCATGAGGCTGTAGTTGCTAGTTACTTTGCATTAGCACTTTGAAGCTCTCGCTCTAATGCTTCCAGGCATCTATTATGGCCAGGAGATGTCTGCCTCAGTCTAATTGTTGTTCTTGCGTAGGAATGACTTTTTTTCTTTGTTTGGTTTAAAAATTTTCACTTTCTGCTTAATGTTCTACAGTTTCACTAAGGTCTACATGGGAGGATTTATTTATCATGTTAGGGATTCATAATGTATTTGTAATGTAAAGCACTCATGCCTTTCTAGAATTCTGGCGAATTCTCTTCAAATAGAGCTTTTCAACCCTATTTTCCTATTAGATATGTGCTGGAAACTCAATGTTCAATTTATCCTTTATTTAAAAAAAAAAAAAGTTCTTCTATGCTACATTCTAGGTGCAGTTTCTAGCACCTTCTTCTAATTCACTTATGCTCAGGCTGGTTGGAGTCTAAATGGTTATTACACTTTAGAAAAGGATCTCGAGGGAGGCGTTAAGGTGGTGGAGAAGTAGGGGGACTGGGATTTTCCTCCTCCCTCCAACACAGCTGTACTGAGGTCAAATCACGTGGAACATCCAGGGAATCAATCTGCAGAGTGGCAGAAGGATCTCCATAGGTGGAGGGAGACAGCTTGGCCAGACTGAGGTGTGTGTATGTGAATTGGGGGAGATCTCTGTTTTATCAGAGTAGGCACAGAGGAGAGCAAACCCCTTCTGTGGAGAGACAAAAGGGACCGGGAGACTGGAATTGCGGTACTGTGTTAGGACATGAGAAACACTTCTGTGGACAGCAGACTGCATGACTTTTCTTTGACACTGCCATGTGTGTGCTCCTGTGGGGGAGGGGAGCCACCCCCAGGGTGCAGCAGTGATCTCAGGGGCTCCCAGGTGCACTGGGAGAGAACAGACCCCTCCCTTGAGTATGGTGGGAAGAGGGTGTATTGCCTCCCCAAGGACAAAAGACCCCACAGGCACCAGCCAAAGGCCTTTTATCGGCAGGGTTGAGTGGCGCTATGTACCAAAACAGGATCCAGTTGGTGTAGGGCCCTTTAAGACATCGGGTTTTGAATCCCAGCCGAGCACCTAGGAGGCACAGGGGACTGTGGAGCAGGACAAGCTGACCGCCCACGCTGCTTGTGAGGGTTGCCTGAACAGTGTGGTTTGAAACACCCAGTCTGGGGAGGAGAGATTGGGGTGTTGCCATTTCGATCCCCATCGCCAACATGGTGGGGTTTCAGGGAGTAGCAGAGCTCCCCCAGTGGAGGTGGGACACTTACATCAAACCCTGCCCCTCTGTGCCTGGTAACTGCTCACCTACTGGAGTAGGACTGACACTGAGCCAACCAGATGGCCTCTTCTCCACAGGAGCACAGTCACTGGTCCCAGGCACCAACAGACCACTGTCTTGCGTTTTTGTGTGTTAGTCTGTCTTTTGCTTTTCTTCTTTTTCTTTCTACCCTATACTTTTTTTCTTTTGAAATCAGGCTCATAGTTTCTGATTTGGTTTTTGGTCAAATCTTATTATATATATAATTTTTTTCTATTTTGTTTGTTTAGGCATTTTTACTCTATTCTTTTTACACCTTTTCTATGTCTCCTTTATTTTCCTTTCTCTCTCTCTCTCTCTCTCTCTCTGCATTAAGCCTTATAGGTTTTTGGGTTTTGTTGTTGTTGTTTATTCTCTGCTTGGTCTTTTTTCTGTCCCTTTTGTCTTTCTCTTTGTATGGGATCAGGCTTCCCACCCCCCTTTCCTTTTTTCCAGGCTTACTTCAACCAACAAATCAAAGCACACCTGGTTGAAGGTCCAAACGCTCCACCACTACAAGCAAGGAGGAATTTTGCAGAGGACTGACCAAGTGGATAGAGCAGTCGAAACACAACGCACTGTGAAAAACACTTCCTGAAGTGCCAGGCCTTGGACAGTGTATGACCCATTTTTATTTATTTATTTATTTTTTTATTTTTTTTATTTTTTAATTTTTTTTTCAACGTTTATTTATTTTTGGGACAGAGAGAGACAGAGCACGAACGGGGGAGGGGCAGAGAGAGAGGGAGACACAGAACCGGAAACAGGCTCCAGGCTCTGAGCCATCAGCCCAGAGCCCGACGCGGGGCTCGAACTCACGGACCGCGAGATCGTGACCTGGCTGAAGTCGGACGCTTAACCGACTGCGCCACCCAGGCGCCCCTGACCCATTTTTAATATAGTAGTACTTGCAGGAGTACTTGCAGTAGTATGTGCAGGACACACAACAAGCTATTAAAACACACAAAAGACAAAAACCTAGCCAAAATGATGAAACAGAAGAATTCTCATAAGAAAATCCATCAAGAAATGATAGCCAGAGAATTTCTCAAAACAGGTATAAACAATATATCTGAACAAGAATTTAGAATAATAGTCATAAGACTAATAGCTGGGCTTGAAAAAAGCATAGAAAACAGCAGAGAATCTATTGCTACAGAGACTAAAGAGCTAAGAAATAGTCATGATGAATAAGAAATGCTATAAATGAGACACAAAATAAACTAGAGACAGTAACGGCAAAGATAAAAGAAACAGAGGAGAGAACAGGTGAAATAGATGATGATATTATGGAAAATTATGAAGCTGAAAAAAAGAGGGAATGGAAATTACTAGACCACGAGGGAAGAATTAGAGACCTAAGTGATTCAATGAAACAAAACAATATCGGTATCATAGGAGTTCCAGAAGAAGAGAGAGAGAAAGGGGCAGAAGGTTTATTTGAACAAATTATAGCTGAGAACTTCTCTAATCTAGGGAAGGAAACAGGCATCCAAGTCCAAGAGACACAGAGAACTTTCAAAATCAACAAAACAGGTCAATACCACAACACATCATAGTGAAACTGGCAAAATACAAAGATAAAGAGAGAATTCTGAAAGCAGCTAGGGACAAAAGAGCCTTAACCTACAAGGGTAGACACATAAGGGTAGTAGCACACCTGCCCACTGAAACTTGGTAGGCCAGAAGGGAGTGAAAGGAAATATTCAATGTGGTGAATAGGAAAAATATGCAGCCAAGAATCCTTTATCCAGTAAGGCTGTCGTTCAGAATAGAAGGAGAGATAAAGGCTTTCCTAGACAAACAAAAACTAAGGGAGTTCATGACCACTAAACCTGCCCTGCAGGAGATCCTAATGGGGACTCTGTGAGTGAAAAGCAGCAAAGACTACAGAGGACAAGAGACATCACCACAAGCATGAAACCTATAGTTAACACAACGACACTAAATACATATCTTTCAATTATCACTCTGAATGTAAATGGACTAAATATCCCAATCAAAAGACACAGGGTATCAGAATGGATAAAAACAAAAAGAAAAACAAAAACAAAACCCAAAACAAACAAGATCCATCTATATGCTGCCTACAAGAGACTCATTTTAGTCCTAAGGACATCTGCAGATTGAAAGTGAGGGGATGGAGAACCATCTATCATGCTACTGGATGGCAAAAGAAAGCCAGAGTAGCCATACTTATGTCAGACAAACTAGATTTTAAAACAAAGACTGTAACAAGAGATGAAAAAGGGCATTATATCATTATTTAGGAGTCTATCCATCAAGAGCTAACAATTGTAAATGTTCATGCCCCCAATGTGAAAGCACCCAAATACATAAATCAATCACAACCATAAACAAATGTATACATAATAATACCATGATTGTACGGGACTTTAATACTCCACTTACAACAACGAACAGATCATACAGGCAGAAAATCAATACAGAAACAACAGATCTGAATGACACATTGGACCAGATGGATTTAACAGATATATTCAGAACTTTTCATCCTAAAGTAGAATACACATTCTTCTCGAGTGCACATGAACATTCTCCAAAACAGATCACACACTGGGTTACAAGGTAGCCCTCAACAAGTATAAAAAGACTGAGATCATATCATGCATATTTTCAGCTCACACTGCCATGAAACTTGAAATTAACTACAAGAAAAAAATGTGGAAAGCCTCCAAATACAGGGAGGTTAAAGAACATCCTACTAAGGAATGAATGGTCAACCAGGCAATTAAAGAAGAAATTAAAAAATATATGGAAGCAAGTGAAAATGAAAACATGACAGTCCAAACCCTTTGGGATGCAGCAAAGGCAGTTGTAAGAGGAAAATACATTGCAATTCAGGCCTATCTCAAGAAGCAAGAAAGGTCCCAAATACACAACCTAACTTTCCACCTAAAGGAGCTACAAAGGCAGCAGCAAAGAAAGTCCAAAGCCGGCAGAAGAACAGAAATAATAAATATGAGAGCAGAAATAATATAGAAGCAAACAAAAACAAAAACAAAAACACAACAACAACCAAAAAACAAACAAACAAAAAACCAGAACACATCAATGAATCTAAGAACTGGTTTTTTGAAAGAATGAACAAAATTGATGAACCCATGGCTAGACTTCTCAAAAGAGAGAAAACCCAAATAGATAAAATCAGGAATGAAACAGGAGAGATGACAACCAACACCACAGAATATAAGCAATTATTAGAGAACACTCTGAAAAATTATATGTCAACAAATTGGACAATCTGGAAGAAATGGACAAATTTCTAGACACCCACACACTACCAACACTCAAACAGGAAGAAACAGAAAATTTGAACAGTCCCAGTGAAGAAAAATTTGAACAGTGAAGAAATTGAACTGGGTATCAAAAATCTCCCAACAAATAAGAGTCCTGGGCCAGATGGTTTCCCAGGGGAATTCTACCAGACATTTAAAGAAGAGTTAATAATTATTCTTTTCAAACTGTTCCAAAAAACAGAAACATAAGGAAAGCTTCCAGAATGATTCTATGAAGCCAGCATTACGATGATTCCAAAACCAGACAAAGAGCCCACTAATAAGGAGAATTATAGGCGATATCCCTGATGAACCTGGATGCAAAAGTTCTCAATAAGATACTAGCAAATCGAATTCAACAGTAGATTAAAAGAATTATTCACCATGATCAAGTGGGACTCATTCCTGGGCTGAAGGGCTGGTTCAACACTTGCAAATCAATCAACACGATACTTCACATTAAAAGGAGAAAGGATAAGAACCATATGATCCTGTCAACAGATGCAGAAAAAGCATTTGACAAAATACACCATCCATTCTTAATAAAAACCCTCAAGAAAGTCAGGATAGAAGGAACATACCTTAACATCATAAAAGCCATATATGAGAGGTCCACAGCTAATATCATTCTCAATGGGGAAAAACTGAGAGCTTTCCCACTAAGATCAGGAACATGACAGGGATGTTCACTCTCAACACTGTTGTTTAACATAGTGTTGAAAGTGCTAGCTTCAGTAATCAGACAACCACATGAAATAAAAGGCATCCAAACTGGCAAAACAGAAGCCAAACTTTCACCCTTTGCAGATGACATGATACTCGACATGGAAAACCCAAAAGACTCCACCAAAAAAACTGCTAGAGCTGACACAAGAATTTAGCCAAGTCACAGAATATAAAATCAATGTACAGAAATCAGCTGCATTTCTACACACCAATAATGAAGCAACAGAAAGAGATATCAGGGAATCAATCCCATTTACAATTGCATAAAAAAACATAAAATAACTAGGGAGAAACCTAACTAAAGAGGTAAAAGATCTGTACACTGAAAACTACAGAAAGCTTATGAAAGAAACTGAAGAAGACACAAAGAAATGAAAAAACATTCCATGCTCATGGATTAGAAGAACAAATATTGTTAAAATGTTGATACTACCCAAAGCAATCTACACATTCAATGCAATCCCAATCAAAATTGCACCAGCATTCTTCACAGAGCTTGAAAAAACAATCCTAAAACTTGTAAAAAACTACAAAAGACCCCAAATAGCCAAAGTAATGTTAGAAAAGAAAACCAAAGCTGGAGGTATCACAATCCCAGGCTTTAGCCTGTATTACAAAGCTGTAATCATCAAGACAGTATGGTACTGGCACAAAAACAGACACAATGGAATAGAATAGAGAACCCAAAAATGGACCCACAAATATATGGCCAACTAATCTTTGACAAAGCAGGAGGGAGTACCCAATGGAAAAAAGACAGTCTCTTTAGCAAATGGTGCTGGGAGAACTGGACAGTGACATGCAGAAGAATGAAACTGGACCACTTTTTTACACCATACACAAAAATTAAATTCAAAATGGATGAATGACCTAAATGTGAGACAGGAAACTATCAAAATCCTACAGGAGAAAACAGACAGCAACCTCTCTGGCCTTGGCCACAGCAACTTCTTACTTGACATGTCTCTGAAGGCAAGGGAAATAAAAGCAAAAATGAACAACTGGGACCTCATCAAGATAAAAAACCTCTGCAAAGCGAAGGAAACAATCAGCAAAAAAGGCAACTGATGAAATGGGAGTAGATATTTGCAAATGACAGATTAAAAGGATTAGTATCCAAAATCTATAAAGAATTTAACAAACTCAGCACCTGAAAAACAAATAATCCAGTGACGAAATGGGCAGAAGACATGAAATAGACACTTTTCCAAAGAAGACACCCAAATGGCAAACAGACACGTGACAAGATGTTCAACATCGCTCATCATCAGGGAAATACAAATCAAAACCACACTGAGACAACACCTCATATTGGTCAGAGTGGCTAAAATTAACAACTCAGGATACAACAGATGTTTGTCAGCATGTGGAGAAAGGGGATCCCTCCTGTGCTGTTGGTGGGAATGCAAGCTGGTACAGCCACTCTAGAAAACAATGTGGAGGTTCCTCAAAAAATTAAAAATAGAATTACCCTACAACCCAACAACTGCACTACTAGGAATTTATCCAAAGGATACAGGAGTGTGGATTCAAAGGGGCACATGCACCCCAATGTTTACAGCAGCACTATCAACAATAGCCAAATTATGGAAAGAGCCCAAATGTCCATCAACTGACGAATGGATAAAGATGTGGTATATACATACAATGGAATACTATTTGGCAATGAAAAAGAATGAAATCTTGTCATCTGCAACAATGTGGATAGAAATAAGCAAAATAAGTCAGAGAAAGATCATATGATTTCACTCATGTGGCATTTGAGAAACTTAACAGATGAACATAGAGGAAGGGTAGGAAAAATAAGATAAAAACAGAGGGAGGCAAACCATAAGAGCCACTTAAATACAGAGAATATATTGAGGGTTGATGGGAGTGGGGAAAATGGGATAGGCATTAAGGAGGGCACTTGTTGGGATGAGCACTGGGTGGATTTAAGTGACAAATCACCGGAAGCTATTCCTGAAGCCAGACTATACTTTATGTTAGCCAACTTGAGAATAAATAAAATAAAAAAATAAGTAAAAAGATAAAAAAGGATTTCAACTACTGTAACTTTTCCTTTCTAAGAGTTGTAATTAATTCTTCATATCTACCTGTTCTTGTTACTTTTTGTTTCATAATTTACTGTTCATTTTTAATCAATGAATCCTTTTTCTCTTTCAGTATATAGACACTTACAAGTCTGTTGGATGGTTTCCTAAAATTCTTTGCATCAGAATTGAATTTGTGTTCCAATGCTAATATCACTGGGTGAGTTTTTCTTAGCATTAGATCTTCATTCCTTTTGGAATTGGTGCTGCAAGCTTATTTTGAGACAAAGGTTTAGTTGTTTCTGTTCCCCATTCCTTCTCCCCCTGTGCTTACTCCCTCTGAGAGCTGCCTCTGCCTTGCCACCTGGGAATGTAGTTCAGAACCAGGTCTTATAAAAGGTAAGTTTGAGCTCTTGTCTCTCAGTGATAGTGGGGCTATTACAGACTTAGTTCCAGAGCCAAAGTCCAGTTCAGTTCCTGGCCGGGAGACTGCCATGTTGTGCCTTGCCAGGTCCAGCTTCCTGAAGCCATCTGGTTCTGGCAGCAGCCAACAGTTTTACTGGGACTCCTCCTGTGCTCCGGGAATCTCTACCCAAGGCCTTGACTTGAAGCTGTAACCCCACTTAAATTTTAGGTTTTAGGATCCGTGTTTAATTTATTTACTGCTCTGACTACATCTTTCTGGCTTCCTCTTTTTATGTTTGATCAATTATGGCCATGTGCTGAAATATGAACTTAACATACCATTTCGATCTAAAACTAATTATGTGTTTTTCTTTTATGTTTATTTTCTAGAGAGAGAGCACGCACATGCACGCAAGCTGGGGAGGCACAGAGAGGTGGGGGGAGCAAGAGAATCTGAAGTGGGCTCCCAGCTGTCAGCGCAGAGCCTGACGTGAGACTCAAACTCACCAAGCATGAGATCATGACCTTAGCTGAAGTCAGACGTTTAACCAACTGAGCCATCCAGGCGTCCCTATATGTGTTTCTCTATCCTCAGATGCTCAGTGTCATTGTAGTGGACACGTCGGCTGCCTATCTAGTATCCATTCTTACCTTCTGCTGCCTATAGTACCCAACGGTATAACTTTTCACTGCCCATATGCCTTGAAAGGGTCATCCCTGATTATTTTAAGCCATGTAATAATTACATTCCCCTAGCTGTAGTGTTTCTTTAGAGGTGGACATGTGACAAGTCCAGTAAGACTCTGCTTGGAATGTTAGAGTGATACATTATCTTTTTTTCCTGAAAATATGGTATGTAAACACCTAAAACTGCTTTAGTCATTTTGACATATATTTTATATACATGTGCACACATACACACACATGTACACACACACACACACACATACAGCCTGCACAAAGAGTAGATAGAGAAATGGAATCAAGCCTTGATTAAACCTCACTTAAAGCACATTATTAACTCTGGACTTTTTAAATACAGGCATTAATAAAGTACCTTTTATATTAAGACAATTTAAATTGGGTTTTCTGTTACTTAGAGTCAAATATTTAAATGACACAGAATCTAAAGTGGTCATTACTACTTGATACCTAACCTACTGCTACATGCGCCTGTCACTGCTTTCCAAGAAGGAAAACATATTGTTTGTGTTCCATGTTTCAGCAAAAGACGAAGGTCAAAGGAAGGGTGGGGTGTAATGATACCAAACTCTCTTCAAGAATGAGATGAACTGAATTATGGTCTAAGAAAACCCACATCTAAATGGAACAAATAGCACAAGGGATCGGATGCTGACAGAGCACTAGGTAAATTCTAGGAACTGACCATGGAGATAACCAGCAGAACAAGCTAAAAAGATACTCTGAATAAACAAGTGAGATAAAAATACACTCACTGTGGGAAAACTCTTTATAGGGAATACCAGTTTTTGTTTTTAAGAAAAAAATCAATGTAACAGTTAACAGGCAAAACACAGCCAAAAGATGGGGAACGGCAGAGAGACTTGAAGAAGCAGTGTCAGTTGGCAACTGGAAAAAAAATGACTGATGTTAGGACTGAAAGTGCCACCAAAGTTACAAATGCCTAAATTCTTCCAACAATGTTACACTCAGGATATTTATTATTATTATTGTTATTATTATTATTTTGAGTGAGAGAGGGTGCAAGTAAGTGAGGGCAGAGGGAGAGAGAGAATCCCAAGAGGGGCACATAGAGAGAGAGAGAGAGAGATAAAGCGAGTGAGGGAGGGAGACAAAGGAGGGAGGGAAAGGGAGAGGGGGAGAGATGGAGAGGGGGAGAGAGGGAGAGAGAGAGGGGGAGAGAGGGAGAGAAGGAGAGAGAGAGGGGGAGAGAGGGAGAGATGGAGAGAGAGAAGCAGGGCTCACTCAAAGCTGGGCCCGTATTTTTTAACCGAAGTGGGGCTCGAACTCACAAACCATGAGATCATGACCTAAGCCAAAGTCAGATGCTTATCACCTGAGCCACCTAGGCACCCCCCAGGACATTACTTTAAAATTAAACTTTGGTTAAAGGGGGAGAAAAAGACATCGTAATTAATAAGATAAAATATATAGGATATTTGGCTAGCTTTAATATATTGAGTTTAATTTTTTTTAATGTTTATTTATTTTTGAGAGAGACAGAGACAGAGAGAGCATGAGTGAGGGAGGGGTAGAGAGACACAGGGAGTCACAGACTCCAAAGCAGGCTCCAGGCTCCGAGCTGTGAGCACAGAGCCTGATGTGGGGCCCGAACTCATGAACCGTGAGATTGTGACCTGAGCCGAAGTTGGATGCTCACCCGGCTGAGCCACCCAGGCGCCCCTGATATACTGAATTTAAAAAGTAAAATATAGAAGAGTATCTAGTCTCATAAAGACCCAACGTGGAAAAATTAGCTAAATAAACTACGAATTTGCGTTCTTGCATTTCTTTCTGACTCACTTGCTACCATCCCTAAATAGCATTGTGCACGTATCTTTTAATTGACCGTATTCAGAAATTTATGAAACGTACTACCTATTAGTACTTAGCAACATTTTCATAGATGTGTCTCCTCAGGGAAGGGAAACAAAAGCAAAAATAAACTATTGGGATTACACCATAGTAAAAAGCTTTTGCACAAGAAACCATCAACAAAACAAAAGGCAATCTACTGAATGGGAGAAGATATTTGCAAATGATATTACCTAATAAGAGACTAATATCTAATATATATAGAACTTATAGAACTCAACACCAAAAAAGACAAATAATCCAACTTAAAAATGGGCAAAGAACCTGAATAGACATTTTTCCAAAGACATACAGATGGCCAGAGACAAATAATGTAAAGCTGCTCAACATCACTAATCATCAGGGAAATGTAAATCAAAACAACGAGGTATCACCTCACACCAGTCAGAATGGCTAGGAACAGAAAGACAAGAAATAACAAATGTTGGCAAGGATATAGAGAAAAGGGACCCTGCCTGCACTGTTGGTGGGAATGCAAATTCGTGCAGCCACTATAGAAAACAGTATGGAGAGTCCTCCAAAAATTAAAAATAAAAATACCATATGATCTAGTAACTCCAATGCTGGCTATTTACCCAAAGAAAATAAAAACACTAAGTTGAAAAGATATATGCACCCCTATGTTTATTGAAGCATTATTTACAATAGCCAAGATAAGGAAGCAACCCACGTGTCCATCTATAGATGAATGGATAAAGAAGATATGGGTTGTGTGTGTTTGGATAAAGAAGATACGGGTTGTGTGTGTGTGTGTGTGTGTGTGTGTGTGTGTTTACATACACATACAATGGAATATTACTCAGCTATGTAAAAAAGAATGAGATCTTGCCATTTGTAACAACATGGGAAGACCTACAGGGTATTATGCTAAGTGAAATAAATCAGACGGACAAAAACCATATGATCACTTATATGTGGAATTTAAAACAAACAAACAGAAACAGACTCATAAATAGAGAGAACTGGTGGTTGCCAGAGGTGAGGGGAGTGGGGGAAATGGGCAAGAGGTGAAGGGGATTAAGAGGCACAAACTTCCAGGAAAAAAACAAGTGCCACTTATTGGCTAGCTTGTTGAATACATACAAATATCAGTATTTCTTTGGTATATATGTGTTTATGGTTAAAGGACAGAGAACTAGAAAACAACAAACTGGGGGCGCCTGGGTGGCTCAGTCGGTTAAGCGGCCGACTTCAGCTCAGGTCATGATCTCGTGGTCCATGAGTTCAAGTCCCTCATCAGGCTCTGTGCTGACAGCTCAGAGCCTGGAGCCTGTTTCAGATTCTGTGTCTCCCTCTCTCTGACCCTCCCCCATTCATGCTCTGTCTCTCTCTGTCTCAAAAATAAATAAACGTTAAAAAAAAATTTTTTTTTAATAAAAATAAAAAAAACAACAACAACAAACTGTCCCTTTTTTAATCAGATGGGTATATGTCTGTTTGTCAAACATGGTTTGGTCTTAGAATTGTTTTGTTTCTCTAATAATTACTGGCAATAACAATAATAATAAATAAGTATTTAAGGTTTCTAAACTCTTCCTTGGAGGAAGTGCAACAATCCTAGTGAACAAAGACAAGCTTCAGAAAAACTAAACAGCACTGGGGCACCTGGACAGCTCAGTCAGTTAAGTGCTGGACTCTTGATTTTGGCCCAGGTCATGACCTCATGGGGCATGAGATCAAGCCCCACCTTGGGCTCTGCACTGACAGCATGGAGCCTGCTGGGGATTCTCTCTCCATTATTCATAATAACCAAAATGTGTAAATAACCCAAGTATTAGTTGACAAATAATACACACACACACACACACACAATGGAATACTATTCAGACATAAAAAAAAAATATGGAAAATCTATCATTTACAATACCATGATTAAACATGGAGGACATTATACTAAGTGAAATAAGCCAGACACAGACAAATACTGTATGATCCTATTTATATGTGGAATTAAAATGTTCAATTATTTATTTTTGAGAGAGAGAGAGAGAGTGCAAGCAGGGGAGAGGCAGAGACAGACGGAGACAGAATCCAAAGCAGGCTCCAGGCTCTGAGCTGTCAGCACAGAGCCTGATGTGGGGCTCGAACCCATGAACCATGAGATCATGACCTGAGCCAAAGCTGGATGCTTAACTGACTGAGCCACCCAGACGCCCCATATGTGGAATTTTAAAAAGCCTAACTCAAAGAACCAGAAAATAGAATGGTGGTTGTCTGGGACTGAAGGGTAGAGGAAAAGATACCGGTTAAAGCGTACAAATGTTCAGTTTCAAGATGACTAAATTCCGAGGTTCTTTTTATTTATTTATTTTACTTATTTTTAAGACTTTATTTGAGAAGGCAGAGAATCCCAAGAATGTTCCGTTGCTGTCAGCAAAGAACCCGACATGGGGCCTGATCCCATGAATTGAGAGACCATGCCCTGAAGCTGAAGTTGGATGCTTAACCAACTGAGCCACCCAGGCACCCTAAGTTCTGAGATTCTAATGTACAGTATGCTGATTATAGTTGGTAATACTGTATTGTGTACTTGAAATTTGCTGAGTAGATATTAAGTGCCTTAATACACACACGTAACTGCGTGAGGTGATAGATGTATTAATTAACTTGACTGTGGTAATCATTTCACATAAGTATATAAGAATACCAAGGGGTGCCTGGATGGCTCAGTTGGTTAAGTGTCCGACTTCAGCTCAGGTCATGATCTCAAGGCTCCTGAGTTTGAGCCCCACATCAGGCTCTGTGATGACAACTCAGACCCTGGAGCCTGCTTTGGATTCTGTGTCTCCCTCTCTCTCTGCCTCTCCCTCACTTGCTTGCACTCTCTCTCTCTCTTTCTCTCTCAAAAATAAACATTAAAAAAATTTAAAAAACACAGATAAAGAATACTAAATCATCACATTGTACCCCTTAAAGAATCATGCTGTGCTAGCTAAATATATACAATTTTTATTTGTCACCAATACCTCAATAAAGCTGGAAGAAAAAGGAACAACATCTTTTTAATCTGTAAATTAGAAGCTCCTTTGTCAATGATTTTAGTTTTCATATATAAAGTTTAAGTTAAGTTGATCATTCTAATGTTTATGTATTGGTTTAGAAAAAAAAAGGATTTTATTACAAAGATATAACCATAAAGTTAAGTTTTAATATCAAAAATTATATTAAATAGGTAAATCTTTTACACACAACACAAAAGAGTTCTTTATGGAATGCCTACACACGATCTAATTCTCTATTTTCCTTGTAAGACATCTAGGAAAAGTCTTTAGTAGAATGGTACTAAGCAAATTTGGTATGACAATTTCCATAGCATAGTGACAATCTCCAAAGTTCTTTCATTTTTAAAGGGTGAATAACAAAAGAAAAGTCAACATGGAGTTAATGAAAAATTCTGCACCAAAAGAGGTTCATCAGCTCCACATGAAGAAAGGCATACCACTGAAAATTATTACCAGTAGTAGTAGTATTTCTTTCCACCAGTCATTGATAAAATAATCCAAGTCTAGTTGCTAAGTAAGCGAAGGTGGAAATAAAATTATTTACTATGGAAATGACTACAGTGCTTTCAAATTATATATGGAAAATGTACAGCTAACCTCCTCTGCAGAGTTGTCTATACTTGTAGACTCCAATCCCTCTCCTATTTTCTCTGTAAACCGGGTTTTAGACTAGTTTTTCTCCCTCACTGTTCTCCTGAAAGTGCTTCTGCACGATCACCGATGACCTTCGCGTTGCTAAATCCACTGGCCATTTCACCATCCTCATCTACATGACTTCTCCAACGAGCAGGACACAGATGATCACTTTCTCCTTCCTGAAACACTCTCTTCACTTGGCTTCTAACACTCCACACTCCTATCTCCAAAGGCTTCTCCTCCTCAGGAAGATCTTAATCTCACCAATCATCTTTCCACAAAGCCCAGAGCTCAATCCTCTTTTCTTTAGACCAGATCTCATACAATCTCATGGTTCTAAACACTATCTATTTGCTAATGACTCCCAAATTTCTATTTCGAGTCAGGATCTTTCCCTTGAACTCCAGCCTCCTATAGCCTCATTTGAACAGGCATCTTAAATCTGACACATCTAAAACGAAACTCTTGATTGCCATCCCACTCACCTCCCCTTATCTCTCCACCCTCAAATCTTCCCCATCTCAGTAAACAGCAACTCCATCCTTCCAACAGCAGGCCAAAGGCCTTCGAGTCATGCTTCCTCTTTTAGTCCCGCACTCCACATCCAGTCCATCCGTAAATTCTGGCAGATACCACCTGGTCTGAGCGCCCATCACCTTTTCACTTGGATTTCTGAACCAACCTCCTAACCAGTCTCCCTGCTCCATCCTTGCCCCAACAATTGATTCTAAACACAGCAGCCAGAGCGATCCTTTAAAAACACTGGGTCAGAGAGGCACCTGGGTGGCTCAGTTGGTTGAGCATCTGACTTTGGCTCAGGGCATGATCTCAGGCTCGTGGGCTCAAGCCCCACATCAGGCTCGGTGCTGACCGCTCAGAGCCTGGAGCCTGCTTTGGATTCTGTCTCCGTCTCCCTCTCTGCCTCTCCCCTGCTTGCGCTCTATCTTGCTCTCTAATATAAATAAATGTTAAATTAAAACAAAAAACAACAAAACAATGTTGAGTCAGATCCCCCAACTCCTCTGCTCAAAACCTTCCATCCACTCCCCTCCTCACTCAGAGAAAAAGCCAAGGTCTTTACCAAGGCCAGTTTAGCTCTCAGATCCCACCCCACCCTCCCTCACTCTGCTCAAACCTGCTGGCCTCCTTTTGCTGGTCCTCCAGTAAGACTGACAGTTTCTGGGCTTCAGCACCTGCCTGGTATACTCTTCCCTAGATAGCTCCAAAGCTGTCCCTCACTCCCTCAGGTTTTGTTCAAAAATCTCCATGACGCCGTTCCTTATTTTAAAACTACATCTGCTTCTTCTCTGGTTCTTCCTATCCCCCTTCCCTGCTTTATTTTTCTTCTTAGCAACTGTTACCATCTGACTGGATATATTTTATTTTAATTCTTAAAAATTATTTTGTTTAGGGGCACCTGGGTGGCTCAGTCAGTTAAGCGTCCGACTTCGGCTCAGGTCATGATCTCGCGGTTCGTGAGTTCGAGCCCCGTGTCGGGCTCTGTGCTGACAGCTCAGAGCCCGGAGCCTGCTTCCGATTCTGGGTCTCCCTGTCTCTCTGCTCCTCCCCACTCACACTCTGTCTCTCTCTCAAAAATAAATAAACATTAAAAAAAATTTTTTTTTAATTATTTTGTTTATTGTACCCACCCGCACATTCCTCCAGTGGAAAGTTAGCTCCATGAGGACAAAGATTTTCCTTTGTTCACTCTTCCATCCCCAGTGTGTAGAACAGTGCCTGGCCATGGAAGGCACTCAATATACAGTTGCTACAAGAATGCTGAATACGCAAACTCTTGGATGCTGATAAGGCGAAGGGATTTGGGAGACGATAATATCCAACCTCTTTCCACATGGGAAATAGGACATCCCTTCTGACGTTCATAGGAACTGTGCAGTCTTTATCCTTTAGAGTAACTCAATGTGTTCTAAACATGGCAAAAATCTCTTCATTCTCTTTACTTCAGTCTCTCTCTAATGCCTTTCCTACATCCAGTAAGAGATGAACTTACTGTCATTGAAAAATCTCTCATTTCCCTTCAGCACTACTGTCATAATATTGCAAAGGCAAAGCAAACGCATTCAAAATGGTATCGAAATACAAATAACGAAGAGAAGTAATTAACTGCATAAACAACCAAATAAACCCAAGTCTATTCCAAATCAAACTGCACTGGGAGCGATGAGCTTAATTTATTATCCACTGTAACCTTTAATGAGCAAACAGTTTTCTCATGAAACTCCTTTAAAACTAAAAAGAAGCTGGTATGGGGCCCTTGCTCATAGCCATGAAAATTAAGCGCGAGAGAAACCAGTTCAGGCTACAAATCAAATCAAACACGTCTAGAACATGCCTGGACAGGTGACAGGTACAGAAGCAGACCACTGGAGTAAGGCAGATGAGGCTCAAATCCCAGCTCACTCTTGTCTAGCTGTCTTGTCTAGCTGTCTGACCGGCGACAAGTTAACTCAGACTCTCCGTGCTCGGTTCCTTGTCTGTAAGCTGGAAATGGAACTTCACAGGGTTGCTGCAAGAGGTATTAGGTATTTCGAACACTCAGCACAACGTCTGACACATAGTAAGCTCGGAAAACAGTTATTACTAGAATTCCTATACCACTGATACTATAGCTAGGAGCTCCTTGGTACCATTGTTATTCTTTAGTGAGAAGTGTTACTATTCAATGGTGGTTTTTTTTTTTTGTTTTTTTTTTTTTGTTTTTTTACCTAGTGATGTTCAGTAGCCAGTTTTAAAGAATAAATGTATCTTCTCCTCGAGGCAGAGCACTGTATTGGATAGCCTGGCGGGTAAAGCACCTGCTTCCTAGCATTGCACATTAAGAGGCAAATGCTGTCTTTAAACACGGGGCCATGTGCCATTCTGGACCGCTCACTCACACCCCAACAGCTGCTTACGCCTAGACTGCAGGGTCCTTCCGACCAGCCACGTCGCGCGGTGCGCAAGCCGCGACAGCACGCGCTGGGTCCGGGCGCAAAGACGAAGCGCCGGCGGAGGGCTGCGGCTCAGGCAGCCCGATTCATCGCGAGCGGGCCCCGCCCCAGGCCCGCCCGCCGCGGGCCGCACACCCCGGCTGCCTCCTCCAGCGGACTGTCACGGCCTTTACCCGCAAGAGCAAACAAGAACCCTCGCCTCGCAGGCCTTTTCCCAGCCCCCACGGGCGGCACGGCCCAGAGGGAAGCCAACACGGACCCGCGACGCCCCGGTCTGGCTCCCTCCGGTCGCCGAATAGGGGCGGGGGCCCCGGGCCGCCTCCCCCACTCACTCCCCCAAAGCCCGTCTCCCAGGCCCCCGGCCGGGGCTCTCCGGTACGTCGGGGCCGGCAGGGGAGGTGTCAGCGGTTCCGTCCTGGGGCCGCCTACGGGCCCCGGTCCAAGTACCTTCGAACAGGCCGAGCACCGGCGGCGGCGGCGGCGGCAGCTCCAGGCTGAGGGAAGGAGAGGGGCGGGCCACCGAGACAGGCGGAGCCCCAGTTGTGCCAGAGCGGCCTCACGCCGCGTCGGTCGGCGCGCCCTCTGGAGGCGGGAGGCCCCCTCAGCGGCTCGGCCTGCCCTGAGCTAGAAACTCGGAAAGAACCCTCTCTCCATTAACTGCGCCTGGAGAGGAGAATGACAACCTCAGAAGAGGCTTTTCAGACCCGAGTCCAGGAGGATTTCGCACTTTTCACGTCTTTTTCTAAATATACATCCCACCTCCAGATAAATGAAGGCTTCAAAGCAAGGACAGTTTTATTAAAAGCTGTAGGCATCAACTAATACTCACTGGCTTCTGGGTAAGTCTAATGTAATAACCCAAATGGACATAGTCGTGACTGCTCTAATTCTAAAATATGATGCGAAGTTGTTGTTTGTTTGTTTGTTTTTTTCTCAAAAACGGTTTGAATATTTACATCCCACTTTTCTAAGATTCCTGGACTAAATGCAACTTGTATACAGCCAAAACTCATTGAAAATGTGGTGGGTGGTGGGATGGTTAGAAATTAATTTACTGGGAACTTAAAAAAAAATACACACACACACACACACACACACACACACACACTCACACACTCAGCTGGTTAAACGACTGACTCTAGATCTCAGCTCAGGTCTTGATCAGGATGGTGAGTTCAAGCCCAGGGTGGGTCACGCATCTGGGACTTGGAGCCTACTTAAAAAACAAAAATAATAAAAATTTAAAAAAGAATTATGATTTCAAGGCATTCCACATTTTCTTGTGCATTAACTACCAATGCATTAACTACTCTTTGAATTGATGACATTTATTAACCAATTCATCATGGATGTCTTCCTTGTGGTTTGGGTTGAGTTTAAAATATCTTCATCGATGCCTGTAAATTGTGCCAAATCAGGAAAGAATTTAAATCTTTTCCCAGTGTGTTCACAGAATGCACTTCTCTTCATTAATTGGTTTACCAAACAATCGGAAAGCCCATTTATTACTTCTTTTCAAACATATTCCCCCCCCTTTATGAATTACTGCCTTTGTTTGACCTGAAAAAATGCAGGGACTGTGCAGACAGCCTTTTTTCTCTGATGAGATTAAGGGAATGAAATGTATGCTACACATATTCTGTGAATCTTCCCTGTCACTACACCAGGGGACATCAGCAGATTGGTCATTAGGAGTGCTCAGAGAATCCATTCCTGCACTTCCAATAAGTTAATGCTTCACATGACCATGAACCCATGAACGTGCCCTATTAAATGCAAACCAAAGTATCCCCAACTGCATTTCTGCTTAGCAAGAGCCCAAAAATGTCTGTATTCACTCCAATGTTACTCACCCAGAGAAGAGAGCCTTGGGAAGTCTGAGTGGAAAAAGACAGCAGTCTTTATTGTAGTTAAAATGTTTTTTTTTTTTTAATTTTTTTTCAACGTTTATTTATTTTTGGGACAGAGAGAGACAGAGCATGAATGGGGGAGGGGCAGAGAGAGAGGGAGACACAGAATCGGAAACAGGCTCCAGGCTCTGAGCCATCAGCCCAGAGCCCGATGCGGAGCTCGAACTCACGGACCGCGAGATCGTGACCTGGCTGAAGTCGGACGCTCAACCGACTGCGCCACCCAGGTGCCCCTGTAGTTAAAATGTTTTAATTTTGCAAGCTTTATGGAAATGTTTGACCATGTGTACATACTTCCAGAGTTCCTACCAGGGTCTTGGAAGGGACCTGTATAAGGGAGAGGGGAGGCTGTATTCCATATTGTCACTGTAACAAATCATCACAAACTCAATGACCTAAAACAACACTAATTCCTCATGTTACAGTTCAGGAGGCCAGAAATCCAAAATCAGTTTTATTGGGCTACAATCAAAGTGTAGGCAGGGCTGCATTCCTTCTGGAGGCTCTAGGGAGAATCTGTTTCCTTATCCTCTCCAGCTTCTAGAGGCTGCCCACATTCGGTGGCTCGTGGCCCCTACCTCCATCGTCAAAACTAGCAATGTAGCATTGTTTCTCCTTCTGTCCTCTGCTTCCATTCTTGCGTCTTCTCTAACTTTGACCCTCTTGCCTTATTATAAGGGCCCTTGGCTTACATTGGGCCCACCTTGATAATCCAGAATCTCTCCATCTCAAGGTCTTTAACTTAATCGCATCTGCAAACTCCTTTGTACCACACTAGGTAACAACATCACAGGTTCTGGGGATTAGGACATGGCCATCTTTGAGGGGATGTTATTCATCCTACTACAAGGGCTCTGAAGCTCAAACTCCATTCCCTTCAGGTGAATCTGCCTCTTCTTCCTCATTACCAAAATCTGTTTGGTCCTGAGTTCTGATTGTGAGACTTCGTTGGGGAGAAATACCTGTAATTACAACTGGGATAAGCGTTACGGGGGCAGAGAGAAGAAATGCTGTAAAAAAGACAAATAACATGGGACCTAATTTAGGTGGAAGGGCAGTGATACCTCTGAAGAAGTAATGTTTCATCTGAGACACAAAGAATGAGGAGGAGTTAATTATGCAATTAACAAAGAGAGTGTTCCAGACAAGGGAGTAGTACGTGTGGCCCAGGAGTGGTGATGTCAGAAGGTCAGCATGGGGGTGCCTGGCTGGCTCAGTCAGTAGAGCATGCAACTCTTGATCTCAGGGTTGTGAGTTCAAGCCCCACGTTGGACATGGAACCTACTTTAAAAAAAAAAAAAAGTTCAGTGTGGCCAAATTGTATACCTACCATTGAATCCTTAGCACTAACACAGTGGCACATAGTAGGGGCTCAATAACATTAGCTTAGTAGTCCCCAGCCCTGGCAGCACATTACGGTCATTGCAGGAGCTTAAAAACACCTACACCCAGGTCCTAGCCGAGACCAAATAAGAAGCGTTTTGAAGCATAGACCTGGCATCTGTATTTTTAAAAGCTGCTCAGGGAATTCTGTGCAGCCAGCGTGCAGAGTTGAGAACCACTCTGTCACGTACAACTGAGTGAATGAATGAATGAATGAATGACAGAGAACATTTGCTTGGCATAGGATTTTCTTTTAGGTGGTTTGCTTCTGGTTAGGGAAAAAAGGAGTTTGGGCTATATTGGTGGTATATTACGATCCAGTCTTAGAAAATGCAGAAAGGGCTTTCAAAAACATAATTGAACACCTATCAGAAGAGACTCAAAGTGATCTGGCAACCATCCGCATGTAACCAATTGTCTCCGTAGAAAAGAGATGTGTTGGAATGGGAAGGTGTTTCAAAAACACACCCTACCTACAAAGGAAGAGGAACTTCTACTTGTTGAACTTTAACGTTCCAGGTTGGTTTTTTGTAGTACTAATGAATGGCCATCAGAGGGAGACGTGCTCCTGTAAGTGTTGCTTCTCCGGGTCGCCCATCCCAGACACCAGGCTGGGGAGAGAATCGGGTATTTTTAACAACACTGCTGATTCTCAAGGATTAACCATTGAATGACTAAGTCACACACAGGGTATGAGGCATGTAGCATATATTTGTCTACACCAGAGTAAGATTCATTTCGGTTTCCCAACAGTTTAAACATTGAAACCACCAGAAAAAAAAAAAAAAAATGAAGCGTGCACGTATGCCAGGCATTGTGTTTGCAACACTGAGGAAAAAATTTGAAGCCTAGTAGAATAATCTGTTCCTCCAGCAACCAGCACAACTAGAAATTAAGTATGTAAGCAAAACTTTCTGAAAGGGATCTCTCTCCCTTTATTCATTTGCAAAGGAAACATCTTAGATCTTGAATTTCTGGAGTTACTAAGAGTTGCACCCCTGGAAAGAAGAAAAGAACTTGGCTTCTTGCTACAACAGCCATTTGCTGTTTTTCTTTGCACTTATCCACACATGCCGGAACCACACGGATTTTCACACATATATTAGACGAAATAATGTATGTGATGGGAACGTATATAGTGCTTAGTCCTGATTAAGCTTCCCTTCCAAAAGTTAAGGAGCTGATCATTAGTAAGGGAATACCTTTTGCAAGGGTTTAAGCAAGTGAATTGCTTTGCAAAGCCTTTAAAAATGATGTGGAGCACCTGGGTGACTCAGTTGAGCATCCGACTCTTGATTTGGGCTCAGGTCCCGATCCCAGGGTTGTCGGATTGAGCCCTGCATCAGGCTCCACACCGGGCGTGAAGTCGGCTTGAGATTCTCTCTCTCCCTCCCTCCCTGGGGGAGGAGTCCAGGAAGTGAAGGTGTAGAAGAGGGTATTGAAGCATCAGATAAAATGTCACAAACTTGTCTGCCTGAGGATTCTGGATGCCAAGCATGGCTTGGGTCTCTCTGAGGTGGGCTCCCCAAGGGAAAGCTCATGGAGAGGTCTATGCAGGTTGATGCCTAAATAACTACTGCTTCTGTGAGTCCCCTACCAAGCATCTGGTGGTGGGCCCAGGGCTAGGCAGGGCCAGTAGGCGAGAAGAGGAGCTAGATACGGAGTGGAGGGGGGCAAGGACGAATTAGAAACTGTGGGTAACTTCCCATCTGCATGTCATTGTACCTGATGGTGAAGAGACCCTCAGAAGGTAATGGCTGCTCCCTTGCTTTGTCTCCCAGTCCTCATAAAAAGCCCCCTTTGGGTTAATTCTAAACTGTAACCATACAGGAGAGGGAACTCTGGGAAACATAGTTCCAATTTAACCAAGTTGATAAAAAAAAAATCAGTACACACATAGGCTCTTATAACTAATTTTGCAGATAAGAAAACCAAGGGCTGTTGAGTTAGATAATTTGGCTACGCTCACATTGCCAACTAAAAGCAGAAGCAAGCTCAGAATTCAAGTCAGGAGTCGTCTTCCACTCCACTGTCATGCCTCTCTTCCTTTGTGGTGCTTAAATGCTCTTAAGTATTTCAAGAAAATCTTAGAAAAATTTCAAGCATCACTTCTGAGTTCCCTTCCTAGGTCAAGAGTCTGTGAGTAAGTAGCCTGCACGTCATCACTACACATAAATCAGACTGTCTCGATTCCATTAATCTCTGGGCACCTGGGTTACAAGGGCCTTATGGTGAGGAGTCAGGCCTGTGACCGCCAGATCTCAGTCATTGAGTAATGAGTTATGAGCTCTTAGGCATGGGGAAGTCGTATCTTACTTGGGATGTAGGGATTATGTGCAAACCTAAGAAATGATCTCCCAGAGAGCACCGCTGGGTGTCATTGGAAAAGTCAATAAAAACTCTGCAGAGTGCACAAGAAATGACGACGTCCAGCCACATCTATGATCACTTATTTTACACTTCAAACCAAGCACTAGAAACTCAGAAGTCAATAGGTTTATGCATTTTTTTTCAGAAGCGGGCAAAGAAAGGCAATGGAAGATATCGAAAAGCTCACAACCCAGGCTAGCCTGGCTTTTTCTCCTTCCTTTTCTGGTCCCAAATTTCCTTCCTAACCTTTTAATATTCCCACTCCTGAGAGACATGCTGGTTCAGGGTTTGTTAAGTGTGGGCAAAGGAGAAGCTGAGGAAGGGTTCCTGCTGGTCCAGATAATGAGCCGCCGGTTCCAGCAATCTGTGCTGTTAGAGGGTTCGCTTTAGCCCCAGCACGGTGCTTAGCTCACTCCAGGGGCTCACGCTGAACCCACATTTTAGGCTTCGAGGGAATCGTAACTCTCATATTAGTCTCAAAACAAACTCCGGGCGAGCATTCAAACAGAAGCAAAGCTCATCTCGTTCTCAGTCCTGAAACATACTCCAGGGAATGAGCATTCTCAGAACTTGCCGCGGTTCAGCTCTCAAAAAACACTGATCCTGTGGTTTCATTTCCACCTTTACAAAACTCTGGCGCCCAAGTCAGGATAAAGCCTGAGGCTCTTCTCCTCTGACAACTATTTTCTGCCAATACAACTGGACTAATACATCTTTTTAACTTAAACTCCTAACCAACAAGAAAGGAAACTTGTGACATTTTTATAGGGGAAAGAAAAGGGTAGATAAGTAATACGAATTACTCTTATCCTATATATTTATTTTAAGGCAAAGAGAATGGGAAAGACTTACAAATGATTTTTACTTCTTATAAACCTGAAAAATGTATTTTTTTTAATGTTTGTTTTTGAGAAGAGAGCGCAAGCCGGGGAGGGGAAGAGAGTGAGGAGGACAGGGGATCTGAAAAGGGCTCTCTGAGCACAGCAGAGAACCCGATGCAAGGCTCGAACCCATAGACCACGAGATCATGACCTGAGCCAAAGTCAGATGCTCAACCAATTGAGCCACCCAGGTGCCCTGAAAAATGCATTTTATGTGTCTATCTTCCAAGCTCACGAGGTACATTAAAAAATAAATGCAGTTGCCTTTTGTGTTTTTGTTTTATCATCCAGCAGGATTAAAAAGAAAATCCCAGGTAAGAGCGCTTGCACTGGAGCAGTAAGGCTTTAGGATTTTTTTTCTACAGCGAACTCACTAAGATCTCAGCCTATCTTCATCATCACCCCGAGATCACATGTCACTTGTTTTAATCTTGACGAAGGAAAAGGGAAAAGAGGCTATGAGAAGAAAAAAGGGAAAAAGGACATCTTGACACAAACAACCCATCATTAGTTGCAAAAGAGAAAGTAATGCTGACATATATAATTGATAGAAACCCAGTTACCTGTAAGAAACCATAGATTTAACCACTATAATATGAATTCAGTTGATAGATGAAGATAAACTCTGATGTGCAGCCTTCCTATTTTCTTCCTCAATCTCGTGCTGTACAAGTTATGGGGAGTGGAACCGCCTTCCCTTTGCGCCTAAGTGGGTATACTTGTTGGTGTAGTGCCTCTGGAAAGCCCGATGCTCCACCAGCTATTGTGAAGCAAGATCTCTACAGCTGATTGTTGGACAGAACCTGTCTCCAAGTGGCTGACTTCACAACATATATGATTCATAACTGCCATTTCATTTGTTTCACTCATCATTTTTGTCCTGCAGAAAATAGCATTATTCCAACTTCCCTTGATCGGGACCCAGATGCAGTAGATTTCCATCACCTCTTCCTCTGCACACTAGACCCAGTTACAAAGAGGGGGATCTCCCCGGAAATTCTGTGGGGACTAGTTTTCAGTAAGAATAAGAGCACGCGTGTGCACAGAAAAGCCAACTCACACTTGCAGTCTCAGCCTGCTGCTCCAGGCGTCTCCACCCCAGACAACTGTTGCACCGCAGAACCCATCACATAAGCGTTCATGTGGACAGATGGAAAAGCCATTAGGAAGTACAGCCAACTTTGTGTTCCCACAATTCCGGGACAGAAACCACATTCAGTGCAGGAGGAGTGCAAAATCGCCAGGGTCAGTGCCTTTAAATCAAATGAATGTCTAACCTCTTCCAAGATGTTACACAACCAAAGCCCATTTGGTTAGCTAAAAAGACTTTGCCCTCCAGAAAAGTACGTGGGCTAGAGGGCTAGACCAAGGAGCCACGCCCACCATGTACTTTTTCCATAGCTCTAAGTTTTCTTATCTGGAAACCTGTTCTACAAACAACTGATTACTTAAGAATGCAACAAATAGCTATTATAAAGTAACTTTTAAGCAAAGAACAATTGTACATCAATAAAGTGGGGGGAAAGAACAATTACAAGGCTGAAAAGCCATCTTCTAAAGGATTATTTGTGTTAGCCATACCTTTTTTTTTAAAAGTTTATTTTGAGAGAGACAGAGACTGCGTGAGTAGGGGAGGGGCAGAGAGGGAGGGGGAGAGAGAGAGAGAATCCCAAGCGGGCTCCACACTGCCAGCACAGAGCCTGATGCGGGGCTCGAACCCATGAAGCCACGAGATCATGACCTGAGCCAAAACCAAAAGTCAGACGCTTAACTGACTGAGCCACCCAAGTGCCCCAGCCATACATTTTCTAAGTTGACCCAGCATGCCTTATTTTGGGGTGGTAAGAGCCAGAAAAACATATCAAAGTTTTTCTTGACTATTTTTCTCGGGTCCCTGAGGACAGGATTGAGGCCACCGTAGTGAAGGAGAGAAGTACCTTGTGCTCCATCTGTGGCAGTCCAGAGTCCACATGGGCTCCTGCCTCGGTTTGCCTCATGGGCCTCGGTCAATACACTGCAGACGGAAGACTAGAAAGCATCCAGAGAGGTAGATGGCTCCGTTGCTGAGTTTTATTTTGTTTTGTATTGTAGGATCACTTTGGCCACTATTTTCCCACTGAGGCTTAGAACCTGTTTGGTTTTCCACAAATTAAGATCACTTAGCCCTTCCCAAATTCACTTTGAGGTCGAACTTAAAGTGATTTCTAACGCATACATTTAGCATAAGGTTCGCTTCCCAAGTGTCCACGAGGAGATGTGTGCAAGCCATGAGCTCACCACATACTGATGTAGACTGAGACCTGACTTTGGGGAGCACGTCAGCCCTTCTGACAAAGCCCAGGCGTGCTTCCCTCCAGAGGACCCCACAGGGGTACAGGGGCTCCAATCACAATGGAGTCAGCTCTGCCCTTTTATCTTACATTTTGTGAACTTTTCAAACTAGTGTTTGCATGTGAGCAGAGTGCTTACGCCAATAGCTTTAGAAGAATGAACAGCAGTAGGAACAAACACCTATGTCTAGAAGTGGAGAGAAGGGATATTGGTGAAAGCAGATGAATCAGAAGAAAATTTGGTTGACTGGGATCCAGTTTTGCGGGTATAAACGGAGTGAATCTGTAGACTAAAGCATATGCTGGTAATTTCCCAAGCCATGTTATACCACTTAGGAGTTACTGGAAGGATTTCAGTAGCTACCTACCTTTACAAAGTTCATGTGCTGGCTGATGTCTCCTCCCGTGTGGCGGGACCGTGCTGCTGGGAAGGTCCGGCCCAGCAGCACCACAGAAGAGTGACGTTGTCACCCCCAGGAGTGATGGGGCCCCATTTCTGGCTTCTCTCAGAGCTTCAAGCAGGAAAGACCACTCTGGCAGTGGGAGTTTAGGCTTTTCACCCAATGATGAAGTGTTTTGATCCAGAAGTAAACAAAGCCCCCAACTCTTTCTAGATGAAGACAGGCCCAATAATCCCCAAAGGGGCTAATCTTTCTTCTCCCACATAACTGCTTGGGGATGTACCATTTCACAAAGTTTTGAATTTTGCCTTCTACTATCCCAGTATATGCTTGGGATGCACGCCATCCCTTGTTTCTTCTCATCTCCTGACATTGATGATGATCTCAGTGTCTTGAAAAAAAAAACTTAATTGTAATCTTTCTGGTTTTGCCATATTCAAATAAGGGATAAACTGCTCTGCTTATTTTTTAGGAGTGCTGCATTTGTGTATGCATAGATTCTGATCCCTGTTCTCTCTTAGCTTTATCTCCTGACTACTCTCCAACCTAAAACTTTGCCAGCACAGGGGGGGTTTGCTCCTGGTTTCACGAACACTGTACTCATTCTCCCATCAGCTGCCCTTCCCTTGCATATGTGTGCCCCATCTCTCCTCCACTTGGCTCTATACCTTCTTCTAAGTCCCTCTTCCTGACCACCCCACCTTCCTCCGACGCACAGGTCCACACTACACATTGGACACCTACCACATGCTGTCTGGGATTATTCACTCTTAAGTATCAAGTGGAAACGTGAAACTGACAACATTCAACGATGTTTGACCTGCAGAACACCAACTGGGTACGGTTCAATCTAGTGTCTGCATCTTCTCACCCCAAGTACAAGTTCTCTTTGCATTCTCGGTGTCTCCAATAGGCCCTGACACAGTGTAGGTGTCTGCTACTAAAAAGAAATAGATGGACTATTCTGAAATTGGCAAAACAGTAGATAAGCTTCTATTTTAATCTGACAATGTATTCTAATTAATTAATACAGTCAGTGTGGGTGACTTGGGATGCTAACGGTTCCCCCCTGCAAAAACATCCTACTATCGCCTAAAATATAAAACTTTATGGTACGAGAAGCGATGGCTGGAGGCATTGCTGTATAAACAGTACAGGGCTTTAATCGACTCTACACTTCAAAAAGATCAGTCTCGGAATTTTCATCAGTAAATTTTATATTCACTAGAATATATTTCATATTTATTACATAATTAGTTACACAATCCAGTTAGAAAAGAACCTTAGAATATTGCACTTTATCTAATTACATTACATAAATTCTTCTGTCTCTCTCCCTGATTGCAGTCTTAATTCCATATGTAATCACATTTATTATCATGATAAACTGAAACCAGATAAGGAAAAAACTAAAAAGTATCCATAGTCTTAAAGCTAAGAGACATACACAGTATCCGATAGTGAGTGCAGGGCCCCATTGCTTTCCAAAATAAAAAAGATTCAAAGTAGTGTGATGCTTATTGAACTGAATTCCATATTCTAAAGACAGAATACAGTTACATCAGTGGAGAAACAGAGAACTGGGCAGCCTATCCCTTTGAGTACATCGCTATTGGTGGACTCAGACTTATGTAAGGAAACAAGTAAGTATTTCATCACTTCCTTGCCCTGGTGCTGTGGACAGATCAGTGAAGTCCATCCAGATTTCTTTTTCAATGATTCCATTTCTTAGAGCCACGTTTTCCTTAGGTGTTGAGTCATGCCTTCAGAACCTAACCCCCAATACATTTAGAGTGTTTTATGCCGAGCCTTTCATTCATGTAATATCAGAACAGATTGAAGACTTCGTCAAGCCAGGCACACATCTCTTCTGGGGCGGGGAGAAAAGAGCAAACGACATACTAATTGCTTTGGATTTGTTGTTTGTCGTTTATGAGTCCTTAAATCAAACTATATAACTGTGGTTCATAGTTCTCTTTAATCTTGAGATTAACAGAGTTCTGAAGTACTCTTGGTCAACACTGCCATCTTAACGTCAGAAGAAAATGGGAAGGAGTTTAACTTCTTCCACTCATGCTAGGAAGCCCACTTTCAATTCCTGAGCTCTTTCACTGTCGAGACAGCCCCTAAAGGACATTTTTAAAAGTGAGAGTTTCTCATCAAAGATCTTCTTCCTTTATGGTCCCAAAAACACAGTCAGCTTTGGCTATCTCAATCTTGCTTTTCCTTGGTGGAAAACGAGAAGAGTCTTTCTGTTAGGAAATAAAAAGAGGTCAGGAATGTATGAGAAAGGAAATAATTTCCATAACAACAATAATGACAACAATAAAAAAGTCAAGAATGTTAAAATACTGTTAAAAAGGCAACAGGAAAGGTTACACTTATTTAAACAATGGTTATTCCAAGTGGTTTTTTCCAGCAGAAGCTTTACTTTGGGGTAGGTGTATATGTTTTCGGGCTGAGAGTGCCTCCTGCTGGTATGCCAAGGTAGACGTGTCCAGAAGGCCTTGCCAGGCACCAGAATGTCTCCAGGTAACATTTCAACTCTGCCTCTTGTCCTTCTCCCCCCTCTCTTAAAGCTAAGCAACTTTCAATTTTTAACTTCACTCCAAATCTTTAGGGCATACGCCACACAAACACAAATTTTTAACAAGGTTTATAGTTACTCTAAAACTTTTTAAGAGGTTATGGTTGCTATAAACCTTCAGTGAGTGAATAGTTGGCTTTCAGTAGTTATGAAATCTCAAAGCCTATGGTTTTGTCCCTGGTAAAATACGTGTGCCTCAATGGGCAGCTAAGCTAATTTTTTTTCTATGAGGGATTTGTCTTGATAGAACCCATGGCAAAGTGGCTAAAGGAACAAACAAACCTGATGGGTTAAACAACAAAGAGTGCTTCAGTTCTGTTACTGGTTCTGTCATTCACTGCCTGTGTTACCTTGAGCAAGCTCCTCAACCTTTCTGTGTTCCGTTCTCTTGGCTATAAACCGAGGATAATAATAATAGCTGGGTTGTTATGGGGACTGAATAAGTCATACATGGAATGCATGTATGCTAAATAAGTTGGGATTCAATATACTTGGACACCTTCTGATATGCTGGCCCTGCTCGGAGCATGAGGGAGGTTGGCTTCGTTTACCATTGCTGCTCATTAGAGAGGACACGTGAATTAGTTTCAATGTCGATCATAGTTGTGCTGTGTATTGTGCTGCCTGTTGTTTTGGAAGAGTGGCTCTCAAAACTGAACATGCATCAGATGCATCTGGAGGGCGGGCTAAAACCACAGATTCCTGGCCCCCATCCCTAGGGTTTCTGATGAAGTAGGTAGGTTTGGGACCTGAGAATTTAAAGGTCTAAGTTTCCAAGGTATGCTGATGCTGTTGCTCTAGAGACCACACTTTGAGAACCGCTGCTCTAGGATAATAGCTTCAGTCCTGGCTGTACATTAGACCAGATGAGGAGCTTTTAAAAATTGTGTTGCCAGGCCCGTAGACCTACTAAACCAGAGTCTTTGAGGGTGGGGCCCAGCCATCATTTGTTTTTAGAGCTCCCCAGGTAACTCCAATGTGCAGCTCACCGAGAACCACAACTCTGCGCTATCACTCTGCTGCTGATGAATTTGAGCGATGGAGTGAACACCTACCACCTACACTTTACGGGTAAAGAAACTGAAGCTTGGTGCAGTGTTCCCCCTTGGTGTGCTTACTACCCATGCCGATCTACTAAATCAATCTTTTGGAGTGGCGCCCAGGAATTTGCATTTTAATAAGCACCTCAGGAGCCCCTTAAACATTTAGTTTTTTGATTTGCCTGAGGACACATCACCAGTGCATGGTGGAGTTCTTATCTCTTGTTTCTGACCTAAGCAGGCAGAAATGCTGTTGTTACGAAAGAGAGTAAGATTTGCATGTAGTCTGGTTTTAAAAAAAGTTTTTTTTTTAACGTTTATTTATTTTTGAGACAGAGACAGAGCATGAACGGGGGAGGGTCAGAGAGAGAGGGACGGACAGAATCGGAAACAGGCTCCAGGCTCTGAGCTGTCAGCACAGAGCCTGCCGCGGGGCTCGAACTCAGGAGCTGTGAAATCATGACCTGAGCCGAATTTGGACGCTCAACCGACTGAGCCACCCAGGCGCCCCACATTTAGTCTGTTTTTCAATGTTTTTCCTGAGCTTATTCACTCACGAAAGGGCCTTATATATTTATAAGTACTGTACTTATATACTTAGTACCTTTATATACACAGCAGAGCATGTACAAAGAGTGGACCTTCCCAGTCAAATGAGTTCATTCAAATGCTACTTGAACATCACCTCCAGTGATTTATTTATAAGACTTTGGTGAGAATTGTTAATCCACATAAAAGTGCTTAGAACAGTGCCTGGCTATAAGTGCCTACTAATGCTTTCTTTATGATATTTACTGTTATTGTTAACTGCCCAACAGACCTAAATGCTCCAAACAATATTTAATAAACTTAAAGGTTGTTGTATGAAGAGTCCACTGCAGAGAACTCACGAAACTAAAATGTAAGCCAGAAAGAGGATTTAAAAAAAAAAAAAATGTATTGAGTATAGAAGAAAATTGCTAGAGAATTTTGTGTTCTTCTTGGAAATTTTCTATGTAAAAATCCAGGAAAGCATTTCTCCTGGCTCTACCGGGCACCACAGTAAAAATACCATACTTCTGTGATGGTCCTCCAATTGGCCCAATCCTACATGGAGGAGCTTCTGAGAAAGAAAATTCTGGCTGCTTCTTAAAAGTAGAATGACTTTGGTTACTTAAAGGGGGAAAAGGGCAGATTTATCAAAAATTATAATGTATCAGTTACATAATTTTACTCACAGACCTGGCTTTGTTGAATGTGGCATTTTTTACTTTTGCCTTGTTCTGGAACTTCAATCTGCTAAATAGATTAGTAAAATGTCAGTCAGCACAGCCTGGAGAAGCAAGAAGCAAGCACACAAATAATCTATTTAACTAGCACATTTCCCCTTCCACAATAATCCTCTTAATGGTCTCGAAGGCCGCCAGTCAGCAGGCACACCTGCTTCCCATCGGCACATTCCCTCTTTATTTGCAAATGTACAAATGTTGCAGAAATTGAGCCCCCCAAACATGAAGCACAGATTAATGTTTAACACTGGTGGCTGCCTATAGATTTTGTGATTTAACACAGCTTCTAAAAGGACTTCACACGAAATGAACTCCTAAATCCTGAAATAATCCACAGAGCTCCAATCCATACGCTGAATCAAAGCCAAATGGGGCTTTGATTAATCAAAAGGCACCATTAATCAAGTGAAGATCAAACTGAAGTTCAAGACACTTGAATATACCTCGTGTACATAAGGTAAACTTAATATAACAGTCAGGGTCCCGGCGGAAAACAGATGGTGCACTCCTGAGGGGCGTTTTAAAAAGGAACTATTTAATGGAGGTGTGGGCAGGATTAAAGTGAATCAATGAAGGGATGTGGGAGCCCCCAGGGGCTAGCAGTGAGGGGCTGGAGGGTCATTTTTACCACGTCTAGGCCTGAAGGGGCAAGGGTAGCAGCTGCTACTGGACGGAGAGCAGCTATCACTGCAGAGAGGAGAGGCCACCTGCAGGAGCGTGGCCCTCAGCAGAAGGCTGTGCCAGCCACAGAGACCCAGCAGGGACAGAACTGGAGAAATACCCACCCCCCTCCGCCCATCTCACTTTTCTTCCACACTCCAGTCTCGCTGGGTTTTCCCAGCGGGTGAGCCCAGTGGGAGGCCAGGGAGCAAGGTTGTAGCACACAGAGATCAGTCTCCAGGGCACAGAGCAGGGTGGGGGAGAAAGAGTTCTTTGACTCTTCTTAGAGGAAAAGAACACGATTCTAAGCAACTAGCATTATGTGCCCGTCTCAATGTATCACTCTCTAGCCATAAGGCCTCCTTACTAATTGCCTTTCTCCTCCCACAAACTCCTTGACTCTGGATCCTCAGTTCCCAACCTATGTTATGAATATAAGCATAATCATAAATATAGGCATTTGTAAGTGAACGATTGAGGTGTGAATTAATTGCTTATTATTGATTACTATTCATGAGAGTACAGGGTGGAACATTTCAAAGTAGGTGAGATAAAGAACGTGACCCTGCAAAAGAGGGTCACTGTCTTTTTTTTTTTTAATTTTTTTTTTTCAACGTTTATTTTTTTGGGGACAGAGAGAGACAGAGCATGAACGGGGGAGGAGCAGAGAGAGAGGGAGACACAGAATCGGAAACAGGCTCCAGGCTCTGAGCCATCAGCCCAGAGCCTGACGCGGGGCTCGAACTCACGGACCGCGAGATCGTGACCTGGCTGAAGTCGGACGCTTAACCGACTGCCCCCGCGCCACCCAGGCGCCCCGAGGGTCACTGTCTTTTAACTACAGTTAACTTAGTACCGTTATAAAATAGATTGCCTTGTGGGATGCGGAGGACTTCCTCTAGGTTGGTATTCTTAATAGACAAGTTCATATATTTGAAGCCTACCTTAATAACTTTAAGAAATCAGTTATTAAGGTAAATGAGAAATTAATGCCCTGTTGTCTTACATGTTTTGCTATGGTATTGTTATTGGTTACAATATTACATTATAGCTTGGAAGTAGTCTCGTGCAATGAAATACACAGAATATGGGCGAAAACAGCTCAGAATGTTTCTCTCCCCTGTTCTCTTTCACCTTCCCCCCTGCCTTATGTCGAAATAAATAAAATAGAACCCACTACAAACTATCGAGCAATTTCTGATACAATCTATTTCCTACTTACTTCAAGAAAGGCTTTAAACATTTTATCTACGAGGGGGAATAAAGTTGGGGGAGGGGAAAAGAGAGCAAATCCTTTTGTCATAATGTGGTATTCCTACATGCCCAGGTAGTTTCTGTTGATAATCTAACTACTTATTCCCACACGGTAATTTCCCCCTGGCTCTCCAAAATTTTGTCCACCTGCCATGCTCAGGCCATTCTCAAGAGAGCCGTAGTATGTCTGTACTTCTTCTGTTTTCTAGACAACACCAACTATTCAAAGGCTGACATTCTTGGGACCTCAGATAACACTGCCCTTGGTGTTTCCCCTCTTTGCCACGTAACAGAAACACACTTTACATCATGATCTCTGAGCCCAGTGACCTTTTACATAGTCTGATCTTGCTCCAAATGAAAGAGAAGTGGAGAGAAAAATACATATGGTGATGGTAGTTGGCGCTGGGGGTGTGAGGTATGAGGCAAGCCAGAATCATAAAGCCGTTTGGTGCTTTGCCATTTTCCAGAAAACCAACTTAGAGATTCAGACCCACTTTTTAGTAAATCTAAGGAAGAAAATATACAAGCTAATAAGACAAATTAGGTATGGATTATTAAAAATATAAATTGTTTTTCAACTCAGAAAATTATTCACCATCTTATGCCTGATACCTCTCATATATTCAGATTATGGTTCAATATACAAGATAATAATAATGATACATTTTCAGAAATTCATTAGGAACACATGGATTGCATAAAATACATCTGCCTTCTTTTCTTAATGTCTTTTAGATTTCTTTCAATGGCAGAGATTGCTGTAGCCTACTGTATTATCCATTCTGCCTTTCCTTCTTAGTGATACCACCCAAACTTATTTGGAGAGACAGCATACTCTGTCAAAAGACTACATTTACCAGATTCCCTGCAGCTAGGTGTTGGCCTGTGGTGTGACTAACTCTTAGCCAATGAGCCAAGCAGAAACTCGGTGGGACTTCAGAGACTCCTCCTTAAAGAAAAGATATGAACCATTCATACTTTCCATTTATACTTGTCACCTAGAATGTGGATGTAATGACTGGAGCTCCAGCAGCCATTTTCAACATGAAGTAAAAGCCACACACTAAAAATGGAAGAGCAGAAAGGTCTCTGGTGACATTATGGAGCAGCTATCCCAGCCGGAGACCGCCTACCTCTGGACTTCTTTTAGTTGAGAGAGACACAAACTTTTATTTTGCGTGGGACCCTTCTTCTGTCTTGTTTTGTTCTTTGTTATATGTAGCCTAACCTACTCCTGACAAATACATTTTATTTTCCAATAAAATAATTCTTAAAATTCTGTTCTAGTTACGAGTAGCAAATACTAACAAAATTCATTTATTAAAGGTTTTTGTGTAGGAGTGTAGCTCTAAAAAGAATGTTACATTTTTTCCCTTTCTTTTTTTAAAATTTTTTTTTTTCAACGTTTATTTATTTTTGGGACAGAGAGAGACAGAGCATGAACAGGGCAGGGGCAGAGAGAGAAGGAGACACAGAATCAGAAACAGGCTCCAGGCTCTGAGCATCAGCCCAGAGCCCGACGCGGGGCTCAAACTCACGGACCGCGAGATCGTGACCTGGCTGAAGTCGGACGCTTAACCGACTGCGCCACCCAGGCGCCCCTATTTTTTCCCTTTCTGATTTGTAGTTAATACTGCCTTTAAGAATGTAACATGATTTTGTTGTTGTGTTTACATTTTTTTTAGTACATTTGTTTGACTTCAAAAATTTTTTAATTTTTTTAATGTTTATTTTTGAGAGAGAGAGAGAGAGGGAGACAGAATGTGAGAGGGGGAGGGGCAGAGAGAGAGAGAGGGAGACACAGAATCCAAAGCAGGCTCCAGGCTCTGAACCAACAAACCGTGAGATCATGACCTGAGCCAAAGTCGTACGCTTAACTGACTGAGCTACCCAGGTGCCCCTGTTTGACTTCAAATTTTAACAATCTCTTCGGAAATGGTTCAGGTCTTACCTTTGAAAGCATCGCCTAGAGCTAACTAAGTTAGTTAAGTTAGCACAAATTTCTTCTTTCCACATCTTCCTTCTTACTAGGATAAAGTAGTACTATTTAATCTGCTTCTAGGGACGATCTGCTTTTTTTGTGGGGCTCATTAAGTTACAGCTTCCTTAATTTCTCTCCCCCCTCCTGATTCTTCATGATGATCAAAATCTTGGAATCTATTCTGCCTTGCATAGTCCATACAAGCCTTTTATAAGTGATATGGGTCAATTCAGACTTTACGTGTTTACCTAGAAAATGAGTGGATGTCACAGTCATGAATTTATATGGCTACTTTAAGTTCCACAAAATGACTTGTTCTATACTTTGTGAGGAAGCCCAGAACCCAGCATACGTTCCGAGAGCCAATCTGTCTGCTCTTTTCACCTTCCGGGGTCTCATTCTACCCAGGCATTTGTAGATGAGATTTCAAGTTTAAGGGTGGACTATCCCAACAACATCCCCTTGAAAGCCCAGTTTTCCAGAAGAAGGGTTTAACTTTTCAAGAACCAGAATAAGAAAGAAAGGGAAGAGAAAGCGTTTGTGGAAATAAAACTTGTGAAGTATTAGGATAAAGCAAGTACTGACTGACATGCTGATTTCACCATCAGCCACAGAGAAAGTGTAGATTTCAATTTGTGTGCAAATCTGAAGAATGTAGTTAGTGTGGTTGTTTTTCTTGAAAACTTTAAATAGGTCACTACCTTCTCTTATTATTTAGCAAACTCTTTAGCTATTCATTGTACAAGTATTTCCTGCATCAAGTGGCTTGCATTTTATTCAGCCACATTTGAGAGCACTTCTCCCTTTTAACGGGGCTACTTCAGTTAATTACTTTTCTCTTTCTTCTTCTTTATATATATATATATATATATATATATATATATATATATATATATATATAATAAGTGGAGCCTAAGGGGGTCCATCCTAAGAGGTTAGATTTTATTACTCTTTTAAAAAGAGCATCCAGGGGCACCTGGGTGGCTCAGTCCATTAAGCATCCGACTTCAGCTCAGGTCATGATCTCGCAGTTTGGGAGTTCGAGCCCCGCGGCGTTGGGCTCTGTGCTGACAGCTCAGAGACTGGAGCCTGCTTCAGATTCTGTGTCTCCTTCTCTCTCTGCCCCTTCCCCACTTGTGCTCTGTCTCTATCAAAAATAAGTAAATGTAAAAAAAAAAAAATTAAAAAGAGCATCCACAATTCTTTTATTGCTTTGATTTGCTATGCTATAATACATTTTGAATTCTTCAAATACCAAGGGGGGAGTGAATTTTATTTTCCCTGGGAAAATATTTTCAGTTCTAGAAGAATGAGAAGTAAGGGTAAAGTGCAACTATTTTCTTAGAAAAAAGCTGCAAAATCTAGGAAAGAGCAATGTTAAACTGAAGACATCACCCATCTTCTTAGAGAGGACTCAATTTAAATGAAAATATTAGGGAACATTTCCAAATGTTTTCTGTTGCATTTTTAAAGATCATATAACATTTTGAAAAAAAAAATACGTTTATAAACGTCAACCAGGCTTTAGTATTTGTAATCATTTTTTAAAAATATTTTTAATTAATTATTATTATTATTATTTTTTGAGAGAGAGAGAGAGAGAGCGCAAGTGAGCATGAGCAGGAGAGAACCAGCGAGAGGGAGGCAGAGGATTCAAAGCAGGCTCTGCGCTGACAGCAGACAGCCTGATGCAGGGCTCAAACTCACAAACAGTGCGTGCGTGACCTGACCCAAAGCCGGAAACTTAACCGACTGAGCCACGCACGCACCCCTGTAATCATTTAAAAAAAATTTTTTTAACGTTTATTTATTTTTTTGAGACAGAGAGAGACAAAGCATGAACAGGGGAGGGTCAGAGAAAGAGGGAGACACAGAATCCGAAACAGGCTCCAGGCTCCGAGCTGTCGACACAGAGCACGACGCGGGCTCGAACTCACAGACCGTGAGATCATGACCTGAGCCGAAGTCAGACGCTCAACCGACTGAGCCACCCAGGAGCCCCTGTAATCATTTTTAAAACATAAACTGTACTGTCTTATTGGGATATGCTCATATCATGATGGCGACAAGGCAAATAGACAAGTTTAATATCTCAGTGTCTCTTTTTAGAGCTTGACACCAACCTTTGCAAGGAGTTACTAGGCCTTTATTGAAGAGATGCAGACTAGAAAAGCAAAGTTTAATCTTACACTGAGAAAAATTTATAGCCTTGAGAGCTTCTTTCACTCTATGGCTTCTTCCAACTGCTAACGGCATCTTAATTTGGCACGGTGGAAATTTCAAGAAGCTGTGAGTTCTTTCTAGAGACAAAACTGGAGAGCTTATTGAAGTTCATCGCTGCTATGTTGCAGACCTCTCAGGATCCTGACCTTATGAGGTAGTTTTTATGGTAAATCTGGAATCTTTCATTTGGGGGAAAGCAGAAATACAAGAATACAGAGTAGAGGGTTGGAGAGTTCTCAGCAACGTAAGGACACCTGTCTTGGAAAAATGGCTTGAATTCTAAAGACTGAGCTCCCAGAAGGCAGAGGAGCTCACTTCTGGGAGGTCACGTTCCTCCCTTGAGGACCAGCATTCATCAGTGTAAGTTAGTATAGGCTGATGGTGGGAACTTAACTGAAAAATATACACGGATAAGAGCACTTACCATTTCTGGATTCTCTGCAGCTAGCTTTACCGTCTTTTCTGAGATCATCTTTTTCAAGCAGCTACTCAGCAAAAAAGCCTGAAAATCCAGAAATAAAGAAGTGTCTCAGCTGAAGAGATCGTCTTTCTTCTCTCCTCACACCACAAGGCAGATTTTGAGCTCTGCTCTCCAAGAGTACACTTTTAAGAATTTAAATTTCTTTTTTAATTTCCATAAATTTGCATACGATGCAATTAGCTAGTAGCCATACATTTTCTCAATTACATAGATATACTTACAGTAAATTTTTAAAAAGACAGAAAACTCATTACATTTACTAATCTTTTTCCCTCTTAAAACTCCCCCCTATTTTTTACTTTGTAAGCTGCTCATGTCTTACAAGCAACAAATAATAAAAACTGCTTATTGTTGTAATCAAATCAACCGATGATGGTCAATCTTATATTTAATCGTATGCATGATTATTGAGAGACCTATTACCAGGTATAAATAGTAACCTGTATATTTGAAAGGGTATATTAACACCTTATGGCTTTTATGAACTAAAAAAAATTTTGTTTTTTTATCACTTTCCTATTTTTCTGGTATCTTTAATCACTCACTTTTAAGACTGATGGTTGCCCCCAATATCACTTGTGGCTTTTTGTTGGCTCGTCGTTGTTAGTGCCAAGACACAGACGTTAGACATCTTGTCATACAAACGCTAGGGTTTCCTCTTTCCAAGATCTTCACCCCATGTGCCAACTTAAGGTTCCCTACGATTTCCCCACTTGCTTCTTTCCCACGAATCCTCTTTCTCTTTTGTTCTGCTCTCAATTCTTGGCTTGTACCTTTCTCCTTTGGCCCTACGAAAGTTTGAGACAACAAAGCTCAAAGCTTGTGGTCATAGGACCTTAGCATAAGTTTGTGCTCAAGGATGGTCACTGCACTGGGGAGGGTGGGGGGGATGATGGAGAGGAGAAGAAAGGGAAGAGAGAAAACCCAAGTCGGGATGGTAGCCAAAGCAGAGACCCTTGGAGGATAGGACATAGAAAGTAGAATTAGAGGGAGAATGGCTACATACAGACAGCATCTCAAAGTCTTGCAGGACTGTAGAGCATGACAGGAATTTATTTTATTTAAGGGGAGAGAAAGGAAGTAGAAAAGAAAGGTACTGCTACCAATAAGGAAAAGAGTAACAGATGTGGGATTTATACACAAAAACAAATTTTGATTTCCTGATTCAGTTAAGAACTAACCCTGTTTATCTGTGTACATATATAACCTACACAAAACCAGGGTATGAAATAGTTAAACAATATAATCTGAGTTGATACAGGTAGGAGAGGTGTTTAATAATGCCCCGTAAGGTGTGAACCGATTCCATATTCCTATAAAATGTGCACAGATATGTACGTTAAGACTTAGCTATAAATCAGGTAGGATTTATTAAATATGAAGGCACTGAGCTTTTGTTTAAAGAATCTAGAAGATATTGGGGTCCAAGCCCTCATTTGTGTTTGCAAGGCAAACGAGCTGTATTTCTGCCTTTTGCATACATAGCTCTTGGGTACATATCAATAAATCCACACTCCAAAGGAAATAAGACCCTACTAGGAATCCTTTAAAAGAATGTTTATTACACTCTGTATAGTGGCTTCAACTCATTTGGTACAGACTAGATTAAAAGATGATAATAAAATTTAACTACTGTGGTTAGCATTCTAGGCAAGGGGAAATGATTTCACTGCCAAGATCTACCTTGCATCTCTCCAAGTGACTGCAAACCATGCTACCATTTCCCTAAGGATGTTTCATATTCAAGGTGAAACTGAGGGCCCATCTCTTTAATCTAGACTTTGGTTAGCACTTCATGTTTTTCAGAGGACCTTGGTGTGTGGTATATCATGATTTGCAACTATACGGGAGGTAGAGATTCTCAGGGACCTTTGGTTACCTGAAACCAGAATGCTCCCTGGAACTTAGTGAGATCACCAGTGACTTAAGTTGAATGTAATGCTGCCACAAAGATTGCTTTGATATTTTGGTTTCGTTTTAGAATATCTGTAATTTTGATTCCAATTTGAAATAGCTTAAGTTAGTTCATAGAATTTTTCAATTGAATTTGTTGTTTAGAAAATGAAATCTTAAAATGTTTGCTCCAACTTTAATGGAAGACCTGGAGAGTTTGCTCCCCAACAGCTCTCTCCCCTCCCAGCAGAACCTTGATTTTGTCTGATGACAAAGTGCCCAGCTCATGCTTACTCTAAGCTGATCACAAATTCTGTTCTTTTTGGTAAATACTTGATTCCCAGACTCCCTTGCAGCTAGGAGTGGTCATGTGACCCAGCTCTGACCAATGAGACCTAATGGAAAGTCTGTGGGGGCTTCTGAGGCAAAGTTTTTGCCTTCTAGATAAAAGGGATAGCTTTTATGATAGGGATGTCAATCATCTACCTCTAGTATTCTTATTAAGTGTAGATGATAAAAATCTATATTGTCTGAGTCAGAGATCAATAAATCCAGCCCCTCACTTGTTTTTACAAACACATTTTTGTTGGAAAACAGCTGTACCCATTTGTTCACATATTGTCTGGGGCTACTTTTGCACTCCAACAACAGAGTTGAGTAGTTGCAACAGAGGCCATATGGATCCCAAAACTAAAATATTTATCATCTGGCCCTTTGAGAAAAAGTTCACCAGCCCTTGGTCTGAGCCACGATTAGTTGAGTCTTCTGTTATTTAGTAACTTAATGCATTTCCCAAATTGACATGAAGGCTGCAGTGACTAGTAGAATAAAACAAAAAATAAACAAATTAAGCAGTCTTATAGGCCAAAAATGGAGTGTACAGTGTATTCTAGAACTCTGCTCTGGATGGGTTAGGATAATGTGCTTTGTTCACCCCAGCAGGCAAGAGAGCATTTCAGCACAGGGGCTCATGCTCTGTCCTGAGAACTCACCTGTTTGGTGTAAATAACAAACCATTGCCAATGACTGTCTTCACTATACTGAAATCTGAGCTCTAAGTTCTGGTTGAGAGTTCGCTGAGGTCCATCCACATCCAGCAGAGTTCCCTACAGAGGAAGAGAGATTATTTAATATTCAATAGAAAACTAGGTGGCTATTATGTGCCGGGCAAAATATCAAAACAAGTGATACTGTGGCTATTCCCAAGAAGCCAACAGTCTAGAAGGGGCTATGAAAGTAAGTCACCACAGTTTGCTATGTTAAGTATTACAAGGGAAGCAAACACAGGTCTATGGAAGGAAGTAGGATGGGCATGTAATCCAGACTAGGAGTGTAAAGGCAGGCTTCCTGAAGGGGGCTGGTATCTGAGCAGCAGCAGTAGAAAATTCCCAAGTTTGTTGTGGGTTTTTTGGGGTGGTGGGGTGGGGGTGGGGGTGGGGGCGGGGTTCTGGGGGCACAAGTGGTTCCTAGAAGAAGAAATAACAAGTGCAAATGCACCGAGGCAGGGGGGGACCTGGCACACTGGAAATGTGGCAAGAGATCAAGTGTGGTGCCAAAGCCCAGAATGCAAGACGTGTAGGGCCGTGAGAAAAGAGGCAGCCTGGGGCCAGATCCTGAAAGCTCTGTAGGAAGCAGCTTGGAGTTTTGCTATACAGCTTCTATCCTCCTTTCTCCTCGTAATGGAGTCTCATGCCCATGGGAGAACCTCTCCTCTGCTGTGGCCATCTAGGTAGGACTGTCAGGGAATATTGCCCTCCTGGAGGGGGGACACACATTACCCAAGTTCAGGGCAATTGGACAAATACTCTCTATGCCCCTTATTTGATTCCAGAGTGGAGAGATCCAAAGAGCAGGTCCTGATAAAGAATTCTGGTTTCCTAGAAACCTTGAGCTCCTTTGGTTCTTGACTTTCCTAAGCCTCTGCTTCAGCCTTTCCTTTAAATCAGTGGGTTTTCACATATCCCTCCAATAAATTCTCTCTCTCTCTTTTTTTTTTTTTCCACTGGGGCCAGAAGTGTTGGTTTCTATTGCTGGCCACTAAAAAAAGCCCTAGCTGTTACAGGTTTTATAAGCTAAGTTAAGGAGTCTAAACTTCATCTTGAAGGCAGCAGACATGCATGAACAGATTTGAAAAGCTGGATAATCACACAGATTTATATTTTAGAAATATTGATCTGAGAGCAGCAGGGTAAAATATGAACTGAAAAATAGCCGTTTTCAGACACCGAACAACAGATAATCCAGTTCTGTCAACCCAAGGAGAAGGAAAACACATGAGGTGAGCCCTATCGTTACCGAGCTCACTGCCTGGAGGAGTTTCCAGAATGCAGTGCAGGGAAAGAGACTCAAACCGAGCCCAGAGGTCTTGCTGAGTTGAGGAGAAGGAGATAAGAGTTTGAAGCTGAGTTTAGAATTTGTGGAGAAAAGGACCAAAGACAAGGACTGATACAGACAAAGAGCTTCCGAGAGCTCTTTTCAGATCTTTGGTTGAACAATGATCTGTGCCTGTGTGGACAGGACCCTCGTACACAGCAGGTGGATATTTAAAATGGAGCAGACTATTTGGAAAACAGCCTAGAAGTTCCTCACAAAGTTAAACATAAAAATACCACTATGGTACTGGCAATTCCACTCCTAATCATATACCCAAGAGAAATGAGAGCCTATGTCCACATAAAAACTTGTACACAAATGTTCATAGCAACATAACTCATAACAACCAAAAGATAGAAACAACCCAAATGTCCGTTAATGAATGAATGAATAAACAAAATTCGGTATAGCCATACAGCAAGATATTATTTGACCACGAAAAGGATAAAGTGTTGATACATGCTATGATAGGGTAAACTGTGGAAATATTATGCTAAGTAAAGGAAGCCAGTCATAAAGATCATATATGATTCCATGAATAATGAAATATTCAGGGGCGCCTAGGCACCTCAGTCGGGTAAGTGGCCAACTCTTCATTTTGACTCAGGTTACGATCTTGTGGTTTGTGAGATCAAGCCTCGCGTCAGGCTCTGTGCTGACAGCGTGGAGCCTGCTTGGGATTCTCTCTCTCCCTCTCTCTCTGCCCCTGCCCTACTCAGGTGCATGCGTGCGTACGTTCTTTCTCTCAAAATAAATAAATAAACTTAATAATGAAATATTCAGAATGGGTCCATCTATCAAGACAAGCAGATTAGTACCTTCTTAGGGCTGGTAGAATGGGGACACAGATGTGAGCTAAGGGGCATGGGGGCTTCTTTTTGAGGTGATGAAAATACTCTAAAATTTATTATGGTGATGGATGTGAAACTCTGTGAACGTATGAAATTCCCCCGAATTGTACACTTCACACAAGTGAATTGCATGGTATGTAGGTTATATCTTGATAAAGCGGTTACAAAGGAACACAATGACTGTGTGGTACCGGTGGAGGGACAGACACATACATCATAGAATACAATAGAGAACCCTGAAATAAGTCCACACACATGTGCCCAACTGATATCCGACAAAGGTGCAAAAGCAATTCAGTTAAAGGACAGCCTTTGCAGCAAAAGGCGTCAGAGCAAGTGCTCTTCCGCAGGCAGGAAAGGGAACGTGGTTCTGAGTTTCACACCCTCTATGAAAACTAACTCAGAGTGAGTCATGGGCTTAAATGTATGACCTATAACTATAAAACCTTTAGGAAAAAAACTCTAAGAAAAAATCTTCAGGATCTAGAGTTTGGCAAAGAGTTCCTAGACTTGACACTGAAAAGCACGGTCCATAAAAGGAAAAACTGATGAATTAGACTTCATCAAATTAAAAACTTTTGCTCTGCAAAAGTCCCTGTTAAGAGGATGAAAAACTACAGAGTGAGAGAAAGTATTTGCAGGCCACATATCCAACAAAAGACTAGTATCTACAATGTATGAAATACTCTTAAAATAGCAGTAAAAAAAACCACAACTCAATTAGAAAATAGGCAAAAGATATGAAAAACAAATTTCACCAAAGAAGATATACAGATGGCAAATAAGCACATGAAAAGGCGGTCAACATTATCAGCCACGAGGGAAATACAAATGAAAATCACAATGAAATATCATTACACACTAAAATAAAACCAGTGACATCAAATGCTGATGAGGACGCAGAGAAACAAGATGGCTCGTATATCACTGGCGGGAATGTAAATTAGCACAGACACCTTGAAAACTGTTCAGTCTTAAAAAAAACTAAACATGCAACTCCCATATAACCTAGCAGTTGCACTCCTGAGTTTACGCCAGAGGAATGGAGATTTGTGCTCCAAAACATATATATGAACATTTACACGAGCTTTATTCATAACAGCTAAAAACTGGAAACAACCAGATACGTTTTATTGGGTGAATGGTTAAATAAATCTCATCCATTCCATACCATGGAATACTGCTCAGCAATAAAAAGAAACAAACTACTGATATAAACAACAATCTGAATGGATTACCAAAGAATTACGCCAAGTAAAGAAAAGCCAGTCCTAAAGGCTACATGCCATATGATTCCATTACAGAACATTTTTAAGGGAATCAATTCTTTGTTTTTGTTTATATTTTTACATCCTAAATATAGTCAATTCTTATTATTCACAGTAGTCGTGTTCTATGAAGCCACTGTACATAGTGAAATACTGAACACTGAATCATTGTTCCAGGGGAAATACGGGGCCAGGTTCCTGCAAACGTGTGGCTACAACATTTTCATCTACTGATCAATACATAACTGTTTTATGAGTGTTTCTGTTTTTTAATAAAGAGCTTGATTGAGGTATACCTGATGTAAAAAAAAAAAAAACACTGAACATGTTTAATATACACAATTTAATGAGTTTGGACATATGGGTACAGTCATGAAACCATCACCACAATCAAGGTAATGAATATATCCGTCACCTCCAAAGTTTTACCTAACACTCCCGAAATCACACAATTATAGAAATGGCAAACAGATCAGCGGTTTGTTGGGGCTAAGGAGAGGTGTGGTGAGAGAAAGTAGGTAGAGCTATAAAAGGCTGACGTGAGGGGTTCTTGTGATGATGAAAATGTTCCAACTCTTGACTGTATCAATGCCAATATTGTGGTGTTGATATTGTTTGTACTGTAGTTTTGCAAGACGTAACAACTGGAGAAAAGTGGGGGGAAACTACACAGGATCTCTGTACCATTTCTCACAACTGCATGCAAACCTACAATTACGTCAAAATTAAAAGTTTAACTGAAAAGATTCAACTGTTTAAAAGCAAAAATAATTATGGGGAGCCTGAGTGGCTCAATCGGTTAAGCGTCCGACTTCAGCTCAGGTCATGATCTCACGGTTCGTGGGTTCGAGCCCCGTGTAGGGCTCTGTGCTGACAGCTCAGAGCCTGGAGCCTGCTTCAGATTCTGTGTCTCCCTCTCTGTCTGCCCCTCCCCTGCTCAAGCTCTGTCTCTCTCTCTCCTTCTCTCTCAAAAATAAACATTAAAAATTTTTGAAAAATAAAAGCAAAGATAATTATAATGTAGCATGAGGTTATGTATACATGTCAAAATAAAGTATGACAATATTACAAAAGGGGTAATAGAAGTAGACTATTGTAAGGTTTTTTATACTTTGCAAAGTGGTATAATGATTAAAAGTAGAATGTAATAAGTTAAAAAAGTACTTTATAAACTCTAAAGTAACCATAAATAAATGAAAGGACATAGCTTAAAAATGGTATATATAAATGGAATCATAAAATACTTAGTTTCATCAAAAGGTAGGAAAACAGGGAAAAAACGGATAAAACTCAAAGCAATAGATAAATCCACAATTGCGTTTGAAGGTGTTAACCTTCTTCTTCTCTCAATAACTGACCGAACAAGTAGAAAATACATAAAGATGCAGGCGACTTAAACACTATCAACTGGTTGATCTAATTGACACTTCTAGAATATTCCACCCAATAGTGGCAGAATACACATACGCACACTTTTCAACAGCACATGGAACATTTACCAAGACAGACCCGATTCGGAGCCACAACACAAGTTCCCATCAATGTAAAAGACTGAAATCATATGCTGATAATGTCAAGATTGCTGGTTTGACATTTAGCAGGTGGTGGTTGAAGTCCTGTTTACCAAGATGGGGAACATAGGAGGAAGGTCTCTAGGATGGGCATGAGAGGGGAAGGGCGAGTCTGGTTTGGGGAAAGGCCGAGTTTGAGATGCCTGTGAGACATCTGGTGAAGATGTCCAGAAGGCGTTAGGAAATAATGGACGTTTCGACAGGGACGTGGATAACTGCTTTCAGGGAAGACATAGAGGAAAGATGGAAATGGAACCCCAGGAGAAGCCAGCACTTCAGAAGTGCTCAGAGGAAGAAGCAGACCCAAAACTGGTGGGGGGGGGCGGGGGGGTGGGGAGGAGAGGGAATTTTGAGAAGGAAGAAATGGTTGACAGAGTCAAATGCCACAGAGAGGTCTAGTATCGTGCCAGCTAAAAACTCCCCGTGGATTCCATGGATTTAGCAACTGGGGGTCACGGTTGCTCTAATAGTGTTTCACCTCTACCAGTTAATCTGGCTTCCCGCGTAAAGGGGATAATCCCACTCAGCTCACTGAGTTATTGCGAGAATTGAATTGAATACCAGATGTGGCAGCATCCGGGAGAGCACCCGGGACAAAGCAGGCACTCAATAAATCTGATCGCAGGGTTTCTTCTGGGAGGAGACGGCAATGGCAGGATGATGCCAGGGATCCTTGAGAAGAGCTCTACTGGTCGGCGTCCAGTTTCCGAGGGTAAAGATCTCGTCCGTACTGAGGATGTAGTGAGTACTCAATAAGCAGTAGCCGTTGTTTCTATGGGCTGTATCACAAGAGCCACCCTTCCGGCAGTAGAGAAGCCTGCTGCTGCAAAGTGGAGAGACGGGCGTCTCTACCGCTATGGTTGGGACCCTCGTACCAGCCCGTTGACAGGTTTTACCTTAGGTGATGCTTAATATGGCTTAGATGCCAGCCCACTCAAGAGAGTGATACAAATGGCAGGCCTATGTCCCTAGTCCCAACTGTGTCACCCCAGAACACTAGGATCTTGAAACCACGGGTTGAGACTTTAAATCCTGGGGAAGGCAAAGTGCCAAGATACTTACGAGGAAAGTGACCTTCCAGCACTTCACTCTGCTCATCTGGAAGATGATTTCCTGGGTCTGGTTATCAGGCAGGGTTATGCAGCAGCTGATCTCATCATTGCCGACAGAAAGGACGGCCCCACAGCCTGGTTCCGGGTAGTCACAGGTACAGGGATCCAGCTGCAGGTATCCATAGTGCCGTACCTCTTGGGACAGCTCCAAAAACTGCATGGGGTGGGCGGGGGCAGGTCGGAAGAAGCAAAAGAGGACTTGAAAAAGGGAACAGCCTCATGCCGGAAGCTACTGCCATTCTAGGAGCACACATGGGACGGAGTCGCCGTGAAAGCGCCTTTTTTTTCTGGATGATACAAATGAAGACGGTGTCCCTTGTGCTCCCTGTCATAATAAGGCCTGGGGAAGTTCACGGTGTGTCCCGCCAGGGCTGGGACCATTTCTGCCTCATTCACCATTGTGTCTCTTCTGTTGCAGTGCTCGGTACATAGTGGGAGTGAAAATATTCAGGGAGTGAACGATGAATGGAGACGAATAGAGTGAACCAAATGAAGGAGTAGATATGATTCTATCTCAGCAGGTTACAACAGCAAAATACGCAAAAAGCGTATATTTAATATGCTGTTGGGGCACCTGGCTGGCTCAGTGCATACAGCATGTGATTCCTGATCTCAGGGTCTTGAGTTCAAGCCCCATGTTGGGTGTGGAGCCTCCTTAAAAAATTTTTTTTTGTTTTTAACTAAGCTGAGGTCTATGTAGGAAGAACGTAGTTAGTTTTTACAGTCTGCTCTATATGATGAATATATGAATTGTCAGAGGAAGAGATTTTGCGAGTGGCAATGAGAGAGTGAGTCTGCTTTCTAAGTAGGGTTACAGACAGCCCGAAAGTGTCAAGGGAACACCTTTATGTGACTTTTAAGGTTTAGCTTTCCCTCTGCTTCTGACTTGGCTTAAGGACAGAGGATAGTTGCAGTTCACAAGTGTGGTCCAGGCACCCTGTCCTGACAACATCTATTCCTAGGACTTTTCATTTTTGTAACAAAGTGTTATTATTAACCACTGCTTTTAAGTAAGCTGATATTAGCTTGGGGACCTCTCTCGATCTTGTTCTTCCAGCTTTCGCCAGGGTCCTGCCTGATGTTGTGCGAGAGGCGCGCTCAGAAAAAGCAGTTCTCACTTTAACACGTGGTCAAAGAAGAAAGAAGATCACCCAGTGACAACCTGGCACTTTCCAGATCCTTTTTTGAAGGGGGGCCAAGTCCCTTCAAGGACCACATGAAGCACTCTCTGATAAGGTGAAATGTGCTGAGACATGAGCAGTGAGGGATAGCTGACTGTTCATACGAGGTAGGAGACATACTTGAGGCTCCTGTCCCTTCCAGCCACACGTCCTCATACCAGCTCATTGTGCTGCATTTATTTGACTTAGAAGCTGCATGAAGTTGCCGGGCCTCCTCCCCTTGGGTCAGTGGGAAACATCAGAAATGACAGGTCCTGAGTAGATGCACTGCATGCGGGAGTGGGGGTGGGGGCGGAGTTATCTTGCCACAGAGCAGAAAGAGTAGTTTCAAGCTCTTGCTACAATAGTTTCTTCTTTATTATATGATACAAGCCCTTATTGCTTGGTAACACCTTTAAAAACTTTTTTTTATAATCAGCTCTTGGTTGCGATCTTCTAAAAGAGCGAAAGTTATTTAAAAGTTAAGCTCCACAGGGCGCCTGGGTGGCTCAGTTGGTCAAGCATCCGATTTCGGCTCAGGTCATGATCTCCTGGCTACTGAGTCTGAGCCTCGTGTCAGGCTCTACGCTGACAGCGTGGAGCCTGCTTAGGATTCTCTCTCTCTCCCTCTCTCTCCTTCTCTCCCTCCCTCCCTCTTTCAAAATAAATAAACATTCAAAAAAATAATAACAGTTAAGCTCCATTTCTGTAGAAAGTCAGTGATGAATTCGTAAGCCATTCAAATGCTTGTTGGGATTTGTCATTCGAGAAGCAGGTAATGTTACTGACTTTACGAAAACGAAGAGAAATCTGCAAGGATTAGTTTTTGGTTTTTTTAAAATGTTTTAATGTTTATTCATTTTTGAGAGAGAGTGAGACAGAGCGCGAGTGGGGGAGGGGCAGAGAGAGAGGGAGACACAGAATCTGAAACAGGCTCCAGGCTCTGAGCCATCAGCCCAGAGCCCAACGCGGGGCTCGAACTCACGGACCGCGAGATCGTGACCTGGCTGAAGTCGGACGCTCAACCGACTGCGCCACCCAGGCGCCCCAAGGATTAGTTTTTTTAAAGAAAATTAGTTTCTTTAAGAAACTTACACCTGAAAAACATAATTTAACATACGTAACTGCAGAAGGTATGTCCACATATTTTCATTTAGATCGAGGGTTGGCAAACTTTTCTGTAAACAGCCATGTAGTAAACATTTTCAGTTTTGTGGGTATATAGTGTCCATTGTAACTACTTGCCTCTACAATTCTAGCACAAACAACAGGTTTCGACAGTACAAAAATGAATGAGCATGGCCGTGTGCCAATAGAACTTCATTTACAAAAACAGTGGTCCATGAGCTGTAGTTAGCCTATGATTTAGATCAACGAATTCCTCCTTTAAATTAATTCCACTCATTTGCAACTCCAGGTTTTCTTGCACATGTACATAAAATAAAGCAATAGTTGTCACCATGATGGCTCTATTAGCAGGAGAAGAACATCACAAACACTTAAATAATGCCAGTTTGACGTCAGTATCCTTAGATGCTTCAAGAGAGTATCAGTTAAATTCATTTGAATCATGGTTCAGATTTTTTCATCTAATTCATACACTCAAAGTAAACTTTTTATTTTTTTATTAAAAAACTTGTTAATGTTTTTATTTATTTTTGAGAGAGAGAGACAGAGCACAAGCAGGGGAGGGGCAGAGAGAGAGGGAGACACAGAACCCGAAGCAGGCTCCAGGCTCTGAGCTGTCAGCACAGAGCCTGATGTAGGGCTCAAACCCATGAATTGTGAGATCATGGCCTGAGCCAAAGTCAGATGCTCAACCTACTGAGCCACCCAGGTGCCCTGCTCAAAGTAAAGTTTTTTCAAGATGACTATGACAGATAATAGAGTAAAATCAGGTAAAACACTCATCATGGACGTGAAATGTGTTTTGTGTCAAAAATATGAATACAGATTTTGGTAGAGTATAGCACACGGCAAGCACGATATTCCTACTAAATCATTAAATCAAAAAGTTGACGGAACAGGAATGAATCTCAGTTAGAATCTCTAACTGTATCCAAAGTAGCTGATATATCCAATTATATCCAAATAATCTATCCTTCAAAAGAAACACTGTAATTGTCAAAATTTACAAATACACAGAGAAATTGAACTCCAAACTTTTTGTAATAAAGCTGAGGTGGAATACCAAGGAAGGAAAATATTATATCGTGGAAGTATATGCTTTTTCCTTTTTTTTTTCTTCTTTTCCTGCCTGTCAGTAAAATTCTCAAAATATCTGAGCTTTTGAAGAATTACTTTCTATAGCAATGTGGGTATAAATGGGTCCTCTAAATTTTAGTTGCACTTTGTTTGCACTCAGTGAGTGAATGTTGGCAAAGCCTAGAGAATAAAGAAGACAACACAATGAAGCAGGGTCCATTTCTTCTGTTAAAATATGCCATTTGTCAGACTCGTCTCACTGCTTGGGGACAGGGGGGAGTGTGAGTTGGTACCATCTTTATGGAAGCTTTAAAAACAGACTGTTAGAAATATATTCTAAGAAATAATGGAGCATGTACTCAAAGACAGAGGATGGGGCGCCTGGGTGGCTCAGTCAGTTGGGCGGCCGACTTCGGCTCAGGTCACGATCTCACACTCTGTGAGTTCGAGCCCCGCGTCGGGCTCTGTGCTGACCGCTCAGAGCCTGGAGCCTGTTTCAGATTCTGTGTCTCCCTCTCTCTCTGACCCTCCCCCGTTCATGCTCTGTCTCTCTCTGTCTCAAAAATAAATAAACGTTAAAAAAAAAAAATTAAAAAAAAAAAAAAAAAAAGAGGATGCCGGCCGCAGTGCTCAGGGACCTTCAGCCAGGAACTGTACCAGGTGTTGGTAACACACAGGGTCTGTTTAAATTAGACACAGTCCTGGGCCTCATGGCGCTCACTGCCAAAGTGATTTATAGCAGCAAACACTGGAAATAACCTGATTTCCAATAATAAGAAATTGGTTAGCTAAATGACAACTATAAAACTCAATACGCTGTGGTCATTAAAAAGAATGCTGAGGGTCTATATTAACTTGGCAGAGGGTTCACCATAATATATCATCTGTGCTTTTCAGAATCTTTAAAGAATAGAATCAGAAAAATTAATGATGGTGTTCTCGTTTTTTTAAAAGACCCCCATGTTTAGCGGTTGATGGGTTTACAAATTAAGAAACAGCTCAATTCCAATATGTTTCTTTAACTCCCCTGCAAGGGATTTCTCTGGGTGCAATATTTGATCACCTTTGTTTGGTTGTCTTCTTTCTGGAGAGCCTCTAATTTCTGCCTCTGCGCCTGTGTGGGTTTGGCCCATTCTTGTTCAATGTCCTGTAGTGCCTTAAAGCGACAGAAGTTGTAAGATTAGCAACCTTAGCAGAAGTGAGCTAATCTGACAAAAACACACTCATGTATGAAAGGCTATAAAAACAGAGCCAAGTGGACATATATAAGGATTTAGCATGTTATAGAGCTGACTGTTAAATTAGTGGGTGGAGGAAGAGATTGTTCAATGGTTTGGGGACAGCTGGCCACACTTGGGAGAGAAAATGAAGTTAGCCTCTTTCCCCACACCACCCAATCAAACAAATCCAGATAAAGATTTAAATGTTTAAAAAAAAAAGATTCAGGAAAAGAAATCTGATGCTGAGGTAAGGATTATATTTTTAAGATACAGAATCAAAGTGTCATAACAAAGGAAAATATAATTACATGAAAATATAAAACTTCTATGCATAGAAACCATCAAGAACAAAACTAAGAAGCAAATGGCAAACCAGAGAATATGACCACATCATATGTGGAAAAGAGTTGATATTTATATAAAGCAATAGGGAAAATGTAAATATCCCCAACAAGAAAATGGACAAAGAATATGAATCGGCAATTGACAAAAAGGAATTCCAAATTCCAAATCTATATTCAACCTCACTGGTAATCGGTAATTTTTTTTTTTTTGCCTCTCAACTTGGCAAGGACTAAATATATATATATATGTAATATTCAGGGCTGGCAAAGATTTGGGGAAACCGGAAATTCCACGTAGAGCCGATGGGATTTAAATTGGTACGATTAGCCTGTGTTGCTTTTATTTATCAGGCTTTCAGAAAGTTTTCCATTGGTCTTCAGTTAGCCTGTTAAGCCCTCAAGAGAAAACCTTGAGTCCTTCCCCTCAGTGTATCTTGTCCAAGGTCTTACATACAGCAAACATTTAATAATTCTTTGCCAATAGTCAGGCACTCATTTATACCTTGGTCTGAATGTAAGTCTCTGTGCTCCACTGGTTATGCCTGATCTCCATCAGGAGAATGAAAAGATGAGTAAAGTTTTGATTTTGCTGTTTAGGTTGGGGGACAAGGAAATGGGTTTAGAGAAGAGAAGAAAAATAACAAATATTCGTTGAGAACCTGTTTTAGATAGGTTCTCTCAGCTTTCCAAATTATCTGTGGGATAGGAACATTCCCCTCATCCTATAGATGGGTAAATTGAGGTCCAGAGAGGTTATGGCTTTCGAGACAACCCAGCAATAAGTGGCACGAGTTGGGTTAAAACCCTGATTTGGCGACTGTACCCTCGTCTCTATGCCCAAGCTACTGAATTCTGAGTATGTAGGTGGCTACACACACCAAGACTTACCCCTGGTCACCAACTAGTCTCAAAACTGGACCTAGACATCTAGAACCTTTCCTTTCCTGAATTCTGCTTGATGTTAGAGTCCTGTAAGGACTTGGCAGTGTTATCACTCGGCAGTGATATCAAAGAGAAAGTATAGCTAAATAAAGAAGGTAAACAGCAATCACGACAGTAAGTACTAGCTGAAGATATGTCATTTGCCATTAGGGGACCTGGGACTCTCAGATACAGAGATTTAAATGTCCTGCATCAGCAGGAACAGAACTGCTTTTGTTTCACTACCTTTGAAAAGATTTGACCCTGATTATGGGCTCGCGAGTCATCGAATACATCACATACAGTACCTCACTCTAACCATGAGAGAGTCCAATTCAGACGAATGGCTCTACTCAGTTCTGTGGCTCCCCAAAGACTGGCTGCTGGAAACTTATGTAGAACCTATTTTTAAAAATCGAGTGAAATCACCTAAGCCATGGGTTTCATGAGCTTCAATCACACATGCCCCAGCACCCCCTGCAGAGGGTATAGCAGTGAGAAGTGGGGAGCAAGGCATGTACCGGGCTCTAGCTGGCTGAGGCATGGCACAGCTAGGCCGAGGCTGTGTGAGTAGACTGGGCCATGTGCAAGGGCACCAGGCTGTGACGGTCTGGGGAAGCTAACGGTCAGCCCATGTTCCCTTCACCAAGCCATGAGCCCCATTACGGGGTTAGCCTGCCTAGAGCAAGGGACACCTTGTTCTAATTTGCACAAAGTTACCACATAGGCCAGTGGTGCTGACATGCAGGCCCAGAACTGACCAAGCCTCGGTATTTTTTAGAAAACCCAGACATTTATACTTTTATATACCACCTTCCATTTTGTTAATACTACTCAAATTTAAAATAAAAGAAGGGAAACAGTGTGGGAGTCCAATTGGCTCCTGGGACATCCATCCATGGGGCACAGCTGCTTTAGAACAATCAAAAGCGTTTCCCTTAATAATTATGATGGCACTGTTGTTTATCAGAAGAATTCATAAGAACTTTCTGCATTAATTTTTTTAAAGGATGATTGCTTCTCACATATTCACATATCCTAAGCTCCCAGGACAGTGTCTGCCCTGGGCCATTCAGAGTCTAGTTAGGCAAATACATATGTAAATGATATTTACATGGCTGGGTGAGTAGCACCCTTAATGGAGGGTACAAACAAGTACTCAGGAGCAGAGAGGGAGGAAGGCATTTTCTTTCGAGGGGACCTGAGAAAAGTTTCCCCCAAAGAGGCAGCAGTTACGGTCCTGACTCCCCGGAGCTGACTTCTCGGTACCCCCACTTGGATTCAGTAATAACAATGGTGATGATAATGGAACAGATAGTCATAACATCAACTATAATTTTTTGAAGACTCTGTAAGCGAAGAACTGTGGTTTGAAGAACAGTCTAGTAAAGCTGAGAGAAAACTTAGAAACCATTCCTTCCATCTAATCACTTAACAGGGGGACATTGTAGTTCAAATTTTGGAAGGGTGAAGCGGCAAGCCCGAGGTCACACAGAGAGACAGCCAGTGACAGAGCAAGGGACAGAATGCATTTTCAAAACTGCTATTCGTGAGCTTTTCATGAAGCCATCCTTTTTCCCAGCTATCAGCAGAGGAAACACCGTCCATTTCTCTCTGGTTTACAACTCCTCGTTGAAGACAGATACGATGCCTACGGTGATGCTGGAGGTTCCTACTTCTCATCACCAGGCCAGAAAGACTATTTCCCACCAGAACAATATCAGAATTAGGTGATGCATCCTCCACCAAGGACGGGATATCAAACAGACCAGATGCAACCAATAATGCACTATAATAGCAAGGGTGCGACGGCGATGAGCCTCGGTAAACGTGTAAAATGGTAAAGTATGGTCCCATTCACACAACATGATTTTAATTACACTCAGCATGATTATACATGGGTCCAAGTATGACGAGAAATGGACTCAAAACTAGCCATGAAACTACAATGGTGACCATTGCACATCCAATATGTGATGTTTTGATTTGACTCCTTAGAATTTCGGAGAGCTTTGAGAAGATGATTTATTGGATTGCCTTGGCCTGTTAAAAAGTCACATAAGGAGAAATGGGCAGTTAGGCTGTGACTCCTTATCTGACATGCTGGCTGCTGGGCTCCCTGTGACTGCTCGGTCACCCACCCAGGTGCTTTGCCCTGTGCTGAAAAAGCCAAGGTCCCTGCATGGGGCTGGTGGTCTAGTGGAGGAGATATAGACACAAGTGATGCTCTAGCTTGTCCAATTGAAGACCTCCTTGATTCTGATATCATGATTTTGTGAGACACTAAGGAAAAACACTGCCAGTTAAGTTATGACACAGGGCCTTGTGATAGTTGTGCACGGTGGGTGAACCGGCCATGCCGACCTTCCCCGGCTGGTCATTGCTTTTATTTCTTCTGAGGCATTTGGTGATTCCTCTGGCCTTTAGCTGTTCTTCTTGGCCTGTGCCAGGCAGTCCTTTTGCATAGAGCTTAGTGAAAAACTGAGCAGTTTCCTCTCCCTGGGCACGTAAAGCACCTGGTTGTTGCTTTATAAGAAAATTTAGAAGTGTGGTCATTTCTGGCTTTATGAATATAAAGGGGAAAACTGCCACTCTGTCTTTGCCTCTCTGTGTAAGTGATAACTCCCATTCCATGAAGAATCATAGTGTATGTAGTGGCAGGGGGCTGGTGAGGCAGGAGAACTGAGGTGGGGGGTAAATGAAGAGGTATCACAGAGGCAGCATCTGTGACCGCCCCACCACGTAGCAGAACCTTCACCACTGAATCAGGGAAGGGAAAGGAGGCCAGGGGTGCCTGGGTAGCTCAGTCAGTTAAGTGTCCGACTTTGGCTCAGACCATGATCTTGAGGTTCGTGGGTTCGAGCCCCAGGTCGGACTCTGTGCTGACAGCTCAGAGCCTGGAGCCTGCTTCGGATTCTGTGTCTCCCTCTGTCTGCCCCTCCCCGGCTCATACTCTGTTTCTCTCTCAAAAATAAATAAACCTTAAAAAAAAATTAAAAAAAGGAGGCCAAACTCTCAATGTACTTTCTGGGGGTTAGAGGGTTAGGGGATAGGGGTAGGCAGGACCACCAACGCAATCTGCAGGGCCTAATGCAAAATGAAAATGTGAGGTCTCTTGTTCCAAAATTAAGGATCAGGATGGCAACAGAAAAATATTAAACAATTGTGGGGTTCTTCTGAGCAGGCTATGTGCCCATGAAGCAGGCCCTGGAGGCTCAGGTAAAAAGAAGATTATGCTAAAATGCGATGGGAACACATGTGGCTTTAGATTAGCAGGGACAACCTTTCTAGACTCAACCTTTTTAGACTCAACCTTTCTAGATTAGCAGGGACAACCTAGAAAACTCAGAGAGGTGGTTAAAATGGAGGTAGAATTTTTTTTCTAAATTCTATTTCTTAAAAAAATTTTTTTTACTGTAGTAAACTGTATATAACATTTGTCGTTTTCACCACTTTTTTATTTAAAAAAATTTTTAAATGTTTATTTATTTTTTGAGAGAGAGAGAGAGACAGACAGACAGACAGACAGACAGTGTGAGTGGGGGAGGGGCAGAGAACGAGAGGGAGACACAGAATCCAAAGCAGGCTCCAGGCTCCGAGCTGTCAGCACAGAGCCCGAGGCGGGGCTCGAACTCACAAGCTGTGAGATCATGACCTGAGCCAAAGTCAGACGCTTAACTGAACCACCCAGGCGCCCCTCATTTTAACCATTTTTAAGTGTACAATTCAGTGGCACTAAAAACATTCATAAAGTTGTGTAACCATGAACACTCTTATACTTACCTTTTCAGCATCCCTGGCATCCCTCGCAAAAATTCTGTACCCATTAAACAGTAACTCCCTGCCACCGAGCCCCTAAAAACTTCTATTGTACTTTCTGTCTCTGTGAATTTGCCTATTCTAGTTATGGAGGTAGAATTCTTAACTATCACAATTTTTTTTAATGGTTTCCATCCCAAATGGTCAATAACACATGGTGTTTTGAGAGTCCTTGGTCACCCTTACCTGCATATGGATCAAATCTACGGCTGCTGTGCAGTCCATCAGCATGGAGTCGAGGGATGGGTCCATGTACCTGCGTAATTCAGGAGCATTAAGTTCATTCATATGACACAGCCGACGGGCACACCTGGGAGCACATGCTCTCTGAGGTGGTGGCCCCCTATGCTTTAAACGAGCCCCCACTGGGGCACCTGGGTGGCTCGGTTGGGTGAGCATCTGACTTCAGCTCAGGTCATGATCTCACGGTTCATGAGTTTGAGCCCCGCGTTGGGCTCTCTGCTGTCAGCACTGAGCCTGCCTTGGGATCCTCTGTCCCCCTCTCTCTCTGCCCCTCCCCCCTCCTCTCTCAAAAATAAATAAACATTGGGGCGCCTGGGTGGCTCAGTCGGTTAAGCGGCCGACTTCGGCTCAGGTCACGATCTCACGGTCCGTGAGTTCGAGCCCCGCATCAGGCTCTGTGCTGACGGCTCAGAGCCTGGATCCTGCTTCAGATTCTGTGTCTCCCTCTCTCTCTGCCCCTCCCCTGTTCATGCTCTGTCTCTCTCTGTCTCAAAAATAAATAAACATTAAAAAAAAGTTTGGAAAAAAATAATAAACATTAAAAAAATATTTAAACGAGCCCCCCTTTCTAACAGCCCTCTACTCACCTAGCTTTTTCTGTCTCCTACTTTCTTTACACTGTAAGCTCTTGTCTGGCGGGCTCTGAGAGTAAGGTGCCAAACAATAAAGCTGTGGGAGAATGGCCCACGGCCCTGTTCACACTCGCCCCACTGTCGGGCCCCAAGTGCGCATGCCCTTTCCCCACCCCATAGTACCTGGTGTCGCCGTTGCCCCAAACCCACACCTGCATCACCACCCTGTACCCAGGCTGCTCTCATCTGTGGCCCGAACTGCTCCCTTTGTCAGGCCCTCTGCGTCAGCCCCGCCCCCTCAATCCCAGTCTCTGCGTTCTAACCTGAGGGCTCTTTCCTGAGTAGCCTGTGGACTGTCGTGGTCCCAGGAGTTAGATCATTCATCTTGCTCCCTTCCACAGCCCGGCCCGTCAGGGGACACCTAGCTTTCATTTCCAGCTCCGTCTCTTACCCACCTTCCTCTGTCGCACTCGACATCCAACGGTGTTTTCTCTCCTCTCCTCTGCCTGGAAGACCAGTGCCCTTACCAGCTTCCGTCCCTGCCTCATCTGCCTCTCCTGGGCTCCTCGTGTCCCCCCTCCAGTCCCCACTCCCCACGGTTTCCACTTCATCCTCTATGCTTCCTTAGCACTCCAAAGTCATCCTGACCACTGCTCTCATCAAGTTGATCTTAGCACCAGGTACATAGGGGCTGTGTCCTATTCGGAGTTGCCACTCTGCAAAGTGACTTGCAAAGAGCAGGGCTCCGTGTCTGTCTAATGGGCCCAGAATCGCCAGGCTAAACTGAAATCATACTTCCTGTATGAGCACAGGAGCTGCTAAGAATTGATAGAAACGGTCCGGAAAGGGTGCACCACAGCTGGTCTAAACCAATCTGAGGGCAGAGGTAAGCCGAATCACTGCACTTACGAGAGTGTGGTTAAGAGACCAATGGGATTGGCATGGACTAGGAAAGGATGAAAATGGTACTTGAAGGTCACCTTCCTCCTGGGGGGCGGGGAGAAGCATGCGCAGTTATGTCTGATTTAGCTCATTTGCCCACGGGGCGTAGGCAACTGTTGAATCCAAGCTAGAGAGCCCCTGGACCCAGCCCACACTTGGGGCTCTGAGAGGCCAGGGCAGCCTCCCTCTGATCTGGAAGGAACTGTACCATAATTGGAGAGGTGCACCAGAGAATTCACAGACAGAAAAATCCCTAAAACTCTGGCTAATGTTTGCTGGAATGCCTTACCTGCCGGGAATCCCACAGCTCCCGGCAGCCAAGCTGGCCTCCCTGCTCCCACTCAGACTTTTCCGGACAGATGACCAGGTCCCTTTAGGATCCTACTCCAGGCTCTTCCCCTCGGGTGACCTGACCCTCAGCTCTAACAGCTGGAGTGGGGGCCTCCTTCCTTCCCAGTTCCCATTAGCAAAGGGCATCTGCCTGGATCCGAGATGCTGGTGTGTGAGTGACACTTTATCTTACGCTGATGATCTACTATATACCTATTTTTTTTTAAGTTGTATTTATTTATTTTGAGAGAGCAGGAGAAAGCGTGAGCACAGGAGAGGCAGAGAGAGAGGGAGGGAGAGAATCCCAAGCAGGCTCTGTACTGTCCGTGCAGAGCCCAACATCGGGTTCGATCTCAAGAACCACCAGATCATGACCTGAGCTGAAACCAAGAGTCAGAAGTTTAACTGACTGAGCCACCCAGGTGCCCATAGAATATACCTATTTAACGAAGACCTGGGCAAAACCCAATTACCAATTAAGACTTCAAGGTAAGGGACAGAGTCCTCAGGTCTCCTTTGATCTCAAGTTCTCTGGAGAGTCCATGAGCAAAGCAGTCTAAGCCTCAGGGATTCCTGCTGTTATTGTTATTATAATTATTATTATCTTCAATATAACAGTAAGAAACAAGACCAAAATTTGTTGAGCATGTGGGATTACTTTATTTAACCCTCACGCTAATATGAGCTAGACTCCTGTTATTATTCCCGTTTTACTGAGGCTTAGTGAGCTTGAGTAACTTGGCTAAGGTTATTCAGCTACCCAGTGAGTTGGTTGGGATTTAGACTCACATACTCTGACCCTAGGAACGACCATGCTCAGCCACTTGTTACACTAATCAGCTTCTAGAAGAACAGCTACTCTAGAAACACCTAGATGGAACTGCTAAGGGTTTTTCCTTTTCGCCTTTTTAGGGTTCCACCCCACAGATTTTGACAGTTTCTCAGAATACTTTTGAATAGCAGTAGATGAACTTCTAGCCCTGCCAGGAATGTCCTTCCAAAATTCAAAACCACAGACTGGCGCTGTAAACAAGGCATCATGAGGTCAAGATAACTACTATTCCTAGATTACAAAATGCCTTTCTTTAATACTCTCTGTGCTCAGATTACAGAATAGCTGGGCTGGGAGAGAGCAAACCAAAGAAGCAACCCAATACAGCCATGGTAATAAACACTGGAGACTACAGATTGTAGGATATATGTGGGGCTGGGTGGGGAGGGAGAAGTGTCCCGCTTCTTGTTATTTTCTGTTCGTTCGCTTTCCATAGGGCTTCTTGTTTCTGGGGGAAAGGATAGTATTTTCTGCAAGGTGTTCAGTCAGTCTACGAACATGGCTGGCCCTGGTTTATACGCATTTGTTATTGGAATCCTTTAAGAATGTAAGCCAAATACTTAAGAGTTCAAATTCACTGCAAGTTGTCTGGGTCCACCCTTTGCCTTTGGGGAACACCACAGTGCAACAGATGAATTGCACCTATTTGTAATCATCAATAAATTCCTTCAATTAGTACAGTTGATAATCCATTCCAAAGCAAGCCCATGACCTGCCATTTCTCATCATTCCTGCTTTGATTCCCACCCCAATAGCACTTGGTTTTCAAGACTTGCCTTCAGGGCCACCATCCTCGTGACAACATCCCTCAAGTACTTACTGAAGACCAGTGGGAGTTATCTTCAACATCCCATTCTTTAGGACAAATATTCTGGTTCATTCCCCACTCTCCCTTCTTTATTGCTTTCCTCTCAACCTTCTGCAAGCTCCTGGTCCCTCTCTAGCTGTTAGGTTGTGAGCTGATCCGGTAAGACCGACAAAATCTCAACGGGAACCGAAAACATCCTCAAATACCTACCATCACCGCCAACGCTTACCACTTCCGGAGTCCAACCTTGCAGTTTTCCATTCCAGCACTTCTGAGACTCACATAAGGGAGTTCAAAGTCCGCCAGTTTTTTCATGACTAGAGAAAGGGGAAAGGGAGTCTTCCTGGTTGAAACGGCACAAACAGTTTACATACAGAGGCTTCGAAATGAGAAAATAAAGCGTTGCCATTGGAAAGAATAAAATCACCCTGATCACATTCTCTCGCATTTGTATGTAATTTTTAACTTCCCGAAATTCATCCAAATGATAAATAGCATTTCACCCTCATAAAACAGCAGCACCGTTCGTAGGGGGTACTTTCCACTGCAATACAGATGAAGAAACCGAGGTCCAGAGAGGTCTAGTGCCTTCGCCAGCACACCACAGATCTTAGTGGTGAAGCCAACACACAAACCCCTTAACTTCCCACTCAAAACCACTCCCCTGCAGCTTCTTGAGAACATGTGTAAGTGGCATTCAGATAATTGATACCATTTCACAACTAAATAGCTTGTAATACCTAGAAATGCACTGTAGAGGAAAGCAAAAGCCATGTGGACCACACTGCCGTCTTTCACTAACTCCTTACGTTTTTTAAGAATCTGAGAACTTATTTATGGCATCACATTTTATAGCAAACATTCCTTAACGAGGAGAAGCGAAGCGTGATGGGATGTCCTGACATCCGAAGTCCAGCACTCCAGAGGGAGGCCGGGGCATGGCTGGTGGCCAGCAGCCAGGCCATAAGGGTAAAGGTGAGACAGACATTAGGACTGGGACCAGGGCAGCCACAAGAGCAAGTGCAGTTACTGGTAAGGGCCTGACATCTTGCTATGGTCCATGCTAGCTTTCTGGAGTGGCTCAACCCCAGCTCACCCTGAACACAGACACAACCGCCCATCCCCCAACTTTTGATCCAGGGACTACTGAGAATAGTAGTAGGGACCACGCATCGCCCCTACTCAGCGGTATCTCCTGCATCCCCTGGGCTGAGCACGTGCCCACACCTGCCCAACCCCATCTCCCGGCTGCCCTGCATTCCTTCTTTCCTTACCAGAGAGCTTGCCCTCTTTGCGAAACCGAATGAGAAAGAGGCCAAAGTAGCCCAAGAGCTCCTGACACAGTCCAATTTTGTGTGACACCACCTTGAGAAATAAACAAAGACAAGAAAAGGGTGGGGGGGGGGGAGTTGGGAGAGTGTCCGCCATGCTTACCATGATATGCAGAATTTGAAATTGCCTGAGTGGCTCAGTCGGTTGGGTGTCCGACTTCGGCTCAGGTTATGATCTCGTGGTCCGTGAGTTCGAGCCCCGCATTGGGCTCTGTGCTGACAGCTCAGAGCCTGGAGCCTGTTTCAGATTCTGTGTCTCCCTCTCTGACCCTCCCCTGCTCATGCTCTGTCTCCCTCTGTCTCAAAAATAAATAAATGTTAAAAAAAAAAAAAAAAAAGAAAGAAATTGCCTGTAAACATCAATAGAAAGTGCTTCAATGGGCTGCAGACATTAAAAGGAATCTTCTCCAGGGGCGCCTGGGCGGCTCAGTCGGTTAAGCGGCTGACTCTTGGTTTCGGCTCAGATCAAGATCTCATGGTTTTGCAGGTTCAAGACCCGCATCGGGCTCTGTGCTGGCAGCTCAGAACCTGCTTAGGATTCTGTCTCCCTCTCTCTCTCTGCCCCTCCCCCACGTATGCTCGCTCTCAAAAATAAATAAATAAAAACTTTTAAAAAAAGGGAATCTTTTCTGAATCTAAAAATGATCACATTGATTTTAGAAAATTTAGAAATCAAAAAAATTAGAGTGAAGAAAATAAAAATCAGCTCCAACACTATGGACATGAACCTGGCCTCCGCTGAGGCTGGTTGTCCCACCTGGGACAGGGATGTATCTCCCAGATAGTTTGGTCGTTATAATCCACCGGAGGGCAGCAGCCATTCTCCACGAACATCTGTCCTTCTGTGATACCTGCCCCTGGAGCCCTCACCCCAATTTACCTTCCTGCGGGCTGGATTCTCAGAGAAGGGACGTTTCCCGCCAACTGGCTGCCATAGAAAAGTGTACATGCTACTGGCCACCTTTGCCCGCCCCCCGCCCCGGCCCCCTTCTGTCTGGCGCCTCCTGTGACGGTCAAGTCTAATTTACACGCCATTTGCTCAGCGCAACCTCGGATCCCAGGCACAGGCTGCTCTCCTTTCCTATTCCTTCCTGACCTTTACATCAAACGGCTTTCATTTCAACACCCACGGTTTCATTTCTACCAGTGGGTCATGAGGCTGTAACGTCATAATGTTTTATATTCACTCACCTTTCCTTAGCAGGAATGTCCATGCTACCACAGATTCTCCCCTTCCTCACCCACCCCCGCCCCCCACTTAAGCCTGGGCTGCAGCGTGAATTCTTTGCTTGCACACTCTGAATTCACTAGATCACCTCTGCAACACTCGAGGATTTCACCTCCACAGCCAGGGGTGTGAGCTGATGCTTTAACCATGGCTCCGGGTTCTCAAGGTGGCAGTCGTACAAACACCAGGCTCCAAGGGGCACTTTTCTTGTCAGAGATCTGTAAATTGCCTCATGAGGCAGTCTTACTAGGTGCATGATATGAGTGGGTGTGCTCGGCATGGCTCTGAAAATAAGGAAGGGCCTGGGAACGTTTTACATTCACTCAAGGCGCATCCCCGTTCGCCTGCTTCCTATCTCACCCTTCCCCATGCCCTTGCAGACACCCCACACCGAACACAGCGCCCCTGTGTGTGCAAGGGTGAGTGTGTGTTGGTAAGTAACAGATTGCAAAGACATCTTTTCCTAGAGGATGAGCCACGTCCCTTCAGACTGATTACTCTCTTCTCGGATCCGTTCAGGGAAAACAGGAAGCTTACATGCTAGGGCAGATAAAGGAGTAGGGAAAAGAATGGAGAAGGCTTTTTCATTTATAAGGACATAAACACACATACCTTCTTTCGAGAGGAGTAAGCATGGACAAAAAAGAGACACAATGATATTGTCTTCTTAGCAAACGTTAAGGAGATTTCAAAACAGAAGCACCATCAGTAAAACCACGTTAGCACAAATGTGTAAAACCCCCAAAAGAGATTTTATCTTGTTGCTGGTCCTTAAGAAACCCAGCAGGATGGCAGGGAGGTGGAGGGTGGAGGAAAGTATGCTTGAGGAGATGTAAACAATGGTTTTTTTAAGGTTTTTTTGGGGGGCGGGGAAAGAGAGAACAAGTGGAGGAGTGGGGGTGGTTGGGCAGAGGATCCAAAGCAGTCTCTGGGCTGACAGCAGAGGGCCTGACGCAGGGCTTGAACCCACGAACCATGAGATCATGACCAGGGCCGAAGTCGGACACTTCACCGAGTCACCCAGGCCCCCCCCCCCAGCAAAAATGATTCTCAATTACAAAATTTAAATTATATTTTTATGCAAGCTGGAGAATCTCCCAGCCCCTGGAAGAGAAGTCACATGTCTGCCTGGCCAACTGCTCACTTTGGTACCTGCTCACCTCCAGGTAAACTTATTTGATGCTAATGATGTCAGTGTCTGGGGTTTGAATGTCTCACAAGTCAGTGTGATTAGAACAGGGAAGGTGTAATTGTCTGAGATCACGAACGTACATTGTTAAACTTCTGCTCCTTGTTACGAGAGAAACTGGGGAAAAGAGTTGGTATTGTGGAACCATAGACTTACTGCCCTCCTCCTTCGCTATGTCAGCCTCCCACTGTGCAGGTCCTGGGAAGGCAATTTACGGAACCATGTGTTTGTGTTTGGGGGGCTTTGGGGGATAAATCCCCTGAGGCATTAAGCAGCAAGGGCCTTTGATGCTTTTTTAGAGATATCACTCTGGAAGCCAGGATAGAAGGTTGGCAAGACTGGAAGCAGGGACTAGTTTGGAGGCTGCTATCGAAATCTAGCTGAGAAATGAGGGCTCGAACGAGGATAAGGATGGAGAGGAGGCAATGGGGAGACAGGAATTATCAGGAGAAAGACTTGGGGCACAAGATTAGTAGGATTTGGGGGTCAAGGGGTGACGGAGGGGGACCCTAGGGTAACTTCTCAATGGATGGCCTCAGCAATGAGGTGGCTGCAGATCTCATTCAATGAGGCCAGCAATACAGGAGCCAAAAAAGGTTGTGTGCAGTGACTTTCCTAGGAAGGAAGGTCAAAAATGATCACTTTTGGGCAGAGCAAAGACCCCAGAGAAGGGATGTTTCCTAGCCTGGGGACAAAACTGCTCTTTGGAGGCCAGGAGGGCATGGGCCTTCTTGAACCTCCAGGGGTGTGGAGGGGCCGAGACAAAGCAAAATCCAGCCTCTCTACAGGAGGAGCCGTGTTTCAGGGAGGAGGCTCCCCCACCCCATGGTCTCAGGTAAAGGTGGGCTTGAGGGCTGGGAGCCCAACAGGGATGGCTCGTTTCCTACCTAGAAGGTGTCAGGTACCATGTCCCCAGTGCAAGAACATTCTGTCCTTTGGAAGGCCCCTAGAAACTTTCTCACTTCCACCTGTTTATAAGTTTATATTTTCCCGCACATACTTCTCTAGAGGATTAGAACTAACACCCTCCAAAGAAAAAGGACCTGGGAGCAGTATGCGGGTGTGAGAAGCTGGTGTTCCCTTGAAACCCAGGGTAGGGAGGAAAGGCCCCAGGGACAGAGCTGGTATTAGCCACATCTAAAGACGGGGCGGACAGTCTCTGTGTCTTGTCTTCAGAGTCCTCACAGAACCAACTTCAACTCAGGTCTGGCCCTCTGGATGCAGAATTAGACCTGCTTGAGTTTTGGTTTCCTGTGGGACAGGAGGGACAATTACTCCAGCCTTCGAGAAATCTGCTGTCACTCTGCCAGAACCTGTCACCAGCCTACCTGGATACAGCCTGTTTCAGACTCATCTGGACTCCACTCCCCTTCCTGCTCCCAACCATGAGGGCATCCCGTAATAAAGCACTTGGCATATCTCCAGGGCACATCTTTGGCTGAGTCCCAGGAAACTGACAGCCGTATTAGGAAGGGCCTAAAAGATGTCTGGGAAGTTGATGCCCACGGGGAGAGTAAAACCAAAGATGCCCGGGAGGGTAAGTTGTAGCTCAGATTCCTTGGTCAGTCTCCCAGAAAATCCAGCCTCTCTACAGATACATCATCCAGAGTAAAATGATAGGCAGGAAGCTTCTGGAAGGTAACCTTATCCTAGTCCCTGCCCTCAAACAGAATGATTCCTGAATTCAGTTCTGGAGCTGGAGTTGAGACAAAGTTTACCTCTAGAACTCTTTCAGCAGTATCTGATGTTAGAATTTCGATTTGAATATTCCTTCCATCAGGCAGAAATATATCCAGAGCCGCTGTCTTGGTCGTGATGCTAAATGTGTCCTGCAAGCAAAGGGAAAGCACAGTGAGCCCCCCAGTCCCTTCAATGGGGTACACGGAGCAGGAAAAGTCAGTAGCTTCCTCTACTTGGACCCTCAGGGCATACATTACCCAGAAACACACAGAGTTGACTGCAGAGATTTGGGGGATGGTGTTTTGATGGATGTGTTGGGGTGAGGAGGGGTGTGGAGGGGCCGAGACAAAGCAAAATGACATGCCGCTTGAATAATTTTCAAATAAACAATAAGGCATCCATTTTAGGGAAAAAAAAAAGCTTTTGATAAAATCATCCACCTGACCCTGGGGAATCTCAGATTTTAATTTTCACTTTGAATATTTCCAGGTATCCCTAAAAGTCCCATAAAAATCTTCTGAATGGAGGCGCCTGGGGGGCTCAGTTGGTTAAGCATCTGACTCTTGATTTCGGCTCAGGTCACGATCTCATGGTTTGTGGGTTCGAGCCTCGCATTGGGCTCTTCACTGACAGTGTGGAACCTGCTTGGAATTCTCTCTCTCTCCCTCTCTCTCTGCCCCTCCCTTGCTCACTCACTCCGTCTCAAAATAAACAAATAAACTTTAAAAAAAAATTAAAAAAAAAAGTCTTCTGAATGAAGAAGGATGTCACTATCAGGTGAGTAAACATCCACCCGAGGGCCAGCACTCCCAGCTCAGCCCTACTTTGCTAACATTTATGCATTCTGCAAGGGGATACCTATGTGCTAGAGACTACTGCAAATCTGGGGACCTGTGAAGTTCTTGGATGAAATGTTCTGGAATGTCAAGGACAGGCCAGAGACACTGGAAAGCCTTCAGAGTGGAGGAAAGTGTGAAGCTGGAGTTGATGTTCAGTGACCACAGAGCGGGGGACCCCAGGGGGAGGCACGGCCAGTGGCCGCTCAGCTGAGCCTCGCGGGGCAGTTGCATCTGGCAGAAGGCTGTTTTCAGCACCTCCCAAATGGATGCTGTGGGTCCGCAGGACTGCCTCGTCTCTGGGAGGCTGATTCAGGTCAGAGCCTCTCTCATCCCAACTCTCAACAGGATTAAACCCGAATGCACCAACACATTCACTGTAGGCAAGGAGCTCACTTCTCTCCTAGGCATTGAGAATGGCAGTGGTTACGTATTCTCCTGGGGAGAACGGAGACGAGAGTCACTCAAATCATTTTATGTGTCCTAAGCCTACTATACAAGTCAGAATATTAGTAATACAGAGGGGTGGAGGGTAATCTCTTCTTAGTGCCAAGACAATGTGCACCCAGCCTAGGTTACCGCCTCCCTGGTACCAGGCGGGGAGAGAAGAACCAAATGACCAATTGTAAGATTGTTTGCAGATCAGGGCGCCTGGGTGGCTCAGTCGGTTAAGCGTCTGACTTTGGCTCAGGTCACGATCTCACGGTCCGTGGGTTCGAGCCCCGCGTCGGGCTCTGTGCTGACAGCTCAGAGCCTGGAGCCTGTTTCAGATTCTGTGTCTCCCTCTTTCTCTGACCCTCCCCTGTTCATGCTCTGTCTCTGTCTCAAAAATAAATAAATGTTAAAAAAATTGTTTAAAAAAAAAAAAAAGATTGTTTGCAGATCACAGAATTGGGCTCAGGCAAGCTGACCAAGTGGGACCTTTCCCCTCAACAGGCAACACCTCCCTTTTCCTCACCCTCCCTACATCCACAGGTAACATTTCAGGTTTTACAAGCTCCTGGGAGACTCAGCACAACTGCATTGCCCAGGTACCTCAGCCGGCCAGTTACATTAGCGACAGGCTTATTTTTCTTAATTGTGTTATCAAAGGGCAAGCTTTGTCTTTAAATTTTAACGACCCACCTGCCTCCCCCGCCCGCCGCCGCCCGCCATGTGTTATAATTACTAAGTTTCTATGATTCTGAATCTAAACACTTTAGAAGAGGAAATCTGCTATTTTCCAAATTCAAAGGGTTGCCCCCCCCATGTTTATGAATATCTACACATTTAGGCAGCATGTATATATAGTATATCATTTATGAATGAATATGCATATATTTATTATGTACAAATATATTGATAATGCGTGATACTCATAATTGTGCTCTGTGCCAACGGCTTCACATAGGGTAACTCATCTAACTCTCGTAGCAATGCCTTGAAACAGATACGTGTATTAATCCCCCTTCGTCAGATGAGTAAAAGTTCACAAAGGTTAAATAACTTGCCGGAGGACACATTACTAGGGAATGGCAGAGGCAGGATTCCAGACCAGCTCCACGTGACTCTAGGCCTGGGATCTAAATAAGGGACCCAAGAATTCCCAACAATAGGCCTCCCATCCAGCACTGCTATGGCGTCCCCTGAATGCCTGTGCTGAGACCCTCACCTCCAGTGTGATGGGATGCGCAGAAGGGGCACTGATTAGAGCTGGACGAGGTTGTGTCCCTCGTGATGGAACTACTGCCCTTTTGAGAAGGGACAGCAGAGGGCCTGTTCTCTTTCCATGTGTACACAAAGAGGACGCAGATTTCTCATAGTTCCAGGAATTTCTATGAAGCCGCCCTGCATTTTATAATGTCCGATATAAATGGAATAACTCTAGCACTTTTTTGACTCTCAAAGTGTCCACATTTGGATAAGTTACATGACTACCATGTCGCCACCCTCTACACCAGCATGAGGTACCATGGTATGCTGCCTCCCTCCGCATGCAATAGGTTTCTGTCTGTGTGACAGGAATTTGTCACTTTTCAAACAGTCCTGTGGCTCCTCCCTGTCAGAACTGGGCTCTGAATCAGCAAACGCGGATCCTCTTACCAGGTTTTTCCTCCAAGAGTCTGGTGCCAGGACCGTCCGCTTCCCGGCATCCTTTGAGAATCACTCCAAGTTCTTCTACAAAATGTCAGAACCCCTGGTTTCCCTGCACCATAGCACAGGCCTTGAGCTCCCACACAACCTCAGGCCACACTTCTGTCACCTCTGCTTTCCAGGGGACCTTTGGAAGATTTCCCTAGTTCCCCTGTAGTCATGATAACTGATTGATGATGAAACACAGCAGGGTCCCCAAGACTCCATATTTAGCTGAGATACAGGTAGTCAGGGGTAATGGGCTCCCCCAGAATAATTGCTGCAAATAGTCCCTTTCTAGGAATACCTTTGCTTAGATGTTGGTTCTTGTGTTCTGGGGCCTATAATCACAAACATCCCTTACCTCAAGGGAAAAACACTCACAAAATGAATGAAAAGAATTTTATTGCTTTTTGGTAAGATTCTAAAGGAAAGCCTAGCATTAATTTTTATTACCACAGTGCAACTCCCAACTCAGACCAAACTGCAGACTGGTAAGACAGCTAAATTACATAGACAGCTAAAATGAAATAAATGCATACCTTTATTAAATTCCTCCACAAAAGTGAGAAAGATTGGATTGGGAGAGCAGGTCAGATTATAGATGGCCCTGAAGTCAGACACTTGAGGATTTTATTAAAAAGGCAGGGGCGGGGCGCCTGGGTGGCGCAGTCGGTTAAGCGTCCGACTTCAGCCAGGTCACGATCTCGCGGTCTGTGAGTTCGAGCCCCGCGTCAGGCTCTTGGCTGATGGCTCGGAGCCTGGAGCCTGTTTCCGATTCTGTGTCTCCCTCTCTCTCTGCCCCTCCCCCGTTCATGCTCTGTCTCTCTCTGTCTCAAAAATAAATAAACGTTAAAAAAAATTTTTTTTTAAAGGCAAAAGGAAGGGGGCACCTGGGTGGCTAAGTCGGTTGAGCGTCCAACTTCGGCTCAGGTCGTGATCCCGCAGTTCATGAGTTTGAGCCCCACATCGGGCTCGCTGCTGTCAGCACAGAGCCTACTTCAGATCCTCTGTACCCCCACCCCCACCCCCCCCCACCCATCCCCTGCTTGTGTTCTCTCTCTCTCAAAAATAAATAAACCTTTAAAAAAAAAAAAAGGCAGAAGAAAGCAGAAGGATGGAAACGGAGTGATGGAAAGATTTTGTCTGGTAGTGTGGTGAAAATGGGCAGGAAGAGAGACTGGAGGGTAGGGGACACTCAGAGTTGGCCGCAGTAATCTGCTCACAGGTACCAAGGGACTTGGCTGGAGCATGTGAAGAAATGGGTTCCAAGCCCAGCTGCTACACCTGCCCCATGTGACCTTATGTAAACCTGGAGAGGCTATTTGCCCCCGGTATTCCTCACTCCTTCTGCTCTAAAATAAGGACGGTAATAGTGCCCACCTCGCAGGGCTGCAGTCAAGATTCAAGGAAGCAACATGTGGAAGTTGGAATGGCACTCGCTGCAAACACTCAAATGGCAGCTGTGTTGTTCTGTTATTGTCAGAAGAAATGAGGAGGAAGTTACGTACCTTTGATTAAAAGCAGTGCCAATAGATAAGATATAAAGGATTCAAGAAAATACTCAGGAAGATATTTTAACATTCACATCGAAGCAAGGAACGTCTGAGTTGTGTCAATTTTACATCTTACACAATCTCTTGACTCTATCTACTTTTCTTCTCCGCTGCCAGCCCCTTAGACCCAACTCACACCTCTTCTCCCTCGGCTCCTGTGATGGCCTCCTTGCTTCCATTCTTACCCTACTACAAAGCACTTGCCAAATGGAGCCAGAGAGATATTTTAAAATGCAAATCTAAAAATGTCCTTCCCTCGCGTAAAACGCTCCAACGTCCTTACGTTGTTCACAGAGGGCGGCTATGCTCACCACTATACGACCCATGCTGGCCTTACACTGCCCGCAGGACACTCCAGGGAAAAACACAATTTCTCTCTACTCACACCGCTTCTGACACTATCTGGAGTTAGGACAGACCCCACAGGTTAAGGGCTCTGTGCCGCAAGACTTCCTCTCCCCAGTTTCAGGTGGCAGTCGCAAATCCAGGCCTCCCACACTTCTGGCCAACTGGCTAGAAATCAGGAGTGCCCACAACACCCTCCTCAGGATTTGTAGTTTTCTAGAACGGCTCACAGAACACAGGAAAGCTCCTTTTACCTACTGTTGCCCACTTATTAGAAAGGAAACGACCCACAACCAGCCAAATGGAGGAGGTGCCTAGGGCAAGGTATGTGGAAAGGAGCACAGAGCTTCCATGCCCTTTCCAGGCGCACCGAGCATGTTCACCAGCTCCAAAGCTCTCTAAACCCCACAGTTTAGGGACTTTTATGGAGACTTTATCACACAGGCTTTATCACGTGTGATTATTAACTCAATTTCCCTGCGCTTCTCCCCTGTAGACCAGGGGGTGGGGCTGGAAATCCCAACCCTGTAACTATGCTTTCCACCAATCCCCATCTTGAAGCGACCTAGGAGCCCCTAGCCACCAGTCTTCTCATTAGCACGCAACAAGACACAGTGATCTTTCCAGAGATTCGAGAGGCTTATAATATCGGAAGCTTTGTGTAAGGCACTCCGATTACCCCCAACACTCAAGAAATTACAAAGGTTTTGGGATGCCTAGGTGGCTCAGTCGATTAAGCGTCTGACTCTTGATTTTGGCTCAGGTCATGATCTCACGGTTTGTGAGATCAAGCCCCACGTCGGGCTCTGTGCTGTCAGCACACTGGGAAGATGAATCCCCATAATATTTGACTTTGAAAACCATAGGGGCCTAACTTCATGAGTTCTTATCACTCGTGGGGCTTTTAACACTTGAAACTTTACAAATCAGCGGGCTTGGCTCTGGGGGAGCCAGAGGATGATGGAAACTAAATCCTGGCCCTTAAAGAAACAGCATAATATACTGCCCTGCTGAGATACAGCACAGAAGCAGCGTTTGAAAAACACCTGGGTGTACGGGACAGAGATGTGTTTGTTAATCTTCATGCTTGTGCTGGAGGGGCAGGGGTCTTTGGGAGACTTGTCCAAGAAACAAAGAGGCTGGCAGGAACCATTTCCCTTCCCTCTCCCCCAGCCAAGATACACGGACACCTGCAGGAATAAGCGCAGCACAAATACTCTCCACCTAGCTTACTAGCAGCGTGCCTCTCCACATGCTCCTGCAGACCTGCCCCCTCCACCCTGACCTCCTCCTGAAACAGGCCAGCACAAACCTTTCTAGCACTGTGCACCCCGTCCCCGTGTTCTCCTGTAGACTCACACTTTCCAGCACACTCTCAGTAGTCCATTCCAAGCGGCACACCAAGCATGGCAGTGTGCAACCACCCCTGACAAGGGTCAGCACCATCTCAATTTGAGCCCCCCCCACCAAGTTGCACTGCAGTCCCAGCAGCACTATGGTGGCAGACAACGGGCCCTGACTGCAGATCCTGCCCACCAATGAAAGCTCTCAGGGGACAATCGCAGGGAGAATGCTCTGCAGTCTCGTGCCACCACAGCTCTGGCAAGTGCTTGGCCTGCGCCAACTGAAGCCCAAGGCGACCCCAGACTGGCCCTGTAACAACACAGAGATCAAACCCTGCCCACAACAGGCAAAGAGAGCCATTACAGACAACCGTACTGAAGGCTAACGTGGCTCAGCCACAACAGTAGGGTGCACATAACACACAAGAGATATCCCTGACGCACGAGGTTCAGCTGAACAGGGAACATTGCACTGCAGAGCACTACAGGCCCTCTTCTTCGTAATGCCACTACTTTCGAGAGCAGACATAGTTGACTTTCTGAACACACGGAAACAGGCCCCGAGAGTTCACACAATGAAGAGACAGAGGGAAATGTCCCGAATGAAACAGACAAGGACAAAATCACATCCAGAGAGCTAAAAGAAATAGAGGTAAGTAAAATGCCTGGTAGGACAGGTAAAGTATTACAAGCATTACAAGTAAAATGTATTACAAGTAAAATGGTAGGACCATTTAAAGTAATGGTCCTAACAATACTCAATGGACTTGAGAAAAGCATGGAGGACCACAGTAAGACCCTTGACAAAGAGCGAGAAAATGTACAAAAGAACCAACTCAATAACTGAAATTAAAAATACTCTAGAGGAAATAAACAGTAGACTAGAGGAAGCAAAAGAATGGATCAGTGACCTGGAGGACAGAGTAATGGAAAGCAATCAAGCTGAACAGGAAAGAGAGAAAATATAATAAAAAATGAAAATAGATTAAGGGAACTCAGCATATCATCAAGCATAATAACATTCGCATTATAGGGATCCCAGAAGGAGGAGAGAGTAAAAAGGGGCACAAAAATTATTTGAAGAAATAATAGCTGAAAACTTCCCGAATATGGGGAAGGAAACAGACATCCAGATGCGGAGGCACAGAGAGCCCCCAACAAAAATCAACCCAAGGAGGTCCACACCAAGACACGTAGTAATTAAAATTAAAAAGTAGTGATAAAGAGAGAATTTTAAAGGCAGCCAGAGAAGAGAAGATAGTTACATAAAAGGGAAACCCCATAAGGCTATCAGCTGATTTTTCAGCAGAAACTTTACAGGCCAGAAGGGAGTGGCATAATGTATTATTAGTGCTGAAATGGAAAAATCTGCAACCAAGAATACTCTATCTAGCAAGGCTATCATTTAGAATAGAAGAAGAGAGAGTTTTTCAGACAAGCAAAAGTTAAAGGAATTCATGACCATTAAACCAGCCTGAAAAGAAATGTTAAAGGGGACTCTTTGAGTGGAAACAGAAGACCACAAGCAGCAATGATAAAACTAGGAAGCACAAAAGCAGTAAAATTAACTATATTTATAAAAATAAGTCAATGGATTCACAAACTAAAAGCATGTGAAATATGACACCATATACCTAAAATGTGGGAGACAGAGGAGTAACAATTTAGTGCTTTTAGAATGGGTTCAAACTTAAACAACCATTAATTTAACATAGACTGCTACATGTGTAAGATGTTATATAGGAACATAATGGTAACCACAATTTAAAAGCTAGTAATAGGCAAAAAATAAAGGAAAAGGAGGCCACGTATATCAATAAAGAAGGTCAGTAAACTAGGAGAAACTAAGAAAAGAAAGAACAGAGAAGAACTACAAAAACAACCATAACACAAGTAACAAAATAGCAGTCAGTATATAGCTATCAATAATGACTTTGAATGTAAATGGATTAAATGCTCCAATCAAAAGACTCAGAATGATAGAATGGATAAAAAAAACAAGACCCATCTATGCTACCTATAAGAGACTCATTTCAGACCTAAAGACACATACAGATTGAAAATGAAGGGACAGGGGTGCCTGGGTGGCTCAGTCGGTTGGGCAGCCGACTTCGGCTCGGGTCATGATCTCGCGGTCCGTGAGTTCAAGCCCCACGTCGGGCTCTGTGCTGACGGCTCAGAGCCTGGAGCCTGTTTCGGATTCTGTGTCTCCCTCCCTCTGACCCTCCCCCGTTCATGCTCTGTCTCTCTCTGTCTCAAAAATAAATAAACGTTAAAAAAAAATTAAAAAAAAAAAAGAAAATGAAGGGACAGAGATACATTATCATGCAAATGGAAGTGAAAAGAAAGCTGGGGTAACAATACTTATACGAGACAAAAAAAATTAGAACAAAGACTGTAACAAGAGACAAAGAAGGACACTACGTAATCATAAAGAGAACAACAAGAAGATATAACAAGTGTAAATACTTATGCCCCCAACATGAAAACACCCAAATACATAAAGTAGCTAATAACAAACATAAAGGAAGTAATTGATAGTAATACAATAATAGTAGAGGACTTTCATACCCTATTTACATGAATCGATAGGATTACGTAAACAGAAAATCAATAAGGAAACAGTGCCTTTGAATGACACATTGGATCCAATGGATCTAGTAGATATATTCAGAATATTCCATCCTAAAACAGCAGAATACACATTGTTTTCAAGTGCACATGGAACATTCTCTAGAATAGGTGACATGTTAGGCCACAAAAGAGGTCCCAACAAATTCAAGATGATCAAAGTCATACCATGCATCTTTTCCAACCATAATCCTGTCAAACTAGAAACCAACCACAAGAAAAAATCTGAAAAGAATACAAATACATGGAGACTAAATAACATGCTACTAAACAATGAGTGGTTCAACCAGGAAATCAAAGATGAAAACAAAAAAATACATGGAGACAAATGAAAATGAAAATTCAATAGTCCAAAATCTTTGGGATACAGAAAAAGCTGTTCTAAGAGGAAAGTTTATAGCCATACAGGTCTCCCTCAAGAAACAAGAAAAATCTCAATAAACAACCTAACCATTACACCTAAAGGATCTAGAAAAAGAAGAACAAAACCCAAAACCCAAAAGCAGTGGAAGAAAGGAAGTAATAAAGTTTACAGCAGAAATAAATGAAATGGAAACTTAAAAAAAAAAAAAAAGATAGAAAAGATCAATGAAACCAGAAGCTGGTTCTTTCAAAGATCAATAAAATTGATAAATCTTTAGCCAGACTCAGAGAGAGAAGACAGACTCAAAATCAGAAATGAAATAGGAAAAATAACCAACATCACAGAAATACAAAGAATTATAAGAGAATAGTAGGAAAAATCATATGCCAACAAATTTGACAACCTAGAAGAAATAGATAAATTGCTAGAAACATATAACTTCCCAAAACTGAATCAGGAAGAAAGAAAATTTGAACAGACTGATTACCATTAATGAAACTGAATCAGTAAACAAACCAACAAACAAAAAAAGGGCCTCCCCCAAACCAAAAATCCAGGGCCAGATGACTTCATAGACAAATTTTGCCAAATAGGTAAAGAAGAGTTAATACCTATTCTTCTCAAACTAATCCAAAAAATAGAAGAGGAAGGAAAGCTTCCAACTTCATTCAATGAGGCCAGCATTACCCTGATACTAAAACCAGATAAAGACTCCACTAAAAAAGAAAACAATATCCCTGACGAACACATAGGCAAAAAATCCTCAACAAAATATTAGCAAACCAAATTCAACAATACATTAAAAAAAAATCATTCATCACAGTCAAGTGGAATTTATTCCTGGGACGCAAGGGTGGTTCAATATTAGCAAATCATCCAATGTGACACATTACATCAATAAGAGGATAAAAAAAATGATCGTTTCAACAGGTGCATAAAAGGCATTTGACAAAGTACAACACCCATGCATGATAAAAACTCTCAACAAAGTAGGTTTAGAGGAAACACACCTCAACATAATAAAGACCACATAAGAAAAACCCATAGCAAACATCATACTCAATGGTGAAAAACTGAGAGCTTTTCCTCTAAGATCAGAAACAAAACAAGGATGTACACTATTGTTTAACATAGTACTGGAAGTCCTAGTTACAGCAATCACACAAGCGGAAGGAATAAAAGGCATCCAAATTGGTAAGGAAGAAGTAAAACTTTGACTATTTGTAGATGGCACATTGCTAAACAGAGGAAACCTAAAAGACTCCATGAAAAAACTACCAAAACTGACAAATTTTCATCAAGGTCACAGGATACGAGATCAATATACAGAAATCCACTCTATTTCTATACGCTAATAATGAAGTAGCTGAAAGAGAAATGAAGAAAGCAGTTCCATTTACAATTGCACCAAAAAAATAACAAAATACCAAGGAATAAATTTAACCAAGGAGGTGAAAGACCTATATTCTGAAAACTATAAAACACTGATGAAAGAAGTTGAAGATGACACAAATGGAAAGATATTACATGCTCATGTATTGAAAGAACAAATACTGTTAAAATGTCCATACTACCTAAAGCAATATACTGATTTAATGTAACCCCTATCAAAATACCGACAGCATTTTTCACAGAACTAGAACAAAAATCCTAAAATTTCTTTTTTTTTCAAAAATTTTTAAATGTTTATTTATTTTTGAGAGACAGAGCACGAGCAGGGGAGGGGCAGAGGGAGAGGGAGACCCAGAATCCAAAGCAGGGCTCCATCCAGGCTCTGAGCTGTCAGCACTGAGTCCAACACGGGGCTCAAACTCATGAGCTGTGAGATCATGACCTGAGCCGAAGTTGGACGCTTAACAGACTGAGCCACCAAGGTGCCTCCAAAATCCTAAAATTTCTAGGGAACCACAAAAGACCCCAAATAGCCAAAGCTATCCGGAGAAAGAAGAACAAAGCTGGAGATATCACTATTCCAGATTTCAAGATATACTATAAAGTTGTAGTAATCAAAACAGTACAATATTGGCCCCAAAACAGACACATAGATCAAAGGAATGCACTAAAGAGCCCAGAAAATAAAACCACAATTATACGGTCAATAATCTTTAACAAAAGAGGCAAGAATATGCAATGGAAAAAAGTCTCTTTAACAAATGGTTTTGGGAAAACTGGAAAGCTACATGTAAAAGAATGAAGTTGGACCACACACAAAAATAAACTCAAAATGGATTAAGGACCTAAATACGAGACCTGAAACCATAAAAATATACATATACACAAAATACACAAAAATGTCATTGGTATTTTGATAGGGATTACATTAAATCTATAGATTGCTTCAGATAGTATGGATATTTTAACAATTTATTTTCTTCCAGTACATGAGCACGGAATATCCTTGTATTTGTTTATGACGTCTTTAGTATCTTTCACCAACCAGTGTTTTATAGTTTTCAGAGCACAGGTCTTTCACCTCCTTAGTTAAGTTTATTCCTAGGTATTTTATTACGTTTTGGTTCAAGAACCACCCAACACTTTGCCATTGGTTAGAATCAGACACACTGGTGGCCACTGGCCCACAATCTCCCTCCTTTTCTCCAATATGTTCTACCAGTTGCCTCAGCCAACAGGGTTCTGATTCACACTCTCCTTCAACTTCGCCACTTTCCCCAAGACTCTAACCACATTTACCTCCTTCCTCATTCCCACCGGTTGACCTCACCTTCTACAAGTCATAGAAGAAACATCAAGAGGGGACTCACTCTACTTCTAATCACACACCTTGGACTGTGCCTGTAGTCATGCCCAGTGTCTCTCCTTGCCTCACATTCAGTGTGAGAGGTGTCCTTCCTCCGCTCAAGCCCAGTCTGTGTCGGGTTCTCCTCCCTTTAGTACTTGGTGCCATTCATTATTGAGGCCAACCCCACCCACTCCCATTTTCAAACTCCTTCTCTAGTGGTCACTCCCCACTAGCAGGCAAACCTACTCAAGTCTCTTTGATCTTTTTTTTTTTTCTCATCTATTTATTTTAGACAGAGAGAGCATGTGAGTGGGGGAGAGGAGCAGAGGGAAAGAGAGAAAGAATCTTAAGCAGGCTCCACACTCAGCACAGAGCCCAACTTGGCCTCTACCCCACAACTGTGGGATCATGACCTGAACCGAAATCAAGAGTTGGACATTCAACTGACTGGGCCACCGCCCAGGCACCCCATGTCCCTGTCATCTTAAACAGAAACACAGAGACTCTGGGTGGATCACCATCAAGAAAAAAAAGGGGGGGGGGGAGGGTTTCCCATGGGAGAAATATCTCTTTTCAGCACTTCCATGGGCTTTGAAAGAGTCATATGTTTAAAGAAAACTAAGTATTTTTTTTTCTTTTACATGATGCCATTTTAAAATTTTTTTTTCAACGTTTTTAATTTATTTTTGGGACAGAGAGAGACAGAGCATGAACGGGGGAGGGGCAGAGAGAGAGGGAGACACAGAATCGGAAACAGGCTCCAGGCTCCGAGCCATCAGCCCAGAGCTTGACGCGGGGTTCGAACTCCCGGACCGCGAGATCGTGACCTGGCTGAAGTCGGACGCTTAACCGACTGCGCCACCCAGGCGCCCCGACATGATGCCATTTTAACTCCAGGAAAAATAAGAGTAAAGTCAAGAATAAAATAAAATAATAACAAAATTGGGGTGAAGGAAATGGAAGAAGGTGATATAAGAAAGCGGCAATCCTCACCCTCCATCACAGTCAGCAGATTATGTCTACAAGTTGAAGAACAAGAGAAAATTAGAGATGTATCTCATTAACCCCCAGGTTTTTAAATACTTGAAGAAAAAACTAAAAGATTTGAAAGTCATCGCTTCTGAAGAGCAGGAGAAGCTTATGTTCTTCTATTCTGTTTTAGTGCCATTTTACTTTGGAAACCACAAGCACATTTTGCTTTGATTAAAGAAAAATGGACATGTTATGACAATATGGCAAAGAGGAGAAATAATGGCAGTAAGAAACCTTCATATTATGAGATACAAGCAAGTGCACAACAGGTGACACGTTTTAGATCCGGAGTGGTGACCAAGAGGAATTTGGCTCTCTTTGTGGTATTTGAATTTTGCCAGAACATATATCATTAATAAAATGTAAGAGCAATACAAAAACACAATCAGAGGGGGAAAGGCCAACTTCGTGGATTTGGGATGTAAAAAATAAAACCTTACCTAGGCTGTCATCTTGATCTAGGGTGGATCAGGAATCAAAATACACAGTTCATGCTGCAAAATCAAATGCACTTGTCTTTAAGAAACGTCGATGGGGCGCCTGGGTGGCGCAGTCGGTTAAGCGTCCGACTTCAGCCAGGTCACGATCTCGCGATCCGGGAGTTCGAGCCCCGCGTCAGGCTCTGGGCTGATGGCTCAGAGCCTGGAGCCTGTTTCCGATTCTGTGTCTCCCTCTCTCTCTGCCCCTCCCCCGTTCATGCTCTGTCTCTCTCTGTCCCCAAAATAAATAAAAAACGTTGAAAAAAAAATTTTTTTTAATTAAAAAAAAAAGAAACATCGCAATCCTCTAATACCATGGGCTCCCTCAACACCCTTCAAAACCCTTTCTAATTCTTTTCAAATTGAATTTAACAACTTGCGAATGTTTTGAATTTTTCCAAGAAGATCCATCCGTGTGTTTATTGGTATTCTGCTCTGAGGCAGAAGAATGGTAGCCATGGTCCTTATTCCTGAGGTTTCTTACCCAAGAAAATCCACATTGGGATTGCCAAGCTCTTACTTTCCATCACACTTAATAATGGGCTATAATCGTTGCACTGTAAGGGAAACATTCTTAAGAGGAAATGGGGGAAGAGTCACTTCCCCGGTCCCCCCGAACAAAGCCAGAGTGATCTAAACTTGCTAAGTTGCCCCTAACTTCCAAGGCACACAACGCTACTCCAGATACCTTCTCTGTCTTCTTTTTCTCACACATGTTGTTCACACAAGGCCATAGAACACTGCAGTTTAAGAATCAGGAACATAAAAGTGTCTTTAGTCTAAAGACTTCAATTTTGCCTTTTCAAAATTGCCTTGATCTCCAAGGCGACCACAGGGCAAAAACAGAAAACGGAGTAAGTCAGGGGAGTCCAGACACACAAAACAAGAGGGACATGGTTAGGGGCAGGGCTGGGTAGGCTACCACCACTCTAGAAATTTCTCATAACACCAATAGAGCAGGGGCTCTGGATCCAGCTTCCCTGGGTTCAGATCCCAGCTCCTTCACTTCTGAGATATGTGTCCTTGGCCAAGTTAGCTAACCTGAAAAAGAGATACTAACAGCACCTCCTTCAGCAAGTTGTAGAGGATAAATGAGACAGTGTGCATTAAGCACCAGGTCTTGCCCAGATTAAATCATCCTGTAGAGGGAAATCCCTCTTGTTTTTCCAGCCTGCATCTGATCATCCTTGATAAAGGCTCTCCTGAGAAGGGCGCCAGGAAGGGTTGCATGCATTCATGGTTCGAATGTCGTGTGTCCTTGCCCAGAGACAGGAAGATGCTCTTGTACCTGCCGCATCCCGGAGAGCCAGGCCCAGGCGCATGCGATTGCCCAGAAATAACCACTTGGCAACTGCAGGCCAAGCACTTTCAGGAGCAGTGAAAATATGCAGGTGGGGTCTGTGTAATATTGAGGCGGGCAAACTGCCTAATCCCTGCTCCTTGGGCTCTTTCAGTTTGGCACATCCACATATCACCGCTGCTCATTCCAGTTCTCCCAGCTCCCACCCGCCCTCCAGTAGCGATCTTGCTGCAAGCTTAGTGGGCTGATTCTCTCCCGCTCTGATGGCATCTGTTTGCCACCAATAAATCGCTCTGGCCCTGAAAGGCGGTCAGGGAAGGGTCTACTGGACGTTGGAGTAGACTCACCCCCAATACTAACTGGCTACCGCTTCCCTTTTGCTAATATCCGTCCTGAGTCTTGCAGGCCGACAGATACTATGTGTTGTTTTGGTCGCTAATGGGAAGAAAAAGCTAAAGTATAATCTCATCTCCCTGCCCACCCCAGAAATCTTCCAATGCCAGCTTACATATCACTTTCTTTGGAAGATCTCCCGGACACGCACGCGTCCTATGGCAGGGCCTTCCGGCCCTTTTCTCACACGGTCACGTATAGAGAATGCTATTTGTCCTTCACACTGGGGTAAGCGGGCACAAAGCCACCGGCAGGGCCCGCAGATGCTGCACCAGGGCTAAGAAGGTAGAAATCTCAACACAGCCCCCACTCTCTTCTGGAGCATGGCCCTGTATCATGCCGCGGGGTCCTGTAGCACAGTGTGTGGTCCTATATCACAGTACTCATTACATTTAGCGACATGCCCAGTGGCCTTTCTGTCTCCCCAACAAGACGGTAAACTCCGTGAGCTGGACTGGGTGCCATTCGCTGGTGTCTCCCCCACCTCTCGAGCGGTGTTGGCTCGTAGCGGGCATGCACTTCATATTTGTTCAACGTCTGAACAATAAAAGGGACAGCATAAAGCAGGACAGGGGCACAAGGAGCATAGAACCACCTGCCTGATTTAAATTTAGTTTCTTGGGGCACCTGGGTGGCTCAGTCGGCTAAGTGTCTGTGTCTGACCCTTGATTTCAGCTCGGGTCATGGTCTCACGGTTGGTGAGATCGAGCCCCACACAGGGCTCTGCACTGACAGCACGGAGCCTGCTTGGGATTCTCTCTCTCTCCCTCTGTCTCTGCCCCTCCCTCCCCACCTCTCAAAAATAAATGCATAAATATCAAATTTTTTTTTTAAAAAAAACCTTAATTTCTTTGTCAAAATCTTTAACCTCCTTTATAAACATCTTTAGCAGCAGAGTGACCTCTGTTTTACCCTCCTTTTGGAGACAAACAGAAAACAACCAGAAGGAAAATCATCCTCGAAGACGTTGAAAATTGTCCCGAGCCTGAACTGCTTACTGGGTTTTCAAAGGGGCCGCCAAGTGCAGTGAAAGTCAGACCTGGTCTGGGAGGAGACAAGCAGAGGTAGGAAGGGGCCAGAGGACTCGAATCACACAGAAGCTATCTTAAAGCAGTTAATCACCAGAGACTAGCGCATCTGGGAATACAACTCCGGGCCCCGTTTGACCCTACCTAGTGGAAAGGGACACCAAAAAAAAAAAAAATGTGCAGACACATCATCTTTGCAGAAAGCAATCTCTCAGCATGGTTGGGAAGAGAAAAAAAGACATTGTTAATGGCAGCAAATACTTCATAAGCGTTAAGGTTGCCACATGATATTTAAGTGCTTTAAGAGATATTTAAGGGGCGCCTGGGTGGCTCAGTCAGTTGAGCGTCCGACTTCAGCTCAGGTCATGATCTCACAGTTCATGAGTTTGAACCCCGTGTTGGGTTCTGTGCTGACAGCTCAGAATCTGGAGCCTGCTTTGGATTCTGTGTTTCCCTCTCTGTCTGCCCCTTCCCTGCTCTCTCTCAAAAATAAATAAAAACATAAAAAACAACAACAACAACAACAACAACCCTGAGCCATCTCACTCCTGAGCCTGTGCTCTTAACCACTAAGCCAGTCCTGAGGCTACTTGGTCAACAAGAGGGTTTAAAGTGCTAGATCACAATATGTGGAAGTGTGGTTATGGCTTCACGGCTAGACACACTGCTCGAGCCCTCAGGCGGAACATTAGAGAAAGTGCTCAGAAACAAGAGGTAAGATCCAGAAGTACAACAGACAGAGTCAAAAGACTCAGCCGGAGCTCCTCCCTGAACACTGTGTCAGCTGACTCACAAAGCACAGCCCCTTCTAAAGCTGACTGATTGCCTGAGAAGAAATAGCGAGGGACCTGGGCAAAACTCCCGCGGCAAAGGAGGGAGGGATCGGAACCAACTAAGAGTAAAAAATATATCCCCAAAACAATGCCACGGAGAAGATGACAAGGATAGATGCATTAATAAAAATACACCTTCTCTAACTCAGAGAACGGATGAAAGCCTCAGAAAAAGAGATAAGACAACAAAAGGATATAAAAGCAACCTGCAAAGTTGGTGGAAGAAACAGAAGAGAAAAATAAAGCCATTAGACAAGTGCAAATCTCATCAGAAGAAGCAAAGCATGGTAAAATACTAACAGAACTAAAATGGGGTAAAAATCTTGCACATCATCAGAAAAAAAGACACTCAAAACAAAGCTCCACAACACTGACAGTCCATGACAGTTTTTAAAAGGCACTGGAAGCAAAGACCATAACGTACACAAAAAAGAGGGCAGAAGTGAGGCCAAATGTACCTCTGTGTACTGACAAGGAATGATTTGCAAGATGTAGAATAAAAAAAAAAAATTCAGTAAGTGTGTAGAATACATGCTTATTTATAAAACAAAAAGGTTACGCATACATATGACTGCTTGTATGTGCACAAAAATGCGTAGAAAGAACGTATATTAAACTGTAAACAGGGGCGCCTGGGTGGCTCAGTTGGTTAAGAGACTGACTTGGGCTCAGGTCATATCTCACAGTTCATGAGTTCAAGCTCCACATCGGGCTCTGTGCTGACAGCTCGGAGCCTGGAGCCTGCTTCAGATTCTGGGTCTCCCTCTCTCTCTCTCTGCCTCTCCCCTGCTCATGCTCTGTCTCTCTTTCCTTCAAAAATAAATAAACATTAAAAAAATTTAAAAAAAAAACAACCTGTAAACAGTTGTCTCTGAAGAGGGGTACTGGGGGGTCTGTGGTGGGATCATGAACTCTTTTGTGCCGTTCGAATTTTACCACCATCACCACCTCAACAACAAACTTTTCAAAGAAAAAGAAAGTGCATGTGTTTTAAGCCATCAAAAATATGTGAAAATCTACATGGTGACACAATGGGAGACGCCCAGATCATTTCTTGGGTTGAACGGACCAGTTACTATACCAACATGGTTGACCTACCGAGTAAATGAAATTTGCTCCCTTTTGGTTTTTTTTTTTTCCCAATTCCAATCAAAGTATCACTCCTCCCCTAGCTAGGGATCTAGTTCGGTAATATCATATTATCGTTATGACTTCATTCTTCTCAAAGATTTCCATTCAGTCAAGAACATACTTGCAGGCACAAAAATGTTCCCACATGTACGACTAGAACGAGGGGTGTGCTAACCAAACCTACTTGGCAAACTTCCAGCCTCTACAGGGCAAGTGCCAGTGGTTCTTTAGGCCAACAAAGGAAATGGAGTTACTATATGTCATTCTGTTCAGACTGAATTTTCTCTGTGATCCATTCACAACAAAGTTAAGAGCAGAGGATATGCTGCGTTGATGTCTTCACTGTGGCACACCTGATCCCAGCCACAGAGGCAGGGTCCCAGAATTGTCACAGGGGCCCTTCATGATAAAAGGTTCTCTTCTCCATGGCCCGTTTTGAGAGGTACAATGCTTAGGCTACAGGATAAAAAGGTATCTGCTGAATTAAAATGAGTTCAAAAGTCAAGCGACCCACTCATTTTCCATCTAGAATCTAAACCGCCAAAAGAACAAAACAAGAACCATTCCCCAATGTCCTCCAGATGAGTGTATTTTACCCAATGTGGAGCTTGCAGGCTGGAAATACACACATGGTAACCAAGAGACATGTTCTGTAGCAAAATAATGACCTTAGTAAAGAAGACCATGCTTACCAGCTGTATGAGTTTTAAAAAGTCAATGAAGACGTCACTTCTCAACATGTTTGGGTCCATGGTTACTGAAAAATACGGATGGTGAGCCAGGTTAGCCTGGGGCTCGGTTGACCTCTCTATTAAATTGCTCTGTCCTCTAGGGAGTCCTACAGGCCTTACCAGTACACCACCGCCTCCTTGGGCAGTGGAGCTAAGACCTCTCAAATACATGAAAATCCACAAAACTTGCCTTCTCCCAGCAGCCTTGATAGCAACATAAACCCTCCTATCAGTCCCAGGCACCTCACTTGATTCACACATGCCCGTATCGTTCAATATCCATTTTGCTGCCCTAGCAGGATGATGGTGAAGTTCATATGAAAAAGCAAAAAGATCTTTAAACCTGGACTGGGACTCCTGCTTTGGCAAGACATTTCTTAATCTGAAAATCTGAAGTCAACCAAGAATCTCAACCTGGTTGAGAGAGCACGTCTCATAATGACAGGAGCTCTCAAGAGGTTACCCCCGCCGCCGCCCCAAAAGTGATTATAAGGCTGTCGGAGAGATTTAAAGTTTTCTATTCAAGAATGAAATCTTACCACTTGCAACAACGTGGATGGAACTAGAGGGTATTATGGTAAGCAAAATACGTCAGTCAGAGAAAGACAAATACCCTATGATTTCACTCATATGTGGAATTTAAGAAACACAACAGATGAACAGAGGGGAAGGGAAGAAAAAAGATAAAAACAGAAAGCGAGGCAAACCATAAGAGACTCTTAAATACAGAGAACAGACTGAGGGTTGCTGATGGGGTGTTGGGTGGGGGGATGGGCTAAATGGGTGATGGGGCATTAAAGAGGGCACCAGTTGGGATGAGCACTGGGTGTTCTATGTAAGTGATCAATCACTACATACTAGTGATCAATCTAGTCCTGAAACCATTATTACAATCATTAATCCAACTAACTTGGATTTAAAAAAAGTAATAAATTAAGGGTGAAAACAAGTAATAAAGTTTTCTATTCTTTTATACCTATAAGAGTATTTACGCTCTTAGTTTTAAAGCTCGGATACCAATATTCAGGTGCTGTGGCCAGAGCAGACACTTCCCCCTGAGAAGTTCAAATTCCTGCATGAGGTCGTTCCCTGACTGCTTCCTCATTTCTTAACCCTCCTTGCTGTAATGCTTCTCGTGGGCCCTGTGCTTTAGCTACACTTATCTATTTACTCTGTGTCAGATGTCTTTCTCTTTTCTTTCCTTTTCTTTCTTTTCTTCTTTTATTGACGTTTCAAATGATTTCATCACATAACTTCTACCGGCATTTACAACTGGCACTGACTGAAGTCATTTCGAGTTGTACCTTTCCCAAACAATGTTCTGTTTTTCAGAATAAAGAAACTAAAAAAAAATCATGAGAGACTTTTTACAAAAGATATTCCCTCTTTTTTATGGGAGGCAATTTTAGAGTGGGAAAAAAAAAAAAGCCCTTGTCTTATTTTCTGGAATGTATGTGGTGTAAATGCAAATTAACACAATTGTTAGCATAGACTCTTGGAGATGGGGAAAGCTGTTGAAAAAAGTGTTCATCTAATTGGTATTTATTAAGAACCAGGTACAATGCTAAGCACTTTGTGTATTTTAGTTCATTTAATCTTTACAACAAACCCTGGGGTAAATATTATCTCCATTTATCAGACAGTAGCTCAGGTCATACAGCTAATGAAGTACAAACCTAGGATTTGACTGTAGTTCTGACTCCAGAGCCCAAATCTTAGTCACATCATGAAGCTGTGTTGTCTCCTTGCTTTACCTTGCTAGAGGATGCAGGAGATATCCTGATGACAAATGGACAAAGGCCAGGCCTAAAAAAGCAACCCCTTAGGCACTGTGATCATTTGTGAAAAGACCAGTGGTTCAAAAAGGATATTTCACTAAGACATTAGAAATCAAGCCAAGAGAGAATAAAAATTCAGTAGATATTACATTTTGAGTTTGAAAAAGCTTATTTACTGGGTCTAAAAGAGGTATATTCTCCATTACAAAAGACATATGGGAAATAGATGACCTCTAGAATTTTTATTTACTACCTTTAAAAAGCTGTGTGCAGCCATGAGAAATAATGAAGTAAATCTATCATTTCTGACTTAGAATGACCTGTAAAATATAGATTTTAAGAGAGAAAAAACAACTTACAGAAGAAAAAAACATTTTTCCTTGTGCTGTGAAGGATATCAGTGGGATAATTGGTGTAGTTTGAAAAAGGTCTCTAGATTAGATAACATTAATTGCCTGATTTTGGTAACTATACCGTGATTGTAGAAGAGAATGTCCTTGACCTTAAGAAATACACACAGAAGTATTTAAGTGTGAAGTGGCTTGGGTATGTAACACAAGCATTAAAAAAAAAAAATATATATATATATACACACACACACACACACACACACACACACACACACACAGAGGAAATTGAGAGGATGATAAAGCAAATATGAAACGTTAACATTTGGGAAATCTGGGTGAAGAATATACAGAAATTCTTTGCATTATTTCTGCAACCTTTTTATAAGTCAGAAATTCTCTCAGAATAAAGTTTTGAAGAATCAATCACCGAAAAGTGTATAGAATAAATTTCAATTTGTGTTTAACAGAGACATGCATACGCACCAGTAGATACAAAAATTGTTTCTGAGGAATACATAAAGCGCTTGTAATGACGCTTACTTCTAGAAGCCTTGGGGTCTAGGCTGGAAGGGAACGCACTTTTCATTGTATACTCTTTGGACAGATTCTATTTTTAAAATATTTTGCGTATATACTATTTCCCCTTTTAAAAGTCTTTTTTTTTTTTTAAGTTTATTTATGTTGAGAGAGACAGAGAGAGCTCAGGGTGGGGGGCAAGGGCAGAGAGGGAGAGGGGGAGAATCCCAAACAGGCTCCGCACTGTCAGCACAGAGCCTGACACAAGGCTGGAACTCACGAAATTGTGGGATCATGACCTGAGCTTAACAGACTGAGCCACCTAGGCACTCCTCCTCTATTTCAGTCGAATCCAGGTAATATGTCTGTGACTTTTACAATCAAAGCCAACACATAACACCCGAGGGCAAATCTGAAAGTTATTTTTAAAACGAAATACAAAAGCTGTATTTTGTATGACTCCATTTATATACAATGTTCAGAAAAGGCAAATATATAAGACAGAAATTAGTATAGGGGGTGATAGAGGCAGGTGGGGGAGAGGAATACAGAGTGACTGATAATAGGTGTGAGGTTTCTTTTTGGGGTGACAAAAATGTTCTCAAATTCGACCATGGTGGCTGGTTGTACAATTTTGCAAATACACTAAAAACCACTGAATTGTACACTTTCAATGGGTGAATTTATCTCAACAAATCTGTAAAAATAAAATCCAAATACATACCCTTCTGCAAATACTGTTCCAACTGGTCCCTTCTCTCGTCAGCCATGGATGCGGTCATTGCGAGATAGTACTTTGGTGGAAAGGGTGGCAGGGAATTTCCAAAGACCCGCCTCAGCTGAAAGATCCAGAAAACACACACTTCAGGCCCACAGCCTCCAATGCAAAGTTGGTGAGACACCAAAGCCTCCTCTTACGGCAAGTCTCACTCGAGTACTTCGTCTAAAATCACCCCTGCCTGGTGGCCAAGAGGAAGAAAAGGGGATGCTTTGATTTTCTCAAGGAGTTTATTTCAGTACATGTTTCCGACGATGCTGTTAAGCATACTACAGACTGACATCTCCAGTCTGAGTTTGGTAGATTGGGATACGTTGCAATTTTTCATTTGTTTTTGCGAGACTGCCTACCCCTTCCACCATATAGTATTTCTCAGATTCAGTCCCCAGTAGAATCTGTGATACCAATGATGATAGTTAGGAATTTAATTCCCCTACCCCACGTCCACCAAATCTGAACGTAACAGCAGAGGTTTACAGCACGCTAGCTGATGAAGTATACACTAGCCAGTGCTAATGAGCCCCCAGAATGTGGCTAGTCCGAACTGAGATTCGCTGTCCGTATAAAATACATTCCAGACTTCAAAACTTAGTACAAAGAAAAAGAAAAGGGAAATATTTCGCTAATAACTTTTTATACAAATTATATGTTGAAATGGTAATATTTTAGATATACCAGATTAAATAAAATTAATTTATGAATAACTATTATTAAAAGTCTTTTAATCGGCCTACCAGAAAATTTTAAATTACACATGTGGCTCACATTATATTTCTATTGTGCAGTACTGGTTTATAAAATTCCTATAAGTCGGGGCGCCTGGGTGGCTCAGTCAGTTAAGTGTCTGACTTCGGCTCAGGTCATGATCTCACAGGTTTGTGAGTTCAAGCCCCATGTCAGGCTCTGTGCTGACAACTCAGAGCCTGGAGTCTGCTTCGGATTTTGTATCTCCCTCTCTCTCTGCCCCTCCCCTACTCTCACCGTATCTCTCTCTCTCTCTCTCAAAAATAAATAAAAATTAAAAAAAAAAAGACTGTTTATAAAATTCCCATAAAGTTAACATATGACCCCAGTAGGAACCCAGTGAGTGAGGTCCTTCCCATCCTCCTACCCATCTACCTACCCAATTATGGATCCAAGATCACGGTGGCAGTTATTTTTATGCAAGCTAATAGTAGATGCATCAAAAATATGTTTTAAATTAAGATAACCAAAGTGAATTTTCCTTCATTCCAGCCCTGCACTTACAGAGGCAGCTTGAAGATGAGGCCAGCATTCTCTTTATGAGAAAGGAAACTAGTCAGAAATCAGGTTTTAACATCGTGCCTCTGGAGAAGACGGGCTAAAGCTCTCTTACCATAGCCAGTAGCTTAAAGAAAATGAAAGCAGATCGAAGAGAAACAAATGGGTAGGAATTTTAACTCCATGGCCTTTGTCACAAACACAGTGTGTATCTGGTGAATACGCACCTTGCACAGGCCCTAACTTCAAAATACAATACAACCACGTGTCGCCACCCCCATTGCCATCACCCTGGTCCCAACCACTGTCCCCTCTTTGCCTGATTATTGCAGAAACTATACAAGAGTATAGTTCTCTGCTTCTGCCCTTGATCCCCTTCAGTTTATTCTTAATACAGCATCTAAGATGATATTCTGCAAATGCAAGCTAGGTCACTCCGTTGCCCCCCTCAAAATCCTCCATGGGTTCCTATCTCACTCAAGGAAAAGCCAGGATCTTTCAAATGGCCTTGGAGCTGTGCCAATCAACAGGATGACCGCCAGCCACCTGGGACTACTTACTTTTAAACTTAAATTCATTAAAATGAAATAAACCTTAGAAAAAAATTTTTTTAATGTTGATTTATTTTTGAGAGAGAGAGAGAGACAGAGACAGAGCACGAGTGGGGGAGGGGCAGAGAAAGAGGGAGACCCAGAATCGGAAGCAGGCTCCAGGCTTCAAGGTGTTAGCACAGAGCCGGATGCGGGGCTCAAACTCACAACGCGAGATCATGACATGAGCCAACAGTGGACGCTTAACCCACTGGATCACCCAGGTACCCCAAAAAGGAAATAAAATTTAAAATTCAGTTCCTCGGTTGTACCAGCCACCTTTCAAACATGCAATAGTATTTGAAAGTAGCAAGTTGCATTTCAGTAGCTACTGAAATGGACAAAGAGCATTTCCATCAGCACAGAAAGTCCTACCAGAGGGTATTGGTTTAGTATCTAGAAAGGTTAGTAACTGCCTATAGGTAAGATACATTAAGTGAATGGATGGCAGGTGGTGGGGGTCAGGGTTTTTACTCTCGGCGTGAAGATTTTCAGATAAGGGAAGTAGGCCAGAACGATCGATGTGGCGATGGATTAGAGTTGGAGGTTTATTGGTAGGAACTCATGTTTAGCTTCACATAGATACAGAAGGTTACATATAGAAATATTTATAGATATGTACACACACATACATTTTCCTTGGTTTCTCTCGCTCCAACTAAAGCAACCAGGACTCCATGAAGAAAATAGTTGATTTTTAGGACTGAAGTGGGGGATATATAAGAGGGATCTGGAGCATCTTGTAGCACCAGAAAACAAGAAAGTGCTCAAAACAACACCACCACCACAAATCAACAGTGGGTGCATGTCAAAGAGGCACAGAAGCAAACTCAGAGAGCTCCATGGGCCAGAGATGGGACAACTAAAATAGCAAAAACTAAGGCAGTATTGAAGTATAACCCCACTGGAATTACCCCAGTGATCAAGGTAGTCATCAAGAGTGATAGGTCATGTTGATGGCAGGTAATCTTCCTGTGATGTGATGAGAACAGCACTGACCTCTGTGATCTTTCTCCCAAAAACCCATAACCCCAGCCTGGTCGCATGAGAAACATCAGAGCCTAACAGAGGAACATCCCACAGAATCACTGACCAGTGCTCCTCGGAAGGGTCATTAAAAACAAGGAAAGTCTGGGGCGCCTGGGTGGCTGAGTCAGTTGAGCGTCCGACTTCGGCTCAGGTCATGATCTTGCGGTTCGTGAGTTCGAGCCCCGTGTCGGGCTCTGTGCTGGCAGCTCGGAGCCTGAAGCCTGCTTCGAATTCTGTGTCTCCCTCTCTCTCTCTGACCCTCCCCCGTTCATGCTCTGTCTCTCTCTCCTTCAAAAATAAATAAAAACATTAAAAAAAAAAAAAAACAAATAAGGAAAGTCTGAGAAACTGACACAGTCAAGAGGAGTGTAAGCAGACATGACAATAAATGTAATATGGTGTCCTAGATGGGATTCCAGGGCAGAAATGGGGCATTAGGTTAACAATAAAGAAGCATAACTGAATTGTGGGCTATAGTTAATAATAATGTATCAATATTGGTTCCTTAACTGTAATAAACGTTCCATGCTAATGGAAAATAAGAAGGGAAACTGGGTGCAAAGATATATGGGGATGTTCTGTACTATCTTTGCAATTATTATGTAAATCTAAAACTGGTCCACAAGAAGAAAGTTTATTTAAAAAACAAACAAACAAGGGCGCCTGGGTGGCTCAGTCAGTTCGGCGTCCGATTTTGGCTCAGGTCATGATCTCACATTTGTGTGTTCAAGCACCTCGTTGGACTCTGTGCTGACAGCTCAGAGCCTGGAGCCTGCTTCGGATTCTGTGTCTCCCTCTCTCTCTGCCCCACTCCTGCTTGGTCGCACGCATGCTCTCTTTCGCTCTCTCTCTCTTGAAAAAAAATAAAATAAAACGTTAAAAAAAATAAGAAAAAAAAAAAACCACCTGATATTCTGGCTTCCTGAAAAACCAGAGGTTCTGGAATCACTGGGTTCACATTCCTCAGGTAATCATCTCCCGAGGAAGCCTAAGCAGTTCCCACCATTTCCCATTGCCTCTCACCTGACTCACACCTCCCATTTAAACTACCTGCCTGACCCCTGTAGCCATCGACTTTTGCAACCATTCCTCCTTTAAATCTGTTAGTATAAAATATCATAGCAACAATTCTTTTTTTTTTTTTTTAATTCAAGGCAGTTTTCCTGTTATGCCAAACACTGTCCAAAGACACCCCGGTTGGAGCATCTTCCCAAGCAAGGCTGTTCAAACAACCTGGGATTTATGTACCCTATCTCTGCTAATTCCATTAAATAAGAGCAGAAAATCGTCTTCTTTGCATGCAATTATTTCCTAGCTAACAGATTAAGCGATCTTTAAAAGGCAATTTTCTCCCTAGGCATGTGTTCATAAATGTCGAAGATGCTCCCAAATTGGTTTGAATCACAGCAGCCTTGAGCCACCAGAGCCGCCTGGGTTTTCCACCAGCAGCAGAGCATCTTGGGGAAGCCCCTATGCCAAGGTCAAGAACTGGGGGAAAAGCCACCGAGACTTAAGGTTCTAGTACCCATCACAGCACAAAAACTCTCCCAGCAGGTTTCACAACCTGAGCTGACTTCTCAAGGAATCTTTCTCCTCCCCTTTCTGATACTGGTCTAAGAGGGAAGATAAACATATAACAGACTGAGTAAAGTCTGCCAAAAGTCAATCATTGACTCCCCAAGTTCAACTCCGTCAAAATATAACCTTTTCTATTGGTCTCAGAGAGCACACAGTTTAGCTATTAAAACCAGTAGCATATTAAGGATTACCTGGCATCAGAGTTTAGCCCAAACACTCTTTCCAAAAACTGTTCAGATACTGAAAGGAAAACACACCTCTTTTATTCTTTTATCACGAGATGTGTTTGTTTGCTTGGGGTTTTTGTTTTCGAAAGACTATGTTTCAGATAATATACATTTTCAATCCCAGCACAAACTCCGGCACCATTTCTCCATCACACAGCTCTGTCTTTCAACATGAACAGGACTTTACCGGTCAGTGGAAAATATCACCCCCTTCCCCGCTTATGCACTTCCAGCCCCCCCCCCATACTTATTCCGAAGTGGTCACCCGGGACAAGCGGAATTACAGATACAAATGGCATCCTTTCTACTGTCAGTTTCTAATGTTGACTCATCCATCCCGCCTCTCCAAGGCCCCTTGGAAACAAAACCCCAGATTTACCAGATCTAGGGCCACAGTTCAAAGCAATCTGGTCAGTGGCATCTGGTACCAAAGACCATGAGCCTGGAGCTTGTATATTATCCCATTTGTTCATCAAAATAGCCCTGTGAGGTAGATGATCATCGTCACCATTAACATTGCCATCCTGCCACCTTTATATCAAAGTTATGTGACAATCACAGTAACCTGAAGCTCAGGGAGACGAAGTGACTTTAACCAAAGTCCTACAAGCTACTGAGTGGTGGATTTTAGTTACTTTTTCCTTCTCCCCCTCATTTTTCTCCCTTCTCCCTCCTTTCTCCCCTGCCTTCTCCTCCACCAGATCTCTTTTGAGCATCTACTAAAGAAGGATTCTGTGCTGGGTATACTATGCCAACGGTCCTCATTCATTCCTTCATTTAAATATTTGGGTTTTGTAACTAAATAATCAGGGGAAACAAAATATCTGCACGAAAAGAGGAATATGACAAGATCTGAACACAAAGTAAAACAGGAATCAGAGAAAGGCATCTTGTGAAATCGAGGAGGACTTTCCAGAGGAGGTGAGGCTTGAGATGGGTCTTGAGAAAGGGCTGGTCGCTAACCAGTGGGCCAGAAAGCAGGGGTCTGCCCAGGAGGGGGAAGTGAGGTAGGTAGAGGTTATGAGTGGGCCAACCTGAGACAGAGAATGTGAGTAGGGAGAGAAGAAAGGAGCTGGGCTGGGTCAGCAGCTGGCAGGGAGGAAAACTAAATCAGCAGATACGGGCTCACCAAGCCTTCCACTGAAGGATCCTTTGCAAGATTCTGTGGCTCGTGCCTATTGCCGTATCTGATACTAACAGAACATTTGCAAAGAGGCAAGCATCCTTTTCGTAGAGTCCAGTGTCACTTACACAGGATGGCCTCATCCTTAACACTAGGTCAAAATGAGCCAGTTGAACGTTTCCTTCACAGGTCTCTTTAAATCCCTTTAAGGAAGGGGGTGTAGGCAAGAGCGGGGCATAAATCCAACCGGTTTTATGTATTCAAAGGCACAGAAAGAAGTCAGTCAAGCAGTGCACATGGCAGAGAGATGAGTAGCACTCAACAGCGGAGGGGCGAGCTGCCGACCTTGAAGGAAGCTCACTGAGAGACGAGCCTGCAGGCGATGACTTCAGAGGGCACCATTCACAACCGACATCTTGAAAGCACAGCCAAGTTCAGTCTTCTATGCGTTAGCCTGCACGCAACTTGGCGGAGAAAGAGCAGGGGCCACCTCACCTGGGCGGGTGCCTCTCCTCAATCCCAAAGTCATCCGATATACAAAACAGAAATCCAATACTTAAAGCCAAAAATCCCACGTGCTGAAGCACCGTCTGCCCTGAATATACCACAGTGAGTACATGGCATCTAATGGGAACTTAGAATAAATGAACGAATGAATCAGTTAATTCTATAAGGTGAAATTTCTGTTCTACCAGGATGCAGAACTTCCTGGGAAAAATACCAAACCCACACACAGATGGGGCCTTGTTTTGTTTCCTACTTATAGTATTTTTGTATTAAATCAGATTAAGAATTCCGAGCCATTTCACATCTTCCGCGGAATAAGAAGAACAAAATCTAGCTGAGTGGTGCTTGAGAGACGTCCCCCAAACGTTCTATCTCCGACTTCGGGTTGCCAGACAAAACACAGGACGCCCACGTAAGTATGTCCCAAATACCGCACGGAACTACTTCGACCCAAAACTTCTTTGTTGCTTACCTGAAATTCACATTTAGCTGGGGAGCCTGTGCTTTTATTTGCTAAATCTGGCAACCTTACTCGACGATCTACACAACAGGATTGATTAATGATGACGAGTGCCCTGCTGACCCCACAGAGGCTTGCTAGGCAGCCTGAATAAAATCCCGTGCCTGGAACTCTGGCAGAAAGCAGATCTCGGTTGCCTGGGGCCAGGGGTGGAGGGAGAGGTTATCAAGGGCAAAGGGGCAAGGGAACTTACATGCAGAGTGAAAAAACTGTTCTTTGTCTTGATTGTGGTGGTAGTAACATATACATTTACCAAAATTCACCACACTGAACACCGAAAATTGGGAGATTTTATTATGTCATACCCAAATAGAGTAAAAGCTTGTTACTTTAAGACTCCATTGTTTTACTGATACAAGTTATTTTGTTAACTGTAGTAAGAAAACCACAAAATTTAATGGGTCGGAGCAGGTACTGGAGATCAGATCTTGGCTCCAATACTTACTAGCAGTTTGGCTTTGGGCAAGCTGTGCCTCAGTTTTCTCATCTGTTAAATGGGGCTAATTATAATCCTGGCTCATAGCGCTCCTATTAAAATGAAACGTGCTTTTACATACAAAGTTCTTGGCGCCAACCTTAACGCACAGTAACTGCTTGCTGTTTTAAATTAATAATACCAATATTCACCTAAGTTCTAAGTAGTTTTCTTTTTAATGAAGTCGTTCCTGTAGAAACAAGGAAAAGGATAAGTTGCAAGGTATAAGATAGTTGGAAACTGGATAAAGAAATCTCCACTTTCAGATTTTGAAAAATCTGGGACAAATATGAAGTATTAATTAAATCTACCCTGTACCCCAAATTGGGCACCAGGCGGTGGCTATTCAATATTTAAGAGTCCACTGTACTAACAGTTTGTTTTCCCTGGCTTCCAAAACAGAATAAAAGTCTACTCACTTTATGGCTCCACTTGTGAACCTACGAAGACTTGACAGGTCTTAGTTTTTCTGAAAACGAGCATTTTCCCGAGTCTGTTGGTTAAGGAGGGCCAGGTTCAGGAATTCCTCAAGCCTCTCCATCAGTAAGTGTTTAACTGAACACATGCTATGTGCCAGGCTCCGGGAGAAAATGGCCCCTACTCTTCACAAGTACTCTGGGAAGTTGACACCCGTAACCACCTATTTGCTTATTATTTGATGAAAAAATGGAAGGTCAGAGAAGAGGTGAGGTGACCAGTCAGGAAGCAGTCAGTCAATTCCACACCCTCCTGCTCCTCACGGCCATCTCCTGCTTTTCACACTGTGACGGCAGCCTGCCCAAGGCCACCCCTCGTTACAGAAGGCGGATTATTGGGCGAGAGGACACATCAACTTCCTCCGCCAAGTGCCAAACACACCTGTACTTTCTCTTCCCTTCAGATCTCCATCTGCCTACCTCAGCAGTCCTCCCAAGTCCCCAGAAACATTTTGGTCACAAGTAGCCGCTCATCTTGCAGAAGTCTGAATCCATGTCCTTCCTCATGGAGTCAGCCAACCGTCATTCCTGAGCACCTGCAGGGGCACAGGCACCGCAGCAGGAAGTAGCAACTCAGAGATGACCACACGAATTAGGTAACGAGCACATTAAAGCTGTTTCATGTGGAGTCCAAAGAAACTTCATCCTACCTCGCAAAATGGACTTTTTTCCAGCGCCCGCTGATGGGAGCAAGAAGCATCCCTGTGCTGTCTGCAACAGTAAAACATGGAGTTGAGACCTGTCCTTCAACAGAAGGCAGTTAAAGGAAATGTGTTCTATGCTCGCTAGAAACCCAGATTGCCTGGAAGGATTCTCCCCCAAATAGCTGTTGCTTGGGCAAGTTTGTTTCTTGGCTGTTGTTGTTGTAAGTTTTGTTTAAGTAATCTCTACAACGAACCTGGGGCTCAAACTCATGACCCTGAGATCAAGAGTCACATACTCTTCTGACTGAGCCAGCCAGGGGCCTCTTTTCCTTCCTTCCTTCCTTCCTTCCTTCCTTCCTTCCTTCCTTCCTTCCTTCCTTCCTCCCTTTCTTCCCCAGGGGCCTCTTTTCCTTCCTTCCTCCCTTCCTCCCTTCCTTCCTTCCTCCCTTCCTTCCCCAGGGGCCTCTTTTCCTTCCTTCCTCCCTTCCTCCCTTCCTTCCCCTGGGGCCTCTTTTCCTTCCTTTCTCCCTTCCTTCCTTCCTTCCTCCCTTCCTTCCCCTGGGGCCTCTTTTCCTTCCTTTCTCCCTTCCTTCCTTCCTTCCTTCCTTCCTCCCTTCCTTCCCCAGGGGCCTCTTTTCCTTCCTTCCTCCCTTCCTCCCTTCCTCCCTTCCTTCCTTCCCCAGGGGCCTCTTTTCCTTCCTTCCTCCCTTCCTCCCTTCCTTCCCCTGGGGCCTCTTTTCCTTCCTTTCTCCCTTCCTTCCTTCCTTCCTTCCTTCCTTCCTTCCTTCCTTCCTTCCTCCCTTCCCCTGGGGCCTCTTTTCCTTCCTTCCTTCCTTCCTTCCTTCCTTCCTTCCTTCCTATATATGCTCTTTAAAATCAGGATACAACCCCCGCCCCCAAATGTTTTTAATTAAAAAGAAAACATGCACGGGGCACCTGGGTGGCTCAGTTGGCTGGGCGTCCGACTTTGGCTCAGTTCACCATCTCACTGTCGGTGGGTGAGTTTGAGCCCTGCATCAGGCTCCCAGCTCCGAGCCTGGAGGCTTCTTCGGATTCTGTGTCTCCCTCTCTCTCTGCTCCTCCCCTGCTCACACTCTGTCTCTCTCTCAAAATAAATAAAGATTAAAAAAAAAAGAAAAAGAAAAAGAAAACATGCATGGAGGCAGAGGGAGGGTGAATTTTATTTCCAAACTTTCATTTACTCCTCTAACCCATTTTGGAGACTTGGAACTCTTCCTTATTAGGACAATAAAACCCTTTAGAGCATGCTAATAAATCAGGCTGCCTCGCAAAGAAAATGCCCCACATCAGAGGGAGAAACTATAGTGGGAAACGGCCTCCGGTCTTGATCAGTCATTTGCTTCCTGGGTTTCCAACCTGCCGGTACTCGAAGCCTATAAATACACTCATTTGAAAACAAAAAATACACACACCTTTTCAAAGAAGCCTAAGACACTCTGGGAGAGAGAAAATGAAATACCGATCTATGTACAAGATTCCTAAGACTATAGCTCCGTCTAGATTTAGTGTGCTCATTCTGAACGGGGACATAATGCTGGGGAAGAGCTGAAATGCACCCTGCCAGCGGGGGCTGCTGGGGGTCGATCACTGGGCTGGAAAGCGGTTGGGAGAATCACCTGAGCCAATTCCCTCACCTCCCAGCTGCAGAGGGTTAGGAGCGGTAACCTATATAAACGGAGCTGTAGGCCGAGCGTTATCAAATCGATCCTTACTCCGACCCCGCTTCCCAGGTTAGGGGCTTGGAGCGCTCAAAAGGTCCGGTGTCTTGGGGCGCGCTTTTCCTCACCTGCCTCGAACCTGCTCACCTGTTCGTTCCAACGGTGCAGCTGGCTGTAGCGCACCCTGCAGAAGAGGTACCCGTCCAGGTACACGGAGTACAGCTGCAACACGGAGACAGAGCGGTTCGGATTAGCTGAGCGAGCAGGTGAGCCCTCGCCCCGTCACGTCGCCGACCGTCTCCCCGCCCGATCAGACCCCTAGTCCCCCGCGCACCACGTAGCGGCCCCCCAGCGCGTCCGGCCGCTGCTGGGACACCGGGATGCAGAAGTGCATCTTCATGGCTCTGGCGGGGGCGGGGAAGGGCCCTCGGCAGGCCGAGCCGCGGCGGCGAGTCCGGGCTCCGGGGAGCAGAGGGCGGCAGGTCTGCAGCGGCAAGGGCGAGTCTGGACCCGCGGCGGCGGCCGGGGCGGGGCTGGCACCGCCCCCTGGTCCCCGCCCAGCTCCGGCCCAGCGGTCGGTCCCGGGAAGGTGGGGAGCCGCGCTCGCAGAAGCCGGACCTGCCAGCGGCTCGACCCGGGTGTGTGGACCTCTCCCGGCTCCTTGGCGGGAAAATCGTGCGTGGGCGGGTGGATCGCTAGAAGCCTTCTGGGGAGAAGGTCCTCGGTGGTTTTCAGATTTTCATCAGAACCCACAAAAGCTTAAAATCGTTGCTCCAGCCACATAGATGTCTTGTCCAGTGCCAAGCAAATAACGACTCCCCCGCCCCGCCCCCAACACCTGGGGAGGGAGAGCTGGAGGCCTGGGGGGGAGGGGGCGGTAGGGGAATGTACAGCGAGGAGGAGTCGCTCTCTCCAAGTGTCCACTCCAGGACCCCATTCTGACTTCCCTGGCTGGTCGGAGGTCCCATCCCCCTTCCCTGGGCCTGTCCTGTGAGGGGGAGTGATGGAGCGACCGACCGATCCCGTGCAGACGCGCCCTCAAACTCAAAATGTTGATATTTTCTCCAAGTAGGTGCCCCCCCACCAGGATTAAAAAAAAAAAAAAAAAAAGCTCGTGTCTCACTACCTGTCGACAATGACCGAATGCAGTGCACTGCGAATTAAGATTCTCAAGAAATCCTTAAATCTAGCAGTTGATCTAGGACTAGCGTAGTTACATTAGCCTCCGTTTGTTAACAATTTGTTAAATCGGGGTGCCTCGGTGGCTCTGGGTTAAGCGTCCGTGGGAGTCTTGGCTTTGGCTCAGGTCCTGATCTCACGTTTCTTGGGTTCCAGCCAGGCATCCAGCTCTGTACTGACCACAGGAGCCTGCTTGAGATTCTGTCTCCTCTGTCGCTGCCCCTCCTGACTTTCTCTCCCTCAAAAAAAACAAAAAAAAAAAACAAAACAAAAAAAAAACAACAACAAAAACAAAAACCATAGAACTTTAGAAAGAAAGAAAGACTTTTCCCACTAAAGTACCAGAAACCTCAACCATTGTTTTTCCTTAATCTATAGGAAACCTTATCAAATGGGCGTGGCTTGCACCTCTCCTGGTCCCCGGGAAGCCCCGGCTTTAAATAGGTGCCAGCACCCAGTTAGCTGGGTTTCTATAAACGCTGTGTTCTCTGGACTAACCATCCCAAGTTCTTTCAACAATCTTTCATCTTTAGTTGCTGTGTAAAGCAATCCTCCTAATTCCCTTATTTTAATGAAATGAGGATAGAATTTCTCCCCTCCCCCTTCCTGCCACGGTCACTGGGGCGGAGGGATGCTCCAGGCACCTGTGTGCCTGTCACTAGGTAGGTGCTGGGCTGCCTCCATGGTTCCTCCTGTTCGTAGCTCTGGGAAAACATCAAGAGCAACATCCTTTCCAGTGACAGAAAAGGCCCAGAGAGTGCAGTAACTTTTCCACTTGTTTTCCCCATAGGTCTGATTGGTTTTTTTCTAGGACTCCGTGAATACCACTGAAAGCCCTTTAAGAGGCAAGTCCTCACTGGGGGAGAGCTGAGTGCCCAAAGGGGGAATCTGAAACCGGGGAGGGAGACCCCACACTTGCCCAACACCCGTTCTTTCCTGCATGCTTGACGTGTGCCAGGCTCTCACGTACATGGCACCGTTTAACTTCCCCAGGCACAGTGAGCTAGGAACCATTGGTGGGAGGCCTTATGGAAAAGGAAACTTGCGGCCATTAAGTTAGGGAGGCAATATAATGTAGAGACGAAGAGACTGCAAATGGAATTCCTATCCCAGCTCCGTGGCTTCTACTTAAGGGCCTTGGACAAGTTAATGGACCCTTACATCGCATTTTCTTCCCTTTAGGAAATTGTGTTAATAACCGTATTCAAGGACTTTCAGTCCAGGGTAGATGGGCCTTAGGGTTTTTCCCCTGCCGGTGGGCCATCTCTGAACGGGAGGGCCACACTATACCAAGACTACAGGTGTCCCTGAGTGTCCCCTGGGGTACAGGCTCATGAGGTTGGCTCTGGGATCTGGCCCAGTCTTCAGGACAGCAAAGTGGAGCCTATCCTCCTGGGACTTTTCTTCAACCTGTTTGGGGCCTGGCTCCACCTCCAGCATAGGCCGAAGGGCCATTTCCTTCCTCCCACCAAGGCTACTCCTGAAGCTGAACTGGGCAGGACTAACCTCTGTGCAAGTCCCTGTCTTCTACCTCCAACCTCTGCTCCTGACCATCAGCTCTCATTTGCTCATTCAGTTAACATTATTTTTTTGCTAGAATATTATATTTTTTCCAACTTTATTGAGATATAATTGCATTTTTTTGTTTGTTTATTTTTTTAATTTTTTTTCCCAACGTTTATTTACTTTTGGGAGAGAGAGAGCATGAACGGGGGAGGGCCAGAGAGAGAGGGAGACACAGAATCGGAAACAGGCTCCAGGCTCCGAGCCAACAGCCCAGAGCCTGACGCGGGACTCGAACTCACGGACCGCGAGATCGTGACCTGGTTGAAGTCGGACGCTTAACCGACTGCGCCACCCAGGCGCCCCTTGTTTGTGTATTTTTGAGAGCAAGAGAGAGACGGCGCTCAAGCAGGGGAGGGGCGCTCAAGCAGGGGAGGGGCGCTCAAGCAGGGGAGGGGCGCTCAAGCAGGGGAGGGGCGCTCAAGCAGGGGAGGGGTGGAGAGAGAGGGAGACCCAGAATCGGGGAAGCAGGATCTAGTCTCTGAGCTGTCAGCACAGAGCCCGACTGGGGCTAGAAACCCCAAACTGTGAGATCATGACCTGAGCCGAAATCAGATGCTTAAATCGACTGAGCCACCCGAGTGCCCCGAGATATAATTGACATATAACCTTGTTTAAGTTTGAGAGGTACATACGGTGTGATGATTTGACACACGTGTATACAGAGAAATACTTATGGTAATACATTTATCGCCTCACATAGTTACCATTTGTTTTGGGATTTTTTTTTTTTTTTGTAGTGAGAACATTTAAAATAAACTCTTAGCAACTTTCAAATATATGCTATAGTATTAACTATAGTCACCATGCTGTACATTAGATCCCTGGACTTTATTCATCTCATAACTGGAAGTTGATATCCTTTGACCTCTATTCCTCTGCCCCTAGCAACCACCAATCTATTTTGTATGAATTCAGTTATTTTAGATTCCACATATAAGTGAGATAGTATATTTGTCTTTCTCTATCTGATTTTATTTAGCATAATGCCCTCAGGGTCTACCTATATTATTGCAAATATCTGGATTTCCTTCTTTTTTATGGCCAAACAATATTGCTGTGTGTGTGAATAATAATCCTGTGTCTCTGTGTCATATTTTCTTTATCAATTCATGCATTCATGGACACTTACGTGGTCTCCATGTCTTAACTATTGTAAACAATGCTGCAATGAACAGGAAGGTGCAAATACCTCTTTGAGGTATGATTTCTTTTCCTGATACCTAGAAGTGAGATTGCTGGATCATATGGTAGTCCTATTTTTCATATTTTCAGGAACCTCCATACTGTTCTCCACAGAGACTGCACCAACTTCCATTCCCACCAACAGTAAATAAGGGCTCCCTTTTCTCCACACTTGGGCCAACACTTCTCTCTTCTGTTTTTGATAACAGCCATTCTCACAGTGTGAGGTGATCTCTCCTTGTGGTTTTGATTTGTACTTCCCTGATGGTTAGTGATGTTGAGCACCTTTTTATGTACCTGTTGGCCTTTAGAAAATTAGTAAACCTTGAGAAAAATACCTGTTCAGGCCCTTTGCCCATTTTTTAAAAATTAAGATAAATGACCTAAATAAAACATGTTTGTTTCAGGTATATAATGATTCAATATTAGTAAATATTGTGAAATGATCATCACAGTAAGGCCAGTTAACATCCATTACCACATACACTTAAAATTTTTTTCCTTGTGATGAGAAATTTTAAGACCTTCTTAATAAATTTCAAATACGCAATACAGTATTCTTGAATTTTTAAAAATGTTTTAATGTTTATTTATCTTGGAGAGAAAGAGACTGTGCATGAACAGAGGAGGGGCAGAGAGAGTGGGAGACGCAGAATCCGAAGCAGGCTCCAGGCTCTGAGCTGTCAGCACAGAGCCCGATGCGGGGCTCGAACCCATGAACCTTGAGACCATGACCTGAGCCAAAGTCGGCTGCTTAACCTACTGAGCCACCCAGGCACCCCTAATAATTATGCAATACACTATTATTAACTATAGCCCCCATGCCGTGCATTGTATACCCAGAATTTGTTTTATAACTGGAAGTTTGTACTTTTTGACTACCTTCTCACATTACATGCCCCCTCTAACTTTCCTCCACCCCGGCTCTGGTAACCACAGTTCTGTTCTGTGTGTATGAGTTCAGAGTTCTTCTGGTTTTGTTTTTCTTGTTGTGTTGTGTTTTTTAGATTCCACACAGTAAGTGAGATGCTATGGTATTTGTCTTTCTCTGTCTGACTTATGTCACTTAACCTCATGGCCTCAAGGCCCATCCATGTCGTCTCACGTGACAAGGTTCCTTTTTTATGGCTAAATGTTCCATTCTATAATACATATACACACACCACATTTTCTTTATTCATTCCCCCATTGAAGGACACTTAGGTTGCTTCCATTATCTTGGCTGTTGTAAATAATGCTGTAACGACCATGGGGGGAGTATATACCTTTCTGAGTGAATATTTTCATTTCCTCCAGATAAATACACAGAAGTGGAATTGTTAGATCCTAAGGGAGTTCTATTTTTAACATTTTGAGGAAACTTCACACTGTTTTTTATAGTTGCTGTGCCAATTTACACTCTCACAAACAGTGCATGAGAGGTCCTGTCCCTTTTCTCTACATCCTTGACAATATTCGTTACTGTCTTTTTGATAATAGTCGTTATTCTGACATGTGTAAGGTGATAGCTCATTGTGGTTTTGATTTGCATTTTTGACAGTGATGTTGACAATCTTTTCATGTACTTGTTGACCATCTCTATGTTGTCTTTAGAAAAATGTCTATTCAGATCCTCTGCACAGTTTTGAATTGTCTTTTAGCTATTGAGTGGTAGTTCTTTATATATCTTGTATATTAACCCTGTATCAGATACATAATTTGCAAATATTTTTTGTCCATTCAGAAGGCTGCCTTTTTTTTGGCCATTTAACCTTTTTAATATTGAAATATAATCAACCTGCAGTGTTATAGTAGTTTCAGGTGTATAATATTACGATTCAGCATTTCCGTACATTACCCAGTGCTCCTCATGATAAGTGTACTGTGACTCCCTTTCATGTGTTTCACCTATCCGCACCCCGCCCCCCATCCACTTTCCCCCTGAAAAGATTTGTTCTGTAAAGTTTTGGTTTATCTCTTTTTATTTTGTGCCTGTGTTTAATTTCTTAAGTTCCACATATGAATGAAATCCTGGTATTTGTCTTTCTCTGATTTATTTTACTTAGTTTTATATCCTCTAGGCCCATCCATGTTGCTGGAAATGTCAAGATCTCATTGTTTATGGCTATATATTACTCCATTGTGTGTGTGTGTGTGTGTGTGTGTGTGTGTGTGTACCTGCCACATTTTTCTTTAACCATCTATGGATACAGACACTTGGATTGCTAACACATCTTGGCTATTGTAAATGGCTGCAATAAACCTGAGAATCTGTGTATCTTTTCAAGTTAATGTTTTGTTTTCTTTGGGTAAATACCCGGTAGTGGAATTAGTGGATCATATGGTAATTCTGTTTTCAATTCTTTAAGGAACTTCCATACTTTTTTCCACAGTAACTAGACCAATTTGCATTTCCACAAATAGTGCATGAGGGACTTTTTTTTTTCTTCCCATCCTCACCAACGCTTGTTATTTCTTGTCTTTTTAATTTTCCCCTTTCTAACAGATGTGAGGTGGTATCTCATTGTGGTTTTGATTTGCATTTCTCTGAGGACGAATGATGTTGAGCATCTTTTCAGGTGTCTGTTGGCCATCTTGATGTCTTCCTTGGAAAAATGTCTACTCAAGTCCTCTGCCCATTGTAATTGGATTATTTGTGTTTTGGGTGTTGAGTGTTAGAAGTTCTTTACAGGTTTTGTATATTATTTCCTTATTGGATAGTGTAGTCCCAATAGTTTAATTTTGCTTTTGTTTCCTTTCCCTCAGGAGGCCTCTAGGAAAATGCTTCTATGGCTGGTATAAAAGAAATGACTGCTTATTTTTGTGGTTTCAAGTCTCACACTTAGGTCTTTAATCCGTTCTGAGTTTATTTTGTGTATGACATAAGAAAATTGTCCAGTTTCATTCTTTTGCATGTAGCTGTCTAGATTTCCCAGCACCATTTGTTGAAGAGACTGTCTTTTTTTTTTTTTTTTTTTTTCAACGTTTATTTATTTTTGGGACAGAGAGAGACAGAGCATGAACGGGGGAGGGGCAGAGAGAGAGGGAGACACAGAATCGGAAACAGGCTCCAGGCTCTGAGCCATCAGCCCAGAGCCTGACGCGGGGCTCGAACTCACGGACGGCGAGATCGTGACCTGGCTGAAGTCGGACGCTTAACCGACTGCGCCACCCAGGCGCCCCGAAGAGACTGTCTTTAACCGATCATGTATTCTTTTCTCCTTTGTCACAGATTAATTAACTACATGGGCATGGGTTTATTTTCTGGCCACTCTGTTGATCTGTGGGTCTATTTTTGTGCCAGTGCCATACTGTGTTGATGACTACAGCTTTATAAGTATCTTGAAATCTCAGATTGTGATACCTCCAGCTTTGTTTTTCTTTCTCCAGATTGCTTTGGCTATTTAGGGTCTTGTGTGGTTCCACACAAGTTTTTGTATTATTTGTTCTAGTTCTGTGACCGATGTTGTTGTATTTTGATAGGGATTGCATGAAATCTGTAGACTACTTGGGGTAGTATGGCTGTTTTAACAATATTGGTTCTTCTAATCCATAAGCATGGAATATCTTTCCATTTGCTTGTGTCACTTTTAATTTCTTTCATCAATGCTTTATTAATGTTTTCACAGTACAGGACTTTCACCTACTTGGTTAAGTTTATGCTTAGGTATTTTTTATATTTTGGTGTAATTATAAATGGGATTATAAATTATAAATGGGATTGTTTTTGTCATTTCTCTTTCTGCTACTTCATTATTAGTGTATGGAAATGTAGCAGATTTCTGTATATTAATTTTGTATTCTGCAACTTTACTGAACTCATTTATCAATTCTAATAGCTTTTTGCTGGAGTCTTCAGGGTTTCGATATACAGTATTATGTCATCTGCAAATAGTGAAAGTTTGACTGCTTCCTTCTCAATTTAGATGCCTTCTTTTTCTTGCCTGATTGCGGCAGCTAGGATTTCCTGACCCATGTTGAATAGAAGTGGTGAGAGTGGACATCCTTGTATTGTTCCTCATCTAAAAAGCCAGTTTTACACCATTAAGTATGATACTAGATGTGGGTGTCTTTATACATGGCCTTTTTTTATGTTGAGGTACATTCCCTCTAAGCCTAGTTTTTTTTTTTTTTTGAGTATTTATCATAGATGGATGTTACACTTTGTAAAATGCTTTTTCTGCATCTGTTAAGATGATTGCATGTTTTTTTTTTCTTTATCATTTCTTTTGTTGATGTCAGGTACGATGTTGATTTGTAAATATTGAACCACCCTTGCATCCCTGGAATAACTCTCCTTTGATTGTGATGACTGACTTTTTTTTTTTTTAATGTATTGTTGGATTCAGTTTGCCAGTATCTCATTGATGCCCTTTCATTTTGTTGATGGTCTACTGTGCTGTGGAGAGCTTTTTAGTTTCATGTAGTCCCAGTTGTTTTTGCTTTTGTTGCCTTTGCTATTGGCCTCAAATCCAAAAAACCACCTCCAAGACTGATGTCAAGCAGCTTACTGCCTGTTTTCTTCTAGGATTTTTATGGTTTCAGGTCTTACATTCAACTCTTTAACACATTTTCAGTTAACTTTTTTTTTTTTTTATGGCATAAGGTACTGATCCAGTTTCATTCTTTTGCATGTGGCTATCCAGTTTTTCCAACTGGACATTTATTGAAGAGCATGTCCTTTCCTTATTATACATTCTTGCCTCATGGGCTTATTTCTGAATTGTCTATTCTGTTCCATTGATCTGTGTGTCTGTTCTATTCCAATACCATATCGTTTTGATTACTATTGCTTTTTTTTTTTAATACTGTTTGAAATCCCAGATCATGATGTCACTGGCTTTGTTCTTCTTTTTCAAGATTTCTTTGGCTATTCAGGGTCTTTTATGGTTCCACACACATTTTAGGATTGTTCTATCTGTGAAAGATTACGTTGGAATTTTTTTTATTGAGATTGCATTTAATCTGTAGATTGCTTTAGGTACTGTGGACATTGTAACAACAGTAATTCTTCCAATCCATGAGCGCAGAATATCTTCCCATTTATTTGTGTCTTCTTCAGTTTGTTTCATCAGTGTCTGGTATTGTCCAATGACCAGTCTTTCACCTCCTTGGTTAAACTTCTTCCTACATATTTTATTCTTTAGGAGACAATTTATGATTGTTTTCTTAATTTTTATGATAGCTTGTTATTAGTGTACAGAAGTATAACAGATTTTATATATTGATTTTTGTATCCTGAAACTTTACTAGATTTGTTTATTCTACCAGTTTTTTTCTGGAGTCTTTTTAGGGTTTTCTGTATATATAATGTCATCTGCAAATAGTGACTGTTTTACTTCTTCCTTTCCAGCTTGGATACTTTTTATTTTTCTTGCCTAATTGCTCTGGCTAGACTTCCAATATTATGTTGAATAAAAGTGGAGAGAGTAGGCATCCTTGTCCTGTTCCTGTTCTTAGGAGAAAAGCTGAAAGCTTTCACCATTGCATGTGATAGTAGTTGTGGGCTTCTCTTATATAGACTTCATTACGTTTATGTACATCACCTTATACCCTACATGTTGAGATTCTTTTTTCTTTATCATAACTACATACTGAATTTTGTCAAATGCTTTTCCTGCCTCTCGAGATACAGGTTTTGTCCTTTATTTTATTAATGGGCACATTGATTGATTTGCAGGTATTGAACCATCCTTGCATCCCTGGAATAGATCTCCCTTGATCATGGTGTGATCCTTTGAATGTGTTAAATTTGGTTTGCTGATATTTGGTTGAGGATTTTTGCATCTGTGTTCATCGGGGATATTGTCCTGTAATTATCTTTTTTGGGCATGCTTGTCTGGTTTTGGCATGAGGATAGTGCTGCCCTCATAAAATGAATTTAGAAGTGTTGCCTCCTATTCTATCTTTGGAAGTTTGAGAAGGCTGAGAAGGCTTACTATTTTTTTTTTTTTTTAATTCAAGCTAGTTAACATACAGCATACTATTGGTTTCAGGAGTAGAATCCAGTGATTCATCACTTACATATGACACCCAGTGGTCATCTCAAAAAGTGCTCTCCTTAATGCCCATCACCCATTTAGCCCATCCCCCTCCCACCACCCCTCCAGCAACCCTCAGTTCTGTATTTAAAAGTCTCTTATGGTGTGCCGCCTCCTCTGCTTTTATCTTATTTTTCCTTCTTTTCCCCTATGTTCATCTGTTAAGTTTCTCAAATTTTATATATGAGTGAAATCCTATGATACCTTTCTCTGACTGACTTACTTCACTTAGCATAATACTCTCCAGTTCTATCTACATGGTTGTACATGGCAAGACTTCATTCTTTCTCCTTGCCAAGTAAATTCCATTGTGTGTGTGTATACACCACATCTTTATCCATTCATCAGTCAATGGACATTCGGGCTCTTTCCATAATTTGGCTACTGTTGGTAGAACTACTATAAACATTGGGGTGCATGTGCCCCTCTGAATCAGCATTTTTGTATCCTTTGGATACATACCTAGTAGTGTAATTGCTAGGTCATAGAAAACTAGTTTTAATATTTTGAGGAACCTCCATACTGTTTACCAGAGTGGCTGTACCAGTTTGCATTCCCACCAACAGAGCAAAAATGTTCGTCTTCCTCTGCATCCTCACCAACATCTGTTGGTTCCTGAGTTGTTAATTTTAGCCATTCAGATAGGTGTGAGGTGGTGTCTCATTGTGGTTTGGATTTGTATTTCTCTGATAAATGATGAGCATCTTTTCATTGGTCTGTTAGCCATCTGGATGTCTTCTCTGGAAAAGTGTCTATTTCTTTCTTTTGCCCATTTCTTAACTGGGTTGTTTGGTTTTGGGTATTAAGTTTGATAAGTTCTTTATAGATTTTGGATATTACCCCATCCATTTTGAATTTATGTATGTAAGAAAGTGGTCCAGGTTCATTCTTCATGTCACCATCCAGTTTTCCCAGCACCATTTTTTGAAGAGACTGTCTTTTTTTCCTCTGGGTATTCTTTCCTGCTTTATTGAAGATTAGTTGGCCATACATTTGTGGGTCCATTTCTGGGTTCTCTGCTCTGTTCCATTGATCTATGTGTCTGTTTTTGTGCCAGAACCATACTGTGTATCACAATTCTAGTTTTCAAGCTGTATTACAAAGTGGTATTCTTTTTTAAATGTTTCATAGAATTCACCAGTGAGGCCATCTAGTCCTGGACCTTTGTCAGGAGGTTTTTGACTGCTGACTCCATCTCCTTACTGATACTCTGTCTTTTCAGATGTTCTATTTTTTTATTCTTCACTATGTCCATGGTAGGTTGTATGTTTGTAGCAATTTAATCACTTCTACATTGTCTGATTTGTTGGTGTACAATTGGTATAGTATGCTTATGATCCTTTGTATTTCTGTATTATTGGTTGTAATGTCTCCTCCTTCATTTCTGATACTGTTTGATTTTGTGTGTGTATGTGTGTGTGTGTGTGTGTGTGTGTGTGTGTGTCTAGCTAAAGTTTTAGATATTTTTATTTAAAAAAATCCCCTCAGATCTTAAGTCATTTGTCTTTTTTTTTTTTCTATTGCCCTTTTAGTCTCTGTTTGGTTTATTTCCTCCTGATCTTTGTTATTTCCTTTTTACTAACTTTGGACTTTGTTCTTTTTCTAATTTGAGGTGTCAAGTTAGGTTGTTTGAGATTTTCCTTTTCTCTTGATGTAGGTATTTATCATTATGAACTTGCCTCTTAGAACTGTTTTTGCTGCATCCCATAAGTTTTGGTATGTTGTATTTCCATTTTTAGTCGTCTTAAGATATTTTTTTAGTATCTGTTTTGATCTATTGTTGATTCAGTAGCATATTGTTTCATCTCCACATATTTGTGAATTCTCCAGTTTTCCTCTTGTAATTGATCTCTAGTTTTATACCACTACGATTAGAGATGATGGGTACTAGGATTTCGGTCTTCTAAAGTAAGGCTGGTTTTGTCTTTGCACATTTTTTTGGTCAGATAATTGCTTTTTTGCTATTACATTACATGATTATCTTCTGTGTTTTTCATATTAATCCTTTATCCTATACATGGCTTTCAAATATTTTCTCATGTTTCCTAAGTTGCCTTTTCACTTTGTTGGTTATTTCTTTTCCTGAGCAGATTTTTAGTTTGTTGGAGGCCCACTTATTTATTTTGTTGTTTCTAATGCCCTATACAAAAATTGATTGCCAGGGTACCTGTGAGGCTCAGTCAGTTGAGTGTCCAACTCTTGATTTCAGCTCAGGCTGTGATCTCCTCGTGTGTGGGATCAAGCCTTGTGACAGGCTCTGTCCTGTCTGCGCAGAGCTTGGGATTCTCTCTTCCCCTCCCTCTCTCTGCCCCTCCCCTGCTTGTTGTCTCTCTCTCTTTCTCTCTCTCTGAAAATAAATAAACTTAAAAAAAATGATTGCCAAGACCGACATCAAGTAGCTTTTTCCTTATGTGTTCACTATGTGTTTCATGATTTCAGGTCTTAAATTTAAGCCTTTAATTCATTTTGAGTGAATTTTTGTGAGTGGTGTAAAATAGGGTCCAGTTTCATTCTTTTGCATGTGGATATCCAGTTTCCCACCACAATTGGTTGGAGACCCTATTTTTCTCACTGAGTATTCTTACCTCCTTCATCCAGTATTAGCAACCATATATGCAGAACTTTATTTCTGGGATCTCCATTCTGTTCCATTAATCTAGAAGTCTGTGTTTATGCCAGTACCATACTATTTTGATCACTATACTTTTGTAATATATTTGGAAGGAAGTGTTATGCCTCCAGGTTTGTTCTTTCTCAGAGCCTTTTGTAGTTCCATAAGAATTTTAAGATTGTTTTCTCTATTTTATGAAAAATGCCGTTGGAATTTTGATAGTGATTTCATTGAATCTATAGATGGCTTTGGAAGAAAGGATGTTTCAACAAGATTAATTCTTCCAATCCATGAGCATGGGATAACATTCCATTTATCTGTGTCTTCAGTTTCTTTTATCCACATTTTATGGTTTTCAGTGTACAGATCTTTCACTTCCCTGGTTAAATTTATTCTTAAATATTTTGTTGCTACTGTAAATGGAATTGTTTTCTTTATTCAGTTCATTGCTAGTATACAGAAATGCAACCGATTTTTGTGCATTGAATTCAGCAAAGCAGAATCATTTATTTATTTCTAACAGTAGAATCATTTATTCTAACAGTATTCTTATAAAGTCTTTAGGATTTTCTATAAATTATGTCCTGTAAAGTTGTCACTATTTGCACATGACCTCTTGCTTTCTTATTTGGATGCCCTTTATTTTTTTTCCTAATTGTTCAAGCTAGGACTTCCAGTACTATGTTAAATAGATGTGGTAAGAGTGGATATCCTTGTCTAGTTGCTGATCTCTGAGGAAAAGTTTTCAATCTTTCACTCTTGGGTATGATGTTAGCTGTGGGCCTTTCCTGTACAGTAAAACCTTGTTTCGCAAGCATAATTCATTTCACAAACATGCTTCTAATCCAAAGCATTTGTGTATCAAAGTGAATCTCCCCATAAGAAATAATGGAAACTCAGATGATTTGTTCTACAACCCAAAAATATTCATGTAAAAATGATTATAATACTGCAATATAATAAAAAATAATAAAGCAAATAAAGTATAAAGAAAAATGAACGAATTAACCTGCACGTACCTTTGAAAACCTTCGTGGCTGATGTGAAGGAGACCAGAGAGAGGAGGGTTATCGTGTAAAAGGACTTTGGCTATCCCTTATAGAATCCCTGCTATCTGTTGGCTCAATGGAATCTTTTTCTCTTCGTGCAACTTTAACAAGGAACCTATCCAATGACGTAGAATGAAGCAAAGCATTCCTAAGGTTACTCTTGTCTGGAAAAGCAAAGGACTGCCCATAGGTGCTTTGAAGTGACAAAAACACAGTAGTGCCAATTGTGGGCACCTTCCAACGTTCTGAAAGATTATTGATTTCTGCAAAACACGGGAGGCCTGAGACGAAGCATCTGAGCATGGGAGATGATCACCCACAATCCTGCAGTGAGCAGAGAGAGAGAGCAAGAGAGATGGAGAAGAACCATTGGCTCAGTTGTGATCATGTGACATTCGGCATCATATACTCCTTGTATTGTAAGACATTGCTTATTTATCAAGTTAAAAGTGATTAGAAATGTTTGCTTGTCTTACGGAATACTTGCAGAACAAGTTATTCACAATCCAAGGTTTTACTGTATGTCTCTCTGTCTCTCTCTGTCTCTCTCTGTCTCTCTCTGTCTCTCTCTGTCTCTCTCTGTCTCTCTCTGTCTCTCTCTGTCTCTCTCTGTCTCTCTCTGTCTCTGTGTGTCTGTGTGTGTGTGTGTCTTTTGTCTCTCTCTTTTGTCTCTCTCTCTTTTGTCTCTCTTTCTTAGGGGAGAGGCAGAGAGAGGAGGAGGGATGAGGAGAATCTTTTTTTTTTTAATTTTCTAACATTTATTCATTTTTGAAAGGCAGAGAGAGAGCGCGAATGGGGGAGGAACAGAGAGAGAGGGAGAAGCAGAAGCAGGCTCCAGGCTCCAAGCTGTCAGCACAGAGTCCGACGCGGGGCTTGAACTCACGGACTGTGAGATCATGACCTGAGCCGAAGTCGGCCACTTAACCGACTGAGCCACCCAGGCGCCCCTAGAGAATCTTAAGCAAGCTGCGTGCTCAGCATAGAGCCCAACATGGGGCTCAATCCCACAACCGTGAGATCATAACCTGAGCCAAAATTAAGAGTTGGATGCTTAACCCACTGAGCCACCCAGACACCCCATCATATATGCCCTTTTTTGTGTGAGGTAAGTTCCTTCTCTATTTGTTGAGACTTTTTATCATGCACAACTATTGAATTTTATGAAATGCTTTTTCTACATCCACTGAGATGATTTTATTTTTTGTTCTATTAATATAATTGATCACACTTATTGATTTCTGTATGTTGAACCATCCTTACATTTCTGTGATGTATCTCACTTAGTCATTGTGATCATTGTAATGTATTGTTGAACTCAACTAACATTTTGCTGAGAATTTTTACATCTATACTCATCAGGGATATTGATTTATAGTTTCCTTTTCTTGTATTTTTATCTGACTTTGCTATCACTGTAATACTGGCCTTTACAATTAGTTTCAGAATGTTCCTTTTCAATGTTTTGCAAGTTTGAGAAGGATTGGTAATTTTTCTCTGAATGTTTGGTAGAATTCAACAATGAAACCATCTGGTCTTGGACTTTTGTTTGTTGGGAGGTTTTTTATTACTGCTTCATCTCCTTACTCGTTATTGGTTTGCTTAGGTCTTCTATTTCTTCATTTTGTTAGATGATCGTATGTTATGAATTTATTCACTTTTTCTAGGTTGTCCAGTTTTTTGGTGTATGATTATTCATAGGGGTCTCTGATCCTTTGTATTTATTTCTATGGTATCAGTTGAAATAGTTCCTTTTTCATTTCTGATTGAGTCATCTTTTTTTTATTGTTGAGTCTACCTAAATGTTTGTCAGGTTTTGTTGTTCTTTTTTTTTATCTTAAAGAACCAGTTCTTATTTTGTTTATCTTGCCTATTTTTTTCCTGTTCTCTACTTCATTTATTTCTTCTCTAATCTTATTTACTTCAGCTAACTTTGGGTTAAGTTCTTTTTCTAGTTCCTTGATGTATAATGTTACGTTGTTTATTTGGGCTCTTCATGCCCCCCCCCCCTTAAAGAAGGTCTTTGTAGCTATAAATTTTCCTCCGAGAACTGCTTTTGCTGCATCCTTTAAGTTTTGGTATGTTGTGTTTCAGTTTCCACTTGTCTCAAGATATTTTTTGATATGCCATTTGATTGCTTTGATACATTGGTTATTCAATACTGTGTTGTTGAATTTCCATGTGTTTGTGAATTTTCCTTCTGTTATTGATTCCTAGTTTCATACCATTGTGGTTGGGAAAAAATCCTTGAAATAATTGGAGACTTGCTTTGTAGCCTAACATGTCTCTCCTAAAGATTTTTGTATCTCCACTTGAAAAGAATGTGTATTTTGTTGTTGTTGGATGGAATGTTATGTAGGTCTGTTAAGTCCATTTAGTCTATAGTGTTGTTGAACTCCACTGTGTTCTTCTAGATTCTGTCTGGGTGATCTAATCGTGGTTGAAAGTATTATTAAAGTTGCCTACCATTTGTATTGCTGTTTGTCTTTTTAGTTCTCTCAGTATTTGCTTTATATATTTCAGTGCCCTAATGTTGGATTCGTAAAATTTACAATTATTATAACTCCCTGATGAATTGATCCCTTTGTCATTATACAATGACCTTCCTTGCCACTTGTGAACATTTTTAGCATAAACTTTACCTTTTTATGATAAAAGTAAAACTACCCTGCTCTTTTGGTTAGTAGTTACTAGAATATCTTTATTTCATACCTTCACTTTTAGCCTGTGTCAGCTTCGAGCAAAAATGAGTCTCTTATCAGATCTAGTGTTTGGGCTTCTTTTTTTTTTTTTCATTCAACCATTCTTTTAATCAGATAATTTAATTCACATTTATAGTAATTATTGATAGGTAAGGACTTAGTGTTGCTATTTTTTTTTACTTATTTAAAAATTTTTTTAATGTCATTTTTGAGAGACCTTGCACGAGTGGGGGAGGGGCAGAGAGAAAGGGAGACACAGCATCTGAGGCAGGCTGCAGGTTCTGAGCTATCAGCACAGAGCCCCACGCGGGGCTTGAACCCATGAACTGCGAGATCATGACCTCAGCGAAAATCAGACACTTAACCAACTGAGCCACCCGGGTGCCCTCATTGTTTTTTAATTTTTTTTTAACATTTAGGTTTTGAGAGACAGCATGAGCAGGAGAGGGGCAGAGAGAGATGAAGACAGCAGGGCTCAAACAAATGAACTGTCAGATCATGACCTTGGCTGAAATCGGATGCTTAACCGACTGAGCCACCCAGGTGCGACCTTGTTCATGGGTTTTGTATTGTTGTATGGTGCATTTGTCCCTTTTCTTCCTCTCTTGCAGTCGTCTTTGTGATTTGATTAGTTCTTGGGGTAGTACGTTTTGATTCCTGTGTCATAATCTTGTGCGTATCTCTTACAGGTTTTTTCTTGGTGGTTACCATGAGGCTTAAAATGTCTTAGAGTTACAACCTCCTCTTTTAAGCTGGTGGATAGCATATAAAAATGCTCTACTTTCACTTGTGATAAATTACTGACGCTGTAATTTATCAGTGAATATTACTGACAGCTTCCATGTGCTGTGCACTGTGCAAGGCGAAGTGCTCACACATGCCCAAGAGAGGAGTATCATAATGATTGCTAACACTTCAAGAGAACTTCTCTTGTCCGGTGGTCGTCTGGACACTTTACATGAATAAACTCATTCTCATAACAGCCACCTGAAGTAGGTACTGATGTTATGATCATACACCGTTGGGGAACTGAGGCACAGAAGTTAAGAAACTTGTTCCACATGACAGAATTCATAGGTGGTGAAGCTGGGGTATAAGGCAGGCAGGCGGTCTGCACCTGCGGACCATGCTCAATTAGGTTGCTTTCCAAGGATGGCTTATGAAATTTGTACCATTACTTTACAATCCTGCCATTTATAGTCCTAACTCTAAATGCAGTTTTAAATAACTGCATTTTTATGGTGTTCCATGTCTGAATCAATTCTGTATGGTTTCCGAGGGTTATTTTAATTTACTCTGTGCCTGACACATGGTGGGCATTCGTTAAAAGCTTAACGTTTCCTCATTCAAGGAGTATTTATTGAGTGCCTCTTAGGGGTTGGGCACTGCAGTGGGACAGATACAGTCTCTTAACCTCACAGAATCGACAGCCTAGATTACAGATAAGAGGGTGTTTCTATAATGGAATCTGTGCTATGACCAAACGAGAACACTATTTACTGCTTAAGCCTTTTAAATGTTATTTGCACATAGCCTCTCATCTACTTTGTATAACCTTTGGTCTTTTCATATCTGGGACCCACACAGTCTTTGGCGCTATGGATGGTGAAGTATGGCTCTGTCTTGACTGTGGGGCTTTCCACTTCTTCAGAGTCCTTCATATACTTGGACCTCTGGGACAGGCAGCATAGTAGGTCTACTAGAGAGCCAGCAAGGTGGTTTCTAATGGTTGGCGCCCTTACGTATACACTACAGGGGTTCATCTGGTGTGCACATAGGTGCCCTTGGCTCCTCTCCTAGCCCAGTCTTTGGGAATCAATAGTCAAAGCCATGGACTATATGAACAAAAAGACTGGAACAAACATGTGCAAGTTTCCTGTCCACAGGTAGCTTTTTCGAGCAAACACTGAAGGTGTACGAGTGGTGAGAGATAGGGAGTTAAGTCCTCCCACCCTATGTATCTTGCTTCATTTGTCAGCATTCTCTTTATTCTCTTGAGTTTCAGATGGTTGAGTTGGAAAGGTAAGACCAGAGAGCTTGAGCTGTATGTCTTTCTTGGTCTTGATTCTACCTGTTAGGCTATGTTGAATGCTTTAGAGCCCTTTGGAACTGGAGAGAACATCAATTATAGGAAACCTGAGAGAGCTGCAAACTTACACTAGTCAGAGGCACCTGGGTGGCTCAGTCGGTTAAGCGTCCGACTTTGGCTCAGGTCACGATCTCGCAGTTTGTGAGTTTGAGCCCCACGTCGGGCTCTGTGCTGACAGCTCGGAGCCTGGAACCTGCTTCGGATTCTGTGTCTCCGTCTCTCTCTGCCCCTCCCCCACTTGTGCTCTGTCTCTCTATCAAAAATAAATAAAATGTAAAAAATAAAAATAACTTATACTAGTCATAGGTAGTTCTGGAATGTCTGGGGCTCCTGGGTAATTTTCTAGTCTAGAACATCTATACTCAGAGATTGACTATGGTCAGTTAGATAGTTTCCTCCAGATATTCATGTATACCTGGAACCTCAGAATATAGCCTTAATTACATCTGCAAAGGCCCTATTTCCAATTAAGATAAAAATGGAGATGAGCTTCTTCTGGATTGGGATGGCTCTAAATCCAGTGAGTACCTTACAAGGCACAGCAAAGACATACAGACACAGAAGAGAAGCCAAGGAAGGATTCTCCCCTAGAGCCTTCAGAGGGAACGGGGAACAGGGCTCTGCTGATACCTTGATTTTCCAGACTTCTGGCCTCCAGAACTGAGAAGCCATTTCTGAGGTTGTAAGTGACCAAGTTTGTGGTACTTTGTGGCAGAGGCCCCAGGAAACTCCTACACCGGCCCTGTGGCCACAATCAGTCCTGTGCCAGAGCACAAAGGGCTATGCCCCTCCGGGGCCATGTGGGTGCATGTCCCCGCGCACACACATACCTCCGAGGAGATGAAACCGGGTGAGGGCAGCCAAGAGGAAAGGGGACCTGGGATCTGAATGACAGTGTCCTGAAGATGGTCACGAGACTGGCTGACCCAGTGCTCACCACAGGCCCCACTGTGTGTGCTCACATATACAAACTCCTTGAGCCCTCGTAACAACTGTAGGAGCTCAAAGCAATGTCATCCCCGTTGATGGGAGACCAAACTGAGGTAGACAGAGCTTAACACTGGTCCAGAGTCACACAGCTTGCATGCTGGGAATCAGCATTCAAACTTCGACTCTGGACTCCTACTCGCTTCTTCAAACAAAAATAACATTTCGGTTCATAATTGTTAATGGGAGGAACTCTCAAAAATCAAGGGCCCCAGAGCTGGGCACTGATGTCTGGAGGAAATGACACTAGGGAAGTGATACGGCTGGCAACTGGGTGTTACAGAAGCGACCCCTTCAGAGGGGGAGGGGAGGGGGGCAATATGCTGCTGGGAGGCTCCCTTCTGTGCAGGCACCACCTCAGGGGTGGGAATTGGAAGATGGCTGGACTTCCGGCCTGCTGGGGCCAGGCAGACACAAAATCGGCTGGATACTGGGCCAGCCAGGATTGCAACCACAGCGTGCAGGGAATTCGCACAGAGGAGGGAGTTAGCCAGCCAGCGTGGAAAGTGGGGGGAAGGCAGAGAAGCTTTCTGCAGAAGGTGGGCTGCGACAGGGATCTTTCTAGATGAGTAGAGGTAAACTGGGAAGAGCCTTCCGGGAAGCTAGGCCAGTGAAGGCCTACGATGACTTAAAAAAACAACTCAGACAAAACCAAAATGAGCTTGTTAAAGGAAAATCGAGGCCTGAAGAACTACATGATGGGGCTGCAGTGGGAGGCAGCCGAGATTCTGAAGGCCGCCGTCACGGGGCCAAGGAGGTTGGGGTTCACTGATGTGACTGACCCTGCTCTGTCCTGGGCTGGCAGCTAGGTTGTATGGAAAACATGAACTAGGGATTAAATTGTGAAGAAATAAAGGAGCAAGGGCAAACATATCAACAGTTGCTTTTCTCCCTAACAAAGCTCGTGCAGACAACAGGACGGCATGTCCCTGTAGATCCTCCCTTGCGACAAATATTCTGTTAAAGTGTTCACAAAAGTTCTAGGAGGCAAAGTTATGCGGGACTCAGATTGACTGGCCTGGGGGTGAAGAAAAGAAGGTAAGAGAGACCCAAGGCTGCCTCAGGGCTTGGGTTGGAAAGTCTTGATGGGCAATCGGGCCACCATGCGGGGAAGTAGCAAGTAGGGGACGGGGGAGCCCAAATGGAGTTTGGATGTCACAAGCTGGGTGTGGTAGATGGAGAGCCAGTGGGAGGGTTCAGATATCCAGGCCGGGGTGGAGGATGAAACCATCACTGGGAATCACAGGGATACAGGTGGGGGTCACTGTCACAGGAGTGGATGTAGTCCCCTGACAAAGGCACGGGAAGGTAAGGAGAGAAGTGGGCTCATACTTTGGAACTTTAGAAAAAAACCTGTCTGGTGTGGTCAAGGTGACTTAGAAGACTTTCTCTGGAATGAATGAAATCAGAGCTGTAACCTAGCCAATTGTACCATCCACTGACGGTCTGAAAAAGGATGTGGACCCCTCACAGCCACCTATTGGTAGAATACTTGGGAAAGCACTGTCAGGAGGCCAGGGCTTCTCCCCCTGCCCTTCCTCCAAGCTGTGTCCAGAGGAGGAAGTGAAGTCTACACCTCCTCGCTTTGGAGATACTAATCACTAGAGTTGTAGGGTAGGGAATGTTCACTGGGCTTTCGTGCGGCTGGAACGAGGTCCCACTCGTGACCATCTAATTTCCTCTGCGTTGACTTGAGGCTCATCCATCAACAGGCCTCCGATTAGTAATTTGGGTTTGGGGGGGATGCCAGTATGGGGATGGTGCTCTGGAGAGCCCAGACGGCAGTATCCTGTCACCAAGAAGTACCCTCCCCCTGGTTTTTCAATAAATCGGAGCCTGGCCAGGATAGTGATGTCCTGTGAGCCTGGTTCTTCTGTCCTTGCTGAGCCTGACCACTTCTGGGTACCCTGGCAGGCCCGTGGTGGCCCCAGGAGCCACTTGCCATGATGTGTAGAGTGGGCAGGTCACAAGTCCTACTTGGGCAACTATCCCTAAGGGTGGCCCAACTTTTTTTTTTGGGGGGGGGGGGAAGCTAGTTGGTTTTAACGAGAAGGACAAACGCCTTTCTTAGAGAAATGCAATATAAAGTGGAGGGCTCCACGGAGAGACCGCAAGCCTCCAGAGCAGGGCTACTCTCAAGCTGGGGGCTCAGGTTTCCCTTTGCCCAGCCCTACCTCTGGACCCCTACAGGGAGTTCTAACTGAGGGTGGGGGGGGGGTGCTCACAAAAGGAACTCCTCCTCCAACTCCACCTAAGACATAAGCAGTACTTATGTGAAAGTCCCTCAAACTAAGCCTTTCAAAAAGGTGAGAAAATGCCACGGGGTTTGACATCATAACGACCCCATTCGTGGGCTCCCAATCTTGTCGGTTCATGAACATCTGCTGGTGTCTTTATTTTTAAATCTTTTTTAAAGTTTTTCTTCTTGGAGAGGGGAGAGAGAGAGAAAGAGCACAAGCTGGGGAGGGGCAGAGAGGAGAGCCAGAATCCCAAGCCCAATCCACGCTGATGTCAACACTGAGCCCCATGCAGGGCTTGAACTCACAAACTGAGCTCACGGCCTGAGCCAAGATTAAGAGCTGGACGCTTACCCGACTGTGCCACCCCAGGGTCCCCATCTGCTTGTATCTTTAGATGTGGCCGTATGCTGCCACCTGTGATCCGTTACTCCTGTGGCAGCACATCTCAGCCTTGACTGCCTGTTGGTATCACCTGGGGAGCTTTTAAATAAGCACTACTAATTCCTGGGTCCTCCTCTCCGGAGATCCCAATTTAGTTGGTTTAGGGTTGGGCTGGGGCATGAGGCTTTGACAACTCCCCAGGTGTGAAAGCTACTGGAGAGTGCATAACCTGGTCAGAGCCCCTCCCAGCTCTTAGGATTCTGAAGGTTGACTTTGGCCCCAGCTCGCTCTGAGTAGATGAGATCGAGCCCCCCGGAAAAATGCCTCCCTGGGAAGCCGCGTTAAGAACTTCATCCAAGCAGCTCACGGGGACCAAACTGAAGCCTGGGGTTTTATTCAAAGTCTTTTTCAAATAGTAACCATTTGTAGAATGAAGATTCTTTCACGTGCTGCCAGGAACCTACAGAAAGAAAGCGAGTGGGTGCCAGAAAGCTCTAGAGGTATTGGCCAATATAGCAATACTAGTTAACACGTACTGAGTACTTACTGTGTGCCAGGCACAACTCAGGGCACTCCGCAGTACTCATTTCAGCCTCACAGAAACCCTATGAAATAGATAACTTCTGTGCCCGTTTGACTGAAAAAGAAACTGAGATGCAGAGAAGTCTCTCGCCCAAGGTTACATAGCCGATGGTCCTCAACAGCGGGATGTGCAACCCAATTGTTTGGGCTCTACAGGGAAATGTAGGACAGAAGGACACCACAGACTCCACGAGGGAGACAGCGGGACAACGGTGGCCGGAGTGAACTTTGTGTGGGCACACATGAGCTGCCTCTGGGAGCCTATACTCCTAAAAAGGTTGTCTCGGGTCCAGGTCTTGGTTGACCGTGAAGGCCATGAACCTGTGAGCATTGTTCCATCACTCTTGGTGGGACTTGCTCTAACCCCACTGGCTGGTAGGTCTGGGGGAATTTAGGATACAATACAATTAATTTCAAGCTGAGTTCTACAAGCAGAAAACATGTTCGACTCAAGAACATAGATTTCTGTATAGATTACAGAGTAAGATCTAACAATAAAGGACATAAGGAGGCTGGGGGGAACCTCACCGTCCTTTTCATTTGGGTGTTATCAAGGGACGCAGCAGGACTTTCCCGGAAAAAAGTCCCATGTGGTACAGTTCTCAGGGTCAGGTGCCCGAGCTGGCCAGAACATGCATAGGCTTGAGGCATTTAAAAATTATTTTTGTTTGTTTATGGCTGATGGCTATCTTTATTGATTCGAGGTAGCCAGAATGTTTCTTGCTTTTCTGAACAAAGGTAGCAATTCCAGAAATACTTTGTGACTTTTTTTCTTTCATTTGGTTTTCTTCTTGCAAAAGTGATCGCCACCCAAAACACAGATAAGAAAGTAGAAACTTCCCTGACCCCAAGACTCAAAAGTAACTAATGTTAATGTTTTGATTTGTACCTTTTGGCACGCATTTGGTACTATTTTAGTTTGTATCGTTCCAGTCTTTTTTCACTCTGGGTTTGTAATTCCTTCCCATCCCCCCCAAATGAGGTCTTTTAACATTTGCTGTTCCCTGTTTTTTTTTTTTGTTTTTTTTTTTGAGACAGAGAGAGACAGAGCATGAACAGGGGAGGGTCAGAGAGAGAGGGAGACACAGAATCCGAAACAGGCTCCAGGCTCCGAGCTGTCAGCACAGAGCCCGACGCGGGGCTCGAACTCACAGACTGTGAGATCATGACCTGAGCCGAAGTCGGATGCCCAACTGACCAAGCCACCCAGGCGCCCCTCCTGTCTTTTTTACTCTGGGTTTTCTTTAGGTGGCAGACTCTAGAATTTTCTTTAGGTGGCAGACTGTCAGCCTGGGGCATTCTATACACAACAATTCCTGCTGACGCTGGCCAAGCCTCTCCAAGAGGCCTGGCCGGAGTCCCTCAGACTGTGACATCTCTGAATCCCTCTTCTCCACAGATCCTGATGATTAACCATAAAAACATGCTGTTCATAAATCCAAATAATATTTGCTAAAGGGCTGTTTTGAAAGATACACCAAGTTCTACTGGCAGACTAAGTCCTAGCAAACACATGAAATATTCAAATGAATACAGCATGTATCCTCCTCTTACGTTTGCCCAACCCCGTGCAGTGTTTTGGAGTAGTCTGATGAACATTTCTACATTCAGCCTTCGCGACATCCAGAAAGGCAGGTAGTTACTATAATTTCCGTATCACTGATGAAAACACTGAGCTTCAGTGACTTAGGTCAAAAGATTAGCAAGTCCTGATTCTATAACTTCTATGATGCTCTCATAAATGGGAAAGAATAAAAAAGTTCATCTAAACCAGGGATGGCCAATAAGACTCGAACGGAGTGTTGACCGATCGATCCAGCAGTGACCACACGGGGCAAGGTGTTAACAGGGACAGGGTAAGTGGGAAATAGAAACAGCTAGTATTTTTCCTTAAACAGCTTTATTGAGACAGAATTGACCTACGACAAATCACATACATTTAAAGCGTGCAATTTTGGGGCACCCGGGTGGCTCAGTCGGTTGAGTATCCAACTTGTGATTTCTGCTCGGGTCATTATCCCAGGGTCGTGGGATCGGGCTCTGTGCTGAGAGTGGAGCCTCCTTGAGATTCTCTTTCTCTCCCTCTGCCCCTCCCCTGCTCATGTTCTCTCTTTGAAATTAAAAAAAAAAATTGTACAATTTGACTTTTGACCGATGTGCACATTTATGAAACCATCATCACAACACAGTGAATGTATCCATAACCCACAACAGTTTGCCCCTGACCCTTTGTGGTCCGTCCCACCCACCTTTCCCTGCCTTGCCATTCCCAAGTAACCACTGATGCGCTTTCTGTCGCTATAGGTTGGTTTGCATTTTCAAGAGTTGTGTGTAAATGGAATCATACTGTATACCTTTTTGGTCTACTTTTGCTCAGCATAATTATTTTGAGATCCAACCAGGTTGTTGTGCATGTTAATAGTTTTTTTTTTTTTTACACTTTTCATTGCTGAGTAGTATTCCATTGTGTATATATACCATAATTTATCTATTTGCTTGTTGATGGGCACTTGGGTTATGTCTGGGTTTTGGCTCAAGAACTTAATATTTCTTGAGTGCTGGCTTTGGGCCAGACATTCTCCCAAGTGTTTTATATTTATAAAATCATTTAGTCCTTCAGTCAACCCCATGACATGAGATAGATACTCTTCTCCCCTTTTATCAGTGAGCTAACTGAAGCACTGGATGACTGAGTAACCTACCCAGAGTCATCCAGCTGTTAAATGGATTCAAAGCCAGTGTGATTCCAGAGCCCACATTCTTAACTGTCATGCTAAACTGTCACCATCACTTAGCGATGCTTGTCACTGGCCGGGGTGGGGAGATGGTGGTTGTACCTTGTTTTTTTGTTTTAAAGTATAATTATTTTGAGAGAGCACCTGTGCATGAGCAGGGGCTATGTGGGCAGAGAGAAAGGGAGAGAGAGAATCCCAAGCAGACACTGCACTGGCAATGTGGAGCCTGACATGGGGCTCGATCTCCTGACTCTGGGATAATGACCTGAGCTGAAATCAAGAGTTGATCGCTTAACTGACTGAGCCACTCAGGTGCTCCTATGGTGGTTGTACCTGGTATTTGTGGTACCCAAGCTCTTAATAAGTGCCATCATGTCCCATCTAAACTGTCCTACCACCTGTTAAGCCCCCTTAGAACATCTGTCTCAGCCGTTCATTGAATGGAGAACATTTCTAGGTATGAATTTCTTCAACACTGGACCTCTCTGTTCCAACAATCAAATATAACACAGTTGGCCTAGATTTTAAAGAATAATTTGCTTTAAAACTGAGTGAAAATCATAAACCTATGACAGTCATGGAGTAATATCTTTATAGTTGAGAGTTAAAGAGAAACAGCTCTTTTCTCGACAGCACAACTGGAAATGACCCAACCAGCCCTTTTCTTCGTGCATGGGGCTTTCGTGGAATGCCCTTTCAGAAAAGTGGTTTTGTTTTTGCTTTTGATTCTTTCTGGCGCCTCTTCCTCTGTTGCGAGGATACCGGGTGAATTACAGCGATGCCCCACAGCTCTGAAACAGAACGGGGTTCTCTCTGCCATTTGAAACCCTATTGTCTAATGGTTCATATAAAGAAGATTGTGTTCCTTCAACAGAAATGAGAGGCATGTCTCCATGGCTGGGAATAAAGGAAGGGCATTACCAGCCACGCCAGGACACCTTGCCTGGGTATGTCCCACCTGCTGAGGCTGTCTTACTATTCAGCTATCAGACTTTGATTTCGGTTCAACAAACCTGAACTTGAAGACAACTGGTTTTTCTGCATCTCTAGTCAGGGAGTTGTAGGAACAAGGTTGAGCTGCTGGTTCCAGCAGTGAGCTGGTCAAGCCAGGTGGACCGGTGTTCCGTCAAAAGAGGACAGAATGTGGAGTGGATATCTACTGTGTGTCTGGCCCAGTTCCTGGTCTGTGGCTACCTCGGTGGACATGACAGATGTCCCTGTGTTCCTACAGTCTCATGGGAAAGCCAAACGTTCAGCAAGAAGAACACAACTGGAATATACTCCAGGTGTGCTCGGGTCTACAAGCATAGAGCATAGAGCATGCATGGGGTTGAGGGGAGCAGCCCTGAATCAGGGGCACACAGAAGGCTTATGTGAGACCTGAAATGTGAGTTGGGTTAGTCAGATGAAGAGCCTGTGGAGAGGGTTAGAAAGAGGAGTGTTTAAAGCAGAAAAATAGCAAATGTGACAAAGCTCAGGTTTTCTTAGAGAAACACGGCCATTGAGCTGGAATGGAAGAGCAGGAGCCATGGGGGTTGGGGTGGGGGGCACTGGGCCATGGGCCCCCCTTTGCTAACGGGGGTGATGAGGCTCTAAGAAGTGAGCTAATGTGTTGGGGGTTTTGTAGCTGAAACTGACCATCAAGACTCCTCTTCATGCGCATTCGGCCATGTCATCCTGCTTTATTCCTATAAGCCCTTAAAAAACGTGCCCATCTTAGAGATCAACTGAGATTCAGAAAGTGACTCCTGGCCTGAGGGTCAGAGCCTGGGTTTGAATACAAAAGCCAGTGGTTGTTTCTCGTGTTGATGTTTTATTAAACCCAAAGGAAACCTGTTACCTCCCCGTGTCCCCACTCCCAGCCCCCTGGAGGTGGTTCTGTAGGGCGTGACCCACCGCCCACCCTCACCAAGCCCTATGACTTCCTGGTGATCTGACTTGATGTGAGGAGGGAATTTAGAATACCTACGGAATAAAGTATTAGCTTAGAATTCTTTAAAGGCAGGTGAAGAAACACCCTGGAGATATAACCAAAAAGGAATTGACTTAAAGACACAGGGGTTCTTGGAATACCCAAGGGCAGGATATAGTTGGATCTTGGGAAGGATGAAACTTTTCTGGACCTTTTTTTTTTTTTTTACATGTGCTAATTAATTTTTGCTCTTTCCCTAAGTCACCTGGTACAGCTCTCCCCTTCTCCCACCTTAATGTTCATGGTACCTGTAACTGTTCCAACCAGAGAGGGAGGGAGGGAGGCAGGAGATAGATAGATAGATAGATAGATAGATAGATAGATAGATAGACAGACATATCTAAGAGAGAGAGAGAGAGAGAGAGAGAGAGAGATTCAGTCCCCTGGGACCTGGGTTGAAATTCCTGGGAAAGGGAATTGGACTGGTTCATCTCTGAACCAATCAGCACGCCCAGAGAATGTGGTCGTGGTATTCAAATATGCCTGCTAGGGCTTGTGTGTGTGTGTGTGTGTGTAGATCAGTTCCACAATAAAAAGAAGAGGTAGTCATTTGCTCAAGACCTTACTAAGTCTGACCTACCGGGACATAGTACTCTGGAGTTCACTTGCCCTTTCTACTTATACTTGCAGAAGAAAAAAGTCAGTAGTAATGGTAAAGTATCATGGAACAAGCCAAAATAATAATAATTATTATCATGTCTACAACTGTCTTTTATTTTGAACTGTGTCTTAAACTGAATTTTTGCGGGGGGCTGGGGGCTGCATGTGTCAGTAAACCAAACTGAATGTAACACAAAAAGGAAATCTAATGCTCATGTAAGCTGGAAAATCCACATTTTCTGACTTCAGGCACACAAGGATCCAGGAGCTCAAGCAATATCTTCAGGGCTCTTTCTCTCTTGCCCCCTCTCAGTTCTCCCTTCCTCTTGACGTCAGCTTCATTCGTGTGTTCTACCCGTGGCTGTTTCCAGGAAGCTGGGAGAGACAGGTGACTGCAGGCAGCACTAGCTTGGAACTCAAGCCAGCACAGCGCCTCTCAATGTAGGGCGTGGGATGGCAGCAGCGCCCCCTAGAGGGTTTCTTGGAAATCTGTGGAAACATTCAGATGGTCACAATGATGGTAAGGAGCTACTGTTAGAATTTAATGCTTAGATACCCTGCAAAGCGAGGGACACTCCTATACAAGGAGGAATTACCTCACGTGTCACACAAATTTCTGATGTCCCAATGGGCATTCATGCAGGTGTAGAGCCTATTTGCAATTGAGCCTAGATGTAATCCTCTTTTATATACAAAGTCCTTCTTGCAGGTTTTTTTTTACACTAAGATAAAATTTACAGAAAACATTATTAGTTTGGGGGCACCTGGGTGGCTCAGTCGATTAAACATCTGACTTCAGCTCAGGTCACGTCCTCACAGTTTGTGAGTTCGAGCCCTGTGTCAGGCTCTCTGCTGTCAGCTCGGAGCCTGGAGCCTGCTTGGGATTCCGTGCCTCCTGCTCTCTCTGCCCCTCCGCTGCTTGCACTCTGTCTCTGTCTCTCTGTCTCTCTCTCTCAAAAATAAACATTAAAAAAAATTTTTTTTAAAGAAAACATTAGTTTCAGGGGTACAACATAATGATCAATGCTTGTATATATTGTGAAATTATCAACCACAATAAGTCTAGTTAACATCCATGACAACACAGTTATACATTTTTGTCTTATGAATGCTTTTAAGATGTACACACTTAGCATCTTTCAAATACACAACATAGTATTATTAACTATAGTCACCACGCTGTATGTTACATCCCAGGACTTATTTTATAACCGGAAGACTATAGGTTTTGAGACCTTCACAATTTCACCCACTCCTTTCACCCCCTGCCTCTGGCAATCACTATTCTCTTCCTTATATCTAGGAGTTTCATTTTTTTTGTTTGTTTGGATATCACATACAAATGAGATTCCGCAGTATTTGCCTTTCTCTGTCTGACTCCTTTCACTTGGCATAATGTACCAAGGTCTGTTCATCATTGTTGCCATAAATAGCAAGATTTCTTTTTTATGGCTGAATTATATTCCATTGTATGTATGTACACACACACACACACACACACACACACACACATCCATCCTCTTTATCCATTTATCCATCATGGACACTTAGGTTGCTCCTATGGCTTTTGTAAATAATGCTGCAACATGGCAGTGAGTGTATCTTTCTGAGTTCGTGTTCTTCCTTTGGATACTCAGAAATGAAATTGCTGGATCATAACATAGTTCTATTTTTAGCTTTTTAGGACTCTCCATATCATTCTCCATAGTGGCTGCACCAATTTATATTCCCATCAACAGTGGACAAGCGTTCCCTTTCCTCTACACCCTCATCAGCACTTGTTATTTCTTGTCTTTTTGATAATAACCATTCTAACAGGTGTAAGGTGATATCTCATTGTGGTTTTGATTTCCACTTCCCTGATGACTAGTGATGTTGAGAATGTTTCAGGTACCATCAGTTGGCCCTCTGTATGTCTTCTTAGGAAAAAAAAATCCTCTGCCCATTTTCTAATCAGTTGGTTTGTTTCTGGCTGTTGGGTTATGTGAAGGATTTATATATTTCATCAGATATGTGACTTACAAGTTTTTTCTCTCATTCAGTAAGGTTGCGTTTTCATTTTGTTGATGATTTTCTTTGTTGTGCAGTCCTTTTTAGTTTGGTGTCGTCCCACTTACTGTTGCTTTTTTTTGCCTTTCTTGTGGTGTCCAATCCAAAAAATTATCACCGAGACCAATGAGCTTACTGCCTATGTTTTCTTCTAAGAGTTTCATGATTTTCGGTTTTATATTCAAGTCTTTAACCCATTTTGAGTTGATTTTTGTGTATGGTGTAAGATAGGGGTCCAGCGTGATTGTTTTGCATGTGGCTGTCCAGTTTTCTCAACACCATTTTTTGAAGAAACTGTCATTTCCCCATAGTATATTTTTGGCTCCTTTTGTCATAGGTTAATTGACCATGTATGTGTGGGTATATTTCTGGGCTCTCTATCTGTTCTACTTATCTCTTTGTCTGTTTTTATACCAATACCATACTGTTTTGAGTGCTGTCGCTTCAAATATATGTAGTTTAGTTCAAATATAGTTTGAAATCTGGGCATGTGATCCCTCCAGCTTTGTTCTTCATTCTCAGGATTGTTTTGGTTATTCAGGGTCTTTGTGGTTCCATGCAAATTTTAGGATTGGTTTTTTTTTTTTTCTATTTCTATGAAAAATGCCATCGGGATTTTGAAAGAGATATCTTTCCACTTATTTGTGTTTTTTCAATTTCTTTCATCAATGTCTGATAGTTTTGGTATACACATCTTTCACCTACTTAGCTAAATTTATTCATAAGCATTTTATTCTTTATGATGCAATTGTAAATAGGAGTGTTTCCATAATCTCTAATGGTTTGCTATTAGGTATAGAAACACAAGATTTTTGTATGTTGATTTTTGTATTCTGCAACTTTACTGAATTTTTTATTCTAACAATGTTTGGTGTCTTTAGGATTTTCTATATATAATATGTTATCCGCATATAATTACAGTTTTACTTCTTCCTTTCTGATTTGGATGCCTTTAATTTCTTTTTCTTGCCTAATTGCTTTGACGAGGATTTCCAATGTTACATTGAATAAAAGTGGGGAGAATGGGCATCCTCATGTATTCCTGATCTTAGAGGAAAGCTTTTAGCTTTTCACTATTGGTATGATGTTAGCTGTGAGCTTTCTATATATTGCCCTTATTTTGTTGAGGTGTGTTTCCCCTAAACCCACTTTTTTTGGAGTTTTTTTTTTAATCATAAACGGATGCTATATTTTTCAAGTGTGTTTTCTGCATCTGTTGAGAAAAATCCTATTTTTATCCCTTATTTTGTTAATGTGATATCATATTGATTGTGTGGATAGTAAAGAATACTTGGATCCCTGGAATAAATCCCACTTGGTCATGGTATATGACCCTTTTAATACATTATTGAATTTGGTTTGCTAATATTTTGTTGAGGGTTTTTGCAGGTATGTTCATCAGGGTTATTGACCTATAATTTTCTTGTCTTAGGGCATCTTTGTCTGGTTTTGGTATCACACTAAGGCTGGCCTCTATAAAATGAATTTGGAAGAGTTCCCTCCTTTTTTGGTTTTGGAAGGGCTTGAGAAGGCTTGGTATTAGTTCTTCTTTAAATGTTTTGTAGAATCCACTAGTGAAGTCATCCGGTTCTAGACTTTTGTTTGTTGGGTGGATTTTGATTACTGATTTAGTATTCTTACTGCTATTTGTCTTTTCAGATTTACTATTGAATGATTTTGTCTTGGTAAGTTTTATGTTTCTAGGAATGTATCCATTTTTTTCCTACATTGTCCAATTTGTTGGCATATAATTGTTTATTTTTGAGAGAGAGACAGTCAGACCACCAGGAGCAGGGGAGGGGCAGAGAGAGGGAGACACAGAATCCAGGCTGTAAGCTGTCAGCACAGAGCCCAATGCAGGGTTCAAACTCGTGAATGAGGAGATCATGACCTGAGCTGAAGTTGGAGGCTTAATCGACCGAGCCACCCAGGCCACCCCTCTTTTTTTGTTGCTGTTTTCCTTTGTTTGTTTTGTTTTTTGATGAATCTAGCTACGGTTTTGTTAGTTTTGTTTTTCTTTCAGAAAACCAGTTCTTAGTTCCATTGATTTTTCTGTTGTCCTTTTTGTCTCTATTTCTGCTCTGATCTTTGTGGTTTCCCTCTTTTTACTAACTTTGGACTTTGTTCTTTTTCTGGTTCCTTGAGGTGTAAGTTTAGGTTGTTTGAGATTTTCCTTGTTTCTTGACGTAGGTATTTATCATTATGAACTTGCCTCTTAGAATTGCTTTTGCTGCATCCTGTAAGTTTTGGTATGTTGTATTTCCATTTTCATTTGTCTCCAGGTTTTTTTTATTTCTTCTTTAACCTACTGATTCTTCAGTGACATATTGCCTAACTTTCACATTTTGTGGATTTTCCAATTTTCTTCTTATAATTGATTTTGAGTTTTAATACCATTGTGCTTGCAAAAGATGGTTGATATGATTTCAGTCTTCTTAAATTTATTAACACTTGTTTTGTGGCCTTATATATGATTGATCCTGGAGGATGTCCCACGTGCACTTGAAAAGAATGTGTATGTTGTTTGGGGATGGAATGTTATGTATATGTCTGTTAAGTCCATCTGGTTTAACATGTCCTTTGTGGCCATTTTGATATTCTGTCTGGATGATCTTTCCATTGATGAAAGTGGGGCATTAAAGTCCCTTACTGTTACTGTATTTGTTCCTTCAGGTCACTTAAGATTTGTTCTATATTTCAATGCTGCTATGTTAGGTGCATAAATATTCACAAATATTATATCCTCTTGTAGGATGGACCCTTTTATCATTATGTAAACACTTTCTTTGTCTTAAAGTCTATGGTGTCTGATATGAAATATCTTAATTCCTTCATTTTCAGTCTGTGTACTTCCATCTGAAGTCTCTTGTATTCAGCATATAGTAAGTTTTTTTTTTTTTAAATCTATTCAACACTCTGGAGACTAAGTGGAGAATTTAGCCAATTTACATTTAAGGTACTTATTGATAGGTATTCACTGCTCACCTATTGTGAATTGTTTGCCTGCTGTCTCTTAAGACTTGTGTTCCTTTCTTCTCTTGCTTTCTGCCTTTGTGATATCATGATTTTTCTGTAGTGGTATGCTTAGATTGCTTTTTCCTTATCTTTTGTATATTTACTATAGGTTTTTGCTTTGTGGTTACCATGATGGTTACATAAAACGACTTATAAACAGTCTACTTTAAGTTGATATCAACGTAAGTATGAACACCTTCTAAGCTCCACATTTTTACTCCCAACAGTGTTTTGTGTTTTGATGTCACAATTTAATCTTTTTATCTTGCATATCCCTTAGCAAATTATTGGACTTATAGTTATTTTCACTACTTCTCTTTTTTTTTTTAATTTTTTTTTTTTCAACGTTTATTTATTTTTGGGACAGAGAGAGACAGAGCATGAACGGGGGAGGGGCAGAGAGAGAGGGAGACACAGAATCGGAAACAGGCTCCAGGCTCTGAGCCATCAGCCCAGAGCCCGACGCGGGGCTCGAACTCCCGGACCGCGAGATCGTGACCTGGCTGAAGTCGGACGCTTAACCGACTGCGCCACCCAGGCGCCCCTCACTACTTCTCTTTTTTAACAAAATTTACTTTTAAAGAGTGCACATATGTGGGGGTTGGGGGGGCGGGGTGTGTGTGGGGAGGGGAACAGAGAGAGAGAGAGAGAGAGAGAGAGAGAGAGAGAGAGAGACAGACAGAAGGAGGGAGAGAGAATCCCAAGCAGGCTCCACACTGTCAGCCCTGAGCCTGATACGGACAGGGCTCAGTCTCACTAACCATGAGGTCATGACCTGAGCTGAAACTAAGAGTCTGACACTTAACTAGTTGACTGAGCCACACAGGTGCCCCTTCATACTAGCTTTTTAAGTGGTTAACCCACCACATTTACAACATTAGATTATTCTGAATTTTATTATACATTTACCTTTACCAATGAGTTGTATGGTTCATACGTTTTCTTTTACAAGGATGTTTCAGCATCCTTTGGTTTTAGCTTAAAGAAGTCTCTTTAACAGGGCACGTGGGTGACTCAGTCAGCTGAGCATCCAAATTTTAGTTTCGGCTCAGGTCATGATCTCGTGGTTCGTGGGTTCAAGCTCCAAGTCAGGCTCAGTGCTGACAGTGCAGGGTCTGCTCGGGGTTCTCTCTCCATCTCTCTCTGCCCGCTCACTCACTCTCTCAAATACACATAAACTATGATTAAAAACAAGTCTCTTTAACATATCTTTTAAGTCTGGTTTAGTGATGATGAACTCTTTTAATTTCTGCTTTTCTGGAGAATTCTTTATATCTCCTTCAATTTTCAATGACCACTCTACCAGGAAGAATATTCTTGGTTGACAGGTTTTTTTTTCTTTCAGCATTTTGAAAGTATGGTGCCACTCCCTTTAGCCCATAAAGTTTCTGCTAAAAGACCTGCTTATAGTCTTATGGGGGTTCCTTTGTATGTAATAAGTTGTTTTTCTCTTTCTGCTTTTAAGATTCTCTCTTGCCTTTATCTTTTGACACTTCAATTATAATGTGTCTTGATGTTGGGCTCTTTGAGTTAATCTTCTTTGGAACTATGAGCTTCCTGAATCTGAATGTCTGTTTTGTTCCCCAGGTGTGACATGTTTTCAGCCATTATTTCTTAAAATAACTTTTCTGTCCTTTTATCTTTCTTCTTCTTTGGAACCCCCTATAATCTGAATATTAGTCTGATATTGTCCTACAAGTCCCCTGAGCTACCTTGACATTTTCTCATTCTTTTTTTCTTTTTGCTGCTCTCGTTGGATGAATCCCACCGCCCTGTCCTTGAGTTTACTGATTCTTTCTTCTATTTTACATACTCTGCTGTCAAATCCCTCTAGTGTATTTTTCAGTTCATCTACTGTATTCTTCAGCTTTATAAGTCCTATTTGGTACTTTCTTGCATTTTCTATCTTTTTGTTGAAATTCTCACTTTGTTCATCCATTCTTTGCTGAGTTTGGTGAGTACCTTTATGATAATTATTTTGAATTCTTTATCCGGTAAATCATTTATCTCCATTTCATTAAAGTCTTTTTTTCTGAGGTTTTATCATGTTCTTTATTTTGGAACATATTTCTATTTCACTTTCTTTGACTCTGTGTTGGTTTCTATGCATTAGATAAAACAGCCACCTTTCCCAGTCTTGAAGGAGTGGCCTCATGTTGAAGATGAGCCTTATGGTTCAACACTGCCCTGGTTCCTGGTTGTCTCTTAAACCTTTATAATTGTCCCAGCAGCCTAAGTTATTTTCAGTGGCTCTCAATAGGCGAAGGAATGCCAAGACCTGTCATTGTGCCAAAGGGGAGGATTTTGATCACCTAGATTCAGGCTGATTGCAAGCCAGACCTTCAGGCAGTAGCTTTTAAAGTATGCAAATATATATCTTCCAGGGGAAGGCTGGGAGTTGGGCATTTCTGGCTGTTCCCTCTCTGCTGAACCCTGTGGTGATTGCCAGTTAAGAACTTTTTCTTTCTTTGCTACCATCCCATTGAAATTCTGAACATAAGCCCCACTGGCCACCAGAGACAGGCAATCAAAGGATATCCCCTGGGTGGCAGCTACAAAAATCAGAGCACTAGATATAGATATAGATATAGATATAGATATCAGAGAATGTGAAGATGGCACCTATCCTCGGAGGTCATTGGTGAGGATCACACATGGCCTTAGATGTGTGTTTTAATTACAAGCCTGTCCCTCAGGTCACAGCTGTGAGTAGTCCTCTTTCACAACTGGCTCCTCAGTCTGATGCCTCATGGTTGCTCTGGTCTCCCTGCGGTGGTGGCAGGTTAAGAACACGTTCTTCATTTTTTTACAGCCCTGTGGGACCTATGAGCATAAGCCCCACTGACCACCAGAGCCAGGTGCTATAGGTGTCCTCTTGATTGCAGCTGCAAAAACTGGGGTGTTCCTTGTATACTGGGAGATACTGGTGACCTGGAAGGAGGCAGAGGAAGGGAGCCCAAAGATGACATCCACTGTCCTCTGTCCCCAGAGAGCATCTCAGCAGGTCCCTATGTGGGTTGCATAGTTTTAATACACGCTGACTTGTCCGTGACCACTACCATTGTACAGGGAGGGAAAGTTGTGCTTTCTTTTGTTTGAAATGTTACCAAGTACTGCTCACTGTTTCAGAAATCACCAATGGTTATGTCACTAATGGTATTGGAGGTTCCATACAGCTTACCTGCACACATCTCCATCTGTCACTATCACACTCAAAGTGATTCTACACGTTTGTGGCAAACATCTGATTATCCTGTCTTCTAGTGTAGGCACACACTTGAGCTTGCAGATTTATGCATTATTATTTTGTGATAAACTATTTTTATTTTATTCTATGAGCTATTTTTATTTCTCTTTGTATAACTCTTGTATCAGAGTTAGGGCATCGTTGACTTTTCTTTTTTTTTTTTTTTTTTTTAATTTTTTTCAACGTTTATTTATTTTTGGGACAGAGAGAGACAGAGCATGAACGGGGGAGGGGCAGAGAGAGAGGGAGACACAGAATCGGAAACAGGCTCCAGGCTCTGAGCCATCAGCCCAGAGCCCGACGCGGGGCTCGAACTCACGGACCGCGAGATCGTGACCTGGCTGAAGTCGGACGCTTAACCGACTGCGCCACCCAGGCGCCCCAATCGTTGACTTTTCTAAATGACATAGGTATTATCTGAATTTCCTTTTGGTATATTAAAAGGATAATAACAAAATAGTTGCTTATAAAAAGAAGTATTGATTTTAACAACCACAGAGAAAGAGGAAGAGAGCAGCCTGCTCCTTCCTAATGAGCACTGATTTGCCAACTGATAGTAAGGACCCTAATGGTCTAATATGGGTCAGGACCCATCCCTGAACTCGGGGCTCACTGTGACTAATGGAAGGAAGTGTTCTGGGCTAGCCTCGTTAGGTGAGCACCCTTGGGGGCAGGGACAAGGAGGGAGGCAGAGGATACAAGACTCCAAGTTACACAGCCCTACTAGGGCTAATGGAGTTGGGGGAGGGGTAGTCCCCTGCAGTAAAAGTGGAGTGCTGTTACTAAATGAAAGTGGAAGGAAAGCTAGACCAGCTAAAGCAATACCTACCCGCAAGAACATCACTTAAACACACAAATACACAACTTAAAACACAAGTGATGGAAAAATGTTGGTGAACCATTTTGTACTACCAGGCTTACGGAACAAACAGCACTGCTGAGGATGGATACTGAAAGTTATCATTACAACGCGAGAAAAACTGGAAGAAAGAACCACTATCCGCTGTAAACAACACTGATGATGCAATACTAACAAAGCTTCCACCTAAAATTGGCAGGAATTCCAGCAATGCTGTGTATACACACTGGGAAGTGGCAACACTTAAGAACAGGGTTTGGCAGCCAGGCTCATCAGTTGAATGTCAAATGAGTCCCTAGGAAACACTAGCAAAGCCCTAATTTTGGTAACCCTTGACTGCATATAAGCAGCTGTATGTAATAATGGCACTCTAGGGAATTGTATCCACTCATAAGAACCAAGGACTTACATTGTTCTTATCAACTGGTGGCCCATCTGGTGTTCCTTCTCATGGGCTGCTGACTAAATGTCTTATAAAACAAAGCCTTAAATCGCCATAAATGTCACATCTCCCAGTTGGGTTTTGCATGGAACTAGAGAGTGAAAATTGAGCCTAGAATCCTGATATCCTAGTTTGCTGATGGAGGGCAATACAGGGTTAATAATTAAGGTCTTTATTCAATAAACATTTATAGAACATATTCCACGGCCTGGGACATACAGTAACATAAAGACTTGCAACTCATAGTCTAGTGAGAGATCACAGTCCGTAAACAGATGAGAGACCCAGGGCGCTGTTTCTCCCCCCCTTAATCCATGCATGCATGTCAGCCCTTTTATTCTTCCCAGACCTATCCAGCAGTCTTCTGCCACAGGACCTTGTTTTTTGCTGTTGTCTCAAACCCAGCTATTTGGCAAATCTGTCCCTTTCTTCATTCAGGTCTGTATACCAATGTCCCCTTCTTGGAGAGGCCTTTCCTGACTACCTCAACTGAAATAACAATCCTCTCTCTTCCTTCCCAGCCCTTTGTTCTCTCACTCCCACCTCTTCCATCCCCTAACCCAGTGGGATTTGTCTTCACAATAATATCAGTATCTGATGTTAAATAATTGCCAATTCTTATTGAATAGTTGCTGTTCATCTGAAACTGGTCTAAGCGTTTTACGTGGATTAACTCTTTTCATTCTAACAACCTATGATTTGGTATTGAGTTTGCTATTATCACCCCTGTTTTATGTGGGAGTAAACTGAGGCGAGAGAGGCCAAGTAACTTGCCCAGAGTCCCACAGAGCGAGGATTTAGACTCTAGCCAGCTCAAGACCGCATTAACCACTATGTTATGTGTCTGCTCTCCACATTGTTGTTGATCTGTTTCGTTCTTTGACTATCAACAGTCTCTTTTTTGGAAGGTAAGACCACTGACCACCACTGTACCTCCAGGGCCTAGAGGAATGATTTGCATAAGGTAAGCAGGCCAACAAACACTGGAGGAATGAATGATGCTGCTGAGCATTCTGAGCCTGGTCCCTGAGCACTCCACGACTTTAAGGAGTTTTTGAATCATTACAAGAGTAGAAGAATTGGGAAGGTGTGGCTAATACCACCCACCTTTGAGAAGTACCACACCTTCCAGCAACAGATCTCAATGCTGGCTGCACAGTGCTGTCACCTGGGAGCTATTAAAACTTGGATGCCCGGGCCTCGTGCCAGAGCAGTTAAGTCAGGGTCTCTGCCTTGGACACTGGCCTCGGTGCCGATAAAGCTCTACAGTTGATTCGGCTGTGCAGCCAAGTTTGAGAACCACACCCATAGCTGAATCTGATCAAGTGGTGAAGAAACTAGGGTGGAGGTTCTAAGATATTGTCTCATCAATCTGGAGATAAAATAGACGAGATTACAAAGGAATTTGGAACGAGTAACTTGAGTCTAGGGGATATGGAGCATTAGACTCTCATCCTATCGCAACCTAGCGGGAGGGCAAGGAGTCCTTCGATGTAAGCTAAACTTGCTCTTTCTTATTCTTAAACACTTACGCACACAACTCTCCCTGGATCTCTGCATCTTCAGAACTTGTGTCCTGGCCAACACTATCTAATTGATTAGCAGTCTCAGCCCAGTCAGTGAAAAAAGATATCCCCTCCCCAGTTCACTTGGGGTGATAACTGTTGCCTTACTGGGTGTGCAACTTGATTCTTGGAAAGTCTGGGGCTTAATTTTGGAGATGATGAAGTGTTAAGTATATTGCGTTAATATTTCTGTATTAAATTTAGAAATGGCTTATGTAATATATATCAATTGGTACCTACGATATTTGGAAGGTTTGAAAGGATTTGGTATTGTAAGGTATCCAACATATTAGTCTTGTGAATTCTAACATAAAATGTCATGAATGAATAATCAGTTGTAGACTTTAGATTTTAAGTTGAAAAGTATAGTAGAATGTACCCAAGTTTATAAACAATACTGCAATGTTTAAGATAAGTGGCAAATCACTGCCATTACTCATTTAGCTCATTAGATTTTCTATAGTTGTTTGCGTGTTAGGGAAGGTTATGCTTGTTTTAGTCCAGCTTTTGAAATGCTTAAAATTGATTATATGAGACGTATATGCAAAGCTTAAGGCATTTACAGGAATTAGAACTAAGTTGTAGAAGGGGCTGGTGTTTACTTTGGACATAGTCTCAATTCTCTCACATCCCATTTCTGATCCATTGACAAAGCCTGTTGGCTCTTCCTTTAAAATCTATCCAGAATCCTACCCCTTCTCACCTTCTCTACTACTTCTACCCTAGTCTAACCACCATCCCCTCTTACCTGGATTTAAAATATGTAGTCTGCGGGTGGGGGAGAGGGGCAAATGGGTGATGGGCATTGAGGAAGGCCCCTGTGGGGATGAGCACTGGGTGTTGTATGGAAACCAATTTGACAATAAATTATATATGAAGGAAGGAAGGAAGGAAGTCTCCAAACTGGTCCCCCTGCTTCTACCTGCCCCTCTCCTGTAAGCCATGTCCTGTCACTCCTCCAAACTTCATTCAGCAGCTTCCTTTCTCAGGACCCTGACTCCCACCCACTGCTCTCTCCTTTTCTTACTCTGGGTTTGTGGCCGAGCCAAGTACCCCCTTTCTAGGCCTTCGCACTTGGCTGTTCCTTTTCCTGGAAGGGCTCTTTTCCAGGATGGCCGCCTGGCTCATCCCTTGCTTTCTTCTGCTAAGGTGTCACCTTCTCAGAGATGTCTTTCCTGACCATCCTGTGCAAAACCTTCCATGCCCTCCTCCCACCCTTTCACTCACTGTCCTCCTTGCCCTGCTTCATTTATCTTCATCATGCTTCCCACCATCCAACAGATTAGATATTGAATATTACATTAAATATATATATATATTTTTTTAATCTGGGGCACAAGAAGTACCTTCAAGGGCAGCAAGAAAAAACAAAAACAAAAACAAAACTCAGATGTCAAAGGAAGATTATTTACATTTAGAATGGTTCTGGTTGTTGATTATTTTACATTTTTAACATTGATTATTCTTATGTTTAAAATAGCAGCACTATGTAAATAACAAACGCTAAGTGCTTACTACCCACTAGGCATTATGCTAAGCTCTTTAACCCTTTAAATTCTGACCATGTGATTTAGTAACTGTTACTACCTTCATTTTTCGGATAAGAAGGTGACGCACAAAAAGGTTAAGGGTCTTCCCTAAGATCTTACCACCCAAGGTGGAGAGCAGGAAATCCAGGCCAGACCAGCTGGCTCCAAGGCCCAGGCTCTTAACCACTTTGCTAGATTATTTTATAAAAGCCTCTTTTCCCTGTGAGGCACGGAGAGAGGAAAGGTCTAGGCTTGACAGAGTGACCTTGAACAAACAGCTTACCTCCCATCTTATCTGCACAGGAGCTCATTTTCATCTCTAAGCCTTGATTAACTGACTGTTAGATAACAGAATTTTCTGCCTAGGAGGTATTGCAACACCGAACTAAATAGGAGGAAATTGGTTTAGAAGACATTAAGATCTGGCTCATGGGCCCACTTAGAATTGTGACCCTGTCTCCAGATAAATTAACCTGTGCACACGATTTTGTAGACCAACTAGTCTGTATGAACCCCCACAGCCCCAGATGCCAAGTTAAGCTCCCCTGGTATAGACCAGAAATTTCAGGCCATTCTGAAGGAACATGAGTCCTCTTTCTTTTGAGGGTTTTTTTTTAAAAATAAAGCTGGGGTTTTAGAAGTTTGAAATGGCCCAGATGTGGTTCAACTGGAAGAAAGGAGGAGAATCCTCAGTGCTTCCCAACCTTCTTCGCTGTGCTCGTTACCTCAGGCAGAGAGATCTCAAGCTGGTCACTGTTGACCCTTTCAGTGGGATGATTCTTCCTTGTGGGGCTGCCCTGTACATTGTAGGATGTTTAGTAGCATCTCTGGCCTGTATCTAGTTGATGCCAGGAGCACCTATCCTCCAGATGTGACCACCAAAACAGTCTCCCCGCATTGCGAAATTTTCTCGGGGGGGGGGGCAGGAAGGGGGCAAAATCACCCCTGTTTGAGAACCACCGACCTGATTCAGTTTAAAAAAAAGTCTTGTCCACACAAACACACGAGTGTGCACAGCATTATTCATAACAGTGTAACACTGGAAACAAACCAAACATCCATCAAGTGATGAAAGGATAGAGAAAATATGGTATAGCCATACAATGGAATATTATTTGGCCGTAAAAACAATTAGAATAATTGATCCAACATAGATGAACCCTGAAGACCATATACTAAGTGAAAGAAACCAGTCATAAAGAATGTAAATTATATGATTCCATTTTTATAAAATGTCCAGAATGGGTAAATCCAGAGAGACAGAAAATAGCTTAGTGGTTGCCTAGGGCTGGGGTGATAGGAAGATGAGGGAGTGATGGCTGATGGGCATAGGTTTGTTTTTTTTGGGGGGTGGGGGAGAGGGGAATGATGAAAATATTCTAAAATTGTGGATATTGTTGCGTAACTCTGAATATACTCAAAACCATTGGATTGTATACTTTAAATGGGTAAATTGTACAGTATGTGAACTATATCTTGATAAAGCTGTTAACAAAAAGAAAGGAAGTCTCTACCACCCCCTTTCTCTCCCCTCCTACCCCAGACCTATTGATTGAATCAGGTTCTCCAAGGGGCAGAGAACTGAGTGTGTCAAAGCTCCCCAGTGGGGGCGCCTCGGTGGCTCAGTCACTTAAGCTTCTGACTCTTGATTTTGGCTCAGGTCATGATCTCATGGTTTGTAGGATTGAGCCCTGGGTTGGGCTCTACTCTGATAGCTTGGAGCCTGCTTGGGAGTCTCTCTCTGCCCCTCCCCCACCCGTGTGCGTGAGCACGCTAGCTCTTTTAAAATAAACAAACATTTAAAAAAAACTCCCCAGGTGATCTGGTGCAACTGGCCGGCTGCCCAGTGTTTGGGAATCTCCAGCAAACTCGTGGTTCTTTACAAAGCTCAGGTTGAGTGGCTTTTTTTCTTTTTTTTAAGTTAATAATATAGTTTTTATTGAGAGGCAGTTGGCATATGTCTTGTATTAGTTTCAGTTGTACAACATAATGATTCTATATTTGTATATATCGTGAAACGATCACCACAGTAAGTCTAGTTAATATCCATCACCCTATGTAGCTATATTTTTTTTTTCCTGTGAGAGTACTTTTAAGATCTACCCTCTTGGCAACTTTGAAATACACAACACAGTATTAACTCTAGTCACCATGCTGTACATTATATCCCCAGGACGTATTTTATAGCTGGAAGTCTGCACCTTTTTAACCCCCTTCACCCATTTTTCCCAATCACCCCCTTCCCCCCCCCCCGCCCCCAATCCCCACCTTTGGCAACCACCAGTCTGTTCTCTGTGTGCATGGGCTCAGCTTTTTGTTTTGTTTTTCAGATTCCACAAAATCTGAGTTGTGATTGCCTACTGTGAATCTGATTGTGACTGGGACCTCACTGAAGTTTTGCTTTGCATGTCCTTGATGGTTAGCGAGGTTGAGCACTTTTTCATGTAGCTGTTGTCTTCTTTGGAAAAAGGTCTATTCGGATCCTCTGCCCTATTTTTTTTAACTCAAAATGTTTGGGGTTTTCTTGCTATTGAGTTATTCTGGTTCTTTATGTATCTTGGCTATTAACCCCCTATCAGATATGATTTCAAATATTTTTTCCCATTTGGTAGGTTGCCTTTTTCATTTTGTTGGTTTCCTTTGTTGTGCAGAAGCTTTTTACTTTGGTGGAGTCCCACTTGCTTGTTTTTGCTTTTGTTGCCTTTGACCCTTTAAAAAAAAAAAAATCAACCCTTGCATTCCAATCAGAAGAGGAGTATGAATTCATAAAGACCAGAAAGGATCCCCATTAAGGTAATAACAAAATTGTCATTTGTGTGTAGGAGTTGTTTGTGTTCAAGTGTCTCATGATGAAACGGGAAATCCCACAAATTGTGAATTGACATGTAGAGACCCCGGAGGACTATTGCAACAAAAAGTCTCCGTGTTTACAGTGCTTTTATATCTTTATCCAAATACCTCTCCGTTGTTGCCTATCTGCATCATTTTCTCGTCCTGCCCCCTGTCTTGGAATATTAGATGCAGAGTACATCTTAGGCTTTGGAAAGTACAAGAAGAGAGAAAACGCCTTAAAAGTTGGTATTTGCAGAATCGGGGGAAGTTCAGGAACAAACTTCCTCAAGAAAAGTGAGATCTGATCACTCTTTCGCTTTTGGGTTTCCACCATGAAAGGATCTGGCTCTATCCACTCGTTCATCTGCAGCGGCTATTTTGAGGTGGTGATAACCGATCTTGGTGAAGGATGGGGGAGAAAAGGGAATCCTTATCCACTCTTGATGGAACTGTAAACTGGTACAGCCATTATGGAAAACTACACGGATGTTCCTCAAAAAATTAAAAATAGAGCCACTATATGAACCGATCATCTCACTCCTGCTGATATATCTGAAGGAAATGAAATCAGTCGCGGGGACAATACGGTGTAGTCACGTTTACAGCATCCTTAACTGCTGTGGGTGATAGATGAACCTGAATACCTCCTCCTTTTGCTGCCCCCTCTTCTTACTAGATGGTCTGGGGCTCCAAGTGCTTCCTAACCACTTCCTCATCACTCAGGCCCGTGCTCTAATTATAGCTTGTCCATGCTCTGGGGCTTGCACTTTTCCTGCGTTATCATCATTATCAGAACAATCCTATGAGAGTGACACTGTTATTATTAGGGTCTTCGGATGAGGAAACTGAGCACCAAGGGCTTAGGTCAGTTGCCCGAGATCAGCTGGGCACGCAGCGCACGTGGCCACGGTGCCTGACGCGGAGCTAGATCATATTATCATTTGCCTTATTCTCCATGGCCTGTTCTGTCTTGCAGTCATTTAATCCCTCCTTGCTAAGTGTTCACATCTTCTAATGACTCCCTGTGTTGGCATTTTCAAGTAACATGTTGTGTTTTAACGGGGACCTTCTAGCACAGCCCATAACCCATAACCCATAAACCCCAAACCCGAATCCCTAGTGCCAGGAATTCGAGTGCTCTCGGCTGATGGGCGAGGGGATAATTTGGGGCAGGGGCACTTTGCAGGTGGCTCTCAACGTACCATCTGGGCGCATAAAAACATTAACGCCAATTTTCTGGAAGCCTTTCTGCGTCACACTTCATATATTTCATCTGTTTTCATTCCCTTCATAACCCGCAAGGGTGTTATTAACCCCACGAACAGCAGAGGAAACTACCTAAGTCTCCGTGTCAGTGGGCAGAAGAGCCAACATTCACAGCCAGGTTTTTCTGGCTCTTAATGGCATGCTGCCCTCTCCCTCATGCAGCCTTCAGAAGTGAGCTACCTGAGAACCATTCGGAGCACTTTCTATCTTGTTATTTGTGTCTATGCCACACCCCCCCCCCCAACAAACTGGAGGGTCAACTTCCCGCGGGGACTGGAACTTTATTCACTCTGTGTTCCCTGCGATGCACATCGTAGGTGCACGACACATGTTTGTTGCAGGAACGGATAGCAGTTAGCATGGTTGCTGCTTGTTTGCTGCAGAAACGAACTCCGCCTTGAAATACTTGGACTTCTACCCCAAATGTTCGCCGGCGGGTTAGAGCCACTATTCGTATGGCAGATGGCGATGGGGACCTGCGTACTCTCATGGTAGTGGGGCAAAGTGTTGCTGCATCAAATACAATTCTAAGTTGCCTTTTGTTTTGTGAAAGCCCCGACCCGATGTCTCTCTAGTCCTAGATCTCTTGGCCCACACCACCCACTTAACCTGCCTTCGCCAAGGATCTGTCTGTTGCGGGTGACGATACCACAGCTCAGACCAGCTTACATAAACTGGGGGTTTACTGGCTTATGCAGCTGGGGACAGCTTGGGGAGCACAGAAGAACTGAGGGAAGAGCTCCTGAGCTCCGGGGCATGGGGGATGGAAGAGGGAGGCCACTCTGGCAGGACCTTCTCTTCTTTCCACTCGCCAAGTCTCATTTTGTAGACACGTGAGCGCTTTAAGGCAGAGAAGACGGTCATCTGCAATCCAGAACCTGACCCCTGGTAGTTAATGAGTCCAAGGGAAAAGAAGGCGATTCTCCTCCACCTTTAACTTGGGAAATTCTGAGGCAAGGCTACAGTGGGCCTCACCTATTGGGTGCCCGCCACATGGATCAATTCATTCGTTGTCAGTCACTCAACAGATATTGTGAGCAAAATGACACCATACTTAGGCTAATGGAGCTCATGATCAGTGGAGGAAATGAAACATCAATCCACCGGCCAACAAGTACAAAATCGCGCTGTGGCAAGCGCACGGAGGAAAAGGTAGATGGTGCTATGAGGGTGTGCATGAGGATTTGACCTTGGAGGTCAGGGAAAGCATTCCTAAGTAAGAGACGTTTGAGCTAGGATCAAAAGAATGAGTAACGTAGGGGGAAGAGTTAGGGCAAGGGCAGGCAGGCAGGGTGGAGAGAGCTGTGTGAGGAGAGCAGCCTGTTAACATCAGAGCCTGGGGCTACAAGAAGGCCGGCGCAGTTAGAATGAAAATACCCAGCAGAGAGCATTGCCTGTGAGACTAGAGAAGCGGGGAGGGAACCCTCCATGCAGTGCCTTGTGGGCCACGTTAAGGAATTTCATCTTTGTCCTAAGCCTGCACGACGCCAGGAGAGACATGGGGAAGGTGTAGGGTGACACGATCTTATCTGTCCTCTGAAAGAATGACTCCAGCTGCAGTAGGCGAGGCGGAGGCAGCGGGGGCGGGCTCGAGAACATCGCTCAGGAGGCTGTGCAACTGTTCAGGTGAGAGATGCTCACAGCTGGGATGGGGGTGATAGGAGAGATGGACGGGAAAGAAATCCGGAAGGTATAATTGGCAGGCCTTGACAGCTTGAGCGGGGCAGGTAGAGGACAGATTGGTGTCGAGGATGTCCTCCAGCTCCCTAGCTTGCTCAACAACGTCCAGAGGGGTGCAGGGCTAAGCCTGGCCCGGTTCGATCATAATCTCACCCCGAGACAGGCTCAGGCACTGTGGCTCGTCAAACCCGCTAGCTTTGCCTGGTGGGGGGGGAGACATTTCCTGAAGGAGAGGGGGTACTATTGCCAGGAAAAGAATAATGGAAAACTGACCTACAGACCCCAGCCATAGCTACCACAGCCCCCTGCAGCGATCACAGGGAGGGGCCAGTCTCTGGCCTCCATGAGCTACTGGCAGTTAAGTGCCACACTTAGTCACCATTAATCACCAGAGTGTCACCAGGCCAGATACCAAGGAACACAATCCTGCGTCTTCAGGAGGACCCTGAGTGAGAATTCTGATGATCAAGTTCACTGTCCTAGGCACACACCCGTAGGGGTACTATTACCCTTCTCACTTACTTTCCTGGTCCCTGAGGTGGCCAACCAGGTGTCCTTCTGGTTCCAGCTCAAATCAGAGGTTAAAAAAGCAGAGGAATTAGTTCCAGCAGCTTCGACCAAACTGGGAAGTGGCAACAGGAGCTGAAGTATGTCCCCCAGGAACGCTTAGTCCTGGTTTTACGTAAACACAAACAACGCCCACACACCCGCGTGTTCCTTCAGTCTTTTCCCATCATGTCCTGGAAACACGAATCTCTTTAAGAAGATAAAGAGCATTTTTTTTTTTCCTTAGGTATTTCTTTCATTGGTACCGGGAAGCCATGGGCAAATATGTTAGCCTTATAAACCGAAGGGATAAGCCAGTGAGGAGGTTAAAATAACCCTGGTCTTTCAAGGTCTCCTAAGGGACTCCGCAAAACCGGTTGTGTTCATGACAAAGTAAGAGAAGCCAAAGTGCCCAGGATGTTTGTCTAAGAAAATGATAGTGTTGCTTTTGGTGTATCCAGTGAGGGAGGTGGATCGGCCAGCATTTGTTCAGTCCTTGTAAAAGCCCAGTGGTGGCCGCAGGCTTTATTGTGGAAGGGCTGTGCGCAAAGTCAAACGTTGTGTCTAGTATGTTGGGTTGTCTGTTTTTGTGGGGGAGGTTCCCTCTCTTTTTCTTTTCTTTCCTTTTCTTTCTCTCTTTCTCTCTCTCTCTCTTATTGTTAAAAACTGTGTTGGAAGAAGTTCAAGTCGTCCAGAGAGGATAACCAAACTCAAGGAAAGAAAAGATGCTGTCCCATAAAATGACAACAAACGGGAAAGTCCTGGGTATTTGTCACAAGGATGTTAAATAGTAAACAGAGCTGGTGGCGGTCTTCTCTAAACTGGTAGGAATATTGGGCTGACACTATCCAGTAACATCCAAGTTGGTGGTTTCTGTACTTCTCACGAGACAGGTCTTTGGGCGCAAGCTGTCAGGGCTGGTAGCTGTTTCCAGGTTTTCTACATTGAAAATCGGTTGTTTCGTGTAGCTACCGTAATAAAGTGTCTTAGATCTTCTGGAGAACTTGCTGCAGCTTCTACATCAACACTCGCTGCTTCGCCTTGCACTTTTATTCTGCGGAGATGGCTTCTTGCCTTAAATCTCCCGAATCAACCTCTGCTAGCTTCACACTTTTCTTCAGCTTCCTCACCTCTGTCAGCCTTCATAGAGTTGAAGAGAGTTAGGGGTGCCTGGGTGGCTCAGTTGGTTAAGCGTCCGAGTTTGGCTCAGGTCATGATCTCACGGTTTGTGGGTTCGAGCCCCACGTCGGGCTCTGTGCTGACAGCTCAGAGCCTGGAGCCTGCTTCGGACTCTGTGTCTCCTTCTCTCTCTGCTTCTCCCCCACTTGTGCTCTGTCTCTCAAAAATAAATAGATGTAAAAAAATTTCTTTAAAGAATTGAAGAGAATTAGGGCCTTGCTTGAATTAAGCTTAAACTAATTTCACTTGGCATAATGCCCTCAAGGTCCATCTATGTTGTCACAAATGGAAGGATTTCCTACTTTTTTTTTTTTTAATTTTTTTTTTCAACGTTTATTTATTTTTGGGACAGAGAGAGACAGAGCATGAACGGGGGAGGGGCAGAGAGAGAGGGAGACACAGAATCGGAAACAGGCTCCAGGCTCTGAGCCATCAGCCCAGAGCCCGACGCGGGGCTCGAACTCACGGACCGCGAGATCGTGACCTGGCTGAAGTCGGACGCTTAACTGACTGCGCCACCCAGGCGCCCCGGATTTCCTACTTTTTTATGGATGAATAATATTCCATTGTGTGTGTGTGTGTGTGTGTGTCTCACATTTCCTTTCTCTATTCATCCACCAATGGACACTTAATTTGTTTCCACATCTTGGCTATTATAAATGATGCTGTAATAAACTTGAAGATGCAAATATCTCTTTGAGATGTTTCATTTTCTCATACCCAGAAGTGGTTGTGCTGGGTTAGATGGTAGGTCTATTTTCAGTTTTTTGAGGAAATTCCATGCTGTTTTCCATAGTGGCTACACCAACTTATACCCCCACCAACAGTGTGCAGGGGTTCCATTTTCTCCACATCCTCACCAGCATTTGCTTGTCATTTCTTATCTTTTTGATAATAGCCATTCTAACAGGCGGGAGGCGAAATCTCACCGTGGTTTTGATTTGCATTTCCCTGATGGTGATGTTGAACATCTTGTCATGTAGCTGTCAGCCATCATATGCCACCTTTGGGAAAATGTCTATTCAGGGAGTCTGCCCATTTTTGGGTTTGATTATTTGTGGGGTTTTAAGTTTTGTTTTTCTTTTCTTTTTTTTTTTTTTTTGCCATTGAGTTACATATTTTGGATATTAAGCCCTTATCAGATGTGTGATTTGTAAACATTTTCTCCCATTTCGTAGGTTGCCTTTTCATTTCATTGATGATTTTATTGGCTGAAAGAAGCTTTTCAGTTGGATGTAGTCCCAGTTTTTTGTTTTTGCTTTGCTGTTGGTGTCAAATCCAAAAAGTAATTGCCTAGACTGATGTCAAGGAACTGACTGCCTATGTTTTCTTTTATGAGTTTTATGGTTTCAAGTTTTGCATTCAAATCTTTAATCTATCTTGAGTTAATTTTAGTTTGTGATGCAAGATAGGGGTCCAGTTTCATTCTTTTGCATGTGGCTGTCCAGTTATAACACCTTTTATTAAAGAGACTATCCTTTCTCCACTATATATTCTTAATTCCTTTGTCATAAATGAATCGATCATGTATGACTGGGTTTATTTCTATTTATTCTGTTTCACTGATCTATGAGTCATTTTTATGCTAAAACCATACTATTTTTATTACAGAGCTTTGTAATATATATAGCTGACTTTGGAACCACACAGGATTGAACTGCACGCATCTACTTACTTGGGGATTATCATCATTATTATTATTATTATTATTATTATTATTATTAATGTTTATTTATTTTTGAGAGAGAGAAAACATGAGTCGGGAGGGGCAGAGAGAGGAAGAGACACAGAATCCGAAGCAGGCTCCAAGCTCCGAGCTGTCAGCACAGAGCCCGATGCTGGGCTTGAACTCATGAACCATGAGATCATGACCTGAGCCAAAGTCAGACACTTACCTGACTGAGCCACCCAGGTGCCCCAATTGTGGATTTTTAAAAATAAATACAGGATTATAAAAATATTTGCTCTTTTTTTACGATTTTCTTAACATTTTTTAGCTTACTTTATTGTAAGAATACAGTATATAATACATATAACATTCAAAATATGTGTGAATCAACTGTTATTGAAATAAGACTTCCAGTTGATAGTACACTATTCATAATTAAATTGGGGGGGGGGGGTCAGGGGCGCCTGGGTGGCGCAGCCGGTTAAGCGTCCGACTTCAGCCAGGTCACAATCTCGCGGTCCGTGAGTTCGAGCCCCGCGTCGGGCTCTGGGCTGATGGCTCAGAGCCTGGAGCCTGTTACCGATTCTGTGTCTCCCTCTCTCTCTGCCCCTCCCCCGTTCATGCTCTGTCTCTCTCTGTCCCAAAAATAAATAAACGTTGAAAAAAAAATTAAAAAAAAAATGGGGGGGGGTCAAAGTTATATGTAAATTTTTTACTACATAGGTGGCTCAGAGCCCCTAACTCCCATGCTATTCAGGGTCAACTGTGGTTTGAAATCAGAGTGTGATGCCTCTGGCTTTGTTCTTCTTTCTCAGGATTGCCTTGGCTATTTGGGGTCATTTCTGGTTCCATACAAATTTTAGAATTGTTTGTTCTGTTGCTGTGAAAAATGCCATTGGAATTGTGATACAGTGACTGCTTTGAATCTGTAGATGGCTTGGGTAGTATGAATATTTTAATGATATAAAATCTCCCAATACAGGAGTTCAGAGTATCTTTCCATTTATTGTCTTCACTTTCTTCCATCAATGTCTTATAATTTTCAGTGTGCAGGTCTTTTGCCTCCTTGGTTAAATTTACTCCTAGGTATTTTTTTCTTTTTATTAAATTTTTTTCAATTCTAGTATAGTTTACATACAGTGTTATATCGGTTTCAGGTGTATGATATAGTGTTTCAACAATTCTATACATTACTCCGTGCTCATCATGATAAGTGCACTCTTTAATCACTAATTTACCCATCCCCCCCACCGACCTCCCTTCTGGTAACCATCAGTTTGTTACAGTTAAGAGTCTGTTTCTTGGTTTCTCTCTCTCTCTCTCTCTCCCTCCCTCCCTCCCTCCCTCCCTCCCTCCCTCCCCCCATCCTTCCCTCCCTCCCTCTCTCTCTTTTCCTTTGCTAGTTTGTTTTGTTTCTTAATTTCCACATATAAGTAAAATTGTACAGCATTTGTCAATCTCTGGTTTATTTTGCTTAGCATTATAGTCTCTAGCTCCAGACATGTTGCAAATGGCAGGATTTCATTCTTTTTTATGGCTGAATAATATCCCATGGTATGTATGCCTCTTCTTTATCTGTTCATCTCTCAATGGACACTTGGGCTGTTTCCATAGTTTGGCTATTATAAATAATGCTGCAATGAACATAGAGGGGCATGTATCCCCTTGAATTAATATTTTTGTACTTTTTGGGTAAACACCCAATGGTGCAATTACTAGATTGTGGAGTAGTTCCATTTTAACTTTTTGAGTTGAGTAGTTCTATTTTAATGTTTTTCACAGTGGCTACACTAGTTTGTACTCCCACCAACAGTGCAAGGGGGTTCCTAATCCTCTGTATCCTCTCCAACATTTGTTGTTTCTTGTGTTGTTGATATTAGCCATTCTCACAGGTGTGAGGTGATATCTCATTGTAGTTTTGATTTGCATTTCCCTGATGATCACTGATATTGAGCACCTTTTCATGTGTGTATTGACCATCTGACTATCTTCTTTGGAGAGAGGTCCCTTTAGGCCTTCTGCCCATTTTTTTAATGGGATTATTTATTTTTTGGGTGTTGAGTTGTATCAATTCTTTATATATTTTGGGTACTAACCCTTTATTGGATATGCCATTTGTAAATATCTTTTCCCCTTGAGTAGGTTGCCTTTTAGTTTTATTGATTGTTTCCTTCACTGGGTAGAAGCTTTTTATTTTGATGTAGTATCAATAGTTTTTTGCTTTTTTTCCCCTTGTCTTAGGAGACATATCTAGAAAAAAAAAGTTGCTACAGTCAATGTCAGGGAAATTACTACCTGTGTTTTCTTCTAGGATTTTTATGTCACATTTAGGTCTTTAATCCATTCTGAGATTATTTTTGTGTATAGTGTAACATGGTGTCATTCTTTTGCATGCTGCTGTCCTGTTTTCCCAACATTTGTTGAAGAGACTATCTTTACCCCATTGCCTATGCTTTCCTCCTGTGTCAAAGATTAATTGACCATATAAACATGGCTTTATTTCTGGGCTTTCTGTTCTGTCCCATTGATCAGTGTGCCTGTTTTGGGGCCAAAATCATACTGTTTTCATCACTACACCTTTGTAGTATAACTTGAAATCTGGAATTGTGATGTCTCCAATTTTGCTCTTTTTCAAGATTGCTTTGGCTATTCAGGGTCTTCTGTGGTTCCATACAAATTTTGGGATTGTTCTAGTTCTATGAAAAACATTATTGGCATTTTGATGGGGATTGCACTAAATCTGTAGATTGCTTCAGGTAGTATGGATATCTTAACAATATATTTTCTTCCAATCCATGAGCATGGGATATCCTTGTATTTGTTTATGAGGTCTTCAATGTCTTTCATCAGTGTTTTACAGTTTTCAGAGCACAGGTCTTTCATCTCCTTAGTTAAGTTTATTCCTGGGTATTTTATTATTTTTTGGTGCAATTGTAAATGGGACTGCTTTCTTAATGTCTCTTCTGTTGATTCATTATTAGTATATAAAAATGCAACAGATTTCTGAACATTGATTTTGTATCCTGCAACCTTACTGAATTCATTTATCAGTTCTAAATAATAGTTTGATAGAGTCTTTAGGGTTTTCTATATATAGTATCATGTCATCTGCAGATAGTGAAAGTCTCTCTTCTTCCTTACCAATTTGGATGGCTTTTATTCCGTCTTCCTGTCTGATTGTTGAGGTTAGGACTTCCAGTACTAGGTTAAATAATAGTGGTGAGAATAGATATCCCTGTCTTGTTCCTGACCTTAGGAACAAGAAAATTGAGAAACACTCTCAATTTTTCACCATTGAGTATGATGTTAGCTGTGGGGTTTTCATATAAGGCCTTCAGTGAAGTTGAGGTATGTTTCCTCTAATCCTACTTTCTTGAGGGTTTTTATCATGAATGGATGTTGTACCTTGTCAGATCCTTTTTCTGCATCTATTGAAATGATCATATGGTTCTTATTCTTTCTCTTCTTGATGTGATATATCACATTGATTGACTTGTGAATACCAAACCATCCTTGTATCTCAGGGATAAATCCCACTTGATCATGGTGAATGATATTTTTAATGTATTGTTGGATTCAGTTTGCTACTATTTTTGTTGAGGATTTTTGCATCTATGTTTCTCAGAGATATTGGTCTGTAGTCCTTTTTTGCAGTGATTTTGTCTGGTTTTGGCATCAGGGTACTGCTGGCTTCATAGAATGAATTAGAAAGTCTTCCTTCCTCTTCTATTTTTTTTTTTTTTTAAGAGTTTGAGAAAACAGGTATCAACTCTCCTTTAAACGTTATGTAGAATTTGCCTGTGAAATCATATGGCACTGGATTTTGGTTTGCTGGAGTTTTTTTGATTACTGATTCAATTTCATTGCTGATAATCAGTCTGTTCAAATTTTATATTTCTTCCTCGTTCAGTTTTGGGAGGTTCTAGGTTTCCAGAAATTTATCTATTTTTTCTAGGTCATGTAATTTGTTGGCATGTAATATCTTATAATATTCTCTTACAATCTTTTGTATCTCTGTTGTCTGTTATTTCTTTCCTTTCATTTCTGATTTTATTTGAGTCCTCTCTCCCGCTCTCTCTGTTTTGATGATTCTGGCTAAAGGGTCATTGATTTTGTTGATCTTTTTAGAAAACCAGCTCCTGGTTTCATTGATGTATTCTATTGTTTTTTTAGTTTCTATTTTGTTTATTTCTGTCCTAATCTTTATTATTTCCTTCTTTCTGCTGGTTTGGGGTTTTGTTGTTCTTTTGCTAGTTGCTTTAGATTAAAGGTTAGGTTGTTTATTTGAGATTTTTTTCTTTTTTCTTTCTTTTCTTTTCTTTCTTTCTTTCTTTCTTTCTTTCTTTCTTTCTTTCTTTCTTTCTTTCTTTCTCTTTTCTTCTTGAGGTAGGCTTGTATTGCTATAAATGTCCCTCACAAATACAGCTTTGCTGTATCCCAAATATTTTGGATGATTGTGTTTTCATTTTCATTTGTCTCCATGTATTTAAAAAAATTTTTTTTTATGTTTATTTTTTGACAGAGAAAGACAGAGCATGAGCAAGGGAGGGGCAGAGAGAGAGGGAGACACAGAATCTGAAACAGGCTCCAGGCTCTCAGCTGTCAGCATATAGCCCAATGCGGGGCTCGAACTCAAAGACCGCAAGATCATAACCTGAGCCAAAGTCGGACCCTCAACTGACTGAACCACCCAGGAACCCCTCCGTGTATTTTTTTTTAATTTTGTCTTTGATTTCTTGGTTGACCCATTCATTGTTTAGTAGCATGTTATTTAACCTCCATGTATTTGTGGGCTTTTCAGGTTTTTTTCTTGTGGTTGATTTCTAGTTTCACAGCATTGTGCCAGAAAAGATGCATAGTATAGTTTCAGTCTTTTTGAATTTGTTGAGACTTGTTTTGTGGACTAATATATGATCTATTGTGGAGAATGTTCCATGTGCACTTGAAAAAGTATATTCTGCTGTTTTAGGATGGAATCTTCTGAATATATCTGTTAGATCCATCTGGTCCGATGTGTCATTCAAAGCCACTGTTTCCTTGTTGATTTTCTGTTTGGATGATTTATCCATTGATACCAGTGGGATATTAAAGTCTCCTACTACTATTATAGGTTATTTTCTTTATGTTTGTTATGGACTGCTTTATTTATTTGGATACTACCATATTGAGTGCATGAATATTTACAACTGTTTTATCTTCTTGTTGGATTGCCACCTTTATTATTACATAGTGTACTTTGAATCTTATTAGAGCCTTTGTTTTAACATCTATTTTATCTACTATAAGTATTGCTACTCTTTCTTTTCACTTCAGTTTGCGTGATAAATGTATCTCCATCCCTTCACTTTGGGTCTGCATGTGTCTTTCAGTCTCTTGTAGGCAGCATATAGCTGGATATTGTTTTTTATCCATTCCATTACCTAAATACCTAGTAGTGCAATTGCTGGGTCATAGGGTAGTTCTACTTTTAATTTTTTGAGGAACCTCCATACTGTTTTCCAGAGTGACTGCACCAGCTTGCATTCCCACCAGCAGTGCAACAGAGATCCTCTTTCTCCGCATCCTTGCCAACATCTGTTGTTGCCTGAGTTGTTAATGTTAGCCATTCTGACAGGTGTAAGGTGGTATCTCATGGTGGTTTTGATTTGTATTTCCCTGATGATGAGCGATGTTGAGCATTTTTTCATACGTCGGTTGGCCATCTGGATGTCTTCTTTGGAGGAGGGTCTATTCATGTCTTTTGCCCATTTCTTCACTGGATTATTTGTTTTTTGGGTGTTGAGTTTGGTAAGTTCTTTATAGATTTTGGATACTAACCCTTTATCTGATATGTCGTTTGCAAACATCTTCTCCCATTCTGTTGGTTGCCTTTTAGTTTTGCTGATTGTTTCCTTCACTGTGCAGAAGCTTTTTATTTTGATGAGGTCCCAGTAGTTCATATTTGCTTTTGTTTCCCTTGCCTCCAGAGACGTGTTGAGTAAGAAATTGCTGCGGCCAAGATCAAAGATGTTTTTTTGCCTGCTTTCTCCTCGAGGATTTTGATGGCTTCCTGTCTTACATTTAGGTCTTTCATCCATTTTGAGTTATTTTTGTGTATGGTGTAAGAAAGTGGTCCAGGTTCATTCTTCTGCATGTTGCTGTCCAGTTTTCCCAGCACCACTTGCTGAAGAGACTGTCTTTATTCCATTGGAGATTCTTTCCTGCTTTCTCAAAGATTAGTTGGCCATACGTTTGTGGGACTATTTCTGGGTTCTCTATTCTATTCCATTGATCTGAGTGTCTGTTCGTGTGCCAGTACCATACTGTCTTGATTACAGCTTTGTACTATAACTTGAAGTCTGGGGTTGTGATGTCTCCTGCTTTGTTTTTCTTTTTCAAGATTGCTTTGGCTATTTGGGGTCTTTTCTGGTTCCATACAAATTTTAGGATTATTTGTTCTAGCTCTGTGAAGAATGCTGGTGTTATTTTGATAGGGATTGCATTGAATAGGTAGATTGCTTTGGGTAGTATTGACATTTTAACAATATTTGTTCTTCCTATCCAGGAGCATGGAATCTTTTTCCATTTGTGTGTGTGTGTGTGTGTGTGTGTCTTATTCAATTTCTTTCATAAGCTTTCTATAGTTTTCAGTGTATAGATTTTTCACCTCTTTGGTTAGATTTATTCCTAGGTATTTTATGGTTTTTGGTGCAATTGTAAATGGGATCATTCCTTGATTTCACTTTTGTTGCTTCATTGTTGGTGTATAGGAACGCAACCGATTTCTGTGCATTAATTTTATATCCTGCAACTTTGCTGAATTCATGAATAAGTTCTAGCAGTTTTTTGGTGGAATCTTTTGGGTTTTTCATGTAGAGTATCATGTCATCTGCGGAGGGTGAAAGTTTGACCTCCTCCTGGCTGATTTGGATGCCTTTTATTTCTTTGTGTTGTCTGATTGCAGAGGCTAAGACTTCCAACACTATGTTGAATAACAGTGGCAAGAGTAGACATCCCTGTCTTGTTCCTGACCATAGGGAGAAATCTCTCAGTTTTTCCCCATTGAGGATAATATTAACGTTGGGTCTTTCGTATATGACTTTTATGATCTCGAGGTATGTTGATACCCAATTTTTATTTCCTTTGGGTATATACCCAGAAGTGTAGTTGTTGAATCAGGTAGATCTATTTTTAATCTTTTGAGGAAAGGCCATATTGTTTTCCATAGTGGCTAAAGTAATCTCATTCCCACCAACAGTGCACAATGGTTCCCTTTTCTCCACATACTCACCAACATTTGTTACCTCTTATCTTCTTGATAATAGCCATTCTGTAAAGTGTCAGGTGATAATCTTATTGTGGTTTGTATTTCCATTTCCCTGATAACTAGTGATGTTGAGCATCTTTTCATGTACCTGTTGGCCATCTGGATGTCTTCTTTGGAAAAATGTCTATTTAGTTCCTCTGCCCATTTTTAATTGGATTGTTTGTTTTGTTTTTATGAGTTCCTTATATAGTTTGGATATTAATTCCTGATATATAGTTTGCAAATATTTTCTCATATTTTGTAGGTTGCCTTTTCATTTTTTGATTGTTTCTTTTGCTGTGAAGAAGATTTTAAGATTCATGTAGTCACATTGGTTGATTTTTGCTTTTGGGGTCCTATCAAAAAGTTATTGCCAAGATCATTGTTGAAGAGTTCTTCCTTAGGTTTTCTTCTAGGGGTTTTATATTATCAAGACATATAGTTTGGGGCACCTGGGTGGCTCAGTCGGTTAAGTTTCCAAATTCAACTCAGGTCATGATCTTGCCGTTCATGAGTTCAAGCCCTACATTGGATCATCGGACTCTGTGCTGACAGCTTGGAGCCTGGAGCCTGCTTCAAATTCTGTGTCTCCCTCTCTCTCTGCCCCTCCCCTGGTCGTGCTCTGTCACTGTCTATGTCTCTGAAAATACATAAGTCTCTTTTAAGTTTTTTAAATGTCTGTTTAATTTGATCTATTTCAAGTTATTTTTTCTATTTTTTTTAATGTTTATTTATTTTTGAGAGACAGAGTACAAGTGGGAGAGGGGCAGAGAGTGAGAGGGAGGCACAGAATCCAAAGCAGGCTCCAGACTCTGAGCTGTCAGCACAGAGCCCAACGCGGGGCTCAAACTCATGAACTGTGAGATCATGACCTGAGCTGAAGTCGGACGCTCAACTGACTGAGCCACCCAGGTGCCCCATTTTTCAAGTTAATTTTTGTGCGTGGTGTAAGATAAGCCCGATTTCACTTTTCTTCATATATTATCCAGTTTTCCCAGCACCATTTGTTGAAGAACTATACTTTCTCTATTGGGTGTTCTTGGCTCCCTTGTCAAACATTAGTTGACTGTTTATGCAGGAGTTAATCCTACACTTGCTATTTTGTTCCATTGGCCTGTATATCTAGTTTTATACCAATACCATTTGATTATAATAGGTTTGTAGTATAGTTCAAAATCAGGAAGTATTGGCTTATAGCTTTGTTCTTCTTTCTCAAGACTGCTTTGGCTGGTTAAGGTTTTTGTGGTTCCATACAAATCTTAGGGTTGTTTGTTCTATTTCTGTGAAAAATGCCATTGGAATTTTGATAGGAATCGTGATGAATCTATAGATGGCTTTGGGTAGTATGGACATTTTAACGATATTAATTCTTCGGATCCATAAACACAGGATATCTATGTGTCCTTCTGGTTTCTTTTAAAAAGTCTAGTAGTTGTTGTACAGATCTTTCACTCCCTTGGCTAAATTTATTCCTAGGTATTTTGTTGTTTTTGATTCTATTGTGAATGGGACAGTTTTATTTTTTCAAATATTTCATGATTAGTATATAGAAATGCAACTGATTTCTGTAGGTTGATTTTATATCTGCAACTTTACTGAATTCATTGACTAGTCCCACCATTTTTTTAGTTGAGTCTTTTGGATTTTCTATACATAAAATCGTATCATCTAAAACAATGATCATTTTACCTCTTCCTTTTCTTTTTCTTTTTTTAAATTTTATTTATTTAAAAGTAATCTCTACATCCAACATGGGGCTCTAACCCCATGCCTAATTGATCCAGCTAGGACTTCTAGTATTTTATCGAATGAGAGTGGTGAGAGTGGGCATATTCGTCTTATTTCCGATCTTAGAGGATGTTTTCAATCTTTCCCTGTTGAATATGATGTTAGCTGTGAGCTTTTCATACATGGCCTTCATTATGTTGAGATATGCTCCTTCTATACTCAATCTGTTGAGGGTTTTTGTCATGAAGGGATGTTGTATTTTGTTGAGGGTTTTTATCATGAAGGATGTTGTATTTTGTTAAGTGCTTGTGTGCATCTACCTTGATAACCATGTGATTTTTATCTTTCATTCTATTAATGTAATGTGTGCCATTTATTGGCATATATCGCACCATCCTTTCATCTTCGTGATTAATCCCACTTGTTCATCTTGTTTTCTTTTTTGTTTAAATTCAAGTATAAGTAACATACAGTGTTCTATTAGTTTTAGATGTACAACATAGTGCTTAAAAAATTCTATATTCACTCTCTCAGTGCTCATGAAAATAAGTATACTCTTAATCCCCTTTATCTATTTCACCCAAGCCCCTACCCACCTCCCCTCTGGTCACCACCAGTTTGTTCTCTATATCTAAGGGCCTGGGGTGGTTTTTTTTGGTTTTCTTTGTTAATTCATTTTGCTTCTTAAATTCCATATATGAGTAAGATCATATCCTATTTGTCTTTCCCTGACTGACTTATTTCACTTAACATTATAGCCTCTAGGTGCCTCCATTAGTTGCAAATGGCAATATCTATATCTACAAATCTATATCTATGGATAGATAGATATAGGCAGTCAGCTGATGGAGAATCGTTTTGTGCTACTATATTCCCTTGATAGTATTGGTAGGTATGCATTTCTGCTTTCGCATTTGAAGTAGCAAGTACTTTCGTAACTAAAGCATTATCTCCTCTTTGGTTCTTACATTTCAACAGGCTGGCTATAGGTATAGGTATAGGTATAGGTATAGGTATAGGTATAGGTATAGATATAGATATAGATATAGATACCTTCTTTATCCATTCATCTATAGTGGACATGTGGGTTGCTTCCATATCTTGGCTATTATAAATAATGCTACAGTAAACACAGAGGTGCATATAGCTCTTCAAATTAGCATTTTCATTTTCTTGGGTAAACACATAGTAATGGAATTACTAGATTATATGGTAATGTTCATTTGCGGAACAGAATTCTAGATTCTTTTCCACAGTGGCCGCACCAATCTGCATTCCTAACAGTGCACAAGGATTCCTTTTTCTCCCACATCCATGCGAACACTTGTTGTTTCTTGTGTTTTTGATTTTAGCCATTCTGACAGGTATAAGGTGATATCTCATTGTGGTTTTAATTTGCATTTCCCTGATGATTAATGATGTTGAACCATCTTTTCATGTGTCTGTTGGCCATCTGGATGTCGTCTTTGGATAAATGTCTATTTATGTCTTCTACCCATTTTTAATTGGATTATTTGGTTTTTTGGGCTTTGAGTTACTATAGATTCTTTATATATTTTGGATATATAAAGACCATGTTGAATTATCCTTTTAATGTGCTTTTGAATTTGGTTTGCTAACATTTTTTGAGAATTTTTACATCTATATTCCTCAGGGATATTGACTGATATTTTTGTTTTGTTTTCTTATACTGCCCTTAACTGGCTTTGGTATGAGGATAATGATAGCATCATAGAATGAGTGTGAAAGTGTTTCTTCCTCCTCAATATTTTGGAAGAATTTGAAAAGGATTGGCATTAATTCTTTTTTAAATGTTTGGTATAATTTGCCAGTGAAGCTGTCTGGTTCTGGGGTTTTCTGTGTTGGGAGGTTTTTTATTACTGATTCAATTTCTTTAGTTATGTTCAGATTTTCCAGGTCTTCCTGATTCAGTCTTGGTAGGTCGTGTGTTTCTAGGAATTTACGCACTTCTTCTAGGTAATTTAATTTGTTGGCATATAATTGTTCATGGTAGGTTCTTGCAATCCTATGTATTTCTCTAGTATCAGTTGTAATGCTTCCTCTTTCCTTTTTAATTTTGAGTCTTGTCTTTTTTTTTTTTTTCTTGGTCTAGCCTAAGGTTTGTTAATTTTGTTTACCATTTTGAAAAGCCAGCAAGCCAGCTCTTAATTTTGTTGATCCATTCTATTGTTTTTCTGGTCTCTGTTTTACTTATTTCCATTCTAATCTTTCTTGTTTTTTTTTTTTTTTTTCCTTCTGCTATGGGTTTAATTTGTTCTTTTACTACTTCCTTGAGGTATAAAGTTGGGTTGCTTATTGAAGATCTTTCTAATTTCTTAAAATACTCATTGCTTTAAACTTCTCCAAGCACCATTCCATGGAATTTGATTATATTGTGTTTCAATTTTCATTTGTTTTAAAAGAATTTATTTCCTGGGGTGCCTGGGTGGCTCAGTTGGTTAAGTGTCTGGACTCTTGGTTTTGGCTCAGGTCATGATCTCACGGTTCATGGGTTCTAGTCCTGCATCAGGCTCTGTGCTGACAGTGTGGAGCCTGCTTAGGATTCTCTCTCTCTGCCCCTCCCCTGCTCATGCTCTCTCTCAAAATAAGTAACTTTTTAAAGTTTATTTCCCTTTGTATTTTATCTTTGGCCCACTGGTTGTTGAGAAATGTGTTGTTTAGTTTCCAGGTTTGTTCATTTTCCAGCTTTGTTCCTATTTATCTCTAGTCCCATACCATTGTGGTCCCAAAAGATAGTTGGTATGATTTCCATCTTCTTAAATTTGCTAAGACTGGTTTTGTGTCCTATCATATGATCTATCCTGGAGAATGTACTATGTGTACTTGAGAAGAATGTATATTCTGCTGTTGGATGGAATGTTCCACCTGTCCATTAAGTCAATTGGTCCAAAGTATGGTTAGATGCCAATATTTCCATGTTAATTTTTTGTGTGGATGATCAATTGCTAAGTCCCCAACATTAAAGTCCCCTGTTACCGTACGTCTCTTTCTTCCTTCAGATCTGTTAATATCTGCTTAATATATTTGGGTGCCCCAATGTTGAGTTCATATACACTTGTGATTGTTCTATCTTATTGTATTGACCCCTTTATCATTATATGACCTTCTTTGTCTTGTTACCATTTTTGGCTTCAAGCCTACTTGTCTGATATGAATAGATCTGTCCTACCTTGTTTTCGTTTCCACTTGCCTGGAATATTTTCTTTCCCTTCAGTCTGAACCTACGTGTGTCTTTAGGGCTGAGAGGACTCTCCTTTACCCAGCGTATGTTTGGGGCTTCTTGTTTTATCTATCCAACCATTGTGCATTCACACCGAGTGACTTCTGATATGTAAAGATCATGAAGGCCAACTAACGACTTCTGGTTGTTTTGAATCTCCACTGTTTCTTTTTCCTTCTGTTTCTGTTTCTTTGTAAATTGGTGGTTTCTCCATGGTGGTATGCTCTTTTCCCCAATGCTTCCGTTTTTGTTTTTTTTGGTTTCATAAATCTCTCGACTTGTGCTTTGTGGTTACCTTGTGAGGTTTACATATAACATGTCATAGATAAAATGGTTTATTTTATGCTGATAGTAACTTACCTTCATTTGCCTAGAAGGCTCCACTTTTACTCCTCCCCTTTTATATTTTTGGTGTCACACTTTTTTTTATGCTGTGTATACATTAACAAATCATATTAGTTATACTTATTTTTAATGCTTTTTCCTTTAATTTTTATCCTATAGTTAAGTGGCTAACTCACTATTCTAAGATAGAGTTAAGTTTTCTAATTCTATTTTTCACCTTTACCAGACTGTTGTGTACGTTCAGAGGTTTTCAGGTCTTTGATTAGCATAGTTTCATCTCAGCTTTAGGAATTTCATTTTTTAATTTTTTTTAACGTTTATTTATTTATTTTTGAAACAGAGAGAGTCAGAGCATGAACAGGGGAGGGTCAGAAAGAGGGGGACACAGAATCTGAAACAGGCTCCAGGCTCTGAGCTGTCAGCACAGAGCCCAACGCGGGGCTCGAACTCACGGACCGCGAAATCATGACCTGAGCGGAAGTCGGCCGTTTAACCGACTGAGCCACCCAGGCGCCCCTCAGCTTTAGGAATTTCTTTCAGCATTTCTTACCAGGCAGGTCTAGTGGTGGTGAACTCTCTCAACTATTTCTTCTTCATCAGGCAAACTTATTCTTCAGATATAAGGTATTCTTGGATTGCATTTTTTATCTTTTAACCCTTGGAATATGTCCTTCCACTCTCCCCTGGCTTGTAGTGTTTCTGCGGAGAAATCTGATAGCCTAATGTGGTTGCTTTGTAGATCACGTTCTTTTTCTCCCTGCCTGCATTTAAGATTCTTTATCATTGATTTTTGAGTTTCATTATACTGTGTCTTGGGGAAAGTTTTTTGCATTGAAATAATAGGGTGTTGTTAGCTTTGCAGATGTTTATGTCCAAGCCCTTCCCTGGGTTTGGGAAGTTCTCAGCTGTTCTTTTTTTAATTTAATGTTTATTTATTTTGAGAGAGAGAGAGAGAGAGAGAGAGAGAGAGAGAGAGTGTGTGTGTGTGTGTGTGTGTGTGTGTGTGTGTGTGTGTAAGCAGGGGACGGGGCAGGAGAGGGAGAGAGAGAATCCACACTGTCAGTGCAGAGCCCGATGGGGGGCTTGATCCCACAAACTGTGAGATCATGACCTGAGCCAAAATCAAGAGTTGGACACTTAATCAACTGAGCCACCCATGTACCGCCTCAGCTGTTATTTCTTTAAATGATCTCTTTGCCCTCTTTTCCCTCTCTCCTTCTGTTACACCAGTTTTTCTGATGTTTGCCTTCTTGACTGAATCCAATAGCTCCAGTAGTGTTTCTTCATTCCTTTTAGATCCTAGCTCTCCTCTTGAATTATTTCCATATTCCCGTTCAAGTCACTTATTCTCTTTTCCATCTGGTCTGCCTTGTTACTGATGCTGACCAGTACATTCTTCCATTCACACATTGAATTCTTTAGCTCTAGAATGTAGTGTTCTTAAAATTTTAATCTCTTTGGAAAAGAACTCCTGTTCATTAATTTTATTCCTGAGTTCATTGAATTGTCTGAGTTTTTTTTTTTTTGGAGCTTGTTGATTTCCTCATAAAAGCTATCGTGAATTCTTTATCAGTTAGATCATACTATTCTGTGCCTTGGCATTCATTCAGCTGATGGAGAATTCTTTTTGTGCTACCATATTCCCTCGATAGAATTTGTAGGTATGCATTTCTGCTTTCGCATTTGAAGTAGCAAGTGCTTTCTTAACTAGAGTATCATCTCCTCTTCGGGTCTTACGTTTCAACAGGCTGGCTATTAGCAACCTTTCTTTCATCTTCCAGATTGTGGTTCTGTTAGCTCACGTTTGTGGTTTTTCCCTCGCCCTCTGAGCTTGGCCTATTATCCGGGCACCCTCTGTGTTCACTGGAGCTGGCTCTTGGGATGCACTTGAAAGTGCACACAAGGAGCCGGCAGCAAAGTTGGAGGAGGTATGGGTTTGGTACTTGGGGCACTGAAGGTGCCCACGCCGGGTGGAGGAGGACCCGGGAGCAGGGTATTCCCAGAGGTCGGTGGGCAGACTTCCTGCCGAAGTCCTGACAAAACACCAGATAATGTTAATGCCCTTTGATATTCTTATCTGCCTCCTTCCCTTTTCGCTTCCTCCCAGCCACCCACCCAAGTTGTGGAAGTCCTTCCTCAGAAATCTGGGTGCCGCTGGGAGAGAAACTGGGTTTTCTCGCACAACGGAGGTAGCCAGGCATTCACTCACCACTTTGACTTTCCATCTCCTCTGCCGTAGAGGTTGCTGAAAGCCCAGCCCCTTGCGGGGTCACCCCGTGGAGGCGGGGGCTGCCCTGGTGAGCTCCTCCCTCTTCTCTGTATCCAAACTTTGTCCCGTTCAGGTTCAGATGGCATGCTGACATTTCCCCTCCGGCAGACTGGGCTTCCCAGGAGTTGGGTCAGTTGGGATCTGCTCAGTTTTGCATTCTCCAGGCTTTTTATTGCCTCATCGTGGAAGATGGAGGAGGTTCACCAAATCACTTACTAAGGACCTGTTTATTTTTGGGTGCACAGGTGGGCTTGCGTGTCCCTTAAGGAAACCTGCGGAGACACTTTTGCTAAGTTATGGATGTCTAGTTGTCCTAAAAGGGGAGAGAAAAGAGTAATGACTTAACATTGCCACGATTCTGATGTCACTTTGCTCACCCCTGAGACAAGACAAAAGCTAAGTTTAAATGACAAGAGGAAAAAAATTCTGTCTTTAAAAAGTTATTATCTATTAATATATTGATAAGGAAAATACACAGAATTCCTATGTGTTGAACTTTTTCCGGATATAGGATTAGCAAGAGAAATAAAAGCCAAATTAAAGTAAAAGCTAATTGCACAGACTCAGCTCCTAGAGTTCGAGATTTGGCTTTGCCACTTACTAGCGGTATGTGTTACTTAAAACATACCTAATTTGCTGGAAATTTCTTCTTTAGCAGCAGCACTTGGCATTATATCAAATGCATTTCTTAGTAACTGTTGAGAAAATGTTGATACCTTCCTAATTGGCACAGAAATGCAATACAGGAGTCAGAAGGTTAATTTCACACGTTTTATAAAAACTCATGATAATTAAAAGGTTTTGATTAAATCCATTTACCAATTCCAAGAGAACCTAGAATGGACATATGAACAAGCTCAGAAAAACGATCACAGGGTTGCTAAAGGGAATGTTTAATATTCCCAGGCAGTCCAAGATGCTCAGAAGGAAAATATCCTGATTTAGAATTTTAAGCTCAGCCTTGTTTTAAAGACCTTTTTCTTCTAAATAATGACTCTTTCCTTAGTTTTGTTTTGTTTTGTTTTCCTGCACTAAAATGTCAAGGGAAAAGCGGTTTCTATGCTTTGGTTTCCTAGCATGTGCTTTGATAGACCTGTGTCGTCCCACCTCTCACCCCCTAGGCTGAAGGTAGTAACCCCAAGTACCTGATTTTTTGGAACTTCACTTTTTTTGTAGTTTATAGGCAGCATGAAATATGTCGAGCCTGGGGGTCTGGATTCAAATTCCAGCTTCACCACCACTTACTATGTACTTCTGGGCAAGTCATTAAACTTGTTGAAGCTTCAGTTTCCTCTACTGTAAGATGGGAATATATTACTGAACCAATCCCACAGGGTGGTTATAAGAATCGATAGTGCGCGTAAAGAATTCACTTGATAAATAAACACGCTGTACATGTTCAATATTAGCAGTTATAATTACTGATTCAAAGGCAGGCATCTTTCATTGTTAAAAAAAAAAAAAAAAAAAAGATTCTCTGATTTCTCATGCCCCTGCCTTTAAGAATCACACTACTATACCTCTTAGTGCATGAATGCCATTCCTCAGTATTAGTTCACCATTTTCATTGTCAAGCATAATTATGGCATCACCGAATTATCAGGGCAACACGGTTGGTAATGTAAATAAGTCACCAACTTTAATTACTTCTAAAAAATATGACTCTCAAGTTTAAAAATTGAAAGGACATGTGTTTTAGCATACAATTGATCTTCAACTCATTCTATATTATATACTTATCCAATTACTTTTTACTTGGGGGGGGGGGTACACCGAAAAAAAAAAACAAAAAACCCATTATCAACCATAAACCCATCTGCTCATATATACCTATCAACAGTCATTACGTAATTTGTGGGATTGTCCCCATAATACAAAATCTGGCTTTCTAATGCAAAGACCTTTTTGTCTCTAGAAAGAATGTTAGTTTAGGCTAATAAATATACCATGTTGTTTCAAGTTTTCTGGGAATAATGCCCGTAACAAAGTTAATTGTGTTTTTCTACCTTTGTGGATAAGACAATCTCCCCACCCCACAAATTTGCCATGATTGTGATGGATAAAAAGCTAACACCTAAAATGTGAAATTGGGCTACTCTAATTCTGCCATGTATATACTTAACACTTGCAACTAGGCGGATGTAAAGACTCAGCGACATCGGAAATTTATCAAAATGGTAACTAAGAACCCTTAAATCTAACCAATTAGATTGTCTAACTGAAGATAGGTTATATTTACAGAAGAGTCTGTATGAAGGCTAGGAAAAGAGAAATTCGGTATGGCTTTGGCATTGTCCAAAGGTGTGGCTGTCCTGAACAAGAAACTCCAGGATGTCCTCATGACCCTTTGGTCTCCTAGAACAGCAGTGGGCCCGCGACTATTCTGGCTTGATTGTACTGGCCAGGGTATTAATCTAGCTCCACCCGTTTTGCTTCAACTTGAACCAAACTTCTGATTCACCTCGTTGGATGAGAACTGTTCAATAGGGAGAATGTACTCATTAAACCCAAGTAGCCAGGTCTTCTTCAAAGTCATTGGCTCACAGCAAACAAATAATCTGGGACCATGGTTTTATATCAAAAGACTAAGAAAATTTCAAAGTAGTCTCCACGTCACTCACTTGGGCTCCATCAGTTTGGTGGGAAGGAAGGAGTTACAATCACAGATGATGAACTGTAAAAACAAGATCCATCACTCTAGCTTATTTACCCATGCAAGTCTTAGCATACAATTCGTTACCTCATTCTAGATCACAAACATATAATTCATGGTGAGATGGAGAAAAGGAAAGGATTGCAGGCTAAAGTTTTCAAAGAAGCCTAAATTGTACATCGAAGTATCCACAGAAAAATGTCACGTATCAATTTGTCTTAAAATTTCCAAAGCAGCAGCCACACGTCTCAGAAAGCCATACAGCAGTGTCAGCCATCTTCTGCTTCACTTCAAATCCTACATGAAAGTAGGTCCTTTAAAATAGACTATTGTCAATTATGAGCTATACCTCTGTCAGATGCAACTAACCTTCGTTAATTGTGGCAGTTAGGAGGTTCTATAAAGTGTCACTAACAGTGTATTAGCAAATACTGAATCAGTGCTCCTAGGGGAGATAGGCACCTGTAAGCCGGCCGCATTTTCAACAATCAACAGATCCTTGTTATGTGTTCCTGCTTTAAGACACTTCATTCACTATATAGTTAACCTTGAACTCACAGCGAATGGCTCTGTAACTCATAAAGCTTACCTACCTTCCTGTACTTAAGGACACCAGACAGCACCTCACCACTATGCTTAGGGGCCATTTAAATAGCAAAATCACCAATGGGCACAAAAGTGTCAGTAACCGGGCACTAAATAGACCTCAAAAAGCAGACCTGTTTATGGTATGAAAGTTGACAAAAAGTTAGAAGGCTTATTCAACCTCAGCTGGGAATAGGTTTCTGGTAATTCAAAAAATTTTCATGGCCATGTTGGCAAATGACTGAAAGCACAGGAGTTGATTTTTTGGGCTACAAGTAACCGTTAGTACATGATATTTGCAAATAAATACCTAACGGAATAACGATCAACTATTATTTTTTCCTAATTCCTACAAGCAGATCAAAAATGTCTACACTTTTGTTGGTTTCTGTCTCCAGTCAGGACATCTGAGACCTTTCAAAAACAGATGGGGATATCTTATCACACAAGAAATTCCAACTACGCAATATACAAAGAAAGCTACGGTCTATGCAAATATCTGCTACTTTAGATTTTGGAATGGGTAAGTGTGGGATTTTTATAGATACAACTTCCAAGGTGTCTCTTAAGTCTGCTCTTTTAAATCTCAAAACTTGACCATTCTGTATTCAAATTTAACAAAGGTATTGTATTTCTCTCTTCCTAAACTTTGAGAACAGCTTTCGTGGCAACTCGGAATCTAAATGAACTATCCAGCCTCTTAGAGGTAAGTGTATGGTCAGGCAAAACAGAATAAGGAGAATGCCTACTGGGTGTATGTATTTAAGCCATGGGAGTAGGCAGGGGTTAATGTGTGTATCGAGTTTCAAAAGCAGCTGAGGTGAAAAGCCTTCAAAGCTTCATCATGCAAAAGACACTGTCGTAACCATGGTTTTTATTTGGATTCATTTATTTGCTCCTAAAGAGCTGGTGTTGAGATTCAGATCGTCAGATGTGCAACTTAGAAAGCGAACTTTGGCAGAAGTATGTGTAGAGAATGGAACAGAGATTAAAACTAGACCATTCTCAAAAGTGTATTTAAACTGCCAGGGTCTTTTTTTATGCAGGTTGACCGGGGGTCCTGGCCCCCATCTTCTAAACCCATCCCCCAGAGGTAGAACCCCCAAATACTGATTTTTCCACAAGTACTTTAGGTGACAAGAGTTTAAGGCATGAAGTCACAATCAGCAACTTAACAAAGTTACCCTCACTTTGTCACTGCTGTTGCTGTTTTACACCATATAAATGAGGGTTTAAGCTGATTATCTTTCCAGCTTAGACACCTTACTAGTCATAAACTGGCATCATCTCAAAAAATGTTCGTCATTTAATGACAGACATACGTTGGCTCAAGAATTCACATGGAAATGTAAAAACACATTAGGGATATTCTTCTGGCTCTTTCTCATAAAACTAGGATACCCTTGAACTTAACAGCACGGGTTAAGAGGTTCACGGAAGAGGTTCTTCTGCCAATCCCAGCTTATCACCTATTTGCGCAAGCCAATTACAAAGAAATAAAATAGCATAACACCACTGTGCACTGTTTAAGGAATTTTTATTAAAGCAAGAATTTTATAATCCAAATTACGTTTCCTTGCTCAGTTATCAATTCTGTTATTTAAAACAGAAGTGACATTCTGAGCTATTCCACAGTAAAGAATTACAAAATTAAAGAAAGGAATGCTTTAAATTTTTGTACTTTGCTGAAAATTCTTTTTCCCAGGGTCTATAAAACATTAATTTGTTTTTATATTTTACTATTTTTTTGTGGTTTTTTTTTTTTGTTGTTTTTAAATCAATAAGTAATCTAGGACTAGCATTATGTTTGCTAGACCTGGCATTTGCTCGGTACATAAGGTTCAAAGTTTCCTTTCCTTTTTTTATTTATTTTCTATTTTGCAATGTTTTTTTTCCATAATGTTTAAGTTTTTCGATGTTTAGATATTTTTCTTCGGTGAAGCACGAGTTTCTTTTCGTGGTCCCTGATCAATCTGTGAATGCAGGGAAAAAAAAATTATGATCATCAGACTTGCCAGGCTAGTATTTAATCATTCCAGTTGCTAAAATAAAAGTAAACAATCCTTATAAAGTGATAATAGCTGCTAGTTATTGCGATTATATTCCAGTATGCAAATGTACCAAATGTAGCGCTGTGCAAATTTCAAGTACACAGCATGCTAATGGCAAATACCAGCAACAAAAGAAGATAACCAATACTGGTACCTGTCAACAGCAAATTGAAAGCCCATGGCCAACTTCAGTGTGCAGCCTGTTTCTGTAAAGTCTTATTGGAACACAGCTGCAACTATCTGTTTACATCAGGTCTACGAGCTCTTTCACATTAACACTGTAACAGAGTAACTGCAACAGACAACACGGCCCACAAGGCCTAAAATATTTCCTTTCTGGTCCTTTACAGGAAAACGTCCGCCAATCTCCGGTCTGGGCTACACAGCCACATCACCCTGTTTCTTAAAGTAAAGAAGGGCACTAGTAGAGGCCGGGGGCAACTGTCCTTGCTGCAACTCAAGAAAAGGTGTAAGCTATGAAAAGTCCTCTGCGAGTAAGTACACAGAAAGCCCAGCCCATTCAATCAGTAATTCAAATACACAATGTCTGACAGTGTTTGAAAAAATTCAAGTCAATACCAGGCTAACAAGTAAACTAAAATCTCCTTTAGTTTCTATTTCTACTTCTCTTTAAAAAGTCAGCAATAGGTTTGGAATACTGGTAAAAACAAATTTTTGCGACGTTTCAAAACCTACTCAAACTGGTAAGAGATAAGGAAATCAGTATGAAACTCCCCAGGGAGTAATGCTCACTTTAAACAGTTGGAACACCAGTGGCACTGTTAACTGCTTTCTGGGCAGCCTCTTTCGCTTGGTGGGCTTGTAGTACGGCTACAGCTTCATCAACCTAAAGAACAAATTGGCTCTGTGAAGGAGTCACTGGAAGAAGTTCCAATTCACAACATGTAAATGTCCAAAGGCAAACCAAACTCTTCCTCAGAGGAAAGTGGAAGGAACTGCTTTCCAGAACACATTTCAACTGTATCCATATCCTTTGGGGTTACAATCCACCACCGTCCTGGAATCATGAACCCTCTTGCGCTTCTCACGCTCTCCTCACCAAAACGCCCCCAAAGTTGAGAAACATTGGCAAACATGTCTTTCTTCACTAAGAAAACAGCACAGCCAAGAGAGCATGGATGCTGGATGTGAAACCAAGCTCTGCCATGGACTAGCTATGTGAACAAAGGGCAGAATTTCCAAACTGTTTCCCCATGTACAGTAAAAATGGGGATGACGGAACCACAGGTGGTTATCAGGATTTACATTTGTAATAAAACTTAGAACTGTGCGTGGCTTGTATAAAGCCCTTATTAATGTTCAAGTTTCTATAAAAAGCCCTGGAATACACTGTATAAGAAGCTGCTAGATAAATGATGAATTTAAATTACTTTAGAACGGAGAGACTCTGGAGACTCAAGCATATGAAGAAGTTCTGAATTATCAATCTCCAACAACATGCCAGTGATTTTACCAGCAAGAGTAGGGTGCATGGCTTGAATTAGAGGAAAGAGCCGCTCACCTAGGAACAAAAACATAAATTCCTTTCATCAGAAGAATAAAGCCATCTGCCAATATTAAAACTGGGTTGAAGAACCTTACTTTTGGATATAGCAAATAAATGCTAACCCCAAATCCACCATTTTGATACTGTTATCAAACAGATCAAGCTCTACCCCAAGGCAATTAAGTTGTTAAATGTGTGCTCAGTTTTTTTTCCATTTAGTTCAAATTCCCTGTCCCCAAAATGTCATGGGATCCATGGCAAGTAACACCCTATTATCCTATTCGTCAAAAGCAAAACACTTAATTAAAAGCCTGGAAAGCTATCAAGAAGTTTGGTAGACACACCAAGTCAAACCAATCCCACCACCTTCACTGCCATTTTTAGGTGCAAAGCAGGTCTCTGAGTATCTCCCTCCTCTCTTCTAGCCAGTCTTTCTGTCACTAAGTGGGACAAAGGCACTTACCCAACATTTGCTTTTGCTCTTGAGGAGGGGCAGATGCCAACATGGAAGCAGTCAAAGGCTCCTGACCTTGTACATGGACAGCAGGCTAGAAAAACAGGAAAATTCCGAATTTAAAGTACAGAAGTGATGGCACATAAAAACACTGATCACCAGAAAATCCCAAAATGATGAAGACTGCATTCTAAACATGAATAGGAGAGGCTGAGTGAATCAGCAATACAGCCCAAGTGTTATAACCACACAGGTTACTTCCTTCTCTACCTGGAATATTCTTTTGAGCTCTGTTTCTATTACACTCAATGACAGTTGACAATTTTTGTCTCAGGGTCGAAAAAAGGGGGTGAGCCAAATCTCACAGACCAATCTTTATTTCGCCTTTTCTCCCTTAGGACTATGCCTAACAAAGCTCTCAAACCACATAAGTGGGTCAAGATAAGGGATGCTGAACGCTTGTCTAACTCCCACAGTATAGGGCAAATAAGACGTTTTTTCACACGGCCAATTAACGGGACACCAATTAACAAGACATTCTGGACACCTCAAGCTCTCATGATCCAGCTGTCATATTTCTTTAACTGCAACCAAGGCCCGTCCTCTCGGGAAGAACTCGAAGACCCACCTGCTGCATGGTAACTTGCGGCTGTGCATTCAGATGCTGCTGCGGATTGCGGACCCCGGCGGCGTACTTATACTGTGGAACGGTGCGGACCGCAGGAGTGGCTGCAGCGGCAGCAGCTGCAGGACGTGGACCCATCGTCTGTGTTGACGTGTTAGCTAAAAAATGAACATGCGGGTCTGCACTTTGACCGTGCTTTCAAAGCGGAAATCCATTTTTACAGGAAGTGTTCCGACTTACCAACACGCTGTGTGGACATGACTCGTGGAACCTGTGAAGAAGCTGGTCTCATAGTACTAAATGGTGGTCTAGGAGCGGCTGGGCGGATAGCACCGGGCATATTTTGGAATGCTGCATTTGAAGATACACACGTTAACTGGGAAAAAACTCACCTAAAGCATTAAAAAACTCACGCTTTTTTAGAGTGGAGGTTTGAACAAAAGGATAAAAATGACTAAATAGAACTACCATGTTTTAAAGCTTAGTCTCTCACCTGCCACTTGCCCGGAGAATGAGTCCATAAAAAAATTCATTCGTGTAAGAATAAGTACTTGATACACAAACCTGGTTCCAAGTGCTCCTGCGATGCAGCCCTGGTCCACAGGGCAAGGCTCAAAATGCCAGGACGCTGATCCTCGCACATTGGAACAAGGTCTTTTAAAATTACTGCCTAACCAAATGTGAAATTAAGAGTTGGATCCATTCCCAAACTTGTCATAAAGGAAAATCAAATCAGCACAGAATTTACTGCCTCCGTAAGACAGGAAGGGGGAGGCATTTTAGGATTTTGCTTAAAAAAGCAAGAAACAAAAAACGCTAGGATCCCCAAAATGAACACCCATGACCCTAAATTATAAAAAAAAGTCAATATACCGTTGAAACAGAACAGCTTATTTGTCTCACACTTTTAGTCCAAACAATTCACAACCATACTTAAAACAAAAGGCTTACGATGAGGTCTGGCACCCTGAGCAGTCCAGCGAGGACTTGGTCTGAGTTGAGCAATCTGGCTAGGAGGGTAGTACGCAGCACGGTTCTGAGTCTGCAGAAAGCAAACACACGCGTCCGGTAAAGAGGCAAGCAAGTGACGCAGCAAGCTCGACACTCTATAATAAACAGTCAGCAAGTCCTTACGCTCTAAGCGTTTTTTTTCAAATGTAATCGGAATTCACATGCCTTTATTTAGGGCAAAGACACTAAACGTGACCAAATATGAAAACCTGCATTAGGTTTTTGTTCTCTTCTGAAACTTACCTGTGGGATAGCTGCCATGAAGTAACCTGAAGGAGGTGCTGGCTGGTAGGGGTTGATTACAGGATTGGGCACAGCTCGGACACTTGCCATTCTCTGCATATACTGGTTAGTGAGGTGAGCCTGGCGCTCTTCTTTGCGCTGAGCTAAAGCTACATACAATGGCTTGGTGGCCACAATTCTACCATTCATTTCTGTAACTGCTTTTGTGGCTTCTTCTGGGGAGGAGAAACATACAAAACCAAACCCTTTGCTGCGACCACCCTCCATCATGACCTATTAGAAGACAAAAAGATTTAAGAAAAAGTTAATTCAAGGATAGAACAGGACGCTAAGAAAAAAGCATTACTAACTTGTCAATTATAGCTACTGACTCAAGTAAACACTGTTAATGCTTTCATTGTTTTCTACAATGTTTCCTTAATACCTAAATATTCAGGGCAAGCTACACGTGGTACACCTCAGCCAAACAAAACAGGAAGTAAAGAGGTGGAGGTAGGACAGCAAATGCGGTAGGATTTCAGATAGTCAATTAAGTATTAGACCTTAAATATTAAGGTTTAAATATCTGAGTAATACATTCAGGGCCTGCTAAATTTAACTCTAGCATCATTAACATTTGACTCAGCAATTCAAGTGGACAACATGCTTTACCATTCTTTGGGTGGGGTGGAGAAGCAGCTGAATCTTAGAAATAGCCACAATTTCAAATAAAAATTTCACATTCAAGGCCAAAAGGGCCATAAATATTGGCTAGAAGGAAGCTTCCAAACACTGCAAAGATGATTTAAAGGAGCAACGAGGAGGCGCAAAGAACTCCTCCTTAGCCCAGCAATAAACACGTTCTACAACTACATTGAGCGGTATCGGGTAGCGTAGGAACACAGTCCAAGGATCTCACACGTAAGGGGAATAAAAGCAAAACACCAAGAAACAAACAAAAAAACTGAGCTCATGGTTGCTAGAAGCAGAGAGGTGGGGGTAGAGGAAATGAAACGAAGAGGTTTTAAAAAGTATAAACTCCCAGCTATAAAATAAGGCCTGGGGATGCAATTAATGTACAGCATGGGGGACTATAGTCAATAGTTCTATGTTACACATTTGAAAGTTCCTGAGAGTAGATCTCAAAAGTTCACATCACGAGAGGAAAAGAATTACGTATAGTGACAAATATTAACTAGATTTATTATGACCGTTTCACAACATACACAAACATCGTCATTATGTTGTATATATTTAATATATGTCAATTCTACCTAAAACAAGATCCTGAAACCTACCCATGCAATTATGGGAATTTAGTGTGTTAAGGTTAACATTTTAAAATAATGAAAAAATGGACCTTGCGTTATTCAATACATGGTACACTGAGAGAAATGAGAAGAATTAAGTCACAACTCTTAATTCATGTCACACTGAAAAATCAAATTGCCAGATTCTGAACATAAAATGTAAACTCTAGGGAAAACAAGATGACAAAAGAACCCAAAGTCCTAAGTGAAAGACTGGAGAGAATATTTGCACTATAAAACAAAATTGACGTAAAATTCTAAGTTTTTTTTTTTTTTTTAATTTTTTTTTTCAACGTTTATTTATTTTTGGGACAGAGAGAGACAGAGCATGAACGGGGGAGGGGCAGAGAGAGAGGGAGACACAGAATCGGAAACAGGCTCCAGGCTCTGAGCCATCAGCCCAGAGCCCGACGCGGGGCTCGAACTCACGGACCGCGAGATCGTGACCTGGCTGAAGTCGGACGCTTAACCGACTGCGCCACCCAGGCGCCCCGTAAAATTCTAAGTTTTTGACACTCCTCCTATATCCCAAAATACAGATGCACAGAACTTTACACACAAAGGAATTCTTGGATCACTGACATCAGAAAAAAAACACCTGGAGCAGAGGTTCTTAAAATCCCGGAATTTAGATTAAAACCACATATTACATATTGCTGTAATTCTTAATTTCTGAGTTCAAGTACATCAATCTTTACTGCTTGGGGGCTTGAAACTGGACTCCCCAGAATGAAGTGTTAATGAATACATATTTCCCCTGTAACAATTATGATTTCCTGATAAATTGCTTTTAAAAAGATATTTAGAGACTGACAAGGCACGTGTGCAGAGGAAGGGAGAGAGAGTCCTAGGCAGGCTCCGTGCTGTCAGTGTGGAGCGTGGTGAGGGGGCTCAACCCCGTGAACCATGAAATCACAACCTGAGCAGAAATCAAGAGTCAGGCGCTTAACCGACTGAGCCACAAAGTTCCCGGTGCCCCTAAACTGCCTTCTTTAACCAGGAAAATAACGAGTTGAACAGAGTATATAGAACTACGTGTATGAATTATGTGAGGATCAATCATGAACTATGGTCAACAAATGTAGCCTTCCCGAGGAAGCATTCAAAACTCACCACCTGCAAAAAATAAACCATCAAGGCTGCATCTACTTCAAATTTGAATATATTTTTGAAGCAATGAGAAACCTGATTTCCAGAAAAATGAAAGCCTGTTTTTTTTTGGAAGAAAAAAAAACCCCATTTGACTGTTCATTTACAAAGTAAGACAAAAATTCCAGTAGGTGTATTAATGTGAAATTTATACATACATATCCACATGCATGGATTTTCCCTAAATGGTAAAAAAGTATCCCTATGCTTTACCTTTGCACTAGTGATTGTACCAAAAGGAGAAAACTCTTTCCGGAGACGTTCATCATCAATACCATCATCAAGATTTTTCACATAAAGGTTAACACCCTAAAAAAAAGAAAAGAGAACTGAAGGAAAAGAAAAAAGGAAACCACAGTGGTACTGAAGCACACTTCCTAGTATTTTATCCCATGTTTCTTCTCCCTTCCCCCCTCTCAAACCCTCCAGTTACCTGGCAGTAACTGACATGAACGTAAACTAGGTTTGCTCATCCCTGTCTTATTTTGCTTGTCAATTAAAAATGAACCTGGTATCTGGTGATCCTATCTTGCTTCATCTGTTCAAATTTGCGCTTAAGTTCCGTCTGCCGTTCCACTTTTTTCTGAGCTCGACCAACGTAAATTTGTTTTCCATTGAGCTCCTTCCCGTTCATCTCATCCACAGCCTTACAGAAATCACAAAAACTTTAATTACTAACTTGCAACGGAGAAAGAGGTTCTTTAACAATACGGAAAATGTTAGGTTATGAAAGCTAAAGGTGGATCTGTCACAAAAACTAAGTGTTGTTTGGGGAAATATCAGTTCCCAATTTATACCCTCAAAACTAATCAAATACAAGTAACTGAAAACAATACATGTAAAATAGCCACCAGAACGCATGTAAATTTCAGCAGCAGAGCAAGGAAATGTGTCATCTCCCTTCTTACTATAAAATACGGGAAACCCACACTGTCTTTAGTTAGTATATTTGAGTCTTACTTTCTGTGCATCTTCATGCCTTTCGAAGCTTACAAATCCAAAACCTTTGGATTTTCCACTTTCATCAGTCATTACTTTCACACTTAAGGCAGGTCCTAAAAAAAGTTTTTAGATGATTCAAAGGTATTTCACACATTTATACATTTCAAATTTCAACACACAAAAACAAAGCCATGAAAAAAATAAAAATTAAAAAAAAAAAGTCTCTTCAAAGACCTTTTATTTGTACTAAGAAGCTAAGTACTCTATTCCCTGAAACACTCATTCCTCCTTCCATTTAAGGAGGTTATGTTTTAGGCAATTGTAAATGAGAGAGATTTTATTTTGTTCGAAACAGATTTGCTTTTTTTTTTTTTTTTAAGCCAACAATTGGTTTTTCTCAACCCTTGGCCCACTTGACTTTCAACTGGGAGTGGAGGGAATACAGGAACCTTTGGAAAGACAGAAATCACTTGGGAGAAGGTGGCACGTTTTTGATGACACATGGCCCCCGTCCGCCCAAGTGAAAGACACTTAACTGAGGTGGGTGTTATCTCAGCCTGGGAGATGGGGCCAAAAAAAGGTTTAAAATCACATCTGATTACAGAGAATATGGAACAGCTACGGGCACAGGTAGATTGTTTCCTTTAAGGTACCTCTGGTCCTAATGCTGTACTTCCAATCTCTGCTTTGAGAAATAGCCAAGAAAATTATTTGACAAATTTACGTATTGGTGGTCACCTCACATTAATTTGGCATAACTGGCTAATAATATCCAACTTAAGAAACAGCTTCTAATTAAAAAAGACAGATGAAACATACAAAACCATTCACTAAAGAGAATTTAAAGATGCAAGACACAATTTACCTTTGTGCAAAAGGACAAGTTTTTTGCTCAAAGGAGCAGTGGGTTCAATGTGGCATGCTAGATCGGCAATAAAAAATTACATTTCCTAATTCTGTATCATTTGAGGTGCTCAAAAAAAAAAGCCACCTATTTAATAAGTTCAACAAATGATAAGGAAAAGCAAATCACCTGCAAAAGCATTCAATTTAAAGTCCATCCTCTGATCAGTCACACAACTATCTAAAGTGAGGCTGGTTACACTTCGCTGACTTAAAATTTAATGAAGTTAATTTTGAAAAGCAAGGAACAAATAGTTTAAGATCCCATGGATTCAGAAGGCCATCCCAAGGAGATATCACGGGAAAATCAGGATCTCTGGCTTTGTCTTTGAATGTCATGGTTTCAAATTGCTCAAACACGAGGCTTTTAAGACTGGCCAAATACCCTAAAGCTGGCCAGCTTTCCTGTCCCCTAACTAAGGACTGCATTCTGACCTAAGTTGGCTGTGTCGTGTGCATGCCTCTGATGAGATGGGATCTGTACGTGCATAAATCCAGCACAACTTCTTACTGTAGCATAACCTTTTAAACTCTGTTCCAATTATGCAGTCACACCTTACTGTGCTAATAACAACACTAGTAACCTTTATTTATATATACTACTTTGTAGTATAATTGACTATCAGTAGTTTGATCCACATAATGACAGTTATTTTTAAGTACCATATTAAGTTTCATTTCATTTACTTTAGTATAAAGTATTAGCCAAAACTAATGTTGAGCAATTACTCAGAACTTTGAGTGTAAAAATTTAATTCAGACACATTACCAAACTTGCCAAAGAGATCCTTAAGGCGCTCATCATCCATATCTTCTCCAAAATTCTTGATGTAAACATTGGTGAACTCTTTTGCCCTAGCTCCGAGTTCTGCTTCTCGTTCTTTACGAGACTTAAATCGTCCAACAAATCTAATAAAATATGTAAGGACTATAAAATTAGGTTCTATTTTATTAAGTTCAGATTAATTAAGCCTGATGGTTGATTTTGTAATTGTTACTGATAATTTCAGAATCTCTAATAAAGAGCACACGATAAAACAAGAAGTGCCTTAAGTGAAAAAAAATGGAAGCATAAAAGAACAAACCTCTTAACTACAATAAAAAAGGAAGCATTTTTCTTCATACACACTCCTCTCCCTTCCTTCTAGCTAACCCAGGGTTAAAGAGATCATGCCTAGCAATATAAAGGAGTGGGGGGTAACACATGCACCACACCAAGGAAAAGACCTAAAACCTTTCGTCAATGCTATTTCCAAGTGGCCCCTGCGCATTTTTTGTAATCTCCTAAAATGGAAAATTTATACTTCTGAATTTTGTACTCTTAACACCTAACACCTTCGCAAATTTTCTTTGCAGCATTATCGACTGAATGTTTTAAAATTTTAGTTTTCCCTAAAAGTAGGGCATGTCCTTAAAGAATATTGTGATAGACACCAAAGTAAAAAGCCATCTCCCATTAATACCACCCAAATTATGACTGACTTAGTCCCTAAGTCCTTTTGTTTTAATGGACATACCTGTGACTTTGTTCCTTAACCTTCCCCACCCCACTCATTCGGCAGTGCTTCTCCTTGCTATCAGTTTTACAAACACTCCCAACAGGAGCATAATACTCCACTGCGGACATCACAACTTTCTGCTTTTGTAAATAATGCTGGAACTTAATGAGCCTTTCTGTTATTTCTTAGGATAGATTTGCAGCAATCGCAGTAGTTCAAAAAGCCTATAAGTGACCTTAAGTTTACATACACAAACGGTTTTCCAAAAGGATTACTTCACACTCAAAAGAGCAATAAATTATTGAATCTAGACCCCCACCGATGCTGGACATTCTTCTTCCCACCCCCCCCCCCCCAAGCATGTGGACAAACTGTAAGATTTTTATCTTCTAATACTAATGATGCTAAATATTTCTCTCATTTAAAGATGTTCTACTTCAAAAATAAATAAAGATGCGCTACTTCTAAGAATCAGCCTTTGTAAATTGTTCATATCGAGCAACTGCTGGTTTCTTAGACTTATATGGGTTCTTTACACCTTACAAAGTCTTTCCTTAATCATGCAGGGACACAACATTCAAATAGGTAACACCATGTGCATCACATGCATGATCCCTTCATGTACAGACTGACCATACCACTTGACGAGGTGACCACATTTTAAGAGTGATGCAGTTTAAGGTGTTCTAAGAACAACCAGACCCAATATGCATGCTATCACTGCAGTTTACACAGCAACGTGAACTCAGATCATTTACAGTATGGCCTTACAGTTGAATTTGCCTGGATAATTAAACAAAATCGACTGGCGTTGAGGATAAAAAATTTAAGATGTAATTTCTTTGGGCTCACAAAATCTGCAATTTTAACCTGCAGCAAAAATAGTCTCAGAGGTTTTATCAGTGCCATTGTATAAAAAGTTAGCAACTTTTAAAAACAAGTTTATTTTCAGGAATGATTAGTTATGAAGATTTCTGGTTTAATTCCACTTTATCTTTAGATGGGTGGGGGGGGGTCACAAGGTTAAAAAAAACAAACCAAAAAGCCCCCCAAAACCCAAACCTTTAAACTTCATCAATAAATTATAGTAGTAAGGCCAAGTAAAGAGCCAACTTAAGCTCTGAATTTAGACCACTGGGTTTGTATCCCAGCTCATCTGTCAAACCAGCAGGTTAACACAGGCAAATTATTTCAGCCTCAGTTTCCTCAAATGTAAAATGGGTCAATGATCACCTCAGGAATTATGATTAAGTTTCTGTTTGGATTCCTAGTTTTTTCACTATGCACTTATTCTGAAAAAGTTTCTTATCTCAGTGTACCTATCTTCATTTTCTTTTTGGCTTGAATGCTGACCAATCACATTAATTCACCGTTATTTGTATGTTACAACAAATCAGAAAAGACAATTACAAAACCTACCAAGATGTGGTTTATTAACTTTCACTCCAGCTCTAGCTCTTTAAGAACACAAATATACTAACTTGTAAGATGAATTGAACTATTAAAAACAGATTTGAAATATGATTAACTATTTATACTTACACTTTGCGATCATTTAGAAGCATCCCATTCATTTTTTCAATAGCTCTTTCAGCTGCTTCCTGTGTCTCAAAATGTACAAATCCATAACCTTTGGAACCATTTTCATCACAAACCACCTAGGGAAAAACGGATACCAATTTTTCATTACTTGCTATTGATATAGCATTTTTTTCCCCGGTGTTCAGAGAGAACTTGTCAGCCTCCTAGCCTGGGTTATTCGGGAAATAAAGCTACCTATGTAGTATGGTTGCTCTTTTATTTTAAGGAATAAACTACAAGAAGCTAAAACACTGTAAATGTTTACCTGTCAGTTTGGCTTACCTTACATGAAAGGATGTTACCAAAAGCAGAAAATGTATCATACAGTGCTTTATTATCAATGGATTTGTCCAAATTTTTAATGAATATGTTGCCCACTCCACTTTTGCGAAGTGATGGATCACGCTGAGACCACATGATGCGTACTGGCTTGCCCTTTATAACATCAAAATTCATGGTGTCCAAAGCACGCTCCGCTGCAGGAAAGACATGTTCAGAGTGAATATTACTTCGAAACATTTTCAGGCTACGAAAAATTATATAAATCATTGTGGGGGGGGGCAGTGCCTCTACTTCTTTAAACTTCAAGATGGCTGGACCTTACCTCACACTGGTCTAGATTTAAATTATATAAGGCAAAAAAAAGAATTATCAGAAATTTCCCATCTCCCATGTTAATAGATGACCTATCACTAATAAGGTATTTCTGAAACAATTTTTAACTGCCATAATTTAAAATCACCTTTTTGTTCCTAGTCAATATAAAACCACGATACCTCCACATACAATCTACTTAATAAGCAATATAAAAGATACTAGGCAATTATAAATTATCCAGACTCAACAGTTTTTAGATTTTCAAGCATTTCAATGCCTTCCCTTATTGTCAAAATCAATCTTTAAGTTGCTTACCACAGCCAATATTATATAAAAATTAGTCCATCAAAAAAAAAAAATTCCTGGATGGGGGGGGTAGGTGTGATTTCAGGAAATCATGGCCCAACCTCCTATTGCCACATTAAAAAAAAAAAAAAGCTACATCCATTCAGATCCAGATTTGAATCCATCTTTCAAAAACTAATCCGAAGTTGGGCATACTTGGCTCTATACTGAATACAGAATTTTTGGAATACCAGGTCTACAATATTCACAATTCACTAACACTTTGACACATAAAACCAATTCTTTCTTTAGTCACCGATTTATTAATCATTTAATCCATTATTCCTAGATAGTGCTAGACTATTTCAAAATCTACCCTATGATCTCAGGGTCTTTGAAGGACTGAATTATGTCCACCTCTACCATGAAGCACTTATCGAGACTTTCCATGGAAAAATGTATTCTAAGTAAAAAAAAAAAATTAATCCTAAAAGAAAAAACATAGTCCATCTGAAGTCCTGAAACACCAGTTTCTACAAATTCCATGCCAATGTAACTGTAAAATTATTGAGAGGACAAATTTTCCGGCCACTTCTTTTTATAAATGAAAGCTCCAGTTTCTAGAAGATAGTGACAATCAGCTGTCAGCTCATTATCAATTGACCACACCTACTCAGCTCCCCTAGTTTTTTAGCTGACTTTGCTTGAGCGTCTTTCGAATGAGTCACCTCTTCCTGTTAAATTGGAAACTGGTCACTTTTGGAAGCTATTCTACAAGTTCATCAGTGTTGCAGTAAATAGGAAAAGAAAGAGAAAACCACTGGAATAACTAGAAAGACGGTAATTTGTACTGAAACCAAATAAATGGAAGATGAAAAAATGCTATTTTCTTTTGAGCAGTTACGGTACTGGTCTATGGAATAGACTGAGAATACAGGCAGTGTACTGTAACCATGGTAACCTGAAGTTCAACTTTTCAAATCACAAGAAATTCTAAAAAGTGGGTTTTTTTGTTTTAAAATTGTTAAACTGAGACCAAGTAACAGCCATTTCCAAAACTTACATTTTATGGTCTTTAGGGTTTGTTCAAGTTTTCTCCATGGACTCTAAATTGTGATTACCTGCCCCAAAGTTATTTCCCCTAATTTTTATCTTTCATTCAGTGGCAAACCTTGTCCAGGGTCGGGAAGAATTGTTATGGAGGGGTATTTGGAGCTCCTGCTTACAGAGCCAAAGGGCAGGAAAGCTGCAGTGCAGTTTTACAACTTCTGGCTCTGGGTCACTCCATAATATGCCTACCTCAAATCTTGCTATTACCTTCACTTGGTAAACAGCTGATCATTAAGTAACTTCAGTTCTGAGTGAATAAAATAAAAATTTAAAAGCCAACTCCCTGTAATTTGTATTACTTAACATGTATCCAAGCAGCTTGGGGAAAAAAAACAAATTGGGCCATAGAGTCAACTGAAGCTGACTTTTAGAAGTCAACTTTTAGAAGTCATACATCCAGATATGAAAGAAAATCCTGGTAACTCATCACCACGCCACATTATCTTATCGGTTTGCCAAACTGTTTTTGTGAATGGTTTAACTTCAAAATAAAAATACAAGGTTAGCCACATTTCTCTCCATGAATTTCAATCTTATTCTCATCTGTTATTCTGTGCAATTTCCCATAATGTATGGATATTCTGGACCACTTTAAAACACAAACCTTTACTACCTGAATGCTACTAAGTATAATGGTCCAGTCCACACTACACTTGTAAGTAAACAGTTCACAGCCAAAATTGGTGAATACGTTTTAAGGAAAACCTCTCAAAAGCACAGGAAGAAAAAAACATTCTGAACAAATTACCAGTATTATGAAACTAATTTGGATAAAACATTCAAAATGACCCACACTGCTTGAGCAAACAGTTGATTTCAAAAGGGCCATACTCCGCAACCTCTGCTTCTACCATTCTGCTGTTCGTATTAGAGTGAGAAATGCTTGAACTCGGGGAAACCCCCAAACGCGTGTCTCATCTGGTAATTTACATCTCTAGAGCCACCGGTCACTGACAAGTGATTAAGAACGGATTCAGAAACCCAAGGACCACCACATCACCAAATTAACTTTATTCTAAGGCCCTGTGGCTCCCCCAGGCGATTGGGCCAGTAGCAGAAACAGGCCTCGGGCCTGTGAGGTTACAGGGTTCAACACGTGGTATTTTCGAGCACCGAATCGCACTTCCTGCGGGTCCTGGGGCGCCGGCAAGAGCCCGGGTGGTGGGAGCGCCTTCACCTATTACCGGAGAAGGGGACTCGACTCCCGACGCCCCAGAATCCCGCAGCTACTGGCGGGAGCGCGGTGGAAGAACCCAATCTCACCCAACCTCCCGGCGCGTCATCACCCTAAAGTTTGAGAGCGGCTGAGGCCGAGAAAATGGTCGCAAAGGAGGAAGTGGCCAGGCGTGCGGCTGCCGGCAGCTCGGGTCCCCGCGGGCACCGGGAGCGGGGGTCCCGGCGCCCGAGCCTCTCCCCGCCGGCCGTGGGGGGCTGACATGCCCTCCCGCCCCCCTCCCCCGGGCCCGTCGGCCTAGCCAGCCCGCCGCCGCCTGCGCCTCATGGCCGCCCGCCCGCCCGCCGGGCCCGGCTCTCACCGTCCGCCGGCTGCTGGAAGTTCACATACGCGTAGCCCAAGGAGCGGCGGGTGATCATGTCCCTGCAGACCCGGATGGAGAGGATGGGCCCGGCCGGGCTGAACTTCTCGTAGAGCATCGCCTCGGTCACGTCGGGGTGTAGGTCCCCCACGTAGAGCGAGGCCATGGGGTAGCTGGGGGCGCTGGGGTTCATCTCGGCACGGCTGCCCGCAGGGCCACAGGCCGCGACCTTTCCGTGAGAGGAGGAGAGCGAGTGCTGGGGCCGGGGGCCGGAGCCGGGGGGAGGGGAGCGGGGGCAAGCGCAGAGGGACAAAAATCAACCGGAATCGAAAACTACTCAACGGCCGCAGAACGGGGTCGATCGGCTGCCGCTGGCTGCTGGCTGCTGGCTGCCGGCTGAGGAGCGAGGGTGGCGGTGTCGGGTCCAGGCAGCGGGAAGGCCTCGGTCTCTTGGTTCCTTCTTGGAGCTGCTGCGGGGCCGCGGGCGGGCGGGTCGGTCTCGGCTGCTTCACCGGGTTATTTTATAAAAGAGGAAGAAAAAAAAATAAAAGTCTCCGGCGGGGGAGACGCGGATTTTTTGTTAATTTTTTTTGGGTTTTTTAAAAGATTTTTTTAGATTTTTTTTGGGTTTTTTTAATAATAAATGTGTGTTCCGAGCCCGGAGCACACACTCCGCACTCTCAGCACTAACCGCCGGGGAGAAGGGGAAGCACCGCCTCCTGCACCCTCTACTTATACCCCCCGCCGCACTCGCCCCGCCCCCGCGCGTCTGACGCCAGGGCCCTACGCGAGCGTCAGCGCCGGAGGAGGAGGAGAAAAGGAGGCGAGGGGGAGGAGGGAAAAGAAAACAGGAGGAGGAAAGAGCAGAGAGGAAGGGAGAGGTGGCGGCGGCGGCTGCTGCGGGTGTGGGGGTGGGGCTGGGGCGGAGGGGCGGGGCTTCTGCGCACGCGCCGCGGCCGAGGGGCGGGGCCTGTGCTGCGTAGGGTTCGCGGGGGAGGGGAGGGCTGGCTCGCGAGCGGCTCTCAGAGGAGTCGGGTTGGGACGGCCTCTCTTTCCACACACCCCGCCCCCACCTCCACCCCGGAGAAGCGTTAACCCGTCACTGCGGCGGTGGGCGGTGCGCGGGGCTTCCGGGTTCCTAGGCGCTAACCACCCCCCACGTGCACGGCCGTCAGGGCCTTTCCCGCCGTGGCCCGCCCTGTTCCGCTCGCCCCCGCCACGGAGGGACGCCGGGCGCAGGTGGGCCGGCGTGGTCCCTTCCAGACCCAGTTTCTGAAACGTGCGTGAGAGGAGCCGGGGCTGGCTCCCCTTTCTCCTACCCGGACCGCACTACGAGTCCCAGCGGGCAGCGCCGCCACGCGCGTCGGCCGCGGAAGCGGTGCCTGCTGGGAGCTGGAGTCCCCAACGGCCGAGGCGCTCGCTGACTCCAACTGGCCGCGGGTCCTGGCCGCCCGCTCGGGGACCCCCAACCGTCCTGGCGCTGGATCCCGGTCGCCGCCCCGCGGTGCTTCCAGTAGAGGCGGGGGGGGGGGGAGGGGAGGGGAGGGGTCTTTGGGCTTCTCGTCCCCTGGTTTCCGAGTCCTGGACTCACCTCGGTCTCCACCGGACGTTGCCGTTAGTCAAAGTGGCTTTAATCTGGGAAAACTGTTTCGGTGTCTTTGTCCGCTTCCCTTTTTAAAGAATCGTGATCACTATTAACTTGAGTTGCTGGGTTGGAGTCATTGATGCGTGCTATTTCTAGTTGAAATTTCTTTGGGGTAGAATACAGGACTCAAGAAAAATTAATGTCTTTCCGTAAAGTAGGAGTCTCACATTCGTACATAGCACAGACCCTCAAGCAGGCAACATTAGGAATAGTTTCAACGCAGTATTGCAAATGTTTAAAACAATTTTATACATTAGTTTTGGACTTTAATAGAAATGCCGAATTTAATACATTGATGGCCATAAAAAAATACCAGTTTATAGGAATGACATTAGGTCAACATTCAAATTCCCACTTTAAAGTAGTAACATACTTTACAGTTTTTAAAGCACTTGCATAAACATCCTATCATTTGTTCCCTACAGCAATCTTGTGTGGGTGGTGGAGCACGTAGTAATAATTTTATTTTACTGTTAAGGGAACCATCTCAAGTTAAATGATTGCCCAATTTATTCTTTAATTCAATAAACTCTAATGCATGCCAGATACATTGCCAGGTGTGGACTGGGTGCTTTATTTTCATCCAATTAAAATTTAAACCAGCAGAATCCCACATGAGTGGTATTTTGCCCCTATCTTGGTAGGAAGATAATGTTTTTGAAAAACACGCTGCCTCATGTGCCTTATTAGGCAAAAGAGCAAAACTTTGGATTGTGCATTAGGGAGACACATCTATTACCATTCAATCTATTAGAACTCTGGTTAAATCAATCCATCAATATATTTATTGAACGCCTACTGAGTGGAGAGTACTGTATCTGTAAATAAGGAAGATACATGACAGATAAAGACAAATTCCTGTCCTCAAGAAGCTTATGAAGAGCTCTCCAGTAATTGTAAATATCAGTGTTAAAATCAGTACAATAAACATCCAATCCCAGCATTTTGTCTGCCTGTGACAATTCTCTATTAGATTCTAAATTTGTTTTTTTAAATGAGAGTGGAAATTCCATTATTGTGCTTTGAAAGAAAACATAACTTCATTTTAATATTTCTATTAAATTACAGATAATAGAAGACAGGGATAAAAGAAGAGGTGTACTCAAAGGAGGGTGAAGGGAGGTCACCTCCAAAAACTTGGAAATTGGTCTACAGCAAGAATTAAAACTACCCAAAACCATATACAATTATTAAGATTATCTGGGGGCTTTTACATATATTTCTGGTAAAGGAAGATGAGGGTACAGCTTGGTGGACCTCAACTAAAAGATGATTGTAAATAACAAGGATGAAAAAAAAGGTCTGCTTAGAATCTAGAAAATTTTTTCAGAGAGCAAGAGTTTGACAAGAGTGAAGTTTGTACTTCAGTCATTGGAAAGAGCTCACTCTCAGGTTTCACTAGAACCTGGATTAAATCTCAAAAGATGGGCCCTTGGGTGGCTAAATTGGTTAAGTGGGTAAGCGTCCGACTCTTGGTTTTGGCTCAGGTCATGATCTTGTGGTTTGTGAGAGTGAGCCCCGTCATGGGCTCTGCACTGATAGTGTGGAACCTGCTTGGGATTCTCTCTCCCCCCTTCACTCTGCTCCTCCCTCCGCTCCTCGCATGCGCTCTCTCTTAAATAACTCTCAAAAGACTTCTCTGTTACAAAGCCATTTTGAATAAGCAACTTACTAATTGATAAGTCCAATTAACAGTTGAGCCTCCAGGGCACCTTGACACAGGAAATGGATGCCCTACATGGTAGACAAAAGTATTGTAATCACTGGAAAAATATATCAATTCTTTGTGGATTAATAAGCACTTTGGGAAGGAAGCTGGTCAATCAGGACTTCTGTGCAGCTGTCGTTCTTGACAACCAGTGGATGTCGTCCTATTTTAGGGAGGTAGAGTTGAGTGTTTGCAAGGGAGATTACAAGCAAAGTCCACCCCTGACGGGAGGGAATGACTAGAATCGAGAGAGGGAGTCAGATCCTATTTCAAGAGGAAACAGGAGTGGGATCTGGAATTGGAACCAAGAACCTGTTCCATTGATCCACCGATCACCTATTTCTCTTTATTTCCAACGAGCTCCTCTCTCTCAGATTAGAAACCCATCTTTCTGATCAAAAAATCAAACTAGGGGCACCTGGGTGGCTCAGTTGGTGAGCATCCGACGTCGGCTCAGGTCATGATCTCGTGGTCTGTGAGTTCGAGCCCCCCGTGTCAGGCTGTGTGCTGACAGCTCTGAGCCTGGAGCCTGCTTCACATTCTGTGTCTCCCTCTCTCTCTGCCCCTCCCCCACTCATGCTCCATCTCTCTCTCTCTCTCTCTCTCTCAAACATAAAAAATTTTTTTTAATCAAACTTTCCCTTAATGACATATTCCTCTCTAAGAAGGCAAGCTTCCTATTTCCACGTCTTGTTTCTCTTTAATTCGTCAACCAACTATGATATGTCTCTCACCTCCATGTCCACACTCACTCAATCTGCCCTGCCAATGATCCCTCCTCTCTTTGGCAAATCCAGTGGATTCTCCTGAGGTCCATTTGCTCGACATTTGTAGGATCTGACCCTGTTTCACTCCTTCTCTTTTTTGAAACCTACTCTCTTGGCTTCTGAGCTACAACTCTCCTGGTTCTGTCCCGCTCTCAGACTATCCCTCATCTCATCACCCTTCCCTGACCACGAGATTGGGCTGGGTACCCTTCCTTTGGGCTTTAGCCTGACCACCTCTCTGCCACTACATTTACCCTGTTATGTTAAGAGAGTCTATTTATGAGCTATCTCCCCAGATAGTGGTAAACTCCAAAATAAGTTGTAAGGTCTAAAAGACAGCCAATGTCCTACTTATCTAGATTCCTACCAGGGAGCGTGAAGCCAGGCACGTTGGAGGTGACTTTTTTTTTGTATCCTAACTTCAGGGACAAGGCCAGATGGAGCACATAGGGGTGAATAGGGAGATCTCAACCCGAAGTCCACATGGGATGGGCACCTAGGGCTTGTTCAACTCCAGATCTTTTGGCCTGCTGTACCACTTTCAAACGCCATAGGCTACTGAAGGGAGTATTTCCTAACATACTGGCTGGGCTTAAAGGTAGTAGACTTTGAGTATCCAGAGTCAAGCAAGCAGGGACAATGACTGCTGGGGGAAAGAACTTTCTGGACCCCCAAAGCTGAGGACATTATACAGTATGACTGACTTTTCATGGTACGATCACTTCTGTTAGAGGAAGTCAAGGCTACGAATAAAAGGCAGAAAACAGAATATTTGTCAATTCCCTTCGACTTTTTGATTCACTACTCTTTTTTCTCTCCCGTCATTTCTTTTTGGTCTTAAAAAAATGTGCTATGTTTATCTGGCTTGCCTATGTATATCTAATTTTAGATTGCAAGCTGTGGGGCAGAATAATGTCTTTATATGTGCAGCATCTCACTGTGGATGCCTGAGAATGTCTAATGACATCAACATCATTCAATTAACCTATAAAAATAAAATAAAATGTAAAGTACTCCAGAGAACTTGTTCACTGGAACTTCACCAGAGATTTATAAATGATTTTCAGCCATATCCAGATATACTCAGAATATATCTAGAATAATTTATAGTATTTCATGTAATGTATGACAAAAGTTGACTGACCTTATAAGACCTTTAGGTATTACCGTGGGATTTCGTTGAGATGAATAATAATGAAATATAGCAGCCCTCTCCCACCTGAAGAGAGAAACTCTCTGTAGATCCTTGAAATAGAACAATATTAAATAATGTCCATAACAATACCCAAGTATAGAATGTTTAAGAAGATTAGCTATCTGCTTCCTTGGTTTGCTCGGTTGGTGAGGAACACAACACCTACTCAAATTTGTAAATGGTCATGCCCATGGTCAGAATTCCTACGACCAGGGTCCTGTTCAGATTTTGTCTTTTCTTCCACACGCATGACATATTTTCCTCACATCAAGAACAAAGAAAAAGATTTATAAAAGCCTTTGAAATTGTCTCTAACATTGTGTGTCCGATGATGTAACATGACATGACATTTGTTGTGAGGAAATGGCTGCCAAGAAAGGAGATCCCGAAACAGGATCATAAGGGTCATAAACACAGGCTCATAAACACAAACAATATTGGGAGAGAAAAACAATTAATGGCTTTGTTGTAGAGAAACGCAGAGAAGCCTCAGAATATTTAGGTTTCCTTACAAAGTGCTCTTCAACGGCATTGCCATCTGTGTTAGGCCAGTGTTCTTGTTACAGTGCTAACGACAGGCTTAGTACTGCAACAGCAAAGCCATTACCTACCCAGCAGGATTATGATGAGACTTGAGTAAGATATTATTTATAAGTCTAAATTACATAATGTATAGGGCTGCCATTTTTGAGCAACTCCTATTTCTATAAATATAACTTTTCAAAGTGTTTACTTGTTTTGAGAGAGAGAGAGAGAGAGAAATCACGAGTGGGGGAGGAGTAGAGAGAGAGGGACATCAGGCTCCATGCTGACAGCGTGGCTCATTGTAGGGCTTGATCTCGCAACCCAGAGATCGTGACCTGAGCCTAAATCAAGAGTCTGATACTTAACTGACTGAGCCACCCAGGCACTCCTGTAAGTATAGCTATTAAACAGAGACAGACACATGTAGACCTACAAAAGATACAACGGTCATTGTCCTAAACTAATGTAGAGAACAGAAAAATGCAATGGCTACATTGAGACCATGATAAGTATTAGACGAGCAACCAAAAAATCCTAAGTCAATTGCCTCTCTAGGTTGTGGATTAAGTGGGGAGGGTCAATGTGAGAACTTTGAATGGCTTACATTCTAGGACAATGGTTCCTAAGGTCCAAATAGCCTAATTACATAAGTTCAAGTATAAACTATGAGACAAATACATTTCAGGAAAATAGAAGAAATTATGTTAATACTAAGCACTAATATTTACTGAGCATTTACATGCCCCCTCACAATAACCCTATCAGGTATGAAGCTGCAATACTGCCAATGAGGAAATCAAGGCTTAAAGAACAACTTTGATTCAAACACAGGCAGTGGGATTTAAGAAGGCCAGCACAGGGGCGCCTGGGTGGCTCAGTCAGTTAAGCGTCCGACTTTGGCTCAGGTCATGATCTCACAGTCTGTGAGTTCGAGCCCCGCGTCGGGCTCTGTGCTGACAGCTCAGGGCCTGGAGCCTGCTTCGGATTCTGTGTCTGCCTCTCTCTCTGCCCCTCCCTTGCTCATGCTCTGCCTCTCTCTGTCTCAAAAATAAATAAAAACATTAAAAAAAAAATAAGAAGGTCAGCACTTGGGATAACGAGAGGAAGGGGCACTATAAGGTGGAGGAAATAACATCAGGAACGTCATGAGGTGGAATAAGCCAGACGTGTTTAGGCCCTGACAAAATCCCATGATTGAAACATGGCAGACACGATGGGGTAAAGGCAAGTGAAAGCGTGAGAGAGGGGAGCAAGCACAAGGAAGAAAACATGGGGGCTTACATGAAAAGGGAGCACTGGATCCAATCTTGCGGCCTCTGGTTTATGAGAAGGCAACCCTGGTGGTGGAGTAAAGACATTAAATTTGAAAGAGGAGAGACAGGGGCGCCTGGGTGGTTCAGTTGGTTAAGCATCCGACTTCGGCTCAGGTCATGATCTCATGGTTTGTGGGTTCGAGCCCTGTGTCGGGCTCTGTGCTGACAGCTCGGAGCCTTGATTCTGTGTCTCCTTCTCTCTCTCTGCCCCTCCCCACTTGTGCTCTCTCAAAAAAAACTAAATATAAAAAAAAAAAATTAAAAAAAAAAAAAGAAAGAGGAGAGAAAAAGGAAGATCAATTAAGATATTCTTGGAAGTGTTCTGGATTAATCTTCCTGGAAGTGAAGTCAAAGAAAACACATTCTTACTGTCTAACAAAAAGAAGCACACCAGTTTATTCAGGAAGACAAACTTTTTTACTGTAGCAAACCTGAAAAAAAAGCTTTATTGTATAACTCTTTATATAAAAGCCATCAAATTATAGAATTCGGGCATTCATTCCTTCATTCACTACAAACCAAATATTCGTTTAGGCCTATAGCAGGTGTTATTTAAAGTACTGCATATAACACATTAAAACCAGTAAAGTCTCTGCCTTCACAGAGCTTACTTTCTAGAAAATTGGGCAACTGTCTTAGTGACTTTACAAAACTGCAGGAACAATTTTCATGTGGATGTTTTTCTTTTGTCAACTCTTAATAATGGCTAATTACAATCCGGCAAAGTTATTTCTGTTGAGAGCCAAATTTGACATCAAGCTTACCAAATCTCTAGAAACTGAGGGTCAGGTAGCCTTGAGGCAACATATTTCTTATATCAATAGGCTTTTTAAGAAGGTAGATTGAAGTCACTTTCAAACTGAGGTCTCTGGTCAGTGACTAAAGGACAAGTACTCTGGATTGGTGATTAAAAAGGTATATATATATTTACATATATGAACTTTACTCATTCAGTATATATTTACTGAGTGATATATTAAGAACCTTGAAACACTGCAGGTATAGAAATGGGCAAGAAAAGAGGCTCCTGGGTGGCTCAGTCGGTTCAGTGTCCGACTCCTGACCTCAGCTCAGATCTTAATCTCAGCTCAGGTCTTGATCTTGGGGTCATGAATTCAAGCCCCGCATTGGGCTCTACTTTGGGCAAGGAGTCTACTGAAAGAAAGAAGAAAGAAAGAAAGAAAGAAAGAAAGAAAGGTGGGAGGGAAGGAAGGAAGGAAGAAGAAAGAAAGAGAAATGTGCAAGACAATCTCTGCGTTAAAGAATATGTGATGACTTTAATATCATTGACTTCATCTGTGTGTGTGGATATATTTTTAACCTTAGTGAATGGATTGTGAGTTTCTCTAGAAAACTTGATTATTTGAACTTTCTTAGAGATTTATAAATAACTTCAAGGTACTGTTCTCTAGGATATACCTAGAATAACTTATATCTCATTATATAAGACAAATCAGAGTTCATGAGGCTTTTAAGTCTAATATTAAGAGGTCTATTTGTTGTGACTAATGAGAGACCAAAGCAACCTCCAATTGAACAAGTATACTTTCTGGAGACCTCTATAATTGTCAAGTATTACATGAAAGATGCAGATAGTCTAATGGGGGTGACAGACATGATTGCCAACAATTACAATGCAACACGATACATGGTATATAGTCGTAGGCTGAGCATAGGGTGTTCTGGATACACAGACAGGTGCATTGAATTCAACTTTGGGTGCTTGGGGCTAGAGGTGAAAGGAGCAATCAGGCTGGGTTTCCCTAATGTAATATCAGCCACCATTTATCAAGCCCATTTACTCAACACACGGCTCACGGGAAGAACAAAGTGAAGCCCAGAGGACACAGCTAAACCCAGGTCCAGGCCTACAAGAGATGCACTTGGTGATGGTGACAGTTTCTCGGGGGTAGGCCCTGATAGAGAGCCCTGTGGCAGCTCTCCCGAGTCATAAGTCACCTACCTGTCAGATTAAATGAAGAAACTCAACTCTGGTTTTGTATTGTTAATTATTAGGCATCTAGGTTATTAGGTTATTATTAATTATTAGGCATATCCTATAACTGTGGTTCACTGGTTTATTTTGCTTCTTCTTTAAGGATATCAATCAGGTATGAACAACTCCTTTCTAGAAGAAAATATACTTGAGCTAAATGATGGTGGATAACTGCTCATGTCCTTACAAGTGTACTTTGAATGATTGTAGTTAAAGAATCATGAGTGTAATCACCTGTCCAATGTGTCTCTGACTGGGAAACCTGTAGTTGTAGGGTCTGGATTTTAAGCCTTTTTTAAAAATCTAACTTTATTTTAGAGAAAGAGTGAGAGAGCAAGTAGGGGAGAGGGCCAGAGGGAGAGAGAGAGAGAGAGAGAGAGAGAGAGAAAGAAACTCAAGTAGGATCCATGCTCAGTGCTTAGCACACAACACAGGGCTTGATCCCACAAACCTGGGATCATGACCTGAGCAGAAATCAAGAGTCCGACGCTCAGCGGACGGAGCCACCCAATCACCCCATGCCTACTTTTATTTATCTTTTTTATTTACATTGATTTATTTTTGAGAGGCAGAATGAGATAGAACATGAGTGGAGGAGGGGCAGAGAGAGGAGACACAGAATCTGAAGCAGGCTCCAGGCTCCGAGCAGGCATTCAGCACAGAGCCCGATGCAGGGCTCGAACCCATGAACCGTGCGTGAGATCGTGACCTGAGCCGAACTCAGACACTCAACGGACTGAGCCACCCAGGCGCCCCACCTCAAGCCTACTTTTAATCAGTTAGAATTACTTTAGGTTTACCAGGTGATACCATTTCCTTTTCACTAATAGTTTTGGAACACTGTCCATTCCTTTCCATACAAAAACTAATTTTTAAAAGATCAGATGAAAATAGCCTATCTGCCATTTAACTATTGATAAACTCATTTGCATTTCAAAGCAAAATCCTCAGGAAGGAAACTTAAGAAGCTGGAAGCCACTCTATCCCAGAACTCAGAAGGGTTAGTTGTCTGCCTGTCTGTGGATGAAGACAAGAGGACAGAACCAAAAATTCCTACGTATCATCTGAGCACGCAGAATGAAGTCTCACTGAGTGGCAAAGTAATTGATCTGGATAAGTGAGATGCATTCGAAGAGAAAAGCAGAGAAAAAATTGAATGTTGTGTGGTAGTTTCACTGTTAGTGCTAATATTTATATTACTATTCAATCCTTTTATCATCAGGCAAAAGAAATGACTGATTACGCTAACTTTGTCAAGAATCCAACATTTTTATTTACAGTGATAATTGTTCATTGAATTGTAAAAAAGGGAAATATAATTTGAGTGAAGATTTTGAAAAATTGAAATAGGCATATTGGAATGTGAGAACTAAGTTGGAAATATTAATATAAACTAATAACATACCATAAAATAGGTTTTTTCTAGCTCTGTTCAGTGAAATGGGCAAGGAATAATATTACTCCCCCACATGAGCCTGAGGATATACACTTCTAATGCCGACAGTTTTGGGTCTAATATTATTTTTCAATTGAAGGAAACACAATATGTCTCAGAAAAATGGCTGATTCGTGTCTGGGTCTGGGAAGATATAGGTAAGTCTTGGAATATTTTATTGGGGCGGAAAGCAGTATCTGTGCTTTAAAAAAAGCAATGGTGCCCCACAGAAGAACACAGAGGCTGATTTAAAGGACCACTCACTGGCTTTATTCTGTCAATTTGAGTATAAAAAGCAAAATGATAACGGTGGTTAGTTCAAATGTGTTAATTTGTGAAAAGCTGGGTTCATAATGACAGCACAAATGATAAAAGTTGACAAATTGTACTAAAGAAGTTGAACATAATTGAATCTCATTACTCAGCCTTACCGTGTTAGCACTATTGACTCATTTATTGAATCAGTGCAGAATATCGAATTCAGTAAGTTATCAACTATGTTAGTTTTACTTAATCTAACCTGCTTACTTAATCTAGTCTGCTATACTAGTGCAGACTGATTTTTTGTAATGACGAAATTTTATGCCAACCTGCCTTAGAAATCTAATGCTGGGAGTTCCGACTGCACCTCTAAATGCCGTTCTAGTGAGTCATCTTGGAGAAACCAGTGTCGGAATATATTTGTATTATTGTACTCCTGAGTCTCTTTGGATTGATCAGCTAAGTTTTAAGAGCTAGTTCAGAGCCCTGGTGGTATTTTGCATAACTCTACAGCAGTCTGGCTGATAGAACTTTCCATGATGTGAAAACGTTTTATGTCTGTGCTATCCAAATGACAGCCATTAGTCACCTGCAGCGAATGGCTACTGAGCACTTGAATTGTGGCTCGTGTAACCAAGGAGCGGAATGTGAACGTTGATTTTATTTAAATTAATTTAAATTTAAAATTAAATAGGCCTGTGACTACTGCACTGGACAGCATAGGTCTAGATTTTAAATCTCCTCGTAGTTAATCATGGAGCATAACTTTAGGTTTAACCAACAACATACATTCTTTCTCACCAATCCTGGAACATTGCCCATTTTCTTTAAGGTAAGTCTCTATATGGAAAAAAATGTAGGATTTCTTATGCATCCTACAGACACCTTACGTATACACAAGTAATGATAGCACACCCTTAATGTATACAAGGCTTTTCCTTCTTAACATATTTTAGGGGTCACTCTGTATCAGTGCATCAACAGTCTCCTTTATCCTTATGACTACATAGTCCTAACAATCTATTTGAAAGGGTCCCAGAAGATGGCCTGTCTACTATCTTGACAACTGATGAGATAGCTTGCATGTAGCATGTGAAGAATCTTAATGTCACAACAACACAGGTGAGGATAGCAGCAGGTGGAATCTATGGCACCCCTACCCAGTGGACCCCACCCACATAGAGGAGGCCCCAACTTTAAAATACCTAGTCCTGTTCTTTTAAACTTATATTTTGAACCAAATCATGCTAACTTTTGTGAAATGACCCAAGGTGTCATATTATGGTAACACGGACTGTGATTTTTTAAAAAAATAGTATGATCACAATTTTAATAACATGTAAGCTTCTCTAGTGGCTCTCCATTGCACGTAGAATAAAATCCAAACTCCTCACCAAGACCCACCAGGATTTGTGTGATTGGGCTCCAGACTTCTTAATCACTAGGCTCCAACCACCTAGGCCTCTTAACAGAGCCAGCCCTTTCCTGCCTCAGGGCCTTGGTACCCACTCTTCCCTCAGTCTACTTTGCTCTTTCCTGGGCTCTTTCTGTCACTCTCTACTTCATTCTTCAACCTCAGCTTAAATGTCACTGTCTTCCTGATGTCTTTTCTCCATGTGCCATCCATCCATAGCACTCCACCCCCACCCCAACATTACTTTCTTCATAGCGCTTATTATAATCTATAATTATTTTGTTTATTTACATTTTATCTCTCTACTATTAGAATATAAGATCCCTGAGAGCAGGAACTTGAACCGTCTTCACTGATATATCTCCAGGGCCTACAACAGTATAGGGCCATACAGTTGGCATACAATTAATATTTGCCAAGACAAAAAAATGTTGAGTGAGCAAATACTGAATGCATTTCACACATAGTGCCCGGAACTTGAGGGCCTTTGGACAAGTTCCATGCCTTTCAAATAGTCCCTCATAATTGAATAATCATAGTAAATTACTCTAAAAGAAATGTGGTTTTTATATGCTTTTGCTTCCACTAACATCTATCTGTAGTCCTATTCATTTCTTTTGTAAGTCGGAGGTGTTTACTATGTGTGAATCACAAAAGCTACTTGCAATCTGCTGTGATATGTCATCTATGAAGTGTGGCTGCTGAGGCCATAATGGTATGTGCTTCTCATCTTGCAATCTTTTAGAGTCATTATGTCAACACGTGTTGGTCATTATGTCAACATTTGTTAGACAAGTGCTTATCTCGTCATTCCTGAAAAATATACATTCATGCGGTGCTTTAAAGTTTGCAAAAAGTGTTTTATTGCTGTCAACTCATTTGATCTTTCACAAATACCTCTACCCTGTAAGGCATCATATGGCTATTTTACTGGTGAGGTTACCGGAACTCAGGAAAGATTAAATTTTGCTTAAAACAACATAACTGGTAGGGGCGCCTGGGTGGCGCAGTCGGTTAAGCGTCCGACTTCAGCCAGGTCACGATCTCGCGGTCCGTGAGTTCGAGCCCCGCGTCGGGCTCTGGGCTGATGGCTCAGAGCCTGGAGCCTGTTTCCGATTCTGTGTCTCCCTCTCTCTCTGCCCCTCCCCCGTTCATGCTCTGTCTCTCTCTGTCCCAAAAAAAATAAATGTTGAAAAAAAAAAAAAAACAACATAACTGGTAAAAGATAGAGCTCATAAGTGAACTCAACTCTCCCAAGCCAAACTCCTAAGTTCAAATCTTTGGCTTTTTTGGCCACACCACAGCTATTCTAACACTCCTGTTTGATAAAACTTGGTAGTTTACAAAGTACTTCCACATAAGCCATCTCATTTCATCCTCTGTGGTTGACAAGGCTGGTAAAATTCCTTCCCTGAAGAACTTATATAGTCTCTTTAAGAAAATGGTATACAGGTGCGCCCAAGTGGCTCAATCGGTTGAGCGTCTGACTTCGACTCAGGTCATGATCTCACGGATCATGGTTCAAGCTCCGGGTCAGACTCTACGCTGACATCTCAGAGCCTGGAGCCTGCTTCGGATTTTGTGTCTCCTTCTCTCTCTGCCCCTCCCCTGCTCATGCTCTGTCTCTCAAAAATAAACAAACATTTAAAAAAAAAATTTAAAAAGAAAAGAAAATGACATAATGCAAAACTGAAGAATTTTTAGAGGGTAATATAGAGACATGGAAATTAGTTATGGAAATGTATACAGATGCCAAGGAGATTATGAATTGTATTTGGGTGGGTGCTAACAGGATTTAGAGGAAGAGGAAGAAATCAGGTTCACAGGGCCAGAAACAAGAGGGATCTGAGCCTTCCATTCAGAGGCAACGAGCTATGTATGCAAAGACGTGCATGTAGACACAGTGTTGTGTGGACAACATGACAAGCAAATTAGCTTGACAAAAATAAGGGGCTCCATCAAGAAATCATGAAAGCTGAGGATGCCAAGATGTGGAGTACCCCTAGTTGTTCGAAGACGTTAGATGTCAAGGAGAACTTGGGTTTTATTTGACAGATATTGAGAAGCTGGCACAAGCTCACGCAAATAAAATATTCGAGATGAAAATAAATGGCTCTTCGGCAGCTTTGTGTAGAATGAATTGCGGCAGGGGACACTGACCGAAGGCCAGGGCAGTAATCCTGATGCAAGGTGACACAGCCAGAGACTGCAGTGGTGACTGAGGAAACGGGAAGGAAGGTGGACCTTGCAGAGAAAGGCTCATGGAGAATGATGGATTAGAGGAGCGGGGAAGGGGAGGGAAGAGTGAGAAACCACTACAGGGTTTCCAGCCTGCTGAGCTGGGCTGATAGGTGCAATAAACACGTTATTTCTGCAGGGAAGCCCTTCAGCTGAGGCCAAGAGCAGACAAGTGAGGATAAAGAAGGGATGAACTAAGTTTGTGAAATGCAAGTCTGAGATAATGCAAGGATATTTAGCTGAAGGCCTGCAAGCAAACTGAGAAACCAGTCTGGCAAGAGGGTGAGAAGTCAGGACGTATGTTGTGTCATTTTTGCTAAATGCACCCAGGCTGCCTACCCACACAGCCTCAAGTGCCCTTTTCTTGGCAATTCGCTGTTGAGAAGAGTTCACTTTTATAGGTTGGAACATTTCCTTGTGAACTTTCTCTATGGTATCATAAGAAAAGGAAAAGGAGCAATCCCTACCAAAATAACACCGGCATTCTTCACAGAGCTGGAACAAACAATCCTAAAATTTGTATGGAACCAGAAAAGACCCAAATAGCCAGAGCAATCTTGAAAAAGAAAACCAAAGCTATAGGCATCACAATCCCAGACTTCAAACTGTATTACAAAGCCGTAATCATCAAGACAGTATGGTACTGGCACAAAAACAGACACCAGATCAATGGAACAGAATAGAGAACCCAGAAATGGACCCACAAACATATGGCCAACTAATCTTTGACAAAGCAGGAAAGAATATCCAATGGAATGAAGACAGTCGCTTCAGCAAATGGTGCTGGGAAAACTTGAACAGCGACATGCAGAAGAATGAACATGGACCACTTTCTTACACCATACACAAAAATAACTCAAAATGGATGAAAGATCTAAATGTAAGACAGGAAGCCATCAAAATCCTAGAGGAGAAAACAGGCAAAACCTCTTTGACCTCGGCCACAGCAACTTCTTACTTAGCACGTCTCCAGAGGCAAGTGAAACAAAAGCAAAAATGAAGAAGCTACTGGGACCTCATCAAAATAAAAAGCTTTTGCACGGCGAAGGAAACAATCAGCAAAACTAAAAGGCAACCAATAGAATGGGAGAAGATATTTGCAAGTGACATATCAGGTAAAGGATTAGTATCCACAATCTATAAAGAACTGATCAAACTCAACATCCAAAAAACAAATACTCCAGTGAAGAAATGGGCAAAAGTCATGAATAGACACTTCTCCAAAGAAGACATCCAAATGGCCAACCGACACATGAAAAAATGCTCAACATCACTCACCATCAGGGAAATACAAATCAAAACCACAATGAGATACCACTTTACACCTGTCAGAATGGCTAACATTAACAACTCAGGCAACAACAGATGTTGGCGAGGATGCGGAGACAGAAGATCTCTTTTGCACTGCTGGTGGCAATGCAAGCTGGTGCAGCTATTCTGGAAAACTGTATGGAGCTTCCTCAAAAAATTAAAAATAGAACTACCCTACGACCCAGGAGTTGCACTAGTAGGTGTTTATCCAAGGGATACGGGTGTGCTGTTTTGAAGGGGCACATGCATCTCAATGTTAATAGCAGCACTATCAACAATAGCCAAAGTATGGAAAGAGCCCAAATGTCCATTGATGGGTGAATGGAGAAAGAAGGTGTGGTATATATATATACAATGGAATATTACCAGGCAATCAAAAAGAATGAAATTTTGCCATTTACAACTACATGGATGGAACTAGAGGGTATTATGCTAAGCGAAACTAGTCAGTCAGAGAAAGGCAAATATCATAGGACTTCATTCATATGAGGACTTTAAGATACAAAACAGATGAACATAAGGGAAGGGAAGCAAAAATAATATAAAAACAGGGAGGGGGACAAAACATAACAGACTCTTAATTATAGAGAACAAACAGAGGGTTACTGGAGGGGTTGTGGGAGGGGCGATGGGCTAAATGGGTAAGGGGCATTAAGGAATCTACTCCTGAAATCATTGTTGTACTATATGCTAACTAACTTGGTGGTAAATTAAAAAATAAATTAAAAAAAATTTTTAAAAATTTTTTAAATAAAATCTTTTTTTTTAATGAAAAAAAAAAAAAGGAAAAGGAAAGGATTTTAAAAATGCAGTAAGACTTTTTACCCTGAAATGATTATTTAGAAGTTACTTTGGGGGTGCCTGGGTGGCTCAGTCGGTTAAGCATCCGACTTTGGCTCATGTCATGATCTCATGGATCGTGGGTTCAAGCTTCTGGTTGGGCTCTATGCTGACAGCTCAGAGCCTGGAGCCTGCTTCGGATTCTGTGACTCCCTCTCTCTCTCTGCCCCTCCCCTGCTCATGCTCTGTCTCTCTCTGTCTCTGACAAATGAATAAACATTTAAAAATGTATATGTATGTTAAAAGTTACTTTGGTTTTTTAAGTTTAATATTTGTTACCTTCAAATTAAAAATTTGTGGTGAAGCTTTTACATTAAATATATCTATTTTATTATTCAATTTATAAATCTAGTAAATTGATGTCCGCTTCACTTGGCTAATCGTTTGAAACTGCGTTCATTAATTTAATAATTTGAATAGTTTTTCAAACACATCAATTTTCTGACTAACAAACTCTAGCAAATTCTTAAGTCATTCTCATAAAACTGATAAACACATATGGTGTTTTCTTAAAAATTCCAATATAGTGTATACGCTTTTAAAAGATTTTTAACTTAAAATCAAAAGCCTTAATAATTAGTTACACACTTTATTATTTTTATTTTTTTATTTTCAACTTTTTTTAATGTTTATTTTTTAGAGTGAGAGAAAGACCGACCGAGTACGAGTGGGGGAGGGGCAGAGAGAGGGAGACAGAATCCGAAGCAGGCTCCAGGCTCTGAGCTGTCAGCACAAAGCCTGATGCGGGGCTCAAACTCACACAATGTGAGATCATGCCCTGAGCCGAAGTCAGACACTTAAGCGACTGAGCCACCCAGGCGTCCCTATTTATTTATTTTGAGAGAGAGAGAGACAGAGAGAGAAAATGCATACACAAGTCGGGGGAGAGGCAGAGAGGGAGAGAAAAGCACAGCTGAAATCAAGAGTTGGACACTTAACCTACTGAGCTACCCAGGTGCCCCAGTCAGTTATACACTTTAAATCAGCATTGCAAAGTTCATTTTCAGATACTTTATTAAAATTAAAATATTTCTATTAAATATGAGTATTTAAAACCTTAAACATTAGAGGCATTTAAAATACCAACTAGGTAGATTCTTTACTGTAAAAATATAACACCATGAGGTGTGATTTCCTTCACCGTAGCTCTCTTTAATTCTAAATCTTCCCGGGACTGAGGGATGCATATTTACTAAGACAACAATTATGTCAGCGGAAGCAAATTTAGGAACACCTTCCCAAGAAATGGCTGGGTTTACCTTCTTAGCTAGGAGGTTTCTGCATGATTAGAGTGTCTCTTGGCCTCTGGGCCTTCAATTTTTGCCTTCTCTCTAGTGGTTCTCTCTCTCTTGCTTCTCTCTAAAGGCAGGGTTCAGCTTTCCCTCTAGAAGGGATTCCAGTTCTGTACTTTCTTCTTGTCACCTGCTTAAAAGCTGGTGCCTTCCCTCTCTCAGGATCCCACTGTACTCAGGGAGCCTCTGGAGGCCTACACTGCTGCCTACATAGGCCTGGACCAGGTCGAGTCTCCTTGATAACCCACTGTAGTCTGAACCTCTTTGATCCTTCATCACCCTTCAGTGGGAAGAAAAAATACACAGCTAAGATTAAAAGCAGTCAACAGAATTCCCTTTAGGAGAAAAAAACTGCCTCTAGCTAAAGAACTTGACTTAGCGCAACACCTTCTCAGGCCTTTTGATTGTCAAAAGGTAGTCCTAAGGGGATAAGTTACGAGTGAGTCAAAGGGCTTGGCATGATGAAGAATAAACTTTGAGTTCCAGACAGCAGAATGAGAGAGAAGAGGAGAAAAATTAGAGCAAATGAGGAGACAGAGGAGCTGAGCTCAAGGGTGTAAGGACAAGGTGGGTGGATGGACCCTGCCAGGAGGGGCCTATGAAAATTCCCTGTTGATGGGAATGGTGCCTGGACCATTGGGACAGGGAGACGTGATGTTCTTGGGGAACAGTCGGTGTTCCCTTCTCCGTCAGGACCGTAGTGCTGTCCTAGGAAAATTAACCTGACAGTGCTGAGGTGTGGTTGGATCAGAGCTGAGAGACTGGAGGTAGAGAAGAGTTGGGGGTCAATCACAACTGTCTAGGAATTGAGACTTTAAATACTAGTGAGGTGTTGACTGGTAAAGGAGCGGAAGCCCCAGATGGAAGAGAGAGTATCAATAGGAGTGGGAGCCAAATTGAGAGAGGCCAGTGAGACCATTCACAGAAGGAACGAAGCCAGACAATTGGGGGTGGGCTGGGCAGGAAGGAATGAAGAGGGTAGAGGGCAAGGGGTAGCCATGTTGAGTATGAGGCGTTGGACCCTTCTGGCGAGTTCTATGGCTGGAGGTAATGGCACAGCAGTGGTGTCTGAAACAGTGTAAACGCTTCCGAGGGATTGAACTTAGGGAGGAAAGAACAGACTGTGCATCACAGGACTCCAAGAGCTCTGCCCATTTGAATTAGGGAGATGCGGACGGGAGAAGGAACCCCTGAGGAAAATGGAAAGAAATGGCATGAAAGAGAGGAGATCTCAGAGAGGGCCAAATCGTAGAGACCTGAGAATAAATGCAATTAGCCCAACACATCTAATTCAGTTTAGTTGGTCAGCCACGCATGACACGTCTTCATTGTGCCAGACCCACAGCAGACAGACAGCAGGAAAACAAGATGGCTGAGGCTGTCCCAGGTAAAGCTACTTCCTGATGCAGGGGGAATCTGCTGGGAAACAGGCCGGCCTGGGTATGGGTTGGAAGGGGGAGGTGGGGCCTCGGTGGGAGGGCCACAGGACAGCAGTTCTCAAATTTTATGGCACATCACGCTCACTCTGAGGGCTTGTTAAAACACAGATTCCTGGGCCACACCCCTAGAGTCTGATTCCGCAGGTCAGGGTGGGGCCTGAGAATCTGCATTTCTGAGAAGCTCCGGGTGACGCCCGATGCTGCTGGTTCCTGGACTGCAAGGAGAACCACTGCCCTGGGCTGCTGGTGGTGTGGGGCTGGAGGTATAAGAGTGCAGAGAAACCTGTATTCCTTCCTGCTCTAGGGGTCTCCAGGTCTGACCACCGGGGTTCTGCCACGTGCCCTCTAGTCTTCTCCCCACAACGTGAACCACTGCAGTCACAGCTTCTAACTCCAAAGCCCTGTCTGAAAGCCTGCTGCTTCTGAACATTGTGCTGGAAACCTCTCCCCAGTCCCCCCAGCCCCTGCTTCTCCCCATGACAGATACAAGTTTCCCGTCTCTATTTGGCTGCTACAGAGAGGCCTCCCTCAAGTACCTGGAAATAAGGTCGGGTTCTTAAAGTCTGAAATCCACACTTAGAGGATCAACGCAAAAGCTGAAAGGATGGCCTTTGCCAACAGGTCTCATCAGTAACTTCATTAAAAGATTAATGAGAAGGAGCACCCAGGCCAGGAGGTAGAGGGGTTTGGTCAGCCAGGGAAGTCGAAAGGGAATTACAGAGGCTAGCTTGGGCAGTGACTACCCGGGCTTTGGCCGGGGGAGAAGGAACATCGGTGAACAGATTTCTAATATGGTGCCATTGGCAAGCCCATTCCTGATGGGGGGATGAGGGCATCACATTTCTTTAGCCTGATTCCGTGAGTTGCTTGATTTATCTAGCTGCCCTTGTTCTGATCCTCATTCACCTCCAGGGGTAGGTTGCTTTCCAAGAACACACTGGTCTCTCACACTCCAAGAAAACAGTCCTTAGGAAAGTTCTAGTAATTATTGTAATGAATCTGTTGATATTTTGACTTTGTACATTTTTCAGGAAGTTAGTTAATTTGAGTTAGCCGCTAAGACGTGGCTCTGTTCTCAACATGCTGATGAAATCAGGTTTCTGGGTCTGGCAGGTTGAGTACTCCTAGCAGAGCCCAGACTGGTACATTCACCAAGAGAACATCTCAGGAGACTACCAGTCTTCCCCATTATTCCGCGGGACACATGGTGACAGGCTATGATGATACGGAGCCACAGCCTACCCTGAGGGTTCAAAGAAGGGTCCTTTGAACTCAGATATGACATCTGAGTTATATCTTGAAAGACTGAGCAAGGGTTTGCAGACAAACAGGGATGGGCAGAGCATTCTCAGCATAATCCAGGGCACAGAGAACAGAACTAGCATGGTGAGTTGCAGGAATAACAAATTTAAGTTGAAGGATGACTGGAGAAAGAGGGGTTAAATCAAGGAGCCTCTTGAATCTCATGGGAAAATGGAATCATTTGAGGATTTTTAAACATTTTTTAATGTTTGTTTTTGAGAGAGAGCCGGGGATGGGGGGGGGGTGGGTTTCAGAGAGAGGGAGACACAGAATCTGAAACAGGCTCCAGGCTCTGAGCTGTCAGCACAGAGCCCTACTGGGGCTTGAACCCACGAACCTTGAGATCATGACCTGAGCCAAAGTCGGATGCTTAACCGACTGAGCCCCCCAGGCACCCCATTTGAATTTTTTTTAAGTTTATTTATTTATTTTGAGAGAGAGAGGGAGAGAGAGAGGGGAGAGAGAGAGAGAGAGAAAGAGAGCACACAAGCAGGGGAGGGGCAGAGAGAGAGAGAGGGAGAGAGAGAATCCCAAGCAAGCTCCGCACTGCCAGCACAGAGCCCGATGCAGGGCCCGAACCCACAAATCATGAGATCATAACCTGAGCTGAAATCAAGAGTTGGACACTCAACTGACTGAGCCACCCAGGCGCCCCTTGAGTTTTTTAAGCAAGAGAATGACAGGGCAAATTTGTTTTTACCACTCCAGCTCTAGGGTACAGTATGATTTTAAGGAGCAGCTAGTCTGGAGGCAGTTAGGAGGTTATGGTCTAAAGGAAAAGGTAGTTGTGAATTAGTATAATCCAAAAAAACATTTCAGAAGCAGATACCAGCAGGATTTAATATCTGGACACAAAATGTCAAAAGGAAGCATAAGGGAGATAGAAGGCTAGGAGGACACCCGGGTCCCAGTTTGTGTATCCAAGTAGATGGCAGTGCCATGAACTCGTATATGGAACAGAGGGGAGGGCATCCCAGGGTTTGTTTTGTAGAATCTGAGGGGTGTGGGATTAAGTAGGGTGAAAACAATGCCAGTTTTGAAAATGCCAATCTTGAGGTACGTGTGAGATCTCCAAGTGGAGATGTTCAGCATTCAGTTTTATATAGTTTCTGGGTTCTCAAGAGGGGAAGCCAGGGCCAGACTTAAGATTTGTAAGTTCTCCACATAGACGTGGTGGGTAAGGCCTGAGACTGGATGAGGTTGCCCAGGCAACCAAGGACCATGGTCCAAGGAAAAATTTCCAGGCCGCAACTTTTAGTGGATAGGCAGAGGAAGAGCCCAGGAAGAAGAACAAAGGTCCTGATACCAGAGAAGGAGAAGCAGAATCGAAGAGTTTCAGGAGCCAAGAGAATAGTTTCGAGGAGAGGACGATCTCCCAAGAGACATCCAGGAAATAAGGACTTTAAAGTGCCCATTGGATTCGACACAAAGGGAGTCTTCAGTAACCCTGGGGATGATGGTCCACGGGGTGTGGCGGAAGTGAATAAATGGGGAAGAGGTGAAGACAGTGTGGACCATTCTTTCACATGGCTTGCTGAGCTTCTCCGTTGAGATGCTGGTGTAGACCACAGGCATTTGAACCCAATTAAAATGGTCTGTATGATTCTTCGGAAGGAAGGCTGCTTTTCCACCTGGAATCTCCCTGGGCTCTTAAAAGCAGGGAAGAAGGAAGACGACGTGGGCCTCTTTCCTCCCTTCCCTGCTTCAGGCCGCAAGTGGGATCCAAAGGCTTCCCCATTTACCACCAACATGGAGAGAAAAGGGAGGTTTACTTAGCCTATAGCTTTGAGCAGATTCTGAAAGTCTATTCCGGCCTGCAGGGTATGACCTCTTACCCAGGCTCCTCTTCAAGTCTGTTAGAAGAGAAGGTAAATGAGCGGGAGGTGGTAGAGAACACCAGATTCACTGATGGACCTTTTGTTTTTAGCGTGAAAGGCGTGAACAAGCCCGACAGCAAAGAGCCAGTGGACTAGAGTGACTCAAGACACAGGAGAGAAAGAGTTAATGATGGAAGTGGGTCCTGGAGGAGCTAGGAGGGGATGGGCGACGGGATGGCTCACAGAGGAGCTGGCCGCAAACAGGAAGAGAGACTCCTTCTTGGAGAAACCAGCCATTGCTGATGTTACATAGAGTCAGGTGGACCCAGGCACGTGAGATTCCCTTGGAGGAGGCCATCTGAATTTTGAGTGGACCCTCAGTTCCTTCACAAACTGGGGAATGCCTACTGGGGGAGAGCTGTTCCTGCATATCATTACATTTAATCATTACAACAACCCTTAGATGTAGATACTGTTTTGATTTTACACGGGAGGAAGAAGCTTCCGGGGAGTTCAGCAACATGGCCGAGGGCACCGAGTGTACAAGTAGACCTGGGCTTTGAATCCAGGCCTGTTGAACACATGCTCTTTAGAGGACCCTACGTTACCCTCACTGTGCCTCAGGACAAAGGAGGAGTTTGTGCCTGTTGCAGAAAGCCCGTGTGGGTGATACACCAGGGGACGGATAACACCCCTGGGGTGATTTCAGAGACTGGAAGATTCGCTGCCCCCTAATATCGCCCCCGAGATCTGTAGAAATCCAGAAGAGATGGTAGAGGGCAGCGAATGGAATCTAGGGAATACAATCTAGTTCTGGATTTTAGTTTGTCTAGAAATCTGTCCAATGGCAGCACACAGCACGGGCTCGCTTAGGGCCTCAAAGGTTCGGGCAAGAGCCTGGTTAGAATTTGAATTAAACATCAGCAAACCGTCTCCAGGCTTTGTATCTTATACTCATTACAGAGAGTCTTTGTGATCGTGGAACATGTGGGGAAGGGAGAGAAAATATTTGCAGTCCTGGAGATCCTTAACTAGGAACCATAACTAAATCTCATGAATTAAACGATCATCTCTCAAACTGGTAACAGTGGCCGCACGTAGGAAAAAGGTAGGAGGTGATCCAGGGGATCCTGGTCTATGTACATATATTATTGAATCTAATACATTTAAAATCGTATGTCTGCACGAGGGCACGGACTTAGCTATTAAATGCGAAGTCCTCAGGTGATACTACCCAAAGGCAGGACTTTCCCCTGCCATAGTTCTCCTTACACACAGTTTCTAGAAGAGCAGTCAGTTATCACCCCGGGCCCCATGCTCTACAGCCCAGACTACACCAACCTCAGCACTGCCTCTACGGAGCAGCAGGGGAAAAGTGGTGCAAGGAAGACAGCTGAAGTTTTCTTCTGGAACCATGAGCGTTCCAGAGCTGAACCGTGGAAGGGGAAGCAGGCTTAGGGGCTTCTGTGGTCCTTATATAGACTTGCTCCTGAAGTTAGACCAGCGATCAAGAGATTGAAGGGTTGATGATGGATATGGAGGTATCCAGCAATAACAAAAAAAGAGACAGTAAGGATACTCCGGGGAAAGGTTTCAAAGAGAGTGGACATTTTGGAAACGATGGCTGAAAGGGTAGGTTGGGACCAGTTTGTGGGAATTGTATACCTCCCCGTATGTTCTATCTTTTCCATGAAGCCCCTCAGAATTGGCCAGAAGAAAGAATTTTGCTTTCCTTTGCCTTGATGAGTATGGACTTGGAATTCCAGTAGCCACCCCACCTCTAATTTATTCTAAACTATCGGCACCTCCTGTATGGGAGGCTCTGTTCTTCTTGAGGAGAAGGAAGCAGCATTTGAAGGTCTGTGGGATGAGCATTCTAAGGGAGAGGGAACCACAAAGGCAAGCTCTTCCTAAGCTGAGAAACAGCAAGAAAGACAATGGCTGGAGTGAAATGAGCAAGGGGAAGAGGTTGGAGACATGGCTCTAGCCAGGGTGAAGAGTCTGGATTTTACTCTAAGGGCAATGGGGAGCCATTGAAGGTTCTAGGCAGAAGATAGACATGACCCTATTTATGGGTCAATAGCTCTCTTTGGCTACAATGTGGAGAAGAGATTGTAGAGGGCAGAGAACGGAATCAGAGATATCAGGAGGTTACCACAGTATAAGTCAGGTGCTGGGCAAGAGGCGGAAGGAGAGAAATGGTGAGATTCTGGAAACAGAGTTAACACAGTCTGCTGATAAGGAAAGTGCAGGTTGTAAAAGGGGAAGGAATCAGGGATCATTTTGAGGTTTAGAACTGGGCAATGTGGACTTTTCTTTATTTGCTTCTGCTATTATATACTTTAAGAAAACTTAAAATCTGGGGTGCCTGGGTGGCTCAGTCGGTTAAGCGTCCAACTTCGGCTCAGGTCATGATCTCACAGTTCGTGGTTCAAGCCCTGCATCGGGCTCTGTGCTGACAGCTCAGAGTCTGGAGCCTGTTTCAGATTCTGTGTCTCCCTCTCTCTCTGCCCCTCCCCTGTCATGCTCTGTGCCTCTCTCTCTCAAAAGTAAATAAACTTAAAAAAAATTTTTTTTTAAAAGAAAACTTAAAATTTTAAATTACAAATGCAGTACGTATTCATGTTGAACATCATGAACATACACAAAGTAAAATTAAGGGGCACCTGAGTGGCTCAGTCGGTTAAGTGTCCAACTCTTGATTTCAGTTCAGGTCATGATTTTACCATTCATGAGATCGAGCCCCATGTCAGGCTCTGTGCTGACAGCACAGAGCCTACTTGGAATTCTCTCTCCCTCTCTCTCTGCTCCTCCCCCACCCCCCAAACAAATAAACATTTAAAATTTTTCTTAATTTTTTTTACATTTTATTTTATTTTCTTAATTTTATTTTTTTTAAATTTACATCCAAATTAGTTAGCATATAGTGCAACAATGATTTCAGGAGGAGATTCCTTAGTGCCCCTTCCCCATTTAGCCCATCCCCCTCCCACAAGCCCTCCGGTAACCCTCTGTTTGTTCTCCACACTTAAGAGTCTCTTCTGTTTTGTCCCCCTCCCTGTTTTTATATTATTTTTGTCTCCCTTCCCTTATGTTCATCTGTTGTGTCTCTTAAAGTCCTCACATGAGTGAAGTCATATGATATTTGTCTTTCTCTCACTGACTAATTTCACTTAGCATAATACCCTCCAGTTCCATCCACGTGGATGCAAGTGGCAAACATTTTTTAAAAGTAAAATTAAGAGATATCAGCTATTCATGACTCCATAATTCACAATTACTATTAATCTTTTGGTTTGTTCATTTATTTATAAACTTAAACAAATTATTCTTAAAGTTACTTATTTTTGAGAGAGAGAGAGAGAGAGAGAGAGAGAGAGAGAATCCCAAGCAGTCTTCGTGCTGTCAGTGTAGAGAGCCCAAGGTGGGGCTTGAACTCATGAACTGTGAGATCATGACCTGAGCCAAAATGAAGAGTTGGATGCTTAACCAGCTGAGTCACTCAGGTGCCCCTAAATTTTTTTCTGAGGAAAACATTTTCCCACGGAATAAAATAATACATGTTAGGAAAAATACAGAAAAAGTAAACATGAAAATTAAAATCACCCACGTAGAACCAGAATTAATACTTCTGTGAATGATAACATATACATACATAGTCCACTTACTTTGAACATTCTTAACACATGGCTTACTTTGTATTTTGGTTTCTTACAATTTTTCTTTGCCACGAACTCAACCTCATTATCGCCGAAATTATTTTTACAATATTATTTTATTGGTTTGTAGGCATTCATTCTTGATCTACATCAAACTGTCACACTAGCCACCCCTTGCTAAAGGTCCCCGGGTTGCTGGCTTTTAGGAACTTAGCCTCCACGTTAACTTTCTTCCCCTCCCATCCCTACTTAGAAATAACTGGCTGGAATCCCACACTTGCCCAGAGACACCTAAGGATTACACAGAGCCTTCTCATCCCAGCCCCCTTGTGCCACCACCAACCTGCCTGCCATCACTACCACCGACCCACCCCTACCAAAAAGCAGGGCGAGGCTGGGAGAGCTCTTGGCTCCCATCATCATCTGCAACACAAAAGGAAAACATACCCGAAGGGGTTTCAGATGAATTGCAGCAGGAGCTCGCAAGTGTAACTTTTTTCCAGGAAGGAATTCCATCCAAGTGACTAGTTTTCAGGCACGTGCCCTCCCAACCCTCCTGGGAACCTCTGCTAATGGCACAGGCAGGGTGGTGCCTGTGGCTGTCAAGCCACTTGGAATACCCCCACCTCATGGCCCAGGCCCCTCCCGAAGAGAGACGTGGGTGTTTTCCTCTTGGTCTCCAGCCTCGTTCTGAACTGCTCTCACATCTACCCTCTGACCTCGCCTTCCCCCGTCAGCCTCCCCACCTCCAAACAGGCATAAGGCTGATTGACATCACTTGCTCATTTCAGGGAGGCAGATAAGAAAGCCCAGCTGCCACTTGGGGAGAGGCACCTGCTTCACGATTAACCGATTCGTCGACTGATTGATTGGTGGAAGATACACCCTTTTCATTTACATCATTCTAATGACTTTGCTTACCATGGGCAGAGACTGCCACCCTTGTTAGCCTGGAGAGAATGTGGTTTATTTTGAAATCATAGATGAATCTGAGTTTTTATAATCATCAGAGCCCGAGCGAATGCCACAACCAACATGCTTCAGCTACAGGGGTCTGAACTGCTGCAGAGTAGAAAGCTGATTGATGATAACACTTTATGTTTGTACCGTACGATCCGTTTTCCACGCTCTCTCTCCCAAATTACCGCGTTTGCTCACGACAACAACTCGTCGAGGCAGGCAGCACTGATGTTCTGATTTCCAATTTACAGGCTTAGTTCATCAAACATTGATTGATCCTTTTTTTATGTACCTGGTCCAACGCAGGGCACGGATGACATTGAAAGGAAGGCTGTGTAGTGTCTACCCCCAAACCGCTCGCAGTCTCGTGGGAGACACGGAGACAGCCCCTAACTAAAGCATGGTGCGGGGAGCCATGTGCGAGTGGTATGAGAAAACGTCAAAGGCACCAAGAGGGAGGAGCAGAGACGGGCGGGGAGAGGTAAATGCCACCGCGTGCCTCGAAGGGCCAGGAACTAGGCGAGGGCCGCGCTACTACAAGCGTGGTCCACGGACCACCAGCACCTGCCTTCCTTCCCTGGAAACTTGGTAGAAATACAGAATCTCGGGCCCCACCCCCAGTCCCACGGATTCAGAATCTGCATTCGAACCAGATAGGAAGGAGTTTTAGGCTCGGGACAGGTACCAGTATCAAATGCTGCAGCAGCGAGCGACACATAGGACGGACACTCAGGAGTGATCTTTGGATCAGGAGAAAAACCAAAATTCGCCTTAAGAGACGTGCCCTGGGTTCCACAGCTGGAGGCACAGCCCGGACGAGCTGTGTGTTCTGTTTCTAATCTTCTCATTAGAAGGTGCCCCGTCAGCCACGGTTGCTCTCCTCTAAGACCATGGCTACACAGAAAGGCTCAGCATGCTCCCCGACACCGGACCGGGCTATAAAAATTGTCCTCGGGATGATGGCCGTCTGTCTGTCGGTGGCACGGATTTCCAAAATGATCGAGGTCCTTTCTGCCTCCTGTTTGCTTGAGCCGACCCACCCGGAGTCTAATCGGGACACAGCAGGTTGGCTTCCAGGCTTTCTTCTTCCCGAACATTCCACCGTCATGTTGCCTGTTGTCTTTATGGTGTGCTGTGCCTGCGTCGCAACTTCAGAGCAAAGCGAAGTCACTGTCGCATGCCTCCACCCACCATGCTCCGCTGGAAAGAGGAGCCTCGTGACCAGCAGGCCTGACTCAAGTTCAAGTCCGTGGCGCGGCTGATGCTGCCTTCCCCAGATTTGTAAAGCGGGGGCAGCTTGATTTGCTGGAGGCACCAGACACCTGAATCAGGGACAAGGTCCACCAATGTGACTTTGTCCTCTAGGCTGCCATGGGTCTTGAGGTTGAGCGTGGAGTTGGCACCAAAGTTGCTTACCTCCAAAGCGCTCAATTTGACTTTTATATTCCTAAATCTTTGACAATCACGCATCAGGGTGGCTTTCAAGTTAGTGGAATACTATGGCAGCTTCCGGCATCCCGCTCCTGGTAAATGTTTTTGGTTGTCGGCAGGCCTCTGAGGCTACAGGCAGACGCCTACCATCTACCAACGGGCTCAGTGTCACTCCCAAATCGTGTGCTGACGGTAAAGTGGCCCCGGGTGCTTGCATATCTTGTGAGATCACCATGGGAACACGGTCGTTATGATACAGCAGTTCCCGTGTTGAGTCCTGTCGGTAGTTTCATTTTTTATGATTTCATTTCCTATTGACAGGAAATAGACTCTTGATAACCCAAACCAAACACGTTCATAAATCCCGCATCCCTTGTTTCATGTAAGACCATAGCTTTATGATCCAGATCGAATAAACCCGGGTCTGTGATGCAGCTGCACACTCTCGCAACAGGTGACACAGACAGGACTCTGTCAACTTTGACACGTGGGATGACCTTGATTGAGAATTTAGTGATTTCCTATGACACAGAACAAAGGTTAGTAGCTGTCAGCAGAAACCAGGCATGAATGCTACCAGTAAATGCTCCTCCTTACTGGTTCTAAAACATATACTGAATCAGCTCACACTTAACTTTGTGCTGCTATCACCAAAGTCCAAGCCATCATGACACTGTCACTGACCTGGGCTATTAAGCAGTCTCCCTGCTTTTATTTTGACCCCTCCAACAATTGTCTATGCTGAACCTGGAGTCATCTCGTAAGTAAATTGGATCATGTCATTTATCTGCTTAAAACTTACCTGGGTTCCTTCTCATCTCAGAATAAAATCCAAGCTCATTACCATGGTCTGTGCGGCCCTATGTGATCCGGGCCCTGCCTGACTGTTCCATCTCATGTTATACCGCTCTCCCCCACCTTGTAATAGTCTGTCTACACTGGCTCTCCTCCACCTCACAGCGATCTATCCACACTGAGTTTTCCGTTTCTCAAACACAAGGCTACCATGTGCAGATGCGGAGGTTGTGCACTGTGTAACTCCAGGAGGGCTCTTCAGCGGGCTGCAGGGTGGATGATGCCCCTGGCAGCCCAGCTTACACACGCTGAGCTCTTTCCCACTGCAAGGGCTTGCTACTTGCTGGACCTTCTGCCTGGCGCATCCATCTGCATGGCTGGCTCCTTGTCATCCCCTGAGCAAATATTCCACAAAGCGCTAGTCTATATCAAGCGGAACTGGCTACATAACTCGCGGAGCCCCGTGCAAAATGAAAACAAGCTCAGTCTCAGCTTAAGTGTCATTTTTCCAGAGGGGTCCTTCCTAACCACCCAAGCCAAAGGAACCTTCTGAACGGTGTGTAAAGGCAAGCTGAGGACCCCCTTTCCTTTCCAGGTAAAAACACAGCATTTTAAATTACACTTGACACAAGGATCCTTGGTTCCACAAGCACTGTGATTTTAGGCTGAATATCCAATCAACATAAAAGGTTTTGTGTTTCTCTTTAATGAGGTTTTGGGCAGGTTCTCATTTTTCTATAAATTGGCCCTGAAGGCAATGACAGGCCTCGTAAGCTGAGGAGAATTTTGGTGTTCAAAGATCAAAAAGGCCCCATTACAACATTATAAATTGAAAAAGGATACTACGGTAGGATTTTTTTTTCTAATAAAAAAAAAAACAATGCACATCTTATGGAAATGAGTTCACATGAAATAATGAACTCAATTATATTTTATATTAAAAAAATTTTTTTTAAGTTTACTTATTTATTTTGAGAGCGACAGCACAAGTAGGGGAGGGACAGAGAGAGAGGGGGAGAGAGAGAATCCCAAGCAGGCTCTGCACTGTCAGCACAGGGCCAGATGCAGGGCCTGAACTCACAAAACCACGAGATCATGATTTGAGCCAAAACCAAGAGTTGGATGCTTAACCGACTGAGTCACCCAGGCACACCAAACTCAATTGTATTTTAAAGTTTAGTAGACATTGCATGGTTCCTAATTGGCTAGTATATATCTCCCTCTGCCTTTGGAAGTTCAAGTTTTTGCTTTGATAAACTAAAACAAGATTATTTAAGTATGATTTCATCATCCTTGAAAAGTCAAAGTTTTGTTGTTTGCAACACTATGAACTTTCTTATTTAAGAAACTATGAACTCTCTTATTTAAGATACAGGTAGTTCAAAATATATTTACTGCTTTCATTCACAAGACATTTATTAATGTTGGATGACAAAGTTCCGAATATGGTATGTGACTCAGAAAAAAAGGATGCAGAGAATTGTTTCTTTAAATATAAGATCTTCTCACCTTGTTATGAGTTTTTCTGCTACTCCCAGGAACCCCATACGCTCTGCCGAAATAACAGGAGAAGTAAAAAGTTTTAGGATCTGTGACAGTGAGATAAGGCAAGAACATGCAATTTTCAGAGAGACTGCCATTCCCACCATCATCCTCCGGCTAAGCAATGCCATCTGGGGCTTCAGATACGGTTTTCTAAAGTGAATTACCCTTGGGTTACTGCCAGAACTTCCTAAAAACACTCATAACCAAGGGAGAAATAAGTTTCTGCCCCCAATTTTGCTAATTTTGTAAGCAACTATTTAAAAAAAAAAAAGAAAAGAAAGAAAAGAAACAGGCTTAAGAATGATGAATTTATACTTGGGTAATATAATGAATGAAAGCAAAACCAAAACATGCATAAAGTGCCTCACTCAAGATGCCTAGTCCTAGATTAAATTATGAAGGAAGCAAACCCCAACTTCCTGCCTTCTTCCTCTACTTGCTTTCAGAAAAGTATCTGATAAACTCATTTATACTAAAGTATAAATGACTAACAATGATTCATGGATTACCTTCTATAGGGGTATTTGCTTTATTTATTTTTCATTTTTTAGAATATTTATTTTTGAGAGAGAGAGAGAGAGAGAGAGAGAGAGAGAGAGAGAGAAAGAGCATGAGTGGGGGAGGGGAGAATGAGAAGCAGACACAGAATCTGAAGCAGGCTCCGGGTTCCAAGCTGTCAGCACACAGCCCAACGTGGGGCTCCAATGCAGGAACCGCAATATTATGACCTGAGCTGAAGTCGGATGCTTAACTGACGGAGCCACCCAAGCGCCCCAGGAGTATTTGCTTTAAAAGTAGGGAAATAGTCTTTGCCAAACCGTTGAAAGTTGAAAGTGGTAGTGGTAGAATTTCAGCAAAGCCCAACAACCATCCACAGACAAACTGTACTGCCTTGAGAGAAGTGTCTGTATTTGCCAGTCCTTTTCATGGCTCACTCTCCATTTTCTCTAGCTCCCTCCACCCCTCCCTCCCCCAACTCTTTGGTTTGGAATACCTTTGTATTTACAGAAAAGTTGCAAAGGTAAGACAGAGAACCCCCCAAAATCCCTTACCCGGGTTACTTCTAATGTCAACATTTTATATTATTACGGTACGTTGTCAAAACCAAGAAACTAACATCGGTACATCACTATTTGCTGCACTCTTAGGGTTTCACCAGTTTCTCCAGTAACGTTCGGTTTCTGTTTGATCCCGTACAGGACGCCACATCGCATGTAGCCCATAGGCGGTGGTGGCTCTGATTCTATGTCTCTGGCCCCTCTGAGGAGCCCCAGACTGGCCTATCTAAAACCGGCACATGGCATTTCACTTGTGTTCTACTGGGCGACTCAAACTTACACTTCCCACACTGAACTCTTGACTTGTGCCCTGGAACCTGCTCTTCCCCTGGTCTTCTTCACATGGCAGCTCCTTCCCACCAGTTGCTCAGGCCAGACACCTAAGAATCACTGTCGGCTCCCCTCTTTCTTTTATACCGCACGTCCAACCCATCGGCAAATCCAACTCTGCCTTTGAAGCTAGCCTGATTCTAACCATTTGTCACTCTATCCACTGCCATCCTCCTGGTCCAAGTCACCATCTTTCAACCTGGATGATTGCGATGGCCCCCAAACTCTTCATCCCGCTTCTGCCCTTACCCTGCCCCTGCCTTCCCACCACCCCAATTTATTATCAACATAGGGATACTTTTTAAATGTAAGTCTGAGCATGTTAGTGCTTTTCTTGAACGCTCCGATGGCTTCTGTTCTCAATCAAATTAGAATCTGAAGTCGTTACTGAGACTATAAGGTACCACGTGATCTGCCTCCTCCCCTCACTCTCTGTCATAATTTCCTCTCCCATTTACTCCACTCCAGCCACATTCACCTCCTTGCTCTTTCTTTGATTTACCAAGCATGTTTTGCCTCAAGGCCTTGGACTAGCTATTGTCTCTGCTTGGAATGTTCTGTTCCCAGATGTCTGCCTGACTTGCAGGGCAGGGAGATAAGGTAGGCTTAGCAAGGTAGGGGGACCGGCTCCTCCAGGTTTTCCATGGACTGTACTGACTTTAAAGGTGAAAAGCCCCATATCCCAGGAACCCCTTCAGTTCCTGGCAGACCCGGACAAGTGGTCACCTAGCAGGGGTACGTGTGTGCAGGGGAGGTTGCAGGGGGGTGGGTGGCAGGCATTCAATATGGTGGTCACAGAAGGTCTCACGGACAAGGAGACATTTGGGCAAAGGCTTGACAGAGGCGACAGATTTGGTTTGCCATTCCTTAATGTTTGATTCCTGGGGGCCAGTCTATAGAATCTGTTGAGCACAGATAAAGGAAACCCCAATGGTTATCAAAAATACATCTTAAAATGTTGTTTTGAATGACTGAACTCTCAGATTTTATGAGATCTGCAAAGCACAGTGGCCAATGAGGCTTTGGAGCCCAGTAAACTTGGAGTCTTGGCTCTGAGGCACGACCTTGAACAAGTTACTTAATTTTTCAAAGCCTGATTTTTCTCGTTTGTAGGATGAGGATTATAAAAACTTCAAGGGCTATTATAAAGATTAAAAGAGTTATTATATATAAAATATTCTGAACCATACTGGCAAGTACCAAACACTCAATTATGGTCCATTATTTTTTTTTCTCACTGTATTTTTGGTGGGACCTCAATATTATTCAATTTAAGTGCTGTTGTGTGCAGGACACGGGGATAATCAAGACCTATGGAAAAGGAATTAGGGAGAAAGAAGGCCACAAAAGAGTGGGTGTGAAAAATAAGAGTTAATTTAGGTACTTATTCTTAAATAATTTTTGAGATTGTTGTACATTTATATTTAGTTAGAAGAAATAATAGAGATCCCATATAGCCTTGCCCCAGTTTCCCTCAAAGGCAACTTCTTGCATTACTGTAGCACAATATCCCAACCAGGAAATTGGTATTGATACAGTTCATAGTAGGTACTTATCATTTTGCTACGGAAACCAAGAGAGTCATTTTCATGGGGTTAAATGAACGGTGCTTCCACCTTGGGGGGGGGGTGCCCTGGACCAAAGATAATAGATCAAAATTCACTTCAATGCTGGACTGTCGCAGTGGGGGCCTCACCTTGCCATCTTTGCTCCAATCCACTGTAAGTCACAAACTGTGCTTCTGATAGGATCACGTTTAGCCATGTTCTCTTTTGTCTTGAGCATAATCAAAGCTACCACTTACCCAATGTTTACTATGACCACAGGCTCTGTGCTAAATGCTTTTCGTGCATCATCTCGATCTTTACGGCAGCCCGATGAGGTAGGTGATAAAACTGTCTCTGTTTTATAGAGAGTGAAACAGATCTAGTAAGATGAACCGATTTGGCCAGGTCATATATTCGGGAAGTAAGAGAGCTAGGATTGAAACGCAGGACCGCCTGATCCCAAGGCTGTTCTTACCCACCCACATATCCCTCTTACACTCATGGCAGAATATAGTGAAAAGAGACTGGATTGACTTAGGCCTAGGACAGGAGTTTTCTTTTCTTCCTCAATGAATTCACAATTGAGTTGGTGAGGCAGAATATGAACACATACATGATCATACAATGCAGTACATGGAAACGTACATGGAAAGCACCAATCTCCAGTTGGGAGATGTTTTCTGTGGGAAGTAGATGGGCAATATAGGTTGGGCGGTGAATGTGGGCCCGGACTTAACACATGTGAGTTCTGGCAGAGCTCACACTCCTACGACACCCATATTTGGTGTACCCCTACCTTCCCGCCTTCCCATGTTTTCTCTCATCCCCTTCAACCACACAGATGTGGGTAGACTTTCTTCAGGGTACGTGAGAATCCTAAAGCAAACACATGTAGAGTGCTCACAGTGTTACTGTTCTGAGTCACTGTTCCAAGTTTTACGTACAGTAACTCACTCAATCCGCACAACAACTTGTAATACTGTTGTTGGCCCCATTTTACAGATGAGGATTTGAAGCGCAGAGAGGTTAAGGAATTTACCCAAGGTCATCCAGTTAGCAAGTGAGGGCCAGGATCTGAACCCAGACAGTCTGGGTCTAGACTCACTGCTTCTGACCTTGGTGCTCCAATATAATTGTTGCTTTCCTGCACGCAAGCCTTGGCAGAGGTCCTGTCCTCTACTTTGCAAGTCCTTTTTACACATCTCTATTTAGAAAGTCTCCCCCGATCAAAACTCAAGTTAAATAGCACAACAGGAATCACCATAAGGGAAGCAAGCACTTTCTGAACAACAAACTTCTGCGACTGGCCTAGGGCCCAGTGACTCACATTTCGTTTTCACAACGATCCTACGAGGTTTTTGAAAATGAGGAAATTGAGCCTTGGAGACATTAAGTAACTTGCTCAAAGGCTGAGGCTGCCATCCAAAACCTAAGCCTGCCTCTCTGTAGCTCATGTCTCAAATCGCTCCCTTCATTGAAGACTTCCCCCCGCCGACCCAACAGTCACACCTGTCCCTGCTCTGCACTAGCCACACACATTCTGCACCTATTTAGAAATCTTCACACATGGCCTTGATGATCCTCTCAGTCACATGCCTCTCCAGCCAAGGGTGGCTCCAAATGTCTGGAACCACAGGGCACACTTCATAGGATACATAAACTCTCAAGATTCTAGAGCTAGAAAGCACCCAGAGATAGTCAGACCCTCTACTCACCCCAGGCAGCGTCTCCTACAATGACCATTCATTCATTCATTCATTCAGCAATGACCACCTGCTATGTGCCAAGCATGTCCCAAATAACGGGGTTATAGCAACAAACAGAATGGACCAAATTCTTCATCTCCAAGAGATTGTATTCTAGCTGAGGAAGATTAACAGTAAGCAAGATAAAAAAGTAAAATATATAGGATGTTGGGTGTTGCTATATGCTATGGAGAAAAAATAAAGTGCAGAAGGGGAGGCAGAGGGTGTGTGTGTGTGTGTGTGTGTGTGTGTGTATGAGAGAGACAGAGACAGAGACAGGTATTAGGTTGGCCAGTGGTAGTCTCTCTGAAAAGGATTTCTCCCTCAAAAGTCTGTCATCCACCATTTGCTTATATATGTCTAGCTACAAAGAGCTCATTCCCTTAGAAGGCATTCATTTCATTTTTAGCAAGCTCTAATTGTTCTGAAGTTTATTGAATCCTCTCCCGTGACTTCTACCCTTTGCCCTGAGTTCTGCCTTCAGTTAGTTACTATACCCGGCAAGCCTAACCTACCTCCTAGGACCGACAGCCCCTCACCTGCTCAAGGACAGTTGTGTTTCCTTGAAGCAGCTTCCCCCAAACCCTAACATCCTTAGTTCCTTCAGCTGCTTCTTGAATGACATAGTTTTCATTCCTACCCCCAGATGACTGCCTTCCTTTCAATGCACTGCCCTTTATCTAAGAAAGGAATGTGAGTTGATCAATGCAGAATATTCCAGAGTATTGCTCCCTGAGTATGATCGCAATACTATATCAAAACAAAACAAAACACATTTTAAGTTTTATTTATTTATTTTGAGAGAGAGAGAGACAGAGAGACAGACAGACAGCATGAGTGGGGGAGGAGCTGAGAGAAAGAATCCCAAGCAGGCTCCGCACAGCTAGCATGGAGCCTGATATGGAGCTTGAACTCATGAAAGGAGAGATCGTGACCTGAGCTGAAACCAAGAGTTGAATGCTTAACCGACTGAGCCCCCCCCCCCACCCCGGACGCCCCAAAACAAAACAAAAGTTTAAACTCTATCCTAATTGGAGCTCAGCCCTCACTGGGGAGAGCCAATATAGCATCTTCAGAACCTGGAAGCTAGGGGGAGGTCCTGGGCCAGTGGAGGGGCAAGGCTTTCCTTCCTCAGTGGGCTTACATTCAGTGGGGATTTCTAGAAGGAGGCAAGAAAGGGAGTCCAAGGTGAAGAGCAGCAGTATGAAGAAGAACCTGTCCTTGGTGGTGGGCAGAGGTCCTGGCAGGTGAGTAAAACACACTATTAGAGGAAGGGTGCAGAAACCAAATAGCCTGTTGTAGTTCTGACTTTTCTACTTAATTAGAAGATCTTTATATATTAAGGAAATTAACCCTTTGTGCTATATGGTACAACTACTTTTTTCCAGTTGGTCATTTGGCTCTTTCCTTTGTTTATGGTATTTAAACAATTTTTTTTTAATGTTTGTTTTTGAGAGAGAGGGTGGGGGAGGGGCAGAGAGAGAGGGAGACGCAGAATCCGAAGCAGGCTCCAGGCTCTAAGCTGTCAGCATAGAGCCCAACACGGGGCTTGAACTCACCAGCCACGAGATCATGACCTGAGCGGAAGCCGGATGCTTAACCGACTGAGCCACCCAGGTGTCCCTGTTTGTGGTATATTTTTCTATGTAGAAAGTTTTCTTTTCTGAGTGGTCAAATGTATCCATCTTTTCATTTTTGGCTTTTTTTCTGCTCCTTCTCCTCCTTCACATATATCCTATTTAGAAAAGCCTTCTCCATTCCGACATTATAAAAACCATTTCCCACATCATCTTCAACTATTTTTATTATTTCACTTTTTACATTTAAATCTTTGATCCATCTGAAATTCATTCTGATACACCACTTATTGTTCGTTCACTGTATGTGCCAAGCACAACGTTCAGCATTTTACATATGTTACCTTATTTAATAATGATAATTATGATGATACCAAAGGGGTATTATACCAACAGGGACATTGAAGCTTAGCAAGATGAACTCAGCCAAGATCATACATCCAGTAAGGGTCAGAATAGAACCCAAGTCAGCCTGAGTTCAATTTTTTTGCTTTTCACTGTAATATTTATGAGAGGCATCCTGTTATCTGGAAACCCCAGCTTCATCACCACACATTTCAAGAAAGATCGTCGTTGAGTATGTGATGATTACTGCCCATTCCATGAGGTGCAAAGGACTGGGAAGGAACACTGAGGTGGGCTACTGATTGTCACCCAAAGTCACTCTCCACCTGGGTAACTGACTTATGCCCCTGCCTCGAAGCTGAGGATTCAACTTCTTCTCTTAGCAAAATGATGGGTTATTAGATTAAGGTGCACCGAGTAGGCACAACTGTGACTATTAAATTCATGAATGTAAGAGTCTTTTGAATTTCCCTTGTCACGGGACAGTACAGATCCCAAAGTCTGGAAGAGGTCCAACCTGCAGGTACAACATAATTACCGAAATTTATTGATTCTTAGATAAGCATCTTGTCACATTCAACATCTCTGAAATTAAGATGCATCTTCTGATCCATGGTATTCTATAATTGCTGCACCAGACATGATGTAGCACCAGCTGCCTGCACACGTACCAACCTGCTTTATATTTCTAATGGCACAAATGGACAACAGCAACTCATCAACTTTTCATTCAACAAACAATTTAAGGACCGTTTCAGGAAGTAATAAAATCCCGGTTGTTTTCTGAAATCCTCTGCTGACACCTTCTAAAAAGATAAAGAACCTGTATTAAAGTGGGGGGTAGAGGGTGGAGCTTGAAGAAAATCCTTGAAGGAACCGTTTAAATAAATGCTGCCTCACTGATGTTCCTGGTGGCACAGAGGACAATTGTGCTTGGAAAAACAAGACATATATACCCCAACTTTGAAGTGCAACGCATTTCAGAAGATCGGACTCCAAAGGAGACATTTGGGAGAATAGTTTAACCTATTTATTTCTCTTATATTTTCCTTCTGTGCTAGGCACAATTGATGTGATAAAATCTATTAAGCCTCTTTCTTAGTAACTTGTAATCAACTAATTCAAAAAGCTAATTTCAGCATCAGCAATAGTGACTTCAACCTGCATTCCTGGCTCTACACTGATGGAAGTAATCTGCTGAACCATTTTGGAAGAAATAGCCAAGTCCATGGTCACTTGTGGATTCTCATGTGGAAATCATCCCAAGTCCTAGACCCTGCAGCATGAGGAATTTTTCTCGTAGTGATCCTAAGAGTCTTGGTGGAAGACTAAGTCCTTTCACTTCGAGGTTCTTTTCCTTTATGCCTCCAAACAAGTCTGCTGACACTTCTGCAGGGGGCTTTCTGTTGAGGCTGGTTAGTGAGACTCTAATTCCATGAATCCCCCTCTCTGGCTCCATGGGTGTCTTTCTGGTGTCCTTAAAAACCTCCTGAAGCCAAGACTACACTGTACGTTAACGAACTTGAGAATTAAAAAAACAAAAACAACAACAACAACAACAACAACAACACCCCCCAAAAGCCTGTTCCTGGGTAAGAGCTAACAGCTGTAAGTCGGGAGCTGCAACAACCCCCCTACATCTGCCTCAAAGAGCTATTAAAGTTCAAAAAGTTCTTTCAATGATTATAAAATAAAAGTGCGAGGTGATCTGAAAGCACTGTGTCCTAGTTCTATTGATGGCATTCCCTCCACACTTCTCAGTGGTTCTAAGTCCTGGTGCATCTTGTAATCAATGGCATCTCAGATTAGATGAAATAGGGTAGTTTCAGCTTTGAAGAGGTAGAGGTCAGAGAGCCAGTGAGAGAAGTACATGAGGTCATTTGGCCATTGTTGCATATTTATCACATTGAACTCAATCTGTAGGACACTGACTATATCAATGGATAATGATTTTCCTAGCTTTCCACATTTTGTATTATGCCCTTAAGCAGGGTGTTCCTCATTGTACTTACTTTTGTAGCCAGAATTTAGGATTTTACCAGGATCCTCGTTAAATTTCCTCTTGCTGGCTCTGGCCTGTTATTCCCATCTGCCAAGATCATTCTAGATCATGATTCTCTCATTTACAGCATTAGCTATCTTCTCTCTAGCTTTCTGACATCTATAAATTTGATAAGCACAACTTCCATCCTTTATCCAAGTCATTAATAAAAATGTTGAGCAAGTCTGGTACAATTTTGTAGATTCATGGCAGGCATCAGTGATTCCCTCAGGTTGGCATGAATATACAGATCAACTCTTTCTGTACAGGCATTTTACCCAGTTTTAAGTCCACCCTTCTGAAATATAGTGCAATTGTTAGGTGCCCAAGCTTTGATCTCAGAGTAGACCCCTTAAACCCTAGTTACATGATCCTGAGAAAATTACCTGATCAATCTCTGCTTAGTTTCCTTATGTGTAATTTTTCTTTTTTTTTTTTACTTTATAGGGATGGGTTGAGTATTAAATGAATTAATACTCACAAAATGCTTAGCACAGTTCCTGACATATAGTGGGCTCTCAAAAAATAATAATGATTCTATCAATTTCCTCAGATTTCTCAGTCTTGCTCAATGCATATCATGAGACACTTTGCCAAATGCCTAGGAAAAACTCAATATAAACTGACTTCATCATTCTACTGTTTTAGCAGACTCAGAAAGAAAGAAGAAAGAAAGAAAGAAAGAAAGAAAGAAAGAAAGAAAGAAAGAGAAAAGAAAAAAGAAAAAGGAAATAGACCAGTTTAGTATGTGTAGTTTTTTTATAATTTATAACTTGACTATTTTCTTTTTTTTTTTTTATTTATTTATTTATTTTTGGGACAGAGAGAGACAGAGCATGAACGGGGGAGGGGCAGAGAGAGAGGGAGACACAGAATCGGAAACAGGCTCCAGGCTCCGAGCCATCAGCTCAGAGCCCGACGCGGGGCTCGAACTCACGGACCGCGAGATCGTGACCTGGCTGAAGTCGGACGCTTAACCGACTGCGCCACCCAGGCGCCCCTAACTTGACTATTTTCAACAAGGGATTGATGCAGTTAAAAATAAAAGGCCACATATAGATTCATTTGTAGTAACTCCTGGTGACTCTTAATGATCAACACTGCATTTTTAAGTGCTTACAAACACTGTTAATAACACTGTTATTTCCAAAGTTTTGCTGGAAATCCATATAAAACTGACAATTCTATATTTTCTCAAATCCCCCTTTTTGCCGCCTAATGGCAACCAGTATTTGCCTATCTCCAAGTTTCTAGTGATTCTGCCATTCTCTAGGACGGCTTAAAGATTGATGTTGATGTTTGTATGATCACATCTGCAAGTTATTTTATTCTCCTAAATGAATTCCGTCAGATTTACAGAATTAAACCCATTTGAGGAAGCTGGTACTCTCTTATCATCTCCTCATTTATCTTGGACGTCATTTCCTTATAACTGTTATCGTTCTCTCCATAAGAGTAGTGGTTTAAATCTTTAGAGCATAATCACAATCGCTTGGAGGAAGCAGAGTCTATTAGAAATGCATACTCACAGGCTGTTCCCAGAGATTTAGGCTTAGTACCTCTAAGATGGGATCAGGGAATACACAGTTTAACAAACATTCTGATGCACCACCTTGTAGACACCTTACATAGTGAAAAATTATGGGAAGTTATTCGGTAATTATGATTTTTCTTGTAATGGTCTTACACAATGTTCTTACGTTCTTATATATGTTAGTGTTACATATCTCTCCCAAGAAGTGATCGTAGTTTGTTTGTTTGTTTTTTCTTAAGAGGGGGTAGGGGTGGAAGAAGAGGGAGAGAGAATCTTTTTTTTTTTTTTTTTTTTTTTTTAATTTTTTTTTTTTCAACGTTTATTTATTTTTGGGACAGAGAGAGACAGAGCATGAACGGGGGAGGGGCAGAGAGAGAGGGAGACACAGAATCGGAAACAGGCTCCAGGCTCTGAGCCATCAGCCCAGAGCCTGACGCGGGGCTCGAACTCACGGACCGCGAGATCTTGACCTGGCTGAAGTCGGACGCTTAACCGACTGCGCCACCCAGGCGCCCCGAGGGAGAGAGAACCTTAAACAGACTCCAGGTTCAGCACAGAGCTTGACACATAGCTCAGTCTCACCACCGTGACATCATGGCCTGAGCCGAAATCAAGAGTTGGACGCTTAACCAACTGAGCCACCCAGGTGCCTGAATTGATCATAGTCTTATCTCGTTGGTGGTTTTAATCTAAATATGGCTTGTAAAAAGCCTTTTGTTTAGCATTTCTCATAAACCTCATATTATCCTGGATTTTGATCTTCCTGAACTACTCACAAAGCAGGTGTCTTTTAAAAATTATTCTCTTGTGGGGCGCCTGGGTGGCGCAGTCGGTTACGCGTCCGACTTCAGCCAGGTCACGATCTCGCGGTCCGTGAGTTCGAGCCCCGTGTCGGGCTCTGGGCTGATGGCTCAGAGCCTGGAGCCTGTTTCCGATTCTGTGTCTCCCTCTCTCTCTGCCCCTCCCCCGTTCATGCTCTGTCTCTCTCTGTCCCAAAAATAAATAAACGTTGAAAAAAAAATTTAAAAAAAAAAAAAAAGAAAAATAAAAAAAAATAAAAATTATTCTCTTGTGAATGAATAAAGAAGATGTGGTATGTGTGGATGTGTATATACACACAATGGAATATTACTCAGCCATAAAAAGGAATGAGGTCCTGCCATTTGTGACAACATGGATGAACCTAGAAGGTATTATGTCAAGTGCCAGAGAAAGACAACTCCCATATGATTTCACCTATATATGGAATCTAAAAAGCAAAACAAAATGAACAGACAAAAAATTAAATACAGGGAACAAACTGCTGGTTGTCAGAGGGGAGGTGGATAGGGGGATGGGCAAAATAGATGGAGGGGATTAAGAGCTACAAGCTTCCAGTTATCAAACAAATAAATCATGGAGGTAAAAAGCACAGCATCGGGAATATAGTCAATATACTGTAATAATATTGTATGGTTACAGATGGTGACTACCCTTCTTGTGTTGAGCACTGAGTAATATACAGAATCGTTGAGTCAATATGTCATACACCTGAAACTAATATATCACTGTGTGTTAGTTATACTTCAATAAAAAATTAAAAATAATAAAGTTAATTGTTCTCGGTTATGGGCCATACCTGTCATTGTTAGCATGTGTACTTTAACAGTTTGAGGTCTTTGGGGTACTCTCTGTGCAGTCCAACCTTGACTCCTTCACATGCTCACAGGGCATAGCCTTGTGACATTCGGCCAGTATTCAGTAATAATGAGAGGAAGGCTATGGACAACACAGAGAAGACTGTATGGGCTGCTTATTAGAATGCCTATTGGGGGGCGCCTGGGTGGCGCAGTCGGTTAAGCGTCCGACTTCAGCCAGGTCACGATCTCGCGGTCCGTGGGTTCGAGCCCCGCGTCAGGCTCTGGGCTGATGGCTCAGAGCCTGGAGCCTGTTTCCGATTCTGTGTCTCCCTCTCTCTCTGCCCCTTCCCCGTTCATGCTCTGTCTCTCTCTGTCCCAAAAATAAATAAACGTTGAAAAAAAAAAAATTAAAAAAAAAAAAAAAAAAAAAAAAGAATGCCTATTGGAAGCCTTCCCAGAAACTGGCAATATCCTGGTGGTCTACCATTTGGAAGTGACTGAGGTAAGAAGGGGTACATCCAGACCAAAACTGAGACCATCCAGGCTTCTGAAACTGCTGACATCTGACCTTGCTTTAGACCTCTCCCTTGATGCCCCCATCTCACTTCTTCCTCTCTCCCTGCTGGTACAGTTTCATTATTGGCTATTTCCCACTGTAGTTTCGTTGTTTGTTCATGTGTCTGCCATTTATTACAGCTTTGTAAAGTCAGAAACCATGTCTCCTTTATTGAAAACAAAAGACAATAGAAAACAAATAAAGAACCTGCACCTTACATTCAATGAATATTTGATGAACTAAGCCAAGGATAACAAATATTTGACAGGCATGTTTCAGCCTCTGTCCTGTGTTGGGACAGACATTGATAATGGATCTTAGAACTCTTTCCTCTTGGGCCTGGAAGCAGTTTCAATGTTCTTTAAAACATGGTTTTCCATGGGAATGCAAGCTGGTGCAGCCACTCTGTCAAACAGTATGGAGGTTCCTCAAAAAACTAAAAATAGAACTACCCTATGACCCAGCAGTTACACTATTAGGTATTTATCCAAAGGACACAGGTGTGCTATTTCAAAGGGGCACATGCATCCCCATGTTTATAGCAGCACTATCAACAATAGCCAAAGGATAGAAAGAGCCCAAATGTCCATCGATGGATGAATGGAGAAAGAAGGTGTGGTATATATACACAATGGAGTATTACTCGGCCATCAAAAAGAATGAAATCTTGCCATTTGCAACTACATGGATAGAACTGGAAGGTATTATGCTAAGCGAAATTAGTCAGTCAGAGAAAGACAAATATCATACGATTTCACTCATATGAGTACTTTAAGAGACAAAACAGATGAACATAAGGGAAGGGAAATGAAAATAATATAAAAACAGGGAGGGGACAAAACATAAGAGACTCATAAATATGGAGAACAAACAGAGGGTTACTGGAGGGGTGGTGGGAGGGGGGATGGGCTAAATGGGGAAGGGGCATTAAGGAATCTACTCCTGAAATCACTGTTGTACTATATGCTGACTTGAATGTAAATTAAAAACAAAATTAAAAACAAAACAAAAACAAAAACATGGTTTTCCAGGGGCACCTGGGTGGCTCAGTTCGTTAAGTGGCTGACTCTTTATTTTGGTTCAGGTCGTGATTTCACAGTTTGTGAGATCAAGCCCCAAGCACCATCAGTGCAGAGCCTGCTTGGGATTCTCTCTCTCCTTTCTCTGTCTCTTCCCTACTCACACACACACACACATTCTCTCTCTCAAAATAAATAAATAAACTTAAAAAAAACACACACACATGGTCTTCCATCAAATTGACCAAAACTGGCTTGCAAAATGAAACTTTTGGCCAATTCTAAACAAAACACAAATCCTTTCTACCGCAGTTCAGTTGTTAACCGCCTTTGTGAAATAAAAAAAGAAAACTCACAAATATAAATCAAGTACTTAAAAAGTCAAGAAGGTATGATAAATACTCAGGGAAAATACAGGGCATAACATTGGAAGGATATGAAGTAGCCAGCATCTTGCAAAAAGCTGAGTTTTCCAGCTTCTGAGACCTTAGAATGATACCAATGATACAATAATGAAAATGATACTAAACTCAGGCTCTCATCTCATGGGATCAGCAAAGTCTGAAACCTTTTAAGCAATGATTCTAATACACCACAGAAACAGGGATCTCAGTAGGATCCAAAATCAATGTGTAAATTGAGAGCCCTGCCTTCAATATCAGGAGGCAAGGGCAGCATTCTTTGTGCTAAAAGGGAGGTAAACAAAAGCAAGACCATCTGGGAGAATTTTCTTTCCTTTGACTCCCTTCACTTCCCCTTCCTTATGCACCTTTTGAACCCTGATTATTTTTTTAATGTTTATTTATTTATTTTTGAAAGAGATGGAGAATGAGTGGGAAGGGGCAGAGAGAGAGAGGGAGGCAGAGAATCCCAAGCAGGCTCTGAGCTGTCAACACAGAGTCCGATGCAGGGCTCGAATTCACGAGGATCAGCACCGGGAACATGGATGTTTGTTCACAACGCTGTGAAGAGGTTCAATGAGCCTCCCACGAGCTGTTGTTGAATGTTGGGCTAAATGTCTCCATTGTTCCTTTCCTTGACCTTTTGGACACATTTTATAGTCCTATCTACTCTCTACTCATGGAGCCATCAGATGCCATTCCTGGCTTTTATAAAGAGCCCACCTTTCAAAATGCATGTGTTCTTTCAAGTTATTGCTTCTAAGAGTTTATGGGCTAGAAACCCAGAGAATGAGGTTTCTTTGAATTGTGTAGGAAATAAGAGTTAATCAACACTGAATGAGGCCTTAAGGACTTTCTGATGAATAAATTGAACTATGTAGTCATTTTATATTTACTCTTGGATTCTTGGGTGGCTGTTTGCTGGAAAAGTAACTTCTGGATAAAATGTTGCAATTTTTAAATAATGTAGTAGTGAAAATTTAATTTTGGGGGGGGGGAAACATTTCTTAGAAAATTTTAAATATGTCCCCAAAGAGTTTTATGTAGTTCAATTTTTACAGTCTATTTAAGGGAATCTTGCAGTGATTCTTTTCCTGAAGTATAAAAGACTTAAAAAAACATATGGTTGCTTTTCCATATGTTAACTGTCTTAGAGCAGGTCATGTTAGTTTTTTAGTTTCTAAGCGTGCAGTTCAACCAAACCTAGGAAGATAAGGGAAGGACTTTCATTGCAGGAACAAGACAGGATAGGAATGAAACCAACCTCCTACTAGAAAACAACCCAAACTGCTGACTGGAAAAAAAAAAAATTTAAAAAATGTTTAAAAGCATCAAAGATCTGGCAAGTTAATAAGAAACTCAAATCCAAAATCAAAGGATCTCTGAAAGTTAAGTGGCACCCTAAAGCTATTTTTGAACTAAGGGCATTTGCCAATTTAGGCAAACTTGAACTTAGGTTTTGAGAGCTTCTCAGGGCAAGGGGGACAGGATCAAAGCTCAGGGCCTGCCCTTCCCCTCACTAATAAGGGTCAAACCCTCAGGAGCAGGGTGAAGCTAAATGTAAATGTAACTCCCCCACTAAGGCTCAGGAGATCACAGGACAAGTTGCCTTTATGATGATCAGAACAGGATAGTTGATAATGGTGGGAACATGCTCTAACAAGTGCAAGTTAGTAATTTTACTCCTTCCAAGTCCTTATCACTCTGGTTACCAATAAATAAATAAAAACAAAAAGAAATTATATAACCCTCTCAAGTTGTAAACTTAGTTTAAAGGCAAATGAAAGTTTCCTTTTTTTTCCCTGGAGAAAATTTGTGTCATCCTGGACTTCAAACAATCCCCCTGAAATAAATTTTGAAAGACAATGAGCAGCATATAGTCAAAAGTAGCTAAGCCTACAAGGACAAGCCATAAAGAACAAAAACTGGATATAAAGAGGCCTCTAATCACTTCAGATTTTGGAATTACTAGATAGAATCTATAAAACCAACCATACTCACTAAATTAAAAAAAAAAAGAAAGAGGGGCGCCTGGGTGGTGCAGTCGGTTAAGCGTCCGACTTCAGCCAGGTCACGATCTCGCCGTCCGTGAGCTCGAGCCCCGCGTCGGGCTCTGGGCTGATGGCTCAGAGCCTGGAGCCTGTTTCCGACTCTGTGTCTCCCTCTCTCTCTGCCCCTCCCCCGTTCATGCTCTGTCTCTCTCTGTCCCAAAAATAAATAAAAAACGTTGAAAAAAAATTTTAAAAAAATCATTTAAAAAAAAAAAAGAAAATATATGTGCAGAAAAGGAAACAATATAAACTGACTTAGCAGATTTGAAAAAGAAATAAATAGAACTCAAAGTAAAAAAATATAATAACCAAAGTTAAAACCTCAACAGATATGCTCAAGCAGTTTAGACACAACTGAAGAGAGAATTAGAAAATTAAAATATGGATCAGAAGAAATTATTCAAGAGTATATATAGTATAGAGACACAACAAAGCAAATTTACAAAGAGAGATTAGGAGATATGAAGAACAGAACGAAAAGATGTAGCATTCATTTAATGAGACCCCTAAAAGCAGAGGATAGAAAGGCTTGGATAAAGATAATGTTTAAAGAAATAATTACTCAGAATTTTTCAGAACAGATCAAAGATATAAATCCACAGGTGCAAGAATAAGAATCATGAAAAATAAAATGAAATATACACCTAGACTCATCGTGAGGCTTTAATAAACCAAAGACAGACAAGATCTTAAAATCAACCAGAGAAAAAGATTATCTTCAAAGTAGTGGCAACTAGACAATAACTGATTTCTCAGTAGTAACAAAGGAAGTAACAAAGGAAGCCAAAAGCAAGTGGAAGGAAACCATCAATGCATGTAAATAATTGCCAACCTAGAATTCTATACCCAGCCAAAATGTCTCAGAAATAGGTCAAAATAGAGTCATTTTTAGACAGATAAAAGCTGAGAGAGTTTGCCACCAGCACATTTTAATTTAAGACGGTTCCTTTAGGTAAAATGAAGGTGATCTCACAGGGAAGACCTGAAAAAAAAGAAGAAGGAAAGAGCAAAGAAAATGATAAACATATGGATATATCTAAGCAAACATTAACTTTATAAAATAATGATAATAATGTCTGGAAGGACAAAACTTCTAATAAAAACAAGATAGAATTAAAATATCTGACAACAAAAACACATCTGGGAGGGCAAATGGAATTAAAATGTTTAACAGTCTTTAGGAGTAGCTCCATTGGGTAAGTGTCCGACTTCAGTTCAGGTCATGATCTCATGGTTCATGAGTTTGAGCCCACTGTCAGCTCTGTGCTGACAACTCAGAGCATGGGGCCTGGTTCAGATTCTATGTCTCCGTCTCTCTCTGCCCCTCCCCCACTTATGTTCTCACTGTCTCTCAAAAATAATAAACGTTAAAAAATGCCTTTAAATTATGTGGGAGAAAGGTAAAAGTATTGATTATTTTCAGACTTTAAGTTAAGGATGTATATTAACTTATTGGATAATTGCTAAAAAATAGTATATAATTTTCATACTAGTAGAAGTAAAAGAATGGAATAATTGGTAAAAATAAACAAAAAAACAAAACAAAACAAAGTTTTTGTTTATTTTTACCAATCCAAGAAGAAAGAAAAGACAACACATAATAAATGGGCCAAATATAAATGAGATGGCAGTTTTAAATTCTAGTCTTTAAATAATTATATTAAATGTAAATGGATTACTGAGCAAAGGAATATATACCATATGATTCCATACATACAAAGTTAAAAAACAGACATAACTAAAGGAAATTATTTAGGGGTTGTTTGTGATAAGCTGAATAATGGCCCCCCAAAATGTTCATATCCTAATTCTTGGAACCTGAAAATATGTTGCCTTACATGGCAAAAGGAACTTTGTAGATGTGACTAAGAATCGTGAGATAGGGAGATTATTCTGGATTATCCAAATGAGCCCAATGCAACCACAGGGGTCCTTTTTAAGAGGAAGGTAGGAGAGACAGAGTCATAGACAGATGAAAACAGAGGCAGAGGGCAGAAAGGAGAGAAGATGCCATGCTGTTGTCTTTGAAGGTAGAGGAAGGGGCTACAAGTCAAGCAATGCAGGCAACCTCTAGAAGTTGGAAAAGGCCAGATAACGGATTCTTTCCTAGAGCCTCTAGAAGGAACACAGCCCTGCAGACCCCTGGACTTCGGACTCCTAGAACTCTTAAGATAATTTTAAGCCACTAAATCTGTGGTAATTTGTTATAGCAGCAATAGGAAACTGTTGAAAGATATACTACATGTCTATATCTTCTTTTTTTAATGTTTATTTATTTATTTTTGAGAGAGAAAGAGAGAGCACAAGCAGAGGAGGGGCAGAAAGGCAGGGAGAGGAGGAGACACAGAATCCAAAGCAGGCTCCAGGCTCTGAGCTATCAGCACAGAGCCTGATGCACGGCTCAAACCCACGAACTGTGAGATTGTGACCTGAGCCCAAATTGGTCGTTCAACCAACTGAGTCACCCAGGTGCCCCTATCTATACCTTATCTATACCTATATTTATCTATGTAGCAAAGCAACAAATAAAAGCAAGGAAATAATTCTCACAAAGTCAGGATAATGGTTTCTCCAGTGCTCAGGAAGACAGACAAGAGGCCCTGACAATTCTACTTCTTGACATGGGTGGAAGTTACACATGTAATGATTATTCTGAATCCATACATGTTTTATGTACTTTTTTTTCTGTAATAGCAAATATTTCATAATAAAAAATGTAAAAAGTCAAAATAAAGACCAGGAAGCCTGGAATTAAATATTTACAGAATATTTAATTAATAATGAGTTTCTAATAACTGAGAAACAGATTATCCAATCTGTAGAATCTCCCTGTTCCTTATAGTGCCTTTTAAGGGCTCTTTACATTTGACCTCTCCTCTGCCCATTAATACCCCCACATAGTTGAGAATGGAAGAAATCTAGAGGAACAAAAGCCATTTGTGGGCTGTATCACTTACTGACTATGTAGATTTGGCAAGTTGCTTAAATTCTTGGTTTCTTAATCTATAAAATGAAAGTGATAGTAATATCTTTTTCTATAGAGTTGTCCTAAGAAAGAAGTGAGATAAATCACCTAGGACAATACCTATGTAAAAATGCCACTTCTTTATTTCATTTATCCATCCCCCTGCCCCCAAACTAATGTTTATGGAGCACTGGCCTCATACCAGGCCCTTTGCTAGGTTTTAGGGATACAAAGCCAAATAAATCACAGCCCCATCTTCAAAGGTTCTTAGTTGAGTAGAGGAAGCAGATGAAAAGCACCTAATTATAATGCAAAGAGTTAGCAGTACAATTAAGGTATAAACAATGTGCTGAGGCCTCTCACAGAGGAGTCATTAACAGGGCATGTGGTGGAACGAGGAAGGGGACTAGGCAGAGAAGCCTGCCCAGAGGTAAGGTAACACTTGAACAAGGTCACAAAGGATGAGTAGGAATTTGCCAGCTGGAGAAGATGAAGGAGGAATATTTGCATAAAGAGATTAGTACAGGCTTAGAAGGAGATAATGGTACAGGGAAATGACAAATGGGTGTTAGAGTACTGAGAAGGGAAATGAAGTTGGAGCAGTCAGCTGTGGTCAGAAATCAAAAGGCCACATTTACCATGTTGAACCATCTTCTCCAGGCAGTGAACAGTTGTCACGATCAGGGGCCATCTTACGACAGGATGGTTGGAGCCATACTTGAGAACTGCCACTCTGCCTCTGTGCAGATGGGTGGGAAAGATTCGGAGGACCACTACCTCCAGTCGTCCACGCAAGAGGGCTTGAACTAGACCACAGCCTTGTAATGGATAGAGAGGACATAGATTCCAGAGACACGTAGTAGATAGAACTGAGTAGACTGTAGCCTGTTGACTCAGGGTGGAGGTAATTACCAGATTTCTAGCTTGTGCTAATAATAATAATGATGGTAGATAACAATACCATTAACCAAGTTTGAGGAGACCTACAGAGCAGGTCGTGGGGCAAAGATAATAGGAACTTTGGTTTGTGTTTGTTGAGTTTGAGGTGCCTCTGAGACATCTAGGTGGAGATTTCTAGTAGGGAGTTGGAAATTTCATTCTGAAACTTAGGAGAGAAATGAAATGTGGACATGGTGATTTGGACGCCATAAATATATACACGGGGGTGGAAGCCAGAGGGGTTGTGTGGGATGACCCAAGCAATCAATGTTTGTTGAGTCTGCTTGGAAAGAACAGATAGTATGCTCACCTAAGTGCCTTTTTCCTCAGCATGTATTTTGGGCCTATATTAAGAATATTTCCATAAAATGTCTTCCTTCTACCCAAGATCATATTTATCTCTCCTTATAGTAACTCCTAATGACTTGAGTTCATGTTAAAGCTTTGATTTAGCTTGTTGGGTTTTACCAAAATCATTTAAGGACGTGAGACACGTGGAAAATTCTATTGGAGTATCCTGACAGGCAAATCTCATACCTGGATACTAACTAAGTAAAAAGTTGGGTCAAAATATTTAATGTAATAGCAAGAGTTCTGAGGATGTCAAGAGTTGTACTCTTCCCAGGTGGATATTCGGTAAGCAACGTACAAAAATGTTCAGCATAAATAAAAATTCCTGATGTTTAAACATTTTTCCGTCTACGCTTGTGATTTTAGTAACATACTTCAGAAGTTTCAGACTTTTTGAAGCTAGAGTCATGGCATTTTTGGCCTTGGAAGGGACCTTAGAGGTCATTTAATCTAATGCTTTAAGATTTCAAACAGAGTCTAAAGACAGAGTACCACACCATGGCCACTCGCCTGTTGAGTCTCTTGATCTCTAGATCACTCTCCTCTTCACCTTATCCTTCTCAGTGGAATCCAATCTTGCTAAAGTTTCACGATAAAAATGAACCAAACCTCAGCTGTCCAAGTGAACGGTTTTCATTTATTTATGAATTTAATGCAGATCCGTGACACTTGGAGCTAGATAAGAACAAAAAGCCAAGTGTGATTAAGATTCTTCCTTTGCCTCATTCTGTCTCAGGCTTCTTGGCAGAACGAATTACTGGAGTCCCACAAGGACAGACCTGGAGGATAGAACGATGATGAGAGTCTGATCTCAAGTAGAGTTGCCAGATTTAGCAAATAAAATAAGAGGATGCCTCGCTAAATTTGAATTTCAGATAAATAATGAATCATTTTTCAGCATAAGTATGTGCCACACAATAACTGGGACATACTTACACTAAAAAGGGATTCACTGTTTTTCTGCGATTGGAATTTAGCTGGGAGCTGGGCATCTTATCTGGCAACTCTAATCTTGAGGTCAAGGACAGACTTTCAAGTGCTTGGAGAGGACTTCGGCAGATCGAGTTAGCCCGACTAAAGGTAACATATGTTTCACAAAACGGCAAGTTTCAGATCGCCCTGGAATCTGCTACTCTTTGTGCAAAAGTGAAGGAGGTGTCATGCTGTGCCCCCACCCCCAAACTGTAGTACAACGTGAGACTGACGTTTCATGAGATTAACAGGGAGGGTGGAGGGGTGGGAGGCACAGAGTCTCCATCTCTGTGTGTTCCAAAGCAGCTATATTCTCTCCTGTGTCTTTAACAGTGCAGACGGATTTTGCAGGCACGGAATCAGAATTCATTATATAATCAGTGATTACAAAACCAAAGCTGAAATGTGGAACAATACAATTTTCCACCACAGAAAACCATAAAACAGAACTATTCTGCAAGACGGTGTCTCACCCCAGCCTCCAAGGCCAGGACCCTGCACGTAAGCCTCATTTAACAAAAGGCTGAGCATTAAAGTCTCACCAGGCAGCGGCGAGCCTGGTCAGAAAACGGGGCTGAGTGATAAGGGCAATGAAATGCCAGCCGTGTGTCAGCGGATTAGTGGAGTTTGGCCACACGCTCAGCGGCAGTAAGATGTCATGAAAACACTAACTCTAAGAGTGCTTTTCAAGTTCGGCTGCAGAGGCCACACAAGCAATGCCAAACCTAGGCTGTGAGCCTGGGTATGAAACTACCTCCCCGGGGGGGGGGGGGGGGGGCTCAGGTGTCCTTGGTTGCAAGTGGTGGCAGGGACAGTGGCAGTGGAGGCGGGGAGAGGGTTAGAAGTGATCGGGCAAATCTTGGAAGGGACATGATTGAATTCATCAACAGAATTGCAGTGTAGCTGCAAACATATTGGTCAAGTTGCACCAAGAGCCGCGGTCACGTGCCCCCAGAGCAGCGCTGTGAATCACGTGGTCACTTCAGCTTTCCCTTTTGTTCTAAACGGAAACGTTCTTACAGGATTTTCAAACCTACTATTTTTTAAAAAATTCCTCTTTCAGTTGCCTAGAGTAAAAAAATAAATTTTGAAAACCAGGCCATGGTGGATGAAGAATGCGGTTAGTTGTAAAAATCGTATGTGACCGCCATGGTCACAAATCACATTGAACAACTATGTAATAGTTCTCTTAAAAACTTCAGTGAAGGAGGAAGACGAATGGTATCTGAGGGCCCACTCTGGGCCGGGGCTTTCTGGGAGCTCTGCATTCAGCTCAGCTAATTCTTTCAATTAAAAAAAAAAAAAAGTGCTTATTACATAAGATATGTGAAACATAAAGATTACCACTTTCACCATTTTTCAGTGTATAATTCAGTCTCAGTACATACATTCGTAATGTTGTGCAACCATCAGAGCTCTCCCTCTCCCGAGCTTCACCATCCCAAGAGAAACTCTGTATCCGCTGAGCAGTAAGTCTTCATTTCTCCCTTCCCCCAGGCCCTGGTGATAACCACTATTCTTTCTGCCGCTGTGAATTTGCCCCTTTTAGGTACCTCATGTAAGTGAAATCACGCAATACTGATCCTTGTGCGTCTGGCTTATTTCACTTAATATAATGCTTTCAAGGTCCATCTGTGCTGTACCATAGATTATCTCATCTAATTCCTACAACCTGCAAAACAGGTTCTATTATTACTCCAAGGAAATGACCCTGCCCCCAAGTATGCATGCTGTCTCTGGAATTAAGGTTGAATGGTCTATCCTGGTGCGATTGCCTGACTGACACCATAAAGTATGGCCATGCCCTGGGGGTCAGGAGCCCAAACCCTGAGAACCATCCAGGAAGAGGGTGTGGTAATACAGTAGCAGGTGTTTCTAAGTTCTTTGAGTCTCCAGGGAAGGAAGAAATGGGCTTGGGTAAAGGATAGAACCGCCTGGTGACTTTCTGGGGGAAAAATCAATTTGCCCACAGCAGCATTTCCAGGCCTTGAGCCCAGAAATGAGCTTAGTGCCTCATCTTTCCTCCCCCATCCCCAAGATGGAACTCACAATGGAAATAATGTCAAACGGGGGTGCCTGGGCAGCTCAGTCTGTGAAGCATCCGGCTCTTGACTTCAGCTCGGGTCGTGAGCTCACGGTCGTAGGACTGAGCCCCGAGTCAGGCTCTGTGCTGACAGTGCAGAGCCTGCTTGGGAATTCTCTCTGTCTCCCTCTCTCTCTGCCCCTCCCCTGCTCCCACTCGCTCACATGTTCTCTCCCTCTCTCTCTCTCTCTCTCAAAATAAATAAATAAACATTGTAAAAAGAAAAAAAAAGATATAATACCAAAGCACTCAACAACGTGAGGAGGTCCTACAACAGTCCTGTTACTTTATGCTTCAAAGAAAAAAAAAATTTTGCAATAATGTTTGACTTAGAAGTTGCACAATAATACACAGTCTTCCCCTATGTGCTTCCCCCGGGGCTTCCCTGAATGTTAACATCTAGCAATAACCACTGTATAATGATCAAAATTCACAAACTAAAAGCACTATGTTATTACCTAAACTACTGACTTTGTTCAGATTTCACCAGTTTTCCACAAGTGTCCCCCTCCCGTTCCATTACCCAATCCAGATAATCCCATGCTGCATTTAGTCACCAGGTGTAGTTGGGTCCAATCTATGACGGTCCTTGTCTTTCCTGGTCTCTCACGGCCTCGGCAGTTTTGAAACACTGATCCGTTGTATTGTTGAACGTCCCTCAATTGGTGGTTGTTCAATGTTTTCTCGTGGTTGAGTTAAAATTGCGCATTTTTGGCAAGAAAACTTTTCCCGGTGCAAAATTTCAGGGGGTACATGGGTGTCGATGTGTCTTACTGGTGATGTGAACCTTGGTCACTTGGATAGGGTAGTGTCTGCTGGATTTCCCGACGGTGAAGTGACTCTTTTTGTATTTAATAAATATGATGAGAAAACTACTTTGAGACTACGCATTTATCCTGTTTCTCCTCAGACTTCTGCCTAATTTTAGCATCCATCAGTGGATTGCCTGCAGCAATGATTACCGTGGTGTTCTAACAGTTATTTTCGATTCTCTTCGTTCTTTCTACAGATTACAAGGAATTTTTTATAAGGGGGATATGTCCTTCCTCCTACATGTATTTATTTTTTTCAGTTATTTATTTGTACCAGTATGGACTCATGGCTATTTGTTTTACACTTTGATGCTTTAAGGAATTAATCGAACGTCAAATTATTTCTAAAAAATCCCCTTCCCTAAAAAGTTTCTCTCTCCCGTGTTCGTTTTCCATCCCTTCTGCGGCTGCCCCGGCCTTGTCGGTCATGCTGTCGGTCTGCCTTTTGAGCCATCTTGCTCTCACGTGACAGGAGTGACTTCAGGGTGAGGCGCCATTCGTTGGATGGTTCTGGAAGCCTCTTCACGCTGGGGTGGGGGGACAGGCTCTGCGAAGGTGTGTTCCCAATGCTGCTGTGACTCACCTAGAATGACAAGCTGAGCCCCTGAGGTCCATAGTTGGGTGGGAGAGAGGAAAGTCCTCACCGCCAGCCGAAATGCGCAAGAAAGTGGAAGGTAATTGTGCCGAGGAAAGCCATGAGGCTGAGGGTGTTTCACACCTGACATTTCTCAAGTCCCATGGCTCAGGTCTGAAAGAAATGTGATTACGCAGGTCAAGGTCTCTGACTATAGAAAACCAGCCATTGGCTGGGGGTAATCTCAAGGCCACTCGCTATAACGAGTATCTGTTTGCTTTTTGTATGCTGACTGGGGCATATGAGGACAAGGTAATAATTTGGGTAGATGGTTTCCTTCATGAAAGGATTCACTTTGACAGAAAAAAAAAAAAAACCCTCTTTTCTCCCAAGTACACTTTAAAATTATTCCTTTTATAAGGCTTAGAGTCAAACCGGGATTTAGTAATCCGGCCAAAACCCGGATTCAGGGTGTGAATGAGCTTTGTTGACTACCTGTGTGTCCACAAATCACCTTGAAATCCCCAACCTGATGTGGTGCATTCCTGTCCTGTTGAATCAGAGGTCCCCAAAGACGGCCCCGGGGGGCCAGCTCGTCTTGGCAAAAAGGAACCCAGGCCGAGTTCCCTCCACAGCGGGCTTAGAACTCTTCAAGGATGGAGAGCCCCTTCTGCCTGGCCCTCTTTGCTTCACTTTCGCAGGAGGGATAAGGCTTTAACCTTTCCTCGGGGGAGCCCTGGCCGATTCAGGGCAAGACAGAACCGTATTTGGTAGTGACCTCGGTTTTCCTTGTCACTCAGCCTACGTGGGGTGTGCAGGTGTCCGTCTGCCTGTCATTTGTCGAGCATCTTCTACGTGCCAGGCCCCACGTGGAGTGCTTTACCGCCTTGACAAAACCTTCAGCTGCATATGATTTGCCCATTTTACACATGAAGAAACTGGGACCCAGCAATCCCCGCTAGGGAGGCTGGAGCCAGGACTGAGGTCTCTCTGGCTCCAAAGTTGAGCCTCCTTCCATCAGGCCGCACCAACTTTGGGAGGCAGTATTTCCACTTTCAGGCCTTCTTTCAGTCCCTATTCTTGTCATTCTTGGATGTTGTGCACTTGGAACTTTTTTCTTGGCTTTAGGCTCTTGGTCTTAACTCCACGGTGCCAGCCAGAAAGAACACGGTTTCCCGAATGTTTACAAAGTGCCAGGCGGTGTAACAATCACCTCACACACGTGATTCTCCCTCGGTACTTCCGACAAATCCCAAAGGAACAGGTCTTCAGTCTCTCGTCCAGATTCCATCCAGATCCCCGGCGTGCTTCAGAATTCAGAACCGTTCAGATTTCGGAGAGGCAAGTCTGCGTATAACACATTTTTCGTAACACTCACTCGTACGGTCTGGGGCAGCATCCATCGAAAAACTAACATTTCTGCAGCAAACGTATGGATAATCACGTTCAACGGGATAAATAAAAACCATACAAGAGGTCACATCAATTCAGATCAGGTTTTGCCGTCAAATGAATTTCCCGCAAGCTTTTTAAAAAATCTGTTTTGTCTCTGTCAAAAATAAATAAACATTAAAAAAAATTAAAAAAAAAAAACAGGGGAGCCTGGGTGGCTCAGTCGGTTGAGCGTCCGACTTTGGTTCAGGTCATGATCTCACAGCTCGTGAGTTCGAGCCCCGCGTCGGGCTCTGTGCTGACAGCTCAGAGCTTGGAGCCTGCTTCTGCTTCTGTGTCTCCCTCTCTCTCTGCCCCTGACCCCCTCGCATTCTGTCTCTGTCTCTGTCAAAAATAAATAAACATTAAAAAAAAATTAAAAAATCTGTTTTTCAGCGGCTTTGGGTTTCAAAATTGCTGATACAGGATTATGTATGGGTCTGGGGTATTATTATTCCCACTGTACAGATGAGAAGACTGAGGTTTGAGATATTAAGCGCCTATCTGAAGTCATACCATAAGTGTTGGGACCAGGATTTAGACCCGGTTTGATTGTGCTCATTCTGTTGCCCGTTTTAACCTCTGCTTTAACTTCAAACGTCCACACAGCAGGAGATAAAAGTACTGAGGCTGACCTACGTCACTTCCACATGAGAAACCACTATTGCTGACAGTCAAATACATTTCCCGTGGGAATGACAAATAGATTTTCTTACGAACGGATACACTAGAAAGCATTTCCATATTGGGACACCTTCTTAAAGAGCTTAACGAAGCAAGACCCCAGTCATGCTGGGAAGGAGAGGAGAAGGGCATGTGGCTTTTCCATTCTCACTTAGGAAATACTTTGTCTTTTTCTATTCTTTCCAGCTCCATGCGCTTTCTTCTTTGGTTCCACTCTGCTCTGATTCAGGGGCTAATGGCCTCAGCTTTCTGTTCACACGGGCTACGGAGCCGCTGGAGTTTCCCATCTCCATCCCGGGCTTCTACTGCTGCTGCTTTTCTTCATAGGGCCCCCCTTGGGTCCCTTGACCATGTCATTGGCCCTATTGTTCAAGGGTCTCACCAATTTGTCATCCCCTGTGAGCCCAGGCACAATAGCTACTTGCTAACTAGCAGAGAAGTAGGATAATTTCACATAAACATCCTTAGCCTCATTCTAGAACTTAATTAAAGGTTTGTCATTCCAAGTGAAGTAAACAAGTCTGTTTCAGGGATTTGTAGAGAACCAAAATGAGTGTACGTGTGTGTGTGTGTGTGTGTGTGTGTGTGTGTGTGTTATTGCTGTTTTGCCAAAGCTTCTGCCTCCTCCAAGTCACCAAGAATGTGAATACCTGCCCAGCCACTCAGCAAGATATCAGACTCCAGAAAGCAGAAGAAAAAGCGGGGAGAAACTTACTTTTTGGCACTTGTATCCCTGCATGTCAGTAAGGCTGGGCCTTGACTGACTCATTCTCCTTGGGCACCGGCTCTGGATAACGAGGTCTGAGATGGTGATGAATTGACATCCACTTGGTTGATTTTGTCTTTATATGTATTTTCAATTAAGTATATTGTCCTTATTTGGATATGTCTGAAGCATATCCAAATTTTGGTGGGGCAGAGCAATGGGGATATTTGTTCAGGTTCCTTGGTGAAGACTGAGCATGAGCAAAGTAAAACTGAACAGAAATGGATCTGTCCCTTTTTAAAATTTTGTTTTTCCACAGTGATTTCTCTTCTTGTGAAATTCTGTTTACCCTTGATGATCTTATGAAAGATACTCTTTTGTTCTTCAAGTTATGAGCAAACAAACCATGGAAAGTTAACAGGAACACCACTGATTTTCATTAAGGGCTGATGAATACTTGCGTCAAATCTCTTCATTACAGAGATCAAAGCAGAATAATATATTTTAACTCAAAGTTCTTTTTTCTTCTTCTTCTTCTTCAAAAAAAAAAAGACCTCAATGAAAACAAGCATTTCCTAACCCAATAAAGAAATCTGCAACAATCTGTTTTACCAGCTAATTTACTTAGAGTTGTGTGTTTGTTTAAATGACATGTGGTGTGGTGGGTTTTGCCTTCTCTGAATTTTTTACAACTCAAGCCAGTGAAACACCAACAAGGATTTTCATGGGCACAATTTCTTCCGACAACGAAGCAGCCCTCTCCTTTCTTTCTTGTTTGTGTTCTGACCTAACTACATATACCCAGAGCCACAGTCCCCTCACAGCCTCACAAGTCTTTGACTTCAGCTCAGGTTTTCTGCCCCTGACATTGCAGAGTTGGGGACTCATGGGTTTCTCCTCAGCTTCTCTATTTTCTTACTCTATGCCCTGTCCCTCTGTGATTATCCATTGCTGGGATTTGATGGCTCACGTAGGAGCTGGAAACCCTGATGTTTATCCAGCTCTGTTGAGCTCCAGAGCTAAGAATTCAACTGCCTCTACTTGAACTTCTCTGTTGGGATATTTGATAGGCACCACAAACTCAACATGTCCCCAAATAATGCTTGTTATCCACAGCCATCCTTTTCCAACCACCGCCAACCCTTCCTCTTCTTCCTCAAACCTATTCTTGCTCTTAGACTTCAAGCTCAATTGGGGGGGTCCCGTCATTTGTCCCCATCCTAAGTTGGAGTCAGCCTCAGGTTAGCCTCCATAACTCCTTGGTTCCTCAAATCCATTAGGCATGCTGTTTTGTCAACTCTGCTTCCCAATCAGCTTTGGAAGCCATTCTTCTTGTCCATCCCACAACCAATGTCTTAGTGTAGTTCTTCCTTCTCCCTCACCTGCACTACAAGACAACCCAACACGAACTCCTACAGCCTTGGGTTAACTTCCCTCCCATCCATCCTAACCCTCACCCCAAACCAGCCTTCATAGTGTGCTGTAACTTTCTCAAACACAAATCTCATTCTTTTCACTTTCATAGAACTCGCCAGTCTTCCCCTTTGTTTATAAATAAAGTCCTGCCTCCTTAGCATAATATTCAAGGCCCTCCATGTTCTGGCCACATCATTTGCCTCTTCTTTTGCCATATCTTGCCTTGCCTGTTTAAATAATCTGATCTTGGGGCACCTGGGTGGCTCAGTAGGTTAAGTGTCTGACTTTGGCTCATGAGTTCAAGCCCCATGTAAGCCTCTGTGCTGACAGCTTAGAGCCCGGAGCCTGCTTGGATTCTGTGTCTCCCTCTCTCTCTGCCCCACCCCCGCTCATGCTCTGTCTCTGTTTCTCAAAAGTAAATAGGCAAACATTATAAAAAGGAACGGTGGTATCTTTTTCAAAAATAATAATCTGATACTTCTCACTGATCTTGAACATAACATGTGGCTTCAAATCTTTGGGCCTCTATACATGAAATCCTATCTACCTAGAATGTTCTTTCCTTTTCTCTGCCTAGAAGACACTTACATGGTCATTCACATCAATAAACATTTATCAAGCAAGAGTCTACTGTGTGCCTTAAGATTCTGCTAGGCAGTGGAGACAAAAATGCAAAGGCATGTTATTTTTCCCCAAACATCCAGTTGAAACATCACTTCTTGAAGCTGCCCTTAAATATTCTCCCACCAATCTCACCTATGCATAGCAGACCATTTTTTTTCTTCCTATTTTGTGCATATGTCTTTCATTGCACTTCCATGTATAATTTTTTGTGTGTCTACCTAGGCCCAGAACCAATGTCCATAACTTTGGGCCGAGGAATTGAGTAGTTTAAAGAATGTGGGCATTGACATCTGTAATAGGAGACAGATTTCTAAAATGGTCTTCCAAGATTCCTGCCCCTTGGTATATGTGCCCTCCCCATGAATGTGGGCAGGACTTGAGAATATGATGGGGTTTTACTAGAATAAATGGGTCAGGGTTACACAGCAAAGATGAAGGAGTTTTACAGATGTAATTAAGATTAGCTTGGAGTTTCCTAGAAATATCTAACCTACCAAAACCAAAGCAGGAAGAAACAGAAAATTTGAAGAGACCAGTTGTTGCAATGAAATTGAATCAGTCATTCACCACCTGCCCCCACCCCCCCAAAAAGTCCAGGACCAGGTGGCTTCACAGGCAAATTCTAACAAATATTTAAAGAAGAGTTATACATATCCTTCTCAAACTATTCCAAAGAATAGAAGAGGAAAGAAAACTTCCAAATTCATTCTATGACACCAGTATCATCCTGGTACCAAAAACCAGAATAAGACACCACAAAAAAAGAGAACTACAGGCCAATATCTCTCATGAATATGGGTGCAAAAATCCTCAACAAAATATTAGCAAACTGAATCCAACAATACATTCAAAAAAATCACATAGCATGATCAAATGGGATTTGTTCCTGGGATGCAACAGTGGTTCAAAATAATCAATGTGATATGTCACATCAATAACAGAAGGGATAAACACCAAATGATCATCTCAATAGATATAGAAAAAGCATTTGACAATGGACAACATCCACTCATGATCAAAACCCTCCACGAAGTAGCTCTACAGGGAACATATCTCAACATAAGAAAGACTTTATATGAAAAACTGACAGCCTTCATACTCATACCCAATGGTAAAAAACTGAGAGTTTTTCCCCAAAGTTCAGGAACAAGACAAGGATGTCCACTCTCACCACTTTTATTCAACATAGTACAGGAAGTTCTAGCCACAGCAATTAGAAAGCAAAAAGAAATAAAAGGCATCCAAAATGGTAAGAAAGAAGTAAAACTCTCACTAGTTGCAAATGACATGATACTATATACAGAAAATCCTAAAGACTTCACAAAAAAACTACTAGCACTGACAAATGAACTCAGTTAAGTTGCAGGATATACAATCAATGTATAGAAATCTGTGGCATTCCTATATGCTAATAACGAAGGAGCAGAGAGTGAAATTAAGAAAACAATCCCATTTACAACGGCACCAAAACCAATAAAATATTTAGGAATAAACTTAATCAAAGAGGTGAAAGACCTGTACTCTGAAAAATATAAAACACTGATGAGAGAAAGTCAAGACAACTCAAAGAAATGGAAAGACATTCCATGCTCATGGGTTGGAAGAACAAATATTGCTAAAATGTCAATACTACCCAAAGCAATCTACACATTTAAAGCAATCGCTACCGAAACACCAAAAACATTTTTCAGAAAACTAAAACAAACAATCCTACATGTAGACAGAACCACAAAAGACCCCAGAATAGCCAAAGCAATCTTGAAAAAGAAAAACAAAACTGGAGATATCACAAGTCCATACTTCAAGTTATGTTACAAAACTGTAGTAATCAAAACAGTATGGAACTGGCATAAAAATAGACACATAAATCAGTGGACCAGAACAGAAAACTCAGAAGTAAACCCACAGCCCTATGGTCAATTAATCTTCAACAAAGGAGTAAAGAATATCCAATGGGAAAAAGACAGTCTCTTCAACAAATGGTGTGGGGAAAACTGGACAGCTACATGCAGAAGAATGAAACTGGACCACTTTCTTTCACCATACACAAAAAGAAACTCAAAATGGATTAAAGACCTGAATGTGAGCCCTGAAACCATAAAAATCCTACAAGAGAACTCGGGCAGTAATTTCTCTGACACTGGTGATAGAAACTTTTTTCTAGATATGTCTCCTGAGGCAAGGGAAATAGAAGCAAAAATAAACTATTGAGACTACAACAAAACACAAATCTTCTGTACAGTGAAAGAAACAATCAACAAAACTAAAAGGCAACCTACGAAATGGGAGAAGATATTTGCAAATGACAAAATGTATAAAGAATTGATACAACCACTCAATACCCAAAAACCAAATAATCCAATTTTAAAAGTGGGCAGAAGACAGGAACAGGCCTTCTTCCAAAGGAGACATACGGATGGTCAACAGACCCATGAAAAGATGCTCGATATCACTCATCATCAGGGAAATGCAAATCAAGACTACAGTGAGGTATCACCTCACACCTGTCAGAATGGCTAAAATCAAACAACACAAGAGGGGTGCCTGGTGGCTCAGGTGGTTGAGTGTCCAACTCTTGGTTTCGTTCAGGTCATGATCTCATGGTTTGTGAGACTGAGCCTGTGTCGGGCTCTGAACTGACAGCATGGAGCCTGCTTGGGTTTCTCTCCCTCCCTCTCTCTCTGCCTCTCCCCTCACTAGGGCTCTCTCTCTTTCTCTCTCAAAATACATAAATAACCTTTTTAAAAAAGAAAAAAAATCAACAACACCAGAAGTAACAGGTGTTGGTAAGGATGTAGAGAGAAAGGAACCCTCCTGTAATGTTGGTGGGAATGCAAACTGGTGCAGCCACCGTGGAAAACAGCATGGAGGTTCCTCAAAAAACTAAAAATAGAACACTAACTCAAAAGGACACATGCAACCTTGTGTTTAAAGCAGCATTATTTGGAAGCAGCCCAAGTGTCCATCAATAGATGAATGGATAAATATAATGCAATTATCATGGAATATTATATAATATATAATGGAATATTATTCAGTCATAAAAAAGAATGAAATCCTGGCATTTGCAACAATACGAGTAGAGCCAGAGAGTATAACACTAAGTGAAATAAGTCAGAGAAAGACAAATACCATATGATTTCACTCATATGTGGGATTTAAGAAACAAAACAAGCAAACAGGAGAAAAGAGAGAGAGAGAAACCATGGAATAGACTCTTAACTAGAGAGAACAAGCTGATGGTTATCAGAGGGGAAGTGGGTGGCCACATGGGTGAGTTGGTGATGGAGGTTAAAGAGTACACTTACCGTGATAAAAAAAATAAACATTTTCTTAAAAAGATTGGCTTGGAGTTCATTGAAAGAAAGATTGTCCTGAGTGGGTCTGACCTAATCAGGTGAACACCTCAAAAGAAAATCCAGGCCTTTTCTGGAGGAGAGATTTGAAACAGCGTAGATCTCTCGGTTGGCCATGAAGAAGTAATGTGCTATGTTGTGAAGGGGATGATAAGGCAGGGAACCGAAGGCCCCAGGAACCGAAGGCCCGAGGGGAAGGCCCCAGGAACTGAAGGCCTCAGTTCTACAACCATAATGCACTGAATTCTGCCAACCAGGGAGCTTGGAAGAGGACCCCGGGCCTCACCAGAGACTGCAGTCCTGACTGACATCTCGATATCAGCTTTGTAAGACCCTGAGCAGAAAAGGCAGCAAATCTGTGCTCAAACTTCTGACCTACAGAAACTGTGAGATAATCAATGTGCATTGTTCTAAGCCACTAAGTTTGTGGTCATGTGTTGTGTAGCAAGAATAAACGAATGCAATCTGATAGGCATGTGTTGAATTCCTGCTTTCTTGCTACTATTCATATGATTTGGACTTAACCTCTCCGAACCTCAGTTTTCCCATCTGTAAAATGGGGATAGTAATACCTACCTTATAGTATATCTCAGTTCCTCGAAAGCAGGGATCACGTCTTTTCCTAGTATCTTTGATGCCTAGCACTGTGTCTACACATGGAAGATGCTCAATTTTAGCTGAATGAATAAACAGTGCTCAGAGTGTCATTAAAAGCAAGTATAAACCCAAGCCTTTTCTTCTTGAAATTTTTTTCTAATTTAGTGCTGATACAATCCTAGTTCGCTCATTTGTGAAATTAGGACCCATTTAGATGATCTCTCAGGGGCCATCTAGATGCAAATTCTGTGATGTTGATGAATCTTGAAATAAGGTAACAATCTTAAAGTTGCAAAAATATTAGTACTCTTAGCGAGTATTTCAAAGGAGTGTATTTGTTAGTAAGATGCTCTCTTCTCCCAAGCCTCTCTTCTGAGCCAGTCTCTCTCTCCCACCACAATCAAGTATTAATATCCAGATGTCTGTGTTGAGGGTTTATGGTATTAGTGTAGTGTTTTGCCAGCTGTGAATGCAAAATCTTTTTGATCAAATGATAAAGATAAATTTGGGTCTCTTACTTTGGGTATTAATATACAGTTTAATCTGCCATATTCAAATTCCTCGTAATAGGAGAAATATTATTGCCTAAAAGTAGAAATAAAGAAGCACTTATACTGAACAGGTGCTACAATTTCATTTTATTCACGTTTTGTCCAGAAATGGTATAGGAGATTCAGTCACTGACACTGACAGGGGAAGGCAATAAAGAATCTTGCCAGAGGGGCACCTGGGTGGCTCATTTGGTTGAGTGTCTGACTCTTGATTTCAGCTCCTGTCATGATCTCATGGTTTGTAGGAGCATGGAGGCAACACGGAGCCTGCCTGGGGTTTTCTCTCTCTCCCTGTCTCTCTGCCCCTCCCCTCTCACGTTCTCTCCCTCTCTCTCTCTTTCTCTCTCAAAATAAGTAAGTAAACTTAAAAAAAAAAAAAAAAGGAATCCTGCTGTAACTGTTGTAGCTGTGGTTTGCACAAGTGAGATACATACGCGCACACACATTTTATTATAAACGTGATCATAAATTCTGACTTACCGTCGGGATATTTGGCAGTGGTCTTTGGATTAAGATTTTAGAGAGATGCTGGGTTACTATCCAGGGACCCAACAGAATGTTTGTCCTCAGAGCTACTTTTTAACATCAAGGGATGTCGCTGGCCGATCCTACCTCTTAACAAGAGGAAATAAGGACATGCTTTCTCGAAAGAGCAAGCCCTGTGGGGAGGGCCACGAGGAGCTCTGTATTGGACACAGCACTATCTCTCTCCTGAGCCGTAAGTTTTACATTAAACTGCTCAGTTCAGAACAGAAGGCTGTGGTCCCCGAGAAGCCCCTGATGCCCATACTATCTGAGCAAGTTTGTGGAGAGTGAGGTCCAGGAAGATGACGAGATGACTAGTTAACGCGCGCTCACGTGCGTGCGTGTGTTTGTGCGGTGTTTCCGTGCCTCTTAGGTTAAGGGGTTAGCCGATTACTACTAACCCACTGCTGCTCCCAGCAGACCCTCGGCTGTCCCAGGGGGTAGCAGGCGCAACAGAGGATTTTGACATGATTGCTAGGATCCTGAGGGAGAAAAAGACCCAACGTCCCTCCACACGGCACTGCCTTCCCTCCAAGGGAGGAGGGAAACTTGTAGGCCTGTGCAGGAAGTAGAGAGAGAGAGAGATGTCCAAGATTATCCAGGGGGAGAAAAGAGAGGCTGAATGTTCTTAGGTCTCTAAAGACGTAGGGACCTCACATAGACTGCAAACCCCACTCCTCTGCGGGGGTGACCACAGCCAGAAGAGCCCAGAAAGGTGTCACTCTTTCACTGCCTACCGTTTTTTGTTTTTGTTTTTTTAAAATTTTTTTTTAATGTTTGTTTATTTTTGACAGAGAGATAGAACTGCCTACCGTTTTAACCACCGGGGTCAGAAATCAGACCCAGGCAGAACACCAGCTCCTGGGACATCTTTGATTTATGAGGGGCACTCCCTTCTCCTTCACAGGCAAAAGTGGAGTAGAAAAGGCCCATGCCCCGCGCTCTGGGCACTGAGTCACCAGCAGGTGCTTCACAGTTAACTAAGTACCTTCTTCCCATGCCTGCCCTCACTGAGTTAGCACAATAGCCCCATGGGATAGAAATTGTTATTCCTACTGGGATTATTGTGCTCCACAGGAGGAAATGGAGTCTTAGTGAGATTAGGGGTCTTTTCTAGGAGGACACAGCCAGCAAATGGTCAAAATGACTACTACCTCAGGTCTCTGGAGCTTGACCCTTTCACCCTGTGCTCTGTCTTTCCGACGTTCTGGGCTAGGAAGGAGAAGCAGGGATCATGTCCCTCCCCAGGCAGGGACCTTAAGCCCCTCTTCATCGCCATGCTTGTCTGGGCCACACTCCAAGTCCACGTAGGCAGCGGCTCTTGGGCTCGTCCTCTGCCTAGCCTAGCTGGTTCTGTGGGGTCCCGACTGAAGTCTGGGGGCAGCTTGCACGGTGAGAGAAGGCATAAAGGGGAGGTAAGGGCCTGTGCATGGCAGTGGACGTGAGGCACTCAGTGGGAGCATCACCAGCGAGGCCTGCTGACTCCAGCCAGGTGTGGGGAAGGAGGAGGCAGGCAGGGCCAGGCCGAGAGCATGAACTGTGCAGCGTGGCAGGCCTGGGCCGAGCCCCACCTTGACCGTTACTAGTTATGTGACCTTGAGCAAGTTATTTACTTTTTCTAAGTCTCTGGTTCCTCAACAGTAAAAGTGGGAAAAATAATTGCACCTCCCTCACATTGTTGAAAGGATTACATGAGATCAGGAATGCAAAGCACTTAGCACAGTGCCAGACCCCGTGATAGAATTCCTTCGTGATATATAATACATGCCATGGAGGACTCATTCATCCATTTATTCGGGAAGAAGGTATTAAATGCCCAGTCTATGTCTCGTAGTATGCTAGAAACTCAATACCTGAGGGCTTTATTACTACTAGTATCTTTAGTATAAAATCACACAAAGGGTCCTTTATCCATAAATACTATAGCCTTAGCTGGTTTTGCAAACATGGAACATGGGTTTTGATGCACATGTCATTTTTGCCCTTGACTCTTCCTTTATGTGCAGCATGAGGACGCAGCTGGACGCACCTGGGAAGTAGAGCGGGTGAGGAATATGTGCTTAATGGTGCACACTGGGCCAGCCGCCTCCCTCCTCCGAGTCTGAGCTTCCCGTCTGCAAAATGGGAAGAACCATGCCTTCCCTATAGGATTGTCAAAAGGAGTAAACGGAAAAGGAATCGGGTAAAGCATCTGACTTTGGGCAAAAGCTCAATACATACTGGGTGTCTTCCGACATTGCAAAACGTTTGGATGCTCGGAACTTCCGGTTTCTGGTCTAGCGTGTAAGAAGCTGAGAGGCTACCACACCAACCAAGCAACAAGGAAACAGCTGACCAAATGGAAACATTAGCAACTCTTTTTAGACCCAGAAGAGAAGTGAGGTCACAGGACAAGACGCTGCCCCCTCCCCCCCAAAATTGGAGGGAGTGACAGGCGAACACAGAGAATCACGATTCCCTGCAGCAGAAACCTCCGTGGCACCAGGGGGAACAGTGACAAGGGAGGGAAACCTGAGCCACAATTGAGGCATCGCCGTAGGCTCAGCGTGCACAACACCGAGAGTTAAAAACTCCAGGGGGAACCAGTCACCGGGGACTCCCACACTTTTGTGAGTTTTTGTGAGTTTACTTCTTGGAGCTCTATCGGATTCTCACAGCAAAAACTGGAGGAAAAATCCCTCATGCTCTGGCAGGGGAAGAGGAAAAGGAACCATTTAAAATACTTCAGAGCATTCTGTACTTCTTAACAAACTGTTCTCAAAGAGAAACTGTTTAACCAGAACCTCGCTCGCTAGGGCTTTATCAGACCCTGACTGACCTGAGAGAAGAGAAATACCCACCTGCAGCCCCCTGCAGCCATCCTGCCCCCCTAAAGTGGGGGGAGCACTGAGATGCACCTGTGAAGTCCACAGTTCCTGGGCACAGGCTCACTAAAAGACCAAGACCTGATCACAGGACTACAGACTGCTTCTCCTCCCCGTACACCCACCACATCCCTAAAGCCAATTTATAGCAGTTCCTTTAGCCAGAACATCATGTCTGGCTACCAAGAACAATGTACAAGGCATAGTAAAAGACAAAAACACAGTTTGAAGAGAAAGATCAGGCATAAGAACCAGACTCAGTTATGGCAGAGATGTTGGAATTATCAGAACTGGGAATTTAAAACGACTATCATTAATATGTTGAGGGCTCTAATGGATAAAGTAGTCGGCACTGCAAGAACAGATGGGTAATGTAAGCAGAGAGAGAGAGAGAGAAATTCTAACAAGAGTCTTTTTAAGTGCTAGAGATCTAAAACACTTTAATGGGCAACAAAACAAAAACACTTGACAGAAATGAAGACTGTCTCTGATGAATTTATTAGTAGATTGGCCATGACTGAGGAAAGACTATCTCAGCTTGAGGACATCTCAATGGAAACCTTCCAAACTCAAAGGCAAGCAGAAAAAAAACTGGGAAAGAAAGAAAGAAAGAAAGAAAGAAAGAAAGAAAGAAAGAAAGAGAGGAAGAGAGAAAGAAAGGGAAAGAAAGAAAGAAAGAAAGAGCAAAAGAAAGAGAAAGAAAGAAAGAGAGAGAAAGAGAGAAAGAGAGAAAGAAAGAAAGAAAGAAAGAAAGAAAGAAAGAAGAAATAAAACAAACAAACAAACAAAAAAAAACCCAGAACAGACTATCTGAGAACTCTGGGGACAAGTACAGAAGATGTAACATATGCATAATGGAAATATCAGAAATGAAGAGAAGAAGGAACAGAAGAGATCTTTGAAACAATAATCACTGAGAATTTTCCCCAAATTTAATGGTAGACACCAAACCACAGATCCAAAAAGCTCAGAGAACACCAAGAAGAATAAATAGCAAAAAAAAAAAAAAAAAAAATTATACCTTGGCATATCATTTTCCAACTAGAGAAAATCAAAGATTTTTAAAAATCCTGAAAAAATCCAGAGGGGGAAAAGATAAGAATTATATCTGACATCTCCTCAGAAACCATGCAAAGAAGGGAACAAAGTAAAATATTTAAAATGTTGAAAGAAAAAAAAACCATAATTCTGTACCCTGTGAAATTATCCCTCAGAAGTGAAGGAAAAATGCTTTCCTGGACAAACAAAAATGGAAGGAATTTGTTGCCAGTAGACCTGCCTTGCAAGAAATGTTAAAAGAAGTTTTTTAGAGAAAGAAAATGACATAGATCAGAGACTTGGATCTACATAAAGCAAGAGCATAAGAGAAGGAGAAAGTGAAGGCACGAAACCTTTTCTCTTTCTTATTCTTTTTTTAATTAAAAAAATTTTTTTTAACGCTTATTTTTTGAGAGACAGAGAGAGACAGAGCATGAGTGGGGGAAGGGCAGAGAGAGAGAGAGAGAGAGAGAGAGAGAGTCACAGAATATGAAGCAGGATCCAGGCTCTGAGTTGTCAGCACAGAGCCTGACATGGGGCTCGAACTCACAAACCACGAGATCATGACCTGAGCCGAAGTCAGACGTTTGACCGACTGAGCCACCCAGGTGCCCCATTTATTCTTTTTTTTAGAGTTTATTTATTTATTTTCAGAGAGACACAAAGTAAGAGCGGGGGAGGGGCAGAGAGAGAGGGAGAATCCCAAGCAGGCAATCAGTGTGGAGTCCAACATGGGACAGGAGTCTGGAACCCACATAACTGTGAGATCATGACCTTGACCTGAGCTGAAACCAAGATTTGGGGACACTCAACCACCTGAGCCATCCAGGTGCCCCTCTTTTTCTTATTCTTAACTGATGTAACCGCTAACACTCTCCATACGGCCTCACTACCCTGTCTGGAAAGTTCACTTGGGATTCCCCAGGGATTTGGGAATCCTGCACATCATTGCACTGTAATTCCTGTATGACATGAGCCTCGGTGCCCCTGTTACTCTCAGGAGACACGGAACAACTTGGGAAATCTAGCCCTGGGCCCTCTAGGGCAACAGAGTCCAGAAAAATTCCCTACTAAGGTGGCACCCATGGCCATTTCCCATGGGGTCAGAGGCTCTTGGCAGGGGAGGCAGCAGTGCAGCGAGGCCCAGATGAAAGAAGGCCAGGAAGGAAAGGGATCAACGCTCGCAGAGTCTCTCCCCACTGCCTTCCTCCTGCTCGCCCGCCACGCTCTTACCTCAACATCCTTTACCAGGCTGCTCCACGGGGTATTTCTGAAAATGAAGATGCTTTTCTTCACTCACTCACTGAATGTAAGCTGAACAACTACTCTGTGCCAGGTGCCTGAAATAATAAAATCAACCACCTAGACCAGCGGGAATAATCAGGGAAGGGGTTGGAGAGCAATGGGGAGAGAGGGGAAGGAGGAGAGCGCGTTCCGCTGGGTCTCCTACGCTTCCGCCAATGATGGCATCTTTTTGTAAGAAGTGTCTTCCTGTCCCTTAATTCTGCCTTCCACATGAAAGTGGATTAGAAACCTTAGCATTGCCCTTGGGCAAAGCTGGGCAGTTGGCTATGCCATCAGTAAGTCCCATATATGGCTACCAAAGTATCCTGTGATAAGGGACAATGGTCACACCCCACATTTCAGTGTTTATCCCTGAACTAGGCTCTAGCTGTCTCTTACTGGCTGGTGGGAAAGTCTACACCCAGCAACCTTCTTGCTCCTGTGCTCTCTCCCAATAGTAGTGTGATTCCCGGACCCATCCTTTCAGAATACGCCATAGTCCCCGTGCCGGGTGTCTTCCACTGTAGTCTATGAGAGCCAACGGCTCAGGAACCTTGCTCACCCTTCTGCTGGCCACCAGCAGGTTTATTAACGCGCGGGCACACGCCATCTTAGAACTGACTTAATGGTGGTAGGCGTCCATTTTGACACTTCCTTCTTGTACTTTCAAAGGCAGAGTCTGAGTTGGCAAGAAAGCGCCTGCGTGCGCACACACACGTGTGCACACCTACACGTGTGCCACTTCAGTATAAATTATATTTTGGATCGGTCTCTTAGATCACCCAGAACACAGCCTAATCTACGGCTGCCGTGCAGGTCACACTGAGAAGCAGTGCTCCGGGAGGAAGGACAACCTCGGCGGAAAGTGAACACACCGGGGCTCTTTGGTCCTCAGGAAGGCCGAATCTCAGCTCTCTCGAATGCACGTCTTACCAAAGGATTCTGACAAGCTTTGCTCGGCATCCTTCTATGCCCCATTTATTATTGTAAACAGGTATGTGACATTGCCATCCTCTTCCAGACCCTATTTATAGCAACCCCATACCGAAGAGCTAAGGGATAATGATACTGCCTCGCCCTTTTGAAGAACATCTCACCAAAGATCTCAGGGATTCACCAAACAATCTCACCCTGTCCTCCTCCCATTGGACAGGTGGGGAAGCTGAGGCATAGTGAAGCCAGAAGAACAGAGTCAGAAGATGAGTCAGAAACGGAGCAGGGCTGTACCTCGTGACACCTGCTTCCTCACCTGTGGCTTAACCCCTGCCATCACAGACTTCCTGGAGAGGTGTAGCTTCTGCATGGCTTATCTGTTGAGTAAACATTGCTGTGAGCTCTCAGCTATTTCCCCAGGTCTGAGGCGCTTGTGCTCTGTATGATTAGAAGGGCCTCTTGGCCAACGCTGGCTTTCCTGTGCAGGCTTCTTTGCCTTCAGTAGAAGCAGCCCGCCTCCCGGGTCGCTCTGATGCAACCCCTTTTGACGGTTCATTGGTGAGATTCCCGATTAGGAAGCCTACAAAGTCAACCCCTTTCTCCACCCCAGTTTGTAGCAGCAACACTTCTTGGGGGTGTTGGGATCATCTGTTTCACTTTTAGTTTCCATGAAGGTAAGCTTTAGTAAACCTTCTGCCCCTGCCCCACTGTCCGCTCGCCACCAGCTCTGCACCTGGAATCTCTTTCCCACGGAAGCTTTTTGTTCTACCCTCGTCTGCAGATAGAATTTGGAGCGTTGACACTCCTCCCTCTACTGAGAATGAGATGTAGGTTTCAAGATCCCACAGAATTCAGGATCTTATAGAGTTAGGAGCGAAGGAGAAATGCTCCCAAGGATAAGAAAACAGAGGGACCTTTGATCCCATCAAAATAACCATTACACCAGACTCCAAAGCAACGTCTTCTGTTGCCAGCTGGCTGTGATCATTCCTTTCCATTTTCATAGTAAGCAACTGTATGAATATATTTTTAAAAGGTAGGTGTGAGTGAGAGCAGGTTTGGTTTCCATTTTTCCTTTGGTAGATAATAAGCTATGAATGCTTTCTTTAAGAATATTTGTAAATGTGCCCAGAGGTTAGTGAAAAATGAGAACATTTGATACAGCCAATAATACCAGCTTTGTGTGTTCTCCCGGAAGTTTCCTAAGCTTGAATCCTAAGCTGGAACAATTTTCTCCGATATCCTAAAAGACTGTATAAAATAAAGGGCAGAGAAACTTGGTATAACCTAGAAAAGTAATGTTTACAAGCAAATAAAGGCACTCGTCAATTATCTGTAGATAAACGGACCTTCAGAAAAAAATCACATTCAAAAAAAAAAAAAAATCTCTGAGCAGTTCAAATAGTTGACCAGCCCTAACACTTGAGTAAATCCTGAGAGGACCTTCGATCATTCTTCATGACTTACTCACTCTTCGTTCGTACACATTTCTACAAGACATAGCTGTCTGACTTCTCAGACCTTGGCCAATGGAAACTGGAAATTTTGAAAAAGGGAGATTTGAGCAAACAAGGACCAGGCAACAGAAGGGACAGCTAGAAAAGACACAAAAATGATTTTGTTAAAGCCTAATTTAAAAATTGTTAGCCATAACCATAGTGTGATTCATTAAGAAAAAAGTTAGATCTCATTCGTCATCCTCCCGTGTATATATATACGTCCCTTTCAGGTCTACGGTTGAAAGGTGGTTCCAAGGATGGGCTGGGAGAGGGTGAAACATTCTCCAAGGTGGAATGTGACAGGTGACTTTGTCTTCAAGGAAGGATTCCCCAGTTTACCACTGTCATGCTAATAGGGTGGGCGAGGCACTGGCTTCCTGCCTGATTCACAGTTTTATAGGCAGCCGCTGGCTTCTCGGACCTGCTTCCCCTCCAGTAAAAAGGGGGAAGAAGCTCACAGTACTCGGTGGGGAGCCTTGGAGACCTTTGAAGGCTGGTTCCGAAACAAGGCCCGCCTTTATAATAGGGCAATTATGCTGTAGGCTGATGGGTGCAGAGACGCTGTAAGGGCACTTTTTTGGAATGGAGAGAGAATAGCAGGAGGGTGTTTATGTTTGGGGGTAATGCGACAACCGAGAGGCACAGGAAACCCACAGGAACCCTGTAGATGGGCCCTGGCCCAGCACAGTGCCCCAGTCCTGGCTAAGATGGGACCACCCAGAAGCACAGCTTCTGGTTGACCCCTTGCTTGTTTCTGTGCGCATCTGTACCTGCCCTGGAGAATTGGCACACCCAAGCAGCCTGCCAGACTCCCTGGTAACATGGGGCAAGCGGTCAAAGCACAGGGTCAGGGCCAAGTGCCTGAGCACCCCACCTCCGCCGCTCACCCCCTGCCCACCTGCCATCCCCCTCCCACAGCCACACTGTCTTCCTGGGCCGCGTGTGAGCTTCTGGAGATACCAATGTGAGGGTAGGAGGTGACATTTCAACAATGTCAGCGCAGGCTTCTCCAACCTCTCCTTGCTCTAATCTGCTCTGTCCAATAGGAAGCCACCTGCCTCGGGTGGCCGTTGAACACTTGCAATGTGGCTGGTGCCAACGGATGTGCTGGAACCACAGTTACTTCTCCATTCACCCACTGACGGACACCTTGGCCACGAGTTTTGGCGACCACGAATAGAACGGTTGCGAACATTGCGCGCAGGTTTCGGTGCAGAAATACGTTTTCAACTCCTTTGGGTCAACACCAAGGAACATGGTGGCCGGATCACAAGATAAGGGTATGTTCAGTTTTGTAGGAGACCGTCAAACCACCTTCTAAAGTGGCTTGTACTATTTTCTATTCTCTGCAGCAACGAATGAGGGCTCCTGTTACCGTACATCCCACCCCCACCCACCCCAGCCTGCGGTGTGGTCGGTGTGCCGGACTTCCGTCATTCTAGTAGGAGTGTCGTGTCCTCTCAATCTTTTAATATGTATTTCCCCGATACATATGATGTGGGGCATCTTTTCACATGCTTAGGTGTCGTCCACATATTTTCTCCGGTGAGGTGTCTGTTACGGTCTTTGGCCCACTTTTTTAGTCAAGTTGTTTGTTTTCATATTGTTGAGTTTCAAGAGTTCTTTGTGTACGTTGGATCACAGTCCTCTGTGAGACATTCTTTTGCAGGTATTTTCTCCCCCTCCGTCGCTCGTCTGATGGTTCTCTCGACGGTGTCTTCCACAGAGCACAAGTGTTTAATTCCAGTGAAATCCAGCTTGCCGATTATTTCTTTCTAGAATGTGCCTTTGGTGTTGGGCTGAAAAAGTCATCACCAAACCCAAGTTCATATAGGTTTTCTCCCATGTTCTCTTCTGGGAGTTTTGTACTTTTGTGTTTCACATCTCTGTCGGTGATTCATTTTGAGTTGATTTTTGTGAAGGGTGTAATCTCTGTGTCTAAATTCATTTCTTTTACATGTGGATGTCCAGCTGTTCCAGCACCATTTGTTGAAGAGGACCGTTTATTTATTTATTTTTTAATTTGTTTCACTGATTTGTAAACGTATTTTATTTACTTATATCTTTCAACTTGCGCTTTTGAATGTAATTTCCCCTTGGAGATTTTTACCAACACACCAACCCAGGGAGTCTACCCTTTAAGCTTTAACCAACACTTAGGTTTTCTTGCTATAATTAAAGTTAAAAATGTGTTGTTTAATCTGCCTTGCAGAGAAGCAGGAACCCCGCTGGAATTCTTAAAATGTTTTGTAATAATCTAGTTAGCTTGATACTAGAATTTTCCCTTGTGTTTATAATTCAGGTTTTTCCCTTTAACTTTATTTCATTATGTCTGATTCTATCTGTTACACGGTACTACTTAATTTCTCCGCCGTTCTTTGTGTTTTGAACTAATACATGTTTAACTACTATGTAATTATTCTGCATCTCTCTAACTATATTAGACTGCCCCTGGTCTTCCAGATCTCCACCTTCAGAGCCAGCAGGAACATCTGTGGGCTAAGCTCTGGTCTCTCGTGGGAAGGAACAGGCATTTAGGGCTTTCTTATTAGAAAGTGGAGCCTGTCCCCCGCCAGGGTGCCTACTGCGGGCATGTCCCCAAACATAGAAGGGAGTTAAAATGGCCCCCGGCCTCCACCTGGTAGAGTGTGACTGTCCCCTGTGGTTAAGAAAGCCTCGAACAGGTATAACTTAACGCCTCCGTGACAGGATGGTGAGGGGCCGATGTGTGATCTGTGGTCTTTCTTTTTTACCTCCATCTGCCACTTCTGGGAAGGTAGAAAATGTGCCATTAAGAGTGTGTATACCTCATTGTTTAAGGGAAAGACCTGGAAATGGCAAACATGACTTCTGCGCACAGGCTCACGGGAGGCACTTCGTCACATGACCACTTAGTCATAAGGAAAATGTCATTGGGTGATCATGTACTCAGTTTATCCCTGTCACTGTGGAAAGAAGGGGAGAAGGGACAGCGGGACAACCAGCAGTCAGCCACAGCCATCAAGACCCATTCCCAAAGTCCAGGAGTCAGGAACCCAAGGAGTTAGACACGTTCTCAGAACATCGGCCGCTTCCTTCACCTTGCCTAGTGTCATCTTAAAAACAACAGTTGGGGGGCGCCTGGGTGGCGCAGTCGGTTAAGCGTCCGACTTCAGCCAGGTCACGATCTTGCGGTCCGTGAGTTCGAGCCCCGCGTCGGGCTCTGGGCTGATGGCTCAGAGCCTGGAGCCTGTTTCCGATTCTGTGTCTCCCTCTCTCTCTGCCCCTCCCCCGTTCATGCTCTGTCTCTCTCTGTCCCAAAAATAAATAAACGTTGAAAAAAAAATTAAAAAAAAAAACAAAAAAACAAAAAACAACAGTTGGCCTCTGAGGCTGTGGCCACTGAAGGATTATTTTTAGGAATGGCCAGTGGACATGTTCTCCACCAAGATTTTTTGAGGATTTAATTCTTTGACGTATCTTAGGCATTCTGGCACACCTGATACCTTTTATCTGCTTTTTCCTTTGCCTACAATGACCTTATTTTTAGGAAAACAAGGCACATGCCCCACTGACACGTGGTTTGATACTGGAACAGAATACCTAAAACTGTGAACAGTCCTGAAAAAATTGGCACGTATGGTCACCCTGCCCACACTCAGATATTATGTTACTCCTGTGACAGCCCATTGAGGGGCCTTTGGGAGTCACCTTCTTTCCCAATAGAGTTGTTATCCCCATAACTCCACACACCTTCTTGGCAAGCCATGCTTATGCAAAAACGCGTGGCATGAAAGCATGAAAGAAATAATAGTTGCCTAAAATAGATTGCTATCCAGTTAAAATGTTTGCAAGTCAATATGGAATGCATCCTTTCTAACACAAAGGGAAAAGGAGAGGTTTTGCAACCACAATAGTCATTAAACAATACTGTCTAGAATAAGACAGAGTCAGAAATGTTCAGCAGTAGAGGGCAAAGAAGAGACCCCGACAATTAACTGAAGAGAAAGTCTCATCGTTGGACTGGTTACAGGAAGATTTTTCAAAGGTGGTAAAAATATTGATCAAACCTTCATTGTTCCTCAGCCTTCCTCAGCTAAGAAGTCCTTAGCCTGTCATTCAGGGGACTTCAAAATGAAGGTCCGAATCACACCTACGAGCATAGATGCAAAAATTCTAAATTAAATATTTTTTAAATAACGCATTATGACCAAGTAAGTTCAATTTAGGGACGCAAAATGGTTCAACATCAGGAACTCTATTATATAATTCAATATGTTAAGAGATTAAAGGACGGAAGTCATTTGAGTATCTCAGTAAATGTTGAAAAGCTTCTGACTGAAGCAAATACCTACCGCTATTAAAAACTGGAAACAGCTACTGGGAACACAGAGCAAATGTGATACTTAGGGGTGTGAAGTAATATTTCCACAAAGACAGAGAAGAGATGGTGTTATCTTCTACTTGTGCTACTGTTCACTGGAGCCTACTAAAAGTCTTACTAAATCAGTAAAACCGGGGACGCCTGGCTGGCTCAGCCCGTTAAGCGTCCGACTTCAGCCCAGGTCATGATCTCACAGTTTGTGGGTTCGAGCCCTGCGTCGGGCTCTGTGCTGATGGCTCGGAACCTGGAGCCTGTTTCGGGTTCTGTGTCTCCCTCTCTCTCTGCCCCTCCCGTGCTTGTACTCTGTTTCTCTCTCTCTCAAAAATAAATAACATGAAAATTTATTTTTTTTAAATCAATAAAACTGTACAAGAAAAGTAGCATAAAGACTGAAGAAAAGGATTTGACTGTCGCTATTTGTAAACAGGTTCATTGTCTCGATACAAAGTGCAAGATAATCAAATGAGAAATGTTTAGAAATTATTAGACTAGTAAGAAATATGCAAAGTCACCACCCCAAAATTCCATTCACGATTGTCAGACACACACAAAAGTACTAATCTAGTTAGGCATAAATATTGCCGGAAGTATGCAAGATACTAATAAAATTATAAAAGTTTATCAAAGGGCGTAAAGAAAGACCAAAAGAAGCAGGAACACATTCTGGCTGCTGAATAAGAGTTGTTACTACATAGATGTCAATTGCCCCTCAAATTAATCTATACGGTCAATCCGGGCCTAATCGAATGTTAATTGAATTTTTTTTATAGCACTTAATAAGTTTATCTTAAAGTTCATATATCTGGGCTATTTCTAGAAGGGCAGATAAGAAACTGATAACATCAGTTGTCTCTTGAGGGAGAACCGAATGATAAAATACGGAGGAGGAAGACTTACTCATTCCCTATTTACCCTCCCGTGCCTTTTGTTGTAAATTACCACGTGTGTTTATTCCCTCGACCACAAACCAAAGAAAATTAAAATGTACGGGGAGATCTCATTTTTTTTTCAAAAACATTAAGACGTTTTGAAAAAAAAAAAGTACAATGACACCAAATAGGAAACAGTACAATAATAAAAGGCTTTGGTGTCGAGGTATAGAGAGTTGGACACGCCAATGGAGAGAATAAAGACTTAAAAACAGAGCCTCGTGTATCTGGCAGGTCGCTTTATGATAAAGGAAGCATTTTAAACCAACGGGTAAAAGAATGGACTATTACGTAAATATCGAACTCTTCAGTCCCTTCTCTGTTAACCTTCACGAGGTTCCTGGGAGGATTAATTGAGATGAAGTATGAAGTACTACGCAAAGTGCCCGACTTAACAAATACTACGAGGAGTAGTAACAGTCTTACTGTGATTAGAACTACAAACAAGAATAGTGTAAGAGCCAAACCATGTGATATGTATTATTTCCTTTTATGCACGTAGGCTATTGGAAGGCTACAACAAGCCCCAAATGTTTAATGCAGCCTTGCATTTCTACCGTGATTTTTGTTTTAAGGCACTTTTCTTGCATCATCTCATTTAGTCCTCTTGATGCCTGATCGACCGTGTTTTCGTTTTTTATCCCTCGAAGTATCGTTAACAGGGCACAGACAGCAAATGCTCAGGCTCGGGAGGGCATGGATGTAAGGATGGGATCTAGTACCATACTGAGAAGCCCTTCCCCGTTTTTGCTTAAAGATTTCCCCAGGGAGTCTCTGAAGTTGCTTTTCTAAAGGCGGAGATGGGGTGGAGAAGGGGCTTCTGGGGCGGTCACCTAGAGCAGCATTCGGGCTGCGTCTCTACCGAATGACTGTGGGTCTTGATGGCAAAAATACTGGGGAGGGTGGGCAGGTGGGCAGCAGGCCAGGCCAACCCCCCCCTCTCAGCAAGGTTGCGATTAGCATGTGACGAGGAAGGAGGAGAATGGAGCAGGTGTTTGTCACGACTGCCCTTTTCGTGACACTCCCTTGTATCATCACCTTCTCCTATTATTCAGTTTTCCCTCTGGACACTGAGTTTCTTTGTCAGGGTCTCCGGCACTGAATGAAGAGGAGAAAGCAGACATCTTCACGCAGGTCTTGACCTTTCCCCATGTGTAGGACTGAGTCCATTTCCTACCTCTGGCTTCCTTCTCTAGGCTGCGTGTCAGCTTTCCCATAGCCTACCTCCCACCTGCTAAGCCTTCTGGCCCATGGCCCACCCATACCCAAGGACCCCTCAGACTCTGACGTCCCTCCCGCCGCTCATCGTAGTAGGGTATGAACTCACAAAGGCTCTCTGGCCACATGTGTCCCAGGACCCAAGGAGCTCTGTGGACTGTGGGATTTCCAAAGTGTTTCCCAATCTGAAAGCTGTTGGCTATACTCAATTTACAGAGGGGTAGGGGGTCACAAAATGACTTAAAAAATAATTGCTCTGGCATCTTTTCCTTTGCTAAATGACATTCTCAGCTCTCAGCAGGGAGTTGAACTAAACCCAAAGTAGGAAACTGATATTTTAATTTGAATTGAAACTGAACTCAAATAATAATATTATTCTCTCTTTGAAGTTTGAACTGGATCTGACCTGGACAAAATCCAGAAAATTTCCCACCCTATTCCTCCTCTCCAAAAACAACCCACAAGACAAGCCGGGATCTTTCTGAATTCTAAACCTGCTTCATGTTTTGTTATATTTTTCCAACTGAGTAGAGGAATATGTTAAATAATTTTTTAAAAAGTGTTTTATTACCATGATGGAAGCATGACTTTCTAAAGACAGATTCTATCTTCACTGCTGAAAGAATAATAAAAGGAGTTGGTAAGCTTCAAGAGTTTCTTTTGGTAACCAGAACACTGTTAAACACTTACGTGGAATTTGAGGTTCCGTACTGTTTTCCCAAGTTTTGTGTTTCTTTTTTTAAGTGATGAGTTCAAGCAGTTACACAGAAAATTTTTAACTTGGTGAACATTATATTTGTTGCTAGGTCCTTAAGGAATTTCGGGATGAGAGGGTAAGGCGATAGTAAATGTGGGTTTCTTTTTTTTTTTTTTTATGTTTATTTTTGAGAGAGAGCGTGCATGAGCGTGGGGGAGGGGCAGAAAGGGAGGGAGACAGAGGATCCCAAGCAGACTCTACGCTGACAGCAGAGAGCCTGATGCAGGGCTCAAACTCATGAACTGTGAGAACATGACTTGAGCCGAAGTCGGACCCTTAGCCGACTGAACCACCCAGGCGTCCCGGATCTTACCTTTTTTGAATAACTCTTTATTAGAAGCTTCAACATCATTTTCTCATATGCAGTTGTGGGGTTGTTTTTAAATGCACAAGAATAAAGGGACTATGTATGATTGAAGAAATTTCTTTTTTCTTTAGACACCTAACATAGGCCAGCTCTTAGACTGAGCTCAGATTGACTTCGCACATTTTTGAAATTTATTTCTTCCGTAGTTATCTTTTATCTATGGTTAGCGCCAGTGCCTTCCCTTGGGCATAGCTAACTGGGGCATTTTTCCAAAATCATAGACGGAAACTCTGAAGAGCGGTGAACAGGAAGAGAAGTGACTTCCCCCCCCTCTTCACGCACATACCTTCTGCCTTCAGGTGGCTCTTCCTGACATTTCCTCCCACCTCTTTTTACTCACAGTGCTTTCTCGATTTCTAATACTTCCAATCTTAATTCTAACGACCAGTGCTGCTATAAAATTCACTCCAGTGAGAGCCTACAGGGAAAGCCCAGGTGAGAAAATCTACAAGTGTTCATCTCTTGCACAGCCTCCGTGTCTCCCATCAACCTTCACCGAGACGTTGCCCCCACCCGCTGCCCACAAACTTGTTGGGGCTGTCACTCAAGGGGCCCCACACCCAACCAAAGATGCACATGTGATCTGAAGGAAGCAAATGAGGATCTTGCCCTGTAGAAATTAGAGCTCGAGCTATGTGACACAAGGGCCCCAAATGGCAAAACAGGTTCAGCCCAAAGGGCAGGGTTGCTCATTAGTTCTTAGTCCCTGCATCTCTGGAGCTGCCCTACTTCCTGTCCCTGCTGGGGCTTTTCCCTGTGATTCTCTGGGCTGCTGATAGTCTTTCAAGACACTTCTTTTTGTCTTCAGTTATCCAGAGCTTATCTCTGTTGTTGGCAACCTAAGAGCCACAAGTGATACAAGTGTTTGCAATTATTTGAGAGCTTCCTCTGTTTCTTCATTGTTGTGTGTCATCCAAGATTCTGCTGCTGCCACATAGATCGGTGTGGATCTTTATCCTTGGCCACCAGGGTGCTGGTCTCTTAAGTCTACTTCCACCGGCTCCTTTCCAGACACCTGACCACCCTCCTTCGCTTCTCTTGAGCACCATTTCCTTGGGGAGATGTGGAACTATATCGCTTACATTAAAATCGGCTCTCACCCGGGGATGACGGGCTACATTTCGCTGCCATTTGGAGATCAGTTGGAACTCTAGCTCTGTTTATTGACTTAAAGAAAAACCAGCTAAACCAGAATGAAATGAGCCTACCACAGTCCTTCCCACTTTGCTTTCCACCTGGGCTCCTTCTGACAACAGGTGACCTTCGGGTGAAGTTGACACAAAACAGTGAGAGACAGGATTCCCAGTGGGATGACATTTTTAGCACAGAGCAAGGCTTCGTGAGGCAGCCCTGCGGAGCCCTTTCACAGGGACCGTCAGGCATCTTGTCTGGGACCCGCACTGCCCGCCTTTCCCTCCCTCTTGCCTCTATCCCTCTTCCAGGATCTATTTCTGCCTCTCTGTACTTTTGGACGACTGAGGTCCCCTCTCTGGGAAAGGCTCAGGGACTCCTCAAAGGCCTCAGATCAGAGTCTGCAGAACCCTTCTGCTTGGCTCTTAGCTAGGCCTCATAGACTTCATGGCCTTCAGCAATAATGGTGGTAGTTTTTGTTTTCAATAGTCCCACAGCATCTACCCTGGCCGTCCTGAAGCTTTCAGAGCAAAATGCTCAGTGTAGCTTCGTGTAGCTTCTGGAGGGCAAGGCCTGGGTCTGGTTCCTCTCTCCCCTGCCTGAGGGAATAAACAGTTGGCTGCAGTACAGCAGAGCACGCACACTATTTAACTTTAACCCCTGACCAGCACGGGGACACAAGAATCATCTAAGCAAAGTGGAGACAAAGAACATTCCAGGGCCTTCCAGAGGAGGAAGCGTTTCCCGGCGAGGGGCTAAGAGTGTGAACGCTGCACTCAAACACATCTGTGCATCAAGTTCAGCTCTGCTACTTCACTGTTAATTTAGGTAAATTACTTAGGTTTTCAGAGCCTTGTCTGTCACGGGGAGATAACATGAGTACTTATCTCCTAGATCTCCTGTGATGATTAAATGAGATAGAACCAGTATGGAGACTAGTTCACAGTGAGAGCGCCAGAAACATGAGCTATTATTATTAGTAGGAAAATCATCAGGAACTCACTTCTAGGGAAGGAGCACTCGATGTGCATTTGGCCAGCGCCGGGCCCTTCTGGGAGCAAAGGCCTCCCAGAGAGCTGGGACTAGAGACCGCAGGGGGGGAGGAACCCCCCCATCCCCACCCCACACATCACGACAGAGACCAGCCGCGGACACATCAAACCAACAAGACTTTGCCCTTCGCCACCAACGTCACGCTACTGCACGGGCCCCGAGGGGTAGAACCAATCGCAGGGAGAAGGAAGAGGAGAGGCTGAATCCCGTAGTTGCGTGAAGTTTGTGGGCGGAAGAGAGCCCTGCCTGCTACACCCGCAAAGGTCTGTCCTCGCGGAACGGAAACAGATGCAGAACTATTTGGCCCGTGCAACGAAGCAGCCCGCCCCCACCTCCTCGCCACCCTCCTTTGCCATCATGCTCTCCTCAAGGGAAGAAGGAAGTCTGGTCAGAGGAATAGCAAGGACCTTGCTGCAAGGGTTCACCGCGATTCAGATATAACAGACTGCACTTGATCCTGTAGGTAAAGGACCCCGTCGCTGGTGGGGATGGACAGGAAGACATGGGTTCTGCAGACATTCCTGAGTGAAAGCTGTAGGAGACGCACGGAGGGGAGAAGGTAGAAAAGACCGGGATTTTGAGCGAGATGGCTGAGAAAATGAGGACGGTGGAAACCGAGATGTCAGGGCCAGTAGCACGGACGACTACGCTCTCAAGTCCAGCCGACTTAAGGTGCTGACGGCACGTCCGCGTAGAAATATCGGGAACACTATGGAAAAAGGGATTATGAGTCCCCAGGAGCGTTTCTCAAACGTTCGGTCTCAGGATTCTTTCACGCTCCTAAAAATGATTGAGGGCCTGAAGAACTTTTGAGCCAGTGGGTTTTATCTATCAGGGTTCATTGTATTAGAAGTGAGAACTGGGACATATAAAATATTTAGTTATTTGTTTAAAAGTAACAATGACAAACCCATGCCACCTTAGCATAAGTAACATTACCGTATTTACCTAACCAAAAGAAAAAAAAAAAAGAATAATCGTGGCAATTGCTTCATATTTTTGCAAATCTCTTTAGTGTCCAGCTTACAAGAAGACGGCTGGCCTCTCAGGTCTGCTTCTACGTTCAATTGTTGTGACAAACTGTTTTAGCTCAAGTATATGAAGGGAATCCGCATTCGTGCAGGTGTTTAGCTGCAAAAAAGGAAGGGTCTCCTCCCTCCTCAAGGATCCCGGAATCCTACTTTGAGAACTGCTGGTCTAGAGAGAGGTCAGGGCTTTAGAGGCATGTTTTGAAGGTCTCTGCCCAGAGATACAAATTGCTGATGTCAGAGTTCTGGCCAGGAGAAGAGAGAAAGAGAAAAGCGCCTAAAGCCAGCGTCTGAGCGTTGGGCACGTTTGTGCAGTTGGTCCTTAGTATTTACCAATTCTGTATCTGCAGATTTGCCTATCTGCTATTGGTGACCCCAGAATCAATATGTGTGACACTTTGGGGTCATTCCCAAACACGGTGCAGATAAGAGAAAATTTGAGTCCCCTGATGCACATGTTCCCAGCTGAGGTCACACCAGGCAAATCCTTGCTTTCTTGTTTTCTGTTCTCATCCCGTCCGCAAGTGTCCTTTCTGAGTCTACTTAGTGCCACTTTTTTCACCCTTTTGTGCTTTTTGTTTGTGATCGTGCTGCTTAAATAGCCCTCAAGGGTGGCGCCGAAGGGCTGTCTAGTGATCCCAAGCACAAGAAGATGGCGATGTGCCTTCTGGAGAAAATACTTGTTTTAGACGAGCTTTGTTCAGGCACGAGTTACAGTGCTGTTGGCCCTGAGTTCAGTGTTAACAGTATATTACATGTAATATAAATCAGTGTAAAATAACAGGTCACATGTAAATCAGTATCTTAAATAAGGGGCCTCTGAACAGAAATTAACACATAAAACAAAGTTATTTATTGGCCAGTTGATGAAACTGCTATGACCAGGGGCTGGCAGAGACCTACACTTGAACTTCCCCAGGTGCTACAGTCCTGTATTCCCGGCAGCTTTATGGAACACAGCTACCATGAATGATGAGACCGTCTTGTACTTGGAGGAGAAGGCAAAGCAGTGAAGGACGTGGAGAGCCCACGGAGAGTCGGGTCCTGAGGCGGGTCCTGAGGTTGTGACACTTTTTCCAAGGGCAGGAACTCTTCACTTTCTCAGGGATGGACCGAAGGTGACGGTTTTCGGCCAGAATGCTTTGGGTTACAACGTAGACCTTTAGACCCAGGAATTGCCAGAAGGGCGAACACCTTTTGACGAACTCCAGGTTGGAAACGGCTGAAAGGAAAGGCAGGCAGAGCCGTCCCTAGTTTGAAGGTGAGCTCGGCTCCCCCCCACCCCAACACCACTTAGACTCCACGGTCATGGCACACTTCCACCACCTGGTGACCACACGCTTGAATTGCAAGGCCTGCTTTTAGAAGCCCGAGAAGAATCCCTTGGCAGAATGGAGAAAACCAATGACCTGAGCTTACAGCAAACGGCTTGCTGATTCTTTTTTACCCGAAAGCAATACTTGATCATTCCAGACCACCTGACAGTGATTCGGTGAGTTGTTTCACCAATATCTAGCAGACGCTGAACTGTCCCTGACTTGACAACGGATGTTAAACAAAAGTCAACTGGCTACTCAACGGCAGGGAAGACGTCCAAGCATCTTCTCCTTCCGGGTCCCTGGAGACTTTTAAACCAGGCCCCCAAAGAAGCTGGCACCTGGCTAGCTTCCCCCAAAGACAGAGTTTCATTTTGCCCCCCTGGTGTGATCGGAAAAGCCAAGGTGCCAAGAGCCCTGACATCCCGGTATTAGTAACTAACTCTATTTCCTTTATGAGTCTTCTCTTTGAAAATGTAGATACCCATTGTAAGGTGGGAGCTGTTAAGTCGTTAACACTTTAGTGTGAATAACTGTCTTAGCCATGCTCTTGGGGGGGGGGGATGCCCAAAATGAGGAGGTAAGGGCTTCAATTAAGGTCTCTTGGATGATCCTGGGACCAACAGGGCCAGGGAGGACCCTTGGCAAGAACTTGCTTCACTCCAGCCTTCAGGAACACTGACAGAACCCAGGTTGCCAGCTTACCAGAGGAAGCAGTGTGTGATGTGACAGGGAGGACACTGGGGGAAACGCTAAGGAAACTGACGGCCTGAGGATCCCAAAGAGGGAGTCGGATCTCCTAGCTGGGGGACACCTATTTCTCTAAAGTGTTGTGTGCAAGGCTTGTGGGCCCAGTCCTCTCCACAGACAGGATTGGTTTAATCCTCAGTATTTAAAATTGGAGGATTTCACGCGGAAATCTTGATTTCCAGCTTTTCCTGAAGCAAGGATAAGAAGGAGGAGGAGGAGGAGTCTGGCATTTTTCTGTCACAGGAACTTGCTGGAAGTGCCTGGGGGCTGCTCTGCTGGGAAGGATGTGCACGCTCCATTTTGCCACAGTCCCCATAAAGCCCAGCTGCCTCATTTACCTTCCTGGGCTGGCTCCTAAAAACCTTTAGGGTGCCATCTCTGCCTTCAAATATCAATGATAATAACAAAAACAGTAATAACATTATTAAAAATAATGAACGTATCAGTATGACCAGTTTTTTTTTTTTAATGTTTATTTATTTTTGAGAGAGGGAGAGTGCACACAAGCAGGGGAGGGGCAGACAGAGAGAGAGAGAGAGAGAGAATCGCAAACAGGCTCCGAGCTGCCAGCACAGAGTCTGACACAGGCCTTGAACCCACGTACTGTGAGATCATGACCTGAGCTGAAACCAAGAGTCACACGCGCAATGGACTGAGCCATCCAGGCACGCCAGTAACGACCAGTTATTTAATGCCTACTGCAAACCAGACATTGGGCTAGTGCTATTGCCCACAAATTTCCCTAATTCTCACGGAAACACTGGTGTTTACATTCCCATGTTAGAGAGACGGAAACCAAGGAACAAGGAAGAGTGTTAGACTCGCGCGTTCCTTTTCGTAAATGTGTTAGAGCGATGGCCGCCGTACGTTTTCCTAGCTATCTATTACCTATTTTGTATTTATTTGTCGTTAGTCTCCTGAGAGAGTCACTACATTCCCTTTCAACACTAGCAACCATCTGGCTCTGTCGGTAGCACCAAAATTGCCACCCAACTGCTGTCCTGCCGCCCTCCCCTCTGCTCCGATTCACGATTCTGAGCAAGATCCGTCCAGCCTTCCGACCCGGCCCAGGAGATACTGGCATTTCTGTTTAGCTTACCCAGACTTGTTCTCTAAACTACAAATATTCACGGCTTTCCGTGGTTTGCTAATTCACGAACACCACGCTGTATTTCAGATGATCATGTGCATTTGTGCCAATAGGGGGGGAAAAAGGGGTGTTTCTGTGCATGCCCGCTCATTAACAGTGGAAATCCATTTAAGCTGCTGTTTCTCTGACTATGAGGGGCGATCCCTAGGGAGGCCGGGGAGAGAGCCTCAGAGGGCAGCAGATAAGGTTTTCCTTTGAAGATGGAAATAATCCTAGTCAATTATTTGGAGTCTCCACCCCTTCCCATAATAGAGACAGACCTCCGTGGGCTCTTCTACACGCCATCCTGGAGAGCCATGTACCCAGAGGCATGCATTTCCTCAATCTCTATGCTTTTCTTTCCAGGGAAAAAGCAATGTAGGAGAAAATGAGCCTGTTTTCCCATCACATTAAATTAGTTTGGCCGGGGGCGCCCGGCTGGCGCAATCAGAGTGTGCGATTCTTGATCTCAGGTTTGTGAGTTCAAGCCCCAAGTTGGGTGTAGGGATTGCTTAAAAATAAAAATATATGTATTAATTAATTAGGCCAGCCAATTAGTTTGATCACATATTCTGAGTTTAACTAAAATAATAAATTACCCCAATGACACGTCTTTTGATATTCTGCAAACTTCATAATGCCCTTTCCTTCCTTCCCTTTTTATTTGTGTCAGCCCCAGTGATTTTCTTTTTATCAGTTTTCATTCCTATCAAAGTTATCTACGATCACAAAGAGGCCAATACAAGACTTATCATCATAAAAAACAGTGATGTCTCTCACTCCATTTCCTGATCAGTTTTAGATCTTATTTATCCACTTCCTACTATGGAAGATAAAGGTTCAGTTCTTTTCTCTGTTTCTCTCTCTCTCTCTCTCTCTCTCTCTCTCTTGCACTTGCGCGTGCACGTGCGCACGCACGCGCGCGCGCGCACACACACACACACACTTTCCAATTTCCCCTCCTCCCCAAATAATTGCATCGATTTTGGTTAGATAAATATTCCATGCTGAATTCATCAAGGTCCAGGAGATGGAAACCATGCCGCCATTTGTAGAGGGAAAGTATAAGAATATAATATAAGGAAGTATAATATAGGAACTATTAACACAACATAAGGTTATCTTAGAGGAGAAAGAGAACTCTAAAGAAAGCCCTAGAGATGAGCAAGGCTACTGGAGGAAGGAACACCCCTCCCTGAGGCGGGGCTGGCAGGCCAAGGCTGAGAAGCCAACCACTGCGCTGCTGGCACGATTCGCTGGGAATCCGCTCACCGGAGTGCAGTGGAAACCTGATGGGAGGCTCTCTGTGAGGTGTTGCTGAAACTTAATGGGGGCGAACGCCACCCTGGACGTCTCCCCAACCCACCTGCTGCTGGGAACCAAACAGTGGGAGCAATAAGAAGGAAAAGTGTTCACCTTTTATGATTGGGAACGTCTTACTGACAGCTGAGCCATGCAGCATATATGGCAATCCCCTTCCCCACTTGACTTATGGGTTCCTCTTGAATTAATAATTGACTTTGATGTTTTTATGTCGTTAATTATCATCAGTCCCCAAAACTCTCTCCCTAGTGATTTAAATCTCCCCTCCCACAGGGCAGCAAGAGTCTCAGTCCTAATTCTGGCAACCTTTGGCGCCAGGTTCACAGTTAGGGAAGGGACACATGGCAGCAGAGAGCACTGTTGTGATTTGAGGACGTTTAGGCCTCTTCAGCAGGATTCCCCATAGTGGCCTTGGGGCCAGTTCATGGAGTCTTCTCTGCCAAAGGTCATCTCACAAATGCCGTGCCCTCTTCGTCGTTAACTCACTGCCCTCCTGGCTTCTTGGCATCCCATTTATCAATTAAAACACAACTATAAATATGGGCTGAACCGTGAGGCAACACGTTGTCTTAAAGGAGGGGAACGAATGTGACATCATTCAGGCCCACACCATCCACCTCTAGCTTCTTGAAAAGGTCCCCAAACCTTTCTGAAATTTCCAAAACAGGTCTGTTCTTCGTACTAAACGTTCAGCTTCCTTAAGAACTATCATTCTAGATAAATCAACCAGGTCTTATTTAGTAGTATCGCTTTTCTCTTGTAAGTGCCAGTGTCATATCCGGAAAGTATTTCTCGTAACAAATGTATACAATTTCAACTCCTTCTCATGGAAACCACATATAATTTTAGCCAAACAAAAAACGTCTCTAGTTAGCCTGGCTCTCACCTTTACTTAGAATCTTATTTTTATAGTGACATGATTCCTGACTTTGGAACAACTGATTTAAAAACCAATCTTCCAAATTCAACACACTTGTGGCTCGGAAACTGCTCCTTTTCAAGGTCTGACAGTGAAATACTAAAAATTGCTTTTATAGTGTTAATTAAAATGTATCATGTTAGCATCACAACATATACAAAACACATAAATTTACGTATTAAGTCACCAATTTGTATTGTCTCTCAAACTGCTTTCATCACAAATACTTGTTTTGTGGCCATGCACACTTTTTAGTCCCTCGAAACCCAGGGCAAAGGCACAGAGTAGGGCATACGAAAGATTTTGGATCCAATGGAACTTTTAATCCTGTTGAATATTTCATCATTAAGATTATTTTACACTTGTACTTGTTATATTATTAGTGTCACCGTTTTATAACGATAATTATTAATGTATGATATGCCAGTATTGCATGTAGCTATTAATCGTTGAGTCTGTTTTACAACATTTAGAACTCACTCTTCTGCTGTATGAAGCTTTGCCCCAAACCTTCACTCCCAGGCACAGACATTTCATGCCAGCCTTGTGCAGGACACTGAGTGGCCCTATCAGATGAAGTCCAAGTGTTTTAAAGTCCAAATATCTAGATAGGTTTCTTCCACAGATAGGTTTTTGCCATGGGTTTCGAAGAGCAAATAACTTTAGGATTCAAAGGAATGTGAAAGCCGTAAGTATACGTTCAGATGAGCTGATCGTAAATGACTATACACAGAATGCTGTTCAAGCTTGAAATATTAAGGAAACTCATTGTTTCCTTAAAAAAAAAGTTGGCTTTAGTTGTTGCTCCTTTACCTAATGAATCGATTTTCCAGAGAGACAAAAAATAGTTTTTCTTCAACGAGCACAGAAACGGGAGGAGAAACAAATTTCAACAGGCCAATCTTCGCATAATGGCAAATCCAGAACTCCAGTCTCTGGTCAAAGGCTTATGTGCTTAGAGACTATTTTGAAACTGGATTCAAAGGATAAAATGTTAACCGAAGTACTCTAAGTGGGCAAAAAACAGAGTCAGACCTTACCCCAAACTAGATTCCAGAATGATCAAAATTTGCATGTAAAAGAAGGCAAATCTCTAAAAGTTTAAGAAGCAAGTGTATATAACATGTTTATGGATCCCTGGTGGGAGAGGACTTCCTAAGCTAAACATGCCCCTAAAGCCAAAAAGCCTCAGGAATATGATGGATAGATGTGACCGCATGAAAGTCCAAAATCTTCCTGCTATGGACCAAATGTTTGCACCCCCACAAAAGTCATATGTCGAAGCCCTAACTCTCAGTGTGATGGTATCTGGAGATGGGGCTTTGGGGAGGTAGTCAGGGTTGAATGAGGTCATGAAGGTGAGTCCTCATGATAGAATTAGAGCTTGCTTCCTCCCTGTCATGTGAGGACACAGCAAGAAGGTGGCTGTTTGCAAGCCAGGAAGAAAGCTGTCACGGGAAATTGACCGTGCTGGCACCCTGATCTTGGACTTCTAACCTCCAAAACTCTCAGAAAATAAATTTCTGCTTTTTAAAGCACCCAGTCTATGGTCTTACGTTATGGCAGCCTGAGAAAACTAATAACACAGCCTAAGGAAAATTTAAAAACCAGAAACATGGTGGGGCGTCTGGACGGCTCAGTCAGTTAAGCATTCAACTCTTGATTTCAGCTCAGGTCATGATCTCATGGTTTGGGAGTCCGAGCCCTGCATCAAGCCCTGCTTGGGATTCTCTCTCTCTCTCCCTCTTTCTCTGCCCCTCCCATGTTCGTGCGCTCTCTCTCTCGCAAAATAAACAAGCATTAAAAATTTTAATTAAAAAAACCCAGAAATGTGGGGAAAAAAATTGCAACATATGTAATAGGCAACATGGTTATAGTCTAAAATTTATTTTACCAATCAGATAGAAAAATACAAATATTGTTTCAGCAAAATGAGTAAAGGACACAGAGATAATTTATGAAAGAACGATAAATTGTCCATCAACAAAAGTGATGGCTTTGAAGATGGAGGAAGGGCCCACAAGCCAATGATGCAGGTGGCTTCTAGAAGCTGGATAAGACAAGGAAGTAGATTCTATACCGGAGCTCCCAGAAAGGAACACAGCCCTGCAGCATGTTGACAAGACCCGTGTTGGATTTCTGAGTTCCAGACGTGTAAGATAATAAATCTGTGTTCTTTTAAGCCAACAAGTGGTAATTTGTTACTGCCACAGTAGAAAACTAATACAGCTACTAATCAAAGAAATACAAATTAAAAGAGTGATATTTTTGCCTTTAGAGCCTTATAACTGAGAAGTGTTGCTGTAGGGGAATATAGGCACACATGCTTTTGTAGGAACGTGTTAGGATGCCCTTTTAGGGGAGAAGTCATTTGGCAGTATGTATCAGATCTTTAACATGCATACCCTGGCCTAACAATTTTCTTTTTCTTTGGCTATATCCTAAAGCACTGGGTTTCCAGCTGCATTGAGTGGTGGATCTCTTTCTTCACACCAAAAAGAGCAGAGAGAAGTAAGCCTGTGACTGCTGAAGCAGGGTTAGGGGCTGCAGCCCTGATACTTGGCCTTTACCTCACCCCTGCAGGAGCCCCTCAGGTATTCCCATGGGCTCCATGGAACACACTTGGAGAACCACTGTCCTGGGGGAATAACTACACAAGCAACCCAAAGACCCCAACACACAAGGATGTTTATCACAGCATTGCTTATAATCGCAAAAAAAAATTAGAAACAACCTCCATGCCCCTCCAAAAAGTGGCTAACTTATTATAGTTTATTTATAAATAGTATACAAAACTATGTACCTATTTAAAATGATGACATATAAAGAAATAAAAAAAAAATAAATAAAATGATGACATACATCCGTATTGAAATGTAAAGAGTTATGCAAATTATTGAGTGGGAAAATAATCTATAAATATCTCTGCATGGTAAGATTCATCTCTTATTTACACAGACATGTATAGGAAAGATGTATAAAGGACATAAGAAGATGCTCAGCATCACTCATCGTCAGGAAAATACAAATCGAAACCACAATGAGCTATCACCTCACAGCTGTCAGAATGGCTAAAATCAAAACCACAAGAAACAAGTGCCGGTGAGGATGTAGACCTAAAGGAACTCTCATGCACTGTTGGTGGGAATGCAAACTGGTATAGCCACTGTGGAAGACAGTATAAATGTTCCTTAGAAAGTTAAAAGTCAAGGGGCACCTGGGTGGCTCAGTCGGTTAAGCGTCCGACTTCAGTTCAGGTCATGATCTCACCGTTCTCAAGGTCGAGCCCCGCATCGGGCTCTGTGCTGATGGCTCAGAGCCTGGAGCCTGCTTCAGATTCTGTGTGTGTGTGTCTCTCTCTTACCCGCCCCTGCTCACATTTGGTCTCTCTCTCTCTCTCAAAATAAATATTTTTTAAAAAGTTAAAAATAGAATTACCATATGATCCAGTAATTCCACTACTGGGTATCTACCCAAACAACATAAAAGAACTAATTTGAAAAGATATATGCACCCTTATGTTTACATGATCTACAACAGCCAAATAACGGAAGCAGCCCAAGTGTCCATTTATCGATGGACAGATAAAGAAGATGTGGTATATATACACACACACAATGGAATAATACCCAGCCATGGAAAATAATGAAATCTTGCCATCTGCAACGACATGGTCGGATCTAGAGAGTTATAATGCTACGTGAAGTAAGTCAGCCAGAGAAAGACAAATACCATAGGATTTCACTTATGTGGAATTTAAGAAACAAAACAAATGAACAAAGAAAAAAGAAATAAAACAAATAGCCTCTTACCTATAGAGATATTGTGATGAGGAGTGAATAACATATATAATTGCTTAATTACTGCATTAAATACCTGAACCTAGTGCAACACTATGCATTAATTATACTGGAATTTTAAAAAATTTTCAATACATTTTTTTTTTAATTTTTTTTTTCAACGTTTATTTATTTTTGGGACAGAGAGAGACAGAGCATGAACGGGGGAGGGGCAGAGAGAGAAGGAGACACAGAATCGGAAACAGGCTCCAGGCTCTGAGCCATCAGCCCAGAGCCTGACGCGGGGCTCGAACTCACGGACCGCGAGATCGTGACCTGGCTGAAGTCGGACGCTTAACCGACTGCGCCACCCAGGCGCCCCTCAATACATTTTTTTAAAACATAGAAAATAATATAAAAACCCAGTGACTGTAAAAAAAAGAAGAAAAGAAAAGATGTATAAAGAGATATTAGATGAAAGCATTAACAGAGGCCAATCTCTGTGTGGCGCAATTAGGATGAGTTTTTCTTCTTTATACCTTTATGTATTTTTAAAAATGAATACATATTACTTTTGTAATCAGAAAAAAATCTGGTTATACACTGAAACACAATGAGCAACAAATGAATGAACGGCTAGAAATGTGTGTATGACAGAGAGAGAGAGAGAGAAGAGGGGAGGGAGAGAAAGTGGGGAGGGAGGGGTGGGGTGAGACATAGATATTTTATGTGATGAGGTTTGAACAAAGCCATTAATGTTGGGTATCTCCTATTTGCCCCACTAACTCCACTTTATCCCTTTTTCCTTTCTACTCTGTGCCTGGGGAGGCTGACCGACGTGGATGCTATTGATGATCTCCTTGCACTTGGCTTCCACCTGGGTTTTCCAATGGAAGTGCACTGGCAGAGATTAGGGAGTGGGAGCGTGAGATCAAGGTATATGCCCCAAACTCTTTCCCCGTATCAATGCCCCGTATTAATGCCAGCTCCTGTTTGGATGCCCTGTCCATGCAGCCGTCCCCTCCACGTCTCCCCCTCTACTCCCTTCAAGTGTGGCGGTGGTAAAGTTTCCTGCTTTGGTTAACCCCAGGGTACCGCATGATCCATTGGTTTCTGGGAATTCTACCCATAACTTTGTAAGTTACTCAATTTGAGCGTGCTGCTTCCAGCTGGGATCCTGACGTGTGTGTGTGTGTGTGTGTGTGTGTGTGTAATAGTTTTCTTCCAAATATCCTATAGTCATATCTAAAAGTCCTATTTTGTTCTACAAATATGCAGCCAATACGTAACATACAGCTCAGTCCACAAATACAGATATTAAAAAAAAATATTTTCATCGTTTCCTGTAGCTCAGTTTAATTCCTATTTTGCATCTCCATTCTACTGGGGTGGCAAAATTTAGGGTCACCCAGTTTGGGGCTTGCTCTTCCATCTACTCCCCCCAGTTTCATATCTAAGGAATGGGGAGCTTCCCTGGTGCAGAGGCACTGGTGGGTGACATGTCACGTGGCCACACAGGCAACTGCCGGGACACCCCATGCCCCACGCTATTCTCAGTGAGCAATTCAAGAGTTTTGGTGAGCCCTCCTACCTCCATGCTATCCACACACTTCTATGTTGATTTTGAGTTATTCTGGGGTGTAGGAAACTCTGGGAGGCTGCCCAAGCCCCATCCGTCAGGTCCTGTGTTACAGCCACTTTTTCTCTAGTCCTGCCACTTCCTCCGTGCTCTGCCAGCCAGGGGAGCATGACACAAGTCCCATGGCTGCTTTCACTCTGACACTCTACGGTGTCTCCCCAGGTCTCAGTCTGTGGTCTCTCTGAGACCCAGCAATGCCCACCCTTAAAGTGTTTCCCTTGCAGCGTTATTTCCCCTCCAGCCAGAGAAACTTCTAGTCTCCATCGTGGGGAAGCTTTCTCATGATGTATTCTCCTAAATATTTGGTTTAATAGTTGCTCATGCTATGTAGGTTCAACTGGAAGGCTAATTGGTAATAATTAGGACGTTGGTACAAAACCTCATCACATCAAAGAAGTTGAGCTTTGTGACAGGTGAGTATCTAGAGGATGCTAGAGTCATTATATCCTCATTTTCTCTTTCACAAACTGTACACAATCATGTACATTTAAAACTTTGGGAAGAACAGGCTTAAGGCAGGCGGTACGTTTTATGAAAGGCGGTACAGTACTTTTTATGAAAGACAATACTGTACCTTCCTTTTCTTTCAAAGGAGTTTAATGCAAGGTCTTCCAATTTGGGCATGTACAAAAAATTCACAACTTAGGGCTTTTTAGAAGTCCCTTGCAGAGGCTAGGCCTGCAGATATAATTTTCGGCCACTAGATGTCTCTAAGTCTTAAAGTAGCACAATAATGAGGTTTGTGTCTATTTATATACGCACATCACCTACCCCCCAGTTAGAGTTTCATAATCCTCTTATGTAATGCTGGGTCTTCAGCTACAGTTGATTATCAGTTGGGAAATGGGCGGGGGGGGGATCCCAAAGGCTCTGTGCCCCCAAGACAGGGCCGGAGCTGTTGGGGGGGGGGGGTCTGTGCCTGTATGACCACACAGATCCCCAAGATTCTGAAATTTGCCCATGCATTGGGCAGTGAACGCGTGGGCAGGGAAAGCAAAGAGCTGCCTATGGTATGTGACCAGCTGGCTGGATTCACAGATTAACTCATCCTCTTTCTTACAGTTTGGAACCAGCAGAGGAGCTAGCGGGCCGAGTAATATCTCAGCCCTGCATCTCTCCCCAGGCCGTAGCACTGCTTAAAACCCTCATGTCGGCCACACCTGCCCCCAAACCCCTGACCCACCAGGGAACCCCACGGCCAGCAAATGCCACAGGACTGTCCCCAGACAATGTCCCCCGCCCTGTCGTCAGGGCATCTCATCAGTCTGTTTTCTGTGGTGCTTTCCTGTATGTGTCTGTCTGCCAGCCTCGACAGGCGCTCCCAGAGAGCACGGACCACTCCTGTTCGTCTTTGCAGCCCCCCCCCACCCCCAGCCTCACATCCAGTACTTTCTGCAAAAGGTATACAGTGAATGTCTGTTGCAACCAATGCGCGGTCACAGAGGGTGTGAGAAGGCCGGTGAAATTACTCACCACTGATGAGTTTTTGAATCTTAAAAAAAAAAATCACCCAAAGCCTCTAAGGACAGAAATCACCTTTAATGAATGGCCCTCCCCTGGTTGTTTGGAGGCTGACTTAATGCGGGTCCTTAAACCTATCGTTTCAGTGCGAAGGTTAAGTGTGTGAACCCTACGGTAGGACTGTCTGGCGTAAACCTGAGCCTCCATATTTGCCAGTTCTGTGGCCTTGTGGCAAGAGACACTGGCAATCTCCAGCTCGGTTGTGACTTTCATAAAATATGCATAATGACAGTGTATTTATTCATTTCATAGATTTGTTGTGAAGATTCCAGAAGTCAATTCTTTTTTTTTTTTTTAATTTTTTTTTCAACGTTTATTTATTTTTGGGACAGAGAGAGACAGAGCATGAACAGGGGAGGGGCAGAGAGAGAGGGAGACACAGAATCGGAAACAGGCTCCAGGCTCTGAGCCATCAGCCCAGAGCCTGACGCGGGGCTCGAACTCACGGACCGCGAGATCGTGACCTGGCTGAAGTCGGACGCTTAACCGACTGCGCCACCCAGGCGCCCCCAGAAGTCAATTCTTATCTGTCGCTGACAGCAGTCGCTCAATAGTGGTTAAAAGTTGGGGACCAAAGTGAGAATGCCTCCAGTTCAAACCTGTCTCTGTGGAACTTGGACACATTACATAAACTCTCCAGGCCTAAGTTTCCTGTCTGTAAAGTGGGGATAAAGCTACTTAGCTCAACAGGGGGGAGTTGGTACAGGGAGTAACTGACATAGGAAATTTACCAACACATATTAACTAATATCATCCTCGCACTTCAGCACTTACAACAGTAAGTAAACAGCCTGCGGACTGAGTGGTCAAGGGATTGGGTATCTGCCATTCACTACATTCACAATACTGTCAACTCCTAACTTTTCTTTAACTCCTCGCTTCTGTATAATTTTGTAGAGGCTGTTTATATTTATTATTTTACTTGGATCCTAAAACCCTTCCAGTTTATTTTAATCCAGAGGATGATGGTGATTAGTGAAACACATGGCTCCAGGCTCGTCACACATCAGATGACAAGGAAAAGCCAAGAATGAAGAGAGTTGGGCAGAGGGAAGGGGGTGGGGAAGAGAGGTGAGGCGTTGGGAGCTTCCTCTTAGCCAGTGGGTCCTCCTCTGTTCCAGTTGCTGGGGTCGTTCAAAGCTCTTTTGAAAATGCAACAAAAGCTATGAATACTCACCCAGAAAACTACACGTGAACACAACACTTTCAAGCATTTGCACGGGGTCAGACTGAGATGTGTTGCAAGCGATAATTTCGCATCCCTTTCAAATTAATCTTTTAACAAATACTTGTTGAGTAGTTATTGCTGGCAGCAGAGAAAAACAAACTTTACATTCATAAAACTCATGTTCCTCTTTGAGATTAGAAGTTATCACATCCATGCAGTTTTCTGAACTTCTGGAACCTCTTTAAAAGTTAGTTAAATAAAGGACTAATTTCTGGTAGTCAGTACAACCCCATGGAAAATTCTATTGACTGTGAACAGCGAGCAGCTGCCCGCTGGCTGAGCACCATGCAAAAATGCTCAACAGAAAGACCTCCGGTGAGGGACGTTCTCTTTGTTTGTTTGAGGCTGACAGCAAGGGCAATTCAAGTGTTTCCACTAGGCCAAGTATTGCCTGTGAAAACCTTAATTAGAAGGTACCATCTTTCTGATTTATTCTCATGCTGTCTGGGGCACTTTATAGATAGACACCTCAGCACCTGATGACCTACCCACCCTTTAATCCACAGTTGGGTTCAGGGCTCAGGTTAAGACCCCTGGGACTGACGGTTGGGTTTAAACACCAAGGAGGTCGCGGGGAGCTCTTCCTATATGCAAATACCTCACTCATTACCTGAAGCTCATGGTGATGGGAAGACGGGCTGGGGAGGGGAGAGAACAATAGGAAAATCGCGACCCCGACTGCAAGCCAGGAACAGAGAACTCATTACGCCTCCATGGAGGCTTTGAGAAGGGGACTCATGTCAAGCGGGGCTGCCTCCGAGCTTCCACGCATGCTCTGATGTGCTGCCGTCCCCGGACGCAGGCCTGAGCCACTCTGCTCTGCCAGTCGGTGCACGTGTCTCTTCTTTAAATACTAGGTCAGGGCACAAGCTGTTCAGGGCCAAGGAGGATCATGCTGGGAAAGCGGCGGGGCACACTGAGTCACGGCTCTACTGTGCGGGGTGTGGGGAGCTCCGGCACAGGAGGCAGCCGGTAGACCTCCGGCCCGGCTGGGGAGGATGGCCGAGGGGTGGGTTGGCTGAGGGCGCAGGGGGAGCTTTCGTGTCAGCTTTCAGAGCCAGGAATCCACGGGTCTAACATGATGAAGGTTTGGTTCATCCCCCAAACACAGGGTGGTGCTTGTCAGCAAGTTCACGCCACAGTGAACACTTTGTGTAGACCGTCAGGATCAACAGCCAGAGGGCCGGGGCCTCCTGGGCTGTCTGGCTTCGAGCGTCCAGGTGGTTTTGCTGATGCTGACCAACTCAGTGAGGGGGCTGGGCAGGAAAGACAGCCTCCAGGCTGCTCCCTGGCCGGTGGACAGCAACGATTTGTCAGTACTGGAATGGTGACGTGCCCCGGAGGAGAAGGCGACGCTCAGTAAGGCAGTGGCCCTCCAAGGCGGGGGGGCCTTCCCAGCAGTGGTAGTTGCTTGTATGTATGTATGTATGTATGCTTTCTGGTGGCCCAACTACTCCAAGGTTAAAGGGACAGGGAAGGTGGCCTGACATTTCTGTGACTTCCCGGTGGCTGAGACAGGACTAATGTTCACTGTTAAAGACCCCAGGCTTTTCCAAGACATGGAGGCACCCTGGGCTTCCGCCTATGAGCCAGGGGAATGGTGCTGGGGGCAAAGCAGACTTTCTTAGCTCCTGTCTATACGGCGCAGGCTGCAGACACACTCTCTGGGACTCAGCCCTCAGGAGCCCAGAGCCCGCAGAGAGACAGGAGGAGCACGGAGGGAGCACCCACACTTCCTCCAGAGAGAGCCCACCTCATCCTTCTGAGGGCCGGGCGAGCACTCATGATGCTAAAACAGAGAAATCAAGTGAGAGCAGAATGCAGATTCTCTGAGCAGTCTGTCTTAATCTTGACCCTCTATTTACTGGAACAGATTCCTCAGCGCAAAAAAATTCGACAGAGCATTTCCATTGGGAGAGTCCAAAATAAAAACACAACCAAAGAAGCAATTCCCAACATAAAGTTCTACACCTCACCAGTGTTTCACTCGTAATTACCCATTTGGCCAGAGGGCAACACGATCTTTGCAGAGTGGAATGGTAGAACACACAGACCCCGGAGTCAGACTATCTGGGTTTAAAGCCCAGTTCTGCCGTTTACCAGCTGTGTGACGTTAGGCAGTTTACTTAACCTTTCTGTTCTCGGTTTCGCCCTCTGTAAAATAGGGTCATTAATAACAGCTACCTATAGGGGCATTCTAAAAATGAAATGAGTTAATATACATAAAATGTTTAGAAGAGAAGTTGGTGCATAGCTATGTGTGTGTTATAGGAGCGTTAAATAGATTATGAGTGTTAAATTTCTTTTTTTTTAACATTTATTTATTTTTGAGAGAGAGAGAGAGAGAGCACACGGGGGAGGTGCAGAGAGAGGGGGACAGAGGATCTGAAGCCACCTCTGAGCTGTCAGCACAGAGCCCAATGCAGGGCTCCAACCCACAACCCATGAGATCATGACCTGAGCCAAAGTCAGACCCTTAACCGACCGAGCCACCCAGGCGCCCCTTAAATTAGATTTCAAAGGAAGTTGTGGCCTTCTAATGTGTCCACAGGCTAGGCTGAACCATATTTCCCAGAATTTCCTTTGCTGTACATTTTGGCCACAAGAGAGATTCTTAAGCCAAGACTTGTGTGTGTGTGTGTGGGGGGGTGGGTGGGAAGTGAATCGGCAACCAATTTGCAGCTCAAATTATCTGCTGGCTCTGCACCTGCCCCACTTTCCCTGCATCCTCCTTCAGCTGCTCTGACCCCCGGGCCAGGTGTGTGTTCGGCCCTGCGACCACAGGCAACCTGCACACCGCACCACCAAGGGCAGAGGTTCCGCTCTGTCCCTGGTGGGGGGTGGGGGGGAAGCCCGGCTCGTGCTGTGGTTCCACCGTGTCCTCGCTCTTCCTGACGGCCTGCCCTCTGGACTTCCGGCTCATCGATGAGAGTTCCAAGGTGACCACAGAAAACAGAGTCGAAAGAAATTTTTTTCAATGAACAGAAAATAATTTTCTCAAGCTGAAGAAGGTAAGTCCTCACTGTGAAATATTTACAATGTGCAAAGAACGCTTTCTAACTGATAAGCCCCCAGAAAGGGGGGAAAGTGGGGGGAAGGGACAACTCAGAAAAGAGCAGATCTCAAAAGCAACAAACTTCCAAAAGGATACACACGCTCGCCAGAGAAACCGCAGATTGAACTGACTTTATATCTAGCAGCCTGGAAAAAATTTAGACCCCCAGCAGATGCCTGAAACTGTGTAAAGTGTCGAACCCTATCTACACCATGTTTTTACCTATACACTCATACCTATGATACCGCTTGATTTCTAAATTAGGCACAGTAAGAGATCGACAATAAACAGCAGTTAACTAACAATAAAATGGAGCAATGGTAACAATATGCTGTCAGAGAAGTTATGTGAATGTGGTCTCCCAAAACGCCTTATTGTTCTGTACTCACCCTTCTTGTGATGATGGGAGATGATAAAATACCGGCGTGATGAGACGAGGTGGCGTGAGTGACACACGCGCAGTGACGTAGCGTTAGTTCACCGCTGACCTTCTGACCTTCCAGCAGCAGAAGTGTCATCTGCCTTCAGAGGGCGGTTGATCTCGGGTAACAGAAACCACGGGCAGCGGAACTGCGGATGGGGTGGCGGGGGGGGGGGGGGCGGGCGACTGCAGCTGGAACGGGTTTGTTGGCGGTGATGAAGAGCCACGGGGAGTCTCCTGCATTGTTGCTGGAGCTGCAAATGGTTACGGACGTTTGAGAAAGCTGTGTGACAACATCTATTACAATGAAAGATTTGAAGTTTCGACTTAGCAATTCCACTCCTGGGAATCTACCCCCAGAGAAGCGAACACACCCAAGGCTGATGTACAAGGATGTTAATGGCCGCATAATTTGTAATGGCAGAAACGGGGGGGGGGGGGTGGAGGGGGGAGGCAGGGTCACCGACCGGGCATTTGGTTCATTGGCCTGTTAGACAGAACCATACTTAATCATCGCAGGCTGCTGAGGCTTTGACCCTATCCTGATGGCTGCTGGGAGAGGAGACCCACCACCTTCCTGGGCAGCCCATCCCGTACCTCACAGCCTCCATTTGGACACCAGCTTTTACCGAGACGTCGGCACCGGGAATGTGAGCTGGTTGCCTTTGCTTCTCTTCCCAGGCAAAGGTTTATTTTTAAATAAATCGTTCCTTTCAGAACAAGGCTTGGATCTCGCTGTTTAGTTATTTTATTCCAGAGTGGATACGGTCGTTTACCTTAACTCACCGCAGGACTGTGGGTGCTGGGCACAGAGACTGTGGCCCGGGCCTTACTCAGCCACTGGTGCTCCCTCCTCCTGGAGAATTGTCAGAGCTACGTCACGGTGCCCACCGACCGCACAGACCCTCTGCTTCGTACGAAGACTGAGAAGCAAATAAAAGTCCTTCTGCGAACCAGCCTGTAGTCGCCGGATCTCACCAGACTCGTCACTCTATCGCACAAGTCGAAAGAAAGCACTTCTAGTTCAACTCACTTGTCAGGGAGGGAGATGTTTATTTCATCCCAAAATGAAACCCATGGTTCTGCTAAGAACCAACTCTGCTTTGTGAATGTTTCCAGCATCCCTGAGCTTCTTTTTACTTGGTATTAGACAGCCTGTCTCTCCGCTCCTCCTTGGGGAGACGGTCTGGGATCCAGTCCCAAGTGTTCAAGATGCAGGCATGTGCGGTTCTAATGCAGTGACAGAATCATAGAGTCACTTCCTCTTCCTAGGGTCTCCCGGCCCAGAGGATAGGGAAGGGCTAGCCCGGAACCTACTGTGGCTTCTTAGGTCAGGAAAACGTATTCTCTGTGCACTGCCTCCTCCCCTCCACTGCCCCTCTCCCCCTGCACCCAGACTACTGGTCCAAGCTGTCTAGGCATTGCCCACTGATGAAGCTATTTCCTGGGGCGCCTCGATGCCTCAGTCGGTTAAGCGTCCGACTCCGGCTCAGGTCATGATCTCGAGGTTTGTGGGCTCAAGCCCTGCATCAGTCTGAGCTGTCAGCGCAGAGCCTGCTTCCGATTCTTTCTTTCTCTGCCCCTCCCCCACTTGCACTCTCTCTCAAAATAAATAAATAAACCCTAAAAAAAAAAAAAAAAAAAGCAAGCTACTTTCCTAAGATCACTCTACAGGAAGGGAAACTCGTGGAAGGAGGGGTCTCTTCATGGGAACACAGACCAAACGTGCCTGGGCCCGGGCACGCCTTTCTATGGTTGATGGAAGAATCTGGACTCCCGAGATCCCTCTTCTCTGGTTATCTGTTGTTGTCTGCAAGCTGCCCCTCCCTCTGATGAAGCGTATGCCTTAATCAAGCCACGTTAGTTGCCACATCAGACAGCAGTCCTGTTAGCACAGCAAGGCTTCCTGGGGCAATGGAGCGATGCCGATGGCACCTGGTCCCTCAGCAGACAACCCTCCCTCATATACACCTGCTACCCATGGAACGTCTGGAGGCGGAGCTTATGACCCCTGGTTTATAGAAGGGCAACCTGAGGTCCGGAAAGGTTAAATGACTTATCCCAGGTCACCTGGCTCTTAAGTGACAAGACTGGGCCTGAAATCCAAAGTTATCTGACTGTAAAGCCTTATTGCTTTCCTTCCTTCCACTGCGCTGCTTTACTGAACAAGTGTGACTGGAGAACGGCTTTTAAGGACTTAAGGGCTTTGAGGGGCAGGGAGAACCGAAATGTATTTCTTCTCAGCAGTCGGGGAGGAATATGTCCTCTGGAACTAGAAAATGAAAGTGTGAGTGAGCGAATGAGTGTATTCCCTTTATTACATATAGAACCGTCCTCCACAGCTTTCCTCTCTCCTCTCCTGTGACCCAGTTCAGCCATCCTCGGGGGGGGGGGGGGTGATCAGCCTCCCCCTTTCTTGGGCAGTATGACGGGGGAGCCCCGAGGAGGGGTGAGAAGCCCACACACCGAGCCCCAAGACAGGTCACTGGGACTCTCAGGGCTTCAGGTGCCTCGTCTCTAAGGTGGAGTGAGGGCCACACCTCCAAAGGAGCGGTGGGGTTCAGACGAGCTGAAGTGTCAGAGGACAGCTTGATAAGCATGAGGCGTGGCCTCCAGAGGACTTTGGGAACGATTACTGTTCCTGATTCTACACCTCCTCACAGTTAGAGACCCTGCGGTGCAAGGGACGGTGCTCAGGAGGGCCAGACCCACTCCCTGCCTCCCTGTGTAAAAGCGCCCCCCCACCCCCACCCCGGGCCCGCCGCCCAGTGTGGCCACGTGTACCTTCCACCTTTCCCATTCTGACTCTGCTCAATTACCCCTAGCCGATAGGAGTTTCACAGATGACTCAGAAGTGCAGAAATGCAAGTTTATTTTTCTGAACGTAACTTTGTGCGTACCCTTATTTCTGGGCTAAGTGACCAATTCATCGTCACCTTAATGACTTTCTCCTTTCCCATCAGCCGGTAAGACATCCATCTCCCTTCTCAGAAATGGGGAAACTGCTCTTCATCAACCCCCCCGTCCCCCCCCCCCCCCCCCGTGTTCCTGACTCTGTGGTTTGTAGCAGAGGGTGGCATACTTTTTCTAAGGGCCGGATGTGAAATACTGGTTTTGTGAAACACTCCCTCTCTGTGGCAACTACTCAGCTCTGCCATTGTGACAGGACGGCAGTCCCTGCAATGTGTAAATGAACAGGAACGGCTGTGTTCCAAGAAATATTTACAAAAGCAGGAGACAGGCCCTTGTTTGCCGCACCTTGGTTTATCCTGAACCCTAGGATCTCAGTCTGGGAAACTGCAGCTTCTCCTACTTAGAGCCAAGCTTTGGAAATCTGGAAATCAAGGACCCTTTTCTCCCTCAAGCCCTGGTCCTTGCACTCTTAAGCCAAGGCTTTTAAGGTTATTGCTTCTCTACTGGGATTTAAGAATGCCTCCTTAAAAATCAGAGGACAAGAATCTGACGCCGTGATCTTTAAGTGTCTACCCTGTCTCCTCTGAAATCTGAGTGGTGGCAGGAGGGTCCCTGCTAGAAATGCCAGAAAATAACAATTCCTGGTCCCTCAAATCTTAGCCCACTACAGCCATGGTTCTCAAAGTGTGGACCCCGGACCAGCAGCAGCATCCCCGGGGGGCTTGGGAGAAACGCCAATTATTTCACCCCAAACACACACCTACCGGTCAGAAACCTTGTGGGGCTGCTGACCTGTGTTTTGCCACTCCCTCCAGGTAATCCCGAGGCAGCCTAAGGTTTAGAACCCTGCACCACAGCTCTGCGTCCCGCACCGTGTTTTTTTCTTGCCTTTATAAATTCGTTCGTGCTATTTCCTCCTCTCAGATGCTTCTTTGGGTCTCTGCCACCGTCCTTGAAACCATTCTACCTCTACACCTCATCTAAATATTGTGTAGTGCCTGTGACCTGTCCCAAAGTGTCTTCCTTGTTATTTACTTCTTTCCCCATTAACTTTTTGTGTGTTAATGCTTTGCCTCTGCAATGGACCCAGAAGCATCTCACAAATAAGAATCGTATCGTAAACATCTTTGCAGCTCCCACGACACCTAGCAAACTTTCTGTCTCTGGTCAGTTTCCTAGAAGGTATTTTGAAGAAGGACCTCAGAGTCTGTGATTTTTTTGAGGCGGTGCCCGAAGGGAAGGAAGGACCCAGAGGGAAAAAAGGCTAAGCAAGGATATGGCTCAGGTCAATGCTAGCCATGATTGCGAGGGGCTTAAAGCACACCCCATTTGAGTCAAGGGGTTGGCATCTTGTACTCCCGACCATCAGCCATGGATGGGCCAGCCTGAGGGGTGCCCCTTCCTGGGTGAGGAGGTGCCTGTTGGCCAGGGACGCTACTCCAGAGAGGGTGACAACTGAGAGCCACCTGCAACCACCAAGCATAGAGCAGCTGTGGGATGAGCACCCTGACCCAGGCAGGGGACCGGGGCAGGACTGTAACACTAGCTCCATTTTAGGTGAAACAAATGTTCAATAAAGGTTTGTGACGGACTGACTCCTTCTACTGTTCCCATCTATAAAAGAGAGAATACTGTAAAAGATAACCACCGTGCAAATTCTCTCTCGGGTCCTCATAAAGCATTTTACAGACATGCATTGTTAAACCAGATTCACTTTGTAAACTGAAACAGGAGTGGCCCAGAGAGTCCCGGCCTCCTACACGTGGCGGCGAGCGTGGCCACGGGGGTGCAGAAGAGAAAACGGACCATCTGGAATCACTGAGAAACAGGAGGAAAAGTTACAGCCCAAGTACCACAACCCTTCTTGAATAAGTACCATTTTTGTGTTTCGTCTGGAGGATGAGTCATTTCCCACTTTCTTCCCCTCAGCCTCCCCAAAGTCCAAGCTAACCAAAAAGGATCTCCAGATGGCTCACCCACGATCAGGTCTCCTTTGATTGTTCCGGGAGGTTTAATTTGTCACCACCAGGAGTACGAAGACCAAATCAAGAGGCAATATGGCGGGAGAAGAGAGAGGGAGGGAGATCGTGGCCTGCCCGTGAGAGGACTGGGGAAGGGCGTGTGGGTTATACAGATGGCGCGCCATTCAGGAGCCCTTCTGAGAAACGCCAACGTAGGTTGGCCCAGGTGTATTACAAGTTCAGCTCGATGACTCACAGTCCTGGCCGCACGCTAGAACCACCTGCGGAGCCTTAAAACCCACAGATGCCCAGGCCCTGCCTGAGATACTGATGCAAGCGGTTCATTGGAGCCTGATTTCCACATTCCTTTTTTTTTTTTTTTTTTTAAGCTCCCTGGAGGGGTTCAATGCGCACTTAGTGGTGAAGAGCACTGTTGTAGCATCTGCTCTTCTTCTGAGCTGCAGTCAAGATTTATTGCTTTTCCCCCAAGTATTTCTTATCTATCTGCCCAGTCCCGCATTTCACGCTACAGAGAAACCAAAGAAATGTGCAACTGGAAGGAACGACGGGTCTGGGGAGTCAGATGGTACAGGTCCAACTCTGCCACTCCCAGCCGCGTGACTTTGGGGAAGTCACTGGAGTCCTTTGGCTCTCGGTTTCCTCACCTCTTAGGGATTGGGGCAAAGGCCCAGAGATACAAAAATGAGAAAGCCTGGGGTTTACTCCTTCCTCAGCTCTTAACCATCTCAGAGTGCACATCAAGAACAATGGACTGTTTCTAGAATTTACCATCTTACACTGCACAGGATCTTCCTCCACGTTGGAGCAATGACGTGGGTTTCTTCGGCTTCTCCCGACACTCCGGTGATTTACCAGAGTCTGCTCCCCATAACTCCATGGCTCTGATTCTTCCCCCTCTGCCTCTTTGCTCATGTTATTATCCCCTCCTCATGTAACCTCCACCTCCCCAACCACCATCCATCCCTTAAAATTTCAAGGCAAGTCCCTCCTCCCCTAAACCACTGATCACATTTGTTTCTCCCTCATCTTAGCAGCTCATTGTCTCCTCACTGCCACATACATTGTGTCCCCCTCTACGCTGCCTCCTTAAGGGTCATAAGGACAAGCATTCCCACCCTTCTATTACACTCTACCAATTAGGGAGCACCTACGATGTGCTGGGCACTGGCTAGGTGCTTCACTTCTATCATTTCGAATCCTCAAAGCAACCTGTAACATAGGCTCTCTGTATCACACACATGCAGAAACTGAGGCTCCAAAAGATCACGTGAACTTATCTAAGAAGGCCCTGGTGTGGGAGTCAGCGCTCCACCCCAGATCTGTCTGGCTCCCGAGTCCGTGCTGTTCCCACCACTCGACGCTGCCTTGGCAGTGGAACGTTTGTCCGATGACGGATTGAAGTATCTGCGAGTCAGGAGAAGTAACATATGCCTAAGTGACAACTTGAGGAAAAAGCAGGGAGATCGCTTTGGTTTTTTTCTCTAAACAGCAAACTGACACATCTACCCAACCCCAGCCTGACCATCTGCTCGATGTATTGGCCAATAAGTTTGACAGATTATGTCCAAGCTGACATAGCCACTAAGCTGACACAGAAATTACAGATTCCTTGCGGGGGTGGCATTATGAAGCAGAAAGAGAACAGGACTAAAATGAAGGGCCCTGGGTTCTAATCCCATCCACCTTTGCTGTTAGCTTGCTGTGTGACCTTGGATCAGTCACGCGACTTCTCTGGGCGTCCATTTTTCTGAGGGGACACTACATTAGCAGTTTCAGACTCGGTTTTGAGAGGCAGAACCTTTGCAGTTGGAGCCGTTTGGGTTGAAGGATGGGAAGACAAGGGAACCCATATCCGCAGGGACCCCCACTCATCCTGCCAGGAAATCCCAGAGGTAACTCCAGGGACCTGTTTGAAATCCACTGGGCTAGAAGTTCCCCAAGACCCCTACCAGAACGTCCTGTGATCCCCTCTCTCACTTGCTCTGGACAACCCCTTCAAGCAGTATTTTCTGCACTTAGGTGCTTACTGAATACTTTCAGTTGACAAGTGGGAACTGTCCCTGGATAATGTCCACCAGGCACTGCTGCTGCCTCCTCCTAGCCTTCTGCCTGCACCCTGTCATCGATTAGTTCTACTTGGCAACTTTGCCTTTATTTCCAATCCTCTCTGCCAAGTTCTGCTTCCATCCTAGGATGAGCTGGCCTTGAGGGCAATGATGCATATGTCCACCGGGGATTCTAAAAGAGGGGACTTCCCAAAGCATGCATTTCCGTGATTTGCATGACCTTTCTCTACCAGCAGCCCTTGGGCCACCTCCCTCGGCCCTGAACGGGAAGAGTAGTATTTACTCCCACCAGTGAAGCTGCAGACCCCATTAAAGGAGGAAGAGACGGGGCGAGGTGGGGGGGGGGGTTCGTAATCGATGATTCCTTTATTAAACTTTTATACCTTGCAAGCTGTTACAGGGCCTAAATCAAAACCAGGAGGGAATGGCTACAGGGAGAAATAAAGGGTTGTCTCCAACTCTTCTGTGTCAGGGTGAGTCTCCTGAGAAGCAGACACCAAAATGGGATCAGATGCACCAGCAATATGTTACGGGAACCGCTTCTAAAGGATAAAGGGGAGAAATCAGGAGTAAGCAGGGAGAGGTTTCAGACCACAGTGCCGGTCTGACATCTGAGACAGGAGAGCGAGAGGGAGGGACACGAGACACAATAACCTCAGACTGCAGTGCAGCTCTGAGAAAGTCTTGGCCAGGCAGTGAGGAGCTCCCGAGCAAAGATGGCCCACGGGGCAGGCACTGCCCAACTCCAGAATCTCTGTCATGCTCAGTCACTGGCTGGGAGCAGCCCTGTCCAAGTGTGGTCTCGGCACGAATGCCATGCGGGAGACACAGGTGGACAGCTGGAGGCCGTCCCACCTAAGCACCCCCACGGGTTCTCCCAGCAGGACAGAGGGGAACACACTTGGCTGCCACACCCTCACTCTTGGTTCAACTGATTTCATCCAAGTGACTCCCCACCCCCCCAAAATTACAGCACCCTTGTCACGGGTGATACAGATTCTGTTGGAAGGTAGCCCATTCACTGGCTCTGGGCACAGAGATGATTAGGGTGGCAGCATTTGAGGACCCGGAAGTGCCTGACTCTCTCAAAACATCCCTACATTCACCAGACTTGCTCTCGGACATGTAAGCCATCATGTTGGGTGAAGGTCCTTTTGAAACGCAGATGTAATGATAGCATCTCCCGCACTGAAGAGCACATTTGTGCTTAAATCCACTGAAATTTGATTGCACCAGGACAGCAGCTCTGCAAGAAAGCCTAGGAAGGTATCACTTGTCCCTCTTATAGATGGGAAAATTGGCCCAAAGTCACAGTTAGTAAACGACAGAAGGCTGGCCAGCAAAGTCCTGGCCCCCTTAATTCACTCAACAAACGTTTACTGAGCACCTATTATGTTTCGAGCACTAAGAATACAGCTGTGTCTTGTTGACAGACAAGATCTCTGCCTTAGGGGAGAGATCTTTTGGGAGAGAGAGGCAATAAACATACACACTGATTAATTTCTGATTAATTTCAGATAGGTAAGTGCTACAAAGCAAATAGAGAAACAGGACTAAAAGGGACTGAGAGAGGTGAGAAGTACCCCAGCAAGAGGCCTTGGGGGAGGCTTCTCTGAGAGGAGAGAACGGTCATGGAGAGGACCACACCCTGTGGCAGGAACAGGCTGACCTGGGGGTGGTAAAGGGGGAGTGTGGAGACCGAGGCAACAGGGGCAGGAGATGGGCCCAGAGAACTGGCAGGGGCAATGTAGGTCCCGGTGAGTTTGGTTTTTATTCTAATTTCAGTGGAAGCCAATCTATGAGAGATGGTAAAACAAAGGGCAAATACTGTTAGCTGTCATATTTTCAGTAAGTTCCTACCCTAGGGGTGGCGATCCATCATCTAGAGTGCCTCCAGGTTCAAAGACAATCACTAACCTGTTGTTAGCACACAAATCACTTCACCCAGGGGTTTTGTTCCTGGGGAGAAGGGAGGAAAGGAAAAGCAATACCACCGTCCTTCCTCACTCTCCACCCCTACCCTGCAGAGCACTTAGGCTCTCTCTTGAAATCATGCTTCTTAACCTTGACTCTCATGGGAATCATTTGGAGACTTTAAAAAGTGTGTGTGTGTGTGTGTGTGTGTGTGTGTGTGTGTGTGTGTTTAATTAAGCCTGCTCTCAGCAATTCTGATTCAACTGGTTTAGGTTGAGAGACTGAATATACAAATGGACAACAGCCAGACTTTATATGACAATAGAATTCTGACCCGCTATCTGCAGCAACCAGCCCAGGAAACCAACACAGCCTTTGTAGCAACTGGCCCCAAACACTCAGTACTTAATATCTGCCAGCTTTCCTAATTTTGGCCCCTGCTTCCAACTGAAAACCAACCAGGGAAAGTCAAATATGCACCCCTAACCAATCACATTGCATGCCCCACTTCTGGTCAGCCCCCTTCCAGCTTTCCCATTTCAACAACCCCGAATACGGCATACCTAAAAGCCTTCTTTTTTTGCTCCACTCTTCTGCCTGACTTTGAGTCTCTCTCTCTCTCTCTCTTTTAAATTTTGTTATTTAAATTAACCGGTTTATTATAGGCTAGCAATGTTTCACATGGTGAAGCTTCTACTGGTCTTTCAACGCCTTCAGTCTTCTGATGGCCGACTTGACTGTGACAGCAGAAATGGCGATATAGGTCCAGGCACCACCTGTTACGGTTTTCATGCAGAAACCACAATGCCAGATCCCCACAGCTTGTCTTTTCATTTTGGTTTTGCCACAGAAGGAGCAAGTGTACTTGGCATGCTGGCTTATCTCATTTTCCGGAGGGAGGCACCATAACGGGTCCCGCATTTACCCACAATCTGAACCTTCTTGGTGCGTTTAGCCGTGTCGCTGCAAACTGGGTCTGAGCCCAGAGAGCCTGCCTCTGAGTCTCTACCAAATGCAGAGGATGGTAACGTTTGATTCTCCTGCTAGGGCAAGCTCCAAAGAAATAGCCTTTGGCCTCACTTGATTGCTCTTCACTTATTTCCAGAGGATACAGCTCAGAAATCGGTTGTTTTTAAAAGTTCTCTGAGTGGTTCTCGAGGCATCTGAGTGGCTCAGGCAGTTAAGCATCTGCCTTCGGCTCAGGTCATGATCTCACAGCTCAGCTCGTGGGTTCGAGCCCCACGTTGGGCTCTGTGCTGTCAGCGCAGAGACCGCTTGGGATCTCCCCTCTCTCTGCCTGCCCCTGCTTGTGCTCTCACTCTCAAAATAAATAAATAAACTTCAAAAAAAAAAAAGTTCTCTGAGTGCTTCTGATGTACAACCAAGGTTGTGAACCCTGGCTGTAAATAAGTGGTTCTTTTCTTCTTCTTCTTCCACGATTTTATTTAAATTCAAGTTAGTTAACATAGTATGTAGTATTGGTTTCAGGACTAGAATTTAGTGATTCATCACTTACATGTAACACTCAGTGCTCATCACAAGTTCCCTTCTTAATGCCTGTCACCAATTGAGCCCATCCCCCCACCTCCCCTCCAGCAGTTTAGTTTGTTCTCTCCAATTAAGAGTCTTTTATGGTTTGCCTCCCTCTTTTATGGTATCTTATTTTAGTTTTCCTCCCCTTCCCCTATGTCCGTCTGTTTTGTTTCTTAAATTCTACATGAGTGAAATCATATGGTATTTGTCCTTCTCTGAATGACTTATTTCACTTAGCATAATATACTCTAGTTTCATCCACATCATTGCAAATGGCAAGATTTCATTCTCTTTGATGGCTGAGTAATATTCCATTGTGTGTGTGTGTGTGTGTGTGTGTGTGTGCGTGTGCGCGTGTGCACATGTACACCACATCTTCTTTATCCATTCACCAGTTGATGGACATTCGGGCTCTTTCCATAATTTGACTATTGTTGATAGTGCTGCTAGAAACATCCGGGTGCACGTGACCCTTGAATCAGTATTTTTGTATCCTTTGGATAAATACCTAGTAGTGCAATTGCTAGGTCATAGGTAGTTCTATTTTTAACTTTTTGAAGAACCTCCATATTGTTTTCCAGAGTGGCTACACCAGTTTGCGTTCCCACCGGCAGCGTAAGAGGGCTCCTCTTTCCGTATCCTCACCAACTGTTGTTACCTGTGTTGTTAGTTTTAGCCCTAAAAAAGTGGTTCTTAAAGTTTAGTCCCCAGACCAGCAAATCAGCATCATCTGGTAACTTGTTACAAATGCAAATCCTATATAACTTGTGTTATTTTCAGGCAATTTCCTTCTATGCTCAGTTTCTTGGGAGTTTTTATCATAAAAGGACATAATTCAAATACTGTTTCTGCATCTGTTGAGATCATGATGTGGTTTTTAGCCTTCAATCGTTAATGTGAAGTATCATATTAATTGATTTTCATATATTGAACCATTGTCGCAGCCCAGAAATAAATCCAACTTAAGTATGGTGCATGATCTTTTTAACGTGCTGTTAAATTCACTTTGCTGGTATTTTACTGAGGATTTTTGCATCTGTATTCATCAGAGCTAATATCATACTCAATGGTGAAAAACTGAAAGCTTTTTCTCTAAGACCAGGAAACAAAGCAATGAGGCTGGCTCTTTGCTACTTCTATTCAGTATAGTACTAGAAGTTTTAGCCAGAGCAATTAGGCAAGAAAAAGAAATAAAAGATATCCAAATAGGAAATAGGAAATGAAAATGTCTGTTAGCAGATGACATGATATTACATATAGAAAACCCTAAAGACCACACACACACACACACACACACACACACACACGTTAGAATAAATGAATTCCGTAAAGTTGCAGGACACAAAATCAAGATACAAAAATCAGTTGCATTTCTATACACTAAAAATGAACTATCTGAAAAAGGAAATTAATAAAATAATTCCATTTATAATAGCAGTAAAAAGGAAAAAATACTTAGGAATAAACTTAACAAAGGAGGTAAAAGACTTCTATTTTGAAAACTATAAAACACTGATGAAAGACATTAAAGAAGATACAAGAAAGACATCCTCTGTTCATAGACTAGAAGACTTAGTATTGTTAAAACGTCCATACTATCCTAAGCAATCTACAGATTCAATGCAATCCCTATCAAAATCCCAATGGCATTTTTTACAAAAATAAACAAATACTAAAATTCATACGGAACCACAAAAGACCAAGAATTGCCCAAACAATCTTACACACAAAGAACAAAGCTGAAAGTATCACACTCCCTGACTTCAAAATATGTTACAATGTTACAATAACCAAAAAGTATGGACTGGCATGAAAACAGACATAGAGACCAATGGAACAGAATAGAGAAGCCAGAAATCACACATAATATCACACGTATCCACACATATACAGTCAACTAATCTTTAACAAGAACGCCAAGAACATACAATGGAGAAATGACAGTTTCTTAAACAATGAGGAACAGGCAAATAAGCCCACAATGAGGTATGAGCTGACACCTGTTAAGACGCCTATTAGAAAAAAATAAAAGGCATCAAGTGTTGGCCGAAGACGTGAAGACACTGGAACCCTTGTACACGGGTGGTGGGAATGCAAAACTGGTGCAGCCACTCTGGAAAACAGTTTGGAGCTTCCTCAGAAAATTAAAAAGAGAACTGCCCTATGACCCAGCAATCCCACTTTTTAGTATTTGTCCAAAAGAATTGAAATCAGGATCTCAAAAGATATTAATTAGGACTCCAGTGTTGATGGCAGCACTATCCACAACAGCCAAGGTGTGGAAATGTGGAAATGACCTAAATTGATGGTCATTTCCTAAAATGACCATCCCCTGATGGATGAATGGATAAAGAGTATGTGGTCTATACATGCAATGAGATTATCTGGCCTTAAAAAAAAAAAAAAAAGGAGGCAATCCTGCAATTTGTGACAACGTGGATGAACCTTGAGGACCTTATGCTAACTGAAGTCAGTAGTCATAGAAAGACAAATATTGCATCATTCCACTTATATGAGGTATCTGAAATGGTCAAACTCATAGAATGAGAGTAGAATTGTGGTTATTTACCAGGAGCAGGGAAGAGGGGGAAATGGGGAGTTGCTAATCAATGGGCATAAAGTCTCCGCATGCAAGATGCATAAACTCTAGAGATCTGCTCTACAACACTGTGCCTATAATTAACATATAACATGGGGCGTCTGGGTGGCTCGGTCGGTCGGTCAAGCATCTGACTCTTGGTGTGGAGCCTGCTTGGGATTCTCTCTCTCCCTCTCTCTCTCTGCCCCTCCCCTGCTTGTGCTCTCTCTCTCAAAATAAATAAATAAACATAAAAAATTTAAAGATGTGTAATACGTTATACTATGATGCTAAAATAATACTGTATTCTACACTTTGTTGTGAGGGTAGATCTCATCTCACGTTAAGTGTTCTTACAACAATAAAATAACTAGCAACTTAAACATAAAATAAAAAAGAAATGTAAACCCATAGGCAGTACAAGACCTACTGAATCAGACACTTTGGGGGTGAGGCCCAGCTGTCCTTAAAGCCCTCCAGATGATTCTGGTGTGTGCAAAAGGTTGCAAACCACTGCCTAAATAAAGTTTGAACAGATATTTAACAATATCGGTTTGAAGGGTCACCATATCATTTAGCTTCCTTGGGATGCCCATGTGTCTTCAAGTTGGAGGAATGTTATCTTTACCCACGAGTAAGAACTTATTGAGCACTTACTGTATGCTTGGTGCTCTTCTGAGTGCCTCACGCGCATTAAATTTTATAACAGTACCCTGAGGTAGAAACCACTATTTATTTATTTATTAAAACAATTTTTAATGTTTTTATTTATTTTTGAGAGAGGGATAGAGAAAGCGTGAGCGGAGGAGGGGCAGATAGAGAGGGAGGCACGGAATCCGAAGCATGCTCTAGGTTCTGAGCTGTCAGCATAGAGCCCGGTGTGGGGCTCGAACTCATGGACCACAAAATCATAACCTGAGCCAAAGCCAGACGCCCAACCAACTCAACCACCCAGGGCCCCCTAGAAACCATTAGTAATCCTATTCCTAGCAGAATCCAAGCCCAGGGAATCGGACACCAGAGCCGGGTACACAATGTCCCCCTTCCGGCTCAAACTCTCTGGGAGCATGTAGCTCACTGCCTGGCACAGTAAATAATAAATTCTCATTCGTTCATAAAGTGAAATGTCAAAGATACGGGTCCTAAAAGAATTCTGATAGAGTGGCATGTCCAGGGGTAGAGGTGGGAGATAGCAGTGGAGGGGAGAGGAGAGAAGAGGAAGGGAAAGGATAGGCAGAAGGAAATGTGGGCCTATCAGGTGCCTGAGAGAGGATCTGAAAGGAGGAAACAGAAACAACAATGTCAAATGTTCATTCATTGCCAAGTTTTGGGGTGCCCAAGGTCAGCCATGGGGCCCTAATATTCTGGGGCCACGTTAAATTACTGACCAGAAAGGAAGCAAGGTCCAGCCAGAGCCTATGGGGTGCTTTGAGGGAAGTCCAGAATGAGGGAGTACAGGTTTCATTCCTTGAGGCTCCCTATCTTTCCCTTTCTGCAATAGTCCCATCTTGGGGCTCCTTCTGAAGGCATCTCTACCCCCCCACCCATGTACCATGTCTATGCCAAGAACTTTGAGCCACAGACCCTCCTTTGGCCAACATATGTAAGAAATTCTACAAGTTGAGCTACAGACAGTAGGATTGAGAAAATGAGGAAGACTGCATCCTGCCCGCAGGGAGCTTACAGTCTAATGGGGAGGCAGGCATATAAACACGAAGTCAAGAGGGCAAGCTCCAGAACAGGGTATGAACAAAGCCTTGAGACCCCAGGAAGGACTAACACAAAGCTTCATGAGGGAAGTAGCATAGGAACAGAGCCTTAAAGGGTAAGTAAGAGTATCTGAGACCAAATAAGATAGGGAAGGGGATTCCAAGCAGAAGGAAGAGCATGACCTAAGGCGGCGTAACGAAAGCGGAGCAAACGGTAAGGAATTGAATGCTTTCATGGCTGATGCAAAAGAAGAAAGCACAGAAAGGACAGAGGGAAGGTGGAAGAGCTGGTGGGAGATGTGGGGAGGAAAGGCGGGGTCAGATTAGCTGGGTCTTTAATAGCATGTAAATACCCACTGAAGCTGGCTTAAGCTAAGGAGAAAACTTTACTATAAAGAAACAGGAAATCTCTCACGACCCAAAGGCAGGGGCACACCAGGATGCCAGGAAGAACTCAAACTTGGAGGTAGAAGGTCAGGGTGAGTCCAGGCAGTGTTCACTCTCCATCTTTTTCTCTGCTTCTCTCTGTAGACGGGCATCTCTTTCCTTCTCTCTCTCTCCAGACAAGCATTCTGCACAATCCAGTTCACGTCACAGAACACCTGTCCTGCTCATAGCTCTAGAGTTTACATGAGACAGACTCAGGCACAGAGAAAGTAATTCTGTGGTTCCAAATCCAATTTCTTGGGGAGAGAACTCTGACTGGTACGGCTCCAGTCATGGGACTACCCCTGGTCGAATCTACTATGGCTAAGAGGTAAGGTCACATTTTTGCAAATATGGTGACTGGCAGCCCAACTCTGCATGGAAGAGGGAACAGTTCCCAGAGGAGGGGGAATCTGTGGCTCATTTTGGGGCGAATATCCTGGAAACTCCAGACCATGGCCTTGTAAGCCACAATAAAGAGTTCAGACGTTCAGACTTTATCCTACAGGCAACTGGAGGAACTAAAAGGAATGATAAACATCGCTTCTTGGCCTTTTGGCTAAGGTCAAGTGTAAAGGAATGATAAGCCCGAATTTGTCTTTAGAAATGTTGCAGACTACATGAAGGATGGATCACAGCGGGAGAGACTGAAAGCTGGGAGTCCACTGGGGAAGTGTTGAGATCATCCAGGCCATAAAACAATGAGACCCAAACTAGGGCAAAGGCGGTGAGCATGGAGAGGCCTTTTAAGGACTGAAATGTGAGGACTTGGTAACTGCATGAGAATAAAGGCTGATGGTGAAGGAGCCAGGAGACCCCCCGGTTTCCCGCCTGGGAAGACGGGCAAGACAGCGGATGACGCTAAGTGGGACAAGGGCTGCAGAAGAGGAAGAATTGGAGTAGGGGCGCACAGAATACGGAGTGTGGGAAAGGGAGGCGAGTTGAGAGCACACTGAATTTGAGAAGTGATGAAGAAACCGATGGTTCCCATCCCGTCTTCCTTCCCCAGGTCTCCTGAAAGAAGCCGCATTGCTAACATAGGAAAATCGGGTGGCGTCATAAAGTGATTCTCATTTTGCTTGATAATTGTGAAATCAGAAGGAAGCTGAGTGTTTGGAGTCGGTCAACGTGTATGCCAGTCAGCTGTGTGAGCTTGAGAAAATTACTCAGCCTGGGGTTCCATTTTCCCATGTGTGAAATGGCATATCCGGCTGACCTCAAAGAATTATCGTGAAGAATCAGTGTGATAAAATCTGTAGAGTCCTTACGATATGGATGGCCCTCGGGAGGTGGTCGTTAAGATCAGACTGTTTTCCTCCATCGCATGAACTGGAACTTTGCCCTGTGCCAGGCAGAAATGCGGCACCCACCGCCTCAGGCCTGAAGCTGGCTTTCCCTGGTAAACAAGCCCATCCACTCCCCGCCATAAATGGCTCCGGAAATCAAATTAATCGAACCTACCTACTATTTCACTGATGAACTCGTCTCTACATAGCTGCTGAATCCTAAATGGATTCCAAATTTGGGTCTGTGCTGACCATCAATGGACTCTGATGAATCTATGTCGATCAAACTGATGGTGAAGACAATAACACAGCCACCTATGTTGCCTACTGCCTGTTGAGCACCGTTCTGGGGCTGGACGGAGCATAAACTCATGAAATCCTCACCACCAACTCAATGCAGTCAGAACTCATTACTAGCGTCCCCATTTTGCAGAGGAGGAGACTGAGCTCACAGGCGTATCCAGTCACAAATACCGCATAATTCACCCTCTTGTTTTTCACTGTTCTCCAGAAGACGTCTCACTGCATTGCTTCCCAAGCCTGCCTCAGCCCAGCGTGACAAACGTCGAGCACGACTTCAGGGAGGACTGATTCCCTCTTAAAAACAAAACAGAGCAGGGGCGCCTGGGTGGCGCAGTCGGTTAAGCGTCCGACTTCAGCCAGGTCACGATCTCGCGCTCCGTGAGTTCGAGCCCCGCGTCGGGCTCTGGGCCGATGGCTCAGAGCCTGGAGCCTGTTTCCGATTCTGTGTCTCCCTCTCTCTCTGCCCCTCCCCCGTTCATGCTCTGTCTCTCTCTGTCCCCAAAATAAATAAACGTTGAAAAAAAAATTTAAAAAAAACAGAGCAGTCAGCTCCTTCGCCAATCTTCACGTGTATTTGAATATTCTCTTTTGAGGAGGAAAGGGACTCCTGCTAGGGAAGCAGAGGTAGTCATGGCACGTTTGAGCCATCCTGGGGCTCTACTTCCTGTCACAATTTAGGGTGGGGGCAGGGGGCTATAAAAATCTGAACACACCCATAAGGCATCACCCCTCAGGTGGAGGCTGCCTACAGTACTTGTCTCAGGAGACCCGGTCTCAGAATTGCTTAACTCCATCAAGATTCTTAACCTTTGAGAGGTCAAGGGCCCCCTTGAGAATCCAGGGAAAGCTGCTGCCTCTGTCCTCATTAAAATGCACGAGGAGGACGTTACACAAAACCCCATGAAGTTTGGGGAGTGCAGGGATGCCCTGAAGCCCAGCCCTGAACCCCAAGTGAAGCGGCTCTGCCACAGGAGACGGACAAGCCAAGGTACTTTAATCATCCCTCCAAATTCAGTCTCAGCTTATTAACTTGTACTGTAGCTCCCTGGAAATTTCTCTGTAACACTCAAGTTTTTATGCTCACTTAGCGTGCTCTGCCCTTGAGACACTTGGGAAACTAGCTGCAGAGACCGATTCGGATGGGCAGGCACAATTTCTCACCCGACGTGGCATTATATCGGGAATCATGCCCTGCCTTGCCAGCCTGGGGTACAGACTAATGTTGTATCTCTTTGAAAATTTCAGTTAAGGGACTCTGAATCTTCATCTTGATTGTAATGGAAACTCTCTGTTCTTATTGAAAGGTTGTCCTACCCTAAATAATTTCTGAAACCTCTGAGAAACGGTTACATAGTCTGTGACTAATCCATCTAGCTGCTCCCGAAGCCCACCCTACCACCTTCTGGACGGACGTTGTGCGGGTCAGTATATGAAATGCTCCGTGCCCTTGAGCGAGCCAGTAGCTCAAGAAGGAGTTCTCTTCAAGCTCCTTAATTTGAACGGTCACCAATATTATCCCACCCTATGAAATGGCATATGTGAAATGGCATATCCAGCTGACGTGGCTGGATGGTGGCAGCGGTGATGTGGGGGGGGGGGTCTTAATAGTTTCCATGGAGGGGCGCCTGGGTGGCGCAGTCGGTTAAGCGTCCGACTTCAGCCAGGTCACGATCTCGCGGTCCGTGAGTTCGAGCCCCGCGTCAGGCTCTGGGCTGATTGCTCAGAGCCTGGAGCCTGTTTCCGATTCTGTGTCTCCCTCTCTCTCTGCCCCTCCCCCGTTCATGCTCTGTCTCTCTCTGTCCCAAAAATAAATAAACGTTGAAAAAAAAAATAGTTTCCATGGACCAGTTCTTCCAGCTAACACATTGCTTCATGTATTGCTCACATGGTAGATGGTAAAGACGTTCCATTGAATCGAGAGCTACGGAATATAATTGCTCATAAACCCACTAGTCCAGTAACATAGGTATATAAATGCAATGTATTTATTTATGCATTAAACCATTCAAGTGGGAAATTACCTGTAATGGATTCCAAGCCAGCGTACATTTGGGTACCCTTCCTCCAGCTCCTCCCAGCAGGACAATTCTAGTCCACAGATTTAAGGAGGCAGGAGTCAGGGGTCGGGATAGGAAAGGTCTGGTCCAAAGACATCTCCCTTCTATGCTTCCCCAGGGCCTGAGTTTAATAAACGCAGCACACATGTACCCTAAGAGAGGGTAGTAACTAGCTGGCTAACATTCTCACTCTCTCTTGTGAATGTGTTTAACTAGACAGCTATCCTCTCAGGGGCTCACAGGTCATTCACAGCTGAGAGTAGAAAGACTAATTGGAGGGTTGAAAGCAAGACCTAAAGCAAAGTTGGGAAACCACAGCAGGATGTTCAGGGCAGCCAGAGAGCAGTGAGTATCCCGAGGGCAAGACTCCCATCAGATGGGAATGATGGAGAGAGGAGAGAGACAGGATGTCTAAGACGAATTTCACCTCATTCATAATTAGGCCCAAGGCCGGTACGTCTCTTCCCAGACTCACCCAAGACGTGCCGAAGATAATAATTTAATGCCTATTTCTACAAGGGTCAGATGAAACGTCTTTCCGCAGTGCTTGATGTCACTTAGGTCCTGCCTGATTTCTTCTTCCCATTGGACCTGTGATAAATGCTGATTTCCAAAGTCATTCTACAATCCCTTGCAAAACAAACCACCCCAAACTTAGTGGTGAAAACACCAACCATAGCTACCTTGAGTAATGTTTGAACCAAGTATTTGAGCCGTCTATTCTGAAGCTAGACACGAAAATTATCTGTAAACATTGAACTTTGCTTTTTTTTTTCCTTTTCCTGCAGAGGTATGGGTTAACAATTTTGACACTACTTTATGTATATCCTAAGATTAAGAAAATAGAACAATATATCATGGTTCATAGGAACCAGGTTTTTCACTTCTGGAAAAGGAAGTCATAAGTATGGAGAAGGAGAGAGTTAAAGTGAAGCTCTGTGGTGTTGGATCGGAATTAGAGAAATCAGTATAAACTTATGGTTTGAACCAATGGTTTTTAATACAAAGGGAGAGATAGAAAATAAAGTGTGGGTGTATATGTGTGTGTGTGCATGTGTATACAGACATATACTTCCTAGATCTGGCCAGTAACAAAGCCAAAAAGCAAGGACACTCTGGTAGCAATAGGCATCCCAGGAAGCCCGATTTTGGTTTCTAAATACTTTCCCTCTAAAAGGAAAGAGGGCTCCTTAGGAAAATGGTTGATTCCAAGGCCAGGGCAGGGGCAGTACAAGATGTACTGGGAACATCTCGTGTCAGAAAGGTACGAAAGTGCCCAAAGAATGACGGGAACATATCAAAGATCATAAGAGCCCCAAAGGCCAAATCTAGGACAACTTAAGCATCAGAATAATTCATAATAGTAACAGATTATAACCTATTGAATCAAATAATTAGTTAAAACTGATTTTTATAAATAAATGAGGAAGAAGGAAATCTCTTTCAGTAGAATACTAATAAATGCAGAAGGAAGGATGAAATCAAAAGTCAGCCATCATGGTTCATCAATTGAATCATCAATGGATACTAAAACGAGGGGATCAAAGTGTCATGAGAGACAGGATATTCACATGATCTCAACATATCACTCTGTGAGATACTTATTAATCACAAAGAAAACGATAGTAACTTTATATGGACACAACTTTCAGACACCATCATAACCCCATTCAAGTTTAACATCACCTGATCCCTTCTATCATATTTCGGCCAGAAAATTTATAACCTGAATGTAATCATGAGGAAACACCGCATAAACCCAAATTGACAGACATTCTACAAACTAAATGGCCAGTAAGTATTCTTTGCAAGTGTCAAGGTCATGAAAGACAAAGAAGGGAGAGGAACAGGATGGGTCCAGGTTAAAAGAGATTACAGAGAAAGGACAACTGGATGCAGTGTGCGAACCAGGATTTTCTTCTGCTAAAAAGGATGCCTGGGGGGCAACTGGCAAAACGTGAACAAGGTGTGGAGATCACATGATGGCATTTATTAAAATGTTGACTTTTTGATATTATAATTATACTAAGTTTAAGGAAGATAGTGTTCTTGTTCTTAGGAGATACGACTGAATCGTGTAGGGGTGAAGAGATATTGTGACTTCCTCTCAAACAACTGAGAACGCCGGGTGGTGGGGTGGGAGGAAATGTTAACATCTGGGTGAAAGGGATAGGAGATTTGGGGGGGTACTATTTTTAGATCTTTTCTGTAAGCCTGTAATTACGTCACAACAGAAAGGGTTTAAAAACAACCATTTGCTTATTCCTCCTGCTTCTGTGGATTGTCTGGGTTTAGCTGGTCAGTTTTCCTTCTGGACTTACTTGGGCTCACTTGTCTCTACAGTCGGATGTCAGCTGAGACAGGAATGTCCAAGATGCCCCTGCCCTCATCCTCTCTCATCTTCTCTGGTGACAGTGACTGGGGGGCCAGGCTCGGAGGGGCAGTGGGGTCAGGGTCTCAGCCTCAGGGCTTTTCCACATGGCCTCTCCAGCTAGGTAGCTTGACTTCCTTGCTCGGGATTTGGGGCACCTATGAGTGTGCAAGCAGCAGTCACCGTCCCCTTGAGTCATAGGGCCAGAGGAGGCCTGTGCCATTTCCACTGAATTCTGGTGATTCAAGAGACCCAGGGAGCCATCCAGGCTCCACGTGGAGGGACTTCACAAAAAGGTGTCGATCCAGGTGGTTCCCTAGGCCAGACCTGGAGACCAGCCACAGTAACTGTAACAGAGTTCGATGAGGGAAGCGGAATCAAGCAGAATTTCTATATGTGCTACAGAACAAGGGGTTTGTTAAATGAGCAAGACCTTATACAACTGAGGGACAAGTTGGAGCTTGCAGGGAACCTGAGAAGACACGCACTTCAGCGGGGGAAGGACGACGCACAGAAGGCTACTAGAGAAGACCGGGGAGGCTGTCGCCTGCGTCTGGGAGTGAGTTGCTATTGGTCAGCAGAGCTAATGGTCAGGAAAATGAGCGGATCACAGAGTCAGGAAGGGCGAGGACAAGCTCGAGTCTTCCGGCACCTCTGCTCGGTCTCTTTCAGCATTTAAAACACCACAGTGGGGGCGCCTGGGTGGCGCAGTCGGTTAAGCGTCCGACTTCAGCCAGGTCACGATCTCGCGGTCCGTGAGTTCGAGCCCCGCGTCAGGCTCTGGGCTGATGGCTCGGAGCCTGGAGCCTGTTTCCGATTCTGTGTCTTCTTCTCTCTCTCTGCCCCTCCCCCGTTCATGCTCTATCTCTCTGTCCCAAAAATAAATATAAACGTTGAAAAAAAAATTTTTTTTTAAATAAAAAAAAAAAATAAAACACCACAGTGTTCAGAGAATGTTGGTCACTGTTTCCCTTCTGCCTTCCAGATCTCATACAAATTTCTCTTTGGCCAAGTCGAAGCTGGAACCACAGAGGGAAGGAGACTGTGACAAACATGGCTCTAGCTTAGCCATGTGATGTGTGAAACCACCGTAAGAGAAAAAGAGAAAGGACCATAACTGAGGGTTTAAAACTTGGTGGGATTCTGTGAGCACATTTCTTGGAGCCAGAAAAGGACTCCCAATGGAAAGGTCATAATTAAGAACCCTCAATAAGCTTCATAAATATAATAAAAGCATAATGAAGCACACCATTTTTCTATGGATTGCATCAAACTGTATCTCCTAGGTACCAACAGTCTCCAACAAAACCTCAATTAACCAGAAACATGGCTGAAGTTTAAAGCTTAGGCTAAATTCTTTCGAGAGGGCAAAAGCAACGCAAACTCGTATCAGAGATTTATCCCAAGCAGTTTTCTGGCTGGAGCGCACAATTCTTATTTTTATACTCATTGGTACTTACAAGGCACTGCTCTAAGGGCTTCGTGTGCGGGAATTCATTTAATCCTTGCCACAGCCCTGTAAAATAGACATTATGATCACCCCCATTTTATAGGTGAAGACACTGAGAGGTTAGACGCTTGCATGCTAGTAAGTAGCAAAGCCAGGTTTGGACCCCCGTGCAGTGCTCGAGGCTGCTCCGAGCCAGTGGTCGAAAGTGTCATGCTCAGCCTCCTCTACCATCCACACTCAGGGACTGGGCAATAAGGACGTGTTTTCGGAGTAACAGCCTTGGGCAGGGTCCAATACTCTCGTTTGTAATAAACTTGTGTATTCCTCAATCAGCCAAGACTCACAGCTTGCCATGTGCCCGGCACCACGATAGGCTCTGCGATTACCACACCAAGCAAACGCCGACTCAGACCTTGGCCCGTGGAGCTTCCAGTCCAGGGGGCTCACGAGTGAGAGCATCAGCGCAGGCTGCGGTAGGTATCCTTAGGACGAGTCGGCCATCAGTGACGGCATAAGTGGCTGCATTTTCCCTGTACTACAGCAGGGAAGCATACATCTCCTGGAGAACTTTCTACTAAAAGCGTTAAAGTCGTTTTTAAATCTCACTTTCCCCGAAAAGCCCACTACTCCAAACATCTCTGCTCCCAGCCTGCCCCCACCTGGTCCCTCCCCTGGAGCCCCAAGGCTCAGGCAGCGCTGGGTCCGCCCACCTCCCTGCCTCCCTCTGATTGGCTAATTTTCCCTTCTCTTCCGAACGCTGCTTTCGCCTGTTGGGTTTGTTGGGCTCCCAGCCCTCCTGCCTCAGTTACAAAAAAAGGTGATTACCCAGATTAAGGGAAAGCAAGTGGTTGGCTAATTACGAAGTAGCCTTCCCTGAGAACACCGAAGTCGTTTTAAAATTGTACACAGCTGTCTCCCCATTAGGTCACGCGGGCCTGGAAACTAGTCAGGGGTTTTAAATCTCTCCAAAGCGAACAAGCGTGGGAAATGTATAATTTAAACCAAAACAACCCCTCTTGCGCCCTAAGAGCTTGAGGTGGTTGGAATGTGCCTCCGTCCTAGGGAAAATTGAAGGTACTGGCTCTCCACCTAAACACAAGGAAGGGGCTTCTTAGGAGCCTCTTCTGGCCTTTCAGAGTAAAGGACACAGTGCTCTGTCTGGGTTATTGTTTTGTCTCGGGGGTTGAAGTCGGATGGGGTGAAAACATAGGGAAGCAAAACAAACATTGGAATGGACTTTGTGCGTTGTTTGAAGCCATTGTGTCTATTCGTTTCACACACATAGAATTTCTGTGTTTTTAAATTGAAGACTTAAGAGTCTCAACTCCTTACGGATAAGCATGTGGTGAGGTCTCGAAATGCTTGTGTCACCGCAAAATTTATACGTTGAAATCCTAACCCCCACGGTGATGGTATTAGGAGGTGGAGCCACAGGAAGTAAGTGGTTCATGAGGGTGGAACCCTCATAAGTGAGATTAGTGCTCTTATGAAAGAGACCCCAGAGACCTTGCTTGCTCCTTCTGCCCTGAGAGGTTACAGTGAGAAGACAAGGGTCTCTGAGGAAACAAATGCTCAACAGACGCCGAATCTGTTGATGCCTTGATCTTGGACTTGCAGCCTCCAGAATGGTGAAAAATACATTTCTGTTGCTTATAAGCCACCTAGTCTATGGCATTTTATTATAGCAACCGGACTGAATTAAGACAACATGGAAACTCCAAAACCTGTAGTAACTCATGACTCACCAGTAAAGTTGTCTCCCTAAGGCTGGAGGGCAGGGGTTAATTGTCACAGACTACCAGTCTGGACATCTCTCTTGTCCAGCAAGGGAGAGGACACAGAATTGAATACTAAGAGAGGCTAATGTCTGGGAGGAGACAAAAGCCCCAAACAGGGGTTTCATCTCCGTATTTGTTGAGCTTTCAAGATCTTACACACGTGGTGAACGTGGAGAAGACAATCAGACAGTCATCATCAACTTGTAAGAAGCAAAGGGTCTGGGGGGCAAGTGGAGTTTGTGATCAAAGTACAATAGTACATTGGCGTCAGATGGAAAGTAATTTCCTGCAGGTGATATAACAAGTTACTCATGATCTCATTACAATATTTCGCTAGCTAAATTTGGGCATTTTTGCCCCGTGGTGGCGGCTTTCTGCCCTAACCCATTTATGAAAGTAGAACCTATTTCCCCACAGTTAGTCACTTAGTGTTGAGTGGTACTAACTAGCCTCCGAATGGTCCCTTCTCAGTGTGGTTGTGTGGTTCCCAGTTATAATGGGATTTCATTCAATCCTCACATCTCCCTCTGGAGGAACGAAGTGACGTCACTGCTGCTTACCCATATGCCAGGTTCTCCTGTCTTTCTGGCTTCGTTGTGCTTCGTTGCCCCCTTGAAATAAGTTTTGGCCACTTAACTTGCTTTGGCCAATGAAATGTGAGTGAAAAGGACACATTTCACTTTTGCGTGGAAGCATGTGAATTTGTCTTCCTACAGTGATCTTGGAAACACATGCTGATACAGGGGTGCCTTAAGACCAAAGCGCCCTGGGGGTGCCTGGGTAGCTAAGTTGGTTAAACATCGATTCTTGGTTTTGGCTCAGGTCATGATCTTGTGCTGCATGAGCTCAAGCTCTGCATCGGGCTCTGTGCTGACTGTGCAGAACTTGCTTGGGATTCTCTCTCTCCCTCTCTCTCTGCCCTCCCCCTGCTTGCTCTCTCTGTTTCTCTCGAAATGAATAAATAAACTTAAAAAAAAATTTTTTTTTTTAAAGACCAAAGTGCCCTGGAAAGATGAACCATCCTATGGAGAACAGCAGTCCTGAAGAATGATTGTGTCCGCCGTGGACTTTTTGCATGAGTAAGAAATAAACTTTAGCAGTATTGAGCAACTGGGATCTGGGGGGGTCCTGTTACTGCAGCATAAAACAGCCTTCGATCAATATTACATGGTAGAAATGACTCAACGCTGGTTCTTGTTACAGCCCTTGGATGGTCTTGTTTTTTCCACCTTCTCGGATGCTAGCCATCACGTAAGAAATGCAGCCTTCCTGGGGCACCCGGGTGGCTCACTCGGTTGGGCGTCCGACTTCAGCTCAGGTCATGATCTCATGGTTCGTGGGTTCGAGCCCCACGTCGGGCTCTGTGGTGACACCTCAGAGCCTGGAGCCTGCTTCAGATTCTGTGTCTCCCTGTCTCTCTGCCCCTCCCCCAAACTCTCTCTCCCTCCCTCTCTCTCAAAAATAAATCAGCATTAAAAAAAAATTTTTTTTTTTAAAGAAAAAGAAATGCAGCCTTCCTGGGACCACCATGCTGTGAGAATGTCAGGCTGCGTGACAGGCCCTGGAGGATACGACACTACCTGGGAAGAAAGAGACCAAGGAATGTTAAATGTGCCGGACATTTGAGTACAAAGTCCTTTGGGTAGTGGGTCCTCCGTCTAGAACAGAGATAAACCATTCAGCCAAGCCCTCCACACATTCCTCACCTGCAAAATCATGAGCAAAATAAATGGTGGTTTGAAACCATTCGGTATTGGGGCATTTTGTTTCCTAGCTACAGATCACCAGAACACTGAATAATAAATATTTTACAGTGACCAACAATTGTTTTTTGTTTTTTTTTTAATTTTTTTTTAACGTTTATTTATTTTTGAGACAGAGAGAGACAGAGCATGAACAGGGGAGGGGCAGAGAGAGAGGGAGACACAGAATCGGAAACAGGCTCCAGGCTCTGAGCAGTCAGCACAGAGCCCCACGCGGGGCTCGAACTCACGGACGGTGAGATCATGACCTGAGCCGAAGTCGGACGCCCAACCGACCAAGCCACCCAGGTGCCCCAACAATTGTTTTTTTAAATTGCCCTGTCTTTAGTATATAAGTCATATATTGCAAGCTTCTATAGGCTATGAGTTCCACATTAGATTAACATCAATGTCAAAATACAATCGCTCTGAGTCTCCAGCCCCTTGGTTGCAACCACATAGACCCTGCTGTCATCCTTACTCTTCAGTTCCCCCCGTCACTCCGAGGAGCCCATATGTGCTCTCAAAATAGTGGCAACGACCATGGGGTGTTCAAGGCTACTTCTCTTGTGCTCCAAATCCCACTCATTCCTGTCCACTGCCTGAGACGCCACCAAAAACTGTCTCACCGCCGCTGCTGCTCACTGGCCTTGTCACACGTGCTGTCCCTGTGTGCTGTCTCTCTAGTGGCCGCGACGCAATGCACAGCCACCCACCTGCTCCCCCCCTCTCCTACCACGCACAAGACCAGTAGCTTCCAGACAACTAGTGGGTGCAAAGCAGCCATCAGAAGGAACACTGCGATCCTTCTCCCAGCTGTCTAGCCAAGATGCCCTGTTTGCACAATTCATGAGCATCCTGGAAAAAAAAAAAAAAAGCAACAAACGAACGAAAACCTATGTGTTCCTACACGCAAAAGCTTTTTAAGCATGGCAGAGAACTAAAAGATTCTTAAACCCATCTTTCACCTTAGACTTTTGCATCTCTGCCCATGCTGGACAGCAAGTTAGAGACGTGGGAGACCGCAAACTCGGGAAGGTATCCACACCAGAGGACAGGAAGCAGCCTCAGAGAAAGAGCAGACAAAGAAAATGAAAATGAAAGGCAGAGGTGGGGAGGGGAAGGGCGTGAAGGGGAAGGCATCCAGCCTGGAACAGGATTCTCCAGCACTCAGGAACAAGGCTGTAAGTGCCAGCTTAATAATGAATGGACCTAGTCAGCTCCCCGGGGAGCCCCTGGAGCCTCTATTCCTGAGGCAGTTGAATTATTGATGGAAAATATGTGATGTTCTGGCCTGCGCTGACAGCTGCAAGACAAGCTGACAGCAATTTAAATTGATTCTGCCCCCAATAAAGTGGAGGCCACTTTCTGATTTTCAGAGACGCTCAAGGCCCCTGTGGGCGGAGATGGCGAGGGACGCCAGGTTTCCCAAGGGTCCATGCCTCTCCCTCAGGTCTGGAGGCAGCAGGAGATCCTCGCCAGAATCATGGGCTTACCCAGTGCTGTTTCTTACTTTTGTGTGAGTCCCCGGAGACCCCGGATAGCTTTTCCACCTCTCTGAGCATTTCTCAACAGTCCCGTGTCCCACTATGATCGCTCGGTCAAGCTCACTTCCGGATGGAGCTGGGCTTCGCTAACAAAGCACCACAACCTGGGTGGCTCAACAACACAGCTTTATTGTCTCAGCTCGGGAGGCTGGAGATCTGAGATGGGGTTGGTTCCCTCTGAGAGAGGCGCTCTTCCAGGCCTTCGTCCTGACGCTGGTGGTTTGTTGGCAATCGTTGGTGTTTCTTGACTTGAACCTGAATCGTCTCAGTCCGTACCTTCATCTTCACATGGCATTCTCCCAGCGTGTGGGTCTGTCTCCATGTCCAAATTTCCCCTTCTCATAAGAACACAGCCATGTTGGATTAGGGCCCACCTCAGTGGTCTCACCTTAACCTGGCCAGGTGTTCGATGATCCTGTTTTCAAGTTAGTGTCCCCCTAAGGGTCCAAAAGATTCTATTGCTTCATTTTGCCTTATATAAGCATACCACATCAACACATTGTTCACCTTAACTTTACACGATGTTATATATCAATTAGATCTCAATAAAGATGGGGAGGGGGGGCAGAAGCAGTGGGGGAAAAAAAGTCCCTATTACCAAGCAAGGTCACATTTGCAGGTCCTGGGGCTTAGGGCCTCAACATCTTTTGTGGGGGACACAATTCAACCTGTAACCAAGTCCTTTACACCAGACCTGGCTTTCTTTCCTCTGCACTGACTCCTGACCACCATCAATGTAGAAGACTCTGAAGTCACCTATCTCTTAGGCCCAACCCAGGGCATCCTGGCTCAATCCTGGAGCTCTGTGCCTCATCTGTGCCCAGCTCTGGCTTCAGAGCACCCATTCAGGTGAGTGTTCCAATCCTAGAAGGCCCAGGACCTTGGGACAATATAGTGCTAAGTGTCACCGTCATCAATCTTGCCAGCTTCTCAAGGGCTCACACCATTCCTGTACACCTACTGTGTGCAGGAACCAGTCGAGCCAAGCTGCTAAACCACACAGAGGGTCTAAAGGGTGACAGTCAACATCATGGAAGTATATTTGCTACACTATTCATGTTATCTCAAAGGCTAGCAAAAATATCGGATTTTCTCCACCCCTGAGGTCACCGCCAGAGCACAGAGCAAGCCCTCAAAGGACTTGGTACTAATCCCAGCTTCCACTGAAGATCATCTGAGTGACTTTGAGCAAATCACATAAGCTCTCTGGAACTTTCTTCCCTCACCTATAAAGCACATGCACTGATCTAGGTATTTCTAAGCTCTCCAGCACTAAGACTCGGGACAGGAGGGCAGAAATCAGGCAGGAAGTAGTGTGATGTATGGTGATATCTATTTCCCCTAGAAGCGACATGGGGCAGGTTCATCGATGTAAACTTAGGGTCCAGCATACCACCTGGAGTATGAAAAGTGTTCGACCGATATTTGTCGACTAAATAGAAGGATCAAGGAATTAATGAATGTCATGGCAATGCAATTTTTTTTCCCATAAGTTCTAATGTTTTTACCTGATCTGAGACAAGCTTGAGGAGCGGGATTTCCTGCAGGCATGTTGACCCCCCCCCCAACTAGACAGACACAGCTGCAGCACTGGGGGGCCTCGGTATCCCCACACCAGAGAGCAGGGACCCTGGTAAGGAGACCGCCACTGAAGGCTTTTCTGGAACAAATTTTGTCTTCCCATTCTTCACATCCTCTTTTCCCAGCTACTGCTCACTTGTTCTCTTGTGGACACGCTCACTCTCTCTGACATCCACTCAATAGCTAACGCACAGGAAACTCTAACATTTGACCATGGCCCCATCCCAGGGAAATTTCCCGAGGAAGGGTAAAAACACCAGGAGGGAGTAAAAAGTAGGGCATGGCTTCAGTGTGCTTGTGTGTAGGGGGCAGAATTCAAGAGAACAAAAAAAATCCCTCTGGGATTAAAAAAAAAAAATGCGTAAGATTTTCTTTCTCTCTCTAGAACTGCTCTCGTTGTCCTTCTCTCACCTTCCAGAAGTGGCTCCCGCTCCTCTGCTCAGGAACAGAAAAATGAGAAGGTGGCATATGCACAGGAGAGATAGAGGCAGAGGGGAAGGAGTGGCCCAGAGAATGATGAACAGAGTTCTGGGGGGGGGGCGGTTTCCTTTTTACCAGAAAAAGGAGAAAATTATGGACAACTGGCATCTCAGCAAAAGAGAACTTGAACACTCTAGCCTCTCCCTGCCCTGCCAAGGCCTTGCACAACTGCCTTTCAGACTCTCTGCCTTTCAGAATTGCTTCATCCGGCCCTGGGTCCCATGACCTCCCTCGTTATCTGGATAACTGCCTAGGGCTGGCCCGGGGGGGACAGGGTACAGCTTCATTTGGGGAGCAGGCTTTGGAAGCCAAGGGGTGGTGTGGTGCTGGGTATTGGGGATGCACAGATGGGAAGACACGGTCTCTGCCTTCCAGCACAGGCTGTAACAGAGGTTCCACGGCCACTCTGGGACCCACGGAAATGAATTCTGAAGTCTACACGAGAGCCTCAGAAAGCTTTCACAGAGGAGCTGAGGCTTTAAGGATAGATAGGCGTTTGTCAAGTAGAAAAACAAGGAGGGCCTTCCAATCAAAGGGAACAGCATGTGCAAAGGCACAGAGGTGCAGAGGAACCCTGGATGCTCTGTCGGCCAGAAACAGTTAAGTATTGTTGGATTGCACCGCTCAGGGTGGGAAGGGGCAGGAAATGAGGTCGGGCTGAGAGCTTTGGACTGTTACTTGAGGATACAAAAAAGGGACACGGTGAGGTTTGTAATCCAGGTAGAGCACTACCCAAGACGATGCAATCTGGAAGAGAAGGAGGCTCTATAGCCTGAATGTTTGTGTCTCCCCCACCCCCCAGACTCGTATGTTGAATCCTATTGCCCAACGTGATGGTATTAGGAGGCGCTTAGGGCATAAAGGTGGAGCCCTCGTAAGTGGGATTAGTGTGAAAGACCCTACAGAGCTCCCTTGCCCCTTCCACCAAATAAAGACACAAGGAGAAATCTGCCACCCAGAAGAAGGCCCTCACCCGATCATGCCGGCACCCCGATCTAAGACTTCCAGCTTCCAGAACCGTGAGAAATGAACTTCTGTTGTTTCTAATCTACCCAGCATATAGTATTTTATTGTAGCAACCCAATTGGACTGAGACAAGAGCCAAGAAGAGAATGCAGATCTAGAAGCGGCATGGCAAGGTGGAGGTCAGGGGCTTGGTGGTACCTGGTCACTGGACAAGTTCCTCAGTCTCTCTGGGTCTCTCCTGTGAAATGGGCATAATAGAATCTGCACTTCAAGGTGAAGTCATTAGGGGAAATCACGCAGGTGCCTGGCTTATAGGAGGCCCTCGATGCACAGAAGCCATGACTAGCTGGGCAGGGGAGACCCACTTAGTCACCCGGAGATTAAGTTCAACGATCTGTGCGCAGCCTCTCCCACCAAAAAAAAAGCACAAGAGGAAAAAAGGATTGGAGTTTACTTATCGTGGTGTTTTAAGGATGGCCACATATTCTTGGACACTTCTCCCATAGGTGGGTGGGTTCTGGGTCCCCTCCCCCTTGAGTTTCGCAGGCTCTGCGCATCCACACAATGGAATGTCGTTCAGCCTAAAAGGAGCGAAGCATTGACACATGCTACATGTGGATGGACCTTGAAGACATCATTCGACGTGGAAGAAGCCAGACAGAAACGGCCACATGTTCTAGGATTCCACATACACGTGATTTCCGGAGTAGGCAAATCCCCAGGGACGAAAAGCAGGTTGGTGGTTACCAAGGGAAACGGAGACAACGGCTTGATGGGCTTGCGATTTGTTTTGGGGGTGATGAGAACGCTTCAGAACTCCATAGAGGTGGTATTTGCACATCACTGTAAATGTACTCAACGCCACTGGGCTGTTCGCTTCAAACACTGAGCTGTTCATTTAAAAATGGTTGATTCCATGTTACGCGAATTTCACGCCAACCACAAAAGGTAAATGTAGTTGCTTTTGTGGAGCGTGACAAAGTTCTTCTCATAATTCGGGGATCTTCTCTCCCCTCATCCAGGGCTTCCAAAAACATTTTGCATTTGTCAAAAATGACACTTGCCGGCCCGTCACAGGACTGAGTGAAGAATAAGAGAATAAGCCATGTTGTTGGACAAACTCAATAGCTTTCTAAGTGTTACCAAAATGCTAAAAATGATTTTTATCATATTCATTATTGGGAGGTACTCAGAATAATATTGGTTATATATATATATACATATATAGTCCCAGTAGTTTTAAGTATCTTATATGTGGGGGCGCCTGGGTGGCTCAGGTGGTTAGGCGACCGACTTCGGCTCAGGTCATGATCTCACGGTCTGTGAGTTCGAGCCCCACGTCAGGCTCTGTGCTGACAGCTTAGAGCCTGGAGCCTGCTTCTCTGTGTCTCCCCCTCTCTCTGCCCCCTCTCTCTATGCCCCCTCCCCTGCATCTTTCTGTCTCTCAATAATAAATAAACGTTAAAAAACTATTAAAAAACAGTATCTCAAACATAGAAAAAATCCATTCTTTGTGAACACTTAGAATTTGGGGATTCCACTTATAGTTCTGCAGAGAATTGTTCTCTTATTAGGAGCCTAGGATAACATTTTGAGGAGGAGACATCTCACACGTTAATGCTTTGTGCAGACAAGTGGCTAATAGAAGCAGGGAAGGAACGAAGTTTGCTTCTGGGGACTGCATGTTGCATTCAGCGTCTGCGGCGGTGCTAAGAAATTGTGAGTTGGGGGGAGTCACTGGGAATGCTTTCGTGAGCTGAGGGGAAATTCTAGGGAATGAGGACACCGTGGAGTTCTGAGGCCCGGCCCCATGGTTTTGTGAGGGGATACAGGCCCGGGGAGAGCAGCAGAGAGCCAAGGGCTGGTGCAAAGCTTTGAGAGGACAGTGCTGCCCTAATTCCAGAGAGCCGATGTCCTTTAAAACCTTGCCCTAGATTCGCTGATCAGTCCCTAGAGTGAGGCGAGGGCTCTCAGAGGTGGGACCAAAAGTCTTCTTTGAGGATTGCCTTGGTATTTTGGGGATCACGCAACCTAATTCATAAAGGCGGAGGTAAATGCAAGGATACAGGCTCTGGGTCCAGGAATATGCGAGCTCAGGGTCAGGGGACCTGACTCACAGCCCCAGCAAGGTCACCAACCGTTCAATGTCAGGCAAGTCACTGACCTTCTCCACTGCTCACTTCTGTCAAGCGAGGGCAGCCCCCAAAAGCCCTCACCGGCAGCCAGTGCCACGTTCGTACCGTTCCAACAAGCAGACGGCGAGGGTGTTCGGGTCATCTATAAGCTAGAAGCCTGGGGATGAGCATGTTTCACAAGCTAGAAAATACATGCAAAGGGAAGGCGTTTTTACTGGAGCTTGAAAACTCGGTCAGTCAACCATCACGTATGAGGCAACAGACGTTTAGCGAGACGGGTGCTGGGTGCTGAGGGTACAAAGAAATGAGGACAAGCCCCCTCCTTGGAGGAGCCTGGAACTGAGAGAGGGAGACAAGTGCCGTGACAGCTGGAATCTCACGGAACCCAAGCTCAGGAAGTGAGTTAGGGAGCCCCGGGTTATTGAACTCCAACAGGACGCTGGAAAGACTAGAGGCTCAGTGGCCCCCCCAGCCCTCCTTCTCCTCCTTCCCCTCCTCTCTCTTTTCTCCTCTCTGTGTCTCCTCCTTTTTCTTTGCACATCAGCTTCTTCCACCCATTCATCAGCTTGTAAAGGACCCACAGACTTCAAGCCTAGACTCCAGATACACTTCTAGTACCGTTTTCCGTTTTGCTTTGTCTTTGTTTTATCACTGCCTGGCCACAATTTACAGAATCAGTTCCACTGCCAGAAAGAAACAGCCGCCCGATTGATCCAGCCGAGCTCTTCAGTCCAGGGCCCCCAAGTCACTCGCCAGCGGGTGGCTCGCATTTGGGGGCTCAGTCACCGCCTGGAGTGCCACTGGCGGAGTGACGTCGTCTTGGGGGCTCCCGCTTCCAAGGGCCGTGAGCCAGGCGGGCTACAGAGGCGTGCGCGGCTGGTCTGTCACTTAATCTGGTTCTCCACCAGGGACAAGAAGAGAGTCGGAAAGGGAGGGAGGCATGCCTGGCGAGAAAGTAGCAGGCGGGAAAGCCTAGAAGAGGAGGGAGAGTTCATGGCTGCTGGAGGCGCCTGGAGAGGCTCCAACGGGGGCCGCCTTCATCCCGGGGTGCGATCCCAACCAGGAGCCTACGCCTCAACTGGTCCAGCAGGGGCGCCCGCCGAGCCCAACGGGCACCGGCTGTGAACATCTGGGGTGACAGAAATGCCTCAAGGTCAGGCCTGCCTGGACGATAAAACCTCCTCGTGTGTGTTTTTACTGGAGGCTGCGGCCTCACTTCCTCCTTTACCCAACGCACGGCTCTACGACGGGGCCAAGCGTGAGCTCTGCGGGGCTCTCGTCCAGGGCCCTGTGTCACCTCCAGGTCGCCCGTGGAGTGGTCGGCGCGGCTGTGCCTTCTGGCTGCTGCCGGGGTCTGTCCCCGGGAGTTCAGAAGCCGCTCTTCCCGTTCTCGGCCTTTCCGGGAAGAAAGAGGAGGAGGAAGCTGGTGTTGGAGTCACACTGGAGGCTGCAGGGAGTTGTGCGTTGTGCGTGAGGAAGGACCACACGCGTGGGAAGATTCTGATGAGGCTTCTCGGCGTCTAGCCCCGCCTGGGGGTGAGTCACTGCCATTCTGCGTGTACAGATGACTCATCAGAGCGCCTCCCTGCCAACTGGGGCAGCGGGGGGGGGGGGGGGGGGGGGGGAGGGGGCTGCCTCTCTGCCGCGGTGTGAAGAGGGGTGGGGGCGAGGGGAGAGGCAAAGGGTACCTGCGGAGCATTTCCTATGCTCCAGACACCGTGTGAGCTGCAAAGTGCATCAGCTTATTCGACCAAACACCCAGTGAGGACTCGGGTCCGATGCTCTGGCCCCACAGCCCACATTCAGATCCACGACACGAAATCTTCCATTCCTAACATTCCCAGAGCCCACCTAATTCACAGGGGGCTCTGGGGACTGTCAGAAAAAACATCCAACGCCTGGAAACGAGGCAGAAAAGGCGGACGGCACATCCTTTCCATATCATAGCGGGTAAAAGACCATCGGAGGATTATCTAGAACTGTGCCGTCCTGTGCAATAACCCTGTGTGGCTATCGAGCTCCTAAAATGTGGCTGGTCTGAATTGAGATGTAGTGAAAACTCTATACTGGATTTCAGAGACTTAGAATGGAAAAAAAATTGTAATATATCTGAGTAAGAATGTTATGCTGATGACATGTTGAAGCGATAATATTTTGGATATATTGGGCGAGATAAGATACATTATTAAAATTAATTTCACCTGTTTCTCAGAACGGCTAACATGAACAACTCAGGCAACAACAGATGTTGGCGAGGATGCGGGGTAAGAGGATCTCTTTTGCATTGTGAGTGGCAATGCAAGCTGGTGCTGCCACTCTGGAAAACAGGATGGAGTTTCCTCGAAAAACTAGACATCGAACTACCTTACGACCCAGCAATTGCACTACTAGGCATTTATCCACAGGATACAGGTGTGCTGTTTCGAAGGGACACAGGCACCCCCATGTTTATAGCAGCACTATCGACAATAGCCAAAGTATGGAAAGAGCCCAAATGTCCATCGATGGATGAATGGATAAAGACAATGTGACACACACACACACACACACACACACAATGGAGTATTACTCGGCAATCAAAAAGAATGAAATCTTGCCATTTGCAACTACGTGGATGGAACTGGAGGGTATTATGCTAAGTGAAATTAGTCTGAGAAAGACAAAAATCCTATGACTTCACTCATATGAGGACTTTAAGACACAGAATAGATGAACACAAGGGAAGGGAAGCAAAAATAATATAAAAAACAGGGAGGGGGACAAAGCATAAGAGACTTTGAAATATGGAGAACAAACAGGGTTACTGCAGGGGGTTGGGGAGGGGGGATGGGCTAAATGGGGAAGGGGCACTAAGGAATCTCCTCCTGAAATCATTGTTGCACTATATGCTAACTAACTTGGATGTAAATTTTAAAAAGTGTATAAAAATTTTTTTAAAAAGGATAAAAAAATTAATTTCACCTGTTTCTTTTTATTTCTTTTTTACAATGTGGCTATTAGAAAATCTAACATTCCAGTGTGGCTTGCATTATATTCTATTGGAAACACTGGTCCAATGGAATGTACCTAGTACATCTCATTGTTTCCTATTGACCCAAAAGTCCCAGCCTTAGAGTGATGTCACTTGTTAATTTGTGTATGTTTTTTTAATTTTTTTTTAACGTTTATTTATTTTTGAGACAGAGAGACAGAGCATGAACGGGGGAGGGGCAGAGAGAGAGGGAGACACAGAATCTGAAACAGGCTCCAGGCTCTGAGCTGTCAGCACAGAGCCCGACGCGGGGCTCGAACTCACAGACTGTGAGATCATGACCTGAGCCGAAGTCGGACGCTTAACCGACTGAGCCACCGAGGCGCCCCAATTTGTATATGTTTGTCCACTAAAGATGCAGATCATTTCTGTTGACAGGAACAGAAAACCCCTAAGATTTATAGCCTGTTGGATTAATCAGTTTCATATCTAACCAAGCAAATGTATTTGAATATATTGTTGTTAATTTGCCCCTAAATATCTTAGCTTCTCACATGTTCCTTGTACTGGTCATAATATCTTACTGGTTCCTTCATTAATTGAGTCTTCAAAACTTCTTGATACATGTTCGCTTTCCATTCATCTGAGATTTGTGATTTTTACCTTTTAGAACAGCATCAATAGAAACAGAATGCAAGCTACACATGTAACTCAAACTTTTCTAGGAGTCACATTAAAATGTAAAATTACGGGTGCCTGGCTGGCTCAGTGGGTAAGGCATGTGACTCTTGATTTCAGGGTTGTGAGTTCGAGCCCCACGTTGGGTGTGGAGCCTACTTAAAATAAATTTTTTTTTTAGTTTTTGTAAGTGAAATTAATTTTAAAAGTGTATGTTGTCTATCTCGATATGCCCCAAATATTATCATTTCTACATGTAATCAAAATTAAAACATTATGAATGAAATGTTTTACATTCTTTTTGCATTCTCCAAAAATCTAGCACGTCTCAGTTTGGACCAGCTACATTTCAAGTTTTAGAAGTCACTCGTGGTGAGTGGCTGCCGTATTAAACAGTTGTGATATTAATATTAAACATATTAAACACAACAGAGAGGTTGTGACTCTCTCCTTAGAAGTAAAGGAATATGACCAAGAAATGAAGGCAGCTCAAGACATCTAGGGTTCGTGTGTGAGCTGGAAGGCAGTTGTCTTCACAAAGACAACATAGGCCTAGGGGGAGCGGGAATATACCTGAAACTATATTCCAGTCCTCAGAAAATTCTCATCTCACCTTTGGATACTTTCTCCCACTCTGTCCATCAGCGGCATGGCCCTGAGCAAATCACCTCCATTCTCTGGTTCTCAGTTTCCTCATTTGTAGAATGAAGGGGTTGAACTTGAAGATCTCTGAGGTCCCTTCCGTCCATTGACGGGCCATCATTCTCTGAAATGTACTCGTGTAGCACATTGTGGGGAAGGCAGCTGTTGGACGTTTTCAGGTACTTTTGAGAGTCTTTTTCCTCTTCTTAGGTTTGCATTCCACAGTCTCTATAATGTGTGGTGTTGAGAGGCTGGCAACCAGATCTGGAGCTGTCTGCTTAACGGAGAAGTGGCTGCTTCCTTTGGGCAGGTTGTTGGGGGACAAGAGTTAAGACATGTAGGATTTGAGGTCCTCATGCAGCCAATTATCTTCCTCTTTGGCCTAAAAGTGTATTTTGTGGGGTGGGGGTGGGGGGTCTCTTGCTTTGTGGAGTTCTATTGTCAATCTTAAGCAATAGGAGATAAAGGAAGTTAATTCCCTTCGGAGGATCCCCAGGAGATGTGAAGGAAATTAGAAGCCAGACTATAACAAAGAAAAGAGAAACTGCGTACTGATGGCTCACTTAAGGAGCTGTTAACTAAGTCTCGATTTCTGTAGGTAAAAGTTACGGGAGCCTTAGATTAAGACAAGGGATTAATCTTTGGATGTTCCTTTTAGATAAATTAACGAGGGGAAACCAAACTGGATATGCCTTCCCCAACCCAGCAAAATGTATGTCCTGTGGGGACCCCACAACTAAATAGCAAAGAGAGCTTCCCCCCGGTGTAATCTGAGACTGGCCCCACGCACCAACGAAAGAACAAACAAAGGACACAGAGAGAAGACGAGAGGCAGGCCACTGCAGGTTGGTGGCTGGCAGCATTAATAAGCAAAGGGAACTTACATTTAAGGAGTGTCTTGGGTAGCAGCCTGAAGAGTAGATTCCCACACCTGCCACCTAAGTTTCCAAGTTTATATAGAAGCTTTAGGTTCAGTCACGTATACCTGCAGGTGTTCTCAATATCACAGCACTATCTCAAGGCTATGTCCTTGAAGCATCCTCTGGGAGTGGATAAAGGCAAGAGGAGCCCGCATTCCAGCGACAGGGGAGGGAGTGAGGAGCCCCTGATGGCCAGGGTCCAGCTCCCGGGTTAACTGGAGGTCATGTCTTCTCGAAGACCTCTCACAACAACGAGGGCAGTAGAAAATCACTCATGATTTGTGAGATGCTAGGGAGGTCCCCAAATACCTCCTCCACCACTGCCTAATGCACCTTTGGGGTGCATTAATAATTCCTTTGTGTCTTGGGGCACCCGGGTGGCTCAGTAGGTTAGGCGTCTGACTTCAGCTCAGGTCACGATCTCAGGGTTCAGGAGTTCGAACCCCGCGTTGGGCTCTGTGCTGACAGCTTGGGAGCTGCTTGGGATTCTGTGTCTCCCTCTTTCTCTGCCCCTCCCCCACTTGTGTGTATGCTCTCCCTCTCTCCCTCTCTGAAAAAATTAATTAATTAATTAACATTGGAAAAAAAAAAGAATTCCTTTGTGTCTTGAAGGGCAGTCTAATTTCAGGAGTTCTCTATGACAGTGCCTAGAGGTCTGGGGACACAGGTGTCCTCAGTCTTCTCAGTTGGCACATGGAAGCCGCTCACGCCTCCCGGCCCTAAAGGAAGGAACCACAGCAAGAGGTGCCCGCGATAAACAGCTGTGTCTGTCCCTTGATGCTGCGGAACACGGGGCCCTGCCTTCCCTGGAGCTTGAGGGTATTTGTGATGCCCCCCGGAATACCCAATGCCCTACACGTCTTCTGGCGTCTGTTCCCGCGTCTCCGTGCCCATCGCTTGCCCTCTGCCTCCACGCACAGACCTTGGTTTCTCCAGACCTGCCTTCCACATGCCGCTCCCCGACTGTCTGTTCATGCTTTTCCCTTCACCCGGCCTACTCTCCCCCTTCAAATCTGGGCTCCAGCTCCGCTCGGCCAGCCGGGATGTCTGATGTGGGGAAGGTCAGTTAATTCCTCTAAACGGCTTCTTCAGTGTCAAGACGCAGAAACTGATACCAGCCCTGTTAACCTCATAAAGTTGGTTTTCCAGTTCCCAACTCTAAAAATGGTTTAAAATCTCAAAGCATCACACAAATGTCAAGGGTTACCAGAATACTGATGTGAAAGGAGCAGCAAACACAGGCACAGAGGGAATCTTGAGGTTTAAAGTCTGTTGTGATGTTTTAGAAGGAATTGCATTCGCGGATTGCTAGCTCTGTAAAGGTGCGCCTGTGTTAAACGTGCCGCGTCACTTTCTTGTGAGGCAGGCGTGTTAAATGCGAAGTTACATTCGGTACTTGTTCTCTGTTCCATTTTTATCATGAAAACCTAATAATAGTTCCTCTGGACTTCGGTGGCTAAACCCACAGCGGATTGTTTTTTCTTCCTTCCAGGCAGGGAGTCTTTGATGTGGAAAATATGGCACTCTGAAGTTCTAGAGAGAGAACATGAATAAGCAATGACTTCTTCCCTCTCCTTTTATTTGGATCTCCAGCTTGTCCACCTGAAGGACAACAGAGGCTCAAAGCAGCAATAGCGAAAGCCGTTACTTGCCTGAGACCCCCAGCCCTACCTGTGGAATCCCAGCTTCTTGCAAACCCCTTTCCTTTTCTGGGGGGGATGTCTGATCCCAAGGCCCAGCGTTTGAATCCTTTTAACAGATGAGGAAACTGAGCTCAGAAGCAAGAAAGTTGTCACTGGCACAAAACTCACAAACAAGCTGTGGAAGGAGGGGCTGAGCCCTGACTCCCCCAGTGGCCCGTGATGGATGCTGAACACCAGACAAATGCTTTTCAAAGGCTGTTTTGGTCCCTTATAATTAGACAAATGAGAGCTTAAAAGAATACCTGTATCCTACCCCAGATACTGATATGCAGTAGGTCTTGAGTCCTGTTGGGGTGATTCTAATGGGCAGTGTTTAGGAACCATCATTCTAGAGTTTTTATTTCTTGAGGCTCATTGTCAGCATGGAACATGGCTTCCCCCCCCCACATCCGAAACTGCTTTTTCCAAATCAGAGCTGGCAAATTTGCACTGGGTCTAGTATCTCCTTCTGTCTCTGTCTCACATACGCTTGGGCCCTAGAAGTTTTGTTCGTGCCACTGTACGTCACCAGGTAAATGTGGCTCTCGTCGCAGCCTGACCAGGTCATACCTAAACGTCAGACAGATGAGCTCTACATTCTCAAAGAGGACTCAAGTCACAACAGAATCCGGGGAACACAAACGACCATCAGAATTTCAGGTATGTGAAGGCAGATACAACATGCTGGTTGTAGGTTGAAAAGAGCAAAAAACAGATCCGTGGAGATTAGGGAGCAGAAAAGGTTCTGTGCCTCCCTGTGAATAAGAGCCCCACCAATGCAGAGGATGGTTATTGTAATAAAGCTGACCTTGGGCTAGAAGCCAAGTGCATTTCTTTAAAGTCTTTTCCAAATTAACCGATAACTCAAAGGGATACTTCTGTTACCAATATCCCTATGACACTATTTTTTTTTTTTTTTTGTATTAAAAACCAGGCATCTATGAAGTCCAAAACAAACTTTATTCTGGAAATAAGGTCTTAGGAGAAGATTACCACACAAGAGTCATTCTCTCCAACCCAACAGTTTTTTAGCACCTATTGGGAGTAAGTCACTATGTTAGCTATTTACCAATTTAAAAAAGGGAAACCTTTTTTCTTAGCACAGAGGTCAGAAGGAGGGTTAAGTATCTATTCTGTATCTTTTGCTAAGTATCTATTCTGTGCCAGCTTCTGTGCCGAGTGCCGAGAACACAAAGATCAACAGGACATAGTTGCTGCCCTCTAGAAGCTTCGCTCGCAGGCTGTATTAGGTAGAGGACTTGGCTGGAGGGCTTCCAGAATGCCTCCCCTGATAGGCAGTACACACTTCCTCCTGGGATCCTCTGGTACATGCAGGTTCTAGCTGAGGACAGTTAAGGACAGGTATTGCCATCAGGAATTCCTGCCATCAGGAATAATTGCTGCTGGCAGAAGTGGTCTCCTGTTAACAAGGGTTTAGCGAGTTCGCAGTTTCTTTTACTTGTATAATTTTAAACCAGAGAAACTGTCGAATAAATAGTGTTCTCCATTTTCTTAACCTGAGAAGCTCTTTTTCTTTAGTCGCGTCGGTAATGGGACAAAGAGAGATCACGTGCCTCCTGTTACAACGCCCTAAGGATCCGACAGCACCTCAGTAAGATTCCTGAAACAAAGTGCATAGCCTGAAACTAATGGAAAAACATCGGGATAAACCAACACAACGACAAAAAAGAAGGCCATCCTACAAATTATTTGGTCATGAAAGACAAAACTGAGAAATTGTTCCAGATCAGTGGAGACGAAAGAGACCTAGCAATTATATACAACTGAAGATCTTGGACTGGACCTTAGTAGACCCAGGGAGAGTTTTCTTTCTTTAGCCACAAAGGACATTAGTAGGACAACTGCAGGTTTGAGTAAGGTCTGTAGATCAGATGTTAGCATCACATCAGTGTAAATTTTCTGGTTTTTATAATTACAGTAAAACCTTGGATTGCGAGTAGCTCGTTTTGCGAGCGTTCTGCAAGACAAGCAAACATTTCTATTAATTTGTAACTTGATAAACGAGTGATGTCTTGCCATACGAGTAGAAAGCACGTGACACCGAACGTCACATGGTCACAACTGAGCCAATGGTTCTTGAAATTCGCTTTGAGATACAAATGCTTTGGATTCCAAGCATGTTTCTGAAACACAGTATGCTCACAAACCAAGGTTTTACTGTGTATGGTTTTATATGAAACTATCTCGTTTTTAAGAAATAAACACTGCAGCGGTGGCCGGGTGGCTCAGGCAGTTAAGCGTCCGACTCTTGGTTTCAACTCAGGTCGTGATCTCGCGGTTTGTGCGTTCAAGCCCTCCATCGGGCTCTGTGCTGAGGGTGAAGAGCCTACTTGGGATTCTCTCTCTCTCTGCCCCTCCCCCACTCATTTTCTCTCTCTCTCTCTCTCTCTCTCTCAAAAAAAAAAGTGAAGTATATAGAGGTAAAGAGGCCTCATATCTACAATTTACTCTCAAATGATTCAGAAAAAAATATATAAACAGTAATAGGTTGTGATTTGGAAAATCTGGATAAAATTCTTTGTACTATTTTTGCAACTTTTCTATGGACCTAAAATTTTTAAAAAATGTTTATTTATTTTGAGAGAGAGCACACCAGCAGAGGAGGGGTCGAGAGAGGAGAGAGAGAGAATCCCAAGCAGGCTCCACACTATCAGCTCATAGAGCCTGACTCGGGGCTCGAACTCACTGTGACATAATGACCCGAGCCGAAGTCAAGATTGGGATGTTTAACCGACTGAGCCACAGAGGTGTCCCTAGGTCTAAAATTGTTTAAAATAAAAAAGAGTATTTAATGCTATCGTCATTTAGAATATGCAACCAAAGAAGGCCTTTAACTGCAAATCACCTAAAATTCCACAACATTGAACATACTTCTTTTGGAGAGGAGACACTCTCAGGTATTCACTAAATGATACAATCAAATTATTTAAAATAAGATACCCAGAATATTAATATCGTAAAATATGGATGTTTGGTTTTTGAACATTTTTTTAATGTTTTTATTTATATTTGAGAGAGAGAGAGAGAGAGAGAGAGAGAGAAAGCAGGGGAGGGGTGGAGAGGGAGACAGAATCTGAAGCAGGCTCTAGGCTCCCACGTGGGGCTCGAACTCACCAGTGGTGAGATCATGACCTGAGCCGAAGTCTGACACTTAACCAACGGAGCCACCCAGGTGACCCGAATTTTTGTCTCTTAAGAGAATAATGACAAGACTTTATTCTCGGGATAAAGCTGTTTTGTATCATTAGGCAGAAGAGTTTATTCCCCGAGATATGTATAATTCCTCATGGTTAGTGTTTTTGCTTTAAAGTCCTTTCAAAGAGGGGCGCCTGTGTGGCTCTGTCAGTTAAGCTCCAACTTCCGCTCAAGTCATAATCTCGTAGTTCCTGAGTTCAAGCCCCACATCGGGCTCTGTGCTGATAGCTTGGAGCCTGGAGCCTGCTCTGGATTCTTTGCCCCCTTCTCTCTCTGCCCCCTCCCCCGCTCATGCTCTCTGTCTCTCAAAAAGAAACATTAAAAAAAATAAATAAATAATAAAGTCCCTTGAAAGAAAAAAAAAATAGCGGGGAGCAGGAATAGGTTTTCTTAGTTTATAGAACTGGGTTCTAGTTCTAAACCAGATTACCTGCCAGATTATTCGATTACCTAGTGTCACTTCATTTTTTTCAGTTTCCATTTTTTTTTTTTTCATTTGGGTTTCCGTTCTTTCGTCTTCTTCATATCAAACGCATTTGCTTTGTGGTGTCTTTCCAACGGCTCTTTCACTCAGAGTTCTCAAGAGCGCGAATCTCTTCAGTTCATCCTTTGCACTGGCCTTTGTCACTCTCCACCGGGAGCTGACATTGTAAGTGAGGCGGAAGACCTAAGTGGCTTCCCGCTAAAGCCTCTCCTCTCTGTGGCCCACTCCTCTTCATCCACTGGCTGCATGGCTTAGCCGGGGCTACACTCTGTAGGGGCAGGGAGGGTCTCACGTGACCGGAAGACAACTAGACATTGCCCTCCTCTGCCCAGGACAGACGCTAAAGCCAACTTTCAGAGTCACCCACGGATCCTTTCGGGACCGGTCACCAATTATCTCTTGAGCGTGCTCTCTGCCAGCTGCTGCTTGACCACCACTCAGACTCCACCATGGGGATTCCACCCAGGCAGCCCTTTCAAGCCAAGTTTCTGGTCTTGACCCTGGCTGGCTAGAAACAGATCCACATTCTTTGCCTCCACAAACCTTGGGAGAGCAGGCCATTTCTAATGCAGTTACGTCTCCCCCACTCTGCCCTCAGCATGGCAAGCTAGACTCCATCTTTTGACTTCAGAGTGCCCAGGGAGCCTAGTGTCACTCCGTGCCACATGGATTCGATCCCAGGATAGTCTGTGAGGTGGCCCCGTTGGAGCACCCCTTCTCTCCTTCACTGAGCACTCCAAAGCTTTCTCCAAATTCTCCCATTTCCAATTTTTTTCGTTCTTCAAATTTGACCCCTTAGGAAGTTCTCCAAGAATGGGCTAAGGCCCGTAAAAATGACTTCCTGGGGGCGCCTGGGCGGCTCAGTCACTTAAGCGTCTGACTTCGGCTCAGGTCATGATCTCGTGGTTCACGAGTTCAAGCCCTGCGTCAGGCTCTGTGCTGACAGCTCAGAGCCCAGAGCCTGCTTCAGATTCTGTGTCTCCCTCTCTCTGCCCCATACTGCTCACAATCTCTCTCAAAAATAAACATTAAAAAAAACTTTTTAATGACTTTCTGGACAGCTCCCTTGCAAATCCTGGTAAAGAAAAAAAAAAATAACCAGCAGCCATATTTATATTTTACCTAGTACTATTTATGGGTTAGAAATAGATTCGGTACCCTGAACTCTCATCGTCATTAGACTTTTCCTACAGAAACCAGTAAGACTCGAAGAATCGCAGAGGGACATGAGAAAAAAAAAGTTGAAAATCTTAAGACTTGGCTATCCACGGGGCGTGACAGACGCCTCAGGGACTCAGGACTGAGTGCGGGGCATTTCCTCTAAAGATGGGGAAGCGCAGAACCTTAGGACAGTCTGAATTCGCTGAATTGGCTGAAGTGGTTTAGGACAAAAACTTCTTCAGGCCCTACAAGGACACGCTATGTGCTACTAAAAGTTCTTAGAGACTTTACTGCTCCTTCATTTTGGAGACAGTACTTTTCATTTGTTCCAGTGTTTCCTGGTACAGCCTTGCCAACTCAGTCCTTCCTCTGACCAAATCTCCAGTTCTTGCTTCCTGCTCCTCCAGAGTAGGTAGGACGATTTTAGGGTGTAATGAATAGGACAGCAATTGACCATTTTGTATGCTCTTTCACCAAACTTGGTGGCTATTTTTCAGATTTTCTTTGCTTAATCTTACCACCATCAGGCAAGCCTTTGACTACTGAATGTACTGGCCTACTGTACTGTTTCCCTTTCTTCTCCTTTGTGACCTCTAGTGCCCAGAGCTGGATTAATCGTATCCCTTGTTTTATCCCTGTTCTTGAATGGATCGCTTTCTAATGAGTATTTGTGAACCCGCCACCCCGTCCTCAAGCCGGTAATGTTACAAATTACTTACATTTACCTATGTCCTTCTGCCCTAGCCTGTGCCCCCCCTTATCCACAGGCAACCTCCATCCTAAATTTTGTTATTCATATTTTTGGTAGAGGAAAGAGAAATCCTATCACATAGGTGTATGCCTAAGCAAAAGGTTTGTTCATTTTTGAACTTTATGTCGTATTGTTTTTCACAGAATATTGTTATTAAAATTCAGTCATGTTACCTGCTGGGCTGCAGTTATTTTCACTAATGAAGACTGCCATTGGATAAAATAACTCTAACCATTCTCTGTCCAATGGGCATTTGGATCGTCTATTTTGCTTGTTCAGAAAGTGCAGCAGTTTTTGGTGCACACATGCAAGTGTTCCAGGACATACCCAGGGGCAAGTTGCTGGATTATAGCGATGTGAAAGTCACCTTTGAGATAATGCCAAATTATTTTCCAGAGGGATGTAACTCCCATCAGCAATGTGTAAGAGGTCTCAAACCACATCATCTCCAATATTTGGCATTACCAGACTTCCAAATTGTATTAAGTGGGGGGTAAGACGGTGGTATCTAATTGTGGTCCTGGTTCACATTTCCCTTGTTAAACTTCTCTTCATATAATTATTGGTCCTCTATTTCCTCTTCCATGAAAATGTTCAAAATCTTTGCCCACTTTCCTATTTTCTTGTTGTTTGTATTATTCATACTGATTCTTTGTCAGTTATATGTTGTCTCAGTTACTTTCCACTTCCACCTAAATTTCTATGTAGTTGAATTTAAAGTTCATATATACACGGAGTCTGAGTTTACATATAACTTTCTTAGTTATACATGTTGTGTCCATTTTGAGATGTTTCCTTACAAACTGCAAAGTCACCAAGTTATCACCTCTGTCTTACGAACATTGTTCACCTGTTAACTCCTTCATTCTTCTGGATTTGATTTTTGTGCATGGCATGATTTACAAGTGCAAATGGCATTTTCTTAAAATACACAAAATTGTAAGTTACTTATTTCCTCTCGACACAGTGAAAGTTCCAAAATAGTACCTGTTTCCACACCAAACCAGTCATTAATGTGGAGAACCTGTTATAGCAGGTAACTTTATCCTTAATCTCCTTGCTTTGGGAATCATCTGCTGAGCAGATCCACAACCTTGTTTTATAGACTGTGGTTTTAGAACTAGCCTTTTTTGACTCAAAATGTAGTCTTCCCAATTATGTGTTCCCCATCCCCCTGTAGACTTTAGCAGTAAGGAGACTCAATCATTAAAGCCCATGGGAGCTTTGCCAAAAATGCATATTACTGGACTCCAACCTAAGAACTTACAATCCTTGAGACTGGTTGCTGGGAACAGACATTTTTAAGCTCCTCAGGTGATCAAAAGCATTGAAAGTGAAAACCACAAGCCTGTTATTCAGAAAACAGAATGTTCACCTATTTCTTCCCTAGACAGAGTCCCTTGCTTGTGGGAGCATGGAAATTGTCTTTTAAGTTCTCGTAACTTGAAGCCTTTGCACATGCTGTTAACCTCCACCCGCACCCCGTTCGTTCTGCAAGTCCTGACTCAAACGTAAATCTTGTACTGATAGGTTTTGAGGTCTGGATTTGGAAATTAATACTTAAGTCTTTTATGCACATTTGACGGGTTAAGTTTGTGCTTTCAGAAATTTCATGGAATGGGCTCAAATATGGAAAAAAGTACTCCTTATCAACTGAGTCTCTGGCATCACTCGGGGTTGAAAAGAGCTGTGCCTAAATCCACCCACTTTCAACTTGGTTTCTATAGCCAAGACACATGTTTGTTTGTCCAGCATGATAGACATTCTTATCAACTGAGTAAGGGGCACCTGGGTGGCTCGGTCAGTTAAACACCTGACTCTTGATTTCAGCTCAGGTCATATCTCAGGATCGTGAGATTGAGCTCCACGTCTTGGGATTCTCTCTCCTGCTCTCGGCCCCTCCACCACCCATGCATGCCCTCTATCAAAATAAACAAATTGAGTAATTAGGGTAATACAGGGCAGGTGCAGATGTCTTCCAGAAAGCTCGCAGGTCAAAAGTCTTGCTATTCCAGGAACTACTTGGGGGTTGACAGTCATATATAAATTAAGACTTTGAAGAATCCAGGTGGGCAGTGTCGGATTTGGATGGATACTGCAACACTTTTGTGGTTAGTTTTCAAGTTAAAGCAGATCTACCGTGATGAGCTCTCTCCAAGACGATTTCGTCATCCAAGAGTATCATTTTCCTTAAAGGTCTGTTTGTGAAGTTTCTTTAAAAAAACAAAACACAACAACCTACACAGATCCAGCAATACCTTATTTTTAGGCCTTTAATCTTTAGGAGAACTAGAATTAACCAAGAAGATTGTGACTGCCACGTCACACTAAAGAGAATTTTATGGACATACTTTCACATTTAGCATAAGATCCAAGTCTAGCCATCTTCCAAGTGCCTGGTTTCAGCCACCACCTCAGAACTGTAGATGTTTCCATTCCACCACTAGAATTTCCTACATACAACAAAACAAAGCAAAAAATTATGGTTTCTTGCTCTTCCCCTCCAGGAATGTGTTAAGACTGTCTCTGAGAAGATAGCACCAGTTAGAAAGTTCCTAACACACTGCAGGTTCTCATGCAAGGACTATCGCGTCCGTGCATCCAAATGAAGTGCCCTTTTCCCCTAACGTAAAGGACATTAAACTGTTTTAATGATGCTGTCACTACTGCAAAGTCTCCAAAATTCTCAGATTTGCACCAAGAGGCCACGTAAGACTTTTCAACATCTCATTGTTGGTTAAGAGTTCCCCAATTACTCAATGAAGGTTTTACTCTCAAACTGAGGTCTAACCACAAATAGTCTTGAGACTACACATTCCATATTGGCCTTGACTAGTTTTAAATAGGATTTGGGCCATGGGGCAGGATTGACTGCAGGGAAGCCAGAATGGAAAACAACTTGAGGCCTTAGTGAAGCCACTTCACATTCTTTTAATTCTCCTAGTCCTCCCTCCCCGACGCCATCTGTACGATCTTTATAGCATGAAGCAGCAGCGGACCTATGAAATGCAAAAGCTAGAACCAGAGGCCAGAGCTGCAGCCGAGTCCATCCTTTCAACTGATCGCACTGCTGGTTCTTCTCTCAAAGGACAACTGTGAAGTGGAATCTAGCTTTTCTTTGTTTTAAACAACTCCAAGACTACACACATGCAAAATACACTGTTGGGTTCTCCAAATTCCTGGAAATACGTTACATTGACAAAAACAGACATGAAGCCTGGATTTGGGACAATTGAAGAAATGTTATAAAAATTTATTATTCAAATCCCAAGGCAAAAAATCTCAGGTTGGAATCTTCCTTCATCTATTGGGCACTAGTGCGTAGAAACATTAAATTAACAGCTAATATTAATGAAGTATTATCACAATTTATTTCAATATCAAACTAATTTAGATGACTAATGCACATAAATAGGCAAATGTGACAAGCTTTAGATTTTATTTATAGTTTACTTGAATGAGAATCAAGTCTAGCTTAATGTTCCTTAGCTATAAATGATTACTTCATGTCCTTGGCCTGGGGGTCAGGAGAAATCGTAAAAAAAGAGCCATGAAGAGGATTATCTTACCCCAATGCATAAAAGATCTTTTCTCCTTGAAAGAAAGACCCCAAGGCCTCCATTGCACTTTTATTTGAATGTAGTATTTGGGACAACTGTCCCAAAGGGCTGATATTTCCCAATTTAATCTGAGGTCATAATAAAACAAGCAACAAAACAGTATTTGGGATTTCAGTTTCTCACCCTTATCACCAAGACTCACTGCCTCCCATCATCAATATTTATTGAGCATTTACAGTGTACTAGGCACAATAGAACATACAGAAAACATTGTCCCTGCTCTTGAGGAGCTTACATTCTAAAAGAAAAAAAAAATACACCTCTTTTAAAATGGTATTTTTGTTTGGTGTCTTCTGCAAGGTACTGAGGAAATAGTCTGTAGGGTGAGCTTTGGGTATAACTTAGCCCCATCATTATTTAAAGAGAGGAAGAGGAAGGATTTTAAAGGCAGACAATGACAGACCATTCAGGAAAGATAGGGTTTACAAGGAGATAAACACAATCTCATCAACTAAGGAGAGATTTGCTGCAGTAAATAGGATGAGGGAAATAGTTTGTGGGATGCAAGCAAAGGAAGCAAGGTATCCTTAGACATTGAGTGGAGCCAGAAAAATCATGCGGCCTTTTTTCCAAGTACACGGCCACCAAAGTAGGAATGGTTGGTGACAAGACAGAAGGCTAAAAAAGGTAATCCTGTACACCTGACAAATAGAAAGAATAAAGATCAAAATTGAAGGCAGGCTATAACAAGATCAAGAAATCCTTAAAAACAAAAGTGATTTGGAAGCACAAAACTTAATGCTACCCAATGTCATGATGGGCCAAGAACAAAAACATTGTGGCTTCCTAAGTCAGAAAATGCCATATACCAAAATTTTAAATGGAACACATTACTTTTTTTCCAATCAATCTCCCGTCTGGAAAAAAAAAAACACAAGGAGAAATATGGGACATGGTGGTTGGGAACAGTAGTAGTTATAGTAGTAGTATTTTGTTGTTAGGATAACCTTTGTACTTAAACTTGGTAAAAGCCCATTAGCTGCCAACAGGGAATAAGGAATAAATTTCCAAAAATGTACAATTTCCTTTAGAGAAGTTTCAGAACCAAAAGACTAATTTACATGAAAAGCTGTATAGAAAGTAGTTGAAAAGTCCATTCATAAAACTTTTATTCCACTTACATGAACTTAATACACGTGTTCTTAACAATTATGCTTGGATTGTTCATGAAAATTTCATAAGACATTAAACAAAGCTAGCCGTCATCTCAAGTTATTTCCCTGTTAACTATTTTTACAGCACATGCATGTTAGGCAAGTATCAAAAAAAAAAAAAAATCACAAAAGCAAAAAAAAAACCAAAAACAGAAACCAAAAAAAAAAAAAAAACAAAACCCTAAAAAAAGTTAAATACATGGGATTTTTGTTTTGCTGCTGTGCTTGATATACATAAAGTAATGGATATCAAGCAATTCGTTTTACTGCATCTTTACTTGCACATTTGTTCTTAGGTTGCCTAAAACATTTAAATACAAATAAAATGAGTGTAGCAAAAATAATGAAAGCAAACAGCAGGTAACTTTACAAATAATGGAATGTGAACCGTTTCTGCCCTTATCCAGAGTAAATTGGGTCACAACTAAAGGATCACTTCTGTAACTGTAGTCAAAGGTGTGCACATTGAGAATGAGTACGCCACAGATACACATGGTTCAACATGTAATATCTACGGGACGCCCATTTCTACTACAGCCCTGTAAGTGCTCCAAACCTTAAAGTACCCACAAAAACTACACCTGTATCTGGAACCAATTATCCCTTTTATTCCCCACCAGGACAAACCAATATGTAGGCAGTTTTCTTTGCTTAGACATGGAAGCAGTTTTAACACTGGCCCTTGTGAAGCCACAATGTACCAAAAGTACTATGCCAAACGTTTATACTAGTATAAAAATTCCACATCCCCATATTGGCCACCTCAAGATGAAAACAGATAACTCCCTAAATGTTAACTGGCTCTACTCCCCTAATATTAAACATAAAAACCACATGGGAAATATAGAAATTCAAATAGAAGTAACATAAACCTGTCATAAATCGTAAACAAAAAACTATTTGTGGGACAGCATGAATGACAAATGGTCTACTGTGTAAATTTTAGAATGAGGCAGACAAAAGTTGGAAGGCCGGTTAATTTTCCCCTCCTTCTCCTGCTTCAGCTTCATCTCCTTGGGTATCCGATGTCCACAACTGGTTAAAAAAAAAAAAAAAAAAGGGAAAAAAAAAAAAAAGATTTTTCAGCACAGTTCAGAAAAAAAAAAAAAAAAATCTTAATATACTTATCAAGGTACCAAAGCGTAACCACAGCTTTTGCGGAAAGGCTTTCTTTAGAAAATAGCAGCAATGAAGAGAACAATGAAGATGGAAAACATCCTTATTTTCTCCCTAACCACTGCGTAAACATTTTAAGTACAAAGAGTTGTCTTCAAATAACAAGGTCAGATACAAGAAATTCTTGATTATTCATATGAGAGAAAACAAAATAAACATCACAGAAGAGCCACAAAATACTAAGTATTAATAGCTACGAGAATATCAGACTGCCCTGAATACCCCCAATATGAGAGATCCTCTTAATCCAACCCATGTTCAAGCTCAGGTCGACTACTTTCCCTTGGTAAAACTTAAGACTCCCCACTCGAAAGGGAATCCCACACTCCATGAAATTCAAGAGTGAGGATATCAAGTCTGAATTAAATTACAAATTTAGCTTTCTAATGTTTTTAGCTTAGAGAAACATACCTTTGTCAATCTGTAGGATTCAAAATAAATAGCTGAATACAAAACACTGGTCACAACCCAACCTTCTGAGAGGTAATTAAGTAATTAAGACTATGGATTCTATTAATTTTTCATTAAGTTTATCAGCAAGTTAAAAAAATGATTTCAAAATTAGTTCAGCGGCTTCAAATATTAACTTTTGCAAATCTAAATAGTTCATAATGACTTTTAGAGATAATTACAAAAGGCCTAATTCAAGATGATCTTAAATTTTATATTGCTTATACAATGAAAACACCTCAATATTTTCCTAACTCCCAAATCACCCACTAGCTTTATTTATTAACCAAATAGATCTCTGGCCTGGAAAGGAGACTTCTTCCAAGGTCATATTTAAATTAAATGACCTCTGGAAGCCTGTGTGTTCCTATTAAACAGGGGTTTATAAGATGAAATTGTCTTCTAACACCTCTTCCCAGTTTTGAACTTCAAAGATTCTTGAATTTTCCATAAATGCCTTAAAAAACTTGACACATTTTTTCTACTAGGGTTATGCGTTAGCAATTATTAGTCAACCAGATCCAGACTCAAATACTAGGTAGTTTTGACAAAATTTCTTTACTTAACAGATAAATGATCTAACCAACTAATAATGATACCCAGTGATACCACCAAGGCTCAGAGAAGCCACAGTAACTAGTGACAGAATCAGAATATAATCCTTCCTTTTCTTCTTACTCAGTTGTTCCAGGATGCTCTTCATGCTATACTAATATCCAAAATTTAGCTGGAAGTACATGTATCAGATCACGCCCTCTCAAAAAGTGATGACACTGTAACAGTAAGCAGGCCCCAATTTCTACCTTATAGGAATGACAAGGTTCATCACTTCAAACCTTTAGAAAATATGAAAATTCTTAATATTAAAAAGAGGTAACAAATTGAAGTGCTTCTTTCATTTGTTGTAAGAAATTCATTCTTGGGGCACTGGGTGGCTCAGTCAATTAAGTGGCCAACTTCGGCTCAGGTCATGATCTCATGGTTTTTGAGTTCAAGCCCAGCATCAGGCTCTGTGCTGACAGCTCAGAGGCTGGAGCCTGCTTTGGATTCTGTGTCTTCCTCTCTCTCTGCCCCTCCCCTGCTTGCGTGTGGGCGCTCTAAGATAAATAAGCATTAGAAAAAAATTTTAAAAAAATTAAAAAAAAAAAAAAAAGAAATTCATTCTTTACGAAATTACAGGTTATTCTCTTGACTAAAAAATCCCACAAGTTTCTGGTAGCCCCCAGTTACACTTTCTAAAATAATTTTGTTTATAGTAATAATAAAGAACATGATGCAGTTCAAAAACCTTTGCTGAGAGTATTCAATACTAGAATATTGAACAGGTTCAGAAAACCGGCAGTGAACTGGAATAAAGCTTAGAAGTAAAATATATGAAATGATGATATACAGTCCTCAAGCTCTACACTGACTGCAATCTTCACTCCTAGTTCATTACCTGCCACAGCAGAATTTGATAATTTTGTCACTTAAGCCTCAAAACTTCAAATTTAATATTTATCTGAAGGAGAATGGAAAAACCTATGGGACTAAAAAGACGATACAACCACTTTGTAAGGTGTAGACTTTATCTGGATCCCAATTCAAATAAAAAACTGTTTTAAAAAGGCATTGTACTTCTTTCAGTCTGGAGCATCCTAAGAAGGGATAAGCATGACATCCCATAAAAAGCCTTTTTTTTTTTTCTTTAAACAAAAGGCTAGCTAGGCAAAATACAGTTCCATTTAGATTCCACAGAATATCTGCAATTTTGTAACTGAACTTACTGATGGAGTACATATGGAAGCAACTTTAAGAAAACTATTTTTTTTTAAAGAAAATCATTTTTAACGGAACTTAAACATAAAACTTTACTATACTTTTGATACTAAAAACTAAATTCTGTGACTAAAATGGAACAAATGGAAACACTCAGATTGGAACAGAAAATAAAACAGTCTATGTGATTAAAAGTTGAAAACCATGGGTTAAAAAATGATTTTTAAGAACTAAAATTGTAACAACAGATATGTAACTAATCAAAGTATACATTTTTGGTCCTTGACCTATTTATTATTTGTTTCTGCAAAGGTGGTTTTTCTTCACAGCTCTAAATAGCAGATAGTATTTTGCATTCAATAAGGAGGTGAGAAAATATTCCTGTATTTATCAATGAAACAACAGAATTTCAACCACAGTGGCCATTAATGATGTTTGTTATGTACTTACTGTCAAGTTGTCTCTCAGTAATTGCATTATTAGCGTGCTGTCTTTGTAGGACTCTTCACTTAATGTATCGAGTTCAGCAATGGCTTCATCAAAAGCCTATGATCGAAAAAAGTACATTTAAGTGCTCAAATAATAAGGATTACTAAATTTCCACAAAACAGGTAAAATACCTACTGTCTTTGCAAGAGAGCAGGCTTTCTCCGGGGAGTTCAGAATCTCATAATAGAACACAGAGAAGTTAAGGGCCAGACCCAATCTGATAGGGTGTGTTGGTTGCATTTCCTTTTTGCTGATCTCAAAAGCTTCCTGGTATGCTTGTTGTGACTGATCCACAATCCCTGGGTAATAAAACACACCAAAATGTACTGACAAAGTTTGCACTTCATCTTCCTCCTTCAAACCAAACCTTTAATATCCAATGATATCCTCTGAAATATTAAGCTGTAGCAACCTTAACTGAATGAGGCTTATAAATTAAAAACAAACAAAAACCTTCTCCAGGAACATACTAGCCACTGGTCAACGTCAAGACAAAAACAAATCACCTCAGAATTATTACATTTTTAGTAATTAGTCTGTACTGCTCTACAGTTATACTGTGATCATGATTTCTTAAAATTTTAAGGAAACATTCTTATGCACAAAATTGGCTTTTCAGCAAGTGAACATTTTAGAACACCAATATTAGGCAGTAGATGTACCTTCTCAGGACTTTAAAAAAATTAATTACTGCTCTTCATTTCGTGCTCTAAGCAATTAAAAAACACAACCCGCGATATCCCAGAGGCGCCTGTGTGGCTCAGATGGTTAAGTGTCTGAGTCTTGATTTCGGCTCAGGTCATGATTTCACGGTTTAGGAGTTCAAGCCCTGTGTTGGGCTCTGTGCGGACAGCATGGAGCCTGCTTGGGATTCTCTCTCTCCCCCTCTCTCTACCCCTCCCCGCTGCTCACTCTCTCTCAAAAAAATAAAAAAAAAGACTATTTCCATACTGTGTTATATTATACAAACTCAACAAACACATTGAAAAACACAGTATACCTTTCTTGTCATCACCAGCAGCAACCTCAGCCAAGTAACGATAGTAGTCTCCTTTCATTTTCAAATAGAAGACTTTGCTCTCTGCTTGTGAAGCATTGGGGATCAAAAACTTTTCCAAAAGAGACTTTAGAAGAAAAGAAACAGTCATAATAAGAATAAAATCATTATAAGACTAAAAAAATATCTGCATTTCTTAAGAGCATACTGTATGTAGCTTAAGTGACAAAATTTTAATACCGTTATTGCCAATAATACAATTGTTAATGTAGTAGGCCCAGGAATTCGTGGTTTAAAAGAAGGATGCTTTGGACAGCAATACTTAAAATCTGAAGTTAGTGTTGAATTTATTACTTAAGGATGATACATTTTGAATATGTACCTCCCTCACATTTTGCTATCTATATACATGCTGATAAAAATGACAATGTTTCAGTGAATGTGAAAGCAGCACAGCTCCCAACAAGCTTTTTCTAACAGGCTGTCAAACTTTCCATTTTCAAGGTAGTCATTAGAAGGAAAAGAATGTAAGAGATGAACCTTTTGGGACTCTGGAGGATTATGACACAAGCAAAAACCAATAATGTAACGGACACTCTTAGAATGCATAAAGAGAAAGCAGAACAAAATTAATTTCATTTAGAAGAACACAATTCAAGCAAGACCTCACAACAGGCAGAAAGTTGTTCAAAGTCAAAAGTTTAACTTTCTAATTAGGACAGTAGGTAGATAGGATTATGAGAATTAAAGATCTGAAGAGTAAACCTGTAAATTCATTAAAGTGATGTTTAGCTAATAAAATACATGTTTACAGATGACACCAGACAATAGATAAAACTTCATCCTATAATTTTGTTTTTTATTAACAATTTAAATTAATTTAAACCCTAACATGCTAATAATAATTACATTCTGTAATTGATACAAAGCAAAAAATTAGATGGCTGGATTCAGGGGAGAAGGCACAACAAACTAGTGATTTTTTTTTTCTTTTAAAGGGGAGAAAGAGAATTCCAGTAGTACAATTAGGCAAAAGTTAATAATCAAAAACCAAAATCATCTCACCACCCCCAATTTTCCTAACTAAAAATACCCTAGGAATCAAGGGAAGTCAATTTTCAACGAGGCTTAGTCCCAAACTAGTCAGTTTTTACAAGGAAAAGAGTTAATTCTTGGTTTCTATTCTTCTGGCAGTCACCCAGTATTTCAGTCTAATAACACCTACTTATATGCAAAACAGTTAGAAGCTACAGATACCCAGATGAAGTGGGTAGTGGCCAACACAGCAGTAGGGCCAAGCTGCACAGCATTATGGGAAGGAGTTGAAGGTGAGAAGTCAATCTAAAATGTTTCCTGTTATTATTAACCAATATTTGAAACTACTAGCCTGAAATCAGATGAACACTTCGATTAGGAAACAAAAACTATATTACAACCACACCCATAACCCTTGTGTTCAAAGATCTCTCAGTTCCAAGTGTTTTGTCCTTTGAATACCATGTTCTGTAGGACATGAGCACTCTTTGAACCCTAACTATGGCAGCTCTTTTGGGATCTACTTCCAAAAACCACTGCTCCATTTAATATAATCAGTGGATTTTTCACTGATGTGAATGTGATTTTTAAAAATGTCACTTAGAAACAAATGATTAGGCCTTTTCAAGTTTTATAAAAATACATTATTCGTTCAACTATGGAAGGTGGCATAGCAGAGTGGCTTTGAAGTCAGTCTAGGTTTAAACGGTGGCAACTCTACACTTAGAAGGGTAAATTCTATTTCTGACAGACTAGGCTAAGGATTAGACTATGATGTCTAATTAAAGAAAAATATGTGATTAACCAGAATTCACAAATAATTTCAGATCAAATAGCAAAAGAAAAATATGCAAATTTAAAGAAGGCTCCGTGTATATATACAAGTCAACTGTGAACTGTTCTCTGGCTCATTTACATATGTAACATTACATTAAGAATATTTTTAGGTGCCTGGGGGCCTCAGTTATGTGTCTGACTCTTGATTTTGGCTCAGGTCATGATCTCATGGTTGTAAGACCAAGGCCCACATTGTGCTCCATACTGGAAGTGGAGCCTGCCTTAGATTCTCTCTCTCCCACTCCCTCTGTTCTCTCACATATTCTCTCAAAAAAAGAAAAAGAAAAAAAAAGTATTTTCAAGTAAAAGAAGTGACAATAACTAAGCTCAATCATGAAAGTAATTTGTCACCTATGCATTTATATTTCAAATTTTACTGCTTCAGTATTTTTCACATTCACCTAATTCCACTGTGCTAAAAACACTAAGAATACAATGACGGGCAAGATAGTCTCTAAGTTTGTGGACAACTGTTCTGGCAAAGAATACAAATGAAACTAAGAATAATACGGCCCAGGGGCGCCTGGGTGGCTCAGTCGGCTGAGCATCTGACTTCGGCTCAGGTCGTGATCTCGGGTTTGTGAGTTTGAACCCCGCATCGGGCTCTGTGCTGACAGCTCAGAGCCTAGAGCCTGGAGCCTGGAACCTGCTTCGGATTCTGTGTCTGGCTGTCTCTCTGTCCCTCCCCTGCTCACGCTCCGTCTCTGTCTCAAAAATGAATAAAACATTAAAAAGAAAATTAAAAAAAGAATAATACGGCCCAGTCATGACCTTCACTTTTCAAAGACTTTAACCCATTCTAGGTCAAGATGAGGGCCACAAACACGTGCAGTTAAGAGTGAATCACTTAAGATGTACGTAAAACTTTAAAGTATATAATTTGTGGAAGTTACTTATGCAAGGTGTCAAGAAATTAGTAACCCATCTTTTAGGAGTATTAACTTCTGTATCCCCAAAAACGCTGTTTTATGTTGGAGTGAAAATTTCATATGGGATTTTTTTTAAACTGCAATTAAGCACCTCTTCCTCCAAAGTGAATGCCAAATTAGCCATAGTATCTGACTAAAACAGTAACAACAACAAAAAAAAACTTTAAAAGACATTAATCAGAAAGCACAAGTAATAGGAAGGCAAGACAACAGTAGTCAAGCAGTTTACTGGCCTAATGATTGACCAAAAGAACCAAATTAAGTTAATCAACAGTGACAAGTATTTCTGGTGAATGAAATGCTGACTACAAGTTGAGAAAGCAAGCTCATCAAACTGTACACTATGAAAATGTGCAGTTCTTTGTCAGTTACACCTCAATAAAGCTGTTACAAGTAAAAAGCTGAAAAAGCAGTAAGTGGCAAATAAACAGCAATCATATCTTCCAATGACATAAAGCTAAGAACCATTAAAACTTAAACAAGAAGACTGGATATTAAAGATTAATAAATAAAGGGGCCGGCTAACATTTGGTTCGATAAGCTAACTATAATATAAAAAAACCAGAATTGTGGTAGACACTCTCTAAAGATGCCCACCACTAATTCCCCTCCATTCCTGTCCACATATGCCATTCTTCCTCCTGCTGAGGTGTGGAATTTATTCCCTTTCTCTTGAGTTCGGACTAACTTTGATGACTTGCTTTGAACAAGAGAATGCAGTGGAAGTGACTGAGTTCCATTTCTGAGCCTAACGCTTAAGAGGACTGGCAGCTTTCCATTTTGCTCTTGGAACCCATATCCAGCCCGTAAAGAGTCAAACCACCTTGCTGGAGAGAAGGGACAAGACAAGTTAGCCCAAGGAATGGGACATGTTAAGTAAGTCATTTGGATATGTCAGCTCCAGCCAAATGCAGCAATGAGTGACTCCAGCCAATATACCATGTGAAGAGCTTCAGTTGAGGCAAGCCACAGAATCACAAGAAAGAAAAAAATCACTGTTTTAAAAGTCACTATAAAGTTAAATGGTGACACATTAAACAACTAAGAAAAAAGATCATGAAGTTGACATTTCTGACACTTAAATTATTTAATTTGATCCTTCCAAAAGTTACCCGTGAGATAGATAAAAACTAAATTATCCCTATCCTACAAAAGACAATGGGGCCCAGCTATGCTATGTGCTCAAAACCACAACTAACTTGTGAACTCCAACTAGGAAATCTGACCTGTACTACTAAAATTATGCTCCATTTTTTTCCTGCCTCAATAGGGTGATACACCTACCAAAAAGGATGTGATTCCAAGATATTAATAGAATGAGGAATCAAAATTAAGGAAAATGATTAAGTTCTATAAGGTATTAATGACACCAAATCTAGAATATATTGCTTCTTAAAAAAAAAAGTATCAAAACAGACACTGACAAACTGGAGAATATCCAGGAAAGCAAGAGTGGTCAAGAAACTAGAAACCATCACGAAGGTTTAAAGAATTATGACAAGAATGGCTCTAGACGAGACTAGTTAAATTTAGCAAGAGGCAGATTTCTGCTCAGTAAGAGAGATTTGTATGAGTGGTCCAAACTTGGAATAGGCCATCTAGTCAGACAGCTCCATCTACTCTTCCAGAGATTTTTAAGGAAAAATAAGATGATTATTTGGCTATTTTATAGAGGAGATTCATAAATCAGATGTGGTTTCATTCAACTCTAATGTTAGATACTGAAGATACAGAATTCATTCAATTAATTTTGACACTAAAGAGGCAATTAAGTATATTCATTTCTTAAACTGATGAATGGGAAATAAAAGGTATATTTTCCAGACTAAGAAGCCAGAGGAAAGAGGCAAACATAGGGAGAAGACCAAGATGGAAAGAGTAAGAACAGGGGGCACTTGGGTGGCTCTACTGGTTAAGTTTCCAACACTTGGTTTCTGGTTTCGGCTCAGGTCATGATCTCACAGTCATGGGGATACGGGATAGAGCCTGCATCCAGCTCTGTGCTAGGCTGGCCGTGGAGCCCACAGGAGATTCTCTCTCCCTACCCCCCACCCCCACCCCCCACTCCAGCACACACGAGTGCTCGCTCTCTCAAAAAAGAGTAAGAAAAGGAAAAACAACAAAGCAGCACTGATCAGAAAGCAGCAGTGACAAGGAAAAGAAAATTGTGGAGGTGAGCAAATTAAAAAAATGGAAGGGAGGAAAGGACTAACAGCTTTTTGCAAAACATACTAAAAAAACTTCAGAGAATATCCTACTAAATATACAGTGCAACCTCCTAAATTTCATTCATCTACTGTAGTACAATATAAGTGATAATGCTGGGACACTGTTAAGAATCTGAATTCAAAGGGGAAACATAGCATTATTTAAGAGGCAGGTGAGACATCACAACTTCCAACTATGAGACAAAGATTGACTACTGACATACCTGCATTTATAAAATTCTTCTATAGCATAGTACATTGTTTTTAATACAAATGTAATTAAAATGGAAAAGGATATTTAAGTCAAACACGAAATTAAAAAACATCTTAAACTCAAGCACTGAGGCTACATAATCCATATGAACCTTGCTGAAATATAATTTGATTTAAAAATTCACAGTATTGGGGCACGTGGGTAGCTCAGTCGCTTAAATGTCCGACTTTGCCTCAGGTCATTATTTCGCAGTTCCTGAGTTCAAGCCCTGTGTCAGGCTCTCGGCTGAGAGATCAGAGCCTGGAGGCTGCTTCAGATTCCGTGTTTCTCTCTCTTCCTCTCACCCATTCACACACACACACTCTCTCTCTCATTCCAAAGTAAACACACATTAAAAATTCACACTGTTTTCTCTAGCAATTTAAAAACCTGCTTTTGATGACAACCACTGTCTCTTAATGTTAAGTGGGACAGAAAGCAGCAAGATACCACTAGAAGCCCACATCCAACACCTCTCTGTAAATGTTCATTATCCAGTGCTAAGTGATATGGCTCTCTTTTTTTTAACGTTTATTCATTTTTTGAGAGAGCGAGCACACCAGCATGGGTGGGGGAGGGGAAGAGAGAGAGGGAGACACAGAATCTGAAGCAGGCTCCAGGTTCTGAGCTGTCAGCAAAGAGCCCGATGTGGGGCTCAAACTCACAAACCGGGAGATCATGACCCGAGCTGAAGTTGGACGCTTAAGCAACTGAAACACCCAGGCGCCCCAGAAATGGTATCATTCTTAAGATGAGGCACTGAACCTTAATCTAGTCAATGGATAGATTATGTGGCCCTTGAGGGTAGAGATAAAAGATTTTTCTCCATCTACAAATACAATTAAGCTCTTAGGTTGTGAAAACACTTAAGATACACATATGGGGGTCAAGCAATGACTTTTTCCCCCAAACCAGTCAATCTACCACAGCAGGATACATTAGTAATAGTTTCTAACACATGCTTTGATCCAAGAATGATCTAATACCATCAATGCTTTGACTTGGAAGTGCATTAAAATTAAGGAACCACATAAACCGACATGTCATGTAGTCTTGGCTGCCCTTCCTGGGGTAGGCTCAACTTGCCTCCACTAATAGGAACTTAAAACATTCAATCCTGACTGTGGTCAAATACTTGGTCTTCTTTTATTTATTTTTTATATTTTTGGGAGAGCGCAAGTGGGGGAGGGGCAGAGAGAGTGGGACAGAGGATCCAAAGCAGGCTCGGTGCTGACAGCAGGGAGCCCTGATATGGGGCTCGAACTCACAAACCCAACTTATAAACTGAAATCATGACCTGAGCCGAAGTCCGACGCTCAACTGACTGAACCACCCAGGTGCCTCTGTGGTCAAACATTTCTAAAGAAAGGTTTATAAACTGAAAATCTATCGCCATTCTACGGACATACCACTATCACTGGTCCTTTAGTATGATTATAGTATGAAATTAAGAGGAAGAGTAAAACATCAAACCTTTAGGCAACAATTAGACCAGAAACCACCTACAACACCAAAACTACTACCTGAACCAGTGGCAAGACTCTAATCTCTGGGTATCCAAGCACTTCTTGGAACAAAAGCTCGGTAATAAAGCAAACACTCCAAAATCAGGCAGACTTTGAAAGCTCCTCTTGTCATTAATTTGGTATCTCAAGCCAATTAATCTCAGCTCTAATCTATAAAATTAAATCAAAATCTACTTCTATAAAACGATCAAAATGAAAATCTACTTCAAAGGCTGCTATGAGGTCTAAATGAGACTATAAATAGGAAAGCGGCAATCTCCGTTTCTGACAGAGCAGGCACTCTATTCTGATATAAGGTAGGAGGATCCCAACATTCAAAAATCTGCTTTAGTGCTCTTGTAATCTTGTTTTTAATACTTTACTTTGAATTCAGGAATCTAAAATTTGTGTAACTATTAAGAGGTTGAAATAGTGTGCAAAAAGCTTTAATTTTAAAACACAGGATGGTCCTATCAAAGGAAAGTAACATTTTCCTTTATTCTTTTCACAGCAGATTTGTAAAGCCATAATCTATGGAAATAGACTGCCAACTGCCTAAATTCAAATCCCAGTTCACCGCTTACTAGCTGCATCACCTTGACAAAGTTCTGAAATCTCCCTGAAATCTCAAGGTTTCTCATCTGTAAAAGGGAGATTATTATTAGTAGATGTAACACACAAGATGGTTGAGGATTAAATGAATTAATACATGGAAAGCATTTAGTACACAAGGTTACCCTTTGGAAGATAAAACAATTTAATCTGAACCAACAGTTCTCCAACCAACTATTCTTTCAAGTACTGTTTAAACTAATCAAGTAAACAAATTACCATAGGAAATATTTGCACTATAGATAGTAACTTAAATACCTTAACCAACCAATCCACCACTCTCCCAGAAATCCACCTTATTAAGTCCAGACTCCCCTCTTATGTGATCTAATTTCCTCATGTTTAAAAAATGCTAACTTATTCCTCCCAACCATGGTACTTATTATTTCTCTCTGAACAGATACACTTTGTAGGAAAAAACTAAGTAGTGACAATAAATGCCCTGTATTTACGGCTTCAAGATTTTTGGTCTTGAGATCTCTTCATACTCGTTAAAAAAAACTGGGGGGCGCCTGGGTGGCTCGGTCGGTTAAGTGTCCAACTTCAGCTCTGGTCATGATCTGGCGGATCATGAGTTTGAGCCCTGTGTCAGGCTTCTGTGCTGACAGCTCGGGGCCTGGAGCCTGCTTCTGATTCTGTGTCTCCCTCTCTCTCTGTTCCTCCCCCACTTGTGCTGTCTCTCAAAAATAAACATTTAAAAAAATTTGAAAAGCTGTCAAGATCATGGAAGTGGATATAAGTTTTCCAAAATTCTCGTTTGTGCTTCAAAGCTTAAACTGTATCATTGGTCACAAATACCAATTGTTTTCCTTACTGACAAGCTCACTTTCTTCATTTTCAAGATGATGTCTGCCAAATACCCAAGTTTGAAAAACCATAGCCTGCCTGTCTGTCATTCTTTTGAAGTAAAGAGTGCTCTGTGGGTGGAAATGAGGAGGCAGCTAATTCAGCTCACAATTCAAATAATCACAAAAACTTCTGGAAGTAACTGCTATACTTCCCATTATGCCTCAAAGAATACTAAAAAGATGTCTACATAAAGGCTATTAATGATTTTACAGGTTCAAGGACATTAAGTTAAGCGGGTCTTTCCCCACTCCCAAAAAGTGGATGTGTGATGGTAAGGATTATATAAATTACTAACACAATATGGTACTACTATCTTTATTAGTATTGGAACCAGCAGTTTCAGCCACCACCGTTTTTGCATAAGTGCTAATGACCAGAGTGAAGAGTCAATGGTGACTTAGTATTATCATGAACATAGTTGTGACCTCATGGAGCCCCTCCAAAAACAATCCACAGATCACTTTTAAGAACTATTGACTTAAAGTAATCTGTGCTGGCGCACGTGGGTGGCTCAGTCAGTTAAGCATCCAACTCTTGGTTTCAGCTCAGGTCATGATTTCATGGTTGGTGAGACTGAGCCCCATGTCAGCACGGAGCCTGCTTGGGTTTCTCGCTCTCCCTCTGCCCCTCCCTTGCTCACTCTCTCTCAAAATAAACCTTAAAAAAAAATAAATAACAGGGGCGCCTGGTGGCTCAGTTGGTTAAGCATCCGACTTTGGCTCAGGTCATGATCGCTCAGCTCTCAGGTTCTTAAGTTCGACCCCCACATTAGGGTCTCTGCTACCAGCAAAGCCTGCTTTGGATCCTCTGTCTCCCTCTTTGCCCCTCACCTGCTCTTCTCTTTCAAAAGTAAATAAAACATTTAAAAACAATAAGTAAATAATAAAGTAATCTGTGCTAAATACCATCTGTCTTTCAGTATCTAGCTCTAATCCTATGTTCTCCCTAAAGCTAATTCTCAAAACTATTCTGCTTAGGCCTACATTTTCTGTACTTCTAGTGTTTAGTGAAGAGCTTTTAATTAAAGGAAATATCTTAGCTTTTTTTTTATTACACCCATATAACACTACAAACCATTAAAAAAAAAAAAAAAAGAGGCATGTGTCAATATAGAATGAAGCCCAAGACAAACACCAAAGTCTAGGTGTGTGTAGGCCTGCGTGTGCACAATTTACAGAATACTTTAGGGCTTTTTTTGGTTGTTGTTTTTTTTTTTTAAAGATTTTATTTTTAAGTAATCTCTACACCCAACGTGGGGATTGAACTTACAACCCCGAGATCAAGAGTCATGTGCTCTAGTAAACAGAGCCAGCGAGGCGCCCCCAGAATAGTTTGTATATGATCCTACTCATGTGTCTTCGTTAAGCTTTAAGGACACAAGTGTTTACACGGGCACCATAAATTCTCAGAAGGATACAAAAAGGACTAGGACTAATAGAGATTACCTCTGAGGAGGTAGGATAAAATCAGGTTTTCATTCATTCATTTATTTTTTACTTCATATCCTATGTTCTAGAACATCTAAATTATTATCCAGAGCAATAATTTAAAATAAAATTATGATTTTGTACCTTTAACTTCACACATACCTCCATATTCTTAACCTGCTTACAGGCTCTTTAAAAACACATATTTTGTACATATTAGGCCCTTAAGTATTAAATCCTCAGGCTGAATTATTACATATGTGTAATTTCAATAACTTCATTTTAATATAACAGAAGAAACTTAGAATAATCTTAAAAGAGAGTCAAGGAGGAAATAATCATAGCTCAGCAACCTGAAGACTCTCAAGAGTTCATCATCTTACCAAACCTCTAGTTAAGACAAAACAGGACAAATTCTTAAGCTTGCTACTGTAGGTCAGATAATGATTATTCTACAAAGAAACGTTCTGTTTCTCTAAAGACCTAAGAAACTCCTCAAAAATGACAAGCGTTTGGGTGCTGGAAGCACATATACAGTTGATTCTTCAATAACATAGATTTGAAGCATGTGGGCCCTCCTATTAAGTGGATTTTTCACAGTACTGTACGTTTATTTTCCATGATTTCCTTAATAACATTTTTTTCACTAATTTTAATATAGTGTACAACACATATAACATAAAAATATGTGTTAACAGACTGTTTACAGTACTGGTAAGAAGTTTTTGGGTACAGTCAACAGTTGTACAATTTTCAACTGTGTGGGGAGTCCATGCCCCAACCCCCACATTGTTCAAGGGTCAACTATATTCAGCAGCCAAGGGCCAGGCTAGGTACATATATAACCTAATATGCTTCCAGGACCTCTGGATAAGCTCCAAGTTTGTATGTAATAACCCTGAAGTAGGCTAAGAGACAAAAATCCACCAGAGATAGGGTCTTCCTGTGTTTCACCGCAGCATTAATTTCAAAACCTCTCCCTTCCAATTTTATCCCAGGAAAACTTCTCTAATGCTGAATACTGAATACTTCCCACACCACCACTATTCCTTAGATTTCCTTAGATTTTCTTTAAATTCAAGGTCACTATTTCCTATCTTAAATGAGAGTCAATTTATAGACTATGGGTCCTTAGAATAAACTCTAAAAAATGAACAAGAACCCATTATAAAATGTTTATATATTTATTTCAGCATTAAAGAATGGCCACTACGCACTTAAATTACATTGCTGTGATATAGACTTGCCAATACATAAAGCCAACTAATAAACAATCTAGTTCAAAGGAAAATTACAAGTTGCAGAACTGAGATATCTTCCCCCTTTCAAAGAGTAATCCATTCATGAGAAAACTGACATAACCCATTTAGAAAGTACTTCAGCAAAATACATTCAGTTCATAACCTCTGACAAAACAATCACATTATGGGGCATCTATCTTAAAAAAAATTCTACTGCTTGATACTCTTGTATCATAGGGTGTTTCTAGAAGTCCTTGGTGCTGTTTAAATTAATGCCCTATGTAACTATAATTGGTTAAGTAAAGGACAACATCATGTTATCTCCAGAGGGGACTATCACTTCCAGGAATTCTTCTCTAAAATGCACAATCTGCATAATAAGAACTCACTAGACAAATCCAAACTGAGGGACAGTCAACAAAATAACAGGAACAGTAGTCTTAAAAAAAGTGGCAAAATCATGAAAGGGAAAGAGTGAAAAACTGATCCAGATTAAAGGAGAGTAAGAAGGGGCACCTGGGTGGCTCAGTTGATTAAGCATCTGACTCTTGATTTTGGCTCAGGCCACAATCTCTAGGTTTTGAGATGGGTTGAGATAATCCTTGGTGGGAGTGGAGCCTAGTTAAGATTCTGCCCCCCCCCCCAAAAAAAACAAAAAAACAAAAAAACGAGAGTAAGAAGACATGACAATAAAATGCAAAGTGTGATCCTGGATTAAATTCTGGAAAAGAATTAGAAGGTTATAGTGGTACTATTTGTGAATAAATTCTATAAGTTCTTTCATCAGTTATTTTATAAAATACTGATTTTGGTAATGATACTGTGGTCATAGGACATGTTAACATATGGGGAAATCAGGTAAAGGATATATGGGAAATATATCATACTCGTTTTCCATTTTTTTCCTCCAGGTTTGAAATTATTTCAAAATTGAAGTTAAAAAATAAGATAACTGGTCAGAAAGACAATTTAACTACCATATGTAGATAAGATCATTTTCTCTTTTAGCTACTTAATACTGTAATTATTACATAAAAGTAAGTTTTAAAGGAAAAATTCTTTTTAATAGTGACTATTTCTAGAACATGACAATACCAGTGAGTTTGCTCTCCATCCACATACCGTTCTTTTACTCAATTATGTTTTTCAAATTTTATTATTGGGTTGGTAAAATTTCTATCTAGGAGAGAAACAGCAAGAAACAAGTGATGATGCATTTGTAAATAAAAATATAAAGGGTGGGAAAGGGTCCCACTTTTTCTTTGAGTATCCCAACAGAGCTAAATTTAATTTCCCTTGATAACTATACATAAAATGGCATTTGCAACTAGTAAAATAGCCCCAGAATATCAAAGCAAAAGAACTTTTAATAAGATACTTATGGACTGCAATTTGAAAATATACGTGGAGTAAGCCTCCTTTGACTTGACTTCACCAAATATGTGAATGGGAAAGACCCACTCCTCTGTTGCAAATTGTACTACCATGGCCCTCTTCCATGAAAACAAATGAAGACATTAAGATACAAATTTTCTGTTTTCATACAAATCATGAATGAAAAATGCCAGTGGTTAAAAGGGAAAAGGGCAGGAAATTGAGGCACAAAGGACTCCGAATGTGATTCTCATTATTTGCAGCTAAGTACAGAGCCCTAAAATACAGTCTAAAACTGAAGTCATTGTTTTTAACGAAACAAAGCACAGTGGTAATTTTTCCTTTATTCTGACAATCCCCAATCCCTCTTAAAAATTCATACATTTATGACAGAGTAAACATCATGTCTCAATCTACAACTAAGGTGATATACAATGATAAGACAAAAAATATTGGGAGCCTGGGTGGCTCGTTGGTTTACTCTTGGTTTCAGCTCAAGTCATGATTTCATGGCTTCGTGGGTTCCATGCTAATGGCACAGAGCCTGCTTGGGATTCTTTCTCCCTCTCTCCCCCCACCTCCCACTCATGCTATCTCTCTCTCGCTCTCCCTCAAAAAAAAAAAAAAAAAAAAAAAAAAAAAAAAAAAAAGAGAGAAAGACAAAAAATATTAATGCTTATGGTGTAACCTAACCTCTGACCTTCAGTTTCTAATCTGCGAAAATAAAAAAAGCTAGGCTGGATGCTCCTCCAAGCCTAAAATCCAATGATTCTAAAGTTCAACTTCCAATTTATTTTATTATTTAATTACAAGCCTCATAACACCCTGCAAAAGTCATTTTTAATAACATCTTCAATAGGAAATTTAACTCCAATTTTACAGCACACTGTGTAAGTTCAAATTTCTAGTCTTGCACAATTCGCTTGTGGAGAGTCTTCCCAAAACTTTCACTTTATTTTGCAGAGCAAATGAGCCTTTTATCATTCCTAGATCTAAAATTTTAAAAAGAAAGCAAGATTGTTTTGTTGCAATAGGGGCCCATCGATTTGGAAATTAGTCTCTTACTCCCCCTTGTGGCTGGAATGGCGTCTTTTCTCTCAACTGCAATTTCCATTAGTTGCTTCCAACCAATTAGTTAAGTGCCCCACCAAAACTGCTAACTAATCAGGTGGTGTCAAGAACTAATTTGCAGACATTTCTACTTAAGTCCACTTTTCTATGCAATGTTGGCCTATGAATAAGGTCATATGGTATGAAAAAAACAAGAGCTGCTTCACTTAAGGATGGGGATCACAGAGGATTCTGACCACTTAACTGAATACATTTTCCATTAATAAATACATGCCAAATCTTCACCATTTAACTTCTAGAAAATCAACAACTAAATTTGAGAAAACCAAGATATATTATCCCTGGTGTTTAAAGAATGTCAAAGCCAGCCTGAAACTTCATTCTAATTCCTGTCGAAAGCTACAACAGTTGCTCCCTGATTTTTTCCCTCCAAATGAATCAACAGATAATTTGCAGAAAACTTAAGTGATAGAAAGCCTGGTGTTCTAAAACAGTTTGCATGTATGTTTTGAAATATTAACTGGGTGAAAAGACTCACAATAAGTGGTATGAAAAAATGCTAAGTTAAATCAGATTCAGAGAACTGTCTGCCTTTGGATCCTTAATACCAGCAAAATAATCTTAGGATAATCAATGTTTTACCTCATATTCAAAATGTAGCTCCTAATGATCAAAAGTAAATGGTGGAAAGTACCAAAAAGAATTTATAGACCATTACGTGGTAACTAGTAAAACTGTCCTGCTATGCTTGGGGGGGCTTTCCTTCTTCTCCCTCGCTAGCTGGTGTCAACCTTGACCTGGGCGGTCACCAATCAAGGCCCCATTTCTCAATATTTCCATCACAAAACACTTTTTGTTTAAAACACCTAATTTGACAGTGTTTAATTTGCACATACACAGATTTATAGTACGTATAAACTCCCTAGTGGGACTGTATTTTATTAGTTTTTTAAAAAAGGTGAAGACCAGTTCTTTCATATTCAAACATGAAGTACTTCCCCTCTCTCATATTATTTGTGTCTATTTTCCTAAGTTGTCAAGATTTTTTAAGAGCAAAGGACTTAACATCCTAAAGGTAGATACTATCATCATTTCCATTTTGAAGATGTAGAAATAGTCACAGGAATGTAATAACTTGCCCAAAATCATTAAAAAAAAAAAAAAAAAAAAAGCAACGCCTAAAAGTCTGCATAGCCTGTTAGATTCTATCACCCTTTAAAGGTTGTATACGCTTTCCTTTATTTTTAGAAAAATTACACAAGATTATTCTTCAAGTCTTATTCTTGTGATCCAATTAAATTAACACTCTGATGATAATCCCCTCTATCAGATGAAAACAACCAAAGGGGGAACTGGAAGGAAAAGTCATTATTCGTAACAAAGCGCTTGATCACTTTGGGATGTCATATTTCCAAACCTCTTCCAAACACAGCAGTACAATTCAAATCACTGAATTGAGAACTTACTTGTTCTAAGTATACTCCAGCCTGCCTATACATAACGCTGCCCTCAACTGTCAATTCCACAGAATCACATTTTAGAAGTAATGCATTTGGGGTAGGATTTTCATTAAATGTCCCTCTGTTAAATGCGGTCCAAGTAGGTCTATGTCCTTCTAAACTCTGGGAATGGTGTTTATTATATGTGTTAAGAAGCAAAAAAAAAAAAAGGAAAAAAAGGTTTTTTTCAAAAAAGCATTTGTAATTAATCAATTAAGATGAGAAACCCTCAGTTCAGACTGGTTTGGGTTCCTTAGTAATACTGCTAATTAAAAAAAAACTCCTAGATCCCAAAAGCTATTTTCAAGAAGGCAATTAACCTCCCCTGAAAAGCGTTTTTAACTTCTCATTAAACAATTCAAATAAATGAAATCCCAATATAACAAAAATTGGGCACTCCTTACAAATTAAATGCAACAGGGTCTTTCTTAGATTAAAAACAAAACAAAACAGGGGCGCCTGGGTGGCGCAGTCGGTTAAGCGTCCGACTTCAGCCAGGTCACGATCTCGCGGTCCGTGAATTCGAGCCCCGCGTCAGGCTCTGGGCTGATGGCTCAGAGCCTGGAGCCTGTTTCCGATTCTGTGTCTCCCTCTCTCTCTGCCCCTCCCCCGTTCATGCTCTGTCTCTGTCTGTCCCAAAAATAAACAAACGTTGAAAAAAAAAAAAAACTAAAAAAAAAAAAAAAAAGAACAGGCATACAGGAGATCAACCGTCTTCTTTTGGTCTACTTAACTCTACATACTAACATTTGACTGTCCTTACATTCTCACCTTGCCATCCTGCCTATGGCTAACCCCACTGTAAGCATATTTTCATTTAGGGGAGAAGGAAAGAATGCTCACAACAAATTCTGTCAAAAGAAACTGACAAAAGTTTTTATGCTGAAATCTTTTAGTTATCTATCTCAATGTAAACAAATGTGCATGTGCATACCACAGGACCATGCTAATAAATTAATCAGCTAGCTATAAATTCATGCTTTGTTGCCCCAAGAGCCAACTGTAGCTATAAACAAATAGGCAAGCCACTAGAAAGTAACTAGTGAATTCTGACAAGATGTACTTATGTCACACATTGTATCTTACCAAAAAATGCAAAACTAAATCGACCACAAATGACAACTGGTACCACATTTTCATTCAGAGAGAACAAATGAAGAATGACCTGTTGCACAGCAATGTACCAAATACACTGGGAACTGCTGAGACACAGTGGCTAAGCACACCATTCCTCCCAAGCCAGTTCAAATCTGTGCTACCTAAAAAATATTGGTAAACTTAGTATCTAATTAAATACCATAAACATCAATGGTCTATCCTGTTTTCAAGGAGAATGAAGGAATGGAGCCAATCCTCTTTAGTTGAAAAAAAAAAAAAAAAAAGAACAGGATAAAAGTAAATTCTAAATCATAATGAAGCAGAAATCATCAGGCCATAAAGATGGGAATTAGCAATGGTTTGTAACAGGAACAGTGAGTGGTTAAGACCAAACTAGACCCAAAGGCTTTGTGTATGGGATTTTGACAAAGAGCAGTCAGAGAGAAGGAAACCAGTGTTTTACAGATATAGAAGAGCTGTATGCAGCACAGAACTGCTAAAATTAGGCAGACAAAAGGACAGGTAATTTCAAAAGAAAGATGAACTCTAGCTTTTGACATATTGAAACTGACAGCAATCCTAAATCTCCTACAGAGCAGTGTTTACTCTCAATGTAAAACCATCATAATAAAGAGCCGCAAGAATGAGGATGAAATCACAATAGGGATCTCTGAATTTCTAGGAAAAACAATACTCTTGATACCTATTATAATTTCAGTGGATTACAGTAAGTTTTCTAAAACATGGTTGACATCTGAACATCTATAATTTAAACTTAAAAAAATTTTTTTTCATACATAGACACATTCTTCAATGTGAATGCACCAAAGACTGCCTACTTTTGGGATCAAAAATACATAAATTAATCTCAATAGCCCAATAACATTTAATTCAATATTATAAAGGCCAAACTATTTCATATACTGGGCTCCCTTTATGTGCCCAAACCACTATAGATATATAGAAAATATAGAAAGAGTATCTATATAGAACGTAGATACTATATTCACGGGGTAAAAAAGTCTTTCATAGGTTAGAGCCTCAATTATAAAAACAAGATAGATGTATAAATAATGATTAACTATAAAATGGAAGGCAGTGAGAATCTATTCTGGTATTAGTAAAAGGAGAAAATGAGTCCAAAGAAAAGAACCAGACCGTCAAAGATCAAATCTTCAAAGAATCTGCCACATTATAAAAGCTCTGATTTTCTTTTTCGCCTACCAACCCACCTTCTAAGAGGCAAAATTTGGTGTCATTTTTAAAAATTTTTTGAGAGAGAGAGAGAGAGAGAGAGAGAGACAGAACAAGGGGGGTGGAGGGGGGAGGTGCAGAGAGAAGGAGAGACAGAATCCCAAGCAGGCTCCGCACCATCAGCACATAGCCTGATGCAGGGCTCAACCTCACAAACTTCTTGAGATGATGACCTGAGCCAGATCAAGAGTCAGATGCTTAACCGACTGTTCCAACCATATGCCCCTGGTGTCATTTTCTTTGCTGAAATTTTTTCCTGTCCTTTGAAGTCACCCATTCCTTAGTTTACAGCACTATACTAGGTGTATATACAGTAGGTATAGTAGTGTAGTATGATCTAACCAGTACCCATCTCTCCCAGTCTCTTCTCTTGCAATATTACTGAAAAAGCATTTTAAAGGAACCGATGTTCTCTCCACCCAATGTTCTGACAGAATGATCCTGAATGCAACAACTCTTCTACAAAACCGTAATGTGCTGGATTAACCAAATTTCACTTAATTGACAACCTAAATTATACTACATTTTTCACTCCTAGCTAAGCAAACAGGGCAATGACCATGACTTGGACTAAATGCCTGAGGATAGTAGGTTTTTCAGATATTCTCTGGAATCCCCCTCAGCTTGTACCAGCAGTTACTGGTATCTGTTTAAGATATCCAATGAACAATCCAATATTTGTTTCCAAACCACGCTAAACTGGCTATTAATTACTTAAATTGTTATGCTACCTAAATATTAGGAAATACGAGTGTGAAAAGGTAGGTTACTATGAAAACTAAATTGAGAGCTTTGGAACAACTAGTTTTTAAAGGAGAGTCACACACAGAAAAACCACCTGGGTTCAACAACTGAAAGATTAGAAACAATTACACATTTCTAGGATTCTGTACTGACTGCTTATCAAACATTTATGTTCTCACTCTACTATGCAAACCCAAAATGTATTTATAAAGGATTCATCTGTAGGAGTAGTTAGCAAAGTATTTGAAAAGGTTATGGGGAGCACCTGGGTGGCTCAGTTGGTTAAGTGTCCAACTCTAGGCTTCGGCTCAGGTCATGATCTCACAGTTCTCACAGTGTGGAGCCTACTTGCGATTTTCTCTCTCCCTCTCTCTACCCCTCCCCGCACTCACACTCTGTCTCTCCCAAAATAAATAAATAAAAACTTAAAAAAATAGTCTTGGTCTCACATTAAAAACAGACAACAGAACACATATAAACATCTACATTTTCATTTAAAACAAAGGTTTAAAACAAGTATGATTGCACAGACTACTTTTCAATTAACCAACTAATTAGGATGCCTCTACTGTACCACTACTGAGGTATTACCAGTAGGATTTCTTTAACAAAAAAGCTGAGTGTTCTTAAAAAATGAAAAGCAAAATTATTCTTGGTAAGCTATTATAAATAACTCTAAAGTAGCTTATTTTCCACCTAATTCAAAATGCCTCTGCTGGGGCTGCAAACAATTTCTTCCTTTCTCTTCGGTAGATTCTAAGAGTTGTATCATTATTTTAGAAGTATGCCTGTCCTTCCTATACTTTTGGGATTTTAACTCAGGTGTTTTTCACTCTAATCCCAACTTTAAGTCCTTTAATCATTTCCTCAGTTTGCTTTTAACACACTAATAATAATAATCTTCACGGCTCATCTTATGACTAAAACTAAACATCTCCATGTCTCTTACTAGAACAGGTAGAAAGCACCCCATTCTTTTTTAAGTTTATTTGAGAGAGGGGGAGAAGGAGAGAAAGAGCACTCACATGCAAGTGAGTCGGGAGGAGCAGGGAGAGAGAGCTCGAGAGAATCTTAAGCAGTGCAAAGCCTGATCCCACAAACCCTGAGATCATGACCTGAGCCTGAAATCAAGAGTCAGATGTTTAACAGACTGAGCCACCCAGGTGCCCTGAACATACTCCATTCTTACTGAAGTACTGCTATACTGGAAAAGGATAGGTAGCCTGGTGCTCTTAAGTTGTTGATTATTCTTCCCCTTCCCACCAGACAGCAAACACCTGCCTTTCTATTCTCCTTCTTTTATTTTCTTTCATTTCCCTATCATACACCTCAGACTTCCCAACTGTACAAAACACCTTACCAGGTGCAATACTTACTGCTTATCACGATTAACTCTTCAAAAAATATTGTATTATCAAAAAGACTCTGTCCAGTGTATTCCTCTCTAGAAGAGACTGTAGGTATCTACTATGCCACAGAAAGTCTTTGTATTTTGAAACATACCAAAAGCCTTTTGACAAAAACATGTAAATATATTAAGTGGTAAAGAGGAGTATAACTGTAGAATTCTTTTGAGAAGCACTTATTCCAATAAATGAGCTGCGTAGTGATTTTCAGCCTACAATTGCATACAGCGGTTTTCAAAGTCCAAGGCACATATTAAGATATTCAGACCAGGAAAGCCCCCAAAGCTACCTGGTTTCTTAGCTGCTTAATAGCAGTTCTGTAGCCTGGAGATAAAAACCAATGCCCAGCAACCACACCTTAAAAGTGCCCTGGGCAAATAAAAATGTAGAAAAACTTAATAAAATTGAATTCAGTCAAATTAACTGAGTTAACTATTACTGTTACTCTCCTACTGTTGCCAACTGTTACAAATGCTAGATTCAAGATTTTACTGCTTCACCTCCTCCTATAAGCTGTTGTCTTACTCCTGTGGCTTTCAAATTTTGTAATACAACTTCGGAAAATTTACTGGTCAGTATGGACCCTCTGCCCCACAAAAATACAGTTTTTAAGGCTTCTTGGATTTAAATCCCATTCCTAGACTCTTGAGTTAAGAGACTCCTGATTTCATTCTCCATCACAATCTTACAGGGTAGACATTATTGTAACTGAACTCCATTTTCTCAGAGGGACCGCATGATTTCCTTAGGCCTTGCAACTATTAGATGGTTAAAAGTTGGTCTGACTCAACCGGGAGCCTGAGTGGCTCAGTCGGTTAAGCGTCCAACTTCAGCTCAGGTCATGATCTTGTGGTTCGTGAGTTTGAGCCCTGTGTTGGGTTCTGTGCTGACAGCTCCGAGCCTGGAGCCTGCTTCAGATTCCGTGTCTCCCTCTCTCTCTGCCCCTCCCCTGCTCACACTCTGTCTCTCTCTGTTTCTCAAAAATGAATAAACAAAAAAAAAAAAATTTTTTTTAGGTTGGTCTGACTCAAAACCTGGCATTCTTTTTACACCACTACATTCTTCTTTGAACTTGAACTGGGTTTTCTAGTATGTATTTCCTCATTTTGTCATTTCACGTTCAAGACAAAATTGTCCAATTTTTAGCTTCTTCTTGTGGGTTTATGCAGAGGAGGTATTAGAGATCACTAGTGTTGGGTCCCTGCCTGACTACCAAGAGAGCTTTTGGTCTAAGATCTGGCAGGAAAAGGCAGACTGCATTAGTTCACATATTGCAAACTTCAAATTAACAACACAAGGAATAACCCCAAGTTCTCTAGCATAAAGAGAACTCCATGCTGTCAAGAATATGCCTGTGACCATTTTCCACAGTAATGTTCTACAATTCTTGCACAAAGTGACAAGGCTACTCTTTGTTTAGTAAATGGCATAAATTAAACAAACACTTGATAAATGCACATAACCAGAATGGAAGTCACCATTTTATAACAACTAAAAAGCTCTTTAGAAAAACTTAGCTCCTTTTTATGAGAAAAGATCTTAGCCAGTATCATATAGGTGCTTGACAGAACAATGAAGTCTGGTTCATCACTGATGCAACCGCAACAAAAACACTAAATTCTGAAAAGGGATTACCTGCTTATTTTTCTCAAATGAAAAAAAAACAAAAACAAAAACAAAATCAAAGTTCAGAAAAAGCTAGAATAAAAATTATGATTACTTTTTACCATGTAAGTGAGACCTTAAAATATAATTAAAACAACCTTTCACTAATCATCAAGTACATCAAAAATTTTTTTCTCTACGAGAAATGGCAGTTCTTCCGTATTTTATTCTTCCATTTTATTTGAAGGGGAAAAAGGAATTTTATGTAAGCTATTTCCAGAGCCAACATGACCTGTTTGAAAAAAGATGATAGGCCTACTTGTAAAGAACCACAATATCTGTAAATACTGAATTTTCCCAAGATGAAACAGAAAAGGCCTTGGAAAATTAGCAGTGCTGCTGACCTAGTTCTACTACCCTCTTTTCCAAAAGAAGCCTTTTTGTTCGTTTACTTAGCAAATACTTGAGTACATACTATATGTTAGGAAGCATGAACCACGCAAAGACCACTAACAGAGCAGAGCTGAAAGATCTACTTTTAGATCACCAAAAGACCAAGGATGGAAGCAAAACTTTGTTTAGCTTTTGTATAGTGAAGGAATTAAACTTTGATTTATCTATATGCTCAAGGTGGAAATTTCACTCAGGCTTGGTGAGAGGCCAGTACTATTCTGAAGGATAACATGGGTAGTCACCAATACCAAACCCCATTAATAATCGACAAACAGAAGGTATTTACAGATTAATCTAGTTATTCTCATCCACTGATCCTTTGCAGTATTTTTTTTTCTTGGTAAGGAAACAAAAGGAAAACAAAATTAAAACTGCTAGTCTTTTCCTAGGAAAATCCTCACAATGACAGGAGCTTTTAGACCTTGTATGGGGAAAACATGCAAATACCTACCTGAAATAGCAAAGAAGCTTGTTAGTAAAAAGTAAAATGTTACTACATCCTCTTTTAGTCCTAAGATTCCTAAGCCAACAAACTCTCTGAAACCAAAATAAAAATTATCCAATCTATCAGGTATAATAATTGGGGGGAAACCACCAGAGCTACAAAATTCAGTATCATGTATGCAGGTACTAGTCAGTAAAGAGAGTAAGGGGGGAAAACACCCAACACATTTTTTATTACAGAAAAACATATTTTTGTATTTTAAATATTCTTATTACCTTAGCAAACCACAAGATAAACAAGTTATTTAGCCTTAATAAAAACATGGAATTCCTTTCCCATCTTAAAAATAAATGACACCTACCAATGTGAAGATTTTAAATAAAAAACAAAAAAGCACCGAAGAAAGATAATACATGAGAAGATTTTATGAGCCCATGTTAACTAAGATAAAAAATATTGTTCTTTAAGACAGCACTGGGGCACCTGGGTGGCTCAGTCGGTTAAGCATCCGACTTTGGCTCAGGTCATGATCTTGCAGTTTGTGGGTTCGAGCCCCGCATGGGGCTCTGTGCTGACAGCTCAGAGCCTAGAGCCTATTTCGGATTCTGTGTCTCCTCTCTGGGCCCGCCACCCCTCCTCCATCCTCATGCTCTTTTTCTGTCTCTCAATAAAAAATAAACGTTTAAAAAAAAAAATTAAAAAAAAAAATAAAAGACAGCATGAAGAAAGTACCATTTCAGGAAAATATTCATAATTTAGGATGTAAAGCTATTCTACTAGTAATTAAAGACTTGTGTGTAAAGGAATATTGCTATGTTCTATTCTTTTAAGCTTCTTAGAGAAGCAGTGCTTCAAAACAATAGGTACTGAATTCTAAAACGACCTCTTAACTGAACCTGAAAAAATCAGGTTTGAGTTATTCATGATTTTTTACTCTAGTTGTCAAAGTTGACCTCTAACACTTAAATGCAAGAGGCAAAAAGCAACTCTGAAGCCATAATTTTTGGCATAGCTAATTCATTACATTATACTGGCTAAACCAAGGAAGGGTATTAAGTCTGTAATGAGTCTTCTATTACATCTCTCATACATAAAACAAGATATGCAAAAGTCCTGTATCCACAGATGTACATTTAAGAAAATGAGTTCTAGAACTACTACAAACACCCTGACCACAACAGAAATACTTTTATCTTTTCAATTAGTATAAAATATACTACCAGTCTTTTTTAGTCTACTTGAAGTGACTGATAATCAGTATTCCATTTAATTTACACAAGCTTAACTACAACTGTTTTAATAACCTTTTAGTAATGACACCCTGAAGACTTCCAAATTGAGAACGCTCAATTTTATAAAGGAAAAGAAAAACCAAAGAAAGAAAAAGTTGAGACCAACACCTGATATTCATTATAGGAATCCTATATCATAGTGAAGCTAGACTGAATGTTTGATTCTCACCAGTACATCATTGCAGATATCTCTGAGCTCGGTCTCAATTTTCTCTCTGTATTCTCGAGCCATCTGCTGTTTTTTCTCAGCACCTTCCGTCTTTTGCTCAATACTTGAGACGACCCTCCAAGATGACCTACGGGCTCCTACAACATTTTTATAAGCAACTGAGAGAAGATTCCTCTCCTCATTGGATAATTCAGCTCCTTGCTCAGTTACAGACTTCATGCAGGCTGCCATGTCATCATATCGCTCAGCCTGCTCGGCCAGCTTGGCCTTCTGCACCAGCTCATTTTTATCCATGACTGGATGTTCTGCAGGGAAAAAAAGTAACATTCAGATATTTTTTTCCATGAAAATAAAGACTCAGTATTATACCTTTTGTAAATGTTAGATTAACACCTCAAACCTAATTGCCTGTGGAAGAGTCTTCACGTGAGGAATTTAATGCAGCCCTACAAAAGGATGACAATGGGAAGAAAAAAAAAAAAAGGGAAGGGAGAAGGGAGAATGCCCTCAGCCTTCAGGGGGCAAATTTAAAGCCATTAACATAAATGTAGCAAAACTAAAATTGCATTACATCATCTTTGCTCAGAAGATTCTAATTTCACATAAAGTCAAAGCACATTTGATCAAAAGGCTACCTTAAAATCCATCCCTTACCTTACTTGGCCAAAATCTCAATTCCAATTTCCAATATCCTAAGTAATCCAAAAGTCAGCAGTTTTTCTTTAGTGAAAGCAGTGCCAATGAAGAACGTTACAACCTCTAGCATTTTTCCAGAACCATGATTCAAGTCAGCTTAATGTAATTCGTGTCTGTTCATTTTAATAATACCTACTGTTATAGTCAGAAGCATTTAAGTTTCATTTTATTGGTATTACTCCCACCCCAAACCCAGTGATCTCTGCAACACTTGACAGCTGATCTTGGCATGATAATTTTCTGGAAGAACGGGCCAAACTGCTTGATTTAAGGCATTCTGAATACAAAACAAACAACCGCGCCTTTGCCATCTAACAGACCCTAACACCTCATCTACCTGCACCTTGTTATACACATACATGCTTTAAAAACACATCGATGAGTCCTGACTCTTACCTTCATGTGAGCACTAAGATGTATTTATTAAGTGCTTCTAGTGTGATTGGTGTTATCTTATGTCACTGCTCTAGTTTAAATGCAGAGTTATTGCATTGTTTCCAGTAGTCAAAATTTAACTGGTTATATGATCACTCAAGCTGCCCTTACCATAACTTCCCACCTAATTCTCTCTCATCTTCAAGTTCCCTAGACCTTTTTTAACTTACCCGTTATACTTTTCCTTAAAGATATCCTTTTGAAAGGTGCTAAAACAGCACAAAAAGATGCTAAACCATACCCTGATCCCACAGCAAGTGGTAAATATAGAGCCTGAAGTGCACTATTAAAAGGTGAACAGAAGAGCCACTGTCACTAGAAGAATTGACACCCGGTATCAGATCCTTCACCTTCTCAGGAAAATCCCACAATACTTCTCTTTTAAAGCCAAATCGGAACAAGGTGAACAAGTAATCACCTAGCTTGGGTGCAAGGGATACCGTGTCAAAGCGAAACTATTTAAAATTTATGATTACATACCCCCCACACCCCTCAAAATTACTAATTTTCCCCCTAGGATCTCAAGAACGCTCTTAGGTTAATGCTGCTTCTAACGAAAAATTATCAAAAACCAGTACAAAGGTTCTCTCCCCAACCCCTCTGGTACAAGGGGAAGTGGATCGGGCTTCTCACACAGTAACTAGTACTCCAAGGCCTCGCCTCTGTACTGCGGAGACTAGCCGCACCCATTTAACCCTTAACCGACGTAAGACGTCGAGTGAGGTGAAAGACCTCACTGGCAGACCTTGACTTTAAAGTGCAAATCCTTCCGTCCGCGCTATCCGCAACCACCCCTCCTTGGCTCCGCCCAAGTCCCCGATTCTCCCTCTTTGTCATGGCGGATCTGTGTCAAGGAGCCCAACCTACCGCCGAGTGTTAATTCCCCCCACCAGAGCAAGAGGGAGGAGCAGCGCGCCCCCGCCCGAGCCGGGGAAGGGGGGGAGCAGCCCGCCCGCCCCGGGGGCAGAGACGCCAGCGCCGCCCGCAGAAGCGGAACCACGACCGGCCGGGCGGCGGACACACCCCACTCTCCCACCCGCGTCTCCTCCGCCACCGGACACCGCTGGTGCTCATTTAGTCTATAAGGACCCGACAGCTGCAGCAGGTGGGGGAGGGGGCAAGAGCCACACCCAGGCGAGCGGGGCCACAGCCGGCTGTTACGCTCAGCCTCACCCGCCCCAAGAGGAGGTCACCATCTAAAAAGCGAGCACAGGGACCCTCGGTTCAAGCCCACCAGACAGACGAGCGAGACGCCGGCCCACCGTCTTCCCCATTCTCTTCTCTATCCTCCGCCCTGGGCGCACAGCCCCCATGCACCCGAAGGAAAAACAAAAAAACAAACCAACAAACAAAAAAAACCCAGCCCCATCCCCCACCCTACCGCGGAACCCAGGAAATTCGGCCCCGGGTCCCAAGCCAGCCCCACCCCGGAGCCGGCTCCCGCCCGTGCCAGAAGGGAGGCCTCGCCCTCGTGTACCTGGCGGGCGCCTCCGGCCCAGCCTCGGCTCGCGGCCCGGTCCCCGGGCCCGGCCCTGCCGCCGCGCCGCCGCCCGGGTGGGGGAGGGCTGGGTGCCGTCGCCGCAGCGCGGGGCGCGGAGGCTGCGCCGAGGAGCGGGCGGGAGAGGCAGGGGGAGGGGAGGGCGGCAAGGGGAGGGGGCGGCCTCACCTGCGCCACTGCAATGCCCGCAGCCGCCGAGTCATTATCTCGGGCGGAAGCGGGAGGCTGGGCGGCGACGAGGAAGGGGCTTTGGCGGGGGGGGGGGGGGGGGGGGGCGGCAAGGGTGGGAACGGATCGCGCCCAGCGGAGCCTCGGTCACCCCCGGGAGCCGGAGGCCGGGCGGGTCCCTGGGGATCTCGCGTGTGGGCGCCCATTCCACCCGGGGGACGGGGACCGGGAACCGGAGCTTATCGGGGCCAAGGCGTCGATCCGGAAGCAAGCAGCCCGAGGCGGCCGCGAGCCGCCCGCCCGAACCCAGCGGAAAAGCCGCCGCCCGTCTCCGCCTGAGGAGACTCCGCCTCAGCCCAGCGCCGCTACCGCCGGACGAGCGGGGCTGAAGGGCTGTGGAGCGGGGACGGCCCCCGCGCTTTCCGAAGGCTGGTCTGGGAAAGGAAGGAGTAGGACGAGGCGGCGGCGGCCGGGTCTCTTACCTGTGCCCGGAGTGGGTGGCGGCGGACGGACGGACGGGGGCTCAGCAGTCTCTGGGCGGCAGCGGCGAGGCTGAGACTCTGTCCCTGGATCTCGCTGCTCACAGGCTACAGCCGCTCCGCAGACACGGGGTTTCCTCCAATCACCAGCCCCGGCAGCAGGGGCACCACACGCACGATGACGTCAAACGCTGCTATGGCAACCGTTGATTGGTGCCCACAGCTCTGGGGGCCCAGTGCAACCGCCGCTCCCTAGCGCGCGCGTCCTGCCCGCCCGCGCTAGAGGGCGAGCGGCGGAGCGCACCACCTCTCCCGCTACCAACACTCCTCCCCAGCCCGCTCAGCTCCCAACTTCTCTGCTCTTGAGAGAGCCTGGGCAGGAAGCTCCTTCCTTTTTCTTTTCCCCCTCCCCCCACCACTACCTTCCTACCTCGCCTTCCCCTCGGATCCCCCGCAATCTTCCCAGGCTCACTCTTCCTCAAAACCAGCAAGAAGGAAATTCCTCCCCACCCCCACCTTGGTTTTCCGTGCGGCCCTTCTGCGCCTGCGCCAGTCACTCCCCCTAGAAGGGGCTCCGGTTCAGCAACATCCGGGACCTTTCACATCCCCCCCCCCCCATCCCGTTCCAGGCGCCCTGGTCCGCCCCGCCCTCCGTGCCCCGCGGTGGTTAACTGCCTCCTGGGCCGGCCGGGGGCTGGATTACGCGAGTGGCTCCGCCGCTCTGGCATTGTGATCAGGCCTTGGGGGTGGCGGGGGAGGGCGCGGTCAGACGGTCGGGGAGGGGCGGTGTGGCGCGCTACCCCCTCAGCCCGCCGCACCCTGTCGCCAGGCGGGGCCAACCTGAGCGCGCAGCCCCTCCCTTCCTCCCTTCCGCCGCCGCGGCTCTACCTGCTGGCTCGCGGAAAGCGGCCTTAGACCTTTTAAGGCTCGGAATAGGGAGTGAGGCGTCCGGCCCCGGAGTGTGGGCTGAGTGACGGGAAGGTTTTCCAATCGGGGCCTCGGGATGTGCGCGCTGTGACAGCTGCGAGGGGACAATGGGGGCGCGAAGCGGGGGTGAGGTGGGTCGGGCGGGGCGGAGCTGGCGGGAGGTGAGGCCTGGAAGGAGAGGCCGCCGCTTTCAGAAAGCCTACAACTCCCGAGAGGAGACGGCAGCCCTCTTAGATGGAGGGTTCGGGTGATCCTGGAAACCGTAACACGAAGAGAGGCAAAGAGCGGAGGTTGGACCGTACTGACTCGTTTCTCGTAGATCAGATTTTTCCATCCAAATCATGCGTCCAATTGAAGACTTCATGTTGCAGTGATTTAAAACCTAAAGATCATTCATTACCTGTTTTCTCCTGAAGCAAGGTTTGCGGGACGTGGTAGTTCCCAGGGACCCCGCGGGTAGTGGAAGGGGGCCGCAGGCAGGGCCAGGAGCGAGGACCTGGAGCCAGGAAGAGGGTAAAGTGAGGAGCGGAAATTGCAGGTGCCGCACAAACGGGCGGACCTAAAACGGTAGAGCCTCCGCCCAGTCAACTTAAGGAAGTTCAAAGAGATACATCGACGGTGTAAAATGCCTCTGCCTCTTACTCCCTTTAAATGTGTTAGAGCTAAGAAAAGATTAGCGCTTGGATGAGCTGCAAAACCAGTTGCAAAAGTCCTCTAAGTTTATAGTTGCAGTGAGAACTCGGAAATCTTCCTACTACCTTTTGCACACTCCATCCTGGCCTTACAGATTTTTCCAACCTATCCTTTTTTTTTTCCTCCTCATAAATGTACTCTTTAACCCCCATCCCCTATTTCCCCCATCTCCCTCCCCTCTCTCCCTCCACTCTGGTAACCATCAGTTTGTTCTCTATCGTTCAGTCTTTCTTGGGCTGTCTCTTTTTCTTCCCAACATACCTTTATTGAGCACCTACTAGGAGGCCTGCCTTGAGGCACAGCTGACAAAGGAGCCTCTGAAGAGTTCAGCCTCAAGTTGTCCAGAGGATTGAATTTGTCAATAGCAGACACGTAAAATCTTTCCTCGCTCTTGCGGCGCCTTGTCTGTTCTGTATGTTGGATACAGTGTTTCTAACACAGACTGGTCTGCAAATTACGTTTTGCCTGGAGTTCCCGCTGGCATTTAGACAGTAAAGCACAAACCAGGAAGAGAGTTTTCCAGTTTCAGGGTTTTTTATTCCCCCCTCCCCCCCCCCCCCGTTTCCGCATCAGGACAGATTCATGCTAGGCTGAATGGGTGAACAAATCGATCAGGGTTATATTTCTGAGATGGTAAAGTCACTGTTCTTTGACTCCCAAGTAAATTCTTTGTGAGAGTGACTCAAAGGAACTATTTCAAAACCCTTTCCTTTTAAGTTCTCTTTGCTTTTGTGCTAGGCATGGCACCAGAAAGTTGACAGAAAATATTGTTAAATCTTACTTAAAAGGGAAATTGATGTTTCTCTAATCTCAACTATGTGTGTAGGTAGAACATATGCCTTTTTGTTTTAGAGAAGGTTTAGGGATTTCTATGCATTAATAAATTGTGGATTTACTTTAGGAAACCGTTAAATTAGGTGTTTGCTTCATGTTTTAAAGAGCAAGGCATGTGTGTAGGAAACAATAGGAAGTATTAGGTTTTGGGTTTTTTGTTTTTTGGTTTTTTTTTAGTATTAGGTTTTACATACTCGAATCAAGGAATTTGAGTTCATGGAATAAAGGTGTAATGAGGTTGCAGGGAGGCAAGAATAGAGAAAGTCCTAAAAGCCCCGAGTGATAAGTATATCAAGGAATAGGAATATATATGGCAAGGATAAAGGCAAAACGAAGAATGAAGAGGACCCATGAACTTGAGCTGGGGAGAATTACTGGGAGAATTTCATGTAGCCTGACCTGTTTTATTTTCTTCACTGTTCAACTTTGTTGCCTCAGTCAACTTGCTCAACCCTCTGTGCCTTGATTGCCACATCAATAAAATACTGGTAATAAACACACTTGTTAAGTGGTGAAGATTAAATGAAGTTTTGTATATATGTAGTATATAAGTGTCTTATAGAAGCAGTTATAAGATACATAGAAGTCATTATAATCTTATACTGCTTAGCACCATTCATTGCGAAAAGTAATTGAACTATTATTCATTTATAAGCAGACATGTCTCTACTGTTCAAAGGGTTGTGAAGGCAAAATGAAACTATTTAAAATGTCTTTAAAAAGTGAGATATAAAGATGTTCCCTCTGGAAAGGCAAATTTGTGTGAGTTTGTCAGGACTAATGACTTAAGGGATAAGACAGTGAATATTTCTCCGTTCATGTACAAGGGACTATAATGATGTCTTCACATCTATGCCATACATTAAAATAAGAAAGAGTTCAGGAGAATTTGCAAAAGTGCATCATTCAAATTGGAAAAACCTCGAAAGATCAACTCTCCTGATAAGCAGCAGTTACATGATCTTTTAAATTTAATCTCAATTCATTCAGGTTCTAATCTCACGTTAATATTATGATTTAATTGGAAAAATGCAGCATGGTTTAATGGACTTCGGAGTCGGGACTGGGTACAAATCTTGGTTTGTCAATCAGGCTTTTATATAACCTCAGGCTACTAAATGGGACACAATACCCAATTCCATCAGATTATTGCAAACTTTGAGTAAGAAAGAAGAGCGCTACACATTGTGCTCTAGATCACGATTATCTATGGTTGGAATAATCTAGAGTTTGTTGCAGAGGCCGACTTCACCAAACCCATTTTGCTGTCAGGGCCACAGCTAGATTCCATTGCTCAGGTCTCCCTTGCAGTTAGGCATGGCCATGTGAGTGAGCGCTAATGACATATGACCAATGTGAAGGGCTCCACTTGTAGGCCTGTCCCATAAACTTCCTCTGTGGACCTCTGGTCAGTCCCTGAATAGACCTCTATCTGCCAAATGAATGGAAAGGATTCCAAGTCTTTAGAGGGACCATGAAATGAAAGGAGCCTGGAAAAAGCCTTTCCCTGGCTTTCCCTGAAAGCCTTTCCCTGACCATTTTAGACTTTATTAAGGGATAACTTCTAATTTTTAAGCCAATGAGATTTAGGATTTATCTCCTAACAGCTAGCACTTGTGATACTGTAGATGGCATTGGCAAGTCCAAAGCATGAAAACATTTAAGAAAAAAAGGGGGGGGGTGGTTTGGGAAGAGAAACAAATGAAATTAGGGAGTAAGAAAAAGGAACCTGATCTTGTGATAAAAGGCAGTTTTAAATATTCTCAACTACTCTATTGACTTCTAGAATGACCTTAGAAAAGCAGGGTTTCCTTTCTTAATGCTAAATCAAACTGATAGTCTCACTACTTTATTTTCTTAATTTGCCAATTAACAAAAAATAAAATAAAGCTACCATATGATCCAGTAATTGCAATACTGGGTATTTACCCAAAGTACACAAAAACAGTAATTTGAGGGGCATCTGGGTGGCTCAGTTAAGCGTCTTTTCTCTTGATTTCAGCTCAAGTCATGATCTCATGGTTGTGAGATGGAGCCCTGCATAGGGTTCCACACTGGGCACGGACCCTGCTTAAGATTCTCTCTCCCTCTGCCCCTCCCCGTATCGTGAGTACACTCTCCCTCTCAAAAAAAACCAAAACTCCCCACTAATTTGAAAGGATATATGCCTCCCTATGTTTATTGCAGCATTATTTACAATAGCCAAGATATGGAAGCAAACCAAGAATCCACTGATAGATGAATGGAGAAAGAAGTGGTATTATTCAAGTAGGGATATAAAAAAGAACGAAACCTTCCCATTGAGAGCAACATGGACAGATCTAAAGAGCGTAATGCTAAGCAAAATAAGTCAGTCAGAGAAAGACAAATACCATATGATTTCACTCCTATGTGGAATTTAAGAAACAAAAAGAAAAAGTGAGAAACCAAAAAACAGACTCTTCACTACAGAGAACAAACAGATGGTTCCCAGAGGAGAGATGGGGATGGGGTGGGGTGAAGAGTACACTTATTTTTTTTAACTTATTCTTTTTAAGTAATCTCTATGCCCACCATGGGGATCAAACTCATGACCCCAAGGTTAAGAGTCGCATGTCCTACTGACTGAGCCAGGTGCCCCAAGAGTACACTTATCTTGATGAGCACTGAGTAATGTATAGAATTGTTGAATCACTATATTCTACTCTTAAAACTAGCGTAGCACTGTATGTTAATTATCCTGGCATGAAAATAAAATTTTAAATAAATACACTATTTACTTGATGCCGTCCTCATTCCTCTTCCTCTTTAGCTTTTTTTCTTTTTTAGTTATATTTTTTTCAGCCTATACCTTTTAACTCTAGCCCCACATAGCCCCTAGACTCTAGGCCTATGCTCTATGATACTTTGGTCATAGATGGGGTTTTTTGCACATCGATTTAAAAAATAAAACTGTAAAGAAACCAAGCCAACTTTGAGCTTTCATACATCAATAAGCACTTAATGAGGACCCACAGGTTGGGGTTATGTTGCTCGTTGGGAATATAAATGTGTAGATCATGGTCCCTTCCTGAAAGAGCTCACAGTCACATTCATCCTATAAATTACTGATGTGATTATCAGCAAAGTCAATTTTGCTTTCTTGCTTCCCATGACATTTTTAGTTCTCCAGTGAAAATTTTAGTTTCCTTACATTCTTAACTGTTGGATAGACATCATATCTCTTTGCATTCTCTTAAGGACAGAGACATTTTCTAGAGCATTCTTTTCCTGTGGTTAAGTCATTTCCAGATATATGCTCTTCCTTGGAATCTTTAGATTGTGTTATATTTCCTTGTACTGTAGAAATTTTGGTCCCTTTTACGTTGTGATGATTGTTTTCCTATTACATGTCAGCAAGGGAAGTTCCTTCCAGTCTGAGTTGGCCAACTGATGGATGAAATTTCCTCTGCTTCTCCTTACCATCCTCTTGAAAACTCTTAGGTCTAAAGTTGTAGGAGCCTGCAAGTACCTGCTCCCTTGGCCAAATTCTGGACTCCAGTAGACATTTACATTTATCACCTGTTGAGCAACCGCCATGACAAGATCTTGTCCTGTCCCTGCTGTCTAGTTGTCTGCAACGAGGAGAATTTATGTTGTCAAGAATCAGAGGCTGTCTCTCTCTCTCTCTCTCTCTCTCTGTGTGTGTGTGTGTGTGTGTTTTAAACAGCTGTGATAAATGTAAAAACTACAAGTGTGATTACTGTGGGCTGTCACATGCTGCTTTATTTGTACTTCCTTATTCCTGGGGTCTGTCCATCACATTTTGTAACCAGCCACTCCTGCCTCCCTAGCTCTCTGTACTTTTGTTGTACCTTCTTTGGGGATTTGTAGATTTTGACTGAATAACAGTTTGAAGGCTTAACTTCTTCCTACCAACTTTGCCCTTTTTTTTCAGAGGATAAATTATCCATGATACAATTTCTAGATTCAACCTCCTCTGCCCTGTATAGTCAGTGGAAATTCCTCTTGAAAATGTTTGGTTGACTCTTATTTTTCAAAAAGTCTTACATGATATTTTAATGCAAAGATGGGAAAGATTGTAGCAAGAAACTCGACACCATTTTAACATCTTAACCCTTAAGAGTCCAGAGTCCAGTCACTTATACACACACACACACACACATAAATATATATATATATATATATATATATAAATTTTTTAAAAAGAGACAACAGGCTCCAAATGGAGTCACTTGTGCTTAGCCCACATTACTAAACCAAGACTTAATACCTAATGTAATTGCATTTTCAGCGTCTCCTGGGAATGTAATCTTAACTAGTCAGTCTGGAATTTCACGGTCAGCACTGCTAAGGTAATTCACCTGATAGACCCCTGCCATCCCCAAAAGGAAGGTGACCTTGCCCCAAACAATCCACTCTTTGCTTCTACCCCCTTTTGTTTTGTCCTACCTCCTTCTGCCAATAAAAGTCTTTCATTTTGTAGAGTTCTTTGGAGCTTTCTATATGCTAGATAGGACTTGACCTGATTTATGAATTGTTGAATAAAGATAATAGGATTTTTAAAATTTAATCAATTAAATTGTCTTTTAACATACGTATAGTTTTTTAACACATATTTAGTAGAATTTATTTTTTTATTGCAGTTTTACATTCACAGCACAATTGAGAAGGTACAGAGATTTCCTATATATCCTTGCCCCAATTCATGCATAGCCTCCCCTATTTTCAACATCTCCCACCAGAATGGTATACCTGTTAAAATTCATAAAATTAATTTGTGAAAAGTGAATAGTATATTTTGTCAAAATACATTCACAAATCATTATCACCCGAAGCCCACAGTTTACATTAGAGTTCACTCCTGGTGTTATACATTCTGTGAGTTTGGACAAATGTATAATAACATGTATCCACTATTACAGTATCATACAAATCATATATCATATCATATATATCATATAGTAACATACAAAAATCCTCTGCTCCACTTATTCATCTCTCTTTTTTAATCTATGGCAACCACTGATGTTTACATTGTCTCCATAGTTTTGTCTTTTCCAGAATGTCCCAGAGTTGCAATCATAGAGTATGTAGCCTTTTCACACTGGCTTCTTTCACTTAGTAAATATGCATGTAAGTTTCCTCCATGTCTTTTCATGGCTTTCCTTCACGGCATTTTCTTCCTTTTTAGTGCTGAATAATATTCCATAGTCTGGATGTACCACAGTTTATTTACCTACTTGTTTCCAGGTTTCAGCAATTATAAATAAAGCTCATCTACTTCGAGGAAATACCACGGAAAGCCATTGCTGGATCATATACTAAGAGTATGTTTAGTTTTGTAAGAAACTGACAACCTGTCTTCCACTGAGACTGTACTATTTTGCCTTCCCACCATCAATGAATGAGAGTTCCTATGGCTCTACATCCTTATTTGCATTTGGTGTTGTCACTGTTCTGGATTTTGGCCATTCTAATAGGTATGTAGTGGCATTGATGTTTGAATTTGCATTTCCTTGAGGACATACAATGCGGAACATCTTAGCATATACTTATTTGCCATCTGTATGTCTTCTTTGGTGAGGTGTCTGTTAAAGTCTTTGGTCCACTTTTTAATCTGGTTGTTTGTTTTCTCATTGTTGAGTTTTAGGAGTTCTTTGTGTATTTCGGGATCACAGTCCTTTATCAGATATGTCTTTTGCAAATATTTTATATGTGGTTTGTCTTCTCATTCTCTTGATCTGCTAAGTTTTTTAATGTATCACATTTTTACACTTTGTAAAAGCACAGGTAAAGATTTTAATTTGGTGTTAAATATTAGAATAGCTTTTGGAAGTTACCACTGAGATTAGAGGTGCAGAAATGAAGACACTGGTGTATAATACATACCAGGAATTTTGTGTGAATTCAAGAGTCATTTCATATGAGAGGTACACTTTGCACAAAGAAAAATGAGAAAAAAATACAGGTACTACCACGTCTGCTCACAAGTGGAGCTTGTCGCCAGGTGACAAGGGCTCGAGGAAGGTAAAGACAGCTGGGAAAGACAGTTTCGAAAGTGCCTAATTTGCAATTCAGAAGTGATCAGTAGCAATCATGGAGTGAAAGGTCAGAAAAAGAATTTGTTCCTTCCTGGCACGTATTTCAGTCCTGGAGTGCCCAAGAACAAGCAAAGGGAACATTTGGAATTCATTACGGATTTAAAATATAATAAGAATGCATACATATCAGAAGACACTTAAAAAAAAATTCCCCCTCTAGTAAAACAGGCATCTGGAAAAGGAATCAAGGGCAATGTGGATTTCTGGCAGTTTTCCCAGGACCTGATGTAAAATTTTTCCTGGACCTGAGAGTAGAATTTCTGTTTTCTAGTTCTCCCGGTCTTCCTCTGGGGCAATTGCTCTCAACTTGAAATTATTTTTAGGAGGAGTTCACACACTTTCTTGACCATAAAATCCTCAGGAATCCTTGAAATATTCTTTCAATGTTTCAGCAACTTGATAGGAAATTTGAACCAAACCCACTCCATGGGACAAAAGATGGTTACTCTGGGTAAGTCAGATGTGTGTTTTTGATGTGACTAACTCTCATACAGTTAATGCCTCACTTATTTGTTAAACATTGATTTTTTTTTTCAATCAGGCTAATATATAGTTAGCAGGCTTCAGGCTTGAACTATTAAAAAAATGAGTAAGTAACAGCTAGAGGAACATTTGAATTGGTATGTGACCAGCAGAAAGAAAGGACACATGCGTAGAACTATTTCTCTAAACCACCATTTGTTAAAAGATCTATCTAAGCAGTTTATAAGATGAGGTCACCTTCCTTTTGTAACTTTCCTATCACAGCAGCACAGCTAGCAATCGCTTATGCACTCGAGCAGCGAGCAGCATAAATAAGTTAAAATATATCAGCTAGGCAGCATCTGTAGATGCGAGAAGGTAGGGATTAAAAACAGTACGAAGGTCACTCTCTAGAAAGAACAATTAACCCTGAGCTGCTGACAAAAAAAAAAAAAAAAAAAAGGCTTGATTGTTTTATTAGAGTAAGTTGAGAGTCAGAAGTCAGGAAGAAGTGGGTGTTGTACTTGACCAAGAATAAAGGGAATGTGTAAATGCAGGGAAAGCTCCTAATGTCTTCTGCATAGACCGAAAGGAGAGCATGTTCTATGATGAAGCTTTGGTTATGATATCCTACTGCTCTCCTTTGCTGAAACATCTCAAAGGCCTTTCTAGAAGGGCAAGTAAATATGATCAGGACCAGGGGATTCTGGAATGTCAGTGAAACATGCAACATGACCATGGACAGGCTTTCATCATCTTTAGGAAAACAGAACACCACCGATGGATCTGGGTTCTGGAAAGACCACATTTATTCTTTCATTCATTCTTGAACAGATGTTTGTTGAATAGCTATTTAGATACCAGAAGTTAACTGGTACTGAGAGTGGAAAGATGGAAATGAAAAAGATACTTCTGGACCACAGTGGAATCACATTTTAGTGGGAAAGACAAATATATTCCATTAGCCATGTCCTTATAAGTAATTGGTAAAGATTGGTTGCATGGAAGAAAGATGAATAAATGGGCTTTTATAAGAATAGAATAGCATTTTGGAGATTACTAATACTACTATTTATGAATAATAACATGAATAAGTGAAATTCACTGATGAACACATTCTCAGTATTTATTTAAATACAGAAATACCAGGAAGTATTTCTCTATTCATTAAAGCTGAGTAAGTTTTCTTTATGTTCATTTCTCTGCAAAGGACCCTGATAGAGATTTGGTTAGTGATGAAATGAGATAAGGGGTAAAATGAGAAGAGAGATGAGACTTGGGTAATCCACTTGTGTATAAATACTGAAAATAAATGGGACATTATCATTTTTGAAATATTTACTTGACTCAGGGTACAGATTCAAGACATAAATTTAGAAAGGGCTACTAAAATTCAAATATCATCTTCCAGTCTATTTCTGAAAAAAATATAGGATATTTTTCAAATAAAGGATCATATACAAATGATATACAAATATCAAATATATTTTGATACATTGATAAATATATACAAATATAAAAAAAAACCCATATACAAATAAAGGATCATATACAACAACACAACCTATTAATTTCTGAAAGCCAAAATTTAACCCCTTGTATCTTAGATCATTTCTATAGAATAAAAATAAAAAAGGTATACTTAAAACTACATACCAATAATAAGAGTTTTTTTTTAAGTCATCTCAATGCTCAACATGGGGCTCAAACTCACAACCCCAAGACCAAGAGTTGCTTGTTTCACCAACTGAGCCAGCCAGGTGCCCCAATAATATCAGTTGCTACTAATAATGAAGCATTCTAGGGGCGCCTGGGTGACTCAGTCGGTTAAGCGTCCGACTTCGGCTCAGGTCGCGATCTCGCGGTTCGCGACTTCGAGCCCCGCAGTCAGGCTTTGGGCTGATGGAGCCTGCTTCTGATTCTGCGTCTCCCTCTCTCTCTGACCCTCCCCCGTTCATGCTGTGTCTCTCTCTGTCTCAAAAATAAATAAACGTTAAAAAAAAATTTTTTTTTAAAATAATGAAGCATTCTTTTTACCTTAACAGTGTGTCTTTCTCTTAATAATTTAGCACCTAGCACGGTTTCTTAAAAAAAAAGTAATTTCTATGTTTATTGAATGAATGATAATCAATGAGTTTTGGGTGTTTTAGTTTTCTTTTTATTTTTAGAGAGTGAGAGAGCATGAGTAGAGGAGAGGAGTAGAGGGAGGGAGAGAGAGAGAGAGAGAGAGAGAGAGAGAGAATCCCAAGCAGGCTCCACACTCAGAGCCTGACACAGGGCTTGATCCCACAACCCTGGGATCATGACCTGAGCCGCAATCAAGAGTCAGATGTTCAACTAACTGAGACACCCAGCCACCCTGCAGCTTTTTATAGACAAATTGTATTTCTTGTTCAGACCTTTCAAGAAGATAGAGGCTTGAGAACTTTTGAAGGAAAACATGTAAATGTGGCCTGTGGAAGAGTTTGCAAGTTTTGTCCAATATACCTTCCTCCTTTTTCCTTAGCAATATCAGTACAATTTCTAATATACAGCTGGGCACCACGCTACCTGGAATACAACCCACATTTCTCACGGCCCATCCAGCAAGGTGGGCCCTGTAAAATAAGTGATGGCCAAGAGGTGGAAGGAGAGGTTTCAAGTTTGACTCTTGGCAAGGGTCCATAAGGGAAAAGGATGCCCACTGCTTTGTCCCTTCCCTTTCCTGCTGGCCAGAATGTGGATAGGAAGGGCTCTAGCAGCCACCCTGGGCCAGGTGGAACAGCAAAGCTCAAGTGGCCCAGGGCTCTCACAACACCTGGGAACTGTGGTACTAGCTGGAAACCACAAGCTGTTGTTGTTGTTGATAAGTAAAAGCTTACGTAATTAAGTCCTTGCTAATTGGGGTTTATGTCATATACATCAAACCTAATTCTAATCAATAGTTGTATAAAGAGCCCTAACATGGTTACCTGTTCTATGTACTTGTCATGGATTCTGTGACTCAAGGTTGAGGCTCAATTTGTTTTGGCTATAGATGTCCAATTTATCTAGAACCATTTTTTGGAAAGGTTCTTCCATTGAATTTCTTTTGTACATTCGCCAAAAATCAGTTCGTCATGTTAGCATGGGTCTATTTAGTTTATTCTTTTTATGTGCATTTTTAAAGTTTATTTATTTATTTATTTTGATAGAGAGAGAGACCGCAAGCAGGGGAGGGTCAGATAGACAGGGGGACAGAAGATCCAAAGTGGGCTCTGTGCTAACTGCAGAGAGCCCTTCACAGAGCTCAAACCCACGAACCACAAGATCATGACCTGAGCCAAAGTCAGACACTTAACCAACTGAGCCACCCAGGAGCCCCTGGTTTGTTCTTTTTGTTACTGAATAGTATTCCACGTATGGACATACTAATGTCTTTATCCATTCACTGAATGTTGGACATTTGGTTTTTTATTTTTGTTTTTGTTTTTGCTTTTGGCTATTATGAATAAAGTCGCTGGGAACACATACCAGTTTTTTACATGGACCTTTGCTTTTGTTTCTCTTGGATAAATATCTAGGAGTAGGAGTGAGGGATTGTATGGTAAGTATATGTTTAACTTTATAAGAAATTGCCAAGCTGTTTTCCAAAGTGGCTACACTATTTTACATCTGCACAAGCAATGTGTGAGAGTTCCAATTGTTCTATATCCTTGTCAACACTTAGTATTGTCAGTCTCTTTGATTATAGCCACTCTAGTGGGTATGTAGTGCTATCTCATTGTGGTTTTAAAATCCATTTCCCTGGGATGCCTGGGTGGCATGGCTCAGTTGGTTAAGCATCCCAACCTTGGTTTGGGCTCAGGTCATGATGTTGTGGTTTTGTGAGTCTGATAGCACAGAGCCTGCTTGGAATTCTCTCTCTCTCTCTCTCTCTCTCTCTCTCTCTGCTCCTCCCCAGCTCAAGCAGTCTCTGTCTGTCTCAAAAATAAATAAACTTTAAAATGCATTTCCCTAATGACAAATGATGTTGGATATTGTTTCGTGTGCTTACTCACCATTTGTGCATCTTATCTTTTTCTCATTTTTAATTTTACTTTTGGTCTTACTAATTATGTGTCTAAACAACACCAAATAAGTATTTTGAGGGAGCTTACTGTCAAAGGGATCTCGAAGTAGTTCTTCCCAGGCTCAAAGGATCTTAGAGCTTTAAGAAAACAAAAGTTGCTCCTCATTTAAAAAGAGAGAGAGAGAACTTTGTAATTTATCTGGTGTGTGTATATATTTGGATTTCCATGTACATACTTAGTTGTTTAAAGACCAATATGTAACTAATTAACTGAAAAAACAGTGCTTACTATTCATTCTCTGGTGACTTAAAGTGAACGTGATATTTTGGTGGTCATAGTGCTAACTGCATGTTGAAGGATTTAACTTCTTCAAGTCAGGGTTTTAGCGTTTTAGTGAATAACTCTTCTAGGTAATTTTTCTGACTCCTCCCAAAGGTAATCATTCCTTCTTCTAACTTTGAAAAGCCTCTCTGTGCTGCAAAAGATGCATCTCGGGACACGCCTTTTTTAGAAATAAGTGCCACAAATCCAGAAGGTAATGGCACTAGAGAGGGATGGAAGGCAGTGGAATATTCTGTCTTGCTTTTCATTTCTTCCTTTTTTTTTTTTTAATGTTTAGTTATTTATTTTGACAGAGAAAGAGAGAGCAAGTTGGGGAGGGACAGAGAGGGAGAGAGAGAGAATCTCAAGCAGGCTCCACACTGATGCAGAGCCTGATGCACGGTTCAAACTCACGAACCATGAGGTCATTACCTGAGCTGAAAACAAGAGTCAGACACTTGACTGAGCCACCCAGGCGCCCTTTGCTTTTCATTTCTATCCAGTAGTTTAAAGACCGGTGGTAGATTTGAGACCAGGGTCCACCAGGCACTGTAAGACCTATGATGCCAACCCAGGAGTACAAGTTAACCACGCTGTCAAAGGTGTTAACCTGCTAACACAGAGGGCAATTCCTCATTCCTCTACTTTCATTCCTTTTTAAAGCAAATTTACCAAAATAGAAGAGAGTTCGGTAAGCATCAGTTCTTTGGCAGTGAAATGTGCTGCCTCAGAGAGGGTAAGCTCCCCATCATTGGAAATATTCCGCCATATGGTGCGTGACATCTGACAGGAGTGATGTGGAAGTCAGCAATCAGTTGCATTGTTTAATATCTTAATTTTATTTACTAATTAATTTGATCGAATTGCAATGCCCAGAGGCAGTTGGCCTAGTAAAGAGATTGGGTTAGAGAGTCTGACCTTCCGATCCTCAGCTTCAAAATGGCGATAATAGTACGAGGTAGAACATGAGAATTAGTGTTTTGTGAATAAAATGTCTGCCAATATGCTTGGCTCATAGTAGAGGGTCAATAAATAAGAATTCTTATTCTCATATTTCAGTCTTCCTTGTCTATAGCTTAAGTTAACCACTTAAACATTAGAAGTGATCATTGTGATAGGTTTTTATTTTTATTTTTACTTTAAAGTTTATTTATTTATTGTGAGAGAGAGAGAGAGAGAGAGAGAGCATGCGAGCAGGGAAGGGGCAGGGAGGGAGAGAGAATCCCAAGCAGTCTCCACAACTTGCAGAGCCCGATGCGGGGCTCGAACTCACAAGCTCTGAGATCGTGACCTGAGCAGAAACCAAGGACTGAAAACTCAACTGGCTGAGCCACCCGTGCACCCCAGTGATAGGTTTTTATTTTAAGGTTACATTTTGTTATGGGTCGTTTTCAATAATTGGCCACTTATCACGTGTCAAGCTGTGTGTTAAGTGCTTTACATATGGATTCTCACAAAACTAATAGGAAGTAGGTTTCTTTATCCTTATTTTACAGGAAGCAGAGACACATAAAAGTGAAGTAACTTGCTCCAAATTCTTCAGTTAGTAAGAGGCAGAGATGGAATCCAAAGTCAAATCCTGACATTGGTATTTTAACTGCTACTGACCCCTGCCTGCCTTCTTTATTTTACTTGCATTCTAAGCTTGAACTAATCCAAAACTCGCCTGGCCTGAAACTTGCCCTCCGCTATGTTTGCAGGTATCATTGCAGATATCATTTTATAAACGTATTGGAACCTACCATGTATAAACTTGAACAATATGTGATCTCTTTAGCATACCTACGTTTTCTACCCTATAGGCCGAAGACCTAGAAACTGGTTTCTTCCAACTGGTATTCCATTCAACAAATATAGATATAAAAAAATATCAAAAAATTCCCCCAAGGATCAGTGCGACAATGAACATTGGCATTTGCTAATGTTGATTTTTAATTAACATATTGAAAAGAAACGAACAGGGGCGCCTGGGTGGCGCAGTCGGTTAAGCGTCCAACTTCAGCCAGGTCACGATCTCGCGGTCCGTGAGTTCGAGCCCCGCGTCAGGCTCTGGGCTGATGGCTCGGAGCCTGGAGCCTGTTTCCGATTCTGTGTCTCCCTCTCTCTCTGCCCCTCCCCTGTTCATGCTCTGTCTCTCTCTGTCCCAAAAGTAAATAAACGTTGAAAAAAAAAATTAAAAAAAAAAAAAAAGAAAAGAAACCAACAAGCTTGAATATTATCTTTATAACTTTTTCTCATTTCTTTTCTTTTTCACCTTTGAACTTTTTTTAATGTTTATGTATTTTGAGAGAGAGAGAGAGAGAGAGAGAGAATGGAGGGAAGGGGCAGAGAGAGGGAGAGAGAGAATCCCAAGCAGGTTCCACACCTTCAGTGCAGAGCCCCATGTGGGGCTCGATCTCACAAACTACGAGATCATGACCTGAGCTGAAACCAAGGGTCGGACACTTAACCAACTGAGCCACTCAGACACTCCTTCTTCACCTTTGAGCTTTTTAAAATGTTAATTTTCAAACTACAATTTAGATTGTGTTTCAAAAATTAAAATCCCCAGCAACACAACCTCTTAGTGATTCTCTTTTTCTATTTTAATCTGGCTCCTACCTGGGGGAAGCTCAAGGAAATAGATGTTTCTTATTGCATGACCTGATGGTCAAAGAAGTCAAAGAAGTCACCCTGTAAGAGAGGGAAGAAATTACAGGAGCAAGGGCTCCCTGCTTCTAAGCTCTGTCTGTGTGTGTGTGTGTGTGTGTGTGCAGCTCAATTCTAGTTTTTGAGTATGCTTTTAAGATTTTTACATATGGGGGAGTGCACAGATTGGGCATCAAATGGATGGTACTGTAAACAGTTCTATTTATATAGAATAACTTTAAACGAAACAGGGTCCTTTTAATTAGATTGTGAACCATTAGAGCCAAGGATGTTTTTCTTCTTTGTATCGCCTGCTGCGGGTGAAGAATATTGAATTCTCATTAAATCATAGAACCTGGACTTGAGAATTCACGTGGCTCAATTTCTCACTCAATAAATATGGCCTTTTGAATAGCCCAGTGATAGGAGTTTCCCATCTCAGGCAGCAACTAATTCTACTTGTGTTGAATACTTCTAATTATTATTTAAAAATTTTTTTAACTTATTTTCTTTTAATTTTTTTTCAATATTTATTTTTGTGAGAGAGAGAGAGAAAGAGGGAGAGAGGCAGAGTGCAAGTGGGGCAGGGGCAGAGAGAGAGACAGACACAGAATCCTAAGTAGGCACCAGGCTCCGAGCTGTCAGAACAGTTCAATGAGGGGCTTGAACCCATGAACCGTGAGATCATGACTTGGGCCAAAGTTGGACACTTCACAGACTGAGCCACCCAGGCGCCCCTTGAAAGAACCAAGAAAGAAAAGAAAAAGAAAAAAATCCAACATTGAACCCAAACCTGGTGATTTGTACCCATTTTTCATTTTTTTCCCCACATGATGATTATTCAGGTTTTCACACATCATTTGTGTTTTCCTTTACACCTCTCCTCTGGGAACACGAGAATCACTGGGACGGGGGCCGTTTCTTGGGAGACTTTCACACGACAGCACACATCCTGGACTGGCATCTGACAAATCCTCAGGGCTAAGGGAAGAGAGCCCCTGTAGCAGCGAGGTTCTCTAGGAAGTTGAGGCTGAGAAAGAGACTTGCATATTGAGAGGGAGGAGTCTTCCACCGAAGAAAAGGGGAGGAAGCAGAACCTGGAGGGCAGATCAGTCAGAAGGCCATCAGACTGGACCAAGTTGGCTAGCCCCATGACGAGGGCAGCACAGAGATTGCTGCTCAAGGAGTCTTGCACTGAGGGGAAATGGCCAGGCCTTTGCACCATTATCTTGTTCAGTTATTGGCTGGGGATTCCCCCCGGCCCCCAAGAGTGTGATCTTGTCTTGAAAAGCTGAGGCAGAGCCTCCTAGTTGCTGAGAGCTAGAGGGGATCAGACAATGACACTCCCCACAGCTGGGCAACGAGTCATTTCTGAAATGAGCAGCACATTCTGCCTGCCCCGGAAGGGTGGTGGGGGGATGAGAGGGGGAGGGATGGAAGAATCTGACAGAGAAGTCTTGACAAGTCTTGATGAATGGTCAGTTATACAGGCAAGAGGTTACAGGTAACCTTGATTACTAGGACAGCACTGCCATCAATAGACATAGCTTGGTTAGGAAACAGCCTCTTCCCAATGTACCCACAGCTGCCTTTTACTGAAAGTAGCCTAATTATTTTCTGCATAAGTTGCCACGGCTTGTGCCTTCTATGTTGAGTGACTAACCATGCTCTTTCGCTGTGACTGATAGGGCTGGCCAGGGGATTGATCCACAGCCCATGGCAGCCATATGTAGGCTGAAGATGGCTTGATGTGAAACTGTCCATTCTGAATGGGGACAAAACAACTCAACACTCTCATCTTGGAAGGCTCAAATGTTAAGTGTCCAAGGAGAGCTTGAAGCAGGTGCTCAGGCTTTATTCTATTTTTTTTTTAATTTTTATTTATTTTTGAGACAGAGAGAGACAGAGCATGAACGGGGGAGGGTCAGAAAGAGGGAGACACAGAATCTGAAACAGGCTCCAGGCTCTGAGCTGTCAGCACAGAGCCCGACGCGAGGCTCGAACTCACGGACCGCGAGATCATGACCCGAGCCGAAGTCGGCCGCCTAACCGACTGAGCCACCCAGGCGCCCCGACTCAGGCTTTATTCTAAAGGACACTAAGCTATTGTTCTTTTCTCCTGCTGCACTGAGTAGCCCAGAGACATGAGGAATCTAGAAGCCCGAAAGAAGCAACATGTCCTTTGCTACCCAATATCCTTGTAGTAAATCCCGATCATCACAGGTGATCTGGGCATATCACTTCCTTAAAAGAGTGTTTTTGAGTTCCAAAATGAGAGTGCTGATGGTTATTTCTTCTTTCTAAAAGTGGGTGAAAAAATGAAGCTTGGTCCTGAGCCTCTAAGAACTGTCCCTTAGTTCTTGGTTTGAGCAAAGTTGTACACTTTGGACATATCCAGCTTGTCTCCTCACCTCCCAAGGTTATTTTGCCCAGAGCAGGAGAGGTCACTAAATTTTGAATGTCAGGCTGCACTTTGATGGCATTCCAAAAAACAATCAGGCTACCCCAAAGTTGCCTAAAGTGATTATTTTCTGCATAATATTTTTCTACACTATTTTGCTCTCTTGCACTGAGTTCCAGAAAGATAGAGTGACTTGTGCAATAAACTTCTACTTTTGCTTTGCCATAAAATAGTCCTACCATCTGTGTTTTCACTCATTCATTTACATGTTTATTCGTTTTTGCACCCCCTACACCCCCACGACCACCATTGCACGTATCCTGCCCAACCGAGTTCAAATGCATTGAGTGGGCAGATATATTTTAGGGTCTTTGTAATTCTATCCTGCTCTTTGTAATTTTAATCATGTCACTCAAGAAGCCAGATGTGATGTTTGTGTGTAGCTTGGATAGGCTAAGGAGAGGCCTGGTTAGAATAAGGGATTACAGTTCTGCACCCACTTCCAATGTGTACAGAGATTTCCACCCCACACCACCAAGCAATTCTCAGACACCAGCTGGGTGTCTTATGATTCAACTGAATTCGGACACTATGTACTGGAAGAAAGCATCAGCTTCCATATGTTAAGGGCTCAGTACTCCAAGACGGCTCCCTCCCCCAATCTTCAGACTCCAGCCATCAGCCCAGGTTGTCAACTGCACTTCTGACCAATGGGCTGTAGATCAGAGGTTCCATGACACCCTTCTTGGGTTCAATTAATTTGCTAGAATGGCTCAAAGAACTTAGAGAAACTTTCTCTTACCACATCACCACTGTGTTTATAAAAGCAGGTAACTCGGGAATAGCCAGATGGCAGAAATTCATAGGGCAGGGCATAGGGAAGAGATCAGGAGCTTCCACTACCTCTGGGAGTGTGCCACTGTCCCCAAATCTCCATGTGTTCACCATGTGTTTTCTGAATCTTGTCCGTTTGGGTTTTTATAGAGGCTGCATTACTGATTACTACTACATTACTGCAAGACTGATTAGGTCATTGGCCATTGGTCACCAATGGCCAATGATTCAACCTCCAGCCCCTCTCCTTTCCCCAGAAATGCAGGGGATGGGACTGAAAGTTCCAACTCTCTTATCACTAGGTTGGATCTCCTGGCAACCGGCCCCCATCCTTAGGCGCAATCCAAAAGTTGCCTTATTAACATAACAAAAGACACCTTTGTCACCCTCCTCACTTTGGAAATTCCAAGGGTTTTAGGAGCCAGAAATGTGAGGGACAAAGACCAAATGTAGATTTCATATTATAAATCACAATATCACAGGACTAATTACTTGCTTCATAGCAGGACTTTTGTTTCCATTTTTTAAAAAATAAAAATATTCACCACAGGATCATCTTAGAATGTCTCCATGTCTACATTTAAACTCTTTGATGTACCCAATTTGAATTTACACTTCATTGTCCTCAAAAAGTAGTGATCAAGTTAAGTAGATATAATATGCTTGAAATAACTGCTCTTCATAATTGTAGACGACACATAGCGATAGCTTCGCTTTTTTTTTTTTTTTTGCTTTTATATGGCTAAAAATACTTGAAAAAACTGAAGAAACACGGACGCATGACTTAAAAGAGGCCAAGAGGCTCTCAAAATGAGGACTGAGGATCTAAAATAATCTGCCACTTTATGTCACGCCAACCATAAACGCAAGCCACTTTCACACTAAGGGTAAACGAGACATGGTGACAACACCTTTGGAGTATGATTCTCAAGTACAGTAATGCGGACATGATAGAGCAGGTACTATTTTGCCCCATTTGGTGAAAGGAAGAAACAGACCATGGTTTTCTCCTACGTTGTCATTGTTTTAAGTAGCTATTATTTTCACACGATTCACAACTCAAAAGGTGCTATCCAAGATGCAGGGAAAAGTCTCCCTCCCACCCCATCCCAGGGGAACGTGAACCTTCCTTGGCGTTTGACAGACACCTCCTTGCCCAGCACTCACCACCTCCGTTCATTGGCTCATTCAACAAATATTTACTGAGACTTATCTAGTGCTAGGCACTACTCACAGGTGTAAGGATACAGCAGACAATAAAACAAAAACCCTGATCGTCTGGAACTGACACCTTAGGGGTGTAGAGGGCAGAAAACAAGGAAAAGTAAAATATAAAGTATGTCTGATGGTGAGAAGCGCTATCCAGGATAAGGAGCACCAGATTGGGGAAGGTGCTGTTTGTGAAGATTGGGCTCGCAAGGCCTTTCTGATAAGGAGATATTGAAACAGATATGTGAACAAAGTAAGCAAGCAGGACATATGGCTCTTTGGAGAAAGCTTACTGGCTAGAAGGAAAAGGAAATGCAAAGACATTCTAGAAAGACTTGTTTCTTGGACTGCTCTTCAACTTCTGTTCCTCTTCCAAAGGGAGGCTCGTGGGAGAAATCACCTTTTCAATATTTTATTTAAATCCTAAGGTTGGGGGCGCCTGGGTGGTTCAGTCGGTTAAGCTTCCAACGTCTGCTCAGGTCATGATCTCACGGTTCATGGGTTCGAGCTCTGCATCGGGCTCTATGCTGACAGCTCAGAGCTTGGAGCCTGATTCATGGATTGTCTCCCTCTCTCTATGCCCCTCCCCTGCTCGTCTCTCTCTCTCTCTCTCTCAAAAATAAATTAAAAAAAAAAAAACATTAAAAAAAATTTAAACCCTAAGGCTGAACTTGAGTTGGTCACGGTGTCTTTGTTTCAAACCTAGCAACAATAGGTATTAATCGGGCCATTTACTTATAGGAAAGGATTACTTTTTTTTTTTTTTTGGAAAGGATTACTTTTTAAAGTAAGCTTTATGATGAATGTGGGACTTGAACTCATGACTCCGAGATCAAGAGTCATGCTCACCAACTGAGCCAGCCGGGCTCCCTAAGAAAGGATTGTTTAATATATAAGTGTACTTTGCTTAACTAAGCACTTTTTTTGGTGGTGGGTTGGGCGGGGGGCGGAAAGGGTAAGATATGTGTTGATTATATTTTCATAAGCAAATTGTTTTAAAACGTTATGCAATTTTGTACCAGCTCTGAACCCAACAAGCATCATGCGTCCTTCTAACCTCTCTTCAATGATAACTTTAGGGCAGTGGTTCTTGCATGGGGGCAATTTTGCACCCCAGGGCACATCTGGTAATGTCTGGAGGCATTTCTAGTTGTGACAACTGCATTGGAGGGGGAGTTGCTGCCGGCCTCTAATGGATGAAGACTGGGGATTCGGCTAATGGTCTTATAGCGGTGAACAGGACTGCTCCCCAAACAGCAATTATCTGGTTCCAAATATCAACAGTGCCAAGGTTGAGAAACTCTGCTCTAGGATAACAAGCTTAAACTAAAACTTACAGGAGAGAGGGAAGGTTTATCTTACGGGGCCAACATTTCATCCAGTGCCCAAGTAGTCCAAACAGGGAAAGTAAGGACCAGAGGCCAAGTCTGACCTTGGGACCCCCATTTTTTTCAGAGGTCAAACACCAATTTACAAGGCCACTCAACCCAAGAAACTCAATGGCCAGGGAGTTCTGTGAGGCCCAGTAGACTCCTGGCTTTCCTATTTTCCAGCACCTTGCTTCTTTTATTGTGTGCTTTTAAAAATTCCCTTCTTCTGCCCAAGATGTGTTTTCTTCAGGGTATCAAAAAATTTGTTTTGTATTTATGCAGGAAAGAAAAAAAAATTTTTCAAATACATGGCTATAGTGGCTTATAAAATTGTGGATTAAGTTTCTCTGCTGAAAGCGTTTTCAGTAATGGAGGGCAGAAAGGGGTGCATGTGAAGGGATGAGCAGTATAATGATGCCGTCACCCAGATAACCATACTCCGGGTGAAAGAAAACCGTCCTAGCCACTCAGTAGCAGGAGAAAAAGGAGAGGAGCGTGATGTCTCTGTTCTCAGTTTCCGACCAGGTTTGGGAAAGCCCGGGATATTAATATTTTTTGGTACCTAATTTATGTTGCATCCAGTCACCTTGTATAGGAATAAAGAACTGGAGCCAGGGGATTGGTTTAGAGCTTGCTTGAAACTACATATATACCCTTAGCAATGTGGTGTCCCCACTCCTCAGTGATATGGACACCACAAGGGTATGAGCTCTGTGTTTTGCTCTTATGAGCGTAATGACTAGAAGAATAGCTACCTTTTTAATTGTGGCCTTAAAGGCAGGTGCCGTGTTAAAAACTACATCCATTATCTCACTTAATCTTTAGGCTACCTCCGGCTATAGAGGTGATATATATCTATATTAGAATATGGATATTCTGAGGAAGCAGGGCTCAGAGAGGTAAAGTAACGTGCTCAAGCTCACATAGCAGAGACCAGAAAGAAACCGGGACTCCCCATAGCTGAGTTCTTAGGCTCCTCCCGTGTGCCTGTGACAGCTGTGACCTAGGTTGTCTCTTGTGTTCTAAGGAATCTCTGAGAATGTTTCCCATTCCCCTCTTTCCAAATGAAAGGTAGGCATTTCTAACACAATTCAATGAAAGGACACACACCTTAATAAGCTTTAGGGGTAGAAAATGTCACATTTTCCCCTCCTGTGCGGTTCTAGATGACCACGGCTCTTCTAAACTCCGATATTTTACTTACATCACTCCAAAGCATCAAATTTCTCTTTGAATGTTGATTTTTACACACACACACACACACACACACACACACACAATGATTCTCAGTTTCAAGTGGATTCCTATAATTCCATAGCACCTCATCCACATTTCTGATGGTGCATGCATCATGCTACATTTCATTTGTTCAGCATATATGTTTGAGACCTTGAAATGCCAGGCAGTGTTCAGGTACTAGGGATTCAGCCATGAATCAAGATGCAAAAGTCCCTCCCTCACCCAGCTCGAGCTCGCATTCTAGTTGGGGGAAACTGAAGATAAAATGGGGAAATGTAGGGCAGGTCAGTTGGTGATAAGTGATATGGAGAAAGATCATGCAGGGAAAAAGGTAGGAGGGGTGGGAGAAAAGCTGCCATTGTTGGGCCTTTTTGCTTACTCACCTTCTCAAGGACAGACACCAGTTGAACTTCTGGAACTTATCACCTTTCTTACTGCCTGACCTCGTGAGGCTCCGGAAATATTTGTTGATTGCACGCACAGGATGCACGTTTCATGGAGCTCACTTAGTATGGAAATAGTTTGCTTTTCACAGCTTTTGGTGAAGGATGTATTGGTTGTACTACTAAAGGCCTTTCCAAGAAGGAAGTGACTATTTATTTTTGGGGTGGGTTCTCTGCTTTCTATGGTTTTATCAGGACCCAGTGTATGCTGGCAGTTTTTGAATAGAGTTCCAGCATAAGCCCACAGAGAACAAAAAATAGACTTGGTCAGCAACGATGAAGCTTATTCCTTTTATGGGAAAGATGAGAAATGAGAAATTAAAAGGCAAGAAATAAGGCCGGTGTCAGAAAAGGAGACAAGAAAAAGCGATGAACAGAAACAAGGAAGAAACAGCAGAGAAGGACGTAGAAGAGAGTGAGTTGCTAGAAAAAGCCTCAGCCCCGATAGGAGAAACCCACAAACCCTAACTCTAATTCAGCTTAGAGAATTCGAGAGAGGACCATGGAGCAGGGAGAAGAGGAAGCCTCCACTAGTAAACCCAAGGCAGAGAATCCTAATTTATTTCGATTTTTGACTGATCGTTAACTATTCCTAAGTGTCTAGTAAGAGCTTATATTTCCTCCCACCTGATACAACTATCCTAAGTAATCTTCACAGTCCTTGACATCGGGAGGAGAAACTTTGGAAAGGAGCACCCAGGAGACAAGCCTTTTGATGTGACAGATGGATCAGGAAGTACAGTGAATGCAGGGTTGGTGCCGTGGGTCCTGAACGGGGTCAACACAAGTCCTGGCTCCCGAAACTTAGCAGTGGAAAACACAGACGGACAAATGTAAAATTTTATGAGATCTATAAGGAAAGCACTACTCACGCCAATTAATAAGTCTCCTCAAAAATAGTCCGAAGCAAGAAGTGAGATCTCTTTTTAACGACCACTTCATGATAATTTGGATGCACTCAGCGTCTGTCTCATAGGGTTGAGGATTCTTGTCTATCTTGTGGTACCAACCACACCTGCTATTTGACTGCTTGCTGACCTGGGAGAAGGAAAGGCAAAGAGATGTCGATGACTATAACTCAAGTGGCCGCAAGTGGGTGGCAGTCGGCGGCCAGGTTGAGGAAGTGGGAATAGGTGGGCACTGGTAAGTGCTCCATATTGCCCGCCACAGAATGTCAAGACTCCTCCTCATGGTAGTACTATTTCTTCTGAAGACATTATCAAACTGAGACCATGAGAGAAGCTCTTCACATTTTCCAGAACCTTCCCCGTCTCAGAGGAATGGGGATTAGCACGGTCTACCACAAATTTATTTCAGGAAAACCAGGTATTTTCTTCCTTTTCCTTCTCACAAACGCTCTAGGAGTACATGGAGGCACAGAGTGGTCAAGTAATGTACTCTGGGTCTCACTGACTGGTCATTGCTGGAGTCAGAATTTGAACGTAGCCCTGACTTGTTTGAGTGCTTCTCACTCCCTCTGCCTGCTCCTGCCTGGTATTCACAGGAGGGGAGCTGTGGAGCGCTAACAGCATGTAGGAGACCTAAGGATATAAAAGGGAGCCATTTATTGTCTTTTCTCTCATTTTTTTCTTCTGAAACCTCTTCCCCCAAATGAAAAAAAAAATGTTTTGTGTTGGCATATTTAAAAAAGATTAAATACAATTTAAGATGAGACGTTCATAAGGCTTTTCAGCTGTATCTTCAACAAAATGAAAAATGTTTAACTGATTATGAGATCCTTACAGTGAATGATATCCTACAGTCATCCGTTTATCTCTTCCATGTGTACTCCTCAATCTAGAACTCCCACTGTTGCCTTTTTTTTTTTTTTTGTCAATGCATCATGGCAAGGAGCATCTAATCATTAGTCTCAAAAAATCAAATATTTGAAGCTATTATATAAAAAAGGTTCCTGGCTTCATCACCGATCCAGGCATTGGGGGAAGGGTAATGACTAGACCAATTTATATTTTCTGGAGCACTTACAGCCTCCAACTGAAAATGCATCCTGGCAGGAAGTGCTTTAATTATTAAGATCAGCATATTGTTTGCCTTGCAGACAGGCTCTGAGAAAAGTGTCCCTTAGAGTCAGAGTGGGGAAGGGAATCTGCTTAAGTAGCAATCAGTCAAGCATTATCTTTCAAAATATTTACAGATTAACAGATAGAGAGGTCACAGTTTCTGTGGTACCGACACCCCAACGTATTTTTGGTTCGCTTCTCTCACGGAGAGTCGAAGACAACAGAAAGATTGTGGATATTAGTTATCAATGTGGGAGGCCCCACAAAAGACAGGGAGGGGCGACTGGTTTGCTGACTGAACGGAACAGGGGCACAGTCGAGAAGACGGGAGAGGAGGCCTGCCAGTGACCACCAATAGGACGCTCCATGCGAGGCCCGAACTTGCCTCTTCGTGACATCATCGAGTTGGGTGCTCTCCAGAGCTACGAGAGATCCAAGAAAGGGATAAGGAATATAAAAAGCTATTCATAGGAGAGCTGCTGTCTTCAAAAGAAAAGAATGCGTAGGATAAAACAATGTCATTTGAAACTCCAGCAAATGGATAGGAAAGGTGTGACCACTTTTTAGTTCCTCAGTTTTAAGATAACTGTACCTGATGAGGGTGGTGTCTACAAGTAACCTGAAGACTTGAAAGTCCGTCTTATGTCACAACTCCAAGGTTGGAGGAGGGGAGCACTGCTCTGAGGCCTCAGGTTTATTTGGAAGAGCTTTACCTTTCTCTTCAGTTGAAGTTAAACACACGGATGGGATTAAGATGAAATGATCTTCATACAACTTTAACTTAGTCCCATGACAAGCCACACCAATGGTTATGTATTATCAGTTAATATTTTAATAAATTCTGCAACTGTCTAGCCTTATTTTATTGCATTATTATTTTTACTAGTCACATTATTATTTCTTATTGCATTGTATTTTCACGTGTGCACATTAAGAGTTTCAGCTTATGAAAACTAAGCATTTAAAAAAAAAAAAAAAAAAAACACCAAATATTTTGACCCTATTTGAACGTCTCCATTACAAGAATATTAGACCAGGACCTTCAAAGAATGGCAATGACTCCAGCCTATTTTAATCTCCCAGAGGTCTTGTCTAAAGCCAAGTCCTCCTTTGCCAGCTATCGCTCAGGCAAAGATTTTGAGAGATACAATTAAGAAAAAAAAAAAAAAAGACTTCAAGTTCATTTCCATTTGGAAGGATGGAAGGAAATCGAAATGCTTGTTGAGAAGCAGGAAGTAGTCAGAGTGCTATACAGCTCCCGGGCCAGAAGGCATAAGCATGAATTATGGTGCTCCGGAATTTGTTGAAATTACAAAGCACACGTGGCCGCTGATGTTGGGGATATGGTTTTAAATTTTGCAGGACAGGAAAAGATTTTCAGGTGTTTGTCCAGATGTTTGGTCTGGGGTTCTGTGAGCACGTCCCTCCTCCTCCAGATGGCACGACCTTTGCCCAGCTCTGCCTCTGACACATCTACCCTCTAAAACATGAGCAGAAACCTGCCTCCGTCTGTTAATACTTAGGATGAAAAATTCAACAATACGGCCTTTAGAAAGGTAAGGATGTGTTGTCCCAAGAGAAATCCTCAGTATTTCAAGATCCTGAGATGATTATAATTCAAGAGTAAGTCTAAGGACTCTTCCTGGAATGGTTTGCAAAAATAAGGAATATGAGGTTACTTATGTGTGTGTGGCAAAAAATTGTATCTGGCAAGAATTTCTCCTCCTTTCTTTCTCAGCCTTTTTTCTGAAAGTGGGTGGATGCTTCTTGTAATTACGGGACGTTTAATGGACACACGAGCTTTTTTGCAGTATTGATGGCTTATTCTTAACTTGGCTTCATTCCTCATAAACTGGCAAACCCTAAAAGACGCCATCAGCAGCTTAGAATTCCATGTGTGTTGAAAAGTGCAAACAATTTAGAACAAAAATCAATCAGCACATTTATAATTAACAATGGTTAATTTTAAAGGGAAAATACACCAAACATAACAATTTCGTAGCAAAACTAAACTGCACAGAATAACCAGGTGCTTATTGACTTATAGAGTATTAAACTTAGCCCTTGACCTTGTTTAATTAAAACAAAATCCTCTACCCCCCCTACTCTAAAGGACTACACAATTTTCTCCCTCTAAAAATAGATGAACTCCCTTTCTCATGAATGCCATGCTTCTCCCCCCCCCCCCCGCCCCGCCCCCAGGCCTTTGGTTCTTTTTGTTGGCAAGGAGTTTCAGCTTCTAGTGATCTTGTAAAAACTTGGAACCCTCAGGCAGTGGGGACAAAGTGTCTAAGTCTCCCCTTTAGGTCTGGGGCCTCCGCAGGACCCACAGGGGACCATCTCTGATTTGTCCCTCACCACAGCCACATTCCAGGTGGATGCCAAGTAAATAAATATTTGTTGACCAAAGTGTCCCAAACACAAGTCATTCTTGAGGTTCTCTGAAAGCGTGCTTGTTATTTATTAAGCGCCCCAGTGGGTCAGAGAGTCAATGAATTTCAGAGCTGGAAGGGATTTGAACGGTGACCTGGTCCAACCCCTTCATTTTATAAACAAGGAAATTGAGATCCAGAGAAAGGCACCCTGCCCAAGGTCACACACCTAGTTCTCAGCAGAGCTGGAAGCAGAATTCCCAGCCCAGGCTGCTTCACCCTCTGCAGTTGCATTGCGCCTAATCAGACCTGATCCCTGCTTACAAAAGATTTATAATTTCATCCTACCACATTTTTGAAGTTTGACGTATTTGCATAATCAGAATTGTAGAGTTGGGATCTACTTTTGGATTTAGGGGGAAACTGCGATGAGAAGACAGAAATAGCAGAAAAATGAACACCCCTACCATATATATTTAAAAAATCAATTTGGCTTTATTTATATCCCACTTTGTCCCCAGAAAGATGTTAAGAAGTTTTTAAAGGGACATACAATATAACAAAATAAAACAAGTAAGGACAATACTCTAAAAACAAGTTAAGAAAAAACGACAAAGAAGGAAATAAAGGTAGTAAAGTAAGTTGGGAACTAGAGCGAGATTAGTGTACAAAGTACACCCGATAAGCCCTAGATATTTGCTTCAAGGAGGCTACACATTTGCCAAGCCTCCAAACAGGAAGCATGAACTGTTACAAGATTCATCATTCCCAGATAAAAAACAGACCTAGCCTGGAAAAGCACAACTCTCCTTACTAAGGAGGCCAGAGAGAAGGTTCTCCCGTGTGTCCCATTATATCCTGAAGTACATTAAGATAAACTGGATTCGAATCACAACCTTTCTGAGGTATTCGTGATTAGCCAGTCAACTCCCCCCGCAACAGGTGGAACAGAGACTTTTCAAGGTCACTTCCTGGCACTGGATCTACTGGATTTGGAGAAGGAGGAAGGGATCCTGGGACTTTCTCTTCCATAGCAGATCTCGGGAGAAGGTCACCACGCATCTCGGTTATAAACACAGATGCCCTTTTAACCTAGCCGAGGAGTCATTTTCCTCCTCTTTGAGGAAAGAGGGCTAGCTGGAGCTATGGCTCACCAAAGTTGGCCCCCTCCTCTTCAGTTTTGAAGAGCCCCTGAGGAAATTCTCTGAGGCCCAGAAGTGACAGCCAAGGAGGCTCCAGGTTCCTTGGAAGCAACTTCTAAAATAGCTGTTTATCTTGAAGGGCTAGCGGGATTGGTGAAAAATGTAGAAATGACTGCCCTGGGTATCAGGCAGAGAGGACCATTTGGAGCTCTAAATATCCAGTATATAATGGAAGGAGACTGAATTACCTGGGGGCGGGGGAAGGTAAGGGGAGGGAGGGTTACTAAAAGGACAGTGGCCCCCCATCTACCGTTTCCCTCTTAGTGAAAACACCAAAGAAACACCTGGGTTCTCTGCCCCTGAGAGTAAAAGTGTATTTAGATTGCTTTGCAGTAGAGGTGGAAGGAAATCTATGTTGCAAAAAGGTGATTTGTATTTTAGTTTCCATTTCTCATTTTGTTTCCTAGTCTACCTAGGAAATTGCTGTTGAGAACAATAAATGGAACTTGAACCAGCTCAAATATTTGGGATGATATCCTACCACACAGGGGAAAAGGAATACATATGCAGATAGAACAAATAGTGTTTCCAGTTTCAAACTTCTCTTTGATCTTGATTACCAAAGTATTGAATAATCATTGTGGGAAATGCAGGAAGTAAACTTTAAAGGAATAGAGGATAAAATCCCCTGTAATCTCATCCATTTTAAGGTTTGGTAAATATCCCACCATTTTCATTCTTATGCATTCTTTGTGTACATAGTTATGATTCGATTCGGAAATTAATTTGAAAATCAATTTCAAGCTGCAAGACAGTTCTTCGATGTGCTTCTTGTCATCATTCTCTGAGTCCAGAACATTGGATTTCCTCTGCAGTAAGTCTGTAAGGTATGACTAAAGGTAAGATGAAGGTTTTTTAGCAAATCTCTCAGAACGTAACCATCTAAATGGGCAAATCCCCTTCAAGGTATCTTGGGAGATAGGGACATAGTACCACCACACATTTATTCTAATGTTGCTGACTTAACATACAACGCTTCTGGGATTTCTCCTCTGGAATTACTTTCTAAGTCTCTGGCACTTTCTTTTGAATATTATCACATTGACAAGTTTTCCCACTTTGAGGGTGAGTTTCATATTTGGAAATTGCCAAAAATTGTCAGAGCTTGGGTCTGATGAGTAAGGTATGTGACCCCACAACCTGGGCAATATTGTTTTTGGTTACAAACGCATCACGTCCCAAATGTCATGAAACATTTTCTCGTGTGGTAAAAAGGTTTTGAAATGGAAATCTTTTAGTAGAAGGGAGAGTTACCCTCTCTCCATAAATCTTGACAAATTCTATTGGGTGGAGGGGAAAATTATCTCTGTCAGACCGACTTATTCTGGGTTTTCTGACTTGTAATTACATTTTTTTGGTGGCCAAAACCTATTTGTTTTACAAGCTCCATGATAATTCCATTCTCAGTTTCTAGCAAAGCATAAAGTATTCCATATTCAAATATATGATAGTCACAAAGGTAAATTGTTCGTAACCAATTAATGAACTAAAACTACACTTACTGTTACCATTATCTCAAGATATAGAAGACTTCATGCTTTAATTATCCTGTTACTCATTTAATAATGTTCTCTCTATTCATGTCAGCCTGAACATTCTTTTCCCAGTTTCTACATCAATCTGGTAGCATAAAAGAGGAAATTAGAGGGCCCTGTTTGTCAGTACAGATTGTTAATATTTCTGAAGGTTGCGTACAGAATCATGTGTAGCTTTCTGAATTCTCAAGCTTGCATAATATTTTAAGTACAAAGTATAACTCTACTCAGTGTTCTTTTATCATGTTTCTTCTATTTGACAGCAAAAAATTGCAAGCATTTTTATAATGCAAGGATTTTAGTAAACATCTTGAAGAAGAGCCAGCAATATTTCCTTTTATACTTTTTTCTCTACAAATTCTTGGTTATTCCTGAGAAGTAGAGATATAGAAACGGTGATGTTGGGGGAGGGTGTGTGTGTGAATAGATATATATGTATTAAAAAATTTTTTTCCCTGTCTTCTTGATATTCATGAGTTTTCTTATTCCTTGAAGACTAGTCTCTTTCCTTCCACCTACAAACGTTTTCCCCCTTTTGGTTTGGTCAATTTTGTAAAAGGAAAAAGCAAATACTATCTGTTGGGGGCCTGGGTGGCTCAGTTGGTTATGCGTCTGACTTCGGCTCAGGTCGTGATCTTGTGGTTTGCGAGTTCGAGCCCCACGTTGGGCTCTGTGCAGACAGCTCAGAGCCTGGAGCCTGCTTCGGATTCTGTGTCTCCCTCTCTCTCTGCCCCTCCCATCCTCCCCTTCTTTCTCTCTCTCTCTGGCCAACAGCTTTTAGCTCCTATCGATCGGATAAGAATGTGGAACTCACAAGTAGCAAATGCATTAAGTGTCCCCAAGCTGCCCCTACACTCTGCAGGAGCCTCAGTAGACCCCCGGTGTCCTCCACAGCATGGACGGAGGCCGTCTCCTCTGGTGTCCTCATTGCAGCCTTAGCCTGGACATGTGGTAAGTAAATACTCTAGGAGTGTGCTTGTCTTTTGCCATTCACTAAGTCCCCACGTTTTTCTCACCTCTAAGCCTTCAAGCATGTGGCCTCTCTTTGTCTGGCTAACTCTCACCAACCCTTAAGGCCTTATTTCTGGAGCTCTTTGAGACTTAGTGCCTGATTAGTACAGGCCGCCTCCTCCCTAAGTAGAAGGTGATTGCCTTTGACCTCACTGCCTTGCATTTCCTCTGTCCTCCACACCTCACAGCCTAATCTAGGACTCTGTTTTTCCTCCTTGCTGTCTGCCACAGCAAACATCTATAGAATAAATAGATGAATAGATGAACGAATGAAAATCCTTCACACTTGTCCTAACTTTACCTCCTAGCCACTATATCTGGAGATCTCTGTCTCTGCTGGGTTTCAGGGGTGGGGAAGGATTCTCCTAGACCTTAGCAGTATAGCCCGTGTATGTTTGATCTTCATAAATGGAGCGCCCACCAGGTTGAAGAATGTGGGCATTCTCTTGCCACGTGATGGGCAGACATTATCTAAATGGAGCTTAAGTAGAAAACCTATATGATAAATAATAATCTCAAGTTCCACCTCTCAGAAATGTTATTTTCTTGTCCAGTACCATTGATCTCTGTCTTTTGGGCTTATGTTTCAACTGTTTGTTTATGAATGGCTATAATAGAGGCAAAGTTTTAGGTAAACAGTCATCTTTGAGAGCAAAACCATAAAAAAAAAAAACCCTTCTTATTCTATGGAAGGTTTACTTATATAACATGCATATGCTATAAAGTTGGAAGGATTGATGATGAAAATTATCCAAAAAGTTTTTGAAACATTCAAAAAAGTTGAAACCAAAAAAGACGAGGTTTGACAGGATTAAATTAAAGCTCTGCATGTAGATTAAAAAAAAAATCAATTACACAAGCAGAGGGTGGGAGAAAGCAGGCTTGGAAGCTGCTCATATGGAGAAAGTCAATTATAACTGACTCAAATGTTCAGCCAATGGTGTGATGGTGTTACTCTGAAAATTAATGCATTTAGATTACCTTAAAGACACCAAGGTTTGGACTCAGGAAGTGGAGGCTCCTTTGGCTCACTCAAATCAGTCTGCTATATCAAGGTACCCCCTTCTAAGAATATCTACAGGCCAGAGCATATCTGGAGTAGCGATTTTCTTTTTTTGAGTAAGCTCTATGCCCAACATGGGGCTTGAACTCACTACCCTGAGATCAAGAGTCGCATGCTTACCAATTGATTGAGCCAGCCAGGCACCCTGGAGTAGTGATTTTCAAACCATGGGTTGTCACTTATGAGCATAAAATCCACTGAGTGGATAGCAAACCAGCCTTTCAAAAAAATAAAATAGAACACCATAGAGTTGAATAGAAAAATAAAAGTTCGTGGCAGCTAATAAGGCTACTTATTGTTTTCTGGAACTTGTGCTTCGGCTTACATGCATGAATATGCATACTGATGATATATAAAATGGATTTCTTTCTGTGGGTCATAGTCAGCAGAGTTCCAGAAACAGTGATCTAGAGAAAGATGTCCAGATGGTGAGAGGGATGGACACCTGGTTATTTAAGAAACAGTTGCAACAATCGGGAATGTTTAGCTTGAAGGGGAGAAGACCATAGGATGACATAAGAACTGTCTTCCAATAGTTGAAGGACTGTCATGAGGAGGAAAGAATGGCTTTGTTCTCTGTTATTTCAGGAGACACAGGTTCAGGGGAGGGAGCTTTTAGATCACTACTCAGATACACTATCTGACAATCAGAGCTGTCCATCAATGGAACTGCAAAAACACATTCTAGAAGCGATGAAGCGTAAGACGGGGGACCATCTGTTAGGGTTACTGTGGCAGAGGTTCTTATACCGGGAGAGAGGTTGAATTAGACACCTTTGAACTCCCCTTTCAACTCAGAGATTTGACCATTCTATTTTCTCCTGTTGGTGTATCTGAATTTCATAAGTTATGTGCTTTAGATCAGGTAATTAATTCAGCATTTAAACTAATAGCTATCTTATATGCTTATAATATTCTGTGTTACACCATTTAATTTTTAGTCATGCCTTATCTATTATTTTTTCTAAGCTTGTTTATTTGTTTTGGGAGAGAGAGAGGAAGAGCACAAGCAGGGGAGGGGCAGAGAGAGAGGGAGAGAAAGAATCCCAAGCATGACAGCATGGAGCCTGACGTGGGGCTTGAACTCATGAACCGTGAGATCATGACCTGAGCTGAAACCAAGAGTCAGGTGCTTAGCCGACTGAGCCACCCAGGCGCCCCTTCATACCTATTATTTTAAAGATGAGATTACTAAGGTCACTTGGATACTTGGGGAGAAGTGAGATAGGACCTAGGCCTACTGAACTCTAGGCTTTCGATTTAACTGTGGCAGCATCTTGACCCTGAATATCGGCCCTGACATTACTCAGACTGTGGCAGACTCTGCTGAGTTCCTACCTCAGTATCTGTTCTCTTCTTGCTTAGGGCAGAACTTCCAGTATTTACCTGGCCGTGACCACCTGCTGAAAACACCGTATCTTCCAGGTTCCGTTGCACATATATATATATGGTTAACTGGGCTCAATTATGTCTAAGTAATAGGAATGGAAGGCAGTTTCTGGAAAACTTGCCAAAAAGACAGCTGATATGTGCCCTTAGCTTCTCCATCTCCTCCTTCTTCCCTTCCTCCTTTCTGTAGGTGGATCTCAAACAGCCATCTTGAATTGTGAGGTGGAAACCATGTGCCCAGGATGGTGTAGCCTGGGGCCCTAAGACCATGCCATTGCCATAACAGCCCTGGAATTGTTCTTTTATAGGACGAGAGAGAAGGAAATTCTGTCTTCTTTAAGTCAACGTCATTTGTTTGTTAGAGGCAGTTGAAACCAATCTCACTTGATAAGCAGTGTCTTTCTCTCACATGTGGACATTGGGTAACCTGCCTTTATTTGCCGTAAACCTGAGAGGACGTTAGATCTTCCGAAATTAGAATTTCAGCACCTTGACATCTTTCATAATAGGTGCATACCTAAACACGGGCCTATTTCTGTCTAGGTATTTCCAGGCTTAAGATGCGGAATATTTGTGGGCTGCCTGGGTGGCTCGGTTGGTTAAGTGTCTGACCCTTGATGTCGGTTCAGGTCAGGGTCTCACGGTTCATGAGATCAAGCCCCGCATTGGGCTCTGCGCTGACGGTGCGAAGCCTGCTTGGGATTCTCTATCTTTCTCTCTGTCCCTCCCACGCTCGGTGTCTCTTTCTCTCTCTCTCTCTCTCAAAATAAGTAAACATTTAAAAAATTTCTTTAAAAGGGGTATATTTGCAAGCAAATTGCTGTTTCAGTGTATTAAATGCTGCCTTCCTTAGCGCCAGTTAATGAGACTTCCAAAGATTCCTGACTCAGGCACTCAGAGAATTGGAGCCATCCATCTCTCTTCCCCCCTTCAGACAATTTTTGCCATAACGATAGTCCCCTCCCTCTTTTCCTAGTCCCAATTCACCCCTGCTACCAAACCGGACCTTGGTTTATCGTCCGTTTTACCATTTAACTGCCATACAATGGGGCTTGCAGTGACTGTGATTCTGGGCAGGGCCTAGATGTTAAAGCATTCGGGGAACTTGTGCAACCCTTCCCATTGTCTCAAGAAAAGGGGAGTCTGAGATGCTTCTTGCATGGTTGTACGACCAGCCTGGCAGAAGGATGATCTCAGAGCCCTCGTGCAAAGAACAGAGCACGATGTGTAAGGCCTGAAGATGGAACTTTTCTATTTCTACGGCTATTGTCTCCGCTCAGCTTTGCAGCAAGAAGCGGAATCTGCTAGATCTTCTGGTCAGTCTGATTCTATTCTACTGCAACTTCATCTCATATCTTTTTAAATTTTTTTTTTTGGGGGCGCCTGGGTGGCGCAGTCGGTTAAGCGTCTAACGTTTATTTTTGGGACAGAGAGAGACAGAGCATGAACGGGGGAGGGGCAGAGAGAGAGGGAGACACAGAATCGGAAACAGGCTCCAGGCTCTGAGCCATCAGCCCAGAGCCCGACGCGGAGCTCGAACTCACGGAGCGCGAGATCGTGACCTGGCTGAAGTCGGACGCTTAACCGACTGCGCCACCCAGGCGCCCCATTTATCTCATATCTTGAAATCACTGTGATGTTTGAGGATAACAGTAGATTTCTTGATTCCTGGTTCAGAGCTCTACTCATAGCGTTCTTCAGGGGTCCCTGGTGGCGGTACTTGGGAATGAATTTCATGTCCTTCGTCAATTTATACCATTAGAACAGAGAAAGAGTAATAGAAAGGCGAGTCGTCGTTTTGGGGCTGATTCACATAGCAGCCAGAATTCTGATGATGACATGAATTTGAAAGGTTCATGGTATTATAGAGTCTCGATCTGAAATCTGAGGTTCTGCCAAGATTTCTTTTAAAAGCTCATTTTACTTAGGAGCAAAAAAAACCAAAAAACAAAAAACACATCCACATATTTAAATGATATCCTATGCATATACCATAGGAGAAAAAGAATCATAATCTACTGAATAGCATAGCTACAAATGCTTATTTCAAAGACAATCCAGAGTCTCTAGAAGAAAGTTCCAAGTTGGACTCAGAGTAGAAATAAACATGGCTTTTGCAAAAGCATCTGGTGTGGTCCGACAGAGCCAATAGTGCTGCTTGGAGCGATTTCCGTGGCCACCTCCCACTTTCATACACGTTTTCTTTAATGCCACAAAAATACATTTAAAACTCATTTTTAAAAGGCTCATTCATAGTGAGGCACGAAGGAAATATTAGACCTCTAAAATCTGACTCTGTAACACACACACACATACACACACACACACTCACACACTCACGCTCTCCTCTCTTCCCCTACCCCCTCCGTTAAAGCGAACTACCAGGCTATCATTCTTATCTGAAAAACAAAAGGAGAAACCTATTAAAGCGCAGTCGCTTTACTTTTCAGATCAAATCCTTTTGAAGCACTTTTCTTTTTTTGGTGAATACCTTTAACATGAGAAATGACAAAACCACAATAACTCAGGATCCATAAAAAATGAAGTGTGTCAGGTGGTTAGGACAGGAATCTTTGGGTTCCTATTTCCTTCTCTGTCACTTTGAACCCATCAGATTTCATCCTTGCTCAGCTTCTCTAGCTCTGAGGGGAAAGCAATACCTGTTTCTCGAAGCTAGAAATGTATTATTGTCTTGACGTAAAGGAAGTCCGCCCTCATGACCACAAAGGTGAGGATGAGAATCATTCTGAGCCTTAATACCTCAGCTATTTTAATACAATAGAAATCAAGGGAACAGAAGAACTGGGACAAATAGCCTGAGGCTCCCTGAAATAAAGTTTACTTCCGTTTCAACTACATGAATTGATCCCAAGGACCGAGTCTAGTTTAAATGAGATGCCTCCGAAATTCTTCAGCTAGAAAAACTTCACTTCCAGGAGTTTGCTGACAAAGAGGTATTTGTCTCCTGCCTCTACAGAAGGCTACATTACTCATTCTCGGCCTTTCCCCTCCCAGGTGACTCCGCCCAACATGATCGCCAAATAAGGCAATCCTCCAAGTGAGTTTTCCTTCTATTTACTGGAATTAGTTAGTGAACAGGAGGATTCTTAAAGGACTAGCTGGTTCTCTTTCTTTTTGGACACTCTTGACTCATCGGCCGGGGAGAGGACTAGAAGCGTAGAGAATAATGGTTCTCCAAACTGGTGTACAACAGGATTACTCAGGGAAATTTTAAAATACTGATGTCTGATGTACTGGTCTGGGCATTGGGATTTGTTCACGTTCCTCGGGTGATTATAATGTGTGTGCATTTGGGTCTGGCGGAGTTGTTAGAACTTACAATTTGTGCTCCTTTAACTCAAGAAGCCACCATCGGTAGTAAAATCAGCTGTCACTAACTGAGCACTCCCTGGGCCATGCACTCTGGTTAGTGCTTTACATGCATGATGTCATTGTATCCTTCCCACAGCTGTGTGTCAGGCCCTAGTGATAATCTTCATCATCGGGTCTAAGGCAGCAAATATTTATTGAACACCATTGTGTTAGTCACCACTATGAACACACGGATGAGTAAGACACAGTTCATGTCCTTGAAAAGTTAATGATCGCAGGGATTCATTATAACCATAATATAATGAAGAACACCTTTTGTGAGAGAGTAAAAGTTACTAATGAAGGTCAGAGCAAGGAGGGCATACTACAAACGGGGGGGGGGGAGTGGGTAGGGGGTGGGGAGGGGGGGAGAGTACCAAGAAAGGTGACACTGTAGGCTCAGTGGTGTGCTGGAACCAGCTCATTCTGGTCTCTGAGGACTGATAGCTAAATTTCCAGAAATGTTGTGAGCCAAGTGAAGTCAAGTTGGTAGCTTGAAATTGGCCTTGGTGGGAGTATTGAGCTATGAAAATTGGCAAACACTACAAATCCAAGCTCTTTCTGTTCGCAGAACTGGTTGTTAACAATTTACGAGCACATCACCGATGGATCTTAAAAGATGCATAGGATTTCCCCCTGAAGAGGTGGGATGTGCCAGGTAGAAGAAGAGTACGATCAAAGGCAAAGAATTGGAAGAGAATTCAAGTTTGCTCAAGAAAGAAACAATCGTCTAGTTTGCCTGGAGTAAGATACATATAGGAGAAGAGTAGGAGTCACAACTCAAAAGCTGAGGGAGGACTATATCAAGTCTAAAGCTTCCATGTAAAATGTCTAATAGAGTCTGACACATAGTAGGTGCTTTAAAAAGTTAACACCTTTTTTTAAAGTTAACGTCTTTTTCCCCCCTTCTCTTTCTCCAATAAAGTTCAAACTTTTGACATCTAAGGCTCTCTAAAAACCCTATGAGGTAGGTATTTTTTTAAATGATGAGACTGAGGGGGCGCCTGGGTGGCTCAGTAGGTTAAGCGTCCAATTCTTGATTTCAGCTCAGGTCATGATCTCACAGTTTGTGAGTTTGAGCCCCTCGTTGAGCTCCGTGATGATGGTTCAGAGCCTGCTCGGGATTCTCTCTCTCTCCCTCTCTCCCTGCCCCTCCCCGTTCTCTCTCTCTCTCTCTCTCAAAGTAAATACTTTTTTTTTTAATTTTTTTTTAACATTTATTTATTTTTGAGACAGAGAAACAGAGCATGAACGGGGGAGGGGCAGAGAGGGAGGGAGACACAGAATCGGAAGCAGGCTCCAGGCTCCGAGCCATCAGCCCAGAGCCCAATGCGGGGCTCGAACTCACGGACCGCGAGATCGTGACCTGAGCCGAAGTCGGACGCTTAACCGACTGAGCCACCCAGGTGCCCCAGAGTAAATAAACTTTAAATGATGTGACTGAGGATCAGAGAGATTCAGAAGCTGGACAAGAATCACAAGTAATCACTGCGTCTTATGTCAGGAAAGTGAGGTGGATAATGACTCTGGGATGGTGACTAGGAGAACGGAGGTACAATCTGCAGAAATGGGGTGCAGAGAATGAGGGGAGACCTGGCAGCACGTGGAATTTGGGAGAGAACCAGGGGCTGGAGGTATGGTTGGAAAGCCACTACCCAGGGCTTGGTGAACAGAAACCTCTCTTCCATTTCTTTTCTTTTCTTTTTTTTTTTATGTTAATTATTTCGAGAAAAAGAAAGTGAGGGAGGGGCGGAGAGAGAGAGAGAGAGAGAGGGAGAGAGAGAATCCTAATCAGGCTCCACGCTATCGGCACACAGCCTAACACGGGGCTCAATCCCATGAACCATGAGATCATGACCTGAGCTGAAATCAAGAGTGGGATGCTTAACTGACTGAGCCACCCCTCCCTTCCATTTCCTTGGATCTGTCAGCAGTGAAGGGCCCTGGTTTCTCCCTTTGTCCTTCTCCTCTCGGAAGCTGGGAGGCTCTTCACTTTAATCTGTTGCAATTTTAGGGATCCCAAATCAACATTAGCTCCCCAGGAGCACTCAGGATTCTGGGGCCTGTACCTGATGTCCCTGGAGATTTAGGCCCATCTCTGGAAGCTAGAATGCTTCTTGGGAGTATCTAACCCCACCAAGCTCTCGAACTTTGAGCCGTGACTTCAGTTTTCAGTGGAAAAGCTCTGAACCAAGCCTCTCTGCCTCTCAGAACCAGGAGAGCCTGACCTTTGGTTAAGAGAACGAGGCGGATTTCCTGAATCCATCCCAGTGAGGCTTGACCACCTGGTGACATCTAGGCGAAGGGAGGAAAAACGTGCCCTTCGTCTTTCTGTAACTGGCCTGTGGCAGACAGTCTGTACCTAATTAGTGGAGCTTAAAGAATGGGTTTGAGGGTCCAAATAGTCTGTTTTGGAAGTAGCTCTTCTGTTCCTTCTCAGCACTGGTGAAAGTCCCAACCTGAGGCTTCATCTCTCTCTTTTTTTTTTTTTTCCTTCTAAAGTTTTTTTTCAAGCAGGCGCCACACCCAACTTAGGGCTTGAACTCACAACCCCGAGATCAACCACATGCTCTACGGACTGAGCCAGCCAGGTGCCCCATCTCCTGCCACATCTTGAACAAACTCCTAAAGTACAAAGCCTATCCAGATGTGGAAAGCCCTGCTTTCTTCTACAAGCCTACAGACTCTGAAGAACATCTTTTAATCCTAGATTGCATTTGAAAATTTCTGGGTACAGATTGTTCCAATTAAACTCTTAAATGTCAAAAGTTTCTTAAAATAAAACCCCTGAAAATAAACTAAATCAGCCGTTCTGGATTACGGCCAACAGAAATCAAAGTACCTAACCAGATGGGGATTCTGTAAACGAAAGGTAATAGCAGTTGTTCACGGCGTAGGGCCTGACGAAAAAAGCAAAAGGCATTGGATAGGTCATTTTTCCTTTTCAGATTGTTTCCCAAAACACAGGGTTACATCCTAATAAACAAATGAATTGTGCTTCCTGCAGCATCTGTTCACAGAAACCCCAAAATATCCCCGTCACATTCTGGAAAAAGCTGTCGGCCGGTTAGCAAAACAACTGAATTTATTCAGAGTGAGAGAGGGATCCAGCAGCCGCTTGTCTACCTGGAGAGAAGCATGTAGAATCACTCGCTCCAGTCTCCGTCGGCCTGAACGAGGGCATCAGCAAGAGGCAACTTGACCCTGACCCAGCAAGCGGGGGTCCCGCTCACCAGGCCGCTGAGACCCAAGGGGGTGTGCTTGGCACGAAGACGCAGCTGTGCTAGAAATGCTTTCCCCTATGACTACTGACAATATCACGAACGGACACCCTGCATTGAGCCCTGCGTTCTTGTCCTGAGAGCACAACAGAATTGTTTGGAAAGAAGTGCTTCCTAATAACCTTAGGAAAGTGATGCCGTCACATATCTTCCTACCCTGTAGGGGGAGGTTAGCACCCACACTGGAGAAGTGGGATGGAGAATGACCCAGGCCAAGGGCAGACACAGACAAGAACAGAGGCAAGTGTCCAAGCCTGGGCTTGGGCTGTGGAGCTGTCAGCACCACAGGGCATCGGGCAAGGTCAGGGTGGTGTCAACAGCCCGAGATGTCAGTGGGAACAGGGGTACTTGGTTGGCCGACAGAAGGGGTAAAGAGGCCAACTAGGGAAGAGGGAGACCCCTCTTCTTTCTTTACCTGGCTCCCCATTGGGTACCCTATCGGCCTGGGCTCAGACCTCACTTTCCCAAGGCAGTCCCCAGTGCAGGGTCAAGTGCCCTCATTCACTCCCCTATCACCCCGTGATTCTCCTACACAGCACTCATAATTGAAGTGAGTTATTGATGACTGATTGTGCCTTCCTCCCTGCTAGAACACCCCACGAGTTGGGCCGGGGTGGCATCTGTCTTCCTTATGGCTGCGTCTCCAGTATCCAGCGTAGTGAGTGGCCCCTTGTCAGCCCTCAGTGCATCGTTTTGGGAGGAAGAAAAGATTAATAAAGGGCACACAGGAGAATAGGGGTGCACACAAAGCCCGGTCCTGCTCCGGATCTCCTTGCTGAAAACCGCGGGCAGGCTCACAATGGTGGGTGACCCACCCCAGTAACTGACCCGTGGGGCCGACACTCGAGGACATCTGGTTGAGAAACCTGAAACATCAATCGCTCCTGGAAAAAAAAAATGGTCTCATTTTATTTCTTGGTGTTTCACCGCTTGACAAGGTTTTTCTCTTTCTCCAGGGTTCTGAGATGAAAACCTGCTGTAACTTGAACTGTAGATACTTCTCAAGGATGATGGTATGTTGAAAGAATGTAGTTAAAATGCTCGTTAGGGATCATCTACCGTTGTAAGGAACAGGGTAGAGGAACAGACTCCCCCACTCCTTGAATTTACCCAACAGGATTTTACCAAGACAGGATGAACCTCTGAAAAAAAGATAAGCATTTATAATGCCATGCAGACAAAATCTAATGAAAGACAGCTGAAGGAAACAGGCAAAGAAACGGCTTGAAGAAGCCTGTGTTTTACAGGCAGACCTTTAACAATAGCTCTGATACCCAGAGAATTATTGATGGTGGCTGTCAAATCAGTGGCTGATAGAAGCCCAGAAGCAGAAAGGCGACTGGGACAACGGGTTTGGGACTATTAGTTGGGGGAAGCAGTGTTCCTCAAATTTCAGTGTTTTCACAACTTACCAGTTGAGTAGGTCTGGCTAGGGGCCTGGATTCTGCCTTTTTTTTTTTTTAATGTTTTATTTATTTTTGGGGGGGGGTGGAAAGAGCAAGTATGAGGGGGAGGGGCAGAATGAGAGCGAGACAGAGGATCCAAAGAGTGCTCTGCACTGAGAACGGGGCTCGAACTCACAAACTGTGAGATCACGACCTCAGCTCAAGTCTGACGCTCAATCGACTGAGCCACCCAGGAGCCCCTGGATTCTGCCTTTTTAGCCATCTCCCAAGCGAGGTCCGTGCAGGTGGGTTTTGGACAACACTTTTAGTGGCGAGGCTATAAAGCGCTGCAAGAGAATGTCCGGGAGTTTTGCCTTTGCCCGTGTTCTCTTGTGCACGACAGGCACTCGCGTCTTTCTATTTTACTTAGATTCTTTGGGTTGCAAGGAATAAAGGGTCACTCAACCTAGTTCAAGTGCTCAGGTGTGTGGTGAAGGCATTGAAAAACAGCGAGGGTGATGGAGACTTCTGGAACACAGGATCTGTGGACCAGCCAGGCCTCGAAGAGACCGGAACCCGATATCGTGGGGAAACTGGGTCAGCTGGAGGGACCTCAGGGGCGGGGATTTGTGGAATTCGTCACCCTCGTGCTATTCTTTGAAGGGCTTTCTTCTACCTCACAGCTTTTGCCATCCTGGGCTTCCTCCTAACTTCCGCTTGTTCACAGCCTCCCCCAGCACCGCCTCTGCCCCACAGCCTGTGTTCCTTCCAGGATCCCTTCCCTGCTAGCAGGGCCCCTCTGGTTCCCACTCTGGACTGGCTTCCCTCATCAGACCGAACTGGTCACTCGGCCTTTCTTCCCTCGGGTCAGGTGTGCCCCCGGGAGAGGATAGATATGGCGATGGCCAGGAGGTCAGACCTGACTGCCGGGGGCAGGTGCACGTTGTGCTCTAGGAAGGGCCTTTTAAGGGTGTGTGTGTGGGGGGGGGGCGGGTCATGGTATTTGCCTCCTCCAGGAAATCCAGGGCTGGCTGAATTCCAGCTTCTATGGTCCCTGGAGAGTGGCTTTCTGAGGCAAAAAATATCTTTCTTCAGAAAAGCATTGGGAGACTTCCTATTTGGAAAGGTCTGGTCTGTTCTACTGAAGGGTGGTGGCGGGCGGGGGGGGGGGGTTGATTATTGATTTTGCAGTTTTTAAAGGGTTGGTGGTTTTCCGAAGCCTTCATTGAGACTAAACTCAGGATCCTTTCCCACCCTCGCTGCCTGCGGGGGGTGATTGGCTCGGGGTCATTTGGTCCCTGCTCCTCCATGGAGCTGTGCACGCGCGTCATCCAGCCAGTCCTTCCGTGAGGACCGATTGATCTCTCGATGTGCCAGGAAGTATAATTGGGCCTGGGGATACAGCAGTGAACAGTAAAAGATCATCTCTGCCCTCACAGAGCTTGCGTTGTAGTGGAGGGAGGCAATGGATAAACATAACAAAAACACGAATTCTACATTACGTTAAAAGGTGACACGTACTTTGGGGGAAGAGTTACAACAGAGTAAGTAGGGGTAGGGAGTACTGGTGAAGGGAAAAGATGGGTTGAGAATGTTAATAGCAGTGGGAATGATAGGCTTCACTGAGAAACTGACATCTGAGCCAAGCCTAGGACGGGACGAGGGAATTTCGCAATATCCCCCAGGACAAGACACTAGAGGCACCTTGGTGTCTTGTGAAACCAGCCCCGAAAACCCCCGGGAATAAACAATGGAGTAAGAGTGTGACAAGTTGGGAGTATCCCATGGCCGTGCACCAAGAATGGCCCAAGTACAAATATTTCAGGTACAATATGGGAAGCAGTGGCAAAGTCCAAGTTCACTTCAGTGTATTATTCTTTCAACTTTTTTCGTAGTTTTGAAAAATTGAAAACAGTTGGGAAAAAAGTCTTAGCTGTGACAATGGTATTGTGGTTATGTAGGAGAATGGCTTTGTTATTAGGAGGCAAAGTATTTAGGGGTAATATGTCATGATGTCTGCAACTTTTTACCAAATAGTACTTGAAAATATCTTACGGAGATAAAGCAAATATGGCATGATGTTGCCAATCGCGAATCGAGCTAAAGAATGTACTAGAACGTACCGTTCTTGCAACTTTTCTATGGATTTGAAAAGTTTCAGAATAAAAGGTTCGATTTCACTCTTATTTACCCAAGAGAAATGAAAACATATGACTACACTTAGATTTGTGTGAGAATGTTTATGGCAACATCATTTATAATAGTTCCAAGCTGGAACCGATCCAAATGTCGACCGATTGTTAAGGGTTAAACAAAATGTGGCATATCCATTCAGTGGAACACAACTCAGCAAACAAGACTGAACTACTGATATATGCTACTAGCTAGATCAGTCTCAAAAACCATTGTGCTATGCGAAGGAAGCTAGAAGCCGGAGACTACATATTATGTAATTTCCTTTACATGAAACATCCCCAAAGAGAAAAGAAAACGCAGATCAGTGGTTGCCTAGGGTTGGGGTGAAAGTGGGGACTGACTGCAAACAAGTCTGAGAGAACTTTCTGGAGCGATGAAAATGTTCTCAAAGGGGGGTGTGGTGATGACTGCACAACTCTATAATTTGACTAAAAATTATCACACTGGAAACTTGCAGTGGGTAAATTTTGTGGTATATAAGTTATGCTTCAATAAAGGTGTTGAAAAAGAGTTAAGAAAACCCCCAGAGTTCATTCTCTCCCTGGGAATCTGATGGTGAGACTTTATCATTCATCCAACAGATATTTTTTGAGTCCTACTATGGGCCACGTACCGTGTGTAAAAACCTGGGGGTACGATTTTGAAGCCTGATAAGCGTTATGAGCTGTTTGTTCGCTATGGTTTCTATGAGACCTGCCTGGGAGTAGAGGTATGGACTAGAAAGTCTGCCTTTCTTATGCTGCTTGCTTTGTTTGAGTTCTACCAGAAGCAAAGACTAGGATGAATGTGAGTTGTTTATTGGGCAGGTGTGGTGGTAACATGGTGGCCTCAAAAAGATACGTCGGTGTCCTGTGCCTCACAAACTATGAATGTGACATTTGGAAAAAAGAGTCTTTGCAGATGTGATTAACTTAAAGATCTCAAGCTGGGAGATCATCCCAGATTACTTGGGTGAGTCCTAAATCCAATGACCAGCATCTTCAGAAGAGACAGAAGAGGAGAAAACATGGAGGGGGAGAAAGCCACATGGAGACAGAGGCAGAGACTGGAGTGATGCAGCCATAAGTCAAGGAACACCTGGAGCCACCAGACGCTGGAAGAGGCCAAGGAGGATTCTCCTCTAGAACCTTCAGAGGGAGTCCAGTCCACACCTAGACTGTGGACTCTAGAAGAGGGAGAAAGTGAATTTCTGCCATTTTAAGCCACTGAGTTTGTTGTAATTGGTTATGACAGCCTAGTAAATGAATACAGCAGGTGATCATACGTGAAGAAGGGAGGAAGGGAGACGTGGAAGGGGGGCAAGCCAATACAGGGAATGCGAAGGAGTGCGTTTCCGCCCCGCGGGACCTTTGGAGAACCAGTGAAGAAGGGATAAGGAGGTTTGGATATCCACCAGCCACTGCCTGCTGATTGAGGGTAACTCAATATTATTAATATTGTTTATTACTATTTAATGGAAGGTTCTCCTGTTCCCATTACATTTGTCTTACATGTGAGCTCTATAATCGCACGCTGAATCAGCTATCTCCTTGTACGTATGCCAGAAATGCTGCCGGATGCTTTGTGTGGAGACTGGATCTCCTGACTTCGGCCCTCCCAGCACCCAGCTTAGTGTGGAAACACAGCAGATGAACGGCTGGGTTTCTCCCCCCTCCCCCTTCCCCGTTACTCCTCCCGCCTCCTGGTCCCAGTTGGAGTCACTGCCGAGCAGTGCCTCCCGCAGCTTTCGTTTTTTGCCTGCCTGTTCTTTGTTGCTCCCAGCCAGCAATGTTCTTTTTTTTGTTTCTTTTCTTCTACTTTCCCTCGGTAGAAGCCTGCCGTGCGTTTGGCCACGACTGGGTGGGGAGCTCTCGGTGACTGTCTGTATCATTTTATAAAGCTCCCAGCATCAGACGTGGCATTTTATATTCTGCTTCGCTCACCAGTCAACTGGTCAACACCCCCCACCCCGCCGCCCTCCCCAGTGAGGACTCCAGGGTACCGTTTAACACAGAATAAATGTACATACCCGAAATTAAAAATTCAGGGCACCTGGGTGGCTCGGTGGATTAAGCGGCCGGCTTCGGCTCAGGTCATGATCTTGTGGGTTCGAGCCCCGCGTCGGGCTCTGTGCTGACAGCTCAGAGCCTGGAGCCTGTTTGGGATCCTGTGTCTCCCTCTCTCTCTGCCCCTCCCCCCGCTCCCACTCTGTCTCCCTCTCTCTCAAAAATACATAAATGTTAAAAAAATTAAAATGTATCTGGTCATATCAAAGCTCGGCTGCTCCTTCTCAGGTTGGGAAAGCTCCTGGAAATGGCATGTCTGTGCTTGTGGGTTCTCGCCACGGCGTCCTGGGTATGATCCTGGCTGGCCTTCCTCTGCTTGGCTGTTTACCTCTCCTATGAGCTGGAATCAGGACACAAGAGCATCCAGAGGCTAAGGTAATTTAGTTTCTAGCCATCTTTGGCTTGAATTTTTCTGGCAACCTCTGACAAGCAGAAAGAGTGTCTGTACGAATGGCATTATCTTAGCTGGAAGAAGTGATTTTTTTTTTCAAATGCTCTAATAATAATAGCTCCTATCTGCTGAGTGTTTGCCACACGTTAGGCTCTGTGATAACTGCTTAGCATTCTTCATCAATGTTAATACTCACAACGACCTTACAGAGTCATTCCTTTATCGTCCTCGCTTCACAGATGAGGAAGCAGAGACGTGGGGAGTTCAAGCACATGTGTGGAGCCACGTGGGTGGACGAGCTAAAAGTCAAGCCTAGGTCCGTCTGACTTCAGAACACGTGTGTTGAACCTTCCAGGTGTGTGGCCTTAGATCAGACGTTTTTAAATGTCTTTTGTTCCTTTCGAGAGAGAGTTAAATGGAGACACTGAAAAAGCAACAGCTTCTGAAAGTGTCCTTAGAAAACCCCACTGGTAGGAGCCAGGTCTATCAGAGTCAGTGCAAATAGAGCAGTGGGATTCTGGCCAGCCAGAGAGTGGGCTTGTGCTGTTCCAGAAGACGGGATTGCCTCTACATGGAGGTTTACTGAATGGACTTTGGAAGGAGAGAGTGAACACTTTGGACCAAGGGGATGGAGGGGAATCAAGGCCTGAGCATCTCAAAGACCATTGGGGCAGCAAGTGAGAATGGAGCTCAAAGCGTAGGAGCCTGGTATTCATGAGGGCATGGGAAAAGAAGGGCCGACTGTTGGCATTCACGGCCCCATGATACGGGGTCACTGGGGCGCACGGGGTGTCAGTGAGACAGTGGTAACCTGACTCCCCATCCGGTCACATGGGAAGGCTTCCATTGTGAGAATTCTGGCCCAGCATATTCTCTGCCGGCTTGGCCTCCTGGCTCTCCTGGATGTCTGGCTTTTATCACATAGGAACAGAGGAGAAAAATAAATTGGGTACATGGATAACATTTAAGTGACTCTGAAAAGTTTTGTGGCAACATGGACCTGTTTCAAGAATTATTTTTAACTGCAGACATTTGGTCCCAGTGGGAAATAAAACTTAAAAGGACAGTTATAATTAGGTCACATTTTGAGAAACTTATTACATTTTGCTGTATGTCCCAGGAGCAGTGTATCTTAAATGATTTTAGTATTTAGATTCAACCGTGGTGCAGAATTCTGTTTTGCTATGCGATAATGGGAAGCATCCAAGAGAAATTATGGTGGCAGTGTTAGATGAAAAGCAAAGGCAGGAATACATTTAATTTGGGAGTAGAAAGAGAAATATCATATAATTTGCTTCCTTACTCCCCTCTCTGTCTTTTCTCCCTGGCTGACTCCTAAAATAGTGTCTACGGAGGGAGCCTGGATCATTCCATCTGTATCCCCCATTAAATGCCCCTTTATTTCTGCTGAGGGTGAACATTTGACCAAAGATGACCCTGTCATTTCTCAAGTACAGTATAGTGAAACAATTTAGTGGAGGAAAGGGTGTATCTCATTGGAAGCAAGAAAATAAACATTAACTCTGGGTATAACAATGTTCCTATGATCTCCGTACAGGTTTCAGAGCAAGGGCTTACTGGGGAATGCTTATAGGACCCTTGGGAGTGAGGCTGGTGGAAAAGAGGAAGAAAGGTTGGAGGTGGGGTAAGGAGATGACAGTGGCAGAAACAGGGGTCAGAGTGCCCTTCTGTGAAAAATGTCCCACGAGACCTTCACTAGACTGGAGACTGGCAGAACTCAAGGCCCTTTGCTCTGTGTTCTGTAGACAAATGATGAGGTCTGGCCAATCTCTTTTCCCCCACACCATCCCGCGCATCTGTGAAATTTAAAGAAGGAACATCAAAACTTATCTGTATAGCAGTGAATTAAAATGGGCCAGAGATGTTTCCTTCTGCTGACAAAGACGTAATATATTCTTATAGCTAAGTATCTGTCCACAGAAATGATTTTACTAGATTCTCTTTAACCCTTTTTAATATAAAAGGGTTCATAAAATCTGTATTCTTTACCATTTGTCTGGGATTAAATCATGATTTACCTTGGACGAGTGGGTGTGTGGCTATGTACGGGTTAAATCGATAGGACTGGGTAGAGAGATCTGAGCTACGTGTGCAAAAAGCCTCCTTGCACTTGATGTACAGGGATGCTGCTCAGGGGAAAATGGCACGGTGGGTCCACTCCCTGACTGGACAAAGGGTGAGGAGTTAGCCTTGGTAAACACCTACGTGAGGGTAAATGGCAGCCATTCATGATGCAACGGCCATGGGGACAGACAGTTCATTCTGAGGGTCCTCTTCTCTGGGCAGATCGACATGTCTGATGTTTCCTGCCTCGTCTGCCCTCCAGTTTGTACCTATTCTTCTACACAGAAGTCAGAAAATGTATTTTGCAGCCATGGAGTCTATACTGGGGAAGATAATTGGAAGAAATACTCAGGGATCATCAGTTAATGAGCCATCCTACTTTCTGTGTCCAACAATACCACTGACCTGGTGTCCAGTCCACTCCAGCCCATTCTTTTCCGTGCCATTCTAAGAGGAGGCGTTTCCTCTCTATGTTTTCCTATCTGACAGATCGTCCTGTGATGTGGTAGACTACTCTGTTACTTGATGGATGTGTTACTACTTCCAGAGTAGACACCAACAATTTAGACATCACTTAACTGAGGCGCCACTAACCCCAATGCTTAAAGGAGCCAGGCAAGTAATATGAGTGGGCACAGGTCAAATGGGGACTCGCAGAACTGAAGAAAAGATGGCCGTTCTTAATATGGTATGTGGGTCCAGTGTTGCTAGAATTCTCATTTTTTTAGGGAGAGTTTAGGAATCTGAATTTTTATATGATCTCCCAATATTCAAATGTTGGGTAGTCAATTCAAAAATTAAGTAACTTGTATCCCAAAGGAAGAATCAAAACACCGCCCCCCAACACCCTATCTAGACTCTATGGTAGAAAATATCTTGGCACACCAAACGATTGTTAGTGGATATTTTTATGAGCAGGAGTGAGAGTGTATGGGGACTTTTACATTTTTTCTCCGTATACTTTTATACTGTTTGAATTTTTGATAATGAGAATACATTTATATATTGCATATGTAGTTATTTTAAAATCAACAGTCTGAAAAACAGCCTGAAAAGAGAGACTGGATTTAGGAGTTGGAATGACTAGAGACTTACATTTAACATGGAAGATAGATTGAAAGACAGAAACCAATGGAAAAAAAGGAACTTGAAGGAAGCAGGAAAAACATCAGGGAATCGAAGTAATCAAAAGCACTGTCAATTTATGAAATAAGAACAGAACCCTGTACAAATCAGAGAATAAGAAAGGGCACTCAGAAATTAAAAGTGCAATGATAGAGTAACATTCAATTGAAAGGCTAGTGGATGAAATTAATGAAACATCATAGAAAGGAAATAGAAGATACATATTTGGAAAGTAGGAGAAAAACAATATGAAATTGAGCGTATTGATTCAAGAGTTCCACATTCAACTGATAGCATATTCAGAGAGAGAACAGAGAAAACTGAGGAAAGAAACTGTCCAAAGAAATCATACAAGAGATCCCATGGGTTGCCCGAACACAGTAAAAAATAATTGTAAAATAAAACCTCATATCAAGGAACATCATCATGAAATTTCAGGACACCAGGCATTAAGAGAAGATTTCAGAGAGGTTTCCTGAGAGCAGAAATAAACCACAACAAAGGACTGGAAACAGGATGACATCAGACTTCTCAACAGTAACACTGGATGCTGGAAGGAAATGGAACATTTGGAAAAAGTATTTGTGAACTGATCTATAAAGCCAAACTAATACCAAATGAAGGTATAATGAAAACATTTTCAGACATGCAGGATCTCAATTTTTTTCCTATGTACTTTTTCTTGAGGATTTACTAGAGAATGTATTTTACTGAAATGAGTGATCAAATCTAGGGGGCTTGGGATCCAGACCCCATGGATGAATGGATCCAACACATGAGACAGGGGGAGCAAAGGAAATTCTCAGGGTGAGAGTAAAGACAGGTTTTAAGAGGGCTGCTATGAAGCAGGACTAGAGGGAAACAAATGCAGAGAACAAAGAATGAATGGAAAAGTTCTAGGAAAAAAATGGAACTGATAGAGGATCTCGTATATGATGCATAGAATATTTGGGGAATAAATTGTTGATAAATACACTAAAAATGGTCAAACAAAAATGAAATGGTCAAATGAAAAACAAGGCAATTATGAACTCCAGGGAAAAATTTTAAATATTCAAGAAAGGAATGTTAATGATCCTATACCTATGTTTCAATTGTAAACGATATTTGCATCGTCATAATACTCAACTATTAAGTATGAATTTAACAAAAAATTGTCATGTAACCATTTGGAAAAATGGAGGTGAATGGTGAATAGCTCTGTGTGTGCATGAGGGGTGGAGGATATATAATAGAGCTAAATAGTTCTCTTCTATAGTAGAAAATCAGTAGATCATGCTTAGATTGAGAATTGAGAAATAATATGAACATTTTAAACATTATTTATTTTTGAGGGAGAGAGAGAGTGTGTGCACATGCATGCATGTAATCAGGGGAGGGGCAGAGAGAGAGGGAGATAGAGAATCTCAACCAGGCTCCATTTTCAGTGCAGAGTCCAACATGGATCTTGATCTCATGACCATGAGATCATGACCTGAGCTGAAATGAAGAGTCAGATGACCAGTTGACTGAGCCACCCAGGTGCCCCAATAATATAAGCATTGTAAAAGAGAAATTTACAGATGAATATCTGAAAAATCAATTAACAGGTTTTAAAGCTTCTGGAAACAGAATTAGGGATGGGGCTAGGGTGGACCATGGAATGGATTTAGAAAAAAAAAATTTTTTTTAACCTTTGTTTATTTTTGAGAGACAGAGAGACACAGAGCATGAGTGGGGGAGGGGCAGAGGGAGAGGGAGACACAGAATCTGAAGCTGGTCCAAGCTCTGAGCTGTCAGCATACAGCCCGACTCGGGGCCCAAACCCATGAACCGTGGGATCATGACCTGAGCCAAAGTTGGACGCCTAACCAACTGACCCACCCACATGCCCCGGATGGATTTTTTAAAGCAAACTTTTGGCTTTTTAAAAAACTAGTCACTGGGGGTGTTTCCAATGTTCTGCTATTACCAACAATGCTGAAATGAATAATCTCATACATATGTTATTTCATTTGTGTGCAGAGAAGCTGTGAGATGACTTTCCAGAGGTCAGAGGGCAAATGTATTGGTGCTATTGATAGATAATGCCTAATTGCTCTCCAAAGGCTTTGTAGCATCTTATTGTCTCACCCGAATCCTGTGTAAGTGGTTATTTTCCCAGTCTCGTTAGAAGAATGTGTTGTCGAACTTTTGAGTTTTTTCTCAATCTGATGGGTGTCAACCTGCTCTAATTACGAGTAAGGTTAAGAATCTTTTAAATGTTCAAGAGCCATTTATAATTCTTTTTTTTTCCCTGAATACTCTAATTATGTCCTTTGCCCAAATTTCAATTTTTTTTTTGTATCTTTTTCTTCTTGATTTCTAGGAGTTCTTTACATTTTAGGGAAATTAATCCTTTTCACTGCAATTTGATTTTTCAGTTTGTTAACGGAGTTTGTTATTATTTTATGCTAAGTTTTTGACTAATATGGAGTAATATTTAGAAATATTTTCTTTGATAGGGGCACCTAGGTGGCTCAGTCAGTTGAGCACCTGACTTGGGCTCAGGTCACAATCTCATGGTTTGTGGGTTCGAGCCTTGCCTTGGGCTCGCTGCTGTCAGTTGGGAGCCTGCTTCAGATCCTCTGTTCCCCTCTCTGTCCCTCCCCTGCTCCCACTCTCTTTCTGAAAAATAAATAAACGTTTTAAGAAATTAGAAATATTTTCTTTGATAGACTCTGGATGTTGAGTCATAATTAGCAGGGTCCTCCACACAAAAAGATTACATAGTAATTCGTCAATGCTATCTCCTAGTGACTTTAAGTATTTTAAAATTTTTCTACATTTAAATCTTTGATCCATTTTGAATTTACCCTCATATATTGAACCAGCTTCATCTTTTCCAGATGGCTACCCAGTTGTCCCAACTCTATTCACTATTTGATCACATTTAAGTACCTATATTACCCTGATTAAAAAAAAAAAAAAAAAGTAAACCAAACAAAGAGAGGGCAGGGGGCAGAGATAGCCTGAACTGAAAAGGGAAGGGAGGAAGTGGGACGGTCACATCCTCTTTCCCAGCCTCGGTGTCCCCACACAGCCATTCCGATGGCCATCTATGTAGAGATGTCCCACCCTGTGGCTGCTTTGTCAGAAGGGATTCTCGGCTGCAAGAGGGGGTCACTACGGGGAGGCTGGCCAAGCTCAGACACCGGAAGGACGAGTTGGATTTCAGACCCTGGGAGGGATGATAGCAGGAGCCACTCCAGGAAATTCCCTGTCACAGGATGACTCAGCTCTGACTGCCTTCCTGCCTGAAGGCACTTAGGGTTCCAATCCCTGGGAGAGAGAATTTGATTGGTCACTTGTCCATCCCTGTCCGAGTCCTAAGATTAGCTGAACACCACCCCCAAGTGCGTGGGGGTGGGATGGGGCAATCTCTCCAAAGGAAGAGGTGTTGGGTAACAAAACCAAACAAAGCCCCCACAGTGGCTGTCCACAACATTTGTAAAAATAGTGACAATAAAAATAGCAGCTATTTGTGGACTACTTCTATAGTCTGGGAATCATGTGAAGCAGTTTCTCATTTATCTCTCACCAGCTGTGTGAGGTTGACAGGTGAGGAAACCGGGGCTACAGAGAAACAAAGGGACTTCTCTGACACAGTAAATGGCATCACCAGGATACATACCTGGCTGTGTCGACCCCGACCCCGTCTCTGCCTTTTAGCCATTCAAGGATCTCCCTTGGAGAAAGAATAAATGTGGAACTCAACATGTGCACCCTATGTCCCCTGTCAGCCTCCATGGGCTTCAGACATGGCTATCGATGACTGTTCTGACACCCAGGGGGCTCCTTCGTGTTCTCGTCACTTACCCTAGCGCTTGTTACCTACTGACGTGGTGAGCACCGACTGTCTATGGCACCTCCAGGGGCTGAGCTTTCTCCTTCGTTCTCTCCTCACGGCCATCTTTGGGTGAGGTCATCTGGGCTGGATTGATGATCCTGTTAGGGAACCATCTCTTGCTACATGTACAGGTCTCCCTCGGACCCTGAACCGATGCCCTCTTGTGCACCTCTGTCTACGCTTGAGATAGGGTCCCTCTTCATGGGGTCTGTTGCATGGGAGACTGGGGGGCCGCCTATGTCCCGGTGTGTTAGTCGCCACACTCTCGAGATCATAACTGCCCCCCGAATAGGGCTCACACATCGCTGTGCAAATACCCCCTGCCCCTCCCCCTGCCCTGAGCCTCCTCTTGCCTGCCTGGATGGCTGAATTAGAACCGGGTGCTCTCCTTGAATCGTCTGGCACCCGCCCTGCCCTACTTCATCCCTAGCTCCGCCAGCCCGAGGCACTCTGTTGGCAAGGGTCTCCTGAGAGACCCTATACGGCCAGCAGGGTGCTGACCCCTTTTGGGCCACACGCAAGCCAGGAATGTCTTCTCCTTCCTGTTCCCTCCCTTCATGATTCAGAAAACTTCAAAATTCTGCCATTCCCAGGGCTGGGCGGCTTCTATTGGGTGTGGTCTGGAGCTTGCCTTCAGTGGTAGAAACACCGTGATCAATGGAAGCACTGAAAGCACACATTCCGCCCTGCAAAAGTGCTGCTCTTCCAAATGCGATCTCTTTAGGACCGAGTGACTCACTTGTCTTTCCCCCTTGGATGCACGGTGTTATATGCCCATGCTGCCTACAGCTTGTCCCAGGGTGGCACGGAAGCTTCCTCTGAATGGCCATGAAGGTCACCTGCAGCTGGGGATGGCCACAAGAACACCTTTTCCTATGTAATCTAGGGGAAGGGAGTGCTGCCGGTTCTCATGAGGTGCAGAGAAACTTCTCTCCCCATCCATGTCCCCATGAGGGAGCAGGGTGACAACCACCAGGATGCATGGGTTCTGTGGTCAGATGGTGGACTATGAGGCTATGCACACGGTCCCATTACTTCTCCAATCACTGCCTTCCCCACGCTGTCTTCTCAGTGAGAACAAGTCTGATGACTCTATTTAAAATGTAACTGACTTGGGGCACCTGGGTGGCTCAGTCGGTTGAGCGACCGACTCCAGATTTCAGCTCAGGTCATGATCTCACGGTTTGTGAGTTGGAGCCCCACATCAGGCTGTGTGTTGACAGTGCAAATCCTGTTTGCGATTCTCTCTCTTTTCCACTCTCCGCCCCTGCTTCTATCTCTCTCAAAATAAATAAAGTTTTAAAACAATGTAACCTGACTCTAGGATTCTGGAGCTCTCTTCCCTAGATCTCTTTTTCGCCAGAGCACTTAAATCTGCAGCCCACTACACAAAACACAATTGTTAGGCTTGTTGTTTATTTTGTCTCTCTCCACTAGAATTTAGTCTGACAAGGTCAGGCAGGGACTTTGGTCTGTTTTGTCCAGGATGTGTCCCAACCTTCTAGAACGGTGTGGGCACGTGGTGGGTACTCAACAAATATTTGTCAAATGAACGAATGATTCACTCCTAAATGTTTCTGGTGGCTTTCAAATGTGTTCGCTAATACCGTGACGATGCTCACTTCAAAAGTCAAGTGAATTCCCTCCCTAGTTGAGTGATGGACTCCCTTCCAATGAATAAGATGTGACTTCTAAGACGGTCATAAAAAGGATAGCTTTCACCTGGCTCTCCCTCATGGGTCACTCACTCTAGGGGAAGTTAGCGGCCTTGTGAAGACATTCAAATAGCCTGAGAGGTCCATGTGGGGAGAAAGCGAGGCCTCCACCAACGACAGCACCAACCGGCTGGCGGTGTGAGCCAGCCATCTTGGAAGCAGGCTCTCCAGGAGACAGCGGCCCGAGCCAACATCGTGACTCTAACCTCGGGAGAGAACCCAAGTCAGAACCGCCCAGCTAAGGCACGCCTGAATTCCCGACCCACGGATATCGTGAGGATAATAAATATTTATTATTGTGTTATCCCATATGTTGGGGGGGATAATTTGTTATGCAGCGATAGCGACCTAACACAATTTCAAGGTCACCTCGTGCGTTTAAAATATGACTTGCATTACATATACCCCCAACTTTGCAAGGAAGCAATGCTGTATGAAGTGAGGTCCACGTCCTGATACGTAAATGGAGGTTGTGGAGATTTGATGGAGAGAGAACAGGCTTGGGGATATGAAATATAAAACAGTGTCAGATGGTCTCCAATCTGGCACTTATCCTGGGAATATCATTTTAAGGCAGTGTGTCCCTGGGAGAAGTGAGTGTTTGCCAGGAAGTTGGTACAGAGACTGGAGCCCTAACCCGACGGCACGTGCTGGGTGAAAACACTCATCGGCTTATTCCAGCTCCGGTTGTTGGTTTCCTCACGGTGCTGGCACGTGGTGAGGCGCAGGCTGGGACCTGCCCAACAGCTCCCAATCTGGACTGCACAAAGACTGAAGCTGTTGTTGTTGCCTTCCTGTAACTCCAGAGCGACCTTAAATTATATTCCCCAGTGGTGGAATAGCCAGAATAGTACACCGCTGAGGACGTGAATTAGCCCCTGCGGGATACAGAAGATAGAAAATAACCGCTTGGAGAGCTGCAACGTACCGAATCCTCACCAGATAGGCACCTGCCAGGGCTCTGGAGGACATTTCTCTTAGTGCCGTGAATAGTGCCAGACGAGAGACTCTGGGGGCTTCCTGCCTGCCTCCCCGCTTCTGCCACCAGGGATCACCAGCCATGACCTGGTGACTTGGTGTTTGGTCCCCGGAGCGCACTCCTGCTCTTGGCGTGTCTGACTGCACAGCTCAGAGGGGCAGATACAGCCGGTCTGGGGGGGCCATTCCGGCCATGTGAGAAACTTGGCCCTTATGAGAATGATTGGCTTTTCACAGAATTATTGACGTTCTCCTTTGGCTGAAATTCTCTTATCTGGGAGTTTCACCAGATTAGGGGGAAAAATTCAAGGGGGCTTTGGTCACTGGCTGTTCAGATTACCTTTTATCAGTCCTATTTGACAGATGGAAGGAAAAAAACCAAAGGCTGAGTGTTTATGAGTATCGCAGTAGGGAAGTCAGAGTGTGTGGGAGACCTTGCTTGCTAGTAGTAATAATTATGGTAGTAGGGAATGTTTATTGAGCATCTGATATCTGCCCAGTGCCATGCTAAGCACTTTATGTCTATTTTCCTACTGGAGACTCATGGCTCGCCTATGAGCTAGGTACTATTTTTATCCTCATTGAACGGATGAAGAAACTGAGGTTCAGTACAGTAATTTGCTCAAGATTACCTGGCTGAAGGAGGGCCTCATTTCAGGTCTGCCTATGAACGAATCTATGTCCCTAAGTAGTATGTGGTCACTGTCCTGAACGTTGCTGGTTTCTGAGTATCTGCCTGTTTCCAAGGTTGGTAGATGTGTTGCATCTCAAGCCTGTCATATCCAGGCAATGCCTGACACCAAGGAAGGAGAGGGCAGAAAAAGCCAAAGTAGGCCCAGCCCTGAGCTACTCGTCCACACTGCAACAGATGTTCATGATGATCGTCCTGGCTTATAACAAAAAAGTTAAATCCTGTCCTTTGCTTTAAAAGGTAGAGGGGTGAATGGTGAGTTTTTGAATGCTTTTCTTCCAAACAATTAATATTTTGGGAAAAGTGTTGGTTCTCAAAGAGGAAAACCTCAACTATGTGGAGTATGCAAAAGACTGCAGGCATTCCTAACACTATTGGTTAAATATCTTTGTGTTAACATTCTAACACAGATGTACATTGAGACGACACAATTTTCCCATTTTGCAGTATCCTATAAGTGGACCAAAAGAAGAGGAAACTATTCCATTGTGCTATCATTGGCTCCTCCCTCCTCTACATAGAATTCACCATTGGCTTCTCTAGGCTTGGCTGTCTGGTTCATATAAATAGACATATTGGTCTCTCTACATCGGTCTCTCTCTCTCAGAAATGATTGATGAGGGTCTCGATGCCACAGCTATACCCTGATGATAATAATTATGTTTGCATACCCAAAAAACAAGTAATCCAATGTAAAAATGGGCAAAAGACATGAACAGACATTTCTCCAAAAAAGACATACAGACAGCCAACAAACACATGAAAAGATGCTTATCACTTATCATTAGAACAATGCAAATCAAAACTACAATGAGATATCACCTCACACCTGTCAGAATGGCTACAATCAACAATGGGTGTTGGCAGGGATGTGGAGAAAGGGGAACCCTCTTGAGTGTTCGTGGATATGCAAACTGGTGCTACCACTGTGGAAAATATTATGGATCATCCCCAAAAAGTTAAACATAGAACTACCCTACAATCCAGCAAGTGCATTACTGGGTATTTACCCAAAGAATACGAAAACACTAATTCAAAGGGATTCATACACCCCCTATATTTATAGCACCATTATTTATAATAGCCAAGATATGGAAGCAGCCCAAGTGCCTGCTGATTAATGAATAGACCAAGAGGAAGTTTTATGTATACACATATTATTCAACCACAGAAAAGGATGAAATCTTGCCATTTGCAACAACATGGATGGAGCTAGAGAGTCTAATGCTAAGAGAAATAAGTCAGTCAGAGACATACCATATGATCGCACTCATATGTAGAATTTAAGAAACAAAACTAACATGCAAGAGAGAGAGAGAGACAAACCAAGAAGCAGATTTTAACTACAGAGAACAAAATGATGGCTACCAGAGGGGAAGTGGGTGGAGGACGGTGAAATGGCTGATGGGGATTAAGGAGTGCACTTGTCGTGATGAGCACTGAGGGATATATGGAATTTTTGAATCACTATATCGTATACGTGAAATATAACACTGTATCTAAGTAACTGGAATTAAACTATAAACTGAAAACAATTATGTTTGCACCAATAATAGTAACCATTCATTGAGTGTCTGCTCTGGGCCAAGGCACTCAGCTAGGCAGTTACATACATAGTTTCTTAAGCCTCTTAATCACTCCATTGTATTTTGTCCATTATATACATCAGAAAACTAAAGTGCAATGAGCTCAAGCAACTTGCTTAAGATTTCAGACACAGTAAGTCGTTTAGGCACAGATTTGCATACTAATCTTTTTCCAAAATCCATGTTTTTCTGAGACAAACTCCTGGCCTGAGGTCATGATAGGCAGGGAAGAATACCCTGGATGGGGCGTCTTCATATGTAGAGAGAAAACTGAGAGCAACTTCTATAAATATAATATTATAAAGTTAGGTTGATTACACACACACACACACACACACACACACACACACACACGTGATCCAGTTACTCATGATGAGCACCATCCTTTAAATTAGTCATCCATGGGGCACCTGGGTGGCTCAGTTGGTTAAGTGTATGACTCCAGCTCAGGTCAAGATCCTGTGGTTTGCGGGTTTGAGCCCTGCATCAGGTTCTGTGCTGACAGCTCAGAGCCTGGAGCCTGCTTCAGATTCTGTGTCTCCCTCTCTTTTTGCCCCTTCCCTGCTCACACTCTCTCTCTTTCTCTCTCAAAAATGAATAAACATTAAAAATATATATATAAAATAGTCATCTTTGAAGTCATCTTTGGAAGACTATTACTTCTTCCAAATACTATCTAAAATGCTTGCAATTTCTCTTTGAAAACTAAAACTCACATTTAGCTTACATTCCCCACCCCCACCCCCCCAGTCCTGGTTTCTTTTGGTTACAGCCAAATTTGACCAAATAATGGTGTTTCCCATCTTGTTCACATACCTTGGTCACCAGATTTACTTCCAAATGACTTCAATTGTTTCCAAATCACCAAATCCACTCACGGAGGAAGATTTGAGGCCAGGAAGATTTGAGAATTTTTTATAAAATTCTGCAGCAGGCTCTAGGGATAATTTTAAAATACAGTGAGCCATGGTAGCACGGTTGGAAAAAAAAATTGTTATTTGGAAATATAAGCTCTGATTTATTTGTTAAAATAATAAATAAAGTCATATTATTTGCAGTCACCAGCTTATTACACTAACCCCTCCCTGGCTCTGCTTTCTCTCCTTACACTTTGTTGGTTGCTGTGGATTTCTCCATTGAGATGGAATTCGGAAGCCCATCAGTGAGACGACATCTCACGTGATACAATAATAATTGCAAAGGACTGGATTTCATGATAACCTAGTGCCTTGATTCCCCGGTGAGGGCAAAGCTTCCTTCAACATTCATGGGATCACTTCTCACCCAAGGGGTTCTTCATGGGCTTCTGATTTGAATCTAGGAAAACTGGTGTGGGTAATGAGTGAGAGAAACATGGGCTTAAAGAAGCAATGTTTTTATGAGTTGGAGATGTTTCTCAGATCAGGTCAGTGTAAACGCATAATGGAGAAGGAAGAGGTAAGAGTAGCCAAGAGAACAGATGATGTGATAGATATTTGTGGCATTCTCTTTTGTTCTCTTTTAGGATCCCCCATCCTGGGCTTCAGTCATATCCCAGTGGTATAAGCCTAGTTGTTGGAAAGTTAATTTTCTTTGGCTCTCCCCCCAATTTCAACCAAGGCCAAGCCCTGATTCTCACTTACCATCCATGGGAGTTTGCACTAACCCTCACATCTGAAATGGGAGCCCATGAAGAAAGCTCAAGAACTCTGAAAAGAAATGGTAATGTAAAAAATACAGTGAATATATCTTCGCTTCTATCATGCATTTTCTTTTAACACAGCAGATATAATCACCTAGGGGGGAACTAACATTTGTTGAGAAGATGAAAGGCCTTAAGCACATTGCATGCCGTATCAATCAAAATGCCATCAGGAAAACAGAAATTATAATAGGTATTTTAACCAGGGGGTATTTAATATAGTGAATGGATTTCACATGTGTTGGAATATCCAAAAGAAAGCAGTGAAGTCGGTAAATACAGGGAGCAACTTAGGGCTGGGGGGAACAAAAGGAAAGAGGTACAACCTAGGAATGTAGAGGAAGAGCCACCATCTTTGTTGTTGGGCTGCTGTAGGACCATCATATACTCGGCACTAAGATTGCCAAAGGGCACTGGGTGGCTGGTGACAGGGCCTGTAGGAAGTGGCAAGACTCTGGTCTAAAGTTGTCAGAGTGGTAGCTGTCGTAAGGAAGGTGGAAAGAGGAAGGAAGTCCCTTCCTCTCTCCTCCTGCCTCCCAGTCTCCCAGTTGTGCCTCCCAATTGCAGACCCTAAGTGGAAATCAGCTCGCAAGGGAATCTGGGAAATCTCATTTTCAGAATCTAAGCCCATAGCGTTACAGATCAAAGTATAAAGGGTGTGCATGGAACTGAGAGATCATTGACAAGCACGATGAGTCAATTCACTTAATACTCTACAAAACTGTGAATAAATAGAAGAAACAAAGTTCAGACCAGGGTCTAATACCAGAATCCTTGCTCTGGCAGTAAGTTCTAACTCAGTTTACATTTATACTTTGCTCTTGCCTTTTTTTTTTTTTTTTTAATTTTTTTTTTTCAACGTTTTTTATTTATTTTTGGGACAGAGCGAGACAGAGCATGAATGGGGGAGGGGCAGAGAGAGAGGGAGACACAGAATCAGAAACAGGCTCCAGGCCCTGGGCCATCAGCCCAGAGCCCGACGCGGGGCTCGAACCCACGGACCGTGAGATCGTGACCTGGCTGAAGTCGGACGCTTAACCGACTGCGCCACCCAGGCGCCCCTGCCTTTTTTTTTTTTTAATTTTAGCATTTATTTAGTGCTGGCTGTGTGCCAGTGCTGTGCTAAATGCTCAGGTTCTGCTTATCCTATTTAAGTTTTGAAACAGTGCAGGTAACGTTGATGAAAAGTTTGCCCAGTAAACAAGAGGATAAGAAAACTAAATAAGAATAAACCTGGTTTCTTGAGTTGCAAATGTGTGCGTATATGTATGTACATATAAATTTTTTATATTATAGAGATTAAACTCTTTATATATACTTATATAAGTAAATTAATATGTGTATGTATTTATATAAAACTGTATATATATAATTACATGCAGACCACTTAGGTGAAAAAATACTATAATCAAAGAAGAATAAAAGTATTGTCCTAGATTGTTGAGCATGTCATTCTAATCAACTTCAATTCATTTCAGAGAGTAATTGTTAAATACATATGTGTGCTCAGCACCGAGCTAGAGACCATGAAGGATACAAGAAAAATATATGATGAGGACCCTGTTCCCAAGAAATGTGCTGTCTAGTTCTGAAATTAAACCTTAGCTATATAGGACATCATGTACAATGAAAACATAAAGGTCAAGGGACGCCTTGGGAAGTCACTGAGGGCTGGGATTGTCAGGAAAGGTTGTCAGGAAGGGAGGAGACGAGGCAGAGAGGGCAGTGAAGGCAATATGGATGTGGAGACGTGGACAGACCCTTCCACGTTAGGGAATACCATGAGTAAAGGCTCAGAGGTGGGGCACGAACTCAATGTTTTATTGTTTTATTATTTTTTTAATGTTTATTTACTTTTTGAGAGAGAGAGAAACAGAGCATGGACAGGGGAGGGGTAGAGAGAGAAGGAGACGCAGACTCCAAAGCAAGCTCCAGGCTTGAGCTGTCAGCACGGAGCCCAACGCGGGGCTCGAACTCACGAAGCACAAGATCATCACCTGAGACTAAGTCAGACGCTTAACTGGCTGGGCCACCCAGGAGCCCCACAAACCCCCTGTTTTAAATGGCAGCAAAGGCACTGGAGATATGAGTGAAAGAAGGAACATTAGTTGGATGGTGGGCCTGAGTCCTAGTTGTCTCTCTCACTATCCATTCTCCCCTTTTTCTGTTCGGATGGAAGGTTAAGCTGGGCACAAGACCAGCCTTCCTTGCAGGTAGGTGTGACAGGGCCACTAGATTCTGGCTAATGGGATATCAGCAGCAGTGATGTGTGAAATTTCCAGGCCATGTTCCTGAAAGGAAATGAGTTTGTCCTCCATTGCTCCTATTTCCCTTCTCCTCCAGGAGTGTGGATGTGCTGTTGAACCATTTTGGACATTGTAGATAAGGACAACATCCTAACGTTAGCACACAGAATCTAGAAAGAGTCTAGACTCCCAACATCGACAAACTGCCGTCCCAACCCTTGAGCACCAACAGTGATTGATAAATGAGAGGGAGGATTCCAACTGAGAGCCACAGGGCGTCTTCTGCTTTTGGGCATCCATAGCGCTGTTTGGAGATTTGGCATTTGTTCCTCTGAGGTAGCAGTAGATCCTCCAAAAGTAGCCTCACCTTGTCCACACATCTGCATAATTGCTACTAAGAGTACCTTTTGGGAAGGCCGTTCAGAGAACCGAAAACACAGTGAGAGGATCGGTTTTTCTCTCCATATGTTAGGCAGGGACACCCAAGTTTCTGGCCAACCATGTTCGGAAGGAATATGAGACTCGCTGCAAATCCAGAAAGCTGCCGTAAGGTCTTACAGTTGGTGTGGGGGAGGTATTAAAAAACACTAATATTTCTGGAATGGAAGCATGAATTGAATGCAATAGAGATATCACAACCTAGGACAAACTGCCTTTGAGATCAAATACGTCTTGCGGAGAGGACTGGACCTGTCTTTTTGGTTGTCTCTTTTCAAAATAATCCCCACTGAAGGGCGAGTTGTTGCACTGGCTCCAGAGCTGCAGCATCTTTCTCTTTCCCGGTACGGCAATAAGCAAAGATCCTAGAACCAGACTTGGGGAGAAGAGAGCCCTGAGGCTATCTTTGAGATCAGGCTCTTTGAGAATCGTTCAGGATTCTTTCATGTTGGAAGGTGAAGTGTCAGTAAAAAAAAAAAAAAAAAGGTGAAATTCACACAACAAAAACTATTTCAATTTTTTTTATTGTATGTGTGTGCGTGTGTGTGTGTGTGTGTGAGAGAGAGAGAGAGAGAGAGCAGAGGAGGGGTAGAGAGAGAGAGGGAGACAGAGGATCCAAAACGGGCTCTGTGCCGACAGCAGAAAGCCCGATGCGGGGCTCGAACCCCGGAACCGTGAGATCATGACCTGAGCCGAAGTCGGAGACTCAACCCACCGAGCCGCCCAGGGGCCCCCTGGCTTCTTTCATTTAGCATAATGTTTTTGAGTTTCATCCAAGTTGTGGCATGTACCAGTGCTTCACTCCTCTCCGTGGCGGAATCGCATTCCAGTAAATGCATACGCCGCAATTTGTTTATCCCGCCATCTGCTGAAGGTCATTTGGGTTGTCTCCACCTTTGGCTGTCGTGAACGGTGATGCTATGAACACGTACGTACAAGAACTTGTTTGCGCACCCACTGCCATTTTAATGAATATATAAAACTCAGGACTCAGGTGAGGAGGAATTAGCATCTGAAAGTCCAAATTCTCATTCTTCCCCACGTCAGAGGACAGGTTGCCGGGAAGGGGCTGCTACGTCCACCAGTGTTGTTCTAATGGGCCCCCAGAGTTGCGTCGCAGAGTGGCTCTGAGCGTGAAGGAGGCTGGTAGAGTCACGGGCCCTGACATCTGTCTTCACTGCTGCCATTTCCTTTCTTTGAAAATCCAGGCAGGCACGCGGTCGAGTCATACTGAAGGCCCACGTGTGCTTTGCCGGGTGCTCTCTGCCCGGTTGTTCTCTTCATTGCCAGTTGTCCTCGCACCTTCTGAAAGGTGCCTGCCTGGCGCTAGCAGAAAAACAAAACTTTCCGGGTTAGACCAGAAGGGACCCCAGGCCTCCGAATGAGAGCCAGAGGACAACTATGCAAAGGGACCAGTTCTGTAAAAATAGTGACCGCTGCTGTTTATTGAGTATTGAGCATCCGATCCATTCAGCAGCCCTACGAGCCATCACCCCCATTTTACAGATGAGGAAATTGAAGTTAATTCAAGCACAGCTGAGGCCTATGCAAATACAAGCGTTATCTCGGAGATATTGTGGGTTTGGCTCCAGACCACTGCAATAAAGCGAGCGCTGCAATAAAGGGGGTCAGATGAATTTTTTGGTTTCCCAGTGCATATAAAAGTTACGTCTACACTGCACTGTGGTTTAGTAAGTGTGCAACAGCATGACGTCTAAAAACAATGTAGATACCTTAATTAAAAAATGCTTTATTGTTGGGGGCGCCTGGGTGGCTCAGTCGGTTAAGCGTCCGACTTCATCTCAGGTCATGACCTCGCGATTCGGGAGTTCGAGCCCCATGTTGGGCTCTGTGCTGACGGCTTGGAACCTGGAGTCTGCTTCAGATTCTGTGTCTCCCTCCATCTCTGCCCACCCCACCCCACCCCACCCCCCGCCACTTGCGCTGTCTGTCTCTCTCTCTCTCAAAAATAAGTAAACGTTAAAAAAAAAATAGTTTCTAAAAAAGAACTGGTGCGACCAAGGGACGCGGGTGGCAATCAGCTGTGAAGCTGCCCCTCCCAAGATGTTTTGATTATCCCCTGATCATCAGTACCCAACATGACGCCTACCATGTGGTTGGTTCTCGATAAAGAGATCTTAAGGCCGGGGGGGGGGGGGGTGGATGAATTCACACACATGTGCATGTTATCACAGCTTCTCTGTGGCCAGGACACTTCGTCCGTCTCATCTCAGGCAGCCTGCCCGTGTTTGTTATCTTATCCCAAGATCCTAAAGTTAATTATAACCAAAAAGGCCCCTTTTCCACGTAAGGTCATATTCAAAGGTTCTAGGGATTAGGGCATGAGCATACTTTTGGGGGGCAGGGCAGGGGGGCATTATTCAACATACTGTCAAGGGCCCAAAGCCTCAACAGAGATAAAGAGAAACCATTGGTTCCAGGGTGGTTAATCTTCCTCTATGGTGTCACACAGCAGGTTACTGCCAGGTCCCAGCACTCTCCCCCTGCGACCACGGTTGACCGTAAATCTGTGAAGCCATCACAGGGCACCCCAGGAATTAAGTGAAGAATGTTCAGATTTTCCAGGCTGCTTGTTGGGCCTTCACAAGAATGGTCCAGCTGAACGAGGCCATGACGAGCTATCGTGGCTCATTTTACGAGCTCAGTAGAAACGCCTTGATAAGCCTGGAGGTTGGACAGGTAGCAAATCTTCTCTAGGGGACAGGGGGCAGGAGGTAGAGGGCTGGACAGGGGAGTAATAAGGTTGGGCTGGGCTTTTCCTAACCTTCTGTTTGGCCACTCTGAAGCCATATTTCCCTTCCCCTTCTCTCAGCACCAGCCTTGTTCTTCAGCAGTCTTCAGCACCTGGACCACTGACCCATGGGCTCCAAAGACCCAGGCTACGGTCCTGGGAATGTGTAATGGTCTTTGTGTGTCAGCTCGTGTCAACTTCTGCTAAGGTGACCAGATATTTAGTCTAACATCGCTGTAGATGTGTCTACGGGGCTGTTTTTAGATGAACTTTATATTTACATTAGTGGATTTTTGAATAAAGCAGATTGCTCCTCATATGTGGGTAGGCCTCATGCAATCAGATGGAGGCCTGAATGGAACAAAAGGCTGGCCTCCCCTGAGCAAGAATAAATTCTGCAGCAGATGGCCTTTGGACTTGAACCACAACATTGACTCACCCCTATGTCTCCAGCCTGCTGGCCCATCCTGCAGATTCTGGACTTGCCAAGCATCCGTAATCATATGAGCTAATTTCTTAAAATAAATCTCTCTTTCTATATATGTGCATGTTCTATTGATTCTGTTTCTCTGGAGATTCCTGACTAATACAGAGTGGCCTCCACTTTCCCAGCCTGGATAGCAGCCTTCTCAAGGGTGGGGGTGCTCAGCCCCATGCTCCTTCTCTCTCCCTTTGATCTCCCTCCAGACCTCGCAGTTTCCAGCTCAGAGAAAAGCTGCCTTTTAGCATGGAGACCGATAGGTCCTATTGGGTCTGTAGTATCGTTCTCTTTGTTTCAAACTGATGATTGTAATTTCACCCCATTCAGGGGCCATCCCATCCACCAGCTCAGTAGGGTTCATGGAGAGGAAGCATCTGAGGCTAAGAAATGTCAGAAAAGGAACAACGGTCCGGCCCAGCTGGGGTCTGGAGGGGTCTGCCAGGCTGAGCTGAGTGGAGAAGGACAGCACCCATGTGAAAGAATAGAGACTATGGCCTGGGTGGCAGCTAATCAAGTTCTCCCTTGTCAATTAATGAGTTTAATAAAATCCTTGACATGCGATCATTTTATTTTATTTTATTTTATTTTGTTTTTATTTTTTTAAATTTTTTTTTTAACGTTTATTTTATTTTTGGGACAGAGAGAGACAGAGCATGAACGGGGGAGGGGCAGAGAGAGAGGGAGACACAGAACCGGAAGCAGGCTCCAGGCTCTGAGCCATCAGCCCAGAGCCCGACGCGGGGCTCGAACTCCCGGACCGCGAGATCGTGACCTGGCTGAAGTCGGACGCCTAACCGACTGCGCCACCCAGGCGCCCCGACATGCGATCATTTTATATCTATATGAGAATCATGATTTTACCTCTTTAATTAAAAATAATTATCCTTTAATAGAGCCCAACCCGTCTCAACTCTCCCCCCAAATGAGATGACATCATAACAAAAAATCTATTAACATGTATTAATACTCTAGAGTTTTAATATGTACACAGAATGGAACTAAACCCTACAAACGAGTAGGAACATTTTCAAAATTTCCTACCCTTTTTTTTAATTATGCACAGGTTTATTGACATTATGCTGAATTTAAAAATCGAATTAAGAAGATCAGCGGATCTCGATGCAAGAGAGGAAAATGACATTGTGTCATCTTGTCAGAAAAGATGGTATGTTTTCCCATTTGTTGATGTGTTCTGCTGTGTATTTTTGGCATGTTTTGCTCATTTCCTTATTGAGATATAATTGACATATAACATATTAGTTTCAGGTGTACGACATAATGATTCAGTATTTGTATATGTTGTGAAATGATCACCATAGTAAATCTAGTTAAATTGCATCACTGCACAGAGTTACAGAATTTTTTTTTCTTGTGACGAGACGAGACGAGAACTTCGGAGATTTGCTCTTAGCAGCTTTCAAGATGCAATACGGTGTTATTAACGAGAGTTGCCATGCCTGATCCCTCCCCCTCTTTATCTTCAAGACGCCATATTTGGAAGGACCAAAGATGTGCATCATACACTTGCCTTTTTCCCTTCTTTCAGTCTAGACCAGTGGTTCTCAGCCTTGAGGTTCATAAGAAGAACCGTCTGGAATGTTGTTGCTAGGACTATGAATACTACTTACGAAAGCAATGGAAAGAGCTTACCGTATCTTAAGAAACGCCTATGGTAATAATGACAATATGAAGATTTTTGTCTTTCATGAATCTGAAGCTACCAGACCACTCCTTTCCCCCATAAAATACGACTGCACCACAACTGCATCAAGGTGTCTGAGGCTCTTAAGCTCTCAGTTGTGTTTCTCTCCTATTGTACTTCCCTGGGAAGGCAGGTCTCGGGTATTGGAGGTGCTTTTTATTTTTAATTATTTTTTATGTTTATTTTTATTTTTGAGAGAGAGACAGACACACAGAGTGAGAGCAGGAGAGGAGCAGAGAGAGAGGGAGACACAGAATCTGAAGCGGGTTCCAGGCTCTGAGCTGTCAGCACAGAGCCCTATATGGGGCTCGAACTCACGAACCGCGAGATCATGACCGGAGCCGAAGTCGGACGCTTAACTGGTCTCTGAGTTTGAGACCAGTGTCAGGCTCTGTGCTGACAGTTCGGAGCCTGGAGCCTGCTTCAGATTCTGTGCTTCCCTCTCTCTCTGCCTCTCCCCTGCTTGCAGTCTCTCTCTCTCTCTCTCTCTCTCTCAAAAATAAAGAAACGTTAAAAAGTAAATAAATAAATAATTCTTGAGGTGAAATTCGCATAACAAATTTATAGCCATCTTAAAAATGTACGGTTGAAGGGCATTTAGTACATTCACAGTGTTGTGCCACTCTCACCTCTATGAAGTTCCCAAACATGTGCGTCCCCTCAAAAGGAACCCCGTAGCCATTAACAGTCATTCCCTACTGCCCTGTCCCTCCCAGCCCTCGGAAACCATCAATCTGCTTGCTATCTCTATGCTTTTCCTTATTCTGGACATTAACGCATACGTGGAAATCAACCATAAGACTCTGCAATTTCCACTCCTGGATCTATACCCCAAAGAACTGAAAACAGATACCCAAACAGGTATTTGTACACAAATGTTGACGGCGGCTGGAACAGTTATGTCTTCCCGAGAACCCTCTGCGGGCTTTCTTGTGGTTCTACAGGTAAATGTCTCTTCCTCTGAGAAAAAGCAACAGTGAGGACAGAAACAAGAGAAAGACAGAAGCCGTACCCAGTTACCCCCATTGGCGCTCTGCTTCCCCGGGCACAACAACCCAACGTGACGGGCGAATGTTACCCACTGGGGGTTCTGGACAACAATGAATCAAATACACCCAGAAGAGAGAGGCTTGGCAGACACATTCGGGTGGTTCACCAAATTCCCAGGAAGCTGGGAATGCCTGCCCTGGAAGCCACAGAAATGGGGGAGTAATCCGGGGTCCCTCCTGCTTAAAGACGAGTGCTGCCTCGAAGCCTGTTATATAAGCGAGCTGGATTTCCAGCCTACGGGGAAAATGCACAGGAGAGCCTGCCTCAGGGCAGGCTTGTGGTCATCATGGTCAACGGTCAGCTAGGAGCTGGAGGCTGGCAGACCCATTGGTAAAGCGGGCCTCTTTCTAAATCTGTTTCCTCTTCGTTAATCGCGGAGCATTTTTATTCTAGCCTTCTGTGGGCTCAGGAGCTTGGCTGGTACTACACTCCCGGTTTGCAAAGGAAGAAACTGAAGCTGCGGCCTTTTCCAATGTTTTCTTCCCTGCTCTCACTTCTGGCAATTATTATAAAGTGCACTCATTATCCTTACAATGGTTCAGAGATTAAAGCTTAATTCAGTCTGTTATTTCTGTGGCTTTGCCTAATAGCATTTGCACCTGTACAAGCCCCACTAGGTGGTGAGGCCAACGCCTCCTTAAATCACCAGAGGATGTGCTTTGTGTTCTCGTCTTGGCTCCTACCGGTCTGGCCAGAGGCAGTTTTCATAACATTTTAATGGGTCACCAGGGTTTTCTATGGGGACATCTGTCTCCATCACAGGCAAAATGGGACTCTCCTAAGAAGAAAGGCGGCCTGTAGGAAAGTCAGCTTTGACTTCTAAAATGCAGTAGTTGAGGGGCGCCTGGGTGGCGCAGTCGGTTAAGCGTCCGACTTCAGCCAGGTCACGATCTCGCGGTCCGTGAGTTCGAGCCCCGCGTCAGGCTCTGGGCTGATGGCTCAGAGCCTGGAGTCTGTTTCCGATTCTGTGTCTCCCTCTCTCTCTGCCCCTCCCCCGTTCATGCTCTGTCTCTCTCTGTCCCCAAAATAAATAAAAAACGTTGAAAAAAAAATTTTAAATGCAGTAGTTGAATACCTGGTACCCTTTGTTGACAGGCAATGCACATGAACGTGCTCTCTTCTTCATGTGGCTTATCACAGTGCCCGGTAGGGAAGGAGACAGATCCGGGTTCAAATCGTGGCACGGCCGGTGTTCCATGTGTCATCTAGATGAGTCCTCTAATCGTCCTGAACCTCAGTGTGCCCAGCTGCGAGGTGGGGTGACAGAACTAAAGTTATGTATAATTGAATAAAAGAATTTGAGGACGTGCTTGACAAATGATAGGTCCGCTCAAAGATAATAGCATTGTTATTCATTTTAGTACTAACAGCTACCTCTAGTCTGAGTTGACCAAAAAGGATCAGACCATGTGGGGATGTTTTTAGCCTTATAAGCTGTGGTTTATGTGATGTTAGATATAATGGGGCTCTCCAGACCTCAACATGGTCTGGGGTTCTCACCTACTAAACTGGCCCCTCCACTCCTCCAGATACGTGGTTTATTTAATCATCTGGGGGCTTAGCTAGGTTAGGCAGCATGTTGAGGTCCACAATGTCTGTGTGGAGGGGGAAGTCCAGAGAAGCCCGTGGCAGGGTAGCGTCGGATGGAAGACTGGGGAAAGAACGATCTGGTTTTTTTTCTGTATTACTTTCAAAGCTTCTTTGGTTCTAGGAGTTACCTAGATGCTTTTCTGTGTATCAGCCATTCAACAAATGTTAACTCAGCACCTGTTCTGGCTGGTATGCTAGTCCCTTCTTACACCCGTTCTTACCTCCTTTGTGTCTGCTCTTGGAAAGGTCACTATAAAATAATACAGCGTTTTCTCCCGAACAAGGGGGAAAGGGTATATGAGCTAGCCAGAGGACTGTGTGACCAAGAGGGTGTCTGAGAGGAGGAAAGCAGACAGGGCCAGAAAGGAGATGGGGGAGTAGAGAGCGGTGACATCTGGTTAGCAGAATACCTGCTGCCACGGGGTGCCCCTCTCTGCCCAAGCCCCTGATGCTGCGAATTACCCCTGTGGTAACTCTGCCTTGCAGACAAAGGCGATAGGGGGTAGCTGAATAACCCTGGGCAGAATTTCCCAGGGGATTTGCAAATTGCCTGCTCGCATGTGTGTGACTATTTTTTTCATCCTTTGATAGAAGACGTGCTCCCATACTCCCAAGTTCTCGGGCTTCCTTTCTGCAAACACTCCCTCCGTCAGGCTCAGGGGACGAGGGAGATGTGACCCTGGTAAGAAGAACACAGCCAGAGACTGTTCGGAGGCAAAGGAAAGGACACAGAGAGATGGGAGGGGGGGTGCCTTCCTGCCTGGCTTGTTTATTGCCACAACTTAGGGAGGAGACACGTGCAAGTGCTGTGCCACTTTCCTTCTTCTCCTCTCTCTTCAGGGTTCCTCTCCCTCGATTGCCCAACAGCCCAGGACAGACTCCCAACTACCAGCCGCGCCCGCAGATTCCCAGCCTGAGAGAAACGTGTTGCTAATACCTTCCGGGCAATTTGTTTAATTAAAGCTCAAAACAAGTGTTGGTTCCTGGTATAAGTGGAGAAATGGAAAGAAAATGAATTACCCATGGCCAGGTCTGCAAGTTCCCCCGATTTCTCGTATCTTTGTTAGCCAAAGGAAGGAGTGACGAGGAAGGACCGTGGCTAGATGTTTAATTGGGCTCAGTAGCACACATGCAAACCAAAAGTTGTGGATGAATCACGGTACACGATGTGAAGCAAAATGTATTACATATCTTATCGTATGTTCGATCCCTACTTGATTAAAATAGCAATTTAACTTATATCGCCTTTGTTGTTTTTGCAACTCAATAAGACCCGCTGTCTGGGTGCACCAGCCCCTAGAAAACAGGTTTCCAAGACTTTGAAAGTGAGTCCTGCTGTTACACGGATTATTTTTTACGGCATCAACCATTTAAAGGAAAAGAATTGGGGATCTAGTTGAATACAGTATTTAGTAATGCAATATGTTTAATATTATTCATCTATATCTTCAACCATTCGAGGGAAATCACGTGCAATACAAAACAATATGCCCAGTGTAATCCTCGCCTCCTGCCCCCAAGAAAACAAGGAATCTACCTGTTTTTAAATTTCTGCATGTCCAATAAATCCATTTGATAGATTTTTTTTTAATCTCAAGGTTTGACTTTTTATTTTTTTATTTTTTAAATTTGTTTAATGTTTATTTATTTTTGAGAGAGAGAGAGAAAGAGAGAGAGAGAGAGACAGAGTGTGAGTAGGGGAGGGGCAGAGAGGGAGGGAGACACAGAATCGGAAGCGGGCTCCAGGCTCTGAGCTGTCAGCACAGAGCCCGACGCGGGACTCAAACTCACAAACTGTGAGATCATGACCTGAGCTGAAGTCGGACGCCCAACAGACTGAGCCACCCAGGCGCTCAACTTTTTTTTTTTTTAATAAATGTTTATTTATTTTTGAAGAAGAGAGAGAATATGTGGGTGAGGGGCAGAGAGAGGGGGATGGGTATCCAAAGCAGGTTCCCTTCTGTCAGCACAGGGCCTGATGCGGGGCTTGAACGCACCAATGGTGACCTGAGCCAAAGTCAGATGCTTAATCAACTGAGCCACCCAGGCGCCCCTCAAGGTTTGACTTTTTAAATGACGTGACAGAAGTACCATTCTGTATTTATAAATACACATTTTAAAGGCTTCATTCATTTCCTCACTCATTAAATGTAACTGAGCACTCACTACATGTAGGTGTTGCTGTTGGTGCAGGAGATGCAAATTACATCACTCTGGGTGACTCTCGTCCCCTCTTCCTTAGCCAGTCAACCTCCCGGTAACATCCTGCACCCTGGTATTCGATTGGAGATACCTGATGGGAAAACGGCTCCTGGACACTCTAGAGTTTCATGCATCAACTCGTCAACCTCATGGAAACACACCAGCTTCTCTGTGATGGGTCCGGCCAAGCCTGGGTACATTCCTAATTGACTGGCACAGGTTGGGTCACGTGACCACACCTGCACCCATCTCTGTGGTTGAGGGTGGGGGGCTCTGATCGGACAGCCTGGCTAAATGTCTACTTGTAAGGGGTGAGGAGGTCAGGTCCTCACGACCCCATGGTTTCCTGAAAGGACAGTTTCCCTAAAACGAGATAAGTAGGAAGGGCCAGAAGAAAAGCAGAGGTACCATAATCTACCCAACCACCCGAACCGCGATTTGGCCACTGACTTCCAGGCCTTCCTTCGTGGTCAGTCTGTCACTGGGGCTAAACTATTTTCCATCCCTGTCCTTCTTCTCTAGCCCTATTGCTGCCTCTTTGGCTCAGATCATCATCACTTTACCCAGATGCCTGCAGTGCTCTCCTAACTGGCCTTTTCACTCTAGACTTGCTCCTCTCCAATCCAGGTTCATCATTCCCGGACTAAAGTAGGACCACATCACTCAGTGACTACCCCATGCCTTCAGCGTAAAATGCAAGCTTTTAAAACTTGGCATACGCAGCTTTATCTTGCACACGGAACCCCTCACCTGGCTTGGGGACTGCTGTTCTGGTGCCCAGCCCCCTGCTACACTGATAACATTGTACCATCTGTCGGCTTGCCTGACTCTCCCCCCAAGCCAGAGCGCTTTAAGAGCCAGGATATTGTAGTTTGGCTCACTCCAGCTCATTGCAAACCCTTCGTAGCGCATTTTCCTGTTGGAGCTAGAAAGCTAAAAATTGCATTTACGAGACCGCCTGGCAGCTGGGATATAGAAAGGTAATGTAAGTTCCATCAAGCAGGTATACCTGTATGAGACTTTATTTTTTTTAAACGTTTGTTCATTTTTGAGAGAGAGCGACAGACAGACTGTGAGCATGAGGGAGGGGCAGAGAAAGACGGAGGCACGGGATCCGAAGCAGGCTCCAGGCTCTGAGCTGTCCGCACAGAGCCCGGCGCGGGGCTCGAACCCACAGACCGAGAGGTCATGACTTGAGCCGAAGTTGGATGCTTAACCGACTGAGCCACCCAGATGCCCCTGTATGAGACTTTAAATAGAAGCAAAAACTGAAGAGACCTTCTGGAAACCTTGGTGGTGATATCTGATCCTTTGGGGGCAGGTACAGGTGAGTTTCTAAAATCCGGCCCCCGGCACAGGATGGCTATAATTATGGTGTTTCCGACTAGAACATTGCCTTAATGGAGTTGGTGCTTTTTCTTAGTCTGCAGTTCCCAGCTTCATTGCTGGCACTTGTATAGACACCAAGCCTGGCCCTGGCCCTTGCCACGATTCTGGGAGCGGCACAATTCTCTGGAATAAAAGTCTTTCCACAATAAAATAGTGGATGCTATTGTTGGCAATTAAGCGCCCTGATTAATAGAGATAGTGTTTAATGCCATTTTGTGTCTGCAGCACCCAGCACTATGCCTGGCCCGTGAGAAATACCACACGCCTGTTGGCGAATGAACGTTTGAATGGCTAATTGTCTCTGTTCCTAGAGCGCTCACTGCATGCTAAGACAGGCGCGCATGAGAATATTTCAAGGTAACAGGTTGTAAGAGAGTCACAAAAGTTAAGAAAATGCTGAGATGGGAGCATCAGGACCGTCTCGAGGAAGGTAATATTTGAGATGGGCCTTTAAGAATGAGTAGCAAGTCGTTGGCTAGATAAGGAGATAGAGGTCATTCCAGGCAGGAGAACGGTATACCCAAAGTGCAAACACATGAGATGGCAGGGCACGCTCAGGGAATGTGTGTGGTTGGGTAGGATATGACCCTCTGGTCAGGAGATAAAGAGGGACAGGGCAGGGGAAGCCAGGATGTGAATAGCAACAAAGGTTAGCATTTCTGGTACTTTCTAGACACTGGGTCCTGAACTATGTCACATTACCTCAATCCTCACCATTGCTATTACTCTCATTTCACAGGCTGACTTGACCAATGTCATATGTTGCAAGTGGCAGAACACATTCAAGGTGAGCTCTCTCTGACGACCATGCTTTAGACTTTATCCTGCAATGAATAAGAACCAACGAAGGTTGGACAACGATAGGATTAGATGGTGTTGCCGAAGGATGGGAGAAGGGGAGCTTGAGTAGGTCAGGAGCCCAGAGAGATAGCAGCCACAAGTCAGGAGTGGTGAGAATGGGGACAATTGAATACATCTGAGAATTTTGTTTTTTATTTTTAATTTAAAAAAAAATGTTATGGGGGGCGCCTGGGTGGCTCAGTCGGTTGAGCGTCCGACTTCGGCCAGGTCACGATCTCGCGGTCCGTGAGTTCGAGCCCCGCGTCGGGCTCTGGGCTGATGGCTCGGAGCCTGGAGCCTGTTTCCGATTCTGTGTCTCCCTCTCTCTCTGCCCCTCCCCCGTTCATGCTCTGTCTCTCTCTGTCCCAAAAATAAATAAAAACGTTGAAAAAAAAAATTAAAAAAAAAATGTTATGTTTATTTGCTTTTGAGAGTGAGAGAGACAGAGCACAAGCGGGGGGAGGGGCAGAGAGAGGGGGAGACACAGGATCCAAAGCAGGCCTCAGGCCCTAAACTGTCAGCGCAGAGCCGGATGCGGGGCTCGAACCCGCGGACCGTGAGATCATGACCTGAGCTGAAGTCGGACACTCAACCGACGGAGCCACCCAGGCGCTGAAAAATATTTAAATTTTTTTTTTTTAATGTGTATTTATTTTTGAGAGAGACAGGAAGAGACAGAGCACAAGCAGGGGAGGGGCAGAGAGAGAGGGAGACACAGAGTCTGAAGCAGCCTCCAGGCTCCGAGCTGCCGGCACAGAGCCCGACGCGGGGCTCGAACTCACGGACCGTGAGATCACGACCTGAGCCGAAGTCGGACGCTCAACCGACGGAGCCACCCAGGCGCCCCACTGAGAAATATCTGAGAGGCTGCATAGACAAACTCGGACACCAATGCCCTGTTGCAGAGACGGGAGGCGATTGGAATGAAGAGTGAAGCCGAGACCCGGGCTCAGGCACCTGGGTGGATGGTGGCACCATTCATCAAAATAGAGAAAACAGGTGAAGAAGCTGGTTGGGGCGTTGATTCGTGATATTGGTGTTAGATATGTTGATACAGGATTCCTACAGGGCGATAGCTTGGAGACCATCGAGATATCCATTTGTCTGAATCTGTAGGGCCCGTGACCCTGGAGTAAAGCCTGGTGCCCGGGGTGTGTTGGCGGCTGTACAAGCACGTCTGGAATCTGGCCCGGCATCAGGCCGAGCGAGCACAGGGCCTTGCGTCGCTGCGTATTGAAACTGACTTGTCAGGCCACGGAGCTACAGAGAAGAAAGGCTCTGGCCGAGGCAGGCAAGCAGGCGCCCCGCTCAATAATTGAGCACAGAGCCTGTCTTGGCTGCAGAGCTACCATCACAAGGAGCGTTTTTAAAGCCAAACCCGATTTCTGTGCGAAGTCATGCCTGAGCAAGCTGGATCGTTGCCAAAAGACGAGAGAAGGCTCCAGGCCTCTTTATACACAGGCCCGGGGAGATTGGGGTACTTCGTGATAAAGCTGTCAGTCTCCGCAGGGCAGGCATGTGACTCATTTGCATATGTCACTTCCTTCAGCACACCCCAGCCCGCAGGCCCCTGACTCCAAATCCCGCGGACAAACAAAGCTGTCCCAAACGACCTCTTCCTATCAGATTCAGGCTTTATTATGCTAGAGGGTCTGGCCGCAGATCGCTTCACTGCTCTGGACCAACTCAGAGCCCCTCTGGCGGAATGGAGCTCTCTAAAGGGAAGGGCACTTCAGAGGGGGGTTCAGGCACGGCCCCACAAGGATCAGGGAGTGGAGCAGAATGGCCTGAGCGCTGCTGACATTCTGCCACCAGCGGTCGGCTTCCAAAGCTCTGGGAGAATGGGCCCGTTCCGCCTTCTCGGCACGCTGCTCCCCAGCCGGCCACGGGGGCCGAACCCTGGGTGGTAGCTACCCGAGTCTTTGCTTCTCTCGGTCTCTGCTTCCATGCGTCCTTGATTCGCGCTGGCCTCCTGTGCTACCCATACTTGGGGATCGATTACTTAGCAAGAGACCGTAAGGAAACCTTCACCTGCATGCACAGCCGTGCCCAAGGGACTGCGCCGATGCTTGAGTGGTTAGTAGCCTAGTTAGGACTGGATTCAGGTGGCCTGCCTTCCTCCCTCCCTCCCTTCCTTCCTTCCTTCCTTCCTTCCTTCCTTCCTTCCTTCCTTCTTCCCTCCCTCCCTTCCTACCTTCCTTCTTCTCTCCCTCTTCCTTCCTTCCTTCCTTCCTTCCTTCCTTCCTTCCTTCCCTCCCTCCCTCCCTCCTTCCTTCCTTCCTTCCTTCCTTCTTCCCTCCCTCCCTTCCTACCTTCCTTCTTCTCTCCCTCTTCCTTCCTTCCTTCCCTCCTTCCTTCCTTCCTTCCTTCCTTCCTTCCTTCCTTCCTTCCTTCCTTCTTCCCTCCCTCCCTTCCTACCTTCCTTCTTCTCTCCCTCTTCCTTCCTTCCTTCCTTCCTTCCTTCCTTCCTTCCTTCCCTCCCTCCCTCCCTCCCTCCTTTCTTCCTTCCTTCCTTCCTTCCTTCCTTCCTTCCTTCCTTCCTTCCCATTTGGACACTGGGCAGGCTGCTCCTGGTAGAAGGGATCTGGCCTGGGTGCTCCAGGGTGCTCTCTTAGCCTGCCTGGCCTCCTTCCCCAAGGGCCAAAGGCATCCGTATTTCAACAGGTCTATAACCTACTGGCCGAGCCAGCAGCTAGCGGAAACTAGCAATAACAAAAATGTGTCCTTCCCTGCAGGCTGGCTCGTCCCTGCACCAGGATGCCAGGCGTGGTGGACAGGACACAGGCTGGAGGTCAGCCCCCACCGCTGCCCCTTATGGCAGGTTCTCTGTACTGGCCACTAGCTTCGCGGCTCTGGAGGAGGCCCTCCCCGCGAACAGTTTATCGGTGCGCTACGATACGCCAATCGGCAAATTCTGCTTCAGAGATTCTCGATCCCCCCCCCATCCCCATTATGTAATTCAGAATAAAATTTAAAATAAAAACAATACTGGCTCATAAAACACAAGCTTACAACAATACTGACTCACAAACTTACCCAAGTGTTGAAATTATAACGAACTTACTCGGGATATTTAGATTGCAACATTCTTGTTCGCTGAAGAATCTTGTTCGCTGAGGGTCTCAAAGCTCATGTTTAGGGGGCCCACTGGGCAGTCCGGCCCTGGGCCTGGGGCCTGGGGCCCCCTCCTGGGTCCCTCTCGGGCCCTGCCCCATCCCTCCTTGATCCTATCATCCTGCGTAAAAGCACAGCTCAGACCTTGGCTGACGGCGTTCACGCCTGACTTCTACTCCTCGCCCCCCACCCCGTGCTGGCTTCCTGAGAGCCCTATCCCAGCAGTGATCGTTTTGACTATGCTCTTGTATTTAGACCCCTAACCTTTCCCAACTGTGTCTGAGTCCCAATTCCAGTCTTGTCACGTGGGCTTCCTCATGTTATTACCACTGGACCCACGATAATCCATCACGTTTGGGGGATCGGGACAGTGGGGCAATTCAGGAAATCTGACTTCCTTCCTGCCCTTTGGTGGTTTTAAACTAAGTCCATAAATAATTTGATACTCCCCCCACCCCCACTTCTGGAGGTGGAGCTTAGTTCTCTCCCCTAGAGTGTGGGCTGAGCTTCTTTGGATCAGGATGTAGTCTTCCTTGCTCTTTCTCTGGGATCGCTTACTCTGGGGGAAGCCGGCTGCCATGCTGTGAGGATGCTCAAGCACCCCGTGGGGAGGATCACGTGGTAAGGAACTAAGGCCTGGCAACAAGGAGCATCTGAGTGAGCTGTGGTGGCGGTGGACCCTCCCACCCCAGTCAAACCTCCAAGTGACTGCAGCCCTGATCATGTCCTGACTGCATCCTTCTGAGAGACCCCGAGCCAAAACCACCTGGCCAAGCCATTCCCAAATTCCTAGCCCACACCAACTTTGTGACATGATAAGTGTTGATTATCTGAAGCCATTTAGTTTCGAGGCGATTTGTTGCCTAGCAATAATATCTCATATATATCCCAAAGGTGGGACTGGAGAGAGGGACGGCGGAGTCGCACAAAAACGGTTTTTGGGGCCAGGAGCTCCCGTGTCACTCATTACCCCTTTCCCCCGAAGGCATCATATCCCCAGTAGATATGGTTTCCTTGCTTCTCTGTCTCCCAGACAGACTGTGGGCCCCTGAGAGCAGGGGCTTGGCTGACCCATCCTAAATGTAGCCAAGTTCTAAGGATACAAGCTTAAAGGGGCCAGTCACAAAAAAATTCTTTATTTTTCTACAACTCACCCAAATATTTATTTTTGGCATCTGTTCCAAGGGTAGCATACACAGCCGCTTCTGGGGACCCTCTTCCTCTCAGATCTTGTTTGTCTCAGCTCCTTCCACGCCCCTGTTGAGTTGTGGGAAGTACTGTGTTGTCTCTGTATGCTGCAGGATGTGGGAAATTCTGCCAGCTGTTCGCGGGTCCTCCAAGGACCCTGGGGACTATAAGGTTTGCCACTTCTGGGCTTCTTCCCTGGAAAGGAGGCTCAGATACCCCTTGCTCCACGTCTCTTCCTACAACCACTGCCTGGTAACACAGGATTTACCCCACTCACGAACTCTCTTGCTTTCATTTTCACTGTTATTTATTTGCCTCTAGCTTCCAAATCTCTTGTTTAGAACTGGAGACATTTAGGGCCGCGTGTGTGTGTGTGTGTGTGTGTGTGTGTGGCTGAAATATCTCCAGTTTTTTTATAAAGCGTTTTAACCTACAGAAAGATCAGAAAATAATATGAGACCTCTGTACCCACTACCAAGATCAAACCGACCTTAGCATTTTGTCATATTTGCTTCCGATCCTCCTCTTTTTTAAAAACAAAATAAATCAATCGTTATAGATAGAGCCCAATACCTCCGCTATCCCCAGCTTCTGCAAGTAATGACAATGCCAGAGCTAGTGCTCCTCAGTCCCTCAGAGATTTCTGTTTTGTTATAACTTGTTTGTGCACTTAAAACGTATATTCTAGGGGCGCCTGGGTGGCTCCGTTGGCTGAGCGTCCGACTCTTGATTTCAGCTCAGGTTATCATCTCACCGTCAGTCGCGGGATCAAATCCCAGGTGGGCTCCGTGCTGAGGGTGGAGTCTGCTTAGGATTCTCTCCCTCCCCCTCCCCCCCCCCCCCGCGCGCCCCTCTCCCCCACTCGGGCACTCTCTCTCTCTCCCTCTCTAAAAATAAAAATGTAAAAAGTATATTCTAGTGTTACATGCATTTACAGATTTTTACATAAAGAGTGTCATATTGTACGCATTTGTTTTCTTTTTTCCACTGCATATTAATACTTTCTTTATTCTTAAGGTAGCAATTTACATAAAGCAAAATGCCTTCTTTTTAGGGTCCACTTCTGTGTGTTTTGACAAAGCATGTGACCATGTAAGGACCCCCACAACCGAGATGTAGAAATGACCCAGAAAAGTCCCTGCTAGGACCTTGGTTGTTGACATCCCAGGCTCTGGCAGACGGAAAGCCTGGCCTTGGTTTTCAATCTCAGTGGTGTTGTCTGTCTTTCTGTCAGTCCACACCCAAAGCAATGCATACCCGAGGACTGAGGGGGAGATGGCTGGGGAAGGTTAGAAGATTCAGAAGCAGGAATCCGTGCTAATACCCCCACAGCTAAGTCCTACTGCCTGGCCAAAGATAGAGCCACAGGAAACGTCGGTGACTCAGTGAATAAACAAACGAATGAATGAAGCCATGTAAGAGGAGGCTGGTGGGAGTTATTTTCTTCTCCAGCCTTCCTGGGTATCAGGAATCACCAGAAACTTCACGCCTGGGCAGCGGATCGTCTGTGTCCTTCTCCCGGGCTGCAGCCCCGGTTTTTGGCTCCCAGCCGCCGGGGGAGGTGGGGATTGACTTCGGAGACCATGTATCCGCTCTACATTCCTATCTCCAACATGCTCAGTGCAGTCTTGTAGGCTCTTCCTGGGACAGGAAAGGGTCTCCTGGGCCCACCCCTGCTCTTGTCTGTCAGGATGCCCCAGTGAACCAGTAGCTCAGGGCTTTTCTCCCCAAGAGAAAAAAAAAATGAATCCACTTGGGCTCCTAATTATAAAGTGTCAGCAAAGGATCCCTTTAGACTCCGTTAACTATAAAACTTAACCTTCTCGGGAAAGGAGATCAATACTCCTCTCTTCACTTTCTCTGCAGCCCAAGAATCTGTATCAGCAACTATGGCTCTCGGCAGGGTACATGCTTTCAGAAGAAAAAAAGTCCTGTGATTGATTAGTTCTAATGTCTCTTGTGAGAGAGGGACAGAAAGGAGAGAGAAATTTAGCTATGCTATATTTATCAACTCTGACCTATACCCTTGATGCTGGTCTATTGCTTCTCTAAGATGTTAGAGACACAGGAGCTTCTGCGGCAAAAAGCCTCTCGTCCTTTTACGAAGACCAAGTTGCCTGATGCTGCCCCACAGCTAGCTGACCTAGAAGGTTCTGTCCGGATGCAGCCACGGTAGCGGCATTCTTTTTGTAGCTAGGCTGAGAAGATAAGACAACAGCACAGCAATCAGCTTCCTATTACCCCAGACTCTCTGTGCTGGAGGTAAGTCAATACAGATTTCTGGACTGGCCTTCATTTCTCATTGAAGGTCCCGAAAGCAAGTCCAAGGGGGCTTTCCTTATTTAGCACCCTGGTGGAGGCGTGTGCTTGTCAGAGCAAGAACGAGCCACACAGGTCCACACAGGTCCCCCCGTGTCGTTGCTTCCTCTGATGAAAGAAAACAGGCAGCCAGGCCTTGGGAATTCTAGGTTGCAAGGGGAAAAAGAGAAGTTGCCACTCATATCCACTTTCCTGTTACATGCACTGGCCCTACGGGCTTGTTGACTTCTTGCTTCCGCTAACTGGTCACAATAAAGGATGAAGACTGACTCTCTGGGCTTTAAATAAGAATTAGCTAACATACTCAGCACAGCTCTTTTCTCTGCCGCATAGGAAATTCGCAGGTCTATACTAGTGCCCAGTGGAAGTGAAGACTCTGAATGAAGAGTTTTCCCTCCCCCCCCCGCCCACCCCAAGGGCTCCTGAGGACCCATGGGGGAGGGGCAAATTTGGGGACCAGCAACCAAGAGAAAGCCCTGAGAGCCAAGCACCCATGGTCTGTAGTCCTCACTGCCGGTCAACGTAGCCTCGCCGTGTCCAGACTACGTAAATACTCAGTCAGACTGCTGGGAAGATCTGAGACCCTTAAAGGAGTTGGAGGAGGGTGGGGGAGGCGATCCGTGCAGAAGATGGCGTCAGGAAATGCTAAGAGCGAATACAAAAGTCAGCCACGAACGAGGCAGAATGGGTTCTACCAAGCACAGCTTCTGTTCTTGGCTTAGAATTTGCATAGACATTACTTCTTGAGGCATTAAGTTGTGCAGGAATTTGACTGTCTGGGTCAGAATGATCAGAAGGAAGAAAGCAGGCATCTCTCAGTTTGATTCTCTAAAGTCTCCTCCTTTACCTGGAAGTCAAGTATGTCACTTTGAGGCTCCTTCTAAGCCCCAGGAGAGCTCACTGCCCTATCCCGGGACAGATGCTCTCAGGGGCCTCCCATGGGGATGCCATTCTCTGAGGGGTCCCAATGGACGTAGGAGTCGTTTTTGCTAGGAAGCCTTCATGACACCCCCAAACCTGGGCCAAGCCGCCTCTCTGCGCTGCCTCAAACCCCAGAGGTCACTTCCATCAAAGCACATATGACATTGGCTTCCGTATGTGTCCATCTCTCCTGGTAGTCTACAGTGACTGGGACAGGCTGGTGTTGTAATCACCATTACAATTCATAGCAAAGTGCCTAGGACATGGTAGGTGTCAAAAAAACCCATGTATTGAGTGAACATAAGAAAAAGAGTGTTTGGGGGAGCCTCAGAGTGGGATATGCTGAACTGCTGCTCCTAGGGCAGGTCCCTACCAGAAGGTACCTCTGAGTTCTTTATTTTTTTAAGTTTATTTGTTTATTTTGAGAGAGAGAAAAAGAGCACACATGCAGGGGAGGGGCAGAGAGAAGGAGAGACAGAATCCCAAGCAGGCTCCACGCCATCAACACAGAGACCGATGTGGGGCTTGAACTCACGAACTGTGAGCTCATGACCTGTGCCAATATCAAGAGTCGGACGCTTAGCGGACTGTGCCACACCCATCCCTGGGCCTCACACTGCCCTGCCTCTCTCAGGGTCTCCGACTGACTGCCACTTCCTGACTTACCACTGCTTCGTGGTCTATTGCCCAGCCTGGTTCTCCCCTCAATTCACTAAGATTTGGGGAAAGAGTCTCACGGTTTCAAGTCGTCACTCCTTTTTGTCCCCACTTGCTCTTTAAAAAAAAAAAGTTTATTTATTTATATTGAGAGACAGAGAGAGAGAGAAGGGGGGACAGAGAGAAAGAGGCAGAGAAAGAGGGAGAGAGAGGAAATCCCAAGTGGGCTCCACACTGTCAGCACAGAGCTCAACCCAGGGCTCGATCCCATGAAACGTAAGACCATGACCTGAGCTGAAATTAAGAGTCAGAAGCTCAACCAACTGGGCCACCCAGGAGCCTCCCCCTCCACCTGCTCTTTCCAATGAGAAGTGCCATAGGCCTTGAGAAGTTTAGCGGGAAGTTACCAGGAGGACAAAGGGGAAATTTCATCCCAGGAAGAGGAAAAAACTAATACAAAGAAGAAAGAAAATCAAGTGAGAGAGGGACAACTAGAAACCTGGGGTGACCTGAGGTGATGCGTAAGGTGGGCTGGGGGAGAGCATGAGGAGTGGGGATGGAAGGCCTTGCCTTGTCAAGAATTTTATGGGAACTCATGAAAACATCTTTGAGCAAGAGAGTTCTTGATTAGTTGTGTTTATATTCACTGTTCCTCATGTTACCAAGGGCTAGTGTCCTTGATAAATAAAGAGCTTGAAATTGATAAAGAAAGTCGATTTTAAAAATCAATAAACTGACTTTTAAATATAGCCAATAACTCCAGAGAAGAAGGTGCAAGAGATATGATTAGCTGGTTCACAGAAAAGGAAATACAAATGGCTCTTTAACATACAAAAGATGTTCAATCTCACTCATCATAAGAGAAATGCAAATTAATTCTCTACACAGATCCCATTTTTACCTATTATGTGGGCAAAAATCCCAGAATTTGATAACACAGTCTGGTCGCAATACCAACCACTGCTGGTGGAAGGTAAATTAGCACAACTCCGTGGAAGGCAATTTGACGATATCTACCCAGCTTGTAACCGCTTATACCTTGAGCTCCACTTCTGGGATTTGACTATAGAGATATACTTGTACACATGTGACATAATGCATATTCAGGGTTATTAATTAGAACACTGTTGTAATGGTGACATATAGGGAGCCGCTAAGTGCCCATCAATCGGGTACCATTGGGTAGATGGTGATGACAGATTCCGTACAATAGAATATCATGCAACTGAGAAAAAGAATGAGATGTGCTCGTGACAGGGAAGGGATCCAAGATATCCAAGATAGCTACAAGACAGTTAAGAAAAAGGTAGGCCTGCATAAACAGTTGGTGCATTTTGTGTATAACATGGGGGAGGAGAAATGAGAATATCTATTTGTGTTCTCTTGTAAAAACATAAAGGAATTAGGTGAGGTGCAAAATGATTGCCCAAGTAGAGGTGAGAGAGGTTTGGAAACCAGGCAGATGGGGGTGGGTGTGAAAAGGAGACTTTTCACTGTGAACCTTTTTATATTTTTTGAAGTTTGAATCCTGCGAATGTGTACCCTATTCAAAATATTACAAAAAGATAGTTTCCTGTTTCCATAGTCTTTCTTTCAGAAGACTTCTGTAGCCTGGTCTGATGACTCGCACCATCTCCAGTGAACCCTCAATGTTAAGAAACATTCCCCCCAAGCAAATTCATACATGTCTTTAGAGGACAGGGGTACCGCATCACCCAGCTGTAAGTTATTAGAACTCCCTCGAGGTTGAAAATACCCCGCCCCCCCCATCCTTCTGGGGGCTTGGATTTGGGTTTCTGCATCTCCCCATGTGCTTCCTTCCCACTCAAATGGTCATTTTCAGATAGTATCTCTACTTAACAAAGCCAGTGTCTGCCCTTTGTTTTCTGATGTTTTTCTTCCTTGGGCATTCCCTCCCAAAGATGACCTTGCTGAGAAGTTCTTGAGAACTGGTCACTCTTGGTGCTTGGTGATTGCTTGTCCAGACTCTGTACTTGATGCATATCACATGCGGCTGCCCAATTTGAACACCTTGTAAAAACATTTAAAAATCACTCAGTGAAAATCCTTCAAACAAGGAACAGCTGGAACACTTTCTCAGAAGTGTGGTGGGAAGCACAGTGTTCAAGAATTCCAGGAGGCAAAGGGCAAAATTAACCTACACAAGCCCTTTGGTTGGGATGTGATTGCCTGAGAAAATGGCCCTCTTTTGGACCAGCTGTATTCGCAAAATTGCCCTCTTTACAGGGCAGAATCAGAAGGCTCTGGGGGTTGGGTCTGAGCTTCCCTTTTCTTGGCTTAATTGCTCTGTGACACCTTCACTCAGGTCTAAGCTAACTCACTGCACCCATATCTGCTGCAGATGCTGATGAAGTATTTATAAGCTCAGGTCCAACCAGGTTGACTCACTCTTCTGCTTTTCTTCCCTAAAGCTGGCTCTTTGTAAGAATTCTGCTCACTCCTGCGTAGTTTCATTCCCTGGATGGAAAAGTCTGTGGCTTGGTTACACATATGGATTCCCAATCAGTTACAAACTCCTGGGGTGCAGGGACCACCTGTTTTTCATCTTTGTTCCCCCCACAGGTGCTTACCTATGGCTGACCCTCCATCTGTTTGCTTAGTAAACAAATAAGTGCATGGCTAAGTGGATTCCTAATACCTGTTATGTATTTAGATCAGCTCTGTCCAATAGAAATTCTGTGATGATGGAATACATAACAGAGCTGTTCATTATTGCACTCACAAGTAGCTGCGGAGCGCTTGAAACGTGGCTGGTGTAACTGGGAGACTGAATTCTAAATTTTAATTCATTTTATTTAACTTGTTGCGTGTAGCCAGTGGCCACCATATTGAAGGTGCAGATTTAGATTATTGGCTGCGTAATTTGATCACCTACGCTAATAGACTGTGTAGCCTTCTCAAGTTAACTCTTTTTGCTTAACATGGTCTAGAAATTTTCAACAACAGTTTGGAAGCAGTGAAAAAGCATATTCGCACATACCGTGGCACTTGCCATCATCACCGTGGGCAAAGAGAGGCCAGAAGGAGAGAAGGTGAATAGAAATGAGTTCTGCCTGCCTTTTTATGAGTAAGTCTTGGGTCCCTCAGGAGTGTAGACGGTCAGCCTCTTGGTTTATGACTCACCTCTTGGTTTATGACTCTACAACTGCTCCAAGCCCTGCCGGCAGGCTGGGCACAGAGTCTGGGCTGAATTCGAGGGACGAGCGTCATGTGGTGAGTCATTCACAGCATTTCTCAGAGCAGGTGTTCTTTGGGAGCCTCCTCCAAGGGCCCCACCCGACCTGCCTTTCCCTGCAGGGGCAACTGTAGCCCGAGGACAGGCATGGAGTTCATTCCTGTTCAGGAATGTCTGGGGTGGTGTGGAGTTACCAGGGACTCGTGCCCAGAGACCCCACAGGGTTTGGATGCTGGAGTGGGTTTCGAGCTCCGACTGCCCTGGCAGAGGCCGAAGTCCCCTATGTGGGTACAGCAGCAACTTCAGCAACTTTCATGCCAAACCGGGACCTTTTCTTCAGTACTTGGTCCCTCTGGTTCCACCCCTCGTTGCCCAGGACAGAAAGCAGAGTGTGGTTTCACCAGTGGGCTGGAAAGCCTGGGGCTCCACAGTCACAGCAGGAGCCTGGCTCCAGAGTGGGCACTCCTGTGTGTCTGTGTGTCTGTGTGTGTGTGTATATGTGTGTGTGTCTGTGTGTGTATATGTGTGTGTGTCTGTGTGTGTGAGTGTCTGTGTGTGTGTATGTGTGTGTGTGTCTGTGTGTGTGTGTCTGTGTGTGTGTGTCTATGTGTGTGTGTCTGTGTGTGTGAGTGTATGTGTGTGTGTGTGTCTGTGTGTGTCTGTGTATGTGTGTGTGTATATGTGTGTGTGTCTGTGTGTGAGTGTGTGTGTGTATGTGTGTGTGTCTGTGTGTGTGTATGTGTGTGTATATGTGTGTGTGTGTCTGTGTGTGTGAGTGTATGTGTGTGTATGTGTGTGTGTGTGTGTCTGTGTGTGTGAGTGTATGTGTGTGTATGTGTGTGTGTGTGTCTGTGTGTGTGTCTGTGTGTGTGAGTGTATGTGTGTGTGCATATGTGTGAGTGTGTGTGTGTGTGTGTGTGTATATGCGTGTGTGTGTGTGTGTGTGTATGTGTGTGTATGATCCCCTAGGTGCCACTATCTTCTAATGCATGCAACAGGACAGAATCTCCACATCCAAGGTGAGCAGTCCCTGTTTCTCCTGTTGAATGGAGAAAGTTCCCTTTGCCTCCTGGACTAGGAAATGTGGACAGAGCAAGTCATGAAAGTGCCCGTGAGGGAGGCCAGGTCACCAAGCCGGAACTCCCAGAGCTGCCAGCATCTTCTACTTTCCAGCCTCAGGGATACAGGCTCCTCACAGAGCCGTCTAGCCCTCCGCAGTCCCACGCTACACTGTCCCTTCTTGGGCTGCCTGCCGTCTCTCATTTGAAAGACAAAACGACTGCAGCGCTGGGTCCCTGACACAGCAGAACCCCCACGGTGCCTGAGGCCAAGGCAGTGTCTGGGTACAGTGTTCGATGGGTGGCGAGCCATCTTCCGGATCCCAGAGTTGTTTCAACCTATCTGACGCACCCTGCGGGCCCAGCGGGCAGGGCGGGGGAAGCCCATACGGTACGTGACACACGGGAGAAGCGCCGGTTACCGTTTGCACGAACCACGCCTCGTTCAGGGCTCAGGTGAGTGCCGAGGTGACACGTTAATGCGCCTCGCCCTCCCTTCGCTCTGCTTCCCCTCCCAGCCTCGTCTTTAAACTCTTCACGGGCTAGGGGCAAGCCTCGGTGTGGAGAACAATTGGCGTCCAGAGACCCGATCATTGCAAGAATCACGTGCTGATAGCATGGTAATGTACTGTCGGCTTGTCAGGCCTTTGCTTCTTGAAATTCCATCCAGCTGCACCTACTTTTCATCACTGCCCTACTTTCTTAGAGTTACTCATCCCTGCAGATGGTGTGGTTCTTTCTGGGCCAAGTGTGACTGAAAAGGCTGCTGGGAGTGGATCACCCTGGTCATTCTGGAAAATTCTAGGTTTCCTGGGAAAGTATTCTGTCCCAGCCTATTTGTGGCGCCGTGCATTTCTTGGGTTGCTGAAGATTAATACCCACAGAAATGAGTCCCTAAATAAAGAACACTTCTTTGAGGGCAAGTCTATCTCTGTGCAGCACAGTCACAGAATTTTAGATTTTAAGAACTAGAAGGGAACCTAGAGATCACAGCTTCATTTTTAGGGTAAGAAAACAATACCACAGAGGTCGAGCAATTTGGCCAAAGTCATTGCAGTTTAGAGACAGAACTACTAGAACTCTGAACAGACAACTGATCAAGATGATGCATAAATCAGCAAGTTGGGGGTGACTTCAATTTTTTTTAACATTTATTTATTTTTGAAAGAGAGAGAGAGAGTGTGAGTGGGGGGTGGGCAGAGAGAGAGAGGGAGACACAGAATCCAAAGCAGGCTCCAGGCTCTGAGCTTGAGCACAGAGCCCGACAGGGGGCTCGAACTCACGAACTGTGAAATCATGATTTGAGCTGCAGTTGGACGCCTAACCGACTAAGCCACCCAGGCGCCCCAGGTTGGGGTTGACTTCAGATAAAAACAGGGGACTTATTGAGGACTCCTTATTTAGAGGAAAGGATAGGGCTTCAAAATTATTTTGAAAGCCTCTGTTTTTTCCAGCATCAGATACTCTAAATGTTATCATATATTAAGGAAGATGATAAACACATTCTCTCCTTGACCATAAAGTGTTTTTGCTTTTTCTCTCCCTCTAAATTGCATCAGCTGGATTTGTATAACTTGGGATTCACCTGATTGACTGACTCTGGTCACAGGGGAAGACCCAAGGGAAAGCTACAACTGGGGACAAAACTTGCTCTTCCCTCTCTCCCTGATAATTGCCCGTCAGCTATCAGATGTGGACTGGTATGGTATTGGGACGAGAATGGGGGGAGCTGATACCTTCTTATGAATTAAGCAAGCTTTGGTCAAATGAACCCCTTTGACATAGGTGAGGGACGTTCAAAGCCTTACTGCCGTGGGGATAGGATACACGCAAGATGGGTGAAGTCTCTGCTTTTTCTGTGAGCCACATGGGTCTCCCTTCATCTCATCCTGGAAATGCAGGGGCCAGAGTTTCTCCAAGTAGGATCTGGTAAAAGGATGAGTTCACGCTTTCCACAAGGTTCTTTATAGGTTTTTCACTTGTCCTTCTAGAGGCCATTCCAGTTCTGTTTATGAAAGAGTCGCTAGTTAAGAATCTGGCTGTCATCCATCCTCTATGTTGGGCCAGTGTTGTGGTGGAGATCCTGTTTTCCTGGAGATGTCAGGCTTATAAACTAGTGCCTGGGCTGATGGTTCCTGTCTGTTATTGTCCATGTACCCCAGTGCTGTATCTATACTCTCCTCTATTATTCCCCCAACAAGATGTTATGTTCCTTGAGCCCAAATAACAGAGCTTATATTTTCTTTAATTCCCTAGCTAGTCCATAGCCTGAACACATCATACATACTAATAAGCAGTTGACTTGATTTGAGTTTTTAAAGGCTTAAATTAGGCAGGAACATACATTTATAGCAAAATATGTATGTATTGTATATAGAGTAAAAATTCAAAGTAAAAATAATGGTGTTACTTATTCAAGTTGGCAATGAGAAACAGAATTTTTTTTTTTATAAAAAACTATCTTGGTAAAAGACTTCCAAAGTCCAAAGGTTCTCAACAATGCCCCTTAAGAAACGTGATGGAGATGTTGCAGAGGGTGAGAAGTCAGCTTGGAAGGTGTCAACGTTGCATTCACATATGTGACGAAATCAGACGACACCTCTGAAAACTCAGAACCAAAGGAAAGGTTGAGAAATGTAACAGATATTGACTACGTCCCCCCCAGAGTAGATGGTTTATCACCCTAGCATGTGTCGTGAGGACAGACTGGGCCCAAGTGTCAGGTGGTTGGACAGATGAGGGGAAAGCACATTTTGGGGACAGATGAGGGAGGAAAGATGAGGGAGGAAAGCCCTCCCAGAGCTGGAGAGCCATGGCTCAGATGTGACCAAGAGCCACCATGTGGCATCATTTCAAGGGGTTTTCATGTACCTGAGGTCTGACACCTGGGGAAGCTCATTCCTCTAGAGGTGCCCTGCAGCCTGAGTGTGCCTGCAAATTACAGAAAGCATCAGGCTCCTATTCTTTGAGCTGAGTCAAATGGTGCTCGGCCATTTAATGTTAGATTTTAACATGGGGGGCTTATACAGTCCCTGCCACATTGATGTCATCCACACGATCTGCAGCAACTAGGGCAGAAGGCAGGAGATGGGACTCAGACCCTTGTAGCACTTTACTGGGAGATAATAAGCAAGAACAGCTAGCATTTTAAAGTCCAAATTGCTTAGCCCTGGAAGGTTCTGTGAGGGGAGGAGGCTGAAAAAGTTTGAAAGGAAGGATTGTTCTGCTGTCTTGGGTGCTGGTAGAGGATTAAATATCAGCACTAACACGTGCATTTAAATCGTTCCACTGGGTTGGAGAAGTTTTAGCCCAAGGTCACTTATTTCCAGTTCTGAATACAATTATCTAAGTTGTTGCCTTAAAATTTTCAAATGCATTTTTGAGCTGGATTTCGGCCAAGCTGTCAGGCAGGCATTTAGAGGAATGTTGTTAGCTTTGGAAATTTTTCCTTCTGCAAGGACCCTCGTGACCCGGAGGAATTAACCCGTCTCCCCCAGTTTCCTCTTTGGAACTGGAGACCTCTCTGCCCCCTCTGACTTGTTTTATCCTGGTTTCTAGTCAAAGCCCACAGAAGTCTCCCACTTTTGCTTTTCTGGAGGGCTCTCTCCCAAGTCTGGGAAAAACAACAAACAAAACTCAACCAGACACACACACACACACACACACACACACACACACACACAAGGTAGAGTATCTATTTTGGGATGTATCTTTGAGGATAGTCTGTTCCCTAAAACTGTGTCATTGACTTCTGTTTTCAATGACCAGAGCCGAAACTGACCCAAGAAGGTCTGATCTTAGAAATAAGGGCTGTGACTACCTCAGCCCAAGAGTGATGAAGACAAACCAGAGGAAGCTGTGCTCATGCCCATGACACTCTGGGTTCCCCACTCATCTCACAGGAAGAAACTTCTTTCCTCCTTTCTCTGTGGAAGACTCCACAAGCAAGCTGGGGGTGATCATGCGTGAGCTCCCCTAAAACTCTTCCCTTTCCCGGGTGAGGCAGGCCTGGATGCAGGGATTACGTCATTGCCAAGTCCCGCAGCACACTCTATGGGAGCCTCAAGCTGAGCTGAACTGTGTAAGATCAAAAGCAGAAGAAGCTTTGCACTTGCCCCTGATGGCAGGCTGGGGAAGGCCCAACCAGGTACCTAGGACTCTTTGGGGACATCTCTTTTTTTTTTTTCTTTAATACTTTTTAATGTTTATTTATTTTTGAGAGAGAAACAGAGACAGAGCGCAAGTGGGGGAGGGGCAGAGAGAGGAGACACAGAATCCGAAGCGGGCTCCAGGCTCCGAGCTATCGGCACAGAGCCCGACGCGGGGCTGGAACCCACAGGCCGCGAGATCATGACCTGAGCCGAAGTCGAACGCTCAACCGACTGAGCCGCCCAGGCGCCCCCCACTGGGGACATTTCTTACCAGACTCAGACATCAGGTGGGCACTAGGCATCTGGTGGGACATCAAAGGGACATTGAGAATGTCCCTGTGGGGCCCAGGGAAGACATGAATTTCCAAGATGCATGTGTTTAATATTTAACAACAGGTGGGAGGAAGCCCCGGTTTTGTATCATTTGCCAATTTCTGTGGTGTAAATACCCCCAAGCTGACAACACGACGGTAACTGGCTTGCAGAATTACAGAATATGGATGATGGTCTCTTGCGAATAAAAGCCAGCTCTGGCTCCCCGTTGACACTAGCCCACATGCTGTTGCTGAAACTGACCTGAGGACCCAGTGCAATGGCCTCGGAGCCAGACATCCACGGAGGGTCTCCCGGCCCTAGCACCGGGGAGATATGTGGCTCCGGCATGTGACCTAACCTTTCTGAGCTTTAGCATACTTGTCCAGAAAACCAGGGTGAACGGTAGCTGGAGCAGCCTCTGTGGCCAGATCGATGGAAGACCACGACTGGCAGCCCTCGCCCTACCTCGTGGTCTAAATCAGCATCGCCCAGAAGAAGAGGAAGCCATTTTGAGCGGGCACAACCCCCGGGGGCCATCTCAGGGGTCATGTGCTGATCTGGAGGGGGTGTTGTGAGGCTGGAATAAGCCAATGGATGGGAAGGGCTGCCCTGTAGCAGGACTTTGGTCCCCAGTAACTATGAGTCCCCGACGTGTCCCACGCCTGCTTATTCCTCCTGCTTTCTCCTGCTAAAGTCCCCGTGAAACCGGACACCCTCGGGCCTCTGGCTGGGGTCAGGCTCACCCACCCACCTGTTAGAAACAGCTCTGAGCTCTGCCTCCAGTCCCCACGTGACTAACCAGACTGGTCCACGCAGAGTCGGGAGGCCTGAAGAGTCGGCCTTAGTGCCTACCCACCACATTTTTCGGTGTCTTTTTCTTCAGTCTCTTTGGCCACCGATTTATATCCTGGGTCCTGTTCTCAAAGGGCCTTGCTCTCCGGCATGACAAGCCACAGCCCCTCAAGGGGAATTACAGCTGTGTCTCCTAGAAGGGGGAAGTGAGGCGCACTTGGCCAGTGCCCCACAACGCCTCCTGGCCATTTGCAATCCCCACACACCACTCCAGCTTCTACCTGCCAGCACCGGTATCTTCTTGCTGCCTAGGGACTTCCGCTCACCCTGGAGTGCCACCTGCTAACAGATGGAAGGTTGAGAGCAGCCCCAAGGCAGCATCCTGCAACCAGTGACTGATGAGCACCGGGGAAGGACCCCCTGGTCTCCACCCCTTTGAGGCGAGCTACCTCTCAACACTGCATTTGACACCAGCCCCAGAGTTTCCCTGACGGGATTAAGTGACCCCACACTGGTAGCTGGCTAGATCGCAGATCCTTTATGAGCTGCCTTCTTTTTCTTGTCTCTTTCCCGTTTCCGGTTTTTTTTTTTTTTTCTTTTTGGCACCTCCCAAATACACTGCGATTGAGTTCTTGTCTCGGTGTCTTGCCTGTGTCCGCTTTAGGGGGAACCCAAATGATCAGAGTGGATGTATGAAGAGCCAAAAGAAGGATTCTTGGAGAGTGGGAGTCCAAACTCTGCTTTCTTAACCGGAAATGGCACGGTCTGGCGCATACACGGGAATGGATGGGAGCGATGGGACAGAACACTTGAAGTGGAAATTATCCAGCAAAATCAGAGAGGTTTAGCTACCATCCTGACAACACTTAATGGGAGGACAGACGCTGCTCCGGGCATCTTAGGCCAAAGGAAGCGTGTGGCTTCCTGTCATTAAGCCAAGGTCATACAGAGGAGGACAAGCCTGTAAGACTTGGGCTTACTTAGGCCCCTACATATTGTTGGGGCTCATTCTGGCAGGACATCTGGAGCACATTCTAACTCTTCTCTCTGGTCTCACCAGATTTTTTTTTTCTTTAATGTTTATTTATCTTTGAGAGAGAGAGAGAGGGAGAGAAAGCAGGGGAGGGGCAGAGAGAGAGGGAGACAGAATTCGAAGCAGGCTCCAGGCTCTGAGCTGTCAGCACAGAGCCCGAGGCGGGGCTCCCCCCGACGAACTGTTGAGATCATGACCTGAGCTGAAGTCAGATGCTTAACCGAACGAGCCACCCAGGCGCCCCCACCTTTTCTTTTTTAAGTAGGCTTCGTGCCCAGCACAGGGCTTCAACTCACCACCCCGAGATCAAGGCCTGAGCTGAGATCAAGGGTCAGAGCTTAACCAACTGAGCCACCCAGGGTGCCCCCAGATTCTTGAATAAAAACCCCTCTACACATGGGAGCCATTCTCATGGAGGCCAGACTCCCATTGCTTAGGATAGGTCGCTATTTCTTGGCTCAGTAGAAGGGAAAGCAGAAGATGGGAACTCTACTACATGCGCCCTTTTTAAACTCCTGTGAATGAGAGTCTGTGCTGGGAGCCAGGAGGGATTCAGGAAGAGTGCGACCTGCCCTCACGGAGCCCCCAGTCTGAGTAGAGAGACAGGCAGGGCACCCACTCACCCACTAACTGCAGACAGGGCCACATGAAGCTTCTCCTAGAGTATCTGGTCTACCAAAGTGCCAATAGAGGGCAGAGAGCAATGACCAATTTCAATTCATAGGGTTGAAAAAGACATCCTGTATTGGGTGAACGGAAGTAAACCTGCCAGCAGAAGGTCAGAAGCATAGGAGGAGCTCCCTAACCTTGATTCACATCTAGGATCTTTTCCACATTGAGAATTCTGTAAGCACTAGTGCACAGAGACTGTCTTGTAGACCTCTGATGAGTTACAACTACAGTTATCTGCAAAATGAAAGGCAAAAAGCCGAGGGTCTATTTGTAGCTCAATCACCAAACACTGGGAGGATCCGGATCTGTCTGGCATTATCCGGATTGGCCGTCCTTGCTGCCAGAGAAGGGCGTACGGTTGCCTCCCGTCCATCTCACTTGGCTGTGATGGCCACGGCATCCCAATCCCAGATACCAGACGACGAGAGACCTGCAGTAAGGGAGGTTACCTCTCCAGGAAGGAGCCAGAACACAAGTGGCGGCTTTAGTACCAGCCTCTACGGCCTTTGCTGCCATGCGCTCTATTCCGGTGACCTCCGGAAGGGACCACATTGGAGGATGGGTTCCTGTAGGGAGACATCTTGGCAAAGGAAGACGTCTCTCCCATTTACAGGGAAGAGATCGCTCTGTGGTGCCCGGAGAGGGGGAATCCTAGGGTATGCGACGGGGTGGGAAGGAAAACGGGCTGGGAAAATGTCGGATTATCGGAGGCCAAGTTCAGGACGACCACGTGAAGCCGCGCGAGCCTGGGTGAGCCGTCTTCACTTGGAGATTCAGGGGAGCGCTTGCGGCCTGCACCCTGGGAATTCTCCCCAACCCTCCCACACAGCGGCAGGAAAGATGCATTGCGTGTTTGCTGCCTGGCTGCTGCCAGGGGAGGAGGCTCCCGCTCTAGCTGAGCAGCCCTGCAAGAACATGGAGCCGTGGATGGGTGTGTGGGAGTCGGGGGAAGGGGGGGAGGACCTTCGGCCCTCCCAATAGGCAGAGGGGCGGGCAGCTGTTTAAGGAGGAGAGACAGAGGGGGAGGGTGACAGAGCTGAAGCAAAGGTCACTGTTAGCTGCTTTATCTAGCTAGCTTGCTCTGAGGAGGCCGGGAGGCCACGATCTGTAAGTTCTGGGGTGTGTGTGTGTGTGTGTGTGTGTGTGTGTGTGTGTGCGCGCGCGCGCACATGGCATTGTGTGTGTGTGAGAGAGAGAGAGACAGAGAGAGAGAAATAGAGAAAGAGGGAGGGAGAGAAGTCACGAGAAAGTAACTTAGGGAAACCGGCGATACTTGTCTTGAGCAACTTTTCACTAATCCAAAGTACTTTCATTCATTCCACAAATGTGAAAGGTGATTTACTTATGAATTAGATTCTTGGGGTTTCCTGTTGGTTTGTTTGGAAGATGTGAGGGAGTGGAAACGTTTGCTGGGACAATCATTTCTCCTCTGTTCCTCGCCAGGGAGAAAACAAACCCTTAGAGAAGAACGTTCTTTTCTCCTCGCTTTCTACTCAGCCCGTGACTTCTCACCACTGCAACTGTCTTCTCTCCTGACCTTGTTCTCCTCCTTGCTGCCAGTTTACTCTGCGGAATCACTGACTCAGTCAGTCAGCCTGTCCGTCGGTCAGTCCACACACATATATACCAGGTGCTAGTGTCTGTGGGTGGATGTCATTAAATAAGCAGATTCTAGTTTTCACTTAGTCTAAGGAAGAGTTTTCCAACAGTCAATTCACTACTAAAAGGAGCTCGCCCTCCATGAGGGAAAATGCGTGGCTGCTTGAACCAGCAACAGCCAGCTAGGATGCTTCTGGAGGATTCCTGCATCATGCGTGGCTTGGCTAAGGTAATACCCGAGGTTCCACCCAATGCTGAGAGTCCATGATCCGCTTGTGATAATTTTTAATGGAACTGAATAGACACCGAGGAAAGACTGTGGTCCCTAACTTGGATATCCCCCCTCAACTCCAAAGCGATCAAGCACAACAAAGTAAATGTTCACACTGATCTCTGCTCTCTCTCCAGCATTGGATGACTTAACCATCTGTCTAGACTGAGCCGAAAGGGTGAGAAAAAGCGCAACGTGAATTCTCTAGAGTGGAGACGCCGTGGAGAGGAGACAGGGCCTGTGATGATGCTTCCTCTGATATGCCCAGGCCGTGGCTCGATTCACCCCCCAAAAAAGGCACGCGTCCTCCTCAACCAGAACGAAAGGTAACGATCGAAAATGAAGGACCGGGTGAAAAGACAGAAAACCGAAAACAAGCAGTTTTCTAACCAGAGATCTGGCAGCTTCTCCAAATCACAGTGGGCAGAGTGAAGCGGGGTTTCACTTCAGGTCAGCTCGATTCGCTCTCACAGGCACGTTTTGCGCATTCCCACTACGTGAGTCTGTACTTTGGGGACGGGGAGACTGAGCTCCACGACTCTTCCCCGAGCAAATGAACCTTCTTGCCTGCCCGTCCTGAATCCCCAGGCCTGTGCAGGGGGGCTTTCTTTCCGGAGCCTTCGATGCCTTCCCTGGGCCCGGTTACCGTTCTCATCACAAAAGGATGCCGGCCATAGATCTCCATGATGAACATGGGGAATATAATAAGCTGTGATTTTAATAATCCTTCCAAAGATGAAGAAATTCTTGGTGGAACCCACCCTTCTCTTGACTCTGTTCACGAATTAAGTATAAATCTGTATCTTTCCCTTCTCCTCCGTCAGAGTGCTGTTCTATAAAACTGCCGTTAATCAGGGAGAATTGACAATGGAAACGTCTGTCAGAAAGACCCTTCTTACAATTGAGACCTAGCCTGTTGTAGGAGGTGAGGTAATTTCTTCTCAAGCTTCTGGTATCCAGGGAGAAAAAGGAACAACAAAACAGGGTCTGTTAATAAAGGTGTGAGAGTCTCTGGGTATTTTCTGTTAGTCAAGAGACCTCAAGGAAGGTTAATTCTGGGCTGAAAGCAAACCTTTGTCGAGGATTTCATTTTAGAAGGTTCAAAAGACACCAGGGAGAGAGGGAGAACAAGAGGCAGGAAGAGGCATGCACAGAAAGAGGGAGAGAGATGAAGGGAGGGAGAAGCAGGAGAGCCTGGCCTTGCTGAGATGTCACAGGAGAGAGTCACAGATACAGGCTCCAGCAGTTTGATCACTGGAAAAATGTCTGTTAAGAGTTGATGCAATGGAAGAGAGAAATTTCTGGATTTATTATTTTTTTTAAAGGTGTGCCTTTGCTCCTGCTGCTCTGTTCACCTGGAATGCCCTATTCCTGTCCAGCTTTTAGCCTCTCTGTTCTAAAAGGGGCTCAGTTCAAATGCCTCCTCCTCCATGAAGACTTCCTGGGTATCTCTAGTTACATATACAGTTGCTTCGTTTTCTGTAGGTCCCTAGCAGTTTTTTTCCATTAATTGTTTTTATATCTAGTCATGGCAAAATACACATAACATAAATTTTACCATCTTAAACATTTTTCAGCATACAGTTCAATACTGTTAAGTGTAGTTATACTGTTGTGCAGCCAATCTCCAGAACTTTTTCATCTTGCAAAACTGGAACTCGGTACCCATTAAGCATCACCACCCCGTTCTACTGACCACCACCATTCTACTTTTCATCTCAATGAATTTGACTACTTTAGGTAGCCAAATAAGTGAAAATCATATGTGAAATCATACAGTATTTGTCTTTTTGCGATTAGCTTATTTCACTTAGAATAATGTCCTTAAGGCTCATTCAAGTTAGTTGCATGTATCAGGATCTCCTTCATTTTTCAGGAATATTAATTTGATTCTATTTTTCTAATGGCATTTATGGCACGCGGTCTTATTTTTAAGCAACATTTGCACATTATACCTCTCTTGCAGAATTCTAGATCTTTGGAGGACAGGGTCTGAGTCTCCACACAGTTGAGTCCCACTGTACCTATTAGCCCAGTGCTTGGCAGAGAATTGGTGCTAATGTATTGAGAAGATCACAGGACCCATGCTCTTTGTCTTGAGTGGGCTCTTTAGAGCTCCCAGTTTCTCAATAACCACATCCCGCGAAAGACTCAACAGACGTTTAAACCTTTCCATGTCATCAAGCTGAGGTGAGCAGAAAGGGATTGGCACCAACCATTTGGGACCGCTCTTACCCCACAGCCTTGAATCAGTCCTGTGTCTTCTCTTGACTTGAGCCTTCTACTTCCTTTTGGCAGGCATCTCCTTTGGGACAGGACAGTGGGCCCAATCCTAAAAGAACAGAAAGTAGGAGTAAGAAAGAGTAAGGGGAGAAGGGAAGAGTTCACACAAGAATGCAAGCTGATAATTAGATTTAGATTTTCCATCCTGCTAAATCTCTGGTTGTGTCATCACTTTTAATACGTACCTTCTGATAAAGATGGGGTGGTAATGGGGGGCAGAGGACTGGGGGGGGGTAATGTTAATAATCATACTAAGCATTCTTTCCTGCCCTCTCCCCCAGGTTGTCACTGTAGAAGACAGCTTTTTTTCCAACTCAGGAACAGCAAGGGAAGCCTTGCTACAATTTGATTTGGGAGGTTGGAGAACTAAATGCAGCTTTATGTTTGGTCTATAATAGCTATTTTTAGAGTTACTTTAGTTAGCTTGTCTTAAAGCCCTGCCTTTCCCTTTGTCCTTCCACTGTCATTTGTAAGAGGGGATCATGGAACAAACACAGGCATTGAGTCCAGCAGTCTTGGGTTCTACCGGCGATATAAACTGGGGTGGGCCAATTCACCTCACTGAACCTCAGTTTCCTTACCTGTAAAATGGGGAGAAATACCCCCCTCCCTCCCCAGGCTTTCCTGACGATTCAATAAGGCCATGAATATTAACTGCCCGGTCCGGCATACAACAGTTGGATAATACATGTGAATTTCCTTCCCTTTTCCTGAGTTGACCTGATGTCCCTCTTTTCCAGGCTGTGGCTGAATTGGCTTCATTTGGATCCTTGACTCCACATAAGCCACATTTGCTGCACTGGTTTTGTCTCTTTCTTAGCAGCCCATGACCCCAAGGAAACCCTAGGGCAGCTCCTCCTGTTTTGCGATGCCTGGATCATCAGAGAAGAGTATTTTGGTGTGGGATAAGGCTCTGTTCAGGCCTAATAGAACCTTGTTGGGAGACGGAGTTTTCAAGCCTACACGGGAAATCACAGAAGCACAAACCACCACGGTTCAATTTATTTGCCAAATGATTTATCTCCATGGTAGGCAGCAGGCTCTGTGTTTGTACATTGCTTGGAGTGCTGGAGCCTACCTACAGAAGGCCCTTTATTTTTTTTTGACCCACGTCACCTTTATTAGCAAAGCCTAGTCCTAAGGGTCAGCAAACGGGTAGGAGCTCAGCCAGCCCAGAACAAGCAGAAATATGAGAGCAGTTTCTGCCAGAGTCTAACAGAGCCGGTAGCCTCGTTGACCCAGAATGCCAAAACCAATGGCCTGTTGTTGAGAAGAAGTACACGGAATGTGTTTGAGTTACCTTGGTCCTTCTCATTTAGGTGTCATTGAGTTTATCTGGAGCACAAAAGAGCTGTACTTTGTCACTTTCTCCCATCAAACTCTTCCCCCCCCCCCCCCCCGCACTTCAGAGAAGAAAACAACTACTTCCTGCAAGGTGGCGGTAATCAAGGCGTCAGGGAAGTACCATTGGAGTCTGGCCTTAAAAGATGGGTAGGATTGGAAAATGTAAAGATTTGGAAGCAGGCCTTTCTGGTGGAAAGAACAGCAGTGACAAAACATAGAAGTGGAAACTTGTAGTGGCATTGCTGGAGAATTATTGGGAGACTAAGCTATACAGAAGGAATAATAAAAATAGGTAATATTAAACACTGTGATAGACATTTCCTAAGACGGTCTTTAGTCTCCGCCTTCTGATCTTTATGCTCTGTGTGACTTCTCTCCTTGAGTATGGATTGGATCTATTGACCTAATGAATAGAATGAGTAGAATGTCTCTGAAGTAATGGGGTACCTTCTGAGATTAGACTATTCAAAGACCGTGGCTTTTTTCTTGAACACTTTCTCTCTTGATGTTGCTTTCTCTTGGGTTGGGTGCCCCAAAGAAAGCCAGCTGCTATGTCATGAGGCAGTCCCGTGTAGAGGACCACATGCTGAGGGACTGAGGCCTGCTAACGACCATGTTAGTGAGCTTGGGTGTGTCCCTTCCCTGCTGCGGCCCAGCCTGCAGATGAGACCTCTTTGCCAACTGCTTGACTATAATCTCTTGAGTGACCCTGAGGCAAAAGCATCCAGCTAAGCTGTGCCCTGTTTCCTGACCCACAGAAGCTGTGGGTAGAAAATGTTTATTGTGGGGTGCCTGGGTGGCTCCGTCAGTCAAGCGTCCAACTTCAGCTCAGGTCATGATCTCACGGTTCATGAGTTCGAGCCCCGAGTCAGGCTCTGTGCTGACAGCTCAGAGCCTGGAGCCTGCTTCAGATTCTGTGTCTCCCTCTCTCTCTGGCCCTCCCCTGCTCGTGCTCTGTCTTTCTCTTTCTCTCTCAAAAATAAATAAATATTAAAATAAAATAAAATAAAATAAAATAAAATAAAATAAGGAAAATGTTTGTTGTTTGAAGTAACTAAGTCTGGGGGTAATTTGTTATGCAGCAACAGATAACCAATACAAGCACTTACTCTAATGTACCAGAGGCTGTGTACTTCCTATGTCTGACGCCATTTAATCAACATTAGGTGAGTATCCTTGTCCCAATTTTTTCCAGTTGAGAAAACCAAGCTTTAGACATCTACCCAATGCCTGTTACACATCTAGTAAGTGCACAAGCTGAGACTCAAACCGGGCTGCCTTATTCCTGGGTGTGTCCTCTTAACTTGGACACTCTATATTCTACAGTTTGGTTCATTCCCTCTTCGCTCCACGTCCCCCAAGGTCTGTTGGCAACATGGTCCTCGTGCCTCGTCAGAGCCTGGAAGGAAACTTGGGACTTTCTCTGGAGTTTTTTGAACAGAATCTCCCTCCCTATGTCCAGTTGTCTCTGACAGGCTGTGCCAGGTACTTGCAGCTCCAACCATCATGACAGCAGTGACCTCCCAGCCCCCAGGACCCCATCTTCTTCCTTGCCACTCTTTGCCCTGGACACCACCTGTGGTTTTGGAAGTCAAGGCCTGTAGGGCTACCCTTGGGTGGCATAGTGGGCCCCTTTCTCTTGCCCTGGGCTGGAGGTTGTTTCCTGGGAGACCATATCATATTCTTCAGGACCCGACAAATACAACGTTTCCACTTCCTTCTATCACAGGGCGAGAAAGACCCAGAGAGTCCTGCTCCTACTCCAGGAGATGAGGACTCTAACCCTGTGGGTCCTTCTCTAGTCTCTGGTAAACAAGTGGAAACTCTGCCCAGTCTAACTCTGCTTCCTCCACGGTTTCACTGGACACTGGTTTATTTCAGGGTGTTCCTAGGAGATTTATACTCAACACTCCTCGTCAGTCACATGTGGTGGTCTCTCCCTGGGCCTTTGCAGGGAGGCAGTGATGCAGATGTGTGGGCTGCCCCATCCTGGGTCCTGAGTAACCACGATATTCCTTCTCATCATGGTATCCATTGCCAATTTAGTGAGCTCTTTGATACACTGAGTCTCAAGAGGTCCATAGATGAATGATTACCTTTGGCTAATATTAAAAACAAACCAACTAATCAAACAGAAACTTAAGAGTTAGGAATGACCTTTCATGACTGATAAGCCGGTCTTCACTGTTGATCTGCTACTACGTTTTGCTGTACTCTGTGTATCAGTTCATAAGCTCAAAGGAAGCCACTGCTCAGAAAATTAGCTCCAACCCCCTGGACTTTATACCTTAGTTCCCTGTTAATCCTTGATGGAAATGAGCAGGGCCCTAGGCTTCAAAAGAACTTACAATGGGTAACTAAAGTCCAAAGGCAATCTCTCCCCGCTGGCAGGAGAACTGGGCTCTCAACCCAGCTCTACCACCTGTTTTCTGGAGGATCCTGGGGGGTTCACCTCACCTCTGTGAACCTGTTTCCTTGTATGTCACACCAGGAGGGTGGGGCAGGCCACCTCCAAGATCTCTTCTAGTCTTCTAGAAGGTTTTATGGGCTGGCCTCTGAACAGGGCACCCCGCCCCCACTCTGTCTCCCTTTCCTCTGCTCAGATGGGCTCCCCAGTTCCGCTGGCTCTCAAAGTAGTACCCGTTTGTCCGGAACAAGGTCTCACAGAAGAGTATAGGAGCAATCTTTTGGCTCTCTGGAACGTTCTTAACAAGGCGGGAGCTTCCTTTCAGAAACGTCACGTACGGTCTCCAAACACCTGCGGCCGCTCATTCCCCACTCCTTGGGAGGTGAGGAAAGGGAGGAACAGTAACGAAAGAATAGCCAGCCCCTTCCTCCCAGGATTAGGGCACCAGGCTGGAGGCCTACACAGCCCTGTGATTAGGCTCCGTTTTACAGAGGCGGAAAACCAGGGGATGCTAGACTTGAGACTCAAATTCAAGTACATGCCAAAGGAGACGCTAAGGAATCCATAAATATTTATTAGAGTCAAAAGGTCCTCAATAGATCATCTGAGTTGGCTTTCAGGCAGTTTACCAAGCAGAGAAGTAAAATGATTTACTCAAAGTCATACAGCTTGAGAGTGCATTTGATTCACATTATGTAGTCAGACACCTTTCTCTAGGAGGACTGACTCAGAACCCTTTTAGAATCAGTTCAAGGACATATGGGTTGGAGGCAGCCAGTTACTCTGCCTCCCCTCTCTTTCCTAGCAGGACTTCTCCCACTTTCTAAAGGATGTTCTTTGGCCTCCCACACCACAGACTCGCCTGATATCAAAGGGCCACGTGTAAACACCCTTCCTTCTGTCTTATCAAAATCCCTCTTGCCTGGGTTTATCAGAGGTGACTCACTCCCTGGAGCCCTTTGCAAGGATCTGGGCTGGGGCTGCAGGGCTGAGAGGTACCAGCCTCTCTGCCCACTTCAGAGAAGGGCCTCTTAAACCTCCACTCTTCTCCATCTGCCCCCGCTGGGAGCCCCGCCACCCGCATGTAGGGGAGCTTGGCCCCAGACGCCACTCCTGGCCTTTCTCACAAAACCCTTGCGAGGGGGGGGCCCTTAGGGGCACAGGATCCTGAGTGACATAGGAACCAGGGCTGATGGCTGTGGGAAAGAAGGCAAATGCTCCGAAACGTGAGGCGAATGGCGGGTACCCCACCCTGAGGCCGGGTACTCAAGGAAAGCTTCCTTTCGTGCGGGAAACGTTAGCTCTTCCCTGGCCCTTCCAGTCCAGCAGGAAGGGGGAGACATCCCATGAAGACATGGCAGCTGTGACCATCGCTGCAAAGAAGAGGTTCACGGGAGCCTCAGGGGAGGAGTGACCGATCTGAGAGGCCAAGCCAGGCGTTCCTGAGGAAGTGGTGTTTGAGAGGACTCCAGAAGGCACAAGTAGGGAGGGGGGTGTCTGGCCGGACAGAGGGCAGGGTGTGATGAGAAAACTGCAGGGAACGGAAGGGGGCCCGTGTGGCCCAGGGCATAGCGTGGAGGGGGCGGGGGGGGGGGGGGACAGAGGTAGGATTCAGGGTTGCAGGGGAAGGTTGTGTGTGTCAGCCGCTTTCAGTCTTGTCTTTGTGCTGCAGGCGGTGGGAAGCCTGTAGAGGGACCGGAGAAGGGACTGGCGTTCAGGGGACACTGGCTATGTATGTGGGCACCCAGCCCAGGGAAAGCCATGAGCCCAGAGGCCTCTTCACCCTCTGGTTCAAGCAGTGTCAATGGGTATGAGTGTCCCCAGGCTCGGGGACCAGGGAGGACATGGTGGAGTCGAAGGTAGGGTGGGGTCGGAGGCCAGCAGAGTGGGCGCTCAGTGTCACCTTCCCAACCCTGGCCAAGCGAAGCTCAGGTCCCTCTGGGGGTGGTCTCCTCCAGATGCTGCCCTTCCCCCACCCCCTGGAGCTCAGTGCGCACCCTGGGCGTCTGCGCGCCTCCTCTGCCTGGCTTACACCCCAGGTGCTGTGAGTCACCTGCGTGGTGAGTCAGGGGTAGAGGTGGGAACGTGAGCCCCGGGGAGGCTGGCGAGGCAGGTGGGCGCAGCCCCGCCCCCACGGCCGCACCCCCACCCCAGCTCTTCAGAGGAACCCTTCGGTCCCATCCGCTGCAGGAGGCTTCTTCCCAGCTCCCTCTCCCCCACGCCCACCTCCCTCCGCCACCGGCTACCCGCCACCATCACCATGGTGACGCCAGCTCCCGAGGCAGCTCCGCGATCAGATCAGATCCGCGGGAGTCGAAGCAGGGGGAGGGCGGCTGGTCTCATTAGCCGTCCTATTGAACTGGGTGCTTTTCAAATCAGCTCCCGGCTGCACGCGGCAGATCCAAGGTCTGCTCACCTGAAGGGCTCACCTCAAACACAAGAGGCGAACGGCGTATTCCATGGGGACTTGTTTGCACCAGGAGACGATGCACCCCAGCTTTTAAGCGCTGAAGCATACTAGTGTGTGGGTCCGGGCTGATACCCAAGATTTAAGGGCCACTCGCTGGGTGACTTGAGGTGGACTTGTAAGGCTTTGGTTGTGAGAGGCAATTTGGGGCCACCCAGACTGGATTCAAATCCTCACCCTGCCACTTATCAAAGGGATACACGGGGCCAAGTTACTGAAGCTTGCCGGGCCTCAGTTTCCTCTTGGGTAAATGGGGGATAATCACACTCACTTTGTAGGTTGTCGTGAGGATTAAAGGTAAGTTATGCAAAGTGGCACATAGCCCTACGAAAAATGGCCATTGTTGTTGCGGCTGTTATTATCCTTAGAGTTTCGAGCCCTTCCAGATGCTGCACAGAGGCTTGTTGATTTGAGGTTGACACAAAAGGCAGGTTTTCCCAGCAGTGACTTCTGGGCTGCCAGGACCATCAGTTTCAAGATGGTGGGTAGAGCAAGTTCTGACCTCTCCTCAAAGGTTTCTTACATGATGGAAGACATAATGTAACCTTGAACTGCAGTGTATAAAGACATTGGACCGGTGAAGGAATTGGCAGGAAGGAGGAAAGTCCAAACGGAGTGCCGGGGGGCAGGGTAACACAGCTCAAAGAGGGGTAGGTTTCTACTGTTCCATAGAACCTTGACAAGCCTGTAAAAGGGGATGGTGTGGGGCCTGAAAAGAGAGAGATTATTTAGAAATATTTATCAGAGGCAGATAGACTTGCAGGTCCCAACCCCGACTCCCCCTCCTGCCTGGGACAGGAGAGTTATTTTCCAGAAAAACTGAATGAGAGAGACTTTGTGCTACCGACATCAGATACAGAGGGAAGCTGGGGTCAGGTGAAAGTTTGCACACTAAGTGAGCCCTTCTCCCCTGCCTCTTCCCCCTCCTTGCCTAAGACCGACAAGGGCAGGAGATTGAAAGATTCTTTCCTGCAGAAACCAACCCAATCCAGGAAAAAGACCTATACATGTTGACATTTGGAGGCTCCTGGTGAAAAAGTCATTGCCTACCTGAGCACCCTACAATAAATCCCATCCATGTATACAGAACTTCAATCAGCTCTTTAGGGCCTCTTCCTTAAATCCAATCCGAGCGGCAGTCAACAATCACCACAGAGGAAAGCATCCAACGTGACAGAGAATACAATAATCAAACAGGAAGACAAAAGGATCTATGAAGGAAGCAGAAATGATGAATGAGCAGCAGACACTGAAAATAAAGTATATTTGATATCTTTAGAGGCAGAGGAGAAAATGCTGCATCCATAGGATGTGATGAAAAAGGGATAATCAAAGCAAGAAAGAGTGTTTGGAAATCAGAAATACGAAATGAAAATTTCAAAAATTCTGCACCAGCATTGGAAGATAGAGCTACAGAAATTTCCCTGAAAGCAAACAAAAGAACAGCAATATGAGTAAGAAAGAGAATTAGAGGAGTGATTCAGAAGGGTCGACACCCGGTAAATGTAGTTTCATAAAGAGAATAGAGAAACGTGATGGTAAGGAAATCATCAAGGAAATAATACAAAAAGATGCTCTGGAACTGAAGGACACGAGTCTTGTCTAACATGCCTAGCACAGGAGTTGAAAACGGACCTAGACCAAGATACCCCACTGTGACACCGCAGAATTCTAGGGTTGATAATTCCTTTATATTTTGCATTTGATTTATCTAGGGATAAAAAGGTCTTAAGAGTTTTCAAAGAGAAAACCAAAAAGTTACATATAAAAGATCAAGGGTCAGAACAGGATTGGACTTCTCAATAGTAGCATTGGAAGTAAGAAGACATTGGAAAAATACTTTCGTTATCCCAAGGGAAAATTACTTTCAGCCTAGATTTCTATTCCCAGCCACACTATTGAATAAGTATGAGGACAAAACAAGGACATTTTCAAACACGCAAAATACAAATAAGTTTACATCTGATGTACCCTTTCTTGGGAAGCCAATGGAAGATGCTCCATGATGAGGGAGTAACCAAGAAAGAGGAAGAAGGCTTGTGATCCAACAATGCAGAGGGGAAAGGGAATTTCCAAGATGCGGGTGAAGGAAAGTCCCAGAATGACAGTGGTGGGGCAGGCCTAGGAACCAACCAGTTTAGATTAGAGAAGAACATTGAAAACTCCAACAAAAATTTCTCTAGGAAATTCTGATTATTGATAGATTTGAGATCTAAAAAGGATTGTATAATGAATCAGTTTGCAGAGCTGTTGGAACTATGGAAAGACTTAGATATTTAAGGAAACAAAACAAATGCAAAATAAAAGGAATTATCAACTCCAGAAAGAAGAAAACGTTGAGAAAAACAAAACAAAATCTCAGTTCACTACTTGGCTCAGTAATGAACAATGTTTATTTTACATAATCATAATAATGAAAACACTGTGTGTGGATTGAACCAAAAAGTAATAAACAATTATGTTGGGAGGAGAGAAAGCACAGGAAGGGGAGGGGTGAATGATTTAAAACGTTCACTTACTATAGTGGAAAATATTTAAAATAAATGACTCAAGAGAGAGAGAGAACTACGTGTGCCTATTATCCAAAAACATGAATGTAAATACCAAAAAAGGAAGAAAAAAAAAAAGCTATGAATGTTGCAAGTGGTTGCCTCTGGGGAACAAAAGAAAGATGAGATAGGAAGGAGGTCAAGGGACTTTCACAGATGGTGTATTTTGATAAAATATAAATAAAAATTAAAAATCCAAAAAAGGAAAGAAGACTGGACCTGTGTTGGTCCAATGATGGCTTTACAAACGCACACCTTCAAATCCCTCAGTGATAAAGTCAGCAAAGACAAAGTGTCAGGTATATGCATAGTGTTAGGAGAATTTCTGGAACTGGGATCGTTTATTCCTACTAACATGAAAACACCAACAGTAACAACTAGCGATCGTGTCCATAGGCTTTCAAGACACCTTAGCAAGTTTGCTACCATGTTATCCTATGCTTTCAAGGAAAACACTGAAACTCAGGATTTAATGGAAGTCATTGATACAGTAAGTGGTAGAGGCAGGACCTGATGCCAAGTCCTCTGTGGTAGATTATATTTTCAAAGATGGACTAATCCCTCATGCTCTTCTTCCACTCCTCCACCAAAAGATGGAGTCTATTTCTCCACCCCCTTGAGTCTGGGCAGGTCTTGCATCAGCTTTGACCTATATAATGCCGTGAGTGAGTTTTGGTGACTTCTCAGTCTAGATCATTAGATTTGCAGCTCTTGCTTTGGTCTTGTGGCATATTCCCTCTGGCACACTCTGTCTTGGAAAGCAGCCTCATCCTAGGAGAAGCCTAAGCCACATGGAGAGGCCATGTGGGCACTTTAACTGCCATCAACTGCCAACCGTGTGAGTGAGCTGCCATCTTGGACCTCCAGCCCATGTGAACCTTCCTCTGACTCCAGGTCACTATCTGACTACAACTGCATGAGAGATGCCAAGTGAAACCACCCAGCTGGCATGTCAACCCACGGAACTGTGAAAGAGAATAATTAAGACTATTATGTGATGTCATGAAGTTTTAGGGTGATCTGTTACATGGCAATAGGTCACTGAAACATTGCTTAACACCAAGGTCCTTATTCTTTCCTCGATACCACCCTATGGGCATTTCTCAGCAGAGACATTGAAATTTGGTGGGAGAATTTTTTTGTAAGAATTTTTTAAGTTTTCCCTGCACACTGTGGACCCTTAGCACCCCTGGCTTTTGTCCATGAATCCGATACCCCTCCCCCAATGTCATGGTGATAACAAAGAATGCCTTCACAGTTTCCCAAGGGGCTTCTAAGAATAACATCCCCAGGTGAGATCTCCAGGTACACAGAGCCATCTTGAGATGGTTTAAAGCTGAATTCCACACAAATGGAAAAGAGAAGTCACTTCTGTCAGTGGGAACGGACAGAAAGGGAAAGCGTGCGGGATAATAGCTCCCACAGTCCAACTGCAGAGTCTCCGTGGCCCTACCTCTGACATCTAAGTTGCTGGTTTTTTGGCCTGAGCTCCCTAAGCCTTGCAAACTGTTTGGTGGTAACCATGCCCACAGGGGGAAAGGGTGTGGGAGGTACAGAACCATGGAGCATTCATCTGGGAGGGAAGGGAGAGATCATTTAGTGCAGCCACTCACCTTACCGTCTACTGAAGCCAGAATGGGGAATGTGCACCAGGACTATACCCCAGGACCTCCCCCCCACCCCCAAGCCACATGCTCTTCCTACCACTCAGACAAGGAAATGCTTGTGATTGAGGTTATTTAGATGGCGAAATGGATAAATTTACTTTGGGCACACAGAATACAGCCGTCCAAGTTAGCCTCACATGACCGCCGGTTGGACAAGTTTTCCAGGGGCTGCTGTAACAAAGTACCACAACCTGAGTGACTTAACAGAAATGGATTGTTTCACTGTTCTGGGGCCTGGAAGTTCGTGATCAAGGCGTCGGCAGGGTTGGTTCCTTCTGGGGGATGCACAAGAAAATCTGCGTCATATCCTCCTCTAGCTTCTGGCGGCTTGCCCGCCATCTTTTGCGTTCCTCCGTCTTCATCTTCACAATGGCATTGTACCTGCCTGCATCTGTCTCCAAATTTCCCCTTTTTGTAAGGACACCAGTCACACTGGATTGGAGCCCACGCTGCGTTAGTATAACCTCAACTTACTTCTGGAAGAACTCTATTTCACATTTTGGGGCTAGGACTTCAGCATACGGATTTGGGGGTGGGTACAACTCACCCCATACAAAAGTTGCATGTCAGGGCGCCTGGGTGGCGCAGTCGGTTAAGCGTCCGACTTCAGCCAGGTCACGATCTCGCGGTCCGTGAGTTCGAGCCCCACGTCGGGCTCTGGGCTGATGGCTCAGAGCCTGGAGCCTGTTTCCGATTCTGTGTCTCCCTCTCTCTCTGCCCCTCGCCCATTCATGCTCTGTCTCTCTCTGTCCCAAAAATAAATAAACGTTGAAAAAAAAAAAGTTGCATGTCACATGCTTTCTGTTTCTCATGTAAAGTGTCACTTTGGATTTCCGAAGTTTGCATCTCGCTTTGACTCTTGGCCTCACACTGTACGAGGCAGATTTTTCACTTGAAAAAATCTGATCAGCCCACCCGAGCCCGGGATCTGTCTCTTTTCCTGAGAGAACGTGTTGCGGCCTGAGAGCCGCTGCGGCAACTACAGAAAGTCTTTGACGGGGCCTCTAATCTGCTTCCGTGGCACACCTGTGACAGCTGTGACCTAGGTGTGCGTCACATTTTGCCTTCAGAAGGCTCTGAAAGAATGAAGTCAGCTGGCTGAAGACACCTGGGAAGTACAGCCACCTGAGCATGGGGAGCCTTCCAGCTTTGGAAGCACAAAGTCTTTAAGACACACAATGGGACGAGACAGAATATGGGGAAAGCCTGATGTCACTGCAAGTCAGGGAGAAACGTTCAGTCATTTATTTATTCATACGTTCCTTCAACATGTTCTCAGTGAGCAAGCACCCAGTATGAGCCAGGCGCTGTGAAATTCAAAATCCGGTGGGGAAGAAAAGTAAACATACAAGCAATTCTGACTGCGATAAATAACATGGAGGAAACAGTGTGCAATAATAAGGAACAGCAAGGACGTCGACTTTTAACGGTGGTCAAAGAGCCCCGTAAGGGGGTAGCCATGGAGACCTGGAAGATTCAGGCAAGGATGCAGGAACAGCTTGTGCAAAGGGCCTGAGTTGCTGATGGGCTTGGAATTTTTCAGGAACTGAAAAGAAGCAGATGTGCCCTGGAACAAAGATATGCCTCCGGCAGAGGCAAGAGATGAGTCTGCAGAGTAGGGTGTGGGCCAGGACCGGGATGGGATTTCACACAGACACTGTGCAAAGCCACCACAGAGTTTTAAGTAAGAGAGTGAGAGGGGTGCCTGGGTGGCCCAGTCTGTAGAGTGTCCGACTTAGGCTCAGGTCATGATCTCACAGCTCGTGGGTTCGAGCCCCGCGTCGGGCTCTGTGCTGACAGCTCAGAGCCTGGAGCCTGCTTCGGATTCTGTGCCTCCCTCTCTCTCTGCCCCTAACCCACTCGCATTCTGTCTCTCTCTCTCTCTCTCTCAAAAATCAATAAACATTAAAAAAAATTCTAGGGGCGTCCTGGGTGGCTCAGTTGGTTAAGCATCTGACTTCGACTCAGGTCATGATCTCATGGTTCATGAGTTCGAGCCCCACGTCGGGCCCTGTGCTGACAGCTCGGAGCCTGGAGCCTGCTTCGGATTCTGTGCCTCCCTCTCTCTCTGCCCCTAACCCACTCGCATTCTGTCTCTCTCTCTCTCTCTCTCAAAAATCAATAAACATTAAAAAAAATTCTAGGGGCGTCCTGGGTGGCTCAGTTGGTTAAGCATCTGACTTCGACTCAGGTCATGATCTCATGGTTCATGAGTTCGAGCCCCACGTCGGGCCCTGTGCTGACAGCTCGGAGCCTGGAGCCTGCTTTGGATTCTGTGTCTCCCTCTCTCTCTGCCCCTCCCCTGCTCGCACTCTGTCTCTCTCTCTCTCTCAAGATAAATAAACGTTAAAAAAAAATAAAAAAAAAAAAGAGTGAGATGATTTGATTTCTTTGTTTTTTAAATCATTCTCTCAGATTGGCAAAGATTAAGGTTTGAAAACACATGGGGTTGGCAAAGGTGTGAGGAAACAGACAATCTCATAGCTTGCTGGTGGAGTTATACGTTTGTAGAGGAGCAACTTGGCAATATTTATCAAAATCAAAAATGCACTACTTTGACTCAGCGACTTTGTTTCCATGCATTTATCCTGTATATGTAATGCTTGAAAATCATCATATACTAGATTATTCATTTTTGGCATTGTATGACTACACAAGATTAAAAAAAGACCCTAGATATCAGTAAGTGACTGATAACCCATCAATATCAACAAATAAGGGCTTGGCTGAGCAAATGGTGGTCATTCACACGGCATAATGCTGGACAACTGTAGGGATCAGGGACCTCTTTATGTACTGATGGGGGCCAGTTTCTGAAATATACAGATAGTCAATTTTAAAAAGCAAGTTTTGCGCACCTGAAACATTGTATGCCAACTATAAATCAAGAAGAAGAAGAAGAAGAAGAAGAAGAAGAAGAGGAAATTCCAGAGAAGAAGAAGAAATTCCAGAGAAGAAGAAGAAGAAGAAGAAGAAGAAGAAGAAGAAGAATTCCAGAGAAGAAGAAGAAGAAATTCCAGAGAAGAAGAAGAAGAAGAAGAAGAAGATTCCAGAGAAGAAGAAGAAGAAGAAGAAGAAGAAGAAGAAGAAGAAGAAGAAGAGGAGGAGGAGGAGGAGGAGGAAATTCCAGAGCCGTGTGTAGAGTATATATATCATTTAAGAAAAAGACATGTGTGTGCGCGTTTAGGTCCTTCAGGAGAGGAGTAATGAAAGCTGTAAAGAAACAAAAGACCTTGGCCACCGTGTCAGAGTGGGGGAAGATGAAAGCAGGGGTGGGGTGGGGGGAGTGTCCAGAAGCCACCCGGGTGCCCAGGCTGGAGGCCCTGGCCTGGATGCTGGGAGCAGTGCGTGGAGATGGGGACAAGTGGGCAAATGTGCGGCAGGAAAGCCGGACGGGATGTCGGGGTGTGAAGAGAGAAATGAGCACGAGGGACAGCCAGCCAGGTTTCTTGCGTGACCTCCTAGTGGAGGTGCCGTTCACCTAGAGGAAGGGCAGGCTTGGGGTGGGGTGCAGGACAGAACTGAGGGTGAGGTTTGGGGCATGCTAAGTCCGACGTGCCAGCAATCACCTAAGCGGAGATATTGTACAGGAGCCCCAGTAGTGAGGCCCGAGTTTAGACGTCCTGCTCGGTCCCTCCCCACACCTCCACGCAAGAACACTGCCAGTGTCTGTAACAGACAGCTGGCTGTTTTGGGTGACGAGAGGAGGCAAGAGCATTCCTGGGAGGGGAGAGGGGAGCGCTGAGGTGTGGCAGACCGCACTTGATTGACATGCCACAGGAGAGGTAAGCCCGGGAATGGCAGGGCATGACTTGCATTGTAGAAGTCCCTCTGATGGGAACAAGACAGACAGATCAGAGGGAGGTAAAATGGAGCCACCGGCAAGTTATTGCTGGAATAAAGGAGCTGAACGAGCTTGGGGCCAACGGCGATGGAGAAGAGGGTAGGATGTGGATGGGATGTGGGGGTGGGGAGGGTGGAGGAGCTGAGAATAACTCCCAGCCTTCTGGCGTGAGTGACTGCAGGGGTGGTGGGGCCATTTCCCGAGAGCAAGTGTGGGAGGCGGAAGGGGGAGGCAATCCTTAATCAACCTAAGCTTGACTCGGTTCCTAGAGACGGGTCCTGTGTGGTAAGAAGACTTTTCTCCCAGCCTGTGTCTTACCGCACCGCACTGCAGCCCTGTCCTGGGAACTTCGGGGGGGCTCTTACTCTATCGTCACCAACTTTGACTCTATCGCCCCATGGCCCCCCCCACGTGGGATCCATCATCAAACCCTAAAAACCCTGCCATCAAACTATCTCGCTTCTGTCCTCACCTTTCTATTCTCACGGGGCCCTAAACTGGCAGGAAGTGACCAGGGCCTCTCTGGAACTCTGGAGGCCTGTCGCTGGGTCACAGGAGGCATCCGGCTGCAGTCGAGGCTGCTGTGCGTAAGATGACTCTACGGCCAAATCTATAGCCATTACTGAGGACTTTCCCCACAATAACATGGTGACAAGCCTTGTTCTCATGGATAACGCGGGCTAAATCCAAGGTTAGAGCTGCGCGGCATTTCCTCTGAAGCTTTGGGACTGGGAAAGTCCTTTGCTAAGTGGCTGATCACTGTTCATGCAGCAGCCCACCCCAGCGAGAGCCTGACGACCACACACAGAATGTCTAACACGATGAGGCCTCGGCTCTGGAGGGCCTGCCACCCTCTGAGTCACAGAGCCACACTGCACTGTACCTTGGGCCCCGTCCTGAAGTCAGGGACTGTGTGAGGCCTTCCCCAAGTTGGCCAGGCACCTAATGTCAAGAAGCCAGGTAGCAGAAGCAAGGGGTGTGTGTGTGTGTGTGTGTGTGTGTGTGTGTGTGTGTGTGTGTGTGATTGACAGTGGATCGGGCAGGATGGCAGGAAGGCTCCCTGCTGAGGTCTCTGGATGGCAGAAAATGCACAGAAAAGAGCATGTCAAGTGGCTCTGGGACAGGGAGATGGCCTTATGCTTTTCTTACTCAAAGGTACTGCTTCTTCTGGGTACTGGCCACATTTGGAAGCTGGACCAGGAGCTGAACTTGGTTCTCAGAATCCCGGCAGGGTGGTCTGGAAGGTGACGGGGGAAGGGCGTAGGTGTGCCTCAACTGCTTTGACTCAGGTTGTAACATGTCAGCGTGCTGGCGGGTTCTTCGTGTTTCAATCAGATGAAGTTTTTGTTGGATGTTTAGTGACAGGCACCCTCTACTCACGTCATCAAAAGCCTACGGTGGAAGGGAAAATCAACTGCATATTCCTGAAAGCCAGGAAGTATCAAGTGCAAAACCTAAACAGACTTCTCTTACTAGGGTGCCCGAACGCAGTGACAGAGGGAGCAGGCGCTTGCGTGTGGGGTCGGGGAGAGAAGCTCCTTAACACCCGCCTTCCCAGATGGGGAGGCAGCTCATCCCTCGGGGGCAGCGCCCTGGTGGGCGGCAAGGGCTCGGCCTCTTCCCCGCTCCTCCGGGCCCCATCTTCATCTCTGTCTCCGACCTTCCAGAGTGTCCAGCACTGTGCAGGGCACATCCTGGACCCTCAGGAGGTGCTGGTGGAGTGGCTCAGAGAAGGACTGGATGAGCGGTGAGTGTGTGGATGCCCGGGGCCACAGCCAGCTTTGGGGGCAGCTGTGTGACTCTGGCCAGTCACCCGAGAGCTTTCTGACCCCCGGGCTACGCCCATCAGGGTCATCTACGAGACTTATTGGTCTTAGATCCCCCTCTCCCAGAGTTGAAGCTGATGTCATCGGACCACGCCTAGGTGTGGCCATCCACCGAGCCTAGGGTCACTCCCCTCACTTCTTCCCATTCAGCACCTGCTTCTGTCATTCAGCCTCCTCAATGACAGTTCTTGATTTCAGTCTCCACAGACTTGGTCCTTCTAACCCCCCTTCTCGTCCCTTGATTTCCTCTCCCTCGCAGCTGCTGGACCTTCCCGTCATTAAGAATTGCAAAGCCGGGGCACCTGGGTGGCTCAGTCGATAGAGTGTCCGACTTCGGCTCAGGTCATGATCTCGTGGTCTGTGAGTTCAAGCCCCGCATCAGGCTCTGTGCTGACAGCTCAGAGCCCGGAGCCTGTTTCGGATTCTGTGTCTCCCTCTCTCTCTGCCTCTCCCCTGCTCATGCTCTGTCCCTCTCTGTCTCAGAAATAAATAAAAACATTTAAAAAAATTAAAAAAAAAAAAGAATTACAAAGCCTCGGGGCGCCTGGGTGGTTCAGCTGGTGAAGCGTCTGACTTCAGCTCAGATCATAATCTCCAGGCTCGTGAGTTCGAGCCCCACGTTGGGCTCTGTGCTCTCAGCACAGAGCCCGATTCGGATCCTCTGTCTCCTTCTCTATGTGTCCCTCCCCGCCTCAAAAATAAATGTTAAGGGGCGCCTGGGTGGCGCAGTCGGTTAAGCGTCTGACTTCAGCCAGGTCACGATCTCGCGGTCTGTGAGTTCGAGCCCCGCGTCAGGCTCTGGGCCGATGGCTCAGAGCCTGGAGCCTGCTTCCGATTCTGTGTCTCCCTCTCTCTCTGCCCCTCCCCCGCTCATGCTCTGTCTCTCTCTGTCTCAAAAATAAATAAACGTAAAAAAAAAAAATTAAAAAAAAAATAAATAAATGTTAAAAAAACACAAAAAACAAACAACAAAGAATTGCAAGGCCTCTGTGACCGCTTCTTCAACCACCTGCCAATCGCCCAGCTCTGCTCGTTTCTTCCAGAACCCCAATTCCCACCTCTTCACAACCGGACCAGGGCCTATAAAGACACCGATCTCACCACATCCCAAGTGTCCCTCCCCTCCATCATCTTCTCGAGTTCCCCTCACCCAGCTTAAACTCCATGGCCAGTCATAACTCCGCACGTGCACATCAGCCCCCTCCCTTCTCTTGCACTGTGGTACTCACCCAACAGCCCCAGTGGAGCTCAGCCTTCTGTCAACGCCACACCGGCCCCCACCCCACCCCCACCCCCGCCCCCCTCCCCCCAACACTGAGCATGAACAGTCAAAAAGATGAGGTGAGCCCTTCGTGCTTTCTGAAAACCCAGCCACGTCCCCAGCTCCACGCGTTCCCTCGCTCTCCAGTCCCCCACGTCTCCGTCTCAGTTGATGACGTTGCTTCTGACTTCACTTGGGAAATCGTGAAATGGGAAGAGCGTTTAAGGAGACTCCTCTCATCCCGTCCGTGTTGGCGTGCGGGGGTGACCGTGACCGGGTACCACAGACTGGGTGGCTGAACGACCATTGATTTTCCTACAGTTCCGGAGGCCGTGAGTCCGAGATGAAGGCGTGGACAAAGTTGGTTTCTCCCGAGGCGTCTCTCCTTGGCTTGTAGATGGCCGCCTTCTCCCTGAGTCTTCACACGGCCTTTCCTCTACGTGCTCCCATTGTTGGCATCGCTTCCTTGTCTTATAAGGACATCATTCGTATCGGATTAGGGCCTCCTCACTCGGGGCACAGGGCCCACTCGCCTCCTGGCACACAGGCTTAGCAGTGGTAGCTCCTCCCAGGATGCCTGAGGCCCTCAGGAAAGGTTTGAGGGGCAGACAAACCCTCCCTCACCCCCTAGAGTAGGGCTTTTATTTTAAAGTAGATGTGGCCGGGCGGGGGGGGGGGGCGTGGGGGCGGGGGATTGCCTGGGTGGCTCCATCAGTTGAGTGCCCAACTCTTGATTTCGGCTCAGGTCGTGATCCCAAGGTTCATGGGATCAAGCCCCATGTTGGGCTCTGCATAGACAGCACGGAGCCTGCTCGGGATTCTCTTTCTCCCTCTCTCTCTGCCCCTCCCCCACACGTGCAGGCACGCTCCCTCCCTCTCTCTCGCTCTCTCTGAAAAATAAATAAACTTAAAAAAAAAAAAAAAGATTTGGTGTTTCAATCACTTCCCTAGACGCCAGCAAAGCACAAAGAAACAACGGGATTCCAGAAAGGTCAAACGGTTTGTGATCAAATGCCTCCTTTGTGTTTGGTGATGGAAGTGCTGAGGCCATCCCTTCTCCCTTCTCCCAGGTTCTTCCTGAGGCGGGCCTGGGAGGTGGCTGGTCTCTCCCTCTCTCCACCATGCCTCGGCTTTCCTGTGCCCATGGCTTCTGTTCCACAGCCGTGTCCAGGGAGGCCACACAGAGTTCTTGAACGGGGGAGAGCAAAGAGTCTGGAGGGGAAAACAATATCCACGGGCTCTTTCATATTTTTCTAAGTTTCCCCTAGTTTTCTACTGCATGCTGGTGTCTGGAGAGAGAAAGAGAGGGAGGGAGGGAGAGGGAGAGCCCAGGGATGGGGCAGGGGGAGAGAGAGGTTTTTATTTCATAAAGATTTTACTTCCCACAATCTCAAGGAGGGAAGGAATCGGCAGTGCTTGCTTATTTGTTTGTCAGACCTATACACTCGCCCTGCCCCTGACTCAGATCACCGAGAGGCCCAGAAGCGTGACGATCAATTAAAAGGCAGAAAAGCGGCAGCAGTGAGTGGCATGTATTCAAATCAAGGGGACACAAATTGTAAAAGATCATCTTCTCCCGGGCCCGGAGGCTGCTTCTCTTCCTTCAGGAAGGCCTTGAAGAAGCGATCACTTCTGTGTTTCAGAAGGGACGGGGATTCCAGATTTTTCTTATTAACTCATTCCTCATTATGATGAAGGTATTTCTCTTCCCCTAGAAACCCTGCCCCCTGAAGCTTCAGCGTCTGTGTAATTTGCTTTCCGCAGTTTTCTGTCCGCTAGGTTAGCCCTTCTTGGTTAGGTTGTGATGATTCTCCTTTTGTTTTCTCTGCTTTTCTCATCATAATGCTTTCTTCACCTCATTTCGCTCAATCCTCTCTCCTTTTTTCTTCTCTCTTGTAGTCTTCTGACTTCACAGCCATAGCACCAAATGCTCAGTGGCTATTAAATAAATGTTTCATATCAAGAAATCTTACACCGCTTGATGTGGAGTAACGGCTCACAGTTACTGAGCATTTGCCGCAGGCCAGCTCTGGGCCAACCTCCCAGGATGGGATGCATTACATCCTGCCTGAATCCTCAAAGCTACCACATGAGGTTGTGGGATCCTCAGGAGGGCTGGGACAAGGCGGAGGCAAGCGGGACCCTAGGCCACAAGAATTAAGGAGGCGCTCACTTTTAGAGTCCCGAAAGGGCAGGCCGACACCCGAGAATGCCTCACGGTGCACTAGCCTGAGCATTACGGGGATTTCCATTTCTAACATAGAAGGAAATGGACAGATGGTAGGGCAGTTGCCCAACGTCACAGAGCTAAAGAAGAAAGAACATTTGAACACAGGTTTACATAAGTCCAGAACCCCAGCTCTTAAGAGTTATAACCAAGGGGCGCCTGGGTGACTCAGTTGGTTGAGCATCGGACTTTAGCTCAGGGCATGATCTTCCAGTTCATGGGTTCAAGCCCCACATCAGGCTCGCAGCTGTCAGTGCGAAGACAGTTTTGAATCTTCTGCCCCCCTCTCTCTCTCTGCCCCCCTCTCTCTCTCCCTTCTCTCTCTCAAAAATAAGCAAACTTAAAAAAAAGGAAGACTTATAATAAATATGTACCCAGAGCACCCAAGTAGCTTTGAATGTCACCATTCTTAAATATGAAGAGAAAGACAAGCGGCTTCGACTTTTGAGGAAAGCCTCTAACCCAAATGCCAGAGATCTAATTAAGCAAACAGATAAAAGGGGAAAAAATGCAGGAAGTCCTAAAGCTGCAATAATGCAGAAAACAGAAGACAGCTTCAAACTAAAGTTTATAAACTCAAACAATGAGAAGATGTTGCATCCATGGATCGAGGACCAGATAAAAAAGAAACATTCAGAGAGTAGGGAAACGCTTCTAGAGATTAAGACATTTATAACAGAAATGAATTTCTTTTTTTTTTTTAATTTTTTTTTTCAACATTTATTTTTTTTGGGACAGAGAGAAACAGAGCATGAACGGGGGAGGGGCAGAGAGAGAGGGAGACACAGAATCGGAAACAGGCTCCAGGCTCTGAGCCATCAGCCCAGAGCCTGACGCGGGGCTCGAACTCGCGGACTGCGAGATCGTGACCTGGCTGAAGTCGGACGCTTAACCGACTGCGCCACCCAGGCACCCCAGAAATGAATATTTCAATAGAAGGCTTGAACAGTGAGGTTGAAGGAGCCTCCCAGGAAATAGAACAAGACAAAAAGAATAGGAGAGAAAAGATAGAACCAGAGAAGCAATGCAAGAAGTCCAACACCAAATTTATTGGCATTCCAGAAAGAAAGCAGAGCAAAAAATGGAGAGGAGGAAATTATTTAAAAAGACACCAAAAAATGTGGACCGACTGCCCAGAATATTTGAATAAAAAAAAATAGATAAGTTATGGTGAAATTTGACAAAATCAGGGACAAAGAGATGATCATAAAGGCTTCTAGAAAATATTAAAAATTAGGAATCAGAATGGTATTCCGATTTCTCACCAATCCCATTGGAAACTAGAAGTCTGTGGAGCAATGCTTTTAAAATTCTGAAGGAAAATGACTTCCGTGTGGATGTGAGGCTAAGCCAAAGACATTTTTTTCAGATAGGCAAAATCTCAACAAATCCATTTTCCATGGACCCTTTCTCATGAAGCTACTTAAAGGATGTACTTCAACAAAACGAGAAAGTAAACCAACAAAAAGCGACCCGGGTAACATCTAATCCAAGGCAATCATGTCCAGGGCAACATGGTTCAGTAGGTCTGGAGAGCTCTCAGTTCACGGTGGGGCCACAGGTTGGAGGACACTGAATACCTGTGTTCATGCCACCACAAGGACAAATGACCTGATAGCCTTTTAATGTACTTGCCTCCATTGGGAAGAGTTTAACAAGGAGTCAGAGGACTTGGTGAGAGGCACCTGAAAATCGGAGCAAATGTACCCGGGTGATTAACTCCGGGGAAAAAGAAAACACTGTACATGAAAGGAAATGTAATTATAGCAGACTCTGAGGCTTATCTGTGAATAACAGTTAACGATATTGACTGGGGCATATCAACATAAATTCTGAGTATTAAAGAATCCAAAAGAGGTGAAATATTATATTGGAGAATGATTGTGAATGCGTGCAAGTGTGTATAAAATGTAAAAATTAAATTCTCCTCTACTATAGTGGGAAGTTACTATGGGTCTAAAATGGGGAAAAGTCAAGAAATATATTACTTGAAACTATGGAGGAAAATACCAGAAAATGTCTGAAAGAGTCCAAAATGCCTGTCTCTGAAAACTGGGACTCAGGGAAGAAACATGCTGAGGGTAAGGGAGCCTCTGCTTTTTATTATAAAAAAAAATACTACTGTGATACCTTTGTATGCTTAAATAAGGTCTATTTGTTACCATGATCAAAATTAATGTTAAAAGGTAATTTCAGGGGCGCCTGGGTGGCGCAGTCGGTTAAGCGTCCGACTTCAGCCAGGTCACGATCTCGCGGTCCGTGAGTTCGAGCCCCGCGTCGGGCTCTGGGCTGATGGCTCAGAGCCTGGAGCCTGTTTCCGGTTCTGTGTCTCCCTCTCTCTCTGCCCCTCCCCTGTTCATGCTCTGTCTCTCTCTGTCCCAAAAATAAATAAACGTTGAAAAAAAAATTTAAAAAAAAAAAAAAAAGGTAATTTCAGTATCACTTATTTACTTGCCTTTTCTTTTTCCTCTTAAAACTAGAAACCGTGGTGGGGAAAATATCACTTCTTTGGGCCTTTTTCCTCTTTGAACAGAATATGCTGTCTTACTCCTTCCTCTCCTCTATTATTTATTATGAAGCAGGACAGCAGTTTTAATCACCCCTAAAGAGCCCATAATCCTCGACCCAATATTTGACTTTGAAATTAATTTTACAGCTCTGTTTGACTACACTTAGGTCATAGATTACGTTATGGAAAGGCAGCTTACGAGAAATTTAAAAGCTGTCCACCTTCCCCACCTGCCCTTGATCCAGAGTAAAGGTCTGCTTCACGGGTTCTCTGATGGAAAGTACCCATCACAGCAACACAGTCCCTCTCGCCGATCGTGCCCCCATTTGTGTTCCCACACTTCGCCTGGAACTGGCTATCAAGTTCCGAAACTTTTCCAACAGCCATTCAGTCACCAGCTCAATCAATGTTTCTTTTTTTAATCTTTATTTATTTTTGAAGGAAGGAGAGACAGAGTGTGAGCAGGGGAGGGGCCGCAGAGAGAGAGGGAGACACAGAATCGGAAGCAGGCTCCGGGCTCTGAGCTGTCAGCACAGAGCCCGACGCGGGGCTCGAACCCACAAACCGCGAGATCATGACCTGAGCCCCACAAACCGTGAGGTCATGACCTGAGCTGAAGTCGGACGCTTAACGGACGGAGCCACCCAGGCGCCCTGCTCAATCAATGTTTCTTAAGCATTCAAGGGTGCTCAGCATTGTCTTAACCCTCTGGAGGAGAGAAAATACCAGAAATGGTCTATGCCCTAAGGAACTTGAAACCCAGTTGAGACAGGGGGCCCTGGACAAAAACAAAAGAAAAGAAAAGAAAACAAAACAAAACCCATCGTGAACAAGGTGGAATTAAGAGGTTATCTGTGAAAGGCAAGAAAACATAAAGACGTGCTGTTTGGTTCCCGGAAGGGGAGACCAGGGATGGCGAAACGGTCAGATCAGACTCCAGGGAGGAGGTGGACCTTGGCCTGTGTCCTCAGAGGTCATGTGTCGCTCAAAGCTATCTTTCTGGACTCCCCTGACTTGGCACCTCTCCCCTCAAAAGTTACCCACGCCTTCCTCTGGGCTAATGCTGGATTTTGGATATGCTTCTGGGACTGCAATCATCCCATAGCTCAACAACTTGGGCTAAACTCTCTGTTTACGCCACAAAACTGCGAGTTCCCCCAGCTCTGGGCTCTATCTCTTGGCAGGCCCGGCCCCTAACTTAGCTGAGGGGCTCAAGAATGTGAGCTGAATGGAAGAGCGAATATTCTTTACTGCAAGAAGGACAATGACGACTCGGGCACAGTGTGTGACATTGCAAGTATTTCTCCCCAGCCCCAAAGCGGGCCTCCCTTTCCCACCCTGTCTGCACATGGGGGGCGTGGGAAGGCTGGTGGGAGAGTGGGGTCAGAGAGCCAGACAGGACAGGGAGTTCTCCGTAGGGGTCATCTGGGGGGCAGGGGGGGGGGACAGTCTGAGCTCCAGCTGTGTCTGGCACATGAAGGACTCTCAGAGAATTCACACGCCATCCCTCCCAGGCCCTGGGACTTCATACCCACTGCGCGAGGGCCCGGGAGGCTGAGTGTCCTCTCCTGATTTCTCAAGAACACAGAGCAAACCCGCAGTCAAGGTGGCCTTGATGGGGAGTGGCTCTGTGGGTGGCCAGTGTTGACTGATGGCCCCAGATCTGTAGGTCTGGGGTCACCTGAGCCCATGTTATGAGCCTGTGGAGTACATGGAGAGGAGACAAAAGAGGCGAGTGGAGCAGGGGGGACCCGGCGGTCGCCTCACCCCCCAGGAGACACCACCAAGTGGAGCCATTTAGGCTGGCCCCGGAAAAATGGGGCTGCCTTCTCCTCTGGTGCTACGTGGTCACAGTGAACTTCGGCCTCTTCGTTCATCATAGGACCCTAACAGTGTCTCCTTCGTGGGGTGTCTTCGGGGCCAGGCCGGGCCAGGATCAGGCACAGACACGGCCAGCATGGTGGCTGGCTCGCGCATCGCACACTGGGCCCCCACCCCTCACCTGGGCACCGGCTCTCCCACGTAGGAGGTGCAGAGCACGGCAGCGGCCTGAAAAACGACCGGCGTTCTAACCGTGACTTGCATTTTTTATAATTCTGGTTTTCTCTTGACCCAATTAAAAAAAAAAAAAAAAAAAAAAGCCTTTTTGCTCCTTTTCCTCTTGGGCCCACCGGTTGTGCTAGTTAAGGACAGCTCCAGGTAGATTGTGTCAATCATAGAGCAGGCGGGAGGGACCCTCAGAGCAGTCCCAAGAGGCAGTGCTGTGCCAAGGTCAGGGCGAAAGTCAGACTTCCTGGCTTGTGCTCAGCAGTCCTGGGGGAGGAGGGGGCTGGCGCAGAGAGGCAGGGACGGAGCAGGGCCGAATGGACAGCCCTTTGCCCCCATTTGCTTGAAGTGCCCTTCCTGACCAACCTTGGCCATCCTAGAACCACCTGAGATGCTTTTAGAAAACGTTCATGCCCAGAGGCATCTGGGTGGCTCAGTAGGTTAAGCGTTGACTCTCGACTTTGGCTCAGGTCATGATCTCCCGGTTCCTGAGTTTGAGCCCTGCATCCCGCTCCGTGCTGACAGTGTGGAGCTTGCGTGAGATTCTGTCTCCCTCTCTCTCTGCCCCTCCCCACCTTTCTCTCTCTCTCTCAAAATAAATAGACTTAAAAAAAAGTTAAAAAACAAAACCACAACAACAACAAAAAGACGTTTATACCTAGACCCCACCTCTCCCCAGGATTCTGACGCCATTGGTCTGAGATGGGGCCTGGTTACTCTATTTACCTCCTGATGGTACAGCACAACCAAGGTTGAGATGCTCAGGGTTAACGGAACCTGGTTGCTGAGTTAACCCCTTCTTGAAAAGTTGTCTTTGGACAAGTCCTTCGGCACACAGGAGAAACGTGCTCAGGAGTCAGATGACCCAGGTTTGCATCCTGGCTGTGTGTGACCTTGGGCAGGTTATCTAAGCATCCCTGGACCTCAGTTTCTTGATCTACACAATGGTCCCTCTCTCACTGCGCTGCTGTGAGCATTATAGAGGTCAGGCACGTGAAGTGGTTGGCACAATACTGAGCAAGTCAGCCCTGCCATCTATACTAATGATTATTTCTCGAAGAAAACACTCTTATCTGCTGCCCAATCTTGCAGGTGGAGAAAGCCTGGGGATCATTCAAGACACTCACCTCATGGCTTCTGCAAATGAGCAGGTGAGCAGCGCTACTCCAGGCCATTTCCTTTCTCCCCGGTCCACCTGTAAGTCCCAGGGCACTCTTTCCGGCTCTTTCTGGCAATGACAGCGGGACTGCACTTCCCTGATACGCCGTTTCCAAAGCCGTTCTCAGGTGTTGTCTCATTCAACAGCAGCCCTCGCCCTCCCACGATTTCTACAGCTCCTTCTCAGCCTGAGTAACACCAAGTTAACAAACGGAGCCATGTCGCCGGGTGTAGGGGGCACAGACGAGTCACAAAGGCAGGCCACTCGGGTACCAGCTCTGGCCTCGCAAGGCATAAATCTCGGACGCGTGTGCCTGTGCTGCCTAACCTCTCCTGCTGACACTTGAGCACCCGTGCAGCTGTCCGGCTTAAAAGAGCAACTCTCCTTTCCTCTCTGGGGAAGGGTACTGTGCCTCACGGCCCCCTGCCCTCCCCCTCCGGCAGGTGGTCACAGGGCACAGGGAGCCCTGAGGATGTAGGTGTGGGCACACAGGAGCAAGGAAAGCAAGCAAGACCCTGTCCCTTCCTAAGGCTTCTCCTCTTCCCAGGGGCTGCTTTCCCGGAGTATCTCTACCCAGAGAGCGACACTCCCAGGGGCAAGGCTGCCTGGAGGGCTGCCTGTTGGGGGGCTGCTCTCTTTGGCCTTGGGAGGCAGGTGCAGGGGGAATAAGCATCTGGGAACCAGGAAAGGTCAGAGGTCACTTCCTTGAAGAACTGAAATGAGGCTCTGTGGCTGGCATGAGCAAGCAAGGGTGACAGCAGGGGCCAAGGGTGACAGCAGGTGAGCCAGCGTCTGTGGGCTTGCGGGCTATGCACGAGGCCTGTCCTCACTGGAAGACGCCGAAGGGACTGGCAACGGGGACGCCGTGACCAGATTTATGTTTTGTGTTGGCTTCAGCTCTACTTACAATCCCCTTATTCTTTGCAAGAAAAGTTCCACCGAGCTTCAAAGGCCAGCATTTACTTACTCGGGTGCCAGGCTGTGTATGAAGTACTCTACATGAATTGACTGCCTCTTCTACAGGGCCCACGGCATTTCCAGGAGGAAGCCAGGGCCCGATTTTGTCCTCGGCCCATTTCAGGTCCCCCCCTGCTCCTCTGCAATAGAGTGAGCGGCGGTTCTCGGTCGCCTAGGTGCTCGAGTGGGCCGGCTGGACCCCTGCCCTTCTGACGTCACATGGACCACACTCAGCATCGAAGGTTCTCAGAACCACAGGGATGCCTGACATTGGCTTTGTACACACTCTCACCTGTTGCTTGAACTCGCCTTTCTAAAAGCCATTACTGGGTGTCAGGATGCAAACAAGATACATTTCTCTGGATCGAGCGCTTACACGTATCGGCCGCAAGAGGTTTCTTAATCCTTCCTGCCCCAAGTGAACTGCCCCCCAAATGGCAGGGCTCCCTTCCCTTGTGGAGGCTGAGGCTGCCCGGGCAGCTGACCTCAAGGGTGTGGGTGTCTAAAATAAGGGCCCAGGCGGGGCTTTACCAGGAATGCACAAACTCACCCCTACCTTACAGAGCAGGAAGAAGGGGTGAAGTCGGTCATTCAGAAAATCCAGAAGCGCCTACCTCTGAGCCCAGGTAGGAATGGGAAAGGACCGTTGTATGGTGCCCCCTAAAAACCATCACTTGTTGAGAAACCACATTTGGCATTTGACGGACATTGTCCTCATCCTAATGACAGTCATGTCACAGATATGGAAACTGAGGCTTGGAGTGGTTACCCAGCCCAGGCACATGCCTCTTCAGAGGCATGAGCTGGGGTTTGGACCTGGAGCGCTCCTGCCAGTGTCACCCCTTCCACAGGGGCGGAGCGGCCTGGGCCCCTGAGTGAGCAGGAGCCTGAAAAGAGGCCTGGTTTCCATTGTTCGTATTAGTCTGGTCCCGCCGTCCAGCAGTTCAGTCCCAACTGGCTAAACGTGTTCCAGCAACTGATCGCTGAGGCAGCACTGTCAGGGTGATGCAATGAGGGCTCGGAAGCTTTTGTTTTGTGCTTACAGCCAAGGATGAGTTGGAGTAGGAAGCCCAAGTCCTCCAGGGTCAGGTGAGACCAGCCCTCGCTGTACCAAGTGACAGAGAACACAGGCCCCTGCATTGCACCCAGTCACAAAAATGGGTGACTTTCTTTGGTGACGCTTCAAAATACGGTTCTGAAATGGATCATGCAAAGTAGGGGGGCGGCATATTATTCAAGAGTATCCAACGGATGCTAGATATTACCCGGGATGTGGTGTGGTGCTTCCTGTACATCCGGGGAAGGCAGACTGGATGGCACGAAAGTGACACAGGAATCGGTGTGTGTGCGTGCACGCATGTGCACATGTGCACGCGTGTGTGGGTTTGGACTGGGGGAAGGGATGGGGAGGCTGAGTGTCTAGGAGGGCCTCCAGATGTCCCTCCCCAACTTCAACTGCTACTCTTCTGCTTTACTTTACTGTACATTGGAGTCCTTCCGCTGAAAACGGTTTGAAAATCACTGCTAGAAGGGAATGGTGAGTCACTGAAGAATTCTGAGCAGAAAAGTGACAGCAAGATTTGCACGTTGGAACTATCGCTCCGCTTGCAGGCGCGAGGCCGGATTGCAGAGAAGTGGGGGGGAGTCGGTAGGTCATGGGGAGGGGACTGCAGTACGACCTGTGGCCTGGCCTGCGGCCAGAATCAGGCAGCCGGGGACAGAAGGGGCGGAGCAGAGGGGGATTTCGGAGGTCAAATCAGAGGGACTTGGCAGTTCTTGGAATCTGCAAGATGAGAGAACCCGCTGGTTCCGGTCTGGGAGGACAGAGGTGGGCGTCACTGAGCTGGAACGCACCATCGAGGAGCAGCTTCTCAGGAGGATGAACTGAGTACCTGGCATGTGGGTGTGACAGCTTCGTGGGCCATTCCTGTCAAATCCAGACCTCAACAGAGAGCTCTGTCTGTGCTCGAGACATAACCTAGGGTTTTCAATGTACAAATGTCATCTAAAGGGACATGAACGGATGAGGTAACCTGGGCGGAAAGTATAGCTAGAAAAGGGGAAAGGACACTGGAACGAGGCCTGGGGAGCCCCAACATTGAGATGGGGACAGAGATAAGAGAGCTAGAAGGAAACAACAAAGCGACTATACGTTAGCAGGCAGCTGGACATAAGCGTTTCAAGCTCAAGAGATAGCACCAGGCTCAGATTTGGGTCATCAGCACCTAGGATGTCCTCAGCGCGACAGAGTGAGGATGGAGTGAGGACCAGGAGCCTTGGAAACAGCACCGTGTCGGGGAGAGGGTGGAGGAGGAAACCTAAGAGGAGGTGGCAAAGGATCGGCCAGAGAAGTATGAGAACGAGACCCGGGTAGAGTCTCAGAAGCTGGACCGGTCAGGGGACTTGTGGTTGCAAGTAATCAAATCGCTGAATGAATAAAAAAGCTGAAGAATCAGGTCATAGGAACGCGAATTCTCTCACAAGAGGTCTGTAAGTGGGCAACTCCAAGGCTGGTTCCATGGCTAAGTCAGGCCTTTTGGGGCTTTCCCTCATGTTGGCAAAATGGCTGCAGCAACTCCAGACTTTTTTTTTTTTTTTTTTTTTGCCAACAATGTGGCTTTCTCTCTGTGTCCCTCCTCCCCTTGTATCAGAAAGTAAATGTTCCCTGTGAAGCTCTCCCACGTAGACTCTCCCTCACACCCCATTAACCAGTCCCAGCTGCGAAAAAGGCTGGATAGTGAGTAACTAGCATCTCAGTCTCGTGGGAGAAGCGGAGCTCTTGCTGCAAGAAGGGCGGAGAAAGGCTGGCAGTCAGGAGGGCGACTACCAGGGGCTTCCTCTGGAGCCCACAGAGTAGAGACTTTCAGAAGCAAGGAGAGGTGGTTTCCAGTGGAGTGACATAGCCCAGCACAACGGACACGAGCGATTGCACCGTGCAGGGTATAGGGAGTGCTTCCGAAAGCAGTTTCAGTAGGATGGCAGAGAAGTAGAAACGGAATTGCAAGCGAATTGAGAAGTGAATGAGGATAAGAAAGGGGAATAGATAGTGTAGACCAGTGGTTCCCAACAGGGGACAGGGAGACAGGGTTTTTTCCTCTAGGAAATGTTTGGTAAGGTCTGGAAACCCTTTCAGTTGTCACAACGGGGCTTCTCCACAGCTGTCACAATGGGACGCCGTCACAATCATCACTGCTGGCAGCTGGGGTCCTTGCATCCTTCCCAAACTGAACGGAAAGCGTGTCTTGTGGGTAGATGCTGCTAAGTGTCCCCCCGTGCTGCTAGAGGCTGCGTGCTTGTGTCCCCCCCCCCCACAAATCCTCAGGTTGAAGCTCTGACCCCAAAGTGGTAGAGTTTGGAAAGGAGGCATCGAGAGGCAGTTAGGGTTAGATGAGCTCAGGAGGGCTGGGCCCTCGCGATGGGACTACTGTCCTTGTAAGAAGAGACCCCAGAGCCAGTAGCCTCGCTCTGAGCACTCTGAGGACGGGCTACTGAGGATGCGGTGATGGACAGCTATCTGTGGGCGAGGGAGAGAGCCCACACTAGAAACCGAACTCCGCCAGACCTCGAGCTCAGCCTTCCCGCCTCCGGAACTGGGGGAAATACACCTCCAGGTTTAAGCCTCCAAGTCTACAGTCCAAGCAAACCCAAGCACCTGCACGGGACAGTCCCCACCACAGTGATCTGGTCCACAACGTCGGTAGTGCTGAGGTGGACGGACCCGGTGTAGACTACCCTTTCACGAAATTAGTTGGGATGGGGAAGTAGAGTGAGAAATGCAGGGGTGCATGTTCCTAGGCCAGGGACATGGGTCCAGAGGAAGGGGGTAGGAATTCGGAAGGGAAGTTTGGTTGCTGATGGAGAAGGTTGCCACAGAGCTAGGAAGGTGGGTCAAGGGTTGACTGAGGGGAGGCCTCAACCAGGAAGAGTATCTGTGGCCCTAAGACTAAGGAGAAAACAAAGATGGGGTAGAGGCAGGCGTGGGGCTGGAACTAAGGGTTATTCCTGCCCCAGGGCCATGACCTTCTGGAGTAACAGGAAACGAGGTCACCCACTGAGTGTGAAGGGGACGAGGAAGGAGGGAAGGGACGGTCTGGAACTGTTTTTAAGGAAGACATAGAGACGGCAGGCCAACCCCCGGAAAAGGAGTGTGTCGAGAGCTTGGGTGAGGTTGGAGGCTGGGTCTGTCCTTGGCCACAGTCCCCGTGGCTGCGTGATTTCCTCCAAAACGCTCGGTACCTCGGGCCAGCCAGGACGAACTGGTGGGTCGGTGATGGAGGGATGCGAAAGGACGAGGACTAAGTGATAGGAAAGTGTTTCAGGTCATCAGGCCGGCGGCCGAGGCCCTGGCAAAATCACTTAAACTCTCCAGGCCTCAGTTTCCTCATCTGTAAAATGGATTTACCCATTACGTCACGGGGTGGTGGTGAGGTTCAAGTGACAGACCTTATGGGAGAGGCTTTGTCAACGATGACTCTTTCCCTATTACTAGTTATCATCATTAGTCCTTAGCGGAGTGATGTTTACCAGCACTTTCGCGGGCATCTTCATTAAGTATCTGCTACCCTCACTGCCCTCCTCCACTCCTGTGTGTTCAGAACAGGGGACTTCTGTCCTGGCGGGACAGACAGACAAATGAATTACCCCAGGACACACAGAAGACCGCTGACCCTCCCTCTCTGGTGTCAGGAATCCTCTTGCTGCCCTGCCCTGACAACACCACCCCCCCTCCACCCCTGCCGCCCAGGGACCAGGCCCCTCTGTATCCCGTGTCTGGGGTCTGTTGTGCACAAGACTTTGATGAACACTTAGAAGGAGCGGCATGCACCTACCGCTGGTGCATAAGTTAATTAGGGCTTAGCTGGAGCGAAAGGGAGCCAGCCAGGGAGTGGGCAGCAAGAAGACAGTGAGGAAGAAGGGGTGGGGCGTGAAGACCAGCTGGGGACCCCAACTGGCAAAGAGCTGGAACTAGACAAATAGGGGGAAACTGGGGGAAACTGGGAAAGGTGGACGTTCCAACAGCCTCGTCCACCCAGCCTGTGGTGAGGACGGGTGACAGGGAGCGGGGGGCCCAGGCCGGGGCAGAGGGCGGGGAGGGGAGGGCCGGGGACACCCCAGAAAGAAAGACACTGAAGAGAAGGACGGCAGGGCTGGGGAGAGAGGGAGGGCCTTGACCAGAGTGCCTGGGACACCGCATGTGGAGTCACCAGAGCAGAAACCAGTTTGGGAGGGAAGAACAGGTGACCGACAGGTCAGTCATCGTTACTAACATTTTTTAGCTATAACCTGTGTAACAGCTCCCGCTCGTTGACCATCTTACCTACAGTCACTTATTTCGTCATAAGCCATGAGACGGGTGTCGGTAACCCCACTGACAGACGAGCAGACTGGGGCTCGCAGAGGCCACGGACCTGGCGGGGGCCACACAGCCAGTAGACGGCACAGCCACTTGAACCCAGTTCCAAGGCTTTGCGGCCCATGCGCCGGCCTGTGCACCACAACATGGACAACATCACAGTGTTTTCGCGGAAACCCTCACCTCCCTGTGTCTCTCCTCACACATTCGGTTGACTTCTTCCCGGGCCTAGACTTCCCGGTGGCTATCGTGCCTGGCCAATATTGCCATCACCTCAATTTCTTAGGACCAGGTTTTGAAGACGATCGTAGACTAAAGCTCAAAAGTTACGTATTTCAACGGCAGATTCAGGCCCTGCAACGGTTCGTGGAGGAGACAATTTTGAACGGAAGGCTTTTTTGTCATTCTCTCCGCAAGCCACGAACGGGTTGCTTTATTCACTCGCTCATCTTTCTTTGTTCACTGAGGGTCACTGTCGTGTAACGGTTAGGAACACAGACTCTGGAGTTCCGCTGCCTGAATTCAAATCCTGACTCCCGATTTATGAGCTTTAGGAGCCTAATCTCTCTGGCAGTTTCTCCACCTGGAAAACGGGAATCAAACCTCCTAGGGTTGACGCGACGGTTAATGGGCTAATTACCTAAGGCACTCAGAACAGTACTTGGCTAACCTGTGCTGGGAGATCCCTAGTTCAGTGGGCCCGGCTTCTACCCTTGAGATGCCCAAGTCCAGGGAGGGCAGCAGGGCTGTCCGTCCACCCCACCTACCGGCCAGGACAAGGGCAGGGTGAGGCCCGATTACCCTCGGCCTCTCCAGTGACTTTTCTCTCCGAGGCAGCTGCTGCAGCCTCAGGCCAGAACCCAGAGGGGGCGCGACGTGCTTCTGAGCTGGGTACCCGGTACCAGCTTCGGGAGTTGGCTCCAACCCCCCAGGCACCAAGGCCTGCCTGCTGGAGGCTGTGCAACTGAGTGCATTCCTTTGATTGCTTTCTTCTTCCCTGACCCCAGAAACATCTGCCTGGCTGAGGTAGGAGAGGCTTTTAGGATGCTAGGGGCCGGCTCTAACAAGGGCTCTCTCCCTAGGGAGGCTGGCTGATGAAGATCAAGTCCCAAAGCCCAGAATGCTGACCCCAAGCACCTCACAGCGGAAGGCAGAGCCCAATAAGGGAAGTCGCAGCCGTAAGTAGGGCACTGGCCTGGGCTTTGTCGCCTGCTAAAGACATCCGCTGCCCCCAGTGCTTTGTACGCATCTTGGCTGCTGCTCCATCAAGGCGACAGCTTCTGATCTCTTCCTTTTGCTGGAGCTCCGGCAGAACAAGGCTCGAGTCTCATTTGTCTGTCTGAGGTGGAGGCTTTCAGAGCCAGGCAGCTTGGAAAAACGAGGTGACAAGAGAAGCCGGCCAGCAATTAGGTAATGCCAGCCTGCCTGCTGGGCTGCCCTGCACAGTCTGTCCCAGACTTCACTGGGAGCCCAGGGGAGAGGAGACACGTGGATTCTGGGCTTGCGTTAGAGGGGTGGCCGGGGTACGTGGGGACGGAGGGGCCCTGGGAAGTAGCCAGTGACCTAATGTGTCTGAGCCTCACCTGTGTCACGGGGTAAAGAAGGCCTCTCTCACTGAGAGGCATGAGGTCCTAAGCTAATCGTACCGTGATCACAGGTGACAGGACGGGTGGTCAGTAAGGCCAGGTTCCTTCCTTCTCTAGTGTGATTTCAAGGCAGTAGCTTGCACTCAGGTGAGCTAACACCGGCCCATAGCCTCCGGCACAGGGGGGATCTTCTAATCCCCTTCCTCAGCTGGGCCTGGGCTGTGAGCTGGGGGCTCTGCCCCGAGCTGCTTAGAGCCCCTCTTCCGGGTGCAGGGCCCCCTCGAGGGGGTGAAGGCTTTTCCCCACACGACTGCCTCTTCCTCTCCGTGGTTTCCTCTCAGCTTCTCCACCTCGGACAAAGTCCTTTGCTTACTCATTTCTCTGAATTTTCTTCCAGGCTGGTCCTCCTATAAAAAAAACCCTTTACCCCAGGTGCCTCGGCTAAGCGTCCAACTTCAGCTCAGGTCATGATCTCACGGCTCACAGGTTCGAGTCCCACGTCGGGCTCTGTGCTGACAGCTTGGAGCCTGGAGCCTGCTTTGGGTTCTGTGCCTCCCTCTCGCTCTGCCCCTCCTCGGCTCTCACTCTATCTCACTCTCTTTCTCTCTCTCAAAAAAAAAAAAAAAAAAAATGAATAAAACATTCAAAACAAACAAACAAAAACCTTTACCCAAGGCCCAGCCCTGCCTTTCTGCAAAATTCACTGCAACACGGCAACTTGGGAGCCCAAAATCCCCAGAGCCTCCTAAGACTCCAAATATTTGGATCTCTCTCTACAACCAGGTACTTATTGGAGTGTTCGTTTTTGTTTTTAAAGTACACGTGGGCCTGTGTTTCTATACGGGGAATGAGAAAAGCCCAGAAATTCTTTGGTCCTGGGTTCAAGTTCTGGCTTCACTATTTACTAGCTGTGTGACCGTGGGCAAATCACTTAGCCTCCCCAAACCTCAATTCCCTCATCAAATCACAGTTTATATAAAAGTTTTCCCCATATATTGTCTCAGCAGCTCTTCAGAACAGACTCACAACAAAGGAATGATTAGAAATTCCTACTTTACCAAATGAAGAAACAAAAGCTTTGAGAAGTCCTCTGAACTGCGTCCCTGGGACATACAGCTGGTGCCAGAACCTTGACTTGACTTTGGATTCCCCACGTCTTGTAGGTGATCAGGGGAGGTAAAGAACTCTCCCCAGTTTACTTCTCAAAGTTGTTGTGAAGGTCAAAGGACATCATCCATCCGCCTGTTTCACAGGCTTTTGTTGAGGACCACGATGTGGCAGCTTCAGTCTCACGGTCTCACGGTCTCACAAGCAAAGGGTTCCACGGGCTGTAAGGAGCTGGGTGGATGCAAGGAGGGTGGGGCACCATCCATTCAGGGGAGGCATCTGAGTCGATGTGCAGGGAAACCCATCCGTGGCATAACGCGGGGCACAGGACAGGGGCTCCCGTAGCCCTTGTCAAGGGTGTCCCGTCCCTCCCCAGGCCTCCCCGCCTAGGCCTCTCAGTTCAGCCTTACAACAGCGTGTTCGGAAGGTACCGTTTGCCCCATTTTACAGAGGGAGGGAATGTGGATCCCTGAGGAGAGTGGAGTTCAGTCCTGGCTGCATGTTAGAATCACTGGAAATCTTTAAAAGCCCAATACCGGGCTGAACCCCAGACCGCAGAATGAGGAACTGGGGGGGATAGACCCGGGCATCAGTGTTTCTTCTAGAGCTCCCAGACCATTGCAGGTGCAGCAGGGAGGAGAGTGCCGAGTGGCTGGGTACCCGCAGTGGATGCTGGTGGTCTAGGTCCTTGAGGGCAGTGTAGTGTTGGGGACAGGGGTACGTTTGGGATGGACTGTGGCTCCCCTCACGCCCGCCTCTGCCCCCTTCTAGCTGGGTGATCTTCGGCAAGCAGCTTCACCTCTCCCTGCCTGTTTGCCCAGGGTGCCATGGGGGTCCCTGCGGCCTGAGGGTAGAACAACTGGCGTCTATCAGAAGCTTCAGGAATGTTGGTTGCCTTCCCTTCCTCCTCCCCCAGCTGCTGCTCAGCTTTGGGCCATTTTTCTGTTTATCCACAAGAAGTAAAACTCAGATCAGTTCTCTCTCTTATTGACGACACTGCCTGGAGGCTGGACGGACTTTGGGAATGGGCAGGGAGAAGCCTTGAGGGACGACTGGAGTTTAGGCCGGGTAGGTCTTCTTCATGCTGGAGAGCTCAGGCGGCAGAGACCCAAGCAAAGGCACACGGTGGGTCCTGAGCCACAGGCGTCCTCCCAGCTCGCGGGGCACTGGATGGTGCTTTATGAGGTGTCCTAGGAGGGACGTTTGAGAAGCAAAGAGTCCGAGCTGCCCGGAGAGCTGGTTGGTCAACAGCCAGCCAGAAATAACAGCTCTCTCTCCCCAGGTGTTTGTGGGCCAGAGGCGGTGTTACCCCAGAGTGGAGCTCAGCATAGTGCCTGACCAAGCCCTGCCGTGAAACAGTATTCTCTGTTTCTTCCCTTTTCACACCCCACCCCTGCCCCCAGCAATTTGCGCAGAGCTTCTCCCAAGTCTGTTAGAGGCATCCTTGCCGCCTCGAGAAGTCAAGGTTTTTAAACGAACGTTCAGAACAGGCCTTCGAGAATTGTCTTAGCAGGCTTGGGCTGCCATCGCAAAATCTTGTAGACTGGGTGACTTGAGCAGCAGGGATTTATTTTCTTCCAGTTCTGGAGGCTGGGAGCCCAGCATCAGGGTGCCGGCGGGGCCAGCGTCTGGTGAGAACCCTCTTCCTGCCTTGCAGACGGCACACGTGTTGTGCCCGCACACGGCAGAGACAGGGTGAGTAGGCCGAGGACAGGAATCTCATCTAACCCTAACTACCTCCCAAAGGCCCCCACCTCCAAATACTGTCACAGGGGCCCGGGGTGGGTGAGGGGCGCGACTCGGTCCATAGCATTTGTGTCCTCTCATGCAAAATACGTCCATTCTATCCCAGTCTTGCCTCATTCCAGCAGCGACTCTAAAATCTCCAGTTTAAAGTCTCATCGAAATACCATCTAAATCGATACAGGCCACTCAAGGTATGGTTCATTCTGAGGCCACATTCTTCTCCAGCTGCGAGCCTGCGAAACCATTTAAGTTACATACTCCCAAAATACACCCGTAGGACAGACACAGGATAGGCATTCCCGTTCCAAAAGGAAGAAGCAGGAAAGAAGGAAGGGGCAATGGATCTCAGGCAAGCCCACAGGTTAACAAGGCAAATTCCACTAGATCTCAAGGCTGGAGAATAAGGTCTTTGGTTCAGTGCTCTGCCTTCCCGACCCCCTGCGACAATGGTCCCACCTCTGCCAGTTTTGTCAAGCCGGGGAGGGAGGCTCCCTCAAGAAGGCTTTCTGGCCTGCAAAGTGATGGCCTAATCACCTCCCAACTGCCTTTAGGGCCCTTCTTTTTCCTTGAAGAACAGTGCACATTGACAGACGCCGGTCCTGTAGCATACAAGAAGGTTGTGAACTTGCCTTCATTCTGTCCTGCTTTCTCGTGCTCCCTTCGGTTCAAACTGGCCGTGTCTCTGCTGGTACAACCCCATCATTTTCCCGGCCTCCACTGAGCTGGCTGACTAGATCTGTGCTCACACCCGCGTTATTTTTTTTTTTTAATTTTTTTTTCAACGTTTATTTATTTTTGGGACAGAGAGAGAGACAGAGCATGAACGGGGGAGGGCCACAGAGAGAGGGAGACACAGAATCGGAAACAGGCTCCAGGCTCCGAGCCATCAGCCCAGAGCCCGACGCGGGGCTCGAACTCACGGACCGCGAGATCGTGACCTGGCTGAAGTCGGACGCTTAACCCACTGCGCCACCCAGGCGCCCCCACACCCGCGTTATTAAGTGGCTGTTCAGCCATACCTTTCTTTCTCATTTTTTTTTTTGCAGTTATGCAGACTGAACATTTTCTAAGACTCCAAGCTCTGGCTCCATTTTGCTTAACGATTCCTTCTTCAATTCATGTCTCCCCTTTGGCATTTTTCTATGAGGGTTCAGGTAATACCAAGCGGCTCCCTCACCACTTTGCTCAGAGATCTCCTCAGCTGCGTGTTCAACTTCACAGTTCACGACTTTCACCTTCCACAAAACGCTTTATGACAAGGATCACCTTGGGGCACCTGGGTGGCTCCGTCGGGTAGGCGTCCGACTTCGGCTCAGGTCATGATCTAGCAGTTTATGAGTCCGAGCCCCGCATCAGGCTCTATGCTGACAGCTCAGAGCCTAGAGCTTGCTTCAGATTCTGTGTCTCCCTTTCTCTCTGCCCCTCCTCTGCTCATGCTCTCTCTCTTTCAAAAATAATAAAAACAGTTAAAAAAAAAATGGATCACCTTTTCTCCAGTTCCCAATAACATGTTCCTTATTTACATCTGAAACCTCACCAGAGTCGCCCCTAATGTCCATATCCTAGCACGCACCCCAAAATTCAGTGTTATAAGAGTGACCACATAGGGGAGGGTCAGGCTGGCTGCCATGCAGGAGACCAGCTGATGGGTGGAGGCTGAGCCTGCACACCATATTCCCGCATTGAGACAACACTACCAGCCCCTCAGCAGAGAGCCACATCAGCATTGAGACAACACTACCAGCCCCTCAGCAGGGAGCCACATCAGCGTCCATCCCTTGCTCTGGGTGGGCCTCTGTGGAAGCCCGCCTGCAGGCAATCAGGGGGTTCAATGCTGGCCTATACGCAAGTCTCTTCCAAAGCCCCTCTCAGCTGTCCTACATAAACACCAATTTTCAAAGGCCAGCAGAGTTACAAGTGTTCCGGTAGAAGGAGCCTTTGCACCCAGAAGTGCAGTGCTGATGGGAAGGAAAAAGTCTCAGCATTGCTGCATTGGTGGATCAGGAGAGTGGGGAGCCTCCCTCCCCTCTTACGTAATACATGTAACTGGCAACACAGTATAGCAGTTTAGTACCCAGGCCCAGAAGCCAGAGTGCCGCACGGAAGTTCTGGCTTTGCCCCTTCCTGGCAGTGGGATCTCAAGTATCTCTTTCAGTTTCCTGTCCTGAGAGAGGGAGACGATGACAATTCTCATCTCATGGAAGGGTGGCAAGAATTTAATTTAAGTGTTTACACTAGTTTAAGGAACATAGTAACTGCTTAAAAAAAAAATGTTAGCCATTAGAGTGCACTCATGAGAATATGCAGTTATTGTCTGACAGCCAGTCAGGAGCGAGGAGGCAGTGAAGAGATGTGGTCAATGGGGGAGGGAACAGGTGTATGCCGAGGTGGGGTGACTTTGGTATCTAGCCTTTCTGAGCCTCAGTTTCCTCATTTGGAAAATAGGAATTACACAAAACGACACTTGCAAATCTTTTTTTTTTTTTTTTTTTTCAGCGTTTATTTATTTTTGGGACAGAGAGAGACAGAGCATGAACGGGGGAGGAGCAGAGAGAGAGGGAGACACAGAATCAGAAACAGGCTCCAGGCTCTGAGCCATCAGCCCAGAGCCTGACGCGGGGCTCGAACTCCCAGACCGCGAGATCGTGACCTGGCTGAAGTCGGACGCCTAACCGACTGCGCCACCCAGGCGCCCCGACACTTGCAAATCTTATATCTGGAAGCAATAAATATTCACAACTACATTTTGCAGATAAGGAAACTGAGGCACAAAGAAGTTAGAAACTTACTCGAGGTTACCAGCTGATACGTGGGAAAGCTGAGATGTGAGCCAAGGTCATCTGCCTTCATTGTAGAAAATACAACATGTTCTTTTTTTTTTTTCTATTATGGGCTGTTAACAGGATAACATTTGCCCACCAAAGGGATAAATGTATTCCTAAGCCTAATTTTCAGTAAATGTTTTCTTTATCTTTTTGTGATAGGCTAGCAGCTTTAAAGTAGAGATCATCTAAAAATCCATCTGAGCTGACATCTATCTAGACAGAACAGATTCTTCTGGGGTTAATGACCGTTAGTGGCTGATAGGGGCTTAAGCTCCAGTATACCCAAATCCACATACCAAACTGGAAAGACATCCCGATAATACTAAGAGGCGTAAAAGTGCCAGCTGACACTTTATTTCAGGTGGTATTCAATACCACAAAAGTAGAAAGGAGGTTCTGGAGAAGCTCCCTGGGAATCCCTGCAGGGTAGGTTTGACCTGGGCTTATAAACTAAAGACAAGCTCGGGGGGCCTGGGGACCCTGGCCTGACTCCCACCTCTGCCAATTGTATTGTTATCTGCTAATTCTACCTCCCCAGGCGAACTCAGCTTTGTTATTCAGCGACGCCCATTTGTGGTTGACGCATCCGTGGTCCCGGGAACTTCTACATAATCAGCGACTCACAAGTGAAGTGTGCCGACCACGTGCTTTAAAAAAAACTTAGGGTACTTGTTAAAATGCAGATTCCATGCCTTTCCCCGGTTCTACTCATCTTATCCTCTGTGAACAAGGCTGGGGAAACGTGCATTTCTGACAAGTCCTCCAGGTGATCGCAGGCCAACCCATTCAGCCTGTACCCCACACCCCGGGCAGGTGGAACAGCCCCAGAGAAACCTGCCTGAACCACGACGCTGCGGATCTGTCGCGAGGCTTTGCCTTGAGCCCCCAGATCATGATCCCCTTGGAGGTGGCATCCTCGGGGACGGCAGCTCCTGCTCAGGGCCGTGTGAGAGCTGCGAGGGTGGGGGCTGGGTGGGGGTGACCTTGGTCCTGGACTTGCCCAGGGTGAGTGCAGGGCTTTGTAGGAGAGAAGCCACCTCTCTGGCTTTTGTCCCTGCTAGCTCATTAGAGGAGCCGGCTTCAGGAAAGAAGCGCATTCTTCCGGGAGGGGGCCGTGTGGCCACACGCCCAGCAGTCAGCCGTGACTCAGCTTTGGCCGGCTGGCGCCCGGGCCTGGGGCTGAGCCGGACAGGAAACAAAGAACCGCTCGAACGCGCCCTCCCGGGGCCGCGCCGCACCTGCCGGCCTGCCGCCGCCCCCCTCCCGGAGGCGGCCTCGGCGGGCGGCTGTTGCCGGGCGGGCGGGGCCCTCCGCGGTGGCCCGCGGGCTCTCCCGGCCGCACCCCGTCCTCCGCCCTCCGAGCCGCCCCCCTCCCGGCCGGAGCCACCGCCCCGTCCCGCGCCTCGCGGCTCTGCGCCTGCGCGCGCTGCTCGCGGCGCCCCGCTCGCCCGGCGCCGGGCTCTCGGTGCAGACCGGCACCCCGCGAACTCACCCGAAGCGGCCTCCCAGCGTCCAGACAGTCGGGGTTCTTGAGAAGGAGGCTCCCAGCCCTCGTCCTTCCGCAGCCGGTCTCTGCCCAGCCGCACGCACCGGCGGGAAGGAGACCCGGCTGGGCACTGCCCCGGCACCGGGTCTCCCCGGCCTCCCACCCCCGACTGCGTCGCTGTGCTTTGGGAGGGGACGGCAAGTCGCTGGTGGCTTCTACCTTCCACAGCCTTCAGCCTGTCCTTTCTTCCTGACAGGGGTCTCAGAGGTTGCTGCCCCTTAGAATCACCTGGGGAGCTAAACCGCGAAACAAAACAGAAGCAAACCCCTCTGATGCCTAGGTTGCCCCCAGCCCCCTGAAGTCTGAACCACGGGTGTGTGTTTGCAAAGTTCCCCAGGTGATTCCAGTGTTCAGCCAGGGCTGCGGAGGGCGGACCACGGACCCAGACCCAGGCTTCTCAAACTTTAATAGGCACTGAAATCACCTGGGATCTTGTTAAAATGCAGGTTTCGATTCAGTAGGTGTGGGGCGGGGCCTGCGAGCCTGCATTTCTAACAGGCTCCCCAGTGATGCTGAGGCTGCTGGTCTGGGGGTACATCTAGGGCTGAGGGACACTTCTGTAAGTGCTTCTTGTCCCTTTACCTTTCTCTTGTGATGTCATGGAGAAGATGTGGGCCGTGGAGCAGATGGCCAGGGGTTGGAATCTCACCTCTGCCACTCTCCTAGCTTGGTGAATGAAGACAGACCCCAGTCCTTTATGCGTGAGATTGGGGTGTGATAGTGACCTTGCAAGTTTCTGGCAAGTTTGATATGAGATGATGTATGGAAGGCACCTGGCACTCAGTGAGCTGTCAGTGAATATCAGCTCTCTGAGGATGGCTAAGCTCTCTATCGGCCCTCATGGCAGAATCAGCCAGGAAAAGACAAGTAGAGGAAGGAACCTTCCAGGCTCCCTCTTCCCTGCTCTCTGCCCTCATAGGAGGACTGCTGGGCTGAAGCCAAAACTCCACTGTCGGGTGGGGATGGGGAGCAGAAAAGGAAGCGGGCTGAGTTGGAGGGATGAAGGGTAAGGAGGGTCCCCGTGAGAGCCCTGAGGAGGCCTGAGGCCCTGGGAGAACAGTCCCGCTGGAGGCAGACAGCAATGGTAGCAGGAAGAGTGACCTGAGCAGGTGGTGAGTCACGGAAGGCTGGAGAGCAGTGGCCATCAAGGGTCAGGATCCCCGGAGACAGAGAGAACAGGAAGGGGATGGCCCCAGGAGAGAAGATGACTATACCTGGGGAGCTGCCTGTCCGTCCCATTGCCCCTTGGAGGAGTTAAGTGTGCAGGCTTTCCCTGGAGGCTGTGTGAGGCTGTAGCCTGTTGCTAGTCATGTGACCTTGGGCACCGTGACTTAAGCTCTCCAGCCTCAGTTTCTTCATCTGTAAAATGGAGCTGTAATCACTAACTCAAAGGATTGTTGTCAGAACTAAGAAAGGCGATCCTGTAAAGCCCTCTTATTAGCGACTGACACACAGCCAGTCCTCCGAGGGTGTTTGGTATTGTGATTTCTCCTGTTGGAGAGATGAGCAGCTGGAGGCTTGCTCCCCAGGAACACCCAGGTCTGTGCTCCCCTCGCTCCATCATATAGGTGGAAAAAGATCACACAGGGATTTTTTAAGCTCCCCAGACGATTCCAAGGGGCAGTGACCTTTGAGAACCACTGGTAGAAGGGAGGAGATGCTGAAGTCTGGGGGGGGGGGGGTTGGGGGGGTTGGGTAGAAGCCACCAGCAACTTGCCATTTCCTCCCAAACCTCTTGGGCTCCCATTCGGTCAAACACCCCTTTCAAACCGACTTTATGACTTGGTGAAGGGCCCACCATGCCTGCTTGTGGTGGACTCCAGCCAGAATATGTCTCAGGTGGTAGCCCAGCGAAGGGGTTGGAAGTCAGAAGCTCCGGATTAAATCTCACTGCCTCCCTCGGGACTGGTGGTGGCGTCCACGGGCAGTGACGTTGTGCTAGTCCCGAGACGTGCGAATGCTCTCTTAGGACCTGCCCGAGCACAAGGCACATTTAGGATGTTCTCTTCTAAATGCACATGAGATTGGAAAACTGCAGTCTCTTTGAAAGCGCAGGCCTCTGATCTGCTGTAGTTCCAATGGGCAGCTCAGTAGGCCGGATTTTTAAAAACAAGCTTTCTTCTTGATGCCCAGAGCTCACGGGCATCAAGCAAGCAACGAGCCTAGAGCTGAGGTGTGGGACACCCACGGTCCACCCTGAGCCCTGCTGGTGCCGTGTTCCCTGCATTATTCTGTGATCATTGCCTTTCACGACCTTTTCTCCTCCCCTGGACAGTCAATTTTGTGAGAGTTTCCATCACCCAGCAAAATGCCTGCCATTTAATCAGTGCTTGCTAAGTGCTCATTAACAATGCAAGAATAACTGAGCTGCTGGAGCTGGGGCAGGCCCTTCACTTCGGTTTCTCCTGGGCCTCAATTTTTTCATGCATAAAATGGGGTTTGGACTAACTTTGATCTCTTAGGCTCCCTCTTGCTCTTACAGCCGCTAAATTTGAATTCTTCTTCACTCGGTCATAATCCACTTTACTTTTCCTTCCCAGGTACATATTCCTACCTTTGACCTTGATTTTGTGTTTTCTCCTTACTCAAATTGGTGGATGAGCTTTAGAAAATGATTACAAATGCCCTGCCCATTAAGGCCTGAAATTCCTTTATTTTCTCAATCAGTTCTTCTTGGTTAGGCCATCCATCTATTTGTTTGTTTTTTAATGTTTATTTTGAAAGAGGGGTGTGTGTGTGTGAAAGCAGGGGAGGGGCAGAGAGAGAGAGAGAGAGGGAGAGAGAGAGAGAATCCCAGGCAGGCTCTGGGCTGTCAGCAAAGAGCCCGACGAGGGGCTCGATCCCACAAACTGCGAGATCGTGACCTGAGCCGAAATCAAGAGTTGGCCGCTTAACCGACTGAGCCACCCAGGGGCCCCCATCTGTTTTTTGTTAGAGGCTCACTGGGCTGATCATTCTGGGCTTTCTCTTCTCTGATCATGTTGGCAGCCTCTGCAACATCTTTGGACACATCACTTCTGTGGCCTTGGCAGGATACACATCTGCACCCCCTTTCCTTTGCCCAGATCAGGGGAGGTGCCGCTCTCTTCCCCCCAGTGCATGATGTGGTCACCGGACGCAGCACGGGCCCACAAGAATATCACCACCCACAGGATTAGATGAGCGTCAGCACCCCCGTCCCCTCTAAAATAACTTCCACGTTTACCTGTTGGGGCTGAAGGAGTCCAAATAGAATGCGGATTCTGAAGGGAATCTTTTCCCCTTCAGGAAAGCTGCCACAGTGCGATTTTTCCATGATGTTGGCCTCACGCTTGGATATTTGCCACTGATGAGTCAGCATGTGTGGTGCTGTCTGTAAAGGCGACCACGCACAGGCCATCTTTATTTGCATGTGCTGGTCCTCTCATCAAAAGGTAGAGGTGATGCCCTCCCCCTTGAATCTGTGCTGGCCCTGGGACTGGCTGTGACCAATGGAAGGAGATAGAAGGGATACTGTTCTGGTTCTGGGCCGAGGCCTTGTGTTCCCTGAGCCTGAGCCACCAGGTAAGGTGCAGGCTATTCTGCTGGGCAGAGAGCCAGCAGTCAGCCTCAAGGCCCCTAGGGTGTCTGCCCCACCTGGCTGACACCACATGGGACAGTCCTGAGACGGCACAGATGAGCTCTGCCCAAAGTCCTGGCCCACAGAATTGGGAGCAATAAAATCATTTCGTGGTTTAAACTGCTCAGTTTTAGAGCAGTTTGTCACATAGCAATAGATAACGGAGACATTATACTCTCTGGACCTTCATTTCCTCATTGGCAAAATGGTGGGTCTGCCTTCCATCTTGGAGGCCAAGCCAATGCCTCCGTAAGCAGCATCAGACTCTCTCACTGTAAATAAACCTCCTGACATCTGGTCTCCAAACGAGGGTTGAAATCAGGAGAAGTGCCCCTGAGTCCGAAAGACCACCAGCACTGGTGCAACTGAAATTCATCAAGAATGTAGTGAGAGCACTGGCTTTGGAGTGAGACTTCCTAGCTTCGGCTTCCAGTTCTGCCACTTCCTGGCCCCCCCATCTTGGACAAGTCTCTTTCTCCAAGTCTCAGTCTCCTCTCCTGTAAAATGGGGATAAGAATAGTGCCTCCGTATAGGATTAATGCGAGGAGTAGCTACAATATTGCCCATATATTACCCAGCACGGTGCCTGGAATGTTGAAGGTATTCAATAAACGGTAGCATTCCCTTTGCTGGCTCTTATGGTATTTTTTTTTGTTTTTATATCTTTCCATTGAGGAAGTGTAAAATAACCAAAACATGATAACCTAACCTTGCCCCAGTCAATGAGAAAATGAAATTACGTATTACCAGGGGGCATCCATAGCACGGGTGTATATTATCGTCGTAGGTTCAGAGAGAATTTAAGTGATTTCTTTGGTGTAAAAAAAAAAAAAAAAAAGCAGACTGCAGGGGAAGGGCAGCAGGAAGAAACTGAATGATTTGCTTTCATTTCTAAAAAGATATTCATGATTAGAGGAAGGACGGATGAAAGGGATGAAAAAATTAATTTGTGGCTTTGTCAAAATCAAGCCCAAGGAAGCTGCACATTGGTTCGCACATTTTTAGAGAAAAACAACAGTGGAACAAGAGAAATCAGAACCTAACCTTCTACCATCTGCCACAGATGATTCTGTAGCTCTCTACCAGAATCTCATTAGCATCTTCTAAGAGGCTGATTGTGCCACCAGCGAAACAGTGGTGGAGAAAGGGCCACTCACCCGCAGGGCACAAACTCCACCTGACTCTGCTCTGGCAGTGAGGTGGCTGGATAGGAACGTGGTCCTCTCTCCCGATTCCCTCCCTCGCGCAGGAAGTCCCCGGGCAGACAAAAGCTTCAGCAAGGAGAGAGTTACCCTTTAAAATCTCTGCTCCAGGCAGCAAGAACAAGGAGGAGGAGTGATTGGCCTAGCAAAGACAAGAATAACACCGAAAACCCACATTTGCTTCTAGTTCTGGGCCTCCTGGGTCTACTCTCCTCCTGGCTACATTTTCAAATGCTACATTTTCTGGAGCTTTTTAAACCCGGGCCTGCCAGATTGGAGGTGCCGGGGAAAATGGACCCCTCCCCCACCTTCCCAGCTCCTCAATCCTCCCACCTTGCCTCCCAAAGGAAAGCAAGACAATACAAGACTGTTCTCCAGTGGCTTTCACCTACTCAGGAGCTGTGAAAAGAATTTTGAGCTTTGAAAGGAAAATCTCACAGGAAAGGGGGCCAAGTCCAGAAGATGATTCCCCAGAAGGCTTTAAGGAATTCTGATGTTTCTTACCATTTCCTTAAATCCCCCTTTCTGGGGAAATGTGTGAGGCTGGAACCTGTGTGAGTGTGTGTGTGTGTGTGTGTGTGTGTGTACATACATACATACATACACACGTGCAGATGCTCACACATACATGTATACATACAAATATGTATGAACGAAGCAAATACCACCCAATGGTCTACTCTCTCCAGGAAGATTGGAATCCATAAGATTCTGGAAATCTGCTAAACCCTTCGGGGACCCATAATTCACTGGACCCTTTTACTGGGGCCAGAACTATAGAAACCCAAATCCAAAGGTTTGCTTTGATCCCATCCAGTAGGATTTCAACCCAGGGTTACTTGACTCCTTTGCCCCAATCTCCTTGTCTACAGACGTCCCAGGTCCCTAAGCAATGTATTGCCTCTTTGGTGTCCTCTTTTCCCCAAATACTCTGATCACACTCCTTTCTTATGGAGATCCCCCGAGGACTTCAGAATTCATATGGGCAAATGGGTAGGTCTACAGGGAAGGTGATAAACTAAAACTAGATTAGATACACTCCAAGTCACAGGACTTTTTTAAAAATGATTTTTAAAAAATGTTTATTTGAGAGAGAGCGCGCGCGCACGTGCGCATGCAAAGCTGGGGAAGGGCAGAGAGAGAGAGAGAGAGGGAGACAGGATCCGAAGCAGGCTCTACGCTGTCAGAGCTGACACGGGACTTGCGTTCACAAACCATGAGATCATGACCTGAGCTGAAGTCCGATGCTTAACCGATTGAGCCCCCCAGGTGTGCCAAAACTCAGTTTGTTTAATGCCGTAAGAACTTGGGCTGGAACTTCCGACCTTCTAGGTTCATCATTCATGAAACCAAATGACAATGCTGAATTACTTTCAGGAGGGTCTCAGCTAAGACTGTGAAAATTAGCACCAGTGGAACTTAACATGAATTAGTTGGTCCTTTATGGTTGTGAGGAACCCCAACTAGCTTAAGCAAACAGCAGCTCGAGCACGGACTCCCATCACTGAGCCAGAGGCTCCGTTAAAGCCACAAAAACTCTCTTCTGGTTTTGTTCTCTCCTAATGGCTGATAGGCAAAGGGAGGTATGGATGCAGACAGTTCCATTCTTCTGTCATCGCAGCTCAGCAACCCCCCGAGAAAGAAAGGTTATTCTCCCAATATCTGTAAAGCCAAAGGACCCTTTTCTGATTTGGTGTGGCTGGGATCACGCATCCACCTTTAGGCAACCACTGAGGCCAGGGGGATGGGATCCACGAATGACACTGGGTGGGGGATGGGACGGTAACTCCAAGGAAGAGAGGGCTGCCATTACCAAGAGCAGGGGCAAGGGACGCTGTTCACACACACACACACACACACACACACACAGGTGTTTGCACCATGTGCAAGAAACACATTCAACATTCACCAGATCTTTCTCTTCCTTTGCCTTCAGATTCAGCTTTTACAGCCTAGGTGCTAATTGGAGGAACCCTGAGTCATGGTCTGATGCATGTTTTCCCACACTACCAGGCAATTCTACAATCCTCAGCGGACACTGAGTGGGTGCCTACAACTCAGCTCAATTCTGACACTTCCCGGAGATGGCATCAGATCCCACAGGTGAAGGGCTCCCTCCCACAAGACTACCCTCCACGCCAGATGTCACTTGCCAGTCCAAGCTGTCACCTGGGCTTCTGACTGGCCATAAATTGGGGGGCCCCCACAACACCCTCTTCAGGTTTGATTAATTTGCTAGAGTGGCTCACAGGACTCAGAGAAACATTTACTTACATTTACCAGCTTATTATAAAAGAGATAAATAAACAGCCAGATGAGAGGTCCATAGGGTGAGGCCTGGAAGGGTCTGGAGCGCAGGAGCTTCTGTCCCCATGGGAGTGGGGTGTGCCACCCACCTGGCACCTGGGTGTGTTTACCCACCAGAAGCTCGTCAAATCTCGTTACTCAAGAACTTGAATAGAGTTTAACCTGCAGCCACCAACACCCCCTTCCCTCTCTTTCCCAAAGGTCACGGGTGAGGCTGGAAGGTCCAACATTCTAATCGCTGGACCTTGCTGGTGGTGGCCAGCCCCATCCCGAGGCGATCTGGCATTCCCAAGCTGAATCACCTCATTAGCATAACCTCAGGTATACTCCCCGGGGGCCCCCAAAGATACTCCTGTCACTCAGGAAATCCCAAGAGTCTTAAAGATCTTTGTGCCAAGAACTGGGGACAAGGACGAAATGTATTTATTACACCCCACATGGTTAGGCATCAGATGCTAGCAAGGACAAAACAGAAGGCATTAAGCCGGACTCCTGCCTACACTTCTGTGCATTTTCGGGGCTAAGGCTATTCCCAAGGCTTGGTTTCGCTCCTTGCGGCCATCACCGTGACCTCTGCCAGCAGCCCCGCCCTCACGCAGTTACTGACCTGATCCCAAAGTCGCACGGCTCACCCGCACCAGGGAGACGGCCCGGGGCCACCCTCGCCCCTGGGACCGATTGTTGGAACAAGTATAAAAGAGTCCCTACCTCCCTCAGACCCAGCCCGACACCTTCCTGGCCCCGGCACCTTGAGCCGGCGCCCCTTGGCCGTGCAGATTCAGAACGTGTTACCTCCTCCCGCCTCTGAGGCCTGCGTGTGCTTAGCGGTGGCTCGCGGAACGACACAAGCGGACGCCAATGTGTGCCAACGCCGTTCTGAGCGCTTTCATGATATTCATTTATTGCATACTCACACCGCCCTATGTGGTATGCATAATTATTGTTATCCCCACCTTATAGATGAGCTAACGGGGGGGGGGGGGCGCTGAAAGGCTAATTCACGTTAGGTCATGTGGCATCTAAGTGGCAGAAGTGAGAAACCTCAGGCATTAAAGGGAAGTGGGTAAGTACGCAGACTCTAAAATAAGACCAACTTTGTCACACCGTGTGACCTCGGGCAATTTGCTTCTCTCCTCTGAGCCTCGGTTTCCCCATCTGTAAAATGGAACTGGACATTCTCAGTATATTCCAAGACTCTTCCGCCGGCTCCTTCGTGGCCTATACTCTCCTCCCAGGTGCTGTCATTCAGCCTTGGGCCTTTGAAAGTCATCTACACATCGATGGTTCTCAAAGGTAGGTCTTCAGACTATTTCCCGCAAACTCCTGCCTCTTGAACGTTTCCACTCGAACGTTCGTCTGCATCTCGAATTTAGCAAAATGGAACTCTTGCTTTTCTTCGTCAAGTTCCTTCCTTCCCCGGTCCTCCCAGTCTCGGGGCATGGTACCACCACCCACCCCGTTTCTCAGGCTAAGAATCTAGAATCTAAATTGTATTCCTCTTTTCGCTCACCCCATAACCAATCGTTCATTAAGTCCTCTCGGCGCAACCTCCCAAGTATATCCTGAATTCTGGTCATTGTCACGGCGGCTTCCACCGTCGCAGACAGAGTTTTGGCCCAGAGTCTGCCTGGATCACACAGCCTTCTAGTGAATCTCCTCGACCCCATCCCTGTCAATTAGATCATTTCATGTCTCTGCTTACAGCCTTTCTGCGACTTTCCACTGCTTCGGGATAAAATCGTTTCCATGATCTATCCGGTCCTCCTTAACCTGGCCTCTGCTTTCTCCTCCAGACCCTCCTGCCTGCTCTTTTCTTCTTGTTCCGTGACAGCAGTCTGTTCATCTATTTTGGTCACTGCTACATTTCGAGGGCCTAGAACACCGCCTGCGGCATATTACCCTTTTTTGTTTTTTTTTCTGTTACATTGCCTGACTACCCCCCACCCCGCGAGAACGTGCCTCAATGACAGAGACCTTGTCTATCCACTCGTAGCTATATCCCAGCATCTAGAACAGTGCTTGCCACATAGTAGGTGCTCAATAAGCAACGGTGAACTGACTGACGAACACTTACGGTTGTTGCAAAGATTAAACATAAGAAAACAACCTCTTTGGAAAGCTGGAGGTCTCTAATGAAGCTAAGCACACACTTACAAGGACCAGCAAATCTACCCCTGTGTATATATACAAGAGAAAGGAGTATAGTACATACATCCATAAATTGCCTTGGACAAAAATGTTCATAGCGGCCTATTTATAATAGTCAAAAACCGGAAATAACCCAAATGTCCATCAAGAAGGGAACTGACAAATTGTGGTCTATTTATATAATGGGATAGGATTCGGCTTAACATGGCTGAATCTCACCGACGACGTATTGATCAAAAGCAGCCACACGCAAAAAAGGACATATTGTGTGATTCTATTTATATGAAACTCAAGAATAGAGAAAACTAATCCTGGCTGCGCCCGGTGACCCCTTTCCAGTGCCACTCGTGCTCTGAGTGGTGCGCACAGCCTTTGTGATACGCGGAAGTGAGGCAACACTGGTTCGAAGGGGAAGGATTTGCATGAACAAATGGTGGAGGGGTCAGTGCGGATACTGTGGGTGGAAAGAATGTCGATGGCCTTGGTAATTTTGGAAAGCCATGTGCAAGGCTGTCCTGGCCGACAAAGGTTTGTGGAACAGCTGGAAAAACACAGAACTTTCAAAGAACACCAAAGAGGATGCTGTGGCTTCACGCAGGAATCAGATCTCAAAATGTAAAGCGCACGATGAGTGTGACCCCACCGGTGACCGTTGCTGCTGCGGCAGGTGGCTTCCTGCCCGGTGCTGGGAGGAACCCGGGAGGGTGGGGGGAGGGTAGCAGCAGATCTTTTTCCTGTTCCCTGGGCCCTTGTCTCCAGGGCTGCAGGGGTGAAGGTGCTCCTCCATCTAGTGGTGGAGCAAAGCCCTTTGGGGGGCCCTTTTCACTTCATCTGAAACTCTGCCAGTGAGAACAGGAAGAGAACGGTTTCGTAACACGTATCTACATACTAAGTAGTGAGGTGTCTACTTAAGAACCAAGAGATCAAGATTTCCTTTATAAGAAAAGCCCCCAGAGGCAGCGCACAATGGCAAAGGCCCTCTGTCCATCACTCCCCTCGCATCCACCTTGCAGCCATTTCTCCGTCGTCCATCTGTCACGTTGCAGCAATGACTTTAGCTGGTTGGGAAACACGGCTATCAAAATTAACAGCTCGGTGTGTAACCAAAACCTTGTGAAACCTAAAGGAAAGCTGAATTCAGCAAATGTGCAACAGCAGGGCGGCAGAAATCAACCACAGTCGCTGGAGACCCTCGGGGATGCAGATAGGCATGGCTGGGGATGTTTGATTAGGTCGGCACTGATGCTAATTATGTACAGGTATTTACTGTGCTTTCTCTCCTCAGATACACCACACCAAGACTGATTAAAAAAAAAATCCTCCGCTTTCTGGAAGGCTGGGAACGTGTTCTGTTGTTCCCAATGATGTCCGGTTTAGAAAAGGGAATATGGTAAGTGCTATTCCGAACAAGTGGATAAGCACCAGTGAGGATTCCATGTGTCCCTCCAATCATCTTTTGTTTAAAAAAAAAAAAGTGGGGGCGCCTGGGTGGCTCAGTGGGTTAAGCGTCCGACTTCAGCTCAGGTCATGATCTCACGGTTTGTGAGTTCGGGCCCCGCGTCGGGCTCTGTGCTGACAGCTCAGAGCCTGGAGCCTGCTTCGGATTCTGTGTCTCTCTCTCTCTTCTCTCTGCTCCTCCCCTGCTCATGCTCTGTCTGTCCCTGTCTCAAAAATAAATAAAACATTTTAAAAAAATTAAAAAAAAAAAGTGCCTTCCCACAAGAGCTCCTCAACCTGAAGATAAGTGAGTAAAGGAAAAGAGAGGTCAAAAGTTGGAGGAAATGGAAATTTGGGTTTCAGTTTGAATCGAAATACCGTGTAGTCAGTACCTACGGGTGACAGTGTTGTTAGAAGATTATCCTGGAGTGAATTCAAGAGGTGACCTATGAGATCAGTCATCTGTGGGCGGGACAAGGAGTCAGTGAATAAGCAACTCCAGGGAGTGAAGAACCTGTAATCCCCGTCCAGGCAGCCAAGAGACCAGCCAGGCATTGTCCCAGCGATGCAATAACCTGTCACTTGCGGTGGCTAAGACACCTGAAGAAAAGACCCCATCAAGCCCAAATCCTATCCATTAGGGAAAATGGCTGAAGCAAAACATGCTGACAATTAATTGTATCAACCATGATGACGTGTAACCAGTTTTATTTAATTAGATGATACATACAATTTTCCCCTGGTCGATCCTCTTAGATCTTTGAGGGAATTGCTGTCTCATCCCAAATGCGTCTGGTGTGTTGTCGATCAAGATTCCTGGTCACTGGAGTGGCTTGTACCCCAGCCCTCTGCAACAGTGATCAGAATAAGAAGGACGAGCAGGGATAGGGGTGGGGGGGCGCCTGGGTGGCTCCGTCGGTTAATCATCGGACTCTTGTTTTCAGCTAAGGTCGGCTCAGGTCATGATCTCACATTTTGTGAATTCGAGCCTGGAATTGGGCTCTGAGCTGACAGCTGGAGATTTTCTCTCTCTCTCTCTCTCTCTCTCTCTCTCTCTCTGTCTCTCCCTCCCTCCCTCTGCCGCTCCCCTGATCTTTCTCTCTCTCAAAAATAAATAAATAAATAAATAAATAAATAAATAAATAGAAAGAAAAGAGGACCAGCAGGAGACGGATGAAGCAGGACAAATCCTCTGACATGCAGAATGCAGATACTGAAAGATGCTTTGTTAATTGCTTCTTTTTTTTCTATCGAGACTATGATAGGAGGGTAGACATCTGAGGCCATGGCGGGACAAGCTTTCTGTAGAATGGAACCCGACAGAGAGAAGCAAGTCTGATGAAGAGATCATCTGCGCAGTGGTTCTCAGCCTCGTCTGCACGCTGGGATCCCCTGAGCTTTATATCCGCTGGTGTCTGGGTCCGACCCTAGAAATTTTTAGTTAATTGGTCTGAGTGCAGCCTGGGCCTCAGAGACTTTAAAAAAAAAACCCTCTGGGTGATTCTTACGGAGAGCCAGAAGCCACAACCTCTCATCTAGAAGCTCCCCATCCCATCCTCAGGGGCTTGACTCAACAGCTCTTCCTGATTCGGTACCCCATCTCGGGGCCCGCGGGTGCCAATGACTTTTCTTTGTTTGCTCGGATTAGTTGGAATTGAATTTCTAGCGTTCTCGGCCGAGAGAGATCCAAGCAAAAAACTAAAAAGACTCTAATCACAACTAGCACCATTCAACATCAAGGATGTGCGAGGCAGTTTGCAATGCTTTTCTTACATTAACTCATTTAATTTAATCCCCATGTCCCCAGAGTCAGAAAACTATTATGGCCCCCGTTTGACAGATGAGGAAATGAGACCTCAAAAGATGAAGTGATTTGCCTAAATGGACACAGCCTATAAAAACAGAGGTGGAATGTGAACCCAGAGACTTCCTTAAGAGAAAAGGCCCAACTGCACCGGCTTGCACAATTATTTAACATATCGAAGGAACGGAGATGGGGCAGAATGGAGGTTGGCTGACCGAGGGGCTCATTCTGAGCCACCGGACACCCCAGTTCTCGCCACCTGTCCCCTCCGCTCGCCGTGATGGCCTCTTCCTCAGGCCGGCCGTCCTCAAACTCACCGGGTTGCAGGCCCGCAGACATCGTTTCCTCAGCCCATAACTTGCCTGTTGAGCTATGGTAAATGGGTGGAAAGAGGAGTTAGCTTTTTAAGATCAGACTCCTTTAAAAAAGCACCTTTGCCCATAGGAAGAGTGAGTATCAGACTCCTCCTAGAGCATATTGGAGTCATCTTCTCCATGATTCCAAACCTTCCTTTTTATTTCCTGAGCCTGGCTTGGACCTTGGCATTCTCGCGGGCAGCGAGATCTGCTACTTGGGCTCCGCTGTCTCTTTTCATTGGGCAGAAACACCTCGCGCCAGAGGCCTCCAGTCGAATTCGTCTCCCGCTTCGTCATGGGGAAGGGGAATGGGGGGGGGCATCAGGATGTGCTGGGCCTGCGGCTCTCAGCCGGGGTGCTGAAGCAGCCGGGAGGGGTGCATTTTCGGTGGTCACGAGGATTCAGGGAGGACCATGACCGTTAGCGCGTCGAGCCGGAAAGGCCAGGGGTGGTGAACTCCCTGCAGTGTGTGAGACAAGCCCATGCTTGTGAGCTACGTGATTTCTGAACATCTCATTGAACGTTCCCACGGGCGGGGGGGGGGGCGGGGGGGAACCTGTTCAAAATCATCTGAGCTAAAACCTACTTCTCTTTTATCTATGCACCCAAAGCATTTTAAAAATACCTCGTATGTTCCAGGAGAGCAACGACCGCGTACGTCAAAGGAACACCGTGCTCGGTTTTGTTCAGAACTTTCCCAGGAGTCGTTCGCTGCCTTAGAAAAAGCACATGAGCAATGCCAACGCCATTCATGGAATTCGAGTCTCCACTACAACAAGCCTGTGTGGGCCTGCACGGGGAGCTGCCATTCCAGAAGGATTCTGGGGAGGGACCCTAGCACCTGGAACGTCGTTATGCATTTCTTCTAGCGTGGTCCTGCCCAGCACTTGCATGTTGACATACGTCCTATTTTATTCTCAATTATTTTCCTCTTTTTTTTTTTTAAGTGCTTGTTAATGTATTTTGGGAGGGAGGGAGAGAGGGAGAGAAGGAGGGAGAGAGGGAAAGAGAGAATCCCAAGCGGGCTCTGAGCTGTTAGCGCACTCCCGGTCTCGCGGCTCAATCTCACGAGCCATGAGATCACGACCTGAGCTGAAATCAAGAGTCAGACGCTTCACCAACAGAGCCACCCAGGTGGCCCAATTATTTTCCTTTTCTTTCTTGATTTTTTAAAATGTACTTATTTACTTTGAGAGAGTGCAAGAGTGAATGGGGGAGGAGTAGAGGGAGAGAGGGAGAGAGAGAGAGAGAGAGAGGGAGCAAATCCCAAGCAGGCTGCCTGCTGTCAGCACAGAGCCCAACACTGGGCTCGATCCCACAAACTGTGAGATCATGACCCGAGCCAAAATCGAGAGTCGGACACTCAACTGACTGAACCACCCAGGCACCCCCAGCTCCAATTATTTTCCTTTTAAATTCTACTTGGCAACTTAGATCAGGCAGTTGGCTTATCAACAAGAGAAACTGATTTCTCCCGGTTCTGGAGACTAGAAATCCAAGATTCGGGAGATAGCATGATCAGGTTCTGATGAGGGTGGATGGTCATTTTTTCTTTGTACCCTTATAACGCAGAGAGGGACAGTGAACTCTCGGGGGTCTTTTCGAGGGGCACTAATCCCATCCCAGAGAGCTCCACCCTCACAGCCAATTACCTCCCCAAGGCCCCACCTCCTAACACCATCACATTTGGGGTTAGGACTTCAACCTATGAATTTTGGGGGACACATTTAAGGCATAACACTTTGTAATATGGTTAGTGAATTTTTTGAAGTTATACATATAGATAGATTGTATTATCTATAGATTTCATTTCAGTGTAGTACAGAGGAAGCTGTAAAAACATTTGCCGTAAAAAGAGGGTTGTTGGATCTAACAGAATGAGAGCTGCTATTCAGAGCGGTCAAGATGCACCTGTGGCACCAAGAATGGGACTCGCCTCCTTGACACCCGGGCCTCCACAGAGGAGGGTGGAACCTGGACAAAGCGAGGTTCCTTTGGGAAGAAAGAAGTGGGGCTGGGCCGCGGAGCAGGAAGAACGCTGTCCCACTGACCAAACCTACTTGTCCTGCCTTCTACTCCAGCGTCACCCAGCAACCCCCTGATGACCGATGTGGCCTCCTGGCTGCTTGGATACTTGGAAGAATTGGCAGGGGGTGGCTCCCCATGCTGGTGACTAGGGTCCCCGAAAAGGAGCACCCTCGGTCAGGACAGATACACTGACAATCTGATTAATGCATCATTTCCTATGAATTTGGTTACATCAGTCCAGGGCTGCCAAACTGATGGGTTCTGGGTGTGGTGACAAAGTGGCATTCTGGGATTGGCAATGCTGGCGGGGGGCGGGGGGAGGGCGGTGCGGGGCAGGGGGAATAAGCCCGCTGCTAGGCACTGTCACCTTGAACGCCTTTCTGGGTGGCTTCCTAGTTTGTGCTGGCTGCGCAACCTGTAAGCTAATGAAATGTCACACGGGGCCTAGCGCGGAAGAGCCAAGTAAAGGGAGCCACCCTGTTTGGGGGCTGGGATTGGGGGCCACGGAGACAGCTACCTACCTTTCCACAAGTCCCTCCCCACGGTGGGGCTTCCACTGGGTACCTGTGTGTCCCTCACAGCTTTAGACTTCTCTCCCAATGTCAGGGTGCAGTCTCTGAGCCCAGTCCTTCCCTGGGGGTAGGAGAGGGAGCCAACCTCACACAAGCTCCCACTCAGGGACTCATCCCCCAGAGGTGCCATCAGGGAAGTCCCGCTGTACTCACTGAGGAGACAGGAAGGCCGAGGGGTTTGTGTCCTGCTGTGGGCAGGACTTCCTGCTCAGGTTCCTTCCAAATAAATCATTCTGCTTTTGCACCTTAAAAGTGAAGCAGAGGGACACCTGGGCAGCCCAGTTGGTTAAGCATCTTACTTCGGCTCAAGTCATGATCTCACCATTTGTGGGTTTCAGCCCCGCGTTGGGCTCTGTGCTGATGGCTCAGAGCCTGGAGCCTGGAGCCTGCTTCGGATTCTGTGTCTCCCTCTCCCTCTCTCTCTCAAAAATTCATTGATTAATTAATTTTTAAACAAGTGAAACAGAGCAAGCTCCTCAGGCGAAACCACAGTTAAGCGGGCGGTGGGAGAGCATTTAAAACAAGCACCAACACATGAAAACCAATCAAAATATTAAAAGCACGTGGGGTATCTGGGCGGCTCACTCGGTTAAGCACCCGACTCAATTTCAGCTCAGGTCATGATCTCATGATTTGTGGGTTCCAGCCCTGCATCAGGCTCTGTGCTGACAGCTTGGAGTGTGCTTGAGATTCTCTCTCTCTCTCTCTCTCTCTCTCTCTCTCTCTCTCTCTCTCTCTCTCTTTCTCTCTCTCTGTCTCTCTCCCTGCCCCTCCTCTGCTCACTCACACACTCTCTCAAAAATAAGTAAACTTAAAGAAATATTAAAAGCATTAAAAATTTCATGAACCCAAGTCATAGGTCGGTAAGGCCATCAGCTTTCCACCTTTATGAGAAAAGACAGTGGGGGAGGGGTCCTTTCTTTCCATTTCTAAAGGGTGCAGGGTTCAGTATCATGCATGGAGAACTCCAGAAAACCAGGACTCTTTTTTTTTTTAATTTTTTTTTAATGTTTATTTATTTTTGAGAGAGAGAGACGAAGTGGAGTTGGGGAGGTGCAGAGAGAGAGGGAGACACAGAATCTGAAGCAGGCTCTGGGCTCCGAGCTGTCAGCACAGAGCCCGACACGGGGCTGGAACTCACAAACCATGAGATCATGACCTGAGCTGAGATCTGACGCCCAACTGACTGAGCCACCCAGGTGCCCCTGGAAAACCAGGACCCTTAAGCTCGAAGATGGTTTATGTTCCCCACAGACCTGAGGGCCTAGGACCACTCCAGCTATACAAGGTGCCCGGGGGCCACAGGCCCAGGGGTGCTGGCAGTCCTGAGAGTGGAGATATGGTTCTAGCTCCCCGGGGCTACAGCAGCCACCACTGTGAGCCCAGAAAGCGTGGCTGAGGGGTGCTTGCGATTACCAGGACAGCGCCTTCCCTCAGCCTGATGTGCGGCCCAGCATGGCGACCATGGGACTTGCTCTTGACCGCCCATTTGACACATACTGATTACTGAGTGTCTATTCCATGTCAAGCACTGTTCCGAGTGCTCAGGATCGGTGTGGCTGAGGTCAAAATGGAGTGGGGTGGGCCTCAGCGGCTACCGCTTATAGAGGACATCTTTTTTTTCTTTGTGCTTTTTTATATATCAAAGGGGTTTGTGTTGCCTTTAAAGTCAGGGAAAAGGCTATTAAAGTAAGCTACTAGAGATCATTTTTGAATAAATGTCCACAAGGAAAATAAACATGCATAGGAAATACCAGGTAATTCCAGATCCGCAATAACAGTGGACTTTGGACTCCCGGGAGGCCTTAGGGGGTGTGGTCAGAAAACCAACACCAGAGGATTCTCGAGGGCTTGATTCTGAGCTGCCGTTGTTGGAGAAATCCTGTCCTTGAGAGTGTCCTTCCTGGGGGAGGGGGGCGGCTACGTCTGCCGTCCCAAACAACGGAATGTTAAAGGTGCCAAAGATGGACCAGGCCAAAGGTGCAGAAGGGACCCCTGAGGAAGGCGAGCACCGTGTCCATCTGACCACCATCTTATCATGGCCTATAGCACCCAGGCTGTTACCACCTAGGAGGCACTCAACGCGTTACTGAACACATAGCTGTTGGGCAAAGCTTCGTGGATATGGTGACCTGGTCACCGGAGCCTTGAGAGAAGCCTCTGCTCGTTGCATCTCTTCAGCTTGCCTTTGTTTCTCCCTCGGTAACGGCAGGAACCAGTAGGTGCTCTCTGACCACTGCTGACTTTGCTCTCGTCACATTCACCACGTGACCTTGCGTTTTCAGCCTTCCCACGGTGGTCCTTGGTTTAACTTTGTCCTCATGTCGTTTAAACGTGCTCTTTCCTCATCAACTTCTGCTTTCAAAGGCCATGTCCTCTTCTGTCCTCACAAAGATGCAAACACAGTTTTCTAAAATTCTCTTCTGGTTCCCGCAGTACGTTGTTTTCAGAAATACTTTGCCCTTCCTCGAGATTTCAGGATAACGGTGCGTTTCCTTTATATGAAGTATTCTAGAACTTACCCTGCAACGAAGAGTGATCTGTCCGGGTCTACTGATCGCCAAAAGATGCAGTGTGGCTTTCTCTTGGCACCCCTCACTGCCCATCTGGATGTTGGTGGAATCCATTCCTCGGGTCTTCAACTGAAAGAGAGTATAATGTGCACAGCTAGGTGCAATTTCTAATATCCAGAAAGTAGTTACTCCTTTAGTCCCGCTTCGTAAGGTTGAGTCAGAATGTTCTCCTGCATCTAGTATCTGGTTTGTCGACATCCAGAATACATGAAATGTGCGCACATGCACACACACACACACACACACACACACACACACACATACAACCATAGTCCCCAGGATGTACTGTTACCAGAACTCTTCCTGTATCTGTCATCCCCAAAGGTACCCATGTGCTGGACTACACTCTCCCAGGGCACAACTGCCATAAACTATGCCCACCCACCCGCTGCCATCACGTATACATGTACACAACTTTCCACTTATTGTTTTCTGGGAATATATTTATTAAACTGGGACTCGCAGTGTCTAAATAAATGCAGAAAGCGAGAGCTTACTGTTAGTAAGCTTGGGAAGAAAAGAATGAAGTTCTGTCTTGAAGCAAAGAACCTGAGTAATTGAAGAATGGATTTTTGACGTTTTGGGCAGGCCAGACCTTAGGCCTCTAAGCCAAAGGACAAAAATCTAGAGAGAAATAAAATGTCCAGCTTCCTTCTTTGGCATTATAGGCCTACATCGCTTGACGTCATGGAGTAGGTCCTGTGCCCGACTTTCAGTCTCAAGTCGGCCGTATAAGACTTAGAATTACCCTAAATTTCCTCCAAATTCAGGCAGTGGATTTTCCAATTGTCTTAACTTATGGTGGGATTATGAACGCTTACTGTTTTGTGCATCCTGAATACGTATGTTAGTAGAAAGTTAAAAGGCTATATTAGGTATTGGTAAGCAAATTCCATTCCAAACGAGAAACTCTGAGGTATTTCTTACATCTGCATTCATTCAACTAATATTTATTGTGTACAGATCATGTGCCTGGCACAATGGTAGACACTGATAGTGAAAACCCAGCCCCTGCCCTCTTGAAGGTTAGAGTCTAGAAGGTGTTTCAGACTCCGAGGAATCGCGATACAATATGATCAATTCTTCACGATGACATACAAGGAGGTTCTCCCCTGCCCTTCACTCTGGTCCGTGAACCAGGCATCGTGGGAGAAAACCCTGCGGTGAGGCGCTGGGGCTCAGTATTGAAGGGTCTTGAATGTTGTGTTAATAAGTTTGGATTTGGATGGGGAGTCACTGAGGAACGCGGTGCAAGGGAGTGAGTGGCCGGTTTGAAGCTGGGATTTAGGACGTCACTCCAGTAGCCAAGTAAGGGGCTGACTGAGACGGGAGAGGAATGGAGCAGAAAGGCCACTCCAAGAAGCTGGCCCAGTCGTTCAGTGCAGATTGCAGCGCTGAGCCCTTGAATTCAGTGTGAGAGCAGCGGAAACAGAGGGGAGGCAGACAAGTTCAAGAATCTGGTGATCAGCTGCACGTGGCAGTGAGGAGCGGCAGCACCGGGGATGACACAAAGGGACTAGGTCCCTGGAAGATGGGGGGTGTCAGCACCCAAGCAGGAAAGCCAGGAGCACAAGCAGGACTGGGAGGAGATGGATAGTGTGGCTTTGGACTTGAGAGGAAAGCACCCACCTCTCTACTCTTTCCTTCACACACTTATTCACTGTGTGAACTCCATTCTGAAGTTCCAACACATGAGGCGTTGAAAAGTTCTACAAAGAAAAGCCCGAATAAACCACTTGAAGAAGATATTGATGAGATAATTAACCAATGTAATCATGCTAACTCATCACTTAATTTCATATGCTCTGGGGTCAAATGCGGTTAAGCTGGTGCTTTTCATCGTGGAAATGTCCTTCACTCCAAGTGAAGCAATGAACTTGCTTTGTGCTCCCAAAGGATATGTATTATTTGTGATTTTCTGTCTGGAGCCAGTCGGGGCAGAAATGTAGGGACCTTTGCCCAAATCACGAACAGTGTTAAATGTCAAAGCAGAAACAAGGCTCCAGAAATCTGATCATTTCGATTTACACATTAAAAAACAGTCGCTAATTTAAAGGGGGAGGATAAGAATAAACTTGCCTCTGCTTTAGATTTATTATAATCTGGTTCTATTCTCCAGTATTTGGGTTTCTGATAAAACTCCTCTCTGATTTGCCCATCCCTTAGGTCTGTGGGTATAATAAAAGAGAAGTCACAGACCAGTTCTGATTAATTTCCATCATGAGAATCAACTCTTGATTTTCAGGGAGAGAGTAGAGAAGGAATGACATGGGTAATTAAAATCCACAGATAGCACAAACATCCAATTTAACCAACAATTTCAAATCCTCCTCCACTGATTTTTTTTTTTCCCACTAGAGGTGCCAAGTAGCAAGGCTCAGCCCAACTTCTGGGGTGAGATCTAACAAAATGTGAACGAACTCATGAGAAGGCAAGTAGGTGGGCGCAAGAAGAACAATGAGAAGTTGGGGGTTGCTGGCCTTTCTGAAATGGAAAACCGGCCACTCTTTCTCACCCTGTTGGTTTTCTTTAGAAGAATCACAATATCGGCACTGTCGGTTTCACGTGGGGGATGCCAGGCTGAATTCTTAGAAAGGCCAGCTCGCTGTTTGCCCATCGCCGAAAGCAGCTCACAGGCAAAGCACGTAAGATGGGTTTTTTAGTGAGTATAGGCAGAATGAAGGGACAGAGCGGGGGCTCGCCTCCCAGAGCGGAGGCCCTTGTCACTTGCCTCAAGCTTTAAACGCCACCAGTTTGAGCTTCTGCTATGACACAGACCCAACCCAGGCTGCAACTGCCAGCATTTTAGACTTCCTTAGTCCTGGCCCTTTCTGAACGCCTTCATCCGGCCTCTCATCTGCTTGCCATTCAAGGCTGCACATTCTCTAACTAGAATCAGACCTTACTTCTCACTACTCTCCAAATCACATACATCAACCTCTGCCCACATTTACACACTGGTGCTGGAGGGTGTCTGCACTTCTCACCATCTCGTCTTTTCTCATGTCATTCCTTGAACCCCCAAACGTAGGTATTTTTCAAGGTCTAGTCCTTCCGCGAAAGCTTCCCTGTTTCCCCAAGTTCAAAGTGATCAGCACTGTGTTAGTATGTCTTTTGTGACACTTAACCACATTATGCTTTCATTATATCACACTAGCTTATGTGCCCTGTGACTGTAATGTTCTCAGAAATGTGGATCATGACCCACTGGTGAGTTTTGAAATCACTGTGTTGGGTCATGACCTGAATTTTTAAAAATTAAGTAGAAAAAAAATGGAACATTTTAGAGTGCATTACACATAAACATATTTCTCACTTTGGTTTATGACCAAAAAGCTTGAAAGTCACTGCCTCACATAGTTAAGACATTTTCAGCTTCTATGGAACAGAAAGCCTTGAACCAACCAGTTTAAATAACAAAGGATTTATTATTTTATATAAAGAGATGTCTAAAAGTGGAGGCAGCTCTGGGTTGGTTTATCATCGACTTATCAACAATCGAGGACTCAGATTTTCGCCATCTCTGTCATCCTTCCAGCTACCTCCCCTCATGTCTGCAGGATGGCTGCAGGAGTTCCTTGCATCATAACAACATCCAGAGGTCAAAAAAGGGAGCTACTTATTCTTTGGATCTTTTTTTATCAGGAAAGAAATCTTTCTCAGAACCACCTTCCTCCCATCACGCGCAGCAGGACTCCTTTAATTCCTCATTGAAATAAACTGAAATAAAATGAATGCAGTGTCTAGCCAGGCGTGGCAAGGAAAACCAAAATTAGTTTAGATGAGGAGAAGAACACCTTCCCCGAGCACCTGTCCAGTCAGGAAGAAGGGGGAGATTGACGGATCTGAGGTAGGCAAGCAAAAGTATCTTCCAGCTCCATACAGAGTGCATTGGGGTAGGACCAGAGTCTCCTTCCCTTCACAGTCCCTGCCACGCGTACCGCTTTGCAAATCGAGACTGTCACCTCAATTTCCAGTGACAAATTAAATCAATCACTTTGCCCCAAAGTATAAATATTCATGGGATGCACAGATCAAATATCCAACCTGAGATACTGGGAGGCATTCCGCAGGCATGAGTTGCCGACATAGAACTCACCAGGGGCTAGGATTTTTTTCGGTTTTCATTTTTCTACTGCCTTTCTAAACATGAAGGGCTAGATTAGCAACACTGTACATTGTAATACCATTTAAATAATAAAATACATATTTGTCACAATGCAGATGGCAAGTGAAGAGCTCACAGATGGAAATGTGGCTCCTAAGAAGAGACGGTAAATGTGTGACGGTGGGTGTGGGGAGATGGCTGCATCGGGCTGGAGAGACATTACGTCATCCCAGATATGGGCTTTTTTTGGGAACCTGGCAGGATTACTGCTGAATCATTCAGCTAGGCAAATTATTGGCATGTTCGTCGGACAAAGGTCCCTGTAATTAAGCCCTTGTACCGCCACACTCTTTGGCATCTTTCTGCTGATGTTACCATTTAAGGGCAGCCTTGAAAACATGTATACGTGAAATAACCGTATCTACAAGAGTCAGTGGCTTTAGAGCATGGAGCCAGCACTCTTTGTCCTCTCTTGCACGCACACGTATGTGCGTGCATACACGACACACACACACGCACGCACCCCTCATCAGAGAAACCACGGGTTCAGAAAAATTTGAACTGCAGGGACGCCTTTTGCCTCTGAGATTCCGAGAACCCTTCTCTTTGCTGCTGTTACAAACGCCAAGATCCTCCCGTCTGCCCAGTAGGGAAGACTAGCCTTGTGAGTGTCTTGAAATTCCTTGAAAGACGGCGATGGTTGTGGAGTCGCAGGGCAAAACTGGTCTCACCTGCTAGAACTTAGGAGGCTGGAGAAAAATCTGGTTGTTCTAAGGGGGAGGCAATACACTTGCCTCTGCTACTAACTTATTACCTACGTGTGAGGCTGTGCTGGGTCTGCAGGCCTCAGGCCAGGTCCCGGCTCGGCCAGAGCTTGCTGGAAGTTCCACGCTCAGTTTCAGGGGCCTGGCTTAAGAAGGTCCTTGGCTAACCAGATGGTGTGCCGCCAGCCAGAACATGGGGTGTCCAGAGACTATGGGGAAACGACGGAGAAAGAACGCAGTAGCAATAAGTACCTTCGTTTAGGGCTTTCACAGACAAGTTTCCATTTGGTTTATTTTCTCTGCCAACCTGAGGAATGTACACGCATTTGAAAGAGGTTCTAGAGACCGTAGACCAGAGAGATGGACGTTGGTGCCCGGGAACATTCTTTTTTTTTTTTTTTTTTTTTAATTCCCCAGGAACATTCTTACGTGGGTGATTTAACAGATGGCTTGGAACCTTGGAAAAGGAAGTGGCAATTACAGAGGGCCACATGGCCTCACCCTCGTTTCCTTTCTGTCGCATGACCCATAACTGACAATAAGAGCTAAAACATATAGAGTGCTTCCTGTGTGCCTGGCTGGATGCTGTGTTTCAATGCATTTAAGCTTCTCAAAAACCATGTAGCGGATGCTATTATTATCTCAATGTCTAGACGAGGAAACTAAGCCTTAGAGAGAGAAGAACCTTTTTTTCTGTTGGTGGCTGTTCCTCATTTTCCCCCTAGCCCTCCAAAAGGCCGTCTCATTCCCACTCTTCGGGACTCGCTCGGATGCTCCGAGCAAGGCTTTCCCTGCCCGCTCGTCACTCAAGGTAGTCCACCCCAACTTCAGGTCCACTGTCACACTCCCCCCGTTCATTGCCTTCGGAGGACATATTAGAGACTTGTTTACTTGCTGATGGGCTTTTTTCTTTTCAGTCTCTACCATTCCCTCAGATATAAGCTTGTGAGGCAGAGACCCACTCCCTCCCGATTGCCCTATGGTAATGTCGAGCAGGGTGGCTGGAATATAATAGGTACTCACTAACAATTTGAATGAGTGGATGAGTAGCATGTATGAGTGAATGAGTATGATTCGTCAAGGGGATTTGGACATGAGTTTGTCTCACGCCAGGGACCAAGTTTTCAGCCCCTGCTCACGTGTTTACTCGCTCATCCCTTCAATAGCGTTCATTAAATTATCAACAGGTGCCAGGTACTGAGGTAGGTGCTGGAGAATCAAGAGAGTAAGACAAGTCTCTGTCCTTGAAAATCTCATGTAAGGAGGGTGATGGTGATAGTTTGGAGGGGTGAGGAAGTGGGTTTATAAAAAAGCACAAATAAAAATGTAATTTGATATGTCTTATAATAGAGTTAAGTACAAAATGACACAGCAAGAAAGAGAGGAGACCACCTAAATGCCCCTGCCAAACTTGGAAGACTTCTACAGGGCAGGTGACTTTGAACCTGAACTTGAAAGAGGACTCCGGGGGTGTCTGGATGGCTCAGAAGATTTCGGCTCGGGTCGTGATCGTACAATTCGTGAGTTGGAGCCCCGTGTCGGGCTCTGCACTGACGGTGCGGAGACTGCTTGGGATTCTCCGTCTCCCCCTCTCTCTCTGCCCCTCCTGCACTCTCTCTCAAAATAAATAAATAAACTTTAAAAAAAAAACAAAAAAGAAAGAAAGAGGATTTCGGACTATTGGGGAGGAAAGCGCACGTGCAGAGGCAAAAAGGAGAGAACTCATGGATCTATGTGGGGAGCGGAACGGAACTTGTCCCCTACCCTACACTGTCGAGTCATATTTTGCCCATGGTGCCCAGCTGTTGGGAGGGTCACTGACCAATTGACCCCTTGGTGAAGCCATCAAGGAGGACAAGTGCACCTGATGTGGGGGTGGGGGGTGGGAGGACACCAGGAGGTGCATCTGAGTGGTCTCAAAGGTGCCCTCTGACTCTTAAGAGTAACACGACCCCAAGGCCTGTCTCTCAGAGGAAGGCACCAAAAGGCAGAGCCAGAAACAGCCACATTCCTGCCCCTAATATGGGGGATTTCCTAACAAAAGGGCTAACTATAACCGCTGTGTAGTTTTCAAAACCTCTTCTCAAACGTGATCTCATTTGATCCTCCAACAGCCTGCTAGATCTGTTCTGAAGTTCAGTAACACCATTTATTATTTATTGGATCAACAGCTATGGAGCACCAGGGCCCAGCCTGACCGGGGCAATGCAAGTGGGAACCGCACAGCTTCTGGCTCCAAAGCGGCCACATGCAAAGAGACACGACAGCACAGAGTAAAAGGTGTGACCCCACCCAGCATGGAGGGAGGAGAGTTAGCCGAGCGCCCGCAAGAGCAGAGAATACTGAGTCAGCCAGCCCTGGGCCCAAATGCTCGCCCTGCACCCACTTGCTTGTAAGACCTTGGGCAATGAAATAAGATCATTAAAAAGAAATTAAATGAAATAATACATGTGTACCCGTTAGGTTATAGTCTAGCCACTAAAACAATGACTCTTACGTAAACAATCGCTTTAACAAGATGGAAATTGACTTCTCTTTCACATCCACATCCAGCCAGAGACTGTGGCTCTGCTCCAGGAAGTCACCTGTCCCAGGCTCTTTCCACCTGGTTACTCTGACAGTTGTAGGGGTTGACCTCATGCACCTAGTCCAATACGGCTCCTCATCACAAGTGATGCTGTGTTTCGATGCAGTTTGATACGGAGCTAAAACGGGGTCGCCAAGACCTGGTCCTTTCGGTGTGGCTTCTCCCCTCTCCTCTAGATGAGGGCTGTGCTCTCCTATCCGGGTGGTAGGGGGGTTTGGGTGGCTCCAGACTTCATGGGCTGAGAGCTTTATGTCCACTGTGCCCCTTCTAGGAGCTGAATGTAAGTCTTGGACCTGACTCTCAGCAACCCGCACCAATCCTATTGGCCAAGGGTGTGGGAGAAGTTGGTGAGCCAAGGCGAATTAGGGCCCCCTCACAACGGCATGGCTGAGAATGGGGGAGAGATGAGCCCACACACAAAACGCACCTTACCGCTTTACCAGGAGAAGGATGGATGGATGCAAGGTGGTGGGGAAAAAAATCCCTCACTCCTTCCTTCAATCAGTTATATGTACTTCTAGGGTATATAATCCATAGCAGTGGTCTTTGAACTCTACCCCAAAGGCCACGGTTTTGATTATGCCCCTAACAGATGCATTTATTTTTTGTAAGTATACACCCGTGCGGATGGCACCCCACTGTCCATGCTTCCTTCAATAACATTCCCCGATAGGCACGTTTAGCATTCCCTAATAGACGACGTTTCGTAGGATCCTTTGCAGCTCGCAAAGTCATGTGACAAAATGCTAGGTACATGCTAAATGCGGACAGTACAGTTTCCAGGAAGTGTCCTCACGGGAGGCACATGTGATTCTTCCTTCCTTTCTCCTTGCCGCCTAGAACGTGAACAGGACGGCTTGGCCATGAGCAACAGCCTTGGATAGTGAAGTGGCAGCTGCCTGTTGAGAATGTTGGAGCAACCAGGAAAGACAGCTCACCAGCCGAGCGGCCTGCCTCCGGAGCCCATTTACCTGAGGGGCAAATTAACTTGTCTCCTGCTGAAGCTCCTGTCGTTTTGGCTATGCTCTTCTTTCTTTTTTTTTTTTTTTTTATTTTAAAAAAAAAAAATTTTTTTTTCAACGTTTATTTATTTTTGGGACAGAGAGAGACAGAGCATGAACGGGGGAGGGGCAGAGAGAGAGGGAGACACAGAATCGGAAACAGGCTCCAGGCTCCGAGCCATCAGCCCAGAGCCCGACGCGGGGCTCGAACTCACGGACCGCGAGATCGTGACCTGGCTGAAGTCGGACGCTTAACCGACTGCGCCACCCAGGCGCCCCTATGCTCTTCTTTCTTAATCTCAGCCCAAACTGATCCTACTGGACACAATTATGTACGTTATGATACATGTACCAAAGCAGATTCAAAATAAAAAAAAAGTTCTGCATTTTGTACCCCATTGGATAGAGTCTCACACCCCTTTGGGCTGCATCCCTGCCCCCTTACTTTTGGTCTCCTCGGTCTTTGCCCTGCGGTGCTCCGTAAGGTTAGTGACGTGCGGGAAGCTGTCTGCTTCTTCTCCCGGAATACACTTTGCTCTTTGAGGCAGGGGTCCCGAAGCGAGTCCTCGGAACCAACCTAGCACAGTTGGGCCAGCCTCCCTCCCAGGCCTTGCCTTTTGCTGCCTGCCGACTCTTCCGGGTCTGTTTCCATCATCTAGACTTTGTTTTCGCCTCGGGGAAAGAAAGCACGCCAGCCAGTCTGGTGGAATTGACAAGATGCGATGTAACCTGAACCTAAAGAAGTAGGCAACTGTGACCGTCAGGGAAAGAAAGACGTGCGCTCGCAGCCCGTGCTGTTGCTAAGGTGCACCCACTCACTGACCAACTTCTCAGAGCACGGGCTCGCGCTAACTTGCTAACGTGGCCTGGTTCTGTGGGGAAGGAGGGGGTGGGGGGAGGAGGCAGAGAGCTTTGTTTTTGGAGAGCTTCCTCCAGGCCTCAGACCTCCTCTGCCCCGGAAGGCAATGGCCAGGCGCCAGGACTGCCCCACCACAGCAGAGACTGGCGGAATATACCCACTTCCATGACTCCAAGTCTGAGGCTCTGCGGACCCCCTTCACGGCCGTGGCTGGGAAAGCAGACCCTGCCTGGTGTGTGGACGATCCGGGTGAGTCCATGCTCCCTGCCACCACCCCCTGGAGGCATCGCTGTCCTGATTGTATCACAGCTTCGAAATTCCCTGACTCATGCCATCCTCAGATTTTTTTAAAAAGAGCTTATTCAAGGGGTGTAGGCTGCATGTTCCACCCGTTCCCACTCAACACAGCTATTTAATTACAGCACCCGCGCGTGTGTGTGTGTGTGTGTGTGTGAGTGAGGAGTCAGGGAAAGGAGGCGTTGGGGAGGGGCAGAGGGGCTCCTGGACCAGAAGGAGAAGCCCTTGAAGGAGGCTTGTGCTGATCCCATTATGAAAGGGAAATACTGCTGCTCAAAGAAAGGCTGGCCCTTCACCCCAGAGCTGGGCAGGTCAGAAATGAGGAAGACTTCTGGGGCCGTGCGGGTCGGCTAAGAAAAAGCCACCGATGTGGGGGAGGGATGCTTCCCCCCCCCTCCCCCGGCTCCTCGGCTCCCACTGTTCTCCTACACCGCTAGGTAGCCAGGCTGCCACGTGACTTGCTAGTAACCATGGCAACGAACCCGGTTCCTCCGTGGAGCGTGTGGAGAGAAATCCCACAGAAAGATGACGGGGGTGCGGGACGTCGTGTGGTACCCAAGGGCAGGGGAAGCCAGCTCCGTCGCGGCCGGGGCAACTGTTGCCGTCGTTGTCGTGGAGGAAATAGCAGGGGCTTGTTCTCTTCTGAGCTCGAGACGCTGGCCGTTTTCTCCTTCTGACACTTGCCTCCCTGATCTTGGAACGCGGTTTCTGGAGATGAAAGACAAAAATAGCTCTCTCTGAAGGAGAGGATGCTAATGCACGCCGTGCTTTCAGACATGGGCTTCTCGCCGTCAGGCGTCCACCTCCAGTACGTGGAGCCTTGGGCCAGGTTCCTCTCGCTGTCCCTGACCACAGCGACAGCCCCGGGGAAGCCGACACGCTGCCGGCAGCCAGAAGCTCGAGAGGCGGTCTGGGGCCTGGAAGACCGCAGGGCGGTGCCCGGAGGACAGGCCAACCCAACCGCGGGCCCTCGCCACTCCCCTGCTCGCAGGCACAGCTGGAGGAAGTGGCTCACATTTTCCTTGTTGCCGACAAGGACATAATGACAGTTTGGGGAAACACATATTGTTAAGCGATCCGGCCTCCCACAGCCAACGTGGGAGCGCAGGGCGGCCCCTTCTGGGGGGCGAAGACCTGCCTCCGCGGAGGCCGGCTGGCAGGTGCTGCCTCCTTAGTGGGATGCCCCTGACTCAGCCAGTTACTGCCTGTGTGACCTTGAACAAGTCACTTAGTCTCCTTGGATGCTAGTTGCTCTCTCCATCTTTAAAAGAGGCACGGTAATATTTGCGTGGCCATGCCCACTGGGTTTGTGTCACAGTCATGCTTGAAAATTCCCTACCAGATATCATCATCCTTTTCCTTAGTTGAAGAAGTATTCATTCTTAAAGGGTTCTGAAAGTTGGAATGAGTCAGCAATTAGGTCGAAAGTTACGGTAGTGCAAAGCTGCAGAAATGACCGTGATGGGGTTTGTAGATAACATTTAATGAGTGCAAAGCAAATTGCCTGTTGCATTTAAATCCTCACAACACCCCTACTGGTATGACGGCTTCCGTTTCACAAATGAGGCCCAAATTCACATAGCTGGTGGTAGAGTCAGGATTCAAGTCCTGGGGAGTCTGATTCCCAAGCCAGGATCTTAACTGCCGCAGGGGCCTGTGCTGGGGTGGGTCCACTGATGCATTCTCCATGCTCCTGGAGTTGAGTTACCAGGTGGTTTCCTAGGGGTTCACAGAACAGCATGGGGGCGGTGTGTGTATGTATGTGGGTGTGTTCACAAAGCAGCCTGGGTGTGTGTGTGCATGTGTATATTCATAGAGTAGCATGGGATGTGTGTGTGTGTGTGTGTGTGTGTGTGTGTGCGTGTTCACAGAGCAGCATGGGGTGTGTGTGTGTGTGTGTGTGTGTGTGGTATGTGTATGTGTTTATAAAGACTGGACTGCCTTCCTTCCTCATCTGGGAGTTCCCCATTTGTCCCACGCTGACATGACTATCTCTTAGGGTCCTCGCGGAAGCTTCCAGAACAGCCCAGAGTGCTGCCATCTGCCCTAGTCTCAATGGAAGCACAATTAGTGGGCATGGGAGGCCAGACAAATGGAGTCACATGCCGCTGTCTCAGAGACAGAGGAGCAGAGTGGGCAGGTTAAAAGCTAGACAGCAGGGGTTGCCTCACCTAGTGCTGGCTAGCCTAGTTACAATGGTCACTCCTGACTCTTCTCATCCTACCCGGGGCCTGGAAAGCCCACCCCTCCGACCGGCCGGGGTGCATTTGGCACCGGGGATCACCCCCCTCTCCCCCGCCACCACCCACCCTGCAGGCAGAAGCAGAGGCCAGGGTATTTATGGTCCTGGCTCCCTCCCTCCTGGGATGCTGTGGGTTGGCTGCTCCTCTTATTTTGGGGGGTGATAAGGACTCTGCCGCTGCCAGCCCTGGGGTACTTACCCTATTCCCTGCCGACTCCTTAAACCCTGCTCACCCTTTTACAAAATTCCTTTCATTAAACTCTTCTCAGTTCCCCGGCTTGAGAACACTAACCGGTCCCTTCTGGGAGCCTGCCTGATACAGCGGGAGGAGGGTACCTCCCACCCACAACTGTTAGGGGTATTAAATGGGCCAGTAGGCGTCAGTGAGCCAGCATGTGCTCCAAGCCAGTCAGCAGGTGAAGGGGTGTCAGTGCCCCTCCCCAGGGCATTTGCAGTCACCCTGCCCAGGGCTACAGCGTGGCTCGCAAAAGCCCAGACTGTGGCGCGGGCCTGGGTGGGGTGACTCTTCTTCCCCAAGCCTTGGCTGGTTTGCAACAGGAAACCGTGCCTACTAAAGAAATTGAAGATGGTGGGGTTTTTTTGTTTTTTTTAAATGGGAAAAGGAAACAAAACGTTAAGTTCATTGAAGGCACAAATGCAGGGTCAGATAAGCACAGATAATGATTACTCATTTATCCTAAAAATATTGATTGAGCACCTGCCACCTGCAAAAGATTTAGCAATTAATAATATAGGCCTGGCCTCATTTTCTCATACAGCTTACACTCCAGTAGAGGAAACGCACTGTTAAGCAGAGGGCACTAAGCATTCTTTTCTCTTCTACTGGTGAGGGAAAAGGGGCTTTTGGCTGTGAGGAAAGTGACTTTTTTTTTTTTTTCAACTTTTATTTATTTTTGGGACAGAGAGAGACAGAGCATGAACGGGGGAGGGGCAGAGAGAGAGGGAGACACAGAATCGGAAACAGGCTCCAGGCTCCGAGCCATCAGCCCAGAGCCCGACGCGGGGCTCGAACTCGCGGACCGCGAGATCGTGACCTGGCTGAAGTCGGACGCTTAACCGACTGCGCCACCCAGGCGCCCCTGGAAAGTGACTTTTAATTGAGTACTTACCACGTGCCAGGCACCATGCAAGGCGTTCCATTTATATCATCTCACTTAATCGCACAACACGGGAGAGGTCGACCTATCTCCTTTTTGCAGTGAGGAAGCTGAAACTCAGAAGATGTTACATGATTTACCAAAGTCAGTGACCATTCAAAAAAAAAAAAACCCCACCGTTTATTAAGCACCTACTGTATGTATGCCTTGTCTTATCCCTGCTTTTCAAGAATGTGTAGATAGTAGGAGAGATAGGCACCTGAACAGATACTCCTCAAACAGTGGGTTGTGTGTGGTGATCATAGAGATATGCTCAGGGCATTATGGAAACACTCAGGAGGGATCCTCAACCCCTCATGAAATGTCAGGAAAGGCTTAGGGAGGGCAGCCTTGAGGACGTGAAGCCTCATTCGATTTTTAAAGATAAACTGGTAACGGCCAGGTTGGGGTACGGTGGTAGGGGGAGAAGAAAGCCACGCAGGAAGAGGGAGTGCCAGAAGCAAAAACAGACAGACAGACAAACAGACAAAAACCAGGTTGCAGCGAAGGGGTTGTGGGTAGGGGCCAGGTCCCCGCAGAATTTTATTTGGTAACAAGAAATGTAGGCTGCCAGTCCCATAGCTCACCCTCTAGGTTAAGGAGCTCAAACAGGGGAGTCACGTGGCTAGCTCTGGATTTAGATAGATCACTCTGGCTATCACGTGGAGGACAAACTTGAGGTGGACAAGAGAGGGAGCAGAGACTTTTTAGGAGGCCACCAGTAGTCATCAAGCCAAGAGATCATAAGACTCCAAAGGAGGTCAGAGGTCCAAGGGATGGAGAAGGCCATCGTTTGGAGAACTACTTTAAAAATCTCAGAATGTAATGACTGACTGGCGTTGAGATACCTGAGTTGGGGGAAGGGGGGAGAGAGGGAGGGAGGGAGAGACAGAGAGAGACAGAGAGAGAGACTCCCTTCTGGTCCAGAAGAAAAACAAACTTGGAAGGCTTGGTGGCTGCTGTCTTGTCTGAGACCTTTTGCGTCTCTCATTCCTCTTTATTTTGATTACAGACCCCAAGGAGTGGGGCCATGATCTGAGCTGGGTGTGTCAAATTTGCTCCCGGGAACTTGAATCTGGGCAGTGGCCTTGTTCAGGCTACCAGACGCCAGGCTGTCCAGTGATTCCCTTGATTCTAGGAACCATCTTGCAATCCTTCCAATTAGTCTCTTCCGTGCACTGGCAAGTCAGGGTCAGTCCCTGTTGCTTGCAGCCAAAGAGCCCTGATGGGGAGATGAATTCAGCCCTGGACCTGGTGGATCTCAGGCCCACACGACACCCATGTGAGGACCAGCACCTCCAGGAAATAGAAGTCAGAGGGGAAACGTCTGGGCTGGAGTTATCGGCACGTAGATCATGGAAATCATGCCTGACACTAAGAATCAGTGGCGAGAGGGTGTGGGGGAGAGAACACCGGTGGGCGGAGGGCGACGTCCCGGACAACAAGCAAAGGCTGCGAGGAGGAAGAAACAAGAACTTGAATGTTCAGAGAGAGACCAGGAGAACTAGGAGAGGCTTGATTTCATAGAAACCAAGGGAAGAAAAGTTTGAAGAATGAACAGTTGAGGATTTCACGTACAGCCAAGGGGCCAAGGGCACTGGCCTTTGAACTTGACAAGAAGTTTGTTGATGACCCATAGGGTAGGATCCCTAGAGGGAGAGGTGGGAGGAATAAGCCAGGCTGCCTGCGGAGAAGTGAGGAAGAGGAGGTCAATGGCTCTGGGAGTCTTATGGGAGGTTAGTTATGAGAAAGGAGAGGGTGGTGGGTGGGGGCAAGGTCACAGCAGGGTTTATGTCAGTGGCTCCGGTGCTCCTTTGAGTCAAAACCTGCTCCCCTGTGCCTGAGAGAATGGGGCTTTGGCTGGCGGAAGTGATCCCAGCAGAGCATTCTTTGCAGGGGTGGTTTTGCCTGAGGGTCTGTGCATCCCTGGGGCAGAAGAGCATTTGGAAAACTGACAAAGTCCATAGCTGGTAGGTATCTTGTGCCGACTTCCTGCCTGACTTTGTCCTGAGACGGCCAAAACAGCAACTAAAGGAAGAAAGAGAGGCAAAAAAAGAGGAAACTCTCTGTTGGCTCTTTTGGATTCCATCTAAAAATCTCCCTGCCCACCGCCCCCAAATTTAGGGGGTGAGGAGAATGCTCAAACCATGTCTGAGAAATTAGTATTAGAATGACACTGACTACCTTCGTGTTAGTTGATGAGTGTGTTCCTACAAGGAAGGCCTGGCTTGGCAGGTGCACTGTGCTAATGCTTCCCATAGGCTTTTTCTTTAGATATTTACTGGCAAAGGATGGCAATAGAATTGAGCCGATGACAAGATATTTTTTTTTTTCAAAAATCATTTAAAAGAATTCTTGAAATTATAAAATTTGTATACGGTCATCGAAGAAGGTTTGGAAAATCCGCAAAGACCTAAAATAGCCAGGAGTCCCACCATAGTAATACCTTCTTGGCCTATTTTCTTCTAGTCTTTTATTTCTAGTAGCAGGTCCAATATTGATAGCTGTTATGATGGCCGAGCCACTAATGTCCGTTGCAAGGCTGATCTCAGGAGCGACTGTAGGACAGACAGCAGGACCCTATCTATAGTGTGTGAGGGGACGAGGGAAAGATGAAAAATGCAGGGGGAAACAACCCATCGGCTGGTCAGATGCCTGTCATAGCACAGGTGTGCCTTGTGGTAAGAAACCTAATGCCCTACTGCGAATTTCCATGTCGGGGTATCACTCTTATTTTAGTTGTGATGGCAGATTGGGTTATTGGTCCCTAGTCTTTGTTCCTCCCATCATGTGACCCTTCCAGCACCAGAAGAGTTGACTGATAGTTCTGTGCCCCATTGTCTTTGGACTTAGCCACATGACTTGCTTTGGCTAATAGAAATTAGTGGAAGTGATGTGAGCAGGGGTTTTAAATATGCCCTCATGGCTTGGCTTAGTCTCTTGCATTTCTGCCACCTGTCACAAGATGAAGTTGCCTGGATAGCCTCTCGGAATGAGGAGACACTTGGAACAGACCTGAATACAACTGGCAGCTTGGAGCCACACTTCGCTAGTTTCATTCACCCAGGAGAGTCATAGCCCCCTGCACGCCCAGAAGCAATAAGTAAATGCCTATTGTTCTAATGCACTGAGATTATGGCATTGTTTGTTACACAGCATTTTAGTAGCAGACATCTGAAGGAAGCAACTACTATAATTGCTTGGATGTGAAGCTTCAGTAATATCTGACATCTGCATTTCCTTTATCCCCATAGTTATTTCTTGTCAAGTCCTCTTTAGCTCCTTTGAATTCTCTTCCATATCTGTTCCCTGACTCCCTTTCCACTGCCATCATCCTTTAACACTTCCTACCTGGGTTCCTGCAATGGCTTCCTTAATGAACTTATTTCTTCCCCATCCAGGAGTGCAAGACTCAACTGCCTTACAAAACCCCCTGCACCACAGGAAACCTCTGCTCAAAAGGCTGAGAAGGCTTCTCTTTATTTCAAAGTAGAAGCAGCCAGGCAACTCAGAGCTAAGTTTTAATAACCAGCCTCAACCTGGCGTTCTGATACAATTCTCTCCTCTGCTTTCCATAGCTCTCTTTTACAGCTGACCCTTGAACAATGGGGGGTCAGGTGTGCTGATCGCCCTGTGCAGTCAAAAATCCGTGTATAACTTTTGATCCCCTAAAAACGTAGCTACTAATAGCCTATTGTTGGCCAGAAGGCTTACCTGTGAAAGAAACCGTCGACTAGCACCTATTTTCTATGTCACGTGTATTGTAAACCGTATTCTTACAATAAAGTAACCTTGAGAAAGGAAAATGTTATTAAGAAAATCATAAGGAAGAGAAAGCACATTTACAGTACTGCCCTGTATTTATTGAAAAACATCCACATGCAAGGGGACCTGTGTAGTTCAAACCCCTGTTGTTCCAGGTCAACTGTGATTTAGCCTCCTCATCCATTATTTAATGCAAAATAACAATAATAATAACGCTTACCCAACAGTTGTTGAATTGCTTACTATGATATCACTTAAGTGTTTTTCCTGTTGTACAGGTTAAGAGTAGATTCAACCAAGAGTAATCAGGGTCCCCCAAAATAGTGGCTTACCTAAGATAGTTGTTTCTCTCTCCTGTAAAAGTACAGAAGTAGGTGGCCAACGACTGGTCTAGTGGCTCTGTTCATGATCTCTTCAGGGACACAGGCTCCATCCAGCTCACAGCTCCATCATCCTTAAGAGTATTGGCCTCAGGGGTGCCTGGGGGGGCTCAGTCAGTCGAACGTTCGACTCTTGACTTCAGCTCAGGTCTTGCTCTCATGGCTCGTGAGTTTGAGCCCCGTGTCAGGCTCTGTGCTCACAGCGCAGAGCCTGCTTGGGATTCTCTCTCTCTCTTCGCTCTCTCTACCCCTCCCCCACTGACACTCTCTCAAAATAAATAAACTTAAAAAAAAAAAAAAAAGACTCTTGGCCTCATTCTCGACATGGCAGGCAGAATGCTAGACATCACATCCACCATTCCAGGCAGCAGATTGGAAGAAGGACAAAAAAGAAAAAGGGAGTAAAGAGTAGATACCAGCTGGCCTCTCCGGGTAGTGGCCACATAACATCTGCTTGTATCTCATTGGCCATACGTATAAGGCCAGATAGAGTTGCAAAGGAGGCTGGAAAGTATAGTCTTTATTCTGGGAGGCCACATGCCTAGCTCAAAACTGGGAGTCATTACTACGGAAAAAGAAGAAAGAGGGGTATGCGGGGGCAACAGCCTCTGTCTCAGATATATTCCCTTGCCGAATCCTCATGACAATCCTATGAGATGGATACTATTCTTATACTCATTTTACAGAGGGGAAAACTGAGGCACAGAAAGGGTGACTACCTTGGCCAAGGCCACACAGCAAGGGTGAACTCAGGCGCCCTGCTTTCAGAACCTGTGCTCTTCACCCCCATGCCACCCAACTTCCCTGGGAGTGAATCTGCCCACCTGACCCATGTGCTCCCTCAGCTAAGCTCTCTTCTGTCCCCTGCACCTCCCTCCAAGGCCCAGGTTCAGGCTCTGCCTGCTCCTGTTCTTCCCGATCTCCTCCTGGAAACCTTCCCCCTGTGTGGCATCATCGTCCCGGCTGACAATGCCCAAGAGGCAGAGAAACAGCCAATACAGCATCAGAATACATACTCCATCTAGGCAGTTCAGTATAGTAATTAAGAGCTTGGACTCTGGAATCCAGCAGAGTGAGGTTCGAATCCTATGTGACCTTGCTCAAGTCACTTGACCTTTCTGATCCCTCTTCTTTAAAAAGGGAGGTAGAGAGAACCTGACACGTAGGACGATCATGAGGGACAAATGAGATCATGCACCTAAGTCCCCAGGCCACCGCTTGGCACAAAGCAGGTGCTCAGTACAACGAAGCTGCTACGATTGCGCCGACATTATGCATGTCCTTGCCTTCCAGACGGGAATGTCTTAGACAGAGAGGGGAAGAAGGACCTTCGCTGGAGGCCCTTGCCAACTGTCTGCCTCTCCTCTCTTGGGGATCTGCAGGGGTTGCTTGCGTACTTCCATCTAGGGCTCCGACCCTTTAGACATGGCCCTGACCAACCGTTAGGAGTGACAAGCTCTGATTTCCTTGATTTGGAATACAACCTGGCCACCCTAGGGAATCTGGTTAGTGGGGGAAATGCTACTACTGAACAGATGCGAAATATCCCTCGTGAACAGAACACAGGGCATCAAGGTATCTGCCAAAGGGAATGATTTTTGTTGTTACACAAACATGTCCTATCAGAGCCCATATAAATCCAGAGAACAGGTGCATTTCCAGAACAGATTACCTACCTCTGGTGACCGAGGAAGGGGCAGGGGAAAACAGGCCACGTTATTTTAACATTCAGTAATGCTCTTACTGAACGTAAACAGAAATGAAAATCGGGACGGATGGAGAAAAAGCACTTGCTCCTGAACAAAACGCCTTCTCAGGAACAGAGCTTCTTGTGATGTTCTTTGTTTTACCCAGAAAGAACCGGGTTCTATTCGTTGGGCTTGGGAAGATGCAGCAAAGCCCGTGCCCGACCACGGCAAAGGCAGAGCTTTCTGGAGGCCCCCTCCCCCCCATTCTGAACCCCTCAGGAGGCCAGGCTCTGGTGCCCTCCAGCTCTGCCCTTCCCTGTCCCCAAGCTGCCTGCCGGGAGGCACACATGTGGACAACCAAGCTGTTTTTCTCTCTTACTTCGTTCCTTCCAGTCCACTCTTTCTGCTCCCACCCTTATTTCCTCATGTCTGGGCTAGTATTGTCGTCTTCTGAACAGTTTCTAGGCTGCGAGTCTCCTCTCCACCCCACCTCCAATCACACAGCCACCAGTCAGAAAGGCTGACCTTTTGTACCTCCTCCCTTTGAGTGTAAATTCTTCTTACCATTTTTCTTGACTGTTTTTTCAGAGGTGAAGAATTCTAGCTCTCCAGACAGTGCATTTCTTCTTTAAGTTTTCACTTCTTTTCTACTAAATCCAAATCTATGTCCCCGATTGCTTCCAGTCAGCTGAGAATTTAATCCACCGGCTCTCTCTTTCACAGTTTTTCTCCTCACATGGAATCCTTCTCTTTCTCCCTGTGGCAGACTGTTAATTGCCTTCCCCGAATCTGTTTTCTCCTTCAAAAGTAATAGTTTTGGCTGGGCATGGGGCTACCCAGTGAAAAACTACATTTCCCAGACTCCTTTTCCACTGGGGGTGGTCATGGGACTATGCACCGGCCAACACGACATGGATACAAGCAACATAAGCAACTTCCCAGTTATATCCTTAAAACGACTGAGTGGTTCATCTTGGCCTCTATCTCCCTGCCTCCCTGGCTGGCAATGGGGAGGACTGGAGCGGTCACTTTGAACACACAAGTGGAAACCTCATATTGAGGACAGAGCAGAGAGACTCGGATCACCTACCTTGACTGTTGAGGGAGAAATGAACTACCAGTGAAGAAAAGCCTCTGTCTGGTGGACCTCTTTGGTACAGCAGCTTAGCCTGCACTTAATATCCTCGTCCTCACTGACGACAGTCCTACTCATTCTGGAAGTCTTCATCCAGGCAGACACGTGCCTTTCCACCCTTTGACTCTCAAAGCCCTTTGACCTACCCCCATTCTACCTTGGACTACACTGGTCTGTGGAGGAGTCCTACTTGCTCTCTGCAGCTCAAAGAGGACAGGGGCCAAATCTTCATCATTGTTTTATATTACACGAAGCCTAACACCCAGGCTCATGTGATGTCATGTGATGACTGAGTTAATAAATACGAGTAATTAAAATGAAGTAAATAAAATGAGTACTAAAATATAATAAATCACTAATAAATGAGTTGAATGAATGTATAGGTTATTCTTCATTGTCTCTATACGCAATGACTTATAATAAAATGAGCAACTAGTCGTATGTGTTTAAACAACCATATCCCAAAACTGCTAGATAAGAGGTCATTGTCAAGCTAGAGAATGAGTTGCCATACCCGTCTTTCTCCTGTTCAACATTACTATCAGTAACTTCAGTGGAACGGTCAGTATACCCATTGTACCTGTGGCTAACATAATGGGAAACCAATAAACTAGATAAGAGAATCAAGAACAACAACAACAAAACATTTGTAAAGACAAGTACAATGGACGAAAATTAAACTAACAGATGAAGTTCTGAATATCAGCTCAAAGGGTGGGCAAAAGGAAAGGACAAAAGAAGACTCAACTAAAGATTATATTTTTTAAAAGCTTAAGGATTTTGACCAGAAGCCCAGTAGGAATCAAGGATATGATATGATGGCCAAAAAATGTTAGTGCAATTTTTGGGCTGAATCAATTCGTTCGAGAACTGCTTATTCAGTGCCTATTCCGTGCCTGGTGTTGTGCGAGAGACAAGGGTGGAGAAGGTGTGGCCCCTGCCAGCAAGCTTATGGCACAAGGCAGACGGTGCTCGGTGCTATAAGAGCAAAGAGGTGGGAGTGTGGCACGAGTGTGACCAAAAGCAAGTAGCTGAGTTTGGCTTGAGTGTGGGGAACAATAAGGCAAGGCGGGGGGTGGTTCGGCACCAACCTGTAGGGCATCCATAATGCCAGGCTATGGAGATTGGCATTTATTTATTTATTTATTATTATTTTTTTTTTAAAGATTTTTTTTTTTCAACGTTTATTTATTTTTGGGACAGAGAGAGACAGAGCATGAACAGGGGAGGGGCAGAGAGAGAGGGAGACACAGAATCGGAAACAGGCTCCAGGCTCCGAGCCATCAGCCCAGAGCCTGACGCGGGGCTCGAACTCCCGGACCGCGAGATCGTGACCTGGCTGAAGTCGGACGTTTAACCGACTGCGCCACCCAGGCGCCCCTGGAGATTGGCATTTATGTGAAAAGAGGGACAACTGAAGGATGTTACGGGGGGGAAAAAATCAGTGTTTTAGAAAGATTTTTTTGGAAGCAGTCTGGTGGGCAGACCAGAGGGGGGAGACCTAACAGCTCAGAACCAGAGGCATCTCTTTAGAGACTGTCTTGTTCAATATCTTCATTTTGTAAGTGAAGAAACTGGGGCCGAAGGTATAAATCATGTACCGAAAGCCACAGGGCTGGCAGAGGCACAGCAGAAGTGGAATCCAGGACGGGCAGCTCCTCTGTCCAGGGAGTGAGGACAGCAGCCATCAGACCTCATGTAGCTGTCGGAGTTTAGGAAAGCATTTCTGGAGAGACGTGGGGCAAGGAAGCCAGTTAAAGGACTATGTCCACAGTCAAGGTAAAAAAAAAAAATACTGAGTCATGGGAATAGAAAGAGGGTGAGCTGGGACAGAAATTGCTTCAGTGCCGGGAGCTGGAAGGGGAGGAGGAGAAGCAAAGGCGACAGAATTTGGGGGGCTGGGAGACAAGGCGGACAGCAGTGGAACTGATGGACATTGGGAATGCAAGGATGACGAACAAGTTGGAGGAGTCCCACTTTGGGGAGGTCCCATTTACATAAAAGAGGCACCGACCAGGGGACTGTGTCACTGGAAAGCGTCCGGGAGAGGGTACTGAGGAAGCACCTGCAGGAAGAAGTGATGGAACAGCTCGGTCTGGAGAAACCTACACTGATGGCAAACAGTGGAGCCGAGACCCAGGGAGGGATACGATAGCTGGCTTCCCATGCCTGGAACGCTTTCCCGGCCGTCTGTGACATTGCCTCCTAATTAGCAGGACACCAGTGCAAGGCAGCTGAGCAGGAAAAGGCGTGGAGAGGGCCTGGACCCAATCATCAGCAGTGAGGCAGAAGGAGCAAAGGTTTTGGAGCCACACAGACCTGGGAGCTCGGCTCACCTATGAGCTGTGTGATGTTGGGCAAATGGCTGGACCGCTCTGTGCCTCAGTTGCCCCGTGTCCAAAATAAAGAGGCTGCACTGGAAGACTTCAAAGATCTGGTCTAGATACAAAATTTCTTGGTGCTAAAAAGGTGGCTTATGTGCATGGAATAAACGGGCGGAAATTTTAGGGTTGTCTGATTTGGATTGGGTTCCTGACGCTGTACCAACATCGGTGATGGAGGATGAACAGGCAGCCTGCTTCTGGTGCCCTCCGTGGTGGCGTGTAATGACACAGCGGGGCTGACACGTTCACAAAAGCACTTTCCTCTGTGGGTAGGAGTGGGAAAGAGTCCCACTTAGCTGATATCACTAATTGTTAAAGAAAACCATATGAGCTAACAAGAACTGCAAATGGATGTGGGAGCCATGAGTCAACCACTGAGTTTCAAATGCATTAATTTTACATTATAAATGACACGGGTTTAAAGTTTCTTCGATTTTATAAAACTTGTGATTTTTCTTTAAAAACAAACAAAAAAAACTTATCCAGACACACACCAATATGTGTTAAAATACTAAACATTTACTTCCATCCGGAACCATCCTTAAAACAATGATTGGACTCTTAGCTATGTTCATGAGAAAATCTGTTTTCGGACAGTCTTGTAAACTGATTAAGTATTTTCTGGGCAAACTACCTTCTTCCTACAAAAAAAAAACCCAGTTCTTGTTACCTTCATAGAATTTTTAAAATTCCCCTTCAGGCTGCTTTGTAAGGGATAATGCTGCTTACACAACATCTGGCATTTCTACTAGAAATGAAATATTCCGAAGGCTTCTGGATAAGCAGTATTTATATGTAATCCTTACCTCTTAAATATCGAATTCTTAAACAGCAGAAGTGAGAGAGACTGTTTTCCTTTACCGTGGTAGATTCAGAGTGACTTTACAAATTGTCAGGTGGAGAACAAAAATATAAGACCTGGAGATTATGTAAGAAAGATCTGCGCTTGTCGTCCTCACCTCCAGGCAAAACAAGACCCAGAGGCAGAAAAGAATTTTCAAAGCCTGACTTAGAGGACGGTGGGAAATAATCCCATCAAATCAAAGTTTAGGGCAGTGTTGGACTGTGGCAGGAAGAAAAGAACATTGTTAAAAATAGATACTCATTCTCTTTTGGCCACGGACAGTTCTTGAACATCTGACATTAGCAACACAGATCGGAGCCAGTTTTAGCTCATCCTGTCACTTAACCATTCCTAGCTCGGTTTTTTTCCTCACCAAAGTGGGGATGATGTTACTTATTTACTACCGGGGTGAGCCTGAGGCCCACGCGAGACAACACGCACGCACGTGAGACGCTGTGTAAACCACAAGGCACTTCAAATACAGGGCTTCGCTGCCATCGGCGGAGATGGCCTGCCCCTGGGTGATGCTCACACCGGGGAAGGACTAGTGGCTGTTGTCTAATAACACGCGCTGTCGGTTTCCAAACCGCAAGTGGCATTCAGGGTGACATAGCATTATTAACGGGGAAAAAAATCTGCTCGGCACAGACCTCCCACTTACACTAATTAAAGCTCCACACAGGTAGAAGAATGCATGGCTTGAGATCCACCCTGCGGGCCTAAAGGACAGAATCGTCTCCAGCATTTTTTTTTTGTTTTGTTTTTGTGATAGCAGCATTCTCTTTGTTTCAAGAAGAGTGGGGGAGGGAACATATGTGGGTTTGCTCAAATGCTCGAGAAAACTGTGCTACGCGGCTGAAGGGATAAAAGCGTGGGGGGGGGAGCACTAAGGAAAGAACGTGCTAAATCTAAAGGTGTAAGCGAAGCACTCGGGAACTGACTGAAAATGCTCTGGTGCCAGGTGAGGCATGGAATGACGAGAAAGCGGACTGTGCGCGTGTTGCAGAGGTGCGTGTGGAAAACGGGTTTCTCCTTGTAATGAGCTTTGTGGCTGGGAGAATCTTCCTCCAGTTTCTGACCATTAGCTCCGGCCCAGAATCTCGTCCGTGGTTCTTGGGATGAGCTAATGAGGCTGTGGGCTGGCTCTGATTGGGGGCGGCTCAGTAGCTCTGGTCTCCTTCACAGCCACCTTACACCTCACACCCTGGGGCCCAGGTCCCTAGGAGGGCAGCCCCCAAGGTCGCAGAGGGGTGTTCCCTGTAACGGAAAGCCAGGGAGAGCACAAGCCTTTTTGATGGTGACTTGGGTACTTTAAGCCAGATGTCACTCTTTGGATGAGGTGAGGATGCCTCCCTCCCTGAGCCACCCCCCCCCTTCTTAAATGTTATATTTTCCAGGAATATGCTAGAGAGACGACTTGTGCTCCAATGTCTGTTCTCTTCCTCTCTTAATAGAATATCAGTTTTTACCGGTTGCCCCAAATAAAGACATTTCCCAGCCTTCCTTGTGGCTTGTGTGTGTGTGTGTGTGTGTGTGTGTGTGTGTGTGTGTGTGATGGGAGATTCTTTGAGAAGCAAACATCTCCAAAATGCAGTCTTCTGCTAAGTTTGCAGAATATGCTTGGAGCCCGTGTGGTTTGTTAGGAGGTGAACTTGTGCAGAGAGTGTGGATACACACTGCGTGACAGCAGGCTGAGCCTCGGACATCTGCAAGGGAGTGAAATCAGGGCAGCTCTTGCTAAGACGGTTCTCTATTATCTGCGTAAGAACTAAGAACGGAGTGCAAGTGAGTCACCAAAGTTAAAGGCGAAAAACAACAGCTGAGATTGGACCAAGAGACCAATAAGCCACAGTCTGTTACATATTATTTTGCACAGTGTTACGGGGGGGAGGTTTTAGATGGGTTTAATGTGGAAGAATATGAGTTGGGCTATTCCAACCCTGTCCCCAAATATGTTTGTGTGTGGGTATGCATGGCCAAGATACATAACTACATTTTGTACAGGTACAGGTACCTATATGGTGCCCCTTTTTAACCATATTTGTTTCATTCTTTCTAATTCTGAGAATATATACGTGTATCTTCCTCGGTTAGAGTATAACATCACTTGGGACAAAATCCCTTCCATTAAATTCACTTTCATAAAAAGAAGGTTCACAACTATAGCTTTCAAAGAATCTTAGTATTAGAAACAGGACTAGAGGGGCGCCTGTGGCTCAGTCAGTTGGGCGGCCGACTTCGGCTCAGGTCATGATCTCGCGGTCTGTGAGTTCGAGCCCCGCTTCGGGCTCTGTGCTGACGGCTCAGAGCCTGGAGCCTGTTTCAGATTCTGTGTCTCCCTCTCTTTCTGACCTTCCCCCATTCATGCTCTGTCTCTCTCTGTCTCAAAAATAAATAAACGTTAAAAAAAAAAAAAAAAGAAAGAAACAGGACTAAAGGTCCCTTTGGATGTGTTCAAGCAGGCTGTAAATTCACATAAACTGAGTAATAACTCGGTCCACGTCTCTCCCCCATGGCATGTGAGGTTATTTTGTGTGATCTTGTCAGATGTGGGGACAACCTCCATCGCCAGCACTCCCTGACCTACCCAAACAGGAACGGTCTGCTCTTCCTTACAGATTCCTCTTTAAAGTCACACAACTTTTTAATTAAGCATGCTATAACGTTTCCAGGAAACAGATGTGGACTTACTGGCTTGTACTGTCCGTGAGTCACCTTTGGGACAATTGGGCTGATGTTTCTGTGACTCCTGTCTTTTGACGTTCTCATTTCCCATGCCCTGGAAGAACCCATGGCTACTCAGTTTTATCTGCAAATCTTTTCAGCGCCCTGAAAGCAAGTTTTTGGGGCCAAGAGACACAAATGTATTTTGTGCGGCACCTCTATAGAGTGTTCTCTTTTAACCAGATTTGTTTCATCCTTTCTAATTCAGAGAGGTATCTTTGATGGAGAGGAACCGGAAAGGAGTTATTTGTTGACCTAAAGGTATCACGAAGAATAGAGTCCTTGTAACGTTTAAACAGGGACGGTTCTCCACCCTGGCTGTACATCAGAACCACTTTGAAAGATAAAGGCAAAACAAAACAGAAAAAAAAAAAAAAAAAAAAGCCTGGAACCCCCCCCCCCCCCCGACATCCTGACTTAATTGATCTGGGCTGGGGGCCTGGACATCTGTAGTTTTCTAACGTGTAGAATTGAAAATCACTGCAAATCGAACCATTAGAAAAGTTATGACTTTTTTTAAGGCTCTATTCCATAGGAAATCTTGTCTGTTGTCGCTTCAGCTGCAGCAAAGCTGTGGCAGATAAAAAGAAACCTCCAGGCTGTAAACCCACATACCCATGGGGGCCCTGAGCATCAGGGGTGGGGGCAGACTACTTAGCTTAGTGATTCTGAAACTCTATTTTTGGATAGAATCATCTGAGGACCATGTCTGAAATACAGATTCCTGGGGGGCGGACCTCCATTCTGAAGTGGTTGGGGACAGAAGGAAGGCGGGGGTGGTCAGGAATCTGCATTTATTACCTGCAGGCCAAGCGATGCTGACGCTCCCATCCACAGCCTTAGCCAGTGGCACATGCGTGGGACACCGTTCAGTATATTCACAGCGGAACTTCTCAGTGTTAGTCGTGACCCTGATGGACTGGGGATGGCTTAGAGTTCAGCAGATCCAAAGGGAAAAGCCTGATCCTGGACCACAGAAACAGATGCTGACAAAGCCATGTTTTCTGGAAGGTCCCCATCATTTCCGGGTTGATTCTTTACCAATCCCTCCCCAGCCGTGTCCTGCAATTTCTGGTCAGCTGTTGTCTTTACACCATGCCCCTCCTTTCTTAACCTTTGCCCTCTAAACACAATTTCCTTTTTTTTTTTTTTAATATAATTTATTGTCAAATTGGTTTCCATACATCTAAACACAATTTCTAAGTGCTGACTAGCCCCAGTTGGAAAAGCCTCAGCTTCAGGAGCCCTCCGGGTACCTCCCACCCAGGAGAGCACTCCGTCACTGTCCCGGAGCCTCTGAGGTACCCGAGTGCCTTCCTTCATGTGACCAAACTGCCTTTCTGAGGGCTCTCTCTCTCTTATACCATGGTCCCTTTTCCTTTCTGGCCATGAAGTCCTACCCAGGGGTCTCTAAACTTACCACAGTGTGCACCCCATCCAAGCGAAGCCTCCTACACCCCAGAGCTGAGCCCCATCCTGTCCTAGAGCCACACTCTCTGCTTACCCAGGCTCCCCCTACTAGAATCTGGGCACGGTGTTTGCTCTTTTTTTCACACCCCCTTTCTACTGTTAGTCTCAATACCTTTTCTTTTTCTTTTTTTTAATTTTTTTTTTTAACGTTTATTTTTGAGACAGAGAGAGACAGAGCATGAACGGGGAGGGCCAGAGAGAGAGGGAGACACGGAATCTGAAGCAGGCTCCAGGCTCTGAGCTGTCAGCACAGAGCTCGACGCGGGGCTCGAACTCACAGACCGCGAGATCATGACCTGAGCCGGAGTCGGCCGCTCAACCAACTGAGCCACCCAGGCGCCCCAATACCGTTTCTATATGAAACTGTGAACTTGCAACCATACATGTTTCCTTTTAGGAGAAAAGTCTATCTAAATAGGCTGTCATATTTCATTCTTCATCTCAGAGATGAAATCATCAACACGTCACAAGTTTGCCAAACACGCACTTTTAGTAGACCATTCTGGTAAAGGATCAGAGAACTGAACTACATGCTTAACTACATCTTGCCTCTTTCTCGAATCAGGATTTGGAGACCATGGCCTACAGATGCTGGATCCCGTGGTCCTCAAGTTTTGTAATAACCCCCACGGTGAAATCACTTGTCATCACTTCACTTCTAATTTGGGGACATACACTGACCCTGTCACCCCTTATATTAGGCCTTCCATATCCCAGTCCTCACCCTGTTTCTAGGGTACCTGGGGATTCCAGGTGTTAACATCGCAAGTTCCCTTTGCCTAATACAATCTCCTAAATTGAAACCCAATATAAGATTCCTTACCCTTTCCCATTGTTCCATGAAAATTAACAGATTCTCCAACTGCTCTGTCTCAGCCACACACACTTTCTTATGAATACCAACATTTATAGTTTCACCTGAGCCCTTTTCTCACCCTTTCAAATGTCAGCGTAAAGGCCTTTTGGTGAAATTATGGAATTTCTGGCAAGCACATTTTTCCAGATCTTCCCAGGTAGACTTTGGCTCTTACCAGAAATCCATCGTTCTGGCGTGACAGTTGCTCTCCAGTGTCAACTGCTTGCCAGAAACAACCAAGAATTCGGAAAACCCTCACAAAAGGAATGACAACAGATGACTTTTGGCTCACGACCTTTTGTGCTGTGAATAGCCGGTTGCTGGTCTGCCCTACACCTGGGAAATCTTGACTGGCAGCGTGCGTTGCGGCTGGATCTCAGGAGACCTCGTTACTTGTTGAATGTCCGTCTTCATGTTCCCAAGGCCCGCGTGCCAACCTGGCCCTTCCTCTAGTTGCTGCTGTTGCCTGCTGAGGAAGGGGAATGCTTCTCTCTCCTGCTGCCACAGGTCTTTATCGAAGCCGTCAGAGGCCGGCCTTGCCGAAGTCCTCATTCAGCACTCTCAGGAGCTTCCGGTTCATCACCTCACACCTAGGTTAAAGACATCTGACTGATGCCACTCAGGACCACCTCCAAGGACTCCTACTTGCTAACACTCACCCCAACCGTCCTGATCCAGTGGGAGTGCGTGTGGACCCAGCCGTCTCTACCCAGTGGCTGCGGGCAGGTTTTGTTCTGTTTTGTTTGAGGATCTAATCGGCAAAGTGGGACAAAGACTATTAGTCCCGATGTTCTTTTTACAACTTGTCCCATTTTATTTCAAGATTTTATTTTTAAGTAATCTCTGCACCCAATACAGGGCTCGAACTTACCACCCCAAGATCAAGAGTCGGGTGCTGACTGCACCAGCCAGGCGCCCCGAACATACTCCATTTTTAGAACACACACATATTTAAGCTTCTCTGAGACTCCACAGACTCTCCTCCTCCAGTGATTAGCCCTTCCCTCAGTTTCACAAGAGAACTCTTGAGATGGGCGCTCTACCCCTGCTCTTTCCACCTTCCCAACTCCCGTTCCTTCGTTAACCCATTTATTTTTGGATTCCCTTGTCACCACTCACTCCAAAATGATTTTGTTAAGATCACCAATATGCCCACCTGCCGCCAAGACTTTGCTAGCTTCCTCTTCCTGGCTCTCCTCTCTGAGACACTTACCAGTGAGTGAGTGCTCCCTCCCTGAGGCACCCTCCTCTCTGAGCTGCTCAACTTGTTCCTCCCCTGGTTCTGCTCTCCTTTCTTGACTCCTCTTCCTCTACTTCATCTGACTGCTGGCTTCTCCTCAGGGCTCCTCTCCTCGAGGTGATCTTACCCAGTCCCATAACTTTAAACACCTTCTGCATGTTTGACCACTCTGTAATTTCTATCTTCAGCCAATCCCTCCCTGAGAATCATATATGCACCTGGACCCACGTGCTTCAAGTACGACATACTTGACATTGCCGCTGGGCTAATGGCCATCGCAAACCTGTCCAGAGGTGAGTTCTTAAATCCCTGACGTGCTGTTCCCAAAACTCTCCCCTCACCCATCTTCCCTATTAGGTCAGTTTATGGCGTCACCACCTGCCCAGCTGACCAAGCCAGAAGCCTGGCAGTGGGCTCTGATTCCTCCTTTTCTTTCATTCATAGAGAAGCCATTGGCAAGTCTTGTTGGTTCTACCTCTAAAATCTTTTCAGTCAGCCCATTCATCTCCTGCCACCACCCAGGACCAAGTCTCCACCGCCATCTCCCAGGATTGTTGGTAGTCTCCTAATTGTCTCCCACTCCCACGCTCGCCACGTTCCAGATGATCCTCCACATGGCAGGAAGGGTGCTCCCGACAAAATGCCAATCGAGTCACATCCCTCTCCTTCTCAGAACATCTTCCATTCTTCCCGCTGCATTTGAAATAAAGTCCAAAAGCATCACCACAGGTGACAAAACGTTGCCTTATCTGGTTCCTGCCCACCTCCAAACCTCATCCCATGCCACACCATCCCGAATGTTCCTTTCACTCCAGCACACGGGGCCCTTCCAGTCCTAGAACAGGCTAGGCTCTTTCTTGCCTCCGGGCTCTGTACTTGCTGTTTCCTCAGCCTGCAAGGCCGAGGTTACCTGGCCTCCTGAGAGGAATCTGATGGCCACCTATCTAGAGGAGGGCACGCCTGTGGTACTTTCACAATACGTCTTCCCAGCGGACTACAAACTGCATGAAGGCAAGGACCTATCAAGCCTAGGGTTGCACCCCCAGGCCCTGATATGTGGCTGATTGGTACTGAACGATGATCCAGAGGTGGGTCTTTTGTCTACAGATTCCTAAGGACCGACCTTCATATGCCACAGCTCCCCATAAAGGTATGCGGTTGTAGGACCTCTGGCACCCGTGAAAGCGTGCTGCTCAAATCTCCTAGGCCATGGGAACCCAGCTGACAGCCCCAGTTGTGGCCCTGTTGGATCCAGCGGTCTTCCTTCTGGGGCCACCCTCCACCCACTGCCCACCCGGCCCCCAACCACTGCCCAGCCCTCCCCTGCACAGGAGGCCTCTCTCGGGCGACTTCTGCTTAGGAACACTCCATCGGCCTGGCAGAAAGCTTTCTCAGGACTGTGTGGCAGTCTGACGCTTCTCCCCAGTTCTTCCTTTCATATCAGTTCTCCCTTCACAGGCGTGAGAACTGCCTGGTAGTCTGGAGGCTTTCCAGGAATATTCCTACCCTCTCCCTCGGTCCTTCACAGGCATGTCCCCTACCCTGTTGCACTTCCAGTCCTGTTTTGGCATCAGTTTCCCAGGTGCCCCTTTAGAGCCTTGAAATATTGATACTATAAACCGCAGTCCAGAAAAACAAACTCTTACCTGATACTGTGTGTAAAACCATCTGCTCCCTTCCCATACCTCCTCTAGGCAAGACCTTCAACTAGAAGAGATAAAAAAAAACACCACCTGTGCCCCGGAACTTCTGGTTTACCACCTAGGGTTCCAGATCGCTCGAGATACATTCCAGATGTCACTTAACCTTTGTCCCCACAGGAGCTAGCAGAATAGGTAACCACTGGCTGACCTGGTCAGTTCTGGCACAACTGAGGCCTGTGCTCCAGACAGGCAGCGTTAAGTTCATACGCAGGCATCTATAAACCCCTCAGTAAATGAAGTCACCAACTACTGGCCCTTGTTTGGTTCTACTGACGTTGTCTCTGTAACTCCTAGAAGGCTTCACTCGTGTTGTGGAGAATAAAACCTACTCTCTTGCGAGGGAGAAGCACATTTGGCCCTATAACTTGTGTACGTGGCATTTCTTCACCTTCTCTGGCTGAAAAATCAATCCTTTTTGCCCTACTTCTGTGTAAGCGCCAGGAACACCAATGGTCTGTTTTGTCCATTATCATGTCCCATAAAGGCACTCGGCAATTGCTGAGCAAATTGTCCCATAGGTGTTTTCCCATTTTCTGAAACTCAGAGTAATCAAGTGACTTTCCCATTCAAGTGGCTTATCTGCCAGGGTCAGAAAAGTAGATTGCTTATTGTGTATGGTTAACATTTACTGAACACTCGCTCTAAGCACCCAGCGCTTACATCCCATTTAAGAGGTAACTAACTCTCATCATCGTCCCTACTTTGCCGATGACTACATAGGTCTGGCCAGGTTAGGTGACTTACCTAAAGTCACAAAGGGAAAAGGCAGGGCTGAAACTCAAACGCAGGTGAGGTCAGAGCCCACGTTCTAAATTCTCACACCATACTGCTTCATCCCAAATGACAAGAAACAATCATTCCCCTCAACACGATCAGAACTGAAAAGAATAGACTGTTAGATCTTTGGGAGGCTAATGAAAGGTCAATAAAACATCTGGTAGCAGCAGTAAGCCACAGGGCAGAATTACATTTTGCCTTTCCTTAGAAGAAAAATAAGCGGATCTCAGTGTTAGAACAGTAGATCAGTAAGATCAACACTGCCAGCGATCCCGTCATTGACAGAACAGCTGACACTGACCGACTCGAGGTACCCACGTCAAGACCCAATGATACATGGACCAAACAAAATGGGGCAGTGTCCTCTCAGGCTGCAATAAGAGAAGATTTGAGTAGATGGAAAAGGGAGAAGGAATAGAGGACAATACAGAAGAATTACGAGAGTTAAGCAAGCGTGTGGTTTTCCCCTGAGATTTGCCATTCCCGGTTTTGCATTTGACCATTTAAAGCATACATCACATTCCTCTGTTCAGTCTTAAGGGGAAAACTGCCAAATGTTGGTTGTGGATTAATCGAGTGGCTGAGGAGTGGGCATCATTTGGGATAATCGGTTAAGTTATTCCCTACTGGGTAGAAGCATCTTAATATGGTAAGTGGCAGGGCTGGTCAGACTGGTACAGCCACTAATCAGCTTTGGATACAGGTTAATTGGATCCTAATTTCAAACCTCTTGGGTGAAAACGTTTGACCCTGAACTTTTTATTTCACGTTAGATCAAGTTATGTTAATGAAGAACTAGCTTAGAATATGAAAGGCAAACCTCTGTATTTCGACGTAAGCTTCACTCCGTGGTCTTGGTACGTTAAAACCATTTCCTTTGAAACTCCAAGTTTTCCTTGTAATCTATCTTCCCCCAGGGATCTGACGGTAGTCACATCAATCCCACAACAGGAAGATTAATTCTTTTAGCCCTGTAGTTAGACTTTCGAGAACAAAACAACAAAATACTAGTAAACCTCAAGTTCTTTGCTCATGCAACCAAACACCCTTATGGAAGTGGATTTGGAGGCGAGGCCTCCCTCACGTAGGGCGTGTCCAGCGGGCTGTGGCATTTCCCTCAAGTGGCCAGCTCTTCAATTAGAGCCTTTCACAAGGCGGGCCGATTAAAATCCGGTTTTATATTGAGTTGGTGAGTTTTGTAGTTAGAGCTTTCAAGGTGTTTTAAATCACAGAGGCCCAGTGGAGCAGGGTGACTCTGGTCATGGGAATTTTCCCCTTTACACAGTGCAAACAAACCATTAAAAAATAGTGGCACTTTGAATTTGGAAGCCGAAACCCAAACCGATCAAACCAAACCAACCAACAAACAAAACCAGTTTCACAGTGTGGATGGAAAAGTAAGGGGCTTCTATTTCCATCTGTCTGTACGGACTGAATGATTTACCACAAAGCACGAGTTACTTTTATTGTCTACAAACTAATTACCACCACCCAGACTGTAAAGAACAAGGGAAGGGAAGAAAAGCTCCAAATTAAGACAGGTATTTCCCACCGCCTATCCATTCAAAACACAAAACAGCATCAAATATTTTGAATATCTGCACCTATCCAGACCAGATGCCCTGGGCCAGAATGTATCTGCACAACCTCCTTTTCCAGGGAGTGCTGCTACCTGTCAGATGGCCAAGGGCCATGTTTGAGGGTTTTCCTTTCTACCATGTAATAGCTGGTGGTTATCCTCATTTCAGAGACGAGAACAGTGGGATTCAGAGATGTGCAGTGAGTTTACTGCTCAGAGTCACTCAGATTCTCAATGGCAGGGATAGATTCAAATCTAAGTTCGCCTGACTGACACAGACCTAGGCAATTTCCCCCGCATCAGTGACTCTTAACTATCTTCTTCCTGCTATGATGCACATGCGATTTCACACTCACATCTGTGACAACCAGGCATACCTAGAGTTTATATGTGTGGTTCTCTACCTGCTGCATGTAATTCGAGCTCTTTCTCTCCCTCTGAAGAAAGCATGCTGAAATGCTACTAAGTGGTGTTCTTGCAGGGGACAGACAGTCTTGAAACCATTCTAATTCATAAAAGAGTCTACAAGCTTTGGTACTTTACAGCAATCACTAGTTAACAGCTTGCTTTTCATAGCCTGAAAGCACACACCAGCACATCGCACACGGTCTTGGAGAACCACTGCACTACACCTCAAAGGGCTTGAGACTTTACAAAAACACTTTAACACAGATTTTAAAAATATCCTCCTTGCACCGCTAACGAGAGCTTCCGAATGGCTCCTCTGCCATTTGTCCACGCAAAACACGTTGGGACGCATGGCCTCCTTACCCATGTCAAAGGACAGCCAGGGTGGAAGCTTGTGTATAGACCTTTAACTCCAAAATTGCACTTCTGGGAGTTTGAGAAAATAACCACTATTACATTTGAGTTAAAAGACTAAAATAAGTCTCATAGTTTAAACAACTGGCCAGGAAGGATATCGTAATGTCAATATATTCCTAAATAAATGAATCAATAACTTGGTATCCTCTATTTTCATGCTACCTAGAATGACTAGTATATTTTATGTCACCGAGGACTAAAACACTGAAAACGTCGGTTAAGATGCTATATTTGAATATGGCATATTTGTTTCTAAGTATTTTATGCCAACACTTTAAATATAAATTAAGCTAGTTGTGCCTAAAAAATAGACAACGCCAAGTACATATTAAGCTCGAGCACTGGTGCCGAACTACAATCAGGTTTCCCTGGCCATCAGGGCTCCGGGCCTCTCTGAAGGAAGCCTTGACTTAGGTATGGACATTTACCACAGGACACTTCCTGGGCTTCTCAAGTCAGTGGTCTACATCTGCTTCCTTGCTACCCAGGTTCTAACCCGTCTATTTTCCCAAAACCGCATTTCCTTGACCTCAGAGCAGCATTTGGGATGACGACCGCTGCAGTTCAGAAATGCATCTAATCCACACCCTGGCACGAAGCAGGCATTCACTGAATGATGGCAGTTCACGCCTCTGACTGCCTGGCCTTTGCTCACTCTTCTCACAGGACTCCCGGAGCCCGTAGTATCCTGGTACGCTCAATGTGTCCCTGTCACCTGCTCTTTTAGTCACTGTTCCTGGCTCCTTCTCTACCCATCTTCCAAATGGCAAGGCTTTCCAAAGTTTTACACACAGCTTTTTCTTTTTACTATATACTGCCTTAGAAATAAACACCATTTCTATGGTTTCAAAGATCACCATTATGCACATTAAGGAAAATCTCTCTCTTCAGTCTTAAGTCACAGTGTCACATTCCAAACTAAATGGGCTAACTACTCAAGAAGTGCTGCCGTGTACCTTCTACCAGTCTACTTTTTCAAGGGTAGACTGGGTCTTATACTTTTTGCAGGCTTTGCATGTTTTATATGCAGCGTGGACCCTTTATACATTTCACTTGCTTTTACTCTTTTATGGATCCATATGCATCCTTAAGTTGCTAGAAGCTCTTCAGCTTCAAAACAAATGGGAAACCAAGGTCCCAAGTTCTATGCCAAAGAACAATGGTTTCCAAAGTGAGGTGTGTGTGCATCCCCAAAGGCAAGGGAATAAAAGCAAAAATGAACTACTGGGACCTTATGAAGATAAAAAGCTTCTGCACAGCAAAGGAAACAACCAACAAAACTAAAAGGCAACCAACGGAATGGGAAAAGATATTTGCAAATGACATATCGGACACAGGGCTAGTATCCAAAATCTATCAAGAGCTCACCAAACTCCACACCCGAAAAACAAATAACCCAGTGAAGAAATGGGCAGAAAACATGAATAGACACTTCTCTGAAGAAGACATCCGGATGGCCAATAGGCACATGAAAAGATGCTCAACGTCGCTCCCCATCAGGGAAATACAAATCAAAACCACACTCTGATATCACCTCACGCCAGTTCAGAGTGGCCAAAATGAACAAATCAGGAGACTATAGATGCTGGAGAGTATGTGGAGACACGGGAACCCTCTTGCACTGTTGGCGGGAATGCAAATTGGTGCAGCCACTCTGGAAAACAGTGTGGAGGTTCCTCAAAAAATTAAAAATAGACCTACCCTATGACCCAGCAATAGCACTGCTAGGAATTTACCCAAGGGATACAGGAGTACTGATGCATAGGGACACTTGTACCCCAATGTTTATAGCAGCACTCTCAACAATAGCCAAATTATGGAAAGAGCCTAAATGTCCATCAACTGATCAACGGATAAAAAAAATTGTGGTTTATAGACACAATGGAGTACTACGTGGCAACAAGAATGAAATATGGCCCTTTGTAGCAACATGGATGGAACTGGAGAGTGTTATGCTAAGTGAAATAAGCCATACAGAGAAAGACAGATACCATATGGCTTCACTTTTATGGGATCCTGAGAAACTTAACAGAAACCCATGGGGGAGGGGAAGGAAAAAAAAAAAAAAAGAGGTTAGAGTAGAAGAGAGCCAAAGCATAAGAGACTCTTAAAAACTGAGAACAAACTGAGGGTTGATGGGGGGTGGGAGGGAGGGGAGGGTGCGTGATGGGTATTGAGGAGGGCACCTTTTGGGATGAGCACTGGGTGTTGTATGGAAACCAATTTGACAATAAACTTCATATATTGAAAAAAAAAAAGTGAGGTGTGTGTGTTCCAGCTGCTAATACGATTCAGTGGGATGTTGGAAAAAAATTATTAAAATGTTCTTTCTAAAACCACAGCGAGATACCACCTCACACCAGTCAGAATGGCTAAAATAAACAACTCAGGCAACAACAGATGTTGGTGAGGATGCGGAGTAAGAGGATCTCTTTTGCATTGTTGGTGGGAATGCAAGCTGGTGCAGCCACTCTGGAAAACAGTATGGAGGTTCCTCGAAAAATTAAAAACAGAACTAACCTACGACCCAGCAATTGCACTACTAGGTATTTATCCAAGGGATACAGGTTTCGAAGGGGCACACATACCCCAATGTTTATAGCAGCACTATCAACAATAGCCAGAGTATGGAAAGAGCCCAATTGTCCATCAACGGATGAATGGATAAAGGTGTGGTATATATATACAATGGAGTATTACTCGGCAATCAAAAAGAATGAAATCTTGCCATTTGCAACTACGTGGATGGAACTAGAGGGTATTAAGCTAAGCGAAATTAGCCAGTCTGAGAAAGACAAGTATCGTTATGACTTCACTCATACGAGGACTTTAAGATACCAAACAGATGAACATAAGGGAAGGGAAGCAAAAATAATATAAAAGCAAGGAGGGGGACAAAACATAAGAGACTCTTAAGTACAGAGAACAAACTGAGGGTTGCTGGAGGGGTTGTGGATGGGGGGATGAGCTTAAATGGGTAAGGGGCATTAGGGAGGATACTTGTTGGGACGAGCACTGGGTGTTATATGTAGGGGATGAATCACTGGAATCTACTCCTGAAATTATTTTAGCACTACATGCTAACTTGGATATAAATTAAAAAATAAGTAAATTTAAAAAATGATTAAGATTGTAAATTTTGTTATGTGTCTTTTACCACAATTAAAAAACGGAAAAGAAAAAGAATTTTTTGATCTCATCCTAATTTAAGGTCTATTTTTGTGTTGCTTTATAATTACAATGAACACACACGTATATAATTTATAAATACATTAGTAGTGTATATTCAAGAATTTTTAAAAATATTTATGTACTTTTTGGGAGAGCACAAGCAGGGGAGGGGTAGAGACAGGGGCAGAGGATCTGAAGCAGACTCTATGCTGACAGGCTGACAGCAGAGAGCCTGACGTGAGGCTCGAACTCACAAACTGTGAGATCATGACCTGAGATGAAGTTGGATGCTCAAGTGACTGAGCCACCCAGGTGCCCCAGTCAAGAATTTTTTTACTCACATAATTTTATAATTGAAATTTGGAGTCCATGGACATGAAGAATAGTCCTGACTTAAACTATATATATATTATTATATACCATTCACCAGGTGACAAAAATAAGCATTTTTTTAAAAGTTTACTTATTTTGAGAGAGTGAGTGAGTGGGGAAAGGAAGGAGAGGGAGAGAAAGAATCCCAAGCAGGCTCCACATCTTCAGTGTGGAGCCCGATGTGGGGCTTGAACTCATGAACCATGAGATCATGACCTGAGCCAATTCAAGAGCTGGACACTTAACCTACCCAGGTGCCCCCGAAAGAAACACTTCTAAACTAAGTTTGAGATCTAAGAGCCTATTAAAATACTGAACACAAATATACCCTATAGTTGGATGTACATCTCAAGTCCAAATGTGATAAAGACATACGGACACCTATCCTGACTCAACATTCTCCCCATGTAAAGCTTATAAACATCTGAGAAAGATGAGGACAAATTAAAGATCAAGTGGTTTTTATGTTAAAATAAGTCAATATAAGAGTAGTTCTTCCCACTACTTTTTCTATTTCTCTCTTGACAAAACTTGCTCAAAGTACAGAACTACCTACATAGCTCCTGCACTGTGCATGCCCTGGTATCATAGGATTATTGAATGAGAAGGGATCTTGGAATTGATTTACTTTACCTCCCTCCATGTGCTAGAAAGCCCTGCTGTGCTGTCCCAGACATGATCAGACAGCTGCCTTGCTAAGAACTTGAGGGAAGGGAAGCTCAGTCCATAACCAGTCATTCTGCTCCTGGGCCAGATCCAGCATTGTGACGACGTTTCTTACAGTCAGGTAATGACTTCCATGATCTTCCAGACCAGCCCCTAGAACAATCAGCAACTTTCCAAGTGTCTCCCTTGCAAACATAGCTTCAAGTCAACTCAACATACTAAACCTCTTTTCCCACTGAATGGAATTTAGCCAAGCACTGTTCCATTTGAAAACACCAAAAACAAAGACACCAAGAATCAAACACCAATTTCACATGAAAACTGGCTATCAATGAATGAGGAACACTGTGTGTAATTATGTGTGTTCTCCTAAAGTAAGGCTGCATTCCCACCTTTTAAAGCAAGGAAATCCTATTTGAATCAAAATATGACTCAAAATGTGCCTATAACAAACACATTGGCTCTCACATCAAAAAAAAAAAACAAAAAAAAAAAAACAAAAAAAGAGAAAATAAAAGACAGATTTCTGTCCATATTTTAGGCTCATACAATACGATTTTTATGAATCCTAATTGGACTTAACGTTTATTCCATTTAAACTAATTCTTGTTGGTGTCACTTTAGTGTTTCAGCCTAAAATCTTTCCGAACTGTAATTCTCTATTGGCTTCCCTCCATATTTTGTGATACCTGCGAACTGCTAATACACACACACATATACACTTTAAACTGAACAAGACAGAGGTTTATGGAAGTTGATACGTTGACAACATCTATTAAATGTATCAGTACAGAAGTTCAAAATTAGCTTAAGTCCACTTATATTACATTACTCTGCCCTGATGAAATTAAGATGTATTATCAAGCTGTCCCTTGACTTCATGTTTTGTGTGCATTTCAAAAAAGAAAAACGACTTTGAAAACCATGAAGTATTCCACATGTATGGCACTGCCTGTAACAAGCACTCGGTATGACTTTAGGAATCTAAAAAAAGGAAATCCAAAAAATTTTAAAAGTAATCCACAAAAGCAACAAGAACGACTTCTTACAATTCAGGGAATATTCCACTTAAAGGTAATGAACAGCTGCATACTCCATCATAAACATTCAAGTAGGCACATAACGAGACAATTCCTGGTTCCTAAGAATCCTAAGTAAGAACAGTATACATCGTGCTGGAAAAATAAAAGACTATTCCAAGTGGCTGAGAGCTAGAAAGAGTGATCCTAGGAGACTGGAGAGCTAGAAAGAGTGATCCTAGGCGCCAGGAAAAGTTAGAGTTAGGACTTGAAAGAATGGAAGAGAAAGATGGCACACTAGTTAAGAGACAGAAAAATCATGTGGACGCAGGGAAAGGGTAGTGAGAGTTACTCAAGGAACAGCATGGGATCAGACAGGGCAGCAGAAGGGGCTGGCAGGAAGTGCAGTGACCAGACTGCAGACGACTGGTCAGTCCCACAGCACGGGGGTATATTCATGTGGTGGGAACACCTGACAGCTTCAGAGGCGGGGATGTGGCTTGAACTGTGCTTCCAGAGAGTTTCTTATTGCAGGGAAAGTAAATGTAGTTGGGGGAAGAGATTAGAAAACTACACACAAAAACCAGTGCAGGTGAGGAAAAGGGGATTCACAATTAAAAGCTAATGCACGCAATTAATTACCCAGAGACTATGAGAAAATTTAAAATCCTATCCTTTCTTTGATATCCTCTTTTGTGCTTTATGAAAATCAAGACAGATTACCTATCTATATTTTTTAGACTAGCTTCTCATTGGTATTACTTTCTTAGAATGACAGTGCTTCAGGGGCGCCTGGGTGGCTCAGTTGGTTAAGCGTCTGACTTTGGCTCAGGTCATGTTCTCACAGTCTGTGAATTCGAGCCCCACATCAGGCTCTGTGTGGACAGCTCAGAGCCTAGAGCCTGCTTCAGATTCTGTGTCTCCCTCTCTCTGCCCCTCCCCGGCTCATATTCTGTGTCTCACTCTGTCTCTCAAAAAATGAATAAATGTTAAAAAAAAAAAAATTAATGACAGCACTTCAGACTTACTGGCAAACTGCAAATTCCTACAGCCTTCTGAGTTGTGATTGACCAGGGCCAAGTGAAGACCCAGGGAAATCCTGTTCCCCTTCAGGGCTCCATCATATTGGGTTTGTTTCCCTTTTACAAAATACATAGCAAGTAAATAGACATTGCTGAGGTAGTGCTCTCCAACACCCATTCCTTTTTACTGCTTTTCAGAAACCTAGAAACTTTTCAGAAAAATATCAGCAGTTGAGTTGAGCCCTGAAGAATGGGTTGCATTTCCACAGGAAGAGACTGGAGTTAGAGGGAAAAAAGCTATTTCAGTAAGAAAAAACACAAGCAGAAATGGGAAAAAATAAGAAGGGCGTGTGTGAGACGTATTACGTACTAACTTTTAGCAGAAGGAAGATAGTGGGAGGAGAGCCAAGTTCTTGAGCACCAACTGACTGCATAAGAACTTGTATGTCATTTTCTCTTTAAGTTAGAACCATCCTTTGAGGTAGAGATTGCGTTCTGTGTTTCCTAATGTGACAAGATACGGTAGCTCGGAAGGGTGAAGTAACCTGTCCACATTCACTCAGCTGGGAAAAAGCAGAGGCGAATTTGAACCTTAATGCTGCCATTTTTCTTACTGGTCATTCAACTACCGCCTTAAATGTTTTACAACCTCCTATCCTAGTTGAGAAACCGTTTCTATTGGAAATATTCCTGGCTATTCAAAACAAGACTTAAATACAATCTCTTTTGTTACTATGAAAATCCATATACATATACAGAAACATGAAATAACAGAACTTAACAAAATGCGGATCAGAAATAAGCTCTAGAAACATGAAAGGTTGTTTTCTTACTGCAACTTCCTGAATTGACCTAACGTACAAACTTAGTGGAATCTAAAAACATAAGAAAAAACACCGACTATAGCAAATCTACTGCATGGATCATTAAACAGCCACAAAAATGGCTTATACAAACTTTGTAACATGAAAAGACCCCACCTGTTATAATATTAAGTGACATGGAAAACAATGTGCAAAAAGCAACTACATAAAACCCAACTTTACTATATTCTTCCAATTTCTGTACGCACTGAAGATGTTATTTTTGTAATGAAGCAGAACACAAAAAGGATCATGCAGAGATACACTGTAGTCTGGGACCATTTAGGGCCAAGCAAACATCTCAAAATACAGCTCTTTGGGCCCAGCTGTAACATTGCATTATAGCAGGACAAAATTTTTGCCTGTAAATCTGCATACGTAATGAACTTGAATAATCAAGAGTGAAACCACAGACAGTATACTGTTAAAAAAAAAAAAAAAAGTCCAAAAAGTTGTAAAAAGATCTCTATTAAAAATAAAAAGCACCAACTGAATATTTGGTAAATATGAGTCTTCCTACCATCGTGTCACTCTCCTGCCCCCAAACCCTGAAAGTGTCCTGACAGCGTTGGGAGTAATTTGAACTATTTATTATGATGTGCACACATTGCAGTCTGGCCCCATTCTAATGACTGCTCCCTACTCCCACCCATGGGCTCAAAGGCTCTCATTCTCAAGCCTTATGCTCTGGCTGGCCTACTCACTTTCTTTCAAAGAAACTTTATGTACTTAAACTGAGCTTTTGCTCACTCAGCCACCCTCATTTGGACTCCCCCCATTTACTCCCACTCCTCCCCAGCTGACTCCCCGCCTTCCAGGCACAAATCAACCTCTCTAACCCACAAGTCTTCTCCCTTGTATATATTCCTGTAGAAGTTATTATTTATAAAACACACCACTTAACCCCATAGCCTAAAATTATGTAAAATGCATTTTAATTTCTAAAGATAAAAGACCTTTGTGTTTTTTTTTTGACCTTTGCTTATTTCTTTCATGATAATGAATTACTTCTATATTATGCTTTACAGTTTATAAAGCAATTTCACATGTACTATTCTCAATAAATATCCTGGTGACTTAAAACAACCTCCTACTTAGTGGCCACATCTTGGTCTTTATTTATTTTTAAAGTTTATTTCTTTATTTTGAGAGAGTGCGAGCAGGCTCAGTGCAGAGCCTGATGCCGGGATTGATCCCACTGTTAGATCATGACCTGGGCTGAAATCAAAGTTGGACACTTTATCAACTGAGCCACTCGGGTGCCCCCAGATCTCGGTTTTTAAACACCATTCTCTAATAAAAGGACTCAGGACTCTGGAGAAATGGCTCATTTGAGGACCAGGGCAGAGAAAATACAAGATGAGCATGCAATTCTTATAGTAAAAAGTAAGGAAATGATCAAAAAAAGAGGGGGCATATGAAAGGGATACAGGTGCCAATCTGAAAGAGCTCTCACTGGCCAAAGCTGAACTAATTTGAATAACAAAATAAATAATATCAAGAGTGCATATGGATAAATAACAGGAAGAACAAATCTTCCATATAGAAGAATTCCAAATAATACACATAGATACTCCCTTCCAGGAGGTGGAGCCAAATCCCCACTCACTTTAAGTTAAGGGCTGGACTTTGAAAAAAGGGAAAAAAAAAAAAAATGTTACTTTCCAGTGGAGAAACCTAGCAGATAGCACCTTCACCATGAAGGCTAACATCACCCATGATGTCATGTGGGGATCATCTTCCCCCAGGATGCAACGAGAAGGGCACTTTATCTGTGGTCTTCCTCACTAAAACCTGGTACCCTAATGCAATCGTGAGAAAAACAAATCCGAACTGGGAACATTATACAACATGCTGCCACACACCTCAAGTGTCAAGGTCATGAAAAACAAAGAGAAGACTGAGAATCCACTGTAGACCGCAAGAGACCAAGGAGGAATGCCAACTAAGTGCAATGTGGTATTCTGGACTGGATCTTTTAAGAAAAAAAAAAAAATTAATAGACAAACTGGTAATGGTAATATAAATGGTAAAATACCAATGCTGGTTTCTTGGTTGTGATAAACACACCACAGTAATGTTTAAGATTGTAACAGTAGGATAAACTGATACTGGGCACGGGGATGAGAATGCCTTTATACTACACCTTTAAAACTTCCTATATCTAAAATCACAAGCTTTGCCTCAAGTGTTCACTGCTATTATTAGCCCAGGGGACACCTAACCTGCAGCCAAGACTGCAGGTCTCCCTTCCCTCCTCAGTAAAGATGTTCTGTACTAAGCGGCAGTACCTCTAATCCCAACTGGACATTTTCCTTAAGTCCTTTGGGTGAAAAGATGATCAGAAAATAAGTCTGTGGGGCGCCTGGGTGGCCCAGTCGGTTAAGCGTCTGACTTCGGCTCAGGTCGTGATCTCGCGGTTCATGGATTCAAGCCCTGCGTCGGGCTCTGGGCTGACAGTGCAGAGCCTGGAGCCTGTTTCGGATTCTGTGTCTCCCTCTCTCTCTGCCCCTCCCTTGCTCGTGCTGTGTCTCTCTCTCAAAAATAAACACTAAAAAAAAATAAAGAAAGTCTGAACAACTCAGCACAAACAATATTAAGTTCATATGAGTGCTTGTGAATAAAGGCATTTCAAGGTTTTGGAATCTAGTTCACTTGACCACATATTTAAGTCTCAGTAGGATTTAAAAAACCAACCAACCAACAAACTTAAATAAAAATAGATGGAAACACTTTAAAAGACAAAACCTAAGCAGTACGGGTGCCATAAGGTTTTTAAAAAAATGTACATTAAAAAACCCTTTTTTTTGATGTTTATTTATGCTTGAGAGACAGAGTGCGAGCGGGGGAGGGGCAGAGAGAGAAGAAGACACAGAATCCAAAGCAGGCTCCAGGCTCCAAGCTGTCAGCACAGAGCCTGATGCAGGGCTCGAACTCATGGACCGCAAGATCATGACCTGAGCCAAAGTCGGACACTAGACCGACTGAGCCACCCAGGTGCCCCCAAAATGTACATTTTTAAAAAAAAGACCTTGGTTGTTTGACAAGTGACCAATGAACTGCTCGACATGTGTAAGTAAAAGGAGGTAATATTAAGATTTATAATGAAGAACCTTAATATCTAGTTTAAATTTGATATTTAGTACTAAATTAATATTTAAACCAAGACTATCTTTGGCAAACCAGGATGCATGGTCACCCTAACTGTAAATCTAATTTTGAGAAACACCGTTATATTCTTGTAGAGGAAATATTATGATGGCCTACTTACTAATTAAAATTTTAATAATACGGAATCCAAAAAGCAAGTCACACTTAAAATTTTATAAGACTGAAGACAGTGACAAAGTAAGGTACTTATTTGGTCTACAAAAACCTAAGCTTACTAATGATATCACCTATAAAAACAATGATGGTGTATACATAAAAAATGATGAGAAAGTAATAGGATTTTAACATAATTACTTCACATTGCAGATAAGCCCATGTGGACACAAATGATTGAAGTCTGGCTCCATATATGCAGATTTTAAATTTGGAGCCCTACTATGTACAAAAAATTGGAGAATGCCTATTCAAAACCAAAAATTAAAAAATCCAAAAAGATGGTAACTCAGTAAAAAGCTTACCCAAAGAACACTTAAAATAGAAGACATTTCAGTTCAATATGGTAATCTGCAACTAATGACAGGTTGAACTTTCATTAATAAAACATCTATTTTCTCAATAAAGTATATAGATGTTTTATTAAATCTATACATAGGAAGGGCTAAGGTTTTTCTGAAACATTTACAACAGATAAAATTAGGGAAGCCTGAAAGATTTCAGTAAACACATCCCCTAGTGTTAATCTTCATTTTTATACACTCAAAAAAGTATATGTCTGACTAAAATCAAACCAAACCAAAAACTCCCCAAAATGAAAATTCTAGCACAAATAAATTATTCAGATTAAATTTAAATATGGTATTTTAGTTATAGTTTGGACTGTGGCTATCACTGTATTTTAGAAAAAGGCTTTGATATGAACTGCATTTTAAAACAGATAGAGCATATTCCACATACTAATAAAAATGAAACACAAGAATTCTTTTTGCCAAAATAGTAACATTGGAAATTCTATTTTATTCATGCTACATATAGCTCAAGTTTGCATTATGATGTGATTAACTAGCTATGCAGTAGCCTTAATATAAAAGCAAAGTGTTATCTCAAATTGGAGTCTGTGTCCTAAAGGACTTACCCATTCAATTTATTGACCTAAACATTTTTCATTTTAGTATTATTTTTATATTAATAGCCAATTACTTCTCCCTTCCAACAACTTACACTTACTCTACACAGGAAGGCTTCAGAATGACAACCTTTTCCTTTTCCCTTGTTAAGTATTCTGTACACCTAAAATAGACCAAACTTCAGGAAAAACAATGAGAAATGAAAGAAATCTCTTGCTGCCTTTAGAATGACTGAGCTCTACACTCAAGAGGCAACTCTGAGTTGAGAAATTAAAAAAAAAAAAAAATGGGAAGAGGCAATATAAAAATCTCCTAGAATGTAGAAGAAATTAGACTAGTTTAGTTTTCTTTAATATCTTCTTTAATAAGACATTACAGCACACAACTGAGCCCCAGTGTGTCAGTTAAACATGGGGATGTAGATCCATATGAAGTAGAATGAAACAAATTTAACCTTAACCCCATTCCTTTTGGCAATTAGTGGAAATACAGAATACAAACGGACCAATTCTCTCTCAGTGTCTCAGATTTTATAAAGTCTTTGAAGACACCATAAGTTTTATAATGAACTTTGCTGTGGTCTGTTAAAGAATCTTCAAATTAAATAATGAGGATGCTTAAGAATTTTAATTTTCCCCTTAGAGCAAATTTAACTCAAACATAATAAAGAAGGGATTGTAACTAATAATCCTTACATGAAGTATGAGAATCAATGTCTTATGCAAGACCAATGCAGCTATTTTCCTATCACTGAGATATAAAGTTAAATATGGTGTCTTCAGCTGCTTATAAAAAAGGGTTAAATACAAGAACAAAAAGCTTTTATTCTGAATTACAGCCAGTAAAACAAATGAAAAAAAAAATAAAACCAAAACTTGTGAATGGTTTTTAAATGATTTGTTACTAAATGTAAACATACATATGGTCAAAGCACTTTTAAAAACCTTTAAATTGTAATTTAACCAGAACTTCTGTAATACCCACCACAAGCAATCAGGCAAATTCTAATGTTCTGGTAACCAACATATTAGGAAACAACAGATATTAAATCTGAACTTAGGAAATTACACGGAAAAAAAAGACTATTTTAAAGTAAGAACGTAACAGAAGTTGCTAAGAAACTATCACCACTGAAGCTTTTCCTCGTAAATATCTTATTTTAAACTTACAGTGAAGTCAAACAAGGTGGGCAGAATACGCACAGCTATGAAACAAATGCAGTGATGAATTACAGCAGAAAGAGGGAACGCGCTTTGTGACCCACAGGATCAGATTCGTGGCTCTAAGCAATTACCAGTAAATAGTTGAGTTTTCTTCCTATTATATTAACTTCAAATTTTAAACCGAGTTAAAGCAGTTTCACTAGTAAAGCTAATAGCTGACAAAAGCAAATTAGAAGGACCCTAAAATTAGTCTTCCTTAACTGGATGGGATATACCTCATCCATCGGAACCAACCCACTTCCCCATCCTTAGAGCCAAAAGAATGTGGACACTGGCCTATTTTAATACTTTTCTAGTTCAGACAAATCATACTGTACAGTCTTTGATTTCAGGAACCAGTACAAAGTAAACTTCTAAAACCAACCATTCACTTACAAACGAAAGGAGGGAGAAGGTTCTAGGAATTAACCCAGCAGCAAGTCATTCCAATCTTCCTATTAAGGAAAACCACTCATAAAATTGGCCAAATTATTAATAAATTCCATCAAATTTGGCGTTTTAATCTCAAATTAATGAACTTGAAGAATTGTGAAAGAATCCATAGGTGTAATTTATATAAGATAGATCTTTACCAGTTCACATGTGATCCATCAGGTTTTGTATTAAACGAAAGCTGGATTATTTCGTTACGGCATATACTTCAGAACCTATTCTTTCAGAAGGGCTCACTGAAAATCCAACCACATTAGGAATTTGTCAGTTATCTAGAGGGTATACCTGGCTGGCAGCTACGGCCAGGTCACACAGCAGGCTAAAATATTCCAACCTCAAACACAGGAAATGATCAGAGGGGGAAATGACACATGGTGGTAATATACTAAGGCAGCAGGTAAGTCATTCTTCACCTAGACCAGCAGCTGCCAATAAAACTATGAATGAGTCTGCTCCAATGTAACTAGCGAACCTGCCACTGAGCTGAGAAAGGGAGATAGGAACTGCGCTTGCAATTCTAGCTGACGAATTCATTAGATTTTTATAAGGCAAATAATGTGGAAGGTTAGAACAGAATTTCTAGAACCATTTATCCTGTGATGTTGTAAAATCAAAGTACTACTTTATTAAATGAGTTATTTTACACAATATGAACATCAATATAATTACAATTGTAAAAAAATTTTTTATAACAAGGATGGACTGATTTTCAGATTTCCAAATCAGAGTCAACTGTACATTTACACAGAATTGTCTTTGCATGAAGCCCAAAAGGGAACAGCATAAAAATGAGTGTTTCTGTAGCCCCTTTATTTTTGCTGATCAACAGTTTGTTAGAAAAGCAGCTGCAGGTTTGTTACCTAAGGTCTGAGACAGTAGAAGAGCCAAAGGTGTCGTGAATTCACCTATAAAACATAAATGGAATTTTCAGTGAATGTAAGCACTGCACAAATACCACTTATATGCATTCTAAATGTCTAAGGAAAATGCACCACATGCATAAGCTACCAAGTCATTCTGATGGATCTGTCAATGATTTTATACACAAATCTTTGATAAATTTACTTTAAAAAGGAAGTTATCTCACACCATCACCACCACTTAGGGAAAACAAAAACCACACAAAAAATGTAAACTGATTATTTTCAAGCCACTATCAAGTTTATACAGTGTAAGCCCACATTTTGCTACATATTTCAACGCATTCAGAAGCTCTGTTAAACACTCTAAAATACCTGCAACAAGGCACTCAGGAACATTGTTCTGCATCATTTCTGGGAGCAAGACCCTCAAATGCCTTTGTAATAGTTACTTTCTTTAGGCTGGTAAGTCTCTTCCATTCTTGGGCCAGAGCTGGCCAGCATCACCTCAGCCCCCCACTTTGGGCTACAGTAGTAAAAACTTGGGTGTTTCAAAGGCATTGAGAAGATCTGGTTTGGGAAAATGGGTTTTTAACAGTTGTGAAGGTAAACACTAACTTAAAAAAGGGGAAGCAATAAAATCTCAGCTAGAAAAAAGGTAGACATTAATTTCAGTTACAGAAGATAATTTTGCTCTCGTATACAACCTTGACATTAACAAATGAAAAGACAAAAGGTCAACTACCTGTAAACAACTTTATGCCTGAACATCAGCCAATTCTGGAGGAAGTGGAGTCTTAGGATGCTTGCTTTCAAAGTGCTGCTTGAAGGTCTTAGGGTCTGGCATTTGTGTCTAATTTTTAAAAATGTGCAAAAAAAGAGTTAGACCTTATTCATGAAATAAAAATGTGTTAACTTTTCAAATCCTGAGCCTGCTCACGATAGACAATCGTCTCAAAATACTTTGAAGTTCCTGCAACTAGTGGCTGGCATATGAAAAAGGACCTTGTAACAAAGAAATTCCTAACGTATGACCGTATTTCACATATGGAGAATAGGTGGGTTACATAAAGGATTCCGCTTGTTTAACAGGAAACAAGAGATAACATTTACTTAACACATTATGTTAAGCAGGTTACCTGAATTCTCATAGGACCTTCCCAGTAATCTTAAATTAGTTCCTACTATTATTCCTCATTTCACATAAGAAACTAAAACCTAGAGTGTAATTTGTCCAAGACCTGTTTCAACCTCATACTGTACTTCAGTTCTCAAATGTTACACTACACCAACTTCCCTAGGCAAGGACCTTCAGTAATTTATTCTCTTGCTCAGGCAGTTAAAACATGAAATACAAGTTTTGGCTATTTTGGCTATTTTTGGGAGTTTAAAGAGGTGAACTACTCTAGGTCTTTTATTATTTTTTAAAACTTGATTTACTTATTTAGTGTGTGTGTGTGTGTGGGTGTATGGGGGGGGAAGGAGGGAGGGGCGCGTGCAATCGGGGTAGGGGCAGAGAGAGAATTCCAAGCAGGCTCTGTGCTGTCAGCAGAGAGCCCACTGCAGGGCTCAATCCCACTCAGGAGCGGAGATCAAGAGTCAGATGTTTGAGCCACACAGGCACCCCTACTGTAGTACTTTCAAATCGAAGCATTTACTCATCAGTAATTTAATGAAATTTACTTTTACCCTGTCTCTTTCCAAAGAGAATTTAAAGTTGCTCAATTGCATTATTTTCAGTGTCTCAAAGCTCAGTACGAACAAGATACTTAATGTAATAGGTTTCCTCTCTTAACAAGAACTTCATGTAGTTAGAAACTTCAATTTCATCAGTAATGCCTTCAGATGATAAACTTTAGTTTTGGAATCGTGTCTTCCCAAGATCCCTTCCCACAACCCTACCAAGGTGTGGGGCTTTGGAAAAAAATACATATACATATGTATACATGCATATGTACTGGACCACCGTCACTATGTATTTTTCCTTTGGCACTTCTATTCACGAACTTCAAAGATGCTGAGCTTAAACAAAAAAGCAAGAAAGAAACTGGCTTGGAACTGAAGAAAAACTTCTTTGAAAGGAAGTGTGGTATGGTGGCCTGGAGGGTGGGCTCAGGAACTAGACTGCCCAGCTTCAGATCCCAGCTCTTCTCTGTACTAGCTGGGTGACCCTGCACAAGTTATTTAATCCCCATGGCTCAGTTTACTTTTCTGTAAAATGAGAATAAAAGTCCTTTATCTCATAGGGTGATTGTGGGGATTAATGGGCTCATACGTGTAGAACACCAGATATGCACTCAATAGTAGTTGTTATGACTACTCTTCAAATCTAATAAAACATATTAATTCTTGGGGCGCCTGGGTGGCGCAGTCGGTTAAGCGTCCGACTTCAGCCAGGTCACGATCTCGCGGTCCGTGAGTTCGAGCCCCGCGTCGGGCTCTGGGCTGATGGCTCGGAGCCTGGAGCCTGTTTCCGATTCTGTGTCTCCCTCTCTCTCTGCCCCTCCCCCGTTCATGCTCTGTCTCTCTCTGTCCCAAAAATAAATAAACGTTGAAAAAAAAAAAAAAAAAACATATTAATTCTAGGAAAGGCCCTAACGTAAAAATACTCCGTAGAGTTTTGCAGACCTCCTAAGAATTTAGTGAAGAAAAAAGACAATTACATAACCAGGGGTATACTTGTGTCTCGTACAGCTCTAAACTAAGAATGTAGATCTGACTTCTTACAAAGTTCAAAGTGTAGTATCTGCCCTGAAGAAGACATCTTTATTCTTCACGAGGAAAAGGACTTTGCTTTGTTCACTCCCTTCCCCCAACACCTAGAGAACTGTGCCTGGCCACAGGAGCCATTCAAAAAAATATTTATGGAAGAGACAACTGAAGATGGAAACCTAAAATAAGCAGCTCTCCAATCTATCTATTTTGCCATGGCTGCAAAACTTTAACCTCGATACAGCAACGTCTAAGCAAAGAACTGCCCACAGGAGGGTTATGCCGTCCCACTCCCCTTACCCTACAGACAGTGCAGGTATATATTAAGGCAGCTTTGGCAGCAGCCTTTTGGTCATGTCCTTGTTTCTTCTTTTGTCCAGCTTGCTTTTTGGCATTTTTCTGCTGCGACTGAATCTTCTGCTGTCCACGAGCCATATCTAAAAACAGAAGTTGAGGCATTAGAGTGATTAATACCGAGTAATCGAAGTATGGTAATGCTCTCAAGAGTTGAAGACTTACGTTTTATAGAGCTGTCAGTCAAAATGTATGGGTTTTCAAATTCTCACATACAATGCTACTAGAGAATAAATTAGTACGACCACTGTCGAAAACTGTTTTGGTGTACTCTATAAACCTAATAATTCCACTCCCGATATAAATGCAAATGTACATATACACCCAACAGAAATGTTGCATTTCCCAACAGAAATGCAAATGTACATATCCACCCAAAGGCAGTACAAGAATGTCCAGAGTACTTGTTTCCAAAACTGGAAACAATGCAAATTCCAGTTAATAAAATGGATACATAACTTGTGGTATACTTATCAATGGAATACTACCTGCATTCACAAAGAAAAAACTATGGTTACAAGTAACAGGGTCGTATCCAGTGTTAAAGAAAAGAAGCCAGACACAACATACGGATTGTATACAGTTCAAAACAGGCAAAGCTAATCTAGGAGGTGGTGACTGGGGAAAAAAGGGCATGGGGAGCAGTTGATATGTTCTATCTCTTGATCAGGGTAATGGTTATATAGGTGTGTTTACTTGTAAAAACTCACTGAGCTGTACATCTAAGATCTGTACACTTTGCCATACGTAACCTTCAAAACTTTACCAAAAAAGTTTAGCACTATTCCCCAAGCAATTGCTTGATCACTTTGCAAAGGTACTTTCCCTTTCTAGTATTAACTGTCATGAATTAAGATTCTTACAATTTAAGAGAAATTTAGAGCTGTCATCTAAAGGTTCTGAAGGAGATCCTAAGAGCAGTGGGAACTGTTCTCCTAAATACTCAGGTTACATAAAACCACTATGCTATTCTAAATCTTTCTAAACAATTGATCTTTGCAGGATTGCTGGAGAAATTACTAAATAAGATTAAATTAGTTCCCAATTGAGAGAATAAACCTTGTAAAAAGGGTAAAGGTACCTTTACAAAAATGAAAGGTACCACTTTTTACTACTGATAGTCTGAAATGAAGCTAAATGGGTTAAAAATAAATGTCACTGAAAAAGTTACTTTTACTTTTTCATTAAATTTAAGTCTTCGTGGAGCACCTGGGTGGCTGTTGGTTGATTCTTGATTTCAGCTCAGGTCAGGATCTCACGGTTATTGAGTTCAAGCCCCACACTGTCAGTACAGAGCCTGCTTGGGATTCTCTCTCTCCCTCCCCTGCTCTTGCTTGCTCTTCAAATAAACTTATAAAACAAAAACAAAAAACAAACAAACAAAAAAGAACTGCAGAAACTTAAAAAAAAAAATTGAAGTCTTCTCAAACCAAGAAACAGACTCTTAACGATAAAGACCTGATGGTTATCAGAGGTGGGTAGGGGGATGGGTGAAATAGGTGATGGGGATTAAGGAATACACTCATCATGATGAGCATTGAGTAATGTATAGAATTATTGAATCACTAATATTGTACACCTGAAATTAATGTAACACTACATGTTAACTCTACTGGAATTAAAATAAAAACTTAATAAAAAACATTAAAGTCTTCTATTGGACAACACACGTTAAACCTGCTCATAAAGGGCCTATGAGCCCCAGCTACCTTTTAAATATATTGAAATTGGGTCCTAAGTAGAAGTCCTATGTATAGCTTGGACTAGTACTGCAATTAAGTTTTAAACTTCTAAATCACTGCAGGGCATGAACATAACATGGACCTACATCACCTTTAACCAGAAAACAGTACTGGCTTTTTCTGACTGGGATCCTAATTAGTTAATGGATATAAAATCAAAGCATTTCATAGAAGCACATGAGGTTCTCCCCAAAAAAGGAAAAAGGGAAACTGAATACATAAATACACTGCTTGGACAAGTTCCCACTAGTATTTAACACTGAACTGAAAGTCAAGTAAAATATAGAAGAGACTCAATGCTTTTCTAAAAAGCCAGCTATTTTAACAAACTACAAGAATTTTTAGTATGCTAGCCTAATGTAAGAACCCTGTTCCCATATAATGGTAAATATTACCAGATGTGTTAGTCCTTGAACACCAAACTTCCATTTTCGCTTTTCAAAAGCCAAATATTTGTTATTTCCAAGCCAAACGGAATGATTTTAAGTATATTTAAGTACAAATGTTATGGCAGCATATCAAACCTGTTCCCACAGAAACCGTTTTAGATACTTGAGTATGATGTGGATGGTAATGGGTATGCAATCTTTATGTATCCCAGTCTATTATAACATCTTGTATCAGTACCTTATGTTAGAATACTTCAGTCCTCTCAGGCTTCTGAACTCTTCTACACAATGTCTGCCACGCATGCTAACACTGATTTTGCGGGTAACCTCAATTGTTTTAATGCCACTAATTCCAGAAATTTCTTTGATAATTACAAGATATTAGCTATTCTGATACCACTTTCAGGCAGTGCTCTGTACAATGTCATGAGATGAATATTATTTTTAACTTTTCCACCTAGGACTTCTCCTAAAATATAACATTACACCATAGATTTAACCTATTTTCCATTGTCATCTAAAGTAGTAAATAAAACCATAAAAGCTTTGGTAAGTAAAGACTGTTGTCGCTTGTTCTTATTTTTAAAACAGAAAACTGAACACCCCGTAAAGGAAATCGAATCAACAGTCTAAATGCGTGGGGTAGGCCCCTAACTTCCAACAACTCACTGCATTAATTTCCTTTCTGAAAGCAGAAATGCAAACGAACAAGCCACCTGCTTTTGGACAGCTCAACTTAAGAAATGCGCTCAAGCCAAATCGAATTTTCTACAAAATCTTAGGCACAACTTCTTAATTACATACGACAAACTCAGGGGCAACAAGTCACTTACAAATACCTTAAACGCAGATTTTTAATGTTACTCTTATTTACTGCAATTTTCCGAGAGGGCTGCAAAGAGGGAAGTAGAACGAATAAAGAGTTGTTCTAAAATGAAGAGCTTTTACAGGAGGCAACAAGTAAGGAGTGCCCCCTAAGATCCTCTTAAAACCCAAACAACTGAGTAAGAAAAGATTTTTCGATCCAGGAAGTAGGATCATTCTCCATAACCATCTGAAACGAAGAGGCCCAGGCAGTGATCAACATCCTGACCCCCACGTTTTAACTACATCCGTTCACCGAGGGTAGAGAAAAGCACCAGGAGTAAGGTCTATCTCACCCAACACTTGACCGACCCCAGCTGCAGCCCGGCCCACCTTCCTTCCCAACCGGCCTCTCCCGCCTCGGGGAGCTCCTTCCCCGGTCCGGCCACACAGCCCCCACCTACCCGCCACTCCGCACAGATTCCGGCCCGAGACGCGCCTCCCCGAGGCTTTGGCCGCCCCAAACCCGGCCCCTTCGGCCACGGGGAGCCCGGGCCTCGAGAAACCGACCAGCTGCCGCCGCCAAGGGGTAAGGTTACCGCTCCGCTCCGCGGCCTGCAACCCGGCCACCTGCAGGGCCTGGCAGGCGCCCGAGCTCTCCCTCCTGCCCGCGGCCCGCGCTGGGACAGGACGGGCCGCCGCCTGGGAGACGGGGAGGCCGGCGGCCCCTCGCGACCCGCGGCGACCCCGCCGCCGGGCCCCCACCCCGGCTCCCGGACGTCCTGCGGCGTCAGCGCCGCCCCCACTGCCGCTCACCCGGGCCGGGACAGTCTTGCGTCGGAGAGACCGCGCAGCGCGAGAGGGCCGGGGGAGGTGGCCGGAGGGAGAGCAAGGGGGAGCGCGCCCAGCACCGCTTCGGCCTCCTCCACCCGCCAAGGAGGGGAAAGAGGAGAGCGGAGAGCACAACAGCCCGCGCCTCGAACCCGCCGCCGCGCGCGCCCGCCGCCGCCTCAGCCTCGGGGGAGGCCACTACGCTCGTGCCCGCGCACGCCGCGCAGCTCTCCCAGTCGCCCCAGCGCCCGCCCGCTTTTCGCCGCCCACTCGCCTTCCTGCTGCGGCCACCTCCCCCGCCCCTCCTCTGCTCGCACGCCTGCGCCCTTTCCGGTCGCGCAGGCCAATGGCAGCGCGCCCCTATTACATAAGCGCCAGGGGGCGGGGCCTGGCGGCGCCGGCGACCCCTGCGAGACGGGAACTGCAGGGGACGTCGCCCTCTGTCCCCGGCGCCCCTCCTCTCCCGCGTGCGCTATCTAGGCGGCTTCAGCCGGCGCCGCGCCGCGTGTTCGCTGTCCTGCTGGGTGACGGCCCGCGGCGTGTTTCACAAGTCGCTCGCTAGCACACTCACTCGGGCGGCGGCCAGCCTCGGCCCCCGCGGCCCTTCGCACTCGCCTCCCGCCTCGCCGGCGCCCTGCTATGCTGTGGCTCCGGGGACTGGCCGGGAGAGGTGCGCCAGCGCCGCGGCGGCGTGGGACACCGGGCAGCCCGCCACCCGGACGCACCGCCGCCCTCGCCCCCAGTGCGGCCCGTGGGCCCGGCAGCTCCTAATAGGGACGCGGCCTTTGTTCTCTCACCGGCCTCCCTTTACCGCGTTCCCACGGAAACCCCGGTTATTTATTTATTTATTTATTTATTTTACCAATCTGGGGTTTTTAGGGAGTTCAGGATTCCAGCCTCAGTGTTGCTGGCTAGGGCTCCCTGATCGGATTAGCGGACTACTAACTATAAAGAGTTGCTAATATTTGGGGAAATGGCTAAGTTGGGTTGGTTTGGTTTCTCTTGATTTATAGGCCACAACAGCCAACTTCCAGTATCTGATTAAGAGCGATTGCGATTGTAACGATTATTGTATCTGCTGATTATCTGGAAAGGGCATTTTAGACATTGGCTTTATTCTCTCGTGCACCCCCCCACCCCCCCTTGTTGGTTTCTAATTAGATTTATTCGTAACAAGGAAAAGGGAGGCTTTTGCATTTGACCCAGTCACCTTGCCCATAGCCTCCACTCTCCCAAATTTGCCTGTAAGTGCGCAGGAGTTGCTAGTTTAATATAACTACATCCCAGGTTAGCTGGACTGGGATACAAATATTACAACTGAACTGTTTAAAATAACCAGGAAAGGGGCGCCTGGGTGGCTCAGCCGCTTAAGCCTCCGACTTGAGCTCAGGTCATGATCCCACAGTTTGTAAGTTCAAACCCTTCATCAGGCTTTGTGCTGACAGCTCAGAGGCTGTAGCCTGCTTGGTATTCTGTGCCTCCTCCTCTCTCTGCCCCTCCCATGCTCTTGCTCTGTCTCTCTCTGTCTCTCAATAATAAATGTTAAAAAAAATTTTTTTTAATCTCTTTAGTTTTCAGTTGTAAGCTAGTTGTCATCACCACATGTCCAAATAGATATTGACCAAAGGAACTGGAGGTGTCTAGAGAAACCAAAACTTGGCATATCATGAAGCTCTAGCTTAATCAATATTCACCATAACCATAATAACTGTATTAACCTGTCTACTAGAAGGGGATTGTGGTATTTGGAGAACCTAGAGACAGGAAATCCAAAGAGTTGTGTTTGGCCATGAATCAGAGTGGGCAGTGGAAAGGGACAGCGAAATTTGGCCAGCTAAGATAAGTCATCTTAACTAGAGAGGTGATTTTTGCTGTGAAATAGTATTAATATGCCACTTGTTACCAAGGCCTAGGTGAAACATCCATTTAAGCCAGTGTTCCTTAAAATTCTGCATTATACCACCTTTGAGAATTTGGTAAAAGCTAAGGAGTGTGCTCCCGGAAAGTTCATATACCTAAAAACTCAGCCCCATTGGTACAGTTTCTCAACCTTGGCACTACTGACGCTTTGGGCTAGATAATTCATTGTTATGAGGGGCTGCCCTGGGGATTGTAAGATGTGAGGCAACATCCCTGTCCTGTACCCTTTTGAAGTCAGTAGCACCCTATCTCCAGTTCTGACAAAAGAAAAATGTCTCCATACCTTTCCACATGTCTTCTGGGGGTCAAAAAACTCCCTTGGTTGAGAACTACTGCATAGAGGGTGTGGTATTATAGTAACTATATGTTGGTTAGGGCATTTGAAATCTGAAGGGAAAAAAGGAAAAAAGGAATGGATAAGATTCAGCATCTGAGAAGTGACAAACAGTAAAGGAAAGGCGGATGAATTAGCATTACTACCAGCTGGTGTCCTACTTATTCTATAGAAATGTGGCAGCAAATGGGATATGAACGCCTTGGAAGGATTTTTATACACATTTCTGCTTTTAATTGTGAATGCTGCAGTATTTCTACTGACTGGTTTTCTTCTTCTACCTTTAGAAAATTACTCTAGGTTAATATGCAATAAGCATGTGCCTATTTTCAATCCAAAATCACAATCAGATTAAAATGCTTCTCTGGAGACTTGAAAAGACTGATTTATTTGTATTCATGTCTGATTTTCAGGGCTGAGAGAGCTGATGGTTAATCAATATATTATTTCTCAAATGAACGGTTATTCTGAATCACTTTTCCCAATTTATCTGTGATATGTAGGTTAATAGCTAAATATAGGAAAGTGCTTAGCTTAGAGAGGTTCGTTAGAGTATAAAAGAGGCAAGGTCCTGGCCCCATAGGTCCTTCCACTTAGTGATGCATAATAATAGCAATAATGACAACAATAACTCAAAACAAAAATGTTCCCTTTTCTATATCTTATTCTTCTAATCGACTTCTTGTGATTTCTCAGGGCAGGAACCTCTGTTTTCCCAAAGGAATCTCATTCGTTGCTGTGGCTTTAAAATAATGAACTTCGGGGGTGCCTGAGTGGCTCAGTCGGTTGAGCATCTGACTTCAGCTCAGGTCATGATCTCATGGTTTGTGAGTTTGAGCCCTGTGTCAGGTTTTGTGCTGACAGCTCAGAGCCTGGCGCCTGCTTTGGATTCTGTGTCTCCTCTCTCTGCCCCTCCCCTGCTTGTGCTCTCTTTCTCTCTCAAAAATAAATAAACATTAAAAAAAATTTTTTTAATAATAAAATAATGAACTTCAGATGACCCTACATCTATCTTCTAGTTCAACTCTCTTCTGATTTCTAAACTGATATATCCAAATGCCTATTTTCCATTTCCACTTTAATGTTTTATAGACATTTCACATTTAATACCATATGGTATTGAATCAAAGAAGCTATTGATGGTAAATCACATTTATCTCCACCAAGATAAAAAAAAAAAAATTACTGCCACTTGTACTATGGCATATTGCTAAGATACCCTTGATTGTACAGTATATCTCAATTTCAGAGATGTTAGAATTGGTTTTTAAAATACTGCAATTTATTAGAATAGCATCAAAAAGAATAAAATACTTAGGAATAATTTTACAAAGAAGTGCAAAACTTATATTCTAAATGCTACAAAACATTGTTGAAAGAACTTAAAGAAAACCTAAATAAATGGAAAGGCATTCCATGTACATGGATCAAAAAATGTAATATTATAAAACTAGCAATATTCCCCAAATTTATCTGCAGATTCAGTGCTTCCCCTATCGAAATCTCAGCTGTCATTTTTGCATAAATCAACAAGCTTATTTTGAGATTCACCTGGAAATTCCAAGGAACTCGGGGTAAAATAAGAAATAGATTTGGTCTTCAACCCCGTTCCCAGCACAAAGCTCCTAAACCCTTGGAATTTCCTGAGTGATAGGAGTGTCTTTTGTCATTGATAAGGAGCTCCTTTTGAGCTTACCTGAATTTATGCTAATGCGTGGCTTAGGGTGGGGCTCCTAGATGGTCTCCAGATAGGACTGGTGAACATATCAAACAAGGGAGTAGAGAATTAAAACTGTCTTTTTTTTTTTTTTTTTTAATGTTTATTTCTTTTTGAGGGAGGGGTGGGAGGGGCAGAGAGAGAGGGAGACACAGAATCTGAAGCAGGCTCCAGGCTTTGAGCTTAATCAACTGAGCCACCCAGGAGCCCCAAGGATTAAAACTTTCATCAACAATAGCCAGACTATTGAAAAGAGCCCAAGAGTCCATCAATAGATGAATGGATAAAGAAGATGTGGTATATAGGGGCACCTGGGTGGCTCAGTGGGTTAAGCCTCAGACTTCAGCTCAGGTCTTGATCTTGTGGTTTGTGAGTTGGAGCCCAGTGTTGGGCTCTGTGCTAACAGCTCAGAGCCTGGAGCCTGCTTTGGATTCTATGTCTCCCTCTCTCTCCTCCTTCCCCTGCTCACACTCTCTTTCTCAAAAACAAACATTAAAAAAAGAAGATATTTTATATAAATATATATATATATACACACACGCATATATATTCCATTATATATATTATATATGTATTCCATTATATATATTATATATATATTCCATTATATATATTCCATTACATATATATTATATACATATATATGTATATATAATATATATGTAATGGAATATTACTCAATCATCAAAAAAGAATGAAATCTTGCCATTTGCAATGACGTGGATGGACCTAGAGTGTATTATGCTAAGTGAAATAAGTCAGAGGATGGCAAATGCCATTTGATTTCACTCATCTGTGGAATTTAGAAATTAAAACAGATGAACATATGGGAAGAAAAAAAAGGGAAAGGGAAGCAAACCATAAGAGACTCTTGACAATAGAGAACAAACTGAGGGTTGATGGAGGTAGGGAAGTGGGGGATGGGCTAAATGGGTGATGGGTATTAAGGAGGGCACATGTTACAACGAGCACTGGGGGCTATATGTAAGTAATGGATCACTAAATTCTCCTGAAACCAATGTTGACACTATATGTTAACTAGAATTTAAATAAAAATTTGGAAGAAAAAAAAAAAAAACCTTTCAGCCCTAACCACTAAGCTCTAGGAAGGCAAAGGGAGGGGGCTGGAGATGAAGCTCTATAAAAACTATTGAGCAAGATTAGATGAGCTTCCAGGTTGGCAAACTCATCCACATGCTGGGAAGGTGGCACACCCCAGTTCCATGGGGACAGAAGCCTCTGCACCTGGGACCCTTCTGAACTTTGCCCTATGTACCTCTTTATCAGGCTGCACATCTGTATCCTTTATAATGTCTTTTATAATAACAGTTTAGGGGCGCCTGGGTGGCGCAGTCGGTTAAGCGTCCGACTTCAGTTCAGGTCACGATCTCGCGGTCCGTGAGTTCGAGCCCCGCGTCGGGCTCTGGGCTGATGGCTCAGAGCCTGGAGCCTGCTTCCGATTCTGTGTCTCCCTCTCTCTCTGCCCCTCCTCCGTTCATGCTCTGTCTCTCTCTGTCTCAAAAATAAATAAACAAAAAAAATTTAAAAAAAAAATAATAACAGTTTAAACATAAGTAAATGTTTCTCTGAGTTTTGTGAGCTGTTCTAGCAAATTAATCAAACCTAAGGAGGTGATCATGGGGACCTCTAATTTATAGCAGGTTAGTCACAAGCACAGGTAACAGCCTGAACTTGCTACTGACATCTGAAGGGCGGGGGTGGTGGCAGAGGGCACTGTCTTGTAGGACTGAGCTGTTAACCTGTGAGACCTGATGATATCCCCGGGTAGATAGTGTCAGAATTGAGTTAAACTGTAGGACACCCAGCTGATGTTGCAAAATTGTTTGATGTTTGGAAAACCTACATGTCTGGTGTCAGAAGTGAAGTAGTGTTGTTCTGAAGTATTGGGAGTAGAGGAGACACGGGGAGGAGGAGTCTGCTCTCTCTTTACATCAGAATAGCCAAAACAACGTTGAAAAGAGGACCCAAGTTGGACGACTTACCCTTCCCAATTTCAAAACTTGGCCATAAAGCTACAGTAATTAAGACTATGGTACTTGGAGAAGAACAGACATTTGGGGGGCACCTGGGTGCCTCAGTCCATTAAGCATCTGCCTTCGGCTCAGGTCATGATCTTGCTGTCATGATTTCAAGCCCCACATCAGGCTCCCTACTGTCCACACGGAGCCTGCTTCAGATCCTCTGTCCCCCCTCTCTTTCTCCCCCTCTCCTGCTTGCACACACACTCTCTCACAAAAATAAATAAATAAAAAGTTAAAAAAAAATAAAAAAAAAACCCCAGGCATTTGGTCAATCAGATAGACTTGAGAACCCAGAAATATTCACACTGATTTCAACACAGATGCCAAGAAAATTCAACAGGGAAAGAATAGTCCTATCAACAAATGGTGGGGGAACACTTGGATATCCACATGCAAAAGAATGAAATTGAAACCTTATCTTATGCCGTCCACAAAAATTAATCAAAATGGATCACAGACCTAGGTGTAAATGCTAAAGTATAAAATTTTTAGGAAGAAAATATAGGAATAAATCTGCATGACTTTCAGTTAAGCAAAGCTTTCTTAGATATGACCCCAAAAGCATTCATGACAAAAGAAGTAACCTATTTAAATAATGGGTAACAAATCTGAGTAGATATTTCTTCAAAGAAGATATACAAATGGCCAATGTATACAAGAAAAGGTGCTCACTGTTATTAGCCATCACGGAAATACAAATCAAAATACTGAGATAGTATTTCACACCTACTAAAATGGTGGATGTAATAAAAAAAGACCGGAATTACGTGTTGGAGTGGATGTGGAAAAAATGGGACCCCCATACTTGCAATGTAAAATGGTGCAGCCTCTTTGGAAAATATTCTGGCAGTTCCCCAAAAGGTTAAATGTAGGGCTGCCATACGATTCAGGAATTCCTATTCTAGATCTATATCTGAGAGAAAGGAAAACATACATCTACTCAATAGCTTGTACATGAATGCTCAAAATAGCATTTTGGCTATTTGTAATAGGCAAAAAGTAGAAACAACGCAAATTTTCATCAACTGATGAGTTGATAAATTAAAGTGGTAGAGATATATATATATACACACACACCATATATATATATATATATACACACACACCATATATATATATACACACACCATATATACACATTTTATATATATAATAATTATATATATTATATTTTTATATTATATAATTTATACCATATAATAATAATTATATATATAATATGGAATATATATAATATTCCATTTAAGGAATATATATATATTTTTAAAAAAAAAAATCCCTAAATGGAATATTATACACCCATAAAAATGCATGAAGCACTGAGACATATTACAACATGGCCAAATACTGAAAACATTATGCTAAGTGAAAGAAACCAGTCACAGAAGATCATATATTGTGTGATTTAATTTATATGAAATGTCAAAAATAGGCAAGTCTTTAAAGATGAAGTAGATTAGTGGTTGCCTAGGGCTGGGAGAATTGGAAGGAGATGGGAAGTATATGGTAATGGGTACAGACTTTCTTTTGGGATGATGAAAATGTTTTAAAATTGACTGTGGTGATGATTGCACCACTCTGAATATACTGCAAACTACTGAATTGTGTACTTTAAATGAGTGATTTGTATCTTATGTGAATTATATCCCAATAAAACTGTTATATTAAAAAAATTTTTTTTAATGCTTATTTATTTTTCAGAGACAGAGACAGAGACAGAGTGTGAGTTGGGGAGAGACAGAGAGAGGGAGACACAGAAACCAAAGCAGGCTCCAGGCTTCAAGTTGTCAGCACAGAACCCCACGTGGGGCTTGAATTCACAAACCGCGAGATCATGACCTGAGCCGAAGTTGGATGCTTAACTGACCGAGCCACCCCCCTACCATGGGGCCTTGCTATATGCCTTCCCCTCTCTTGTATGCCCTGCCCTCCCTTCCAGTATGTCTACTTTATATTCCTTCTTCAAATTCCAGCTAAAATATCACATTCTCAGAAAAGCGTTCCTTCCTTGAGCCCCCATCTAAATGAGGATTCCTCTGTGTGGAGAAAAAGGAATTCTCATACACTGTTGGTGGGAATGTAAACTGGACAGCCATTGTGGAAAACAGTGTGGAGGTTCCTCAAAAAATTAAAAATAGAGATACCATATGATCCAATAATTCCACTATTCAGTACTTACCCAAAGAAAACAAAAACACTAATTCAAAAAGACATATGCATTCCTATGTTTATTGCAGCATTATTTACAATAGCTAAGATGTGGAAGCAACCTAAGTGTCCACTGATAGATGAGTGGATAAGGGAGATGTGGTACACACACACGCACACACAAGTGTGCACGCACATTGGAATATCACACAGTCATGAAAATGGATGCGATCGTGCCTTTTGAGACAACATGGATGGACCCAGAGGGTATTATGCTACGTGAAATAAGTCAGAGTGAGAGAGACAGATACCACATGATTTCACTCATATGTGGAATCTAAAACAAAAATAAATAATCGAAAAGCAAAATCAGACCTATACATACAGAGAACAAGCTGATGGTTGCCAGAGGGAAATGGTGAGATGAGCAAAATGGGCGAAGGAAAGAGGGAGATACAGACTTCCAGTTATGGAGTAAATACGTCATAAGAATAAGACGCACAGCAGAGGGAATATAGTCAATAATATTGTAACAGCAATATACGGCGACTACACGTGTGGTGAATATAGCATAATGTGTAAACCTGTCAAATCACTATGTTGCACATCTGAAACTGATATAACATTGTCAATTATACTCAAATAAGAAAATTAAAAAAAGAGAGAAACACAAATACAAAAGGCAATTCTAAGAAAGGGAAGCATTTTATACTGTCGACTATGCTCATGAAAGTAAAAATATTGAATACAAAGAATAGAAAAGCTATAATGGAGTGGGGTGTGGAACAGTATTTGGGTGGATGGCGTCAAGGTTATCGATTCCTTTAAGGGTGGCTAATGAATGCAGGAAAACCTTCAGGTACTTACTTTTACAAAGAGCTCCGTTGGGGCACCTGGGTGGCTCAGTCGGTTAAAGCGACCCACTCCAGCTCCAGCCACGATCTCATGGTTCATGAGTCCAAGCCCCACACTCAGATCACGGAGCCCACTTGGGATTCTCGCTCTCTCCTCTCTCTGCCCCTCTCTTCCTCATGCTTTCTCTCTTGGTCCCTCAAAATAAATAAACAAACTTAAAAAAATAATAAAAAGAGCTTTGCTGAGGTGTAACTGACACACAATAAACTGAATATACTTAAAGTGTTAACAAATAAACAGACAAACAAGGATTCGTCTGGTTTAGTACTCTTGTAGCACTCTGTACTTTTCATTCTTAGTAATTTATTATAAATATAGACATCATATTCACATATACATAAACACGTATGTATATATATACAACCATATATAATTATATATATAAGTTCGTGGAATATATGTAAATTTTTCCTTCCCATTTGACTCCTAAAACAATAATATGTAACATTTCTGTATTGCCTACTCTCTACCAGGTACTATTACATATACTTGATAGTACTTCACACATTTTCATTCATGTAATTGTGTCAACAATTCTTAGGTAACTGAGGTATAAAATGGTTAAGTAAGTTACCCAAGATTACATGACTAGAAAGTGGAAAAGATTTTTAAGTTTATTTATTTATTTTTGAGAGAGATCGCGTGAGAGAGCGGGAGTGGAGGTAGGGCAGAGAGAGAGAGAGAGGGAGAGAGAGAATCCCACCAGCGCAGAGCCCAATGCAGGCCCGATGTGGGACCCAAACCCACCAACGAAGAGATCGTGATCCCAGTGGAAGTCGGACACTTACCCAACTGAGCCACCCAGGCACACTGAAGGTGGAAAATATTTGACCCCGGCAGTCTGGTTCCAGAGCCTGGGCTGACTGTTCTACACCACAACGGAAGGCCCATAGCTCCCTGGTTACCCCTGTGTAACCAGCATTGAGCACAGTGCTTGGCAGGGTGTAAGCATCAATAAACACTTGTCGAATGAAGATACACCTGAATGATCCCTCCATTAGAGGAGGTTAGAAGTCCTCCTCTAAGTATCACAGAGCATGCTGTAATAGCATTTACACAGCGATAATAATGTAGATATGGATCTAACCACAATTATAACTACAAATATAACTTAATTGGGAGGATGCAGGGATGCGAAGTCGAGGCAGGATGGGGCCAAGGAGGTGGGAAGAGCACTGAAAGCGAGCTAAATTCTTACTTGCCACAGTGGGAAGTCCTTGGATGATGCGTAACACTGAGAAAAACTTGCAGGAAATGGTAGTATAAGAATATTTTGCAGAAGTGTAGAGGTAAATACCAAAAGAATTGACGGACAGGATTGTACACAGCTGTGGCTGAAAAGAGAGAAAACGGCAGGCAGGAAACTGAAACTGTTTTTCCTAACTAGCCTGGTAGGACTAGTAGGGTGGTTTAACTGTGCGCGTGCGTTACTGTGACGAAACAAAAACTAACTGAACAAAATAATCTGCGTTTCTAATCATTTTCTAACCGTATCTGTTTCCAGGCAGTATGTATGTCTTCATAGTGCTCGGTGCTTCAGAAAGACGGATGAACAATTCCGGGTATTATAATGAGTCCAGGTTTTATTAGCACCTTGGCATCTCCCTGCAGTTAGTCTCTGCTTCTCATTCCAGGTAAGGACATGCCTTGGCTTCCCCTGTTCCATTTTTCTAGTTCTCAGCATACCGTCTTTATCTTTAGACTCAGGCAGCTGAATGAGCTAGGGGGAAAAGTATCCAAAATGTAATGTGCCTGTCCTTGCTGCCTTTACATTATTACTCTTAAACAGGTGGAAACACCAAGACAAAACAGAAAAGTCAAGAATGGAGTGTTTCATTCTTCCCCAGACAGCAATTCATACAGATGTCTACTGGGTGAGGGCCTTTGCCTTGATCTTAACCAGAGAGCTGTCTTGGTCTAGCTGATGGCTTTGATTTTGTCCAAAGTCCACTGATTGCATTGGTGGCGGCGGGCTGATTCCATACGGAGAAATCTGTCCTGAAAATGACTCCTGTAGTTTCCCCTGACTTCTGCTGATCTGCAGAGACATTTTTCTAACGTCTCCACTTTGAACCATTACTTTGGAGGAGAGAAGACAAGAAAAAAGCATTTAGTTGCACTCTGAAATGTAACTACTTTTTGGCTGAGTATGGTTATTAATGTTTCTAATTACATGCTTAATTATATTCTGTGTTTGATTTTAATAGTAGTTAAGCCACTGAGACTCCGGAGAATGTTTAATGGTTGATTCCCCAGATATAAAATGAAAGAGGGGGTTTGAGTGACTTCCCAGACCCCTCTAGTCCTTGAACGTCTATGACTTGATGACTCAACATGAACTTCATGGTCTTTTAAAAGAACTCTATTTATGAAAGGCAGAATTAAAACCACTCCAAACTCCATCCGGCTGCATTTTTTTTTTTTTTTTTTTAAGGTATGCTTCACACCCAGTGCAGAGCCCAGTGCAGGGCTTGAACTCATAACCCTGAGATCAAGACCTGGATGCTTAACCAACTGAGCCACACAGGTGCCCCACCCAGGTACACATTTGAAACCAAGGGTGCTCACTATTTACATAGAAGATGACAATGTAGTTTCTGCATACTATAGGAGAACTCTAAGTGTTTGAGGGATGGGTAGAAAATAGTGTGAAGAAGGAAACGCTTGTTTGAAATTAATGTCACTGTGTTCATCATGTTTTTTGTTTCCCGTGTCTTATGGCGTTTTAATATTTGGGAGGCCTTCCAGCCCCAGGGAGAGACTGCCCCTCCCGGTGCTAGCTACTTCCTGAGGATAATGGCAACCTGCCTAGAACTATGCCTTCTGTATGCACGTATAGTCTCGTGTGTATCCCCTCAACACTCTCCCTGACTCTCCGACAGCACACCAGTGTTAACCCCGACCTAAGTCATCCCAGGGCCAGGTACCAGTCAATCAGAGATCATCCCTATAGCCCCAAACTGGCCTGAATTATTCAAACTGGCTAATTCTAAAATGTTTGCTCTGCCCAGCCTTGACTTTCCCACACAAACCCCGATAAAGGCGCTGGCCTAGGCTTTCCCCTGGCTTCTGCTTCTGTGTCCTAACTACAACCTGGTACCCCCCCCCCCCGTGACCCTGCGTGGTATGGCGGGCCCCCTTCTCTGTGGTAATGTAAGTAATAAACTCTTTTTTCAATGGCATTGACCTCACCATATCGTCATTCCATTACTTCCATAAATTAAAATCTCATGGGTACAAATGAGACAATGATCTACATTCAGTGTTTGTTGAGTGTGGAAACTGGGAGAATTCCCTGGCCTCCATGTTCTTTGTAGGTATGGTTGGCTCACCTGCTTAGGACACCTTACAAATGATAATCCAGACTTCTAACTCAGTCCCCACGCAGGCCATGTAGCTTTATAGCATTTCATGATCACGCATCCAACCCCGAGACTGGGTCAAATTCTCAAAATAAATGTTTTATCTTAAAGTATAATGTGACAGGCATGTGGGGATAGAGGTGGAGAATGACAGATAATCACTTCAGCTTGTTGTTTTGGAACCATTAGTCATAGGACATGCCCTACTGAAGCTAGGTCCCTAGTACTGTCTTCCCATATAAAACTGAATTCATAAAGAAGACATCCAGATGGCCAACCGACACATGAAAAAATGCTCAACATCACTCTCATCATCAGGGAAATACAAATCAAAAGCACAATGAGATACCACTTTACACCTGTCAGAATGGCTAACATTAACAACTCAGGCAACAACAGACGTTGGCGAGGATGCAGAGAAAGAGGGTCTCTTTTGCACTGCTGGTGGGAACGCAAACTGGTGCAGCCACTCTGGAAAACAGTATGGAGGTTCCTCAAAAAATTAAAAATAGAACTACCCTACTACCCAGAAACTGCACTGCTAGGTATTTATCCAAGGGATACAGGTGTGCTCTTTCGAAGGGACACATGTACCCCCATGTTTATAGCAGCACTATCAACAATAGCCAAAGTATGGAAAGAGCCCAAATGTCCATTGACAGATGAATGGATAAAGATGTGGTATATATATACAGTGGAGTATTACTTGGCAATCAAAAAGAATGAAATCTTGCCATCTGCTACAACGTGGAGGGAATTAGAGGGTATTGTGCTACGCGAAATTAGTCAGAGAAAGACACATATCATATGACTTCCCTCATATATGGAATTTAAGATACAAAACAGATGATCATAAGGGAAGGGAAGCAAAAATAATGTAAAAACAGGGAGAGGGACAAAACATAAGAGACTCTTAAATACAGAGAACAAACTGAGGGTTGCTGGAGGGGTTGTGGGTGGGAGGATGGGCTAAATGGGTCAGAGGCATTAAGGAAGACACTTGTTGGGATGAGCACTGGGTGTTGTATGTAGGGGATGAATCACTGGAATCTACTCCTGAAATCATTATTGCATTGTATGCTAACTAACTTGCATGGAAACTAAACACTAAAAAATAAATAAAAAACTGAATTCACGATTATGTCAAGCCTCTTATCGATGATAATAGCTATAATTTGGCCACTTACTGTGTGTCTCTAATCCTCACATCAGACCTTCACAGTTAGGTCTGATTATCCCCAATTTTTTGATGAAAAAACTGAGGCTCCAAGAGGTTACTTTTGTCACTGTCCCACAGCTACAGGGTGGGGAGCTAGTAAGTAAAAGAGCCAGAACTGGGAATGGAAAGCTGATTCTAAACCCTGCCTTCTTTCCCCCACACCACGCTGCCTCAGGAATGCATTCCAGCGTGGAGAATTTCTGTGCCTGTGCACTGCTGATGCCCTGCATCAGATTTAAACAGTGGTTAACATGGGCAGCAAGCTTCTCTCTGTTGCTACGACTATGCCCTGTTGCTCTTTTGGGTAGCCACAGGGATATCTCTTATCATGTCTGGCTCTTGTTTCTTAATCTGAAAAAACAAGGGATTTGGAGTAGACAGCTGTCTTTTATGATAACAACTTGGATTCTTTTTTTTTTTTTTAACGTTTATTTATTTTTGAGACAGAGAGAGACAGAGCATGAACGGGGGAGGGTCAGAGAGAGGGAGACACAGAATCCGAAACAGGCTCCAGGCTCTGAGCTGTCAGCACAGAGCCCGACGCGGGGCTCGAACCCACAAACCGCGAGATCATGACCTGAGCCGAAGTCGGACGCTTAACCGACTGAGCCACCCAGGCGCCCCACAACTTGGATTCTTAAAATACGCTGGTCACTTTGCTACATCTGATGTATGAGAAATTTATATTTCATAGCCTTCTTATTTCCAAAGTAGGTTTGGAGTACCCAAATACCCAAGTGTTCACTTTATTTAGCTGACATTTTAACTTTTTTTTTCTTTCTTATAATTTCAGAAAGTCAACAAAGAACATGAATTGGTTAACCTTAAAGTGAGCTATCTTTAGTGGCCTGGAATTTAAAGGACAAATAAGAGAAGGATGTCTTTAATAAACAAGTGATGTGTCATTTGGGACAAATGCAGCGTGACATGTGGGTTCCTCCAACACAGTCATCAGGATACTTCAGCATACCTGGCATAGTTCACATTTGCAAGGTGTATGTGTGTGTATGCGTCAACCTTAGTGTTTAATTTCACTACTCGTCCGTCTCAGCAGGGCTTGTGCTTCCGGCGGTCTTTCTGCCCGTGAGGACAGGTGTATACACAGATTCTTCTTGTGCCTGATCTATATTTTGGCATGTGGCTTACACAGGTCAGACGTTTGGCTCACCAGAATCTGTGACCAGGATAGTATATTATTATCTGGCCCACCAGGGGATTGGACCCAAAGCGAAGCCAACTATTCTCACCAATCAGTTCAGGAAATGTGACATTTTCACATCAGCTGGGCCATTCATGCTACTTCTTTGTGTCTCCGTTTCTACATTTTTTTTCCCCCAGAGATAATAACACCTCCGTGACACTTAATGGGAGCCAATATTTTGCCCGACAGAATATGTTGACTGCAGGCTGTTAACTGGCTTATAAGATAATCCAATTAACTGGAGAGAAAGACAGTATACAATGTTAAAAACAGTTGCATTGATTAAAACCTAATTACAACTAAGTTGAAAATTGGCTTTTTTTTAAAAAGAACTTTTTCAGTTTGGAGGAAATTCAATAGGGGGAAAAGAAAAGGAAAGAAATTGAAAGAAATAGGAAGAGAATTTTTCCTGTTTTTGAGTCAAAACTTTTTGAGTAAACATATCTATTCCAACCCCTGTTTTTCTTACTCATCAATAAAATGCAGCATCCCATAAAATTTGCTATAATATGATGCTCCAGAGTTCTTTAATTATCAGATAAAGTCTCTTTTGCTGTTACATTATTATTGTAATTAGAGTGTACTTTTCAGCTGGCCCAGCATTTTTTTTTTCATAATATAAATGCTTAGTCTGATTTGTGATCAAAAAAGCGGCAGAGTTAAAAATTCAGGTCATAAACATGTATTGAAATGGGAATGAAAGTAGCAGTTCCAAAATATTGGAAATGCGGCTGAATAAGCATTTACGGCAGGGCGTGATCCTGAATAATGCCAACATATCTGGTTGCTGCCTCGTTGGGAAATGGATGAGTCGACTCGCTAGACAAGTCCAACCGAGACTAACATGAGGTTCTGAAACTATGGGACAGCTCTCACCTTCTGCTCCCATAGGATGATGTTTGTCAGCTTAGAAAAAATTGCCAAGCACTGTGTTTTTCAATAAGACAAAACGGGCCATAGGGTTTTAATGTCAGAGCAGGGCTTTGGTATGATCAGTGGAGTTCGTTTCTGAGAGCAGCTGACTGATGTTCTGCATTTTCCAGCTGAATACTTCACATGCCATGTCACTGACTCCCTCACACCAAAACCTCAAGTGTCCCTGTGCCATGATGCACCTGCAGAATTACTAATGGACAGTCATTTTCCACCCTCTAAACATATGATCAATCTATCTGCTAAAAGGAATTCTGGCTCCACAAATGTGAGTTTTATTTTCTTATTCATCTTCTTCCTCTTTCCAAACAAAAAATAAGCGAGACAACTGTTGAAAATTTCTTGCATCGTTCCTGCTTCACTGCCATCCCAAAGTATGTGTCAGAGAGGGGAAATGTAGAGGGACTGTCTTAATTCAGTGTGCAGACTAATTGGGAATCCCTCTGGAAATTTATGGAAAACAAATCAAGGACTGCTCAAATGAAATAATCATGAGATTGATCCTATATATAAAACATGTTGATTTCTATGAATAACTCAAAATATCTAATCTGCTTACTTACTGGCCTCTTTGTAATTATAGGGAATATTTTTTCTTTTTCTCTTTACGTCATTTACTTCTGTTACTTTGAATTTGCCTTCACAGCAGGTAAAGCATTTCCTTAATGCTTTTTCCGTAAAAAGAGTAGTATTTAAGGATCTGTTAGGAAGGAATTTAGAAATAGAAGAGTCCTAAAGTTTGCAGGAAACCATCAAAGACGTCCAAATAGCCAAAGCAATCATGAGAAAGAAGAACAAAGCTGAAGGCATCATGCTCCCTGATTTCAAACTATATTAAAAAGCTATAGTAATTAAAGCAGTGTGATACGGGCATAAAAACAGACACATAGATCAATGGAAAGGACTAGAGAGCCCAGAAATAAATCCATGCATTTAGTCAATTAATTTATGACAAAGCAGTCAAGAATGTACAATGGGGGAATGACAGTCTCTTCAATAAATGGTATTGGGAAAACTGGACAGCCATGTGCAAAAGAATGAAAATTGACCACCACCTTATGCCATATATAAAAGTTAGCTCAAAATGGATTAAAGATCTGAATGTAAGTTCTGCAAGCATACACTATGGAAAACAGCATGGAGTTTCCTCAAAAAATTAAAAATAGAACTAACATATGATCCATCAATTCCACTTTTGGGTATGTACCTGAAGAAAACAAAAACACTGATTGGAAAAGATATGTGCATCCCCATGTTCATTGCAGCAGTATTTACAAAAGCCAAGATATGGAAACAACCTAAATGTCCATCAGTGGATGGAAGAATGGATAAAGCTGTAGTAAATATATACAATGGACTATTACCCCGCTATAATAAAGAATAAGATCTTGCCATTTGTGACAATATGGATGAATCTTGAGGGAATTACACTAAGTGAAATAAATTAGACAGAGAAAGGCAAATAATATATGACCTTTCTTATATGCAGAATCTAATATAAATATATATAACATATATATTATAAATATATATATATATATAATATATATATATCTCAAGCTCACAGCTATGGAAAACAGATTGGTGGTTGCACAAGAGGGGGTGGGAGAAGGTTGGGTGTGGGAGCAGTGGATGAACTGTTTTGTGAGGTTTTTTAGCTTAAATAAATTGAGTTTTAAAAAAATCTGTTACTAGTGGTGAAGCATGGAGAAGCTCCATAGCTGCTGGGCACTGGTGGGAGTGGGGAGGCTGTGGCCACGGTGAGCCCAGTGGGGGTGGGAGATGGTGCACTTGGTGCATCCTGTGAACTGTGAGAGGGGAGAACTGCAAAGTCTCTCTCCCAGAAGAAGGAAATTGTGCAAAGGCAAATCAGAATAAGCACCATTTTTTTTTCTAGTAGCAAATATCCTCAGGCAAAGATTGGCGTTCAGATTTAAATCAGATTTAAATCACCCATTTAGTTCTATGTCTCGCAGAGTGAATTTCATGTTAAAGGTCTGCAGGTCTTTTCTATTAACAGAAGTAATCAGCTATTTGCCATTATTCATTTAAATTAGAAATGTGCATGTTTTCTGTTGAGTCCTTTCCTCTGCCACCTGGTGGATTTTGCTTAAAACTGCAGTAATAATGTCCTGAGTTGAACATGTCATATAATTCAGCCATAAAGAGGGAATGAGATTCTGACACATGGATAAGCCTTGGAAACATGATGCTAAGTGAAATAAGTCAGACACAGAAAGACAAACACTGTATGGTTCCACTTATGTGAGATATCAAGAATAGAAAAATTGGGGGTGCATAGGTGACTCAGTCAGCTGAGCGTCTGACTCTTGATTTTGGCTCACAGTTGTGATATCGAGCCCCACATTGGGCTCCCTGCTGAGCATGGAGCCTGCTTAAGATTCTCTCTCTGTCTCTGTCTGTCTCTCTCCCTCTGCCCCTGCCCCTTGCTCGTGATCTCTCTCTCTCATGGGGGGGGGGTGTGGTGGGGGAAAGACAAATTCACAGAGACAGAAAGTAGAATACAAGTTTCCAGGGCTGGGAGAGAGGGGAATACGAAATTATTGCTTAACGGTTATAGAATTTCTGTTTAGGGTGATGCAAGAGTTTTGGAAATGGATTATGGTGATGGTCACACAACATTATGAGTGTACTTACATGCCACTGAATCATACACTTAAAAATGGTTAAAATGGTAAACATCATGTTGTATGTATTTTACTGTAATAAAACAAATTTTAAAACACGTTAAATATCATTCTTTTATGATTAAGATAATTAGAGTCATTACTCTTAATGGGCTGTCAGTAATTGTCATGCGGTTTTCCCATGAGGCATCCCAGAACCCATGCCACATAGTTGATCATTATAAAGAAGATCATATTTTATTAAAGGAATAAAGTTATAATCGAGAGTTACATTTGGGAATACATGAGCAAGGAAGCAGGAATGTGTAAGTTTCAGAGATGACCAGAAATATGCCATAAAAGCCAAGACGTTGTAACAGTTGTCACGGCTTAAGACTATTGTGTATGTTTACACACGAGATAGAGAGGGCATTAGGGGAAGGCAGCACCTGACTCTGGACACCCACCAGGGCAAGGGTGACCCTGTGCAAGGGGTCTGGTAATGTCAAATATGGTTCAGAAAAATGGCGTGCCTCAGAAGACAGAACAGTGGGGCAGAGAATCTGGAAATCTGGAAAGGGAGCCATGACAGAGAGGTACGCCTGTGATATAAAATAGACATTTGGGAGGCCGATACACGACAGCCAATCTCCCAGCCACTGGGAGGGACAAAAAGCAGGACTCTAGTTCCAGGGAGGAGTTAAGAATCTACTCAGTTTTATAGATCAAGAACTTGGAAATAAGGAAAACTAGCCTAAGTTTTGATAATATTTATATCCTTCAATTTAACAATTTGTTTATAGGGAATTGATTCCATAGAAGTAATTATTTAGCACAAAGACGTAACTATTAATACAAACATTTTAATAGCAACAGCACTTAAAATAATGAAAATTACTATTAACTGAAAGGCACAATAATAAGGAAATCCATACAACAAAACATGTAGTCATTAAAAATCCTATCATGGAAGAAATCCCAAAGGGTTGTAAATATGGTTTCGTTTCTGTAAATACTAGAGACTGTTCTTTGGTTAGACAGTACTTATGTAAGAACTCCACTGGAAAAAAATAAAAGGAGATTACACTGTCAACATTTTATATCAGAAGCCCTCTATGTTACTCAGAACTTCTTTTCATCGCAGAGAGAGATCATGGGATAAGAGAGGTCTTTCTTTTGCTCATTTCATTCATGTTGTTAAAATGTTTTATCACCTTTGTATGCTTTACTGAAAGAATGCTTTTATAAAGTCTTGCATGGATGCAGAGACCAAAAAAAAAAAAAAAAAACCTATATAAAAAACGTTTGCTTCTGTTATTGCAGAGGGGCTCTGCTCGGTAATAAATACCAGCTTCATTCATGCATTCACTGAACCCCTACCTTGTGCCCAGTTAACAGTAGACAGAGCCCTTGTTTATAGGTTGCTTACACTCTAAGGCAGGGAGGCAGACGACCAATCAGGACACTACGCATGACTGTGGGCGGTGATTGATGCTATTTACAAAATAACAGGAGACAGCAAGACTGGAGTGGCCACTTCCCGGACAGTTCAGGAAAGGCCTGATGACCAGCTATGTATGTCCACCAGGTGGAAGTGTCCTGCACTTGACACTTCTATTGAATAATAAATCATGTCATTTCATACAACTCATATTTATCTGCTCTGCGTTCAAGTATGGCAGGAGGCAGGTGGTGTATTATTGAGAAGGAGCTTTCAAGAAATGTCATTCTTGACTCACTTCACAATTTATTGAAAAGCCAGAAAAAGTATTACCAGATCATTAATCCAGACGTTACAAAATGAGCTCAACATTTTTCTGTCCGGAAAATGTCTAGGACATGACTCTAAGTGGATCCTGCCCCAAAGCTGCTAGACCAGGGTGCAAATACCTAACTGTGGTGCCCAGCCAGCGTGCCAACTTAGCCCGTCCTCTGCCTCACCTGTCCTCCACCAGACTCTGCTGTGCCGGTGCTTCTGCTACTGCCTCCAGAGTTGATCAGACTCATTCATTCAGTGGACATTTCCTGAGTGCCTACTGCACACCCTGTGCACACAGAGCTTGTAGCCTAGTAGAAAAGGCAGACAATTAAACAAGCAATTACAACAAATTGTAATCATGCGATAATAAGCTGCTTCAGGGATTCTGAGCATAGAGCACAGGGAGAGTCATGAGAAAAGGGAAGCCAAGGACTTGCCAGTTCTCTTTACCCATCATTTTTCTAACAGAACATTTTCAAACCTACACTGAGGCGGAGAGAATAACAGAATGAAGTCCCATCTCCATCAGCCTGCTTCAGTGACTATCAATTCATGGTCAGTCTTGTTTTCTCTATGCCTCTTCCATTTGACCAACTCTCCTCCCCTACTCCTTGGATTATTTTGAAGCAAATCCCAGACATGGTTTTATTTGAAAATATTTGTGTATTTATTTTATCTTCAGCTCCCGGTACAATATCTGCTCATGGTAGGCACTCACTGGCTGAACTAATTTGTTTGCTAAACCAATAAACACTTGAGTAGACGGAAGAAAGGCACATACGAAGGACATTGTCTGCCATATTGGAGTTTGGACTCAGTTCTGTGGCTACTGGGAAGTCAATGCAGGGTCTTGAATCAGAGAGTGACATAAAGTAGTCACTCTGTCTAAAGTGGAGAAAGAATTAGAGGTGGAGGCTGCATCCACAGAGGGATTTTTAGGAGGCTATTGTACAAATCCAGGCAACCAGATTACAGTTATGTGTGGGAGAGGCTAAGTAGCTGGAAGAAGTGAAAGGGGGCTGGGGAGGAGGCTGGAAAAAAAAAAACAAACCCAAATTAACACCTAGAGATAGAAAGAGGAAGAGAAGGAACATAGCCAATAAGGCAGAACAACGAAAAAGAGCCAGAGAAAGAAGAGGGTAAGAGTATAAACGAGAGGATGATGAGGAATATGGAGGGAGAGGGGGGGCATAGGACCAGGGGCCTGGCAGGTTCTTACGTTGATCTCACTGTGCCATGCTGGGCAAATGCCCACTGAGAGGAGGTTGCCCATTTCCTGCCAGTTCTCTTTGCCTCTCTGGATTGAGTGCCAGCTATTCTCAAGCCAATACTTGATCCAAGAAGGGAGGAGGAAGGGAGGGAGGGAACAAGGGAAGGGCAGTGCCAATAGTTCTCAGGGATTTGCGGGTATCCTAGAAGCATCTGGGCAATGTGAGAGGAGGTGAAATCTAGGCAGGAAAAGAGCTAGCAGGAACCAGACTGAGGGGGAAGAGCCTCCAGCCAACTGGGAAGAGGTTCAAGGCCAGGTCTTCTCTCAGAGGGAGCTGGAGGGGGAACAGAGCTCTGGGCAGATGACCAGTGTCCCTGGCACATCCAAGTGGTATTTAATAGAATGCAGGCAGCTCAAGGCTCCCATAGATACTGGCAGCAGGGGAGGGGGCAGCCACCCTGTCCTCAAGCACACACTGAGCCCCAGGTATGGAAGCCACTTGTTGTCCCTACCCCCCTCTGCCAGACTTTCAGGTTCAAGGCCTTGGCAAAATAGATCTTACAAGTGAACAAACAGCCTTTAGAATCCAAAGCTCGGCAGGAAGGGGATGAATATTTGAGATATTCCTATTTTCTAAACTGGCAAGATTTAATAAGGTTTCCTAGCCTCCATGAATATCCATTTGTCTTAGGGGTGCTGTGAAGGATTTCCCTCCATACAGCTGCCCTCTTACCATATTGCTTCCTCTGCGGTCTTAGGTGGGTAAGACCTTGGGTGGTGGCTGACAGTCATTGGTCAAGTTTGTTGCCGGGGCAGAGTGACTGGCCATAGCTCCTCAGCAAGGATGAGTTGACTTTATTCTTCTCCTTTATTTTCCTTCCAGGCCAACCAGAGGCTGCCCCCTGCTAATGTGTTTACTTTACAGATTCCACCTTCCCTTGGGTGGAGGCTGACCTTTGACCGGGGTTAGCAGACCCATTTGGGCAATGACCCTGAGGTATGCTCCCTGACCTAGCTTTCACTGGCAGCAAAGGTGGAATTTTGTTAGCTCTCTGCTACCTCTTTTGTCCAGAACTTGGGGACTTGCTCTTCCTGGATCCCTGGCGGGCCTGGAAAATGCTATGGGCAGCCAGGCTTCTGCAGGCAAGCCTTGGCCTCCAGCAGAGGACGAAGATGTTCTGGCCTGCTGTGTCATTCCCTTGGGGCTCCTGGTGACATCCCTGACTGTCTTTTTGGCTTCTTTGTGATATATGTGGACAAGTTTCTCCCAAACTCTTCATGGAGATATTTGCATCAAAAGAGAAACTAACAGCAACAGTAAACAAAAGGGACCACAGGCAAGGGACTGGTGGATGTTATTCAGATTCCCTGTCCCAAACCACACATATTTTACAGAAAAGGGAAGAACCACCCTTAGTTTATCTTGCTCAAGAACACTGATTGCAATCTATTATGTACTTTGTTCCCGTAAGACTGTAGGTCCTGAACTGGGAAGTTCAGGCCCCATTTGACAGTTTTCCTACTTCTCTCCTTGTCCCTCCAGATGCCGCAGGATCAGATCGAACGTGAACCTCTGCCCTTGGGTCTGAACGTCTGGACTTAAAACCGGTGCTTCTAATGGTACAACATAGTAATAGCTCAGCGTGTGTTAGCAGAGAATAGTTCTGGATAATGACATTTTCTCTAAAATGTGACAACTGAATTCCTGAAGTTCATAGTGTATAGCCATTTTAAAAAGAAAGCTTTCAACAATATGTACTCATTACCCTGCCTTAGTTAACAGAGTGGGCTGGAGCAAGCTTAAACTTGTGTTAATTTAGAATTGCCATTGGATGCTCCTGATATCACACTTGGCCCGTGGGAGAACGAAACATAGCCTGTTGCTTCTCTGACTTCCATCACATTACCTCCTGGCCAGCCATCTGTGTCCCTGCTTCTATTTCAACAGCCCATGTTTAATAGTCAAGTTTAATAGTCTTTCTTTTGTACCACTCTCCCTTTAGTAAGCTCTCTAAAGCCACAGATATTCATAGAATGAGAATTTTTAGAGCTAGAAGGAAATTGGAGCTCCCAATTTGTCACCAAGGGCAGGACTGCAGGTTGCTAAGGAAACCTGACAATCCAGTGTTGGTACCACTAAGTCAAGATCGCTTTCTCTGTGCCTCTGAAGGAATCAATTATCAAGACTTTGTCTCAATTGGCATTGTTGAGGTCAGTCTTGTAAACTAATTTACAGCTTATTTTCATGGTCACTGTTAACCTGGAACCAGGCCCAAGGAGGAGAACACTGCTCCACCCAGATCCAATCCCACCTACCAGAAGTGTCATACATAGAGATTGGAACTCTCTAAGTTCCCATCCACAGTTCATGTGCCTCTTGAGCCCATGTGAGATAGAGCCATAGGTAACACTGAGCATTTAAGACGTGTATGAAACAGTCCGAGCCAAAGATTAGGGAATCGTGATGAGAACAGGAGAGTGTCCAGATCCTCTCCGTTGTTCCAACATGAAAATTGGCAGGTTTGGTGACTGGCTTCTGGGTGAAGTAGGGGGACGGTCCCAGATAAGCCAGCTCTCTAACTTGGGTGTGGCACAAACCAAGACTTAGAGCACACAGGTAGGAGCTATTTTAGAAGTGTAGATAGCAGGTTTCTCTTTGTGCACATATTTCAGGGGATGTGTAGGGGAAATATAGTCCCTGGCTTAAACACTCAGACTGTAACTATTCTGGAAGATGTTTATGGAATTTCTCCAACTCTGAAGATCCTGTGGTAGAAAGAGGCAAGACACATTGGTTCTCTTGGACCAGGTTCTTCCACTAACCAGCTATGTTTCCCTAAGCCTAACCACCTATGTTTCCCTGGTTCTTCCATTAACCAGCTATGTTTCCCTAAGCATGTCATGACTTTCCTGAAATTTCTGAAACATGTTTTACATATTTAATGAGAATATTTTCAAGGTCTGTTTTTTTTTTACTTTTTTTACTTTTTTTTTTTTTTAATCTTTATTTATTTCTGAGAGAGAGAGAGCGTGTGAGCAGGGGAGGAGCAAAGAGAGAGGGAGACACAGAATCCGAAGCAGGCTCCAGGCTCTGAGCTGTCAGCACAGAGCCCGATGCAGGGCTCGAACCCAAGGACTGTGAGATCATGACCTGAGCCGAAGTCAGACACTTAACCTGACTGAGGCACACAGGCGCCCCTCAAGGTCTGTTTTAACTGTGACATCCATAGCCAGGTCTCCTTTTCCAGGGTGGTATATTCAATCAATGCGTTTATGTATTGCCACTGAGACAGCTATGTTGGCCTCACACTCACAGCCTCATCAGGTGAGTCTGGTAGAATCTTTGTCTCTCTATCGGGTATTGCCTGCCGCGTGTGATTTGAACCTAGCGGATTATGTGCCGGTTGCTCTGCAGTAGCTGGAGGACTTAGACTTCTAGCACTGTGCTAATTCACTTGCCTTACCATCTCTGCCACTTATTTGCTATTGTGCAACCTTAGGAAGGGTCTTTTGGTTTTGGTTTTGGTTTTGCTTTCTTTAAGTGGTGGTAAAAAATCACATAATATAAATTCACCATTGTAGCCATTTTTAAGTGTACAATTTAGTAGCTTTTAGTACACTCACAATGTTGTGCAACCATCACCCCTATCAAGTTCTAGAATATTTTCATGATCCCCCAAGGAAACCCTGTACTCATTATGCAGTTATTCTTCATTTCCCCCTCCCCCAACCCCTGGCAACCAGTAACCTGCTTTCTGGCTCTATGGATTTGCCTATTCTAAATTTTCATATAAATGGGATCATACAATATGTGTCCTTTTGTGCTTGGCTTTTTCACTTAGCATAACGTTTTCAAGGTTCATCTATGTCGTATATATGAACATACATATATGTGCGTGTGTGTGAGCACTTCATTCCTTTTTATGGCTGAATAATATTCCACTATATCCATATACCACATTTTGCTTATCAATGCGTCCGTTGACGGACATTTGAATTGTTTTCAACTTTTGGCAACTGTGAGTAGTGCTGTTATGAATGTTTGTGTACAAGTTTTTGTTTGAACACCTGTTTTCAATTTTTTGGGGTATGTACCTAGGGGAGGAATTTCTGAGTCATGTGACAATACTATGTTTACCTTTATGAGGAGCAGCTGAACCATTTCACATTCCTACCAGCAACGAGTAAGGGTTCCAATTTCTCTGCATCCTCACTAACACTTGTTATTTCTTTATTCCTTTATTATAGCCATCCTAGTGGGTGTGAAGTAATATCCCCCTGTGGTTTGGGTTTGTATTTTCCCAATGACTAGTGATGCTGATTATCGTTCCATGTGCTTGTTGGCCATTTGTATACCTATCTATTAAAATCTTCTGCCCATTTTTTTCATTGGATTGTTTTTCTGTTGTTGAGTTTTAAGAGTTCTTTATATATTCTGGATAGTAGGTCCTTATCAGATGTATGATTTGCATATATTTCTCCCATTCTGTGGATTGTCCTTTCACTTACTTAATTCTTTGATTTACAGAAGTTTTATTTTTGATGAAATTCAACTCATCTGTTTTTTTTCTTTCATTGTGTTTTTGGTGTCATATCTAAGAAAACACTGCCAAACCCAAGGTCATGAAAAGTTACCCTTTGGTTTTCTTCTCAGAGCTTTATAGTTTTAGTTCTTACATGTAGGTCTTTGACCAATTTTGAGTTAATTTTTGTATACGGTCTGAGGTGGAGGTCCAACTTCATACTTTGCAGGTATATACCCAGTTATCTTGACAATACTTAGGAAGGTGCTTATAACTGTTGGTTTAATTCCACAGCAGCTAACCATATTAACTGTGCTACACTTTCCATGTATTGTGCCCATGCACAGTAGACACTGCTGATTGTCTACCTGTATCCATTATTCCCTCTTTCTTCCTAACAGAATCCTAGTTTTGTTTAGTACCTACTTCTCTCCTATATGATTCAGGGTAAAGTGATCCCACCCTGTACTCCAGACCTTGCTAAGCCTAAGTCTGCTGTCCTCACAGTGTGGTTCCCCAGGCCCTTTCAGGAGTTTTATGGGATCAAAACTATCTTCATAATAATACTAAGATATTATTTGCCCTTTCCTCTGTAGCTGACATTTGCACTCATGATGCAAAAGCACTGTCGGTGCATCAGCATGAATCGAGTCATTGGCACATATCATACACACTGTAGTAGTATCATTGTATTCTTGCACTGCACCATGCACTTGCAGAAAAAAACACCGCAACTAGTTTTACTTAATGTCTTTGATGATGAAGAAAAAAATTAAATTCATTAAATTTTGACCCTTCAATATGCATTTTTGATATCTGTACTTTTAAAAATGGCAAGTTTTCATAAATTTCTTCTCTGCCTATTGAAAAATATGATAATTGTCTTGAGGGAAAGCAGACATGTGATTGTGGGGTTGCGGTTTAGCTCTTTTTTTTACTTGAAAGAAGGACTGACCAACTATGGTTACTTAAATTTGAGTATTTGGTAGACATTATCTCAAATTTGGACAAAGTGAGTCACTTCAGAGAAAACAATGGACAGTATTTGTTACCAGTGATAAAGGGCAAGCTTTTGAGCAAAATTAGAATTTTGGAAAATTTGTATTTGTCTCTGTGAGCTTGATAGCTTTCCTATATTTACTGATAGCTTCCCAATATTTAAAGACTTTTTTTTATTAAAAAATTTTTTTTTACATTTATTTATTTTTGAGAGACAGAGCACAAGTGGGGGAGGGGCAGAGAGAGAAGGAGACACAGAATCCGAAGCAGGCTCCAGGCTCTGAGCTGTCGGCACAGAGCCCAACACGGGGCTCGAACCCACAAACTGCAAGATCATGACCTGAGCTGAAGTCGGATGCTCAACCGACTGAGCCACCCAGGCGCCCCTAAAGACTTTTCTGATAAGATCAGTGGTGATATTAATTAATTAGATTACTGTGATATTGTATAATGAAATGTGTCAATATTTAAAAGATCTGCATAACTCATTGAACTAATATTTTCCAAATGACCAATGCTTGACTTTACAAGATTATGCAAGAGTTAAAGATCCATGCAAGATAGATCAATGGATGTAACAGAACATAAAAACTTCACTGATAGGGTTTCAGATCCACATTATAACCAATCTTCAGGAAACTAATCTTGGGTTTGAGTATAGTATCAAAGAAGAATATCTACAATATCTGAAAAGACTATTAAAATGCTCCTTTCTTTTCTAACTATGTTATCTGTATAAGACCGATTTTTTCCATATACTTGAAACCAAAACAACATTGAGTATTTCTCAGTTTTAGTTCTTACTGCAACAAATGTTGATAGATATAACCCACATCAACAGTGTCCTGAGACCAATAGTTTTGAGAACTATTCAAACTGGGTCTAAGCTGTAATGGTATCATTGAATTAGTAATTTTACTGTTACTAGAATTTGCCCTAGCTCTGTGTATCTTGTTTTGAACAAACTAACTTTCTTCCTTTGTTTAAGCCAGAGTAAGTAAAGCTTTACTATGGCTTACAACCTAAGCATTCTGAATGGTGCATCATGGCACAAACTTCAAACCAATGGACTGTTTTTCTCTGATGAAGTGTATCTAATGCTAAGACATCTTCAGCTGTTTTTGTTTCCTATATCTGTAATGCATTTTCATCATTTAAATCATTTAAATCCAAGTAATTTGATTCTTATTGTTTACTATCCACAAAATACAGTGAGCTTAATACTTCCTTCCTTCCTTCCTTCCTTCCAGCTAGCCCCTGATTTTTTTTTTTTAGCTTCTTCAAGATGTTATATGTAATGTTGTTATTATTCTATCTGCAGTCTCAAATTCTTCCAATTCCTGAGCCTGTTCTGAGTAAGGCAATAAAGATCTCATGAGCCTTAGCTTAAGACTCACTACTGCTCTTTACCTGGGATTGGTGCATGGTGGTAAGTTCTGGGCTACAAGGAGCTCTCACTTTTTCTTGCTGTTTAATTCTCTGACCTGGTCTCCTTATTGCTTTCCCTTCCTAGCCTTTCAGTTTCCTATGAATCCTATAGTGGACATCCAAGTTTTTTGCCTTCTCAGCATTGCTTCTTCTGGAAACAGAATCAATGGGATTCTGATTTTCCTTTGAGGCACCAAGTCTTCACGTAGTGCATACAATTTTCTGGAGACTGTTGTGCAATTTTCTGGGGACTGCCAAAGTAACGGCAGATGGCCCATATTAAGCCAATCAGGCTGTCTCCCCTTGGATAATGAATCTTGATTGAAAAGAAGAAAGGACAGAAAACCGTTGAAGTTGGCACTAGGAAGAGATTTTCCCTTTGTCCTTGTTACCTGAATCCTCAGAATCACTCTAGTTCTTGTCCTGAGGGCTGGATGTTCAAGTTTTCTATAGATTTGTGAGCCACCTATATTCTTTCTTCTTTACTGTTTATTTATTTTGAAGGGGAGTGCAGAGAGAGAGAGAGAATCCCAAGCAGTTTCCTTACTCAGCACAGCCAGACATAGGGCTTGATCCCACAACCCTGGGATCATGACCTGAGCTGAAATCAAGAGTTGGAAGTTCAAACAACTAAGCCACCCAGGCGTCTCCACCTGTATTCTTAATAGATTATTTTTGTTAAAGGGAGTTAGAGTCCAAATTTGTGGCTTTCTACCAAGAACTTGGACAGAGATGTGAAAAGCTGCTCTGAGTTGCCTCCTACTAGATTGGGAATTTGGTGCTCCACCTACCTCATTGGGCCTCTTGTGCCTCTCACCCATAGATCAGAGACTAATGAATGACACTGATGGACAATGAATGAAATTAGTTAACCCACCAGTTACTTAGCCGGTTAACCATTCACCATCCCTCATCAGATTCCTCCATCAGATCACATCACTGTGGATGTGGATGAGCAAAGCCTGAATGAGCAAAGCCTATTCCCTCTGTGTCTATTCAGACAGTGCACAAGTAATATCTTGGATTACCCCTGGAGGGCTCAGCACTGACTGGTCCCAATTCCTTTTCTCCCCATCAGTTCTGTGCTTATGAGTCCCAATATTCTTCAGACTCAAGACTTCAATGAATTTAGACTAGATAAAGGACACATACCTGTTTTACATACATCTTTAATATGCATTAGAAAGAACATGGGACCGAGCACAAGAACACCTGAATTCAAATCCTAAATTTACTACTTGCCATGTAGCCTTGGGCAAATGATTTCATTTCTCTTGAGCCTCAATTTCCTCATTTGCAAAACGGGTTGTAATTATTCTTGCTTTACTTACCTTTCAGAGAGGTTGTAAGGATCAAATTAGATGCTGGATGTGATAGCAGGTAATACCACCAGACAGTTTCTAAAGGACTGGGATCTTTTACCTGCATTCTAAGTACATGGCATAGCACCTGCATCATAGTAAATACAACATGTTGGTTGAAGTAATCCACTTTGGGTGGGAACCAACTAGAATTGGGACTAAATTGGTGATGGGGAAAAAAGAGGAGCAGATCTAGGAGCATGGGGTCTCATTATTCTGTTGTCTTGTTCTTTGGCTCCTCTTTCAGGGCCCTTTATACTAGACTGAATTTTTGCAACACTGAAAACCTGGGTTTTCTTCCTCCCTGGTTGCCATTGACACTGGAACAGCCTGAAAGAACAGCTGAGCAATTCATCAGGCTCTTGTGGCTTAGAAGGACTGGGAGCCCACTCTAAATTAGATTTCTATTGACACACAGGCTCCAGTGGGGATGTTACAATTTGTGGTTACAAGCATTGTTCAGAGGTTGGGTGAAAGCTTTTGCTAAGCCCAGCTGCCTCAAGTTTTGCATCAACTTGGGCAAACTGCCAGCCCTTCTGCCACATTCTTTCCAGACCAGAAAGACTGAGTATCCATCACAAATTTTTCTAGAGTGAAATAAGCCAGCGATATATAGGTACATGTGCCCTTGGAATGAAGCAGAGATCAATGGGATTTTTTTTATTGTTAATTAAAAACTTATTTTTAATGTTTATTTATTTATTTATTTTGAGAGGTGGCAAGGAAGGGGAAGGGCATAGAGAAAGAGAGGGAGAGAGAGAATCCCAAATAGGCTCCACACTGTCAGTTCAGATCCCGATGTGGGGCTCGATCTCATCAACAGTGAGATCATGACCTGAGCTGAAATCAAGAGTTGGACACGTAACTGACTGAGCCACCCGGGTGCCTCAAAAACTTATTTTTATTGAGGTCAAATTTATATTCAATACTACTCAAGAGATCTTAAGACTACAACTGGATGAATTCTTTCAAAAGTATATACCTAAGTAACCAATCCCCCCAGTCAAGATGTAGAACATTTCTGTCATCCTAGAAAGTTGTCTTCTGTCCACTTCCTTTTAATCCTTGCCCAACCAGTAGGCAACAATTTTTCTGTCTTCCATTGGCATGAATTAGTTGCCTTTTCAACAATTTCTTATAAATGTAATCATACAGTATGCTATTTTTTGGTCTACTTTTCTGTGCCTGGATTCTTGTTTTTGAGATATATCCTTGTTGCATGCATTTGTAACTGATTTTTTTAATTCCTAATATTTCATTATATGAATATACTACAATTTTTTTATCTGTAATGTTTTTGATATTTATTCTCATTATTGTGTGTATGAGCCTCTCATTATTTTTTACTGCTGAGTAATATTCTATTATACAAATACACCATAATTTGTTTACCTCTCCTCTAGTTAAGAAACATTTGGGTTGTTTCTAGGTTTTGGCTATTATGAATAAAGATACTATAAAGATTCTTAAAAAGTCTTTGTGGATGTATGTTTTATCTACAAGTGCAACTGCTGGGTCACACAGTAGGTATATATTTAACTTCCTAAGAAACTGTCAGATCTTTTTCCCATAATGGTCGTACCATTTTACATTCCCACCAATAATGCATGAGTTGCTTCATACCCTCACTTATACTTGTTTTTCAGTTTAATCGGATTACTGGGAATGATATTGCTGGTATCTGACAGGGTCAGTGGGATTTTAATGGAACTCTCTATACTTGCTACACACACTTCTAGGCAGGACAGATGAGGGCGATAGGAGGATCCTGGCATCAGTTAGGTGTTCTGGAATTCCACACTTGCCTTCTCCCTATACTTCACCAAGTTCTGCTGATATTTCCTTCATAATCTCCCCCATTTTCTAGACCCTTTTCCATTTCAGAGTTATCACTGTATTTAATGCTCTGACAGTTTTTATTCTGGGATTGAACCCTTGAACCTAGGTCAAACTCTAGCTCCTGTTCCAGAAAAGAAGACATCCTTGAGGGCAAATAGTGTCAGGAAGGAAAGGTCTTACCTTCACCTCATCTCAGCCTATTGGCCTCCTTTAGGACACACTAGAGTGTGCAAGTCAGAGCAGACACCATGGCCATTCTATCATGTGGAACAGAAAGTTCTTTGGGTATTGAAGATGATTTACAGTAATCATAAGATTTAACCCAGTGATCATCAGAGCTTTATCAAGAGAATACAGTCAAGGATGACTTCAAAGTTTTGAGTCTAAAAAGGCATCTCCGTGGATCCTTAGACTTCAGTTCCAAAAACCTATTGGTTTAGGGGAGCTCTCCAGGGTACTGGACTTCTGCCTGAAAACATCTCTGACACCAAAGACTAGTGTTCCATGCCTGCATCTAACTAATATCTGTGTTTTAAACATTGTCCTCCCTATACCAGCTTTAAATACCAACTCAAATTCTGTATGCCTATGACTATCTTTAAGACATTCCCTCTACTCTCCCACCTCCCCAGTCACTGTTGACTCAAGCTACCATGATCTTCCAGCTTAGTGCTTCTCAAAGTTTAATGTGCAAATGAACCATTTGGGGATCTTGTTAGAATGCAGATTCTATTTCTAGATTTGGGGAGGGACTAATATTCTGATGCTGCTGGTCTATGGATCACACTGAGTAGTAAGGCACTAACTGATTTTCCCACTGCAACTCTTGTCCCTCAACAGTAAAGTTACCATTTTGAAAAACAAGACCTTTCAGTGACTCTAGTTACGCTAAGAATGACATCTAGTGTCCTTCTTGTGGCCATAAGGCCCCTGCTGCATGAACTGGCATCTGTTTACCTTCCTTGCCACCTTAGGTACATCCTTCCCCCTCGTTCTCTATTCTTCAGTCTCCTAGAACTTTGATTACACTTATAGAGGATAACATTCTTTCCAACCCCAGGGCTTTGCACGTGACATTTCCCTCCTTGGAACCCCTTATTTTTTTGTGGAACTGCCTCTTTCTATTCTTTAGGGATCAGCCTAAACCTTCTTAGAAACATCCAACTGGAAGGTAAGCTCTATGGAGATATAAACATGTCTACTTTATTCCTTCTGTAGTCTCAGCATACAGTACACACTCAATAAATATTTGAATGAATAAATACAAATACCACAAGCTCTACCCAAACTGGTCTTGATTAACACAGGTTTTGTTGTTGGTTTGTTTGTTTACCAGTTTCAAGTAAATAACTTGTTTTTTTGACTCGTACTTCCAATCACTGATTATTTCATCCTGAACAATTTCCCATAACCTTCTAATGGTTTTAATCTCTAAATTTCCAGCTTGTTAACCCACTGTATTCTCCATCCTCAGTTAGTGAACCCGAAACACACAAATATGCCTATGTCCTAATGCCCAGAACCTATTAATATGGCAAATTACATGGCAAGGGTGACTGACACTGAGGATGTGAATAACTGAAGGATCTTGAGATGGGAAGATTTTCCTGGATTATCTAGGATCAGAGTCAAAGAAAGGTGATGACAAAAGCAGAGGTTAGAGAGAGAAAGAGAGAGAGAGAGAGAGAGAGAGAGAGAGAGAGAGAGAGACAGACTTGAAGTTGCTATGGTCCTGGTTTTGAAGATGGAGGAAAGGGTGATGAGCTAAGGAATGCAGATGACCTTTAGAAGCTTGAAAAGGCAAGGACTTCTTATCTCCAGAACTGTAACATAATGAACCTGTGTTAGTTTAAGCCACTAAATTTGTGGCAACTTGTTACATCAGCAGTTGAAAAACAATACAGTTAATAACATAGAGAACATTCCAAAACTCAAGTTCCCAGATACCAGCCAAGGGTCATCTCTGCAAGCAGGTCTTTCTAAAGAGCAGCATCAGCCTACAATTGTTAACTTTCTCCTGGACAAACCGACAGCCGGCCAATCATGTAACATGTGAGAGGAATCAGCCAACATCAGCAGGGCTGTCTACCCACACCACAGCAGGCTGCAGAAGTCCGGAGAAGACCCAAAGAACTGCCCAAGATATTATTACTGTGGGCAATAACATTAAATATTTATTATTTTAAGCCAGTGAATTTTATGATGGTCTGTTATGCGGCAACAGCTAAGTCACGTGGAATTTGAGAACTTTGAATAGGAATTCATGAGCCCGACCCATATGCTTCATCTTATCTTTTGTTCAGAAACGGCTTTATTTACACTGGTGTACGTCGTGTCAACAACTCTTTGTTCTTTTCCTATCACCATACTTTCCTCCATGTCATACCCTTATCTGGAATGTCTTTTTCCTTCACATCTTTGCCTACTAGTTCAGAATGTAATTGACAGACATTTGGCACGGACTTTTGTAAGCATCTGACTTTGCAAATCTAGTCAATTGGTGCCATTTGGAATTTGGTGAGGATCAGGCAGTGTGTTACTAGTATTAAAGAGGCATTTAAGTCATTGCCGTCTGTAAGCTCTCAAAAGAGCGAATACTTTAGGAAACGTTCCCCTTGGGTGAGAAAGTAGAGTTGGTGAAGAGAGCTGCCAGTTGTTTTTTCCTGTTGGTAAGAAGGAGGTTTGTTGGTCCTTTGAAGGCTTATGGGACTCTTACTTCTTCCGTCCCACAGCCGAACTGTCTGGTACTCTCATTGGCACTTTATGACTGTGTTTATAAATGCTAAGAGCTCATCTGGCCCAAAGTTAGGCAGCTTGTTGTCTTTCATTGTCATTTAAGAGTTAAAGCTAGCTACAGAGTCCTGAAATCGGCCAGTGTTCTGAGGGAAGAGCTGCAAATCTTGTTGACAACCACAAAATGGCGACTCAGCAAACGCTCTTATTGAGTTGTAAAAAAGAAACACAACCACCAGTATTTATGGAGTGCTTACTCTGTGCCAAGCTTGGGGCTCAGTTATAGAGGTACAGAGTTGAATAATATAGAGATAGTCCTTAACCTCATGGAAATTGTAATATTGTGTAAAAACAATAGTTAATGTCAGAAGCAAATAATATCCCTAGGCCAGCAGTGAGATATAAAGGCATCTGAAGACAAAAAGAAAAAATCTGACAATCATGATGTCATCTTAAGAATATCCTAATATCTTTTGTGTGATATGACCTATACATTTCTAATTTTTGTACCAATATTTCATAACAGTCCCATATTCAGCGATATTTATTGAGTACTAACTATATTCTAGGCACTCTGAGGAAAACATGAAGAAGACCAATATAGTCCCTGCCCCCGTGATTCATGCATTCTATCTAAACACTAATAGAACGAACAAAATATCTGGGCCACAAAAGTGTGGTTCATATTATATTATTTGTATATTCTGCATTATTGCAATTTTCGAATTTTGTTATATCATCAAACACACTCCTAAAAATTATGTTATTTTCTGGCCAAGCTCTTTGATACATAGAGAGAGATGCAGATTATGTGGGTAGTCAGAGTTAGATTATGAATGAACTGCAAGAATGAAAGAGCAGACCTTGGGACTTCCGGTGATGTTTTCAATGGACCACCAGAGCATCTCACTATTCATAATGAGCATTGTGAAAAGAGCACCGCACTTGAAATCAAGAGTTCGTGGTGGACCCTTTGCCGTGAAACACTGCCGTGTGGTTTTGGGTAAATGACTGTAGACCTTCTGTCTCCTATAAAAACAAGAATTTCAGCTCTGCTCCGCTCCAAAGATCGGTAACTCTCTGATCTATTTTTCCCATATAGTTGTTATTGAAATTCCTCGGTGACTTCTGAAAGTTTAAATTTAGTAGAGAGAACCGGCTATCTAGATACAGAACTGTCCGTAAAGTCACATGTTACTACTATTCATTTCAGCAGCAAGAACATGAGCAGCAAAGTACATTTGCTAATTAACCAGGGTTTCTTTGTGTTTAGGCAAACAGGATTTGGGGCACTAGCCTGGTAGGATCACTGACTCTGAAAGCCTGTTTTAGCCACTGTTTCAGAAAGAACACTGAGCTTCAATTTCAGGATGTTAGCCCTGGCACAGGGACTGGGACATAGAGGGGTGGTGCTAAGGCGCGTGTGGCCTTTGTAATTCTGCTCACCCACAGACCTACAGACTCAAAGTCCTGGAGGAATTTGCCTTTCAAATTTTTTTTTTCCTGCAGCAGAGCATGAATGGCTTCGGCCTTAGCCACTGGGGAACCCCTGGGGATGAAGGGTTTGCAATTTAGTCACCTTAAAAGCCACCAGGCTGGTTAGGGAGTTTTCTGAGCTTGAAAATGTAAGTAGGAGTCAAGCAAAATGAAAAATCTAAAGATGTTATTGAAGTCCCCCCAGCAAATATTGGTGCTTTAAGAATATCAGAATACTTTTTGGAGGGGAGACCATCTAATTGCTTCTCACCAGGGAACCTTGCACACGTCACCTCTGACAGCACCAAATTGATGGCTCACTCCTTAAACCCCGGGTGAAGAAGGATGGCATGGGCTAATAAATATTAATGAGGCCATCTCGGGCATCAATATTTATAAAGAACTATTAATGTGTAAAAGACAGAGGGCAATGGGGGACGGGGGCGAGGGACAGAGGGCACACTGCCACTAGCTGCTACCTGGCTGCAAAGGAATTCCTGCCCCTCGCTGAAAGTCACCTCCCCAGGTACCCTTTCTCTCCCCACTCCCATCCGTACCAGGCCTCGTTATTTAGAGAGCCAACTTCTTTTTACAAAAGGTACATTTTGATTACTCATAGTTGAATATCTCTTCCTCCCATCTTCGTGGTAAGTATCTAACCCAGCATGACATTTCCTGCACCCCTGTGGATTCCCAAGTTCTTCTGGTATCTGTCATGGCTGTTGAGGTAATGCAAGCACTTTTTAATATTAGCCTGAGTAAAACACGGTGTGAAGGTGAGTCTGTTGTTAGTAAGATTAAATGTTGTAAGGCTTGCTGGTAGGATTAAATGAGTGAATGCACATGAAGTCCTTAGCACAGCCTCAGACATATGGGAAGCATTGGTACACTTCACTAGCAAATTCATCAGGGCTCTGGCAGGAACCAGATGGCACGTTCAGACTAAATAATCCCAGGAGGGCTTAATAAAGGGTCTACAGGAATTTACAAAGGTATGGACAGCATTATGAGGGTTAAGGACGAGGGATACTGCAGTAATGTAGGGACACTGAAGGTAAAAGCCCTCAATGAGTTAGGGCCAGGGCAGGGAGTGGTTCGCTGAACCCAGAAAGGGCTGCAGGGATCACCTCCCTGACCAGAGCTGTGGCTTTCCCCAAAGGAATACAGCCAGCCCACGTGATCTGAAGGGAGGGAGCACCACAACCCTGGGGAACAAATGCTGCTCCTTGTCTCTCCTCCTTCCCCCTCCCTCGATTCCTGCCAGCACCTCCTTTCAGCTGAACCCGACTAGAAGGGAACCTGTTTTTACAGTCGACATGGGTCAGCCTTCCAGGGCTTAAAATAGGAGGGAGAGGCAAGCAGAAACTACCCAGGAGAGCTAGCATTAAACTCTCACCTGTTTAGGGGCGCCCGGGTGGCTCAGTCAATTGAGTGTCTGACTCTTAATTTTGGCTAGGGTCGTGATCCCAAGGTCATGGGATCGAGCCCTACATTGGGCTCCACGCTCAGCATGGAGCCTGCTTAAGATTTTCTCTGTCTCTCTCTCCCCCTCTGTCCCTCTCCCCCATGCATGCTCTAACAACAACAACAACAACAACAACAACATAAAATCTTACCTCTTCTGACTAGCTGAGGAGACAACTAGTCAATCTAAGTTAAAGAGACATCTGAACTACCAACTAGCCTATGAGACCCAGCATGGGAATCAGGAATGTTCCCTGGGCGGGGGGTGGGGAGGAGGGTGATCACTGCAGTAAATAAATAAGAAACCACATTTAGTTAGTGCCTCAGTTATATGTAAATAGTACTTCTAAACCAAATGAGAGTTTGAAAACAATTTGTTTTCTTCGAGTAGTGTATGCTTCCTCTTTTATGCTACTCATTCAGCAGACAGAGATAAAATTTACTCAGTGCTCTTCTGAATTCATCCTAATTCCTGATCCAGTTGAATCTCATTGAATAAAAATTCTATTCTGATACATTTCAAAGATTCAATCAAATAATTCTGGGATATTCAAGACCTGGAAGTTGTATTACTTTGTGTGTATTACTTTGTCAGGGCTGCCACAACAAAGCATCACAACTGAATGACTTGGGAATATATCGTCTCATGCTTTTGGAGGCTAGCCGTCGGCGATCACTAGCAAAGAATCTGTTCTGAATCTCTTTCTTAGTTTCTGGTAGTTCCTTGACTGGTAGCAGCGTATTCCAGTCCTCACATGGTGTTCTCCCTGTGTGCATATCTGTCTCTGTGTCCAAATTTTCTCTTTTTATAAGGACACCAGTTATATTGGATTGGGGCCCACCCAAATGACCTCACTTCAGCTTGATTACCTCTGTAAAGATCCTATGTCCAAATAAGGTCACGTTCTGAGGTACTGAAGGTTAGTACCCCAACATAACTTCTTGGGGGGCACAATTCAACTCCTAACAGAATTCTTTGGGCTAGCGTGTCCTCCTCAGGCAGACAATAAGAGCTGGCTGTGGGGTTATCTCTGTGTCCTGCCTTCATGAAGGAGAGCATCTTCCTGTGGGGAATGATAGGCTATAGCTGGGGGCAGCTTCACGAAACCTGGGGCCCCAGATGAGATGACTCCCTGATATTAAGAAACAAAGAGTAAGAGCAAAATTAATATAAATCAGCCATTTAAAAGGGAATCCAGGGTTGCGTGTGAGAAAACAAAGCAGTCGATGTTATAGTAGCAGCAGGGCTCAGAGCCCCTTAGGGACTTGCAGAAGGAAAGCCTCTCCTAGGCACTCTTGGAAGCAGATCAGCCATCAGTGCCCCCCCACCCCCCACCATAAAGCTCCTGAGAGGCCACAGCACATCTAGGCGAAATCAGAACCTATTTGCAACAGTTTCGACCAACAACCCCGAAACAATTTGAACATGCTTAGCCTATTAGTTTCTCACCAGCCTCTTGCCCCTAAAATCCTTGGTCAGTGACAAAAAAGCAACTTGTTTTCTCTTCCTCTCCCTGGTCCCGTCTTCTTCCTGCCCCTCCCTGGCCCCCAGTATCTCCTACCCTTTCTTGTATGTCTTCTCCCTTACTGTTAAGCACAAAAATGAATGTTAATATTTCCCAGGATTTTGTCCTTGGCCCATCCACTGTTCTTCTTTTGTGCAGTCCAAGGATAACCTTACTCAGTGTCATGATTTCAACCACCGTCTGTATTCAATTTCTCGGTTCTCCGTGTCTGTGTCAGAGCTCTGCATTGTCTCTGTGAAACCACTTGCTACAGCGAATGTTTTCATCTTTTTCACTAAACCATCTCTTGTTTGTCATTGTATTTCCTGGTGTCTCAGAATGATTGACATGGTTGTCAGTCAATAAATATTTGCTGAATTGTACGGTATAAAACGACTCCAAAATATTTATCTTGATACCCCTCCTAAGCTTCAGACGCCTCCTTACATCTGCCATCTTGCTGTTCCATGCATGGGTGCACATGTGTTCAAAACTGGACCACTCCCAGTCTGCTTTGCTATCTCGGGATGGCCCAACCATTGCCCTCACTGCTCACACTGGAAACCCAAGAAGCCATACTTTATTCCTCTCCCCTGCACCCTCCATTTTCAGTCAGTCATGAGGCCCTAAATATTTCTCACACTTACCCCTTCTCCAGTCCACCCCCCACTAGAGTGCAGGCTCGTGCATCCATTTTGTTCACCTGCAAGATTCCTGGTACCTGCAATTGAGCCTGCCACATAATAGGTGCCCCAACATATTTGTTGAATGAATGAATCCCACTAACACTGTCTATTTCAGTTACCCGGGCTGCTTCACAAACCTACCCTAAAGCAACACTCATTTATTATTCTGATGGGTGGTTCGTGGGCTGGTCTTGCCAGGGCTCACTTAGCAGTTGTAAGCGGATGGTTGCTGGAATGACTATCTGACTGGGATGTTCAATTCTCCACCTTGTCTCTCATCATCCAGTCGGCTTGCCTGACTTCTGGGTAGCATGGTGGTCTCAGAGTTCCAAGAGGGAGAACCTGAAGCTGCATGGCCTCTTGAGGCCTAGGCTTGAAAGTCACATAAGGTCATGTCTACTGCACTCTACTGATAAAACCCTGTGACAAGACGAGGGCAAATTCAAAGGTGTGAAGGATAAACACCTCTTCATCAGAGGAGTGGCGATGCCACATCACAAAAGGGTGTGAACACAGGAAGTCCTGGGTCACTAGAGAACAACCACATCATCTCTCTCCCAGTTACCTGCAGCAGCCACCAACCTCCCGAGCTAATGCACCCTTCAGATCTGTTTTCCACATAGCTTCCAGAACCATCCTCGCAAAGCAAAGATCTGACCCTGCTGTCAACTCCCTTCGTTTTCTTCCAAAAGGTAGAAGCTGCCAAAAAGGACAGCCTTTGAATAGCAAACGGTTAGCTGTAATTACGGCTCCATCTACCTTCCAGTGACAGTATTTTGGTGCAGTGCAGAAGGAAACGCACGGACACGCGCACCCACTGGCCTGCTCAGGACGCGGTGACGAGGCATCAAGACACCCCCACTGAGTGCGGGCGGCAGCAGCCTGCAGTTGCTTTTACAATTTGGCCATCTCCCCATTTTGACTGTGAGCTGAAATCTCGCAAAATGGGGAGTGGCAAGGGGGCAAGCTGAACAGAAGGGAGGTTCTGCGCATGCACACACACACACACACACACACACACATGCACACACGCCAGGCGGTTGGGAAAAGGCAAAACCTGCGGGAAGAAGGGTGGCAAGGGGAACGCAGCCGGGATCTTTCTCCCTCCTGCTTCAGTTCTCTTTCGGTAACTAAGAACATCCACGGAAGCTGGAGTGAGGAGAGTGTGCGCTTTCCTTATCTTTTTATTCGTTGTTAATTTCAATTTACGGATTGTCAGCGTTTGAAAGCTATGGCAGGCGTCTTCAATGCTTTTGCTAACGAGCTTCTCAGCGCCAAGTTGCCATCATTAGCATCGTGGGGAAGTACTTCCCCAGCACCCACCAAATGCTCCTGGGTAGTGTTGCCTGGTTCTGTTTCTGCACAGGCTGTGTCCTCAGAGCACCCAGCAGGAGATGATGGAGAATCCTGAGATTGAAGGGATGCAGGGATGGCCTAAGGTGCAGGAAATGCATCTCTGCAGATTCCATTTCCCTGGTGCATGGTTCACGTTCCAAGCTGTGAGATGAAGGAGGAATGGCAGGTGGCTCCTGTTTACAGGGCAAGTGGGCAGAGGGGGATCAGCTCAAAATGCACCCCATCCAACCTTTTCTTGTAGGCCTCAGCACCAGGGAGCACTTGGAGGTTCTCACTGTTCTCAACAGAATGACAGAGGAGAGGGTGTTAGCAGTTGAAAGGAAGAAAGAGGTGTGGGTCTAGGACAATGGGAAAACCAGAAAAAAGGAGGTGCACTGGGGACAATCAGGATGGGGCACCCAGAGCCAGGGCTCCTATGTTTGAAGCCTGGGTGTTTCCTTACCCTTCCTGGCAAGGTGATGGGAGCTAGAATGCCCATGTGGTGGCCACCAAGACAGGCAGCCCTAGGGCTTCAGAAATCTGGGACCTTGGAAGCTGAAGACACTAGAAGACAACAGACATGGAATGGAATGGAATTAGACTGGGGGCCCCAGACACATCTGCCGGCTAACTCTGCCTTTGCTCCTGCCTGTAATTGGAACCGGAGATAGAATCTTGGCAAGTGGGGATGCCAGCACAGCACGGAACACGGTTTTCTAATGTAACCAAGGTCTCTTGCTCTACCAGGTGGGTACAACAACCTCCCGCCCCTGGAGTGGAGGCCCCTCATGCCTCCATTAGCAGGAAGTCCACACCGTCCCTCATCAGGTCATGGCATCCCAGAGCCCTGGGGGCTTCCCCAGTGCAAGGGATCAGTCCTATCACTCCTACCTCATGGGAAGAAACCATAAGTCCGGTCATCCCATCAAAGGCACCTCTTCTCTGCCCTTTTTGCCACCGCATGACATCACTGGAAGACCATCATCTCCGCACTTGAAGAAAAACCCCACATCTTCAGCAAACTCCAAGCTTCATATGGCAGTGATTTGGGGGCAGGACTCACTCTCCTCCATCTGCCCTAGAATTCTAGCCCCCCAACCCCTATGTGTTTCCATAGCAGTATCCTTACCTACTTTTAAGTAATCTCTACGCCCAACGTGGGGTTCAAACTCATGATTCTGAGATCAAAAGTCTCATGCTCTTCTGACTGAGCTGGCCAGGTGCCCCTCCATAGCAGACTTCTTAATCACACCTCTTTGACAGCCCTTTCCACATAGCCTCGCTATTATTTCTCTAAAAATCTCTTTCTCTGTCAGAACTTGTATACAGCGCCTGATGTATATTGTGTTCATTGAATTAATGAATGAAAGAACGTTACTTTAAGAAACACCTAAAATCCCGGCTTATATTTATATAGACCTGCAAGCGAGTAAAGGAGGAATATAGATAACAAAAGTAGGCTGAAATCTTGAAGTTACACAGGGGGCATCAAAAGATGTTATTTCATTCCCTTGCTTTGATAATTAGAAAAATATATATTCAAATATTTTTAAAGAGATAGATGGCTTCTTCAGTCCTCTACAGTTATCTGTTCAAGCGGCTTCTATGATTTTACATGAGGAACCTGAGGCTCGGGTTGGTTGACTTGACCAAGGTCGCACAGCTGAAAAGCCAAGGAGGTAGGTCCTGTACTGAGTCTCTCTGCCTCCAAGCCTCTTGCCTCTAGGCCACACTGATTTCCTTGTGATCCCTCACTTAAAACCATTGATTTATTTGTTTGCTAATTTAAGCTCCTAGCCTAGAGTAGGCACTGTTTTAGGACTTATGCATAAAAGGATACAAAAAAAAATCTATATATCCTGCCTGGTGGGTCAGAGAAGGCTTACAGAGCAGTAGCATCTGAGCTAGGCCTGCCTCTCCTGATTAAGCCAGTAAATCCCCTTTTTGACAGAAGCTAGCATGAGCAATGATATGTAACTTGCAACTAAAAGTTTCCTCATACATGTTATTGGACGTAGCAGAATTTATTAACCAATCTAATATTGTTGGACATTTAGGTTGTTTCTAAAATTTCACTATTAATAATATTATGATGAACCTTTTGTTTTATTTATTTATTTAATTTTTTAATATTTATTCATCTTTGAGATGACAGAGAGAGACACAGAGTGAGTGGGGGAGGAGCAGAGAGAGAGGGAAACACAGAATCTGAAGTAGGCTCCAGGCTCTGAGCTGCGTCAGCACAGAGCCTGATGTGGGACTCAAACTCACTGACTGCGAGAATATGACCTGACCTGAAGTCAGACGCTTAAATGACCGAGCCACCCAGGCGCCCCTATGATGAACCTTTTTAAAAAAGATTTTCTTGGGGCACCTGGGTGGCTCAGTCGGTTAAGCGTCCGACTTCGGCTCAGGTAGTGATCTCGTGGTCCATGACTTCGAGCCCCACGTCGGGCTCTGTGCTGACAGCTCAGAGCCTGGAGCCTGTTTCAGATTCTGTGCCTCCCTCTCTCTGACCCTCCCCTGTTCATGCTCTGTCTCTCTCTGTCTCGAAAATAAATGTTAAAAAAAATTAAAAAAAATAATAAAATAAAAAAAATAAAAAAGATTTTATTTTTAAGTAATCTCTACACCAAACATGGGACTCAAATTTACAACTCTGAGCTCAAGAGTCACACGCTCCACTGACTGAGCCAGCCAAGTGCCCCTATGATGAACCTTTCTGCATATGCCTGTTTGTATACGTGTCTCAAAGCATCGAGGATACGTCTTTGATCTGTTACCATGTTGCCTTCCAGAAAGATTTGGATCAATTACTCTTCCGCCATAATTGCAAAAGAATGCCAATTTCTCCCCAATAACCTACTTCCTAATTGCAAGGCCCTGTATAAGGATCAGGATAATATGCATAAAAATACTTTACAAATAGTTATTAAATTTTTACCTATTATCAAAGAGCTTTCCTCTTAAGAAGGGAAACTTATGTTTTGGGTGCTTCCTATGTGCTGGCCACTATACTAAGAACTTCCCATGCATCATGCTTTTTAAACTTCGTAACAACTCTTTGAGAAAGGGACTATTTTTTATTGAAATATAACTGACATACAATATTCTATTAGTTGCGTGTGTGTATAACACAGTGATTTGACTTTTGTAAACACTGAAAACAGATCACCACAATAAGTCTAGCTACCATCTGTCACCTTACAAAGTTAATTCAGTATTATTCACTGTTCTGAAAGGGACTCCTATTATCCCCACTTCATAGGGGAAAAAACCGAATTGAAGTAATTTGTCCAATTTGCAAAGCCAGCATCAGAACCCAGATCAGTCTGATTTCGGCTTCTCACTCTTACCGTTGCTTATGTTAAGCGGAATGTCGAAGTAGGAAATAGCGGGGGCATCAGACACATAACAACGATACTACCAGGCAAAGTTAGGTACTAGGTAAGTTAAAGAGATGGCTATGTAAGGTAAATGTGTGCCTTAGCTAGGGTGACCCAGCCCCGGCTCTCGGACGGCAGGTGAAGGTGAAAACATACGTAGCCTGGCAGATAATACTCCTCAAAGACATTCCTCCCTTGTTTCTTTTCCACCGCCAGGCATCCCCCAACTCAGTGTGGGCATCCCTTCCTCACCGAAGAAGGTGCTGCGGATCGTCCAGAACTTCCTCATGTCACTTTCATCAAAATTCCCTGGTTCATAAAAAAACTCAGAAGGTGTTAAGATTCCTACTTGTTCTTGAGTCGTCGATTATTACAAGTCGTTGATTTGGGTAATAACTATTACCCAAAAAAGACTAGTTTTTTTTTCCCCTATCTACTCCCCTTGTATTTTTATTCAAACCAAGAAGCCTCGCTTAATTATAAAAGTAATTCATTTTCATGCTACTGCAAAATGAAAATATGAGTCAAATACACCAATTACATCTCTCTCCTTTTAGCAGCTATCCAGGTACTTTGAAAACCGCTCACAAGTCTTTGGAGACAGTCAACTGGCTTCCGGTCTCCTCCCAGACTGGTGCTCAGGTGCCCACATCCCAACTTAGGGCTGTCAGTTAACACAGATCAGTCTTATCAGGCTGTGGGCCTGAGGCCTTGGACACACCTGCCACACTCCCATGTCATCTCTTTGGGACGAAGGGGGGTGAGCTGCCCACGTGATGTGCGACTTTGTAGCGTCCTGGTAAAGAGATACAGGGACTCTACCAGTTTACCTAGATGACCTGAGGTCAGCTTCTATATCTGTTTCCTCATCTGCAAATCGGTGAAAAATTACATTCTCGGGGCCTTTGTGGGTATTAAATGAGACATTGTATATTAAACTCTTCGCCCTGTGCACGGCACATATTGTGTTCAAAACATAATTGTATACGCGGCTTCACACTGGGAACAAGAAGGGAAAAGATGTCCTTTCAAGACCCCTGTCTTGAACCTCAAACAGCTCTGCCTCTCCATTCCCTGGGCTCCGTATTCCTCTGAACCTTTGGGAAGCAGAAGGTAGCAACGAAGGAGACCACACCACCTCTTCTAACACTCTCAATGCCATCATCACAGATCCAAGCTCTGTCTCGCAGCTCTCCTCTACCTCAGCTGCCTGTTTTTGGCTACTACCTTTGTTCCTGCTTATATCATGCATTTTCCCCGAGAGAAAACCCAGAGGCATTCCTTGTTCTTCCTCTCGCTTGGCCTCCTGCACGGCTACAGTGCGAACAACAGTTGGAGTTGCAGGATTGAAGAAAAATAATGAAAATGATGAATTCATACCCATTTGCACATTAAAAAAACCTCTGCTTTCATCAAAGCAGAAGGTGAAAGAACATTCCTCACCTGCTTCAGGTTATTTAAAGTTACATTCTTATAACAATAGAGTTAATAAAAGATTGTGTACAATTCACTCTATTTTAAGCCAGATGTTCACAAAGCATGCTCTATAGAATACCTGTTCAGAAGAATGTTAGCAACACAACATTAAAGAAAATCCCTTGGTAGCAGAACATGGGAAAAGGTGGGCTAAGCAAAATTTAAATTGTAGGACTCTCTCAAGGCCACAAGATCAAAGTGCACACTGAATCTCCAATGGGGGTTATGGTGTGTGGTATTTTCCAAATTGGACTTCAAGCTCTGTTTTTGAGGAACATCTCAGAGGACTTGCGTTCTTCTCAACCCACTTTGGAAAACAGATACAAATCCAAGGAAGATCACATTTAATGACTGTTCTAGAAGTAGAAGTGAGGCTGAGAATGATATACTTGAAGATAACCAGAGAACCTGTCCTTCTGTTGCCAGACAACAGGAATTTAAGAGGAAAGGGAGGGTAGTGGTTAGTCCTCTACCAAACTGGGGCAGTAGATTTTGGGGACAAAGCAGCACCTATGTAAAGAGCTCTTTTGCCCTGGACAGTTGTCACCGAAGGGAAAAATAAAACATGCCCTGAAAAGAACATATGCTACATAAACATGGCATGGTAGAGGGCAGAGGAGAATGGTGTGGGATATGTTGGGGGGAGTACATTCCTCTCTTTAGCTTTTTGGAAATATGGTAGAATTATGCAAAGGAACTAAGCCAGTGCCAGCGATTATTAAATAAAAGGTCCAACCATGTATTTCTGCAACAGTATACAAAAATCACAACTTCTTCGACCACATGGGAAAAAAGAAGAAAACTAGGAGGGCTTCGGGTTTGCCTCACTTAGACTTAGAACCACTACACCTGAGTGACTCATACTTCTCTCCCTCCCTCTCTACGTATCAGTCATGCTACTCCTGCTCGTGAGGCCTCTGTCCTTGGCCACCGACTTCCCCCCCACCTCTGTCTCATCCCAACCTCAGACAGGATATATCCCTTGGTTTAGGGCTATTTCACTTGCCTGTGGCAACAAACGAACAAATGTATTGGTGCATCGCACTGAAGAGCTGAAGAGGAGTCTAGGCTCAGGCCCAGCGTGAGCAGCATGAGGGGGCCTCAGTCAAGGTCATGAGGACCCAGGTCTCTCTGCTGCATCTTTTGGCTCCACTCTTCTGTGTGCTGGCTGGCTCCATACTCGAGCTCCACAGCTTGGCCAGATGGCTGCGGCCCCCCATGCCCGGCAGATACAGTGCTCTCTTCCCCAGAAGTCCCTGCAGTGGTCACCACTGAATCTCATTGGCTCTGGCTGGGTCCGGTCGCTGAGCCAACATAAGCATTCCTATCTGCTCCTTGACTGACCTTGCCCTCCCTCGAAAATTTGATGAATTTTTCACTCAGTGATTAATGTCCTATTGCCTCTGTGTCTTGGTGAATTTCCCTATATTTTAAACAAGATACAAATTATTCTAACAAAATAGTAAGAGTTATAAATGATACCTGAATAGGGTGGATACAGGTGGTTCGGGGTTGTGAAGGCCTGGCCCTGGAGGCACTGCCTGGATGGAAGGCACATGAGAGTGATTCTCCACGACGGTCCAGATGGCATTAGGGACCCTCTTCTCCCTCCGCGTCCTGAAGGAGAACAAGGGCACTGGGCTCTGTAGATCAGAGTAAATACAGGGTCTCGGGTCAAACGAGCAATGTGGGAGAAGCAGACTCTTTCTTGTTTTAGTACCTTTCTCTCCTTTTACCTGATCTTTAGAATATTCTAAAGCGTTCGGCTTTACTTTTCAACCATTCCCTGGTGGTTCATTATAGGATTAACCAGGTCAACATGCATAATCCACTGGTGTGAATTTTGTGGCTAGGGTTATGTTCTAGACTCACTTATGTTCGGTTCTGTGGCAGAAATACCAGACTCTTGCTGGCACAGTACCAATACCGGTAATATCAGGATCCAAGCTTCATCTGGCTGCTGTCTCCCCCTACCCCACACTTCTCAACTCACCAGCGTCCTTCTCCTTCACCCCACCTCTGTCTACCTCCCTCCCGGCCTACCCTGTCTGCTGTGCATCCCTCCAGGAGTATAAAATAGGGTCTCACTTAGAGGTTCCCCGGCTATCAGTGACAGAGGACATTACACTATCCCTGCGGCCTTTGCAGTTAAGGCCTCGGAGAGGTGGGCAGCCCAAGACCCTCCCCATCCCTCCATCCCATTCCTCCTGCTGGTAGCACAGCATGTAGATAGACATGCTGGGCTCCCCCACACCCACTCTGTCCTGTTGCCTTAGCAACGAGACTGAGAAAGTTGGGTTTCTTGGTATCCAAGGTTACACTGTGCTCAGACGACTGCTACATGTACAAATGGATCTCTAGTTCGGTGAGAGGTTTTAACTGTATACAGGTGGATACGAGTGACACAGCGAATCTGGGTCTGATCACAAGATTCCCTTTCTTCGTGTAACTAGAACTCAGGGTTATCACTAGGATCATTTGCAATCAGCAGAAAGAGCTCCTTTCTTTCTTCCCAGGAGTAAGGAAAGTGGGTTCTTAAAGGCAGGGGTGAGAACTGGGGCGAGAGTTGATAGAAAGGGAGGGTCAATGTTATTATTTACTTTTTATTCAGTCACGTGAATTTACAAAAGAAGAGGACCGTGCATCTTTGCCCTTTACAGTTCATAGCCCAGGGTGTTTTTTGGGGTGGTCCCACAGACCATCTCCCCCAAGACAGCCAAAGGTCAAGCTGGTAGTCAAGGGACACACATAGCTCACCCCAGATACTCATCTGAGCAGAGGCAGCAGGCCCTCAAACCCAGAGTCTTTTGTTGCCTCAGCCCTGCTCTGCCTTCCCTGCTCTCTCCTGCCATGGGGGGGAAGCTTCTCTGGGCCCAGCTCTACCCGGGTTGTGGCCTCTCAGCCAAGCTCAGCCACACAAGCGTCCCAGCTGAGTTCCTGCAAGGAGGAACGGCTCCATGGGCCGTTGGATCCAGAGTGCCTGTCTTCTAGCTTGGATCATGACAGACAGCCCTTGATGGTTTCCAGAGCAGTTCCACAGACATCTCATGCGATGTTGCAAAAATCCAAGGAGGAGGAAGGTACAGTTTATCCGGCCCATGTTGCAAGTGAGCAAACAGGGACTTAGAGCAGCCCACTTAGTAGCGTGGACCTGGCGCTTGTAGTCTGGGGTCCTCTCTCCCTATCTCTTAGCCCCATGACCTGGGAACGTGGTCCTGCAGAAGGCAAATTTGCCATCCAGTTTTGAAGGAGATTTTGCAGACCCATTTTACTGGGCATTCTCTCAGAGAAACTGAAAGAAATTAAAGACAACCCCACCAGCTCTAGTATTAAAGTTCTCAACAAAGAAGTTCATGGTCAGGGTGCCTGGATGGCTCAGATAGTAGAGTATGCAGACTCTTGATCTCGGGGTTGTAAGTTCGAGCCCCACGTTGGGTGTAGAGCTTACTTAAAGAAATAAAATCTTATAAAAAAAAAAAAGAATTCATGGCCACAGTGACAGTATTTTCTGAACTAAAAAACAGGATATGTGGTCTTACCAATGGTTCTTGCTAATTTCAGAACTTGGTCTTATGAAAAAGAAAGCTCATCAGATTTAAATCTCATTCAGTTATACATGTAACCAATTGCCATCAGTGGAAAAAATAAAATGACTTGGATCGGGATTATCCCAGAAAGTTGGGGCCAGTGTGGCTGCATTGATGATGCTACGAGGTATGAAGCCACACTTACTTATTTTTTTAAATCCACATTCTTTTTTTCTTTCAAGAAGATTAAGGTGATTTATAAATAACTTCTATTAATCCTTTTGTGAATACTGAAATCAAGTTTAATAGAAATTGATCACTACAGGTTTCTTCTAAGAAACCTGGCAGGATTAATATTTAAGAGGAACCGCAGAACTGTGATCATTAACGATACTCTTTTCAAAAACTAAGATTTGGAAATTAGTAAAGTCAACAGTTCAAACATGGAAAAAAAGTGATCTTCGATTAATGTCATGATCCATTTTTCTTTCAAAACTTTTAAAGGAGGGGCGCCTGTGTGGCTCAATTGGTCAAGCGTCTGACTTCTGCTCAGGTCACGATCTCATGGTTCGTGAGTTTGAACCCCACATCAGACTCTCTGCTGTCAACATGGAGCCCGCTTCGGATCCTCTGTTCCCCTTCTCTCTCTCTCTGCCCCTCCCCAGCTCGTGCTCTCTGTCTCTCTCAAAAATAAAAAATAAACATTAAAAAAAACAAAAAGCCTTTAAAGGAAACTTTATCTTTGTTTTCAGGGTTGTTGTTGTTTTTTTCTTCTGGTTTCCTTTCAAGGAAGTTTCAGAAAGATTTAAGAAACATGTAGGTCAGGCAAATGTCTAGAATTTTGAAGAATGAGATTATAAATTCTTTGCCACCAGATCTTTCCTCACAAGAAAAGCTGCTGACAACAACGTGCCAGCGACTTTATTTTATGACAAATAGAAATAGTGAAGTTTTAGCATTAATTTGAAAAAGCTATGCTCCAGAAACATGGAAACACAGCAGCCAAATCATTTCTTAAAGGTTTTAAAATTAATAAAAACCTAATTGCAATATAATTTTATTACATTTTTATATTGCTTGTAAAATTACAATTACACAAATACGAAAACAGGCTTCTGTTACTTGACTGTCTCATTTTATGCTGTTCTTGGGACAATTTATCCTTAAATATAATACTAAGCAGCTTTAAGTTGTCTATTTTACAACACTAACAAAATTAAGCTCCCTATGTCTTAATCTGGAGTATTTTACGAGAAAACATTCTTCAGATTTAATAAGTGTTTTATGGATTTAAAGGGAATCGAAATAGAGTCGCATGATAGTTTTTTTTAAAAATAAGATTTGCATTCTCTGTAGGTGACTATAAAAAAAAAAAAACAACCCAAAATTTAAACTCAGAACCATACATACGGAGGCTCCTTAAATACACGTTTGTTCTTGCTTGATCTTAAAGATTGTAAATTACCCACCACCACATCTAGTTCATTTGCAGCCTCGTGCCCAGGGGCTTAAGTTTCTTCCCACTTTGGAGATGCCCTGTGTAAAACCTATTTACACAAATATTCAAAAACTCGCAAAGTGCGTACAAGGATAGCTGCCTCTTCCCTGCATCTGACGGGTGTTAAGGATTTTCGACCCTGAGCAGTTGAGACACAGTCTCTTCGGGAGTCCAGGTCTGAGGTAATGAATCCACTTACTGGAGAAACGATACACCAGAGAGAAACCCGGTACAAAATGTATCCAAGTTGAATCAGATTCCCAAAACAGCCACCAGATTTGCCCAGATTTGACTCTATGACCGACACAACCAACAGCAGTTGAAATGGGTCACAAACACAGCTTGTGTGACAAAAGCAACCAGATTTTGGGCACTGCACCAAGACCTTTCTTCTCCCTTTTTTCTCCTCCGCACTTTGTCTTTGGCCAGGCTACGCACCAGCACAATTGGACCTTTGTTCCACGGCCCACCCATTAGTCAGTGGGGCTTCCTATTCTTGTGTTTTTCCTCCATCTGCACAAAAACCAGCCCTCCTCCTACCCTCTAAATCAAGATTCATGCCGTGGGCAGCAGCTTTTGCTAATAGAACTTGAACTTGAAGGATGAAAGAGGACACAGAATTGAGTTGCCTTTTGAGGGGTTAATTGAACTTAATCCCGGATGGAATGAATGGCTTGAATGTCACTGCCCTCCTCTTCCCGTCCCCACACTCCTGCTCCCAGTGCTGTGATGCTTGGTTCCTGACACGCTGTCCTAATGCCAGCTTCTTCACAGAGACTTTGCACAGCACATTTGTTCTCTCTGATCTGCACTTCCGAGTTCAGTCAGTTATTTGTCCATGAGCTCGACACATTTACTGATCTTTTACCGTGGGCCAGGCATTGTGCTGGGATGCAAAGATCCATTCATTCAACCCATTAATTATCAATATTTGTTAGGCTACTATTGTGTGTTCTAGGTGCCAGTTACACAGCAGAAAACATAGCTGCCTTCATGGGGCTTATAATTTATGGGGAGTGTGGCAAAGACAAATTTACAAATTACATATATAAATTATATACCATGTTAGGTGAGTGCCTGAAGAAAAATACGTCTGGGAGAGAGATAAAGTGTTGGATAAACTTAAAACTGAGCGGGGGGGGGCGCCCCTGGGTGGCTGAGTTGGTTGAGCAACTGATTCTCGATTTCAGCTCAGGTCACGATCCCAGGGTTGGGGGATGGAGCCCCAGGTTGGGCTCTGTGCTGAGCATGCAGCCTGCTTGAGATTCTCCCTCTCTCTCTGCCCCTCTTCCCTGCTCACTCTAAAATAAAATAAAATAAATTAAAATAAGGTGGTTAGGGAAGGGCTCACTGTAATGATGAGCATCTACAGATGTGTGGGGCCAAGCCCTGTAGACAGAGGAATAGCCATGCCAAGGCCCTGAGGCACAAGAGTGTTTGGAAAGACTGGTGAGGCGCCAGTAATGTGGCTGGGACTGCGTTAATGAGGGGGAGAGTAGTGGGAGGTGAGATTGGGAAATAGGTAGAGGCAGATCATATGGGCCTTACAGGATGTGAGAAGCACTTTGACTTCTCAAAGTGAAACGGGGAGCCATCTGAAGGTTTTAGGGCAGAGGAGGGACATAACGTGCTGGGGTAACAACTGACTGGCTGGGGGGATCGGGGGAGGCAGAAGCAGGAAGATCCGTGGGGGCCCCCGCAGTAGGAGTGACAGGCCGATGTTGGGGAGCAGGCCGGGCGGGGGGGGGTGTCCAGATGGTAGGGAGCATCGGAAGTCCGGATATATTTTGAGGATGGAGCTAATAGGATTTGCTATGGATTAGATACGGGACGAGGAAACAAGGAAAGGAGGTATGACTCCGGTTTTAGGCCTGAAATCTGGGACAATAAGAACGAGACGCAAATACGTGCCTTCAAAGAGACGGCTAACGAGGGCCCTCGTGGCAGGAGCGCCTGCTGTCCTAGCATGAGGCCGCGGGGAAGTCTCCCGGATGCCTCGGAGCAGCCAGGGCTGGCTGGGGCCTGGGGCGGGGAAGGCACTGCACCAGGGTCGGGGTCGCCAGGCGGCCGAGGCGGGGACGATGTTGCAGACTCAGAATCCACCAGGGGCCTGCTGCTCGGGGGGTGGTGGCTGGGCAAAGCAGGAGTGGCCACCAACGATGGCCCCGGTGCTGCCGGACATACGCGACAGTCCCTAACCATCCTTCCGCGGTTGGAGAAGTCAGGCCCGCCTTTCACCCCTTCCGGTGCAGCAGGGAGGACCACGTGACAGTCCTGGCCAATGACATGTAAGCTCGTGTGGGTGGGGCTTTGCGGCAGAAACGTGCTCCGTCCTCCCGAGTCAGGAGTCCGTTTGGGCCGCTCGGGCGGCTCGGGCGGCTCGGGCTGCTTCCGGGAATGCAGACGCCGAGTGCCAGCAATACGCGTGCACCTTGGAGCTGGCAAACCCACGTGCTAAGTCAGGAGGATGTAGAGGGAAGGTGGAAGAATGAGTCTTGATGAGGGTGAGCTGTTGCTCCCACTCTGATGGCCTGCTTCTAGACCTCTCCTAGGTGAGGTCATGAAAGGTCTTTGCTTGCGGAAGCCTCAGTTAGTTGGATGTTCTGTAAGTGCCCAAATCGTTTCTAAGTAATGGAGCCAGAAGCCTTGCAGACCTTGAGAGTTGCTCCAACTTGTGGGCGATGGGGAACCCGCTGAAGGGTTTATGGGGGAGTAATGTGATCTGATTTCTACTTTAGAAAAATCTGGCAGCAACATGGGAGCTGAACTAGAGACTGGAGGCAGGGAGGCCCAAATGCAAGAGAAGGACCAGAGGTGTGGAGGGCCCTGTGTGCCAAAAGCTGGAAGACTCTTTTTTTTTTTTTTTTTTAATTTTTTTTTCAACGTTTATTTATTTTTGGGACAGAGAGGGACAGAGCATGAACGGGGGAGGGGCAGAGAGAGAGGGAGACACAGAATCGGAAACAGGCTCCAGGCTCTGAGCCGTCAGCCCAGAGCCCGACGCGGGGCTCGAACTCACGCACCGCGAGATCGTGACCTGGCCGAAGTCGGACGCTTAACCGACTGCGCCACCCAGGCGCCCCAAAAGCTGGAAGACTCTTAACCTTGGGCACCTCTTCCATGCCTTCTCTAAGGTCCCTCTCTACTTGTGGGAGAAGCAGAAGGGGCAAGAAGAAATTTCTCTAATCATTGCCTTTTCTTTCTGTAGAGATTTCAACGCTACATAACAAATTAGCACAAATATAGCAGCCTACAGCCACACGCATTCATTATCTCAGAATCTCCAGTGGGGTCCGAAGTCCAGGTGTAGATGCACTCTCTGTTCAGGGTCCCACCAGGCTGAAATCAAGACATCAGCTGCGTGTGATCTCAGCTGGAGCTCAGGGGCCACTTCCAAGTTGAGTTAGTTGGCAGAAATCAGTACTGGGTCTTTTAGGACTGAGGTTTCTGCTTTCTTGCCAGCCATCAGCCAAAGAAGCTCTCAGCTCCTGGAGGTCTCCCCGAATCCTTGTCATGTGCCTCCATAAGCAGTTCTCAACATGGCAATTTGTTTCCCTCTTTGAGGCCAGTGGGACAAATCTTTCTTGCCAGTCCAGCTAAGATGGAAGTTGTATGTAACACAAAGGAATCACAGGCATGACTATCCCATCCCGTTCCCAAGTCCTCTTCATATAAGAGAAGGGGATTAGACAGAGAATATATACCAGGGGGGTGGGAATCTTGGGGGCCATGTGGAATTCTGACCACTCTACCCATTATTCTCTTTTCCTCTCCTTTGCTCCTACTCTCTGCACTCATGTGGGACCTAATCTCTATGTAGTTCCTACCTCTAGAAAAATGTAAGTCATATTTTGGCATAGGAAGTTTCTTGTCAAAAGGGAATTTGAAGTGAATCAAAGGAACCTGACTAGAACTAAACCTCCCTCATTGGCCAATATGAAGTCCATTAGATTTGTTTGCCAAACTATAGTATTCATTGTGTTCTAGGTATTGCTGTTGAATGATTTATATACACGATGTTATTTGATTCCCTCGACATCTGTTTGAGAGGAGCATTGGTGTCCCCATTTTACAGATGAGGAATTTGAGACTAGAAATGGAGGCACTCAGGCTCACACAAGTGGCAAGCTGGGGAAGCAAGTCTTTTCAAAGGCCTGCTCTTCACCACCATGCCATATTACCTCTGGCTGTCCCTTCACCAGTATATGTGTGGTGGCCTGGGGGTGAGAAGCAACAAAGGCACCACTCAGAATGACATTCCTCCATTGCATTAAGTAGAAAACGCACCATCTTCCAAAGTTATACACATCCAGTGCCTCAGATGGGTTCCTTTGGCTTCTCTCTGTGATGAACAGCGTCTGACATTTCAAATCGGCCTTGACACATCCTCATCAGAAACACAAATTTGAATGAAAGAAGAATTTTAAGCCTCAAAAATCAGAAAGAAGACTTCTCAGCCTGCTTCCTGTTCATGAAAGGATTTGGGCCTCTACCAGTAATTATCAAAATGTTGAGACCTCGATAACTTCCCAATCAAGTATGAGGTAAATAAAAGTGTCTAATCTACTGCCCAGGAACTTTATGATTGTGTTTCATGGACTGAGTATTGGGGGCTGCCAACTGGTTGAGATGGAATATTCCATGCAGCAGTGCAATGCATCCGTCTCTATGGAGGCTCCAAACGGGGGTGGTATGAAGACATATTAAACTATAGGACCTAAGTGCTGGTTTATAACTTAAAAGGAATTGCATTTGTCTTCAAGAACAATAGAGAAGTTTTCAACCAATTGAGTCAAACCCAAGAGAGACTTGTAAGAAACGTCTCATAGAGGCGAAAATATCTCATAGGTGATTGACTATCACTGAAAATCTCATTGAGGTTCTAAAAAAGCCGAATGTATCCATTGTGGGATAAACTGTGGACTCGACTCATTGCAGTTGACAATACCTCCCTGCCTCTACTTCTGACACCGAGCCAGTCTGTCTAAGGAAAGGAGGGCCATCCTTTTAGTCATCTCAAGGCAGGAGCCACTGTGGCATCTGTGGAGGGCCTGGGGCACAGCGTTAACATCTCCTTTGCCCCTAAACATGGGTACATGGCCAGAGACACTTTGAGACCCCAAGAAAGAATTAGGACATGGCCATGTTTCCCATGCCCCACAAATGAAATCTTAACCCTGGGCTGTTTCGTGATCAAACTGTCTTCCATGTAGACCTGGTGAACATATAACAAACGTCCCTTCCACTTCCCCCAAGGTAATGGAAATAGAGTTTTGACTTCAGCTCTACCTTGCTATACAGCTTCTTCTCTTCTTCCCTGGGCTTGTCGCTTTCCAATGCTTTTCTAGCGGAAAGAGCCAGGGAGACCACTGTGTGTTTTCCTTAAAAGAGAACCAGCATGGAAGTATGGGATGAGGTGGCAGTGACTCGTGTTTGCCCTTTGCTAAACCAAGTGTTTAACTGACTTCTTATTTAGTTACACAGCAGGTTGGAAATCCTTGTTTACGACAGTATATTATGCTCTTGTTGATACATTCGATTAAACCTAGTTTGATTTTCTATGATAAACATTAAATTTTTTGCAAAAAAGTGAATTTTATCCTTAGTAAAAAAATGGCACAAAAATAGACACATAGAGCAATGGAATAAGAATAAAATAGAATAGTAAAACCCAGAAATAAAGCCACAATTTTACGGTCAATTAATCCTCGACAAAGGAGGAAAGAATATACAATGGGAAAAACAGTCTCTTCAACAAATGGTGTTGGGAAAACTGGACAGCAACATCCAAAATGATGCAACTGGACCACTTTCTTACACCAAGCACAAAAATAAACTCGAAGTGGATTGAAGACCTAAATGTGAGACCCCAAACCATAAAAATCCTGGAAGGGGGCATTGGCAGTAATGTCGTTGACATTGGCCATAGCAACATTTTTCTAGATAGGTCTGTGAAACAAGGGAAATAAAAGCAAAAATAAACTATAGGGACTACATCAAAATAAAAAGTTTTTGCACAGTGAAGGAAACGTCAACAACGAAATCAAAAAGCAACCTACTGAATTTGCAAATGACATATCCAATAAAGGGTTAGTATTCAAAATATATAAAAACTGATACAATTCAATAACCCCCAAAATGAATAATCTGATTAAAAATGGGCAGAAGACATGAATAGACATTCCTCCAAAAAAAGATATACAGATGGCTAACAGACACATGAAAAGATGCTCAACATCATTCATCATTAGGGAAATGCAAATCAAAACTACAATGAGATATCACCTCACACCTGTCAGAATGGCTAAAATAAAAAAAAAGAAGAAAAATCGTGTTGTCGAAGATGTGGAGAAAAAGGAACCCTTGTGCACTACTGGTGGGAATGTAAACTGATGCAGCCACTCTAGAAAACGGTATGGAGCTTCCTCAAAAAGTTAAAAATAGAACTACTCTATGATCCAGTAATTACACTATTGGGCATTTACCCAAGAAATACAAAAACACTAATTCAAAGGGATACATGCACCCTGTCTTTATTGCAGCATTATTTACAATTTCCAAATTATGAAAGCAGCCCAAGCGTCCATCATTTGATAAGCGGAAAAAGAAGATGTGGTGTATATACATACAGTGGAATATTATTCAGCCATAAAAAGTAATGAAATCTTGCCATTTGCAATGGCACGGATGGAGCTAGAGTATAATGCGAAGCAAAGTAAGTCAGAGAAAGACCAATACCTTATGATTTCACTCATACATGGAATTTAAAAACAAAACATAAGAGCAAAGGGGGGAAAAAAGAGACAAACCAAGAAACAGACCCTTAACTATAGACAACAAACTGATGGTTGCCAGAGGGGAGGTGAGTAGGGGGATGGGTGAAATAGATGATGAGGATTAAACAGTACGCTTATCAGCATGCGCACTGAGTAATATATGGAATTGTTAAATTACTATGTTGTACACCTGAAACTAATATAACACCATGTTAATACTGTAATTAAAATAAAAATCTTAATAAAAAAAATAAAATTGGGGCACCTGGGTGGCTCAGTTGGTTAAGTGTCCGACTTGATCTCAGCTCAGGTCATGATCTTGTGGTTGGTGGGTTCGAGCCCCGCATCAGGCTCTGTGCTGACAGTGCAGATCCTGCTTGGAATTCTCTCTCTCCTTCTCTCTGCCCCTCCCCTGCTTGTGCTCTCTCTCTCTTTCTCTCTCTCTCCAAATAAGCCAGTAACCTCAAAAAAAATTTTTTTAATTAAAAAATAAAATTAAAAACATTTATTTATATCTTTAAAACAAATCAGAAAGAAGAGACTGTGTGGGGGTTAAATCCAAGGCAGAGCTTCCAGCTTTTAGGACTTACATAAATTTTGTCTAGAAATCAATGGAGCATGAATAGAAATGCTGACCTACCCCAAACAAAGCACACACCTTCCCTGGGCCAACTGCCCAGATCTTTGCATGGGCCAGTGATGCCTGGGCATTGCTTCTTCAGAATTTAGCTCTTGATTTGTTGCTGCCGGGATTCAGACCAAGGTTTACAAAGGAGGCAGGAAGCTATCGGCACAAAATGGCCACATTGCTTTGTTTTAGAATCTTTGTCTACACACGTGGGTGAAGAAAGCACCACAGAAAGCCTGGGAACGTGTAAGGGAAGCCGCTTAGTACGGTGGTAAAGATCATGGGCACTGGCCCAAGTCCTGTGTTTAAACACCTGCTTTGCCCTTTAATAGTTGTTTGACTTAAGAAACTTTTTATTATTTATTTATTTATTTAAAAAAATGTTTTTAATGTTTATTTATTTTTGAGAGAGAGAGAGAGCACGAGCAGGGGAGGGGCAGAGAGAGACACACAGAATCTGAGCTGTCAGCACAGAGCCCCATGCAGGGCTTGAACTCACAAACTGTCAGATCATGACCTGAGCTGAAGTCAGACGCCTAACCGACTGAGCCACTCAGGCAGGTGCTCCTACTTAAGAAACCTTTTTAAAAAGTGATACAACTTTATTTCATTCACTGTTACACTACCACAATTTAAATAGGAGTACCGATCTCTCTGTTTCGATTGAGGTGTTATTGACATATAACAGTATATTAGTTTCAGGTGTACAAAGTAATGACCCAATGATACGTATATGCTGCAACACGATCACCACAATAAGCTAACATCCATCACCTCACAGAGTCACACATTTTTTTTTCTTGTGACCAAAACCTTTAAGTTCTACTCTTTTCGTCGCTTTCAAATATGTGACACAGTATTGTTAACTATACTCACTGTGCTGTACGTCCCATCCCCATTTAGGGAAGATTTTTTTTTTTTTTTTTTACCCTCTCTGAGCCTCAGTTTCTTGATCTGTAAGCTGGACACTCGAAGACGCCCACCCGTGAGAGAATTTAAATGAGATATGAAACCACCTCGCCCGGGGCAGAGACCCTGCCCCCAGGAAGTGTCTGATAAGGGATGATGGTTGGTGTTTCGCCTTTGCAGCTGTTCTGGTCTGCTCTTCACTGTCTGCCAAGCTCTAGCAGAGGTACCTCCATGCCCCGGTGGCAGCTTAGTCAAATCGCAGGCAGGAAATGGCACATCTTCTTTCAGGCTAAGCTCCTAACCAAGCTAGGTTAGGGAAGCCCTTAGCACGAGAGGATGTTCAGAGTTCCATTGACAGATGCACAGGAGAGTGGGGGGAAGGGATCTGGGAAGAGAGGCCAGCGCCTGTGAAGGCCCGGCGATGAGACACGGCACCTTCCTAGTGCTCCGCGGCCTGTTGTTACTGAAACTTAAGTCCTTTACGTGTTTCCCGCCCTGGTGTCTAGAGGAATGCGTAACACAGAGGAGTGTCGCCGTCTGCATCACTTAGAGATTTAAGCGTTTTGAAAAGTTTGTGTCCGTGTACGTGAGTCATACACACACACGCGCGCGGAGGCAACATTCTCCAAAAGTTCAACGATAATTCTTGTCTCAGGAATCAGGACCTGTTTCACAAACTGTGACCCTAGGAGGAAGCCCACTGCTTCTCAGATGCAGGGACCCTGGGAACAATCCTCCCGCTGCATATTTTAAAGCAGCAAACCTGTTAGCTCAAAGTCTAGGCACTGTGGTCAGCAGTTTGCCTGCATGACGTCAGTTATGCCCTTGTCTTTATCCATTTCCCCTCAACTCAGGCTGTAGGCCACTTCCCGTAGACCTGGAATGTTTGCTGGGCAATGGACCTTATAATACCCTGCCTAACTCGGAGACGGGAGATACTGCTGGCTTGTTGCTCTTGTTGGGGAAGCCTGAATGGAGGCTCTTTGTACCCATGGCCTTGTGACCCAGAAGGGACAAAGACCAAAGGGCCGGCCACCCTGGTGAGGGGGGACAGAGCGCTTTCAGCTTTGGGGCATGGCAGCTCTTCCTTTCCAGCTCTTTGATTCCGTACCCATATCGTGTTCAGCCTTGTTTGCATCCTGTCTCTTTCAAACTATGCCACAGAATGACACCATCTGCAAACAAAAGTATCTTCCCCTAGATCTCCTAAGAAAGAAAGAACGCAAGCAAGAAAGCAAGCAAGCAAGAAAAGAAAAAAGAAAAGAAAAGAAAGAAGAAGAAAGTCCTATGTCAACCAAATGAAAACCAGGGCAATGTCAGTGTCCTTGGGCCTCCAGATACTGTAACTTATGGGCAAAAATAGCTGCAAAAGGAATCACAGATCCCTCCGGCCCTGACGGCTTGGATCAGGCCAGATGGAGACCACAGGCTCCCCCGCAGGGCCAGGCCTGTGGCTGGCCAGCCTCACCTGCCTGCCCCTTTCCCCAGGTACCATTTTGTTTTTTTATTTTATTTTATTTTTTTAAATTTTTTTTTTCAACGTTTATTTATTTTTGGGACAGAGAGAGACAGAGCATGAACGGGGGAGGGGCAGAGAGAGAGGGAGACACAGAATCCGAAACAGGCTCCAGGCTCCGAGCCATCAGCCCAGAGCCTGACGCGGGGCTCGAACTCACGGACCGCGAGATCGTGACCTGGCTGAAGTCTGACGCTTAACCGACTGCGCCACCCAGGTGCCCCTCCCCAGGTACCATTTTGAAGCCTGGGTTTCTCTGCATTTTTATTCCCTTCTCTCTGGAGTCTGCTGTTCACACGCAGGAGTTACTATGGTAATGGAAAAACCCTGTTGTGTTAGAAATTTTGTAGAAATATAATTTAGGCAGAAGCGTGAAGCTGGTGTGTTTATCTTTCCGTGGGGATGGCAGCCCAGATTCTGAGTTTCCAGGGGAGCTGGAAGAATTCAGGTCTGAGCACAACTGTCCAAACGCCCGGGAAGTGGGTCATCGCCTGGGCGGGTGGACTGGAATGGACCATCCGCCAGGCCTGGGGGAAGCAGGGAAGGCCTGGCGTGGGGCAGAGGACAACACCCTGGCCTCACTCCCTTCAGAAAACTGTCAGCACTCCAGGTGTGCTCATCACCCAGAGGAATCTTGTGAATGAATAAATAAGGATAGGGCCTTATTTTTAGTTCGTTCCCCAAGCTTCCCCTTCTCCCCTTATTAAGGGAGGGGGCTGGACTGAGACCTCCTGAGAGCAGAGCCTAAAGCTTATTTGGGTTTTGCCCCTTCCTCCCCTGCTCCCCATCTGGCCCCAATCCTAGGCTCAGTAAATGCTCATGTTGACTTAACGCATAGCACTGAGAACAGGACAGACAGATTTCATCAGTGATGTGAGGAATAGAGTGGACAGCCCCTTCTGCAGAGATTTAACTGAGCAGAGTTCCTAGGACAGAGCAGCTTTGAGTTCTCATGTGAGTCTTGAGACCTCTCTCTACAGGGGTGAGCCTCCCCACCTCCCCCAGACAACCCAGGGCAGTTCTTGATGACCTACTATGCAGAACATTTCTGTGCCTCACAGTGTGACCGACCGGCTTATCGGCCCTGCCTCCACTACTCCACCCCTTCCATTGTGTTTTGAGGCTAATTATCTTTTCCTCTGCTCTGCGGCATAAACCACAGGGAGGTGACTTAGGTGTTCACGCTAGCGTTTTATCAGAATCATAGTCTCGTGGAGTGTAAGCACTGCCATGGATCTGAAAGATCATCTGGAACCATGAGCGATTCACAATCTCTTTTCCACCCAGCCCTCTAACAGGATGAAACACACTTCGATCAGGAGGAGGAACCCTTCTGAAGCGGTGATTCTAACTGGGGGTAGGGTGGGGGGGGGGTCACATTTGGAATCACAGAGGGCTGGGGGAGGTACCTGTCAGGTTTGCTTTGTGTCATCTAGAAGGCAGAGGTCTGGGGGAAAGGCAACACAGGGCAGATACATTTTGATAAAGGTGACCAAGGACAGCCTGAACGACACAGCTAGAAGCAGTCCCGAACCCCCTACACCCCATGGTTCTGATATCCCTTTGTCTGTGCCGAAAAACACCAACCAAGTTAACAACTAATTGTTTAGACGTGGGAAGCCAGGGAGACCCAATGATGGGAAGCAACCAGAAACACACAGAAAAAAGACAATGCGTTGTGTCAAATTCAGGTCCCTGACTCCCAACCCAGGTTAGGATGTAGCACAGTACATAGCTGCCTAAAAAGGACGATGCTTTCTGAAGGAGAGGAGTAAAGGTATTGATCTGTTCAATCATTAATATGATATTGTGGGGTGAGTTGCGTCTGGGTAGCTCAGTCGATTAAGCGTCCGACTCTTGATTTCGGCTCTGGCTGTGAGCTCATGGTTCACGGGTTTGAGCCTCACGTTGGGCTCTACACTGACAGGGTGGAGCCTGCTTGGGATTCTCTCTCTCCCTTTCTCTCTGCCCAACCCCCTCCCACCCCGCCCACTGGCACCGTCTCTCTCTCTCTCTCTCTCAAATAGATAAACTTAAAAATAAAATAAAATAAATGTGGGATGAAGAAGGAGCCCAGGAGAGAGGTGGGAAAGGCAGGGGACCGCGGGCATCAGCTAGAGCTAAGGAAGTGGAGCCGTGCGGTTGGGAGGGCAGAGGCTGTTCTTCAGGATCTGCAGGCTGGGAAGGAGAGGGCTGCAGGGCTGAGGGCCCGAGCTGGGACGCCTCTCTCCAGCTCCCTAGTCACTGACATCACGTTGGTCACACACCAGCTCTACCACTTGCCAGCTGAGTGACTCTGGCGAGTTGCCTAAATCTCGCTGTGCTTCAATTTCGTCTTTCGTAAAAACGAAGATGGCAGTGAAAGTCCTCATCTGCCAGGTGACTGTGGGGATCAAGCAAGGTAGTGAGTGTGAAGTGGTAGAAGGTGATCTACTGTGTTAACAACGAGTGTATCGCCCTGGCTGGTTTAAGGGTGCCCAGAAAGCCAAACAAAGAATGTCAGAGTTGTTAGAAAACGGGAGCAGGTACCGTGGAGAAGATGCATCAAAGTAAAGGGGGTGGGAGGTGGGGGGAGAGGGGAGGTTAACCAGAGCCACCAGAGTCTGTCTTGGGCACATCAGTGAAGGGGGGGCTTGAGTGTTAAGGCCTCTCATATACCTGCCAAGCTTGGTACCAAACGATTTTCATTCTTTTTCTCCAAGCCCTTCCTGCTCGTAGAGCCTTCCTCCCACCTCCCAGGTATCCGCTCCCATCCCACCCTTTGGCCGTGGGTACAACCTCCCACCACCTGGTGTGGTTCCCTCATGCAAGGACACTTGTATTTGCAACTTTACTGACAGTGGCCATCAGACCTTCCCTGAGCTCAGATCCCTGCCTGTCCCCTGCTAGGTGACAGACGGCTGCATCGAGGAACAAATCCTAGACATTCATGGCATACTGCTTTCTGAGTGCCAGAGTGGCCTTCATAACCACTTCAGGCGACGGTCACAAAGTTTTAAATTGGTATTCTAGACAAATATGTGGTTTGGGATCAAAGGAAAGCAAAGTGCTCATCAGGAAGGATTCCTGGTCATAGCAGATCGAGCTATTTCTTTCCCAGGGTGACGTTCACCACGCCCAGTTTCCTCTACCTATATGTCCCAAAGACACCTCCCATGCCATCTGTCCCAAACTGATGGCACCATCGTATCTTCAAAACCAGCTGGGGCACCTGGGTGGCTCAGTCGGTTGAGCGTCCGACTTCAGCTCGGGTCATGATCTCACAGTCTGTGAGTTCGAGCCCCGCGTCGGGCTCTGTGCTGACTGCTCAGATCCCGGGGCCTGTTTCGGATTCTGTGTCTCCCTCTCTCTCTGACCCTCCCCCGTTCATGCTCTGTCTCTCTCTGTCTCAAAAATAAATAAAAGTTAAAAAAAAAAAAAAAAAAAAACCAGCTTCCCCTTTGTTCCTTTTCACAGGTGCTGGCAGCCCCCACGATTAATCCAATCTGAAACGGGTCGTTCATTCTTGATTCCCCCCTCTTCCTGAACACCCCGCCACCATTCAACCGCGTCTGCTAAATTTGGGGTGACCAAGTGCTATGGTCTGATAGGTTGTGTTACCCCCAAATTGATATGTTGAAATCCTAATCTGCAATGAGATGGTATTTGGAGGTGGGGCCTTTGGGAGGTACTTAGACCATAAGACTAGCACCCTCACGAATGCAACTAGTGTTCTTATATAAGAGACCCGAGGAGAGAGCTCCCAAAGCCCCCTTGTGCCATGTGAGGTTACAAGAAGTCTGTGACCTGGAAGAGGGCCCTCACCTGCCCGTGCTGCCACCCTGGTCTTGGGCTTTCAGCTTCTAAAATTATGAGAAGTTTGGGGCGCCTGGGTGGCTCAGTCGGTTGAGCCTCCGGCTTTGGCTCAGGTCATGATCTCAAGGTTCGTGAGTTCAAGCCCCGCGTCGGGCTCTGCTCTGACAGCTCAGAGCCTGGAGCCTGTTTCAGATTCTGTCTCCCTCTCGCTCTGCCCTGACCCTGCTTGTGCTCTGTCTCTCTGTCTCTAAAATAAATAAACATTAAAAAAATTTTTTTTAAAAACAAAATACGTTTAAAAAAAATTAAAAAAATAAAAATAAAATTATGAGAAGTTTCTGTTGTGTACAAGCCACCCAGGCTGTGATATTTTGTTCGAGCAGCCTGAATGGACTAAGGCACCAACTGTCCCAGTTTTCCTGGGACTGAGGAATTCCCCAGGATGTGAGACTTTCAGTGCCAACATTAGGGAAGTGTCACGGATGTAATGTTCTAGGCAAAATTCTGGGAAGGGTGTGACCCTTAAGCATTCGTATAGCAGTCAGTGTTATGCCACATCCATATCTCTCAGAATTTGGGGGCTCTTGTTAACATCCACTGCAAGTCTCTGCCTCTGAACTTAGGGGCTTCACCTCCCACCCCTGCCCAACCTCCGAAATCTCTGCCCACCTGCACGTAGATCAGAAGTGCCAGGAAACGGGGCTTCTGGGTGGTTCAGTCAGTTAAACGTGCGACTTCAGCTCAAGTTATGATCTCACAGTTTGTGAGTTCAAGCCCCATGTTGGGCTCTGTGCTGACAGCTCAGAGCCTGGAGCCTGTTTCAGATTCTGTGCCTCCTTCTCTGTCTGCCCCTCCCCCACTCACGCTTTGGCTCTCTCTGTCTCTCAAAAATTAACAAACATTATGGAATTTTTCCTAAAAAAAAAAAAAAAAAGCGTTAGGAAACTCTGAGCCTTGGAAGCAGTTCTCTGGAGTGGTGTACAAATACCCCAGCCCCCTCTCTTTGGAAAGGATAATTTGGAGATGTGTTATTTTACACCATCTCTCAGTTTCGCCACACATTTAAGCGGGTGATTCGCTGCCTGCCCCTCTCTCTGGGTCGCTTCCCTGCCGGCGCTCCCTGTACCTCTCAGATAAACTACTTGCCCCCCAGTCTGCTTCCGGGGAAGCCCAAGCAAAAACAGTCACCCGAGGAGAAGCCCTACACCTCACATTGGAGCTTGTAGATCAGGACTATTCAATAGAGCTTCCTGCGAGATGGGAATGTTCTAGAGATCTTTGCTGTCCATAGTGAGAGTCACTGGCCACGGATGGCTATGAAGCATTTGAAATGTGGCTAGTGTGACTGATAGACTGAATCTTCAAGTTTACTCAATTTTTTTTAAATTTTTTTTAACGTTTATTTTATTTTTGAGACAGAGACAGAGCATGAACGGGGGAGGGGCAGAGAGAGAGGGAGACACAGAATCGGAAGCAGGCTCCAGGCTCTGAGCCATCAGCCCAGAGCCCGACGCGGGGCTCGAACTCACGGACCGCGAGATCGTGACCTGAGCCGAAGTCAGACGCGCAACCAACTGAGCCACCCAGGCGCCCCAAGTTTACTCAGTTTTAACTAACTTATACTTTACTAGCCACATGTAGCTTGTGACTATCATATCGGATAGCACACATTAGGGGTCAATCATACCTTTCTCTTTATAGAAGTAAAAAGTGTTTTGACTTCTTAAAAAACAAGGGTTGGGGATTGATAAGAAGAAGGGGTGTGGAAGAGGTGGGGTGAAAACCCCGGTTTTTGACAATTCCCTTTCCCCTGGGTCTGTGGAAAAAAGTTGTGTAGTTGGAGGATGATTCACTGATGCTGTCCATAAAAGACAGGACTCACAAATCATAGACTTACCTGCGTTAATTATAAATAAGGCTGGCACCCCTCAGGATGCTCTTAGGTCTTGTAATTAGTTCATATAAAATCACTCAAGTGTTCTCTCGGTAAAGTTCAAGCTACATCCAAGCTACTTTAGTACGTCTTGTTCTTTCAGCCACATGTTCTTAGAGACGAGGTTTCCCATGACCTTGGGTTTATTAGGTTACCATGAGAGGTTGAGAACAACCTCCTTGGCAGGCACGTTGAATACATCTTCCTAGGAGAGAGTGTTTGCTAATAACCATTTGTAGTGCTGAGAAAAAAATTAAAATCTCTTCCCAAAGTCAGGCTGTTCACACAAACCAAGGGCCCTTGTAATTATGCAGTTTTGTGTTGTGACCGGTTGTGCCTCTTGCTGTTGTTGAGACAGAGGATGCAGTATGGCGACAGGTAAGTGCTCGGGCTTTGGGCCACCATGACCTAGGGCAGACACCTGACACTTCCTCTATGTGACTGTGACCCTTCATCACTTAATCTTTCCCCATCTGTACAATGGGCATAATAGTTGTCCCTAATACCTGCCCCACTGCAGCGGTGTGAAAAGAGTAAACGAAGCAATGGAAGGAGAGGTCGGCACATTGCCTGGCATCCAGAAGGCACTCGGTAATTAACATCACCTTCACCAGTGGCAGCCCACAGACCCGAGGTCCAATCCCAGATCGTGTGACCTTAGCCAAGTTGCCTAACCTCTCTGTGTCTCCATTTCCTCATTTTTAAAGTAGGGATGATCTCTAGCTTGAAGGATAGCGTAGAACACAGATCATTTGTAGGCAGTACTTGGTATGCAAATCGGTACTAATTATGTAATTATTATTCTACCCTTTGCCCCCTGTAGTGATAGGCACATGGTGGAAGTGGAATGAACACTTTCTAACTTGATTTTTCCCTCCTCTGCTGAAAAATGCTAGGCCTCTTTGAAATCGCATTAGTGAACTCTGAAATTTGAGTTGCAGTCTATCAAGCTACGTCAAGGGTATTCCCTCATTTGACTTCTTGGTTTTTTCTGATTGTAGTCAGGGATAAATTTTGTATTTTATATGGCAATTTCAGTCATATTTTTTGGGAGGGGGCTAGGAATAAACCAACATTATATGAGTACTTTGTGTCCAGCCCTGGGTCCAGATTTACCCATATAGTCTCATTTTGTCTTCATAACAATTCTTCGTTGTTCCTCTAAGGGGCTAGTCTCACACCCATTTCAAAGGTAGGGAAACCGAGGCAAAGGGTAGCTAAATGGGTGGTACAAGATCATACAGGGCAAAGCCATGTTTCAAAGCCAAGCTGTCTCTCTCCACAGCCCCAGGTCTCTGGTCGTCTGCTATTTCCACACGATGTGAGCTTTTCCTCTTCCTCAAGGGGCTCAATCCTGGCAAAATCTTGTTAACACGAGGGTGGCCACATCCACTTAAGCTCTTCTGAGTGTCTCTGTTCTTTCCTCTCCTTGACCCGCTAGATCCCAGCAGCAGTTCAGGCCCTGGTCTCCCTGCCCTGGAGGTCTAGGTGGACAGCAGCTGTCCCCACTTGTCACATCATGGCGGTAGATCCTGTGCTTGTTTCTCTGTGGTTAAAGAGCTCAGTGAAGCATATAATGCTATAATGGATTTCCAGTTGCTTTAGCTAACATCCTAGCTCTGGTTTCCTGCTCTGGTTCCACTGCAGGCCTTTACCATTCTGATGGAGACCAGGTAGCACAGATTGGGGGTAAGTGGTGACGCAGTGCGTGCATGCTGCAGGGAGTCAAAAGCAGGTTTTTGGTTCGGTGTAATCTCTCTTGTCTGTCTCTATCTCTCTGCCTCTCTCTCCAACAAACTGTTTATTACACAGACACAAATGTGTTGCAAAACTCCCCCTTTTCAAAAGCAAGATGGGGGCGCCTGGGTGGCTCAGTCAGTTGAGCGTCCGACTTCAGCTCAGGTCACGATCTCGCGGTCCGTGAGTTCGAGCCCTGTATCGGGCTCTGGGCTGATGGCTCAGAGCCTGGAGCCTGCTTCCGATTCTGTGTCTCCCTCTCTCTCTGCCCCTCCCCCGTTCATGCTCTGTCTCCCTCTGTCTCAAAAATAAATAAACTTAAAAAAAAAAAAAAAGCAAGATGGCAGCTCATTTCCAGGCTGCTCTGGTGGGTTGAACAATAACCATATATGGGCCAGATCCGGGCTGCATGTCACATAATTCACATTCTTGGCTTCTTGAGTCACTGTCATTATCTAACCTTTCCAGAGAGCCTGCAGTGTGTGGGCATGGATGGACAGGAAATCAGATAAGCCCCATCTGTGTGCGCATCTGCTTGGGGACCTCTTTACCTGTTTCTGGAGAAAGAGTTTCACATTTGCAGTAACATGACTGAAAAATTCTTGCCTTAGAATCTAAGACCTCTTCAACTCTGGAGGGAACTATCAGAGGTTCCAAATAGAGACAGATTGTAAAACTGTTCTACAGTGAGAATCATTCTCCAAATCCAGTCTTCATGCCAAACCTCTTCCTATTCCCTTTAATCTCAAAACTATTGAGACAGATTCTTCTTCTGCCCTCAGTCCAGCCCTCTTCAAACTGGAAGCACCTTTGGAAGCTTTATTTTGGAAAGTTATCTCTACGTGGTGGAACGCGTCCATGCCCCTCTCCTTATCTGTCCGTGTGCCCCCCACCCCCATCTTTGCCCCCTGGTTTGTGTAGAAAGCCTTAATAAGAAACAGTCTGTGAGAGTTTTCCAGGGCTCTGCAGTGAGGTGAGGTGGGGGAGCTCATCCCATCCCAATGGTCCCTGTGTGAGGTCCAGGCTTAGGGTTGGGATACCCACATTCTCCTGAGGAACTGGTTGGCTACTATCCTAGGGACCCTGTCAACTAACTCTGGGCTCGCGCACTTGAAGGCCCATGGGGCATTTCCCATGAGGAGCGTGGGCTGGGTGGGCCACGTGAGAACTGAGAGCACGTGTGTCCTTCACAGGGGAGCTGTCAGCTCCAGCTGATGCTGCCATCTGGGAAGGCAGGCCCAGTATTGTTGTACCTTCCATATCTTCTGATTGTTTTTTTTTTAAAGAGAAGCCAGAAATGCTTTCCAACAATAGGAAATGTCTCAATTTTTTAAGGTTGGCGACCATCCAACTGAAACATAAACAAATAGTACTGGAAGGACCCAAACAACATATCAGTGGGCCACATTTGGCCCACAAGCCGCCATTTGCAACTTTAGGCAAACCCTCCTGGCATTGACTACTGAACCCACATGCATGGCCTACACTTAGCAAGCCTAGAGGATGTTGTGGCATGCATTTTTTTACTCGATAGTATTTCAGGCTTCACCTTCTGTATCCTTGTTTCCGTTTCTTTTTTCTCCATCCTCATCACTTAATCCTGTTGAAGATTATCTTGTTAAATTGCGTGTGCCACTGAAGAGAGCTTTTTGGAATAAGAAAGAGAAGTCATCCACTACTTATCTGCAGCACGCCTTTCTGCCCCGTTTCCCCACGCCTGCCCGCTTGGACAGGTCTTCAGATGAATGCCAATTAGTCTAAGACAATCATAGTAACTCCACTCCTCTTGCCAATGACTGGGTTGGGCATAGTCATGTGACATACCTCTGACCAATGAGATGTAAGATAAAATCAGAGGGAAGGGGATGCACCATGGGAAAGTTTTCCTTGGTGAAAAATCTCCTGAGTTCCTGATGCCCTTGTCAGTCCCAGAGCTAGCAACCCAGGGCCTCCCTCCCTCTGCTTCTGGTCAGGTGAAATAGTTAGTTTTTCTTCATATTGAAGCTACTTTTGGTCAGGTTTTTCTATTGTTTGCTACCAAAAGCATCCAAACTGATACAGAAAAGAAAATTTCTGGGTCCCGAACCATACTCCACTCAAGAGATGAGATTACTTATCTATCAGTGGGCCCAGGCTGACTGCCCCTTGAGGCCTCTTACATGGAGAAAACCGAAGACTCTGCCCTCTCTGCCAGGTACTTGGGAACAGATCACAGGCACATTCATTTGGCGACATTTACCAAATGCCTACACGTGCAACACTCACCTCCAACAACCATGTGGGTAGGGGCAGGAGGCACCAGATGTGTGACAACCTCACAGAATTCCAAAGATGAAAGCTGGAGGGAGTCCTTGCTTAAAAGGGCCAGGTGAATACATTTTCATCTCACAACCTCTCAGGATTCACAAACTGTCAGGATTGGGCCAGCTTGGGCCTCCCTCCTTTCCTGTAGCAACATTTTAGCCTCTTACTCTACCATCAACTAGAAAGTGTGGTTAGAGACACCTGGCAGAGGCGTCCAGGGCTTAGCCAGCCTTGAAGGGGCTGCAGTGAGGAGACGTGGAGGGTGTTTACTACATTCCACAACGGCCACCCTATGGTCTGGGAGTCCTTCTCCCTAACTCTAGGTTCCTCCCAATACCTTCCATCTCCTGAACCCATTAAGGCCACAGAAAACCCTACGAGGAATGATGATAATACTAACAGCAGCAGTAATGGTAGGAATGATTAATCCCGAGTAGGACTGTGTGTGTCAGACCCTGTCCTAAGTGCTTTACTTCTATTAGCTCGTGTAACTCTCGCAGCAACTCACGACTTAGGGGATAAGTTGTCCCCATTGTACACATGAGGGAACTGGGGCCCAAGTCACGTAGCTAGTCCCCTCACAAAGCAGGGATTCGAAGCGAGGGGATATGGTTCCCAGTGCTAGCACTGTCCCACCCAGGGCTAATTGTGCCCACTGCTGGCGTGGGAAGAGGGGATAGGAAAACGTTTACTTCTCACTCTCTGCATGACTTGGATTTTTTAAAAAATCTTGAACATGCACTACTTTGGGCTGGGTTACAAATATTGGACATGACAGCGACCACACACTCTTGGGAGCATGTGTCTAAAGACTATACATCTTAACCTCTGACCTGCTGCCCCTCGTACAAGCCTATGTGTCCCATTCCTCCAAATTTCTACCATCCTCCACACTGAGGAGACACTAGAAGAAGAGAGATAAAGGGTGGATTCTACAGGAACCATATGGTCCCCAGATAACCTTGGCTAGAGCACCTCTGACCTGGGGAAGGGGTGAAGTGGAGAATTAGTCAAGTAAAGATGCAAGGAAGGTGAACTTGGGCGGGGCATTTGTCTTCGCTCTTAGATTGCAGGGTTTATAGCATGAGGGTCAGAAGCTACTGATACGTTTCCACAAAGCGAGCATCTGATTTCTTGGGTAGGTGTCTTTCTTCATTTAGATGCATGTGCCAGTACTATGGCTATGTAACAGTTACCCCCTCAATTCGGTGGCATAAACAGCTACCCATCAGGCTTATGGATTCTGTGGGCCAGAAATCCAGCCAAGGCAGAATGGAGATAACTTGTTGTGTCTGCTCCACAGTGCTGGGCCTCAGCTGGAAGCCTTGAAGGCTGAGAGCTGGGATCCTCTGAAGGCTCGTTCACTTGCGTGTCTGGTGGTCGGTGCTGCCTGTTGGCCGAAGGTCTCAGTTCCTCTCCATGTGATCCCTCTACTTGGACTAGTCTTGGCTTCCTCACTGCATGGTGGCTGGATTCCAGAAGTGAACATTGAGAAGATGGCGGGGAAGGGAAGAAGAGAGAGAAATGCAAGCACCAAGTGGAAGCTTTACCCTTCTTGGGATCTAGCAGCCTAAGTCACACAGTTTCACTTCCGCCATTCCCCAGTAGTCAGCACAGTCACAGGCTCGTGCCTAGACTCAAGGGAAAGGAAAACAGACTCTACCTCTCAGTGACTGGGTGTCAGTCGCACTGTAAGAAGGACATGCTGTATGAGATAGATATCTCCATCTTTGGAAAACCATCTGTCCTGTCATATGATGATGACAGCAGCAGTAGAATGTCAGGTGTCATCGACAAGAGAGACCACCCGCCCCTGTTATAGCTTTGAAAACACTCCTCACACTAGTTTTAACAATTACCCATCCTACAGGTGTGCTGTTTCAAAGGGGCACATGCACCCCCATGTTTATAGCAGCGCTATCAACAATAGCCAAAGGATGGAAAGAGCCCAAATGTCCATTGACAGAAGAATGGATAAAGAGGATGTGGTATATGTATAATGGAGTATCAACTCGGCAATCAAAAAGAATGAAATCTTGCCATTTGCAACTACATGGATGGAACTAGAGGGTATCGTGCTAAGTGAAATTAGTCAGAGGAAGACAAAAATCCTATGACTTCACTCATATGAGGACTTTAAGACACAGAACAGATGAACACAAGGGAATGGAAGCAAAAACAATATAAAAACAGGGAGGGGGACAAAACATAAGAGACTCTTAAATATGGAACAAACAGAGGGTTTCTGGAGGGGTTGTGGGAGGGGGGATGGGCTAAATGGGGAAGGGGCCCTAAGGAATCTACTCCTGAAGTCATTGTTGCACTATATGCTAACTTGGATGTAAATTTAAAAAATAAAAATAAATAAAAATAAAATAAACAAGTAAATAATGCATTTAATTTGTTAAAAAAAAACAAACAATTACCCATCCTTCCCTTCCATCAGAGTCTTGTTCTGAGCCAGTTAATCTGAGAAACCGGTCTCTGTTCACGGATGCTAATGGGTTACTCATCTATAAGACCTAACTACAACTAATAGGGACCTGCTTTCTGGAGACATGATTACTTAGCCTAAGAAGTGACTTAATAATGGTCCCAGAAGAAGGGAGTGGGCACAACTGGCTCTCTTTTGGTGCCGCTCAGCTCATACTGAGTGGACAGCCACTTGTCTCTCTGAATGCCAAGCAAGGATCTGTATGACAGTTCAATTAGTGTAAGATTGCTAAGAGCAGGTATTCACTGCATACCTGAGCGTGTAGAGGGGAGCACAAAGAAGTCCTTTATCTTCTGGATCAAAGATGTTAACAATAATGGTGTTTGAGTGGTAGAATTAGGAGTAATTTTTGTTCTCTAATTTTCTCTATTTTCTAATTTTTTTCATGAGTACGTATTACTTTTATTTTATTATTTTTTTTAATGTTTATTTATTTTGAGAGAGAGAGAGAGAGACAGAGTGCGAGCAGGGGAGGGGCAGAGAGAGAGGGAGACACAAAATCCAAAGCCGGCTCCAGGCTCTGAGCTGTCAGCACAGAGCCCGATGCGGGGCTCGAACCCATCAGCCGTGAGATCGTGACCTGAGCTGAAGTCGGACGCCCAACAGACTGAGCCACCCAGGCGCCCCTGTATTACTTTCATAATAAAAGAAAGAACATTTTTAAAACTTTCATCAGTAAGAGATAGGCCGACAGGAAACCTTGGCTCCAACCCTTCTCTGTCACTATCATTGTGACCTCTGCCAGGGCCCTAGAGAGACAGCTCTCTGACTTTGTTCCGACAGGTGTCGATGTTGACACCATACCTAACTCCTGCTCCATCACAGGGTTGTCACGATTATCTCATGGATGAGCAAATGCAAAACATTTGGAAAAGGCATTATTGCAAAGATACTATTTCTTGCTATTGGCCCTTTTTCCCCCTGAATAAGCTAGACTTCCCCAAAACGATAAAAGTGAAGCCAAGTTGTTTACTTGTTTACCCTAACATCCGTGGCCATTGCGGAGGCAGACGCTGAAATATAGGTTTCACAACATATTTAGAAATCCTGTGAAGTTCCTATCACAAATAGAATTTCCTTTAGCATTTTCTTCTTTGGCCTTCTCGACATCTATCTTACAACTCTATGCAGCACCTGTGAGCTAATAAATAATGTATTCAAAGAATTCTGCAAATCCAGAAAGGTCACCATTTGTACACCATCAGTCTATCAACAGAAATTTTTGGCTTAAAGTAAAAAAGCAGGTTTATTTTGGTGACTGGTGACTTGGAATACCAGCTGCAAAAAAGGAATGGGAAATGAAGACCTGCCACCTAATCCCTTTCCAAATATTCATTTAAAGTCCAACTTTCATCAGAGTGGGTGAGTCTTCATGGGTGAAACCTTGCCAGATGGATTGCTGGTGGGAATGCAAACTGGTGCAGCCACTCTGAAAAACAGTATGGAGGTTCCTCAAACAGTTAAACATAGAACTACCCTAGGACCCAGCAATTGCACTACTAAGTATTTATCCAAGGGATACAGACAGGTATGCTGTTTCGAAGGGGCACCTGCACCCCAATGTTTGTAGCAGCACTATTGACAATAGCCAAATTATGGAAAGACCCCAAATGTCCATCGACAGATGAAAGGATAAAGAAAACGTGATATATATATACAATGGACTATTACTTGGCAGTCAAAAAGAATGCAATCTTGCCATTTGCGACAACATGGAGGGTATCATGCTAAGCGAAATTAGTCAGAGAAAGACAAATATCATATGACTTCATTCATACGTGGAATTGAAGATACAAAACAGATGAGAATAAGGGAAGGGAAGCAAAATAATATAAAAACAGGGAGAGGGGCAAAACATAAAGAGACTCTTAAATGCAGAGAACAAACTGAGGGTTGATGGAAGGGTTGCTGGAGGGGTTGGGCTAAATGGGTAAGGGGCATTAAGGAGGACACTTGTTGGGATGAGCCCTAGGTGTTATATGTGGGGGATGAATCACTGGCTTCTACTCCAAAAATCATTATTGCACTATACGCTAACTAACCTGGATGTAAATGTAAAAAATTAAATTAAAAAAAAAAGAAAGCTTGCCAGATGGGTACCTGAAGATTGGGAAATCGGCATAACCTGGAATTGAGACGAGTTGGGTTGCTACAAGCCTTCATTAAGAACTGAGGGTATGGAGGCCCCTGGGTGGCTCAGTCAGTTAAGCATCCAACTTCCTCCTAGGTCGTGATCTTGTGGTTCATGGGTTCAAACCCTGTGTCGGGCTCTGTGCTGACAACTCAGAGCCTGGAGCCTGCTTCAGATTCTGTTGTCTCCCTCTCTCTCTGCCCCTCCCCATCTCGTACTCTGTCTCTCTTTCAAAAATAAATAAACATTAAAACAATTTTTTAAAATAAAAAGAACGGAGAGTATGCACAACCTGCCGTGGGTGTCAGCTCTGTTATGGCCTGGAGTCCCAGGCCCTGCCTGCCTCCTGGCACAACTGAAGAGGTTAATGACCCCGCAGAGACTCAGGACCACTCACCACCAGCTCCTTGGATCCCAGAGCAATCCCGACTGACGCCCTAAGCCTTGCACAGAAGCCCCGTCCTTGCCCCCAAGCTGGGAATGACTTGTATCGATGACTTCAGTCTCACCGGTTTCTTGTGTTTCAGCAGCCCCACTCTTCCCTCGTCCTGTGCCGTGAACATGACCTGCAACAGGCACTCTCACCCAGAATCCATGAAATAGACGACATCCCCATTCTCCCAATGAGGAATGTAATTTAGAGTCATCAGAGGACTCGCCAAAGGCACACACCAATGGCAAAGTCAAGTGTGCCCATCCCAAATCCCTTCCTTTTGGCCCGTGTGCAGCCCTGCGTCCCCAGCTGGATCCCCGGGGTGAGCTTCCACCCCCTCCTTCCGCCCTCACCGTCTCCGTTCAGTAGCACCTGTGTCTTCTCCAGGGCACGTCACTTGCTTCCTGTGTGCTGTGGGCTTGGCCGATTCAGAGGTATAATCACTGGGTGTCAGGGAATTTGGTCGGGAGAAATTTCACCTTATCGGGAGAAAGGAACACTTTCATTCCTTTCTCCGCCTGAACAAACACAGCTCACCACCGGGAAACACAGTATTGGCAATTTCCCCTTCGCTCCAGGCCGTGGGATGCCCTCCGGTCTCTGACTTCCAATATCTGGCCTAGGATGCAGCCGGTTTCTTTCAAAATAAGGGGTCCTGTCTTTGGAAGATGGCACCCTGACCTCACAAGAGCTGTGCTAACCGTACTCAGAGCAACTCTCACAGTGAAAAGGTGAAAACCTCAAGCACAGAAAAGCCACCTGGATCTCTCCTGCTGTCCTTAAACAGGGTGGTCCGGCAGGGAAGTCTGATTTGTATTGTTTTCAAAACCTAACATTCTGTTTGTTTTCCATCAGGGTAGGCTAGTCAACAGTGAGCAAAGCCTTTCTTATGGCTAAGAACACAGGGAGAATTCTAAACCAGTTTTTAAAATTGAAAATGGACATCCGGCCCAGGAATCTTACTCTACAAGACAGAAATACGTGTTTGCATGTTCTGTCTCAGTTGCTTGAGAAGAGGCTCCCGTATCTTGTGACCAAAGGCCTCTGGTCCCAGAGGCTGTGTGGGTCTGGTTCCTGACAGGCCTAGAATTCCAGCTTCTAATCTTTTGCAGACCTCAGTATGAACAGACTAAACTTGAAATGTCTGCAAAGGCACTACATGTGCTGGCTCTTTTCTGGGCTCAAGTTCATGCCTTGATTGCATGAACTGTCTTCCCTGGAGAGGCAGACTTATTCCGCTCCAGCTCTTTAATCATTGTTTGTACGAGGCTTGATCAAACTTTCTGAAGGGCAATTGGTTTTAAATAGGCAGTCACAGGCTCAGCTGAGGTCTAAAAAATACATTTTCATTCTATTGTAGTGGCAGGATACACAGAAAATTGCATGGGGATCAAAGAAAGCAAGAGAGGGGAGGGTCAGCTCAGGACAGGAAGAGAATACATGTGTCCACAAATTACATAATCTACAATTACGTAATACATTAGCAAGTAACACTCTAGGTCCCAAACTCTCTGGGAGGAAAAAAATAATAACTTGTTTTCCTCTTCCCTTGTCCTTTTCTTCCTTCTCAACAGTGAAAATGAGTTATGATGCAAAATCATATTGCTCGAAACCTGTTATCAACACCCACCCTTGGAGACAATATTAAACAAGCAGAGAATGACTATTCTCCATTTAATTCTCCTATAACACCGTTACTATAACTACCACTACTAAGTACGACATCCGGATAGGCCTTCTCAGATTACAAAACTCTTCTTATTCCATTTGTCACTCCAAAAAAACTCTGACTCTTTGTTGCCATGATCCTCACTTCGGAGATGAGTCAATCCATCAGTTTCTCACTATGTAGACAGGAAAGGTCCAAATCTACACTCTCTGATGATACTGTGGATTGGGATTTGGGGATGGCTGCCCCCTCCGTTTCTACCCTTAGCCCCTCTAGAGAGTGACTAGCACACCGTGTGTGAGTAGTGGCCACCAAATTCTGTCTGGTCATCGAATTGTTGCAGAACAGTCTTAAACCTAGAGGTTTAACACTACAACCGCTTTCTTGTATGTCACAATTTTGTAGATCAGGAATTCAGAGAGGACTTGAGAAGGTGGTTCTTCTGCCTGTGGTGTAGACTGAGTCATTCGGTGGTATTCAGCCGGAGTGAGCTGGTCTGGAAGATCCACGACAGCTTGCTCACATAAATGATGCCCTGGCAGGGATAGCTGGGAGGCTGTGGCTTTCTTCCTCTCCCAGCAACCTCCAGACCTCTCCATGCAATCTCCCCAGCAAGGTTGTTGGACTTCTTACGTGGAAGATGAGGCCTCCAGATCCAGTGTTCTGGGAGACAGGAAGTGAAAGCTGTCTGACTCCTAAGGCCTGGACACGGTCAAAGCAGTCCTAGACCCTGCCCTGATTTGAGAGGGATGGCAAATGTACCTAATGTTTGCACAACCCCATAGAAACCACAGAAGTCCAAGACTGAAGCTATTTGATGATGATATCTCAATAGTTGTCTATGGATACTCACAGTTTTGAACAATTTTGATTCACAAGGGAGAAAATGCATATTATCTGCTTCAGGGACCACAAATTTCTACCCTTCAACAAATGACCAGCTTTGGATTTCCCAGAGTACGGTGTATGTGACTGTCAACTGGCCACCCCCAAGAAGACTAAAAGAAGAGAGAGTTCTGGGGTGGTTTATAAGGCCTGGATTTTCAACAGCTCGTTCCTTCCCTTAAGCAATGCCCAAATCCTGATCCCCTGAACCTGTAAATGTTACTATATATGGCAAAAAAGAGACTTTGCAGATGTGTTTAAATGAAAGATTTTGAGATGGAGAGATCATCCTAATGACCTGCGGGTGCCCAACATGATCACAAGGACCCTGATAGTAGGAAGGCAGGAGACCAGGGCGGGTAGCAGGAGATGTGATGCAGAAGCAAGTGGTCTGAGTGATGTGAGGAAGGGACCACGAGCCAGGGAATGTGGGCGGAGTCTAGGAGCTGGGAGAGGCAAGGAACGCATTTTCGGCTAGAGCTTCTAGAAAGTACCAGGCCTGCCAACAGCTTGATTTTAGTGCTGTAAAATTCATTTTAGATTTCTGATCTCTAGAACCATACCGTGATAAATGTGTGTTGTTTTAAGCCACCGAGTTTGACCAATGTGTTACAGTAGCAGAAGGAGACTAAAACCTTCCTCTAAAGCATAGCTAAGGGATTACAACATCTCATGGGATTTGTATCAACAAAGGAGCCAACCTAATAAATAAAATATAGCAAAATCTTCTGCCCAGCGAGAAGTTACAATTTAGCATTCTACCCTCCACTAGATCCCTGTTAACGCCCTGCACTCTTCGATTTACTCTCCCTTCCTTTCTAAGGGGAACCTCTTCCAGGGAAAAGAATGAAAACTAACCAAGAGCTAAAGACCATCTTCCAATGACCGAGGGAAGGAAGAACAGTGGATTTTGTTTTTGTTAAATAACCCTTCTAAACTCAAAAGAGTGGTTTGACTGGGTGGGGGAGGGTATCTCTTTTAAGAACAAGGCCATTAAACATTGAATGCATTTCTTAAGAATTATCTGAGTGATTCAGTTGACTTTTCACATCAGAGAATAGAGCTTAACTAATACCTTTTTTTTTTATATATAGCAAAATACTGTTGGGGATTGATGTAATAATGCTTATTTGCTTTTGATGAGTACTTAACAGATCACTGTCTGTGAATTTTAAGGCTCATAACAAGTAAGCTTGTCTTTCCCTCAGAGAGCAGGGAAGAGAAGGCTCATCCAGATCCCACACGTGCCTTCCACTAAACCTCTCAAGTCACTGTCAATGTTCTTACCTAACTTCCTGCTCCTCACCCAACAAGAACTGGGGAGTTGGAAGTGGGTTAAATGGAAAACGAATACGATATTTGCCCGTATCAAGGAACAATTTGGTCTCAGTTTAAGCAAACTGACCTTCAAGACAATAGGGAGGGGCGCCTGGGTGGCTCAGTCAGTTGAGCATCCGACTCTTGATTTGGGGTCAGGTCATGATCCCAGGGTCGTGGGAGTGAGTCCTGTGTTGGGCTCCTAATTAAGCATGGAACTGCTTAAGAGTCTCCCCTCTCTCTTTCCCTCTACACCCCCACTCAAAAATTGAAAAAAAAAACAAATAAAAAAAGACAACAGGGAAATATGAATATGAACTACTGTGGTATTAGGTGATAAATGCATGGTGAGCGTGTTGAAAATGCTATCTGTTAAAGATGTGCCTCTGACATATTTATGGGTACCATGACATGTTATCTGAAACCTACTGTACTTCCCTATCCCCGGCTCCTAGAGTTATGATGACAGATGACAACCTGTTGAAGCTGGATGACGGGGTCCCTGGGGTTTCACTTTACAATTCTTTCTACTCCTGTGTTTGCTTTGAATTTTCTATGATTAAAAATAAAGAGAAAGAGAAGTGTGGCCTTGGGCCCCAGGACAAATACCATGGAGATCTCATTACAGAGGGCTCTCTTCTCTCTCTTTTTTAACGTTTATTTATTTTTTTTTTTTTATTTTTTTTTTTTTTCAACGTTTATTTATTTTTGGGACAGAGAGAGACAGAGCATGAACGGGGGAGGGGCAGAGAGAGAGGGAGACACAGAATCGGAAACAGGCTCCAGGCTCTGAGCCATCAGCCCAGAGCCCGACGCGGGGCTCGAACTCACGGACCGCGAGATCGTGACCTGGCTGAAGTCGGACGCTTAACCGACTGCGCCACCCAGGCGCCCCTAACGTTTATTTATTTTTTGAGAGAGAGAACACGGGCAGGGGTAGAGAGAAAGGGAGACACAATCTGAAGCAGGATCCAGGCTCTGAGCTGTCAGCACAGAGCCCGAAGCGGGGCTCAAACCCACGAGCCGTGAGATCATGACCCGGGCTGAAGTCGGAAGCTTAACTGACTGAGCCACCCAGGCGCCCCGAGGGTTCTCTTTAGTATGTCTGTTCTCAGCCTAGATCCTCCGCTCGCCTCCTTGAGCACTTCAGTGTCTGAGGGCAAGATCTGCCCTGGAGCACGAGTCTCAGGAAGGTGGATGTGGCGAGCCATTCCTGGCCAGCATTTCAGACGAGGGAAAGACAACCTCCAGCTTGTCTGAAACAAGGAAATGCTCTCCAAGGCAGCTCACTGTTGGGCACCAGTGGAGATGGGACACACGTGTCCCCAACGAGACAGAATCAGGGTCAGCAGCTGAGGGCTGGAGTCCATGAGGCTCCCAGAGCACACCTGGGCCCACTCAATAGTTCCAGAATCTAGTCCCGAGAGCCCCTTTCTCTTAAAGATTCCCCCTCCCCATTTATTTATCTAGTTGAGTGTAGTTGACGCGCAAAGTTACGTTAGTTTCGGGTGTATAACATAGTGATTCAACAAGTTTGTAAGTTAGGCTATGTTTGCCCGGAGTGTAGCTACCACCTGTCACCATACAATGCTCTTACAGTGTCACTGACTTTACTCCCTATGCTGTGCCTTTTATTCCTGTGACTTATTCATTCCCTAACTGGAAGCCTGTATCTCCCTCTCCCCTTCACCCATTTTGCCCACTCCCCACGCCCTTTCCCTCTGGCAGCCACTGGTTTGTCCTCTGTGTTTAGCCTGAGACTCTTGATGAATTCCAGAGCAGAAGGCGGAGAGGCAGGGAGTTAGGTACAAGGCCAGAGGGGTGCAGTTGTAGGAGAAGCAGCTTAAGGTGGTCACCTGGACAGCAGAAAGCGTGCTCCCTACCTTAAGACAGACAGGTGGTAGGAGAGTCTCTGCTCCCAGGTAGGGCACCCAAGTGTACTCACATGGGGGTAGGAGAGGGATCCTTTCTAAGATGATTCCCGGGCCCGGAAGCCTGGCAGGGTCAGGTGTGTTTTCTGGCTGGCCGAGCGAGCTCAGCCGCCCAGCTTGGCTGGACTTCGGGGAGCCGCCTGGGACAGTGTCACCACCGGTCCAGTCCCAACCCAAGGCCTCCAGGATGCAGCCCGCCATATGTCAGTCAGCAGCAGCGAGAAGAGTCGCTGACACCTTTCTGAGTCCTATCATGGAACCCTTTTCATTCAGTTACAGGAAAATACTCTACCAAGGGGCATGATTTTCTGCTGAGGTATTGAGAGTCAATGGTTCTCAACACCGGCTGGACATTAAGACCACCTGGGAGAGTTCAAACCCTCAGCGCCTCGACCCTGGCCCTGACCAATTAGGTCAGCACACCTCAGGGGTGCTGAAAAGCTCCTCAGGTCATTCTCAGGTGCCCTGGAGGTTGGAGCCACATTTTGTGAATCATTCAGGCCTCTGCTCACCTGTCACCCCACAGAAAGGCTTTCTCAGACCAGCCCACTGAAAGAACCTGCTTATTTTCTCTCCCGAGTACGACTGATGACTGAGATTACGTTACGTGACAGATTTATTTGTATGTTTTCATCGTCTCACGGGCAGTGGGCATCATTTAGTCATCTGCTTTGCTCACCCCCATACCCCCAGCTCTGAGAACTGCACCTGGCACATAGGCGACACTCACTGGAAGGTTCCTGAATGAATGTATTAGTAGGAAGCAGTTTTTATACGTTTTAGGATCCATTGACGGCTGTGGTGGATGCATAATGTCTATAAGATTGCAGAGGAGAGGAGAGTGGATCAGAGTGGAGCCTCGCCCTAACTCCACGCTTTGGAGGAACAACCTCCCTGAGGTTGTCGAGTCCCTGGACGTTACCGGTAGATGGCCCAGCAGAGTGTGGTGCACAGCGCCATCTGCTGGATAAAACAAAAGCGGGTTTGTTCTAATGTCCTGGGTTGTTGCAAAGCGGCTCTCCTTGGAAGAGAGCAGAAGGCAAGCCTCATCCTCAGCACATTCACCAGTTTGAGTGAAGCACCACGATGGATGAGTGTGAGTGTGTGTGTGTGTGTGTGTGTGTGTGTGTGTGAGAGAGAGAGAGAGAGAGAGAGAGAGAGAGAGAGAGAGAGAGAGAATGGAGACAATGAGATTTTACCGTGGATGAAATTGTGGGCGTGTGTGCACGTGTGGACAATGATGAAGATTGTACCTAAAGCACAAATGCAAAACCAAAACCCGCCACTCCTTTAGGATTGATCCAGGCAGCGAAGAATCGCTGGGTCCGTGCCAGGAAAGTCACACCTAGGAATCTTCAAGTAGCTCTCAAAAGTGAAAAATGCCAAGCTCACACTCTGTGGGGAAACACTGCTCTCTCACCCCTTTCCACATCTGTTGCTCTGAGGCCAGACTGAGGTGACCCCATAAAGGGCTAATTGATGGACTTTGATCAATTTCCTGGAGCTAAAATGACAGAGGGCCCAGCTGTTAGAAGATTCCAAGTACTTAAGCGGGTTTCCAAATGCTTACCACATGTTTGGTAAACTTCAGACTAGTTTAGTATTTTCTTTTTTTTAACATTTATTTATTTTTGAGACAGAGAGAGACAGAGCATGAACGGGGGAGGGGCAGAGAGAGAGGGAGACACAGAATCGGAAGCAGGCTCCAGGCTCTGAGCCATCAGCCCAGAGCCCGATGCGGGGCTCGAACCCACAGACCGCGAGATCGTGACCTGAGCTGAAGTCGGACGCTTAACCGACTGAGCCACCCAGGCGCCCCTAGTTTAGTATTTTTATACCGTAACCTGATCTTTAGAAGGACAGCTCAATAATCTCTCAGTCTCCCTCAGACAGACAGACAGACACATACACACCCCTCACTTACACCCACACCCCCCCATATACACACCCCTCACACACACACACACCCCACATACACACCCATCACAAACACACACACCCCACATACACACCCCTCTCTCACTCACACACACACACACACACACACACACACACACACACACACAATACAGATACACACAGGATTTAATATACTTAGAAGTTTCCTTAGACCCTTACAAGAATTTTTATTTCTATTTCAACTTGAAAACATTGGATAAGGCCAGAAATAATCTCTGGGGGGAACAGAAATTATTTAACCAAGAAGGAGAAAGTTAATTTCACAGATCCTTCAAATGCACAGGAGGCCTTGATTAGAGAAAAACAGGACTATGATGCGTGTGTGCTCGTCATGCCGTGTGGAGGCTTCCACCTTATGGGGTTCTGTTCAGGGACATCACGCTACCCTGTGTGATAGCAGATCATGTGACAGAATTCTAAGGTCTACCAAAAATTGTTATGCCAAATATGGGCACCAGCTGTTCTCCAAAGTACAGAGGTGATAACAAGAACAAGAACAACAAAAATCAGCCTACAGTGTGGCTGGAGAAGCTGAATTAAACAGCAGGATGAACTTCCCAACAGTGAGATACCACATTCTAGACCAAGTCATGGAGAGAAGCTCTGAAATACCTTTTCTGTGAGTCTTTTCAATATGTGACAGATACTCATTTGAGATTTCTGGAATTGAAGGTTCTCAGGAATTGGAGGAAATGAAAAAATAAGTAAACCCGGCAGTCATTCAGCGAATATTTAACGAGTGCCCAGTCTATGTCAGGGCCAGTCCTGGTCCCTGGGGGGCACGCAAGCCTGTGCATGACCCAGTCCTGCCCCTCTGGGAGCGAGGCATGTTGCCAGTAGGCACTAACCCCCCCAGGAGAGGCTGCCTCTCATGGGCATGACCAGGTTGTCCTTGACCTGAGGCTGGAGAGATGGGTCGGATTTTGTTTGACAGGACAGCTGAGAGGGAGACGAGGGGGTGTGACCAGGCCAAGGCAACAGTGGGAATGTAGACCCAGACCTAGGAATACACAAGTCTGGTCTAAATTTAGGAGAGTGGGTCGTGTGGGCTGGAGGAGAGATACGTGGGGCTAGGTGGGGACCGGTGAACTGGGAAAGGTAGTTGTGGGTGACCGCGAAGGTCAAACTGAGGAATCTGGACTTTGTTCATGAGCAACAGGATGTTAATTATGACCTTGAAGATGCCAGTGGTCAAAAGGAATGCTGTGACTCACATACGTTCTGAGCCTGGGTGTTGGGTCTCATGGGTGTCCCCTCTGTGTCCTGAACATCTGGGTATAGGCACGGGGGAGACCGCTGGGTCCTCTCTGGGAGAAAAGGCAGCCGTGGCCCAGGAAGATGCCACCTCCCTCCAGACACGCTTGAAACCCAGCTCGGAAGGCATAATCTGAGCAGCATTGCCTTAAAGGGTCATCAACGAATTTCTACTTTATGATGTTTGTAAATTACAATCTTCTACAGATGATAACCCTCTATTCCAGATACTAAGAGGTCTATAAATATCTTGCTATTTTTCGGGGGGGGGGAATACCTCCCGCCTTGGTATTTTGAGACTGGTTTATTTCCCTTATTTAAAATTTTTGCCTACACTCTAGTTGCTTCCTCTGATCGGCCTACTGCTATTTGGAGGCATTTAAAAAACTGAAGTCCTGGGGCGCCTGGGTGGCTCAGTCGGTTAAGCGTCTGACTCTTGGTTTCAGCTCAGGTCACGATCTCATGGTTTTGTGAGTTCAAGCCCCACGTCGGGCTCTGCACTGACAGCACGGAGCCTGCTCAGGATTCTCTCTCTCCCTCTCTCTCTCTCTCCCCCTCCCCTGCCATTGTCTCTGTCTCTTTCAAAATAAATACATGAGCTTTAAAAAATAAAAAAAAATAAATAAATAACTGAAGTCCTTCCAATATTTCTGGGACAAGAGTAGCAAAGTGGTTAAAGTTGGGCTCTTGAGTCAGACTTCCTGGGTTCGCATCTTAAAAACAAATTGTGGGGGCACCTGGGTGGCTCAGTCGGTTAAGCTTCTGACTTCGGCTCAGGTCATGACCTCGCAGCCAGTGAGTTCATGTCCCGCATCCGGCTCTATGCCAACAGCTCAGAGCCTGGAGCCTGCTTCCGATTCTGTGTCTCCCTCTCTCTCTGTTCCTCCCCCACTCACGCTCTCTCTCTGTCTCTCAAAGATGAATAAATGTTAAAAAACAAAATTTAAAAAAACTGTGGACGTATTACTTACCCTCTCTAGGCCTCTGTTTTCTCATCTGTAAAATGAGCCTAACAATGGTCTTACTACCTGATAGGATTGTGAGGATTAGTGACCTAACACACGTCAAGTGATTACAAGTGCCTAACACAGAGTCAAAGCTCATACATGCTCCCTTCACTTTGCATCCTGTACTTGGGCCAGAGTCTGCCCCTATTTGGTAACAGCTCACCTGGTAACAGCACACCTGCCTCCTGATTCCTTTATTTTTATATTTTTTATTAAGTTTATTTATAACTGAAATAAATAGAGCTGGGGAGGGGCAGAGAGAAAAAGGAGGGCAGAGAATCCCAAGCAGGCTCCAAGTTGTCAGCACAGAACCCAGTGCAGGGCTCGAACTCAAAAACTTGAGATCATGACCTGAGCCGAAACCAAGAGTTGGACGCTTAACTGACTGAGCCACCCAGGCACCCCACCTGGCTCCCGATTCTTGCATCAGGAGCCTGCCCTTGTGTGGCTCCTGCTACCTTCTGGCCCTCAGCTCCCGCCCTGTCCCTTTGCCTCTGTACCCAACAGTACCAGCCTCTGCTAGACACGTGCACTCATGGATGCTTCCATGCTTTTGGGCGGATATTCCCAGGAATTTGTACATCTCCTCTCCATCACTCAAACCCAACACAGGGGTCACCTCTTCTGTGAAGACGGCTCCCTCCCCACACTACCCTCTATCACGCCCCTGCTCACCCTGGAGACCGCGCCGTCTGCTGTGGTGGCCTGGGCCTTACTCGCACTCCTGTTACCACGCGCACGGCGCTTATGGGTAATGGCAGCTTCACAGGCCTGAGACCCAGTGGACACCTAATAAAGGTTGGCTCACCTGAACCAAACTGAGCTTAGAAGATCCAAACTGGAGCTCTAGGCGTGTCAAAGATGTCGTCTCGGGCAATGTGAGGTGGGAGTCAAAGATGTCGTCTCGGGCAATGTGAGGTGGGAGTCGGGGACACCCAGACCCGATCGGCAGTGTTCCACAACGCTTCTGGCTTAGTTAGGGACTCCGTAGGCCTGCAGGTGAAAGAACAAGATAAATAAGAACAAACACGTGGAGCTGGTAAATACAAGTGTAAATGCTGCACATGGGATGGGGTGAATTCGAGGCTGGGGTAAGGGAAGCTAAGACTTGGATCTGAGGAGAAGGTGGAGGGCGAGGCAGGCAGTGTGGGCACGGCAGCGCCTTCGAGAAACCCGACAGTCCCAGAGGGAGGACACACACGCCCTGTGCGGGTGTACTGCCTCCAAACGAAGCCAGGTGAGGGTAGGGTTTCGAAGTAAGAATCACAAGGGGAAGACTGTCAGACATTCTTGGGCAAGGGGCCTTCATAATACAGGTCCTGTTCTGCTAATTTTTAAGTGCTTTTAATACAATCCTTTAATAATTATTTATACAATGAATAGCAAGGAAGGAAGCGAAACACAGACGAGAAAAGATGAGCTACGGACTCAAATGGACACCTGTGTTTGAATCCCAGCCCCACTACCGACTAGTTCTGTGACTTAGGCATGTTCCTTACCTTCTATATGCCTCAGTTTCTTCAGCTGTGGACTGGGGATGACACATGCTTCATTTGGGGGCAAGGTCACTTTTACGAAAGGTATAATTTACATACAACAAAAACTTACCAATTTTAAGTGTTCAATTTGATGAGCTTTGTTTTACCATATAATTGTGCAACCAACACTGCGGTAAAGATGTTGAGCATAATCACCTTAAAAAGTTTCCCCCTGGGGGCACCTGGCTGGCTCACTCAGAAGAGCATGAGAGTCTTGATCTTGGGGTTGTGAGTTCGAGCCCCACATTGGGTGTAGCGGTTACTTAAATAAATCATGAGGGGCACCTGAGTGGCTCAGTCAGTTAAGCGTCTGACTTGGGCTCAGGTCATGATCCCAAGGAACACACAGTGTTACAATCTTTGTGTTCTATTCTTCCCCCCCGCCCACCCCGACTTGGCGGAATGCTTTTGAAATTCACCCACGTTGTTGCTATTATCAAGAGTCTCTTCCCGGCCAGTTCAAGTACAGTGGTCTTTATAATGAATTGTCACAACCAGTGACAGGTTTCTTTCTTTCTTCTCCCCGCCTGCTGCCTCACTTGATTAGCCTGAAGTAAAAATAAAATAAATAGTTCATTCCTTTTTATTGCTAAGTAGTTTTCTATTTTGTGAATATTATGCAATATGTTTGTTCACCAGTCGATGGACATTCAATTCCAGTGTTTGGCTATTATGAATAAAGCTAGTACAGGCATTTGTATACAGGACTTTGGGCAGACATACATTTGCACTTCTGCAATGTAAGTGCCTGAGGGTGAGAGTGCTGGCCATATGGCAGGTGTACGTTTAACTCCATAAAAAATGTTTTCCAAAATGGTGATATCATTTTACATTCTCACCAGCAATGTATGAGAGTGCCAGTTACCCCACATCTTCACCACCATTTGGTGTTATGTGTCTTTTAAAATTTTAGCCATTCTAATGTGTTTGCAGTAGTAACTTATTGTAGTTTTGATTGTCATTTGTTTTTCTGGTAACACTTTTTATGTGCTTAGTGGCCATTTATGTGTCTTCTTTGGTGTAGTGTCTGTTCAAATATTTTGCCCATTTTTTTTTTTGTATTGAGTAGTTCCTTTTCTGAACTATATTGAGTGGTAATACTGCTTTATATATATTCTGGATACAGTCTTTTATCTGATACATGATTCGCACATATTTTCTCCCATTCTGTGGCTTGTCTTCATTTTTAAACAATGTGTTTTGAAGAACCAAAGTTGTTCATTTTGGTGAAGTCTAATTTATTAACCTTCTCTTCTGTAGTTCATGTTTCATGTGTCCAAGGTAAGAAATCTTTCCCCAACCCAGGTCACTAAAATTTTTCCTGTGTTCTCTTTGAAAAGCTTTGAAGGTTTTCTTACCCTTAGGTCACAGGATCCATTCAGGGTTAATTTTTATCTATAGTGTATGATAAGGGTCAACATTCATTTTTCTTTTCTTTTTTTTTCTTTTACATATGGATAGTCAACTATTTCAGCCCCACCCATGGAAAAGATTATTCTTTCCCCATTGAATTGCCTTGGCTTCTTTGCCAAAATCCAAATGGCCATGCACATTTCTATTTCTGAATTCTCTAGTCTGTTCTAGGATCTATATACCTATCTACATCAATACCACTTTTGATCATCGCTGTAGACTTAGAACACACCTTGAAATCAGCTAGTATAACTCAGATGTTCTTCTGTTTTAAAATTGCTTTGCATATGGTACCTCCTTTGCATTTCCATGTATACTCTAGAACCAGCATGTCAATTTCCACAAAAGCCTGCCAGGATTTTGACTGAAATTGTGTTGCATTTATATACCAAAATTTGGGGAGAATTGACATCTCAACAATATTGAGTCTTCTGAACCATGAATATGGTATATCTAGCCTTCTTTAATTTTTCTCAGTAATGGTTCATGATTTTCAGTGTACGTGACTTATACATGTTTTATGAAATTTCGAATAAAGAATTTAATATTTTAATGTTATTGCCTATGGCATTTTTAATAATTACAGTTATGATTGTATTTAATAATACAAATAATTTGTCTATATTGTTGTATGCTGTGATCTTGCTAAATTCACTTTTTAAAAGAATTTTTTAAATATTTATGTATTTTTGAGAGAGAGAGAGAGAGAGAGAGAGAGAGAGAGAGAGACAGAGTGTGAGCAGGGGAGGGGCAGAGAGAGGGAGACACAGAATCTGAAACAGGCTCCAGGCTCTGAGCTGGCAGCACAGAGCCTGATGCAGGACTCGAACGCATGAACTGTGAGATCATGACCTGAGCTGAAGTCAAAGCTTAACGAACTGAGCCACCCAGGTGCCTTTAAATTCACTTAAAAAAATTTTTTTTTTAATTTATTTATTTTTGGGAGACAGAGAGAGGCAGAGCATGAGCAGGGGAGGGGGAGAGAGAGAGGGAGACACAGAATCCAAAGCAGGTTTCTTCTGAGGCCTCTCACCTTGGTTTGTAAATGGATGTCTTCCCTGTATCTTCACATGGTTTTCTCACTATGCATGTCTATGTCCAAATTTTCTCTTCTTCTATAAGGGCACTAGTCATATTGGAGTATGACTCACCATAATGACCTCATTTTAACTTAATACCTCTTTAAAGAAACTATCTCTAAAAATGTCACATTCCGAGGTACTGGGGGTAGGACTTGAACATATGAATTGGGGAGGGCAGGCACAATTAACTTATAATACTGTCTCTCTCTTCTTTTGGAACTTCAATTTATAGGCCAATTTATATTGTTCTACAGATTACTGACACTCTGTTCTTACACTCTTTTTTTTTCAGTTTTATTCCTCTCTGTGTTTCATTTCGTATAGTTTCAATTGTTCTGTTTTCAAATATGCTAACATTTTCTTCTTCCATGTCTGATTATGCACTTTTTATATTAGAAATTCCATTTGGGGGGCACCTGGCTGGTTCAGTCGGTTAAGCATCTGACTCCGGATCTCAGCTCAGGTCAGGTCATTATCTCACAGTTTGTGAGTTCCAGCCCCCTGTCTGGCCCTGCACTAAACAGGACAGAGCCTGCTTGGGATTCTCTCTCCCTCTGTGTCTGCCCCTCCCCCACTCATGTGCACACTCAATCTCTCTCTCTCTTAAAATAAATGAATTCACTTAAAAAAAAAAGAAATTCCATTTGGGTCTTTTTATGTCTCTCATTTCTCTCCTTGTCACATCATGTTTTCCTCTGACTTTTTAAACATGGATTGTATTTTTAATAGCTCATGTACCACTCATATCTGTTAATTCAGTGCTATCATCTATGCTATTTCTGTGTATGTTTCACTTAATAATTGTTCTTTTTTTTTTTTTGGTTTATGACTTGTATTTTCCTTCTTTCCATATCTAGTACTTTTTTTTAAAGTTTGTGGACCTGTAATCTCTCTCTCTCTTTTTAGTTTATTTATTTACTTTGAGAGAGAGAGAGGCAAGGGAGGAGAGCAGAGAGAGAGGGAGAGAGATAGAGAGAGAGAGAGAATCCCAAGCAGGCTCTTCACTGTCAGCACAGGGCCCAATGTAGGGCTCAAACCCATGAACCCTGAGATCATGACCTGAGCTGAAATCAAAAGTCGGCTGCCTAACTGACTGAGCCACCCAGGTGCCCTGATGTTTGGTAATTTTTTATTAGATGCCAGATATAGAGAATTTTACATTCTTGGATGCTGGATATATTGATATATTCTTTAAATATTGTTGGGCTTTGTTCTGGAATTCAGTTACGTCACTTCGGAAGAGTCTGATCCTTTCGAAGCTCGATTTACGATTAGTTAGGAAGGAATGGTTAGAATAGTCTTTTATCTAGAACTTATTTGGCCCCACTATCGAGGAACACCCTGTGCTCCAAATCCAGTGCTCCACGGGAAGATTTCCCAATTGGGCTAGTGTATATGAACTGATCTAGTCATCTAGGATTTGTTAGAACTCTTGGAATTGTTATATCTACCCTATTCCAGGGATTATTCCCCCTCCCTGCTCAGTGGTTTCCTTACATGCATATGGAGATCAGGACAACACAACCAAAGATTACAAGGAGATCCCTCTGAAGAACTTTGAAGTGTTCTCTCTCTCTCTCTCTCTCTCTCTCTCTCTCTCTTTCGCTGCGTGTGTTTTCTCCAGCATTATCTCTGCAAAGTTTATCATTTTTGCCTCCCTGTGCTCTGAATTCAGTCTTCTCAACTCAGTGAGACTATTAGACTCTGTTTGGGGCCATCTTCACTGCACTGCACTTGTAAACTTATTCCAAGTCCCAAGCTCGGATACTCATAGGACTCACCTCCTTTGTTTCCATTCTCTCAGTGATCACTGCCCTGTAGTACCTATTGTTTAATGTCTGAAAGACATCATTTCATATATTTTGTCCATTTATCCAGTTGCTTAAGGTAAGAGGGTGAATCTGGCCCCTGGACGGAAGCAAAAATCCTCATATTTTCAAAATTTGTATTAAACCTGGTAATATGCTGGGGATGTAAATCACCTAGCAGAGTACTTGGCACTTGAATAGAGATAAGCTCCTTTTCTTCTCCTCATTTTGAAATGGTACAGGAACAACGTGAGCCATTTGAGCCATTCGAGCTCACGTGAGTCATTCCTGATGCTACAGGAAATGAATGGTTAGAAGAACATTCCATCTTTGTGCTTTAGAAATATACTTCAATTCCAGACGCATTTACTGAGCACCTATTGATGTGAGTTGCTATTCTAAAGCAAAAGTTTTGTCCACAACAGTGATTTCAGAGATGCTGGCATTCTTCCTCACAAGACACCGCTTAGATTCCCATTTATGAGAAATTAAGGTTTGATGGTGAAGTAGGGTACTTCCTGGTGAGATTTACTGCCACAGACTTTGTCTGAATAGATTTCTTCTAATGATCAGGTCCTTCAGTAAAATGTATCTTCTACATTTCTAATTCTAATTGACCAGGGAGCCACTGCCCTGACCCATTAGTGTGGAGGTTGAAGCCTGCATTGTCATAATTTGGTGCTTGTCTTTCTTGTTTCCCTGCATTCTTCTCCTTGTCCAGAATGCCTGCTTGTGTCTTTATAATCCCAACTTTCAGTGAGTAATGCTGTTAAACTCTGTACTTCAACCTCTTCCTGCCTACAGTGACAATAATAAGAGTGCCTGTTTCGCAGGATTGTTGGGGGGATGCAGTGACTTCATATGTGTAAAGATCTATAAACTGTACCTGGCAGACAGTGAGTCCTCATTAATGTTTGCTATGATTATCATTGTTACTACCGCCACATTGTTGTTTGTTAATTATTATTTTTACGTTACCCAGTGAGAGCAGGATGCCCTGGGGAGGATCCTTATTTTAACTGGACTGTGGTTTCCTTCAGGGAAGGGTCCATTTGGTTTATCATTGTCTCCCTCGTGCCCACCTAGCCCATAGGAGCACTAGGGTGAGATGGTTAAGGTCAGGGGTCAACAAACTTTTCAGTAAAGGACAGATAGTAAATATTTTAGGCTTTATGGGACACAGTCTCTCTGCCCTTGTAGCACAAAAGCAGCCATAGTCAACACAAATGGGCCTGGTTATATTCCAGTGAAATTGTATTTTCAGGGGCGCCTGGGTTGCTCAGTAGTTCAGCATCTGATTTTGGCTCAGGTCATGATCTCATGGTTCATGAGTTCGAGTCCTACAGTGGGTGAGCTCCAACCCTGCATCAGGTGAGCACAAGCCCCGTTTTGGGTGAGGCCCACCTCTCTCTCTTCACCCGACCCCCCTGCCCCATCCCTCCCGAGATTCTCTCTCTCTGCCCCTCACTCACTTGTGACCTCTCTCTCAATCTCAGAAAAACAGTTGTATTTTCCAAAACAGACAGTGGAACAAATCTGGCCCATGGGCCATAGCTTGCCAACCCCTGGTTAAAAGTATTACTCTGCAAATCACACTGCCTGGACTCAAATCTCAGCTCTGCTACTAACCTTGTGACTTTGAATTACACCTTACTCATCCTTTGAGAACAAACTCAAGTTCTCTTCCTGTGGGAATTCCCTCTTGATGGCCCAGCCACAGGCCACCTCTTCCTCTTCCTCTTTATGGAAGTTCATTTGACATTATACTCTAGGTGGCCTTGGGTTCTCCAGAGAAATTTGACTATCTAACTTGTCCCCACACACTTTCTCTGTTTACCTTGTCATCAAATCTCTCCTGCAGTGGAACATAAGCTCCTCAGGGCAACTGGATGGCTCAGTCGGTTAAGTGTCCGACCTTGGCTCAGGTCATGATCTCATGGTTCAAGAGTTCGAGCCCCGCGTCAGGCTCTGTGCTGACAGCTCAGAGCCTGGAGCCGGCTTCCGATTCTGGGTCTCCCTCTCTCTGCCCTTGCCCCACTCATGCTCTGTCTCTGTCTCTCTCTCTCTCTCTCAAAAATAAATAAACGTTTAAAAAAAAAAAAAGAACATGAGCTCCTCGCCATTGGTTCTCCAGCACCCAGGACGGTGCATGGCACGTAGCAGGCACCTAACACAATGTCGTTTATTGAATGAATAAATGAATATTTTGTATTGTTGTGCCCTGTTGTTTTTATCATTTAATTTTTCTCTTTTTGGCTTTATTTCCCAAACTAGAGCCATAGTTTCTTGAAGACACGTCTCCGATCATCAATTCAGGATTATCATGAAGATTAAGTGAAATTACACGTATAAGCATCTAACCCAGAGTTTGATGTATACGTGTCAACTGCTTGTTTACTAGTTGATATTTTCTTCTATTCACTTCATAAAGGTTTACTTCCCAGCCACTGTGAACGGAATTGAAAGGCAAGGTCCTTAGACAAGTATGACATCTAAGACACTAACTGAGGTATATCATCAATGTAGCTGCATGAAATTGCCATATTTTAAACTCTGCAGTTCTGCAGGAAAGTGGTGGTATTTTTGCCACAGCCCACATCAAAGTCCAGATGGAGTGAGGGAGGGATGGAAACGGAGCCCCATAACCCCCAGGAACTCTTAAGATTTCATCTCCTGAGTAGTATGGTCCATCTGTTTTCTGTAACTTCCTTAGCAACTTAACAAGTAAATCCTTAAATAGTAACTGCCAGCAATATTTCAGGGGTTTTTTGTATTTCTTATCAGGTACAAGAACCACGAAGGTAGCCCCTTATAAACCGTTCTGCCGTGAGAGACGTCCACCGAGTTGCTTTTCTGGATCCATATGCCCTTCAGTCTGTCTCTAGGGGAGGTCTCTACTCACAAATCCTTCATTGGACATCCATCGTTCCTACCAATTAGCATCCGATATCCCTTCCTGAGGCAGCAGCTGCCAGGTGTTCCCCGGGACCCTTTCCCATCTCAGACTAATGGTGAGGGTAAGGATGGTGTCCCTTGGATAATTACTTATTTAGCAAATCATTCTGAGAAGCACACCTCTTATCTATCTATCTACCTGTCTATCTATCTATTTTGGGAGAGAGAGATTGGATCCCAAGCAGGCCCCCACTGTCAGCCTGGAGCCTGTCGTGGGGCTTGATCTCATGAACCTTGAGATCATGACCTGAGCCAAAACCAAGAGTCAGACACTTAACTGACTGAGCCACCCAGGCACTTGAGAAGCACATATCTTTTTTTTTTAAGTATGTAAAAACAATGCTTGTTCTTGCGACTTTCATCTCCTGGATGGTTCTGTCTTTGAAGAGTTTTTTTTGTTTTGTTTTGTTTTTGTTTTTGTTTTTGTTTTTTTTCTTTTTTTTTCTTTTTTTTTTTTTTTTTTGTGGTTTGATTAGAAATGTGCTGGTCAGACCTGGAAATACGATGAGTGTGTTCACACGTCAAATCGGTTTCTTACCTCAGGTGATGTTTTTCAAATCAGGTCTTTTTGGTTTTCTTTCATTGTTATTTTAAATACGACTGAATTTAGTCACCATCAGACTAGTCAGTGCTGTTTTATCATTCAAACTCCCAATAGCTAGAATCCAACCTCAGAAAATGTGCATTCTTACACTGTTGACCATCATGAAATGACATCAGCAGATTGGAATAGGAGGCTTCGTGTTCCTCATCTTGGTTCGTGCGTTTCACCAGCAAGTTCCCAAGCCCAGATATGACAATCATAGATATTTTCAGATTTTTCAGTCCTGATTTCTAAAATATCCTTTTGTCTCCAACCATGTCTAGTTGGCCAGCTGTCTCAATTTTTGGATTGGGAACCCAAATCACTGTAAGAATAGAGTGCTTGCTTTCATCACCCGAATTCTTAGCTCCTTCACTCCACTTACTCTGTTCCTTGTCCCTCTTGTTCTTCCTGCTTCTGGAATGTGAGTCTTTGGCTTTCAGCCCTTCCTTTGGCAAACTGTGATGACCTTTTCTTCTGATGATTATTGTAGCAGACAATGTCATGCTTCCTGATCCTCTTGGGTCCCCTAACTTATTGCTATTTTTAATTATTGTTTAACTACACAAAGACAGCACTGGAAGTGCTCAGGGGTTCCCCATCCCCTCCTCCATAGTCTCAAGACCATTAGCCACTGACTGTAGAAGGAGCACGAACACCCAGCTGAGGTTGGGACAACTGTGAGGCATTCCTTATGCCCACGGTTCCCCTGAGGTTGAGGCTGAGGCTGAGCCTTGCAGAGCCTTCTGCCTGAGATCTCCCCGCTGCTTGGTGTTATGGGTGGAATTGTGCCCCCCCCCCTTGCACCCACCACCCAATTCACACATTAAAGTCCTGACCTCTAGTACCTTAGAATGTGAACTTATTTGTAAATAGAGTAGTTACAGGTATAATTAATTAAGATGAGGTTATACTGGAGAAGGGTGGGCCCTAATCCAATATGATTTGCATCCTTGTATAAAGGAGAAGTTTGGACACAAAGACGTACACATGTGCAGAATGCCAGGGGAATGTGAAGGCAGGGATTGGGGTGAAGCATCTACAAGCCAAGGAAGACCGAAGATTGCCGGCAAACACCAGAAGCTGAGAGAGAGTCGTGGAACAGGTTCTCCCTCACAGCCCCCGGAAGGAACCAACCTGCCAAGACCTTGGACTTCTAGCCTCTGGAACATGAGATAATACATCTCTGCTGTACAAGCCATTCAGATAGCAGCACTTTGTTAGGGAAGCCCTGGGAAACCAATGCCCTTGGCTTCCTACCTTCTCCTGTCCTACTTCCCACTCCCTTACATGTGTCTTCTGGGAGCACTTCCATGATCAAACCACTTGCACATGAATTCTCACCTCAGGGCCTGCTTCCTGGGAACCTTGAACAGATATCGGGTGTTAGATATCTCTCACCAGCATGGATCTCTCCTGAGCTAGACAGAGGATCCAACTGCCTACCCGACACCGCACCTGGTCATCTCTCAGATATTTTAAACTCAGTGTGACAAAATCAGACTCGCCACTTATGAAGTCTCTCTGCTCCCCAACCGTGCCTCCCTAAAATGTGATGGCACCATCAAGCTTGAAATGGCTCATGTCAGAAATGTGAAAACCACCTTTGCCCACTTTTCCTCTCTCACTCTCTTAGAGCTCATCATTGTTCAAAGCCTGTCAGATTCCCCCTCAGTTCCCAAGTCCCTCCTCCCCACTCCATTCCTCTCTGTTACTGCCCTGGCCGGTCCTTCACTTATCTCTCTTGGATGATTACACTAGTCTTCCCTCTTTTATCCCCTATACCATTCATACCAGAATGCCTCCATGACCCAACCCAATGATGTTACTCCTTTTCTTAAAACTTGTCAATGTCTCTCTATCACCAAGAGATGAGATCCAAATTCCTTGGCATGGTGAGCCTAGCTCCTGCCCCACGTGGCAGCTTCCACAAGGGCCTCACTGAACCATCAGGAGTTCCCTGGGTGTGTATGCCAGTGCTCTCCTGCCTCCTGCTTTAACTGTTTTTAAGTCTAGAACCACCCCCTGCCTTCATCCCACGGCTGGCTAATTCTCATTTGCGCTCCAATCTCTTCTGAAGCTTGACCAGCTCCACGGAGCCCCCCCAGCCACTCCACCTGCCAACTCTGCTGTGCCCTGAACATCTTGACCACACCCCAGGACGTTACCCATCATTCTGAATTGTAATCGTTCACCCTTCTCACTAGACTGAACTCTGTGAGGAGCAAAGGAGAGAACACAGCCAGAGCGAGAGCCAGAGCGAGGGAGCTGGGCAGAGCCTGGAGGAAGCTTTTCCAAACCCTGCTTTGTTATCCTGCCAGCAGTGTTTTCTTTAATACCATGTTCCTGGACACTGTAAAACCAAAATTAACCTCATCTCCATCCCCCCTCTCCTCTCCTTGATTGGTGCTACCCTTTGCCTGGGACAGGCAGACAATCATGGTGGCAACAGAAAGGCAAGTTCCTTGTCTTACTCTGGCGGCAACAGAAAGACAAGTTCCTTCTAAGGTTTTAGGGGTTTGTGTTTGTCTTGAGTAAAGGAGGAGGGTGAAATCAGAACTCAGAAGGGGAGATTAAGCTCATCTTTAAGTATAGTCTTTTTGTTTTCTGCCTCTTGTCTATTGCTTTAATGTCAAGGTTTCCATTGTTAAAGAAATGAGAACTCATTTAGACTTTGAGATTAGAATGAAGGTAATGAGTATCCTCAATGCACTACTTACATAAAATGCATTTTACTTTATCTTTACTGAGTTTACAATGGAAGGTTTGTGCTCTGTGACTCACTCATTCAGTAAGCATTTACTGAGCACCTACTATGTGCCAGGCACTGGGCTAGATTCTGGGGATACAGAATTCACTAAGAAATGGTGCATCTCCACTGGCAGACACCCAAACACTAAAGAGAACACTGTATGGCTGTCAGATGGCCACTTGTTCCCCAATCTTTCTTCTTGCCTTCTTCACGGTAACAGGTTCCTCAGCCCCTGTGGGCACCTGGGGCAGATAGTGAGAGAGGGGCCGGGACTCTCAGAGGCCAGTAGGAAAGGATGACGGTGGTGGTGGATGGGGTGGGAGTGGGGGTTAGTTCTCAGGAGCAGAGAGGAAGGAAACTTTGCAGCCATAACATGTGACCCAGTTTTGTTAATCCTTTTTTTTTTTTGTTTGGAGATGATTATATGGCTTTTCTTTGTTAATTTCTTAATATAGTGAATTATGTTGATTGATTTTTGAATATTAAACCCATCTTCCACATCTGGGATAAACCCCATTTGGTCATGACTTATGTATTGTTGGATTTGAATGGCTAAAATTTTATTTAGAATTTTAACAACTGTATTTATGATAGATTTTGGTCTGTAGTTTTTCTTCTCTTTTCTCCCTTCCCTTCCCTTCCCTTCCCTTCCCTTCCCTTCCTTTCCTTTCCTTTCCTTTCGTTTTTTTTTTCCTCTGTAGTTTTCTTATAAAGTCTTTGTCGGATTTTGGAATCAGGGTAATATTGTCTCCATAAAATGAATTGGTAAGCCTTAGACCTTGGATTTCCTGGAAGATTTGATGTCGATTTGGTATTATTTCTTCCTTAAGTGTTTGAGAGAATTCACTAAACAAGCATCTGTGCCAGGAAGTTTCTTTGTAGGAAGATTTTTAACTAAATATTTAATTTCTTTAGTAGATTTAGGGCTATTCAGGTTCTCTGTGTCTTCTCGAGTGAGTTGTTAGTTCGTATTTTTCGGGGAATTTGTCCATTTCATCTAAGTTGTTCATAAAATTGTTCATATTATCCCATTATTATTTTTTAAAATATCTGCAGGATCTGTAGCAATGCTACCTCTCTCATTCCTGATATTGGTAATTTGTGTTTTTTCTCTTTTCTTTCTGATCAGTTTCGCTAGAGATTTATCAATTTCATTGATCTCCTCAAAGCTTTTGGTTTCATCAATTTTTCTCTATTACTTCTCTAGATTTTTTTCTTTCATTGATTTTTATTCTTATCTTTATTATTATTTTCCCCTTCACCTTTCTTTGGATTTCATTGGCTCTTCTTTTTCTGGTTTCTTGAAATAAAAGCTGAAGTCCTTTCTTTGACAGCTTTCTTCTTTCTGAATATTTGGTGCTATGAGATTCCTTTTAAGTATTTCTTTAGCAGAATCCCATACATTTTGTGTTTTCATTTTCATTAAGTTCTATTTTGCCTTTTGATTTCTTCCTTGACTCAGGGGTTAGTCAAAGTGTATTATTCGTTTCCACATCCCTGGGACTTCAGAGATCTTTTTATTACTGATTTCTAATTTAATTTCATCATGGTCAGGAAACATAATGTGTGTGACTTGAGTCTTTTTATACTTGAGTCTTATTTTGTTGCCCAGAATATGGTCTATTCTGGTAAATGTTCTGTGTGCACTGGAAAAGAACGTCTATTCTGCTGTTGGTGGTGTTCTATGAATGTCAGGTCGAACAGGTTGCTAATGCTGTTCAAACTCTCTGTATCATCACTGGTTTGCTCACTACCTGTCCTATCAGTTATTGAGAGGGACACATTGAAATCTCAGACTGTAATTGTGGATTTATTACTCCTTAAAGTTCAGTCAGTTTTGGCTTCGTGTATTTTGAATCTCTATTATTAGACACATAAGCATCTAGGATTTTTATGTCCTCTTGAGGAGCTGACCCGTTTGCCATTAAGAAATTGCCTTTTTAAAATTCCTGGTAATATTCTTTGCTCTGAAATACACTCTAATATTAATATAGCTACTCAACTTTCTTTTGACTGGTGTTGGCATGGTCTAGCTTTCCCCATCTCTTTAGTTTTATCCCATCTGTGCCTTTCTATTTTAAGCGTATTTATGAAAGGCCCTATACAGTTGGGTCTTCCCTCCGAATGCAATCTGACAGTCTCTGTACATATTTAGACCATTTACATGTAACATGATGATCCGTATAGTTTGTTTAAATTGACCATCTTACTGTTTGTTCTCTAGTTTCACCATTTGGTCTTCTTTCTTTTCTCTTTTTCTGTCTTCTTTTGGATTCCTTAAATATTTTATATTTTATTTTTTTTTTAAAGAGAGAGGGCATGAGTTGGGGAGAGGGATGGGGGGAAGGAGAGGGGGAGAGAGAGAGAGAGAGAGAGAGAGAGAATCTTAAACAGGCTCCAGGCTCAGCACAGAGCCCAATGTAGGGTTCGATCCCACAACCCTGGGATCATGACCTGAGCTGAAATAACAGTTGGATGCTCAACCCACTGAGCCACTCAGGCACCCCTGGATTCCTTAAATATTTTTAGCGATTCCATTTATTGGCTGATTAACTATGATTCTTTGTTTTCTTTTATTAGTGGTTGTGTTAGGAGTTAGAGTATATATATATATTTTTTTAATTTTTTTTTTCAACGTTTATTTATTTTTGGGACAGAGAGAGACAGAGCATGAACGGGGGAGGGGCAGAGAGAGAGGGAGACACAGAATCGGAAACAGGCTCCAGGCTCTGAGCCTTCAGCCCAGAGCCCCACGCGGGGCTCGAACTCACGGACCGCGAGATCGTGACCTGGCTGAAGTCGGACGCTTAACCGACTGCGCCACCCAGGCGCCCCTGTTAGAGTATATATTTAATTTATCCGTCTACCTTCCAGCGATACTGTATCACTTCACATATAGTACACAGACCTTCCAATAGCGTATTTTCATTTCTCCCCTCCAGACCTTTGTGCATCTAGCACAAGCCTGGGAGGTGATTCTTTATTTCAATTTATTATTTATTATAATACTGCTATCAATAGGACAGTAGCTAACATATATTGAGCACTTCACATGTGAGTTCTCATTTGGGCACTTGTTTCATCCAAGTTATCTCAGAATGGCATCTCCCATGTTACAAAATATCTTTACATAAACAACATTTCTGAGTACTTGCTCTGGGCCCAGCACTGTTCCAGCTGCATGCAATCGCATGCACTGATTTATCAACCTTAGTAATAACCCTGCAAGGAAGGTAGAGGGAATTTGGGTAGCTTGCTCAAGCCTGGAATCTGAGCCTATCAATCTGACTCCAATATCTACCTTCTTAACTGGTGCACTCTTAATAGGGACTATACTGATCTGTTAAATTAAAATAAATAATTATAATACTTTTAGTAGGAGATACTTCACATCAGGATAACAGATAAAGATATCAAGGAAGTCATCTTGGCTCTCCGAAGGCAACATTTTTCTTTTGAAGACCCACATACTAGTCCCCTCTTGGAGGCTTGATGATTTTGACGGCTCATGGAGCCGTCAGGCACTCAGATCTCCCTAACTGTCTGCTTCCTCAGATCAAAGTCTTGGCTTCACTTTAGAAGTAAAATCTATGTTTTTAAGAGTATAATCTTACTTCACTAAGTTTTATTTTTTGATAAGTTTTCAGTGAAAATCATTGTCCAAGAACCATGAAGTTTAAAAAGAAAGGGCCAGGGGCGCCTGGGTGGCGCAGTCGGTTAGGCGTCCGACTTCAGCCAGGTCACGATCTTGCGGTCCGTGAGTTCGGGCCCCGCATCGGGCTCTGGGCTGATGGCTCAGAGCCTGGAACCTGTTTCCGATTCTGTGTCTCCCTCTCTCTCTGCCCCTCCCCCGTTCATGCTCTGTCTCTCTCTGTCCCAGAAATAAATAAACGTTGAAAAAAAAAAAAAAAAAAAAGAAAGGGCCAAAGATCTATTCTACCATCTGAGTTCTCCTTTTACTTTTAGAGTCTTGTAGGGGATTTATGCTTTAAAATTGTATTTCTTTTAAGATAGTTCTAGAGGAGCTATGGTGGATGGGTGCCTAGTTAACACAATGATTTTTTTCTTGAATAAAAGAAGACTAAATCAACACGAACTAAAGTACTTGTGCTACGAGCCATGTAAATGCGGGTTATTCTGCAGGACTATACACTAAGGTATTCTTATTTCCATTTTACAGATGAAGAAACCGGGGCTCAGGTTAACACAGCTAATACATGGGAGAGGGGAACCGTGAAAGCAGGTCTCTCTTCAGCACACGCCATGCTTTCTCTAGTTCCGCTCATCACCAGAGAGTGCATCCGTTATTATTTTCTTTTTACGGTTCTTATTTATTAACTGTAAGGGCTAAAGTACATTAAAAAAGAAATAACCTTGTGGTTTCTTATTTTACATGGAAGCATATTTCTAAAGAAGTCAAGAAAGGAAGAGGAATCTGACGTTGATGCTTGCCTGGGCGAAGTTGGGGAATCCCATAGGTTTTTGTTTTTGTTTTTGTTTTTGTTTTTGTTTTTGTTTTTTTTTGCGTTGAGACACAAATTGCTGTAATCCGTATTCACTTTAAAGGTGATATAGCTGTTACACATTCTGCACATACTGTTTTGTGTGCCCAATTTCACTGTTTTTGCTTTGGTCAGCAGGTGGCAATATTGGGTCGCAAGGAACATTTAATGTTCTTAAGCGATGAGGTCAACAGTGACTTTACTTTCATGTATATAACTGTATTTTACAATAAAATAATGGGTTACAATTTGAACTCTTGAATCCTATTTCTTCCCATGAAGAAGGTAACACAAATATTTCAGGCAGCTTCTTTGAGGGGGGTGCGTAGACGTCAGGGTGCTCGTCCTGGAACCTCAGTGAGGAACGGGACCCGCATTCTTACCCTCTTGCAGTAGAGCCACTGGACCCTGATGGTGACCTCTGGACTCCTGAAAGTAGGCGCTAGTCACAGGGCTCAGAGTCACTTAATAGAAAGGTAGGTTCCTCACTTAAAGAAAGTGACGATGGAGATTATAGCAATATCTCATTTCTTTAGAGATTCCCCAATCCAATAATTTCAGTTGTTAAGATGCCATTCTAAAAGTGAATCAGGGTGGGAGAGGGGAGCATTTACACCAACACAATGGTTGTAGAGTGGATGTATAGAGACAAATTCATGTAACTTATGCCTGAGAGAGACACTGAGCTCCTATTAGAAACTGTTTACTCTTAATGCAGACGGAATTCAAATGTGGCTACTTAGTTTTCAGGTACACAGCAGAGGTGGAAGAGAGAACAATTGCTGGGGGCAGGTGCAAAGACAAACTCAAGTTCATCCATCAGGGTAGGAGGCCTGGGAACAGGAAGACGAAAAGAACAGAAGGTGAGACTTGAAGGCCTGGGACTGCAGGGCTAGGACAGACAGCCCCAAGGTGTCACTGCCCAGTGCTCAGCCCAGTGAGAAAGGCCCCGAGCCATCCATCTGAGCAAGGGTTGTATCTGCAATGCTCCATTTCATAAGGCAAGTAAGTGTGTAATGAGATAGAGATGAAGAGATTCCTTCCAAAGTGGGGAAAGAGAAAAAATGGTTTGCTGCAAAGAGTGGTTGCAGTGACTGTGAAAGTGAACTCTTCCCCCAGGGAGAGGCAGTGTGAGCCCTTGGGTCTGGAGGCCGACAGACCTGCGCACAGATCCCAGCCGAGACATGTGGAGGGAGCAACCGGCAGGTGCTCACGCTCCCTAAGCCTTGGTTTCCCCACCTGTACAATGGGGATTAGAGGGTTTTGGTGAGCGTGCCAAGCCCTTAGCCCAAGCCAGCATACATCAGTCCCAGCTATCATTTTTTATGCCAGGTAAGCCAAAGTGTAAATGTGTGGTCATGACCTCCACCTCTGTTGGGATCCCTAGGACCACAGCCACGCCTTGGATTGCCCTTTTCCTGCACAGGTGTTAGGCTGGTTCCCGCAACTGGGCCCGGGGTTCTGGCTGTAGCCTACGGGACACTGTTCTCTGTGTTTGCTGCAAAGCGTGGCCACTGGTCCCACCCCACCTATATAGCTGGGGATCCCTGGCCATATGGCCACTCTGCCCCCTGCACTTTTGGCCACTCTCAGTGCTGCTTCCACCTTGTGCCTGGACACTGCTATTCCATCCCACCAGCGAGGTCCTCACTGAGGCCCAACAGTATAGTGACCCTCTCTTTCAACTGAGGCTCAGCAAAGCCGGTGTTGCGAGACTGAACCTGGCCTCGTGGACAGCACTGACCTCAAGATGAGTCCCTGACTGGCTGGACCCTGTCCCTTTCCTTATGTGAAATTCGCATCCCTCCTATCACCCCTCCTTGCTTCCCCCAGGAAAGCACTTTTAGCGCCCTGGTGGCTTTGATGACAGCTCAGGGTTCCCACACTGCATTACAAAGTCGAACCTGGGGTGTGCCTGGTTCCCAGACACACCCCATGTTAGTTTCTTGTGGCTGCTGTTACAAAGTACCGCAAACTGCGTGACTTAAGTCAACAGCAATTTATTCTTCCACAGTTTTGGAGACCAGAGGTCTGCAATCAAAGTGTCGGCAAGGCTGTGCTCCCTCTGCAGGCTCTAGAGGAGAATTGTCCCTGGCCTCTTCCAGCTTCTGGGGGCTCCATACATTACTTAGCTGTGGCTGCAACACTCCGGTCTCTGCCCCACCTGCACATGGCCTTCTACCCTTCTGTGCCTTCTCTTCTTGTGTCTCTTATACAGACATGTGTCACTGGATATAGGGCCCATCAGGGTAGCCCAGGATGACTTTGTCTCCAGATCCTTAATGACATCTGCAAAACCCTTTTTCCAAATAAGGTCCCATTTGCAGGTCCCATATCTTTTGGGGGCCACCATTCCACCCAGTACACACCCCCATGCCTTGCTGGTCACTGAACATGGAGGGAGAGCTGTAGAGGATGGCTCTGGAGTCTTTAGTTTGGGTTTCCCCAGGCTCTTATAGGAGTCCATTTGAGGTACCTACTCACCCTGCCCCTCCCCACTCCCCTCGCTCTTCCCAGTTCCAATGCCTTCCAGCAATCCAGGCCATGTTCATGCATGCTAAGAATGGACTGGAAAGATCTTCAGCATCTCCAGAGCTGTCCATAGGAGACACTGTGGTCCCTGCCCTCATGTCACACAGTTTTCCCAAAGCAGGGCCCTGTGAGTCCCACTAGGGGAGCCCCAGCACCCTCAACACTCTTACATTCAATCCACGAACCTAGCTGCCTCCCTGGTAATCTACCTCGGACGTTGACATCACTCCGTGAGCGTCCCAACTGCAGCCTCACCAGGCTTTGTGTATTAGATCACCTCCACCTGCTGAAAGTCCTCAGCACCAAAAGTGTACCCATCACACACACACACACACACACACACACACACACACACACCAAGTCAATGCCTCAAGGTAAAAAACCTAGCACCGTTAATCACCACAGGTATTCTGAAAAGATTATATCCACATTGGACTTTTGGAAACTGGCTTCGTTTTTTGTAGGGATTTTCAATATTTTAGCAATGATCTACATTTCCTTTCTCATCATTTAAATGTCTTCTCTCCTAATTTAAATATTCCAGTGCAACTCCCAGTTGTGATTTGTAAGTGTTCACTCTAGTGAACGCTCAAAAGTCACACAGGAGGCGGGATGACCCTTCGTCTGGCCGGTCTGTCCCGGACATCAGACATCGTGAAGTGTCTCTCAGCCCTGCCCCCTAAAGGCCAGCAGTGCCTCCTCATCAGTGAGGACCAGAGAGCAGCTCCAAAGAGCAGAACAGGCCAGGGCACTGGGCCTGGGAACCAGAGCCCCTTCCCCCAGAAGGGATCGGGGGTGCCTTCCGGGAGGAGCTTCAGGGCGTGCTTGCGGGCAGCCAGGCTTTGTTGAAATGGGTTTCTCTGAAATGTTTTCTCAGTTCCACCTCTAAGAGTATCCTATTCCCTTAAAATAACCACAATCTTGCTCTTCTGATATAAATCTGGGTTTTTTTAGGTTTATTTATTTATTTTGAGACAGAGAGAGAGAGAGAGAGAGAGGACAATTAGGGGAGGGGCAGAAAGAGAGGGAGAGAGAGAAAATCCCCTTGCTGTCAGCACAGAGCCTGAGGCAGGGCTCAAACTCACAAACCTCAAGATGATGACTTGAGCTGAAGCCAAGAGTCGGGATGCTTACCCAGGCGCCCCTCTGATATAAATCTTGAAACATATTGATTTTACTGATGGGTGCTGGATAAGCTCTAGGTTCCAATCTGCCTAACATTTAATAATTTGAAGACCTGCCAGATCCTTTGTGTCTATATGGGGAAATTTACCTATATGCAAATGGCCACATTTGCTGAACCCGACCAAATGCAAAGCAAGCCTTCATTCTTTCAAAGGATCGGTAGGTGCGTGAGCAGGATGCACAGATCCTTTGCCGGAGGGGGACCTGCTGGCTGCTTTCCGACTCGACAAAGCCAAGGTGGGGACTTCTACCCAGGCCCCTCGTTTCGGGTAGTGTGCTTTCCTCAGTGCAGCTAACTTCAGGACTCTGTGTGTGCTAATTACCCACATTCCCAGGGGGCCTGTATTCCCCGGAGGTCTGGAAGAGCCCTTAGATTTTTACTTTTTGGAGCAAGATCCTCAGGCCTCTGGCAGCCAGGTGCTCCCAAACTCTCCACTTGGGAGCCTGCTTTCACCTGGCCTCGCTTGGCCAGCGGGTAACTCCCGGAAGTTGTAACTAGAGGAGGAGGAGACGGAGCTCTTTCTGGTGCGTAAATATTGACTTGTGGTTTTGTACCATGGCAATCAAGGCCCTTCTTGCCCTGGGCCTGCCACACTCTGGACTCCTATTCCTCCGCACATTGCCCCCCACTATTCTATTGCACAGACAATTAGATTGGCTACGATCTGGAAAATAAGCATGAAAAAAGCTCTATTTTGTTCGCTCAAGTCTTCATTTTAGATCGTCTTTCCTCTGCCTCGCTGCCTGGTAGAAGCTTCCTCCTGCTTCCTGGCCTCAGAGAAGGCTTGCTGGCTCAGCCTGGCTAACACTCCCACATAGCAGCATTTCGTGCCCAGGCCACGTGGGCCCAGGTGTCGCAGCTGTGGGCCGCCTGCCTTTGGGAGTCTGGGTTAGCCACTCCTCGCTCGTTCTTTCAGCATCTGGGCAAACATCTCACCAAAGCCCTGTCTCGGTATCATAATGGCCCCTTGCTGAGCTGGCCCCAAGGCTATGAGCTTCTGGAGGGCCGGCCCACATTTCTGTTTGATTGCTTGCTTTTGTGGCTCCCCGTCCTGAGCACAATAAATAGCACAGACGAAACGTGCTCAGCTAAAATTAACTGAATTAAGTAGAATTTCAAAGCTGAAGGGAGGACAATTAACTTCCGATCATCTACTCCAGAGATCACCACATGTCCAGAGAGACAAATTGGTTTGGCTAAACTCACCAGCAAGTTATGAGGGAGGGAAGACTAATCCATTCGCCATGACAAAATGGTTCCAGAACACTTGCTTTTTACTTAGCGTTCTGCACGGCATCATGGGGTCAAATGAGACAAGAACATTTGTTTTTCCACATAAGAAACTTACACCGCAGGGGCGCCTGGATGGCTCAGTCGATTAAGTATCAGACTTGTGCTTAGGTCATGATCTCGCAGTTCATGAGTACGAGCCCCGCGTCAGGCTGTGTGCTGACAGCTCAGAGCCTGGAGCCTGCTTTGGATTCTGTGTCTCCCTCTCTCTCTCTGTCCCTCCCCTGCTCACTGTTTCTCTTTCTCTCTCAAAAATAAATAAAAAACGCTTAAAATTTTTTTTTAAAAAGAAACTTATACTGCAGCCCCCTGACAGTTAAATTATATTGTAGCTGACCCTCACCAAAGCCTTACTGATAGATCAGTGAGTGGGCAAAGGACGAATCTTTTTATTATCTAAACTCCCTGGTGTAAAATGCACACAGATATGAGAAAATGCACACAGTTTAAGTATACAACACAAAATTCTCACAAAGTGAGCACTCACTTAACGACACTCCTATCAAGAAAGAAAATTATGCCGGTGCCCAAAAGCCATCTCTACGCTTTCTCCCAGCTACTGCCTATTCCTTCTTCTTCAAAAGCAACTACCTTCTTGACTTAACCCTGGATTTGTTTTTGCCTGGTTTTGATCTGTATGTAAACGGAGCAGTGCAGGGATGGTTCCTTTGTGCTGGCATCTTTTGCCTAATGTCATGTTTGGGCTGTCATGGTATGTTAGGTGTGGTTTGCTCCTTTTCATTGCTGCATAGAATTTCATTGTATGATCCCACCATCCTCACCCCCACTAACTTAGTTTGAACCCTAAACGGCCTGGTTTTAAACACTGCCTCCACTCCACGGTACCTGTGTGATTTGGGGTAAATTGATAAATTTCCGGTGCCTCCGTTCCTTCACCTGTAAGATGTGCATAATAATAGTTTATAATGTAAAAAGGATTTTATGTTATGTTCACAGGTCTATGCTTTGCTTTTTAAACGTAAAATTTTGTTTGGGTTATTATTGCTATACCTACGCAGATCTTGTGCGGATCTGTATCATTTTTAAAAATGGCCACACAGTATTCCATCCTATAAATGCATTATACCTTATTTAACCAGTCTCTTATTGGTGGGCATCTTAAGTGAGTGGCAGACTTTGCTATCATAAACAATGCAAGAATTACTAAGAATATACCTGGCTGTCCTTTTGCAAATATATTTTGGGTTAAATGTCTGGCAACGTGCCAGATCAAAAGGCACACGCTTTTGAGATTTTGATCACATTTTTCTCCAGAGGTTGTACCAATTTATGCTTTCAACAACCACACGTCAGACAACCTGATTCTCATCAACAATGAACATTACCAAATGTGTTGAGTTTTTGCAAACTGGCAAGGTGCAACATTTTTATCTTTTTGTTTGTTTTTATATTTAAACAATTTTAAGAACCGGGGTGCCTGTATGGCTCCGTCGGTTAAGTGTCCAGCTCTTGATTTCAGCTCAGGTCATGATCGCACGCTTGTGCAACCTAACCTGACCCTGCGTCGGGCTCCACACTTGGTGGAGGGTTAGGGTTAGGGTTAGGCTCCACTTGGCGTGGAGCCTACTTGGGATCCTCTCTCTTTCCCTCTCTCTGCCCCTCCCCCAACTCTGTCAAAATAAACAAATAAAATTTTTTAAAAAAATTATGAGAACCATTTGCATCTACCTGCTCTTATTTTCAGTTTATTTTTCTACCAGATTGTTTTTGGTTTTTTTTTTTTTTTTTAATTTTTTTTTTTTCAACGTTTATTTATTTTTTGTGGGACAGAGAGAGACACAGCATGAACGGGGGAGGGGCAGAGAGAGAGGGAGACACAGAATCGGAAGCAGGCTCCAGGCTCCGAGCCGTCAGCCCAGAGCCCGACGCGGGGCCCGAACTCCCGGACCGCGAGATCGTGACCTGAGCCGAAGTCGGACGCGCAACCGACTGAGCCACCCAGGCGCCCCATGTTTGTTTTTTTAATGTTGAAGTTTCTGCCCTATTTGGGATTTATTTTGGTAAATGCGCTGGGCAGGAATAGAGCTTTATATTTTTTTCAAAGAGCTAGTCAGTTTTCTCATAATTTATTAAATGATCTAACTTGTCCAACTGGTTTGGAATGCTACTACCTTCAGAAGGTACTAAATAAGTCTATGTGTTTGGTTTTCTTTGTGAATTCTCTTTTCCATTCCATTGAATTATCTGGCCATTTCCTCTCTAGAAGAACATGGGATTTTATTCACTCATACGCTTTAATATCTGTTAGGGCCACTTATTCTTCCTACCCCTTCCTCCCCCCCCCCCCCACCAAATTTTCTTTGTATTCATTTCTTTGAATTCTGGTATCATTTTGGAAAATTCCTTCTCTTCCGAGATACTATTTTATTGAAGTAACAACATTTATGCACTAATTCAGAGAGGTTTGATTTTATATTATTTTCTGTTTCCAGAATGAGAGAAATCTTCTGCTATATTGCTCAGTTATTTAAAAGTTTTCTGTGTAGGGGCGCCTGGGTGGCGCAGTCGGTTAAGCGTCCGACTTCAGCCAGGTCAGGATCTCACGGTCCGTGAGTTCGAGCCCCACGTCAGGCTCTGGGCTGATGGCTCGGAGCCTGGAGCCTGTTTCCGATTCTGTGTCTCCCTCTCTCTCTGCCCCTCCCCCGTTCATGCTCTGTCTCTCTCTGTCCCAAAAAAATAAATAAACGTTGAAAAAAAAAATTAAAAGTTTTCTGTGTATACGTTTTCCACATTTCTTCTACAATTTATTTCTTAGTATTCTACTTCTTCACTTGCTATGGTAAAAGGAGATATTCTTTCTATTATATTTCCCAACAGGCTATTGTTTATTTATATTAAAACGATTTATTTGTATACTTTAATGAATCACCACCTTTTGATACTCTCTTTAGCTCCCAAGTTTTGGGGTGAGCCTCTTTACCTCTCTAAAAATATAACCAGACCATCCGTAAATCACAGTCACTTTACTTTCCAATATTTGTATCTCTTGTTCCTTTTTCGAACTGCATTGGACTGTGCTTCCAGAACTCTGTTAAGCAACAGTGGAGAGTATTCCTGATTTTAACGTTGTGCTTCCCTTTGGTGTGTGGGAAGACCTGTGGTTGCATCAAGATCAGACCCTCTTTCCTCTGTTCTAGGCCGAGCTGGGAAACTAAACTTTGGTGAGAGAATTCTCCCTGAGCCAGTCACCTCACAGGAGCTGTGTCAAAGCCCCACTCAGTAATAAAGTATTTGTTGTCTTTGTTTGTTTACCATGTGTGTCTGTCTCTCTCAGTCTCTGTAGAGGTGGATGATGTGGAAAGGGTAGCTACCTGAGACCAGATTTGAGCTTCCTTGTCTCCTAGCCAAGTTATGTCCCGCCCTGTTATGTCATTTCCAGTAATACATTTTTCACTTACTAACTATAACTCATTTCCTGTTTGACATTTTTACCTTATATGTGTTTATTCGAATAGTCTGTTTTACCAACCCTAGTTTATGTTTTTAAAGTTCTGGAACCAAATTGCATTTCCCCACGTACACCCAATCCCCAGTGTGAAGTCCTGCATGCAGTAGGGCCCCCAACAGCTAATTAACTGACGTTACTTACGGGAGTACACCTGGAAATTAGGAAAGTACACTTTATGGACAACATGAAGATCTTAATAACAATGACAATGGGGAGGGGCGCCTGGTGGCTCAGTCCAGTAAGCATCCAACTCTGGATTTTGGCTCAGCTCATGATCTCGCAGTTTGTGGGATTGAGCCCCACATTGGGCTCCATGCTGACAGCACTCAGAGCCTGCTTGAGATTCTCTCTCTTGGCCCTTCCCCTGCTCTCTCTCTCTCTCTCTCTCTCTCAAAATAAATAATCATTAAAAACAAAAAACAAAAAAACAATGAGAATGGTTGCCTTCGTCACCTCTCAGCGTTGTTTCCAGAATCAAATGAATAATGGAAAGGAGAGTATTTTGAATATGTGTACCATTGCTAAGGCTGATTTTCCACTCCGCCTACCATGTTGTAATGAAATGACGACTTTGGTTTTCTTGACTAGACCACAAGCTCCTGGAGGACAGGACCAAGTCGTATTCATCCTTGAATTCCTGGTATCCACCCCAGGTCTTGGCATATAGTAAGTACTTAATGTCTGTAGAGCTGAATAGAACAGCAAAAGGTCTTATTTTGATATGGGGCCAGTTGTGTGGTTGGTCTGAGGGTCACATGAGACATGGCTCCAGTTCTAAATGGCCACAATAGACTAATCACCTAAAACAGGACCCAGCTCTGGAGCATGCCAATGCCTTGGAGCTCCCCACCTTTGGTTTCTGATGATTTATCTGGTAATTAATCGCATGGTGCTTGGGGCTATTTCTTCTGCTGTTAAATGCTATTAAGTTATTTTATCATTTTGCTTTTTCTCATGTATTTAGGTCATTTCCTAAACAGATGGCATACAACTTGGGGAACAGTATACGATTATATCTGTTAAAGATTTCCTGCACTCCTGGTACAAAATATTGTCCCTGGCCCTGACCCAAGCTCATAAAAAAGTCTTTTTTCCTCTCTTCTATTTCTGGACTGATCGTTTGACTTCCTCAGTTAGATTCTTTTTATATTTTTAAAATCCAAAATGTTTTTCTGCTACCCTCTGGATTCGTGGGTCACTGAGTGATAACGATAATTGCCATTTATGGAGGGATTACCATATGCCAAGCACTGTATGGGGCACTTAATATAGAGAAGGTGTCCTGACACATGCTTTGCAGAAAAAGAAACACTTGAAAATTCCCTTTCTCTATTCTCTTCCAGTAGAGCAAGACATTTGGGCTATCTGCATTTCAGGATGCACACTGGGTCCCCATAGAGAGCACTGAGGAGGGATTGCTCATTTGAGCTGAAGAATCACATGGCAATTTTAAACGATTGTTAAATTACTCTGGTGACTTAGAAGCACCTTGAAAACTGGGTATTCTAAGTGCCCAAGGCATGCAATTTTCCAAGGTCCAAACTGTAGTTTGGGAGTTTTGAAAGAGCATTGGCTGCTTTTGCCCTGCAGCAAAATGAGGACTTTATTTGAAAACCGTATTCTGGGGGCACTTGGGTGGCTCAGCCAGTTAAGTGGCCGACTTCAGCTCAGGTCATGATCTCACAGTTCATGAGTTCTAGTCCCGTGTCGGGCTCTGTGCTGACAGCTCAGAGCCTGGAGCCTGCTTTGGATTCTGTGTCTCCCTCTCTCTCTGCCGCTTTCTCACTCGTACTCTGTCTCCCTCTCTTAAAAACAAAATAATAAACATTAAAAAAATTAAAAAACAAAAAAAGGAAACTGTATTCTGTGTGAAGCCTCATCATGAAAGCATATTTCAAGGACCTTGGAGAGGTCCTAGGAGAGTGAAACCAAAGTGACTCTACAAATGCCAAAGGAGCCTTACTGGGAAGGGCCTGCCAGGGGCTTGCATCGACCTGGATTGGAACGGTAGTTGCTAAACTTTTTGTATTGTGTCTCTTGTTAGTAATACTGAAATAAACATTTGTGCCCATGCCTTTGCATTCGTTCTTTTAAAATCATACACATATACAGCTATGCCATTATATTATGTATGATACAAAATATACACAAAAAGGGATATTTTTAAAGAATGAGAGAAAAGGGAAAATAAGATTTTAACGATAATTTAAGCTATCTATACAATACCAAGTTACTGAAAGTTGTGTGACTAAAAGTCCATTATTAGTAGTATATTTTTATTATTACTATCTTAAAATCTTATTTCAACACTTGAGCCTGAAGTCAGTTGACTTTAATACTAGGTTTAAATACTAGTTTTAGAATGGTATCTCATAAAGATATGCAGAGCCAAGTGCAAGAATACATCATTGGCTACATTTACTGAATCATATGTGTTTTTCAATATGTTTACATTATCCACTTTATAGGAAAAAAAAAGGTGCAGGAAGGTCCAGAACTTTCCAAAGCCTCTAGCTAGGGCCAGAGCCCCAGTCTCCTGACCCCCAGGACATCACTCCTTCCATTCCAAGGAAAACCATTTTCCACCCAATGACATCTTTGCTTTACAAATACTCTCATACCAGGGGCACCTGGGTGGCTCAGTTGGTTGAGCGTCCAACTTCAGCTCAGGTCAGGATCTCACGGTTTGTGAGCTGGAGCCCCATATCGGGCTCTCTGTTGTCAGTACAGAGCCCACATCAGATCCTCTGTCCCCTTTCCTCTCTGCCCCTCCCCCACTCATGCTCACTCTCTCTCTCCCTCTCTCTCTCAAAAATAAACATTAAAAAATTTATATAATTTATTGTCAAGTTAGCTAACATACAATGTATACAGTATGCCCTTGGCTTTGGGAGTAGATTCCCGTGATTCATCACTTACATACAACGCTCAGTGCTCATCCCAACAAGTACCCTCAAAAACATTAAAAAAAAAAAAACAAAAACAAATACTCTCATGCCCTTTCACCTGTGTATGTCTGGGGTCATGTCCCCCCAAGTAATTGCAAGATGTTTTTTCAAGGCAAGAACTGTGTTTCTACTTTGTCGTATTCCCCTGGTGCTCAGTGGACAGTGGGAAGAAAGAAGGAGGGAGGTAAAGGAATCTGCTTTCACACCTCCAAAAGGAGCAGCTCCACCAGCTAGGGATTACCAGGATAGAAACGTTCTCCTGTCGGAGAAAAGGTACACTCCTTGTACCACAGATGCATTCTTTCTGTCTTGTCTTTTCCCATCTGTTCCTGGCACCTTGGGCCCAGAATATAATTATCAGGGATTAAGCTAACTTTACTTACCTTTCCAATCATAAATGTTGAGGCAGTTTTTTCCTTGTTTGCAATGGCTTATTAAATTGCACATTGATGTATTAAGCACCGCAAGGCTAAAAGTTCAAGTGGCAGATTTAAAAATAGTAATTTATTCAAGTAAGATCTCAGCCATAGGATTAACCAGGACCTAGCCTCCTCCTGAGGGAAACCTGCAAAGTGGTCCCCCACAACATCTTTGTGTGGTGTTTCTCCCATTTCCTGATATATTTCTTCTTATCCCTCACAGCACACTGTTTCCAAGAATCACACCTATATATTTCCCATTGTCCCCCTGAGATGAAGCATCAGGTAAGACCAGGGGATCTATGAAGATAGAAGAGAATACGGGGTCAAGTTCTCCTGGTGGGGCTGGCACAGTTCCAATGCCATTTCAGTTCAACAAAATCAAACTGGAGCCCCGGGGCAGTAATAAATTGTTTTGTTTGCCTAACACTCCTGGTAGCTTCCAGTAAACTTCATATTTCTCTCCTCTCTTTTGGGGAAATTGATCCTCTTCCCTGCTTCAACTGTTCAGTTCTATCCATGGCTGCCAACAAGAACGCCCCACTCAGCTCACATTAGAACTAGGGATGGGACCCAGGCCATGCTAAGGAGACACCTTCGCTACCCTAAGGAAACTTTTTGGGATTGAATGTCTTTGGGTGGTGATGGTAGGGGCTCTGCTATCTCCTTTGGCCAGGCTGGGAAGATATGTGAGAGCGGATACTGCAGCCATGATTCCTCTGTGTGGAATAAGTCTATCTGCCTTTAGAGGAAGAAAAGAAGAGCTTATAAATACAGAGAAGCAAAAAATGAGAGTGGAAAGACAGTCTTCTTTAACTACAGCTTTCCTTGTTACAGAAACTCTAAATAACCCCTTTTGCTTCAACTACCTTGAACTGAGTTTCGGTCACTTACGATCAAAATGGCCACGATGAGGACAATGTTCCTTTAATGAGTGCCTGGTTCCATTCCCAGTGTTCAGAGACAAAGATGAACATGATTCTGTATCTGTCCTCAAAGTACTCAGAACCTATCAGGAGAGGAAGTTACAAACAATCACAAAGCAATGTGATGGCTGCCACAATAGAAGGAGTGAACACAGCCACAGGGTTAGGGGAAAGAATTCCGAAAGTGCTGAAACTAAAGATGGAAGTTTATCTATTTTTTAATGTTTGTTTACTTATTTGTTGGGGGGAGAGTAGAGAGCGAGCAGAAGAGGGGCAGAGAGAGAGAATCCCAAGCAGGCTCCCGGCTCTCAGTGCAGAGCCCAATGTAGGGCTTAACCCCATGAACTGTGAGATCTTGACCTGAGCTGAAACCAACAGCCAGATGCTTAACCAACTGAGCCACCCAGGCGCCCCACGATGGAAGTTTAAACTAGGCCTTCAAGTCTCTGGAGTCAAGGCAGATAAAGACCCAGGAGGATGGGCATTTGTATCCAGTCCCTTTCCCTTACTAACTGGGCAATTTACTTACCTTCTCAGTTCCTTCTGTAAAATGGAGACCATAATCATATCTATCTCATAGGTTTTGGCAAATACTAAATGCTATAATACTTGTAAAATGCCTGGCACAGTTAAAAGTCTGGTAAATGTCAATGATTACCATCCTCCTCCCAAGCACAAAGTCCACATCTATGTATTTTTAGGGTTTACCTTTTAAATAGAGTCAATCAGGGCAACACAGCCAGGGGAGAGCATATCTTACACTCTGCTTGATAGATACACTGCTTCCTAAAGAGGCACATTTACATCACCTCTCATGTATACTTGGTCACGGCCTGTGTATTGGGTCTGGATCCTCGCCTCTTTGGAGAGAAGAATCTCAAAAGGAAGGAGAGACCCCTGCTTGGACCTGAATGAACTCAAGGTAACATCTCACAGAATCTGAACAGGAGGCAGAAATCCCATTAATTTACAAGCTGTTATGTAGGGTTTCAATAATCTCAGGCTTATTATCATTCACAAAAGCCATGGTACTGGCTTGGTTGGTTCAGCTTTGCAAATTAATAGACAATGAATGAAAAAAGCACAGAGGGGTGCAGTTCCACATCTGACTCTTTAATAACCATTCCCCAAATTCTAAAGCCAAAGGCATCTAGGCCTGATTTCGTTTGGGGGATCCTCCTGGGACCTGGAGCATGATGGGATTCTAATGAGCCTTGATGACTGGGTGCTTAAATTTTGTTTATTATGAAAACCCAGTTAGTCTTGTGTGGCAAACTGCTTTATTTCAGCACAAAGAGCATAGAATTGGAAGTCTGTCTCTGACCATATAATGGATTGAGCTAATATGCATGCCCCTCCTATTACAAACGCTGAGAGATGCTGGATGAAATAAAACCACCACCTCCTCTAATTTAAATCCATAGTTGAATGAATAGAGAGAGATTACTTGGTTTAATGGCCTGATGTGGTGGTTTGAAACTCTTGATGATGTTATCTTGGAAGGCGTGTTTTGTACGTGAAGTCTGATGGACTAAGGAGTGTGCACGCGAGCAGAGGAGAAATATGGAAGAACGGAAAAAGCTTTACATTTTAGTACATTTAATAACACTTTATTTCTGCTTCTTGAGTCAGAGGCCCCTCAGTTTCATCTTGCCCGGGCCCCATAATCATGTAGCCGATCCTAGGTAAGTTTCTATTTATTAACTTAGGTGGTTAAGTATATATATGTTTGCTTTATTATTATTCCTTACACAGCTCTCCTGCATATGTGATACTGTTTACAAAAAGAAGAGAATAGGGGAAAAAAGACAGGTAAAAATGCTTCCGGAGCCTCTTTTCCATAACTCCAGTGAGGCTGGTCTTTCTTATACAAAACGGATTTTATTTTTGGATGCTACCAAAAGTAATGTGGCAATGAGTCTGATTCATGACTGCTGGAAAATGCCACTTGAATTCACACATAACATCATTACTATGACTGAGTTTGTCATATGGTTCACGAACTAAGATCTAAAGAAACACACACCCACACACACACACACACACACACACACACACACACCCTGTTTTGAACATACTTTTCAATACATAAGCATCACTAGATTGTTAACATGCTTCCAAGTAGACTCTTCTGATTGGATCAGTGAACTTGGAGAATATGAGTCCTGATAAGACAGTTTAGAAATAGGCAAACTACTTTAAAGTCCTTCCTCCACACAGTCCTTGAACCCTGTGAAAGTACAACAAGGATTCATTTCACAATTCCCTCTTCGAAAAAAATGTAGAGGAAATTCACCAGGCAAGTCAACGTAAATGCATCTTCCACCGATGAAAAAAAGGCCTGTTTATCATTTGGCTAAAATGTATGTGGAAAAGATGAATGTGTGATGCCCAGGGTGTCCTAAATCTATATCACACTCCACCTGTAGGTTTAAGATAAGGTTGGGAGATAAAGTTCCTCACTTCTAACTAATCGACACCTTTTCCCCTGCTTTGCTTGACATTTGGTGGAGCTCTCGATCCTTTCTTTTCTTCTTCTTCTTCTTCTTCTTCTTCTTCTTCTTCTTCTTCTTTTCTGGGACAATTTAATCATTCTTGCCTATTAATTTAGATCAAATTGGACAAGCCAGTTCCCATGATGTGTGATTTGAATGTGACTTCTACCACATTTAACTTGCAAACCACGCTCTGGGTGATGACTGCCGGCAGTGGTGGTAACACGGTGGACGGAATTCCATGCTAACGGCATTCGTGAGCTGTATCTTCCCTGATGCTGGTTGCTTCCCATCTCTGGGGAAGAAGCAGGACGGAAGAGTCCTTAAGCTTGTTAAACAAGACACCCGGGCCCGGGAAAGTTGCTATCTGCCTTGAGGACTTTCCTGCTTGGCCAAGTCAGCGGTGGGCCAGGCCCCTCCCCCGGCCCTGCTCACCAGGAAGAAAAGGTGCAGGCCTCTGGCACAGTCACCAGGGAGCTGGTCTCCAGGGCTCAAGCCAGAGACGTGCTAGAGCCAGCTCATGCCAGCTTGCTAGAACCAACTACGCACGTCTCTTTCTAATTCGGTGTTCAGTGATCTCACGTTGGTGGATTGAAATCAGCCATGGTAGGTTTATTTACACCAATAGAATTAGCAAATACAAAGCTTTTCTGTTAAGAAAGCTTGCTGTTGAAATGTTTACCAGCACACCACTGGCTGAAGCCCTGAGAACTGAGACTCAGAGCCCGTTAGGAGGTGAGGGGTAAGGTAAGGGGCCTTGGGAAGGCTGGGCTGCATCCCTTTAGTTATGATTTAGTTGGTCACATTGTAGGAAAAATTCCAACACAAGGACCGATCTGGCAGGACCGTTCTCAAGAGCACAGACCAGCAGCTTGGCTGACCTCATAGGCTAAGGGTGAACTAGATGTGTTAAATAGCCATTCGTTTTCCACCCACCCATTTAGGAGCAGGGAAACACTTGTTCTTCCAGATGCAGATCTGGCCAGTGTTGAGAACTAAAAAGATTTCATTACGTGTCCCAGAGTAAAAATAGACACCTTGCTTTTTTTTAAATGAAAACCACATGATCTCTTTTGATATTAATTACTAGTTTTGGATTTAAAAATTTAAAAATTAGATAAAGAACTAAATTCTAACTTGAAAAAGAAAACCTTAATCAGAATTGATATAGAGGGGCACCTGGGTGGCTCAGTCAGTCAAGTGTCCGACTCTTAGTTTTGGCCCGGGTCATGATCTCACAGCTTGTGAGTTCGAGCCCCACATCAGGTTCTGCGCTGACAGCTCAGAACCTGCTTGGGATTCTCTCTCCCTCTCTCTCTCTCTCTGCCGCACTCTCACTCTCTCTCTTGCTCTCTCTCTCTCTCTCTCTCTCTCAAAATAAATAAACAAAAAAATTCTTAAAAAAGAATTGATACAGAGAAAAAGGCTTGCATAGCATTTTTTATAGGTCTTTACCATGTTGTACACAGAGTGGTAACTTTCTGCAAGACTTGGCATCTGTTCATATAGCCTAGCAGAATGTATAAATGGAAACCATTCTGAAGGATAATGCACTGTCACCCTTGATGAATTTGGATGGATGGATGGTACACACTGAAAACTCCAGGGCTGCATGTGTATTGTGTATTGGGTAGTCTGTCCTCACCGCTGTTGCCTCAGTTGATGGGAAGTCTAAGTGTGCTGCTCCCAATGCAGCTGACATTATCTGAACCAAACAGAGATGATGATGGATTGAATCCACTTAGCAATATGACATAGACAAAGTAATACCCAGAAGCATGTTTTTGTTTCTGCAAAAAGGAAATAATTTCTGTTTCTTCTTTTAAGATGAATATCCAGTTTCTAGACTCATCTGATTCTTTTAAGAACATCTAGTTTTTAGACTCATTAAACTGTCATTTCTTTTTAAATCCAAAATTGACGTTTCTGATCACATCACTTCTATCCATATCTAAGGGGCGCCTGGGTGGCTCAGTCAGTTAAGCCTCTAACTTTGGCTCAGGTCATGATCTCTTAGTTCATGAGTTCTAGCCCCCCATCGGGGTCTGTGCTGACAGCTCAGAGCCTGGAGCCTGCTTTGGATTCTGTGTCTCCCTCTCTCTCTGTCCCTCCCCCACTAGTGTTCTGTGTCTCGCTCTCTCTCTCTCCCTCAAAAATAAATAAAACATAAAAAAATAAATAAATAAGATTTAAAAATTGAATTATTCACATTTAAAATTGTGACTACTAAAAAAATTTTACATAAAATTCCCACTTCAGAAATGCCTGGAGATTCTTTTGTTTCTTTGTGAACGTGTACGAAGAAGAGTCCGCACTGACAGCTGTAGGAAGTGTGAGAAATAGGGAGCATTGAGTTAAGTGTGTTCTGAATATCTGGGGAAAACGTTCTAGGTTTATTCAACATTTAGGCAACCGCTGTCTTTGTAGACTACAGCTAATTCTGCTCTCTGGAGAAGAAAGCTCCTAATCCCAGAATTTATTAAATGCTTAGTACCTTGTTGAGAGAAGCCTGAGGCTAAAAATGTCAAAACTCTAAAATGTCAGAAAAGTCTGAAGTTCTCATGGCAATGTTAATTTGCTCTTCTCAAAAGACCTTTCGACGTTAATAAAAATACTGTCAACAGACCAGGAAAGTGCAGCTCCTTCTGAATCATGTTGAGTCAGCTCATCTTAACTAACCTACAAGATTCCTCCATTTCCTGGGCCCAGAAAAGTCTTTCTTGGTGCTATAGAACAAGAAAGAAAAATGGATGGACTCTATGGCTGGGAAGCATGAAGAGGAGAGACATGTTGTTGGAAAAGCTCTGAGCTGAGTTCAAAAGGGCCATGGCTAAAGTCTGGGATTGTGATGCCTCCCACTTTGGTTTTCTTCTTCAATATTACTTTGGCTATTCGGGGTCTTCTGTGGTTCCATACAAATTTTAGGATTGCTTGTTCTAGCTTCAAGAATAATGCTGGTGCAACTTTGATTGGGATTGCATTGAATGTGTAGATAGCTTTGGGTAATGTTGACATTTTAACAATATTTATTCTTCGAATCCGTGAGCATGGAATGTTTTTCCATTTCTTTATATCTTCTTCAATTTCCTTCATAAGCTTTCTATAGTTTTCAGTGTACAGATCTTTTACATCTTTGGTTAGGTTTATTCCTAGGTATTTTATGATTCTTGGTGCAATTGTGAATGGGATCAGTTTCCTTATTTGTCTTTCTGTTGCTTCATTATTAGTGTATAAGAATGCAACTGATTTCTGTACATTGATTTTGTATCCTGCGGCTTTGCTGAATTCATCAAGACAGCATGGTATTGGCACAAAAAAAGACACATAGACCGACAGAATAGAATAGAGACTCCAGAATTGGACCCACAAAAGTATGGCCAACAAATCTTTGACAAAGCAGGAAAGAATATCCAATGGAAAAAAGACAGTCTCTTTAACAAATGGTACTGGGAGAACTGGACAGCAACATGCAGAAGAATGAAACTAGACCACTTTCTTACACCATTCACAAAAATAAACTCAAAATGGATAAAGGGCCTGAATGTGAGATAGGAAACCATCAAAACCCTAGAGGAGAAAGCAGGAAAAAAACCTCTCTGACCTCAGCCGCAGCAATTTCTTACTTGACACATCTCCAAAGGTAAGGGGAATTAAAAGCAAAAATGAACTATTGGGACCTCATGAAGATAAAAAGCTTCTGCACTGCAAAGGAAACAACCAACAAAACTAAAAGGCAACCAGCAGAATGGGAAAAGATATTTGAAAATGACATATTGGACAAAGGGCTAGTATCCAAAATCTATAAAGAGCTCACCAAACTCCACACCCAAAAAACAAATAATCCAGTGAAGAAATGGGCAGAAAACATGAATAGATACTTCTCTAAAGAAGACATCCAGATGGCCAACAGGCACATGAAAAGATGCTCAATGTCACTCTTCCTCAGGGAAATACAAATCAAAACCACACTCAGCTACCACCTCACGCCAGTCAGAGTGGCCAAAATGAACAAATCAGGAGACTATAGATGCTGGAGAGGATGTGGAGAAATGGGAACCCTCTTGCACTGTTGGTGGAAATGCAAACTGGTGCAGCTGCTCTAGAAAACAGGGTGGAGGTTCCTCAAAAAATTAAAAAGACATCTACCCTATGACCCAGCAATAGCACTGCTAGAACTTACCCAAGGGATACAGGAGTGCTGATGCATAGGGGCACTTGTACCCCAATGTTTATTGCAGCACTTTCAACAATAGCCAAATTATGGAAAGAACCTAAATGTCCACCAACTGATGAATGGATAAAGAAATTGTGGTTTATATACACGATGGAGTACTACATGGCAATGAGAAAGAAGAAATATGGCCTTTTGTAGCAACATGGATGGAACTAGAGAGTGTTATGCTAAGTGAAATAAGTCACACAGAGAAAGACAGATACTGTATGTTTTCACTCTTATGTGGATCCTGAGAAACTTAACAGAAGACCATGGGGGAGGGGAAGGAAAAAAAAAAGTTAGAGAGGGAGGGAGCCAAACCATAAAAGACTCTTAAAAACTGAGAACAATCTGAGGGTTGATGGGGGGTGGGAGGGTGGGGAGGGTGGGTGATGGGTATTGAGGAGGGTACCTGTTGGGATGAGCACTGGGTGTTGTATGGAAACCAGTTTGACAATAAATTTCATATTTAAAAAAACAAAGAAAAAAACCAAAAGGGCCATGGGCAGCCACATGGTTTTTATCATGAAACAAGTTAATGGCAATTGAATTTTATGCCAGCCCCATCCACTGGAAGAAGGTGGCCTTAGGACTCTGGAGGGCTCAGAATCCAGGGAGAGTCATGCAGTGATGGGGCTTTGGATCCCATGGCCCACATTCTGCCTTAGTGGGCTAAATGTCAAAGCTTTTGCTAAAGTGTCCTTAATCTCTGTATGGTTCCTGAAGCTACGGCTGATGTCCTTGGTTTCAAATCTATTCTTTTGTCCTGCTTCTAGTAGATCATTAACATAAAACTGGAAAATGGCACTCAAGCCAATGAAAAAATCTAAAATAAATCTTTGAGATCATTGGATGCAACTGTCTCTAAACTGTCCCTGGGCAGGCTAAGTGCCCAAAGCACTAGGATTGAGACTATGTTGGTTCCCTGGCCGTTGCTGGCTGACTGTAAGATCCTGAATACATCATTCAAATCTCTGACTTGGACCTCATGTAAAATACAGCAATAGCTATTACATATTTTGTGTGTATGTCTGTGTGTGTGTGTGTGTGTGTGTTTGTGTGTCAAATTAAATGAAATAATAAATTATAAACACTTCATCAGGCATCTGGCCTGAGAAATTATGATTTATTTACTTAGACTCCTTCCTTCTCCCACTCCGTGTCCCCTTCTCCCTGGCTACTACATACACTTGTTGTTCTAAAAGCTATTTAAAAGGGGATGCTTTAGGGGTATCTGGGTGGCTCAGGTATCAGTTAGTTAAGCGTCTCACTTCAGCTCAGGTCATGATCTTGCCATTCAGAGTTCGAGCCCCACGTCGGGCTCTGTGCTGACAGCTCAGAACCTGGAGCCCTGCTTCAGATTCCGTGTCTCCCTCTTTCTCTGCTCCTCCCCTGCTCACGCTGTCTCTGTCTCTCAAAAATAAAATCAACGTTAAAAAAAATAAATAATAAAATAAAAGGGGATGCTTTATACATATTGTTTGCTTCACTCTCTTCCTAATCAAATTCTTTGTTTATCCACATACCTGGGGTTTCTTGTTTGGTGAGAACAAGCAATGTTGTTAAAGTGATGTGCAATTGGCCAATGTTCCTTGCACTAAAGATATCCTAACTGTCATGTCAGTATCTGTTGCATCTGTGAAGAATTTTGATTGGGATCAAGTCCAAGCAACTACCAGTGGTGGCTCAAGGTACGTTCCTTAGAGAACGAATCTGAAGCATTTCATAAACCAAGGCGGTGATTCTCCACTGTGGCTGCACATTGTGATTCCCTGGAAACCTCTAAAAGTACTGATGCCCATAAGAATCAAGAGCCTTTAAAAATTTCATACCATTGAACTGGGCGATTCCACTTCTAGGAATCAATCTAAGAAAAGAGAGATGTGAACAAAGACATATGCACAAAGCATCTCAAGCATTAAAAAAAAATTTTTTTTAAATGTCTATTCATCCCTGACAGAGAGAGAGAGAGAGAGAGAGAGAGAGTGCGTACACAAGTGGGGGAGGGGCAGAGAGAGAGGGAGACAGAATCTGAAGCAGGCTCCAAGCTGTCAGCACAGAGCCCGACGCAGGGCTCGAACTCATGGACCATGAGATCATGATCTGAGCCGAAGTCAGACACTCAACCGACTGAGCCACCCAGGCGCCCCATCAAGCATCTTTTAAAAAGCATTTTCCAAGTCTAATTAAATGAATGGGGAACGGTTAGATAAAATATGATATGCCTGTAAACAATTGTAGATCCATTAAATGACACTTAGGATATGGTATTAGAAGTTGGGATATCATTACTCTTGGGGCAGGGATTGTGACTGGGAGGGGTATGGAAGAGGTATAAAGGGGTGCTGGTAATACTGAATTTCTTGACCTGAGTGCTGGTTGTACAAGTGTCTTCACTTCGTGAAAATTCATCAAGCTGTACTCTTTTAACATATGCATTTTTTAAAACACACATAAAATTTACCATATTAACCATTTTTAAGTATATGGTAGTATTCAGTACTCTCACATTGCTGTGCAAGGGATCTCCAAATCTCTTTTCATCTTGCAAAACTTTAACTCATACCTAGTAAATACTTCCTCATTTACCTGCTCCCCCAGCCCCTGGCAATCCCCACTCTGCTTTCTACCTCTATGAATTTGACGACTCTAGGTACCTCATGTAAGTAGAATTATTAACAGTATTTGTCTTTCTGTGACTTAGTATAACGTCCTTAAGGTTCATTTGTGTTGTACTGTGTGTCAGAATTGTCTTTCTTTTTAAGCTCAATAGCATTTCATACTACGGATAGACCACATTTTGTTTATCCATTCATCCATCGATGGGCACTTGGCTTGCTCCCACCTTTTGGCTATTGGGAATGATGCTGCTATAAACATGGGTATGCAGTTATCTCTTCAAAACCCTGCTTTCGGGGCGCATGGGTGGCTTGGTTGGTTAAGCGTCCAACTTCGGCTGAGGTCGTGATCTCACGGTCCATGAGTTCGAGCCCCACGTCGGGCTCTGTGCTGACCGCTCAGAACCTGGAGCCTGTTTCAGATTCTGTGTCTCCCTCTCTCTCTGCCCCTCCCCTGTTCATGCTGTGTCTCTCTCTGTCTCAAAAATAAATAAATGTTAAAAAAAAATTAAAAAACCCTGCTTTCAATTCTTTTGGGTATGTACCCAGAAGTGGATTTGCTGGAGATAAAAATGCACTTTCTATCTGTATGTTATACTTTAATGAAAATTTAACTTTTTATTTACATCAGCAAATACTGATGCCTGGGTTTTACCTCTAGGAATTTTTATGAAATGCCCTGGGGTCAGCCTAGGCATTAGAATTTGTTAAGCCCCCTCAGTGGATTTTAACATGCAGCCAAGGTTGAAAGTCTCTGACCTCAGAGATTCATTTAGAGCATTCTTACATACAGCTTGCAGAGAGCTGTGCAGGCATCAGGGACTGGGGTATTCATTCTTCACCCAACCTATGCTATCCCTTCAATATTTTAACTTCAAATCATTCCCATCACATGGTGACCTAGACCAGGAAATAGTAGGTCAGTCAATGCTTTGTGCCTTCCATTGGTTGCAGGTAAGGGAGACAGCACACCTGGGTCTTCATTTCAGCCCTTGCCAGAATGAGTGCACAGCGTGCTCTTTCTGCCCATGGAACAGGTAGGTGGGTGCCTCCATGATGAGACTATTGGGATAGCCAGAAGGGCCTCCCCAACATGCACACATACAAAATATTTCTCCCTGGAGCTTCCCAAAAGTCTTCACTTCCTTTTTTTGCATGATGTAAATTCCTGCCAATGAGTAAGAACCTCCTTTATTTCTCCAAACTTTTGTTTAAATTCTAGTTCATTAACATGTAGTGTAACATTGGTTTCAGGAGTAGAACTTAGTGATTCATCACTTACATGTAACATCCAGTGCTCATCATAACAAAAATCTCTTTTAAATGCCACTGACCCTGGCAGGTTATATGTAGACTATTGGCCATTTAAACCATATTGTGAATTAGTACAAATAGATATTTTTCAATGATAAAATTATTATTTTCAAAAATAAAAACCTGTGATGTCAAGACATGGAAGCAGGGTTTTTTTCAGCCTCAGTACTGACATTTGGGCTGAATAATTCTCGATGTGAGGAGATCTTCTATACCTTGTAGGATGTTTAGCAACATCTCCAGCCTCTACTCACAGGAGATGCCAGGAGCACTACAACCCTCAGGTGGAATCACTAAAAATATCTCCAAATGTTGACAAATGTCCCTTTGGGGGCAAAATCCTCTCCAGTTAAGAGCCGCTATACTGACGGAATGAGAATTTTGATGGAATAAGAGAGTAAGAAGAAATTTTGCAACGTTAGAAATTTAGGCACGGTTAGAGGAGATCAGGCCTGGATGAAGGGGGGTAGAAGGGTGTCAATGCCCTTTTACGTCTCCACTTGTGTCTCAGCCCCAGAAAACCGTCCTCAGTGTTCTGAGGTGGGAAATAGGTGCATCATGGGAAACAGCAGGGCACTGAAGACAAGACCCATCCATATGAAATAGTGCCTTGCACCTGCATGAAAGCTCTGTGTCCCCTGGACACGGGAAACCAACTGGTCTCCTCTCCTTCGCTGCCTCCAAAATGTGGGATGTTGTGAAGTTAGGGCGTATTATGGGAATCGTCTTGCCCCACCCTCTCCCATTCAAAAATTCTTCCAGTTTTTCATGGCGACAAAGCTACCTCTTGTGAACGTCATAAATACGGGTGTTCATGGACACAACATTATGTCAATTTATCACCTGTGAAACCATAACACATATTCCTAAAGTTTCTTAAGTCTAATCTGCCCAAATTCTAAACGACTCTGTGTTGCTTAAGTACACAGACGGAAGGCAGAGGAGGAGCATGCTGGCTGGTGGCTGAGGCCCTACTTTCTAGGGTGACCCGGAGCTTCTGCAAACCACCTCTTCCGAATCAGGTCCTTTCCCCACCTTGGAGCAGGAACCTTAAAAACTATTTCCCAAGACTTTCTCTAACTAACAGAGTGTGTTTTATGCCTGTTTCCTTCCAGTTCATTCTCTTCACCTGAGGCTTCAGCTTTATTCAGGTGATGGGACCCTCAGCCTCTCTCCATGAGGAGTAAGCAGCCGTAGGCAGGGGAGCCAGCACCCCTGTGAAGGCAGATGCGAACCCCCGTCCCTGAGACTTCTCCGTCTCCTGCTCCACCCAGCTCCGCTCATGACCCTAGTGGAGCGGCCATTTTGCAATGAAAGACACTGAGTAAACAAAGCACTGGCCAGGGAGATTGGCTCAGATTTAACAGGGGCTATGTACAGGCCTTCAGTGCTCCTCGGTTCACAAGCTTTAACCACTGTACAAACTGATTTAGAACACTAAAGCCCAACTGTTTGTTTAGTGCCTTTATTGACTCAATTCCCGCCTCTAAGGCAGGTGGCCTCAGCCAGCCACTCAGTCATTGTTCTGATCCGTTCTCCTCAGTGACACGGTGGCCTCCCTGTTGAGAGTTCTTTTCTTTATTTCATTTTCTGGTCCTTGAAAAGTCGGACAATCGACTCACAGTTACAGATGCAGTGTTTCATTTCTAAAGAGGCATAATTCCCTCTAGTAAAAGTTTTCAGCTGTCGAGATGGGGTTGTTGCAAAATAGGGACTTTTCTACCTTCCTCTTGGAAAGCGAAGGACCGATTTCCCTGGTGACTGTGAGGAGTGTTGTCCCTGTTCTGGTATATTAACTCTTTCTGACCCTTGCTTGTAAATGGCTTCCAAAGTGCCCTAATGTATAATTAAGATGGGCCAAAAAGCTTCTACAAACCTCCCATTGTGCCTGGCTCCACTGTGAGAGTTCATGATTTCTCCAAAAGGGCAACTTGGAAGAAAGAAGCTGGATTGTTTTTCTCGTGGCCTACTGGAACAATAATATCATTTATTAAGCATATATTTTGTGCAAAGTACTATGCCTGGTTTCGTTGTTGTTTTTAGATGCGTTGGCTCCTTTGATATTCACCCTAAACTTGTGTGCAGGGTAGAATTGCTCTCTTTTATCAGATGGGGAAGCTGAGGACAGAATGGTTAAGTAGCTTGTCCACAGTCCCTCAGGGTCCACAGGCAGAGCAGGAATTTGATCCCAAGTCTGTTTGACTCCAAAGCCTGTGCTACTCCATCTCTGGCCCCCGGTCACTCATCTAGGAGAAAAGGAAAACCCACGAGACCCCAGGTAGGGGGCGGCACGCACATGGAGTGGGCCAGGGAGCCAGGCCAGCAGTGGCACCACTGGGGGGGTCTGCTATGGTCTGGCAGGTCAGAGTCCACTTGGCCACCTCCCCCAGGGGCACAGAGCCGACATCCTCTCTTCTTCTGTGGCCAGGGCTGTCCTGGGACAACTTCCTCAAGCTTTTCTGTCAGAGAGCAGAGCTCATGTGTCACTTGATCTTTTTTTTTTCTTTTTAATGTTTATTTATGTTTGAGAGAGCGAGACACAGAAACAGAGCATGAGCAGGGGAGGGGCAGAGAGAGAGGGAGACACAGAATCTGAAACAGGCTCCAGGCTCTGAGCCGTCAGCACAGAGCCCAGCGTGGGGCTCGAACTCTGAACGGCAAGGTCCTGACCTGAACCGAAGTCAGACGCGTAACCAACTGAGCCACCCAGGCACCCCATGCGTCACTTGAACTTGTCGCCAGTAAGGGAAGCTGGGAGAAGCACACAATACTCACACATTCACACACACACATGCAACATGCAGACACAAGTACACTTGTGGGTCACTCAACCACATGCACACGCACATGTATTCATTCAGACACACACGTGCGCGCACTTGGACATTCATAAGCACATTTGCAGACACACGTATACACGCATATGGATGCACACACACTAACGCACACACATCCACACACACATATCCAAATTCATCCAGACACATTTACATCCATCCGTACACATCCACCCTCAACAATTCACGTGCAAATGCATTCACACTTCTACTTGCACACACTCACACATGCACACTCACAAATGCACGCTCGCAGTGAAACCCTTCCACTCATATAAAGTCATGCCTGCCCACTTACAAACATCCACTCACATGCACATTATTCACACACGCGCACTCACACACCGTCACACGTATTTCTCTTACTTCCCGCACAGAAGCTAAGGTGCAAGGTCAAGAGGCCAACAGCCAACATAATAAATTGGAAGCGGGTGGTGTGTTGTGGGGTTTTGTGACTCCAAAGCCACTTAAAATCACTGGAGAGCTTAGAGCAAGGGCACTGGCTTTATTTTAAGGAAATGTGGTCTCTCTCCTAGCTTTAACTGGCTCCAGTCTTCATGAGCCAGGTTTTTGGCCCCAGGCCCTTTGGTAAAAGTATCCGCTTTGGAGTCTCACACACTAGCTCTGCAACCTTGGGCAAGTAGCTTAACTTCTCTTTGCCTCTATTTTGTCATCTGTAAAATGGGGATCATAACAGTGCTTACTTTATAGAGTTATGAGCACTAACCAGGCTGACACATGTGAAGTTCATGGGCCAGGGAAGGGCACAGATTGTTCAATAATAGTGGGCCATGATTGGGTTTACTCAATTTCATTAATCAGGCAAACCTGGTTAATTTCATTAACCAAAGGCAAACATCAATGGAAATTTTGTTATGGAAGCGAGGTCCAAGGAGAGTTGCCAAGTTTTAAGGGCTTTCTGCCCTGGTGGCTGTAATCTATAAGCTTGAGAAGGCCTCAGGGCAGGGGACAGCCATCTTTTCTTCTTCTCAGTCTAAGTGTCCTAGGGTCCCTTAGACTAGTGAGTGATAAATCAGTCGGGGGGGGGGGGGTGGGTAGTCAGAAGGGCAGCATCTCAGACTGATGAAGAGGCCAGGTTTACACCTTCCTGTCCTCCCTCCCTCCTCCTTAGTTAAATTAATCCTTATCTTGTGAAAATTTTGGAGAAGGAGCCATGCAACAAACAAGACTTTTATTTTTGTGCTCAGCTTACTTGCAAGCAGCTCTCGTTTATGGATTAGCACATTTAATCTGCACTCCCAAGACCTCTCCTCTTAAAAGTTACAGAAGAAAGTAGAATTATTTTCATTAAAGAGTAGTTAGACCAATGGCACACTATTTCGTTCTATTTCTTTCTTTCGCTCAGATTCTGGATCAGTTTGCAAAATTTCCAAGTCTTCATTATCCCACTACTTCCCCCCTACCCCCGCCCCACCCCCGGCAGGCAGTATATTGCTTTGCTCTGGCAGCAACTCTGGGTCATGCCTTCTCTTTCCTTCTTCCCTCTGTGACAATCTATATCTTGGTTCTGTCTTTCCCTCAAAAAGTCCCCGTGGGGACTAGAGGCTGTTTCTCTCCTTCCAGCCTGCTTTCCACCCGAGTAGGTCAATGCTGGATCAGAAAGGCACTATTTGCCTTAGAATTCCAACTATTTTGTTATCAGAGCAGTCATCTCATCAAAGGAATGACCAGAAAAAGGCTATTTTACAGTCTCTGAAAGCACAAGTTCCTCTCTTCTTTGCCACAGAGATAAAGGGAGGTTTCCCAAGCAATTTTCCTTTGTAATTTGTTTTTTACGTTTGCACCCATGTTTACCAAATAATTCCTATCTATGCCTAGAGACTAATTGGAATGATATTCACTGACTGCTAATAAGAGTTACTTGGGGAGGTGACATGGGGTGATTTTTATTTAAGATTTCTGCTGTGTACTGTTCCAAATCAATTGACTTAAAATGAAGAAAAAATTTAAAAACATACACACAGCAATACAGCAATCATTTAAAAAAAATTCTTCAAAATGCACCATTTTTTTTTTTTTTTCTGTAGTAGTTTTTGAACACCTCACTCAGCTGGCCAGTTGAGCAAGACTCTTTTCAGAGCTCTGTTCAAGACAGGTTTGGGGATAAAAAGAAAGTTACTCTGGACATGGAGCCAACATTTCCCTTCATTTTGGAAGGCATGGTTGAATTATCAACTCAGAAAGCTTATAAAATACACCTTCTGGGAGTGCCTGGCTGGCTCAGTTGGTGGAGCATGTGACTCTTGATCTCGGGGTCGTAAGTTCGAGCTCCATGTTGGGTATAGAGACTACTTAAAAAGAAAAACCTTTTTTTAAAAAATTAACAGTAAAATAAATTAACATTAAAAAAATACACCCTATGGACATATCTTTCTTCAGGTATTGTTTTGTCAGATTTCTCTAAGGACAAACACCACGGTCAGTTGGGAAGGGTTTCTCTAAGGACAAACACCACGGTCAGTTGGGAAGGGTTAGTGTGTGGGCTATTCCTCGCGTCTTTAAAATGAAAGGAGGTCCTTCTTGTACAGAAGGAAAACGCCAGTTTTCCCTTGGTGAACACCACTGGCTACACTTCAGATATACATCCTTGGGGTTAATTTCAGCTTCCAGTTGAAGTTACCTTCTTTCATAAAGTCACGTGTATGAAATACATCTAACTTTGCATCTAATTATAGATAACTCATTTTCATTGTTGTGGCAACATATTAAAACTTATTTATCCATTCTAGCGCATATGGTCATTTGGGTAGTTTACGGTTTTGAGCTATTATGACCTGTGAGACCATAAACATTCTAGTACATGTCTTTTGGTAACCGTATGTTAGCGTTTCTGTTGAGTATGCGTGTAACAGTGAAACAGAATACAGTATGCGAACGTTCAGCTTTACTAAATACTACTAAACAGTTTTCCAAAGTGTTTGCACCAATTTACATATCCAACTGAGTGTATGAGAATTTCAACAGACCGTTTTTTTTTTTTTAAATAAGATTTGTGATGGATAGTGACTCTGGAGAGAAATACTAGCCTGAACTAGCAGATGATAATGCGCCCTGAGGACTTCCAAGAAGTCCAAAAGCGCCATTCATTTTCACGTTAGATGGAAACATCCCTCTGAGATCGAAAGATCGAAACATCCCTCTGAGAGATAGAGGGGCGTGCCTCATGCCATGTTTTCCTGAAGTGGAGGAAATTCTATGGAAGCAACTGAAATGCTTTTTCTAAACGCCTTACTAAGCTCCATATCTTCCCATGCTCCCCCAGAGCTTTGATTTTAGGTCCAAATGCCTGTCTGTGAATTTGTTACAGGAATTTCATGCTCACGGTAGCATTTCTACTGTAACATTACTAGTCTCAAATAACAAAGCCTAATGCTGTCACCCCTCAGAGCATTTCCCAGGCTTTCAGCCAGTAAAAAGGGGCATATTCGAAAACTCTCAGGCCTGACCTTGAAGGTCTTTGGACAGCCTGTCTAGGTTTCCTGGCCTGGCTGCTCCTCAGACACACCTGGGCAGCTCTTCAAACTACATCCCCACTCTAGAACAAGTGAGTTGAATTCCTTGGGGTTGGAACTTGGGGATCCGTATTTTATAAAGTTTTCAGGTGATTCCGATTTGATTGGAGACCACTCGTCAAACTTTGGAATCACTGTTGCCTCCAGATAGAAGAAGGAGGAGGAGGAGGAGGAGGACAAGGAAGATAGAAGATAGTCATCCAATACAAATACAATAGCAAAATCCCAAAATAGGAAGGGAAGATGAGGGAAAGGTCAGTCCTTATCCTCTTCTTCAAAGTATTCAGTGGTAGGTGGTTCTGATTCCAGGGTAATAATAATTATAAGCCACAATTACATGACATTTAGTAGTTTGCTGAATGATATCACATATATTATGTCACTTAATCACTCAAGACTTCTTCATGGTAGAAAGGATAATCCCCAATTTACAGAAGGGGATACTGAGGCTAAAAGATTAAGTGAGTGATATACAGGCATTGAATAGTAGATCTAGGACACAAACCCAAGTCTCCTGATTCCCAATTAAAAAAAAATTTTTTTGAATGTGTATTTTTGACAGAGAGAGAGAGAGAGAGAGAGAGAGCGAGCAGGAGAGGGGCAGAGAGAGAGACAGAATCCAAAGCAGCCTCCAGGCTCTGAGCTGTTAGCACAGAGCTCAACGCAGGACTTGAACCCACGAACTACAAATCCTGACCTGAGCCGAAGTCAGACGCTTAACCGACTGAACCACCAGGCACCCCCCTGATTCCCAATTTTATGTATTTCTCTCCATCCCCTAGTACTCAAAGAGTCAGAAAGCTACATGGAGGCCAGCAGGAGCTAAGTGTTCCAACTACTCTGAATGATCCCCATGAGTCTTACTGGATACTCTTCCATTCTCCTCCCTCCTTCTCCTCTTCTCCTTTCCTTCAATATGCTTTCAATGTCTCCCATGCACCAGGTAACCTGCAACATACTAGGGAATCAGAAATTTTTATTTTTAATGTTTATTTTTGAAGGAGGGAAAGACAGAATGTGAGCAGGCCAAGGGCAGAGAGAGACACACACACACAGAAGCCAAAGCAGGCTCCAGACTCTGAGCTGTCAGCACAGAGTCTGACGTGGGGCTCGAACTCACGGAACATGAGATCATGACCTGAGCTGAGGTCGGACGCTCAACTGACTGAGCCACCCAGGCGCCCCTGGAATCAGAGATTTTTAAAAGTTCGTCTTCCAGTGGGGAGAAAAACAAATCCTCGTGCAGAAATGCACCAAATGTCACGGTCACATCTAGAGAAATGACAGACCACCACAATTAGACCAAAATGGAAAGGGGAGATTATTGCCGTGATCACCCATTCAATTGGGCATGTGGATTCATACTCTCTACTCCGACAATAGGTCCCAATTATTAACGATAAGAAGTTGCTTTCATATACTCTCACTTCAAAGGGAGACTGTTTTATTTTGAAACAATCCCACTTTCTCCAATACCCTGTTAGTAGACCCTTGGAAATGTGCTGTTAGATTTCTCATCTATATTCTATAACGTGTGTCTACCCTCTCCTGACTAAATTTAGAGGCATGCTGTCTTATTAATGGTTCATTCAGATGCTCTTTAAAGAATTATCAATGTTCAAAAGAGGTATAGAGGCCTTAAGTAACTGTAGGGAGAAGCTCAGGGATTACCTCCCGGGTCTGGTGCATAGGACAAACGGCTTCCATGCACCAGGAAATAGCTTTGTTTATACTCAGCCCCTGGGCTGCACAGAGTAGGTGTAGGTACGTGTGTGTTCATATTTTCGTGGCACAGGTTGGTAGCATGTGGATTTTTTTCCAACAAGCTATTCCAGTAGTGACAACAAACCACTCACTTTATTTTCAAACACCTACGAATTATTCAACAATAATAAATAGTTGTCAGATGCCCAATGGGCACCAACAGCATCTTAAGCACAGAGTCCATGGTGGTGAAGGAAACAGATACGTCCCTGCCCACACTCCCCGCTTTCCAGGTTGACTACTGAGAGCCCATTAAACATTTCTGGAAGAGCAAATGTGGGCAATGCTCTTAAAACTGACACTTCACATCACTGCTTAACCCGCTTGACATTTCTGAAGCACCGCACACGACTGATGGCCCATCAACTGTGCCCTTGTTCACCCTTTGGTTTCTGTGTCCCTGTCCTTCCAAGTCCTCATAGTCAGGAGTGCTTGCTCGCCTTCTCGTGATCAGTGCGTCTCCTCGGGACAACCGTGGCGTCCTCTTGACTGCTGTCCCTGCTCCAAGGTCTCTGACTCTTGTCCTATCTTCCACGTGTTCATTGGAGTTATATTTCGTTTTTCCCCTTTCCAACTCAAAATAGTCATAACTGACAACTATGTGTGTTTTAAAAACATTTACGGAGAAAGTTCCATCTATTGTCTGAATCAACGAGCCCTCGTTTGGAGCCTTCCGTGGACCAGGCTGGTACTAACCTGGAACTAACATGAGGCTGGTCCAAGATAACACAGTCAGGATGTGATAGGCACGAACACAGTCTTCTCATCCTTAATTCTGGTTCCTTCCATCTGCTGCAAGGTGGTTCCCTAGGAAGCAGACCCTGAGACGATGATTCATGTGCAGGAGGGTTGGAAGGGATGTTCTCAGGACTGGAGTCTGTAGAAGGGAAGGGGAGGAAGTGGCATTGGGCAGAGGGAGAAGTTGGGTGACAACGCAGTCTCAAAGGAAGTCTTAGCGTTCCGAACATGGGGTGGCTCTCTTTGAAGTAAGACTCACAGCGGGAGGGGGGGGGGTGTGAGTTCTTCGGTTTTGAAGGGGGATCAGGGCGGTGCATCTCAGCCTCCACCACACCTCCCACGTTGCTAGGATTCACTGCAGGTGACTGATTTGACTTGTTGCATTGAGCTTTAAATAAAGGGCAGGGAGTTCCTGGAGAAAGAGAGCTGAGTTCCTGTGGTCAGGACTACTGCCCCAGGTGGTGGTAGAACAGGAAGAGGCTGGAATGGGTCTGATCAAGTCCCACCTGATAAATGAGCAAAGGCCAAGGTCAGGCCAAGGTGGACAAGCGTATTTCTTGGCTCAGGTCTTCCTTTACAGATGCTGCCCCTTTTGCCTGGAATGTTCTTCACTCAATCTTCAGGCCTCTGCCCACATGTGACATCCTCTGTGCTATCTCCTTGGGCTCAATCTAAATTAAAATCTTAGAGACCCACTTGCTTAATATCCTGAAACCTGCTTTTGTCACATTAGTCACTCTGTGGCCCACTGGGGGACTATTTATTCAATTTTTTCTCCTATTTTGCTGAGAGCCTCATGAAGGCAGACATTTTTTTTAACATGGCATCTCCCGTGACTACTGGGTGCCTAACACATAGTAGGTGCTCAATAAATACCTTTTAAATGATTAAAATTCCAAAAAGAGCTACATCAGGGTTCTTTGCTGGCACAAAATGGAAACTGACACTGGCATTATTAAGCAAAAAGGGGGTTATAGGAAGAGTGTGGGAGACTCCCAAAGTCACAGAGAATAGGGGTGAAAACAGGCAATACCCAGAAGCTCTACAGAGGGTCATGAGGCTGGGGCTCTTGGACAAATCAATCATTTTCAGTCGCTACCATTCAGCCTAACAGTCAATTTCCACAGGGGAAAGGGAGTGTTTGACTGGTCTAGCCTCAGTCATGTGCTACCTCTGCGGCTGGAAGAGAACAGAAAGAGGAGAACAACCTCACCAGGGTATATACAAAAGGAAATTGGGGGAAGTTGAAGGAGAAGAAATGGATTAAGGGCAACCAATCAAACCAAACAAACCCATTTCCATGATAGGAGCCAGAGTGAGGAAGGAGAGTCCTGACTACCTGGGGGTATCAGGGAAAAATCCATGGCAGCAGGGAAGAGTCTACCCTACTTTCTCTATCCCAGCACCAAGCATTATGCCTGCCACCCTGTAGATGTTCTAAAAATTTGTGTGTGCGGATGACGTTCCTACCATAAGCATCTGAGACTCTGGTCACTGGACCATGTTTAGTCCGTTGGTGGGCCTGCTGGAGAGTTTACACCCTGGGAGCAGCCTGCAGCCCATGACAGATGGAAGATGGTGGGTGAATATCTCAGCTTCCTTGCCCTTGTTCTACGATGTCACCCGGAGGTCCACTGTGATTGACTCCCAGTTGCCCATGGCAGGAACCTGCTCTTTTTCTTTTAATGTTTATTTATTTTTGAGAGACAAAGAGGGAGAGAGGGAGCAGGGGAGGGGCAGAGATGGGGGTATAGGATCTGAAGTGGGCTCTGTGCTGACAGCTGAGAGCCCGATGTAAGGCTCAAACTCACGAACCATGAGATTATGACCTGAGTCACAGTTGGACACTTAACCCACTGATCCACCCAGGTGCCCCAGGAACCTGCTTTTTAATGCACGCTATAGACTTCCTTTTCTCCTCTGTCTCACTTCCCCACACCCCTCCTGGGGCTTCCTGGAATTACTTCCCAAACAAGTCACTTGCATTCAAGTCCTTGTCCCAGGTGGGCTTCCTAAAACAGCAGGCAAGAAGGCAGGGGCAGTGAGGAGTGGCTGCTCTCAGTAATTACATGAAGACGAGCAACGCTGTCAGGAGGCATCAGAGAACATTTAGTCTCAGGATGATTCATTCCAATGTTCTTCCCACCCCTGCAACCTTCCTCACAACTCTGAGCCTTCCATGGTCATGTCCACTGGTACCAATGGGTAGGTACTCAGAATGGTAACTCAGTTTTCAGTCGATCTGAGAGAGACATAGTCAGGTGGTGGCTTAGTCCATTCAGGCTGCTATAAACAAAACACCATAGATTGGGTGGCTTATAAACAACAAATATTTATTTTCTCACAGTTATGGAGGCTAAGAAGTCCCAGATCAAGGCACCAGCGCAAATGCAGTGTCTGATGAGGGCCTGCCTTCTGGGTCATAAATGGTCATCTTCTCTGTGTCCTCACATGGTGGAAGGGGCCAGGGGTGTCTCTGGAGTCTCTTTCATAAAGACACTAAGTCCTGTTCACCTCTCAAAGGCCCCACCTCCTACTCCCATCACCTTGGGGGTTAGGATTCCAACATATGACTGTGGGTGAAGGGGACAAATACTCAGTCGATAGCAAATGCATAAACTGCTATCAGAGAATCTCCCTACACACTGCCAAAGCTGACTGGACGTGCTCTGGGATCTTTGCTGCCTGGATGGCCCGTCTTGTGGCTTGCCTACTTGCCTGGGACATGGGATTTCCATAGCTCCTCTCCCAAATGATCGCCAGCGTCACCCCTAAAGCATGAGAACCCACACAATGATGTCACTTCAGTGTCAGGTCAAGGATCGGGGCCCTGTCTCTCAGTGATCTCTGAAATGCAGATCTAGTCATGACCTGGGTTTGCTCAAAACAAGGACTCCCCGTTGTTTGTGGGATGACATTCAGACTTCTTTTTTTAATGTTTATTTATATTTGAGAGGGAGAGTGAGCACAGGGGCAGGGCAGAGAGAGGGGGGGTGGGGGGACAGAGGATCTGAAGCAGGCCCTGCACTGTCAGCACAGAGCCCCACACGGGGTCGAACTCATGAACTGTGAGATCACGACCTGAGCTGAAGTCGGACACTCAACCGACTGAGTCACCCAGGTACCCTGACATTCAGATTTCTAAGTGTGACTCTTCGGGTTTTTCATTCATGACCTGCCAGCCTTTCTAGCATCTTCTGCCCCTGCTCCTCCTTGTGGCCCCCAGGGAGCCACACCAGACTGCTATTCTCACCATCCTGCAAACGTGCACCTGTTGTCTTGAACTTGCAGCTTTGCTCTTGCTGATCCTTACTCTCCCAGGCCCCTCCCCGCCCCCATCCAGGTCTGGTAAAATCTCTTCTGTAAAGCTGCTCAGAATGCCCCTTGCATACCTAGCTAGGAGTTATTGCTTGCTGTTTCTGTCTGCTTGGTTTTTACTGTTAGCAAACGTTACCGCACTTAGTTGCATGCAAATCTGATTTCCCTAATAGAACTGAAACTACTTGAAGGCCGGCTTTGTAGCTGCTGATCTGCCAGGCTACTATGGCTCCATAAATAGTCTGCTGCTTTAAATGAATAACAATAAGCGCTTTAAAGAATACCTTTCTCCTCCACTGTTACCATATCTTTCAGGGAGAACAAGCTAGAAAGAAATCGTTTCCACCGAGAAGTCACTTCATTATTTTTTTTCAATATTTGGTTTTTATTTGAGAGAGTGCGCATGTGTGAGCGAGAGAGAGGGGCAGAGGGGGAGAGAGCATCCTAAGCAGGTTCCATGCTGAGTGTGGAGCCTGATGCAGGGCTCATTCCCACGACACTGGGATCACGACCTGAGCTGAAATCAAGAGTCGGACATTCAATCGGCTGAGACACCCAAGAGCCCCGAGAAGTCACTTTAATATAAGGCTCCCTGAGGGGCGCCTGGGTGGCTCAGTCGGTTAAGCGTCTGACTTCGGCTCAGGTCACGATCTCACGGTTCGTGAGTTCGAGCCCCGAGTTGGGCTGTGTACTGACAGCTCAGAGCCTGGAGCCTGTTTCACATTCTGTGTCTCCCTCTCTGTCTCTGACCCTCCCCCATTCATGCTCTGTCTCTCTCTGTCTCAAAAGTAAATAAACGTTAAAAAAATTTAAAAAAAAAAATATAAGGCTCCCTGAGAAGAGGCCTGAAATAGCAAAATAACAAGCAGCATCAAGAAAGCCTAGATATGTTCCTGGTACGAACCTGAAGGTTCTTGGGGCACCTGGGTTGCTCAGTCCGTGGAGCACGTGACTCTTGATCATGGGGTCATGAGTTTGGGCCCCATCTTGGGCTAAGAGTTTACTTTAAAAACAAACAAACAAACCTGAAACGAGGCTCCCAGTGCCATTTCCTGGTAGGATCTCTCTCTTCTCTCTCAGAAAGAAAGTTTAAAGGAAGGAAGGAAGGAAGGAAGGAAGGAAGGAAGGAAGGAAGGAAGGAAGGAAGGAAAGAAAGAAAGAAAGAAAAGAGAGGGAGGGAGGGAGGAAAGAAGGGAGGAAGGACACAAGGAAGGAAGAAAGGAAGGAAGAAAGAGAGAGAGAATGAGTGGGGGGCAGGGAGGAAGGAAAGATTTCAAATGAAAATTTCAGATACAATCAGCACATACATTCAATTCCTCAGAAGGAGTTCCCCAGTGGTCAGTTTCCTCTGCTGATATTGCCTGTAGCCGGGGACCTTGGGCAACTGCAATTTCAGTATTCTCCATTTTGCTCCAAGAAACTGGTGCAGTCTACGGAACAGTTAAGAGAATGGGCACCAAAGAAAACCTAGGCTCTAAAAGGACAAGCAGGTGCTTTGCTAAATGACCTCAACAAGTTCCTCCAGAAAAAGAGAGGCAGTAACTGCGGCCAGGCTTGCTTAGCCCCAGGCACTGTTCCTAAGCAGGCTGGGCACAACATGATGGAGGAGGACAGTCATATCCCAGCTGGTGGAAACCTTGTCGGTTACTGAGGCCTTAGCGTGAGCCAGGCACCGCGAGCGGAGCCCAATGCTTGCAGGTCTCATTTAATCTTCACAGGAAACTAGGAGACAAGAAGGACTTCTGTGACTTGCATTTTGCAAATGAAGTTTCGAGATGTTAGGGAACTACCCAAGGTCATGGCACCCCTCGACTGCAAGACAGGACTGGAATGGATGTCTGCATAACTCTGAAGCCTGTGCCCAAAGGTGCTCCTTGCAAACTTGGCTGCATGTTAGAATCACCCTGGGATCTGGGGAGATGAAAAATAAACCAGACAAACAATAACAACAATAACAAAACAAAATATATAGCATGTTACATGGTGATAGGGACCTAGAGAAAAATAAAGAAGAGGGACAGCGTGGGGAAAGGGTAGGCTTTAGTTTTAAATATTGCCAGGAAAATAATCAATAAGATAACATATCAGCAAAGATCTGGGGGGAAAAGAAGAGGAAGCTTTGTAGCTATCTAGAGGAAAAGATTTCCAGACAGAGGCTATATGGCAGGTATAAGGTCCTGTTATCAAACAATTGGCCAATATGGCCAGAGAGATGGAGGTGGGGGTGGGAGTGGGTGGGTAGCAGATGAGGTCAAGGAATCATGTGGAACCTTGTACCACTATAAGACTTTTCTGACTCTGTAAGTCTACTGGTCAAATTACTCATATTCAACTTCAGCAAGCATTTAAAGCATCTTACATCTGAAAGTAGAATTGACCTAAGCTTCGTTAAAAAAATGTATCTTCAAAGTTGGAGCACCTGAGCAAATGTTTGGGACCAGAGTCCAGAGAAGGGAGGGCTGGAAAACTGGGGAAGATGGCAGAGAGGGGCAGTAGGGTCCAGCTAGGGCTCTAAGGAGTCACCCAACCACCACAGGCCATCCTTCCTTTGAATAAAAAAGAACAGGCACACCTGAGTGGCTCAGCTGGTTAAGCACCTGACTCTTTATTTCGGCTCAGGTCATGATCTCAGGGTTTCTGGGATCAAGCCCCACATGGGGCTCTATGCTGACAACACAGAGCCTGCTTGGGATTCTCTCTCTTTCCCTCTCTCTCTGTCCCTCCCCTGCTCATGCACGCTTGCTCACTCTCAAAAAAAAAAAAAAAAAAAAAGAAAAAAAAGGACTTAAAAAAATAACATTATAAAAAAGAACATCACAAGGGCTACTTGGAAAATCCAAGCTCCTTCATTTAAAAAAGTAATGGTACATGGATTTGTAAGCATTTTATTTCCAATTCTCCTCTTTCAGAAAGAAATCAGCAACTTTTTCTCTCCATTGCCTACCTTCTGCCTTGCCACCTACCTGATTTCTTTGATTTTTATCCTGCTCTCCTAATGATGCTCTAGATGGTCTCTGTTTAACCAGCCACAGTCCCTTTGTTGGTCTCTTCAGCTTGATCTCCTTGTCCCCGCCCCCACTTCCAGTTAAAGCACTATTTTCGGTGGTGGTTACATTCTTATTGTGGCCTATGCTCAAGGCCTATGTCCCACCACAGCACCCCCCCCTTCCCGACTGCATCCTCCTATCACATCCTCTATCTCATCCCATGTCCACATCTTGGTCCCTGTGGGAGACTGTTGGACCGAGGGCCCTCAATAAACCACACCTTGGAATAGTTGCCACCTGTACAGATCCTCCTACGTTGACCGTGGGGCGGGCCATGTGACCTGCTTTGTCCAGTGGGACATTAGCAAATATGAAGCAAGCAGAGGCCTCATTAGTGCTGACACATCGAGGCTTACATTCTGGAAGTCATCTGCGCCACTGTAAAATCGCCTGAGCTAGACTACTGAAGATCGGGAGAGACCCTGATGGATGAGATGCCCCCTCAGATACCGGGCCAGGCCAAGTTCCCAGTGGAACGCAGCCATGTGAGGTCAGCTGCAGCAGATGAAGCAAAGAAAAGCTACCCACCGGAGTCTGTTCAACCCTCCGGCTCATGAAAACATAATAAATACTGTATTTGTTTTAAACCGCTACGTTTTGTGGCGTTTTGTTATAAGGCAACAGATAACAAAAACAATCCTCATCTGATCTGGTCCCAAACCTGTCAGTCCCAGACTAGGCCAGGACATCCCCATACCTGTGTCAAGGTCAGTTTCTGCACGTCTACATGCTTTCACCGAGACCTGCTGACCTGGCTGCACCTGAACCTTCTACAGGCATCTGGTTTGGGACAGCTTTGCATTTGGACTTTCTGAGCAGGAAACACATTGAGGGAAAACTGGGTGTACAAATATTCACTAATAGCATGCTGTGTTGTGACTTATGTGTGACTCACCTCATTCACTCCTAAGCCTGTATTCTATCTGTCATTACGCTGAATCATTGTTTGGAAAGGGATTCAAATTTACACTCTCTGTCAGACAGGGAGCACAGTACTTATGGTTTGGGGTTTGTTTGTGTTTTTGAAAAATGCCCTCTTTGTGGGGTTGCCTGGGTGGCTCAGTCAGTTTAAGCATCCAACTCTTGATCTCAGCTCAGGTATGGATCTCAGGGTCCTGAGTTCAAGCCTGGTGTTGGGTTCTACTCTGGGTGTGATGCCTACTTAAAAAAAAAAAAAAGTGCATTCTTTATAACGGTATTGTCTCTGTATTGATTTCATCCTCCTCACATCCTTTAGTGTAAGAGAGTGTTGGCAGCTATAACTAATTTTTTTTAAAAGATAACTGATCCGGGGTGCCTCAGTGGCTCAGTAGGTTAAGTGTCCAATTTCGGCTCAGGTCATGATCTCGTAGTTCAGGAGTTCGAGCCCTCTGTCGGGCTCTGTGCTGTCAGCTCAAAGCCCAGAGCCTACTTCAGATTCTGTGTCTCCCTCTCTTTCTGCCCCTCTCCCACTCATGCTCTCTCTCTCTCTCGCTCTCTCTCAAAAATAAACATTAAAAAAATTTTTTTAATAAAAAAAAGATAACCGATTTAAAACAACTTAAATGTTCATTTTATTTTATTTTAAAATATTATTTTAAAATGTTTATTTTTTTTAGAGAGAGAGTTGGGGAGACAGAAGTGAGAGAGGAAGAGAGAGAGAATCCCAAGCAGGCCCTGCACTGTCAGCACAGAGCCCGACGTGGGGCTCGAACTCACAAGCTGTGAGATCATGACCTGAGTCGAGATCAAAAGCCAGACACTTAACTAGCCAAGCCACCCAGGCGCCCCTAAAACAACTTAAAATTTAAAATTTTAGCTCCAGAAATATTTGAAAAAACATATTCATTTTTCAGTAAGAAAGCTATATTTTCATTTTGAAGGGTTACTTACAAGCTTAGGCTAATAAACTTACTTTTGGTCCATTAAATGTGCACTAAAGGGACCTGGGATTTTGGACGAGTGGCCTTCACTTGAGAAGCGTTCACATTGGCCTGAGGAGTGGGTTGCCAAAATATGTACACATCTAGTGGGTGTTCTCTGGGCCATGAGCACAAATGCAGAAGTGATTTGGTCTGGTCTGTGTCCTCTATTGTCAGCCTTGGGCACAGTGCAGGGACAGAGGTGTGCTTCATAAATATTGACTGCATAAGTGAGTGAATTACCTTTATGAGCAATACAGTGCCTTGGAAATGGTGTTCCATTTTATTTTATTTATTTTTTTATTTATTTATTTTTTTTAATTTTTTTTTTCAACGTTTATTTATTTTTGGGACAGAGAGAGACAGAGCATGAACGGGGGAGGGGCAGAGAGAGAGGGAGACACAGAATCGGAAACAGGCTCCAGGCTCTGAGCCATCAGCCCAGAGCCTGACGCGGGGCTCGAACTCCCGGACCGCGAGATCGTGACCTGGCTGAAGTCGGACGCTTAACCGACTGCGCCACCCAGGCGCCCCTGGTGTTCCATTTTATATAGGAAATGCAACATCTTGATAAGTAAAAAAAGAAGGAAAGGAAAGGAAAGGAAAGGAAAGGAAAGGAAAGGAAAGGAAAGGAAAGGAAAGGAAAGGAAAGGAAAGGAAAGGAAAGGAAAAAAGAAAGAAAGAAAGAAAGAAAGAAAGAAAGAAAGAAAGAAAGAAAGAAAGAAAGAAAGAAAAAATTAGAATAAAGAAGCCATTGCTCCAAAAATAGTAAAAACCAAGTTCAGTACTCTCCTTCAATCCCTATGTCAAGTATTGATGTGAAAACAAGTTCAATGTATGAGCAAATGAACTCTACAGAAGGTCAGGGAGAAATTAATTGTATGTGTCCTATTACGCATTTCATTTGAAATATGAAAGGGAAGGTGACATTTTGAAGGCAAAAGAGATTTGAAGGATCATTTTTCTGATTAAAAGGAATAGTTTGCTTTATTTTTTAAGATCCAGATATGTAAAAGTGAATGATATAAAAACTACCTCTACAAATAATAAAAACAAATTGTTGTCAACCCTATACACATATAACAAAAGTAAGGTAACATTTTGCAATATGCTTTATTTTTCTTACCAATGTATTAGGCATAACTTTTCATTTTGTTATCTTTTCAAGGATTGCATTGTGTTACTCTACCCCATTTAGTGTGGCTACTAAGTTATCGTGGACAATTTTCCAATTTTGGATGCTTATAATTATACTGTTAGAAATGGCGCTATGATAAACAATCTTATAAGTGAATCTTGGCAAATATATGATTTTTTATAGCCAAATCCTAAAACAGTGGATTTCCTGAGTTAAGTGGTATGCATTTAAATCTTTTCATGTTTCCCTCCAGAAAAATATTGTACTTTTTTTCTATTCCTCCCACTTAGTTCCTGGACATTCATCACACCACTAATTATTATGATTTTTTGTTATCTTTTTAAGTATGATAGATAAAAAATAATAGCTCATATTTGAAAATTAGCTAATTATTAGTGAGATTAGATTATTCTAATATGTTCAGGGATCATTTGTATATCTTCTTTTGCCAAGTACCAGTGTGTATCTTCTGGTTACTTTTTCTATTGTAATGTTTTTATTTTACGTATTACATAGAATTGACATTAACTCCTTGTCATGTATTTTGCAAATATTTTGCCTGTGTGGTCATTTGTCTTTTAGTATTGATTGATATTTTTACTTTTTCCCCAAGAGAATGCGAGAATCTTAGGAAGAATTTCATGGATTTTGATAATACCATCTGGTCTCATTTTGCACTTGATTATTTTTTACTGACTTTCAGATATTGCATACACAACGTTGTAGAATAATTTCAAGTCTCCAAGGATGCTATCATCCTTCAGAGAGGACTTACACTTGCTTCTGGAAGAAAGCTTAGGGTTCTAACAATCCAGGATCAAGCTAATCTAATCCCCAGGTTTGAGATGATTGGAAGCTGCGTTCAGTGCGAAGGTTCATGTATTTCCACACTCTGTCAGGTCAGGTGTACCTTTCAGGATGCCGAGCCAATGCATGGGGCATCTACTAGAGGCTTCCCCTTTCAGTGATCTTGTATTCTTAATTTTTATCCCCTTCACTCCTCAGAGCTCTCCAAAGTGCCGCTGTCTCCGGCCTCTTGGCCACCTACTTTGGAATCAGCTAGCACTTCGAGGAGTAAAGTATCCCCAGGTGCTGGGTTTATGCCCCTGAGTTTCCTCCTTCTTTTAGACCTTGGCCATGCCATTCTTCACAGGTTTTTTAGCTCTCAGACGCCTTCAAGCAAATGTATTTTAAACTCTGTTCAGTTTTTGAAATTGCAGCAAAGTGGTCGATCTCAATTGCTTAGTCTGTCATTGCTGGAAAACCAAAGTGCTTTTGAAAACATGAATTCAGTTGGAATGTATTTAGGGTGAGTTACCCTTTCATTCCCAGCATAATTCATGGAGCAATATTTTTATAATGACATGAACTGTCACCATTACCATACTGTAAGTGATTATATAAATCCTGATTATATAAATATTTGGGTCTATTTCTGGACTTTCTATTCTGCCGTACCCTTTTGTATATTTCTGCACCAGAACCAAGTCATTTATTGGGTACAGTCGATTGCTCTAACTTTATAATACATTTTAGTACCAGGTGAGAGTTCTCTTTTCTTCCTTTTTTTTTTTTAACGTTTATTTATTTTTGAGACAGAGCATGAATGGGGGAGGGTCAGAGAGAAAGGGAGACACAGAATCGGAAACAGGCTCCAGGCTCTGAGCAGTCAGCACAGAGCCCGACGCGGGGCTCGAACTCACGGACCACGAGATCGTGACCTGAGCTGAAGTCGGAGGCTTAACCGACTGAGCCACCCAGGCGCCCCTCTTTTCTTCCTTTTCACAAAATGTGTTTTGGCTCTTCTCATGTCTTTGTTCTTTTGGGTGAATTTTAGTATTTTTAAATTACATCTGCCCCTCCCCCATCTCATTTATATTTTAATGGGACTCTTAGGAACAACTTTTAATATTTAGTTTTTAGTGCAGAAGCATGGCATAAAATCTATTTAGACAGGTCTTTTAAAATTTTTCAAAGCCTATATACAAGTTATCTTTTATTCCTGAGCTTTCTTAAGATATTTTAGTACACTGCCTGGGGTTTTTCAAGTAGCCAGTGTCTGCTGGTAATGATTAATTTATCTCATCTTGCTCAAAATACCTCATTTCTTTTTTTTTTTCTTTTCTATTTTGTCTTATTGCATTAGCCAGAACATCCACTATTCAGAGCAATGTTAAACACTAATGATGATAATGACCATCCTCGTATTCTTTCTGATTTTTAACTGGATTACTTGTACACTTTTCTCAGTAAGTATAATGAATGTCAGCTATTGATTTAAAAGAGAGTCTTCACTGAATCAATTTTTTGAAAATATTGATAAAAGCTGCATGATCTCATGCAAAATATAGGATGTAATATAGATTATACTCATATGCTCATATGCTTCCTATATCTTGTATTTGTGTCTTAGGTTGGTATATTAGCTTCTTAGGGCTGCTATAACAAAATGCCACAAACTGTGGCTTACGACGACAGAAATTTATTCTTTCACAGTTCCAGAAACTGAAATCCAAAATCAAAGTGCTAGCAGGATCAATTCCTTCTGGAGGCTCTGAGGAAGAATCTGTTCCATGCTTCCCTCACCCTTCTGGTTAGCAATCCACAGTGTTCCTTGCCTTCTAGATCTTTCACTCCAATCTCTGCTTCCATTTTCACATGACTGTCTCCTCCACCTCTGTGTCTCTGTGTCCAAATTGTCCTCTTTTTATAAGGACACCACTGTAATCCAGCACGACTGCTTCCTAATTGGTTACCTTAGGTCACACTGACCGATCCCAGGCAGACATGATTTTTTTCAGGACATTATTCAATCCAGTGCAGTTGGGATCTCCCAGAAGCAGACTCTGAGATGAAGATTCATGTGCAAGCCATCTATTTCTGAAGGGCTCCCGGAGGAGGCCAGTAAGAGAGCAGGAAAGCAGAAGGAGCCAAGCAAGAGTGTGATGGCAGGCAAGACTTTTTGGAGAGATGATGCTTTGATATAATCAGGGAAGATCTGCATTAAAAATTATGCCTCACATCCGTCCCCATCTGAGGCAAGGGAGTCTGGACTGTCATATTTCCAAACCAGTTAATCATGAGATAAAGGTTGCCCGGGAAGGTGTAAAATCCCAGGCACTTCTGTCTCTGCATTTGCAAGTGAAGTGTTCCAGTAACTTGAGGGAAATGTTCCAAAGCAAAGTCATAGCTATAAGCTATTAGAGTAAAAACTCACCTGAACTAGGTGAAGGGTACACAGAAATAGTGAAGAGGTCCAAGGAAAGTCAAAGTGTCTGCCACAGGTATCTTTTTTTGGTGTGTGTGCATTCATCTGTCAAAAATGTCATCAAATGTGTCCATTATTTTTTCTGGAAATCTGCCGGGTCTACATAGTGTAGCTTCTAGCATTCTTCCATTTCCTTCCTCCCTAATTTAGTCATCATTTACAAAGTATTATAAACCTGCTTCCCTATACTCATTTGTAGCTCTTCACATTTTAGTACACCCCTAATGCTGGAAGTCTCCAAAAAAGCTTTGAAATATGTGGTGACAAAAAAAAGTTGTCAAGGAGAAATATTGGTAATAATGAGAGAGCCTCAGGAGTGGAGGCAGATGGCAGAGAAGGTAACAGAGGCAGTGAGAGACAGTTTGCCATCAAAGTGATGGATGTGGGGGCATCACGAGGCAGGAGACAGACAGGCAAGAACCACACAAGTTCTGTTACACACACCCCATACGAGCACATGTGTGCACACGCATACACACACACACACACACACACACACACACACACACACAGCAAACATGCAAACGAACAATCCACAGAATCCCGATGAGAGCAACCCAGAGTGTGCTAGGCCAAATTTGGGCCTAGAACCACTCTGGAATCTGAGCATTCTGGGGGACCCACAAGAAGACTCTCCGAATGAAGTTTTGTAGGAAAGCCTTCATCTGAAGAGATAAGAAAGTCAGGCCCTCCCAGTGTAAGAAAGGAAGCACAATTTTATACATAGGACTCTGTCACAGAGCTGGTCCTTTAGCTGAGGATTGAGACTAAGGTCAGAGGAAAGGAGGGGCGCCTGGGTGGCTCAGTCAGACCGTCCAACTCTTGGTTTCGCCTCAGGTCATGATCTCAAGGTTCGTGAGATCGGGCCGCATGTAGGGCTCTGTGCTGACAGCATGGAGCCTGCTTGGGATTCTCTCTCTCCCTCTCAGCCCCTCCCCCCACTTCTCTCTCTCCAAAAATAAATAAATATGTTTTTAAACAATTGGAGGTTTACCTTCTAAAACAGCAAATAAATTTTGGTTGTTATTAAAAACAACAAGGGGCGCCTGGGTGGCGCAGTCGGTTAAGCGTCCGACTTCAGCCAGGTCACGATCTCGCGGTCCGTGAGTTCGAGCCCCGCGTCGGGCTCTGGGCTGATGGCTCAGAGCCTGGAGCCTGTTTCCGATTCTGTGTCTCCCTCTCTCTCTGCCCCTCCCCCGTTCATGCTCTGTCTCTCTCTGTCCCAAAAATAAATAAAAACGTTGAAAAAAAATTAAAAAAAAAATATATTAAAAAAAAAAATAAAAAAAAAATAAAAACAACAACAAAACAATGGAAAGGAGACTGTGGGTAAAAATGAAATGACCTCTTCTCACAAAAAGTCAGATGTGACAATGGCACCACAAGGCAGCTCTTCACAGGGACCCTTGTAGTGAGGTAAGGGTGAGGCACTCGTCTGAGCAGACAGGCCTGGCTACTTTTGTCTGCAGTGGGCATGACCTCAGGTAAGCGCAGGGTTCTGGTGTATTATGAGTCCCACGGCGTCAGCAGAAGTGGGCGTCAGGGGGCCCACAGATAGGAGCAGATGTGGCGCAATAAGGAGGGGACTTCGTGAGGCTTTGGGAACATCAGAGACTGTGGTGCAGGCATCTCTCCGGGAAGCCAGGGCGGGAGCAGGAGCGGGGGGGACAGGAGTGGTGTTGGGTAACCCACATCTGTGAGCACATGCATTTCCTCCAGGAAACAGCTGGGGGTGGGTGAGACCGACTTTAAAAGAGAGCAGGGTAGAGGCTCCTGTGTTTGTTCAGGTCCTCTGAGAAGCAGATGCCATGCCAGGGTTCGATGTCAAGGGACTGATGGAGGACAATACCTGTGAAGGGGAAAAGAGTGACCCAGCGAAGGCGGGGAGAGCCCTCAGATTCGTGTTGTGTGTCTGACTCCTGTGAAGGAGGAGTTAAATAGGAAGAGTCCCAGACTGCAGGCCAGTTCTCAGAAGGCGTCAGCCTGGCCGAGGGGAGATCTGGAGCCAACATCTCCCAGTTGAGGAGTCCTGTGTCCAGCCATGCCCAGGAACTCCATCATGCTTAGTCGTTGGCTGGGTGCAGCCCATGGAAAACATGGCGGTGACACCAATGTGACAGTAGAGCAGGAGGGGCTGTCATTGGAGCCATCAGACAACCCTGCTCCCACCTTCATGACTACCACGGTCCCATACAAGCGGATGGCACCAGCACAGAAAGGTATCATTTGTGATAGTCTGTGAGGCCCATGTGATCTACATGGAAAAACTTGGGTTGCAAATGCTCACAAATTTTAAAACTCTTTGGAGCTGAAAGAGTTATACTCTTAGTTAACTGAACTCTTTTATCCAGAACTATGCCCTTATTCCCTCATGATGCCTGCTAACTAGGGCACATCTATAGGAGATAATATTAGAAGGCATCAAAGAGATTCTGAAATCACTGATAACTTGTGCAGACATGGTCAGAATGAGAACTCTTGGCCTCAGAATATCAGAAGATAACAGAATTGTTTGCATTTCTCTACATGCACATGGGGTTGGCTAGGGTGATACAAGCGAGGATATATGAAGGAACCCAGGTAAAAGAGAAACAACCAAACACCCCTCCTCCAACTGAGCAGAACTCTACAGCTGTTCAGTTGTCTAAGGAATAGAAAGACTGCTTGATGGGCCCAAGATTTCAGAACACTGGTGAGGGGAAGGCTTTTAACGGGACTGAAAACCTGACCTAGCGTGTATCTGCAACGATGCCATTTGCCAGGACTATGCATTCAAGAATTCTTTGCTCAACTGGTGCTTCTGCCGCTTCAGGTTGAGCTTGTTTACCAACACACAGCACCTAGGGGTCACCCCTGGAAAGTGTGACAGGTAAATATAGGCCAGGGGAGAAAAAGGAAGTGCATAAGTGATGGCAACTTACTGAACTTGTTGTGTTAAGAGGTGATGGCAACCAAAACCATAAACAGCATCACTATTAAAAAGCTTAAATGAGTTCGTGCCCGACAGATCATTAGCTGTGATGTGAAGGTGCCCTGCTTTGGTCTTTAGAGGGAAACATCAGAGAGCTTGTCCTGTTTGGGCCACAACAGTATCTACTGGGGCCTCTGTGAAAGCCAGAAGTATAGTGGTTCCAATTTAAATATTCTCAAGTAAATGAATGAGTGAATGAATGAATGAATGAATGAATTCTAAGGTAGCTGTTAACTTCCGTGGTTGTGCTAGCTTCTGGTCATCACACTTTTGTTGGTGTTGGAGGGCTTTTCAACCAAGAAGACAATACTATGGGCACCACCCAGCCTATGTGGTGCTCAGCCCTGGAGGATCCTGGAGCCCCGTGAGTTTCCTTTTATACAAGATGTTGAACCAGAAGCTGCAGCATGTGGGGGAACAGAGGTTATGGGAACCCTTTTCAAACACATGCTTCCAACCCATAGAACAGAGCATTTCTGGTTGAAGAGATGGTTGGGGGAGGATGGGGGTTGAGTACAGACAGTGTGTCACCTGTGCCCATCCTCCTTCACTGTCCCCAGTAGAGTCCCTAAGAACCCTCTTCAGGGCATATGGCAAAGGAAGCCGATTTATTTAGAGTTGGACTGGATGCTCTTTGACCATATGATGACAGAATGCCACACCATACTGGCAATCAGAGTTTTCTGGTGAATGCTGACAGGCTTTTCTAAATTTCAGCGTGGTGACCTGGATAGAACACAGACTTCAGAGTCTGAGCACGTGGGTTCCAGTCTTGACTCTGACACTGGCTTTGTAACTTTGGCTAAGGACACTCCAAGTTTCACTTTCATGGCCTTTACGATGGGGAGAATAACATTTCCCTCAAAGAACTCAAAGCGAGATGCCCATGTTGTCTTGGCCAAGAAGAGACAGTCCTGCTCAAACCAACATTCTCCAGGAGCCCTTCTATGGTTCTCTGACAGCCTTTTGTACCTTGATTCCCAACATCCCCTGCAGGGCCCTGTCTTTGGCCATCTACTCTGTAGATATCATTGCAGTTCAATATCAGTTTTTCCTGGGACATGATCCTAATACCACTCTTTGACTCAACCTACCATGACCATGTATGAAAAGCATCAGGGCACTCTTGGACTAGCCTTGCAGGACTCAGGCTGCTGGAGGGGGAGGTCAGTAGGTGGGCCTCAGACTCTAAGGCCTGCTTGGTTTCTGATCTAGCTCAGAGGCAGCCTTCCTACTGGGACTTGGGTTCTGGGCCCTATCCACTGAGAGAACATGCAGTGACTTCACCTTCTGCCAGCTGAATTTAGGCATCTCGATCCTTCACCCCAAATAAGCATCTGTCCTGACTATAAGCCACTGGGGGAAATCTTTAAGTCTGTAGTGGGTGGCATACACTGGAAAGACCAAACAATAGCCAAAGCTGAAGAGTAAGAGAACAAGTTGGGCTCACCCCAAATGAATGCTCGCTGCCTAGAACAGTCAAAAAAGTCACCAAGGAGAATCCACTCCAGCCATGAGCATGGAAGGCAATAAGGGCTCTAAAGAGGCAAGAGTGGTAGGGTGCCAGGGTGACTCGGTCAGTACAGTCCTCATCTCAGGGTTGTGAGTTCAAGCCCCACATTGGGAGTAGAGCCTACTTTGAAAGTATTAATAATAATAAAGAGGAAAGAGTGGTGGCCTGAGAGTTGGGAGGACTGGGCTCCTGTCTTGACTCGGCCAGAATCCAGCTGTCACCATCCTTCTCGCCTTCCTCATCAGTAAAATAAAAAGGTTGGATGAAGGGATCCCATAGCCTTTCATAAGAAAGATCCTATGAATACAGGGCTTGAGTTACACACGTTATTTATTCTCCAGTGCCGCCCTCCCCACGTGCCCCTGCCCCCGCACCACCCCCCCCCCCCAATCTGGGCACATGGGAAAGTGGAAGGAAAGCCAAACCTTCCAATCTGGCTTCTTTGGGAGAAGAGGCCTTCAGTTCTGAAGAAATTGAGTGGAAGAAACACCTCGGCCTTATCACAATTTATGCTAAATGATGCACCACTGATATCTATAACACATGTTCTTGTAATTCCTGATCTCAGGAGAGAAGCTCCCTTCTGTTCATTGTGAGGGAGTTAGCAGAAGTGAAAGGATGTGGGTAGCAAGTACTAGGGAAAGAGCTTTGTCAAGCCCCATCACCCTGGATGCCTGGCAACTCAATCTGGGGAATATCAGATAGGTAAACAAATCTGTTAATGGTAGGAAATGGAGTGCAGCTCCACAAACTAAGAAGAGAGACCGGGCCAGATACTAAAGGCCCCTTTCCCTTCCAGAAGACATCGTTTCTGTCTTCTTACTGATAAAGAGAATGAGACAGGGGCTTACATTGTACCCAGAACACGAGGTGGTACGGTAATCACATGTTCCAAATGTCGAGCAGCTCGACAGGAAACAAGAATAACAGAAGTTGGCAGAAGGAAGATGGGAAAGCAAGACTCCAGGATCCCCATGATTCTGAAGGAGACAATCAAAGGAGCCAGAACACATGTCACCTCTGGGTTCAGCACAGAGGGCTGTGGGGCTGGAGGAGGTCCCAGGCCAGCGGGGAGAGGCCAATGGGTCCTCCCCCACAATCTTCCTTGAGCCTGCACCTTGTCCCTAGACCATCAGAGGACTTTCATGACAACCCAAACCCAACTTACGGCCGTTTGATCAAATCATTTATGTGAAAATTCTTTATACTGCGTATGCCACGCATGCCTCGTATACCAGGCTTACCGTGTTTCAGCCTGTCTTCAGGATATGTTTGGATATTAGGGAACCAATGAATATTAATAGTGACCCAGATCATGACCATCATTAGAATAGCTAACTGCTACAAACTCTCCCAAGCACTTGGAGCATATTTCCTCACTAACGTAAGTACTATTATCATCACTATTTTACAGATAAGAAGGCTGAAGCTCTAAGAGTTGAAGTCATTTGCTCCTGGTTACAAAGCTGCTCAGTGGTGAAGCTGAAACTCCATCGAAAACTAGTCACACCCAACTCTATATTTTTAGTAAATCCATATTCTCAACCAGGCTGGACAATGCAGCCAACAGTAATCAGGGGGCATTTAGTGAGCACTCTCTAATTCTCAGATCTGCCCATGCACCTTCTACTGATAATTCCCTTTAAATATTCACGGCAGCCCATAGTGTAAGTGCTATTATCACCACTCTTTTTCTATTATTATATTGTTACAGGAGAAGACGATGAGGCTTGAGAGGTTGAGTAATTTGCCTGGGATTACCTGGGATGGGAATCCAAGCAGTCAATTTTGGATGCAACCCTGGGAAGTCTGACCCGTAAACTCGTGCCGTTAGCCACTGACTTAACTTTAGAGAGAACCCTTCTGACTCACTGACCCAGAGGTACACATGCTGCGTGTTGACAACAATCTGAATTTCCAGGGTAAATCCTATCTGTTCAGCAAGTTCAAGTTCATATTTTAACTACCTAGGACTCTTCTCACAGGAGCAATGTTTGATGCATGGTTGGTCACCAACAGTATGGATCTTGGGTCAGTTTCATTGCTCCCCGATTCATGCTTGGGCTTGAAATATTTATTGCACACCATTAGTAACTTCCCAGGAAAAGGAAATACTCCTATGTGAATTGAAGGATGATGGGCTTTACCTCCCCATGAAAGTTTGTATAAACCTTCCCAAAATCAATACGTGGCCAACTCCACACTTACTTTGCTCCCATTCACCATCCTGCCAGGGCTCAAGCCCTGTCACTAGTAAGGGCCAGGTTCTTAGAACTATGCTGGCTATTCTAAGCAGAGCCTCTGTGTCATCAAGAGCTTTGGGATTTCCCAGCACTAGACTTCTATTTGACCAAAAGTTCTAATCTGTTCCAGGCTTCCTTTCCCCTGTCACCGCCTCCAGACATCCAACACATTTGAAAAGGCCCACTAAAGCGTTTCTAATGTTCACCTCCATTTCCTTCAGTTTCGATATAAGTTTTCAAGAGTCTTACCAGCATGAAGAATCTTGAGGTTTTTCTGATGCAATCTGCCCAATTCCCAAATCTTCCACATCAATCCATTGTAATTTGATTCCAGACTAAAAAACAAACAAACAAAATCGTCAGTTCTGGGGTGCCTGGGTGGCTCACATGGTTGAGTGTCCAACTCTTGACTTTGGCTCTCGTTATGATCACATGGTTCGTGAGTTTGAGCCCTGAGTCGTGCTCTACGCTGACAGTGTGGACCCTGCTTGGGATTCGTTCTCTCTCCCTCTCTCTGCCCCACCACTGTTCATATTCTCTCTCTTTGGAAATAAATAAATAAACTTGGGGGGGGGAAAAAAAAAACATCGGTTCTTTCATATGAATAAATGCAGGGTGCTCCAAGGGCTTCACAATTTCTTTGTCCTTATCTCTTCACTAACAAACACACTATTGCCATTTGAGGCAAAAGTTTCTTTTGCATCCTTAATCTTTTGTTTATTGTTAATTGTTTTTCTCCCTTTGAACGCTTCAAAATGGCCATTTGCATCTTTCTATAACTGTGATTTTTGTCTTTTTGAACTAGAATTTGCCCAACCTTTAATTTTCTCAAGCAGTTGGACTAGATTAGGGCCAGCAACCTTTTTGATGTAAAAGACCCGATAGTATTTTAGGCTTGTGGGCTATGTGATCTCCATGGCAACTGCTCAACTCTGCCATTGTAGTGCAAAAATAGCCAGAGACAATACACAAATAAGCAAGAACGGCTCCAATAAAACTTAATTTATGGTCACTGAAATGTAAGTTTCACATAAGTTTTCACCTTTCATGAAATACTATTTTACCAACCACGTAAAAATATAAAAGCCATTCCTAGCTTGCCATGCACAAAATCAGGCAGTGGGCCAGACTTGGCCCCTAAACTAGATGATTCTAAATTTCCTCTTTATTCGAAGTATCATGACATTTCAGAACTAGAGGGAGCCTTAGAAGCCATCAAATCCAGTCACCCTGTGCACCACAGAAGGAAAGAGGAACCCCCAAAGGGAAAGGGACTGACCCACACTTACACAGCCAGCAGGTGAGTGACAGTTCAGGACCATAGCAGGAGTCCCTGCCCTGCCTACAGTATGGAGACACTGAGGCTGGGTTCCATGTAGAAGCAGAGGAGATCTCTTCAAAAAGTTGCAAGTTAGGGTTACCACCCTTTACTCTTTCCTGGAAATTTTATATCCTGGTGTTTAAGTAAAAATGTGACTTTGAGCACTTAATTTGAATACATGTATAAAGTACTTGCTTCTAATGTAAAACACTAGAGAATTTGTGTAGTATACAAATACACTTTTTATTATTGCTGTTATAGTGAAGGTCAAATTAGACAATGGTTTCAATGAATTCAGAGCAATTTACAAATGTCCGCCATTTGTGACACTTTGATTAAAAAAATAAATAAAGTAAATGTATCTAGAAAATCTTCTTGGGTGATTTGGACTGAAGTGCTGAATACAAGAATAATCACACATATACGCACACATTTTTGACTTGTCCCCCAAAGACTGGTAAAATTAGCACAAATAAATTAAAAACTTCTAGACAAGCTGTATATGGGGCATACCACCTCTACCCTCTAAGAGGCCCTCCAAAGTATTAGTGACAAAAGCCTTATTGTTGTAGCAAGATTGAGTCCATCACAGGGCAACCACACTAAAATATGAGGCATCTTTGTAAAGTCTATCATTCCCCATCCAAACGATTTAACCAAGTAATAAGACCATCAAAAATACCACACTTTCCTTTCCCTTTTCATCTGTTAAAAATGGATAAAGTATTTGGGAGGGATGTGGTGTATATGTATGGGGGGTGGGGTGCGTGCATGAGTGCATGCGTGCGTGTGTGTGTGTGTGTTGGAGGGGGTACAGGGCAGCTGCTTTAAAAATCAATGCTTTTGGGGTGCCTGGGTGGCTCAGTTGGTTAAGCATCTGACTTCAGCTCAGGTCACGATCTCACGGTTCATGGGTTCGAGCCCTGCATAGGGCTCTGTGCTGACAGCTCAGAGCTTGGAGCCTGCTTTGGATTCTGTGTCTCCCTCTCTTTCTGTCCCTTCTCTACTCATGCTCTGTCTCTCTCTCTCAAAAATAAACAAACATCAAAAAACATTGAATGCTTTCGCTTCCCTTTTTGGTGACCAGAAAAATAGGAAGCTGATGTAGGAATAAGAGGGAATTTCATAAAAAACAGCCTATTAAAACAAGTTTTAGAATGGTAGTGGAGGAAGGAGGAGGTGGACCAGAAAGAGAGGACTGTTCCAGCAATTCCCATCTGGAACTTGGTTTACACTTCCTGATTCTTCACACAAAGCCTACAGTTTCTTAACTTCCAGAGGGTCCCTGCCTTAGCAGCGAGCTCTGGCAAGTGATCTGGGGAGACAGTATTGCAAAGAGAGAGATGACAGAGACCTCCAGAAGCTTTGCTGATGGCCCCCATCTTCCATAGTCATCCTGTTGTGGATTGCAGGCTCACTCACCTTTCTGAACCCTTTCCTGACTGAGGCTGTCTGTGCACACCTGGGAAGAGGGATCAGAGGTTGGAGCAGCAGCAGCCCCAAGTGATGTAAGTTCAGGTCTCCAGGTACCAGACCTGGAGCCAATCTCCTAATGAGTCAGGCCTCGGTGATTCAAGGATTCAGCAAGATGCACTGAAGCTCCCAGTCAAGAGGCTGGGCTACATCCTTATGTGTGGAACCTTACTTTGCAGGTGCTAAACCATTGCCCCTCTGCTCCCCAGACCTTTTGGGACCTCAAGGCCTTCATCTCACAAAAGAAAAGGATCCCGGCTTACTTTGCAGTGTAGGAAATGATTGGCTTAGCTTTTTCTCTAGGCTCGAAAGGCCCTTGGCCTCTGTTTACCATCTCGAATGTGGTGGCCTGCCTTCTCTGTTCCCTTAGCTACACACACCACCCCGTCAACACCTGGAAAGGAGAATCTGGGCATCCCACGTCCACTCAGTCAGAAGTCCTAGACTTTTGCTTCTTTCTGTTCACCTAGCTCCATTCTTGGACATATTTGATTCCTAACCTGTCAGTGCTGTCTTTCTTTTCCTACCCATTTCTAGAGCTGTGGGCTTTTATTCATGTTTGTTTATTCTTTTATTTATTCCTGCCACCAGCGTTGGATGCCACCATATGCAGGCACCATGCCCATGCTGGTGGAGAACAAGATAAAGGAGGTCCCCGTGTGCTTGGGACTTGAAGCTTAGCAATGAACAAGACAGCTGAGAAGGAATGACCTAAGGGTTTACATCTTTTCCATGTGGCGAGTGCTATGAAGGATATCAGCTCACTAAATATTTATAGAGAACCTACTGGAGCCAGGATGAGTGCCCAACTGTGATCATAAAGACACCCTCTCGTCCCTATTTTCATGAAAACAGACCATTAATAAAAAACTCACGCCAGGGGCACCTGGGTGGCGCAGTAGGTTAGGCGTCCGACTTCAGCCAGGTCACGATCTCGCGGTCCGTGAGTTCGAGCCCCGCGTCAGGCTCTGGGCTGATGGCTCGGAGCCTGGAGCCTGTTTCCGATTCTGTGTCTCCCTCTCTCTCTGCCCCTCCCTCATTCATGCTCTGTCTCTCTCTGTCCCAAAAATAAATAAAAAAACGTTGAAAAAAAAAATTAAAAAAAAAAAAAACTCACGCCTGGAGCGCCTCTGTGGCTCAGTCAGTTAAGTGTCCGACTTCAGATCAGGTCATGACCTCATGGTGCATGGATTCGAGCCCCATGTCAGGCTCTGTGCTGACAGCTCAGAGCCTGGAGCCTGCTTCGGATTCTGTATCTCCCTCTCTCTCTGCCCCTCCCCCACTCACACTCTGTCTCTCTCTGTCTCTCAAAAATAAATAAATGTTAAAAAATTTTAAAAGAAAGTCACACTCGTGAATGTCACAATTATAATCTGAGTATCTAACAGGGGAACGTAGGGTCCTGGGGGTCAGAAGTAACTTCTGGGAGGAAATGTTATTGAAGCAGAGACCTGAAGGGGGTAGGACACAACGAGGCCCACCTAGCACAGGGTCTGCACTAATTAGCAGCCATTCACTAAATAGTAATATTTAATATAAAGTAAGTAATTTGCATTTCTTTGATAACACTCTGGTCCTCTGGGTAGGGGTCTCCACTCACCTTATTCTCACATCCATTTGCTCTCTGGGAAGAACTTATTGCTAACATACTTCTATCTACCTACCTGAGCTTATTACTACCCACAAATATAAGACCAATAGCTAATTTATATTTTGGCTTCTGAGGTGGATGTCTCACTACTCTGATTAACTTAAACCCATGGCAGTCCATCCTTCCTTGGCCTCTGTTTGTACAAGCTGGAAGATTAAGCAGGAGGAGTAGGTATGGGGTGATGGATTTGTAACAACAGAAGCTCAGGGAGCCAGCAGGTGCACAGAAGTGTGGCCATGCACTCGGGGCAGAGCTTGGGCCGCAAGCCCTCAGTTCCCTCCACTGCTTATTCTTTTCAGTGCTTGTTGTCCTGAAGCACTGGCCAGGCTCAGAGAGCTTAGAAACAGTCCCAAGCCCAGGAACACAAAGTTCTCGTTTTAGGTCTTCTCCTGGGGAAGAAGCCCCTTAGTGACCTATTGTACTTGCCTGGAAAGAAGAGTCATAGGACAGCCCTGAGCTGACTTCCCAGGGGGTGGAGGGAATCCTCATTAAGATCATTTGGAGGCACTTAGTAAAGATGAAGTTTAGGTTCAGTACTGAGTATGGTTCTTAATAAAACCCTTGGAGCTTCTGGGAGGAGAGCTGTTGAGGAATGGAGGCGGTGATCGGTGGGGGGGGGGTGGGGAGGGAGGGCAGTGCCTGGTCAGGATCCTGACTCCTGTGCTCACTGGGAGGACATGGTCTGACCTCTTCTCCCATTTCACAGCTATTTTGTGGCAATATTTCTGCAATGGGAACAGGTTGCAAGATCTGATCATGCTCAAGCGGTCACCTCGTTCTCCTCCTGGGCTTTATTGAGGGACTGTTGTTCATGTCCCAGCTGGCAGGTGGGCGTCCCCTTTGATGCACACAACCTCTTCCTCTGGTGGTTTTCTCTGATTCCAGTTCCTTTTAGACATATGACCTGTGATGATTTGAGGGCCTCACAGAAATTACCCAAATTGCTCAGATGTGGGATGCAGGAAGAAGAATTGTTTTAAATTATCTGCATACGATAGCCATGTTTTAGAAATAAACTAGGAAAATTAGGGGGAAACACACATGATACCATTAACTTAAGACATTACTACCACTCCCATTTTGATGTATTTCCCCCATCTTTTCCCAAATGCATTTATTTACATTGCTGTGATAATGGTCCATTAAAACCAGTGTCGTATTTTGCCTTATGTTTCCATGTCTTCATAATAATCACTCTGAATGGCTAGATACTGCTCATTGAAAACATAGATCATATTTATCTTAATTGTTCCTTATGACTTTACATTTTCTTGCACGCAGTTTTTCCACAGTGTATGACCCTAGAAGAAATGTTTTTACACATGATCCACGGTATAGGTCCAAGAAAGGGCCTGAGCCATGTGGCAGAGCAGTTCTCTGTGCTGAAGGCTGGCTCAAGTCAAGGATGCCTTCATAGGTATCTGGAGTGAGGTTAATTGCATATCAGCCAGGCAGTGCCCCATACTGTAGATAATAAGACTATCCTGGACCCTGGATTGTGAAAAGTCAACAGGAACCTTTCTCATTTCTCATCTCTGCAGGCACTTTCTTCAAGCTCTTTCCACTTCTTTGAGCACATGGTGGATGGAAAGTGGCCACCCCTTGGTTCCTGGTTTCAAATCACCATTCAAGAGACATTCCCAGACTGGCTTCTGTCCCTTAAGCCTTGCTCCAAATTCTGGAGAGAGGAAATCTAATAGCCCCATTTAGGCCTCTCTTCTGTCAAATACAGGCAAGGAGTTAAAGTCATTCGGTTCCCACTAGAGGCCTAAGCTGCTTCTATAATGGGTGATATATCCTGTCCCTTATCCCAGGCCAGCCCTTCATTTGTGACCTATCTCCTACTTCTCTCCTTCTCAAAGTTGTGACTCCTGCAACCATCCCAGCCCTCCCTTGGGTCTCAATTTCTCCCATCATTCATGTCATTTTTGGGGTCAGCAAACGTATTCTAGTGTCTTTCAACTTAAACAACAAACCTCCCTTGACTCCACGTCTTTCTCTATTTACCACCCAGTCTCTCTGCCCTTATTGACTGGTAAGATTCTCAGAGGAATTCTCTGTCCTGCTGTCTCTATTTCCTCATTTTCTATTTTCTTCTCAGTGTCTTCAACTGGATTTCATCCTTCCACTTCCATTAAAATTATGCTGGTTAAGGTGACCAAGACCTTCAACTTGGCATATGTCTATCCTCCTCTAAGTCAAGCTTTCAGAAATATTCCATACAGTCAACCACTCCTTTCTTGAAATATTCTCTTTTCTTGGATGAGGATACCATATATAATAGATGCTTTGCTGTGCCAGTCAGATTCCCCCAATAAGGCCAAGGAGCTCTTCCTCCAGTTGTCAGGCATGTTGGTGGTCAATCAGCTTGGGGCTCACTCCATCTCTGGGAACTGCTCTCAGATAAACAAACTGCCTTGCCCAAACCTAAGCCCCTTCTCAGGGGTAGTCCATACCCAAGGACTGGTTGATGTGAGTTGATGTGAGGGTGCAAAGTCCAGCTCCCTTGCCTCAATTTGGAACAACTCTAAAAGTCCATCCAGCTCCAGAGCTGGGCTGGACTGACTAAAAAAACCATGGCATCACATCTGAATTTCTCCCTCTGCCCAGTCCTGCTTCCCTCACTTCCCTAAAGATGTTGTTCCTGAGAACTCCTGAATCTCCAGCCCAGAATTCATTTCCAGGGGACCTGACCTAGGATAACAAAGTCTCCTGGTTTTCTTCTTACCTCGTTTTCTGCCACCTGGAATTCTTACAAGTTCATTCTTGTATATCTTCATTCCTGGTTTCTTTTCTGCCTCAACCACTTTAAAATGCCTCGTTTTTCCTCTCTTCCCCTCACTACTTCTGATCTCTCTTTAGCTTTCTTCTTTTCTTTGTTTGTATGATCGGGTTGCTACACAGGCGCTAAACAGAGAACCTATAAGATAGGGGTCCCAGCCTCTCGGTTTTCCTTAGAAATAACCATATTACCCAACAGCTATACTCAAGTTGTCTGACACCCAAGGGACAGAGAAATGGCAAGATGGATTTTATCTGCTGGGTCAAGTGAAGTGTGTGCAGCGATGTTTATTCTTCCATAATTGGTTAAGTAAATAGTATTTACCCACGGCACAAACCTGAGGACCTGTTATACAAAATCAAACCAGTGATGGTGAAACCATGTACTTAGCTCCAATTCTCCTGTAAGTACATCTCATTCTTTCTCTTAATCCATTTCTATAATAATAACAATAATAAAAAAAAAAAGGGACCAAAAGTTTGAATTTGCAGCAGCTATAAACTTTCCAGCGGGGCAAGGGAACACTTTGTCACAAAGAACTTCACAAGCTGAGGCGTCAAGAAGAAATCGGCTTCCTAGACTATTATGTACAAATGAGATCGCCTAGATAATTAGGAAATACCTGTTACACAATGTAGTGCGCACGTCCTGAAGCATATTAAAACATACAAATGATGCTGATCTCTTTGTTCTGACAAACACACATGGTTATGTAAGATGTTAGAGGAAGCTAAGTAAAGAGTATTGGGAATCCTTTGCATTAGCTTTGCAACTTTTCAGCAAATCTAAAAGGGAACGTCTCAATACTACCCAGTTTAATTTGTAAGTCCAATTTGATTAGTACCTCTGTGATGCTGAAATGGAGTATTTGGTGACCCAACCCTTCAGAGAATTGCCATGCATACCGAAATCAGAAAAAAAAGGTCTTTAGGCAGCTAAACGCTCTCAAAAACTCAACAGGACAGGCAGCGTCATCCCAGGCCCGCGCACAGCAGCTGTGCACAAAGACAGTGGAAAGACTGGAAGCTGCTGGGAAACACAGACTGCAGCAAGAAGTGCTAGAAGGAAAACTACCAACAAATGCACAGCTGGTTGGGGACATCTGGTGCACAGCACGCGGAACCACATGCTTCATGGAGTTGACTGAATTATAATGTGTTTCAACGGAGGACATTCATAATGATGCTCTTGGATGACGAAGAAAGGTTGAAGTTATTTTTGGCTTAGACAGAAAATGCTTCTTAGAAGGTCCTGCTCAACTCTGCTCACACACCCTCCACCCAGGAGAAGTGTGGTGGAGAAGGAAGAGCATGGGCTGTGGAGCTACCATCCCACACCGTCTGACCCTGGGCAAATTCTTTCGTCTTTTTGAGTCTTAGTTTCTCCATCTATAAAATGAGAGTAATGATCGATATTAGATCGGTATTAGAATCTTCATAAACAGATAGCAAATGCCTGGCACTCAGAGGGCATTGAAGGGTTCAGGGAGGTGATGAATATTTATGCGCACACCTGACTGTCTTGAGATTTGGGGTTGATGCTCAGATCACCTCTCCAGCTGTGGGACTTTGGAGCCCCCTTCCTGTATGATCCCTGGGCACAGGAGGGACTGATATGGGTCAGGCCAACAATGTTGTCAAGTCCCAGTGATCAGGGTGAAGCTTATGGGCTGAAGAGCAAAGAGGTGAGAAGCTCTGGCATCTTTGTGGTCTCGGCTTGACTCTGTCATCTTCTCTCTGCATTCTTTCTCATCCTTGAAGTTCCCATGAGGCTGGCAGAGTAGGTGAGTCTGGGGCTGCCATTGCCCTCAAGCTCCAAGATGGTGGCATATTGCACACTGGCAGGTGCCAGGTCTGCTCTGAGCCTTCAGGAGAAGCACTTCTCCTTTGGATTAATTGTCCCTGACCCTTTCCACCATAAGAGTGATAAGATCCGGAGAGCCATGAAGGCGACGAGCCGGGTTTTAACTGAGGCCAAAAGAGTCCTCCTCCCTGATCTATGAGATCCCTCCTCATTCGCTGGGGGCCAAAGGCTCCAGATGGTCATCTGGGGCCAATGCCTAGAACAGAATCTTCCCCGCAGAGCTCCCTCAGAATCCTCAGCATAGACAGAAGTAGAGGATTCTCTCATGACTAACATAGTCTCTTGAACCCTTCCAATCTGCAGACATTACTTGACACCCTAGAGGGATCATCTTTCACTTGCACCAGTCAGTATCCCTGCTTTGGGCTGAGCCCTGGCTTACCAGTGCTCCCATTCTATTCTCTAAGTCTTGCTGCAAAGAAGCTTGTCCCAGGCCCATGCTCTGCGTCTGTGCTCCAACGCCCTGGCAAGAAATGTATACCCTACGCATTAGAAAGATATCTGTTCAAAATGGCTCAATATACAAGGACTGGCAATCAAAGAAGAAAGTGCCAGATATTATGAAAATTCATACATGTGGATATCTTCTGAATCTAGACATTACTGAGCACACAGTAGCCAAGCAGATTTTCCCTGACTGTCCTTGAAAGAGGTGGCAGTTTAGAGGCACGGCTTGAGTTCTCTTGAAAGCACCTGTCACTTTCCACTTCTCACTTTGCTACTGATTTCCTGAGTCCCCGCTCATATGTCTCCACCTTCTCCACCTCCTTCTGGGACTTAGGACTGAGGTCTGTCACTTCCCAACGTACTTAAAACCAATTCTGAGCTGCCAGACTCTCATTTCTGACCACATATATACAGCATCTTCAGATATAAACACGATAATAATCACTCATAAAATTTTGTCGATAGCAGTGTCCTGATTTGAACTTCTCATAAAAAGCAGACAAAATCTAAACGAAATGGCCATGAGGTTGTGAATCTTGTTTCCTCTGGAACTGCTGACACTCAGCTCATTTCCTTTTCCAGGAGGAGGCAACAGGTTCCCATTCTTTTACCTCCTTGCCTCTCCCCTGTCAGATCTATCCTTCTCCAGTGTCCACAGGCATCTCCTTGTTATGTTAGTGGCTTCCTCAACCCTGTCAGCAACTTTCATTTGCTCCTTTCCCTTCAGGCTCATCTTAACAGTGTCACCCTTGCTTCCCCTCCAAGCATAATTGCTGAGAACTTTGCCCCCCTCCCCAAATCCTCTTGCCATCACCCACCTCCCCTTGACCAGTGGGCGCCGTGATGGCTAGTCTGGAAGGGGTGAGTACATCAGCTTTTTTGTTGTTGTTTTGTTTTATTTTACTCTCTCTTAGAGGCAAGTGTGGATAATGATGCAGAGAGTATGAAATCTATTTCAGCCAAGCAATGAGCAATCGTCGGTGCACACTGAAGAGGTGAACCCAACAAAAGCCTTTCGAGCATCCAGCCCCACACGTGTAAAACGAATCTATGGGAGAACCCGACTAGAAACACGAAGACATCATTTTGTTTGTTGTTAAGATAATAGAAATCAGGCAAAATTGACAGAACACGCTTATCTTTAGCATTCCCTTCTTTACTAGATTCAGAGCCTGAGCTCAGTTCCATTCTATCTGCCTGAAAGCTGGCCCCACAGGCTCATTTTCACAACGGGGACAGAGAACCCCAAATACGTGGTAGTGTTTCAAACAGAGGAGCAGGTTACTAATGGAGAATTTAAAAGATCCGAAGCATTTGTTTAAATTGAATATGGACCACGAAGATGGGAGACGAGGCCTTCCCAACCTACTTAATACTGCATGCTGACTGCTTCTGGTATCTTCCATGTAGCAAACTGGCCCCGGGGAGGGGAACAGCTCAAACACATGCAGAGACATTCTGGGGTACCAAATCATCAAGGTGGGACTTTCTGAATCTTTATCTATTTTTATCTTGTTTTCCCAATCTTCAGATGGGTGAATGGTCAAATAAATGCAAGGTTCCACGTGTTGGGGAGACAAACATGGCTAACACACATTTCTGCTCTTGCAGAAAGCAGACATATATCTTCATTTTCATGAGAACAATTTCAGCAGAAAGAGCTCAAGACAGGACAACCACAGGAAAAGCAAAAAGGTGATGACCAAAAGGAATGAGTATTTAGGAGGGTGCTCTGCTCCAAACCATCCCAAGCCTAGTTCAGGGAGTTTTGGGTTTTGACCATCTAAGCCTCCAGAGATTCCTTAGTGGGGAGAGGTGGGGTTGGGTAGAGCCCCAGCTGGTCTCCTCCACTTTTCTGGGGGAGCATTCCCCCAGGGAGGCCACTTTCTCCCAAGCCTTTCCCATTCAACCACATGAATTCTTAGACTTCCTGGCTCCTAAGACCTGCTGCGATTCCACTAGGGTTGACTGACCCTCTCCTCAACCCCTGGAGCTCTCGGAAGACACCAGGGCATTTTTCAATAATGTTCTATAGCAACTCCATCCTTCCAGTTGCTTAGGCTACAACCTTGCGATCATCCTTGACTCCTTCTTTCACACTGTACTTTTAATCCATTGGCGAGTCCTTTTGGTCCTACCACCAGAATATTTACTGGATATGACCTCTTCTTTCCACTGTTACCACCTTGACCAAGTCACCATCATCCCTCTTTTGGATTTTTGCAGAAGCATTTTACCTGGTTTGCTGACTTCATTCTTGCCCTTGTACAATCTATTCTCAACACAGCTGTGAGAAGGATCCTATTGTTCCTTTGCTACAAATGCTACAATGCCTTCCCATCTCACTCAGAGTACAAGTCAAAGTGCCACAGAGTCATGACCAGCCCAATCCAATCTTGCTGGCTTATCTGCTTCTTCATGGTCTCACCTGCCTCCTTCTTATTTTTTGGAGATACCAAGTACACTTCTGCCTCAAAACCTTTGCCCTTGCTCTTTGCTCGGGTAAGATACTCTTCCCTCAGAAACTGGCCCAGCTCATTTCTCATTTCCTTCATGACTCTACTCCAATGTTGCCTAATCAGTAAGGCCTTCCCTCATCACCCTCCTTCCCAATCCTGACCCTGGTTGACTGTGCTTGTTACCACTTCTTACCTGACATATGTATTTACTGGTTTGCTTTTGGTAGTCTCACCCAAAAGAATGCCAGCTTAGTGAAGTCAGGAACTTTGTCTACTCAATTTACTGCTGTAACTCCAGGACCATGGACAGGAAGCACTCAGGAAATATTTTTGAATGGCTAAATGAATGGAAATTATTTGTGGTACTGTAAGGTCCAGTGAGGTATGATGGTAATCTAGACCTACACTCTGGTTTTCAAACCTTCTTTAACTGTGGAATCCTTTGTTTAAGTGAAACTAAGGGGTTGAACGATGGGGGAGAGTTGGGGAAGTGGAGGCCTATTCATGGGTTTCTCCTCCCACACCCCAAGGAAGTCCCCAGCATACCCTGGCTGAACCTGCAGGGGTTTGAGGAGCACAATTTGAATACCAATGATCTGGGAGATAATTTTAATATTGTGACTGTTCATAGTGGTTTAACGGTTATTCTGTCTTTTGGCTTTAAATTTGGGCACAGCTATGGGTTCTTTCAAGATGTTCTCTAATTAAATACCTTTGCCTCAAAAGAAGCTCATCCTCCTTCTGAGAAAATAGAACTTGCTTTGCAGCAATCAGCTTTACGATGGTGTCTTCTGGAACACTAATATGGTGAACAAAAAAAGGACTTCTTGTAATGGTATTTTGGCAAGACATCATTGAAGTAGAACCCAAGAAAAATGTTCACATTTGACTTTTTAGTGATAGGCAAAGAATAAGAAACTAAGGGATTTGTGTTTCAATACACTTGCATGAAGTGGCTACCTTGTGCCAAGCTAGGTGCTGAAGACTCAGTCAAGAACAAGACCAAGTCTGTGCCCCATGGAGCTCCCGTTTGAGAGGGCCAGGCAGATAGAAAACACACACACAGATAATGAATTGTTCGTTTTCAGTTAGCACTGCATGCTATGAAGAAATCAAGACTATGTCATAGACAATGATGAGATTTGCCAAATAAGCATAGACTTCTTCACTATTCAATTGTCCAAAAAATCAATCAAGTTAATTTCCATATCTCAAAACTGAACAGTAACATTTCATGTTCAGAATTATTGTCCAGAAGAGTCAGACAAATTATATCCCTTATACTCATTTTTAAGAAGGGAATGAGAGGAAATAGAAAGGAGAGAGGAAGGAAAGAGAAAGGGAGGGGTAAAACTATGTTCTAGAAACATTTCTTGCAAGGTGAAGAAAATCCAACTACCAAAGCATGCCACTCCTGAAGCATTCCAGTCAATCAAAGATTTGTTGAACCTATTACAGCTGCATCTTATTACTCTGGATATTTAGATTGAAAATCTAATAAATAAGTGAATAATAATAAATAAATAAATCTAAAGAAAAGAGTGCTTATACTTATTTATATTTCCTGAGTTTTAAAAATTACACTCTCCCTTTAATAGAGGAAATCCTGATGTGTTTTTTGTAAATGTCATTTTGATTTCACATATACCTCATTACTTAATCTAGCTCCTTTTAGATTTACAAATGGTGTCCTAGTCATCTGTAGTCTTTCCATAACTGGAAAGAATCATGTCTGGAAAAGTGACACATTTGTAAAAGTGACAATCTTTCTTAGACCTTTTCTAGATCGATCCAATTTAATTCAGATTGATGCACATTATTACAGAGTTTGAAAAGAGTTGAAGACACATACTAGACCATACCAATCGCCCAATTGCTTCCATTTTCCTTGACTGACAAAGCAAAGGCAAAGGCATCCTTCTCAGAGTGAGTCCAATTAAACTGAGTATGACACAGGCGGGAGACTGCATGATTTTGATGCAATCCCCTTCCCATCCATAAATATAGCTTTTAAAGCCAAGGATAAAGGATGTGACGAGGGTATGAACTTGGGGCAGAACTGATATTTTTCAGGGATGTGTGGGTGGCTCAGTCAATTCAGTGTCCGACTCTTGGTTTCAACTCAGGTCATGATCTCGAGGTTCATGAGATCCAGCCCCCACTTTGGGCTCTATGCTGATAGCATGACAGCCTGCTTGGGATTCTCTCTCTCTGGCCCTCGTCCTTCCCAAATAAATTAATTAATTAGAAAAAAAATAAAGAACTGATACTTGTCAAAGCAAATTTCTGTCATACTAAGGTTTGTGAAGAAAACCAAATGCTTGGTCATAGTAGAGGCAATCTGGAATGCTCCTAGGTGTGGTGGCACCAATCTAGGCAGATATAAAATTAGAACAGTGCAACCAATAAGACTGAGAGTTTTAAAATGTGGTTCCAGTGGAGATTCCTGAGCCACGGTTGGAAGTTGGTTTACCCTCTCCGCCACTCTCAGACACCCATGTAGTAATCGTTAGCTTTGGCGGGCACAGTAGGTGCCATTTGTTTTATTCATTATCTCATGCAACTACCTTGCCAAGTGTACCATTATTATACTCATTTGCAGATGCAGAAGTTGAGGCTTCGTTGGCTAATTTGAGCAATCTCACATACTAGTAACTGAAGGAGTTAGGATTCCAACGAGGCAAGTGGCTGCAGAAGCTGCATTCATAAACACTACATCATGAAAAGCTGCACTTTGATCTCATTGTGTGTTGGCATCTCTTGTAAATTTTTGTTAAAAGAGAAAAAAATTATGTTGTTAAAACAAACCACGTTCTCCCCAAACTAGGTTTCCAGACCACCCACTTAGAGTAATTAGAACATCTCTACTTACTGCAGCTGTACCTTGCAAAGAGGGGTAAATGGTAGTCTCCACAGGGACGAAAAACTGTCCAGAGCCCAGACATCTGAGATAATAATAACAAAGAGGAGATAATGACAGTGATTAATAACAACATCCACCATTTATTGAGTGCTCACTGTGTGCTAGACATTAAGGCATTATGCTAGCTACGTTACAGGGATTATCTCAATGGATCCTTCCCCAAACCTTTTGAGGTCAGTACTATTGTTATTCTGAATTTTAAGAGGAAGAAACCCAGACTTAAGCCTTGTGCCCTGCCCAAGGTCAGGCAGGACTCCTAAGTGACACATTTGAAACTTCATCTATTCGATGCAGAAACTGCATCCCTAATCACTAAACTCTATACAGCCCAAGGTCAAGCCAAGCTGAATGTCACGAGGAGCTGGGGTCTGGTTAATGGCCTGAGTCCAAAACAGACAGATATGAGCCTGCTAAGAAGAAAGTGGAATAAGGTATAGCAGTTTAGAATGTACTCATCAAACCAATGATTCACTCTATTATTCAACAAATACTTATTTTTAAATTTTTATTTTAATTCCAGTATTGTTAATATACAGTGTTATATTAGTTTCAGATGTACAATACAGTGATGCAACAATTCTCTACATACTAAGTGCTCATCATAAGTGTACTCTTTAATCCCCATCACCTATGTCACCTCTCCCCACCCCCCCACCTCTCCTCTGGTAAACCATTAGTTTGTTCTCTATAGTTAAGTCTATTTCTTGGTTTTCCTCTCTTTTCCCCCCATGTTCATTTCTTTTGTTTCTTAAATTCCACACATGAGGGAAATCATATGGCATTTGTCTTTCTCCGACTGACTTAATGTCGCTTAGTACTATACTCTCTAGCTCCATCCATGTCACTATAATGACAAGATTTCGTTCTTTTTTTACGGCTGGATAATATTCCAGTGTGTGTGTGTGTGTGTGTGTGTGTGTGTGTGTGTGTGTCTTCTTTATTCATCTATCAATGGACACGTGGGCTGCTTCCATAATTTGGCTATTGTAAATAATGTTGCTATGCAATCTAAGAGTTAGCGTTTTATTCAACAAATTATTCCTTGCATGCTCACTATTGATTTAACTGAGCTGGTTCCACTCATGAGCTCTTTAATTCGTTCAGCAAACATGTATTAAGTGCTTCATCCTGGGGAGATAAAGATAAGTAAGTCCCTGTCCCCAGAAGCTCCAGCCTAGCAGACAAGTTGTGTTGACAAATCTCTAAGAAAATAATCACTAACTCAAACAAACCAACCAAGTCCCACTGACCAAACCCCACTGCTTTCTGGATGGCTCCCTTCCCACTGATGGAGCCCGGTGTCTGAAGGAGTTTTGTATTTGCAAAACTGATTTCAGAGCTCCTGCTGTTGATATACCCTGCTAACGGGTGCCGATCTGTGAGAGACAGCACTCTTTTACTCATTTGTGAGTTTCGGATATTCAAACGTAGACCCAGAACTTACAGGAGGGATGCAGACTGAAATCGCTATGCATGGGGAATGGACGGGAGTTACGGCTGGTGATGGAAGGGAGTTAGAGCTGATGAGTGGAAGGAAGGGGTTTGGGATGAGACAAACCCCGTGACAGGGCAGACATCTAAGGGGGCTCTCCGAGGACAGGGAATGATTGGGAGAATTTTAGGACGCCTCTATTGAAAACATGCTTTTAAACTGCTGCCTGTATTATGTTGGTTGCAATCTAATCCTTTCCTCACCCACATCTTCAGTAAAAGTCTGATATGTTGGTGTCACTTGAGAAAAGAGGAGGACAGTGCCATTCTGAGGACCCATGAGGCAGCAGGAAACTGGGTGCAGACTGACTGTGGGAACTGCAGCCCCCAGGACAGCTCAAAAACCTTGAGGTGGGAGCTTGACTTGCTGGGCTGCAAGGGGCACAGGCGGGGTGGTAAGGGCCGGGAGGGTAGATTCAGCCCTGAAGGCAGAAATACCTCGAAAGGCTAGTTGACTGGGATAACTACAGACCCTACACTTCGGGGTAAGGGGGAACTTCCGTCACCACGAGGACTTCCCTGGATGAGATCGTTCCTAGGCTGGGCTTCCAAGGGTAAGCGCAGCCAAGCAGAGACAGGCAGCATGAACATTCTAGGCAAAATGCAGGAGGGAGAGCAGGGGGGTGCACCAGGCACAGCAGGGTCTGTGGGAGGAGCTGGCAGGGGGTCTGCAAGGGTGATTCCAGAAGAAAGCCAGGGCCCAGGGCCAAGCATCCTGGGGAGGCTGTTTATGCATCCACTGGCCCTGGTTCCTCAACAGTCTTTCGTGATGGAGTTTTCACGGGCTCTGCTGAAATGAGGAAAGTATGGACATCTGTGTAATTTAAGGAACTTTTTCCCCTTAAATTATATGTATTTTTTACCATTTGGTTGTAATGACCTTTCTTTCACGAAAAGGTAACGGTCATTAAGTGGTCATTGTTTCAAATGACGTACCTGACAAAGGAAAAAGTTGGCAGCTCTACATCGCCCTCCAATATTATTTTACTTAATTTTGCTCTATTCTATTTTACTTTGCTTTACTTTCTTTTCAACTGCCCTAGAGAACCCAGATGTGCGGGAAGCAGGGTCAAGGGGATCGGGAGAGGGGGTTAGCAAGGCAGTGACACAGATCTGCATTTTGGAGTGAAAAGCGGTCAGGATGTGAGAGTTACCTGGGAGGGTGGGGCCGGTGGCGGGGAGGAATAGAGGGCAGAGCCCTGATGGCAAAGAGCTCTCAGCCAGGGCAGGGATGGTAAGGGCGGGATGGACCCAAACAAAGGCAAGAAATGTGTGAGAGGTGGGCACCTGGGTGGCTCAGTTGGGTGAGCTTCCGACTTCAGCTCAGGTCATGATGTCACGGTTCGTGAGTTCGAGCCCCGCGTCGGGCTCTGTGCCGTCAGCCCCGAGCCTGCTTTGGATCCTCTGTCTCCTGCCTCTCTCTGCTCCTCCCCTTCTCTCTCTCTTTCAAAAATAAATAAGTAAGCTTAAAAAAAAAAAAAATGTGTGAGTGGTAAAGCTCCAGGAGCTGAAGGGCCTGTCTTGTTCCCCTCCGGGTTTCTGGTGTCTGAGGTGCTGACTGGCCCAGCCAATGACCAGCACACGCTTGCTGACCGTGAACAAACGTGGAGACAGGTTGAGGGCAGGAAGTGAAGGACAGAATGGGCGGGCTCGTGGTTCCTGGCCCGTGTGGCTGGGTAGCTGGTAATGCCCACAGCTGAGATGAAGGAAAACAGGCAGGAAAGCAGGACTGGGGGAGACGGCAAGTCTTGCTCCAGGAGTGTGGGGTGTTAAGGGTTTATGAGACATCCAGGGGGGAGGCTCATCAGGCAGGCCCATCATAGGCAGGAAGGTCCAGGGAGAGGTGGAGGCTGGAGCTGAGGTTGAAAACACTTCCTAGCACGTGGCCAGCTGAGGGAGAGGGAGGGAGAGCTACTGTGGGATGCTTAAAGAATTCTCTCACCTGACTGTAAGCTGGCAAGCTAAACTTTTTTTTTTTTTTGATGTTTATTTTTGAGAAAGAGACATAGTGTAAGTGAGGAGAGGAGCAGAGAGAGAGGGAGGCACAGAATCCAAAGCAGGATCCAGGCTCTGAGCCGTCAGCACAGAGCCCGACACAGGGCTCGAACCCACAAACCGTGAGATCATAACCTGAGCCGAAGTCGGTTGCTTAACTGACTGAGCCACCCAGGTGCCTCTGGCAAGCTAAACTGTATCGAAAATTCCAGAACACATTAGTGTGAGAAACACGGCCCCCCGCCCCCACACTCCGTTATGAAGTACAATGTGGTGGCCTGCGGTCCTTGGTGATACGCTGGGACTTCGAAATTTACCCCACCATCCCTGCTTCACATACCCAGAATCTTCTCTATCAATACATCCCATATACCCACCATCCTGTAGCAACTTAAATGCTTCCCATTTCAAATCTTGACTATACACGAAAGCCTTCCAAAGGATGAGAAAATATTCTAAATAATTAAGTTTGTATATCATAGGTTTTATCAGACACACAGTTTGAGCAGGTTAGGGGAAAAACGTCTGGGATTGTTCTTTCCTCCCAAGTTCAGACTTTACTTGCTTAACCTGGTTTCTTCAAGGTTGATGTGATTATTCATTCTAACCTGCCTTTACTGCAAAATCAGAGGAAGAAAATGGATAAATGAATAAGCGTTTGGGTTGGAGATGAGAAAGGGTACCTTGTTTGGAGCACTCTGTTTGGCAGGCACCGTGCCGGGCCCTTGAACTAGACTCTCATTGAATCTTCACAAGGGCACCGAGGGGCAGCACCATTTAACACTTGCAAATGAGGGAACTGACAGGCTTCAAAACCTGTTCTCAGTCCTACGCTCAGTAAAATGGTAGAGAGCAGATTTGAACCCATATCTGTGCCTCTAAAGCCCTTGGAAAGGCTCAGCATTATTCTGACTGCGCATTTGCTACCGTCCTATTAGGCAAGGCCTGAATTTAGAGAGAACAGTGCCTTGAGCTTAAGTCTTGATTTCAAGGGTCACCAGGTAGGAAATCTCTCCCCAGATCTTCCGCCATGAGATTATTTCATTGCACTTGAGTAAAGAGGAGGTGGAGAGGGGGAAGAAAATCAATGGATCCCAACACATTTACACCCTGATAGCTCTGAGGAACGAAGGCAATGCGCAGCCTATCAGGACACCTTGATTGTCATCAGGCCAGGAGACCCACAGAGGGCACCCCGATCGGGGCAGAGGTGACTTGTCCAGGCAGATAACCTGCTAACAGAGGTCACTCCAGGAGCTGGGAGTGATGGGAGGCAGTGATGGAGAGGCTTCGTCACCACTCAGCCTTGTGATCCAGCCACCCTCACTCACTTGGCAAAAGAGCGGGGGAGGGAGGAGGTTTTTGGAGAAGTTAAAAATGAGGCATGTGGTCAGTATTTGGGGAAACACTGACAACCTGAGAGTTGCAATACAACGATATCTATTGCTGTGGGGCCTATTCGCTCATTTCTTTAACAACTATTTTCGAGTGCCTATTTTGTAAGTGACGCTGGGGCCGCTAGTGGACACAGCTCTTGCCTTTGTAAAGTTTATCATCGGGAGGAGAGGGCGTAGACGGTAAACAAAATGACCAACTGTAATCATTGCTTTGTGGGGACAGTGGCATCAGACCTCTGGGAGTGGTCTATTCCAATCACGGTCTTGGGGAGGCTCTCCGGGTGGGCAGAGTAAGGCGCCCAGCAAGAATCAGCACACATCCCCTGAGCACTAACATGTGGCCGTCTAGAAGAGAGAAGTTATCTTCTACCTCTCATGCTGCTTTTGGGCAGGTATGGGGGATGGAGAAGTGTTCCTGAGCACAAGGGCAATAGATGGCTGATCGTTCAAGAATATTCACGCCTTCCCGTCTACCTCCATGGTAAGAGTATATTTCCTTATCCCTTGACTTTGGGGTCAGTTGTGTGACTTGCTTTGGTCAGTGGGTTGCTAATAGCTGTAACGCAAGCGCAGAGCATTGGCACTGCCCTCCTGCTCCTCTGCCACGGTCATGGAAAGAGCTCGCCCTTCTAGCTGCTGCCCCTTTGGCCTGGGCCCCAGAGTGAACACAGACCGACCTCAATCCGTAAGAGAAGCCCAGTCCAGCTGGAGCTGGGGCTCAGTGCAGTCACTGCTGACCCACAGTAGACACGCAGAGCTGTGAGCGTGAGAATAAACGGTTGCTGTTGTAAGCCGTGAGTTTTGGGGTGGTTTGTTACACAACAGTATGTGGCAATCGCTCATTGATACAACCAGTAGCAGTGCCAGGACGTAGCTGGGAGAATTAGTCTCCTCTTGCTCAAGCTCTCCCAAAACAAACAATCCAACTGAAAACAATGGATATACTATGCAAATACAGCATCCAAAAAAAAAAAAAATCACTTAGCACTTGCCTTCTTCCCATATTCCAGCTGTCACCTCCCACAGGAATTCTGGAGCCGCCACTGTGGACAAGAGCTTCTGCCTCTGAAAGTGGGCATTACTGCAAGGGCATGGGCATCCGGGTGGCACAGGTTACTCTCTTCATGCCATTCTTGGCCTCATGGTGGCTCTGATCTTTAGGGCTAAAGGCAGAAGCTTTCATTTCCTCTTCCAGTACCTTCCGCGGTCTTTCTCTCTCTCTTTTCCTTCCCCCAGCCCCACCCTGACATTTACTGTGAATAGGCTCTGACTGGGTCTGTGTGGGTCAAATGGACAACTGTGGTCCAATCAGCTGGGCCCAGGATATAGGATCAAGTTCAATGAGCATGACTGTAGGGAGCCAGCTTCCTGTGAGTGAGTATAGAGTGTGGGAATTTAAGGGGGGGGCATTGCAAGTTGGGCACAAGGTCCCAGAATAGTCTATTCTGGGCAGGGCCGTCTCTGTTATTTCTTTGTATTGCACATTTCATACAGTGCTGAGCACACATATGTGACTCCCAGAACCTACAGGCAGACTGATGGATCGATTACAGTAGCATTTTTACACTGGAAAAGAACATCTACCATTGCAGTGATAATAAAACTAGTTACCGGGCAGTATTAGGGGACCAAGATTTCTCATCATCCTCAAGTAACACTGGACAAAGAGCCAGTTAAGTGATGCCATTGCAGCCCCCATGTTTCCCCTCCAGGGGCTGAACTGAACCCCAGTCCTCACTCTCCATACCCTCTGAAAGAAGAACATTTTCAAGAAAGTCAGAACAATCTATTCCCCATCCCCTTCCCAGCCCCAACCATCACAAATAAACCTCCTCCACTATAAGGTAATTGTATCTATAGCAAGAGCCACTTACAACTAAAAGGTGTATTTAAGGAAGGAAGGGAGTTCTTGCTGCAAAGGTTTTATGGCTGGATGGTCATTGCTTAGGTTTGCCTGGGGGTAATAAGGCTAAAATCAAGCCATGAGTCAAAGGAGCAACCAAAATCTGAGTCAGATCTCCAGGCTGGGTTACAAGTACAGCAGTGTTTCCCAAAGTGGGTGCCAGGAAGCACTGGTTATAGGGGACATCATGAGAAAAACAACAACAAAAGAATCTTGTGGTTAAGTCAGAACCAGGAGATCAGAATCAGCTCGCTGAGCCAGAGACTGGAAGACAGAAAAGCTCAGAACAGAGTAACGAAGAAGCTCCAGAGGTCAGGCTCAGAGGGTAGAGCAGAATGACGGCCCAGCCGTGTAAAGACTACAGTAGAGGTCGAGACAAAGTGCTCAGAGAGTACTGGGGAAGGAGAGAGGAATCATACCAGGGAGACCTAGGACAATTTCCCAGACTGGGACGTGTGCCTCGCGCGCAGTAGGCATTCATGTAGAATCAGTGATGTAGACAGGATTGGAGCAGCACTTGGGGGAATGGCAGATGGGCAGGCAGGAAGGTCATTTTGGGCAGAGGACACATTTGAACAATAGCCTGGAGCGTGGGGTTGGTTCCACCTGCAGGTGGTTGGAAAGGGGGGCGTGAGGCTTCAGCTTCGTGCGTTCTCAGCATCTCCCCAGGGAAGGGAGAGTGACTTTCAGCCTCGTGCTGTTTCAGGGCACAGCCTTGGAATGAAACAGGACCCGCCACCCTCATCAATGCCAGCTTTTGACTGAGATTGGGCCGAGACGGGGCCAGGCAGCCCCAGTTCCCGCCTGCACAAAGCGGACACCCGACCTCCCCTGGCGTGTGCCACCTGTGCTCGGCAGAGCCGAGTGTCCATTACTCTGAGCTGCAGGCTCCCAGGCAGGGCCCCCCTGCTTTGTTCACTGCCGCTCCTTTGAGCCAGAAGAGCAGCGGGGCTGGAGTCTCCTCCCCAGCCCGGACGCTTGCTTTGTTCTGCAGGACAGCTCTGCCGTTGTGCGCCTCAGTCCGCGTTCCAGGCCACTGAGAGTGGGAGATGCTGTGTCCTCAGTTTAAAAGGCTCCGGGGCTCTTGGGTGGGAAGGGAGGGTGGAAAACATTGTAGAGTAAGAATGTCTATGGAGAGTGCAAATGCCCAGCACCGAGCCTTTTGGCAAGACTTTCAATGAAACTTCACGTTCAAAGCATAACATAGAACAAAATTAGAAAGCTTCCCCTTCGTGCAGTAGTACTCAGGAGAAACCAAAGAAGCCTAGGAGACATTAATTAGAGTCAGAATCATTTCCTGGCCTCCTCCAGGGATCAACCTTTAAATTTTTGGGTTTTCCTGCCTGTAAGACGGGCCACCTCAGTCCACAAGGCAGCCCTTGTGACATGTAATGAAAGTGTTGATAAAGACAAGCAGAGAAGATGAGCGTATCTGGTGAAGACTGGGAAACTTGAGCAAATTCCCCCATCCCAAACGATCCTTCCAGCAACTGCTGATGAAAGTGAACAGAGGTATTTCAGTACTTTGGTCAGGGAGATGTTCTCAGCTGCCATCCTGGCTCGACCATCTGTCTGCTGGTCAAACTGGGTCAAAATACTTATCTCACCCTCCTGTTAAGTGGGGATAATCACATCTACTTGACAAGTAGTTGTGAAGCTTCGGTGAAATAAGGTATAAAACATTTAGTGCAATGCCTGTACCTCACAAGTGCTCAATAAATGTTAGCCCTTCAGGGTGAAAAGCACTACCCTACCTGTCAAGACTGTCCTTAATTTTTTTTATGCTTATCTCTTCATTTAGAGAGAGAGAGAGAGAGAAAACACAAGTGGGGGAGGGGAAGAGAGTGAGGGAGAGAGAGAGAATCCCAAGTAGGCTCCGCACTGTCAGTGCAGAGCCCGATGCGGGGCTCGAACTCATGAACTGCGAGATCATAACCTGAGCCAAAATCAATAGTCTGACACTTAACCAACTGAGCCACCCGGGCGCCCCAAGGCTGTCCCTTTTATACCAAACATGTGGGTACATACATTCATAGCCTTTGATCCAGCAACCCCCCTCCCAGAACTCGCCTTAAGAAGCTATACCACCAAGAGAAAAAATACAACAGGAAAAAAAAAAAAAAAAAAAACAAAACTGGAACAGCTAAATGATGAGGTATACTCATTATAAAACATCCATTTTATGGACTATTCTGCAGCCATTAAACAGTGTTAAAAAGTGTTACAAAGAATAAACAGTGTTAAACAGTGTTACAAAGAATAGGCAAAAGAATTTTCAAAAAGAAGAACAAAACTGAACCTTATTTCAAGATTGACTGTAAGGCTACAGAAATCAAGACAGTATGCTATTGGCATAAGGATAGACCTGAATGAATCAAAACTGAGCGTCCAAAAATACACTCTTATATTTAGTTATACTTAGGGTCAACCAATGTTTTTTTTAACATTTTTTATTTTTGAGAGAGAAAGAGAGCATGCAAACACATGAGTGTGGGAGGGGCAGAAGGAGAGCGAGACCAGATCTGAAGCAGGCTCTGCACTGAGAGCAGTGAGCCCGATGCAGGGTTCAAACTCACAGACTGTGAGATCATGACCTGAGCCAAATTTGGATGCTCAACCGACTGAGCCACCCAGGTGCCTCTATGGTCAAGTGATTTTTGACAAAGGTACAGAGGCAATTCAGTGAAGAAAGGATAGTCTTGCCAACAAATGGTCGTGGGACAGTTGGAGAGCCACATGCAAAACCCAAAACACTTAGATCTCACATTACACCAGACACAAAAATTAAGTTAAAAGTGATCACAGGCCTAAACATAAGAAGTAAAAGTATAAAACTTTAGAATACAACAGAGGAGAAAATTTTTGTGACTTGGGATTAGACAAACATTTCTGAAGTATGATACCAAAAGCATAATCTGTAAAAGAAAAAAAAACAAACAACTGATACATTGGACTCCATCAGAATGAAAGAGGTTTTCTCTTCAAAAAAAATAGCACTAAGGAAATGAAAAGCCAAAAGGGAGAAAATACTTGCAGATAGTGTATCTAACAAAGGACATAAGTCCAGAATATATTTAAAAGCCCTTATAACCAGAAACAAGAAGAAAAACAACCTAATTTAAAAATGGGCAGAATATTTGAAGTCACTTCACCAAAGAAGATATATAAAGGGTAAATGCACAAGAAGAAATGTTCCACGTCATTAGTTATTAGGGAAATGCAAACTGAAACCAATGAAATACCACCTTCCATCCACTTTAAAGGCTGTAAACAAAAAGAGAGACAATAACAAGTGTTGGCGAAGATGAGGAGAAATTGGAACCTTCATACCTCGCTGGTGGGAACGTAAAATGGTGCGGCCACTTTGGAACACCTTGGTCGTTTCTTTACAAAGCTAAACAGAGTTACCATACGACTCAGCAATTCCACTCCAACTTATCTATGTCCATGTAAAAACATAGGTTTACAGCACAGTAAACAGCCAAAAATTGGGAACAATCCAGGTGTCCATCAACTGGTGAGTAGCCAAACGAAACGTGATATCTCCACACAAGAGATATTATTCAGGAGCAGACTACTGACATATACTACAATGTGGATGGACCTCAAAAACATTTTACTAAGTAACATATGCCAGACACAAGTTTAGATAAAATTTCTAGGAAATACAAATCTCTTAGAAAGCAGATCAGTGCTTTCCTAGGACAGGGGATGAAACCAGGAACTACAAACGGGCACAAGGGAAATTGGGGAAAATGGAATTGCTCTAAAACTGGATTTTAGCAATGATTGCACAGTTATATAAATTTGCTTACTTTATAAATTTATAAATTGACTAACAGTCCTATAATGATACACTAAAATGGGTGGATTTTATTGTATACAAGTTACGCATCCACATAATACTTTAAAGGTTATGTAGCAACATGAGTAAATTATGATGTTAAGTAAACATAAGAAAGCTAATGCAAAATACGTAAGTATTTAAAAGCCGTGAATGGTTACAACCAATGGGTGTAATCAGAATAAAGATGGAGGAACTATGGCGCAATAACACGAGAAATTTTGTGCGTGTGTCTTTTAACAAAATGTTCCTTAATCACTTTTTGTTATTTTAAAAAAGACAGAAGACAAGACAGACTGCTTTGCACTTGGTCCTTTCGCTTTGCAGGGGGGAGGGGGAGGGCATAATAACACCTCCTACTTCTCTAGTTCTTTTCTTCTGCATTGCCAGAGAGCTTTACAGACGTTAGCTCATTAATCCTCAACAATCCATGAAGCAGGCAGAGAATAATATTACCTCCCCCACCGCACTTATTCTGATTCATTTAAAGGGTAACTTATTTGAACTCATGATGAGGGCTTTCTGCGAAGCCAGTTATAATCATATTTTTAGGTATTCTAAATCTTCGCGTATGTATACACCAGAACCAATGGATTACATTTTAACCACCGCCTCCCGAACCAGGCTATTTCTGCCCCCTTCTCATTGTCCTCTTATCCACTCTGAGCTAAAGCTGAGGTGTCCTGTTACCTGGGCTTCAAAACAAAAAACACTCAGCCTGCTGAATGCTTCTGGTGGACCAAAATGGAGTATGTTTCTGTGCTATCCTCAACTTCTCTGGACCACAGAAATGAATGTTCAGGAGCCAGCTTAGCCAGTTGATGGATAACGCTTCATGTTGCTATGGTTAAGGACTCACTTCCTCTCCACCACAAACAGGTGAGGTCCCATGTTGGAGAACAAATTATTCCTAAATAACAAATCCTGAAGAATGTCCTTGTTACATAAGAATTCCACCATATGTACTGTCCCCCCCACTTCATTTACCAAGTGACCTCCCTCCATTTTTTCAAGCCAAGAGCCGGTTAAAACATCTTTCCTTTTTCTCCCTCGCGTCTCCTTAAGTAATTTCTCCCTCCTCCACACTACGAAGCATCCCATGCTGTAATGGGTACAGACCTCCACTTTTCTCCTTATCGGGCTGCATTATGAAGTATATTTGCTTATGTGCTTGTCTCCCTCAGACTGTGAATTCACCGAAAAAGAGTTAATGGCACAGTCATCTTTGAATCCCAGCACATGGGGATGGCGGTGATAGTGATGATCATATTAGCTGCCAGGACTGACGTAACAAATACCACAGAGAGGGTGGCTTAAACAACAGAAATTTATTTTCTCGCAGTTGTGGAGACTAGAAGTCCAAGCTCAAGGTATAGGCAGGGTTAATTTCATGCTCTCTCTTCTTGCCTTCCAGATAACCATCTTCTCTCTGTGTCTTCACATGGTTTTACCCTGTGTGTGTCTGTGTCCTAATCTCCTCTTCTTATAGGGACATTAGTCATATTGGATTAGGACCCACCCATATGAGATCATTTTACCGTCATTACCTCTTTTTCTTTTTTAATGTTTATTTATTTTTGAGAGAGAGAGTGTGAGGGGGGAAGGGCAGAGAGAGAAGGAGACAGAATCTGAAGCAGGCTCCAGGCTCTGAGCTGTCAGCACAGAGCCTGACGTGGGGCTCGAACTCACGGACTGTGAGATCATGACCTGAGCCGAAGTCAGACACTTAACTGAGTGAGCCACCCAGGTACCCCTGTAATTACCTCTTTAAAGGTCCTGTGTCCAAATACAGTCATATTCTGAGGTACTGGGGTTTGAGACTTCAACAATGAATTGTAGGGTGGGGAGTCAGGGGGAGGGAGGACACAATTCAGCCCGTAACAATGGTGATGTGGAGGATGATAACAGCTGCCATTTATTGAGTGCTTACTATATACCCGACACTTGACTTTCCACCTGCTATCTCTTTTACTCTTCAATGATCCTATAATTATGATCAATATTTTGTCCTCCCTATTTTACACATAAGGGAACCAGGTTTAAGGAGATTAAGTCACTTACCCAATGTCAGAGGGTTAATGTGTAGTGGAAATGAAAGTCAATCCAAGTTATTTTGCCTCCAGAATTACCCTAATCACCATGTTATGATACATGGTACATAACAGAAGTGCAGTGTATGTTTGAAGAAAGAAGGACCGAATAAATGAATGGAGTAATGAAGAACATGGACATGTGACATTTAGATTCCGTTGTACTACAGACCACATCATAGTTCTGAAAACTTACGTAAATCACACGTTAAGTTTGATAGATGGTTATCCTAAAAGGGAACTTCATTCTTGTCTTCTGATAACAGATTTTTAAAGGGATTCCATCAAATTTAAAATCTAGTACTTTTTTGCTTAAAAAAATAAGAGCTGCAGGGCACCTGGACTGCTCAGTCGGTTGAACGTCTGACTCTTGAGTTAGACGCAGGTCACGATCTCACGGTTCCTCGGTTTGAGCCCCACGTCAGCCTGTGTGCTGGCAGCACAGAGCCTGCTTGGGATCCTCTCTCTCTCCCTGCTCCTCCCCTGCTTGAACTCTCTATCTCAAAATAAATAAACTTAAAAAAATACAAATGAAAGCTGAAGTCATACATTCAAAGAACTATAGAATCAGCAGAAATTTCACACGTCATCAGTTTCAAATTTCGTCTTTTTCAACTGAGGAAACAAAAGCTCAGTGAGGTTAGCTGACTTGCTGTTACTTTATTAGACTAATAACACATTAATTATGCATCATCGTTCTCCCTATTTATCATCCCTGCGCTCTTAGGTGTGGAGTAATCAAATTAGGTTCTCCTTTTCCCCAAGATCATTCCAGAGTAGTTGGGGGGTTAGAAATGTCAAAGGGTCATAGTAGGGGAAAATCAGCAACCTTTCGAAGTCACCTTCCAAATTCTTTTCCCATTTGCCTCCCCACCGCCCGGCAAGTGCAACTCATCCAAACTAGAGAAAGGGGGCTTTTGCTCCCCTCCCGTGGCTGGGAGGAATATTCCCTAACCGTTGCTGATGAAAAGCAAAGCAAACTTCTCCAAAATTCCCAGAAAGATTAAGCAAGCACATGTATGGAGTGCTGCTAGGAAACAACTTGTGTTCATAGCCCCACTACTCCTGACAGCATCCCCTACCAGGGTGCTGAGCCCGGCAACAGAACATGGAAAACCACAGGTCTCTAAAGACAGAAAGGAACTCACAACTTATTTAGTCCAACTTCCTTAGAGGAGGAAATGAAGTTGTAGGGGGTGAATAACTAACCCAGAATTGATCAGGCAGTTAATGAGATTATTGGAACCAACAGGTCTCTTCCAGGGAAGAAGTAGGCAGACTGCATTAAGTGCCTCCCACACCCAGCATCCTTCTTATAGCTGGGCAGTATTTTCCAAAATGTGGTCTGCGTGCCATTCATGGTTACACAAGATGTTTTTAGCAATTGTCTTTTAAAATGAGGGGCGCCTGGGTGGCTCAGTCAGTTGAGTAGCTGACTTCGGCTCAGGTCATGATCTGCCGGTTTGTGAGTTTGAGCTCCACATCGGGGGCTCCGTGCTGTCAGTGCACTTTGGATGCTCTCTTCCCTCCTCTCTCTGCCCCTCCCCTTCTCAGACTCTCTCAAAAATAAACATTAAACAAAGTTTTTTTAATAAAATAAAATGGGCCAGTATTTTTTTTTTTTTTTTGGTAATAGCTATGTATTTGTTTCAATTGATACGAGAACAAAATAATTATCCCACAAAAGCTATGACGGGTAAAACTGATTTAAAAGAGATGAACAACTTGATTCAAAATACATTCATTTAGATGTTCTGGAAAGTGAGTTGACTTAAAGAAAAAAGTCCAAAAATAATATTATAGATGGTACGATGACAGGACAAAAATCATGAGGTGGTGTGCAATTTGAAATGTGGGGCATGCTGAACAGGACACTTCTCTCCTTTTCATAGATGCATTAACTGGTGGGTGGAGAAGAGATGGTATCTGCCCGTAAATACAACAAAAATATATTTACTTCTAGTTCGGGGATCTGGTCTTGCCCTGTCCTTAAGCACCAGGACCACTCATTTATGTGCCCTGGTCATGGGATTCCAATGCCTTCAGGGTGGCCATCAGACAGACCTTTAGATGAATATTGTAAATACGTTGTGAGAACAGCCATTGTAATGAACTTTTATTGATACACTTAAACGTCTGGTGCTGAAATGATGAACCAGAAAAGATCCTGTGGCAAATGTTCTCATGGCGTTCTGTCACTTATCAGATCCCGGTCTTTCATCTGAAAATTGGCAGATTGGACAGCAACCAGTCTACACTTGTCTATACAACTGCCGTTCTGACATGTTTACTATGAAAAAACACACTTTGTTTTTATAGGATGAATAATATCCTCAAAGGGCAACTTAGGTTTCTCGTTGCCCAATTTAAGCTGGTCCCAGATATCCTTAGCCTTTAAGTAATCCCTTTCTTTACTTACAATGTCTCATTAAGTCCTCAAAATTCACGAAGTTGAGTAATGAGTTAAGGCAAGGCTTTCTGCAGAGTTTTTCTGGGGCTGTTTCCTCATTCACAAAGTGCTCACCTTCAAGATTTGGGTCTGGGACATTTGAAATCAACAAGCAGAGGCTTAAACCACCCCTGGCCCCACTCCCTCAGAGGAGGAGCAAGCATTAATGTGAAGTGTGTGGGCCCAAAATTCTGTACCCCAAATCCTCTTACTTAGTCCAGTGCCTAGAGGCCCACGGAAAGTCCCCCACAGACAGTCCATCAAATCTTCCACTCCTACAGAGAGACTTGTGGTAATGTTTTCTTAGAGTCATGATGTCAAAGGAGCATCCCAAAACAATTTGGAAAGATGTGAGTTCAACCCTGTGGTCAGATCTCACAAGCATCTGAATGGCATGCAAGCCTACAACAAATTACAGGGCAATCCCCGGGCTGGCTTTCAAAACTTCTCAGGGAACGTATGTCCAAGGGCCCTTGTAGAATGTTGCACTCTGCTTTGTGTTAAATAGAGTTTAAGACAAGACATTCACCTGGTCTTAAAAATGTATCCTTCTTACCTCTGAACCTCCCTTTAGTCAGAGGCCGTTAAGACCATCGTAGCTAAGACCTTACAAGTGTTCCCGCCGAATACAAGCTGATTAGAGTCTCACAAGATAAACACAGCTCCGCTCCTGGAGTGAAGTTAAGGGACTAGTGCCTCGCTGGCACTCCACCATCTCACCGGGGCCGAGCCCCCACCCAGCCCAGCCTTCTCGTTCTTTCTACCTGACTCTGTGGTCTTTTCCCGGTTTCACTGTATAAATTCTGGAGCCCACAGTGGAAGCAGCACTTCTTGTCTGGCTTGTGGTCTTGGCTGGCTTGCCTCTCACTCCAAGCTCCAGCTCTCACCTGGTCTCTCTTTGCTCCTACCCAGCTCTCACACCCAACTCCCTTATTACTGTCAATTTCTCCCCACTCCCATGGCCTGAGGGCCTCCTTCCACCTCTCCTCTGACTGGAAACTGAAGCCTTTCCTTCCAATGAAACACTTTCCTGCTAGCTGGAGAACTTTACACAACACATTTGAAGACCCAGTTGCTTCAAGTTGACATTCTGTATTCACCACAGAAGAGAGATTTCCATAATCTCACAGGAGATCTTCTTCAAGGGCAAACCACCTCAAAAGGAATTTGGGTGGGAGACATAACCCTTGGAAATTTTCTTTAAAAACAAGAAGAAAGTAGTAGAAAAAATATACCTTAAAAGGGATATTTAATATACAAAAATGTATCTTGTATTTTGGTATCATCACAGGTAAGGTGCCTCTTACCAGATATTGCTAACACTTTCTGACCAGTCCACGTCTCCTGCCGCGTGGGCAACAGACCAGGTGAGCCTGCCTCCCCAGACTCAGCTGGTTGTACCCAGCAAGGACATTGGTCTCAGGGATGGCCCATGGGTAGCCTGTGACACTGACTGACTCAACAGCTAAAGTCAACTGACTCAAGTCAAATCCTTCTCAGGATTTAGAGAAAGACACCCAGATGTAAGTTAGGTATGGTAGCTGGACCTGGATGACCATGCAGATTTGGGGACTGAATGGCCATCTTGGGCTGTGTGTGTACAAATAACCAGAAATAGCCAGCTGGCAAGGAGGAAGATAAAGGAGACAACATACAGAGAGAGAGACTTTGCTGTGAGGGGGAGAGTTGGAAATGTGAAAAGAGCACGTCACAGAGATGTCTTGATTCATGCCTTTCCTGAGGGTGGGTTCCTTGGCTCTTCCCAGGCTCCCATGCATATATGCCCTTTCAATAAACTCCATTATTCCTAAAACAACATGAGTTGAGTCTGTGTTCCTGATTACGATAAAATTGGTAGAAGCACCAAGTGAGTTAGTCTGTGGGACACTAACCTGGGTGACCAGCAGAGCCCTCTCCCAGGGCAGGTTGGTTAGTGACCCCTCCTCAACGCTGGCTTGGACATCAGCCCAGGAGATGCACCCAACCATATTCAGTTCTCAGACCAGGACATCGGTCTCTGCCATTTTGCTTTAAAGGAGTTGCCCATCTCTTGCACATCCATGCTAAATCTCTCTAGTATAGATTCACAGACACTTGGTATAGGAATGAAATGATACTATCATGTCCAACCACTCACCTCAGAGGTTGAATCACCTCCGTAGATCTCTGGTCAATCATTTTCCAGTGACAGAAAATTATAATAAAATCACTTCCACAGCTACCATTTATTGTACCATTTATTGAGCACCTGCTATGTGCTAGGCACTATGCTAACCACTCTACAAGCATCTTCGTTTTTCTCAAAATAGAAAATTTATGTTTTAAAGGAGAAACAGAAGCGAAGCAGCATTTATTAAGCACTTACTATGTGCCTTTCTCTTTATAGACACTATTTCATGTTATATGCTAAAACCTACTGGGATCATTTTCTTTTTTTTTTTTTTTTTTTTAATTTTATTTTTTTTTTAATTTTTATTTTTTTTAACGTTAATTTAATTTTGAGACAGAGAGAGGCAGAGCATGAACGGGGGAGGGTCAGAGAGAGAGGGAGACACAGAATCGGAAGCAGGCTCCAGGCTCTGGGCCATCATCAGCCCAGAGCCCGACGCGGGGCTCGAACTCACGGACCGTGAGATCGTGACCTGAGCTGAAGTCGGACGCTTAACTGACTGAGCCACCCAGGCGCCCCGTTACTGGGATCATTTTCAAATGAAGGAACTAGGGCTCAGAGAGCTCAAACTGTTGCCCACAACCACAGCCGCACATCTAGTTAATGGTGGTGTCAGTCAGAACCTTTTGCTCACATTGAAAAAATTCCTATCAACTTACGTAAAAATAGAATTTATTGGGAAGAGATGAGTAGAGCGTGGAATTGCAAACCACACCATAAGGAATCCACAATCCTTGATGATTCTCTTTAAAGACTGAAAGCAAATGGTGGGAAAATATAGCTTGAAGGAGATGCTTACTATACAAAACATAGTTCGCATTTTGGTATATGCTCATTGGTCAGGGCCCTGGTCAGGGAAGAATCAGTTCCAGCTGTTTTCCACCCTCATGTCACCCAGCTCAAGACAGTGTCCTGGGAAAAAGAATCTGACTGCGCCAACTTGGGTCACATACTCAACTCTGGGCCAGGGGTGAGTGGTACAACTTGATTGGCTGTCCCACCAAGACTGCTGTCAATGGGGAAATGTCATTTCTCCAAAAGAAATCAGGCTATTGCTTTTAGAATAAAGAGGAAGGGACTCTGGAAAGCAAAACAACAGATGCCTCCCACAGCGATGGAACTGGCATTCAAACATCGTTTCCACCGCTTTCTAGTCTGAGGAATAACAAACTTGTCTTTATATAGGATCAACACCTGTTTCCCTCCAACTTCTCCTTATTGGTCCTGAGGTTCCAACTTGGAGTCACACAACAGCAGCCTATTCTTTGTTGCATCTGACAGTCCTTCAATTATTTGAAGGCAACTAGCATACTCTCCTCCCCACGCTGCCCCAATTCCCCAGCGCTAGTCTCCTCAAATCTGGCTATAAATATTTCTGGTTCTGTAAACTCTTCCTCACATGATATGGTTTGAGCATCTTCTCCCCTGGTGATTCTCCTTAACACCTGCTTCAGATTTTTTTCTTTTCCCATTTAAAGCACGGGGGCCAGAGGAACTCAAGGGTAACACTTCTGATATGCTTTGTTCAAAGCAGAGTAGAGAAGAGCATGTCGGAATTACAGAACCTTAAAGACCAAATGGTCATTTGCCTTCACTTTCTGCCTGATACAGGCTCTAGTGCCTAATGAGCCTAGTTCTGCATCTTAGTATTGCTATTAGTTAGCTGTATACGTCAGGTAAGTTATTTATGCTTTGTGGGTAGCTTCCTTCCCTGGTACCTGTAATCATAACACATGCCTATAGACGCTGTAATTATTCAATGAGACAATGCATGTAGAGTATTTCCACAGTGCCTACCCCATAGCAGACCCTTGGCATACTTACTACTATTACCATTTATTATTATTACTCTGTCCCAAGAAAGTGGCCATTCAGCCTTTCTATGGCCACTGAAAGTGGGTCATTGCCAGAGAAACCATGTCTGTCCTTCAGAGTTTGCTTAAAGGCACAAGAAAGACAGACTGGTCAAAGAGCACAAAGGTCAGAGTTTATAGACACTATCAGACGGAAATATCATTTGGAAAATAAAAACAACCTTGTGGGAGAATGTGCAATGCTATAGGGTAAGGAAACAATGGTACTTCTCTTTGGGTAGGTTAAGTGCAAGTTAACTTTGCTTTCCTTCCCCCCCCTCCCCCCAGGATTCTCAGGAAGCAGTCATTATTTCAGAATCCACGAAGACCAAGTTCTCATTATCAAGGGTAAAAACCAGCATGCAAATATTTGTCTTTTTTTTTTTTTTAAGATTGTTTTAAGTAATCTCTACACCCAATGTGGGGCTCAAACCCTCAACCTCGAGATCAAGAGTTGCACACTCCACCAACTGGGCCAGCCAGGCACCAAACAGATATTTGTCAATACCCAGTAATTAAAATGGCTTCTCACACCCATAGTAAGCTCTGCTCACACGACTTTCAAACTTGGATTTCCTGCTCCCGTAACTAATTAGGCAAATAAAACAAAGCAGGCCTGGAGTATACATGTATATGCCCTGGAAATTGGCCATCACCTTTACTGCACTGAGACGCTGCTCAGAATGGCTAGAAAATGGTGGGGATGAAGGTAGTGGTCTCTGTATGGTGATCAGTGGTTTCAGAAACAACTGCAAACTTATTCATGTATGTATGTATTTATATATTTATTTATTTTGAGAGAAAGAGAGAGAGAGAGAGCGTGCACAAGAGCACGTTAGAGGAACAGAGGAAGAGAGAGAATTTTAAGCAGGCTCCACGCTCAGTACAGAGCCCGACGCAGGGCTCCATCCCAGGACCTGATCGTGACCTGAGCCAAAATCAAAAGTCAGACACACAACTGACTGAGCCCTCCAGGCACCCTGACAACCGCAGACTTTAAAGTGTTTGTAGCAGTAAGGCGTCATTAAGGGGATAGTTAAGAGAACTGGGTTGGAGTCAGAAACAATAACTAGATTGTGTGACTTCCCATTTGTCCACAGAGGACCAACTCTGAGACTTCATCATGGTCTTATGAACCCTGGCAGTGTGCCTGTCTCAGAACAAGAATGCAAAGCTGAATGAATGAACGAATCAACCGCCTAAGTTCAGATCCCAGCTCTGCACTTAACCACGTGTGATCTTATGCAAGTTCTGGAACTTCTCTGTGCCTCGAGCTTGTCTATAAAATGGAGATCATAATAATACCTGTCTCAGGATTGCTGTGGAGACTCAATGAGAAAATGTGGACAGTTGAGAACAGCACATTCCCCATAGTAGGAGCTTGCTACCTGGGAGCTGTGATTGCTCTGACTCTCCAATATCATTACCACTGACTTTGGATCAGTCCTGGTACATGGTCTGTACACAATAATCCTCACGTTGCACAGATACCCAAAGAGTTAAACTGCTACATTAGCAGCTGTGTTACCACCAGCAATGGTCAACAATGAGACAGCTAAGTTTTTGTTTGCTTGTTTGTTTCTGCCAATTGAATTTTAAGATCCTTTGCTTCACTATAATTAAGTCTTTGAACTGGCAAGTCTCTTTCTATGTAATCACCAGCTGCCAATTCTCCCTTGCCTTCCCATCTCACTAACAGGACTTCAGTGATGTGCCCCCAGTGATGGACTTCAGAGCTTTGGGAACACACAGGGGAAGGGGAAGCACCTATCATTTATCTGGAGGTGACTTAAATAATTTCTGCAACAAAGAGAGACAATGTGAAAGAAGGGGAGGTTTTGGTTTTTGTTTTAAAGAAAACTAACTCGGTAAAAAAAATTTTTTAAGTTTATTTATTTTGAAAGGGGGGGGGCAGAGAGAGAGGGAGAGAGAGAGAATCCCAAGTAGGCTCCATGCTGTCAGCGCTGAGCCAGATGAGGATGTGGGGCTCAAATTCGTGAACCGTGAGGTCATGGCCTGAGCCAAAATCAAGAGTCGGATGCTTAACCAACTAAGCCACCCAGGTGCCCCTGAGTTGGTAAATTTTTAAAAATTAATTACTTGGAAATGTTAGAGTTCTGAGCTTGTTTCAGCCATGTACCCTACAATATTGCAATCAATTTTCAGATCCCAATCTCCCTTGACTTGATTCTCTCCCTTTTCATCAATGATTCAGTATGATACAGGCAAGTTAAAGTGATGTACCAAAAGCCCCTTGGAATCAAAAGGAAGCCATGTGATGCATGTGGGTCTATGTGTAGACTCTCCATTATACTATATATATTATGTATATAATATTATCCTAATATTCTATTATTTTAACCACACAATTACTTTCTTTAATTATGTTTTACCAGAACAACACTTTTAACTTTTAAAATATACAGATTATGTACAATTTATTGAGGAAAACCCCCAGAACTTTACTTTTCTGGTGTCTTCCGTAACTGTGCTAATAAAAGTAGCTAACATTACTAGACTGTCTCAAGCCAGACACCGTCCTTTAAGGAGCCTATCTTTTGCTCTTAATAATATTATGGCCTCCTTAAAAAGAAAAAGGGGGGGCAGTTGAGGGGAGGGTGGAAGGACTTTTCAGTTCTATTATCTTTGGCATTTTCTACCAGTCTGGAGTTTTCTCAGGTCTTGAGACAAGAAGCACATATTCATCTAAGACATTAAAAAAAAAAAAAAAAAAAGAGTCCTGAATGTCTTTACAGTTTCTTCCCTGAGCTGTCTAGAGGGAACTATTTATTTTGCCTCTTTACCTTGCAAATAGCTAACGGCTTCCAGCCAGGGCTCAACCCAACCCTTTTGTGCCCTGCAGCCATCGCTGTGTCTTTAAAAGAAAACCGATTCTCTGGAATGCTGTGCGTGCACATGCCTGTCCCACTCGGCAGGCCCCACCTGCTGAGCAGGTAAACCAGATCCTCCTGCCGGCCTCTGCAGCCACATTCCAGCCAGGCAAGCTCCTACTCTCTAATTGTTACCTGTCAAACAGGTCAACCAGGCACTTGGGTCTGGTCCAAACACGCGCATGTTCCCACGAAACCCTAAACCTGCAAACCTTTGACCTTTCTATAGTTTCCCAATTCCCTTGCTTATTTCAGCCGGGGCTGATGTAAACCCAAATGATGACTTTTTAACGGGCACATAGTTTCTTTTCTTCCCCCTCACCATGGATGGTAAAGCTGATCACGCAGTGTTTGGGGTTTCTGGACTAGCACACCGTGGTAATTGGAATTGACCAGAAGGCAAAGATCAGGGTAGCAAAGCTCCTGAAACGAAACCCACTAGCTCTAAATCACTCCTGGAAATCACAGGCTGTCCACCTGACCAAATGGAGAGTGAATTCCCTAGGGTGGATTAAAAAATGGAGGTGCCTCCCAGGTGAAAACTCGTTTCCTCTCCTTCCTGGCACTAGGCCGGCAGCCGAGAATGTGGCCTATCAGCCTCAGCCTCAGCCTTGCTGCTTGTGAGACCTTAAGTCACGGGAACCGTTTGGGCCTTGACTTCCTCTCTCTGGTAAAGAGTAGAAGGAGGCTACACAGGTTCTAAGGCCTCTTCGGGTTCCATTCCAAGTAGGGGGATCATGTCACAGGAATGCTGATGCCTCTTCATCCTTACTATTTGGGGCTGGGTGGGAGGCTTGGGCGCTGGATCAGCTTGGGGCCATCTTGATTAGGTTACCAGGTCTGGGCACTTTTCCTCAAGCATGGGTCTCCCCTCTTGGGAAACCTGGATGGAGTACAGGACATCCATCTGAACCTATGTTTGCCTCTGTATCTCACCTAGTGAGTGCAGTCCTTCTTAATTGGGAGAGGTGACTATCTCGATTGCTTTGGTAGTACGGACTATCCTTTTTCACTCTGCTGGTAATGAATTCAGACCCAAAACTACAGGCTCACCGAATCCCAATGCTTCATTTTGCAGATAAAGAATCTGAGAGCTAGAGAAGGGGTATGAGTTACCAGATGTCCCTCAGTTAGTCAGGCTTTACACTTAAGGGACTGTGGGAGTTAGTGAACGTTGTGGGCTAGGAGAATCACTGCCAGAGAAGCGACATCGGAAGATGCTCCCTCTCAAGACTGCTCCAATTAAGGAATGTCAAAAATCCAAGCAAAGAACACAAGCTCTCTCTTCCGAGATGGGTGGTGCTATCAGGCCCTTTGGCTGGGGCTGGGGCAGCAGGGGGAGGGGGCGGTGGGAGGTTCTCCTCTCGGGCTGGACAGGTTATTCTACAAAGAGCTAAGGATCACTGCATGCGGAGCAGGGTCTGGCACTTCCTGCTCGTTCATCCAGCTCAGACTTGTCTGCCAGAGCCAAACCTGCAGGGCTGGCTCCCAAGAGAGAAACTTCCTTGAGGCTCTGGCATGGTGGAGTCAGGCAGTCTGCAGGTCTGCTTAGCATCCTTCTCACCGGCTGCACAGTATACGGTGCATGGGCTTGAGGAGAGGGACTCCAACCAGAAGCCTGCCTGGTTTGGTCCCCAGGGTGCCATTAACTCACGAGGGCTGCTCTACGCCGTGGGCGCCAGGACCCCCACTCCCCCCGCCCCCTGCCCAGACAGACACACAGAAAGGGGTTATATGGACGGAGGGGGGCTTCAGAGGTCAAACTGGACGAGCGGGCCCTTTGTCTCCTTGTGAAGACCTTCTGGAACGTGTAGACCACTACGTGTTTGCTTTAAAATAAACATTACGCAGTATTTACACAACATACCTGATTAGCATTGTTTTCTCATTCCCAAACACAAAACTTTCCACACATAATGAGTTGTTCAGCCGTCAGCTTCCATCAAGTGCCACACATCCTGATTTTCATACTCTTCCCCAGTTCCCTCCGCCACGTATTGACTATGGAACACTGAACCCGTTATAGGGGCTTCCTGAGCCCTTAGGTTCCTCAACGGCATGATGGGAACACTGTCCTACTGAGGACGTGGCTGCACTGTGTGGAAGAAATGACATGGCGTTTCCTGCTTGGTATGAGGCTTCACACATAATGTGCATTTAATGGCAGCTGTTTTTGTTGCCGTGACCGATGTAAAACTTATCAAAATAGTGACCCACGTGGCCCAGTTTCAGAATGGTAGTTCTGATGATCAAAACGTAACTTCAGAGTAACTCGGAATTCTTTACTTGCTGGTCTCCAACACCGTGAAGGGGGTCTTCTCACACACCATAGCAGCCCCCTGTCCACATGTTGCCTTCAATTCCAGGCTCCTTCCCCTGCCGTCCCTCGTACTTCTCGCTGCCTCAACTCATCATGTGTTGGCAAGCGAGGTGGGGTTGAAAACAGATTTTAGCATCAAAGACTCCAAAGCCTGATTAGAAAAGGCACACTCTGAAGGAGAGGGTGTTTTCGGTCATGGCTTGGGATCTTCTCCACCCTCATCCTCCTCTGTTGGCTATAGATCATCCAAATGACCACATGGCAGTAGTGATATTGGGTGACTGTCCCTCCCTCACCCTTTCTTTAGGTCACCACACTGATCACAAAGCAGGCTTTCAGAGCAAGGAGTCTAAAGGCTGAGAGAATCTACCAACGGGGTAATCTGGCTCCCAAATCCTCAAGTGTTGACAGCTCTCGTTAAAGCCCTGCCTTTTCTAAAATCAGAATGGCCCGGGGCTACCCCGAGCACACTCTACAGGGCAGGGTCAGAGCCCTGCCCCCGGTAAAAGCAGCCTGGCCTCTGGGGTGGACAAGGAGTTCTGCGGACATTTGGCCCAGGGGTTGATAAGGAAGTAAATCAGTCAAGGTCCTACCCGGAACAGAGGGTGTACTCAACAAATAGTTGTTGAATTCGGGCTGACTGGGCCCCATACATCCAATGAATCACCAAAACTTTTCAATTTTACCCCCTAAATCTCTCATATCTATTGACTGCTTCACATTCTCCTTGCTCTGCCTCCCACTTAGAGCACTGAGGTTTTGCATTTGAATTAATGCAACAGCATCCTAACAGCTTCTAAGAATGGTTTAGGTGGTCTTTGATGGTCTAGCTGAGAATTCTCTCTGCAGCCTCACTCCTGGCCACTCCCCATCTTGGATCTGGGGGACACCACACCTGCCTGGGACACCCTCCCTGCCCAACCCCTACCCATCCCTATGCATCACTGTCTTCAGGAGTGTCTACACTCTACCAAAACCAGTTTGGAACCCCCTCTCAGGCTCTTGCCAGTACAATGACAGGCAGACGTTCCATCCAGGTCACTACTGCAGACTGTTCGATGGGCTGTTCAATATGCGTTTTCTCATGTGATCTGTAGGACCACACAGGTGTGACCATGCCCCCTTGACAGATGAAGAAACTGAGTATCAAGACATGAAACAACTCGCCTACAGTCAGCCAGCTGAGACAGAGGCAGAGTCTATGTTAATCCAGATCTATGGGACTGAGGCCTACGCTTTTAATTCTACAAGAAGCTATCCCAACAATACTCAACTCACTCTGTAATTAAACAAGTCAGGGGTCAAATAATTAGTTAATGAGGCTCTGAGGCAATAATGAAGGAGATCAAGAGATTCTCGTGAGCATGAGAGAAATTCAAATTCAAATTCAAGTGAACGTGTGACTTTTCAAAGGAAGGTGTCTGGGTCCTTTGGGAGCAGTTGCTGTTTGAGCCACACTAGACTAGCCAATTTAAAAAATATATATACTTGTTTTATTTTTTATTTTAGAGAGAGAGAGAAAGAGAGTGCACGAGCAGTGGTGATGGGTGGAGGAGGGGCAGAGGGAGAGAGAGAGAATGCTGAGCAGGCCCCATGCTCAGCGTGGAGCTGGTCTCAGGGCTCAATCCTATGACCCTGGAATCATGACCTGAGCCACATTAAGAGTCAGACATTCAACTGACTGAGCCATCCAGGCACCCCTAGATTAGTCATTTTTACTCACATAAGTATTTAAGACACTCTTACAGTCACATTCTGAAGAACTTTTTTACAATGATTACAAATGAAATGGGGGGTGGGGGGACAGTGCCTGGCTGGCTCAGTCAGTACAGCATGGGACTCTTGATCCCAGGATCGTGAGTTCAAGCCCCAAGTTGGGTGTGGAGCCTACTTTAAACAAACAAACAAACAAACAAACAAACAAATAAATAAAATTTTGGGTACAGACACATATTTTTGCTTTGAGGTTAGACACTAGCAATTAGAAAGTTTTAGGAGGGAATGAGTTCTGAAAGGCAGTCCTCCAAAGGCTGAGATGTAGGGAGTGGCCACAGTGGCCACAGAGAAAGAGACCACCCAGAGACTAACAGGAAGAGCCTGGGGGAGGATGACACACGGAGGGGCTCTGGGAGGTGTGTGGGGGACACAAGAATGCCAGCACCCTATCTTTCCAAAGACCCCCGGTGCTCCTGAGCTCAGAGACAAACTAAATTTGATGCAGAAGAAACAAGCTGTCCTGGGACTGGTGGTGGTTAGAGACATGGCGGAGGGAGCTTGAATCTGAACTGCTTTAACCAGCATGGGAAGACGAATAGCATGCACCAAGTGCTGCCTAATGTCTTACCTGGATACTCCTGAGAGGGCTTCGGGATTAAATGTCTGAGTTGATGCCAAGAAGGACATGAGGACATCAACTGATCTGGCTTCCTTCCCTTCCAGAGAATGAGAGTCAACATGACTTAGCCATGGGCTTTGATTGGAAATAAATATGAACAGGAGCAGACAATTAAGACTCTAAGTGTGAAGGGAGTCGCATCCGGTTGCTTTGGCTCCTTCCCACCCTGTCTTCACTTTGTCCCACAGCCCTTGCCTGTTGGACTTCTGGTTTCTGCTCCAAAGGCTGGGATTCAAGATCGTGAAAGAATGAATAAGATCATCAATTCAAAACTTACAGGGTGCAGCAAGGTTTGCTAAACAAATGATGTGAGAAAGGAATGTTTTTCTTAAACTAGCCATCGTAAATCTTTTCTGAGATAAGGTACGGTACACAATAACAAAATGAAATAAGAATTAATATTGGGGCTCCTGGGTGTCTCAGTCACTTGGGTGTCCAATTTTGGCTCAGGTAACGATCTTGTGGTCCATGGGTTCGAGCCCCATGTCGGGCTCTAGGCTGACAATTCAGAGCCTGGAGCCTGCTTTGGATTCTGTGCCTCCCTCTCTCTCTGCCCCTCCCCCACTCATGCTCTGTCCCTCTCTCCCTCAAAAAAAAAAAAAATTAATATTGAAGTTAAGAAGAGAAAGGTAGCTATGGTGCTTATAAAAATTCCTTGATGGGTGCCTGGGTGGCTCGGTTGGTTAAGCGACTGACTCTTGATTTTAGCTTAGGTCATGATCTCACAATCGCGGGATCCAGCCCTGCGTCAGGCTCTGCTCTGAGCATCGTGCCTGCTTGGGATTCTCTCTCTCCCTCCCTCTCTCTCTGCCCTCCCCCTTTCAAAATAAATAAATAAACTTTTAAAAAATGTAAGTAAAGACATTTACTTACATTTGAATGTAGAAGTATAGAACTAAAACCCACCATGTCATCAGTAGCACCCATCCAGTCCGCTAAACAAAGAAATCATATCAGAAGAGGAAACATTTTCTACAGAAGGTCTGCAGAAATCAGCTTGTGCTTTATGAGGGAGCATCATAGAATGTGCAGGCTATATCCCCAAATGGAAAGTATTGCTCCTGTTAATGGAAGAAATACGTTTAAACTTGAATGTCAGAAAACTACATGAATCAATTAGTGGCTGAGTGAAGCAATTGAAATGCATCCAACTTCCTACCTGCAAAAGGTAATAATGTTTCATCATAATGAATGATAACGGCCTGCAATGGCATGTGAGCACCACGAGGCTGACACAAACACATGCACACATACGCACACACACAAAACAGGATTTGTGCTGCTCAATGACTTCAACAGCAAGTCCTTCCATGAAGAAAGTAGTGGGACTGCAGATCCATGTGTGTCCAAACCAAATCAGTGCTGACCCTGTTGGGAGCTTTGGCGAAAAAGGAGCCGTCCAATGGAGGAAGTGGCTAAAGCTGCCTGCAGAAAAACACTAGCCTAACTTCTCTCTGGGAAAGGGAAGGAAAAGCTACACTGTTCAGGTTTCATTAATACATTTATTGAATATATTAAGAAAGTACAGGGCGCCTGGGTGGCTCAGTTGGTTAAACGACTGACTTCTGATCGGGCTCAGGTCATGATCTCATGGTTGATGAAATCAAGCCCTATGTTGGGCTCTGTGCTGAGTGTGGAGCCTGCTTGGGATTCTCTCCCTCCCTCTCTCCCTGCTCCTCCCCTGCCAATGCGTTCTCTCTCTCTCTCTCTCTCTCTCTCTCTCTCTCTCTCTCTCTCAGATATAAATAAACATTAAAAAGAGAGTACAATTCTTAATATGGGCAAAATTCAAAAAGACTTTGTAAATTTATACAGAAGCATTCTAGCAGTCTATCGTGTGTCCTTGAACTTGCCAAGGGCTTTCTGAGAAGACATCATCACTTCCCTCCAATTTTATTATTATTTTACTTCATTTTTACTTGAAGATACTTTTTTTATTTAAATTCCAGTTAGTTAACATGCAGTGTAATATTAGTTTCAAGTGTATGAGATAGTAATTCAGCACTTCCCTACATCAGCCGGTGCTCCTCACAGCACGTACCCTCCTTAATTCCCATCATCTATTTAACCTATCGGTTACCCACCTCCCCTCTGGTGATCATCAGTTTGTTCTCTATAGTTAAGAGTCTGTTTCTTGGTTTACTTCCCTCCAATTTTCATCTAACTGGGTAGACAAAACAAGTGACGGAAATGCAGACTGTCTCTGGCCATGGATGAGTGAAGAAAGTTTGTGTGGTTTGGTTAACCTGGGGACACAGGGAGTCAGAGAGCAGAAAAGCATATGCTCTGGGATTAGCCAGCAAAGGGCAGTCCCGTTAAATAAATTAATTTAAAGAAATCACTTGGACTTCAAATGTCCCAGCTCTGTCCACGATGCCCAAACAAATCATGACAAGGATACTTGCTGGGTATCTCCAGGGCTTATGACACTGGGAGACTTACTATATGCAAAGTGCCTTACATGTGGTATCCTCTTTAATCCTGCCACCGCCACCAAAGGGCGTGTCTTAACACCATCCTGTGGTACGGGTGAGGAAACTGAGACACAGAGCAGCTGATCACCTTGCCCTAAGTGACAGAACTAGTAAGTGACCTGAGATATTAACCACTACCCTCTACCAGCCAGAGAGTAAATGCTCGGTAACTGTTGAGGCTTCCTGGTGAGCAGAGAAGCTGTCGAAAGTCTCAGCATCAACCTACTACTTCTGCTAAAGTAACACCTGCTTTGAAACACAGATAGTTGGTTTGGAAATCTCAGGGGCATCAGTGCATTCATAACACAGCAATTATACAAAGGATTTTCAGTGAACTACTACTACTCAGAATATTTGCCCATCAAATGTTGAACGGTCACCTCTAAACATTCCATTCAGCTTATAATGCTGATTATAACAAGCAGAGTTTTGGCAACATTTAATTCTTTCCCACGCTAGAATATCCGATTCTGCCTAGTTTTGCCAATAGAGGTTAGGTTTAATGCATACCACCTAATTTCTGGATTTAGTGTTTGCCCCTTTTGAACCTGTAAGAGCTTCAGCTAACATCTATAGGAGTCAGAAGTCTTACCCAGTGACATTTTGGAACAATCCAAGAAATGCTGACATTTCACTGAGATTTCATTTAAGGTGATCCAGTGGTCCCTCACGGAAACTACCTCCTTTACTAAAATCCAGCCTGGTAGAGCATCAGGTTTAAATGACACACAGATGCCAAGATTCCCAGCTCTTCTTGTGGCATTAAGGATGTGTTCCATTGTGGAGTGCCTGGGTGGCTCAGTCAGTTGAGCATCCGGCTTCGGCTCGGGTCATGATCTTGCGGTTCATGAGTTTGAGCCCTGCCTTGGGCTCTGTGCTGCCAGCTCAGAGCCTGGAACCTGCTTCGGATTCTGTGTCTCCCCCCATCTCTCCCTCTCCCATGCTCATGCTCTGTCTCTGCCTCCTTTTTTTTTTTTTTTTTAATTTTTTTTTCAACGTTTATTTATTTTGGGGACAGAGACAGAGCATGAACGGGGGAGGGGCAGAGAGAGAGGGAGACACAGAATCGGAAACAGGCTCCAGGCTCCGAGCCATCAGCCCAGAGCCTGACGCGGGGCTCGAACTCACGGACCGCGAGATCGTGACCTGGCTGAAGTCGGACGCTTAACCGACTGCGCCACCCAGGCGCCCCTCTGCCTCTTAGTAATAAATAAACGTTAAAAAAAATTTTTTTTTAAAAAAGAATGTGTTACATTGTTTTCTTACAGCCACTCACCCATATTGTTTAGGCCCCATTATTATAGTCAACATATTACACAACTCACTTGGATTTTTCTTTTTGGTATATGGGAATAAAAGTGTCCATTATGCCATTATGCAAAAACATGTAAGTAATGAGACCTAAAATACATAGCTAATAAACCCGAGAGGGTATTTACCCCAGGTAAACCGTCACGCAGGTATACAAGGGGACATACACAAGGGTGGCTTTTGCAGTGCTGTGGTGTTTGGGAGCTAGAAGCAATGTGGGTGGGTACCATTGGGGGTGTGGATGGGGAAAATATGTTGGAAGCATGGACTGGAATACTCGACAGCAGACAGGAACAAAAGACTGGATGGAGTGAAAAATGAACTATCAGAATAAGGCTGGAGCATAATGCATTTACATAACACAAGGACAGGTATATAGAGCAGCAAAACACATTTTCACAAGAATGCATATGAACACCAGTGTACGTTGTACATGCATCAAGTATATGAGGACGGTTGCCTGTGGCGAGGGGGTGAGAAACTCAAGGGAGAATGGAGTAAAAGGGAATAAATACGAGAGAGGGCCTTGCATGGACCGATGAAGACGACGTACTGTGAACTGATGGATATGACAAACTCAGGTCTGCATCTGAGGTCCAAAGCCCAGAGAAGTACATTTAAGTTTTCATCTTGGGCGCTCAGCCCTGTGGCTCCTGAGTGAGGTGTTTGAGAGCAAGGTTAATGATTGCTGGTGGGTTTCTTAAGCTCCCTGGACGTGCTTGGAGGCTCTTTAGGCCAGAGCCTCTCAACCTTGGCTGGACAGGAAAGATACCTAAGAAAAAGTAAAAAAAAATCCCCCTGCTAGGCCCCACCCCCGGAGCTTCTATTATGGGTCTGTGGTGAGGCCCAGGCATCTGTATTTTTCCAGCACTTCCCAAGTAATTCTAGTGTGCATCCAGGATTGAGAACCCGTGTTTTAGGCTTTTTCTTTCCCTTTTCTAGTTGCCAGTGTTGCATTCTTCGGCATTTGAAAAGAGACGGCTGAAATCAGATAATTTTCCTTCTGCCAAACATCAATCTCATGGCTCACAGAGAGCACCAGAGATAGCATAATTCATCGATTCTTTTGATTATACGATGAAAACTTCTGGCTGGCCACTGTGTGTGCTTAGGGTGGGTACTGCATAATCCTAGGGGATGTGTCCACAGCACAGGTTATGTATCTGTTGCTCCTTGGAGTGGACCAGTGCACAACCTGCTCTATGGTACATGGCAGCCTGAGTGCCCACTGTGTGCCACACACTGGGCTAAGTGTCTTGGCTACATTGGTGAACCAGATGCCAATGTCACTGCCCTGGTGGAACTTCCAACCTCCAGGAAAGGTGGTCACAATGTGATTTCCATGAAGCGTGGCTGTGCAATGGTGGGAGGGGCACTTCCGGAGCTCAGGTCAGGGCCCCTCACCCAGTCTAGGGGTCAGGAAGGGCTTTCTAGAGGAAATGAAATTTGGACCAAAATCTGAAACATACATACATAGGATGGTCTGCGAAGTGGGAGAAGAACCGTCCCATCCACCAAGAGGAACATCCCTGAAAGGGTAGAGAGATTTTACCATGCTCATAACATAACAAAGGAACTGAAAGAAACTCAGAGTGAGTGAGTGTGATGGTCAGGGATGAGAGACGGGTACTCCAGAGGAAGGCAAGTTCTGGTTACAAAGGGGGTTGTGGGCCATGTTAAGAAGTCTGGGCGTTATCACATAAAATATTCAAATATGGGACTTAGATCATTCTGGCAACAAGTAAGAGTTGATGCTGTAGGGAGGCAAGGGTGGGCGCGGAGGACTAGTTATGGGACTATTGTGCAGATCGGAGTGAGAGATGGGGTGGCTTGGACAAGGCCAGGGAAAGAAGAGAAATGGACATGTGCGAATGATGTCCCAGAGAGGCAGACATGGAGAGTGCCTGAGGGAAGGGGCTGATGCTAGACAGGGGTGGGGCCATTCACTGAGCTAAAGCACAGAGAGGAGGAGAAGATGGGGTGGCATACACCAGGGAAAGATGCTGATTTTGCCTGGACATGTTGGTTTTGGGCGGCCAGTCTTGCAGGGTCAGTTCCTGGGAAACAGGCTCTGAGACCCAGTTTGATGAACAAAGGTATTTCTTAGGGTGTGCTCTTGAATGCAACACAGAAAGGAGGGGAAAGAAACAGGAGTAGGCAGAAGGAGAGATTCAGCTGCAGCGCAGGCCTAATGACTGCCTTGGCTGAGGCAGAGTATATTTTCCAAACATGGCCCCACGGACTGTGTCCCATCCCACATATTCTTACTGTGAGTTCGAAGTTCCTCCAAGGAGAGGTGGGGTCTATAGTCTATATTCTCGAACTTGGGGTGACTTTTAAGCTGCTTGACCAGAGTGATGCTGCATGACTCCTAAGGCTAGGTATAAAAGGCAATATGGCTTCTGCCTGGCTTCCTCTCTCACCATATGCATTTTAGGAGCCCTGAGTCAACAAGTAAGAAGTTTGGTTTCCCTGAAGTCTCCCTGCTGGAAAAAGCATGTAGAGAAATCATGTAGTAGGTAGAGAGAGAAGTCTGAGGAGGCCAGCAGTCTAGCTGTCTGCAGTATGAGCATGCCCAGTCCAGGTGCCAGACCCATGAGTGAGTGAGCGAGCTTTTAAATGCGCCCGGCCCCAACCTCCAAGCTACCCCAGAAAACGCTGGGTAGAGCAGAGACGAATAATCGTTTTGTCCCTTCTTCAACATGGAGACCAGCCCAGACTGCAGATTCATGTGCAAAGTAAGTGTTGCCATTGTCTTAAACCATTACACTTTGGGGTGGTTTGTTACACAGCATTAGATAACCGGCCCATCAGCTCACCTCTCGGGGACCTTTAGAACTAGGATGGCCATGGGGCACCTGGGGGGCTCAGTTGGTTAAGCGTCTGACTCTTGATTTTGGCTCAGGTCATGATCTAATGGTTCCTGAGTTTGAGCCCCCCATTGGGCTCTGCACTGACAGCAACTGAGCCTGCTTGGGATTCTGTCTCCCTCTCTCTCTGCCCCTCCCCCGCTTGCTCTCTCTCTCTCTCTCTCTCTCTCTCAAAATAAATAAAAATAAACTTAAAAAAAAAAAAGAAGAACTAACATGGCCTTTCAGAGCCATTCCAAGTTGGGCCAAGATGGCAGAGGCTTCATATCCCACACTGATGAGTGACTGGATGTGGCTGCCTGAGAAGCAGCGTGACCTTGGACCAGGAGGGTCTCTCCAGCTGAGGCAATGCTGGAAGGGGTGGACAGCTGGAAGCTGGATACAAACAGCAGCCCCTGTAGCTGGGGCAGAAAGTACTTCCCTGAAGGGGGATCTGGGCAGCACATTGCTATGACTACCACAGCCAAGGAGACATCAAGCCATCTACACCGTCTAGACCTTGGAAGAGCGTGATGTTGGAAAACTGAGCTACAGCACAGGGTTTCCTCCTGTGGTTTCAACCTGCACTGAATCCTCTGAACGCAGCGTCCTGCCCTGCCAAATCAGCACTCAGGATGATCTGCGGCCTCCTTCGGGTTACCCTCGTGCCCACTAACACTGAGAATCTCTGGATGAAGATGATATCAAAGCCAGGGGGACTACAGAGGATGAAACGAGACCCTGAAACACCACCATTTGCAACAAAGTTAGAGGAAGAAGGGCTGCCAAGGAGAAGGGGTAGGAGTGGGGACCACAAGTGGCTTCCAGTAGGAGCAGGCACTGGTAGAAAATGCAGAGTCAAGTACAAGAAGGGTGAGAACACTGGAGTGTTTATTGGATTTGGCAATAAGGAGGTTCTTGTTGGCTCTAGCCAGGGAGTCAAGGTGGGTGTTCATCACATGGGGTAACTGTGGTGAGATTTACTTCGAGCAGCTTCCTGGCTGGGAATCCCAGGGGAGAGGAAGGGACTAGGGCTAAGAAGGACTAAATGAGGATTGTCTCGAGATGGACCCTCTGCACAAAGCAAAAAGAAAAGGGCTGACAACACAGGCAGCACAAAGTAGGATGGGAAAGAGTAAATGAGTTGAGAAGCTAAAGGTAAGGCCATATAACCCATGAGGGAGATGAAGGTCCAGAGAAAGGAGCTAAACCCAGGAAGATGTTTATTGTCACATATTCTTCAGGGTCTACACAACCCAGCCAAGGCAACTCAGAGGAGACTCTCATTTAAATAGTCACTTCAGGGGCACCTGGGTGGCACAGATGGTTGGGCGTCTAACTCTTGATTTTGGCTCAGGTCATGATCCCAGGTCTTGGGATCCAGCCCCACATTGGGATCCAAACTGAACACGAAACGTGCTTGGGATTCCTTCTCTTTCTCTCTCCCTCTGCCCCTCTTCCCCACTCACGCCTTCTAAAATAAAAAAAGATATATAATAAAATAAATAGTTACTTTAGTAGGCAAGAGAGCAGATGTGTTTGGAATCAACAGACTTTGATTGGGTTCCCAGCACACAAAGCAGTATCTCCTTGGAGAGTCACTTAACTTTTTAAACCACTCATTTCCTTATCTGTAAAATGGAGATCATAATGCCTACCTTGCTAACTTTCCTGCAAGGACTATAGCTCATCCATTCATTCAGGGAGCATTTACTAAGCATTGCCATGGGCCAGACACCCCGCTAGACATGGGCAGTAGAACAGGGAACAGCACAGACCGGCCTGTCCCTTCCTGGAGCTTGTCCTCTAGTGAGAGAGATCAGCATTCAATCGACTCTAACAACACTGACATCACTACAGTTGTGGTAAGTGCTACAAGGCAGAAGAAAGACCAAGTCTGTTAGATGCCAAATAGTGCCCGGGACAGAGCAGGTGTGAAGAAATGGTATCTACAACCACCTTCGCCACTGGGAAGATATTTAATGGCACCGTGTTCAGAAAAATTCTAAAAAGAGGTATTTTATATTCAGTATCTGCAGCTTCCCTCGCTCTGCTGTTTTCTCCTCCTGGGCCACTGTGGTACGTCACATTTTGCTTGTCAACATTAGTACTTAATTAGCCCCATTAAACACTTCCCGGAAGAACTGAGCCTACCGGGAGGGAAGAGGGCACTGTTTCTGAGCCTTCGAAGTCACACGTGAAGATGGCAGCCTGTGTCACTCGACATGTAAGCTTAATCTTGACATTCTTACACACTAAAACAAAGGTTTTTAAAGTGTTCTCTCCTCATGCTTTCATTTGTTAGAAACAGCACAAAGATGCTCTCTTGTGATGGTAATCTGGGTAGCGTATTGGCGCCTCGTGTGGTTTTTTTTTTTTTTTTTTAAATTTTTGAAGTAATGTTAACATACAGCTGACTCATCTGGCAGGGAAGTTTGCCAGTGTGAGTCAGGAGTGAGTACGAGAGACATTTTACAACTCATCCGCCCGAAGAGTCGCTGCTAAGAGCCCCCGCTGGGATAGCACGTCGGGACCAAGCATGGGATTTGATACTCGCCACGACTCTGTGACATGCTCACTCTATGTTACAGCTGAGGGAATCGAGACTCAGACGTTTACGGAGTTGTCCAAGGCCTCACAACGGGGACTCGACCCAGGCTGCGTGTCTCCCCAAACCCAGTCCCCCGCCCCAAGCTGTCTCTGGAAGAGGAGGAAGCCGGAATGGGGCTTGCGATGCTGGGTGGTCCCCTTGAGGAGGTCGGCGGAGGGGCCCCCGGGCTTCCACTGGCTCGGCACACCTTCTCCTACTTCGGCAACTTCCAATCCTCACACATACGTGATTTGGGGTCAGGGACCGTGTGGCCCTGCTCTGAATACAAGCAGGGCGGCTAAAGTGAGCCTGGGCCTGGGAAAATGCTGACTGGGCTGGGCCCAGAAAGGAACTTGGGCAGGTTAGTACAGCTGCAGTGGCTTTGCCAGAAGTATGTTGTGCAGGTGAGACAGAGAGAGAGAGAGAGAGTGTGTAGGAGTGTGTGTGTGTGTGTGTGTGTGTGTGAGAGAGAGAGAGAGAGAGAGAGAGAGAGAGAGAGAGAGAGAGAGAGACTGTGTGTGTGTGAAGAATCCAACCGAAGGAGTTCAAAGGTGAAGGTGCTGTTTAGCTGCCCTGGGTTACTCCGAGGCATACCCACTCCTGATTGACTGCGACACCACATTTTTAATTTTCTTTAAGGGGGAGTCTGAAGGAACAGAATCCCAGTGTTACCTGAGCCACTAATCCCTGGGAGTGAAATTCCTACACACCAGCAGGTATTATTTAGAGCCTTTCTCAATTAGCAATCATAACACCTGAAGCTTTGAACCGTTGTTGTATGTTTATCTTTCTCTCCAAGTTCACTCCGTTGGCTCTCAGAGCCAGCCAAGTTCAAATAACCTTCTGTCTGGCAGCCACGGAGACAACACCCCCAGCCCCCACCCCAAAGCAGTGATAACCAGACAGAGGCTGGAGCCGATTTCCGTGATCTCTGTGTGTGTTCTGCCGTCTTTTTAGTTCATTGTGCTTTGAGATGTGCCTACTGCCATCAAGGATTTGTGGTAGCTTACAACGGTAAAACCACGCACCCAACAAAAACGCCCCGGAAACACAAAAACACTCAGATCAAAACTCAAGCCATGGGAAAAGAAAGATGTTCCAGGGTGTGCGTTCTGATGCTTCGTTTTCGCTTATGGTAAAAGAGACCCCATTGGAAGTGCAACACCAGGTAATGGTTAAGATTGAGCCGTTAGGAGTTACCCCGTCTGGATTTTTTTTTTTTAATTTTTAAAAAATTTTTTATTTGTTTTTGACAGAGAGAGACAGAGCATGAGCGGGGGAGGGGCAGAGAGAGAGAGGGAGTCACAGAATCCGAAACAGGCTCCAGGCTCCGAGCTGTCAGCACAGAGCCCGACGCGGGACTCGAACTCACGAACTGTGAGATCATGACCTGAGCCGAAGTCGGATGCTCAGCCGACTGAACCACCCAGGCGCCCTACCCCGTCTGGATTTTAACTATTGTGCTGTTTGCTTGAGTTCTCTAAGCCTTGCTTTCCCCGTCACTAAAAATGGGGACAACAATGCTACCTATCTCACAGGATTGAGGACCAAGTAAGATAACGTATAGAAAGCGCTTAACACAGAGCCTGGCCCACGGTAAGCAATCATTTGAGTTGTGCTGCCATTTTTACTGCCATTGTGGAATTTTAATTACACCCACCTCGCCTCTCTTTCTGGCTGCGTGCACGGATCTAGGTGGGTTTTCTCCTTCTTTGGCCCCATGTGAAGACAGGTGTAGTGAATGTATTACTGGAGTCCTGTCATCCAATAGCCCAAAAGTGGATGCTATGGACTGCTCCTGTGCACGACAGCAAGATTATTCAGGCTCACAGTCCCTTGGGATTTCTTTATTTTTTTTCTTTCTTTCTTTCTTTTTTTTTTTGCACGCTTTGGCCTTGGTTGCAAGCTCTATTGGACATACACGTGGGACCTGCCATCATCAGCTGTAGGGCTAAGCTGAGTCGAGGTGATGCCATATGCTCAGCAGGTCAGGTTGCATTGACACTATTCCAGGGGTATAGCCCAAGAAGACCCATGGGCCTCTTTCCACACCAACCTGAGCTCTGTTGCTCTCTGAGAAACACATGCTCGTCAGAGCAACTGATGTCAGGGAACACGGGGACCCGATTTGATGGACACCGTCTAAAGCACAAATACCTCCAGGTGCTCCACCCCAAACACCTAGACACACAGCCATCACATCCATTACTTTCTAATGATCCCCAGTGGCCACGTGAGAGATGATCTATCACTCCTCAAACATAATTAAATACTCAGGAGAATCCCACTGTGCCCTCCCACCTCCCAGCTTCGCCCCAGCTCTGCCTCAGTTCCCCAGCTTCCTGAGGCCAGCGTCATCTGGACAGGCAGGCATGTGGGAGTTACCCCAAGAGCTATCAACCGAATTCTGCCCAGTATCTGTGTTCCATGTGGATGTCTCCCATTCTCTCTCTCCAGCCAACAAGATGGGTTCAGGGGCTGCAGCGGTTCACTTTTTATCTCTGCGTCCCTGTCCCCATCTCTCATCCTCCGTTCTACTTGGTGCCTGGAACTTAGTATGTGCTCTGTAAATGTTGAATCGGAGTAGGAGTATGAAAGCAAGGAAGCAAAGGAATGCAGTATTTTGCAGAGAAAATGTTAAAGGAGAAGTAAACCCTAGAGACCTTTACGTTGAGCCCCGACAGGGAACAGTCAGGGAGACAGAGGCTGTGGCTCCCCCTAAGACGTGATGAGCGTCAGCAGCAGGACCAGCGTCCAGGTGTCCCCCTCTCGCTGTGCTGCCGTGCTGCCTCTTATTTCCTTCCTCAGTCTTCATCTACCGTTCTTCTCAGAGAGACTCCAGGAGTCTGCAGGGCTCTCTGTCAAATCCACCTCTCCCTGAAGTCACTAGTTCATTAACTACAGTATAACTTAGCCTGGCCTCATTACAAAACCAAATCAATAAATATTGATTGAATGTCTACTACGTCGACAGCCAGGTGAGAATGAGGGAAGGCAGGAAGCAAAGAAGAGAGAAGCTGTGTGCAACTTCTCTGTCTTATTAATGATCAGTCTGACACCCCCGTGCACATTTGAAACACAGTCCTGTGAAGGCAGCAGGCATGCTTGTGGGCTTTCGGCTAGGAAAGATAAGGTGGGGAGGTCTCCGCTGCCTCTAGAGAAAGCCCCTTTCCCCCTCAGGCAAGAGGGAGAGGAGAATGTTGTGTAAATAATGAGACCCGAACTACACCCTGTTCATGTACCAGGATTCCAAGAATGATTAAACCTGACTATAGCTCCAGGATAAACAGAAATTTAACATTGCAATTGCCCGTGCACTTTCTCTCCATGTCTGTCTGTCCCTCTCTGTCACACACGCGTGCACACACACAATGTGAACATCTGCTACCTCCTCACTGGTCCATAAGGGAGGCAGTTTAGTTTGATGGAAAGGTAACACTGGGTGCACTTAAAACACTTGACTGCTGGCCCTGCTCAGGCTCGTTCACTGGGATCCTGGCTTCCTCATTGCTCCAGGCCCCTACTTGTCCATTTTTAAAAAGTATAATGCTAATCTCATTATTTATTTGTTTTACAAGGATAGCTTCATGGATGTAACAATCCTTACAAGCCGAACTGCTGTATGCCCCACACAGCTGAAGTATTCTTTGAAAGTTGACTATAGACTTCAAGTGACTGATGGGACAAGTGTCCTTATAAAGAGGAAGCACCAGAGAGCTCACTGACTGTCTCTCTCTCTCTCCCCCATTTGAGGACACAGTGAAAAGGCAGCAGTCTGCAAGAGGGCTCTCACCAAAGCCAAATGGGCTGGCACTTTGACCTTGGACTTCGCAGCTACCAGAATGGTGAGAAAAGAAATTTCTGTAGTTCAATCTACCCAGTCTATGGTGTTTTCTTATGGCAGCCACAAAACGAATCTCAATAAATTAAAAAGGAGAGAAACAACACAAAGTATGTTCTCTGATCACGATGGAATGAAATTAGAAATCAATAGCAGGAAAAAATTGGCGAAACTCACAAATATGTGGAAATTAAACACTACACTTCTATATAACCAATGGATCAAAGAAGAAATCAAAAAAATGCTTTCAGGTGGGGTGCCTGGCTGGCTCCATCGGAGGAGCGTGCAACTCTTCATCTCGGGGTCGTGAGTTCCAGCCCCACGACAGGTGTAGAGATTACTTAAGTAAGTAAAACTTAAAAAAAATAATTTGAGGTGAATGAAAATGAGCACACAACGTATCAAAATGTATAGAACTCAGCTATCACGGTGCTTAAAGGGAAATTCATAGCTGTGGCTGCTTATATTAAGGAGAAAGATCTCAAACCAATAACCTGATCTTCCATCCTGAGATACTGCAAAAGGAATAAACTAAACCTAAAATGAGCAGAAGGATGGAAATAGTGATTAAAATGGGAATTTAGGAAGAGCCGGCAAGATGGCACAAGTGGTGCAGGAGAAGCGCACCTTCCGCAAGCTCACCTACCCAGGCAGACCTGAACCAGCTGCTGGACACGTCCTATAAGCAGTTGATGCGGTGCCCGAAAGACACGAGGCTTAGCCCAGGTCTGTGGAGGACGCAGCACTCCCTACTGAAGCTCCCGTGCAAGGTCAAGAAAGAGGCTTCCCACATAGGGAAGCTGGAGGTGGTTAAGATGCATGTTCCATCCTGCCCAAGATGGTGGGCAGCATGGTGGATGTCTACAATGGCAAGATCCTCAACTAGGTAGAAATCAAGTCCTAGACGATTGGCCGCTGCACGGATGAGTTCTCCATCATCCACAAGCCTGTGAAGCCTGGCCGACCTGTCGTCGGGGCCACCTACTTCTCAGCTTTATCCCTCTCAAGTAGCCTGTTTCACCAATACATTTTTTTCTATCTTCTTAATTTCATTTATTTTGAGAGAGAGACAGAGAGATCAAGAGGGGGAGGGGCAGAGAGAGTGGGAGAGAGAGAATCCCAAGCAGGCTCTGCACTGTCAGCATGGAGCCCGATGTGGGGCTCCAACTCACAAACCATGAAATCATGACCTGAGCCAAAACCAAGAGTCGGACAATTACCTGACTGAGCCACCTAGGCACCCCCACAGGCTGTTCCACCAATAAAGGCACAGACTTCTCTAAAATAAAAAATAAAATAAAAAATAAATAAAAATCATTATTTTTAAACTTTTTTTTTATTTTTGTTTTTGAGAGACAGAGACAGAGCATGAGCAGGGCAGGAGCAGAGACAAGGCGACACAGAATTTGAAGCGGGCTCCAGCTCTGAGCTGTCCACACAGAGCCCGATGCTGGGCTCGAACCCACGAATTGTGAGATTATGACCTGAGCCCAAGCCGGGCGCTTAACCAACTAAGCCACCCAGGCACCCCCAAATAGTAATTAATTAATTAACTAATTAAAGTGAAAATTTAAAGAAATAGAGACTAGAAAAACCATAGGAAAGAAATCAATGAAACTAAAAGCTGGTTCTTTGAAAAGAATCAGCAAAATAGACAAACAATTAGCTAGATTGACTAAAAGCCACCTACAAACAGACTTTTGGATTTAAACAGACTCTTTGCTGTGGATAGGGCCCTCAGACCCCTACTCATCCTTTACAACAGCCACAGAGACTGAAGCTTTAAAAGCTGATGGTCTGGTCAACACAAAGGCAAGACTGGAAACCAAGTGTCCTGTCCACTACCTGGGGCCTCTGACCCACCGCATCAAATGCTTGCGTGTCAACTTGTATTTGAAAGGCAATAGGAAACCTAATGAAGAGAAACTTGTCATGATATTAGCTGAGAAATCCTGAGTAAATCAAATCATTGCCTCCTACTTTGTCTTCAGCACAAGTCAACAAGTGTCCTATTTTGACTCATTTGAAGAAAGGATTACTCTGCCAAGCACTGGACCTACTTTCTCTGATTGCTTAAGAACAACCCAAGGCTACAACAGATGTGGTAGGAGAGAACTTATATCATGCTTGTATAAATAGCTGTTCTCTTTCAGGATCATAGCGACGTTCGGGATTATAATCCTAGACAGGAAAAAGTTGAGCAGTGGAGGAACTAGGATGTGCACTGTACTAGAAAATACGCTCTATTTTATGGGAGCAGAATCCCCAGAACATTCCCTGCATCTCTCACAGTATTTCAGAAGCACTGCCCCCAGGGGTGTGTGGCAAAATCTAGGATGACCCTACTCTGTGATTTTGGAGAGAATGCTTGAGTCTTTCCTGAGGAAAGAGGAGCCTTCCTACAACAAAATCAAAATCTCAGGACGCTGCTCTGATGGGAGTCCCTAAATTGGTCTCCCTATTGAGCAAACAACTTATGGCGGCCCCTACTATTCTGTGTAGGGGCATGACTACTCTCAAACATGGAGACTTTGCCCCCCCCTTTTGAAAGTTTATTAATTTTGAGAGAGAGAGAGAGAGCAGCATGAATAGAGGAGGAGCAGAAAGAGAGAGAGAGAATTCCAAGCAGGCCCAGTGCTATCAGCACAGAGCCCAACAAGGGGCTTGATCTCACAAACCATGATATCGTAACCTGAGCCAACATCAAGAGTCATATGCTTAACCAACTAAGCCACCCAGGCGCCCCTAGACTTTGTCCCTTTTAAGTAATATTTTCTCACAGGGTTCCAGCAATAGACATGCCTTCACAGTTCCAGCTAGGCTTGCTCTCCTTCTTGATATGAATTTCATTCAGCTAATGAGAGAGTAGAACCTGAAGGCAGGGAGAGGATTTTAGTTGCAGTCAAATGAGCTTGGGTCAAAGGAAGGAGTCTTGGAGTTATAATAACAACAGTTGTTGACTGAGCGCTTGCTATAGCCAAAAAGTATTCAAAGTACTTTATGTGGATTAACTCATTTAATCTCAAAAATTGTTATACAGCTACTCTTATTGACTCCATTTTATAGATAAGGAAACTGAGGCAGGATCTTTAAGGAATCTATCCAATGTCACAAGAGGCTAGGTTCCATTAAGTCCTTTCTTTCTTTCTTTCTTTCTTTCTTTCTTTCTTTCTTTCTTTCTTTCTTTCTTTCTTTCTTTCTTTCTTTCTTTCTTTCTTTCTTTCTTTCTTTTTTCCACCACCCCACATAACCAGCCTTTTGAGGGAGTCAGCTTTAAGATTTGGGGATACCCGGGCGCCTGGATGGCTCAGTCGGTTGAGCGTCCGAATTCGGCTCAGGTCATGATCTCACAGTCCGTGAGTTCGAGCCCCACGTCGGGCTCTGTGCTGACAGCTGAGAGGCTGGAGCCTGCTTTGGATTCTGTGTCTCTGTGTCTCTCTGCCCCTCCCCTGCTCATGCTCTGTCATGCTCTGTCTCTTTCTGTCTCAAAAATAAATAAAAACATTTTAAAAATTTTTAAAAAAGAAAAGATTTGGTGCTACCAAGTACTGTTTGGAATCCTATAAACAAACCTCCGTCTTCCATTTGAAAAGACTGGAGTCTAGAGTGTCCACTAGTGTTAATGATAGAAGAGTTAATTACATAAGGCACAATATATAGCTCTAGTTTCAGTAGTTAGAGACCACCAAACCACAAATTCATTTGCTAGATCCTTATAAAATAATTCTGGATATGTCTGGGAAAAGAGAGAGCCTTGCTCAAGGGCTCTAAACCCTGGCTGCTCATTAAAATCACCCGAAGAACGTTTAAAAACGTTGAATGGGAATCTCTAGGGCAAAGCTTGGACAACTGCATTTTCTTTAATCACCCAGGGGAATGCAGTGCGTAGTGAAGGTTGAAAAGCACTCGCTTTGCCAGTATTTGATATATTCTTGCCTCTTGGAATGCCAACACTCTAGTTAATAACCCAACTGGTGACAGTGGAACAGGGTTGGGGCATCTTAGAAAAGCAAAGCCAGAATGGCTGCTGGTGTCCTGAATTCTTTCTGTGAATTAAGAACTACTCGGGCGCGTGGGTGGCTCAGTAGGTTAAGCATCTGACTCTTGATCTCAGCTCAAGTCTCCATCTCAGGGTGGTGGGTTACAGCCCTGTGTGGAGCCTACTTAAAATAATAATAATAACAACAACAATAATAATAATAATAATAATAATAATAATAAATAAAAGAACCATTCACATAGCATGTAACTACTTCCAGGTATTTCATATAAACATGACATTAAGTTAAAGAAGGTAAGTGCTGGAGCAAACACAAGCTTTTGCAAGTAAACTGGGTTGTGTTTGTCTAATCCAGAAAGGTATCAGCAGACCTATCCGACATCCACACGTATCTCAGCCTTAGACTTTCCCTCTCTTGGCATGCAAAGGCCTAAGGGTCCCAGACTAACCATCTGGCCTCAAAGCTAAAATCAGGCTGAGATCTAGACAGTCAGTTATTTAAAAAAAAAATAAAAATAAATTAAAAGAAAAAAAAGGAAAGTGTGGGCCAAATGAAGGACAGGCAGTCTCTCCCAACAGAAGAAAATTGGCCTGCTGGCCCCGAGGGCATGGGCTAATGTACAGGACCAGAGGAAAGAAGTGGGAAGGAAACAGAATGCCATCTCTCAAGCCTGCCCCCCACTCCCTCCTGCACGACATAAACAAACAGTTGTTTGAATCACTTTGCTTCTCCTTTTTGATCCTGCACAATGATAAAGACCATCCCTATGGTGTTTTCAGGGGTAGTTACAGAAAACTGCATTTTGTCAGTTTGAATAAGTCAATTTGAATGAGTCCATTTTTTTTTAAAAGGCTGAGATCAAACGGAGGTGAAGGAAAGTGGGGAATGGGGTTAAATGGTCCATTTGAGATGTTTGCCTTGGGTTACATGAGAGGGAAAACGGAACGTGCGCCCCTGGGCAACACGATGCAGGGCCCTCGCAGCGTCCCCAAGCATCTTGCAGTAAGGAGAGGCACAGGATCAGGCCAATCCCTAGACTCAAGGCAGCACGTTGAAATCCAACTCCTTTTCTAAGGCAGAATTAACCTGAAGACTTGAGTTAATAAAAGCTCTTTGATGGGCCATGATGAACAATGACCAAAGCATCAGGGTCCAAAGAAAACAATTACAAATGGAAAAATAGCTGAAACTGTTTCTTACATTTGTCACTGAAATGCAAAGTGTGTGCTATGAACATTAAATGTCTCGGTGAGTTGTACCTGTGGTCAATTTACCTGGGATCTGACGACGTCATTAAAGCGAACACAGTAACACACTAGTGGTCTTGCTTTGAATTCTGAAACCTGTGAATTTTTATGAGTTGTCTTCTTTTTTGCACATTTCATAGCACGCAGAAAGACTGAACTGCAACACTGTCTTTCCCCATCCCCCTTTCCCCACCCCCTCAACCTTTCCTTTTAAGTTTTGGCCCATATGCTAATGACAAAGGGAACACCGGGAGGGAGGGCTTTCCACTCTAAGATCCTTTGGTGCCCAGCATGGGCTGGAGTCAGGGAAGGAGGGGGTTCACTTCCATCAGAGACTGAGTGTCTCAGATTGGAGCCTCTGCTTTTTTCTAAGGAGGAAAGCCTTCTTGATGAGGCTGATCATAAGGACAGATAGGGATACTGCTAGCCAAGGTTTCTTAACTTTCTTTATTTCAGGTTTGCATATTCACTGACAAAGATCCTCATTGTTGAGAAACTGTCTGAAACCTTTTTATATGCATTTAAGCAAAGTGAATTTGCTTTCTCTAATCCCTAGGAGGAGGAAGAATCGCTATTTATTAAAATTTTAAAGTGAGCCAAGTCTCTCACAAACACCCTCATTTTAAATCCTGTAACTACCCAGTGAGGTCAGCATTATTACTTCCCTTTTACACAGATAAAGAAACTAAGGTTCAGAGAGGGAAGATAACTTTTCCAAGGTCACACAGTAAACCCACGGTAGAGCCAGAGACTTCACTGGTAACATGATTAAGACTCAGAGATGGAGGCTGGAGGATTGTGGGGAGCAGAACAGAAAGAGCTACAAGATTGGAACTTCGATGAAATACAACTGCATGAGCATGATGGAAATAATGTGGACTTGGGATTTAACCAAAATGCTCGAATTCGCCTTCACTGCTGAGCGGTTTATCCTCGGGCACATTATTTCCTCTCTGAGTGTCAATTTCCCCATCCTAATGTGTATGGAGATATGCGGGGCACCTTGCTGATCACTTTTCCTGTATGTCACATATATCTAAGAGAGCTCACATTCACATGCACCCTGCAAGCTGTTATTGATGTCCTAGTCCATTTTATGCCACTGCCTAGTGAAAATCTCTGGAAATAGGGAGGTGATTGTGAACAAGGCAAGTACGCCCCTTGCCCTCACATAGCTTGCGTTCTAAGGATAATTCGAGGTATGAGTGGGTTATCATGTCTAGCACATAGTGTGACTTTAGTTTTAAACGTCAGTTTTCTCTTCCTTTGCCATAATTCGCCTCGTTGTGCTCCACGGAGTTCAGCTATTAACCTCAATCACATAAAATTAACAGTTTTAGAATCAAAAATGGTTAACGAGCAGCAGTTGCGTATGGTCTAACATCGCACGGAAGGGAGAAGACCAGCCTTGATTTAAAACAGTAATAGAAGTAATGTCCCAACGGAAGCTTGAATCGCACTATTTTCCTTGACTTTCCAGAAAGGCAAGTCCATCCCTTGCTTTGTAAAACCAGGTTCTAATAGCAAGGCATCAAAACAGACTGTTGAATGCTCACTGAGGTAGAAAACCAGAGCCCAAAAGCAGTGTCCCACACTAGGAGCCAACAGGTGGGAACAGGGGCATGGCAGGTGTAACAGCAAACAGAGGCAGGCTGGCTGGCCCGCTGCCCACCTGGGCAGACTGACCGACCGCAGCCACCAGCCACAACCCAGAGCAGGGCAACACTGCCGGCCTTTCTCCCGGAAGCTAATCTAACCAAGAGAAAAGCACCCAAGAAAAAACAGTACCACTTTGAACCCAGCAAGGCTTTGTCAAGGGGGATGCCCAGAAAAATGCACTCTGCCCAAAGGGAATGCTCCTTTGGCAAAAATTGGGCTGCTCAAAGAATTTGACTCCATTAACATCTCAATGACCCCACGCAAGCTTTCAATGATCAAATCTCATTTATAGTACTCTCAAGGACAATTACCTATCATTATGGATGTATTGCTTTGCCCTTTTAATTAGGATGATAATGTCCAGTGTAAATAAAGCCTTTTTTTGCTAATTTCAGTTGTGCACAATGAATAGGCTTTTTTTCTTTTACTTCCCCCCGCCCCCCCCTTTCCCCTAGGGTTCTTTGGACTGAATTTACTCTGGTTCCTGAAGTGTGGAAAAAGTAAACAAGGTTTTGTTTGGATTCTCTGGGCTAAAACACACAAAAGTGCCGGAAAGTTATCCCAATGAAAATAATTATTCTGCGGTTTGACAATAGTTTCAGAAAATGTTATAGAACAAAAAAAAATTCCAGAGTTTTTGTTATAATTAAAGAGGTTGGGTGGGGGGCTATTTGGCCTATCTCCAACTGCTTTGTATTTCCACAGAAAGGTAAACAACTTAAAAAATTCATGTTAAATTTTAGCTACATGGGTATTCGGGTCATTACAAAAAGGGTCCCACTTGGCAGATTAAATATTTCACATGATTACATCAAATTCAGGTGAATTTCTGAGAGATGAGATGAAACAAAGGACTTACAAAAAGAAACAAAAATCATTGAAACAAGTGACTTTAATCTTTCCTCGTGGCCCTTAGTGATCTTAGTCTAGTTTGTGAGAATGGACTTACCTCTGGGGAATGTGCTAATGGTCCCCAGGGTACAGGTGTCCCTCATGTGACACAGCCAGCTTGTCTCTGGAGAAACCTCTGGCGGAGAGCAGTCGGAAGTGGACGCCACGCCTCACTTATGAGAACAAGAACATCTCCCTGGCCCGTTTTGCATGTTGTTCTGAGGCTAAAAATAGGCCAAGACTTATTAAATGGCTTGAAGTTCTACAGCAGAAAATAACTTGTCACAAAAATGCCAACAGTTAGGTGGTTAAGATTATGAGTGATTATCGTATTCTTTCTTTCCACAGTGATTACTGAAATGAATTCCATAACTTTGTGGTAAAAAAATTAGGAAGTAAAAAATATATGATGCTATATAAGGTAACTTTAAAAAATACTATCTTCATTGGCCCATTTAAGGGGTTTTTATAATGGTTGGTTCTCACCTCAATTACCATTTATAGAGAGGGGCTTGCTTAAAGTAGGGTAAACCCTAATGTCCTCCACAAATCTATGAAACCTCTCTTCTATTTACCATTTTTTTTAAAAAAAGATATTTTTTTTCCTTTTTTACAAAAAAAAGTTCATTTATTTTGATAGAGAGCAAGCGAGCACAGGGAGGAGCAGAGAGAGAGAGGGAGAGAGAGAATCCGAAGCAGGCTCTTTGCTGTCAGAGCAGAGCCCAATATGGGGTCCATCTCACGAACTGTGAGATTATGACCTGAGTTGAAATCAAGACTCCAACTTTGAATTAGGTGAGCCACCCAGATGCCCTGATGTTTGTATCTTTTTAAAGATCTTTATCTCTTTATCCACAAAATCCTTGAAGATGATCTCTGTTATATTCCTAACAAATATTGAAAAATATGGAGACTGAAGAATGTGTAAACAAGCCTTTAAAAATCTGTATTTCTTGGGGTGTCTGGGTGGCTCAGTTGGCTTAAGATTCTCTCTCCCTCTGTGCCCCTCTCTCCGGCTTGTGCACACACTCTCTCTCTCTCTCTCTCTCTCAAAATAAAAATAAAATAAAGACCTATATTTCTTTGGTTATAAGAAATAATATAAGCCCACAAAAATTTTAGAAACTATAAAATAGTACCTAAAAAAATTATCCATAGGGGCGCCTGGGTGGCTCAGTCGGTTAAGAGGCCGACTTTGGCTCAGGTCATGATCTCGAGGTCCGTGAGTTCGAGCCCCGCATCAGGCTCTGTGCTGACAGTTCAGAGCCTGAAGCCTGTTTCAGATTCTGTGTCTCCCTCTCTCTGCCCCCTCCCCCCCGTTCATGCTCTGCCTCTCTCTGTCTCAAAAATAAATAAACGTTAAAAAAAAATTAAAAAAAAATTATCCATAAACCTACCAACTGGAATCAACTGTTGTCAGTATTTCTGTGTAACAGGCAGGAAGCCCATCACAGCTGGGGGCTCCTTTCCAAGAGGCTCTGGCCCTCTCAGTTGAGGGCAAGCATGCCAGGGCTCAGTTGTATTTGTCACCAGACCTATTTATGCCCCTTGTAATGGAAGTGATTTACTTGAACATTACATAAATTAGGGAAATACGAGTAAGAAAACAAAGAGAGTCTCTATGCAAACCAAATTGAATGTTTTGGAAAGACTCCACAGAGGCAGGAGTTTTGTTTTTTTTTTTAATAGAAGGGATTCTGCACTCAGGTTGCCTTGACTTCAGTTTGAGATGGAGCTCTTCCCAGGCACTGTATTCCATGTTCTAGAACAGCTGTGGGCAGACTGAGGCTGGGCCAGTCACTTCAGTCCAATAAACCACGATCTGGAAATTAATAGACTTCAGCTTCCCTACTTTTGAGATAAAATCACCTGGCTGGAAAACTCCGTATCTAGAAGACTGGAGAGGCTCTCTCAAGGACATCTGCTAGTTCCATACACTTTTGAGGATTTGCCCCAGATCCTGCAGTTGGATAACAGTTTAAATTATCCAAAGCTTTATCTCAATACCAGCTCAAGTTTTCCCGTGCCGCCCCAGGGAAAGGGCCCCCTTCTTCCCCTCATTGCTGTTTCTTTTGGTTTTCATAATGTAGAAAGTGCCCCCAGAATGTTTAGGGATGAGTCAAACTCCACCAAAGCTGTGTTGGTCCAGACTCCCACCCAGATCTACTCTGTTTAAGAAGGTTGGAGAAAAGGGAGCATAGTCAGGTGATGTTCCTGGATGGAGTCCCAGCTAGGTGCTGAGGCAGGAGGAGGCTTTCCAGAGACTTTCTGGCAGACCAAATGAATGGACTAGGCAGCAGCCGGCTCATTTTCCATTTGCGCCTCCCCAGAGGCATCACTGCCAAGGTAGTACGAAGGGCTCTGGCAGTGACCTCTGTTGTCTTTGCCTATCTGGACCGTACCCCTCTTCCCACTGTTGCCGTGGGGACCCCTACCCTTGTCCCAGTGGATGCCATTTGGTGGGTCTATCAGTCAAAGTGCTAGAGCAAGCAGGCAGGAGGCCATCCGTCCCGAGGTAGGCCGGTTAGATGCCTTCTCTGGGATCTGAATCTTGGGCTAAGGGGCAGAAAACGGTGTGCCGGCACCCTGAGCAGACCATTAACTCATTCCTGCTGACTCAGAACCTGAGAGCAGTCTCAGTTCCTGTCCCTCCTGAGCCTGAATATTTGGATTTCTTCTTGATTCTGTTAGCTGTCCATATGTTTCCACTGAAATCTGTTTCTGGCTAAAGTATCCTAAACTAATTTCTTCTGATTGAATCCTGAGGGACATAACTCATTCAGTGTGTGTATGTGTGTGTGTGTGCACGCACACGCATGCATATATGTTGTATGTATGTGTGTATACATATATACCCAAATATGTGTGTTTTGCCCTGGAAGCAGGGTCTGTTCATTTTACAGTCAATCATACAACAAATACATATTCAGTTTACCACATATATTCCTTCCACTAACATCTAGGCCACTGAGCTAGGAATAGAAAGCAGTAAAAGGAGTAAGATTCAATGCTTTGCTTTGAACCCGTGGTGCATGTGTGTGTATGTGTTTAGCCAGGAGAAGAATCCCACAAACTCACCATACCCTGTTGTAGTGGACACCTATTGGATTATAAGCCTTGTCCTTCTAAATTGGTGGCAGTGGGATTGGGGCAGGGAGTGGTAGCTATTTCTCCTGCACGCTGCCTGCCGCAAGCTGAACCCCTCATCCAACCTAGGCCGATCATATTTTTCTCCCAGGAGCTTAGAATGGGGAAGGGGAAACAGGTGTGGGAGGGGAGGAGCGAGAAGGAGAGAAGGACAGAGAGAAAGGTTGAGACACGGAGTTAGTGGGTTTCCTCCATGTGAGTCAATCATAAACACTTGAATGGAATAGGAAACCATCTTCTGCCCATGGAGTGCATGAGTAACACAGCAAGGTAGTTTGCCGAGAAAGAAGAATGGCGGGACCATCAGTGAGAAACCAAGATGAGAGGCGGTGAGAGGCCACCCAGCTATGGGCCACAGACCCTTTTTGAGACCTACATGCACTTCTGTCTTTGGATTCCGTGCGACCCCTGGATCCCAATAATGTATTCTCACTTGCATGGCCAGCTCAAGTACTTGCAACTCGGAGTCCTATCTAATACAAGCATGAATTTCAAGTGCTGTGGAAACCCAACCTATAGAAAGACACTCTCTAGGGTGAGAAGAGATTCTACAAGGCTGTCTGTACATGGTAGGTATTATTTCACCCCTCTTTTGTCAGACTCACAGAATGTTCACCTTTCCTTACATCCCTAAATGCTACTGTCGGTCTTGTATTTCATGTTGTGTCACTCCACTGAATCCTCCAAGTGGGATTAGTTGAATTCTGTTTCATCGTGGAAGACAACTATTTTTAAATGTAGGCTTATGTTTTTACATTTAGGGTAACCACTCCTAAGATACTTGCAGAATTAGATACTTCAGCATTGGCATATTTTGCTTTCATTGCTGCGTTCTGCTGTTCAATAGCTTCCATTTCTATGTTCCATGAACATAAATATATTACCACCACAGATTAAGATTTGAAGCAAGTCTGGAGTGCCTGGGGTGGCTCAGTTAGTTAAGCATCTGACTCTGGCTCAGGTCATGATCTCACCATAAGTTTAAGCTCCGCATCGGCTCTCTGCTTTCAGCACAGAGGCTGCTTCGGATCCTCTGTCTCCTTCTCTCTCTCTCTCTCTCTCTCTCTCTCTCTCTCTCTCGCTCAAAAATAAAACTGCCTTGGTGGCTCAGTTGGTTAAGCATCCAGTTCTTGGTTTCAGCTCAGGTCACAATCTCATGGTTCGAGAGTTCAAGCCCCGCATGGGGCTCTGCACTGACAGTGCAGAGCCTGTTTGGAGTTCTTTCTCTCTCCCTCTCTCTCTGCCCCTCCCCTGCTTGATCTCCTTCTCTCTCTCAAAATAAATTAATTAATTAAAAAAAAAGATTTAAAGCAAGTCTGACATTCACACAGTCCTTCACAAGGACACCATCAGAAGGCATACAACGAAATTTATCAGTTGTAGCCTATACTGCACAGCATATAATACCAAATCTTTTCCTGTCATGGTTGCCATGACTAAGAATTCTTTGGTCCCATCCAAATCCTTGCTGACATCATTCATTAACACAGCTAACTAGAGGGTACTGTTCACACCTGTGCACTCGTCAATCGAATACACCACTGATAATTTTAGAGTCGCTTAACTGATGTGAAAATTTTGGAAAATTAACTGGACATGTCGTTCGGCTGCTCGTGTTCTTTCGTTGTCTTGAACAGTACCTGCCTGCAGGGAGCACGGCCTTTCCAGGGAGCACAGTCTTTCCTGTGCTCTCCCGGTGTCCGTCTGCAGGCCTGGGACCCCAGGAGACTGCCACTCTGGAGTTCAGGCTGCAGGCCCACTGTGGTTCTCCCATTAAGCCCTGACCTCTAATGTGCCTCTCTCAATTATAAAAATGACCTTTCGGCCTCCATCTTTAATCTTTACTTTGTTTCTCACCTTGTTCAGAACCTAGGTGTGGGAAAAAAAGTGCAATTGACTGGGGGCTCCTTTGGCAAGCCCAGAAAACCATACCTCTAATTTTTCCCCTCCTCATTTTGCACATGCTCAGTTCCAGTTTTTCCCAGTTGCTGGTTAGGGCAGATATATTTTGCTGCATTCAATAAATACTTTTATAAGCTCACATCGGTAAAAGGTTTAAATGTCCTGATGTCAAATTCATAACCGCATTTTTTTAATGTGTATTTATTTTTGAGAGAGAGAGACAGAGGGAGAATGGGAGGCGGAGGAGCAGAGAGAGCGGGAGACTCAGAATCTGAAGCAGGCTCCAGGCTCTGAGCTGTCAGTACAGAGCCCGACGCAGGGCTCAAACCCACGGACTAGATCTTGAGATCATGACCTGAGCTGAAGTCGGATGCTTAAACCCACTGAGCCACCCAGCTGTCCCCATAACCTCATATTGCAGCAACTTCATTCACTTTATTCACATGTTAAAATGACCTTTTGAAATGTTTATCTTCTTTTTTAGTTTGGCAAAGTTTTCATCCTGTATTGTCTCATTTATCCTTATTCTCCTTATGGTTTTTTATAACAAATATTGATTTGTGTTCTTTAGATACAGTCATTCTTTATATAATAAACATAGCAATATTCTTGATTTCCACAGAGAAATAGTCTCTCACAGTTTTCTTAAAATAGGTGGCCCTTTCCGCCTAAAGGGTTTTGATGTTTTTTTTCCCTCATCTATGCTAAAGGCATAAGAGCAGAAAACGATGACAGAAAAACAGTAGAAAGGTGATTAGAAATGGCTGATGCCCAGCACAAGACTTCGGAGATGCAGGTGTGGTAGGGGCTGAGCTGACATAAGCATCTATCTTCACTTAGGGCCATTATTGCCCAGTGTTGCTAGATCATCTGACTTTTAAAAAGAAGCTGAAACCTGATTTTTATGTGAAATTTCAGTTAGAAAACATTTTTTTAATGTTTATTTATTTATTTTTGAGAGAGGGAGAGAGAGAATCCCACGCAGGCTTCACATCATCAGCAAAGAGCCTGATGCAGGGCTTGAACTCACGAACCGTGAGATCATGACCTGAGCCAAAATCAGGAGTTGGACACTTAACCAACTGAGCACCCCTAAATTTTTTAAAAATTAATTAATTTTTTAATTAAAAAAGTACTGCCTCACGTCAAAAAGACTCACTGAGCATATCAACAAAATATATATGTTTTTTGGTCAGAATCCTCCCTAATCCCCCAAGGGCTGCTAGTTTGCCTATTACCAGAGGCATTAAGGAGCTCCTAATGTGGTTGGGCACAGACTATCTTTGTCATGAAATCTGTGGGGGCCAGGATTGGGGCCCCTCTTTGGGACAGGCTGTCTTCCTTTCACGGGGCTGAGATGCTTGGAGCAGGGAACAGAAGGGGGTAGGCATGGTGAGCCTATCCCAGCTAAGAACCCATTTTGCATTTTGCCTCTGGGGCAACCCAGGCACCTGGTGACTCACCAGCACTCTCTCCCAGATTCCAAGCTGGCGAATTCCACTCTCAGACTTTCTTTCCCTTAATTTTTCTTTCCCTCTGAATCTGCCCATTCTCTCTGTTTCTATTTTCTAAACTGGAGAAGTTCAGGTTCTGTAGACTGGGGGGTACTTGTGAATCCTACCAACTGGGGAACACAGCTAACAGCCGAAATAAGAAATATACAGTCACATTAGAAAGGCAAAATGTCTCGGGCTAAAATATAACAGCCAGGAAAAAAAATATTTCAATTGTTGTAGAAAAAATATAATATTACAGAATCCAAAATGAAAACTACTTTTAAGAGACATATAGAACATTTTAAGCTTTCCTATAAAACTGATTTGGTAAGTTTTATCACACATGATAAAACTTTTTACAAGCCTTTGTTTTAATAAATTAAAAACAAGGGATTTTTTTTTAGTATATTTTTTATGTTTTTTGATTATTTAAATATCCACTTTTTGGAATTGCTTATTCAAATTTATTGGATCATTTCCCATTAGATTGCCTTTTTCTTATGAATTTGTACAAGTTTTTCTTCTTCTCTTTCACTCTTTTTTTCTTTCCTTTCCTTTTCTTTCTTTCTTTTTTTCTTTTGGCCTACTCCAAGGTCATGAAGGTATTCTTCTGTGTTATCTTCTGGAAGGCTTATGATTTTACTTTTAACATTTAAAATTACAATCTATTGCGGTGTCCGGGTGGCTTAGTCACCTGAGTGTCTGACTGACTCTTGATTTCAGCTCAGGTCATGATCTCAGGGTCATGGGATTGAGCCCCACATGCTGAGTGTGGAGCCTGCTTGAGATTCTCACTCTCTCTCTGCTCCTCCCCCTGCTTGTACTCTCTTTCTCTCTAAAATAAAAACATAAATACATTTTAAAAATTTTTAAAAAGGTGTGCTTGGGTGGCTCAGTCAGTGAAGTGACCGACTTTGGCTCAGGTCATGATCTCTCAGCTCATGAATTCGAGTCCTGAGTCAGGCTCTGTGCTGACAGCTCAGAGCCTGGAGCCTACTTAGGATTCTGTGTCGCCTTCTCTCTCTGCCCCTTCTTCACTTACTCAATCTCTCTCTCTCTCTCTCAAAAATAAACATTAAAAAATTAAAAACATTAAAAATTATAATAAGTTTATAATCCACCTGGAATTAACTTGTTTTGTGTGAAGTACGGAGGAAGTTCCTTTCTTTCTTAATTTAGATATCCTATTAGCCCAGATTCTTTTATTAAAAAGACTGTCCTATCCTTACCACACTGCATATAGCTTTGTCATAAATGAAGGTATGTGGGTCTACTCTGTTCATTCGTTTTTCAAGTTTGTTTTTCCTTAAGCTTTAAAAATGACCCGTATGTGGAAGGCAATGTCTAAGATGGCTCCAACGATCCCCATCTCCTGATATTCACACCCTGGTGTTGTTCTCTCCCACAATGCATCAAGACTGATTTGTGTGACCAACAGAATACAGCAGCAGGAATGGTATACCCCACTCCCAGAATGAGGTTATAAAAGATGATGAGGCTTCTGTTTCCTTCTCTCTCTCCCTCTCTCTCTCTCTCTCTCTGTCACTTGTTCTAGGGAAACCAGATGTCATTTCCTGAGGATATTCAGACATTTTTGTGGAGAGATTCACATGACAAGTGACTGAGCCCTCCACCCGACAGTCTATGGCACAACCTCGTCAGTGAACTTGGAAAGAGATCCTCTAGCCTTCTGATGACTGCAGACCCAGAGCATGGCTTGGCTGCCACATCATGAAAGACCTTGAGCCAGAACCACCCAGCAGCCCTGTTTATGGATTCCTAACTTTCAGAAATCAAGTGAGATAATGTTTGTGGTTTTAGCCTACTATATTTTGGCCTGGTTTATTACATAACAATAACTAACATCCCATTTTCACTTAAAAATGCTCACGTATTGAAAAATACTAACAGAACTCCTAAAACTGTTTGTTAGTTTTTATGAGTTATTTCTGTTGAAATGTCAAAGGCATTTTTAAAGCAGAGAACTGCCTATTAATGCCTTACATGCAGTAAGAATACAGGCAGCTCTGACTTTGAGCACACCATTGTTGCAGAAAATATGTCGCAGCAACTGACAGAATGAGAAAAAAAGCAAGATTAAATCTAAGATGTGGGGATAATTTCTCGGGATCCCTTCCTTCTGGACTATTTATGATTCTGGTGGAAGCCTAAGAAGCCTACTTCTTTAAAATCCTTAAAGTAAAGAGCAATCACCTTTCTTCTTCCTTCTTTTTATTCCTACACTGACAGTCTTTTTAAAAAATTAATTAATTAGGGGCACCTGGGTGGCTCAGTCAGCTAAGCATCTGACTCTTGATTTTGGCTCAGGCCATGATCTCATGGTTTGTGAGATCGTGCCCTGCCTTGGGCTCTGTGCTGACAGTGTGGAGCCTGCTTGTGCTCCCTCTGTCTTGCTTCTTCCCTGCTTGATCCTGTGCACGTGCACGTGTGTCCTCTTTCTCTCTCTCTCTCTCTAATGTAAATAGACTTTTCAAAAAATTAATTCATTTTTTAAAAATGCTTATTTATTTGTTTTTGAGAGGGGGGCAGGCAGAGAGAGAGGGAGAGAGTATCTCAAGCAGACTCCACAACGTCAGCACAGAGCTGGAGGCGGAACTGGAACCCACCACTTGAGATCACGACCTGAGCCAAAATCAAGAGTTGGCCACTCAACAGACTCAACCACCCAGGGGCCCCTAATTAATTAATTAAAAACATATTTTTTTAATGTTTAGTTTTGAGAGAGAGAGACAGAGCATGAGTAGGGGAGGGGCAGAGAGAGACGGAGACACAGAATCGGAAGCAGGCTCCAGGCTCCGAGCTGTCAGCACAGAGCCTGTTGCAGGGCTCAAACCCGTGAACCGCGAGATCATGACCTGGGCCGAAGCTGGACGCTTAAGCGGCTGAGCCACCCAGGTGCCCCTCTGTTTAATTAATTTTAAGTAATCTCTATGCCTCTGTGCCCAATGTGGGGCTCAAACTCACAACCCCAAGATCAAAAGTTGCATATGCTCTGACGACAGAGCCAGCCAGGTACCCCTACACGGACAGTCTTAAGGTATTTAAGTTAAAGTGCAACTGGAGGGGCGCCTGAGTGGCTCAGTCAGTTAGGCATCCGACTTTGGCTCAGGTCATGATCTCACAGTCCGTGAGTTCGAGCCCCGCATCAGGCTCTGCGGTGACAGCTCAGAGCCTGGAGCCTGTTTCAGATTCTGTGTCTCCCTCTCTCTCTGACCCTCCCCCGTTCATGCTGTCTCTCCCTGTCTCAAAAATAAATAAACATTAAAAAATTTAAAAAAAAGTGCAACTGGAAAATGCAGTGAGGATCTAGGCCATAATGTGCACAGCAGTTTGCCTGGAGCAGAGTTGATGAAGGAGACTGTTAGAAGGTAAGACTGAGAAAAGTCAGTTGATGTCCTTTCTCTCTTGATCCAGGGAGCTGGGATAAGCCAATACCTGATTCCCCATGGATATAAGCAATGCCTTATTTTCCCCAAATCTTGTTTTCTCCTTCTCTTCATCTCTGACTCCAGGGCCTGACCACGAATTTGCCTACATTAATTCATGAGGCGTCTTTGTTTCAGAGGGGACCTCCCTGGCTTTAGGGAAACTGTTTTCTCATCCACTTTCTTTCTGCTCCCTTTGTTTTCTTGGTTTGGACATTATCTGATATCTTGGGAAAGGAATTCCCTGATGCAAACCTGGGCCTTAGAAATTTCATCCTTAGCTTAGTTCTCACTGGCCCCCAGGAGAGTTGTATCATTTTTTAACTGTCCTATTTTCAAATTGAGTGCCCTCCCCCCCCCCGCTCCCCTCCCCCCACCCCATGCATGTGCGTGTGCACATGCACGCACACACACGCAGACTTCCCAAGCTGTCATCCACTCAGGGGCCCATGAAGCATGGAGACCCGAGCTAGTTCCACATATTCTGGTTCTTGAAAGACTTGTTTCAAACCCTCATGCCCACCTCCGAGACCTGTCCACACCCTTCCCTGCAGCATAGCAGATGGACAAATATGGAAATTGAGTTCTGGATTTTGTTGCTTTTTAAAAGAATGTTTTGCTGATAAAAAAAAATTAAACTCACACAGCAAGATGAGAAACAATACAATGAATCCTCTTCTACTCATTCACCTAAATTTAATAATCATGAAAGATTTTGCCACATTTGCTTTACCTCTTCTATTTCCCCCTTCTTTTGAACTATTTTAAAGCAAATTTCGGATAATTGCACCTCTACATATCTCCCTGTACATTTCTGAAACGTTAGTTGTCTAAATCAAGATCCAAACCAGGTCCACAAATCACATTCAGTTGCTTGTCCTTTAAATCTGCGTTAATGCAGATTCCTCCCCTCTCCACCCCACAATTTTTTTTTTTCACATCATGGACTTGTTGCAATAAGGAAGCCTACTTCTTAAAGAAGTGGTCGAAATTTGTCTATTTGGCTTCTTGGAAACATTCGTTTCCCGCTCTTCCTTATTTCCTGAGGCTTGATGAGACTCAGCTTCATTTCTAGGCAATAACACCTCAAAAGTGGTGTCATAGACTTTGTAGCACTGTACCTCAGTAGGCCCACAGTGTCTGGTGGTCCTACTTTTAGTAATGCTAAGACCGACCAATGGTTTAGGTGGTGACCACCTAATAGCTCATTCTAAATTTCGATTAGCCATTCATCATGTTAGTTTCATCCACCCATAATCTCAAGTGAGTTCTGAAGGGGAATCTTTGCTGCGGCAACAGACCTGGCCCACTGGTTACAATGTACTTAAGGCAATCTCTTACACAGTTGGCGTGTGAACAACACAGGTTTGAAATGCACAGGTCCATTTTAGGCAAATTTCAAAAAAATTTTTTTTAATGTTTATTTTCGAGAAAGAGACAGAAGGCGAGTGGGTTGGGGCAGAGAGGGAGACACAGAATCCGAAGCAGACTCCAGGCTCCGAGCTGTCAGCACAAAGCCCGATGCAGGGCTTGAACTCACAAACCGTGAGATCATGACCTGAGCTGAAGTCAGACGCTCAAATGACTAAGCCACCCAGGCGCCCCTTTGATAAATACAGTATAGTACTCTGAATGTATTAACTCTCCTTATGATTTTCTTAATAACATTTTCTTTTCTCTAGCTTAACTTATGTATAACATACAAAACATGTGTTTGTGTTATAGGTAGGGCTTTCGGTCAACAGTAGGCTATTAGTAAAGTTTTGGGGAAGTCAAAAGTTATACGTGAATTTTAACTGCACAGGGAGTAGGCACCACTAATCTCTGTGCTGTTCAAGGATCAACTATATTTCTTTACCCTGAACCCCCAAAAGATATGGCTTCCACTCATGGCTGTATCTCCATCCTCTAAACAAGTGCTCCTTAAATATTAATGTGCATATAAATCTTGTTAAAATGTGGATTCAATTCAGGAGCCTGAGACTGTGTACTCCTAATAAGCCCTCAGGTTATTCCAAAATTACTAATCTGTGTCTCCACTTTATGAAGCAAGGCCCTAGTGCATTTCTTTCTTTTCTTTTTATTTTCTTTTATTTATTTATTTTTTTTGATGTTTATTTATTTTTGAAGGAGAGACAGAGCATGAGGGGGGAGGGGCAGAGAGCGAGGGAGACACAAAATCCGAAGCAGGCTCCAGGCTCTGTCTGAGCTGTCAGCACAGAGCCTGACGCGGGGCTCGAACCCGTAAATCACAAGATCATGACCTGAGCTGAAGTCAGAGGGTTAACCGACTGAGCCACCCATGTGCCCCAGCCCTAGTGCATTTCTAGCATTTAATATCCCACAGGAGCCAGAAGGAGCTAGAGATCAGAGATTTTCAAGAAATTTTCTGATGATATATGACAACTGGCCTTAAGAATTAGGGAGAACATAAGAACTGGGCAATACTATAGGGCTCTCTTCCTGGCAAATCTACCCTCTTCTAACCTGGAAAACTACTATGTGGGGACCAGCCATGGCCTCAGAAGCCCTCCTTTATATGGCTTTTGCCTCTAGTACAAGAGCTCATTACCATCCCCTTCCTGCTGGGCTGGACCATCTAGACTTAGTCACCTCCTCCTCCTCTTTTCATGCACATCTCTGCCTGACACTCTACAACTGGATATGGAAAAAGGACAGAGATAACCATACTATGCTCTGGTTTTCTCCAAAATCTAGTATATTGAGAAGGGCATCGACCAGCTACGGAGACCTGCCTACTATCTTCCACAGTACTCTGGAAAAGCTCAGGGCTTTCTGCCAGAACCACCCAGAAAGAGGTGAGATCATGTGATGCAGGGGACGGAGGGAGCTGTATCAAGATCAGGGCAGATAATAAAAGCAAATCATTCCTATTAAGCAAATGCTACAGACACTTGTCCTAAATTTTCTGCTGTCTGAATCTCAATGCTCCCAGCTGGGTTGGGATATCAAGCTAGACATATCATGCATATGTCTTGGCTTGATATCCTAGATCCATGGCTTAGTTTTACCACCTTTACGCCCATTTAAGTTTCCTCCAAATACCCTTTCTGGCATTTTTGCTCCACCTCCTCATTTTCATTCCTGGTTTATGGCTCTGCTCATACTTCTATTTCGCAGTTCCAAGGCTTAGACAAGGACAGTCCCCTTTAGTCTGTAGCCCTGCAGATCTCACGTCAGACCACATTCTGCTTGGGCGTCCTTAGCAGAAGACCAGCGGGGCTGGACTCAGGCAATTGGAGTTAGATTGGGGTAGTTCTCAATTCATAGATTAGATTAGGTTAGGTTAGATTGATTAGATTGCCGTATGTGTGCTGAGGAATTGCTCAAGGTTTTCAAACAGGGAAGGGACAGTCATGATATTAGGTTATTTGAACATGTTTTCCCAGGTACAGACGTTTTCAAGAGTATATCGAAGCATCAACAGTGAGCATGCCTCATTAAAAATCTCAGAGAGAACATTCTGTTCTGCTATAGCCCTAGCCATGGTCTCTGGGTTCTCATTTTGGCATTTTCCCTTGGGTAAACGTCGCCTCTTTTCAGTTTATTTATAGTTCATTTAGACCATCAAAGCAATAACTATTCCCCAAATAGGAAGAGACGCTCTGATGGTCAGTGGGATACATGAAAACCATTTTTTTTATGAGAGTGAAAGTATTAATACCCTACAACTATCCTCTCACTTTCTCCATCAAATCAATTTGTGTTATTTTCTTCAAAACCTTGCCTAAACTATTTGCCTTCTACGAAGTCATTCCTGACAAAAACTACCACATTTTGATACAGGAAGAACTTCTTCACGTTCAAGGCTAGGAAGTGGCAAGGTGCAGGCTTTGGAATCAGGCAGATCTAGATTTGAATCCCAGATCTGCTACCTACCTGATCCAAAACGAAGGTCAAATTTACCATCTGGATTAAGAAGCTATCAGTACTGTGGTATCCGTTGGGTTTTTTTTTTTCTTTTTAACCAAAGGCCAGTCTTTCATTTCTTTCTTGCTAAAATAACCTTTACATGTTCAAATGTTGAGTGGAGATTCCTTGATTCAGCTCCTGATGGATCCAAGGTGGGTCCAGCTCCTCATCTATACTGGTCATGTGACCCAGTGCTGACCAATGAGATATAAGGTAAAATTTGATGGGGGATCCTGGGAAAGATTTTCATTGCCTGAAGTGAGTGCCTTGTCTACCTTTACCTCGGTTTTAAGTTCAGCTGTGTGAAGACATGATACTTTTTACCTGAGAGGTAGACAAGCACAAAGACACTGACCCAGACCTCTGAGTTATGGAGTTGCCAATCTAATACCAGCAAGTGCATCCTCCTGTTCATCCTAACTTCTTGTCGTGTAAGATAAATTAACCACTCTTGGGTAAAAACCCCTGCTAGCTGGCTTCTCTTTGGCTTGTGGTTGAAAGCATTCTTAACTGTTGTAATTACCTATCTCATAAAGTACTATTGAAACTTAAACGAGGAACCCAGTTCTGCACCTGGAATATAGAAGGTACTCCATATATGCTCATGGAATTCATTTATTTATTCAACATTGCTGGTGAAGGTGCTCAGTTTGGTGTTTCCCTCAACTGAAGTCCCTCAACCATGGAATAATTCTAGAAAGGGAAGGATGCTCATGATTCTGAGTATCAGTCATTTATTCACTCATCACATCTTTACTAAATGGTAGGCAAGGTGTTAGGCTCTGGGGAAACAATGATGAACCTATTAATAGGCATAATCTCTGTCCTCCTGGAGCTTAGAGTCTAGTGAAGGGGGATGGTCAATGATCAAACGCCCCTCAAGTAACTGTGGCAGGTGCTTTCAGGAAGAGGAGCATGTTTCAACAGCAATAATGGAGAAATGTATCTTCCCAATATACCTATTTCTAATCTGGAAGAGCCAGAGAGACTTCCCTGAGGATGAGATGATTAAGCACTGATCTGAGGGGAAGTTAGGAGCTAGTCAGATGAGAGAGAAAAGACAGCAAAAGTTTAGGGAGATAGAATAGTAAATGCAAAGTCCCCGGGCAAGAGGGAACATGGTATGTTTGCAATTCGTACTTTTATTTTCAAAATTTATTTTGATTAAAATCATATAAGCACGTAGGTGTATGTGTATAAGTTGTAGATGTGTATAAAACTATATCCATCGGTTTAAAAGTCAAATAATTACATCAACTGATAATGTAGAATATAGTATTGCTATTGAAAAATACCAATCCATGCCTCACTCTACTGCCCAATCCCGCTCCTAAGAGGTGACCTTATTTAATGAGCTTTCTTTCTAAAATGCTAACATTTACTTCCGCATTTCTAAACAATATGCCGATTGGCTGACCCTGAATACATTTCCAATTTTTCCTTTCTTGCCTGCGTTCACGTGAGGGTTTGGGAAAGCTAGATACCCATGTCTCCAGCCACTCTTGCAGAAGGAGGTGACTGTGGGACCCCAGCTCTGGGCGAGGACATGAAGGCACTGGAGGCTTCTAACATCAGTGCTGGAATTGCTGTCGTGACTGATGGCATAGCTGAAGCTGACACCGTCTCTTTCCCCTTCTTACTGCCTTAAACATAGATGCAATGGCTATGTCCACCAGAAAAAGACCCAGAGGATCTCAGAGATGCCAGAATTAAGCATCAGAACTGAAGCGAGCAGCTGTTAACTTTCAGATCTTTTATTTTTTAAAGTGAATAAAACTAGGGGTGCCTGGGTGGCTCAGCTGGTTAAGCGACCAACTCTGGATGTCAGCTCAGCTCATGATCTCACGGTTTGTGAGATTGAGTCCCACCTCGGGTTCTGTGCTGACAGTGCGGAGCCTGCTTGGGATTCTCTCTCTCCCTCTTTCTTTCTGCCCTTCCCCTGCTCGCTCTCTCTCTCTCTCAAAATAAATAAACTTAAAAAAATTAAGGTGAAGAAAGCAAAATTTTAAAGCTTTCTGTTAAAGCCACTGTTAATATTTATGTCGCTAGGTTTTGATTTATGAGACTTAGGCAACAACTGTTGACTTTCTATGATGGTAGATGACATCACTCTCTGCCACAACATTCCACTTCCTCCTCACCCGTGAGACACTATTGTCTTCCTCCTTCCCGATTGAGTTTTATCACCTGTTTTAATACATTATCATTCAGTAATTCCATTATTATGATCATATGATTATTATCTGCTGTCAAGCCAAGTACATACTAAGATTACTATGATCGAATTTCCATTCTTATATAATTTCTTTCCCCCTGGACCTACTGAATGTTAACTGTCTACTTAGTTTCCTTTGTACCTATTGCTAAGACTTTCCTCCCCCTCAAAAGAATTTCTCAATACAACTTTCCACAATGTTAAATGCAATCATTGGATTCTACCCCCTACTGTCACCCAGAGACCTCTGTTGAAAGACAGTCTCTCTGAGTCTGCTACAAAGCCATCATTCTGGCCTCCCTCTAATTGCCTTTTCTGTTTTCTGAGTCTCAAGACCATCTCTTTCTTGGTTCTGCCTTGTTCTCCTAATTCCTAATGGAGCACATTATCCAATATGTTTCTGAGAAAGGGTCCATGGGAGGCACTTTTGAGACTTTGCATTTCTGAAATGGAATTTTATTCTAGTTTTATTCTTCATTGATAACTTGTCTAGGCATAGAATTCAGTATTCAGAGGTATTGCTTTTAATATCTTCAAGCTGGCAGTATTGTTGAGAAAGCTAACATATTCTGATTCTTGATCCTTTATGTCTGAGTAGTTTCCCTGCTCATTTCATTTTATTTTTACCCTCTGGAAAGGTAAGCCCAGAAATTTAATCATTATTGCCTCAATTTACATCATTTAGAATCCACTGTACTGAGCACTACATGATCAGATCAATCAGAAGGTTCAAAATGCTTAAGTTCTCAAAAATAGTATTTTATCTTTCCTCTAAAAGTTTTCGCCCCAACATTTTTTTCCATTTTTTTTCTTTCTGAAACACCTGTTAGTCACATATTAGATCTTCCTGACCGTTCTTGCAATTTTCTTATCTTTTTCTCTTGTATTGTCTATTTTGCTGTCTTTTTATTCTATTTTCTGGGAGGTTTCTTAGATTCTGTCTTCAAATATACCATAAAAGGCTCTATTTCAGCTTTTACATTTTTAATGTCTGCAAACTCATTTTGGTTCTGATGACTGTTTCATTGTTTTTAAATAGTATGCTCTTCTTGTTTCATGACTGTAATATCTTATATATTAATTATATAATCTTTATCCCATCCCTGTACGGTACTGTTTTCCTCAAAATCACTCTTTTTAAAATTTTTTTATTATTTTATTATTTTTTAAAATGTTTTAATTTTTATTTATTTATTTTTAAATGGTAACAATTTTCCTTTTTTTTTCAACGTTTATTTATTTTTGGGACAGAGAGAGACAGAGCATGAACGGGGGAGGGGCAGAGAGAGAGGGAGACACAGAATCAGAAACAGGCTCCAGGCTCTGAGCCATCAGCCCAGAGCCCGACGCGGGGCTCGAACTCACGGACCGCGAGATCGTGACCTGGCTGAAGTCGGACGCTTAACCGACTGTGCCACCCAGGCGCCCCTAAATGTTTTTATTTTTGAGAGAGACAGAGACAGAGCATGAGTCAGGGAGGGGCAGAGAGAGAGAGAAGGAGACACAGAATCCGAAGCAGGCTCCAGGCTCTGAGCTGCCAGCACAGAGCCCAATGCGGGGCTCGAATTCACAAACCGCGACATCATGACCCAAGCCCAAGTCGGACACTTAACCGACCGAGCCACACAGGCACTCCAAAATCACTCTCTTAATTACATTTTTGCTCTGGCCTTTATACTCCATTTTGGAGGTTTTTTTCTCAAAGGTGTGGCAATCATTGACCTCATATTTATACTTAAGAGCATGGCATAAAAGGCTTATTAGAAGTTGCCTGGGTGAGGACAGGACTTGTTGACTGATGGAAGGCAGGCATGGGTGGTGGTGGTATAAGCTTTGCTCCAGGTTCCCTAAGCTAGGTGGAGAGAGCCAGGAGATGGTATCTCCCTAATTAGCATATGGTCTTTCACTTACTCCCCTGGCTATTCAGTCCAATGCCTCACTCTTGATGACTGATGTACCCAAGCCTAAGTCTTCCAGGTTCAGTCTGACACTTCTGTCTCCTGCCATGGAAGAGGGATGGGTTTGTGGGCTGAGCTGTGTCTCCCCTAAATTCATGTGCTGAATCTGTAACCCCCCGTGCCTCAGAATGTGACTGTGTTGGGAGATGGGCTTTTAAAGAGGCAATTGACATAAAATGAGATCATACGGCTGGGTCCTAATCCATTACAACTAATGCCTTACGAAAACCGGCTGGCTCAGTTGGTGGAGCGTGCGACTCTTGATCGTCGGGTTGTGCGAGCGCCACTTTGGGTGTAGAAATTACTTACGATAAAATCTTTTTTAAAAAAAAAGTTAAGAACAGAAAAGAAAATTAGGACTCAGATGTACATTCACAGTGACAAGACTATTTGAGGACAAAGCCAGAAGACAGCCATGTAGAAGCCAAGGAAAGAGGCTTTAGAATGAAGCCAACCCTGACAAGCCTTGAATCTTGGACTTCCAGCCTCCAGAACTGTGACAAAATAATTTTCTGTTGTTTAATATTTTTTTAAATGTTTATTTTGAGAGAGCGAGAGACTGAGCACGAATGGGGGAGGGGCAGAGAGAGAGAGAGAGAGAGAGCGAGAGAGAATCCCAATCCCAAGCAGGATCCACATTCAGCAGGGAACCCAACATGGGGCTTGACCTACCGACCAACTGTGAGCTGAACAGAAATCAAGAATCAGACGCTGAATTGACTGAGCCACCCATGCAACACAAATTTCTGTTGTTTAAACCACACAGTCTGTTGTACTTTGTTATGGCAGCCTTAGGAAACCAATACAGATGGGAGCTTGATTATGCCGGTGGGGGTGGGGACCTAGGGTCCTAACAGATTTGTATCCAGATTTTGAATCAGTCCCTCTGGTTTCAGCCCTACCACTCACTCCCACCTTCAATGATAACTGGAAATTTGATTGCTCTGCCTTATGAGGTCCTACAGACTAGTCAGGCTAGTTCCTCAGGGTCATCCTTCTTCTCAGCTCAGCTAAGTCACTTCTTCCTCCTGCAGTCACGTCCCACTTCCCCGATTTTGTTGTCATCTTTAACCTCCTCGTCTCTTCTCTTACTCCTCTATCAGTGGGACTTCAGGAAGAAGTAAACACACGTATTCAGTGCACCCTGTTTTAACAGGACCACGAGTTTTACTAATGGCCAGCCCAGGAAACAGTTCTCTCCTGAAGGAAGTATGCAAACCCCAGCTGACTATTAGCTGAATTCCACACCACTAGTTCAAGAGCCTTCACAGAAGGAGTAAATGTCGATGCAGATATACATATCCATGCAACTAGGAAAAACAGAAGTGGCCCCCAAACTGCAAGAAAAGTACTATTTACCGCTCAGTTGGTTAAGTTATAACTCTATATGTTGATTTCAAATGTAGGCATCCAGGGTACCTTTCATTCTTCCCAAGGTTTCCTCTTGGGGATAAGAGCCAATCAAACAAGTTCAGGTTTTTATAGTGCAAAACACAGTTCTGCAACAGATTCAACGACAGACACGCTGTAGTGGCCTGTGTATGGTAACGTGTAGGGGGCCAACAAGCAGCAGCCAGACTTGTCTGACGAGAACTGTAGCCCTTGAAAACTCAGTATTTCTGCCCAGATGCTGCAGAAGGGGCATCCTTCTCCCACAGTCTCACTGTAATAGACTCACCATAATGAAACAACAAGTTAGTATCAAATACTAAACGTTTTACTTTAGGAAAATGTGATTAGCCGTCATAACACGTGCTAAAGATTACTAATAAAAAAATAAACAATTCCATTTTTCTTGGCTGGGAATTTAACTACAACCTTAATCTTATAAATGAAATGGTTTGGTGTAAAAGCAATACCCTTTTATCACTAGCTTTTTATCTGGAAATTTACTTGGTTACTGCCACCTAAAGTGACAACCAAAGCTCTACACTGTGCTGAAACTTGGAAGTCTGTGACGTGTACTTTGGCAAATACCAGGTTCATTTTTTTTTTTTTTTGATGTGCTAATTGTTCCGAGTAAAGACAGTCGTCAGCCATTATATAAACAATCACTAGGTTGGGGACTGAAGAAGAAGAAGAAGAAGAAGAAGAAGAAGAAGAAGAAGAAGAAAGAAATCTGGAGAAGAAGAAAGGAATCTTGACCATCACGGACCAATAAAAAGAAAGGTTTGGCCATAAATGCCAGTTTTGTTTGCACCAAGAAATTTGGGACAGTTTGATACAAGCTTTTGGATAATTTTTTAAGTAGCTGCAAATTAAAGATGGCAGATGGACTCACACTTGTTTATCTTCATTGTCTCCTAAAAAGGACAGTAAAGGGACATAAAAAATAAATACACGGGAACAAAGGGGATGAAGGAAGGGTCATCTGCAAAAGATATTTCAGTACAATTCTGGGCGACGGGGTGGATGGAACAGTAGGAACCGCTTTAAGAGAACAGCAAAAGCTACACTCGCATGTCTTCCTAGAGGTCAGTACAGAAAAAGCCCAGATTATGCTACTGTGCTTCCGAGTGCCCTGGGTCCAGAGATCATCAGAGGAAAATGCTGATGAGAGGTCCCAGCATCCCAGAAGTGAGGAAGAGGTGAGAGGCTGGGGCCTGAGTGAATGTGGGCATTTGGAGTTGTTAGGCCTTCAGGTCCCCTGTCCCATTTCTTGCAGCTGGGTGATTACCTCCAGCTGGAGAAACAGCAGAGAGACTTGGACACCAGGCATGAAGAAAGGCAGGAGTAAGGCACCTACAGGAAAGAAAAGAACATGAAAAACTGCATAGTAAGCTGTGACTCACCTGGGCCCCCCCCCCCAACCCCGAACTGCTTCCAGAATATTGGCAGCCAGGTGAATGTCACTTCAGGCAAGAGATTGCAGATACTTCTCCAGAGAAACTAAAGAGCTGAAAAGGGAAGAGCCTATAGAATAAACAGCCTCCACCTGATCACCATACAGCAAGCCCACTCCTTCCCATCTTCACACATAGTTTCTGGTGGGGTTTTATGACCTCATTCTTAAGTATGAAAGGAGAGTCAACGGTTTGCAACATTTGATGAAAGCCTTCAACGCGGTGAAATTTTAGAATACTAGAGAACTAAGGAGCATAATTATGACATTTCAAAATATTAGAAACAAAGAGACTATTCTACAAGTTTCTAGAAAGAAAAATTCCTGGCCACAAAGAAATGGGAACCAGGATGCCATTGGAATTCTCAACAGAAACACTGGATATTAGAAGATAAAAGAGCACATTTTTATCAACTTATTTATTTTTTTTTTCAACGTTTATTTATTTTTGGGACAGAGAGAGACAGAGCATGAACGGGGGAGGGGCAGAGAGAGAGGGAGACACAGAATCGGAAACAGGCTCCAGGCTCTGAGCCATCAGCCCAGAGCCTGACGCGGGGCTCGAACTCACGGACCGCGAGATCGTGACCTGGCTGAAGTCGGACGCTTAACCGACTGCGCCACCCAGGCGCCCCTTTATCAACTTATTAATGAAGAATTTCAACTTAGAATCCTACACTTGTTCAAACTTTCCATCTAAAGTAAGGGTTGAGGGGCGCCTGGGTGGCGCAGTCGGTTGAGCTTCCGACTTGGGCTCAGGTCATGATCTCACAGTCCGTGAGTCCCAGGTCATGGGTTTGAGCCCCGCTTCGGGCTCTTTGCTGACAGCCTGGAACCTGCTTCGGATTCTGTGTCTTCCTCTCTCTCTGACCCTCCCCCGTTCATGCTCTGTCTCTGTCTCAAAAATAAATAAACATTTAAAAAGTTAAAAAAAAAAATAAAGTATGGGTTGAACACAGCCATTTCAAGTTTTACCTTCTGTACCTTTTCTTGGTTTGTGGCTGGAACATGTGCCATGAAAATGAAGTGGTAACCAAGAAAGAAGGCGTAGGACAGAGAAATGGGGTTTTTGCTCTGGAGATGAAGGAATGTCCCGGGATGACAGCTGACCAGTGGGTCCTGAGAGGAATTCATCTTCTTTGGAGCAGGAGGACAGTGAACTTTTGGAGGGATTTTTTTTTTGGGGGGGGAGGGGTGGAAATGAGATTGTTTGATCATTTGGAAGATAAATGTGATAGTCATTTGATAGATACGTTGTAGAAAAAATATAAGAACACGTGCATAACAAACTAAGTAAACAGATTAAAGGCTGTATAAGAAAGAAAACAACCACAGTACACTAATTGGCTCTGCTGTGACTGGTATTTGCACAGTCATCACCTACTTAGTGGCCCTCAACTGTGAGTGAGCTATGTTGGAAGAACAGTGGAAGGGGAGATTCTGGGCTTTGAAAGAGCTAAATCCTTATCTAAAGGCAACAGGTGCTCAAAGCACCACATTTAAAATGATAAATCAAAAGACAGCAGTATAAATCATTTAGCAGCAGAGAGGTCAGGGCACCCGGCTGGCTCAGTCGGAAGAGCGTGTGACTCTTGATCTTGGGGGTCGTGAGTTCAAGCCCCACGGTGGGTACAGAGATTACTTAAAATCTCGAAGAAAAATAAAAAAAAAGAAATGGGGAGGTCAGCGACAAAAGAGACAGCTAAAAGTGGAATGTGAACACCTCTAGAAAGGAGGTTAAGAAGGTGGGGAAAAGGTAGGTATTGCATTGTCTTAAAATATTACATTATCTTGAGAAAGTGTGTATGCTTATATTGTGGTTAAAAACGAAGAACAAAATTTTGTAATTCACTTGCTGAGCGTGAAACACGGAACAACCAAACCTTGTCTCATAATGTAATTCTCAGGAAATATGTGACCCATAAAGGTTAAAACAGAAGCTGCATATCATCTCTGGCAACCTAGTATTAACTTGAAATAAAATAGGATATGCCTTCCATGCCCTCTTTATTTTTACCATTCATATGTATGGACTGGATTTCCTGTCAGGACTTTCACAAATATTTCTTTAGGAACAGTGGTTATAAATTAAACCTTTGGTAATTGGTGTTGTTCCCAAACAGGAGAAACAGCACCACAAAAAAGTCAGTTTCATCCTGAACTGTTTCTATAGCAACCATATTAAGCTGGAAGGATAAAGCACCTTTGTAGTCGCTGCTTCTATTGAATTACAATGTAAATGTTGATGCCTGCCTGGGAACGTCAAATGACAACAGGCTTACAGAAGGGGTTCAGTGGTTGTTTGCAGCTCTGGAATCCCAGACTAGAGTTGCCATCGAAGAGGCAGGCCTGGGCCATCTTGGCGTCTATTCACCCCAAATCTCCTCACCCCATCAAAACCACGCCACTAGCCATCTGCCCAGCTCATGAAAGGATGCTCACCTATGTGAAAATCTGTAATCTACCTGGTATCTTTTACACATCGGGACACGGAAAGTGTTTGCTCTGGATAAGAATGTTAAAAATGCAATTACACAACAGACTCGGCAATCTTTGTGTTTTTCCCCCCCTCGGCGCAGAAAGTAAACTTCGGTCCCTCACTCTTCCGACAATGTCAAAAGTCCTCTTCAAGTGTGTGTTAAAAGCCCTGCGGTTGTGCTGCCCATTTGATTCCGGTTCGGCTGGCCTGGGGTACCTGGGTTCAGCTCTCCTTTAGGCCTTCCGTTCGACCCACAATCCCTAGTGGTGGCAAGTGTTTCTTTTTTTCCTGCCCCCTCCCCCCCCCCGCCCCCACGCGGCCGGCCTCCGGGAAGAAGGAAAGCGTGGCGTGAAGCCTACTCCTAGCAAATGACCCTCAGCTCCCACGGGCTGCAAACGTGCCGCCGCTCCACTCAGGTAAACTACGGAGTGAGTTACCTGCACTTGGAGAAGGGCCCTACCTGAGCGCGCCTCTGCCAATGGCAGCTCACCTGAGGGAGCTTTGCAGCCAATCACGGCGCAGCTCGTCCCTCGGGCTTGTATCCTTTAGTGAAAGAATTCAGCTCCTTGCGAGAAAGTTACCTGTGGCCGCCCAAGTCCGCCACTTTCTGCTCTGTGGCTGCCCATTGCCACCTTCCAGGAGGACTCCGCGCCGCCCGGCCGCCTCCGAGCTCGGGCCCCATGTGAGGGGCCCCCCCTTATCCCACCTTTCCGGCTAGGTGAGGGCGCGAGCGGGCGAGCGAGCGAGAGTGGTGAGGGGGGACGGAAAAGCAGAATTACCTGTAGCTCTTGTTCTGCCATCTCGGGCGCTCTCACACACCTTCACCTGCACAGACTTGAAAGTCCAGTTTCACCAGAGGCTGAGGCTCCAGGAAAAGGGGAGCGAGTTCATTGGATCAAACATGTCACAAGAGTCGGACAAGTAAGTGGATCACACGCGCCGGCTGCTGCTACTACCACTTTGGGCTGATGGCAACTGGTTTGTTATGTTTTGGTTTTTGTTTTTTAAGTTGCTATTGTTGGTTTTTTTTTCTTTCTTTTTTCTTTTTCTTTTTGGTGTATCCAGACTTCTCCAGATTGTGTTTCTCCCCTGGTTGAGGGGAGAAACCCTACAAGAATGTGAATGTTTAATACCCCCTTTGGGCCTTGATAGTCAAAGTAGGTTTTCCTCTTTTCTTCCTCCCTTGCGAATGGTCTCACCTCCCGTCTCCCAGGGCGAATACTTGCATATTGACAGAGGTTTTGGTAGATGAGGGCGGGAGGCCTGTTATTCCCCCCTCTCTTTAGTTGCTCCTACCGCTTCAGGCTGCTAAGGCCATTTGGAAATTCAGCCGAGTTCCTACGAGGTGTGCAAAGGGCCTGCGAGAAGAGCGGGTCTTGGCCGCTTTTGTGTGCGCGCAACAAAGAGCCTTTATCCTGGCGCAGAAACGGCCATCTTCCCGCACTGGGGCAGGAGAGTGCGTGTGTGCGCGCCCGCGTGTGCGCCCCTGGGCCGGGGCGAGGCGCGGGGTCGCGGGGCTCCAGCCCCCGCCCCGTCCCCCTCCCCCCACGCTCCCGCGGTGTTTGGCCGCCTCCCGCAGGTGCGGGAGGACCGGGCCCTACGGAAATGAGGGGAATTGATTTGAGGCCCCGATGTTGCACTTCCGTGGGGCGGGAAAGGCCGCCTGCGACTTGATTCACCCACGTCCGGACGGCGTGTGCACGCCCCTGCGAGCCCCGGGCCCTGGCGCGGCCCGCCGGGCCCTGGCGCCCCACGCCGGCGGCCGCCACCTCTGGGGTGGCTGGCGGGGCAGCGAGGGACGCGCCGGGCCTTCCTGGGGGGCTCGGAGGGCTCGGGGCGGCGGGGCCCGGCTTCCCGCGCCTCGAAGGCAGGGCGGGCAAGCGCGTCCTTTCCGTCCGGGACGGGAACTCTGGGCTCGCCCGGGATCGGCGGCCTGCGCGGCCCGCGCCGCGGGTAGCCGGGCCCCGGGCCCCGGTCCAGTCGCGTCCAGGCGGCCTCCCGCAGGCCTGGCCCCCGCCTCGGGGACGGCTTTGTGCTTAGCAGGGGGAGGTGGGGCCGAGGGCGGGAGCGGGAGGGAGTCGGAGGTGGGTCCCTTGGCCTTTCTTGGGATTAAGTGGCGACACTCCCTTCCCCCTCTCGGGCGCGTCCCTGGCTGGGAACTGGCTGAGTCCTCTTGGAAGTGCCTACGGGCCACCTTGCTGCCTGGTAACTTTGCTCTGGTGTCGTGGCCACCCCAAGGAGACCTTCCTGAGGGTGTCTCCGCCGGGGCCAGGGCGCCGGGACGCCGTCGGACCCTCTCCTGACGTGGCCCGGGGCCAGTCCCAAACTGACGGACCCTGAGTGGGCAACAGGAATGCCCGGAGGACCTGTCCAGAGGTGGAGGGGCGGGCCATCTTCAAAGTAAAGCCGCTGGTAGAGTAGGCGTATCGAACAACACAGGCTGTCATGCTTAAAAATAAAAAATAAGCAAAACCCAAAACAACAACAACAAAACCCTGCCAGATATTGGTACCGCTTTACCCACCAACGAAAAGCGGGCTGCTGGCTACACAGCGGACGGGAAGACCTGCTGGAAACAAACGCTGGAAGAGGGTAGGAGTGGGGGTAGGGATAGGAAGGTGTGTGATTGTAGGAGTATTGCCCACCCCACTCCCGCCACATTTTCTCTGTAGCCTCTGAGAAGTCTCTCCAGTAGCCAGAAGTCGGAGATGACAGCAGAACTTTTTGGATTGTTTTGATCTTCGTGTCAAAAAATGGTTGCAAATCGGAAAAGACTTAATGCAGTTCCTTAATTAAATCACACGATTAACATTTGGTTGCACTGCTTAGTTTTGTATTACAACCTGACTCAAAATGAGTTCCTAATGAAAACGGGTCGATGTTTCTTTTGCCCTGTTAGACCTAGCGCCAAGAAACGATGTATTTAGTATTGAGAAAAGTTCAGCACAATGCATTACTTAATTTTTATGGGTAATAACTATTTGGGGTTACTTATATTTAAGGAAAATAGCTTTTATCTAATCCTAGTTTCCAAGACATAATTTTGTAGCCTGGGAAAAGTAATACTAATAAGAACGATACCCATAAAAGACTGCTGCAGCCCAATTGCCTCTCTTTGCCTGGGCTATTGAGAAATTGCTTGAAATTAATAAACGATCCTTGGGATCAATTTTGGGAACTATAGCCTTTGTTTTCTTAATGTCCTCCTCTAGCGGAGGACCGGCAGGGGTGGGTCCCGGATTCGCCGGCCTGAAGTTTATGCCTTTGTGTGTGTTAGTTACGTGGGGTCGGGGTGTGGGCGCTAAGAAAAAGGACAGAAGAGCGAGTTACTGGGGCTTCCTGCTACAGCAAGCAGAGTCCTGGAGCCTGAGCTTTATCGGCTTCATGGGAAAACCACCTAGGAGGCATGTTTTCTAGAAGTAACCTAGAAGAATACACACAGGATATTTTCCCATAAACCCCATCAAAGTGTAGGTAATCTTTTGGTTAGCAGAGGAAGATAATTCCAGTTAGCAAGTCTGAACTGAAGTAGCATCATCTTTTTTATGGTTGTGGACTTTTCAGATTGAGCCGTTCTGCTTTTTATGTTCTGTAATGTTGATGCTATCACTAATTAAAACAAAGTATTTTTAGGACAGCTTGTCTTTGTACATATTTGAAGATTCTCTGTTCCCTCTTAAATTTTATGAAGATTTATGATCTTTGTCAACAAGCTTGTGTATTCTAGCAAGGCAATGATAGGTTTAGAAACTTTTTTTGCTGCCAAAACATACAAAATATATTGAGGATATAATATTATATATATATATGTATATAATTTTGATATCCACAGGTATTTTTCATTACACAAATGTTTTCTGATTACCAGCTATTTGCAACACATTCAGATAGGCATTATAAGAGAATAGAAAGATGTATAAAGATGAGCCACGTCCTCCAGGGGCTTACACTCTCGTGGAAGGTGAGACGTGAGCATACATAATTGTAATTAAGGCAAGACCTGGTAAGTGCCTAAAAAAATCACAAAGAAAATATAATAATGTATTATCAGATCATGGTATATCAATCCTCCTTCCAACTCACCTCGTTTTTGTCTAGGACAATTACTTTTAGGCATTCAGTGTGGTTTAAGGAGTCTGGCCATTATTCCAGAAAAGAAACAGAAATTGCTCAAAGTTATAGATATCTCATGTGGTATAAACTTTCAAGTAATGGGATAAAACATTTTAATTAATTTTTTACTCTTTAGTTTTATACATGCATGTTTGTTTCCATTTGGCTATATAAAATGTATTTTAAGATCATAAACATTGGGGCGCCTGGGTGGCGGAGTCGGTTAAGCCTCCGACTTCAGCCAGGTCACGATCTCGCGGTCCGGGAGTTCGAGCCCCGCGTCAGGCTCTGGGCTGATGGCTCGGAGCCTGGAGCCTGTTTCCGATTCTGTGTCTCCCTCTCTCTCTGCCCCTCCCCCGTTCATGCTCTGTCTCTCTCTGTCCCAAAAATAAATAAAAAAACAAAACAACAAAAAAAAACGTTGAAGATCATAAACATTAAGTAATCATATCTTCCTCAAACCACTAAAAACCATTCATTTATTTGACAAATGTATCTTGAGTGCCAGGCATTGATCCTGGCATTGAGACCCACTAGTGAATAGAACAGAGTCCTTGCCCTCATGATGCTTACATTCTAGTGGGGGGAAAAACAGACCATCAATCAAGAAGGAATACATAACAAAATAGAGGTTGATAAGTGATAAGAAGGAAAGCAAAGCAGACCGAAGAGATTAAGAATAATGGGAGTTATTTTATATAAGGTGGTCAGGGATGGCCTCTCTGATGAGATGCACTGGAGATACCTGGGTCAAGAGTACAGGTCCATGGAAGAGCAAGTGCAAAGACCCTGAGGTAGGAGAGTCCTTGGCATATTCAGAAAGGAGCCCGTAAATCAGAGAGGTAGAGAGATAATGGTAATGAAGTAAACTAACAATTCGCTCCTTCATAGTCCAGATATCTGTATATTTAAAAATAGCCAGGGGCGCCTGGGTGGCGCAGTCGGTTAAGCGTCCGACTTCAGCCAGGTCACGATCTCGCGGTCCGTGAGTTCGAGCCCCGCGTCAGGCTCTGGGCTGATGGCTCAGAGCCTGGAGCCTGTTTCTGATTCTGTGTCTCCCTCTCTCTCTGCCCCTCCCCCATTCATGCTCTGTCTCTCTCTGTCCCAAAAATAAATAAACGTTGAAAAAAAATAAAATAAAAATAGGCAATTATAAATGGTTCTGGCAATGGAGAGGTGAGTAAATAATAAGCTAATAGCATCAGCCTTATCTCTTTCCCCAAGTAGCACCAGTTTAATGGTTAAGCTCTAGTGTTCTCTTCCCTACAATGGATTAAATTCTATATACTCCTTAATTTAGAGATGAATAAGTTCACATATCCTAGAAGATTCCTGGAAACTGGAACAGAAGAAGAGGGACCAAGGACAGCTGGTGCTTGCTCTCTCACCCTGCTTTCCTGCCTTCCTCTTGCCCTAATCCGGTGCAAACTTGTATCCTTTAGGAAACAAGATTTATCCACTGTGTTTGGAAGTGAGACAATCCAGTCTGCTTTGGTTAGCTTGGTAGCTTCAATGAAGTAAACTAATATACAGGCAAAATTAACATATTGAAAAATAAGAAAATGCTAGACAATAAGAATTTGGATTGACTTAAAAAAAGTTAAATTACATGTGTGCCTAATAAATACACTATTGTCTTTATGTATATTGTGTTTAATAATAGAAATCTCTGAGAAATCCTTTAAATCATTGCTTTCCAAACTCATCTGATTACAAAAATATCACCTGAGGCATTTGGTAAAACTACAGATTGCTGGGCCCCACCCCCTAGCTATGGAATCAGAGGGGCCAGGGCATCTGAATTTAAAAATTGTCCCAGGTATATTTTATGTACATTTATGATAGTGTCAGTTAGTGAAATAATGCTTTAAGTGAGTACTCAACATTACTTTAATAAATTCAGTATGTATATATATATATATTTCAGTATATATATATACACATATATATATATATACACACACACACACATATATATACACACACATACACACACACACACACTCAGGTGTATATCCACTGTGTCAGTGAAATGAAACCTGGGAGCTTTATTTTACATTCTTTGAGCTACCCTGTTTAAGCAACTTCTGATACAATTTCAATTTGGTTTAAGAATTCTTTGGCCCCCTGTCAATTTTGTTTGCTTTCGTTGTTTTGCTGAACTGCCCCTTCTGGAAGAATGGGATCCTTTTGACAGGCCATATATTTCCAGAGCTGCTGAGGACCTCATTTGGAGTGATGTCACCCATGTGGGTCTCTGCCAGGTTTGTAGCTAAGTGTCAAGCTCAGATTTTAGGCTGGAGCCTACTCACCAGGGAGTTAGGTTAGAGTTAGAAGGTCAACCTTGACCTTCTGCACTTTCACATTAGAACCTGAAACTAGTGCACCTTTTTCTAGGGATAGGCATTGAATTTAGAATCTATTCGGTAGCACAAGGTCAAAGATAACAAGTTCGAATCTGATGTTGTTCCTGGTGAAATGATTTAATGGGATGATGGTTGCAGTTTCATTTCTAGGGCTAAGGGTAGCTTTAAGTATTACCTGATAACATGGTAGTATACTGTCTATTGTCCTGTAAATAGGTCCTGTTTTAAACTGACCACCAGGATCAGGCCACCCAAATGGGCCCAGTGCCCTCTGGTTCAAGGAGGATTAGAGTAAGTGCTGGAGCAGTTGATGAAGCACTGTATCTAGCAATTTCTATTAGACCCTGCAGTCAAAAGGAGAATTTAAACAAGTAGTCAGCTAAGTCCAACATACATAGGCACATTTAAATAATAATACTCAGTAACCTAAGAAGTATTTGTTTGAAATCTATAGATAATTTTAAAAAGATTATTATTTTGATGTTAGGTTTTTAAATCTACTTAAAATTTTTTTAATATTTATTGACTTATTTATTTATTAATTTTTTTTTTTTTTTTTTTTGAGAGAGAGAGAGAGACAGAGAGATAGAGTGCAGAGGAGGGACAGAGAGAGAGGGAGACACAGAATCCAAAAGCAGGCTCCAGGCTCTGAGCTGTCAGCACAGAGCCTGAAGCGGGGCTCAAACCCATGACCTGGGAGATCATGACCTGAACTGAAGTCAGTTGCTCAACCGACTGAGCCACCCAGGTGCCCCTAAATCTACTTTTTAGAAAGGCTTAGGTAGCTCAAGCAAATGCTTTGGTTCCTCTTTGTGACTTTGATATAACTGGGCATACATTTCTGGTTAAAAAATGAACAGTTGGGATAAAGAGTATTTTCCCTCTTACTTCCTCCTCCCTAGTCTGAGCCAAACATGTACCCCTTCCTTCCCTCCCTTCCTTTCTTCCTTAATCTGTCTGCTGATACTGCTTTCTTGACTGTTTTTTTCCTCTTATAGTACTTGGTGGAAATGGACACATGTCTAGCTTCTATGCATTGAGATACATGTGAATCTGATTTTAGGTACTATTTTAGTCAGTGAACTTTACTGCATTCTCTTAGCATTCACATGGAGCATAGCATCCCAACCTTGTACCTGAGCCAAGAGTTAAGAAGATGGTAGTAGGAATGATGTTGCCTTATTTAAGTCAACTAAGTTTAACCTTGGAAAATGTTTACTTTTGAGTTATTCTTAGCATAAGAGAAACCTTATCCTAAGTCACTTAGAGTCTCCACTCATGATCCCTGGCTTCATATCAGGGTGTGGACCTTCTCTTCCTTTTCAAAAGGGATTCAAGGATTCCTGCTCAATTATAACAACTAAGTCTAAGCTAAAATTGAGTAGTGATTGGTTTGGCAAACTTGTTCAGGAAAAATTCCTTAGCAGGCAGCAACAGGTTGAATAGGAATTTTTAGTTTGGCCCAGGAGGACTAGTGGTTGCTCAGTAACAACAACATGTACCTGGGAGTCCCTCAGACAGCTTCACAAGTCTTCAAATTGAGGCCCCCAAAGTTCGGCTTAACCTTCTTCTCCACCTGGCCTGCATATTTCCATCCTTTAGAGAAGTCCCAGCTCCTTGGTTCAAATCTGTGTATCCATCCATCCATCCATCCATCCATCCATCCATCCATCACTAGGAAATTATATTTTATGCTGTAAGTCTTTTAATGGTAAATAGTAAAAAGGACTGGACTAAAATGGATTAAATGGGATAGAAACAAGAAAGTATCTATCTCTTTGAGGATCTACCTCCCAACCCCCACCCCACCCCACCCATTTTTAGTAGGAAGAGGATTAAACAGTGTTTAACTTGATGTGTTTTGGTGACTACCAGGATTAAAGTAACATTATTTCTAAAAACAGCATGTTTAGAATTGCTATATACAACACCATACAAGTACTCATTTTTAGAGTTCTTTGGAGACTCCTGGAAAAGCTGGTACATTTCAGGGGATTTCAATGTACATTTCAACAATAAGTAGGGTTATGGAGATTGTTTATGCATTTGAATGGGCATTCAGTGGAAAGCAATCGCTGCAGGGATGAAGAGCCTTATTTTACTTTGTAATGAACATGGCAATGAACTTTGTGGGGAGCACTTTTAAAGTGATCTGACTTCACATTCAGTGGCAAGGAAATGCTTCCTTTACAAGTGTGAATGCAGACACCCTCCAGAGTAGAAAAAGACAGCAAGATTTGCTTGCTGTTTCTCTTTACTTTGGTGCCCGCCTTTCATCTGAACGCTGGATGTACAAGTATAGCTTACCCCCCCCCTTCCCGCCCCCACCCCTTGCCACAGTCTTTTTTTTTTTTTTAAGGTCTCTGAATTCAGACTGGAGTTTTAGAAAAGACAAGTGCAGTAAACGCAGTAAAGAGAGGAAGAGAAAGAGAGCAGGAAGAAACTGTTCTTTAGTCACTGTTAGAGTTGCCAGCATTTTCTTAGTAGGAGGAAAGTTGCTGCGCTACCTGGCTGAGATTTACTGTGGGATGGCGTGTGGCTATTTATCCTTCTGGGGAATTGATACTGACTTTAACCTGAAGCCTGGAATCCTAGAGCTAGGGAGGGCTGTAGAAATCACATAGGGCATGTGAGTACCCAAGATAGGATTTGGAGCTAAAAGTTTGGTGTAAGAAGTAAAGTGCCATACACTGTTAATTCTGTGTTGCATGTTGAGGTTGTAAGTATGGGTTGAAAATTGGACATTTTGATTAATTTGAAAAAAATATGCTGGCTTTTTGGGGAAGGGAGATTGGGAACAGGGGAGGCATTGCCTATTTACTTTTTAAAATAGGAACATGAATACATGAAATGCCTGTTTAAGGTTCTGATAGTATTAGTGTGAGTTAGAATGGACTTCCTTCCCACACTCACCCCAAATCATTGTTTTTAGTTTTCAGTTCAGTGAGCCCCATAAAATAACTGCTTTCTGTACTTCTTGTATCTAACTTTTCGAAGAAGCGCAAGGAACAAAGGTAGCTCTTTTTTGCCTCTTTCCTGAATTGCCAATAAGATAATTAACATAAGATCCGAGAACTCTTTTTTCATTATTTTTCATCTGTAAAATAAAATTGAAATAAATGAGCTCTGAGGATAATACCTGCTGCAAAATTCTGAGTCTCATTTTTCTCCCTGCAGAGGGTTCTGGGCTGGTGGCGACTCACAGAAACTGTAAAGGGTGTTAGCAAGATAGGAAAGTACTGGGCACAATGGGACTTGCTTCCACTCCGAAACTACCCTCACCCCTTTAGCAGAATAAAAGGTGGTCTGACTAAGATGACAAAGACATCCGGCAGGTGGGAGAAATTCAGAGGGACACATGGAATTCAGATGGGCAGGTAGGAAGTAAAATCAATGGTTTACCTAGAGGAGCCCCGTACAGCTTCGCTAGAATGATAGACAAAAGGTACAAGAAAATCACATAAAAAGAGCTGGTAGGTACTCTGAGAACTCTTTCCAGAGAGAGTCTAGGAAGTGGGTTACCCTGGGCAGGTTTGAGTGAGAATGAGGCAATATCAGAACAGATGGAACATTGAGTAAAATGTAGTAAGCTGAGAACCTTAGGCTAATTGGGAGAACAACTCTCTCCCTTCCCTTTCCCTTCCCCTTCCCCTCCCCCTCCCTCCTTCCCCTCTCCCTCCCTCCTTCCCCTCCCTCCTTCCCCTCCCCCTCTCTCCTTCCCCTCCCCCTCTCTCCTTCCCCTCCCCCTCTCTCCTTCCCCTCCCTCCTTCCCCTCCTTCCTCTCCCTCTTCCCCCTCCTCTCCCTCCTCCCCCTCCTCTCCCTCCTCCCCCTCCCCCACCCCTCCTTCCCTTCCCCCTCCCTCCTCCCCCTCCCCCGCCCCTCCTTCCCTTCCCCCTCCCTCCTTCCCCTCCCTCCTCCCCCCTCCCCCTCCTCCCCCTCCTCCCCCTCCTCCCCCTCCTCCCCCCTTCCCCCTCTTCCCCCTCCTCCCCCTCTTCCCCCTTCTCCTTTCTTCTTCCTTTTTCTTCTCCCCTTCTCCTCCTCTTCCCTACTCCTTTTCCTCCTAACAAAATATAATTCAGGGACACCTATTGCCAGACAATATTACCAGTGTTCGGGAAAGGTATTAAATAATAGAAGGATAAGAATAGTATCTGTGGTTTCACTTCAATTATTAGGTAATACATTATTTCACATCAGGCATATATAATGACCATTCATTTAGGTCTGGAATAAAATCTCCTCTGGTATCCTATTGTGTGATATGTAGGATTTAAGGTCTCTGAAGTTAATTTTCTCAGAAGTCAGTAACTGCTAACCAGGACAAAATGGATAATGGATTGTAGCTCTTGGAAGATTTTCATGTTGGAGGACTTTTTCTAGGTTACAAGTCCCTTTACATACATTTTTCTTCCTCTGCAGACCACGATTTTTTTTTTTTTTTAGTTGGCTTTGGAGTCTTGGTGTCTCCTTTTAAAAATATGTATATCTTACATATCTTTGAAAGCATTTTAATAAAGGACAGATGCTTCAATAGAAATATGGTCAAAGAACATGAGTAGATAATGCACAAAAGTTATAAAAAAACTGGGTTTGAGGAAAATACCTTTCTAGGAGGATTATAAATTATTGTAAACTTTCTGGAAGGCAGTGTGGTAAAACCGTTTGAAATGGGCCTACTTGTTGACAGGACACCTGGATTCCAGTTGTAGGGATTTGTCTTAAAGAAATAATCAAGGCTATTAATTGTAGCATTATTTTTGAAAGCAAAACATCAGAAAATCCCTCTAGCGCCTAGCTCCAAAGGATTGATTTCTGTGCTCGGTGAGATGGTGGGATTCTCTGCGAGCATAATAAATTCTATTAAGAAAAATATTTAATGGCAGGAGAAAATGTTCATGACGTATTGTGTTGGAAAGTTTACAGGCAGAGAAAATAAAGCATCAATAATAATAGCAGTGACCCCACAATAGCTTAACAGTGGTTTGCTCTCTGGAGAAATTATAGATACTACTGTCTCTTACTTGTCTTTCTAGTTTGCTTTAGTGAGCTTGCACTGCTTTTGTGATAAAAGAGAAAAATTTAAAGGTTACATTGTAAAATAGTCATTCCACCAGGGAGACATTTGAAAATAACGCTTACCTAGTCTACACAATGGAAAAGCCCGCCTGCTCGCTTGTTCCGGGTAGCATTTATCTGCTCCCCCCCCCCCCCCCAGAAGTCCCTGCCTCTCTCAGTACACTTCACTGCTGCTATGCCTCCCTCACCTGTAGCTTTGTTGGGTTTATGTCTCAACAACCTTGTATTTTTGGATTTGCCCAATTATCGGCTTCCAGCTATTTTTCAAAATAGAACAAATGGGTGTAGGAGTTTCCAACCCTCGTATAATTTGAAGCTGGGGAATGACTAAGAAGGAGAGAAACTCCTTCCACTCAGTAGGCTGTAGGCACCTGCATGGTTTCCCTTGGAGAAAATTCTCTGTAAGGAGGCAGCCTTGACTCAGACTCTGCCTGAGTGTTCTTGGGAGAGACTTGGTGATGAGCCCAGTTGTTTTTAAGCTATAGGAGGGACACGGAGAGCACAGAATATGACTTCCTTTAAAAATAAAAAGCAGTTGTCGGCAAGTTTGAGTTTCTGTTACTTTTTAACGACAATTTATTTTTTTCCACAATTTATTTTTTTCCATAACGTAGACTTGCATTTTCCCTGGAGGGCCGAGCGAGTGACTCATCTACCTGCTTCTACAAGCTGGTACATAGATCATGCCAGACGGGCGCTGGAGTCTGTTAGTTAAGCTGTATGAGATTGCATCACTGGATTTCCTGCAGGCTCTTTAATGGAGTCTTTGTAGAAAATATGAAATTATTTGCTTATCAACATACCCGAGAGCATCCACAGTAGGGAACAAAAAGTACACAATATGAACTTGGGGGAGAAAATGGCCTTACAGAATCACTGCAGTTGCCAAACTTCTGTCAAGGAAAGAAAAAAAAAAAAAAAGGAGGGGGGGGGGGCGGGGGAAGGGTGGAGGGAGTTTTTTTTTGAAAATGGAAATGAAGTCTGTAAATAGGAGCAAACCAAGGCAATGTTTGGCTATGGGGATCAACACAAGAGTTTGAAACAGAAACTCATGGTAAGTATATCTTTTGGTTGTGGATTCAAAAGTGAAATTTGCAATTGCCCCTTTCTCTCCCATGCCTACCTGGTTTCCCCTCCCCCATATGTTCCTTCTTATAGTGCAGAAATTATCAGACCTCAAATAGTGTATCTTACATTTTCAAAAATCGTTATATTCTTTGAATGTTCAAAGTCTAAATAAAAGCACGTATTCTTACAGGACTTGTGGGAGCCAGGAGCGAAGGGCTACAGTTTGTCTTTTTATTCGTATTTGTTGTCAATTTTAGTAAACAGCCTAACCGGTGTGGTTTGTATTCTGTTCAGCCACGTGAAACCACAAATTCGCTTTTTGAATTTGCCCACAAATCTCGGTACACGATTCATTGATCACTTCTAGTATCCTGAGGTTGAAATAGACTGGGGTAGTGATTGTTTCTCTCTTTCCTCATTTAAAAGACCCGTATGCTTTTTTTTGTCTTCCTGATTCTTCCTAAACAATGAAATACCTGTGTGGTAGATACCTGGGATACATTTAATTACAAGTTGCAAGTTTTTCTATTGCAGCATACCCATGCTTGGCCAGGTGAAAATTGAACACGCCACGGAGAGCTATTTGGACTAACTAGATTTTGTTGTTGTTGCACCGGTATTCCTGGACTACGGAGGAAATTGAAAGGTTATGATTCTGAGATTTTTATTGTACTGACCCTAGGCTGGACAATTTTGTAAATCACTGTTTTGCAGCCTTTCTGCATGATAGGCTAAACTGCTTCGAAGGCCATCTCCCAGGCTGACTTTCATCGTAACTATTTTATAGTGTACTTCTGCATTTTCATGTGTGTGTGTGTTTTTTTTAAGCGCCATTTTGGGTGGAGACTTTCTGATTATGAACATAATATATGGTCATTAGGAAAAACTGGAAACTAGAGAAAGTTACAGAGGAAAAATCATTCATAATTCCAGGATCCTAACACTGTATATTTTCTTACAGTGTCTAGTAAGTGCCTGCATATGAATGTGGTTATAAAAGAATATATAAATTATTATCTGCCCTTTTTACAACATTCATGCCATTCAGGGCTTTCCATTTAATGCTCTATTATTAGCATTTTACTTGTTTCTTAAGTATTCTACATAACACTTAAAGATGAAATCAGCCATCTTCTATTTTTATTTAGGCTGTTTTTACTTTTTCATTATTATAAATCATGCTTGTATATAAATCTTTGTATCTCTGGTTATTCAGAATAGGTTTCTGGAAGTATAAAAATGAAAAGACATAAATATTTTTAGGTTTTTGATTTGTAATTTGAAAATGACCGCTAGAAAGAGTGTAAAGCCTTTTCTTCCTACAGTGGTGGAGAGTGTCTTTTGCACATCATGTCTGCAGTAAATGAGAATTACAATTTTTTTGTCAACTCGAGAGGCAAAATAAAAGGGTACTTTTGTTTTAACTTTCAGTTTGGTAATTAAGGAAGTTAACATTTTCTCAGATGTTTATTGGTCATTTATATTTCTTTTTATTAAAGATCTGGTTCTTGCCCTAGCTACAGTTGTGTGGTGTCTTGGATGAGGGGACCTTGGGGCTGAGTTGCAGCCATGCTTCCCCTGGGTCTCTGCCCAGGGAAAAGGGCACCTTCCAACATCTGTACAAATGTACCATATGGGTTAGCAGGGCCCTCTTATTTTTTCACTCATTAAAAAAATAAAAAATAAACATCTATGATGCTGACATTTTTATTATTGATTTGTGAGGGCTCTTTACACAGTTATAATCATTAACCCTTTTTTCAAAATTCTGGCTATCGTTTCCCCAACTTCTTGTTTGTCACTTAATTTCATGATGTAAACAATGTTCAGAGCTTTACATTTCTCGGTGACAAATAGTACAGCTCTTGTACGTGTGTGAGTACTTTCATGGCTTTCAAATCGTGATTTGGAAGTTTGAGATTAACCTTTAGGGACTTGTTAAAATCTTTTCTTTTGGGTTAGCCTTAGTTTTAAGGTTATTTGAAAGACCCTTGGGGGGGAAAAAAAGACCCTTGATAAGGTAATTAATTCATAATTGATTGTAAAATCATTAGAATATACGATTTCTTTCAAAACTACCACTCAGTGGGGCACTTGGATGGCGCAGTCAGTTGAGCATCTGACTCTTGATTTTGGCTCAGGTCATGGGATGAAGCCCTATGTCTGGCTCAGTGCTGAGCTAGAGTCTGCTTGAGGTTCTCTCTCTCTCCCTCTGCCCCTCTTGCTCACTCTCTCTCTCTTAAAAAACAAAAAAAACAAAATACTATTACTTGGAGATGTTAACACTGCTAACACTTTGACGTGGATATTTTACTGTCTTTTCCATGTATGTACATACAAATACACTATGTATACAGAGATGAGAGTAATTTACATACTGTTTAATAACATGTTTTTAATTAATATTGATCGTGGATAGCTTTCTATGATAAATATTAAAAAAAATTTTTTTTAATGTTTATTTATTTTGAGGGACAGAGAGAGACAGGGTTGTGAGCAGAGGAGGGTCAGAGTGAGAGGGAGACACAGAATCGCAAGCAGGCTCCAGGCTCCGAGCTGTCAGCACAGAGCCTGATGCAGGGCTCAAACCCACCAACCACTAGATCATGAACTGAGCTGAAGTCGGAGGCTTAACCGACTGAGCTACCCACGCACCCCTCATGATAAATATTTTTAATGACCCATGGTTTTGCATGGAATGGAGACGTCCAAATTAAGCAGTTCCCTGTCATCATACATTTAGGGTTTTTTTTTTCCTCAGTTTTTTACTATTAAAAGCCAATATTTGAATGATTATCCTCAGAGCTAAATCTTCATATACTTCTTAGTTACGTCCTTAAAATATGTTCCAATGAATAGACATTCCTGATCAAAGGTATGCTCTTTTTAAAGACAGTTTGGTTCATATTTCCAAATTGCCATCCAGATATTTTCTTCTCATTAATACCCACCAACGGTGTATCTGAGGGAGTCAGATTCCGAGTTCCTTCCCCAACAATGCATATTATCCTCTGTTTAGTATTTGCCAGTTTGATAGGGTAAAAGTGGTAAGTTATTTGGGACTGTGTTTCTTTCCATTTATTCAAATTGTCTTTTTTGTCTCAGGAGAGCTTTATGTTTTGATTTTAATATATATAATATTTTGATACCTTCAAAGCTCCTGATGGGGTTTTATAAAGAGTTTGGCATCACTAGGAAGAGTCAGTTAGCAGAATGTCCAGCCATGGTCTCTTGTCTCAGGACAAGTCACTGGGCCTGAGAACTGTCCCTAGTTCACAGCCCCCAACCCTTGGCAAAGAAAGCAGTGACCCAGGTCTGCGCTCAGTCTCCCTAACCAAAGACCACAAGTTCAGGGAACTGCATTAAGGGGTCGGGAGCCTATATCTCCAAGTTGACTGATGATGACTGAGTACAGGATGAATATATTCGAACAACAAATAAGTGGTCACCACACACATCTACTCCAGCTTGTGATTTATTGACTGCTTATAGGCCAGGCACAGAACTGGGCACCATGCCAGGTGCTGAGACCACAGAGATGAAACAGACTGCTAGTTTAAGGTCTGAGAAACTTAAACAATATAATTAGGGGGAAAAAAGTAATTAGAAAAAAAATGCACATTTACCTTCTATTTTGGAGGTAATTAGTTGTGGGAAAATTGGAGGCAGGAAGGGCCAAAATAAGACAAAATATTGCAAATCTTCAAATTTTCTGCTTTATTTTGATTTGAAAAGTCCTCTCACTGTTTTTCATTTCTCAGGCTTTGGTTTGGTCAGGCTTTTATCCATTGACATTTTGGGGGGTTTATTATTATCGGTTTAAGAAACACTTTGGTTGTTTATCTAAATAGTAGGGCTATTTAAAATGGAGTCACTTTTCAAAGATAAATCTCTAGGGCTCTGTAATTAAACCTTGTATTAAAAAACTCTTCTAGGGGCGCCTGGGTGGCGCAGTCGGTTAAGCGTCCGACTTCAGCCAGGTCACGATCTCGCGGTCCGTGAGTTCGAGCCCCGCGTCGGGCTCTGGGCTGACGGCTCAGAGCCTGGAGCCTGTTTTCCGATTCTGTGTCTCCCTCTCTCTCTGCCCCTCCCCCGTTCATGCTCTGTCTCTCTCTGTCCCAAAAATAAATAAACGTTAAAAAACTCTTCTAGAGCTATGGGGTTAAAACATGTTTCCATTCTCTGTCATGTGCATGTAGCTTGTAGCGTTAAAGGTGACATCTGTAGAAACTGGTAATTTATGGAAGTGACTTGGTACTTTTCTAAACATCTCGGACAATTAGAAATTTATTTTAAAAGTGTTGGTGGCATTATCGCCAGCTGCATTAATAAGGAACTCATGGGGCGCCTGGGTGGCTCCGTCGGTTAAGCGGCCGACTTCGGCTCAGGTAATGATCTTGCGGTCCGTGAGTTCGAGCCCCGCGTCGGGCTCTGTGATGACAGCTCAGAGCCTGGATCCTGTTTCGGATTATGTGTCTCCCTCTCTCTGACCCTTCCCCATTCATGCTCTGTCTCTCTCTGTCTCAAAAATAAATAAACGTTAAAAAAATTTTTTTTTTCAGAAAAAAATAAGGAACTCATTATCTGGTTTGTGAATTATTGAGGCTTGTTTTCTTCAATCTTCTTATCATTAACCTTTTGGATATATAATTTTTTCCCCCCTAAAGACCTAACAAAGGCATGAAAAGGAAAATTCAGCTTAATTTGTTTGGCCACTGATTAAGGAGAAAAAAACATTTAATTCCAGTAGAAGGTAGAATTCATTATTTTATTTTAATTTTTTACTTATTTTTATTTTTATTAAAATTTTTTTTATGTTTATTCAATTTTGAAAGACAGAGATAGAGCACAAGCAGGGGTGGGGCAGAGAGAGAGGGGGACACAGAATCTGAAGCATGCCCTAGGCTCTGAGCCGTCAGCACAGAGCCTGACACAGGGCTCGAACTCATGAACCGTGAGATCATGACCAGAGCCAAAGTCAGATGCTCAACCAACTGAGCCACCCAGGCATCCCTATTTTATTTTAATTTTTTAAAAATGTTTATTTTTCAGAGAAAGAGAGATACTGTGAGTGGAGGAGAGGCAGAGAGAGGGACAGAGAGAATCCCAAGCAGGCTCCAGGCTGTCAGCTCAGAGCCTAATGTGGGGCTTGAACTCATGAACTGTGAGATCATGACCTGAGCTGAAATCAGGAATCCAATGCTTTACCGACTGAGCCACCCAGGAGCTCTTAGAAGGCATTAATTTAAATATATTCTTTGATTTTCTAGGATTTCATGTGAACCATGCTGTACTTTCTCTTGTTATTTAAAATTTTCTTAAAGCCATAAATTTAAGAATTGTTTGATTAGGAAGTCTACCATTTGCAAGGTACAAATAGTGGCCTTCCCCCATGAAAACTATATAGCACTATGTCATTGAAGGGCAATCTTTAAGTAATTGGTCATATTGCATATTTTTCTCTTGTTTCCAGTCTGACCCTGGAATAAGTATTTGTTCATGATTTTATGATTTCTTTTTAAATATTTTAATGGCTACAGAGCATTACCTGTGGATTTGCTCATTGACTTAAATTTAGGTTACATGTAGGTTAACATAGTTCTCACTGTATAAAATCATACTTTTATAAAAATTCTCAGACATAAAACCTTTCAAGATTTTTAGACACTTCCTAGAAAGAGTTTCTATGAGTGGAATTTACTGGATTAAAATATGTGAATATTTTTTAAAAATTTCATTACACAATAACTATACATTTAGGGAGGAAAAAGACAAATACACCTTCTATAATTCTCTCCTACCATTTTCTTTTTTTTTTTTCATATTTTTATTTATTTTGAGACAGAGAGAGAGAGAGTATGAGCAGGGGAGGGGCAGAGAGAGAGGGAGACACAGAATCCAAAGCAGGCTCCAGGCTCCAAGCTGCCAGCACAGAGCCTGACGCGGGGCTCGAACTCACAGACTGCAAGATCATGACCTGAGCTGAAGTCGGAGGCTCAACCGACTGAGCCACCCAGGCGCCCCTCTCCTACCATTTTCAACAGAATCTTGACAGTTTCTAGATGTGTTTCTAGGTATTATAGATTTATTACATATGAATGTGTATGTATTTGAGAATTTTAAACATTTTCATTTTTTCTACATAAATGATTTTATACATGTTATAATTTTGATTTTTCATGTCAGTAATACAGAACACCTTCTTTTTTAATGGTTGTACAATAGTCCACAGTATGAGTATATGCGTGGCTAAAGGATGAATTCATAGAAGTGGGTTAAAGGCTAAGCATATTGAAATCTTACAGTGTTCCTCAAAAATGCTACTTTAATTAATATTCCAATCAATAATATTTGGATATACCCATCTGCCTACCTTCCACCAATGGATCTTTTCAGTCTCCAAAATTTTTGCTACCAGGAAAATTGTATCTATTCTCTTACTTTACATTTCTTTAATTCTTTTCATATATCTTAAAGCCGTTTTTATTTATTTTTTCCCCTGTGGACTGTTAATGTTCTTTGCCTATTCTATTTCATTGTTGGCCTTTTTCTAAAAAATGGCTTTGTTGAGGTATAATTAATGCATAAAGAATTGCATATATTTGATGTGACATATTTTGCACGTGTCTTAATGTACAATTCAGTCAATTTGGAAATACGTAAGCACCTGTGATACCATTACCATAATCAAGATAATAGATCTATCCAACACCTACCAGAGTTTCCTGTGTCCCTGTGTGGGTGTGTATGTTAAGAACACAACATCAGATTTACCTTCTTAGCGAATTTTGAAGTGCATAATACCGTATTGTTAACTACAGGGACTAATGTTGTATAGCAGCTCTCCATAATCTATTCATCTAGTATAACTGAAACTTTAAACCTGTTGTATAACAACTCCCCATTTCACCCTCTCCCTAGCTGCTGGGGAATACAACCCAATGTTGTATTCTCTCCTTTTATGAGCTTGGCTACTTTAGACAGCTCATATAAGTCCTAGAGTATTTGTCTTTATGTCTGTATCTGGCTTATTTCACTTCACATAATGTCCTCCAGGTTTATGCATGTTGTTGCAAATGGCAGGATTTCTATTTTTTAAAGGTGAAGTAATATTCCCCTGTATGTATACACCAAGGGAATTCCTTATCTATTCCTCTGTTAATGGACACTTGATTATTTGCATATCTTGGCCATTGTGAATAGTGACGTGATGCACAGTGAAGCGAAGATATTTCTTCAAGATCCTGATGTTCATTCTTTTGGATATATACCCAGAAGTGAGACTGCTAGATCTCATGGTGTTCTTGGTTTTTTCCTGATGAGTTTTAAGAACTATGTATGCCCTGAGAGATTAGCCTGTTGTCTAGCAGTTTGTCATGTGTCTTTTAACTATGTTGTGTTTTTGGCTCCGCAGAGATTTTTAATTTTTACGTAGCTGAATTTATCTGTTTTCTTAAATGGCTTCTAGATTTTATCCCTTGCTTAGGAAGATTTTCTCTATTTTAAAGTTACAAACAACCCCTTCCCCAACACTAATTTCTCCCAAATTTTATTCTGCGTTCTATGCCTTATGATTTCACATTTCTATTGAAAGCTTTGATCCATCTGGAACTTACTTGATGAAGAAGTGAAGTAGGATTCATACTTAATTGTTTTTCCAGATGGCCACTCTATTGTGCCAATACCACTTATTGAATAACACATACTTCCCCTGCTTTTTGAAATCACATATTAAATATTTATGTGTATTGGGCTGTTTCTTTTTTTTTTTAATAAAATCTTTTAATGTTTTTATTCATTTTTGAGAGACAGAGAGAGAGGGAGACACAGAATCTGAAGCAGGCTCCAGGCTCTGAGCTGTCAGCACAGAGTCCGATGTGGGGCTTGAACTCACAAACCATGAGATCATGACCTGAGCCGAAGTTGGACGCTCAATCCACTGAGCCACCCAGGTGCCCCTTATTGGGACTTTTTCTTAACTCTTCATTCCTTTCCATTGATCTATCCATTTATGCTTCAGAAGCAACAATGTACCTATTCACTTATCTTTATAAAATGTTTCCATATCTGAAAGGGATGTGCCATATCATTACTTTTCTTTTAAAATATCTTCCTGGTTATTTTTTCCTTCTTTCTTTTCTTTTCTATTTTTTTTTTTTTTCATTTTCATATAAACTTCAGGATCAGCTGCTGTAGTTTTCAAGAAATCCTGATTTGGGGTTGGGGAAGAAGGAAGGGAATACATTAAATTTTATGGATACCTTTGGTATAGAGCTGATATTTTATTAATATTATAAATTTTTATTAATTTTGTAACTTTTACTAATTTTAATTTTATTAATATTGTTAATATTGTATCTTACTATTTAAGAGGAGAGTATGTCTTGCTTCATTTATTTCTTTAATGTTTCTCATCAAAGATGATAGATCTTGCATCTTTACTGTTAAGTTTATTTAAAAATAAGTTTTCTGGGATGCCTCGGTGGTTCAGTTGGTTAGGCACACACTTCGACCCAGGTCATGATCTTGTGGTTCGTGAGTTCGAGTCCCTCATCGGACTCTCTGCTTTCAGCATACAGCCTTCTTTAGATCCTCTGTCCCCTTCTCTCTCTGCCCCTCACCTGCTTGTACTCTCTCTCTCTTAAAAATAAATAAATATTTAAAAAATATTTAAATTTTCTCAAAAATATATTATCTTCCTGGTACTATTTTAAGTGGAGTCTTTTCTTTTTTTACATGTTTTAGCTGTTTGTTTTTTTACTTAAAAATTTTTTTAATGTTGAAAATTTATATTCCAGTTAGTTAGCATATAGTGTAACAGTGATTTCAGGAGTAGATTCCTTAATGCCCCTTACCCATTTACCCATCTCCCCTCCCACAACCCCTCTAGTAACCCTCTGTTCTCCACTTTAAGAGTCTCTTATATTTTGTCCCCCTCCCTGTTTTTATATTATTTTTGCTTCCCTTCCCTTGTGTTCATCTGTTTTGTATCTTAAAGTTCTCAAATGAATAAAGTCATATGATATTGTCTTTCTCTGGCTGACTAATTTCACTTAGCATAATACCCTCTATTTCCATCCACATAGTTGCAAATAGCAATATTTCATTCTTTTTGATTGTCAAGTAATAGTCCATTGTATGTATATACCACATCTTCTTTATCCATTTATCCATCGATGGACATTTGAGCTCTTTCCATACTTTGGCTATTGTCAATCGTGTTGCTGTAAATATTGGGGTGCATGTGTCCCTTTGAAATAGCATACCTGTCTGTATACCTTGGATAAATACCTAGTAGTGCAATTGCTGGGTCATAGGGTAGTTCTATTTTTAATTTTTTGAGGAACCTCCATACTGTGTTCCAGAGTGCCTGCACCAGCTTGCATTCCTACCAGCAGTGCAAAAGAGATCCTCTTTCTCCGCATCCTCGCCAACATTTGTTGTTGCCTGAGTTGTTAATGTTAGCCGTTCTGACAGGTGTGAGGTGGTATCTCATTGTGGTTTTGATTTGTATTTCCCTGATGATGAGTCATATTGAGCATTTTTTCATGTGTCGGTTGGCCATCTGGATGTCTTCTTTGGAGAAGTGCCTATTCATGTCTTTTGCCCATTTCTTCACTGGATTATTTGTTTTTTGGGTGTTGAGTTTGATAAGTTCTTTATAGATTTTGGATACTAACCCTTTATCTGATATGTCATTTGCAAATATCTTCTCCCATTCCTTCGGTTGCCTTTTAGTTTTGCTGATTGTTTCCTTTGCTGTGCAGAAGATTTTTATTTTGATGAGGTCCCAATAGTGCACTTTTGCTTTTGTTTCCCTTGCCTCTGGAGATGTGTTCAGTTAAGAAGTTGCTGCGTCCAAGGTCAAAGGTTTTTGCCTGCTTTCTCCTCGAGGATTTTGATGGCTTCCTGTCTTACATTTAGGTCTTTCATCCATTTTGAGTTTATTTTTGTGTCTGGTGTAAAAAGTGGTCCAGGTTCATTTTTCTGCATGTCGCTGTCCAGTTTTCCCAGCACCACTTGCTGAAGAGACTGTGTTTATCCCATTGGGTATTCTTTCCTGCTTTGTCAAAGATTAGTTGGCCATACGTTTGTGGGTCCATTTCTGGGTTCTCTATTCTGTTCCATTGATGTGAGTGTCTGTTTTTGTGCCAGTACCATACTGTCTTGATGGTTACAGCTTTTGTAATACAGCTTGAAGTCTGTAGCTGGTTGTTTTTATATTGATTTTTAAATGTTGTTTTTCATCCACCTACCTTACTTTATTGCCTTTTGCTTGTAACAGTTGTTCCCCAGATTATTTTGGGTATCAGTAATGAGGTCATATTGTGTGTAAATGATGTTTATTCATCTCTTCCAGTTTTTCTACCTTTTATTTCATTTTTATTTTTAAGTGTATCAATCTATAACTATAGAACAGTATTAGCTAATACTAATACGTGTGAGAGTGGATATCCTTGTCCAATGCCTTCAGGGTTTCAGCATTAAATATTATCTACTCTTTGAAAAGCTCTTGGTTTTATGTGCTCTTGTACCTGACTGTCTAACTGAACTCCTCTATTCTAGTATCTATCTATTCATCTCCTCTTCTCCTCTCTCCGAGTCTCAAATTGTCTTATGTTATCTACAAATAATGATTATTTTTTCTCCTTTTCAGTTTTTCTGTTTTCTTAAATCTTTCTCTTTTATTACATTGCTCAGGATGTAATGTATGATGTTGAAAAGCAGGGTAGCAGAGGACATTCTGGAAAGGAAGTGGTTTTAATGTCTCATTTTTAAGCATAATGGGACTGTAGGTTTTTTGGCTATCAAGAATGATTTTCATATGAAGGTTATTCTCTTACTATTCTGATATCCATTAATAAATTTCCTACTTTTTTTGAAAACAGTCTTGTATTCCTGGGATAAGCCTTTTGTGGTCACAATGTGAAAACATATCGATAGATTCAGTTCATCAATATTACTTTGAAGATTTTATTTTGTATTCACCCCATTCTCAGTACTTACTGGAATTATGGCCTTTGTGACATGGGGAAGTTACTTCATCGCTCCATGCCTCAGTTTCTCCTCCAGAAAACTGGAATAATAGTAAGAGATCTTGCCTCCCAGCATTGGGGTGAAGTATATATGTCCATGGTATATGGTAAATCTTCAGTAAATGTCAGCCATCATTAATCATTGACACTGTAACTGATCCTGTTCTCTTGTTAATTGTGTGTGTGTGTGTGTGTGTGTGTGTGTGTGTGTGTGTGTGTGTGTGTATGGGTCTATGCTGTCTTTTGCATTTTGATCTCCATGTTATGCCAGCTGATTAGATTGAGTGGGGAAACTTGCCATGTTTTACTACACTCTGCAATAATTCAACAATGTTAGAATGATGTATTGCTTGAAGGTTGCCTGTGCCTGGTGAAGGTCCTTGATGAACTTTTCAATTTCTCATATGCTTCCTTTGTCTATTCAGGCTTTCTATTCAAGGCCAAGGTTTAGCATTTGTATTTTCCAGGAAATCATCAGTTTCTGATCTCTCTCTCTCTTTTTTTTTTTTTTTATCAGTGGTATGTCTTCTCATTTCTCACTCTTTTTTTGTTACTCAGATTTTACCTCTCCTACCATTACCTTCATCCCTGCCCCACCCTTACACACATACACACACACACACATTCACATACATACACAGACACACACAGAGGACAGCTCATCATTGCTGTTATGGATAATTCAACTAGAAAAAAATGGGGCCACAGGAGAAAAGAGTTGGGCAGTGGTTCATGTAGATAGAACTGTTGTAAAATGTAAAAGGAGACTTTTTATCTCACATCAGATAAATATATATGTAAGATTTTGGCTCAGTTTATGTGTAAGTTAATTCAGAGCCTCCAAGAAGCTGTCACTAAGATGAGATTAATTAAGCAAGGACTTTATGAAGGGAATGCTTTATCCCAGGGTCCTGTGAGGAGCGGTAGGGAGGGCACTGGGTAAGGCTGGGAGAGCCCCAAGCCTGGAGGCAAGTGTGGCCCTGAATGTGGAAGAGAGGGGGGGCATTGGGTGGAAGCCTCTTACCTGCCCAGCAGTCTATGGGAGCTTCTTCAGAGCTTTAGGAGTTCGGGTTAGTTCTGCACCTGCTTTAGCACCTGGGCTGAGCTCAGTCATTGGCAGCGGGCCGCTTAAGGGAGGCCTGGCTTCCGCGGCAGCTGTTCCCTGTCAGCTCTGTCTCCACTGCTGGAGGTCTGCAGGATGCATTTGAGTGACTGTCAGAGTAAAAGCTTCCTAACAGTGAGAACTTCCTAGCAGTGGAATGACTGCAAAGACTTGCTACTGCAGATGTTTAAGCAGAAGGATGTTGGTTGCAGGGGTGGTGGGGGTGGGTGGGTTGCTTAGGTTTGAGGGAGTCTCAACCTTCAAGTACCATTTCTGTCCTCTTGCCCCCCCCATCCCCAACCCTTCCTTTTCTCTCTCTGGTTCTTCTCCTCCCCTTCTCTGCTCCCTGCTCTTAACCTCGCCCCACCCCCCCCCCCACCATCCTTCCCATCCTCCTTCTTTCCTCTTTCTTCTCAGGTCTCTGTCTTTCTCTCTGTACACACACACACACACACACACACACACACTCACATGCATGCAGTTGGGGTGTGTGTTATCACTCTTCCTACTTCTTAAGCTTTGTTTACAAATAAAACATTTCTTTTAATATTGAAATTAAACACCTCAGCACCTCCCTGCCTTCTCCCTTCCCTCAAACTGTCTTTCTCCCTCTCCTCTCTCTCTCCCAGGGCTTTGTCTCTCCATTAAGCTCAAGAATCTTGCAGCTGACTTGGTTTCAGTCCTGGTGTGCAACACAGTCAGGGAAATAATACTGTGAAATGGGGCCAGGGAGCTTCTGTCCTCCTGTCCTTCCGCTCCTGCTGTCCTTTGGAGTCACTGTTGAAAACCAAGGTGTATTGTTCATTGGTGGTTAAATTTTCAGGTTTTGATGGGAGGCAGTTGAAGGGTTCTTATGTACACCCTTTTTAAATTTTTATGTAAAAAATTTTTTTAATGTTTATTTATTTTTGAGAGAGAGAGACAGACAGACAGAGCACAAGAGGGAGAGGGAGACACAGAATCTGAAGCAGGCTCCAGGCTCTGAGCTGTCAGCGCAGAGCCCCATGTGGGGCTTGAACTCACGAACGGTGAGATCATGACCTGAGCCGAAGTTGGAATGCTTACACCCAGGTGCCTCAACTCACATACACCCTTTCTTCCCCCCCCCCCCCCCCCGCCCCAACATGCCGAGGGGCACCCATAGTGCTAGAGGCTGGGGCAGGGGAGACTGCCAATGTCAAGTAGGTAAGGTGTCCGGGAAAAGCTGCTGATTGCACCCGAGACATCAGCCTGATGGTCCCTTCTCCTGCTGAGGCTTCCATTAGAAACTCCTAGTATCTCCTGCCAGCCCACTGGCGTCCTCCAGGCATGGCTGACTAATTTTGAACCTTAAAATATTAACGTGACTAGCTAATGTAGATATACTTACTGTGCCACAGGTAGTGGTCTCAATATGTTACATGTATCAGCTCAATTCTTTCTCAAGCCACACCTCTGAGAGTTGATGAGAAAATGGGGTACAGAAAGGTCAAGTGGTGTGCCCGGGCCCCAGAGCTAACAGGCAGGAGAGCTGGGATTGGAAGCCCTCTGGTCTGATTCTTTCTTCTGAATGTAATCATCATGCTTCCTTGCCTTCGAAAGGGAACAGGCTAGGGGTCCTGATCCCCTTGTCAGGAGATTCCCGTGCCCACCCGCCTAGTTTATTTCACCAGAAACTTGGTAGTTTAGTGAGTGACAACTGGTAGTCATGGGCTGCCTCTGGGCCGCAGACATGATTCATATGATCTGCATGGTATTTTTGTAATATGTATTTTTATTTGTCTCAAAGAAATGTATTTAGCTTAAAATATCTAATATTACTAAAAAGGTTTGTGAAAAATAGCTGTTTCCTGAGATCCGCCCTGCTCCTTGGATTCTGGTCTCCAGAGGCAGCCGTGCTGAAGTCTTTTCCTTGGTAGCCACCTCTGTATGTCTCAGTAATAAATACTGCTATTTCTTCATCTATCCATGTTAGGTATTATCTATTGACTTCCAACCATGGAGGGTTTTGTATGTTTGTTTGTTTGTTTTGCCAACCAAAATAAAAAATAGTGTTATTCTGGTATCTCTGAAGCACAGGGAGGGAGGAAAGAAGGAAGGAAGGCTGGAAGAGAAAGAAAGAAAGAGAGAGAGAAAGAAAAAGAAAAAGAGAGGGGGGAAGAAAGGAGGAAAAAGAGGGAAAGAAGGAAGGAAGGAAGAAGAAAGAGAGAGAGGGAAAGGAAGGAAGGAAGGAATGTAGGAAGGAAGGGGGAAAAAGAAAGGGTGGGGGGAAGGAAGGAAGGAAGAAAACAAGGAAAAGAAACTATCCCACATTTTAGCCCCACCTCCAAGTCAAGAGGCTGCCCCTCCGGCAGAGCAGTCCAAGGGCCAGGTCAGTCCTGCCCAGGGCTCCACGGGGCACCAGCCCCTGGGTTTGGTTCCTCAGGCCTGACTGGGAGGCTGTCTGCTTCCGTTTAGAGAACCCAGGCTCTGGACTAGGGAGGAGAGACAGAGGTCAAGGTCAGAGGTCTAGACCACTCAGTTCTGGTGCTCCAGCGGCTGTAGCCAGAAGTCAAGGTTAAGATGTGGCAGCCAAAGCCGCCCAGTTCCATGGTGCAGCGGAGAGGGCCAGAGGCCAGGGGCCTGAGTACTTCATCCTGGGTTGGCATCCAGAGGGCACTAGACCGCTCAGAAGGGATGCTCCAGCAGGGGCTGGGCTTTGTGCTTCTCAGCAAGGGCAGGCCACTCTCAGGAGCACTGCTGTCTAAGCAAGGACTGTCCTGAGCTGCTCTAGGAGGTGAGGCACTGGTGCAGATACCTGGGCTGAGGCTGAGGGTTAGGGGCGCCTGAGGTTTTGGGGATGCCCCCTATTGGGGCTCTCAAGGTTGGCGCCCCTTCAGATTCTCCCAGCCCCTTCTGACCACTCCTCTCCCCAGGCTCCACTTCCCACTGGGACCCTCAAAACTGAGGAGACCAGGGTCAGGGGCCTTTGAAAGCCGGGGCCCCTCAGTGGGGGCCAGAGAAGCGGGGAGCAGTTCAGGGCATCGAGGGGGCGCGCCAGTCACCAGGGCCGTGCAGGGAGGAGCGGTCACGAGGTGGGGTGACTGCGGGCCGTGCACACGCTGCTGCCCCGTGAGTCCTGTGACCCTGGGCCTGCAGCGGCGCCGCTGCCATGCTCCCGGTTTGGTGCTCCTGTTAGGGTCCTTCCGGAATGGCTCTCCTAGTACGGAAGCGGCGCCAATGCCCTGCTCCTGGTGGGGTGCTCCCTTTGCGATGCTCCCTTTGCCGTCCTCCTGGTATGGTGCAGTGCTCCTCGGAAGCGGCGCCGCTTCCGTGCCCTTGGTGGAGTGCTTCCGGTGCGGTGCTCCTCGGAGGCGGTGCCACCCACTGCCCCTCCCCCCCCCCCCCCCTCCGCACTGTCTCCGGTGGCTGCAGGAGAAGGGGTGCAGGAGTAGAGGTAACGTTTGCAAGTCTTGCCTATCTTAAGATGTAGTTTATCTGCCATCGTAGCTGACTGATAGTTTGGTTAGATACGGAATTCTTTTTCCTCCGAATTTCAAAGGCACTGCTTCATTTGTTGCCAGATTCCAAAGAGGCTGACCCTTGGCGGGTGACTTTTTTCTCTCTGGAAGCTTTGAAAATCATCTTCATATCCTTGATTTTCTGAAGTTTCATGATAAATGCCTTGGTCTCTCTCTCTCTCTCCCCCTTCTTTTGTAGCAGGCATTCCATGGACGTTTTGATCTGGACATAAAGATCCTTCTGAAGAATCTTATATTATTATTTCTGTGAGAATCACTCTCCATTAAGTTCTCTTTTCTCATTAGGGAATTCATACTATTCTCACGCTGGGCCTCGTAGATTCTCCACTTTGCCCACGTTTTCCCTCCTGTTGTCTATCTCTTTGTCTTTTTGTTCTGCTTTCTGCAGGTGCCCTCGCCTTTATCATCCGACATTTCCATAGAATTTTTGACATTTTGGGGCGCCTGGGTGGCTGAGTTGGTTGGGCATCCAAAATGGCTCAGGTCATGATCTCGTGGTTTGTGATTTCCAACCCGCACCGGGCTCTGTGCTGACAGCTCAGAGCCTGGAGTCTGTTTTGGATTGTGTGTCCCCCTCTCTCTCTGCTCCTCCCCTGCCCCTGCTCTGTTTCTCTCTCAAAATTAAATAGACATTTTTAAAAAATTAAAAAAAAAGAATTTTTGACATTTTAATCATATATATATATATATACACACATATATATGTATATATATTTTAGTTTACAAGAGTTCTAACTTTCTTATTTCTAAAACTGTTTTTAAATGTTTGTTTTTGAGAGAGCATGAATGGGGGAGGGGCAGAGAGCGGGAGACAGAGGATCCCAAGCAGGCTCTGCACTGTGAGTCCACTATGTGGGTCTGGAACTCACCAACCCTGAAATCATGACCTGAGCTGAAGTTGGATGCTTAACCTACTGAGCCACCCAGGCGCCCTGCCTCCCTCCTTCTTACTCCATAGATGCAATAACCTCTTTTTATCACTCTGAAGATGCATTTATTTTTCTCCAGTTTCTGCAGTGTCTCTCTTACCTGGAACTTCTTGTTTGTGTTTTTGTTTTGACCCTCTTGATTCTTGTCTCTCTGTGGAGCTGTTCACTGGTTCCATATTTGATGCCTGAGAGCAACAGCTATTCAGCAGCTGGCTGGAGCTGTGTGGGGGTGTGGCAGGGAGGGCACCAGTGGGTGGGCTCCTCGATGGGCTCATTTCTCTGGAAGGTGACCAGGCAGTCAGTACCTTTTCTTTGGGCTACCTCCAGAAGTCAGTATCTCTAGGCCTTTCCTCTGGGGCCAGTGATTGTTTCCAGAGAAAGCCCTCTGTTTATAAGCAAGGAGATGGGATTTTGTAAACTGGTGGGGTGAGGGGAGTTTCATGGCTTATTTTGTGGTCTTGTCACACAGTCCCTTATTTTCATTCAAGGGTTTTATCTCTCTCTGGTGCCTGGTGCTCCCCAACCCGGGGCCTTTGGGGTGTAATATTACCAGAGAATTAGCCTTGCGTCCACACTAGGATGTGGGAGAAGTAGATGTTGGCTGCTGGGGGTGGGAAAAAGATCTGGGGAGGGAGGTTTCATCTATGTACTTTTTTTTTTTTTTTTGAAGAGTGCAAGCAGGGGAGGGGCAGAGAGAGGGGGACAGAGGATCTGAAGCAGACTGTGCACTGACAGGCGGACAGCAGTGAGTCCAATGTGGGGCTCGAACTCACAAACCCCAGCCGAAGTCAGATGCTCCACCAACTGAGCCACCCAGGTGCCCCATCTTTTATGTACTTTTAATCAATCTTCCTGTTTTCAGGCATTCCCCACACTCCACATTCCAAGATCCCTAGTGCTTCCGATTCCTTAGCCTTTTGGGTTCTCTGGTACTATTTGACTTGCTTCTTGACCTGTTTAGCTGCCATTTTAATGGGGTTTCAGATCATGTGCTGAACCTGCCGTATTTAACCGGAACTCTTGCCGTACCTAACTTTCAACACCTTCCCTCTTCTTCATTTGGTGTTCTACTTCTGGGATATTTATTATCTCCACATTTCCTCCTCTTTGCCGCTGATTATCTGTTATCTAGTGACTCTAATTCCTGCTTCCCTTTTGCGTTCCCTGTGATTGTCGCAAGCCTTTCCTCAGTCATTAATTCCATTTTCAGTTCTGTTTTTGTTCTACTAATGCTGTTGTTTTGGTCCTCTCTTTTCTTAGCTCTGCAGTTTCCCTTTCTACCTAATTCTGTTGCCATCAATTTCGTACTTTTGTTTTATTGAATTCACGTTCTTATTATGTTTTATAGTAGAAGGCAACTTCTGGGCACTGTGTTCTTTTTTGGGGGGAGGGGCTAGTCCAGCTTTCTTATGCATGCTATGTTCTTTCATTATTTATTCAATATCCTGTGGTACTTTTTGCCCTGTTTCTATGCCATTTCTTTTTGACTTGTTCATGCTTGGTATGTTCTATTCATAACTTGTTTTGTTATATTATAGTCAAGATGAATGATTTCTTTAGTGTCTTCCTACCATCTGAGACCTGTTTCAGTGCCCTTTCAAAGCCAGCTTGAAGCCTGGTCATTTGAAGATGGGACAGGGCGGAAAGGCTCAGCTTGGCCTTGTGTCGCCTGTGAGTGACTTGGTTAAGTGCTGTGTGGTGTTGATTCCACATCTGCAGGAAAGCGTCCTCTTCCTGTCTGTGTGCGGGGGTGTCTTCGGGATTTAGGTGAGACCCCTACTTGGCCATGGAGTGCTGGGGCCTCTACGTCTGATGGAGACAGTCATCATAGTTGTTCACACCTCTCATTTCCTTTCTCACTTCTGTCCGTCACTTGGGTTAAAAGAAAAGGGTACCTGAGAGTGTAGGCACCATCACTAATAATTCACAGTGGAAAATTGTCATGAAATTTCATCTAGATCTTTTAACGATCTCTCTGCCCCTTCCCCAGTTTTTCCCTCCTTCAAAGAGTCTTACTGAATTTGTCTACCATTTTGTTTTCAGTTCTGCTAAATTCTTCTTCACTGCTGGGAATATTTAGCACTAGCTCCTTCCTCCTTTCGGCCTAGCCTCTGGCTAGACCAGGGCTCCCAGGACAGCCAAGTCGGCAGAGAAGGTGTTCAGACAGCAGCCACAATAATACCAGCAAGTCACAAAAGCCACCAGGACAAAAGGTGGTGCTGATTGGCACTCCAGTGACCTCTTTCTGTCAAAGAAATCAGGGTGTGCACTGTATTTGATTGAGGTCTGCAGGACGCCTTTATTGGGCAATACTCTAACATTTGTTGGGGAATCTGTGTTATTTTTTTAAATGCTCACTTTCCTCGGAGACAGGACAGACAAGATGAGGTTTTCTTAGAGGGTCAGATAATATAGAAATCACCACACTGACATTTGTCTTTTCTTCAGACTTTCAAGTGTTTTTGAAGTAGTCTGTTACAAGCTTCACAAGCATTGTAATTAAGCAGCTACAATTCCTAGAAAGCTTTATGTCTCCTGCAACCCCACCTCTCTGTCTAGCAGGCTAAGCACGCGTTTGGCTAGCATCTGCATAATATGACTGAAGTTGGAGACGTTTTCATGCAGCGGTGATATCAGCTAGAAGAGGCAAAGCAGCTTGGATTCCCCAACACCTTGGTGTTTTGTTTTCCTTTAAAAAATTTTTAAAATGTTTATTTATTTGTGAGAGCGAAAGAGACAGTGCAAGAGAGGGAGGGGCAGAGAGAGAGAGAGAGAGAGAGAGAGGGAGACACAGAATCCGAAGCAGGCTCCATCCAGGCTCTGAGCTATCAGTATAGAGCCGGATGCGGGGCTCGAACTCACAAACCATGAGATCGTGACCTGAGCCGAAGTCGGACGCTTAACCAAATGAGCCACCCAGGAAACCCCACAACACCTTGCTTATACACACTGACCCTATCGCGTGACCAGCAGAAGAGTCGATGTGTCTGCAGAGTCCTAGATGTTCTAGAGCTTCCAGGCTCAAGATGATCCTCTTTATTCCTAATGCAGGTTTATCCCCTGTGATTTCGTGCTTTGTGCTTAATAGAGCAGCATGCCCTCCCTGAGCCCTCTGGTACGTCTTGCTTCCGAATGATCGCTTATTAAACTTCCGTGTAACTTTTCCCATTATAAAAGCATACTTGCTAGGGCACCTGGGAGTAGTGCCCGCACACTCTTCTCCTCCCTTGGTGGGGCTCCACCCGAATTCTGGTCTCTCCTCATGGGTTTGGTCACAAGCACATTACCATTTTACAGGCTGCTGATCTTTATCTCAGGTATTTCTGCTAGTGCCTCCCTGCTAGTTACTGAAACAACTTATCCTTCTCTCCATGTCCCTTCAATACAGAATGATTCACTCTTAGCCAATCACAGTTAACCTATAGATGGCTGAGATCACTCCATTTCTTTTCCTCTTTTCTCCCAGACTAGAAAGGCCGCAAGTTCTTTTCATCTCTGCTAAAGTCTGTTGGTGGAGGTAATAATTTATCTCAAAAGGTTTTCCCAAGCTGCTATTCACCTGTCTTTGGGCCATATTGGGGAGATAACTAGCGAGAATGCTCCATAATTGGTTGCTTTACCTTCTGTCTCCTCTATTGCTCTAGGTGAGGCACATATGTACCAGAACCTTCTGTGTCCTCTGTTTAGCACCATCTGTTGGACTGTAATGACATGCAGTGTCCCCCTTCACTGTTTGGTGGATTTTTGAGACATACACACAGACATGCTATTTTTTGTCCATTTGTGTTAGGTCTTCTGGGAAAGAGAGTTTGTATTGCAGCCTCACTTTGATATGTTTAACCTGAAACCCCTACACATTTTTACTGCTTCATTTACCAAAGTGATCTCTTTTTTCTTAAGAGATTCTTCCATTGTTTCTGTGTTTAACAAACTCTTCCCAAATCCAAGAGCAGATGAAAGATTCATTTACATATTCTTCTGTATGTTTGTATGTGCGATTGAACACTAAATTGCACTTAAAAATTGTCTGAAATTTATTGTAAAGGTCTCCAGTAAAGGTCTAACTAGACAGACACACAAATGAAATGAAATACCGCACTTGCTTGCCCCAACATTATTGATTGGGAGAGATATTCTTTCAGTCCCCTTCCTTCCTTCTTGCCTCTATCCCTCTTTCCCTTTCTCTTTTCTTTGACTTTCTGTTTTTATTTTTCTCCCTCCCTTCCTTTAAAATTTATTTACGTGTATATAATTTTATACACAGACACAATTTGCATAAATGCACAGTATAATTATTACATAGTATTTTTGGTGCCTTTCTCACTGTCCTTTTCTTGCTGCTTCTTTCGACACTCCTGCCCTTGACCCACATCACACACACCCCAACGCTAAGTGTGTGTACGTAAAGATACAGGTGTATATATACATGTGTATATTCCTATTCATTCACATAACATGTACAGTTTTAAAATTAGAGTATCTTTTACAACTTCAAGCACAGATCTAAGGCAGAGGAATAACTGAGTGAGTGCCTCTGATAATTGTCCAGAAGAGGAAAAACAAGTAATTGGTTCTTACTTTTCTGATCGTGTTCTCAGAAGCCCGCCTGAATTCTAAGAAGTCAAACCAGAGTTTCACTGGTTTTTATTTTTTCCAGCATTTTTATTTTAGGTGAAGCTTACTACATAGGAAAGCCCACTTATTTTCCCTATTTTGTTTTAGGGGAGGAACATCTTGTGTAATCAGTGCGTTTGGCATGGACTTTGTATGGACTTTCCCATTACTTCCGTGTATAACATTTATGGGTCTGTAATCTTTCCTTATCTATTAGGGATAGAGGTGTATGCTAACGTTTTTACCATTGAATGTTTCTGTTAATTTTGAAGAACATGAACTAATTCACATGCTGTGTGAGAGTACAATTTGAGTAAGATGGGATACCCATGTGTGCAAAGCTGGTGAAAGTGAGGACCTGCACCTAAATCAAGAATAAAGCACAGGGGCACCTGGGTGGCTCACTCACCTAAGCGTCCGACTCTTGGTTTCAGTTCAGGTCGTGATCTCACAGTTCGTGGGTTCGAGCCCCGTGTTGGGCTCTGTGCTGACAGCTCAGAGCCTGGAGCCTGCTTTGGATTCTGTGTCTCGCTTTCTTTCTGCCCCTCTGCCACTTGCACTCTGTCTCTCAAAAGTAAATAAACATTAAAAAATGTTTTTTTAATTTAGAAAGATTAAAGCATAAAATATTGAATGCCTTGAGATAAAAGGGCCATGGAATCTTAAGGGAGACCCTATGAAATGATGTATTTTCCCATTAGATAGAAAATAATTTTTTTATGTATTTATTTATTTTTGAGAGAGAGAGAGAGGGAGAGAACACAAGTGATAGAAGGGCAGAGAGAGAGTGGGAGACACAGAATCTGAAGCAGGCTCCAGGCTCTGAGCTGTCAGCACAGAACCCGATATGGGGCTCAAACTCACAAACCATGAGATCATGAACTGAGTTGAAGTCAGGTGCTTAACTGACTGAGCCACCCAGGCGCCCCGAAAATAATTCTTAATTTATCTCTTTGATGGACCATTTCAGTAGCCTCATTCTTGATTTCCTAGTCCCTCTTTTCTTTTCCATCCATTTACTGCAGCCCCAGTGATCTTTGTTAAAATGCACATTTGATAAAGTTGTTCCATTGCTAAAGACCCTGCCTACCTCTCCCATGCACTTAGAAGAAGTCTTAAAATTCTTAAATTAAATTACAGCTCCTTGCATAATCTGGGTGCTGCCTGTCTCTTAAGCTTCACCAGACCTTGCTTTCTTCCTTGTTGAAATGTTGTGGTCCAGCTACACCTCCCTTGATTTAGTTCCTCTGTTGGAGGAAGGTCTTTCCTGCCTCAGAGCCCTCACACATGCAGTTCCTACAATGCCCTCCTTCACCTCCCCTTTTCCTTTTTTATCCCATCTGATTTTTCCTCCCTCAAGCCTCACTTTGAGTCTCCGTTCCCCAGTAACCCAGTCCTAAATGGCCCACCTCAGTCTAAACTAGGTCCTGTGTTAGTCTGCAGTCCCTGAGATGAGACTCTCGGATGGGATTAAACATGCGAGGATTCCATTAGGGCAACCACCCGTGAGAAAAAAAATGGGGAGGGAACTGGCAAAGATGGGAAGGGCTACCAGACCCCCAGACAAATCCAGCCTCCTGGGAAAGAGAGGGGGAAAGTATGTTGAGCGGAAGCCTGCAAGACTCTCTTGCATTCTCAGGAAGCTTCCCCAAGGCCGCTGGGGGGGGGGGGGAGCTTCTAGCCACAGTCAACCATAAGAGGAACCCCCTGCCTTCCACGGCCGTGCACTGGGAGCAGCCCAGGAGGACTGGGAGCAGCCCAGGAGGAAGATGTGGCCTCCACATAATAGATTTCAGATAGATTTCACATGATAGATTTCAGAGCTGACAGCGGCTTCCTTGGTCACTCATGCTTTCTGTAGTTGGAGGACCGTGAAGCGAAGTGTTTGTGGCCACCACAGGATCCACGTGACATAGTCTCTCATTGCACCGCGTGCTTTTTCTTCATTAACACTTGTCACATCTGCAGTTGTGCCAGGGCAGAGACTGGGTCTGTGTTTTTCGTCTCTGTGTCCCAGTAGTCAGGGAAAACCAGCCCATCGTAGACACTCAGTTAAGCCTGTTGATCAATGTAGTCTTAATTTCAAGTTTGTAAGTAGAAGTGACTCTGTATATGAAATACATGCCTTCCACAATCCAATTTTCTGTTAAAACTTTATACCTGTTACTCCTGTATCTAAGGGTTGGAGCCAGTTGTGCAAAAAGGGAGCTCAAAATGTGAGCACTGGGATTAGATTTCTATTAGCTTCTAGGGGAAGCTCTGGTGATGAGATAGATCTTGGAATGAAGGAAGGAAGGCAGGGGGAGGGAGAAAGGGAAGGAAGGAAGAAAGGAGAGAAGGAAGGGAGGGAAGGAGGAAAGAAGGAGGGGAGGAAGAGAGGAGGAGAGGAAGGGAAGGGAAGGGAAGGGAAGGGAAGGGAAGGAAGGAAGGAAGGAAGGAAGGAAGGAAGGAAGGAATAGCAGATATTTTGTCTCACTTGGTCAACACTATGTCCCCTGCACCTAAGTCAGTGCCTGTTGCACAGTAGGAGCTCAGTTAAGGTTTATTCAATGAATTGAGAGAGGGCAGGGTGTGTGTGTGGGGTGGGTGGGTTGGTGGAGGAGGGAACCTTTTGCCAAGCATGCATATCATTTTTACTTTATCCTCAAATAGAAGAGTGTTTATGTGTCTACAAAGCACACCTACAAATTATCCAGTAGTGTATGCATCTTCCTACAACTTGTCCTGTAATCATTTTGATGTTAATAAAGATCCCTGTGTAGTCCCAGAGAAGTGGTATGATCCTTCTGGACCTCAGTTTCCCCATTTGTAAAGCGAGAAGTTTGGAGTCGGTAATGATGAAGGATTCTTTCAGCACTTACATGCTATATGATTCTCTTCACAAACATGGAAACAAGTTGTATGTCAGGCCGTTGTGAAATACACGGACGTATAGAGTATATCTAGTTCCAAGGAGTTTTGGAACACATTTCATAAAATATGAGATGCCTTTCAAATTTTCATTTCTCTTCTAAGTAGGCCTTTTGGTCACAAACTGGGAGGGTTCACAGAGTAGAAATCTGTTCTTGAAAGGAGTCACTGGGAGCTTTTCCATTTATTTGGGTGAGGAGGGAGGGGTGCACAGTCGAAGCCTCATGCTTTGGAGCGACGAATCAAATAAAGGTTGCTGTGACCAGCTTTTATGTGTGAAGCAGAGAAAAGGAAACCAGGAATTCTGAATGCCACAATGAGGAAAGTGCCCAATTTATCAGTTCCCTCAAGCTAATTCCTTCAGTCCTGTACTTCACTCTCAGCTGGATGGTCTTTTCTTCCATCTGTATTCAGTTATAAAACAATATTAAATAAAATCTACTAAATCGAGACATCACTCACAGTTCCACCAGCCAATGTTAATTGTTTTTATTTGTCTTTGTTTTGCTGGTTCATAACCTCATTTACTCACTCATTGACTCACGCTTACTTGTTTAAATGCTGTTGATAGGATAGTCAATCAGTAGTCAAGTCCTTAGCAGAATGCCCCTCCATTTGGGTGTGTCTGCTGTTTTTCTCATGATCAGCCTGGGGTTATGGGTTTTAGGAAATAATACCACCGAGGTGAGGCATCTTTCTCATCACATCCTGTCAGGCTGGGCATGATGTCACTAGTTATGTCAACCTTCATCACTCAGTTAAGGAGCCGTTGACAGGTTTCTCCCCTGTGAAGTTACTGTTTTTCTCCTTCCAAATGATTGAATCCGTTTTGGTTATATTTTTCTAGAAATGTTTCCATTTTATCTAAGTTTTCAAATGTATTATTAGCATTAAGGAATTTGGAAATTCTTATTTATTTATTTATATTTTTTAATTAAAAAAATTTTTTTATATGTTTATTTATTTTTGAGAGAGAGACAGAGCATGAGCAGGGGAGGGGTAGAGAGAGAGGGAGACACAGAATCTAAAGCAGGCTCCAGGCTCTGAGCTGTCAGCACAGAGCCTGACGCGGGGCTCAAACTCACTAACCACAAGGTCATGACCTGAGCCGAAGTCTGACCTCAGCTGAAATCTGACTGAGACACTCAGGTGCCCCCAGAAGTTCTTTTTGTACTTTGAACTACATCTGAGCTTATGTCTTCTTTTCTTTTCTAAAATTTGATTATCCTTGCCAGTTTGTTAGTTTTGTCATTTCAAAGAACAAACTTGATTCAAATTGTCCTTTTTATCATGTCTTCATTAATTTATGTTTTGTCTTTAGTAGATCCTTCTTCTTTTTTCGGAGTAGTTCTATTATTTTTATTTATTTTATTTTGTTATTATTTTTTAATATTTATGTATTTGAGAGAGAAAGAGAGAGAGAGAACGAGTAGGGGAGGGGCAGAGAGAGAAGGAGACAGAATCCAAAGCAGTCTCTAGGCTCTGAGCTGTCAGCACAGAGCCTGACGTGGGACTCGAACTCACAAACCATGAGATCATGACCTGAGCCAAAGTCTGACGCTCAACAACTGAGCCCCCAGGTGCCCCTATTATTATTATTTTTTAATATTGTGTATACTTACTTAGCTCTTTAGCTTTTATTCATGTCTAATAAAAGCACTCAAAGCTATAAAATATTTACTGTTAGGTGCTGATTTATCTATATTGGCAACAGGTAAGATGTATTTTATCATTTAGTTTTGATTTTTGAAAATTTCCCTTAAGAGCTATTTTTTGGCCTCTTAGTATCTGGATGAGTATTTTTTTTTTAATTTTTTTTAACGTTTTTATTTATTTTTGAGACAGAGAGAGACAGAGCATGAACAGGGGAGGGTCAGCAAGAGGGAGACACAGAATCTGAAACAGGCTCCAGGCTCTGAGCTGTCCAGCACAGAGCCCGACGCGGGGCTCGAACTCACAGACCGTGAGATCACGACCTGAGCTGAAGTCGATGGTTAACCGACTGAGCCACCCAGGCGCCCCTGGATGAGTATTTTTAAACTTCTAATTGTAGAGTGTTTAAAATCCATCTTTGTTGTTGTTGTTTTAAAATTGGATTATGTGTGGTTAGAGAATTTAGTTTGTGTTGTAAGAATTCTTTGAAATGGGTTGTCTTTCTTAGTGGCCTGATACAGTGTCAATTTTCTTATGAATCATGGGAGCTTAAAAAAACATTGGTTTCTTTTTTAAATTCAGTTTGAAAGCATCTTTTAAAGGCAGGGGTAACTCATTATCACTTACTATAATTGCTGATGTGTTGTCAGCTTTTATTTTTCCCACATTATGTCATCATTTTTATTCTTATTTTCGTTTCATTGAGGATATATGTTTTTAAATGTTTATTTATATTTTTTGAGAGAGAAAGAAAGAGAGAGAGAATCCCAAGCAGGCTCCATGCTGTCAGCGCAGAGCCCGACATGGGCCTCAGTCTCATGAACTGTGAAATCATGACCGGAGCTGAAATCAAGAATCTTGACGTTCAACAGACTGAGCCACGTGGGCGCCCCGAGGATATTTTTTTTAAGTAGGCTCCGTGTCTAGTGTGGAGCTCAGTGCAGGGCTTGAAATCACGATCCTGAGATCAAGCCCTGAGCTGAGATCAAGAGTCAGATGCTTAACAGATTGAGCCACCCAGGCACCCCAACATTGAGGATATTTCTTTTTCTATTATTTTTCTCTAGTGATTTTCTAGAATAGTGGTTCTCAAACTTTTTGTTCTTAGAATCCCTTTACACTCTTAAATTATTGAAGTTCCTGAAAAGCTTGTGTTTGTGTGGACTTAAGTAGATAGATATTGATACTTGCCATATTAGAAATTAAAGATTTATGACTGAGTTAAAATCATAATTGTAAACCCATTGGATGTTAACATAAAATGAAAAATAAAATTTTCCGAAACAAAAGGATTTAGTGAGAAGAATGGTATTGTTCTATATTTTGCAATTCTCTTTAATACCTGGCTCAATAGATGAAGGCTGGAGGGGTGCCTGGTCCATTAAATGTGCTATTCTTGATTTCGACTTGGGTCATGGTCTTGTGGTTTGTGAGTTCTAGCCCCGCATGGGGCTCTGTGCTGATGGTGTGAGGCCTGCTTGGGATTCTCTTCCTCCTTCTCTCTCTGCCCTTCTTCCCTCTACCCAAAATAAATAAATCAGCTTAAAAAAACATTAAAAAATAGATCAAGGCTGGATTCTCATCTGTTTTATTCAGTTTGTTGCAGAATGTTATTTTGGTTGAAGTGTATGAAGAAAATCCTGCTTTACACTGATAGTTGGAAAAGGAAAACATTTTTATAGCCTTTTCGGATAATTGTAGATATTCTTTGATATGGCCTCAAAATTTGACAAGTTAAAGGATAGTTGCAGTGTAGAAACTAAAATGATACAGTGAACTTTCTGTACTCTGTTACATTAAAATTCCTGGGCTTGACTCCTACTGTGAATGGATATTTGACCTGTGTGTGATTTCATAACGTCATGCATTGGCATTTGGAAATATTGGTTGACTGAGTTATTTAGATCTTCCAACTGTTACCGTGTTCATGATACGTTAACAAAAAGTCACATCTATAAATATCCGCACTGATCTCTTTGGAAATCCTTAAGTATTATGAAGTTATCAACAATGGTAGATGCAAGCTTTCAAAAATTATACTTTTTGTTTGAAAGCTCAAATTATACCATTGACAGCAAATACTGCCATTTGTTTTCCTTGAAGTGAGAGTCACACTTGGTTTCTTTTTGAGAAAATGTCCGCCAAACACTCAAATCTGAAAGCGTAGTTTGTCTGTGAAAAACAAAAGCAGCTCCTTCCGTTTCCACTTACCGATTGCACAAAGGCTTCTCCTCAAGGTGATCTTTGTTCTTCAGAACGCAGAAGGGCTTTGTAGGGAATACCCACTTTGACATACACAATATTGCAAAGATGTGTATCCAGAGTTTGAGATTAATAAAATTAATATTTTGTACAGGTTTGTCAAGGACATTCCCAAATAGTACTTTTGTTTGTGTGCTTGGTTGGTTTGTTTTTGTTGTGAGTGTGCATCGGTAAGAGCACAATGGCTCAGGGACAGTTTTATGTCACTGCCCTGATTCGTGTCAGGAATAAGAACTTTCACCCACATTAGTGGGTACCATCAGTGCAAGTGTTAACATAGTGAAAAAGACAAATAATGTCTTAGAATTATTATGAAAACGATTTTGACCTCATGAGTCTCTGAAATATCTAAGAGACCCCATAATATTCTCATTATGAGAATTGCTGTCCTAAAATTTCTACATCCTATTTTTATCCTACTAACTATAACCATTGGGTTTTTGATAAACCTATTTGAAGTTATATTTTATTTTTTTAAAAGTTTATTTTGTGTGTGTGTGTGTGTGTGTGTGTGTGTGTGTGTGTGTGTGTGTGAGAGAGAGAGAGAGAGAGAGAGAGAGAGAGGGAGGGAGGGAGAGAGAGAATATCCCAAGCAGGCTCTGCACGGTCAGCACAGAGCCTGGCGCAGGGCTTTGTCTCACCAACCATGAGATCGTGACCTGAATGGAAATCAAGAGTCGGATGCTTAACTGACTGAGCCACCCAGGCATCCCCTAAAGTTATATTTTCTATCAATACCAAGAATTAATCATTATCCATTGCTCTTCCTCCATACAAAGCAAGATTTTCAATACACCTTTTTAAAAAGCCACTCTCCTATTCTCAGATATTTCCTTCTAATTTGGTATTATTCTTTTTTTTTTCTTAGTGAGCAAAATGAGCACTACCTCAAATAATCCAAAGTGATAAAGTAATAAAAATGAGTTTTCTTACCACAAAGATGTTTTCTCAGATAAACTTTTTTTTTTAAGTTTTTATTTAAGTTCCAGTTAACATACAGTGTAATCTTAATTTCAGGTATACGGTATAGTGATTCAACACTTCCCGACATCATTTGGTATTATTCTTTTTTTTTTTTTAATTTTTTTTTCAACGTTTATTTATTTTTGGGACAGAGAGAGACAGAGTATGAACGGGGGAGGGGCAGAGAGAGAGGGAGACACAGAATCGGAAACAGGCTCCAGGCTCTGAGCCATCAGCCCAGAGCCCGACGTGGGGCTCGAACTCACGGACCGCGAGATCGTGACCTGGCTGAAGTCGGACGCTTAACCGACTGCGCCACCCAGGCGCCCCGATTTGGTATTATTCTTAACAATCCTTTCTTAGTGGCATAAATTTCATTTCCATGAGCAGAAATTATTTACAGTGAATTTCACGTTTTACTGGTGTATCTGATAACTGATTGCTATGTTACTTTTCTTCCCTCCCCATCAATGTCTTTTTACACTTCAAATTGAGAAATAATTCTTTCAAAAGGGGCGGATGAGCAGAAGAGGTTCTGAGTGTTTTCATGGCGAAACAGATCTTGATTTTGCCCTCACACGGAATTGAAGGTTCGCTGTGTTCACAGTTCCACCTTCAGACCCCTTTCTCATCTTGCAGAATTTACTGATGCAGATGATAAGTGGACTGGTTGACTGTTTTCTTTGTTTTTGTTTTTTTTTTAAGTGACTTAGTTCTTTTTCCATTTGTAGAGTTTTTCATTTAATTTTTAACATAGAACTTTTGCAGGATTGGGTAGACATGTTGTTTTTTATTACCCCTTCCAGCTCTCTGGAGCCTTTCAGTCTCAAGACTCAAGTTTTTCTTCAGCTGGACAGCATTTTCTTCTATGATTTCTCTGATTATTTGCTTTTCTTTGTCATCGTCTTCATTGCTTTCTTCTGTTAACTCTCGCTAATTGAACATTATACCCCTAAATCTATTCTGTGTGCCTTTTACCTATGTCTTGTAGTTTCCTTTTTTTCTTTAAAAGTGGCAAAATTCCTTGGTTCGACCTCCCAGGTTATTAATTTTTTTTTTTTGCTCTTTTCAACTTAACCCTCATACAAAAATTTTTTTAAATTTCTGACCTTTTTATCGTGTTCTGTGATGATTTCCTTTTCACAGTAACCTGCATTTTCCTTATAGATGCAGTATCTTGTTTTTAACATTTTCTGCATCCAACATTCATTGTTTTCCTCGTCGGTAAGCCGTTTTATTCATCTCGGGGCTGCTCTTTAATCCTTGTCTCGTTTCCTAAAATACCTAATGATTCTTAGTTGTCCCGTCAACAGTGAAGAGTCTGACTGCTCGTCTTTTAGAGCTGGCAAGGTTTGTTAGCCGAACAGCACACACTCTTCGCCGGGGTGTGCTGTTGTCTTAAAGTGGAAGGAGTGGCCACAGGTGCTGAGGGTACCTGGAAGATTCCTTTGCGTTTGTACAAGTGAGGTCCAAGGGAGTAACGTGGGGATTGAATACCTGAGAAGACTTTCCTGTTTTAAGCTGAATTCTTTTCTTTGTTCTCATTTGGGAGTTTGAAATTAACTCTAGGCATTTCACCAAGTTATTTCCCTCTCTGGTCCTAGGGCCCCCCAAAGGCTAACTCCTTGTGTCTTTAAGAAGTGAATGCTCTGTCTAGTTCGGCTTGGTCATGGATGCTAAAGATGCTGAGTTTTCTGGGCTCAGTGGGAAAACCAGTTCTCACTCAGTAACCCCTCCTGCACCAGAGCTGGGGTGCAGCCTTCTTGATTTTGGTTTCTCCTCTAATCCAGTCTCTCTTGCTTTCTATCTTCTCCAATTGCACTAATATTTCTGTTCCCATGTTGCCTATACACATGATTACTTCAGGGAAACCTTTGAGATAGAAGTCCACACATAGAATGGTTTGAGATGGAAGTCTGTCCTGCAGCCTTTAAAGAGGCTTTTGTGGGTTTTTTTTGTTTTGTTTTGTTTTTGTTTTTTGCTAGAGATTTGAGCCTGTTAAGTTCCTCCGAGGAACTGATGCCCTTTTTAACTTGTAAAGCTAATATGGCTTAAAAATATTTTTTTTTCTGTAGAAATGGATTATATTTGGTTGCTGTCTATATACAGTGTTTCTAATATGTTCTAATTATTTAATTTCTATTTTTATCATGTCAATTATTTAATATTTTTCGCAGGCCATTTAAAAACAGATGACGTCTAGCCACGTCAAACTAAAGATGAATAAGGGGGAATTTCTACCCTTCCCCACACCCCTATAATTTATTTATGTTGCTTGATAGGATATGCAGCCTGCAGAATATTTTAGCACCTTGGAATTCTACAAATAATTGCAACGTGTTGTCTGTGTTTTCAAGGACTATAGTCTTCCCCTTTTGCACAATTTCTCTAGAACTCTGAATTTGGACATCATCTCATTTACTTCCATGTAGGAAATCCCCTGTCATGTTGCACCCTTGCAACCAGACTGTTTTCTAGTTCCCTCTTTTCAAGTGACTTTTATTTTCTGGTTGTGATAATAGAGCATAGTCGAGAATTGGCAAAAGGGATGGATGCTTAAGAGCTCAGACTCTGGGATGCGGTTCTGGTCTAAGCTGACGGCCCTGTGACCCTGGGCAGATTACTTAGCACTTTCTGCTCAGTGTGTTCATCTGTGCAAAGGGCATTGTTACCATTCCTGACTTTAAGGCTATCGTAAGGAATAAGTGGTAACCCGTGTTTGGGGCTTAGAAAGCATATCTGGCATATGGTAGGTGCCCAGTAAGTACGTGTGACTCATTATCATTGAACACTTTGATCTTTTAGGAACACTATTTGAAAAATGTAAAAATAGAGGGGCTCCTGGGTGGCTCTGTCAGTTAAACGTACAACTTCGGCCCAGGTCATGATCTCACAGTTTGTGAGTTTGAGCCCCGCCTGGGAGACTCTGCTGTCAGCACAGGGCCCACTTCAGATCCTGTCTCCCTCCCTCAACCTCTCCCCAGCTTGATCTCTCTCTTTCTCAAAAATAAATAAACATTAAAAAATATTTTTAAGTATGCAAGCAGAAGAAGCAAATAAAAACTCACCTCCAGTTGTTGTTAACATTTTGAATTTTGATTTACACACACACAATTACCAATTTTAGTTATACCGTACATTGAGGTCTTTGCAAATTCTTTTCATTTTGTAATTCTTTCTTGTCCTCTTCCTTCCACTTTCCATTGTGATCTCTTTCTCCTTATGGTGGTTTCTAGTGCTCTATGATGTATGTGCCTTTTATGTTTCATTATTTCCCTAATCCTCTCAGTCTCGTTTCTGGATTACTTAATAAGTGGACTCTGGGCACTAGCAAAACTGGGGCACCAATGAGAGAGAGAGAGAGAGAGAGAGAGAGAGAGAGAGAGAGAGAGAGAAAAGTGGGGTGGGGGAGAAAGCAGGGAGGACGTGGGAGGGACAGGTATTATGTGTCAACCAGTTAATCAGCATATTTTGCAAGGAGTATATCTAAAATGGCACTATCTTCATTTCAATAAACATAAGTTTTGTTTTATAGTTTATTATTTTTAAAAACTATGCGTTTTATGTGGTGGGAGGCATCATAATATTTTCACTGAATTAGTTGGATCCTCTCTTTTTAAAACATAACCATCATCAATGTGAAGATTATCAATATCACCCCAGGCTTCTGGATTCATTTCATTTCCCTTGAATTCTATCTGGATTAGGTCAAGGGTAAAGGTTAGTCATTAAGAACAAGTGCTCAGTGTGGAGACTTCCTCATAAATTTCAACTCTTGCTCTAACATGGAAACTCTGTGCTATCTCTTGTGATTTGCCTCTAGCAAGGACCAAAAGGAGGGATTACTGAAGGTGGACAGCAGTGAAATGACTTAACATTGTTGGCATTTAAATCGTGACATTAATGCTGGCTAGGATGATGGGCTCATCAGTTTCCATTTGCAAGTATTACTCTGTTAATGGAGAAAAATGCCAAGACTCTAGAAGAAAGAATAATCATCACTTCTTGAAACTTTGCTCTTAAGTCTAGGGTCTGACTATGGCTGAAGTGATTATATGCCAATAATCAGCTACAAGATACTGAAGTAGATGAAGACTAAACCCTGAGTGCTGAACACTCAGTATAGGATAAGACATATCCTATACACTGTGTGTGTGTGTGTGTGTGTGTGTGTGTGAGAGAGAGAGAGAGAAAACAAGAAAGAGATGTGGATGGGGGGATGGAGGGGGAGATTGAAGTAGAGATTATAACATGAAATCCTGTGAATTATATAAAAACTTCATTTCTTAGAGAAAAGGAAGTGGCTTGTCCAGGGTGGAAAAATTCTTTTGCCTCCGGCTCAAGTCAATGTTGAGAATGATGGACAACAGGTAGGAGTAAAGGCCCATGAGTTTCGGACCTTTGCTGATTGGGTTTTATTCTTCCTCTTGTTTTGCCTCAGGTCTCCATGTAAATCTGCTTGGTTTCCTAGTGATGTAGCTCACATTTAAGGAGAATAGAAGAATGAATCCTCAATTTGTTTAATTTGAAGGTGAGAATTAGGAGGTGAGAGAAAGATAGTTTAGATATGATCAATAGTTAAATTAGATTTACAATTAAGGCAGGGTGCCCGGGTGGCTCAGTCCACTGAGCAGCCGGCTTTACAGCTCAGGTCATGATACTATGGTTGGTGAGTTGGGGGGGCGGGGGGCACGGCGGGGGCGTGTCAGGCTCCGTGCTGACAGCCCGGAGCCTGGGCCTGCTTCAGATTCTGTGTCTCCTTCTCTCCCTCTCCCTCCCTTGCTCATGCTCTGTCTGTCTCTCAAAAATGAATAAACATTAAAAAAAATTAAATTTACAATTAAGGCAACTAACATTTGTGTAGCACTTTTTTTTTAATGTTTATTTATTTTTGAGAGAGAGAGAGAGAGAGAGAGAGAGAGAGAACGTGAATGGGGGAAGGGCAGAGAGAGAGGGAGACACAGAATCTTAAACAGGCTCCAGGCTCTGAGCTGTCAGCATAGAGCCTGACGCGGGTCTCGAACCCACAAACCGTGAGATCATGACCTCAGCCGAAGTTGGACACCCAACCAACTGAGCCACCCAGGCCCCCCTTGTGTAGCACTTTATAGCTCACAATCAACTTTACAAATGTGCTATACATTGATTTTATGAAAACATGAAAAATCTAGCTCCTGTCCTTCCCCCATTCCCTTTATAGTACTTGAAACTACAACTTATATATACGGAAATGTTCCAGGAAGATGATTCCGTGGGGTTGCAATACAGATTGAAGAGGGGAAACTTGTCGAGGTGTGAAGAGATAGGACTTAAAGCTGGGATGATGGATATGGTAACTGACTCTGTATAAGGGACAAAGAGAACTAACAAAAGCCAGCATGTACATAGCTTTTACACTGCGTCTGTACTTAATTCTGACAGAAATACTAGGGAATTATTTTACTTCATTTGAAGTATGTCTCAGTTTTACAGGTGAGGATGAACTTGTCCAGGGTTATACAGCTAGTAAGTAGTGCAGCCAGGATTCGTACCCAGGCAATATGGTACTGAGTGTATCTTTTCAACCAGTACACAAGACTTGGTTCTAGACGACCAGGGACAGACGATGGCGAGGAAGGAGTGCCCGGCTGAGAAGTGATGATTAGCTTAGTTTTGGACCTGTTGAGTTTAAGTTGACAACAGAGCATCCGAGCAGAAAGTGCAGAACTGGGTCTCTGGCAGTACACATGTGTTTGTCATTGAGGTAGAAGATCAGTGAAAGTCACTAGAATCAACAATGGAGATAAAAAGAGAAAAGCCTTCAGGATCATATAAAAGGAGAATTGAGGTGGAATACAAACTGGGAAAGAATGGCCGCAGAGGAGAACCACTCTCCCACTGTCTTGGAAACCAGGCAAGGCAAGATTCTACAGATGTAAGAAATGGCTGAGAAAATTCAAGGAGATTAAAAACTGAAAACACTGATAGAATCAGTTCTAAAGAGAAGTACTACTACTAATATTATTATATATTATCATATTACTGTTCATAAACTATTATTTCTTGAACTATTTATCTGTAATGTGCCAGGCACTTCATTTATAAATATCTGGGTTATTCCTTTAGAACAGCTTTAAAAGATGGATATCATGTTCCAGACGAAAAAAATGGAAGCTCAAAGAAGGAAACTAACTCATCTAAATTCAATAATTGACAAAACTGAAATGAAAACTGAGATTTAGGGACTCCTGGGTGACTCAGGCAATTGAGTGTTGAGCGTTGAACTTCGGCTTAGATCATGGATCCCATGGTTTGTGAGCTCAAGCCCCACTATGGGCTCGCTGCTCTCAGTGCAGAGCCCGCTTCGGATCCCCTGTCCTCCTCTCCCTCTCCCTCCCCCTCCCCCACTCACTCTCTTTCTCTCAAAGATAAATAAACATTAAAAAAACACAAAAAACTGAGATTTATTCAAATCTGAGATTTATCCAAAACCATCCTCTATCTGGATTGAGAACCCCTCCTACAACAAAGTAAACCAAAACAAAAAAGACAAAAATCAGTGTTCTCCAAGAGTTATGAAAGAAATGGAGGGTGAGAAATGGATCAAAAGTGATAATTTGTGTGACTATGTCACGTCCTCATTTTTGTTTGGGGTCTGAAGTGACATGGGTTTGTGTCTGGATTTATTGGCCATCACTACACATATTTTTAGAGGGTAAAGATATTCGCTGTTCCGTGTGCTTCTCCGTAGCACAGGATTCCTGCATTAGACTCTTGGTAATGCTTGTGGGGGTTGGTAGATTGCCTCTGGCAGAATGTGATCTGGAGCTTTTCCCGACTCCTCCTTGTGATCTCAGTCTCCGTCGCATGACTGCCCCACCTCTTTCCCTGCTTCCGCTGATGACTCATTTTAACTGTTCTCCCAACATCCACAAAGTAAAGTAGTGGGTTGAAGAAAAAAATGAGAACAGATATATGTACGATCTAACACTGCCTTTAGCCTGGCTGTGAATGCTGTCAGGTATTAAACTAAACTTTTCTCCAAAGAAGGCCCAGGGATCAAGTTTATAGTTGCTGTTTACAGTTCTGTGTTTGAGGCTACCCAGAACATGCCATACCAACAGCTACAAAGAGACTATTTTAAAAAGTTGACCAGAGCTGCAGGAGAACTGCCCTTCCAAAAGAACAATGAGGAAAGTCAGGTTCAGAGTTACCAAACTTTGGTAAAATCTGCTCTGTGAAACTTTTCCTTTCTTTACAAGTCTGCATCTTTGCTCAGTGTACCAGTGATTATGCTGTTTTTATTAAACCAGGCTTTATTCAACAATGTTCTGTACCAGAGAGATTATAATCTATGAAACCAAAAAACAAAGTCATTCCTCAGTTATAGGAAAGAACATAAAAAGGCTCCTTTGGCCATCAAAATGTGAAAAGAGCCAGCTAGTAAAGTGCTTTCCCAGGATATTTCTTTCCACGAATCATGTAAGGATTCATCAACCATTTCATCATAGGGGAAAGGCTGATGAGTCTAAATTTATGAGTGAAAATTTGTGCTAGGAACCAATGAAATCGGCAATCCAGAAGACCTGGGAGGAGGGAGGAGGAAGGAGGGAGGAGGGACATTAAGAAGGAAGACTGGAAGAAAAATCTCTCCAGTGAATCAGGACACCACTTAGTGTAAACTAAGAGTTGGCTCTTACCCTTCAGCCTGGCACTTCCTGTTAAAGTTTTGGAAATTAGCCAGTGTTGTAATTAACACGTTTCTCCTCCCAGCAATGTATGCTTCTCTCAGTCATCAAAGAGAATAAGATCCAAATCTTTTTCAACGATGAGGTCACTGCAAATAACATGAAGCTCTTCATTCATTCCTGTAGGACTGAGCATTTTAGGTGTTTAAGCATTTAAGTGAGTGTGATGGCTGGACCCTGCTGGACACAGATTAGGTTTCAGAATTTGCTGCTTCGTCCTCTAAGTAGTGGAATCAGCCAGGGTGGCCCCAGCTGAACAACCGTGGAAGAGGTGATGGTGGCATTGCCACATCTGGGCTCATCACCTCCGCGCTCTTGATTCTCCCCAGAGACCTCATTTCCTGTAGTGACAGACCCTTAAGTTGTCACCAACATTTCTGTCCCCAAATCCAACCATATCCTATGTAAGTTAGTAATGTTTGCAACACGAAAATGCTATTTTAGTATTAGATTCGAAAGTATAAATTTTTCTAGCGGACTCCAAAATGAATACAAGTGAGCTCCTTTTGTCAGAAAATTCCATTATTCTGAATTACCAAAATATTCTTCACTTTAAAAAATATTTCCCATATCTGCCCATTTCAACATTGACCGACACATTCCCTCCCTTCAGGTCTTTGTAGACACTTTAGTTCCTCCTTGATCCTCTGAATAGGTTGGTCTCCTCTGTCATGCACCCTTTCTCGGGCTCATCACTCTTTTAATGCTGGTATTTTCTCTCCTCCACTGGACTGCAAGCTGTGTGGGCAGCGGGATGGGGTCTGTTTTGTTTGTCACTGCATCCTCAACGACTGGCGTGAGGCCTGGCATCCACTAAGTTCTCAATAAACACTTCCCTCTAATTAATGATTATCTTTAACGCTTTTTTTTAAAAAAAGTTCATTTACTTATTTTGCGAGAGAAAGAGCGTGCGAGTGGGTGAAGGACAGAGAGGGAGGGAGGGGGAGAGAGAGAATCCCTGTGACAGCGCAGCTCGATCCCACGACCCTGAGATCATGACATGAGCCAAAATCAAGAGTCAGGCGCTTAACAGACCAAGCGTCCCAGGTGCCCCTATCTTTAACACTTTTAAATTATAATTGACTTTACCAAAAATTGGTGCACCTAGAAACTTTACAGGAACAATGAACGGTGCACTGATTGTAGTACCTGTTATTTGTATAGCAGTGTGCTGTTTACAAAGCTCTATTTTATCCATTTTTTATCTGCTTCTCACAGTCACATTGTGCAGTAAGTAGGGTAGGCATTGCTGTCTTTATTTAAGGCATGGAAAGCTGAAACTCCAGACAGTTTTCTACCTCTGTAAATGGTGGGCAAGGACTCCCTTCCAGCACCCATGCCAGTCCACGCCACCACACTGCCTAACGGTTAGTAAACCCTTCCACCAGGGTTTTTCTCCTTTACTTCCAGATACATCATTTTACCATTTTAATCCACTTCATTTGCAGTTGGGTCAGTATCCCTTCTTTCTTCCCAACCAGTTGTTTTGACAAACCACCGACGTAGAGTTGAAATCAGGGTCCTGGAGACTATCTAGCCTAGAATTCCACTCTGCTAAATGTGGATTTCCCACCCTTAATCCCCGATAGATCTTACCAATGACAGTGTCATTTTCTGATCTTACACCAGTGTGTGGCACCACGTCAACACCCTCAGCACAGTCTTTGTCGAGAGTGGGCAACGTTTCTCTCTCACCAAGTGAGCTGAAAGACCATCTACCATTGGAAGGTCCTGTAGGAGTGTCAGCCAAAAGGTACACCCTCTTTTTGAATTGAGCGACCATAGAGGACCCACGGTGGCTAAATTTCCATCTATTAATCCAGGTGTTGCCCTCACCAGTCTTGTTGCTTGTCCATGTTATGTTATTATGTGTTACAGCTGTTATTGAAATACAATAGGTCATCCTTACATTTTGGTTCTGTTTCAATGAGCAAACGACAGAGGGCCAGAAGACAAGTGCCAAAGCCTTTCTGGGCTCCTGTAGCTTGACAACTGGGGTCCTGGCCCAGGGAGCTGCGGAGGACTGTCATGGTATTTGGGTTTTTGAGTCACTGTCACATCCTCTGTAAGAAATTACCTTGTCAATTACCAAGTTTGGCTTGGTTAGGGTTGATAAATGACTCCAATCCCTTTCTGTCTCTGTTGAAAATTCTCCAGGGGCACCGAGGTGGCTCAGTCGGTTAAGTGTCCGATTTCGGCTCAGGTCATGATCTCACGGTTTGTGGATTTGAGCCCCACATCACGCTCTGTGCTTACAGCTTAGAGCCTGGAGCCTGCTTTGACTTCTGTGTCGCCCTCTCTCTCTGCCCCTACCTCACTTGCACTCTGTCTCTCTCGCTCTCAAAAATAAACGTAAAAAAAAAATTTTTTTTTTAATTCTCCACATACTCTATTCACTTTCCATGAGGATTTTATAACCTGGAACTTCTATGTCATCGAAATATAGTAGGATCCTGTGGCCACCCAGGGTTCACATAGAATCTGTGTCATTACTGTTGCTTCGTATGGTTATTACGCAGCATGTCTACAATATGTCTTATTTACAAAGTAGCTTATACTGCCATTTCAATGAAGAGATGTGGACTGGTGTATAATTTGCAAACCATTTCATTTTTTTTAATGTTTAAAAAAAACTTTTTTTAATATGAAATTTATTGTCAAATTGGTGCAAACCATTTCAAACGTAGATTCAACTAGATGAAAGTTTTTAGTAATCGTTAATGTATTGATTCCATTTAATGCATTGCACATATCTATTTATAATTAGAACTCAGAGATTTAAATGAAACCTGCTTCCTCTCAGAGTCACATGCATTCTAATATTCCTTAATAAAGAGCAATCAAATAAAAATGATTTGGCTCCTAGAATGCCAGAAGATGAAAAGTCCAAGTGCGAAGAGGCTCAACTTAACAATCCTCATACAACCTTGTAAAGACCATTATTACTTCTCAGGGGCCTAGGGGCTTTATAAATGCAATGTGGCAGCCGCTTTAGTGTCAACCTGCCCTTCTCCACTCTGGGGGAGTGCAAATTAACCATGTAATGTATGTAAATTTGGTGGAAAAGGGATCATTTCTCTGATAATGAACCTCACATTTCTCTTGCTTTCAAGTACGAAACGACTGGTGGCCTTAGTGCCCATGCCCAGCGACCCTCCGTTCAATACCCGAAGAGCCTACACCAGTGAAGATGAAGCCTGGAAGTCGTATTTGGAGAATCCCCTGACGGCAGCCACCAAGGCGATGATGAGCATTAATGGTGACGAGGACAGTGCTGCTGCCCTGGGTCTGCTGTATGACTACTACAAGGTAGACCCCGCAGCCCCGCCTGCTCCTCTTCAGGTCCCCAGAGAACCGCCCGCCCCTTCCCCACCGCCCCTCCCCCCGCCCTGGTTGGTGGGAGGAGTGGAGAGGACTTACTAGTTCCGAGGTCACATTGGAACTCAGCCTGTTCTGTTCTCCTTGCGTCCCTGCTTTCCCATCGCTGGAGCAGAACTTCACCACCCACCCACAGGAAGTTTTCAGTTGGGGATAATTACTTCTGTGTCCTCTGTTCACATGCATGTAACTCCTACTTCATACCATATTGCAAATACTTCCTTGCTGCCATTTTCACTTTATGATTTTTGGTCAATAAAAAGATGACAGGGGGCCCCTGGCTGGCTCAGTCTGTAGAGCAAGTGACTCGATCTCAGGGTTGTTAGTTCAAGCCCCATGCTGGGCATAGAGATTACTTGAAAAAAATTGCATTGAGTGCTATACTGTAATTTAGTCATCACTCCGTTTTTGGGCCTTTAGGTTGCTTTTAGATTTCTCATTTTTTAAAAATAATAGAAACATTTTCTTTTTAATTTAAGTTCAAGTTAACATACAGTGTGGTCTTTGCTTCAGTGATTCATCTCTTACATATGACCCCCAGTGCTCATCCCAGAAAGTGCCCTCCTTAATGCCCATTTGGAGTTTCTAGATTTATTGGTAATTTTAGTTTTTTGAAAGGAATATTCCAATGAGTGCTTTTCCAGCAATTCCAAAACCCACTTTTGTTATAACCCTTGTTTCCATGTGTTTTGATGAGCACTAAATATTTATTTAGAAAAATCCTTGAAACAAAATGAATGTAATTCACTTACCTTACAAAAATACCTGCCGTGTAATACCTTCAAAATAGGACTATTTCAGGAAACGAAACAGGAAACAGTGGTCTGTTTCTTACGAATGGATGACCAGTTCCCTTAGCTCTGGTGAAGTGTAAAAAATCAACAAGTATTTACTGAATGAGAAGATTTACTGCCAGCTTTGATTGTAAACACCGTTCCTGTTTAGGCTGGGAATTGGCACAAAGGTGACAATGGCTGTGTTTATGTTGGTAGTCGGGCACAGTGAACGCTTTATTTTTGAACAAGAACTGAATCCCCGCCCCTGCCCCCTCCCATCATGACATCACCCAAGAGGAACAATTTTCCTTTTAGTTAGCTTTAATCTCTTCCTCTTTTCCTCCCTGTTTCTTGCTCTCTGTGGCCTTCCAGCTCTCCACTTTTGCACATTGTGTTGTTTCCTTTCTCTGTCCTAAACCAGAGTTCTCACACTCTCCAAAGATCTCCCACCATGAAGAGTGACCCTGACGTAATCACTTGGGTCATTACAGCTTCCTTTTATAACTATATTAAGTTAATATGTTGATAGTTTGGTAAGACATTGAAGAACTATTTTAAGAAATGTCTTGAATTAATATATTGTTCTAATTTTTTACAAATAGATTTTATTCCATCCCTTTGTGGTGGACGTCATTTCAGATAGCTGTATTAGATGGCAATTCCTTTGTATTAATGAAAAGAGAAATATACCTCAAAACCAAATAATTAGTAATTTATAAAAGCAATGTATTTTATTTCCCATAGGTTCAGAGGATAATTATTAGTCAATGTGGTACCTAGTTACCTCTCCTCTTGCATATTCTTAATATTTAAAGGAAAGTTGAAACATTGCTGTCTGTAAATATGTTGAGATGCAGAGTAAGGAGTTTACATAAAACTCAATTTGTTGTCAAGTCTATAACTCTACTGAATTAACATTTTTCCTGATTAATTTATTAATTTAGGTTATAAACATTTTTTAAATGTTTTTATTTATTTTTGAGAGAGAGAGAGAGTGCATGTGCAAGCAGGGGAGGGGTAGAGAGAGAGAAGACACAGAAGCCGAAGCAGGTTCCAGACTCTGAGCTGTCAGCACAGAGCCTGGTGCGGGACTCGAACTCACGAACCACGAGATCATGACCTGAGCTGAAGTCGGACGCTCAACCGACTCAGCGACCCAGGCGCCCCTAGGATATAAAACTTTGAAATAAAATGGTTTCTGAGACTGTGTGGACAAGTAGAGTTACATGGCTCCCTTTATGTCACACAAGCTTGATTATGTTTTTGCTTGAAACATTTTAAACGTTGAAGAATTAGTCTTGTTTCCCAAAACTGTGCCCAAGTGGTCATTTTCAGGCCTGAGATCTCTGACATTCACAACTTATATATGCTGGTATTAAAGTTACAACAGAGTTAAATCTACTTTGAGGATACACCTTCTTTCTGTATAAAGTAAAATATTAATGAAAAAAAAGAGATTCTATTTTTTGAGTTGTAAGCTGTGGGAAGTTAAATTATTGTTACAATTGCTGCCGTTTTATCAACTTAAATTTGATAGATTTTTTTATACTGCTTTGGAAGTGCTAATAGATTCTTTTTGTAAAATACACCATTTTTCCTCATTGCTAAGGTTGGACCGCATCACCCCTCAGGGGACGGTAGTGGGCTTTGTCACAGAGAGGAGTGTGTGATACCCAGCAGGCACTCAAGAAATGGTGATCCCTGTCCTTGGAAACTGCAAAGGCATATCTTGGTATAATAGTTCACACATTTCAAAGTCTTTTCCTGTACATTTTTGAACTGTCACCATAGGATCACTGCAGTGAAGCCCATCAGGTTTTATATTTTATACTTCAAGCAACTAAGTGGGATTTATTCAAGGTCAAAAGACAATCCTGTAAATTTCCTAATATCCATTCTGTTACACTGTCTGTATTAGTCTGAGGGGCTGCCATAACAGAATTCCACAGACTGTGTAGCTTAAACAGCAGAAACTTATTTTCTCAGTTCCGGGGGCTGGAAGTCCAAGATCAAGGGGCTGGCAGGCTTGATTTCCGGTGAGGCCTCTCTTCCTTCCTGACTTGCAGATGGCTGCCTTCTGGCTGTGTCCTCATATGGCCTTTTCTCTGTGTGTGTGTATTTCTTTGTGGTCTCTTCTTTTTCTTATAAGGACATCAGTCTTATTGGTCTAGGGCCCTGCTGTTATGGCCTCATTTAACCTTAATTACCTCCTGCAAAGCCTGTCTCCAAATACAGTCACGTTGAGAGTTAGGGCTTCAACACATAAACTTTGAGGGGAAACCATTCATTCAGTTCATAACACTGTCCACCACTAGAAATTGCCTTTTTTTTTTTAAATGTTAATTTTATTTTTGAGAGAGAGAGAGAGAGACAGAGTGCAAGCAGGGGAGAGGCAGAGAGAGAGGGAGACACTGATCCAAAGCAGGCTTCAGGCTCTGAGCTGTCAGTGCAGAGCCTGCTGTGGGGCTTGAACTCATGAACCATAAGATAATGACCTGAGCAGAAGTCAGATGTGTAACTGACTGAGCCAACTAGGTGCCCCAGAAATTGCCTTTTTTTGAACCCCATTTAAACATGGGTTCAAATTTTTAAAAATCCATTCAAAGCTTATTAGATGGGCTTTATTAAAAATAACCAAATTGCAGGGCACCTGAATGGCTCAGTCGGTTAAGCATCTGGATTCAGCTCAGGTCATGATCTCACGGTTTGTGGGTTTAAGCCCCACATTGGGCTCTGTGCTGACAGCTCAGAGCCTGGAGTCTGTTTCAGATTCTGTCTCCCTCTCTCTGCCCCTCGCCTGCTCACACACTCTCTCTCTCAAAAATAAATAAACATTAAAAAAAAAAATAACCAAATTGCTAGAATTCTCAAAATTTAGGGGCTCAAATATTAGCCTAGTTTTATATCCAGTTCAAGCTACTTATCAATAGAAGCTCCAAAGTCAAGTGTGAACTTTTGATAAATTTCAGGCATGACAGAAAAACATACCAGATTCCATTACTTAGTTAATTTTAAAAGTGGTTTGACTCACTTTATCTTCATTCTCCCCTGAAGGAGCTGGTGGTTCATATTTATCTGATTCCAGCTCTATGAAAATAGCTTCTTTGGCTAGTTGGTTCCTAACTGTTCTGTTGACTGTAGAGTGCTGGAAACCAGTCTGTTGACTGGCTTGTTTGTCCATTTATATAGCCATCTATTTATCCATCCGTCCATCTGCATATCCATCTGTCCGTCCATCCCTCCGTCCATCCATCCATCCATCCATCCAACAAATTTTCACCAGCTGTGACCATCCAACAATGATGATAAATATGGAGGTAGAATGGGTATCCAAAGGCAGAGAGGACTTTGATGGCTCTGCTGAAAGAAGGAGCATTGCATGTTTGAGATACAGTGTGACTATATACATGGCAGTGATGGGGCCACCCAAAACTGAGGTGGAATGTTTTTTGCAGCCATGTTCTCAAGAGTAATTGGAAGCATTAGAGAATTTTAAGTAAGAATATAGTGGGATTAGACTTGCATTTTTTTTTAAAGTTTATTTATTCATTTTGACAAAGAGAGAGAGAGAGGGAGAGAGAGAGAATCCCAAGCCGGCTCCACACCCTCAGCGCAGAGCCTGATGCAGGGCTCGGACTCATGAACCTGTGAGATCATGACCTGAGCCGAAATCAAGAGCCAGACACTCAACCGACTGAGCCACCCAGGCGCCCCTAGACTTGCATTTTAAAGGCCAGTCTGGATCTTCTTAATGGATCCAGAATGGATTTGCTGGGACTGAGTGATGGAGAAGAGAGACCATTTGGCAGGCTGATGCAGCAGCCTAGGGAAGAGATGTTGGAGGCTGAACCAGGAGGCAAGCGTCCAGAGGAAAGTGGGTGGATTTGAGTCACATGGGATTTAGCATAAATGTCTTCAAGACTCATATTAGAGCATGTCTCAGAATTTCCTTTCTTTTTAAGGCTGAATAATAATCCATTTTATGTATATACCACATTTTGTTTATTCATTCATCTGTAGATGGACATTTGGGTTGTTTCTAGCTTTTGGCTATTGTGAATAATGTTGCTTGAACGTTTATGTTTTTATGTTATCTGTCATCCTCAGTTGATAATAGGAGCTATGTTTCATTCACCTCATTCCTTCTTTTTTTTTTTTAATATTTATTTATTTTTGAAAGAGTGTGAACGAACGGGGGGAGGGCAGAAAAAGAAGGGGACAGAGGATTGGAAGCAGGCTCTGTGCTGATAGCAGACAGCCCTATGCAGGGCTCTAACTTACCAACCACGAGATCATGACCTAAGCCGAAGTTGGACGCTTGACCAGCTGAGCCACCCAGTTGCCCCTCATTCACCTCATTTCTATCTACAATGTATACTGTAGACCCTCGACACTGGCACGTGAACAGAAGACTTAAAATTGGCTTATTTTTATTTAACAAATATTATAAAATATTAGATACTCCAAGTACTTTGAAAAAAATTAACTCATGTAATTTTCCTGAAAAACGCTCTGAGTTATAGTACTGCCATTGAGCGTGGTTTACCGATGGGGAAAGTGAGGCAGAGCTTAGTTACTGATAGAGCCGAGATTCGAACCCAGACACAGGTCTGTGTCTTGACTGGTAGCCACCTTGCTATGCTGTCTCCTTCATCCATCTGACTGGCTTGCGTACGTATCCAGGTGAGTGGAAACTGTAAGAATTTCTAGAAGAATCCAGAAGAGGGATGCTTCTCATAAAAGCTCTTTTATGTCAAAATAGTGAGGGCTGCATTTGAGTGCAAAGGTGTTTGGCTAGCACGAAGATGTGGAGATGTAGCAAAACAAAACAAAACAAAATATATAAACAAACAAAACATTCATCCAACCAACCCACCAAATCTAAACCCACTATTCATGTGTTTGGAAACTATGGCAGAGATATGTGAATGACCCGTGCTGCAGTAGGGTGATTGGATGGTGGTCAGAAATGCAGCCGGCAGGAGTTTCTTTTCTCTAGTAGTACTTTTCAATAACCTTTCAGGTAATGTGCTGGCATTGTGGTTGCAAAGACAACACTAAAAGTGCATTAGAAGAAGAGTTTGGAAGCAAAGCTACAAACTCTATGGGGATGGTGGTTAAAGGCTGGCCCAGGTATATTAGATGCTGCTCTCCCACTAGATAGTGTAGCCCCACGTCTGGTTTGCTGTCCTCCGTGTCAGCACCCAAAGTCCCTCATCAGAGTGGCGGGTCAGCCCCTGTTGTTCAACAGGATACTTGTTAACGCATGATGATTTCTGTCTGCTTCAGCGTCCAGATTCCCCGTCCACACATGGTGTTCCTTTCCCCTCATTCACTTCCAAGGTGGGGCAGGCTTGGGCGGTGGTCGGGTCCAGGCAGAATTGCCCCTGTCAGCAGTGCGTAGCAGAATCATGATCATAATGGCCTTCTGTTTATCATCACCCCTGTGTGTCTGATGCGTTGTCATTGCCACTTGGGCTACTCGCCTTTAACCATCACCTGCCTGTAGCAAATTTGCCACCTCTTCCTGGAGAACATTCCACCTCATTTCTTTGCTTCTGCTGGTCTCTAGCTCTGCACATAGGTCACAATTGCATCTATGTGAATCTCACTGATGGTTGGTGATATTTCTAGGTTCCTCGAGACAAGAGGCTGCTATCTGTGAACAAAGCAAGTGACAGCCAGGAAGAGCCGGATAAAAGGTATGGTATTATGTAAAGGGATATGCCTGGCTCCCCAAATAACTCTTTTTCGGTGTTTTTGAAAACCATAGTATTCAGCTATAATTTTTGTTCTTAAGGGAAGATGGGACAAAAAGTTTAGCCTCTTCTCTCTGTCTTTGAAGAGTCTTGACCAAAACTGGATCTCTCAGTAGGGACCACAAATTGCATCCAAAGGGTCATCAGCAGGTTCTTGATGTACCCCCTTCCTGGAAGCCTGGATATCCTGAGTTAGAGGTGAAATGCTGGCAAGATAGCGTACTGCTGGGGTCAGCTCTTGTGATCGATCCCATGGCTGGGTAATTATGATCAAGCCCTTGAGGGAGTGAGCCCCGTGGAGATAGCTTTTGATGAGGGGGAGAGGAAGGAGACTGGGCTGTTTCTCACTCCAGGAGGCGGTTGGCAGAGAACCAGGCATGGCAGCACATACTGTGAGGGGGCAGGGGCAGGACAGATGTTAGGAGATCATTATATGACACCCCTTTTCCTGCGATCCTGAATTAAGAACCGATTGAAACACAAGACACAGATTGAAATTGAAAAGGAAAAAAAAATCAGTTTTCTTTCTGATTAAGCCAACAGAGAATGCCATTTTTGAATCTGCGGCTTGTAACATGTCAATCCTGACTTAGGTATGTCTACTCACCTAGTCTCAGGCAGGACTGCAAGCCTCCCTGAAGGGACAGGCCACTGTGGTATGGCAGGGGTGACTGGAGTCCTCTCTGTATGGCCGGGATGAGCCAGACATAAAGAGGGAACCAGAAGGGACTGAACCACCTTACTCAGCTACTTCTCCCAAACTCATTAATCAGATATATCCCTTTCCTGAAGAGGAATAGGGGAGAAAGCACAGTGCTTTTCCTTTGGTGTTTCTTCCTAAAAAAAATTTTTTTTTTAACATTTATTTATCTTTTTGGGAGACAGAGTGAGTGGGGGAGGGGTGCATGCGTGCGCGCGCGCGCGCACACACACACACACACACACACACACACACACACACAGAATCCAAAGCAGGCTCCAGGCTCTGAGCTGTCAGCACAGAGCCTGATGCAGGGCTCAAACTCAACAGTGAGATCATGACCTGAGCCAAAGTCAACTGCCCGACCAACTGAGCCACCCAGGCGCTCCTGGTGATTCTTTCATATGGAAATATGAAGTCAGGAGAAATGAAATCCCCTGCTAGCTCATATATCCAGATCTTACCTGGCCTTGATGGGACCTGCTTATGACACGAACGGCAGCAGGAACCACCCCACCAGCCAGCAGCCCTGGGCTGTGTATCACCTCCAAAGTACACCCTTAGCAAAGGTTAAGGCTGTCTGCATCTGATGTGTGGTTTTAAAGGAATCTTCTGATGCTGCACGCTGTCTTGGGGACCCTAGTTGGTAGCAGTGATGACAGGGAGAAGGAGCCTGATACTCTTCAGATCTTGTGACTTTTCCTCCTGTTAGCCGGTATTTATTAAGCCAAGCAGGTGCAGTCTGCTAAATCGTATACCAGTATTCATAGAAGGGTCAGGGAAAAACATGTCTAAAATATGTGCTGCGTCTGCATCATAATAGAAGAGACCATTTGTCGTTACAGCATCTTTTAGAACGACATCGTATTTTCATGGTTATTTTGTGATTTCGGTGGAGCAGCTTCAAAAAAACTGGCAGTGGGGTACAGACAAAACTACCTTGTGTAGACTAATTATGACCTCGTAGACTTCAGGTCGAATGTAATTTGGAAGGATATCATTTGATCTGCAGCATATTCAGGAATTAAGGTGCCAGGTGCTTGCATGGTGTCATTATAACTGTCTGTATATAGAAGTTGGTACTTGGAAAAATAACTGAAAGTCTGGCATGACCCAGATTTTTTAAAAAGCATATTTAATGTGCCGTTCGTAGCCTTGCGTTTTTTTTCCTCCTATTGCAATATTTGGTTCAACTTTAAATTCTATTGCAGGTGAGCCAGTAGCTCATGATAATTCTTACTTTGCTATAATCAGCCATTTTTTGGATGCCTTTCTGAAGTTCTCTAGCTTCTAAAACTACCGCTGTTCTGCAGAGGCAGTTACACATTCTAGGATGATGCTGTGTCTATTATTTCCTCATCGTGTGGTAATATCGATGGTTCAGCTAGGTTTATAGTTTATAATATAGGCTTATTTATATTTATTTACAATATAGGTTTATACGACTCTATAGTTCGCTTGTGTTGGCTTATAAGAATGCCCCAAATATTTTGACTTGTGTCTCTTGTTTGGGATTCGTGTGTCTTGCGTGGATTAGAGAATTAACAAATTTAGCTTGAAATGGACTCTAAGCGCAGAGGAGTTGGTTAGCTTTGAATCTGTTGGCGAAGGCAGTTGGTGTGTGCTTATAAAAGTCCAGAAGAGTAGAAACTGGACACTTGCTTTGGTAGCTAATCAGTGTAGACCAACCAGCCCTTGTACATCCAACTCACAGGACGTTATCCACATGTATTACTAGTTACTCCTCCACAAAAGAGTCTGGGGTAAAATTAGTTTGGGAAATTCCAGGTTATAATGAAACAGGCGAAGGAACGCCTGGGAGCCTTTTCTGTGTTCATGATGTTTGTGACCCACCCAGGCTGGGTTTGTTATGGCAGTTTTTGTTTTTGTTTTTTGTTTTTTTGAATACTGATTTTATCACAGACTCCTGTCTTTGAGGACCATCTGTTAACATTCCATGCAATATTCTAAACAATGCAGTTTTAGGAAATGCTGACATAAACGGCTGGTCTGTGTTTGGCATCATCTAGCTAACTGGACTCAGATTAAACGTAATTTGTAAATTTCACCGTGTCTTATATGCAGATTCACTGTATTGCTCTGACCACGAAAGCAGGTCAAAGCCAGAATGTAGCCTTGCAATTTTATTCTTTAAAGAATTACTTTCTGGAATGATTTCTACAGATTTGTGACAGACTCAGAAAAGTTTAGGTACTTTTCTGGTGTCTTTATTCATGTCGGAGCCATTCTTTCCTCAAGCTTCATTCACTTTGAGGTTTTGTCTGAGAAATCAAAGCCAAAAATGCACAGTCCTGCTGGAGAGCTAGGCAAGCTCAGAGGGGCCAGGAGAGGTCAATTCTGGGAAGAAGCAATTTTATTCAAATAGTTTTCTCTCTATGAGAGATGCCAGTTAGCCCACACTAGTGGGCTAACTAATTTAAAGCACACACACACACATATACACACACACACACTAGTTAAAAACAAAACAAAACAAAACAAAACAAAACAAAACACAGACATTGGAGATAGGGCTCCATACAAAATATGTATTTTTCTTCCTCCATATCATTCAGAATAATCTATAAATGAGAGGTGCCCCAAATTTTACTGACCACAGGGACTTTGCTAGTAAAATCACTGTGCTATCCACAATACTCTTCCATTGACGAATTTCTCTTTGCTTCTGCTCTCTCCCAGAATTCTGTAGTATAAATGGAAAGTATTTTATCCTAGCCTGGTGAGAACTAATTTTCCAAATCCTTTCCTTTCTCTTTGTACCAGTCAGGAGGTCTGAGATCTGAGAGAGTTTGTTTTACATAAGCCCAGTGACGCCACTCTCTGAAGCTCCAAAAGTAATTCAGTGCTAAGGGTATCAATGAGCTCGTGTTGTTTCTCCATTTAGTGAAAATATTTTAATGATAAATTCTCATTGCCTTTTGTCTTTCCTGCAAGGAGGTTAGCCCACAGAACAGTGAAATATATTCTTCCCACTGCCCCCCTTCAAGTTATTGTCCCGCCCCCGCCTTAAAAAAATTTTTTTTTTAATGTTTATTTAGTTTTGAGAGAGAGAGAGAGAGAGAGAGAGAGAGCGAGCGAGCATGAGCAGGGGAGGAGCACAGAGAGAGGGAGACACAGAATCCGAAACAGGCTCCGGGCTCCAAGATGTCAGCACGGAGCCCAACATGGGGCTTGAACTTACAAACCGTGAGATCATGACCTGAGCTGAAGCCAGACGGACGCTCAACTGACTGAGCCACCCAGGTGCCCCTAAAAAAAGCTATTTTATAACTTTTTCTTTTGAAAGTTTTCAAACATATCCAGGAGTAAAGAGGACAGTATAATGAACCCCCAAATACCCACCCCATTCTCCAGGTTCAGCAGTGGTAGTTTTTGGTTACACCTGCTTCATGTCTACCTTTTCTCTTTCTCTCTCTCTCTTTTTTTATTGCAGTAGTCTTTGAAATAAGTTCCTGACATCATGTCATTTCATCTCTAGCTACTTCTCATTTATATCTCTAAATAAAAATGACGTTTTATTACATAATCTCACAATCATTATCGTAACTAAATGGACAATACTTCCTTAATAATCACCTCACTTGAGGTCCATAGTCAATTGCCTCAAAGATCCCATTGTCTCAAAACGCCTCTTTGGTTTTTCAAATCAGGACCCAAACAAGATCTACTCATCCTGTTTGATTGTTATGTCTTTCAAATCTCTTACTCTAGAACAAGCTTCCCACCCTCCTTTCTTTTTTTCATGCCTCTAACTTATTGAAGAAACCAGGTCAGTAAGATGTGTTACATTCTGTTTGTATGATTGTTTCCTTTTGATTTTGTTTAAGTTTTTCTTCCATCCTTCTGTATTTCCTGAGAGAAATACAGAGTTAGATCTAAGGCTTGCCAAAATTCAGGGTCAACTTTTTTTTTTTTCCCCCTTTTCCCAACTACACTTTATAGGCGGGGTAATTTGCATGGTTCCGGGAACAACTGTCCTACCTCTAGGCATGCGAAGATCCACTGTATTCCCTTGTAAAGTTCACCATCAGCTTTTTCCCTAATGGCATTAACATCCACTGGTTGTTGCTGGCCCCCGTTATTTTATTAGGAGTCGCAAAGTGGTGATCTTTCTAATTCTGTTATGTTGGGGGGGGTGGGGGGGTTTAAACATGCAGAAACTGCCTTGGCACCAGTGAAGCCCAGAGTAATCTGACTGGAGGAGAAAACCGAGTGCAGGTCCTAAAGACTGTTCCAGTGAACCTTTCCCTAAATCAAGACCACCTGGAGAATTCGAAACGGGAACAGTACAGCACAAACATCTCCGAGAGCCCGGCCATCATCCCAGTGTCCGGAATCACGGTGGTGAAAGCTGAAGATTTCACACCCGTGTTCATGGCCCCGCCCGTGCACTGTCCCCGGGGAGATGGCGAGGAGCAACGTGTGCTTATCTTTGAACAGACCCAGTATGGTGTGCCCTCCATGGCCAGCCATAGCACCTACCTCAAGGATGACCAGCGCAGCACCCCCGACAGCACTTACAGTGAGAGCTTCAAGGACGGAACCGCAGAGGTGAGTCCCTGGCTGTGTCCGCAGCAGCCAGAACCTCAACACAGAACCGCCAGCTAGTTTTGTTTCTGTTTGCTTTTGGAGTGGGATCAAGTAATTAAAACTGTGAGTTCAGAGTTTTCAAAACATGTGTTTGTATCTGTATAACAAGGTTTTAGGGGCGCCTGGGTGGCTTCGTCAGTTAAGCCTCTGACTTGATTTCCGTTCAGGTCACGATGTCATGGTGAGATCATGCCCTGAGACAGGCTCTGCTTAAGATTCATTCTCTCTCTCTGTCTCTCTCTCTCCCCCTCTCCCCCCTTCCTCCCTCCCTCTCTCTGCCCCTCCCCTGCTCGTGGGCTCTCTCTTCCTCTCAAAAAAGTTTTTTCTTAAAGTTTTCATTTGATTTTTCATTTTGAAAGAGAGAGGTAGAGAGAGAGAGAGAATAAGTGGGAGAGGGGAGCAGAGAGAGAATCCTAAGCAGGTTCTGCACCATCAAAGCAGAGCTTTGCATGGGACTTGAACTCACTAACTTTGAGATCACAAACTGAGCCATAGTCAGATGTTTAACCTATTAAGCCACCCAGACACATGTATTTTAATAATTTTCTAGACCTCATCTAGTTTGTAACCTTCCAAAAGGTAGCTAAAGATGTTGCCTGTGCATTTTTTGAAACAGTGTGACTCTTCAAGACCTAGTATGATTGAATACTCAAGAAAGAATTTGTATTATCAGCAATCAAGTGTGTATATGCATGTACATTTTATACTTTACAAGTAGAGACCATATATTCTTTTCATGTGCCTGTAGAACTTACAGAAACAAGGTTCTTTGCTCATTTGTTTTAAATTCACCAGCTTGAGGGGTGCCTGGGTGGCTCAGTCGGTTAAGCGTCCAACTTCATCTCAGGTCACAATCTCGCGGTTTGTGAGTTCGAGCCCCACGTCGGGCTCTGTGCTGAGCTTGGAGCCTGGAGCCTGCTTCAGATTATGTGTCTTCCTCTCTCTCTGCCCCTCCCCTGCTTGTACTCTGTCTCTCTTTGTCTCTCAAAATTGAATAAATGTAAAAAAAAAATTAATTAAATTCACCATCTTGAAAATTGTGGTAGTTGTATCAGAATCAACATCAGAATCAATAGAAAGTTCCCTCACCCTTAAAGTTTTCTTGAGCCTCTGTATTTGAAACCTTCTCCTCTCTCTTGCTCTGGGCAAGCACTAACATGCGTTCTGTCACTATAATTTCAATTTTTCTTTCACTTGAGATTCTTCTATTTTGTTGCTTTTGTTAATCGTTTATTTACTTGCTAAATAGTATTCCATGGTAAGCATATTATCACAATTTGTTTGTGATATATCTGTTCACCAGTTAATGGACATATTTTGTTGCTTTTGGTTTTGGCTATTATGAGTAAGTAATGCTGGTGTGAACATTCACATGTATGCTTTTTTTTTTTTTTTAATGTTTATTTTTGAGACAGAGAGAGACAGAGCATGAGCAGGGGAGGGGCAGAGAGAGAGGGAGACACAGAATCCGAAGCAGGCTCCAGGCTCTGAGCTGTCAGCACAGAGCCTGACGCAGGGCTCGAACTCACAGACTGTGAGATCATGACCTGAGCCGAAGTCGGATGCTTAACCGACTGAGCCACCCAGGCGCCCCTACATATATGCTTTAATGTGGACGTATGCTTTCATTTCCTGGGTAAATACCCAGGACCAGAATTGCTAGGTCATGGGGTAAAATGTATGTGTGACTTTATAAGATACAGCTGTACAGGATGGCCATGCCATTTTCATTCTCACCAGTAGTACATGAGGGTTTCCATTTTCCTCATCCTTGCCCAAACTTGGTATTGTCAGTCTTTCTAACATGAGCTATTTTAGTGGATATGTGATGATGTCTCATTGTGGTTTGAATTTGCTTTTCTCTGATGTCTAGTGGTGTTGAACATCATTCATGTGCTGCTTTGCCCATTCTTAAAACTTCTTTTGTGAAAAGTCTGTTCAAATGTTTTGCCCAATTGTTTTTATTTAAAAAATTTTTAATGTTTATTTATTTTTGAGAGACAGAGAGAGAAAGACAGAGTGTGAGCAGGGGAGGGGTAGAGAGAGAGGGAGACACAGAATCCGAAGCAGGCTTCAGGCTCTGAGCTGTCAGCACAGAGCCCCATGTAGGGCTTGAACTCCCGCACCGTGAGATCATGACCTGAGCTGAAGCCAGCTGCCCAACCGACCAAAACACCCAGGCTCCCCTCACCCAATTTTTAAATGGGGTTACCTGTCTTCTTCTTTTTATTTTTTATTTTTATTTATTTAATTTACATCCAAGTTAGTTAGCTTATAGTGACCTGTCTTCTTTTAATTAAATTGTTAAGAGTTCCTTAAATAATGTGAAATCAGTTATATGTTTTACAGTCGGTAGGTAGCCTTTTTTGTTGTTGTTGTTGTTGTTTTAACCGTGTCTTTCAAAGAGCAACAGTATTTAATCTTGATCAATTTTTTCTCTTCTAGTTTATGCTTTTTATGTACTTTTTAAGAAGTCTTGGTATGACCCAATGTCGCAAAGATTTTCTTTTGCTTTTTTCCCCTAGGTTTTTAATAGTTTGACCTTTACATATAGGTTTATCGTCCATTTTTGAGGTGACTTTTGTAATGGAGTAAGGGAAGGGTTGAGGTCCATTTTTGTTTTTTCTCCATATCACTATCCAGTTGCTCCAGCACCATTTGTTAAAAAGACATCTTGTCTCCATTTAGTTGCCTTGGGATCTCGGTAGAATGAGTGTAATTGTGGGTTAGTTCTCCAATTTTTGACCCAGGATATTGAATGCATTTTTTTTTTCCTATTGGTTCAGGTCAGCTTGTCCAACATTTAGGAGGCATGCCCCTGTGTTTCAGATGATGGTCATTGGCTTCCCATTTTTCAGTCTGCCCAGGACAATAAAAGACCGTGGCAGAAGGCGAAACAGACGGTTTCTAATTTCCTAAAGAGGAGTCAATGTCGTGGCAGTGTGCCAGATGCTTGCAGCCTGCTGCCCGTTTAGTTGCCGCTGGGACAAAATGCCACCACCTGAGGCTGAGATTGCACCCTAAATCATAATATTTGAAAATAATAAACATTTGATGGGCCTACTTACTATGTGCTCTGCTCATTTAATCCTCACCCAAACCCTATGAGGGGTGTACTATTTTTGTCATCTCTGTTTTCCCAGTGAGTAAACTGAGGCACAGGGAGCCGGCCTATGCCCATGGTCATACTGCAGTAAGTGGTAGAGATGGGGCTCATCACAGGCTGCCAGGCGTCAGGACCTGTGTGGGGCCTTCCAACCCTCAGTGGTTCCATTCCTAAAGACAGGGAGTGACTCACCCCAACTTTTTTTCAAAATTGCATGTCCTCTGTCAATGTCATTAGCGGTATCTTATCTTTCAGAAGAGCCAAAGGGACTGGCTCTCTGCAGTGTCGATAGGGAGTTAGGTGGGCAAGTTGCTCTGGTGACCCTCTGTCACCACTGAGTCCCTGCTGTACTGTGTGAAATCGGGGAAGAGCAGAGTGAGACATGATAAATCCCCTGCCCTTAAGAGGCTACCATATTTCTTGAGTTCTGGTAGCTTTATAGTCAAACTTTCAATGTCTTTCTAATAAAAAATAATGCCTTAAAGTTAGCTTCCATAGTTTCCTGGGCCATATTGCTTAAAATAGTTAACAGACTTTTTTTTTTTTTTTTTTTTTTTTTTTTAACCGAACAGGGATCTTGTAAGCTTTTTGGCATTATTGAATATTTATGATTTGCCCACAGGCAGTTGGGATGTTTCAGCGAGGAAAGCAAAAGCAGCTTACTTCACATGGGAATGTTGGGCACATGCTTTTTCATTAAAAATTTGCCACTGAGGTTTTTCTCAGCGGGTGTGGAAATCTCCCATTAGTCACATAAGAGTCCACGGAGGTGGCCCAATGTCAACAGAACCATGATGCTGTTTGGGGGTGTATGTTATCAGTTGTGTTTGTGTTGTAGATAAGGAGGCTTGTGAAAGGAAACTATTGTATTTGGGGTTTTATTTGGAAGGGAATGAGAAAGTAACTTACATGAAACTCAACGTGAAGACTATTCTCAGGACATTGGTGTAGCTGCCCTCCTAGTCTTGGAAATCAGTGTTTACGTTGTATATTGTATTTAAATCTGATGTAAATTAAATGGAATCGGATCTGTTGTTATCTTTAGTCATGGCATTGCTAACTGGTTCTAAGATTAGGTGAGTAATTTCACCAGGTAAATTTCACTAAGAAAAATTTGTCTAAAATCTGGTACTTCTTTCAGGAAAACTATTAAAATGTCTGGGATTCTTGTTGAATTAGCAAATTTTATTTTATTTTATTTTGTTTTGTTTTATTTTATTTTATTTATTTTATTTTATTTTATTTATTTAAAATGTTATATAACTTAATTGAGACATTCATAACATATAAGAGGGGGTTTACTTTTTTTTTTTTTTTTAATTTTCTAACGTTTATTATTGAGAGACAGAGCATGAGCACAGTAGGGGCAGAGAGAGGGGGAGACACAGAATCCAAAGTAGGCTCCAGGCTCTGAGCTGTCAGCACAGGGCCTGACACGGCACTTGAACTCACAAACCGTAAGATCATGACCTGAGCTGAAGTCGGCCGCTTAACTGACTGAGCCACCCAGGTGCCCCGCAAATTTTATTTTTTAAAAATGTTTATTTGTTGGGGCGCCTGGGTGGCGCAGTCGGTTAAGCGTCCGACTTCAGCCAGGTCACGATCTCGCGGTCCGTGAGTTCGAGCCCCGCGTCGGGCTCTGGGCTGATGGCTCAGAGCCTGGAGCCTGTTTCCGATTCTGTGTCTCCCTCTCTCTCTCTGCCCCTCCCCCGTTCATGCTCTGTCTCTCTCTGTCCCAAAAATAAATAAACATTGAAAAAAAAATGTTTATTTGTTTTGAGAGGCAGCACACATGTGAGTCGGGGAGGGGCAGAGACAGAGAGGGAAAGAGAGAGAGAATCCCAAGCAGACTCCATGCTGTCAGCACAGGGCCCCGATGTGGGGCTCCAGCCCACTAATATGATCGTGACCTGAGCCAAAATCAAGAGTCAGATGCTTAATTGCCTGAGTCAGGTGCCCTACAAATTTCATTTCTTATTAGAGACTGATTCTTCTGTATGTGTGTGTGTGTATGTGTGTGTAGGTGGATATCAGAGAAGTGAGCTGTTTGGCTCAACTGAGGCTGGGAGCTTTTTAAGACAGTGGTAACATTAAAAAGTTCTTTAATGGATTGATTTTAGCTATTTTATTGTGCAGTCCCTTTGTAAGAACATTTGGTAAATATTTACTTCTACTGGTGCTGCTTTGATTTCTGTCCTGTAGAAGCTTACTATTGGTCTATAAGACATGGAAAGAAGAGTTTTTACAGAAAAATTATTTGTACAGTCATAATAAGAATCAAAGTGGAAAGAAGAATTTGCTTATTCTGTACTACAATTTTGTGTCAGTTAAAATGAGTCTATCTACCTGTATGAATAAAGGAGCACCAGAGTCTTAGTGATTTAATACACTAAAAGTTTATTTCTTATTAGTAAGAATCCTGATACATGTCTGCAGACCTCTTTCTAATTAACGACTCAGGAATCCAGATTCCATCTATCTTATGACATTCCTGTCTTCGTATGTGGCCTCTGGACCCCCTGCTTGGGAAGTGAGATCATGAAGATTGCAGACTGACTTCTAAATACTATGACCTGATAGTGACATGCATCACTCCCGTTCATCTTTCATTGGCTAGAACTAGTCACATGGTCTTAGCTAACTAACTGCAAGAGGGCTGAGAAGTTTAGTGCTGCCATGTGCTTAGGAGTGAGAAGAACTATATACATGGGCAAGCACCAGATATTTCTACCATGTATTTCATAATTCAGTCGTTGGTATGTTACTTGTCAAATTAACATAGTTTGCAGAGAATCCTGAAATGAAAGCAAGGAATGATTTTTTGTCATACCCAATAGATCTACGATGGTTAGTTAGTGATTTTATATTCATCTGTAGACTGATAACTGGAAGTTAACCTGAATCTAAGCCCTGTCCAGTAGGATTAATTGTTTTTCAGTTTTTTCATAATGTTTATTTTTGAGAGAGAGAGAGAGAGAGAGAAAGAGCATGAGCAGGAGAGGGGGCAGAGGGAGAGGAAGACACAGAATCTGAGGCAGGCTCCAGTCTCTGAGCTGTCAGCACAGAGCCCAATGTGGGTCTCGAACTCATGAACCACGAGAACGTGGCCTGAGCCGAAGTTGGACGCTTAACTGACTGAGCTACCCAGGTGCCCCAGCATGATTAATATTTTAACTAGGAGCTCATTTCCTCCCACACATTTAAAGAATAATACTTCAGTAAGAAAGAGAGAAAGATATGTATATCTTGTATACACACACACAGACACCATGGAGTAATAATCCATCACAAAAAAAAGATGCGATCTTGCCATTTGCAACAACCTGGATGGACCTAGGGGGTATAATGCTAAGTGAAATAAGTCAGTGTGAGAATGACAAACACCATATGATTTCACTCATTTTGGAATCTAAAAAACAAAACAAATGAATAAACAAACGAAAAGCAGAATTAGATCTATAAATACAGAGAACAAACTGTTGGTTGCCAGAGGGAAGGAGAGTGGGAGAGATGGGCAAAATGGGTGAAGGGGAGTGGGAGATACAGGCTTCCAGTTATGGAATGAATAAGCCATGGGGATAAAAGGCACAGCGTAAGGAATATAGTCAATGATACTGTAAAAGCCTATGGTGACAGATAGCAGCTACACTTGTGGCGACCGTAGCATAATATAGAGAGAAGTTCACTCACTATGTTGGACACCTGAAACTACTTTAGCATTGTGTGTCAACTATACTCAAATAAAAAAAAATGTTTTTTAAGGATAAAAGTCTTAAAAATGTTGAATCAAGTACTAAATTGGAACATAGTTTCACTTGTGATTAATGCACTTGGTTTTACTATGTTTATTTTAGACATATTGATATAATGCATACGGTACCATCAGATTTCTATCCTTTTATTACATCCATTTGTTTCTGCATCAAGCAACATTTTGGAAAACGCTTAGCATATACATTTTATACTTTAGGAAGATTTTGGTTTCTCTGTGTGTAGTCAAATTTGCTGTGATTGGATGACCCGTTATTCAGATTGATAGCAGTCGTCTTCCCACCTCCCGAACCCAATGGTCATGGAAGCCCTTGTCTGTTACACCTGGTACTTTGCAGCACCATTTGATACTTTGATCACTCTTTCCTCTTAAAAATGCTCTTGGCTTCATGTCCACAGCTTCAGTTGTCATGTATCTCTAAAGGCTTTCACATGTTTTCCTCCAGTTCATGTCTGTCTTCTTTGCTCTAGACCTTCATATCTACCTGCGTATGACTCTCCATCTATCCTGAATCTGATCTGTAGTCTTTCCTTGTGTTTTCCACCTTAGTGGGTAGCACCACCATCCTGGTTTCTCAAGAAACTAGGATATTTCTTGATATTTTGCCCCCCCCCATCCATTATCAATTCTATCAATATTTCTAAACATTTCTCAAATCCATTTTTCTTCATTCTGCTTCCACCATGCTGGCCCAATCTGTCAGTTTCTCTGGCCTATAATACTGCCTGCTTTTGTACACTGTACCAGGGATAGTGTTTTCAAAATGCTTATCTGATTATGTCACTCCCCGCTTAAATCCCATCGCTTTTAAGATTGAGATATAAATCTTTAACGAGTATACAAGGCATTGCATACTCTGCTTCTCTTCTGCCTTTCCCACCTCATCTTTGACCTCTTTCCCCCTTGTGCTCTCTGCTGTGGGCTCCATTCGGTTCTGTGAACCTGAAATACTTCCTCTTCCCTCAGGACCTTTGTGCATGCTGCTCCATGTTCTAGAAGTGTGCCGTGTAATGCCATAGCCACTGGCCTCATGTGGCAATGAAAATTAAATAAAATCAAGAATTTAGTTTCTCAGTCCCACTAACTACCATTTTAAGTGTTCAATGTGACTTGTGGCTACTGTATTGGACAAAGAAGGTATAGAAGACTTCCATCTTTAAATTCTCTTGGACAACACTGTTCTAGAATATTCTTTGCCACCTCCCACACCCTTCCTCCTGTGTGATTTCCTCAGGAAATCCTTCCCTGCCCTCTTCCTTCAGTTTCTAGTAGAGTCAGTTTTCTTTGTATCTAAGTCTACCAGCAACTACCGTGAACACATCTGCAATCAAAGTTACATTTATTTAGCCTGCTTCAGCAGGGGACCCTTAGGAACAACTCTGTAACATAGACTTGGGAGTTGGTCTTCATAGTGTTTGGGATTATACCAGGTGAGTGTAAAGAGGGATTACGGAGGTGACAGCCAGCTCTGGACTGGACATGAGAAGTCACTGAGGCAATCTGGAAATTGGGTAACCATAGTTCAGGAGATGAGATAAGCCAAGCAGGACTGAGGATGCGTTTGCTAAGAAAGCAGCAGTTCCTTAGAAGGAAGACGTGGGATTCACTTTCGTAGCTGTGTTCCTGTCTTCTGGGCTTCTGTTGGAAACATTGTTGGTCTTGTCCGTGTGCCACCAGAAGTAGTACACAAAGGCCGATTGTCAGTGGGACTGATTTTTTACTCTCTCAGTCGTGCTGTGCTCTCCTAGAACTCTGCTGCTCTTCTCCAGAGTGCTGGCACCACTTTGTGATTTTTTGAATGAATGGTATTTTTAATGAATATGTTTCCTCTGGTAGACCGGAAGTTTCATGAGAGCACACACCTCTTCTCTTTGTGCTCACTTTGGTACCCATAGCATCTAGCACACTGCCTGACACAAAGCAGATGCTCAGTCTTTATTGAAAGAGTAGATAAATGAATAAATGAATGATAAGACCTAAGAAATTGGTGGCTGATCAAAGACACGGAGGCAGAAAGTATCTGATTTTCTGACAGTTGACGAATCATTTGTCTTTTTCCAGTAGACTCTTAAGCAGATGTCTCCTTCCTCCCACCTGAAAAAGTTGTAGAATTCTAATATCCAAAATTTAAATGTAACATTCTAATATTGCCTGATATCTCGAGTCCTTTCAGGGTCGTCTTTAAAATATATGTTACTGTACCTTCTTTACTCTCCTTTTTCTCAGTCCAAATGATTAAGAAATGTATAGATGCACACATCAAATCACAGTAAAGTACGGTGTTGTTGGCTGTCTGCTTGCCTTTGGGCATTCTACAAATTATGTGAAAAGATTTCCAAACAGTTGTGGAAACTTGGTAACTGTAACCAGAATGACCCAAACATTTTGGGTATGACTCTCCATACTGAATCAGGTAGGGCTGTAATGACCCATCAATGTGATCGGGTCTCATGAAGGATTATGATGTTTTCCAGGTGGACCACACATTTAATTTTTTAATTGTAAAGACAATATAAAATAATGAAGAATAAAGTTGTAAGCTTAGACATTTTGACAACATGTTTACTGTCTTTATCTTTTCATAGTTCTTGCTCACATGTGCCTTATTATCGTAAGTTTCTGTGTTTTAGTCAGCATGCAGTCCCTTTGAGTCTGAACAGTCATAGTATATCACACCTTCTCACATCACCTGAGGGGTTAGAACCACAGAATTTATAAGTTTAATGTGTTTTAATAGGCTAGTCTGTCCTCAGGTTTCAGAATTCTGCGGCATGAACAATAAATTCACTGAGGCCTGTGTTTACTAATGCTGATCCACCAGAATTAGTTGTATTCGTATCGTTATGGGTTACTGCATATTCCTTCAAAGGAGACCTCGGAAATGCATTTCCTTTATCCCTTTTTTAAGTGCCCTTTTCATCATGCTACCCTCCTACTCCAAAATTTTCTAATTCTTAACTATACTAAGTATAAATACCTTTTCGTAGATCAGCCCTGGCCAATAGAACTTTCTACAGTGATGGAAATTTTCCTGTATTCTCTCCACTCTGGTAGCTACTAGCCACATATGGCAATTTAGTACTTAAAATATGGCTGGTTGCCCGAGAAACTAAATGTTTAACCTAGATTTTTAGGTCCTCCCTTTATAATCAAATCAGGCCCGTGTCCTTGTCCCCATGTACACACCACATTTGTGCCATCATTTTGTCTTGACTTATGTTGGTCTTCTCTCACCTGGGTTACTTTTTCTCAATTCCTTCCATTGATCCAGCTTCTCTTTAGCTTCCATGGGTTAGAACAGTCTCCACAATTTCTACGAAATCGTCCTGTCATCTTGCTGATCTTCCTTTCCTGGCAATGCCCATTATTTGCTTTTCCAGCCAGGACACCTGAATGGATGGATGGATGGATGGATGGATGGATGGATGAATGAATGATTCAAAATAGACTTTCACATTTAGTCGTTTGGTCTATTTTACTTCGATTTGTTGTGGTTGTTGTTCATGTGAATTTGTCCATCTCTTCAACCGACTTTCGGTGGAGCCCCAGAAGATTCCCATTGAATGCTTTGTTGATTGATTGATTGATTGATTGCAAAAGAAACGCAAATCTGTATCTTTGATTCTTTGCCACAATTATTGAACCAGTCAACAAGCTCCTAGGATGCACATAAATGCACTTTGATGGCAGAAACCATTTTCTTGGATCCAGGGAATTTATAAGACAACATAAAAAGAAGTATCCTGTATATTTTACTTATAAATTGTGAATTCTAGAGATGGTGGTTAAGGATCGTGAAGAAAGTTTGGAAAATAGCTGTGAGTAACCCTTTCCTGTGAAGGAAACTGGTGAGCTGTGGTCAAAGAATGGAAGCCTATGGCTGAGAAAAGAGAGGCAGGAAAGTTGTTGTTTTGTAAGAGACACTAGAAAAAAGTCACATTGGGAGGAGCAGGTGTGTGTGGTCAACCAAGTGCTTTTTCATCCTGTTATATTCACTTCAGGATCAAGTGGGGGTGTTTGCACATCTACTTTTGAAAAGGTTTTAAAATGTAACCAAGTGCTTCCAGCTTGCACTAAATAACAACTAGATATCCTTGGATCCAAGCTTCTTCACCCATAATACTAGGCTTTAGAGTTTCCCTCCAAAATGTACTCTTAAAATATTGTGATAAAGATGATCTTAGAGAAGGGCACTGAATATGGTCAAGTGATTACTAAGGAATAGAATTTAATACACATATATTGAGTTCACCATGTACCGAGTACTGTACTTAGTACTTTATATCTATTAACACATTTATCCGTCTAATCACTGTAAATAAGCATTTTGCGGATGGAGAAAACATGGCACTTGCCTCAATTTTATACAGGTAGCCGGTTAAAATGTTAGAATTTGGGACGCCTGGGTGGCTCAGTCAGTTAAGCTTCCAACTTTGGCTCAGGTCATGATCTTGCAGTTTGTGAGTTCTAGCCCCTTATCGGGCTCTGTGCTGACAGCTCGGAGGCTGGAGCTTGCTTCGGAATCTGTGTCTGCCTCTCTCTCTCTCTCCCTGCCCCTTCCCTGTTCATGCTCTCTCTCTCTCTCTCTCTGTCTCTGTCCTTCCCTTTTACAATAAGTAAATAAAAAAAGAATTTATGATTTTTGGAATATGCATTGGCAATGATAGAAAGTGGAAGAGATGTTTTTATATGTTTGAAGAAACAGGTTCCAGTACCTGCAGACACTTTTGCAACACCTGTGGAAATGTGAATATGGACATGTGAATAATATGCAAAGCACAAATACCCTTTCTGTCCAGCATAATTCTCAGTGTGCAGGTGATATGTGAGTTCTGTGCGCAAATGGCAACTATTTTCATTGTAGTTGAAAACACAGTACTAAAAAATGTGTCACTTTCCTTTCTGAAGTGAGGATTTAACAGTTTGGATACATTTGTCACTTTTTGTTTCTTTTGCATGATGACTTACCTATTTGTTTTAATTTTGATGACTCGTAAATTTTGCAGAAATTCCGGAGTGCTTCCGTTGGGGCTGAGGAGTACATGTACGACCAGGCATCAAGGTAGGCTCCCGGGAGATGCCCCTAGAAACTGATGAACTGCTAACACTTGAAATGTCTCCCTACGTTATACTTTTGAACCTTTAAAAGAAAATTATTTTCTCTATTACAATGACTTCTAAATTGCTATTTCCAGTCTTGACCTACATTCTGAGGCCCGTACCCTTTCTCTGTTCTTTTGGTTACATATCCCCTCTTGGGTGATCCTCTAAAGCTCAGACGCATGGGCTCCAACACAGCATGTGAATAAATGGAACTCTTTGTCTTTCTTTCTTTCTCTTTTTTTTTCTTTCCTTCCTTCTCCACTTCTTTCATCCGTCTGCTTTTATTTCCTATCGTGGCTAAGGATGGAACCATCCTCCAGCTACCCACTCTAGAGGGGTAAAGATCTGCCTCACCTTTCTTACTACACTTTCATCATACTTGCAAAGTGCCGAATATTCTATTCTACCTGTCCTGTCCCTTGCAACTTACTCTTATTCGTGTTCTGAACTATAAAAATATAAGTGAGCTTTCTGCCAACATTTTCTTCTTCCTTCTGTTCCACTTTGCACGTATTTAGCTACCAGGTTCCATACACTCTGGTGCCCTCCGTGTACAAGCCATGCGAGAGGGATGGGGATGAGATACACTCTCTCCCTACAAGAGGCCCGTAGACTTGGAGGGGACAAGTGTAGTGATGGACAGTTGTAATACAAATTGTAAGTGGTGAGTCCTGCCACAGAGATACATAAACAGAAAGCTGAGAGGACCTACAGGCCTGTGTGTGTGTTGCGGGTTGGGAGGAGTGGGGGGTGGGCCAAAGCTTGCAGGAAGGGGCATTTGAGCCACATCTTGAAGGACTGTTAGCAGGAGTTTTCCAGGGAAGGAAGGAGTATTAAGAACATTCTAGGTAGAGGTGCCAGATGTTCAAAGACCTCGGTCGTGATCATGTCTGTAGATAGGAGAAAAGGGCAAGAAATGAATCTCTGTCCCATTTATAAAACTTACCAGTGATTTCTTTTTTAAATTTTTTTTTCAACGTTTTTTATTTATTTTTGGGACAGAGAGAGACAGAGCATGAACGGGGGAGGGGCAGAGAGAGAGGGAGACACAGAATCGGAAACAGGCTCCAGGCTCTGAGCCATCAGCCCAGAGCCTGACGCGGGGCTCGAACTCACGGACCGCGAGATCGTGACCTGGCTGAAGTCGGATACTTAACCGACTGCGCCACCCAGGCGCCCCAAAACTTGCCAGTGATTTCTGACAGAATTAAACACAAATTACTCATGAAGGTAGTCAGAGCCCTCTATCTGCTGGTCCCTTTACTTTAAACCTTGTCCTCTACTGTATTACTTGCCCCTTTTGCTTTTATGTGTGTGGCTCTCTTCTGTTCTGTTTCAGCCTAATGTCCTCCTCATCCTTCAGGATCTTGCTTCAACCTCAGACTCCCCATTTGGTCTCCCCAGCTCGTCCAAGTCAGAATTTGGGTGTGTGGTGTTCATGAGGGGAAGGGGCATGGTGGGGAAGATAAGAGTTCCAAATAACCTTCTAAAATGTGGAAATACATGCATAATTTGCATGCTATAAGCCCAAATCACCATGTAGTCAGCTGTCTGGTTGGTGAAAAGAACATTGACCTATCAGTCACTTGACCTGTCTTCTCTTTTCTGCTGCTGTCGTTGTCCACTGGAGTGAGCAAGTTTCTTAGCCTGTCTTCAGCTGTGAAATGAGGAAGGTGGTTTTTTTTTCTTATGTTATGAATAGACAGGCTTAGGGGGCACGAACTCCCCAAAATTAGATTCAAAACTATTTCTGTTCATATGTGCTTTTTTTCTGGAGAGAGGGTTCACAGCTTTCTTCATTTTTTTTTTTTTTTTTTAAAGTCTGTGCCCTAGACAAGTTGCAAATTGCTGGTCTAGGTGATTCTTAATATCCTGTCCAACTCTCAAATTTTATGATTCAGTGGCTGTACTGAAATTGCTTTTTCTAAGCAAAATGACAGTGAAATTGGTTCTGTCTTGAATGATTTATTTCCTACCTAATTCTAAGACACATATTCCGGAATTTGCTTAGTTTATCAGTCTAAGGGTAAGGTTTTTATCATGAAATGAGGAATATTGTTTTGCCCTTCACATTTCTTTCTCCTTACAAAACTTACAAAAAATTAAACATTGCCAAAATGTTTAACATAGAAAGTAGGGGTCCCCCATAATCTTGTAAGTAGGTCATTTTAAGAGGTGAACTTTGACACATTTTTACATCCAGCTTTTCAAAGACTACTGAATTAAAGAGCTAAGAAAACAATAGGCCCAGGAAAGAGCTTTTGATGATTAAAAAAATACACAAAACATTGGTTATTGGATTATCACTATAGGCCATCCAGCAGTGTAGGAGAAAGAAATATTTCTGAATGGACATCTTAAACAAAAGAGATTGTGGTGCATACCTGTTGTTTACTTTAAATAATGGATAAATTCTCCAAATTTGGGAAAATCAGTGTTTTTATTTTATTTTGCTTTTATATATTAGGGAAATTAGGTAGAGCAGCGATCTGCAAACTTTTTCTGCAATGGGTTAGATACTAAATATTTTAGATTTGGCACACCATGTGTCACAAGTACTAAACCCTGCTGTTATGAAAGTAGCCATAGACAAGACATAAATGAATGAATGTAGTCGTGTTCCAATAAAACTTTACTTACAGCAATAGGCAGTGAGCTAGATTTGGCCAGGGGACCATTGTTTGCAAACTCCTGATTTACAGCAGTTACCCTTTCATGAGTTCTTTTGCAGTCTTGAAAGCAAACAAACAAAAAACCAAAAATAAAAAACCCAGTTTCTGCTATGGAACTAGATTCTCAATAGTGAATGTTTGAGTTTCATTTAGGTTTTCACATTTCAAAATGTTTTCAAGTGGGATATAGCTATTTTGCAACATCTTGGTTGTACAAAAAGAGGTCTAGGTACAGGTATGAATTAAACAAAAGCTTTCACACATTTGGCTTGTTGTTGGGATAAAAGTGGCAAATTCTATCGATTCTTAAGCTTCAGGCATTACTGATTGCCATCCAAGACCTAACAGATTCTTCTGGCACAACCTTACGTAATTGGACAGGCTCCTCATGGACTTTTCTCTTCCTTCTAAACCATCTGGTTTATGAGCCACTATTAGAAATGCTCTATACATTGTATTAGCAATGACCTTTGGTCTGGTCTCATCTCTTTGCCATACGTTGTGTTTTGTCTCTTAAATGGAGTAAATATTGGTTAATTTTCCTACAAAATGCTGTCAATGTGAAATTGATTAGATAGGCAGAAATGTCCAAGTGAGTGAATCTGACCACTGTTTGTTTTCTGTTCACAGTGGCACATTTCAATACACCCTGGAAGCTACCAAGTCTCTGCGTCAGAAGCAGGGGGAGGGCCCCATGACCTACCTCAACAAAGGACAGTTCTATGCCATAACGCTCAGCGAGACTGGAGACAACAAATGCTTCCGACACCCAATCAGCAAAGTTAGGGTATGATCCTTATTTCTCAAATAAAGCGCAGAGGGATCAGATGAAGGCAATTGCTACCTTCCTTCATCTTGCGGGAGGGTGTGGAAAAAATTCCAAAATAAATAATTCCAGAACAAATGTCAGAGAGTTGGAGCAGGACAGAACTTACTGGCTTACCGTTTATCATTTTAATCAGTAACCAATAAACCCCAGGGAGGGACATGGTTGAGACATGCTTTCTGGCTGTATCCAAGGGATTTTCCCAGTTTCCTTCATTACCTTTATGCTACCTAGTTGTTGTTCTTGTGTTCAATCAATTGATCTTAATTTTTCAAGCAGGTAGTTGTAAGTCGGAGCCTATTTGTGGGCAAGGAAAGAGCTGCGGCTGTCTTCTGTGAGGGAGGCTACAACTTATTCTGTGTCCCCGGGCCCTTTGCGACTTGCTATCAAAGCCCTTCTGCAGCCCGGTGCTTCCTCAGGAGTAAAGTGAGGCATGACATGATCCCTACCAGGAGTGACTCGGTGGAGTTTTCACATTCATGAGTATTAGTTCCGTTTGTTGGAAATGGAACTGTGCCGGAAGCCTACCAGCTTCTGTCATTCTCGCCGCGGCCAAGAAGGGAGGAAACTGGTAATCCTTTTCTCCTGAAAAGGAAAATCATAGCAGAGCTCTCTGAAAAGAGGTTGAAGGACTTTCCTGCCCGATTGTAAAATGATTTGTTTTACATGCTGTGTGCATAGTGCCACCCCACCTTATTTTATCCATAGCTACCGCCTCCTAAGCTCTTTAGTACATGGAGAAGAAAGCCACGCTGTCCCTAGAGAGAGCATAGTGACTTTGCCCCCATCCCAGATGCCCATGCAAAGGTAACAAATGAGGGAGAAGAGAGAGAAGAGTATTTGGGCACCTGCTGGCCAGCTTGTCTGTTACTAGTTTTAGGTAAAATCATTGTAGCGGTGATCTCCCAGTCAGCTGGGTTTTGTGGCTTTGTTTCAGTGAGAAAGATAAGGAACGTTGCTGGTCATTTCTCAGGCCAGCAGTTCTTCCTCCCTGTAAGCCTGTCCCAGTCCCAGATCAGAGCTGCGGGAGGCAGGGCAGCTGGGAGTGAGAGAAAGATGTGGAGCGAATGTCCTACCCAAGGCTGAGCCCGTTGTAGGCGGAAAGGGGGCTTGGTGTGTTCCCTACCCTGTGGTCAAGGCTGTGGCAGAGGGGGGCCATCCTCCTCCTCCTCATAATCATCGTAATGGTGGAGGGATATAATAATAACTTTAATGATGACAACAATGACAGAGAGATGCCATGATACTAAAAAGCGCCACAACGTAACAACTAATATTTATTGGGTGGATCTTCTATGTGCCGGGCACTGTGTTAAGTACCATATATCTAGCAGTCCATTTATTTGAAACTAACAACAACCCTATGGTATAGGCACTATTTTTGTAATCTTACAGATGAGGAAACGGAGCCTTTTAGAGACTGGTAACTGGCCAAGGTTACACAGCTAAAATGTGAGGGAACCAGGATATATCCCAGGCAGTCAGATTCCTGAACTCATTCTCTTAACCACTAAGGTACACTGTGTTGAGTCACATGGAGGGCTAAAAGCCATAAGCGTTTTAGCCTGGGACCACCTCTGGATATATATGCTGGGCTTCATACCCTATACCCCCACGTGTGGATGCCTGGTAAGAAGACTCTGGATAAATTTACTTTTTAAAACACAATCTTGTAAATTACCAGCGCATGTGTAACTCTTTTAGATTGTATAACTCTATAACCAGTATATATATGCACCCTCTTAACAGCACCATTATCTTCACCCTGAAAAGATGGTGGATGGTTCACATTCTAAGGCCATGACTATTGAGTTTGAGTATAGACACTCTTCCAAGAATTCTACTTCACTGAAACTGTGGAAATAATTTAATATTTAATTTATTTCCATCTGTTCATTTTGGCTAGAAAGAGCCCTGCTCTCTTACGGACTTTAGTCTAACACCCTTGGAGAGTTAGAATGGTGCCTTTCAGAGGGATCTTTCTTTCTCCTCAGCTCTGGGAGAGCAAGCCAACATGGAGGAAAAGAGGGATGCACTTGGAACCCACCAGCATTAATTTTGGAGAACAGTGTCATTCTGAATAGAAGCATGTATGCTTGGTAATAGCATTTTCAAACTGCGTTTCTCCGTATTACTGAAGAAATAAATTTCCAGACCAAGAATATGCCATTATTTAGGCTAACGTAGTCATTTGCTACAAAAAAAAATTACCTGCTATTTTTATCCTGGAACAGAAAGAAATAAACACCAGGAGACCACTCACTGAACTTTTACATATACGGTAGTCCTTGCCCTGTTATGTGTGGGGAATACATTGTAGGTCCCCCCCACCCCCGCAGTGGATGCCTGAAACCATGGATAGTATGTAGCCATTTATATGGTATGGTTTTTCATTTACATACGTACTTATGATAAGGTTTAATTTATAAATTAGAGTAAGAGATTAACAGGAATAACTAATAATAAAATAGAAGAGTTTTAACAATATACTGTCATAAAGGTTATGTGAATGTGGTATCTCTGTCTCTAAGTATCTTACTATACTCTGCTCACCCTTCTTTTCGTGATGATGGGAGATGATAAAATTCCTACATGAGGAGATGAAGTGACATGAATGATGTGGGCACTGTGACCGTAACGTTACGCTACTGTTGACCCTTGGATGAGATATCAGAAGACACTTCTCTGCTTCTAGACTGTGGGTGACCAATTGTGGGTAACGGAAGCCACAGTTAAGGGAGACTATTGTAAATGGCGAAGTTTCAGGAAATGGAAGACAGATTCCGGAAGTGGGAGAGAGAAGAATGAAACGCTTGTGGCTCTTAGTTCCACCAGAATAGCCCGTGATGCCCCTTCTTGTCATCTTTCTGTACCTTCGAGGGTCATGCTGCTTGTGAATCCGAATAATAGGGATATTTCCGAACTATTGTTCCTAACAGACACCTGCTTTCCTGTGTAACCAATGTTCACACATACTTTGGGAATCAGCCCGATTTGGAGTTGACGGTACAGCCGCAAGCATGTATTGTGTATCTCTTATTTGCCAGGCACCAGGACCACTGTCCTTGTCCTCTTTGAGTTGGAAGCCAATGGGAAGACATTGCCATTGACAGAATAGTTACAAATAATTAATGAAATGACTACAAGTGTGCAAAATGCTACAAGGGAGAAGTTATTAAGGAATGAGAATCAATGAAACATTCTGCAATAGTAGGAAAATGTCCAAGAAGTATTTTGGTTATGGAGCGAGGAGAGCACCAGTATCCCTGATATTGTAGTTAAAGGGATTTGGGGTTGTTTGTGTTGGTAGGGTCTCATCTCGTAAGTGGCAGTGAATTAACATTTATTTAGTTTAATGAGGATTTTTATCATTTAGAACTCAAAGGGGTTTTGGATTCTTATTTCTACAAGATATGATTAGTTTTCCAAGAAAGCCCATCCAAATTGTCTTGAAATAAATAAAACAGTTGGCCTTGTAGCTTTTGGTCTGTAACTTAGATCCATGTTCATCAGTGTGAACTCATCTTGTAGTATTTCTTTCATTACCTTAGTATTTCTCTCATTACTCCACTATTCCAGCCCGAGGCACTTAATTAGGCTAGAAACAGGTGCTTGCTTCTTTATAAATGGCACCGAATTCTATGTTTCAGAATACAGAATTTCAAAAATGTGTTTGTTTTCAGTACCAAATAGATTTTTTTGGTATTCCCACTCGCCCCGCAAGACAATAAATGTGCTGTTCATTGGTTAATTTGGTTGTTTACGACTCGTGGTAACGAGGAGGTAGGATTCTTTTTTCCTATGTACGGTTCTCATTTCCCAATCACTTTTTAAATAGGCCCATCTGTAAACAAACTAAGCTGCACAGCCGAGCTTGTCTGGGTTTTGTAAAGCGAGAAAAGCAGCCCCGTGGGAGCACACCTCTGGCCGGACTGCCAGAACTGGAGGCTGACGCATCGGAGGCCCTGGGCAGAAAGTAAAACCTGTGATTCTCCCCTCTGCAGAGCGTGGTGATGGTGGTCTTCAGTGAAGACAAAAACCGAGATGAGCAGCTGAAATACTGGAAGTACTGGCACTCTCGGCAGCATACGGCGAAGCAGCGGGTCCTTGACATTGGTAAGTTGACCTTGACTTCTCCGTGTGGTCTTTGGTGAACTGCCCTGTTGCCGTGATGCCAAGGAGAGCCTGGCACACAAATCAGAGCTGGGACCCACGCAGCTCTTCAGGAGAAATGCCAAGCATGCGTCTGTGCACTTTGTCAGTACATTTGGTACAAATCAGGCTGAGAAATCAAAATCAGGCTACGCTGGGTGCAAAGCACTTTTTGTTCTATGGAAGTCAGCTGTGCCTCATATAATAATAGTGATACATTTGGATTTGCGACGACCGTGGCGGTTTCTAAAACGTATTTCCAGGCCCTCCTGTGTTTGGGTCTAACGGCCAGTCGGGCCGACCAGATGAACTCTTATCCCGCTGTGACACGAATAACCTCAGGATCATTTGACTCTAAGGTACTTGTGAAGGTCACATGACTGCAAAGTGAGTTCTGACTCTCTAATTCTCTGTCTAGTGTCCCTTCAGCTCCAACACATGCCTTCAGCTCCAACACATTAGGTGGTCCGGCAAATGACACCTTTGAGAGAGCTTTTCCAGCAGGAGGAATGAATTTGCCAAGTATATTTCCTGGAGTTTGTATATTCTTTTTTAATTTTAATGTTTATTTATTTATTTTGAAAGAGAGAGAGGGAGAGAGAGAGAGCACGCGTGTAGGGTGGGGGCAGAGCAAGAGGGAGGAAGAGTGAGAGAGAATCCCAAGCAGCCTCCGCACTGTTAGCCCAGAGCCCAACACGGGGCTTGATCTCATGAACTGCAAGATCATCACCTGAGCCAAAATCGAGGGTCAGACACTTAACCAACTGAGCCACCCAGGCGCCCCTGAAACCTGTGTATTCTTAGACACGATGTCTGTTCTCTAGAGACAGGTAGTCCCCTGGGTGGGACTCAGGATTCAGCCAGGAAAGCAGAGTCCATGCCAAATGGTCCCACGGAGGGAATCTGTTGCAAACACTGGGAGGGCTGAAGGCACCGGGAGGCATTCCAGAGATGAGCAACAGCAGGAGTCTGCTGCTGTTACCTGCAGGGCTGGAAGATCAAAGGGAGGAGGTTGTGGGTATTGGGAGAACCACCCAGCAAGAGCTGGAACCATAGTGGGGGCTGCCTCAGCAGGAGCCGGGGCCACAGAGGGAGCAGCTTTGCAGGAGGAGGAACTACGGAGGAGTCACTGCCAGACACACCTCTTCAAAGAATGCCAACTGGGAGGAGGGGACGGAATGCCCTGTCTTCTCCCTGTCTCCCAGCCTCCCACCAGTGCTTCCCAAGGGCCGCATTTACCCTGAAGCCATTGGCACAGCCTAGCAAATGCAGTTTGCGGGAATCGACCTCTGGGATACAGAGTAAGATGGGAAGTCAGGGATCGGATCTTAAAGTTTCTAGAAGGTACTTCAGTATGCAGACAGTAATATATGTGTTTCTAAGTAATTTTAACACTGCATATGCTGTTTTTATAAGAAATAAGTAATTTCTCATCTGTGGGCTTTCTGGCCTCATTTTGCAGCAAAGAGGATGCAGTCGCAGTGAGTGTAGGCAAAGTGAAGGTTTCCATTGTGTTGGGTTTCAGAAGGTATTACTGAACCATTGAAAGAAAGGCATTACTGAGCCATGGCTTTGATTTCTTACACACCGCAATGATGGATGTTTAGACATTCCATCTCACCCTTGCTAAGGTCTCATGACCAACGGCAGAAAGGTTAGTGACTAGGTTAGGGTTAGAGACTCACAATAGAACCTATGGAACTACTTGCTGGTTTATCCTGCAAGATGGTTACACCCCTCCTCCCCCCAGTGCACACCAGCATGCCCCCCCCCCACAACACGTACACCTCCTACTAGTCAAATGTATTTATAAATGCTTAATAATAAACAATAAACATAATAACTTTAATGAACCAGGAAACTGAGCCCAGAGAGACCCACTGACCCACTTTGCCAAGTGACTTCTCAGATAATTAGTGCAAGAGCTAGGATGAGACAGTGTTCCTCACCCAGCCCTTACATAGAAACTCCAAGAGTGAGTGACTAGGACACGGGCTTGGGGATACTTGCCTTAACCTGCTTTGTAGCCAGTCTACATGGAGCAGAGGAACAATTTTATTTTATTTGAAAAGTTAGCCTTATAATTATTACCCAAGAAAATGAGAGGAGCAATTAAACAGAAATATGGACTAAGTCCAAATAAGGCAAATAATAAAAGCATTTTACTGGCTTACCTGCTGGTTCAACTTTGATAGTGTTGCAAGGTTTACTTTTCTTAGACCAGAATGATTTCTCAGCTCTCACAGGACTTCAGATCTTATCTCTCTTCTTATCACCTCTTGCCTGCCTTCAGACTTTTCTCTGCAACCCTTTACACACGCATGGGCACACACACGCACACACGTGACTTATCTTTGAGATTTATGACTTTTACTAAGAAGCTTTGTGGCTTACTTGGGCCACTTGCTCTGAACCTGAACCTGAGGGGTGTTAATCAGTCCCTTAGCTTCAAATGGAAAATGGATTTTTCTCACTACAACCTCAACCTGACAGCTGCTCACAGAGGATGAGGAAATATACAAAAATCTTATATAATTCGTTCTTTTACTAGATTAAAAAAAGATCAAACCGCGCACTCCTCTGCCAGTTGATGGCTAACACCATTTCCAGTATAAAGGGGGGGCCGAAGCCATGATCACGTGTACGTCTGTGTGTGGTGCCCCGCCATCAGCGGGAGCTCTGGAGTGTGGTGCTGAGAACATTGTGAAGGCTCTACCTTGGTTCCACCAGGGGAGTGAGCAGCGCCTGGTGAGGGGAGGCTGAGGAGTGCATGTGCCGGGTAGTTGCCAGTTTGGGTCGAGAACCTTCTGGTAGCCTAAAGAAGGAAAGGAAGAATCCAGCGTTTAAAACTGTTTTACTTTGCTTAACCTCCATGAAGCTGGAGGTTATAGTCAGGGCTCCAAGGCTGCCGTTTCTAAATCTCCACCAGCCACCTTGGCCATCAGGCTCCACCGTGCCCTCTGGGTAGTGACCTTGAAGTTGGGAGTTCGAGACTGAGATAAGGCCCCTTTCGCTAAAGCAGAGATTCATAACGTGTGGTCTTCAGAGTCTGTGGATGGACTGAGGGGAACCTCAAACTCCTTAAACAGAATTTTGTGTGTTGAGGCATGCAGAGTCTTTCATCTCATTTTTCTGGAGGTTCCCGGGGTAACCGGCCGTCCTCCAGCTCTCTGCCTCTCTACCTCCACTCCAAGCAAAGCCCACTGAAGCCTCCGCCTCTCTTTGTATCTTTCCTTATTCTGCATCCCCTCAGCACTCATACGCAGGGATTTCTCTCTTGTCTCTTGTACCCTGTAATGATGGCTGGCGAACATTCTACATCTTTCCTGACGTACATTGATCTCACTTGGATTAGAATGTTGGTTGCTCTCCAAAGCTGCTCCTCATCCCCACATACTTCTGGTCCTCTGAGTAGCCCCTCAGTGCTGGTCTCCTGCTGGGGAGAGGACTCTCAGTGTTCCCGATGGAGTCCTTTCTGTGGGTCCGTGCAAAGGAGAGTGGGAGCCCGAGGGCCCAGGGCCCAGGGCACAGGGAATGAGGCTGCTCCTCAAAGCACATGATGCCTTGGCTCCCAGGTTCCCTGTGTCCTGATTGGAGTCGCCAGTGGGGCTGCCCTGCATCACACCAGGCACAGCCCTCCTTGAGCAAATACTTGCCCATTACATGGTTTGTCCCATCACTTTTTGCCTGTTGTCACCTTATCAAAGAGACCTTCCCTGTCACCTTACCTAAACGGCATATCCTCATCGCTCTCCAGCCCCTTCACCTGTATTTTACTGCAGAGCGTTTATCACCCCCCTACATTTTCTTTATGTATATGTGTTTCTGTTTCTTATTGTGTCCCCCCTCCTACTAGAAAGTAAAGCCCATGAGTGCAGACACTTGTCTCTTTTAGCACAGGGCCTGAGACATAGTGAGTCGTCAATAAATATTTCCTGAATGAATGAGTGAATGGACGAATGAATAAAGAAACGTGTGGATTAAACTCTTATTACACTGACAGAAGGCAGGCCTCTGGAAGGACTGAACTATGTCTTAATTGTATCTCTCATGTGTTCCTTGTCTTCTGTGTCCCAGGCTCGTTCATATATAAACATTTTGTCCTTCATTCCCCAAAACAGTTCTAAAAACTGAGGTGGTGAATGGTTGAGAATTTTCCCCAAGGTCATGCGCTTGGTAAGTGGTGTAGGTGAGGTGGAAACTCAAGAATGCTTGAGTTTGCACCACTTGTGGGTTGTTTTTTTTTTATTCTCTGTCCTCACTCCACTGTATATCATCTTTGCATCTCAACCCCTAGGTAGTTCGTGGCCCCAGCAGGCCCTGATTACTTGTAGAGTGACTGCAGACACCCATTGCCTGACCTTGCTGATGTCCTGCTTCCCCTTTCTCAGCCTTCCTCTCCGGACATGAGGCTGTTTGGCAGTCTGGGGCATGGGACTCTTGGCTGCTGCTAGTTCTGATGTTTCTGAAAGCCAGTTCAGATGTGTGGTTCTTGTACATTAGGCCATAAACTATTTTGCGGGGGGCGGGGGGGAAGGAAACATTAGCAATTAGTTCTTACTTGATAAAAGTAAAACAAACAGACTTCAGCCCAAGCGGCTCCGGCTGCTTTTCAAAGCATGCGAGCAGAGTTCTCTAGCCTCACAAGTTCTTTCTTGTGAGCTCGTTGAATGAACAATTATTCCAGGTCATAAATGAGTTTATATTCTGCAGCCCAAGGAGCTCTTCTGTGCCAATCATACCTGAGGTCTCCTGTATGGAAGCGGCACTTGGATTGTTTCTGTTGTTTGTTTTTCTCTGATTGTGAACGTCCCATTATAAGGATGCGGAGTTAGTGCTGGCCCCGTATTACTTGCCTCTGGCTTGCAGAAAGGCATGGCTATTCCTTATTCATTCAGCAAACAGGCCAGACCCTTTGTTAGGAACTAGTGATTTAGAGGTAATTAGGACAGAGCCCCTGTCCTCAAACTGCTCGAGCCTGGGGGCAAGAAGATGAATAGCTAAGATGTCACACAGTGAATGGCATCTTGGAGGAGCACTTCCCGGAGGAGGTGTTTCTGAGACCCCTCAGAGAGGATGACAAGAACATACCAGGTCGACAAGGTGCCATACGAGTGCATGGCAAGCCAAGGAAACAGCACATGCATACCCAGGAATCAAGGCAGAAGAACCAAAATGAGATTGGCAAATTATTTTATAAAGTCTGATAAAATTGTTAGCAAAGATGGGAGGGCTGGAAACAGACCTGCATACTAGTAAGAGTGTTCATTGATTGGACTAATACAGACAGTAAGGTGAAAGAAGGAAGTCCTGAGGAAATGGGGCTGAGGAAATGAGAGAGAAGGGCTTGGGAGCTGGGGAAAGGCTTGCCTTTTAAAGGAGAATCTTAGGGCAACAGGGATGTGTAAGGTAGATGGGTTTGCTCGTCTCTCTGAAAGGAGGCCTAGGTAAAGCGGTTTCCGTGTGGTTCAGGCCAAAACTCCAGGCCTCCCGTAGAGGCTCATCAAGCCCGGCAGAGTGTGTGGGGGTCCAGGCCCCGGAAGGCTGTAGGCGTTAGAGGGCCATTGACTCGTGCCACCTGTGTCCCAGTGGCAAACCTGACCTGCAGGGAGAATGTTGGGGAAATGCTACCCCAGGGGCTTTGCAGAAGGGCATCACCGCAGCAGATGTTGAGGGTCGTGAAGCTCAGAGTTTTTCATCCTCTGCTGCTTTAACACAGTCTTGGCTTCATAAAGTCTTGTTGCACAGTTTTGTTGGGGAGATATTCAAATGTGTGTTTGTGTGTCTGTGTTTGTACTTTTTTATATTGAACTGTAGCATGCATACCTTATTTTTAGTTTTGCTATTATTGAGCAGAGTGGAGTTTAGAGATCCAAGAATATGTAAGAGAGGAATAATAAAAATGATACCTACATATTGTCATTCATCCACGTGGGTGCATTCCATTTGTACATCAGTCGTCCCAGATTGCTGGTAAGGACAGATGGAGGGAAAGGTGCAGAAATAGCAAACAAATAGGATAATGTAATGCCATGACATTTCTCTTTAGTGAGTTGTAGTACTTGAACTCAGAGCCTTTGGATAACCATTGGGGGTTTTTAGCAGCACTGTCATGGGATGATATCTGTATTTCAGACAGTTAATTCCAGGTCAGCATGGAGGATGGGGTGAAGTGAGGGAGAGACTGGTAGTGGGAAGAACAATTATAGCCGGGTGAATGGTGGAGAGCCCCCCGCAGGAGTGAATTGCAAAGGGGAGATGCAAAGTTATCCCAGGACCAAGAGACAGATTCTAGAACTGATAGATCCTCCATGATGACTGGCTGTGGGGATAAAGGAGAGGGAAAAGATCACAGAAACAAAGTGTGGCTTTGCTAACTAAACGGGTGCCCTGCTTCTAGGTAGGGGTGTCAAGAGGAGCTACGTAGCCAGGAAGTGCAGGCTAGCCAGGTGCTGTGTTCAGCCAGGGGCAAGACGACTTTGAGGCACCGTCTACACGCGGAAGTTCCCCGGGACTCCTTTGCACAGTGGCGTCATCCACTTTTGCGCAGCGCGAGCCATTTAAAAATATTTTACGTGAACCACAAATGACAAAACGAGCTGGACTACATCTCAAGCTTACTCAAACCATGGATAACTCCAAGACCGCTTTCTGGGGAAGGCACATATTTCTCTTTGCTCCCTTTCATGGAGGGAAGGAAAGTTAGAGGAGGGTCCACAGCTGAAATTAACTTTACAGAATGAGAGCCAGAAGCTACAATAGATAAATTGAAGCACATCCACATACAGTTTCTCTCTACTGGACAGAATTAAAGACTTATTTTACCACCTTACCATGCAGATGTTCCAAAATAAAGAACACCGTGGTTTTTGCATTTTCACAGCGGGTGGCGTGGATTGTAATGACAATGACACTGTAGTGCAATGACACTGACTCCACAAGCACATCTAAATGTGCCTCATTACTTTGTAGTCACATCCAACAAACCATTATCAATATAACTTTGTGGCTAATTGTGAAACCAACAATTTGTTCTTCGTTCCCTCTCTGTCTTCAATTTCGATCAGCAGTCGTCTTTCCCTGGTCTGTCCCTGTATCGGGATGTGTCAGTTACATTGTTAATATTAATCCTGTAGTTCTCCATGGTAAATAGCAGCAGGCGGTTGTACTTCATCTTTGATCATTAGCATGTGATTATGGGATTTTCATCTGTCCCTCATGCAAATCTATCTTTTTAGCGCCAGTTTTTAAATGCCCCTTGTATGTCAAGGTAAAGCTTTCTTGAAAGCTTAAGTCCCGATGAGGTGGAAGTATTTCCTGAAGTTTCGTTCTCAATAGTTTTCTTTGCAAGTTGAAGAGAAGCCTTTCGGAAGACTCTCCAGCTCAGAATTATCCTGACTTTGGTGAATTACTCCGCTTAAGCTGTTCTTTCCACGCTTCAGAGCTCTCTTCAGTCTGGAATCATATTCCACTTTCAAATAGGAATTGTGATTAAAATTAACGTGATTGTTTTTTTCTTGGAGTTTTCTAGAGGAAAGACCAATACCATATGATTTCATTCAAATATGGAATTTAAGAAACAAAACAGAGGAAAGAAAAGTGACAAACCAAAAAACAGACTCTTGACTATAGAGAACAAACAGATGGTTCCCAGAGGGGAGGTCGGTGGGGGGTGGGTCAAATAGGTGAAGGAGATTACGAGCACACTTACCTTGTTGAGCACTGAGTAATATATGGAATTGCTCAATCGCTATATCGTACACTTGAAACTCATATAACGCTGGATGGATGTTCACTACACGGGAATTAATTTTTTTTTTTTTTTAATGGAGGTTAATCTTAGTGGAACTTGAGCAGCTGCAGGAATTGGGTTTGTGGTTCAAATTTAGTGAAAGACAATTGACGTGAGGATTGATAGTTCTTGTAATGTGTCTGTGTCCTATACCACCAGTTACCAAAAAGTCATTTCTTTTGTTTGATTGGAAGGTACTGCCCATTTGATCAGAAGGTACTGCCCACGGTGGCCAGTCTGCTGTAATCACCTCAGACCTGCAAATAGGGCTCCCGTCTCCAGCACGACAGCCCCCAACATTTTCCCACCCTTGATGATACTTCCAGACACCGTTAACTTCCCAGTTAAGCCAACTTTGATTTATAAAAGAGACCTGAACTCTTTGTCAGATGATGGTACTTGATCCTTCGTGAGAGACTTGAGAAGTGCCATTCCATGAGAGGACATTCCAGTCTTCTCTCGAAGACCCATTCTAGTGCCTAGCAGCCTTCAGTGTCAGCAATAAGCTTCAAATAGCCAAAGATAAGTATGTACAATTGTACTTTTGAGTTGCAGATTGAAGAAATTCAAACACACGCTTACACATGTGAGTCACCTTCTGCTTTTAGGGAAGTGCTGTAGCCACAGTTACTGAAAATTCCTCTTCGCCATCAACTTCGGTTAAAAAACATTTATGTGATAAAAGTGTGGTAGGCTATTAAGGTTATATGTTTTAAAACATTATAAGGGGCGCCTGGGTGATTCATTGTGTTAAGCATCTGACTCTTGGTTTTGGCTCAGGTCATGATCTCACGATTTGTGGGTTCCAGCCCTGCACCAAGCTCTATGCTGACAGCATGGAGTCTGCTCTCTCTCCCACTCTCTGTGCCCCTCCCCTGCTTGTACTCTCTTTCCCTCTCTCTCTAAGATAAATAAACATGAAAACATTATAAAATGCAAGTACTCTTTAAAGTTTATTCAGGCAGAGCATATTGATTTTCAGTTCAGTAATCATTGAGCCACTGTGGGTTTTCATTTATTGCATTGTATGTCTCAGTATGCATCCTAGAAGCTCATTCTGTTGGGGACAACAGCTCTGGGGAGAGTCACTTCCTTCTCAACATGTGTACTTAGTGTGATCCAGCAGTTCCTCCCCCCTTCCCCCAGCAAAGGGTCCAGAACAGAGCCAGAGTTCATATGTCCAGGCCCTGATTCTTGGAGACTTCCTTTTAAACTATTGCTGGGTCTTCCTCTTTCCTTCCATTCTGTGTTTCTTCAAAATGGCCTCCACTAGCCCATATCCTACACTGCTAGTGTCTCTCCATCAGTACAGTCTGTCTTTTATTAAAAAATCTTTTTTTTGAGAGAGAGAAAGAGTGGGGAAGAGGCTGAGAGAGAGGGAGAGGAAGAATCCCAAGCAGGCTCCACACCGGCAGCACGGTGCCCGATGTGGGGCTCGAACCCATGAACTGTGAGATCATGACCTGAGCTGAAGTTGGATGCCTAACCAACTGAGCCACCCAGGCTTCCTTATTAAAAAATCTTAGTGCCAAATCTACAGGTCCTTTTTTGCCCCTCACTAGTTTTCCTAATTGCTTCCAGCTTCTTCTTTGTTCCTCTCTAGGGCTCTGCTTGCCTAGAGTGTCCCTCCCTCCCTCCTTGACCTGGCAGACATTTCACCCCTTAAGACCTTTTCCTCCATCCCCACTTGGGTGGGATCTTCCTAATCTTTCCAGGCAGAGTCAGCTGCCCCTCTGTGGGTTTTGGTTTATATCTAGTCAATGCCTATATTTTAAATACTCCTACATTTTAAATATTAATCAACTATACTATAGCCTTTTCGATGAAAGTAGTTTAATAACTAATTACTAACATAAAAATAGAATACATACACTAATACACCAAGGGAAATGACTCATTTTTTTTTCAATATATGAAATTTATTGTCAAATTGGTTTCCATACAACACCCAGTGCTCATCCCAAAAGGTGCCCTCCTCAATACCCATCACCCACCCTCCCCCCCCTCCCACCCCCCATCAACCCTCTGTTCTCAGTTTTTAAGAGTCTCTTATGCTTTGGCTCTCTCCCACTCTAACCTCTTTTTTTTTTTTTTTTTCCTTCCCCTCCTCCATGGGTTTCTGTTAAGTTTCTCAGGATCCACATAAGAGTGAAAACATATGGTATCTGTCTTTCTCTGTATGGCTTATTTCACTTAGCATCACACTCTCCAGTTCCATCCACGTTGCTACAAAGGGCCATGTTTCGTTCTTTCTCATTGCCATGTACTCCATTGTGTCTATAAACCACAATTTTTTTTATCCGTTGATCAGTTGATGGACATTTAGGCTCTTTCCATAATTTGGCTATTGTTGAGAGTGCTGCTATAAACATTGGGGTACAAGTGCCCCTATGCATCAGTACTCCTGTATCCCTTGGGTAAATTCCTAGCAGTGCTATTGCTGGGTCATAGGGTAGGTCTATTTTTAATTTTCTGAGGAACTTCCATACTGTTTTCCAGAGCGGCTGCACCAGCTTGCATTCCCACCAACAGTGCAAGAGGGTTCCCGTTTCTCCACATCCTCGCCAGCATCTATAGTCTCCTGATTTGTTCATTTTGGCCACTCTGACTGGCGTGAGGTGATATCTGAGTGTAGTTCTGATTTGTATTTCCCTGATAAGGAGCGACGTTGAGCATCTTTTCATGTGCCTGTTGGCCATCCGGATGTCTTCTTTAGAGAAGTGTCTATTCATGTTTTCTGCCCATTTCTTCACTGGGTTATTTGTTTTTCGGGTGTGGAGTTTGGTGAGCTCTTTATAGATTTTGGATACTAGCCCTTTGTCTGATATGTCATTTGCAAATATCTTTTCCCATTCCATTGGTTGCCTTTTAGTTTTGTTGGTTGTTTCCTTTGCTGTGCAGAAGCTTTTTATTTTCATAAGGTCCCAGTAATTCATTTTTGCTTTTAATTCCCTTGCCTTTGGGGATGTGTCGAGTAAGAGATTGCTACGGCTGAGGTCAGAGAGGTCTTTTCCTGCTTTCTCCTCTAGGGTTTTGATGGTTTCCTGTCTCACATTCAGGTCCTTTATCCATTTTGAGTTTATTTTTGTGAATGGTGTGAGAAAGTGGTCTAGTTTCAACCTTCTGCATGTTGCTGTCCAGTTCTCCCAGCACCATTTGTTAAAGAGACTTTTTTCCATTGGATGTTCTTTCCTGCTTTGTCAAAGATTAGTTGGCCATATGTTTGTGGGTCTAGTTCTGGGGTTTCTATTCTATTCCATTGGTCTGTGTGTCTGTTTTTGTGCCAATACCATGCTGTCTTGATGATTACAGCTTTGTAGTAGAGGCTAAAGTCTGGGATTGTGATGCCTCCTGCTTTGGTCTTCTCGGAAATGACTCATTTTTAATGTAACTAGAAATCATTACTGTTTCGTGGAGGCAAACACAAAGGAAATTGTTTCAAAGCAAACTTTCAAAAATAAAAAACTAGCTAGATTTGGAAATTAAAAATTGTAACGAATGTGGCCCTTAGTTATTTTTCTTCACTGCTCCTGAGAAGTATGTTTACCTGGTTCCAGGATATTATTGTTGACTAAACCTTTCCCTGCAAAGGGTTTCCTTAGTGCTGACAATTTAAAAGCCCTGAGTGGTTAGCCAGAAGGAATGTTACAGAGGGGATTAAAGCATGGCATGGATGCTTAGAGACCCCTCTCAGAATCTTAATAGACCCTCTGTACTTAATACAGTAAAATGCTTTATTTCCTGTTTTATGTCCCCTCCTCCCCCCACATTTCGTAGGCACTGTACCGTCTTTCCTCTGCTTGATGGGACCTTTTCTGTATCTTTAGATGTGGAAGACCATGCTTTCGTCTCAAACATGTAATCTGAGCTTTTATTTGATTTCATATTTTTTGTCTGAGGCTTGTTTCTTTTCTTCAGAGATGCTTTTAGTGAGACCCCAGGTAACCTGATAGTCTCACGTTTTGTAGTATTCCTTGCTTGGCTTAAAAGTTACAAAAAATATGTGGAGATACACTCTGATAGTTTCGTGAGGCTTGTCTGTTGATGGAACAAAACCGCACAGCCACCATCGTCCGCTATCCTTCAACATTGACTAGAAGCCTCTCTCTGGCTGCACTTTGCAACAGACACAAACGTGCGTCTTTGCCACACCCCCGAGTGTGAAATTAGGCAAATCTAAAGTTTTCCTTCTTCACTTATACCACCTAAAACTTGCCAAGAGAAAGTCTTTCCAAAATTAAATTAAGCTCTTTGAGGTTGTAGAAACCCAAGTGAGGGAAAGCTGGTCAGAAGAAACGTCTTTGAACAGGCTCCCAGGAATGCAGAGCCACCTCTAGTGTTTGTATTTTTGAAAAGACAAGTATTGAAATAACTGAGTGCTACATGAGTGAGCATGATCTTGTAGGGTAGGTGCTGCTATTATCTGCATCTCACAGATGGGGAAACCCGCTTAGAGCAGTTATGCAGATTTCCTTAGGTGGCTGCTGATCCTGTTGAACTTATCAGGACAGTCCCCGGATGCCGTGGTCAGCATTACAAATGGAAAATAGAAACAGAAGCAACAGCTTCCCTCCTGTGAGAACAAGTTTGTCTTATGGACGATAAATTTATATATATATATATATATATATATATATATATATATATACACACACACACATATACATACATATTTTTTTTTTCTTTTTTAGACAGGTGGGCGGGGGCAGAGAGAGAGGGAGAGAGAGAATCTTAAGCCGGCTCCACGCTCAAGTGTGCAGCCCGATGTGGGGCTTGATCCCACGAACTGTGAGATCATGACCTGAGCTGAAATCAAGAGTCGGACGTTCCGCCGATTGAGCCCCTCAGGTGCCCCTCGAATAAATATATTTAAGAGAATTAGAATTTCAGTTTTGAAATGTTGTCTAAATCCTCTAATAATTGATAGAAAATAAGTAAACAGGAGTGGCAGTGTGAGTAATTCAAGTAGCAGTGAATGTAGAAATCATTCGTGGAACGAACTAGAATAGCTGGTGCCGTCCCCCCACCCTGCACCCATCACGTACAAACTCACCTTCCTGTGTCTGTTACTCAATGTGGTGTGTGTGATGGGGCAGCCGGAGGCAACTGGGGAGGTTAAAAGTGGAGGTGAATCCAGAAGAAATGGCAAATGTTGGTGAGGATGTGAGGAAAAAGGAACAGCTGTGCACTGTTGGTGGGAACGCAAACTGGTGCAGCCATTGTGGAAAACAGTAGGGAGGTTTGTCAGAAAATTAAAAATGGAACTACACTATGACCCAGTAATTGCACTATTGGGCATTTACCCAAAGCGTACAAGAACACTAATTAAAAAGGATACATGCACTTCCATGTTTATTGCAGCCTTATTTGCAATAGCCAAATAATGGAAACAGCTCAATTGTCCATTGATAGATGAATGAATAAAGAAGATGTGGCATATATATATATGCATATATATACATGTACATATATGCAATAGAATATTACTCAGCCATAAAAAAGAATGAAATCTTGCCATTTGCAGCAACATGGATGGATCTGGAACAAACTAAGCCAGTGAAAGACAAATACCGTATGATTTCACTCAAATTAAATTCACCGGAATTTAAAGAACAAAACAGAGGAAAGAAAAGTGACAAAACAGACTCTTCCGGACTTCAAACTGTATTACAAAGCTATAATCATCAAGACAGTATGGTACTGGCATAAGAACAGACACTCAGATCAATAGAACAGAATAGAGAACCCAGATATGGACCCACAAACATATGACCAACTAATCTTTGACAAAGCAGGAAAGAATATCCAATGGAATAAAGACAGTCTCTTCAGCAAGTGGTGCTGGGAAAACTGGACAGCGACATGCAGAAGAATGAACCTGGACCACTTTCTTATACCATATACAAACATAAACTCAAAATGGATGAAAGACCTAAATGTAGGAAGCCATCAAAATCCTCGAGGAGAAAGCAGGCAAAAACCTCCTTGGCCTTGGCCTCAGCAAACTTCTTACTCAACACATCTCCAGAGGCAAGAGAAACAAAAGCAAAAATGAACTACTGGGACCTCATCAAAATAAAGAGCCTCTGCACAGCAAAGGAAACAATCAGCAAAACTAAAAGACAACTGACAGAAAGGGAGAAGATATTTGCAAACGACATATCAGTTAAAGGGTTAGTATCCAAAATCTATAAAGAGCTTATCAAACTTAACACCCAAAAAACAAATAATCCAGTGAAGAAATGGGCAAAAGACATGAATAGACACTTCTCCAAAGAAGACATCCAGGTGGCCAACCGACACATGAAAAAATACGCAACATCATTCATCATCAGGGAAATACAAATCAAAACCACAATGAGATACCACCTCACACCTGTCAGAACAGCTAACATTAACAACTCAGGCAACAACAGATGTTGGCGAGGATGTGGAGAAAGAGGATCTCTTTTGCACTGCTGGTAGGAATGCAAGCTGGTGCAGCCACTCTGGAAAACAGTATGGAGGTTCCTCAAAAAATAAAAATAGAACTACCCTACGACTCAGCAATTTCACTACTAGGTATTTATCCAAGGGATACAGGTGTGCTGTTTCAAAGGGACACATGCACCCCAATGTTTATGGCAGCACTATTGACAATAGCCAAAGTATGGAAAGAGCCCAAATGTCCATCGATGGTTGAATGGATAAAGAAGATGTGGTATATATATACAATGGAGTATTCCTCGGCAATCAAAAAGAATGAAATTGTGCCATTTGCAACTACATGGATGGAACTGAAGGGTATTATGCTAAGTGAAATTAGTAAGAGAAAGACAAATATGACTTCATTTATATGAAGACTTTAAGATACAAAACAGATGAACATAAGGGAAGGGAAGCAAAAATAATATAAAAACAGGGAGGGAGACAAAACATATGACTCTTAAATATGGAGAACAAACGGAGGGTTACTGGAGGGTTTATGGGAGGGGGGATGGGCTAAATGGGTAAGGGGCATTAAGGAATCTACGCCTGAAATTATTGTTGCACTATATAGCTAACTATATGCTACTATATGGGATGTAAATTAAAAATTAAATTAAAAAAAAGAATAATGGCCCTGCAGGAACTTGGGAGATTTTTTTTTCCAGACTGCACATTACATTAAAGGGGAAAAAAATAAAGGGAGAGACAGAACCAACTTAAAAAGCATTTCTTTGCCAGTTAAAGACTGGATCAAATAAAATCGCATTTTTTTTTTATAAAGAAGAAAAAAAAAACAGATTCTTAATTATAGAGAACAAACAGATGGTTCCCAGAGGGGAGGTGGGTGGGGGATGGATGAAAAAGGTAAAGGAGATTACGAGCACACTTATCTTGCTGAGCACTGAATAGTATATGGAATTGTTCTATCACTATATCGTATACTTGAAACTAATATCACATTGGATGTTCACTACACTGGAATTAATTTTTTTTTTTTAATGGTGGTTAATCTTAGTGGAACTTGAGCAGCTGCAGGAATTGGGTTTGTGGTTCAAATTTAGTGAAAGATAATTGACATGAGGATTGATAGTTCTTGTAATGTGTCTGTGTCCTGCACCACCAGTTACCAAAAAGTCATTTGTTTTGTTTGAATTTTTTCAGTCTGCAACTCAAAAAAGTACAATTGTACGTATTTGAAGCTTATTGCTGACACTAAAGGCTGCTAGGCACTAGAGTGGGTCTTCGAGAGAAGACTGGACTGTCCTCACATGGAATTGGCAATTCTCAAGTCTCTTACTGATGATATCGTACCGTCATCTGACAAAGAGTTCAGTTCTCTTTTATAAATCAGAGTTGACTTAACTGGGAAGTTAACAGTGTCTGGAAGTATCATCAAGGGTGGGAAAATGTTGGGGGCTGTTGTGCTGAAGACGGGGGGAGTCCCATTTGCAGGTCTGAGATGATTACAGCCGATTGGCCACCGTGGGCAGTACCTTCTAATCCTGTATACCTATGACTTTTTGTCCCCATACCTACCCCTAAGAGTGTTGGTAAACTAAGTAATAAGATGAAGAATGGAAAGCTAAAGTTGAACATAAGTAGTTCATGCAGTATACAAGAATGAATTACTTACCAAAGCACTATGCATGTCTTCATCATTCATCAAACTGTCAGAATGTACCAGGCACTATTTTTCAAGAGACGAAATAGTTTCATGAAAAAATAGACTGAATCTAAATCTCACTGAATAACATAGACTAATGAGAAGAGCTTAATTTTAAGCCCATCCAAGTTTATTTAAATTCAGAGCTAGAAGCCATGGTGCATATAAGGTACTACATGCACATATGTGTTTTTGGGTCTGAACAAAGGGTATGACTTATTCTGTATTTGAAATCAAGTTTACAGCCAAGACCAGCGTTCTTCAAAAAAAATTAAATCAGAATAAAAAACACTAGCATACATGGAACACAGTAATATGTTACAGTGTAAAATGCTTTTCTTATTTGTAAGTTTGTTGTCACTACAATCGAGAGCTAGAACATTGGCTTATAAATTCCTTTGCTAGAAACAGAAAGGTAAATCAAACACAAATAAAATATTAGGAGAGAATTCCAAGAAAAGGGAGAATTCCAAGAAAGATTCCCTCTTAAATGATGTGTGTGAAGGTAATATATTCAACCATGAATAGTAAATAGGAAAAATATTTATATCCAGCTTTCATATCAAAGTCACTCTATATTGGTCACATCCTATAAGTAAGTCACAAATTATGTCTTCATAATTTCAGCCATTCTTGTTCTAGGTTGTATATGGAAAGGCACTCATTTGAAAGGTAGTATGTCACAGAAATCAGAGGACTCTGGCTATGTATGTAGGCAGAATTTCTTAGGTTCCAATCCCAACTTGACCACTTAGAAGCTAAGTGATTATGTGGGAGGGGAGGTAGTTAACATTTTTTGCCTGTTTCTTATTCTACACAGTAAGGATAATTTAAAAAGCTACTGGTTACAATTGTGTGAGGTAATGTTTGGGAAGTATGTATATTTAGCACACACTCGGCTCTCAAAACTGGTGGCTGATCCTATTATTTGCTCAGGGGTCAGGACCAAATGATGGAAATACATTTAGAGCCGTTAAAAAGCAGCTCAAGTGTCAACACACTTAAGAAAAGCCAACCTCCGACTAGGGAAAAGCATGATAATGGATATAATGAACTCATTCACCTTCTTAGGAGTCATCCAGGCTTTAAGAAGCTACTTCTTTGATTTTGAAAAACAAAAAAAATCTCAAAACCTACTTGGACCAGGGTTTCTTTATTCTACCTATTTTAAGTCAGAGTGAATACTTCTAGAATGACCCTCAAGTGTTTGCTGAATTTGAGCTCATTCTATGTGGTCTTTACAGACAGAGGGAAGCAAATGTTTGAGGACAGGTTGATAGGGGAAGTAGGGGCCAGTGTTGTTCCCCTCACCCACCTAAGGGTCTGTTTTTAGATATTGTTTCCCTTTTGTTGATGAGATAATCACGTTCAAAGAGGTTCTGTAATTTATTCAGAGTCACAGGACTTGTTGAGAGCAGGACAGAAATTAAATTTGGGTCTGTGTGTCTCCACCCCCAATGTCCTTTCTTCCTATGCTTTGGACAGCACCCCATAAATCGACTCCTTGTATGGTCTTTGCCTTTTTTTTTTTTTTTAGAGAGAGAGCGCACAAGTGGTAGGGGGAGGGAGAGAGAGAATTTTAAACAGTCTCCACGCTCAGATTGATGCAGGGCTCAAACTCACAACTGTGAGATCATGACCTCAGCTGAAATCAAGAGTCAGATGCTCAACTGACTGAGCCACCCAGGCGCCCCACGTCTTTGGCTTTTGTTGTTGTTGTTGTTGTTAAAAAAAACAAACAACCTCTTCTTAGGCTGCAGGGGATTCACGCTGAATTGGCAGTGTGCCATTTTCAGCATTCCAGGGCTCATTATTTCACTAGTCCAGACAGAATCCACACCTTTCAGAAGAGAAACAATTTTTATATTAATTATACCATTCCTTTTAATCTCCACAATATATACAAAAAATAATTAAAAAAGATAGTTATAATTTACCAAGCACGTGAAGCTTAATTAAGGTGAGGGAATTAACAGTTCCTTTGACGGCATTCCAGAATCACGCTTACACATACAGTTTGAGGAAAACTCAGCCTACAAAATCTGCGTCTAAAAACTGATTAACAGACCACCGATTATATTCAAAAAGTAAAAGAATAAGACAGCAAAAAGGACTCACCTCATGCTTTCCACAAGAATTAAAATAGAAATGAATCCCATCATTTCTCTGCAGAATGTAACTTGCCAGAATTATATATGAAAAGCACAGCTCATCTGCCCATGCTCAGAAGTCCTTCGCCAAAACACTGTAGTTGGCCATCGTTCTTCCTCAAACCTCTTGTTTTCTCAGAAGGGCTAACTTTTGAACTTTTCTTTCCATCTTCATGGGGCCTCATGGAACTGACCCAAGTGCTTCTCCACTAGCTAGTTGCCATGTATGATGTGCTGTGATTTTTCTCTACAAGGTATTCGTATCTGGTGACAACTTACTGTTTAATTTTGCAAGATAAATGTAGGCAGTGATTAATAGTTTGGCCTTCGGCAACGGCCAGACCCAGATTCAAATCACAGGTTGGCCTGTTACTAGCCATGTGATCTTCTCCGAGCCACTTCTCTGTAGGAGGAGGCTGCTAAGATCTACCTCACAGAGCAGTTGTGAGGATTAGAGGAGCTCGTGTTGGTAAAAGACTTGGCACATGCTTGGCACTCAGTAAGCTCTTGGCTTGTGGCAGTTGTTATTATCCCAAGAGTATTTGCATTTTAATGTCATGAGATGACAATATCCTTACCCAAAGGAATGGGTGTCTCAGGATGGGATTGCAGGCATGAGAGCACACAGACATCTCGGAACCGGTGCTGTTCAGGTCTCACCATTTAGGTAATTGCTTGCTTCTCCTATATGCACAGTTTTCATCCACTTGAGGGGAAATCGTTGTCACATGGATCACATTGATAATTGGTATAGGACCTCACTGACAGATGTCGCTTTTTCTAAGACCGCATGTGGACTGAATCAGATGCACCCAAAAGAGTAGTCATTTCAGTTTGCCACAGAACAGTAGTACCCAAAGTGTAGACCCCAGACCAGCAGCATCAGCCCCGTCTAGTGGGAGCTGATTAGAAAGGCACATTCTTTGTCACATCCCAGACCCACTGAATCATAATCTCTGGCAGTGGGCCTAGACAACTACATTTTACCAAAGCGCTACAGGCAATTCTGATGCACCCCAACATTTGAGAAGCACTGTTATAGGACACCAACACAGGCCTTTAAGCTTTGGGAAACCAGAAATCTTCACTCTACATCTTTGGGGGAGCCTCCTACAGGCCCTAAAGAATGTATATGGCTGTGCATTCCCATACACTTCACTCTGACATTCTAAGGACATACGTAGCCTTAGAGAGGACCCTGGAAAGTTTGACTATCACTAGCAACATGACATTAACAATGAGATCAACTTCATTCTTATTTCATTAGATAGAGTCCCATTTCTTTCATGGTTTCATTCTTTTCTATGCTTCAGATTAGTTGTGTACTTTAGGGTTATTCTTTTGTGTATAAATTATTGAGATTAATAAGAACGATCTTCAGGGGCACCTGGGTGGCTCCCTCAGTTAAGCGCCCAACTCTTGATCTTAGCTCAGGTCTTGTTCTTAGGGTCATGAGTTCAAGCCCCATGTTGGGCTCCATGCTGGAGTGAAGCCTATTTGAAAGAAAATTAGTAAGAACTACCTTTAAATTTCAGATTTAAAAAAAAGGGGGGGGTGCCTGGGTGACTCAGTCGGTTGAGCATCCAACTTTGGCTCAGGTCATGATCTCATGGTCCGTGAGTTCGAGCCCCGCGATGGGCTCTGTGCTGACAGCTCAGAGCCTGGAGCCTGCTTCAGATTCTGTCTCCGTCTCTCTGCCTCTCCCCCACTCATTCTCTGTCTCTGTCTCTCTCCCTCTCTCTCTGTCAAAAATAAACATTAAAAAAAATTTTTAATTCAGATTAAATTTGCATAAATTTTTTTAGGAATCTGTTTCAGCCAATTATAATTTTATTTCAACATGCTGATTTTTGGAAGCATCTAATCCATTTTCCCATTTATATCCTCATTCTTACTAAGTAGATGTTAGTATTCTATAGACATTTGCAACCCAGGTACCAAACATGTAGTTTTTATTTTGCCTTGTCTTCTTTTAGAGAAAAAAATCCACTCAAAATGTAATATGTTCAAAATTAAGTGCTTTATAATTTTTTTTTTTTTTGAGTGGGTTGATTACTTTTCAGCTATGGTGGCTATCATGCAAGAACAAGCCATACACTCAAGTCACCTGACTTCTTGTCATAGAAGGGAATAATTCCAGGTGCAGGAGGTTGAATGGTGACCTTCAAAAACTGCTGTGTCCATGTCCTAACTCCCAGAATCTATAAATAGGACCTTACTTGGGAACAAGGTTTTTACAGATGTAATTAAGTCAAGGTTCTCAAGATGAGACCATGCTGGATTAGGGTGTGCCCTAAACCCAATGACAAGTCCTTAGAAGGTAAGAGAAGAGGGAAACAGACACAGAGACACAGAAGAGAACACCATGTGAAGACAGAGGCAGAGATTAGAGGGGTATGTCTATAAGTCAAGGGACACTAAGGATTGCCAGCAACCACCACAAGCTAGGAGAGAGCATGGAACCTATCAACCTTCAGAGTCTCCAGAAGGAACTAACACCGCCATCACCTTGATTTGGGTAGTCTGGCCTCCAGCGAATAAATTTCTGTTGTTTCAAATTGCCAACATTGTGGAAATTTGTTGTGGCAAGAAACTAAGCTTCTTATGCCAGCTCATTGACAATGCCTTTTACTAATTGCAACTATCAACATTTGCAAAATTTGGGTTTAAGAAGCTTTCTTGAGGAAAGGCTTACCAACAGGTTGCTGAGTTTCTATTTCTATACTATGAGCCATAAACCCTTAGGCAAACAACAGTAACATAGTTTTCGGAAATGAGATATAGCTGTTAGCGTTTTATTCATTGGACCAAAAAAACATGTGGACAAGCCAACATCAATGTGCATAAGCTGCTTAGTCTTAGAAAACTTTCCTAGTCACAAATGATAGCAGAGCTATTTTACCATCTGTAGGAACGGCTTAGAGACTAAAGATAAACAGACATTTCTTATATTGCATAAGGTTAAAGAGGAAGGTGTGAGATCAGTCTCAGTTATATATTTGGTTTAGAATGCTTATGGATACGTTCATTCACTTACCCCATTGCTCAACACATTTATGGAGTGCGTCTTATCTGTATGATGTTAAGCACTGAAAAAACAGCGTTTAAGATAAATTCCTTGCCTACATAGAACAAATAGCTAATGGGAAATGCTGGTAATAAACAAGTAAACAGATAAATGAAATATTGGCACATGGTATGAAGGAAATAAACAAAGTAATGTAACCACTCAGTAAAAAGCAGCCTTACCAGTGTTTTTGGGTTTTGTTATTGGCATAAAAAAGCATATTAAATGTAATTGTGTTGTTCATTTATTTGTCTACTTATTTATATTCTGTCCTTCTGGACCGTAAAAGCCACATGATCAGGGACCTAGTCTTGTTTCTTGCTGTCTCCCCAGTGTGAGGACACTGGCTGGTACACAGTGGACACACGGTACATATTTGTTCAATATATTTATTTGGTGATGAAGTGAATATGATACAAACTGACAGAGGCCCTATGCATGATTAGGGGATGCAGAAAGCATTGTATTTGTATAGCATTCGTATTTAAGATCCTTAGTCAAAGTGTTTGACCAAACTGCTTTGGTTTCTCTTTATTTCTAAATATGACTTTGGTTTTTAAACATTACAGTTGACCTAAAGCTGTTAAAAAATGCTAATCAGGGCGCCTGGGTGGCTCAGTCGGTTAAGCGTCTGACTTCAGCTCAGGTCATGATCTCGCAGTCTGTGAGTTCAAGCCCCGTGTTGGGCTCTGTGCTGACAGCTCGGAGCCTGGAGCCTGCTTCAGATTCTGTGTCTCCCTCTCTCTCTGCCTTTCCCCTGCTTGTGCTCTGTCTCTCTCTGTCTCTCAAAAATAAATAAACTTAAAAAAAATTATAAAAAAATGTATTTGCCTTGGACTTGTTAATTTCACTTCTGAGACTATATCTTATTGAAATAATGAAGTATATGTGAATATTTAGCCATAAAGATAATTAAATGAAGTACTGTTTATGGTAGCAAAGTATTGGACATCATTTAAATGACCAACAAGAGCAAAATAAAGTTTTGGCAAAGTTATTTTTAAAATTCAGTATAATAGTATTTTGCAATTACACTGAATTGCATTTTCCACAAGTTTATTTATTGACATGGAAAGATGCTGAAGAAGTATTAAGGGGGAAAAAAAGCAAAGTAAAAATAATTGTTACAATACTGTATAAAAATATTTACATATTGTGGAGAAAAAGAGACAGACTGAGGGAGGACACAGGAAATATTTACACAGATGTGTTTTTTGTGGTTGTTTGTGGAGTAGATTGTGGTCTTTATGATGAATGCTTTTGTATTAAAGTGTGTATGCTTTTTTTAAAACGTAAAGATAGGGACACCTGGGTGGCTCAGTCGGTTAAGCCTCTTGCTCTTGATTTCAGCTCAGATCGTGATCTCTTAGTCATGAGATCAAGCCCTGAGTCAGGCTCCAAACTGGGTGTGGAGCCTGCTTGAGATCCTTTCTTCCTTTCCTTCTGCCCCTCCCCCACTCATGCACACATGGTCTCTCTCTAATATAATAATAATAATAATAATGCAAAGATACATAGTTTTGCTTTAAAGTTTTCCTGGGGGAACCAACAGAAACATGGACAAAGGCCATGAACAGGCAGTTTATATAAGCAAACACCTGTTTAGCTATCCCGGATGTGAAGAGATGCTTGAACTCACAAGTGGAAGAAGAAATGCAAATGTTACGTCAATAGGATACCACTTTGTACCCATTGGATTGGCAAAAAAAAAAAAAAGTTAGAAATTGGGTGAGAAAAAGGGGAAATAGGATTCTGGTGGAATCTAGATTGGCACAACACATTCTAGAGAATGGGTCTGGAGGGCCATTTTGGAAGGCATGTTAAAAAGTAGGTTTTTCTGTGATTAACCCTCAATACAGGTCCTGGTAATAAAGAGAAAACCAAATCAAACTGACTTTATTTTATTATGGATTAATATGGACTTATTATTACGGACTTTGTTTTATTATTATTTATGTCACGGATAGAAAAAGCAAATAGGACCTACTGCTTCTCTCCGCCTGATTCATACAAGCACGATGGGTTGCATTACTGTAAGAAAGTGGTGAAAATCTTGATAAAGGATCACATGAACTTGGACTTTACAATAGGTGAGGAGGAAATGGATAAAAATGACTGGATATGTGAACTTTAGGAAAGCAGACTTCAAAATGTCACAGCATGAGCACAGCTTGTTAAAGCCTCGAGAAGCCACCAGCCCCGGAGTGACACAGCAACCCAGAAGGACACAGCTTGAAGAGATGACCATTTAGTCAGAATCATGTCCGATTTTGTAGGCAACAAACACTTGACACATCCTGAGAATTCGTCATAACACCCAGCTCCTGTCCTAGTGCAGCAAGAAAAATATTCATAAAGATTTTATTTATTTATTTAAAAAATTTTTTCTAGTGGCGCCTGGGTGGCTCAGTCAGTTAAACGTCCGACTTCGGCTCAGGTCATGATCTCGCCCCGTGTCAGGGGCGTTCGAGCCCCGTGTCAGGCTCTGTGCTGACAGCTCAGAGCCTGGAGCCTGCTTTGGACTCTATGTCTCCCCTTAGAGAGAGAGAGACAGAGCATGAGCAGGAAAGGGACAGAGAGAGGGGGAGACACAGAGTCCAAAGCAGGCTCCAGGCTCTGAGCTGTCAGCACAGAGCCTGATGCGGGGCTCGAACCCACAAGCCGCGAGATCATGACTTGAGCCGAAGTCGGACATTTGAGCCGCCCAGGCGCCACTAGAAAGATTTTATAAACAAAAAGACCTCTTCTCCTGGCCCCCACTGTGGGCCTGGAGTATGAGGGCACAGAGACATGTCCAGTCCCGATTGTGAAGGACATGATAGATCATGGTGTAAATTTTAGCCCTGAGAAAAATTAGAAAAAGCACGTGATCTGACTTTCATTTCAGAAGAGTCATGATGAGACCTCTGAGAGAAAGAACATTTGTGATTAGGTGACCACCCTGTGAATGATCCAGACCTCAAAGGAAAGCAGATGGGCTGTGGACCTTGTTGCCATCCAGGCAGGACACGGCCGATGTTTATTTAGTACAGAATCAAAGTAGGCCAAAAGCAGGGGGAAATCCAGATGGTAAGCATAAGCTGAAACACTCAAGACATAGTGAGGATTAAAACTAGGAATGTTGGGGCACCTGGGTGATTTAGGTGGTTCAAAGTCCGACTGTTGATTTCGGCTTGGGTCCCGATCTCACGGGTCGTGGGTTCCAGCCCCACATCAAGCTTCAGGCTCTGCGCTGACAGCGTGGGGCCTGCCTGGGATTCTCTGTTTCCCTCTTTCCCTGCCCCTCCCTCCCTCTCTGTCTCTCTCTTTCTCTTTCACTCTCTCAAAAATAAATAAATAAACATAAAAAATTAAACAAAAAAGCAAGAACATCATATCTAGGCCTTAATGCCAAGTACGACGGTGACAGTGGAGAGCGTGGGTAGTAGGGATCAGTTGCAATGTAGTCTGTGTACCAGAAACCTGGAGACCACTCGAGGGTCCATATCTGGGGAGAGCGGATAAGTAAACAGTGGCTGATGGTTACCACAGAATTCTCTACGGCTGCTGTTAGAAATAGGCATGCCACCAGCAATGTGATTAGAGACCCGAAGAGGTTCCTAGCTAAGGCTGCCAGATAAAATATAGGGTGCCCAGTTAAGTTTGAATTACTGGCAAACAACAGATACTTCTTCAGGATAAGTATATCCCAAATAACTGCTAGATCTGGCAAGTCTAGCCATAGCACAGCACAAGTTCCCGAAATAACAGCTATGCACACAGGCAAATCAACCCAACGTATTTTCTAAGCACACGTAGCAAACACGTCGATAGCTGTTGTGTTTGTGGAAGAGGATAGGGAAGAAAAATGAATACATAAATATTCACATAAACAAATAAACGAAGAGAAGGCCTCAAATGGACAAGTGGTAATAGAGAGGTGAAAATGATTAACTCAATTCTCTGCACCTAAATCCAAAAGGAAGCAAAAAAAAAAAAAAAGAAAAAAAGTTTCCTTGCACTCTCCTGGAATCTCTTCCCTGGGTTCCCGCAACACTGCCTGGCTGATAACCAGCATATTGTTCTACCAGACCGTCCCTACAGATGACTCTGGCACCTTCCAGCACAACTAAGCTACAGGAATGTGAGGAGGTGAGGGAGTGGTTATGTGTCCAGGGATTCAGGAGGGAAAAACACTAATAATTCTGTAAACCTCGTAAAAAATGAAACCAATAAGCAAAACTCTTAGGAACATCGCTTCACCTAGATTTGCTCTCCCAATAGCAGAACATTCTCATAGAGAAAATATTAGTAAAAGAAAATGTGCGAGCACAAATCCTTAACTGTTGCTAAGGGGTAGCCAGAAGAGTAGGCAAAGTTTAAATCGCCTCATTGGAAAATGACATTTAAGTACATGTCATCAAGTAACTCTTACTCTCTTAAAACCTTTTTCTTTTTTAACGTGACAGCTGATTACAAGGAGAGCTTTAATACGATTGGAAACATCGAGGAGATTGCATATAACGCTGTTTCCTTCACCTGGGACGTGAATGAAGAGGCAAAGGTGAGTGAAAAAGTAGCATTGATTCATTTCTCATGCCTTTTAAATAACGTCACCATTCCCTGCAGATGATTCTTTCACAACGGCCTCTATAAGTAGGGAAAGATTTGTTAACTGAAGCCAGGGGTTAAAAAAAAAAAAAAAAAACGAAATGAGCTTGTTATCTTTCTCTAGAAGTTACGCACATTCAGTTACGTGCAGTTAAATTGCCTTTTGGAGGATAAAGGAGAAAAGGGAGTGTGTGTGTTTCTCTGTGGCCTCTCGTGGGATGGGCCAAGCTGCATGCCCCTCCCCAGTCCTCCAGCTCCCTGTGCTCTATTTTAGCACATGATGCTGGCAAGGCTCGTCCAGAAAACCTTGTTCACCTACACTGCAGATTCCCCTAAACAGCCCTGACCGCTGCCTTCTACAGAGGCAGGAAAGTGTTCAGAGCTAATGTGTCCATCGGTAAGTGACTGGGCAGGCCTTCTGGCCCCATGACTCCTTCCAGACAGAGCCTGCTTGAGGGAAGGGTACAGAAAGCACGACTGGGGGTCTCTGACCTTCATTCCCTGTGGTAGAGCTGGCACCGTTACATTGAATCCTGTCTTTAATCCTGACTGCTTCAACTTTTGGTCATTTTTCCTGGTCCCAGCATGGTTAGGAAAGGCAATGGTAAAATCTCCGGCGAGTTGTGCCCTGAGGGTAGATGTCCATACTGCACTGATTTGGGTAAAAAAAAGTAAGATGCATGGCTACTCAGGTCTGTCTGCCAGACATGAGTCTCTTCAATTTTATGAAAACTACAGACTCTGCTTATGCTCACTCTTCTTTCTGTATTGTTTAGCTTCTGATCCTTGATCCTTATTTTGCACTTAAGAGAAGGTTCCAGATGAAACCTAAGCTTGTTTTCTGCCTCAGTTATGTACCATTTAGGAGGGTGTTAGAAGACTGTCTTCAAACTAATGAAAAGATCAATGTAAACAGTTCCCTTCAATGCTTTATTGTCTTCGAGCAGGGGGAAGGCTGGGTGAGAAAGGAAGCTGGATGGGAGTTTGTGGGCATGAGTTATGTACAAGATGAATTGCTCAGTGTCTCATTTCACTCAGGTATGAAGCGATGTCAATGAAATTGGCTTTAGGCCCAAGAAAGGTGACCCAAATGGGTGAGCAGCAACGGAGTGCCAGAACAGCCTGGAGAATGTTCCGGTGGCTCAGTGCATCCAAGGGGAGGAAGTAGGCCTTGCAACAAACGGATGGGAGGTCAGGTCCCACACAGAACTGTAGGGAAAGTTTGTCTTCTACGGTTCACTCCGCCTCCATTTAAAGTTCCTTGCTCAAATCTTGTGCTTCCCGTTCATAACTCCATTCCCTTAGCAGCTACATTGCTGGGGTAGATAATGAAAAGGCCATCTGGGCAATGGCACCATGGAGTGGGGGTTGAAGTCCTCAGAGAGTCATCTGATCTCCCTGGGCCTCAGTTCCCTCCCACATACAAACAACAGCACTTTTCCAGTGGTCTCTGCTGTACCACACATTGTGCTGGGATTATGACGTGGGAAGATCCAGGGCTCAGGGAAAGGCGACAGGGAAACCAATAACCCCACAACAGTGGGAGGGGTGAGAGGCAGGCCAACTATATAGGGAGCACAGGGATCAGGAAGACAGTGGGATCCTATCAGTGACAGTGTCTTGTCAGGGGCGCCTGGGTGGCTCAGTCCGTTAAGTGTCCGACTCTCGAGACTCTTGATTGCGGCTCCGGTCATGATCTCAAGGTTCGTGAGATTGACCCCTGCTCTGGGGTCTGCGCTGACATCACAGAGCCTGCTTGGGATTCTCTCTCTCCCTCTCTCTCTGCCCTTCTCCTGCTCACGCACACGTGTGCACACACACACACACACACACACACAGTCTCTCTCTCTCTCTCTCGAAATAAATAAATAAATATTAAAAAAAAAAAAGAAAGAAAGTTCCTTGTCAGTGTAAAGCAAGCTATAAATGTGAACTGTGATCATAGCCCCAGTTTTCATTATCAGGCGGTCTGTGATAATGAGTGCTAGTGGGTGAATGTGTCAGTAGGGACCTTTTGAAGAACATGCCTAATCAGAGGCGATGGCTTAAATGATGGAGGCTCTGCAGTGAACTAGCAAGGTAGGTAATTTGGGGTTGAGCTGGCCTTTCTTTTAGCCTAGTGCAGATGATATCACTCATTTCCCATAGGTAGGAGCTCACTTTTCTTCTTGAAATGTGTGTGGTTGTGCATGTGTGTTGTTATGGGCTGACAAGTTTAAGCTCACATAGACCTTGACAAAGGGCAGTGGAGGATATTTCATATTGCTTACTGTGGCAAAATGTTTGTTTAGTATATATATTTTAGTGACTATAACTTGGTTGTTGCCATTGTATGCAGTCTGGGTTGATCAAATAAGTAATAAAAAAAAATTAATAATTTCCCCCAAACTACTGGCAGAATTTTCAAAGAAAAACCGTAAAAGTTAAATTCACTTCATTCTTTAAAATATTACTGATTTTATAATAAGCGGATTGCAAAACAAAAAACAAAAAGCAAAGTTGTATGACTGTTGAGAAAATGGTTTCCATAAAGCAAGAAGTAAAAACATCCTTCCTACAGCAGAATTGTTTGTGATTTTCATGATGTGGACTTCTTAGGAGCCATTGACCTTGCCTTCAGGTTCCTATTTGTAACATCCACAGAGAAATTTTTTGTAGGTTATGAGGCCGGGGCCCCATTCAGTGTCCTACATTATTTTGGTTTATGTGGCCAGAGGACACAAAATTATGACCTCCAGCCTTTATGTGGGCCACAGAATTATATGTTGTGTTGTACCTCATGCATTTATGTACTCCTATTTCAAATTAAAAAAAAAAATTTGCCCACATTTCATAACCAGGAGATTATAATTATTATTTTTTTAAATCTAGACTTCTGGATTCTTTTGGATAATTAAAGATTCTGGCACCCATGAGTCTAAGCATTTGCAAGGCCACGAGTGGCTCTTAGGAGATACTGGCTGTTCTTTTTAGTAACATCCTTTTCTCTAGCCTTTTCCATTCTGGAACTTTCCCTGCCTGGTCGTTGGGGACATGTGAGTTCTTAATGCCTCAACCACACCCTCTCAAACTACTGAATATGCAGTTTACGTCTTCACTGGCTTTCAGTGTTGGGGAAGGTAGTGACACAGTGGAGGTTGCCAGCATTCCCGGGTGCCTTGGCCAGGCTTTGGCAGCCGGCCAGAGGTCGCCTTGTGTTAGCTCTGTTCAAGAGAGTTGCTGTGACCTTTTGAATGCCCACAGTGGTGGTAAATCTTGATCTTTGAATATGTTTAAAGAAAAATATCAGAAATTGGGGCGCCTGGCGGTGGGGGGGGGGCTCAGTCTGTTAACTGTCCCTACTTCAGCTCAGGTCATGATCTCACGGTTCATGAGTTTGAGCCCCGAGTCAGGCTCTGTGCCGACAGCTCGGAGCCTGGAGCCTGCTTCGGGTTCTGTATCTCCCTCTCTCTCTGCCCCTCCCCCCCCAAAATAAATAAACATTAAAAAATTTTTTAAAAATAAAAGAAAAACATCAGAAATCGCCTGGGTCCAAGTCTGAATACGTATCGACACGTTTGATAATACCACTTCATGGTTAAAAATGAGATTTCCTTTGTGAAAGACCAGCTTTAAAGACAACAATGTCAGAAGAGACATTACAAACATACTTTGAGTCACAGCAGCATCATTTGAGAAAACCATATGTCTTCCTACGATAACTATGTTAAAGAAGAGCTTTTATTTGGACGTTTAAGGTTCAGGGCGTTCATTAAAAAAAATAACGGCCTGGTATTTGGTAGTCTTAACACATATGCATAATCAAGACTCAATGATAAAAGTTTATGCGTTTTTCGAAAGCACAGTTCCTACTCTTTTCTTTTGTTGCTGTCCTGCCTTGCATTTCTAGTTCTCCTTTAGCACAAATAGAAGAATGGCAAGGATGTGAAACTCTAATCGTTTAATCTAACGATAGGAAAAAGTTGGGCCAGGGAAGGTGTTAAAACTATTAGTTAGAATGAGGCCTGGGGATTAGCTGCAGATTTTCGGTCTCAGTTGCAGCACGGTTCTGGCAGAACTGTCAGAGTTCTTCTACCCAGAACCGGTTTTGCTGGTTGTGCCACAGCGTCCCTCTGCGCAGTGACACAGGCAGCAGAAACAGTCTGCAACGGGACATTCTTTTCCCCTCAGGGTCTGTGCGGTCTGGAAGCTCATGTAACACGAACTGGTGTCCCTGGGTCCCTGGGAATGACTCGGTGATATCTGGGTGGGTGAGGTCCTGAGTGTCCACGCTGTCACAGACTGGAGATTGATGGGGGTCTGAGCACAGGGTGCCAGCACCGGAGTTCGGGCAGTCAGACACTCGTCCCGGCCCCGGAACGGCTGGCTTTGTGAATTGCCTCTCCCGAGCTTCGGTTTCCTCAGCTGGCAAATGGCAGGAAGAGGTGACAGAGAATTAAGGTCCAGTCCATGCGATTCTGTTGGGAAGGTCACAGTGCTTCATTCTCTCACGTGACTCCCGTTTCCAAGGTCCTTTCACTTTTTCTTTTTTTCCCTTAGCCAAACGCTGGTACCTACAAAGTAGATCTGTTGCTCGCTAATCCCCAAGATGAGGAATTCCCAGGCAAGACCCTATTGAATTATCGAAGAGCGGTGAGCTCAGATTCCTGGCACCGAGCACTGCCTTTCTTCAGGCGATGACATCACCCCCAGAGCCGAAGGGCAGCAAACCCTAATTACAGACTCCCCTTTCTCCCAGATTTCTAAAGAGATTCTTGAAACCGGGCCCCTTGTTTTTGTCCGGTGCCGTTTTCTCTGTTCACAGTGATTTCAAGAAACCGCGATGTGCTGCAAACGCCTGTCATGTGACCACAGAGAATTACGTGAGCATTAAGATGCTACTTGGTGCTCTGAGGAACAAGTTTCCTTTCTGTGTATTTTCTACCAGAACACCATAGCACTGTCTCCCCCATTTCTATGCTTCATTCTTTCTGTGGTGTATAAGCTAAGACGAAGGAGGCTTCTTTCCATGAAGCCTTTTTTAATCCCTCTGCATCCAAGCCTTTTGGAATGATCTTGATCCAGTAAAAATGTTCCTCCTCCCTTAACTACCAGCACTGCTAAATAACCAAGCAGTTAGATAAACCCACTACTACTCTGTCTCCCATCCCTGATTTTTAAAAGAACTTATTATAATTCAATAATAGGAAATTCTGTCACTCCTGGGTTACTCTTGGCTGCCTGTCACCTGTGCCTGTGTGCAGAAGCAGGGATCACCCTCCAGAGCAGTGCCTACCCCGTCCCTCCCCTTCTCTGTGCTGAGTTGCAGGAAGGGGCTCTGGGGGGTCGCTAGTCCAGCTTCTACTCTGCCATATCAGCAGTGAATGTTCTTCCTGCATTTGGGGGTTCAGGGAGGAACTTTCCGAAAGGAAGTTGTTGCAATTTTAGAAAGGGTCAAGGACACAGATAAGCCGTATGTTTTTATCCCTGTTAAACTTTTGTGCTGAAATTGGGGGTGGACAGGGCTGAGACCTGGTCAGGGTGGGGCAGGGAACAGAAGGGTGGTGAGACATTATAGATCATTTTCTTGTGTATCTCAATTCTGATTCCACTAAATATTGACTCCTACGTAGCAGGCACTGCAAGATTAGGCAAGTAGACAAGGTGGACTTTAAACATATATCCTCCAGAGTCCACGCTGTTAAACATCCCATGAGAGGGAAATCTGCATTTTTTTTTTTTTAGACCCAAGCATACTGTGATTTTTCTTCTCAAAGCAATTTATGGAGTACAGCTCCAGAGAAAAAGAAGACAAATGGTTGGCCCCATCTCCTTGAGTAAAGCAGTTCAATCAAGCCACCATGATTTTGTCACTCTGTCTCCTTACTGCCCACCAGCAAGATGGGTTCGCTGCTCCAACACAGTCTCTCTCTGTCCACGTCTTTGGTTGCCCTGGTACATTTTCTATTGATATTATACATATTATTGATTAGAATGAATATGGGAATGAGGACTGTTCAGCTGAGTGCGTGTGTGTATTAGCCTTACATTAGTGATCTCATTTGCACGATCACTAACTTTGTATTAATTAAAGATCGGTGCATGCTTTGTAATGTAACTCTGAGACATCCCAGTGTTTTCTTCACCACAGTGATATACATTTATACTCCTCACTTCTCTCCAGCTGCTCTCCTTGGTATCCCGAATTTCATTTTCATATTCATGTGCGTTATTTTTGTACACTTTTCTTTTACGCTTTTGTTTCTGTTGTGAACAGTGGTATAATGCTGTTATGAACCGTGAAGGCTATTCTTTTCTCTTTTTTGCAGTGCCATGCGGGAAGCACAACATGAAAAAAAATTCAAGGCAAGAGTGATGATTATCATTAGAGAAAATAAAGTTTACAGGAGGCACACAACGGTTTTTAGCTTTATGTTTGCAACTTGAGAATAATCCAATAAACGAAAGCCCACATTTACCGATCTAGTAAATTCAAAGTAAATATTTACACATAAGCAATATTCATTTTAGAGATATGTTCCTCTAACTTTGTGGTCCCTTTGGATGCTTTAAATGAGTTGGATTTGTGGAAGAGATTTCCATGTAATTTTTTAAATTGTAAGGAAATTCAGGGTGAGGGGGTACGTGTTGATATTTCTTCTGAGCCCTATTTTCCTTAATGTTTGTACCTTTTATTTATTGCATTTATATCTGATTTTGCTCTGATCCCAAGGAGATATTACATGAGAACTGAGACCCGGTTTGAGGGATAGAAACATGGATGTGCTGATAAGAGTCAGCTGGCTGGCCTGGAAAATCAAAATGGAAGTTGGGAATAAAAAGTGTCCTATATTTGTAAACCCATTCTTACAATAGAAAATGGAGGGGCGCCTGGGTGGTTCAGTTGGTTGAGCGTCTCACTCTTGGTTTCGGCTCAGGTCATGATCCCAGGGTTGTGGGATCGAGCCCTGCATTGGGCTCCGTGCTGAGTGTAGAGCCTGCTGACGATTCTCTCACTGTCTCCCTCTGCTTCTCCCCCAATCACACATGTGCACTCTCTCTCGCTTTCAAGATAAAAAAATAAAAGAAAATGGCGTTTGTTTAATGTCCCAGCATGGCCCTATAGCTGCCTTGGACTAAGGACACTTGATGTGGCCTGTGTCATGAATTCCTTCACGTTGTGAGATGTGAGGAGAGCTGTCGTGGAGGGTGACTTACTCTGTCCCCATGTACTCCAGGGTGCTTCCTTTTCTTGATGCACGGGTTAACCCTTTCTCTTCCCAGTGCTGTCTTTTCTAGGTACAGCTAGTGGTCGGTAAGCTAAGCTTAGCTTTTTGCTCCATCAGCTGCTAATGGATGGGAAAGACAGCTTTTCTGTCCTCATTATCTCAATTTTAGTAGCTTAACAGACAGGCTGGTGGAAACACCAGTGCTTTGATCAGGGCCTACGTAAAAATACTAAGTTGGCGAAAATGTAAGTGTTCTCACCGCCTTGTACATTGCAAATTATCCAGTCTCTTTTTGTGGGAAATAAGGTTATGCTAATTGAAAGACTGGCTTGAAATTCACCAAATCATGGTGCATCCGTTAAATCGTCCCAAATTTATTATATCTCTCATTCCTTTTCTTTCCTTTCCAATGCTTCTTTTTGGTCTAAAATAGTTCATCAGTTCTTATTGGGCCACCTCACAGCACTTAGAAAATTATAGTCTCTGTAGTCTTGACAAATCTCACCTTCTGATGGGATGTTTCTAAATGGACTGTGTTCTCTCTCTGCCACACTCCAGTGCTGGATCCCAAGGCAGAAGACAAGATAATGTAAATATTGGTTTTCAGGATGAAAAAAGAAGCCAAAGTACTGGCTAAGGATGGCCATACTCCTGATGCCCCATGGGCTCATGAGCTGGCTCATTACCCCAACCCCCAACCTCCTGCCAGCAGTCTGGGGAGCTCTCTTTCTGCTTATAAGACAGTCTGGGATGAGATGAGCTTGATAGCTATTGCTGAGTAAGAAAAAGTTACATCCCAATTTTTCGTCTAAGGAGGGCCCAGTTTTAAACAAGTCATCTTGTGGAAGGTTAGAGAACGTTATAAGGCATCTTTCATGGTCTCAAAGGTATAAGGCATCTTTCATGGTCTCAAAGGTAAAGAAAGGCTTGGGGGAGGCTTCGGGGTGGAGTCGTGAAAGGTCCAGATACACACTGCGAAGCAGGGCAAATGGCATTTTTATGTGTTTGCTGGGGCGTGGTGTGGGTGAAGGAAGTTTTAGAAGGGAAAGGTAAACATTTGCTGGAGTCTTTGGTATTGAACTTAAACAAAGCCATGCCTTTGTTCCAGTTTTATAAGGTAATGGTTGGTAGGAAAAGCTCTAAAGCTAGAGTTAATTCACATATAGAAGGAATAATCTGTGGAAGGCATCTCACTGAAGATATCAATGGCCTGATCTTTTGTTAGGTTGTGGAGTATCCATGGTTTCTGGACTGAATTCTGCTCAGGGCTCTGTAATTTCCATGCATGAATTACCGTATGTGTGCCGAGAATTAAATTACAGATTTGGATTTCATAGACCGATGGCGGTGCGTTGTGTATGTGTGTGCACGCGTGCGCTCTCATGCACACACATGCACCAAGGTTAATATTTATTCAATGATTACTACATACTGGGCACTCCGCCAGGTGCTTTGTGTATATTACGCAATATTCGTATCTTAAGTGGATAACACTTTTCATTTAAATAATGAAGACTTTGAAGCCCAGAGAAGTTAGCCAGCTTAATGAACATTGCACAGCTAACGCGGAGCAGAGCCAGAACTCCCACCTTGGGCTATGTAAAGCACGTGCTCTTTCAGCACTGCCGTTTTGTATTGAGGAGGATCGAGCAGGAACATATCCGACATTATTTCCGGCAAAGGGGCGGTCACTGCTTCGAAGCAGCTTGCCTCTTGCATATCATGCACTAGGCCAGGCAGTGGAAATTCACGGACAGATAAGCCAGGCAAAGTGTCTGCTCTCGGAGAACATTTTGGCCAGGCTGAGAAGTAAGACATAGCTGTAAATAAATGTAATATGAATGGAAGAGTGACAAAGATTCTTATGAAAATAGAGGTAAAGTGCCAGGAAAGGTCTGGGAAGGGAGAAAATTCTTTTTTAATTTAAAAATGCCCCCAACTTTTTCCTTAAAGAAGTTAGAGGGGTGCCCGGGTGGCTAGGTCGGTTAAACATCTGACTTCTGCTCGGGTCATGATCTCACAGTTAGTGAGTTCAGGCCCCACATCGGGCCCTGTACTGACTGACAGCTCAGAGCCTGGAGGCTGCTTCGGATTCTGTGTCTCCCTCTCCCTCTGCCCCTCCCCCGCTCATGTTCCGTCTGTCTCTCTCAGGGATGAATAAACGTTAGCAATTTTTAAAAAAAAAAATTACAAATGAAAAGTTGAAAGAATAATACAATTATCGCCACATACCCTTCACTGGGATTGACTCATTATTAATACTTTGCCAGATTTCTTTTATCTTTTCTCTCTCTCTCTCTGTCTCTCCCTCTGTCTGTCTGTCTGTCTGTCTCTCTCTCTCTCTCACACACACACACACACACACACTTATACTTCACTTCTAAATACTGTAGCATGTAGAGAGATCACCTTTCTGTGGGATCAGGGAAGACATGGGGAGGATTTGGCATCGGGCTGTGTCGTAAGGGTCAGTTGTAATGTAAGCACATGGAAGTTGGAAAGAGGAGCACGTCAGGTGGAAGAACAGGATGCTCGAAGGTGTGGCGTGGAGAGCACAAGAAGAGCAGGGAATTTGGGGCAGGAGAACTGTTAGGAGTTGTTTGTAAAGAGGGGAGGATAGAAGTCATGGGAAAGGATGAGACTCAGACTCACCCCACTGAGGCATGTTGGAGGAACCAGACAAGAATCTTAGGGGTGGTCAAGAAGGAGACTACAGAAGAAGGCAGAGAGGCAGGGGATGGAGCCGGGGAAGAAGGAAGAACTAACTGGCCAGTGAAGTCAGTGCAGTAGGTCGTGGTTTCCCAAAGCCTGGCCTTCCATGTGTGTCATCCACCTCAACTTGGGTTAGACGTGCAAGTACTTGGATCTCTCACCTCGGACCTACTGAATTGGAAACTCTGGGCATGGGGCCCTGTAATGCATATTTTACCCAGACCTCCTGGATGCCTACTAAATAGGAGAACCCTTGCTTATAAATGTGCTATTGAGTCCTCGAAGAAAGCAATTTCAGTCAAATTGTGAGGACAAAAGCCAGATTAAAAATAGTGACATGGGGAGCGCCTGGGTAGCTCAGTCAGTTAAGCGGCCGACTTCGGCTCAGGTCACGATCTCGCGGTCCGTGAGTTCGAGCCCCGCGTCGGGCTCTGTGCTGACAGCTCAGAGCCTGGAGCCTGTTTCAGATTCTGTGTCTCCCTCTTTCTGACCCTCCCCCATTCATGCTTTGTCTCTCTCTGTCTCAAAAATAAATGTTAAAAAAATAAAAAATAAAAATAGTGACATGGCCTTATATACTGTGAAAAATTTATATGTGCATGTGTGTACGAAATCCATGTTGAAAGACACACGTTGCATCCTCGTAAGATGAAAAGACTGCAAACAGCCCAATGGTAAAGAAATTATTACTCCTTATTTCACAGTTCTTTAAAAACGAAAAGGGCTATCTTCAAAATTTATTTAGTAAAGCAAGATGCATAACTATGTTTACTGTGGTACCATTTGTATAAAAAAGAATAATGATATGTATTGCATGGCATATTTCTAGAAGGATACACAAGAAATTATGAAAGATCCTCAAGAGACTGTTGGTTGTTTAGAGAACTATTCGGGGGGGGGGTGTTTTCAGTTAACTCTTTTGTGCCTTTTGAATTTTGTGCCATAGTATTACAAACTCAAAGCAAGTTTTAAGTATTAAACATGAGCCAAAAAGGATTCATATAACAACAAATGATCAGAAAGTTGAGTCACTGAATCTTTTCAGTCTGTATTTACATCCTTCCTCTGACCGGGAGCTCATTATTTATGAAACAGGCCACCCCACTGTGGTATAAGGTCCAAATTCTTCCTCATCCTGAGATGCTATTTCACAAGCTGTGTTCAGGTGAAGGGCAGTAAAGGTCCTGCCTGAGAGATTTCTCTCTTGCTCTCTCCCTGTCAAAGCTGTGACTCCACCCTTCTAGAAGTGTTGTGCAGAGAGTGATTTTCTGTTGTAAAAATCAGTTCACTTCAATTAAATATCTTTTTGCTCAAATTAATGTGAATCCTAACTAACCTGCCTTTGAATCATTTGGCGATAGCATCTCAAGATGCCTTGAGAGAGAATCGAGGGAGGAAGGAGGGCTTGAACTGGGGGACTGGAGGGGACACAAAGAACTAGCCTTGCAGGGGGAGCAGCTGGGGGTGGGGGGCAAAATGGGCGTGGCTTTGTTGGCTGTGCCATCAAGGTGAGGAAGGGCTTGGGGTCAGAGAAAGAAGCAACCATAGAGACCACGGTGATGAGGAAACTCCCTTAGATTTTCACAGCACTGTACAGTTTCAGACCTAATCTCATTTTATTTTTTTAAACATCTATTTATTTATTTTGAGAGCGAGAGAGAGAGAGTAGGAGCAAGCGAGCAGGGGAGGGGCAGAGAGAGAGAGGGAGAGAGAATCCCTGCTCTGACAGTGCAGTCCCCGACTCAGAGCTCGAAGTCACTCATAACTGTGAGATCATGATGAGCGCTGAAATTGAGCTGGATGCTTAACCAACTGAGCCACCCAGGCGCCCCAAACATAATCTCATTTTAAAGTGGCGCACTACTGAGGTAGAGATTGTTGTGCCTATTGAAAAATGAGGCAAGTGAGGCTTAGAAAGGGCAAACAATTAGTCCAAGGCCACAGTGCTGGGATTTGCATCAAGTACCTGACTCTGAACTTCCTGTACATTTTTTTCCCTCGCTGCGCTTTCCCCTCATTTGGCTTCCAGTTTCCAAGAAAGCTCTGTCTTTTTTCTTACATAGCTTCACTTTTGAGTCGTTCCTATTTAATCCTTGCTTCCGAGGCTCTTAGGCCCCCCACTCCACCTTTCTGCAGCCTCTGACGTTCACCTTCTCTTAATGTGGGAACACCTCCTCCATCTTGGAAGAACACCTCTGCGTGGCCGTGCTGTCTGCTACCTGCTTCCCCTATTCCTGTTCATCCCTCCTTCCCCCGCCACACTCCCCAGCTGAGAAGCCTTCTGTCTGTCTCCAAGTCTTGGCTCACCCCAGCGATCTAGCTTCCTGCCCTTCCCTCCATTAGTCGGGCCTCTCAAAGGGATACAGGACCTCTTTACGTCTGAATCTGGTGGCCTTTGCTCAGCCTTCACTCTCCTTGTCCCCTCTGTGACTTGAATGTTGAGTGCTACGGCTGGAGTTCTGTCTGTCTTGGCCCCGATAATACATAACTTGACCTCATTAGGTGTTCATGACTTGATCACAGTGACAGACACATCGTGGTTGGCCTCTTCCCTCACCAGGCGCCTTCCTTTGGGCTCCACCTTAACTTCCCCCTACACACCCTCCTCTCCCACAAGGCTTGCCTCGTTGCTCTTTTCAGAGTCAGCATGTATCTGTCTTCCAACTCGTGACACCTATACCAAATCTTCCCTGGCTGACTTGCCGATTTCTCTCCTTTTCATCAAGTCTTACAGAACTTATAGTCTGGGATAGTCAGTTTAGTATCTAATTATCTACATTTCACAATAGCAAAAACTGTAACATCTCTCTTCTTTCTTGAGGATAGAACTGTACCGAACACTCCCTTATTTCCCATAGCATACATAAATAGCATCATCCATGGCATACACACACACACACACACACACACACACACACACACACACGTATATTCATCCAGAGTATATAGTTGGTGCTCACTTTATGTTTGTTGATATGCAAGGAGGTAACAAATTTTGCGGATAAATCTGATCAGAGCAGCTCATTCTGCTGTATTATCTTGATGACTTAAGCTACTCAAAGCAATCTTGGCTCCTAAGAGGTTCGGCTAAAATGAAGGCAAGAGTATGGATAAAGAGGGAAATGTGTTTTTAGAAAGGTAATTTTCCCTTAATGCATTAGACAAATATTTGTTGAGTATTTATCATGGGACTGGCACTAGGATTAGAGTGACCTTGAGGCAGACAAGGGCCTCCTCTTATGGGCTTGCAACCCCGTGGAGCAGACAGGCAATTAGGCACTAAACAGAAAAACAATAAGATAAATCCAAACGATGTCAAGTACTATGAAGAAAATAGAGGAGCAGCGTTATAGAATTTGCTTCTGGTCCTGGGCTGAGGTGGGAAGAGGAGGAGGAAGATAACTCTAGACGGGGTGGTCAAGGCAGGTATTTGAAGAGTTGGCAATGGACTGAAATCTGAATGAGAAGGAGCTGGCAATGTGCGGGACAGTGTGTGGGGCAGCACTGGAGGTCGAGGGCACAACAAATAGCAAAGGCTGTCAACCGGGAACAAGCTTGGTTTGTTGAAATGGAAAACGTTGAGGACTAAAAGAATATGGAAAACTATGGTAGACTCTGTGAATAAACCTAATGTGTATGTGTGTATATGCAGACATACCCAGAGTATCTGTAGGAGAAAATAAAGAATTATATTATGAGATTTTAAGTAATTCCCTAAAAGTGCTACATGAATGGAAGTGTCAGAAAATCTAAATTTCTTAGGTTCTCAAGAAAATCACAAATTCTCTCATTTTTTAAAAATGTTTATTTATTTTTGAGAGAGAGAGAGAGAGAGAGAGACAGAGACAGAGACAGTGTGAGAGCAGGGGAGGGGCAGAGAGAGAGGGAGACATAGAATCTGAAGCAGGCTTCAGGCTCCAAGCTGTCAGCACAGAGCCTAACTCGGGGCTCCAACCCATGAACCATGAGATCATGACCTGAACTGAAGTCAGATGCTTAACCAACTGAGCCACCCAGGTGCCCTTATCTCATCATTCTTGAATCCCACCATGTAGCATAATACCAGGCACAGACAGAAGACACATGATAAATATTTGATAAATTAATGCCTGAAGGCAATGAATGAATGAATGCCTAAGACCGAGAGGTTATGTATTCATATTGTCTACTTTTAGGCTGTCTTTCTGTCTTAATTTGGCATTGCCTCTGCACCCAAATACCATCATATAAAACAGAAGAAAAATGCTGATATTTAAGAAGACCACCCATATGGTCTTTAAAAATTCTAAGAACCAAGAGGAAAACAGAGTGGGGAGATTGGCAAGAGCACACTTATGTATTTATATATTGTTTGTGTTTCAGAGGGAGAATGCTGATTTCTTGTTGTACGCTATGTGGCTCTAATCTGGAGGCTAATGCTTCTGCAATTTCTTGGAAAAGAGCTCTTCACGTCCCAAAATAAGGAAATAAGTAGCTGTCTTCATCTTTAATCAGAAGAATCTTAAAATGCAAAATACATTGTTTAAAGAGGAAAAGATAAATGTTTTCCATCCAATCATCGACATTATGATTTTTTAAATCCCAACTTGCGGGGCGCCTGGGTGGCTCAGTCAGTTAAGCCTCCGACTTCAGCTCAGGTCATGATCTCGCGGTCCATGGGTTCGAGCCCCGCGTCGGGCTCTGTGCTGACAGCTCAGAGTCTGGAGCCTGTTTCAGATTCTGTGTTTCCCTCTCTCTCTGACCCTCCCCTGTTCATGCTCTGTCTCTCTCTGTCTCAAAAATAAAAATAAATTTTAAAAAAAATTTTTAAAAAATCCCAACTTGCTTTGTAAATCAAAGATAGACCCATTTATTTTAAAAGCAAGCTCTTGAAAAAATCTTAGGAGTTAATAATCAAGTTAATGTGGTAATTCTAAACCTCATTGATTTGTATTTATTTTGATAAATGTTACTATATGCTTAGTGCACAACTGAGAGTTATATTCTGGGCAAAGTCACTTGTCTTTTGTAGGAACTACAAACTGGAAATTGTAATTCACATGTAAGAAAAAAAGGGTTTATTAAGAAATGTCAATTGTCATGAGACTGCCTCTGTTTCTGGAAAGGTCTTGGTATATTTAGAACCAATCTTTCTATCTGAATCAATTTTTGAACCAGTGACAAAATTATAATACTATCTATTATCTGCCTAGATACACTTGATTTAATTATTATTTTTCTAAAAAATAAATTACGTACTGTCAGAATTACAGGAATATTAATAGCTGAGGTTTTGAAAGCATTATATGAACGTATATAATATTCATAATTATTGGGTGACATACCCAATTGTTCATGGCATTTGTATGCTCTTTACACAACCAGGGATCCTACTGGAGTGAAAAAGAATTTTCTGTGCTTGACATTTGGATGAACGTTTGGTGGGGAGAAAGCATACCTTTTCCCTAAGTTTCTGTAGCACGCATTTGCAAACAGTACTTTGTAGATAAACTTCCAAGAAAATGGCTTTCACGTTTGCCGGCCGTGCGTGGAGCTGGGACATGTTTGGGTTTGCAAGATGAAACAAATAAATGCTTATCAGTTCTCAAGCCAGGGTTTTAGTTAATGTCCTTCCATCCCTTCCCATCCCCGCCAGTCCCCAACTGCAGTTAAAGTTCAACCATTTAGGTTTTAAGTGCAGCACAGTGAGACTATGATTGCTACCATGGGGCACTGAAACTGTGCTTTACTATTGGGTTCAGGCAGCCAGGCAAGAGGAGAGCGGTGCCAACACTATTATAAAATCCCTGTTAGGATAGTTTTGGGAGCTGCCAGCTCAATGTAGTAGAGAAGGCAGAGTCTCGTGTCGTTTAGTTTGTATAGGATCAGGAGGCCATGCATCAAAAAGAGCCCATTGGACCTTTACTAAGAATCTCTCCCATTAAAAGGACCTAGTCTAAGTGTGTCCAGGTACAGTCTCGTGTGTTGTAGCTCATCTGACCTTTAAAGATCTTCTCTACCGGGTGGCTGACCGCTACAGCTCCACCAGGGAGGATTTAGTCTATTTATCGTAGTATATTGCCAGCGGATCTGTCCTACTCAAGCGGTCCTTGTAAATATACACATGCCATCAGCCCAGCTCTCTTAGTTGGGACTTGGAGCTGACAAAGGCCACAATTATCATTGCATCCTGCCTGTCTGAGTGCGGTGCACTGTGTGTGATGTATGGGTTAATTCACTGACCCAAGTGTGAACCCTAATACCTTAAGAAATATACATCAGAACACTTTTCTCTTTTGGATTCTGTAGTACTAGGAAGGTTTTATGAGGGAGTAGAAAAGAACCAGTCTATACTGAGGCCCCCCTGTGAGTTATAGTCACTACAGAAAGATTTCTGTATGAAATCCATGGTCAAAAATACGGACAATGGCATAATTCCCCAGAGTGGTCATTGATTTGCTGATAGAAAGCTGTGTTTTATACATTCTGGCCAAGATAAGCCTATTGTCAGTAATAACAATAACAGTAGAAGAAGTCAAGTGTTCCCAGGAAAGTATACTTTTATTTGTTGGTTTGACCTAAAGATCAGCATTTGACGACGTTGTTGTAGTCTTTAGAGCTCCATCATGTTGCTTCTCTCTCCCCATCTGGCCTCTGACTTCCGTGATTACAGGACTACAATTGGTGCATCTGTCCTAGTCCCTAGTACAGTCTCAGGAACATAGTAGGTATTTAAAAATATTTGTGGCACACATCAATGTTCTCTGCAGTTAGGGCATCTCCAGGAGCAGCAGACAGCATTTGCTGTCTACTTTTACCCTGAGAGTTCAGGAGGAGAGACAGGCCTGGTGTAGTCTTTCTCAGTGGTCTTTATCACTCAGTTCCCCTGAATCACTTGACATTTGAATTTTGAGTCCTTTTTCTCTACCATTACTAAATAATGATAGTCCATAGTCTCATCCCAGTGTCTGTGCGGGCTTTGCTTCACACATGTCCTCCAGGTTCAGTGCCGTGTTCTGTGTTCTCATGACCTCTGTACTTGACCACCCTGTGTTGGTTATTACTGGATTACTCCTCTGTCCTCCCCTTGGACCGTTCACTACATGAGGCAGGGGTCTGGCTTTGTTCTCTGCCCTCAATGTCTAATGTTGTATTTGACTTACAGTGGGCTTGTGTTGATGTTTATAGGATGAATAATAAGAATGAATGAATGAATGAATGAATGAATGAAAGAAAGATATCCATGGTTACATCATCTCTAGGCACTTGTTTTCATATGATGGCTGGAAAAGTGAGGGTCTGTGGCACAGTGCACAAGGTTGTTGTAATTAGCATGTCACTAAGACATTTCATCTTAGCCTTATTGTTGATGTGGTACGTTATTGATGTGTTTCTCGTGACCAACTAAGAGGCTCAGAAACAAAATTAAAAAATGATCTTTGTATCGATATAGCACTAAAAATGAGATATCTGCTTGTATAAATTACCAAAAACCTACAGGTAATAGAGCTTAAAATGAATTAGATCAATCCTGGTAGTAAAATCAAAGATTTGAATGGCCTTTAAAATGCAGTTCATGCCAGCGGCTCTTTGCTTTTGCAGGACTGTTCTTTTTGATGTTGCTGTGACACAAAAGGTCAAGGGTTTGAGAGTGAATGAAAATTTCAGTGGGACCAAATAAAACATGGGTCACATAATGCATCTATGCAATTGTTTTCAGAATATTTAATAATTTACATTTTCATCCTTCAGGGAAGGATTTTAAAAATAATTTTAAGAAAAAAGTTGAAAACCAAAGACAGTAAGTGACTTGTCTGAGGTCTCTTAGCTGGTTAATGTTGGAGCTAGAACTAAAACTTTGGGCTTTTGGGGGGAGCCTGACTGGCTCAGTCTGTGGGGCCTGCGACTCTGGATCTCGGGGTCATGTGTTTGATCCCCACATTGGGTGTAGAAATTACTAAAAAAAATTAAATAAACTTGGGCCGCCTGGGTGGCTCACTCGGTTGAGCGTCCAACTTGGCTCAGGTCATGATCTCGCGGTTGACGAGTTCGAGCCCCACATTGGGCTCTGTGCTGACAGCTCAGAGCCTGGAGCCTGCTTCCGATTCTGTGTTTTTCCCTCTCTCTCTGCCTCTCCCCCGCTCATGCTGTCTCTCTCTGTCTGAAAAATAAAGATAAACATTAAAAAAAATTTTTTTAATTAAATAAACTTAAATAAAACTTAGGGGGTTTTTCTACAGATAAACTTATTGATGGATTCATCACATGTTTATTGAATGCCTGTTCTCCACCACACTCTACATTAGGTACGACTAATAGCAAAATAGTAAGAAATGGTCTCCAATCTCAAAATTAATAGTCAAGGAGGAAAAACAGATATATAAACAAATAACTATTTCAATGCAGTAGTGTGCAGGGGGAAATGTTCCCTACTTTTGTTTTTGGTTCTGTTTTATCCCACAGGTCAGAGATTTGAGAAAGTGATGTAATATTAGAAGTGACAGCTTTAATATGTTGAAGAGATAGTGGTTTACACATCTGATTTATGCATGTTTGAAAAATAGGTAAAACTTTGCTGATAGGCCTAAAGGAAAGCATCAATTGTCTATTTCAAGATTTAATAGGAAAGCAACAATTTTTATATATTTAAATTATAAATTACGATATATATAATGTTTCATGTGCTCAGCATGTTCTTATTTCAGCGTATCCAAATGTTCTTCACTTGTCCTTATAAGATTGTGTAGTGTTGTGATTCCAAGTCTTAGGCTTATGCATTTTTTAATAGATCCTTTTTATGGTGACTTGTGACCTTTTCCTTTCTTTGTCCCACCCTCAGATTTTCATCACTGTGAATTGCCTGAGTACAGATTTCTCGTCCCAGAAAGGGGTGAAAGGACTTCCTTTGATGATTCAGATTGATACATACAGTTATAATAATCGTAGCAATAAGCCCATTCATAGAGCTTACTGCCAGATCAAGGTCTTCTGCGACAAAGTGAGTAAAGATCATAAAGGTATCTTTGTTATTAGATACTACTTTTAATGACGTTTCCCCCTTGTTACCTTCTCTTGTCTGATGGTGTCAAGTTAATTACCTTATCACACTGGGAGTTGTAATCTGTCATTTTCAATTCCTGTTAGATATCTAGGGAGTCATCAGTCAACTCTATTCTTTTATTAGTCAATCAGTTTCACCACTAATTTAATGACTGATTGATACTGCAATGTACTATCAGTCTAATTCACTTAGATAACTGAAATAATAGATTAATAGTTTTTATTGGGTATAAGCCTGTCCCAGAGCATATCAGTATAAGCTGTATTCTTTTATGGGTTAAATGGGGTCTCATTTAGAGCTTTTTGGAATAGAAATGGCATCTATAAAATAAGCTTATTAGTAAACATGCACTCAGGAGGAGATACAGTTTTTTTAATCACTCTGAATCCCACTATAAGAGATACAACAATTAGAATAGCAAAGCTTAAAACCCTATGATTATGTGACATGAGATCCTTACAAATCCCAAATATGAGTGGGAATAAGCAACAACAGTTTTGAGACCTGGATGGTATCATCATCATGAGGGAAAACAGTGGGGCTACTTGATAACCAAAGAACAGGTAACCTACAAAATTGCCCTCAGGTACTCACTAGAGAGTGAAGTGTGCCATCTGAGGACTGTATGTGAAACTGGGGTGGGAGGGTACAGATTCTGTAGACTCCAATTTGCTATTGCTGTTGGGTGCAAAGGGATGGAACATTGAAGTGTTTGGGGCTCTATGAACTCCAGAAAGTTATAAATTTAAGTTCCCTTCTAGGGCAAAACTCTGCACTAGAAGAAAAAGCTGCTAGGAGTAGAATCCAAGTTGAATTGGACTCCTCCCACTCCCCCCCCCCAAAAAAAAGGTATAAAGTAAAGAGAAATTCCAAATAAAAAGGGTGAAGAGAAAGGATATGGAGTAGACAATCTCAGGAAATACAAGACTGTTTTGTGTTTTTTTTTTTTTTTTTTTATCACTTTGTGAACACATCTGAAGAGAGAGCATGAGAGCCATGAACCTAGCAGAACTATCCAGGTCCATTCATTTCACTTAAAAATGACCATCAGGAAAGAAAAACAGTTGAATCCCAATGGGTATCTCATGAAAATAGAGAGTGAGATCACACTGACTTCCCTGTGGACCTACCCATGAAACAGGTGAAACCTATAGCTTAATGTTCCAAAATGAGCTAAATGCAATTAAGAAACACACAGAAGTCATGAAGACCCACATAAATCACATACAAAACTCAGGCATGACATGTCTTGAGAATAGAGTGATTTGAAAAGAGTTGTGATAGAATGCAGAAATAAACAATTAAAATATTTCAGAAGTAAAGACTACACTAGAAGCAAAACAAGAGTGAATAAATATACCAGGGGATGCCTTAGGAGAAATATGCAAGTTGGAAAGAGCAAAATTTTAAAAATCAAAAGAAAAAAAAGAGAGATGAGAAAGAAAATAATAGATGTAAGAGAGTGGTAAAGAAGATCCAACATACATACAATAGGCGTCTTTGAGGTAGAAAACTAAAACAATGGAACAGGGTTTCAGCGGCAGAAGCAAGATGGGTGAAAGAGTGGTGGTCGTGGCCCTGGAGGTGGTAAAGAAGGATGACAAGGACCAGAAAATGAAATACGAACCTCCTGTGCCAACTAGAGTGGGGAAAAAGAAGAAAAGAAAGGGACCTGGTGCTGCCAGCAAGCTGCCACTGGTGACCCGTCACACTCAGTGCCGGTTAAAATTACCGAAGTTAGAATCAAAGACTCTCTTCTTGTGGAGGAAGACTTCATTAGAAATCAGGAACAAATGAAGACTTTAGAAGAAAAGCAAGAGGAGGAAAGATCAAAGGTGGATGATCTGAGGGGGACCCCAATGTTGGTAGGAATGTTGGAAGAGATCATTGATGACAGTCATGCCATCGTGTCTACATCTGTGGGCTCAGAACACTACGTCAACATTCTTTCCGTTATAGACAAGGATCTGCTGGAACCAGGCTGCTCAGTCTTGCTCAGCCACAAGGTGCATGCTGTCATAGGGGTGCTCATCGATGACACGGATCCCTTGGTCACAGTGATGAAGGTAGAAAAGGCTCCCCAGGAAACCTATGCTGATATTGGGGGGGGGCGGGTTGGACAACCAAATCCAGGAAATTAAGGAATCTGTGGAGCTTCCTCTCGCTCATCCTGAATATTATGAAGAGATGGGTATAAAGCCCTCAAAGGGGGTCATTCTCTACGGTCCACCTGGCACAAGTAAAACCTTATTAGCCAAAGCAGTAGCAAACCAAACCTCAGCCACTTTCTTAAGAGTGGTTGGCTCTGAACTTATTCAGAAATACCTAGGTGATGGGCCCAAACTGATGCCACTGGAACAAAAACATATGACTCAAATTCCGGTGGTGAGAGAGAAATTCAAAGAACAACGTTGGGACTGTTGGACCAGTTGGATGGATTTGATTCCAGGGGTGATGTGAAAGTGATCATGGCCACAAATTGAATAGAGACTTTTGATCCAGCACTTATCAGACCAGGCCGCATTGACAGGAAAATTGAGATCCCCCTGCCCGATGAAAAGACTAAACAGCGCATCTTTCAGATCCACACAAGCAGCATGACACCGGCCAATGATGTAACTCTGGATGACTTAATCATGGCTAAAGATGACCTCTCTGGGGCTGACATCAAGGCAGTCGTCTGTACAAAAGCTGGTCTGATGGCCTTGAGAGAACGTAGAATGAAAGTAACAAACGAAGACCTCAAAAGTCTAAAGAAAATGTTCTTTATAAAAACCAAAAAGGCACCCCTGAGGGGTTCTATCTGTAGCTACCACATTGGCCTTCAAGGAAATGGTGGGGAGTGTCCCAGCTCCGAGGAGGGATGAGGCTGGGGAAGTTGCCCAGAGGGACCCATGTTCCAGTTGCCTTCATCCGTTGGCCACGTGCAGTGCTCTGCCCCCAATAAAGCAGGCTCCTTCTCAATAAATAAATAAGTAAACAAACAAACAAACAAACAAATAAATTAATTAAAAGACAGTTGAACTAAATCAATGCCAAAGATGATAAATTGGGAAAACTTAAAATATAAACTATATGTATAAATAAATCTATGTATATTTAAACAGCCTACCAGCACATACTTGGGAAAACTGACATAGGAAATCAACACCAAATTGTTAACTTATTAGACTTTAAAAATATTCTTGGGGCATATAAGTAGAATAGAATAGAATAGAATAGAATAGAATAGAATAGAATAGAATAATTAAAAAGTCACTATAAGGAAACCTTTGTCATCAAACTTTTCAATACCACTCTCAGGGACATTTAGGTAGCCTCCCCAGTAGAAGGGCCAGTAAGTCAATAGACACAGTTGTATAAATGAGAAAACAGTGGGTCAGCGGCACAGGTAACTTGTCTAAGTCACACAGCGAAAAAGTAGAGAGCTGGATGCAAATCCGGCCTGACTGCAAACCCATATTCCTTGAACTGATAAACAACCATATGCATAAAAAGCCAAAATGACAACTGAGGATTCAAAGCCTCAACAAAGAGCCAAGGTAGCCTGTTAAAAACAAAAGAGAACAAAGAAAAATCAGTACATATCTTTAATTCAGCATATTGAACATGGAAAAAGCATTTCCAAACGATGTGCAACAGGGAATTTTTTTAAAGTACAAGTGGGATAGCATTTTTTTTTAACGTTTATTTATTTTTGGGACAGAGAGAGACAGAGCATGAACGGGGGAGGGGCAGAGAGAGAGGGAGACACAGAATCGGAAACAGGCTCCAGGCTCTGAGCCATCAGCCCAGAGCCTGACGCGGGGCTCGAACTCACGGACCGCGAGATCGTGACCTGGCTGAAGTCGGACGCTTAACCGACTGCGCCACCCAGGCGCCCCTAAGTGGGATAGCATTTAAATAATTTGAATTCCCTCACTGTATTCCAGATATTTCAAGGGAGATTGTAGAATTCCCCTCTCTGGGAATCTCCTTAGAGGTGAGGAGTAAGGTTAGGGACAAGGAGAAAGGAAGGGAAGGAGTAGAGACACTGGGCAGTCCAATTACCCTTACATTAGAGCTGGAATTGACAGTGGGAAAGAGAGGCCTCAAGGGATGCTCATATAGTTAGTTTTGTCAACAGTGTCGATATGATAAATACTAAAACTCAAAACAAAAGAAAAATGAAGGATGAATAGTGTTGTTCACCCATGTCCTAGGACTCTAAGAAACTAGTGATATAAAGAGTTTCCAGGGGTAGTTTTTAGCTTACTTCTTCTGTTGTTAAGGATAAGGAAGAAATCTCAAGCAGAACGCATTAACCTTACCTGCTGGTAATTTTTGTAATAAGCTAGATATAAAATCTTCTGTAATTTGGCATATATGCAGCTCTAATTTCAAAACCCAGGCAAAACTTACTCCTGGGAGATTGAAAAGAGAAAAAGTTTAATTTTTCCACTTTTCAAATGGGTGCGCGAATGCAAATGATTCATTTGAATTATCCTCTAAAGCAAAAGAGCTAAGAGCTATTCCATTTTAAAATATAAGATTCCCAATCACAGTTGAGAACCCTAAACAGATGTAATTCTGCACTATTTATAGTTCTCCGGTTTGATTTATGATTAACACACCTGTGAGATACAAATAAAGACCTTTTCTAATTTATTTTCGATATTATGATACTTCTTTGAAATGCATATGTTTATGCATTAAAAAATTCAGGATCTGTCTATATATCTACCTAAATCAATACCTATGTCTCTGTCTTTATATCTGTATTTAATTACTTCCATTATCTTTGCTGAAAAACAAGAATTGTATTACTGTAAACAGTAACTATGCATTGTGTAAAACTTGAGAAATGAAGCCATGCTTTTTTTTTTAAGATTTTTTTTCTCTTTATTAATTTTTGTTTGGAAAGATCTTGGAAGTGACAATTGTTGAAGATGATGAAAAGCTAAAGATGCCCCTGCAAACTATCTTGGTACCTTGGCCAACTTTCAATCTGTTAAGGACACATTCTTAAAATAAATTCAGGGGAAACAATTTAAGTGTCAAATAAAACAAGGATAGCCATCACCCCTCAAGAAGTGGCCACAGTGATCACAAAATAATCAGGAAATCTTCAGGCATATTTTTCAAATCTGACACTCCAAAGTGAGCATTTAGGCAGGGGAAGTTATTTTCAAATGATAAATTTGGTCTTTATAGAAAATTGTACTGTTCTGGAAGTAGACTTTTTGCACTTTGATAAGAGTGGAAAGAATGTCTTAGAAACTTCGGTCACAGATAATCAAAGGATGGAAAGGAATTCATGGAAGGTCATGTTCAAGGAAGCTTTCTTCGTCTTAATTAAATGTATCTAAGCTTTTCTGGGTCATTGTGAAGTCAAAGATTGATTTTAGAAATGGGAACTAGAAATGTTTGGATACCATCAGACTTGTTATTTTATCATGCCAATATCTGGGCGTTCTGGGCAGGAAATTTCTTACATTGACATGGCAGCAAGACTGGGCTCTGTGGGGAGCCACTCTTATGTTTTATGTTAATCCATTTGGTTTGGCACATCAAAGAATGCCTGTAAAATAATAAGCAGGTGACTCTATTTCTTAAAAATTGACATTGAACATATATAAGTCTTGAAACAGATTAATTCCAGACCGTTTTCTCATAGTAATAGTACCAAATAAAGCACTAATTTAGAAATACAGCTGCCTGACCAACCTTGGGGTCTATCTTCAGTGAGTTGTAATTTATATAAAATTTCACATTTTAATTTATGTTAACTACTATATTGTACATAACTCCAAGTACATAGAAAAATGTCTGATATGAACCTAACAAAAAATGAATAATGGGAGACTTTTGCTTATGTTTCACACCAGTTTTGACAAGGTGAGGTCCGTACATTTAACACTTCATTATCTACATATAAAAACTGTACAAAACCTTAATATATCTTGAAGAAACTTCCAAAGGATATATTTCTATATTTTATTTCCCTTTTGATGTGAATTTCCATGATGTATAATTATCCATGACAATTCAAAACTTAAAAGTGAAGCACTATAAAACAGTTACTCCCTTTTGGTAATGAGAAGTTTTTTGGCATAAAAACATATTTAAAATATCTGGTTAAAAAGGGATGCCTGGGTGGCACAGTCGGTTAAGTGTCCCACTTCGACTCAGGTCATGATCTCACGATTCATGAGTTCAAGCCCCACATCGGGCTCTGTGCTGACAGCGTGGAGCCTGGAGCCTGGTTTGGATTCTGTGTCTCCCTTTCTCTCTGCCCCCTCCCTCCTTGAGCTCTTTCTCTCTCTCTCAAAAATAAATAAACATAAAAAAGATTTAAAAAATACCTGGTTAAATTATTATATCTGTCCAGAATCTATGTAAAGCTCTTAGAACTCATTTGGCACAGAGTAAGTTCTATGAAGAATGGAGAGAGGAAGAAAAAGAAAACTGTTGGAGCATCTGTATTTGGAAGAGTGAGAAGAAGAAAATGAGTTGGCAAAGCTGACAAAGAAGAGTGACGAATAAGAATAATAAGAATAAGAATAAGAATAAGAATAAGAATAAGAATAAGAATAAGAATAAGAATAAGAATAATCAGGGAATCCTTGAAGGCCAAGAAGGAAAGAGCCGTAAGGTGATGGTCAACTGGTTAAGCAGGGTGGGATCTGGTAAGAGAAGCCAATGAAAAAGTCAGATTACCAGGAACAGAGGAGCCCCAAGGAGGTGAATAGACCAAACTTTTTTCTTTTTGGTTGAATGAGCACCATCCCCAAGCACTTCTGCACACATTAAAACAAAAACCAAAATCACACTCGTATGTGCAAAATGATCTTACACTTAGTTACCTTAGCCCTCCCCTCATTTCCATTACTGTAATGATTTTTAAAAGTTCCATGACAATGGCCAAAGGGGAAGTTTTCTAGGGAATTCACACTCAACTTTAATGCTCTCCCTGTGCCTAGGAACCATATTGATAGGGCAACGCTTTATCTTAATGACATTTTATTATAATCACTAAAGTTACCTAACTCCCCTCCCTGGGATAGGAACCTGAGTCTGGTCGTTCTGTGTGGATTCAAAATTGAAGTTGTATAGATAGACAGGATTTCAAAAAAGGGGGCAATCTGGAAGAAGTGGGATCACTCAGAGGTGAAAATGTACTACAGACTGAGGATCTGTCTCCGCCTTCAGAACCGAGTCCTGACCTCGCCAGAGGAACGGAAACGGGGCTGCCTGCTCTCCCTTCACCCTCGTTTTGTGTCTTATCCTAGAGGTTTGTATGCTGACAGTATTCTTGCATGCTCTGATAACATGCCTGGCATTGTTTTTCCCTGTCAGGGAGCAGAAAGGAAAATCCGAGACGAAGAGAGGAAGCAGAACAGGAAGAAGGGGAAAGGCCAGCCCTCCCAAACCCAGTGCAACAACTGTGAGTGTTGCTGAGGGGGGTGGGCTCCAGCCAGGCCAGGTCCACTAGGGGAACAGGTGGAAGGAAGGGGGTGGTGGGCAAAACTGTGGGTATGTGAGGGGTGGCTTGCTTTTCCCTAGCCATAAAGACTGGGTGAATTTTCTCTGGGAGAAGCAAATGGAATCACATGATCACAGATTGTTTGTGTTGGGAAGGACTTTGTAATATCGTGGAGACCAACATCCTCCTCCTCCAGACAAGGAATCTAGGGTGCAGAGAGGGACAGGAGGGCCCAAGAGGTGCGAGCCACCTCACGAGTGCTTACCCGAAGTTCACGCTCTTTCCGTTAGTTTGGCAGTAGGAGAGGGGAAGATGGTAAAGAGTGTTCACCTCTCTGGCTTTTGGGAAGCTTCAAATGAGAAAACCGAGAACTCAGACTAGGGCTCATAGCTAAGAGTTCTTAGTCACGTGTAACCCTCTCACGTCCAGCCTCTGATGGGAAGTTGGCGGCAATACCTTTACAGAAGAAGAGCGACATCACCTACTTCAAAACAATGCCTGATCTGCACTCGCAACCGGTCCTCTTCATACCCGACGTTCACTTTGCAAACCTGCAGAGGACAGGACAGGTAGGACCTATCTGCTAATATCCACCTGCCATCCATCCGCGGGGCCGGTGGAGCCTCGAGGCAGAATCACATCAGGCAGTGTTGACCTTGAAAATAACCCCTGCACTCCATGCCTCCCATGAAAAGTCAGTCATTTTGTAAGAAAATGGATTTTTATGGAAAGGAATGTCTCAGGAGAGGAAGCTGAGGGGAAGAAGGGAGTGAGCTGATAGTAGTGAAGTGTTGACAAAGCAGTGAAAGAGGAAGAAAGTAAGGACACTGATAATCTGAGAAAAAGTTGTGTGCTGTCCCTGTGGTCTTGTGAGTTTAGCCTGATGCAACAGAGCTCCACCTCATGGTGGGAAATTAAACTGCACCTGTAACTTCAGAAGGTTGCCCAAGAGGAAAACTTTATCGATTAAATAAAACCATATCAACAATTCTTCCCTTAGTAAATGAACAGTTCCCATTGAATAGGTAGATAATTTCACACTAAAAGAAAAAATGAGATTTTAGACATGCCTTTTTAAAAGTAATTTCCGTCTTCTCCTTATATCTACAAGTGAAATTAAAGAACTAGAATTAAAATAACATAAACACCCAATAATTAACTCATTATGGTAGCTCAAGTTGATGAAATATTATGTGGCCACTAAAATTATAATTACGGAAATTATGTGGCAACAGAAGAACTAGTTATGATAATATTCAGTGCAAGAAAAAATTAGAATACCCATTTCTGTCTATACTGTGATCCTAGGTATGTACCTGAACTTGAAGGTAACAAGAAAATTGCAACACTTGATGAGGCGGGTTAAGTGATGGATGATTTTTTTTCTTTCTTTAATATTTTTAGTATTACTTATTTTATGTGGTAAATTAAAATTGGGTGGAAAAAAAAAAGGACTTCCCTAGCATTATGCAGGTTTGTCTTTCACCAAATCAAATGGCTCTCAGTGAATCTTGTGTGGGTTAGTTTTCTTTCAAACTCAAAATCCTCTGACGAAAGGTTTGTTTTGAGAAATAGGGCCATACTACACACTTAAGTTTTTCTTCCGTTCTGAGTGTTCAGACACTCAGTGGAATTCACCTACAAGGAGAAATCATTATTGGCTCAACTTTCTCCTTAAGAATCTATCGTCTCCCAACCCCCAGCACACACGTTGTTTCATTATAGGTATGAGACAAAGCAGTTATACAGCCGGGGTTCTTTGTTGCTGGTCATGACATAGCATGGTAACAAAATACTTCATGTTTTTTTTCTTAGAGTACATTCCACCAAAAACTAATTTAACATTCTTGTCTGACTTGTTTGATAAGAACAAGGACACAAAGGGGAAGGAAGAATGTTAAGGTTTATCAAGCTATGAGCGCCAGCACCTCATTTCATTCATTTGTTTAATTCCCGGGAACAACGGTGATTTGTATATTTACAGTCTTAGCCCCATGGGACTTTATGAAGCTGGGTATCCACACTTCCCAGAAGAAGGGATAATTGAGTTAAATTGTTCTTACTGTTTACTGTCATGATTCTGGCTTCGGCTCTGTGTCAAAGCTGACAGCGTGACCTGTTCTCTTGGGAACACGTCTCTGAAACAGACAAAGGTATAAATGAATCTGCAGAGAAAAAGACCGAATCTGGCTGCTCACGGCTGTCAGCCCTCTGGCCGCACTTGGGCCTCCGTGTCTGAGCTAGGTTCCTAGCCTGTGACCAAATCAGAAGGGAAATGTCGCCTCTAAAGTTTGTTTGTTGTAGCAGATGCGAAGCAGCTCAGCACCCCCGAGTTATTGGCGAAGTTAAGTTCTACAGTCTGGGGCCACTTTTGCAGAGCCCTCAGGTTTCCCCTGTGGCCTCGAAGTCAGAGTTAAAGGGGTCAGTGAGGGAGCCTGCCTGAGCTTTGGGCAACAAAGGAACACAGTCAGCTGTGCTCTGGGACAATGAGTGAATATTCCATGGTTGATCAACTTTCTTGGCCCAAGGACAAGAGCGCCTACGGTGGCTGCCTAGGGCTTAAAGGCTGCCTTGCCTTGGAACAGCTAGAAAGCAGGAAGATGCATCCAGAGGTAGGAGGGAAGCCGGCAGTGCCAAGGCCTGAGAAGTTGGCGTGGTGGGGGTGGAGACCGGCTTTGCCCTGCAAAACAGGATCTAGCAGTGGCCGGTTTCACCATAAATGGGGACTTGGGTAGGGGAGGAAGGCAGGTGATGGTGTGCCACTCAGGAATCACTGCAGACACAAGCCTTGTCAAAATCAGCCACATCAAAGCCCTGTGCAGCTGGAAAGTGGGCAGCCCTCCAGCCCTCAGGGTCGGTGAGAGACCCCCCCCAGCCATGTTGAGGGCTCATCAGCTATGGCATAGCAATTCCTAGTCACCCAAGGACACGGACTGGGGAGTGGGTATGTTCACTGTCAGCCTACGTGTCCCCTCCTCCTCCTCCATTACCTCATCGATGCACATGCGGATTGGAATCTTCATCAGACAATTATCAAAAAGTATGAGGGAATGAACCCAATGTGCAGGCACTATGGAGATCTTCAGTCTCCCTCTCCTCACATTAAATACCAAATGGTCACTGGCTTTTCTCTGGAATGGCTTTAGAAACAAGCGATAAGGGGAGCTTGGGAGAAATTGTGAGACACGGAGGCATCATCTTTCCGGATAACGCACACTTTTCAGGCATCAGCCTTCCTCAAGGCACCCGAACCCAAGGATCACTTCACTCCTCCTCCGTACCCTCAAGAATAGTCTTCCCAGTTGTCATTTGTAAACAGCCTTCCTCCAGACCACAAGAATGCTTGATACGAATTCAGGTTCCCAAATTCCATTCCATGTCTTTTTTTTTTTTTAATGTTTATTTATTTATATTAGAGAGAGAGAGAGTGAAAGGTAGCATGGGGGAGAGGCAGAGAGAGAGAATTCCAAGTAGGCTCCATGCTGTCAGCACAGAGCCTGAGTGAAAATCAAGAGTCGGACACTTAACCGACCGAGCCACCCAGGCGCCCCTAGTCCAAGTCTTTTGCATTAAAATCTCTGAAGAGGGTTCCGGGAATTTGCCTTTATGACAAAGGCTCCAGATATTTTTTATGCACTCTAAAGTTTGAGAAACACTGTCTAAAAATTAAAGCCATGCGATAAGCCCTACAGCCAACAAGGAAGAAACAGCAAGGTCATTGCGTGAGAGAAGAAGTGACAATTCAAGGACAGTGATAGGAACAGTGTCACAGAGGCTATCCAGGAGGGCAGGAAAACACTTAAGAGAAGGCTGCTTCATTTTGGGGTCACCAATCAACTTTTCAGAGAGCTGTCCATGACCCTGTCATATAGACAGACAAGGCACATTTAAAGAAACTAGCAAAAACAAAACAAAACAAAACAAAAAAACAGGCCAGCATCAGGAACTTTTTCCCAAAAGTCCAGTTGTGTGGCCAGTGCCATGGCCCAGGCTCCCTCACTTACGTGGGTCACTCTATATGCACCTAAATAGACAGTCTCATTTCTAGAACATCACCGTGACAGATCCTCCAGAGCCACACTGAAACTTGGGGGAGGGAGGAAGAAAACATCTTACCTTTGCTGGTTTCTATTAAGAAGAAACAAAATATACAACAATAGACATAAAAATTTTTAAGAGGAGGGGCACCTGGGCGACTCAGTGGCTCAGCGGTTAAGCGTATGACTCTTGATCTCAGCTCTGGTCTTGATCTCAGAGTTGTGAGTTTGAGCCCCGTGTCGGGCTCTGTGGTGGGCATGGAGCCTGCGTTAAAGAAATTAAAAAAAAAAAAAAAATTAAGAGGAAAAAGTTCCTTGTGGAAATCTAAGTAATGAGTAGAATGACTCGTGCCCAAAGAGTTGCAGGTAACCAGCCTTGTCGTGTAGGAAATCTGGGCGTGGCAGCATCCCAGGAATTGCCAAGAGCCTTTGAGAAAGTTTGTAGGGAAGGCGGCAGTCTAGGCGAAGTCTAGGCGAAGGTGCTTTTCTCCCAGGCAGCTGGGGGAGGGGCGGTGACCAACCGCGTTAGAACCGGAAGTAACTTTTGAAGTTAAACATGTAAACGTCTGATACTAACTGGGGGTATTGTTCTTCACCCAGACACAAATGGTCTTGAAGCACACAAAGAAAGCTCAAGACAGGCCTGCAATTAATTTTTATAAATAATTGGGCTGAGAGATACATCCCACATCCCCTCTGGATTTCTGTAGTTTCATAAAAGAATATGGATGCTTCATAAGTTCTTTAAATCTGATTCTGCCTGCCACCATGCTGACCACCTAAAGAAACCTGTTCCCAGAGGTCTTCTGGCCAGGAGCACCTCCTAGAGGCACATGATCTTTCTCCAGCTTGAAGACGGTTGACCGCTAAATGGCTGTGGTTGCGGGATGCCAGAATAACCCAGGCCTTTTCGGGGAGCCAGAAGAGGCCCGGGTGATATCACGGCTGCGCCGCGTGGGACTCTCTTGCTCCCCTCTCTTTGCCAGAGCGCAGTAGCCTTAGGCAGCTCACCTGTGGACCCTATGGGATCGGTTACTCACAGGCCTTGTTCCAGAGATCCTGCTAAAATATTAGGTCCTGCTAAAATATTTCTTTGTTATCAAAAGCCAGATTTGGCTTAGAGCTGTAGGTAATCTGATCAGAATGACTTGAGCTAATAATAACAATAATCAGATTTCTAATTTTACTTCCTTAAAATCTAAGAATTAATCCTAGGGAGAATATGAGGTTAAGTCTGTATTTCCTTGGGGACACGCACACACACACACACACACACACACACACACACACACACAGCATCATTAAACAGATTTGTCTTTTGTCTTCTTTAAGAGACAGTGTAAGAGCCTAGAAGAGTTCTGTGCATCACGTAATAGATTTCCATTTCTTGTGTCTGACCTACAGTAAGCCTATTGTTTTGTTTCACAGGTGTATTACAACACGGATGATGAACGAGAAGGGTAAGACGCTCCGTTCTTTCACTTTACCCCCAAAGTCTGTTCATGTCAGTAGAAATGGCTCTTAGAGCACTGGATAACCATGGGCTCAGCGCTGAGAAAGGCTTGACCCTGGGCACTGAGAGGAAGGCTGGGAAATGCTGCTCCCCTTCTAAGCCTTTCTTTATCTCTCCTTCCTATGATCTGCCTTTGAATAACTAGCTATTTTTCTAAGTGGCACATCTCTTTGATTCCACCTTTTCACTGATAATCCAGTTCCTGAAATCTTTGGCCCCAACACAGGATCGAGGTGAGCTTGAGGTGGCAACCAGGCAGACATCCTGCCCTGCTGAGTACTGGGGTCCCCACATGTACCTCTTGAAATGGGCCTAGTGTGCTAACGGTGAGGCTGGTGTGAATGAAGCCAGGGAGGCTGAGAACTTAGTCACTGTCCATGGGATTGTAGGTAAGAGAGGGTTTACATGGGGTCCCTAAGGCTCCCAGCTGTCTTACACATCAAGTTTCTGCATGGTTCTTTCTATGCATTTACTCATTGTATAGACTCTAGAATTTTTGAGACAAAAAGGAACCTTCGAGGTCATTTAGCTGACCCTCTCCCCTAGGCTATGTACCAGAATATATCACATTAAAAAAAATTTTTTTTTTAATATTTATTATTTTTGAGAGAGAGACAGACCTTGAGTGGAGGAGGGGGAGAGAGAGAGAGGAGACTGTGTCCAAAGCAGGCTCCAGGTTCCAGGCTCTGAGCTGTCAGCACAGAGCCCGATGCGGGGCTCCAGCTCGCGAGCAGTGAGGTTATGACCTGAGCCGAAGTCGGAGGCTTAACCGACTGAGCCATCCCGGCGCCCCGAGTATACCACATTTTTGATAGGTGATCAGCCAGCTTCTACCTGAATATTCTCACTGTATGTAAGATAGCTCATGACACCGTGGGACACTTGCACTCTGAGAAAGTTAGTTTTGTCTGTTGAACTGATGTGTACCTTCTTTTGACTTCTACCCATTGCCTCTAGTTCTCTCTAGATAAGCCTCATGCTTTCCTCCTCATTCAAACATAGTTTTACCTTTCAGCATCCCCACTCCAGGGGACACCACCGAATTTGTGAATAGTTTCCTTAGAACTGGCTCTCAGAAATAAACATCTGTCCTCAACCACGTGAGTTGGAGGTTATACTGGGATGATTTCTTGGGACCCGGACCCTATTTTCCTCTTCAGTATCTATGTTATATTACATATATACAACTCAAATCTTGGTTTGCATTATGCATGTATAACTGGAATCTCTAGATCATTTTTTTCAGAGCTTCCCTATGCTTATGCAATTTATATATGTACTTAGAAAACATTTCCAGGCGAAGTAAGTGGAGCAGATATTGCTGTGTTCATTTCCTAGAGCAGAGTTGGGCAGACTGCAGTCTGAGGACCAAATCAACCCACCACCTGTTTTTGTATTGTCTCCGAACATTTTTAAATGGAAAGAAAATCCAAAAGGAGCGTGATGTTGTGCGACACGTGAAAATTCTATGAGCTTCAAGTGTCCATAAAGTTTAATTGGAACACAGCCGTGTTAATTCCTTTATGTCTTGTCTGTGGCCGCCTTGTGGCTACACCAGCAGAGCTGAGTCGTTCCAACACAACAGAGCCCCGTGTAGGAGAGCCCAGATGTTTGCTAATCTGGCCCTTTACAGAAAGCGTGTGCCATCCTCTGGCCTAAAGGGTAAAGAATCTCAAAGGGGTCATTCCCCAGCTGGTTAGTAGCTGAACCTTGTCCATCCAGGATCTGGCCTCTAAATTCTGACTTCTGAATTTGCTAAGTACCAAATTAGATTGTTCTTTTTATCTTGGCACATAGGTAATATATTCACCGTGGCTGGAATGAACAGAAAGATTAGCGCTATCGGTTCTAATCTGTTACTCACATATTTTACAAGGGACAGTGTGGCGTCATGGAAAGAACAGTGACTCTGAGCTTAAGGAAGCCCACATTCTACTCCTGGGCTGTTGCTTACCAGTGTGAGGCCTGGGGCTGGCTCCTTGGTGTCTGGGCTTTGGTTTCTTCAGCCGTAGCATGAGGATTTCGCATGAGGTGATCTTTGAGGTCTCATCTAGCACCAACATTCTTCCCTTCTCATGGGAAAAGTTAGCCTCCTAAGTGACAAATGTCTGAGCCCCAAGTGCTGCTTCATGCGCAGACCTCACCTGTGAGTCTACCTCAGCCTACACGGTCCTTCCTTGCAGGTTGGCAGCATTTAGGTGGCCAGTTGACCCACTTCTAACTCGTGTGGCTTGGCTTCTCAGTGAGTTACCCTTTGTTATTGTGTAATCGTGAGGCCTGAGGCCCAAGTCTGTGTCTCTCATACATCCAATTAGAGTTCAGTTGAGCAATGCGGGTGGCTTTGGAGCTTCAGTGTTAATACGGAGTTGGTAGTTGCCTATTGTTATATGTAAAAGTAATAATTAACCTTCAGTGGATATGTTGGCTAGGCACCGTACTAAGTGCTTTCTACGCATTGTCTCATTGAATGCTCCCCACATTCCCATGGGGAAGGTGCTGTAATTACCTCCACTTAAGAATGAGCAAACTGGAACTTTCGAATTGAGAAACGTGTTCCAAGCCACACAGCGGGCAGTGGTAGAGGGTTGGAACCCGATCTAGCTGCTCTCCCCGTGGCCTGCTTTTAGCCATCATGTCCTGTCACCTAACCCTCATAATTCTTGATCTGTGACTGCCGAAGAGGCATAGAGACGGGCCCTCACCGTGATAGCTTTCTGGCTGTGGCAAAGGCACATCCTCAGCTCATCTTTTGGGGTACGGGACCCACGTTGTGACAAGCCTGGATTCGTATACCTGGCAGAGGGGGTCGGCTCACCGAGCCTCGAGGACTGTCACCCTCCCCAGCACTTGCATAGCCTCCATCAGGGCTGTCTCTGGCCACTTCTACACCCCCTGCCAGGCACAGTCAGTCAGTATGAAGGCATCTGATTAAGAGCAGGATTCACGCAGCCACCAGCGGGAGGAGGCACACCAGAGCCCCTCCCCCAGCAGCTCCGAGGCCAGCGTGCTGGTCAGACACAGGCTCGTTCACCAGTAGAGCCTGTGGCCTGACGTGCTGGTAAACCTGAATGAGATTAAAGAGGGAAACCAGAGAAAACACAGATGAGGTGGGATGGGAAGCAGTCATCAGCCAAGGGCCTACACAGAACAAAAAGAGGAACACCTGCCTGTTCCTGCCTCCTTGTCCGATGATAAACGATGGTTTGGGGTGACTTCTCATGTGAGTTTGGCAAGCAACAGACCCTGTGCAGATTTGTTTCATAGGCAAGGGTACAAGTTAGATACAGAGGCTTTGGGTGCCACTTCTCAGCAGCAGGCCTCTTATTGCACTTTGGAATCACCTTGGGAGATGAAAATTATGGGGATTTTTATTTAATTGGTGTGGGATGCAGCTTAGGTACAGAGACCTTTTTTTTTTTTTTTCTTTTTGTAAGTTTATTTGAGAGAGAATCCCAAGCAGAATCCATGCTGTCAGCACAGAGCCTGACACAGGGCTCGATCCCACAAACTGTGAGGTCATGACCTGAGCTGAAATCAAGAGTCAGATGCTTAACCGGCTGAGCCACCCAGGCATCCCAGTAGGGAGACCTTTTTAAAGTCCCCAGGTGATTCTAAAACTCAGCAGTGTTTGAGAACCACTGCTCAGGAGCCTGTCGGCTACGATTGGAATCCGGCTTTTACAAGCTCTGTAATTTAATAGAACAACTGTTTGGAGTCTTACCTAAAAATAGCAAACAATAATACCTAACTGATGGACTTATAAGCATTAGTGTCTCAAATGTCCCGGCCTATAGAAGGTGCTTTCAAAAAACAAAACTCATGGCTATTATTATTATTGTTAAGGTTCCTTTTCAGGCCCCCAATAAATGAAACTTAATTGGGAAATGGAAAAGAGGGAGATGAAGCAGAATGGAAAGAACAAGCCAGACAGGAAGAATTTCCTGTGGAATATGGGCCCTTAACCAGGGATTCATGAATGGCTCTTATGGGGAAGAGGGAAGGGCTTTAAACCCCCTGAAATCATATGTAAATTGCTATGAAATGTCATGCATGGTGGGAAAGTCTATTCTGTTACTTTTGGGGATCCGGCCTCCATCCCCATCTGACCTCTAGTTCCTGGAAAACCCTTCTTGCCTTACTCTCTTGTCCACAGTCGTCCCCACGGGAGTGCCCCCTATTCCTTCCTACCGTGAGGTCCCTTCAATCTAGCAGCTCTGTAGCTTTTGCAGTGCATTTGAGGCACAGGAACCCTTGGCAAGTTTGGGTGGTCCTGTGTCTGGAGGAACGTGATTTTCCTCCATAAATCTTCCATTCATTGCCTTGGTGCTGCTTAGGATCCTCAGACCACAATCCTCTCCAAAACCTTCTCTTAACTCCTCGCTTATTCTCAAAGAGAAGAAGCCCCATTGTATAATCTCCTCATGAAACTTGGGAAAACGAAAGCCAGAAGACAAATGTTGGGCAGGGCAACCCTGTAGATTGGTCCCATACCAGCTCAGAGAGACAGCTCCCAGAGTGACTGCACTCTTCATGCTGAGTGCCACCAGCAGAGGGCCCTGCCATTCCTCTTGCCAGAAGGAGAGTATGTAGATCTTGCCAAACCAAACCATGAGCTTGGTCACAGTGTTGCTGAGAAAAAGAGGCAATTCTGGTAGTCATCTACCATGAAAGCAAAGGCTTTGAGTAAAACTCAATACCTTTTGGCCTTTGGGGAAATTAGAGATTATTAACCGATCACCAGGGAGTGCATTTAATATTAAATTTGAAAAGTCATCACCCTGTGTTCATCAGCACAAAATAAAATTCTTCTAGAATTCTGCAATACATTTTTTTTGAGAGAGAGAGAGAAAGGCAGAGCATGAGCATGTGCACCAGCTGGGAGGGGCAGAGGGAGAGGGAGAATCTTAAGCAGGCTCCAAGCCCAGCTCCGAGCCCAAGGCGGGGCTGGATCTTGATCTGAGACAAAATCAAGAGTTGGAGGCCTAACCAACTGAGCCAGCCAGGCACCCCTGCACTACTTCTTTTAAAGGGGCAGTTTCTCAGAGCTCCAAGTATTTGTCTTTGATAAGGTTCTCTTTGATAAGGGATGCTAAGCAAACCATGAAATGTAGGGTATGATAGGCTTTGTTTTACCACAAAAACATGAATACAAAGGTGATTAAAAGCAGAGGGCAATTGGGGCTCTTGGGTGGCTCAGGTGGTTAAGAGTCCAACTTTTGATTTCAGCTCAGGTCATGACCTCATGGTTTGTGAGATCGAGCCCTGCGTCGGGCTCTGTGCTGACCGTGTAAAGCCTCTCCTATCTCTGCCCCTTCCCAACTCATGTGCTTGCATGCTCTCTCTCTCTCTCTCTCTTTCAAAATAAGTAAATAAACTTAAAAAAAAAAATAGAGGACAATTTCCTTAATGTCCCAAAGAGGAAATGAAAACATAAATTAAAGTTTGGGAGCCAGTTTGAATAGTGAAACTTTTACGGCTATCTCCAGAAGCATCAATGATTTACTGATACTTGCTCTATTGATTTAGTTAACCTACATTTAAAGAATAATATATAACTTAGAAACCTGTCACATTTTATGAAACAGTTTTATTCAAATTCTTTTTTATTTTTTTATTAAAATATTTTTTGAGTTTATTTATTTTGAGAGAGAGAGAGAGAGAGAGAGAAAGAGACTACAAACAGGGTAGGGGCAGAGAGAGAATCCCAAGCTGGCTCTTCACTGTTATGAACCGTGAGATCATGACCTGAGCCAAGATCTAGAGGCCAACATTTAACCAACTGGGCCAAACAGGTGCCTCTTTAAATTCTTATAATTCATCTTTGACATAGTGTCTTTCTCATTACTAAAGTTACATTTTAGCTCATCTCACACCGTTTATCAGGGGAATTCTTTGCCACTACCATCAAAGTGGAGATACAGCGCTTTTTAAATCCGTATATGTGAGATTGTCCTTGGAAATTTTATCCCAAGCCATAGATATTGATTCTCATAACATTAGAAATAGCTACACAAGTGACTGCCACTGTGTTGCCTCCCATTTTCAATTCTGTTTTTAATTAAAATTTTTATTTCAAGGTAATGGCAGATCTGTATGTAGTTGTAAGGAGCCCGCCTGCTTTTTGATTGATACATTTTAATTTTTTTTTTTTTTTTTTTAGTGAGACTTTTATTTAAAAAAATTTTTTTTTCAACGTTTATTTTTATTTTTTGGGGGACAGAGAGAGACAGAGCATGAACGGGGTAGGGGCAGAGAGAGAGGGAGACACAGAATCGGAAACAGGCTCCAGGCTCCGAGCCATCAGCCCAGAGCCTGATACGGGGCTCGAACTCACGGACCGCGAGATCGTGACCTGGCTGAAGTCGGACGCTTAACCGACTGCGCCACCCAGGCGCCCCGATACATTTTAATTTTTTAACGTTAGATATTGAATTTAAAAACCCACCCAGTAGTACTCAAATCTGTATCAGATAGGCAAGGGGAGTTTTAAAAAAAATATTTAATATACTTTCATCAGTTTCTTACATTAGTACCAGTTATTCATGCTTGTATACTACTTTGCTGTTTTGCAAACTGGAAGATTTAAACTAAAAACTCCTTTTGTAAATTTAACCTATATTTACCCTTGCCACTGCTCTTCATTTCTTCCTCGATTTCTCTGTTTTGCCTTGGGATTTTTTTTTTTTTCTGGTGCCTGAAGAACTCTGTTTAATATTTTTCTTGTTGAGCTTTTGGCAAAGAGTTCTCGCATACTGTTTGTTCATTGTTTGCTTGTTGTAAGTGCTTTTCTTTCACAGTCACTTTTATAGGATAGTTTTGCTAGATACCAAATTCCAAGTTGTCAGTTGCTTTCTTTCAGTTTTGGTTTCCATCATTACTGTTGAGAAGTCACAGGTCTGTCTTATTGTTGCTATTTCACATGTAATTGTCCATCCTTCCCTCCCTCCCTTCCTTCCTTCTTTCCTTTCTTCCTTCCTTCCTTCCCCTTTTCCTTCCTTCCCTTTCTTATTGTTTGAGGAGGCTGCTTTAAAATGTTTTTTGGAATTTTCATTAAGATGTTCCTACATGTAGGTTTTCTCTACTTTTTTCCTGCTTGGTATTTTATAGCACTTATTGAATCTGTGGGTTGATGTTTTTTGTCAGTTTGGGAACATTATTGGCTATTCTCTCTTCAAATAGTGCTTCTTGTGTGTTCCCTCTCTCCACCCCTTTGAGATCATAAATGGGTATTAGAACTTTTTATTGTGTCCCTATGCTTTTTATGTGCTTTTCTCAAACCTCTGTCTTCTTTGCTCACCAAGCATCAGCCTGGATATTTTCTATTGACCTAACTTTCAACTCTGTTAAATTCATCTACTGTGTTCTTAATTTCAGTTATTGTCCTTTTTAGTTCTAGGATTTCCACTCAATTGGTTTATTTGTTTTAATAGATTCCAGCTCTGTATGTCTTCTCATTTATTTTCATGAGCACAATAATTACAATTATTTTAATGTTCAAATCTGGTAACTCAAATAATAATATGCTAGAAGTGTGTTTTCTGTGGGCATATTTCTATTGTCTTTTTTTCCCCTTGGTCCTTTTTATTAGTATATTTGATAAGCATTAGTTGAATGATGAACAATATATGTAAAAATTACGGAAGATCTGGATGACCATGTTTTTCTCTTGTGAAGGTTTTCCCTGTCCTCTGGTGTGCAGCCTGCGTGAATGCAGAACATTATACCCCAGTCAGGGCAGAACTGACACTAAGCTGGATTGCAGTTTGTATTAGCCTCAGACTACCTCTGATTTATCCTAACCCCCAGACTGTAGCTCTGAGGAAACTTTCTATGGGCCTTCCTTCTTGGTGGGGTCCGGAATCCAATTTTTGCCTCTCTAGCGTGGGGAGACTACCCAAACATCTTCTATGATTTTCAAGAGCTCTCTGCTTAATTTCCTAGTCTCCTGTCCTGTGCAGTTTAGCGACTTGGCACATGCCTTGGAAGGAATACTACATTGTCTGGCTCACTTGTCTGTGCTTCCCTACTCTCTGGAAGTTTTCCCATAAGCCCTGGATATCTTTGCAGCACCAAACACCAATTTCTGTTTCTCTAACTTCATAAGATTGCCAAAAGCTGTGCGTATGTGCCTTTGTCCCTGCGTATGTGCCTCTGCTAGGATGATCACCCTCTGCTCCCAGTTGAGAACTAGCTCTGAGGGAACAGTGGCTCACTGATCACCAGCTCACCTTCTTTGTGTTCTCTTCACTGAGATTTCTGCTCCTGAAGCGCTCGCTGGCTGCCCCATCAGCAGTCTCCAATACCTTCAAGAGGTCTTCTGTTTGTTTTTTAAATTTTATACAGTTTCACATTGTTCTTGGCTAGAACACTGGCTTGCCACAAGCTACAACATCTTGTCAGAAACAGGAATATCTGTATTTCCTCTTCAAATAATCCTTCGGGGGTCTACTGACCTGGTTATTCCTTGCATTTTTGAGCTTGTAACTCCAGTAGTCATTACGAAATCTAGATGTGGGTTTTGTTTGTGTTTTGCTAATTCGGTCAGATGAATTCTATCACTGCCCCAAACTAGTATTGATTAAAGTCATTTTGGGATGATTACCCAACAAGTCATGTGTTATTGAAATCAATTGAGATCCTACTCCATACTATAGGAGACCTTGTAAGGACTTGAACATAAGAGGGCCTCCTCTTTTCTGAGGCTACATTTTCTGAGGGGAGGAAGCTCAATTCATTTGAGGCAGACATGGTAATTAGCACACATAGACCATAAGCAGAGTTGTGAAATAGACAAACTGTGTCTCCATGGTGGCTGCAACTCATTTCTGCTTTATTTTGCTGCCTCCTCACTAGGGGCAAATGGCTAGTGCACCTCAGCTTGGCAGGTGTGGCCAGAGACCCAGGCCTCAGAGCTGAACACCTTCCCAAATTTTTTCTAATGAGACTTAGCAGTTTGTGTGTACCTCAGCGACTTTCTTTCCCTGAGATTGACCCCACAAGGCAATGGCTTCATGGACTGCTAAACCTGGGGTCACTCACAGCCACACATTTGCCAGCGAAATAGAGGTTGATGTCAGGGGAAGCACCTTCTTCTGTTTCTCTGGTCCTTCTCTGGTACCGCAGTGGTACAATACAGTGTAATTGGACAAGGCATTAGGAGACCTGGAATTTGTGTCTTTTGCCTATTAAGTGAGTCTGTCATATCTGGCCCTCTTTTCTTGCCTTTGAAAATAAATGAAACATTTGAATCCAGACCACACAAACTGATTGACTCCTGCTGGGTTTATTGATTCAAAAGTGTGAAAAAGCATTTTTTTTGCCCTCCCAAGAGACATGTGGTTTATCCAAGATGTTATTTTAATGGCAGAGTTTGTCATGGCTCAGAATTGGGTGCTATCAAAAGTCAGCAGAACTGGAGAAACATAAATAGATCTTGCTTGGTGAGAAAAAGAAAATCACTGGTTTAGGAACCCTCACACAGCAGGAGAGCATGTCTGGTGATATTTCAGGCTCTGTACCTGTTACTAAATATCACCAGACTGGAGCTGTGTGAATAGATTTTTAATCATGTGTTCCCAAGGTCACGGTCACTCCATTTCCAAGACAATGGAATAACATGACCTGCTTTTATGATAACAGAGTGAGGGGAAGACAGAAGAAACAGTGCCCTAACAGTTTATTACTGGCATGAACTGGGACTTGAGTTTGAGTTTTCCCTCTAGCTGTGTTCGCCATTTGGCTTACTAGGGAATAAAAGAGAATGCCGACTCTTAATATGGATTTCTCATGCCCTCACTCATCATCACCTCGGATTCTGAGTACATTTATCATGAGGTTGTCCCTCAAAGCCACATTCTCTAAACAGTCTGTTTTACTTATTAGCTGCATTGCCCTGTACTTATTCACTAAAATAGGGATAAGATTACACCTTGCCCTGGCTGGCTTACACAGGGTTCATGAGACCTAACTGACCAACAAGATGAAAAGTACTTTGTAAAATATGAAGTTATTTAAAAAAATTGATAGGCCTTTTTGGAACACTTAGAGTATACGATGATAAATTAAAGTATTGTTGGTTTAATAATTTAAACTATTAGAGTTAATAGAAATACTTACTGAGATGTCCATACTTTTGTACCACTTTGTACCTCTGGACCCCACCACTGGCTTGACTTGAGAACCGATAAATAGCTTCTTAATGACAGCAATGCCAATGGGGAGTTGCCTTTGAAGCAGGGGTTTGTATTATCTTGGAAGTTTGGTATTGATATAATGTCAACCTGCCGTTCAGGAAGCTTTTCCAACATGGGTCCTTAACTTGGGCCAAAGTGGACTATTTGTTCTCTGATGGTACATGGAAACTTGGACGTCTTTCAAGGTCTCTGCCATATTTATTCTTCTCCATCTCTCTCTCTCTCTCTCTCTCTCTCTCTCTCTCTCTCTCTCTCGTCTCTCCACCTTTAATCATCATTGTCCTCATCATCTCTAACAAGTAGCACTTATAGCAGGCAACCTTATTTGTGCTCTCTGTATGTCGAATTTATTTAATTCTTTCAACAGCCTCCTTTTAAAGACAAGGAATCTGAGACTCAGGGCAGTTGAGGAACTTGTCCATATTCCCATAGCTAGTAAATTGTAAAGCAGGGGTTTAAACCAAAGTAGTCTGGATCCAGAGTTCACTTCTTAACAATTCTACTGAACTGCCTGTCTGACATTGCTTCATGTGCCTGGTTCCAGGCATCTCCAGAGACAGTAGAAATTTCTCAATGTCTGTCTACTCCCTTGAGGGCTTGAAGAATACCAAGACTCCATTCAGGAGCATTTTCTCCGTGTCTGAGCCCGTTCAGGCTGCTATAACAAAATACCATAAACCGGGTGGTTTAAGCAACAGAAATGTGTTCTGGAGGCTAGAAGTCTGAGATCAGGTGCCCGTATGGTTGGTGTCTGGTGAGAACCCTCTTCTGGCTTGCAGATGGCCCTCTTCCCGCTGTGTCTTCACATGGCAGTTCTTTCTTATTAAAGAAAGAACTTATTAAAGAATGACCCCACCCCTGAATGTCACCTTACTGGAGAGTGGGGTTTCAGCATATGCATTTGGCACACGCCTGCAGCCCGCAGTACCCAGCATCACTGACTTCTCTTCAATGACAGTCTGTCCTTCTAAAGCTTTCCCTTTCCTTAAAGAGGCCAGAATGGTCAGGAACTTTGGGAGGAAATGCAGAACCACCAGCACGGCTCCGGTGGGGACATGTGGGGACCCAGCACCATATGGGATCCAGAGAGCGGAGGGAGGGGATCCAGGGGAGGAAACAGCTGGGCAGCCAAGGTCTGGGTCTCTCGAGAACCTCCACCACTGCGGTCCCATCTACTTCAGCCAGACAGAGCCATAGATGAGCAGAAAGTCGGGGCAGCCTCAGAACTGACAGCCAGCCAGGCGAGCCCATACCATCTCCATAGGGCCCCCCCCCCCCGTGCCCTCAGGGGCTGGCAAGAAAGTGCAGGACACTCAGGCCCCAGCTAGATGGGAGGGGTTGATAACTTGGAGACCACAGAGACCCCAGGGCTCACTCCTGTTCTCCCCACCCCAGCCCCGATCTTTTGAGCAGGAAGGAGGTTAGGTGCGGGATGGAGTGGCTGAAACCCAGAGGTCTCATCTTGGGTCCATATTCAGCAATGAGGAGTATGTGTTTGGTCCATGCCCCAAAGACATTGGCACGTGTGTTCTGCCCCAGACAGGGATGACCTGGGACCTGTAGGGGGAGCAGGGAGGTTGCTGAGTGGATCCAGTTGTGGAAAACTAAGGATGGTATAAGCAAAAGAAAAAGCCCCAGAAACGCACACGTGAACCTTTCTTTTGGCCCCCTGCATGCTCTACTTTAACAATTTCTGCCCATCTTTTCTAGCAGCAGTGTCCTTGTCAAACGGATGTTCAGGCCCATGGAAGAGGAGTTTGGCCCAGCACCTTCTAAGCAGATGAAAGAAGAAGGGATGAAGCGAGGTATCTCCTCACTGGCATTGCCAAGGTTACCCACCCTCCCATCATGAATGGTGGGGGCGCTTCACGGGACGACCGTGCAGCCCCGCCCAGGCCCTGTGCTTCAGGGCTGGCCTGGGGATTGTTTATTGACACAGGAAAGTCCACAGTCTTTTCCTTCACTTTCAGTCGTATCCTTGTAAGCACCATAAGCAAACATTTATTCTTTCTGGGCACCGGTTCTCTCCTTTGCCTTGGGAGAAACGTAACCAGTGAGGTCAGAGGTTAAAAAGAAACTTGTGCTGCGTATGTGACAATAGCATCTCATAAGAATCGTTCCGTAGATGCAAAGGATTAACCTCGTCCAAATAACGTGAGTTCTGACCTCACAACTGACTTTCTCGCAGTCAGGGATCTTACTCCACTTCATCAAGAGAGTAAAAAACAAAGCGAGAGTGTGTCAATGTCTTGCTCAGCATGTCGAGGCTCTACGTGACTCACTGGCCTTCCTTGGAGCAAGAGGAAAGTGTGGGGAATGGCCGTTTCCCCCCATATCCTGCTATAGCCAACACCAGGAGCTTCCAGAGATCTTAGACATATGGTACCGGAATTTCAGTGAGTCAGGTTACCAGGTTAAATATGTTCACCATCCACACAGGCTTGAGTTGTTTGCTAATGAGACATTTTCTTTTCTGTTTGTTGTAATGGGATTTGCATAATGGTCAAGAGCATCCCCTCTGTAGCCTACCTCAGCCCTTCAGAGTTGTATGACCTTGGGAAGAACCCCCTGCCCCTTCAAGTCCTCATTTGTAAAAGAGGGCTGACAAGAGTTCCTACCTTTAGAGTCCCTGTGAGGACCGGTGAACTTTAATGTATGTAAAACACTTAACTTAGGTGCCTAGCACATAGTTAAGCACCCTGTTCACTATTGTAGCTGTGAGTTTTATTATTAGGTCTGCATCTAGTTACGGTCTATTCATCGTGAATAAGTAATTCGTGTTTCAAAATGGAAAGAGCATGAATACCTGGGTGGTGTTAATTACATTAGCAACATTTATACCTTTAAAAGACTGGCTGATTTCACAGGCTTACCATGAAACATTCAAGTGCATTTTGAGCACCATTCCCGCGTGCCTTTTATATCGCATACTTCAGAATGAAGGCAGAATTATATGGAAATGAAGGATCACACAGGCGACAGGAATTGTAACTCCCATCCATATCTAGTGCATGCTGGCTAGTCCAATGGTTGTGTTTTTCAGATTAGTTTGAGACTGTGAGGTCAGTACAAAAATTGCCACTGGGAATTTTATCGGGCTGGGACAAAAAAGCAAGTCTGCGGCCTTCGAAACATCTAAATCATAGAGACACATGAGGGCGCTGCAACCCACCAGCAATAGAGAAATGTTCTCCTGGGAGTGGCTTTTCTTTGGAAAAAGGGCAGTGGAGTTACTGAGCCCCTCGCCTGGAGCTCCCAGTCTGAGCTGGTCTTTGACAAACAGGAGGAATCAGGGTCAGTGATGGTTGCTATTGTTTATTCCTTGGAAGTTCTCCAGGAGAGAAAATGATCGTAATTATCACCAATGCCATTCTTTGTTGTTCTGCCTTGGTAGCTACTTCTCTGGGTGGCTCCGTGGGAGTCACTTGGAGCCTGCCCCTGTGGCCGTCTGCCTCTCCTGTGGTGTCTGGAATGCAAGATGGTCCTTAATGCTGTCGTTAATGGAGTTGATTATTTGAGTGTCGTCCCTCAGATGCACAGTGACAGAAGCGGACGCCCTGGGGCAGGCTGTGGGGGTGTGCTGTAAGCCCAGCATGCCCTGTGTGACTGTCAGCATGCCCAGCCGGGGGGGGGGGGGGGGGCGGGGGACGGTGGCATGACCCTGTTTCTCCCACAGCCCGTCAACACGCCTCCATCCCGCCTTTAACCCCTTACGGTGACACTTGGGGCAAGAGTATCAGCCATGCTCTTTCAAAGACAATGATTTTAAAAGAAGTTTGTAAACCCAATGGAAGCAGTACTCATTTTAATAGAATATGTTTGGGGTTTCCTTAGTGTCAGCCTGCTGGAAAGTACATTTTTCTGTTGGTGGCTGCAGGAAGAAGTTATAGAAGGTTCGCTGTAACAGCCGCCATATTTTAAAATTGAATTTTCCTCATCTAGTTGTACCTGGGGGGGGACCTGTGGTCTAATTGTTTCTCATTGTACTGCTGACGCTGAGTCCTCTTACATTGCCGTTAGGTCACCAGATCATTTTAGCTGAAATGGAAACTATCAAATATTCCTTCCAAAGGACTAAGTTTTGACATCTTTGGAGACACGCTCAATGTGTTTATTTAATTGGTAGTTTATTTTTATACTTGGTAAAGAGAAGAAACTTTGCAATACTTCAGGGTTGTTTTTTTTTCTTTTTTGTCGTGCACAAACTGAACATCTGCTGTCTACAGAAAGAAAATGTAGGCAGAACCCATGTGCATTCACGTAGACTCTGCCTTTATAAAGCAAGCAGCTTTAATGACGTCCTTGGGGACTGGGGAGGGGTGGGAAGAAGGGGCAGGAGTTTGAGTTAGAGTGGGGTTTCATTTTCTGGCTCCAACTTCATTCTTTCTGGTGGTGACTGTAGCTCTCTTGACTATGGTCAGAGGCTTAGCAGAGTTTCTTTTTTCTTTTTCTTTTTTAAAGTTTATTTCTTTATTTTGAGAGAGTGGGTGGGAGGGGCAAAGAGAGAGAGAGAGACAGAGCTCTGGTGTGGGGCTTGAACTCACGAACCATGAGATCATGACCTGAGCTGACATCGAGTTGGACGCTTAACTGAGTCACCCAGGCGCCCCTCAGCAGGGTTTCTTGACTGTACATTCTTCCTGGAATAGCCAGGTGCAGGGGGCTTCAGTCTTGGCCTTGTCCCTCCGTCTGAAGTTAGAGCCAGAAACCACATCATTGGAAGGAGAGAGAAAGCGCAGTCAGCTCAGGGGGTGGAGGGTCACATCGGAATGAGGTCCCCAGTGTTTCTGGGCCATGTCCCAGAGTAGTGGGTGTAGGGAAGGGTCTGCTGTGACAGAGTGTCTTCTCCTCTCTGATGGTGTCTGGGGTCCCGACCATCTCTCCTAGTCAGCGCATCAGCAAACTGGGACGTTCCATTATAGACAAGTGAACACAAAGCTGGGCTTACCTCCACTGAGGAAACTAGAACCGCGACAGGTGCTTCATCGCGGCATGTGCCGGGGGTGGACCGGTGCTCGCTGGGTGCCGGGCACGGTGCTAAGCGCCCCACGTGGGTGCTATTTATTTAAGTCTCACGGCAACATTATTATCCCCGTTTTCCAGGGAAAATCAACGCTTGGAGAGGCTAAGTGAGCAGGGCCCCACAGGAGGCTGAACTGGGGTCAAAGCCAGGCCTGTCATACTCCACATCCTCCTCTTCTCCCTCGGCTTGCCTCTGACAGGCACCGGCTCCCTCCCGGGCCTTTGCACATGCTGGTCTGTCTGGCTGGAGTTGCTCTCCCTGCCCTCTCCCCCCACCTCCCCGCCTCCGGGAAAAGCCCAGGCCCTGTAAGCACTCTCTCATGTCTTTTTCCTTCTGAACTCATCCAGCCCCGGATGGCTATCTGCTTATTTGAGGAATGCCTCAAATTCCTGCCTCCCTAAGTGACTACAGATTCCTTAAGGGCAGACCATGCCTTAATTCAGGGCTGCACCTCAGCTCGTAGCACACAGCCTCAGGGGTATTTGCAATATTTGTTGAATGATCAGATGAATACATAGGAGTCAGAGGTCACAGAAGGAGATGTATCATGGGCCCACCTGGAGAAATCCACTGTGAATAGTGTGGGACAGCATCACAGCCTGCTAAGTGTAGCCTAGTTGTCAGTATACCCCATCGAGGGGCCTTGGCCCCCCGGCTGCTGGTCATCTGTGGAGGTGCATCAGTCACCCTTGTAGGGGTCATCAGGGTCCGGGGTCCGCGACCTCGCAGATACTGTCAGCCTCTGGCAGGTGTGTGTCAGGAAGTGGCCGGGAGTGGTGGCAGCTGTGTGGGCTCCTGGGTCACCGCCTCGCCTCTGCTTCTCTTTCAGTGCTTTTGTACGTGCGGAAGGAGACGGACGACGTGTTCGACGCTTTGATGTTGAAATCCCCCACGGTGAAGGGCCTGATGGAAGCGGTAAGCAGGGGGACCCGTCAGCCTCTGGGAAACCTGCTTGTGTTCTCCTGAGCTGGAGTCCGTTCATTAAAATGCAGCCTTCCAGATGGCTCCAGAATGAGCTTTATAAAGAAAAAAAACAAAAACAAAAACAGATTTAGGGAAACACTGATCTGACCTCCATCACTGTCAGGGCCTCTTAGCATCTTAAGGAGAAGGAAACTTTAGACAAACTGCCAATTCCTGTCAATTTAAGGCTAATCAGAGTAAGATTGCCGTACAGGAAGGTTAATCTGTGAGTTTCCATTGGTCTCTGCATGAAACCAAATTAGATACGTCTAACTTCCAAATATGCACAGAACAAAAACAATTAGGAAGTGTCTTGCGAGCTGTGATAGTGAAATCCAAAATAAAAATATGACCTCACGTATATATCTGAGGTTACTATCGGAGGTTATCTAAGGTGATGTATGTATATATATATCAGATGTAAGAGATATCTGAAGTCTCTCCCTCCCTTCTCATCCCTAATTTAGTCGATCATGGTGGAACCTGGGCTCAGGAAAAGTTATTTTATATTTTATCCATCTGAATATGACTTTAATATGACTCTACTTTGAATATGATTTCTCACTGCCACTTTGTTTTGTTTTGTTTTTGTTTTTTGAGTACAACTGTGTTATAGAGGATCTGGGTTTTCTATGGTGATGGAGACACTGCCAGGGGACCATCCCAACTCATTTGTGGGTCTGCAAAATGGCTACATTGGAACAGCATCTTGGGTTGTGAGGCAAAACGTTAAAATGTATAGGATAGTGGAATCTCTAAGTGGAATCATACAATATGTGGTCTTTTGTGGCTGGTTTCTCACACTCAGCATAATGTTTCAAACATGGTGTAGTATAATTAGGACTCCATTCTTTTTGATGGCCGAATAATATTCCGTTGTATGGATATACCATATTTTGTTTTTCCAAATTCATCAGCTGATCGATTTTTGGAGTTTTTCCACCCTCTGGCTGTTTGGAATAGTGCTGCTGTGAACATTCATGTGCAAGTTTTTATTTGAACTTTTGTTTTCACCCACTGAGTAACCTCTGCCAACCCTCCCCCACCATAGGAGAGTTGAACTTCTGATATCTCACAGGGGAGTTCATTACACATTCCTTGCTTTGCTTGGCTGGGGGTCTGGGGGAGAGTAGTGCACGCAGAGGAAAAAACGATTGGCAAACATGAGTGACTGGGCGCCTATCATGACTGTGTGGTGTCACAAATGGCACTCAGAGTCTTTTGTTTCCTTCCTTGTAAACTGTGGACAGTGCCTACCTTGGAAAATTTTTCTGTTTGTTTGTACTGCCCTTGACCTCTCACTATCTTAGAAAGAACTCTTGATCACAACAAAGAAGAATGGAATTATTGTTCAACCTGTGTCATATTGGGTCGCTTTTCTTCAGGAGCGGATAATTCTTTTACTCGTCCTGAACCTCCCACACCTTCATTTCAATGCCATAATATCATTACACATACAGATGTAGACGCCTGGATAGAAAAAATTAGTTCTCTGTCAGCAGATGTTACTGAATGCCCCCACACTTGGTGTCATTTGGATAAAATAGAATATTCCTCTTTTCATCTGCATATTTGGTATCATGTCAACTAAGCCATCTGTGTAACTTCGGTGATTCACTTTGGCTGCTTTATTCTTTTATTTTTTTTATTTTTTATTTTTTTATTTTTTATTTTTTTTTTTTAACATTTATTTATTTTTGAGACAGAGAGAGACAGAGCATGAACGGGGGAGGGGCAGAGAGAGAGGGAGACACAGAATCGGAAGCAGGCTCCAGGCTCTAAGCCATCAGCCCAGAGCCCGACGCGGGGCTCGAACTCACGGACCGCGAGATCGTGACCTGAGCTAAAGTTGGACGCTTAACCGACTGAGCCACCCAGGCGCCCCAGGCTTCTTTATTCTTACAATTAGGTTTTAAACCTGATTACAGACAGAGATTTTGTGATGATGATGGGGTAGTGGAGTTGACATGAGTTTTTAAAGTTCTTTGGTTTTTCCAAGTGATTTTACTTAGTAATCCTACAAATGAATCTTCAGCTGCGTAGCCTCCTTGCTGGTCTCTGAGTCCCCTAAGGCCTACTCATACCTCAGGGCCTTTGCACCTGTTTCTCCTTCTGTCAGGAGTGTTCTTCGTGTGGACAACGCTCACTCACTCTTTTTTTTAAGTTCATTTATTTATTTTGAGAGACAGTGTGAGCGGGGGAAGAACAGAGAAAGAAGGAGGATCTCAAGCAGGCTTCCTGCTGTCAGTGCAGAGCCCACATGGGGCTCGAACTCACAAGACCGTGAGATCATGATCTGAAGGCTCACTCTCTTATATCCCTCGGGTCTCTGCTTACATGGCCCTTGCTGAGATGGGCCTGGTCATACCTCCTACAGAAATGGCTTTTCTATCGCTGTTCCCTTACTGTGCATTGTTTTACTCCATATTTGACGTATTTAACATTTGCTAGACGTTTATTTTTTTTCTCCTCCCCAGTAGAGTGTAAAGCTCACGAGCACAGGGACTTTGTGTCTTCTGTGTATCCCCAGATCCTTGAGCATAAATATTTGACTGAACTGAGCGCCTGCTATATACAGGCCATCATGCTGAGTGCTGTGGGTGGCATGGTTTCACATGCATTGCTTTATTTGGTCCTTGCAATACCCCCTGGGAACTTGGCATCATCACCATCTTAACAGAGGTGGAGACTGAGGCCCAGAAAGGGGGTCTCCCGAGGGCTGATAGCTCCACAGAGTGGTGACGCCGACTTAAGCCCTTGAGTGTCTTACATCCAATTAGATGTCCACACATGAAAAGCTACTTCCAGAAGAATAAACTTTCCAAGTCATAGCTCACAACAACTGAAGGAAAGAAAAGGAGGCAATAATAAACCATCAAGCAAAAGTACTATGTGTAGGGGTTGACCCCACACAGTCAGGTTCAAATCCTGGCCCTGACACATTTGAGTGATGTGACTTTGGGCAAGTTACTCAACTTCTCTGTACCCCAGTTTCATAATTTCTGAAATAAGAATAATAATAACGTGGGCCATCGTTATAAGGATAATGATATAAAATGAGATGTAGAGTTGTGCTGAAGATTAAATGAGGCCACATACATGGCACCTAAAAGTAACACATAGAAATACTCTATAGATAGATGATAGATTAGATAGATAGATAGATAGATAGATAGATAGAGCATAACTGTAAGTACTACAGGGTAGGGAGGTGGATTGAAATTCCTCCAAGCCAAAGGGGCTAGAGAAAGGGGTAGGGATGTTCTCTGTTGTTCAGTTGGCTGATGCACACAAGGGAAGGGGTTGTTCAGTGGACCTGGTGGCACCCTCTTCAATTCAACTGAGTTGTTCACGCATGGCGATAAACGCCACTGCTTCCTGATTCTCTTGATAGGTCGAATGCAGCCACCGAGGAAGTGTTTGCAAGCCAGAGTCTCCTCCTTTTTAAATGTGTTTCTTAGAACCCACACTGAATAGTTTATAACCCCAAATAGAAGTCACTGCCTTCCAGAGCAGGCTGTCCTGTTGGATGTCTCTAGACAAGGCAGACTGAGTCCTACATTGGTGGAAATCAGTGGGAGTCTCTAAGTTCTGTCTGTCACATACCTGAGGTTTCTGGGCAAAGATAATACTCTACAAAGTAAAAGTCTAAAAATTACAGCTCATCGGGCAACCAACCAGTAACACATTGATGAGATATGTCCAAGATCTAGAATCCTCCTGGGTGTAAAGGAAGTCTTTGGGGTCTTTAAAAATATTAATGATGGGTTTTTAAAAATCATAGAAGTGGATCATCGTGGGGGCTCCCAGGTGGCTCAGTAGGTTAAGCGTCCAACTTTGGCTCAGGTCACGATCTCACGGCTCGTGATTTTGAGCCCCACGTCAGGCTCTGTGCTGGCAGCTTGGAGCCTGGAGCCTGCTTTGGATTCTGTTTCCCCCTCCCTGTGCCCCTCCCTCACTCATGCTCTCTCTCTCTCTCTCTCTCTCAAAAATAAACAAACATTAAAAGAATAAAATTAAGAAAAAAAGAAGTGGATCACTGTTGCAGGTAAATTGAAAAGCACAGATTAAAAAGCAAGCACTCTTACTAAGTGCTGCCTTCAAGAGAACTATCGTGCAGCACGTCTTTTCCTTGCATAGAGAGCAGGGTTTAGGGGTGATATCATCCAGGGCCTGGGCAGAAGGAATCAATGCTTCTATAACCCACTGACAGATGGCCAGCTTCTTCCACATGATATCTTGCACAGTCCCACTTCTTTCCAGGGTTTCTGAATTTGCCAAAACACGCTTCCTCGCCTGGCATGGAGGCAGAGGACGCTGTGTCACTGTGGCGTATTATCAAGCTGCCACTCCCTCTGCCTGTGACAGTTGTGTGGAGGGCAGACATTTGCCCTTCAGTCTCACGTATGCCCATTTTCTCTAAGAGTTCAGAATCTGAAACCAGACTGCCAGATTCTTACCTTTGAAACCCGTCTCTGCCACTTATTAGCAGGGCAGATTATTTAATGACTGTCAGCTCGAGTTGCCTCGCCTGACCAACAGGGCTCAGAAAGGTACCTATTTACTGTAATGATGCGTCTGTTGGATCAGAGTGTTATGTGCCCCTATGATAGGCACTTAGTAACTACTCAATAAATGCTAGCTGCTGCCACCACTCCCAGCAGACCCAAGTCCAGACTGGAATTGTGCTGGCTTTATGCAAATTGCCTCGTTCTGATCGTTATCCACTGATTTGTGAGCCAAGGTACTTGCATTCCTGCTCTGGGGCATTGGGAGTCAAACCTCTGAAAAGACCAAGAATCAGAATCACTTTTCTTTCACAAGAGAGGAACTTACAGATAGGAGTCTGATGGCGTTGGGTAGAAGCATGTCCCTATTTTATTTTAAAAAGAAGTTCCAAACGACACCAACCAAAGTTAAAAAAAAACAAACCCTTTCAGGCCAAGCGAGTCAGAATAATAATCAGGTACAAATAACACATGGTCCAGCCGACAGCAAGTTCTCACGTAGGGAATGCTGATCAGAAATTCTTCCCTTTTTGTGCTGTGGCACGTCTTTGGTAGTGTGATGAAGTCTATGGACCCTGCTCTGAATAAAGTTTTTCAATGTACAAAATAAAAAAACACAGGATTACAAAGGAAACCAATTCTATCGATCACATTGAGGTCCTTAATGAAAAATATTTGTGCTACGGGAATATATGCGCTCCTTATTCATGCACTAACATGATCCATGGGTGGGACTCCTAACTACTGTACTTTCGAAGTCTGATGGATGAACGTAATTGATATTTCGAGATCTGTGCCGTAATTCTAATATGACATGAGAATATCTGTGACTTCCATTGGTAACAAAACTCAGTTACCGCTAAGACTATTGTATGTTCCTGACTGAAGGGAAGGTTAAATTAAACTCCAAGGTTAGCGAAAATAAAGATGTACACTTTCCCACCCCCCCCCACCTCAGTTCATGTGCGTCCTCCGGTCTTCTGCAGACCCCAGGTTAGGGAGCGCTGGCTGAGACCAACCCGGAAGTGCTCAGGGAGTGGCGGCTCCAGGAACGATGCCCAGGGGACCCGCCCCTCCAGCATTGGTTCTGTGCACCAGCTCTGTTGACTGGGTGGGTTTGGAGCCCCACGGGGTGGGGGCCACGGTGAGCTCACTCCTGAGCAACGGCCACACCTCCATCCCTCAGCAAGGCTCCACTCGCAGCGCTCTGCTCTGGGTGCGAACCAGCGCACGTCAGCGTTTCTTTCTCAGTTGGCATGTGCAGGTGTGGACGCCAGGACCCGGCAGATAGCGCAGGTGCCGGGCTTGGGAAGACGAGAGAAAGGAAGTAGAAATTCTCCCAAAGGGCAACGGTATTGAGCCTGGGGAGGCGTGACAAAATCTGCCCATCCTACCTTATTCAGACTATCTCACCGCTTTGGAAATAGCATGACGATGCTCAAAGAAACTTGCTGCTGTTAGAGCTTCTTTAGATAGCTATAACATAGCATCTTCCCCAGACGGTTGCTAAAGGAACTGGAGAGTCTGAGGAAGGGGTGCTGAGCTGTTACACAGCCAGGGTTCCGGGGCCCCCTTATTCCCAGTTTCGCTTTTCCGCGGTGTCACTTACCTGTGGTCACACGTAGTCCAGAAGCAGATGATCCCCTGATGATCTTTGGAAGGTCAATAGCCTGATGCTCAGCTCATTCGTGTCGCTTCATCTCGTCACATAGGCATCTTATCAGCTCACGTTATCACAAAAAGAAGGGTGTGTCCAATACAGTAAGATATTTTGGAGAGAGACCACATGCACATAAGTTTTATTACAGCATATTGTAATAATTTTTCTGTTTTATTATTAGTTATCAATCTCTAACTGTGCCTAATTTATAGATTAAACTTTCTCATAGGTATGTATGTGTACGAAAAAAAACTGTGTGTGTGTGTGTGTGTGTATACATACAGGGTTTGTTACTGTCTGAGGTTTCAGGCATTCACTGGGATCTTGGAGTGTATCCTTATGGATAAAAGGGGACTGCCCTACTTCCAAATAATTAAGCACGTGTGGCAACTTTGAGTTTTGCATTTCTAATGAATTCTGATGTAATTTGGCTTATCTTTGTGACCCAACACATGATAGATTCTCTTTAGGAGATGTGTGTGTGTGTGTGTGTATGAAATATTAAATCTAGCATAGCGACGATATTATTCCTTTGTTCTTACTTGCCTTAGGTGTGTCCAACTCTAAAAGCAAACCGGGAGTATGGGCGACTGCTGTCCTCCTACAGTACTGTGCTTGTTCGTGTGGTGAAGTGTCCCACGATACTTGTTTTTCTTTCAAATCTGCCCACCATCTTGTACTTGGTGCTCAAGTGCTGTGCTGTTGGAGGCCTCAAGTTTAAGATTGCTACACCTTTTCCTACACTGTTTTTTATCATTGCATAATATCCTGTGTAACCTCATCAACCCTAACGCTCACCTTGTTGTCTACAAATGTCCTCACCCCTGCTCTCCTTTGTTTGCTAGCCCTCCAGCCATCCCCTCTTTAGCCTTTGCCTCTGGTGTTTTTCTGCTAAACATCCAGCTGGTTCTCTTTCTTTCTCGTCCTTCTTTTAACTTTTCTTTTTTTCCCTACGCTGACACTCTGGCTTTCGATGGAAAAAGGCAGTTTGTTCTCATTTGGTATAATGACGGATAGACTGGATTTTCTGTCGTCTGTATTTTTCTTTATTATTGATTTTACTTTGCAGTTTCCTCTTGCTGTCTCTTCTGCTTGGCAGACTTATTAACTTGCTGTTTCCCACCTTTTCTGGAAAGTTACTGTTTACGTTTCCTCAGTTATTTCGGTCCCTCCTCATTTCTCTGTGATTTGAAGATGAAATTCCAGCTATGTTTTGCACCAACGCTGTGTAGCTCCCCCCAGCACGAGGCGAGGCCGTGAGAGCTTTGGTTTCTCCCTCTCCTGCCGCCTTCTCTTGCTTAGCCGGAGTGCATCGGGGGTGCTCACCCCTCCGTCCCCACAGACTCCCGACTTCTTGGTGTTGCTGAGATAGTTTGATGCTTTCACTCTAACAAACGATGAGATTTGCTCCCTTAGTGTGTCCTTTTTACTTCGAGAATCTTTATTTGGCCCTTATTTTGCACCCCCATTCCATCTAACTATGTAAACAGCCACACACAGTTACATCCTGATAGATAACTGTCTATCTGTAGTTAAGTATATATCAATATAATATAGATAGATGAAGAGAGGGTGTTTGTATACATTTAAAAATTTATTTATGGCACAATGCTAGTGGTTTGTTGTCTTCCCCCTTCGCCTGGCCGAAACCTCTCTTCTGATGCATTTTCTGTTTAGATAACGTTCTTTTGTGAGTATGTTCCTCCTGGAGTGAACATTTCATTTGGGTGAAATGTTCTCTGAACTTTTGCATTTCCTCGATACCATTTTTTTTTCACCCTGATGCCTGAGGCATAGCTTATTGGTGTACAAGGTTCTTGGGGTGAAGTTCTTTTTTTCAGTAGTCTAGAGAGGTTACTCTGCTATCCTTTGGTTTCTAATGTTGCAGATGGGAAGACCGAAGCCAGGTTTATTCTTCTGTTCCTTTTTTTGGAGGGGGGTGGTGGTGGTAACTTGTTCTGGAAGGTTTCAGAATGTTTTTATTACCCTTTGGAGATCCGGCACTTTGTTCAGAATGGCCAGATGCGTGTCTTTCCTCGTTGATCTCTCCCGGGATTCAGGAGCCCCCCGCTTTGTCCAAAAACCTGGGTCTTTCTTCTATTATTTGTTTAATTATTTCCTCTTCTCCATCAGTTCCTTTTTCTCTGTCTGGGACCCTGGATAGTCACATCTTCTGTGGCCTACCTCTGTTCTTCAAATCTCTCTGTTCGCTTTTGTTTTTTAAAGCTGCCTTTTTTGTTCACGAGTTCCTCTATGCTCCATGTCTTTGCTCTGCTTTTGAACTTGTTTTTCTAATTGATCTTTCCTAATACTATTGGTTTGCTGTATTGACTACCAGTCTTTCAGTTCATTTACTGAACTTTAGAATGTGTTTAGTTCAGTAATCGTATTTTTGGATCAGAATTTTGCATGTGTGTGCAATCTTCATAAGTGTTTTTTTTAATGTTCTGTTCAAATGGATGCCTACAACACAAGCACCGTTCATCCTCTCCGCTGCCCCCAGGCCATGTCATTTTACATACTGGGCACATTTAGGCTCTGCTGTGGGCACAGGGCGGTCCCATCAGTGATGGAGCAGTGACGAGTGGAAGGCAGGCTGCTGGTTCTCCAGGCTCCTGTTGCCCTCTCAGCCTTCTTTTCTGCTCCTCTGGGCTTATTCTGGGGGTGAGGAGTCCTTCCTGTGCAAGTGGAGGGGTAAGAGGTGGGAATGTGTGCTTGTACGTGGGATAAGCTCTTCCGGGGATCCAGAGCTGTCTGCCTGTGCCCTAGGGCTCCTCCGCCTCTTTTCAGAGCCCCTGTTCCACTGCCCAGCTGCCCCTGTCCCAGAACTCACTTATCCTAGCTGGCTGTGAGTCCCCCCCCAGCCGCTGGGCTCAGAAGAGGCTGGTGGATCGGATTTGGGACAGAGAAGGCAAGACAGACATTGAGGGTAGGTCTCTCCAGAAGCCATCTCCAAACTATGATTGCTTTATATTTGTAAAAGTGAATCACAATCATTGTCAAAAGGAGGACGGGGGGAGGGCAAGCCACTACAGAATGGTACAAAGTGAAAAGTAAAAGAGTCTCGTTTCTGTCCATTCTCCCAGGGTAGCCGCTGTTAATAGATCAATAGATTGGCAGGTCCTTCACATATTTTCTATTTCCTTACATACTTATTTCTTTAAAAACATGAATGGGGTCACACCATATATACTGTTTTGCAAGTTGTTGGCTTTTTCCCCTTTGTGTGTTAAGGACTTTATTTTTCATATAGGCTTGTCACATTTTTAAATGACTGGATGGCTTTCGACTGTGAAGATACCGAAACATGCTTAATGAGTGCTTGTTACATACGGTTTTCTCTATTATGAACAACGATGCTTTGAAAAGCTTTGCGTACGTCTGGGCGTATTTCCGTAGACCAAGTTACTAGCGGTGGAATATGTGGGAATATGCTTTTTAAATTTTAAGAGCTTTTCCTAAATTTCCCTCCAAAAAGCTCGAGCTTGTTATTCTCCACCTATGGAATACGAGATTTGACGTTTTTCACGCTCTAGCTGACATATTATCATATTATCATTCTTCTAGTTTCCGTGAGCCTGATAACATAAAAGTAACATCCTACTGGTTTAATTTGAAATTTTAAAGTGAGGAGTGAGGTGGTACATTTCTTCATGCACTTACTGTCCTCTCGTGCTTTTCTCTGGGAGTTACTTCTTCACGCTGGGTTCTTCCTTTTCCCATTGACAAGAAAGTTTCATAGTATATTGTCTGTCTTCCGCTTCTTATGGTGGATTTTGCTCTACCGGTATTTGTAATTCTCTGTTGTTTGATCAACCTTTTGCCCTTGTTTCTTCAGGTTTCATGTCTTCATTGGAATGATCTTCCCTCCTTGAAGATGACATCAATACAAAGAACTGACCCCTGGTTTCTTCTTATACTTTTATGGTTTCAGCCTTCACGTGTAAATCTTTGCTCTATCTGAAATTTATTCTGATGTCAGAAGTAGAGAAGGGATCCAGCTTAACTTGTTGAATTTTTTCTATATGGCTACTTATTTAACCCAACATGGGGGCCGGGGTCCATTTTCTTTCCGGCTAATCTGAGATGATACCTTTATTGTAGATTAAATTACCATGTGGCTGAATCTTTCGTTGAATGACTCAAGGTTTAGGCACAGGAGAGCCTTGCAGCTGAGGCATATTGGGAGCTTGACTCCTGAGTGAAGGATACGGGCACCCAGGAGAATCTCCACGAGACTGAGAGCGGAGGTTTCTCTCTTGCCTCTGCTTAGCCTCCCCTTCCATGCTCATCTGCCTTTCTGTTATTGGTGTTACAGATATCTGAGAAATACGGATTGCCTGTGGAGAAGATCGCAAAGCTTTACAAGAAAAGCAAAAAAGGGTAAGAAAGAAACAACTTAAACTGACTTCCAAATCAGAGAAGTCTACATAGTCCCTTTAAAAAAAAAAAAATGGTGTCTGCCTTTTGTTAGTTCTGTTTCCACCTTTTATAAAAACTGTGTGTCATCCTTACAAAGGATTGCTGAGCAGCTTGCAAACGCAGTGCATTTTGAAGATCTTTAATAAGATAGGGAGGGAGGGAGACAGTGCATTGTCATGATGCCGCCTGAGATGTCCTATTGCAATGTCAGAGTGGTGGGATAGAAGGGTCTGGAAGGGGTGAGGACACTGGGGAGAGTGGCAAAGTCAGCTCTGCCAAGTGTGGAGTGTGTAAAGAATCACATGCTACTCTGGGGTTGGTTTCAGGGTGACACATGAAGAACCAGAAGCGCTCAGGGTATAGCAAATTCTTCTGAGGTGAATATTAACACAATGATCTAAATGACCGTTGGACCTGCTTATTCTCAGCGTTAAGAACAATAACTCGTTCATGAGGCGTTCAGTAGGTTCTGGGCCCCCTGCAAGTGCTTTATATACACTGCTCTGTTATTCCTCCCCACGCTACCACCCCCCAGCCTTCCTAGGGCTTCCTGTGTATGAGGGTCTAAGAGTAGAGGCTGCGGGAGCTGGATTTAGTCCCAGGAGAGCGTTTCCACCGAGTCAGCTTCTGGAGTTATTTTCCTACAGAAAATAACTTTTTCCTAAAGAAAACGGGTCTTTAAACTCTTCTCTGAGCCTCTGTCATAAAGGAGATTGATTTGCTGAGACGCTCAGGCTTTCTGAGTGATGGGTCTCTTGGTAGAGCAGGAGTCAAATGGGAGACCTTTTCCACTGGAGCCCTGTTGGGACGCTCCCTTAACTGTATGTTACAGTTTTCCTCACAGTCCGTGCAATAGGCTGAGTGTATTCCTTTGAGGATGAGATTTGAGTGGTGTCTCAAGGTCTTACTGCCGAGCAGAAATCCTCAGTGCAGACGTACAGTCTGACGGCAATAACGTTTCACTTCCATCGAACGCCATGTTAAGCCCTGTGCTAAAAACTTTAATCCTTACGACAACCATCTAGAGAGGAGTTGTTTTTCTTATTTTTGCAGAAGAATAAACTGAGGCTCCTAAACTTGCCAGATGACACATAGCTGTCAAATGAGTCAGTTCTTCGATGGCAAACTGAGATCTGTCTGATTTCCAAATGAGGGAGAGACCCTGGAGGTTGTTGGTTCTCTTAAAACTAAATCCACTTGGGATCGTTAGGTCACACGTGGTGAAGGGCGAGCTTCAGAGCCAGGCAAAGCCAATTTCCGATCTAGCTCAGCCACGAACCAGCTGGATGACCTTGGGGAGCTGATTGACCTTCCCTGCACTCAATTTTCTCATTTGCAAGGTGGTGATGGTCACGCCTACCTTCAAGACTGCTGTGAAGAGTAAACACAAGGTCTCTGAAACCCTGAAACACATTACATTCCCAATGGGGTAGCCACAGTTCTTCATCTTCCTCTTCCTCTGACTATGGAGTACTTTTTTTTTTTTTTTTTTTTTTTTGAGAGAGAGAGAGAGACCACAAGCAGGGGAGGAACAGAGAGAGAGAGAATCCCAAGCAGTCTCCACCCTGTCAGCACCGAGCCCTATGTGGGGCTCGAGCTCACGAACCATGAGATCATGACCTGAGCCGAAACCAAGAGTTGGATGCTTAACTGACTGAGCCACCCAGGCGCCCCTGGAGTACTTTTTTAAAGTGTATTTTCAAGAGGCAGTATGGTTTAATGCAAACAGGGGACCCGTGTAGGACCCGGCTCTGTCACTAGCTTACTGTGTGATTTCCGGCTCGTCTCTCTGAGCCATAGTTTTCTAATCTATAAAGCAAGAGGGTTGGGTTGAATGCCTCCGGAGACCTGTTTAATAAGGAGTCATGAGGTTAGTTCTGACCAATTGAGGCTTTGGGTTCTTCAGACTGGTTTCTGCGGGAAGAAAATACTATGAGGGTCTTCTTTTCCTGCCTTACCTCCTCTCTCCTCCACCCTTCCCAGCCTCCCTTGCCAAAGAATGGCTAGGGGAGCCCCCAGCCTGGGTCGGCCCTTGCCCACCGCCTGCTGTTGATGGCATCTTTGTTTCTTACCCCCCACCCTCCTCCCCGGCAGCATCTTGGTGAACATGGACGACAACATCATTGAGCACTACTCGAATGAGGACACCTTCATTCTCAACATGGAGAGCATGGTGGAAGGCTTCAAGATCACGCTCATGGAAATCTGAGCCCTGGTCTCGGCGTCCCCTCAGCAGGGGCCCTCGGTGCATTCCTCCCTGGGAGAGGTGGAAGCCCCGGCCCAGAGCCCAGAGCCCTGCCCCCCCCCCACCCCCCACCCCCCAACCGCTGTTACAGACTGTGCTGGGAGCCGGGCGAGGCACAGAGCCCCGTCCCTTATCAGTGTGTCTGGCCCATCCCCTGGCTCCTGCTGGAGCTAAATCCTGAGCCCCACAGGAAGGCGCGCTGGGCCTGTCAGACACTTATTTATTGCCCACCTGTTTCTGGAGTCCCGGGGTCCAGGCCTGCCAGGACTCTGCAGGACACTGCTGGCCCCAGGTGAGACCGTCCAGAGCCCCCCCTCACCTTTCAAGGGAAACACAGCCAATCTGTTCACCCCGAAGAGCCCGAGAACGCCTCACCTCCGCTTGCCCTGAGCGGCTGGTCAGAACGAGCTGCCGCCCGCTGCCGCCGTCGGGCGGGGTCGGAGGTGGACACCCGCGTCCTGGTCACAAGCCTTCAGGTGTCTCTGGGGAAGGCCGTCCTGCTAAACACGTCTGGGGGTTTCCAGCGAGTGGCCGCCAGGCCTTGTACAGGAAGACATTCGGCTACCGTGTAATTAGTAACCCAGAAGGTACGCCTGGCTATTATGTACATAGTGTTTATAATATGGCAATAATATATTTTACCTGCGGTACGTGGGCATGTTTACTGCCGCTGGCCTAGGGGAGACGCGTAGCTGAGGCTCCGCTTTCTGCGAGAGGTTTGCAGGGGACGCGCCGGGACAGGGAAGTGGCCTTCGGGCTGTCCGGCGACTGCAGGGGTGCCAGCGGGCACGCCCGCCCTGTGGGCCGCCACGCTTGCCTGCCGGTGATGTGCTTTCCGGCCTCTCTCACTCTCTGAACGGTCTCGTCAGCGGGAAAGGTCGGATTGTCTGAGGCCCCAGCTCCTCCAGCTTCGGTGAGCTTTCCGGAGAGACCGCAGGGGGCTTGCGGCTGGGCCCCGTGCTGGGGCCACTGCAGAACTTGGTGATCATGAGGACCCGGCCTCTGTGCAGCGCCTGACAGTTGACAAGTGCGTCTTTCATCTCACGTGGCTCCCCCAAAAGCCCAGCTGCGGTTCTGAGAGTGATGCCAACAGCTTGGCTCCGAATTCACAGGCCGGGGGGCTGCTTCCCGTGGCCACCTCTGCTCCGGGCTGCTGGATTCGGGGGGACGGGGGGAGGGGGTGCCCCCAGAGCCTCCTGGCTCTTCCGAAGGGCAGCCCCTGGAGGAGGACTGGAAGAGAGGAGGCCTGGTCCCCCCGTACATGCTCTGGGAGACGAAGAGTAGAAAAAACGCTTCCCTAAACACTCGCGAAATCATGAACCGTCCTGGGCCGCTGTTCTCTCTGAAGGGACAGGTAGGTGGCCTGGGGGTTTGCGTTCGCCCTTGTGGGTTGAAGCACTGGCCTTCAGGTAGCCAGACACGTCCCCAGCCCCAGGTCCTGCACTAGGGCAGGTTCTATGTAAGGGCCCAGATTTATTTGTAAAGCACTTTGACGTCTCACCCAGGGAGCTCTCTCTCCAAGGGCTCCCTGCCTCGCACCCCACCTGCCCCTGACGCCCAGAGCAGGACAGAAGGGCTGCTTCCAGCCCAGCTGTTTCTCCTTGAGGCTACAGACGATTTGGATGGAACAGAGAGCGGGTGCCGCGCCGAGGAAGATGTCCGGGTGATGGTAACGGGGCACCTTTCTGTGTCTTCTGGACACGTTATCCCTTCCTGTGGTGCCAAAGGTTTGCATCCCGGATTCAGTTCTGCTCCCATCTGTTCCCTCCTCCCCCGCTCTGGCTGCCATGCCCTGGACCAGCAGCGTGGGGACCCTCCTGGGTCCTGATGAAGCTCTGTTCTGTGACGGACAGATTCAGTGTTGAAAATCTATGACGTTCTCTGCACTTCGCGTGCTCTTTGCCTCAGAGGTGGATTGGAACGTGACTGGCAGACAAAACGGCAAATACTGTTGGGCTGGGGCAGAGACTCCAGAGTAGGGAAAAGATAAGATTTGGGGCGTCTGACACAAGTTACCCTACCCTTTTTTCTCTAGTCTCTTTGGGGAAATGTTTGCTGGTCTTCCCCAAGGCAGAGGATGATCAGAGACACCTTTGCATTTGTTTCCAGTCCCTGAGCCATCATCATGGTGACCCCCACCTACCAGAACAAAGAATGTGAGGCCAGTGCCACCAAAGGGTGGTGCAGGGAGAGCATCACCTCCCATCTGATCTGCCCCCCATCCTTCTCCTGCCCCCTCTGCATTCTCAGTGTCCATGGTCTAGCTTGGATGTATGTCAGCAGGGCTTTGATGAGCACAATTTTCTGAGCAGAAACACTCTAGAAAGATAGGAAGACTTGCCTCTTCTCTTGTCCCTTCAATTTATTACACTTAAACAAATATGCTTCTCTGAAAAAAATCCATGTAAGATGAGGGACACGTAAAACAAGTATTTTTCTTACACATACCCACACTGCTTAGACTTAATGGGTGTCTGGAGATTGGAACCAACAGAAAAACGCAGTCAGATGTCATCTTGGACTTGGATCCTGAAAGACTAAGGCACGTCCCAGCCCAGAAACTTACGAGGCGTGAAATGAATCAAACATTTATTTTCCTTCTTATTTAAAATTAGGAAAATGCAACAGAAACAGAGGGTTTGTGCCAAATTCTGTGAACGGCCCTTTCTTAAAAACAAGCAAGGGAGATTGAAAGATGGACAATTTGCTCTCGTGTTTTAAACAAAAGAAAAAGGCAAATGTAACTTAATAGTTTTGTAAATGGGAGAAGGGGAATCTATAAACTATAAATACAGTTATTTTATTTTTTGTACATTTTTAAGAGAAAAAAATAAATATTCATAACGTCAGAGTAAATGACAGTGTCTGGTGCTTTCTGTGAGGTGGGTGTTGGGGCTTCTTTGCCTTGTTGGAAAGAAGCCGCAGTGTGGCCTTGGGAAGATTCTAGGCCCCCTTTGGACACCTTCGGGTCCTAGACTTCAACACAGCAGGCACGTCCTCTGCCTTGTGCTCCACACCATGGTTACGGGAGAAGAGGGCTGAAGAAATCAAGACGCCTTCACTGTGCCGCGATGGGCCACCAGGGTGGTTGTTCTTGGCCGGCTCCTCAAGGCAGGGAGAGTAGGTCCTGTCCACACGCTTTTACCTTCCTCACCGCCTCGCTCACGCTCATCCCCATGTAAGTTATCACAGGAACTTTCTGGCTCTTTAGTTCATTTGTACCAGCCCCTACAGAGGCTGAAACCACATGGCTAAAACTCCAGTTCCATCATGATGGTCTCTTGCCCCTAAACTCCCAGGTCACTAGGATCTGTCAGCTCAGAGGCAAACAGCCGGACTCAGGATTCCAGTGTTCGTTAGCGCTTCCTCTGCCTGCCTCCCCGCTGGGCCACCATGCTGTTCAGCCGTCATCCACGCTCAACTCCAGAGAGCCTCTGAACAAGCAGCATTTCTTTTTTTCTTTCACAGTAAGGTAAGTAATGAAGCTACGTTATTTATTCTAGAAAGCCTTAATACTTTGAAGCTTGTAGGGTTTTACAGTTCTTAGGCATCAATCAACTAAATCTGATGAAGAGACCTATGCTGATTTGTTTTTCTGTTTCCTGACAGTGAAATATACACACCCTAGATACCCGAATATATGTTTTAAGCGCAAATGTTTCTATTTATCTGGAGTCACCCGGATGCTCACAGCCTGGGAGATGTCACATGATGAGCCCTCTTGAAAATAAAGAGCAGCATACAGCTCTCGCTTTAGCTTCTCTCCAGTCTTGCCTGGAACAACCCAAAGCCACAAGATGGCGAGGCCTAAAATAATCATTGGTGGTCTTTGCAAGTCGGAGGGAGGGGGCAGCGTGAGTGAGGGATACCAGCGCTTCCGGTTCAGCTCTGAAGGGAGGATGGGAGGCCAGGGGCTTTCATCTCTTTCCCCCAAGCAGAAGTCTCATTCTCCAGAGGACCCCTTTGAATGTGATGACTTGGAGGAAGATTTCACTCGCAGCGTCTTGTCGACTCAGCATTTGTTAACTCACACGGAAAAGACACCACAAACTTCTATGGAAGAAACTGTGTGTGCGACATCCACGCGGCAAAACCTTCAGTCAGTGGTCTGACCACAGATGACGTGAGAGAAGTCACCGGCTGATACTGTCCCTTGTAGTCCCTGGTGTCGCCTAGTCCATCGCTCCTGAGGGCACACGTCCCTGGGCTAGCTCTCCTGTGGACCAGCATTTCTACATCCTTCTGCGTTTCACACTGTCTACATACACAGCTTTCAAATCTTGGCTAAAAATTTGCCTCAAGAAAGTCTTCTCTGATGGCTGCAACCCCAGTGGCACTCCCAGCAGCCGCTATGCCAGGACCAGAGGGCAGGGGAGAGGAGGCTGGGGGAGGAACTGAGGGAGGAGGCTTCTGGAGGGATTAGCAATGGGCCACAAGGCCTTTTTGCCATGATCCATGTTCCACGGCCTCCATGGGTGGTCAAGTGGACCCACAGGTCTGAGTAGGTCCTGTAAAGGATGTAGCTGGTCTCCACATCTGTCCTGAGGCAGTCCCTCCCTTGGCCGGTGGCAGCCAAGGTGCTGGGTGTGCCTCGCCATCCCCCCCCCCCCCCCCCCCGCCCCATATGGAACTCTGGTCAGGTAGGTGAGGATGACCAGTTGTCAGGGCCACAGGGTCCCGTCCCGGCTCTTGCCTTTCACTCTGCTAATTCAGTTCGTTACTTTGCCCCATGCTAGGGACAAAGAGGCAGGTTAGATGTAGTCTGCCCTCCGAGGCAGTGATGTAGGTGCAAAGTGATAGTGGCCTGGCATCAGCACAGTAATAAGGGCTCATCCTGGGAGAGCCAGGGTTCTGTCATCACCCCAGTTCTAAGGCATAATATAACCCCTCCTACCCTGAGCTCTTGTACAATGTAATGAAAAGTCACCAATGTGAAACTCACTTTGGGAAGGCTGCCAACTCGAGTGTCTGAGCCCATGGAACTGAGGGTCAACAGGAATGGGTAAGGGATGGTCACTGCGTCAGTTCAGGTCGTCCAAGAAGCAGAAGCCAGGATGGGATTAGACATTCAAGAGATTTATTGGGGAAACTCATGTGAAGGCTAAAGGGGTAGTGAGCAGGGAGAGATAGGGAGAGCGTGTGGACTAACCCCTGTGAAAGGAAAGAAAGGAAGGAAGGAAAGAAAGAGGGAAGAGAGAAGGGGGGAGGGAAGGAGGGAAGGACGCTTGGGTAAGATGAGCTTCAGACTGCCTCACCCAGGTCCCTGAGGAGTCCTCGAGTATAGGTCACCTGCAGGAAGAATCTGTGGGGCAGGAATGGCCCAGTTCTAACACTCCACCGTGTGCGGTCACTGGGAGCAGCCCCAGAGAATGTGGCCTCAGAGTAAATGCTAAGGTGGTTCCAAAGATTGCAGCCAGAGCCTGTCAATCAGCTAGCAGGGCTCTCAAAAGGTAAGATCTGAACAGCACCCGCCCCCTCCCCCCCCCCCCCCCCCCCCCGCCCTGGTGACCACAGCCAACTCCTTCTAAAAGGTCTCCCATAGAGATCCACTGGGGCTCTATTCTTACAAGTAAACATTCACCGAGTGGGGTTTCTGGTCTACCAACTTAGTATGCTCTACCTTTTTTCCTCAGGGTCCTCCATCCCCACACTTCTCGGAGCTCTGCTAAAGGGGTGCACGGGTTAATATGGGGGACTCAAATTCTAGGAAACACAGTGGGGGGCCTGTGATCAGCCAGAAGCAGCAAAAGAGAAGGGGATGTTGAAAGGGCACTAAAGGCAAATGTTACCAGCTCGTTCCCTGGGTAGCAAACACCTCTCCTGCACCACTCAAGAAAGAACTTGATGTCTGCTCTGCCATGGGCATAGATGTAGGTTACTCTGTGATTGTATTCAATGTGCTGGACAAAACTTACCAGCTGAACTGTGAGCTTACTTCTTTGCTAATAACTCCTACCTCCACTCTCCCAACATACACACGCCTTCAAGACTATAGTGCCTGGTACTGTGTTGAGTCACCATTGAACACTCAGTGTCAGCTCAGTAAAGTGATTAAATACTGGTATTGGGAAGATAGAGCCTGTCCATCTGTCTGTCTACATGTGTATGATACACTGGTGGTAGCTGTTGGTATTTAATAAGTGTCGGCAGGCTGAGCTGGGCAGAATTTTGAAGTATTTTCACCATCCTCTCTAGAACTCTTAAAATGCCTTCTCTTTCCTGGACTAGTTCTGGGAAAAGAAGGCAGGAAATAAGACTCTCTGAGACTCTTGCCCCTTCTGAGCTGCCTTAGGGGGTTAGCTTCACACCATGGAATGTTCTCAGAGTAACCACTGGTTGCAACCCCAGGGATGTCTGGGACCGTGCATGGCGCATTCATACCCAGTGCAGCAAGCACCCGAGACCTAAGTCTTGGTCAGCATTCAAGTGTAGAGAAACCTGGGGTGCCTGGGGGGCTCAGTCGGTTGAGCGTCTGACTCTTGATGTTGGCTCAGGTCATGATCTCAGGGTCATGGGATCGAGCCCCAGTCCTGGTCCACACTAAGCATGGAGCCTGCTTGGGATTCTCTCTCTCTCTCCCTCTGCCCCTCCCCCCTCCCCAAATAAACATTTAAAAAACAACAAATGTAGAGAACCCTGTTTGACATTAATGTACCATTGATTACACCCTTGGCCTGAACATCTTTTCACAACGCAACAAACCTATTTTAGGCAGATTTGGCTGATTCTCTGCTGCCTTGGGAAATACAAGGCTCGATGTTCTTTTTCTTGTTTTTTTTGCAGCTGAAGAGCCACCTCAAAAAACAAAAGAGTGCTGAGCATACTCAAGCCAAGAGAGGCACGTGTGAAGTACCGACATTTCTTCCAGAGACAGTTCTCGGGATCTCTCTCCCATACTTAGAGAACTCTCAGACGACTCCTCAACGGGCATGCCCCCTCCGTGCCTGGACTGGGCTGTGAGGGGATCCAGTTGAGTTGGGGTATTAGGACAATGCCCTGAAAACAGGAGCCTTAGTCTTGGAAACTTGCTGGAAATTGCCAGGTTGGCTCCAGCAGGTGCAGGAGTGCAGGTTCCTGATCTGTTTGGCAGCTGCCAGCCACCTCTCCATCGGTGCCATGAGCAACAGGCTCAAAACTCGAGAGTATCGTGACCATTGCTAGTCCGTAGGGACAAACGGTGAAGACAGAACCCCTGCAGGCCAACTCCATTCCCACAGGAGGTCTGGATGGCCCATGAGGCACCTACTGTAGCTGACACTCAGTCCCTTTTTTCCAGGTTAATGGCCTTCTGTGCTGGAGGCAGGGCCAATGACAACGACAAAACACACACACCCTGATCCGAATCGCATGGACCGTGTGGGATCTGCATCACGTCATCTTTTCTACGGACTCTTCTCCAGACTGAAAAGGTTAGAGGGCAGAGAAGAAGAGGTCAATCTGTCACTGTAGAGGAAGTTGCCTTCCATTGCACTTAACGTTTGGACTAGAGTTTGCAGCTCCAGTTGTGAGGAAGGAGAGGCGGTGAGAAGAAAGTGAGGGCCGAGAAATAAGTGAGTGGAGAGAAGTAAGGAAGCCCACGTGCAGACCCAGGATGCTTTCGGACAGGGCTTTGGGCTCGGCACCTCCCCATTCCCCTCTCACAAACCCTGGCTCCCGTGTCTCTAGGGCAGGAGCCACGCCCGGTGGGGGGAGGCGGGTATCAGCACCTGGACCCTCACTCAGGCATATTGACCTGGGGCAGCATGGTCAATGAGGCACAAAACCCTTATGTCCCAAACAATCAAGTGCTTGAATGCCAAGCTAGTGAGACACAAGGTCAACTGATATGGGGGCCTCTCCACATGATGGGATCTATGAATATATATAGATGATCCTTGAACAACATGGGTTCGAACTACATGGGTCTGCATATATGCAGATTTATAATACTGTAAATGTATTTTCTCTTCCTGTGACTTTCTTACATTTTCTTCTCTAGCTTGCTTTACTGTAAGAATACAGTGTATAACATATATACAAAATAGGTGTTAATTGACTATGTTATCAGTAAGGCTTCTGGTCAACAGGCTATTAGTAGTTATGTTTTGGGGAGTCAAAAGTTATGTGTGGATTTTTGACTGCATAGGGGTCTGTACCCGTAACCCCCCCCCCATTGTTCAAGGATCAACTGTAGATTATTAAATCCATTTGTGGAAAGTGCCCCCTGGGACATAGAGATGGGATGGGACAGCACCCTCCACATCCCTTCCCCACCCTCAACAAGGGTATGAACGGATAGTCGGCCACTCTGTATCATCCTTCAAGTCATAAGCCACTTTATTCCAGTCCCTTGAAATCACAGACTGCCTTGATTTTAGACAGAACAGACCATTTCCAGAGGTCCCTCAACACAGCAATGACAATAAACAGCCCAGCAAAGGAGTGACATAAACTTTTAGGCATTCAACCTTCTGGGTGCTGCAGAGTCCCTTGGCCAAATTTAAGTGCATTGCATTGGACATACAAAGCCCTTCCTGGAAAGGAATAGAAGAGAAAAACAACCATCGAGAAAATACAGACAGGGTCAATGGCAGGCCAGGACGAGGACTATTTCTGTGCATCTCAGGCATGTCGGTGTTCGTCAGCCATGCATCTGGCTCTGTTTTCTCTCCTAAGCAGCTGGAGCCCCTCTCCCCTCCTTCTCACTACAGCTCTCAGTTCTAGGGAACTGGATGAGTCTGGCTCAACAAGATGTCCTGACCGAAGGCAGAGCCCAGGCGGACTTGCCCAAATATTAACTGACTCCCCACCCTCTTTGGAGAACTGAAAGGGAGGAATTTGGTCTTCAGTCCACAGCAGGAAGGGCTTTCCTTCCCAACCCCAGGGTGGGGGAAGGATGCACCTCCTGAACACGACCAGCAGAGGTGCTGGGTCCCTCACCCCCTCTGCTCTCCGCCTCTTAGGGTAATCCCCTGGTTTTCAGACCCAGATCTTACCACTCGGCCCAAGGAGGAATTCGGCAAGTCTCAGGGCTGACCGACTGGGAGGAGCTGACTGACACTTAGAGGAAGATAAAGATTATTTTACCAAGTCTAGGCCTCCAAATTTCATTCTGCAAAGTTGGTTCATTTTGGCCAACCATACAAATTCAGATTTTTGCTACCAGTTAAAATGGACTCAAGTAACACAGAGGAATCTAGAGTTAGAATGGACTCAACATCATCTTCCTCGTGGTTATTTCTGTCTTTCTGTGGGTCATGATCTTCAGGAAGTAGCTTCAGTGCAGACAGACCCACCAAGGACCTCTCGGCCTCCTCCTGGGGCAGGGTCTACCATCTACATCCTTGAGGGTTTGGACTTCCCCATGCCTACTGCTTGGGAAAATATGACGGACTTACCTGTGATCAGCAATTTTTACTCTGAACTTTCAATTCCAATTAGTGTGCGTGAGATCGCCAGACCAAACAGCGACGCAAATTTGCACTGTCACCTCTCAAAATAGAAATCTGCATTCAAAGAACATGGTGATGGAAAATACTTTGGGATTCCCCATAGCAGGCCCTGGATATCACAGACGCACTGGCCCATGCCTTCTTCATGATGAGTCAGCCGGCTGCCCGACCTCTGGTTGTTTGAAGGGCCACTGGGAGCATGAAAAGGTCAGTATTCCAGATACAGCTCCCTAATCATACATGTGGCTTAAACCACTGGGAAGTCCCAAGAATTTATGGTATATATATTTTTTTCAGGTCTAAGGAATATTGATCTATTCAGAAGAGCACCACACTTCCAATCTAATACCACTGAGCTGCTGGGCTGAGTGAGCTAACCATCACCTCACATCTCTCACAAATATTAACCTTCTGGTGGCTCCCAAGGACGTGTCCCACTTAAACCTGCCCTAGTCTATTCTCCAGGCACAACCACTCTGGAAATGCATTCGAAATTAAGGTTGGGTCCTAGTCATGGTGACTTGGTACTTCTCTGGAATATATAAAATATACCTGTTGATTGGTGCATTTGTGCAAAGACAGATATGACTTTAAAACAAGACATAGACATTCATTATAGTTGGCTTACTTCACATTAAGCTACTAAAAACAGTCTTCTGTAATAAGATTGTATTAGTGCTCACTAAACATGCATTTCATTTAAACAAGGCAAAACACTTAATTTGGTCTGCAATACCCAATAGTTTATGTACAGCAGTCTTTTGTCTTAATCACAATAGGCAACAAGATGGGTCTGGTTTTGTTATATAAGTTACCATTTGTGTTTAATTTCCAAAGAAACTCAGCTCAGCTAGTGTAAACGCCGTGAGAAAACAGCTGAGCCATCATTTTCCTCTTCTCTATGAATTTGCCTTGACACATTCACAGCTTAGACACTACAACAGCCTGCTGGGGAAGAGGGTGGAGTGGACGCCTCCACGTCCCTTCTATAGCCTGGCCCCAGAGGGTTCCTTGTCCTTGCGGAACCCAGCACGTGGCACCATCACCCCGAGGGCACGTGCGACTCCAGACCCGGGTGGGGAGTTTTGTTTTTCCAACAAGCCCCTGGAAGCTTGCGATTGAATCACTGGACCGAATTGTTTTCCCTTCTCTTGCCTCCCCGAGTCTTCGGTTTCAGAACAGAGACATTGGAATCAGAAGAAAAATGACAATAATAATAGCGATGGAAAAATCATAGAACAACGAACACCACAAGGTCTGTGCAAGACAGCACTGTCCATGCTCGGCCACAAGCGATTGGGGCTCCGGGCATTCCCACAACAAAGGAAGCTGAAGGCGTCACGGAGGAAGGTGCATCTGACCTCACGGTGGGGGGGGCAGCATCACCATCAATATTGTTTGGCAAAAAAAAAAAAAAAAAAAAAAGACAAACTTGTTAAAAAGGAAGATCGAAAGGGAACACAAGCAGCTCTACGATCCGTAGGGCGCGGGGCTCAGAACTGGCCGGCACTGCTGGGGTCACACTGCAGGAGACGCACTATGGACGGGTCGCTCTTCGCCCCTCGGATGAATTCCTCCAGGGACAGTTTTCCTAGAAAGCAAGAGGACAGGTGAGCGGCGGCTGGTGGCAGCTGCAGGGCCTTAAGGTCGTCCCACTGCAACTTGGTGGCGGCGACCGCTCACCTTCTCCCCTGCGGTCGCACCCTCCGCCCTTCCCGCCTGAGACCCATGGGGCAGGGCGCGGCTCATCACCGCAAAGCTAGCACCTAGCACGGCACCCTGCTTCCTGGGAGCCCATCGCTGACCTGGTGGCAGGTGGCCCTGACAGGACCCCTGCCCTCATAGCTCTTCCAGCTCCAGGCTCCCAGGAGGGGGTGGGAGGTTCTCATTCGGTATTTGTGAACAGTTATCTGGCCTTTGTAGTATTATTATTATTATTATCATTTTAGAGGGAGAGAGAGAATCCCAAGCAGGCTCAGCACTGTCAGCACAGAGCCCCTGATGCTTAATGGACTGAGCTACGCAGGCGCCCCTGGCCTTTGCATTTTTAGGAGAATGAGCTGTGCTCTGTCAGCACCAAAGCCGTCACGGGGTTCCCACGGTTCCCAGAGCCTGCTGGCCTCCTTCGGGTACACTTAGGTCTGCTGCAAGAATCCCTCTGCTTGCATGTGAGCAGAGGGGCCCTCACAGACATCTGGGGGGAGGACCTTCTTTTGGACAACATGGGAGGAGGCTGCCCCTCCATCCAAAGTAAGGAGAATAAAGGGGTGTTCACACGAGGCAGACGAATGCCCCGCCGGGTCCTTTGGGTCAAACAACAGGCTAGAGGAGGGACACCTGGCCTCCTCGATCCCATTCCTATCTGTGTGTCCCTTTTCTTTCTGAGTAAGCTGGAATATATGTTGAATTCCCTTCTGTCATACTGTTGTGGGGGGTGGGGGCGGCACAAAGCTTCTCCACCATTGCTGATGCTTCCAGAAGGGTCCCTCCTTGGGAAGAGCTGCTGGGCCTGCTCTTGATAGGAGCTCCCACAAGGGACCTGCTCCCCCTGCCCCCGAGGACAGCCCATGCCCACTGGGGCTTCCTGTTGCTGTGGGTCTTGTCCGAATGCCCTCAGGCTCTCACGCTAGGCTCTACCCGCCCCCCCCCCCCCCAACAAAATCCACCCTCAAGGACTGTCTCTTCTCCACTCATTCCAGACCCAGACAGAAAGGATACTGCCTACGGAAGCCTTCACCACCCCATACTCAGAGACATCAACAAATATGTCTTCCCCTTCATCACAACCCACTCCCCCAGCACCTAGTTCTCATTTAACCAAATCTACTTTAGCTATGAGGAGGAGAAAGGTGGGCTTTTATGCATCTATTTATTTTTAATATAGAGCAGGCTGCCTCTAGGCTTTGTGTCCTGCCCCTGCTCTAACCGTGGTTAAAATGGTGAAGACTTGTTAGGTTTGAAAGGCTGGCGTGAACAAAGGCAGAGGGCAATGGCCACTTGAACACTTGAGGATCTCCAAAGGTAAGCCCTGGGAACCTTGGACCGGAAGCAGCGGGGAACACCCAACATTTCACCTCTATGTCTGGGTCTCTTGGATTAACTCCCCATGTGCTTCTGAGTAGACTCCAGGGCTACGTTGCCTGTGTGTCCTGACTTTTCCAGTCTGAGGCCTGGGGCTCCACGCAAAGAGCCTCCACCAAGAAGAATCTCACAGTGGGGAGACTGTAGGTGAAGCCTCTGCTCCAGGCTCCCACCCCCTCCCCACTTTTGCCCCTTAGGAAAGCACCGGGCTTTTAGCAGCGGGATGTGTTCCGCGAGTGCTGCCCCAGTCAGGACCCCGTGACACCATTATAGCGAGCCTCTAACTCCCTGCCTATGAGCAGCGCACACGAAAGTTTTGTCCTCCAGCACCTGCACCTTCGCTCATCCTATAGCTCTCTTCCTGCCAGGGGGCTGGGCCCTAGAGCAGGACACAAACCCACCTGTGCTCCCCTGGAGCACCAGCAAAACGTGCAGTTGAAAATCAGCAAGTTCATTAACTGTCAAACAATCCCATTTGTTTTGTCTTCGCAAAACAATCTATCTGCGGTGAATTAAGGTGCGTAAGGGGAAATCGGATGTGATAGCACCTCTGTGCAGGAAGCAAAGCAAACAGATTGGTCCGCACCCTGCAAAGCCAGATTCTCAGGCAGCTGGTGCCCCCGAGGTGCGTGGAGTAGAAAGAGAGGCTCCCTGTACTACAAAGCCTCCTGTCATTCTGTCCACCAGCACCATTTGGGGGATACAAGAGCGTTCGCACGTCACGGACAAGATTTGCTGGGGACGCCCAGGGAATCAGGGGAGCTGGTAATAATAGCAAGTGTTACCCTGCCTGACGCGTGGGTTTCTTACGTACCAGACTCAGCGCTCAGCGCTTTAAATTCAGGTGTCCCATCTAAATAGGGTGGCCAGATTTGGCAGATAAAATACAGGATGCCCAGTTAAACACTGAATTTCAAATAAACAAGAATTCTTCTCATATAAGTATGTCCCATATATTTCACAGGGCATACTTCTAGAAAGAATATCATTTGTTTATCCAAAATTCAGAGTTGATTAGGCCTCCTATAACTTATCTGGCAACCCAATATCTAAAACCCACTGTCCTTGAGTTTGAAATCTACTCTTCCTTTTCACTTGGGATTGTTCTGATTCCTCTTGTTGGGTCTGAATTGTGGATGGCACCCTCAGGGTGGAAACTGCTGGCCACCTCCCTCCCCTCCTCCCCTTCCCCACTTCCACTGGGGAAGACCAGACTCCAGGAAACCAACCCCTTAGGGCATGCGCAGAAGAGCCCAACCACACCCCCTGGGCAGGCTGGGGTGAAAGGCCAGGGTCTGAGTGGAGTAGCACCAAGTCCCTCTCTGCTTTCTGATTAGCTGGCCTGCAGGGATCCAGCCTGCTGTGGTTTAGGCCTGTTCCCACCTCGGTCCTTCTCTGTCCTGTACTACCAGGGAGCATGCGGGATGAGCCAGTTTCACAAAGAGCTGAAACCACGTCTTTGCGGCCAGTATCTTGCCCTCGGGTGGCACTGCCCTGCCTGGGTGGCCCCAGCCCCTCCAGCAGTCCCCACTGAGCAGAGCAAAGCAGCCTTGGCCTCCTACCATCTCTGTTGGTGTCCATCTGGCGGAAGATCTTTTCTGTCCTTTTCTCTGGGGTTGACTCGTCTTCAGGCATTTTCATTACGGAGGAAACCATCTTATAGATCGCCTGGGGACAGAAACAACGTATAAGCCAGAAACATAACAGCCTTATTATTAAACCTCCCAAATGTAGGGGTGAATGGGACATCCTCCATTAGCCCAGGGAGTTAGTCCCATTCCTGCCGATCTGTTGTAGAAAACCGATGTGCAGTGACTACCGAGAGATGCCTGGCCAGCAGAACTTGCTTGCTCCAGCAGTGAGAACCTGGCAGGAAGACCCACTAGACCCCTGTGTCTCAGACTTTCTTGTGCATATGAATCCCCTGGGGATCTTGTGAAAATGCAGAATCTGATTGATCAGGGTGGGGTGGGGGTAATGGGGGCCTGGGATTCTGCACTTTTTTTTTTAATGTTTGTTTATTTTTGAGAGAGAGAGAGACAGAGTGTAAGCAGGGGAGGGGCAGAGAGAGAGGGCGACACAGAATCCTAAGCAGGATCCAGGCTCTGAGCTGTCAGCACAGAGCCTACCCAACACGGGGCTGGAACTCACAAAGGGCAAGACCATGGCCTGAGCCTAAGTCAACACTTAACTGGATGAACCACCCAGGTGCCCCTGGGATTCTGCATTTCTAACAAGCTCCCGTGTGATGCTGCTGTTGCTATCCTGAGAACACCACTTCTAAAAGCAAGGCTGTGGATAACAGTCCTCAGGTCAGAAAGACAGGTGGGTCTCTCCACCTTGGTCCCTCAAGCATAATAAACCCATGATGGCCTGCAAATGTCCGCGCATGTCTTCTCCCAGGCAGACATTACTAATCCATCCCAATCCTCTCCCCCTCCCCCTGCCCCCATATGTGGCAATCACCTCACATTCCTTTCCAGCAAGCTCCCGGGCATCCCCAAGATGGAGGCAAGCTGCCATCCAAGCTTTGTATTCAATAATTTAGCAGCTCAAGGCTTAAGATAAATTGGGTAAATCTGATGAGCAACAGAGGGTTTGACTGAGTTTCGTATGCAATACTGAAGCTGTCTCCCCCACCATAGTGGAGCCCGTGTGGTACTCAGTAAAGGCTTGGAATGTGGCAGTTGTCAAATGTAGATTTGATTTGGAAATAATGTAAAGTCACTGTTTTTATCCCCAGGCCATGACTTTGCTAATCAGATTCACTCTGGGTACTTTAGTCTGGGGAAGCAGTTTTAGAAAAAGTAGATTTTGCAGGAGGGTGGGCACAAAAAAATCTGGAAGGTTCTGGAGCTTCAGATGCCATGGGATAGTTGGAGGGAGGGGAGAAAGGAAGCCAGCTGAGAGAAAGTAGTTTTCCAATGAGAAATGTGTGAGAGAAAAAAAATTGATACTAAAGGCTCAGCTTAACTTGCTTTACAGTCTTTTTTAGGATAAACTCTGCCTCATTCTGGAGAAAAAGGCAGCGAATGTTCTAATCCCAATCAATAAATGAGGAATGAAAAACTGACTCACCCAGGGTTCACCCTTGGGCGGATTCCACACCATAGGGATCCCTCAGGCCAGGTTCCCTGAGTCTGTCTGAAACCCCCCCAAAGCCCTTGCTCAACTCCAGGGTGGCCTCCACAGTGATTCTGCCTGGGAGAAAAGTCAAGTTCAGAGTTACAGTTCTGTCTCAGATCGTGGGTGTCACTGGGGTAAACTTGGCCATAGTCAGCTCCCTCAGGAAACGTTCATGGAAGTGTGCAGTGAAGGCATGAAACAAACCACACTCTGTCTTCCTCCTGGACCCCTACTTGCTGTCCACTCTAGCCCGGGTCTACACCGCCATCTGTGCTGGGCCTAGAGTGCCAAATGCCAAGCCCCTGGGGACACCTGACTCCTGGAGGGAACTAGAAAAGCCCATAAAGATAGAGTTCTTTTTACAAACAGGAAGACAGGTGCTCAGAGTTCCTGGACCAGGTGAACATGTGGTAACAGCAGCAGAGAGCAGAAGTCCTCTCCAGAGCTCGACAACCTGCCCAACACCCACCTTGCTTTCCTGGACCAGCAGCAGCTCTGTTATGCTCTTCCCTTATCTCAGTGCTCACCTGGCCCTCTCCCTCTCCCAAAAATCCTACTCATGTGTTAAGGGCAGGTTGAAATGTTACCCTCCTCCAGGAAGTCTTCCAGGGTCTTCCTTCTATGTGTAATTTCCCTTCCTCTGTGCTAGCAAATGGCTCTATTCAAAGCCTCTCTTGGATCATTCCATCCCATTTACTTGAACTGTAGTTACCAACAACATTCTCCTCTTAGACGGGATGGTGGCAGTCTGATCTGGCTATTGAACCCCTGACAGTTCCTAACACAGGGCTTTGCACAGACTCGGGCTCATAAGTTTGAAGGATTCATTCAGGAATAACTGTCCCCAGCCCCCCATCGCCTCCTCTCAGGCTCTTCCTCTACTCTCAATGTTCTATTCTGCTTCTCGTTATAAAGTTCCCCTTTCTCCTCTTGTTATGCTTTTCTCAGCTTCCCATTCTCTTTTCTTCCTCCCTTTCTTTATATAATTAAACATATTCATGTGAAACCCCTTAAAGATTCTGTTGGGGAGGGAGACTTTCCTCTGCCCTTCAAAAGCCCTCTAATTGGACTAAGACTCAAGCTGACAAGAGACAAGCAGGAGGAAATCAAATTTAATATTGTGCACATGGGGAATCCACACAGATATCAAAGATTCCAAAGACAGTCGAAATGAGGCATGTATGTCATCCTGAACTAAGGAGAAGGGGACAGGAGTCTGGGACTTCAAAGGGAAAAATCGTAATTCATAGGAAAATGAAAAGGAGTAAATGTTTGGTAAACAAATGTGTCCTGGGGACACTTGGAAACCATGGGACGTAGAGGACTTTGATCAAACAGGCCTTGCTAGGTTCCTTCCTGTCTACCACACCTAGATCATACCATAATGTAGCTCTTTGTGGTGACAGCTCTCTTTCTGGAGCAGGTCCTCTACCTAAATTCCTTTTAGACAGTTGTGGGGGAGGCAAAGAGCTTTCCTTGAATCTGCTCAGTTTCAAATGCTCATTTAAAAAACTCAAAATAATCTTCATGCCTAAGTGGCCCATCTTGGGCACCATGCCCTTGGTCCCCACAATTTTTCAGTCTATCAAAAGCTACAGGCTCTCCGCTCAGGAACCAGGCACACATGCTCATGGATCTCCACTCACTGTTACAGACAGCTTCAGGGGCTCATGGATTCAGGAGCCCGTCCACGGACTCCAGGTGGGAAAACCCCTGATCTCAATTTACCCCCACTCCTTTTGTCATTCATCCATTCACTCAGTCATTCCCCAACTATTTGTCGATCAGCTATCACATACCAGGCCTATCTACCCCATCCTTGCCCTCAAAGGTTTACTGTTAAATAAGGCAGACTGACATTATTTAAACAATCAAAGAAATGAGTGTAAAACATTTGTTGAGGAAAGTGCTACAAAGGAGGGTGCATGGTCTGATGAGATGTCGTAACGGGGGAACACTCCTTGCCGGGAGGATGAGGGCAGTCTTCCCCGAGGAGTGAGGAAAGCAAAAAGATGAAGTGGACAGCTTACAGAGAAAAGGGACAGAGGAAACAGGTGCATAGACACCCAGGTAGGAAGAATGGCAAGAAGGCTGAGGGAGTGTGGGGGATATGGTACAAGATGTGGCTCTGGAGCAGCTCAGGACAGACCACTGGGGCCCCGATCAGATGAGGGTATTTGTATTTCTCCAATAAGCAACCAAAAGAGAGAAGCGATATTAAATTTGATTCTATTTGCACCTACTCCCCAAATCCATCCCTACTCCCTTACTAGCAGGCAATGGTGGTCAGAGAATTTAAAAACTGTCATTAATAATTTACTCATCATTTATTGAGTGTCTACTACGTGCTAGGTGGTGGCAGTCAACTATCAACATGACCGATATGGTCTTTCTTATTGTGTATCTCACCAGTCCTCTGGTAGAAGGCTAGGGAGACACCATATTGGTGACCCAAAGCACCATTTAGATGGGTGCAGTGATTCCAATGATGTCTTACTGTTACAAAAGCCTTTACTTACACTACCTCTGGTTCCCATGATGGTGAGTAAATTCACTGGTCGGGAGCATTCCTTGGAACTCCCAGCCTCTAAGAGCTGGGGCTCATGAAATTCTTCTCCTTCCTGGAATTCTGATGGGAAGTCAACTGTGCAATAATCCAGAGATTATTCCCTTAATACTCTTGGTTGAACAAACGAAAGATCAAATGAACAGATGCATTTGTGTTAGAAAACGAGGTTCCCACACTCAACAGAAGGTCTTTAAGAGATTTAGCCTTTTGCTATTAGGCCAAAGGAGTGGGGTTGGAACAGAGAAATAAAGATGGGTTAATATAAAAACCAAAATCCAAATCAAAACAAAGCAATGAAGAAAGTCAGGATGCCCTTACCTCAGTATATTTGCAAACAGGACTTCTGGAATTGGGCAAGAGGCACAATGTCTGAGCATATTGTAAAGTTGAGGAGGAAGTGAGGGCTCCTTCGAGAGGCTCACATTCCAGACAGCTCTTTCATGGCCCTAGGTTAGAATTTTTTTTTTTTTTAATGTGCATCAACTCAGACAGGGGTTAGTGGATTATTCACAAAACCAGGTCTCTGATGTGTGTGGCACCAGAGCAGTGAGCAAAGAGCTGAGGTGACAAGTCCCTGTGGTCCCAAGAGTGAGTAAGTAGATGGCGACCAGGCAAAACCACATTTGGGAAATCGTCTGTCCCCTTCCCACGGCATCAATAACCCAGAGCTGATTGCATTAGAACTTCAGAATCTAGGACTCCACAGCACAGGGAGAAAAGACACAATGCCAGACAGCAATCTGAAACAAATCATGTCTTTTATTAGCTCTACTACCCCCCCTCCCCAAATTTAATGGGATTAAACCATGAAGAGGCCAGGCTACTTTCCTGCTTATTTTTAGCAATGTCAATGAGAGGCCCAGCAGGGACATCCTGTTTTTAATTAAACTTGAAGAGCCTTATTCTCAAATCTGGGTAAACACAGAGCTATGGGTTGCCCAAGAGCCCAGCTCTGGCTCTGCCCCTATATAGGCTTGGGACAGTTTTCTGCCCTGCAGCCCGGGGTCTCACCAGCTTCCTTGTGCCCTATATTTTTCTTCCTTTTTTCCTCTGAATGAACCACTTCTTGGAATTCTGGAAAATTAGGAGTCACGTCTGCACTGATAAAAGTTGTAGGATTAACGGAGGGCAGGCACAGTGCCAAGAGTCAAACTTGACCTTCTCTCTCTAAAGGAAACCAGACCGTCTTTTTTCACCAGATGGAGGGTCTTCTAACAGGACATCCAAGGCCGCGTGACAACTGACCAAGGGCAGAAGTTAAACGGTACAGGGTGGGGGTTGCTTTGAGATTCTAGATAAAGAACAGCACCCCACTTAGAAGAATATTGCACATCGGGAAATGAGGGTGGAGAGAGGCCGTGAGGATCTTTCTTAGAAACACTTTTGAAATAGGATCGAAGTCTGTGTGTCTGGAATGGTGTCAGTGGTTTCTTGTTCAGAGTGAGAAGAACACCTGAAGTCAGTAACTTCCCTAATGTTCTATGCAGGTGCTATAGGTACCTTCACAGGGAGAGGGTGAAGGGAGAAGACCCTGTCCCTTTTCAACCAAAGCCGCTCCATTCCTATTTTAGGTTCCATGTAAGATTTTACTTGGAAAAAGCAAACTCATTGCCCTCAAAATCCTGTGTGTGTGTGTGTGTGTGTGTGTGTGTGTGTGTGTGCACGCGCGCGCACGCATGCACATGTGAATAGCCCTGCCATCCACCCTGTGGTGCAAAGACATCTTTGGTACCTCTCTGCCATCTATCTCCATTTCTAGGACCCAGTGAATCTGTCTCCTTAGTATTTTCTTAAATCTATCATTCCTCCTGTCACTGTCCTCTTTTAAGTCAGCAGTGATACCCATCATTCTTCGATATGGGCAATTAATATTTGTTTTCAATCTTACATTAAGTGCAACGCAAAAGCAGCTTCAAAGAGCCCTATCCGAAGAGGCCTTTTATGGTCCCTAACAGACATTCCAGAGCTGTTGTATTCTAGGCCTCCATGTTTGGGGGGTTGGGGGGCAATGATGAGTTTGATTCAGGAATACTGACCTTCAAGTGCCAGTGCAACATCTCGGTGGAGATGTTTACTAAGATTTGGACGTAACAAAGCTGGGGATCTGGAAGTAATCAGTTGTTTCCTGCATAAATTGGGGCTAATAAGGTTGGCATGAAGATTCAATGAGATCATGCACGTGCACGGAGTTGAACAGTATCTTGCAAAACTTCATGTCTACCCAGAGCCTGGTAAGGTGACCTTATTTGAAAATAGGGTCTTTGGGGCGCCTGGGTGGCGCAGTCGGTTAAGCGCCCGACTTCAGCCAGGTCACGATCTCGCGGTCCGGGAGTTCGAGCCCCGCGTCAGGCTCTGGGCTGATGGCTCAGAGCCTGGAGCCTGTTTCCGATTCTGTGTCTCCCTCTCTCTCTGCCCCTCCCCCGTTCATGCTCTGTCTCTCTCTGTCCCAAAAATAAATAAACGTTGAAAAAAAAAATTAAAAAAAAAAAAAGAAAATAGGGTCTTTGACAATGTAATCAGGTAAAATAAGATCATGCTGGATTCGGACGGGCCCTAATCGATCCAGCAATTCAAAGGAAGGAAAGTTGGACACGGACACACAGGAAGAATGTCATGTGATGATGGAGGCAGAAGCTGGAGTGATGCAGCTGTGAGCCAAGAAGGGCCAAGTGTTACCAGTCACCACCGATGCTAAGAGGCGTGAAACAGATTACCCTCCCCGCTGGAGTTCCCAGAAGGAACCAACCTTGTCCCTACCTTGATTTTGGACTCTGGCCTCCAGAACCCTGAGAGAATACATTCCTGTGGTTCTACGCTTCCCAGTTTATGACAATTTGTTATGGCAACCCTAGGAAACTACCACAGCGTGGAAAGCACTCATCATTATGCTCAACCCACCGCAAACACTGATGAGAGGAGACTTCTTGGAGGGAATGACAGGAAATAAGGGCTGTAGCTGGAACTCTGAGAGTATCCATGTTCAGGGAGCCGAAGAACGAAGAGCAGTCCACAAAGGACATTGGAAGGGAAGAGCCAGAGAGGGCTGCCTCGCTCACATTGCCAGATGGCATACTGGATGCTAAGAGTTAAACTCTTGTCATAAGATTAATCCCCTAATAAGAAAGGGATAAACCAAACACAACCAAACACTGGTAAGCGCGAAGATTAGTCCTGAGAGGAAGCCACTAGCCGAAGCAATTGCTTTAGAACTTCCTCCAGGAAAGAAATCGAAGGTGCACGCCAGGGTCATATCCGTGGTCCACATTCATAACTGAGAATTAGGTGAGGGTGTGGACCTGAATTCCCAGGTACCGTATCAAAATAGATTAGAAGCTCTTGTCTCACCCCTCACTCTTTTTCCCCCAGAATCAAAAGAGCACAGTGTTTTAGGTCTCCAGGAATATATTAAAATTGACCTAGTGTCTATGACACCAATTTAGAACGATGATCGGGAGGAAAAATGCAAGGTGCCACTCAGGAAGTGGCTCTTAAAAAACGTAAAGAAGGTTTCCCGGTCCTGACCTTGGTCCTCTGTGGCACAAATACTCACAAGCTGATTGTGCGAAAGGTCAGTTGGTGATCTTGCAACCAGCTGGGACTAATCTGTGCATTTGTGTGGTGCTCCTGGAGGGCAAACCTGTGCCCCGTCCCCCTGATTGGGAGTCTCTCTCTCTCTCTGCCCCTCCCCCGCTCATTCTCGAGCTCTCTCTCTCTCAAAATAAATAAATATTTAAAAAGAAAAAAATTCCAATACTGCTAAAAGAAACAAAAATGTATCTTCTGTGATGAGCTGCCAATATACCCCCAACCTCCTTCCTTCAGGTCTCATTCATTCAAAAGGTATAAAAAGGTAGACTAAGGGTGTCCTGAAGTTCATTTGCCTTCATCAAAAATGCCAATTAACCCTGAATCATAACTAGGAGGAAGGGTCTGATTCCAAGACAGCATACTCTCCCTGGGAGTGCTGTGGTCCCATTGATGGATCCTCCAATTCAGTGTTCTCTTACCCCCAACGTCGAAGCCATCATTAACATCCAAGTAACAAATATGCTAATTAGAGCACTTTCAACCTGGTCTTCAAAGTAAGTTTCCTGAGGACTTTTAGGGATAATATTATGTCAGCCTGTGTATTCCCCTCCGAAAGTCTCCTGTGTATTTCCTTTTCAAAAGTCTCTAACTTGAACTTAAGGACAAATCCAGCCAGGTCTTCCCCAAAGACTCCCAATGCATGAAGTATGCCTGTGGGCTCAGGTCAACCACTTTGGGCTTGGGGGATCCCTAGTGCCAACCACATTCTCTCCTGGAAAGCTGATCTTTCTTTTACCTGAGTCCTGTGAGCAACAGAGTAGCCCAGAAGTTTTAGTTATTCTCAGATGGCCTAGTGTTGGGTAGAAAAGATAACAGGTGAAGAAGGTCAGGAACTCCTAAAGTCACCTGAACAAAAATATCTCTTCTGTGAGATCCACCAATTGAAGGTGTGGGGTTACCTCCCTCTTCTTTGTCAACATACTTTTTATTACTAGGTAAAACTTAACTTAAAACTTAATAGGAGATTCTATCTATTACCTAGTCCTTTAGGAAATGACCTTCCTTTATTTAGGAGGCAAACATCCTGTCCTAGCTCTGGAAACTGTGTTAGGATAATGGTAGCCAACATTTATTGAGTGATACCCCATGACAGGCACCGATCTATGTGCTTTGCTTGCAATGACTGTCTGACCTTAGCAATTACCCATGAGGCAGGTGTTATGATTAGTTCCAGTTCACAAATCACGAAAACAATGCACAGAAAGGTTAAGTAACTTGCCCAAGGAAGAAAAAGGAAAAGGGAGATTAAAAAAGAAGAGGGGCAAAGTGATATTGACCTGTTTTACACAAGACACCCATTCTTTTTTTTTAAGTTTTCTTTTTTAAGTAGTCACTACACCCAACGTGGGGCTTGAACTCACAATACCCAAGATCAAGAGTCGCATGCTTTACCAAATAGGCCAGCCAAAAGAAAGACACCCATTCTCACGTGCCAGTCCTTCCCTTGGCTCCTGCTCTATCTTTGTTTTGGATATGGGCGATCCCTTTTTGTCTCAGCCTATGATTTTCATGTAGTTATAAAGGTAATGCAATGCAGCTTATATACGCCTAACCAATGACAGTCCTGTAGTTAAAAACTTGTTCTTTCAAGGGTCCCGGTTACTTCCTGAGAACAGAAGGGGGCTAATTTAACTCTATGTTTTTTCTACATTCTCTCCCTGGGAGTGCTATGGTCCCATTGATGGATCCTCAAATTCAGTGCTCTCTTACCCCCAACATCCCAGGGAAGGTCCAGGCATTCATGGCCAAATCAGCAATGCCACTCTTTGGCTCACTCGGCCCCTTCCTCGGCCCCTGTGCTGTGAAGGGTGTAGGTGTGCAGACCTATCTCCACCTGGGCTGATGCACAGACAGGAAGCCTTCTCCCTGCTCTTGTAGCAGAGGGCTGACCCTAGCTCCCACCCAGAGGAGAGGCTCTGCTGTAAAATGGGGAAAAGTCAGAGCTGTGGTCTGGCTCATGACTCCCGAGAGGCAGTTTTGATGCAATAAAACACTGGGCCTAAATCATGTTCCTAAATTTGTCACTTAAAAAAAAATAAGCATGTGAATGTAAAAATGTTCAAGACTCTAAAAATAAATCTGTGTATGTTTTTGCTTGTTCATCCAGATGTTGATATAGCACAAAATTATTTTTTTAAAAAAGGAAAATATCTGCATTTTAGTATATGTGGCAGACTGAATAATGGTCCCCCACAAGATGTGCCTGTCATAATCCCTAGAACATGTGAATATGTTACCTGATATAGTAAAAGGGACTTTGCAGATGTGATTAAGTTAAGGACCTTGAGACGGGGGACCAGTCCTATCTGGCTGGTCTCAGTGTAGGTGCAATGGTCTTTATGAGTAGAAGAGAGAAGAGAGTGAGATGCCCAGGAAAACGCTCGTGTGAGAAGGACTCAGTCAATCTACTATTGCTGACTTTGAGCGTGGATGAAGGAGGCCACAAGCCAAGAAATGCTTCCCCCATAGGTTGCATCCCATGGACGCCTTGATTTTGGTCCAGTAAAACTAATTTCAGACCTCTGACCTGGAGAACTGTAAGATAACGACCCCGTTGTTTTAAGCAACTAAGTTTATGGCAATTTGTTACAGCACCAAGAGGAAACTGCCACAGTGCAGTCAGCGTGACAGAGACCAAAGCTTGTCACCGTAAGCCATTCTGTGGACACTGACGCCTAACTGAGAAGCAACATCAGGGAAGAAAAACACTAGAAAATGTAGGCAATACTACACTCCATTCATTGTCAAGCCTAATTATAAACTTGTTGGGACCCCAGTCTACACCCCGCCCGGTTTTAGTGTCTGTAGGTGAACACCACAAATTTGCATTTTATTAAATTGCTTTGCATTGCTGAGTCTTGGAGGAGCAGAAGTTCGGTCAAGAATTTATATATCGATCCTTGTTATCAAGCTGTAGGTTTACTCACTTTAAGAAATAGGACCTTAATTTGTGAATGCTTCTGCTGGCCTCCAGCCTGCTCTCATCTCCTCATTCTCTACCATATATTTGCCCGCCTACAAAGCAGAAACCCAATGGGACAGTGACTCTCTGAAGTACATGCACCCCTGCAAAGGTACTTCCTCAATGGTGCAGAGCAGCTGGAACCAAAAAAAGAGAAAGAGAGAGAGAGAGAGAGAGAGAGAGAGAGAGAGAGAGAGAGAGAATCCGCACGAGGATACACAACTTCTTGGGACAGGGTCTGGAGTTTGGGCTTTCAGAATGGGGTGAAAAAAGAGAAGAAAAATAGGAAGGGAAGTTTGGCAACATCCTACACATTCCAGTTCATCCACTGGAAACTTGGGATTAGCATTAGAATGAGACAGAATACATGAATCGTCAGTTTGCAAAGTAGCAGAATAGAATAACATAGCCCTTAATAGGAAAATGATTCTAAATGTAATTTAATCTCATTGGCAATTTGGAAGTCGCCTCAAGGTGCCACAGTATTTCCTCCCCACGGTGGGGGGTGAGTCGTGAATGTCAATCCTCAGGGTGCTGTAGGAAACTCCATTTGCAGGCTCCGGAAAAACCCGTGCTTACCAGCACCTTCTGCACATTCTCTGCAATGTTCTCACCCTCCCTTGCAAACCAGAATTCCTCAGCCCAGGGAGAGTGTCTGTATTCCTCCCCTACTATTTATTCCCAGCTACTTAGCAGTGCTTCAGGGCAGGTGTGAAACAAAATGGGTGCCGGGTTTGATTTTCAGAAGCCGGTGGGGTCCAGAGGGTTCTCCTTGACTGGGGGTCAACATATTCATTAATACTGGCCACCACATCATCGACCAGGAGAACTGTGCAAAAAATGTTAAACAGGAGCTAACACAGTGGCTAACAGGATTTTTTTTTCTTAGATCCCAATCAGGAAGTAGTTCTCTTCAAAAGGAGAATGTACTCGCCCCTTTTTCTGCAGTGAGGCAGAGGACATGGCGGAAAGTCGGGGGGGGGGGGGGGGAGGGGAAGGGGGGACAGAGCACAGCACAATGCCCAGATAAAAAGGAGAGAGAAAATAAAGCTAATGAAAATGAGTCCCATTTGAAATTTAAATTTTTGTTTAATTAGAAAAGATTAGGAAAAATCAGAAAAGTGCAATGACCTGGGACGCCCTTCAGTCACTCAGGGAGCATGTTTGGAAAAACAATTTGGCACAGTGTCAAGTGTCTCAGAAATCAATGCTCCTTCCCTTCGGCTCAGTGATTGCAATTCTGGGAATCCACTCTAAGGGAATAGTCCCAAATATAGAAAAAGCTTCATGCACAAGAATTATCTGTTATTTTATATTTAAATGTTACAGTATCATATATAATAATAAAACGTGGAAACAACCTAAATATCCAACAGTAGGGGAAGAGTAAGTAAATTATATCGTATGACTATTATGCAGCTATTAATGTATCATTATTGGGGCACCTGGGTGGCTCGGTTGGTTGAGCATCAGACTTTGGCTCAGGTCATGATCTCATGGTTCGTGAGTTCAAGCCCCGCGTCAGGCTCTGTGCGGACAGCTCAGAGCCTGGAGCCTACTTTGGATTCTGTGTCTCTCTGCCCTCCCCCAGTCGCACTCTCTCTCAAAAATAAAACATTAAGAATAAAATATCATTATTAAAAGTTTTTATAACATCAGGGGTGCCTGGGTGGCTCAGTCGGTTGAGTGTCTGACTTCGGCTCAGGTCAGAGCTTGGAGCCTGGAGGCTGCTTCAGATTCTGTGTCTCCGCCTCTCTCTGCCCCTCCCCCCACTCACGCTCTGTCTCTTTCTCAAAACTAAATAAACATTAAAAAAATTTTTTTTTAAGTTTTTATAACACGACAAATGCCTGTATTACTATGTTGAGTGAAAATGGCAAGATGCAAAATTTCATATACATTGTGAAGTCAGTTAGATATTTTTGAATGCATGGAAATAAGAACAGAAAATATTATTTTCTACTATTAGAAAATTATTAGCAGTGATTCTCTTTGTGGGAGGAGTGGGATTATGGAAAATTCTTCCCTTTTGTTTTTATATTTTCCTACACTGCTCATATTTTTACAGTTGAAATTATATTTTTCATGCATTTATCCTTGGGGGAGGGGAGAAACCCTTTATTCTTGCTTAAGATCCCATCTCTGGGGGATTAATTTAACACACCGTATTCAGATAGTCGCTGCTCTGGGTGAAGGAAGAGGCACAGAAAGACCTGGTTGGCAGATCTTGGAGAGTTAACTAGTACAAAGGTCAGTCGGATTCCTGCTCAGCACCCGGCTCCATGTGCACCTGTCCTCTCTCACTGCCCATGCAGGTCCAGGCCCCCTGGCCCAGGAGCAGACCCCAGGCCTCAGCTACAGTAGCTCAGTGACAAGTCAGTCGCGTGGGTCTCTTTTGGCCCTGCCCTTAGTTTCTGTAACCGGGTCTCCGGGGTTCCTTGAAAGCAAGTGCCCCTCTGCCTCCATCGTCAACCCCACCAGCAGCTTTCCGGCTCCTTGTGTTATATGCCCCCTCCCTTCCAGAGCCCCACCTGTTCCCCCAGGGGCTGCAGATCTATCCCTGAACCCAGACGTCCTGGAATGAGTGCTGGCTTCTGAGACGAGCCCTCCAGGAAGCCAAATGCCCACTCTCTTGGACCGCTGTCTGCTTCCAGATGCTTCCCTCTTGGGCCCGTTTGCCTGCCAAGATGGTGAGTGACGGCCAGCCCTCCCCAGTGCTGCCCACCCACCTAGTCCTGCTTATTGCCTGCAGCTGTCCTGATCCTCCCCTCAGCTATGTCCCAATCTCCTTAAGCTCCTCTCTGGGTCCCACTCTGCTGATCAAACTGTTAGTCACCATGACCATAGCTCCTTATGCCCCTTCCCAATCTTCCCTTGGGGTCTGACAGGGAAAATGTGGCAGACAATAGGGCCCACTCTCCTGTTCCACTCAGTATGTACTCTGGGTGAGTGATTTGGAGGACTTGATTCTTTACGATGTTTGTATCTCTGATGAGACAGAACCTAGTCTAGAGATCCAGCTTTCATTCAACAGTCTTAAGAAAGTTGGGGGCACCTGGGTGGCTCAGTCAGTTAAGCATCAGACTCTTGATTTTGGCTCAGGTCATGATCTCAGGGTTTGCGAGTTCGAGGCCCACTGACAGCACGCAGCCTGCCTGGGATCCTCTCCGCAATCTCTGCCCCTCCACCACTCATGCTCTCTCTCTCTCTCTCTCTCTCTCTCTCAAAATAAATAAACTTTAAAAAAAGAGTCTATGAAAGTTGTAAATTAATGATGGTGGTGATGACGAGCTTTTCTATATGGCTGGCGCTGTGCTAAGCACTCAACATAGACAGTCACATCTAATCTTAAAGTAACCCCACAACATGGGTGGGAACCACTGGCAGTTCCATTTCACAGATAAACACACTGAGGCTCACTTAGGTGAATTAAGTTGGTCAGAGTTACAGAGGTAGTGACTGAAAGAGGCAGGGTTTGAAACCCAGGCCAGAAATTGATCATTAGACACCACTCTAGGGGATAAAACCCCAAAGGTTCGAGGGGTGCCTGGGTGACTCAGTCAGTTAAGCGTCCAACTTCAGCTCAGGTCATGATCTTGCAGTTTGTGAATTCAAGCCCTGCACCAGGCTGCTTTAGATCCTAGAGAGAGATCCCTTTCTCTTTCCTCCCCTGCTCACATATGCTCTCTCTCTCTCTTAAAAATAAATAAACAAAAAAAACCCAAAGGTGAGAGGTCCAGGCAGGTCACTGGGATGGGTGGATGGAGGGGCCGCAGGGAGAATGATCACCTGAGGAGTGTATGTCCATTTGTAGGGTGGGGGTCACCACAAAGCACCAGGGGAGTAAGGCCAGGCAAAATTGGGGGCCCAGGGTTGCCAGATCTGAGTTTTCAAGAGATGCCAACCAGTGTGCATTTTTGTGTGCAATCTCCCTGTTCTAAACTATGGGTTCAACATTTTCAGAAACACTGGGTTGGCCACATCAAAGCCTAGATGGGCACCAGTCCCCAACCCACCAGTGCTATACTGTGCACCTCCCAGTCCTTACCTGTGACTCCTGCTCTTCTCTTTGTAAAGGGTGAGGGCTACGTACCTGCACAATCTCTAGCATTTCTGCCTTGCTGATGTAGCCATTTCCGTCCAGGTCATACATGCTGAAGGCCCATTTCAGCTTCTGTTCCAGCTTCCCCCTCGAGGTCACACTCAGGGCTATGATGAATTCTCTAAAGTCTATCGTCCCATCTCCATTGGCATCAAAGGTGCGGAAGACATGCTCTGCAAATTTGGAAGCATCCCCATAAGGGAAAAAGTTCCCGTAAATTTTCTTAAACTCTTCCATTGACAAGTGTCCACTGGGGCAGTCTCTCAAGAAGCCTTTATACCATTCCTGGATCTCGTGCTCTGTAAAGTCTGTGCTTTCCAGCAAATCCTGCATGACCTCTGGGCGAAGCTTGCTGTTCTGTTTCCCCATCCTGGCAGCGAGAATTCAGCTGCAGATAGAGAAGAATATAAATCATTTTTAGACCTGTTCTTTAGAGGCACGCTTTGTCATTTGTGATTGTTCCTTTGGAAAAAAAGAAACAAACTCTTTTAGTCCAATAACATTGTCTAGGATTTCCAACTCAGCCAAACAAAATGGTAGAAAGACAGACAGAAAATGCAGAGCAGAAATACCACTGCCCAGAAAACTGTTCATGTCTTTTGTACAGAGTCACTCTTGGAAACTGTAGATACATAATGAAAGAAAGAGGGAGAAAAGGAGGTGGGGGAGAAGAGAGTGACAGAGAAATTGGCTACTTATTTCCACCTTTTCTATTTGCAAGAGGTCTACTCTGCCATTAAGAAGTCTGAGGCTCTAACACACCCAATCAAAGTATTAGTAGGGAGAATTTAAGAAGAACTGGGAGAGAGAGAGAGAGAGAGAGAGAGAGAGACAAAAGAGGTAATTTACCATGTTTTACTGCTAGAATATTTCCAAGGCAAGTGCTGCTTAGACACTTTCTGAATACTATAAACACAGATATGAGTAAGGAAAATAGAAACCTTCTAACACCATTAAATGCTACCAAACTAGGTCATTTATTAAGATTCACAAGGTCAAGACACTGTCAACATTAGGTTCAGATGGTAAAGATGAGGCTTGTTTATGTGTATGCTTCTGGAAGAGGCCAAACTTTCCTTTTTAAATACAAAGAACTTTATATTCTCATATTATAGCAGTAGCTCACATCCACAGCAAAATAGTAAAATAGCACAGCAATGCTGAAAGAAAAAAGGTAGCATCATTTCAGATCTTAACGCTTCGAGATAGCCCTGCTAGCATTTTGGTGTGCGTCCTTCTAGATTTCCTATATGCAAGTTTATCTAAATGTACTATTGACATATACTTTAATACATCTACTTTTCAAAAAACAAGGATATATTTGGTTACCTATTTTTAAACTTAACATAGTGTGGGGGACAAAGACAACTTTTATTAGATGGGAAACAAGCCTATAATTATCATCTTCCTATTCACAGAGCCATTCAGCATTGATTGGGCACTGTGTACGGGGCATGTGTCTGGTGCTGTGAAGGCAAAGAAGACTGAGATGTGGCCCCTCTTTCTTAAGGGGCCCCCTGCTGCCTAAGTTCAAAAGTAGGGGTGGCAGTGAGGGGACAGTGTATTCGAGACCCATTCCCGGTTACGAGGGGAATGGATATGGTGCAATGACAGGACATAGAAAGGATCCCCGAGCCAAAAGGGGGCATCGGTGCCATCGGAAAAGTCTTCTTGGGGAAGGTGATATCTGAGCTTAGTTCCCATCTGCAAAGTCTTAATAATTTGAGCAGTTACATTTTGCATTTTTCCTATATTGGGAAAAAAAAATCCCAAAAGTAAAGCTTGGAAAATTATGGAATACATGAAACACAACACATACCCATTTTAATCATGATTCCCAATTTTCTCTGAGATTTTCTTGTGTGGTGTTTATTTGTTAATGTCTGTCTCCCTCCCTCTGTAAGGTCAGCCCCTTGAGACACAGTCTCTACTGAGGTCACTTTGTCTCTCCAGGGCCCCCACAAATAACACTTGGTGAGATAACGAACAAAGGAGCGACCGGCAGACAGATAAATAATTACAACAGGGAAGTGCGTAGTAATATTCCAAGAAAAGGAGTCTTTCTGTTACAGTGGGGAGGCCCTGGCTGTCAGAATGCTATTTGAGTCACTAAAAATATCTGGTTAAGGCTTGGTTTTGGAATGTCTTTCTTTCCCCCCATTTTACTGAAATATAATTGACATATACATTGTATATATTTAAGAGGTACAACGTTAATGACCCACTACTACACCGATCATTATGGTAACTTTGGTTAACATCCATCACCCACATAGGAATGATTTTCTTTTTTTTAAGTTTTTCTTAAGTATGTTTATTTGTTTATTTAGAGAGAACGTGTGTGGGGAAGGGTCAGAGAGAGGGAGAGAGACCCAAGCTGATAGTGCGGGGCCTGACACAGGGCTCGAACCCACCGACTGTGGGATCGTGACTTGAGCTGAAATCAAGAGTCAGATGCTTAACTGACTGAGCTACCCAGGCACCCCCAATTTTTTTTCTTCTGATGACAGCTTCTAAGTTCTCTCTTAGCCACTTTCAAATATGCAATACAGTATTGTTAGCTATTGTCACCAGGCTGTGCATTATAGCTGTAGGATTTATTTAATAACTAGAAGTTTGTACCTTTAGCACCCGCTAACCCAGGTGCCCCTCCCCCACTGTCTGGGATCTCTTACACTGAATTGCCTGTATACCTGTCTTTTGCCCCCACTAAAAATAAATTCTAGAGGGCAGCGTTTGCACCTAGCAGTGCTCAAACTTCTTGTTTATATCCATAGTCCAAGAACAACACCAAGCAATCTTAGTAATTGACGAGTTGACTGGTTTTGTTTCCTGAGTTCCGCACTGGAGGCAGAACTGGCCTCACTCTCGCTCTTAGGCAGGGACCCTCGGAAGGGTAGTGAGAACAGGGCACCCGTCCTGTTAACAGGACCAACAGGTGCAGGAAGGTCCCCTTTTACGTGGAATCTGGCAAACCCGATTTTATGCAAGAGCAAAATTAAACTACAGCTCCAAACAAAGTACAGTTTACAAACTGAAACTTTCAGTAGCTCTCATTTCCCTCGTGTATCTCTTTTTTCTGGAGGGAGAAAAACAAAGCTAGGCTGGTTCGTATTAGAATTTTAAAACTATCATTTAGTTGCTAAGTTGGCAATTTGCCTGAGGCAAGAACTCAGAAACATGAGGTAATGCATAATACATGGGTTTACAGAGCTCCGAAACATTTTTATGAAATTTATAAGTAATTTCACGTTTTCCTCTTTGGAGGGGGGTTCTTTAGAGTACAGCTCTTTGGTGTGGTGTTCAATCAAATCACCATTACTATTCTCTGGTTCTGTGCAAATCACCATGTGCCCAGCCCTAGGAAAAAAAATACCATTTTGATATTTAAATCTACTTTCTTAAAGAATGATTGATTTTTTTGGAGATACAAAACACTGCTTCTTCACAACTAAAGTTCCTTTCCCAACATTTAAAAAGTACTTCTCACTTATTAGATGTTTTTGCACTAGAGACAAATTGCCTCAACATTTTGGCTAAGTCTCCCATCGAGACTGATCTGTGTGCAGCTATTTTCCAGTAAACAGTAATTAAACCACATTTACAAATTCATTAGCACAGAAAGGCCATAACACAAACAAGGCAGAAGAGCATGGAATAAGTTATTTGGGAAGCTGTGCTTGCAATTTAGTCCAGAATTTGTTTCAGTAGATAACTACAAACACTTTACCAAGTATGATGTCTGAACTTGAGAAAACCATCTGGACTTGGTTAGACTGTACAACGAAAATCTCAGGGGACATACGATAGAGTCTCTTTCCCTGGGGGAGGAGGGGAAGAGAGAGGAATGCCTGAAAATACCTTTTTCTTTTGGAAGACAGGAATTTCTGCCTGTTTGAGTTGAAGAGGAGATAAAAATACCATCACAGGGAAATGCTGCATTAATTAGCAGTCCCGGAAAAAATCGTCTGGAGACAAAAGTCGCACATCAGGTCAAATCCTTTTCATTACTCCATTTGGTTATTAAAACATTAACTCTGTGCTGGTAGAACACAATGGGGAAAAACTCAGGCCCTGGAATAAAAATGCTTGGGTTGAAAGCCTGGCCAAATTGTTGACTAGCTCTTGGGTAATTCGCTTAACTTTCTGGGGCGCCTCAGTTTTCTCATCTGTAAAATGAGTTCAGTAGTAGGAGTTCATATCTCACTGATTTGATGTGAGAGTTGAGTGAGGAGGCAGTCGTATGTGTAAAGCACTGAGTCAGGGCCAGATGCTGTGGTAAATGAAAACCACGTCTTGTCCTTGATGGCCCTTCCTCCATTATTGTGTTGAAACTTTGAAGCACTGAGTGAACAGCTTCCTCCATTTTATAATGGAGGAGCAAAAAATGAAAACTCAGAGAGGCCGAGTGACTTACCCCACATCACACAGCTTATGAGTCAGACAGCCAAGTGGTAACTTTGGCCTCGCACTTGGCTGTCCACTGGTTTTACCACTACGTTCTACTAACTCTACTAACTCTGTGGACAGAGCACAGAGAGAAATTAAGACAACGATGCCATAAAAAATCAGAAAGAAGTAGTTAAGAGAGAGGACACAACCTCCTGTTAGCACTCATCCATTTCACAAATAGGGGCTAACTGTCTCCTAGGAGGGAGGCACGGCTCTAGGCACTGGGAATTCATCACAGACACAACCCGAGTTACAGTCTGGTGGCATGAGACATACAATAAAAAAGATAAATAAGTGAAATGTTACAGGAAACTGTTCCATGGAGAAAAGTAAAGAAGGGAGGGGGTGGAGGAATACCAGGAGTGAGTGGGTAGGTGGGTGTCAAAATTGTGAATAAGAAGCCAGAGAAGTCCCCATTAAAGTGATATTTGGATGGGGTGCCTGGGTGGCTCAGTCGGTTAAGCGTCCGACTTCGGCTCAGGTCGTGATCTTACGGTCCGTGGGTTCGAGCCCCGCGTCAGGCTCTGTGCTGACAGCCCAGAGCTTGGAGCCCGCTTTGGATTCTGTATCTCCCTCTCTCTCAGCCCCTCCCCTGCTCATGCTCTGTCTTTCTGTGCCTCAAAAACAAATAAAAACATTAAAAAAAACACTACAGTATAAAGTGATATTTGGAAAGGAAGAGACGAGGTGAAGGGGGTAGCCATGGAGATCCTGGGAGAAGACTACTCCAGGCAGAGAAAACGGCAAACAGGAAGGGTCTAGACAGGGAGCATGCTTAGCGTGTCAAGGATGCGGCTGGAGCGGAGGGCGGGAAGGAAAGCAGATGAGACCAGAACAGTAACAAGGGTCAGGTGACGTGGGACCTGCAGGTGACCTTAAGGGCTGTGACTCCCACTCTGAGTGAGACGGAGCCACTCCAGGATTTTGGCTTATATTCTAACAGGGTCTCTCTGGCTGCTGTGTTGAGAATAAACCAAAGGCGGGGTAGTGCAGAGGTGGGGAGACAGCTGGGAAGCCACTGTGATGACCCAGACAAGAGCCAATGGCGGCCGGAACCAGGGTGAGGAGAAGGAACTGGAAAGGGAGACCGAGAGGGACACCAAGGCAAAGGGAAAACACAAGGCTGACGCTGCCTGCTTGGCGGCTACGTCCTTCGTGCCCAGCTCAAGGCGGCACCGGGAAAGCATTTGGTGCAGAACAGAAGCAACCGTGGCTCTTGCTCCCTCTCTGAGCGCTCCCCGACCCGCCCTGCATCTGTGCAGGCCGCCATCTGCGGCCCAACCGCCCACTCCAAAGCCATGGGACTCCTCTGTCATTCCTTCTGCCTTTGTCCCCAAACCTGTCTCAAACCCATTACTTCTCAGCATCTCCATCGTCACCACCTCAGTCCAAACCGCCATCATCTCCGGCCGGCTGTCTGGATCGCTCTCCCCAGTGGGATGTCCCTCTTCACCCTGTGCTCCCTCTCCCCACTCCCACCCTGCCCCAGCCTCTTCCCCACGGGTCCCCAGAGTGACCATTTAAGAACACAAAACAGACTCTGTCACTCTTCTGTGTAAAGCTCTAGGAGGGCATCCCAACACACTTTGAATAAAATCCAGACTTCACTCTTGGCCCCTCAAGGCTCTGTGCGAGCTGCCCAGGCCACCTCTGACTAATCTCTCAGTCCCCTGTGCCCCCGACAGGGCCCATCTTTTAACTATAAGGGCCTTTGCTTCAGCGCCCTGAGAAGACCTTTAAATAGTAAATATATCTCAGCCCTTTAATGTATATGTCTATATATGCAAATCTTAAATATACAGAAGATACATAAAATACATATATTTACTAAATATATATTTATATATAACATGTATATCACGTATATCTTGCAAATGTATAACTATTTATATACCCATATATATTTATACATATTAATTGTGGCTGAATCTGTGCTGCATTTCATTAAGTGAAATGCACACCAACTCTATTCAACATCAGCATTCTGTTCTTCGGTAGTTTATGCTGAGATGGGCCATGTGGCATTTCCCAACTTATTGTGGGTTGCATCCAGTCTCCCAGGGTCCAAAAAAATAAATCCGGGCTTAATACTGACCACAGATGAGAAAGGAAAAATACACAAGATGAGAAGACACCAAAACTACCAGCAAAGGACCATGACCAGGAATCTAAAATATAAAGTGAACCTTCCATTCAAAACGAAGAGAAAAAGGAACCACTCCTAAAAACGATGCCATGGAGAAAGGAAATGGCGAATAGTGGACAACCTTTTGGAATATAGTGCTTCCTTTTTTATATTTTGTATCTGTGGAGTGAAAGAGGTACAGCATTTCATTTCTGTGATTCCTCATGCGGTTTTACACACTCTGGGAATTAATTCTTGAGAGCCCAGAGTTAGACGTTCCAGATAAAAGTCCAACTGACCCTGGAGAGCCTGGCTAACTTCACAGAAGTCGCAGGGCAAAGTGCACAGAATTTGCAAGATGCTAGAAGCTGACATCAGGTTTAGTGGCAATGAGGAACACGGGACCTGCGGTGGTTCCAGAAAGAGACCAGGTTAATTAAAATGTTTGCCTAGCTGGACGTGTAACCTTGACCTTCAAGAGTCGCTGTGAATTTTCAATCAATGGAATGTCTAAATGATGAAAACATAACCAGAAAAAGTTTCCTAAAGTGTAAGGTAGGAAATGATAAAAATTATAGATGAATGGGAACAAGTGTTCATTTACCACGACACCAGGTATTGTAGCCATCTGAATTTTGTAGGTGGCTAAAATCCAGCAAACACATTTCTGGGGCAGTTGTCCCTGATTTTCACTGAAAAAAAAAAAGTGAACAAATAAAAACCTGAAGAGCACACTGCTCCAGAAATTTCCCTTCAATGAAACTTGTCTCTCAGTGGGAGTTTGAAAGGAGAACACACACACACACACACACACACACACACACACATATATATATATATATATATATATATATATATATATGGACAGGGGACATACTATATCTATATAGCTATATATCTATATATATGGAATATAAGCTGATATATTTATATATAGTGGACAAATTAGGAAATAAAACAGTGGTGCAGAAAGGGAAGAATTAAAATGTGAAAGAGGGAGGATGAAGTGATATAACAGTTTCACTAAACCCGTTTCATCTTGCCCAAAGAATGTTCTCTCCTCTGGCCTCTGGTAAGATTAGCTGAGACCTATTTCCTACAAGCTCACGTGCACAGCAAAGGTGGCTTGGCTGAAACTGCCTGAAGGCCTATGTCCCGAGGCTTGCAGGATGGTCTTCTTCCCTTGAGGATGGGCACCTGGACCCGCAACCCATGACTCCTGGTCACACACCTGGCACCTGCTCCCCTTGCAAAGAGGGAACAGGGTTGGAGATGAGAACTGAACTGATACAACAATACAGTGAGGAGGAGGCTCACTAGAGACAGCCTTGTTCTTCTTTCTGCTTTCCCCCCGCTGTGTGGTAAAGCCCAGGAAACACAGTTGGTCTTCTCAGCGTGAGCAGGGCTTACAGTCTCCGAATTAATCTGGGGCTCTCGTTCTATAGACTCTGCCTTTCAGACTGCAGAGGGCCTGGTCTTGGACTCTTTTCCAAGTTATATTTTCTACAGAAATAAAGGACAACCACATTCCTGCCGATAAAGCATATTTCTGATAGAACCTCAATAGAGCATTATCTAACAACAACCCCCTCCCCGAAATGGAAATATCATTTTTGGTTCTGCTACTTACCAAAATAATACATCATTATTGTAAAAAATGCAAGTAATCAGGGGATATAAGAATGAGAACATGAACACTCTCACTGGGATCCAATATAACTCTACAGAAGATAACCACTATTAACAGTTGTATTTGTATATATCCTCTTAGGCATTTAAATGCATATATATGAAATCTGTATACTCTAACCACAATGGGATCACACTATCCTATTCTGGAACCTTCATTTTCACTTCAAAGTATACTGTGGGGGCACCAGGGTGGCTCAGTCAGTTGAACGTCCAATTCTTGGTTTCAGCTCAGGTCATGATCTCACGGTTCGTGAGTTCCAGCCCTGCATTGGGCTCTGTGCTGGCAGCAAGGAGCCTTCTTGGGATTCTCTCTCCCTCTCTCTCTCTGCCCCTCCCCTACCTGTACTGTCTCTGTCTCTCTCAAAATAAATAAACTTTAAAAAAAAAGTTTGTTAAAAGTAGACCGTGGATATTCTTTCATGTTAGACATATGGATATATCTCATCTTTTTAAATGGCCGAACCTTCATCAATTGATTCAATGGATGGTGTTGAGCACTGACCTTGAGAACAGCATTGAATTAAGTAACTGACAAAGTGTTTACTAATGTCAGGCTTACAGTCTTTTGGTATTCTACCGCATGATATTATTTAACTAACCCCTCTTGATGGACATTTAGGTTGATTCTGCTTTTCTTTCATTCCCTTGGCATTTACCTGAGTCCTGGTTCTCTAATTCTTTGGGTAATATATATTATAAAGAGGTTCTTGATGTCTTAGATAAGTACCATGATCTCTAGACCCTCCCTTCGAAATTTTCCAACAAGCCATTTTCCCTGGAGACTCTACATCTTAATTGTGAATTTTGCAAGAGTCTGCACAGCAACTAGTATCAGACTTGAAGGAGCGCTGGAAATGGACTTGGAACTCCAGCCCAGCCCCCCTGGTCTGCCTGTGTTACAGGCACACACGTGCAAGTTTAGCCTTTCTTACTTCTAGCACATAGGAGGGCATGCTCACCCTGCTCTTTCAAGAGTACATGACTATTAGCATGGAAATACCCCCTTCTCTACTTTTGGCTTAAAGACATATTTTGCCCAACAGCATCCTAAGTGCTCTGTTGCCCGATGCTCCGCTCCTGACCTTCACGTCCACTCTTCTCCCTGCTACTTCATGTCCAACTAATGGCTAACTTCTCACCACCCCCTCCTGGACGGCCAGCCATTACAGGTGAACTTACATCGTATGCTTAAAGTGCCCTTAAGTAAGTGGACAGGGGCCATACTAAATGGTCACCTTCCAGGCCTGCAGAAACTACAAAGCTATCTCAAAGAAAGTAATTGTTAGAGGGGCCGAAGTCGAGGGCTTCAGACAAAGTTAACCTGCCTGTCTGGGCTACCTTGGAGCCAGGTGTCAGGGCAATGCTGACGGCAGTAGTGGAAAGAGGGGGGACCTCTGGGGGCCCTCAACACTCCTCCAGGGTTGCCAGGGCTAAGACCATACCATGGTCAACTTCTGTGGAATTCTGATTGCCATAAACATCTACTTAACTAAAGGTATTAAAGAGTCTCTTATTTAAAAGATAGGAATTATTGGGACACCTGGGTGGCTCAGTTGGTTGGGCATCCTACTTCAGCTCAGGTCACAATCTTATGGTCTGTGAGTTCGAGCCCCGTGTCAGGCTCTGTGCTGACAGCTCAGAGTCTGGAGCCTGCTTCAGATTCTGTGTCTCCCCCTGTCTCTGTGTCTCCCCTTCTCTCTGCCTCTCCCCTGCTCGCACTCTCTCTCTCTCTCTCTCAAAAATACGTAAAACATTAAAAAAATTATAAAAGATAGGAATTATTACCTTGGGTTTTGATAAAATAATGAAGGGAAACAGTGAGCCATCATGGGCTGAGGAGGACAAATAGATTAGCCATAGGGATCTAGGCCTCACACTTAACCAGCAGTGCGAGGTACCAGAGGAGCTCTGCTCCTCATTTTTAGACATCCTCTAGGGGCCACAAATGCATTTAGCTAATTGATACAAGCCCCTCCATCGAGTCTAAGAATAGTTCGTAATTTTTAAAAAGTTCATTCAGCAAACATGTGTTTAACATCTACCGTTTCCAGGCTTAGCGCGAATATTCTTATTTAAAAACTAGCATCCTACCTGGGATAACAAAAGGGAATCTGGGATTCCGGTTGCAGGTCAAAGCAATTTCATTAATATTTATTTTCACAATCGCACTGTAGAATTGGTGAGATGGTTATTGCATCTTCGTTTTACCCTAAGAATGAGGGGTTCAGAGAAGCTAACTGTTAAGACAAAATCATGCAGCCTGTGGCTGTGGAGAAGCAGGATTGGAAGTCCCCTTCCCATCCCCCACACCCTTCACATCCCTGGCTCCATCACCTTTGGTGTTTGAAGGGTGGCTTCCATTGGAAGGTACAGATCGATCATGATCACTTTCTACCCCGGCCAACATGGCTGAAATATTAATGTTTGTGCACCAAACATACGTCCAGGTGAGAAGGACACTAACTAACAAAAAGACTATGAAGTAGCATCTTTTAAGTTCTTACACCTTTTGCATCCTCCGGCAAGGTGCATGGAAAGGGAATTGGACTTGGTAGCAGAGGAATTAAATTGAAGTCCTTATTATAGTACTGTGTTTTGTGACCTTGGGGAGGTCATTTGACCTCTCTCGGTTTCGTCCTTCTTCAGAAAGTAGGTATAAGAACACCTTTCTCCTAGGGCTGTCTGAAGGACTAAATGAGAAAAAGGAGCCCGAGTGAATCGGGAAAAGTTCAACATCATGTCTTATATCCAACAGGTGCTTAATACACGTTGACTATTAATCTAAATGAAATAAGGGCTTGGTGGGTTGTTTACAAAGATGAGCCTTTCAGATTTGGGAACACTCTCCCCCATGCTTTAATGGAGAATTAGAAAAACAAGAGGAAGACAGTCAGTCACATGAGGGGGTGCGCTTCCAACCTGATTCACCTCCCCGGAATCACTTGCCAAATGTGAAAGAATTTGTGGATTTGCACCCAGAGAGGACTCCTGCCAGACCTCCGTGACTGAGTGTTTTCCCTGGTGGAAGTTATTACCTTAACTTGAAAGTAAGCAAGAGATCCCATTAGAGAAGAAGCTGATGGAGAGCAGGACACTTTCTTTCTTTGGTCTTCTGTCCTGAGGCTGGGAGGGCTAAGGGGGGTTTGGGCAGAATCAGAGCAGGCTCAGGGAAACCCCACAGAATTTGCCATCCCGCTCTGGGAAGGTACTAGTGCTAAAAAGTGGACTTTAATCCAGGGTCTGGCTGGACAAGACTGGTGTTTTCAGAACAAATTGGATATAAGATACCATTAACAAACATCAATGATTGATTGAATCAATTCTTTCCTACCTGGGGAAAGAAATGATTCAGGTGTTTTATTGCTTTTTTAAACCAGGTTTTCACAAGAAGATCAGAGGTGAAAAGGAGGAATAAACTGGGTTTAAAAAAAACCCCAAACTTCCATTCATCGTTGGGGGTGGGGGGAGGGAAACAGCCACAGAGAAATCCTTGTCTCTCAATTTATTTCTTTAATGTTTATTTTATTTTTGAGAGAGGGAGAGCGCGAGAGAGAGACAGAAAGACAGACAGAGAGAGAGAGAGACAGAGTGCAAGCTGGGGAGGGGCAGAGAGAGAGGGAGACACAGAATCCAAAGTGGGCTCCAGGCTCTGAGCTGTCAGCACAGAGCCCGACGCGGGGCTCGAACTCAATGAATGGTGAGATCATGACCTGAGCCGAAGTCAGACACTTAACCAACTGAGCCACCCAGGTGCCCCGACTCAATTTTATTTCTAATTATTGCCCAATTTCTTAACCCAGGCCTTCATCATCTCCCACCTGAGCTCAGAAATATTAACTGCTCTCCGTCTTTAACACTCTACCTGATCATGTCATGTTCCTCAAAAAGCTTCCATGTTCCCTACTGATGACAGATTAAGGACTAAACCCCATAGCCTAGCATTCCGGGTCCTTCAAGGTCATGCCCAAATTCAGAGGAATTGTCAAATTATTCACTCTACCCTGAACTTGTACACATGCTTTTATTGCCACTCTAATCCCCACAATGGTCCAATGAACAAAGCTCATGAGAGAATAAACATAAAACACTTTGTAAACGTAAAGCTGTTTCCTTAACTAGTCAATATTATAACTGTGACTCTCTACTTGTTGAATCTTACTTGGTGTTCAGATGGAGGTTATTACTTCCTGCATTTGGCTGTCCTTCCTCTTCCAAGTGAGCATTAAGCATATCCATGGTGTTTTGTTGGTACATCTCTATACAGCTCTGAGAAAGACGCTGAGCCTGTTTCCCCTTGACTGTAGATGGTGTTACATTCCTTGTGTCGCTTTTAAGAATTCATGGGGCACCTGGGTGGCTCAGTCAGTTGAGCGTCCAACTCTTGGTTTCAGCTTGGGTCATGATCTCATGGTTTGTGGGTTCAAGCCCACAGCATGGAGTCTGCTTGGGGTTTTCTGTCTGTTTGTCTGTCTCTCTCTCTCTGCCCCTCCTCTGCTCTCTATCTCACTCTCAAATAAAAATAAACATTAAAAACAAAACAAAATAAAAGTATTCCATGAAGCAGAGGGCAGCTGGAATATTTATACGATTTTGTGTTAGCTGAATAGTAAGGTGGCTGGCAAGTATTCCTGGAGATTATTCAGTTGGTAGTAACAAAGCTGCTGTGTCTGGACTTCCCGGTGAGTCCTTCTTCTACTAAGAATGTCTGGGGAGCTGGAAATTTTCTTTGTCTAAGGCCAAAGTTTATCAGGGATAGTATTAGGTTTGGTTTTTTTCCTTACATTTTGTTTTGCCTGGGAAAGAGTGGTCTCAGGGGTAGCAGAATAGCGGTCTTTGAAGGTAGCATAGTCACTATAAGCTAGCGAAGGAAAAGAAAAAGTCCCCCAGAATATAACAACAGATACTCTTTGGGGGCTGATCTTACACAGGAGGGGTGATAACACACAATGGTTAAGTACATGGGTGCTGGAATCAGAGGGCCCTCAGATCCAATCCTGGCTACAAGACATACTAGTTGTATGGCCCTTAGGGACTTGTGCTTCTTCGTGCATCAGTCTCCTTAAGTGTAAATTTGGGTTTTTGTCAGGATCAAGTAAGATATGCAGTAGAGCCTGGCAAAGTAAACACTTCCCCCCCCCCTCCTCTTCCCCCTCCTCCATCACTGTTGTCGTCATTACCATTATCATCATCATCATCATGTTATTGTCTCTCTGGCCATATATCCTTCAGCTTCCCTGGTCTCCTTCCTTAAACATGCCAGGCATGTTCCCTCCTTAGGGTCTTGCACATGCTGTGGTCTTGGTCTCTCGAGTGTCCCTGTGCCCCTGTATCTTCGTGGTTCAAATGTTTTCCATATCCTCATGGCTCCAATATCCTCCCATGAGCCCATGGCTCAAATGTCACCCCCTTACATCACTATAGGTTGATAGCTTGAATGCCTTCCCTCACATCCTCATGGTTCAAATCCCTCCCCACCCATATCCTCATGCCTCATTCCTCACCTCCTTCAGGTCTACTCCAATGTCACCTTCTCAGTGGCACCCTCCCTTATCTCTTAGCAATAATTTTAACACCTCTTTCCCTACTTTGCTGACTGCCTTAACACTTATAATACACTATCAACTTAATCTTGTTTATGGTCTGTCTTTCCCCACTAGAAAAGAACTTTCACCAGGTCACAGATTTTGGTATGATTTGTTCACTACTCTATGCTAATGCTAGTGCTGAGAACAAAGCCTAGCATATAATAGTTGCTTAGTAAAAATCTGTTGAATGAACAAATAAATTACTAAATTCAATTTGGTCTCAATTGTAATTTACCCTATTTTTTCTTTGCTCCTAATCTCACAATACAGATTATAATTTTTAAAAATGTTTTAATGTTTATTATTTATTCGGGGAGACAGAGACAGACACAGCATGATCAGGGGAGGGGCAGAGAGAGAGAGAGGGTGACACAGAATCCGAAGCAGGCTCCGGGCTCCGAGCTGTCAGCACAGAGCCCAACGTGGGGCTCGAACTCACAAACCGTGAGATCATGACCTGAGCCGAAGTTGGATGCTTAACCGACTGAGCCACCCAGACGCCCCCAGATGATGAAAATTTTAAATAAAACAGAGGACAGTGTTTTTGGCATCATGTGCAGCCCTTCCGGGAACCCACTCCCCCTTGCTGCTAATACTTACTGCACTCCAAGTGTATGTAGGGCACTATAACGGCTGCCCAAGGCCACAAATTGAAACAAAGCATAATCTCCTCCTGCATGAGTTTACAGGGCTTTCACATAGCCTATTTCAGTAAATCCTTGAAATGCTGTGAGAAAAGAAGGGGCAAGATTAATTACCCCTGCATTAAAGCAATTGGGGCCAAATGTCGAAAGGTTTTCCCAAGGTTACATGGCTGCCGAGCTCCAAAGGTAGAATAGAACCAGATCTTCATACTTTGTCCACTCAGCAGCCTCACAGGAGAACACACAGCAGTCTCGAGGAGGATGTTCCCAAGTGTTCGAAGATGTATGTGTGTTTGTGTGCTTGAGCAGAGCCTGCCCGCCCAGCTATTTACACTCAGGTTACTATTTACATTTCTTGTTAAGAAAAAATGAAAAAGGAAGCTTAATCTGAAAAGAGAGAAGGTGAAAATGCATCTGCAAAGCGAATAAAATACAAAAAATCTAAACAAAGGATCCCCGCCATCTCTCACAGAGAAAACTGTGTATGGTCGTTCCTGTGAGTTTACTCACTTAACGTCTCGCACACCCACCTACCCCCTTCCCAGCAGGAACCACCTAACATCTTTCACTTCTAATGAGCGACCTTATCTTTTCTGGTCCTTATGTTACAACCAACACTAAAAAACACCATAGCACTGGGCGCCTGGGTGGCTCAGTCAGTTGAGCATCCGCCTCTTTGATTTCAGCTCAGGTCATGATCTCACGGTTCATGAGATTGAGGCCTACGTCGGGCTCTAGTAAAACTTGGACTGTATGGATGGGGTTGGAGCAAAAATGATTACAATAAAAAAATATGAAAATTTCAAATGTATCCAAATAGTTTCATTGAAGAAAAAAAGCAAAAAGAAGTGCTGTATTGTATGTAGCTATTCTATCTGAATAATGGTGAAGATAAGTTTGCCAGAACTTCTCTTTCCCTTCATTAATGACTTCTGATGTGCACCAGTGTGTGAAATGATAACAATCTTATTCCAGTCCTCTGAATCAATCACTTGTTTCTTTAAGAGCAGCATTTTCCCTTATAAGAAAATTATGCAAAAAATAGGACAGAAAATAATAATACAAGAACACAGAAGCACCGTGGAATTGACACACTTCAGTGATCAAAACTGAATTGGATTCATTTGTACATAAAAGCCAAAAATATCCATTCGTCAGTCTAAATGTCCATCAACTGATGAATGGATAAAGAAACTGTGGTTTACATACACAATGGAATACTACGTGGCAATGAGACAGAATGAAATATGGCCCTTTGTAGCAACGTGGATGGAACTGGAGAGTGTTATGCTAAGTGAAATAAGTCATACCGAGAAAGATAGATACCATATGTTTTCACTCTTATGTGGATCCTGAGAAACTTAACAGAAGTCCATGGGGGAGGGGAAGAAAAAAAAAGAGGTTAGACAGGGAGAGAGCCAAAGCATAAAGGACTCTTAAAAACTGAGAACAAACTGAGGGTTGATGGGGGTGGGAGGGAGGGGAGGGTAGGTGATGGGCATTGAGGAGGGCACCTTTTGGGATGAGCACTGGGTGTTGTATGGAAACCAATTTGATAATAAATTTCATATAAAAAAAGCCAAAAATAAAAATTTTAAAAGCTGAACTGTAACTATGGTATGCATGTAGCTTAAATCACTTCTTTCCTTTGGGTCACGTGGACTTTACCTATGCATTAAGAGGCATATCTTTTTTTTTTTGATTATGTATATTTATGTATATATCTTTTTTTTTCAATATATGAAATTTATTGTCAAATTGGTTTCCATACAACACCCAGTGCTCATCCCAAAAGGTGCCCTCCTCAATACCCATCACCCACCCTCCCCTCCCTCCCACCCCCCAAGAGGCATATCTTTAAATGCTTAAATCTGTCCTTAATGCATTAAATAACAGGATTGAAAAGTTAGAACAACACCATTCCTACCGTAAAACTGTGAGCTATGTGCTACAGGATATAAGAGAAGCCTGGAGTAATGTCTTCATTCCAGGAGCTCCCATTTCCCTTTAAATGGTTTCACAAGAATTTCCTGAGAATGTGCTGCATACCTAGGGCGGGGCAAGATATCACGGTGGATTCAGAGGACAGAGGGATTTAAATAGGATGGAGAGAGGGAAGACAGGTCAGCTGGCAAACCAGAGAGATGGTCGCTTCACATCAAAGACGTGCTGTCTATACTCAAGGAGCAGAAGTACGCAAGGCGACGACACGTTACACATGAAACAATGAGAGCAGGAGTTCTTTTCACTACGACTTTGGGTTCAGGAGTGGGCAGGGTGATTGGATTTTGCCTATGATCCTACTCATTGAAAAAGGCAAAGGTAGCTTTATGGTCACAAGGGAACAAGAACGAGGCAGTACAGGTGAGTACAAAGTGATGCTTTTCTCTTGAACCTTCCCTGCCCCTCATCCCTCAAAAAAACCGAGCTGTGAGTGACACTACAAATTCTGAATCTGTTTTCATTTGTCACAGGTGCCAGAAGAAATATGACAACAATAAACTAAACTCTTCGTTGATTTATGAGAACATGATTATCAGATTTGGATTATAAAAACAACCCGAGGATGAAGCTTGCAGTATAGCTCCGGATACTGCATCTCATGACCAAATTTTATGTGAAATCTGCTCCTCTCTCCTTGGAGAGGAATCACAAATGGGGCGAACAAAGATCCCCACGATGCTTGGAACAACAACAGTAAGTGGGAAAGGCTTCCCTTGGGCCAATGCGTTGGACAGGAAATCACAGAGGTGGCTTCGAGTCTTGGAGTGTGTGTCCCCGCTTAACTCCTGAGAGAAGGTGCAAAAACCCCTGAAATACAGAGACCCATGGCACTGACTTGGAGGAAATCCCCCATGTGACTTCCAAGGAGAAGACAATTTGTTGGTAGAGGATCAAAGACGGACCAAGGCTCAGGCCCTGGGCCATCACCCTATTTCTATCAACCCTTTCTCCCTCTTCAGCTCCCCCTGTGTTTGGCACTCAGGGTCCTCACGATCCTCCTCAAGGACTCCAACCCAACCCCTCTGCACCCACCCAGGCTGCTTTCTGACAACTTTCTTCTGCCAGTGCTCACCAACAGACGCAGCACATAGCACTGTGGCTGGGAGCGTGGCCTTTTTTGGACAGACCTAGTTGGGAACGTCAGCTCTGACTTGCCAACAGAATATCCCTCACACTCACCCCCACCTCTTCCCAAAGCGCGCGCGCACACACACACACACACACACACACACCTGTGCATGCGCACACACACGCATACACATAATTTAGCTTCTTGAACCTACAGCATTTTAAACATCTCCATCCAAAAAGAATCATGGCTTCACATTTGCATAATTTAAAGTTCACTTGGGTGTTTCTCCTAGTCAAGGAAAGAGCCCCAAAGCAATAGAGAGGTCTCCATCTCTAACAAGACCCATAGTGCTGGCAGATTTTTAAGTGACTTTTTTTTTTTAAAGCTTCTCTCTGTCGAGGTTTAAAAAATCTTACAGAGTTTCAGGCTTAGCAGGGATCCTGTCTCACTAGTTTATCTGCCATAGATCTTCACTATTCAAGTCAGGGTTGGTCAGGAAGCTAGCTACCTGTGAGAATCTACTTACCATGCATTCCTATTGTGGTGAGGGGCACAGCAAGTGTTTTATATACAAGGTGACATCATCCATGCAGCACCCTGGGGTGGGTGGGTGAGGGTGACCAAGGCTCTAGGAGACCTGAGGGCTCCTGCCACCTGCAGGGGGTGTGTGAGACTTGTTGGTGCCACAGTGTCATCGTTGTGCAATATGGGTGTGGTCTCTTTTGCTCCGTTCACTCTGGAGCGTGTGCACACGTGTGTTTTCTGTATGCCGGGCATCAGTGTTAACCGTGTGGCAGCATCTTGCCAGCTGTGTGGGCTTAACTCTGCGGGCTTTTCCAGTCTCCCCAGTGAAACTTGTCAGAGCTACTGCTTTGTCCTCGGACATGCATTTCCAACCAGGCTTTGACTGTTGATTAGAAAGAAGCCCTTAAAATAATTACATTAGCCTGAAATAAGATCACTTGTCTTTTCCTTTGGGAAACAATTTTCAGGTTATAATCACCTCAACTGTTTCTAAATCAGGCTTTGGGAATGGCTCTGCAGAATGGATGGTTTCCACAGGCGGAGATGCTTCAAAAAGAACCAAGGCTTGTGATCGGAACTGACCTGTCACAGAAATCCTAGTCCACTCGCTGAATAGGGTTGGCAAGAGGACCCACCGAGGCAAGAGTGGTAGGGCCTTGTGGACCTCTTTCTGAGACCAAGCTTGATAAAAGGAATATTACGGAATAATTCTTAGATCAGAGGCCATGGGATCCGCATCCTGCTCTGCCAACTCAAGCGTGCGGCAGGCTGTTTACGCACACTCCCAGGTCCTCGGTTTTGTCACCTGCAGAATCATGATGATGATGAGTGCGTAGTGCCTGTGGCTGTTATGAAGGAAACAGGCATAAAGTGCCTTTGCCTACACAAGAAGAAGGAGGGAAATTTGCCCTCCCCTCTGCCTCTATTCGGGTCACTCCTCGGGAAGCACTGACGTCACTGGGTAGGCGTCCAGGTTACAAATTTGCCAAAAGCAAGGATCACAGTTAAGGTTAAGGTTCAGTACATTCCCTTTGCTTGTCTCTTCCACCTGGCTCTAGAGATAAGCAGAAATCTCTGGCACTTTCCCCCTTATCCCTTCTGCTCACAGGTGGTACAGTCACTCTGTCCTCCCTGGCTTAGCAGCTGAACGGTGGTAACACTGGTATCTGAATTGAGAGGGTGGAGGAGGGCTCCGCATGGGCCTTGAGCCTAAACCATCCACTCCAAGCTGCTCAGTGCAGAGCCTGCCCTGGTTGTCTGGCTAATGATAAGAGACACTTTGATTTCCCGACGTCTGTGTGTTTATAGTTCCCAGTGGGAAGAGGAGGGGACTGGCAGAACAGGGTTTGGCTGTTTCCGGATCTCGGTACAACGTCAACTAACACTACCTCACGGAATAAAATGGTAGCCAATGCACACCAAAAGGAAGCTTCACTCTCCGAACACAGGCTGTATGCAACCCTCCTCCAAGATGTTCCCATTCTAGAGACAGGGACACTTCCACTCCCCTTTTAAAAATTCCCTCTCCTGCACTAGCAACCAGGTGGCCCTCAGCTGGAGCTTTCTGTCAGAACCTCAGCCCTGGCTGCCTAGGTGTGGATGGTGGGAAGTGAGCAGCCCGGCATCTCATCTCTTGCCAGGGGATGAGGCAGGGCTGCCTTTTCTGAGGGGTGTTTGCACTCGGCCCTGGGAGATTTGAGCTGTAAAGATGACATCCTTCCGCACAGCAGCCTCTCTTTTCCAAGCAAGGAAGGCAGAGTAGGTTTCTTTTCTTCATTAGCAATGGATCCATTTCTGATCCATTCGCCACGATGGAATGTGTCATCACTTATTTTCATGCTCTGTTAACCCCCCCTCCCCCACAGCCAAGGTGAAAACAAAGCTAATATCCATCAAGAGACCAATGGGTAAGCAAAATGTGGTATACACACCCCATGGAATATTATTTAGCCTCAAGAAAGAATGAAATTCTGATACGTGTTACACCATGGATGAACCTTGAAAATATTATGCTAAGTGAAATAAGCCAGACATAAAGGGACAAATATGGCATGAATAGGTAAATTCAGAGAGACAGAAAGTAGAATAGAGGTTACCAGGGCTAGGAGAAAGGGGATGAACAAGGAGTTAGTGCTCGCTGTGTATAGATTTTCTGTCTGAGGTGATGAAAAAGTTCTAGAGATGGATGGTGGTGATGGTTATACAACATTGTGAATGTACTTAATGCCACCGAATTGTGCACCTAAAAATGGTTAAAATGGTAAATTTGATGTTATGTATATTGTATCAGAAGGAAGGAAGGAAGGAAGGAAGGAAGCAAGCAAGCAAGGAAGGAAGGAAGGAAGGAAGGAAAGAACGAACCACCCAGCAGTCCTGGGATACCAACTCCATGGAAGAGAAGGCTCCCAGAATTCTATCCCGATTTCCCAGCATCCACATGTCACTGAGGCACAGCTTTTCTGAGTGGCCAAGACAAGATCAAAGCCAAAGGAAACAATGTTCTTCACAAGACTTGGCAAAGAGCATTTATTAAAGCAGTCCCACTGACAAAATAATGGACTCCACGATTGTTTCTGTTCATCCAAGAGGACAGCATGCCCCAGAGGCAAGGAGAAGCAGGCAGCATTCTGCTTTCAAAAGCTGCTTCGCCCTTTGACCAAATAATAACCAAATAAGCCTGTTGTAGTCTCCAGCACATGATTTATGACCATAGATATTATTGATTTCCAAATTAGAACTGTAAATTCTTGGGGCGTCTGGCTGGCTCAGTTGGTTAAGCATCCGACTTCGGCTCAGGTCATGATCTCATGGTTTGTGGGTTCAAGCCCTGCATGGGACTCTGTGCTGACAACTCAGAGCCTGGAGCCTGCTTTGGATTCTGTATTTCCATCTCTCTCTGCCCCTCCCCTGCTAATGTTCTGTCTCCTTTCTCTCTCTCAAAAATAAGTAAACATTAAAAAAAATTTTTTTTAAAGAAGTGTTATTTAAAATAACAAGAGAACTGTAAATTCTCTAGATATTTCTGGAAAAAAAAGATGATTGCTCTCAAACAATGGTATTTTTTTGGCTACCGTAACTACAAAACTTAATTCCCTCATTTTTATAAAAAAAAAATTTCTGATTTTATTATGCCATTATAAATAGATTTCCTCCTAAATGTTTCTAGAATATGATAATTTCTTTGGCCTTCTTAATAATCCTGGCTAAGAATATAATAACTGGTAAACAATATATATATATGTATATATATATATATATATATATATATATATATATATAAAATTTTTTATCCATGAAAAAAAAAGCAACTGCCAACTATAATTCAGTGGGGTTAAATATAAAGAGCATAACTTACATCTGCTTCTTTATTCCTAATAACAATTGTAAAAATAACTAAAATATTCTGGACACTGTAGTCATGGAGACCCTACTATCTCCAAAACGTAAAATATAATTTGTTGAGGAATGTCTAATAAGACAGAATGAAAACTAACAGAGGCAAGCAAACCTAATCAAAATCTTGGTTTCAGTCTAATTAGAACAGAGAAAAGAAACCCACGTGTCAGAAATCCAGAAGCAGCAGTCAAATAATATGAAATCATCCTGTTCTTTCATCTATGAATGGAGTTGTGTCACACTTTACTTTGACCAAATAAAGTGTTTTGACTAGATTCCAACTCTGATGGACCCTGAGGTAGGGAAGGAAAGCTGCGTGATGAATAATAGATAAATAAGAGGCAGCCCCTACTCTCAAGAGCTAGCAGTCTAGTGCACCAACATACAATGAAAGCTACAAATGTGAACCCTGTAGATAATTTAAAATATTCTAGTCATCACATTAAAAATTAAGAAGAAACATGGGGCTCTTGGGAGGCTCAGTTGGTTAAGCGCCAGCTTCGGCTCAGGTCATGATCTCACGGTTCATGAGTTCGAGCCCTGAGTCAGGCTCTGTGCTGACATCTCAGAGCCTGGAGCCTGCTTCGGACCCTGTGTCTCCCTCCCTCTCTCTCTGCCCCTTCCCCACTTGCACTCTCTCTCTCTCAAAAATAAAATAAACATAAAAAAATTTTTTTAATAAAAAAAATTAAGAAAAAACAGGCGGAATGAATTTTACTAATACATTTCATTTAACCAAAATGTATTCAAAACATTATCATTTCAACATGGTATCAATTTAAAAATTATTAACGAAATATTTTATATCCCTCTTTTTTTTGGTCATTGTTCTAAATCTTTGAAATTCCAAGTGTATTTTGTATTTACAATACATCTCAGTTGGGACCAGCCACACTTCAGATGTTAAATAGCCACAAATGGCCAATGCTACTGTACTTGATGGCAAAGATAGTGGGAGGCAAAGAAAATATGCAAAGAGCTCAAAAGCAAGACCATCCTCATCAGGGCTATAAAAGAGCCATAAATAAAACATCTGTAGTGTCTTCAAAGAGGTGGTTGCATCTGAATTGAGTCCTGAGTTAGGAAATGGTATGTTCAGACTTGCATTATATAAAGACCTGACTGGTGGCTGAAGGGAAGATCAGATGGTTGGGACAAGGATAGAAGGAATCAAGAGTCTAGAAAAGAGATGCTGGAAACTAGGGCAAAGGCCAGGATGGACTTAAGAGCTGTTTTGGAGGCAGAATTAGCAGATGTAGTAACTGACTGGAAATGGGAGTGACGCTGTCTGTGGTTACCCAGCAGCCATTTCTCTGACCTTCCCTGTTTACAGAACTGATTTTGTTCAGGTGTTTTGCACCCTCTGTAATGCCTCCTTTGGGGAGAAGATGAAAGAAGTCCTAGCCCCAGGAAGGTGGATCTTGTCTAGCATAAACCAATTATAGTTACTTTATTTATCATTGACTACCTTAGGAAGGAACATGAAATCCAATTTTGGCCAATGAGAGTTGTAGATTAGTCTGCAAGGGTGAGGATGGGATTCTGAGAAGAGCTTCTTAGATCTTAAGAAAATATACAAGGAAGAGATAGTCTCTTTTCACCTCTAGTGTGTAGTGTGGTAAGGATGTAATTAATGCCTAGAACTACCGCAGCCAGTGTCATCCTGAGGTGAGTCAACCAACATCTGAGAATGGCAGAATGGATGTAGAGACTCTTGGTGACATCATTAAACCATGGAATTAACCAACCCTGGAAATGCTCCACCTCTGGGCTTCTGGTTTTGTGAGAGAATGTATGTAGGGATTATTTCAGATATATGGGGTCATCCCTTATTTGCAGCTGACAGCATGCTAACAGATAAGAAAAGGGAAGAATCTAGATAATGCCCCAACCATTGGTAGTAACTATGACTTTCCTTTGTTCAGTATGCTAGATAGCATAAGAAGCTCTTTCAACTCATAAATCCTCCTAAAAGTTCAGGCAGGTGTTCAAGCAGATCATCTTGTCTGCTTTTGCCTGCACAGGATCCCTCTCCCCCATTCTTCCTTTGCATTTCTAGCAACTAGTATAGTACTTGGGATTAAAAAAAAAAAAAGACTCCTCTCATTCCTTGAGCTTTTTCTATGTGTCAAAAACTGTTATATGTTTTATACACAAAATCTGACGTTATTTCCTCATTCACACTGGCTTACAACAGCTCTGTGAGTGAGGTATTATCACTATTTAACAGATGAGGAAAATAACTGAAGGTCAGAGGGGTTATATTATAAATTCAAGGTCTCAAAGTTAGGGACTTGAACCCAGAAATGTCTCTCCGTAAAGGTTATGTTCTTTACCACTATGATACAATAGCACAGAGTAATTCAATGTTTATTGAACGAATGAATCAATTGATTGAACAAAATAAACAGGCACTCAAAGACATTAAGTACCTTGCATAAGGCCACCCACCTAAAGACAGGTCCATGACTTGACAAATGTCTTTTAACCCAAAAGCCATTGTCCTTCCTACCACATCCTATGACATCATTTTCCCCCCAGCTTTGTTGAGGTATAACTGACAATTCATGGCTATCATTCATTTGGCACTTAGTTAGACACCACTTTGAAGAGTTCCTGGCCATCTCTTTGTGTATGAGTCTTGACAACCAGATTATCAATCCCTTGACGTAGCATTGCTTTTTTTGTGGCTCTCACAGCAATCAGAATAATGTATTTTTCCCAGTTAAGAGCTTGATTTCAACATGCAGTATCCTCAATATACTAACGGTATAGAATGACCATAACTCCTGGTTTGCCTGCAATAGTCTTGTTTTACATCTGTTGTCCCAGCTTTATTATTACTAGATAAATATTAATAATCTCAAAAGTAATCCTGTTTGGACAATAAATTGTATAGTCACCTTAATCATGGTAAACAAGAGCTTAGTTTGGCCTGTTCAGCTATACTCTGTCAACCGTGCCCAGCACAGATGCTTCTGGATGGAGGTAGATCCAACAGCCATCAAGGTTCATATTCAACACTGGAACACAGAGAGCTTTCATGCAGAAAGCCTACCATGCCTCATCACCTCTTTGATCCACCATTTGTCCCATATTCTTCTGTCCCTCAAAATCTCTTCTCCTTTGTATCACTGGTTTCCCTTCCAGCAGCCTCTTTCCGGCCCTCATCTCACATCCTAAGGCTTGCCGGCAGAAATGGGGTAATAAGTTTGAAAAGCCAGAGAAATGCATTCTAACATTGCTGTAACTGTCTAGCAACTATTTGTGGCTGAAATCTTTTCAACTAAAGCTCAACACTCCTTTGTAAACAGTAAGATAGGAAAAAACAAAGCTTTTGTGGCTAACCATCTACCTTTTGGCCTTTATGTCATATATGTGTGTATGTCCTGAGAATATGGGGTCACGTGGTAAACGAGACTATCTATCTATCTATCTATCTATCTATCTATCTATCTATCTATCTTTTAACCAGCAAAAATGTATTGTGGTGGTAACAGGAGATTCCCAACAGGTTAATGCCATTGTGAGCTCAGCTGAAATTACTTTAAGTTCTGAAATTATGACTAATGAGGTGGAGAATAAGAAACAAAATAATTTTTAAACACACTATGCATATGGAAGTATCTTATCAGAGGGGACCTACCAAAGATTAAATTTTTTCATGAAGACAAATGGCAAAAGTGAGATCTAGGTGGCCTCATTTATGAGTATAAACGTAGAGCTAGTGGCCCTGCTATCTACAGAGAGAAATGTTTCAAGATCCTTTATTCTGAGGATGTCATAGAAAGCTGGTTCACTGTGTTAAAAACCTTGGGAAAGAGATTCCATGAGTTGGCAGATGCTTTAAGAGGACTTGACTCAGCACATGTGGGGCTGACCTGCATCCTAAGAAGTGGCTATATAGAACTCTCTTGGTTGGGATGTCCTCCTGCCTGACTTGTCAGCATGACCAGCTAGGAGTCCCTGTGGCAATGAACAAGCAGTGACTGTCAGACTGCACAGGACTAGTGTCCAATATCACTACTGTGTGATACTGAGAAGTAAGTATGGGGTAGACCAGGAAGACCTTAGCAATTTAGGCTAGGCACATGGAGGTGAAGGGCTATTTCTGAAAATAAGCCCTGGAGACTGCTGAACAATTAAAGGAAGGATGAGACCAAGAGGGATATACTGGCCTGCCTGCTTGTAAGATATATGGGAATTCTGAAGATTTAACTAAAAAATAAGAAAGATGTCACTTCACTTGTACCCCATGTTGTGACATAGTTCCCACTAGTTGGAAATCCATCTGACAAGAGGATCTGGCTGGATGAGATTGTCCTGGTAAGAATCTGGCTCTAATGCACACTATACATAGTGTATTTTGTTTCATGGTTACTAAATTTGTCTAATTAGAATCGCTGCTACTCAATGTGTACGTTATTGACTCTTATTCACCCTGGCAATAAATTATGCCATGGCCATCTTTCCAACAAAGGTGTTGCTGATAACTTCTGGAGGGATTAATGCAGTCAAAGGCAATAGTGGCCCCTTCTCAGATGCCCATATCTCTGTCTTCCCTTTAAGATAATATTATTCCTTTATCAACAACATCTTTCCAATAAGCAAATGACCTCGCACTGTAATCCTTTTTCCCTTCCTTGTTTCCTCCTGGGCTCCATGTCAATATTTACACATCACCACTAACTCCTACTGTTTGCCTACAATGGCCTTCAGATCCTGTCCTCAACCTCTCATCAAATAACCTCAGATTTTCCATTATTTAATATTGTTTTGCATAACATTTCCACTTTGACAGGAAAACAACTTTCCAAAGTCCAGTGCTAGCTTCTCTTTTAAAAAGCAAATTAGTTGAACACTCAACCATGGTGAGCCGTGAGAATATTGTCCAATGCTGTTTGCTAATTTCTCACTGTTCACTCAATTTTCATTATCTCTGTGGAAGCCAATACAGACAATTGGCCCAACTTCAGAAGGCTGCTGGACCAACTGCTCAGTGGGGCTTGCCATCACTAACTCCTGTGATTTCTCTTTCCAAAGAATAAGAAAAAGGGGTAGAAGAATGGTGAGAAGAAAAGTTGGCCATTTGTCTTCTTCCTTTCCAGAAGTATCTTGAATTTCAAGAAGTATCTTGAATTCCAACAGTCCAAAACAATCTCATTTTCCTAGGACATTACTTTTCATTTATCCTTTATCACCCCCACTTCCAGACAGTCACCACTTTTTATCTCTTCTATTAACCCCATACATCTACTGTCAATCTCAGAAAAGTTTATTGTCTTGTTTGCCTTTTCTCCATCCCTTGCCCACACTCCACCTTCATTTGTTTCTAGCAAAATCCCCAGACACAATCGACTTTCAATAGATACTGAGAGAGTGAACGTGAACATAATTTCTTGCTTGCACTAGGGTATTCATTTTTTTTTTATCTAGTCTCTCCTCCAGACAATTCCTCACACAGCTCATAGAGAGGCCATTTTTAAAAACTCACATCACACCATTTTGTTGCTTGCAAACACCAAGAACATTCCATTGTCTTTGATGTCAAGTCTAATCTTTCAGTCTGACATCACAAATTGCCGCACAATGTCACCCCAACCTGTCTTTTCTAAAGCTCTTGACTCCCTCTCCACTCACTCCTGCTGCAACCACAGAGAGGGGAAGGTTCTTCTTAAATGGCCATGAGCTCTTGCCCCCACTGCCCTTCCTCACATGGTCCCAACTTCTACCAAATAAAGGCTGAATCAATTGCTTAGTCTCCAGTTACAAATGATCATTCATTGAGCATGTTTTAGGTGCCAAATGCTGTCCTGAGCACATTATATACTATTTGGGTATTTTTTTTTAATCCCAGTAATAACAATGAAAGTTGGGCATTCATTCATTCCCTAACTTGTGCGCCTATTTGATAATGCCAGATCCAGGATTTAACCCCATACATCTGCCATCAAAGACAGGTGCTCTTACCCACCAAGTATGCTGTCCCCCACTCCACCCCACCACCCTGCCATTTGTCTCTAGCTGGTGCCCACCACATTATAGGAGAGTTGCTATTGACAGGTAAAAGTTCCCTGGAGGGATTGTGAACAACTTGATAGCAAGGCTAATTCTTATATATCTGCATACCTCTGGTACTCAGCATAGCACTAACACACAGGGAATGCAAAACACTTTTTTTAGGTAATCAAATTTGAATCTATGCATCCAGTAACAGGAAAAACTCGATCTTAGTTGAATCAGATAGTTGAGCCACCTGTAGATCTCAAAGCTCTTTTACCCAGAAAGAACAAATCCAGTGACTCAATTGGATAACGAAGTTGAATCTCCACTTCCATCTCCAACCTACTCCATAAGTTATTATTTTTAATTCATCAATAGGAACCTGGCATTGTAACACACATGGCAGCCATCTGCGATCCAACCAGCCAAGCATACAAGCAGAAACCTCCCACATTTTCAATAACAGCATTGCCTAATCTGAAATGCTTTTTGGAAGACAAAGAAGCATTCATAAAATGAAACAGTAGTGAATGTTGATAATGAGAAAGTTTTACAACAAAGTGTCTTGCTGATTTATACAGTGCTTCCATGCCAATGGCTAGAAGAAATTTTTACAAAGATTCTGTCTTCTAAGCCTAGGCAACATGCCAGAAAGGTTGTCAGTGTCTTTAAAGACAAGGAAACTGAGAGAAAGAGGAGGCGAGGGGGAAGGGGGAGGGAGAAAGAAGCGAAGGAGGAGGTGGAAGAGAGAGAGAGACTTGCCTTTAATCCCCTGGCACAGAGCGGAAACTGTAAGCAGTAAAATGAAAACAACCATCATTTCCCCAACGCCCCCCTCTCTGGAAAGAGCGCTCATCTGAATTCCAGGTTGGTCTTGAGTATGTCCCAGAATGTGCATACTCTCAGGGCTGGGGAGGGCTATGTTTTCTTTCCTACTCTTGCATCAGTTCAGCCACACAACAGAGTTCTGAAGAGCAAGGAGCAGGGAGCCATAAAGCTAGACATACATCCCCAAAGAAGACCAGAAAATGTCACCAGAGTTTCAGGTTTCCTGACTGAATTTCCAAGGGCAGCAGTCACTATGATTTTCTTCCCTTGTGTAAAAAAAAAAAAGAAAGAAAGAAAGAAAGAAAGAAAGAAAGAAAGAAAGAAAGAAAGAAAACGAAAACAAAAACGAAAACGAAAACGAAAAAGAAAAAAAGTGAAAATGTAAGCTTCTCCTGAAGCTTGACTGAGGTAGCAGTATCTGATGCTCAGAGTGTTGGATAAAGATGTATCAATAGCTCACATCAGAGGAAAGGCTGACCTGGTCCATGATTAAACAACGCCCCAAACTTAATTCTCATAATTAAGTAATTCAATAAAGGTCAATCACTCCTGCATTCTGCCACTGAGTTTTCAAGGCCATACCAGACCCCAAGAGGTTAGTCAAGAAGGTGGCCCATAAACAAGCTGGCCCAAGGCTATGGCTCCAGCCCCATTAGCCTGGTTCTGACAAGACTCTCCAAGAGCGACCCGCTGATAATACACAGATTAGGCCTGGTTAGAGAACATCTCATCCCATTTCTCCCAGTGGAACACCTCAGATACTGACAGTCTGTCACCCCAAGAACACATAGCCCAGATTTCCCACTCCTCCCATGCTGCTTGGCTGGCCCGGCCAGCACCAGACTTGATTTTTACAGTGCTTATCACTGCAGCTTTACCTCCAGGCCAGTGGGCCTTGAAGCAGCTGGGAACAAGAGCCAGCTGGGGGCCCAGCTGAGCAGCCAGCCATTTGGAGCCTTCCACACGAGGAGAAGAAAAGGATTGGCCAAGGGCCATCCCACTAAATATTCTGGGACGGACAGATGACAACAGGAGGGGGAAGGGAGCCCGTTCATCCTAAAGCAAATGCAAACCGACATGTGGATTAGGGGTAGCCGAGGTTCTGAGAGAGCATCCAACAGTCTTTACCAGATGCAGCAAACTCCTTGCTAATTCAGAGAAATGAACAAAGGCCAGTGTGCATTCGTGAAATTCCAAACCCACAGAGCAGAAGCTGTTTCTTTCAGGTTCATAAAGCAACTCAACTTCATTTTAACCCCAAGTTTCAAAGTGAGGTGCGGCTGTGCCCTCTGCGACTTGAATCTGTGTCTCATTGGGCATAAGCAGCGGCCATTTAAATTCAGTAGCTCATGAAATCAAGGCCTGCAAGGTTGGCTCTCATGAATATGATAAATATCATCCCTTATATTCGTGTTTACCATATTTATTTACCCAGGCTGGCCTTCCTTCAAAGGCATCATAGAGATAAACCCAGAGCCGGTTCAGTTCCAATGATCATAAATTGCCAGTTAGCAGAGAGCAAGCGGATGAGGTTTTTCCTTTATAGCTGGAAGCCTTGTGCTCTGTCCCTTCCTCATGGGAGCTGTGAAAAGTTTGAACAGATGTTCAGATTCAAGGGGAGGGACGCTTTACTGCTGCTCTATTTACTTCCTCCAGCAGGATCCGTTTTCATTTCCTCATGGACTAGAGAGAACAATTCTACCAGCCTAACAGCTACCTGGGGGAGGGGAAGTCTGGGATCCCGGTTCCCATGAAACATGATGATTTGAGAAAGGAATGCAAGTATGCCATGAAACCACACTTACCTCTGGCTTCTGGGTCTCAACATCCAGCCAGCAAATTTCCTGGGACAGCAGCTTAATCTGTGCGTGCATTCATGAAGCAGACCATCAGCAGGAACACGAACCCATTTAGCCTGCCTTGTGTCTGTTTTACCACAGGCGGCCCCCCCAGCTTAGCATGAAGGGGTATGTAGGTGTATAGAGAACCTACCTCTGACAATGTTCCCCTTTGACATTTATTTTCCTTCACTATTTACCCTGGGATTAAATAGTGTTTGTTTTGGGCATTATAATAAGAATTCTCCATAAAGTCTCTTGGATGAAAGTGTATTAACCAAACCACCCAATCAACAAATATTTATTGAACACGCTCAATAAATAGGTGCTGAGCATAGAAGAAAGATAGCGCTCTGCCCTTCAAGACCTAATTTAATTGGAGGTAGCAAAAATATTCATAGACACGGCCAAGTAGGGACTTCCACTTCTCTCCCAGTGTCAATCTCGCCTCCCTTTAGGTAATAGAATTTCCTAAGCTGGGCATGTGGCTCGAGATGGCATTGCTTAGCTTGCCTTCAGTACGGTCATGAGACTAAGTTGTGTCCAACAGGTATGGGATATGAGTAGAAGTGAGACGTGCAGATAGCCTTAAAACAAATCACTTGCTTACTTCTCCTACCCATCCCCCTTTCCCAGAGCCTAGAATGTGTCTGTGGGAGTGTGAGCTAAATTCTACCATCATGAGAACACAGTAGAGAATGGTGGGTAGCAATATGGAAGCAGCTGGGCACGAGATGACCATGGGAGACTATCTCCTCTCCCTGATTGCTTATCAGCTGGAGACAGAGAGAGAGAGAGAGAGAGAGAGGATCCTTTTGTCTTGTTTAAGCCACTATTATTTAGTTTCTGTTAAAGCAGCTGAATCAATATCCCAACTAACATATACCTATTTTCCCTATTCGACAGGGAATTTCTGGAATCTTCTTTATTTCCCCAACCCTATCACAGAGTCCACACAGAATAAGTGCTCACCTCATATTTGTGCATGAGGTTACAGAGATATAGTTAATAAAAATCCTACTTTGCTCTTGTGAAATACTTCGATACCAGTATACGTATTATAAGAAAATAAAAAGATTAACTTATAAGGAAAACTCCAGAGTGATGACTGGCTTTAGCTTCTTAAAAGCGTAACAACAACAACAACAAAAAGGCATGGGGAACACAACATTAACCTGTTGGTGTATGAAAGGTGAAAATATTTCCTGAGGATTTTATCACATGACCGAAAGGCACAGAGATAAGAATAAGAGAATAACCTTTTCCTATGGTCAAGCATAATCGTGTAAGTTAGCACTGGTCTACAGACACTGCTATCTGGATAAGGTCTCCTTTTAATAAAAAATGGAAAAGAAATGCCCAACAGCAGTACTGCAGAAGCTTACCTAACATCGGAGCTTCTTGCCTATGACTGTTAAGTACTGTTCCAGAACTGCTTTACTACCTATTACCTGTGTCACCTTGGCAAATTCTTAGTTCCTTTAAGCCTCAGAGTTTCCTCACCTCTACAATGGCAATTCATTCAACCGACATTTACTGCATGTATTCTACATATCAGGCATTGTTCTAGGCAGTCTAGAGGCAGAAAGACGACAATCAGAATGAATAAGGAAATTATATGGTCTAGAAAAGGTGCAAAGAGTATATTATGAAGAGGATAAAATCAGAGCAAAGGAGAGCAAGGCAGCTGGTGGTGGCAATTTTACATATACATATTTTAATCTTTATTTTTGAGAGAGAGACAGAGGGACAGAGCACGAGTGGGGGAGGGGCAGAGAGAGAGACACACAAAATCTGAAGCAGGCTCCAGGCTCTGAGCTGTCAGCACAGAGCCCGATGTGGGGCTCCAATTCAGGAACCTCGAGATCATGACCTGAGTCGAAGCCAGAGGCTTAACTGACTGAGCCACCCAGGTGGCCCTAGTGGCAGCAATTTTAAGTATGGGACTCACACAGTCCTCTGTGAGCAGTGCCGGTGGCTCGGGTTAGGGTAGTAGCAGTGGAAGTAGCAGGCTATGGTTGAATTCTGGATATATTTTGGAAGTAGACAGGAGTTTCTGACAGGCTCTATGTGAGATATGAGAGGAAGTGAGGAGTCAAGGGTGTCTCCAAGGTGTCTGGCTGAATACAAACTGGAAGGATGTCGTTGTCAACCCATAACACAGGAAAATGTGGGTAGAGTAACTTTTGTCCTAAAGATCAGTAGTGGCCACAAGGTGCCCAAGTATTTGGTGTAACACTATTCTGGGTGTTTTTGTGAGGGTGCTTTTGGACGAAATCAACATTTGAATCAGTACACTGATGAACGCAGATGTAGGTGGGCCTTATCCAATCAATTGAAGGCTTGAATAGAAAACAAAGGCTGACTCTCCCCAAGTAAGAGAGAATTTTTCCTGCTTGACTGTCTTTAAACTGGGACATGAACCTTCTTCCTGCTTTTAGACTCAGGCTGAAATATCAGCTCTTCCTGCTTCTTGAACCTGCTGGTCTTCAGACAAGAACTAAATCATCGGCTCTCCTGGCTCTCAGGCCTTTGGCACTAAACTATCAGCTCTCCTCTCCAACTTGACAACTCATCCTATACATCTTGGGACTTGCAAGCAAGGAAGTGTGTTGTTCTGAAGCCAAGGTGAAAATCACAACAAGGAGGAAAGAGTGTTCTCTTCTATCAAATGCTGCTCTTCTATCAAATGTGATGGCATTTAGCAATGGCAGTGACCGCCAGTGGCCCCGACAAGAAAAAAAGCATTATAGAAGTGGGGGTCAAAGCCTGGTAGAGTGGGTTTAGGAGTAAACATGAGAAGGGAAGTTGGAGACAGTGAGTATGAGCCCTCTTTGGAAGAGTGTTGTTCAAAAGGGATGCAAAAAAAAAAAAAAAACCCAGGACAGTTGTGGGCAGAGGAAAGGGGGCCAAAAGAAGGATTTTTTTTTTTTAATTTTTAAATTTAATTTTGAAAGAGAGAGAGAAAGCACATGGGCATAAGTGGGGGAGGGGCAGATAGAGAGGATATGAAGCGGGTTCTGTGCCCACAGCAGTGAATCCAATGTGGGGCTTGAACTCACAAACTGTAAGATTATGATCTGAGTCAAAGTCGGACACTCAACTGAGTCACCCAGGAGCCCAGCCCCCACCCCTTTTTTAAATGGGAGAGCTAACAGCATGTTAGTAACACCATTAGGTGTCATTGATGGAACACTTGCTGTGGGGCTAGGTGCTTTACATGTGACACCCTATATAATCCTAATGGTTTTGTAATGCAGATGCTAATACCTCTTTCATGCAAGGAAATAGATATCAAGGGAAAGTGAGGCACTTTACAAAAACACATTCAGTAAGGGGCTGTGTCAGGATTTAATCCCGGGTTGTTCTAACTTGAAACCAGGGACTCTATCACTACGGTGTATTTACTGCCTCCTGTAACAGAGCCTGCTAACTCAGAAAGCCTCAGATCAGGCCTGCGAGGGCCCCAGGCAAATGTTAGCCGTCAGGACTTTCACGGTAGGTAGGAAGCTCCTAACTGTGCAGAGCAGTGTAGTGTGCAAAGCGATTTATAGCCTTTTCTAGCCCCAGCCTGTAGGAAGGCAGCGTATAACACTGCATCCTTCCACGGACTTCTATACACAGCACTCCATGAAAATGGCACTTCCATCACACCCAAGGAGAGGAACAGACAATCGTGTGCAAATTCTATTTTCAGATTAGGCAGCGCAGTGGCGAGAAGTCCTGCCCTTTCTTGCCTGGCACACTGGTATGGATCCAGGGAGCTTCATACATATCTGCTGCTTCTACCGTTGCCACATTGAGCTGAGGACGACACCGTTCTGGAGACGGGGTGCTATGGGAAGAGGCTCACAGCTACCCTTGACAGTGAGAACTCCTGGGGTCTCTGGCTATTGTCAAGCCCTAATATGTCCACAAATCCAATTTAATCCAAGATTAAATCAGGCTGCAAGATTAGATTTCTTTTAAAAAATGCATAATTAATTTTTTTTTTTCTTAGCGAAAAGTAAGTTGCTCCTGGAATCTTTGTTCATGCTCAGAATCAGATTGGATTATACAGCTCTATGGAAATTCATGGCACTGAAGAGAAAGAGGCTGTATATGTGAGGGAGAGGGAGGGATGAGGAGAGAGAGCAGAGGCATCAACTCAAGCTACAGCAAGAGTGACCAGGTAAGAGCTTAAGGAAACCCTCAGTCAAGACAGGACGCCCTGGAAACAGCCATTTCAATTAGTGCCAGACTGGCTTGAAGTGAGGGATTAAGAGGTCATTTCAAACTGTAGCTCAAGATTAATTTGTGTAGCTCCTTTCCCCTGTAATGTAGCACTAACCTTGATTCCCTCTTCCCATGAGGTTCCTACAGAGGCATAAGTTACTAGGCACAAAGGGGGCTTGAATTCTCACATCAAGAGCTCCACCGAAAGCCTTCCGCATCCTTCTTGTCCATGGTGGAGAACGCTGATACCGCTTTCAGAAATGCCCTTTATGGTTCCACCCACACACTTACTTTTTTCAGTTATTAACTTTGATGAAAAGTGGTTGTTTTGTTTTGTTTTTGACAAAATAGCCCATAAGTACTGCATTCACTACGCATCACAAAGGCGTTCTTTTCCAGTTTTTCAGCGGGCTTTCCGTCATCTCTGCGTTATAACACAAACATTAGAAACCTGGTCATCGGGAGAAAACTAAGCAGCACATTCCACTTTACGCTGGAAACAACTGAACTTCATTCATAAACTTCAGCATTTTTTTTCTTGGTTCTAGAAATAACACGTGCTCTTCACTGGAAACAAATTCAACCAATACAGACAAAATTAAGGGATAATGTGAAAATGTTCTAACAATCCCATCCCTCAAAGAGCATGATTAATAATTTGTGTATATTCTTCCAGACTATTTTTTTATATGTAATACATATATGTTAGAGATCCCTGGCTTTAACTTCTTAGAGTTGTGTGAGAAAATTTCATGAATTTTCAAAAAAGCTCAACATAGGTATTAACACGTCTATACCTAAAAATAGACATGTGTGTAAAATAGACATGTATGTAAAAAATACATATATTTTATATATGCACACATATATATATTTTAAATATACACACATATATACATCCCTATTTAGTTTACAAAAATCAAATCGTAATCTACATAAAATTCTGCAACTCATTTTTTTCCATTTAGGGATACTTTTCCATTTTAGAAGTAGTTGTTTCTGATAGCATTATATTGTCACTTGGTGTTTCTCCCTCTAAGTGCCTGAATTTGGGACCTGGGGACAGAAAAATCTGGATTGGAGTCCTGGCTCCACCATTTACAAGTTCTGTAAGTTTGGCAAATTACTCAGACTTTAGGTTTGTCATCTGTAAAATCAATGAGAATTATAACAGCATTATTGCAAGTTCTAAATAACGAAGACTATTTTAGGCAGCTAGCACTATGCAGTGTCTGAAGGAGAGTAAATATTCAATAAACATTAGTGCTTTCAGTAGGTAGAATGCACTTGGTCCAAATTGATATATCTAACAACATCTGGAGCAGATTTTTAAAATCGAGATTTAGGATGACAATAAAGTGGATTAGTGAGACTAAAGCTGAAGCCACATGCTGGAATAAGATGGTATTATCCATCCTGCAGGAGTAAATCAGCAAGCAAATGATGATTTGTACAGCTATAAATGTGACAAAGGATCAGGTGTCAGCCATTGTCAGCCTGTCCAGCACAGTTACAGGAATTGCCTAAGGACTGAGCTGATTGGGACCCTCTGGCATCCTCCTCTTCTGCGATGGTGAGAAGGTCATGATCCATATTACTCTACTTGAGTCCATTGGGTTTGCCTTCCCATTTCTGGGTCTTACTACTCAACTCTCAGACAGCGTCTGCAAATGTTGCACATTCAATGAAAATGCAGCGTTCCCCAGGAGAGCTTGGTCAGTTAAGTGTCCAACTCATGGTTTGTGGATCCGAGCCCTGCATTGGGCTCTGTGCTGGCAGTGCAATGCCTGCTTGGGATTCTCTCTCTCTCCCTCTGTCTCTGTCTCTTTCCTGCTCGCTCTCTCAAAACAAACAGACAGACAAACAAAAAAAGACAATACAGCATTCCACTAGCCCTTGCATGATGCTGGCAGCCTGTCTCATTCATTAGCACGGAATGGCTTTGGCCTCCCAGGCTCTCTGCACTGCTTGCGTCCACTCTTGACCTCTGGTGTACTCGGCAGCCCAGAGCTGGGCAGGCCACCATGACCGCTACTCATTGGGAACAACCATATGCTAGGCATACATGCCTAGCTATATGCTGGGCACCAGAGCCCTGGTGCTTATTTGTTTTTCAGGGGGTGTTTTGGTTTCTTTTGTTTTTAATAAGCTCTATGCTCAATGTGGGGCTTGAACTCATGATCCCAAGATCAAGAGTCGCATGCTCTACTGACTGAGCCAGCCAATTGCCCCCTAGAGCCTTGGTGCTTATGAATGTTCCACCACAGCTTTTGATTCTGTGTAATGAGTTACATGATACATCTGCAAGACTTCAGTGGAAAAGGACAAAACACCAATTTGGTGACCACTGGAAGTTTCCCTTGGACAGAGCAGATTCCACAGCAGGCTTTCTTCTCAGAGGAGAAGCAGCATGATTTCTGCAGCATGGCACGTTCAAATTCACAGTCCACCCCTGCAGACCATAGCTGCAGTGAACTCCTTCAGCTTCCCGAGAAGACCAATGAGAAAACTGATAAGAAAGGGTGTGTTATTTTACGTGTGGTAGGTAGAATAATGAGCCCCAAAGACGCCTGCGTCCTAAGCTCTGAAATCTGGGAATATGTTGCCTTATATGGCAAAAGAGGTTTTGCAGATATGATTAAGGCAAGAATCTTGAGACGGGAAGGGTGTCCTGCATGATCCAGGTGGGCCCAATGTTATCTCAAGGATGCTCATAAGAGGTCAGAGGAGAAGATGTGACAGCAGAAGCAGAGGTCAGAGTGATACAGGCAATGTCTATATTCTAGAATGTCTAGAAGCTAGAAAAGGCAAAGAAAGGAACTCCCCCAGAGTTTCCAGAGGAGAACTCTGTTCTGTTGCCCACTTGAGGCTTCTGACCCAGAACTGTAAGGTGATAAATCTGTTGTTTCAGGCCACTACCTCTGTGGGGATTTGTTACAGCTGTCGTAGGAAACTAATACAACGTCCATATCCCAAGTGTCTTATAACAATACTGTCCAGCATAAACCAGAGGTCCTATACCAAATTATTTGAATCCATAAGATTAATGTTTCCTGGTGCCTCAAAGAGCCCATCGGTGAAGTTCTAATTGATCTGGTTCTCCCTCTTCATAAAGAAAATGAATTATATTACACTACCTGTGAGCTTTTAATTGAACATTGCCTGTAAACCCTACATATTTCCGAAACTTAACAGTAGAAGGCCATGTTCCTTTCCCTTGGAAAATAGCATTGGCACACTACCCTCTAACTGATAAACATTCATTCACTGATCCACAGCTTTACGAATCTACAACGGGCAGGCATGGTTGAAAGTGGATGCAAATTTCCTTTTTTGCCTAGATGCCTGTGAACATTTTCCACACCCACCTACAACAGCAACTTTCATCAGGTCTATTGTACAATGGTTCAAAAGTCTTCCTAATTTTGATTCACATAAATGACTTGAAGAAAAGAGTGTCCCTGTTTGTTTACAAATACAAATTTAGAAGCACTGTGAAATCTCAAAATTAGCCACCAGGGAGAAAAGAAATCAAACAACCTAATTAACCAAGGCTGAGCCCCTTACATTCATAGGACTCTGGATAATGCTGGCCAGCCGGACCGAACAGAGAACAGACAAGCAGTGATGGAAGAACCAGCAGCCCAGGAATAGAATTCAAACCAGCAGAGTGAAGATCATTAGCAGATTGATGAGGCTTTTGTTGTCCCAGTCACTGAGCATGAAAAAGAGTCCTGTAGCTCTGGAAGCTTCCTAACTATCGTCATTGTTATTTGAATAAGCCAGGGAACGTCAGATTTCAGAACTACATCCCTTTGTGGCCATACGTTTCAGAGAGTAGGCTTTGGTTTTTGGAAAACCTGCTGGCTATCCCTGCGCTTTCCAACCCAGACACCACAATAATTGATGTTTCTGTGTCGAAACTAGACTGCTTGGAAATAGCTGAAGGAACACTAGTTGGTTCTCTTGTATTATTCATTTCTCCAATCAAGAGCTCCAAGCAGCTGTATGTGCCTGGCACACGAGGCTAAGCCTCTTAAAGAAATCTCATCTGAAGCTGCCATTATACTCGTTAGGCAAAATTTTTGTGATTATTTTCTTTTTCTGGATTTTCCCCATTACCTATGGTCCCCTTGTCAACAGGCTCCTTCTTACTCTCTGATGGTAACAATTCACACCAAACAAATGATTAAAAATGCCAGAATCACTACACAAACGTGTTGCTACTTTTCTGCAAAGAAGCAGGCTGGCAAATAGTTGCTATTTCTTTACCAGGAAAAAATAAAGTTAGACCGGTGGCTTGTCTCTATGTGCCAGCTGTCATCTGGGACGACAGGGACTCTTGACCCACTTGGCAAACAGCAGAAACTTCCCAGTCTCTTTTTCTCCCCCAGAGCACAGGGCAGAAACAGTCACAGCCCAGATTTCCCAACAGTCATGATTTCAAATAATTTTATTTTCAACACAGTGACTTGTTTAATCTAAAACTAAATGTGGTTTAATCCTTACACTGGTTGAAGTCTATTAATATAAATGTTTTTTACAAAAAGATAAAATTTTTAGACTCTGTGTTATTATGAGGCAGGGTTAAGATCATATGGTCACTGTATTTTTATACATTATCATGTCTATTAATAAGGTTTAAATTTAACTCCCCGAGTCAAACATAACTTACAATGCACAAGAGTTCACACGAAATGAGCTTTCTTTCCTAGTCATTGCAGCCTATGGATCTGATGGAAGTTCCAGTTCCTCCCTATCAAATTGCTTGCTCTCCTTCTGCCCACCCTCTTCAAAAAACAAAAATAAAAAGTGAACTGCCATTCCTTAAGTGCAGGTGGGTGAAACACACAAGCAATAACAAGCCCTGTCTCTGCACAGGTTAGGCTGTCTGATGTGACCCTCTGCAGAGTTTTAGCAGGAACTACTTTAGCATCATAATACCTCCAGGGGAGCAAGTCAAGGTGGGTCAGCCTGGGTGAAAACATACAAAAATGCATCATTCCTGGGATGTAGTTGCAGGAAGCATAGAGGAAAAGCTTTTCTTATTTGGGAAACTGCTGAAAATAAATGCTATCCACTATGTAATAATCAAAGAAAATAGCCCATTCTTGTTCCATCTCTCTTCTCCACTTAAACTTGCAAAGCCTCTGGTTATAAAACACACTTGGGGGTAGCCTTTACTGCATACGCCTGGATTTTCAGAAAAGATCAGACTAATTACTAAAGGGCCTAGGAGAACATGAACAGATGGGTCTAATTCCTAAAGGAATCATTAAGATTGTATTTTATATTTGTGAAGTTTAATTTTTGCAAGCTACTCCCATGACTGTTTTGAAGTTGGATGGCAAGATTATTAAGAAGTCATTTTGGATAGGTGGAAAAGAATGGTACCCTTAAAACTGTAACTCACATCTCCTGATTTCTTGGTCCTATTAACAAAATAACACTTGCCCCCAACAAAGAGTGGGTCAGTTGAAAACCTAACCCTAGGCACTTTCTATGGTAGTAATTGGAATTAGAAATAGTAACTGAATTGTTTCATTCATTCATTTAATGAATAATCATTCTAAAAAAATAGGTACTATTTGAGTCCCAACTATGTGCCAGAGAGAAGAAAAAGATAGGCACGAGCCTGCCATCATACAGTCCATAGCCTCATCTTACTCCTTTATGGGAATGGTAGAGACCAGGAATGAGGCCACAGAGGGTTCTACACACCCCTGAGAAGTGAGGAAAGGGTGTTAAGGCAAAAGCTTCAGGAGTTAAGATGGCAAAAGAGCCATAAGGAGTTAGCTTCTAAGAAGAAAGTGTTCCACGGCCAAATTAGTTTGGGAAATACATCTTACCATATATTCCCCTTAGACATTTACAAGCAAATTAAAAGCACTGAAAAGTCCTCTAATTAAGAAGCATGCTAAATTTCCTTCACCCAGCAATTATGTTTACTGTGGAACATCCCATAGAACCCTCCTTCAAACCTCCTGTGGGTTCCACTGTGGGAAATCGGATAGGTCTCGTCTTCTAGCAGAGTTAGAGGGCTCTGATTTAGAACGCATATTTTCCTAGCAGTATACGCACTTGTCAGAAAGGCCTGCTAAGATACTCATTTCCAGAACCTACTTGGCTTTGAGTAACTTTCCAAGGAGACAGAGAACAAAGAATCTCTGCTGGTTCCAGACATGAGCTTTGGAAGGCTATTCCTAAAGCTACCTCCTTCAACATTAGGCACTTTCCCTGGTTTCTGGATCATGGATTGTATTGGGGCTGGGCTCCATAACTTCTGACTTTGGTAGCTGTCCATTCTTTTTGACCCGAGTCTTGTCATAACCCCACTTGGCTTCCTGGTACTTGTTCTCACTCTTTGGTCTAAAGACATAGACTGACCCTGGATCCCACAGCCTTACTCTGCAACTCTGAGCCCAAGGGGCTCTCGTGTAAAGCTTTATACATGAACTCTCTTACTTCAGAGTCAACATAGGACTCACTACCTTACATCTAACCTTGTGCTGCCTTGTGAGATTTAGTTACCTGGAAGGCAAAGGTAATGGTCCACCTCGTTTTAATCGAGAAAATTTCAGTTATCTAGTTACCTTAGAAAGGTTTAGTGGCAGAGCACTTACGTATCTTATCATATTTCACTGTCCTAACCAATGATGATGCAGTTACAGTTTTTACCTCTGTTTTCAAAATCAGGAAACTCATCATTTGAGAGACAGTAACTTTCCCAAGGTAGATACATTCTGATAAAGACAGGATTCGTACCCAGGCAGTCTGACTTCAGAGTGCATGCTATTCTGAGATCAATAAGCCTGCCTTGATCCACCCCTCTACCCTAATCAAGGTCTCCCTGTTCCCCCTCCGGAAACACTGCCCAGGAGAACGGCACTCTTATGTGGTTCCCAACATCACCCCTTCCTCACCAGTCTGGTCAGTACCCAATACCCTGGGCTTGTTTTCCTCTCCCTGTCTTTCTGTCAGAGTGATGCATTTCTAGAATTAATTACTAAATCACTCTGTGCAAATGTTCCTTTTCTGGTAACAAGATGCTTTTAAACCAGGCTAAATCTGTATGTCTCCAGAGACTCCACATGCGGAGACTCTACTGGTAAGATGGTAGAGATGTACCATCATCAGGTCAGATTTTAAACTTCAGCATCCCTTGAGCCCCTGCTTACTTTGCCTGGGCCAACACTGCCAACCCTCCCTGCATATGAGCATCTTGGAAGCTTTTTTTTTTTTTTTTTTTTAACAAACAAATGAACAAACAAAAAAACAAGAAACTATGCCTGGGCCGCACCCTAGACCAAATGACTAAGAATCTTCAGGAGTGGGACCCTAGCACTGGCATTCTTTAAAAGCTCTCTAGATGATTCTTGCATGACACTAGAGTTGAATATTCTTTTCCCAAACATAGGGCTATGTTTGTAAGTGGAAACACATTTTCTAAATTTGGGTCTTTGTACATCCCACTGTGGCTGGTGAAAGATGAAAATCTGCTTACTCGGAGGAGGGAAGGGGGTTTTAAAAATCACGGGCCTGACTCTGATCACCATGTGCTTTTGAGTCAGAATCAGCTTCTTTGGGGTTTGGTTTTCTCACCCAATAATGAGGGATTAATACTAACTGACCTCAAAGGTGGGTAATGAGAAATGATGAATTCAGGTGGCCATCAGGTACTACTTAGGCAAAGTTAAAATGCTTCTCTAACAAGCAAAGGGATGTCAGGGATTTTCCTCTTAAATATTGGCAAGAAAGCCCCAGTTACACATGCGGAGCCGGGGTGGCTCGCAGTGAAGCAGACAGCACAGACCCACGGATCACCCGTAGATGGCGGCTGCTCGTTCCTCCCATTAATAACTGTCCTCCAGATAGCAAGTGGGGAAAATAAATCAAAAGAAAAGAACACAGGTTCTTTGGCACACTCCCAGAAAACTGATGCTGTCTTGCTGACAAACTGTTTCCTGGAAACAGGTGTGCCCTGACTCAAAGAAAGTGGGGGCCTACAATGAAAGAAAATAACCAAAATGTTCCTCCACTTTACAAATCTTTCTTGAAATAGAAACTTCCCTTGTGCATAGTTCATTAACTTATTGCTCTTGGGGAGAAAGAAAAATCATTCCAAAGTGGAGATGGAACTCTGAAACGATCATGTTAACCACTGGGGAAATAGGATTTAATTTATAAAACCTTTACAGTAACTCATGATATTTGGAGTGAGGTTTACTCCCATGAAGCTAGAAAGAGCTTGAAGAGGAAGATATATTTAGGTTGCAAGATACAATTTTCAGCCCCCGCCAACCACCATCTCAGGTCAAGGTGATGGAGAGGCACTCACCGCCATGGATGTGAGGTCTCCCTGGGGTTTATCAGTTCTGCTAGCCAGGCTCTCTCCTCCTACAGCTCCTAAGAGGCCAGCACCGAGGTTAGCCTCGTTGGAATAAGAACGATTTCACACTGATTCCTTATATATTATTATTCCCTGAATACTACGCACCAAGGAAGGCAAAGAGAATAAGGCGTGTTCCCTACCCTCTACTCTTGTCAACTTACTGTGACCAGATATCCACATTTGACAGCCTTGATCTTTTGGGAAGTGTCCCTAAATGGCTTAGGGATAGGGCTGCCAGATAAAATATGGGAAGTCCATTTAAATCTGAATTTCAGATAAATAACAAATCATGTTTGAGAATAAGTATGTCCTAAATACTTGATGGGATATATTTATATTAAAAAAATCTCAATGTTTCTCTGAAATTTAAATTTAACTGGGTGGCTTATATTTTTCACTTGCTAAATGTGATAGCCCTACTTAAGAGATATGTAGGTTCTGTTGTAAGCTTTGTGAATTGGCCCCACCCTTACGTTGCTCCTCACTGATAGGGAACTTGGGAGTTGTTTTCTAGTTGTGGTAGTAATCTGGGCTGATAACTTCTTATGTGCATCATATCTCTTTGTGATCAACAGCATATATCCACCACAGGAGCTTTTAGTAATGTTAGTGATGCCAGGTGGTCATGTTGGGTTGAGAGTGCAGATTGCGGCTTCATAATTTACTGATCCCTAAAGGCAAGAGTCGGTTTCAGGGACTAAAGCAGTGCCCGTATTCCAGAATCTCTTGTTAAATCCAAGGGCACAGCCATTTGCAACAACATGGATGGACCTAGAGGGCATTATGCTAAGTGAAATGGGTCAGACTGAGAAAGACAAATACCATATGATTTCGCTCATAAGTGGAATAAAAAAATCAAATGCATAAACAAACAGAAAGCGGAATCAGACCTATAAATACAGAGAACAAACTGATGGCTGCCAGAGGAGGCAGGGGGTGGGGCAAAATGGGTGAAGGGGCATGGCAGATACAGGCTTCCCAACAGAATGAATAAGTCACGGGAATAAAAGGCATGACATAAGGAATATAGTTGACGATACTGTAACAGCGATGTATGGTGACAAATGGTAGATACACTTGTGAACACAGTATAATGACTCACTTTGTTGTACACATGAAACTGATGTGTGATTGTGTCAACTATACTCAAATAAGAAAATAGAATAAAAATAAATACACACCTACATATATAAATACACACATACATACAAACATAGGAGCAACCCAAGGGCACAGAACTTGCCTCCTCATGTTATGTGCGGACCAGCAGCCACATGCTTGACTGAAATTCCTGGTGCTGGGCAGTCTGTCCACAGCAAGAGATCCTTGTATAGTGAGAAGATTAGGAGGTGCTGGTGACTGTCAAGGGTTAGTTGCTGTGAGCTAAGAATCACCTGGAAAATGTAAAGAAGCAGATCCCAAGCCCCAGCCCTCTAAATTCTGATTCCAAAGTCCAGAACTCAGCCTCAGGAATCTGCATTTTTTAATCACACCACTGCAGTTCTGACCCCAGTGCCGGACGCCTGTGTTTAGACCCCTCTCAGGCTCCCGGGAAGATCTCAGCTAAGAGCCCTTGGGGATCGGTTGGGCTGGTGCTCCCATCCACTGACCCAGCAGCTCAGATCCAGATGGGACTCTGAATAATGAGAGGACTTTAACTTCTCTTCCTGCGTCATCTTCGTTTCTCTCCTTATGTCTCCAGCCCTGACTACTGCAAGGGCTGCCAAAAATGTGTCCCTTTATGCCAGTCGCTTTATACCTTTAGCATTCCCAGACCTTGTTTTCCTATTAGCATAGCTTAGGATTTCACTGATGGTTGCCAAGGTAGTTCCTGAGTCATACAACTGGGAATGCCCTGCTTTATACTGTCCCACATTTAACAGAAGACTGCTGGGGGGGCCACATAGCCTCACCTTTAAAAACAAGTCCAATGCGATGCTGAGAAATTGGGGGTGTGATGGACGTGCCCTTTGAGTCAGGGTCTCTGCCTCAGCAGAGAGGAGCAAGCCCATAGGAACAGCATACTCCGCAGACAATCCTGTATTATGAACAACCTACGGAGATGTCTTCAGTGACAGTCTAAATCCTGGAGTAAATTAGCCCCAAAGACGAAAGATGGATGATGCGTGCAATATGTCACGGAAACGAAATGGCTGAGATGGAAGGAGTAAATGGCCTGCAATCAAAAGCAGATCCCTGCACTTACCTGGGACAAATTCCAGCAAATGTGCTCGTTGAGTCTAATTTCAGAAAAGGCAAACCCAATCCCTCTTGGATTTCATTCATTCTTCCACTCATTTGACAAATATTTATTGAACACCTGCTACATGGATAGAATAACACATCTTGAAATGAAAAGACTCATTTTAATTAACCAGGAATTAAAAGCCTACTTGCTCTGAAAACCAGTAGGTTTTTTTTTATTAAGTTATCAGAAACAGGAAGCAAGCCTCTCAGACTTTTGGGGAGCACTTTTAGGTGCGGACTGGAGTCAGAGGCATTGGAGCAAGAAAGTTCTGCCAGGTAATTGCATGAGAGGCAGAGCTCTGCAAATGAGGGGCTCATGTTTCACCAGTTTCCAGAAGGCTACAGGAGCCCAGTAGGGCTTGGAAGCCCCATTGTCAGCTGTCTGTGGTTTCACACTGTTCCTGTGAAGTGAGGGCACAATACAGTTCATGATACTTAAAAAGAGTGTAAGCAGATCCTTTAATGTAAACTTGCAAAGAAGACTGGTGCAGGTTTTAGGTCATGATTATAAAGAATCAGGAAGGATCCTTTATCAACACCTAAGGAACTGAGGAGCCAGCATTTATACAATAGTTCTAATTAGACCTTCATTCACTGAACTGGCAAAAACTGAAGAACCTCGTAATAAGATTGCCACTCAGCACAAAGGACACAGCAGAGATTAGAGATCGTATCTGGATGAACCACTTATCTACAGCCACTTTGGGAACAACCTCCACCAGTTCCTCCAAAAAGCCATATCCCAGTTTGCCTTAAGCTTTCTCCATAATGCTCCTTCTGCCTGAAACAGCCCTCCTAAAGCTTCTCCTGACAATCAGGAGGTCAGTGGTCTTGTTTTCAGCAAAGAAAGACAACACACTTGTTTCCAAAGTCAGTATCAAGCTTGCTCATTCCTTTGTTCACTCATTTAGTTACCTGGTTATTTGACCTGTATTGGGCACTTAATGCATGCCAACCCCTGTGGGGTACATTGAGGATACAGACATGAAACAAAGCATCTCATTTACCCTCAAGGAGCTTAAAGTTTAATGGAAGAGACAAATAGGAAATTGTGGAATTGTGTGGTTAGTGTTATAATACGGGTTTGTATTATCCAAGAATACTGGGGAAGTCAGGAAGGCTTCCTAGAAAAGGCAGCGCTTGCGCGGAGTCCTGAAGGATGATCTGTTGGAGGCAGATATTATGAGTCCAATGATGGAATCAGCTCATGTGATCCATCTTCTTTCACTTTGTTCTCTGGATAAATGATCCATTTTGATCGCATGTCCAGCCAGGGTTGGGAGTGCTGTCTGGGGCCATGAAAGAAAGAGAAATGGCCTCGTGGAGAGTAAGCCTTGTGCCTTGGTCTCATGCACTAACACACTGGAATAACCATGCTGAATGTTAATACAACCTCACTCTAAGATGGCAGAGTAAGCATGCAGGTTTATGTATTCTACCTCCAAAAGTTCCGATGCAATGGCAGAAAATATGTGTGAAAAAGAATGATCTAGGGCGCCTGGGTGGTGCAGTCGTTAAGCGTCCGACTTCAGCCAGGTCACGATCTCGCGGTCCGGGAGTTCGAGCCCCGCGTCAGGCTCTGGGCTGATGGCTCAGAGCCTGGAGCCTGTTTCCGATTCTGTTCTCCCTCTCTCTCTGCCTCTCCCCCGTTCATGCTCTGTCTCTCTCTGTCCCAAAAATAAATAAACATTGAAAAAAAACATTAAAAAAAAAAAAAGAATGATCTATAACAAAGATGGAAATCAAAAAAGGTTACCATCTGTAGACAGAATTTTTTTTTTTCAAAATTCCGGAAAACAGCAAACAGACATGGTTGGATTGAGCCAATAAAACCACCACATAGATTAGGTTTCAGAGAGAGCTGATAGAGAGGTGAGAGCTGTTCTTCCCAATAGGACTCCAGAGAAATCAGGTCTGGAATCAAAGGGGAAAGGAGTATACAGGGTAATATTAATAGAAGGACTCTGCCGAAGCTTTTTTCTCCATCTTTTCGCACCTCACTCCAAACTCTGCACAAAAGGGCAATACGCCTGTGCAGTTCATCCCTCAAAATATAGTCTTCCCGGTGTGGGCATTTGGGGCAGTCATAAGCCTGCCTGCCTGCCTTGCCCTGCATGAGAAGCATGGTACAAAAACATTCCTGTATAACTGATAAGGAAGTCCCATCAGCCACCTCTACTAGTCAACCCAGTATTTCGTTTATAAATATGATTGGGCCGGTCGAAAGCCAAGAGTTATTTAAGAAAAACCAAGAACACGAAAGAGAAGGATCCAAAAGAACAACAGAACAAGTGATGCCAAAGGAAGCAGAGTTCAATCAGGACATAGAAGAGAACTTAAAAAAAAAAAAGTGTTATTACTGTTTTCAGGGGAATTTGGGAGAATACTGTATCCATAAACAAGAGGACGCTGCTTTGAAAAAGGAGCCATTAAAAAAAACAAACAAAATTTTTTGTAAAAATTAAAGATTTTAAAAAGACCTGAGTAGAAAGGCTGAATTCAGCCTTTCTGAATGGTATGATGCAAAAATAAATATGCGATCTGGAAGACAAAGTTAAGGAAAGTCTAGTAATGTACATAAAAGAAAAAAGAGAGAGAAAATATGAGAGAAAATTTAAGAACATAGAGGAGAGAGATCCAAGATCCAAAAGACCTAGTATTGCCTGGGGCTAAAAGACATAATACCCCTCCAACAATAAAAGCTGTTGGAAGAGAAAACACAGATGACAGAGAAAGTGAGTATTTCAAAGAAATAACAGGATATTTTCCTGAACTGAATAAACCTTGAATGTTCAGATTAAGACAGCCTAAAGTGGAATAATGGAAAAAAAGACATACCTGGACACTTCCTGGTGAAATTTATGATCTCCAGATACAAAGAGAAAATCCTGAAAGCTCAGGGAGGGAGTAAAAAAAGTTACCCATAAAGAGAATGGCAGCAGACTTTGCATCTTCTTTCAGGTTTGCTGGAAGACAATGGAACAAAACCCAAAATATTGTGATGGAAAGTTGTTTTGAATCTATTTTTCAATTATAAGGGCAAAATGCAATCTACAAGGAGTTAGCCATGTTGATGAAACAACTCAAAAATATACTCTAGAAAAATTGAAGATGAATCCAAGACATAGGAATACCCAGAAACAATGGAAATAATTCAGTTCTGATGGAAAGATATCCTAGTGGAACAGCCTATTTGGTCTGAATTAGAAAACAGGATAGTGAAGAACATCTTCAACACACAAAAGTTTGTATGATAAACTGGGTATTTTTAAAAAACGTTTATTCACTAGTTGAGAGAAATGGAGAGAGAGAGAGAGAGAGAGAGGTGAAAGAGAGTCTATGCATGAATAGGGGAGTGGCAGAGAGAGAGAGAAGGAGAGAGAGAATGCCAAGCAGGCTCCGTACTGTCAGTGCAGAGCCCAACGTGGGGCTTGATCTCACAAACCTTGAGATCACGACCTGAGCTGAAATCAAGAGTCTACTGCTTAACCCACTGAGCCACCCAAGTGCCCCATAACCAACTGGATACTTAAGACTCAAAAACTCAACTATGACAGGACACATAGGTACTTAAGATTTAAGTCTCTCCAGGTCAACCGGAGAAAAGAAAGATAATTAGAAATGCCAGAAAGATAAATATACATAAAAAGCAATCATGATCTAAATATGAAGCAAACTAAAGTATAATTTTTATTCAAACAATGAAATACAAAAAAAAAAAAACAGACACAGACACTGGTGTCTGAAGCACATAAAGTTAAGTCTCTGTGGTCCAGGGAGAGGATCAATAAATACAGTAAGTTCCTCTAAAATCTCTGAGTTCTAGTTCAGTGGTAAAATAACTGCTTCCTTTTTGTATGATTTATTTTTCCTTTTGGAAAGGATTTGTAACTTCATGGACTGTGTTTCTTACAGATTATGCTTTTTATCTAGTTCCCCCCGCCCCAGGAGAATATTCCTAAAGGTAGAATTAAGTTTCAAGTTCTGGTTATAAACCTTTTATTTCCCCAAAGGTATTTTTGTTTGATTATCTGTGGTCTTTTCTGATCTTCATGAGACAGTTAACTAAGATCCACTAACTTAAAACATAAACCTATACAATTAGAAACAATTAGTTTTTAAGATATGCCGATTCCCCAAACTCACTGTATTTGGTTGATTTAAAATTTTTAATTGGCAATTCAATTTCATTAGAATCCAATAATTCCTGCTTTAAAGAAATTATTACCTTAAGTTCAAATTCTCATTTCAGAGCTCTTTTTCTTCTGTTAAAGTAAAATGAATTATAATGCTTTTTAATTTGAAAATATTAATTGTGGTTGTTTTAGGCAGTGGAATTTTAAAGTGCGGTTTATCTTCTTCTTCATATTCTTCTGTATTATTCAAATGTTCTATCATAAACATGTACTGTTACATAGTTACATTATTTAAAGGGAGAATTAATAGAAGGCTAATATAAGACTATTTGAGTATATCACTGGGACCAGAAACTCTCAGGTTCAATGCCTTACTTTTTGACAAGCAATTATATGAGCATTATATATATATATATATATATATATATATATATATACATAAAATTTATATTTTTACATAATTATAAATATGTATTTTATATATATAACTATGTAAAAATTATACTGATGAGTATTTAAGTATGTGGTTTGGAAAACATGTTTCAATCCATCATCTCCATTTTGTGTCTGAAATCTCTACATCCTGGAACTCTGCATAAACTTTGCCCACTTGTAAGGGACGCCTGGGTGGCTCAGTTGGTTGAGCATCCGACTTTGGCTTGGGTCATGATCTTAGAGTTCTTGATTTCGAGCCCCGTGTCAGCTGTGCTGACAGCTGAGCGCCTGGAGCCTGCTTCAAGTTCTGTCTCCCTTTCTCTCTGCCCCTCCCCCACTCACACTCTGTCTCTCTCAAAAATAAATAAACATTCAAAAAAATTAAAAAAAAAAAAAAAAAAAAAAACCTTTGCCCACTTGTCAATCCAAGAAACTTCCAGTTATCTGGGGACTTTTAACAGGGATTTTACTAATTGAAGAGTGTATACAAGAGAAAGAGAAATTATAGGTTTATTTTAAACTTCCCTACAATGTCCCTATTTAAAGTAAAATGGTGATTACCAGGGCCTGGGACGAGGGGAAAACAGGGAGTTAGTGTTTAATGGGAATGAATTTCAATTTGGGAAGATGAGAAAATTCTAGAGAAGTATGGCAGTGATGGTTGCCACGAATATGCTTAATGCCACTGAATTATACACTTAAAACTGTTAAAATTTTTTAGGTTAATTTTATGTTATGTATTTTACCATGATAAAAAAGCTGCTCTTCTTAAATCCAGACATGATTTAATGTGATTCAGTGAGACCTTTCCTTTTTTTTAACAGTATCTCAGTATTAGTTATCTTTTTGTCAACCTGTAGCAAGACTAAGTTTTGTGCCTTTTATAAGACACTTTGTGATTTTATTTTTTTTTTTTTATTTTTTTTTTCAACGTTTATTTATTTTTGGGACAGAGAGAGAGACAGAGCATGAACGGGGTAGGGCCAGAGAGAGAGGGAGACACAGAATGGGAAACAGGCTCCAGGCTCTGAGCCATCAGCCCAGAGCCCGACGCGGGGCTCGAACTCACGGACCGCGAGATCGTGACCTGGCTGAAGTCGGACGCTTAACCGACTGCGCCACCCAGGCGCCCCGACACTTTGTGATTTTAACAAAGTAATCCTCCTGGCAAGGATGCTGACAAAGATCTTGGTCAATCTTGGTATTAACCCCTAGGCTGTTTTGAGGGCTGGAGGAGGAAGTCAGTCCTTTTTCAAAGAGCAACGGATTGGTTGGAAGTTGCCCAACAGTTTTGGAGGTGAGCATATCAGATTTTAATGATAGTTACTTTTACAAAATGGAATTTAGACCAGAGGTTGCATCTTTCTTAAATAGCTTCTATTTTTGTGAAAACATCTTCTGGAGATGCCAGAAAATAATTTCATGAAAACTATAACTTGCAGTTAAATTTCTGCTCAGTGTCTCTGTAAAGAAATCCCCCAGAGAATGAATGGTTTGAGTTAACTGCCCTCAGCAACCGGCCTTGTAAGAGAGAGCTCAGGGATCACCAAGCGTTCGGTGGCCATTCACTGATGGAAGAGTCAATGGGTAGCAAGAAATGTCAATGCACACAATGGGCCCAGTAAACAGCATCGATTTCCAAACGTGCACAATTGCCAGCAGCAGTGGTGAGTCACGTTCTGTAAGCATAAAGCTCAGCCTTTACTCTCTTTCAGAGGTGGAGATAACCCACTCTCTGTCCTCCACTGCTTTAAAATCCTTATATCTTTGGAGTCTTAACAATTATATCACAGAGTCAATTCTTGGGAGGCACTGGACATTAGGGACAGTACTTACTTATTTATATATAATATATATACAGAAAAAATATATATTGTAATCACACCTGCATGTATAATTTACAATATTTTTCCTGAGAATGGGACATTCTGATTAAGAACATTCTGATAGTTGCCAAACACATATATTGATGGCCAGTTTTCAAAGACTCAGATATGATGAAATATACTTGCAACTAAAATTTCACTGAATATAATTTAGTCTTTCGGTGATGACTCAATCAGAAGACTTACCAGGATAATGGAGCAATGTTGCAGGGGTTTTATTATAAATATCAATGATCACCACAGTATAATTCTATGGAAAATGTTATAAAGGCTTCACTTTTTCAATTGGTTTGGGGTTTACGTGAATATGACTTTGCTAAAAACAGATTATAGTTTTAAAACTATGAAGTTGCATAGCTCTCCCTACAGATATCACCCAGCTAAAGTTAAAAGGGCCACTCACACATCACTGATAGCAAAAGATAATTCCCATTTTTTTAACTTAAAAAGTTAGAACTTTTCTATGAGAAAAATAGAGAAACAGGAAACAACACATATTTGGGACTTTAAAATAACTTGGGTAGGGGCGCCTGGGTGGCTCAGTCGGTTAAGCGTCCGACTTCAGCTCAGGTCACGATCTCACTGTCCATGAGTTCGAGCCCCGCGTCGGGCTCTGTGCTGACTGCTCAGAGCCTGGAGCCTGTTTCAGATTCTGTGCCTCCCTCTCTCTCTGACCCTCCCCCGTTCATGCTCTGTCTCTCTCTGTCTCAAAAATAAATAAACGTTAAAAAAATTTTTTTTAAATAAAATAACTTGGGTAGAACAAAAGTAAACAGGGTTATTAAAATATTACAACACTATTTGACACATACATCACTTACCTGCTCCCCAACTTTCACAAGTTTCCTGCTGTCTATCTGATCAAATCTAGCTTATCTTTAATTGATAAATTCTAGATTCTCACAGACCCACCTTATGTATTGTATGTTTTTTCCTTTTCCCAACTTTTTTCTCAAACCCAGATGGGTGAGGGTCAGTTTTTGTTACCAGAAGGTACCCATGATGTTTGTTACTCATGGACAGTCCTCTCACTTCTGTTGGTCATGCCAAATATTCTCCCTCCTTCAAGACCAGTTCAAGGCTTACTTCCTCTCTGAAGTCATCTCAATGACACATATCCTTCTAGAGTTAACCTATTCATTAATCACTTACCAAGAGATTTAATGAGTAGATACAATGTGTTGAGCACTACACTAGGCACTATGAGAGGTTGTAACTGAGACATAGCTCTTCAGTCTCAGATGCATATGCTGTCCAGCCTTCCCATTTAAACTATAACCTGTATAGTTATTAAGGTTGGTTGGTCCTGGTCCTGTATTATGAGTGTAGTATCCTACTTCGTTGGAACATCTGGAACGAAGTGGGACACATGTTGATTTTTGAAACGTCTGGGTCACTGGACCACATGTGCCTGGTGTCAATGGTAAGCAAGTGAGAGACAACTGGAGGAACCATACCAGTCCTTGGACACAAAAAAATCTTTTCATAAGCCTTCAACAACAGGGCCCACTACATGGAGTTAATAAATGTTGAATAAACACAAGCATGAGTGAAAAAACCAATTAACCTTCTAAAGGGAAGGTGGGAAGTCCATCTGGATAGGGTGACATTTAACTAAATAAGAAGAGAATCAGGGGTATTGACTTCTCTGCAGCAGAAGAGACAGAGATGCCTCTTTGAGTGAGGACATAAGGGCTACATTTCTGAGTATTCCAAGTGCTAGATCTGACCAACACATGGAGCCACAAGCCAGTGGGACAGTTGCCATTTTGGCAGCTTTGTAAGACAACTTTGCTGAATGAGCTAAATGTTACCTGGCCAAGAGGAATTCCCTAGCTTTAATGCAAACCATTAGAGCAGAAAAATAGGCTTAGAAGCATTGGAAATGAGCCAAAAGAGAGTATCGAGAAGACAGCCCGATCTAACAATAGAAAACTAGGCAGCAGATTAGACAGAGTAGGTGTGAGAAAGGGAGACAAGAGCTGATAAGAGGACTAAACTGTGACCAAGGGAAAATAGCACAGGTACTGCTGTCCACACGGACTCTCCTGCACAGAGGGTCCCAGCCAGCAGAAGCAATGAGGGAGATTTTACTAAGACATACAGTCAAGTCTCAGTGTAGCCCAAATCTTCTAGAACGAGCAATAGCATTACTGTGTAGGGCACTGTTTTGAATTTACAAACAAGATGTGTACCGAATGCCCAGGTGTAATTTGGCAACTGAAATATACTTTCCTCCAGAAATTATTTTAATTAGGTAAGGTACTTATCTTAAATCACAAAAACCTATTTAATCCATATGTACTAAAGTTTAATCCCTTTTACAGGTATTTCAGTCAAAGCTAATTACCCTAAATGTTCCAAGTATTCTGATTGCTTAAGAAATAATGCCAAAATTTATGTACTTAAAACAGTAATTTTTATTTTGTTCATGAATGTGTAATTTAGGGCATTCTGCAGGAATAGCACATCTCTGGTCCACTTGGCAGGAGGAGGGATGGGGAGACCTAAGGGCTAAGGCCTGGCATCCTCTGAAGGCTTGCCCACTCATATGTCTGGCTCTTGGTTGAAGTCTAAGCTGGAGGTGTTGGCTGAAACACCTATACATGGCCTCTCCATATGGTCTAGGCTTCCTCACAACATAGTGGTTGATTTCCAAGAGCAAATGTCACATGTGAGAGAAACAAAGAATAGCCCAGAGACAAAGCAATTGTAGCTTTTTATGATCCAACCTTGGAAGTCACCTAGCACTGTTTCCCTGAACCAACTGAACCAATCACAAGCCTACGTACATTCAAGGGGAGGGCAAGGGATTCCAGCTTTTTATGGTGAGTGGCAAGATTCTAGAAGGTGATGTGGGTCATAATTAAATGGCCAATTTTGGAGAGGACAATCTACTACAACATATTACAGGGAAAATAAAATATATTCCACCTTGAAAGGCAATAATGTACCATAGAGAATTCAGAGCCATGGCTCTAGGACCAGATACCTAGAACTCTGTTATATACTCTTGTGTGATGCTAGGCAGTTTGCTTAAGCTCTCCATGCCTCCATTTCCTCATTTATAAAATTGGGATGCTGTGAAGAAAAAACAGTTATTTTGAAAAGAGTTTAAAAGCCTATCTAGCTCCCTAAATGTTAGCTCTTATTGTCACCTAAGGGAGACACCTGCCCCAACTTCAGCAGTGGTACTTCATGGTTTCTGGGGAAATGGTGGTGGGAGCAGCACTACCAGAGGTAGAAAATTAAAGAGAACAGCTCACATTATTGAGTACCTAATATCTGTCCCTTACTATGCCACAACATAAGTTGACTTCAAAACCAGTAAGATAGGCACTAATATTATCCAGGTAAGCAAACTGTGACTTTGGGTCACACACTTTTGGGTGTTACTTTGGGTAATTTGCCCAAAGTAACACCTACAAGTGGTGGATGCCAGGATTTCCCCTAGATTAGTTTAACTAGATAGGAGAAGTCCGAATTCCTGGATATCTGCATGGAGCAGAACCTTTCTCCTAAATCTGATTTGCAGCTGAGTAAAACATGAATGGTATTATGCCACTGGGAGTTAGGGTTATTTATTACAGCAGTAAGCCTACGTTGACTGGATTAGTTCAGGGAAAAGACAGACATACAGCTGACCCTGGAACAACAGGGGTTTGAATTGTGCATGGGTCCAGTTATATGTGGATTTTTTTCTGGTAAATACAATACTGTATTTTCTCTTCCTTATGATTTTCTTAATAGCATTTTTCTCTAGGTTTCTTTATTGTAAGAATACAGTATATAATACATATAACACAAAATATGTGTTATTGACTGTTTATGTTATTAGTAAGGCTCTGGACAATGGTAGCCTATTAGTAGTTAAGTTTTCGGGGAGTCAAAAGTTCTACGTAGGTTTTCAACTGCATGGTGGCCCTCCCAACCTCCAAGTTGTTCAAGGGTCTACTATACTTGGGCACCAGTAACTTAAGGATTCCTTAAAATAAAATGGCTCCTTTATTTGCAGAAGACAGCATATTTGCCTAAAAGAAAATCATTCTTTAGGTCACTTCAAGGGTCTACTATACTTGGGCACCAGTAACTTAAGGATTCCTTAAAATAAAATGGCTCCTTTATTTGCAGAAGACAGCATATTTGCCTAAAAGAAAATCATTCTTTAGGTCACTTCCTACCAGTCTCATTTTGCTTCTGAATTAGAAGACAGACAGCCTTTGGCCCACCAAGAATAGGGCTGGGAGTACTGATCTGGAATCCTTGGCACTGATACGAACAGACTGCTCACAAATTAGGTTGGCTGTTCACCAGCTGAAGAATGCTCCTTCTAAGTTTAACTCAGGTGTAAAATCTTATGGCTCCCAGTTGTTTGCTTGTCTCTTTTGTTTTGATGTTTGCTTGTTTATTTGTTTAAAAAATTTTTAATGTTTATTTTTTTGAGAGAGACAGAGCACCAGCAGGGCAGGGGCAGAGAGAGAGGGAGACACAAAATCTAAACAGGCTTCAGGCTCTGAGCTGTCAGCACAGAGCCCGAGGCAGGGCTCGAACCCACAAACCGCTCCAGATCATGATCTGAGCGAAGTCAGGCACTTAACTGACTGAGTCACCCAGGCGCCCCTGTTTGTTTTTAATGATAATTCTCATTTTGGCTATACTGGCCAGCATTAGGAAGAAACTTGGGTGTTGATATACATAGGTTCCCTGTATAAGTAGACTCTAAGTTCCATGATGGTAGAGACCTTGCTTGTCTTGTTCACCATAGCACCCCTGGTGTCTAGTCTAATGCCTGGCACACAGTAGGTGCTCGAAACTTGTTTGAATGTACAGAAGACTGAATGTTTGAATAAAAGCTCAAACAAAAATCAGAAGTCCATAAAGTAACCTGGGCTCTTTATGCCAGTGGCATATATCATTCAAAGACCGTGTTGGGGAGGAGCCCAATGTTTCCTATAATACTGTGGATGCAGTAGCCAGTTAATAAACGTTTGCCTCCTGTAGCACTTGTTGCCTGGGAATGCATAGGATGGGCTAACTTTTGTGGGATGCTATTTTTTTTTTTTATCTCCAAGGATGTTGTAAATATGGTTGTCACAAAATTGGTTGTGGTTTTAGTTGTATGAATCTGTGGGAGTCAGCTGAGCAGACAACCAAAGAATATAACATTTCTCAACATGTACCTCTAAATGGACAGGGTTTAAATTCATAAAAGCAAAGAAAATCTAGAATCATACTTTAAAATTCATCCTTGCATAAAAATGTGCAGCTTTGGGTTTCTGGCAGTCATTGGGACAGAATTCAGAAAATGTGAACAATCCTTGCATTAGGACAAGCAGCAGCTGAATATCGTTCAGATTAGAGATTTCTTTCCTGCAAATCAAATATAGAACTTTAATGTTAGCTGAGTATATTGCTGCACATTGGTGCAAACTAAATTTTAAAGAGATTCTGTGTCTCTTAATTAAAGGCATTTATAGAAATATGTCCAAAAAAACTAAAGTTCACTGCAGAGATAAAAAGAACAGATTGCCTTTAGTTTGGAGAACACGGCTCCAGTGAATTTAAATATTTATCATATAATTTTTATATCAAAGTCTTAATGAGCACTAACTTTTATGGTATCACTTCTGGAGACAATAAAAAATACTATATTTTGGACTGCTATTTCTAGTTGGATTCCCACCATGAGGCACCATTTAAATAATAGATGGTTTCATGAAAAGTAAAGGCACATTCCTTCCTGAACTTAAAATTTCAAACACCTGCCATCAAAGAAGCAAACAGTACATCCGGGAGTCAGAGATTTTAGACCTTTTCCAAGTTTCTCTATCAAAGTTGCCTCAGAGACTCAAAGTCCCCAAAGCAGGTGTTCTTTTCTTGTCCAATGAATTAAAAACATTTGAGAAAAAATCCTCTTTCATAATTCCCCCGAGAACACATGAAGAAAAATTGCTAAGCTTCCATTTCAAATGTTAGGGATTTGGATTGAGTTTAGACAACAGCTTGCACAAAATGTCATAGCTCCAACTCTCTTACGCTGACGTGGGGGGTGCTGATGTAATAGAAAGAGTGGCTTTGGACAATTGAAAGGCAGACTTGGAAAGGTAATGATACCTGACATCAGCCAACCTACTGCAAAGCTATCTAGAAACTTGGGCAATATCTTCCACAAATTCAGAGTGACATGAGAATGAGACAGTTGTCTACATAGTCTCACGAAACAATAACATTAACACCTTCTGGATTGTTCTTAAATATCCAATAAGTCAAATACGACTCTGAGTTTAAATTACTTGGGAAGTGTCTTTACTCCACATTTCATTTTGAATATGGTCCATCCTGGGGACCTCTGGTAGATAAGCCAGCAGGCTCTACCCTGTGTAACGAACTAATGTTGCAACTTACCAATTCACGCAATTATGTGCTTTACATTAAACTAAAAAGTTACATAAGTTCTTTTTTTTTTAATGTCTATTTATTTTTGAGAGAGAGAGAGACAGAGCGTGAGTGGGGGAGGGGCAGAGAGAGACAGAAACACAGAATCTGAAGCAGGCTCCAGGCTCTGAGCCGTCAGAACAGATCCCGAAGCGGGGCTCAAACCTGTGAACCGCGAGATCATGACCTGAGTCGAAGTCAGACACTTAACTGATGGAGCCACCCAGGCGCCCCAAAAGTTACATAAGTTCCTTAATGATCTCATATAATATCCCACATTGTTCATCTAAGTACAGCTTATTTTCTTTGAGTGGATAAAGGTTGCTTTGTAAATAGCTAAGGTCTTACTTCCATGGTCCTTGGTTTTAACTTGCATAACTTGCATTAATACTGAGTGAGTCCTTCCCCTTAACCCCTATCTGATGAGGTAAGAGTTCCTCAGTCCGTGTAACCTAAGAATGTTTACAGATTTCATGGAGGAAAAACAAAAGAAAGTTATAGCTTGGTAGCTGTCTGGATAGATCATCCCTTTTCACACAGAAATTAGAGAACACTGTGAAATTCACACATTCAGAGAATAAAATCAGATGTGGAACTGAATGTGGAAATGGTGCTGTGGGTTTTGTCCGATGCAGTTCTATGACATTTTGGCATCACTAGCTTACAACCATTTAACTCTGGGGTGAATAGAATTCAAAGGGATCCAGGAACTTGGATGGGAAAAATATTCCACTTTTAGTTTTACCAGTCTCAAGCTGAAATTTAGTATTTCTTTTCATTAAAACGTAGGCTACAAACCACACTACCTATGATTTTGTTGCCAAGAGAAATCACGGATATTCTTACATCACGTTACAGTCGATATGGATTTTTCTGAAATACCTTTTACACTCATCACAACTTCAAAATTATGGTATTTATACCTGCTGCTAGTTTGTATTATTTAATAATAGATTATTAATAAGGCACATATCACAATTTTAAAAAATCTGGTTAATGTATTTCAATAAGAGTGGTTTCCTTTGTGGTACTGCATACTTTATCTTACGCATTTAAAAGCATCGTTCTGAGAAGTCTAGAGGCTCTACTAGGTTGCCAAAGAAGCCTATGACACCAAAAAGGTTTAAAAAAACCCCGAAACTATACCAAGTATCTAATAATTCAACAGCGGGCTTCAGAGTAAATCATTCCTTGCTGCTATCTTGTGAAGCTGAAACAAAGTTGACCTTGAAATCAGCACAGTCTCATTGCTGTAAATAGGCAATTGTGAGGAAAGTCATTTTTTAAAAATTTTGCCATAAGAACAAAAAACCTGTAGATTTTAGAACATCTCTGCAATCGTGGCATATAGGATGCTCTCTTCTGGTGATAAATGTGATCACTGACATATTGCCATCGACGCTGACTTGTTCTCATATATTTCACACTGCTGAAATCCAGGGCATTTTATAAGGGCATTGAACACAATCATTTTATAACTTTAACTTAAAGCATCACAGAGGGAGCACTAGGAAAATCTTTGCTATATCTTTGCTATCTCAACTGTAATGATAATTCCTTATTTTTCATAAAAGAAGGAACCATCAAAGTACTCCATCAAAGAGAGTGCTATTAAGTCACCGTGCTACCGGTCCTATTCATGCTCATTTGAAATGTTGCAAATCAATTAACATATTTCTAGGGGTGTTAAGAATGTGGCCTCTGAGTTATTATAATCATGAGATAAATCATATGGTGACATGATGCCTCAATAGATGTGTCTTGATTTAAGCATATTGGACTTTTTGGAAAATCCTCCATGGGGACTCTGGCCAAAGAGAAACTTATCAACTGCCAGTCAGTTAAATGAATTTTCAGTCATTGAAACTATTGAAAAATTATTGATGCACACACAATTATTCACTTATCACTGACTGAAGCAAAATACGGTTCAAAATCCTCATCTCCATCTCCAAGAGTAAAATAAATGCAAACAGAATTCTGAAACTAATTAAGAACAATATATTCTTGCATTGCATTGAGATATAATTCACGTAAGATATATATTATTCATGTACATAGTTAAACCATTATTATCTATCCATCAAAATAGTAGGTATATTACATGTGCTGCTCTAAAATCTGCCTATTTCTCCTGTTGAATTTGTAAGATTTAGAAACCTGATCATAAGTGTAGACTTCGATTAAATCGATGTCAGAGGTTTTTTTTTTTTTTGAATTATCAGCTGCAAAACCATCCAACCTGTGCGCAATGATAGAAAACCCAAAATTACTAAACTTGGGGAAAAAATGAACTACAACAATGCACATAAAACAATTTGCATTGTATACTGTGACAGGAATAAGGAGATAAGAGGCCTTATTAATCACAGTTACCAAATTATTCATTCAAGACCTGGAGCAAAATTTTAGTGACTGTTTATATCTGTATTTGCATTAAAGTGACCCCTACCAATGATAATTTAGTTTTAGGGCTATTCTTTTCTTCTATGGGTAATATTTCAATTCTTAAATATAAGAACAGCTTACATGACTCCTTCCTTAGTGAAGAGCATCCAATGCCACTCTCCGCACAGCTGAATTTTCAGAGGAAGATACTGAAAATGTACACTTTGCTCTAACAACCAAGAAGCAACTGCATGCACACAGGCGTAAGAGGTTCCACCCCAACTTCCTTGGCATAGTCCAGATTATTTTTCTCTAAACAGGAAGCTGTTGACAGTTTCTCTGGTATTTTCAGAATACCCTATTTACAAGAAAAGTCCCAACTTTTGTTTCAAAGTATAATGTTCTTTCCCCGCTGTGCCTATTGTTGCTAATTATGCATGCTGCAAACAAGATAGAAACCAAATTCCAAACTATTCCAGGCTGATTTAGAATGAGGAACAATTGTTTAAAAGAAAAAAAAAAAGCAGCCAGCAACATATTGCAAGGCTATGCTGGAGTCTTTAAACCCAAAACAATGCTGAAGGGAGGATTCCTGGAATTCAACGGGAATATTTGGCTCAGCTGCAAAATCCGTATCTCTGAATAATGTCATGCTAGCAAGTGTTGAGCAAGAAAGGCTATTATATTTTAACTCACTTCGGAGAACGTTAATCCAAATTTAACCAAATTCCGGAGACTCCACACAAAATTAGCAACTAGAAGCCGCTTCACATTTTTCCCCCCCCCCCCGGTACAACAATAATTGCTCATGAAGACAAACTTGTAGGAGGTAAAAGAGACGGGGAAACCACAATAAGCTACAAACCATCCAAGTACTGTATATAAAGCAGACGAATTACCTCATACAAAAGAAGTGCAAGATTTAACAGTCCATGCTCTGCAGCCCCTGGAAAGCAGCGGTGCGGCGTGGAGAGCAGCAGCGGTGGCAGCAGCAGCCAGCATCCACCAGATTCTCACAGGCCTTTGACTGTGTGGACTCAGCCACAGACTCTGCCTCCAGCTGACGTCAAAGTCCCTGTCACATGGCCAGATGAAAGCCAAGAGAGCATTGGTTGCCGTAGCAACCACAGAACAGCTCTGAAATTATTTCAATAGGTCATCTGTCACTGTGGGGTGCATGTGTGTGTGTGCAACGTGTGTACACACACACACATACACACACACACGCACACCACAGTCATCACGGACAGCTCCCGGACAACCTCGGCCCCTGAAGTTGTGACTCAAGCTTGCCTACAACTTTCCTCTTTAAGACTTTTATGTCTGTTTTCTGACACTTCCTCGCAGGAAAATGCATGCCACTCCGAAGTTCCCACTGGTCTCGTTATCACCAGCACAAAGCGTGCATCTCTCTTTATAGAACAGAAGGAAAGAAACTGAAAAATTCTGGAGGGGGGGGTTAGTTTTCTGAGCTAATTAAATCTATTTGTAAGCAAACGGATACAAACAGAAACTCAAGGGGAATTGGAAGAAAACATCTTAAAAACTCCCTAAGAATCCACGTCGATTTACTGAGACCATGTTAGTGATGGAAAGAACAAGAAACATGGGGTAGCAGCCCAGAGTCAGATGAGAGAATCCAAGGACCCCGACAGCAAGTGGGATGGGGGAAAACGGCTGATGAATTCCAAAGTCCGGCAATGTAAAATGTCTATGCAACAATGATGACCAAAGTTTCAAAACAGCACCACTTTAAAACGGCCTTGTGAGTACATCGAAAATACTTTTAGACATTTGCTTTGAGGCCGCCATACAGGTGCCAGATCCTCTCCTCCTAAATGCTCTCCTCCTAAAGGCTATCATCTGAGCCCCTCTGGGGCTCAGTGTGGAGTAAGTGGGTGAATGCCTCATGAACGCCAAGTGCAGTGAAAGCCTACAGTCGCAGAATAAAGAACAGTCCTGCACGTTTTCTAACTTCAGCTTTATTTCCTTTAGGACAACCCCGCGTACTTCTAATTCAGCACACGTGCTTATTTCCTAGTTCATTCTCCTTCTCAATTAACAGGAAACCAATTAAACAAAATGGAATGAGGCCCACAGGAAGGACCCTGAAAAATACACGCAGAAAATGTATACTCATTCAAAGGGAAAAGAGTTAAAATGTAGGGGAAAAGAGATTGCTCGCAAAACCCAAAGGACCTTTCCATGCTAGTGTTATCAGGATTTCTACTCTGGTTCTTAAAAAAAAAAAAAAAAAAAAGGCCAGGGCAGGGGGCGGGTAGCTCTGAGGTGCTACAAAATATAAACGGAAGCTAAACCTTTAAGCTGAGCAGATTACATTTGTGTCACTCTGAAAGAATGAAATTTCTTCAGAGTCAGAAATTGCTTCTTGTTGAACAATAAGACTAATGTCCAAACTGTGGCTGTAAAATCCTTCTATTCCTTCTTCTTCTTCTTTTACTTCTGTCCCAGCCCCAGCTGGGAGAAAAGACATATTTGTATTTGAAAAGTTATTTTCCTGATGCTATTAGCTATAGCAACGCAAAAGTAAAATCAAGCTGCAGTGCTACAACGATTTCAGAGTTATGACAGATGAGAATTTACCTGTTCGCACAAGAACAATGAGCTTTTTGAGCCCAATGTCCATCTGAAATAGGTCGAGATGTCTCAGCAGGGGCAGATTTCAGCCACAATTCACAATTTTGCAGTTCGTTACAGTTATGGTTCTGGGTTTCTGTTCAGAAATGCACATCCTAGTAATGAGCAGAATGGGAACAGAGGAGAGAAAGTATGTCTTTGTAGACTTCACATGTCCTCTGAGCTGCCTGCTGTAACATCTCCCTGACTCTGGATCCGTGGCTGACTTATCGATCAGGCCTTTCTATAGCTTCAGCATCTGAGTAAAACTGCAGTACCAAGCTCTGCCAATAGGTGATGTCCTCTGAAACAAGAAGTTCTTGGTAATGAAAATTCCTAAAACCCAGGGCTTTAACCTGAAATTCAGCAAACACTGACATCTTTTCCTTTTGAATTTTCCATCATTTTTTAGAGTAAGGACACTTTATACTGACTTGTACTTAAACTCATTATAAGTCAAAATAATCAGTGGACGGACCTTCAAAAAGAAAAGTGGATGCATGCTTTCTCTTGCATACTTCCAAAATGCTATCACTCATTTTCCCTTTGCAAACTACCTAGGATTAAGAGATTCTTCTTACAGCTGAAGAAGCTTCCAGTCACCTGCAGGGTTGAAATCATGATGACCGATCTCACTGGTGCTCAGGTTTCTACCAATTTGGCTAATTAATCCAAATGTAGTTGAAAATATCATGGGACATACAGATGTGGGTTTTTCCAATCACAGCCCATCACACTGAGAGAGTATGTCGTTTAGGTTTTAAATGACAACACATTTTTTTAAGGTGAACATGATTCACTGAATTTAAAAATATCCACTCAAAAACAGTTCTGCACCACAGTTTTCATTTGCTGTATGAATGCCAAGGCTGCCTATTATTAGTCTGACCACTTTGCCAGAAATAACTGATAAATACCCAACAGGGAGTCTGACTTGGGTTCACACACCTGAACTAACAGGTCCTTTGGGTCATGAACAGACAACTAGAATCAGCCTTTCTAGGTAAAAACGTTCCTATCTCCCCATCTTAACATTAGTGGGAAGGCCATGGACGCATTTTTGGAGACACTGGGTTCAAATCTCATCTGGGCAAGTTATTTAAGTCCTCCAATCCTTAGTGCCTACATCCTAAGGTTGTTGTGAAGGTTATAAAGTTAATGTTTTCTAAAAGTCTGACTCCCAGCCATAGGGTAGATGGCTTAATGTGTATGTCACTTCTGGTTTATCTTTCTGACTCTAGTAAGTCTACAAAGACTTTTGGGGAAAGGAGACTCTTATTCATCTCTACAACTCCGTGTTTAGCACAGGGCACAGAACATGATGAGAGCTCAAAAAATGTTGAGTGACTCTCCTATTGGGAAATCACTGCTGAGCAATAGAAAAAAAAATGGCTCCTTTTTATTCTAACAGAGAAGAGAATAACCCCTCAAGCCCAAAAAAGGCAACGGAAGGAAAAATAAATATTAAAATGTAGACTTATCACAAAATTTTCTAACAAAGAAAGGGTTCAAATAAATTTACCAAGTAAATCAAACTTATCTCTACTAAATCATGAGATAAGTTATATGCCGATGTACTTTATGGCTATTGCTGTTGATGTTGGATAATCTTTTTTTATTTTTAAAAAAATTTTTTTAATGTTTTTAATTTATTTTTTGAGAGCGAGAGACAGAGTGTGAGTGGGGGAGGGGCAGAAAGAGAGGGAGACACAGAATCCGAAGCAGGCTCCAGGCTCCGAGCTGTCAGCACAGAGCCCGATGCAGGGCTCAAACCCACCAACTGTGAGATCATGACCCGAGCCGAAGTCTGATGCTTAACTGACGAGCCACCCAGGCGCCCCTGGATAATCTTTTATATTAACTTACATTAATTGAGCACTGAATACATGTAAAGCATTGTTCTAAGTGTTGTCAAGATATTAAATTATTTACTATAATAATCCTATAAGGCAGGTACGATTCTTTTCCAGATTTCACAGCTGGTGAACCTTAAGCATAGAGATGTCAAGTAATTGGCCTACCTAATGCATGGCAGAGCCAGAATCTACACTCAGGAAGCCTGGCTTCATCAATTCTGGGAAATAATTTACATGTGATGCATTTTTAGAAAGAATTGAATTATTTCTTATGTTCATTTTATACTTGAGGATTGTTCTCTATTTTTAATTTCTTACGAGGGAGAAAAGGCCAACTTATTTTCTTCTGCATCTGGGAAGTCTGGTTATCTAATCTAGCTTTGGCCTAAGGAGTGATATGGCAAGAAAGATCGAATCATGAAGATTTGAATCAGAGAGAACGGGCAAAGTAAAGTAGTGAAAATATCCTGAATAAAACGGTGCCCAGGTTATTATAGTTTTCACTGAAGCCACTATTTGGATTGCACGGGCTTGGGCAACTTCTGTTGCCCACCATGGTGGAGTTTCGTGTGTTCAAACCAATACTCTCACTGAGATAATAGTAAGAGCTGGATTTTTTAAAAAGTGGTTGGAAGACATCAATGAGTAGTAAAGGCAGAAAAATCTGTAAGTTCCAAGATCTCAGATAAAAGGAAAATATATTGATATAAGCCCAACATTCTCTACCTGCTGCTTTTCTCCTCAAGTTATTTGATATGTGGCGTGGGGCTTCTGGCATTCTCAGAGACTAGAGAGATAAAAATTAGAGTACAAATGTTCAAAAGCACCCAGGAATTGGGGGGATTGAGTCCTGGCTTAAAAAGAAAAAGGTATCATAAAGAAGTGATACTAAGTTTCTGAACTGTTTTCCTCTTGAAGTGTTTGCCAATTCCTAAATGATGTTAGGCACTAGAACAAGAAGTAAAGCAAAAAATGCAGCAAAGAGCGTGAGAACGTGAAGGGAGAGGTTAGCAGTCTTGTAGTCCTAGGGAAACAAAAATTGGAGTTCAGGATCCTCCAAGGAGTTGGAGCTGGTAAACACCCTAAGTTTTCAGGTCTCACAACTCAAAGGCAATGCCACAGAAATCATGGAAAACAGGGAATAGATGCATCCTCAGAAAACCCAAGATCCATTCTAGATTTATTACAGTGCCTAGTTGGATCAAGGTAATTTGTCTATATTCTAACTATCTTCTAGAAAAAATTAACCCTCTCTAAAGAAAAATGACATCATACAAAACCTCTATCATTTTTCATACACCAATTCCAATTCGATGCAAAACTATTAATCATGCCAAGAGATAGGTCTAAATCCAAGAGGACAAAATAGAGAGAGATCCACTGGTGAGTCACCTTTTGTAGTTATCAGACAGGGACTTAAAATTAACTGTAAGTAGGGGTGCCTGGGTGGCTCAGTTGGTTAAGCATCTGACTCTTGATTTGGGCTCAGGTCATGATCTCACAGTCATGGGATCAAGCCCTGCATCAGGCTCCATGCCCAATGTGGAGCCTGCTTCGGGTTCTCTCTCTCTCTTCCTCTGCCCCTTCCCCCTGCTCTCTCTCTATCTCTTAAAAAAATAAAAAATAAGATAAAAATAACTGTAAGTAATATTTTCAAGAAAATAAATGGCAAGACGGATCATTCCACCTGTAAAAAATTAAATCTATGAAAAAAGAACTATTGAAATTTAAGAACTAAAAAATCCAATAACTGAAATTAAGAACACAACAGATTAGTTCAAGAGTACAGAAGATATGGGAGCCTAGGTGGCTCAGTTGGTTAAGAGTCTGACTCTTGATTTTGGTTCAGGTCATGATGCCGAGGTCAAGTGGGATTGAGCCCTGACTCTGGCTCTGCACTGAGCATGGAGGCTGCTTGGGATTCTCTCTCTCCTTCTCTCTCTGCCCCTCCCCGACGTGTGCATGCTCTCTCTCTCTTCTTCAGAATAAATAAATAAAACATTAAAAACAAAAAAGAATAGAGAAGATATACCAAAGAGAAAAATAGTGAAATGAAAGGTAGATTAGCAGACAATATCTAGAGTGAAGTATAAGAAGAAAAGAAGAATGGAAAGTACAGAATCAATGTTTAAGAGACATTCAGGACATGATGAAAGGCTAATGTGTGTGTATTTGGGAGAGGAGAGAGAGACAGGACAAAAGCAATATTTGAAGAGAAGGGGCTGAGAAGTTTCTAAAATTTATAAAACAACAGATTTAAGAAGCCCTTTATATCCCAAACAGGATAACTACAAAGAAAATCACACGTAGACACATCATGACCAACCTGCTGAACACTAAAGACAAAGACAAAATCTTAAAAGCAGTAAGACTATAAAGTCATATTAAGTCTAAATTTTTTAAATGTTTTTATTTATTTTTCAGAGAGAAAGAGAGAGAGAGAGACAGAGTGTGGACAGGGGAGGGGCAGAGAGAGACACACACACACAGAATTTGAAGCAGGCTCTAGGCTCTGAGCTGTCAGCACAGAGTCCAATGCAGGGCTCAAACCCGCGAGATCATGACCTGAGCCAAAGTTGGACACTCAACTGATGGAGCCACCCAGGCACCCCACAAAGTCATATTAACTCTAAATACACAACAGAAGATTTTTAACAGTAAAATTCAACAGTAAGGCAAACAATCCAACTAGAAAATCAGCAAAAGACAGAGATATTTCCCCAAATAATATATACAGATGACAAACACATGAAAAGATTTTCTAACATTATTAACCATTAGGGAAATGCAAGTTTAAAAAAACCATAATGAGATATCACTAGACATCTATCAAAATGACAAAAATAAAAAATTGCGACCATATTGAATGTTGGCAAAGATACAGAGAAACTGAATCACGTATACATTGCTGGTGGGATTGTAAAATGATACAGCCACTATGGTGAATAGTTGGGCAGTTTTTCAAAAGTATTACACATGCAACCACCATATGACTCAGCAATTGTGCTCCTGTTATTTCAGAGAAATGAAGACTTATGTTAACACAACAGCTTGTACGTGAAAGCTTCTAGCTTTGTGATGACCATTAATTTGATGCTTTCAATGGGCGAGTGGTAAATTTTAGCGTATCCACACCTGGGAATACTATTCCGTACTAAAATGGAACAAAGTACTGATACACAAGAAAACCTTCATGAATGTCCAGAGAATTAATTCCTGAGTGAAAAAGCTACTCTCAAAAAGTCACAAACTATACGATCCATTTACATACCATTATTGATATGGCAAAATTATAGAAACAGATTAGTGGTTTCCAGAGAGTAATGTGGCGGTGGGTGGGAGAGAAGTACTTATGTTGTTAAAGTACAACTGAGGGATCCTTGTGGTGATGAAAACTTCTGTGTCTTGACAGCTTCTGTATCAATGTCAGTATCCTGGTTGTAATATTGGATCACAGTTTCACTACCTTTAAGGGAAAGTGGGTAAAAGATATTTGGATTCTCTCTGTGTTGTTTCTTACAAGTGCATGTGAATCTACACTCATCTCAAAATATAAGTTTGATTAAAAACATTTTAAATGGAGATAACATAAAACATTTTCAGTCAAAACCTGAGGGAATTTTTGCTTCAAAAGAATTACACTAAGTTTCTAAAGAGTTATTTAGGCAGAAGAAAACAACGTCAGATGGAAACAGAGATACAGAAAGGGCAAATATATACATAAGTCTAAATGAATACTGATCTTATAAAATTATGACTTGTGGGGCTTAAAATATGTATAGATTCAAAACATAGGGAAATATTAGCAGAAAAGGGAAGAAAGGATGGATAGAATTGAGACATTCTAAGATTCTTATATTCTGGTAAAAGTACTAATTAATAAGTCTCTCATAAGGTAAGGGTACACAGTGTAATCCTTGTATCCACTAAAAGACTAACAAAAGAATGAATAGCTAATAAATTAATACATCAGAAAACTCATTTTTAAATTTTCTTGATTCCCCAAAGAAGCAAGAAAGGAAGGGAAAAAAGAAAGAAAATGATAGGAGAAATAGTAACATCAAAGACTTAATCTCAAACAGGTCAGTATTTACCAAAACACGTAAACTGATTAAATATTCCAGTTAAAAGACAACAAACATCAGATTATATTAATAAGCAAATTCTAACTTTACTAGACACAAGAAATGGGAAGTGATATATAAACTACCTAGCAAAAGCTGGTGTAGCAACATTACTATCAAGAAATAGTAGTTGGTAGTATTATAAGCAAGAAATACTGATAGAGGGGCACCTGGGGGGGGTGGGGATCAGTCGGTTAAGTGTCCAACTCTTAATTTCTGCTCAGGTCATGATCTCACGGTTTGTGAGTTCGAGCCCTGTGTCAACTCCATGCTAGCAGTGCAGTACCTGCTTGGTATTCTGTCTCTCTCCTTCTTTCCCTTCACCTCCTTCACTCTCTCTCAAAATAAAAAACTTAAAAAAAAAAAAAGAAAGAAAGACTACTAGAGATATAAAGGAACACTTCATGATTTGCCTTTCTAAACATGCATATGCACCTAATAAAATAGCACCAAGATAAATAGAAAAAAATCATAGTCATAGTATTGATTTAACATATCTTCCCCAATAACTCATAGAACAAACAGAAAACAACAAGTTAGAGATATAGAATATCTCAGTGACAAAATTAACCTAGTTGGCTTAATTAGCATATGAAGAATAATCTAAATTACAGAATACATATTTTTTTTTCTAGAATGTTTTTAACAATATTGACTACATGCTGGACCATAGGAACGTCTCCAACACATTATAAATGACCAAAATCACAGAGTATACTCTTTGTACACAATGGAGCACAGCTAATAATCAGTATTAAAAAGACAAAGAGAAAACCTCTTAAATCGTTTTCAGGTGATACATTTCTAAGTGACCCATACAACAAAAATAACCAGTGAAAAATACTTTAAAATATCATAAAGTCTCTGAAAATCTTACTTAGGGTATATAGCCAGTGAAGAAACCCTTATTCAAGAAAAAAATACTAAAACTTGATAAGAATATTGAGAGTCTGTAGCACTTGAGTCATGATCCTCCCTAACCCTTTAGCTCAGTTTGAAGGAAGCTAAATGCTAGAAAGGTGTGAACAAGACTGGGTTCCTTCTCCCCTCAGCTCTCAATCAAAGGATACACTGCCTCCCTGGAAAAAGGCAGACCATCAGCATTTCTCCTGTTTTGGTGTCAAATTCCTGGTGAATACAGCCAAGATGGTGGGGGCTCCCTTTGTCCACCTAGCCCCCACTCACAGAGCAAACAGGTTCTACTCCAGGTACAATAGGTAGAGAATGCTGGGGCCTTATTGCTCTCAACAAGTTCACTTGTAGGACAGAGATTCTATATCAGAGACAGTCTCAGAAGACTGGAGGCTATCACCATAGTCCAGTGCCCAGAGTAGTTACTCAGAGCTTTTTTTCAGAGAGGCAGTCCATAAGAACAGAGAGCTCTGAAGATCTTCCCAAAGGAAATGACTATTTGAAATAGAGTGTGGAGAAGTTCAAGTTTAAGGGTGCTCTGGAAAACGATGGAGATTTGCGTGGTAAAAATTCAGAGGAAGCTAACAGAAGAGCAAAAGCTAACCTGCAGACCAGCCAGTTTGCCAGAGAGAACCAGGGAAAGAGCTAAAAAGAGCCCTTCTTTTGGAATCAGAACAAACCTCAAAGACCTTAAAGTGCCTCAAAACCCCTTTGATAAACGTAATTGGATGGCATAGAAGAGATCAGGGAAAGAGACAAAAAGAGCCATACTAAAACTAGTCTTCCCAGGGTGACTGGGCAGTTACTGAAAAAGTGATATGAATAGCACCTTTGTATTGTGCTTTATGGTTTACTTTCATGATTCTATTCATTTGACCCTAAATTAATACAAGCATTTGATTTTTTATAAGGCTGAATATCCACAATCTAAGTCTCCACCTCAAGTAGTGGGGAAAAAGAGCAAAGTAAAACAATGAAGGTAAAAGGAAGGGAATTATAAAGAGAGCAGAAATTAATTAAATTGAAAACAATGTCCAATAAAGAACACAAGAAATCCAGAATTGATTCTTGAAGCAAAATAATAGAATTAATAATAAACACCTAGAAGAATATGCAAGAAAAAAAATCACCAATATCTGTAATTTTTTAAAAAAGGGTATCATCGCAGATCCTACAGATGTTAAGATGTACTTGGTTTCACAGGTTCTTGGAATAGAAGATACCTTAGTAGTCCTCCAGTCCTATCTTCCTTCCAGTGGAGAAATCCTCTCTATACCATGTCTGATAGATAGTAAGCACCTGCTGCTTGAATACCTCCCAGATGTAATGAGCTCTCCACTACAAAATGTCAAGACATCCATCGTACAATGTTCCAACTGTTAGAAAGTTCTCTCTTACGATGAACCAAATGTCTCCTTCCCATCACTTTAAAATCAGGCTCATGTTTTGCTCCTTGATGCTACAAAGAGTAAATTGAATGCTTTGGTTCACATGATGGCCCTTTAGAGATCTAAAAGAGCAGCTATTATGTCTATAGCTGCTAGTTGTCCCTCAATACCCATTTTCTCCTCCATAGAAATAGAATCCTTAGGTGGGAAATAGCTGCCCAGAATAAAGATGTTTTCCAGCTTCCCTTGTTGCTCTGTGGCTTTGTGATTAAGGACCAGCCAATTAGATGTGAACAGATGTCATGTGTAGCTTCCAGGACCTTCCTTAAAACCCAATGAGCAAACAAACTTGTCTGAGCCCTTAGACTTTTCTTTTTCACTCCATTTACCATCCTACTGCTTGGGAGCATGGATGTGACGGCCACCACTGTGGACCGTGGGGAAGTGGGCTATTCACCCTAGAGGTGGATGGTGGAGATGTGAGCTGGCAGAAGCCTGGAATCTGAAGCCTTCATGGAAAAAGCTGCCATTCTAGTTCTACTGTACTTCCCTCTGGGTGTGTGTGTGTGTGTGTGTGTCTGTCTGTCTGTCTGTCTGTCTGAGAGACAGAGATAGAGAAAGACAGAGAGAGAGGAAAGGGAAAGTTCTTATTTAGGGCATACTTTGTGCATATTAAACCTATTCCCAACTGTTAGAGTTTCTACCATCAACATTTGGGAACTTTATGGGGCACCTGGCCGGTTCAGTCAGTGTAGCATGTGACTCTTGATCTCAGGGTCATGAGTTCAAGCCCCACATTGGGTACAGTGCTTAATTAACCATCTTTTTTAAGTTGGGAACTATGTGCAAGTGAAATGCCACATGTTAAATAAGCTAATGGAATTTCATGAAATTCCCAGAATCCTTAGAGAATAAATTGTAATACATCCAAAAGGATTGCAAAATAAGTGCTATACAACAGCTCTTCATTTATCCAAATAATTAAACTAGCACCCTTTAAGCTATAATATTCACAAAAGACTCCTTAAAGTCTTTCTGGACACTGAGGAGTCATGTGGGTTGAAGATAAAGAAAAAGGAGAAAAGAGACAACAAAATCATTCAATGAATAAAAATGGCCTCTCCTACCATCCTGCCTGCCTTTTCAAAGATTGAACGAGAGAAATAAATTCTTTTCTCAAAGAGAGAGAATTTCTCACAGGAAACTAAGGATTTTGTTTTGGAGAAAAATCTTCCACAAATCATCTCTTTGTATTTAATTTCCCATACAAAAGAAAAGCTGCAAAATGCCACTTTCCCATCATCAACATCTAGTACATTTAAAGCAAATATTGTAATAAGATCTTTGGTTTTGCCTTTTTGGAAAGATTGCTTTAGAACCATAACTCTTCCTTTGCTGTCAGACTGACACCATTGCACATTTATAAATCACAGATCATCAAGGATTCTATCACTTCCTACTTCCAAGGGATAAGGCAATAAACCCCAAAAGAGTAAAGAATCTAGATGTTTCCCTGGTGGTGGCTGTGTTGAAAGTGCAGTTCCTATAAACAGGAAGAGAGAAGCAATCCTGAAATTCATCTTCAGCCCAAAGTCATACATTTTGTTGAGTTTTTGTGTAAAATGTTGGCATTAAGGACTCTTGCTGTGTTAGAATGGAAAGGATATGAACTTTGGGGTTGGGTACACTCAAATCTAAATGTAGGCTTCCCAAACATGGACTTTTTATATCTGTGACTTTGGACAACGTACTTGACCTCTCTGAGCCTTGGTTTTATTATCTGTGTAATGGAAATACTAACAACTACCTTGCAAGGTGGTTATAAGAATGATGTTCAAATTAGTAATGCATCTGCTACAGTTAAGGAAATGGAGCAAATGTTCATAATTAATAATTAAAAATGTGCTAATTAAGGTCCAGTTTACCCTGTTACTGCTTTCTGAAAAACAAACTTACATAAAATGTGATTTTCTGTTTTCATTGAATTCCTTAGAGAGCAAATTATAACAGTTCTTAATATCAGCAGAACTCTGAATTTATATTTCCATAGCCTATAAATCCATTTAATAGCATTTATGACAGTTAAAACCACTGCATAGAATCCTATTTAGCCTATTAAATTATTTATTCCTTATAAAAAAGGGAAAGTAGGACATTTAGTTTATTAGGTTGCTGATATTAGCTTCTTTTCTAAAAAAGCCACCCCTAAAAAAGCACACACCACATACTCCAAGAACGGCAAATCTATAGTTTTAATGCAAATTTTTTTTCCATAATAACCCTTACACAGATTTGTACAAAACGAATGTTCTAACATGGTAAAAGAGGTGAATCTTGCTTTAATAAAATCAAATGTATATAAATCTTAGTGTAACAAAACAATCAATTAGAAGATTTAAAGCATAAATACTTCCTCTGGTACATATAAAATGCAATTCAATTATAGGAAAAAAATGATTGATTACTTTTCAGAAAAACATTTGACTAAAGGAGGCAGCTGTCTTGACTATCGTCCCAATAATCAGAATACTTATTTCACTCATTGTGTTTGGGCAACATGATAGACAGATTAATGCTCTCCGCTTCCTCCCCCACCCCCTACCCCCAGATGTCCCTCTTCTAATCCCAAGGAGACTATGAATATGTTATCTTACATATTGAAGGTGAATTAAGGTTGCCAATCAGCTGACCTCAAAATAGGAAGATTATTGTGGATTATCTGATGAGCCCAATATAATCACAAGAGTTCTTAAAAATGGAAGAGAGAGACAGAAAGATGGCAGCATGAAAAGGTGTTGGCCCGATGTTGCTGGCTCTGAAGATGGAGAAAGGGGCCATGAGCCAAATGTGCAGGCAGCCTCTAGAAGCCGGGAAAGGAAAGGAAATTGCTATGATTTGAATGTTTGCATCCCCTTAAAATCCATTTGTCTAGAATCTAACCCCTAATGCTATGGTATCAGGAGGCGGTGCCTCTGGGAGGTGACTGGGTCATGAGAATGAAGCCCTTACAAAGAGGGTCCAGAGAACCCTGTCACCCCTTCTACCATGTAAAGATACAAGAAGTTAGCAACCTTGGAAAGGGCCCTCACATGACCATTCTGACACCCTGATCTTTGACTTCCAGCATCCAGAACTCTGAGAAATAAGTATCTGTCATTTATAAGCCACCTACCTTATGATTTTTTAAAAATTTATTTTAGACTGAGAATATGAGCAGGGGAGAGGGGTAGAGGGAGAGAGAGAGAATCTTTAGCAGGCTCCACACTCAGCATGGAGTCCAACATGGGGCCCAATCCCATGACTCTGGGATCATGACCTGAGCTGAAATCAAGAGTCAGACGCTCAACTGACTGAGCCCCCCTCCCCGATATGAGTCCCTGATATTTTTGTTATAGCATCCCGAATGAACTACAATAGAAGTGGATCCTGTCCCTCCTGTTCTAGAGCCTACACAAAGGATCACAACTCTGTCTATATCTTGAGTGTACCCCAGTGAGACCCATTTCAGATTTCTGACCTCCAGAACTGTTAGATAATAAATTTGTGTTATTTTAAGATTGGGATAATTTATTATAGCAGCAATAGGAAACTAAGACAGGCAAGAATTGTGTACTGAGTACACCTTCTAAGCAAGACTTGATGGAGGAGATAAATAATGAGCTCCTCAAGGAGCTAATAGGACAGAAAAGGGGAGAGAGCAAACAGCCTAGGAGAAGCACAGCAAAGTGCCATATGGCCTCAGGGGAGGGAAATGTCCCTCCCAGTTGGGAGTAAACCCACTGCTAAAAAACCTGCTGCAGTGTCTTTACAGCAGCCTTCCCAGAAGGCAAAGGCCTGCGCTAGTTGAACTTTGGTCATTCCATCAAGTCCTCTGATTCTAGAAATTCTATCTACAAAAAGACTTGCATTGCAAAAATGGTATTTTCCAGAGCTGGCCTGAGTGTGGCTCAGGTCAGAGAACATGCTGAATGACAAGCAAGAAAAGAAACCAAGGGACCACACTGCTCTCTTGCTATCATCTACAGTTAAGATCTGACCCAGCATTACAGGAAAGGGTACATTCTCAGATGGGCTGGAATGAGATGGCTCATATCCAGAGCTATCTGGATGCCTGTCCTATCAAACCTGCCTTGAGGTTGTCTTAGTTTCTTATACTCTTACCTGTGGGAAGCCACAACGGTTTTCATTATGGTACCAACCAAACAACCAAAGTGTGAAGTTCTCTCTGAAGAGGCACAGTAACCACTAAAAAGGCACTGAATGGAGACTCAGGGGCTACACAAATCCCAGCACCTCACCGCTACTACCAAAACAGTCTATGAGCCAAACTCATCACCAAAGCTGTTAGGGCTTTGACTCTTTTACATGTAAAATGAGACGTTCGATTATTGAATTTCCTATAGTGTTAAGTTGCCAATATCCTTGGAGTTCAGCCCAGATATCAGCAACCTCATCAAGAAGAAGCGAGAGCCCACAGTGCCCGGAGGCACTTGTGCCAGGGCTAGAAGGAATCCAGAAACAAGACTTCACATTGGCCTTTTCTCCAAACGATTTTTTATAAGGGATTTCACCATGAAATCCTCAATTGCCTAAAAATTGATGAAGCAGGGATGGGAGAAGCAATGGCTGTGGGGTAATGGCGGGGGGTGGGGGGGGTGGTTACCCTTGCCAAAGGAGAAGAATCACAAGTCAAGATGAAAGGAAAGTTACTGACAAAGCTGTCTGCTTAGGAATGAATAACAGTGGGAGCTCCAAAAGAATGAAGAGAGGCTTGGAGTCAGAGTCACATAGCAAGAGTCCCTGGTTACAGCCTCTGAGCGACCCGGGGCTTCTCCAGTTCCTAAAGTTACCCTACAGGCTCCAGGAGCCACTTCAGCATATCAGTAACTTTGTTTTTTGCTGAGCCAGCTTGAGTGGGTATCCCATCATCTGAAAGCAAATGAGCTCTAATACAAACACAATCAGCACATCTTTGTCCTTCACTGAATTAGCGCCATTGATTTCTCAAAACTGAAAAGGACCTTGGGGATTTATCTAGCTCAATCCGTTCATTCATTCATTCAATCATTCATTCAAAAATCTTCAGTGAGTGCTCTCTGTGTGTCAGGCACTGTACTAGGCTGGACGACTACAGCAGTGAATAAGAAAGACACCGAAGTTGGCATTTACAGTTACGAAGAATTACAACATTTAATAAGTAACAAGTGACGTAGAATGGGAGCTACCTGGTGCTAGCCCAGGAGGACCTAACTCAGCCTGGCATTTCATAGAAAAACTCCCTGAGAACATGACACAGGAATGAAGAAGAAAGAGACGAGGGAGACAGTTGAGGAGTTGTGAAAAAGCAGTGAGTTTGAAATCTTGGGGCTGAGAGGTAGCCTGGCACATTAGAGGAGCTGAAAAGAGGCCAGGATGGCAGAATGCGGAGAGGAGTAAGCAGCGCACCATGAGTGAGCTGACTGTGGGGCAGCGTATGTAGGGCTTTGCAAGCCAATGTAGCAAGGCGACTGAGTCACTTGCTCAAGGACACACAGCTTGTAGGCGGCACAGAGGAGCCTAAGTCATCTAAGCACTAATATAAAGACCAATTAACATTTTAAAGTAATGTTCTTTTAAGATTTCTTTTCTGGTTCTAAACGCAACACATGCTGATTATAGAGCAAACTCAAAGTGGCACAAAGACCACCGTGGAAATGGCCCCTAGGCGTGTGCATGCAATATACACCTTGCATCATATGATGAACCTGGGCCAATCCATTCTCCTCAGACACTGGACACCTTTAGAAAGACTTAAATTATCGGATTTGTCCAGACTGAGCCATAAAAAAAGTCTCAGGACTAGGGTTCATGGCGAAAATCTGTCCATTACACAAAGGAGCCCATGCCCTTCCCTGTATGTCAGCTGCTTGCCCATTTTTACTGCATAAAACTGTAGACTTGAAGATAACCTAGTGATTATACCCAGAAAAGTGTCTCGAAAAAAAATGATATCCACACATCCTCCCCCATTTCTTCATGGCTTCGTCTCCAGGAAATTAGATTCTGGACATTTCAAAATCAGAAGATGGTGTTTCTATCCTCCAACTACAGAAGCCATTTAGAATGCCTCTGCCTCTCCCCCCACTCTTGGCTGCTCCGGTTCCTTGGTCAAACCCAAACCGAGCGTTTATGGTAAGGATTCACGCAGCGGAATAGAAGCCCCCTGTTCTTCCTCCTGGGAAGGTGCCCTGCAAGCCTAACGGAACCAGCGTTCCCCCCACCTCCCAGGTGGCATGGCAAGCGACAAGCCCTGGGAAGCCTGGGGGGCAGATAAAGCGCTTAAGATGCCATCCTCTTCACAGCTAATTGGCAGATCGTTTTAGGAGTTCATGCCTTAGAATTTGTTCTTTCCTGATTGTCATTTTGTTTCCCTGCCACCCATTCAACAAGTCTCTTTGCCTGTCCTAGCGGTTCCCAACCCAATAATGATTATGGTTTCAGCCTCTTGCCTTGAGTTTCTGACAGCATAAATAATGCAGGTGCACAGAAATAAAGTGTAGCTATGCTGGCTTTTGCTTCTTTAGCCAATCAGCTACCCCCGCCCCCCCCAAATAAAAGTAAAGAGACTGAATTGATAGATGCATTTGACCGTCCAGCTGCCAAGAGGGCATTGCCAACAATGAGGATTTCAGAATAATAACCCTAAAGAGAGAAGGTTCAGAGCGTCCCATTCACTGTGGCCGCGGGCCTCCTGAAAGAGGCATTGTTCTCAGCAGGTCAGGTAGAAGAGCCCTCCCATGAATGCAGCATTCTGAGGAAACACGAAGCCATCCCTTTTTTTTTTTTTTTAAACCATCTGACACCAGAAATTTCAAACGTGATTTGGTTCTTAGGGAGCAAGACTATACCCTCACAGGTGTGGAATAATCAGGCATCTAAGAACAGCAGTTTCTCCGAAAACAGCTGCAGAAAGGATAAAGATACAAGTCGTCCGTTTTAAATCTGTGCCATGGACTCCCCAGCTTAATGTCTGCATTCTGAGAGCTTGGGGGAGGGCTGTGAAATCGGGCTTTCCAGCTGCTGGAAAGAGGAGGGGCCCTAATATGAGGGCGTTGCCTTGTGCCTGAAATACAGTTTTTAAAGTGCCCAAGTTTTAAGAGGATAGAATGTGGCACAGTGAAATGCTCAAAATAAAATATTCACCCGTTCCATGATCCCGCACAAGCCCCTTCCCCCATTCGCCACCCCCCGCCTCATGTTTTCTTCTAACCTTTAATTTGACAAAGAAAAAAAGTAAACATAGTGAGGACTTTGGGGGCTTGTTTTACACTTGGCACTGTGCTGAGTACTTCATGTAAATGATCTCATTTGATCTTCACAATGACTGCTTGAGGTAAGGATCATTATAACCAACCAGGGAAAACTCCATCTAAGGAGAGTGGCCATCATTTGCCTGAGATGCCTGACCTAATTTGTACAGTTAGACAGTTCACACAAGAGCTGGCACTCAAAATCCAGAAGCCAAAGGTTTTCAGAGCCAAAGGTTTTCCCTTTTTTCCACTCAACATGGGCTAATGAATGCCTTCTACAAGCCTTCAGAGTCTCCATATATATCCTTTTCAGTTGCTATGCAAATGCCAATGAATGGATACGGACGGTATAGTTAACCATTCCCTGACTCCCGCAGAATTCAGCTACTTCTAGATTTTCCCTATTATAAATGGCACATACAAACATCTTCACACATTTACTTTTTCCTTTGATTTATATCCTGAAGAATAATTCTAATGAGAGTGATTACAAAGTCTTAGGTATGAAAACTTTGTGCCTGTTGATACTATTTCTGTTCAGATTTTTAAATAAACTAATTAAAAAAAATTTTTTTAATGTTTATTTTTGAGACAGAGAAAGAGCATGAGCGGGTGAGGGGCAAAGAGAGAGAGAAACATAGAATCTGAAGGAGACTTCAGGCTCTGAGCTGTCAGCACAGAGCTTGATGGGGGGCTCAAACCCACAAACCACGAGATCATGACCTGAGCTGACATTGGACGCTTAACCAACTGAGCCACCCAGGTGCCCCAATAAACTGTTTTAACTGCCAGTAGCAAGAAGCAAACATACCACTTCTCCAAAGCTTGTCAGCACTGTATCAGATATATACGTTATATATATGTCATATATATAATGATATATATTTCTTTATTTATTGTTCTTAGTTTAATAAGTGCCACATAATAACGTGTCATCACTTGGATTTTTATTGCCTGACCGAGCGGACAGGTGGAACATATTTTTACATATGTGTTGTCATTTGTGCTTCCTTGTCTATATGTTATATTTAAGACCTCTGGTCCTTTATTCACTGAGACCCAGATTTCGATCCCTCACCAGACATCGCTTGGTGCATTCCAAAACTGATCTTTCTCTCCCCTATTCCCAACCCACCCTGGTGAAATGATGATGATGATGATGATGATGATGATGATAATGATGATGATGATGATGATATAACCTCTATGTTAATCCTACCTAAATCCCTTCCTTCCTCATGGGTTTTGCCCAAGACAATGAATACTAGAAAAGACATATGGAACCTTGTGCTACAAAGAGATTCAAGCAAAGAGCTATAGAAGTTCAAGATGGCTATCTCCACCCGCTGGAGAGTACAGTTTCTTGGAGCTTGTAGTAATATTACAGTGGGAAGTATACCTTGGCAACATATTCATAAGTCTTATTCTCTCCATATCCAGGTATTCCCTGGGTTGTGAATAAAAAATCCTTTATGTTTTTGAGGAGAGAAGGCCACCGTGTGCTGGCTGGAATGTGTTGGGTGGAGTTCTTGCCCCAGCTCTGGAAATGAAGAGCTGTGAAGCTTTTTCTGGGATACTGCTTTCTAGGGGGACAAAAGTAATTCCTACCTCATAAGGTTGTCGTAAGTCTTAAATGAGAAATATTTGTGCATCACCTGGCATGTCTGTAAAAGCACGTCAAACGGCAGTTGCCTCCCCCCAAAACTTTCTAAAGAAACAAATTATAGAAGAACGTATTGCTTGATATTTTCCAGTCATGCCCTGTCCTTAAATATCAAATAAATGAAAGCTATTTAGAATTTAAAATCGTTTAGAAACTTTAAAGAAAGCCATGTGAACGTGTAGTTATTGACACACTGGGTTGTTCCTTGTCAGCTTCGTCTACAACATACCTCAGCTCTGTGTGAAGGACAGAAGTGAGCTGGTCACTGGCCTATTTGCCCTTGACTCCATTCCTTCCCTTCTCTGCTCAGCACTGTTTTGCAGGGAGTGGACCCTGCAAGTTCCACTCTCCGGAATCCTGCCAGCTGACTGCTAACTAGATCCAAGCAGTGGGAGACACTGGTGTGTGTCCGGAGGGGAGAAGCCATCGTTCCCTTCTGCTTCCGGCCACGCATCCAGCAGGGTGGGTCAGTTCCGACAGGGGCCACAGCAGGTGGCTCTGGGCTCCAGTGGTGCTGACTATTCAGCAGCATCAGGAGGCTTGGCAGCAAAAGCAGACTCCAGCAGCTGCCACGAGTGTGCGCCTGGGCTCCGGGACGCCACCGCCACCCTCGTGTCTTCCGGTAGCAGCTGATTCACACTCTCATCCCTGAGTTAACCCACCTCCCCTTTTTTGTTCCTTCGGGCCTTACTTTTAAAATCAGTCCCATTTTGGGGCGCCTGCGTGGCTGTGGGTCAAGTAACCGACTTCAGCTCAGGTTGTGATCTCAAGGTTTGTGAGTTCGAGCCCCGCGGCGTTGGGCTCTATGCTGACAGCTCAGAGCCTGGAGCCTGCTTCGGATTCTGTGTCTCCCTCTCTCTGCCCCTCCCCTGCTCACACTCTGTCTCTCTCTCTCAAAAATAAATACACATTAAAAGAAATTTTAAAAATAAAATAAAATTAGTCCCATTTTAAATCTCCTTTGACATACTTAGTTTCTATTTTCTTTCTTTTTTAAAAAAAATTTTTAAATGTTTTTATTTATTTTTGAGACAGAAAGAGACTGAGCATGAACAGGGGAGGGGCAGAGAGAGGGGGAGACACAGAATCGGAAGCAGGCTCCAGACTCCAAGCTGTCAGCACAGAGCCCAACGCGGGGCTCGAACTCACAAACCATGAGATCACAACCTGAGCTGAAGTCGGACACTTAACCGACTGAGCCATCCTCGCACCCCAGTTTCTATTTTTCTAATTAAACCTTTACTGATATAATTAGTTAAAAAGTGAATGAGAAATCCCTTTCTGATGACCAAAATCATACTTGACCCAACAAAGCCCATAACATGCAGTCTAGCTGTTTTTATGAACCTTGTGAGGATATAAAAATGTCCTTTGATATTTTGCATTTCTGTAGAGTTCAAAAGTTTTCTGATGACAAATGGTACCTTCTCACGGAATGCCAGAATCATTCTGGTAAGTAGTTATAGTTTTAGGAAATTAAAAAGATAGTGAGAATGTAAAATGTTAAAAAAAATTTCCTGATGTTAGCAAGGCCATTAAATTTTCTACTTAATCAAAAGAAAAGAAAAAGAGAGGGCTTAGAACTGGCTGAAAAACAAGGTCTTAGAACTCCTGTTTAAAAAACTGCAATTCTGGGGTGCCTGGGTGGCTCAGTCGGTGAAGCTTCCGACTTTGACTCAGGTCATGACCTTGTAGTTTGTGAGTTCAAGCCCCGTGTCAGGCTCTGTGCTGACAGGTCAGAACCTGGAGCCTGCTTTGGCTTCTGTGTCTTCCTCTCTCTCTGGCCCTCCCCAACTCGTGCTCTCTCTTCTCTCTCTCTCCCTCTCTCTCTCTCAAAAATAAATAAACATTGAAATTTTTTTCAAAAACACTGCAATTCTATGAGGCACCCACATGAAAAACAAGAAGAATCCTTCAATGTTCTTCCTTCAAGTCTAAGTTTCCACATATAAGGCCTCGCCATTGGCAAATATCAGTCCATCCGACATCCTGAGTTTGGTCCAGGATAATTTCAAGAGCTCTTTAGGACAAAGGTATTAACAATATTTGTGACCAATCCAGACAAGACTTTGAGCAGATACAAATGTTAAGATCATCAGTCTCCAGGCTTCTAATGGTCAACAGCATGGAGAAAAAAACATTTCTAGAAAGAAGGAACCAATGGATGTTTACAGGTCTGATAGGTTCTCAAAATACTAGAAAATTCAGACTGTACTCAGAATGTGCTGCTCTTTAACTGGGGGTTAAGATCAGAATGCAGGCAAGCCCTAGAGAGAAGCCATAAAATTCTCTGAGTGTGGTGGAAGAGGACAACCACCCACTGTCGAAATAATTATATAGGGCAATGCCAATGGAGTCAACTGAAAAAGAAAATTCTGGAAAGATCCCTCAGTCCGCCTTCCAAAATCCTAGGAAGAAAATTAAATGTAGCAGCTTCCATATTGATCTACATGGGGCCAGTTTGCCTTGCAAATTTTTATTTCCCTTTGATCAGCTGTCAAAAGAAACAATGTAAATCCTACAATTATCTTGAACAAAATGTCATTTAATTGTCACGAAACGTCTATATTCAGTCAATTGTTTCTTTGTTCTGATCTCAAAAATAAGGGAAGAAAAAAATACCTTCTGTCAGTAGAGCACAGAACCTATGCTCTATTCTAACTGTGATCTTGGCCTGCTCCCAGCCTCTATATAGAAGCTGGAATATGTTATTATTACTGGCAGTATTTATTACTGATAAGTGCCAACTTTCCTATCTATTGAGCACTCTCCGTTTCCAGTGGCCTTTTGTACCATGGTCCTGATGGGGCCCATGGCTGTGTCCATGAAGGAAACATTCCCATTGCTATTCTCATAGGGTGATAACAGCTTCCAAATTACGAATAAAACCACACTAGGGTACAAATATGCAAAGATCCTGTTTTCCCTTAACAACTCATTAGAAATTTATCTTCTTGTTTTATATAAATCCTTACTTTTTTTTTTTTTTTTTTTTGGCTGAACCACTGTTCCTACCATCTCTTCAGACAGTGGGTTCATTAAATTTACTTCTCTCCTTCATCAATAAGACCAGCTGAAAAGGGTAAAGAATTGAGCGACTACTGTTTGCCCAGTAGTGTGGACATCTTTTATATTACCTCTTTTACTTAATCCTGACATGCATGCTGTGAGTTGAAAGTCTTATCCCCTCTTATAGGTGACACAACTGAAGGTAATCAACTTGACACGAGTAGAAGCAGAATGAGATGAACCTGACATTTGAACCCGGGTCTGTTTGACCTGCAAATGTAAGCTCTTCTGAGTGTGCCACACTATGGTAGTCAGACTGGACAGAGGTCATCATCATTCCATACAAACTAATAATAAGTCACATGATACCAAAGAGAAATCTCTAGGTTCTTAAGTGCCAGCATCATTCATAGTGACCTTTCCTTCTGAAACGTGATAGGGAATCTTTTCCAAGAGGCAATTATATTGGCATCATTTCTCCTCCTCTCCCTTCTTTGTGAAGTGTCTCAGCTGACTACGCCCACAGATGCAGCCTGCAGAACTTGATAGTCATATCCTACCCTGCAGCGATCCCTCCAGGTTTAGAGGCCACACTGTCTTCCAGCAGCACTTCCCAAAAGGCAAGCCTCAGATCAATCACTTCCTGCATCTGTTGTCACCTCTGAGCAGAAGGCTGGGTCATCCAATTAAGTCAGCACTCAGTAAGGGTGCTCCTCTACCTCTAGTGTGCACAAGTTAGTGTGCCAGGGCTCCTTGCCTACAGGGCTTGTCCTTGAGGATCCACCAGTCACTGCATTCATACAAGGAACAGCCTGAGGGCTACGGAAATGTGACAACATCTATAAAGACACAGAGGGGCAGCCCCAACAGAAGGAAGATTCTTAAGTAATCTCATTGGATCTGGGCCACCACAGAATGTGGATAAATGGAGAGTAATATGATCCTTAGGATGTGTTTTTCCACCATGACTACGACAGCTCAAGAAAGAAGCTAAGGTCATTCTGAATTGGATCTCAATCATACTTGCGCCCCCAAGTTAAGTCAGACTCCCTCAAACCTCTGGAGCTAAGTGGCAGGTTATCCTATGGCAGGATAATGTGCCAAGTCATTAATTTCAGTTCTGTCCTTGCTATGCTTTCACACCTCTGTTTAAAAAAAAAAAAAAAAAAGTAGGCGGGGACACCTGGGTGGCTCAGTCACTTTAGCGGCTCAGGATTTTGGCTCAGGTCATGATCTCATAGTTCATGGGTTTGAGCCCTGGGTCAGGCTCTGTGCTGCCAGCACGGGGCCTGCTTGGGATTTTCCGGCTCCCTCTCTGTCTTCCCCTTAATGACTCACTCTCTCTCTCTCCCTTAAAACAAAACAAAACAAAACAAAACAAAACAAAACAAAACAAAACAAAACAAAACAACAGTAGGCAGAATCTGAGTTCCCTTGACTGAGAGCAGGGATCTGCAAACCTTCTGTAAAAAGCCAGATAGTAAATATTTTAGGCTTTGCAGGCCTATCTATCTTTGTTCAAGTACTTAACTCTGTTGTTAACAGCAAAAAAGCAGCCCTAGACAATAAATAATGGGCAAAGTTGTGTTCAAATAAAACTTTATTTAAAAGTTAAACAGGAGGCAGGCTGGATTTAGCCACAGGTCATAGATTTCTGACTCCTGACTTAGAGGATTTAGATCTCAAGGCCAAAAGATATTAACTAAAGACTATCTCCCTTATGGTTTTTGTTTCCAGAAATGTAAGCTCATGGAACGTGATCAGAGGAGAGGAGAGGAGAGAGTTGAGGGTCTTTGGAAGTCAGAGAAAATCACTGAATTACAATGATAAAATATTTCCAAGGTTCATGGGGTTCTATTAATAGCTGGGACCAGCCCCTACCCCAGCATCTAAAATAAATGGGGATATGTATGACCCCAAAGAGAAATGCCTTCATGGTCTACCCAATAAGGCTGAACCCTGGGAATCAGGTTATTTATCTTCGGTAATAAGTTCCATTCCTAAATGGGGCATGGTAGCAAAAAAAACCAAAAAAACAAAAAAAACGACAACAACAAAAACCCACAACACTTCAGGAGACTACAGGAATTTCAGTAATGAGCATTTATTTCAGCTAAGAGCACTTTACCATCCTGAGTGTTTTGCTCTGCAAAAGACTTCCCAGATCTTCCCAGGATTCCTAGATTGGAGGGTCAGCAATGTATCTGGATGAAGAAAGGTCAAGTAAAGCTGAGATGAAAATCATATTTAATTAGATTTTTCATCATGCATAGAGTAAAATCATCTGCTACATGCCCAATAGTGCAAATTACTCTTGCTCTTAATTCTTTCAGGGAAAGAGAGAGGGGGAAAGAGAGACAGAGACAGACAGAAGGGGAGAAAGAGAGATAGAGAGAGAGATGAATATGCATGTAGATGCTTTGGAATCTTTGGATAGATCGAATTTTAACCATAAAGTAAGTAATGCAAGATGGCTCAGTAGTATATTTTCCTTTCAACTACTGTTTACTATTTATAAAAGCGCTTATTGGCAAACAAACTTTCACAGCCTAATTTAGAAGGGTTTTTGGGGGGCGCCTGGGTGGCGCAGTCGGTTAAGCGTCCGACTTCAGCCAGGTCACGATCTCGCGGTCCGTGAGTTCGAGCCCCGCGTCGGGCTCTGGGCTGATGGCTCGGAGCCTGGAGCCTGTTTCCGGTTCTGTGTCTCCCTCTCTCTCTGCCCCTCCCCCATTAGTGCTCTGTCTCTCTCTGTCCCAAAAATAAATAAACGTTGAAAAAAAAAAATTTTAGAAGGGTTTTTGGTTAGCAGTTGAGCAGATATTGGGGTACCCCGTAAACCATCTTGCCTCCGCTTCAAAAGCACTCTTGTGCAGAGTCATTGCTGAAATATTCACAGAGAAATTTCAAGACCACATAACTGTTCTTTTGGTGTATAAATAGCTATCCAAGAAATAGATGAAAGCTTAGTTCACTACTCTGTTAGTGTATTAGTTTCCTGCGGCTGCTGTAACAATATTGCCACAAACTTGATGACATGAAACATCAGAAATCCATTCTTTTAGAGTTCCGGAGGCTACAAGACTGAAATATGTATTTCTGGGCCAAAATAAAGTTGCTGGCAGGGCCAAGCTGTCTCCAAAAGCTCTAGGGGAGATTCTGTTCCTTGCCACTTGCAGCTTTCGGTAGCTGTCAGTTTCTTTGGCTTCTGTCAGCTTCTTCTGTCACTAAAGTATCTGCCCTGTGTCACCTTGCCTTCTCTTCTGTGTCAGATCCCCCTCTGCCTTTCACTTACAAGGACACTCACGATTGCGGTTAGGACCCACCCAGATAACCCAGGATAATATCCCACCTCAAGAGCCTTAACTTAATCACACCTGCAAACACCCTTTTCCACATCTGGTGGTTCTGGGGGTGAGGACCTGATACTCTTAGAAGCTACTACCCAATTTACTATAACTATCCAGCCTAACAAGTCCTGGAACCAATAGTATTTAAGATTAATATTTACGATTACAGCTTCTGCCTTGTTTCTGTGATCATGTGGCTCTGTGACACCCTCCAATGGCGGGACAACTTCCCAAAGATACAGATACATAGATACCCATAGATCATCACCACATTGTGCCACTCAAAGGATCCATGCTGCATTCGGTGGGAAAGGCATGTCCTGGAATTGAGCAATACTGTGGCTCCAAGTATTACATCACATTGAAATGGTTTCATGTCTGACCCAAATACCCAGAGCTGTGCTGGGAAAGGAAGGATTCCTTTAAAATCAGCCTCTGGGACCAAGAATATACTCCCCCAATCATCCTCTTCCTCATAATAACACACTGTCAACCACTAAATTTTTCCTTTAGTTCTTAAACAAATTGCATCTTCTATCTCAACCACCTTGTATTCACAACTTGAGATTTAGTTCTGTAGAACTCCCCAGATGGGCACAATTTATTTCCCGAAAGGAGATTTTATGATTTTCCCCCTTTTTAAAAATGTGTATTTGTTTTTGAGAGCGCGTGCACACGGAAGAAGGGGAGGGGCAGTGAGAGAGGGGGACAGGGGATCCGAAGCAAGCTCTGTGCTGACAGCAAAGAGCCTGGTGCGGGGCTCAGACTCATGAACCCTGAGATCATGACCTTAGCCGAAGTCAGACACTTAACCAACTGAGCCACCCAGATGCCCCTTATGATTTTTCTGAGTGAGCATTGTGATAGGTGCCGGGAATGCAATGGGCAGGTGGAGGAGACAAAAGTAATAATAAGTAGATGATTTCAATATAACATGGCGACTGAGAACTAACTCCACCACCTTCCACCACCCCCACTGGGACCATTTCTCACCTTGATCACTGCAATGTGTCCTAACAGGCCTCTACTTCTGCACTGGCCCTATGTTATGGACTGAATGCTTGTATAGAACCCCCCTCCACCCAAACTGGTATGTTGAATCCCTACCCCCTAATGTGATGGTAGTAGGAGGTGGGCTTCACGGGAGGTGCTTAGGATGAGACGAGGCCTGAGAGTGGAGCCCTCCCGAAGGCATTAGTGCTCTTATAAGAGTCCCAAGAGTGCTCGCTTCCCCTCTCTGCTCTCCACAGTGTCAGGATAAGTCAGCAGTCTACAGCCTGGAAAAGGACCCTCACCAGATCCCAGCCACGCTGTCACTCTGATCTCAGACCTCCAGCCTCCAGAAATAAGAAGTCAACTTCTATTGTGTACAAGCCACCCAGTCAGTCTCTGGCACTTGGTCACAGCAGTCGGAACAGACTAAGACACCCCACTCAGTCTATTCTCTGTAACACAGCCAAAACAATCCTGTGACAACCCATGTCAAACCAAGTCATATCCCCTGCACAGAACCTACCAGGGATTTCCCATCTCACTTGGAGTAAAAGTCAAAATCTTTGCAAGCCTCCCGAGACTCTGCCGGTCTGCTAACTGCTTCCTCTCCTCCTTAACTAAACCCAGAGCACAATCCTTCCTCAGGGCTTTTGTCCTTAATGTTCCCTCTGTGCCGTAAGCTCTCTCCCCAGAACCTGCAGGACTCACGCTCTTAACCTCTTTATGATGCTGCCTCCAGCATCATTCTCAGTGATGCTTCCTCTGATTGCTGGATTAAAAATTGCAGTGTATTCCCTCCTTTGTTTTTTCCCATAACATTTATCATTGGCCAATTTACTATATGTCTTACTCATTTTTTAAAGTGATGTATTTTCCCTGTGTACAATGTAAGTTTCCTGAGAGCTGGGATTATTGATGGTTTTGTTCACTGTCTATTTTGTATACCCACTATCTAGAATGCTGACATCGACTAAATGATGAACACATATTTGTTGGATGGAAGGGTGATGAATGGCTGGCTGGCTGGATGGGAGGATGCATAGATGGAAAGATAGGTGGATGAATGGGTGGATGTCTACACAGGGTATTACGGGAGTGAAAGATGAGGACACACAACCTAGCCGGAGGCAATGGGCTTTAGGAAGGCAAATACTCCCCTCCCCTGGTCACACTCTTCATGGGTTAATTAGACAATGATTATTATATCTCTTTCCCACTTTCATTCTTCATGACAGTTTAAAGTGTTAATTTTAATTTTTCCAAAAGTTATTTTTCTAGATAGCCTAATTGTCACTGCATAAAAGGTCAGCCTATTGGGTCTCATCTTTTAATAAAAGAAAAATGAATAAGTCATCTAGAGTCCAACAATTCCTTTATAATATTTTGACAGAAGATAACTTAAAGGATTTATAGGGAGCCTTTACGCATTGCACAAGATTTTCATGGTCACTATCCATTTTATTCCACAGTGTTATAAAGACTCCACTATATTTTACAGGCCTGGTTTTTATAAAGTTAACCTATGTTAGTTACATCCTGTAACATTTTGTGTATTTCTAGCATTAACTGTTTGTTACAAGAGCTTTCCTCTGTATGATTCAGCGAATGAATCATTTGGTCCTATCTTTATCTCGGTGGTCATATTCACCTAAAGTTTTCCATAAAACACTTTTTAATTAAAGAAGCAATTTAATTGTTGAAGATATATCATTCCCAGTGCATTTTCCTCTATGTGGTACACACACATGCACACACAGGCGTACCCACACACACATACAATGTAAAGTGGTTCTTTAAATTCTGAATTATTAAAACAGAATCTAGCAAATACTCTAGGCTGAAACATATTGACAGCATACATGTTTTTATACCACTACACAACAAACATCCCACACTGCATCATCTGTTCTGATCCTTGCTTCTTCAGACATCCTGCAATATTTTCTTCTTCTATTCCAATAGTATTAGCTCACCAAAACAAAGGTATTTTGTTTGTCACTATATATACTTTTTATGTATTACTTCAACCATCTTTAACAGCATCAGGAAGAGCAAGTATTTACCCAGTCATATGAGGCTTTTTTTTTTACTAACAAGTAAAAAAATCTCAAAAGAGACTTCTTAAAAAAATTTTTTCTAATGTTTATTTTATTTTTGACAGAGAGAGACAGAGCATGAGTGGGGGAGGGGCAGAGAGAGAGGGAGACACAGAATCGGAAGCAGGCACCAGGCTCCCAGCTGTCAGCACAGAGCCCGACGCGGGGCTCGAACCCACAAACCGCGAGATCATGACCTGAGCCGAAGTCGGACGCTCAACTGACTGAGCCACCCAGGTGCCCCTCAAAAGAGGCTTTTAAATATTTGTCAGTAAATTTGGCAAACATTTTAAGTACTGTTGAGGGGCTTCTGGCTGGCTCAGTTGGCAGAACATGTGACTCTTGCTCTTGGGATTGTAAGTTCAAGCCCCATGCTGGCGTAGAGATTCCTTAAAAAGAATAAAATCTTAAAAAAAAAAAAAAAGTACTGGGGCACCTGGGTGGCTCAGTCGGTTAAGCATCCAACTTTGGCTCAGGTCATGATCTCACGGCTCGTGGGTTTGAACCCCACGTTGGGCTCTGTGCTGACAGCTCAGAGCCTGGAGCCCGCTTTGGACTCTGTGTCTCCCTCTCTCTCTGCCTCTCCCCTGCTCATGCTCTGTGTCTCTTTCTTTCAAAAATAAATAAACATAAAAAAACAATAAAGTACTGTTGAGAATCACACGTCTCTACCCACCACTGGTGGGGGTGTTGGTAAACTGTAGAGGTTTGTTTCATGTTCTAGATGTTTAGTTTTTAAGTGAATTATTAATCACAGTAACTTCCTAATGTCCTTGAGCTTATATTACAAGACACAATGGATACTTGGGTGACATTCATCATCGAGAATAGGGAAGGTAATTCACTTTGCAAAAATGTTTTGGCAACTTGCTAGCTTGGATGAGATTGTGGTTGTTTTCGGTATTGTATGATGGCTGACAATGAGCATACACCAGCAGTAACAGAAACATCGCCTGGCTGTTTCCTGGGCTTGGTGCGTGCTCGCATCACTAGCATTACCCCCACTGATCATTTCTCTGCAAGAATCATTCTGGAAGTTGCTTGTTCACTCTGTCAGAGGAAGGAGGACAATGAAATCTTTAAGTTAAATAAGGGGCAATGTAAAGCAATGTGCTGAAAGTGGACAAGCAAGCCAGGGGATCTCTCTGCCCCTCGGGGATGTGGGCAGCCCCTCAATCCTCGGGAGACCACATGGGGAATATGTGATGCAGGGATGCCTGACATACAAAAAAATGACAGAATGTGCTAGGCTCAGTCCATATTTAAAATGTTGGTAAAGCTTAATTTTTTTTTTTTTTGCTTTTTCACTTCTTCATTTTTATTTTTTAGAAAAAAAAACCTAAATAATTTTCTTTTTGCAAGCAGTAGATTATCTTGTGTACTCTCTAGAGTATAGTGGGCCACTTATTTTAGAGGCCATTGATCTAGTGGGAAGAGTACTAGCCACTTAGAGGGAAATTCCTCATAAGCCTGCCAAGACAATGGTCTGTAAACTAAAAAGCCACAGCAGTGAAATAAATGATTATTACTGTTCAGGAAGATCTATCTACCTGTGTCACTTAAATTATCTTAACCTAAGTCCATTGCCTTTTTGTGCACTCACTCTCAAATCAATCCCCAATTCCCTAGAGAATCAGAATTGCAATAACCTGATAGACGAAACTTACCAAAGGATATCTGAAACCCTGAGTAGATGACTGCTTTGTAGCCTTTTCCATGAACCCCGAGAACCACCTCCCGAGGTCACAGACACCACACCCCCGCCCCCCAGACATCTTCTCTTCTGCCCCAGGAGTCAAGCCCCACTGAGCCCTGAGCACAGCCTGCTCAGTGGGAACTGCCATGTACTCCTTCTGATCTCATCTAGAATATTGCAGAATTAGATGACCAACCATGGTTCACAGTGGGCTCCACTCCCATCATTTCAGCCTGAACCCACAGAAGCCCTAGTCCTTGTCAAGAAGTCCAAATTTCTCATGACTCCAGAGGCATAAAGATTCTCACAAAGCAGCCCTGATTCTTAGAGTGTCTCTTTTATTAGCAACAATGGAAACATTCTCCTTTATGTTTGCCAGTACAGATAAGGTCCTGTTGAACAAAGAGTCCTCTTGAACAAACCAGATCTGCCTCTAGGTTTTGCCAGGGCTGTCTCCTCAGCACAACTCTCCAGACCAAAGAGGAAAGAACATATATGGAGTGGTTCCTATATGCCAGACTTCTCCATCTGGTCTGCACTTGAAGGTAGGTTATATCTCATTTACATGCACTCCACCCTCAATAACAAAGAAATGCAAATCCTCCTTTCTCTACCCCCTCCAGTGGAAAGAAACACTCCTCTCCCCTTCTCCCTCCTTCTCACTCTCCAGGCCCATAAACCCAGGGGCCTCCTATGGGGTCTCTAATAGCCTGACCCTTGTGCCTAAGGCATGGAGTTCAGACCCATACATGTAACAAAGCATCTTCTTTCTCTACCCTCAAAAGTACATGGTATTTTATTCTCTTTATCTTGATTTCTACAATTTTTTTTTTTGAGAGAAAAGGAGAGAGAGAGAAAGAGAGAGAGAGAGAGAGAACCCACCCACGCAAGCAGGGGAGGCGCAGAGGGAGAGGAAGAGGGAGAGGGAGAGACAGAGAGAGAGACAGAGAGAGAGAGAGAATCCCAAGCAGGCTCCACACTGTCAGTGCAAAGGTGGATGTGGGGCTCAATCCTATGAACTGTGAGATTGTGACCTAGGCCAAAATCAAGGGTCAGACGCCTACCCGACTGAGCCACTCAGGCGCCCCGCCACAATAATTGTTTTTATTGTTTCCCAGCACATAGGAAGTTTGACAATCAGAAACAATTTCCTTTTTATAATGACAGTAAAATGTTAGAATCAATACATGGGTGACCAAGTCTATTGAATTTATGGTTCTATTTACAGTGAAAATAAAATCTAACATAGCCCCCAAAGAACTAGGCTGCCTCAGGTAGCAACTGCATCAAACCTGAAATATGAGAAATAGGTTATGTTTGTTGTTTTAAAGGAACACCTGACTCCAGGGGCCTACTCAACAACAGACATGTTTGAGATTAATAAGGATTTTTCCTTATATAAACAGTGAAAACTCCAACATAAATATTGTGCATTCTGACCTCCAGATTCCTTGTAGACAACTGTGTTCTTGTCACCCCTGAGAACCTGGTCATGGCCAGGGGTCTGAATAGATGGGGACTCATCATTTACCTGCCAGATCTGAAATGACCAGGTCAGCCATATCTGTCCTGCAGAGGTAAGTCTTTCACTGTTATTTTTAGAAAAGTGCCCAGCTTGGCAAACCATCGGTTTTCAGCCACCACCACCGCACCCCCCCCCCCCACCCCACAGCCTGCATCAGGAGAGACTACAAGGTCATGGTAGCTTGCTCTTAAGATTCTTCCTTGCTACAGCTTCCCCTTGCACTCTGAGAATCTGCCCGGGACTCAGTTGCCCCATATGTCAGATGAAGGAGTCAGACTAGCCAAGTGCAGCTCAGATTTTAATGCAAGACACAAATCCCCTGGGGATCCTGTTGAATTGCAGATTCGAATTCAGTAGGTTTGGGGTGGGGCCTAAAATTCTGCATTTCTAGCAAGGTCTCAGGGGATGCTAATGCTGCTGTCCATTGCATGGACACACTTTGAGTAGCAAGCAGTTAGATGACTTCTAAAGAAACTTCTTGTGCAGCAGTTTTTTCCTATTCAAAGTGGTGCAAAAAGGTTAAGCAACAAATGCTGCAACATAATATAGAAAAGCTAAATATCTAAAGAGTGAAGTCTCTTATCCTTAACCCAGTTCAGCAGACTGTCTAATCTGCTTTGGCCAGGACTGTTAATAGGTTAGTCTAACCAAGCACATAGCATCTCCAATGTCTACATATTTATTCACCTTTTTTCCCCATGACTAATGAAAATGAAGTTGTTTTGCTTTTTTTTTTAGAATGCTGTTGCCTCAGGAAAATTCAACAATTGGCCCCCAACTCAGACATCGTGAGGCTGAACTGTTATCCAAACTGGAAAGGAGAGAGAGAGAGAGAGAGAGACAGACAGACAGACAGACAGGCAGAGAGGTATTTGAAGGTGGTGAGTATCCCAATTTAAAATAAAATTCATAATTCTCAAAGAGTGAGGAAAACTGTCCCCCTTCTCTTACCTTAAGTTTGGGCTGAAAGGAATAGTTAGCAGAAGAGAAAAGCAACTGATCTGAATGAATCTGGGAGTGGTAAAGCTGGCATTCAGCTTTCTCATTCTGGATGAGAGACTGGCTTCTGTGACTTGTAAGAATTTATAGGAAGTTAACCACCTGGGACAGATGACCGTTGTTTTGTAATAACCCCAGGGAAGGTAAGTACACTCTTCCCTCCATAACTGGCAAGGAAGAGGTAGAAAGGGACGTTATTGGTGTCTTCTGGGGAGGGGGGGGGGAGATTTGTAAATGCTGGAATGGTGCCAGGGTCCATATGTTCAGAACTGGCTGGAGGAAATACAGGGAGCATGGAACAGAGGAAGGAGGTGTATAAGTGTATGCAAGAGGCATTAATCACCACATGTACTTCACAGCTTTCTCTAGAGTCCACTTGTCGGATGTGTGAGGACATGCCAGTGCCTCCCTGAGAGGACGAGTGTCACCCAGATGCCCAGGAAAAGCCTGTAGGCTTAACATGCCCAAAGCCTGAGCTCATGGGAGCCAGGCTTCAACTTCTGCTGGAAACATCTTTTCCACCAGCAACTAGGCTTTTTCCGTGCTCAGTGCACACACCAGGTGTGGTTAGGCCACCTGCCGGGCCTTCAGTTTCCCAGTTTCCTGGTTCCTCAGTCCTCTCCTTATCCCAACTGGAACTCCATGCTGGCCCTGCTTTAGGTACTGATCTGCTCAAAAACCCATTTGAAAGCCTTCCCCATCCTTCTGGGCTGCTGACTAATGCAACAAAGGGATCTAAACTGATGGGTAGCATGTATATAGCATTATCCCTTCTAGGAATAGCTTGCATTTGTTTTTTTTTTGTTTTGTTTTGTTTTGTTTTAAATTTTTTTTAACATTTATTTATTTTTGAGACAGGGAGAAACAGCATGAATGGGGGAGGGTCAGAGACAGAGGGAGACACAGAATCTGAAACAGGCTCCAGGCTCCGAGCCATCAGCCCAGAGCCTGACGCGGGGCTCGAACTCACGGACCGCGAGATCATGACCTGAGCCGAAGTCAGATGCTTAACCGACTGAGCCACCCAGGCACCCCAGGAATAGCTTGCATTTGAACAAGGTCTTTGAACAGTGGGGCAATGCCTTACCCCCGAACAGTAACTCCAATGATATAACACAATGAACCCATAGAAGAAACGTGATGGAGAAAATGAGTTGAAGACACTTTATCTACCCATCCTTCCTGAAGGACTAGGTTGATATCAGCCCAGGTTCTGGCCAAGTTAAACTGTACCAAGGGTTTTGAGACAGTGCTCCTTTTCAATATGGCTGGTTTTATCACTTCCACCTGTTGTTGATCGGAGAGGGTTAGAGGTGGGTGAGTGCAGTGAACGTGCTGGTCCTGAGTCCTGAGCTTGCCTCTGCTTCTCATGTGCTGTGAGATCTTGGACAAGTCACCTCATTTCTCGCTAGCCGTGACATCTTCCCAGAAACAAATCTATGCTACACAAGGAGGAGCCTGAAGAGTTGGTGAACAGCTACCTGTCTGTCACCCAGAGTCTCCTCAACTGAACATACCTGATGACCAAAGATGACAAATTATAGAGCGATATTGAACAGTGGTAAGGCAGAATCACATTAGGCCTCGCTACCCAAAGGCTGGCATCACCTGGGGGTCTACAAAGGATCCCTGGTGTTCATAAAAAGCATGGTGAGAGCCAACCTGCACTACCTACTGGATGCCAGAATCACATAGAAAGTCTCACACAAAGACATGGAGTTCCTCCTGAAAATAATAAATCCATGGATATGATATAAACATTATTTATCCAATGTAGAACTACATTTCATACTGAAGGGAGGAGGCCGGGCTATGGCTCATGGAAGCTTCTCTTTTTCTATTTGAAGAGCAAAGATGAATACAGTCAAGTACAATAAGGGGATTAAGAAAGACACACTGGATTTAACCTATTTCTCTCTTGGCCCAGGACACAGCAGTCATTCTTTTCCACCGTTACTATCACTAATCAGACAGTGACCCAGTTTCTGAGGACATAGGCATTTAGAAACACAAATGAAAAGATATGCAAATTGTGTTCAGTTTTCGGAGGAAAGTTCAATGAAATAGGTCAAAGTATCTGAACCTACACCTATTTCTGCTTCTGAGCAGTACTCACAGGGAGATTTAGTTATTTTCCTGGGCATTGGTGCCTTCACAATTTGCCCATTGCCTGGGCAAATGTAGAAACCGGCCTGGAGGAGTAGTTTCCAAACTGTGTCCTGGGGAACCCCTTGTAGACTCAAATGGAGCAAATCAATGGACATTAGTCCTCATATCCAACTCCACTTTTGTCTCTCTGACATACCACACTTCGGTGTAAAATTTTATTTAAATAAAGGATTCTTCGGCTAAACAACATCTGAAAACCCCCGGTAGACATCACCGCTCATTTCCAATTCTAACATTTCATGATTAGTCCTCATGACTAGAACAATCTCAGTAAAAGCCTCCATTCATCCCACAGTAAGACACTTTTTCAGCTCTAAATTTTAAATTACCGTTAAGAAAGCAAAACTAGGTTGGCCCAATCTCTTAATTCTCTGTATGTGTCTATCAGGAAGTATTTAAGTCTTAAAGTTAGTCTCAGTCGTGTTGAAGAATATACAATGAAATCCTTCATGGCCCAAAGAGAAGAATCTTGGTAGATTCAAAATAATTATTAGTTAAATCAAATTTTTATATATCAAATGTAGATAACCTTAATTTCAAAAATCTCTAATAAATTTGATTTTTAGTGTGACCTCTGACAGTTGTTCTCAAGCCCAGCACCTGCTTTGTCAACCCTGCTGCTTTGATACAGTTAAGGGATCCTTCTTGTACCAAGATGTGGGGGAACTCTCCATTGCCAATTGCTTCACTGAGATGTACTTTTACAACACCCCAGAGCAACAATAATCTTATTTTCCCATTAGTAATCAAGATATGCTTTCTCACGGTTGCTATTCTTCCTGTGATCTTGAACCTGCATGCCCTGTCTTTGGTTGATGCCATTCCTGAGCTATAAACCCACTGAGAATAAAACAGAACCTTCTCAGTATCTAGCATGGTTCTTTGTGTACAATAGATACCCAATAAATAAGTAAACATTAGTGTAGGACACACGTGACAAAGACCAATATGTGTAAATCAAACCACTTAATTCTATTACCTGCTAACATTTGGATATCAATGCAAGTCCATCATATCTTGTTATATAAACAAAATGTGCCTAGGAACTCCCAAAGTAGGAACTTTGGCTCCAATTTTCAACAGCAAACGTTACTTCCTACTTTTTTAAAATGTGGACATAATCACTGCCACTGGGGCTCCCACTGGTGTTCACCCCCTCTCATTACTGATAGGCATCACCATTCTCCTCCACAGACAAACCACTGAGATTACAAATATAAATCTTGTTCCCTTAGCCAGCGTTCCCACCTACCTGCAAAAATACCTAAAATAACCACGTCCAGAGAGATCACTGTGGATCTTCATCAAAACCCTGATCCCTGCCACCAGAGCATGCAACTGGCCCTTGTCTGGGTTATGATAGTCTCTCAACCCAGTGATGGAGACTTCACTGGAATGTCAAGTGAGCTGGCAGAGGTGGCTAATGTTTTATGGGCTGGTAAATGTCTCAAAACAGAAACATATCCTCTGCTGCAATTCTGTGTGCTGCTCTGTCTCTTCTCTCTCCACATGAGGACCTTGAGGCAGGAGTCATATCTATCTTGTTCAGTCTTAGGTGCCCAGGTCCTAGCACAATGTCTAGCATGTGGTAACTGCTGAATGACTGGATGGATAAAAGGCATACAAAGTCAATTGGTGAGCCATGATTGGTATGGTATGTAGCCATTTTTGTTGTGACAAAAATCTGATTCTCTAACAGAGTTTAAAAAAAGGTAATATACTTCAAGTTCATATAGCTTTCTGTGGTCATTAGTATTTAAAACTTTCCCCCCAAAATTAACACTTCCAAGAAACAGGAAAAATTCGGGAGAAGTTCACACTAAATGATCTAGGGTAAGATCAGTGTACTCCAGATGTTTCGTAAGCGAAGTCACCCCTCATTCATTCATTCATTGAGATCAAAATCTGACAGTAATATTTGGTGTTTCATTGGAGGGTCATTGGATGGACCACTGCTTTATTTTGTCAATATGCATGTTTTACTTAAAGAGCATTACTTCATGGCACTTTTATAGGTAATAGAACATGGATAATATTGGAGCTCAATGTAATAACTAACGCTCACAACAAGATTCCTAAGTCAAGAAGTGAAGCACATTGTAGGCCCTTTTACTGAGGCAGGGATATACTTAATTTTTTTTTTATCCAGAAAATGGTTCAGCACATATATGCTTATGTTTTAGCTACCTGTTCACCAGGCTACTGGGTAACACCTCCTTCTACATCAATGCTGGTAAATATAGGATACCATAGTAACAGTGAGAGCTTAATGCAACATGCCTTTACTGAGCACCAGCCAAAAGCCAGAAAACATATAGGGCACTGGTGATATCGAAGTAAGTAAGATAAGGTCCCTACCTTCAAAGAGTTCACAGTCCAGTGCTGAGGAAAGCTGTCTGTTGGACAACTAGAATTCTGTGCCAGGTCTGTCTGTGGTGACCAGTGAAGTGGAGGAAGTGTCGTCAGCACACAGGAAGGAGGGTATAATTAAGTCTGTGTGGGGAGGGTTGAAGACGGTTTCTCAGAAGAAGTGGGGTTTATACAATGAGAGATCACTTGGTGAGCGTTAAAATGGCCTCTAAGGAATGCTGGCGAGGATGAACAGAAAAGGGAACCCTTGCCCACTATTGGTGGGACTGTTGACTGGCACAGCCATTATGGGACACTATGGACGATCCTCAAAAAATTAAAAATAGAATTATCATATGATCCAGCGATTTCATTTCAAATTCATAGAAAAAGAGATCAGATTTGTGGTTTCCAAAGGCAGGGGGTAGGAGGAAGGGAAATTTGAAGAAGGTGGTCAAAAGGTGCAGACTTCCAGTTTTAAGACAAATGAGTACTGGGGTACTAGGAATGTGATGTACAGCCTGGTGATGAAAACATATAACATGCAGTAAAGTTGTTAAGAAAGTAAATCTTAAGAGATCTCATCACACCAATTTTTTTCATTTTTTTCTTTCTTTTTTTCAATGTTTATTTTTGAGAGAGAGAGAGAAAGACAGAGTATGAGTGGGGGGTGGGCAGAGAGAGAGGGAGACACAGAATATGAAGCAGGCTCCAGGCTCAGAGCTGTCAGCACAGAGCCCGACGCGGGGCTGAACTCATGAACCACGAGATCGTGACCTAAGCCCAAGTCATATGCTTAACCAACTGAGACACTCAGGTGCCCCTCTTCCTCTTTTTATTGTATCCACATGAGAAGATGGATGTTAACTACATGTACTGTGGTAATCATTTCACAATATATGTAAGTCAAAACCACCATGATGCATATCTTAAACATATACAGTAATGTGTATCAATTCTATGCCAATGAAACTGGAAAAAAAATAAAAAGAAGAAGTAGAGTTTAAACTGGGTTTTGGTAGAGGGCCCAGGTGGTGGGGGAGGGGAGAGAATCTAGACTTTGGAATTCCCAAAAACTAAGGAACAGAGGAAAAGAAAAAGGTTGTGTGTCCTGTTCATGGAATGGTCACAAGCCCTGTGCAGTTGTAGTTTAGCTACATGGAGGGTTGGGGTGGGCAGCACAATGGGATGTAAGGCTTCAGAGATATCATAATGATATTATAATGACATAATGATGATAATATTATCATCTAAAAGGCCATACTAAGATAATTGGCCTTCACTGGCAGCAACAAAAGGGGCTTTCCATGAGGAGAATGACCAGTGGCTCTACTAAAGGGTGACTCAGAGGGCTTGATACTCCTGTCCCCAATCAAATAGCTGTCATAAAAAATACAGTTGGTATCATACATGTTTGCTCTGCAAACATGCATTCAAGACAAGTTCCTCAGCCTTCTTCTATATTGCAGTCCCTAAATATGTAGAAATTCAGGAGCCACCCCTGAGGGCTTCCATATTCCACAAGGATGTGTATGCATAAAGTCAAATATATCTAGAATATAGTCAAAATGAGTGGCTTGCCTTCCTTATTTCAGTCATGGCACTGTACCAAAGGTAAGTTGGAGTAATGAGGAATGCTCAGGTTGCTGAGAGGAAAATAGAGACGCTTGACTTGGATTCAGTCTTGGAGGGCAGGGATCTCGCCAATTAGCTCCAGACTCCCTGTGGCACAAGCTGTACATGTTGGCAGTCAAATAACCGAGAACCAATTGTGTCACCCCAGGCAGTGTTAAATTAGATGTATAGCATATCTTCCACAGCTATTAATAGTAAAGAGCCTAGAGCCCTTAGAAATAAGCCCATGTAATAAGGAAATGAAGTGCTCTTAAATGTGTAAAACATCATTATCTGTCATCTATAGGCAACTAAATAGAAAAACACAGCTTTAGAGCATCTTCAAACTTAACGAATATTCCTGTGAAGACCATAGGTCTATAATAAACTGGAGACTGAATGAAATCCTGGTTCTGGCTTCTAGACACTGGCTAAAAGAAAAGAAGTAACTGCAAAAAAAAAAAAATGTACGTGAAGGCACAGGAGTACATACCAATGAATATATTTGTGGTGATTCTTAAAAAATGAAGTCGGAGGCAAGCTGTTTGTGACTGTTTAAGCAAAAGCGACACTGAGTAGACCCTGTAAAGTGCAGCCTATAAAACAGGAAACGCCTTGCAATTTAAGCTAACTATGGACTTTTTACTATATGGAAAGCTAATACATTATAACATACATAAAAGTAAATACATGATCACTTTTAACAAAATCAGACTCCATGAAACTGTAAGCCAATTTGGCTACATCTTCTATATCACTTCTTTCATTTTTATTTGAGGAAAAAAATGTGATCATGCAAACAGCAGCCATAAAGCAAACAGGACAAATTATATATTTGCAAAGGAAATTGCAGGTCACAGTACTGATTTGTTTAAATCTAGCTACCTTTGGTAGAAACAAATGTGCCTATCATTCACATATATAAATCATATTTAATGTTTGCAAAGAGGTTTAAAAGTTGTTGAGGTATTATTTAAACCACAAATATATTTTATTATACCATTTATTACGTATGGTAAAATGTCACATGGGTGGATATAAAAACCTCATCATTGATTACGATGCTTAAAGAGCTACTCTGCAAAATTATAAAAGTAATTTAAATATATACTAACAATATACTAAAACAAAGTCATTAATGTCTTTTATTTTATTTTTTTACAGATTTTTAAAAGTTTATTTATTGGGTGGGGGGGGAGCGTGAGTGGGGGAGGGGCAGGCAGAGAGGGAGAGAGAGAATCCCAAGCAAGCTCCATGCTGTCAGCACAGAGCCCTGATGTGGGGCTCAATCTCATGAACCAAGAGTTCATGACCTGAGCCAAAAACAGGAGTCAGACTCTTAACCAACTGAGTCACCCAGGCGCTCCTCATTACTGTCCTTTAAATATCAAAACCCATGAATTCAACACAGTGACTAAGGCATTATTATAACCGGAGTGGTGAAAACCAGTGACAAAAGTGACAGACTACCATATTTTTGTATTCTTAGCTCTGTTTATGTGTCGACTGCAGTCTCAGAGGTTCTAAAAGGGCGTATTCAAATTCATTTCCAAATCATCATTTGTTTTTTTCTCTTTTCTAATTTTAGTCTGTACAAATCTTTCTGGTTCACTCGGGCCTCTGACACACAGGTGTAGACACGGGGCCAGCTGGCCAGTCTAATCAGATCAGCTTCCAACCCTCAGGGGTGCTGCAGTGGGCACCCAGCTAGACTCACAAGGAGGTGCTGCACACGTAGCTCCATCCACTACAGACACTGCTTCTTGCCCCCCACCCCCCACCCCTCTTCCCTTCTTCTAACACAGGGTTCCTCAATCTCGGCACTGTTGGCATTTTGGCTAGATAATTCTTTGTTGAGGGGACTGCTTTGTATGATGTTTAGCAGCATTCCTGGCCTCTACCCACCAAATACCAATAGCAACTCTCTCCACTGGCTCCTAGATTTAACAACCAAAAACATCTTCAGACATTCCCAAATGCCCCTTGAGTTAGGGGTAGGAAGGTGAAATCACCCTGGATGACAACCAATCTTCTTCCGGGACCCTGTTTATGATCTTATCCCCATCACTCTGTGAGCATCTACAAGCTGTAAGGGAGGTGGCCTCTCTTCCCAGCCAAAGAAGGTAAATCTTTATTGGCCCATATCAGTTATGGTGTTCCCATTCCCGTTCTCAGCCCTTGGTTTACACAGGGACATGTGACACAACTCCGGCCAAGGAAACATGAAGAGAAATCTGCAGAGGGGCCCCAGTGCAAGGGTTCCTCACTCTTGGGTGTCCCTTGGGTATACCACACACACACACACACACACACACACACACACACACACACACGCGCGCGCATGCACGCACACATACATGTATCCACATACACCCCTTGGGGTGTATGACAAATAAAGAAAAATAAATAATAGAAATAATAGAGTGAAAAAAGGGGAGGAAGGTGTGTATTAGTTTGCTAGGGCTGCCATAACAAAGCAGCATAGCCTAAGTGTCTTAAACAACAGAAATTTATTGTCTCACAGTTTTGGAGGCTAGAAGTCCAAGATAAAGGTGTCACCAAGGTGGTTTCTTCTGAGGCCTCTTTCCTTGGCTTGTAGATGTCCATCTTCTCCCTCTGTCTTCACAGTGTCTTTCCTCTTTACATCTCTGTGTCCAAATATCCTCTTTTTTTTTTTTTTTAAGGACACCCATACTGGATTAAGACTAATGACTTCATTTGAATTTCATTACCTCTTTAAAGACTTTATCTCCATATCTAGTCACACTCTGACTAGAGGTTAGAGCTTCAACATGCGAATTTGTGGGGAGGGATGCAATTGAGCCCATGACAAGGCAAGAGACAAAGAAGAAAGGGAGGCAGATGACAAGAAGACAAAAAAGAGAGAAGTGGATGTATCTATTGGGAATTATTTCCTCTGTAGGTGATAGAAATTACCAGTATTCAAATAAGACTGTGCTTTTCTCACTAATATTACAAAGTCTGAACATACGTAGTTTGCTAATACTGGGTCAGCTGGTAAAAAAAAAAAAAAAGTCACAAAAAAACAGGCTCTTTCACTATTTCCAATCTACTACCTTTGGATTTGGCATCCTAATGCTTGTTGCCTCCTGGTCACAAAATGGCTATTACAACCCCAGACATCATGCCTGCCTTCAAGGCAGGAAGACAGGGAAGAAGGCCGTACCAATGATCTTCCTCCTACTCCTGTTCCTTTTATATAGAAACACAATCTGTCCCAGGAGGCCCCCAGTATATTCCCACTTATGTCTCATTGGCCGTAACTGGGACATGTGGCCAGCCCTGGCTGCCAAGGAATCTGGCAGAGCAAATATCTGGCTTTCCAGAAACTTTGGTCACAGGCAGCAAGGAAGCAGGTGATTGAGATAGCTATTAGATTAGTCAATCAACCATATTTATCCAGGGGAAAGAAGGAGAGAGGAGAGAAAAGAATAGGAGGGGGCTGAAGGGAAGACAAGAAAGGGAAACTTATCTACAATCATTATTAATTACTATATACAAAAAAGCAAAGTTTTCATATGCCACTCTTTCCGGGGTGTTCCCCTCGCCTGTTGATTGGCTATTATAACATACAACAGCTTACCTCAGCATCTAAATAATTTCCCATCTTTTGGCCTAAACATATAAAATGTATTTAACAATTACTTCTTGATAAGGAGTTGAAAGTGGATAATAATAAACTGCATGTCTACCACATGGAACATAGTCCTCAGCACATAGTAGATACTTACTAAACATCGGTTGAATGAATGAACTCAACCAATCCAGATCAATGCAAAAAGAGCACATGGCATCTACTCCACAAGGAATCATTAGGATTTCTTCGTTGCGAAAACTTATTAGGAATGCAAATTCTTAGGCCTCACTCCAGACCTACTGAGTCAGGACTAGGTAGAGTCAGCAATCTGTGTCTTAAACATTCTACAGAGGTGTGGAGGCATGTTAAAGCTTCTGAACACACACACACACACACACACACACACACTCAACTATCTCTGTCCGTAATTTTAGGGCCATGGATATTTTATTCACCATAATTTCTTTTCTGTGTTACATTGATCATCTCAAGACAATATTCTGTTCTAAGGATTTTGTTTAAATTTCTTACATGTTATGAAATATTAAAACGTAGAGTACAGAGAAAAATACAAAACACCCACGTACACACTCTTAGGATTTAACAGCTGTTAACATGTGCCATGGTTGTTGCATGTCTTTTTAAAGTTGTGAGGCCTGGCACTGTTCTCTCCCATCCTTCCAACCCTCTCTGACAGATGGTCTCTGTTCCTAAGCATCCTGACCTTTTCCTGCTGCTTCCTAAATCCCAGGCTAAGAGAGGCAAGCATGTGATGGAAAGCGCATGGTCTCCGGTGTTCTCCCAGAGGCCTGGTTAATAGCAATTTGCATCACCTGGAGCTCTATTACCTCGTCCCTTAGGTTCTTTTTTTTTTAATTATTTTTTTTTTACTTTTTATTTATTTATTTTGAGAGAGACAGAGCATGAGCAGGGGAGGGGCAAAGAAAGAGGGAGACACAGAATCTGAAGCAGGCTCCAGGCTCTGAGCTGTCAGCCCAGAGTCTGACGCACGGCTCAAACTCACGAACCGCGAGATCATGACCTGAGCTGAAGTCAGACACTCAACTGACTGAACCACGCAGGCGCCCCAGTCCCTTAGGTCCTGACGACAGATGCTGATACTGGCTTCATGTTCAGACACCCAGGAGGGAGGTTGAGAATGAACTGAATTACCAATATCATGTGCTACTTGTCCGAAGTGCAACGCTAAATTCTTTTGTTTCTTGTTAAGTTTAAGAGCAACGTTCTTTCACAGGAGACCCACCATCAAAAGAGAAAAGAGAATAGCAAACTCAGCTAATGGCATCGATGCTGGGAGGAGTGAGTTCTAATTCTGGCAATATTGTGCAGGGTGCTTGTTCCCTGTGCACTGTTTACTCCACATGATGGAGGAAAGAAAATACTACCTGATTCTTAAATATAAGTAGGCTTATAAAGTACTTCCACGCATACTTTCCCATTTGATGACAAATGATATCCTTGTTGCCCATGGTGGCCTCAGCACCCAGCATGGTACCTGCTAACACTGTGGGCCCCAACCAGGTGTTTGTTAAATGAACGACAGAACGATGACTCAAGTGACAGGTCCAGAATTTCTGGGAAGGAAGGGCCTGGGTGGTTATCTTGCTGGACTTGAGCCATTAGAACAGTGCTTCTCTAATGATTTCAGGAGGCGAAAAGCCTGTGTCTGGGTCTAGGGACCACACTTAGAAAACTACTTTTTTGGGTACTCAACAGAGTCCATTTGCGGGGGGCTTTCCATCCTATCCAAAAGCAGGATTTTTGTATCCTCAGCTTGGTAAAGACTGCAGGCTGCCTACCAATTGTCCATGATCTCTTTCACCTCCTGGAAGAATGCCAATTTTATTGAGAGCAATAACATACCTAGCTTCAAGAACACTGTATTTTTCAGACACCTTTCAGCTACAAATGTCCATGTGACAGTTTTACCAATGAAATGTAGGTGGAAGTCACCAGGTGGCCCTTGTAGGAAAGCCTTTTAAAGGGGATTGGCTGAATGTTTCTCTGTTGGTATCTTATACCAACCAGTCTGTCCACCAGAAATTTCTCACTTTCCTCCTTCTTTCCTGGAATGTGAACATGATGCCTGGAGGGGTTCAGCCACATGGGGACCACAGGTGACAAGCAAATGCTAAAAATGCTTGAATGGACAAAGGTGCCTGGGTCCCTGATGACATTATGGGCTATTGTGCCAGCTCTGGACTGCCTACCTCTAGACCTCTGATGATGTGAACAAAGGAAAACCTGTAATTTATGTAAGCCGTTGTTTCGGGATCTGTGTTATTTGTAGCCAATGAAATTCTTTTTTTTTTTTTAATTTATTTTGGGGTGGGGGTTGGGGTAGAGAAAGAAGGAGAAAGACATTCTGAAGCAGGCTGCATGCCTTCAGTGTAGAGCCCAGCACAGGGCTCAATCCCACGAACTGTGAAATCATGACCTGAGCCCAAACCAAGACTCAGATGCTAAACTGACTGAGCCACCCAGTGTCCCTGAAGCCAACGAAATTCTTAACTAAAACACCTACCATTTTAAAGACCCCAGTGCTGGATGTGGAGATGGCAAATATAAGATATGTTTCCCACCCTCATGGAGCTCACGGTACAGCTGTGGAGACAGGAAATAGACACTGCTCTTGGGTGAATGTGAGACACAAGAGGCTTGAGGGTTAATAGCAGCCAGGACACCTCTCAGGCATTCTGAGAAACTGTTTTAGAAAGATTTAGATCAGAGAGTACTGGGGAGAGTGAGGTATGTGGTTGAACTTAGAAATCTTGAAATAAGAGGTCTATTTAAGCTCATGAGAAACAGTGATCCTACATGAAAAGAGGATGCTGGGAAATGTTCTGGTCCATACGAGGGATGTAAATAGTAGAGAATTATCCATGGTACAAAAGAGAAATGAGGAGGAATATGCATTATAAAAGTCTAAGAAAGGCAACGTCTCAAGAAAGAAGAGAAATGATCCAAAGTTGACATAAAGAGACTTTGGAAGTCAGGTAAGTGATACTGCACAAGATAAGCATGTGGTTTTTCTGGTTTTTGCAAACATTTTAAACCCATGGAGTCCTTATTTTAAGAAAGCATCATGGGAAAAACATCCCCAAATGGAGCTATTCTGGTGAAATAAGTCATAGAGAATGCAAAGGGTCAGCAACCTCCTTTCTCCTGTTGTATCCTGGGACCTGCACAGAGCACCAGGGAGCTACAGGGACCAACTTATGGGATGATGGAAATGAAGGTACATGTGGAAAACTGACTGGTTTCAGTACCATGATGCAACTCAGAGATGAAGGAGCAAGAGAAAACTTGAGAAAAAGTACTGTTTGGGAATTCAAGACATCCTGAACATGTTCTAGGTTTGCTGAACTATTGACATAAGCAAGCTGTTAGACCCCTCAGAAGATCCATGTTCAAGATGCTCTCCAGACCTAAAAAGTATTTTATCCTAAGTTTGGGGAAATTATGTTTAGAAAAAAAGTGATGGTTTCCAGAGTCTGTGGGTTTGCATGAAGAGTCACACTGAAATGCTCCTAAGATTTTTAGCGTTCAGGTGCTCTTTGCTCTTGAGAGTTAAAAAGTTTCTTTCACTGAGCCCCTTCTCTACTTTCTGTGCTAAAGGAGTACGGTCTATGGTATTGACTTTGAAGTTTTACCTGTGTCTGACATTAACAAAGATAAGAAAAAGATAAAATCCAGCCTGAAAAATATTGTTCTGCAATATTGCTTCTAAAAATTGTAAGACGGATGAGTGGAATTTGGTATCTGATCCCAAGTGGGCTGAGAATTTGTGACCATTTTGGTGGTTTTTTTTTAATAAAATAAAAATATATGTTGATGCTCAGCCTGGATATAAAGCTCTTAATTTGTAAAGTGCCCCATAATAAAGTTTTTGTCAATTATTCATAATGTCACTCTGCAAAAGGTCTTCATTTTCCTGCTCATTTTCCAGATAGGAGACCAGAAAACATGTCAAGGTGAAATTCACTAACTATAGTTTAATGACACTAGCAACTTGCCTGGCCACATTAGCAAAGGAACGGAAGTCTCCTGCATTCTAATCTTTCTAAAATTAGCCAACACAGCCACTATGATGGAAAGAACCATTCATTTCATTTCATAAACCTGCCCTGGACAGAATTATAAGTGAGCAAAGACAAGTTCATGCCAACTTTTATCTCTGCTACTATGACTGACATGGAATTTGAAAGGAAGAGCTAGACAAAAGGCGAGGCTCCGAGCAACGCACTGTAATACATTCATATTAAAGACATATTAAAGACAGAGACACAGGGGCGCCTGGGTGGCGCAGTCAGTTAAGCGTCCGACTTCAGCCAGGTCACGATCTCGCGGTCCGGGAGTTCGAGCCCCGCATCAGGCTCTGGGCTGATGGCTCAGAGCCTGGAGCCTGTTTCCGATTCTGTGTCTCCCTCTCTCTGCCCCTCCCCCGTTCATGCTCTGTCTCTCTCTGTCCCAAAAATAAATAAATGTTGAAAAAAAAAAAAAAAAAGACAGAGACACAGAGACACTTTCTTGTGGCAGTGCCAACTGCCTACATAATTCAGGATGTTCTTCTACGTTCAATAAAACTAATAAAAAGTTTAAGTTTTTTTTTTTCCAGATGATATTTAAAGTACCTTTCAAATCTGATTAGCCAAACCCTTGTCATGACTGAAAAGGTCTTCAGACTGAACATGTACACAATCCAGCTCTGGTGGGTGTTACTCCGAGGGACCTGTAACTGAAGAGGCCCTAGGCTTCCTAGAGCCACAGGAGTGCCACAGCCCCTGGCATCAGTCACCTGCCCTGTAAAGGAAAACTGTATCTGAAGTCCTATGTCCTCTGGGCTAAAGCCTGGAAGCTCTTCTAGGAAGCATAACCCAGATGAACCCTGAGTCAAAGCACTTTCAGGCTACTGGGACATAGCTGCCCACATACAGACAGGACGCGCCAGCTGCCCTGCTATGTAAATGGACGTAACACGGAACTAAATGCTTCCTAAGAGGTCATATTTTCTATAAGTAAATGATGAAAGAGAAGTACAAATGTGTGCAGAGGCTGTGAGGGAAAAAAATGCTATACACTTGTACTAAAGTAAAACTTGTACTGGGCTAATGCTTTCCCTAAATGCAAGACCACTTGGGGAAGAAAAGGAATATGTGAACCTATAGGTTATTGGAGAACTCTTGAATGTTTAAAGAAATTAAAATAAAACAGTATCTCAAGCCATCACAAGATATAAGATAAAATGATGAAAGACTTGAAACAATTTCTATGTTTGTTGTGAGTTTTCTCATTGCGTAGCCTTATATCTTCAAAGATGTGGGAAGCACAGAGTAGAAGACATGTTATTCTGATTTTCTTTTTTTAAGGTAGGTCTTTGGGAGTTAAGATACATCTATAAATATAGAGTGTGACACCTTCAAGGAAAGCAGAAATGATAATAATCAGTCCAGTTCCAGGGTTAGAAAGTCATTTAATGAGTGGACCTAGATGAACAGTCCTCCAAGTGCACTCAGCAGTGTTAACAGGGTTTACATCAGAAAGGAAAAGTTCCACGGAAAATTGCATTTGAGAAATACTGGATTAAAAGGTTTTTGCTTTTTGTTTTTTTTTTTAACTTTAAGGCAGCTCAAAGCTTTGTGTATGTTTTCACATTCGTAGCAAATCTCAGAGCAGGAGATAAAGCATGAAGCATTTTCCAAATTTATTTATAAAGCCATTTTATTCCTGGAATATCTGGTGGGATTAGTGTTCCTTGGTTTACATTTTAGGAAATGCTGAACTAGATAAGACTTGTGAATTGCTATAAAAAAAGAAGGGAGTGAGGGGAAAAGGGAGAAAAGAAATGAAAAAATGCAAAATCTTAGGTAATTTGAGGTCATGTGCATCTGATAGACTCATTGTCTTTGCCATATCTGAAGGCGTAAAAAGAGAGGAAAGTGTATGGCATTCTAACTAAACTTTTTTAAAAATACAAATAGTCGTGATAAGACAAACAAACAAACAAACTTAGGGTCATCACCCATGGATCTACCATAGCTTTCTCTTCTGGCCCATTTTCTTTTGAAAATAAAACTAAACAAGAAATTAAAAACCAAAATAAAACATATGGTATCAAACTATGTTTAGGTTATGAGTAATCAATCTCTATCACGGATTTTCCCCTGAGAACTCTCTGGACCCCACCCACACCCCAAGAAACTCCTCTTCACTTCGGCAAACTGCAAATGCTCACTAGTATTCTCAGTGGTCACTCAGGACCTCCTGGGTGCTTTTGGTTACCACGGATCATGCCAGGCACCACACTCAACACTCAGAGCACACTGTTCCATGGACGGCCTACAGCAATGCTATGAGGCTGGGGCATCAGCTTCCTTATATGAATAAAACAGTGTAAACTCAGTGGACATTAAATAACTTTTTCAAGGGAGTCATATCTTCTTGACTTGAGTGCCTCCTCTATTGCTACCTCCTACTGAGTTCTTTTCACTTTTTTACTCTCTTAACTCCCGTGCACAACTCTGAACTTGTTGCCTCTGTGATGCCCTTCCAGACCTAAGCCCTGTATTGGCCTTGGAACCTTGATTTTCACTACTGGAGGCAAGTTTAGCACGTCCTCTGTTCCAGCTCACTGTGGGCAATCAACTCATGACATCAGCCACTTGGCTAGAACCTCCTCCAGAACAACGGGAGTTTGGGACCCCAGGCCAGAAGGAGTGACTCACTTCCATTCAGTCTTTATCTTTGGGACACATAACAGAACTACAGTTACAGGAAGAAATGAGGACATTACGAATCTAGAAGACTGAGGAACACATTTTGGAACTAGTCCCTGATGTATTAGAGTGGTGTCCATACACACAGCAGTTAAAATAGAGGTCACAAGCTCACAAACTTGTAAGAGCTTGGATGCTATGGTCTATAGTGGTGGAGACTGTGGCAAACTGGTATGTGTGTGCCTTATCCATACAGATAATTGTGGCTCAGTTGTTGTGGCTGAGTTGGAAACATAAGCTTAATAATGTCTGGCATTCCCATTTTCAAAAGAAGTAAAAAAAAATCCAGATTTCTCTGTAAATTTTCTAAACTTTTGGGTTGTGAATGGGCCATATAAAACATATTCATGAGCCAGTTTTCATCCTCTGATTCTAGAACATTGATTGAAAAGATAAATAAGCAACCTGAGAGACAACAGAGCGTAGTAGTGAAAAAATAAACTCTAGAGCCAGATTTCCCATGTCCAGACACTGGCTCCATCACTCACTAGCTCTCCTGCAACCTCTCTTTGCCTTAGTTTCCTCCTCTGTAAAGTGAAAATAATATCAGTACCTACTAATGGGGTTTAATGAGCATTAAATTAACATCCAAAAAGTGTTTTTAATAGTAGCAGGCATTTAGTTAAGCATTAAGTAAGTGTTTATTTGAAAATTTCTCTGGATAATGAAATCCTGCCATTTGCAGCAGCATGGATGGAACTGGAGGGTACTATGCTAAGTGAAATAAGTCAGGGAAAGGCAGATACCATATATTTTTATTCATATGTAGATCTTGAGAAACTTAATGGAAGACCATGGGGGAAGAGAAGGGGGGAAAAAAGTTACAGAGAGGGAGGGAGGCAAACCATAAGAAACTCTTAAATACAGAGAACAAATTGAGGGTTGGGGGGTAGAGGGGAAAGTAGGTGATGGGCATTGAGGAGGGCACTCGTTGGGATGGGCACTGGGTGTTGTATGGAAGCCAATTTGACAATAAATTATATTTGACAAAAAATTTTTTAATTAAAAAAAAAAAGTTATCTGGATAGAGCCCAAATGCCCATTGGCTGATGAATGGATAAAGACGATGTGGTATATATACACAATGGAATAGTACTCGGTGATAAAAAAGAATGAAACCTTGCCATTTGCAACAACGTGGATGGAACCAGAGGGTATTATGCTAAGCAAAATAAGTCAGTCAGAGAAAGACAAATATATGATTTCATTCATATTTGGAATTTAAGAAACTCAACAGATGAACATAGGGGAAGGGAAGGAAAAATAAGATAAAAACATAGAGGAAGACAAACCATAAGAGACTCTTAAATACAGAGAACCAACTGGGGGTTCCTGGAGGTAAGGATGGTGGGGGATGGACTAAATGGGTGACAGGCATTAAGGAGGCACTTTTTGGGATGAGCATTGGGTGTCACATGTAAGAGATGAATCACTGGGCTCCACTGAAGCCAAGACTACACTGTATGTTAACTAACTTGAATTAAAAAAAAATACCAACAGTAAGAAGAAAGAAAGAAAGAAAGAAAGAAAGAAAGAAAGAAAGAAAGAAAGAAAAGAAAGAAGCAGATAGAAAAGAAAAGAAAAAAGAAAAGAAAACTTCTAGAAAACATAGCCCAAGAAAACCTGCCCCGGCCAGCTTTGGAACCTTCTGGATGGCAGATACATTAAAATTTCTCACTCAGGCTTAAGCTCACCAGGATGGAAAGACATTTTGGAATAAGAGATTCTATAAAACAGGTGGGGATAAACGGGGACCCTCAGTATGACATATCTGGTGGCAGTGCATAGAAGACAGAGAGACTTAAATATCCCAGCACTAAAATCTGGTGATTTTATATGGAAATGAGGTTTTAAGTTGGTAAGAATGTATTTCTTACTGGTCTTAATAATCATCCACAAGACTTGGGCAGTTTTGAAAGAGAGAACAGAAACGGTCTCTCCTACACACAGGGAGTAACAGGTAATTGTTTAAATGTTTGAATCTGGACTGAACTAAGTTATTCTGCAGGTTTGGGTGGGAGACAGCGTGAAGTCAGGTGCACTGGCTGGAGAGCTGGTACTCGTTCTCTGCTAACAGGCAAAAAAGGAACAGCTCCATAGCTTCCTCTCTTCTCAAGAAGACAATGAACTTCAACTGTTAAACCTCCCCAGGGGACCCCGACATCCCATTTAAACTCCTTTCCACCAACCCAGTGTGAAGTTAAGAAAACCAAACCCATTGGAAACACTAACACTTGCACACTGGAAGTCATGGGAGAGGCCTGGTTGACCTACAGGTCACCCCAAGAGACACAAAGAAGCAAAAAGGGACTTTTAGGAAAGACTGCTGTTTCGAGGATTGAAAGTCAGAGGCTTAACATATACTTTGACCCAAAACCCAGCTTGAGCCCCACAAGATGAGAAATATAAAGCACATTAAAAAAATGTAACCTTTAGTTCTTACTTGCAGCTTACTCAGAAAGATAAAAGCATTCCCTTGTGCAGAGGTCTCTGTGAGTGGGTTGAGCTAGGGGAGCAGCTGCTGCTTGGGGGTCCCTCTGAGGTCTGGACTTGGAGGGTACACAAGCTGTCGGCCCCGAGATGGGTGTTGGTCCCTGGGCACGAGAAACTTCCTTTAAACAGATCAACTGATTCTCATGATGATGAGCCTGGAGACATTCTACTTCCAACCTGGTTTCAAACAGTTCAGTTATTTGCAACCTAAGATACCAGACAGCATTTGGTGGGAGAACTGCAGTCCTGAAGTGTATGGGCAGGAAGCTCCTACACTCCCTTTTCTACTGTCCATTTACCTTTTCTCTCCAACTCCCTGCCGTTCCATTTCCCCTCAACCAGCGTCTTCCTCTTCCACTAATTTCCCTGGTCTCTCCAGTAAGCCTTTTCTTATTCTTGACGTTTCATTCAATTTAGCACAAGACCAGCAATCAATCAATAGTTTATTTAAATTGAAAACTGTATTTTCCTACTGAATAAACATAGGTTTTCCAGTCTGCCACCAAAGAATACACGGACCTGATGTTTAAATGCAGGGTGCTAGCACAGCTATTATCCTGGAGTGTAACAGCATGTTTTGATACAACATCATATGGCTTAAAAAAAAAAAAATTCACAACATACTAGATTAAGACTGGGTACCTGAGTCATTCTTTTAGTTATTTACAACATTCATTCATTCATCTTATACAGCAAGCCTGAATGAGTACCTCGATGTACCAAGTACTATTAGTACGGGGGATACTGAGCTGGTACAACTGGGAGACTGGCAAGTCCTACACAAGCAGAGCAGTGAGAGTGGGATGGGTTGAAGGTCAGCACAGAGTGCCTTGGAAACATGAGTCGGAGCCTCCTGAAGAGGCTTCTGGGGATGAGGGGGAGTGGTTGGAGAAGACACCTGGAGACAGTGCTCAAGCTGAACATGAAGGATGGGTGACAGGCAGAGTCAGAGGGGACTGGTAACCCTAATAGAGAAAATGGCAGGTGCAAAGTGATGGGAAGGGAATGCACATGGCTTCATTCAAGATCTTCTAGCTACTGGGTCTGGCTGGAGTAGGTTAGGAAAGTGATGAGAAATGAAGCTGGGCAGGCAAGTCTGCATGAGTCAGCTCATGAAAGGTCACACTGAGGGAAGACAGTTTATAATGAAGGAGATGGGAGCCACTCAAACACTCTACATCTCCCTGGAGGCAGTTAAAGAGTGGATGGGAATAGAACCAAATGAGAGGCAGGTGCACCTACTAAGAAATTATTGTTGTAATTTAGGTGAAATAAGGGCCAAAATGAAGGCAGTGGTGATGGGGATAAAATAAAGAGATGACTGGAGGAGATATATTTAGAGGGAATGGGTAGCAATGACACTTGTCTATGTGATTGATCCTATGTAGCAAGTGAAAGAGAATTCAGTATGATCCTAACAGTTGGGTTCGGTAACATGAAACTTCTATTAATCCCCTATATCTGGCTTTTTTTTCTCCTCTAGACACATAGGACAGTAATACCAAATTTGCTGCTGAGTAGGACATGACTAGGTCTAGCCAATGGACTGTGAGCAGAGTGATATATGTAATTTCTAAGCCAGATCATTAGATGGGCAATATGAGATCCTCCAACTTTATCTTTCCTTGGAAGCATATGCTGATAAGAAGTTTCCATAAGATGAGGAGCAGCCTGGAATACTGAGCCAACACATGAATTCGCTACCCAGGAGAGTCACCTGGACCCATGATAGATTTCACACGGGTGAGAAATAAACTTTATCTGTGGTAAGCCACTGAGATTTGGGGCATTGTTTTTCATAGCAGCATAATATAGTCTATCTATCCTAACAGATACACTCAAGAAATGGATGCTCAGGTTTATTTTTAATTATTTACTTATTTTTTTAGTTTAAAAGGTCTATTTCTTGGTATTATTTCCATACTTATTTCATATTTGTTTAAAGTTTTAACTGGTATAGACTGTTTATAAAACAACTAACTTTTATGAATACACAGATGATTTGGTATATGTATACATCGTGAAGGGATTTTCACATCCCCTCACCTCACATATTTACTTGTGTGTGTGTGTGTGTGTGTGTGTGTGTGTGTGTCCTACCTCCATTCTCCTCTCTGTTTTCATTTGTTCAAAAAATTTTTTTTTTCAGATTCCAAATACAATTGATACCATGCAGTACTTGTCTCTCTCTGTCTGGCCTATTTCATTCCATGATGGGATTTTTTTTTCCTGTAGAAAAATGCCACTGGAATTTTGATAGGGATTGCACTGACTCACTAGGTTGCTTTGACTGGTATGGACATTTTAACAATATTAATTTTCCAACTGATAAGCACAGAACATCATTCCACTTATTTATGTCTTCTTTAATTTCTTTCATCAATGTCTTATAGTTTTCAGTGTACAGCTATTTAACCTCCTTGGTTTAATTTATTCCTATTAATATAAAATATTAATTTTGGGGGGATGCAATTGTAAATTATATTGCTTTCTTAATTTCTCTTTCCAATAGTTGGCTGTTAATGTATAGAAACACAACTGATTTTTGTATATTGATTTTGTATCAGCAACTTTACTAAATTTCTTTATTAGTTCTAACAGTTTTTTGGTGAAGTCTTCAGGGTTTTCTATATATAATATCACATCATGTGCAAATAGATCTTCCTTTACAGTTTGGATGACTTTTTTTTTCTTGCCTGATTGCTCTGGCTAGGACTTCTAGTACTATGATGAATAAAAGTGGCAAGAATTGACATCCTTGCCTGGTTCCTGATCTTAGAGGAAAAGCTTTCAGCTTTTCACACTCAGTATAATGTTGGCTATGGGCTTGTCACATATGGCTTTATTATGTTGAGGTACATTCCCCCACTACCCACTTTATTGAGAATTTTTATCATAAATGAATGTTGAATTTTGTCAAATGCTTTTTTGGTATCTACTGAGGTAATCATATGATTTTTATCCTGCATTTTGTTAATGCGGTGTATCATATTGATTGATTTGCAAATACTGAACCATCCTTGCACTCCAGGAATAAATCCCACTCAATCATGGTGTATAATTTTTTTAATGGTCTGTTGAATTCAGTTTGCTAACATTTTGTTAAGGATTTTTGCATCTATATTCATCAGGGATATTAGCTTGTAATTATCTTTTCTTATAGTCCTTGACTAGTTTTGGCATCAGGGTAATGCTGGCCTCATATAAAACGAGTTTGGAAGTGTTCCCTCCTCTTCTATTTTTTTGGAAAAGTTTGAAAAGGATTAGTATTATTATTCTTTAAATGTTTTGTAGAATTCACTAATGAAGCCATCTAATCCTGAACTTTTCTTTGTTGGAAGGTTTTTGATTACTAATTCAATCTCTTTAATAGTAATTGGTCTGATCAGATTTTCTATTTGTTCAAGATTCAGTTTTGGTAGGTTGTATATTTCTAGAAAAATATCCATTTCTGCTAGGTTATCTAATTTGTTGATGTATAATTGTGTAGAGAGTTTCTTATGATCCTTAGTATTTCTGTGTTATCAGTTGTAATGTGTCCTTTTTTGTTTCTGATTTTGAGTATTCTCTTTTTTTCTTAGTCTAAGGGTTTTTCAACTTTGTTTATCTTTTTAAAAACAAGCTCTGAGTTTCATTGATCTTTTCTATTGTTTTTTTTAAATCTCTATTTCATTTCTTTCCCCTCCAATCTTTTTATTTCCTTTTTTTTCTATTGACTTTGGGCTCCATTCTTCTTTATCTAGTTCCTTGAGGTATAAAGTTAGGTTGCTTATTTGAGAACTTTCTTGCTTCTTTTAATTTTTTTTTAACATTTATTTATTTTTGAGACAGAGAGAGACAGAGCATGAATGGGGGGAGGACCAGAGAGAGAGGGAGACACAGAATCTGAAGCAGGCTCCAGGCTCTGAGCTGTCAGCACAGAGCCTGATGCGGGGCTCGAACTCACAGACCGTGAGATCGTGACCTGAGCGAAGTCGGACGCTCAACCGACTGAGCCACCCAGGCGCCCCAGAACTTTCTTGCTTCTTAATGTAAGCATTTATTGCTACAAACATCCCCCCTCAGAACTGCTTTTGCTGTATTTTTTCACTGTGAGGTTCTGTGATAGATAGAAGACATAATCCTTGCTCTCAGACAACTTATAACCCCTTGTTATCTCATAATTATACAACTTTCATTACCAAAAAAATTCCTTAAATTTGCAGAAGGATTCATCAGCAGGCTGTCCTTAACTAGTAAACAAGACTGTATTTCCTAACGCCACAAAGTATTCTTTCACAGGCTTTTAATTACCACATCTGACAAAGAATTAGAAATTACTATGAATTAGACTCAATCGGAAACGATGTTTCACAGATATTATAATGTAAATTAATAGGTAAATGATTTTATAATTTATAGATTTGTTGTAGACACAGTTAGTTGTTCAGAAAAATTATTAGGTAGGTTAAAGTATATCTATATACTAATTAATGCACTACTCTGCAACTGTGACATTTTCTGGGACTTCGTGGATTTCTCCTAACCAAGTTATCCTTTTGAGACCATAGGCACAGAGCCTATAACTTGGTAGCTGGTTCCAAATGAATAGTGTTTTCTTAATTATGATCCACGAAGCCATGCTTAGGCTTGACTTTTCTAAGTCTTGGACAAACGTTAGAAAATGTTTAGCATGTACTTTACTGTACTTTTTCTAAAAGTAATCTATTCAAATTACCAGCAAATATTAACTAGTGGTTAATTTCTAATAGCATAAGAAGGAACACAATTTGCATAAACATTTTTAAAATGAGAAATACCCAAGTACAGCTTTGCACACTTCTCATAACTTTGACTACTGTGACTTAGTGTTTATTTTAACATTAGTTTTCCCTAACAGGGACAAGTAGAAAATCCTTTCAGTATTTTGGGAAGAGTCAAAGTCTGGTCACATGTCTTGCTCCTGGCTCCCTGAGATTAACGCCAAGTGACTAAAATTTTTCCAGCTTTCTCTGGTAGTTCATACTTCTTTTTTTAAAAGCCATTAATAATAGATGTTTATTAAGCATTTGCTATTTCTCAAGTACTCTGCTAAAACTTTTCCATATTATTTCCTTGAATCTTCACAACCTGATATGGCAGGAGCTCCTGTTCTCACCTTATAGATGAGAAAGTGAAGGCACAGGAAGGAAGGTCAAGTCTGTAAGTCCTCATAGCTGTTCGGCAGTGGTGTTGAGCTGGAATCCAGGCAGGCTGCCCCTGGAGCCCGCTACTCCACCAGCCCATGCTTGGCTTCTCAAAATTCCCACCAAGGTTCCCCAAACACCCCTCACTCCAATAGCCTTCTCGTCACCTTTCATCAGAATGGGAGGTGTGATTTGGAAGAATGAAGCATGTCTGTCATTCGTGACTATTTTTTTCTCAACTCTGAGGTTTTTCTGTGACCAACCAGATTTATCCACTCAATCTGGATATTGGTTCCGTAACTGTAGGAATGAAGTTTCTTTCCATTTGTCGGCTTTGCCTCTGCCAAAGACTTGCTTTGAATTTTTAGAAAGATTGGATTTTCTCCCCCCTTTTTTTGAAATGTCTTAAAACTATGTTTCTCACTTAAAAAAAAAAAAAACAGGCTTCCTCTATCATCTGCTTCTTCCCACCAGCCAGGAGGATGTAGGCTAGCATTGCAGTCTGTGGTGGGTATTCTTAAAATAAATAGGGTTTGGAAATTTAGGGATAACATCTTAAGAAGGCACGTTCCTGTTCCTCCATAGAAATGGAATTAAATTCCTTATCATTCCACATGTATTAATATCATGTAAGGTAGCCATTAAATGCTTTGAAAAACACAAAAGCATTTCGAGGCGATTGAGGTAACTCTAACATGCAGGAAGACAGAAAACTGAACTATGTTCATCAACAATCAGAATGCCCCCTTAAATCAGGCAGTATTATATATTTTTGAAAGCATTTTCACATACTGTAATCTCAATCTCAATCAACCTTATAAGACACATGAAGCAAGTCTACTACTGCCATATGGTGGTTCAGGAAATATAGAGCTTTTTGCTTCAAGTCACTTGTGAAGGCAATTCTAAGTGTTCCAGTCTCTTTACAAGAGGCTAACACAGCGAGTGAAAATGTATCTACTCTTCATACACGAATATCAACAACCAACAAGCAAACAGAACCATGACCAATAAGAACCACCATGCATATTAGGTGCTGAAATGCCAGTGCTGATTAGGGTGAATGGAGTTAATTATGAACACCTGCACGGAATACTGCACTCTTAGATACTGATGGAAGGAAGGGGGCAAACAGGAGACAGGTGAGCTAGGCATTTGAAGATAACAAGAAACAGCTTCTTTATAAAGATTTGACAAGAAAACCAATATTGTATATGACCTGATAGGATTGTTGTAATTTCCTAGAGGGACAAGGAGTACTTGTAATCTTTACCTATCGCGAATGGAGGACTCCAAATAGAATCATTCAAGGGTTTGTCACAAAGATTGGTTAGAGTAGTATAACTCAGTCCCTCCCAGAAGCAGGTGTGACTCAAGGACTCAGCAAGACAGGGGTTCCTGGGTTCTCCTTGATCATTGGCAGACCTGTACACATGTCCATATAAGATGATATGCATCAATACTCCACACCCAGTTCTTGATTTTCCAGAATAAGAGAGACTTTAAAGAATGAAAGCTTGCTTGTTCCTAATTCCATCTTAACCAATGAAACTTTTTATCATTGTTGCCAGAGAGACTTACATCAAACAATCAACCAAATACTATGGTTTGAATTTCCTTTCCTATTGTGTTTGTTGGGGGCTTGGAGTATGGAGGTCAAATCCCTCTTCTTCTGGCTTGATGTGTATGGAAGGACTTCTGGAGGAATATTCCTAGCCTCTCTCCTCCCTGCCTCACTGTCCTAGGGGAGAAGCAGTGTTTTCTACAAATCTAAGCTTTGAAAATAGAAAGTAGGCATGTGTAGCCTTAGCCCTGATTTACTCTTTTTTTTTTTTTTTTCTCTTTGGGATGCTAACTGCCTACAGGAAGCACACACTCTTATATGTTCTCAGCATATGCTTAGGAATACAGAGTTTATCCCTGTGGGGATCTCTCTCACTCTCTCCCTTACCCCTCCTCTTTCTGATGGTGATAGTGGGTATGTATTTTTCCCATTAAATTTGAATTCACAGGTTATGATCTCCAGTATGGTAGATGATAGACTTACTGGATTCTGGTGAAACATAAAAATTAAGATTTTCTCATCCAGTCTCATAGCTTTAAATAAAAATCTATATACTGATAGTCACCAGATTTATATCTCCAGCTTGGACCCTCTCCCCTAAACTCCAGATCCGTATGTTCAAATGCCTGCTCATGCACTTTTGCAAGTTTCACTATCTTAGATACAAACTCCATAAGGGACTGATTTTTTGTGTTTTGTTCACTGCTCTATCCTGAGTAACTAACACAGTTCCTGGCACATTGGAAAAGCTCAATAATTATTTGTTGAAAGACTAAATGACTGTGAGGTAATGTCTCGGAAATTTCTGAATTAATTTTGAACTGAAGTAATTTTAAACCTTAGTGATTAGAACTTTGATTTCTTTGGACTTTAACTCTCAAGGGCAAGTGCTTTTGATTTTGGACCTTAATTCTGTTGGACTTTAACTCTGGAGTTTTAATTTATAGACTTTTTCTCCCTGAAATTCATAATGGGAAAAAGTTTACGCCAAATTGAAGGCATCACCAGCTTGTTGCCATTTCATTAATATTTATCTTAATATTGTCATTTGATCTTCCAGCTAAATTTCTGATGTGACTATTGGGCAATGTGGCACAATTAAGGACAGATTTTCCAGCTTTGAGTAATTTAATTAATGCATCACCTCTGAACTTAGCATTGACATTCACTGTTCACTCATACAATGTAGTGTTGTCTATTCCTTGGCAGTCTGTACTTTTTTAACTAGAGGGCAGTTGCAGATTGGAGAGCTGAGGGGCTCCTGTGCACTTTTTTTTCTTGCACAGTGTTTAAAATTAAAAAAAAGATTTCTACCTTTGTCCAAAAGAATTAAAAGATGCAACCACACTGGGCCCCTTTGTGCTGCTTCCTTTAGAAGGGGCAGATGGTCTCCATGTTACCACCATCCACCTCCACACATTCAGTTATGTCACCCATCTGGCTGCTGAAGGCAAGACTGGCCCCTGCTCTGAGCCTCAAACTTTAGAGGCCTTCTTCTGGCTGCATTCCTCCTCATGGGTCAAGGAATCCACAAGCCAAGGGCATGTGCCCACATCAACTTTGCACCGACCTTCTCCTAAGTCTAGACTACATTTCAGCCAATGATCCCAGAATTTCCTGTTCAACTGGTCTGAGCCACTTCCAGGACCGGTGTGAGCCCTTGCCTGGGGCCCTTCTCCCTCCTCCCAAGGGCAGAATAGCAGTGCTGCTGCTGCTGCTGTTCTTAAGGGCAGGCAGGACAGCTGTGTGTGTGTGTGTGTGTGTGTGTGTGTGTGTGTGTTGGGATGTAAAGATGGTGCTGGAAAATGCAGGACTAGAAATTTCACATATGTGGTAGACTCCCCCGCCCCCCAAAGAAATCCACATCCTACTTCCTAGAACCTGTGGATATGTTACCTTATATGGTACAGATACAAAGAAGTTAAGGATTTTAGGATGAAAAGACTACCCTGGATTATCTGAATGGGCCCAATGTAATCACAAGAGTTCTTATAAGAGGGAGGCAGGAGGATCAGAGTCAGTAGAAGAAAATGTGATGAGGACAAGAGGTTGGAATGATGAGATGAAGGGGGCCATAAGCCAAGGAATGAAGGCGGCCTCTAAAAGCTAAAGGAGGCAAGGGAATAGATTCTTCCCTCAGGACCTCCAGAAGGAAGAAGGCCTGCTAAGAACTTGAGTTTAGACTTCTGACCTTCAGAATATGACAAGATAATAAACTGGGGTTATTTTAAGCCACGAAGTTTGTGGCAATTTGTTACAGCAGCTACAAGAAACTGACACAACATGCTTGCATAGGAGGTCTGTCGGAGGGGCTAGAGATGGGACGGGAAGAGAAGGTGAGGGGCTGCCAGCTCAGGCTTCCATCTGTACTCTTGCCCCCGGCAGCATCATATACTAATTTGTAGTAATGTAGGCTCAAAAGATACTGTTTCCATCAAAGACTTAAACCACAGTCCACACATATATTTTAAGTTTCACATGTCATATCTGTGCAGTGGCCAAAATGCCAGGCATTGATAGCACAATAGTATTCAAGTAATCCACCCACTTACATATTAGTTATAACATTATTCAGGACCAGGCTACAAAGAATAACCTCATCAAATCATGATAGACCAGATATGAAGAAGAACAGCATTTTATTGGGCTTTCATGCATCTTTTCCACAAGCTTCAAACCAAATTTCTCTGTATCAAATTTCTCAAGTATTCACTTGTGTTTCTGTTCCTAGGAAACAGACATCATAATATGTTTTTTTACCATTCAAAAATTCAGGAAATTAAAACCAGAAAATACACCAGGTCATCAGCATGGGCACAACGCTTATTCACGAGGAGAAAGGAAGGCTAAATTGGATGTCTTGATCTTTTCAACTCAGACTCCCCAAACTCTCCTCAATTCATATACTTAAGAAACATCTTTCCCATCAGAAATATGATTGCTTCCATGGCTTAGGTCTAAAGAACAATGACTCTTTTTCCCACTAGAAATCGGTGTTGGAAATGAGGGTTTTGGAGGACAGGCAGAACAAATACCTAATAAGTAAACATTTTCTCCACAGTTTCTGCTTTATCTCAGGAGATTCTCTTCAACTTTGATTTGGTTGTATATGTACTCTCTACAAATCACTTTGTTTATGTAAAGTTCATAAGAAATAAACAAGAATCAAAATCACATGAAAGAATCTACTTTTTTTTTTTTTTGGTGGTCTGATGATCTAACTTGTTACTTTGTTTGAATCATTCCAGGATCTAGCCAAGGTCCGTGAGCTAAGCTGTCAGAGGCACATTAACTCAGTGGCCCATACCATGTGATGAATGCTCTTCTGGAAAAGGCTGACTCACCATGGTGCTGCTGAGATTCACAGGCTCTATACAAAGGTCTGACTTGGTCAAAGCCTTGACATAGTCTTGAAAATTCTGAAAAGTCAAGGCATATGCAAAAGTACTTTTGGGCATGTTCGTTCTATCTCTCTCGCTCTCGCACTCTCTCTCCTTTTGGAGGGGAAAGGCCTGGAGAAATAAGACTCTGTCCATGGGTCTGCCTCTAAAAAGAACCAAGTATAAAATGTAAAAGAGAAAATAAATAATCAATAGGGAGAGAGGAAAGGGAACTTCCAGGTACGGTTCTCTGACCAAAAGAGAAAAAAAAGAAAGAAAAAAGTTTTCCTGAGTTATCTAAAGAACATCTGGCAGAAATTGACCAGAAAATGTAATTTCAAATGAGTGTTCTCTCAAGTCTGGAAAGAAACCAAAACCTTATTATAAATATCCTAGTTGAGGTTTTGGAAGAACAGTATATGAGGCTACATTTCATGTACTTTGAGAGCAATTTAATTCTTAGGTTTTTCCTAATTTCATCTCAGGAAAGAGTAATCAATAGCATTCTTGGCTCAACTTAACAAAGAGCTTCTTGTCTTGTGGCTGACTCTGTTTTCTTGAATGTATGAACCATACCCAGTATCCTCAGAGCCTCTCAGTTCCTGTCCTCTTTTAGAAAGGATAGAAACCGTATCAGCACTCCCTCTGAGAGAGCACTATTTTTAAATAGAAGAATCTGGAAAAATACAAAGCAACACAGAAATTTTTCCTGATTGGCCTTTTGCGCAGTTGATTTGGCTCTTAACATACCCCTCTAACCCCGCAAACAAAATTCTATGGTGTTAGGACTCAGCAGCTTTTACAGGAGTCCAGTGCAATGTGTGTTGGACCCCAACACCATGCACCCACACACACGCGCACACACAACAGGGCTGTGACCATCTGCAGGCACTTACTTCAGCTGTGTGCCAGGGGAGATGTTCCCAAACACAGATATTTTAATCCTCTGGAATTCAGATTTTTTAAAAAATGTATTTACTCTTCAAATATGACTAACCCTTGCACATGTGTGTTTGAATCAATCAGATCTGTATTATGAGAAAGGCCAACAAATGTCCTTCCCTCTCTTTATTAAGTGTGAAAGGATGCTAGAGAAAATCTAGACTTTTCTAGCTCCTTCTGTCTGGTGGTATTAAATCCATCTTTCCTGCCAAAGCCATGTGTCAAGGAGGAGCTCACATGTTCAGAGCATGATCCCACTTACAGCAAGTTTATTGAGGAATACTATTTCTTTGGCCGTTCAAGTTGACCCTCAAGTGTATCTAATCAGTTCTCACATCATGAATGAGAGTCCGAGAGAAAAAAAGAGGATCCTACAAAGTCCCTCACCTTTCATTTCATCCTCTGCTTCCATGAGCAACTGCATTTTCCTCCAATATTTTCTCCCACCACCCCTTTGTTTTCCTGCTACTTTATCTTATTCCAGTTAATTACTTTCTCTCCATTCCTTTCCTATGCCATTCATTCCCATCTTTTAAGTCAACAAAATACCTTTGTTTCCTCCTTCCTGCTTCTTTGGGCCTCTTCCTCAGAGGGAAGGCTTAGTCACTTCTGTACTTCATTCCAAGCCAAAATAAAGTGAACAACCCCCAATGTCTTAGAATGGGATCCCCAATAGTCTCACTGAAAGGAATGGCTTTTTATATCTTCCCAAGCTCTAAGATCACTGGAGGAGGGACACTGACAACAGTGAAATCTCCAGGGCCCTACCCCTCCCCTTCATGGAGGTATTTCCCAAAGTGTGGAATGCATAACACTAGTGTCACTTGAGACAACTGTAGGCAGTGCATAGTTGTGGTAGATTTCAGTTGTTTGCTTGTATTGTGCATTATAAAAAATAGAGTTGGCATATCAAATCCGCAAGTTCACCACTATTACTGCTTGGGGCAAATGTAGTTCAAATACAAAGAGGGGGTGTTTTAAAGAAAGATACTAAGTAGAAAATAGTATAGATGGAATGTGTACACAGTAAAAATCAGGAAGATGGGACATGGGTGACTAAAGCTTGGGAAACGCTGTCTGATGGAAATGATTTGAAACTAAGAAGAACGTGGCGTGATGTCAGCTTCTGGCCATACCTCCTCCTTCCTTGCAAAGCCCTGAGCTCAAGGCAGAGGCTGGGAATGCAGCTGTTACCCAGAATGGGATTCACAATTTCACACCAGGGACAAAAATATGTAGAAATGTTTCTGAATGGATAAATCAAATTCATATCCTGCTATAGCCAAGGATCACATTACCAGTGATTTACAATTAAAAGCGCTCTGATACAATCCTTCCAGTTTAGAAGCTAAAAAGCCCAAGGAGGTCACATGATTTAGTTAGTGTCATCCCAGTGAATAGTAGCAGAACTAGAACTGGAAGCCCAAAGTTTTCTCATTCTAAATCCTTCTACCACATTATTGTTGCCAAATGAGTCTTTCTGACACCCAAGTCTTACCTATTCCTGATTATATCTAGCTAGATTTAAGAGAGTAGCAGGAGGTAAAATCAGAGAGGCAATATAAGGTGGTGGGGAAGACTTTATCAGGACCTGGAGACCAGTGTGAGGATTTTGGGGGGATTCAGCCAAAAGGTGGAGCTAATTGTTGTAACCCCTCCAGGCAAAAGAGCCAGAGGAAGTAACGTAAGTAGAGAATTGTCTGTCACTAGGGCAAACTGATAATATTGCTATAGAGTCCTTTTCTCAGAGCCCTCTTTTAAAATGTTTTCTTTGGGGGGAAAAATGTCTTATTTTAGAATAATTTTAGTTCACAGAAAAGTTGCAAAGTCATATGTACAGACAGTTCCCATATACCTCTTACCCAGCTATTGCTAACATTTTACGCAGCCATGGTGTAGTTATCAAAACCAAGAAATTAATACTGGTACAGTACCATTAAGTAAACTACAGGCTTTATTTGGATTTCCTCAGTTTTTTTTCATTATTTTGTTGTTGTTCTAAGATACAGCCTAGGATACCACACTGTATTTTGTCATGAGGTTTTCTTAAAAAATTTTTTTTTTCAACGTTTATTTATTTTTTGGGGGACAGAGAGAGACAGAGCATGAACGGGGGAGGGGCAGAGAGAGAGGGAGACACAGAATCGGAAACAGGCTCCAGGCTCTGAGCCATCAGCCCAGAGCCCGACGCGGGGCTCGAACTCACGGACCGCGAGATCGTGACCTGGCTGAAGTCGGACGCTTAACCGACTGCGCCACCCAGGCGCCCCGTGTCATGAGGTTTTCTGAGCCTCTTCCAAGTTGTGACAGCTTCTGGTCTTTCCTTATTTTTCATGACTTTGACACTTTAGAAGAGGTCAAGTATTGTGCAAACTTTCCTTCAATTTGGGTTTGTCTCATGATTAGCCTGGGATCAGGAATTTGGAGAAAGAATACCACCAAGGTGAAGTGCCCCTCTCACTGCATCGTATTAGCGGATACATGCTATCAGTATGACTTATCAACAGTGACATTAACCTTCATCACTTGCTTTAGGTGGTGTCTGTGAGGTTTACCCATTGAAAACTTTCTCTCTTCCTTTCCATGCTCTGTTTGTTAGAAACATGCCATTAAGTCCAGCCTACACCCAAAGAATCTGTGACAAACATTAAAACTACCACAGTAATTAGTAAATATTTTGAGAGAGATATGTTGAGTCTATGCAAATATTCTCTTTTCTCCTTAAAAGTTTGCCCACTGATCTTAGGATTCACCAGTGGATCTTGCCTGCAGCATTATTGCTATGATGTCCTAATGATGATTTTCTATTGCCCACATTTCTTCTACACTTACAGTTTAGAATTCATCTGTTTAAAAAAAATTTCCTTCTCTTCCATTTATTTATTTAATCATTTGTTTCTATTAGTATGAACTCATGAATACTGATCTTTGCTTTTAGTTATAATCTAATACTATTATTACTTATGTTTTGCTCAAAATGTCCCAGCTTCGTCTATAGAAAACTTTCAGGTTGACTTCTATATCCTTTTCACATGCTCTCTCCTTAAAAAAAAATACAATTTTTTTAGCACTTTCAAACTTTCTAGCATTACAAGATTCTCCAAATTTATCTTGCATTTTTCCTGCCTTAGCTTTATAATCAGCCATTTCGCCAAGGACCTCTGGTTTCTTTGATTGGAGAATGGTATTTAGAAGCCAAGATGTGGGATCTGAGTGTGCTCATTGCTACCAGGGTGTCATTTGTTTCTAGGTTCTCTCAATAGGCAGCTAGAGAATATATGTATTTATATGAGCCCACACATACACACATATCAATATTAATTTCTGTGTGTATTTGCCTGTATGTGTATACATATATATGTATGCATTTGTGTTAATGTTCATATATATATATATCAGTATAATATAAGATTACATTGATATCCCCAGAGCTACTCTGAATCAACTGGCCTAATATTGAGACCCAGTGTCATCTTAAAGGCTCCACCCTGTCTCTAAAATCCTAGATTAGCAACTGTTATAGGTTGAATTGTGTGCCCGCAGAAGACATGTTGACATCTTAACCCAAAGTACCTCAAAATGACCTGATTTGAAAATAGGGTCATTGCAGATGCAACTATATGACTAGCACCCTGAAAAGAAAAGGAGAAGACAGAGACATGGAAGAAACACAGCCATGTGGATAGAAGTAGGGATTAGATTTAAACTGCCATAAACCAATGAATGCCAGAGGCTATCAGAGAGGGAACAGACAAGGGAGTATTCTTCCCTAAAGCCTCTGGAGGGAGCATGGTCCTACCAACACCTTGACTGCAGACTTCTGGCCTCCAGAATTGTGAGACAATAACTTTCTATTGTGTTAAGTCACCAGTTTGTGATACTTTCTTATGGCATCCCTAGGAAACTAACATACCACCTATATATTTGATAATATTTCCTACCCTTTATAATCTGATAACACACAAATTTATCCACTTTACTCCAAAGGCTATTTCAGTTATATCACATTTAAGCCCATCTGGATCCTTCCTAGACCTCTGTCCTTGGTAGCAAAGATAGTATCTTATTTTTTGTTACATTGCTATCATCTGCTTCAGTTCCAGGTACAAATGCTCATTAAATGTTTGCTGACTTGAATACCTATAGGCCTCCTCTGTCCACCTGTTAGACTAGCCAGGAAAGTCTTCTTTCTAACACCTTTTTTTCCTCCTTTTTGGCCTCAAGATCTTCTGGGTAAAGTTCATTTACCTGTCTTTCCTTCCTCCCTCCCCTCTTTCTTCCCTTTTCTTCATTTCTTCCCTCCCCTTTCTTCCTACTATCCTTCCAACTAACATTCACTGAACACATACCATGTGCATAGATTAGTTTTAGACACCAGAGAATTAACAGTGAACAAAAGAAACAAAATCCTTGCCATCTTGGAGGCCTACATTCTAATGGGGGAGAAAAATCTAGAATTTGAACTGCAAATTACCTATGTATAAATGGCAAATAAGTAGTGGCACAGAATGATAGAATGTACTTTGGGAATGATTTCCATGTGTTATTTGGCCAGTTGTGGTCTGGTAGCCTCCTTCCCAAAACCAAAGCCCCCAGCTGAACAGCCGTACTTTTCTTGCTCAATTTCTAAATTATTCTCCTCTCCCAAAGGGGAGGGAGGAGGAGGCAGAAGGGGGCAAACAAATTGGCTAGAAAAAAAGTAGAAAGGAAGGAACAAGAATATGGATTCTCCTACAACATATTTTAACGCCAACTCTTCCTGAGCTGTGTCAGGCTGAGTATCTTACCTATGTTAATGTCTTTGTTGTTATTACATCATTAATTGAAAACACAACCTCATGATGATAATGGCTAGCCAGTACTGAGAGTTTGCTATGTGCCAGGAAGTGGTCTAGACACTCAACCAACTTGATCCTACTTACTCCTCACCACAATTCTATGAGACAAGTACTATAATTTATCATTTCACAGATGAAGAGCTGAGTGCTCAGAGAGGTAAAATCATTTGCTCCAAACCCCACAGTTAGTAAATAGCCGAGTCCAGACACAGATGTCAGTATGTCAGACTTCAAAGTCCTGACTCTTCCTCCTGTTTTCAGGGAACCCTCCCTCCCCAATAGGCAGCACTGGCTGGCCAGGCCTGCTACCCAACACAGCCTTCAGACAGAATTCTTTCCATGAAAATGTTCTACTTAACAATGGCCCCTCTTGCTGACCCTGTCCCTTTCACCACTTCATTGTGAGGATTTTTTTTCTCTAACTCCTCTGTCCCAGGGTTCTATCTCCCTTGGTTACTGGGGTAACAGATATCTTGGGTGATATTTGCTGGATTTCCTATGGCCATGGCCTCTTTATCTTTCCCAGCACCTCTGAGCCATTTAACGGTCTCATTATTTAAGCCAGCTTGGAGCAATTTTCCAAAACATCCAATTAGCAAGTGCACAGAAGGAACTGGGTCCATAATTAATTAGTGATTCTAGGACACAACAAAGCAAAGGCAAAGCCAAGGATGTGGAGAGCCCTGAAGAAGCTGCGGGAAGAAGATACACACATTCCAAGATCCTTCCCCACAAAGGGCAAAGAATCAAACAAAGTGCTCACTAATTCAAATTCCAAAAGCCCTCCACACATTTTGGGATTGAACAACATCAATCACTGGGTGACAATCCCAAGTGGAACATCTCCCCTGCCAGGATGAATGGCTGCTTCTGGTTTTTTTTTTTTTTTTTCGCCGAGAACTGATTCTTTCCCCATTGTTTTCGTGCAGAAGGTTGGCCCCTCTTTCCTCCCACAACTGTTCTCAAGCCTCTTCAGAGACAGTCTTTCCTACAAGATGGCCCGAACCACTGGGATTTCTTGCTTGTCATCAGAACAGAAGCCAAATTAGAACACCAGGATTTAAGAGACCAAGCTAGGATGACTGTGGCGGCCAAGGAAGGGGAGATAATAGAAGAATGCCAGGATTCTCAGCTGTACTGGTACTATTCCAGTTTGAAGAAGAAAGGAGGGCTTTGGAAGAAGTTCATCCAGATCAAATTTTCCCCAGACACCGACTCATTCTCCAACACACACGTGAAGTGTAAATGACAGGGGACTGCTAGCACTAGCAGCAAGGGACTGCTATTCGTGAAGGTATTACCTTTTCATTAGGAGGAAATAAAGATTATTCCTTTGGAGTTTTTTGGCTACCTTTTTCTTAGGAGGAAGTAAGGATTATTCTGTACACTTTTTGGTTATTATGGACTCTCATTATTGCCCAAAAGGCCAGAGCCAACAAAACAAGTAGTCTGAAGAGTATTATAGCAAGTTCCCACATCTCACAGGATGACATCACCATCACATACTTGCCAGCAGTGAAAATAAGAAGACTTATAGAGAACGTTAGAGTTGTAGGAATCTTTCACTACTTTTTCTTACTTATAGCCTAATTTCCTTTTGGTTCTAGATTCAACCAATAGCCAGCTTTCAGGGCTGATCTCTATAGTAAGGGACTATACCTAAGCCCACCCCATGCCCCACCCCCACAGCAAGCCACAGTCTAAGCACCTTGATTAATACCATGGCAGTGAATGCAAGCAATGTTAAATGAAAAGGAAAATGAAAATAGCTACTAAGACATTTATAAGACAGACTAGTTACTGCTGCTGCTGCTCAAAAGAATAAATAACCATGATGCATGTTGCTAAGCAATGTTGCATTTTCAGTCCTTAATAACTCCATTAGTAACAAAGGATGACAAACTACACTTTGAGATTGATGAGATGCTTTACCTTGCTTCTGTGAATAATCAGCCTCGGCAACCATGGCTTCCAACACAAAGCAAAAATGATTACCCTTTGTCTCCTGGCTGGGATGCATATTAGAACTCAGTGGTATATGTCCGATTGGAAGGTCTAAGGGCTCTCTGCTAACCCCATTTATCCCAGTGTCTTTAAGTCTTAAATTAAAAAAAAAATAAGTGAATTGATAAATAAGCACACACTCTTTCCCCCAAAAATTCCTCTTCTTGGTTATTATATATGTATATGTAACAAGTGCTTGAAAATTGTGAATTTTAAATACCATATCCTTAAAGATTTGTAATACAATGGTTCATCCTTCTGATTCAAAGATAACACTGCTTTGGGGAATTCTGTGCAAGGTGGCCAACTCTGCAGACCAGTCCCAGGTCCTGGAACTATCGATGACAACTACCCCTTGGTTTAGAGATGCTAGGAAGTTGCTCAGAATAAGCTGACAACTAATGGCTTCTTGCCCCTTTCTCCCAGTTACCCAGCATTCTCTGGCTACCCAGAATTCCCAGTTACCTAATATTCCCCAGTTACTCAACATTTCCTAGCTACTATTAGGCAGAAATAGTCTGCAAGAAAATAATCTCTTCCATAGGATTCTACCAATGGAATATTGGAACTTTTCATCTCCTTAGACAAGCACACTGCACAAGAGACACTATTATCGGATAGAGCAGAGCCTGGGGCCAGACTTTTTCAGGTAGATCTCAACTATGTAATTTCCCACTGAAGTGACTTGGAGCAAAGTAATATCTTCCTGCCCCTATTTGCAATGATTAACTAAGTGGAATATGCAAAGTGCTTAAAACAGTGCCTCCTTCTGGCATCTTTTGGCTCTGGAGCAGAACTATATAAGCGTTTGCAAAAATCTTCAAATACCTCCCTGGTCAAAACAAGCAAATAATTCTGTTTCTAAAAGGAGAAAAAAGCTGACTCCAGAATTCACCCTTAGGATCTTTATTTGCTGCTTTTATATTTCAGAGGAAGCCACTGATCTAAAGAAGCTAGAAATTGCCAAAATATGAATTCCTATAACATCAAACTGTTACTAATTATGGTTCTGGTCACATGCCATATGTTTCCCAGAAATAACAAACGTTCCATGGAAAAATAAGTGGCTAATAACGGTGGGAAAAACATATAGTAAATTTCCTTGTTTTTCTTGGCTGTTAACTTTAAAATAATGAAATAGTCAATAAAAAGTATGAACATCCAACTGCAGCCACTTTTTACCACTTGAGAAAGATACTCTTGAACTACTGAAAGTTAGAAATCTTTGTTCAAAAAAAAAAAAATGGAAAGAAAGAAATTAAAAGAAATCTGTGTTCCAAGAGCACTGTCAAGTAATTTATTCTGAATCTCTTACATTTTCAATTTTGAAGAAAAAAAAAAGTTACTCATGTCCCAGGTGTTTTTCCCAGTAGAAATTACAGTGGTGGATGTTAAATTAACTCCATGTGATTCTCATTTTCAGAAATAGAATTTTAAACTGCTGAAGACTTTCAATGTGCCCCCTTGAGCTGCATAAAAGAAAGGCTTTAAATATAGTTTTGTTTTTGTGGGGTTTTTTCTTCTAGAAATACATTTCTCTCAAACAATTTCTCAATATTGCCATTTAACAGGCTAAGTGTTTTAGATTTCTTTTAAACTCCTTTCATTTTTACTTAAGTGAATTTGAATGCAGCGACTTTTTGCAACTATCCAGTGAAAGAAAATTATTGATCAAGTAATCTTCACTTATAAAGGCCATACCAGCGGTAGGAATAAGGAGGTATGTTTTATTTCAGTAGCTTTTATGTGTTTAATTTTTTTAATGTTTATTTATTTTTGAGAGAGAGAGAGAGAGAGAGAGAGACGGAGCATGAGCAGTGTTGATGTGTTAGGCAGAAAGAGAGGTAGATGCAGAATCTGAAAAAGCTCCAGGCTCTGAGCTGTCAGCACAGAGCCCGACACAGGGCTTGAACACACAAAACATGAGACCACAACCTGAGCAGAAGTCGGACACTCAACTGACTCAGCCACCCAGGTGCCCTTATTTCAGTAGCTTTTAAACTAAAGAGCAATATTTAAAATAAATCAGTCTGATATTCTCATTCATTCCTATTTTCTGATACAAGTAAGGCATGATAATCCTGTAGGTGCTAAAAATTGATTGAGATCTGATCCAAGTTACTTGGGAGACAGGTGCTGTTATCTATAGCATGAGACTTCCACATGCAATAAATGTGTTTGCTATGTAACAGGCAATGCCAGGGGCTAGAATTATAATGATGAAAAAAGCAGACCCGGGTCCTGTCCTCATGGAGTTTATAGTCTGGGTCAATGCTCCTTAAAGTGTGGTCTGTGGACCAGAGCCACCCCCATGAACTATTCTTATCAGACTGAAACAGGACAAGTACAGATATTGCAAGTAACTATTCAGACATTTTTTACTCGAGTTGGACATTGCTGCAACATCCAAATAATGTGTGGTCAAGTGGATGCATCTCATGGAATGTGGTATAGATGGGGTATATGCAGAACTTGGGTAGTTAAGTTTCACATGGAGAGATCTAAGTACTAGTCATGGACAAGAGGATACATATTGGCATGTGATGAATAGGAAATTTTAAAAAGCCTAGTCATCCCCATAGATAGTTTGAAAAGCACTAATCTAGTGCTTTCCAAGCATTTATAGGAAAGAGAGAAAGAGGGATGGAAGGGAGGGAGGGAGGGAGGGAAGGAGGGAGGAAGACAGGGGGAGAGAAAGAGAAAGAAAGGGAGAGTTTAATCCCAACTGAGAACATTTGAGAAAGTTCCATGTAAGAAATGATTCTTAAGCATGAATTCGAATTTCAGGGCTTAGAGATCACAGCACAAGAAGAGCTATGAAGGCAGAAAAGTGCAAGGAGATGTCCGTCCTGTTACTCAGGCCACCTAGTTCATTGCTGTCAGAGAGTGATATGGGGACAGGAGCAAAGGGAGGTAAAGAAAATGAATCTCAGGAGGCGGACTGCAGCCAGTTAGTAGAAAGCTTTGAGCACCATGAAAAAGAATAAGAACTTTATTTTTGAGAATTAGTACTTTTTAAATATTCCTGAGGGGGGCCTGGGTGGCTCAGTCAGTTAAGCGTCCAACTTTGGCTCAGGTCATGATCTTGCGGTTCGTGGGTTCAAGCCCCACTTTGGGCTCTGTGTTCACAGCTCTGAGCCTGGAGCCTGCTTCAGATTCTCTCTCTCTCTACCCCTGTCCCACCTGCACTCTGTCCCTCTCTCTGTCTCTCTGTCTCTCTCTCTCTCTCAAAAATGAATAAACATTTAAAAAAAATTTTTTAATATTCCTGAATACAATAGTGACAGGAAACAAAGCTCTATTTTACAAAACAATATATTGGTCTCACTTGAAATATATGCAACATTTTGAGGCAGGAGGCCTTTAGGTAAAATAAATAATTAAGACCCCTGGACGGTTCAGTCCGTTAAGTGGCCGACTCTTGATTTCGGCTCAGGTCATGATCCCAGGGCTCCCGAGTTCGAGCCCTGAGTGGAGCCCTACATCAGGATCTGCACTAACAGTGCAGGGCCTGCTTGGGATTCTCTGTCCCTCTCTCTCTCTGCCCCTCTCCAACTCATGATCTCTCTCTCTCTCTCTCTCTCTCTCTCCCCCTCTCCCTCTCCCTTTCTCTCTCAAAAATAAATATATAAACATTTAAGACATAAATAAAATAACAAAAAGGAATTTAAAAAAATAGTTCCCCTAATGGTGCCATGTATTAGTTACATGTCTAAGTAAATTTATGCAATATTAAGTCTTCCCAGGCACCACAGTGTAGTAAAATACCACTTTAGAAGATCTATTCATGCATGATTACGGTAATTTTCAAATGTCATTTCTTAGCTGAACAGTGGCAGAGAGAACACACATTCTTCCATGTTCAGAAACATTGATTAAACCACAGATATTAAGGGAACATTAAACCAATACACTATTGTAATAACTTACACTAAAATGTTAAGTGCCAGCACCAAAGGACAGAAGAGTGGCACTTTTTTTCTCTCTGTTGTTCTCAGCCTCCCATCAAACTAGAATTGAACTCATTAAATGTGCCTCATTTAAGTTTCTATGTGTCACCTAGAGGCTCTTAATTCTTGCAGCTGAATGCGTTGGAGTCTTTTTAAGATTCCCATAAGCGTATCTTTTAAAAAATTAGGTGATCCACCAAGTAAGTTTTAAACTTTGAGGGTAAAATTTTATACAGTTTTAATAAAACAATCCTCTCAAAGTGTAGGCACCCTCCCCCACAGAAAAATGTATTACCATGTTAGAATTTCACAGGTTTGGCTGAGTAAAAATCTAACTGGTTACCCTTCTAGCTCAGGTTTCATAATATCATTTTTAATTGTGATGTAGGAACTACAGAATTATAAAGACACCATCCTGTTAAACTGAAAGCTATGCATTTAGGATTGCACATGTTTTCGATACAACTGTAATACCAAGCTAGAACACAGGATTGGGAACCAGTGACTATGATATACTAAAGCAATGGTTCTCAAGTGAGTAAGTGAGTTTGCCCCTCCCAAGAGGCATTTGGCAATACTAGAGATGACTGTCATGATGGGGGGGGAGGAGCCGGAGGAGATAGTATTGGTACCAGAATGCTACCAAACATTCTCCATGCATGGGACAGCCCCTCACAACAGAATGATCTGATCCAATGTCAACAGTGCACCTGAGAAACCCAGCACTAAAGGATCACATGAACATTTCCATTACTTTTGGCATATATGGGAATAATAGTTTTGGTTCATACAATCTGAACATCAAAAGTCAGGAAGTTCCTAGGGACTAAAACAGATTATTATTAGGCCTCCCTTTGCTATAATGAACTCTCCTCTCAGTTTTGCAAGTAAGACCCGAAGGTGACCCTTAGAGGTGCCCTGGTTTAGTTCCATCAATGGTGATACTTTATATGCAGATATGCAAACGCTGTCATCAGGGAAGCTTCAAGGAGATCTTCAGAAAAGACAGGCATGACTGAAAATTCGAACAAGGTTCCAGATGTGTATTATTTTCGGAGTCGTAAGGCACTGATGATTTTAAGATGGACCATCAATTAAATAACAGCTTTTGGGAATGTGGCAAAGAAACACCTTTTCTTAAATGTGTACATTGATTGTAGGATGTGAATCTTTTTTTTAGAGATGGTAAATGTGCAAAATTTACAAAATATATTAAGTGTGTAGTAAGATGTACTGAGTTCTTTTTGTAAAAAGAAATAGACTGAAATACTCTCTCTTAGATCCTTCTCGATCAATGTTAGCTTCCATTGTTTTCATTTAAATCTTTGTATTGCTCCCCTCCTGCTCCCCGCACCGGTCCAAGAAGAGGAGGTAAGGTGCCAGGTGGGCTGTGGTATCATGAGATCCTCAGAAACAAGAATACAAATCTCACAGCTTCCCTCTCTTGGAGTTTCACCCGAGTCTTCAACTGTGAGTTGAGTACAATGAAGAACACCCGTGCTAAGCATGGTCTTAGCGCTGCTAGAACATATAACTTAATGAAACAAAGGAATAACTACACTTGGATGCAATACAATAAATATCTGAAATTATTTTTAAAATTCCACCTAAAAACTACCCACACCACTTACACACAAACAAAAACTTATCATAAGACCTATATATTATTTCCTTATTGGCACATTATCTGCTTGTTCCACTAGAATTTAAGATCCATGTGAATAGGGATCTTGTCTCGTGTTTATTGGCTGAATGAGTGAATGAATGAGTGAACATCATCTCACAAAGAGCAGAGTCATTATAAAATTGCAAGCTTCTTTTATTTTCACACCAGTGACACAGGTCAATAGGACTCACTGTGTATAATAAGCTACTCACATTCATTCACTCATGTATTAGTCTCTCATAATCTGTTCCTGCCACCTTTCTAGCTTTCCCTCTTTCTCTCCAGCTACACTGCCCTTGGTTCAGTTCCCAGTAAGCTCCATGTTCCCTGCTACCTGAGGACCTCTGCCCAGAACACTCTCTTCCATGTTCGCAATCTCTTCAAATTTCTTCAGAGAAGTCGTCCCCGATCACCACTTACCTAGATGTAGTGCCTGTGTTTTATGGTCTCAGTTTCCCATGTTTGTTTGTTTGTTTTCCCATCATAGTAATGGTCACATTTGTAAAATGTGTGCAATTATTTCATTAACATTTTCCTCCCATCCCACACCCCTCAACTACAGGCAGAAACCATGCCTATCTTGTTCCCCATGAATATTGCCATCATTTAACACAGGGCCGTCACATAGCCAGTGCTCAGTATTTATCGGGTGAATAAATGAATTATGTTTTTAGGAACATTATGTTACCAGATATACAGGTCTAGGATATACTAGATCATTTTCCACCAGGACTCAAGTTAGTAGGTACTTAATCAACACTTTGGGGCTAAATAGAATCATTTATCTACTGTCATTGAACTACATGCTCCTAAGTCCACATGACACTAATGGAACGTATTGCAAAATTGTTGAGAAACCAACTGCTCTCTTTCTATTCTGTTTTCTACACAGTAATAACGCAGCTTGGTTTATTTATTTATTTTTCAATGAATTTTTTTAGCTGTTTTGCATTAAGAACATGACTGCGTGGAAAATAGTTGTCAGCAAATCAATTATTTGGATGATCAGTATCTGTCTCTATTTGAAAACAGCTGGAAGCATACTTTAATTATCCCCTAGATATCTGGTGTCTTCTACTCTTGGGCTCTGAGATAATTTCTCCCCATGACTGTTCTTGAATGATAGATATTGTGTTGACACAATAGGTGGGGTTTTTTTTTGATAGAGGAGAATTTATAGGTAGATATTCTGTTGACATAACAGATGGGTTTTTTTTTTTTTGATACAGGAGCATTTATAGGAAATTGACAATAAAGAGTGGTGAGCTCCCAGGCTAGAAGGATTAAAATAATATTTGTAAGAGGAGAAGGAAGGATGTGTCTAGTGCAAAAACTATAGAAAAATAGAATTCCATGTAATATCATGTAACTGAGAAACCAGTTACATAGAAAGCCTTGGGGAAGATATGATTTCTTTGGGATCCAGACAAAATGACTCTAGCCTCAAGGAGCTAAAGAGAGACACCCAGATGACAGGAATCAGAAATAATTGTAAACCTGGAGTCTATTCATATACTTCACTTTAAAATAGTTTCTTTACATGTATCTTTCCTACCTATTGCTATCAGGATCTCTGTCACTAGGTAAGGGTACCTGAAATTCTTGAACAAATTCCAGAATGCACAGGAAATGGGGCAGTATTTGCTAACTTAGGCCATCCATTTGGAAAGTCCCAGTTAGGAGATTTGGCCTCTATTCCAGAGGTCATCCTTATCCCGGCCTTGTCCACGCCTCCCTCAAGACCACAGTAGTCTTGAAGCAGGAAGTGGCTCCTTCACTGCCTCAAGACCTCTTCTGTCAATTTCTCATCCAAACTGTCCTCCTCTGAACCTGGAAGATGCCTTGAATCTGCAGCGTCAACTCCAGCGGCCTAGCCTTTCTCTGCTCCACATAAACCAGAGACGAAGTCCAGCCTACCTGGGGCTCACTCACACAGAGAATCCACAGTAAGGAATCACCTGTCTCTGAAATCACAGAAGAGGGACCTGCACACTTGAGGAAGGGCAGGAATGTCAGAAGCTAATCGCAGGCATATGGATTCTCCACACCTCCATGTCTAGGGGAATGGTTGCGTCACACTCCTGCTTTGCTGTCTTTTGGCCAAGAACACATATTTTCCTATTACTCTTTGGTTTGACGTTAGAAAGATCCAAGGAACTAATGCAAGGGTTACTATCGTGTTTATGGCTGTGATAGCCATAAGTACTTCAACCAGATTATCCCAAGACGTAAGAGCCTCTCACCACCAACTTAAATGCTCAATTCTATTTTGGCTTCCACGAGCAATATACTGGAGTTGCGGCTCAGTTCTTGATGATACGAAGAAAGAAAAAATTAGAGTTTGCTTAGCATGACCTCAAATACTTTATTATTGTCCTATGTATCGCATTAAAAGGACTAGCCTACCAGAGTTGGAATACAGACTTTCCCTTTCACATTCTTATTACATCCAGATAAGCCATATTGCTCATCTAATGCCTAAACTTAATGGGGACAAAGGAAGTGGGACGAAAAAAAGCTGAGTACATTTAAATTTCAATTTGCATCAACTTATTTCCCTTCCCTGCAACACCAGGAAAATACACTTGGTTTTGTTCTTACCCACATTTGTTTTATGTTTGCCATTTGTTCTTCGTTTAAAACTGTCTGACCAAGTAAACATCAGATTATATTCACGCCTTATTTACAAACAGCCACAAAAATTATTACCAGGACCTAAGCCATATTACCTTGCCTATAAATCTTGGCTTGGCTCTCATCTGGGGCCATTAGCATATCTTGAAAATTTTCCAAGAACTTCATATATCAGTAGATTTCCTTTCCTGAAAAGCCAATTTCCTAAATATTCAATGAGATGGCTTTCGAGACCCACATCAACAAATTAGGATATTAATCATGGTCCTAACTTAACAGGAAATCCACTATTGCTGGTACTGCCGTCCTAATTGTACCATAATAGAATTTCAAAAGAATTGTTTCTGAATTAAAAAAAAAAATCCCATCTACTTGCTGCACAATATCTTCTTCAATTTTCCATACCAAATGCGTAGATGTAGAAAGTGAGGAACGGCACATACAGGAAGAAAGTCAGGTTTTTACTTCATGATCATGTCCCCTATTTGTTTGTTTTTTAAGTAAATTTCTTACACTTAAATGAGGTTCCCATTTAATCAGAGTCACCACAGAAGAGATTTTTTTAAAAAGTAGAAAGGGTGCATAGTTTTCTTGTCACTAATACACAAATTCATCCGGAGTTCAAGTAGAAATGTACACCTCATGACAAAGCTCTAATGGCAGCTAATAAGCCAGCACGTCTTATTTACCAGACAGCAAACATACAAACCCACAATAGCCTAACTAGGATGCAACATTTTTGCCTTCTGAATCATAACTTAAGAATAATCACAACTTAAAACGCAGACATTCAAGAGGTTAAAAAAAGGAACTCACAATAAGCAGTCAGACAGCGCCTCGGATTGCACAGCCTTCCACAGGATCACGACAGATTTTATCACCAGCAGCTCCGTGGCCCTGCAACTGAGATCACTCATAATTAATGAATATTTTATTTGAACATTTGACAGCTCAGTAAGCAGTTTATGTAAGGCCGTTACTTTTATTTCTTCTGTAGTTGCCTTTGCAAACAGGAAACAGGAAACACACCTTCAAGAACACTGACATATCTCAGCCTAATTGGTCTTTGGCTTAAAGTACCCAGGGGCGAGTCTTGTACCACAGGGGAGATAAGTGCAGTCCCCAAAAGCATGAGACTCAGGTCTTAGCACTTCACAGTTTAAAATCATTTAGATAGATGCTATGCAGTCCATTTATTACAGAGAGAAACTGGCCTTCTCAGTAACATTCAGGCCTCATGGCCTTAATCCTGGAAGGACTATAAACTTTAGAATAAACTTATGTATATACCAATATATATACATATGTATACATATTATATATAATATAATACACACATATGTGTTTACATATGTACATAAATATATACTATATTAAGTAATGCATTATTTAAAACATATATAAGTAATATATTATTCTAAATAATATATATTTAAATAATATATATTAAATATAATATAGTTATATTGTTATGTTATATTATATTATTATATTTATATATTTATAAATATATAATAATATATTTATTATATTTATAAATATAAATATATTATATTTATATAACAGGATTTCCTGTTAAGTTAGGAACATGATTAATTTCCTAATTTGTTGATGATATAAATTAATATACATTAAATAATATATATTTAAAGAATATATTTAAAATAATATATATTTTTTTGCCTAAACCATATATTGGAAACAATCACTCAGGAATCTTTTGGCTACAAATAACACAAACCCCACCTCAAACTCACTGATTCAAATAAATAACAAGACAAGGAAATATTTTGGTTCATTGAGCTGGGGAAAAAAAACGTCCAGGTATACGGTTGGTTTTGGGAAAACAGAGGTTCACCACATCATTTGATTCTCTGGAGTTCTCTTGGCACAGGTATTCTCTGTAGATTGATTTCAACCTCAGGCTGCCTCCTTTCATGGTACAAAAAATACTAGCTGCAGCAATTCAAGACCACTTATGTATCTTTCAAGAGGATAGTGTTAGCACTCTGGCAGTCCCAAATTCTGAGGTCACTCAGATTGCCCATCACTGAATCAGTCACTAATACTTTGCTGAGTGGCTTTAAATTAATCAAGGCTTATCCCTGGAGGTGAGGGTAGAAACGTTCCAAAGAAAAATCGCATGGGAAGTCACTCAAGATACTGGAAGGGAAAAGGGATTATTATGGAGGAAATCAACAAATGTCCAGCACAACAATCTTTGGCAGTAACCTGAAGATTGGTATTTGAGGATGTGCATCCATGAGAACACTGTGTTCTCTAAAGATGTCAACAAGAGAATGAGCTGAGGTTCAAGAGATACTGATTACCCAAATCTTTACATTCAGGTGGGCTTTCTGTTAACATTAGATTTGCTCTTTAAAAACATAGGTCACGAGAGGCATCTGGGTGGCTCAGTTGGTTAAACGTCTGACTCTTGGTTTCAGCTCAGGTCATGATCTTGTGATTTGTGGATTCAAGCCCTGTGTCGGGCTCCGTGCTGACAGTGCAGAGCCTGCTTGGGATTCTCACCCTTTCCCTCTCTCTTTCTTTTTCTTTCTCTCTCTCTCTCTCTCTCTCTGCCCCTCCCATGTGTATGTGCTCTTTCTCTCAGTAAAATAAATAAAAAAGCTTTAAGAAAAAGAATTTAGGTCAGGATACTTCCATTTTGTTTATGAAATACATTTTATAGTGTATGAAGTGCTCCTGCATTTGATTTTGATCTTCCATTTTGACCTCCAAACAACTCTGTCGGGGGTGGGGGAGGAACAGGCGTTCCCAATGGAAGTTTAGAGAATGGGGCAGACACTGCTGGTTACCTATCCAATTCCCAGCATACTGTTTTTCTTTACAGAACCTTGATTTTGTTCAGGGCAGCAATTTGCCCTGTTAAAACCACAGCTAAGGATGGACAGGTGGAACAGCTTGGACCCTGGAGGTGTAAACTAACATTACTGCGTAGGCTTCCTGGAAAAGCTCTTTAAAAAAAAAAAAAATGTTTATTTATTTTTTGAGAGAGAGAGAGACAGATCACGAGCAGGGGAGGGGCAGAGAAAGAGGGAGACACAGAATCTAAAGCAGGCTCCAGGCTACAAACCATCAGCACAGAGCCCGATGCGGGGCTCGAACCCAAGAACCGTGAGATCATGACCTAAGCCAAAGTCAGATGCTTAACTGACTGAGCCACCCAAGTGCCCCCTGGAAAAAGCTCTTTAAAGAGCTCTCCACTCGCTTTTTGCTCTTTGCCCTTCCTCTTCTTCATGCCTGAAACATTGATACAAGGCCAGAGATAGAGACATACTTTGCGGTCATGAAGTGACAAGCATGAAGACAAGAGCCACACGCTGTGAAACCTAAACTGAAAAAAGGAACCACTACACTAGTCCTGGTTTTCCTGCTCCCAGGCTGTTATATGAGGGGAATAAAACAAAACAAAACAAAACAAAACAAAAAACACCTTTATTTGGCTAAGCTGCTGTAGAAGGGTTATTACAGGAGCTGAACGTACTCTGGATACAAGAAGCTTTTGCAACCACGTAATGACAGATCAAGGCTTAACTCCAGGCTCTTGATTCCTTGTCCAGCAATATTTCCCATAAACAGCAGTGCCTTTCCAAAAGCAGAATCTGTACTCTGAATACCACACAAACAGGCATGTTAAATTTATGCTTTCTTTCTTAACAAATAGCTTCTTTAAATGATCTGAGTCATAGTTCAAATGGTGAGAAGAGATTCATTGCTTTTCATTGCTTTTGTTTTTGGTTTCTTTAGCTTTTTAACACGTGACACTCAAGCACTTACAAAACCGCTAAAGCAAGAATGCCTTGGCTACAGTAAAGGAAACCCATCATTTGACCAAAATTTCTTTCAAAGTTGCCTAAAGGAGAATTGGCCATCTTCCCAAATCTCACCATGGTTGAATTTTCTTCCTGGACCTTCTCATGAACTCAGGTATTAAAAGACAAAAGAGGAGCAGGAACTTGGAAATCACCACTCTGTCCTAACAACAAGTAGAATTCAAGAACTCCTCTTGGAGCACGTTAAGATAGGGAAGCACACAGGGCAAACCACTGTCCCCCAGATTAGAGAGATGGACGGATGGCTTCCCTGAGCAGGGACTTACCAACAGCAACCGCTGTAGGAAGCAGTGCTGGGGTAGGAAAACTTGAACTGTAATTTCTGAATTGCTGGAATTTCTGTGGGGACAACTCTGAGAGTTAAAAGCTCTGGGGGTACCTAGTCAAAAGGGAGCTCTCCCAATACTGTGAGATTTACTTGCAGGACATCTACCAGATTCCCACAGTAAATATCAGAGAAAAATCCCCTCCAGCTTCCAGAATGCAGAGGGTGGAAGGAACCATTTTGAAATATGCCAGAGCACTCTGTTCTTTTTCTTTTTTTAATTTATTTATTATTTATTTTGAGAGAGCAGGTTGGGGAGGGGCAGAGAGAGAATCCCAAGCAGGCTCCGAACTGTCAGTGCAGAACCCGATGCAGGGCTTGAACTCACGAACCGTAAGATCATGACCTGAGCTGAGGTTTGACTGAACCACCCAGGCATCCCAGAGCACTCTGTTCTTAGCAAGGCCCACCCTCTGGGTAAACTAGTTAATGAGAGCCTACCCTGCTAGAGTATTATGAGAACCTAACTGACCTGAGAAAGGGAAATACTGAAACCAGTCTCCTCTAGCCTTCAATGTGGGAGAAAGCAAATACTGAACTTCAGTCCACTCCAGCCATCCTGAGAAAAGGGGGAGAAAAAAACTGCAGCACTGTGATGGTCACAGTCCAGAGGCACAGGCTCGCTAAAAGGCTGATCACAGAATGCGTAAAACACCTCCTCTCTCTGAGAACCTCACCACCACATTACTAAAGATCTATTTATAGCAGTTCCTTTCACCTGGTACATTGTATCTGGCTAGCAGGAAAAATTTACAAGGCATACCAAAAGAGAAAGCACTTGCCCGCGCGCACACACACACACACACACACAACCTGAAGAGACAGAGCAAGCCTCAGTACCAGTCAAGGCTGGGAAGTTGGAATTAAAAGATAACAGAGCTCTCACAAAAGGTTGAAATAATTTACTGAGCCAAAAGTCAAGGAGGAATCATACCCAAAGATCAATTCCAGAGGGATTAAGGGCTTAGCTGTAAAAAAAAAAAAAAAAAAAAAAAAGTTATAACGTGGAAGAAAATATAGAACATCTTTCAGACCTCCAAATGGGAAAAGGGTTCTTAAGGCACAAAACTGTTTATTGCAGAAGGAAAGATTGATAAATGTTCCCTACTATAATATTAAGATCTTTGTTTATCAAAAAGACACCTGGGTGGCTCAATTGGTTGAACATCCAACTCTCGATTCGGCTCAGGTCATGATCCCAGTGTTGTGGGATCAAGTCCTGCATTGGGTTCCATGCTAAGTGTGGACTCTGCTTAGGAGTCTCTCTCACTCTCTCCCTCTTCCCCTCTCCCCCATTCATGCATTCTCTCTCTCTCTCTCCCTCTAAAAAACAAAAACAAAAAAAGTATGATAAAGAAAGCAAAAAACTTGCCAACATCTGCCACAAGTTTGCAGCAAGTAAAATCAACAAAAGGCCAGTTTTTAGATTATATAAAGAAATGTTACAAATCAGTAAAAGACAACATAATAGAAAAATGAGCAAAAGATCTGACACACTGTCACAGAAGAGAAAAACAAGAATGGTAAATGTACATATAAAAAGACAAGCAACCTCATTTGTAATCAAGAAAATACAAATTTAGCTGATGGTGGGTGTATTAGTTGATATAAGCCTCTCAAACAATTTAACCTTAACTCATGAAGTTGAATGTTTTCCGTGCCCTCCAACCGAGCAAACACATTCCTACCTATATTCTCTAGAGAAATTCTTGCATAGCAGCGCTGGAAAACAGGCACAAAATGTTTATAACACCTTTCTTAAAAAAAAAAAGCTATATTTAACACAAATGCCCACCAACAGTTAAAGAAATAAACTGAGTTACATACATATAATGAAATATTAGACAACAAGGAAAATGAATAAACCATAGCTACAGGCAACAACTTGGGTGAACTGTAAAAGCACAAAGAATGAAAAAAAGCAAGTATTGGTGACTTGTTTTTATAAATAAAACCCAAGAAGAGCACATACAAACAATATTTTTGTTTAGGTAAGCCTACATCTAATACATTCTTATAGTTACATTTCATTTTATCACACGTGAAGATCTGTGTAACCAGCACTGCAATCAAGGTACAGAACTATTTATCACCACACAGAACATCCTACTACCATTTACAGCCACACCCATCCTCTCAGCTCCCACCCCTTATCCCTCGAAACCACAAACTTGTTCTCCATCTTTCTAATTTTGTTATGTCTAGAATGTTAATAAGTGGAAACATATATGACCTTTTGATGTTGGGTTTTTTAATTCAGCATAATGCTGAATTGAGATCCCAGGCACTGCCTGTATCCAAGTTGTTATTTGTATCAATAGTTGGCTCCTTTTTATGGCTGAATAGTATCTCACCGTTTGCATGTATATTTCACCACTGTATATTTAACCACTATTTATATTTATGTATATTTAACCACTATGTATATTTAACCACTACTGTAGGACGTGTTGGTTGTTTTCAGCTTTTGGCTTATTACAAATAAAGCTGCTGGGAAAAATTGTCTATAAGTTTTTCTGCGGACGTAAGTTGTTTCTCTGGGATAAATGCCCAGGAGAGTGACTGCTGGGTCTTATGATTCAGTTTAGGTTTAGTTTTTAAGAAACTGCCAAGCTATTTTCCAGAGTGGCTGTACCATTTTAACCACCATCAATGAATAAGAGATTCAATTTTGCCACATCTTTGCCAACATTTGGCATTATCACTATTTATTTCAGGCTATTTTACTAGATGTGTAGTGATATTTCATTATGGTCTTCATTTGCATTTCCCTAATACCTAATGTTGAACATCTTCAAGTGCTTATCTGCCACCTATACGTCCTTTTCAGTGAAATGTCTCTTTCTATCTTTTGCCCATTCTCTAATAGAACTGTTTCTTTTTTAACTAAGTTTAGAATTCTTTATATAGCCTAGATTTAAGTCCTTTGTTAGGTACATGTTTTGTAAGTTTTTTCTCTCCATCTATAGCTTGTCTTTTCATATTCTTAACAGAGTCCTTTATAGAGCAAACATTTTTAATTTGGATGAATTTAAATTTATTTTTTTCTTTTAGAAATTATGCCTTTAGTGCCATGTTTAAGGACTCTTCACACAGCCAAAAGTCCTGAATATTTTCACCCATGTTTTCTTCTAAAATTTTTATAGTTTAATATTTTATATTTAAAATTGTTTAAGTTTATTTATTTATTTAGAGAGAGACAGAGACAGCATAAGCGGGGGAGAGTCAGAGAGAAAGGGAGAAGATAAAGAATCCCAAGCAGGCTCTGCACCATCAGCATAGAGCCCAATGTGGGGCTTGAACTCACAAAACTGTGAGATCATGACCTGAGCCAAAACAGAGAGTCACACTTAACTGACTGAGCCACTCAGGCGCCCCTATATTTTATATTTAAATGTATGATCCAATTGGAGTTAAGCTGTGGGGTTTTTAGGTTGAGGTTATCCAGTTGCTCCAGCACTAATGCTGAAAAGAATATCTTATCTCCATTGAATTGCTGTTACATACTTCTCAAAAATCAGTTGGCTATATTTATATGTGACTACTTACAGGTCTTCCATTGATCTATGTGTCCATCCCTCCCTCCGCTATTTCCACAGTCCTCATTATTGTAGCTATATAAGTCTTGAAATCAAGTAGAGTGATTCCTCCCATTTTATTCTTTTTCAAAACTGTTTTAGACATTCTAGTTCCTTTCCCTTTTTGTATAAAGTTTTATTTTATTTTGTTTCTTCATTTTTATCAAGTTTAAACATATTTATTCCAGTATAATTAACATACAGTGTTATGTTAGTTTCAGGTGTACAATATAGTGATTCAACAATGCTATACATAGTGCTCATCATGATAAGCACTATTTCTCCATCATCTATTTCTCCCTTCCCCCCCCATCCATCTCCCCTCTACTAACCCTCTGTTTATTCTCTATAGTTAACAGTCTGTTTCTTGGTTTCTCTCTCTCTCTCTCTCTCTCTCTCTCTCTCTCTTAAACTTATTTATTTATTTCGAGAGAGAGAGCAGGGAAGAGGCAGAGAGACAGGGAGAGAGAAAATCCCAAGCAGGCTCCCTTGGTGTCAGCAAGAAGCCAGATGCTTAACCAACTAAGCCATCCAGGCACCCCATCTCTCTTTTTTCCCTTTGTTCATTTGTTTTACTTCTTAAATTCCACATAAGAGTGAAATCATATGGTATTTGTCTTTCTCTGACTGATTTTATTTCACTTAGCATTATACTCTGTAGATCCATCCACATTGTTGCAAATGGCAAGATTTCATTCCTTTTTATGGCTGAATAATATTCCGTGTGTGTGTGTGTGTGTACCACATCTTCTTTATCCATTCATCTATTGATAGACATTTGGGCTGCTTCCATAATTTGGCTATTGTAAAAACTGTTGCAGTAAACATGAGGGTGCATATATCTCTTTGAATTAGTGTTTTTTTATTCATTGGGTAAATACCCAGTAGTGCGATTGCTGGATTGTAGGTAGTTCTATTTTTAACTTTTTTTTGAGGAAACTTCATACTGTTTTCCACAGTGGATGTACCAGTTTGCCTCCCCACAAAAAGTGCACAAGGATTCCTTTTTCTCCACGTTCTTGCTAACACTTGTTGTTTCTTGTGTTGTTCATTTTAGCCATTCTGGCAGGTGTGAGGTGACACTGTAGTTTTGACTTGCATTTCCCTGATGATGAGTGACATTGAGTATCTTTTCATATGACCATTGGCCATTTATATGTCTCCTTTTTGTGTAAATTTTTAGAGTAATCTTGTCTATATTTACGAAAATCTTTTCTGGAATTTTTGTAAGAATTTCATTAAACCTAAATATCAATTTGGGGAGAGTTGACATATCCACTATGTTGAATCTTCCAATCCATGAATTAGATTCATAGTATGGCTCTTCATTTATTTAGATCTTCTCATTTGATTTCTTTCATCAGCATTTTGTAGTTTTCAGCATACAAATCCTACATGTTATGTTAGATTTACATATAAGTTTCATATGTTTTTGAGCTATCATAAGTGATATTGTACATTTAATTCTAATACCCATGTATACATTGCTAGTATGTAGAAATACAGTTGATTTTTGTTTCTTTTATACCCTTCAACTTAGCTGAACTTACCTATTAGTTCTAGTGTTTTGTAGATTCCACTGGATTTTTCTCATGACATCTGCAAACAGAAACAATTTTATTTCTACCTTCTGATCTGTATGCCTTTTATTTTCTCTTCTTAGTTTATTGTACTGTGTAGAACTCCCAGTAGTATGTTGAATAGTTGTAATGACAAAGAACATCCTTGTCTTGCTCTTGATATTATGGGGAAAGAATTCAGTCTTTCACTATTAAATATGCTGTTAGCTGCAGGTGTTTGATAGATATTATGAAATCAATTTTAGGAAGTTCCCTCCTATTCCTATTTTTGAGAGTTTTTTTTTTTAAATCATGAATGGGGGTTGAACTTTGTCAAACACTTTTTCTGCTTCCATTAGCATGATTGTGATTTTTTTCTTTAGATTGTTTATATGGTGGGTTATACTGCTTGATTTTCAAATATTGAATGAGTCTTACATCCCTAGAATAAACTCCACCTGGTCATGGTATATAATTATTTTTATATAATTATTTTTATACATAGCTGAATGCTATTTGCTATTTGTTAAGGAATTTTGCATTTATCTTCACGATAAATTAGTCTCTAGTTTTCTTACATTGTCTTTTTGTAGTTTTGGTATCAGAATAGCTTCATAAGATGAAGCTTTTCTATTTTCTGGAAGAGAGTGATAGGATTGATGTAATTCTTTAAATATTTGGTAGAATTTTCCAGTGAAACCAACTGGATCCGGAATTTTCTGTTTTGGAAGAACTTGTATGAAATGGATTCGTTTCCCAAAAAGCACAAGCTACCACAACCCACACAACAAATACAGATAATTTGAATAGCCTTATACCTAAGAAAATTTAATTAGTAATCTGGAAACTTCTTTCCAAAACAGAAAATGTGTAGAGTTGTTTGAAGTATTCCTTTATTTTTCTTTTGATGCCTGCACGTCTATAGTGATGGTTAGTCTTTTTGATTCCAGATACTGGTAATGTGTGTCTTCTCTCTGTCAGTGTTGTTGAAGGCTTATCAATGTTGTTGATCTTTTCAAAGAATCAGTTTGGGCTTTAATCTATTCTCCCTATTGTTTGTCTCTTCAATTTTATTGGTTTTTGTTCTTTATTATTCTTTCTTATGCCTGCTTTGGGTTCATTTGCTCCTTTTTACAAATTAAAAAAAAAAAAAACTAGTTTCTGGGAGCACCTGGGTGGTTCACTCAGTTAAGCATCTGACTTCAGCTCAGGTCACAATCTCACGGTTGGTGGATTTGAGCCCTGAGTCGGGCTCTGTGTTAATAGCTCAGAGCCTGCAGCCTGCTTTGGATTCTGTCTTTCCCTCTCTCTCTCTGCCCCTTCCTCACTTCTGTTCTCTCTCTCTCTCAAAAATAAATAAATAAACTTAAAAAATAGTTTCTAGAGATGAGAATTTCAATTATTAACTTGAGACTTCTCCTCTTTCCTAACATACTTAGTGCTATAAAATTCCCTCTCAGAACTGCATTAGCTGAGCCTCACAAATTTTGTTATGTTGTATTTTCATTTTCATTTACTTCAATGTATTTTTAAAAATTCCCTTAAGAATTCCTCTTTGACCCACAGATGTTTTAGAAGTTTGTTGTTTCAGTTCTAAGTACTTAGAGATTTTCCTGTAATGTTTCCATTATTGATTCCTGGTCTGATTCTGCTGTAGTCAGAGAATACACTGTATGATTTCAATTCTTCAAATTTGTTGAGGTTTGTTTTATGGATTATGGCCTATCCTGGCATATATTTTGTGGCACTTGAAAAGAATGTCTTTTCCCCTGTTGCCGGGTGGACTATAAACATAAATCAGATCTGGTTGACTGATCATGTTGCTGTGTTCTCTGTACTGGCTGGTTTTCCATCTAGTTGTTCTATGAATTGTTAAAAAAAAGGTGTGTTGAGGTTTCCAACTCTAACTATAGAGTTGTCTATTCTTTCAGTTATCAGCTTTTGTTTCACATATTTTGCTCTGTTTGGTACATATTTAGGATTTGTGTGCAAAATATTATGTTTGCTATGTCTCTTTGGTAGATTGACCCTTTTATCATTATGTAATGTCCCTCTGTCCCTGGTCTTTTTTTTTTTTTTTTCTTTTTTGCTCAGAAGTCTTCTTTATCTGATCTTAATATAACCATTCTTGCTTGCTTCTGATTAATGTTTGTATGATATATCTTTTTTCTATCTTTTTACTTTCACTCTCCTATATTGATATATTTGAAGGTAGTTTCTTGTAGACAGCATCTAGTTGGGTCATTTTTTTTTTTTTTTAATTTTTAAGTAAGCTCTATGCCCAATGTGGGGCTTGAACTCACAACCCTGAGATCAAGAGTCAAATGCTCTACCAACTGAGCCAGCCAAGCACCCAAGCTGGGTCATTTTTTTAAATCTATTGTGTCAACTGCTTTCTTATAATTTGTATACTTAGGCCATTTACATTTAATGTAATTACTGACATGCTTGGGTTATGGTCTGCCATTCTACTTTTTGTTTCCTGTTTGTTCTTTATTTTCCCTTTCTTTATTTTCATTTTCCAGCCTTATTGTGGATACTGGAACATTTCTTAGAATTTCATTTTTATTTATCTATAGTTTTTTTAGTATATCTGTTTGTATGGCTTTTTAATGGTTGTTCTTCATATTACCCTAAATATATGTAACTTGTCAGCATCTATTATTTTTTTTCATTTATTATTTTTTTTTAATTTTTTAATGTTTATTTGTTTTTGAGAGAGACAGAGAGACAGAGCATGAGTGATGGAATGCCGAGAGAGAAGGAGACACAGAATGTGAGGTAGGGTTCCAGGCTCTGAGCTGTCAGCACAGAGCCCAAGGCAGGGCTCGAAGTCACAAACTGTGAGATCATGACTTAAGCCAAAGTTGGACACTTAACAGACTGAGCCAACCAGGTACCCTGTGAGCCTATTGTTTTTAATGTTATACCAGTGCAATTAGATTCCTTAACTCCCTTTACATCATTATACTCTCTCTCATTTATAAAATAACTTTTTTTTTAAGTTTATTTATTTGAGAGAGAGAGAATGTGCATGAGTGTATGTGGGGGGGGGGGGGGGCAGAGAGAGAGAATCCCAAACAAGCTTTGCACTGTCAGTGCAGAGCCCAACTTGAGGCTCAAACTCTCGAATTGTGATATCATGACCTGAGCTGAAAGCAAGAGTCGATACTTAACTGACTGAGCCACCCAGGCACCCCTAAAAAATAACTTTCTTAAACATTTCTTCTACTACACTGAGTTACATCAATGTTAAAATTTTTGTTTCAATCATCTAATTTAGAAAACTAAGAGGAGAAGGAAGCTTATTGTATTTATCCCTATTTTTACTCTTTGTTTTATTCTTTCTTCCATACTGATGTTCCCTCTTCCATCATTCCCTTTTTGTTTAGAGAAATTTCCTTTAGCTATTTTTTTAAGATGAGCCTACTGGTGACACATTACTAGGTATTCCTTCAGCTGAAAATGTCTATTTCCCCTTCATTCCTGAAGGATGTTTTCATTGCTTGGGTTGACAGTTCCTTCAACATTTGAAAATATTCTGCCTCTTACTTCTGGCCTCTATGGTTTCTGATGAGGAATTCACTATCTAATTGTTTCTCCTTATAGATAAGGTCTCATTTCACTCTTGCTGCTTTCAAATCTTTTCTTTGACTTTATTTTTCAGAACTTTGACTAAGATGTATCTTAGTGTGGATTTTTTTAGGTTAATCCTGTTTGGGGTTTTACTCAACTTCTTGAAACTATAGGTCTGTGTCTTTTACCAAGTTTGGAAGACTTTCAGCAATTGTTTCTTCAAATACTTTTTTGGTCTCATCTTCCTCTTTCTTTCCTTCTAGCATGCAGATGATACACATGGTATACAATTTTTATATCCCTTTGGGTCCCCTGAGGCCCTGTCTCCCCACCCCCACCCCCCAATTTTGATTCTATTTTCTCTGTTATTCACATTGGGTAATTTATTATTATTTTTTTCATTTTTATCTATTTTTGAGACAGAGAGAGAGAGAAAGAGAGAGAGAGAGAGGTGGAGAGGCAGAGAGACAGGGAGATACAGAATCCAAAGCAGGCTCCAGGCTCTGACCTGTCAGCACAGAGCCCAATGCAGGGCTTGAACCCAGGAACTGTGAGATCATGACCTGAGCCAAAGTCAGAGGCTTAACCTACTGAGCCACCCAGGTGCCTCAGATTGGGTACTTTCTATTATTTTATGTGTAAGTACACTGATTCTTTCCTTTGTTTCTTGTATTCTACTGTTGAACCCACTCATTAAACACTTTTTACTTCATTTATTATATTTTTCAATTTCTAGGAAACTGAAAAACATAGCAAAATTTAAAAAGAACACAAAAATCAAGCCAAAACATTTTTTTTTGATGTTGCAAAGGGAAGCAACTCTTTTCTGCTTCCTAAGAAACGAATACATTGATGGGGAGACAAGGGGTTGAATGACCATGCAGACTGATACGACTCGCACTTGGAAAGGTCTTGCTTTCATTCAACATCTGTCTCTAGAACATGTCCTGGGAGTTCCTCTCCAGAAAAATGTGGCTGTTCTGGGCATAACTGACTCCCAGAGACAGGGCAGGCAGTTGAGGCAGGAACAAGCAATCTTTCAGCATTAAGCTGTAAAATACTACAGTACTGGGTGCTACAGAGCTTTCTTCCTCTGGCCTTTTCTTTTCTGTTTTTATGTATATATGTATGTATGTATGTATGTATGTATGTATGTATGTATGCATGTATATTTCAGAGAAAGAGAGCTTGAGCAGAGGGGAGAGAGGCGGAGAGGGAGAGGGAGAGAGAGAGGGAGAGGGAGAAGGAGAGGGAGAGAGGGAGAGAGAGAGAGAGGAAGAGAGGGAGGGAGGGAGGGAGGGAGGGAGGGAGAGAGAGAGAGAGAGAGAGAGAGAGAGAGGATCCCAAGCGGGCTCCATACTCAGCACAGAGCCCAACACTGGGATCATGACCTGAACTGAAATCAAGAGTCCATCACTCAACCAACTGAGCCACCAGGTGCCCCTTCTAGCTTTTTCAATCCCACCTCACCACTTCCTATTTTAACCCTTCTGCTCCCTCAGATCCTTTAATCTTTGCATGTATTTTTATACTTTTCTCTCCTCTGGCATCATCTTCCTCTGGCATCCTGCTTGTTCACCTGGTCGCCAACCCTTTTGGTGTGTATTATGGCATTTTGTTCATGTGTTGCTTCTCTGACCCAGCTCCTTGACTGGGGCTCTTGACCTGGCTAAATACCACCTACACATTTTAATGGGTTCACTTTCAACAATGCTTATGTTGCTCTCCAAAGCTAATGGAATACAGATCTTTCTTTCTTCTCTTCAAGGTGGGGGTGAGGGAGACTGATTTTCAAGCCTCCTCTCTCTAGGAGATGTTTCTATGTGATCACCAGCTGCTTCTTGTACACGGTTCTTCCATACCAAACCCAGCACGTGGAGGCAGGAAGAGAAATGGGTAGGAGGACAAATTAACACTGAAAAGCTTGATAAATACTAACAGCAAATACTAAAAATAACTAGGCAGAAGCAGTCTACTTTTAGGAATTTCATTTGTGCCTTTGTGCTGGGGGCGAGGAGGAGGGAGAGAGAGGGCTGTGGAAAAGGGACTGGAAATGTTAATGTTCTCTGGAGGTGGAGGCACTAAGAATTCCCCAGGCAGACAGCACCACCCCACCCCCTCCCTGAAATAACTCTTTCTCAGCTTTCTCAGGCTTCCACAGCTCTGCAAATGGCTCCCTCTTTGTGCTGCAAATGGCATGCCTGTTTTTGACAGCAGAGAGGAAAAGCAGCTAAGAGATTCCAGGCTGCTGTGCTCCTCAACTTCACCTTCTCACTATTGTAGAATAGCCTGGCCATCTTTTGACCTCAGTCCCAGAGAGCAGAGGGTAGTTGGGAACAGTGCGTGCCACCTGTATGTCTCTGAGGGTCTGGTGTGCTGGGTGTGACATGGCAAAGCTATTAATCCCACATGACACAATCTGCATGGTAGATCTCACAGAGTAGGAGTTCCACATGTCCCCCATAAAGGCTTCTGCTGGATACTCCTACTGCCCCCTTCTAAGATTGGAGACACAGATAAACAATCCTGATCCTTTCATGGCCAGGATCTCCTGGTCTAATAAAATGGAGGAAAGTGAGTCTGTTAAATTCTGTTTCTGTCATTTTCCCCTCCTTGGTGAGAAATTCAATTACACTACGAATTAATATGGATCACTAGCGCTGAAGGAAGATACAACACGAGGAAAATAAATGGTTCCCACTTAGATGAGTTACATGCACTTTTGAGCTCTTCATCATATCTGTCCCATGCAAGCAGCAGAGAGGGAGTATCTTGAGCCTGAGTCTTCCCCTCCCGCTCCCCTAATCCCTTCTCCATAACATGTACTTGATAACACAGAGAGCAAAAAGAAATAAAAACCTTCCTTCTTCTTCCCTACTTCCAAAATCTCCACATCTTTATCTCCCCCTCCTTCTTTCATGGCTTGGATGAAGAGGGAGCATCCTCCACGCAAAGGTTAATCCCTCCATTTACATCCTGATTCTCCCCCTCCAGCATCATCCACAACTCACTCCATCCCTTAATCCCATCACCCCTCTTACATCCTCAGGATGCCACTACCCTGGGCTCCTCAGAGGCTGGCAAACAGCCTCGGCCTCTCTAATCCTGAAAACCTGCCTTCCATTTTGTTATTCTTTACCATCTCATATCTCTCCTTCTGTTCTCCATCACAACTCCTAAAAGAGAGATCTACGCAGATTACTTCCATCTCCCTTACTTTATTTACTCCTTAACCCGTTGCAACCAGACCCCCATCTGCTTTCTCTAAGGTCCCTAATGATTTCCACGTAGCCAAAAGCAATGGTCTTGACCTTTCTGTTCAGCTCTTCTGAAAACACTCTGCCTTTGGATTCCATGATAGTACAATATCCTAGCTTTCCTGGGTCCTATCTGTCTCTCCCTAGGCTCTTCTACCATCTTTTCCTCTTCTGACCATCCCATAATTATGGGCAGTCCCCACAGGCAAAGATTGCTAGATTTAGCAAATAAAAATACAGAATACCCAGTTAAATTTGAATTTCAAATCAACAACGTATATATATTTTTGAGTGGAAGTGTACCTAAATACTGCAAGGAACATTCTTATACTAAAATATGATTCTTCGTTGATCTGAAATGCAATCTTAACTGAACATCTTGTATTTTATCTGGCAATTCTACCATAGTTGTTTCTTCAATGCTCATCTCTTCTAACTTCCTCCCTTATGAGGTTTTTGATGCTCAGGCTTCAATGATTACCTTTTATCAGGTAACTTCTAAAATTTCATCCGCAGCAGTTTCCCCTCTCTCCCTCCCTCTTCTCCCTCTCCCTCTTCCTCTCCCTTTTCCTCTCTCCCTCTCGCATGCATTCCTCTGTTCTCTCCTGGGTATTTTATAGTATATTCAATTTATTTTATATAAAGTCAAACTTATTATTTTTGACCCCAAAACCTCTTCTACCTGGCTTCTCTATTTCTACTAATACCTCCTCCGCCCTCCCAGCCACCTCAATTACAAATCCAGCAGTCCTCCCTAGTCAAGTGGCTGAATATTGGTTAATGTTACTACTCTCACTGGCATCATCAGATCTTTTTTCCCATTAACATGGATACTGCTAATAGAGGCCCCTGTCATCTCTATAGGACTTATATAAACCATACTTGGTTGGTGAAATCATCTTCTGATTAGTCCCCCTACTTCTATTCTCATTCACCTTCCACTCTTCCACACTCAGTTCATATCCTAATTAAAGCACAGGTGTGGCTATGCCATTTCCTTGATTAAGGAAGCTTCTAGTGGCTCCTGGTTAAAATTCAAACTCCCTAGCCAGCATTCAGGGCCTCCCATAAGTTGATTTTTCTCCTCTTAGTCTCCCTGTCATCTCCTCTATGCACCCCAAACCTCAGACACATCAGAACACCATGTCTGGGGGTTTCCTATCTCTGCTCACACTCAAACTTAGAAGTAGACTACTTTGAGCATGACTCTTACAATTTGTGCATAAATGGGTGTTCACTAAATACTGTTGAATTTGTGAAATCAGCTCTAAGTTATCCATATTAACAGAAATTAAGTAATTAAATCCACAAACCATATATGTGATAAAACAAATGAATTCACTTTTCTACAAACCCATTTTTTTCTTTCTACCAATTAGGGGCAATGTCAAGCTTGTATAAACATCTCATGCCTTGTGATGTCAAGTCACAACTGGACTCTGATAGAGGACCTGAAGGGGCACAGACAGACAGAGATCTCACCTATTCTCTGCTGCCTCTCTTGACTTACTTTTTGAACTCTGATACCTTCTCAATATCCCCCAGTTCTTACAAATGAAAGGTAATATTCTCTGTAAATGTACTTGAATTCTCGGTTACATAAATTTCCAAATGACAGTATATTCTAAACTGTCGCCAACCCCACATACTGATCCAAAAACATCTGAGTGCTTTGATAAGCTGAATCAGAGGTCTACATCAGACCAGACAGTAAAGGTTTTCAGCTTTGCAAACCACATGGTCCCTTTTGCAACTACTCAACTCAGCCATTGTGTCCCCAAAGCAGCCACAGACAACACAAAAACAAATGAGCAGGTCTGTGTGCCAATAAAACTTTTCCTACAAAAACAGGCAGCTGGACTGTGGGTCATTGTTTGCTGACCTTCTGACCTCAATTAAGTTCCTGATGAACCATTTACTTCATGTTTTCTTTCCTAAGTATATCTCACTATGGTAGTCACTTGATTAGAAAGAAGGCTGGAATTTCATCTGATATAGTCTTTTCTTTTTTCACAAAATTATACTTAAACCAAAGCCAGGACCCCAGAGTGGGTGAGGGGAAACAGGATGTGGGGTCCTGAAGCCCACTCTGGAACTCTCCTCCCAGCTGAGTGGACACCACCCCAGGGTGGCGGCAAGATGAGGCTAATGGAATGGGTAGCACACTCTCCTTGGGCACAAATCTTACAAAGGCACCAAAAAACTCAGCAATCAAAATAAATAATACTTTAATGCAATATTTTTGAAAATCAAAAACATCTACAATAAACAAAATATCAACGGTTTAAATAAAGACAGGATTACAATTACTGATTTTTTTTCTTTTGTCTCAGGCTCTAATATGACTGTGCACAACACTGTTTCTGATCTTATCTTTATGTAAAATGTTGATAGTGTGTTCGTCATGATTTTTTGCATGAATTTTAATTAAAAAATATTGTGTTTAACATTATTTACCTTGATTATGGAGTTCTACAGTGCCCGCTTCAATTTTGTGCCAAAGCGAGTGCCCCATTCACCTCCCTCCCCACCCCTTCAAATCAAGCCCATGTCACCTTTTGCACTATCAGAATCCATGACCATTTTAGAGAATGATAGACATCTCTTTAATGTTACCTTTAAACTAGATCATTCCTCTTGGCTGCTTTGATACCATCTTGATGGGGCGCCTGGGTGGCGCAGTCGGTTAAGCGTCCGACTTCAGCCAGGTCACGATCTCGCGGTTCGTGAGTTCGAGCCCCGCGTCAGGCTCTGGGCTGATGGCTCGGAGCCTGGAGCCTGTTTCCGATTCTGTGTCTCCCTCTCTCTCTGCCCCTCCCCCGTTCATGCTCTGTCTCTCTCTGTCTCAAAAATAAATAAAACGTTGAAAAAAAAATTTAAAAAAAAAAGATACTATCATGATTACTGGATCTGCCACCTACACAGGTAGATTTGATGCACGTGGAAAATCTTGGGCCAGACTCTCTAGAGTCACTTTTTTTTTTTAACATTTATTTATTTTTGAGAGACAGAGAGAAACAGGGCGTGAGCAGGGGAGGGCCAGAGAGAGGAAGACACAGAATCTGAAGCAGGCTCCAGATTGCGGGGCTCGAACCCACAAACTGTGAGCTCATGACCTGAGCTGAAGTCAGACGCTTAACCAACTGAGCCACCCAGGCGCCCCTCTCTAGAGTCACTTCTTAAGGGACATATTAAGACGAGAGGGAATAACATTTTATTAAACACATACTAAGTGCCAAGTGGCACTATGCTAAGAAACTTTACACCCATCATTTCATTTAATCCTTATGACAATCTCATGAGGTTTGATTCTACTCTTTTGCCTTCATGATGAAACAGAGGCTCAGATAAAATGAGATTATCAAAAATACTAAAGCCAGGCTGAAGCCTTCTGCTACCTCACATTATCTGTCAAGAAGCTGACATTTTGGACATGATTAAGGCGCTTTATTGCCTTCCTACCTTACACTTGTACAGAATCACTCTCATTTATAAAGAGCTTTCAAATGCTTCGTCTCATTTGAGCTTTACAATAATCCATGAAGGTAAAAATCTCATATTTTTAGATATTCTAGCAGGAACTCATCAAGTACATTTTATGAGTGAGAACATAGAAACTATAAGTAACATAACCCAAGGTCACCAGCTAATAAGTAGCAAAACTAGAATTAAAAACCCAGATCATCTGAGGCTTGGTGAGTTTTCATTACCTCTTTTCCACTCCAGAGGAACACACCCAGCATAGGTATCTTTGACCCAATACCATCCATGTCCATATCACAGTGAGTAACTTGAGGAATAATATCTGAGAAATTTTGATCAGAGGAAATCAGCATTTAAGGGAAGGAAGCTAAAGCATGGAGCACTGTCTACCCTGATGAGGAAGAGCTGAGGAAAACAGGGGCATCAGAAACAGAGAAGGATACCTAGGGAGTGGGGGGTTTAAGGGAATGTAGGGGGTGTTAGAAGGATGGCACCATGAAGAGGATCCGAAGCAAAGCCAACCTTGGCCGGCGTCACCTCTGACAAAGGTCATTTCCTCTTGGAGCTTGGAGCCATTGTAATTATAATCAAAGCAATTGTAATCAAAGCAACTTCTGTTCAAACCCCTAACCTTTCTGGATTCCATGCTTCAAGAAAGCAAAGGAACAATTTCCAACTTGCAGTTGTTCCACATGCCGCCATGATTTTGTCATCAAGAGGAGCATCACACAGAACACTGTGGAGACCATTCAGATGGGGGAAATAATCAACCCAAAGTGAGGACAGGATGCAGGAACAGAGAAGAGCGATGCAAGACATTAGGACATCATTTCCAACCCAAAGCTGGGGAGAAAATGGCAGGCACTCTATTTTGGAAAGAAATCACATTTCATGTTATTCCAGGCAACTTCCAAGGAGGCATCAGCCCATGTGACAGGTCACACCTGATATTATATCTCGGTAACAAGATGCACAACAGGCAGTCTCAAGTGTTTAAAATAGTTGAATGTGCAAAATTTCACAGTCAGTCACAAGTTCATAAGAGCTGTGTGCCTCTTTCACTGAGGAGATGCCACACCATGCTGGGATTCCACAGGGCAACATGGCTTCTCCATTCTTCAAAATAGAGCAGCTCAAACAATGCTCTGGCAATTTTTAACCACACAGGAATAGAAACACCCCAGGCAGAGTGTGAGAGACCAATCTTGTAAACAGCAGGATGGCAAGGTATAAACAAGAATCAAGGAAGACATACAGATTTAAAAAAGTCATCGCTTTTGACAAGGACAATAAGATGGGAATAAATTCAGGCCCAAATATCATGGAACGACAAAAGCTCAGAGAAGCGCTAAATCACAAGCCAGGTGGCGGCAGGAATTTGCAATGATCCATTCCAATCTGCCAACTCGTCCCTTTTGGCACCAGGCTAGATTGCACAGACTCCTCTTCCAGTTTCACATGCTTAGGGATTGTTTTTTGGTTTTGGTTTTTCCTTCCATGAAGCACAACCATCATTTTCAAGGCTGGTGCAACTTTCCCAAGTCACATCTTTCTTCTTCCCTGACCCCACAAACAATGTTGTTTTGGACAACCACAAACCACACTAGTCCCCTCTTTCATTTGACTGAGTCATTTTCTTGCATGCAGAGAAAATAGGTTCATAAACTTATATTAAGTCTTAGTGTATCTTTTATATGATCACTAGTGTACTACAGCAAAACACTAGCATCTTCTATCCTTTCCATCACTCTACCAATAATTAAGCACTGAGCACATACTCTCAACAGTGGCCTGGGGATAACAGAATGAGCTGGGTCCTGGCTTTGAGGACCACACAGTCCAATGGAGGAGACAGAGTCTGAAACAAACAATTCAGAGAAGGGGTGAAGTTACCCTACCCATCCTCTGTACAGTAACAACGTTGGGAACACAATGCATGGGTTCCACTGATACTTTTTCCACTCCCCAGTAGGCTGCTTCTAAGCCAAAAATGCCTCTGCAGGCAAACTGATCAGAGGATTATGTACCTAAGGCTAAGTAAGCACAGACAGACACTGAACAGCACTCATGTTTTCCTATGAGGACAGGAAGTCCTTTCTAGGACGTTCTCCTCCTTCAATACCGTGCTCTACATACTTGTTCTCAGCCTCAGACCTCCAACAGCCTTGGTTGGACTTACAATCCTCCCTAGCTCTAGTTGTTATCATTATTACTACTATTATTATTATTTTAAATGTTTATTTATTTTTGAGAGAGAGAGAGCACACGAGCAGGGGAAAGGCAGAGAGAGGGGACAGAGGATCTGAAGTGGGTTTTGAGCTGACAGCCGTGAGCCCAATGTGGGGCTCAAACTCACAAACTGTGAGATAACGACCTGAGCCAAAGTCAGACGCTCAACCGAGTCACCCTGGCACCCCACTCTAGTTATTATTACTGATGGCTCCCATGTTATGCATGTTTATTATGTGCCAAGAATGGCTATACTGTAGCTGGTTGAACTTTCATAACAACCTTGGGATGGGTTTTGTTTTAATGTTTTTAAGATTTTATTTTTAAGTAATCTCTTAAAGATTACTTAAAAATGCAATGTGGGGCTCAAACTATAACCCTGAGATCAAGAGTCACATGCTCTACCAACTGAGCCAGCCAGGGGCCCCTCAGGATGGGCTTGGTTACCCTGGTGTTACAGATGAAAGAAATGAGCCTCAGAAAATTTTAGAAACTTGCACAAGGCTACAAAGCTGATGAGTAGAAAAACTGAGATTAGAAGCCAGGACCATGTGATTAGAAAGGTTCTTAAGCTATATGCTAGTCTGCCTGTAGGCACATGTAGTCCAGCTCTCCTGCTAGGTTATTCACACCGTAAGGACCGAGGTTAACATTTCCATTTTTTAAATAGTCCCTAGGCAGGGTGGGAATGGGAGCAGAGTAGGCATCTACCTGTGTGATGTGACTCAAGGGAAGCCAGACAAGAATGGGTTAAAAATATTCCCATTGTTCCCTATCACAGTGCCTGGAATTTCAACACTGGAGGACATCATTTGGGGCCTTGAAGTCTTCCTCTATAAGAACATGATTGCCCTAAGAAAAGTCATACTTGGCTGAGACCTCAGTGAGGTTGGGGCTCTGGAGAATGAGTCATAGGAGAGATGCCTGGACAGGAGCCTGGCAGCTCTGGGAATGGGCAGAGGGGTCCAGAGAGGAGAATGGGAAGGTCTGAAGATGGGAGTAGACATTTGGCTTGACTGACCCCACCTTTGTGACTCCCAGCACAGAGTGAGGCAAATAGAAGGTACAGAATTCTCTTGATTTGAGGAAATACTTTTTGATCAGGCGTAAGAGTTAGAGGCATGGGATATGGTGGCAGGTAGGCCTCAAGTGCTGAGGGCCATGAGCCTTGTGAAGGCATAAAACACAAGAAACCCTTGCCCTCAAAGAGCTTATAGTCTCCTTGTAGAGAAAAATTATCAACAGCGAACAATGGGTAAGTAAGACAAGATAGGAATGACCAGGCACAGAAAATATGTGTAATAGGAAACTCAGGAAAAGAAGAGCGCAGTGTGGGAGGAGGTAGTTTCAGCTTCACGGGGGTACATGGGGCCCCAAGAACAGTACCAAATAAAGAGATAAATTGGTAAATGCCTGGCTTATGTCAAAAGAAGACCAAGTTGGCCACAACCAATTGCTACCTCAGCACTCCCAAACAAGGAAATCCAACCTGGATTCAATCACCATGATGCAAAATAATGTTAAGATGGTCTAGAAACCAAATCTGAAGACAGAGCATACAGAGATACTATTTAGAAAATAAGCCCAGCTTTTTAAATGAAAGGATCTAATGGTTGCTCCAATCAATAAATAAGTCCAGAATTTCAGTAATAGGTGAAAGTATCTAGACTTATATATTAAAACTGATGGCAAAGGCAAGTCTAAGCCCTTCTAATACTGAGGAAAAGAGATCTGATGACTACCATGGGCCTAAAACCTTGGCAAATTCCAAGACCTACCACTAAATTCAGCTCTGATAAAGAATGGCTTTATCCTGTGACCTTCAGTAAAAGCCAAATTCTCTTCTTCTGGGCTTTCACTGAATACTTCCTTCACAATCAGGAAAGGTTACTTCTATTTACTCTAACATATTTGGTATTTTTTTAAAGATCCCTTTACTTAATTCCCACAAAGAAAACAACCCCGAGGAAGAAAGCAAGTAAGCTTTGACCTTTATATGCTAAATGAGTTATTTTACCAATAGCTACAGGTGAATAACAACCCTTTGTACACCTTGCACAAGAGAAACCAACAGCTTACAGCCTAAGGCTTAGTTGTGAATGAGCAGTGAAAACAGAAATGTAGGTAGAAAGAGACTTGAAAAAGAGGTAAAGGGTAAAAAAGGAGGAATCACAAGAAAGCCTTCCTTTTTTGAGTTTCTTCATTGAATTATTGCAATATATATATTTCCTTTTCATTTCAGCTTTGTTGTTAATAAGCCTCATTTCCACAAGTTGCCTATTTTCTTCAAGGTGGCTACATATCTGAGATACAATCAACAAAGGTCTCTGGTTCCATCAGCTAATAGGTTTGTATTATCTCTGTGGAGATGTACAGATACAGTGATCACATTATACAAACCCACAATTAGACACAGGGTCTAAAAAACGATACCTGTGCTTTATTTCCAAACGCAAGCAGCCATTTGGCAAATATTGTTCCAATGCCTAAATGTTAGGATTTCTGGAACATTTGGTGTTATGAGAAGCCATCAGAAAAAAATACATATATTTTTGAGTTCCTGAAAATCTGGGTGGTGACTACTATACTGGAGCAAAATGACGACAGCAGTATTTCTGTATTTAACATTTTATAAGAAAAGGATTCAGAATCCATAAAAAGAAATCAGCGAAAATGAATATTTAATATATTTAAAATACACAAATTTATAAGCAACATGTAAAATGTAAAAATTATAACCTAAACAGTATCGGACTATTAGTAATTATCAGTAGACAGAGGTGCCTTGGTAGCTCAGTCAGTTAAGTGTCTAACTCTTGGTTTTGGCTCAGGTCATGATCTCATGGTTTGTGAGTTCGAGCCCTGCATCAGGCTCCATGCTGACAGTGCAGAGCCTGCTTGGGATTTTCTCTCTCTCTCTCTCTCTCTCTCTCTCTCTTTCTCTCTCTGTCTCTATCTCTATCTCTCTGTCTCTCTGTCTCTCTCCCTCACTCCCTGCCTCTCCCGTGCTTGCTCTCTCTCTCTCAAAATAAATAAACTTAAAAACAAACAAAAATAAGTATCAGTAGACATAATTTAAAAACCTAAGTATTAAAACACTAAACAGTCTCAACAATGAAAAAAATTAAGTCATAAAATGTTGAAAATAAGATCGTATTATTTAAACTTTTATGAGACTTCTTAAAATGCAGAAATGTCGTCAAAATTTTGTCCAAATTGCTTCACTGCTAACAAAAAAGAAAACACTAGTTAGGAAAATGGTGATGTATTTATGAGCTATCTCCAAATATTTTTTTCTGGCTCCTTCGTCGTAAATAATTATAAGTCTCATTTGATAACTTTGATGAATATTTTTAAACTTCGAGGAGTATTTTTAAACATAATTTTGTGTACGGGGGTAGGGGTGGGGATGAAATTTATTTATTTACTTCAAGCTACAGTCTGCCTGAAAACAAGAAGCCAGCATTTCCAGTTTGTTCTCCTCTTTAGTTTGCTCATATATGCCTGGATCTGTTTCAAAACTCTCCTGTTGTAGTGGATATATGCTAAGGTGATCCCTAATGAGTCAGGCCCTAGTATGAGCCTCTCCTCTTTTTTTTCCTTTTAATTTTTTAAAAGTATATTTATTTATTTTGAGAGAGAGAGACAGAGAGAGCAAGCGGGGAAGGGACAGAGAGAGAGGGAGAAAGACAGAATCCCAAGCAGAATCTGCTGACAGTGCAGAACCTCACGCAGGGCCCAATGCAGACGCCCCAACTCACAAACCATGAGATCATGACCTGAGCTGAAACCAAGAGTCAGACACTTAACTGACTGAGCCAACCAGGCCCCCCAAGCCTCTCCTCTTGAGTGCAGGCATAGCCTGTGACTTGCTCCTAGCCAACAGAATACAGCAAAGCCAATGGGAGAGTCACTCTCTTGGTAAGGTTACATTATGGGACCTTCTTAGGGACCTTCTTAGGTCCATCTTAGCCGACTGGAGTAAGACATTCTCCTACTGGTTCTGAAGTCAGCTGCCATGTTGTGACAGGGCCTGTGAGAGACAAGCAGCCACGTGGCCAGGAACTGGGAGTAATACCTAGGTGATGAGAGCACCCACGTGACAGCCAGCAAGAAAACAGGGTACCTCAGTCCTACAACCCTAACTGAATGCCACCAACAACCACATGAACTTGGAAGAAAAAACTCAAGCTCCAAAAAGGACCAAAGCACAGTCAACGTCTTGATTATACCTTTATGAGACTTGAAGCAGAGGACCCAGCTAGGATGTACCTAGATTCCTGATCCAAAGAAACTGGGGGATAATAATTATATGCTGTTTTAGGTCACTAAATTTGTGGTAATTTGTCATGCTGCAATGTATAACTAATGCACAAGTCATAATCCACGTTAGCTCTGAAAACAGTTATTCTTGCAAAAAAAGGTTTGTGTTACCAATTGTTATTTTCTGTCTCCATTTGAGGACAGCAGAAATACAGCAGAAGGCTTTAGATATGTGTACACCTTTAATCAATTCAAAACTTCAATGCAGAATATAATTCTCTATGTATGAGTCTCAAAATATAAATTAGTTAAATTGAACACTTTTCAAAATATCATTTTGGTACTTGGAAAATGGAAAATATACCTCCAAACCAGTTTTTTTTTCAATATACACACTTCCTTATTTTTTTAAATAAACTTTTTATTTCAGTGTTAGATTTGCAGAATTATTATGAAGATAGTATATACAGAGTTCTTGTATATCCCACACCCAGTTTCCATTATTAACATCTTACCTTAGTATGGGACATTTTTCACAATTAATGAACTAACATTGATACATTATTATTTACTAAACTCTATAGTTTATTCATATAGCGTTAGTTTTTACCTAACGTCCTCTTTCCATCCCAGGATCCCACCCAGGATACCACATCACAGTTAGTTGTCTTGTCTCCTTAGGCTTCTCTTGGTTGTGACTTTCAAAATTTTTAATGACCTTGACAGTTTTGAGGAATACTGGTCAGGTATTCTGTAGGGTGTACCTCTACTGAAATTTATCCTATGTTTTTCTCATGATTAGACTGGGGTAATGTGTTCTGGGGAAGAGGACCAGAGGTAAAGCACCATTCTTACCGCATCCTACAGGGATACCCACTGTCAACATGACATATCACTGTTGATGTTAATCTTGATTACCTGGCTTGAGGTAGTGTTTGCCAGGTTTCTCGATGGAACGTTATTCTTTTTTTCCCCTCCCTCTCCCACTTCACTCCTTGGAAGAAAATCACTATGTGCAACACCCATTGGGAGTTATAGTTAACTTCACGGAAAGCAGAGTATCTACATACAGTATTTGGAATTCTTCAGCATGGGATATTTGTCTATTCTCCTCATATATTTATCCAATTATTTATATCTAAATAGATATTTATTTCATGCCTTGGACTATACTACTACTTTATTTATTTTCTTGCTCAAATTGCTTCAACTTTGGACACTGGGAGCACTTTTAGTTGGTTCCTGTATCCTTGTGATGCACTGTGTGTTATGCCATTGTGAGGTGTTTTTTGTTTTGTTTTGTTTTTCTTTTTTTTTCTTTGAGCACTACCTTATTTCTGGCACTATAAGATGCTCCAGGCTCATTCTGCATATTTCTTGCCCCAGTTCTAAATTAGCCATTTCTTGAAGGAGCCCTGGATCCTTTTTATTGGCAAATAGTATTAAAACCAAGATTTGGGTGATCGGTGTGTTTATTGCTACTGAAGAGTCATGGCATCTAGGCCAAACCAGTTTTTCAGTCTCTGAACATGGGACCTTAGAATGTCCTTATACACTTAATGTATTTTTTAATTTATTCAACAAACATTTTTACAGAGATTACCATATGTCAGGTGTTATTTTAAGCATTTTGCACATATTAACTCATTTCATCCTTGTAATAAGCTCATCACAACAACGAGATAGGTAATGTTAGTAGTCCCATTTTATGGAGGGAAAAACTGGGATACTGAGAGGCTTAGACATGTGGCCGAAGTCATTCAGCTAGTAAGTGGCAGAACTAGGAATTGAACCCAAGCATCTGGCTCCAGATTTGGGGGACTAACCAGTACACCACATTGCCTCACAGTGGTAAGGAACACACAGAGCAGAAAATTGATGAATTAATTAACCCACCTACGTTCATTCTCCAACAAATATTACGTGCCCCCTAGGTGCTAAATTCTGTGCTAGACATTACTTGGCTTAACGCCATTTGAGATACCTTCTTGGGCTACAGCCCAGCTTAAAATGAAGGAAGAAGCTATTGTAATATGCCCCTTGAGAGGACTCTGGCAGCTGCCTGGAATGAAGATGGAAAAATCAAACCACTCAGCTCAGTAGCTGCAAATAGACTTTATTAAGCTAAAGGTAATATCCAAGGGTGATAGGCAGTGTCTTACTTATTTCATATATATCTATTATCCTTTCCACAAATTTTAAAGAGAGGGTTTGGTTATCTTTTCCTATATATGAAACTCCCAGTCATTATGCCACTGTTTGCTGATAAAATATTTGAGTGAAACTGTCTTTTGTGAAAGTCATTAAACAAAACTGAGATTTCCATTTACAGCTGACTGAAAGACAATTTTAAGTGTCCACTTACTTTTTGACAGTCACCAGTGGGTGGTTCCCGGAGACCAAGCCAAGATAATCTAAAGGAAAACAGGCAAAATAACCACAGTGAATGAAAATATCTTTAAGGACCGCAACGTCATCCATCCCCACAGATTTTAGTGGCAGAGCTCTAGGAAGCTTCCCATGGTGTGGCTTTAGTTGTCAATAACACGTTTTAGGAATGGGAGATGGGCTGGGCAGAAAGGACTCACCTAGAAAAAGGAGGCAGAGGCTAACACAGTGGGGACTCTGGCATTGACCTCTTGCTGATATTTATGAACTCCTTGGAAGAGGATATGGATTCACGGGAAGGGATCGTCAAGAATATGGGCCTTAATTTTTCAGGTCAGAGTGAGCATTATATGAACCACCTTCTAGAAATACCAAAGTTTAGGGACATGCCAGAAAGAATTAGCAAACACAGTGCCTTAATGCAATAATAAGGAATCACAATAAAATAGATCCATAAATGGGAACAATGTATTGATTAGATTCATAGGTCAGAGGAAAGGACTAATCAAAGGGTTTAGCCTGTGAGGAGCCTAGCCAAGCAGGTTTGATTAGGAAGACTTCAAGGGAGGGCTGTGATCTATTGAATCCCATTGCCAATGGACATGGGAGAGGGGTGCTCTCTCAGATTTTATTTCTGGCATTTGCAACCTCTCTCTGAGGAAAAAAAGTGCATCTTAGTACCTCTGGGTGTACCAGTCTAGAAAATCTAATTAATCTAGCTAATATAGTTTCAAAACCAAACTATCAATGGGGTCAAAGCCCTCTTAGGAAATATGTAGGGTAAAAAGTCCCAACACATACCACTGAATTCTTAAATATCAAGTATCACTTTTATTAGGAATAAAATACCAAAATGTGCAATTGTTTGAGTTTCTAAATATCCTCCCACTGTTATTTAAAAAATTATAATAATTCAAGAAGAAAAAGCTGTTCCAAATGACATGGTAGAAAAAAATATAACATTCTACCAATTTCTTTGTATTTGATGGTATACCAATCATCGCAAAATATATCTCAGTCAATACACCAAGGACTCATACTCCTCCAAGCATTTAACAGAGAATTAAATATACTAAAAGCAGAAGTAGAAGCTTTACCAAAGAGTTAATATAATTTGTCCCTTTTAACATACAATATTGTATGTTCATACATATTGTACATCCCTTTGACATATAATAAAGGCTATATATCTCAGTGGTTGCTTCCCAACACTAGGTCTCTTTATACAGAAAAGTACATGTAATAACTCTAAAATCCCTGACATCCATTTCAAGTTGGTCTTTTCTTTTCCTTTAGGATCCCAATCAGGAAGTTTATGCTTTATGAGCAAATAAATACAGCTGGCCAAATTTGTTTTTTCGGAAGCCTGAGGCAAATCCTTTTTTCATGGTGTCAGTGCTTAAAATAGTTACCTTATATATTTTGGTTTGCATGTAAACATTTCAAGGTTTATGATATGAAAGTCTGAGCGCATTCAGATACAAACTGCTTTGAGGTGTTTTACATGTTGTATGAGGATATTGTTTAGTTATCGACACCACTATTTCTAACCATCCTATCTGTCAGCTATACCGTCCACTCATGCTAATGATGATTACAATGGTTTCTGGTCTCAGTGTTGATATCTAGTTTTTTTTGGATGCCAAAACACACCATTTTCACTGAGCAGCATATTCTGACAAGGACTTATAAATAGAATCGAATAGCCCTTTACATGTTCATTTTCATTTGATTTAATAACTCTAGTAATTTGAATATCAGAATCCAACCCTAACCTTCCTCAGGAAGTGGAAAAGGCTTAATATTTATTCATCTGGAAAAAAAAATGTGCCATGCTCCAAAACACAATTAAACTAGGAACAGATGATATTCATCCTCTCAGGGGCATTTAGGATAAGCTAAATATATTCACGACACAGCTGACCATGTATAAATACAGCTACCACTGCAACCAGAGAGTTGTGTCAATGGCAGATCATTCATGGTTTAAAGGGAAAAGCCACGAACCCTGCTTTGGTGGAGACCACCTCTAATCATGCCATCAGTGCTGCTCTATTTTACACAAATGTTGAATAAAAATATTTTAAAGCTTCTATTGTCTTGTTTCCTGCCTTTTAAAAAATATTTATTTTTGAGAGAGAGAGAGAAACAGACAAAGCATGAGTGGGGAAGGGGCAGAGAGGGGGAGACACAGAATCGTTAACAGGCTCCTGGCTCCGAGCTGTCAGCACAGAGCCCAACGTGGGGCTCGAACCCATGAACCACGAGATCATGACCTGAGCCAAAGTCGAACGCTCAACTGACTGAGCCACCCAGGTGCCCCTCTTGTTTCCTGCTTTTAGACTGGGTATTTAAATGAGGATTAATCTAGTTCTCTCCACTTCAGCAAATATGGAAATCAAGTATGGAGGGAATAGATTTAATAGGATACTAATTTCCATTAAAGGATCATTGCTATTGCCCTTGTTCCTCATGGCCCAACCTCACTTATGCTGGGTGCTCTCCTAAGCTTCTTTCAGATGCTATGATTCATTCTGATGCCATGATTCTGTGACTCGAGTTGTGAGAAATAGGTATTTTTTTCATTTCTTGCTCAAAGCTGGTCTTAAATTCAGAAAGCATGATATGACAAAATAAAATCAGTAACAATAAAAAGAAACAAAACTGATTCCAGGGAAGAGAGACTGGATAAATGGGGTTAAGCAAATGCCTTTCCTAGTCAATTGGTCAGTCAGCAACATTTACAGAGAGCCTACAAGGGCACAGCCTAGATGGAATCATCCCCTCTGTTCAGGCCGCCTGCAATGCCCTGTGTGGGAAAATGGCTGGCTGGTTCACCAGCAGAAAGATACAATCAGGCAATAGCCATACTCCAAGGGGTGTGTTTATCCATTCCTTCAACATTTATAGAGCATCCACCATGAGGCAGGGAAATGAACAACATGACTTCACCTTTAAGATGCTCACTCCTAGAGGGGAGAAGCCAGCTAGTCACTTATGACAGACAAGTAAACAAATAAAATCATCAAAATGTGAACATTTGGATGACAGACTCACTGGAGCTTGAAGAGCTGATGTGAACAATACCTGCACATACACCTTACTCTTTCCTTTCCCTTCTGATGGTTTTTCTCTCTAGCACTTGGTCATTCACACCATCCTCGCTTGATGTCATATATTTGTTTATTTTTGCCTGTCTGTCTCCTCCCACTAGAGGGTAAGTCCTTGAAGGCATGGGATTTCTTTGGTTCACTGAGGTAAACAACTAGTAGGTGCTCAACAAATATTTATAAATGACTGTATGAGTGAATAATCATTATAGAAGTCATGCAAAATCAGGAATGATTACCTGTAAAGATGGGAGGAAATGATGTTGGGTTATTACAAAAGGCAATTACAGTTTGACAAAGAAGTCAAAAGTCAAGAGATATTTGCTTCGCAGGTCCTTAGGGACAACTAGCAAGAAGTCCATGGAGTCCAGGGAGTCTTGTCTCTCCAGTGTTCTGACCTTGTAGAACTGTCCCCTAGCTCCCTGTGGCTTTAATGGGGCAGCCAAGCCCAGACATCTACTCCTCTGACCACAGAGGAGGGCCCGAGCCAAGCTAGGCCAGCTGGTTCTCCCTCCTGGGCATTTAAACCGACAGCAGACAAGACTAAGAAGGAATGGAAGCTGTGCTCTCCGGAGCAGCAGCATCTCAGAAGGATGGTTTCTGTATTCTTGCTTCTGGGACCCCCAGTTGCCCTGGTTCCTGTCTTCCCCAAAGCCTGTTTGGCCAGCTCTTCCCTCGGCTCTTTAAGCTATTAATATCCTTCCAATAAACTTTTTATTTTTTCCTGGCTCTGGGAGTCTCAGTTTATTCCTGATGATTACATTCAAAGCTCTCTGTGACCACAGGGGCTGATTAAAGGACGAATGTTGAAAAGTCTCGGAGTAAAGAATTTTTATTGAGCACTAACCATGTGCTGGTACTGAGCTAAGCTCTTCATAGGAGTCATCCGATTTAATCTTTGAAACCATCTCCATGAGTGCCTATTCCTATTTTAAAACCCTTAAGGACAAGCCTTAAGGACATCAAGGCTTAAAGAAGTTAAATAACACACCCAAGCTCCCACTCTACCAAGTGGCTGAGCCAGCATTTGACTCCAAAGACCTCGGCTTTAATACCTCCCACTGTCCTCCTGTGAGGCACAATTTTGAGTGTGGGATAAATCATTAAAAATGCCACCGGTGTCATCGCCAGGTTAGGTGGGTTAGGGTTAAGGATTCGTTGGAGACAGAGATCCTTGGGGAATGGATAGAGTTAAGGGTAGTGGTGCTAGTTTCCACGTTCATAATCCAGGATTCCCACATTCCGAACTGTGTTATGGTTTATTTTTTCCCCCATACCATGTAAAGAAATAAGGGGAGTTTCCCCGTGAGAATTGCTAAAACAAGTGCCTGGAACAGATGGTTCCAAAGTCTGAAAAATACCTTAGCATAATTACCTATTTTTGTTAACTAACCACCAGATACATGTATACATGGAAGTGACTGTAAGCCACATAAATATATCTTATTAAACTTAAACAGAATGTATCCCCAATTCAGCTTCCTCTTAGACTGATCCTAAAGTCACCTCTGGCTACACCAGTGTTTTCACACATGAGGGTAAATGCAGTCGTGATGCGGAGACCATGACTCTTAACCATTTATAGTCAAAATCTCCTTCTCCTGAAAATCTTGCAAGAACGTTTGACCATGTGGGCCAAATGGTAGGGTTCCAAGCTGCTGAGCTCACAGTGCATCTGACCCTGTGCGTTCCCATCCTTCAAGTCTGCCCTTTCCCCATGATCAGAGGGTCCTCTGCCTCCTACATCATGCTAAATAGGAAGCAGAAGAGGGTCCATGCATCTGGTTTAGTAAGTCAGGAGAAGTCAAGTCCCCTGATCCAGATTCATCAAAGTGTGCCACCTCCCTCAGGGAACACAAAAGCTGTGCAGCAGGATGAATTAGCACCATTCAGCCCACTGAGTTTTATGAAGTCTTGGCTCTACACTGTCTCCCTGAGACAGAACTCAAAACAGTTGTCTCCAAACCATCTCTCATCGGTACGGGTGTGTGAGTATGTGGGGGTATGAGTGAACGTGCCCCTCTGTAGCCAGGATATCAGTTGCCTTTGGTCGTTACTTTGAATCTTTCTACTCCAGGGAAGCGGTGATATTGCTGCTCTGGTATTTGTTTCTGTTGCAGATCTTTTGCGCCTCGTTTTTGGGGGATTTTGCCAGTGATTCTGCCTTCTGAACTAGAAACTCCTTAACAGTGTCATAATCAGGAGAAGGCTGTGGCCCCAGCACCAGTGTTTCTGGCAAAGCTGAGCTTGAGGCCAGCCTGGACTGTTCCACCAAATTACTTTGTGGGCTGCAAGGTCAGCCAGTCTATGGCAGAGTAAGTATGAATTATCTGTATTCCAAGGACCAGTAAACAAGCAAAATCCATCCCAAGGTAAAAATTACTGCCCAGTGATGATTTAGACTTTAAATAAGAACCCGGCTGTTGACCTGTAACAGTTCACTTATCCTTTGGGTGAAACACCAACACACCTCCAATGGATGAGGGTCAGGCCTTTGTCCTCGAGGCTAGTCAGGTCATGTTGGCAGCCCTGAAGCAACCCTGAGTGGAGAGAGTGCATCTCAAGTCAGACGCTCTATCAGAGGAATACCAAGGAACTGAAGTGGGAAGCAAAAGAGATCTGGACTCAGGACTCTAGTGAAACATGTGCAAGACTTTGTGTCCTGGGCTGTGAAATAGTCACTGACATTATTTAGCAAGAACTATGAACATGCGTGGCTCTTCTTGTAGCAGATGCCTCAGGTGACAATCAATATAACCTTTCTTTTCCCTTCCTTCCTTCCTTCCTTCCTTCCTTCCTTCCTTCCTTCCTTCCTTCCTTCCTTTCCTTCCTTCCGTCCTTCCTTTCTTCCTTCCTCTTTCCTTCCTCCCTTTCTTCTTTCTTTCCTCTTTTTTTTTTAAAAATCTTTATTTATGGGGTGCCTGGGTGGCTCAGCTGGTTAAGCATCTGCCTTCGGCTCAGATCATGACCTCGCGGTTCATGAGTTTGAGCCCAGCGTTGGGCTCTGTGCTGACAGCTCAGAGCCTGGAGCCTGCTTCAGGTTCTGTGTCTCCTTCTCTCTCTGTTCCTCCCACACTCACACTCTGTCTCACTGTCTCTCTCTCAAAAATAAATACACAATAAAAAAATATATTTATTTTTGAGAGAGAGGGAGAGTGCAAATGTGGGGGTGGGCAGAGAGAGGGAGACAGAGGATCTGAAGTGGGCTCTGCACTAACAGCAGAGGGCCCGATGTGGGGCTTGAACTCACAAACCACGAGATCATGACCTGAGCTGAAGTTGGACGCTTAACTGACTGAGCCACCTAAGTGCCCCTTCTCTTTTCTTTCTTTACCCCTCTCCCTCCGTTCTTCTCCCTCCCCTTCTTCTTCCTCCCATCTCTTCCATTTTCCTTGTAGCACAAATACTCTCATTTACGGGTATAGGCATATCCTAGTCACCATGCAAAGCACTTTGCATATATTACCCCTTTTACTTGACATAACAATCTTCAAAAGGAGAAACTGTTCTTATTTTGCTATGAGGAACGGAGGCTTGGGGAGGTGACAGCTATATTAATGGAGTGTGACCCCATAACTGCCTCACTCACAGCCCAGACCTGCTCCATTAGGAAACTTGACATCTTTCTCTTGTTAAACAGATAGCCATCACAGGGTCCTCACTGCATACAACCTAGCGTTTGAGAAGAGATTTTTCTGTAGCTCTTGTCTTTGGCGCCCTGCTCACATCCTGCCTGCCTTCTGCTTTGTTATGGCTGGAAGGCAGATGGAGGGGAGTGCAGACTCCTCTGGGGCTGGAAGTGCCCCCTTAGTCATGCCCCTGGGTGTCTTCTGACTTTCTGCCTCCAGGCCTTCTCCAATGCTACAGAGATCTACAGTCTACAGGTGCAGCCAGGGAGCATGGAGGAGAAAAGCCCAGGGATGGTTCTTGGCCATCTTGATTCTTGGCCAGTGGAAGTTTGGTGCTGATGGCTAAATATGTGGCTGCCTTCTAGACACCACTCTAGAACAGGAGACATTCTAAAGTAATCACATCCGTATTTGCCTACTCAAATCCAGATCCCAAAATTTGCTTCTCAGGAGAAACTAAACTTAGACATCTTCCAATGACTCTTTTAATTCCATTTGCCTTGTTAGCAGACCATCTACTTCAATGTGTGTGCATTCTCTGTAGTCATCGAGTGTCTCAAATGAAGGACTTTCTGCTTTTTTTTTTCACCATTAACCCGTTATTTCCTTTAACCACAGCTCCCTCTAAAGAAAAGGATGCAACAGAAAAAAGCATGCTATAAACATCTCTCTCTTCTTTGCTCAGAGTCCTGAAGCCCAGCTTCAAAGCCTCTGGCTTTGTGAGAGTGAGGACCAGACACCTGAGCACACTGTTTTAAAACAAAACTTAAATGATGATAGTGTAGCCAGTTAATTAATTGGAAAATATTATTTTGCCATCAGATATTTAGGCATAAATCATAGGCAGTTCATATAAGTGACTCTAAGGTTTATTACTCTCATGCAAAAAATTATGTAGAATTTTTCCTTTTGACATTAGTTTTTAATTATCTAGAAGCAGCACCGATAGCAACTGTTTTTCTTCTAGGACATCCCCCTCTCTACACACACACACACACACACACACACACACACACACACTTTGACCCTCACACCTGCTAAAAATCAAGGATTCTGCATCTCCTTCCATTGCAGAAACACTCTTGCTTCTATCTCTACCCTGACTCATGACCACATGGTAGGCTGAATAATGCCCTTCAAATACGTCCATGCCCTAATCCCCAGAACCTGGAAACGCTACCTTATACAGAAAATGGGACAGCACCCATGTGATTAAATTAAGGATCTTCAGATGGGGAGATTATCCTGGATTATTCACATGGACCCAATGTAGTCACAAGGGTCCTTATCAGAGGGAGGCAGGAGCATCAGAGTTAAAGCAGAAGGCAGCAGAAGCAGAGATGCAGCCAGGAGCCAATTTTCAGCTAGGAGCCTCTAGAAGCTGAAAATGGCAAGGAAATGGATTCTCCCTTCAGAGCCTTCAGAAGGAACTATCCTGGTTCCACTTTGATTTTAATCCTTTAAAACTAACTTCAGACTCGAGACCCCCCCAGAAGTGTACGAGAATAACTGTGTTTTGTAAGTCTCTACGTTTGTGGCATTTTGTTACAGCAGCCACAGAAAACTGGTAAAACCCCCTCTCACCCTGCCACTGCTTTTCTAGGCTGACCTCACTAGCACCCACCTTTGCTCCCCTCCCCCAGCCTACACACTATATCCAAATGAGGGACTTGAAAGTAGTTCCCGTCTCCTCAACAATGAATAACTTATCCTGGGTGTTGGAGACACCTCAAGGCACCAGAAACTCCATAGCGTGAGGATAAGAAATGCTTGCATGCAAGGGACAGGAGGTACAGAAACACTCTGGGACAGCACAGGGGCTGCTGAAAGGATTTAGGAGTCATCATATAGGTAGGTGATGGTTAAAGTCAAACCATAGCTAGAGCATGTAAATATATGATAGTGACCTTGACTGAATTAGGAAATGGATCAAAGGGATTTAGTTTGCAAATGAAAGGCCTATGAGAGATACCATAGAAAGTTAACAAGAGAAAAAGTGATCTAGAATATAATTTTTAAAAATCTATCTTGAGTTGAAGTACAATCTCAGCTGGATGATGAAGAGGGTTGCATCTCACTCAGAGAGAAGCTTCAAAGAAGCTCTTGAGTTCTATATCAGGCACAAGCGTATAAAAATACGGTTCCTGCCCTTAAGGAAATCACAGATAATTTCTTTATAATGTAATGTGTGCTGTGATAATGGTGTCAACAAGCGTACTCCAGGGGCACAGTAGAGGGGACGGTTTGTCCAAAGGATGGACTGAAGAAAAATTTCCTGGAGGAAGTAGTAACTCATTTGAAGGATGAGTAAGAGGGAGAGAAAGCAGGAGAGCATTCATGGTAGAGGAAATAGCACAAAGTCCTGGGGAGGGGGTAGTGACATGAATAAGAGTAGGTGAATTCCCCCAGGATGAAAGATGATGCACAGTGAGAGGAACAGAGGAGGAAGGATGAAGCCTGGAGAGGAGTAAGGGTTAGAGAGACGGCAAAGGAAAAGAAGCCCACAGATTAGTCCAAAAAAGAGCAAGAGGACTGCAGGAGGGAAAAATCTAGAGAAAATGGCGTCATGGAGCTAAAGAGGGTAGAGAGCTTTGGAAAGGAGGGAGTTGAGGGAGAGGAGTTCTAAAAGGAACAAGAGAGAACCAGAAATGAATTTTTCTCAGAGCGGGTTCATGAGATGATGAGGGTAAAAACCAGATTGTAAAGGGCTTAGAAGACAGGAGTAATGAAACGGAGGCAGCATCCTGGGACTGCACTTTCAAGTATCTTGGTTGACAAATGCCTATTTGTCAGGTTTTTAAACTTTGGAGACAAAAATAGGCTTTACAAGCTGCCTCTAAAGAGAAGAGATAAGGTTTAAATACACAATAAGAAGATAAGAATCAACTTGGACCTTTCTCCTCAAACTTAGACAAAGCTGAAGTAAGTGGAAGTATCACCACAAGAACAGAGGGGCGAGCTGACTGGGAAAAAGGAAAACATTTTAAAGTAAGATTGGGGCACCTGGGTGTCTTGGTCAGTTAAGCGTCCGACTTCGGCTCAGGTCATGATCTCGCAGTTTGTGAGTTCGAGCCCTGCATCAGGCTCTGTGCTGACAGCTCAGAGCATTTAGCCTGCTTCAGATTCTGTGTCTCCCTCTCTCTCTGCCCCTCCCCCATGCTCGCTTGCTCTCTCTCTCTCAAAAATAAACGTTAAAAAATTTTAAAAGTAACAGACTATATTCATAAAAAAAAAAAAAAACTTGTCGAAGTCTCAAAGATTTCTAAAAGAATAAAGATGATCTGGAAGCAAATGAATTAAGAGAAATGGGGAGAGGGGAGAAGTTAAAGATGCTTAGACCAAAGAAGTGGACCCACATCAAAGAAGCAAAATTAATAATAATTAGAAAAAATCTTATGAAAACTACAAGATAGAAAAAAAGTGAAATAGGTGAAGAATTTCAGACAACTAAGGTATAATGATAAAGTAGGAGACAGAGGACGATTGCAAAACCCAATTTCCACAGTCACCCCCGAATTTAACAAACACTCCTTGAGCACCGACACAGGGGGACAGGACTATATTTACTTAACAGCAATAAACACAAAAATAAAAAATTTTGCTTAAGAATGACATTAACGTGTTCTTTTCATGAAGCCAAGGGCTCAGATAAGATTTTGATGGATCTAGCATAAAACTGAAGAGTTGAGAGTTTACAACAGAATTCAAGTAATTAAAATGACAGAGGGGAAATGTTTTTAATAAATAAAATGATAGAGGAAATTTAAGAACAAGAAGAAAGGAATGATTGGCTGTGTCAAACACTGTTACAAAGTCCGGTAGGATGAGTATTGAGAACTGACCATCAAGAGGTCACTGAAGGTTTTGGGAGCTTTCAGGTTACACGTATTTGGATAATATTGTGAAGAAAAGATCAAAATTGCAACATCAGGATGAGCAGACAAACACACAATCCAACTCAGTCCTGCCATTTCTAATCGTTTCTTAGCAAAGGAATAATTGTAAAAATTTGCAAGTGCCAATAGAAACATGCAGTAAGTAATTGCATCCTGAAAACGTCTTAATAATGACAATGAGCTGTAGTGTATCCTTAAGCCTGAGGCTGAGGTCAGACTTTCAACCTGTGCAGAGCACAGGCACATGACCCTACAGATCCCTGGTAATTACCTGGTGATCACCCCACCATCCCAAGTCTGTCTGGCCTTGCCAAAGGGTGAGGTCATTCCTGTGTTCACTTCTGGATGTCAAATAATTAACTCCTGTCTTGTCCTTATTCATTGAAAGGATAGAGTAAAAATGTGCATGAGAAGTCATTTTTCAACATCTTGTTAAACCTGCATCTATCAGTGCTTAGATCTGACCGAGACTTGCACACATTCACTATTAGAGAAGGCAAGCTTTATCTCTTTCACTGATGCCAGAAAAAAAAGTCTTCTGTTAATGAGTGCCAGGTCACTGACTGACTGTCAATAAATATTCGATGAATTAATGAAGGGTTAGGAAATGGGAGTACAGCAATAATTAGCATAAGTATAGTGTAAAGTAAATGCAATGTAAATTAGCATTAGTGAATGAAGGTCTTTCCCACAGTTTCAGGATGGATAGATAGCACTTTACCTTGACTCAATGTTCCATTTCTGCAGTGTCAGAGAAACTCATGGATTCAGATTAATTGAAAGGAAAACACATCTTAATTGAGGAGATGTCTGAAATACAGACTAGTTTTAATGAGGCACGCCTTTGTAAGACAGAAACTAATTGCACACGAATCAGTGGCAAGCAACACTAAATAGATGGTCTCCCCAACCCTTTCAATGACTTAGATAATGGGTGTTTTTAATTAATTCTTTCTCTTTATTGCAATTTTTAAAAGCTGTAAGTAGCTTAGATTTTCTCCCTATCTCCATTCCAGTTGACAGAAAAATTTGCTCAGCAAATCCCTTCTTAGTGAAAAAAAAAAATAATAATAATAATAAACTTTTGCTCAACCCTGTCTAAACAGCTACAAACTCAGATTTTATTAATGTGGTTTGGTAATAATTAAATGGAGTCTACTTGTCACCGTATAGCATAACGGTCGCATTACATTAACAAGCCCAGCAGAGAGAAACCACACTGTGGAATAGCTACCATTTGGGAAGTATTTTCCATCTGAAAATGTCATTTGATCTTCATGACAATACCATGAGGCAGCTACCATTATCCCCATTTTACTGATGCTGAAACTGAGATTCAGAGAAGTGACATAACGGCCTGAAGATCGGACAGGCAGTAAGTGACAGGAGCCAACATGATCCTAGGGCAGTCTTACTTTAAAGACTTACTTTATCGTAAGTCTTACTTTACTTTTAATGAGTGTTTTCCTCATCATATCGTTAAAAAAAAAAGAAAAAAAAGACCCAACTCTCTCGAAGTCAACTCAGTGCAGAAATGGAGCTTTTAGGAAAGTGGTAGTCAGCATGTACTTAATGCTATTTTTTAATCCCTTGATATTCTTTTCAAGTTTGAGGCTGTGGTCTTTGAACACTTATCGACACCTTGAGCCCAGGAAATTCTGCTGCATTTGCAATTTTGAGAGGAGGAACAGTACCTAGATAAATGGTCTGGAGTTGGCATGGTTGAAGTGAATCTCAATTACTTTTAGAAAATTAATTATTAAGGCAGAGACACAGAGAAAATCAGTTGCTTTGGGCAGCAATAGGAAGGAATTGGGTTAGAGATGAAGGAGACCTTCCTGACCATAAGACAAGATATGAACCGAGGACATTTAGCGACACCCTTGTGTGAAGATATATATGACAAATGGTGATCCATCATGGGACACAGGAAATGTATATGGAAGCAAAAGGATAGTCAATTTTATTTTACTTTTCGAAGTTTGTTTGTTTGTTTGTTTATTTATTTATTTATTTATTTTTGAGGTGGGGGGAAGGGAGAGACAGGAGAGAGGGAGAGAATCCCAAGTAGGGCTCCATGCTATCAGGGCAGAGCCTGACGCCAGGCTCGATCATACAAACCATGAGATCATGACCTGAGCCCAAATCAAGAGTCAGATGCTTAATGGACTGAGCCACCCAGGTGTCCCAGGATGGTCAATTTTAAATGACTCCAACATGTGCCCCTCAAATGTTGACACTACTGGTGAAAATACAAATTGTTCTGTGCTGTTTTGTGTGATGGTCAGTCAGTGTGGCCATAAAGAGCAGACACAGGAGATGTTCAGGAAAACAAAAGTTTGTTATGCTCACAGGTCCTGGCCATACGGGGCCACGTGGGGAAGCCTCAGGGTGTTCAGGAGGCACGAAGCAGGAGTGAGGGGGAAATCTAGGCCAGAGTCTTTATTGGGGTTTCCATGGGAAAGGCAAAGCAGGGCAGAGTCAACAGTTTAGGACTGGCTCGTGTGAATAATTCCAGTGGGCCTTAGCCTATAGCAGTGGTCTCTCATTGCCTGGTACTGGGCCCTGGGGTTATTGAGGGGAGGAGAGATGTTGGTTTGGTGTGAATGAGCCAGATGGAGGAGATGTGTCTCTGGATAGGTGAGTTTTCTCATCAAAGGCATGTTCCCCTAGAGTCCTTTGCTATCTCTAAGAACTGGCTAGCCCAGGGAGGGACAGTCTCTCCCTAGCCAGAAAGGTTTTTTGTTTTTTTTTTAAGGTTTCAAAATATCATAACATAGAGGAAATTAAAAATACAAGCCACACACAAACGTACTAAAAACTGGCATCAAATAGTAGAATCTGGATAGAACCCCAGCATCTGTTTAATCTGCCGTATGACAGCCTTTCTCCCACAGAGCCTAAGCAAACAGCAGTAGGCACAGCTGGGTTGGGGAAACTCAAAGGGCGAGCACAGTACAATGAGCACAGCTGGTAGACCAGCAGACAATCCAAACCCAGAATGAGACAAGCTCTAGGTTTGGACAAAAGATATTATAAAGCATCACAACATACTGGCTAAACTGCACAGAAGCTAATTGGTCAGCTGCTGAATGCAACACACACAAGCCTGAATTTTCTGTAAGTTAAAGGCACATCCCCCAGAACAGCTAAATCTGCCACTGCCACAGAGAGCATATTTGGACGTATCCAGAGGCTTCTGAATAGAACCCACCAAAAGCTATAAATACTCTAAGATAAAATTAAGGATGTTTACAAATGATTTTTTTAAGTGTATTTATTTATTTATTTTAAGGGAGAGAGAGAGCACAAAGAGGAGAGGGGCAGAGAGAAGGAGAGACAGAAACCCAAGCAAGCTTTGGGCCATCAGCACAGAGCCTGATAAGGGGCTCAAACTCACAAACTGTGAGATCGTGACCTGAGCCCAAGATCAAGAGTGGGACATTTAACCAACTGAGCCACCCAGGCGCCCCTACAAATGCTTTTTAAGAAGAGATGAAGAATCAACTTGTCACCAACAAACAAAGCCAACATATTTAAGATTTTAATCTAGTCTGAAATAATAAATATAATGGGAGAAATTCTACTGGAGAAATCCCCCTCCCACACGCAGTGTAGGTTATAATACATCTTAAACCTCAAAAGTAACCTCAAAAGTAGTCTATGCTTCTCTTTTGTTAGAAATATAACATTCATTCATTTACTATCTATATGAACTCATGTTTACGATTATTCCGATGTATAACATACGCTTCTGACCCAGACTGCAAAAATAGCGTCTGTGCACCCTTCCAACTAATATGACAACCAAGAACTCACATGGGGCATTTCGTGGTGCACTTGTCATGTGTGTGCACCTGCAAAGATGTTTACCAGCAAGTCGGAACGACAGGTTGACACGGAGCATTGACTGAAAGCATCATTTCAGCCAAACTACAGCAATTTCTGAAGTAAATCATTGTTTGATGTCAATTCTTTCACAGTCATTAACATATCACAAGCACAGGCCAAACCATTTCATGTCAGACAAAGCTATATTTCTTTTTACATCAGGAAAACCAAAAACTCTACCACACTTTGTGGTGGTAGAGTTCCAACTTGAGTCAAGGGTATGAAAACTACAGTTGAAACCAAGAAAAAGGCTTCACATAAAGGGGAGCAAAAAGGAGAGGCCCCAAGTCTCACTCAACACCATTCATTTCAAACACTGCGTATAGCTTACCTAAAGAATAGGGAGAGACCGACTCTCAGCACCAGGATTCATGTTCAGACCCCATACTTGGTAAACCATATGTGCTAATGAGCAGAGACAGATGCACCCCAAACCAAAGTCAACCCATCTGCTGCTGGCCTCTTGCTAATCAAAGAATTTCCACTGACAAGGTACCAGTGTCAATCTCGACTAGCTTAGCAACAAAAACCTTACCAAGGTATACCAATTTTTCACATCAAGCAATTTCAAACATTTACTTATTAGTTAGCCCTTTCCTGTAAGGACCACATAATCCAATATGGAAGACAGAATCCAAACAGCAATAGTGTGAAAAATGCTATTAGAGGTATGACGTCTATACTGTAGGAACACAGGAGGTGGACAGCCTTTCCCTGACGTGTTGGAAACTACTAAGAAAAGTGCAACATAACAACCACCACCATCATTTACTGAGAACTGACATTGGGTCAGGCATGATTCCAGTGCTTTACATCTTTTACTTAATCCTTACAATTCAATGAAAGAGAAAATAATAAAGTACAACATTCATTAAACATTACCATGTGTGAGGCATTGCTCTAAAGGCTTTTTCTTTAATGAACTCAGTTAATCCTCACAGCAAGTCTGTGCAGATCTTAGGACCTCCATTTTCCAGATGGAGAGACTAAGGCACTGAGTGGTTCACTAATTTTCTCAAGGTCATCTAAATAGGAGGTGGTTGAGCCAGCATTTGAAACCGGGCAATCTGGCTCTGCTGCCTACATGCTTCACCACTAATATATGCAGCCTCCACCCAATTACCATCCCATAGTTACAGATAAAGACACTATGGCCCAACTAATGAGTGGCTGACTGGATAGAAAGTGTAAGTGGTCTGACTACAGAGCCTCCCCTCCTAAGCTCTATCTCATGGAACGATGCATGTGAGCTGAGACTGAAGGATGCAAATTTCACAAGATGGAGAGAAAGAGAAAGGGTGTTTTCAGGAGGGAAAAGGATATGCAGAGAACCATCCATCGTGGAGAGTTCCAACACTGGGAAGTGGTCCGGGATGGCTCAGTAACTCCTCTGGTGTTTCCCCACTGATCTGTTCTTGAAGAGGTGACTCAGAAGAGACTCCCCACCAGAGAGAAATGGGCATTGGGACAGAAGAAAATCCCCGCCACCGATCAATCAAGGTGGCCACCCTGAAACCTTACGAACACACAGTTGCTGTGATTTTTTGTAAATTCAACTTTCAACATAATCCAAAATGCCAGGAAACACTCATTTCCTATTCGCAGGAGGTTTTGCAGAGCTGATTAGGAACAAAGAGCATCATGCCCTGTTCCTTTTATCAGGAACCTCATTGACAGAGTCATTTACTTTTTATGAGGACAAATGAATATGGGTAGTCTGATTAGAAGCAGAACAACATGAGCTCATAAACCAGACTCTGAACACAACATCTGGGACACAACAGCTGTTGGGAGAGGAAGTTGAAAATGCATCACACGAGAAGAGACACCAATGCCAGGCACATTTGGTGTATCCGATTGACAGATGCAATTGGTTTTGTGTTAGTAGACTCTAATGGTGAGCATTAGCTAGTCCCTCTCAACAACCTAACATTGATATTATTATTCTTTATATGGAAGGATGGTCACCTTGGGGTGGAAGTGGAGTGACAATGTATTGGGCATGCAAGGTGGCTCCCAGTCAAGCCATTTCTTCTCACAAGTCTATTACCCACAACCTTTTTTGAGAGATCCTTCACCATAGACCAGCCTGCTTTGTAACTAATCGAAGCAGAGACAAATGTGTAACCCAAAGGCAGGTTTTACAGGCTGTCCTATGAGTACTCTATCCAAGACTAGAGAGTGACACCATCAGATTTTCTTTTGAAGAGTTTAAAAGCTAGACATATAGAAAAGAGTAGACCATAGAGAGGCAAAAAAGGCAGAAAGACAGATGAGTAAATTAATGTCAAGAAACAGCAGGCACCATGATTGATGTGGGTCGCGGGGGAGCAGAATGACGTTGGCGACAAGCAGCCTCTCTCTGTTTAAAGAAAAAATCACTGACTGACAATAATGGTACATACCAGCTTTCCTCCTGCCCCCACCCAGATCCATGTCCTTCCCTTCTATGCCCCAGGAGGCTGATCTCTACAGATTACATCACCTGAGATCCCTTGCTTTCTGGTTTCCTGTTGAGCTGTGCCAACTGGAGACACAGCAGGAGATCAAAGGGTGGGAGGAGAGAGTTTGGGGCATTTCTTCCCTTTTTCCTCCCCGCCTTGCATCATGCCTTGACAGTGATCTTTCTATAGCTACACCCCTGTCAATGGTCCTTTCCATTCCTCCAGTGCTTGCCAGCTCCACCTTTTACCTTCAGGCTCAAGAGTGAGTCTCACTATTGTCGACCCTGGCTGCTTCAGCATCCGCTTTGGCTCACCTGCTCCTATCCACCCACCTATAAACAATCCCTTCATTAAATTATCTTTCAAATGCCAGCCTGGGAGACTTTCTTTCCAGTGGGGCTGATTTGTGGAAGAACACAAAATAGAGGACAATGAGACAAGAGTAAGTGGAATGAGGTCTGCTAAGAGGCTCTTTACTCTTCCCTGCACCTCTGTTAAATAAATCCTTTCACCTGTGATAACCTGTGCTGGACTCTGGAGAACCTTGGTCATCTATGGGGGAGTTATGGAGTCACCTACAAGCCTTTTCTCATTATGACATTCACTCAGCCAGTGATTTCTTACACAAGCATTTATTGGGCCTTTACTATGTGCCAGGCACCATGCTAGGCACTGGGGATCAAGTGGCAAACAAAATAGGCACAGTCTTTGCCCTCAAGTATCTTACAATGGTCAGGGAAGTAGGTAAGGCAGGGGTTTAAGTAGTGAATGGAGCAGACAGTGAACAAATAATCATGTAAATAGGCTTATTATTACAAACTGTGACAAGTGACTCAAAAAAAAATTGGAATCTAAGAGAATCATAGAAAATCTCACTTAGAACATCAACTCTGTTGAATGCCTAGAGCTGCTATTGGCCAAACTACCCATCTCATGGATGAAGAGACTGATAAAAAGTGAATATGGAGAAGACTGTGAGATAAACACATTTAGATAAAAATACCTGGGATGATAGGGTGGAGCCATGTCACCTCCAACACCTCCTTTTGCTACTGAGAGCAGATGAGGCTGGGTTTTGATAAGTACGTTATGTGGAAGACAAGTTTTGTGGTGGCCAATTAGGTCCAGACACTGTCCTCAATCCCTGCTTCCAAAATTTTCTGTCTCCAGAGAACCTGTCTCTGGAAAGGCAAGAATTTTATTGAAGAAGTGTGAAATGAGACCAAAAGGGGTGCCAGTCACTTCCTTTGTTCAACTTGGGAAAAGGTTTTCATCATTGCCCTTTTTCTGAGGGCACAAAGCATTTAGAAGCACCTCCCAGAAGACTCCTCAACACCACATTGCTTCCCTTGGGGTATGAGTGATCTGACTTAATGGGGTGTCAAAACTTCTGGGGGAAAAAGAGGAGGAAAGTCCTCCCCTTACTTTCTTTTGTCCTCCAATGCCTTGGATAACTAGTAGTGAAGATATGTCTTCAGTTTGCCTTTTATGTGGTAATCCATTAGGGACAAAAGAACATTGAATTTGGGGGGTCTTATTTGGGGACTGTGGCAATTTACAACCTTTGATGTTTTTATACAATATTCAATGAATAATTATTAAGTTCCTATTATGTGTCAGACATTGTGCTAGTCTCAGGGGATACAGTAATGAGCTAGACTTACATGGTCCTTGCCTTTAAGGGATTTCTGGTATGGCCTGAAAGACAATTAGCAAGCAATTGCAAGTAAATTACAGTTAAGTGTTGCACAGGGTACTTATAAGGAAAGCACTTAATAAAGACTAGAAGAGGAGTGCCTGGGTGGCTCAGTTGGTTGAGCATCTGACTCTTGATTTAGGCTCAAGTCATGATCTCACGGTTGTGAGATTGAGCCCCACGTTGGGCTGTATGCTGGATGTGGAACCTACTTAAGATTCTCTTTCTCCCTGTCCCTCTGTCCTTCCCTTGCTCTTACATGAGAGCCTGCACCCATTCTCTCTCTCTCTCTCAAATACATACATACATACATACATACATACATACATACATAAAATAAAGACTAAAAGTGTCAAGGAAGGCTTGAAAACTGTCACTTTAAGTTAATTACCTAAAGGATGAATAGTAGCTGAACAGAAAGGTTTGGTGGGTAAGGGACTGGGACTGTCTTAGGCAAAAGAAACAGCTTCATGTGCAAAGGTACTGAGGTGAGAGAGATACATAGGGACATTATGAGTGTGATCAAGGGTCACTGTGGTTGTAGGAAGGGATGCAAGAAAAAGAGAGATGGATGATAAGAATGAAGCTGTTGCAATTGGCTGGGTCATGACCACACTTGGGAGCCAAGTTAAAGGTTTTGGCCCTTATCTTAAGGTTTCCAGGTATCCCCTGAAGAGTTCTAAGCAAGAAAATACATGATTAAGTTTATTTTTTGGAAAGATCATATTGATTCAATGTGAGATAAGGGCTAGAGCATTCCAAGACTGGAGGTGAGGGATGGTTTAGGGAAGATGTGGCAACGATCTAAATGGGGGATGATGCTGGCCTGGACTAGAATACTGACTCAACATGCAAAGCCACAATTATCATCAAGCTTGAGTCGAGCTTGGCTGTGTGAGTTGGCAGGACTTATGGTGGACTGGATGGACATAGGTGAACGATGAGACTCAAGGATGACCCATGTCTCTCACCTGCCCATCTAGGTAAATTGTGCTGTCAGACTAAGAAAGAGCAGGTTTACTGAACAAGAAGGAAAAATCATGAGTAAATTTTAGTTATGAAGAACTGGAGGTGATTTCAAGGTATCTGAGTGAAGATACTTAGTAGGCAGTTGACTAAACCCATCTGGCACCAAGAGAGAGATCTGGCTGGACCTGAGGATAGAAGTCTTTAGATATAGAAGGTAATTAAAGCCATAGCTATAGCAACTGTTCAGGGAGAGGGTAGTGAGATGAAAACGGAACCTGAAGGAGAACCCCAAAGAACATTCAGTGGACCACCAAAGGAAGAAGAACCCAGAATAGACTGTCTAAAGAGAATGGGAAGGACGCATGGAGGCCATTCCACACCTGAGTTCGCATGGCAGTTACCAGACTCAAGCCAGGCTGCCTGGAGGTAGGTCCTGGCTCTGCTAGTAAATGACATGACATTAAGCAACTTACTTAACTTCTCTGGGCCTCAGTTTCCCTCATTTTAAAATGGTGACAAAAGGGGCGCCTGGGTGGCTCAGTCGGTAAGCGTCTGACTTCAACTCAGGTCATGATCTCGCAGTTCGTGAGTTTGAGCCCCACATTGGGCTCTGTGCCGACAGTTTGGAGCCGAAGCCTGTTTTGGATTCTGTGTCTCCCTCTCTCTCTCTGCTCCTCCCCCACTTGCACTCTGTCTCTCTCTCAAAAATAAACAAACATTTAAAAAAAAATTTTTTTTTTTTATTTATTTTTGGGACAGAGAGAGACAGAGCATGAACGGGGGAGGGGCAGAGAGAGAGGGAGACACAGAATCGGAAACAGGCTCCAGGCTCTGAGCCATCAGCCCAGAGCCCGACGCGGGGCTCAAACCCACGGACCGTGAGATCGTGACCTGGCTGAAGTCGGACGCTTAACCGACTGCGCCACCCAGGCGCCCCTAAAAAAAATTTTTTTAATGGTGACAATAACATCTACAGAACCTACTTCATAGAGTTGTTCTGAGGATTACATGATTTAATATGTATAAAGTGCTTAGAGGAGGGCATGGCTTTTACCAAGTGCCCATCAGATGTGAATTATCATTAACCGTGCCTTCTAGTGAAAACTTACAGAGATAGTAAACAACTTGCTTAGTTAATTCAGCTTGCCAACGGTGAGGTATTCCAAGCAGTGGAAGGTATGAAGAATGGGTACCTTACTAACTACCAATCTTGTATTAACTACTTACATTTATAACTATCCTCAAATAAAACTTGAATTGGAACAGAACTTTAATTTGGCAAAAAGCTTGTGTTACCTTTCATTTTCCCAGTAATGCTATGAGCAAGGAGGCTTGTTTCCTCATCCAGGAGAACAAGAAAACTACCCAAGAGAATACAGAATATACAGAATCAGGGTTTGAACCCCAGTTTTCTGGCTCAAGGTTCACTAATCATTACAGGTCAGTCTCCCTTCTTCCCCTGCTTGGATATATGTCTGTAGGTCCCTGTCCCTATAGCACTCTAAATGTTTCCATTCAGTTTAGAGATGGTTTTCACCTGCAGCAACCCCTTCTGCCATCCAGCACTGTTAGAGAGGCTTATGGGTCAAATGATTTAGTACATAAATATTATTACTACTACAGCATGTAGTCCTTAGTCTTCTCATCTATCCAATGGGACGCTCCACTGGTCAATCTGCATTTGGTAAACAAGAAAGAGCTGATCAAACTCTGAATTATAGGATATCCCTCCTTCACCTCCATTATGAACTATCATAATTCTATCAATAAACTTATAGGTAAAGAACGTAATCAAAATAGAGCAGGTGGTTGCATTTTGTATTCTTTTGCATTTCAACTTAGTATAAGAAAATCCAGCTTGTTATTACACATGTGTGCACCCGTGTGTGTGTGTGTGTGTGTGTGTGTGTGTGTCTGTATTCAACTAAATGATCCCTATGTCTCAGGTTCAGATCAAAAATAGTGATGCTGTATATTCAAAACGCTGAGAGGTGGATGATTTCTTCCACCGCATCTGTGTCTATGGACACAACATTGAGTCAGAAAGGGTTATCCTGCAGTTCACATCGTGTTCCAACAAGCAGCCAGACTGTGAAGTGAGTCACCACCCCGTCAGGCCCTTCCTCAGAGTTCCTCCACTGGGTTGTCTCCGGGCAACAAGGGGCTCTAAGCAGTGCATAATTAAAGCCAGAGTAGCTGGGGAGGGAGAGAAGGCTGATCATTAAGGTGTCAAGAAAGAGCCAGGTGGGAATGATGATGGATTGAAAACATGCATTTAGCCTTATTCTCTGCCCAAGCCCCATGAAAATAACAGTAAAAGGGCTTTATTATAGGCATAAGCCCACAAGGACAAAGAAAATGTGAAAAGAGACAAAAGCAATAAAATTTTGGAAGCTGGAAAGCAGATGGATAAGTGGTAACTGACTCAACAAACCTGAAAATATGAATCCTAAGGCGGTAGTGGGAAAGGCAAGAAGCAACCAGATTTACATAACCCCCCAAATGGCTCAGGAATTGGCAGGGCCAGGTATTTCTAGAAGGAGGAGTTGATGTTGGGGCTAAAAAAGCAAGAGGATTAATTGAAAGTCTCCTTAGAGACTGTCAGATCTCCAAATATCCTCCATATGCAGCAGGATAACTGTATATTATAGATTTCATTATCTCCTCAATTCCTCATCCCTCCCTTTGGCATGTGATTTTGTAGGTGCAACCACCAGAAACAGAAGGTACATCTCCGCCTCACTGATGTTGTGTTTGGCCAGTGCAGCGAGTTCTGAGCCTAGGCCTTAAAATACCCTGTGTTTCCACTTGTCCCTGTTGGAGCTCTGACATGGCCATGGGAAGACTCTGCCCCCAGGAACTGCCAGTCCATGCAACACACCTGATCTAAGCCCACAGCCTGGATCCAAGCCCAACCGAGCCCAGGTGACCTGCAGTCACATGAGCCAGGAGCAGGTGCTTGTTGCTATGTATGATATGCCATTGAAATTTCGTGGTTACTTTCTGCACAGCATAGTTGACTAAGATGCGGTATGTCCACACAAGTGGAATACTGCCCTAACAAAACTCAAGTATGTGGCATTGGCTTTCGAACAGGTCACAGGGGGTAATATGCATATATAAATATATGAACACATTCATATCTGGCAACATATATTTTGAGAGACTAAAAAATGATGAAGAAAACACCATAAATGACGAAAACTGGGGTGCCATGTTTTGTAATGCAAAACATTTGGTATAATTGGAACCTATGGTAACTTGGAAGATAGAAAATATACCCAATGAACCCAAAGCTTTGAGCAAGGAGGTTTCCAGGTAGAATGTTGACAAAGAGGACTAGGACATCCTCGGCAACCTCAGGCCAACACATGAGGAGTGGCCACATGTGTAAGGATTTAGAGGGGAGGCCTTGCTCCATAGATGTGTGGCAGGTAGCACATTAGATGAAGGCTGGACTCGGGGCACAAGGCTGAGCGCAGACCCCATACTTCTACCAGCCTCCGCTGGGGCTTTGATGGTGTTTCCCAGCTTTTTTTGGAAGCATCTAAGTTTGCAAAGGGTTCTGCGCCTGCCACTGGGCATGTTGGAACCGGTGGCCCCTAAAGCACATTATTCATATTTTAACATTTCTCCTGGTGCCTGGTACCCAGCAAATGTTTCTTGAACAAAGAAATAAATGATCGTCAGTCACTTAACCCACTTGACTTCAATTATCTTGGTCTTTTCCGATGCTAGGTTTCCACAATGGATATCTGTCCTAATTCTCAGGCTATATAGTGAGGCCTGGGAACGTCTGGGATCTGTTTGTTCAACTTCAGGCTGTCCCTCAGGCATCTGCCGTAGCAACCAAGAGAGATCCATCCTCTCCACACTGAGTCCTTGCTTCTCCCAAAGTTATCACAGCCAAGCTTGATTAAACAAGAAAGAAGAGAAAGAAAATTCAGTTTATATGTTGTTTAAAGACCATGGTTCTATTTCAGCTGCCAAGGACATTTTTTTTTGTCATTACTGCAAAAAGGAGCAAGTTCTTCAGAGGGCAGTGTTAGATCTAAATGCTTCTTGGCATCCCCAGAAGATGGTGGGCAGGAGGCAAATAGGAACTGACTGCTGTATGGATCCAGGAGAGAGCCCCAGAGAGTTGCCCCTCATGGTCCTCTACCCCTCAGGCAGCTGAGGGCACCGGGTATCGTCCACGCGAGAATGCAAATGTAAGCTACATGGGACTCTGGGTCCATAAAATGAAACTTCTAAAGAGCTCACGTCTTCACATACTCATCTCTTAGGCTTCATATGCTCATCACACTAGACCAGCTGAAAATCAACCAGGCTTACAAACTCCTTCTCTTCGCCCAGCTCTGGCGTCTCTCTCTGATTCCAGCATCTCCCTCTCCCTGTGACGTCATCCTCCCTGGCGGGCAGAACTGCACTTCATTTTACCCGCTGATTTCCCTGGCTGCAGGCAGCGGGCAGGGCCAGGCAGGTAATGCCAATCAGACACACTTCAGCTCCCATTCCAGGAAAAACATTCCCGACATTGACCCCCACTGTGCCCACTTGCCCCGCCCATCTCCGATCACAGCTGCAGAGCACACTTGTCACCAGAGGGCTCTATATGGGGACTCTTCATCAGCTCTAAAGAAGAAAGAGGCGGGGCGCCTGGATGGCTCAGTCGGTTAAGCGTCCGACTTCGGCTCAGGTCACAATCTCACAGTTTGTGAGTTCGAGCCCCGCGTCCGGCTCTGGGCTGCCAGCCTGGAGCCTGCTTCGGATTCTGTGTCTCCTTCTCTCTCTGCCCCTCCCCCGCTTGTGCCTGTCTCTCAAAAATAAATAAAATGTAAAAAAACAAACAAACAAACAAACAAAGAGGCTGAAGGCATAGCTTAACACCCTAATATGCCTGGCACAGGAGAGGCAAAAGGAACACGGAGGGCAGGGGAGGCACTTGACACGCATGTCGTGATGATGAGAGAGATCTAACCATGGATGGCACTGAGAGGTTTCCTGGGGCTACTTTTTCTCCAGGATGCTAAGGGAACCAAGAGATCTCCATGAGTCAGGATGAGAGTATAGATCTCCACGGACTTGATGCCCATCAGCTGAGCACACATGTCCGACAGAACTGGCTGTCAGGAGGCAACCGCAATACCCTTCTTTCTAGGAATCACAACTTCTCTTTCCCCATTTCCCTTCTGTCTTCCTTCTCTCCTTCATCCCCACAGGTATTGAGGCATTTGGGTGGCTGCATTGCCTGGACCTCTCGGATAAGCCTGGATGTCTTTCAGGAACCCTCCTGCAGCCGGCCCAGGATATGAGTCTCTCGCTTTAGTGGAGGGGAACTGTCAGGACACTCATGCATCTCCATTTGGAGGAACGACAGCATCTCTTTCAAACTGAAGTAGATATGGGGCAATGGTTGCCCCTCTGTCGCCCACTTAACCTGTCACTAGATGAAGAACAGCCACTGCTGATGGTGATATGGTCCTCAAATTGGGAGTATCTGACTGCTGGCTCTTTTCCCAACTTAAAGAACATCCTAGGAAGCATGAGACTGCCACAGTCCCACTGAAGTTGTCATGATGTGTACCAAGAGTCACCTGATGGCTATTAGGACCTCGCCTTAATTCAACCATGCTTAATTCATTGTCTGTCTTGTCTGCAATCTGGAGAGACATGGAGTATAAGGTAAAAATCTACCTTGCACTAAATAATTTGTAGAACAAAGATGGCAGTGCAGTTATCACTTGCTCTTCACAAGGCACAAGGAAATCTGCTATCTTGAAATGAAGGATCAGAGACCTCAGGAGGTCCTGCAATAAAAACCGTTTATGTTGGGGGGCGCCTGGGTGGCTCAGTCAGTTAAGCGTCCGACTTGGGCTCAGGTCATGATTAGGTCCAGTTCAAGCCCCACGTCAGGCTCCGTGCTGACAGCTCAGAGCCCGGAGCCTGCTTCAGATTCTGTGTCTCCCTCTCTCTGCCCTTCCCCCACTCATGCTCTGTGTCTCTTCTCTCAAAAATAAATAAACATCGGGGCGCCTGGGTGGCGCAGTCGGTTAAGCGTCCGACTTCAGCCAGGTCACGATCTCGCGCTCCGTGAGTTCGAGCCCCGCGTCGGGCTCTGGGCTGATGGCTCAGAGCCTGGAGCCTGTTTCCGATTCTGTGTCCCCCTCTCTCTCTGCCCCTCGCCCATTCATGCTCTGTCTCTCTCTGTCCCAAAAATAAATAAACGTTGAAAAATAAATAAATAAATAAATAAATAAACATTAAAACATTTTTAGGGGTGCCTGGGTGGCTCAGTCGGTTGGGCGTCCGACTTCAGCTCAGGTCATGACCTCACAGTCCGTGGGTTCGAGCCCCGCGTCGGGCTCTGGGCTGATGGCTCGGAGCCTGGAGCCTGCTTCGGATTCTGTGTCTCCCTCTCTCTCTGCCCCTCTCCCGTTCATGCTCTGTCTCTCTCTGTCTCAAAAATAAATAAACGTTAAAAAAAAATTTAAAAAAAAAAAGCATTTTTAAAAACTCCGCTTATGTGGAAGACAGGACTTGGCCCAGAGCCTTGTTCGTGAAAGACACTAGATGCATGCTGCATCTCATGAGCTAGAAGGAGACTCACTCAGGTTGTTTATGAAATGTCTGTGAATTAAAAAAAAAAATTTTAATGTTTTCATTTATTTTTGAGACAGAGAGAGAGCATGAGCAGGGGAGGGGCAAAGAGGGAGACACAGAATCCAAAGCAGGCTCTGAGGTGTCAGCACAGAACCCGATGTGGGGCTCAAACCATGGACACAGTCTCACGGACTGTGAGATCATGACCTGAGCTGAAGTCGGACGCTCAACCAACTGAGCCACCCAGGTGTCCCTGAAATGTTTGTGAATTTTAGAGGGCACAGCCATCTTTGCCTGACAGCATTGTGACTGGCTTACCTTCTGTTTGGATGCAGAGGGTCTCAGAATAATCATACCTGGAGGACCATTTGTTAAATGCTTCCATTGTACCTTCTCTTCTAGTCAAAAACCTTCAATGGCTCCCTACTGTCAGTGGATTTAAGCCCTGGCTACTCAAGGCTGTCCCTCATCTGACTCCATTGGCCGTTGGCTGCCTATTTCCTCCTACTCTCTGCTTCTCCCTCATGTTCTGAGTCACATTAACAGCAGGTTAGCCAGATGTCCAGTCCAGAAAAGGTACATAATGAAAGATCTTACTCTAAACAAATGCAAGCAAAATCTGCATTCTCAGTATAAAGCCATTGGCATTCAACAAGAGAGGATTCGGCAGAGGCTAGGAGTCTACAAGTTGGAGTAAAGGACAGAGAGGCCCAGCGAGAGACAGTCTGAGAAGAGAAGGCCAGGCCGAGGGTGGGAAGGGGAAAAAAGGGAGAGGTCATCCAGCAGCTGCAAGGTGGAAAAGCAAGCTTGAAAGAACAGCCAGATCCTTCCAAATGAAGTGATTCAGACTTTGTCTCCTTCTGCTTTTCGAAATGGCAGGTAAGAATGATACCTGGTTACAATGTCCCATAAATAACATGGCAGGCAGTGCTGTAAGTGACTTGCCTATATAAGCTTGTTTAGTTCACACAAGCCTATGAGGGAGATACTGCTGTTACCCGCATTTTGCTGACGAAGAAACTGAGGTACAGAGTGGTTTATCTGAGGTCAAACAGCTAGTAAGTGATAGAGTCAGTTCCAGCCCTAGACTCCAACCTGTTCTGCCTTTTCCATCCACCTTACGTTGCTCACACATTGCTACAGACTGTGGAGGTGGAATTTTGTTTTGGAGGTGACTAGAGAAGGGAGAAAAGGGTCAGTTAACACATGGATTAAAACGTGAAGGAGTAAAGAGTTATTAATAGGAAATTCTGCCCTCTCCTGTGCCCTCTCCACTTTCTGCCTATCAGAATCTTCCCATCATCTGAGCTCACTCAAATGCCACCCTCTCTAAGCACTGTGGACATGAAGTGATCACCTCAGACATGGCACCATTTCTACTAGGTCTCATTTTATAGGTGTTTATCGCTTCATCTTTTTTTTTTTAAGAACAAACAATGCTTTCTTGAACACTCTTACTATATAATAAAGAATTTGCCTTTGACACTGGTTCCTAAAAGGGACCCTCTCAATCGCTGGAATTTTCCAAGTGACAGCAGTGTCCTTGTTGCTCTTGGTGGTTCCTTGGACCACACCTGAGGTTATGCTAATGAGGTGGCTAATGGTACCCCCTACCTCCTGAGATAGTTTCAGGATAGATGATGGCCATGCTAGAGAGACCAACCATGTGACCAGAGGGCTGGGGCCTTGAGCCAGGTGATAGCAGCCTGACTTCCAGGGAGGGGAGGGAGGTTGGAGGTAGAGTTCAGTCACACGGCCAATAATTCAACCAATCATGACTATGTAATGGAACCCCAATAAAAGCTTGGCATACCAAAGCTCAGTCGAGTTTCTGGCTGGTAATACACATTGATGTGCCAGGAGGGTGATGCATCCTGAGGACAGGGAAGCCTTGTGTGGAGGACCACCCAGACCTTACTCTGTGCATTCCTTCATTTTACTGGTCCTCATTTGTATCTTTTATAATAAAACTATGATCTTGGGCACCTGAGTGGCTCAGTCAGCGAAGCAGCCGACTTGATTTCAGCTCAGGTCATGATCTCAGTTTGTGAGATGGAGCCCCGCATTTGGATCTGTGTTGACAGTAAGGGGCCTGCTTGGGATTCTCTCTCTGTCTTTCTCTGTCTCTCTCCGTCTCTCTCTCGCTCTCTTCCCCCCACCCCCACAAAATAAATAAATAAACTTAAAAACAAAACTAGGATGATAAGTATAGCACTTTCCTGAGTCCTACAAGTCATTCTAGCAAATTATTGTGACTGAAGAGGTAAGGGAAGCCCCAGATTCATAGCCGTTTGGTCAAATGTGCTGGTGGCCTGGAAATCCCAGAGCTTGTGCCTAGTGTCTGAAGCAAGGGCAGTCTTGTGAAGACCTGAGCCCCTCCCCTGTGAGATTGACCTAACTCTAGGTAATCAGTGTCAGAACTGCATCACAACTCCCAACAGACTCTGCAGACACCTGGTGAGAAAGAGATACAGACGCTGGCCCCCTTGACAGGGCTGAGTCTAGCCAGGAAGGCAGAACCTGACAAAGCATCCATGAAGCAAGGAAGCTTTATTTGTTTGAAGTGCCCACAGGTGAGGTCTGTGGCAGAGAGAGCCTCAGCACCTAAAGACATCAGGAGCAGGACTGTCTCTTATTCATCCGTATTGTGCAAACAATTAGGATGATGATTTGGATATCCCAGGTACTCAATAAATTATGCCTAATTAAAATCAATGGAATACAACAGCACTTTGTTCAGATCAGAACATTTTCTACCTTGGAAATTCCTTGGTGAGTGACCCCCTCTCACCTGGCCAGATGGGTTACGCGACATGGAAACCAGAAATATTCCCAGTCCTTAGGGCCTCTGTATCTCCCGTGGCTTGCCTGACCTCTGTTTTGATTTTCCTGTTCAAGGCACTCCTCCCACGTCCCCCCTTGCCCTCCTTCCCTCTCTCGTAAAAAAAAAAAAAAAAACCTCCTTACTTGGGGAGGAATAACCATCACCCTCCTTCAATCAGAGGGCTGGCTCAGTCGTTCTGCAATAACCACCACTAGTGATTTGGATGTGAGAGGAGAAGAAGAGAGGAAGAAAGGAGAGAACTGGGGCCAGAATTCTCCTCCCAACCACAGTGCTCCAGGAAGGCCCTACAAAGTCATCTCGTTAACACCTGAAATGAAACCTGCCTGTCACTCCCAGCAGCATAAATAGGTTCGCACCCTCAAACTGGGACTATAGAGAACACAGAAATGAGAACTGTCATCATCATCATCATCTAAATAGCCACTATGTGCCAGGCAGGGTTCTAGAGTAATAATACATGTTTTCATAAATGATTATTCCGGGAAGGTTAACCCTTGCTCTAGTAAGCGGCAGAGTGAGGAAAAGGGGTTTTATCTCTGAGAAAGCCTATGACTTCACCAAGTCCTTGATTCTGTCTGAGCTTCAGTTCCTTATCTGCACAGGAGAGCTTAGACCCACGTCCAAGGTCATGCAAACAGCCAGTAAAGGAGACAGGACTTGCTTACTCAGATGATAGTCAAGAAATAATATGGCCAATCAGTTAAACTTTAGTCTCGTACTTAACCTTACAGAACTGAGCAAGGCAAATGGCTGGAAGAAGAACATACTTTAAAAGGTTGAATATCCTTTTACCTAACCCACAGCATCATGCCTAACTAGAAAGGTATAATCATGCAACAATTACAGTTTGCTTCCATTCTTTAAATACATTTTACCCAAAGTTCATTGTGCAGCTTAATAAAATGTAGAAATACCAACTGGGGAAAAGTTGAATTCTGAACAAGTCATACTTAAATAAAAATTTAATGCTTCCCTCTACCCAAAGAAATCAATGAAAACAGGAAAGATTTCTTCCTTAATGGATCTCAGAGATAAACACAGATACTATCATTAACCCACTGGGACTTATGAAAGTAATTTTGATTCTTGCATTATTGAAAGGGATCTAGTTCTGGCATACTCTAAATTCTAATTAAACAAACAAGGAAGAAGTTTTTAAATGAACAATGCAATCAAATATAGACATTCTATTTAGACACAGTAATGTTAGCATAGCAAGCGAGTTAAAAAAAGAAAAGGGAAAATAATTATTAAACAGATGGGTGGTGAAAAGTTTTTTTTTTCTTTTTTAATGCACAAAGCCTTAATCTGAAGCCAAGCAGAGATGAAGATAAACAAGAACTTGCCCTCCACGGCCAAAGAGCATAATACCCAGGAAGTCAAATGAAACCAGTCTACAGTACTGCCTGCAGTTAATATGAACTTATCATCCTGATGCCAAATGAAATATTAAAGCAAGTTCCCTATTTTTAGGGCTTTGTATCTTGGTGGTTGTATAATGAATAAGGATGTGTCTTGGCAAACTTGCCCGTAGCCTGGAGAATATTTGTTTTCTGACCAAAAATAGTTGGCATCTCTTTAACTACGGGACGGACACGAAGTGATCAGAGCTCTTGAATTTGATTCAACCATTGAATCAGAAAGATCAGTCAGGAGCTCAAGATTAAGGGCCTGATACCTGGTTATACAAGAACCTACTGGAACATAATGATGGCAATCAAAAGTTTAGACAGCACTTTGCCTATGGTGTGCGAGACACATTTTATACAGATCTCTTGTGAAAAACTGGAGGCTTTCCAGAGCTGAGAGCTTTTGCAGGCTGTTGGAATGGAGCCCCCAGGTTGGAAAGTAGCAGGGCACCCCCACAGCTGAGTCCCCACTTGGAATCTGGCCAGTGCCTACCCTGACACCTGAAAGATGTGCACTTCTCCACTAGAAGCGCTTTTCTCCTTCTGTTCTGGGACCCCAGCATTGCCCAAACTACTTTACCTCTGTGTCAGGATGTCTCCAAAATCCAATTCTATGAGCATACCTGGGGCATCCTTTACCTCTCTGTGCCTCAGTCCTCTCACCTATAAAATGGGAGGATTGAACCTGTTGAATTCTGGAAGTCCTTTCCAGTTCTGCAAACGAAATCACAATGAAAAATTCTAGATTCCAAACCCCCCCAAATTAACTTTTGGACTTTGACAGCCTTGGCCATAGCTGCTAGCAATGGACATGTTTTTATCTAGCCAAATATCACAATTATGTTTACTTGGCCAAAGATGGACCAACAGTCTCCCAACAGCTCTTAGAAAGTCTACAACTCTGTCACCATAATCTCATAATGTTTGTGTGAATTTACTTTCAGAGCATAATCAGCCATATAAACTGGAACTTAGTTATAATACCACTGAACATACAAGGAGTCCAGCACAAGGAGTTCTTGGAGCTCATTCAAGGGAGTTATGTTGTTAAAGGACTCTTGATAAGTTACACAGATGTTTTAAAAGCTAGAAGAAGAAAGAGGAGGAGGAGGAGGAGGAGGAAGAGGAGGAGGAAGACGAGCAGCTGCTAATATTTGTTGACTGTTCACCATATGCCAGGACCTGTTCCGGGTCTTTGCATGATTATCACTAAAATCTCCTCTCAATCCCATAAAATGGGCTATTATACCCCATGTGCTCAAATAGATGAGAGTAATGGGCACCAACAGGATATATAATTCACCCCAAAGACATTCAGGACTAGAATTTGAACCCAGACAATCTGGTTTCAGAATTAGCACATTTCAAACAGTCTCATTTTAAATACAGTGGTACAGCATATGAGGGACATCAGTCCCTATATCTGCCTTTACTTAATTAAAAAAATTTTTTTTATTTGAAAACAATTCCAAACATACAGAACAGCTGAAAAAACATTTGAACCATTTGGAAGTAAGTTGCTAGTAATCTGCCTCATCACTTCTATGAAACCTTTAGTGTATTTATGCTGCAACCAAAACACAACCATCAAAATCTAGAAATTAACATTGAAGCACTGCTATTATCTCATCCTCAAACCCCATCTAGGCTCATCCATTTGTCCCAACTATGCTTTTTCTAGCAAAAGGATCCAGTTCAAAAGTAACATATTGCATTTAATTGTATTGCTATTACTCTCCTTTAATCTGCAACAAGCTAGCTTCTGGATCATTCCTTGCCTTTCGTCACCCTGGCAGTTTTTAAAAATTACAGACTAGTTATTTTAAAGAATGGCTCCCAATTTGAGGTTTTCTGATGTAGCCTCATGATTAGATTTGAGTTTTGACCTTTGGCAGGAATATCACAAAAGTGAAGCTGTGTTCTTACTGGACTTATTAGATGGCATGTAATTTTTTTTTTTTTTTTAAATTTTTTTTTTTCAACGTTTATTTATTTTTGGGACAGAGAGAGAGACAGAGCATGAACGGGGGAGGGCCAGAGAGAGAGGGAGACACAGAATGGGAAACAGGCTCCAGGCTCTGAGCCATCAGCCCAGAGCCCGACGCGGGGCTCAAACTCACGGACTGCGAGATCGTGACCTGGCTGAAGTCGGACGCTTAACCGACTGCGCCACCCAGGCGCCCCGATGGCATGTAATTTTGATGTGTCCCATTACTGGTGATGTTCACTGGAGAAAACTAGCAGACCCATCAATGTACATTCCTAGTTTTTCCTTCAAAATTGGTAAGTTTTTCATTAAAAAGTACTTTGAGGCTATAAATATCCCATTCCTCAATAAACTTCCAAATTATGTATTTATTTATTTATATTAATATGGACTCATATATTCCTGTTTTATTCATTGGGTTACAATCTGCACATTTTTTTAATGCACAAAGTATCCCAGATTTGGTAAGTGGGAGACCCTGCAAGCCAGCTTCTATGCTCTGTTAATATGTTCCATCATTCTTCAAGTACCTTCTTACTTTTTGGCACAATACGATGTTCCAGGTTCATCTTGCACTTTCCCTGCCATAGCTCTGGAGTCAGCCAGTTCCCCAAAGAGCCCTGATTTCTTTTAGTGGAAAATGGTATTTAGAAACCAATACGTGGGCACTGAGTGTTCTCATAGCTGTTGCTCCCTGCCCCCCACCGTAAACATCCTTTTTACCCCTCTCTGGCTTCAATACCGCATAACTGTGCAGACAGCCTCCTCATCCAACTTGGACTCCAACGTCCTACCTGAGTCACTTCAGCATCCCTCCTCTGTTCCCTCCTCTATGCACACTAAATAAACACACACTTTGCTCAGCCCTTCTAATGCCTTTCGGACTGGATTGTTCGGGAGGAACAGAGGACGAGGATTTAGCCTGCCTTTAGATCACCCTTGTTTACTAATTCCTTCACAAGGTCCACAAGAAAGGAACACTAAAGAACTTCCACATTATTAATTTCCACTTTCTGTATATTTCCATTGAGATGCGCCAGTGCCCACCATACCATTCTGCTGCTCTAGCCTGGTCAGTGTCCAAACGGTAATGGCAACATCAGAAGAACAAAACTCATTGAAGTTAGCTGCTAGAAGACTTTGAAACATCAGAATCTATCTAGGGAAAAAATAAGTTTCTTGACTCCTTTAAGAGCAGAATGCACTAAAGCACACTGCCTCTGACCCATTTTTTAGGAAGAAAAATTAGCTCAATCACTTAAAGTAAACAAAAACAAAGGTTGGATGGAAGGATGGAAGGATGGAAGGATGGAAGGGAGGGAGGGAGGGAGGAAGGGAGGAAGGGAGGAAGGGAGGGAGGAAGGGAGGAAGGGAGGAAGGGAGGAAGGGAGGAAGGAAGGAAGGAAGGAAGGAAGGAAGGAAAAGAAAGAATGAAGCAAAGAAGGAAGGAAGGAAGGAAGGAAGGAAGGAAGGAAGGAAGGAAGGAAGGAAGGAAAGAAAATTCATTTAATATACTAGTATTACTGTTTTTACATGTAGGAATAGTGTAAGTATAGTGGAAAAAATGGAAGACGATATAGCATGGGATCTGCAGGTGTTCAATTCACAGCTGATGCCACCTATGTCACTAATAGCTGAAGGGCAAGTCACAGAACCTCTGTGTGCTCTGGCGTCTCATTTGTAAAATGGGAAAGTGATAGAAAAGGACCAGTAACAATCATAAATTGGATCACTTTGCTTCTCTGCTTTTTAATCACCCCCCAAGGTTTCCGACTTTTCCAAATTCTGTATCTTGGCCTTGAGGACTCTTCATGACTCCTATCATATTTCACTTTTACCCTCACCATACAATCTGATCAACCTGATGTGATTCCTATTCTTTGAACATATCAAGCTCCTTCCCTCCTCTGTGCTTTGCACTTGCTGTTGCCTCTGCCCAAAACCCATCTTGACACTCAGATATCAGCCCACATGTCACCTCCTCAATTTAAAGCCATCTTCTTCAACCTCAAACACTCTCTATTGTACTAACCTGTTTTATTTTCACCACAGTACTCATCACTATCTGAAATTATCATATTTGTTGGCTTACTTAATTATTATCTATTGCTCTTACTAGACTATAAGAATATGAGTCAGTGACTTTAGTTGTATCCCCAGCACCTAGGACAGTGGCTGGCACATAGAAGGTATGTAAATAAGTTTGAATTACACAAAGGAATGAATGAATGGTAGTTATTTCATATAATTTTATGAGTATTGAGATAATAAAAGTAAAATATTTGACCTAGAACCTGTTACATAGTAAATCAACAATCTGTGGTATAATTTAAGAAGACCACGATACCAAGTTCTAGTCTTGGCTCTTTCTCCACCTAGCAGGATAACTTTGGGCAAGCCATAAATTCCCCCCAAGCCTTAGTTTATCATCTGTAAATGCTGGAGGGTGGGTTAGAGCATCTCAGAGGTCTCTTCTAGGATTAAAATTCAATACTGTTGCATATATCACGGTCAAAGTTTCCAGCATTGCCCAGTGGTAGGTTAATTCCTCACTGGTAAAAAGTGAACTACTGTTGCCTTAGCAGTATCTCAGAAAGGCTCATTTTAGTATTGCCTGGATATTCCAGTTTCCATTTGCTAACTATACTTTTAGCTCAAGTTTACAAGGGGTTTCCAGGCAACTTTGCAGAGTTCTTGCATTTTCCACTGCACTTCCACTCTCTTCCCTCCCCTAGTTTCCAGATACAAAACAGAGGCTGGTTTTAGCCTAACAGTCATTTGGCCCGGCCATATGGAAAGATTTATCAAAACAGAACCCAAGAAAATTTCAAAAAGATCAGTAAAGATTGGTGTTTCTCCTGGATATTCTTCGTGGAATTTCTAGATCTTGGTTAGAAATCTAGTCCTGGAGACATCAGTTTACCTCCAAAGAGAGAGTTCCTGGAAACGCTATTAAAGCAGAGAACCAATCTGTGGATCATGCATTTTGATGTTTCCAAGAAAACTGCAGAAGCCTATACTACCCACACAAAAGCTCATGAGTCTCCTCCGTGACCCTGAACTCATTGGCTTAGCAATCATCCACCCTTGAAAACCATTCCTGGGCAACAAGGTCAAAAACAAAGCAACGTGTCTCACAGACAAAGCTGTGTTGTGGCAGAGCCTGCCAAACTCAAGTTGGGAGCCTGCATTCATCTTTTTACCTTGATAGTCCAACAGAACATTCGATCTACCTACAACATAAAATAAACACAAAAGAAAAAGGATAAGCATCTCTTTCCATTCAGCTTGCTCTCGTTCCTTGATTTGTTTGCACCAATCAAGCCAATCTGGCTGCTGGTCTGCTTGGTAACTAGCTTCAATCAAATAATTTTTAGTACTTCCAACAGTCTGCTCCATAACAACCCCCACCCATGAGCACCTGGAAAATCTCCTTCCATTTAATCAATTTAACCAAAGTCAGTTTCCCCAGCAGATCCAGACATGAAAAGAATAGTTCCCTGTCATCATTGCAAAATGTCACCTGGAGAAAGGACTCCTCTGATCTAACACTTCTGTTATATAACAACAGTCTCACCTTCACCCTTTTCTCCTGATACAGACTTTTAAAATTAAGGGTTGAAGGCTTGCTACTCACATCCCCAGAACAGCAGCACTACCTTCAGGCTTGCTAGAAATGTGGCATCTCAGGCACTTCTCTAGATCTAGTGAATTAGAATTTATATTTACAGGCTCTCCAGGTAATTGACATGCACACTAGAGTCTGAGATGGAGTAAGTTAGAATAACATCTTTGAGGTATCTATTTCAAATGAAATAAACTTATTCCTAACTTGTCCCTATTCATCTGGGAAGAAGGAAAACAGATTATTAGGCTTGTTTATCACAGAGCAATAACTGATCGTTTACCTCATAAAGTCTTTTTGTGATATTATTTTGGTCTTAGAATTTATTTTTCCTTTTTATTTGGTAGGATTTCTCATAATCCTGGAGCAGATTAAAAAAAATAAGATGAATTAAGCAATACCAATGGTATGCTAGTAAATTGGCTTTCCAGAGAGGAAAAGCCCTGGTTTGTACTGTTTGCCAGTTTTGATGGTGTAAATACTCCATAATCAATTTCAAGCTACCGAGGATTTAACAACTGTTTGCAACATTCCAGAAACTTTAATAATTAGCTTTTACAAGATGTCGTGAATTACTATGAACTATTCCAACACATCACTAAAAGACCCTCAAAACAGAAACTTATTTTCAAGTCATGGCTACGCCTCACTCAAACCTATTCAAAATGAAATAACATCAGGCTAGGCCTCCTAAACATACTTTTCATTATGCCATGCCTCTGCCCCAGAACCTAAGAAGCTTCCCTATTAATTATTTAGCATATATAAGTTTATTTTCCTGTTTTTTCAAAACTACCTCTCATTCCTTATACTGAATTTATCCACTTCACTTTCTAAATATTTATTTATTTTTGAGAGAGAGAGAGAGAGAGAGAGAGCGCACGCACGTGCACAGGTGGGGCAGAAGGAGAGGGAGAAAGAGAATCCCAAGTAGGTTCTGTGCTGTCAGCACAGAGCCTGACACAGGGCTTGAACTCACGAACTGTGAGATCATGAATTGCACCGATATCAAGAGTCTGATGCTTAACATACTTAGCCACCCAGATGTCCTGCCACCCTTCACTTTCTAGATCTCCTTAACATACACCATATTCCCCACTTTGGTTTCCTGCAACTCACCAATTCTTGAGTCCGTGACTGAGGAAGCTTGTCACTCCAGTGATTGCCATCTAACGTCCAACAATAAAGCCAAAATTGCCACAGGATAGAACCAGTAATGCAAATGGCAGATGGTGAGATGGACAGAATCTGGGTGTTGACAACATATTTGAGTTTGTGAATCAATCTTTGCTGAACTTGCCCATCATCTTACGGACTTCCCATTATATAAACCAAGAAATATCCAAACAGATTCCACTTACAACTGAAAGCAAACCTAACGGTGGGCCTGGAAGGAAGTTCCTTGATGGAATAATAAGCCACATCACTGTGAAACCAAATAGGCCATCATAAACACAAGCTGTAATGGTTTCTACCAGTCCTATAATCCTAGGAAGAGAGAAACTATTTGGAATTATATTTAGATCCACTAAGGAGTTGATCATGATAACAATGTATTATAGTAGTTCATAGTCTCATTGAAACTTAGCTATGGAAAAGATCTTAATGGTCTTATGATTCTACTTCCTACCAAAGGAATCCATGACAGGCAATTACCAGCCTCTTAAAGTGAATGGGAATTCAAATTCATGTCCTTCCAAGGCAGTACATTCTATTATTCTAAACTCTTTGTGATGAGGGGCACCTGGGTAGCTTAGTCAGTTAATCGTCCAACTCTTGGTTTTAGTTCAGGTCACTATCTCATGGTTCAATGAGTTAGAGCTCATGGTTCAATGAGTTCAATGAGTTGGGCTCTGTGCTGGCAGTGCAGAGCCTGCTTAGGATTCTCTGCTTCCCTCTCTCTCTGCCCCTCCCCCACTCACTCTGTCTTTGTCTCTCTCAAAATAAATGAAATTTTAAAAAGTTTTTTTTTTTCAACGTTTATTTATTTTTGGGACAGAGAGAGACAGAGCATGAACGGCGGGAGGGGCAGAGAGAGAGGGAGACACAGAATCATGAGGGAGACACAGAATCGGAAACAGGCTCCAGGCTCTGAGCCATCAGCCCAGAGCCTGACGCGGGGCTCGAACTCACGGACTGAGAGATCGTGACCTGGCTGAAGTCGGACGCTTAACCGACTGCGCCACCCAGGTGCCCCTAAAAAGTTTTTTAAATTTCTCTGTGATGAGCTAAAATATGCCTTCTTATAATTTCTAGTCACTGGTCATAATTCTCCTCTCCCAAAGCACACCCAAAAAGGCCTTGAGATATATGAAAATATTGATCATGGCTATCTTCCAAGTACCCTATTTTGCAGTTTCCAGACATCTCACCACTTCTTAGCTACAGAAAGGACAGAGCCCAATGGTATACCTCTAGACATATTCCTACACATTGGTATCAGCTTGCATGAATCTATTTTTTTTCACATGTTTCCATCTATTACAAATCTAAATTTTCTCTAACTTGACCACCAAGAATATAGTATTAGTTGAGGTAACACCAGTTGCTGCAACCAAATTTCAGTGGCTTAATCCAATAGTTTATTTCTCCCTCACAAAGATTCAAAAGCAGGATTCTGATTGGTTATGACTCATGGTCCCAGGAGCTTTGCATCTTGTGGCTCCATCAACCTTAATACCTGGCTTCCAAAGCTACCATGGAAACAGAAAGAATGTGGAGGATCCGGTACAAGGTGTGGTTATAGCCAAGTTTGAAAGTGTATTACATCACTTCTGCTACCATTCCATTGACCATAATCATAACCCAGTGATATACAATACTTGACTAAAAACACACGCCTGAGAAACATAGTTGTATAATCAGGAGAAAGAAGATAGAAGCTTGATAAACAGCCAATCTCTGTCACAAATACCATATGAAAACATCAAAACATTTGTCTAAATATCTAAACACTTACAGAAATCCAAATTATCCATAAGAACAGTCAAGGACTTGCCTAACTTTGAAAGGAGAAAAGGAGGGGCACCTGGATGGCTCAGTCGGTTAAGTGTCCGACTTCAGCTCAGGTCATGATCTCACGGTTCATGAGTTTTAGCCCCGCATCAGGCTCGGTGTGACAGTTCAGGGCCTGGAGCCTGCTTCAGATTCTGTGTCTCCCTCTCTCTCTGCTCCTCCCCTGCTCACACTCTGTCTCTCTCTCAAAAATAAACAAACATTAAAAAAAATTTTTAAAGAAAGGAGAAAAGGAGAGTCTCACAGGAAAATAGGACTGGAACACATTTTTTATATTTCATAAAAATGGAAATATTTTGGCATGAAATAGGAAACACCTGAACAAGAACGCTTCCAAAAGGTTTCCTAAAGAGTATATTAGTAAAATTCATTTCCTCTATAGCATAATAAAAGAGCAACAGTAGGTCAAAAGTAAAAACATTTATTTTTAGAAAAGATTTTCTGTTGTCTGATTGTAAAGAACAGTAATGCTGTGCTGTTATTCTCACATGATTGTTAATACTTATTATTTAATAAGATGAAATACATCATAAAGGATACATTGATAGATTTGACTATGTGAAAATTAAGGCTCCTGTATGTCAATAAACAGTGTAAAATTAGGAAAATATTTGCAATGATTGTGACAAAGAAATAATATCCCTAAAATATAAACAACTCTTGCAAATAATTAAATAACGAGAAATAAATTCTCTGATGAAAGAAACAAAGAACATGACTAGACAACTCACAAAATATAAATTATCAGTATAATAAAATAGTACGACTCAGTAGCAATCAAAAGAAAAAGGGGTAAAAGTTACCCATACTTTGCCAACTAACTTGCTAAAAGATTTTTAAAGGTTAGTAACCATATTGACCAGAATGTGCTAAACCTACAATTCTCATTTAGAACTGTTTGACAAAGGTATGAGGAGGCTTAAAATTGCTTTCTGATCCAGAAAGTACACAGTTGGGAGCCTACCTTAAAGAATAATCAGAGGGGGTCACAGAAATTCCTACCTGAGGATGGTCACCATAGCATCATCTTTAATAGTGAAAATGAAAATACCCAATGTTTGTAAAAGTTGCTTAAATAAATTATGGCACATTTACACAAGAGAATACAATGCATCCAGTAAAAGTCAAATTTTTAATTTAATATTATTTAATATTTAATAACAAAAAATACTGCCTGAGAAAACAAATTAGGGAACAAAATAATATATACTGCATGATCCTAATTTTATAGATATATGTGTTCAGTAGTATATAACACATCTATGATAACAAGTAGTGGGAACACTTGATAAAGAGAAAGGGATAGAGCTTTCTACACAGTGCTGGAAATTTCTGGGACAAACTAAATTCTAATTATTTCCACTTCTTACCTATTTGTTGGTGATCACATAGTGCTTACTTATGATGTGACCTTAAAATCTTAAAAACTTTGCAATTGATCCATCAACAGTGTTTAACCACAACAGAGGCTGCCAAGGAAGTGTGAATTCCCATTTCCCCAAGAGGAGGGAGAGCAAACAGGATCAAGGAATTCAAAGACATTTTATTAGGAAACCTAAGTGCTTCCGTACCTTTTGATGTGAAAACAATATGAGTCCAGGACTATTCCCTCTTTTGGTCAAGTCTTTCTTCCTGAGGAACCTCCGTCTGGATGGGACAAGAATCTTAGGGACCCCTATTCAATCCAAGCAGTCAGATGTGATTCCTCTCCCTTTGCAAAGGAGAAGGACAAAATTTGAATCCACTGGTTGATGTGTCCCATTCTTTGCCACTGTAGGCAACCCATAGTGATACCACTAAAGGTAGCCTCTAGCTGCAGCACCAGAGCCTGCCAACTAGTGGTGCCTCAGAACCAGGCTTCTCAATGCTAGCAAGAGCAGGGAAACTGAGGCCCACTCCATGGCCAGTAAGACAGCCAAGCGTGACGATTGTCTCCCAGCCTCACTTTCTTGGATACTCCACTCCAAAACAGGCCTGGGGTCCAGCATTAGAGCCCCCTGTGGCTATAACATTTACAATTTACACACACACACACACACACACACACACACACGCACACAGCTACTTTCAGACCAGACCCTCTGCCAAGACAGGTTATTCAGAGGAGTTCCAACATCAGAATCTCCCCTCTAACGCCTCCAACTTAGTATGGAATCCACATCACTAGCTAAGAGCAAGGGTTAGATCCTCAAAGGGAAATAGAATATGGAAGGTTGCCCCTGAAGAGGCCTTATGCAAATCTGCCCAGCACTCTTCCCAGACACCTTTCCGTTCTGCATAATAATGAGTTTTGGAGAACTTACGACCATGTCTGTCCCTCTACAGAGCTCCAGTTTTCTCCAAGCCTCAAACTCTCCAGTTATATTCAAGGAGTAGTGGGTGGGTATTTGCTGTATATCTACGTAGCCAAAGGAGGCTCTGCAAAGTAAGTCTTCCCAGAATAAGGAGGTTTTGCTTCCAAAAGAAGAAATCCCAAAAGCTGGAAATAGAAACAGTCAATACCCTTAAAAGACAGTTTGTCTTGCTTAAAAGAAAAAGAAATAGATTTAAGTTCCACCCCACCAGGCCCCCTATACCTCAGAACAACCTTCTGTATTCAACGAGATCAATACATAATTTTTGTGACTAATAGGTTTTTCCATGCTGCAGTTTTAACCATCTAGGACTAAGTCATGGTAAGCAAAGATCATCTCTTCGAAGTCAGTGATCGAGACCAAAGAACTGCCTGGAGTGCTTTGCTGTTGAAGTTGGTCTTTTTATCTATAAAATGAGTCATAATGCCACCCGTCTTTTAGGACGCTATGAAGAATGCATGATGCAATAGCTACACGGTGTGTTGGACACATGATATAATACAGGCACAAGAATCTGGCACCAAGAGAGTGCTCAGAGTTTCCTTCCCCACTCCCCACACAACACCCTTAAACCCTCCACACCTTTCTCAAGTACAACAAAGAAAAAACAAAATTAAAAACCAAAAGCAAAACGTTCATCCAAATGGCATGCATGCGCTTTCTACATTGTGCTCTTCGAACTCTATCAGTGATTTTCCCCCTCCAAATAAAATCTCAGCAAAACTGCAAAATGTAAACAGAGAGAACTGATGAACATATTCCTCAAGCAGCTTCCTGAAAACTCCGTTGCCTTGCGAAAAACACCTGTTAGCAAAATTCAATCTAAGCATCTCGGCAGACTCCCGGGTTGCTTTGGAATACAGTGCGGAGGGAACTGTCATCGGATGCTCCTATGTTCACAGAAGGAAAAGTAGGTTAGAGCTTCCATTGGCTCAGTCACTTAAACCACCTTGGAATCTGGCAACACCATTGTTCTCTGCATGTGAGGAAATCACCCAGGGCAAAGCTGGACACACCACCTGTCTCCATTAGATCTGGTGACACGCAGAACCATTTGTTCCTTGCTGTTCTCAGCACAAAGCTAAGGATATTTTTAATTAAGAAAAACAATATGGTGCCATCCAAATGATGTCTTCATTTTTATCTAACAAGCTCTGCAGGCCTATTTTCACATTAAGGGTAGAAATCCCCCACCCGCGTTAGCCGGTGGATACATTGCTCAGAAGAGATGGAGAGATCTGGATGGTTTCTCCTACTCAAGATTACCTCCTTCTGTCTCTAAACAGCCTCAGTCACATTCCCCCCACACTCAGCAATAAGGATGACACTGTTACCCAACATAAATTTTAACTTTTCAAAGCCCTTCAACACTGATTTCATTTAAAAAAATTTTTTTTGAGGTTTTTATTTATTTTTGAGAGACAGAGACAGAGCACAAGCGGGGGAGGGGCAGAGAGAGAGGGAGACACAGAATCCGAAGCAGGCTCCAGGCTCCGAGCTGTCAGCACACAGCCCGACGTGGGGCTTGAAATCATGAACCGTGAGATCATGACCTGAGCTGAAGTCAGATGCTTAATCGACTGAGCCACCCAGGCACCCCAACACTTATTTCATCTGACTGAAAGCCATAAGTTGGGGGGAAGTATTAATTACATTAATTATCATCTCTTAATGAAGTCATAAGTAGAACCCAAGTGTCCTGACTCCTCAGTGGGCCCACTGCCCACGAAAGCCCAGGATCACTTCTACCTGGCAAAAAAAAAAAAAAAAAAAAGCTTAATGTTTTGAGACAAATCTCAGAAGGACTTTTTAACTCTTCCAACAGGAAGTTTCATACTCGATAACTACCACTAGTTAATTGATGACATTTCATTATATTTTGTGACCCATCTAGAATTTACCAAGCCCTTTCACACATTTGATTCAATCATATGAAATGCTGCTGTTTTGGCTTGTTTAGACTTAAACAATTTCCTGTGATTTAACCTCATCCTTTATAACTTTCAACCTTCTGTAGAATAAATAGGTTCAAGTTCTTAGTTTTATTTCAGGTCTGGGAAATGTACAAAGCAGAAACAAATCTAATTACGTGTGTGTTTATAGATAATAAAGCATAAATTGTTTGACTTAGCCACTGAGATACAGCTCCCAGTGCGCTATCAGAAGAATAGCAATTTGTAAATAATAACTAAATAAGTAAGTAAATAAATAAATACAACTGTAAACATTAAGTACCTTGCCTCTAACTGGACTCTTATTAGCTTTATTTTTCCAATCAGTGGTTGGTTTCTGTAGGTAATTTAGCTAACACAAACCATTCACAAGCCCGAGCCCCTACTTACTTCGGCCTGTACCCTCCAGATACTGAGAATGCATGTAATAATCTTCTGTATGCCTTTTATTTCTTATTTTTAACAAGGAAATGATGGAGTTTTGTTCATTTACTTAAACTGTTTCTGCTGACTTCTCTTTCTTTAATATTTTTATTTATTTTTGAGAGAGAGCGAGCGAGCACAAGCCGGGGAGGGGAAGGGGGATGACAGAGGATCCAAAGCGAGCTCTGTGCCGAGAGCAGAGAGCCCGACGTGGGGCTGGATGAACTCACGAACTGCGAGATCATGACCTGAGCCAAAGTCGGACACTTAACCAACTGAGCCACCCAGGCGCCCCTCTGCTGACTTCCGTTTTTCCTTCCAACCTCTTTTTAGTCACATGAATACTTTCACTGCACTACTGTATTGCATTGTAATAGTGTTGTAATAATCAAATTTTTCCATGCAAATTTCCCATCACTGGTGTTGCCTGCCCCCTCCTTGCAGGGGAGATTTCTACCATTCATAGAGACTGAACATTTTGCAGAGTTTATGTGGCCCCAACCAGTAAATCTCTATGTGCCCCCAAATTGTTTTAGAAGATAACCACATTCTAGCGATATGTTACTCTATACAGTTGTTAAATTTCTGGGTTCAAAGTGAACATGTGGTTTAACATAAAACCAGGCTCTCTTTAAGAAGGCATATGACGGAATGCTACTTCTGCCATTGTTGTATTAGGCTTAGGATTTTGTTTTTCATTTTTTTAATTTGGAAGAAATTCATAAACCCACTATGTTGGATCCACTGGGCCTGTTGCATTATTATATTTCTCCCCCTGCTGCGGTCATTTCCCTGGAGGGTTCCAACGATAAAAAAGCAGAAGGCTTTGGTGTCTTTCAGGGTCTTCAACTTAACTTCTGCCGTCTTTGCAACATCACCCCTTCCTCCAGAGTGCAAAGGTTACGTGACGGCCCACGGTGGCACTGGATCCACACTGGGCACTGATCAAAAACTTGCTTTTGTCAGGTTGTTTCCTTAAATGGTTGAATAAAAGACTAAGACCCCAGAAGGACTGACCTGGCCTCCGGACTCCGTTTTTCTCCACCTGGCTGCCCACCTAATCCCAATAATGCTTCCTTTCCCCTCCAGCTTATAGCTATCATGTCTGAGAAAGCTAGAAAAGGTATGAGAAAATATGTAATGGATCAGAAGACGGCCATGCCATCTTCTGTACTGGAGAGAGTGGGCCCTGGGACTTGTCTTGGGTAGAAGAGACTCCGATCCAAATAGCCTTTCCTGGTATTCTCACAGAATCCCCGGCAGGAATCAACTTATTCCTGTGAGGAGGAGGAAGAGGAGAATGTGGCTGAGGACAAAAACCCATGTGCAAAGGAAAACTTGCATCTCTGGAATGCACTGGCAACAAATAAAAACACAAGTCAGGGACCTGGACAAAATCAAGTCTTCCAGTGACAGAGACAACAAGCCTGGTGGAGAGGCAGCGTGAGAAGGCAGCACAGAGAGAAGAGGCCAGACTTCACAGGCGGGCAGCACTGGGCTCCAGACTCAGCTGGGCCATTCACAGGCTGCACCACCACACGCAAGGTCATTCGCCTCTGCTTCCTTGTCCACAACAGGGGCAAAAATATCCGCTCCAAAATGTTGCTGCAATTAAATGAGATAACCTACGTACCGCTCCAGTAATGTGGGGCTAACCATTATTTCCCCCTTTCCTCTTCTTTTTCTTGGGATGGAATGGAGGAGAATAACATGGATCAGAATCCACTTGGCAACCTTAAAAGAATTTCTGCAGGAACAATGAATTTTGAAAGCTAATGTGAAATCTGCTACTCACTGAATTCAACTTCTCTCCAGAATATTCATCAGTAAGCACATTTTTAAAGTGTCCTCGGCATTTTTTCCCAATAGGCTTACTGGTTTAGAAATATTTCAGGGTTAAGTTTTAGGGGTGGGGAACACATGTAATCAATACTGAGAAAAAGTCTTGAAAGAGGAGCAAACCCTTTTCTCCACGATGAGCACTGATGTCCTCGGTGCAATTCAGCTGCCCTGGGCTAGGCCACACTGAAAGACTGTGACCCCAGAATCCCCAAGCACTGTGTAGGGTGAATGGGATCAGCGCTAGCCACCAGCTCTCAAACAGATCGCATGTTCATTTGCAGATGGAAAAAACAGCTGTAACTTCAAGAGCAACTGATGAGCTAGGGTGGAACAAAGAACTCCGGAAGTACTCCATGAAAGAAATTAGCGATGATTAGGCTAGGGGGACAACATCTAGAGGTGCCCCAGAGCAGGAGAGGGACGAGGAGAAGGGATATGGAGAAGCAGGACGCCAGGAATACAAGAAAGAAAATTGGCAGAGGGAAATTTTCTGTTCCAGGTATGTGACTGGGGACTTTTAAAATTATGATTATTATTAGACTTTATTCTTTAGGATAATTTTAGATGTATGAAAAATTGAACAGAGAGTGAAGAGAGTTCCATACACTGTACCCTTTCCCCACATAGTTTCCCGTTATTAATATCATACATTAGTATGGTACATTTGTTACAGCTAATGAACCAGTGCTGCTACATTATTATTAACTCAAGTCCATAGTTTATTACGATTTCCTTAAGTTTTAACTTAATGCCCTTTTTCTGTTCTAGGCAATGCATTACATTTAGTTGTTATGTCTCCTTAGTCTCTTCTCAGCTCTGATGGTTTCTTAGACTTTCCTTGTTTTTCATGACCTTGACAGTCTTGAGAAGTACTGGTCAGGTATATTATAAGATGGCCCTCTACTGGGATTTGTCTGATGTTTTGTCATGATTAGACTGGGGTTATGGGGTTTGGGGAGGACGATCAGAGAGATGAAAACGTACCACATACAATCAATATTTTATGACTGCTGAAGTTGACTTTGACCATCTGGTTGAAGTAGCATTTGTCTGGTTTCTCCAATGTAGTTATCCCTCCCCCACATTTCTACACTGTCCTCTTTGGAAGGAAGTCATTATGTGCAGCCCAAACTTAAAGAATGGGAAGTATTTTTCCCCAGGAGAATTTTTAAGAATAAAACTAATATTTTAGGGACACCTGGATGGCTCAGTCAGTTGAGCATCCAACTTCGGACTTTGGCTCAGGTCATGATCTCATGACTTGTGAGTTCAAGCCCCATATCGGCTTGCTGCTCTCAGTGCAGAGCCCACTTCAAATCCTCGGTCTCCCTCTCTCTGCCCCTTCCCCACTTGCACTCTTTTGGAAATAAATAAAAACATAAAAAAAGAACAAAACTAATATCTTACCCTAAATTATCTATGTGCTACTATCCCCCAACCAGTATCTGTAAATAGTTAAGAGATGTCTACTGGGCACAAATTGCCAGGTATGAACTGTTTGGGGGAACCAAGGAGAAGGGGCTGGAAACTGCATGTGGGTCCACACAGGGCAGACAGAGGAGAATGGATGAGCCATACACGTGAGGAAGAGCTCAGGAGCAACCAGCAATCAGAGCAGGCATGGGATGTGAGACCATAAGCCTCCAGGATTTCAGAGCACTGGGATGGAGTTCAAGTCCAGTTTATGTGTATTCCAAAGAGCAAGGTGATCACAGGTAACATCGGAGTTACACGTTTTTCTGCACTTCAGGTATTTATTTAACAGCTACTAGAAGGTAGGCACTGCACTAGATGCCAGGAGCTAGGGACAGAGACGGTGATGAATCGAATACTGCTTCTTCTCTAAAGAGCCTTAAGGAGATCTAAATGCCAGCAGCTTGATAACACTCCCATTCTTGCACTTGCTCAGTTCTTCCATTGGCTTATAATCTTCACTGAGCGTCACTCAGAAGCTGTGTCAAGAAGTGGCTGGTGGCAAAAACTTTGAACCTTCCTGCCTCAATAACTTCTCCCCCAAGGCCAATTCAAATATTTTTTTTAAAGAATATTCTTTGATATAATTAATCACCATTTTACCTATTCTCCATATACTATAAATAAAAGCATCTTTGGAAGATTTTTCTAATTTTATGGATTTTGATAAACTGAGAGAAACAGTATGTGCTCGCTTTACAAATTTACCTTCAAGACAAGTAAATCCTTATCCCACTATCCACCCCCAGCAACAAGAGTACTGCTCCCAACCCTCTTCCAAGTAGAAATTCTAACACCCACCACATATGATATTGTAGGCAATATATTATTATGGGTTATTTATCAATAAGAAAATGCAAGCACAAAAAAAAATGGGTGACTACCCAAACTTTGGGGTTTGTAAATCAACTTCAGAGCCAGGATTAGAACAACCCTGAGCCTGTCTGCTGAACCATACAGAGCACTCTCCATTTTTAAATATTTAATAGCCTAATGCACACATGGACAGCTCAGGCATGTGAGATGATGTAAGAAGAAACCCAATGACACTTTCTGCAAATGCTCTGTGTTCAAAACAGCAGGAGATAATACAATTTAAGGACATTCTGCCAAGAGGTAACCACCATTCTGAAAATCACACATGTATTCAGGATAGAAAGGTTCATGGGCATGCCCCTTTAGCTATACCACAAAGGACAGGAAATGGAAAAATACCAACTATGGCCAAAAGTTAATGCAAATATTTTGAAAGAAAAGAAAGTACACATCTATGCAAGCTACATATTTAGATTCCATACATACTGAATCAATGCAATGCACACAAACACCTAGCACCCCAGAACATTTGAACAAGAGGGAACCTTGGATCATCTCAAAGGTAGGGTTTTCAAATGCTTCTGAAGCCTTAGAATCCTATGGTCAAATGAGATACAAAAAATACATTTATCATTTTAGTTGCATGGATTGGCCCAATGATCCCCTGGGCTCTGAAGAAGATCAGATAAACACTGTTTGAAAACCATTTCTTTAATCCAATTTCCTTATTTTACAGGGCAATTTGAAAATATGCCAAGATTAAGATAAAATTGTGTAAGCAGCAGTAGTGTGTGTGTGTGTGTGTGTGTGTGTGTGTGTGTGTTATTCACAGCCCTGACCTTATATCTTCATGTTCCGAAAGTTTGTAATATCTGCCAAAGCTTCTCAAATTCAAGCCTGCATAGGAATCACTGGGAAGCTGATAAAACACAGATTTTTGAACCCTAACCCCAAACATGCTGATTCAGAAGGTCAGGGTGTGCTCATGGATTCGTGTTTCTAACCAACCCCCAAGTGCTGCTGGTGCTGCTGGTTTGGGGCCCTCACCTTGAGTATCTGCACTAAGGGACGGTGTGCAGATACAGCCTTGCACTACTAGGAAATGGGGGCACACAGAAAAATCTCCCTTACAAGCTCTCATGCCCAACACACTGAGGTACTTGCAAATATTTGCTGAACAAATGACCAACAAGTGAGACCTCTAGGATTTCAGGTCAGCTGCTGCCACCTAGCAGCTCCATGACATTGGATACAACACGTCTCAACATTGGAACAGTGCCCAGGTTGACCCTCTAAGGCCCTCACATGAATAGCCTCATTCCGTTATGTTTTTCATACTTTCCAGGCAAGTTTCAGTGAAGGAGGCACAAGTTGTACCTTCTATTTTCTTTTACCTTACTTACATCTTCTCTTTGCACCCCACATTCACTCTCCCCCTTGCTCCACCATATTACTGGCCCTGCACAACCCACCCTATGGACTCAACAAATGGGTTTCCTTATCCTCTGACTTCTGTACCCATAGAAGGCACTGGAAGGAGGTCAGAGGTGGCCGAAGAGTGAGGTAACTTTGCATTCCCCAGCCTCCTCCCTGCCAAGATGTGCCAGGTGGGCCCTGTTCACTTACTAAAGGGCCCAGCTCCTGTCAGAGGGCTATCTTCTGTCAGCTACCCTCTTTGGGTTCTGGTAACTCTCTATCCTCCCCCTTCCCAACTGCAGCTGGCCCTGGGCTACTGCACCACCAATAGTTTCTATAAACACTACGTTCACTTTAGGAAACCATCATTTGATTACACTCTCCTCAAACTGCCAGTTCAAGAATGACTTCCACCCCCCTGCTGGGACCCTGACTGCTCTCGTGAGAGACCTTGGCTTGGGGAACCAATCTCACCCCCACTGATGACTTACTCTCCCTATGTGAGTCCCAATTTAGTAAAACTACCCACCCCTTCTCCCTCTCACACAGGGATAACAAGATAAAATAGTCTATTTGAAATCAGTTCACACTTTCAGAAACTCAAATGTTCATACCCAACTTAGTTGTAGCATTTGATGTATGCCATGGCTTAGAAATTCAAAGCTATATACAAAACAAATCTCACACACGGATTGTTTTAGACTTTATTTGCCTGTTTGCAAGTATTTTGCAAAAAGATCGATCCTTTCATTAGCAGGCTGCCTGTCATTCAATAAATGTTAGCTATTACTAGGCAATGTGAACTGAGCTCTACAAGGCACCAGGCACTGGGCCAGGCCCAGTGCACATGAAGGTGAACAGAACAGTCTCCTCTCCTGCCTTCATGGAGATTATAGTCTGGCAAAGGAGGGAGATACTAAAACCTGAGTTACAGAATTTACTCTTAGCTTACTATTGTGATAAGTGCTGCACAAGCTCAGTGCTAGGAGTGCACCAGGCAAAGGGGCAGGATGGGGATGGGGAGAGGGAGTGGGAGGTAGGGGAAAGGTAGCCTGACCTTGCAAAAGAAACAACAGGTTTCCATTGACAAACTTCATCTCACAATGGTCTTTTCCGAATCTTTTAATGGAAATTTAAGTTTAAAGAAGAAACAAAGACATAAGAAATACAAGTACTTTGAAAAAGTAGAGGTGGGGGGGGCACCTGAGTGGCTCAATGGGTTAAGCATCTCCTTGATTTCAGTTCAGTTGCTGATCCCAGGGTTGTGGAATTGAGCCCCACATCGGACTCCATGCTGAGCTTGGAGCTTGCTTAAGATTCTCTCCCTCTCTCTCTCTCCCCCCCTCTCCTCTCTCCCTCTCTCTCTCTCCCTCTCCCACACTCACTCTCTTTCCCCCACCAAAAAAAAGATGAGGGAGGGAATTCAAAGAGGGAGAGTAGGGGAAACAACCGACCAGCATGAACCATTATTCGGCAGTGGTTAAGGTGAAAAAAAAAAAAAAAAAGACAAGTATTGTGATTATTACATGTGTTTTCACACCCAGAGAACAAGTTTCTGTTTTCTATTTTTGGCCTAAACTATTTTTATTCCATAGTCACACTCTACTAAGCTTAGATACCTCTGCTGAAAAATTCCAAGTATTCTAAGAGAATGGGGAGATGTTTTGCTTTCCTTCAGGACCTTTTGTTGGAATTGTGGTGTAAGTTGCCCAAAGAGTCATTCTAAGTGCTCAAATTACTCAAAAGGCACTAAAAAAATGAACCAATTTTCAAAGAAGCTGAATTTTTCAAGCAACAAACTTGGTGTTAATGGATCTCAGCGTGGCCCCTTGGACCCTTGCGTGCTCTGTACCTCTTTCAGACACCCCACTGAAGGCCACACACATGGGAACACTGTTCACGGGCAACCCCACTGTCCTTTCAGGTGCATTCGCTCTGCCCTAAGCCTGTCTGGGGTCTTCTCTCGTGCAGCCCCTGGCTTCAGTGCACACAGGTACCCGCCTTCCCATTTCAGCAACAGACTCCCTCCTTCTGACATACAGCGGTCCTCCCAGAATGTGATACCCAGAATTTCCATCTAGTCAGCACAGGGCAATAGGGCATATTACTCATTTCCATGCAATTACAGAAGGTCCTTGTACTTAAGATGGTCTTCAATTATTCAAAGATAAGGCTAAAAAAGCTACAGGCAAGTCATGGTAAATAGAGCAGGAAATGAGAAAGCCCAGGGGCTGTGTCTTCTCTCTTCCATCTCTCCCCGGCTCTATAGCTCCTCCCCAACAAGCCCCTTGTCTTCTCTCAGTAGCATTTCTGTTACAGCAGATGTGTGGCCCATATACACAGCGGCCAGTGGCCCAGGTACAAATAAATACTCTGCCCCCTGTCCAAAGAAGTGTATACACATGCTTGTCAGACTACATGGGCTTATTTTTTGAGCTCAGCAAACATGGCTTCTATACTGATATGTAACTATGTTTACCTCCTTTTCTCTCTTTTTTTTAAAAAATTTTTTAATGTTTTTATTTATTTTTGAAGGGGAGACAGAGCATGAGCGGGGGAGGAGCAGAGAGAGAGGGAGACACAGAATTTGAAGCAGGCTCCAGGCTCTAAGCTGTCGGCACAGAGCCCGATGCGGGGCTCAAACTCACTAACTGTGAGATCATGACCTGAGCTGAAGTCAGACGCTTAACCGACTGAGCCACCCAGGCGCCCCCCTCCTTTTCTCTTTTGTCAATTTACACAAATCTTATTATCTTCGGTCAAGCAACTGGAGATTAGGAAGAGCATGCATATCATAACCAAGGTCAAACTATTGCCAAGTGCTTCATCCGGGCTCCCAGCTATTAGCACCGTCCTCATTCTCATTTCCAATATTTATGAAGAGTCAGGTCCTGTCCAAAGTGCTTTATTTCAGTTGTATTTCATTTCATCTTCCCGTGAATTGTATTTCATTTCATCTTCCGTGAATATGGCCTTCCCGTAAGGCCATATTAGCGTTTTCCTTATTCATCAATGAGGAAGCTACAAGCCTCAAGAGATGAAGTTACTTGCCCAAGTTCACCTAATAAACGGAAGACCTGGGATGCCAGCCCAGGCCTGTTTAATTCCACTGATCAGTCTCCACATTGTAATGACATTTGTGAAAATAGAACTTAACCCTTTAACTGAAGCATGTATTATGTGGTGGTGATTGCAGGGGGGGGAGCATTTTTTAAACAGTAGTCTCTAATAAACATTCCTGATTGTAAGCTCCGAGAGGGCAGGTATCCTGCTTATCACATTTACCACGGTATCCCCAGAACCTAGCACAGAACTTGGTACGTAGAAGGTGTTCATCAAAGGCCTACTGAAGAAAAACAGGGAGAAAGGGGAGAAGAAGGGAGGGAGGAGGTAAAAGGGGAGGGAGGCAAGCAGGCTCATAAAAGAAAATAGCATGTTTGGTAAAGAAGCAGACAGAAATGTCTAACTGTCTGAAGCTCAATTCGTGGATGTGAATTCTGTGGCCCTTAAAAAAAAATGGAGGCAGTTTTTCCATGGTTTGGGGAGAGAACAGAGTAATGAACAAGACTGAGAGCAAAATATTTGTCCTATAGTAAATGGGGCACTCAGATCAATCTGTTCAGGAAATGGGCAAAAAATACTCTAAGAGCAAAACCCCAGGGAAATATACTGTAGTGGGCAACTTTTCACTCCAAAAGATCCCAGGAGTGGAGGTACACAGGTGACCATTGGTAGAGGAACACTGGGACCCGTAAGTAACCAGGAGGGCACCTTTCCAATCGCAGTCATTCTGCAAATTTTTCTTTTTGCTAAAACCAAACAACATCCATAAGGCCACCCGCACTCCAAAGCATGGAGAAGAAGGTATTTAACATCAAGAATGATGTAACTGACATTAATTCCACAGCTATTCACTGCATGTCTACCACATACGGATGGATGCTAGGGACAGATGAGGAATCAAGACAGTGTGTCTACTCTTATGCAGCTTACAGCGAATCAGCAAATCGACATGAGAAATATCAGGAAGTGAGAAGTGCTGTGCAGAGAATTAAAATAGCACGTTGGAAGCTCTCACAGAGCCTACAGCAAATCAACAGCTAAACAGGAGCAATATCCGAATGGGATAAGAGCTCTGCAGAGAAACCATAATAACAAATAACCACAAATAACAAAATTAAAAACAGGAAGTCATTCTGAGTTTTCTCAGTAGAGCCAAAAGCTACAGTCTACTCTTCTTCCCTGAATTTATAGACAGACTTCTTTCAGAATACTGCAATAAGCATGCGGAGTGGGGTAGCAACTCAAATTATTGTAAGACAGACAGCAAGATCGGCAAACAGAAAGAAGTGAATGACCCTCAATGTATAAGAGTGTTGAGGATAGATTCTGCAGGCCTTGGTCAGCTATCTTTCCAGGAAACCCTGTTTTCCCAGCCAGTCTAAATGCCACGGAAGACCCCGTTAGCTTCAAGGAGCAGTGAAAATCAAAAACTCAGCCAGCCTCGCCTTTGCATTACCTCAGGGCCTGAGGGCCCTCGTGAGTTCACACTCAGCACCCGGGGGGTTTGGCAGCTGTGAGGAGCAAGACACGCACTGGGCTGAGGCCAGAGCAGGAGGGAGGCCTGGCAATTCCGTGTCAGCCTTAGCATCCCCGGAAGCCACCATACAGAGGCCAGGACAACAGAAGTGCAGTACTTAGAACAGCCAGGCAATGGCCTTCCTCCCTCACCAGAGTAAGAATACCATAATCACCAACCCACATCCCCCATCACGCTCCCACCCCCACCAAGAATCTTGTGCCGCATTAGCCAAATCCACTCCCGGGGAAGTGGCCCAGCTGGGGGGGAGGGGGCGCAGGGGGACACATTAGATGTTGCATCACAGTTACACTGCATCTTCCGGTGAGGGTGGCATTTTACAGAAGCAGGGACATGATGCAAACATTTCTGGCTCCCAGTGGGCAGCCATGTCATAGGTACCAGGTACCCAGCGGTCTGTGTGCATTCTGTGGGCACAGGAGAGCCACTGAAAGATTTTCAGGAGTGGAGAGACCAGATCCGTGCTCTACAGGAGAAAGATGCAAAGGAAGGCAAAGGAAGGGTCTTGAGATACATAGAGAAAAGCTACCAGCATGGCAACGTATCTGGAAGTAACGAAAAATGAGAAGCAGCTTAAAGCCCTGGGGAACAAGAAGACTTAAAATAGTCCCCCTCAAATCCTTCAAGGGCTCACATCTGAAGAAGGATTTAAATTTCTCTGTAAGAACTCAAATGGGAGTTAAAGAGTTGGAATGAGGAAAGGCTATACATTTCACCTGAAGACCAAACAAAAGAACTTTCTGGTGACTAATGCTGAGCAAAAATAGAGCAGGTTCCCCATGATGGATGTGACTCATGGGAGGTATTTAAGTATAGTCCAGATCACATGACCATGAGGCTCCCTGTCCATTTTAAGCTCTATTATTTCATGATTTCCTATGTTGCCCAAGGCCCTTCGAAGTCTATCTAGCCCTACCCACCCTAAAAGCCCTAATGCAGGCTCCATTTCCAAGTCACTCCTGGCCTTTCGATAATCCTCTCTCCCTTTTCTGAATAAAGCACTTGTTACCCGTGCCATTTATCTGGGAGATCAGCACAAACAACTCTGTGGCACTGTTTCGATTGAACGGTTATTTATTTCTTGCCTATCAGTTACCGTTCATTCACAGGTTTTATCTCTGCGATTAGACAAGAGCTGCTTGAGGGCTGTAACCTCACCTTACGTTTCTAGAACTAGCCCTGTGCCTTGCACATAGCAAATGCCCAAGACTCCTCAGTGCCTACTCTGTAAAACCGTAGAACTCGGTTCTACAAGACACCTTATGGTGTCTTTCAGATGTCTGATGCTCATTATTTTATTTCCCGATTATACTGTTATATTTTAGTTTTATTGAGCTAAATATTTCTTCCAACTAAAATAGTATTCTTCCACAGCATATTTTTAGAGAAGAGGGGGAAAAAAAGATTGACACTTTTAATTAAAAACATTTTTAACTTTTTTTGCCATCACAAAATAAAAGGAAGGGTTCAGCAGCAGAAAATGTCATCCAGAAAACCAGCCACTTATGAAAGGATTAATTTTTCTCATGGTTGAATTAAGCAAGTGCAATTAACACTACTGATTTATTCTCCCACACAGAGACTGCCTTTGTGACTATTTGAATTCAAGGCCAATAACAAATTAAGGTGACTTTGAAACTGAATGACCATAATGAAATTTTTAGCCCTTTGAGTCTTCTTCACATGGCTACACTTGCTGAATGTGGATGCTCCAAGGACTATATCCTATTTATGTGAATGTTTCTTTTTCTAAGCAGAGCCTTTGATGTATATATATTCCCAGTATTGAAGGACAGTCCACAACCTTATTTTTTTGGAGCAGGAACCAGCTTCATTCCAAAGCCTAGAAGGCTGAAATTGCTTTAAGATACTGCTTTTGATCAAGCACCATGAGCTTGCCATATATGAAGTCATTTTGCTCCTTTGGGATTAAGGCAGATTAAATGGAAAACACCACAGGGGCACCTGGGTGGCGCAGTCGGTTAAGCGTCCGACTTCAGCCAGGTCACGATCTCGCGGTCCGGGAGTTCGAGCCCCGCGTCGGGCTCTGGGCTGATGGCTCAGAGCCTGGAGCCTGTTTCCAATTCTGTGTCTCCCTCTCTCTCTGCCTCTCCCCCGTTCATGCTCTCTCTCGGTCCCAAAAATAAATAAACGTTGAAAAAAAAAATTTTTTTTTAAAAATAAATGGAAAACACCACAGACCCACTTTATGTGTTGAAAACCACTGTACACGTAGTCAGGTTTCTTAAAAAAGCTTATATAGCCTTGAAAATGCCTATGATTTCTCTATACATAAAAAATCCCACGTACTGTTTCCACGTGATGTATTTTCCCACTAGCATATGTTGGAAAGTGTAAAGGGCTCAGTAGACATATGCACTTTCTTCTATCTTGCCTGACCCTACTGGGTAAGCAGAGTGTAGGCAATTCCATTTGTAAATAAGAAATAAACCATGATGTGGGGCGCCTGGGTGGCTCAGTCGGTTGAGCGTCCAGCTTCAGCTCAGGTCATGATCTCACGGTCTGTGAGTTCGAGCCCCATGTCGGGCTCTGTGCTGACAGCTCGGAGCCAGGAGCCTGCTTCAGATTCTGTGTCTCCCTCTCTCTGACCCTCCCCCACTCATGCTCTGTCTCCTTCTGTCTCAGAAATAAACATTAAAACAATTTTTTTAAAGAAATAAACCATGATGTGAACAGTGCTAAACTTCCAAATATCCGGTTTCTACCAAATAAGCACACTTCTGAAATACAGGTTGGACACTTCTCAGAACTTCTCCCTTTTGAGCACATTTATCACAGTTCACCTGCCTCTGAGGTCCTGTCCCTCTGCCACCAGGCAGTGAGGGGTGTTGCAATCTAATGGACTGAAATGTTTCCTCCTTATCCCTGTACCTGGCCCTCCCAGGAGATCTGCTGACGGTTTATTTCCTGGTACAGAACCAGTGTCTCCTTTCCTTTAGGCAAAGTTAGTTCCAGCTACCTCTGCCATCTACCTCAGAACGCCACCATCACACCATGGCCTGAAGAAAACCAGAAATATGAAGTCTCAAACTTATTTTGTCCCCAAGCTCATGAATTTGGTGGGGAGTGCGGGGCCGGGCTGTGAGGTGAGGAGAAGGTAGATTTTATACAATCTGAATTTTCACCCATATCCTATTTGAGAGAAGCTTATGTTAAATCCATCATGCAGCTAGGCCAACCCAATAAGCGTGTCTTTGTGAAAGAACAGCAACTAACAAACCAAAACTGTAGGGTTGTGTTTATCTGTTGGGATGGACATTTTCCACTGGCCCCTTCAAATCCACTATTCACCCTTCTCCACCCCGCTCTGTACCCGAGAAGGCTAAATTTTATGGAATGTAGCAATGGACCTCTTGCCCTCTCTCTGAGTGTTGGTTGGGGTCTGCTAATAGAAGGCCTTGGTAGATGATCAGAAGGAAAGAAAAGGGAAGTTGGAGGGTTTACTCTTGCAGGCTTGTTCCTGGTGGGTGGATGTGTTCCTCTGCCAAAAGCACAGCCCCAGCCAGTGGCCTACCCCCCACATCTAAGCCTGGTTCCCTCCCTATGCCCCTTCTGGCCTAGGGGTGGTAATGGCTCCCCAGGGTGCTTCCTTTGTTCTTTGTTGGTAACCATGCCTACACTTTTCTAAATAGGTTTTTCCTTAAAGTCTCACACCTACCTTGCTTGAGTGTGCCATCTGTCTCCTGCCTGGACTCTGTAACATGACTTTCAAACTAGCATTGCCCTGAAATACCTTCACCTGAGGTTTCTACCAACCATGAGCACCTAAGGAACCGGCAAGAGGAAAGAAACCAAGTGGTTATACATTGTTTATAAAAATGACTCATTCCTGGGATGCCTGGGTGGCTCAGTTGGTTAAGCATCTGACTTTGGTTCAGGTCATGATCTCGTGGTTTGTAAGTTCGAGCTGCACGTTGGGCTCTGTGCTGGAGCCTGCTTCAGATTCTGCATCTCCCTCTCTCGCTCTGCTCCTCCCCCTGCTTTCTCTCCCTCTCTCTCTCTCTCTCTCTCAAGTAAATAAACATTAAAAAAACAATTAACAAAAAATGACTCATTCCTTATTCTTTGGACAGTTCTCTATTTTTAATTATTTAAAGTTTCTAAAGATTTTAAAGCCAAAAAACCTCTCCTAAATTAAAACATCATATACCACAATTTGAAGCTCTGCATCCACAAAAATTAATCAAGCTTCTGCTCCCAAAACTAATGATATAGAGGGAGCTCTCTGCCAGCATATGGTTTCATGACATAGTCTTAATAAATATCAGTATACAGTATATATCATTATGACGGCAGATAGCATTATTTAGAGAAGAAATGGTCTAAGCCTTTAAGAATAAAAACCTGCTCTACAGGACAGCTGATTAAATTTTGAAGCTCTTAAGTGAAAGGAGTTTGGAATTTAATACAGAAATTGTTCAGCTATTACTAAATGACTCAAAAACAACCCTCAGAAACCTGGGAGATCGACAAGTACTGAAGCATGTTCTTTCCATCAGTGGAAAGGGCTTAAAGGACTCTCCAAATAACATCTGTGCTCCCCCATATTTGAAATTAAAGACAAGCCAGAAGCTATCAAGTAGAACGTTAGCCATGCAGAACACATCTGAAGAAAACAGTACACTAACATTCTCTTGATTAAGTTTCCTTAAGAGCAAGATTAAGGGAGAGCTGAAAAACAAGCACTTGACTTCCAAATCACAGAAAATGGCATTTTATGATGGACTCTGTGACTCTCCAAGACAAGGCCATTTAGGGAGTTCCCGCCATCATCTCAGATCATGTCTGCAATGCAGCTTCTCATCTCTGCTGAGAGCTCAGGCATCCCACACACTTTGGGGGTTGGAATACCTCAAATAGACACCAGCTCTCCAAATAACCTGTGACAGTGGACACCAAAGTCAAGGACATGGATTTTATGGAAGCTAAAGGGCCTATGTAGCTGAAAGACCTATCCACAGATTATCTACTTTGGTAGACCACAAAATAGCTCTGAACAGGGTCAATCCCATGCCCCCTTTAACCCAGCATTCTGCCCCTCCCTCAGAACGGTTGTTTAAATACCAGCTTCAAAGATGAAGGACATCCTCTAAAAGCATGTTTCCATTTTGTAATGTTATTTATTTATTTATTTATTTATTTATTTATTTGAGAGAGAGAGAGCACGTGAACAAGCAGAGGAGGGGCAAAGAGAAAGAGGGAGAGAGAGAGAATCCCAAGGAGGCCCCAGCACAGCACAGAGCCTGACACAGGGTTCAATCTCAGGACTGTGAGACCATGACCTGACTCAATATCAAGGGTCAGTCACCTAACTGACTGAGCTACCCAGGTGCCCCCAGCATGTTTCCGTTTCTGATCCATCAAAGATTATTATATCACTTGCTATTATTCTGCCCTTAAAAATTATCAAGGAATATTTGTAGACCCCACCCCCCCCCCCCCAAAAAAAATCAAGGAGACTAATTGGACGACAACGAGGACAACAACAACAACAATAACAAAACCAGTCTTTTAGTTTCTTTCATCTAGCCAGAGGTTCTAAACTGGTGGCCTCGGAGGTTGGGTCCATCTGCTTTAGGAGAAGCACGTTCTTTTTCTCCTTTACAACACCACCCTGCTTCACTTATCTACATGATCTATCTGGCCCTGTCTGAGATATTCTAGATTCACTCCTATGAACATTTAGAGATATAATTAAAGAGAGGGTAAGATGAACTGAAAGGGTGGGGTTGGGGATAGAATCCTATAGATGCTATGGTGGTTTTAAAATATGGGGCGCCTGGGTGGCGCAGTCGGTTAAGCGTCCGACTTCAGCCAGGTCACGATCTCGCGGTCCGTGAGTCCGAGCCCCGCGTCAGGCTCTGGGCTGATGGCTCGGAGCCTGGAGCCTGTTTCCGATTCTGTGTCTCCCTCTCTCTCTGCCCCTCCCCCGTTCATGCTCTGTCTCTCTCTGTCCCAAAAATAAATAAAAAATGTTGAAAAAAAATTTTTTTTAAATAAAAAATAAAAAAATAAAATATGTTGGCCAATTCTAAAGAGAACTTAAGAAAGCAATCTCATTTACAATTGCACCAAAAATAATAAAATACCTAGGAATAAACTTAACCAAGGAGGTGAAAAACCTGTACCCTGAAAACTATAACACTTTGATGAAATAAACTGGAGATTATACAAACAAATGAAAAGATATTCGGTGCTCATGGCACAGAACAAATATTGTTAAAATGTCCATACTACCCAAAGCAAACTACAGATTCAATGCAATCCCTATCAAAACACCAACAGAATTTCTCACAGAACTAGAACAAACAATCCTAAAATTTGTACAGAAGCACAAAAAAACCCAAATAGCCAAAGCAATCTTGAAAAAGAAAAATAAAGCTGCAGGCATCACAATTCCAGATTTCAAGTTATACTATGAGGCTGTAGTAATCAAAACAGTATGGTACTGGCACAAAAACAGATACATAGATCAATAGCTAGAAAGTCCAAAACAAACCCACAATTATATGGCCAACTAATCTTCAATGAAGGAGGGAAAAGTATGAAATGGGAAAAAGACAATCTCTTCAACAAATGGTATTGGGAAAACTGGACAGCCACCTGCAAAGAATGAAACTGGATTATTTTCTTACACCATACACAAAAATAAACTCAAAATGGGTTAAGGAACCAAATGTGAGACTTGAAACCAGAAAAATCCTAAAAGAGACCACAGGCAGTAATTTATCTGACATTGGCCATAGCAACATTTTTCTAGATATGTATCTTGAGGCAAGGGAAATAAAAGCAAAAATAAACTATTGGGACCACAAGAAACTGAAAAGCTTCTGCAAAGTGAAGGAAACAATCAAAACTAAAAGGCAACCTATGGAATGGGAGAAGATATTTGCAAATGACATACCCAGTAAAGGGTAGGTATCCAAAATATATAAAAAAACTTATACAACTCAAGGTCCAAAAAACGAATAATCCAATTAAAAATGGGCAGAAATCATGAACAGACATTTCTCCAAAGAAGACATTCAGATGGCCAACAGACTCATGAAAAGATGCTCAACATCACTCATCATCAGGAGAATACAAATCAAAACCACAATGAGATATCACCACACACCTGTCAGGATGGCTAAAATAAAAAACACAAGAAACAAGTGTTGTCAAGTATGTGGACAAAAAGGAATTCTCATGCAGTGCTGGTGGGAAAGCAAACTAGTACAGCCACTCTGAAAAACAGAATAAAGGTTCCTCAAAAAATTAAAAATAGAACTATCCATGGGGCAACTGGGTGGTTCAGTCAGTTAAGTGTCCAACATCGGCTCAGCTCATGATCTCACAGTTCATGAGTTCAAGCCCCGCATCAGGCTCTGTGCTGACAGCTCAGAGCCTAGACCTGTTTCGGATTCTATGTCTCCTCCCTCTCTGCCCCTTCCCCACTCACACTCTGTCTCTCTCTCTCTCTCTCTCTCTCTCAAAAATAAAATAAATATTAAAAATTAAAAAAAAAAGAACTATCCTATGATCCAGTAATCACACCACTGGGTATTTACCCAAAGAAAATGAAAACACTAATTCGAAAAGACATATGCATCCCTGTCTTTATTGCAGCATTATTTACAACAGCCAGATTATGGAAGCAGCCCAGCTGTCCACTGATAGATGAATGGATAAAGAAGATGTGGTATATATATACAATGGAATATTACTCGGCCATAGAAAAAGAATGAAATCTTGCCATTTGCAACAACATGGGTGGAGCAAGACAGTATTATGCTAAGTGAAATGAGTCAGAGAACAACAAATACCATATGATTTTACTCATATATGGAACTTAAGAAACAAAACAAATGAGCAAAGAAAAATAAAGAGACAAGCCAAAAAAACAGACTGTCAACTATAGAAAACAAACATATAGTTACCAGAAAGGGAGGTTGGTGAGGGGATGGGGAAATACGTGATGGGGATTAAAGCGTACACATATCTTGATGAGCATAGGGTGACATGGAAGTGTCGGATCACTGTATTGTAACCCGAAATGAATAGGACATTGTGTGTTAAGTATCCTAGAATTGAAAAAGAAAATTTTTAGTAATAAGTAAGACATGTTGGCAAATTCTGTGACATTTCTAGCATTTAGAAGTAGAGTTGAACCCCTCTCCTTAAATATGGGATGGCTTACGTTACTCATGCCACCAAATAAAACATGCTGGTAATTTAAGTCAAAAGAATGACACAGCTTCCGCATGGCACTCTCTCTCATTCAGGCTGTTTGCTCTTGGAACTCAGCTACTGGGCTGCCTGGAAGCTGGGCAGCCATGGAGAGTCCCATGTAAAGAGGAACCAGGGCTCTTCACTCCAGATCACTGGCTACTCCACCCTTCCACCCAAAGCTCCCAGCTAATAGCCAGAACCAGCTTGCCAGCCAGGTGGGTGCACCTTGGAAGTGGTTCTTTGAGCCTTCAGTTGACCCCATCCCCACCTCCCAGCTGATGCCGCATGGAGCAAAGACAGGCCTTCCCACCCAGCCAGGCTCAGATTAGAGATTCATGAAGAATGAAAATGATGGCTGCGTTAAGTCCCTAGGCTTTGGGGTGACTTGTTATGCAGCAATATATAACCAGACCAGATGCTCAGACTCAGAAAGTTTTACTGGTAATTCCAATGTGAAACTTTTTCAGTATGTTCTCATCTAGTGAGAGGACAGAGAAATGAGGGAGGAGACAGATTCTATAACTCTCATATTTCTTAAACCCATGAGAACCTAAATATAATGGGGGGAAAAAAAGGACCTGTGACCTTTTATAATTTGACATTTTACTCACTTTTAAGGGCTAGAAAAATTAAGAGAGGCGTTCAACATTAATGTTGCTAGGGCTGGAGAACCACACACGAGTGGGCATGCCGATCCCTGACCCTTCACTTTAAGATCCCTCAAACATTTCCTTTTTCTTCCCAAGCTGCTTATTTTTACTGGTAAGATTATTTATAGTCAACCCTTCTCTCTAGAAGGACATCAGATCAAATTCCAAAAACGCGCATTCAATAACATGCAAGAGGTGAGGGCTGAAACTCCAAAGATTCAGGGGTTGTTTTCCCTGAGGACTATTTGGCACGCCCCTGCCACACGAAGTTCCCGAAATCTGTCCATCAGCATGTCACCCTCTCCTTCAAGAACAAATGATCATCCCTTTTTATTTACCATATAAATCTATTTTTCTTCGTCCATCTTCTGTGGTACCATGACTTCACCTTATATATGTAACCGTATCCCATTGCGCCTTGGTTATTCCTACCTCTAAGCTTTGACTCACGCCAAACCATAGCCCCTTCTCTGTATCTTTAACAGTCAACTGTCTTTCAAAGCCATGTTCATGCCCGCTATCAATTTTTAGAAAAGAAAAAAATCCCCTAAACATGGCAGGTAACCACAATTCCTCTCCCTGTTTGAACTCTTACAGCACTCATAATCCACAGCGCTTGGACACATGAACAGATTTGCCCATTTTCCACCATTGCTTAGAGGTCCCTCAAGGGCAGGACCATGTCTTTATCATCTTTACATTCTTCCCCGCCACTCCAAGCACACTCAGAGCCTCACTCAGTACCTTGAATACCTTCTGTGCTAAATTACTGCTTATTAGATTAGGTAAATGAACTAAATAATAAGGCAAATAGCTTACAAACCTCCTTCTAGGAATATTTTTTTATTTTAACCAATGCCTAATCCTAAGGAATGAGTCTTTAATTGGCCAATTTTGAGTCTACACCTGCCAGTTAGGATCAGTAAGTAAGTGTCTGGGGGAAGTGGGGACGCTCCCAACATGTGTTGCTACACATGGCCCGGAAAGCCCTTGAATCCTACCAGCACAGAATGGGCAGGATGTTTAAGATTATCTAGCACAGAAAATTGTCTTGTGTTTCTTGCTTATGAAGAAGATGTGAAAATTAGTGTAAACCTCATTTTATACACGAAGACAGTAAGACTCAGAGAGGATGAGTAATAAGCCCCAAAGCAGCTGGTTATCAGCAGAAATGGCCTTGACCTCAGGTCTCCTGACTCCTGTTCCAGCATTCTTTCCACCACAGAAACCTGGAGGACCATTGCCTTTTCTCAATGAACATTCATTCCTCTTTGAAGAGCAAAACTTTGGGCAGTGTTTCAAAGTGAACATTTGAATGATGGTTTTAAAGTCAACTTTTACGATGAAGGGTGACCCTAATTGCTAGACCTTTTCTTCTCAAGCAAAAAATCCAAAAACCCATTTTCCTCCCTCTGACTGAGAAAGGTGTGTTCATGTATCTAATTTGCAAGCAATTTTTCCAAAGCAGAAGGGGTCTTTTCTGAGCACTGCATCATACATTGTCTCTGGGCCGAAAACAATGAGCCAGATCATGTAATTGGCATATCTGAAAGAAAAAACACAAAAAATGAAAGCCTGTGCATTAAAAACTTAGGCAGTATGTGTGCATTGACTTGAGAAACTGATAAAAGTAACTTAAATTGTGAACCCTATTCTTTAAGAGGCTCAACAATTGCTCCCATCAGTATACAAGCAAATCCTTTTTTACCACATTTTATATTCCAGATTCTAAGATGAATTACATCTTTCCACTGACCTTGTCAACATAGGTCTTTCTCATATAAGAAGTAATAAAAGCAACCCCATGGTCTAGATCAGACAGGTAGGCTGACACAGCAGCATAAAGTCCCCAAGCAATTTTTAATTTAAAATAGTAACTGGCAAGAAATGAGCATTTCACTTTGTTTTCAAGTTCTTCCTTGATACTTTGATTAAGGAAAAATTATAGATCCTATGTACAGATATAGATATGTAAATCCTATGTATGTTAAAATTTAAGGAGTTTAGTACAGTAGTTAAGAGCCCATACTCTACAGCCAGACCATGTAGTTCACAAACCCCAGCTCTGTCACTGTGTGACATTGAGAAAGTTACCTGAAACACTTTCTAGTTCAGCCCTACATCTAAGCCATAGAATTGATAATATTTTTTAATTCATAAGTTTGTTATAAGGATTCAGCGGCAATATATGTAAAGGACTTGGACCAGTGCCTGGCTTGTAGTAAACATTTATAATATTAGCTGTTATTATCTGGGACGGGGACAAAATTATTGATATGTGAGTATACACAGTCTTCCCCTTTCTCCTCCTGCTTCTAAGGAGGATATATCTCTTGACTCTGGGGTCAGCTCTAGGGTTTTCTCTTGCGTGAAGCCTGAGTTGGGGTTTGAGCAAATCTACCAGAGAACATTCAGACTGTATTTCTCAGGGGAGGTTCTATGTAGCAAAAAGTATTGCGTGTAGGGTGTGTGGGCTTCTGGGAAGATGGCTGAATGCTTGAACTAGGTAGTATGTGTCATCAGAAAGGGAACAGAGAAGACTTTAGACATGAGATAGCAGTGTGAAGAGAGAAGGAAAGGCTTCCAGCAACTGTGCTTCCAGCATGTGACAGAATTGAAAGAGACATAGTTGTTTAAAGAAACTCCATTTAAGGGGCGCCTGGGTGGCTCAGTCGGTTAAGCGTCCGACTTCGGCTCAGGTCATGATCTCATGGTTTGTGAGTTCGAGCCCTGCGTCGGGCTCTGTGCTGTCAGCTCAGAGCTCAGAGCCTGGAGCCTGCTTTGGATTCTGCGTCTCCTTCTCTCTCTGCCCCTCCCCGACTTGTGTTCTGTCTCTCTCTGTCTCTCGAAAATAAATAAATGTAAAAAAAAATTTTAAGAAACTCCATTTAAGTTCTTTAAGAGATACAATAAAGATAGGAATTTTCTGTAGTGGATTTGATTATTGGATATTGTTCCCTGAATGTGATGTGCTGAGACTGGAGTCCATGAGAACCTAGATTTTATATGTATCAAACAATTTGGAGTACGTGGTATTAGACTTCAAACAAGAGCAGACTAACACAAAGTGGTAAATGTCAGGAGTAGAGCACACAGCTTTCAAAGGAGCTAAAATATTCCCTAGATGTCTTTACTGCAGCCCTTTAAAAAAATATTTTGGCAGGAGGTATCCAGAGCCATAAAAATATTTATCCTGTTAGACGCAGAACTAATTCATCCTAAAGGGGGAAAAACATGTTTGTACACAAGAAAATGCTCGTGGCAACATGATTTATACTAGTAGAAAAATGGAAACAACCAACAAACTAACCAAAATAGAGCATGTTGATTTAACAGAATGATAGGACTTTGTTCAAAATGATAATATTGAAACTTGGGAAAAAATTTTATGATATCATATTAAATGATCAAAACCCAGAGGAGTGATAGCAATCCTGGAACTGTCTATACCCAGCTTAAAGGACACAGAATAATAATACTACCCTTAGAATTACGGGCAATAGTTCAGCTTGCAGATACTTTCTGGCCAACCCAGGCTTCTCCAGGCTTGCACAACTCCTTCATTTTCCTCAGACTAAATGACTTTATAAGAGTAACCCTCATGCGACTAGACTAATATCCACCACTGCCCGCCCCCCCAGCTTAAAGAGATCTGGGCCTGGCCCCTCTAGCCCTCCTTTAGTTCTGGTACAAGAATAATGAAAAAGAAAAAAAGGATACAACAAACACTTTTGTACTTATTCTTCTGGTTTTAAAACTTTTTAAATTTCACATTCTCTGACAATTGAATCCAGAGGGTTGATAAAGGCTTTCACAGCACATTTCTTGAAATAATTGTCCCAGCATGCCTGAAACAGCAAGTAGAGAACCAGGAACAACGTTTTTTTTTGAGAGCCTGTGTGATCCCTTCCACGCAGTCTGTAGAATTACACCTAGTTGTTTATTTAAGGAATTTGCAAAACACGATGGAAACCTAACATCTTAACGCCACTCATTCATTCACTCATTCATCCCACAAGTGAGCACCGACTATGTTCCAGACACCATTTTGGGTGCAGATGATGTCACGGTCCCAGTTTGCAAAAGATGCACAGAACAGGTAATTCTCATAAAATGTGATGAGTGGCTTGGGAGAGAAAGTAGATGGAGACCAAGGAGGAGGCACACAGCTTTAAGGAAGTCACAGAAGCGAAGACAACATGCTCCTTTAGTTCAATCCTAATACGTTCAAATCAATCATGTAGGGAAGATGAGCAAATAGGCCTCATTCAGACTGTCTTCTTGTTTCTGAGTCATAGTCTCCCAGACTGTCCAGGCATTAGGGCGAGTAACGTTCTCCCAAAACAGCCTCCAACCACCACTTCAGTAACAGACACCATAAAAGAAATTTGCGGAACCAATTCCCGTCAGCAAACAGCAGATGAGCTAGCATTCTCCAACCCCCCACCGTGGGCCAGGCCCTCAAACCAACTGCCAATCTTGCCATTTTGATTTTCTCTGTCCTAGATGAAAATATTCCTTCTCTCCATCTGGCTCTGTGAATGACAGGAGTAGGAAGCAGTTTATTTTGGGTTTAGGAAGTAGAAAAGAAAACATATTTTGTTATTTTTTTTAAGGTGGCAGAGAGCACACTGAATCATCTTCTCTTGCCTGGCATTGTATAGACAATATGCTATTTTTGTGGAAAAGATTCCTCTTCTCCAATGCTGATGGTGTCCTGAACAGCCTCAGTGTGATAAGTCAGAGAAACCACACACTGACACCGGCTTGTCACAACCGCCATAATTATCAGGTGCCCCTGAATCTCTCATGGAAAACCCATTAATGCTACTTGTTCCCACGAGGCTGAGACCCTTAGAGCTTCACACAGGATGAGAATTAGAGAAGAAAGGGATTCAACACTGATCTATCTCCATAGTAATCCTACTAATACAAAACCCCTAACCTTGAAATAGTCTTATTGTTGCCCCTCCAATAAAATTTCAGGAGAAAAAAAATAACTTTAAAACATGCAGAAGCTTGCAAACGTTATCCTCTTGACATAAATGGTCGTAACTTGTGTGCCTGAGTTCTTCCCCCACCCCACCCCCAGGCTTGTAGAAGCCAAGGAAGTTCAGGGAGGACCAAGAAGGGCAGAGGTTTGGATGCCAACCAAGAAAAAGGGCCAGAGAGACAGGGAAAGAGCTCAGCAACCCATCGAAAGCAATGGGAGTAAAGAGGGAGGAGCCGAAGAGAAGAGAAAACAAAGGAGAATGAAACAAATCAGGAGGTGCTTTTTATAGGATGTCTGTGGACAAAGCAGGCGCCACAGAGAGTCCAGACCATCTCAGAAGGCACAGTCAATATGTTAAAACACTTACTACGCTTCTGACCTCTCACTGCCCATCATCCAGGCCAAATGAGGTCTCTTAAAGGGGCAGTCGCCTTGAAAGTCCTTTAGGAAGGTGTCTCATGGACCTTGCCATACCATTTGTCAAAAATTCCAGCCTGCAACCGGACAAACCAGTTGAAATCTGGGCTCTACCCACCTCCCCTGTGTGACTTGCCAAAATCCCGAGTCCTCTGGGCCTCAGTGTCCTCCTCTATGTAGTTGGGACGTGAACAGTGTATCTACCTTCTAGGACTGATATAAAGATTAAATGATGTCAGCTCCCAGCATTTCATAAATAAAAGCTAGTATTAAGGACTGTGAATTGACTGTGACTGGTGACATATTTTTTCTTTGACTTACAAGGACATTCAAATGAATGCCATGTTCTTCAAAGCAATCATCTTGAAGTATCTTCAGGCAGGATTTCTTTTCCCCCTAAAGTTTCCTTTGCTTAATACGTTTCTGGAGAACTCCTCCTTTGGAATTGCCTCCAGCGTGAGTAACTTTGGTAACAACAAATCTCTCTGCAGATGCATTATGACCAGAATGGTCATTCAGAGCCAAGTGCACTATTGAGAAGAGGAGCATCTTTTTGATCAAACATGAGGAGTGACTGTAAAGTCCCATTGTAGTCCCAGTACATGTGTCCAGCTCTATCTGCTTCCACCACTCTTCCATCCTATGCCCTCGGGATACCACAAACCTCACCATTCCCCAGACAAGCAGAGCCTTTCCTGCCCCCAGAGCTTTGTGCGGGCTACTCCTCCTAAATGGAATGACACAGCCTTTTCTCCCTAGTCCATCCAGAAATATCCCACTTAACCACCATGCCCCCGCCACATCAACCCTGCTATGAAGCTTTTCCTCTGTGCATGAAGCACAATAAGATAGCCGTTAAGAACACAGAGGTGAGAAGCCAAAGACAAGGACTCAAGGAAAGCATCAGACAAGACAGTGACATGCATGGACATGGTCACAAGCTGTGATCTTAGATGAGTTGCTTCACTTTCCAATGCTCAGTTTCCTCATTAGTGAAATAGGATGAAGAGCAGAAGCGACTTCAAAGGGCTATTTTGGAGATTATACAAAGCACCTCGAAGAGTATCTAGCAAATGTTTGTTTAATAAAATCCTAGATCTGTCATCTCTTGGCTTGGTGGCCTTAAGTGGGCTATTTAACCTGTTCCACCCCTCAATTTCTTGACTTTAGAATGGGGATAAGAAAAAGTAGCACAAATTTCATATGATTGCCCAGGATTAAATAAAATAATGTACATAACTTGCCTAGTATATAACATATGTGGAGCTTATGTATGTTAGGATTTCAACAAAATGAGTTTTTTTCTTGAAGTTATTTCTTTTGAACTCCATAATACCTTATTTATATCTCTACTATGGAACATATAAAATTGTAACAACCTAGACAGAGAACATGTTGAGGACAAGAACTTTGTCATTATTCTTCTGAAAAAGAGAAAACCAGTTCTGCTGGCAATAGGAGGGGGGGAGGAGGGTTTGAAAATTGAAACAGAAACCACAACTTACAAAATTGTACTGTGACTCACAAAAATAGAAAAACTGTACCAAACCATGACATGCAAGACAAACTAAGTTCAGCCTCTTTAACACTCACTCTTTCAGACCCATGGTGTTCTAAACAAGGCCACAAACAGACTAGTCTAAGAATAATGCCAGTCTTATGTCCTACAGACAAAGACTTTTTAACGGTCCACTGACTGTTCCAGCAACTTCAGAGTTTATAAATTCTGACCAATCTCTAGCCAAGACCATCCATGACTAACTCTAGCTTTACAAACTCTTTAGATATTCCTCCCTAATTTCCATCTCCACTCTGTTGAAATGCCCCACAACCCTCCATGGTGTGTGTTCTCCCTTGCTGCCGCAGGCCAATAAACCTAAGTTTGTCTGACTACGGTGTGTCCCTGGTCGTCTTTGGTGGATTCTAACACATGTCACATGCCAAGGGCTTGGCACAGAACCTGGTACTAAGCAGGCATTCAGTAAATTGTGTCTTCAACAAAAGAGTGGAGTAATGAGACTCCTGCTTTCATAGCTTAAGAGTTCAGAAGATAATTCTAAACAGTTTCAAAAATATTAGGCGCCACATCCAACAGTCTTGAGGGGCCTATGTACATAATTTTCTAAGCTGCATATCTTAAAGAACCATCCTCAACTAAAAATATGTAATCAGGAACGCTGATGAGAAGCCAGTCTCGCTGCTATGCACTTAATACACATCAAACATAACTCCTGCTTGATAGGAAATGATAAACTAACTGAAGACACAAGGTGAACAGGCAAGTGGACAGGGTCTATGCTCCCACAGCACCAGACAGAGAGCTTGCCCACAGCAGCTGCTCACAGAAATTTATGCATTGGTTACTGACAGGGATTTTACTCTGTAGGTGATAACTGGCCGAGAGTTTCTGAGCAGAGGCAGATCTTGATAAATATGATGGTCTAGGAAGCTTCCTTTCTAGGAGCACGTTAATACTAGGAGCTGGCGGCCTTGCAAGAGGTTATCTCAATAACCAGGCCATTAGGAAGGTCCTTGCCTATTGAGATAACAGTGGAAAGGAAATGAATCTCTCTTGCAAAGCTAGCACCATGGTGACTAACTGATTTTGAGGGAGCATGGAAGGCACCAGAGTTAAAGATGCATCAGTGTTTACCACCAAAGGATCATGGGAAAAGATCCTGACACAGACCGAAATAGCTGCAAGGCTAGAAGTGATATTTACATCAGCACTAATGCCCGTTACCCTGGGTTCAGGTTCTTAAGTTAAAGCAAGTAGCGTGGCCTTGCACTAACCACCACCTACCTGCTCTAACACGTTGCACAGGTCAGATCAATAAGGGCAAATTGGGTCTTCGTATCCACTTAGAGTAACTATCAGCAGCTTATTGATTCTAGCTACTCAAAGTGATGACATTCCCTTCATAAGGCATGACTGACAGATTTTTTTCTTTAGCTTTGCTCAAAATTGCAATCAAACTCATTTAAGCTACAAAAGACCCTTGAACTTTATTTAGAGGTGCCTGGGTGGCTCAGTTGGTTAAGTGTCCAACTCCTGATTTTGCTCAGTCATGATCTCATGGTCCGTGAGATCGCATGGAGTCTGCTTGGGATTCTCTCTCTCCCTCTCTCTGTCCCTTCCCTGGTCTCTGTCTGTCTGTCTCTCTCTCTCTCTCTCTCTCTCTCTCTCTCTCTGTGTGTGTGTGTGTGTGTGTGTGTGTGTGTCTGTCTCTTCTCTATTTCTCTCTCTAAATAAATAAATAAACTTAAAAAAAAAAAGAAAGACCCTTGAGCTTTAAGCCAATCCACCACTAGAATGAATAACTTAAGACCTTTTTTTTTTTTTTAACCTTTTTACTTAACATTTTCATGATATAAAGGCATCAGCCACTGTGGCCAAAGACAAAGCCAGGCCAGACATTTTTCCAAGCTAAGGAAAAAGGAAACACAGTTGAGAATGATACTGTAAACTAATTAACATATATAAGTAAATAATATTTTCCAAGAGCACGATTTTATTTTTTCCTGGAACCTTTTAGATGCAGGTAGCCCTGCCCAATAATCCATCACAAATGTGGAAAGAAAAAGGGGGGTTAAATAGAACAAAAATACCACAGAAAATAGGAGACTGATAAGCTGTCACTGCATTACATTTTAAAGATTTGATATAAAGTATTAAAGAGAGATAGTCCACAAGGAAAAGGAAAATCAAATATGAATTTCTTTTCCCAATAATACAATTTTCTGGGCACTGCTGATTTGTCACTCACTTAAAACCCTCAGCTAAAGAAAACACATTTTCAGGTCCCTTTACTGAAATTGTTGCATGCAGTCTATTTTCAGCTCTATTTCTCTGAGCCTCCAAAAAAAAATTCTTAAATCATCCCGGGGCCAGGTTTGGTTCAAGTTGCCAGAAGCCTTTAAGATGGTTTTGTTACTTTGTTTTTATTTCCAAATAATCTCCAAGTGGGGGTATGGGCTAGAGTGAACATTTTTTCCCAAAAATGAGCCTTTCTACCATTTGGGTATCTAGGTCTATTTCCATTAAATAATCCATGCACGAATAATCAATGAACAACTGCAAATGATTATTTAGTAATTACACTTAGCTCCAAAAGAAAAAGCCCATTAAAACAGTAAGAACCCATAGTAGTCCCCCCTTATCTGTTGGGACTATGTTCTAAGACCCTAAGTGGATGCCTGAAACCACAGATCGTATTAAACCATACATATACCACGTTTCTTCCTATACAGACATACCTATGATGAATTTAATTTATAAAGTAGGCACAGTAACAGATTAACAATTATAACTAATAATAAAATAGAACAATTATAATAATACACTGCAATAAAAGTTATGTGAATGTGGTCTCTCTCAAAATATCTTACTGTACTGTACTCCCCCTTCTTCTTGCGATGATGTGAGATGATGAAACATCTACATGATGAAATGAAGTCAGATGAATGACACCAGCACTGTGCCATAGGGTTAGGCTACTACTGACCTTCTGATGATACTCAGAAGAAAGATCATCATGTTTCTCATGACGTCAACATATTCCTCACTACACAGTGAGACTAAGAAAACTTGAGAAAACAGGGTCTTTATGCACTAAAACTTCAGAACAGCCTAGGGGAATAGTAAGTTTTTAAAGTGCTAAGACCAGCTCTATAGAAAATTAATTTGCTCATTAATTTAGTGCATCCGCTTTGCATATTCTCCAAACCCAATGTCACAAGTAATCATTTTGGGGGCTCAACAGCAACAGACTGTTTTGCTGGTAATTCCCAACCCCTTCTCTACAACATCCCCAACCGTACTCCACCTCTCCCACCCCGAAGATGATCATCCATACTGCCTGGCCCTCTGGCTTCCTGTTGGGCTTGACTAATGGGGGAGCACCAGCCAAAAATGGGAAGGTGGGAGGAGAGCAGTGTGCTGTTTTCTCTACTCTCTCCCTGTTTTACTGCAGTGTCGCACAAGAGTTCTGTCCCTTCACAGCTACGCCTTCCATCAAGGAGCCCTCCCTCCATGATTACAACCTTCCCTGGACTCTACTATCTGTTCCTCCTTTCCTTTCAGCCTGGGCAATGGCTTCCCCTTTGCTGTTAGTTCTTGGGTGCTGAACCACCCCTTGTTTGTTCCTGTCACATTGCCCACAGGTCTGCAACACCCCCGTCATTAAACTCTCTTCATTCAAACCCTCTGAGTTAAATTCTGTTTCCTGCCAAGATCCCCATGCAACCACTGTGCAAAATAAATATAGAAGCGCTTGTGTCCTGGCTGAGGATGGTAAGCAAACATAAAAGGAGACCAATATCTATGAAAAACATGCATGAGCAAAACAAACCTCCATCACCCTGTTTGGGCAAACAAGATATTTAATGTCAAACATAATGTCAAAAATGGCAAAACACAGCTAATATTCTTCCTTTCTAACTTCTACTCCTTTTTTTTTGAAATGAGGGGGGAAAATATAACTCTTTTATTCCCACTATCAATATTCTCCCATTGGATAAATTCTAGGAAAGCCAGTTCTAAAGACTAGAGATTCTCCATAAGTCATATGGATGCTTGAAAAAGATGAGATTTGTATCCACTCCTATTCTTTTGCAATTAGGAAAAAACAACAACAACATTGTCTGAATCTTTTTCTTGGGTGCCCAGAATTCAGTTGAAGAGTGAATTCACTATACTGTAGAAAGGGTGATGATAATGCCTTTCAAAAACTAGGGCCAAGTAACAAAATAGAAAAAAAAAATTTTTTTTAAAGCACTGTTTTATCCAAATTGTACAAGATGGTATTTGACACTTAAAATTCATTATCACTTCTAAGACTATATTTCAGATGGTACTTCTTTTTCTTCAGTCTGGATATTTATTTATTTAGCTGGAGACTACCGTTCTCTTTATATCATTAACCCACCAAAAGGTTATTTGCTGAATTTGCAACATGCTGTTAAACTGTACAGTTTCCAAGGCTAAATGTAATGTTTTTATTGGATCCTCTTTTTTTTTTTTATTAAGCTATTGGTCCCTAATGACATAGTAGCTATGAATTAATAAGCAGAGCACATGTGTTAACTCAGGCACAATGAACTAATCAGATTCTCCTGCATTTTACTTTACAGAGTGCTGGTTCTTCCCACCTCAAGCTCTCTCTAAATCTATTCTCCAGACCATTCTCCACCCATCCTCCCTCCTCTGTGCCCAGGAACTAAGTCACCTGTCCCCTGCCCTCGGGCTCCTTGTAGAGTTCTGCCAATGGGAGGCACCAGCAGAAGACCAGGGTAGAGGTGATTAAGACCCAGGTCAGGCTTCCTCCACGTCCTCTGCACGTTGGAGTTCACGGTTCCAGAAGTGACTGGCTCTCCAACTACACATCCCTGACCACTGCTCCACCTGGGTGGCCCCTGCTCCTCTTGCCCGTGTCCCAAAGAAAGTAAAAACTTTTCATTACTAAGAGTTCCTGGTTGCCTTACAATCCCTTATATGTTCCTTTCACTCTGTGTCTGTAGATAGTACTTCTGCTCAATTCTCCTCAGACTCCTTCCGAGTGTGCCTTTTGTTTCCTGCTGGATTCCTAACTGATAGGAGTATGACTTGAAATGAAAACCACCAGGTTCCCTCACGCAAGGGGAGGTCCTCCTAGACTGAACAGGAAAAAGGACATTAGTGCAAAACCTGGTGAAATTGGAATAAAGTCTGTAGCTTAGCATTATCGCACTGATAGTAATTTGTTAATTTCGACAACTATATTCTGGTTCTATGTAAGAAGGTTAACACTAAGGGAAGACAGATGAAGGAAATATAGAAAATTTCTGTACTCTCTTTGTAACTTTTCAATGAATGTAAAATTATTCCAAAATAACATGTTTATTAAAAAGAAAAAAAAAAAAGCAGACTCCCAGACCCTGTATCAGACCCCTGAATCAGAATTTCAGCAGAGGGACTGAAGCAGGTGGTTTGAAGACCAAATCTTAAAAGAGCCTCACCCCTTCGGGACTTGGAAACTGTTAGTTCCGGTTGAGATAAGGATGGAAAGACTTGTTTACCGATGCCAAATTACAGCATAATTACTCGACTATTTAAAGAAGAGAGCCAATTGAAGCTTTGTCAAAGTTCGCCTTCTATTCCCAGTTAATTAGAATGATTCATCCCTCGACCAGTCTCTGTATTTAGTTTCTTGCATAAAAACCCTTGAAAAGGTACAGGTAATTATAGAACCAAACAAAGAAAGTGACAGTGGAGTTCTTCCACTTCCTCCTCCCTCTGAGATCAAGGTTTTTTGCAACGTGAGTCCTTTTTATTTCCCCCAACCGAGTTTCCAAGGGGGCGGGGCCAACCAACCAGACTGCCAGTGGTTTTCTCCATCTTGTCCAGGATGGGTTTCTCCAAACTTGCTTTAAGTTCCTGAAGGCAGGACCCATATTTTCAGCATCTTCTGTGTTTTTCTACAGCTCAGTTCAGTATTCTTCACCCATTACTTTGCTGGATTGACAACCTGCACTTCCCCACTACATCCACATCACTATTTATTTTAGATCGCCTGTAATTCTTATATTCAACATTTTATGGTGCCACTGGAATTGTGTAAGGAAGGGAAGGTGGAGGTGAAAATGATGGCATTGTTATTACTTGTTTATTAACAAAAATGTTAGCTGGGCAATTACTATGTGCCAGGACTATTCTAGGCACTGGAAATCGAACAATGATAAAATAATTCCTACCTTCAGAGAGCGTAAAGTCAAATCAGGGAGACATATGATTAAACAGGTAAGTGCCAAATAGGCTCAAGGTTCTTCCTACCATCCTCACGCTTTGCCCATCATGACAGAGCAACTGGAAACTGCATGAAGATTAGAAGAGTAGACTCTGGTTCCAGGTCTATCTCCTCATAAGAACTGATTTTAAAGGAGGTATAATCTTTCTCTCAATCCCTTCACTCAAAACAAAACAAAACTTGGGGCGCCTGGGTGGCTCAGTCGGTTGGGCGGCCGTCTTCGGCTCAGGTCATGATCTCGCGGTCCGTGAGTTCAAGCCCCGAGTCGGGCTCTGTGCTGACAGCTCAGAGCCTGGAGCCTGTTTCGGATTCTGTGTCTCCCTCTCTCTGACCCTCCCCTGTTCATGCTCTGTCTCTTCTCTGTCTCAAAAATAAACATTAAAAAAAAAATTAAAACAAAACAAAACAAACAAAAAATGGGAAGAGAAAAAATTTCTCTCTGCTTTGTAGGGGTTGTTACCCACCTCAAATAACAAAGGATATAAACATTCTCTGAACATTGCAAAGTGTTATAAAAATGTCAAGCAATAGAAATTAATGATTTAAACAGTCCCTGTCCACTAACTCTAAGGCAAAAAGACAGTGGTTCAGTGGCTTTTTCCATTAAGCAAAAATTTCAGAAAATAAGATTTTATAAAAAGCAATCCTTTCAAAGATCTAAACTCTGTTGCTGTGGAGTTAGCAATTAGTGAGAATTAGATTAACATCAAAGAACTGTATCAGAGGGGAGAAGTCTCCTATGAGGAAAGCAGGCCTGCCATTTTATTCACGGTAGACCCATTTTTATTTCACTCTCCCTGAATAGGAGGGCTCAGTTACCTAGACTCTTCTCTAAAATTGAAAGGCATTTCTTAGCAAGAGCCATTCACATTTCTATTTTATTCAAAAAGAAGCTTCCAGATCAGCGATAAAAGAAAATCTGTTAAAGTCAGTGCTAGCACATAAACCTGCAAGCAGTTTTCAGCAGATATCTTATAAAAGATTATGCTTGAGAGAAGTTTCAAAAATCAGATTTGCTGTTGCAGATAAATATAGTGTCTATTCTCAGCTTCTAAGGTAGAAAATGTTCTATTGGAGCAGTTTACCATCTTTTTCTCTGCCTGGAAAAGTCGATGAGCTTCTAAGGGCTCTCCGGATACCATGGTAACCGCATGATTCTGATCAAGTCTGTGGTGTCTGGGGTGCAGGTTAAGAAACCTTAAAATGCTACCTAAGAAAATATCCATTGGCGACGCTGCTGGTATGTTTGAACTGGACATACAACACATTCACTCCGGGTGCACAGACAGCTGGGAGCCTCTACTGAGCCCTAGCACTGAACCAGCACTCAGGTAACCAAGTGAATATAAGACACCATTGAAAAGAACTCACAGTGGGTGTGGTGCCCAGTGAGCAGCAAGTTAACTATAAAATATTCAAGAATGTTGGGGCACCTGGGTGGCTCAGTCGGTTAAGCCTCCAACTCTTGATCTCAGCTCAGGTCACGATCTCAAGGTTTGTGAGTTCAAGCCCCGCATGGGGCTTGCTTGGAGCAGAGCCTGCTTGGGATTCTGTCTCTCCTTCTCTCTGACCCTCCCCTGCTGTGCTCTCTCTCTCTCAAAATAAATAAATAAACTCAAAAAAACTTTTTGAAATATACAAGAATGTATAGGAATTATATTGTAAAGTTTTAGCTTTTATTCCAAATTAAAATTTTATTCTCCAGTTTTTACTGTAACTTCAGTTGTGAAAGTCTTTCATGAAGAGCACTTCAGCTAAGTATAGACCCAAGAAAAAGCTGAATGTTGAGCAGGGGAACAGTAAGAGGGTCAGAAAGAAGTTTACGTTGTTCTCTGGGGCTTCAAATGCAATTAGCCTGAAAAATTATGAAAAGGAAAAGGAAAACTATTGGCCTATAAAAAGAAACGGCATTTTTTGGCTTTCCCAGTAAGGCAAAATCACATCTGGCATGTGGGACTCTGTGAAGTCCCACAGTACCTAGACTGTCTCCCTAGAGATAACATTTTCCCTTCACCCAACAGTAATGAGCCAATGTCAGATGACAGAGACTTTCTTTCACCGTAGCATATGTGTGCATGTTCACACCAGTGTCAGATTATACCAGGAATCACTTTGGGGCTCACCATAGACAGGAACAAATGAGTACCTCAATCATTTTCCTTATGTGTGAAAGAAATTTGGTCACTGACCCAAATGAGCTTCACAAAGCCCGTGAGTGAGCTGAATTTTTTCAGGAAATATTTAGGAAGTACATGCTAGAGCATCACAGTGAACCAAGAGCTAAAAGAGACACAAAAGAAATGCCAGGCCTGGCCCCTTTTTACCCTTTGACTGAAGAGATAAGACAGACTTGCAGGAAATAGGTAGCATTTTGTTCTATCTCTCTTGCCCCGTAACACTCTCCATTTCTTCCTTGACCTCATGGAGTCCTTCGTCTTGGCATCCGCCCACCCACCCTATCCATTAATCACTTCCTCTGTCTCCAGGATCCTCCCCACCGATCCCCACCCCACACACCCCTTGGTCTCCTTCCCTTCTGCCCACAATCTGAGATGCTCGTGGTCTCTTCATAGAACCCTCGGTATACGTGTCTTCTCTTTTTAACCCTGGATCCAACCTGTATTCTGTGTTCTCTGCTCCAACACTTAACACTGCTGGAGAAAAAACACATAATCACATAGATGCTTTGAAGAAGCCATGCAGAAAGGGCCACCGGAAAATGTTAATCCCCCAATTAGAACATAAATTCTTCGAGGACAGGAACTGTGTCTTGTGCTGTTTCGTTAAGCCTAAGGGCATCCTAGCAGGCTTAATTATCCTTGTTGCAAAGCAGTTAATACCAAAACCAGAAAGACTGAGGACAAGAAAAGGTCCATACTCATTAGACAGATAAACTGATTTTTTTAAACTTTCACACATGGTTTATGTGAAAATAAACACAGCTATTCCAAAATAAAACATTCAGTAAAGTAGGTTTAGAAGGCACTGATACTTAAAAAACAGCTGGTAAAAGTTATTCTGTGGATCTCAGTTATTCTGTGAAGAGTTGTAAAGCTCTTCAAACATATTTTACAATTCAGAATAGTTTCTAACGTAAGCTTTTTCTTCCTGTTAATTAAAGCAATGTAGTAAGATCTCACTTACTATACTACATGGCAAAGCACCTCTAAAACTTCACCAAATAGCAGCCATCCTTGGGTCTTATCTGTATACCTCCAGGGGAAAATGAAAGCATCTTCCCATGTTAGCCAGAAAGGTAAATATCAAAGGAATCCTGAAATAACTCATCGCAGAGAGGAGAGAGTCAGCATCCTATCAGGCCAACAGCCACTATGAGGCATAAAGTTTCAGCGTGACATTGCTGAGCCTGAACAGGGGGTCCCACGGAGTCTTGAGTACTCTGAGTCCACACTGCAAACGTAAAATGTTCTTCCCTCACACCAGTGGCGAACCTGTCTCAGAGCCGGGTGGGGGTCACTGCTTTGCCAAGCCAACTGCAACACAGGCCATGACCCTCATTCCAGCTTGGCAGGAACAAACCCAAATGTTGCCTGATTCTCCTACAAATGTAATAATATCTAACAAGAGGCTGATTGGACAGCCCAAGATGTCATTTCCTCTAATTAAGGAATGCTCGAGAAAAACCAAAATAGCCACAAAGCACTGTCAGCAAAGCAATCAGCAGCGACAATTAACTGTCAGCTCACAAGCTTGAGCTGAGCCTTGTGCAGGGAGCAGGGCTTGTAGCTGTGGCTTTCCAAATCAGCATGACAGCAAGAGTCCAGGATGACAAGGCCGCGGAGAGGGTCCAGAACCTGCTGCACACCGACGGGTGAGAGGAGCGGCAGCAGTTTGTTGGTTGGTGGGTTGCTGTGTGGCAATGGAGGGAGGCCCTATGAAGAATCCTACAGTGACCTTCCAAAGTAGCTGGAAGTCTGCTGGCTACAGCCCATGCTGCATTCGCCACGAATGACCCTTCTCTACCTGGAACGATGCTACCCACTCTTGACAATGTATAAGCAGCCTGTCTGCATCTCCCTTGTGAGGAATTCACAACTCCAGGGCACGTGAGCTCTCTCCCTTCTCAACTCCCATAGCCGATTTCTGTCTATACTACAAGGTCATTAACAGGAGGAGTTGAGAAAAGTATATAAAGAAGCAAATATAACACAACTGTGTCACACTATGTAATAATACATAATAAGATTGCCGGGGGGCGGGGGTGGGGGGGGGTGGGAGGGGCGCCTGGGTGGCTCGGTCAGTTAACCATCCCACTTCAGTTCAGGTCATGATCTCACAGTTCATGAGTTCCAGACCCGCGTCAGGCTCTGTTCAGAGCCTGGAGGCTGCTTCACATTCTGTGTCTCCCTCTCTCCCTGCCCCTCCCCTGCACGCACGCGTGCTCTCTCTCTCTCTCAAAAATAAATAAACATTAAGAAAAAATTTTTTAAAAGATTGTGTGTGTGTGTGTGTGTATGTGACAGACATATATGTATATACAATTATTAGGAGGAGTGCCACTGTCTCCTCCCCCGCACCTCTGCCTGGGAACATAAAACTGTTTGTCTTCTTAAAACTACTGGAAAGTAATTTCTACCCTTTGCAGTATCCCTTCTCAAGTTGCTGGGGCCAAGTAAGGAAAGGGACTTGGAGGTCTGGGCACCCTCCCTTCTACTTCTGGCCTCACACTTTCCCATGAAAGTGTATTTTAGCAACAGAATAATAGGAGACCTGATTATAGCTGACCCTGGCCATAATTTAAGCTCATTCTCAATCCAGCATCACTGGGAATAAAACTGATGTCTTGCTCCCTGTCTGAAGTCTGCATTTAGTTCTTCGCCCATAGCAAACCCAGCCTTGATTTCTTTTGCAGCAGCAACACGTCCAACTCAAAGATACATTTCCCAGACTCCCTTGCAGCTAAGGGTGACCACTGACATTAAAGCAAAATTCACTGGCCTCAGGCAACTGAGATAAATCTTTGTCTGGGTTGACTCAGCTGGGAGGCATGACCTTGGGCTTTTCTGGAGGGCTTCTCTATCTACTTGCTGAGAACAAACACATACAAGATGGTCCCAAGTTGAAAAAGATATGTGAAAACAATTTAATAATATTGCCAGGACTCTTTGACTTCATGTCTCCCACTAAGGGGAAGGAAAGGTAGGCCTGCAAATACCTGGATATGAAAGCAAAAGGAAAGACGAAAGGAAGGCAGGCACTATGAGAATCCAGTGATTGTGGCTGGCTTTTTTATGGTATCAAAGGAAAGAGGACAACTTGAGAATTGGGATGAATGTAAAATTAACTTTTATCGAAAGACAGGGAAAATGAAGAAAACTAGAATTCTGGCAGCACATTCTCATCACTGCGTCACAAGGTACTCAAAGTTGGGAAGATTCAAAAGCTGAGGGCTCTTGGCACGGGTCTCCACAGAGGGATGGGTCCTTGGCTAGACCTTGGCTTTGAAGCCTCAATAGTAGCTTCATGTAGGAACTGAAACCAAGGTGGAGAGGAAGGCCAAACTGCCCCCATGAAGCAGGCTTCATAGGTCTAAGAAATACCTTTCTTTATAAGAGGAAGCAACAGAAAATCCCTGCTACCAGACAGACAGTCAAGGGTTTTGAGCACTAGGGACCAAAGCTCAAAAAAGAATTTGAAAATAAAGGCATTAAGTATGTATATCAATCATTATTGTTCAGTGAAATCCAATAATTTAACTAGACAATGCATTTAAATGCCTTAATTCTGTGCACTATGTCCCGATTTATTCCTAAACTGGATTACCTTCACAATATTTTGACTTTGAAAGATTTTAATCTCATTATTAAAAGCACAGTTGGCTAAAAAGGAAAAGAAACAGTGATTATGTAAAACACCACTTCTCAAAGATCCGAGTGCGTAAGAATCCCTCCGGATCTTGCTATCTTGTTAAAATGCAGGTTCTGATTCATCAGGTCTGAATGGGACCTGCATTCTGCTAACAAGCGCTCAGGTGATGCTGACGCTGCTGGTCCCCGGGCCACCCGTGCAGTAGCAAGGATGTAGAGGGTTAAACATATCCAAGCTGCAAGTCAATGTGACTGTTCCTGAGATGGCTGGGGAATCAAAATTTGTCTGGAATCGTCTGGAATTATGATACTGCACTGCTTGGCACCATGGACATCTGGCATTCTTCAAGATACTGCACTCTACCCCTTTTCTGAGAAGCTGCAAACCTCCAGAATGCCTGCTTGCTGTCCCTTTCTTGTCTTCTTTTAACTTGCTTCCCTTTCTCCTCTTTTCTCATGAAGGCAACTAGAGAAGGGAAAGGCAATCTTGCTCCTTCCCTCACCTTGACCCACAGAATCAAGCTATTCTATTGTGTGATTCCCATCCCTATACGCAGTTATTTCCTGAGAAAGAAAAAAGAAGGCCAAGTAGAGCCAACCAAGAGAAGAAGAAAATTTAAATCCTCTCAGTGCTCCCATTAAGTTTTGAATTGTGGTTTTACTGCCTCCCTTTATTTCAGCCTTCGTCCATTTCTAGCTGGCATTTTTATTTACAACCCAAATTTTCCTTTATTGACAGTGGCTTTAAAAAGCTGCAACACAGTTCTGCATCCACTGAAGACAAGAACGCCACAGAAAATATCACTTCCAGGGGCGCCTGGGTGGCGCAGTCGGTTAAGCATCCGACTTCAGCCAGGTCACGATCTCACGGTCCGTGAGTTCGAGCCCCGCGTCGGGCTCTGGGCTGATGGCTCAGAGCCTGGAGACTGTTTCCGATTCTGTGTCTCCCTCTCTCTCTGCCCCTCCCCCGTTCATGCTCTGTCTCTCTCTGTCCCAAAAATAAATAAACGTGGAAAAAAGAATTTAAAAAAGAAAAAAAAAAAAAGAAAATATCACTTCCTAACAATGAGAAAAAGCTGCATAATTCCACAAAATCACAACTTGTATCGAGCCGGCCAGACAGCTAAGGTTACAAGGCAACCAGGTGGACTAATTTAGAGAATGACATGGACCTCCAAGGAGAGATGGGACACACAAACTGTCACCTTTGACAGAGTGCTCTAGGAGGAAAGAGCCATCATAAAAGCAGGGAAGAAAAAAACAGCTGAAATGTTAATGAATCCTAAAGGGCAAGTATGTGCTAACATGGAATCCCTGGGAGCCTCTCTCAAGCTTCTTTTCCCATCGGCTTCCAGTGGGTACTCACGAGAAGGATTGAGGGGAGGGTCTGAGACTGAAGAGTGATTCTTTATTTGGGCACAGGCAAGAAACCCATCCTCTTCCCACAACTTTGTTCCACATTAAGCAAGAGCTTTCAACCACTGGGAGGGGAGCAGAAAACCTTCCCACTCCCAAGATCCAAGCAAAAAGATCCATGGATTCTTGAGAAGGGCAGAAGCAAAAGCTATCTACCCCTGATGGAAGGACAACAGACTCAGGCCCAGAATCCAGTGCTGACACAAAGAAGAAATCTGCTGCCACTCAGGGAGGGGCAGGATGCTCTCTCCCACCAAGACACCCACAGACACAAGGCAGAGATCGGCAGCTGTGAGGAGGAGCAAGGAACCAGGACAAAGCCCAGGTCCCAAGGTGTGGACACACAAGGCCCGCCCAAGACTGAGGCTGGACCAGGAAAGCTGACGACCTCACCACCAAAGCCACCACATTACACCGAGCACCGAGCAAAATGAGCACCAACGTGGACAGAGATCCCCTCAGCGGAACAGGTGTGGCACATCTGCCGAAGGCTAAGGACGGGGTTTAGACAGTGGGAAAACCCTCTGGCACACCAGGCCAACTAAGCATAAGGTGACTACGGTCCACCACTGGACAACGCTGGAGTCTGGCGGGCTGAAGGTAACTACAGCCACCAGGAGCCCAAACCCCCCCAAACTCTGTATCAACAACGGTTCCTGTCATCTGCTAACAAGATTACTCGAACCCTCACATCGATGACCTTACAAAAGAAAAAGTGTCCAACATGAAACCAAAATTATGACGTATTTTAAAAAACTAAGGAAAAACAACCCACTGTCAGGATAAAGCAACTTACAGAACTAGACAGCTATGACTCACATATTGGAACACTCAGACTGAGATTTTAAAATAGCTATGATTAATATGTAAAAGGTGCTCATTAAAAGAAGAATAAAATGCAGGAAAAGATGGAAAAAATCATGGAAACTGTAGGAAACAAATTCTAGAAATAAAAATGTATATCAGAAGTAAAGGTTTCCTTTGATAGGCTGATGAGGAGATAGGATACATTTAAAGAAAAGGATCCATAAACTCAAAGACTGGTCAAAAAAAATTATCCAAAGAGAATGGAGAATTTTTTTTTAAGTATCCAAGAAGTGTAGAACAATATCAAATAGTCTGATATACATGTAATTAGAGTACCAGAGGAGGAGGAGAGAAAAAAAAGTGCCAAGGTAATTAAAAAAGAAAAAGGATAGCTTTTTTAACACATAGTGCTGGAAACTTAGATGTCCATATAAAAAAGTAAACCTTGACTTTTACCTCACACCAGATACAAAAATTACCTCAAAATGTGTCATATAACTAAATGTAAAGCTTACAACTATGTAATTTCTAGAAAAAAAAAAAAACAAGAACATATTTGTATTCTTGGTTTTAGAATCCTGACACCCATAAGAGAGAAAAATTTGATTAAGTTGAATTTCATGAAAATTAAAAACTTCTGATCTTCTAAAGCACATGTTTGATAAAAAGCTTGTATCCCCAATATATTCGATTATAGACCAATAACAGAAAGATAGGTAACGGGAGTTTAAAAATGGGGGAATGATTTGAACAGACATTTCACCAAAGATATACAGACGCCAAAGAAACGCTTGAAAAGGTGTTCAACATTAGGAATCACTAGGGAAGGGAGAATTAAAGCTACAAGAAGGTACCACTATATACGAACTCAAATTGCTAAAATTACAAAGACTGATACTAAGTGCTGATAGGCTGTGGAGTAACTAAAACTTTCCTATATTGCTGACTGGAATGCAAAATGGCACAGTCACTTTTGAAACAGCTAGAGGGATTTTTCTTAAATAACGTTAAGCATACAGTTGCTATACTTACCACGTGATCCAATAATCCTACTTGTAGTAATTTACCCAAGAAAAATGAAAATATAAATCTGTACAAAGACCCATTAATCAGTGACTACAATAGCTTTGCTAATATAGCCCAAAACTATCGATAACCCAAGTGCTCATCAACTGGTGAATGGATAAACACATTGTGGTACATCCACACGATGGAATTCTACTCAGTAATAAAAAAGAACAAACTACTGATATGGGAAAAACAGGCAGGAATCTCAAAGACTTTATGCTAAATGAAAGAAGCCTGAAATGAAAGTTTACATATTGGACAACTTGATTTACATATTATGAGAAAAGAAAAACCCTGGAACAGAAATCAGATCAGCAGTTGTCAAGGGCTGCAGGTAAGGAGAGTCCAAAGGAACACTCTTTCAGATGTTGGATATACTCTGCATTGTGACCGTGGTCATGGTTACATGATTGTATACAGTTGTTGAAATTTATTAAACCATAAATTTCAAGAGAGTGAATTTTACTGTGTATTACTTACACCTCAGTAAGCCTAACCAAAATAAATAAATAGATAGCTAGTACTACAGACAGCTTACTTGACAACTATATCATAAATAAATATTCATTTAAAAAAAAAAGCTTCTCAACCTAAAAAAAATAGTACTACAGCAAAAGGAATGTGCCTGGTCAAGTGTGTATCCACATAGAAAAAATTAATCTTGACCCTTCACATCATACACAATACAATCAATTTCAGATGTATTATAGATCAAAATGTAAAAATAAAATCATACAGCTTTCAGAAGAAAACAGAAAACATCTTTCTGATCTTGGAATAATGCCAAAATTTCTTAAATAGAACAGGAGTGCCAACCACAAAAGAAAAAAAATGAATAATTTATATCATTTTAAAGGAATTTCTGTTCATTAAAAACTGGAAGATAAACCACAGGAAAAAGAGGAGGTATTTACAATATATATAACCTGGCAAAGGCTCAAATCCAGAACACTTATTATTAAAAATGTCTACAATTCAATAAGAAAGACAATTCACTAAGACAACCCAATTTTATTTCTAAAAGACTTGAATAAGCACCTCAATTTTTTTAAGATTTGAAAAGGATTTTCATAAACAAGATATACAAATGGTCAATTAATATATGAATATGTACCCAACTTCATTAGTCGACAGGGAAATGCAAGTTAAAACTACAACTTGATATTATACACCTACCAGCAGAGCTTAAATTAAAAAAACAATCCAACAAAAACAGAAAATACCTTGTACTGGCAAAAATATAGAAAATCAGAACTATCACACACTCCTGATTGGCAGTTAAATTTTTAAATTAATGCAACCATTTTGGAAAACTCTTTGATAGTATTTGCTGAAGTGGAACATACACCTACCCCAAGACCCAGAAATTCCCCTCCTGCATACAAAGCCAACAGAAATGTGTCTATAGAGCCACAAACAGAACTTACCAAAACTGACTCAGGAAGAAATAGAAAACCTAAGTAAATCAGAAGTTAAAACACAGGGTAAAAATTCCTCCCACAAAGAAAACAACATGCCCAAACTGGTTCATCATTAAGTTTCATCACACCTTCAAGGAACCAGTAATTCTAATATTTTGAAAACCATTCCTGAAGAGGAAAATACCAGACAGGAAAATTTTGGCCAATCTTGGGACTAAAATTTAGCAAACTACATCTCGCTGAGTATAGAAAGGATAATGCACCATGATCAAGTTTGGTTTTATCTTAGCAATGCAAGCTAGCTTAACATCCTAAAATTAATTAAAGTAAATTACCATGAACAAGATTTTTGTCAAGGGATAAAAATCATTTGATCACCTCAGTAGATAAGAAAAGCATTTAATAAAATTCAACATGCAGGTGAAATAATTCACTTTGAACAAACTAGGAATAGGAGAGAAACTTCTTAATCTGATAAAGAATATTATTAAAGTAACACCATCAAATTATGTCCCATAATTGATTTGACACAACTTAACTACTGTTGCATGTTTAGATTCTTTCCTCTTTATTTGGCTATTATAATTTATGCTGTGATAAACAGCTTTGTGCATGTTGATAAAGTTGCCTAACCTCCCTGTGCCTTAATTTCCTCATGTGCAAGATGAAAATAAAGCAGCACCTGACTCAGAAGGCTATGGCAAGGCTCAAATAAGATGTTGGATTTAGGTCTTAGGGAGCCTTGGGAGAAAAGTATGGTTTATAAATCTGAAAAATCTTATTCTATATTTACCTGGTGGCAGATTTCTCAAAGCACACCGTAGGCTCAAGTCAGAAGAAGTCACTCTGTCAAAAACAAATAAAGTTATTGTCTTAGGTTACCAGGAACTAAGGATGTAATATCTGAGGAATGCAACCGACGATGGGAAATACCACTCGCTCCGGGATTCCCCTGCACCATTTGGACTTCTGCCCATCCCGGCTTCCTTCCCCCAGTCAAGTGAGGATGACTACTATCATACTCTTTTCATCTGCCCTTGACCTACAGCACTCCATTTCTGCCCAGCAGCCAGAATGACAATTCTAAAATTTGAGCATGGCACGCTATACCTCTCCTGGAACCCCTTCCACAACTTCCTCTTACTCTTGGGATAAAGGCCAACCTCCTTGCCATGTCTTCTAAAGGCCCTTCATCATCTGCTGCCCACCTACTTCTCTAGCTTTGTTTCTCATCTCTGTTACCACTGTCTGTGCTCCAGCTACACTGGACTTCCTTCAGCTTCTCCTTCATTGCCACCTCCCTGCTTTTATACACACGGCTCTCCCTTTCCTACTCCCTTCCCCACTCCCTCCCCCTTCCCCACTCACCTCCACATGACTAACTCCTACTGGTCCTTCCATTCTCCACTCAAGTGTCACTTCTTCAGCCAGGCCATCCGCTCCCCTTGACTATCTTAAGTTCCCTCTATTTACTCTCCCAAAGAAGCCTGCACTTTTCTCTAACATCATGCATGCAACTACTTACTCAGTATATCTCGTCTTCTCTGTGAGCCCAGGGATCACAGTTATTTTGTTTACAGCTATATCCTTATGCCTTGCCTAGCACTGGTCTCACAGTAAAAACTTAATAAATATGTATAGAGTAAAAGAATTACTAAACTCCCTCCTCATTCCTGAGCTTTCTAACTCATCTTTTGATTCATGCTGCTAATTTAACAGACTTCCTCGTTCACTACCACATACCATCAATTGTTAAGGTTCACTGATTGTACAGACAATGCTGTTTTATAGAACAGCAAGAAAAAAATTGGCTGCAAATTAAATTGTGACACATACTAACATTTAGAACTTTTATTTTATACTTATTGAAAGAGATCTCTATTAGACTTATGTAAGACCTGAGTTTTATTATACCCATCAAAAAGGAGAGTATGAAAATGTAAGTGGAATAAATTGGTTAGGTATGCAAATTTACTTTGGTTTAGGTATTCAGTCGGAAGCCACTCTTCAAATGACAGTTGACATAATATCCAATGAGTGTGTTTTCCCACACAATATTGTCCTCTATGCCACCAAAGGCTTTAGTAATGCAGCATTTTCTTTTTTTTAAGTTTATTTATTTTGAGAAAGAGAGTGCATGCACATGCACGTGGGAAAAGGGCAGAGAGAGAAAGAGAGAGAGAGAATCCCAAGGAGGCCCCGCCCTGTCAGCACCGAAACCCATGTGGGGCTCGAACTCACGAACCATGAGATTATGACCCTAAGCAGAAATCAAAGAGTCGGACGCTTAACCAACTGAGCCACCCAGGCGTCCCAGCAATGCAGCATGTTTTAAAAGTGTTCAAGTATTGTATCTGGGATCTTCTTCTGAGCTTCGGATGCTTTTCCACAAGTGTTGGTGTTGGCAAGAAGATCTTACTAATAGATGCCAGGAGATTTCAGTCAACACCTAGGACTTATATTCCTTTCTCAGATGGTCATCAAATGGATCGCTGACTGAAACAACAAGGGGTTTCCGTTGTCTTGTCCTGCTACCAGAACTACCAAGTTCACACGTGCCCAGGCAATGCAACTACAGCACAAATACCACCGGACCAACTGCAACAAAAGATGCATTTGGTTGTAGACACATTCTGGTATCAGAGTCTCAAAATGTGAGAAAAATAAAACTCGACTTAGAAGCAATGAAACATGAGAGGTTAAAAAAAGACTCTTCAGAGAACTTAGGAAAGTCAATAAAGCAAGAATGCAAATAAATAAAAGGAATAAAAGTCAATAAAAGGAAGAATGCAAATTCTCTCTCTCTCTCTCTCTCTCTCTCACACACACACACACACACACACACACACACACACACAAGCATGATCAGAAATTTTGACTTCTCACACACTGAAGTATGGAAATGAGTGCTCAAGGCACTGGCCTGGGAAGGCAGGGGGCAAATTTGGCCCCACTCCACCAGCCAGGTCCTGGCACAGTTGCCTCCACCCTGGAGGAAGAAGGCAATTCCTGACTTTCCACCAGCCCAGCCGTGCCCTCATGGACAGAGTCCTCCCCGAGGTGTGTCCTCTCCCTAACTACTTTTAACCTCTAACTTTTTACCTATTAAAATACTTTTTTTTCCCCTTCTTATTCTGTGTGTATGATTTTTAAAAAAGAGATCTGCCCGCTTAAAGTTTTAGCTGTATAATACAGTGCCGTTAACTATAGGTACCATGTTGTACAGCAGATCTCTAGAAGCTGTCCACCTTGCATGATTGAAACTTACATCCATTGAACAGCAACTTCCCTTTTCCACCTCCCCCAGCCTCTGGCAACGATCACTCTAGCTTCTGCTGTACGAGTGTGACTGCTTTAGACACTTCTGATTAAGTAGAATCATGCAAGACTGGCTTATTTCACTTCACATAATGTCCTCAGGGTTCATCCATGTTGCTGCAAATGACAGGATTTCCTTCTTTTTTAAGGCTGAGTACTACTCCATGGTATGTATATACCATGTAAAATATCATTTTTAAGGACACCACTTTTAAGTTAAAGGAAAATTCTTAGAAACATGCCATCACATTAGAGCAGAGCAGACTATAGTGCCAGGGGTTTCCTCATCCCCAGTCCAGTATTCCAGGGTCTTGGGGTCTCAATTTGTGAATGCTCATCAATGGCAGAGAAAAGGAGGAAAAAAGAGACACCACCAAATAAGCCAGTGGGCGTCTCTCTGCCCCAGTTTCCTCACCTGTAAAATGGTCATAGTCAGGGTTCCAGGAAGAAAGAGATTACACACTCGAATGGGCATTCTAATGAAGGGGATTATTTACAAGGCATGGACAGGGTTAAGGAAACTGCCAAGGGATAAAGTAGGTACCTCCTATTGACCAAATCCGAAGAGAAGCCAGAGGGCAGATAAGCCCATTGATGTGATCCCTGGAGATGAGCATCCCAAGGCTGAAAACAATGTTGAGGAGATGACAGAGAATTTGGGGATGGCAGAGAATAAACACCCAGCACACGTCATCTCTGAGTTCCCATAGAATTCTAATATTCTGTGACCATTCTGGTACAGAATTAAGCTTTATAACAGCAAGAAAAAAATTCTGTTTACTTCAAAGATTTGAGGATAATCCACCAGGATGCATTTTTTCATCCCTCTGTGTGCTTAGCCCAGACAACAGCACTCATTTGCTGCTCCTGGAAACAGCTCATATTAAGAACATCACACTAAGCAGTCCCTGTTTTCCTTTAACTGAGCTCTTACAAATGTAGTGGGATTCCATTTGGAGCTAGCAATTGATGTTCCTCCTCCTCATCTTAGCCCCTGAGACCCTCCCCTTTTCCAGAAGGAGGATCCTGTAGCATCCACGACCTCACAGATGAGATGTTCCAGCAGGAGCAGAGAAAAGGCTTTTGGCTTTCTAAAGCCCAGCACTTAGTCTCAGAGCACAGAGCAATGTTTACCACCTGCTCCAGCCCCCAAACCCCACACCCAGACCAGAAGATTATTTTGTGGGGAGAAAGTGTAGAGAGAAAGGACCGAGCAGACATTGTGGTTCCTGAGCATGGGGCTCCCACAGCCTTTCCCCACAAGCTGAGACAGTAAATGGTTGAGTACCCCATGGGTTATTTCCCTCTTCTCACTCACAACTCATTTTCAAATCTCCCCTGCTTTCCCTGGCTGGGCCAGGCTCCAGGTACCACCATGCCCACCGTACGCCCGCCCTCCAGCAGCGGCGAAGGCTACAGGCCTCGGGAGTCACAGGGGTGTTCAGTCCTAGGACACAAGTGTGAGATTTCTAACTTCAGAAATCAAGGATCCTTTCAGAAGTCTCATTTTGATCAGTGGTTGCTTCTAGAGAAGTTCCTGGTATCACCTGTTTTAAGGACTCAGGCAAAGGTGCTGTCCAGTTTCTAGCATCTGTCCTTTCTGGAATTTCGAGGCAATGCCATGCTCCAAAGGGCATGGGGTTTTGCTGAAACTGTTCTACAGATGTCCAGCTGGGCGGAGACAGCCATTAGAGAGATGCCACACAGTGGCGTGAAAGCTCTCTCAGAATAGAGGAGAGTCACGCTGAGTTAGAATGAAAACCCATTTGGAAAAAAACAGAAATATGTGTTCTGAGAAAAACACATCTTTTCTTCTTTCAAAGGAGTTAGGTTATTTCCAAGTGGCTTCATGATGTGAAAAAAGACTAACTTCTGGCAAATAAACTAAAAGCAGGAGGGAGGCTGCCATTCTGGCCATTTGAAAGGGGGAGTCTAGGTGGGCTAGAGGGTTCAATAATTATCTGATTGGCTGTGGCCAAATTGCCTCACCTCTCTGTGCCTCGTTTTCTTCATGTGCAAAAATACCAGGGGTCTGGATTAAGAGAATTACTGAGGTCCTTTCCAACTCTAAGAATATATGACTTTCAAGCTGGAAAAGAGACTTTCCAGTTCAGAGTCCAAGGATTTGCTATTGAAAAATGAAGCAATGTAAGAGGAAACGCCATTATCAGCCAACGGGCTGTAGTCTGACAAATAACAGAAAAGAAATGCTCTGTGGAGCCTGTCACTTGACACGTTATAGCTGCATTCCCAGCGTGGATGATACCATACAAATGGGTTATTCCATGCATCTCGAGAATGCCCCGACCATATTAGGAACTCTCCTAAGTGGCTCCTCTCCTCTGTAACATTACACAGTGCCGTTCCTGACATGGCCATTTCAGTCAGCTTCAGACTCAACTCTAGATGAAAATATTACAGTTGGATGATTTGTCAAGTGCTAAGTCTAATCCTTGCAGCTCTTTTTCCAGAGTCCTTAAAAAGAAGAGTGCCAGATGTTAGACTTGTATATTTAATGGGAAACTGAATGGGGAAACAAAACAAAACAAAACAAAATGCAGCAAGCCTCGTTGTAATATTTAACTGTTTTTGAAAACCCACCATCTAAACAAACCAAAAATAACATATTTTCAAAACTGTGACAAAGTCAAATGTCTCTTAAGTACAAAAAATAAGTCTGTCATGGGCCATTCAGAATAAAGCAATCTGTCAGTTGTAAAATGCAAGCACTCCTTTATAAGTAGTTTGCATGCTTCCAACTCTCTCAATAAAAACCTTGTTAACATATCAAAAATATCCAGAGAGAATTTCATCAATGTCAGAAAACACTAGCTAATCAGTTACTTAGGTGACATCAGGCTGGATCTCCCACAAGCACTTAGCACTTATCAGGGATAAATATAACTCATCATCTATTGCCCAAGCTGGTCCCCTTCTTGCTATCCCTTTCCACTCATCACACAAGCCAGGATACTGGACATCATTTAATACTCCTCTCATTGATAACCAAGTTCTATAGATTGCACCTGCTGAGCATCTCGGTCTCCTATCCTCGTCCCTACTGTCACTCCCCAAGTCAAGCCTTCACCCTCTATCTACTGGACAATTTCAAAGTCTCTTAGCCTTTCTTTTTTTTTTTTTTTAAATGTTTATTTTTATTTTTGAGACAGAGAGAGACAGAGCATGAACAGGGGAGGGCCAGAGAGAGAGGGAGACACAGAATCTGAAACAGGCTCCAGGCTCTGAGCTGTCAGCAGAGAGCCTGACGCAGGGCTCGAACTCACGGACCGTGAGATCATGACCTGAGCCGAAGTCGGACACTTAACCAACTGAGCCACCCAGGCGCCCCAGTCTCTTAGCCTTTCATGTCATCAATTAATTCATCCATCCTGGACATTTATCTTTTTCAAAGATAAATGACATTTGACATGTCATTTCCCTGTCCATACCCACTCTTCAATGGGTTACTTACAGAAAGAACCTAAACTTCAGCATAGTGTCCCCCCTCACACCATGTGCTCCAACCTGGTCACAACTGCTTAGTTTTCCACTGATTGTGATATCCACGTCTCTGTGTCCTAGCCAACCATCTCCTCCCCATCCCACCTCCAAAAGGGTCCATCTAACAATTCTGCTTCTTGGGAGATGAAAACTCCTCCTTGGGCCTGTGCAGTCCATCCCCTCCCTCTCTCTTCACCTGACACTGCCCTCCTTCTCCACTGCTCAGATCCGGCTGTCCCAGCCCTCTGTAGGGTCTGCCTCGCTCCTTCAGGCAGCCATTGGTACATGTTGAGGCCCTTTCCTAACTACTCTCCACTTGCCTAACATGAACTCATTCTTTGGCTCTCAAGGTCAGTGTGATTTCCTCTGAGAGACTTTCCCTGACCTCTCAAAAGAAAGTCTGGTTCTTCTGCTGCATACTAGGCAGCCTACTCTTCTTTTCCCTTATTGCACTTAATCACAAGCAACGGTTACGTGTTCATTATCGTGGTTATTAATTCCAAACCCATCACCCTCCATGGACACTGACCTCTATGAGGTAGAGACAGTTCAGGTCCAAAATTTACCCCCAGAGGCTAGCACAGTGCCTAGCACACAATAAAAGTTTTTAGACCAATTCATGGTATTGCCAGCTTCACTTGCTTTGCAAAAAGCTCCTTTCACTCCTCCCGAGTCCCCACATCTTCAAGCTACTGGGTTGGGTGGGCTCTGGGGAGGAAGTTTGGCCTTTCTAAAGCCTCAGGACCAACTTCCAAAGCCCCCACCTCTCCTGCCACCTCTCCTTTACTCCAACCCATTAACTCATCTCAGATTGTTCGTCCCTCAATTATACAAAGCAGGGAGCAAATCTGGCAAAGGTGGAACTATCTTTAGAGAATCAAGGAGGAAGAAGAAACTTAGTGGGTAAAAGCAAAATTCTCTGAGGGGGAGAGGAGCGGAATTTCAAACACTGCATGCTAACGGTATGTGTTGCTTGTGCATACACACGTGCACACACATACAAACACACAGGCAGAGAGACTATGCATGATTAAAAGAGGTGGAAGAGACAATGGCTCCAAAACCTATTTAAGAACACAACAGGGACTGTGTTATTAGGTGGTTTAGGAATTACTGTTAATTGTCTTGGGTATAATCATGATATTGCGGTTATGTGGAATAATGTCCCCATTCACTTGAGAAGTATTTGGGGGTGAAGTATCATGGCATTCTCAACCTGTATTCAAGTGAGTCAGAAAAGAATGTGCACATTTATAGAAAAAACTTGCTTAAACACAAACTTGATCCAATGTGTGTATATATGGAACAAGCAAGAACGAGAAAGCGTGTGTAGCAAAATGAGATTGTGACTATGTGCTATTCTGTCAACTTTTCTGTCAGTTGGTTTTAAAAATAAAAACGAATGAAAAATAAATAAATAATAAGTAAGGAAATAAAAGCCCTTTCACATGTGCACTACATATCCCCCACAACGCCAAATATTCTTATAAGCTCTCGCTGCACTGACCTGAGGGGGAAACAACACCCACAGCCCTTCATGTTGGGAGCGATTATTTACTAAGCCCTCAGGGAATGCAGCTTTCTGATGGAAAAGTAAGAGCTTCTGGGCAGTGCCTGGAGGAGGACTAGCCCAGGAGGAATCAAGATAACTTCTTGAGCATTTCCTGATGGCCTCAGCACAGCAGCCCCTGCACAAGACAGTCTGCCTTCTTCTTTGCCCTTATACCTCCCCTCCTGATAAATGACCACGATTCAAACATGAATATGATGCAGCCCCAATCCTCCAGTTATTTATTCCAAGAATGCCTGCTTAATTTATTGTTCAAATGAAGATACTTTTCAGAGTGAAAGAGGATGCTAACCAGACAGGGTGCTAGGACAGAGCATATATTGAGGCTGTCCCAGGAAATCTGGAGCTGTCTTGGGAACATCTGGATATATGGTCATCCTATTTATTTTCCAGGAGTGGGTATATTAGACACATAAAATGCTGGCAACAACAATGTTCATTTAACTATGTAACAAAATAATACAAAGCAACTGCCATCGACAAATTGCCTGGAAGTTCAAAGGTAGGATAAAGTAATTTCTTTGGAGGAATCAGGAAGAAATTCATGAAGGAGGGCCATTTCACATTGGTCTTAAAAACAAGAATAGTATTTCTGTACGTAGAGATGGAAGGGAAGGGAAGGCCATTCCAAATGGAAATAATTACATGAGCAAAGGCCAAAGTAGGAAAGCATGAGAGTTTACCAGGGAAATTGAAGCAATCTAATGTAGCTGATCTGAAGGGGTGTCCAAAGGAAAAAGAAGAGATGGGGGCGCCTGGGTGGCGCAGTCGGTTAAGCGTCCGACTTCAGCCAGGTCACGATCTCGCGGTCCGTGAGTTCGAGCCCCGCGTCAGGCTCTGGGCTGATGGCTCGGAGCCTGGAGCCTGTTTCCGATTCTGTGTCTCCCTCTCTCTCTGCCCCTCCCCTGTTCATGCTCTGTCTCTCTCTGTCCCAAAAATAAATAAACGTTGAAAAAAAAATTTAAAAAAAAAAAAAAAGAAAAAGAAGAGATGAACCTAGAGAGGTAAATTGGAAGCACAGTGAAAAGTATATACTCAGTCCAACAGGCAACAGAGAGTCACTGAGGGCTTTTGAGAAGGACAGTAATAAGGCTGCAGAGGGCCTTGAATGTCAAGCTAAAGACTTAAAGGCCCTCTAAGTCAAGCTAAGACTTAAGAATCAGATAGATCTTTTGTAGAACAATCTTCTACAATAAAACACCCATAAGTAGTAACCAGTCTGCAAATAAGAATGATATAAACCAAAAGAAAACTGTCACAGAATGAGAGAAGCTATTTGCAAATGACATATCAGACAAAGGGCTAGTATCCAAAATCTATAAAGAACTTATCAAACTCAACACCCAAAAAACAGCTAATCCAGTGAAAAAATGGGCAAAACACATGAATAAACACTTCTCCAAGGAAGACATCCAGATGGCCAACCGACACATGAAAACATGCTCAACATCACTCATCATCAGGGAAATACAAATCAAAACCACCATGAGATACAACCTTACACCTGTCAGAATGGCTAACATTAACAACTCAGGCAACAACAATTTTATTTCAATAAATAAAATTTAAAGAAAGTATCTTTTAGGGAAATACAAATCAAAAGCACAATGAGATACCACTTTACACCTGTCAGAATGGCTAACATTAACAACTCAGGCAACAACAGAAGTTGGCAAGGATGCAGAGAAAGAGGATCTCTTTTGCACTGCTGGTGGGAATGCAAACTGGTGCAGCCACTGTGGAAAACAGTATGGAGGTTCCTCAAAAAATTAAAAATAGAACTACCCTATGACCCAGCAATTCCACTACTAGGTATTTATCCAAGGGATACAGGTATGCTGTTTCGAAGGGACACATGCACCCCCATGTTTACAGCAGCACTATCAACAATAGCCAAAGTATGGAAAGAGCCCAAATGTCCATTGATGGATGAATGGCTAAAGAAGGTGTGGTATATACATACAATGGAGTATTACTCGGCAATCAAAAAGAATGAAATCTTGCCATTTGCAACTACGTGATCAAAAAGAATGAAATCTTGCCATTTGCAACTACGTGGATGGAACTGGAGGGTATTATGCTAAGTGAAATTAGTCAGAGAAAGACAAAAATCATAGGATTTCACTCATATGAGGACTTTAAGAGACACAACAGATGAACATAAGGGAAGGAAAACAAAAATAATATAAAAACAGGAAGGGGGACAAAACAGAAGAGACTCATAAATATGGAGAACAAACTGAGGGTTGCAAGAGGGGTTGTGGGAGGGGGGATGGGCTAATTGGGTAAGGGGCATTAAGGAATCTACTCCTGAAATCATTGTTTCACTACATGCTAACTAATTTGGATGTAAATTTTAAAAAATAAAAAATAGAATTAAAAAAAAAAACTGTCACAGACACTGATGTCATAAGCTTCTCAAAACCACCTTTATTCCTTCTGATGGGTGGTTCTGTTTTTGTGTGCTAGGTCAAGTATTACTTCTGGCAAATTTTCTCAGGAGCCCTGTGGCCAGAAAGCCAGTGTCACAGAAACAGAAACGAGAGAGTTAAAATGTTCAGAATTGTCCAAGCTTGAGAAGATGAAAAGAGAAAGCACAGCACTTGAACTAAAGGAAAAGCAGGTTACCAACAGGGGAGGGATGTGATAAATTTCCTTTGAAGATCGGAAATTATGTTTTGAAGGCAAAGCTAATTTTAATGCAAATTCTTCTACCCCCCCCCACACACAAAAAAGCCTGAGGCAATCTCACATTTAATAAGATTAATTATAGTTTTCCCCAAAGGTTAATTTATAGATATGCATTGGATTACATGGAGAATTTTACAGGGGAAAAATTAAGACAGTGTTTTGACCATTTTTAGTTTTATCCCAGATATCTGACTAGACAAGAGCACATGCCTCATAGAAGAATATGTTATTGTTGAGAAAACTATTAATATCAAATTTTTTCAGCAAAGCAATCTCATTTCCAGAGAGAATGGCCCGACAGGAAGCCAGTGCTCTGGTCTCTAAACACAAAGCCCAGAATATTTGTAAACAGAAAGCACATATGCTCTTTCTATAGAGGGCGTGCCCTGTTCTACAAACACTATTCCCTGGTCAGCTGAGGCCATAAAAGAATGAAGAAAAGGCTGATCGAGAGAAGTAGTTCTTGAATTTTCAATCCATGGAGTTTTATATCTACAAGGACACCCAGGAAAAGTAAGCAGGAGCCAACTTGAAAAGGCTGCCACTGGGCTTTGAGCTTGCAAAATGATAATTGTAACTAAATGAAACCCATTATATGCTTACATCCACAAGGTCACACACGTATGTATACCTTTGGAAGATGAAAGGGAACAAATTCATTATTTTGAAACCTGATAAACAAGAAGATCCAAATATTTTTCTTGTCTCTCCTATTATATGAACTATATACCACTGAGTGACCAAAAAATAGAGGAAGGTAAACAATTCTTTATAAAAGTATTCCACCTGATAAATTAAAAAAAAAAAAAAGTCTAAACTAGAATGCCAACTCCAGGACATAAGTAATTCTAAGCACTGAGCATCAACAATTGTTAAGTTTACAAAAAGAGGGATCAGGCAGATATTACACACTTCCTGAACACTCCTTTAAAACTGCCAAAAAAAAAAAAAAAATCTATCTGAATCTAACCAAACCTTGAAATCCAGCTACCACGTTGCAGGAAATATGGAAGACAGAGGAACACAGTGAAATGTCTCAGGAGTATGCAAGCGGCAAAATCCACACTATGAGCAACTCTACTAAGGTCAGAAGGCTGGATTTATCCACTCATAAACTATACAAAAAAGAAAAAGATGCAGCAGGACTCTATATTAAAAGAAAGGTGCATCAATTTTTTTAAATGAGTGAATATTTTAAAAAGCATTTTCTAGGGATACACATTTGGGTGATTACTATAAAAGTCTGAAGAATGGTCACTTATGAAGGAAAGTAGAAGGACTATAATTGAAACCAGGCATGTGGAAGAGGTGTCTGGGGTGAGGGGCAAATTTCTATTTCCTGACTTGGGTGGTCATTACAAATGTTTTAGCCTTATGGGTATTTATTAAGCTATGTATTTGATTTGGAAGGGGGGTGTCTTTCTGTGCTTTGTTTTACAATAAAGTTGCTTAATTTAAAAAAAAGAAGAAGAAGAAGGAAGAAATGTCCAGCAAACTCCTTAGAAGCATGAAAAAGCATCTAAAGAACCACCCGGTATTTTCCAAATTTGGGGGGGGGGGGCGGGGAGGTGGGGTGGTGTGTGATAGGTAAATAAGGCAATGATTCCTATTGGGGGAAGGTGAGTTAAAATATACTCACTACATTTCTATGATCGATACTAGAAAAGGGTCAACTAAAAAGGAATATGGTTCAACTAAGAAAACTTTAAATTTTTTTTAATGTTTATTTATTTTTGAGAGACAGAAAGAGACAGAGCATGAGCAGGGGAGGGGCAGAGAGAGAGACAACAGAACTCAAAGCAGGCTCCAGGCTCTAAGCTGCCAGCACAGAGTCCGACGCAGGACTTGAACCCACGAACCATGAGTTCATGACCTGAGCCGAAGTTGGCCGCTTAACCGACTGAGCCACCCAGGCACCCCCAACTAAGAAAACTTTAAAAGAAAGATATGTTCATTGATATGTAGAACTTTCTGTGGCCTCCATTCCCAATGAACCTCCCCGCAATCCCCAAATTGTTGTAGCCCATCTTCCATGTACAAGAAGGTATGGTGTAACAAGCCAGGGGCAGGCCCTATATAAGAAACACAACTTAGAATACTAACATTTTGGAACAAAACCAGCCTCTTCTGCAAATTTTCTCCCTCTGAGAAATAGCTGCTGAGTTCTCCCTTTAAAAGTCAGTTCCTAGGCTCTCGTGGAGACAGGACTTCTGGCCTTGGACATCTGATGACCACATGACCTGAACTGCCCAGCATAAATTAACTGTGTCATTTGATCCACCAAAATCCACCTGATCCATAAAAATCAGGTAAGTGTAGCCACACTGTCACCGAGTGGAAGTGAAATGTAAGATGTGTCTGTAGCATGTCCTAAAGGTACAAATATTACCTTTAGGTGATTAGGTGACTCAGATTTCCACAGCCACCTCCTCCTGCTACACTGCTTTCTCTCAACCCACACCAATGGCCTCATGAGGAATTCCCTAGAATCAGCTGATGTTGAAAAAAAAAATGACTTGGGCATATTTTACAGATGATTCCCCATTATATATCAGCACTCACTGGAAATAGATGTGGCCCTGAAAAAATAGTGGAGAAAGAAAAATCTTCCCAGTTGGTAGAACTCTGCAGTACCTCTGGATATCCACTTTCTCTAGACTGAAAGATGGCCGGAAGTACAAATCTATAGTAACTCATAAATAGTGGTTAACGATTTGGCCAGACGTTCAGAGGGAATACAAAGAACAGAATTAAAACACTGGTTAAAAGGAGGACTGAGGAGTAGGTATATGGATGACCTTTTGGAATGGGCAAAGGGTATGAAATATCCATATCCCATGTGCATTCCCATAAAAGAGCATCTACTACAGGGCAGGTAGGTAGACAAGATAACACATTCTGAGAACATCAGTCAGCATTCTTTTCCCAGCTACCCCAGGACTTCTCTTTACAGTGTTCATGGCAGCAATCAAGCAGGTTACACACAGACTGACCAAGGCAAATCTGACTCCTACCATTACTGAGTTTTCAACTCCCCAACAGCAGAAGCCAACAATGAGCTCCGGTGCACTAGCTAGCCATCTGATGGGGGTTGATTTACATTGGTTCCCTTCCATCATGGAGGGGACAAAGATTTGTCTTCGCTGGAGTAAACCCATTCTGGATATGGGCACTTTTGCAAGTGGCACCATCCACACACTTACACAATGCCTTATTTTCCATCATAATCCCCCTCATATTTCTTCTGGCCAAGGCAATTTCTCATAAAAGAAGTTCAGCAACTGGCTTAGGAACATGAAATTCTATGGTCTCGCCACATACTCCGTCATCACCAGGAACAGCTGGCCTGACAGAATGGTGGAACCATTTACTGAAGCCTCAATTCCCTCACCAACTGGGAGATAATACCTTGAAAGTTTATGACACTATCTTTTAAAAAAAAAATTTTTTTTAACATTTATTTATTTTTGAGACAGAGAGAGACAGAGCATGAATGGGGGAGGGTCAGAGAGAGAGGGAGACACAGAATCCGAAACAGGCCCCAGGCTCTGAGCTGTCAGCACAGAGCCCAACGCGGGGCTCGAACTCACAGACTGTGAGATCATGACCCGAGCTGAAGTCGGACGCTCAACCGACTGAGCCACCCAGGCGCCCCTATGGCACTATCTGAACAGGATGCAGTACACACTTTGAATCAACAGCTCATACAGGACGTTATTTCTTCCATAACTAGAACACGTTAAATCTGGGAACCAAAGGTTAATGTTGGAGAATCTGCTTTTATTACTACACCTAATAAGCTAATCACAACAATTTTGTTTCCTGCCCCTGAGATTTGGGGCTCTGCTGATTTAGAGTTATCAGTTCTCAAGGAAAAATATTTCCATTGCAGCGACAAGAATGATTCCACTGAACTTCAATTTAAGACATCCCCCTGGTCATTTTAGACCCCTCATGCCATTGAGCCAATGGCCAAAAAAAAAAAAAAAAAAAAAAAAAAATTTCTACTGTACGAACTGGGGTGATTGGTCTCAATTATCAAGATGAAATAGGCTTGCTGCTAAAGAACAGAGGCATGTCTGTAATCCAGAGGACTCTCTGGGGTTCCATTTATTGCTTCCATGTCTAGTAGTAAAGTTAATAGATTTTACCAGACCAATAAAGGAAGGATGACTAAGGGCAGACTCTTCAGGAAGAAAGATTTGTGTCCAACCACCAGAAAAAGAGATCTACAAAGCAAAGAGCTAGTTAAGGGGAAAGAAACATGGAAACAGATAAGGAAAGAAGGAAAATACACAGCTACAGATATGTAATGTAGGTCCTATGTCTATAGATATAAATACATATATATCAATATTGATATATGCGTACATATCAGTTATTGCTTATGATCAGTTACAAGAGTGAAACTGTGGCAACTAAGTTTATTTTCTTCCTTAATTTTGTATATAGAAATCCTTTCCCCCTTTTTCCTTTTGCCTATATCCTATAAGGAACGCTGGTTGATAGTTCACTCCACAAGTTAGTTTTCCAGCCTATAACATAAATGGGATTTTGGCTAACCTATAAAAGAAATTAACATCATCCAAATACAGATGCACTGACTGTGGAACTTGGCACCTCCCTTATCAGGGAAAGAATGAGTATGCCTTCATTTGCAAAAGGGATAGTCGCATCCGCAGCAGCATTATAATGCAGCCGCTGTTGTGTAAGTTTATAGGGGGGCAGAAGGCTGTGTATGGCTCAGAGGAGACAAAGGGGGGACTTTGCCTAATAGGTCCTGCTCTTACTCAATTCCACATTATTTCTTCTATGTGCCCTCCTCTGACAACACACCACATTTCTCAGGCTAAGTCGCCCCTGCCTTCCTACCGGGTTCTCTCATTTGGGGCACTAGCAGGAGAATGGAAAACAGGAAGAAGGGAGAAGCAGTGGCAGGAGCAATGATGATATCATGGCCGGCACATGTGGGGGCCTGGGCTCCTGCTCAGGCATTTTGGTAACAGCAGAAGTGTATGCAGGGGCTGTCTTCTACTTCTGTGCTCCTTACAGCTCCTGGCCTAGGGCAAAACTCAGAGTAGGCACCTGGTTGTTCTGTTTTGGTTTTGTTGTGGTTAAAACACACACACACACACACACACACACACACACACACACACACACACATATACACACACCCCATAAAATTTACCATCTTCAGCATTTTTAAGTGCACACAGTTCAGTAATGTGAAGCATATTCACATTGTGAAACACATCTCTAGAACTTTTTCATCTTGCCAATCTGAAATTCTATACCCATTGAATAACAACTCCCTTTTCCTCCTCCCCACAACCTCTGGTAACCACGACGGTACTTTCTGTTTCTATGACTTTGACTACTTTAGATAAGTAGTCACAGGATTTTTCAAAAATTGACACAATTGTAGACTCTCAGAGTTGAAAATTATCTTAAAAGTAATCCAGGCAAAGGCCTTGCCCTGGGCATGGATCACGCCTCTTTCACCTTAAATTCAGTAAACCTCTATTTTTTGATCAACGGATCTCTGCTGAAAGAATCCCAGTGACCGTCTTCAAATGGTGAGCCACGCTCTGGGTGGGCACTTCTTGTGAATGAATGAATGAATGAATGAATGAACGAATAGATAGATAGATAGATAGATAGATAGATAGATAGATAGATAGATAGATAAAAGGTTCTTCCTTACATTAATCTACGATGTTGAACTTTTACCCACTGCTCTGGGTGTATTCTCCAGCGTGGAGTACATTCCCTTCATCTTCCAAAGGTTACCTGTCTTTCAGCTGTTTTACAAACATGTTTTTATCAAGTATGTTTTAACCTGCCATGAGACAGCAAGATCTGCATAAAGAAAGTCAGGAGAGGGGCGCCTGGGTGGCGCAGTCGGTTAAGCGTCGGACTTCAGCCAGGTCACGATCTCGCGGTCTGTGAGTTTGAGCCCCGCGTCGGGCTCTGGGCTGATGGCTCGGAGCCTGGAGCCTGTTTCCGATTCTGTGTCTCCCTCTCTCTCTGCCCCTCCCCCATTCATGCTCTGTCTCTCTCTGTCCCAAAAATAAATAAAAAACGTTGAAAAAAAATAAAGAAAAAAAAAAAAAGAAAGTCAGGAAAATATCAAGTGCTGTTGATATCCAACACTCAGCAACCAGAGTGGCCAGAGGGAAGGCAGCAGAATTCAGAAACTAATTAAAACAATGAATCCTGCTTGCTCCTGGGATGTGTTGCACATCCAGGCCTTTAAAACTACATATTCCACCACATGTTCACAAGATTACTGACAGTTTCTCATTAGGTGACTACTTCGCAATTTAATAAACCAGAAGATTCTCTCCCAGATAGTCATAATATTTGCCACGATGCAAGGACAAAAATGGTCACTAATGAAATTTCACTGGCAAAAACCTATCTATTCAAAGTGATTTCTGAAGGTGCAGAGGCAAGCTCTCATTCTTGCAATGTTGCTAGAAACATTCATGGCAACCTTTCCCTGAATAATGGGCATAATACATTATTTATTTATATCATAAATTCATACGGTTGTTATGGCTGCATAACCAAAAACCAATAAAAATAAAGAATATGAAGAACCCAGACACTATGACAAAACATCTCTGATGGAACATCAGAGGCTGGACCAACTTTGCACAAAAACTCGACTCCCTGAGGCTGCTGTCTCTGCTGCATGTTACACACACCTTGGGCAACTGTCTTCACCAACTTCATCTTCATTGGTGTTAAATGCACCCAATGTGATTTGATAAGAAGCACTTAATGTCACTTTAAAAAGAAATGTAGGAGCGCCTGTGTGGCTCAGTCAGTTAAGCATCTGACTCTTGATTTCAGCTCAGGTCAGGATCTCACGGTTCATGAGCTTGAGCCCCGCATCGGGTTCAGTGCTGACAGTGTGGAGCCTGCTTAAGATTCTCCCTCAATCTCTCTCTCTCTCTCTCTCTCTCTCTCTCTGCCCCTTCTCCACACCCTCTCACTCTCTCAAAATAAATAAATAAATAAACATTTTTTAAAAGAGCAATAATTTATAAGGAATAAATGTAGGGGCGCCTGGGTGGCGCAGTCGGTTAAGCGTCCGACTTCAGCCAGGTCACGATCTCGCGGTCCATGAGTTCGAGCCCCGCGTCGGGCTCTGGGCTGATGGCTCAGAGCCTGGAGCCTGTTTCCGATTCTGTGTCTCCCTCTCTCTCTGCCCCTCCCCCGTTCATGCTCTCTCTCTCTCTGTCCCAAAAAAAATAAATAAACGTAGGAATAAATGTAAATTGCAAATAAACAAATGGAAAAATATCTAGCTTGTAATCAAAGAAATCCAATCAAAAGAACGTAAGACACTACTTTTGGCTTCACAAGTGAGGATAAGCGGAAACAGACACTCTTAGTACTGCAGGTGGAAATGTACATTGGTATAAACTTTCAGAAGATTAATTTTGCTAATAAAGAACAACTTTTAAAAGATTCATGCATTTTGGTGTGGGTTTTTTGGGGTTTTGTTTGTTTAGAGACAGAGCTCAAGTTGGGGAGAGTAGCAGAGGGGGAGAGAGAGAAGGAGAGAGACAGAGAGAGAGAGAGAGAGAGAGAGAGAGAGAGAGAGAATGAATCCAAAGCAGACTCCACACTCAGAGAAGAGCCTGATGCAAGGCTTGATCCCACAACCCTGGGATCATGACCTGAGCTGAAATCAAGAGTCAGATGCTCAACAGATTGAGCCACCCAGGCATCCCAAAAGATTCATATATTTTGGTCCAGAAACTTCATTTCCTGGAAGAAATGATTTTTTAAATGCGCTATAAAGCACAACATAGGGAATATAGTCAATAATATTGTAATAACTTTGGCGACAGATTGTAACAAGACTTATGGTGATCACTTCATAATACATATAAATATTGAATCACTATGTTATACACCTGAAACTAATATAATATTGTATGGCAAGTATATACTTCAGTAAAACAATAAGTCAAATAAAAATTAACTAAAAAGTACATAAAATAAACACATTCAAAAATGAGTAAGAGTTTCATAATTTATAACAAGAAAAAATTGAAAACACCCAAATATCAAACACCCAATAAATTCAATAAATTATGGCTCACCCAGAAGATGGAATTCTCTGCAACCATTAATAAAAGGAAACATTATATAGTATTACAATGTAGCAGGTTCTAATCTAACCGTGAGATCATGACCTGAGCCAGTATCAAGAGTCAGAGGCTTAACTGACTGAGCCACCCAGCCACCCCAAGAGGACCCAATTTTTTTTTTAATTTTTTATTTTTTTAAGGGAACCCAACTTTTGACATGACTGCTTGGAATAGACTTACACACTTCACATCTGTTTATCTCCTACTTGACCATGAGACACTGTTGTTGTTGTTGTTGTTGTTGTTGTTGTTGTTGTTGTTAAATCTTCATGAAAACTAAAGAACAAAAGGGGCGCCTGGGTGGCTAAGTCAGTTAAGTGTCCAACTTCCACTCAGGTCATGATCGCGCGGTTCGTGGGTTCCAGACCCACGTCTGGCTCCGTACAGACAGCTCAGGGCCTGGAGCCTGCTTCGGATTCCATGTCTCCCTCTCTCTCTGCCCCTGCCCCTCTCACACTTTGCCTCGCTGTCTCAAAAATAAACACTATAAAAATTAAAACAACAACAACAACTAAAGAACCAAGTATCCTGATCTGAACTGATAGCACTTTTAAATAACATCAAAGATTTTTTAATTTCAACCCTCAAAGTTTTAAAGCACCCAACCTGTGTCCAAATAAAGTCTTTTTATTCCCCACCTCCACCCCTAAGTCATCTGAATTTAGATATCTGTGCAGATATTTAACTTCACGAACAAAATGCCCAGCCTGGTGAGGACAGTGCTGCTTAGTATAGAACCTTCTGGCCCGTGACTCATTGGGATTTCCTGCCGGCCCTTGCCTCGCTGTACTAGACTGACCCTGGAGCTCCTCCATGGTGACTCCTGACTGAATCACTTTTGAGATTTAAATTGCCCCAGGAAAAGGGCAAGTGAGACGTGACAGAAATTAAACCAGCACCTTCCCACACAGACTCTGCCCACACTCTACAGAAAGGAAACAACTACGTGCGGGTCAGTGGCACAGAGGAAGTAATTATATTCTCTCAACAATCTCTGCTCTGGAGAAGAAATGTTTACTGTGGAATAGTCTGTGTGGGGCTTGTAGACTCTGTAAGAAATTGGGTGAGCCCTGGAGCCTCCAAGAGCTGCTGCCTCAACTTTCACCAGGATCAAGTCCACAAGGCTGATAAGGCTGATCTTCACCACCGCGCATTTGGTGACCTTGACTGCTCTCATGGCAGCAAAGCCCCTAAAGGCCCCAAGTACACGGGCTCCAGATTCTGCAGCACTAACCAGAATAGCACATGAATACTATTTGTATTTGGCGACATATCCATATTCATTAGTAACCCATTCACAATCTTCTCATACTTCACTTTAGCAATGTTGCTGAGACCCTCTCATGGGCTCCACAACCACAACGACTATAAAGGGAAAATTCTAGACGTCTGTCAAGACTCACCCCCAGGTACACACACCTTGTATAACTGCTTCCCCTTGAGTGTGGGTAGAACCTAGGAATATGATGATATAGCCATTTCTTCAATTAGGTCATGTTACATGGCTAATGGTGACAGGAGAGCCACTCCATCCACTAACCAGAGAGATGGGAAGTCAGAACGATGCACTCCAGCTGGCCTGAAGAAAGCAAACATCTGTGCTGCAAACTACCAATGGGAGCTACTTGGAAAGGAACTAGAGGTGGCCTCCAGGAGCTGAAAGTGATCTCAGCCAACTGCTAGCAAGAAAACGGAAGCTTTGGTCCTCCAACATCAAGGAAATGAATCCTGCCAACAAGCAGTGAGCTGGAAAGATGACCCTGAGCCTCCAAGATCACAGCCCCTGCTGCCACCTTAACTTGACCCCGGGCAGAGGACCCAGCTAGCCTGTGCTAGACTCCCGATCCCCAGACACTGTGAGACAATACATTTGTGTTGTTTGAAGCCCAGGTTCCTAAGTTGTGACAACTTGTTACACGGCAATAGAATACTAATACGATGACCACCTATGACATTGTCAGAACGCATGCTGACGTTCTCTCTCATACTTCCAGTCTTCAGAAGGAATTCACGTCTGTCACACTCACCCCCAAGGGGAGTAATAACTGGTATTTATATAATAGTTTTTAGATTATTTAACTTTCAGATCAATCTCATCTGACTATTACATCATTAATCTGAGCAAGTTCGGGCAGTGGTGATTAGGAACAAAGATTCAGAGGCCGGGCCTCCTGGATTTGAATCCTTCTTCTGCCATTTACTCACTGGATGAGCTCAGGCCAGTTCCTCAGCCTCTCTGTGCCTCAGTTTCCTCACCTGTAAAACAGGGATACAATAATTCCTATCTCCTGGGCTTTTGAGGATTAAATGATTTTACATAAAGTCCAGCTCCAGGTAAGCGCTGGACAAGTATTTATTGTTACCGCTATCCGTGGTAGTATCTAAACACACTAGGAAAGCCAAGTGAGCTTTGTTCTCTTCCCAACATAAGATTCTGCAGGAATCGCAGCCTAAGGTTTTACCAGGTTGTACAACAGTGAGCTTGTGTGTCATCTTGGAGAAGGGTAACCCAAAGCAGGGAAAGAATGGGTCCCCACCCTCTAGCACATGTCCTGAGTGGAATGGGGGAAGCACACGCAAGAAAGAATGAGTTTTCTGCATTCCCCAGAAAGGACCATGGGTCCAGGGGCAAGCAGGAGTGTGATGGCTTCCTTAGGTAGCCTTGTAAACAGAACCTGGTTGCAACAGAATTCTGGATTTGACACAAGTGGGTTCCTGCCACTGTGACTGGACTCACACGGCCTGTGCCATCTGCATTCTGAAGCACAGATGGGCTGGCTGCCTATGGTCTCATGCCATGGTGATCAGGGCCAGCAGGTGTTCCTTCCAAGTGGACGTGGTTACAGTAAAACCATTAAAAGCGTCACCCCTAAATTCTTCTGGCCAGTTGGGGTGGACCCAGGAAGCCTGGCAATGCCTCCTGAGGTGCTGCCAGATCCATAGGTGACAACGACAATAGTGGCCTCGTCAGTGGGACTGTTCCAGGGGAGATGCCTGGTGTACCCACCTTCATAACATAGAGACAGACTCATAACAGGACACTTTCTAGTTCAAAGAGTACTCAAGAGGATTAAAGGTATGTTTTCCCTGTGTGGCTTTTGTCCCATTAAAGTACCACTGACCAAAAGCCTACCTGGTCATGTCTCATCTGTTTTACTAATTTCTCAATTTAAGTTTTAAAGAACTCTTGGTGTGTGTATGGGCGGGGGGAGTGGTGGTGATGCGAGCATCTGGGTAAATATCTAATTCTCTCTCCCTCTCTCTCTCTGTTATAAAAATCCCTCTTTTGTGCCCAGCCGTCACCTGTACAGCCGTCATGCCACATAGAGAGGCATGCCTGGTGTCCCCTATCTTTTCAGTACTTCCCCATCACTCCTCCTCCCCCACAACAAATCAATCATTGATAAAGTAAATGGAAAACTATAGCTGAAAGCACTTTGCTTTACCTCCCACTTGCACAAAGGCATATTGGTTTTATGTCAGAGGCTTTACCTTAATTCATACTGGAAGACATCCTAAGAGATCCAAAAAGAAGGAAGAAAACTCAAATGCCTGCACGTTGTGTGCAGTTAGCACACAGGAACAGTGTATAATCTAAGTTAAAATGAGCAAACCTACATGACTGGCCTTTTACTACGCTGTGCAGACCGAACAAAACACCCAAACAAAAATCTCACAAGTGGGCCATGTATGACCCTGGGGCCACTAGTTGGTAATGACCCCTGACCTAGATAGAGGGTAGGAGGCTCTTACAAGAGCCAATTTGATCCAAGGAATGCAGACCTCCAGGCAAAGACATGTGGAGCTCAAAGAAAAAGTCAAAGCACCTAAAACTTACTGAAAATTGCCACTCTAGTTGATTTGTGAGCTCTAAATTCTCCAGTTGGCATGGCCAGAAGTCCAAAGGAAGTCTAGAATAATACGGCAGCCTAAACACAAAAGGCCACAATCAAGAAGAAATGTCTCAGCTGCTGGCATCCAATTACCCTTGATATCTTGATGAAAGAAAACTGTTTCCTCTTTCTAATTAAAAAAAAAAATCCAACCACCTACTATGGTAGGGTGGATTTCAAACCATTTAGCAGCAAGCTCCACTACTCAAGGCATTCCCTATTGGTAGAAGGTCTGTAAATGCCTTTCTCCCTGGGAGGAATTCCCAACTAACATCCCTAGAGAGGGATGCCCCAGCAAAACTTGGTCTAGAGTTAGTCTTTTCATTATATGTATAACAGAATGTCAGAGTGGAAAATTTCCTCTCAGTTTAGAGATAATAATCTCAATGCAGAATTTCAAAGTTAGTGACCAAGAACTAGTCAGAGGACACAGAACCCCTCAACTACAGCAAGAATATCAAGGTCAGAGATAAAAGGATTTGTGAGGATGTGTTCAGAGACAGCTGTATGTTAACCCATGGGAAGGGGCAAGGGTGTCTATTCTCACTTCAAGCCTGGTGAAGTGAAATTCAATGGGACCACTCAGAGAGCTGGACATGTGACTCCTGCATTACAGAAGTCACGGTGAACTGAAAATGCTCCAGGGCAGGAGGTAGACCCGAAGTGCGAACACAAGTTCAAGGAGAAGCATCTGTGTTGGAAATTGGGTGGGGCTGCACCCAGAGCCCATCCATACAGAGGATGCCTACATGTTTCCCTTGACGAGGTAGAGACAGCGCCACTCACAGGAGTGTTGGTATGAAGTCACATTAGGTCCTGTCTTGTAGGGTCTCCCGGATGCTTGACAAAAGCTGGAGATGACTCCAGGTTCCTTGGGATGAAGAAGGAGTAAATGAAGAGCCAGAGTAGAAAGAGTATGTCATCCGCATCAAGGCAGCTACAGATGAAAGGGTCCCAATGATTAGGGTGACAAATGGGGTGGCAGTGGGGGTTAGAGAGTGGATAAGTTCTGAAAAATCCACAAAAACATCCAAGGGGGGGAAAAAGTTAGCCTTAAACACCTGCCAGGCTCAGAGAGTATACAGCTATCTAATGGCACTGATAGCAGTAAAAATTTTCATGGCTTCTCTGATCTTTCCATCCCTGCGGGGAGGACCTGGACACAGTCACAGGGATGGGCAAAGTGAACACAAGTGAAGGAGACAACCACACTCCTTCTCCATGAGTTCTGGCAGAATGCCGCCCCGACAAAAATATCTCCTGATATTTATCTTAGATTTGCTGCCATCAGTGTGTTGACAGCAAAGTATGGGTGCACCTCTCACACAAGGAAGTCACATCAGTCACATCTGCTCATTCTTATTTTAACTTTACCTTAGATAATTGTGGGCAATTAACTGGATTCTCCTATTAGTATATGACTCACACGAGTTCTTTACCCATTTCCATGAGAGGAGAATAGTTCATACAACTTGAAGCTTTAGAAACTCTTATTTAGCAGGGAAGGGTTTAGAGCTTGGGTTTTGTTTAGTGAGGTCCTTTTGGTGTTCTTCCTGCCAGTTTCTGTAGTTGTTCCCATAGAGCGACAGCCATTTGTGCTCATTCCAGTCACAAGTATCAGCATTGCCGATGAAACACGAATAGGCTGTCCCAGGTTGAAAACCTGGATGTGAGCAAAATGCCATAAAAATAATTGAAGGCTGAGAATTTGGGGCTTGGAGAAGGAAACGTCAAAAGAGTTGAGACCATTAGGAAATGACCTGAAATTGGACTGAAAGGATAAAAGACAAAATGTTAGAAGGTTAGCAAGCAGCTGTTTTCCATCACCATTATAGACAGAAAATGAGAGGAAAAAAAAGAAGAAGAAGAAGAAGAAGAAAAAGGAGAAGAAGAAGAAGAAAAAGGAAAAAGCTACATATGTTGTACTAAATCAGGCTGGAGTTAGAAGTGGGGGTTGGAAGAAGAACATTTCGTAACTACTCATTTTCTTTGCTTTCCTGTTCCTACCTGAAGTAAAGGCCAAGCCAGAGAGAAGACATCTGGTAGGTACTCCTAAAGTTCTCGCAACTTACATCTCTACTGGGAAGAAAAACAAGTTGAGCATTTGTCCAAAGAGGCTAGTTTGCCTCAAAGGACTGAAACCAGAATGTTACCAGACTCCCTGAGCACCAACACTTGACATTTTAACGTATTTTCCCTTACTTGCAGCCAGTCATGGCCTTCGTTTGAAGCAGAACATATTAAAACAATGTGTGGAAAAAGTTGCTACATGAGTTAAAAATAATTCTTTTTAAAGAATTTAAGCCTGATAAATATGATGATTTAAGTCTGATGAAATACTAGATGAGGCAGAGAAGAAGAATTTGAGAAGACAGCTGGAGAGGCTGTGAAGTTATGATACGTAACTGGAAATAATGAACAAACTGATGGAAAAAAAAAAGTTTATCCTTGCAAGGGAAGCTGAGGATGCATAGAAATGGGGGTCCAGGAAGAGAGGAACATTTGGGAAGTTGTGGACCTAGGGAAAAGGCAGCATAACTTCTACAGGCACAGGAAGGCACTTTAACCTCGCTAAAATGGAGACCGGGAGTATTACGTGCCTACCTTACCACTCTCACCAAGGTGAGAGCAAAATTAGAAAATTCTTACATTTTATCCTTTATTACATAACTTACTACATATAATTACATATAGCATTGTTACATACATTTTATATAGCATTTTCCAGATAAAATGTGATTTTTGTAAAAAACTAAAAGCGTTGGCTCATGATAAACATTCAAAATTCAGCTATTCTTGTCATCATTATCATCACCAACAAGGCTCATCTACACAGAGGATCCCTGAATTTCCTTGATGCCATTGTCTTTTAAACACTTTTCTTAATGTTTATTTATTTTTGAGGGGGGGAGGGGCAGAAAGCGAGAGAGGGAGACACAGAATCTGAAGCAGGCTCCAGGCTCTGAGCTGTCAGCACAGAGCCCAATGCGGGGCTCCGATCTCACAACTGCAAGATCACAACCTGAGCCAATATCAAGAGCTGGATGCTTAATGGACCGAGCCACCCAGCGCCCCTTATACTCTTCTGACCACAACCCATGTAGGAAAAAAAAAATTCATGGTGACTTAGTATGTCCATACATACATATTTGAAGCCAGTATTTTCCAACACGATTATTTTTTTAATAGATACAGCGTACTCTGGTATTTCACATTCTATTTCATTCCATTTATTAAATACTGGTGATGGCCCTCTAAATTGACACTATTATCATGAACTGGTTAGTTTAAACAATGACGCATTGCACTGTTCCTGCCAACTATTTCTAGGAACTCACAAAGACGGCTGAGTTCACTAATGTTGATTGAGCCTATAAAGTGGTAAGCATGGTGCGAAACATCAAATGCTTAGATAATTCTCAAGTTATTTAATCCACTCCCCAAAATATCTTCTCATATGTGATAAAAAAAATACTCTGGCTACCTGATAAACAAGCAATGCTGGTGTTAATTTTGCTTTCACAGATCATTCTTTACTTTAGACCCGGTCTACCAATTACATTAAAATAACTGATTGTTGGGTAGATGCTCCCTGATGTTGCACCAAGTACCTATAAACTGCACTTCACCAATCGGGAACCATGAGTGATATATCCTCCTCGAATCTGAAAGGATCCTCCTCAACAATGTAAACCTAATCTGTTACCACAATGATATTGGTCTTTCTTGTCTCTGTCTTGTCTCCCCGTATCTGTTGAAGCTTCTCTGTCAGAATCACATACTCTTAAGTACCTCCCTTACACGTTCCTAAGCAATGTTCACGAACCAGAAGAGTAAAAGCAAGGCATTCCATTGCCAGTAAGTTTTCCAGGTAGATAAATACTGAATCTCTGGTCACATTTTATTATTATTACTATTACTACTACTGTTATTATTATTATAGCTTTGTCCAACTTCATCTCATGAGTATTTTTTAAATGTTACAGAGGTCATATTTGACAGTGTTAATTAATTCGCTGATATTTGAAAGACTCTTAAGTAGCGCTATGCAGAACTTTCTTGGATGATGGAAAGTTTCTATATCTGCACTGTCCAGTAGGACAGCCACCAGCTACACGTGATATTGAGCCCTTCAAATGTGGCTAATGCAATGGAAGAACTAAACTTTATTTTAATTACTATAAATTTAAACAGTTGCATGTGGCTAGTAGCTAGTATATTAGTGCAGATGTAGAGTATTTATCATAAGGCATAATAATGATTGTGATGAGAAATAAAATAATAATAAAAGGAGCCATTTATTGAGTATTTATCAGGGACCAGGCATTAGCCTCAGCCCTTTTTACCTACATTAAATAATTTGCTTCTCACAGCAATTCTACCTGGTAAGTACCATCATTATTGTGTTTTGGGTTGAAGAAAATGAGATCACATAGCTGGTAAGCCATGGAGCTGAGGTTCAAACCCAGGTCTGCCCCCAGACCACAGAGCAGAAGTGTATTCCTTCTCACAATAGCTCCTGGCCGTGTATGTGTGATTTCAATTTAAATTGATAGGAAAATTAGCTGTACATGAGACTTGAGAATACGTGACTTTTTCTCTATCCTTTAAAAAAAATCTCCTCCACTCAGTGCCCAAGACTGGCCTCTAAAGAAAGGAAAATTCTATGACTGAGGACTCTTCCAGTTCTAAAAACAAATGTCTCTGTGATTTAAATAAAAGTTTTGGGATCAAGAGGTAAACTAGATGGGGCGCCTGGGTGGCGCAGTCGGTTAAGCGTCCGACTTCAGCCAGGTCACGATCTCGCGGTCCGTGAGTTCGAGCCCCGCGTCGGGCTCTGTGCTGACTGCTCAGAGCCTGGAGCCTGTTTCCGATTCTGTGTCTCCCTCTCTCTCTGCCCCTCCCCCGTTCATGCTCTGTCTCTCTCTGTCCCAAAAATAAATAAACGTTGAAAAAAAAATTAAAAAAAAAAAAAGAGGTAAACTAGAATTCAAATTGTATTTATGGTTTGGAGAATCTCTGCCCACTTGAGGCTATGAAACTATTTTTACATTTACTTGAGATTTATTCTTGCCTGCTTCTGAGAGGATTGGGCAGCGGTGGGGGGGGGCACTTACAGATTAAACTGTGCTAAAGATATTTAAGGATCATAAAAAGCAGAGATCATTTGGAAAAACATTAATGTAAGAAGGTTTTTAAGCACCCAATTTCTGAGAGAGGATTAATTAAAGCTTTCCAGCTAAGACAAAAAAAATTAATAATAAACAACTAATAAAAATGTGCACATTAGATTGCACATAGAATCTGTTGTTCCCCGTTTTTTTCCTTGACAAAGAAATCAAACTGATGTGCAGTTTAAATTAAAGATACAGCATACTCAAGCACTTCCCATCCCTTCTCCTCTATAAAAGCAGACAATAGTGCAGCAAAATTAAGTCAGTAAAGGCCACTCTCTGAGAAGTCCTATAGCCCAGGAGCTCATCTTTTGAGAGCATGAAAGTGTCCTGCCCATACAGCACCAACGCAGATGTGGCTTCCCTGCCTGGTCCCCTCTGAATGGCCTCTTCTGTCCACTGTCGCTGCTGATCACTCAGGCACCGGAGTGGGGGGGTTAGCAGCCCCATCCAGCAGAGGAGAACCGATGGGCACTTGGCTCTATGAGTATGCTCTCTCATGCTAATGTGGGAAATCTTTATAAGTGAAGAACTGTCTGTTGTCATTTACTTGCAACTGAGCTGAGTGTGTGTGTGTGTGTGTGTGTGTGTGTGTGTGTGTGTGTGAGAGAGAGAGAGAGAGAGAGAGAGAGAGAGAGAGAGATACAGAGACAGAATGACATTTCATTAAGTGTTTTAAGTGTGTGGGTTTTGTCTCCTACTTTCTTCTCCCTATTTGGAGAAAAGAAATAATCACACACACACACACACACACACACACACACACACACACACACGCAATTTCTACTTTGAAACAATTTTTTTAAGGGGATTTTCTAAGGAGAAGTGATTTGTCTTTATTAGGTCAGACACTTAAAGGACTTGGTTGCCGCTTACCCTTTAGCACACAGCTGCCTCTAACTCAGCTTTGTCCTCATTACATTCCCTGAGCTGGTGGTGAAGGGAAAGTTAGGTTAAAGAGGATAAAGGGGTACAAAGCCTTTGACATCCTTAATGTGTGCCTCCAATTCCACTGAGAGAAAAAAAGGAAATGTTTTTCTAATTTGTATGCTTACAATGTGTGGGCTGCTTTATATGCCTTAATTTAATCCTCACAGATCCATCAATAGCAGGCAGGATCTTTATCCCCATTTTATAGATGGAAAACACTGTGTTAAATCTTATGTCCAAGGTCTCACACGTGTCAAAGCTGGCACCAAAACCCAGACTGTCCACCCCAGATCTCATGACTAAAGTCACCAGGCTGTTAGTCCTTGAAGGAAAGAATCACGTCTGTATTGAATACACATGTACTAGGGCCTAGCACACGGTAGCCTTCAACAAATGTTGGCTGACGGACTGGCTGAATGTTCCTTATCCTCACTTCCTTTGGGTTACACAACTGTCCCCTCAGAACACCTACAAAGCCTCCACAGTCTTCTTTTGTTCTAAGTAAAATGGGGTTCACCAATCTTCTCCATTCATTCTTCTATCCCATTCTCACTCATTCCACTCAACATGTATTTCAGTACAATGTGAGTAACAGTGGAAACATAGCCAAATTAATTGTGTAAGAGCAGGTGAACTGCTGTTCTTTCATAAATGGGGTTGAGAGGAGCGCCTGGGTGGCTCAGTTGGTTAAGCATAGAACTTCGGCTCAGGTCATGATCTCGCGGTGTGTGGGTTCGAGACCCGCGTCGGGCTCTGTGCTGACAGCTCAGAGCCTGGAGCCTGCTTTGGATTCTGTGTGTCCCTCTCTCTCTGCCCCTCCCCTGCTCATGCTCTGTCTGTCTCTCTCTCTCTGTCTCAAAAATAAACATTAAAAAACATTTAAAATAAATAAATAAATAAATAGGGTTGAGAGTTTCAAAAATTAATGGATGTTAACAAGAAGGGCAATAGATTAAAACCTAGATGTTGCTATTATCCCTGTTTATTTGTTTTTAATTAGTAGACCTTATTTTTTAGAGCAGTTTTAGATACAGAGTTCCCATATATATCTCCTCCTCTCCCACACTGTTTCTGCTACTATTAACATCTTACATTAGTGTCGTACATTTGTTATAATTGATGAGTCAATATTGATAAATTACTTTTAACTAAAATTCATGATTTATACTAGATTTGCTCTTTGTGTTATACATTCTATGGGTTTTGACAAATGTATAATGTATCCACCATTATAGTAACATACAGAATAGTTTCACTGCCCTGAAAATCCCCTGTGGTCTCCCTCTTCCCTAACCCCTGGCAACCCCTGGTCTTTTTTACTATCTTTATACTTTGGCCTTTTCCAGAAAACCATAGAGTTGGAATCATATAACACGTAGCCTTTTCAGATTGGCCTCTTTCACTCAGCAATATGCATCAAAGGCTCCTCTGATCTTTTCATGGCTTCACAGTTCATTTCTTTTTATTGCTGAATGATATTCCCTTGAATGGATATACTACAATTTATTCATTGATCTGCTGAAGGACAGCTTGGTTACTTCCAAGTTTGGACAATTACACATAAAGCTGCTATAAACATTCATCTGCAGGTTTTTGTGTGAACGTATGTTTTCAATTCATTTGGGTAAATACGAAGAAATGTGATTGCTGGATGGTATGGTAAGAGTATGTTTGGTTTTGTAAGAAATTGCCAAGCTACCTTCCAAAATGGCTGTACCATTTTGCATTCCCACCATCAATGAATGAGAGTTCCTGTTGCTCCATATTCTTTGCCAGCATTTGGTGTTGTCAGTGTTTTGAGTTTTAGGTGCATAATGGTATCTCATTGTCGTTTTAATTTGCAATCCCTGTGCCACATGATGTTGAACATACCTTCATGTGCTTATTTGCCATCTGTGCATCTTCTCTGGTGAAGTCTGTCAGATCTTTTGCCCATTTTTTAATTGTTTGTTTTCTCATTGTTGAGTTTTAAGGACTTACGCTCAGTTGTTTCGTTGTTTTAAACACAGAAAAACCTTCCTTTCTGCTCCATAATTCTCTTCCTCTTTTTGCCAATTAGGTACCAAAACTCACCTGCTTCCCAATGCTGCCGAGCTCTACGCTGGCCTCTGGGTTAACACTGTTATTCAACAGCACTGTACTCCAAAGGTCAACAGTGATAAGACTGAAGGAAGAAATTATGAAACTCTCTCACTTAGGGCTTGAACAGTCTTGGCCCAACGACCAAGCATCCAAACACAGAAGTCGAAAACCACTGTGTGCCATGCAGACTGCAAACTACAGTGTATCACGTTAGCACAACATTCCATTATTTCAATACTTTTTAAACATGAGACTCCTGAAAGTTATCATTTCTCTAGGGTGTTCACTCTGAACAATGAGGAGGCATCTTGAAAAAAGAATTTCAGGGGCTCCTGGGTGGCTCTGTCGGTTAAGTGTCTGACTTCGGCTCAGGTCATGATCTCACAGATCGTGAGTTCGAGCCGCACATCGGGCTCTGTGCTGACAGCTCAGAGCCTGGTGCCTGCTTCAGATCCTGTGTCTCCCTCTTTCTCTACCCCTCCCCTGCTCGCACTCTGTCTCTCTCAAAATTAAGCAAACATTTTTTGAAAAATTTATTTTAAAAAGGAATTTTAAGCAAAAATTAAATGTAGGTCTTCAAATAGGCAGAAAAATGAACATTTTTAAACTTGCTGCAGAAAAGTATATCCATCAGAATTTTTCTACAGAGAAAGAAACTGTATTTAATGTTCTTTGGATTTTTATCAGCAGCAAGGTAAACAGGAAGAATCTCTCAGAAGTGCTTCATGGAGTTATACAAGAACTATTTTTTAAGCATTTTACGGTTGGCAGCTTACGATAATTTTTTTATTTTTATTTTTAAGGAAAGGATTTCTTGGTTCTTCTGACAGGTTGATAACATGTACCACAGATCTCAGTAATTACAGCAGATAAATTCTGATGAAGCAGTTGAGAAGATTATATAGCCTAAGAATATCGGAAAAGAAAAGGGAAAACACTGCCACTGGGGTATGTCCTTTTCATCGAATACATTTGGCCTGAAACGTTACAGATTACAGACCTCTATTCATAGACTCCTTCTTGACTGCCTAAGTAGCAGGCCCACCTGCCATGACAACCTTTTGATATCAACTGTGAAGGCATTTACCTTTCCCTCACACACTGCTTCTGAGGGCCTGCACACGCATTGCGTCAGGAGGTCAGGAGGACTTGAGGGAGTTAAAACCACACACAACCCAGGAACGTTTTCTTTTTTACTTAAAGTCTTCTCTCTCTCACCTCACCTGCTCACAGTTTCCAAAATGGACAAAGCTGAGTCTTGCCTCTTTGTTTCCCACATTTAGAACCGAACAGATGTCAGCAAAAACCTCTTGCAAAGGGCTAGATAGTAAACGTTTTAGGCTTTGCAGGCCATACAGTCTCTATCACAACTATTCAGCTCTGCAGCTGTATATGAAAGCAGCCATAAACACACAAAGGAATCAATGTGGCTGTGTTCCAATAAAACTGAAATTTGAATTTCATATACTTTTTGTATGGTATGAAATATCGCCTTCCTTTTGGTTTTTGTTTTCAGTCACTTAAAAATGTAAAAACCATTCTTACCTGGAGGGCCATACAAAAATGAGCACTGAGTCAGATTTAGCTCATGGATCACACTTTGCCTTAGAAGAAATCTCAAAACATTAGACAGTCACAATAGAAACAGGAACCAGATGCTTCTAATGCAATTACCCATGGAATCCTATAAGGAGACAAGCTTCCAATTTACATATATAAGAATGCTTTGCCCTGGAAATATTTAGTACATATGTTTAATGAGTTCCCATATATGTTATCTCATTTTATATGTGCTGTGAAATTCAAACCTAATGAAGAAATCTTGAATTCTTCATTTTTTTACGTAAATTTTCTTTTTAAAAAAAAAGTTTTTTATTTCTTTTTGAGGGAGAGAGAGTGTGAGTAGAAGAGGGGCAGAGAGAGGGAGAGAGAGAATCCCAAGCAGGCTCCGGGCTGTGAGAGCAAAGCCTGATGCGGGGATCGAACTCATGAACCATGAGATCATGACCTGAGCTGAAACCAAGAGTTGGACACTTAACTGATGAACCACCCAGGCACCCCAAGAAATCTTGATTTATTTAAAATTTAATTTAATACATCCTCTCAAAAATTGGGAAAGTTTAAAATGTTAAGTATTTAAATACTAATATTAAATATGGTTTTAATATTTTAAACATTAAATATTTAAAATTGGGATGTTTAAAAATTTCTCTATACTTAACTGGCTATTAAAAGTGGCATACTAGGGCACCTGGGTGGCTCAGTCGGTTAAGCGTTCGACTTCAGCTCAGCTCATGATCTCAACGGTTTGTGAGTTGGAGCCCCGCGTCGGGCTCCGTGCCGACAGCTCAGAGCCTGGAGCCTGTTTCGGATTCTGCGTCTCCCTCTCCCTTCGCCCCTCCTCTGCTTGCGCTCTGTCTCCTTCTGTCTTTCAAAAATGAATAAACGTTAAAAAAAATTTTCTAAGTGGCATATTAAATGCTAAACATGAAGAGAGGTGCTAATGAATGACACTACTTGACCACTTACTGTACAGCGGGCACTGGATTAAGCATTTTCCACAGGGAATTCCTTCAACCCTCATAGCAACTCTAGGCGCTGACCACTGTTATCCCCATTTTACAGTGGAGGAAAAGGAGGCACAAAATTAATGAACGGTGGAGCCATGATCCAAACCCAGACAGACTCGCCCCAAAGTCAGCATTGTTAACCACCCAGCAATACTGGCATATGTCAGCCTGGTTGAGTGTCATTTCCCTTTGGCTCCGAATCCGTAATCTCTTAAGATTTATTTTTTTTTTTTTATATGAAGTTTATTGACAAATTGGTTTCCATACAACACCCAGTGCTCATCCCAAAAAGTGCCCTCCTCAATACCCATCACCCACCCGCCCCTCCCTCCCACCCCCCATCAACCCTCAGTTTGTTCTCAGTTTTTAACAGTCTCTTATGCTTTGGCTCTCTCCCACTCTAACGTCCTTTTTTTTTTTTTACCTTCCCCTCCCCCATGGGTTCCTGTTAAGTTTCTCAGGATCCACATAAGAGTGAAACCATATGGTATCTGTCTTTCTCTGTATGGCTTATTTCACTTAGCATCACACTCTCCAGTTCCATCCACGTTGCTACAAAAGGCCATATTTCATTTTTTCTCATTGCCACGTAGTATTCCATTGTGTATATAAACCACAATTTCTTTATCCATTCATCAGTTGATGGACATTTAGGCTCTTTCCATAATTTGGCTATTGTTGAGAGTGCTGCTATGAACATTGGGGTACAAGTGCCCCTATGCATCAGTACTCCTGTATCCCTTGGGTAGATTCCTAGCAGTGCTATTGCTGGGTCATAGGGTAGGTCTATTTTTAATTTTCTGAGGAACCTCCACACTGCTTTCCAGAGCGGCTGCACCAATTTGCATTCCCACCAACAGTGCAAGAGGGTTCCTGTTTCTCCACATCCTCGCCAGCATCTATAGTCTCCTGATTTGTTCATTTTGGCCACTCTGACTGGCGTGAGGTGATACCTGAGTGTGGTTTTGATTTGTATTTCCCTGATAAGGAGCGACGCTGAACATCTTTTCATGTGCCTGTTGGCCATCTGGATGTCTTCTTTAGAGAAGTGTCTATTCATGTTTTCTGCCCATTTCTTCACTGGGTTATTTGTTTTTCGGGTGTGGAGTTTGGTGAGCTCTTTATAGATTTTAGATACTAGACCTTTGTCCGATATGTCATTTGCAAATATCTTTTCCCATTCCGTTGGTTGCCTTTTAGTTTTGTTGGTTGTTTCCTTTGCTGTGCAGAAGCTTTTTATCTTCATAAGGTCCCAGTAATTCACTTTTGCTTTTAATTCCCTTGCCTTTGGGGATGTGTCGAGTAAGAGCGTAATCTCTTAAGATTTAAATGGATTCTCCTTCCTTTAAGTATTTATATTTACCTTTTACTGCCACGTGAATGCCTATTTTGTTAAGGACCCTCCTTCTTAAAGTTGCAGATTCACCAATCAAGGTAAAATATATATAACCACCTAACCACTCACAAAAGTTTGTTTATTCACATACAAGTTGTACCCTTCCCAGTTCCATCAGGAACATCTTTCTAAGATATTAGAACACATTAATTATGATTTTCTCACCCTCATGGCATCCCTCACAGGTAAAGAACTAAGTCACATCTTTCTTTCAGCCATTCACTCATACTCATTCCAAAACACTTGTACTGAACTATGCTTACTATGTGTGAGCTATTGTCTGAGGGACAGGAATGTCTAAAAAATGAATAACGTCCAGTAATGGTTAATTTTTTGTGTCAACTTGGCTAGAACATGTACCCATTTGGTCAAACACCAGTCTAGATGTCACTGTGAAGGTACTTTTATTTTGAATTTTTTTTAACGTTTACTTATTATTGAAATACAGAGAGAGTCAGAGCGTGAGCAGGGGAAGGGCAGAGGGAGAGGGAGACACAGAATCTGAAGCAGGCTCCAGGCTCTGAGCAGTCAGCACAGAGCCGGACGCAGGGCTTGAATTCACAAACCACGAGATTGTGACCTGAGCTGAAGTCGGACACTTAACCGACTGAGCCACCCAGGTGCTCCCACTGCGAAGGTACTTTTAAAATGAGATTACCATTTCAGTCAGGAGACTCTGAGTAAAGCAGATTACTCTCTATAATGTGAGTGGGCCTCATCCAATCAGTTGAAAGCCTTAAGAGAAAAAGATTGAGGTCCTCCAAGAAAGAAAAAATTCCGCCTCTAGACTGTCACTGCACTCCAGCTGTAGCAGCCTCTCTTCTCTGGGTCTCCAGCAAGGCAGACTGCCATGCAAATTTCAGACTTGCCAGCCTCTACAATTACATAAGCCAATTCCTTAAAATAAATCTCTCTCTCTCCCCCCCCATATATATATTTATGCATAAGCATATATATGCTTCTAGACATCCTATTGGTTCTGTTTCTCTAAAGAACCCTGACTGGGCAAAAGATGTAAAGTTCACTGACTGCTGAGATACGGACCAAGTGAGCTCTGGCACACTGCTGGTGTGAGTGTAACCTGTACAACCACTGTGGGATGCAATCCACTGAAGTCGAGTAAAGATAAAGGTGCACTCATCCCGTGACCCAATCACAGAAGAAAAACCACGTGGTGCTGCATAGCCAGACCCACTGAGAATCACTGCTGAGTTGACAAAAATAATTCCCAAGTTTCTTAAAAAAGATTGCACTTCGTGTGAAAGCTTCAAAACTATCTCAACCCATTCAAGAAAGACAGACCTAAGTCACATCCATTCACGAGAAGCTAAAAACGCCAATGGAACCACTCCTAACACATCTGGACCCCGCTGCACCCTGAGACAGTAGCGGCAGCTGCTCACATTAATCCGCCACCCACAAATGGCCCGTTGTTCCCACACCCCGGAGTGAAGAGCCTATGTTAATGACAGAAAGAGAAGAAAGCCCCTAGAGCACTGTCTGCATATAATAAGTGCTTGATAAACATTAGCTATTATTAAGAACATAAAAATACACATTTCACTGTTTTCATTTTAAGTGACTTGCTAAAAAAGCACCTGCCTTCCCCCTGGGACTTCTACCCCCTTTATGGGGGGACCAAGTGAACCCTTCTGATAGAATCACCCTTTTCTGTTGAATAGTCACTTTGCTCAGACATGGCCGGATTCTTTTTTCAGCAAATTAATGAAGAGTGAAAAGTGGTCAGTCATCACTCTGTCAGCTGGTGTGTGAACGATGCAATCCTTCCCTTAAACACATAATACTCCATCATGTGAAACCTCTCAGTGAATGGCTGACAGAACAAAAGTAAACTAAAATCTAATTTCTCCTTCAGCTTTCTTGTTACTTTCTTCTTATTTCCTAGTTGATCTTGGTGAACACCAACCTGTTATTAGAGGCTCATTTTTTCCACCCCCTATCGTTGTAAATCAAAACAGAGTCCTTCAAAATCTGCACAACAAGGACATGGGAGGCACAGAACAAACGCTGAGAGGTGAGTTTCAGTAGAGACTTAAGTTATCTTTTGGGGACACGTTAGTATGAAGAACATGCATTTTTATTTATTTTATTTTTTTTTAACGTTTATTTATTTTTTGAGACAGAGAGAGACAAAGCATGAACAGGGGAGGGGCAGAGAGAGAGGGAGACACAGAATCTGAAACAGGCTCCAGGCTCTGAGCGGTCAGCACAGAGCCCGACATGGGGCTCGAACTCACGGAGCGCGAGACCATGACCTGACCTGAAGTCGGACACTCAACCGACTGAGCCACCCAGGCGCCCCAGAACATGCATTTTTAGAAGGTGATTTGGCATGCTTCCAGGAGATCAGTCTTCCAGATACATTTTAAAGCTTTTAACCAAGCAATTTCATTTCTTAAAAAATTATCCAAAAGGAAAAATAACATCATTAAATAAGTGGAAAGATTTAACAGCATAGCTTATTTTCTAAAATTTCTACAAAGAATTTTTTCAACTGCTCTCATAAGAACAATAAGGCTTATGCTTGTGCTTGTTTGTTTGTTTGTTTGTTTGTTTGAAGAGCATGAGCTTTAGGTGAAATAACCTTGAGTCAGACTTCTAAGGCTGCTCCCCTAATAGCTACATGACCTTGAGGAAGTCACCTTCTTTGAGTGCCAGCCTTAAGATCTGTGAAATGGTAATAATATACACTCTCCCAACCCCCAGAGGATTTTGTGCCAATCTGAAGAAATAAAACTCATTATAGAGCTTGCACACCTACATTTCACCATCAATAAGTGCAGTAAGTGTAACTTTGAAAGAAGGGGTGGATATGTGAGTGAAAAATCGAACAAACAATCCCAGAGTCTCTATGCAGGGCTGGTTGGTCATTGGGAGGAAGCCAGGCTGTTTCATGGGCTAGAGTCCTCCACCTTGACTGCAGACTCCTGCGCTGAGGGAAACCACGAAGAAGGTATGGCTCTCACCCTCCCTCTCTATCATACCAAAGACCTGTTCCCTTGTCCCACCCTGGCTGGTGAGCCTTAAAGACCTTTTAAGGAAAGAAGCCTAATATTGATCACCTACTGTGTACCAGGCACTTGGTGAAGGGCTGGGCAAAGCCTGGTCAACGAGATCAATGTGACTCTCATGAAGCAACATTATTTCTTCTTCTTCTTTTTTTAAGCAACATTATTTCTTAAACATTAGGTGAATATAGGATTTACATCATTGACTATTCATGCTTAGATACAGTACCAAGGACGATGGAGCCATCAGTTCAAGTGCTTGTTTATTTTTGAGACACAAACTATTAATTTATTGAGAAGAAAATAGAGTGTGACTGTGGTCATTCACCAAGAGCCATGACAACAGTCTTTCAAAGACTCCCTAAAACCCTTAGAATCGGGGCGCCTGGGTGGCTCTGTGGGTTAAGCGTCCGACTTCGGCTCAGGTCACGATCTCACGGTCTGGGGGTTCGAGCCCCACGTTGGGCTCTGTGCTGACAGCTCAGAGCCTGGAGCCTGCTTCAGATTCTGTGTCTCCCTCTCTCTCTGACCCTCCCCCGTTCATGCTCTGTCTCTCTCTGTCTCAAAAATAAATAAACATTAAAAAAAATTAAAAAAAAAAAAACCCTTAGAATCAAGCGAAAACTCATGACATGACCTGCAAATCCCTTGGTAATCTGCCCTGCTTATTCCTATGGCCTCATTTGTGGGCATCCCTTGGTGCAGATACAGCAGAAAATCTTTAATTCGTCTATCCCTCCCTGCTCTCTCTCACCTCTGGGCCTTTGTACATGCTTGGCAGTGTGTCCAGCCCTTTCTACAAATTACCTGATTAGCTCCTCACAACAAGCTTATGAGGTGGCATGAGGCTGTCATGGGGCTGGCAAAGTTGAAACTCACAGAGTTACCATCAACCACAGGCAGAAGATAATACGTCACCCCTGACAAAGGAAAGAACACAGCACCTTACTGCATGAAGGTGGCTTCCAGAGCTGGAGTCTCAGCAGCACACCATGTGACCACCAAAGACCCGGGAAGGTACCCTTCTATCCTTCACACCACCGGACGGAAGTGAGGATCTCCCCTGGTCCATTCGGCTTCTCCACCTGGCCCTAGTTTCCTAAAAGAGGTCTTTATACCTTTGTGACAATTTTCACTATTCCCTGCTGATCTGGTACAGCCAGGTACAAACTCTAAATGAACACTACCCGAGTACAAATGCACACTGTCTTGAAAACATTCACCAGTGAGCTTCTGTCTGACCATTCACATTTCAGAGTAGTCCCAGGATGTGATACCAGAGACCAATCCCGGGTGCCCTTGAGATCTGACCATCTAAGTAACCGGCCTCCATTCCAGCCCCCAATAACCCCCAGCTTCTAGTATCCACACCTCTGTGTAATTCTCTCCCATATTAGACAGGGTTGGTCACCATTTGTTTCTGTCACCAATAAGATATAACAGAAGGGATGAGCTATCCCTTCTGAGATTAGATTATAAAGGAATACAGCTTCCATCTGGGGCTCCCTCCTCTTGGATCACACATTCTGGAGGAAGCTATATCATAAGCAGCCCTATAGAAAGGCTCCTCGCGTAAGGAACTGAAGCCTCCTGCCAACAGTCAGTGAATTTAGAAGATCCTGTAGTCCTGCAACAAGATTTCGGTCCCAGCCGACACCTTAACTGCAACCTCATGAGAGACCCTGAACCAGAACCACCCGGCTAAGCCACTCCTGGATTTCTGACCCTAAGAAACTGTAAGATAGCAAACGTTTGCTATATTAAGATTCCTTGGGAGTAATTTGTTGCACAGTAATAAATAACTAACACAGCATCCCAGTGGAAGGAGGCTTCAGACTTCAGGAAGTATTATAATTGAAACTATTTTACAGAAAATGACACAGAGGTACAAAGAAGTTAAGTGACCTTCTCATGGGCTACCCACCTAAGAAGGGTAATGTCAGGATTTGAACATAGTTTTGGCTGAGTCTAGAGTCAGTGCTTTTTTAACCATAGCAACAAATACTTCCTCTACTTCCTCCTTACCAGCCTTGAGTCTGGGGGATCATAGCCCTGCCATTGTACTCCCATATGACTTCCATAGCACTCCGTATTTCCTGTATCACACACAGTCCTTACCACGCTATATTTTAATGTTCTGCTTAAGAATCTCTTTTCCTCCCACTAAACTGTAAATTCCTGGAAGGCGAGAACCTGTCTGTGTTCATGCATCCATTTGACAAATGTTTATTGCTGGGCACTGGGAATACAATGACCAACATAAATAGACACGACTCCACCCTTGGACAACTTAAAGTCTGGTAGGCGAGACAAGAATCCATAAACTAAATATAAAATTCCAAGTGCAAAGTGCTACCCAGGAGCTCCGAGAAACATCTGACCTAGTCAGGAAGGGCAAAGAGGACTTCCTACAAGGTGGCCTCTGGGAATGAGGCTGAAGTGGGAGCCACAGTGGTTATCCAGTGAAAAGGGGAAAGGTGGGGCCCTCCAGCAGAGGAAACGCACACTCCAAGTTCTCCAGAGGAGGAAGGAAGAAGACGGATACAGCAAACCAAAAGGAGGCCAGTGGGCAGAAGCACAGAAGCTGAGACACCTGGAGGGAGAAGAGGCTGGAAGAAGGAAATGGGGCCAACCATGCACTGTCACCCTGTAGACCACATTCAGGAGCCTAACTTGCCCCTAAAAGCAATGGGAGCAGTGGCAAGGGGTGGGATTACAGAGGTAGAAAGATTCTATTTGTGGTTTAAAAATTTTTTTTAATGTTAATTTTTTTTTAGAGAGACAGAGATAGAATTCAAGTGGGTTAGGGGCAGAGAGAGAGAGAGGGAGACACAGAATCCAAAGCAGGCTCCAGGATCCGAGCTGGCAGCACAGAGCCTGATGCGGGGCTCGAACCCACAAGCTGCGAGATCATGACCTGAGCCGGAGCCGGACGCTCGACTGACTGAGCCACCCAGGTGCCCCAAGACTCTACTTGTGGTTTAAAAGGGTCACTCTGGCTGCACTGCAGGGATAGCCTGGAAGGAGGCTGGAGTGAAGGGGGACAGATCATTAGAAGGCACTTGCAACTGCCAACTGAGAACTTGTCCACATTGGAACCCCGGTGCCTTGGACAGTGCCTTGCATAGAGTCAGCCCTCCATATGGGACAACCGAAGTGAAATCCGTGTTGAAATGGACGAATGGTAATCTGCTGTAAGTAGAACAAGAGAAAGAACAGCACAGAAGAGCTCTGAGACCTTCGGTGACTCAGAGGTCACAGCCTCAAAAGGGAAGAAATAAGGTGTGAGGCACTGACAGGTGGAAAAGCCATGCTAAGCTTGCCTCATACAACATGTCAGCCCTCATCTATCAATTTCCTTTTCCAAAACTTATTACATGGAAGTTATCCCTCCTGATTACACCCCAAATAAGAAACAAATAAAAGATTGTTTGAGACATGAGACATAGCCTGGCTGATATTTGAGCTAGTCTAAAATCGTACGAGTGTCTGCAGCTCGGTAAGACCGCTTCAGAAACTATATTTTTTTTTAAAGAGGAAACAAAACACAAAGCCGTACGGTGCCCAGGCAACTCTACAGTTTACAGAATTTTGTGACGACTTTGCTAATTTTATCCAAGTCACAGCAAAATGAAAAGAGAAGAGTAAGCTTTAGAAACTTGATTTTTAATTTTCCCTTTAAAAGCGACCATTCCACAGTGATATATATAAATTATTTCTAAATCCTTATCCCTTTAAATAACCTTCAATGAGTCTTGACCCATAAAGGGGCCCTTGGTCTGCTGAGCAGCGTGAAGCATTTAATTTTACAAGTTTACAGAAGATTGGATTAAGCAAATTCTGACAGAGAAAGATCTGGAAAGGGAGGGAAGGGTGGTAGAAGGAATGAGAAGAGATCCAGTCACTGATAGGCTAAAACCGGAGACTTAGGTGGCTTAGTCGGCTAAGTGTCCAACTTTGGCTGAGGTCATGATCTCATGGTTCCTGAGTTTGAGCCCCACATCAAGCCTCGCATGGAGCCCTGCATCAGGCTCCGCGCTGATGGTTCAGAGCCTGCTTGCAATTCTCTCTCTCCCCAATTTCTCTCTCACTCTCTCTCTCTCTCTCTCTCTCTCTCTCTCCCTCTGCCCCTTCCCCAACTTGTTCACTCTTTCTCAAAAATAAATAAACTTTAATTTTTTTTTTTCAACGTTTATTTATTTTTGGGACAGAGAGACAGAGCATGAACGGGGGAGGGGCAGAGAGAGAGGGAGACACAGAATCGGAAACAGGCTCCAGGCTCTGAGCCATCAGCCCAGAGCCTGACGCGGGGCTCGAACTCCCGGACCGCGAGATCGTGACCTGGCTGAAGTCGGACACTTAACCGACTGCGCCACCCAGGCGCCCCATACTTTAAAAAATAGAAAAGGAAAAACAAAGTTTAAAATCAGAGACTTGGGTGAACTATCTAATGGGGATTTTAAGTGGAGAAAAGCTATAGGGTATGCGATATAACTCCCCACCCCACCCCCAAACTTCATCATGAAATCATCAATAAAGTCTAAGGGCTGCCCTGAGACAGCAGCAGTATGAGTTATTCTTGCTGAAAGAAGCAATGAGTTATCTGGTTGGTAGCTGGGCAGCAACGGCCCCATGTGCTCTGCCCCTCTCTCCTTTCCACAGACCTGCAAGCTCACAGTGTATACATTCTCCAGTCCCCTTGTCTCTGCCTTTGAGGTGCACATATTCTCATTCTAGCACTACCGATGGCTGATTCAGGGGAAGGAGCCACAAACCCACTTAGCCTCACATTTAATGCCTGAAATAAACTCGATTAAAGAATGTGACTTTAGACATGAGGTTAAGTGGGTTTTTAGAGATATATATAAATACACACATACACACACACATATATATATACTCAGTCAAGACCACTCAAGACCTTTTTTTTTTTTTAATGTTTATTTATTTTTAAGAGAGAGATAGAGCGCAAGCAGGGGAGGGACAGAGACAGGGGGAGACACAGAATCCAAAGCAGCTCCAGGCTCTGAGCTATCAGCACAGAGCCCAACTCAGGGCTCGAACTCACAAACCATGAGATTATGACCTGAGCTAAAGTTGGATGCTTAACCAACTGAGCCACCCAGGCACCCTAAGAGACCATTTTTTAAAGACCAAACAGGGGCGCCTGGGTGGCCCAGTCGGTTAAGCGTCCGACTTCAGCCAGGTCATGATCTCGCGGTCCGGGAGTTCGAGCCCCGCGTCGGGCTCTGGGCTGATGGCTCAGAGCCTGGAGCCTGTTTCTGATTCTGTGTCTCCCTCTCTCTCTGCCCCTCCCCCGTTCATGCTCTGTCTCTCTCTGTCCCAAAAATAAATAAACATTGAAAAAAAAAATTTTTTAATAAAAAAAAAAATTAAAAAAAAAAAAAAGACCAAACAAAACATGAAACCATTATATATGATTATATAATGTAACATATATTATAAATACATATAATTTTATAAAATAAATATATTTATAATTTATATATAATTTTTCACTGTCTGGCTCCTGTATTTCTTAGTTATGAACTCAAGCAAGAGAGTTATTTATAGAATGCTATGTTATTTATAGAATATATTATAGAATGTTATGTTATTTATAGAATCCTTCCACTTATGACCCCAACATCTGTAAGTATACTGAAGCAGGTTTGCAAGAATACACTAGATATTTCACAGAAATTATCTCTGTGTAAGTAAATTTGATTGGATTTTATGGTTTCCCTGTTAGAAACATGTATTGCTAAAATCTTCAAACTCTAGCCCTACTTAAAAATAAATGCTTCATTTTACATTTCTATCTGTCTTGAGGTAGGATTTAAATCCAAGTCAAATCTTACCCTGTTGTACTGTTCCTCTCAAGTTTAGGTTAAAATTACTTCTTTTGACTCCACTTCCTCCACATTTAGTTCTCAGATCCATCTAGCATTCATCATCTGACTTCATTCTCTCTTATCTCTCTTCTCTCTTATCACTGCCCGAAAATATTTTTGTATTTTTTCACAATGATTACCTGCTCACATCCAGGATAGTTTTGCGGCATGAAGCAGTTGGTATTCACCAAGTTCCTACAGTCTGAACTTTTAATATAATAAAGCATTTGATGGAGACTGGATCAGAGAATATACAGTTTATGGCCAATTTAAAGTCCATAATTGGTGATAAGTATTCAATAAATGTTGGCCGATGACCACTTGAAAATGCATTCTAGATCATACTAAGAAAGCTGATTTCCCAGCTTAGGCACCTCAATGTTAGGAACTTTAAAACAGCCAGTAAGTTCTCTTTTTATGATATGCCATCTTTAACTTTGAAAGCAGCTAAAAGAATGAGGACACAGGTCAAATGATGTGGTTAGAAAGGGAGGTGAGCAAGATTTACTGTTATTTCAGTGCAAAGGGACACTGTAACCTTCAGGTACTGTGAATATAAAGTTTTGGTTTTTTTTTTTAACTATAGCAATGCAATGCTTGTTTTTATTGAAGAGAAAATCCTTATAACTTTACCAAAACTCCTGTGATTCACAGTGGCTTACCCATTAACTTTATGGATCAGTGACTGAGACAGACACGTAAAGTAAGAAAAACTAGAGGGGCGCCTGGGTGGCGCAGTCGGTTAAGCGTCCGGCTTCAGCCAGGTCACGATCTCGCGGTCCGTGAGTTCGAGCCCCGCGTCGGGCTCTGGGCTGATGGCTCAGAGCCTGGAGCCTGTTTCCGATTCTGTGTCTCCCTCTCTCTCTGCCCCTCCCCCGTTCATGCTCTGTCTCTCTCTGTCCCAAAAATAAAAAAAAATAAAAAAAAAATAAAAAAAAAAAAATTTAAAAAAAAAAAAAAAAAAAAAAAAAAAGAAAAACTAGAAAAAGAAGAAATGGCATTTCTCTACCTACCTACACCTGTCCCTGTGGCCAATATCCATTTTTCTTCTACAAAGAAAGGGATTATTTTTCTAAAATAGTCAACTGAGGTAAGCTAGCCACTAAAATTCTTAAAACCACTAAGAGCATCTCTGTTCCATTTTGCCATATATACATTTCCACAGCTCCACAGCACTTTCTTTCTCACTCCTGGCAACAGCACAGCTACACAGAGCTTTCTTTTTTTTAAATTTTTTTTTTCAACGTTTATTTATTTTTGGGACAGAGAGAGACAGAGCATGAACGGGGGAGGGGCAGAGAGAGAGGGACACACAGAATCAGAAACAGGCTCCAGGCTCCGAGCCATCAGCCCAGAGCCTGACGCGGGGCTCGAACTCACGGACCGCGAGATCGTGACCTGGCTGAAGTCGGACGCTTAACCGACTGCGCCACCCAGGCGCCCCTACACAGAGCTTTCTTATTCTCTCTAAAACAGTCTCCACACTATCAGGCATCCATACTTCCCCTGTGGCAGAATAATAGTACCTGAAGATGCTCTAATCCTCACAACATGTGACTATTTTACCTCACATAGCAAAGGAACTTTGCAGATGTAATAAGGTTAACAACCTTGAAATCAATAGATTACCCTAGATTTGTCAGGTACATACAGTCTGATCACATGGGTTCATGCAACCAGGTAGATGTCAGTGTGAGAAGGACACTATCTACCGTTGCTGGCTCTGAAGACGGAGGAAGGAGACCACAAACCAAGGATCACAACCTCTTTTAACTGGAAAAGGCACAGAAAGGCATTGTCTCCTAGGGACCCATGGAGAAACGCACCCTGCCAACACGATAATTTTAGCCCATTTAGACCCATGTCAGACTTCTGATCTACGGAATATTAAGTAAGTTTGTATCGTTTGAGCTACCAAGTTTGTGGGAATTTATTACAGCAAATACAGTCCTATATGTATTTTTGTCACCTAGAACATCCTTCCCTGCCTTGACTACCTGGTAAACATTTCATTCCTGTAGGTCTCTATTCAAATATCCCTTTCCCTGTGAAGACTTCCCAAGGGCCACACTTCTATCAGGTTCTGTGGGTCACTCCGTCCTCTTTGTTCCCAAATCTTGTCATATTCACCCCAACTGGGCATAGTGTGATTACTGTTATAAACAGAACTCTATCATCTCTCTATACTACCTACCCATGATGGCAGAGGCCATGTGTTTTCATCTAAGTACCAGGTCTATCTTGCACCTAACAGGTACTCCACAGTATTTGAATGAATGAATGAATGTTTGAAAAAAAACTGTGGTCGCAGGCTTCTAAAAGAAGTCAGGGAAAATATGAAATCAGACTATACCAAGGTAAGACTATTAGTAAAATATTGGGGCGCCTGGGTGGCTCAGCTGGTTAAGCGTCCGACTTCAGCTCAGGTCATGATCTCGCGGTCTGTGAGTTGGAGCCCCGTGTCGGGCTTTGTGCTGACATCTCAGAGCCTGGAGCCTGCTTCGGATTCTGTGTCTCCCTCTCTCTCTGCCCCTCCCCTGCTCATGCTCTGTCTCTCTCTGTCTTAAAAATAAATTAAAAAACATTTAAAAATTAAAAAAAAAAGATTATTAGTAAAATATCAAAATATGGGGCGCCTGGGTGGCGCAGTCAGTTAAGCGTCGGACTTCAGCCAGGTCACGATCTCGCGGTCCGGGAGTTCGAGCCCCGCGTCAGGCTCTGGGCTGATGGCTCAGAGCCTGGAGCCTGTTTCTGATTCTGTGTCTCCCTCTCTCTCTGCCCCTCCCCCGTTCATGCTCTGTCTCTCTCTGTCCCAAAAATAAATAAACGTTGAAAAAAAAATTTTTTTTCAAAATATGATCTAAACATCCATTTTTCTAAGTTTGTAATCTGCCATGAATCACTGCTACACTAATGCAACATTTAGGGGTGGAAACGAATGAGTATTTAATGAACTCTTAAAATTCTCATCCTGCTAAATTTAACTATTGAGTAGAAGAGAAAAATTCTCTTCTGTGATGAGCCCTGCAGTCTCCACCTCTAGTCATGGCTGACAGATTTGGGGTTCCTGGTACCCTTTAGCTCTCCTTAGGGTGTGGTTCCCTAATTTAGGGTTTCCTAGAGGACTTGTTACAAGTCGTCAGAGGCCCTAGCCTCAGAGTATCTGATTCAGCAGGCTGGAGAGGGGCTGTGAACTTGCATGCCTAACAAATTCTCAGCGATTTGGAAGATGCTGGTCAGAAAGCACACTTTGAGAACCACTGATCCAGGGCAAGGCTGACCCCAGGCCTCTGGTTCTGACCACTTCCAGCTTCTCTGGACAGTCAGTCTAAGAAGACCTCACTTCCGCATCCGGGCACCGGCCAGCATCCCTTGGCCCAAGCCCCAGGTAAATAATGATTTCCTTCCTCCCCTCCCCAAGCACACAGAGATCTCTCTTATGGAACCAAACTCTCTGTTTCCCTTCAGTTTCCCCAGAACTAATCCTTTCCCACTGACATTGCAACACCTCTCCCTTGACTGGAAATCAGAAGCCTGTGGGCTTAGAACAGACCAGCCACAGCACGGAGGCCCTGAGAAACAGCGTGTTATCAGAGAACCCAAGGAATCCAACAGTCTAGAGAGCAGATCTGATGAGATCACATTACAACTGGGCAACTGTGTCCTGAATGCTTTGAGCTTAACTCAGTCAGAAAAAAATACTAACTTCTTCATATAGAAATCAAATGTTTCTAAATGGGTGAGCCATTTACACAGAAATAAAACATTTCTAAACGGGTGAACTATTTCTAAAATAGAGCTAAAAATTCCCTCCCAATTCTGCCTAGCGGTATTATTTACATCTGGAAACAAAGCAGTAGTAATCTATTCCCCTCATTTCTCACTGTTTGGACTGACCGTGTTCAGGATGGTCAAACTCCTCCCCCAACAACACACTCCACACCCTTGCAATTCATTCCCCCACACTTCCCCCCCCCCCGCTGCCACCCCCCACTCCCATTGCCCCAAACAAGCCAACCAGCAAAAACGGTGAGATACAGCACAGGTTCTGAGAAAGAACAGGGAACATTGTCCCAAAGATTATGGTGGGTGGAGCCTAGGGCGAGATCTGCACGAGCACGACTACCTGCAGAATGGCCAGATTCTCTCTGAGAACTACAGACTCCTTACCAATGCTCCCCAGGGTGGATGGATAAAGGTATTTTGTGGCTCCAGTGAATACCCAAGTACTTCATGACTGTGCCATTAGGGTTAGACCACCAGCCCTAGACCACTGACATTTGAGGCCTAGACATAAGGAAGCTGGGCATCAAAGCTAAAAAGTTCAAATTTCACCACATTCCAAAGCCCAATAAATCCTTTTTCAGACTGGCTGCTGTTTGTTATCACCCAACCAGCACTGACCTGGGCAAGCAAGCCTTAACTTCCTTTGCGTTAAACCTGAAGTGGGCCTTACAGCTTTAAGGCCTCCGAGAACTGAAGATTTACAGCTGCATTTCAGCCCTGCTCTCCATGAAGTAAGAAATGTGAATTTTTGCTGCTGATTCCCAATAGTCCTGAATTCATAAAACTGAACTTTGCAGTCATTTGAATAATATTTTTAAATGTATTCAACATTACATTCAAATTCCCTTCCCAGGATGATGTTTTCATTCCAGACCAGCCGCCACCGACCTCCACAGTCGGCAGAATTTTCAGACATGCATAAATATAAGTGCACACACAGCCATTTACCCTGGTGAAACTTCACGTACGCACGGAGATTATTTTTAGTGAAGGAGCCCAGTCAAAACTTTGTATAAAGCAAAATCAAGCAAGAGCAAAATTGGTAGACAAAGTGATGATGTTCTTATTTTTTTCATCTATTTTTAAATTCTTTTCTAGACATTTCTAGACATGAGTCAAGAGCCATAAATGCCATAGTGAAGACAGTTTTGATGATAATGGTGGCAACATCAGTAGTCAAGTTATTCCCCGACTTTTTCGTTCAATATAAAAGCCATATGTAGACAAGATCACATCTATCCAGATAACTGTCACTTTCCAAACATGTCAGAGAAAAGTTAGTTTGCCCATTTGGAAAAGGGAAAAAAACAAAGCGTTCACCAGATACATATGTAGTCAAACAAAAATTAATTGATTATCCACAAGATCATACACTAAGGGCTGAGACTTGGTCGTTTTGCCTGCTGTACTCCTAGCATCCACAGCAATAACTGGCACGTAGTAAATGCTCAATAAAATCCAAGCTTACACACTCCAGTGTATGGCTAACTAATCACTATGCCAGCTAATCAGTATCAATCAGCTATTGCCACAGTAAGCTATGTGGCAAACACTGTACCACAGATGGTACAGTGAACGTTCTTTCTTTCTTGCTCACACATCTGTTCATTGGCTAGAGATTAGCTAATCTGGGTTGGGTTCAGCTGGGTTCTGGTCAGCTATACATGTCTGTCATCCTCTCCAGGACCAAGAACAACTGAGCCATGATCTTCTCCCAGAGACAGAGAGGAGTACAAGAGGCCAAGCCAAATCACAAGCTCCTTTCAAGCTTCTAGTTTCGTGTCAGCTAATATCCCACTGCCCAAAGCAAGTCACGTGGCCACACCAGCATTCCCCCAGGTGGGGAAGTATACTCTTCCCACAGAGGCAGAGTGGAGAGGGAGCAAGTGTCTCCCATAGACCAGCGTTTCCAAAACTTGAATAAGGTACTTTCCTTTTATTTTAAAGAAAACAAAACTTGAGTTGCCTTAGTGGCTCAGTCAGTTAAGCATCTGATTCTTGATTTCAGCTCAGGTTACAATCTCATGGTTTGTGGAACCGAGCCCTGTGTCAGGCTCTCCTCTGACAGCACAGAGTCTGCTTGGGATTCCCTGTCTCCCTCTCCCTCTAGCCCTCCCCTGTTCATGCTCACTCTCTCTCAAAAAAATTAATAAACATTAAAAAAAAATAAAGAGGGGCACCAGGGTGGCTCAGTCAGTTAAGTATCTGACTTCGGCACAGGTCATCGATCTCACAGTTCGTGAGGTCAAGCCCCACGTCAGGCTCTGTGCTGAAAGCTCAGAGCCTGGAGCCCACTTTGGGTTCTGTGTCTCCCTCTGTCTCCCCCACCCCTGTTCTCTCTCTCTCTCAAAAATAAACATTAAAAAAATTTTTTTAAATAAAGAAAACAAAATTCCTCAAGGACCTCTAGGGTTGGCCAGTGATTTTTATTATGATTCACTTAAATATATAGAACTATAAAGTGACATACCTGTCTTGTGCTGGTAGTCTTATACCACTATTAAAGCAAATGCACAAACTAAATTCAGACGAAACTGCAAAGCCAATAAAATTCAAAAATACCATTAGTGCATGTAAAAGATTAGGTTGTTTTGCTGAAACTACATTGCTGCTTTCAATTTGACTATGGTGCTGACTTCTATGGCCCAGTTTCCTTTGTGTTCATCGTGCCTATGCTGCTATATGCCATATGAAGACCCCATTTCCCAAACGCTTTTCTCTCTTCTAAAAACAGCACCCAGTGATATCATTTGGTCTGCACTTGATGCAAACACATTATTTTTATATTAAGCCTGCTTCTATTTTTTTCTCATTAGACCATGACAATTAATGAACTTCTATTCAGAGCCAATGCTTCAAAAAACCCAGTGCACCAAAAATAAGAGAAGGATTAATGCTTGCCGTGTTAAGTATCATCAGATGACCCAGAATAAGTACATAAATGGCCATATTTTTAAGACCATTATTTAAGTGAAACTTCAAAATTTTTAACTTCTCACTGAAAATCCCCCAGGGAAACACAGACCTCGGGGAGAGAAACACTGAGAAAGCCCACCATCTCCAATTTCTGGCTTTCTATCCACAGTGCATTATAAGGCCACTCTGAGTACAGCCTCACATTCTGGGCTCCACAGCTCTGTCTGCTGCCTCTCTGTTGCTCATTCAGAGTTACCAACACGTCCACTACAACCCCAAGCCATGCTCTAAAAGCTCAAAAGTACTTTTGATAGACTATCTAAGACTAAATAGCCAGAAAGATTAGGAAGAAGAAGGCCTGAGAAGTACACTGTCATTTCTTCACCAGGGGTGGACATCTGTCCGTGTCTGCCTTCCTAGCATCCACTGGAACTATCCTCCTCAGCTCCCTGCATTCTGGCTGGGACTTCTGGTAAGGGACATGCAAAATGACCCAGCCACCTTGCTCTTCCAGGAATTTGAATCTCCAGGGAAAGAATGTCCGGATGGAAAACAATTGCTCCTGATTCATCCCGATGTGAGTCCTCAAAAGTCTGTCCCTTGGTTCTCCACTATACAGAACCCCTAAACTGCCCAACTTCCTTTCTGAGGCCAAGTCCTATATCATTCATGCTGCTCCTTCAATTCTGGGAGCTGCATGATAGCCTTCCAGTGGATTCCTTTTTGGCTTAAGTAACCAGAGTTGGTTTCTGTACCCCAACTGATAAATATTCCAACATGAATTTCTAAACATAAACAATCTCAAACAAGGCAATGATTACACGAACAAATGCAACTGTGTTTGCCTTTAGGTTCCCAAAACAGAAGTGATCTCATCCCCAAATGCTGTTTATGCTGTATAGTCAGCTGCTGCAGCCCTGGGGTTAACTCTTCCTCTTCCATCCTCCAGCTCCAGAGCTCTGAGAGCTCCCACCGACAGGAGAGAGCACTGACAAAGGTCACTCCCCGACGTTGTCAGGGTTCAGGGCAAGGGTCACTGGACACTTGTGTGAGACAGGTTTATGCTCCGCTAACCTATTCCCAGACCCTCAAATGGGTGCAGTAGGGCAGGGAAAGCTGAAGAAGGACCAGTGGATGGCTCCCTACACCTCCACGGTACAACTAGATTCAAGTCTTTCAAATACAACTAATACGTGCTAAATCCATTTATATTCTTTTATTCTTTGTATGAGCATTGTTCCCTTCCTTTCTGACACGTGTGGAGCCTTTTCTGCTTCTACAATTGATGCAGCTCAAAAACAAACACCATTCCACAGACAGAGAGTCCTTTGGGGATAGGGACTAAATCTCATTGACTTTTGAAACCTCAGGGTCAAGCACAATGTCTGCATGTAGTACGTGCTCAGTGAACTTGTTCGTTGTGCTGGATGATTGAATCAATTACTCAGTCAATCCCAGAATACACACAGGCACTTCTGGATCACCACCACCAGTATCACCATCATGATCATAGCAAACACTGATATAGCATCTGCTCTGTGCCAGGTACTGTTCTAAGAATCTCCATGTATTAACATTTAATCTTATAACAGCTGCAGGAGGTAGTTACAATTATCATCCCAATTTACAAATTGAGAAACAGCGTAGAGATGTTAGGTAACTTGCCCAAGGTCACTTGAGTAGAAAGTAGCAGAGTAAGGATTCAAAAATAGGCTGTCTGGCCACAGAGTCCCTAATCTCGGCCACTATACTGCACCGTTATGACAAGAATAGGACAGCTCAAGTCCACTTCAATGCCTGAAGAGTGGAGATCCTGCCTTTATCGCCCACAACACCTGCTACAGCAGGTGCAGATTAAATGACCGGCTCAAGATGAACAGGATTCACTCCTATTCCTTCCAACACCTGCTACAAAGAGACTGCAGCAACAGTGGACGAAAAACAATCACACACGGACTTTAAATATATTGTATCCTGAGGAATTCGGGATACAACATATTTATGTTTTATGTATTTATTATATTCAGGATACAATATATTTAAGTTTTATCCACAAATTAGAGCTATTAACCCAGTTCACAGAGAGGCACTTAAAGAAATGTAACACACATTAAGCCAAAGCTGAAGTCACTCTTAGAACAGCTTATTTCTGGATGACATGAGAATATTTATTATTTTTAATTTTATATCTAAAAATAGACAAAAGGAAGAAGATTAGACACACTCCTATAAGACGATGATGATGATGATGATGATTTTGAGAGGGAAAGGCTTTTCATAAATTGCGGCTTGAAGATGAGAACTGAAACAGAAACTTCAACATCCCTTACTGTCATAAATACTACAACTAACCAATTAAAGGAGAAGCCAAATCCAAAGCACTCAGTGCAAGTAAATAAACAGACACATTTAAGAGATTAATCCTAAGATAATTCAACTTAGCAAAGTGAGCAAAGTTGGCTCTTCCTTCTAAAAGGAAAAGAGGCTTTTTTTTTTAATTTTAGTGCTCCCTAGAAACAAAATATCGACATTAAAAACAATTCTAAATTTTTATTTTATCCCTTTCATGGAATACCAGAAAGAACCTGTACTTCCTTGTTCATGAAATGTAATTCAACAACTTATACAAGTTTTATCTCTACCAGTTGTCCCGTCCTGGTAAAGAGCCAAACACCTGCACAGGCGCTCAAGCCAGCAGAGGTACAGAGGAGGGAAAAATCACACACACACACACACACACACACACACACACACACACACACACAGGCCTCAGCCAGCTAACCACTGTCTATGACAACTAAACCAAGTTTTTGCTATACTGGTGCTATGAAATGCACAAAATTACCTGCCACACAGGAACACGACCTTTCTGTCATGGATGTTTGAGCCAGTGTGCAAAGTTAACTGGTGTCCATAGGAAGTGCCCTTGCAAAGTGGCCAGGACTGAATGAGGCCCTTAATAGAATTTCATACCTTACTCTTTATTTCATGCTTTGTTCTTCCGTATGCGTGTCCTCATCTGCCCATGCACCCACTCATTCAACTAGTATTTATGGAGGACCCAGGCCTGCTTCAGTTTGAGATCGCTTCAGTTAAGTCCAGCCTATAACAAAATACCAAGTACAACAATTCTTCTCAGCCTAGCAAACAATCAAGAAACCCCAGGCACTGGACTCCGTGGCCCTGGAAAAATGAAAAAGCTAACAAGCAGAAGAAGGGGCTTTGGGGCCTGAAGGGGGAGTGGAAAAAAAGAAACAGTTGGAGAGATGCTCTCCAGACCTAAAATAGAAATGCTGAGAGGTCGCAGCAGATTTCAATCTGCTAATCTGAAGAGTCACATTACTTTGTTCTGATACGAATCAGTGAGGCATTTTTTCATATCCGCCCATGTATTTCCATTGCCCCAGACACAGGCACCACCTCCTGACGAAGTCCATGTGCAGGTTACCTGTCGCCCACCCTGACCCCTGGAAATGAAGGGGCAGGGACAGAGGGGAGAGTGGGCAGGGTGGGGGTGTGAACAGCTCGAGACCACTCCAGCCCCTGCCCAGCTCCTGGCAGATCCCCAAGGAATGTTCGTTTCCAACCTTTGTGAGGTTATCCTCTGTATTCAAATGATAAATACAATGCTGAGGCCACTCCTGTGATGAGAAAGGGGAGGGGCTTCAGCTTTTGCCCCTATCACCTGCAACCTCCCTTCTTGACCTCATCCCCAATTTTATTTTTTTTTTCCTTTTTTTTTATATATATATGAAATTTATTGACAAATTGGTTTCCATACAACACCCAGTGCTCATCCCAAAAGGTGCCCTCCTCAATACCCATCACCCACCCTCCCCTCCCTCCCACCCCCCATCAACCCTCAGTTTGTTCTCAGTCTTCAACAGTCTCTTATGCTTTGGCTCTCTCCCACTCTAACCTCTTTTTTTTTTTTTCCCTTCCCCTCCCCCATGGGTTCCTGTTAAGTTTCTCAGGATCCACATAAGAGTGAAACCATATGGTATCTGTCTTTCTCTGTATGGCTTATTTCACTTAGCATTACACTCTCCAGTTCCATCCACGTTGCTACAAAAGGCCGTATTTCATTTTTTCTCATTGCCACGTAGTATTCCATTGTGTATATATACCACAATTTCTTTATCCATTCATCAGTTGATGGACATTTAGGCTCTTTCCATAATTTGGCTATTGTTGAGAGTGCTGCTATGAACATTGAGGTACAAGTGCCCCTATGCATCAGTACTCCTGTATCCCTTGGATAAATTCCTAGCAGTGCTATTGCTGGGTCATAGGGTAGGTCTATTTTTAATTTTCTGAGGAACCTCCACACTGCTTTCCAGAGCGGCTGCACCAATTTGCATTCCCACCAACAATGCAAGAGGGTTCCCGTTTCTCCACATCCTCTCCAGCATCTATAGTCTCCTGATTTGTTCATTTTGGCCACTCTGACTGGCGTGAGGTGATACCTGAGTGTGGTTTTGATTTGTATTTCCCTGATAAGGAGCGAAGCTGAACATCTTTTCATGTGCCTGTTGGCCATCTGGATGTCTTCTTTAGAGAAGTGTCTATTCATGTTTTCTGCCCATTTCTTCACTGGGTGATTTGTTTTTCGGGTGTGGAGTTTGGTGAGCTCTTGATAGATTTTGGATACTAGCCCTTTGTCCGATATGTCATTTGCAAATATCTTTTCCCATTCTGTTGGTTGCCTTTTAGTTTTTTTTTGTTTTTTTTTTTTAATTTTTTTTTTCAACGTTTTTATTTTATTTTTGGGACAGAGAGAGACAGAGCATGAACGGGGGAGGGGCAGAGAGAGAGGGAGACACAGAATCGGAAACAGGCTCCAGGCTCTGAGCCATCAGCCCAGAGCCCGACGCGGGGCTCGAACTCACGGAGCGCGAGATCGTGACCTGGCTGAAGTCGGACGCTTAACCGACTGCGCCACCCAGGCGCCCCGGTTGCCTTTTAGTTTTGTTGGTTGTTTCCTTTGCTGTGCAGAAGCTTTTTATCTTCATAAGGTCCCAGTAATTCACTTTTGCTTTTAATTCCCTTGCCTTTGGGGATGTGTCGAGTAAGAGATTGCTACGGCTGAGGTCAGAGAGGTCTTTTCCTGCTTTCTCCTCTAAGGTTTTGATGGTTTCCTGTCTCACATTTAGGTCCTTTATCCATTTTGAGTTTATTTTTGTGAATGGTGTGAGAAAGTGGTCTAGTTTCAACCTTCTGCATGTTGCTGTCCAGTTCTCCCAGCACCATTTGTTAAAGAGGCTGTCTTTTTTCCATTGGATGTTCTTTCCTGCTTTGTCAAAGATGAGTTGGCCATACGTTTGTGGGTCTAGTTCTGGGGTTTCTATTCTATTCCATTGGTCTGTGTGTCTGTTTTTGTGCCATCATCCCCAATTTTAAACTCCCCCTGAGTTACAGGAATTATCTACTGGAGTACTAATATTATAAATATCACCACTACCCTCCCTCAAAAAAAAAAAAAAAAATCCCAGCACATGTCCACTCCACCACATTTCCAAGTAGATAGTGTCATGAGCTTTTTCTTGACACTGTTAAATAATTTTATAAATATACACGGCTCTCAATTATTCACGGGAAGATAGATAAATAAGTTTTGAGAAAACCTACCAGGATTCTTTCAGCTATTGGTTTCACTTTCCTGCGCCCAACACACAGTTGATAACAAGAAGAGTCACTTTTCGTCACATTCCCTTTCTCCTAATGGTCAGGCCAATAAATACCGTAATGATCAAAGTGCAGGCAGCACAGAGAACTCCAAAAACAAACAAAAAAAACCCCACAGGTCACATCATCTGGAATTATCATGAGGACACAGAACCAGAAATAAGTCTTGCCTCATGAAGGCCAACTCTCTCCTCGCTCACTGCTCCTGAAATGTGTTTTATGTATTGGGTTGTGGTACCCTAGGACCTTATTCATTTGCTATGAAGACCAGTTTAAGCTTTTTGCCTAAAACGAGAGGAGGTTTGTATCTCTGATACCATCTTGCAGTTAATTAGAGCCTTGTTCAGCAGTTCCAGAATCTTCATTGCACTCCTAGTCTGTAAGCGGCTCTGGACCTCCAGGACACAGCACAAGTGAGACACAGTTCCACCTTTATGGGGTTTAGGACATAGCTGCAGTCCTTAAATACAGAAATAGCCACTTGATTACAGTTGTGACATAGTTTTTTCAAAATACACCTTGTGAAAACCATTTCCTTTCAAGACTTGCAGTGAGGAAGGAGAGAGAACGTCAGCAGTGAGGCAGGCACATGCACACAGGGTAACATATCACTTTGGGGCCTGTCTGAAAAGGAACCTTCTACCTAATTCTTTTAAGTTTATTGATTTACTTGGAGAGAGAGGGACAATGCGTGCACACAAGCAGGGGCGGGGCAGAGAGAGAGAATCCCAAGCAGGCTCCATGCCATCAGCACAGAGCTCTACGCGGGGCTCAATGCGGGGCTCAAACCTATGAACCGTGAGTTCATGACCTGAGCCGAAATCAAGAGTTGGATACTTAACTGAGTCACCCAGGCACCCTTAATTCTTTCTTGTACCCTGAGAAAGTAACATGAGTTTTGTATCCCAAGGCACCTATGCGAGATGCACAAAATTATGTTAAACCAAAATATTGTAGAAAAGTCTTCAACCGTCGCACAACATTTCAGTGAGTCCCCCTGTGCACAGCCCCACATTATGAAGGAGGCATTTGGCCTGAGGCTTGTCCTGGATGTCATCCTTCTGTAGCTCCTGTCAACACCTTGTTCTAACCCCCTCTGATGTCCTCCAAGCTCTACCCACCTCCACCCACCACTGGACACCTACTCCCAAGCTCATTTCTATGAGGATTCGAGGAGGATTGCAGGAGACTAAGAGAAATCTTTCAGATTCTAGAAACTAAAATGATAAAATGATGTCTGCTTGACCCAACAAACCCTGCCTTAGGTAGAGAGACCTCCAAACTGTTGTGCAACCCTAGCCCATGGAGAGAAATGGGTCCACTTTCTGAGTTCTCCCTCACATGTGTGCAACCTCTTATTTCTGTCTGTGCTTATTTCTAGCACACTGGCCTCTGGAAACACCTAAGGTGACAGGGAAACATGTGAAGCTATTTTATTTCATTTTATTTTATTTTATTTTATAGTCAAAAACTTTATTTTAAAAATCATCATAAGCAAAATTAAGTTGGGAAAAAGAATTTGTAATATACGTGACAAAGGACTAATAAAATAAGGGGGAAGTAGGGAAAGGGGCCAAGGGTATGAAAAGAACTCAGGGGAGAAAGAATACCAGTTAATCAATAAATATCTTGAAAGATGCTCATTCTCAGTATTGATTGCAAAATAACTTAAACTGTGGCACATCCACACCATGGGATACTCAGAAGTAAAAAGGAATGAGAGGGGCGCCTGGGTGGCGCAGTCGGTTAAGCGTCCGACTTCAGCCAGGTCATGATCTCGCGGTCCGGGAGTTCAAGCCCCGCGTCGGGCTCTGGGCTGATGGCTCAGAGCCTGGAGCCTATTTCCGATTCTGTGTCTCCCTCTCTCTCTGCCCCTCCCCCGTTCATGCTCTGTCTCTCTCTGTCCCAAAAATAAAAATAAACGTTGAAAAAAAAAATATTTAAAAAAAAATAAAAAGGAATGAGAATGAATTCTCAACACATGCAATAATCTGGATCAATCTCCAGGGAATTATGTTGTGTGAAAAAAGCAAATCCCAAAACGTTGCATACCTTATGATTCCATTTGTGTAACATTCTTTTTTTTTTCCATAGTTGTATTGAGATGTAATTCACATATCTCACATTTCATCTGAAACGTTAAAGCCAGCGTGGCTTTTTTTTTTTTTTTGTATATTCACAGTTTCACAACTATTACTGCAATCTAATTTGAGAACATTTCCATCACCCCAAAAAGAAACACTACCTATTAGCAGTCGCCCACAGTGACCACCCTGCTGCCCAAGCCTTAGACAACCACCAGTCTACTTTCTGTCTTTATGCGTTTGCCTATTCTGGACATTTCTTGTAAATGGAATCATGCACCATGTGGTCTTTTGTGATTAGCTTCTTTAACTCGGCACATTTTCAAGGTTCCTGCATTCTGTGGCATGCATCAGTACTTTCCTTTTAGTACCATTCCAAAATGTCACATGTAATCAACAACCAATTCTCTAATTCTCTGATTCTTTGATCTTCTGATACCAGCTGGGTATCCTACAGTTCAATTCTGACACTAACTACCCAAATGTAGCATCAGACTCCACAGGTTTTTATTTTTATGGATGTACTGCCATTTATTTATTAAGTTTAAAAAAATTCTAGTATAATTAACATAGTGTCATATTAGTTTAGGTGTACAATATAGTGATTCAACATTTTTAATGTTTATTTATTTTTGAGAGACAGAGAGAGAGAGAGAGAGAGAGCATGAGCAGGGGAGAAGCAGAGAGAGAGGGAGACAGAATCTGAAGCAGGCTCCAGGCTCTGAACTGTCAGCACAGAGTCCCATCTGGGGCTCAAACTCACGAACCGAACCGTGGGATCATGACCTGAGCTGAAATCTGATGCTTAACTGACTGAGCCACGAGGTGCCCCAGTGATTCAACAATTCTATACGTTACTCAGTGTTCAGCACAATAAATGTAGTCTTATTCCCCTTCACCTACTTCACCCCTCCCCTCACTCACCTTCCCTCTGGTAACCAATTTGTTCCCTGTTATAAGAGTCTGCCCTTTTGTTTTTCTCTTTTTCCACGTGAAGCCATTTTAAAACAAAAACCACATCTAAATCTGCAGCCTCTGTCAGGACACCAAACTCAGATCACAGATTATTGGAAAAAACGTATTCATTTAACTCTGCTATGGCTTTCTTCTCATCCTTCGACTGGATACTTTAAAGTGATACAGAATCAGGGGCGCCTCGGTGGCTCAGTCAGTTGGTTAAGTGTCTGACTTTGGCTCAGGTAGCGATCTCGTGGTTCACGGGCTCAAGCCCCACATTGGGCTCTGTGCTGACAGCTCAGAGCCTGCAGCCTGCTTCACGGATTCTGTCTCCCTCTCTCTCTCTCTGCCCCTCCCCTGCTTATACTCTGTCTCTCTCTCTCTCTCAAAAATAAATTAAAAAGAAAAAAATTTAAAGTGATACAGAATCAGTCTTGTCCCATACACACACACACACACACACACACACACACTCACTCACTCACTGTCCTTATATGACCTTGACATGATTTCCTTTTAACAAAGACTCTCCAGGAAGAGAATCTAATAAGTACCATGAGGCGTTATCTTCCGGAATGATCACAACTGCCTCCTGATACCATAGGACGCTGGTATTTTGAATTGTGAAATAATGTAAACCAGATTTTCAAAGTTAAACATACACCTTTTAGGCAGCCTAAGCGGTATCATCTGTACCCTCTCTTCCTGATGAGAGGAATTTGTAGCTCAGGACCTCATCCCACACATTGTCGTGTTAACCCACGGCAATCCTGTAGCTGGAAGCAGGGACCCAATGAAAGAGGGGGCCGAAATACAGAATAGAGAACTGAACTGAATCACATCTAGCAAACAGACTTCCCCTTTCATGTTACACTGGGGCCTGTTGTTCCTGTCCTTCTATCTATCCTAGTGCGATAATATTTTCCATCAGGCCTCACGGTGCCAGAATCCTTCTCATCACATGCACATCTTCTCTGTTCTGCAGACTTGCATTTACATTTCCCGTGCTCCAGTTTTACCAGTCTTGTTCTACACAGTTGGCTTTATCTTCCGGTGTGTCACCCACAGACCCACACGGGAACTAGTTTTGTGATCTACCATGCTCCAAAGCCCAAAATGTTTAAAGGAGGAAGGGATGACACTCCATGGAGTTATAGGCCAAATATGCACTGGAGACGTCTATCGGCTTCATCAAGAGTCTGGACACCAGGTGAGGCGCCAGACCAAGAGTGATCATGAAGATCTCATGCTCCGACTTAAACCCACTTGTGGCTGCCCAGTGTGGCCAGAAAAAAATTCCACTCCTTCCATGGCCTACAATCCCTGCATGGCACGGCCTTTACCTTCATCTCCAGTTGCAATTCACATCATATATCATTTCTCTCTTCATGCTCAAACCACTCTGGCCTCTCCCCTACTCCTTTCACATAAGCTAAGCTGTATCTTGCCTCAGGGCCTTTGCGCTTGCTCTTTTCTCTGTCTAGAATGTTCTTCCCACTGCTTTTCAAAAGGCTAGGACTGCTTTTGTCTTGGATCTCAGCAATCCCCTGGTTACCCAGTCTGAAGGCGCCTCCCTACCCTAACTCAGTTACTCTCGATTCCATCACCTTGCTGATTTCCTTTAGTTTACTTATATTCCTTTTTTTTTTTTTTTAACATTTATTTATTTTTGAGAGAGAGAAAGCACAAGCAGGGTTGGGGCAGAGAGAGAGGGAGACACAGAATCCGAAGCAGGCTCCAGGCTCTGAGCTGTCAGCAAAGAGCCCAACGCGGCGCTCAAACCCACAAAACCACGAGATCATGACCTGAGCTGAAGTCGGACGCTTAACTGACTGAGCCACCCAGAAGCCCCTAGTTTACTTATATTTCTGAAATAATATAGTTTTTTTTTCCATAGTAGCTGTATAGTACATATTTGCATGACAATTAATTGCTAAATTAACTTGTGTTTCTTCTCTATTTCTCTTTCCCTTGTTCCATAAAAGTAGCCAAGTCAAACTCTTGCTTTTCAAATCTTTTTTTTTCAAAAACCTTTTTTTTCAAAATTTTTCAAAGTTCAAAAGTGAAGTTTCTAGCAAGATATTTTCCTTCCTGATGTTATTCCCTAAAACCTGAGTTCATTGAAGGTATTAGCTAAGTGCCCTTAAAGACAACAAAGGGATATAGGTAAAAATTAACTGACATTGGCAAAAAGAGATGGAATGTGGCAGGGATAGCTGACCTGCCACCTAAGATTCATATTCCTTTTCCATGGTGTAGACGTGGTGCTGGGAAGTGGCTGCTTAGCCAAGAACTCCATTTCCTGGACACCCTTGCAGCTGGGCAAGGCCATGTGAATAGTTCTCATCAATAGAAAGTGAGAGGAAGTATTGCGTGTCCCTGTCTGGCCAAGGGCTTCATATTCCATGCTCTTTTCTTCCTTCCACATGGTGGGGAACAAAGGACTTTGAGTCCCTGGAAGATGGCGAATTTGTAAAATGGAGACAGCTGGGGGCCCTGAGTCAGTGCCTAGAGGGGAAATGTCCAGCCAGAATAAATGCATTCAACATTGCAGGAGGAAAAAATATATATTTATTATGTTAAACACTGAGATTCATGAGTGTGTTTCAATAGCTGTCCACCATGGCAAGTTGGCTGAGCCTGGGAGACACAATGAGAGTGGGCAGGACTCACCATCCCCTGGTGACAACGTCCTGTGGACATGACAAGGCAAGGTGTGTGTGTGTGTGTGTGTGTGTGTGTGTGTGTTATAGCTAGAAAGTCTGGACTTTATGCCCAGGTCTCACTATTTGCAATTAGAGGCCTTTTACTGGTCTTCCAAGTACCCTCACCATAAGCCTTCTCCATTCTGGTGTAACCCTGATAAGGAAAGGGGCCTCCCGAACAACTGAGATTACATTGCCAGTAGTCTGGAAGATGAGAGCTCCAAAACAAATTTAAATTAATTTTTCAAAATAAACATATAATATTCTTTACTTGTCTAAATTTTTGGACTGAAATTTCTATCTGTTACATCCGTTGAATAAATGAACAATTCCATAGTCACAAAGACTAAAAAGCAAAAACAAAACACTCTTAACCAAAAAAGTATAAAATTAATGAAATTCAGCTCATCACCACTCATCCAATGCCACAGCAGGGAGAATCTGCTGATTGAAGCAAGCATGTTGGGGGTGGGGGGGGAGGTGCAAGATGGCGGTACAGGAAGATCCTGAATTTACCTCCTTCCACAGACACACTGAATCCACAGATACACACAGAACAGTTTCCTCCCGAAACCTAGCTGAGCAGCTGCATCATATCAGCAAACAACCAAAGAGCTACATAAAGGTAGGTAGGATAGGCTGAGACCCTGTATTACCATAAACCGCACCCATGGTTAAGCAACCCTCAACTGGGAGGGAAGTCAAAACCCAGAACTATTCCCTGCGAAGTGAAGAGTTTGTACCCCACGTTGGGCACTTTGTAAGACCTTTACCTGGGAGACAAATCCCCAAAACATCTGGCTTTGAAAACCAATAGTACACACATCCGAAGGACCATCTGGAAAGACTGAAAGGCTATAACAAACCGAGAAATGCTTCTTAAAAGGTTTGCATGCAGACCTACTCACTCCAGAGCCCAGTGCAGGAGCGGCCATTTGAAAAACAACCAGACCTTAAGTCAAAGAGATTCACCTGCTGATCTTAAAGCCTCTGCCTGAGGGGACAGAGCCTACTGGGATACTCTCTGGGATGGAGGCCCAGGCGGGCACCATTTTTTCCTGCTCTCCCTCTACCCTACTAAAGCCCATGGGGCTTCTTTTTTCTTTTTTAATTCCAGACTTATTTTTCTTTACCTTGCAAATAGCAGGTGCCACCTTTTTTTTTTCTTTTTTTCTTTTTCTGCAGAAGCTTCCATCTTCATGCTCTTCCTCTGACATGCTCCACAAAACCAGTATCTCCTCAAGGGGAGCTTTTACACACGTCTGGTGACCCCATTTTTGAAGCTGTAGCTAAGGGGACACCCCTTATCGTCTGACTCTGGAGGTGGGGGGTAGGGGTTTGTGTTCCTGGGTCCCGTGCAGCTACCGCCCCCAGGGCTCTGCACAAAGGGCTGAAACACACCCTCAATCTGTACAAGAGGCCTGTTAGCTTCTCCTGGAGCTTCAGACTGAGGGGCCGACTTCAGGTTTGGCACACAATCTGGGGGCTACTGAGGAGAAAATGCAGACTGGCAGATGCCATTTTTGTGCTCTCCCTCTGCCTTGCTACAGCTCACAGGTGTCTCTCAGAAAGGAGCTTCTATGCTAATTTGAGCCCCACTATTTGTGACAATAGCCTAGGGGACACCTGGTGGTCAAATCACCTGGTCTAGTGGCCACAGGGCTTACACTTGTTATCCCACAGGGCTGTATATATATTGCATACTTCAAAAGCTATTGCCCGAGAATCTGGCTTCCAATCAACCCGAACCTAGGTGCTGAGATCCTCCCATTTGGGATGTGGTCAGGTTTGGCCATATCCTCAACAACTGGGAGCTATTAAAAATAAAATAGGCTGCTTAGACAATCACAAGGATTCAAGAAACAACCAAGAACTAGGGCAAAGTTGAACAATACGTTTCATTGCCTACATGAGGCCACTCTTTCGAGACTGGGAGAGGGAGCAGTTTCATCTAATACATAGAAACACACACAGAGAGTCGAGCAACATGAAGAAACAGAGGAACATGTTCCAAACATCAATCAATCAATAAAACAAACCTCAGGAAAAAAGCCTTAATGAAATGGACAGAACTGATTTACCTGATAGAGTTCAAAGTAATGGTCATAAAGATGTTCTCCCAACTTGGGAGAAGAATGGATGAGGCAAGTGTATTGATGTCTTTTAAACATCTTTACCTGTATGCCTGACACACACTATGCAATTATTTAACAAATATTTATGGGGCACTTCCTACGTGCCAAGCACTTCTTTACAAGTTTGTGCAAAGCTAACAACAATACCTCCCCTACAAAGCTTAGACTCATACAATAGTATTGTTTTTAGAATAAATTGAAGTACAGGGGTGCCTGGGTAGCTCAGTCGGTTAAGCATCCGACTTGGGCTCAGGTCATGATCTCACTGTTTGTGAGTTCGAGCCCCGTGTTGGGCTCTGTGCTGACAGCTCAGGGCCTGGAGCCTGCTTCGGATTCTGTGTCTCCCTCTCTCTCTGCTCCTCCCCCGCTCATGCTCTGTCTCTCTCTCTTTCAAAAATAAATACAAACATTAGAACAAATTGAAGTACAGAACTGATAAGATGATAAGACTTGGGTAGATCAGTAGTAACTTTCCAATATTACATAAAAACAATCCATGTTACTTTTTAATCATGAAGTAAAAGCTCTAATTGCCAAATGGAATGTACTATTTGTGTATAAATAAAAGCCAAACAAGACCTGTAGAAGAAGTAAACATTAAGGAAACTTGACATAGACAACATGAATTGTTGCTGCTGTTAGGTACAATAAAAATAAAATACATAAAGGGAAGCACATTTCGAAGACCGTTTTGACGGGGAAAAAAGTAACTAAATGAAAAAATCTCTGTTATAAAAAGTCAGCTTTCTTTGAAGTGCAGAGTTTGTACCCCACATTGGGCACTCTGTTCTGAGGGGGGCTGAGAATCCTGTGTCAGTTAAGAATGTTTCATACAAAGGCTCTACAACCGCCAAAAGGGGCAGGGGTCTGGGGGGGGGGGGTGGAATGTCCAAGGGAAAATCAACCAACCTTTCCAGAAGGCCAAGGTCATGAGTGTTCACAGTAGACCACTCCCAAAGGGAGAGAAAGGAAATTTAAATCAAAGCAGAAGAGCCCTGGGGGCAGAGCACAGCAGCCTCCAGAGTAAGAAGGTGTCTGATTAAGAACAGAAGTACCTTGATGGGGTGCCTGGGTGGCTCAGTCGGTTACGTGTCTGACTTCAGCTCAGGTCATGATCTCACAGTTCGTGAGTTGGAGCCCCGCGTCAGACTCTGCGTGGACAGTGCAGAGCCTGCTTGGGATTCTCTCTCTCTCTCCCTCTCTCTCTGCCCCTCCCCTGCTCAGACTCTATCTTTGTCAAAATAAATAAATAAACTTTAAAATATAAATAAGTAAATAAATATTAAAAAAATAAATAAAGACTTCTAAGTCCACAATCTGACCAGACCCCCATGCCGAGACCAAATCCAGATTTCCAGATCGGCATCTCCACTTGAATGTCTTACACACATTTATAACATTCAAAACTGAGGCCATTATCTTCCCCCACCTAACCTGTACCTCCTCCAGATACTTTCCGTCAGTAGCCTCACTATCCACCCAGAAACTTGCAATTAACCGTGATATCTCCCCTCTTATTGCCACTTACATAAAATCGATGCCCGATTTTAGCAATTCTTCCTCTGAAATTCCTTTAACATCTGCCCACCTCTCTTCATCTCCATGGCCAACACTTACCCAATAGAGGCCAAAATTGCCCAACCCCACCCCACCCCAGGTTGCCAGGGCTCCAAAAGTCCAAAATCACTTACTAAGCCTATGCTGCCCTACTCTCTTCTAGCTTCATCATGTTCTGTCCCAGCCTTCTTCAGGTTTCTGGAAGGTCCCATCTTCTTGTCATCTCAAGCTTCACTTATGAGGCTCCTGCTGCACTGACTTCTCCCCCAAAACCATCCTCCCCAACTGGCCAACCCATTCTTCTGTCTCAGCTCCCTGTCCTCTCAACACACATCAGATGAGGTCTCTGTACTACGCTTCATTGCACACTATACTTTTCCTCCCTAGCGCTTATTATAATAAATATAATTCATTCATTGTGTATTTGTTCATTGTCTGTTTTCCCTGATAGCACGTTTCAAAAGGGAAGAGACTATGTCTGTCTTGCTCCCTGTGTGACACATAGAAGAAACGTGATAGGTAACTAAGGAATGAATGGATAAACAACTTCATTTTCACTCACTCTGGAGGATTCTCTTCTCTCTGAACCTCAGGTCTTGGCACAGCCTGTCCCCTGTGATGGCAGCAGTCCACCGTCAGCACTCCATTAGTAATAAATTTAAACAGACCCTCCGTGAATCCTTACGAATTAACCCAGAACCAATCACCACCCCACAGAACCTCAGACCAGGAGTCTGCTCCCTCATTTGGATGTCCATCTCCTGAAAAGTAATTTACGTGTAATCCATGTATACAAAGTCAGTGTTAAGGTAAGATGAACCTTCTAACTCAGAATAATGCTTGATAATTATACGGTGTTGCATACACTTTAATACATTACCCCACATCGTTTAGCTTATTATTCATAAGGGCTAAATGGCTTGTTCAAGACCTCAAAGTTAGTGATGGACCTGGCATTGGAGTCCAGTTTCCTAGACTCCCTGCCCATGGCTCTTGACAACTGGTTGAGTTAGCCCTGTGCTGAGGTCTGGGGGAAGGAAGTTTACCCAAGAAACACCCTACAGAGTGAAGAGCTCAGATGCTTAACTGGCAGAGCCACCTAGGCACCCTGCACACAGGCATTTTATTTTAATTTTTTTAACGTTTTACTTATTTTTGAGACAGAGAGAGATAGAGCATGAACAGGGGAGGGTCAGAGAGAGAGGGAGACACAGAATCTGAAGCAGGCTCCAGGCTCTGAGCTGTCAGCACAGAGCCCGACGCGGGGCTCGAACTCACGGAGCGCGAGATCGTGACCTGGCTGAAGTCGGACGCTTAACCGACTGCGCCACCCAGGCGCCCCATCACACAGGCATTTTAAACCAGAGTTTGTCCTAACTCCCCACTCCTTGGTAAGTTCCCTGAAAGTAGGAGCCGTATCGATCTAATTGCTGGAACCACAGTTTATCTCACTTGCTCAAAGGCTACAGTGTTCTATACATTTTGCAGAACTTAATGGAATTCTAACCCCTACATTAGGAACAAGTTACTAGCATAATATGCATTCATGTGATATGAAATTACAGCAGGAGCCCACAAAAATGAGCTGTCGAACTAAGCAAGATCATCTGCTTCTGCATATTAATGTTTTAAAATGTTGGGACTTCTTGTTCATTCATTTTGACATCTGCTAGCGCTTGCTGGCAGAGTAAGCCATAGTAGTGACTGAACTTAATTCCATTCATTAAGTTAACCTCTTCAGCATTTGGAAAACACCATTCTTTAATGGAAGCTGGGAAACAGACAAGTCCAATTCATGAAATCAACATTCTGAGGAAGCCTACTTTGGGATTCACAGCTGTGGAAAAGAATCCCCTGGCAATTCATCCATCAACATCTCCATTTTTGTTGGAAGTGCTCAACAAAGCCTTCTGAATGCTGTGGAAGCCAGCAGGTGACCAGAGTATACTGTATCACATACCTGGATCCCCAGAAGGAACCCTTCAAAAAGAATGATAGGTCCATGTCCTAGGTTCAAATCCTAAGCAAAAAGCAACAATGTTACGGTCTTAAGTTGTTGACCAAGTAAGTTCCACCCACTTAAGATGATAACCTCAGTCCACCCCAGTTAGAAATTCTTTTGTAATCTTCTAACCATAGGAAGGTGTGAAATTAAAGATAGAGATGAAATAACTCAAACTTATTATACTTTGATGTTAAATTTAGGATTAAGTTTTATAATCTTCAGGATACTCTGGATGCATTTGACATTTAACTGTAAAATTTAAGACTGTCTGACATTAAAAAATCTGATGGGTTTTTTTTTTTTTTTTGTAATTTCAATTTAAGATGGATATGACTAGACTTAACAGCCTGAAGGTGAATGTGCACCATTTAATTTAGCATTTATTCACTTCTTTGACAATTATTAGGCACACTCTTGGTACCTAGAACTTGAAGAATGCAAAGGAGTTAATATAGCATTTTAAAGCTGAAAGGGTCCTGTTCTAAAGAAGTTTATGTACTGGTGTTGTGGGTTGAATTGTGTGCCCAAAACTTCCTATGTTGAAGTCCTAATGCCCAGTGTCTCATAATGTGATCTTATTTGGAAATACAGTCGTTTCCGATGTAATTCAATTAGGATGAGGTCATACCAGAGTAGGGTGGGCCCTTAATCCAATGTGACTGGAGTCCTTGTAAAATAGGTAGTGCCTTAATCTCTGATTTCTAGGCTCCAGAACTGTGAGACATTAAACTTCTGTTGTTTGAAGCCACCTTGTTCATGCTATTTTCTTTTTGCAGCCCAAGCAAACAAATACAACTCGTTCTTTACCCATTGCCACTTAGCTCCAAGCCCGGCATTCCCTTTTCTGCTCTGTGATGCTGAAGCTGGGACTGAATTTTTTTTTTCCCTTACTCCCTTGTCAGCAGGCATCCAACATGGCTGTGCCAACACAAGGCATTAGGGAGAAAGTGGAAGGTAAGAAGAGGGAGAAAGGACTTCCTTGTGGTTTCCAGTTTCTGCCAGCATCATACCAACAAAAGCACAGGCCGGCTTCAGTCCCCAGCTTTTCTCTACACTCCCAACACCAGCCACACCCATGCCCCCCTCTGAGGTGCTGGTAGCTGGGCCACACCAGCCTGGCAGAGTGCCAGCCTCTGCAATCCCTCGGCAGCCAGGCTGCACCCCACCCCAGGCACAGCCCAGCCCTGCCAGGCCCCTTCCCAGAGTTTCTGCTTCTCTTCATTCTACCTCTTCCCTGCTACTTCCTGTGGGTGACTTCACCATTTCCTCTTGCTCTTTCAGGTTTCTAGCACGTGTAGAACCAACTCCTTGTACAAAACCCCTGCTATCTGAATTACCTAGCGTGGCCTTGGGCCTTCTGACTTGATCCTGACTAATTAGTTTACAATCCCCATGAAGAGACAAATGGACAAAAATTTGAAAATATAAGCAAGTCAAGATTTATAATAAATATTGTTGGTCATGGCGCAGGTAAACATTCTCAATGTGATGTTGCTGAGAATATAAATTAACTCATATTTTCTGCATGGAAGTTTGGCAGGATAGATCAAAAGATAAAATATACACAGTTTGAGCCTGAAAATCCCACTTCCAGAAATGTATCCTAAGAAACTAATCAGATAAACGCTCGAGATTTATATAGAAGGATGCTCACTGCAATGTTGCTTAAAATAGTTTTTAAAAAATCTAAAACAAAAATATCTATCAACAAAAAACTTGTCAGTTAAATTGTTTAATACATGCATCACGCACATGCACACACGCGCGCACATGCGCGCGCGCGCACACACACACACACACACACACACACACACACACACACAATGTATCCTGGGTAGCTGTTAAAATAATGTAGCTCTGGATTTCTTGACATGAAAATATACCCATGTCTCTATAGATTGTTAAGTGACAAAAACAGATTTCCAGACACCAGTTATAGCATGAAAACAAAACATGGAAATTAATTATAATTATTTTGTACCAAATGATTACTAACAGTAATTATTTCTGGGTAGTAGGAATTTAGGTGATTAGGCAAAGTGCCCATTGCTGGGGACAAAAAGAAGTGTTCTATTAATAATAGTCACAGAAATACTTAGAACACTGTTTTAATGTCAACATGTAAAACTTGAAGAGACCCAAATATATAAAAGTTGAAAATTTCAAGTATTTAGAGAAAAAAGTAATCACCTTGCATTTATATTATTTAATCCAAATTTACAAGGGCATGCATTCTATGATTTTCTCTTTTCTATTTCTCTGTCACTTTCATTTTTTTTCAAGGTGATCCTTATTTACTCAACAGCAAAAACATAATTAGCTCATCCATATGCTAGTTCTTTATTGATGTGTCTAATTTGATAGAAAAAAATGTCAACTAAAGGGGAACAGAGAGCAGTCCCTGCGGCCTGGAGTCAAAACTGCCTTAAAATACTTTACCAATCTACTGATTAAACAGCTAACAGTGTATCTGCAGCTTGGAAAGAAACAAAGAAACAACAGAATGAATTACCTCCTCAAGCAATGCAAGAGACATCCTCACCCAGCCACATGGACAATGGAATCTATAAATGACAACTGCAACCAAAATGCAAAAATGGGTATATCAAAGTCCAATGAGTGCTTTTGCTCCTTCCCTGAGTATCTGCAGCTTCCAGGCTGCCACTTCTCGGTCCTATGAATCCTCAGAATGGGCAAGAGTGCCTGCTTACTGGGAAAAGACCACCGCCCCCTTATGTGAGCCCTCATCCTCGCTCCTTAATACCATTTCACTCACAAACCCCAAGTGTATACTAGAAATCTAAAAATAGCATTGCTCGTTGGAATTTAAAGGCTCAAAACTGAAAATTTCCCAGGCTTCACTCCAGTAATATTGAAAATGCAGATTCTTTTTTCTACACCAACAGAAGCTTGGGGAATTGGGACTGAAGGCAGTGAGGTCCAGGAATCCATCTGCCACATGCTATCCTGGGCAGAAGCAGTCACTGCTATTTTGGAAGTTTCAAAATGTTTGGCAAGAGTCCTATAGAAGAACCCACTGAATGCTAACATAACACCAGAGAGATATCCAGGAACTGAAAACCACAAACCAGGCAGAATGACCCAGAGAGTCCTCAACTCACCTGTAAACAACCTTTGCAAATCAAGATATGCCAACTCACAAAAATGGGTTTTAACCAGAATCCTTTTTCTTGGTGGTAATTCACTGATCATATAAAAGAGTAAATTACCACTTTAATTCATTATTTTCCCCATCATAATTTACACAAAGTTCTCTGAATATCTCCCATGTTTAAAGCATCGTGGTAAGGCTTTGTCTCAAAAGATCTTGCCTTACAGTTTAGTGGAGGAGGAAAGAAATGCACAGAAAGTGTGCAATAAAGCATGAAAATAAAATAAATAAAAGGAAGAAGTAGAATTTCCTTATTAGCAGATGACATAATTATGTTCCTAGCAAATTCCAAGGAACTTATCTATTAACAACGATGAACAACTATTATGTCAATTAAGGGGAGAAACAAGATACAAAGTTGGTATATAAAAACCCGTTGTGCAGGCACCTGGGTGGCTCAGTTGGTTAAGTGTCCGACTTTGGCTTAGGTCATGATCTCGTGGTTCGTGACTTCCAGCCCTGCATTCGGCTCTCTACTGTCAGCACAGAGCCCACTTTGGATCCCCTTTCTCCCTCTCTGCCCCTCTCCCACTCATGCATGCTCACTCGCGTGCTCTCTCTCTCAAAAATAAAAATTTAGGGGCGCCTGGGTGGCGCAGTCGGTTAAGCGTCCGACTTCAGCCAGGTCACGATCTCGCGGTCCGTGAGTTCGAGCCCCGCGTCGGGCTCTGGGCTGATGGCTCAGAGCCTGGAGCCTGTTTCCGATTCTGTGTCTCCCTCTCTCTCTGCCCCTCCCCCGTTCATGCTCTGTCTCTCTCTGTCCCAAAAATAAATAAACGTTGAAAAAAAAAATTTTTTTTAAATAAAAATTTAAAAACTAGTTGTCCTTCTATATACTAAAAATCAACAACAAGAAAAAGAAATTTTAAAAATAATACCATTTATAATGACATAAAAATGAGATACACAGGTCTAAATTTAACAAAATACAAGCAAGAAATCTAAACTGAAAATACTGCTATTGAGATAATGAAAGGAAATCTAAGTAAATGGAAAGATATACCATATGCTTGAATTGTTAAGACACAAATTCCCCCAAATTTACCTATACACCCAACAAAGTCCCAGTTAAAATCCTAGCAGGTATTTTTTTTTTTTTTGAATTGACAAATTGACAAATTCATTCTGAAATTTATATGGGAATTCAAAGGACCCAAAATAGCCAAGACAATTTTGAAAAAGAAAACAAAGTTGGTAGGTTTAAAATTCCAGACTTATGACTTAGTATAACTTGAACAGGCACTTTGAAAGAGAAAACATCCAAATAGACAATAAGCATATGAAAATATGCTCAACATCATTGTATTCGTCATGGAATTAAAACCACATGTTTCATTAAAATCACAATGAGGGTGCCTGAGTAGCTCAGTCGGTTAAGCGTCTGACTTCGGCTCAGATCATGATCTCGCAGTTTGTGAGTTCAAGCCCCGCGTCGGGCTCTGTGCTGACAGCAAGAAGCCTGGAGCCTATTTGGGATTCTCTGTCTCCCTCTCTCTCTGCCCCTCCCCTGCTCATGCTCCATCTCCCTCTGTCTCAAACATAAATAAAACATAAAAAAAAAAATCTTTTTTAATCACAATGAGATACCACAATACATTCAATAGAATAAAAAAGATGTGTATCATCAATGATACCAAGAAGGTAGATCAACTTTCATATACTTCTGGTGAGGATGTAAAATGGCACAACTCCTTTGGAAAACGTTTTGTGGTTTCTCTGAATGTTGAACATCTGCCTAGCCTATGACGAGCAATCCATTCCCAGGTACATGTGCAAGAAAAAGGATTTGTTCAAGAATATTTATAGCATCTTTATTCATAATTGTGAAAAACTGGACACAATTCAAGTCTCCACCAGCAAGAGAATGTATAAACAAATTATTATATATTCACACAATGAAATTCTACACAGCATTTAAAAAAATAAAAAGAACACGGGCACCTGGGTGGCTCAGTCAGTTAAGTGCCTGACTTCGGCTCAGGTCATGATCTCGCAGTCAGTGAGTTCGAGCCCCATGTCAGGTTCTGTGCTGACAGCTCAGAGCCTGGAGCCTGCTGTGGATTCTGTGTCTCCCTCTCTCTCTGCCCCTCCCCAACTCACCCTCTGCCTCTCAAAAACAAATAAACGTTAAAAAAAATTGTTTTAATAAAAAGAACAAACTATGAGAGACATATAGCATGGGCGAAACTCAAAAGCATTATGTTGAGCAAAAGTAGCCAGATACAAAAGGAGTACGTGTTGTATAATGCCATTAATCTGAAATCCAAAAACATGAAAACTAATCCATGGTGATAGAAATCAGGATGGGGCACCCTGGTGGCTTAGTTGGTTAAGCGACTGGCTCTTGAATTCAGCTCAGGTCATGTCTCACAGTGCTAAGACTGAGCCCCACATCAGGCTCTGCGTGAGCAAGGAGTCTGCTAAAGATTCCCTCCCCCTCTCCCTCTGCCCCTCTCCCACTTGCACGAGTGTGTACACACACGAGAGTACGCTCTCTCTCTCACTCAAAAAAGAAAAAAATCACGACAGTCATTAATTACCTCTGGTAGCTGACAGTTGCTATTTGCTGGAAAGGAGCATAAGGGAACTTTCTAAGGTGATGGAAATTTTCTGTGTCCTGATCTGAGTGGTTGTTGCAAAGCAATATGCAAATATGAAAATGCATCAAGTTGTACAATTAAAATTTTTGCATTTACTATATGTAAATGATATCTCATTATAAAAGAAAGTACAGAAATAACCAGATGGTAGGAGGAGAAGGTTCCAGAAAAGATGTGCATATAAAAGGCTATCGGAATGGTGAAATTTCAATCCAAGGTGGCAGTGAAGGATGGGGAGGAGGCAGTGATCAGTAAAAGCTTTACATTTAAAATGACCCTTGAAAGAGGGAAATGGTTTCAATCTAAATAAATGTAGTATGAAGGTGAGAGGAAGCAAAGTATATTGTAGGAGGGAAAACATTACACACTGCCATGATCTAAGAGTTTATATTTCCTCCAACAAATTCATTTGTTGAAATGCTAGCCCACAATATGGTGAGACTGGGAGATCATAACAAATGGGATTGGTGCTCTTATCAAAGAGTCCCCAGAGAGCCCCTTGCCCCTCCACCATGTGTGGACACAGTGAGTAAGCACCCTCTGTGAGGAAGCAGGCTCTCACCACACATTGAATCTGCTGGTGCCATGATCTTGGACTTCCAGTCTCCAGAACGGTGAGAAACAAATGTTTGTTGTTTATAAGCCATCCAGCTTATAGTATTTTTGTTATGGTGGCCCCAACAGACTACAACACACATTAAGTAATGAGAATCTGAACTGAGGTAGATACAACAGGAACAGAGAAGATGTGAGTAATATTGCAGAACCAGAGTGGGGCTGACTTGCCAACTCAAAACACAGACACCAGAGCTCAGAAGAAAGATCAGAGCTAACAATGGTTAGGGAGTCCTCCTTAGTGTGGTGACATGTTACATTTGGTTAATAAGTATTTGTTGGGTGGATGGATGAATGGACAGGCAGAACGATAGCGAGAGAGAGAGAAGGAAGGAGATTGAATCAGAATATCAAGAGACATATATTAGGCTTAGCCATATAAAATTGCTGGTATTTTATCATTTTTTGACCTTCTAAAAACTGCAGTTTCATACGAGTCAGTCTAAGAGATAAAGAAAAAATAGGGATCAAGGACAGCTCTTTAGGCCACTCCTCCATTTAGGGAGAAGAAAAGCCAGAGAAAGCAGACGGGAAAACACATAATAATAAAAATAAGAATAAAAGGCTCTATGCATTTTGGCAAATATATTGCCTTAATTTAAAAATGTCTAACTGGAAAAAAACTCTTGTCTAAAGACAGGAACTGACAATTTACAGAAGATACACACAGCCAAAATGCATATAAGAAATGTTCAGCATCACAACAGAGAAACAATCATTAAAATCACGGGATACCATTCCAAACGTTTTTTAAAAAAATAATAGTATATATTTCTGGCATGGATTTAGGAAAACATTCTCACATATTTTCAATAGTCAAAATTCATAGAGACTTTCTAGAGAGCAATATATCTGTATGTATAAAATTCTTTAAGTTTTTCATATCTTGTGACTCAGTAATTTCACTTCTAGGAATTTGTCCTAGAGATTTATTATGTGCATAATTAAAAAAGCACATTAAGATATATGTACAAAGATGTTTACCATATCCTTATTTATAATAAAATAACCCAAATGTCTAATAATAAGTTAAATGTCCAATAGTGGAGAATTTAAGAATATTATATAGTTATTTTTTTTAAAAAATCATCCTTTTGGGGCGCCTGGGTGGCTCAGTCGGTTAAGCGTCCGACTTCAGCTCAGGTCACGATCTCACGGTCCGTGAGTTCGAGCCCCGCGTAGGGCTCTGGGCTGATGGCTCAGAGCCTGGAGCCTGCTTCCGATTCTGTGTCTCCCTCTCTCTCTGCCCCTCCCCCGTTCATGCTCTGTCTCTGTCTCAAAAATAAATAAACGTTAAAAAAAAATAAATAAATAAATAAAATAAAAAATCATCCTTTTATAAGGATATTTAATGCTATAGGAGAAAGGTCATCATAAATCTAATCTTCAAAATAACATTTTGAAGTTGTCCCTTTTTTGATGATGAGAAATATACATATATATATATATATATAGAATATCCAAAAGAAAATACACCAAAATCCCCACATGGCAGGATTATAATAAATATGGCTTTGTTTTTATTTTTTTATTTATTTTTTTTTTTTTTTGCTCTTTTGGTTTTCGTTTCTGTTTTTAAACAGCATGGATTGCCTATACAATTTTAAAATAAACTAAACATTATTTAAATTTTTTCTCTTAGAGACAGAACGGGTTGGGAGAGTTGGGGAGAGGAACAGAGGGGGAAGGGAGGGGGGAGAGGGGGAGAGGGAGAGGGAGAGAGAGACTCTCCAGCAGGCTTCATGCTCAGCGTGCAGCCCCATGTGGGGCTCGATCTCACCACTGACCATGAGATCATGACCTGAGCTGAAATCAAGAGGCAGTTGCTTAACCAACGGGGCCACCCAGGCACCCCAAACATTATTTATTTTAAAAAAATACATGGCTCTCCAGCTGTCAGCACACCAGGCAGCCCAGAGGGCATGCGTCTGTGCCACAGGCACATCTCTTTAAAGGACTGCACAGAGATAGGTTTACCATGAAGCCAAAGAAGCAAAGACACATTCTGAGGGCACACAGGCTTTTCTGGAAGTCTAGGAGGAAGCCTAGTAGTGTGCCTACAGGCCACTTGTTTTTATTTTTACTTTTGCATTTATAAGCTATAGCAGCAGCAACGGGTTCCAACCGCGGTCGCCTTCCACCGCCAATTCTCCTCCATCATACTTTGTCTCACAGCAGGTGGCGCTGGAGTTGCCCTGCACATTTTGGAGATCTGAGTAAGAGGAAATTAAGTTGCTACACATTTAGTCTGAAGCTTCATAGGGCACATTAGTGAGGTCTGTGATCATTTCCAGGTATAGCTGAGTTATTGCTTGATGTCCCAGGGGAGTTCTGGTTGTCAGGAATGTTCCTACCACCCACTGTGCCGACTACCCAGTATCATTTCATAAAAGTGCAAGGCCAGAGGAGATGAACATGTCCTGAAATGCAAAGCACTGGAAGAAACAAGGTTTGAAATGCACGGAGGCAGAAGCTCATCTATGGGAAAGATCTTCCAATCATCCGAGGTGTAGCAGACAGTTCACCTCTCATTGACCTCTGTCCTCATTTTTCAGGATTCTAGAAGACTATAGAAGTACCAAGGCAGAGGGTAAACTAATTAAACAGATTTAAGTGGGCAAAAAAAGGCAGCAGAAGGACAACCTGAGGTCCACAGGTTGCTTCCCGAGTTGTGATTCACCCATCTGGACAAATTCCTGTTCCAATCTGTAATAGTTCTCCCTGTCTATTACCTCAGAAGTTCCTGACCTACGTGTGACAACTCTGAAACCCTAAGAGTCTGACCTAACTTCCTGTTTGGCACATCTACTTCCTTCAAGATCATAATCCTTGTACCCCAAAGCTAGATCGGTGAACTGTACCCTTTCTCATTGGTCTCTAGGTCTCACGAATTAGACTTGGCCTTCAACCCTCATTGAACTTTATCAGCAACTGTCATGGCAGTTCTGCAAAAATTCCTTAACCTCTGCCTATGGCATATTGACTTCCACAAAACATTCATTATCTATGTGTACGTAGACTTATACCTATCTCTACAAACGACTTGAAGCTTATAAAAATATATTCAATAAACTAGAATAAGGTCATTTCGTCAATTATGGGCATACAAGCTGTGAATCTTGTTTTACTACTTCACCATTCCACATGCACGGCTTTCTTCCACAGGTCGTAAGATGGCTGCTGTATCTCTACACATCATGGTTACATTCCAGGGAAAGGAAGAAGGGAAAGATATAGCACCACAGACTTCTGCTTATCTCTTTTGGGCAGAACTAAGTTCCATGGCCGCCGTTAGCTGTTAGGTAGCTGAGAAATTGAGTTTTTAACTGGGCCCACTGCTGCTCTGAAAAAAATCAGGGGTCTGTTAGTAAGAAAGAAGGGGGATGCATAGCAAGTAGGGAACTAATAGCAAGTGCCCCCCCAAGAATCCAGGTACAAACCAGGTAGATGTCACCAAAAGTTTGTGTGGTCCAAAAAATCTTTCCTTATGTTATGAATATGTATATAATATTACATATTTATATAATACTATATGATTATGCAAGCCTCCTAAAAAATTAAAATTATAATAACCTAAATAATTACTTACAGAACATCTTAGGGCTCTCATTTTCTTCTTTATTTCTCCCTTCCGAAAGTTTCCCCTCCTTATTTAAACCAATAATAAACTCTTAACGATAAACTTAATGAAAATTTGGCAATGTGTATCAAGACTCATGAAGATGTTCCTGGTTTTTTTAATATTTATTTATTTTTGAGAAAGAGAGACAGAGAGGCGGAGCATGAGTGGGGGAGGGGCAGAGAGAGAGGGAGACACAGAATCTGAAACAGGCTCCAGGCTCCACACCGTCAGCACAGAGCCTGACGCAGGGCTCAAACCCACAAACCATGAGATCATGACCTGAGTTGAAATCAAACGCTCAACCGAATCAGCCACCCTGGCGCCTCAGAAAGTGTTCCTGTTTTGACCCCCAATTAGGGTGGCCAGATTTAGCAAACAAAAATTCTGAATACCCAGTTAAATTTGAATTTCCAATAAAAATGAACACTTTTTAAGTATATAAGTATGTACCAAATATTACATGGGACATACTTATACTAAAAACCTATTCATGGTTTATCCAAAATTCCCATGTTGCTGGGAATCCTATGTTTTACGTGGCAATCTTATCCATATTACCGCCCTAAGATTTTATCCTAAGGAAATAACATTAAAAAAAGGACAGGACCCCTGCAGTGACAGAATAGTGGAAAACTAGAAACAAAGTAAATGCTCTGAGAGAAAAGTAAATAAACCGTTGGCATTCTAATCTATGGAATAGTACTCAGAAAAATAAAACTATTAAATTATTAAAAATTATAGAAGAGTACGCAAGTTTTGTGTATGCTAGAATGAAAATTCTAAAAATGCATATAAATAGTAGAAAGACCAAAAAGGAATATAGAAAGAAAAAAGTTGTGTTTATTAGGAAAGATTTGGCAGGTTTCCCTCCTTCTCAGCTTTTAAAATATCTTCATAATCATTGCCAAATATTCTGCTAGGAGAACCCCTGGTGAATTATCAAGTTAAGCTGAGTGACCGGAGAGGTTTGCAGATGAGGAAAATCAGTCTCATTTTTCCCAGAACAGTGCCGAGCCACCTGCCTTCTAGGTCATTGCTTGGCTGGCTCGAACAGAATGCCTCCCTGAAGAAAAATGTAGGGGTTGGAGCGGAGAAACGGGATAAGATTTGAAGGGCCGTGTAGCATTTGCCACATTTCAAGGGCATTAAACTCAATAATCTAAGTGAGAAAGGTCAACTCTATTATCCACAGTTATAGAGAGAAATAGAAACTCAAAACGACTTGCCAGGGAGAATATATCCTCTCACAGGGAGGAGAATCGAGGGGATGGGCATGAAATAATACCTGCATTCATCTAAGAGGCGTTTGTACTGAGTAAGCACTTTGGCTGTATTTCTGAGCATGTCCCTCTCACGCTGGTGAACAGGTAACTGTAATCATATACAATGAAGGGCATGCTTTCCTTTTTCAAGAATACGTGCTTTGCAGTTTTTCTAATGGTGATGATAGGTTTGTACGATCACCTACTACACAGTTCACCCCGCTCTGCTTGTGGCCCACCCACAGCTCACATCTGCACAGCTGGCCAGGAGGGAAGATTCAGGGCACAGAGTGAAGCAATGCTAAACCAGTTTCCCCAAACACCACCCCCCCCCCCGCTTCCATTAGAGGGCATCCCTGAAATCACGTCAGGTCTCTTAATCAGCATCTGCTCACAGCATTCCTGAACTTAAGTAACGCTCTATACTCCTTCTCTCTCTCCTTTGAGGGCAACTGTTCATCTAGACTCCTAGGATGCGTTAGCAGTATTTGGGTGAAAGACTTATTCTGCCAATGTACATGAGATCGAAAGGATCATTTCACCACTGCCTGGAGAAGAGTCAACTGGTGATGGCCCCATCCTGTGGTTCTTCCACAGGATGAGTTGGGGTTATGGATGCTGGATTGCATCCATGAATGTGGACATGGAAAGGAAACTTTTTCAGGCAGGGCCAAGAAAAGGAAAAAAGACAGAAACACGGGAAGAAATACAGGTCCTGGTGGTACTAAGAGCCTCTAAGATCCTTTGGAAAGTAAAAGGTAAGATAGACCTAGTAATAAGTCTATAAAAATGACATAAATTAAAAGAAAGCTATCATAAAAGAGAAAGAGAGTGAGAAGCAGTATCTTTGGAGTAGGTCAACAAAATTTCAGTTACATTTTAGGCAGGTTTTAGAATCCCCACCCTGTCCTTTCCCCTTCTCAAGATACCTGACTCTGCCCACAAAAGTCAATGGACCTCAGCACGCTTCACACCCCATTCGCTTTGGCCGCTACTGATTGGGCCAGGAGTACTTGGCAAACTTAAAGGGGACCGACTCATTGGTGGGCTTGATATCAACTGAATTCACGATCTTGGGAATTTGACCTCCTCAGTCTTCTTAGCTGGCTTCCCCCCACTACCCCACCTCTAGGTGTCAGAGTGCCCTAGGGATTAGTGCTGGGCCTCCTTCTCTGCCCTAGTGATCTCAGCTGGACCCCTGGTGAGAAGTAGCTCCCAAACTCAGATCATCAGTCCCCACCTCTCCCATGCTCCCGATTTAAATATTCAAGCAACTGCTCGATACCTCTATCTGCATGTCTAGTATGCACGTCACAGCTGAACACATCCAAAATACAAATTTAATTTCTCCCCTTAGACCTGTTCCTTTCCCAGTCCTCCCATGGTGCCAAAAGTCAATGCCACACAGCTAGTTCCTCTGGAAAAAAACTTAGTCATTAACCTTGATTTATCTCTTTCTCAACACCCCACAACCTGCAATGTCCCTAAACGGTCACTTCTCGCCAGCCCCACCACCACCCACCTGGCGCAGGCCACCACCATCTCTCGTTGGATTCCCGCAGCAGCCACGTGCATGGTCTCCTGGCTTCCACACTGGCCCCTTTACATTCTGTTTTGCACACAGCCACCTCGGTGATCTTTTAAAAATGTGAATCAGATCACGTTAACTCCACTTAAGACTCTTCCGATGGCTTTCCATCTCACTTAGAAAAACTCCAAACTTCTCAGTCCCTTGCTGAGATGCCCCACTCCCCACCTCCCACCACTTGACCCCTCATTCATTAACTCGTGCCACTATGGCTTCTTGCTGTTCCTTTTACCCGTTACTTTCATTCGTGACCCAGGGCCTTGACACACGCTGATCCCTTTGCCTGGGCTCGTGTCTCCTAAATCTCGACCTTGCTGGCTCTGCTCTTTATCCAAGTCGATTCAAATACTACCTTCCCCCCTTTCTTTAAAGTGGCCCAACATCCCCCATCTCCATCACCCTCTATCCCATCATCTTATTTTTTTTATTTTTTATTCGTTCATCTATATGTGAAAAGGTACTGTTCACTCATTCATTTGTTTGTTTCTTTGCTGTCTGACCTTCCCGCAGGGGACAAGACTTAAAACAGGCTCTGGAGCACTGTAGGCACTCATTAATACTTGTTAAAGAGATGCACGTGACTCTTAGAGCCTATAGACAGTCAGTGGTAACTGCTAGACTTCATGGGTCATAAATGCTCAAGGTTGGGGGCCTTACTGAACCTAGGGGAAGAAGTCTCAAAGGTGAAAGGAGCTGGGCAACTCGACCACAGCTTCAGCTTTGGTTTCCAGTCATTTTCCTGCAGCGGCTCCCAGGTAGCCTGGCTGCCTTCCAGTGCCTGTGTTTGGGAATTCACCTGTTGTATCCTTCGCTCCTTTACCTGAGCTAGCTTCAGGGAGCATCAGTTTCTTGCACACAAACTGCACTTGGTACCAGCTTAGAGGAGAGACTGCAATGCTGCAAGCTGCCTGTCGTTTGTTCCTTTTCTAACCCTACGTAGGTAAATCACCCTCTGAGGAAGTGAGCTGGACAGAGAGGATACTCTCCACAACCGCAGCATTTCTCCATTTTATAGGGAGAGAAACGGAGAACCAGAGGTGTAGGCGTCTTTCTCATGACAGCCAGCTAGTTCCTGGTAAAGTTAGAATTTCAAGATAGGAAGGATTAACTCTTCCTCTCATGAAAGATGATCTCCAGGGGCGCCTGGGTGACTCAGTTGTTTGAGCGTCCGACTTCAGCTCAGGTCATGATCTCACAGTTCGTGGGTTCGAGCCCCGCGTCGGGCTCTGTGCTGACAGCTCAGAGCCCGCAGCCTGCTTGGGATTCTGTGTCTCCCTCTCTCTCTGCCCCTCCCCTGCTCATGCTCTGTCTCTCTCTCCTTCAAAAATAAATAAACATTAAAAAAATTAAAAATAAAATAAAAAATAAAAAAAAAGAAAGATGATCTCTATACCTAGTGCATGGAACCCACTCTTCTGAAGACGATCACAGCATGACAGCCTTCGCTTTCCACAAAAGGAGGTATATAAACAATTCTGCCATCCTGAACACAATTTTCATGAAATAAGGCGTTGAAGTTACAACTGTGCATTCTTTGAAAGGTTAGGAGCGTAACAGCAAAGCGCCCTATCTATAGCAACAACCGCTGCTGTTTTAACAGCCCTTTTCTCACACACCTCCTACAGCTAATCCCTTGACAGCTTTAAATGATTATTAACTGCAATGCATAATTAATAAATTGGATTACTTTCCCTTTGCACATCTGAACATATAAAGCAATCTGCCAACATTTAAGGAAATCCCTTCATGCCACGAGGCGTTAAATCATATTTAAGGAAGTGAGAAATTAAGACACAGGATAATAGCAAACTTGCCCAAATATTATAAAGCACATCCAGCAAAGTGCCACAGCAACGAGGCGGGGCTACCGATTCTACTGCCGCCAATTGTTCAGGCCTTGTCAAACAATGGCAGAGACCTGATTGCAAACACACAGCCATTCCGCTGCACTTCTCAGGCCTTTTAAATAAAAATAGATCCCTGCTGCCACCCACCTTCTTTAAAAAAAAAAAAAAAAATCCGCCCAGGAAACATAATTCATCTCTCTTCCAATGACTTCACACAAAAGGTTAATGGCACGGTGTATTATCAGCAGTCAGCAGTGTTTGCTATTTTCACTTCTCACCTAAGAGTTCCATTATTCCGAACAATCCCAAGCAAATACCTTTATTTAAGCCACCCCCGACCGACCTTTATAGCCTAATACTAGGTTCATCTTGACAGCTTCATTTCAAGGCCAGCCCGCAGAATTATCCAGAAACAATATACTATGTCGCACCATGGTATTCTTTCACGTAGCACAAATGGAGGGTGAGGCAAGCCAAATATTTCACTGAGGATTTTAAGGGTTGGCTCCTGAGTATATTATTGTCCTATTCCTGTTGGAGCTGGTCACGAAACTGCAGGGGACCTCAATCCCATCGGATTAAAGTATTCTTGGTAGAGGCTGAGTAGGAGAGGGAATTTCACAGGTGTTCCCATGATTCAAAGAGAAAGCCTTGCGAGTTTCATTTTACTTGGAATGAAGACTCTCAAATAAAAGGATGGGCTCCGCAGAGCCTCTGGGGGATACTAAAATTCTGTGACCACTCCACACGATGGGCACGAAGGGCTTGGAGCCTCCACAGAAACTGTAATTATAAGGAGATGTAAGGACTGGCATAAGTCATATCTTACCAATGGTTCTCAAATTATTTACTACCAGTGGGTTCTGAGCCACTCCGGCTAGTCTATCTAGGTCTCCAGCCCACTCATTAGGCATTAAGGCCAAGCTTCTTTTTTTCTTTTTCTTAAATGTTTTATTTATTTTTGAAAGAGAGAGCACGCATCAGGGAGGGGCAGACAGAGAGGGAGGCAGAGGATCTGAAGCAGGCTCAGCGCTGGCAGCAGCACGGAGCCTGATGCGGGGCTCGAACTCACAAACCACCGTGAGATCATGACCTGAGCCAAAGTCAGACACTCAACCGACTGAGCCACCTAGGCACCCTAAGGCCAAGCTTCTAAGAGCACGCTAAGGCCTAAGGCTTTGATACATGGGACAAGTTTTGGTGCTAGAGAAAGTCTGAAGGAGGAGTTTTTTTGTGATTTGGTTTGGCGTTTTTTTCTACAAAGTTTGATGCTTAGACCATATGCAGCATGATCACCTGTGGCATTGGTTAAATATTCAGATTTGTGGGCCCCTAGCCTTTTGTTCTGAATCTGAGCCCTGGTATCTGTATTTTATGGAAGCTCTCCAAGTTTGAGAACCACTCCCTTAAGAGTAGAAGCAACGAGGCACATCTGGGTGGCTCAGTTGGTTAAGCGGCCGACTTTGGCTCAGGTCATGATCTCGCAGTTTGTGAGTTCGAGCCCCACATCAGGCTCTGTGCTGACAGCTCACGGCCTGGAGCCTGCTTTGGATTCTGTGTCGCCGCTTCTCTCTGCTCCTCCCCTGCTCACAGTCTGTCTCTCCCTCCTATAAAAATAAATAAACATTCAAAAAAAATTTTTTTAAAGAAAATAAATGAAGGGGGTCTTTTTTTTTTTTTTAACGTTTATTTATTTTGGGGACAGAGAGAGACAGAGCATGAACGGGGGAGGGGCAGAGAGAGAGGGAGACACAGAATTGGAAACAGGCTCCAGGCTCTGAGCCATCAGCCCAGAGCCCGACGCGGGGCTCGAACTCACGCACCGCGAGATCGTGACCTGGCTGAAGTCGGACGCTTAACCGACTGCGCCACCCAGGCGCCCCGTAGGGGGTCTTTTATGATCTCTTCTCCTGGTGGTTTGTCTCTTATTGTCAAAAGAAAAAAAAAGTAGAACAAAATAGTCATGCTTTCAATAATGTTAGGAAATGTACTGTTTACCATAATGTCAATAAATCACACGAATACCATATGACCAGCCTACAACTGGGTCTGCTTAGAATTCAAATGGATTAGCACATTATTTTTGAGGTTAAATCTCTAATGAGTCCTTTAGTATTCATTGTCTCAACAAAGCCCCTCTCATACAGAAAACTAGTCTTTAATAGCGTTGCTGTCATACGGACGAAAACAAGACTATGCCTTGGCACAAACTGTCCCTGAGCTTAAAAAGCTTAGCCCACTTACGCCAATGATTGATTGAATGTTGAGGAGCATTCAGATAATGGGAAGGTAAAAGCCCAGTGGTTCCCCTCACATGTATGCACGCTTTCTCTCCTCTTCCGAATTACCACTCCTTTCCTATGAATTCTCCCACTGGTTTCGCCAGCCAGCTAAAGTACTGTGCACATACCATAGGCCAGACATCATACTGGTATTTAAAGATGATTCCTTTTTCATCATAAGAGGAAAAATAAATATAGAACATCATTATGAACGGAATATTTATGTGGCCCCAAAATTCCTATGTTGAAGCCCTAACCACAATGTGATATAATTGGAGGTGGGGCATTTTCAAGGGGATTAGGCTTAGATTTGGTCACGAGGGTGCAGTCCTTTAGTACTTCATAAGATTAGTACTTTATAAGAAAGGAAGAGAGAATCTCTCTCCATGTTCACGCACCACACACACACAGAGAAAAGGCCCTGTGAGCACACAGCCAGGAACCTGTCTGCAGGCCAGAGAGTGGAACCTTGATCTTGGACTTCCAACCTCCAGAACTGTGAGAAATAGGTATCTGTTGTCACCCACTCTATGGCATTTTGTTATAGAGCCCCAGCTAAGACAGAAATCATTTAATAAACATATTTTAAAAGTTGAAGAGCTCAGCTACAAGCCCCTTACGAGGCATTGGAGAAACACTCCGCTGGGCGTGGCGGGTGCTTTCACCAATACCAAGCCTAATGGAAGCCACCATCCTAGAGGCAACCTAGAGCCAACAGTTTGGTCTGTTTGGTGGGAAAGGAGTGGCTGACAGTCCTATGCTGTGATCGTAACCCACTGCTTTGCCTTGCAGCAATCACATCACGAAAGGAGCAGACCTGAGCATTGCATTTAAACTGCCTTCCTAACCCACACTCTACACTCCCTCCTTGAAGATACTAATACTACCATAGCTAAGTTAGCTTCTTGGGTTCCACCTTGAAGAGTGCAAAAGGGAATAAAAAGGCGTCAGTATTTGTCCTAAGACACTGTCTCTTTGTGTTTATTATTTTCAAGTAACAGCCCTTTAGACAGTAGCAATTTGAGAAGTAAAGCTCTCTCTGGAGATATGATTGACACATGAGCTCTCTGTGCCTGACAGAAATTGATAAAAATTAAAAGGCCTCTTTAAATTGCGTCTGCTCCCCAAATTCTTCTCCAACTAAAATAGATGTGGAGGATTCACCTCCCCCCAACTTCCACTCCAAATGGTCTAAACATGCAACTTCCATAAATGTCCCACAAAGAAAACATCCCTATGTGTTATTTAACATTTGAAATTAGTATTTCCTCAGCCACGGCTAGAATCATTGTTTTTCTTTCAGATGGAGGTCATCACTAAAGAACTCTCCAGCTTTGAAAAAAAAATGAGAGGAGAGAGTTTTTAAGATAACACGTGGTTAAACAGAACCCTATTCTGTTCAGAAAGCTTTTTAGCAAAAGAAATTGAGCGCTCCCTCCCAGCAGGGTGCATTTGTAATGGGGCTGTGAATGCATGTGAACATTTGGCCTGCCTCTCCAATGCTGGCTGAGGCCCTTCTACCAAGGCTCTGATCAGATCACTCTCCAGTCCGTGGGTGAATAGTGCAATAAAAGGACTCAAAACAAAAACAAGAATTACTACTGAGACGTGACCATCTCCTCCCCCTGCTTCCAAAAAGCAAAAGAAAAATCAATGTATTTCACTTCTTGTGTTTATTAACAATGATTCTTTTTCTTTTGGGGTATAAGGATCGAAACAATAACTGCAGGAGGCAAGACTCTTAAAAAAATACGACCTGAGTGTCTCCCCTGCTGATGAATTCATAAAGTCTGACTCAACCTTAAAATGGCAACCAGTGCAACTTTGACTCTGAAATTGTCTAATTGAATCTAAAAACCCAGAGCAAGAAGACACTTTCCTTCAATTCAAACAATCCATGAATAGTATTTCAAACAAGCTCAGCATGGTTTGGACTTAAACACACTGTTCTGGAACCCCTTACAGGCCTTCCCATAACCAGTCACAGCGTGATGGCTACTGTCATGAATATAAAAGAAAGGTGTAGTGTCCCTGTGGATGGGGACAGTGACCCTTTCTTGTGTAGCAGCTTGGATTCCAACTGGGTGATCCAACATAAGGCTAAACAATTCCTTTATTCCTTTTATCTTTATTTATCTTGTTTTTTTTTAATCAAATAACACATGTAATTGTTTTAAAAAGTCAAATCGCACTATAAAGCTAAAAGGAAAAAAGAGCAGCGTGTGACCCCATCCCTTCCCACCTCCCAGGCTCATTCCCCACAGGTAACAACTCTTAACTCTTTTTAGCTATTTCCTCCCATCATTAACCTCCATATTTTTATATTAAATACTTTATTGCTATTTCTTGATTTCTTTTTCCATGTGGACATTATCTACTACTTCCTACGGTCAAAGATTTGAATTTAGCAGTTACATTACTTCCTCCCATTTCTCCACCCCACCATCGCATCGAGAGAGCAATATCACTATTTTGAATAAAGCAATACAGAATTTACATTGTTAGGGCGATGAGCCCAGACTGCCTTGGTTCTAATCCTGCCTCCAATGGGTACCAGCTATGTGGCCTCGTGCATCATTTTCCATCATTGTAAAATGAAAACTGTATCCACACCTACTTCATGAGTTGCTGTGAGGCTTAAATGAATAATTATGTGCACTGAAAAGAGTGCCTGGAATAGAATGAGTGCTCTCTAAATGCACAGTCAGAATAGATTTCCTTTCTTGTTCATCCTCTTTTCTTTGTCTCATTTTTCATTTACTCAATTTTCTATATAACTTTCACTATGATAGCCTGAAAACTCCCAGAATTCCCTAAAATTCCTCATTGCTTATATTACAGTATGTACTAGCTGTTTGCTTTCCTTTAAAAAAAAAAGTTTATTTCTTTATTTTGAGAGAGAGCGAGCATACACACACACCCACGTGCACACGCTCTTCAGCAGGGGAGGGGCAAAAAGAGGAAGGCAGAATCCCAAATAGGTTCCGTGCTCAGCACAGAGCCTGAGGCAGAGCTGGACGTGGGAATTGATCTCACAACCAGGAGATCATGACCCGAGCCAACATTAAGAGTCAGATGCTTAACCAACTGAGCCACCCAGGCACTCCAAATTTGTTTGTTTTCCTTAAGGACATCCCTCTTGGAGTGCCCCATCCTCCCGTTACAATCTGCCCAAGCTTCATGAGCCTGATGCACACTTTAAACCAGGTATTCCCAGGACGCCTGGGTGGATCAGTCAGTTAAGCGTCCAACTTCTGCTCAGGTCACGATCTCATAGTTTGTAAGCTCAAGCTCTGCATCACGCTCTGTGCTGCAGCTCAGAGCCTGGAGCCTGCTTCAGAGTCTGTGTCTCCCTCTCTCTCTGCCCCTCCCCCACTCGTGCTCTGTCTCTCTCTCTCTCTCTCTCTCTCTCTCTCTCTCAAAAATAAACAAAAACGTTAAAAAATTAAATCAACGGGGTACCTGGGGGTGGCTCAGTTGGTTGAGCATCCGACTTCGGCTCAGGTCATGATCTCGCGATTTGTGAGTTCGGGTCCCACATCCGGCTCTGTGCTGACAGCTCAGAGCCTGTAGCCTGCCTCGAATTCTGTGTCTCCCTCTCTCTCTGCCCCTCCCCTGCTCATACTCTGCCTCTCTCTCTCAAAAATAAATAAACGTTAAAAAAAATTTTTTTAATTAAATCAGGTATTCCCTTCCCCATTTACTGGGTGGGTCCTTGACCTGATCCCGTGTCTCCTGTTTTCCTCCTTCTTGATTTATATTCCTTTTTGATGGTGCACATCCTCCAGCATATTCCTAAGTCAAGATACATGGAAGTAAATTCCTTCAGTCATACAACGTTGGAAATGCTTTTATTCTACCTTTACATTTGCCTGAAGTTCTGCAAAATCAGGATTCTAACTGGAAATAATTTTTCCTCAAAATGTTGAGGGTAATGCTCCATTATCTTATAGTTTCCGGTGTAGAAGAGTCTAGTTCACCTCTGATAGCTGATTTCTTCTCATCTCTAATAGCTCCTAAGATTTTTCTTCATTCCTGATATAAAATTTCATGGTGACAGACATCTCTTGTACTGGGCACACAACAGGCCTTTTAGTCTGGAAATTCATACCCTTTGGGGAATTTTCTTGTATTTTTTTTTCTCTTCTAATTTTCTTCATGTTCTTTTTGGAATCCCTATTATTTGGATGTTAACTTCTTGGACTTTCCTCCATTGCTATCTTTTCTCTCCTATTTCCCCATCTCTTGGCCCTTCTGTTCTACTTTCTAAGAGCTCTTCAACCTTACTTTCCAACACTTCATTTTTATTTCTACTCTCATGGTTTTAATTTCCAATAACTTTTGTTATTTTAAGATCCCTTTCTTGTTAATAGCATAATGTTCTAGTTTAAGAAGTGCAATAGCATCTCTTATCTCTCCAGAAATACTTTTTTTTTTTTTTTAAATTTTTTTTTTTTAACGTTTATTTATTTTTGGGACAGAGAGAGACAGAGCATGAACGGGGGAGGGGCAGAGAGAGAGGGAGACACAGAATCGGAAACAGGCTCCAGGCTCTGAGCCATCAGCCCAGAGCCCGACGCGGGGCTCGAACTCCCGGACCGCGAGATCGTGACCTGGCTGAAGTCGGACGCCCAACCGACTGCGCCACCCAGGCGCCCCGCTCCAGAAATACTTTTAATGTTAATGTTTTCTTCTGTTGCTAGCATTCTTTACTTTTCTTCTAGTTCCTCTTTTTTCTTCTTCATTTTGTAAAATTTTTTTAAAAGTTTACTTACTTATTTTGAGAGAGACAGAGAGAGTGCGAGTGGGGGAGGGGTAGAGCGAGAGAGGGAGAATCTCAAGCAGGCACCTCACCATCACCCCAGAGCCCCATGTGGGGCTTGAACATACGAAACTGTAAGACCATAACCTGAGCCGAAACAAAAAGTCAGACACTTAACCAACTGAGCCACCCAGGCTCCCCTTCTTCATTTTTAACTCTATTCTTCATGAAGGGACTCTCCTCAACTATCTGGTGAGATTTGGCTGTCTGTTCATAGTTAAGATGGTCTCAAAAAGATGAATGGAAGTTCTGGGAGAGTGGGTACAACGTACGGTGAGTGATCGGCAGGGTCCTGTCATATTGTTGGGAGATTTACAGATGTCAGTATCTTCGTCTTTGCCACTCAACTCCCCAGCAAAGACATTCTTCCATCTTCTGTACTGCCTGTGCAGGCACATGTCTACGTTGGGTGAGGAGGCACAGAGTCTCACCCAGATTTTCACGTAACTCACAGTTTCTCAACCTCAGCACTATTGACATTTGGGGGCATATAATTCTTTGTTATGGGGGCAGCAGTCCTGTGTATTATAGAATATTTAGCAGAATCTCTGGCATCTACCCACTAGATGCCAGTAAGAAATCTCCACCAAGTTGCAACAACAAAAAATGTCTCCAAGCGTTGCTAAGTATCTGTTGGCTTGTCCTACAGTCTGGGAACTCCCAAGTTCATCCTCTCTAGACATAAACTTATCTGTGCAGAGTGGAGGGAGGTACTTGTCTAGCATCACCAGCGGAGGGAAGGAATCCTTTTTAAACTAGCTAATGCTCCTATCAGCCCCACTTTCAGAGGTATCTAGTGCCACCAATATCTGAGCCTGCCTTTAGTTTTGTGACACAAAGCCATCTTGCTTGTTGTTGGCTATAGGCTTTTAACCAAGTAGGAAAAGCTAAACCCCAAATCAGTTACCATTATTCCATCTACTTTGCAGATCTTGAAATGTAGTTAGCATCTCTTGTATATAGTCATCTCCTTTCCTATTCCTTTTGTCTTCATTGAGCTAATGCTACATAATCCTTTCTCTGACATTTTAGTGATATTAGGAGGGGGGACAGCCAACAATAAACACTGCATTTGGGTATCATGTTTTTTAACCTGAAACCTCTCAATTCTTTAATTCTCCAATTCTGGTAAATGAAGAAAGTTAACAATTCTCATAGCAGCAAGGAATACATCATCTAAGCATCTCTCATGACTGCACAAGAGCATACATACAAGTCTTTCATGTACTTTTTGTCAAAATCCCAGAGTTGCTGTTTAGAAAAATACACGAAATAAAAAATACTGCACTAAGACCAAACCAGACCAAATCTCACCTCAACCCAGGGCTGGTAAAGCCTGGGTTATTTTGTGATTGAGCAAATCTCTGGAATAAAATCCTGTTAATATCAATAAATCTACTGTAACCACTTTCTCTTTCCTATTAAAGATGCAATTCTGTATCGCAGAAAGACACAGGGCACATCGGCAGCCTTCACAAGTCAAGCGGCCCTAAGAAACTACATTTGTCCTCCTGAATCCATCTATTTGTTTCCACGCCTACAACTACCATCATCCTGCACCAATCCACCATTCATCACTTACCTGTACTCCTGTCTAGTCTGTCACTATTCAATTCAGTCCAGTCCATCCTCTATCACAGTGATCTTTTCAAAGAGCTGATATGTTCATTTCACACGCCCCTAACCCCACTCCACCTTCAAATTCAGTGACTTCCCATTGCTCTTGGGAGGAAGACTGAAATCCTTAACATCCCCACAAGGCTAGTCCTTGCCCACCTCTGTAATCTCCTGGCCTGATGTGCTCCCTCTTGCTTCCTGTGCTCCAGTCACACTAACTAGCCTTTTTCCATGCTCCTCCCACCACTGGCCTTCATTTGTACTATTCTTTCTTTCTGGAATGCCTGGAATTCCTGGAATGCTATTTACCCACACAGCCCCTTCAACCAGTTATTTCCTACCCATCCATCAAATTTCAACTCCTCCTTGGAGTCAAGAGCCTTCCCTAACTCTATAACCAGAGTGTTCCTTTTACAGCACTAAAACCTGTCATTTTTTTGTCATCACATAGCAATCCTTCATTTCTTTATGTGCTACTTTGATTCATGCTCCTCTGCTCTTCCATTAGACTGTAATTAGGAGAAAAGGAACTATGCCTGTCTCACTCATTGCTCTGTCCTCAGAGTCTTGTACCTTCCCAGACACTTAGGAGACACAAACAACGTACCACTTGTATAAATGAACGATTTCACTAAGTTTCCATGAGTTAAAGAATTACCCTATGTGCCATAGAAAAAAAAACTACTCTTTAGTTCTTTATGAGGAACTCTTCAGTATGATTGATAATTGTAGCTGGATAAAAGGAAATGTATTTTTATCATACAGGGTATGATCACATGATTTGAGGGAGTCGAGTCAGAGATTGCTAGCTGCCAATGTATCCATTCTCTCCTATCTATATTTTTGGGTGGCAAAGTGCCCTTCTAAAAATATTTGCATTTCCCTAGCCTCCCTTACTGACCAGGATAATTACCAAGGTTGAAAAAACAAAACAAAACAAAAATAAAACGGAAAGTAGAGTTTTGAGTAAGGATCTTAAGAGGGTTGATGCAGCTGGGGGTTATGGCCCTTTGCCTCCTCTTTTCTCCATCTTTCTATCTGGAGCATGGATGTGATGGCTCCAGCTCCAGCAGCCATTTTGGACTATAAGGCTATCTTTTTTCTTCCAGCTTTATTGAGATGTTAACTGACTATATAACATTGTATAAGTTCGGTGTACAACATGATGACTTGATATACATATATATTGTAAAATGATTATCACAATAAGGTTAGTTAATACATCAATCACCTCATATAATTACCATTTTTTTATGTATGTAGTGAATATTTTAAGATTTACTCTCTTGGCAACTTTCAAATATACAATACAGTATTGTCAACTATAGTAACCCTGCTGCACATTAGACCTCCAGACCTTACTCATCTTATAACCAGAAGTTTGTATTCTTTGACTACCTTTACCCATTTCCCCCACCCCTGGCAACCACCAATTTACTCTATGTTTCTATGAGTTCAGTTTTTTAGATTCCATATAGAAGTAAGATCATACAGTATTTGTCTTTCTGTGTCTGACTTATTTCACTTAGTATAATTCCGTCAAGGTCTATCCATGTCATTGCAAATGGCAGGATTTCCTTCCTTTTTATGGCTGACATACGTAATTGTTTTCATGTCTTGGCATTATAAACAATGCTGCAATGAACCTGGGAGCATAAATATCTCTTTGAGATCCTGATTTCATCTCCTCCAGATATATACCCCGAAGCAGAATTGCTGGAACATATGGTAGTTACGTTTTTAATATTTTAAGGAAACTTCATATTGTTTCCTATAATGGCTGTACCAATTTACATTCCCACCAACACTGCACAAGGGTATGTTTTTCTCCACATCCTCATCAGCATTTGTTATCTTGTCTTTTTTATAACAGCCATTCTAACAGGTATGCAATGATACCACATTGGGGTCTAGATTTGCATTTTCCTAATGATTAGTGATGTTGAGTATCTTTTCATGTACCTGTTGGCCATTTATATATCTTCTTTGGGAAAACGTCTCTTCAGATCCTTTTCCCATTTTTAAATTATTATTTTTATTATTTTGCTTAATTGTGTCAATTCCTTATATATTTGGATATTAATCCTTTACCAGATATATGATTTGCAAATATTTTCTCCCATATAAGGCTATCTCGAGAACAGAAATGTGCACTAAAGATAGAACAGAAAACTAGAAGAGGCCTGGGTCACAAGAACTAAGATGCGGCCACACTTTCCCTGGACTGACTACTTCCCAATATTTGTTGTAAGAAAAAATAATAAATCCTCAAGCCACTGAAACTAGCTCTGTTCCCAGCAACCAAACATAATTCCTAACTGATGTGATAGTTAATAGCAAGGAACAAATCCTGCCCTTAAATACCTCACAAATTGCTGAGGATAAGATAGATGGCCCAGAGCCACAAGAAATCATCAGGGCTAATCAACTCCAACCAAATTCCTAAGGCAGTGGTTTCCAATGGAACCAAGGTATTTGATTATAAAGTTTCCAGGGAGGGACATTATACTACTCCTTTCATGATGAAAAAGCCATTCCCTACTCCATTTCCAAAATTATCAATCACACCCAAAAAGAGTCACTCTTAAAATACAAAACTTGGGCAATGCTCAGACTGGTTAATAATCTCATCATAAGCCATGCAGTTATAATATTTAAATTCTATGAAGAGTGCAAAGAAACTTACAAATTCATTTACATGACATCAGCTTGATTTAAAAGGGAAGTGGGGGGGGGGTGCCTGGCTGGCTCCGTCAGTAGAGCATGCGACTCTTGATCTCAGGTTTGTGACTTTGAGCCTAATTTGGGTGTAAAAATTACTTAAAAATAAAATATTTTAATAAGTAAATAAATAAAATAAAAGGGAAGTGAGAGCATTAATCAAACAGTCTGTATCAGGCACTGAGCCGGCTGCTTTGTGTAACCTACATCATGTGAACCTCACAACAGCTATGTATGATAGAGGTTGCACTCATTTTATAAATAAGAAACTGAGAATCAGAAAAACAGTATGTGGCGGCGTGTGGGTGGCTCAGTTGGTTAAGCGTCCCACTATTGATTTCAGCTCAGGTCACGATCCCAGGGTCATGGGATCAAGCGCCACATTGGAGTCTGTGCTGAGCGTGGAGCCTGCTTGGGATTCTCTCTCTCTCCCTTCCGCTGCCCCTCCCCCACTCTCTCTAAATATAAATAAACTTTAAAAAATCTTCAAGAGAAGGTAAGTGACTTGCCCATGGCTTCTCAAACAAGCAGTGGAGCTAGGATTCAAACACAGTGGTCTCCTTTGTCCAAAGAGCATACATTCCAAGACCCCCAGTGATGCCTGAAACTGTGGATGGTACCGAGCCGTGTATATGCTGTATTTTCTCCTAAACACACGTATCTATGATACCATTTAATTTACAAACTAGAAACTGTAAAAGATGGGGCGCCTGGGTGGCTTGGTCGGTTAAGCATCCAACTTCGGCTCGGGTCATGATCTCACGGCCCGTGAGTTCGAGCCCCACGTGGGGCTCTGTGCTGACAGCTCAGAGTCTGCTTCAGATTCCGTGTCTCCCTCTATCTCTGCTCCTCCCCTGTTCATGCTCTGTCTCTCTCTGTCTCAAAAATAAATAAACGTTAAAAAAAAAAATTAAAAAAAAAAGAAACTGTAAAAGATGAACAACAATAAAATAGAACAATTATAACAATATGCTGTAATAAAAGTTATATGAATGTGGTCTCTCTCAGAATATCTTAGTATATACTCACCCTTCTTCTAGAAATGATGTGAGATGACAAAATGTCTACCTGACAAGATGAAGTGAGGTGAGTGACGAATGACGCAAGCACTGTGACGGGGTCTTACACTACATCTGAGCGGCTGATGATTTGTCAGGAGGCACGTTTTCTTCCCTGCAGGTTGTCCTGGAAAAACTGAAACCTTGGGAAGCCAAACTGCCGCAAGAGGAACCTCAGCTAAGAGGGGACTATGGTACCCCTGCCTCCATGTCCTGTGCTGCTTTCACTATCCCATGCTGCCTTGTGGGATTGTGATTTGTATTAAGAAATAAATGTTTGATCTTCATCCCAGTCCCTGGCAAGGAGGTCCTAAAACCTTTGGAATATTCTAAGGTTGAGAGCAATAGAGATGTCTTTTGTTATGCTAACGAGGTGACTTTTGGGAAGTCCCTAGTCATCACAGGATGAGAGCTGATCTCTGCCACAGGAACCAACTCCATGACAAAAGGGCTAGAACTCAGTCCCTTCTAGACCTCTGGGAAGGGAGGAGGCTGAAGATGGAGTTCAGTGGCCAATGACTTACTCAGTCATGCCTATATGATGAAGCTTCCATAAAAACCCAAAAGGATGGGGTTCAGAGACCTTCCGGATTGGTAAACACATGGAGATGTGGGGAGAGGGGCATGTCCAGAAAGCACAGAAGCTCTGAGTCCCTTGCCACATGCCTCACCCTATGCATCTCTTCCATCTGGTTGTTTCTGAGGTCAATCCTTTCATGACACACTGGTGATCTAGCAAGTACAATGTTTCTCTGAGTTCCGTGAGCCACTCTAGCAAATTAACGGAACCCAAGGAGGGGCCTGTTGGAACCTCTGATTTATAGCTGGTCGGTCAAATGCACAAATGACAGTTGGACTTGTGATTGGCATCTGAGCGGGGAGAGCAGGCTTTAGGACTAAGCTCTTAACCTGTGGGGTCAGTCACTATCTCCAGGTAGATTATGTCAGAATCGAATTAATTGTTGCTGGTGTGGGGAAAAAAATACACGCTGGAGTTGGTATCAGAATCGAAGCCTGAAAGCCAGCAATTATTATTATCCTGACTGTGTGGTTGACTTCACCAAGTCTTGTTAATGAGCAAATGCTCTTCTTCACAGGATTAATCAGTAAGAAGTTCTCATGAGTTGAATTGTGTCCCCCACAAACATGTGAAGATAATGAAGTCCTAATTCCTGGTACCTGTGAACGCAACATTATTTGGAAATGAGATCCTTGCAGGTGAAATCAAATTAAGGTCAGGTCATACTGGTCTAAGGAAGGCCGTAATTCAATGACTGGTATCCTTAGAAGAAGGAAAACTGGACACGAAACACACAGGGAGGGGAACATCATCTGAAGACAGAGACCAAAATTGGAGTGATGTGTCCGAAAGCCAAGAATGCAAAGGATTGTGGGCAACCACCAGAGGCTAGGAAGAGACAAGGAAGGACTCTCTCCAGAGCCTTCAGAGAGAGCATGGCCCTGGCAACATCTTGATTTCAGACTCCTAACCTCCAGAACTAGAAGAGAATAAAATTCTGTTGTTTTAAGCCACCCAACTCGTGATTTGTTACAGCAGTTGTTAGAGGAAACTAATATAGAAGTTGGCCCTGACTTTGGGCTGTTTTGGCCTTAGCAGGAGCATATGTTTGGCTGAGTATAAAGTTATGTCCATGTCATGTGATGTGGGAGTGAGGCACTGGTCAGATGAAGCTAGGAATGTGTCTAGTATTTCCTCCTGCCCAGTCCAGGAAGGCAACTGAAGAGGACGGAAGAGATGGAAGGAGGGAGGCAGAACCAAGTGTGGTGAGAGGCTTGGACTCAAGAACCAAGCTGGGCCAGTGAGATGTGAACAAATAACAAGTATTCAGGATGGTGACTCAGGATCCCTCCTTATCCAAAGACTTGAAGGACCTCATTTTTTCCACTCACCCATATTAGGGCCACAAAAGGTAAACCAACTTAGTCCTGTGTTTAGATTTTGAACATCTGTTAGGTTTGGACCAGCTGAAACCCAATGAACAGCAGCTGGCTCCAACGTTATATTTTGTATAATGCCAAAGATGCTGTTAGTGGGTTCATTAAAAGGTTCAATTAACTGAAGCCAATGCTTAAGATCATTGGGGAGATAGTTACTCAAAATGTACACCCTGAAATGTATAGAATTACTAATGATACAAACGCAAGCCAAGAAAATATTCTTGTTAAAATGAAACGGAGTAGGGGGTAATGGAACTGAATGGTGTATAAACTCACTTTTCATTATTAGGCTTGTTTCATGGAGGAAGTACCCATTTCTAGATAGTTTCCAGGAAAAAAGAAACATTTCAAAGACCATAATTCTCCTATTTATGACATTCTCTTAGACCAGTCACCTTTCAATGAAGCCAGTGAGATAAAATAAACATTGCCAAAACTTTCCTTTTATTAGGGTGACCAACTAATTCCAATTTGCCTGGAAATGTTCTGCATTTAGCACTGAAGGGCCCACATCCCAGAAACCCCTCAGTCCTAGGCAAACTGTCTGTCACCCTACCTCTGATAAATGAGAGATGGTCACGTGAGCAAGCACCTCAGGGCAGGAAAGGGTTGCAAAGATCCAAAACTTATATTCAAAGAAAAATCTTAGGAGTCAAATAGGTCTAAGAGATGAATCCAAAATGAAGCCAACAGGCTGAAAATCAAAGGCCACCTTTTACTCACCTTGGTAACCTTTGGCTTCTCACTGACCACTCCTCACTCTCCCTCTCCTCAGCCCTCACTATTCCAGGGCTCAGCCATGGACCCTCTTTTCTACACTCATACCCCAGGTCATCCCAACCAGTCCAGGATTTAAGTACCACCTGTAGACTGACAACCCCCAAATCTTTCTCTCTCTGGCATTCATGCCTCTCCAGGTCCACACATCCAACTGATGACTTAACATACCCACTTGGGTCCAACTGGCACCTTAACTTAACATGTGTAAGTTTGCTAAGGCTGCCATAACAAAGTATTGCAGTCTGAGTGGCTTAAATGACAGATACTGATGTTTTCACAAACAGTGAAAGGCTTGAAGTCCAAGATCAAGGTGTCAACAGGGTTTTTCCTCTAAGGCTTCTCCCCTAGACTAGTAGATGGCCAACTGTCTTCTCTCTGTGTCTTCACATTGTTTTCTATCTGTGTATGTCTGTGTCCTAAACTCTTCTTATAAGAACACCAGTATTGGATTAGGGCTGGTATCCTTTTCTCCTACTCCATTACTACAACTTTTCAAACCACCGTCATTATCTTGGGTTACAGCAAAACCTAAGGAGTCTCCCTGCTTTAGCTTCTACTCCCTACAATCCATTCTTATCAAAAGCAACCATTGTTTAAATGTAAAAAAGAACATGACACTTTCCTACCTAAAGCTCATCAATAGATTCCTATCGCCTTTCGAACAAATCCAGACCCACTGCCCTGGCCTCCAAGACCCTGTGTGCCTGCGAAGCCTTATCTTAAGCATGTCTCTGTTGCCGTCTAGGCTAAACCCAATGACACACTGACCTCTCTGCTCCTCCCACACATCAAGCTCATCCCCATCTCCAGGCTTCTGCACTGCCCATGCATCCATCTGGAATGCTCTCTTCGTTATTCTTGTGACATATTCCTTTTTGTTATTCATAATTCAATTTCAATCCTCTTTCCTCACAGAGGTTTTCCCTGACCATCTAACAAAATATAGTCCTATCATCATTCTATTCTATATGAGTGATCATATAATTCTACTTTAATTAGAATTCTACTTTTTTTTAAGATTTTATTTTTAAGGAATCTCTACACCCAATGTGGGGCTTGACCCCACAACTCAGAGATCAGGAGTCTCATGCTCTACTGACTAAGCCAGCCAGGAGCCCCTAGAATTGTACTTTTAATTCTCTTTATTTCTACTTTAAGTCTATTTTCTTGAGACCAGAACCCTTGACTGTCTTTTTCAACCCCAAATTCCTAGAGCCTAAAAGGGTGGATGGCACAGAGTAGGTGCTTGATAAATATTTATTTCTATTGAAACAAATGAGTTGCACATTCAAGGAAGAGGTGCTACCTTTTCTCCAGGATGAAGACCAACTAGACACAATGGGTTACTTCTCTAGTGATTTCTAGAAATACAATCACAGCCCTGAAAACATGGGCACAGCCAGAAGTCATGGATGTGGAAGGACTTGAGAAGGCTGGCAATTCCCAGGTAACTGACCTATGCTTCACAGTCTTAACTCACCTAAGTCCTAGCCTATCTAAGCCCCATAATTTAAGATATTACAAAAGGGTCAACTAAGCACTAAAGACCTGAAAGCAACTAGGACAGGAGAAAAAAAAATGAAGACAGGCAAAAAAATTGGCCCATTCACTACATCGAATGTTCATATCACACTTGATAGTCTATGCTTATTTTTCAGGGTTCTTAGTCACAACCAAGGGGACCCCACACCAAGATCCAAACCCAAGGGTGCTCAAGCAGGAGGTGATTTTACTTTATTTTATTTTTAAAGTTTATTTATTTTGAGAGAGAGCACATGAGCGGTGGAGGAGCAGGGAGAGAGGCAGAGGGAGAGAGAATCTCAAGCAGGCTCCATGCTATCAGCACAGAGCCCAACACAGGGCTCAATCCCACAAACCATGAGATCATGACTTTAGTGGAAATCAAGAGTAGGACACTCAACCAACTGAGCCACCTAGACGCCCCGAGGTGATTTTATTATCCTCTGCTATTGTGTTTGTGCCTTCTGTGGCTCATAACTATAACATGTTTATTCCAGATCCATTACTCCTGACAAGGTTATCACACACAGATGCTGTTTCAACAGAAGTTGAGTGAGTTACAAAGGCGAAGGCCATGAGTTCTGGATGTCCACATGAGGCCAGATAGAGCTTCTTTGTTAGCATCCATTCCCTGGCAATACTCAGTAACCTCTTTTCAAAGTACCTCCTTATTCTGTGCTCTCATCAACTTATCCCAACATTTTTACCACTGAAACCTTAGTCTTCCTGCTCTCTGCCCTGACAGCACCTGTCTGATAATCAGACAAAACAGAGTCTGCAGCCCTGACAGGTACGTAAGTCATTATTTTCAAATTTGAAATTACGGCATAATAAACCTTCACCCTATCTCTTTCTCTCGTTTTCCCATGGACTCTCCCACCCTCAACCCCACCCCCAGCCCCCCAACCAGCCAACACAATTCAGAATGTACTGCAAAGGCAGGGCCACAAAGCAGGCCACACACTGCACAGTTTCAGAGCATACCTTTCATAGGATGTGAATGGCACTCTCCACACAGCCCCAGTCACTCCCTGGCAAAGGCAAGTGGCAGGAGGCAGTAGAATAAGTCTAGTCTGTGCTTGGGGTATGAGTCGTAGGAGGCACATGAGTACATCTAAGAAGATCTGCATGAGGGCTAGGTCGGAAGAAGACCAAGAGTGAGAAAGAAGACTGAAATAACCTCTATTCGTCCTTCCACATCCCTGGAGACTGACCTGTGTGTGCTAACCTCCTGGGGCTCTCTTGCCCTCTGGCTTCTAGATGGGTTCAGGCGATAGGAAGCACAGGAGAAGACTAGAATTCAGGACGAGAGACAGAGATTAGGGTATTTCTCCTCCCCATTTCTTCCCCGCCAGGCCACAGTTTGGTACATTTCTCTGCCCCAGGCCTTGGCTCCCGTCAGGCTTCTCTCTCCTCAGCTACTACTCTCTCTGCTTCGAGAACAATTCCTCCCCTTAGCCCTTTAGGTCTGAGGATCCTCCCACTTCTAGTAGTTCCTGGCCCTGAGGTGCTTCGCCATCCCTCAGTGCTTTCCCTAACCTTCTTGACATCCTATAAATACTTCTTTTTTTTTATTTGGGGGAGGGGGAGCACAAGTGAGCAAGGGGCAGAGAGAGAGAAGGAGAGACAGAGGTGGGACTCACCCAACGCAGGGCTCGAGCTCACAAACTGTGAGATCATGACCAGAGGCAAAGTCAGAGGCTTAATGACTGAGCCACCCAGGAGCCCTATAAATAATTCTTAATTAAACTCCCCTCAATCACCCCTTTTAAAGGTTCATTTACTCAGTGATCATTAATCGAGCAACTCTGTTAAGGCCTTTGTGATATGCTGTAAAAGAAATAAAAATGAATAAAACTGGTAGCTCACTGTAGAGAGTCTGTCCTGGGCATCTTTCTTCTTCTTCTGACATCACACCCTGCCCTTCCAATGACGAACTCATTCCAAACACTTAACTTGAAGGGATTTCCCGTATGTCTTAAATTTAAATGTATTAATTAGTTTTAAAATAAGTTTTTTAAAAAAGGTAGATCTTTTATCGAAAGGCAGTAAGTCTATATCAAGATACAGAATTGATCCTTGAAATACGATTTAATGACTAAGCCCATTTGAAGTGAAAAACGTACCCATACACATTAAGACTGGCTTGTTTTCTTAAAACTGCAAGCCCGTCGAAAATAATAAAAAGTAGTTATAGCAGGAATTCAGTAATTCAGATGAAGGTTTGCTGCATTAATTTAAAAGTCTAGGCTACAAAACACTCTTAAAGAAATGCAATCATAAAGCTTTTAAGAAAACACTAAGCCTGGAGGCTCTAAAATCTTATGTAGTAGAAAAACAGCTATGAGGAGGGGACCAGCTTTAGTGAAGGGAATAGGATTTGAGATTTGCATCTCAACTGTAAACTCTAACTTCTTCTGTAAGTACTTAGAAACAATCTGTTTCTTAAAGAATTTAATTTCTTCTAAGCAATGCCAGTTGCACTCTTGACTTCATAAACTTACGTCCACAACTGCATTAGTCCAAAATGGTAAATACGTATCAGCAAGCCCAATTCTAGTGCAGTGCCTACCTAAACAACCAAAATTCCAAGTTGACATCAAGATTTCGTTCACAGTGTTATAAAATGGAATTGCCATATGCCTAATGTCAGATAATGATATTCAGGCTGATGTTATCATTAACAAAAAGTCAGAAATAGCACTCTGTCAAAAAGAAGACCAAAAACTTATCTGACCTTTCCATTTCGCACTCAGTGGAAAAAAAAAAAAAAAGCACTTTCCCATCTTAATGCAACCTGAAAACTCAGACATAAAATCTAAATTATTTTCACATTTCCCATTTATCAACACCTACAAGAAAAAGGTCTGATTAGCATACGCAGCACACCCAAGCAAGATGAACAAGCTTTGTTCGGATCAAGAAAACCAAATACATCGCAAATTTCTTCCTCAAACAGGAGCTTTTTATAACTAAATTCAAGACTGAATAACTCACAAGATGGTACTTCCAGATATTTTTATTAATATGATATTAAGTTTTGAAAATCCCACAATAACCAGTTTTTACAATTTTAAAGAATCTAAGTTATTTTTATGAGATGTTTTGAAGAAGGTTTTTCTTTTTTTTTATTTTATTTTTTTTTTAACATTTATTTATTTTTGAGACAGAGAGAGACAGAGCATGAACAGGGGAGGGTCAGAGAGAGGGAGACACAGAATCTGAAACAGGCTCCAGGCTCTGAACTGTCAGCACAGAGCCCGACGCGGGGCTCGAACTCACGAACTGTGAGATCGTGACCTGAGCCCAAGTCGGACGCTTAACCGACTGAGCCACCAAGGCACCCCTTGAAGAAGGTTTTTCAAAGTGCTTCCCAAAGAAGTTCATTTAAGCCAAAGCCTAGTCCTGGAGGGCTTTGCCTCTAGGAGACCATGGGAAGAAAGCAAAGCTCACACTACAAGAGCATAGCTGGGAAACTGTCGAGAAAATTGTCCCCAACTGCAAATGCTTAAGGATTCAAACAGATATGTGTGCCACTGTTAATAACGACATTAGTCCCAATAGCCAGAAGGTGAACAACCCATGTCCATTGACAGGTGAGCAGATAAAATGTGGTATAGAATGAGGCAAGATGACAGGCCGCAACACCTCCCCCCCCCCCAACCAGGTGGGATATATGTGATATTCCTCAGGCACTCCTGGCTACCCAAGAACAAAGAAAAGGGGGAAAACAAATGGTTAACTGATTGAGGTCATAGTCCTGCAGGACCTAAGTCTCCATCACCCCTCCATAGTGATGTGGGAAACAAAGGCAGAAGGAAATGGCAGATAGAACTAAATTTCCTTACAACCTGCAGCCCAATGACAAATACTTGAGGCTGGCAGGGTAAAACGTTTCTCCAGGAACTCCTTACTGTCTTAATGTTAATGCTTTGCTAGAGGGAAGAACCACCTTAGCTTGACAACAGCTAGGCCTCCCGAATCCTGGGAGTCTTCTTAGCATATGAAAATCTCACTGGAAACTTCCCCTGGACTTTACCTCCCCCAACCCCATAGTATATAACCAGCCTCTCCTCATGGTCCCCAGGCAGCCCTTCCTGCCCACAGGTCCTGTCCCTGGGCTTCAATAAAATCACCTTTCTTGGTCATCGGCTCCGGACCCACAAACACCACCGTCACCCCAAGAACCTCATCAGTAGATACGTACAAATGGACTGTTATTCAGCCTTAAAAAGGAAAAAAATTCTGACACACGTACAATATGGAGGAACCCTGAAGACATGAATGCCAAATGAAATATGCCAGTCACAAAAGACAAATACTATATGATTCCACTTATGTTAGGTACCTAGAGTCGCCAATTCAGAGACAGAAAGTAGAATGGTGGTTGCCAGGGGCTGGAGGGAGGAGGGAGTAAGAAGTTATTTAACGAGTTCAGAGTTTCATTTCAGTTGGGAAAGATGAAAATAAGTTTCGGAGATGGATGGGAGTGATGGTTGCACAATATGTGAATATACTCAATATCACTGAACTGTATAGTTAAACTGGTTAAATGGCACATTTTATATTATGTATATTTTACCACCAAAAAAAAAAAAATGCTTACAGGGCAGGCATGCCTAAGGAAGGGGGGGAGGAAGTAAAAGTATAAAAAAGTAAGTTTTATAACAGCAGGAAGAGTAGAGATTCTGGCGAGCAAGGGGGCATGTGTCCTCTCTAAAAAGAACAGATGTTTGGGGCACCTGGGTGGCTCAGTCAGTTAAGCATCCGACTCGTGGCTTCAGTTCAGGTCATGGTCTCATGGCTTCATGGGTTCAAGCCCCCCATCAGGCTCTGCGCTGACAGCTTGGAGCCTGCTTGGGATTCATTCATTCATTCTCTCTCTCTCTCTCTCTCTCTCTCTCTCTCTCTCTCTCTCCACCCCTCCCCCACTCACACTGTTTCTCTCTCTAAAAATAAATAAATAAACCTAAAAAAAGAAAGTGAGAGAGAATGGAAGGAAGGAGAAAAGGAGAGAGGGAGGGAGGGAGGGAGGGAGGGAGGGAGGGAGGGAGGGAGGGAAGGAAGGAAGGAAGGAAGGAAGGAAGGAAGGAAGGAGGAAAGGTGTTGCTTGACTTGCCGATTGCTGCCATGTAGAAACTGAACCTAGTGTTCTAGGTAGACATTATGATTTTTCAAGAGAAGTCTAAAATCCACATTTTTATGAGACCTCTTCTATTTTCTCTTTTTAAGTCGGCAACAAATTTTTTAAAGTTCAAAAAAACCCTACCAGTCAAATAAAGCATGTGTGCAGGCCTCCAAACCTTTTGGTTTAGACAGCGAATTGACATCATTCTCTTTAGGTATGAAGGCCACATGATCCAGGGAAGCGGGCGGAGTCCGGAACAACAACAGCTTGCGCAGAGGAATTATTTCCAGCCGGTGTAGTGGACCTAGGCACCGAATGGAAAGCCTACAAATGTATCACAACCATACCCTTATTCTAGGAAGCTACAAACAAGTGGAAATGGGGTGTTTTACGTGTGTTTAGTTTTGCATTTGTATGCCTAAAATGACAGCCTTTAGAATTCCTGAACATGTAAGAACAGACTGTTCAGTTAGTGGCCAGTTTAACAGATGCCCACGGTAGTCTCAGATAAGAAATGAATGTGCCATTAAAGAAAGGGTGCAATAAAATGTGGGCAGCATTTATCCAAATCACATGAAGGACAACTCAGCAGTATTAATACCCCTAACTCTTGCAAATGGGGCTGTGGGAACCTGAATTCTAAAATAAAATCCGTGGCTTAATCTTCTGTCTCACAAAGTTGGGAGACAGGCAGTGATAATTTCAAAATAATAAAACATCTTAGAATAAGCTAACATTTACCCGTAAAAGTCATTGTTTGAAAAATACAACTCTGGAACAGAATTAATAGCCCTTAAAATGCATCTTCCGTTCTTCAAAATAGCGAATTTTATTTTTTATGTTTATCCTATTATTCTTGTTTGATAGATGAGGCAAATAATGTCTTTAGGGTAAAAATGCAACCTGAATTCATTGATTGCTAGGCTGTAATATTCAAATAAAATTCACAAGTGTTTAGTGAGCACATTTTGTATGCTCAGTGTTGTAATGGGCGTAGAAAATACATAAGGATTGTGTCCATCTGCCTTCCCCACCATTAACATTCCCCCCAAACAAGCTACCTTACATTTCAAATGGGGCAACAAGGAAAGCAAACACAAACCAGTGAGAGGTCAGGAGAGGGCAGAATCCATCCTGGAGCTCCCCTGGGGTCCACACGGTATAAACATTTTGTGCTATAATATCCTCAACCCTTGTTGAGAATCACCTTTTTTTTTTTTTTAAGTTTATTTGTTTTTGAGAGAGAGAGAGAGAGAGAGCAGGGGAGAGGCAGAGAGAGAGGGAGACACAGAATCTGAAGCAGGTTGCAGGCTCTGAGCTATCAGCACAGAGCCCGATGTGGGGCTCAAACCCACAAAGGGCAAGATCATGACCTGAGCTGAGGTCAGACACTCAATCGACTGAGTTCTCCAGGCTCCCAGAGAGTCACCTTCTTAAGGCATAAATATCAGAGTTGGAAGAGACCAGAGGACATTCAGCTATCTTCCACCTTCGGTAGGTAAGGATTTTATCTCCATTGCACAGATAAGGCATCTGAGGCTCAGGTAAGGGATTTGTCCAAAGCACATAGTATGTGGGAGAAGGGACCAGAACCCAGACCTCTGCTTCCAAGGCATGACCCCACCTGTCCCCAGTCTACTGCCCATTGCATCGCCAGCAGCAAATACTCTTCACTCATGCAAGAGGCATTTAACGAGTGTCTTCCTTCAGTGTGGCAAGCTCTACCCAGTCCCACCAGATGTTTGATGCTCAGCTTGTCACATTGTGAAAGTTTAAAGGCAAGAGCAAGGGGGAGGAGAGAAGAGACAAGCTCTCTGTGTTCAGTGGTGCCTCATAATGTCTGCACCTCTGAGGGGTCACTACAGGTCCATTCCTGGTCTGCAGCTCTGCAAATTCAAAAATTTGATTTTATCCATTCCTTCAAGGGTGATGAAACCCTGGGGGGACTGACTCACGCTCAAGACACAGACTAATAAACCAGAAGGCAAATTTACTCATGAACAATGAGAAATGGATTGTTTTGGTGGGCCAACATATGCTTCTATTCTGCTTTGCAACCCCTTTGGGGAAACCAAATCAGGAAGAGGATGCTTCAGAAACTACAGACTCAAAGAAAGAGGGCTTTGGTGGACGGGACTTCAGACAAACCACATAGCTATTCACAAAATGCCTGCCACGTCTTCCCTCCAGTGTTTACCCATGTCTTCAGCCTGTGATTGCCACCTCTCTTCCCCAACACACCCTGTCCCTTTCTCTGCAGGCTAAAATAATATTAACAACTAGCTAATATGAATAACTTATTGAATGCCGACACAGGCTGAGTACAGGTCTAATAGTTTAACGTGCATGATCTCATTTGATCTCCCCAGTGTTGTAAGATAATTTTTTTAAAGGGAGAACAATGACAGAAACTAAGACTCAGAAGAGTCAACTTTCACATAGTCACACAGCTAAGCAAACCACTGTCAGGATTCAAACTCAGCAAATCAGCCCCCAGACCCCATGCTCTTAACCATTATGCTACTCTGCCTACAGGTACTCCAATTCCCTCAGTGGCCATTTCATGCGGCGCTGCCTCTGGTAAAGCCTTCCATGATCCTCTGACCAGATGAGCCCCCCTCCTCAGGCCCCATTGCTCCTCTAGCTTTTGCTGCATTTGTAACTATCATCCCTAGATTTAAGGCAACTCTATTTATATTAGCCTACTCAGGCCACCAGAACAGAATATCACCAGCTGGGTGACTTAAACAACAGATACTTATTTTCTCACAGTTCTGGAAGCTGCAAGTCCAAGATCAAGGTGCCATTAAAGTTGGGGTTTGTTTGTTTGTTTTTGCTGTTGAGGTGCTCTTCACGGCTTACAGAGGGCCACCTTTTCCCTGTGTCCTCACAAGCCTTTTCTCTGTGCATGTAAAGAGAGAGATCTCTGGTGTCTCTTCCTCTTCTCAGAAGGACCCTAGAGCTCCACCCTTATTTTTATGGCTTCATTTAACCGTAATTATCTTCCTAGAAGACCAATCTTTAAATACAATTACACCGGGGGTTAAGTTTCAATACATGAATTTGGGAAGAGTAGGGGAACACAAGTCAGCCCATGGCAGCATCTAATAGCGAATTATACTATAAAGAAAATCATATTATTGGAACGTTCCAGGAATGCCTTTAAGGCTTTCATTTGCAAATAACTCAGAAGGACAGTGTTGAGGGTCAGCAGAGGTCCATCACGCACCACTGATGAAGAAAACCCTCAAGTTTCCAAAGGCAATATTGCAGAGTAGGCTCTGGAGACAGACTTGGGTTGCATTCAGTGATGGCTGTGTGGCTCTAGGCAGATGGGTTACCCTCTCAGAGCATCGGATGCCTCCTCTTTGCTTTTTAGACCACTCCCCTGCCTTTGTACAGGGAAGGGATAAAGACTGATTTAGCTGATACTGATGAGGCAACCAAGGGCAGTAAAGAGGCGGGTGGTATAGGAGGTAACTAGATTTCTGCTTAATTAAAAGTAATGAATATCCTCTATGGCATCAGGCTAGGGGGTGCTTCCTGGGGTCATTCAAATCATATATAGTAGGGAAAAGCCCTACTACGAAGAATGGTAATCACTGTTTTAGAACAACAAAGTATCCAGAGATAAGACAAGACCTTTTTCTTCAGGGTGTGTAGGGATTTCTCATATTTTGTGGCCAAACAGCATTTTTTGGAATACTCCTCCACATTTGAGAAACTGCCTACCTTGTGAATCCTCACTTCCCCAAGATGGAAGTCAGGAATTTGCCTACCCAGCCTGCCTTGCACCCAAGGTGCAAGCATGTGACCTTGGCTCCACCAATCAGTGGCATCCATGCAAAAATTCTTTTCAGAAGAGTGGGATTAAAGAAAGAGGTACCATGTGGAATTACTGTAGTGGGGATTGGTGGAGTATGGCAGAGAAATACCCAGTTTGCAGAGGCAACAGTGATGGTATCCCTGGGACCCCACCAGGAAAAACTTACTCTCTGGTATGAGCAGAGGGACCTATGTTCTTTGGTGGTCACACTAGGGTCCCACTGGAACCACTAGTGGTATAATTTGCATAGTGTTCCCGGCTGCATGCCCTCCAAGGCTGACTCTGGTGCTCCCAGAAATCCTTTGAGCTCCTTAATATCCTTTAAAAAGAACTCCCTTTAGGGGGCGCCTGGGTGGTTCAGTTGCTTGAGCATCTCACTTTGGCTCAGGTCATAATTTCACAGTTCATGAGGTCCAGCCCCGCATCAGGCTCTGGGCTGACAGCTCAGAGCCTGGAGCCTGCTTTAGTTTCTGTGTCTTCCTTTATCTCTGTCTCTCTCTGTCTCTGTCTCTCTCTCAAAAATAAAATAAAAACATTAAAAAAAATAATAAATTTAAAAAAAAAGAACTCCCTTTCTGTGTAAACTAGCCAGAGTGAGCACTGTTGTTTGCAACTGAGAACCTCAAACCAGCATAAAACCAAATAACAGTTGTACAATTAAATGAGTCAAGAGAAAAGAAACACATTTTGGCATATGAGGGGGCTTTTTAAATCCTATAAATATAAAATGTTAAAGATATAAAAGAAATTAAGGCAGCTGCCTACAAAACTTTGATAGGCAAAGGAAGCTGATCGTCTGTTGCAAAGGACAGCTGGACCATTGATGTGGTGATTTTGTCAGCACACCTACACACAACCTACTACTACTCAAGACTTGAGGTTGCATAGATTCAACCTGTATCTGTGAGCACGAGGACTTGCTATTTTAACCTCTCCTGGACTCGAAGTTCCTGATTTACGAGACAGTTAAAAACAAAGCTATTACTTCCCAGTGGGTATTAAGATCATCGATATCTAAACAGGGCAATTTAATCATTACCTAGATAAACTGGGTCTTAAATCCTAGACTCTGAGAAAAGTTTACATAAAACCTTTATGTAATTCACCAAAGTCATTTCAATGCCAGAACAACTTAGACTTGAAACAGAGGGCACCTAACAAAAGCCTTTCAAGTCTTATCACCATGCTTGATCAAAAACTGAAGACAAAACCATCCTGCAATGGGCTTTCTCAAAAAGATACAAGTCTTAATAATAATTTCCTTTGGTTTAATAACATTCTCTTTCAGGATTAATGACCTAACAAATGAAGATGTAGGCCTTTCCAAACACTTTGGATTTCCTAGGGTTTGGGATTTATCACACACAAATAAGATAAGGTCAGTGACCCAGACTCCTTACCTTGAGTCCCAAAACCTTGCTTATGGATATCCAGTTATTTATAATATATCTGAAAGTATTCCAAAGTAGACATGGGTTATTTTTTGCCTGGGCAGCATCCATTCCCATTTCTTTGAGTACTAACATCTCCACTGTCACTGGAGACCAAACTCCCTCATTCCCAGTCCATGTGCTTCAATAAGGAGGTGGTTTAACCCCTCTCCAGAGGTCAGCAGCCTGGCTGCCATGTTTGATTGAAAGACTGGCATGTAATCAATTTAGGGCAATGAGAATAAAGAATTTTGATGGAACTATACAGAAAGAGAAGCTGCTTGTTGGGGTGTCTCATCTAATAGCCTTAGAGCTTCTGATTAGTGTCTTGATATCATGGAGAGCCTGCTTGATGATGAAACCAGCCCAGAAGAATATAGAGCAAAGAGATGGCAAGAGACAGATTTCTGACAATATTGTTTGAGACATGGATCCAGCCACACCTTTGCCTTTACAGTTACGAGAACCAATTAATTTGATTTTTTTTCTAAGCCCCTTTGAATCAGGTTTGTAACATTCGCAACCTGAAGAGTCTTAACGGATACAGATTCCTTTAAGCTAACACTTTATAAAGATAGCAGAAGCGTTAAAGTATTTAGCTTCAAATATTAAAGTATAAAATAAGCTTGTGCCAGAGATGTTAAATCCTTGCTATGAAAAACTTCCCATTCCAGCATGAGCTGCCTTACCCACAATCCCCTGCTCAGAGAAACGGTGCTGAAGAAGTCTGTGCACAAAGCAGTCACCAATGGACCTGGGATGAACAACCAACCCAAAGGTAGCTAATTATTTTGCTGGCCAGGCTCCATTGATTGTATGGCCTGGCTCAGTGAGCTGGACCAAACTCTCACTTATGAGTTAGAGCCAGGAGATACTGAGGTCTCAGCCAGCGGCTTCATGGGTTGGCGATTCAGAGGCCATATGTAAAATGAAGCAACAAAAGAAGATAGGAGAGAAAAAGAGAGAAGCCAACTGAGCAGAGACCACATGACCTCTGAAAAAGATAATTACCCCATTCCCAGTTTTCCTGTCTGCTGTTTTGGCCCCCATGAGACCCAGCTATACTCTGTTTCACAGGCACAGAATCCTTTCAAGGGGCAGTGTCGTACATGAGTTAGAGAGTATGGCTCCCAAGTGACCACCTGGGCGTGAGTCTTGACTCCTTCTGCCCACTCACATGCCTAAGGCCACATTCTCTACCTGCCCTTCTACTGAGTAGAATAGGGATAACACCCTACCTCCCCGGGTATGGGAGAAAAGTCTATGTGATAATATACTCTGGATAATGTAATGATAGGAGTAGTCATTGTCACAATAAGCCCCTTGTACTTGAATTAGTGTAGTGATATTCTAGTCCTTGACAACTGAGAGGGCCCAAACTAAAGCAACAATTCTCTAAATGATTAACTTAAATATAACTCTATTTCTACACAACATACATAGAATTGTCGATGTCCAAATATAATTACAGTGTAAAATCCTCTTTAACAGGGGGAAGACTTAGCCATGAAAGTGCTGAGTTGGTAACACTTGAAAGAGAGTACGATGTTCTCGTCCTCTTTCTGTATCATGCCCTGTTCCTCTTCGGTCCCACACTGACCCCCAGCACCAGTTAACTCCATTTACAAGGGCTGATAGGCCAACACCCGAGACTTCTCTGTCTGCAACTGCTTGCAGCTTGCCTGGGGGTGCATTGTGTGTGCCCCACAAAAGATGCAGATGCTGCGAGAAACAGGAGAATGTCTATAGACTGTCCTGGCTTTTCGCATGAAGGAAACAACTAAGCCAAATCCAGAAGCCTTCTCTTATTACTCAAACGACTGTACTGTGATTACTTCCTGTTTTGAGCAGGCCCACTCCTTCTGAGGTTGGAAAAACATTCACCTAGTGGCTGAGGGTTTTACTCTGTTTTGTCCCCTCCTGTGAAAGCTACACAAACAACTGTACAGACTTTATCATTCTGAACTATCGATCCATGCTTTCCGGCCTTAAAAAAAAAAAAAGATTTTGCTAAAGAAAGATAATATAAATCTGGGGTGCCTGGGTGGCTCAGTTGATTAAGCATCTGACCTCAGCTCGGGTCATGATCTCATGGTTTGTGGGTTCGGGCCCCGCATCGGGCTCTGTGCTGACAGCTCAGAGCCTGGAGCCTGTTTCAGATTCTGCGTCTCCCTCTCTCTCTGCCCCTCCCCTGCTCACGCTCTGTCTCTTCCTCTATCTCCCAAAAATAAATAAATATTTTTTATGAAAAAAATAAAAAAGAAAGATAATATAAACCACCTTTCAAAGATCCTTTTTTATTTAGGAAAAAAACCCTCTATTTCCACAGAAAAAAATATATGTATATATTTTTTAAATCCACACAAATATGTTTCAAATCTGTTCCCCAACATGCATTAAGAATAAGAGGCATACAGGAGCCCTGAGAAAGGAACAGAAGTTTTTTCTTAAGGAAAAAAGAACTTTTCGCAAAGACCCTGGTGTATTTGGTTTTGCATTCTTGGCTAAAAGGTAATAATCAAAGGATGAAATCTATATTCCCTAGGTCTTTCTCTCTCCCTCCTTTTGGTAGACTCGGGATGTGAGTTTTTGAGAACAATCACTACTCTAAAAATCAGAGAACTCATGTATTCTTACAGCTGCAGAAAAGGGCCAAGGGAGAGAAGAACTGAATGTGTCAGAACCCTCCAGTGTTTCAGGCTAGAAGACATTTCCTCGTGGGAATAAGCCACTTTCTGACTCTACAGTCAGTCCCTTGACTTACAAGCTGATCATGTTCTAAGTTTCTGATCAAGGTCCAACCTGGAATGTTTAGAATCTAGAATGTCTTCTCTCCTAACAACAATGTTAAGCACTGACTATGTCACCCTAAAACAGCCATTCTAACCCCAGAATTCCTAGGGGATTACATAGTTTTGTCCTGTGGGTCCTGCACAGTCCAGACATAACTTGTGACCCTCCTTTATGAAAATGCATTCAGAGTTCCAAATAAGACATAGTGTTTCAGGGCTTCTGACCCTACAGGACTGTCACCAGTGCCAAGACATCAGTGGTGGCCAAGGCCTGCCCTCCTTCCTCTCACCCCACCCACACTGACCAGCTAAGGGCACCAAAATGGGTAAGGGTAGGAGCAGGAGGGGTCCTTCTGGTCCCTCCTTCTGGTCCCCACTTGGTCACCAGCAGAGAAGGCAAAAAGCAGGAACTTGAGGCCAGCAGGGTGAACGCCAGGGCCACAGTGTGCAGGAATTAGGGGGGAGGGGAGCAGAATTCTCTGAGGCTTGGGCTGGCCCGTTCCCCCAGCTCAGCCAGGGACTGCCTGTGCTCTTAGCTTTCATTTCCACTGTTGGTTGCTAAGTGCTCTACATAATGCAAAAGTAAATAGTTACACAGCGCAGTTTGGAATACACAAAAACACACATCAATCAGCCACGAAAAAAAACCTCTCAAAGTTTCTAGGTTTATTTTTAGATCCTGGTTGGCCAAATGAGTAACCTAAATGTCCAAAGGAAGAGAAGCTGGGGCTGAAAAGTGTATTTAGAAACAGGAGACACTGATACTGCAGGTCTCCAGGCCATCTTAGCTTATAAAATATGCATCAGTCAAGTCCTCAGGTGTTTTAAGTACCTCACAGCAGTGCTTGAATAGGGTCCAGGATCCAATGCACTCACAAGACTTGCTCAATAGAAAACATCATCCCCTGTCATGGGGTTTCAAGACATTACAGTGAGTGTAACATAAAATATTGATATCCTTTAGTGAAGGACCCAATTTAAGAAAAATAACTAAAACAATGCTAAAGTAATGAGTGTAAATCCATTAAGGAGAGTAAAAAGTGTTTATTCACCTTATATTTCCCATGACATCTGGCAGAGTGCCTTGAATAGAGCAGACACACAACAATGCTTATTAACTAAATAATAATACTCTTGGAAGAGCCCTTGTTTCTAGGCAAAACCATTATGACCTCCCTGAGATTCTCCATGTGGTGCTCAAACTAGCCAACCAGACTTGAAGTTTCAAAGATAAATTTATCACTATAAAAGGAAATCAGAAGAAACAACAGAACGACAGATAGCATAATAGAAAATAGCGAACCGTCAGATTGAAAAGCAAGAATAACCCTGAGCAACTCATTGAGATTTGCTTACTTCTTCACCTGTAAAATGAGATTATATTTGTCGCCCGACCACCATGTGGCATCGCAGTAGAGACGGATGAACAGGTGCACTCCAGCCTTCTCAGACAACACCCACAAGCTGCCTGGTCATGTCCAAGTTACAAGGCAAAATCGGGGCCCAATGGGACTAAGTTATTTTCAGCGTAACCACCTCATTCTAGGAAAATGAAAAATCATCCTTCCCTTAGAAAAGACCCTTCTGATTATAATGCCACTTGTTTATAGTTGGAAAAAATGCACAAAAAAGAAAGGTCATTTGCTTTATGGAAAGTTTAAAAAACACACACGCACACAAAGCACCATTCAGTAAAGGGTGTTGGGACAACTGGTTCGCAAGTCAAAAGAGAGAAATAATCACTTTACCTCCTCATTTCCTCCTTGCTCTCCACCAAAATAAATTATAGTTGAGTTAAATAATAATACGGGTTTTTTAATGTGAAGAATTCTTTAAAACCCGTAGAGGGGCGCCTGGGTGGCGCAGTCGGTTGAGCGTCCGACTTCAGCCAGGTCACGATCTCGCGGTCCGTGAGTTCGAGCCCCGCGTCGGGCTCTGGGCTGATGGCTCGGAGCCTGGAGCCTGTTTCCGATTCTGTGTCTCCCTCTCTCTCTGCCCCTCCCCCGTTCATGTTCTGTCTCTCTCTGTCCCAAAGATAAATAAACGTTGAAAAAAAAAAAAAAATTGAAAAAAAAAAGAAAAAAAAAATAAAACCCGTAGAAAACAGAGCTGATTATTTATCAAACCCTGTGAAAGAATGCAGCAGGCTGTCCTATCAATGGAAGAAATTATGGTGAAACATTTACCCACGTTAACAACAGAAAAACTATAATCAATGGGCAAGCAATAAATACACTGGGGAAATAATCATAGCAAATGTGTCTGAAGATATTTTATTACATATTATTAAGGATCTTATGCCCATATGTTTTAAGGGAAAAACAAAGCAAGTTTACAGAAAAATTTGTATACTATGACTGTTTTGGTAATAAAAAATGAGCCCCTTTTGTATTTTAAGAAGGCTGTATTTATATGCTCCAACAAGGAGAAAGGGGAGGAGACACAACTCAGGCCTTTAACACTGGCTACCAGGGAGGCATGGGAGTAAAGGCCAGCCAGGAAAGCCCTTCCTTTGTGTGTCTTTGTCCTGAATTGTAATTTGAAAAAAAAAAAATTGTAACTGATGAGAAAAACATCCAAAGGCAAAGAATATGTAACAGAAAATTAGGAAAAGAAGAAATGCAGCTAGTATACAATATGAAAAAGAAATGTTCAGCCTCACTAGTAATCAAAGAAATATAAAGGCAAATAAAGTATTTTTGGTGACCAAATTAGAAAAAACAAAATGTCAAAGTGATGATATCCAAGGTAAGAGAAAAGTAGACGAAACCCACACAATCATACAACACAAACTGCTTAAATTTCCAAATTATTTTCCAAATTTGCATTTAGAAAGCAAATGGCAAAGTGAGTCAAGAGTTTTTAACAAAAGTTCAAAGATCCGGGGCGCCTGAGTGGCTCAGTTGGTTAAGTGTCAGACTTCGGCTCAGGTCATGATCTCACAGTTTGTGAGTTGAAGCCTCGCATCCGGCCGGCTCTGTGCTGACAGCTCAGAGCCTGGAGCCTGCTTCAGATTCTGTGTCTCCTTCTGTCTGCCCCTCCACCACGTGTACTCTGTCTTGCGCATTATCTCAAAAATAAATAAACATTAAAAAAAAAAAGTTCAAACATCCAACCTACTAAATCCACTGGAAATATATTATAGGCTATAATCTTATATAGAGAAAAAGATTTTGTGCAAAAATAGAACAAAAAAACTACTTAACATTTTGACCAAATGACCAAATGGGACGGCTAAGTAAACTGAGGTATATCCATTCGATGGAATAGTACATGCCCAATTAAACACTGTCTACAAAAAACATATAGCAAAATATAAAATTCTCATAGAAGCAAAAACTTCCATCTCTTTTACTCTCATTTTTTACCTCTGACACGAATGTGTGAGGGTTTTTTGTTTTTTTTTTTCCCCACACCAACAAATTCTTCAACTCTCCGGATGCCGACTGTGTCCTATAATCCCAGAGTTAGCACAGACCCCACAGACTGGGGGGCTCAGTCCCATAAGACTGCCCCCCAATTCAGATGCCAGTTGTAAGTCTCGGATACTTGTACTTCTGACCAACTGGCTATAAATCAGGGGTACCTATGATGCCCTCCTTGGATTCAATAATTTGCAAGACTAGCTCACAGAACTCAGAAAAACAATTTACTTGCTAGATTGCCAGTTTACTGTGAAAGGATATGATTCCGGAACAGCCAGATGGAAGAGCTGCATAGAACCAGGTATGGAGGAAGGGGTGTAAAGCTTCCATGTTTTCTCTGGGCAAGCCACCTACCAGCACCTTGATGTGCACAGCAACCTGGAAGTTCTCTGAACCCCATTGTTTAAGCTTTTTTTTTAAGTTACTTAAATTCCAGTTAGTTAACATGCAGTGTAATATTAGTAAATTCAAGCGTATAATATAGTGACTCAACACTTCTATACAGCACCCAGTGCTCATCACAAGTGTGCTCCTTAATCTCCATCATCTCTTTAACCCATTTCCCCACCCACCTACCCTCTGGTAACCACCTGTTTTTCTCTATAGTTAAGAGTCTGTTTCTTGGTTCGCCCCCCTCTATCTTTTTGGCCCTTTGCTCCTTTGTTTGGTTTCTTAAATTCCATATATGAGTGAAATCATACGGTATTTTATGGAGGCTCCATTATGTAGATACGATTGATTAAATTATAGGCTACTGGTGACTGAACTGGCTCTCCAGTCCCTTTTCCCTCCCTGGACATACTCTTCTTACCCCTATCACTCAGAAATTCCAAGGGTTTTTAAGGAGCTCTGTGCCAGGAACTGAAGACAGGGACCCAATATACATTTCTTATTATATCACAATATCACAGCTTAGGGTATATGGCAAAATAGAAAATTAATTTTTAAATTACACAAAAATATGACTAGGTAACTAAGAAAAATATTTCTTTATAAAAATAATGAAAAGAAATGTTCCAAATATTAACCATGTTTGCCTTTGAATATTTGGGTTATGGTAACATTTTTTCCTTCCTTCTAATTTTCTAAAGTATGCAGATCTTATTTCATGACAATGCCCTACTGTCATAATGACAAGGTCGAGGGTATGGAGGAAACAGTGCTCAAGGTCTAGGGAACATATACTTTAAATGACTGCATTCAAAAAAATCTAAGGCACAGTCTTCCTGTTGCTCTCTCAAGACACTTCAGAGGCCAGAACTGCATTCTGATTCTCACTGCTTGTCCTCTGGCCTGGCTTGGAAGTGACTGTCATGTCTTCCAAAGGGTGAGGCAGTGGGAACTTAACATCACAGGATTCCCACATCCCAGACCTTCTCTTCGGACAAGTCCCAGTGCAAAACCCTATCAAAGAGCACTTCCTGTAAATGTTCTACTAGAAACTTTAGATCACATGTCTAAAGAAATGTGTGTATGTGTGTGTGTGTCTGTCTGTCCATCTCACCTTCTCTGTCCTCAAGGGCACCAAGCCACACTGCAGGACAATGATGCAGCAGTCTACCTCATTTATCAAATGATTAATCTAAGTGATAATGATAGATCTATTTACCTAAATAGAATAACATTGCAAAAGAGTGAGAACCAAAGGACCCTGAGCCAGGACTGTGCCCCAATATTAAATTATTTTAAATAACAACACATTAAAGTCCATCTCTCCTCTCACACTTGCCATACAATCCAAAGTAATATCTCAGATTCCTGGTGCAGTATTTCAGGCCCTCTCCCTAATACTGAGTTAGGCTAAATATTTCCCCTTCAGGTGCATTTAATGGTCAGATAGACACTCCAAATCCCTTATTGCATAGTACTTCAGAGATACATATCATATATATCTTTACATAAAAATAATGAAAGAATGGGGATCCTGGCTGGCTCAGTCAGTTGAGCATGTGACGCTTGATCTCAAGGTTGTGAGTTCGAGCTCCACGTCGGGTGCAAAGTTACTTAAAAAATAAAATCTTTAAAAAAATAATGAAAGGGGGCGCCTGGGTGGCGCAGTCGGTTAAGCGTCCGACTTCAGCCAGGTCACGATCTCGCGGTCCATGAGTTCGAGCCCCGCGTCGGGCTCTGGGCTGATGGCTCAGAGCCTGGAGCCTGTTTCCGATTCTGTGTCTCCCTCTCTCTCTGCCCCTCCCCCGTTCATGCTCTGTCTCTCTCTGTCCCAAAAATAAAAAATAAATAAATAAATAAATAAATAAATAAATAAATAAATAAAAATAATGAAAGAAAATATTCCAAATATTAACACTGATTTATAAAAAAATCTTAGTGAAAGATTTGTTTTTTTGAGAGAGAGAACAAGCTCACGAGCAGGGGAGGAGCAGAGAGGGAGGAAGACAGAGGAAGAGGGAGGAAGAGAGAGGAAGAGAGAGGGAGAGAGACAATCCCAAGCAGGCTCCACGCTGTCAGCGCAGAGCCTGACTCAGCGCCCGAACCCATGAACCGTGAGATCATGACCTGAGCCGAAACCAACAGTCAGATGCTCACCCGCATGAGCCACCCAGGTACCCCGGCAAAAGATTTCAGTAAAAACAAAATTCAGTGAAGAAAATAATGATCCCTCCAATACATCTCCTTAGTAAATTCAAGTATTCGCAATAACTTGCGTGACAGTATTTTCTGAAAGGTGGTATACTTACACCTTTGTTGGTAAAGAACAGCCACAGCAGCAGCAGAACTTCTGCATGTGAGATGTTGAGCTCATGCTCGCATGTGTTACACACTTAACCTTCTCAACCCTCACAACAACCCCAGGAAGCAGCACCACTGTCACCCCAGTCGTTACCTAAAGGTACAAGCTCCAGGAGGTCACGCAGCTAATACGGGACAATGCCAAGACCGAAACCAGGCTAATCCAGCCCCAGAGTGGATATGCTCTTTCTGCTATAGCACTACAGATTGCATCCACGTTCTTTTTTACTTCTACCAAAAATATCTCCTGCCTAAGGCTGGCTTGGACGATCTGTGAGAAAAACAACTGGTATCAACTAGCCAACAGAATCGACTATCAGTACAGATTCAGTAATTCTGAATGAAGGAGGTACTGAATTACTACATCAGTTTTCCAAAAGTGACCATCCCCAGATCAGAACTGGAAGAAGGAAGTTATATGTGGCCTTCCAATAATGGAAACGGAAGAAATAAACCAATGAAACGGGCTGGTGGGGAAAAAGAGAGGTATAAAAGGGACTAAAAATAGTTGCCATCTTATCTCTGCTGTAATAATAGCAGATTAGCACCACGTTCTCTTGGAAATGTCACCTAGGCAACCAGAAATACAAAAAGATGCTCAGAAAAATACACGTATATACATCTATTTTTGCCATCTCTGAACATAAATGATCACTATTGCAAGAAGGACAATCATTAGACCATATATGGAAAAAAGAAAAAAGGTAGGCACACAAGAAAGTTGTGTAAGTAGGTATCCAATGTAAAGTAGGATAGTAAGATACAAAGGTAGGTATCTAACTGTACGAGAAGCCTGGACCCTTGGGGTGCCTGGCTGGCTCAGTCAGCGGAGTACATGGCTCTATCTAGGGTTGTGAGTCTGAGCCCCACGTTGGGTGTAGAGATTACTTAAAAAAATAAAATCTTGGAGGAGAAGAAGGAGAAGGAGAAGAAGGAGGAGAAAGAGGAGAAGGAGGGGAAGGAGGGGAAGGAGGAGAAGGAGGAGAAGGAGGAGAAGGAGGAGAAGGAGGAGAAGGAGGGGAAGGAGGGGAAGGAGGGGAAGGCGGGGAAGGAGGAGAAGGAGGAGAAGGAGGAGAAGGAGGAGAAGGAGGAGAAGGAGGAGAAGGAGGAGAAGGAGGAGAGGAGAGGAAGAAATCCTAACTCACTGCCTCAAATTTGGCCCAAAAATCTATTAGGAATGTTAAACATACCTTTCCTATGTTTTTTAAAACTCATGTTTTTATCTCATAAACCAAAAGCAGACTAATACAAAAGAGTGTCGGCTGGCAAAGTTTAAAACATTTGGAAAACTATCTTAAGTCTCACTTAACTAGAGGGCTTCTATGGCCCGGTTTGCCTAAAACCGCCCCTGCTTGTCCCTCTTGTTTTGGTGTGATTATTAAAAAGTGCTCCTCCCCCACTTTCAAAGGCTTCCCGGTACGAATAATAAACTATATGGCCTTATATTTAACCAAGACATATTTCTTGACCAATTAACAATGTGCTGGCAACCAGGTTGAGAACTTAGATCAGTTCAAAAAAATTGCATGAGATAAAATCCCTAGCTCCCAGATTACTACAATCTAATGGAGAAGACAGAAATAATACCCAAAACAACAATGAAGCAGTGAAAAGTTGATAATCATCGGTGTAATCCAGGCAGTAAGTGCTGCAGTTCTGATCAGAGACAGAGTATAGACAGTGTATCCCCTCCGGTGAGACACTCCATAGAAACTGTGTAAAAACACCCATGCTTCCGGAGCACTTACTGTATACCAGGCATCGTGCCTGGTGATCTCACTCCATGCTCAAAACAACCCTAGAAGTGAAGAACTATCATTATGCTCATTTTTATAGGACTCGTCCCAAGTATGACCAGAGAATTCAAATGCCTGACTCCGAAGTGTGTGCTCCCTGCCACTGTGGATGTAGACATATGGCTTCCTGCTGGCCCAAGCTTACCAGGAGTTGGCGCAAAAGTCAGTTACCAGAGCCATCAGCTTCTCCTTCTGCTCTGTAGCAGTGCAAGGTATGGCCCAACCCTGGCAGAGGGCTGCTGAACCAGCTGAGGCCCAGGTAGGAAACAGGGGGTGCTTTTTAATCCTACTGAAGAGTCCTATTGGAGAGACTACTGAGAAAAGTGTAATGAAGGGTATAGAAAAGCAGGGAAGGCTGGCAACAGCAGGAAGTCATTACCATCCCTAGGCCTGAGTGCATGACTGGGGGTGGGGGATAAAGGAATTCCAAAGATGAAGGCTGGATGGAGAAGACCCCTGGCATGAGCTGTGGCCTTCAGCATACAGAAGAAACCAACCTGCAGTATGCAACCCAGCAGGAGGGAACGCACCCTCCCCCACTCTCCTCCCACTCTCCCAGGGGTGGGCTGGATCCACCACTGGCCAAATTATACCAGAAATCAAAGACAAAGATTGCCCTTGATGCGTCTCAGGGCACAGAGCAGGTGGATACAGGAGGAAAGAGGACATGGAAGAAAGAGCCGACAAGAGATGTCCACCCTGGGGCGCCTGGGTGGTTCAGTCGGTTAAGCGTCCGACTTCGGCTCAGGTCATGATCTCACAGTTACTGAGTTCAAGCCCTGCATTGGGTTCTTTGCTGACAGCTCGGGGCCTAGAGCCTGCTTTGGATTCTGTGTCTCCCTCTTTCTCTGCCCCTCCCCTGCTTGCTCGCTCTCTCAAGAATAAATAAACATTAAAAAAAATTTTTTTTAAGGGATATCCAGCCTGCTTGCCATGTCCTTGTTCCTACATAAGAGTGTGTTCCCACTGAGGCAGAGTGAACTGGCCTGGTCAGTTTACTGACCTTTGCAGGAGCATGTGAGGTGCTATATTAGTAAGAAGGGGTCTAGCTCAGCATATGTGTGAGGCTGGTGCCAGTTCATGGGCAAGTGCCCTAGGTAGTTAGTTACACTAGGCCCCGTGCTTGGAAGGGCCCCACACTTGGTCTAATGCTCTGCTGACACCATTTTGAAATTCTTGATAATCTTTAAACCAGGGCCCCACAGATTATGTAGCTGGTCTTCGGGAAAGGCAAACCATTTTCCTCAGCTGGTAAGACTAAATTCTGTAAGTATCACAAGATCCCAGGTATATTATTCAAAGCAGACAGACCCAAAGTTAATATTAACCAGAGTCACAATGATACAGCAGAATATATAACACAATAAAGTGAGGGAACATTTTACCTTTTTTTTTCTTTCTTCTTTCTCTTTTGAAGTCAAACTGCAAAGTGGCTGAGAAACCCAAGTAAGCTGCCCCCTGGAGAGAAACGGAACTTAACTAGGGCCTCTCCACAGCACGGAGGGAATGGGTTTTGGCTCTTTATTCAGTTAATGTGATCAATGCAGACAAATAAGCAGAATAATTTATGCCCTGGGGTGGACTCTTGATGTACCCCACTTGATGGGATGTAGTCTTCAAATTAGCCAGGTAATTGCCAAAGCTACCCTTGACCTTGCCTTGTTTTCCTGGTATACATAAGCCCCAGTTTGAGACAAAGTGTTGAAAACCCACACAAAGAAGGTTCATTGATGGGTCAGCAAAACTTACAAACTATATTTCTAAACTGATGCTTTCCGAAAGCCTAGAAACTAGAGCCTATACTGCTTCTGTTTCCATTTCCTGAAAGACGCCAAAATCCTTAGCCTTCCTCTGAGCATCATTTTGAAAGCATCTGGGAAAGCCCCAGGTGAGAAGCCAGAACAGGGCCAGTGTCTCTCTCCCATTCGTTTCCTCGAAGGCCACTGGGCAAAGCAAAGCAAGGAAGCTTCCATCTGAGGCAGGGGTCAGACTGGTTTTTGATAGCCTCTTTCACTCACGCCCCATGTCAGAAACAAAGAATGGTAGATTTTTAGCTGTCTTGTTTGTTTGGTGGTTTAAAGTTACAATAAAATTTCAGTAGATCAAAAGTGTTTACAAAACCCCTGCTGTGTCAAGGAACCTAGAACCCAAGCAGTAAATCAAATCTAGGGGCATCATGACAGAATCCAGCCACCAGCCCCTGGCATGGGCGAGCAAAGACTTCTCCCCCAAAGCCTCTGGAGGCTCAGCCGTGCTAATACCTTGATTTTGGACTTCTGGCCTCCAGAACGGTGAGAACAAACATTTCTGTTATTTTAAGCCACCCAGTTTGTGGTAATTTGTTACAGAGGCCACAGGAAACTAACATAAGCCCTCAGCCACATCTCTCACCTATGGCCTCAGCCTCACAACCCTCCGGGAATGGAAAATATGAGGCCTTCCAATGCAGCCCATTTTGTTTGCACAGGGAGCCTACTTCTGAGCCCAGAATAAAAAATTAAAAATTAAAAAAAAGCACAGAGCTTTTTCCGGTTAGAAAGCCCTTTAGTCATGCCTTGGGGGAGGTGGGCCCACTAGTGACCCCACACTAGACATTGCTTTCTTTCTCCATTCACTCCTGCCAGGATAGCACAGAGGGAAATACCATCTCCCTTGTACTGGAAACTCTTCTATAACGCAGCCCGAGGTCTCATTAATGTTTAAGCGGCCAGGTTACACTGTCAACTCCTTCGGAGCTTTTCGCTAAAAGCAAAACAAAACAAACATATCTTTCTCACACGGGTTTCAAGGACTTATTGTTATCCCCACCAATTACATAGAAAAGATATTTTTTAATTTTTTAATGCTTTATTTATTTTTGAGAGAGATAGAGGCAGAGTGCAAGCAGGGGAGGGGCAGAGAGAGGGGGAGCCACAGAATCTGAAGTGGGCTCCAGGCTCTGAGCTGTCAGCACAGAGCCTGATGCAGGGCTCGAGCCCACAGACCACCAAATCATGACCTGAGCTGAAGTCGCATGCTTAACCAACTGAGCCACCCAGGCGTCCCAGAAAATATTTTTTTAATCTCAATACAATCATTCAGTTATGACACATATGAAATACGTGTTGTTATTTAGGGGGGGAAAGGGGGAAATTCTGAGCAGTCACTTCCTCTACATTTTGAGAGCCAAGCTAAGTTTGTACAAATCAGATTATTCCCAAAGAATCTAAACACACAGGTCTGGGGGAAACCTAACATTCCAGATCTGACTGGATGTACAGTGGAAATATTCCCTGGGTTTCAATCCCAGCCCCATTAGTTATTAGTGACCTTGGGTAGGTCATTCAACCTCTTGATGCTTCAGTTCCCTCACCTGTGACACAAGGATCATCATAGCAGCGTTCCCTCCTGCTGGATCCTCTCTGTTTTCCTCTCCAGATCCAGCCTCACTCCACTCTCAGCCCTAGGAGGCTGATTTCTAGATACAAGGTAGTCCTTACATCAAGTTTTCTTGTCCTCTGGCTTCTGGTTAGGTTGACAGGCAGTTGAGAGGCACCAGCAGAAATCAGAGAGGGGAGAAAAGAGTGGTTGGGGACCCTCATCTGGATGCCTCCACACCAGGCCACAGTTTGAGTGTAGCTATATTCCTCTACTGAAGAGTAATTCCAGAAACCTCTCTCTCACATCCCCCTTTCAGGGCTGGGGTAGTAAAGATTTACATGTATTGCTGGCCACTCTTGGTGATTTCCCTTAACCCTGCCCACATATTTATGGGGCGCCTGCGGGGCTCGGTCAGTTAAGTGTCTGACTTTGGCTCAGGTCACGATCTCACAGTTTGTGAGGTCAAGCCCCGCATCGGGCTCTGTGCTGACAGCTCAGAGCCTGGAGCCTGCTTCTGATTCTGGGTTTCCCTCTCTCTGCCCCTCCCCCACTCATGCTCTGTCTCTCTCTCTCTCTCTCTCTGTCTCTCAAAAATAAATAAACATTAAAAAAGAAAAAACCCTGCCCACATCTTTGTAAATAGTCCCTTCATTAAACTTTCTTCAGTTATACCCTTTGAGTATGTCATCTGCCTCCTTAGGGGACCCTGGTTGATAAACCGTTGAAAGGATTTTACCAGAATCAATTAATTAATGTTAAGAACACTGCCATGTTCACAGAAAGTGCATAAAGGCATTTGGAATCATTACTGTCATTATTAGCAACAGCAGTCAACTTAACTTGTCTGTGGCATCTTTGGTCATGACATATCTCGGTGCCACATTTACCTTTCCTCCCCAAGTCCAATACCATTTAGTGTGGCAATAAATGTAATATCCACAGTTGTATAAATGTGGAGAAAACTATTAGGTTCTCTTTCATCTGAATAATTAAAATAACCCCCTAACTCTTCTGCTGTCTTTCTTCTCTTTACTCTCTCTTTAACGTGGGGAAGTGATCATACTCTTGCCACAAATACTCAATAGCTCCTCCAAATGAAATTCAGATTCTGCTACCGTCCCTCACAATTTGATCCCAACCTACTTTTAATACTATACTAAACATTTCACACCCACTAGGACGGCTATTGCATATTTTTTAAAAAAACGAAAACAGCAAGTGTTGGCAAGGAAGTGGAGGAATTGGAACCTGTGTAGACTGCTGGTGGGCATGTAAAATGGTAGCTGCTGTCGAAAACAGTATGGCAGTTCCTCGAAAAATCATATGATACAGCAATTCCACTTCTGGGCCCAGACGCAAAAGAATTGAAAGCAGGGACTCAAACAGATATTTTACACACCCATGTTCATAGCCACATTATTCACAATAGCCAAAAGGTGGAAGTCACCCAAGTGCCCACTGACAAATGAATGGATCAATAAAATGTGGTCTATCTATACAGTGGAGTATTATGCAGCCCTAAAAAGGAAAGAAATTTGGACACATGATATGACATGGATGAGCCTCCAAGACATTATGCTAAGTGACATAAACCAGTCACAAAATGACAAATACTGTACGATTCCACTTAACATAAGGTACCTAAGGTCATCAAATGCATATAGACAGAAAGAATCAATGGTGGTTGCCAGGAGCTGGGGGGAGGGTTGGGGGCGGAGCGAGTTTTTATATAATGGGTTTAGAGTTTCAGTTTGGAAAGATGAAAAAGTTCCGGAGATGAACGGTGGTGACAGTTGCACAAGAATATGAATGTACTTGATGCCACAGAACTTTACACTTAAAAATGGTTAAAATGGTAAATGTTGTGTTATTTATATTTAACCACAATAAAAAAAAATAACATTCAAGAAATGCTTATCGCTTGCCTATCACACAAAACACTGTACTGGGGACATGTCAGCAAAACACACTGGAAGGTCACTGTCCCCACCAAGGGGGCTCTGCTCCTGCACCTCCTCCCACATGGTCCTCCTTCCAATGAGTCTGTCCCCTAATGACGTCTTGCAATTTCATGTTGAAATCTGAACTTCTTAAAGGTAGGAGACTAGATCTTATTCATCACATATCACTGGTACTTAACACAGTGTTGAACATGTGGAAACTACCAAAAGATATTGGTTGAAAATGTGAGTAAAAATCCAGCCAAAGTAGTGTATGTCTTCCTTTTCCTCCTATCTTCTAGCCAGCCAGCCAATACCTAACATTTCTTGCAGTTAGCTATATTTTCAGAAATAAGAGGACAGAGCTTTTTACTAACCTCACTTCAAATTGTTCTGCTAATGGAACGCCTGGCTGGCTCAGTCAGTGGAGCATGAGACTCTCAACCTCAGGGTCGTGAGTTCAAGCCCCACGTTGGACATGGAACCTACTTAAAAAAAAAAATTGTTCTGTTCACAATTCTACTAAGTGTAGAATAATTATACTAAGTGTAGAAATTGTGGGTTGCAAGTCAGAACTCAACTGTTTACTAGCCATGTGTCCTTGTGCAAGTTACTGAGTGTCCCTAAACTTGTTTCCCTCATCTATACTAACAGCACTATAGTGGACATCTGTTGCTTTGCAATCCAACATCCATTGGCCCATCTTCTGGTGACAGTATAACAACGTATTCTAACAACGTTCTTCTGGAAAATGACCCTGCTCCTACTCCTTAGCCTATGGCTCAAAGATAAAACCTGTGACCAAGCCCAAGCTCTACTAGTATATGGCCCTCCAGCCACAGGAAGAGGCACTGGATCCTATCAAAGCCAATAAAGTCACAGCTAGTCATTGCAAGCGATGCTGGAATAGAGACTCTCACTTTCTAGCTGGATTTAAGCCCACAATGGTTTAAATGGAGCCTAAAAATGGTGCCAACTTCAAAAAACAAATCAAGAAATGGAGAGAGAGACACCAGGTCCTGGTAATGATGCTTAAACCCTGGATTAAGCCATACCTGAAGTATATTTCTCTGGACTGAAGAGTTAGAAGAGACAAAATAACGTTCCTTTTTTTTTTTTTAAAGTTGTTTGACACTTGCAACAGAATTGAGTCCTAATTAAAATAAGTATCTCCTGAAAAATTATTACAAAGTTTAAATGGGATCCTCATGTACATACATAGTACACACTTGATAAATGGAAGCTACTAATATTAACTATAGTGATAGTTTATGGTAATGGTAGAAATTTCCTGGCTTCTTCTAAGGATGACTTTTTAAATTGGTGTGCTCTGTCCCTGACGTCTGCCTTCATTATCCTTCAATGATACTCTCTTTCACGGTGACACAGATAGAGGGGTGGTAAGGACAAAGATTATATGCCACCACTGTCTAATCCCACACCCCAACCGACACCACTAATTGATCACAGCACTCTTTCCTGCCGAGTCTGGATTCAGCCTTGGATTCCTATTCAGCCCGGGTCTCTAGGCAGCCACTATCAATCAAAGATGATATGAGAGGGGCGCCTGGGTGGCGCAGTCGGTTAAGGGTCTGACTTCAGCTCAGGTCACGATCTCGCGGTCCGTGAGTTTGAGCCCCGCGTCGGGCTCTGGGCTGATGGCTCAGAGCCTGGAGCCTGCTTCCGATTCTGTGTCTCCCTCTCTCTCTGCTCCTCCCCCCGTTCATGCTCTGTCTCTCTCTCTGTCTCAAAAATAAATAAACGTTAAAAAAAAAAAGATTTTTTTTAAAAAAGATGATATGAGAAATGAAACCTATGGTCTCAGCTCCAGAACAGCAGTTGACAACGTTTTTCTATAAACCACTAGGTAGTAATTATTTTAGGCATGGTCTCTGTTGCATATTCTTCTCTGTATTTTGATTTGTTTACAGCCCTTTAAAAATGTAAACAAGCATTCTTGATTCCTCAGCTATACAACCCCCCCACACCCGTTCTGGAGCCTAGAAATCAGACTCAGGCTGTCCCAGACAACTGGGAACCACCTTAGCTCCCTCTGCACGGATCCCGGGAAGCCGGTAATGGAACGCTTGGAAATGCTGCCTCAGTCAGAAATGCACCCACAGAACATACTGAATCACTGAAATGTAACAGAGGAACTCTGCTCTCTTCATACCAATCCCAGGACAAGCCGAAATCCACACTCCAGGGGAAGCCACAATCCCAGGAAGAGCTACAAAGTCCATGCATGTGGTAACATTCACCTCTGCCTCCAGAACCATTCACTGCAGGACCTCTTCAAAGCGCTAGACCTAGTCTATACGTCACAGCCAAATGTGAGATCCCCCACCTTTTTACGAGTAAAGGGAAGAGTTCAAATCACTACATCTCTCCATTATTAGTCTGACCCTTTATAATTTAAACAAATACCTCGGAAATGGTGACAAGATAGCATGCCACACTGCTTTTGACCAACATCTGATTCCTTAGTTATTTCCCAACGTTTTTTATTGTTCAGTACTATACTAAAGATTGGTTTTGTCTTTCTATTATTCTCCATGTTTGCTTCTGGCTTTAGTGAGAAGAATTAAACGTTGTTTGACCTACATTTATTTATTCATTCAACAAACATTTTCTGAGGCCCACAATCCACCCCTCAAGGCACCTGCAGGTAGGGAAGACTGACTGATGTGTAGATGATGATGCAGGCCGCCAAGCTAGGGCAGCACAATTAGCTGGGAACGTGGGGGTGGGGGGCAAGAGGTCTGCTGGTAGGCAGTAGGGAAAAATTCACAGGAGTTGCCCAGATGAGGAAGGGTGAGCTCAGCTCAGTGCTGAGCTAAAGCTACACGAGGAGAGGCTTGGGAGATGAGGCTGGTGAGGAAACAAGAGTGAGGTCATGAAATTCCCTGGAGCCCGAACTCTACCCCAAAAGCCACAGAAAACCTCTGAAGGAAATTAAGCAGAATGACTGGAGTCAGATTTTTGCTTTCAAAACGAGCATTCTAGTTGCAGTTCGGAGAATGGACTGGGGCAGGCGCGTCCTGATGCAGAGCAAGGAGCTGGTGTGAAGGCCACTGGAGCAATTCAGGCAAGAGATAAGGTCGTCAACTAAATCAGTGGCAGCAGGAAGAGGGAAAAGGGGGCTTAACGACAACAACAAACGTCGAGAGCTCACATTTATGCTGCACTTACTAATGACAAAGCACTGTGTGAAGTGCTTTCCGTGTATTAATTCATTTTATCTGCCCAACGAACCAGAGATAGGTCGGCTACCTCTTATCAACCTCAAGCCACAGATCAGGAAACACAGAGAAGTAAGGAGCCCAGGGTCTGGGAGCTACTCGTGTCCCAGCCAGAACTCAGAGCCTGCAGTTGGGCGGCACAGCCCATGCTCCTCACAGCCCATTCACCTGGCACACTTACAGAGAGCGGGTCCTCAGGACTGCTGCTGACTAGCTGAAACGGGGGAGACTCCGGGGCAATTTCCAGGGGTCTAGCTGGGGCACCAGAACACTTGGGTTTCAGCTTCTCAAGCCTCCTCCTCTGACGGAAGCCCCTCCCCAGATCTGTACTCAGCTCCCAATGGTGCCCCTCCCATACGCCCACACTCCCATCACACCACCCCCTCCTCCTCTGCCGCCCCTGCGTCCTGCATTTGACCCTCAAACACAGGCGTCTCCCAGGCCGAGGTAAAGACCCACAGGCATTGCCAATTAGGTCTGAGAAGCCTAGACCGAGAATCCTGCTCTTGGTAATACAGCTGCTTAAGTCTGTTATTTTCAAGTCAGACAAAGCTGGGAAAACTTTGAGCAAGCGTGTGTGGTTTCCTTCTCAGCAAGCGAGACCTTGGCAGCCCTACGTCTGTGTTTCACACCAGTTGCCCTGCGAACAGAACGCGTACCAGCATTTGGGGCCAGCGTTTAACAACAGAGGCACGCTTGACCGGCCTGACCTGCAGCCTCAGACCCTCAGGAAGAAAGTGGCCCTGGCGGGGAGGTCTTCAGAGAGCCAAAAGGCTTTCTTTCTCTGGGCTTAAAGCAAGCATCTGCAGCAAGAAACTTGTGCATTTCCTGCGGACAGGGAGACCTCCTGCCCCTCCCGGGCTGATACAACCCACTTTGCACATCCTGCTTCTCTGGAAGCTAAAAATAAATCGGTATGCACTGAAAAACACTCAAACACATCTCCCCAGCACACCCCTTCCCGAGTCCCCGAGGGCAAGAGTCGCAAATCTTTCAGGTCGGAGTCCCAAACGCATGCTACTTCCTCCTCTGGGTTCAACTACCGCCTTCGGTGGCTCCCCAAGCCCCCTCCCCAGGTCCCCACATCACACACACGCCTCCTGTAGACTCTCAGGGCGGACTCTGCGGCCCCGGGAACCAGCGAGTGCCGTCGACCCCAACCCCCGCCCTGAAAGGTTGCTCCAGAAGTCCCCGGGGCCACCAGGCGCACGAACGCCCCCTTCCGACCTAGTGCGCCCCCATACTGCCTGCCCCGCGCGCCTCAGAGCGTCCGTCCGCAAAGTTGCTCTCCCCTTTCCGGCCACCCAGGGTCTTTGGCTTTGTTTTATTTTCCCTCCGAGGCACTGAGGGCAGGACAGGGGAACTGACCGGGTGAGCTGCACCGGGAATGGCTGCAGGGACCAGGTCCTCAGGACCGCGCGCTCCTCGCGCCCACCCCTGTGTCGCCGGGCTGCGAGCACGCGGGTCCCCACAGCAGCCGCTCCCGGCGCCGCCGGCCCCCGCACACCCCGCCCCGCCTGCAACTCCGATGTGCCCAGGCTCCAGAGAATCGGAGGGAAGGCACAGCGACTCACCGCTTTGGCCGCTCCCGGCGTCTGTGTCGCCGCCAGAGAGGCGGCGGCGGCGGCGGCAGCGCCTTCCCTCCGCCCGCCTCCCCCTGGACAGTACCGCCGCCCGCCGCGCCCCCCTCCCCTGCCTCGCCGCGTCCCCCTCCCCTGCCTCGCCGCGTCCCCCTCCCCTGCCTCGCCGCGTGTCTCCCTCCCCGCCGCAGCCGACGCCCCCTCCCCACTGCGGCCCCGCAGGCGGCCTCTCCCGGGTGGGCTGGACTGCGGGGATGCAAGGGGGCCGAGCCGAGGCGCGCGGTTTGCAGGTGCAGTGGACGCCCCACCTGCCCCGGGGTGCGGCCGCGGGGATTATCCCCGCAGTGACCGCCCAGTCCCAGCCCGCGGCCCAGGCTTCTAGCTAGGCTGCACTCGCACTTTCCAAGGGGTGCCGTTTGTTTCCCTGTTGGGGTCCTGGGAGGGGAGATTCAACCTACAGCACTTTCTAGTAGGCTTTAAGGAGAGCCTTGGATTCCTGATTCGAAGCAGTGAAGTTCAAGAGAACCTTGAAGGACAGGCCTGCAAGGTAGGAGGGGACTGCTCGTGCCTAACACATGTTTTCTCTACCTAGAGCCTTCTGTGAATCCTCTAGGGGAAGGACCTCTGGGGGGAGGAAGGGGGGTGGGGAGAGAGGAGCTCTCCCCATCCCCCACACCGCACCCCGACCCCATCGCCCACTGCAGAATGCCTTCAAAGCTTCCATCTGAACTGGAGATGATAAGAAACAAAAGTCTTGTCACTTCAGTAAGTCTTTATCAATGGCTGCCAGCGCGTGTTCCTGTCTTGCCGTTTTGACCACTCATGGCCTCACAAACCCGTTAACTTGTCAGCCCCAGTGACATTGCCAGGACCCACAGAAGGTCTCCATAACAACTCAAATTCATTGATTAAAAATCTTGCTGTTTTAAAAAATAACAGAGAGGCCCCACTGTAAAGGCATCATGACTTGTCCATGCTTGGTGTAATGATTACAAAATCTTTTAATATGACTAGTTATAAAAATGACAGTTATGTTGAGGTCCAATCAGCCACCCACTCGGCTTTGAAAATCAAGTAAAACATTCACCTAACCAAAACCATCCTTTTAGTTTTGGCTTTAATTTCCACATCATTAACTCACTGAGGCAATGGTTGAAAAATAAAAGTTATCTGAAAGGCCATTAAACCTTTACTGGATACTAAAATCTTTTCCTTGAGTTGAATTAGCAGATTAGCCCAGTGGCTCGCTTCCCTAGATATAAATTGCAATCTCCTAGGAAGTAGGATTTTTTGTTTGGGTTTTTACTGTTAGGCCTGTGCCTGCACCCCCCACCCTTGCCCTGAAGGTTCTGATTTAACCTGTCAGGGGTGCACCTTTACATAGGGATTTTTTACTTTGGCCCCAGGAGATTCTGATGTGCTACCAAGGTTAGAAACCCCAGGATTCGCCAGTCATCAAATAGGGCCTGAGGGAATGGGATGCAAAATAAGAAAATTGTGATGCAGGGAAAGGTGTGAGCTGGCAGTGTAAACTCAGATGTCCCTAAGGGACTAAAAAGAAGTGACAACGAAATGATGCAGACTGGGTGTACAGGGGCAAACTAGGAAGGGCATCATGCCCTAAAGAGGGTAGTGTCATTTTTCCACGTGGGAAATGTAGGTCCAGGGTGGCCATCAAGTCAGATCTATGTTCTCACTCTGTTTTGTTTTGTTCTCTGGAGAAGCCAGAAATCCACATTTAATGTGAACTCTTCTAGCTGTGAAATGTTGGTAACTAAGCTTGAAAATCTTTTAAATGTGCTAGGGGCCAAGAAAGAAGAGTTTGTAGGCCATGAGAGGTCCCCAGGTCATCAGCTGTTAGGTGCTCCTTGCTTACAGACTGCCGGAAGAACACTGGTTGGTCCAAGACAATAGTAGGAAGGTGGAAGTGCTCGGGGACAACAGTGTCTCTGAGATGGTGACTTAAAAACCCACTTTATTTTTCAATTTTGCTTTAATGATCTCTGCATTTTAAAAGCTTTTAGGAGATATGATTTGTAGCAGACAATTCACCCATTTAATAAAGATACTCCGCATTTAGTATACTCCGCAGTTGTACAACTATTGACCACAATTTTAGAACGGATTTTGATCACCCCAAAAAGAAACGCTGTACCTATTAGCACGCATTCTCTTCGTTCTCCCCAGCCCCAGCCACTGGCAACTGCTAATCTACTTTCTACCTTTACAGATTTGCCTGTTGTGACTGGTTTCTTTCACTTAACATAATGTTTTCAAGGTTCGTCCATGTCATCAATACTTCATTCCTTTTTGTGAACAAATAATATCGCATGGTAGGGAAATAGTATCATATTTTGTTTATCCATTTATCGGTTGATGGACATATGGGTGGTTTCCGCTTTTTGCCAGTTGTGAATAATGCTGCTATGAATATTCATAGATAGATTTTTTTATGTAGATGTATGTTTTTATTTCTCTGGATTCTATATCTAGACTGGAATTGCTGGGTCACGTGGTAACTCTATGTTTAACCTTTTAAGGAACTGCCACTTTGTTTCCCAAAGTAGCAGCACCATTTTACGTTCTCACCAGCCACGTATGACGGTTCCAATTTATCCACATCCTTGTTAGGACTTGATATTGGCCATTTTTTTAAGTGATACCATCCTAGTGGGTGTGAAGTGATATCTCATTGTAGTGTTTTGATTTGCATTTTACTAGTGGCTAATGATGTCTTTCAAAGGTCCAAGTACAGTGAAATTCACTTTTTTTTAAATATTATTTTTTATTTTTTTAAATTTACATCCAAATTAGTTAGCATATAGTGAAAAAATGATTTCAGGAGTAGATTCCTTAATGCCCCTTAACCATTTAGCCCATCCCCCCTCCCACAACCCCTCCAGAAACCCTCAGTTTGTTCTCCATATTTATGAGTCTCTTATGTTTTGTCCCCCTCCCTGTTTTTATATTATTTTTGTTTCCCTTCCATTATGTTCATCTGTTTTGTCTCCTAAAGTCCTCATGAGTGGAGTCATATGACTTTTGTCTTTCTCTGACTGACTAAACTTCACTTAGCATAATACCCTCCAGTTTCAGCCACGTAGTTGCAAATGGCAAGATTTCATTCTTTTTGATTGCCGAGTAATACTCCATTGTAGATATATACCACATCTTCTTTATCTATTCATCCATCGATGGACATTTGGGCTCTTTACATACATTGGCTATTGCCAATAGTGCTGCTATAAACATGGGGGTGCATGTGTCCCTTCAAAACACCACACCTGTATCCCGTGGATAAATGCCTAGTAGTGCAATTGCTGGGTCGATTTTTAGTTTTTTGAGAAACCTCCATACTGTTTTCCAGAGTGGCTGCACCAGCTTGCATTGCCACCAACAATGCAAAAGAGATCCTCTTTCTCCACATCCTCGCCAACATCTGTTGTTGCCTGAGTTGTTAATGTTAGCCATTCTGACAGGTATAAAATGGTATCTCATTGTGGTTTTGATTTGTATTTCCCTGATGATGAATGATGTTGAGCAATTTTTCATGTGTTGGTTGGCTATCTGGATGTCTTCTTTGGAGAAGTGTCTATTCATGTCTTTTGCCCATTTCTTCACTGGATTATTTGTTTTTTGGGTGTTGAGTTTGCTCAGTTCTTTATAGACTTTGGATACTAACCCTTTATCTGTTATGTCGTTTACAAATATCTTCTCCCATTCTGTTGGTTGCCTTTTAGTTTTGCTGATTATTTCCTTTGCTTTGCAGAAGCTTTTTATTTTGATGAGGTCCCAGTAGTTCATTTGTGCTTTTGTTTCCCTTGCCTCCAGAGACATGTTGAGTAAAAAGTTGCTGCGGCCGAGATCAAACAGGTTTTTGCCTGCTTTCTCCTCTAGGATTTTGTTGGCTTCCTGTCTTACATTTAGGTCTTTCATCCATTTTGAGTTTATTTTTGTGTATGGTATAAGAAAGTGGTCCAGGTTCATTCTTCTGCATGTCGCTGTCCAGTTTTCCCAGCACCACTTGCTGAAGAGACTGTCTTGATTCCACTGGATATTCTTTCGTGCTTTGTCAAAGATTAGTTGGCCATACGTTTGTGGGTCCATTTCTGGGTTCTCTATTCTGTTCCATTGATCTGAGTGTCTGTCCTTGTGCCAGTACCATACTGTCTTGATGATTACAGCTTTGTAGTAGAGCTTGAAGTCTGGGATTGTGATGCCTCCCGCTTTGGTTTTCTTTTTCAAGATTGCTTTGGCTATTTGGGGTCTTTCCTGGTTCCATACAAATTTTAGGATTGTTTGTTCTAGCTCTGTGCAGGATGCTGGTGTTATTTTGATAGGGATTGCATTGAATATGTAGATTGCTTTGGGTAGTATCGACATTGTAACAATGTTTGTTCTTCCAATCCAGGAACATGGAATATTTTTTCCATTTTTTTGTGTCTTCTTCAATTTCTTTCATAAGCTTTCTATGGTTTTCAGTGTATAGATTTTTCACCTCTTTGGTTAGATTTATTCCTAGGTATTTTATGGGTTTTGGTGTAATTGTAAATGGGATCAATTCCTTGATTTCTCTTTCTGTTGCTTCATTGTTGGTGTATAAGAATGCAACCGATTTCTGTGCATTGATTTTATATCCTGCGACTTTGCTGAATTCATGAATCAATTCTAGTGGGTTTTTTGGTGGAATATATTGGGGTTTTCCATATAGAGTATCATGTCATCTGTGAAGAGTGAAAGTTTGACCTCCTCCTGGCCGATTTGGATGCCTTTTATTTCTTTGTGTTGTCTGATTGCAGAGGCTAAGACTTCCAATACTATGTTGAATGACATTGGGGAGAGTGGACATCTCTGTCTTGTTCCTGACCTTAGGGAGAAAGCTCTCAGTTTTTCCCATTGAGGATGATATTAGCATTGGGTCATTCATATATGGCTTTTATGATCTCAAGGTATGCTCCTTCTATCCCTACTTTCTAAAGGGTTTTTATCAAAAAAGGATGCTGTATTCTCAAATGCTTTATCTGCATCTATTGAGAGGATCATATGGTTCTTGTCCTTTCTTTTATTGATGTGATGAATCATGTAAATTGTTTTGCGGATATTGAACCAGCCCTGCCTCCCAGGTGTAAATCCCACTTGGTCGTAGTGAATAATTTTTTTAATGTATTGTTGGATCCAGTTGGCTAATATCTTGTTGAGAATTTTTGCATCCATGTTCATCAGGGAAACTGGTCTATAGTTCTCCTTTTTAGTGGGGTCTTTGTCTGGTTTTGGAATCAAGGTAATGCTGGCTTCATAGAAAGAGTTTGGAAGTTTTCCTTCCATTCCTATTTCTTGGAACAGCTTCAAGAAAATAGGTGTTAACTCTTCCTTAAATGTTTGGTAGAATTCCCCTAGAAAGCCATCTGGCCCTAGACTCTTGTTTCTTGGGAGATTTTTGATTACTAATTCGATTTCCTTATTGCTCATGAGTCTGTTCAAATTTTCTATTTCTTCCTGTTTCAGTTTTGGTAGTTTATATGTTTCTAGGAATTTGTTCATTTCTTCCAGGTTGCCCATTTTATTGGTGTATAATTCCTCATAATATTCTCTTAGTATAGTTTGTATTTCTGCAGTGTTGTTGTGATCTCTCCTCTTTCATTCTTGATTTTATTTATTTGGGTCCTTTCCTTTTTCTTTTTGATCCAACTGGCGAGGGGTTTATCCATTTTGTTAATTCTTTCAAAGAACCAGCTTCTGGTTTCATTGATCTGTTCCACTGGTTTTTTTTGTTTGTTTGTTTGTTTGTTTGTTTCATTAGCATTAATTTCTGCTCTAATCTTTATTATTTCCTGTCTTCTGCTGTTTTGGGGTTTTATTTCTTGTTCTTTTTCCAGCTTCTTAAGGCATAAGGTTAGGTTGTGTATGAGATCTTTCTTCCTTCTTTAGGAAGGCCTGGATTGCTATATACCTTCCTCTCATGACTGCCTTTGCTGTGTCCCAGAGGTTTTAGGTTGTGGTGTTATCATTTTCATTGGCTTCCATGTGCTTTTTAATTTCCTCTTTAACTTCTTGGTTGGCCCGTTCATTCTTTAGTAGGATGTACTTTAGTCTCCAAGTATTTGTTATCTTTCCAATTTTCTTTCTTGTGGTTGATTTTGAGTTTCATAGCATTTTGGTCTGAAAATATGCAAGGTATGATCTCGATCTTTTTGTACTTGTTGAGGGCTGATTTGTGTCCCACTATGTGATCTGTTCTGGAGAATGTTCCATGTGCACTCGAGAAGAATGTGTATCCTGCTGCTTTAGGATGAAATGTTCTGAATACATCTGTAAGTCCATCTGGTCCAGTGTGTCATTCAAAGCCATTGTTTCCTTGTTGAGTTTCTGTTTAGATGGTCTGTCCATTGCTGTAAGTGGGGTGTTGAAGTCCCCTACTATTATGGTATTACTATCAATGAGGAGTTTCTTTATGTTTGTGATTAATTGATTTATATATTTGGTCCTCTCACGTTTGGAGCATAAATGTTTACAATTGTTAGGTCTTCTTGGTGGATAGACCCCTTAATTGGTATAATTATGATACTAGTGCCTTTCTTCATCTCTTGTTACAGGCTTTATTTTAAAGTCTAGATTGTCTGATGTAAGTATGGCTACTCCTGCTTTCTTTTGTTGACCATTAGCATGATAGATGGTTCTCCATCCCCTTATTTTCAATCTGAAGGTGTCTTTAGGTCTAAAGTGGGTCTCTTGTACACAGCATATAGATGGATCTTGGTTTCTTATCCATTCTGTTACCCTATGTCTTTTGATTGGAGCATTTAGTCCATTGATATTTAGAGTGAGTACTGAAAGATAGGAATTTATTGCCATTATGTTGCTTGTAGAGTTGGGGTTTATTGTGGTGTTCTCTGGTCCTTTCTAGTCTTTGTTGCTTTTGGTCGTTTTTTGTTTTTGTTTTTATCTTTTCTCCCCTCAGTGAGTCCTCCTTAAAATTTCTTGCAGGGCTGGTTTAGTGGTCACAAACTCCTTTAATTTTTGTTTGTGTGGGCAACTTTTAATCTCTCTTTCTATTTTGAATGAGAGGCTTGCTGGATAAAGAATTCTTGGCTGCTTATTTTTCTGATTCAGCTCATTGAATATATCCTGCCACTACTTTCTGGCCTGCCAAGTTTCTGTGGATAGGTCTGCTGCAAATCTGATCTGTCTTCCCTTGTATGTTAGGGTCTTTTTTTCCCTTGCTGCTCTCATGATTCTCTCCTTGCCTGAGTATTTTGTGAATTTGACTATGATATGCCTTGTTGATGGTCAGTTTTTGTTGAATCTAATGGGGGTCCTCTGTGCTTCCTGGATTTTGATGTCTCTTTCTTTCCCCAGGTTAGGAAAGTTTTCCACTGTGATTTGCTCACATAACCCTTCTACCCCTAATTCTCTCTCTTCCTCTTCTGGGACCCCTATGATTCTGATGTTGTTCCTTTGTAATGAGTCACTGATTTCTCTAAGTTTTAAATCGTGTTCTTTTGCGTTCATCTCCCTCTTTTTTTTCTGCTTCGTTATTGTCTATAAGTTTGTCCTCTATATCACTGATTCTCTGTTCTGCCTCATCCAAACTTGCTGCCGTGGCATCTATTCGAGATTACAGCTCAGTTATAGCATTTTTAATTTCATTCTGGCTATTTTTTACTTCTTTTATCTCTGCAGAAAGGGATTCTAATCTATTTTCGACTCCAGCTAGTATTCTTATTATCGTGATTCTAAATTCTGGTTCAGACATCTTGCTTGTAGCTGTGTTGGTTAAATCCCTCTTGTTTCTTTGCGCTCTTTCTTTTGGGGTAAATGCTTTCATTTTGTCATTTTGAAGGGAGAAAAGGAATTAATGAGGTAGAAAAATTTAAATTAAAAAAATTAAAATTAAAAAAATATTAAAATTAAAAATTAAACACACACACACACACACACACACACACACACACAAATCGAATTGATGATGCTAGATCCTAGGTGTGTTTTGGTCTGGGTGTTGAAAGTGGTTTGACAGATTAGAGAAAAAGGGGGGGGGGGAGAAAAAAGGAAATTGTTTGAGAATTTGAAAAAATGAATACACTGAAGCAGACTAAAATAAGATGCTGGGTGTAAAATAGAATTTGAAAAAAATATATACAAAAGTAAAGAATATAGTAGAAAAAATTAAAGAAAAATATTTTTAATAAAAATTAAAAATAAATATGATTTTTTTTCTTTTTCTTTATTTGAGAATAAAGAAAAAACACGAAAAAGAGAAAAAAGATAAAAAAAGAAATCATTTGAAAATTTGAAAAAGTGAATACACTGTAGTAGACTAAAATAAAATGATGGAAGTAAAATAGAATTTGAAAAAATTTAGATAAAAGCAAAAAATATAGTAAAAAATTAAATAAAAATTTTTTAGTAGAAATTGAAAGAAAAAAATGAAGTTTTTCTCTTTCTGCATTCATGAAAAAGAAAAGAAACGAAAAAGAGAAAAAAAGAAAAAGAAAAAAGGAAACTTTTAAATTTGAGAAGGTGAATACACGAAGTAGACTAGAATCAAATGATGATAGTCAAGTAGAATTTGAAAAAATTTACACAAAAGTAAAAAATATAGTAGTAAAAATTAATGAAAAATATTTTTAATAAAAAATGAAAATAAAAATGATTTTTTTCTCTTTTTGTATTCAAGAAAAAGAAAAAAATTGTAAAAGAGAAAAAGAAAAAAGAAAAAAAACAGAAAAAAAAGAAAGAAAATTGAATAGATGAAACTAACAGATTGAAGTAGGAATGAAATTGCTTCCCTTTCCCCTAGAAGTCAGTCTGTGTAGCTCCCTAGAGTCCATAAATTAAGCCGGTGGTGAGACTTGTGTTCTTGAAGAGCGAGGTTGGCCCAGTTGGTCAGGGCTCAGTGTAACAGCTCCGTGCCTCCACTAGATGGCGCTGCTAGCCTACTGGGGTGGATTGTTGCAGCGCTCGTAGGTGCGTGGGCGCATGCGCGGGAGCGGTAAAAAATGGCGCCAGCCATCTACCCAGTCTGTTCTCCCAGATCAGCAATCGTGCACTTGTCCTCTGTCTTCAGCTCTCCTCCACTCCCTGCTTTTTCACTCTCCGTTACCAGGCCCCAGGCAGCACCTCTCTCCCGAGTTTTGTTTCAGATGCGGCTGTTTTCCCCGGCCCCTTACTTCTGACGGACTGTGGCTTTGACCCATTGAGCCCCTCTGAGGGAGGATCTCATGGAGCAATGGCCAAATGAGCGACGGCCGAATATTGGCTGCACCCAGGAATGCTCGCTGGACCCTGCTGCTGCTGGTGCCCCGAGACTGTGGCCAGGTGCCAGCCCACCCCAGAAAAAGTTCGCGAGACAGTATAGCAGCAGCGTTTCAGGGATTATGGAAAATCACAACACACATCTGGCACTAGGCTTCACCCTTAATGACCTTGCCCCAGCACCAGCAACTATACCCACCTTCCGGGGTCTGCTGGGGCCCGGTGGCTTCAACAGTCTCTACCAAATGTCCGTCCAGCAGTGGAACCGCTTTCCCCCGTGTGGCCCGAGAACCTCCCGGACCCCACTCTGCTCCTGGGGATTCGCCCTTCCCGCCAGAGCACCGCCAGGTATGGAGCTGCGGAGTTGCAGGCTTTGCACTCCCCTTGTTTACAGTCTTAATGGAATTTAAACCCTCTCCTTTCTCCTTTCTCCTTTCTCTTTTCTCTTTTCTCCTTTCTCCTTTCTCCCTTTTTAGTTTAGTCCCTGCGGCTGTTTCCAATTTTCCACTTTCTCTCCAGCTGCTTTTGGGGAGGGGTGCTTCTCCCATATTCTCTCTGCCCCCCAGTCTCCATCCTCTCTCCCCCCGCAAAAGTGGTTCCCTACCTTTCGCAGCTTATCGCTTCCCAAATTCACATCTCCGTACCGCGTACTGCTGAATACTGTCTGAAATTCACTTTTTTAAGGAACAGCTCTGAAAAAAATTTTTTTCAACTCTGAAAACTTTGTTAAATGCATAAATTCATGGTTGTGTAACCATCGCCACCATCAACATCCAAAACAGTATATTCACTCCAAAGATGTTGTTACCCCTAGTAGTCAAGGCCTTCCCTTAACCCTAACCTCTGGCAACCAATGATGTATCCTTTGCCTCTACAGTTTTGTCTTTTCGAGAATGTCATATCAGGGGAATCATATAGTGTGCAGCCTTTCAAGTCTGGCTTCCTTCGCTTAGCATAATGTAAGTGAGATATGTCTGTGTTGCTGAGCGCATCTGTGGTTTATTCCTTTTATTGCATGAATGGGCCACAGGTTGTTTATTCATTCACCAGTTGAAGGAAGTTTAGGTTATTTCCAGGTTGGAACAATCATGAATAGAGCTACAGTAATATGAGCCTCAGGTTTTTGTGTGAATGGAAGTTATCATTTCCCTTAGGTAAATACATAGGTCTAGGGTTGCTGGATAAGTGTATGTTTACCTGTTTAAGAAATTGTCCGTTATGTGTTATATGTCATTCATACCTCAGTGAAAAATAAACTGCCAAACTGCTTTTGAAATTGCACCCCACAGCAACATATGAGCATTACAGTTGTTTTGCATCCATTCCAGGACCGGATATTGCTAGGCTTGTGTTGTTTTGGTTTAAGTCGTTTTAAAGGGCATATAACAGTGTTAATTTGTATTTCCCTAATAACTAATGTTGATCATCTTTTTTGGGCTTATATGTCACTTGTTTAATTCCATTGAAGTCCCTTTTCAAAACTTTTCTTATTTCTTAATTGGTTCATTTGCTTGCTTATTGTTGAGTTTTAAGTGTCCTTTACATACAATGGACACAAATCTTTTGTCGGTTATGTGATTTGCAAATATTTTTCTTCCCGCATGAGGCCTGTCTTTTCATTCTCTTATCATGGTCCTTTACAGAGTAAAAGTTTTAATTTTAATGAAATCTAATTTATCAGTTTTTCCTTCATGTATTATCCTTATGGTATCTTGTCTAACTCTTTGCCTAATCCCATGCCACATAGGTCATCTCTTAAAAGTTTTATAGTTTTACATTTTATATTTAGGTCTGTCACCCATTTTAGTTCGCTTTTGCATAAAGTGTACTGGCTCTTTCTGTGCATGGACATCCAATTGTTCCAACACAATTTATTTTTAAAAGATTATTTTTCTCCATTTAATCATCTTGCACCTTTGCCAAAAATCAATTGATCCTATTTGTGTGGATTTATTTCTAGACTCACTATTCTGTTGCAATGATCTACGTGTCCGTCCTTTGGCCAGTACCACACTCTTAATTACTGTAGGTTTTTAATGAATCTTGAAATCAAGCAATGCAAGTCTTCCAACTTTGTTCTTCTTTTTCAAAATTATCTTGGCTGGTCTAGTTCCTTTGCCTTTCCACATACACTTTAGAATAGTCTTGTCAATAACTACAAAATTTCTTCTGATATTTTATGATGGCATTGCATCTATGGGCCAATTTAGGGAACATTAGCATTGTAACAACGTTCAGTCTTATAATCCACAAACATGATGAATATCTCCATTAAGTCATCTTTGATTTCTTTCATCAGTATTTTGTACTTATGAACATAAACATCCTGCACATTTTTGTTAATCTTATAATTATGTATTTTCTTTTCCATAGGTGCTATTGAAAAGGTAATTTTCAATTCCAAATTATTTATGGTTTGTACATAGCAATATGATTGATTGAGGCACCCAAGTGGCTCAGTCGGTTAAACGTCCGACTCTTGATTTGGGCTCAGGTCATGATCTCATGGTTCGTGGGTTCGAGCCCCATGTCAGGCTCCACACTGGCAGCACAGAGCTTGCTTGCAATTCTTTCTCTCTCTGTCTCTCTGCCCCTCCCCAGCTCTCTCCCTCTCTCTCTCTCTGTAAATAAATAAACTTAAAAAAAGAAATACAATTGATTTTTGTATATCAACTTTGTATTCTGGGACCTTGATAAAGTCCCTCACTAGTTCTAGGAAATTTTTGTAGATTCCTTGGGATTTTCTCTGAAGACAATCATGGCATTGGTTAATAGAGTTTTATTTCCTCTTTTCCAATCTGTATACCTTTTGTTTCTTTTTCTTGTCTTAACTGCACTTGCTAGAACTTCCAGTTCTATGTTGAATGGAAATGACAGGAGCAGACATCTTAATCTTAGGCAGAAAGTATGTAGTCTGATTAGGAGGGTACTTTGAGTTCTCTCTCTTGGAGGGAGTAATGGGCATATTCTCTATGTAATTTAGATTCAGTATTCTTTAAAAGCACTCACCATACACACTCCTTAGGTGATTTTGATGCTCAGACAGATTTGAAGATGTACAGTCTAGAAGATAACTTTAGTTCCCTCTGGCTCATAAATTCTGTGAGACAAGCTTCTTTATTTAATGACAAATATTTACTCAGTGTTTTCTATATGCCAGGCACAATTTTATGTCTCTATATACGTAAATTAAAGCTCAGCGTATGCTCTCACCAGCCTTAAGGTCTAGTGGGAGAGACTCACATGTAAGTCGGTGTTGCAATGTAAATGTTCTATGTACTCACTTTACTCGATCTTAACTAGGTCCTTGAGGAAGGAGGGGTGTCTGCCTACTGAGTTCTAACTGAATCCACTGCAACTTAGATCAAAGCTATACTCCTCATAGCTACCTAACCCAGTATTTTCTGGATTTTGCCCACAGAGGAGTTTTCCTCTTGGTTATGGAGCCTCAGAGTTTGTGGACTCCCTTTGAGATAATTGGAGTCTGTCCTCTTCAGCAAGATTTAAAATTTAAAAATTTCTCCTCAGATTTCTTTTTTTGTTTCCCCTCTTCATCTTACAAGCTCTATAAAGTGATCTTATTTCTTTTAAATGTCTCTTTCTTCATCTCCAGTCAGGGATGATCATATCCTCACACTTCACATGTGGATCATGTTTTTTCCCTCCTACGTGTGTATTTAATTATATAGTCTTCATTTAATTCTATCTCATGCCTACTAGCTAAGGCTATGCTAACATACTCCACCAAAATCACAACATCACTGTGGGGGCTTAAGGAGAGAACAGTTTCTGTTCAAATGCATTATCTTCTGCTGCTAACACAGTACTGCTTTTTATCTCCAAAGTAGGTATATGGAAAAGTAGACCAGTAGCTTCTTGACAGTGGTACCTGAACAATCAATTATTTTGTAAATGTCTTCATTAATCATGATTTTCCAAAATAATTTTCATCAATTAATACATTTAATAATAATAATAATGCTTAATCTGAAAGGGTTTCAGAGAAGACAATAGTAAAAAGTCCCAAAAGTTTGAAGAAAATGTAATAAGAGAAAATTATGCAATCAAGAAAATTTTATCCATTAATTTTTCTTATGGTTAGGAAAAGACTCATTTCTCCCAATTAATGGTAACATACCTTACACCAGAAATTTATCAGGAAGCCTTTTTGTGCCAAGCATGGGGGTTTACAAAGACATATAAGCTTGTTTCCCTACCATCAGGAAATTCTGTTTAATAGAGGAAAAAGGCATATAAACAGATGGTGACATTGCAGTTTTGGGTATGCTAGGGTCAAAGAAGGACAGGCGTCTATAAGAGTTCTGAAGAGTGTCTCTAATCCAGACCCATGGTGAGCAAGCATACCTAAATTCTTACACAAAATTGGCTAACATTCACTGAGTGTTTGCTATGTGCTAGGGACTTTTTTTTTAAGCTTATTTATCTATTTTGAGAGAGAAAGAGAACATGTGTGCACATGAGTGGGGGAGGGGTAGAGAGAAAGAGAGAATCCCATGAGATCATGACCCGAACCAAAAACAAGAGTTGGACACTTAACTGACTGAGCCACCCAGGCAGTCCTGTGTTAGGGACTCAAGCACATGGCCCATATCAGCACATTTAATCTTGACCAAAAGCCCACTATTATCCCACTACCAAATGAGGCCTTTTGAAAAATTAGTGACTTGCCCGACACTACACATCTCTGAAGATGCTGGGTTAGAACCCAAAGTAAGGTCATTATACACAATAATGACCCTATAGAGATGTCCATGTCCAAATTCCTAGGACCTGTGAATATGTTACCCTACATGGAAAAGGGGAGCTAAGGTTGTAGATAGAATTAAGATTGCTGATCCATTGACCTCAGAGAGGGAGATTATCCTAGATTATCCAGGTGGGCCAGTGCAACCCCAAGGGTCCATAGAAATAGAAGAGGAAGGCAGAAGAGGTGGGGAAGGGGGAGGATATGAGCTACAGAAAACAGAGAGAGATGTAGCATCACTGGCTTTGAAGATGGAAAAAGGGATCCCACAGTCAAGAAATGTGGGCAGCCTCTAGAAACTAAAAAAGGTAAGGAAACATTTTCTTCTAGAGCCTCCAGAAAGGAAAACAGCAGGCTGACACCTTGATTTCAACCCAGTGAGACCCATTTCAGACTTCAGAACTCCAGAACTATAAGATAGTAAATTTGCATTTTTTAAGCCACACGTTTGTGGTATTTTGTTACAATAGTAACCTGAAACCTATACATAGACCCAACTCTTTCTCATTTCAAAGTGCAAGGCCTTGATTCCAGAACCCTCTTCCTGAGTTTTAAGTTAGAAGACTGCAAGCCAATATTTTTGAATGTATAGCTTGAAATATTTGGCCCTGAATTCCTAATCTACAGATCCTATGAGCCATACATAGATATATTTGTAAAGTACATTTATGATTATGTTTGAAAGCCAAGACTGTATCATGAACATGTTTAAAGAAATGGAAACCCCTGTTTCCACCTGGGTGGCTCAGTAGGTTAAGTGTCCAACTCTTGAATTGCAGCTCAAAGGTCATGATCTCATGGTTGGTGATTCAAGCTCTGAGTGAGGCTCTGCACTGACAGATACTTGGGATATTCTCTCTCTCTCTCTCTCTCTCTCTCTCTCTCTCTCTCTCTCCCTCTCTCCCTCTTCCTCTCTCCCTCCCCCTCTCCCTCCCTCCCTCCCTCTCCCTCTCCCCCTCCCCTTGCTCTCATGCCCACACTCTCTTTCTCAAAATAAATAAATAAACTTTAAAGAAAAGAAATAGAAACAGAGAAAATACATCTAAATATGCAGAAAGCAAAAGTTGTGTTCCAGGTACTGGGGCAGCATATTAAATTTTAGGAATGAATTGAAATAAATGGAACGACTGTAAAATATTCTGAACTGTATGCAAAAAGATAATTATTAAAATTCAAAGTATGATAATAATTTTTATGTTACATTCTGCTTCTGACAGGTTTGGGTCTTGCTAGTGATTTCTTTCAAATCAAAAGGAGAATCAATGCTCCCTTCTTACCCCTGTGATTTCTTCACAGATCACATTTTTTATTTCCACTTAAAAAGCACCCCTACCCAAACCCTTATCTGCCATAGGCTGATCAAGAAACATTCCATTTTACATTGACTAGTATTAGGAACTTTTATATCCAAAATGATTCAGAAATACTGCTCTAGGTTAATTCTTGCATGGTTTTAGAGGTTGAAGTCCTGCTATAGCAAATTCCAGGGTAATTAAAATTGTATGGTGATAAGACTCATCCATTTAGGAGCCCATTTATTTCAAGAAATACTAATAAACAGGAGCACCTGGGTGGCTCATTCAGCTGAGCATCCGACTTCAGCTCAGGCCATGATCTCATGGTTCATGAGTTCAAGCCCCAAACCAGGCTCACTACTGTCTGCACAGAGCCCACTTCAGATCCTCTGTCGCCCTCTCTTTCTGCCCCTGCCCTGCTCGCTTTCACTCTCTGTCTCTCTCTCTCTCTCTCTCTCTCTCTCTCTCTCTCAAAAATAAACATTAAAAAAAATACTAATAGACAAAACAATTTGGACTCCAGTTGCAATGGGATTTGATCAATATTTTTCATGTCCTTATGAAAAGTATGAAGGTAAAACTGATGATCTGACTGGTGATCTGACACAGAGATACAAACTGGTGATCTGACACAGAGATACAAAATTTAGAACAAGTCATGATATTTCCAGGATCCTCTTATCTTTCCTGCTGGTACTGCCATTCATATTAAAATGCCATAGTTTCTGGTTGTAGTACACTAAGAAGTGTGGCAGTAGATTCATGCCCATGGAATTTGTACACACCATCACCCAGAAGCAGCTGGTTTACTAGAGTGTTGGAAGGGCCTACTACAGACTGAGTTATGGCACCAATTGGGAGACAAAACTGAATGGATGAGGCAAGATGCAGGTATGCTTTAAGTTAACAACCAAGAGGAAGAGAGGTGTCCTCAATAAGCAGAATTTTAAAAGTTCCAAGAAGCAAGAGGTAGAAATGAGAGTAGCTTCTCTCACTATTGCACTTAAAAATTTCCTTCAGAATTTTTGCTTCCTCTGCAACCTTGAATTCTGCTGGTTTAGATTGTGGTTATTAAGAGAGAAACGTTTCCACCATCAGACACAACAAAACTTCCATTGAATTGGAAGCTGAAATGCAACTTGGCCATTCTGGGTTCCTTGTACTTCTGAACCAATAGTCAAAGAATAGGATTACCCTTGTGGCTGGCATGATTTACCCCAACTACCAAAGGTAAATAGATTGCTACACAATGAGAGTGAGGAGGATTATATCTGGAACCCAAGGAGTTCTCTGAGGTGCTTCTTAATACATATCCAAGAGTAAAAGTTAATGAAAATGTATTTTTAAAAAGAAATTCAGGACTACAAAGGATGCAGATCCTTTGGGAATGAAAGTTTGAGTCACCCCTTCAAATAAACAACTCTGATCAACTGAGATTCTGACTAAGGAAAAAGAAAACATGGAATAGTAGTAGTAGAAGGAAGTCCAACAGTCTTCTTGTGGCCATTTATAAACATGAGGACTCTAACAGTCAGGAATATTTCCTTCCTTGCTTGTTATGTGCATTTGTGTGTGTATGTACATATGTATATGTAATATGTTTATATGTGTGTGTATATATATATGTGTGTGTGTGTGTATGTATATATATATTTGTGTGTATATATGTATATATATGGGTATATATACACACTAATATATAATAATGTAATATCTACTATAATAGTACATATGCTAGTTATCAGTTAATTATTAGTGTGTGCATGTATTGTAATTCCCTCTACTCTTCTCCTGTCCCTTATTATTACATACAAGGATTGACAGTGTTAATTAACTTTATAATTCACCTTTAGGTAAAAAAATACTCAGTTGGCACTGCGACTACATTTGAGAAATAATTAATGTAGCCTAGAGATATCTACCATGATCGTCTCATAAAGATTGATTCAATAACTTTTGAAATTTTTCATTTCTTCATTTTGGGGAGAGGATGAGAAATGGTTTTAGTTATGCAAAAACTAGTTGCCTTTTGTTAGGTGAAAGCATGAGGAAGTTTTTGTTATTGTATGGAAGTTTAAAACACGTTTAGGGGCGCCTGGGTGGCGCAGTCGGTTAAGCGTCCGTCCGACTTCAGCCAGGTCACGATCTCGCGGTCCGGGAGTTCGAGCCCCGCGTCGGGCTCTGGGCTGATGGCTCAGAGCCTGGAGCCTGTTTCCGATTCTGTGTCTCCCTCTCTCTCTGCCCCTCCCCCGTTCATGCTCTGTCTCTCTCTGTCCCAAAAATAAATAAATGTTGAAAAAAAAAATTTAAAAAAAAAAAAAAAAAAAACACGTTTAGAAGGGTGGTTATGAATGCTCACTAGCTAAATGGATGAACCGGGTCAGTTTTTAAATTATTATGTATTCTGCTGTTGTTAAGTGGAGTGTTCTAGAAATGTCAGCTTTATAAAGTCCATAGTATTTTTTAGGACCTCTATATCTTTAATGAATTTCTGCCTACTTGTTTATGCTATCAATTACAAAAGGAGTGTCAAAGTCTCCAGCAGTAGAGTATAGAGTGGATTAAAATTGAGAGACAGTAGTTTAATAACTGACACAGTTCATCCTCTTGGCTACTCTCTCCTCCAAGCTGAAGAAGGAAAGAGTTTGAAAAAAAAAAAAAGGAGGTAGCCAAGAACTTCAATTTTAACAGAGAGATTAAATACGATGAAGCTCATGAAGAATTCATTTGTCTGGAGGCCTTTTAATGGAGTAGTTAAAGCAGAAGTTGGATTGATTAAGAACTAAACAAAAGGTGATAAATTAATGGAAAGCAGGTATAGACTAAACTTTGGAAAGTGCTGACAGTAAATTGAAGAGGATAAAGAGACTGGAAAAGCAAAGGAACTAATCTTTACCAAGAGTTTCCTAAGGGCTAAGAGGTTTGCTAGGTTCTGTATATACTTTATTTTATTGCATCCTACAACAACCCTGTGAGGTATTATTGTCCGCATTTTATAGATAGAGTGAGGCTTAGAAAGATTAAGAAATATGCTAAAAGTCACACAACTAGGAAGACAGAGCACGAGCTTGATGAAAAAGCAACACACAGGCCCTAGAGCAGACATGGATTGTTTGGGCTATTCAGGGTCTACCTACCTCCCCCTTCTTCTGGTAACAATTCTTGAATTGCTGTAAGTAAACTACACATTCTCAACTTTCATCCCATAGGCTTCAGGTAACCTACAAGTGGGCATGTGATCTAGGCTTCAACCACCACAGCTCATATCACTTGAATTCTCTTTGCAAGCATTTTTTGGGAAAATAACCCAAGGACTAGCATGAATGGGTGATGACCCAAATCCTTTGAACTCTAAGGCATATAGACACAATGCTGGGATTTTCACTTGAACTTTTAGGAAAGCAGCTCTCCTCTTTGGAGGGGAGGAGGATTAGAACCGAGAAGCAATTCTGAGTCCTGCAATCACCTTGTCCCTGTATAAGGAGAGAGGCTAGCAGAGAACGAAACCAACACAGCAGAAATCAGAGCAATGCGAAGGACAGAAACCGAGTCCTGGTGACATTATCAGAGCCACTGAATCCAGCTGCCTCTTGGCTAGACAACCCTAGATCTTCAACAATCTCCACAAACCCCCTTTCTAGTTAAGTCGATTACATTTGATTTCCTGTTTCAACCCCGACTTGTACCTGAAGGAATCCTGATGGATACGAGGTTTCTCTCTCTGGATACGGATGACTTGAACGTGTTCATAGGTTGAAAGGAGGCAAGTGGAGAAGAAAATTATGCAGGAGATAATAACATAAGAGAAGTGAGTGATAGAGTCTAATTTATTTAACTGAGGTAATACCTAGTGTCTTACATTTTATTCCTGTTATATGTACACCTCTATTACTATCCAGAGAAAGTGCCTCTGAGGCAAAGTAGGAACTCAATATCTCAAAGAATGATTATACGCCATCCTTTTTCTTTATATGACTAGCTCCTACTTTGTTTTCAAGAATTAGCTCAGTGGTGTCAAACTCTAGAAGGGTGTCCCTTAATTTTTCCTCAACCCTATCCCACCCCCAAGCTAAATTAGGGTCCCCTCTTTGACATCTCATAACGTCTCCTGCATAAGAGGATCGGAGTCCTTTTAACAACCACCACATGGTCACTTGATTACTAGAACCATGAAGGACGCCCCCTAACTGTGGTGTAAACTCCATTAAACCATGAGGGAGGCAAGGCAGAGCAGAGAAGTGAGACTTGGGAAGAAACTAGGTAACTTCTACCCTCTCCGAGACCCTCTCTTCAATCCTACACATGCTAATGAAAGAGTCTGTAATTTGCTGCTCTGATACAATGAAAAGCATTAAAACAGACTCACTTTTGCATAAGGTCTGTGGTGTACTTAATTAACAGCCTTTTCGGTCTGGCTACACTTATCAAGCTTTGAGGCTAACAGGAAAATAAATTGCACATAATTTACATAAAGTTAAAGGCTTAGAGAGAACCATTTTCATCTGACTGCATGCAGTATTGTGGAAAGAGAGAAACGAGCACATACACGTAATTATTTTGCTTTTAAGCTCCCATTTAATTTGGGGGGAAAAAGCATACAATGTTTCTGAGTTTGACTTTTACCTGGTATGCTGCTGAAACTCAAAACTGATTAGAGAAGGAAGAGGTCTGTGCCTTTGTCTGTGGGTTGCCCTTTCAACAAGTCCCCTGACATTCTCATGAGACTGAGGAGAGATGGCACAAAATATAAGTAGCTACGGCAAGACAGTGAGATGGGACTCAAGCAAAAACTTGTCCTGGACCACAATAGAATTTCACCAAGTAAATTTGAAAATTGTACATTTTTAAAAGTATTTTAGCTCCATCTAGCTAGTCAATATGACATCTAGAAGCAAACAGTCAACAACATATTCAGTTACATTGCCATCAACTTGATTCTTTCTTCAGTCAGTCCATGTTGATGTTCACTGCCGTCACTGTGGGAGGATGTTCAAAACATGACAGAATGTGACACGAGGTGATACGTGAAATTGGCTCTGTGAATTATCAAGGGTGAGTTGCGGTTCTATTTGTTAGGGTAAAGTATACGCCTCAGAAAGTGTTCGATGAGCTGGAAACGCAAAGCAAAGATCAGCCATGAGTACCATCTTTCTCTAATCCCAGGTTCTCTAGAAAGATGAGCCTAAGGCAAGGATTAAGGTATGGATGCTTTCTTTGAGAAGTGTGAGCCTATCAGAAGGTGGGGGGAAGAAAAACGGAAGAAGACACAGAAAGATATAAAGCAGTGCTATGTGATTCATTACTGCACTTGCTAGTCCTTTAATGAGTCACAGAGAGCTGTTGCGGGTCATTCAGGTTCACTTGCTGAGGCTATGAGACTTTTCTAGAAGGGCTACAAAGAACAACTACACATCATCAAAGTCTATGGAAGGAAGAAAGAAAGTGGATTTATCTGCCCAGCTTGCTCCCATCTCCCATTTCCTGTTAGTTAAGGCTGACTCCATGGAGAGCTAATTCCCCTGCACTGCCACACTGTTTCATCCAAATCCCTGGAGGCCACTGGGGAAATCAAATTCTACACCTGCAGGATGGAATTCCATCCAGGTCTGCAAGTCAAAGGAGTGACTCAGTGCAGTTGAGCTCTGGGTGTGAGGTACATGGCTCATGAAGTCCTGGGGTTTCAAATTGGGGAGCCCTGCAAAGGGCTCATGACTTCCCATTAAGATGTGACCCTCGTGATTAAGGAGTGCACTTGTCATGATGAGCACGGGATGATGTATGGAAGTGTTGAATCACTATACTGTACACCTGAAACCTGTATAACACGGTATGTCAACCAACTGGAATTAAAATGAAACAGAAAAAAAAAAAAAGATGTGCCTCTGATCAAGCTGTTTCAGGGCAGTTCAAGTTGGAATGCATGCCAATCAATGACTACTAAAGGAACACTGTTAGCAATTTGGTATTAAATTAAGCTCTGTGGAGGATATGAAGACATTTATACCTCAGTTCTTGCCCTTAAAATATCCAAACATATACATAGATCAGAGTTCTGGGCTACTAAGGCTGTTGGAATTTCCAGGGCAGGGTACCTATGAAGAGGGAGCTAGATAGGGGCACCAGAAGTATACATAAGGATTCACTGCATCTCTTTGGCCAATGATTGATGTATGAGTTATATATTGCAGCCAAACACCAAAACTTAGCAGCTTAAGACAACACACTTTCATCTTCTTGCAGTTTCTGTGGCTTAGGAATCCATTCATGGGCCCTCTCCTTCAGGATTTTCACAAGGCTTGCAGCAGCCAGAGCTGTGTCTCACCTGAAGTCTCAACTGGGGAGGACACACTCCCAAATTCATTTACCTGGTCGTTGGCAAGATTCAGTCCCTTAAGGACTGTTGGACCAAGGGCCTTATTCCTTGTTTTGGCTACTGACTTGAGGTTGCCCTCAGTTCCTTGCCACACAGGCCTCTCCAATATGGTAGCTTGCTCATGTAAGCCAGAAAGTCTGCTAGCAAGACAGAAGTCATAACATGCTATAACCTAATCACAGAAGTGATATGCCATCACTCTTGCTGTATTCTATTGATTAGAAGCAAGTCATTAGAGGACCCACAAATATATGGCCAACTAATCTTCAACAAAGCAGGAAAGAATACCCAAAGGAAAAAAAAGACAGTCTCTTCAGCAAGTGGTGCTGGGAAAACTGAACAGTGACATGCAGAAGAATGAACCTGGACTACTTTCTTACACCATACACAAAAATAAAGTCAAAATGGATGAAAGACCTAAATGTCAGACAGGAAACCATCAAAATCCTTGAGGAGAAAACAGGCAGCAACCTCTTTGACCTCAACCACAGCAACTTCTTACTAGACATGTCTCTGGAGGCAAGGGAAACAAAAGCAAACATGAATTATTAGGACCTCATCAAGATAAAAAGCTTCTGCAAAGCAAAGGAAACAATCAACAAAACTAAAAGGCACCCTATGGAATGGGAGAAGATATTTGCAAATGACATATCAGATAAAGGGTTAGTATCCAAAATCTATAAAGAACTTATCAAACCTAACACCCAAAAAAACCCCAAAAACAAATAATCTAGTGAAGAAATGGACAAAAGACATGAGCAGATACTTTTCCTAAGAAGACATCCCGATGGCTAAGAGACACATGAAACGATGCTCAGTATCACTTATCATCATGGAAATACAAATCAAAACCACAATGAGATACCACCTCACACCTGTCAGAATGGCTAACATTAACAACTCAAGCAACAACAGATGTTGGCAAGGAATGAGGAGAAAGAGGAAGCCTTTTGCACTGCTGGTGGGAATGCAAACTGGTGCAGCCACTCTGGAAAATAGTATGGAGGTCCCTCAAAAACTTAAAAATAGAGCTACTCTATGACCCAGCAATTGCACTACTAGGTATTTATCCAAAGGATATAAAAATGCTGATTCAAAGGGGCACATGGACCCCAATGTTTATAGCAGCACCATCAACAATAGCCAAATTATGGAAAGACCCCAACTATCCATCAACTGACAAATGAAGAAGATGTGCTGTATATATACAATGTAATATTACTCAGCAATCAAAAAGGATGAAATCTTGCCATTTGCAACAACATGGATAGAACTAGAATATCTTATGCTAAGTCAAATGAGTCAATCAGGGAAAGATAAATATCATATGATTTCACTCATGTGGAACTTAAGAAAAAAAAGCAGATGAACATAGGGGAAGGGAAGGAAAAATAAGATAAAAACAGAAGAGGAGGCAAGCTACAAGAGACTCTTAAAAACAGAGAACAAACTGAAGGTTGCTGGTGGGGTGTTGGGTGGGGGGATGGGCTCAATGGGTGATGGGAATTAAGGAGGGCACTTGTTGGGATGAGCACTGGGTGTTATATGTAAGTGATGAATCACTAAATTCTCCTCCTGGAACCATTATTACACTATATGTTAACTAACTGGATTTAAATTAAAAAAATTATAATGAAGGGAATACATTTACTAAAATTGAACATTCATATATGATTATAAACAAAAAGTACTATTTGCAACATGTTAAAAAAAAAAAAAAAAAAGGAAGCAAGTCACTAGAGGCGCCTGGGTGGCACAGTTGGTTAAGTGTCTGACTCTTGATTTTGGCTCAGGTCATGATCTCAGGATCATGAGATGGAGCCCTGCATTGGGCTCTGCACTGAGCATGAAGCCTATTTGAGATTCTCTCTCTTCCTCTCTCTGTCTCTCGCTCTCTCTCTCTCTCAAAAGAAAAAAAAGAAAGAAAAGAAAGAAAGAAAAAAGAAAGAAAGAAAGGAAGGAAGAAAGAGAAAGAAAGGAAAAGAAGCAGCAGCAGCAAGTCACTGGGTCCATCCCACACTCAAGGGGAGAGGATTACATAAGGGCATGAATACCAGGAGGTGGGGGTCCATTGAGGGCCATCTTGCAAGTCAGCTGTCCACCCTGAAGGGGGATACAACTGGGAAGGCCCCAAATATTTAGAAATTAAACAACACATTTGTAAACAGACTATGGCGGGGCGGGGGCGGAGGGGGGCATCACAAGGAAAGTTGGAAAATATTTTAAACAGACTTGATAGTGAAAATGCATCATAGGAAAATTTGTGAGCTGCGTCCAAAGCCGTAATTAAAGGGAACGTTATAACCTGAAATGTTTATTTGAAGGATTAAGAAAGGTTTAAAATCAATGACATAACTTGATACCTAAAGAAGATAGAAAATGATAAGCAAATTGAACCTAAAATACAAAGGCAAATGTAAAAATACAACAGAAATCAATAAAAATACAAAAATGAATACAGAAAATTAAGAAAACCAAAAATGGATTCCTGGAAAAGATAACCACTGATAAACCCTTAGCACATCCTAATCAAGAGAAAACACAAGTTACCAATATTAGTATTGAAAGAGGGGAAATCACTACAGGAACCACAACACTAAAAGCATACAAAGAGAATAATATCAGCAATTTTATGTCAATAAATTCAATAACTTGGATTAAAGGGGCAAATTCCTTTAAAAACTCAACTCATCAAGTAATGGAATTGGCACATGACAGAAGCTTCCTCAGCCCTTGTTTGGCACATGATCTTAAACAGGGAAGGGAGAATTACAAGAAATGCTAAAGGAAGCTCTTCAGAATAAAAGGAAATGACACCACATGGTAACTCAGATTGACAGGAAAGAATGAAAAGCACCAAATATGGTAGTATGTGGATGAATATAAAAACTATATGTTTTTCTTTCTCCTCTTAATCTGTGTAAAATTCACTTGACCTTTTAAAGCAAAAATTATGCCATTGTGTTGTTAGATTTAATATATATACAGGTATTATATTATTTCATTTATAAGACATGTCCAGAATAGGCAAATCCATATAGACAAAAAATAGATGAGTAGCTGCCAGGGCTCGGGGAAGAGGGGAAAGGAGCATGACCTCAAATGGGTATGGGGTGTCTTTTTGGAATGATGAAAATGTTCTGGAATTAAATGATGGTGGTGGTTGCACAACTTTTTAAATATAATTTAAAAAAACACTGAGTTGTATATTTAAAAGGGTGAATTTTATGGTATACGAATCATATCTTAAAAAATGTATATAGAGATAATATATATGATAAAGATAGCATAAAAAAACATGGGGGGAAATACAACTATACTACCGCAAAATTACTATCTTTCTTGAAGTAATTCAACAAAAAGTCTAAGAAGATTGTGTTAAGTTAAAGATGTATGGTGTAATCCCTAGAGCAATCAATAAAAAATAAATAAAAAGAGTTTAAAAAGCCAAGGTGAGGGGCATCTAGGCAGCTCAGTAGGTTGAGCGTCTAACTACAGCTCAGGTCATGATCTCACTGTGGGTTCCAGCCCTGCATCAGGCTCTGTGCTGACAGCTCAGGTCCTGGAGCCTGCTTCAGATTCTGTGTCTCCCTCTCTCCCTGCTCCTCCCCCACTCGCACTGTTTCTCTCTCTCAAAAATAAATAAACATCTAAAACAATTTTTTTTTTTAATCCAAGGTGAAGGGCGCCTTGGTGGCTCAGTCAGTTAAGTGTCCGACTCTTGGTTTTGGCTCACAGTTTTGTGAGTTAAAGCCCCGCATTGATCTCCAAGCTGGCAGCAAGGAGCCTGCTTGGGATTCTTTCTCTCTCCCTCCCTCCATGCCCCTCCCCGCTTGCACTACCTCTGTCTCACCCAAAATAAATAAATAAACTTTAAAAAAAAAAAAAGCCAAGGTGAAAAGCTTCTGCTTCCAGTCATGAAACAACTACTTTCAAAAATTGGACAACAGGTAACACAGGACAGTGATCCATGAGAGGAGAGAAACAATGAAGTGGGCACTAGACTTTCCCCAGCTTTTTGCCTGAAGGCAAATTTGTGTCCACAGGTACAGGTAGAGGGAATCAAACAGAGCCCAGTGACCTCACTGAAATAAAAATATAGACATTAGAGTTTAGGGAGACCAAGGCAGCTAGAAGTTGGAGGCCAGGGATCTGGACTGGAGGGGATCATGCAAGAAGACAGAATTTTGCATATAGCTCTACTTGAGTATTTAATGAGTACAGAGTTAGGCATACATAGAGTGAAATTTCACAAAGTGAGGCCAAAAATGACCAGAGTTGTAAACATAAAATTCCCCAGAGCTCATACATGGTACAAAGACAAAAGCTCTGACCAGCTATGGTCGGGGGTCCTCAGTGATCACCTGGGGAATTAACAAACACCATAAACTATGATTTCAACTACAGCAACTTGCATAAAGGGTAAACCCTAAGCAAATAATAGTAATAATAATAATAATAATAATAATAATAATAATAATATTGATGCGAACGATTTCTAACTTAGGAAACTAGATTTTTCTTTTTTCCTGATATATGGAAACTCTCGCACATTGCTGGTAAGAATGTAAAAAAATGGTACAGCCACTCTGGAAGACAGTTCAGTGGTTTCTTACAAAACTGAACATATTCTTATTTTATATATGTGTATATAGATAGCAATCATACTCCTTGGTATCTGACCAAAGGAGTTGAAAACTTACATCCACATGAAACCTTGCATAGCAGGTTTGAATAAACTTTAGCAGCCCTATTCATAATTGCCAAAACTTGGAAGCAACCAAGATGTCCTTCAGTAGGAGGACATGAATGGATAGATGAATGGATAAATGGTGCTACATCCAAACAACAGAATATTAATAGCACTGAAAAGAAATGAACTATCAAGGCATAAAAAGACATGGAAGAACCTTAAACGCACACTACTAAGTGAAAGAAGCCAATCGGAAAAGGCCACATACTATATGATTCCAACATTCTAGAACATCCCAACATTCTGGAAAAGGCAAAACTATGGAAACAGTAACAAAATCAGTGTTGTGAGCGGCTAGTAAGGTGCAGGGGAGGGGGAGTTGGAGAGCAGTAGGAATAGGCAGAGCACAGATTTTTAGGGCAGTGAAAATACTCTGTATGCTACTAGAATGTGGATATATGTCATCAGACATTTATCCAAACCCATAAAACGTATAACACCAAGACAGAAGCCTAACATAAACCCTGGATTTGGGTGATTACGATGTGTCAATATAAGTTCATCAGTTGTCACAAAGGTACCACTCTGGAGGAGAATAACCTAATGGGGGAGGCTGTGTATGTATGAAGGCAGGGGCTAAGTGAGAAATCTCTGTGCCTTCCACTCAAATTTTGCCATGAACCTAGTGCTCTAAAAAAATAAAATCTATTTTATCTTTTCTATCTCTAACCTAACAATTGTATTAAGAATCTACCTCACAGATACACCTATGTACACAAAACTTTTTAAGGAATTTTATTCCAATATTTTTACAGCAAGACCTCAGGAACATTCTTAGTACTCATTAGTATTGGGTTGGTTAAATCAATTATGCTGCATCCATATAATAGAATATAAAGCAATCATTTAAAAGAATAAGACACTATGGAAAACAGTATGGCGTTCCTCAGAAATTAAACACAGAATTGCCATATGATCCAACAATTCCATTTCTGGGTCTCTACCCAGAAGAATTGAAACAGGGACTCAAACTGGTACTCGTACAGTCATGTTCATGGCAGCATTATTCAGAGTAGCCAAAAAGCGGAAGCAATCTAAGTGTTCATGGTCAGATGAATGGATAAACAAAATAGGGTATATGCCTACAATGGAATATTATTCAGCCTTAAAAGGGAAAGAAATTTGGACACATGCTGCAACACAGATGAACCTTAAAGACATTATGCTAACTGAAGTTAAAACATTAAGCCAGTCATGAAAGGACAAATACTGTATGATTCTAATTGTATGAGGTATCTAGAGTAGTTAAATTCCTTTTTTTTAAGTTTACTTATTTATTTTGAGACAGAGCAGGGAAGGGGCAGAGAGACAGAGGGAGAGACAGAATCCCAAGTAGGTTCCACGCTCCACTCCCATTGCAGAGCCCCACGTGGGGCTTGAACTCATGAACCGCGATATCATGACCTGAACCAAAACCAAGAGTTTGTTGCTTAACCAACTGAGCCACCCAGGTGCCCCTGGAGTAGTTCAATTATTTTTTTCCTTTTTTATGTTTATTTATTTATTTTGAGAGAAAGAGAGCTCGAGCAGAGAAGGGGCAGAGAGAGAGGGAGAGACAGAATCTCAATCAGGCTCTGAACTGTCAATGCAAAGTTTGACACAGGGCTCGATCCCACAAACTGTGAGATCATTACCTGAGTGGAAATCAAGAGTCAGAGGCTTAACCAACTGAGCCATCCAGGCATTCCTAGAGTAGTTAAATTCTTTTTATTTTTACTTTTATGACTTGCATTATAGTTTTATTGAGCAGTGTTTGTCTAAAGCAAGAGGAAGACAAAAGTTAGGAGGACTGGGGATAGTTTTTAGGTTAGCCAACAGTAGGATTGGCCTCACTCATACTGCCTGTGTCATCTGTACGTGTAGAATATACCTCTTATCTCACCTGTTACCTGGTACAGAGCAGTGCTCAATGAATCTTAACTATGATTTGCTGTTTAGAGTAGTTAAATTCTTAAGAGACAGAAACTAGAACAGTGATTGCCAGGGGTTGGGAGGAGGAGAGAATGGTGAATTAGTGTTTAGTGGATGTGGGATTTCAGTTTAGGAAGATGAAGAAGTCTGGAGACAGATGATGGTGATGGTTGTACAACAATGTGAATGTACTTAATACCATTGAAATGTATACTTGCACATCATTAAAGCGGTAAATTTTAGGTTATGTGTATTTTGCCACAATGACAAAATACTATTCCAGTATAAAATCATTTAATGATGCAACTACTAAGCTCAGAGACAGAAAAGAAGAAGGAGTGGGAGGAGGAAGAAGAGGAAGAGGAAGGAGAAGAAGGAGACAGTTCTGTGTGAACAATGATGAATATTTTTATTTTTTTTAATTTTTTTTAACGTTTATTTATTTTTGAGACAGAGAGAGACAGAGCATGAATGGGGGAGGGGCAGAGAGAGAGGGAGACACAGAATTGGAAGCAGGCTCCAGGCTCTGAGCCATCAGCCCAGAGCCCGACGCGGGGCTTGAACTCACGGACTGCGAGATCGTGACCCGAGCTGAAGTTGGACGCCTGACTGAGCCACCCAGGCGCCCCAATGATGAATATTTTTAATGAAAAAAAGTGAGGGCACGACAATGTGAATAACATCTTGCCATTAGCATAAGCAAACAAACCCAAATATTCTTGTGTGTGTGTGTGTATGTGTATCTGTCAACAAGAGCTATTTGTAAATACAAAATATAAACATACCTATGTGATTAAATATGATAGAATATTTGTGAAAGGATGCACAGTAGCTTGTAGAGTCAAGCCTCTTCAGGGGAGTACTGGTTGGCTGGAAGTTATGGTATCAGAAAAGTAATTTTTAAATATACATCCTTTTCCAATCCTTTGAATTTTGAACCACGTGCATATATTAACCGTTCAAATGTTCTAAAAATATGTTTTTAATAAGAATTTGTGCAGTACCTTTGCAGGATGCATACATAGGATTTATTAAGGCCGAAAGGAAACACAGCAGCCTGGCTGATGAAATAAATTGCACAAAGAGGTAGAAATGGAAACTCCCACGTTGTTTCTGAAGCCAGGCAAACAAATCATTTGGACTCCCTGAGCTTAACCGAGAAGGCACAATGGGATGATCCTCCAGGTGGGATGATTGATGGGGACCAGGCTGTAAGGGGCTGGCAGATTGGAGTTTATCCAGGGGGCAAAACAGAACCCTGAGAAAGACTCTGGCAGGGAAACAAGACAAAAGAAAAGGGGATTGAAGGAAGAGAAATCCAGCAGCAGCATGGGCTTAACCCCCAGGGTGTGAGTGGGCACTTGCCTGGGGTTTGGCAGATTGAAAATAGCAGAAAATAGGACAGACAAAATCAAACAATGAGGGCAGCAGAACTCTACAGAAGAGGTCTGAGCCAGAGGAGGGGGTAACAGAGGTAGACAGAAAGATCCAAGGGCAAGACCTTGGGAAGGAGGGAAGAAGGGTGTGGTTTCTTATCCCGTTGCTGGTTTTGAAAGCTGGCCATGCCTCAGATTCACCTAAAGAATGTTTTTTAAAATACTGAGTCCTAGTTTCGAGGCGCCTGGGTGGCTCAGTCGGTTAAGCGTCCGACTTCGGCTCAGGTCATGATCTCGCGGTTTGTGGATTTGAGCCCCGCGTCGGGCTCTGTGCTGCCCGCTCAGAGCCTGGAGCCTGTTTCAGATTCTGTGTCTCCCTCTCTCTCTGACCCTCCCCCGTTCATGCTCTGTCTCTCTCTGTCTCAAAAAATAAATAAACACTTAAAAAAAATTTTTTTTTAAATACTGAGTCCTAGTTCCTATACTAGATTTACGTAATTGGTTTAATCAACCGAGCCACTAGGGTGTCTCCCCCCCACCCTGCTTTTTTTTAATGTTCATTTATTTATTTTTGAGACAGAGAGAGAACACAAGTTGGGGAGGGACAGAGAGGTAGACACAGAATCTGAAGCAGGCTCCAGGCTCTGAGCCATCAGCACAGAGCCCCAAACAGGGCTCAAACACACCAACTGTGAGATCATGACCTGAGCCAAATTCAGATGCTTACAAATCTATACAATTGAAAGTGGAGTGGATGGGGGAGGCAGTAAAAACTTAGATATTTATACTATCTCCACCATTAGCACCCTAGTCCAAACCACCATCATCTCTCGCCCAAAATATGGCACATGTACGTACTGGGTTCCCATTTCCATCCCCGGCCCTCTCCTATAGTGTATACTCTTCCTCAGGACAGCCAGAGGAATCCTTTAAAACCCAAAGTTAGATCTTGTCAGTTATCTGCTCAAAACTTTCAGTGTCTTCTTATCTCACTTAGTGTAGGATCCTAAATCCTTCCAGTGGCCTAGAGGTCCATCTTAATTTGCACCCAGCCTCCAGCTTCCACCTCTCACCTCCTAAGTCTCCCTCCACCCCAACTTACTGATTGTTAGTCACTGGCCTTATTGCTGTTTTTTCTTTTCTTTTCTTTTCTTTTCTTTTCTTTTCTTTTCTTTTCTTTTCTTTTCTTTTAAGTTTATTTATTTTGAGAGACAGAGAGAAAGCACGAGCATGGGAAGGGTAGAAAGAGAGAGAGAAAGAGTCTCAAGCAGCCTCCACGCTCTCAGCACAGAGCCCAATGCAGGGCCTGAACTCATGAACCATAAGATCATGACCTGAGCTGAAACTACGAGTTGGACGCTTAACCGACTAAGTCACCCAGGCACCCCCTTATTGCTGTTTCTTGGAAAAGAACAATAAAATAAAATAAGCATGCTCTTATCTCAGGTCCTTTGCACATACTATTCCTTCTGCATAATGGCTCTTTACCCAGATGTCCCCCCAGATATCCACATATCTTCTTCCCTCACTTCCTTTAGGCCCCTTATCAGAGGTCTTCGCTGACCCCCTGTCTAAAATAACATGTCTCCATTCCCATCACCTCTATGACCCTCACTCCACTTAATTTTTTTACGGCACTCGTGACCATCTGACATATATTTATGTGTGTATTTGTCACTTATCTATGACCCTCATTCTGTTTTATTTTCCTTCATAGCACTTGTGACCATCGGAAATATGTTAATGTGTCTCTTTATCACTTATCTTCCCACGCTCAAGTGTAAGCTCCATGTGAGCCAGAATTTTTTTGTTCACTGTTGTATCCCCATGTTTAGAGAATGTGTTAGCACTAAAACATATGAGAAACATAACCAATATTTTTAATAAATAAAACTGTTTATAAGTTCCCCCAAATGAGTCTTACACAGCCACCCTGGTGTGCAACTACTCGTGTAGCTAATATGAAGTAAACTCTCAAATATTAAAATGTGGATTTGGCTCAGCATGTCTCTCAATTGGCACTGCTTTCATTGACATCCAGGGAACAGACACCACACAAGACTATCCTTTGAAAGCTATGCCTGGGGTAGGGCACCTGCTCTGGGCACATCAGGAAGCAGAAGTTCTGCTCATTTTGTTCCCTGTCTGTTCTCTGAGGCACCCACTGTTGTCATCTGGGTGGAAACAAGACTGCATCACTGAAGCCCTCGGGAAGCAGGATATGCCAGTCATCACAGGAGCCACAGAGTCTGAAGAATTCAGAACTTGCTGAGTGCTACTTTCTTTGGCTGTGAAATTCATCTTTTGGATTTTCGTTTTCTAATTTGATGGTCTTAGAACTTAAATCACATGTCAGAAATAACACAACAAAGAATAGAATCGTGCTGAATAGCAGTTAAAGGGACAACCGGATAAATAATACTTTCTATGCATTAGAACGTCATCATTTATAAAAGGTTTCCACATATCTTATCACACCTTGAACCTCTCAACAGCCCTGTGATGGAGACAGTCCTGGCATCGAGGCCCCTACTTTGTAGATAAGGAAACTGGGTGTCATAAAATTGGTTGTCTTGTCAATTAAAAAATGATCCAAAGACTTTGACAGCTCACCAAAGAAGGTATTCTGATGGCAAATAGCATATGAGAAGATGCTCTGTGTAATCGGTCATCAGGGAAATGGAATTGAAAACAACAATGAGATTCCACTACAGCCTGTTAGAGTGACCAAAATCCAGAGCGCTGACATCAAATGGCTGATGAGGATGTGGAGAAACAGGAACTCTCACTCATTGTGGATGAGAATGCAAAATTGCACAACCACTTTGGAAAAGTGAACATAGAAAACTAAACATACTCTTATCATATGATCAAGCAATTATGTTCCTTGTTATTTACCCAAAGGATTTGAAAACTTGTGTCCACACCAAAACCTGCACACAAATGTTTATAGTAGTTTTATTCATAATTGTCAAAACCTGGAAGTAACCAAGATGTTCTTCTGTAGGTGAATGGATAAATAATCAGTGGTACATCCAGACAATGGAATATTATCCAGCACTAGAAAGAAATAAGCTATTAAACCATACAAAGACAAGAAGGGACCTTAAACACTACTAAGTGAAAGAAGACAATCTGAAAAGGCTATATATCATATGATTCCAACTATAAGACATTCCAGAAAAGGCAAAACTATGGAAACAGTAATAAGATCAGTGTTGTCAGGGGTTAGCAGGGAGGGAGGGATCAACAGGTAAAACACAGAGGATTTTCAGGGCAGTAAAAATATTCTGTATGATACTATAATGATGGATTCATGTCATTATACATTTATCCAAACCCATAGAATTTACAACACCAAGAGAAAACTCTAATGTACACTATGGATTTGGGGTGATTATGATGTGTCAGTGAAGATCCATGCCATTTCATTTGATGCCTTTCACAAATGAGTCCTAACTCCCTCTTCCAAGTTCATTCTTGCAGTTTCAGTCTGCTCAACTATGGATTATATTCCCAGAAGTCCCCAGACTTCCCTGCACCTTTTTACACAATGCTCTTTTTTTTTCTATTTATTTATTTTCAGAGAGACAGAGAGAGACAGAGCATAGATAGCAAGAGTGGGGGAGGTGCAGAAAAAGAGAGAGAGCAGGTTCTGCACTGTCAGCATAGAGCCCGATGGGAGGCTTGATCTCATGAGCCATGAGATCATGACCTGAGCTGAAATCAAGAGTCTGATGCTTAACTGACTGAGCCACCTAGGTGCCCCTATGCAGTGTTCTTTCTTCATGAGATATTCTTACTGTTTTCTCCATCCAGCAGACTTGTACTCACCTGCACTAGTAGCTACAGGTTAGGTTGTGCTGTTGAAACAAACAACAAACTCTTTATAATCACTCTAGTGATATAAAACTCAAGGTTTATTTCTCAATCATACTACCTCTCCGTCATGAGTCAGCTGGGGGTTCTGCTGAGTCTTTCTTACTCAGAAACCAAGGCTTATAGAGCAGTCTGATTTGCAGTGTTGTCAGGCACTGGGGCAGGGAAAAAGAGAGAGACAGAGAGAGAGCACGCCAGAGAGAGAGAGCCAAATTGAGCATGGGTTTTTAAAGCTTCCATTCAGAAATAGCATACATCAATTCCAGTCACTTTCACTGATCACATCACAAGCGTGGGTTCAGGCAGGGAGTCCACAGATAGTTGGATCTAATTATGTTTGGAATATGCCAGAAAAGTATAATTGAGTGAGGGTTAAGGAAGGAGTATTGAAAATAATGGGCTTGGGGTCTAATCTGGGTAAGAAGAGAAGTGAGGTCATAATGTGTTTGACAGTGGTGGGGTCAATGAGTTGGAGACCTCTATAATACTGAAGGTGAATGGTCTCTGGAGGAATTCCATGTTTATTGGGAAAGACATATGTAAACAGGCTTGGACGGAGGGCAAAATTCAATCCACAATAACTACTAATTTTGTTTATTTAAATATACCTATTTTTAATTTTTTTATTTTTTCCCCAACTAAATTGTAAGGTCCATGAGAGCAGAGACCTTGTCTATCTTTCTAACCATTATATCCAAAATGGCGAGAACGAAGCCCAGCACATAGTAGCTGATCAGCAAAAAGCTGAAAACGAATGAGCGAGGGAACAGGTGGAGGAGTAGGTTTCTTTTACTTCCAAGGACTCCTGAGAAAAGCTGGTAAGTGACCCAGTCACCCTGGCCTAATAGATCAATTCCAAAGATGCTACCATCACTTTCTTTCTTTCCCATAGGCCTGCACCTTTCTTCCATTAAGTGTAGCTTATTTCTCTTTCTTTTGAATCTAAGCACACCCTAGGACTGCTCTCATCAATAAAATGCAATAAAAGTATATATATTCTGGGATCTCTTGGCCCAGGACTTAAAAGGACTACAAACTTCTATTTCCTTTCTCTTGGAACTCAGAGACCATGATGCAGAAACATGCCACACGGAGAGGCTATATGGAGGAGAATTCAAGTCCTTTCTTTGGCAGCTCCGGCCGGCACCAACCACCAGTCATATGAATGAGCCATCTTGGACGTTTCAGCCTAGTCTTACCTCTGCAGCCCCAATAACATCACACAGAACAAAACAACCTCTCAGCTAAGATAATTGACCAACAAAATTGTGAAAAATAATACAATAGTAGTAGTCTTAAGCCATTAAGTTGGGGGTGATTTGTTGCACAGGGACAGATAACAAACAGAATTTGGCACCTAGTCACATGATGGTCTATAAGAAAAACCTAAAACATGAAGGACTGGCTTTGAGAGCAAATAGTGGGGGGAGTCCCGAAGATTCTCAAAAGGCTATTGGTGAAGACTGGCAGAGCAGTGAGGACATCACTATTGGATGCTGGAGTAAAGGGGATACCATTTATATACCAGGAGAAATTTTATTACAACTGTCGCCGGTGTTAACATTACAAATAGAAATGGTGCTTCACAAACCTGTAGATCTGGCTAAGATTTCCAGGCAAAATGTTAAAAGTGTAGGATGGCTCCTTTAAGCTTCCTGTGCTTTGATAAAATACAAGAAGGAAGGAATGAACTAAATAAACAACTATTTGAGCAGAATTTGGAGGAAAAATAGAGGGTACAGGGAAGTCTTCAAGGTAGCAAATGTTCTTCAAGTAAGAAATGGCCTTAAGGCAAAGATCAAATCTAGGGTGCTATCAATAAAACATAGCTTCAGTGTGAAATTCAGAACAAAGGTGCAAGATCTTTTGCAAAGGCAGAAAGATTTGATTTGGTGCCTAAGTGACCCTCAGGCCAGACAAAAATACTTCTAAATATCTTAAGGGCATGATTTGTAGACCCCCAGCAATAGAGCTTCCAAGCATATTAAGGTTGTTAAAGCAACTTTGATGCTGGTGTATAACTAGTAAACTAGGAAAGATAAATAATAGTGCTAACAATCCCATCTGAATGTGGCTTCACGAAACATATTGTTGACAATGCTGTGAAATTGTTTCAGGCTTTCTAGAAAGTAGTCTGGCGATAGGTAAAAAATGTTTGTGTCTTTTTTCCAAATAGTTTATCTTTAGGAATATTGACCTAAGGAAATGACCCCAAAGAGATAATTTTTAAAAAGCCATTCATCTAAACAAGCCTTCATGGTCACATTATTTATAAGAGAAAGAAACTGGAAACAATCCAAATGTCCAAAAATAGAGATTTGGATGTACAAACTGTGGTATATTTACATGACGGACTGCTCTATAATCACTAAAAAAGACAAGTTTATGGATTGTGTTGACTCAAGATTATGTGGGCTTGAAATATCATTAATAAAGGAGCAAAGTAGGAAATGGTAAGTGTATAGCAACTTCATTAAAACAAGTACCATCTATATATTTTTCATAAAATAAAGAAAATGTGTATGCAACAGTTTAATGTTTAGTGTGCTTTAAAATTGAAGTGCTTGATATCCTAATTTGAAAGGATAAAGCAGATACTGTGGGGAATTGCTGGGAAAACAGTTAAGGAAAATTAGAACAGATACATTTATGTCTATGGGGTGTGTTTATTAAGAAATGTTGACAGGGACTTTACAATGTACTCAGCCCTGAGTTACACATACCAGGTAGGAAAAGCAAGAGTAGGATATGGTCCCTGGGCTCAATAAACATTCAAAAAACAAAAAGGACGCAATAGATTATAGTGTAGATGAATTTTCTTTGTTTAATTCTGTGAAAAAACTCAAAGGGTTTCTTTTGCAACTAGGTTTTACAAAAACTTCCTAGAATTCTGTCATTTAGATACTGACATTTAGTCAGATACAGACATTTAGTATCTGGCATTTAGATACTTTTGTTAAATTGTTGATTTAAAAAAAACTATTATTTTTAAAAATTGTTTTAATGTTTATTTTTGAGAGGGAGGGAGAGAGGCAGAGCGTGAGCAGGGGAGGGGCAGAGAGAGAGGGAGACACAGAATCTGAAGCTGGCTCCAGGCTCTGAGCTGTCAGCACAGAGCCTGATGCAGGACTGGAACTCACGAACCGTGAGATCATGACCTGAGCTGAAGTCGGATGCTTAACTGACTGAGCCACCCAGACACCCCTCTATTGTTTTGTTTTTAAAATGCTCTCTTAAAACACTTGAACACCATGGAGAAAACAAAAAAGAGAGTAAAAAAACACATCACCTAAAATCAGTACTATTCCTGAGAAATAATCATTGTTAACACCTTGTCAATATCATTTTAGCCATTGGTTCAACCAGGTGAGCAGAACCAGTAGGCAGTATATTTTCATAGACTTATTGCAAAGAACTGGTTTACACAATTGTGGGAACTGACTAGACAAGTCCCAAATCTGTAGGACAGGCCACCAAGAAGGACAGAATAGAACTCTGAGGCACAGGCTGAAGCAGCTGAACGCAGGCACAGTCCGGGCCCACCTCTAGACCTGGGGTTTAAAGTCAATCACGTCCAAACCACAATACTGAGAATAGATGCTGGCATTAAACCAGTGGTGGCCGCTACTCTCCTAGTGCAGCTAACCAAAGGCAAGCATCTCAGGAATCACTCCAAATGTTGCCGGAAGGACCCCGTCTGGTTGTTTTGTATAACGTGCCATTAGTTTGACACATCTGTCTAAGGCTTATAGAGACATATGGTAAGGAGACTTGCTCCCTGACCTCAAGCAGCTTACAACAATCCAGTCAACAAACATATATTTTCATTTTAGAAAAGAAAGGAAAAACACCTAGTCCATATAACTGGATATTTCCCTTCTTAGAGTTCAACTCTTACTGACCCAGCAAAGTTCTGAAAGTGAGAGGTTATTAAAATGGCTCATTTTCTTCAATAAGGCATTTAACCTCATTCATTTCAAATCTTCCCTCTGACATCGCCACCTGTTAAAATTGTGTCAGTTGTCTCCACGGAGCCATATAATGCATCCACTTTCATTTGGATATATCTGGTAACGAGAGGAATTAGCAATAGATAAGGAGACAGAAGACCTGGCTTCTACCTACTTCTCAGCCATCACTAGTAATGGGATGCAATATAAGTGACTTTTCTCCTTAAATAAGAAAGGGGTTTTATTTTTATTTTTTTATTTTTTGGTTGTCAAATGATTTTTTATTGAAATATTTTCCTTTGTAGTTTTTAACTGGCTGGGTGTTCCACTGCACCACTATTGATGTCATCTATGATGTCAGGAGGGTAGTGACCATCAACATGGCAGCCCACAGACTGGGCAGCCCCCAGAATCTCTTTAATGGTTCCAGAGAGTTCTCTGGCTAAAGATTGGTGCCTCCAGGCTCTGTGCTGATCAGAGCCTGGAGCCTGCTTTGGATTCTCTTTCTCTCTATGCCCCTCCCCCACTAGTGCTCTGTCTCTCAAAAATAAATAAATGTAAAAAAAATTTTTTTTTTAAAAAAATGGGGCACCTGGGTGGCTCAGTTGGTTGAGCGTCCAACTTCAGCTCAGGTCATTATCTTGCAGTTTGTGAGTTCAAGCCCTATGTCAGTCTCTGTCCTGATGGCTCGGAATCTGGAGCCTGCTTTGGATTCTGTCTCTCTCTCTCTCTCTCTCTCTCTCTCTCTCTGCCCCTCCCCCACTAGTGCTCTGTCTCTCAAAAATAAATAAATGTAAAAAAAATTTTTTAAAGATTAGTGCCTCATCTGTCGGGCAATGTTGACAATCTCATTGAAAGTGATATTTCTACAGTGCTTAATGTTTTTCTGTCTCTTGGCAATTCCTTGAAAGCTTTGATAATCAAGGCAGAGGCAGAAGATACTGTCTGTTCTGAACGGTCAGTTTCACTATAATCCACAGACCCTTCCAATTACCAGTTTCCTTAGTGATGTCATCACCAACCTTTTCTGGAGACAGATTATCTTTCGGCCCAGGACAGACATGGCACCGACTTTGCCACTGATGCACCTCAGGTGTATGACTTTGGTTTCATTGGGGTTGAACTTAGGCAGCATGGTGGAAATGGCTGGTGTTGGATGAACCCAGATTTGGGATGACTGAAGGCTGTTGCACCTTAGCCTCTTCTGAGCCAAAAGCCAAAAGAAGAAAGGGCTTTTAAAACTTTGCTACAACATGTAAATCAAGGGAATATTGTTCCTGTTAAGTAACTAAGCTTTTCTTTTCTTTTTTTTTTAATTCAGTTTTTTTTAATGTTAATTTTTGAGAGAGAGAGAGAGAGAGAGAGAGAGAGAGAGAGAGAGTGAGCAGGGAGGGCCAGAGAGAGAGGTAGACACAGAATCCGAGATAGGCTCCAGGCTCTGAGCTATCAGCACAGAGCCCGACATGGGGCTCGAACCCATGAACCGCGAGATCATGACCTGAGCCAAAGTTGGACGCTCAACTGAATGAGCCACCCAGGTGCTCCTAGTAACTAACCTTTTCAAGTTTACATTACAAAAAGCTACAAAAAAGGAGCTTCCACTTGTAGGAAAAAAAAATGCTCACCAATAGATATCTATTGAGCACCCACTAAGTGCCAGGCACAGTGCTGGGCTCTAAGAATAGAAAAACACAAAAGGCCCAGCTCTTATCCTGAGTGAGCTCCCATGTATGGGAGACTGGTAGATAAAATAAACAATCAGTGCAATGTGCTGTATGCTATAACTGAGACATGCATGGGCTGCTATCTGAATTGAAAGGTTGGACATGATATTGATGGTTGAAGATGAGTTTTTCACATGAACAATGCAGAAAGGAAAGGGGATCAGGGTCAGACAAGCATTTTGGGCAGAGGGAAAAACACATGCATAGGCATGAAGCACAGTGTACATGCTCCATATTCTGTTTGCCTCTCCAAATCCATTCTCTATTCCTGTCCACTCTGCTCTTGCCCTGGGGATGGCCTCTGTGGAATGCATCTCTGGAGCTCCCTTGCCTTCTGGATTCTAACTGATTTCAGCCAATGAGATACACCAGGTGAAGAATGGAGGGAAGTGAGGGACAAAGTTCAGAGATGTATCCCCTAGCTCCCTCCCTGAGCAGCAGGGAGGTCACAGCTCTCCGGGCTAATCCATCTCACCATACATCCTGGGAACAGTTTTCTCACCTGCCTCTTTAGGTCTAGAGATGGTAATGACCTTCCATTCTCATTTCCCTTAACCCTGTCCACACCTTTGTAAATAGTCTAGTAAACTCTTCAGTTACTCCTTTTGTGTGAATCATCTGTTTCCTGCCAGAACCTGACTGATACATGTGTGGACTACATGGAAATGGCAGGGCTGAAACACAGAATGTATGTCTGCATGTGACAAGAGTGATGAGAACAGGAAGTTGGCAGGAAGTAGGTCCTTGGGGGCCTTAGGTTCTCTGTAAGGAGTGAGTAAAGATTTTATCGTGAAGGTATTGGGAAGCCAGTTTTTTAATCACTAGAGTACATTTATAAAGTCATTTGTGGGGCACCTGGGTGGCCCAGTCAGTTAAGTGTCTGACTCTTGATTTCAGTTCAGGGTATGATCTCATGGTTCGTGAAATTGAGCCCTGTGTTGGGCTGTACACTGACGATGCAGAGCCTGCTTAGAATTCTCTCTCTCTCTCTCTCTCTCTCCCTCTCTCTCACACACAAAATAAATAAATAAAACTAAAAAAAAAAGAATCAAAAGTCATGTAAATCACTATGGGTAATATATGCACAATATACATTTCAAAAGCAGCTACTTGCATGCTACCAGGCCGTAGTAGAAATGGAGCATGGAGCATCAAGTGACCCACCATGGGACAGGTTCTGTCAAAGGTGTGCAAGCCATCATAAGATGGAAGTGGTACATCCAGGATCAGGCACAAGTAGGGCCAGTAATCAGCAGACACAGAAGGCCCAGAATCTCTCTACTTTAACTCAAAAATATGGCTACATAAGGGGAGAAGGGAGGCTTATTACCAGCTGAGAGAAGAGGAAAATAGGCTGGTCTTGGTTCACGGATGGGTTGCTCTGTGCTACGGACTGCATTGTGCCCCACCAACATTCATATGTTGAGGCTGTAACCTCCAGTGGGATGGTATTTAAAAATGAGGCCTTTGAGAGGTAATTAGATTTAGATGAGGTCATGAGGTAGGACCCCCATGATGTGATCAATGCCTTTATAAGAAGAGACGTCAGGGAGCTTTCTTCCTCTCTCTATCCCTCTTGCCACCACGTGAGCACACAGCAAGAAGATGGCTGTCTCCACTCCAGGAAGAGAGCCTTCACCAGAACCTAACCATGCTGGCACTCTCATCTGAGATAGTCTCCAAAACTGTGAAAAATAAATTCTGTTGTTCAAGCCACCCACTTTGTGTTATTTTATTATGATAGATCTAAAAGACACAGCTTTGTGTGAACCTGTCGCTGATTTACAACACCAGTTAGTAATGATTCTGAAAGGTAGGAAAATCCTCCATTGTGCAACATTCCAAACAGTGTATCTAGTCGTTCATGGTATGTGGAAAAAAGAAGTGAACTGATGTAAGAATACATAGACTTGTGGCGAGTGGCAATAGCTTGCCTGGTTGGTCAGGGAACTGGAAAAAGAAAGATTGGAATACCAGGGTCAAAAAGATCTGAGAAGAGACATTTGGACTTATGATAGTTGACAAAAAATATCAATGTATCACATCTTAACACCTGACAGAGATCATCCACAATGGAAGTGGCAGTAAACAACCAAGTAGTCAGGATGACTGGCCAGTTGTCATCAGCCAGCTTCTAACATCACCCACCCTACTGCCGGAATCATAGGATCATGATTGATAGATGTGGTAGAGATGAAGGTTATGCCCAACAGCATGGACTTCCACTCACCAAAGCTGATCTAGCTACTGTCACTGCTAAGTGTCCAACATGTCAGCAACAGAGCTAAGCCCCCTGGCATAACACAATCTCTCACAGAGATCAACTATTTTCACCCTGAAAGAGGCAGCAATTTATCTTCACTGAAATCAATACATATTTTGGACATAAATTTGCCTTTCCTTCCTGCAGGATCTTGTCCCAAAATCACCCACCAAAGATTTGCAGTGTTTGATCACCTATGTCAAATGCCATATAACATTGTCTTCGAATGAGAGACTCATTCTCCAGGAAAGAAGGCAGAGTAATGGGAACATGACCATGGCATCCATTGGTCCTATTAGGTTGCACACCACTAAAAGCCATCAGCCTGACAGCAACAGAACAGTCTCTTAAAGACATAACTAGGTGCTAATTCAGAGATGATCAACTGAAAGGATTGGGTGTCATTCCAAATGAATGACCATTGTGTGGAGTTATGTCCCAGTTTGTAGAATACATGGGTTCAAGAGACCAAGCGATGAAGTAGGAGTAGCCTCACTTACCCTCACTTCCAGAACACACAATCAACCAGAATCCTGAGAAAGCTGCTCCAAGGTGGGACAAACTTACTATAAGAAGCAAGTCAATATAAATGGCACGAGGGTGGGCTGCAGTGGGTCCTGTGGTACTCCACCCAGATCTCCTCTTGGGAGACGCACTTATTCTCCCAGCTGCTAATATCAGCTGCTGACAACTCATAGCTGTGCCTCCCACTGAACATTGTTCTCATTCACAGGGTTACACCTTGCCCAGAGCTACAACCCTTCCCAGAAGGCAGCCCACAGCCATGACCGATTGATTATGAAGGCCAGATCCCTTTGCCTCCGTGTGGCACAACTATAAAGGGCTTTCCCCCCTCCGGGGCTCCTCAAAGGATGACCTGAAGCCTCAGTTGCAACCATGTTGCTGGTTAGCTCCTCAATCTGACCAATCCTGCCTTCCTCAGATCCTTACAACTATATGTACCAAGAGCACTCCCCTTGCCTTCTGTACATAACTCTCTGTCTCAGAATCTGTTTCCAAGGGAACTCAAAATAAGATCTAAAACCTCCATTCTTTCTAACAAAGTAAACACAATGGAAAAAGAAAACAAGGAATTACTTTAATTTTAGGTTAGTAGTAGGTGCAATTAGACTTCTGTTTTGAAACGAGGAAACTTTGTTTTTTAAAGGGAAATATTGTGCATAGTGACTGGAATTCTCACAGCCACCCATGTTTTTTTTGGCAGGTGAGGCACCCATGAATGTTGTTCAAGCCACTCAATATATGGTATTTTGTAATGGCAGCCTAGGAAAACTAATATAAGCAGCCCTGAGACTAGTCTGAAGCACTATCAGGAATATCCCAGCATGGAAAAGAAGGCTTGGTTCAAGCTATCAAAGAGAAAAAAAGGTTGAGAATTTTGTAATCCACATGGGTTTTATTATATTAAAGTCTGTTTATCACTACTAGTAAGTTATTTTGTGGCTGCTTCTTCCTTAGAGGGTTTTGCAGTGGCAAATATTGTGGCAATAAGTGTCTCTAAACACCTCAGTGGCTTACAGCAACAAAGATTTGTCTCTCCCTTATTCTACTTATCAAGTTAGGATCAAGTTCTGCTCTGATCCAGTTAATTTCACTTTGGAACTCAAGCTAACGGAGAAGTCGTGTTATGTCATTGTGGACCACACATACTGGCTTATACCTTCTACTCAGAAGTGGCCTACATTAGAGTGGTCAAAGCAAGTCATATGACTACTTCTGAGTACAACAGGGAAAGGATGTATAATCTTCTTATAGACAGAGATACCATAGAAAAGAGCACAAAATTACAGGTAAACAGTAGTATAGCCTACCACAGTAAGGTGATTTATTTTTCTCCTTAAAGAGTGGTCCATATACGCATAAGTCCAATCTAACTGGACATATAACTATAGTGCTCTTTGCATTTCTATATTCCTCAGATTTAAAGATTAACAACAGAAGATAATTAATATAAAGATACCACATATTTTGAGTGTGTTATAGGTATCCTATGATATTTTTCATGAAAGATCATTATTTTATTGTTTTAGCACATAATAAACATATTGCTATTTCTAATCATCTGAAAATTAGAATCTTGAAATCCATAATGTAAGAGGACAAGTTATATAGATATATATTTAATCCATAAATACGTGTAGAAAGAGAAGAAAGGAGAGGGAGGGGGGAAAGGAGAGAGGAACGAGAGACAGAGAGAAAGAGAGGGAGAGAGAGAGAGAGAGAGAGAGACAGAGAGAGAGAGGCGTCGCTAGAAATTCAGCACGAGGTTTAATACTAGAAAGTCCTAATGTGACTTGGGAGTTCTGCAAGGAACCACCATGGACAGTTCCCATGGTGGGTGTCTGCTGTGGATAAAGTAACCACACTTCTCACAGTTAAGAGGTGTGGAGTTCTGGAGTGAACAGCCAGGTTTATCACCTTTCCAAGTAAGGGGACCATTGCTTCACCCATGGTATCTAATAATCCAAATATACTTGGAATAAAAAGAGGGTATTTTCAAGTCATAAGCATTTTAGTGGGGTTACAGACACATGTGTATCTTCAGGTGTCAGAGAAATGCTTGAAAGGTGATCCTGAGAAGGAAGAAGAAAATTAAAAGAAATTCCTGTCTTGAATCAAAATGTGAGATTCAGTCCTTTGAGTTAATCCAGAACTAACCCAACTTTGTGGGGTTGCATAATTTGGTTTAACAAAGTTAGTGGTCTTTGAAGTCAAGCATACCTGAATCTAATTCCTATCTCTGACTCCCACCAGCCACATGACCTTGAGCAACCTAACCTCTCTGAGCTTTGGATTCTTCATCTGTAAAATGGGGATAATAATATTACTTATTCATTTACTTGTCATGAAGATTAAATGAAATACATGAAATATTCCTGGCACATGACACCCCTTACTACAGTATAGCTATCATCATTAGTCATCATAATCATTGGCTTCATCAGCTTCTTCATCATGATAAGTCAATCTATATAATTAGGGAGGAGGTACAGCACCTGGCTGGCTCAGTCGTGCAGCATGCAACTATTGATTGCAAGGTTGTGAGTTCAAGCCCCACTTTGGGTTTGGAGATTACTTAAAAATGAAATCTTTAAAAAAATTAATTAAGGAGGGACAATGGTACCTCAATCACAAAACATTACACAGGCTGGGGAGGTAATTTTTGTTCCCACAAACATGTTCATAGTGTTTCTGATTTTGGAAATGCTGCAATCCATCTCATTAATTAAATGATTAATGATTTAGTGCTTTGTTTTAAAGGGTTTTTGAAATCTGAGTATTACATTCTAATTGTTTTTCCCATTAAATTTAGCATCAACCACACCACCACAAAAATGCATGTCTTCTTAACTGAACTATTTCCATTCTCATTGAAACATATCTGAAGTTTGTGATTTCATGAACTGAAATCATTTCTTTGTCTTCATTCAGAAAGAGGAAACATCTGCTCTCTAATAACAACGTCATGGAAAATTACTACAGAAATCAGTCATTTTGTACTTTTTCCTTGGGTATATTTGCAAACTTCATAACTATATAGGATTATTTCAAGGGAAAAGAGACATTTAAATCCATCAAAAAATGTTGCCTTCTAAACCTAATTGCTGCCAAGCTATTATCTTTGCATATTCATACCATTACTGGGTGAAGCACAATTTGTGGTTTTTTAGGAAGACACAAGGGAGAAAATTAACTATAGAGATCCAGACATCATTTACCCAAGCACAAAGAAGATACACATTAATAAGTGACTAACTAGAATCCATAGGCGCCTGAATATTTCCCTTCTTGAGATAGGAATGAATTTTTCTTATACTCACATGCTATATAATTGGAATATAGTCCATGAATGGGTGGGCACGTTAGGCTTCAAATGCCAATTTATGTCACTTGTCTGTTTAGCCATTTCATCAAGAGTTTCATTTAATCAATAATTTATTTTCTTGCTTGAAAAGACAAAAATTGGAGATGCTTCCTTACTAACTCACCTCTCTTCCCATAGTACCCCAAGAGAGTGCTATCTATAAGTGTTTCAAGAAAAAGAGAATAGAGCTAGAAACAAAAAATCTGAGACACATTTTAAAAAGCACAAATTTCAGAAATTGTGATTTACTTACTTGTAAATTTTTCATTTTTAAAACAAATAATGCTGGCAAGAATATTGAGAAAGAGGTACACTTATCCACTGTTGGAAAAACTATAAACTGATACAAACTTTTCTAAAGGTTGTTGCTATGTCTCCACAACCAAGAATCTGGAAATCTTAGACCATGGCCTCTAGAGTTGGAAATCTGCCTTCAAATCCCTTTACATGTTGTGTGACTCTGGACAAGTTTCTCAGCTTTCCTGAACCTCATTCTCCTCATCTATAAACACTAGAGTAATAATATCATCAACCTCTTAAGTCTGTCATGAAAATCAATTGAGATAATAACTGTAAAATATTTATCACAGAGCATAATGAATTACCACAAAATTTGTACTTTACAACAATATATATTTCTTATCTCACAGTTTGGGTGGGTTGCAAGTCTGCACATGGCTTGCTGGATTCTCTGCAAGGCTACAATCAAGGTGTCAGCCAGCATTGGATTCTCATCTAAGAGCTTCACTGGAGAAGTGTCTGCTGTTGGCTCTTGAATGAAAGCCATCCTCATCTCCTAAAAGGTACCCTCAGCTCCTTGCCACACGGGCCCTCCAACATGGCCACTTCTTCAAATCTAGCCACGGAGGAAACCTTTAGAATGAGATTGCTAGAGAAACTGAGAGTTATATATGTAAGATGATCACACTCCATCACCTTTGTCATATTCTATTGATTAGAGGTAAGTCACAGGACCTGCTCACATTCAAGATGAGGAAATTATCCAAAGCCATGAATCCCAGGATTTGAAGATTAGGGATACCATCATATAGTCTATTCACAACACAGAGACTAGTAATAAATGTTAGCTATTGCCCTATATATGAAGAAATTCAGCCCAAATTCATTTATGACATTGACAAATGCAAAACCACTTAAATAGCCACCTTGTATTAAGAAATACAAGGTCAATGTGGCTAAAGGATACTGTGTGAAATGCATGAGGGTAATGGAACTACCAAAACAGAAGGAGTTGGTCAAAATTTTCCCGGCATAGCTACAGAAGTCCCTCAACAGAATAGTACATGTAACCCAACCCAAGAAGGATTGGATTATTCACAGAATTTTAAAAAGTGATACAAGGTATTTCTTTAGCCATAAACATAATTTCTATCAGTCATAGAGAGCACAATTTGGCTCTAAAACACTGGTTGTGAATGATCAGAGGAGAAAGTTTATAAATGGAAATAGTAAAATAAAAGTTAAGGGTCTGTTGGGTGACAGGAGGGACAGTGTTCTTAACAATGCTCTGTCCCGGGGGGAGGGACCAAGATGGCGGCAGAGCATGGAAGTGTTTTTTGCATCTCTCATCCCTGGAATGCAGCCAGATCAACACTAAACCATCTTGCACACCTAGAAAACTGATTTGAGGATTAACACAACAATCTGTACAACCTGAACCACAAACTCAGCAGGTATGCGGTGCAGAGAGGTGAACTGGGGGAGAGAGAAGCTGCAGAGGGCAGGGAGCTGTTTTGTTTGGAGAGAGAGGATGGAGATAGGGGCGGGGAGGGGGGCGAGTACAGGAAAAGCACCCCCCCCCCAACAAAAAGCAGCTGGAGAGAAAGTGGAAAAGTGGAAACAGCCACAGGAACTGAACAAAAAAAGGGAGAAAGGAGAAAGAAGAGGTTTTAAATTCCATTAATACTCTATAAACAGGGGAGCCCGAGTCTGAAACTCCGCACCTCAATACCTGGCAGTGCTCTGGTGAGAAGGGTGAATCCCCAGAAGCAGAGAGTGAGGTCCTCAGGATCGCAGGCCACAACAGGGAGAGGTGGTCCCCTGCTGGGAGGACATTTGTTAGAGGCTGTGGGGCCACCCCACAGGCAAGGTCCCAGCGGACCCTGGACAAAAACCACATTCACTGGTGTTGGAACAAGGACTTAAGAGTGAAGCCTAGAGCCAGATGTGTATTGTGATTTTTCCATAAACCCTGAAACACTGTGGCTACGAGATCACACAAACTTTTTCTGGGGCAGGATGGCACCCAGCCGTAGTCTCTGGGCATTGGCAAGAGCGCAGTCTCTGAATGTTCCCGGGTGTGGCCAGCACATGGCATTACTCAGCAAGACCCTCCCCCAGAGGATCTGAGTGGGTCAAAGCCGCAGTCCCTCAGAAGTGAAGGGTTGGGAAACACAGCCCCATTTGAGATAAAACTCAGGAGGGAGGTACCACCTGGAAGCCTGATGGCTTGGTCACAGACAGTGTAGAAGCAGGGAGAGGATGGAAGCCAAAAACAAAGGATGGGTGAGCAATTGCTGACTGGGGAGAAGAGAGTACCAAAACTAGAGACTGGGTATCAGGGTAATGCCATTTTCACCCCTCCTATGCATACACATACATGCCTACACCTGCAAGAGCAATCCACTCCAGTAAACTAAGCAGCGCCATCTAGTGGAGAATGGAACAGTTACACTAAACCCCGCCCAACTGGGCCAACTGCACTCTTGACAAACACAAGTCTCTCCACCTGCTTAGTTTATGGACTATAAAGTGCTTCAGAGCTTGACTTCCACGGGAAAACATGTAATTTCAATGGTACTTCATTCTGTTCACTGGTCCTTTTATTCAATTTTTTTCTTTTTCTATTCTTATTCTTAAATACAGAAAGAGAAAAAATATTTTTATTTTCCATATTTATTAAAAAGATCTTTCTTTAATTTTTTCTACTATATTTGTATTTTTTGTAAATTTTTAAAATTCTATTTTACTTTCATCATTTCATTTTGTTCTATTTTATTGAGTTAATTTCTTCAAGCTTTCAAACGTTTTCCTTTTTTTTTCCTTTCTTTTCCTTTTTTTTTTCTTTTCTTTTTTTCTCTATCAACCTTCTTCCAGCAACCAGACCAAAACACGCTTAGGGTGTAGCATCCTTTATTTGATTTCTTTCTGTTGTTTTTAATATTTTACTTTTAATTTTTTCTTACATTATTAATTCTGTTTCTTCCTCTAAAATGATGAAACAAAGGAGTTTACTCCAAAAGAAAGAACAGGAAGAAATGACAGCCAGGGACTTAATCAACACAGATAAAAGCAAGATGTCTGAAACTGAATTTAGAATCATGATAATAAGAATACTAGCTGGGGTTAAAAATAGATTAGAATCCCTTTCTGCGGAGACAAAAGAAGTAAAAGCTAGTCAGGATGAAATAAAAAATGCTATAACTGAGCTGTAATCTCGAATAGATGCCACGGTGGCAAGGATGGATAGATGAGGCAAAGCAGTGAATCAGCAATATAGAAGACAAACTTATGGAGAAAAATGAAACAGAAAAAAAAGAGAGAGACTAAGGCAAAAGAGCATGATTTAAGAATTACAGAACTCAGTAACTCATTAAAAAGGAACAACATCAGAATTATAAGGGTCCCAGATGTTGAAGAGAGAGAAAAAGGGGTAGAAAATTTACGTGAGCAAAATAGCAAAAAACTTTCCTAACTGGGGGAAAGACACAGACATCAAAATCCAGGAAGCACAGAGGACTCCCATTAGATTCAACAAAAACCGACCATCAACAAGGCATATCATAGTCAAATTCACAAAATACTCAGGCAAGGAAAGATCATGAAAGCAGCCAGGGAAAAACGTCCTTAACCTATAAGGGAAGACAGATCAGGTTCACAAGAGACCTATCCACAGAAACTTGGCAGGCCAGAAAGGAGTGGCAGGATACATTCAGTGGGCTGAATCAGAAAAATGTGCAGCCAAGAATTATTTATACAGCAAGCCTGTCATTCAAAATAGAAGGAGAGATTAAAAGTTGCCCACACAAACAAAAATTAAAGGAGTTTGTGGCCACTAAACCAGCCCTGCAAGAAATTTCAAGAGGGGCCCTCTGAGAGTGAAAAGATGAAAAAAAAAAAATAAGACGAAAAGCAACAAAGACTAGAAAGGATCAGAGAACACCACCAGAAACCCTAACTCTACAAGCAACATAATGGCAATAAATTCATATCTTTCAGTACTCACTCTAAATATCAATGGACTGAATGCTCCAATCAAAAGACATAGGGTAACAGATTGGATAAGAAACCAAGATCCATCTGTATGCTGTGTACAAGAGACCCACTTTAGACCTAAAGACACCTTCAGATTGAAAATAAGGGGATGGAGAACCATCTATCATGCTAATGGTCAACAAAAGAAAGCAGGAGTAGCCATACTTACATCAGACAATCTAGACTTTAAAATAAAGCCTGTGACAAGAGATGAAGAAAGGCATTATTATCATAATTATACTAATTAAGGGGTCTATCCACCAAGAAGACCTAACAATTGTAAACATTTATGCTCCAAACGTGAGAGGACCAAATATATAAATCAATTAATCACAAACGTAAAGAAACTCCTCATTGATAGTAATACCATAATAGTAGAGGACTTCAACACCCCACTTACAGCAATGGAAAGACCATCTAAACAGAAACTCAACAAGGAAACAATGGCTTTGAATGACACACTGGACCAGATGGACTTACAGATGTATTCAGAACATTTCATCCTAAAGCAGCAGGATACACATTCTTCTCGAGTGCACATGGAACATTCTCCAGAACAGATCACATACTGGGACACAAATCAGCCCTCAACAAGTACAAAAAGATCGAGATCATACCTTGCATATTTTCAGACCAAAACGCTATGAAACTCAAAATCAACCACAAGAAAGAAAATTGGAAAGATAACAAATACTTGGAGACTAAAGCACATCCTACTAAAGAATGAACGGGCCAACCAAGAAGTTAAAGAGGAAATTAAAAAGCACATGGAAGCCAATGACAATGATAACACCACAACCTAAAACCTCTGGGACACAGCAAAGGCAGTCATAAGAGGAAAGTATATAGCAATCCAGGCCTTCCTAAAGAAGGAAGAAAGATCTCAGATACACAACCTAACCTTACGCCTTAAGAAGCTGGAAAAAGAACAAGAAATAAAACCCCAAAACAGCAGAAGACAGGAAATAATAAAGATTAGAGCAGAAATTAATGCTAATGAAACAAACAAAAAAAAAAAAACAAAAAAACAGTGGAACAGATCAATGAAACCAGAAGCTGGTTCTTTGAAAGAATTAACAAAATGGATAAACCCCTCGCCAGTTGGATCAAAAAGAAAAAGGAAAGGACCCAAATAAATAAAATCAAGAATGAAAGAGGAGAGATCACAACAACACTGCAGAAATACAAACTATACTAAGAGAATATTATGAGGAATTATACACCAATAAAATGGGCAACCTGGAAGAAATGAACAAATTCCTAGAAACATAAACTACCAAAACTGAAACAGGAAGAAATAGAAAATTTGAACAGACTCATGAACAATAAGGAAATCGAATTAGTAATCAAAAATCTCCCAAGAAACAAGAGTCCAGGGCCAGATGGCTGTCTAGGGGAATTCTACCAAACATTTAAGGAAGAGTTAACACCTATTCTCTTGAAGCTGTTCCAAGAAATAGAAATGGAAGGAAAACTTCCAAACTCTTTCTATGAAGCCAGCATTACCTTGATTCCAAAACCAGACAAAGACCCCACTAAAAAGAAGGACTATAGACCAATTTCCCTGATGAACATGGATGCAAAACTCCTCAACAACATAATAGCTAACTGGATCTGACAGTACGTTAAAAAAATTATTCACCATGACCAAGTTGGATTTATTCCTGGGATGCAGGGCTGGTTCAATATCTGCAAAACAATCAGTGTGATTCATCACATCAATAAAAGAAAGGACAAGCACCACATGATCCTCTTACTAGATGCAGAGAAAGCAACTGACAAAGTACAGCATCCTTTCTTGATAAAAACCCTCAAGAAAGTGGGATAGAAGGATCACACCTCAAGATCATAAAAGCCATATATCAAAAACTCACTGCCAATAGCATCCTCAATGGGGAAACACTGAGAGCTGTCCCCCTAAGGTCACGAACAAGACATGGAGGTCCACTCTTGCCACTGTTATTCAACACAGTATTGGAAGTCTTAGCCTCAGCAGTCAGACAACACAAAGACATAAAAGGCATGAAATCAGCCAGCAGGAGGTCAAACATTCACTCTCCGCAGATGACATGATACTCTATATGGAACACCCAAAAGATTCCACCAAAAAACTTCTAGAACTGACCCATGAATTCAGTAAATTCACAGAATTAAAAATCAATGCACTGAAATTGGTTGCATTCCTATACACCAACAATGAAGCAACAGAAAGAGAAATCAAGGAATAGATCTCATTTACAATTGCACCAAAACCCGTAAAATACCTAGGAATAAACATAGCCAAAGAGGTGAAAAATCTATACACTGAAAACCATAGAAAGCTTATGAAAGAAATTGAAGAAGACACAAAAAAATGGAAAAAATATTCCATGTTCCTGGATTGGAAGAACAAACATTGTTACAATGTCGATACTACCCAAAGCAATCTACATATTCAATGCAATCCCTATCAAAATAACACCAGCATCCTGCACAGAGCTAGAACAAACAATCCTAAAATTTGTATGGAACCAGGAAAGACCCCAAATAGCCAAAGCAATCTTGAAAAAGAAAACCAAAGCGGGAGGCATCACAATCCCAGACTTCAAGCTCTACTACAAAGCTGTAATCATCAAGACAGTATGGTACTGGCACAAGGACAGACACTCAGATCAATGGAACAGAATAGAGAACCCAGAAATGGACCCACAAACGTATGGCCAACTAATCTTTGACAAAGCACGAAAGAATATCCAGTGGAATAAAGACAGTCTCTTCAGCAAGTGGTGCTGGGAAAACTGGACAGCGACATGCAGAAGAATGAACCTGGACCACTTTCTTATACCATACACAAAAATAAACTCAAAATGGATGAAAGACCTAAATGTAAGACAGGAAGCTATCAGAATGCTTGAGGAGAAAGCAGGCAAAAACCTGTTTGATCTCGGCCGCAGCAACTTCTTACTCAACATGTCTCTGGAGGCAAGGGAAACAAAAGCACAAATGAACTACTGGGACCTCATCAAAATAAAAAGCTTCTGCAAAGCAAAGGAAACTATCAGCAAAACTAAAAGTCAACTGACAGAATGGGAGAAGATATTTGCAAATGATATATCAAATAAAGGGTTAGTATCCAAAATCCATAAAGACCTTATCAAACTCAACACCCAAAAAACAAATAATCCAGTGAAGAAATGGGCAAAACACATGAATGTAGACACTTCTCCAAAGAAGACATCCAGATGGCCAACCGACACATGAAAAATGCTCAACATCACTCATCATCAGGGTCAGACAAATCAAAACCACAATGATATACCATCTCACACCTGTCAGAATGGCTAACATTAACTCAGGCAACAACAGATGTTGGCGAGGATACAGAGAGAGAGGATGTCTTTGCACTGCTGATGGGAATGCAAACTGGTGCAACCACTCTGGATAATAGTATCATGGTTCCTTGAAAAATTAAAAATAGAACTACCCTAGGACCCAGCAATTGCACTACTAGGTATTTATCCAAGGGATACAGGTGTGCTCTTTTGAAGGGCACATGCACCCCAATGTTTATAGCAGCACTATCAACAATAGCCAAAGGATGGAAAGAGCCCAAATGTCCATTGACGGATGAATGGGTAAAGAGGTGGTGTATATATATATACAATGGAATATTACTTGCTAATCAAAAAGAATGAACTGGAGCATATTATGCTAAGTGAAATTTGTCAGAAAAAGACAGATATCATATGACTTCACTCATATGAGGACTTCAAGTTACAAAACAGATAAACACAAGGGAAGGGAAGCAAAAATAATACAAAAACAGGGGTGGGGGGATCGTCTAAATTGGTAAGGGGCATTAAGGAATCTACTCCTGAAAATATAGTTGCACCATCTGCTAACTAACTTGGATGTAAATTAAACAATACATAAATTTAAAAATTAAAAAAAAAGAAAAACAATGCTCTGTCCCAAAGGTATTTTTTTCTGCCAAAGATGATAGGATCAGTGTGTTAAGAATGTAGAAGTAAAGAATAAACAGCTTGGTCTTGTGTGTTTGGGTTTTATTTTAACCACTATACAAAGGGAGACCGAGAACTGGTGTTCTACATACCAGAAATTAGAACATAGTTTTAAGAGTGTTAGAACAAAAAACTTAGCTTTTGGCAGGAACAGAATTTAAACTCTTGAAGGCTTATTTTAAGTTTAGTTATATCTGAATTGACTAACATAGATAGTTTATGAACCATTATTATTCTAGTCATGTTTTGTGACTTCTCATAATTATCTAGAACGTAGTTTATGGTTCTTGAGGGGCACAAACACATGGCAAATTTATATAGTAGGTAAGTAAAAATAGGTTCTTGTAATAAAATAATTTGACATCAAGCTAGTCCTCATCTTGCCACTCTACACTAAATAGCAAAGAACTTCACCACCTAGAACAGTAAACTTTGAGATGTTTTCATTAATTATTCATTCTATAATTAATTCATATTCAGTGAATAAATATTTAGCTCCTGAAGGTGAAAAATATACTGAATCCTCTGACTTTTCTTATCAGCAAATAGAAAAGAAAGAAATTCACAAGCAGTTTTAGAATAAAAGTTTCAAATGTTTCCTTCAGAGTTTCACTATTAAAATGAATTTCCTTCTTAAAGGATGCCTCATATTTCTGATTCCTATTTTTCTTTCTCAAAGAGAGAACTCGTGTTACTCTGTTTTCAGAGAGGATAAACATACCAACAGACTGATGGGGGAAAGTAACCAGAATAAGCTGTAGGAATATGACCAAGTGGGTGGGAATAAGAATGCAGATTTCTAGTCAGTAGATCTGTGTGTGACCTGAGATTCTGCATGTCTAACAAGCTCCTGGGTGACATGTACAGTGCGGGCATGAGAACCACACTCAGAGTAAGAAAGGTATAAGTAGTTTGAGGTCAGGATGAGCTGGGTGGGACAGCACATCCCATAGTGATCAGGGGGGTAAGCATGATAAGAAAGAACTAGGAGAACAGTGCAAATGTTAACCTCATAGCCAAGTGAACAAGGCAATCTCTACTAGAGCAGAGTATCCCTACAAGTGTACCCCAAGACACTGACTCCTCAGTCTTCCAGTGACTGGAACCCTGACCTGGTCACCCTCATACCCTTAAGCCCCCAGATCTTGCCAGTTTGCAACAGTACATAACAAAAATATCATTTTTTCAGTGTGCTATGATGGGTGAAAGATTGGGAAACACTGCTTTAGAAGCCTGAAATCTGGTGTGGCTTTCATGAACAGATACCTAAGAAAAAGTCTTCAGAGGCCATGCAGAGGGCAAACTGTGGAAGAAAATGTGAGCTAAAGCTAGCTCAACATGGGAAAGTCCAGAGACCAAGAGAAGACAAGGCCAGATAGCTGCATAAGAATGCAGTGTATCCTTGTGGTAAACCCCTGTGATTCCTTGAGAGGTACTGAGGATATTTAGGAGTTTGAGAAGTAAAGACCAGTATGAAATTCTAGCAAAGAACACAGCCTAGGACCAGAAGTACAGAGTTCAGGAAAAGTGGGCTAGAACCAGATTTGAGATTAGCTGTTCATGGCTAGAAGATTTTACCAAAATCTTGAGAAGGTATTGGAATTTAAGCAAAAACACCTGCAATGTATAGTATATGTACTATTGACATGCATGTGAATGATCTTTTTTTAAAGCAAACTTTGTATCATTCATCTATAGTCATGTTTTTGTTCTCAGCTCATTCCTTTTGTTTTTTCCAAAGACTGGAGCATTAAAGAATGCCCTCAGATACTGTAAACCAATCCTCAGTCTCGAAGCCTGGGCAAACCCAGCTGAGCACCTTGATCCTGATGTCTTTTGTAAGGTCTCCCCTTAACTAGGTAGCCATGTACCCAGTGATCTGTGTCTGGTTGCCAGCAGCAAAGGAACTATGCACTTAAGTTCTCCTTTTAAGCTTTTCCCTAAAGTCCTATACAAAACAAGTTATCAGTCCACCAGTTCCCACACTGAAGATGGTAATTTCATTCCCTAGCAAAACTCAACTTCACTTTCCCAGCAATATCAATCAGTCTCTTCCCAGGAGTTCAACTTTATCTTCCTTCCTTGCCCTCTCTGGAATCCTCCTTGATCACATGTAACTCTTCAATTTAAAGAAGTCCCAGTACATAAAATTAAACCTTTTTTGCTATTTTTTCCAATACAGGCAATTGTTTAGACCTGTAAGGTAAGTCCAGTCAATTCAAAGCACTTGACATTTCAGGATCTCTTTGTTCTTCCTCTTTCATATGCTAAATTGAGTGGTAAACAAAATGAAACTTTATTTTTGTTCCCCAATGACCTTTTAAAATGTGTTCAATGAGGATACTATTTCCCTGACCCTGGGTGAAAACTTAGTAAATGCTATGGTTTTTTCAGTTCCTTCTTGGAGTATAGACTCTTCTAGGGTCCATAAGTTGCAAATACAGATCAGATGAGTAATTTGAATATCCAGTAAAAGATATTAATCAAAATTTCTAACTTGATTATTAAATATACCAAATACATCCCCCTCCTTCAGTTCAAACAGATTTTCTTGCAGAGGAAAAAAGCACTGTGTTTGGTTTTGTCTCAGGATCATCACAATTATGCAAGTTGGGTGAAGGGAAGAGTGCCACCACTCATCCATAGACTTTTCTCTGATTTTCACAAAGAAGCTCTTTGGTGAAAAGAGCTTTGGTTTTCCTCTCTCCCTCTCCCCTTCTCCAGCTTGCCTGTGTCAGAAGAGGAGGAAGAAAGTATGGAAAGGAACAGAAAATTGCCTCCCAAAATTGGTACATCCTGCAGCTAGATTTGCCCTTTCTGGTCTGGCAGACGTGTAAAGCTAGCTCTTTCTTTTGTGGGCTCTTCTGAAGATCTGGGGAGGAGTCTCCCATAAGCCACTCCAGTTGCAATCTCATGACGTGGGTGATCCCAACTTTCCTCTCTCTGGCAGCTTTCCATCACGTTTAGCTTCCAGTCTCTTGGAGGACAACCCACACATACCCTCACTGATAGAGTACCCTTCCTTCACTCTTGGTTAGGATTGAGACAGATCCAGGCCAACTCTTTCTCTCTGGTCCATGGGAATTCCTGCAAGGCCAGCCTCGCACAACCACCTCAATTCTGCTGCCACAGCACCAGAGTTCTCTCAGCTGTGAGCACAGCACCCCCCACACCCGCCATGTTTCTCTGCTGCAGGGAACACACATTAAGCTCTCCAAGGGATCCCTCACTAAACCTGAAATGGAAGTAGCCCTCATCCTTTCCTGGAGAGCAGTGAGGCAACTTTGCCAGCCTCTCAGACTACCTGGGTCTAGGAGATTTCATGGGAACAGGTGAGGGAAGGACTGGGATCTGGGAGACTGGACACAGTGGTCTTTATTTGCACCCATGAGTGATTCACACAAAGACAGCATTTCTCTCCAAAGAAATCCACCCACATCCTCTCTTTGTTCCACTCCAACCCCTACTTATATCTGGCTAAAGGGCCCAAGCACTGTGGAATCGTTCTGCACCATTTCGTGTGTACATTCTGCATCTGGGGGATTGGTCTTGCATGCATTTCCATATCTAATGGCCATTGTCTTGTGGTCTTTTGAAATTAAGCCCCAGTTACATCCAGTTTAGTCACTCTTCCCCTCCTACTAGTAACAAAAGCATTAAGACTAAGCTTCAGGGAAAATCATAATTCTCTTTTTAGATTTAATACAAAAGACAACAGCAAAGTTCACTGAGTAACAAACATTGCCCAGATCCCTGCAGGACCTGTTAGGCAGCCATGTTGAAGGTCAGATCAGGACTCTCTCAGACACCGGCTCCATGAGAGGCAGGCCACCTTCTGGTCCAGTCTGTGATGATGTGGTTCTTTCCATCAAGTTGGTAATTGCCCCAAGGCTAATGAACCAAGTGTTAATACATCAATTTAAAAAACACCCCGTGAGTGACAGAGAGAAACCCCAAGGCATTTGGCTGTGAGATGAAAGTGAATTTCTTATAATTACATTTTTTACAACTTTATTTAACATTTTGAGAAATCCCACCCAGATTCTCCCTTGCTAACCACAGAACAATCTCCAAAAAGTATCTCTTATCTGAGCATCCAAATTTCAGCATGCAAAGGTCTCCAAAGATGCCCTCTGTGCTCCAAACCCTATGACCAACTGTCTGGGATGAAACTGAGTTTGCAAAGCAAAATTACCCACTGTCCTTAGTTGCAAGGAAGATGTATAGTAAGGAAAGACATCTCTCTAGCTACTGGAATCTTGGCTATAACACTGGACAATGGACTGGAAAACCTAAAGTCAAAGTCTTCGTGCTCCTGCCCCGAAGGACTCTAATAAACTTGGTGTCCTAGCATGTGCTGAACTACCAGAATGTCCTAGTTCAGTCCACACTGGAATCTGAAATCTGGTTCCCTGAAGAACTCATGGGTTGTTCAAGGAGTTTATTTTCATGAGCCGGTGGATCTAAAAGACATCTGTATACATACGTGTGTGTGTGTGTGTGTGTGTGTGTGTGTGTGTACAGACCTACCCAATCCCCCGGACTATTCTTTAATCCCTTTGAAGAAAATTTTGAGGCAAACCTTGGAGGAACTGCTTTCACAAGGGAATTGGAGACACTGGGCACACACAGTATTACTCTCACAGGGCACCACTGAAAGTCTTTTGCTGAATGGAAGACATGGCAGAGGGAGTGAGAGGCAGACAGGAGATGTGGAAGACCCCTGTGGTGGTTGTGCCTGAGAGACTGAAATGGGAGCCACATGAGGCAACTTTGCCAGCCTCTCAGACTACCTGGGTCTAGGAGATTTCATGGAAACAGGTGAAGGAAGGACTGGGATCTGGGAGACTGATCACAGTGGTCTGTATTTGCACCCATGAGTAATCTCGTGACACCGAACCAAGAAGGAGCCATTTACAAAATATACCTGGATATAACATGATTCACGTTGCATGGATTAAGGCTTATTCTGGGGAAAATCCTGTACTGAAAACAAGTTCACCACCCATTCAAACCTTGGAGTGCACAAGAAACACTTTCAGATTCTCTTTAGGCATGAAGAAGTCTGGGGCACCTGGGTGGCTCAGTTGGTTAAGCACCTGACATTTAATCTCAGCTCAAGTCTTGATCTTAGGGTCGTGAGTTCAAGCCCTGTGATGGGCTTCACACCGGACATGAAGCCTACTTAAAAAATAAAATAAAACATGCAGAAAGTCAGGCTGAGTGGATCTGGGGCCCAAGAATCTGCTAGCAAGGACCCTCAGGTGCTTCTGAAGCTAGTGAACTGAGGCACATGCTTTGACAAACACTGACTTATAGTAATGTACCACTGGGCTTGTACATAAAGCCACAAGTTGGGGACATTTTAACTTCCATGATGAAATTAAAGGTTGAAAACAAATAAGCACACTATTACTGCCAGGGTTCACTGTCCATGTGCCTCTCCTTACATGAATCACAGGAATAACCTTTGAAGATGGTCATGCTGCTTCTAGGCTCAAAGGTGACACAAGTGCCACCTGGCTGCCAGGTGGAGAGCTGGCCTTTTAAAGCAGGAACTTTTCATCCAAAGGCATCTGCCACTCTTCATATAATTGCATTTTGATTAGAATGAGATCAGGAGTGAAAGGGTCCTTGAACAAATGAATTAGGCAGATAAGTGAGGTGCCGTTGTTTTGCTCTGAAAGTTGCGATGAAGAACATGTAAGTTGCCCAGTAACAGGGAAGGCACCAGGAACCATCCCCAGTGATGGAGACTTCTGTGCAATTCTTTTCATGAGCTTGTGAGAGATAACTAAATGTTCAAGAAGCTCAGCCTCCAAGATTTCAGAGCCCCGGGACCAAATGTGGGGTGGTATGGAAGGTGATAGATGGAAGGGGGCTATCTAGAAAACAGTGTTACCACATTGAGGGGGTTGGTATCTGCTTTGGCTTGGGAAAGAGCCAGAGTGCATGAAGAGGTGGGAAGAGAAAGAAGACAGGCTGATGAGACAGCCAGGCAGAGCCCAGGGAATACTCTGGGGCTGAGCAGGAGACAGGCCACTAGCCTAGCAGGCAGAAATGCCAAGCTTAACCAGGGTTGGCATTCTGTGTGAAACATGTCTGATTGTATTGCCTTTAACATTTCCTGCTGTTATTTGGCTAATATTCCAACATCCTCTGACAGGAATAAATTACCAGTTTTACTCCATTCCACAGTCCAGGGGTCTTCAAACATTTATCTGCATCGTAAATGCAAATAAATGGAGGGCCTATGAAGACACCCATCTATGGACCTCAACCCAGGTCTTCTGACTCCATAAACCTGGGACAGGGCCAGAGAATCGGCATTCTTACAGGTTCGCAGGTGATGCGACTGCTGATGTGAGTATCACTTTAAGAAACTGATATAGGGGCGCCTGGGTGGCGCAGTCGGTTAAGCGTCCGACTTCAGCCAGGTCACGATCTCGCGGTCCGGGAGTTCGAGCCCCGAGTCGGGCTCTGGGCTGGTGGCTCGGAGCCTGGAGCCTGTTTCCGATTCTGTGTCTCCCTCTCTCTCTGCCCCTCCCCCGTTCATGCTCTGTCTCTCTCTGTCCCAAAAATAAATAAACGTTGGAAAAAAAAAATTAAAAAAAAAACTGATATAATTCATCCTTCCCTCAAACAGGTGAAAAGAGGAGCATAAGAGGAAGTTGGAGAAAGGAGAAAGAAGAGGTCTGACAAGAGGCAATATGTGACATTGCAGGTGGGCCAAGTAATTCTGTGGACAATGTGATTTCAGTGGCCATCGAAAAGTTCAGATTTTTAAAAAAATGTTTATTTATTTTTGAGAGAGAGAATGCAAGTGGGGGAGGCACAGAAAGAGAGGGAGACAGAGGATACAAAGCAGGCTCTGTGCTGACAGCAGTGAGTCCATTGTGGGGCTCAGATTCACAAATGGTGAGATCATGAGCTGAGCTTAAATCAAGAGTCACATGCTGGGGGGAGGAGCCAAGATGGCGGAACAGCATGGATTTTTTTGTGTGTGTCTCGTGTCCATGAAATATAGCCAGATCAACACTAAACCATCCTGCACACCTAGAAAACTGATTTGAGGATTAACACAACAATCTGTACAACCTGAACCACAGAACTCAGCAGGTGCACAGTGCAGAGAGGTGAACTAGGGGAGAGATAAGCCAAAAAGGGCAGGGAACTGTTTTTGTTTGCAGAGAGAGGACAGAGAGAGTGGGGGGAGATGGAAAAAGCACCCCCCCTCAGCGCCAAAGCAGCTGGAGAGAAAGTGGAAAAGTGGAAACAGCCTCAGGGACTGAACTGAAAAGGGAGAAAGGAGAGGGTTTAAATTCCATTAAGACTCTATAAACAGGGGGAGCGCAGAGTCTGAAACACCGCAGCTAGATACCTGGTGGTGCTCTGGTGGGAACGGTGAATCCACAGGAGCACAGTGGGGTCTGGGAGATTCTCAGACCACACAGGGAGAAGCGGTTCCACTGCTGGGAGGAAATCTGGTAGAGGCTGAGTGCCCCCCCCCCCACAGGAAAGACCCCAGTGGACCCAGGAGAACAACCACATTTGCTGGTGCCGGAACAAGGTCATTGGGGGAAGCCTGGTGCCAGATGTGTGTTGTGGTTTTCCAGAATCTCTGAAACGCTGCTGCTACACAATCACGTAAACTTTTTCTGGGGCAGGCTGGCATCTGGCCTCATTCTCTGGGCATCGGCAGCAGCACAGTCTCACAAGCTTTCCTGGGTGTGGCTGGCACCCAGTCATCACTTGGTAAGACCCTCCTTACCAGAGGGGCAGAATGGGTCAAAGCTGCAGTCCCTCAGATAAGGGGTCGGGAAACACAGCCGCATTGGAGATAAAACTCAGAAGGGAGGTGCTCAGAAGGGCTTGGTCACCAACAGTGTAAAAGTGGGGAGTGGACAGAAGCTGAAGACAAAGGACAGGTGTGCAATTGCTGATCAGGGAGAACAGAGTTCCGATACTAGAGACAGGTTAGCAGGGTGATGCCATTTTCACCGCTACCGCACATGTGCATGCACACTTACAGGCACCACAACATTCCAGCCCAGTAAGCTAAGCAGCGCCATCCAGTGGAGAATGAAGCCGTTACACTAAGCCCCGCCCCACTGGGCCAAACTCGCTCATAAGGAACATAAATCTCTCTGCTTGCTTAGTCTATGGACTATAAGTGCTTCATATTTGACTTCTAGAGGAAACAAAGTAATTTCAATCGTACTTTGTTCGTTGGTCCATATATTCAATTTTCTTTTTTTTTCTGTTTCGTTTTTTTAAATACAGAAAGAGAAAAAATTTACTTTTATTTTCCATTTATATTAAAAATACTATTCTTTAATTTTTTTCTACTATATTTTTTTATTTTTGTGTAAATTTTTTCAAATTCTATTTTACTTCCATCATTTCATTTTATTCTATTTCAGAATAATCATTTCTATTTATTCTATTCTTTAAAATTTTTCAAACTATTTCCTTTTCTTTTCTTTCCCCTTTTTTCTCTAATCTATCAAACAGCTTTCAACACCCAGACCAAAACACACCTAGGATACACCATCATTTATTTGATTTGTGTGTGTGTTTGTGTTGTTTTTAATTTTAATTTTTTTTACCTCATTAATTCTTTTTCTCCCTTCAAAATTACACACACAAAAAAAGAATTCACCCCAAAAGAAAGAGCAGGAAGAAACGACAGCCAGGGATTTAACCAACACAGATACAAGCAAGATGTCTCAATGAGAATTTAGAATCACGATAATAAGGATTCTAGCTGGGGGTGAAAATAGATTACAGTCCTTTTCTGTGGAGATAAAAGAAGTAAAACCTAGTCAGGATGAAATAAAAAATGCTATAACTGAGATGCAATCTCAAATGGATGCCGTGGTGGTAAGGATGGATGAGGTAGAGCAGGGAATCCAGGGTATAGAGGACAAACTTATGGAGAATAATGAAGCAGGAAAACGAGGGAGGGGGGAGACTAAGACAAAAGAGTACAATTTAAGAATTAGAGAACTCAGTGACTCATTAAAAAGGAACAACATCAGAATTATAGGGGTTCCAGATGATGAAGAGAGAGAAAAGGGGGTAGGAAATTTATGTCAGCAAAGCATAGCAGAAAACTTTCCTAACCTGGAGAAAGACACAGACATCAAATCCAGGAAGCACAGAGGACTCCCATTAGATTCAACAAAAACCAACCATCAACAAGGCATATCATAGTCAAATTCACAAAATACTCAGGCAAGGAAAGAATCATGAAAGCATCAAGGGAAAAAAGTCCTTAACCTATAAGGGAAGACAGATCAGGTTCACAAGAGACGTATCCACAGAAACTTAGGCCAGAAAGGAGTGGCAGGATATATTCAATGTGCTGAATCAGAAAAATATGCAGCCAAGAATTCTTTATCCAGCAAGGCTGTCATTCAAAATAGATGGAGAAATTAAAAGTTGCCCACACAAACAAAAATTAAAGGAGTTTGTGACCACTAAACCAGCCCTGCAAGAAATTTTAAGGAGGACTCACTGAGGGGAGAAAAGATAAAAACAACAACAACAACAACAACAACAACAACAAATGACCAAAAGCAACAAAGACTAGAAATGACCAGAGAACATCACCATAAACCCCAACTCTACAAGCAACATAATGGCAATAAATTCATATCTTTCAGTACTCACTCTAAACATCGTGGACTAAATGCTCCAATTAAAGACATAGGGTAACAGAATGGAAAAGAAACCAAGATCCATCTATATGCTGTGTACAAGAGACCCACTTTAGACCTAAAGACACCTTCAGATTGAAAATAAGGGGATGGAGAACCATCTATCATGCTAATGGTCAACAAAAGAAAGCAGGAGTAGCCATACTTATATCAGACAATCTAGACTTTAAAATAAAGCCTGTAACAAGAGATGAAGAAAGGCATTATTATCATAATTATACTAATTAAGGGTCTATCCACCAAGAAGACCTAACAATTGTAAATATTTATGCTCCAAACATGAGAGGACCCACATATATAAATCAATTAATCACAAACATAAGGAAACTCCTCATTGATAATAATACCATAATAATAGGGGACTTCAACACCCCACTTACAGCAATGGACAGACCATCTAAACAGAAACTCAACAAGGAAACAATGGCTTTGAATGACACACTGGACCAGATGGACTTACAGATATATTCAGAACATTTCATCCTAAAGCAGCAGAATACACATTCTTCTCAAGTGCACATGGAACATTCTCCAGAACAGATCACATACTGGCACACAAATAAGCTCTCAACAAGTACAAAAAGATCGAGATCATATGCTGCAGATTTTCAGACCAAAACTGAAAACTATGAAACTCAAAATCAACCACAAGAAAGAAAATTGGAAAGATAACAAATACTTGGAGACTAAAGAACATCCTACTAAAGAATGAACAGGCCAACCAAGAAGTTAAAGAGGAAATTAAAAAGTACATGGAAGCCAATGAAAATGATAACACCACAACCCAAAACCTCTGGGACACAGCAAAGGCAGTCATAAGAGGAAAGTATATAGCAATCCAGGCCTTCCTAAAGAAGGAAGAAAGTTCTCAGATACACACCCTAAACTTACACCTCAAAGGCCTGGAAAAAGAACAGAAAATAAACCCCAACACAAGCAGAAGACAGGAAATAATAAAGATTAGAGCAGAAATCAATGTTATCAAAACGAAAAAACAGTAGAACAGATCAATGAAACCAGAGCTGGTTTTTGAAAGAATTAACAAAACTGATAAACCCCTCGCCAGTTGGATCAAAAAGAAAAAGGAAAGGACCCAAATAAATAAAATCAAGAATGAAAGAGGAGAGATCACAACAACACTGCAGAAATACAAACTATACTAAGAGAATATTATGAGGAATTATACACCAATAAAATGGGCAACCTGGAAGAAATGAACAAATTCCTAGAAACATAAACTACCAAAACTGAAACAGGAAGAAATAGAAAATTTGAAGACTCATGAGCATTAAGGAAATCGAATTAGTAATCAAAAATCTCCCAAGAAACAAGAGTCCAGGGCCAGATGGCTGTCTAGGGGAATTCTACCAAACATTTAAGGAAGAGTTAACACCTATTCTCTTGAAGCTGTTCCAAGAAATAGAAATGGAAGGAAAACTTCCAAACTCTTTCTATGAAGCCAGCATTACCTTGATTCCAAAACCAGACAAAGACCCCACTAAAAAGAAGGACTATAGACCAATTTCCCTGATGAACATGGATGCAAAACTCCTCAACAACATAATAGCTAACTGGATCTGACAGTACGTTAAAAAAATTATTCACCATGACCAAGTTGGATTTATTCCTGGGATGCAGGGCTGGTTCAATATCTGCAAAACAATCAGTGTGATTCATCACATCAATAAAAGAAAGGACAAGCACCACATGATCCTCTTACTAGATGCAGAGAAAGCAACTGACAAAGTACAGCATCCTTTCTTGATAAAAACCCTCAAGAAAGTGGGATAGAAGGATCACACCTCAAGATCATAAAAGCCATATATCAAAGACTCACTGCTAATAGCATCCTCAATGGGGAAATACTGAGAGCTGTCCCCCTAAGGTCAGGAACAAGACATGGAGGTCCACTCTTGCCACTGTTATTCAACACAGTATTGGAAGTCTTAGCCTCAGCAATCAGACAACACAAAGACATAAAAGGCATCCAAATCAGCCAGCAGGAGGTCAAACATTCACTCTCCGCAGATGACATGATACTCTATATGGAACACCCAAAAGATTCCACCAAAAAACTTCTAGAACTGACCCATGAATTCAGCAAATTCACAGAATTTAAAATCAATGCACTGAAATTGGTTGCATTCCTATACACCAACAATGAAGCAACAGAAAGAGATATCAAGGAATAGATTCCATTTACAATTACACCAAAACACCTAAAATACCTAGAAATAAACATAGCCAAAGAGGTGAAAAATCTATACACTGAAAACCATAGAAAGCTTATGAAAGAAATTGAAGAAGACACAAAAAAATGGAAAAAATATTCCATGTTCCTGGATTGGAAGAACAAACATTGTTACAATGTCGGTACTACCCAAAGCAATCTACATATTCAATGCAATCCCTATCAAAATAACACCAGCATCCTGCACAGAGCTAGAACAAACAATCCTAAAATTTGTATGGAACCAGGAAAGACCCCAAATAGCCAAAGCAATCTTGAAAAAGAAAACCAAAGCGGGAGGCATCACAATCCCAGACTTCAAGCTCTACTACAAAGCTGTAATCATCAAGACAGTATGGTACTGGCACAAGGACAGACACTCAGATCAATGGAACAGAATAGAGAACCCAGAAATGGACCCACAAACGTATGGCCAACTAATCTTTGACAAAGCACGAAAGAATATCCAGTGGAATAAAGACAGTCTCTTCAGCAAGTGGTGCTGGGAAAACTGGACAGCGACATGCAGAAGAATGAACCTGGACCACTTTCTTATACTATACACAAAAATAAACTCAAAATGGATGAAAGACCTAAATGTAAGACAGGAAGCCAACAAAATCCTAGAGGAGAAAGCAGGCAAAAACCTGTTTGATCTCGGCCGCAGCAACTTTTTACTCAACATGTCTCTGGAGGCAAGGGAAACAAAAGCACAAATGAACTACTGGGACCTCATCAAAATAAAAAGCTTCTGCAAAGCAAAGGAAATAATCAGCAAAACTAAAAGGCAACCAACAGAATGGGAGAAGATATTTGTAAACGACATAACAGATAAAGGGTTAGTATCCAAAGCCTATAAAGACCTTATCAAACTCAACACCCAAAAAACAAATAATCCAGTGAAGAAATGGGCAAAAGACATGAATAGACATTTCTCCAAAGAAGACATCCAGATGGCCAACCGATACATGAAAAATTGCAAAATTGCTCAACATCACTCATCATCAGGGATAGACAAATCAAAACACAATGATATACCATCTCACACCTGTCAGAATGGCTAACATTAACAACTCAGGCAACAACAGATGTTGGCGAGGATGTGGATAAAGTAGATCTCTGTTGCACTGCTAGTGGAAATGCAAACTCGTGCAGCCACTCTGGAAAACAGTATGGAGGTTCCTCAAAAAAATTAAAATTAGAACTACCCCTAGGACCCAGCAATTGCACTACTAGGTATTTATCCAAGGGATACAGGTGTGCTGTTTCGAAGAAGCACATGCACCCCCATGTTTATAGCAGCACTAACAACAATAGCCAAAGTATGGAAAGAGCCCAAATGCCCATCAATGGATGAATGGATAAAGAAGAGGTGGTATATATATACAATGGAGTATTACTCGGCAATCAAAAAGAATGAAATCTTGCCACTTACAACTACATGGATGGAACTAGAGGGTATTATGCTAAGCGAAATTAGTCAGAGAAAGACAAAAATCATACGACTTCACTCATATGAGGACTTTAAGATACAGAACAGATGAACACAAGGCAAGGGAAACAAAAATAATATAAAAACAGGGAGGAGGACAAAATAGAAGAGACTCACAAATATGGAGAACAAACAGAGGGTTACTGGAGGGGTTGTGAGAGGAGGGGATGGGCTCAAAGGGTAAGGGTAAGGGTATCTACGCCTGAAATCATTGTTGCATTATATGCTAACTTGGTTGTAAATTTAAAAAAAAAAAAAAAAAAGAGTCCGTTATGGGGTTCCTGGGTGGCTCAGTCAGTTAAGTGTCTGACTTCAGCGCAGGTCATGAGCTCATGTTCCATGAGTTCGAGCCCCGTGTCAGGCTCTGTGCTGATAGCTCAGAGCTCGGAGCCTGCTTCGGATTCTGTGCCTCCCTCTCTCTCTGCCCCTCCCCTGCTAATGCTCTCTCTTACTCTTGAAATAAATAAACATTAAAAAAAAATAATAAAGCCAGATACTTAACTGACTGAGCCACCCAGGTACCCTGACGTGAAAGGTTTTAAAAGCCAAGTTACCAAGCAAAATTGAATGTGAAAACTAAAGACCTAGGTCTAGTTGCAGTGACTGCTCTACCTTGCAATAGCTATGGGACCTTATGCAAGCTTCTTGACTTTTCTGGACCTTAGTTCCCTTGTCTACAGAAAAAGCCTGCACTAGATTATCAGGTGGCATTCTGAGAGTCACAGAGCTCTAAGGAGGGCCTGGCCTGACCACATGAGAGTCAGTGATCACTCGATCACTGTATTTAATTGTATTTGACAGTTAAAACCAAACAGGACCAGCTCAGCCACAAGTGGGACTTGGCCCCTACCCCTCTCTCCCAGCACGCTCCTCTTTCCATTCTCAGCTCACATCTGCGTGCCTCTTAATTCACTGCAGTGAAGTGCACACCCTATACTACAACTCCTTTAAATCTTGAATCCATAGGCATTCCCATTTTACAGATAGAAAAATTGAGGTTCAGAGGAGTTTAAGTCACTCACCCAAAGTCATAAGGCTAATAAATGGTAGAGCTGAGACTTCCTATCCCATTTTCCCATCTGACTAAAGCTTTTCATCTTTCCAGTTTACAGCTCTCCAGGACTCCCAACCCAGCACTGTTTTCACTGCACCACACATTGAGAACTTGGTCTCTGCCCCACTGGATCTTCTGCCCCTCCTCCCACTCTCTCCTCAGTATCTAACCCTGAACCAGGCAGGAGGCTTTCCTTACAGCCTGCCCCTTCCACCCCAGCTGCTCAGCGTGAGCACACATTTCTGCGCCACTCCCTCCCTCCCCCTCTGCTGGCTGTTTGTGAAAGTTTGGGCTGTAGGGTGGAATAAGCCCTGTAATTTATTTCTGATGCAGGAAATTTGAATATTAGCTAAATCACAACAGGAAACCAGCCATTCAGGAGTAACGCAATCAAACACTTCACTCAGTCCAAACATACCTGCAGAAGGGAAACCGATCCCAGCCGTCTCTGAGTCTAAAGGAATCGCTAAGCTCGTTGTCTTCCAGCACAGGCACTTCATGCACTATTTTCAGGACAAAGGTTCTTGTTTGAACATTAAGCCTTTCTAACTTGGTCTCAGCTAAAAGGCACTAACACAGAGATCCCACTCACTGAGACTCCTCCTCAGGAAAGGGGCACAGTCCTAAAATGAGGAGCAGACAGGGCATGACAACTCAGGAGGGCTTCAGACACCTTCTCCTCTGACCTCGCTGCCCTGGAGGGGGAGGGGCGCGGCCCAAGGGAGGGGCCACAAGGAAGGCGGCTGACTGTTCAGGGCTCCCTTGTGCCCTCTGCCAAGACGTGGAAAAGCCAGGCTGAACCAGGGCTGGGTGGGCAGGAATGTTTGTGAAGGACTCCAGAATTGCTGAGAAATGGATCCCGTTGTCTTACATTCTTAAACTTTCTGTAAAGAATGTAATCGGGCTGGGAGTATTTAAACCACCCTATAGCGTCTGGGTGACTCAGTCGGTTAAGGGTCTGACTCTTGATTTAGCTCAGGTCATGATCTCATTGTCATGAGATGGAGCCCCATGTTGGGCTCTGCACTGAGCATGGAGCCTGTTTAAGATGCTCTCTCCCCACCCCTCTCTCTAAGTAAAGAAATACATACACACATACATACATACATACATGCATACATAAAATAAACCACCCCATGGGTGAGGAATGCAGGATGAAAGGGAAGGGATGATGAATTCATTTTGAATTGTTTTAAAAAGGGGAGGTTGTTTCAAATCAGATGTATTGGTTATAATAGAAGCCATGGGTAAAAATGGCTTAGGTAATCTTGGTACTTCTTGTCTCACAGAACAGAGAATGGGAGGTAGGAGTTATCACGGCTGGTCCATGTAGCAGTATCTTCAAAACCCAGGCATCTTTTGCCTTTTACCTTTTCCATCTTTAGTGTCTTAGCTTTTTTTTGTTCTTCCTCATGCATGTTGCCTCGCTCATTATAAGGGGGCTGCCGCTGTAGCAATATTACATCCTCACAAAACTTATTGAAGGCAGGGCACAAAGGAGTAGTCCTGGCAGAGATTTTCTTCTCATAAGCCTTACTCTGAGCAGTGAGGAAAAAATATTTCCCCATAAGACCCAACAGGCTTTGCTTTATGTATTTTTTTTAGCCAAACTGGGCCACTTAGCCGCTTCTAGCTACAAGGGAGTCTGAGAAAGCAAGTATGTGGCTTTCCCAACTTCTATCATTGAAGTGGGCAAGGGTTGGGAATGGCTTTGGAGTAGACAACTAAGAGTATCTGCCATAGGGATAAATAGAAGTGTGGCCAGAAATAAAAATAAAAACAAAATTTTTTCACCTAAGTCCAAAGATGAAAGTTTTAGGGGTGCCTGGGTGGCTCAGTCGGTTGAGCGTCCAACTTCGGGTCAGGTCTTGATCTCACAGTTCGTCAGTTTGAGCCCCACGTTGGGCTCTGTTCTAACAGCTCAGAGCCTGGAGCCTGCTTCGAATTCTGTGTCTCCCTCTCTCTCTCTGCCCTCCCCCACTTGTGCTCTGTCTCTCTCTCTTAAAAATAAATAAACATTTAAAACATTTTAAAAAGAGATAAAAGTTTTAAAATATATCAACAGTTTTAGTAAAAAAAGAAAGATAAGAAAGAAAGCAAGAAAGCAAGAAAGAAAGAAAAAAGTTTTGTATGTAAACATCTGCATTATCTAAAAGAAAAAAAGAGGGGCGCCTGGGTGGCGCAGTCGGTTAAGCGTCCGACTTCAGCCAGGTCACGATCTCGCGGTCCGTGAGTTCGAGCCCCGCGTCAGGCTCTGGGCTGATGGCTCAGAGCCTGGAGCCTGTTTCCGATTCTGTGTCTCCCTCTCTCTCTACCCCTCCCCCGTTCATGCTCTGTCTCTCTCTGTCCCAAAAATAAATAAACATTGAAAAAAAAAATTAAAAAAAAAAAAGAAAAAAAGACAGGCCTGGCTGCATATTTTACTTCCATACACAGTTTAAAAAAAAAAAAAGTGGGGCGCCTGGGTGGCGCAGTCGGTTAAGCGTCCGACTTCAGCCAGGTCACGATCTCGCGGTCTGTGAGTTCGAGCCCCGCGTCGGGCTCTGGGCTGATGGCTCAGAGCCTGGAGCCTGTTTCCGATTCTGTGTCTCCTTCTCTCTCTGCCCCTCCCCCGTTCATGCTCTGTCTCTCTCTGTCCCAAAAATAAATAAACGTTGAAAAAAAAAAATAAAAAAAAAAAAAAGTGAGGCAACTTCAGAATTCTACATTCCTCTGACCCAATTTATCCCAGAGAAAATCACGGATCTGTATAAAGTTGTATATGTACATGTATATGTATAAATATATACGGATGTTCACCACCTATTGTTCGCAATGGCAACAAGTTGGAACAACTAGGCACCCCTACTTCACAATGCTCTGCCAGGCACCAAAGTCAAGTACAAAATTGGTCTGAAAAGGAGAACCGACCTCTCCCTTTGTGTTCCACTCTGTGTGGTTTGCATCCCAACACGGGCAAGGGTGTGTGAAACCATTCAAGGTCTACCTTCCCCTTTGCTCTGCCTGGTAGGGTTTGTGTAGTGGCTTCCATGCTACATTCAAAATCTCTGCCCAAACCTATCACTTGGGTCAGACCTATCAGATCTGTCTCCTCCTTGCCTCAGGGCTGATTCTCTCCCAGGAGACCCCAGGCTAAGAAATTTCAGTTGAGTCACCATATGAATAGTGAGTCATGGCCCAGCCAATCCTAAAGGCCAGTGGTAGGGCCTAAGCTCAAACTGAGCTCCCTGTTGCAAATGATAACCAGTCTGAATCCCACCTGGTGCACGGAGGGACTTTTAAGGCAGAGGACCAGCGAGTCTACACCCTCAAACTCTCAATCTAGTTGCGGGAACAACAGGACCAGATCTACTGGGACCCAGGGTTCTCCTTAGAGCAGTGATACGCTGTGGCGCTAAAGCTACTTGACTTTGCTACTCATAGAACCAAATAGGAATTATTCATTATTAGGGATTGGGATTTGTTTATTAGCCTTAAAAGGCTAATGATAATGACAACGGATGTTAAACCTGTAAGAATAATTAAGGTGAACTGACTTTAACTTACTCCTAATGTTGTAGGAAGAGTAAAACTCTCTTACTTGTTAAGGAAGCACGAAAATCTATTTCCCAGCCAATGAACATGCCAGATACTAAGACTGTTTATAAATCTATGCTAAAAATTTGGATGACCAGCCTGTAAGAGGGAACTGAAACCTATATAATGATGAAATTGTTAAAGGTGACATGGGAAGAAGCCCATAGCTCAGCCTTGGAGGAGCTATTGACTCTGAGGTCACTCTAGCTAATGGAAATGTTGAAATTTTAATGCTAAGCAGAAGCTTGGAGATAATAGCTTCAATTCCTGAGTGCTTACTATGTGCTGGGTCTATTTTAAGTGTTCTGCGTATTTCTACAACGACACAAGAAGTCCATACTGTTGTTCCTCCCAGTTGCACATTTAACCTGCCAAAGTCATCCAGCCAGTAAATGCTAGAGCCAGGATTTGAACCCAAGTGGTTTGGCTCTAAAGCCTGTGTTCTTCCACACCTCACCATAGCAGAGTCCCATACCTGGAGGTACTTCCTATGAGTTGCAAGGGAGTTAACTGAGGCAAGATGGACTTAGTGTTCATAGGATGGAGTATCATTTAATGACCCCTAGCTCTCAAGAAACCTGCTCCCCACACCTGAATTGTTAAAATATCCTGCCCTGACCATAGATATCACCTTCCCCAGACAGAGGTGGATGGGAGCCTCAGGTATCCAGGGCCAAAGGAATGGCGTGATCCGTTCTGGTACAACAGACAAGAGTTAGTACCTTCCCCTCCACTCTCAGATCCTCTCAGAATGGGCCAGAGGGTAAGTGCTGTCTTTCTGCCATTTCTGACCCTCCCCTCTCCACCACCCCTCCCCCAAAGTGATGGATGAGCAAATAACAAAATCACAGGTAACTCTGTGACTAGTCCAGGGCTCCTGATACTTCATAAAAATGTGTGGCTTTGTCAGTTGCTTCATAAGTGCTCAGCATCCCTCTATGGAAAGAGGCTTTTCCTCCTTCAGTTGGTACCAAAGTGCAGGGCTTTCCCTTACGGTACTGTCACCTAGACTTTCATTTCTGTACAACCAGCCAGGGGTGAAATTGCCCAAGGGAGTTTGCCTTTCTAAAGGGTCAGTGCTGAGCAGGAATTTCTTCTGTGTGTCCAGTGGCCTCCCTCCCGCCCAGTAGCCCAAGCTCATCTGGAAACAGCATCGTTCTTCTTTAAAATCTACCTCCTTAAAAAAAATGAGGTTAGAGTGGGAGAGAGCCAAAGCATAAGAGACTCTTAAAAACTGAGAACAAACTGAGGGTTGATGGGGGGGTGGGAGGGAGGGAAGGGTAGATGATGGGCATTGAAGAGGGCATCTTTTGGGATGAGCACTGGGTGTTGTATGGAAACCAATTTGACAATAAATTTCATATATTAAAAAAAAAAAAAAAAAGGAAAAAAAATCTACCTCCTTAATTCCCACAGTGAAGGAGCAGCCTCTGAGCAGAGAAACCAGTGGCTCAAGGGCTCCACCATGAGGAAATCAGGAAATGAAACCTCTGGCAAAACATCGTGATCTTGCACCTACAGGCAGTCAAAGGTGCAGATGGGGAACAGGAGGCCAGTGGGGCAGTCAGGTCACAGTTGTCCAGCAAGAAAGGGGACTTGGTACCGTGTGCCGCCCCACCTTCCGCCACAGTCACTTCTGCTTCACCCGACCTCAGGGAAGGCGGGGGGCCACGACAGCCTCCTTTGTCTTTTTCCAGCTCCGTGCAGGACACATGGGGGCTGGCAACTCTGAGCTTTACGCTGGTAGCAGCTGGCAAGATGCTGAAGCTATTCTTCCCTTGTGGAGAATTAGATGGAATTAGCTTTGCTAAATTCCCATCAGCCCTGCCCACCAAATGCCCCACTGACTACAACAGAGCCGCCCGGCAGCTGAGGGTAGGATGCGGCAGTGTCTGACCCTCACCTCCACGGGCTTCTCCCCTGTAGCCTGAGCAGTGCCTGCAGCTGCTGACCCTCATCTCAGGCTGCACAGCCCTTTGAGGTGGTTTGGGACCCACCGCCCATGGGACCTGGGACTCTGCTCATCAGAGCTGCAGAGATGTCTTTATCAGGGGAGTCTAGGAAAAGCATGAACTGTATCAAACCAAACTGGGGCAGAATCCTGGCTTTATCTGTACCACTTTAAGCAAGGAGTAGATAAGGAGTAAACCCTCTCTGAAAGTCACCTTGAAAATAGAGGAAATAACTCTTTAATATGAGTCTGCCCCACTATGCTCCATGAGGCAGACGTCAGGTCTGTTTTTTTCATAGTTTGATCTCCGGCACCTGGCACAGTGTCTGACATTTAGGATACACTCAATAAATATTTTTGAAGGGATGAAGGAAAAATAAGTTACAATAGGATTAAGAGCATAAAATGATGTGATATATGTAAAGCAAACAGGGCACATGTGCTCTGTAAATGACAGTTTCTAGCGACCAGCTTATTCTGATTACATGAAACCAGGCTTCACGATTCAACTAATAATGACTGTCATTCATTCATTCATTGAGGAAATACTGATAAACTGCTACGTCCACACGGAAAACACAAATGTGAAAAAAAAAAAAAACCAACTTGTCATCTGAAAGTGGCTCAGTTAAATATTAGCCAGATATAGAGAGCTATGAGCACACAGAGGAAGGACTTTCCCAGAGGATGAGTAGAGGCCAGCCAGTAAAGAAGGTAGGAGCAGAGAAAAAATCTGAAAGGGAAAAAACTCTGTGTCAAACTCTATGGCCCATCGATGAAGCTGAGTTCCTAGAGATAAGTATAATTGTATCACACACAGGAGAGATGCTTGGAACAGATTTTTACTCAACTGTTTTCTCAGAGACGTAAAGGTTGATTGTGTCTGGATGTTGCCTTCAGTGGGTTTGACTCCCTCTTAGCCACATGAAGGACGGTGTACATCCTCTGGAATTTGGGACTCTAAACCTAGAGACCCAAACCAACAGATGACAAGAATTAGAGGCACGTGCTCCCCTATCATCTGAAATTTAAACAAATTGAAGCAAGTATGTCTTTGTTTGCTACCACTTTATAACCTGAGTTCCGAGAAGGACTTCTTGGGGAGCTCTGATCTGGACACCTCAACATTTTAGACATGAGAGATTTGGTTTCAGGTTTCCAAAATTGTCATATGCAACCACTGCCAGGATATGCCATTCTGAGTTCCACCTGTACTATTACTTTATCTAATTCTTTAAAATTTACTTTTTACTTAAAGCAATATTTTTGAAGATATATATCCCAAATATGATTAGAAAATAAGTGTCAATTGCCCTTGCAGCTCTGATGTCTTCAAACCTTATTGCCAATCCAACCAGGCCTCAGCAGGTAAGCCCTCTCTGCCCCCTCCATTAAGTGATGTTTAAACACAATTCCCAGCAGGCTTTGGGGGAGAACAAGTGAAGCTCTAAATTGACACCTGCCAACAGAGTGTGTTAGGAAAGCGTAGAGGTCAAAGAGATCTATCCCATGAAAAATATCACCAACAGTAGGAATAGAAACCTGGGTGCACTCAGCGAAAAGATGATGGGATTTAAAGCCGTAACACCTGCCTCTTTTACTAGTTGTGCGGTCTCAGGCAAGTAACTTAACCTGAGCCTCAGGTCCCTTTTTAATATTATTGGGACATGGCAATTTCTTATAAAATGAGTGAACCAACGAAGTGGTTAGAATAATAGGATTGCAAAATCACCTTACAAGCACTAAAGTATGTACAAATACTTATTATCTCACTGGGAATTAAGTTTTCTCACAGAATTTGGACACTATCATGAACAATGAGAGAATATCAAGAACATACCCCTTGGCCTTTACTCAGACAAACTGGAGGATGCTCTTGTTTCCCGTGATGTGGAAACATGCTAACCTGGAGAAATGAGCAGAGCAGATGTGGTTTGAGTGCTGGCACAGTGTGCAGAAAGCCCAGGTGCTCAAGGCTCCTAGAAAGGTCCCATAAAACGAGGACGGCAGTTTTTCTTATTACAGGATGACCATGCAGATCGTGGACACCACATTCATTGGTAACAACCCTGCTCTTCTAAAACTCACAACTCCACTGTGCCTCCCTCTCCTCTTCACCTCGCCCTCTCCACAGTACTTCAGTGTCACTGAACACTTCACCTGGGTCTCAGGGGCCTCTCCAGGAGCAAACCCTGGGCTCTCAGCTTCTTGACTGATACATACCCGGACGCCCTGGTTCTTCCCAATTCCTTTTTTGTTTCCAGGGGCTAATTTTTGTTCTACCTAGGGTCCTTTGGGTTGCAAATCAGGAGACTTACACTATCTTAGGCAAAAAGTAGTCATTTATTAACCTTTATAGAAGATAATGAAAAATTGCAAAGAATGGGGATATCGTTAGGCCTTGGGGGCAGCTGGAACTAGGACTTTTTCTCTAGCTTTGTCATTCGAATAAAAGTGCTTCTCTGCCTTTAGTTTCATTTAGACATGACTTAGGTAAGGATGTGGCTCCCTCCTGGATCGCCTGCCTGACCCCGGGCCGAGACAGATAGGAGTACGCACTTGGCTTGGCAGCCCTGGGAACCCCACGCGGTGGGAAAGGGAACAGCAGCTCCCACAAATAAGTGGCTCTTATTCCCAGAAGGGAGGGGAATGTGGGTGATGGGCATTGAGGAGGGCACCTGTTGGGATGAGGACTGGATGTTGTATGGAAACCAATTTGACAATAAAGTATATTTAATATTAAAAAAAAAAAAAGAACAGAGGGGCGCCTGGGTGGCGCAGTCGGTTAAGCGTCCGACTTCAGCCAGGTCACGATCTCGCGGTCCGTGAGTTCGAGCCCCGCGTCGGGCTCTGGGCTGATGGCTCAGAGCCTGGAGCCTGTTTCCGATTCTGTGTCTCCCTCTCTCTCTGCCCCTCGCCCGTTCATGCTCTGTCTCTCTCTGTCCCAAAAATAAACGTTGAAAAAAAAAATTAAAAAAGAACAGCTAATGTCCTCAATCGCTCTCTGATTGCAAGGACTCCACAGGACAGAAATCGTGCACAGACACTTGTATATTGAGTTATACTGCGGCTTCTTAGGTTCTACATTTAGGACTCCTCTAATTGTCATATTTTTCAGCCCAGAATATCGCTCGTGGGCCCACAATTCACAAAGAAAAAGCAGATGACAAAGGCACCTTCTTGGGGAGTGAGGGTAGTAGCAGAAGGTGGGCATAGTGTGGAAAAGCAATTGTGGAGAATGGAGAACAAGTTTACCAGGAAATTGTACTAGAGTTATCAGATAGTGCTGAGGTAGGTGCTATAAACTGAATGCTGTGTCCCACCAAAATTCATGTTGAAACCTAATCCCCAGTGTGCTGATGTTTGGAGGTGGGGCCTGGGTGACTGGATCATGAATAGGGTTAGGGCCCTTATGAAAGAGACCTCAGAGAGCTCCCTCACCCTTCTTCCATGTGAGTACATAGTGAGTAGACAACTGTTTATGAACCAGGAAGTGAGACTCACGGGACACCGAATCTGTCAGCACCTTGATTTCTCAGCCTCCACAATTGTGAGAAGTAAATGCCTAGTTTCAGCCCCCCAGTTTATAGTTTTCAATAGCAGCCCCAATGGACTAGGACAGTAGGTAAATGTTTACATGGATTTATAGTAAGGAGATCCAATTTGTCTTACATGTCCTTTTCTCTAGCAGCATTTGGCTGCTTATTGAGGGAAATATGGAAAAACTGATTGTCGTCATGTTTGTAACAGGGTGGGGAAATCTCCTTGACTTTTCTATGTATGGTATAAATGCAGAAGAGGAACAGAGTTCAGGGTATTGGTAAAGTACACATATTACCCCTAGTAATATTATGTATTGTGGAATCTCAGCTGGATATAAAGAGACATGGATTAGGTGAAGGCAGATGAGAGGGAGGACTGGGGGAATCCCACTTATGTCAAAAGAACAGTGTGTGTGTGTGTGTGTGTGTGTGTGTGTGTGTGAGAGAGAGAGAGAGAGAGAGAGAAAGAGAGAGAGTTGAACAAAGTAATACCAATATGTATTTATCTGTATGCACAAAGAGAAAACATATACATTTCTTAATTAGGGTAGCCCCTTCACTTATAAAGAAATACTCTTACTCAAAAAGGACACACACAAAATGATGTAGATATGATACAGTTTATTTCAACACACTAACCCAAAAAAATAACAAAACAACCTATTTCTTTGGGGAAAAAAAACCCCAACATTCTACATATTCAGGGTTGGCTTGATTGACCACAATGCATTTTAGCAAAAAGACTTAGGTACACCACACCTAATAAAGCTCTCTATATACACAGTAAATACCAAATAGCTTTGCTAAATTACCAGACATTTGGAAAAAAACAAAACATTATTATAAAAGAATCAAATGCACTAAGTTAACAATCTTGTGAACTTAGAAAAAGACTTGAATTGTTGTATTTTTATCTGTACAAAAAAAATCAATCTCTATCCTTCCATTTTTACCTATATTTTCCTTAGGCCCCAAATTTGAAAGCTTAAATCCTTTCTTTCTAAGGCCCTGGGAATAACAAGTTTTCCTTCAAATTTACAGTCATCTAAAAAGGAGATTATCTAAAGGCTGGGAAAAACAAAGAAAAACGAGATTTCACTTCTGTACCACTCATGCAGATTCCACTGAGAAGAGCTCCTGAGTTGGCTACCAATTCATGCCAATTTAGTTCAAAAACATAATACCTGATTATAGGACTAAACTGGCTTTTATGCAGCTCAGGAACAGATTTCTTTATCACTGAAAATCAGTTAGCGACATTAAGCCCTTAGCTTAATCCATGCAAATGCAGTATGGGAATTCTATGACATGGAAGTTAGCATATTTAAATGTAAAATGCAAAGTTATGAATATTAAATAATATGTGTTTTAAATATGCAAACTGCTATGTTTTCTCAATACAGTTGACCCTTGAAGAACATGGGTTTGACCTGCACAGGCCCACGTATATGTGGATTTTTTTCAATAAATAGAGTATAGTACTGTAAGTGTATTTCTCTTATGATTTTCTTAAAAACATCTTTTCTCTAACTCACTTTATTGTAAGAATACAGTACACAATACATATAACACACATAATATGTGCTAATCAACTTGTTTGTGTTATTGGTAAGGCTTCCAGTCAACAGTAGGCTATTAATAGTTAACTTGTGGGGGAGTCAAAGGTTACATGTGGATTTTCAACCGTGCAGGGATTTGGTGCCCCTAAGTCCCATGTTGTTCAAGGGCCAACTGTAATCACTTTTTATGAATAAAAAATAAAATGTCAAAAGAAGAAGAAAATGTTGATATTCCAAAATGAGACACTAAGACATGACTCGAGTAAGCTTATAGGTAAAAACAATTGTTTATTATTGTGTGTAACTGAACAAAAAAATAGCCTTCTCTGAAAGCACTGAATCAAACTGTCTTCCCAAGTCCTTCCAAGTCATGATTCTACATACTACAATGAAGTTATTTTTAATAAGTGCTGTCATGAACTACAAGTTTATACATTCCTAAATAACAAACTTAACTTTACTATAGCAATGACTTAAGTACATGTGCTATTAAAAAAAACTTGTAAACATACTCTGAATTTCTTTACCTGTGAGATAGTATTAAAAGGCAATTCCACAATTTCTTCATTCCTTAAGAACTAGGAACCAAAATATTAAACATAATAAATAAATATGCAACCTGAAGGCCTGGAAAAGGATACAGAACACTGAATATAATAAACCAGTGTATTAAAAATCCAGTATTTCAGTATTAAAACTTCTTCATCTCAACAGTTAGGTTTATTGCTACTATAAATAAGCTTCATATTAAGGCACCTGTCATTACCTATGAGAAAGATCTGGATTCAAAACAAAGGGAATATGCACTGAAAACTTTTTTCTTTCATTCCAATATTATTGCAGATATTCTCAATTTATAATGTTAAGTGTTTCTACAGTAGTATACACATCTTTGAGCATACTACCTGAATATAGGTAAATAATTTACATAATACCTTAATAAAGTACATGATACCTGAATGAGAAAATAGGCAAAATCACATCAAGATGGATGTAAAGGACTAAATACAAGAAAGATGATAATCTCTAGGGAAAAAGAATTCTACTGCAAGGACAGTGATAAGAGCCCACCTTGGCCAAGTCATTTAACTTCCCTGAGCCTCACTCTCTCCTAGCAGTAAAATGTCAATATTAGCTGTCAAGCTTATAAGGCTGTTGAGTGATCACGTGATATGATGTAAAACCAGCTGGCCAACCATGAAGCACTGAACAAACTGAACAAATGGCACTGTCATAGGCCGAAATATCACAGGCTTCTGACAGTTTCCCTAACAAGGTTATGGCCTGGTCCTCTTGCATCCACTTGAGAACTCCCATTTTCAGTCATTAGAATGTTGCTGAATGAATGGAGCAAAAACTTATGCAAAGTGAAAAATCTCTAAATTCTAGGTTGCAGAATGTTATAAAGCAGTTTGCTGTTAAGTGGGGAACCACACTGTTTTGGGGGCTCAGGCTACCTCTTGGCTCTTCCTAACGGTAAAGAGGGGTCCATGGCCTTTCCTCACTGTCTCCTCTGCAGAAACCTTTGTCTCCCTTGCCATTTGCTATTGTGCAGGACGCATAGTTCCATTAGGACTCTACCTTTTAACAGCATTAAAGAGTTTGAAGAGCATTAAAGAAGCACAGCTGAGGTCAGTCTCAGGTACGTTACTCAGCTCGGCACAAATATGAATGGTTTAGTAAATCCCTCCAGGTCTCCTTTGCCTAGTCCACAAGTCCTTCCTCTGTGTACAAAATGGTTCTAGGGCAGCCTTTTCCAAACTATATTCAGAGGAATACTAGTTAGGTGAGATGTTAACAGGTAAACTACAGACCTTTGTTAAGTAAGTCTGGGATATGCAGGGAGAAGTAAGTTTTATGTCCTGAAGAATTTCTCTCTTTGATGTACTGACTATATACTTCAAAGAGGAAGAAGGGAGGATAGCATTTCCCAGGTTCATCTGACCACAGAATCCCATTTTTCCCCACAAAATATCTAGAGGGGCTCACAGCTTTTAGAACATTCTTGGGGAAATGCTATTCTAGCTAATTCACCCAAGGTTTAAACATTTCAGGGCTAGCTATGTCTGGCAATTGTTACCTTTTTGATTTCTAAAGGAGCAAAATCATTTTACTTACAAGGTCAACTGCCAGGCTGATCTCCCGAATTTCACTTCATAAGTGTCCTGCCCAAAGCAACTGAGAACTAAATTTCCTTTACTACATGCTGAGGAATTTGAAGAAGCAATTCTCAAGTTAATGAGAATTATAATTTTTAAATGAAATCTTTATATTCTCCCTCAAACATTAAAATATAAAGATCTAATTCTAGATCTTAGAACCTAGAATCAAAATTACTTTGAGGACAGGGGAGAATTTTATCACATCACCACCATAATTAAGACTGTTAATAAGTAGTAATGGTGGTGGTCGTGGCTAAGCACCTATTTTGTAGGTCAATCCTCATATCCACATGATAAATTTAGGAGCTACTATTACACCCACTTTAAGGATACATACATTGAGATTTAGAGAGATTAACTGACTTTCCAAGGATCACACAAAGCAGTAAGGGCAGAATCTCAAATCTGACCCCTCACCTCATGCTCTTAATCACTACATAACACCATCTTATATTTTCGTGACAAAACAATAGAATTGAAGTCACATCCTGAATGTCAAATGGGAAAATTAGAGTGTATTTCTATAAATCCAACTTATTGAAATTTGGTTTTGGATTTCCTTTTAAGCAAACTTTTGTTGCCTAAGGGAGCTACTTTGTTTTTTTGTTTTGTTTTGTTTTTTTTGTTTTTTAAAGCAGAGAAAAACAGACTGCTATTTACCAGTGATAGGTTTATCTATGGGGAGAGTTCTAAAAATCTGCATCCAGGGTGAAGACATTATCTGTAGTTTCTGCCATAACTGCAAAACGTTGATACTCTGCAACTCGTTTCTCAAAGAAATTTGTTTTCCCTTCCAAAGAAATGTTTTCCATAAAATCAAAGGGATTTTCTGCCTGAAAAACCTAAAAAGAAAAGAAGTGTTATTAGACATTCTGAAGAAGCCAAATTACACCCATAAGAACAACAACACATAACAAGGCTTCTCATTAAATACAACTTAAGCTTACATTTCCATGCTAAGAAGTTAAAACCTATAATTTCTAATTACCATCGCATATACAGTACATTGTAAAGTTCCATGAATATCCAATTATGGTGAATACAACATGACCACTTAGTATGTATTTACTGTATGTCTGATAGTATTTTAAGTGCTTTATGTATACCAACTCATCAACAATCCTTTCTGGTAAGTATCATTATTATCTCCCTTTCGTAGATGAGGAAACGAAGGTAGAGGTTAAACAACGTGCTTAAGGTCACAGAGCTAGAAAGTGGCAGAGCCAGGATTCAAACCCAGGTAGATTGGCTGCAGCCTCCACCTGTTATGTCATGTGAGAAGCACACGACTTTATGAAATTCAGGTATATTATCTCTGATAAAAAAAAATGAAAAATAACTTAAAAGGCAACTGAGTTCAAAGGACCAAATTATGACAGTTAATGTCTTCCTAATAACCATTTGTATTTAAAAGTATAAACGTTTGGATGCACCAATCTCACTAAATAAGTAAAAGGTAAACAGGTTTCTTTTTTATTTTTATAAGCTTATTTTATTTATTTTGAGAGAGAGAGAACACACATGGGAGGGACAGAGAGAAAGGGAGAGAGAGAGAGAACCCTAAGCAGGCACTGCACTATCAGCAGGGAGTCCAATGCGGGTCTCAAACTCACGAACCATGAGATCATGACCTGAGCCAAAATCAAGAGTCAAGACACTTAACCTACTGAGCCACTCAGGTGTCCCATAAGTTAAACAAGTCTTTAAAAAAAGTATTAATGCAAAAATTACAACACAGACCCATGAGGATTTATGAGGGTAACATATATATATACATATTAAATCCAATTAAAGATAATCCTATTAAATACCTGCAATTATTACAAGTAATTTATTGAACTTATTAATTCTAAGATTTATCAGCTTCTTCCTTCTGTTATGAATTTCAAGTTTCAAAGGATTTTGCAAAACAAATTTGTTCATGCAAAACAAGGCTGTCACAGTAATTTTAAAAAGTAGACTGTAGACTGATGTGATACAAATGCTTTCAATGAAATATAGTATTTTAGTGGTCTTACTAACATTTTAGCTAGTAGTAATAAATTTTTAAACATCTTACCTTTGAGAATCCAAGTTCCACAAGTAATCTGTCAGCTACAAACTCAATATATTGTTTCATCAAAACACAATTCATTCCAATGAGGCCAACTGGCAAGGCTTCTGTTAGAAACTCCTGAGATACGAACAAAAACAGAATCAAGTACAAAGACAGAACAATAAATAAGTATTTTCCAAATAAAAACAGGGTATTAGTTTTAATCTTCTAAGTCCCTGAGGAAAGTTCACTAGGGTAAATTCTTTCAACATGGCAATATCCATTTGTTTAAAAATGTTTGGGGTTTTATTATTCACAGTATTTCACATTCTCAAACAGCCAAAGTAAACTGAAACTGACAAATTACTTATATTTTACAAAGTAGTATATATAGGACCTAAATTCACAGACTTTCCAGAGAGAAAGGAGGGCACACTTTGTCCTGAAATATCCGGAAAAAGATTCACCAGAGATGATCACTGTGGGGAACATGGTTATGGAAGGGGATTAGGAAAGAGAGAAACACATTTAACAAAGAAAATGAGAAAGAGAAATGGATCTGGGGGTTAAACTGAACTCCAACTATATTGAAAGACAGTGGCAAAGTGTTAATCGAGAAAAAAACAAAAATACTAACCATTTGGATTTAGTTCTCAAAATGATTAAAAATACTAAAATGAATTTCATTCCTTTTCACCCCTCCCAATATGAAAACTATGGCTATTGAACTGTATGGTATTTTTTTTAAAGAGTCAAAAGTTTTTATTTTATTTTTAAACTAGTTCTTTCAAATGATAAAAACATTAAGTGGAACATCCAGGTCTTTGTAGTCAGAAATTTTTACATTCTATAAATTTTTACTATTTGTGAACTCATTGACTTGTTAATTCTATAAATATTTGGTGCATGCTTCAAGCTAGATACACTGCTTGGTTTTGAAAATACAAAACAAAGAAGAAACTATCACTTCCCTCCAGTAGCTGAAAATCTAAAAATATAAAGCTGAAATGATTAAAATAGTTTGCTATGGCACAGAATGTGACAGATCAAAGGGACAGAAAAAAAAATCCTGAAATAGGTTTTAATATACATAAACTTTAATATATCACATTTACTTAGTAACCAAATTATAAACTGACATAATAATTGAAATGCATCATCTTTTCATAACATACATACATAAACCTTAATGTATAACATTTACTTATGAACCAAATTATAAATTGACATATATACATAAACCTTAATGTATAACATTTACTTATGAACCAAATTATAAACTGACATAATAATTGAAATGCATCATCTTTTCGTACTGTCAGGTTGACTATATAAAGTTACTGATATTTGCTTTGGCTTATAAGTGGCAATTTCAAATGAGTCAGCCTAACACAATAATTACAAACATCAGAGAAAAAGAGATGTGCTAATCATATAAGCTACCCTGCTTACCTGCTCAATTTCAACAGCATTAACAATGATCTCCCTGACCCTTTCTTCTGATGGCTTATTTACTAAGTATTGAAACATCAGGCAAGCAAAGTCACAGTGAAGTCCCTAAAATAGAAGAAAAGTACCACTGTCAAAGAACGTCTAATTTTCACACAGTCATGTGTCAGGCATCATATAAGTAGGTTCTAGGAATGCAACACAGAACTTATGGAAGATAAAAGAATTCACAGTACCAGGAACTACTTTCCTTCAAATCTCATTAAAATGCCAATTATAATAGCCTATCATGAAAATTTTTCAGTGCCAGCCAATCTTAATTCATAAACATGACAGATGAATTAATCAACAACAACAATAAAAATCTGCAACCAGGGGCGCCTGGGTGGCTCAGTCGGTTGAGCGTCCGACTTCAGCCAGGTCACGATCTCGCGGTTCGTGAGTTCGAGCCCCACGTCGGGCTCTGGGCTGATGGCTCGGAGCCTGGAGCCTGCTTCCGATTCTGTGTCTCCCTCTCTCTCTGACCCTCCCCCGTTCATGCTCTGTCTCTCTCTGTCTCAAAAATAAATAAACATTAAAAAAAATCTGCAACCAAAATCGTTTCAGAAAGGAAAACAAAACAAGGGCTAGAATGAAAATTCATTAATTTCTAATGTATAATAAAATTAAAAATCATTGAAAATAATAAGTATTTAAAGAAAAAGGTGAGGGGTACCTGGGTGGCTCAGTTGGTTAAGTATCCAACTTTGGCTCAGGCCATGACCTCATGGCTCATGGGTTTGAGTCCCCTTTCTGGCTCTCTGCTATCAGTGTAGAGCCTGCTTTAGATCCTCTGCCCCCCCACCTCCACTTGTGTTCTCTCTCTCTCTCTCTCAAAAATAAACAAACATTAAAAATAATAACTAAAAAAATAAAGAAAAGATGAAACTCATGAGATTTCAGAAAGACATTTATCTTAAATAAGAACAGCTCAAGATAAAAATAAATTTAGTGCAATGAAAATGGAGACTGAAGAATTAAGAAAACCATTTGAAGCTATACAAAGTAGAAATGACACTGCAGATAACCAAAGAAAATAAACTTGTGAGATACCTTGAGAACAGAATGGTTATGCAAATACAAGAAATCGTAGAGAGCTTTAAATAGAGAACAGAGCAAGGAGATCCAACCTACAGTGATCAGGATTCCAAAACACAGAACAGATGGTAAAAAGCTGAAAACAACAGGAGTAATTGCAAAAAGTCAAAAGAAAAAGAGAGAGAGGCTAGAGACAGAGAAAGATGATGCAGTGCCAAACAAAATTAAGCTAGAGACTGACCTCAAGGCAGAGTCAATGAACATTTCTAAACTGCAAAGAAAAAGAAATAATTTTGTAGGAGGAGGAGGGGCAGAAGGCGGAGGAAGGAATGTGCACTTTAAATCAGAGTTTACTTGGGTTTTTCTAAATAAATCAGCAAAAACCAAAGACAAATTAAAGATAAGACTCAAATCAAAGGTTGTATTCCAAGGATTATTTACCTAGTTATCATTCCCAGAAGAAACCATCAGAAAAAAGCCCCTTTGAACAGCTAATCTTAGAAGATTTGCTAGTCAAACATTTTTCCCAGACTGGACTCAAGAGGATACTTCAAATTACCAAAGGCTGAATTTCAAATAAACTGTGAAAGCTGTTACAGAAAGTGTTGATTAGAACTGAGAGCTAGCTACCTATTACAAAGATGAGGAAATCAAAGGTAGGCACTCATTCTGCTAAATCAACAAGTAGATAAAATTAATTTTGAGGTTTAAAGTAATTCCAATAAAAATTTCAATGGGATTGTTTCTAGTTAAAAAATTATGGAGCTCCTGGGTGGCTCAAATGGTCAAACATCTGACTCTTGGTTTCAGCTCAGGTCATGATCTCACAGTTCGTGAATTAGAGCCCCACATCGGGCTCTGCGCTGACAGTGTGGAGCCTGCTTGAGATTCTCTGTCTCCTTCTCTCTCTCTCTGCTCCTCCCCTGCTCTGCCTCTAATTCTCTCTTTCTGTCTCTCAAAAAAAAAAAAACCAAAAAACAAAAAACAAAAACCCCACATTAAAAAAAAATCTAATCTGAGGGGCACCTGAGTGGCTCAAACAGTTAAGCGTCTGACTCTTGGTTTCAGATCAAGTCAAGATTTCAAGGTTTGTGGGTTCAAGCCCCATGTTGAGATCTGCACTGACAGATGGAGACTGGTTTGGATTCTCTCTCGAGCTTGCTTGCTCTCTCTGCCCCTCCCCCGCTCACACACATATGGGTACTCTCTCTCAAAAAGTAAATAAACATTAAAAAAATTAATCTGAGATGAGAACTTAATTATTTGAGCTACCAAAAAGATATAATTATGTAATGTGATAGAGGTCCAAATTATTGTTACAATGGCAATCGTATCACAACAGAAAAATGTATAAAATTAATATGTTACATATCTTAAGTTTGCACAATATTGTATGTCAAATACATTTCAATTAAAAAACTAATCTGGGGTGCCTGGGTGGCTCAGTCGGTTAAGCATCTAACTTCAGCTCAGGTCATGATCTCATGGTTCATGAGTTCAAGCCCCACTTGGGGCTCTGTGCTGACATTTCAGAGCCTGGAGCCTGCTTTGGATTCTGTGTCTCCCTCTCTCTCTAGCCCTCCCTCACTTGCACTCCATCTCTCCCTCAAAAATAAATTAAGGAAACATTACAAACTTAAAAAAAAATTAATCCTTAAGAATATATGGGCAGAATCTTATAAGAACAATTTTAATAGGATTTAAATTTTCTTTTTTTTTAAAAATTTTTTTTTTTTAACGTTTATTTATTTTTGGGACAGAGAGAGACAGAGCATGAACGGGGGAGGGGCAGAGAGAGAGGGAGACACAGAATCGGAAACAGGCTCCAGGCTCTGAGCCATCAGCCCAGAGCCTGACGCGGGGCTCGAACTCACGGACTGCGAGATCGTGACCTGGCTGAAGTCGGACGCTTAACCGACTGCGCCACCCAGGCGCCCCAGGATTTAAATTTTCAATAGGATTTAATGTTATGGGATTTATCCTAGTAGTTATCAAAACATAAAAAACAACAATTAAAATTGTTTGGCATGGAATTTGATAGATAGGTTAATGAAAAGAAAAAATAGTCCCCAAACAGATTTTAGTACACTTAAAAACTTTAATATATAATAAAAAAGCCATCGCAAGTCAATGGAGAAAGATGGATTACTTAACAAAAAGAACTAGAAAAATTTCCTAAGAGTGTGTGAAATAAAGTTAAGTTAAATTCTAACTTATCCTATTTTTGTACCAAATTCTATACTTATACTAGACAAATTCCAATTGTATTAAAGTTAAATGTTCAAAAGTCAAGAGGAAAATATGTGTGATTATTTAATTATCTCTGGAAGTGGATCACATCAATTCCAGGGTTTTATATGTTAAAAGAACAAATAAAATTGAAAAGCAAAGGACATGGCACAAAAACAGACACTCAGATCAATGAAACTGAACAGAGAACCCAGAAATGGACCCACAAACGTATGGCCAACTAATCTTTGACAAAGCAGGAAAGAATATCCAGTAGAATCAAGACAGTCTTTTCAGCAAGTGGTGCTGGGAAAATTGGACAACGACATGCAGAAAAATGAACCTGGACCACTTTCTTACACCATACACAAAAATAAACTCAAAATGGATGAAAGACCTCAATGTCAGACAGGAAGCCATCAAAATCCTCGAGGAGACAAAACAAAAACTATTGGGACCTAATCAAAATAAATTTTTTTTTAATGTTTATTTATTTTTGAGACAGAGGGAGACAGAGCGTGAGTGGGGGAGGGGCAGAGAGAGAGGGAGACACAGAATCTAAAACAGGCTCCAGGCTCTGAGCTGTCAGCACAGAGCCTGATGTGGGGCTTGAACCCACGAACCGTGAGATCATGACCTGAGCCAAAGTCGGACACTTAACTGACTGAGCCACCCAGGCGCCCCTGGTGCCTGGACAAAATCAAAATAAAAAGCTTCTGCACAGCAAAGGAAACAATCAGCAAAACTAAAAGGCAACCGACAGAATGGGAGAAGATATTTGTAAACGACATGTCAGATAAAGGGTTAGGATCCAAAATCTGTAAAGAACTTATCAAACTCAACACCCAAAAAACAAATAATCCAGTGAAAAAATGGGCAAAAGACATGAATAGACACTTCTCCAAAGAAGACATCTAGATGGCCGACACATGAAAAAATGCTCAACATCACTCATCATCAGGGAAATACAAATCGAAACCACAAAACCACAAAACCACCTCACACCTGTCAGAATGGCTAACATTAACAACTCAGGCAACAACAGATGTTGGTGAGGATGTGGAGAAAGAGGATCTCTTTTGCACTGCTGGTGGGACTGCAAACTGGTACAGCCACTCTGGAAAATAGTATAGAGGTTCCTCAAAAAATTAAAAATAGAGCTACTCTATGAGCCAGCCATTGCACTACTAGGTATTTATCCAAGGGATACAGGTGTGCTGTTTCAAAGGGACACATGCACCCCCATGTTTATAGCAGCACTATCAACAATAGCCAAAGTATGGAAAGAGCCCAAATGTCCATCGATGGATGAATGGATAAAGAAAATGTGGTATATATCTACAATGGAGTATTACTCGGCAATCAAAAAGAATGAAATCTTGCCATTTGCAACTACGTGGATGGAACTAGAGGGTATTATGCTAAGCGAAATTAGCCAGTCAGACAAAAACAAATATCATATGACCTCACTAATACAAAACAGATGAACATAAGGGAAGGGAAGCAAAAATAATATAAAAACAGGGAGGAGGACAAAACATAAGAGACTCTTAAATATGGAGAACAGAGGGTTACTGGAGGGGTTGTGGGGGGGGGTGGGCTAAATGGGTAAGGGGCATTAAGGAATCTACTCCTGAAATCATTGTTGCACTATATGCTGACTTGGATGTAAATTTAAAAAATAATAATTATTATAATAAAGATAAATTTAAAAAAATTTAAAAAGCAAAGGACAAACTGGGAATGTATTTACAATAAATATGACAAAACTAATATTTTATATAATATTTATGCATAAATATAACAAATGCAAAAAACAAACACTTATTGAAAGAGCCCCATCAGTCACTGTGCATTGGGAATGTATATCAACAGAAATAGAGACAAAAGACAAGAATAGATAAAAGGGAAAAAAAATAACAAATAACTAATATCATTATGAAAAAAAGTTCAATCTAAGTAGTAATCAAACAAATGCAAATAAAACCAAAAATAAGAAACCATTACCCCTATCAAATTTGTCAAATATTTAAAACAGGAATCCAAATTTTGGTGAGGTTATGGTAAGAAAAGACACATTCATACATTGCTGGGTAGGGCTTGCTATAAAATTTCTGGGAAGAAATCTGCAAATAAATATGGATAATCTTTAAATGTTTAAGCCTTATAATCTAGTAACTTTATGTATAGGCAAACTAGCGTAGGAAAATCATATGAAATTGGGACAAAGCTCATACACAAAGACATTCATTTTGCATTATAGCAAAAGAACTAAACAAAAAAACCCAGAAATAACCTGAATTCCCAATTATAGAATAGTGTAATAATTGATACATTCCTTCATTAGAATAGTATATATCTAACATAACTACTCTTTCTAAAATTCCTTAATTTCATAGAAAAATGCTCACAATATTCTAATAAATCTCAGCTCATAAAAATATGCAAAAAGCAGAGTATTTTAAACCATAAAATTATGATGTTCATATATATCTACATAGATTTAAATGTAGAAAATTGTCTAAAAAGAAATACAATGAAATACTAAACGTGGTTATCTCTGTGTTAAGATTGAGTGATTTTATTCTCTGACGTCTCTATAATCACCACATAAGACATTTATGATAAAAATTATTAGAAATTGAAAGACATGAAATAACAAAAATTATACAAAGCATTTTATGGCACTTAAAGAGTATTTTCACACATACTCGTTCATTTTATTTTAACAAAATCCTATCAAGGTTTATAGTGGAAGAAACTGAGGCTCAGAGAAGTTAACAACTTGACAGTGTCACTTAGAAATAAGCTGTCCTTAGATTCTCTGCCACTCTTATGTGGATCCTGAGAAACTTAACAGAAACCCATGGGGGAGGGGAAGGAAAAAAAAAAGAGGTTAGAGTGGGAGAGAGCCAAAGCATAAGAGACTCTTAAAAACTGAGAACAAACTGAGGGTTGATGGGGGGTGGGAGGGAGTGGAGGGTGGGTGATGGGTATTGAGGATGGCACCTTTTGGGATGAGCACTGGGTGTTGTATGGAAACCAATTTGACAATAAATTTCATATACTGAAAAAGAAAAGAAAAGAAAAGAAATAAGCTGAGGGGCCAGGATTAGTGCAGTCAATAAATATGAACTGAAGGCTGTGATGGGCTAAATCTTGAGAACAGAAAGACAAATAAGACAAGGTGTTGCACACAGGGAGCCTAGAGTCCAACAGAGGAGAGAGGAATAAAGTACAGAATATGTACGGACTCTAATATAGGGACAGGTACCAGTTTCAAAGGGATACATAAAGGAAAGAGTGGTCCATTCTACCTAATTGAGTCAGGAAAGTTTTGAGTTGTCACCTGTGAGAAGGTAATCAACAGATGGAAAAGTTGGTAGGAAGATGGAAAGGGCAGTGCAGGCAGGTGGAGACAAGATTTAGTTACTGGTTGGATGTGGCTAAGAAAGAAAGAATGCAATCTAAAATGACTCCCAGAATTCAAATTTGGATGAGTGAATAGAAGGTAGTATCATTCAATGATACAGGGAAAACCGAAGAATGAATCTGGGGGAAAAGCGATGCATTTTATTTCTGAAATATTAGGTTTGAGATATCTGTGGAGCCTTTCAGGACAAACTATCTAACACGCACTTGAACATATGGGTTTGGAGCTCAAAAAAAGAATGTCTGCGCTAAAGTTGGGGTTGTTATGAGCATCTAAATGGTAGCTGATTCCATGGAAACAGAGAAGATCAGCCAGGAGGTCATGTACAGTGAAGGAGAGAGGCCAAGGTGGGAACCTAGGATTTAATGATATTTAAGGATGAGCAGGGAAGACTGAGGAGGAACAAGAGGCAGAAGAAAAACACAATGTCTTAAAAACCAAGTAAGAAATTACTTCCTATTTTCTTTTAATTACCAGGATATGTGTCATTATAAGCATTTTCCAGGGGAAAGAAAAATAAACACCAAAAATGAATACAAATATAACTAGAAGAATACTTCCTTCCTTACTTCATCTCTGCTGATGAGTTCATTGGAAAAAGTGAGTCCAGGCATAAGACCTCTTTTCTTCAGCCAGAATATAGCAGCAAAAGATCCCGAGAAGAAAATCCCTTCTACAGCTGCAAAAGCCACCACTCTTTCCCCTGGAGACAGAAAATAGTTTTCTTTTCTGAAATATCATATACTGCAGACATTTTCAAGCTTACATATATAAAACACACATATTTTTACATATATATTTATACCAATATCACAACTATTTTGCCAAGAAACAAAACCAACAAATTAGTGCCATAGCCAAGAGTGTTCAGAGGAGGAAACCCACCACCTCTACCTACTACTGCAGAAAAACACGTAAGTGTGTCGACTTCAAATCGTATGTCAGACACTGCACTCCTGTGGGTCTTGGTATCTGGACAAAGGAGATCTTTCCCTACTCAAAAAAAGAGGCAATTTATCTGTGCGCCACAAGTGCCTATGAGTGTAGTATGTACATATAAATGTGTGCATGTATTGGAAATACAGAGTAGAAGAGAAGATCTTATGACAAATGTCTCCCTCTTGACGATTGAGGGAGGGGACGTTGCTGAGGTTCTTATTTTTAGAAACCTAAGATACATTATAGATTAGCAGTGAACATTCCAAAAAACATTGCCATGCATCTACAATTAAAAAAAAAAAACAGATACATCCAGCTAAAGATAACAAATATGTCTATTGGATATAATATCCCATCATACAAGCAAAAATACTATCTTCTGCTAAATACATAAGGCCCAATTTTCAAAGGTTACTCAATATTATGCAAGGACTTTGCAGAAGCCCATCTCCTAAAAGGTCTATAATGGAACCATCTCTGTAACACTATCCCTAGGGACGGATTATAAGTCTGACCCCAGCAAATGTCTCAGGAGACATATTTATAGACATGTCTGTCTAGGGAGAAAGGTTTGGTCTATAGGACTGTGAGATAAAGGCAGGGCAGCTGAGTGCTTGAACCAACCACAGACCTGTTTCAACAATGACATCATAGCTTGTATCCCAGTACTGTCACAGGACCAAACACAGAGAGTGCGCTTAATAAACGTGTTCTGAACTGAATCAATGGAAGCTATATAAGCACTAGGTGATAAAAGACATTACCATTCATTCTATGAAAACTTCTAAAATCTGATCCAGAATATTTATAACTGCCAGAGCAAATGTAATTGTAATATTTAATTTCCAAAAAGAAAGAGAACTTTTAATATTTCTGGCAGTCTCTAAATAGTGCTCTGGTTTGTCCTTGTTCTTTTCCCTGATTATCTTAAATAAATCAAATCAGATCAATTTTATCAAATAATTGTCTATTAGTAGCCCCAAACATCAGAAAAACTTTTAGAGTATTTTACTTATACAGACACAATTTTAAAAGTCACTTTGAAAAAAAAAAACAACAAAAGAAATGTAAATTAAATAAGTACTTATTGAGTATATACTGTTTAGAAGGAATTATCAAGAGAAGAATCTTTAGTGTACTATATACTAAATATTAAATGTAATAATAATCACTGTGGTCTGCTGACTCTTGAAAACAAAAATGGCTCTTTAGACCAGCTACATTTTTTAAGATGAAGATCTGTCCTTAGTTTAACATACAGATTTCTATATTTTTATCTTGCTATTAGTAAGATAATGGATAGTTACAGCTGATGCATGTTTCATTGTCATTAAGGCAATGTCATATGGACATTTAACTGTAAGAGAACTAGACTATAACACAAACATTATGAATAAGAGGAAATCTTTAACTATTCCGTGTATTCACGTGAATACTGAAGAATGAAAATCATGACAGAAATAGTTACAGAAGGCTACTTCTCTTAAAAGATTAAGAGAAGTAAACTTGACAAATTTAGACAGATGTAAATTAAAAGAAGATTTCCAAAATTTTATTCTAAAAGCTATAACGAATATGAAGGCTTCATGATTTGTTTTAAAGATGGGAAAGTAGGATATATATTTTTTTTCTTTAGGAGGTAACTTTATTTCTGCCATATTCCCTTTAACTTTGTCTTTCAACAATTTCACTCAGAGTGTATAGTTCTTTATTATGTATGTCCTACATAATGAATGACATACAAATTTCTCTCTTCCTTCATTTCAGGAAATTCAGTTTTTTATTATACCTTTTTTTCTCTGAGTTGGCGCAAAGCTTATTCTTTAAAATGATACTCTCAATCTTTTGTTCTCAGGATTTTCTCTAAAATATGTGGAATTATAGATTTTGTTTTGAAAATCCATGTATAATTTTTGACTCCCCAAAACTTAGCTACTAATAGCTCATTGTTGAATGGAAACCTTACAGATAATAATCAATCAACACATATTTTGTGTTATATGTATTATATACTGTATTCTCACAATAAAGCTGAAGAAAATTTTATTAAGAAAATAAGGAAGAAAAAATACATTTACATATACTGTATTTATTGAAAAAAAATCTGTGTATAGTGGACCCACCTAAGTCAAACCCATGTTGTTCAAGGGTCAACTGAAATGTTGTTCATAGGAAATGATTCTTTTTTTTCCAAAAGTTTATACATTAGCCTATTTGCTTTTCTGATTATAGACATTTGCCCAATAGACCCTCTTTTCTTTTAAACTTTGACTCCTTTTACCCATTTCTCCTGCCCCCTAGCCCCTAGTTCTTACAACCACCAATCTGTTGTATCTATGAGCTTGGATTTTAGTTTTTAGTTTTTTTGTTCTTAGTTTCCACATATAAGAGAGATCATGTGGTATTTGTTTTTCTCTGTCTGACTTGTTTCACTTACAATGCCTTCAAGGTCCATCCATGTTGTTGCAAATGGTGAAATTTCATTGTTTTTTTTTATGGCTAAATTCTGTGCCATTATTATTCATATATATATATATATATATAATAACATATATATTATTCACACCACATTTTCTTTATCCATTTGTACATTGATGGGCACTTAGGTTGTTTCCACATCTTGGCTATTATAAATAATGCTGCAATGAACATGGGGGTGCAGATGTTTTTTTGAGTTAGTGTTTTAACTTTTTTCAGATAAATACCCAGAAGAGGAATTGAATCACTGGATCATATGGTAGTTCTATTTTTCAGTTTTTGAGGAACCTCCATACCGGTTTCCCCAGTGGCTGAACAAATATACATTCCCAGCAATAGTGTACAAGGGCTCCCTTTTGTCCACATCCTCACCAACACTTCTTATCTCTTATCTTTTGATAATAAGCATTCTAACAGGTGTGAGGTGATACCATGGTGGTTTTGATTTACATATCTCTGATGATTAATGATATTCAGCATCTTTTCATGTGTCTGTTGACCATCTGAATTTTGGGGGAAAGTGTCTATTCAGATCTTCTCCTTATTTTTAATTTTTTTTTTTTTTTTTTTTTTTTTTTTTTTTTTTTTTTGCTATTGAGTTATCTAAGTTCTTTATATAGTTTGGATATTGGCCCCTTATCAGATATATGATTTGCAAATATTTTCTCTCATTCAGTATGTTGCTTTTTCATTTTGTTGATGGTTTCTTTTGTTGTGCAGAAGCTTTTTAGTTTGATGTAATCCCACTTGTTTATTTTTGCTTTTGTTGCCCTTGCTTTTGGCGTCAGATTCAAAATATCATCACCAAAACCTTTGTCAAGGAGTTTACCACCTATGTTTTCTTTTGGGAGTTTTATGGCTTGGGGTCATACATTCACATCTTTAATCTATTTAATTTTTGTATATGGTGTAAAATAGTGATTCAGTTTATTCTTTTGCTTGTAGTTGTCCACTTTTCTCAATACCATCTTTTGAGGAGACTATCTTTTCCCAATTGTATATTCTTGGCTCCTTTGTCATCAATTAATTGGCCATATATGCATGGGTTTATTTCTGGGCTCTCTCTTCTGTTCCATTGATCTATGTGTCTGTTTTTTTATACTGTTTTGATTACTATAGCTTTGTAAAATAGTTTAAAATCAGGGTGCATGATGCCTCTAGCTTTGTTCTTTCTCAAGATTGCTTGGCTATTTGGGATTTTCTTTGTAGTTCCACATAAATTTCAGAATTGTTTATTCTATTTCTTTGAAAATGCCATTGGAATTTTGATAGGGATTGCACAGAATCTATAGATTGCTTTGGGTATTATGAACATTTTAGCAATATTGATTCTTCCAATCTCTGAGCATGGAATATTTTTCCATTTATTTGTGTCTTCATTTTCTTTCATCAATAGCTTATAGTTTCCAATATCCAAGTCTTTATCTCCTTTGTTAAATTTATTCCTAGGTATTCTATTCTTGTTGATGCAATTATAAATGGGATTGTTTAATTTCCTTTTCTGATAGTTCATTATTATTATATAGAAACACAACAGACTTCTGTATATGAATTTTATATCCTGCAACTTCACTGAATCTTTTTATTAGTTCTAATAGTTTTTTGTTTGTTTGATGGAGCCTTTGGGGTTTTCTATGTATAATATCATGTCATCTGCAAACAGTGAGTTTTACTTCTTCCTTTCCAATTTGGATGCCTTTTTTTTTCTTGCCTAATTGCTCCAACTAGGACTTCCAATACTTTGTGGAATAAAAGTGGTGAGAGTAGGCATCCTTGTCTTGTTCCTGATCTTGAGGAAAGGCTTTCAGCTTTTTGCCCTTGAGTATAATGTTAGCTGTGAGTCTGTCATGTATGGCTTTTACCATGTTGAAGTATGTTTCCTCTATACCTGCTTTTTTGAAAGTTTTTATCATAAATGGACATTGAATTTTGTCAGGTGCTTTTTCTGCATCTGCACTATAGGTTTGCCTTGGGGGCAAGCAATATGGAGAATTTCACTGGAGCCCTCATGTTGCTACATGGTGGCTGCCGCCCTCCTCTATTTTCTCTCTTTCTAGGTTACTTTCTTTGGTAATCATGAAATATATGCTATCTGAGAGCCTGTTCATCATTTGCCATTGGTACCTATCCATACTAATATTTTTGATGCATATTGAACACCTTGACATTTTCCTCCTTTTTCAAAAATGTGTATTTATTTTGAGAGAGAGCAAGAAAGTGAACGGTGGAGAGAGAGAATCCCAAGCAGGTCCTGTGCTGTCAGCGCAGAGCCAGATGCAGGGCTGGATCTCACAACCACGTTATCATGACATGAGCCGAAATCAAGAGTAGGACGCTTAACCGACTGAGCCATCCAGGGGCCCCTCCTCCTTTTTTTCTTTAAAGCTGGTATTTCTTAAACCACTCATGAGAGAATCAGCTTGATATAAAATGCAGATTCCCCAGTCCTACCTGGGCCTCCTAAATCACTCTCTGGTGAGGACCAGGATTCTGCAGGGTTTTTCTACAAACTCTTGGGTGATTTTTTATGCCCATTGAGAACCATCACTTTTCTCATTCTTGAAATGAACTGAAGGCAATGCAGACATCTGTTTCTTCCTTGATATGAAACAGGCTTGCCCCATACCCTTCTCTACATTGCTGGTTCTCAACATGTGGTCCAGAGGTTCCCTGGAAATCCACATCCTGAGGAGGTCTGGGGTCAAAACTATTTTCATAACAATGCTAAGGCACTATTTATTTATTTTTTACTACCATTCTCTCATGAGCATACATTGGTGTTCATCCACAATAATCTAAGAAGCCTGGTAAAGTAGTGCTCCCTTTTCTAACTACCCATCTGAATAAGATTAGATTTTCTTCATAACTATACAATAAACTACAAAAATATTCTACAACAAATTGAATGTAGCAGCAGATATAATCCAGTTGTCTTCTATTAAATCAGACATTTAAAAGGTTGCAAAAATTTGGGGGGTATGAAATAGTGTTTTTTCATAAATATGTGCTATTTATAATAAAATATAATGAGGTATTACTGTTATTTTATTTATAATAAAATATAATGGGTTATTACTGCTATTTTAAAATGATTTAATAACCCAAATTTCAATGATGTAAGTTTGTTTTAATTTCTAATATGGAAATATCAACAAACCACACAAATAGATGAGTCCTCAATATTTTTTAAAAGCATAGGGGCGCCTGGGTGGCTCAGTCGGTTAAGCGTCCAACTTCGGCTCAGGTCATGATCTCACCGTCCGGAGTTCGAGCCCCGCGTCAGGCTCTGTGCTGACTGCTCAGAGGCTGGAGCCTGTTTCAGATTCTGTGTCTCCCTCTCTCTCTGACCCTCCCCTGTTCATGCTCTGTCTCTCCCTATCTCAAAAATAAATAAACGTTAAAAAAAAATTTTTTTTTAATATATTTTTTAAAAGCATAAAGAAATCCTGAGACCAAAAATTTTGAGACTTGCTTCCCTATATAATGAATACAGCCAGAAAGTAAAGACCACCAATTATTAAATAGATGAGAATGAGAAAGGTACTTAGAGATATTCAAATAAAGTATCTGAATATTTTAATTAAATTTAATAAATATTTATTGAGCAACTACTATGTATAGTTTTTCAGAAACTACACACTTGTTCCCTGAAAAAAATGTGAGTTTGACTTGCTTTAAATTTCTAAAATCAACATTCATGAAAGCAGAGACAAACTGTGCTTGCTATAATATTCTTATTAGATTCTACGTGACTTTTATATACCTGTAATTATGTACTAGTGTCTTAACCTTTCAACTTACAACTTATTAAACAAAATAGATAACAGCTTTAGATTATTTTATCACTGGTTCCTAAGAATTAGGAATGATTCCATGAAAGGTGCATATGGTGACATTTGTATTCCTTTTCCTTTCTGTGACTTTGATTAGTACCTGATAGTCATACCACATAGAAAGTGTTATATCAACTGAGCCAAACTTGATGATTTTTAAATTAAAGCTACTTACCAAAAGTAGATTTTCTATCTGCTATCCATCGTAGGGCCCAATCTGCTTTTTTCTTAACATATGGCATTGTTTCAATTGCATTAAATAAAAATTCCCTGTAAAAACAAAAGAATTAAGAAATTTGTTTTTCTTAATCAGAATAATTTTCATAGTTTAATCATCAATAATAATTGCAACTCGGGACACCTGGGTGGTTCAGTCAGTTGAGCAACCAACTCTTGACTTCAGCTCAGGTCATGATCCCAGGGTCGAGGGATTAAGCCTTAAAATGAAACTAAAATTCAAATTAGTGATTTGGATCTGTGCTGATACAAAATTGGCTAAAGTCAATATTCAATTTCTAAAAAGATTATGCTAATAAACAATTTTTTAAATATAATACTCAAAGATGAACTGGTTTTCTACCGGCTTTTTTTTTTTTTTAATGTCTACTTATTTTTGAGATAGAGAGGGTTACCAGGGGAGAGGCAGAGAGAGAGGGGGACAGAGGATCCAAAGCAGGCTCTGCACTGACAGCAGCAAGCCAGACATGGGGCTCAAACTCATGAATTGTGAGATCAACTGACTATGCCACCCAGGCGCCCCATACAAGTTTTTTTTTTTTTTTTTTAAACTCAACACATTATTAAATGATAGAAAACATTTGAATAATCTTTCCCTAACATTTAGTTTTGGAGTAAATTCTGCCTTTTTTTTTTTTTTTTTTTTTTGAGAGAGGGAGAGAGAGCAAGAGTGCTCATGCAAACAGAGGAGATGGGCAGAAGGAGAGAGAGACAGACAGACAGAGAGAGAATCCCAAGCAGGCCCTATGCTCAGTGCAGAGCCTGACAGAGCTCTGAGATCATGACCTGAGCCAAAATCAAGAGTCAGAAGCTCAACCGACTGAGCCACCTGGATGCCCCAATTCTGCTCTTAACATAAGCAATAGCATAAACCTTTGTAAATAAAATCCCAGTGGTAATACCTTTTCTTGGGATCTCTGATGTACGTGTCTATTAGCAAACTGTACATCTCTGAGTGAACATTCTCGATGAGAATTTGAAAGCCATAGAAACAGCGAGCCTCTGGAACCTGAACCTCCTGACTAAAGCGCTCCACCTATGAAAATAAGGGAAACATATATATCCAATTCTGTGGGCTCTCATTAAACATTGCAAATCAGAATCTGGACATCATAATTATCATTTAAAAATTATGTCATGCCACGAACAGGTTAGACAGAACTTATAGATTATTTTAAGCAGTATAGTTTATCTATCAATCCTCCACAATAAATTAGTTGCATAATGTATTTTTTCAAATTATTTTATGCATATATACAAATGATTCAGACCTATATCTTTTATTATCTATTTTGCTCACTTAATACTATGCACAATTTGCCAAAGCATTAAATATTCTAAAATATTTTTTTAATATGAAATGTATTGTCAAATTGGTTTCCATACAACACCCAGTGCTCATCCCAACAGGTGCCCTCCTCAATGCCCATCACCCACTTTCCCCTCCCTCCCACCCCCCATCAACCCTCAGTTTATTCCCAGTTTTTAAGAGTCTCTTATGGTTTGCCTCCCTCCCTCTCTTTTTTTTTTCCTTCCCCTCCCCCATGGTCTTCTGTTAAGTTTCTCAGGATCCAGTTGCATCATGTATTCTTAAGCAATTAAATGAATTGATCTATTAAGTAGAGATACTCCCTATAGCCAAGTACATTGTAGAACATCAAAAGTAAATACTTTGCTTTGTAAAACTGACCTTAAGTCTTTTTGTTTTCCCCAACAGCTGATAGATTGAACAAAACCCCTTCTAATTCACGATGAAAGTTTGTATCTTTCTAATTCTCTTTAACAAGAAAGCATGCCTCCTGGCCAACCAGAATACAAGTTTAAACAAGGGGAACCAGAATGTAGAGCTCAATTACACAGTTCTAGAAAGGTTATTAAGGTGCAGGCTCTCTATTAAGGTTACTATCTAAGGGTAAAAATCAAACTCATGTCTATGCATTGTAAGTAGTTTTGATTGGCACAATATGCTTGATTTCATGATATTTTGCTGGTCAAATGGGAGAAATGTATCCTTTTCTCTGACACTTCATCAGAAAAACATTTCTGAGAGTTAAGCTTCATCTACTTAATTTCCTAGACATTATTTTTCAGGCTCGGACTGTTTTCACACTATTATCATGATTTAGCTTCTGAATGGAAACAGAAATAAAACAAAAACCTTACCAAATTTTCATTCACAATGCCATCACTGGCTGCAAAAAACGCTAATATGTGAGAGATAAAATACTTCTCATCAGATTTAAGCTTGTTCCAGTGAGGGAGATCCTTTGATAAGTCAACCTGGAAATAAAAAGATTTTCAAGAATTTTAACTTGGTGTTTAATTCTTCTCAAAGCGTTTAGAAAACTTTCATCTCAAAGTTCGGGAGAGACATCTCAGTAGCAATAAAATTTGAAAAAGGAAAAAAATGTTAACATAACTGCTATAGACTGAATGTTTGTGTTCCCCCACCAAATTCATATATTTGAAACTAATAGGGGCGCCTGGGTGGCGCAGTCGGTTAAGCGTCCGACTTCAGCCAGGTCACGATCTCGCGGTCCGTGAGTTCGAGCCCCGCGTCAGGCTCTGGGCTGATGGCTCAGAGCCTGGAGCCTGTTTCCGATTCTGTGTCTCCCTCTCTCTCTGCCCCTCCCCCGTTCATGCTCTGTCTCTCTCTGTCCCAAAAATAAATAAACGTTGGAAAAAAAAAAAAAAAAAAAAGAAACTAATGCCCAATGTGATGGTATTTGGAGGTGAAGTCTTGGGCGGTGGTTAGGTCATGAGTGGGGAGCTCTCATGAATGGGATTAGTGCCCTTATAAAAAAACTCCCCAGAGAGCTTCCGCACCTCCTCTGCTATGTGAAACACAGAAAGTAAACAGTTATCTCTGAACCAGGGACTGAGACCTCACCAGGTACCAAATCTTCCAGAGACTTGATCTTGGAATTCCCAGCCTCCAGAACTGTGAGAAATAAAATTCTGTTGTTTGTAAGCCATCCAGTCTAATGTATTATTATAGCAACCCAAACCAACGAGACTATTACAAAGGAACACAATAAAAGCATTATGAAGGACTCTATATTCTGACTTAGAAACTGGCCAGGATATTCTTTCAAAGTATTAAAATTAGCATAACTATCGTCACCACAAAAAAGAAACGGTAATTATTGCACAGGATGCAGGTGTTAGCTAACATATTTTGCAATATATGTGTATCAAATCAGTATGTTGTACACCTTAAACTTACACAATATTTTAGGTAAATTATATCTCAATAAATCTAGGGAGAAAAACAATCTAGCGGCTCTAGAAAAAATGAAGGAAGGGCCAAAGGGGAGAAAGAGATTAAAACTGATCAAGAAGGAACTGAGGCAGGGACATCTGGGTGGCTCAGTTGGTTAAGCGTCCAACTTCAGCTCAGGTCATGATCTCGCGGTTCATGAGTTTGAGCCCCATGATGGGCTCTGTGCTGGCAGCTCAGAGCCTGGAGCCTGCTTCGGATTCTGTCTCCTTTTCTCTCTCCCCTTCCCCTGCTTGCTCTCTCTCTCTCGAAAATAAACAAACATTTAAAAATTAAAAAAAAAAAAAAAAAAGGAACTGAGGCAGAATAAACTAATGACTTTCAGCTGCCATTGCTTTAACATGGTATATAATACTTACTGTAGTGTTAGATTAACTACCTCGTAAGCAATAGTAGCTGCTACTTTACGGGCAGCTAATCTACTTTTATACCCAGAAAATAATGCCAGGCATGTAACGACCCAGGTTTTAAAGTTATTTACAGGTATGGCTTCCTCTGGGAATAGAAATATTTCTGAAAATGCTTATTAGAACTAGTCCTTGCAGTTAATAGAGGAAGGTACTCTAGAGTTTGATGGACTCTATAATTTAAAATAGGATTTAAATGTACCTTGTAGATATTATTTTGTCTTAGGAAGATCTCTGAAGTATTTTTCACAATAACTTCATAAACATTCGAAATATATAACTGTCCTTTGTCCTCCTTTTATTTATTCTTACGAAGCCCTAATCTCTTTCGCCATTCCAAAAAGGATTAATGCTTCATTATTTGTGTTCTTTTTTGAAATCCTTTTTCCTGTTACTTTATTCTTTAAATGTTTACTTAGCACCTACAATATGCCAGACACTGTAAAAAGTGTTAGAGATACAATGCTGTTGTGTGTGTGTGTGGTGGGGGGGGGGGGGATATGTTGTATATATCTTTTAAAACATGCAAGCTAATAACCAGATCCTATTCTCTTAAGAGCTCAACTCAGGATTAACTTAAGGGCATCTTCTTAGTTTTTGTGTATTCTACTCCTGATATTAAATTTTAATACTATAATATGCTCACTCTTAAACATTAAACTTACCCCTTCAAACACTCAACTTCAAATAGTCTTATAAATTTCACTTATTCTCAATTTCACTATCTAAATACTGATCCTAAACTACTCGTTATTAGAACTGCCTGGTAGCTTTAAAAGAAAAATCCAAAACCCTAGACCTTTTACTTCTGAATCAAGATTTCTGATGGTCAGACATATTTAGGAATAATCCTAAACTACAGATAACACAATGACTAAATTGGAACTAACATAATATGTTTGAAGGAAAAATATGTGGAACTAAATGTGTCTTACTTCCTTTTAAAAAGGGTATTTAGGGACACCTGGGTGGCTCAGTCAGTTAAGTGTCTGACTTCAACCCAGGTCATGATCTTACAATTCATGAATTCGACCCCCACGTCAAGCTCTGTGCTGACAGCTCAGAGCCTGGAGCCTGTTTCAGATTCTGTGTCTCCTTCTGTCTCTGCCCCTGCCCCACTCATGCTCTCTCTCTCTCTCAAAAATGAAAATAAACTTAAAAAAATTGTTTAATGGGTATTTAAATCTTCCTATAAACCTCCTATAAAATATGTACCAACCTATGTATTTTAATTTTTTAAATTAGTATTTCTTAGTCATAATACAACATGTATTATATTCGCTAAAAGATGCAAGTAATTGTCAAATGAATTCTGAGAAACCCAAGTATCACAAGTAGCTTTTTAACATGGCGAGTGAAAAAGCCACCTGTGTACTCCATTTGTTCAGTTAACCATATCTAACAAAACACCTCCTAAAAATGACAGTTAGAAACAATCAGACGTGCCAAGCAGTATGACCCAATTTGAAAATACTGGGGTTTTATTTTGTTTCAGATTTTTGCTCTGTATGTTAATTATAATATAACAAAGATGTTAACAATATAACACAGATGGATAAGTGGGTAAAATTAGTGTAATAGAAACTTCAACAATTCATGCCTTCTGATTTTCCAATGAGGACTGTGAGAAGTTAACCAATGTTCCCGGTTCCACAGCTAGTAAGTGGTAGAGTCAGGATTGGTACCTAAGCAGTTTGGCTCCAGAGCCTGCATTCTTTCTTTTCTTTTCTTTTCTTTCTTTCTTTCTCTTTTTTTTTTTTTTTTTTTGAGAGAGAGAGAGAGAGCGAGCAAGTGAGTGAAGGGCAAAAAGAGAATCCATGGGGGCCAGAGAGAGAGAGAGGGAAAGAGTGAAGAGGGACCCACCCAAAGCGGGGCTCAAGCTCACCGGATGCGGGACTCAAACCCACAAACCATGAGATCATGACCTGAGCTAAAGTCAGACATTTAACCAACTGAGCCATCTGGGCGCCCCCAGGGCCTCGATTCTTAACAGTGCATGTTTACATGTGTGAAATCAATCTTCTGAAAAATAGGCAAATGGATATATTTAGATAGATTTGGATCTATTTATATAGATAAATACACACGTACACACAGAGCAAGTGTGCAAGTATCATCCATTATATTCAGAGAGGAACATAATGACTGTGTGTTCAAACTATGGAGCAACCACTTACATGACCACCTGTCCTTACCAAACCAGCAAGGATTCTAATTTATTGTTTTCAACTCTTTTTCAAGACGGAAAATGCCCCTAACATACAGCATTCTACAGCCACCCTGTCTGTTGGAGCAGCAGCGCCAGGTTTGATGTGGCTGAAGGCGGGGCCAGACTGGGAGGAGCTCCAGCTGACAGCTCAGAAGGGAGAGCACTGCCTTAGTGGTCAGATTCCCTGGCACAGCTCTTTCTGCACAATCAGGTAAGTCTCTCAATGGAAAGCAGGGTCTCTAAGGCTTTCACCGCCATTTTTTGGCTGTGGTGAATTTTTTTTATTCTGCTGGCCATAAATAAAGACTAGTTTTATTTGGTCATAGCAAATCAAAAGTCTCAAAAATAGAAAATGTTTAGGGCACCTGGGTGGCTTAGTCCGTTAAGCGTCTGACTCTTGATTTTGGCTCCCGTCATGATCCCAGGGTCGTGGGATAGAGCCTCAGGTTGGGCTTTGTGCTGGGCGTGGAGCCTGCTTTAAATTTTCTCTCTGTCTCTCTCTCTCTCTGTGTGTCTCTCTCCTCTCCCCCCCCCCCCCGATGTTCTCTCTCAAATAAAAATAAAATAATTAATTAAAAAAATAGAAAATGTTCTAAAATATATTGAAAGTAAAAGCCTGGGAGACTGAGGCCACTTTTGCAGCAGGAAACATGTTTATAGGCATAGACGGCAGTCTAAACATAAAACATTGGAGAACACTGTTATTTAGTTTCAGCAATTTCAAACATTATCTTAAACAACTGATCTTATCCAACATATCTTACAATATAAGTTAACATTTTTCAACGTCCTATGACAGAAGATATGAACACTGCACTAGAATATGACTGCTGTCAAAGGTAATGCCACTTACCTCTTCTGCTGTCCAGAAGGATGCCTGTGCCTTTTTATACATTTTCCAAATGTCAGGGTACTGGATTGGAAAGATGACAAATCGGCGAGAACTCTTTCGTAGGAGTGGCTCTTCATTTGACTTCACTTCATTTTCATTGGAATCTGAAGACAACCTCTTTGGAAAATAAAATACACACACACATTCTGTGTAGACATTACCTCTTTATACAAATCTAAACACCAATTTGGGGGAATTAAATAGACAGCACAGGTTGAGGAGTCTGTCTGCCTGGGCTGAATCCTTGCTGTTATCTGGTACCTGGTTAATAGTGTTTGGTTAGTTCTGTGACCATCGAAAGTTGCTTAACTTCTCTGAGCCTTGGTTTTTTCCTTATCAGTAAAATAACACTTAACTCGCAGGTTAATCTTAATGGTTAAAAGTGCTTTAAACCAACCCTGGTGCATAAGGAGCACTCAGCAAAATTGTCATTATTGCTACTTTAAGGATAAGCACAAAACTAGATCCCTAAGTGTCATGGTGGGCAAATCTCTAAGTCTGTGCACAAAACGTCCCTTCAGTGCCTTTCTCAGAGATAGGATGCTGGCATGAATAGGCTACTATTATAAGCTACTTTCTTATTTTAATGTTTTTTTTTCCCTAATCTGAACTGAAATATTAGAATACTTAACTGAAAACTCCTTACCAACAATTTATCAACCTTTGTTCATCTGAACCTTCCCATTTACCAATTGGTTATTACTATTTGCTTGTTAACGTTACTACAGATGGTCTTACTGTGGGCTGGCTCAAAGCGTTGTAGAATTGAGTGAGAAGCACACACCTATATACATACAACTTGGAAATGATGGCATTCCGAGGGGACAGTGCCAGGTTTTTGTTTTTGTTTGTTTTTGTTTTTTTAACAGTCAACAAGAGTATCAGAAGAGTTGTGCCTTGCATGAGAATGAATATATACAAAGTACATACAAATGGGCTAAAAAATAGATAAATCAAGATTATTGGGATACATTTCTATTCCAGACTCCTAATTCAAACTGTCTCTTTTTCTCCAGTACCAGGCCCATCATGTTCCTTCATCCTTTTCATTGCTTCCACCAACCACAACTCTCCGAAGCAAGTGTACTCTCACAGATGAAACTAAAGCAAAGCAAGATGAGAAAAAGGCTCAAAATTGAAGACTGAGGCTATCCCAATACAGGTAGGGCTTATACACTGCACACATACTGCCACTATAGTATATATAGACTCATATTTTGTTTTTTTTGTTTTTTATGCTCTTATTTTTTAGACTGTCTTATTTCATAACTACTTATTTGAAGGTGTAGGCTTCCCCAGATAAAGCACTTGAGCCCTGGGGAGTAGAAAGCAGTTTTTATTTATTGTGGTGTTCCCAGAGTACTGTGTCAAGCATAACATCAATACACATTAGCTAAGTAAGTGAAGGGGCTGCTAATTTCTCTTTATCCTGTACTCAAATCACTGGATACCTTCAGAATTTAATTTAACATAAGACCACAATACATCAGTGAGATACCCTAACAACCACTCAAATCAAGCCTTTTCTGAGTACTCCCACATTTCCTTCCCCCCAGGCCCCTAAAGGGGGGATTTGGTCCCCCACACAGCACATAGTTCACTGTAATTTAATTCCTTATTATTCGTCTGTAGTCTCCTCTAGACTAGGCTTCTCGAGAGTAAAAACTAACTTTACTCTTGTGGAATCCCTAGAACCTAGCACAGTACCTGGGATTTAGTTGATATTCATTCCCCAAATATTCAAGCAAATTTTTAAAATGGAAGCCGTTTTTTGTTTGTGTCGCTTTTATATATTTTGTCACTGGGGTACAGGTATATATTTGGAGCTGGAATTCTTTACCTTCAGTGTATTTGCTATGTGAACCATCATAAGCAGTAACCATGTAGCAGCTAAGCACTCTGGCCCTGAAAGTTTTTAAATGCTGATTAATTGATCAATGTCAGAATCTTTGAAAACGGCAGAAGACTAGCACCTTTAAATTGGAATGAAAGTCACTTTTGAACATATATTCTTCCTGTTCCGTTCTGATAATTTGTGAATTGTTAAGAGAAGTAGTTGGATTAGGAAGGCATTATGAAAGAGTTTGCAGTATGAAGAGAGGAGGGTTTAATCAACATAAACCTCTGAATTGGACTAGAAATGACACATTACTTATTTCCATGATCCTTAAAAAAACCCACACACACTTTAATACAATGTCAGGAGGGGCATACATCCCAGAGGTCTAGGTTTTCTAGAATATCCTCTATGGACCTAAGAATTTTACAAGAGAAAGCAATGTGAAAAAAAGTCACGATGGCATGTACTTTCTAAATCTAGACCTTACCGTATGTGTGGGACAATAGAAGGAGAAGAAACCAGAAAAAAAAAAGCAGAGAACACTTCCCGATGACTTTCTAAATACGTTCTAAAGAACTCTGGGTCCCTCTAATGTCACAAATGCTAGATTAAAATTTCATTATGAAATATTTTTTACTACAATTTTAACAGGTTAAAACACAACAGATGTTCTGTATATACAGAAAGAATGCCACGAATGCATGCACTTGTGTTTCCAGGTTGTCATTTTTCTTTCCTTTTTTTGGGCGGGGAGGGGGAGAGACCTCAGATAAAAGTTTCTCTAGCCATCTCTGCTTAACTAAAGAACACATGAGATTAAGAGACGGGCAGTTTAAAAAAACAACAAAAACAAACAAATAGAATCTGTAATCATTTGTATTTGTTTTTCAGGAGTGAACCTAGATTTTTTTCAAAACCAAACAAAAAGGATAAAACAATAGTACAATAATAATAATAAAACAGTAGAAGCCCTTTTATGCAAAGTGATCCAAACTGGCAGTTAGAAATTGGCTAAAGGAAGGAATCATAAGAAAATGATATATGCCTTAAAGTATTTAACTTAAAACATGTAATTTACATTTACTTACTCATTTTCTGCTATAAAGTCAAAGCTTTTTGTTGTTGTCAATTTGGCTCACTGATTGGACTCCCAAGTCTTTCTGACATAAACATGATATAACACATCATTTACACTTTCTAGTTTTAACATACTTAAGGTGGAACACTGAGTACAGAGTCCTTATCTCTTGTAGGATTCCCTCCCAATCTTTTTATACTTGTCTTGCTTACATCTCTTCTACAGAATTTGTTTTTAATGAGTCATCTTCACTGAGTTCTCCATAGCTTCCAATTTAAGTTTTCACAGAAACAACTTCCTTCTCATTCTCATAGTTTACACATTTAATTAAATTATAATAATTACAATGCAAATACAATAGGTATTATAAATGAGATTGGAAACAAGACAACTGATTTGGTAAGGTATAACTCAGCCAGTGGGAACAGAAGTATGTGGGTGCATCAGAGAAGAATCTACTACTCTTACATTCTAAAGCCAGTGGCTATCCACTTATTTTATAGGGTTGGTAAATCCCCAAGACTGACTAGTAGTAAATTGATTAAGAAAACTTTGATAAGGGGCCCCTGGGTGGCTCAGTTGGTTGAGCATCCGACTTCGGCTCAGGTCATGATCTCACGTGTGGTTTGTGAGTTTGAGCCCTGCATTGGGCTTTCTGCTGTCAACACAGAGCCTGCTTCAGATCCTCTGTCTCCCTCTCTCTCTGCCCCTCTCCTGCTCGCCTGTGATCTCTCTCTAAAATAAATAAAAACTTAAAAAAAAAACAAACACACAACTTGTGATAAATATGCAAAGAAATTGTTTGCTAAGTTTGATATAAATCTTCACTTACCATCTGTACCCCAATTCAAAATGATGGGTTCATCAAAACAGCCTCACTATTCTATTAATTGATTTTATAAGTAATGTTCTATACATTAACTTAAGTAAAATTATACTAATAAAACAAAGGTGGATTTTATCTATTAGTGTTGGGCTTACAATTTTGTTTGGAAAATACGGTCAGGTATTAAAGCCATGGGAAGAGGGCTGTCAGTGTAAATATATATGAATTTTGCCACAGTGGTTTTTCTATAGTCATTTTGATACAACTGTTTTGACACTTTCTTTTTTACCTCAAAGTCATCATTCTGCTGAAATGAAACAAGCAAAAAATTTTAACTTTTCACTTTTAAAATATATACTTTGTCTCTAAGCTTTATCTGAAGTTAAGGTAGGTATGTATTTTGCATGTTAAATGGCTATTAAGATGCTGGTTTTCAAAAAATGTTAGCATCTGGCCTCTATCACATAGACTATTAGGAGACTTAGAAAGTTTCTAAATCCTTTTTTTTTTTTTTTTAATGTTTACTTATTGTTGGGGTGGGGAGGGGCAGAGAAAGAGGAAGACACAGAATCTGAAGCAGGCTCCAGGCTCTGAGCTGTTAGCACAGAGCCTGACGTGGGGCTTGAACTCAAGAACCGTGAGATCATGACCTGAGCCAAAGTCAGACACTCAACTGACTAAGCCACCCAGGTGCCCCAAGACTTAGAAAGTTTTTAATTAGACAAGAGACATAATCAGGTCTGTCTTTTAAGATCACTTTTCCAGAAATGTGGTCATATTAGAAGAGAAATTGCAGGTGGAGAGAACAATTTAAAGATTATTACCCTACCCATATCCTGCCTGAACTAGGGTACCAGCAGTAGAAACACAAAAGAAGACTGCTTTAAGAGACAGTCAGTGGGAATGCAAGCTGGTGTAGCCACTCTGGAAAACAGTATGGAGGTTCCTCAAAAAACTAAAAATAGAACTACCTTAGGACCCAGCCATTGCACTACCAGGCATTTATCCACGGGATACAGGTGTGCTGTTTCGAAGGGACACGTGCACCCCCATGTTTATAGCAGCACTATCGACAATAGCCAAAGTATGGAAAGAGCCCAAATGTCCATCGATGGATGAATGGATGAAGAAGGTGTGGTATATACATACAATGGAGTATTACTCGGCAATCAAAAAGAATGAAATCTTGCCATTTGCAACTACGTGGATGGAACTGGAGGGTATTATGCTAAGTGAAATTAGTCAGAGAAAGACAAAAATCCTAAGACTTTACTCATATGAGGACTTTAAGAGAAAAAACAGATGAACATAAGGGAAGGGAAACAAAAATAATATAAAAACAGGGAGGGGGGACAAAACAGAAGAGACTCACAAATATGGAGAACAAACTGAGGGTTACTGGAGGGGTTGTGGGAGGGGGGATGGGCTAAATGGGTAAGGGGCCCTAAGGAATCTACTCCTGAAATCATTGTTGCACTATATGCTAATTTGGATGTAATTTTAAAAAATAAAAAATAAAACTAAAAAACAAACAAAAGAGACAGTCAGAAGTAGAATTAATCATTCTTGTTAAAATTTTGGATTTTAGGTAACAGGATAAGGAAGAGTTGAAGATGCCCTTGACGGGTCCAGCAACTGGATGATCATAACAAGAAATGAGAGACAGAGAAAGTGTTCAGCATCTGGAGAATAACTGAATAAATCAGACAAAAACTCTTGCTTCTCACATTAGATGTTTAACAAAATCTTAATTTGAATGAACTCCCCCACAGACCCGAGCCATAACAACAATAAAGAGTTACAAACACAATAGTTTTTAAAAGGTCAACCTGGTCAATAAAAAACATAATTTGTTCAATTTGAAGATATCCAGAAGGCAACTAAAAATATAACACTGCGGCAGAGGAGTGGTGGTGACCTATCCCATTAGTAGTCACCAAAGGGATTATCCTGGGAGAACATCTAGAGAAGCAGCATGGCTGAGGATACTGCCTAGAAAACGCAGACATTGAAAAAATAAAAAAATAAAAAAATAAAAATTTAAAAAAGGGGCGCCTGGGTGGCGCAGTCGGTTAAGCGTCCGACTTCAGCCAGGTCACGATCTCGCGGTCCGTGAGTTCGAGCCCCGCGTCAGACTCTGGGCTGATGGCTCATAGCCTGGAGCCTGTTTCCGATTCTGTGTCTCCCTCTCTCTCTGCCCCTTGCCCGTTCATGCTCTGTCTCTCTCTGTCCCAAAAATAAATAAACGTTGAAAAAAAAAATTAAAAAAAAAAAAAAGAAAACGCAGACATTGAAAGGACAGATGGAAGAGGAGCCAGCTGGGATTAAAAGTGGCTGAGACGAATGTAGGACAATCAAAAGCAAAGACAGAAGTGATCTGATTTGGCTAAAGCCATGCTCTGTCAACAGATGAAACAGAGAACTGTAAAGGATCCACACTCTGGATATCAATCAGGTTAAGAGGTTAGGAATTAATTGCGTGGGCCAAAGATTTTCGAACATGTGGGGGACTGAGAGGTTCATATTCCAACTCTCACCACTTGCTCTCTAGCCCCCAGGGACTGGCATTCATTGTGGGGCAGTTTGAAAATCATTCCTGTGGGTGGTCATGGAGAGTTTCTGAATATAAATTAACATGAATAGGAGTGGCATGAGGAGGATTCATTGGATACCTATGTGCAGAATGAGCTGGAAAAGAAAAAAAAAAAAAAACCCTAGATGTTGGTAGCAACTATGGTATTGATCTCAAAGGTGCAAATGGCAGCCTGAGTTAAGATGTGGTGGTTAGCATGAAAAAGCTGCTTATAAGGGCTTTGCCAGCCTAAGGGATTGGGCATTTTGGATGCGAATCGGGACCCTCTCAAGAATTTTTACTTGGGAGGAGTGACATAGAGGCACTGGTTTAGTGAAGGATTAATTTAGTAATGGTTAAAAAAAAAAAAAAGGATTAAACAGTGGGTAAGACTGAAGGTAGACAATTTGTTGTAGCTGCACGGGTATGAAGTGATAAAACCCTGAAATAAAGTTCCACACGGGCATTCCTTGGCAACTTTCTATGGTCTCATCCAGAATGGTGACCCTAGATCCTGCCTGCCTTAGTTTCTGGTCACTTCATCACAACAGGACATGCCAGGGCAGATTCCCCAGCTAGTCCTCACCATTCACCATTCACCATTCCTCACCTCTAGGTTGGCATGCCTGCCTTAGTTTCTGGTCACTTCATCACAACAGGACATGCCAGGGCAGATTCCCCAGCTAGTCCTCACCATTCACTGGTCTAGGCTGGCATGCTATCAGGCCCCTCCCTCCCAAACAGCCCCAATCCCACCACTTTCACTTGTTTGCCTTGGCCTGGAGAAGATTGAGTGAAGACAACTATTTGGATGCTGATGTAGTCATATACTATTTGTATTTGCCCAGGTGTCACTTTCATTTTCATTTTTCTATTCCCACCAGATCTGACAAAACAGAATACTGGCCCACAAGCAAGAACTTGGTTTTAAGCCCTGCTCCACTATTCAGTCATATGGTCCTGGGTATGTCATTTACCTTTTCTGGCCTAAACTTTCTTACCTTGAAAACAGTACTATCAATTGGATTAATGATAGTTCACTTTGAGAAATTGATGAAAGCCAAGGACCTCTTTCTCAGGAGATTCATATATGCACATACAAAATCTATAAACTCCAGGAGATTGATTCATAAACCCCCTGCAAGCCCATCTATGAATGCTTTAAGGCAGTGTTTCTTAAAATATGTGAACCAGAATCACCTGAAGTACTTGTTAAAAATGAAGGCCCAAATCCATCCTAAGAGATTTTGATTTACTGTGTCTGGAATGTAGGCCCTGTAATTTATACTTTTTACAACTCCAGTTGATTCTAATGCAGGTGGCCCATGCTACACCATCATATCTAGAGAAACAGAGTGCTTAAGGCATCCCGGCATCTCAAGTTAAAAACTTTTGGACCAGATGCTCACTAGAATTCATTCCAGAGCTAAAGTTCTGCTTCTGTCTTTGTGGGCCTGTGTCATTGAGAAAGGGATAATAAACAAAAGTTAACTTCTAGGTCTTTGCTAATCATTGCTGGTGCCATCAGCACAAAAAGAAAACTCTGAATTGTCCTTTTGGAGTGGGGATATTGGTACTCAATGTATTTGTTTCAAAGGGACAAGAAAGAGTTTAAGGAATATTTACAAGTTGTGAATTAGTTACTAAGTGTTTACAAAATCAAAATCAAATAAAACCCCAAATCTGGACTCTACAACTTTCTAAAGAAATGTAGGGCGAAGTATGAGTCTCTGTAAGCTGAAACTTGAAGATACCACACACAGCAACAGGTTCAAGATAAATGCAAAAAGTATTTCTCTTGGACACAAATGGTTTACAAGTATTTGTAAAGTAACAGGGTACAAAAATTATAAAGCAACAATTTTAACTACCCTACAACAGTCTAATAAATTGATTTACTGTTATTATGTACTTTTATTATAGAAGCAGAAGATAAACATGTTAACTTAGGTTTTGTGAGGCACCCACAATTTCCCTGGCACTTTGCATAAAGCCTTTTACTTAATCCTCTGTGAGAGAAGTATCACTTCCACTGTATAAATGGAAACTGACACCTCATAGAGTCACAGCTAGTTAAGTGGCCCAGTCTGAGCAAATCTGGCCTCCTAACCTGAGGTTTTTCATTGTGAGGATTTCGCGTCGCCCTTCTACCTATCATCACCACCCCATCCACCTGTGTCAATTTCTGCATGCGTCCTCCCACTCCTTTTAACCATCCCAGAGATGGGATGCATTTCTCCAGTAGATCTACCTGTCTTCGTTCCTTGCCTGGGTTTCCTTAGCCAGGGCTCCAGACATGCAAGGATTGGGGGGAGGGGCTCCTCGGCCTGGCCTGAAACCTCAGAGCGTTGCCCTTGGCTGGCTCCGGAGCAGAGCAGCGGAGCAGAAACCCGGCTCCCTCTTCACTCCTCCCCTGGGACGGCCTCCCGGGCACTCACAACCACGAAACCAGTATGCGGCGAGGGCTCGCGGCCGGGCCTGCACCGGATTGCCGACCACAATGGGTAAAATTTCCTACAGCTGTCCTGCACCTTGCAGGTCCCCGCTGCAATTTGCAACCTAAAGGCCAGGCGTGACTGTGGGGCGGGACAGGGAACGGCAGCAACATTTACCTCACCCAGCTCGGGCCTGGACGCTTCCGGCCTTTCCGGGTCACCCATCGCGCAGATTCCGCCAGAGCTACGGGAGCTGAAGGAACCAAGAGCAGCGGACCACCTCCAACTCTGACAGGACCCAGGTGGCCCACTGGCCCACTGAGTCCGCCCCGCCTCCTGCTGCACAGACCCCTCCCACTCCCGTCGGCTCCGCTTTCTCGCCGGCAGATTGAACAACTCCCCCTGCACCCGCCTGGCCCGGCCTCCCGGCCTCAGGGACCCGCCTACTCCGGCCGGCCCCGCCTCTCGCTTGCGGCCTGCGGACATCTCTCGGCCTCGACCAACCCCGCACCAACCGTTGCGCGGACCCCGCCTCCCGCCTGCCCAGTGAGGGACTCCCAGCGCCTGCCGTCCCCGCCTCCCCCGTCTCGAGGCCCCGCCCTCTCCAGGAGGCCCCGCCCACCGACCTCCCGGCTCCGCCTCCCGCCGGCCCCCAGCAGAACCAGCCCGGAACCCTCGGGCCTCGCCTACTCGCTCGCGGCGTGAGGGATTAGGCCTGCGGCTTTCTGCCCCGCCCGCCTGGCGGGGTCCGGGCTCTACTCCCTGGTCCCGGAGGTGCCCGGACGCGCCTGGTTACCTCTCCCGGTCCGGATTCTCCAGCTAGCTCTCGCCTTGCCTCAGAAACACGGTATGTCGCGCTAAGTCGGCCTGTCCTGAGAGACTGCCGGGGGGGCGGTAAGACCACTCGCTGGAGGAGATAAGGAGCAAACGCTATTCGTGTGTGAAGCGGTGTTGGGCAAAGCCACACTATTGGCTTAAAAAGAAAACCGCACCGTTAAAAAATTAACGAGGAGGAAGGGCTGTCTTCTTTCGTATTTCGGCAACCGAAAAGAAGCGGTTGAGGGAAAAGTGTGTTTGTGGATGGGGTAGGTGGGGCTTGAGAGTGAGGAGGAGGAGGAGGAAAAGGACTCAATTCGGGGAGACGTTGTGGAAGCCCTGTGAAATTGTTTCAACAAACTGAGCGTTTGGAAGCGGCTGTTGGGCTCTCACCAAGGGGGCGTTATGCTGAGCGCGTTGGTGAGGCAGTCCCTTGATCTTCGGGACCTCGGCGTGAGGCGGGTACAGCCGTGCCCCTCCTCCTGCAGATGCAGCCGCGCGGCCTCCGGAGACCTCACCAGGGTTGATTAACTAGAGAGCGGCGGGCTGCCCCGCCTCCCTGAGTGATCTCTTCAAGGCTGAGAAGTTGAAGTAGTGGGGAGACGAGGTTCCCCAGGGCGTGGGTGGCAGGCGCTGTGTTGACAGCCACGACAGTGTGATTGAAGGACTCCTGCCCATCTCTCATGGGGACGAATCTGAGAACTACGACCGAAAGAAAGCATGGTTTGGTCTAGCAAATAAAGGCGAGGTGAAAAGAGATGAAGTAGCTTGAAGCTGACATGTGGAGGGAGGCTTGAACCACAAACAACATGCGCCTGTTCTGTGGATAGCCATGTGGAGTATGGTAGATGGGATAGAAGATGAAGCTTGGAAAATGCCTCACAGCTCGCTCTTTCTTTCTTTCTTTCTTTCTTTCTTTCTTTCTTTCTTTCTTTCTTTCTTTCTTTCATGTTTACTATTTGTTTTTGAAAGAGAGAGCATGAGCTGGGAAGGGGCAGAGAGAGGGAGACTCAGAATCTGAGGCAGGCTCCAGGCTCTGAGCTGTCAGCACAGAGCCTGATGTGGGGCTTGAACCCACAAACCGTGAGATCATGCCCTGAGCCAGAGTCAGAAGCTTAAGGGACTGAGCCACCCCGGACACCTCTTTCTAAAACCTGCTCTAGAGTCGGGGATGAGGGGTATCCTTTTTCAGGCAATTACTAGGGGTCAGGTGCTAAGGAAAATTTTTTACATATATTACTTTAAATAATAGCTAAATTTTGTGAGGCACCCCCGAGTCTTAAGGAGCTCAGATAATTTCTCATTGGCCATATGGCAAATAAATTAAGAGCAAGGATTCTATCATTTAATTAAGGTTATCAAACAATATGTCTACTTTAGGTCAGTCATCGTATTTGCTATTGAAGATACAAAAATGAATGAGCTTAGTGAAAAAGAAAGTGGATCCTGGAGCTATATCATCGTGGGCATGAGTTCTAGCTCCCCCACTTATTAGCTGTGCTACCTTGGACAAGTTACTTAGCCTCTGTGAGACTCAGTGTCCTCACCTGTAGGATAAGAGTAATAATTCCTTCCTAATAAGATTGTTGTGTGAATTTAATAATACTTCACTTGTAAAGCTCTTCATGGGGTGGGAAATTACAGTGGTAGCTTCCAAGCACACTTAGGCTACTAATCAGGCCATCCTAGAGGTCATGGAACAGAAAGGTTGAGGTCAAACTGAATTGCTTGAATTACACAGTTTATTAATTTAAAACCTACATCAAGGGGAAAGAGACGAGGTAGCTAACCTATTTAAAACAGGGTATGGGGAAGGGAAGGAGTGGAAGGAAAGACCTTACCATCCAAATCTGAATGTTCCTCAGTGTTCATATATCCTGGCCTTGCTGCATCAGCTTTCCTGACGGGTGGTGAAGTTATTAAGAACAGAGTTAAGGATTAGGAAGGGATCTCAACAGACAGAAGATGAAGTCAACACATGCTCTTTTGGAAAGATGCAGGAGCAGGTAGGCCTGCTCACAGGTGTAACTTGCCATAAATTAACCTGCTGATCAGCTGAGTTTTATCTGTGTTTCTTGGGAAGAGCCCTTGTGGAGCCAAAATGGATGTCACCAATTGGTAGCTGATTTAGGGATAAGATAGTTGTCAATCTAGAAGTGACATGATCTTTACCTTATGAATATTTAAGATCTAGTTACTCCTTCCAGCCATTTCTTTAAAAAAATTTTTTTTAACATTTGTATTTATTTTTGAGAGAGAGACAGACAACACATGAGCAGGGGAGGGGCAGAGAGAGAGGGAGACACAGAAGCAGGCTCCAGGCTCTGAGCTGTCAGCACAGAGCCTGATGCGGGGCTGGAACCCATGAACTGTGAGATCATGACCTGAGCTGAAATCGGATACTTAACCGACTGAGCCACTCAGGCGCCCTTCCTTCCAGCCATTTCTGTCTGTGACATTCATTTCTTCCATTATTTTTATCTATGTTCAACATATTTTGTCTGTAACATGCCTCATAGGTTAAAAACATATTTACTATTTATCCTTTTAAAAAATCTTTTTAATTTATTTTGAAAGAGAGAGGGAATGAGCAGGATAGGGGCAGAGAGAGGGAGAGAGAGAATCACAAGCAGTCTCAACACTGTCAGTGTAGAGCCTGGGCTTAATCTCAGGAACCGTGAGATCATGACAAGAGCCAAAATGAAGAGTCAGACACAACCAACTGAGCCACCCAGCCACCCCTCTACTGTTTATACTTAACATATCTTATGAATCTTCTTATGTTTTACAAGCCAGTTGCTCCCACACTTAGTTTCTTTCAATTTTTACAGCAGAATTGAATAATCTTAATATAGCAAAAACACATTATAGTGCCTTTAACAGTGCCTGGTGCATAATAGGCAGTATGTATTAGTTTCTCTAAAGATGTTTAGAATTAACAGGGCAGATATAAAATGTATAACTGAAAGATGTCTGGGAATAAGGATTCTACATCTTCAATAGCCTCTGCGGCATATTTTCGAGGAATACCCACAACATTGTTTTTTTTATCCCACATGCTGTTGCGGAACTTTGATACCCCCCCCATTAAAATGTGGAGTCTAATTCCTCTTCTGTGGTCTACATGTTTGTGTCCCCCAAAATCCATATGTTGAAAACCTAATGTCCAAGTTAATGTTTTTAGGAGGTAGGATCTTTGGGAGGTGATTAATTAGATCATGAGAGTGGAGTTTCATGAATGGAATTAGTGCCCTTAGATTGTTTTGGTTTTTTGTTTGTGTCTGTGGGTTTTTTTGTTTGTTTGCTTTTGGTTTTGGTTTTGGTTTTCGCTATCGAGTTATAGGACTTCTTTGTATATTTTGGATATTAATCCCTTAAAAGGGATATGATTGCAAATATTTTCTCTCATCCAGTAGGTTGCCTTTTCATTTTGTTGTTGGATTCCTTTGCTCTGCAGAAGCTTTTTAGCTTATTTGAGAGTTTGTTGCTTTTGCTTTTGGTGTCAGATCCAAAAAAAATCATCACTAAGACTGGTGTTAAGGACCTTACCACTTATGTTTTCTTCTAGAGTTACATGGTTTCAGGTCTTATGTTCAAGTCTTTAATCCATTTTAAGTTAATTTTTTGTGTATGCTGTAAGATAGTGGACCAGTGTCATTCACTTGCATGTGGCTGTCCAGGTGTGCTAACACCATTTATTGGAGTGACTGTCCTTTCCCCGTTGTATATTCTTGGATCTTTTGTTATAAATTTATTGACCATATATGCATAGGTTTATTTCTGGGCTTTCTAGTCTTTCCATTGATCTATGTATCTGTTTTTATGTGAATAACATACTGTTTTGATTATTTACAGCTTTGTAATTTAGTTTGAAATCAGGGAATGTGATGCCTCCAGTTTTGTTCTTTCTCAAGATTGCTTTGGCTATTTAAGGCCTTTGTAGCTCCATACAAATTTTAGGTTTGTTTGTTCTATTTCTGTGAAATGTGCCATTGGAATTTTGATATAAATTGTGTTGAGTCTATAGTTTGCTTTGAGTAGTATAGACATTTTAACATTATTCTTCCAATCCTTGAGGTCAAAATATCTTTCCATTTATTTGTGTCTTCCATTTCCTTTCATTAATGTCTTATAGTTTTCAGCATACAAGTCTCTCATTTCCTTGGTTAAATTTATTCCTAGGTTTTTATTCTTTTTGATGCAGTTGTAAATGAGACTGTTTTCTAATTTCTCGTTCTGGTAGTTCATTATTGTATAGAAACACAACAGATTTCTGTATATTAACTTTATATCCTGCAACTTGACTGAATTCATTTATTCCAATGCTTTTTTTGGTGGGGTCTTCAGTGTTTTCTATATATAATATCATGTCTTGATAGTGACGGTTTTATTTCTTCCTTTCCAACTTGGCTTTCTTTTTCTTAACTAATTGTTCCAGCTTGGACTTCCAATATTATGTTTAATAAAAGTGGCAAGAGTAATAAGCATCCTTGTTTTGTTCCTGATCTTAGAAGGAAAGCTTTCAACTTTTCTGTGTTGAGTATGATATTAGCTGTGGGCCTGTCATATATGGCCTTTATTATGTTGACATGTGTTTCCTCTCTACTCACTTTGAGAATTTTTATCATAAGTGGGTGTTGAATTTTTGTCAAATGCTTTTTCTCCATCTGCATTATCTAGATGATCATATGATTTTTCTATTTCATTTTGTTAATTTGTTGTATCACATTGATTTTGCAGATGTTGAACCATGCTTACATTGCTGGAATAGGTCTCACTTGATCTGGGTGTATGCTTTTTTTAATGTATTTTTGAATTTAATTTGCTAATATTTTGTAGAGAATTTTTCCTTATGTTCAGCAGAGATATTGGCCTGTAATTTTCTTGTGGTGTCCTTGTCTGGTTTCAGTTTCAGGGTGATGCTAGTCTCATAAAATGAGTTTGGAAGAGTTCCCTCCTCTTTTTTGGTAGTTTGAGAAAAATTGGTATTAATTCTTCTTTGAACGTTGGTAGAATTCCCCAGTGAAACTGTCCAGGATTTTTGTTTCTTGGAAGGCTTTTGATTACTGAGTCAACCTCCTTACTAGTGATTGGTCTGTTGAGATTTTTCTATTTTTTCGTGATTCAGTCTTGGTAGGGTATATGTTTCTAGGAATTTATCCATTTCTTCTAGATTGTCAGATTTGTTGGCGTATAATCATTCAGATATTGTAGTCTCTTATGATCCTTTGTATTTCTGTGATATCATTTGTAACATCTCTTTCTGATTTTATTTTATTTACGTCCTCTTCCTTTTTTGCTTGGTGAGTCTAGCTAAAGGTTTGTCAATTTTTATTTTATTTTTTTATTTTTTTATTTTTGAGACAGAGAGAGACAGAGCATGAATGGGGGAGGGTCAGAGAGAGAAGGAGACACAGAATCTGAAACATGCTCCAGGCTCTGAGCTGTTAGCACAGAGCCCAAGGCGGGGCTCGAACTCACGGACCGCCAGATCATGACCTGAGCCGAAGTCGGACGCTCAACCGACTGAGCCACCCAGGTGCCCCAAGGTTTGCCAATTTCATTTATCTTTTCAAAGAACCATTTCTTAGTTTCATTGATCTTCTGTATTGTCTTTTTACTCTATATTTCATTTATTTCTGTTGTGGTTTTTCTTATTTCCTTCCTTCTGCTAACTTTGGGCTTTGTTTGTTCTTTTGCTAGTTCCTTGAGGTATAAACTTAGATTGTTTATTTGAGATTTGCCTTTTTTTTTTTTTTTTGAGAGAGAGAACAAGAGATTGTGAGAGGGGAAGAGGGATGGGGGAGGGGGGAGATAGGGGGAGAGAGAGAAGGGGGGGAGAGAATCTCAAGCAGACCCCATGCTCAGTGCAGAGCCCAACACCTGGGCTTGATCCCATGACCCTGGGATCATGACCTGAGTCTAAATCAAGAGTCAGATGCTCAACTAACTGAGCCACTCAGGGGCCTCTCATTTCTTGAGGTAGGCAGTTATCACCGTGAACTTCCCTCTTAGAAGCACTTTATACTGCATCCCATAAATTTTGTTGTATTTTCATTTGTCTCAAGATATTATTTAAATTAATTTACTTTTAATTGAAATATAGTTGACATACAATATTAATTTCAGGCATATAACAATGATTCAACATTTATATACATTATGAAAATGCTCAAAACAACGAATATAGTTACCATGTCACCATAAAAAATTATTACATTATTGACTATATTCTCTATGCTATATTTTACATTCCTGTGACTGACTTATTTTATAACTGGAAGTTTGTACTTCTTAATCCCCTTTGCCTATTTTGCCCATCTCTTTACCCCCAACAACCACCAGTTTGTTCTCTGTATTTGAGTCTGTTTCTGTTTTGATTGTTTTTTTATATTCCACATATAAGTGAAATCATATAGCATTTGGTTTTGTCTGACTTATTTCACTTATCAGAATACCCTGTAGGTCTAACCATTTGGCATAAATGCAAGATTTCATTCATTCTTATGGCTGAGTAATACTCCATTGTATATATAATACCACACTTTCTTTATCCTTTTATCCATTGATGGACACTTGGGGAGCTTCCGTATCTTGACTGTTGTAAATAATGATGCATTGAACATAGGGGTGCATATATATTTTCAAATTAGTATTTTTGTTTTCTTTGGGTAAATACCCAGAAGTGAAACTGCTGTATTGTATGGTATTTTTTTTTAATTTTTTTAGGAACTTCCATATTGTTTTCCATAATAGCTATACCAGTTTACATTCCACCAATAGTACACAAGGGTTCCCTTTTCTTCCACATCCTTACCAACACTCGTTATTGTCTTTTGACACTAGCCATTCTGACAGATGTGAGGGGCTAGCTCATTATGGTTTTGATTTTCATTTCCCTGATGATTAGTGATGTTGAACATCTTTTTATTTATGTTTTAATGTTTATTATTTATTTTTGAGAGAGAGACAGAGACAGAGTGCAAGCAGGGGAGAGGAAGAGAGAGAGGGAGACACAGAATCTGAAGCAGGCTCCAGGCTCTGAGCTGTTAGCACAGCACCCTGAGGCACCCAGGCACCCTGAGCATCTTTTTATATCAACCATCTATATGTCTTCTTTGGAAAAATGTCTAGGTCCTCTGCCCATTTTTTAATGATATTGTTTGTTTGTTTGTTTGTTTGTTTTTGGTATTGGATGTCAGAGTTCTTTATATATGTTGAATTAATCCTTTATTGGATATATCATTTATTGATCTCTTCTCCCATTCAGTAGGTTCCTTTTTAATTTTGTAATGGTTTCCTTCAGTGTACAATCAATATGTTTTTTATTTCTCTTTTATTTTCTTTAATACATTGATTATTCAGTGGCATATTGTTTAATTTCTGTATATTTGTGAATTTTTTCATTTTGTGCTTGTAACTGATTTCTAGTTTTATACCATTGTCATCAGGAAAGATGCTTGATATGATTTCAATCTTTTTAAATTTAAGATATGTTGGGGTGCCTGGGTGGCTCAGTTGGTTAAGTATCCAACTCTTGATCTCAGCCCAGGTCTTGAGCACAGGGTCATGAGTTCAATCAAGCCCTTTGTTGGGCCCCACAATGGGGATGAAGCCTACTTAAAAAAAAAAAAAAAATTAAGATGTATTCTGTGGACTAACATATGATCTGTCCTGAAGAATGTTCTATGTGCGCTTGACAAGAACATGCATTCTGTTGCTTTTGGATGTTCTGTTCTGTATATGTCTGTTAAGTCCATCTGGTCTAACGTCATTTAAGGCTGATGTTTCCTTGTTGATTTTTCTGTCTGGGTGATTTACTCATTGATATAAGCAGAGTATTAAAGTCCCCTACTATTATTGTAATGCTGTGTCTTCCTTTAGATATGTTAATATTTGCTTTATTAATTGGGTGCTACTATATTGGGTGCATAAATATTTATAAACATTATATCCTCTTGATGGATTAACCCCTTTTATCAGTATGTAATGCCCTTCTTTATCTCTTATTAGTCTTTAATAAAGTCTATTTTGTCTGTTAAAAGTGTATCTACCACAGCTTTCTTTTGGTTTCCATTTGCTTGGAATATCTTTTGCATCTTTCCACTTTTAGTCTGTGTATGTCTTTACATTTGACTTGTAAGCAGTATATAAATGAATCTTGTTTTGTTTTTTTATCCATTCAGCCATTCTATGTCTTTTGTTTGGAGAATTTAGTGTATTAGTGCCCTTATGAAAGAGGCTTCAGAGAGCTCCCTGGCCTTTTTTGCCTTGCGGGGGTACAGTGAGAAGTTTGTGACTCAGAAGAAGTTGCTCACTCTATCATACTGGCACCCTGTTCTGATTTCCAGCCTCTAGAACAGTGAGAAATAAATGTTTGTTGTTTATTATTTGTTGTTTATAAACCACCCAATCTGTGATATTTTGTTATAGCAACATTAACAGGCTAAGATATTTCCCTTTGTTTGTTTGTTTTAAATATTTATTTATTTTGAGAGAGAGAGCACACGGAGAAGGGGCAGAGAGACAGAGAGAGAGAGAATCCCAAGCAGCCTCCACACTGTCAGCACAGAGCCCATCATGGGGCTTGAACTCATGAAACTGTGAGGCCATGGCCTAAGCCAAAATCAAGAGTTGGAAGCCTAACTGACTGAGCCACCCAGGCACCCTGAGTTTGTTTTGTTTAAGATTGCACATATAAGTAAGATCATACATTATTTGTCTTTCTGTGATTTATTTCACCTAACATAATGGTCTCAGTCACAAATGTCAGGATTACCTCTTTTTTATGGATGAATAATATTCCATTTTGTATATATATAATATGTCACTTTCTTTATCCGTTTATCTGGTCATGGAGACTTACTTAAGTTGTTCACATGCCTTCCTTGGCGGTTGTAAATAATGCTGCTGTGAACATGGAGATGGAGGTATCTCTTCAACGGTATTTTCATTTCCTTCACATATATTTCCAGAAGTGGAATTGGTGGCTCATATGGTAGTTCTATTTTTAGTATTTTGAGGAACTTCTGTACTGTTTTTCATCATGACTGTACCAATTTACAGTCCCACTAAGAGGGCACAAACGTTCCTTTTTTTCTACATCCTTGCCAGTGTTTGTTATCTCTTATCTTTTTGATGCAACCTGTTTTAACTGGTGTGAAGTAATGTCTTATTGTGGTTTTGATTTGCATTTCCCTGATAATTATTGATGTTGAGCATCTTTTCATGTACCTATTGGCCATTCCTATGTCTTTGGAAAAATGCCTGTTCAGGTCCTTTGACCATTTTTAAATTGAATTATTTGCTTTATTATTGAGATGTATGAATTCTTTAAATATTTGGGATATTAATCTTTTATCAGATATAGGGTTTGCAAATATTTTTCCCCATTCTAGATTGTCTTTTCATTTTGTTGATTGTTCCTTTTGCTGTGCAGCCTTTTTGTTGTATATAGTTCGGCTAGTTTTTCATTGCCAACACCCATGTCAAAGAACTCTTTTCCTATATTGTCTAGAAGTTTTATGGTTCCAGGTCTTATATTTAAGTCTTTAATCTGTTTTAAGGTAATTTTGTGACTATTGTAAGAAGTCTAGTTTCATTTTTTTACATGTGAATATACAGTCTTCCCAGCAGCATTTATTCAAAAGGCTTTTTTTTTTTCCATTGAGTATTCTTGGACCCCTTGTCAAATATTAGTTGACCAAATATGCATGAGTTCATTTCTGGACTCTTGATTCTGTTCCATTGGAGTGAGTAACTTTTAATGAATAAAATCTATGACTTCCAAGTCTGGCTTATAAAGTACAGTAGAGATAGTATTTGCCTGGTTCTTTCTCTCTCTCTCTTGCCCTTGGAACTTAGGTACCATTCTATAGGAAACCAAAAACTAGCCCACAAAGAGAGATGACATGGAGAGGTCTATGTGGTAAGGAAGTGAGGCACCCAGGCAACAGGTAGCATCAATTTCTAGATGTGTTAATGAACAAACTGTCAGTATTCTAGCTCCTGGTCATCTACTTGAAAGTCTTCTTCTAGCTACATTCTTCTTCTTCATCTACAGTCTTCTTCTTCATCTATAGTCTAGCTCCAAGTCTTCTACTTGAAGCCCCAGACATCTTGGAACAGAGATAAGATGTCATGACTGTGTTATGTCTATATTCCTAGCCCACAGAATTCATGAGCGTAATAAATGGTTGTTTTATATCACTAAATTTGGGGGTTGTCTTGCAACTATAGTAACTGGAACAGCGTCCATTCCACTCACAGAGATTTGTGTGGTAATGACCTAAAAAGGCAATTTAGCCTATGGCACAGAAAATATGTAATTTCAAGCTACTCTCAACTTAATGTGTATGATTCGATGGGTAGATCCTCGTTTCTCAAACTTGATGTCTCAAACACTTTTAAAGAAATTTCTCACAGCCATTCAGTATTGACTTAAACTACATCTGTTGTACTTAAGTATGTACAAACATAAAGACCAGTTATAAACTACTTAGAGCTTTATACAACTAAAAAGTAAAAATGAATGCAAACAGAACTATAGGAATGGTGAAATTCAAATTTATGACGTTAAGCAATTGATGATGTTTTGAGGAAACTGTATTGCATCAGTGTGAATTTTGTAGTGACCATTAATGCAGTGTGGTCTTTTGCATTCCAGTCATTGGATAGTGGATTCCATTTTCCCACCACAGCTCTATATATAACTTGCCTTTCATGAGGAACAAATGTGTCACTTATATATTAAATTTGCCTCCTTACCTTTCAGTCATTAAAAGGAGTATTGCTTGACATTAATGCCATCATAAATGGTCATCCTGATAATCTGAGATATTTATTAAAAATCAAAATAAAAGCCTTGCACAAAATTGGCAGATCCTGAACCCTAGCTTGAAAATCACTAGAATACAGGGTTCTATATTTAACAAGCCATGTGTTTATCATGAAGGAAGTCAATGTGGGAAGAAAAGGCACATTTGGAGGCAGGGGTTAATTTAGAGCTAATTGGAATAGGCCAGGTGTAGGATAATGCAAGCTTAAAATAAGGCTGTGGCAGTGGGGAACGCAAGGAGATATGCATGTGAGTTAGGTACATAAACTCAAGGTGATTTGACCAGTGTTTGGATATGAAGTATATGGTAGAGGGATGATTCTAGGATAACTACAAGTTTCTGGCCAAGAGACTAGGCAGTTAGCAAGCCTTTCATCCATACAGGTTTAGTAGGAAAAATTTCCTATCAGTTTTGGACATGTTCAGATCATGGTGCCTGTGACAAATCCAACTGGAGGTATCTAATAATGTGGGCCACAAGTGACAAGCTTAGCCCATAGATCTGATCTAGCTGCCAACCTCAAAGCTATACTTAGCCATATTTTACATTCACCATAAATCATTTGTCTCAAAAGAATTGGCAAGCATTCTTTTTAAATACAGTGTAAAAACTACCCCCCTCCCAACTATTTCAGAGTAAGTTGCTGACATGTCTAGGCTGGCAGATAAAGAAAGCAAAGGCCCCTTTTCTTTTACTTATAAGTGTGAGAGCACTGGAAAGACAGTAGTTTTTGGTCACAGGATGGTACAATAAGACAAAGTTTCAGAGATGCAGAGTTCCAGGTGATAAAAATGAACAATGAGATTACAGCATTATATTCTTAAATTGGAGTGAAGTTGGTCACTAAAATTTGTTCATTCATTTATTTAATAAATATACTGAGCCCTGGAGAGACAAAGGTAAATGAGCCACAATTCTTACTCTTAAGGAACTTATAGAATGGGAAATCAAGCAAATACACTGTTCTTGAGGAGTAGAAAGGAGCATCTAAACCAGCTTTGTCAAGAGGGCAGGTCAGGGAGAGCTTCTTCGGGAGGTGGCTAAACCACGTTCTGAAGTATGAATAGGAATTAACCATTCTAAGATGAAGACCCATGAAGAGATCGCAGGAACATCAAAGCCGTATGTGATTAGGCCCCAAGGTAACAGAGGATATAACCCACTAGAGGACTGCAAGTCTTTCAGTATAATAAGGGAACAAGTATAGATAAGTCTGTAAAACAATTACAGTCATGAAAGGACTTGTATGTTTTGTTAAGGAGTCTGGACTTTAAGGGCCATGGTGAGTCAATATATTTTAAACAGATAAGTGACATGCTTAACATGCATATTAGAAAGATTGCTGTATCTCTACATATTGAAAAGGAACAAAACAACAGAAATGAGTTAGTTGAAGTAATGTAGGCTAGTAATGTAGGCAAATTAGGTAAGGATTGTAGACCTGAAGAGAAGTAGGCATATTCAAGAGATAAGGATTTAACAATTATAGGGTTTGATGATCAATTTGAATGTGGGGCTAAAGAAGAAGAAATTAAGCATGTTTCTTTGTTTCTGAATTGGGAACTAGATAATTTATTCATAAATTGTTTTTGAGCCAGGTATCATTCTAAGTACTGGGCTTTAAAGAAGTGAACAAGCGGGGCGCCTGGGTGCTTCAGTCTGTTGAGTGTCCGACTTCGGCTCAGGTCCTGATCTCTCAGTTCGTGAGTTCGAGCCCCTCATCGGGCTCTGTGCTGACAGCTTGGAGCCTGGAGCCTGCTTCAGATACTGTGTCTCCCTCTCTTTCTGCCCCTCCCCTGCTCGTGCTCTATCTCTTTCAAAAAATAAATAAACATTTAAAAAAAAGTGAACAAGGATAGAATTTCTGATAGTGTTTGCTCTTGAGGGTCACTGGAGAAGTTAAAGAATAAGTAAGTGAACTAGTTTCAGCTAGTTCTTGGACCAAGGGTGGTATGAATTGTGCCTATGCCTTTGAAACTTTAAGGGTAAAGTCATAGCTGTGGGGCAGAGACTGCCAGTCCTTAGTTACTCTTACCAGCTTCCAGATGTCTAAGGCATAGTGGTAGGGGAAAAGGGAAGAATGATAAAAAAAAATAGCATGAAAACCTTGGTTTTCCTCTTTTGCTTCCTCAAATCACTTAAACTTTCAGCTGCTCTACGTAAAAAATAATGTTGGCAAGTTTTTTCTGCCCTCATTTAATGTTCCAAGATAAAATTTTATTTAAAAATTAAGGAAATATGGGGCACCTGGGTGGCTCAGTCAGTTAAGCGTCTGGCTCTTGATTTCGGCTCAAGTCATGATCTCATGGTTCACTAGGATCGAGCCCCATGTCAGGTTCTGTGCTAACAGCGCAGAGCCTGCTTGGGATTCTCTCTCTCCCTCTCTCTCTGCCCCTCCTTCCCAAGTGTGCACTCACCCTTGTTCTCTCTCTCTCTCTCAAACTAAATTAAAAAAATTAAAATATAAAATAAAAATTAAGTGAATAAACATGTTTTACAATCTTTAGGGTGCTTCCAAAAAGTTCATATAATCAAGAAAAGTTACATACCCAACCCAAGGATCACAGCTTTTTCTCTATTGTGCTTTACTACTTTTTGTAAATAATATAGTAGGTCCTTACCTGTTAAACACCTTTAAGGAATAAATTTTTTCTTTCATCCAACACATATGTGGGTGCTTTGTTCAAGGCCCTTATTTCAGCTTACATAATTTTTTAGAAATATCCTAAACCTTATCAACTTTGGATATACGTTTTTAAATAAAATGCATGGTTCTGTGGCTTCTTCCAACATATATAGAATAGTTTTTAGTGAATGAAAAATTATCCTGAGTTGAAGTAATTATTAGTTAGCCTTGGTGCTGATTTTGAATTTGAAGGACTGCTGGCATGTCAACTTATGTAGCAGACATGTTTGTGGTATTCAGACTTGTAGATTTGGCATTACCTCTTGGTTTGCAACCACCTTGTTAGTTTCCTAGGTGAAATCTGAAAATGGCTGCTGTTCTCAGAGGACAGAAAGAGGCAGGCCACTCCAGGTTGGTAGGTGGCAGTTTTAATAAAGAAAGGGAACTTACATACAAGGGGTGTCTTGGGCAGCAGCAAGAAGAGTGGATTCCTTCACCCACCCATCAAATCTTAAAAGTTTATATAGAGGGTAGCATGCGTGGCTCAGTTGATTGAGCATCCAACTTCAGCTCAGGTCCTGATCTCACAGTTTGTGAGTTTAAGACCCATATCAGGTGGGCTTGCTGCTGTCAGCTCAGAGCCTGGAGCCTTCTTTGGATTCTGTGTCTCCCCCTCTCTCTCTGCCCCACTTGTGCTCTCTCTCAATCTCTCAAAAATAAATATTTTTTAAAGTGATTTTTTTAAAAAGCGTATATAGAGGCTTTAACTGGGTTCAGTCATGTATACCTGCAGTTGTCCTCAATGTCACAGGACTTTCTCAAGACTATGTCCTTGGAACATCCTCTGGGAGTGGGAAAGGCAAATGGAACACACATTCCAAGGACAGGGGAGGGAAGGAGGAGCCTCTTTTGCCCCGGTCCCACTCATGGGTCAACTCATGGTCATGTCTTCTCAATGACCTTCACCAACACTACCAAATGTTTCTACATTTAATGGTTCCATTCTGCTATGCTTTTTGAGTGTTTGATATCTTCTTTGATTTTAATTTGCCACTTCTAATCTGTAGTGAAGCAGGAATCTGATCACTCTAGAATCAAAGCCTCTGGTTTCATTATTGTAGTTGGATTTGATTCCTGTTTTTTGAGACGCTGTTATATCTGCTTTAGTTTCACTCTCTCCCACCCCAATCTATTTCTTAGTAATTGAGAGGTTTATTATCTTTTTATGTGGGCAGAATTCTTAAGGAAACAACACAAAATTTCGTGTTTGTTACTTAAAGTACTAAATGAATGCCTCAAAAGTGATAATCACATAAGCCTTGCATTTCTATAGGTCATAACTGTACCTATGATTTCATTACACAAAATAGTTAAATGTAGTTGGCTGTCTGAGAGTTTGAGGCATTATTGTTTACCACATTACTTTCTTAGAGCTAACTTCTACTACTCAAAACACACATAACCAGAACCATGCTACAAGTTTGCAATAGAATGGTAGTGCATTTAATCTTCATAAATAGCCAAATTTCATCTTCCCCTTGAAGAAAGCATTGTAAATAGAAATATATGGTCTGGTATCTTTTTCCTGAAGAGTTTTTACATGCATCAAAGTTGCTATGTAAAAATGCAAAGTATGGATTCAAAGACTCAATCTAGTTCCACAACTAGAAATCCAAGATGTGTTCTGAAAAAATATTGAGGAAATTGAGTTATTTTGCTAATGAAAGACATTCGTCTTTAAAAGCAAGCTATTCACTTTATAATTGATGAGAAAACTTGAAAAACTTTTCATGGTGTATAGTACTTTTCATTTTAAGACCTTTAGACTTAAAAGTAGGTGCCATGGTTGATTTTAGAAAATTCCCACATCTCCAGAATTCTAATTATTATTCTTAGAGAAAGTTACTGAATGACAAATATGTTTTTTAGAAATCTTTAGCAAAAAATACATGAATCACTTTTTTCATAATAGTGCAGCCAGATTCATATTAGAACATTACATTATTCTGTGACTGTGATGCTGTGATTTATAATAAGAAATATATATTTGATCTTTGTCCCATTTCTGGCACAGAGTTCCTGAAACCCGTTGGAATTCCCTAATTGATCAAACTGATAAAGGTGTCACAAAGCTGTAATCACCAAAACTGTTTTTGTGCCAATACTATATTGACACATAGACCAATGGAATAGAATAGAAAACCCAGAATTGGACCCACAGATGTATGGCCAACTAATCTTTGACAGAGCAGGAAAGAGTATCCAGTGGAAAAAAGACAGTCTCTTTAGCAAATGGTGCTGGGAGAACTGGACAGCAACATGCAGAAGAATGAAACTAGACCACTTTCTTACACCATATACAAAAATAAACTCAAAATGGATGAAAGACCTAAATGTGAGACAGGAAACCATCAAAACCCCAGAAGAGAAAACAGGCAACAACCTCTTTGATCTTAACTTCAGCAACTTCTTATTCGACATGTCTCCAAAGGCAAGGGAGAACTGTTGGGACTTCATCAAGATAAAAAGCTGCACTGCAAAGGAAACAATCAACAAAACTAAAAGGCAACTGAGACAGAATGGGAGAAGATATTTGCAAAGACATATTGGATAAAGAGTTAGTATCTAAAATCTATAAAGACTGTATCAAACTCAATACCCAAAAAACAAATAATCCAGTGAAGAAATGGGTAGAAGACATGAATAGACACTTTTCCAAAAAAGACATCCAGATGGCCAACAGACACATGAAAAGCTGCTCAACATCACTCACCATAAGGGAAATACAAATCAAAACCACAATAAGATACCACCTCACACCAGTCAGAGTGGCTAAAGTTAACAACTCAGGACACATCAGATGTTGGCAAGGATGTAGAGAAATGGGAATGCTCTTGCACTGTTGGTGGGAATGTAAACTGGTACAGCCGCTCTGGGAAACAGTGTTAAAAATGGAATTACCCTATGACCCAACAGTAGTACTACTAAGAATTTATCCAAAGGACACAGACATGCTGATTCACAGGGGCACATGTACCCCAATGTTTATAGCAGCATTTTCAACAATAGGCAAATTATGGAAAGACCCCAAATGTCCATCAGCTGACAAATGGATAAAGAAGATGTGGTTTATATATACAATGGAATACTACTTAGCAATGAGAAAGAATGAAACCTTGCCATTTGCAACAACGTGGATGGAACTGGAGGATATTATGCTAAGTGAAATAAATCAGAGAAAGACATATCATATGTTTTCACTCATATGTAGAATGTGAGAAACTTAACAACACCATGGGGAAAAAAAAGGGGGGAAATAGTTTCAAACAGAGAGGGAGGAAAACCATAAGAGACTCTTAAATACAGAGAACAAACTGAGGGTTGATAGGGGGCTGGGGGAGAGCACTTGTTGGGATGAGCACTGGGTGTTGTATGTAAATGATGAATCATGGAAACCTACTCCCGAAGCCGAGAGCATGCTGTATACACTGTATGTTAGCTGACTTGACAGTAAATTAAATTTTTTAAAAAAGTGATAAAGGTGTCTTTTGTATGTTAATGTGGTAACTTTTGATCTGCACCTAAGGATGGTGAGTAGTTGCCTAGAGACACCATCTGATTAGAGTGTTGGAAATTCCAGTCCCACTCCCCAACCCCTACCCACCCCTTGGAAGGGGAGAGGGGCTGGGAAGTCGAATCAATCACCAGTGTCCAGTGATTTAATCAACCATGCCTATGCAATGAGTCTACCATAAAAATTCAAAAGGACAGGGTTCTGAGTGCTTCCAGGTTGGTGAACATGTGGAGATGCAGAGTCACATGTTTCAAGAGGGCTTGAAAGCTCTGCACCCTTTCCCCATGCTCTGTCCTAGGCTGATCTTCTACCTGGCTCTTATATCCTTCTATAATAAACCAGTGATCTAGTAAACAAAATATTCCCCTGACTTTAGTGAATCACTCTAGCAAATCATTAAAACCCAAAGAGGGGTTCATAGGAACCTCTGATGTACAGCTGGCCAGTCAGAACTATAGGTAACAAGCCAGACTTACAATTGACCTCTGAAGTGAAGGGCAGCCTTGTGGGACTGAGCCCTTTACCTGTGGAATATGATGCTATCTCCAGATAGGTAGTGTCAGAGTGGAGTTGAATTGTAGGACACTCAGTCTCAGTGGAATGCCTGGTAATGTGGGGGAACGCCCACACCCACACACTGGAATTGGGCAATCAGAACCTTTCACTGGTGTCAGAAGTGGGATTTATAGCTTGGTCCTGGTCATAAAACTGTTGTTTGGGAAGAGAAAAAAATGAAAGAGCAGAGCATGAATAATCTTGGTTTTTTGGATAGCCACGTGTGAAATCATGGTATGGGGTAGCAGCTGTGCTCTACTAAGTTACTAAGGGTAAAGTTATCAATGAAATCTAGAGGTGGATCCAGCTCCTGCAGAGTTGATTCACTGGATGCATAAGGCAATGCAAGCTAATAAGAAAAGGGAGAAATATCTGTTAAATAACAAAAATCCAAGTGACTAAATTTGAAGATCTACTTGGCTTTATTCCGTGACTCATGAATCAGGCAACATTCCATTTCTAACAAATACAAAGGAGCTCCAAGGACCTACACTAGATGGAAGGCTTTTGTAAGTGGAAGGAAGATGGGATAGGAAGGATCAGATTACCTCATCTTTCTTTGGGAAGTGAAAAAGGTCTATGTGGCAGATTGATTACCTCATTGGTGCTAACCAGAAAATTACAGACTGACAGTTAAGACTACATTCCTGGAGAAAGCTGAAACTGCAATTAGGTTAGGCCTTAAGCCTTGGTTTTGTGACATGGGCTTAGTACAAGTGACTTGTTTTTGGGCCTCTTGTTTCTTTTTAATATTTTCCCTCTTTTGATAATAGTTTAGAGAGATACAATAAAAATTTAAGGCATTAGCACTACTCTTTGCTATTACTTGCAGCTTTTCTTGGTTCGTGTGGTATCCATAAGTCATTGCATTTTTTGCTTATTCCCTGTGATATACATAGGTCATGGCTTTAGATTCACAACCTGTAAGTTGGTTATTCTATTCATTCCTTTTATGATGTCCCAGTATTAGGGAGATCATTTTCTTGGTGGTTAGCAGCTGCAAACATGCATGTAAAGCGTTTGAGAGAGTACAATATATGAGGGAGTTATTTTGATTATGTTCAGGATAATTACCAGTGTTTGGAGCGCACTTTGGAATATGATACCCAAGATCCAAACCAATCAAACTCAAATAAATCAAAGAAAGACCCTGATGAAGGAGTCACCCTTTAAGCCTAGTGCCTTGCTCAGATCTTATGTAACTAAAAGATGTTAAGAATATCCTATCTCCAAGAGCAACTTTGGCCAGAAAGTGTAAAGATTTTTCTTGGGCAGCTATTGTCTTGTCAGTGGATTATGCAATATCTTAAAGAGTTAAAGAGAGATTTCTAATCATAGGCTCATTTACATTTACTCCAACCATGGAAGTAGGGCCCTGCCAAAGGAAGAGAATTCTAAATCATGAAAGCCTCATGGTAGTTCCTTTCTTTTCTTCTTTTGGTTTTTTTTGTTTGTTTGTTTTTAATTTTTTTAATCATTTTATTTTGTTTTGTCTTGTTTTGTTTCATCACAAGAAGTGTACTCTTTAATCCTCATGCCCTATCTCCTCTGTTCCCCCACCACTTCCCTCTGGTAACCATCAGTTTGTTCTCTATAGTTAAGAGTCGTTTCTTGGTTTGTCTCTTTTTTCCTTTGCTTGTTTATTTTGTTTCTTAAATTCCACACATGATGACATCATATGGTATTCCCCCCCCCGCTGGCTTATTTCATTAGCATTATACTCTCTAGCTCTATCCATGTTGTTGCAAACAGAAAGATTTCTTTCTTTTTTATTGCTAAATAATATTCCATTGTATGTATGTGTGTGTGTGTGTGTGTGTGTGTATATATATGTATATATATATATATACACACCATATCTTCTTTATCCATTCATCTACCAGTGGACATTTGGGCTGCTTCCATGCTTCGGCTATTGTAAATAATGCTGCAGTAAACATAGGGGTACATGTATCCCTTTGAATTAGTGTTTTTGTATTTTGGTGGGTAAATACCCATAGTGTGATTACTGGATCATAGGGTAGTTCTATATTTAACATTTTTAGGAACCTCCACAATGTTTTCCACAATGGCTGCACCAATTTGCATTCCCACCAACTGTGCAAGAGGGTTACTTTTTCTCTGCATCCTTGCCAACACTTGCTGTTTCTTATGTTTTTGATTTTAGCCATTCTGACAGGTGTAAGATGATATCTCATTGTAGTTTTGATTTGCATTTCTCTAATGATGTGTGATGTTGAGCATCTTTTCATGTGTCTGTTGGCCATCTGTCTTTGGAGAAATGTCTGTTCATGTCTTCTGCCTATTTTTTAGTTGTCTGTTTTTTGGATGTTGAGTTGCAGGAGTTCTTTATAGATTTTGAATTCTAACCCTTTATCGGATATGTCATTTGCAAATGTCTTCTCCCATTCCATGGGTTGTCTTTTAGTTATATTGATTGTTTCCTTTGCTGTGCAGAAGCTTTTAAGTTTGCTGTGGTCCCAGCAACTTTTATTGCTTTTATTTCCCTTGCCTCAAGGGGCATATCTAGAAAAGTGTTTCTATGGCCAGTGTCAGAGAGATTATTGCCTGTGCTTTCTTCAAGAAATTTTATGGTTTCAGGTCTCACATACAGGTCTTTAATCCATTTTGAGTTTATTTTTGTGTATGGCCAAAGTCGTCCAGTTACATTCTTTTGCATGTGGCAATCCAGTTTTCTCAACACCATTTGTTAAAGAGACTGACTTTTTCCCATTGGATATTGTTTCCTGCTTTTTCAAAGATTAATTGACCATATAATTATGGGTTTATTTCTGGGTTTTCTGTTGTATTCCATGGATCTATGTGTCTTTTTATGCCAGTAACATACTATTTGAATTATTACTGCATTGTAATATAACTTGAAATCTGGAATTGCAGTGCCTCCAGTTTTTCTTTTTTTTTTTTTTAATTTTTTTTTCAACGTTTATTTATTTTTGGGACAGAGAGAGACAGAGCATGAACGGGCGAGGGGCAGAGAGAGAGGGAGACACAGAATCGGAAACAGGCTCCAGGCTCTGAGCCATCAGCCCAGAGCCCGACGCGGGGCTCGAACTCACGGACCGCGAGATCGTGACCTGGCTGAAGTCGGACGCTTAACCGACTGCGCCACCCAGGCGCCCCTAGTTTTTCTTTTTGAAGATTGCTTTAGCTTTTTGGTTTTTTTTGTGTGTGTGGTTTCATACAAATTTTAGGATTGTTTATTCTAGTTCTGTGAAAAATAGTCTTGATATTTTGATAGGGATTGCATTAAATGCATAGGTTGCTTGGAGTAGTATAGACATTTTAACAATATTCTTCCAATTCATGAGCATGGGATATCTATTTCTTTGTCATCTTCAGTTTCTTTCATCAATGTTTTCAGAGTACAGGTCTTTCACCTCTTTGGTTAAGTTTTTCCTATATATTTTGTTATTTTTGGTGAAACTGTAAATGGGATTGTTTTCTTAATTTCTCTTTCTGCTGTTTCATTATTAATGTATAGAAATGCAACAGATTTCTGTACTTTGATTTTGTATCCTGTGACCTTACTGAATTCATTCATCAGTTCTAGTAGCTTTTTGGTGGAGTCTTTAGGGTTTTCTATATATAGTATCATGTTATCTGCAAATAGTGAGAGTTTTACTTTTTTCTTACCAATGTGGATGCCTTTTATTTCTTTATGTTATCTAATTTCTGTGGCTAGAATTTCCAGTACTATGTTGAATAAAAGTGGATATCCTTGTCTTGTTCCTGACCTTAGGGGAAAAGCTCTAGTTTTTCCCCATTGAGTATGATGTTAGCTGTGGGTTTTTCATATAAGGCCTTTTTTGTGTTGAGATATTGTCTTTTTCATGGTTTGCTCATTTTCTTTAATAGTATATTTAGATTTCTTAACTACTTTGCAGAGCGTTTTCATTCTGAATGGATGTTGTTCTTTGCCAAATGCTTTCTCTGCATTTATTGAAGTGATCATATGATTTTTTATCCTTTCTCTTATTGATGTGATATATCATATTGATTGTTTTGTGAATATTGAACCACCCTTGCATCCCAGGAATAAATCCTACTTGATAGTGGTGTATATTTTTAAAATATATTTTTGAATTCAGTTTGCTAATATTTTGTTGAGGATTTTTGCATGTATACTCATGAGAGATATTGGCCTGTAGTTCGTTCTGTTCTGTTCTGTTCTTTTCTTTTCTTTTCTTTCTTCCTTTCTGTCTTTCTCTCTTCTTTCTTTCTTTCTTTCTTTCTTTGTGGTGTTTTTATCTGGTTTTGGTATCAGGGTAATATTGGTTTCATGCAATAAATTTGAAAGTTTCCTTCCTCTTGTATTTTTTGGAGTAGTTTGAGACGTATGGGTATTAACTCTAAATGTTTGGTAGAATTTGCCTGTGAAGCCATCTGGTCTTGGACTTTTGTTTTTGGAGAATTTTTTGATTGCCGATTCAATTTCATTGCTGGTGATTGGTCTGTTTAAAATTTCTATTTCCTACTACATTAGTTTTGGTAGCTTATAAGTTTCTAGGAATTTATCCATTTTTTCTAAGTTGCCCAATTTGTTGGCATATAAGCTTCCGTAATATTCTCCTATAATTGTATTTCTGTGGTGTTTGTTATTTCTCCTCTTATATTAGTAATTTTTTTTATTTGGGCCCCCTTTTTTTCTTAGTGAGTCTTTCTAGAGGTTTATGAATTTTGTTGATCTTTTCAAAGAACAGTCTCCTGATTTTATTTGATTAGTGTTCTAATGTTTTTAGATTTTTGCTTTTTTTTATTTCCTTTCCTTTGCTGGGTTTGAGTTTTATATGTTGTTCTTGTTCTAGCTCCTTTAGGTGTATAGTTAGATTGTTTATTTAAGACTTTTCTTGCTTCTTGAGATACGTCTCTGTTGCTATACAGTTCTCTCCCAGAACTACTTTTGCTGTGTCCCAAAGGTTTTGAACCATTATGTTTTCATTTTCATTTGTTTCCATGTACTTTTTTATTTCTTTTATTTGCTGATTGACCCATTCATTGTTTAGTTGCATGTTATTTAGCCTCCATGTATTTGTGGTCTTTCCAGATTTTTTCTTGTGCTTGACTTCTAGTTTCATATGTTATGGTCAGAAATGCCATGGTATGGCTTAGATCTTTTTGAATTTGTTGAGGCTTTTTTTTATGGACTTATATGTGATCTATTCTGGAGAATGTTCCATGTGCATTTGAAAAGAATGTGTATTCTGCTGCTTTAGGATGGAATGTTTTGAATATGTCTGTTAAATCCATCTGTTTCAGTGTCTTATTCAAAGCCATTGTTTCCTTGTTGATTTTCTGATTAGATGATCTGTCAATTGATGTGTGGTGTTAAGCCCCCTACTATTGTATTACTGATTAGTTCGTTTATGTTTGTTATTAACTGTTTTATGTATTTGGGTGCTTTCAAGCTGGAAGCATAAATATTTACAATTGTTATATCTTCTTGTTGAATTATCCCCTTTATTATTACATAATGTCCTTCTTTGTCTCTTGTTACAGTCATTGTTTTAAAGTCTTTTGTCTGATATAAGTATTGCTACTCTGGCTTTCTTTTGACATCTATTTGCATAATGTTTCTTCATCCCCTCACTTTCAATCTGCAGGTGTCTTTGAGTCTAAAATAAGTTACTTATAAGCAGCATATAAATGGATCTTGTTTTTTAATCCATTCTGTCACTCTATGTCTTTTGATTGGAATGTTTAGTCCATTTACATTCAAAGTAATTATTGACCAATATGTATTTATCGCTATTTTATTGCTTGTTTTGTGGTTGTTTCTGAAGATTTTCTCTGATCCTTTGTTGTCTTTTTCATGGTTTGCTCATTTTCTTTAGTAATCTATTTAGATTTCTTTCTCTTTATTCTTTGTGTATTTATTCGTAGTTTTTGATTTGTGGTTACATTAGGTTTATATATGACCTTTTTTGCATATAGCAATCTATATTAAGTTGATGGTTAAGTTTGAACCCAATCTTTACTTCTCTCCTACCCACATTTTATGTATATGGTGTCATATTTTACATCCTTTTATTTTGTGAGTTCCTTGATTGCCTTTTTTTAATAGAAATATTCATTTTTACTGCTGTTGTTTCTCCTACCTTCATACTCTCCCTTTTGGTCTTCCTCTTTAATATTTCTGGCAGGGCTGGTTTAATTCTCATGAACTCCTTTAGTTTTAGTCTGTCTGAGAAACTGTGTCTCTTTTTCTATTCTGAATGAAAACCTTGTTAGATAAAATATTCTTGGCTGCAGGTTTTCCCCTTTCACCATTTTGAATATATCATGCCACTCCTTTCTGGCTTGGAAAGTTTCTGCTTAAAAATCTGCCGATAGGCTTATGTGTTTCCTTTGTATGTAATTGTCTTCTTTTGCTGCTTTTTGTTTGTTTCAAGTTTTTATTTAAATTCTAGTTAGTTGATACATAGTGTAATATTAGTTTCAGGACTAGAATTTAGTGATTCATCACTTACATATAACACCCAGTGCTCATCACTAGTGTCCTCCTTAACACCCATCACCCATTTAACTCATCCCCTGACCATCTCCCCTCCAGCAACCCTCAGTTTGTTCTCTATAGTTCAGAGTTTGTTTTGCTGCTTTTAATATTTTTATCACTGTGTTTTGCCATTTTAATTACAATATGTCTTTTATGCTTTTGTTGATTTTGTTGGGGTTCTCTATACCTCCTGGATCTGGATATCTGTTTCCTTCTCCAGATTAGGGAAGTTTTCAGCTATTATTTCTTCAAATAAATTCTCTGCTTCCTTTTCTCTCTCTTCTTCTGGGACTCCTATAGTACAAATGTTACTGTGTTTGATAGAGTCACTGAGGTCCCTAAGTCTGTTCTTGTTTTGCATAATTCTTTTTTTTTCTCTCCTTTATTCAGTTTGACTTTTTTCTAGGTCATTAATTCGTTTTTCTGCTTCTTCTAGCCTGCTTTTCATTTCATCAAGCGTGTTTCTCATTTTGTTTATTGAGCTCTTTATCTCTGCTATGTTATTCCTTCTTTTCATGTAATAGTCTCACTGGTATCCTCAACTCTTTTCTCAAGTTCAGTGAGTATCCTTATAACCATTGCTTTAAATTCTCCATCAGGCATGTTATTTATATCTGTTTCGCTTAGATCTCTGGCTATGGCCTTGTCTTTTTCTTTCAGTTGGTACAAATTCCTCTGTCTTCTCATTTTGTCTAAGTCTCTGTACCTGTTTCTTTGTGTTAGGAAAGTCAGCTACATCTCCTGCTCTTGAGGGCAATGGCTTTATGAAGAAAAGGTCCTGTAGTGCCCTTCAGGGTAGTGTCCCCAGAGCTTGGCACTTCCTAGAGTGTCGCCAGTGTGTGCTGCATGCTCTCTTTGTTGTGTCTTGGCCACTTTATCCTTCAGGCCAGTCATCTGTAGAGGCTCTCTCTTTGCCTGTTGTGGACATTTGATTTCTGGCCTGAATGTGGTGTGTTTTAAGTAGGTGTGCTCTAGTCAGCTTGTGAAATGAGATGTGTCACGAGAACCAAGGCTTGGCAAAACTCTCAAGTTGGGAGATGCAGTCTTGGCAGGGGTTTGGGCTGGTCTTCTGGGGGAGGGGCCTGCCAAGCAGGGACTGAGATAAGCATGACGAGGAAGGGTAGTTCCACCATAGCAAAGCGGGGTGGGGGTGGGGGCAGAGGGAGGCTTGGTGCAAGCAAGTTACATAACAAGTGTCTACGCTGTGCTTCTGCTGAGGTGTGGGGGAGGGAAATGGTGCCTGCCAGTTCCTTTGTTCCAGGAGGGGTCTCTCCATGAACACTGCTTCTTTGGGACATGCTCCAAGATGAGCAAATAACCTCCCCACTGTGTGCCTTAGGCTGTCTTCAGATCGCTGTTTCCATGCTGTACATCTGTAGGTTCCTTGCCCTGCCTACTGTCCAAGAGTAGCCCCAGTGTCCTCCAAGCTCTCCCAAAGCCAAGGATGCTGACCTTTAAAACTCTAGGCTTTAAGCCCTGCTGGTTGCAAGAACTCACAAAATTCTGGCCCTCTCACTTTCCAAGACAATTGCTATGGAGATTCATTTTCCATTTGTGCTCCCATGTGTTAGTCTGTGTCTTGCACATCTCTGTGACTGTTGTTCCCTCCCTAGAGAAGCAGCCACAATCTGTTTCTCTCCTAAATCACATCTCCACACTTCCTACCTTCTTCGATGTAGGCTCTTCTCTACCTTTAGTTGTGGAGTTTGTTCTGCCAGTCTTCAGATTGGTTTCTGGGATATTTAGGATGACTTGATAGTTATCTAGTTGTATTCATGGAATGAGGTGAGCTTAGGGTCCTTATTCTCTGCTGCCATTTTCCCTTTCTGTCCCCTTTATTATTATATAGTGCCTTCCTTTATCTCTCATTACAGTCTGTTTTAAAGTCTGTTTTGTCCAATATAAGAATTGTTACCCTGGCTTTCTTTTGGCATCCATTTGCATGATGGTTTCTTCATCTCCTCACTTTCTATCTGCAGGTGTCTTTTGGTCTAAAATGAATCCTTTGTAGGCAGCGTATAGATGGGTCTTGGTTTTTTCTCCATTCTGTTACCCTATGTCTTGGAGCATTCATAGTAATTAGTGATTGATATGTGTTTATTACTATTTTGACTTGTTCTGTGGTTGTTTTTATAGATTTTTTTCTGAGCCTTTCTTGTTTGCCTTCTTGGTTCATTGGCTTTCTTTAGTGATATCCTTGGATCCATTTTTCTCTATTCTTTGCATATATATTACTGGTTTTTGATGTGTGGTTACCATTAAGTTTGTATATAACATCTTCAGCATATAGCAGTCTATGTTAACTTGATGGTCGCTTAAGTTTGAACCCATTCTTTACTCTTCTCCCTCCCACATTTTAGGCATATGTCGTCATATTTTACATTCTTTTATTTTATGAGGGTTTTTTTTGCTAATTTTTACAGAAATAATTATTTTTACCGCTTTTATATTTTTCACTTTTTATACTTACACTTATGGTCTTTCCATTCCACTCAAAGAGTTCCCTTTAATATTTCTTGCAGGCTGTCTTAGTGGTCATGAACTCCTTTAGTTTTTGTTTGTCTGAGAAACTCTTATCTATTTTTCTATTCTGAATTAAAGAAAGAGTATTCTTGGCTTTTTCCCTTTCAACACTTTAAATATATCATGCCACTCCCTTCTAGCCTACAGTTGTTGCTGAAGAATTTACTGATGTCCGTATGGGGTTTCCCTTGTATGTAACTTCTTCTCTTGGTGCTTTAAAATTTTTTTATCGCTACTTTTTGCCATTTTAGTTACTCTTTGTCTTGGTGTTGAGCTCCTTGGGTTGAATTTTTTTCTCTTGGGTTGAATTTGGGGAGGATCTCTGAGCCTCCTGGATGTGGATATATGTTTCCTCCCCCAGATTAGGGAAGTTTTCAGCTATTTCTTCAAATAAATTTTCTGTTCCTTTATCCCTCTCTTCTTCTACTGAGATCCTGATAATGCAGATGTTACTATACTTTATGGAGTCACTGAGTTCCCGAAGACTTCTCAATTTCCATATTTTTCCCCTTTCCTTTGTTCTGCTTGGTTACTTTCCATTACTCTGTCTTCTGGGTCATTATTTTGTTGTTGTTCTTCGTCTAGCCTATTTATTCCATCAAGTGTATTCTTAATTTCCTTTATTGTGTTCTTGATCTCTGATGGGTTCTTTTTTATCTCTCTGTTAAGTGTCTCACTGATGTCCTCCACTCTGTTTTTCAGTCCAGCAAAGGTCATTACTTTAAATTCTCTATCAGGCATATTACATCTGTTTCATTTTGGTCTCTTGTTGTGGTTTGGCCTTGTTCTTCCACTTGGGAGATGTTTCTCTGTCTCCTCATTTTGCCAGGCTTTCTGTGTTTGTTTCTCTGTGTTAGGAAAGTCATCTACTTCTCTTGCTCTTAATGATAATAGCTTTATGAAGAAGAGGTCCTGTAGTGCCCTGCAGTGCAGTTTTCCCTGTTACCCAGGGCCTGGCACTTCAGTGGGTGTCTTCAGTGTGTTGTGTGTGCTTTGCTGTTGAGTCTTGGCCTCTTTTTTTCTTCAGTCCAGTTGCCTGCAGAGGCTCTCTTTGCCTATCGTGGATAGCAAAGTGTGTGGGGTCTGCTTGCAAACTAGACCTATCCCTGCCATTGCCAGAATTGAGGTTCCACAAATATCCTAAGTCAGGAGGTGTGGTGTGGGCAGGATTTGTGCTGGTCTTCTGGAGGAGGGGCCCACAGTGCTGGGACTCAGGTGAGCATGACTGGGAAGGGTGGATCCAAGGAAGCACAGGGAGGCAGGGCTTGGTACAAGCAAGTTAGGGTAACCAGTGTTGGGGCTGTGCTTGTTCCCACAGGTGGATGTTTATGCTGGGCAACAGGGGAGAAAAATGGCACCTGCCCGCTCCTTTGTTTCTGGAGGGTTCTCTCCATGATCCCTGTCTCTCAGGCCACGTTCTGAGATTAACGCATCATTCTCCTTCCTGTCTGCCCCCAGTGTTTTTCCAACTGCTACTTCTACACTCTATCTGCATGGGCTATTTGCAGGGACTCGGTTTCCTAACACTTCCAAGCTCTCCTAGAGCTGAGCCCACTGATTTTTAAAATTCCAGGCTTTAAGTCCCACTGGTTTAGAAAACTCATGGAATTCAGCCCCTCTCACGTTCAAAGGCAAGTATTACAGAGATTCGTCCTCCCCATTTGTGAGCTCCCTGGAGCAAAAGTCTGTTTTCTGCCTTCCATCACACCACCAGCTCCCTCCCTACTGCAGATGGCCACAGTCCACTTTGCTCCCAGACTGCATCTTCACCCTTCCTATCTTCTTTGTTATCTCTTCCCTGCCTTTTAGTTGTGGAGTTTGTTCTGCCAATTTTCGGGTTGTTTCCTGGGTTATTTACGCTAATATGGGTATTATCCACTTGTGTCTGTTGGAGGAGGTGAGCTTAGGGTCCTCTTACTCTGCCATTTTCCCAGGCAATCTGATAATTCCTTTCTAACTTGACAGTGTTAATTCAGGGAGATTGACCAATGAGGTATAACGGTTAGGAGTATAATTGGATAACCTAAGAGGCATTGCCCTGTTATGCAACAGCCATCTAAGCATTCATAGGCCCAAGGAGAGTGATAACCACCACAAAGATAAACCCTGTTGGAAGGATTGGGCAAACCACTTCCATTAAGGTGGCACTGTTAATGGATTCATTCACAAGGATTGTTGCATTTGCCCATTCAAGCCAGGATCAGTTGGGTTTTCTCCTAACTTGAAATGAAAAGTTGTTCTAAATTCCAGAGGTTGTCCCCCTTGGCAATGACCTGGATGATACGATGATGGTGTTGTCTTTTCAGATCAATGCCAAAGAAAGGAAAGTATGTTTAATTAAAATATGAAGTCTTGATCTTGTGTCTCTGGAGGAAGTAGTCTACCTCCCTGTAGGCTACTTCTCTTCCTAGTTGGAGTCTGGTCCCCAACTCCCAACTATCTGGACCAGATATCAAGTGCAGCCTTCTTTAGTTTTGAGATGTGTATCTAAGTTTCAGGTGCCTGAAATTTTATTGTCATCTTGGTAGTGAGAAGGACCTTCTAAGGAGATTCAAGGACAATCTTTGTTCTTAGCAATTACAAATCAAGAGGGTGAGAGGAAAATTGGAAACATTAGTTTGGTGAAACTTGGTAATCAGATATTTGAGGAAACCACAAAAAATTCAGGATCCAGTCTAGTTTACAGGTATATAAGAGAATGTCAAAGACAAGTAACAGGATCATAATCTAATATAGACAAAGGTGCAAATAAAATTTTGTCTCGGCTGTTGCCCCCATTTTTTTACCAAAGATAATCATCATAAAACTAATTTGTTTTTGCATTAAACTTGGCCTGATTGTAGAAGTACAGCAGGAATAGTGATTGGCCATACAAGCTCTTCCTAACACAGCTTTGCTGGAATCTCTAAGCAAGGTACACAGGTTGATTTTCTAACAAGCTTTAGTGGTTCCACAAAGTCAACCTTAGTTTCCCTAAAACTGTCGTCATATTTGAGTCTATACCCATCTGTCTCAAATATGACATTCCAGTTAAGGCCTTGGTACCATAACCTTGTGTTTCCAATTGTGTCCTGTTACAAGAACAGATTCTTACTGAACTTACATAACTAACTGTTTTGTCAGGAAAAGAACACTCAAGATTTCCAAATTCCAGAAGGATCAGGGAGGAAGTAAAAGTAAATATTTCATCCTTGTTTACAAAGGTATGCTTTTACCAAATTGTGTGTCATTGATAGCTTAACATAAAAAGTTTTCTTAAATCTGGAAAGACAGCACATTAAAGAACCAGCACTCTTTCAGACAAAAAGTTATAAAAATGATAATTGTCCTCTTCAGTTCTTTCAGCCCCATGTAATTAATTCTTATTATTCTTGAATCCAGTTTTTTCAGTTGTTCTGGAAATTCTTACCCCAAGTTTATGATCTTAAAGTTATCAGAAACATGTGCTTGTCAAAAATCCTTTTCTTGAATCTTCTTGAAGATAAAGTACTTTTGCAAAGAACACTTTTGCAAAACATCAGAGTAAAACAGTAACTGTAAATGACCAAAAGACTTAAAAATTCCCATTGTTAAAGATATGTTGAGAGTTCATTATAATGGAATTGACAAGGAAATTTAGTGATTTCTATAACATACAACATTTTAAAAAGAATTATGTCTAATTATCATTATACTAAGACATTTCAGATTTCTAGGAATTTCACCTAATTTTGTAACACATAGTAGTAATATATATCTACACAAATATAATCTAAGAAGGTTTGGCATCACTTATTTGACAGTGCTTCCCATGTAACTTAACATATCAAACAAGCCTAATTAATTCAATATCTCTCTTTTTGTAAGGAGAGTGAACAAATCTTTTGAGATGTTCCAGGACCCTCTGGAAATTCCAAAGTTAATTTGAGGTCAAAAAGCCTTTATTTAAAATTTGATGTGGGGAAAGTTTGTCAAAAATATTAAAAGATTTTAGGATACTTGGTCAGATAGTAGCATAGGTCGCTGTGAAACAATACTTAGTTATCCATTTAACAATAGTGACAATTAAAAAAGATAGTGACAATTGAAGGCTTTACAGGCAAATACAGAAAGTTAAATAGTTGTTTAAAAAAAAACCCCACAAAACCTTAGCTTTTTTAATAGAACAGATTCATCTTTGTTAAATAATCAAAGACCTGATAATGAAGATAAAATGAAGCAAGGGAAATGATTTTGATAAAACAGAAAGTCTTTGCTTTCTACAAAGATTACTTAAAAAGGGAAATAGGAGCACCTGGGTGGCTCAGTCGGTTAAGCATCCCACTTTGGCTTCAGGTCACAATGTCGCCGTTCAGGGAGTTCAAGCCCTGCTTTGGGGCTCTGTGCTGACAGCTCAGAGCCTGGAGTCTGCTTTGGATTCTGTGTCTCCATCTCTCTCTGCCCCTCTCCCACTTGTGCTCTGCCTCTCTGTCTCAAAAATAAACATTAAAAAAAATTTAAATAAAGGTAAATAAAATTCTTTATAGCCTCTTATCAAGAGCAACCCAGTAGTCCATGAATACTTTGTCTTTTTAACAGAGAGAAAAGCCAAATTTTGCACCAGCTTACTTTTGATACTGAAATTTTAATATTAGCCAGTCCTGACCACTAAAAATTTCTTTTCCTTATCATTTCTATTAATTTTAATTACATATATTAGAATATTCACCCTAAAAATCCTTAATTTAGTGAAAATAAAGAAGTAAACAATCATGAACTTTTAGCATTCTATGACTTGACAAATATTAAAAAAAAAATTTGTTTAACGTTAATTCATTTTTTGAGAGACAGAGTGTGAGCAGGGAAGGGGCAGAGAGAGAGGGAGACACAGAATCCAAAGCAGGCTCCAGACTCCAGCCCCGAGCTGTCAGCACAGAACTCTATGCGGGGCTCAAGCCCACGAGCCGGGAGATCATGACCTGAACTGAAGCCAGACGCTTAACGAACTGAGCCATTCAGGTGCCCCTGGCTTGGCAAATATTTAAATACTCTTTATAACTTTTAGAAACATACTTTTCAGTATTTTATCTTACTTGGAATGATCTGGATGGATATTTAATGAGTTGAACTTAACTCACCATTTAACTTAGCAAAATTTTAAGATTTAAGGTTACCAAAAGATTTGGGAAAACTACGTAAAAAGTTCACCTCAAACATTTTTGTCCTACTTACATCTATTTAATTTACTTATTCTTAATAATTATATTTAGGTTACCTACAAAAGCTTGATGAGACATTACATAAAGTCAGCTATTCATCCCAAGCTATTTTTCTTGCTGACAGATTTCGTGAGGAATAACATGAATGTATTTGACTAGTAAACCCAGTTAGAATGGACGTTGTGTGTCTGCATTATATTTAATGCTGATAACTCTGAAGACGTCTATTTTCAGTAAACCAAACTTAAACCAGCTTTTATTTGCCAAAGATTATCCCAGATCATGTGAACTTGAAAAATTGTTGGGTTAATTTCCTTTTTTTTGAAATTTTTGTGTATACTTAATTCATATACGCACTTGATTTTCCCTGAGCCAATTAAATATAGCTCTTTTACAAATTAATTTTAGTATCATCCAGAGTTAGAAAATACTGCATCTACAACATAGATACAGATATAGGTATAGATATAGATACACACAAACATAGGGATCTTATTGCTTCTGTACACTTAAGATTTCCTATTAGCCCAAGTTCCAAATGACCTTTCCCTCTTTTGTTTTTCTTATGATAAGAATTACTTCCCTAAAATAATAACAGTAATAATAACAGTAATAATAACCTCCCTGACATTCATAATTGAACATTTACATCTCAATGGCACAGGGAAGAATGCAGGTTACAACCCTTTAAGATAAATAGGGGAGGTTTGGGGTTTGGTGAAAAAGAAATGGGTGAATTTGAACTGCCTTTAGAGGTACATTTCTAGTTTTGCAAGGATTATAAGATAAAGATAGTTGCTTCTAATTCCTCAAAGGATTGGGTTGACACTTAAAAGATCTCGTAAGTTGACCCACCCATCTAAGTCCTTTATCTTCAATTTGCTTAGGGGAGAAGTCCTAAAAAAAAAGTTCATATCAGGCCCTGAATATCAGCTTCTAATTTACCCATTTTTTGACTAGAGAGCTATTTTTAAATTTCTTTTAATTTAAATATATTGTCAGTTTCCAGCCAGGACAAACAATAAATATTACTGGCAGTATTGACAACCTCTTAGACTTATGAGGTGTCCCCAGAGAGGATGCAAAAGATATTTTTTTTTCCTTTTTCTGCCTTGTACTGTAGGCAGTTTTTGCTAGTTTTTCCAGGATCCCATCTATAGGTTCTGAGCAGTATTTAAAGTGGAGAGTATAGCTCCAGTATTTATCAGAATTTGGCAAGGTTTTTATTAATTATTTTTAATTTATTTTGAGAGAGAGAGCATAAGTGGGGGAGGGACATAGAGGAAGAGAGAGAGAATCCCAGGCAGGCTCCACACTGTCAAAACAGAGCCCCATGTGGGACTTGAACTCACTAACTTAAGATCATGACCTGAGCCAAAATCAAGAGTCGGATACTTAATGGACTGAGCCACCCAGGCACCTTAGTTCTTATTAATTTTTAATTTCAGTTTTACTTTGGCTGTTTGAGGGATTTTCTGGTAAACTGCTACATTATTCCCCTTGAGTCTCATCAACTTTGGGTAGGGCCCATATGGGGGCCTACCTTGGAAGGTAGACATGGACCATTAATTAGGTGGTTTTGATGCAGGCAGGCCAGGTTGAGGACCCAGAGACGGTCCTCTAGGACCAGCAAAGAGGGTTGTTGGCTTTGCACAGGGTGGAAATCAAACATGAGCCAGCAGGAAATGAGAGAAGTTTATTGAAGATCTAGAGAGAGCCGATACAGATGGAAGGTCTGAGAGGCTCGGAAAAGAAAAGGAGAATGAGTCTCGTATTTGCCTCGGGTCTGGGATTTTTATTAAGGTTGGTCATCTAGTGTATGTGTCCTCTCATGCATCCAGGAACTGGTTGAACAAAGATAGGTGCTCAGGTGTCCTCAGTAAGTCATTTATGCCCTGGAGCCAGGAGTCTTGGTGCCAAGGTATCTGGAGTCAGTGGTCTTAGAAGTTCATGATGACCTTGCCTGGTCACTCTTTAGATGTTATCTATTGTGCTGGAAGACTCAAAGAGATCATTGACCTTTACAAGGCACGAATTTACATTAAGGCACAAATAAGGTTAGAGGACAGAAGATCTGAAGCGGGCTCTGTGCTGACAGCAGAGAGGCTGATGCAGAGCTCGATCATGAACTGTGAGATCATGACCTGAGCTGAAGTCAGACACTTAACCGAATGAGCCACCCAGGTGTCCCCAAGAATACAATTTTTTAAATAATTTATTTGTTTAGCTAACCTTTGGGTCAGTTGGATCCAAACTAGTATCTGAAAGGGATATGCTGCTGGGTTGGAATTGTGTGATTTTACAGTGTACTTCATTGCACAGAAATTTTCTTGAAGTTGGTGTGTGAACTAGTGTCAGTCTAATCCATTCCATGATCAACTGATCTGAACATGGAAGTCTTTGAGTTTGGTGATGAGCACTTCACAGTTTTTAAATGCTTTGCCCTGTGCCCACCAATTTTGTGAGTTTTGTTTTGTTTACTTGTGACATTCCCATTTAACAGTAGCCTTTATGTAAAACAAAATCTTATGCTCCTGATCCCTCACCCTGGATCCAGTCTAGCTTAAGTCAGACCCAGCCCAATTCTGATTTCAGTCTGGTTTTTAAGTTGGACCCAGTCCAATTCTAGCCAGTAACCACCAAGTTTTCAGTGTGGAATCTGGGGATTAGGGAAAGAATTGAACCAGCAGACCTCAACAATTGGGAACTTTGAACTGGGGGCTCTACATGGATGGAGAGCTGCATGCTGTCACTAACAGTTCCCATGTGGATCTCAGGACAGAATTAAGAGCTAGAGATTTTCCACTCAAAAACCTGGGGATTGTGGTCTGAAAGGCTAGGGGCTTAACTCTGGGCAGAACCATCTGCCATTTTAAGTTGACTTGCCCAGTGATGGAAAGCCAATTAGATCTGAAGGTCAAGGCCAAGAGAGGATCTCAGAGCCTAGAAGAACTTACCCTTGGCCCTCAGAAACACCAAGAACTCTAAAAGGGGTTCACAGGGACTACTTTATGTTTCTCATTTTTCTGAATAATGTTATTAGCAGTTTGCTTTGGATACTATTACTGCCACCATATCTGTTAAATAACAAAAGTCCTCCTGAGTAAATTTGAAGATCTAATTGGCTTTATTCAATGATTTGTTAATTGGGCAGCATCCCATCTAGCAAATAGAAAGGAGCTCCAAGGAGCTGGGTACTCCTTCTAACTAGGTGGAAGGCTTTTATGCGTGGGAAGGGATAAGGAGAGAGCAGATTACCTTCTTTTCTTTTGAGGGATGGAAAGGGTTTATGTGGCAGATTACCTCACCGGTACTGACCAGAAAATTTTACACTGAGTGTTACATTTCTGGAGAAGGCTTTGAAACTGCAACTAGGTTAGGTTTTAAGCCTTGGTTTGGTGATGTGGGCTTAGCACAAATGACTTGCTTTTGGACCTCTTATGTTTATTATTATTTTTAACATATACAATCTTTTGGCTATTGTTATCTATAATAGCAAAAATGAAATTAACAGCAAGTGCTGGGTAGAGCATTGATGGTAAACCAAGCTCATATTTGGCTCTGTGCCCTGGCCACTTGCCTAAAAGACACTGAGAGAAGAAAAAAATTATTCAGGAGCAATAGAAAGTACCTCTAGGACCTGTGGTCACCAGGAAGGCAGTCAGTGCATGGAGAGTGTAACCAAACCCATTTGTCTGATGTTCAGCAAAGCCAATCACTGAGACATTGAGTACACAGCAAGGGAAGAGTTTATTTGGGAGACAGACAAATGAGGTGATGGGAGGGCAACCTCAAATCCACAACCCACCAAAGGGTTGGGGTTTGAAGTATTTAAGGATAAGGTCAGGATGTGGAATATGCTGATTAAATATAGGGGAAAAGGATGGTGTTCTCGTTTCTGAGCATGTGCATTCAGGAATCCTGTCTCTTCCTGGGACATATGTCCAAATTATGGCGGCATAAGTGTGACTAACAGAGGGGTAGAGATCTTGGGATGTGTCATCACAGAGGTTCCTTTCATTCACTCTTGGTCCCTTCTGTGCAACTGCAAGAATTATTTCTGGTTTGCTCCAGTCTTAGCTAGTCTCATTAGTCAACTTCTGCAAAAACAGGTTCATAAATCGATCAAGTTAGCCAAAGTTTCTTTAAGGTAGAAAGGTCAAGCATTTGTTAATGTGTAGGTTTTCAGAGGATAAAATCAAGAAATCTTAAAACCAGGGAGTATATACTGTGAAAGAGTTGTTTCACTTCATGAATCGGTATCATTGGCTTCCTGAGGGATCTTTACTGAAATGGATTGTGAGACTAGCAAATATGGCTGTGTCTTTGGTTTTGAATGCTACAGGATGGAAGACCACGTTTGGGTTGATACAGGACCCACAGCTCACTATGGAACAATCACCGATGGCCGTACACACAGGGGGTTATTCCTGAAGGAACAGCCAGCCTGGTGAACTATATAAAAGCCACTGTAAGTTCCCTTTATCCTGAGAAGGGGGACTGTCCTCCCCCTAGGACTGACAAGTGGAGCACCCCAGATGAAACGGCTGATATGCATCACATGCAAGCCATGTGTGACTGGTTTATGATGCCTGGGATACTCACCCACTAAATATGCCTATTACCCAGGTTCAAAGGGTTCCTTTCACATGGGCACCCCATATAACCCTATTGCTGCAAAACCAAAAAATAGTTAAGGAAGCCTCATTAAATTTACTGTCCCAGCTTCCCCTCATGGGTCCTCCAGATGTTAATAAACATTAGGTTAATTAACAAGGGAATGGCAAAAGGTCCAAGAGAGCGTCAAAAGACTCTTCCCAACTAGGTGGACATTCTTAAATGATTATTAAGAAATAAAGTGAATAAAACAAATATTGACAGGGGCAAAACAAAGAGGAGTGCAGGGGAGAGGGGATTTTTCCCAGCGGGGTAGAAATCTTCAGATGTTTACCAAAAAATGGGATGAATAAAATGGACATTGATGGGGTTAAAACAGAGCTTTTAATACAGCACTACCTGAGGTTGGGTGGGCCAAATGGAGTCCTGATTGATCCCCCTAATTTAAAGGGCCCCAAAGAAGTCAACTGTATTTATCCCTGTTTGGAGAAATTTAAAAAGCAGGAAGGTAGAGATTACTATGAGAAACTTGATCAGGACTCACTTCAGGCAGGGGTTAGGGAGGTTAATAAAGTTAAAGATTGACAAAAGGGCCAGGGTTTCTTGGCTCCACATCTCACTGGAGATCCAGTCTTTTGTGTAAGAGTGAGTAAAATGATCAGGAGGTGAAAAGTTTTCAGGACTTCTGGGTCTCTTGAACTGTGATACTAAAATCCAGTGGTGAAGCCCTGACTCCTGGGTGATAGGATTATGAAAGTTGGAATGTTTCAGCAGGTATGATATACAAATCTTCCTTGACTTACAATGGGGTTATGTTCTGATAAACCCATCCTAAGTTGAAAATGTTGTAAGTAAAAATGCATTTAATAGATCTAACCTACCAAATATCGTAACTCAGCCTAGCCTACCCTAAATGTACTTAGAACAGTTTACATTAGCTTATAGTTGGGCAAAATCATTTATTATTTTATAATAGTGTTGAATATCTCGCACAATTTAATGAGTGCTGTACTGAAAATGAAAAACAGCATGATTGTATGGGTACAGAATGGTTGTAAGTGTATTGGTGATTTACCCTTGTGATCATGTGGGTGACTGGTAGCTGCTGTGCTCCCTGCCACTGCCCAGGATCACAGGGGAGTATCATTCCCATATACCACTAACCCCCGCAGAAGACCCAAAATCAAAATTCGAAGTACAGTTTCTACTTATAATGCGAATCATTTTTGCACGATTATGAGGTTGAAAAATCATAAGATAAACTGCCGTAAGTTGGGGACTGCTTGTAAAGTTGTGTCTCTGTTACATGGATGTTTTATGGGAATGGATATCATGTTCGACTGCAAACCACTTCTTCCATCTAGTGTTGTAAAACCAAAATTTGTCAATGAAATCCTAATGGAAACTAGGAATATAGGAGTTGATGGAATTACAGTAAAAGTTTGTAGAAGAATTGGTATGTTTGAATAGGCTTTATGAGAAGTGGTTGTGTCTCTTTTACTTGATTGTATTTGGGGATAGATGTTGTATCGCACTGAGAACGTTTTCCCTACCTCGTACTATAAAACAGAAGGCATGTAAATCCACCCTTCAAGCAATGTTAATTGGACGTGCTAGGTGGGAACCAATAAGATTGCCTGAGCCCACACAGTGTGGAATAGAAGCTGGAGTACTGGTAGGATCAAATTCTCTGTGCAATAGCCCTATGTGGAGCGTAGACTGGGGCTTATGGCAAGAACCTGCAAGTGCCTCCTAAGGATGACCACTAGGATTTGGGACAAGAGAATCTTCTTTCATTTGAGGGGCATTTACTACCTTGCTATCTGACATTATTTATTGAAGCTATTCCCATGACTGAAAGACATAACATGATCTTGAAGTCTGAAATAGCCACATGTCTTAGGTGATGTCTAGGAAATTCTCTAATGGAGAGGATAGTGCACAGAAAGTTTCCATAATAAAATGGAAATGGGTTATGCAGTATCATGCTACCTGGGGAATGCAAAGAGGAGATACTTACAAGGAAGGAGGCTCTTATTCCATAGGACTGACTCTGGAACTGTGTGGATTTTACTGTCACTTGGATAGTGCCCTATAGACAGCTCTTGACTGACCAACGAAGAGCCACTTGGTCTGTGGATGGCAGTTCCAAGGTAAATAGACAGCATTCTGTTTGGAAAGCTGCCACTCTGATTAAAGAAGTTAAAAACAGATCAGTCTTGTGCTGAATTGCATGCTGTTTTCCTGGCAGTGATGGAAGAATTGAATGGCAGTAAAAGTCCCCAAATTTTGGTTTTTACTGACTTCTGGGCAGTGGCCAATAGCCACTGGGGAAACCTGGCCCATTAAAGATATGCCCACATGGGACATAGTCCTGTGGAAATTGGAGGAATGAATTAAAGTAGGACATGTTGATGCCCATCAGAATTCCCTTCCAGGTTTGGAAAGGGAGTGAAATCGACCAGCATATATTCCTGTGTGCTCACTTGAGATAGCTACCTGGATCCATGAAATGAATGGATATGAGGACACCGCAGCAATGAACAGATGGGGTGAATCTAAATGTTTCCCTCTTGTACCTTCTGAGGCACAAAATGCCAGTAAGAGCTATTCTGTCTGCGAACAAGAGGCAGAGACTATGGGTGGCAATGTAGTAGCAGGTTCTCTGGTTGGATGGCCCTGAACATAGCTGGCAAGTCAGAATGATGCTGGTAGCTGTGGGGGGGCTACGGATGGGTCCTGACAAGAATAGATCCTCACTGTGGAGTGGGCTTTGCATACCCCGTGGTAGATGCAGATACTGAGAGTATTATGAAAGAACCAGGACAAATATTGCACCAATTTGGATAACTAGTTGTCACGTCTTCAGACCAGGGAGCAAACATACTTTACAGCCCATAATATCCAACAATGGGCAGATATTCCCCCTCAGAAAAATAGTTTGCTAGAGGATTGGAATGGTCAATTAAAACATTGGTTGTCTAAAACGGGGAAGTAAATGGATGAAGGCTTACATGCCTTTATGAGTTATGCACGGACACTCAACATTAACATGAGTGGGGCTAAGGGAGTGTCCCTGCTAGATAGATTTGTGTTTGTTTGTTTTTCTGTTGGATCCAGGGAAAAGAGGCTGGGGGAAGGTGCCGATATTCTTCCTGACATCACTTCCACTTTTTTTCCTCCAACTTGATGCGTTGGTCATAGCTCAGGCCTATTGCAACTACAAGGGCTGGAAGCAGGGACGATTCTTAAGCAAGAGATTGTAACTGTGCTTTTAACCTTTATGTCACAATTCCTAAGGGCCTGATGAGGCAGGATGTACCTTCACCCCGTCTAACAAATTGGGGCTAACTGAATTCAGCTGTATTGCCTGAGAATAAAAATAGTCCATTAGTTTTACACTTGTGTAACCTTATTTGAACAGAACTGGACTTGAGGGACGCCAGACCACTGTTGGTGCATGCAATCTAGACAAGCACAGTGGAAGTTTGGGTATAAATGGAGAGAAGGAAAAATAGCAGCTATGGGTAAAAGGATGAATAAATGGTTTATGTAATGAGGGAAATCCAGTATTACTTTAACACCTAGAAAGAGACTCAGAGCAAGTGACCACACAGGAACCACCATATGGTGGTGCTGATGATCAGCTGCCTGAAAGGGTGAAGGCATTTATTTCTGACACTACTCCTGCTTTTGGAACCTGACAAGATACAATGGAAGCTTACAGACCTGAGTGGTCTTGCCCTGGGAAATATTCTTCATGATATGATTGATGGACTAGATACTGACTGAATGGAATTCTAGTAATAAGCCAGTATCTTTTGACCTTCTAAAACCCTTGGAATTTAAGTAAGGAGAGTAGTAAAGGTGTCTTTTGTTATATTAATGAGCTACCTTCTGGACCACATCTAAGCCTGGGAGCTAGTTGCCAGTTGATCCCATGTGATTACAGGGTTGGAACTTTCAGTCCCACCTTGCCATGCACACACACACTTCTGGAGAGGAGAAAGGTGCTGGAAGGTTCAATCAGTCATCAACAGACAATGACTTAGTCTATGTAATGAAGCCTCCATAAAAACCCAAAGGGTTCAAGGAGCTTCCAGGTTGGTGAACATGTGGAGATGCAGGAAGAGTCACATGCTCTGAGAGGGCATGGAAGCTCCATACCCTTTAATATGTTTTGTCCTATGCTCATCTTCCATCTGGTTGTTCCTGAGTTATAGCCTTTTATAATAAACCAGTGATCTCTGAATTTGGTGAGCCACTCTAGAGAATCATGAATACCCAATGAGAGGTTCATAGGAACCTCTGATTTACAGCTCGTCAGTCACAAGTACAGGTAACAACCTGGGCTTGCAATTGATATCTGAAATGAAGGGCAGAGCAGTCTTGTGGGACTGAGCCCTTGACCTGTGGAATCTGATGCTACTTCCAGGTAGACAGCGTCAGAATGAGATAAATTGTGCTAGTGTTGGTGCATCGCTTGGTGGATGGAGGAAGTCCCCTACACACACACACTCACACACACTGGTATTGGGTATCAGAACCCTTAATGACCAACTTGCTTATAAGCATACCATCCACAAAATATTACAGCCCAATGCTTGGTGGTATGGAAGAAATCCCCTACATACACATGTGCATACACACACATGAATTGGGTATCAGAACCCTTAATGACCAACTCACTTGCTTATAACCATACCTTCCACAAAATTGTATAGCCCAGTGTTTAGGAATGCAAGCTCCAGAATGCCTAGAATCTTTTACTCCAGCACTTATTAGCTGTGTAAACTGGAGCAAGTTGTTTAACCTGTGTCTAGTTTCCTGTCTGTGAGGATGGCAATAGCCCCTATCTCAAAGGATAAAATGAGATATTATATGTAAAGCACTTGACAAAGTGCCTGGCACACAGGAAATAATAAAAGAAATTTCATGTTGCACAGTCCTAGCAATGCAGTTAATTTTTTTTTTTAATTCTAAGAGGTAACAATTTGCTTTATCTTGAGATGAACAGACAAGTCACATTTTTAATACATCTCTACTTTAAATGATGTTTAGAGGAGAATTCATCTCTGTCCATGCCTACCCACTTAGGTTAATGTAAACACTGAAAATATCACTTGGGATTCTGTTTTAAGAATAAAGATTTCTGTACTCCACTTAAGGTTTACTGAATCAGAATGTGATTGAAAGGATGTGCAAAGATTAGGAAATCTGCACTAACAAGCTCTACCAGGGAATCTTAGGCATAAAGTATCATGAGAACTACTACTTCACGGGAAGATCTATTGGAGTTCAGACCTAGAAATCACTGGCTACCTTTAAACAGACAAAAATAATCATCTTAAGTACTAGTGACTGATACCATACTATTTAAAAACTCAAGTCTGTCTCAGTAAGCTACTATTATACTGGATAGTCAAGATATTCAGATGATTTAATGGAAAAAAAGGCAAAAATAGGAAAACATTGAAAACCCCTTGGTAAAGTTCATTCTTGGTCTTCTCTTCCTAAATTTGTTTTCAATTCTATTAGATTTAATCACTAAACAAGACCAAAAGAGAACTTTATTTTACATGACTTTATTTTCCATTTAGAACCATTTTATGCTTTACTTAAAAAACAAAACAAAAAAAAAAAAAACTCACTCTGCTTTTAATAATCCTAAAAGCATTTAACCAAAATCTTGATTTAGGAAGACTTAAGACATTGTGCATTATTTTAAATATTTTCATTCTTTCAATAACTATTAAAAATAAGTTCACAATTAGGGTTTCAAATGTCCTAATCATATCTAGTTTGTTTTCATTTAATATTTTATCCCATCATGTGCATACAGAAGTTAAGATGATAAATAAATTTTATCTCTTTCAGACACACTGATGATAATTAGCTCTTAATCTAATTACTATTTCATTTATTCAGAAATAGCATTTAGACATAAAAACCAATGTCTCACTTTGTAAAATAACCTTTGGTTAATTTACACAAATCTAATACAGCATGTTGTGTAACTTTTAAGTAATACAATGAGTTTCACTACTATCATTTTAGTTTTTAATATTTGTGTCAGCAGGGCTGAGAATATCACATGGTTCAGTCTTCTGCAGGAAGTTATATAATAAAAGCATAGTGCCTTTGAACATGAAAAACATCCCAAAGGCTAGGAGTCCTCCAAAGGAATTGAAAGGTAGAGATTTCAGAGAATTTCTCTCATTTTCAATATGTAAAGTGACTAGTTTTAAGTCACCTTTTGAAGACTTAGTGAAGAAAACAGTGTTCTTTATGCCATTGAGTAAAGCTACTAAAACCGTAAGAATTTAGAGATTGATACTAGGCTACATAATTAGTGGGTCATCAAAAAAAGAACCTGTCACTTAGTTACTAAGTATAAGTGAGTGAGTTAACTTCCTATGCCAAGTAAGGGTCACACTTCACGTCCCTCATTTGTAAAAAGAAAAGGTGGCCTGGCCAGTGCCATTCAGGATTCTCTGCTAACTGTAAAATGTGGACTAATTTACTTCTCTTTCTTATAGTCCATGTGTATATAAACTTTCAGTTCTTTAAATCAAAAATTTTTATGCACACAACCATGTTGGTGTATTACCCTTCGTTTAAAAATGTACAACTACATAAATAAAAACTATTGTTTCTTCAATATTACTTGACATTTCTTCTGTAATTTCTTTATTTAAAAAAGTAAATGTAACAAGATACTTAAAAAAGGCTAGATACAAAAGTAGTTAAGCTGCTCACGAACATTTAAAATTTTCCAAAATGTATCTTCAATAATCATGATCTTATAAAACATTTTACAGTTATCAGAAAGTGCCCAGGCTGAGTTTACATAACTGAAATACCTTAGTACAAATGTCTAGTTAGAACTGAAGTGCAGTAACCTCCTGACTGACTGCTCATTGAAATAGGGATACAAAGAAAAAAAAGTTGATTGTGATAAAGTATTGTGCATTGGCCCCATCATATGTACAAAAAAAGTGCCCTTACTCAAATGAACAAATTACATGCAAAATATTAGTGATATCATTTAATATCCTAGAGCTCAATGCAGCTAAAATAAACCGCAATAAAGTGGTTTTCATAGGTAAAAGTGATTTCATCTCTAAGATCTGAATGTCCAGAACTTTTTACAAGTTCCATATACATGATACACAATTGCAGCCAACCACAAATTAAACACCATAAAAAAAGTTAAAATGAAAACACAGAACATACTTAATTTTTTATTTTGAAATTCCCTATTCCCTCTATACAAGAACCTTTGCTGAAACACTTTCCACAAAGGCAGCAGTGAATTTTCAGAACATTTTACATTTTTCCCCTCAGCAAAAAGATAAATCACAGTGTAAATTATGTTGTTCTGCTGTCATCTTTGGCTGGGGTTAGACCCAGAAGTTGTTGACTAGCAAACCATTATAGTCAAATGTTGCTAGTGCTCCTCAGGCCTTTAAGCTACAAACTCAGCAAGGAATGTTTGCATTTAATCTCTTTAAGGTACCACCAGGGTGTGACAGCATTAACTTCCATAAACTTTTATAGACAAATGGAAAAAAATCTACAAAATTAGCTAGTAATATTACACAGCAATACACACTTTTTATACTCTACACAAAACCAAAATTCTTGGTCTTAATGGCGAGTAGCAACTTCTGTTTGAGAATCTGTTTAGAGGAATAGAGTGGGACATAAAGTCGAGAAATACAAGTGTTTGCGGTAGGAAGATGTTGGTCATCTGGTGGTCTTATTGTGATTGAGGGCATAGGCTGAAATCCTTCTTCACTGGCTGGTAATGATGGGCTTGATGTCCAAAAGTAAACCTAAACAGGAGTATAATAATTACAATTTTGGCTTTTAATATAATAACATTAACTCTGCCAACATCTACACAGAACCCCATTCTTAAGGTAAAACCTACAGAGGGATAGGATTTTGAATGGGGTTTTAAATTTATTTCTTGCACTGGGGCGCCTGGGTGGCTCAGTCGGTTAAGTGTCTGACTTCAGCTCAGGTCATGATGTCACAGCTTGTGTGTTCAAGCCCTGCATAGGGCTCTGTGCTGACCGCTCAGAGCCTGAAGCCTGCTTCGGAGTCTGTGTCTCCCTCTCTCTGTGCCCCTCTCAAGAAAGGTTCAGGGTCAAAAGAGAAAAAAGTGTCAGGTATGTAGAAAAGTGACTATATTTCAGGGCCTCAGTTTCTCTGTGGGCCTTTCTAGTGGTTAAACTCCACAAAGTATCGTTTAGTGGAAATAGGGCACAAAATCTCTAAAGAGTTCAAAGACTCAGTTTATGGGTTCGAGCCCCACATCAGGCTCTGCATTAACAGCTCAGAGCCTGGAGCCTGCTTCAGATTCTATGTCTCCCTCTCTCTGCCCTTCCCCTGCTTGTGCTCTTTCTCAAAAATTGTTGGGAAAAAAAAAAAAAGTCTCTTACAGTTTGCCTATTTTTCCTTCCCTTCCTCTATGATCCTCTGTTTTTTTTAAGTAATCTCTACATACAACATAGGGCTCAAACTCACAAGAATGACATGTTCCAGCAACCTGAACCAGCCAGGAGCCCACAGGCAAACTTTTTTATAAATATAGTATGATACTATATATTTTCCTTATGATTTTCTTAATAATACAGTTATATGGGGCGCCTGGGTGGCTCAGTAAGTGTCCAACTCTTGATTTTGTCTTAGGTCATGATCTCACAGTTTGTGAGATCAAGCCCTGCATTGGGCTCTGTGAGAGTACGGAGCCTGCTTGTGATTGTCTCTTCCTCTCTGCCCCTCTCCCACTTGTTCTCCCTCTCCCTCTCAAAATTAAATAAAAACTTAAAAAAAATACAAGAATGTACAAAATATATGTAATGCACTGTTTACTAATATAAAAACTTTAGTAAAATTTTGGGGGGAGTCAGAAGTTATACTCAGATTTTCAACTGTGCAGTAGATTGGTGCCCTTAACCCCCATAATGATTTGCTTTCCTGAAGAATAGTTTTATGAGGAATCTTATCTAATTCTCTAGAAGGGGCAGAAAAAGAAACTCTAAGTGTCAGGTCTACAAAATCTTCAAAGAACTTTACATATATATGTATATGTGTGTGTGTGTATTTTTGAGAGAGAGAGAGAGAGAGTGCGCACACGAGCAGGGAAGGGGAAGAGAGAGAGAAGGAGACACAAGAGTCCAAAGAAGGCTCCAGGCTCTGGGCTGTCAGTACAGAGCCCAATGTGGGCTCGAATTCATGAGCCATGAGATCATGACCTGAGCTGAAGTTGGATGCTTAACTGAGTCATCTAGATACCCCCGCAAAGAACTTTAAGGACTGGAAGATGCTCTAGAGATAATGCTGGTCTACTCTACTCATTTTACAGGTAAAAAAAACAAAGTTAATGTAAAATGTTTCTCCAAGGTTGTATATGGCTAGGTAGGGTAGATAACTACCATTGCTGGAGAGTCAAGAAGCTGGAAGAAAAGAAATACTACAAGACTTTTCAGAACTTTTACTAGTGAACTGTGACTCTCTAAGAGGAGGATAAACTATGTGGTCTTACCCACTAACCCAAAAACCCTATAATTTGCAAGACTAGTAACCGAAGGAAGAAGAGTTTGCTCTGAATGGTCTGTTATATTCTTATGTCCTTTAGTTTTTCTCCTCAGCACATCAGGATAAAACCAACAATTGTGAAGCATCCTTCTCAAAAGAGGAGGGGGGAAACCCCTTGATATAATGCTTAAGCCCTGTAAATAGGAGTGACCCTCAAATTAAAGCTGTTAATAGGAAATCCTGAGGCCCTTTACAAAGGGAGATCTTTCATTTTAAAGACTGAATAGTTAGCAAATTTTCTTCCAGTGGAAGGCAGAAACTACAGTGAAATTTAACTTGACTGACTGGACTAAGGATACATTAGGTTTAAAAACAAAGTTAGTACTAGGGAATAGTTTAAAAAAAAAAAAAAGTCCATTAGAACCTTAGAATTTATACCAGATAGCCAATCATTTTTATCTCTGTTTTTGATAGGTCTTACTGAACCGATAATGGGCTCTTAAAGAAACAAGGTAACTGAATCAAAAAACTGAGTACAGGTGGTCCTGAAACCATGCACACTGGTAGAGACTTTAGGGTCCACAAGATTGGGAAAGTTGAATTATATGGAATCCACCTAGGGAACAACCGAAGTAGAAATTACCAGAGTGGCTAAACCAAGAACAGAACTAGCTAAAAGGACTACTAAACAACTTGTTTCACTATAGTGCAGAAATATTGGAAGACTCCTGGGTCCATTTAAAAATTAAGTAGTGCTGGGCACCTGGGAGGCTTAGTCGTTAAGTTAATTAGCATCAGACTTTGGCTCAGGTCATGATCTCACGGTTCTTGAGTTCAAGCCCCACGTCAGGCTTTGTGCTGACAGCTCAGAGCCTGGAGCCTGCTTCATATTCTGTGTTTCCTTCTCTATCTGCCCCTCCCCCGCTCATGCTGTGTCTCAAAAATGAATGTTTAAAAAAATTTAATGAAAAAAAAAAATCAAGGATGCTAAATGCAGACTCCCCCACTCCAAAAAATAAGTTACTACTGAGCTGGAGATAAATGGGAAACTGTCAAGTTTTGTGCTTTCCCACACACTAACCATTTCCCCTCTCTCAGATAAAATTGGAGAATATATCTAGAAACTGGATTTTTAAAAATATATTCCACAAGAAGTATGGTTGTTAATTACTAAGAACTAAGGCTGGTTTGATAGGGAAGACGTTGCAAAGAACCATGAGGAATATGGCAGAAAGGATCTCTGGAATTTTCTGGGTAAGGAACATCCCACAAATTTCTCAAATAAAGTCTAGTGAAGACTACCTTTCAAGACTGATGGACAGGTTGATTTGGTTATGGATATACTCAAGGATATAGATTCCACTGACTTGGTAGGCTTTCACTATGATCAAAGTTTATATTATCTAATTTATGATTCTAAAAATAAGTAGTAACATTAAAATCACAGACTTAATACATATCATAAGCTACTCTATTCTTAGTACACTATACAGATAGCAATCAAGATACTATTTAGAAATTTTGCAAAGGCTTGCCACTGGTCAAAAGGATTAAGGATATATAAAAGGAGCAGCCAGCATATGTAAGCACTATAGGGAAAAAGAAACATTTGTCTCAACAATCAACTGGTATTTTCTTCTGGGACTAAGGACAGCGTATCAATAGCTAAACGTATTTCATTCTGCTTACAACTTTACAGGTTTTCAGTTCTGGAGTAGAAAAACCAAAACTGCCTTATATTTCTGACCTTCTATAATTTTCCTTAACCAAAATTAAAATGACCAACCATTACAAACTTAAAAGGTTATCATACACAGTATTTTAACATTTCATATTTTGTTTTGCAAATTTTGTAAAAATTTTAACTTACAAGATCTTGTCGTTCTGTCATGCTCATTTTCTCTACTATTGACCAGAACCAACGCTTGAACTGCAAGAGCTTCTCAGCATTTTCTCCTATGAAAAATATAAATCCAATATAGTGTACCAATTATTACTTTAAAACACTGCTTCTTATAAAAAATAGATACAGAACTGTTATTTAGGATCAGGAGTTTAATTCCTAATATAGGAAATTAGGACCATTTGCATAATGTAAAACTTCTATAGTTCATTACTCAATCCTGACTTAAGGTGACCAAGAAAAATGGATCATCAGCCTCAAAATTGATAATCAATACTTTAATCCTATCTGTTAAACTTGCACCAGTGCTTCACAAATTTTAATGAGTTTACAAATTACTTGGGGATCTTTTTAAAATACAGATGCGCATCTACTAGGTCTGGGAGAAGGGAGAAAAGAACTGAAATTCTGCATTTCTAAAACACTTCTAGATGACACTGATGCTGCTAATCTGAGGATCATATATGGAGGGTCCTTAGGTATTTATTTTTCCCTCTTAGGTTTTTGGTTTGTAAATGAGACAAATTCTCATCTCACCAGTATTGAAAACTATACTAAAAAGTAGCACAGAAACTATTTTACAATGAATCTATACGTTGTCAAGCATGAAGAAAAAACAAAATTTAACTTGCTATAATTTAGCTGAAGCTGTTTGCAAAATATGAAAAAGGGGGAAAAAATCAGTGCATTCATGTAGGCAATAATTTTGGACTATAGGTGTAATCCTTCCATAAGGAATTTCATGGCTTCCAGTGTCTTTATGGTATAGTCACAGCTCAAATTCTATCCCTAGGCCACTTGAAAACGAAGTGTTACAGAAAATCAGGCGCTGAAGGTAAATGTTATTCTAGGAGGAATATCACTACCTCTTGTTATTCTTTCTGGATTTTCCATGTGTTTGTATGTTATTATGTCTTTGTAAGTGAGCTCTGGGTCCAGTTCTACAGAGCAAACACCATGCAGTCAAATTCTTTAATTAGAGAGTCTAAGAGATTAGGAGGAATTGGGAAAGGCCAATAGAACTGTCACATGGATTATATTTTCTTAGTATACAAAATCCATTTACATAGCTGCTCACCACAATGAAGTTTTACTTGTATTCAATCTAAACCATATACTCTTTAAAAACCTAGAAATGTTAACCAAAGATTTAAGAATAACCTAATGCTAAGCCATCATAGTTCAATAATATCTTAAAAATGTACACAAAAAGCCTTGAACACCTGAGTTATACAGCATTTCTAAACCCTGTAAATTTATCAAGTGTATTCCTTAAATAAACATTCACAAAATTTCCTACCTGATTCATCATTGAAAGAGGTGAAACTGATCAACATCTGCACATTAACTTCACCACAGCCATTCACCAAAAGTCTAAAATCTTCTGCTGTTAAATCTTCTAATGAATTTTTGGGAAGCACATCCAGTAGACCTTTCCTCATTGCCTACAGAATATTTTAAAAATTACCTTTTTATTACTCTGAGTACTTTATTTTCCATGTAGCATTTTTTGTTGTTAAAGCCCAATACCTAACTTTAGCAGCCTAAGAATACTAGTTCTCATTTAAACCAGAGAGAAAGAAATAAAATTAAGTATTTTTAAACTGACAGATTCAAAAGAGAGGCAGAGGGGGGGAAAAAGGCATCATGAATAGGCAGGCAATAGGTTCAAAAGTGAAACCATATTGTTATACACCAGGATTTAACTGAAATAATTTACACATTAATAAAATAGGCTACTCATGAAGTAAGAATAGCTTCAATTTGTCAAACATGCTATCCTGTCACATGCTATGAAAAGTACGACAAAAGAACACAAACTCAAAATCTAGAGGCTCACTGAGAAATTACAATGTGCCATGAACTGTTCTTAAGCACCTTACATGTATTAATTCTATCCTCATTTTGCAGAAGAGGGAACCAAGGCACAAAATACTTAAGTAGTTTGCTAGTGTCATATAACAGCTAAAGAGTGTTGCAGCCATGATTTGAATCCTGACAGGACTTCAGAGCCTGCACAATTATTCCCAGCACAGAGATCAGAACACTTGACAAATACAGCAGGCCTGAAGGCTCTCCTGGAGGGGGATGGTCCTTGGCTGGCATCCGGAAACTTGGTTTTTGGAATGTTCCCCCTACATTACTGATACAGCTGTTCTGAATGCCTGGAGCAATGAACCCTGCTGTGCCAGCTTACCTAGACTATTTGTGCAGACAGTGTGACTTATGATGAACACATGCCTCTAACAGTCTAAATTTCAGTAATCAGGGCTGGCTGCATAGGCAGAAAATGCTTACAGGACTGGCCTCTAATATAAAACCTGAGCTGTGACTCTTAAGCAGGCCTCTCTAAACACAAACACTGTCCGTGTGTTTCTAATTCACTGTTGGAGGAAAGAAGTATATTCTTTGTGACAACCCACGGCCCCAGAGAGAGAACTTGGGAAGCCTGCACCTAGATTCCTCCAGATTTGGTTTGATGTACTTTTTCCCTTGCCGGGAGTCCTTTTGCTACAATAAACCATAACTATCAGTACTATTGCCCTGGAGTCCTTCTAGTCAGTCGCCTTCAAGTATGGGTGGTGGTAGGACCCCAAAACAGTAGTCATTTCAGTTCCACAAGAATCTTTTCTGAACTTTCACTCACCAAATTGACTTTGATGATCATATAGTTTATCCAAGTAGTTTTACCCAACAGAAGGTGAATGCTTGGTCTGGATTCAAGTGTAACTTACACTGTACATAAATTAATTTGGTTTAAAAATTTTAACCTTTTATAGGCAAGCTGAATACACTCTGAAATAGTTTACCACATGAAGACACAAATAGCCTCATCAGATCAAATAACACTTTTGAGAAAATACTCACATGTAATGGCTGTTCTGCAACTACCAACATTCTGTGTTCTGCATATTTCCGCACATATTCATACACATTCTGAGGAGTGACTGGTATATTTACACCATTAGGAATAAGTTCAACCTGTAATAATTTAGCACTGCCATTTAAAAGCAATTTGGTCAAAGCAGTAGTAAGTCTACAGTTCATAAAATAATTCCCTAAAATTCTAAAATCTAAACACAAATTGCTGACCAATATCTAAGGGATGCAAGAATTTAGGTCTAAATAAGCACTAAAAACTACCTTTCAGTCTGTCTCATTAACCCTCCATCCTTCTCTCTATGCCTGTCAGTCTAGTGTGTCTTTTCTCTGCATGTTTGTGTGTGTGTCTCTCGCTCTATGTCCCCATCCAAACTGTTTCTGTATAAAATAAGCACAACAGACTAACCAAATTCTCTTGCCAGAATCAGAAAGTTACATATTTGCTTTACCTGTCCTCCACCCTCTTCTTTACACAAGTCAATTGCAAATGCCAAATCCATTGCAGAGAAAACAGCATCAGCATCTGAACTCTGAGAAGCGAGGATAAGTTGCCGTAAACTCTCATACATCACAGGGTCAAAAAAAGCAAAATCATGCCAATTGACCTAAGGAAGTAATCATATGGAACTCAATTATAAAACATCTTCACTACAATTTTATCTAATTTGAAGGTATAAATAATATTCCACTAAGTATATTAAAACTGATTTAAAAAGATAAAATTTTAATCTTTGGCTCTGATAACATATTTAATTTTCAAGGTATAAAAAATGTTAACATATATTTTGGAAAAAAAAAAAAAAGCCAGTAATGGAGGAGTTTAAGTTACAAAATAATTTGCAATAAACAATGATTATGCTAAGCAGCTGGTCCTTAATATATATCCTATTTAGTCTTGATTATAATAAAATAGATTATTAATTCTAGATGATGAATCTGATGCTCAAAGGAATTCAATAACTTGTTGACAGTCATATCATTGGGTTATACTGGAGTCTATTTGATTCCATGATCTTTTCCATAAACCTCGTTAAAGAATCCACATATCAACATTTCTGAGCTGTTGCTGAGCTTTAAACCTAGTTCTTCTTTGGACAAGAACATTTAGCTGGAATATTTTAAGAATTCAACAGGGTCAGAGTTAAAATATATACACCCACATACATATGATATGCTGTATTAATAGAAAACCATTCATCAGTGAATGTGATTTAAAAAAAATCGACTACAGCTTTAACAGTGTTAATTTGCATCAGATGTGCGATATATATTGCTGGAAAAGACTAAAATATTTCATTGTTTTGTGTCAAGTAATTTCTTTATAATACCTTTAAAACACTGGCAGTTACATTTTAAACCAAAAGCTGCATAGTTGGTATTATACATTAATTTTAAAGGATGTGGTTTTTTCCCCTCCTCCCAGTATAAAAAGAATGTGCAGGCAGGCAAACTATCAAAGCATATAAGGAAATTAAGCTAATTCTATCACCCAGAGATAAAGATCAAGCATGCTATGCTGGATTTTCTTACATTCTTTTGTCCCCCTCCCTCCTGTACATCTTACATAGATTTTTGAAGCCAACAATGCTCTTTTCAATAAAATACTACTACTACTTCCACTACCACCTGTTTGAACAAATAATAATCGTTAAAATCTATTGAGCACTTACCAGGCACTATATAGTTTTACCATTTTCTAAATGGGAAAATCTGTGATAGGTGTCAGGGGATTTGTCTGCAACAAGATCCAGGTCTGTCAGACACTGTCAAACCCACCTGTGTCACCCACTCTGCTATGCTATCTCCTCCATGTATTGAGATTTTTTTTCCCATGTCATTAAAGGTTTGAAAATGACTTATAATGGCTATAAAAGGAAAATTTTGCAATTGTAAAAGCAGTTAGGTTCATTAAAATCACTTACTTTCCTACCAAGCAACACTTTAATTACATGTCTATTCAATGTAATAGGACATAGTTCATTCTGTAACAGACATAGTCCAAGAATCCTAAAAATAAAAACAGGGAAATATATTTAAATTTGAAAATAATTCTAGAACATATATAACCCCACACATACATACATAATATATATACAGTATTTTGAGAAATTTTCTACAGCCTCATTTCTAATCAGTATGAAATAGAGCATATACACATTTTAAAAACTGTTTTAGAAAAGTCTTGAACTGAAATTTTATAAAAATTCAAATGTAAGATTAGGATTATTTTACCTGCCAATGTTTCTGAAACAATTCAACCTTGCTTCTGTGTTTTTGCCAGGCCGTGGAGTATAAAATCCTCTTTTTCCAGGTTGGTAAAACAAAGGGGCATTATCGTCACCATCATCTGTATCGTCTAAATCCATATCTACAACACTTCGACTAGAACCATGACGCTTTCGGTTTTCCTAATAATAGAATATCAGAGATTAAGTCCCCAAACTGATTTTTAAAACAAAACATATAAACTAGTCATTGAAATGACTAAAGTCATTGAAAGTGAAGCCAGGCAGGTAAAGCAACATTTAAATGTAAATAAACTTTTTTTAAAGTTTATTTTGAGAGAGAGTGCATGCACATGGGGGAGGGGCCCAGAGAGAGGGAGGGAGAATCCCAAGCAGGCTCCCACGAGCAGCCTCCCCAAGCAGGCTATCAGTGCATAGCCCACGAGGGGCTCGATCTCACAAACTGAACTCTGAGATCATGACCCAAATTGAAATCCAGTTGGATGCCCTACTGACCCACCCAGGCGCCCCTGTAAATAAACTTTTAAATTCATCCTTTCAGAACTGTGGTACAGGAAGCTCATGCCTGTTAAATCCTTCTCTGTCCATTTAAAAAAATCACTAATGAAAATGGTAGCTTCTTTCCCCTTAATTCCTCAAAGATATTTGTGCTGGATATAGAATTCTGGATTAACTTCTTGAGAGACAGACTGCAAGCAGGGGAGGAGGAGGGAGAGGGAGAGAGAAGGAATCCCAAGCAGGCTCTGCACTGTCAACACAGAGCCTAATGTGGGACTTGATCTCATGAACCATGAGATCATGACCTGAGCCAAAACCAAGAGTTCGATGCTTAACTAACTGAGCCACCCAGGTGCCCCTGGATTGACAACTCTTTTTTTTTTAATGTTTATTTTTGAGAGAGAGAGCAAGGGAGGGGCAGAGGGAGAGGGAGACACAGAATCTGAAGCAGGTTCCAGGCTCTGAGCTGTCAGCACAGACCCTGACATGGGGCTTGAACCCACAACTGTGAGATCGTGACCTGAGCTGAAGTCAGATGTTTAACCGACTGAGCTACCCAGGTGCCCCTGGATCGACAATTCTTAAAGCACTCTGAGGATGATGAACCACTGTCTTCTGGCCTATACCAGTTCTGATGAGAAGTCCATGGTCTTCAAATCAGTTTCTCTATACATAAGGCACTATTCTTTGCTTAGTTTTACAGCAGTTCGATGATAATATACAGTTTTCTTTCACTTTATCCTATTTAGGGTTCACGGAGTACCTTGAATCTATAAATCTATGTCGTGTACCACATTTGGTAAGTTTTCAGTTACTATTTCTTCACATATTTTCCTGTTGCTACAGGAATATCTCTTCTTCTGGATACTCTAATGACTTGGATGTTTGATCTTTTGATATGGTCCCACAGATCCAAAAATTGTTCTTTTGTTCAGAATCTTCTCTCTGTTCTTCAGAGTAGATAATTTCTATCTACAAGTTGACACTTTCCTATCATCTTCATTCTGCTATTGACCTATCTGGCGAATTTTTTTCTTTTAGATACTCTTTTAATTCTACACTTTTCCCTTGGTTCTCTTTTAAAGTTTCTATTTCTCTGCTGTGAACCTCTTTCAGTTCATTAGTGTTTGTCTCATAGAGTATGAGATAAAATCTGTGGTAATTCCAACACAAGTAGTTCATCTTGAAGTTGGTATCTACTGGGTCTTTTCCCAGGAAAACTGGTTGGTCTTTCCTGGCTCTTTGTATTTTGGAATGCCTCCCGGGCCTTTTAAATATTATGTTGTGAAACTCTGGGTCTTGTTAAAATGATAGGGAGAATGGTGATATTTTGTGGTTTTAGGAGGCAATCAACCTGGTTAGATTCAGACTGAAATGTCACATCTATGTGCAATGATTCCAGTAACAAATTTTCACAGCCTTTTATCATACTGTTTGGGTCTGCCCAGCACCATCTGTAATAGTCTGGGACTTGGACAATGGTTTCATACCACAGTTTAGTTCTCAGAGCCTTTTCTATCTTCCAACTATGGTGGGAGGAAAAGGGGATCAGCTTATTCTCGTGCCTGAAACAATACCATACCAGCTGTTTTTCAAGTTTTGACTTTCCTCTATAATCTGTATGCTATTGTCTACTTTTTAGAATCCTCAGGCAGTTCCTTTTCGCATTTTGTTCAGTTTTTAGTTGTAGTCAATGGAAGAGATAAGATTATACTGGGTTTGCTCCACCTTGAGTGGCAGTGAAGTTCTCAGGTAGCTCAAGAATGAAATACATCATGTGCTAAAAAAGCCTTCTTTACTGCTCTCCTCCTCATGTCTCATTTTCTCTGCATCTTTGGCACTCAATTCTTCCTTAAGGAATAAGCCCTAAGAAATTCATGACATCTCTAAATTCAAGCTTAATTCAGGCTGTGCTAAATTAGAGTTCCAAGTGCTTATTATTAGCACATGTACAAAATATCTCTTACCTGTACCTTTTCTGAGGAGTCTAATAATCCAAGATCCAGGATACTATCAGCTCCATTTTCCCTAAAAACAAACAAAATAACCTTTCACATTCCAGATAACTGAAACTTCTAAAATTTAGTGTAGAGAAACATGCATTTGAATTTATAAGAATTTATAAATACATTTAAAGTTTTGAAATAAATACCTAGGGCACTTACTAGTCTTAGTGCATATATAAGAGCAGAGAAGTCAGTATTATATACACACAAAAATCAGATTTTACATGTGTGATTCAAGATAATGAGATAAAGGCTACCTGGTTTAAGACAAAATAAATGCAGTCTTCACAGGGGGACTGAAGATTAGGCTCACAGGGAGCATTGTAAGAGAACAGAAAATGTTCAGAAAGCAATCACAATGGGAACTGAATTCCTTAGTGTATTTAATTATTCTAGAATACTAATAAATTCACTATTTACTTTATAAAGCCAGCTGAAAGCAGTCTTCAAGTCTTCTACTGAATGCAAGTCTTTTACTTGCATTCAGTAGAAAATACTACTAATAATGCAAACCTTACGTATGTTTAAGAAAGATTTTTATAAAATTTATTTATTGATTTACAGAGTACACACATGACCCAGGGAGGGACAGAAAGTGAGGGAGAGAGAATCCCAAGTAGGCTCCGCCGAAGTCGAGTCCGATGCCTAACCAACTCAGCCACACCCAGGAGCCCCCGTTTATAACCATCTTTTTATCAAAATGCACATTCCTCAAAACCTTTCCTATAATGGGCTGAGCTCTATCATGGTGTTGATTACATCCAGAGACTGGGAAAAGGAATGAAGAAACAGTACATAAAAGCCCAGAGAAGAAAAAAAATAATTAACAGTAAAGAAAATAAACTTCTAGCAATGGTCTTTCTGCTTCGACCATTCAAAGGCTATGAAACAGATAAGTGGCTATTAAGTTTCAGTGCTTAGCCTACCCACTTATCTATTTCTTAGGACTATATCCAATCCAAGTTCCTCATGTAAAATCATGACTAGGAAGAAAAGACAGAAATTTGTATCTAAAATAACACTTTGGGGTGCCTGGGTGGGTCAGTTGGTTATTAAGTGTCTGACTTCAGCTCAGGTCATGATCTCATAGTTTGTGAGTTTTAGCCCCACATTAGGCTCTGTGCTGAGAGCTCAGCCTGGAGCCTGCTTCAGATTCTGTGTCTCCCCTTCTCTTTGCCCACCCCCCCACCCCCACTTGCGATCTGTCTCTCTCTCTCAAAAATAAACATTAAAATGATGGGTATTGAGGAGGGCACCTTTTGGGATGAGCACTGGGTGTTGTATGGAAACCAATTTGACAATAAATTTCATATATTGAAAAAAAATAAATAAACATTAAAAAAAATAATAATTAACATTTCAAAGCCAAACTGGATATCAGAGTGGCCCCAGAACAGAAGGCACCGAATAAGTTTGGCATATCTTCCTGATGTCACCCTGGGAAAAGAATTATTTAGCTGTTAGATAATTTTAGGTTTTACAGTAAAAGAAATATATTACACAACAGAAAGCAAAAACTTACAGGAATTTTTAAAACAAATCAGAAGTCCTAAAAGAAATTTCATGCTTATGGCAAGAACTCAGGGACTACACACCAATTCCTTGAAGTATCTGGCCTCTGCCATCAGGGGTATTCTGGTAGAGAATTTGGGATGTACTTCTTTCAAGTAATTTCTAAATTTCAGGTATATAAAAGATTTTTAGAGCATAAGTCACGCTAAAATTCTACCTTTCTAATACATGTGAAACTCAACTGTCACTCATGAATTTTAAGCCATCTCTTCAAAAAACATTTAATGTCACGTATTTATAGTATAAATTTTATTTTTAGGATGTAGTGCCACCATATCTTAAAGTAGTTGATGTTTAAACTGAAATACCTTCCCACATTATATACTTTACCGTCCATGTGCTATAATGAGTTCCATGGCTTCATCCACTCTTGCTCTCAGAGAATCTTCACTTGCTAGAAGGAGAAGCAGCTGAGCTGGGGATAATTCCAACAGCATGCCGGTGATTTTACTTGCAAACGCCTGCAAACAATGAGCAAATGTTACTTGCCCCTACTCTCTGAAACCTCTTGTCTAAATCAACAATCTTTTATCCCCTTCGCCCCCCCCCCAAAAAAAAAAGGGAGAAAGAAAATTAAGAAACCTGGAAACAAAACATTTCTAAACCAGTAAGGTATTTTATTAAATGAGAAGCTTAATTATAGAGAACTTTGGTAGTCTTGTTAAAGCTAGTTTAAAATTTGTATGACAAGCCTTTATTTTTGATATCCATGAGTAAACACACAAATACTTGATTTCCATTTTTTCTCACTACAGAGAGGCAGAAACATTTCTTATATGTAGGGCAGAAGAAAAGAAAGGGAGGGAAGAAGTAAAGGAGGGAGATGAAAGATGCCTATGTTTAAGGCTAAGGATTTACTGAAAGAAATATGTTATGTATAAAGACAAACAAAAAACCACTAGTTTATGTTTCATATTATATGAAAGAAACCTGACAGGACATTCAATATAAAAATCTCCTAGCAACAGGTAACAGCAATAAAGAAAGTACAGTATTTGCAATGTTTTAGCTACAACGTTAACAGATTAAAAAGTCTGCTTCAAAAGGTAACAATTTGTACAAATAAAGGTACAAATTGAATGCACAGATAATTCTTTAGCACACAAGGAACTTATCAGGTAGAAGCCAACTTAACATAGGTAGAAAAAACAAACCTCAAGCTACCCTCCAGCACATTTTGCAGCTTTCCCTCAAGCTTCCATTTTGTTACTACAGTCCTCAACCACTTGAATGGCCAGTAGCTAACAACTTTTTAAAATACCAACTTTGATCCAAAAACAAAAATGAGGACGCCTAGGTGGCTCAGTCGGTTAAGTGTCCGACTTCGGCTCAGGTCATGATCTCACAGTCTGTGGGTTTGAGCCCCATGTCGCGCTCTGCGCTGACAGTTCAGAGCCTGGAACCTGCTTTGGATTCTGTGTCTCCTTCCCTTTCGCTGCCCCTCCCCTGCTCACACTGTGTCTCTCTCTTTCAAAAACAAAAATGGCACAGCCAGTTAAGAGGGACTAAATGTACCATACATACTGGTTGCATTGCTTGCACTCGGGGATAAAGTCTCTCTCCAAGTGCCTGACGATGTGCTGGCAGAGGATCAGGATCATCACTAGGATTCCCTTCAGAAGCTGGTCTGAAGGGTCTAGTGTCAATGGAAAGCTGTCTTCTAAAGTCTCTGAAAGAAGAACAAAGCTATTATAATTCATCTCCCTTGTCTGCAAAATAACATCAGCACAACCAGTAATAGAGATGGAAAACCAAAGCATATAGGCAGCTCTAATTATCAAGATGGTAGAATGCTTAATAGATGATGGTTGGGAAATAAAGGTTTTCTAGACATTAACACTCAAAAATCTATAAATCTGTAATACATAGTTCAATTTGATTCTAAGGGAGTAGGACCATAAAATACCAGATTATCAAGAATCCACTCACATTTCCTAGAAGTTTTAGTCCAAATTAAATGCCACCCACCCTAATACAAAAATTAAGGTTTAAGTATAATACAGTTGCCACAATCAAAATTTTAAGACAAATTTAGGAAAGAATGAATGATAGTTATGTAATTTCAACTGCCCCTGGGTTTTTAAAGCAGAATATTTTAATAACAGTACAGTTACTATACATATACCAAATACTAAAACTTTTTCTAAAAAATAGTCCATAATTGAGATCCTCTCATTCCAGGCCTACCTCCAATTTCATTCCCTAAGGTGGTATTCAATAAAAGAAACAAAATTATCTCACCTATCTCGATCTCTCCGAGAACCTGCTCGCAAGCCACTACTCCTCCTCATTTCCCTTTCTCTCTCCCTTTCCCGATCCCTCTCTCCTCTGTTCCTTAATCTCTGCATTAAACCTGAAAGAAAATATAAAACATACTTTGTTTAGATAAGTGTAAATGAAACTATTTTAACTGTCAAAGTTAATGTGAGGACATGAGACCAACTTAAGTACATGACAGGTGAAAATTACCTCCCTTAACATCTGTTAGTACCTTCCACTCATTCTCCCTATGGTTTTGAAGGCTAGGGGTAATTATATAGAATGTACTTGGCTCGTAATAGATGTTCGATCAGTATGTATTTAATGAATTATGTCACAGTTGTGAAATGATATATAGCAACTGGGGCTGTTAGCTTTACCATAAATAATACTGAAGTTTCGTATATGATTAGAGTCAGATTTATTTAGTTTTGGGCATTAAGCAAAATATAGGCCACCCAAAACATCAGCTACTATTATTTTCAAAACCTTAACCATAAGCCAGAGTATGGTTTCCTAAAGAATGTGCAGGAGACAGTGATTTCTGAAATGTTATGACTTCCCAAGGCTCCCTCATTCACATCTGCCATTTTCTTTTTATTGTAAGACTATAGAAAGTCAAACGGTAAAACTAATGATGAAAGGCTGCAGGGCTCTCCCCATCTTTTCATCCTCAATCCTCCCTAGAGCTCATTGAGCCTAGGCTATGGTAGCATTTTTCAGAACTCAATACAACAGCACTACAGCCTAGGTGAAATATAGGATTTTCTTATTAGTAATGCCCTCTAGCTGAATTATCCACCTATGAAATGACAATCTTCTGCCCCTTATTTATATGAATCCCCAATTATACCCACTTAAGGCATCTGTCATTTTCACAGATCTTTTTAATTTGAAAATTAGGTAAGAATCCTAATCCCAAAGTGCTGGTCCTCAAAGAGGTAGAGCTTACAGTAGGATATTAATAAAGAAAATCTTATTACCAAAAAAACAATGTCTTGTTAAATTATACAGTGAGGTTAGTAACACAGTCAACCAATCTACATTTGGTTGCAAGCTCTGTGTCTCGTTGGGGACCAGTATCAACTCTGCACATTGTCCTTTGAATAGCACTGCTCTAGAGAAAAGGATTTTCAGTATCTGTACTAATATACAGGGGTGATGGAAATAATGTAATGTGCTCACTGAATTTTTCTGTTACCATAGAGCTTACAACTTCCCACTCCTCAAAACATGTAACAATTGAGAGGAGAAACTCACTAGTACCATCACAAACATTTATGAAAATATGGCAGTAAAAGAACAAAGTCCTAAGCTGTTGACTAGAATAGTTTAAATAAGAATAAATCACTAATCTATAATATAATTGTATAAAAATGGAAATGTGCAGTAAAGTTCTCCCACTATAAATATATTTAACTGTGACTGTAATTGTTTTTGCTCAAATAAGAATGTTTTTTCCTCTTAATCCCCTTCACCAAGTCCATCTATCCAAATAATTTTTATGATGTTTATTATCTGTACTTACTCGTATGAGTGCCTTTGTTGGCATTTTGGATACAATCTAAATTTGGCAGTTTTTCATTTGACAAAAAAGCTTGTGCAATGGCTGTATAAAAACTTCGTGCTACACCACTGCCCTCTCCTGGTTCATCCTTAAATGTGACTTTTACTCTGTGTACAGCCATTGGTGTAGTAGCACATCTTCGACCAAAGTGATTGTTAAGCTGCCTCATGGTCTGCTGAATAAGAAGATCTCGATCGCGATCAACCTAGGAAAACACCAGAGAGTAGTAAAGTTCAATGTTAGAAACCACCTTGAAATTTTCCTATGTAAAATCTGAAAATGTAATTTTAGCTTCCTGTTGACAGTTTAACTACAAAGTAATGTGGATTCTTAGAAGCTTATACATTCCACATAAGAAACATTCTAAAGCATACAGGAATGTCCTGCATTAAATCAGGATAATGGAATTAAACTCAATTCTAACATTTTCTTTGTTGTTGTTTTTCAAAGTTTTATTTATTTATTTTGAGAGAGGCAGAGAGAGCACAAGCAGGAGGGGGCACAGAGACAGGGAAAGAGAGAGAGAATCCCAAGCAGGCTCCACTTTGCCAGCACAGAGTCCAACCTGGGGCTCGATCCCATGAAACCGTGAGATCATGACCTGAGCTAAAAACAAGAGTCAGATGCTTAACCGACTGAGCCACCCAGGCGCCCCCTAAATTCTAACATTTTCTAAGTAAGTTCATTGGAAAACAGCAATCTGTTCAATTTTGGAATATACTAGGATCAATTCCAAGTGAATCAAAAGTATGTGTTGTGTAAAAAACAGCAAATACTAGAAAACATGGGATATTCCTTTGGTGACAAAAAAGCACAAAGTATAAGAAAAATGACAAGCTGGGAAAAGCAACTGGTGCCTTCTATTACAGACAGGTATTCATGAATAGTATACATATTACTGTTAAGATGTGTTTCTAAAAAATTGAGAAAAGCTTAACAGAAAATGGGCAAAATGTACCAAACAGTTCACAGAAAAAGTAATATTCTTAGATATATGAAACAATGTTTAACTTGCTCATAAGAAAAAGCAAATTAAAACTACTCTAAGATGCACATATTGGATGGGCAAAAATCTAAAACTCTGACAAACTGCTGGCAGAACTATAGAGAATCAGGCATTCTTGTATTAATGTTGCAAGTGCAAAAATATGTAACCATCAGGCAGAAGTATTTTCCAGTATTTGCCAAAATTATATATGCATATGCCCTTTAACCCACGTCTAGGTTCTATGTCTAAGAATCTCTTTTTTTGTTTAAATTTTGTTTTGTTTTATTTATTATTGAGAGAGAGAGAGAGAGCGAGCGTGAGCAGGGGACGAGCAGAGAGAAGAAAGACACAGAATCTAAAGCAGACTCCAGCCTCTGAGCTGTCAGCACAGAGCCCAATGCGGGATTTGAACCCATGAACCATGAGATCATGACCTGAGCTGAAGTCGGACACTTAACCAACTTGAGCCATCCAGGTGCCCCTAAGAATTTCAAAGACACACTTGCCAAAAGAAAAACACACCTAAAGCTATTCATCACACTACTATATGTAACAGCAAAAGATGAGCAGCTGTAAAAGGAAGACAGAACAATGCTCTATACAGCAATGGCTTTACCTCTGGGATGTACTGTTAACTGGGAAATGCAAGATACAGTAAAATGTGTAGCACACTCAGAGTCAGGAGTAGGGGACAGAGATGGGCAATGAATTATATACACACACATACACGATTGTATTTTTTTTTTTTTAAAGGCGGGAGGAAAATAAAACAACAAAAGAACAAAAACATGAAAGGCAGAGGAGGGACATGGTGAAAGAGACAGAAATGGAAACTAGATTTCCCTAAATATATCTTCTTCAGTAGAGCTGATCATGCACTATGTAGATATTTTACATTAATAACAAAACCAAAAAAAAGAGAAAGCAATCCCTAAAAACTGAAAGCAAAATGAAACAAAGACCCTGGTTGTATGGAAATTAGTAGCAAAACCACACTAAGAAAAATTATTTCAAATGACTTTAAAACAAAGCAATTGGACTACATCTCTACTTGGGTATGCTAACAAAACCCTGCAAATCTTAAGCTCTTTTTGATAATTATTTTGGGGTGGTAGTGTTGATGTTGTGATTCCAAGACTGCTAGGTACATGCTGTAGGGTAAAAGCAAATGAGTACTTTTATTAGTGTTGTTGGGAAGTTGGATATTCAGTTTGGAAGAAAGGAGATAAAGACTAAGAAGTGGAAATAAAACAACCTCGTGATCCTAAATCGTGAATTTGAACTGGAAATATCAGTATGTACTTATGATATAATTTTTTTTTAAAGGAGAATTTCCTAGCTCTGTGCAATGAAAAGACCTAGAAACAACGACCAACCTAGTAGGTAGTGAGCAACCCTACAGCCCAGAGTATAAACTCAAAGTACCTTTTTTCCTACCAAAAGGAACCAGGGCTTCTTGAAGAAATGGCTGATCTAAGGTCTGTGACAGGATATACACAAGATGAGACATACCAAAAAGGAAGGAAGTTATCAAAGATTACTGGAGTCCTGTGAAAAGGACTGAGGAGCCAAAAAAGACTCAGGACTCCCACTACCCAGAGACCACTGGAGCATCAGTGGAAAATAATCACCTTAATGGAATGAAGGACATCAAAAATGTTAAAAAACAACAACAACAAAAAAAGGCTGAAAAATTCATTGATCATCATGAGATGTTAGGAAACCAACTGTACTACTCTAAATTTGGTGATTACCATTTATTTAAATTTTTAATTATACAACATATATATCCCTAAACATTAAACATGGTTGTTATAACAGCTTTCAAACTTCATAAGTGACATACTATATATATAGTATTAGAAAATCTAAATACCTTTACCTCTAGTGATAAATCTCTTGACTGCTGGTTTCTCAGTTTTTCCATTTCTCTACGGAATTTTGATTCTTTTACCTCAAAACCACCCAATTCGGTTAGGATCTTTAAAAAAAAAAAATGCGTGACAGAATTATTCTCTGACGTATGTTCTTATCAGGCAGAACAGAATTAAAAGTGCTCACAACACATACTGATCCAGGTTCTGCTCCAACATCTTCCATGAACACCCTGCCGAATAGTTCCAAAGAGAGGCGCCAGCGTCCTAACAGCATATCGTGGGAAATAACCATTCCCATGAAGCTACACTGTGGCCTGCAAGAGGTTTAAGAGAAGAGGGGGGAAGTAATTTGGCCAACTATAAGAAGCCCCTGGTTTTTGGTCAATGACAGTAATTTAGTTGGTTTTTTCATATTCTGAACTCTTAATAGCACTTCAATCCACATCCTCTCTAACAGAGAATCTTTTTATAACTACTCATTCTTCACAGAACTTCTCATTTTTTACTCCATTATTCCTTCTGTCCTTTACATAAGGATACATCTCCCAGCTGCCTTTTATCTTCAATTTTACCTCTTCCCCTAAAGTCCAGTGTCCATCTACATTTGGAGGATTCCCAGATCCCTCTCTAGTTCAAACTTCCACAACAGCCCATGGGTTGAATATACCCATGTCTGTGACATGTAACTCCAACTCAACACGGGAAAATTGAACATGGCTTCTTCACTTCAATGCCACTGCCTCTTGATTTCTTTCAGTAGTACCATCTATTTCCCTACTGCACAAACTTGAAACAAATTTTCATTTTTCTTTCCCCTGTTCCTCCAGAGTGAATAAGTACTTCATGAGTTTCTCTTCCTTTCCATAATTTCCTAATTCATCCCCAAAGGCAATATTCTACACTTCAGCCCCCTTTTACCACTAGCCAGAACCTAGTAACAGCGTTCTTTCTAACTTGTCTCCCTACCTCTTATTCTTCTCTCCTTCAATCTATTTGCTTCTACACATTCTACACATCTTAGCACAAGCCATATTGCCTCTGAAAAACTTGGGCCACCCCAGCCCACAATTCTTCCTTGCTTTTTATGGTTGTTAAACTGTGTATTTAAAATGCATATAGCTTCCTAAACTCACTTAACTCCTCCTAAGCAAAATTAATTATCTGACAGTATAACCAAAAAACAGCATAAAGCAGAAACTCAACAAATCATTAGGTGATTAACCATACTGAGCCACAGTATGTATATGCTAGCGAATTTTTATTGGGAAAGCAAAGAACCTACCTCTTGCAAAGTAATTACTGACTGTGAACCTGGCAAAGAAGCCCAAGCAACTGAGACAGTCACAAATCTAGAAAGTTCTTTCTAGTCATTCACATGGTCCCCTTTGCTGAGCTGCTGGTAACAAGTCTATAATTGGCAATCTGACATGGACATATACTTTAACTCAGTACTGAACATTAAAAAACACAGTCAGAATATCCTCAATAAAAGAAAATCAGAATGTCATTCAATGACTAAAGTCACCAAAAAAATCCAGAAAATTCAAATTTAATATTTAAACATCTGATTATAAACGAGGAAAACACAAAAATAAGATTACGGTTAATTCTATTATTTACATACAAACGAAATTTTAAAATACCTAAATAAAAATTCTTACAAGAATTATAGTATCCATAAAGTAATGCAACAGAAGAACTATCTCTACTTAGCAAATACCTGAAAGACGTAAGAGGTGGCCCTTCACTTTCAGTCAGTCCTATTTCTGCTAGTAAACTGCTTTTCAATTGTGCAGCAAGATCATGAGCAGATGGCCCTGGTTTTGAACTTTCAGCTTCTTCTGGCACCACATTCTGTTCTTCCCCTTCTTTTTTTTGTCGATTTTGCATGTTCATTACATTTTTCAAATTGGCAGCATAAGACATTTTAGTTGGAAGGACCTGTGAATTTTTACATTTAAAAGTTACACGTTAAAAAAAAAAAAAACTAACTAGATTTCCTTTTCAACTTACTAATATTCCACAGAAATCACACGGAAGTTACGTTAATTCCTTTCTGGTGTTTCAACTAAAAAGATGCAGCCTGTTTCTTTTCTCTGATTCCCTGGGCTGACCACCAGGAAACCACCCAATGCAGTTTCAGTGCATTCACCACAGTAGCCTCAGAGAACTTTTAAAGGAATCTCTTTACCTGTGGTTACTCAAATGTCTTACATATTTTCAATATTTGTAGGACTGCACTCTCCTTTATCACTTAGATAATAAAGAAAAAAATTCTATTCAACTACATTCAGTGCCTGCTCTTAAACGTTTCATTACATTTTCACTAGAGAAATAGTATGGATGGTATAATTTTAGGCTCTCAAATCAACCTTTTATCTAAAAACTAGATACGCCACTTAATTAGTTGTGTAATAACAGACATTCCCACAAGAAATGTATGTAAACTCTGCAAGCCTCAATTTTTTTTACCCATAAAATCAAGATAAAAATGTTTTTTACCCAACATGGTTATAAAGATTGAGACAGAATATTCAACAAGTCATTATTAATATTACCTTATTTATTCACATCCTACAGTCAAAAAGAAAAGTTTCAAGTCAATACTGTGTATGCTCATATATAAAAAGATATATTCACATTATATATACATTTAAAGATTTTAATTTTCAGCAGCATTACAACATTCAACTCTGTGAAACAGGCAAAACACAAAATGAAACTGCCATTTTACAGATGAAGTCACCTGATAAAACAAGTTAGTATCAAGGCAGGCTAGTGATACTGATGGAATTCTGAAATTATATGGAATTATGACATAAGGCAGGAATTTCTGATACTTACATTATTTGAGGCAACACGATATTCTGGATTAATGCATTTCCAAAACTCTAGATACTGGGGTAAGTCCTCACAAATATAATATTGCGAAGATCTTTACTATCTTACCTCAAGGCAGTTTCTATCCACTGTAACCTCCATTAAGCATTTCCCACTACTGGCAGATGAAGAATAAAGACCCTGACTTGGACGGCCAAAAAGATCCTCCTTTCTAGCGTTTGGCTGTAATTTTAACAGAAATATTCTAGTTACACTGAACACTTAAAAAAAAAAAAAAAAAGTCACTTAAAAAGAAACCTTCTAAGACTAGTTTATTTAAATCACCTGCAACAGATGTGGCTGATCAGCCAAAGGGATGGCTTCAGCCAGAGGCACTTCAAATGGATTTGGGGGTATACATCCAAGGAATGTCATGGAGTCTGAGCGTCGGAAAAATGGATGGTTTTGACCAGTTTCTGCAGGAAGAGAGTCATCATCCTTATCATTCAAAGTAGCACCTAAACATAAAGAGATAAAGTATTTGTTTTTTAGAAAAAATTAGTTATTGGGGAACAATAAAAGAATCTTAATCTGCTCAATCTGAAATTCCTGTTCCCTCTTTACAAAATTTTAATGCCACTCAAAAACAAGAGTCCAAAATTTTGATGGTATTTTTAGGTGATAATTGAAAATACTAGCAGTTTAAAACGCTTACAATGGTAAATTCTATTAGGTATATTTTAACACAACAGTAAGACTTTTTACAAAGTATTAGGAATAACAAATATTGTTTCACTTTGTACTGGACAGACATTTCCCATATCCTCTGTCTTTCTAGAAGATTCAGACCTGAATATAGCTAGATTCCTAAGCACATTCAGGATGTGGCTCACTGAGGATTCTAAAAGGAGGAGATGGTCAGGAGCTGAGATATGAGCATTTGTTTACTTCCAAGTTCTGCTTTCTCTACAAAACAAAAATGTCTGGGCATCTCCTTCATCTCAACACTAAGTCAGCACAAGAACACCATCTCCCCTTAATGTAATACAACTGTCAACAGTAAGCTTACAGTACATGCTGTAAAAATAGTGAGCTATGGCTGGGTTTCAAACAACAGCAGTTACGTCAGTTGTCTTTCCCTGGGCTGAATAAAAGCACTAGTTGATAATAAGAAAATAGGCAAGAGGACAAATTTTTTAAATTCTACTTCAAAGAACAGCTAAAAATTACAAAGAGATTGCAGAAGACCCCAAAATTTCTTGAGTTTGGAATATTTTCTTTTTATTGCATTTAATAACTGTTAAGATTTTTCATATTTGGGAGTTATAACTGATATTTCTCATTTTCTTGACTAAATATATCTTGCACCAATATCAATAAAGGTTCTGCTAAGACTTTAAAAATGTAGTACTTACACACTTAAGAATAAAGGTAAACATAAAACTAAAATGCAAAAGGTACAAAAACAAAAAATACTGACTGTTAACAAGTTCACTACATTTCTTTAATTCATCCTTATTTATGAAGCAAATAATGCAAGGATATATAAGGAAAAATGGACAGAATGCAAGAAATGGGACATAGAGAAGAAAAGAGAAATTCCCACCCAGACAGAAAATAATGAAGTTAAAAAGCTTGAAGGGGAAATACTGAGGCAGCCATTTCTTGAAGTAGATTAGCAGATTTTCTGTACACTAACTTTGATTGGTGTCATCATCATTTTCATGTTCTGAATCTTCATTATCAATACCCAGTTCCAAGAGTTCTCGCGTCCTTTAAAAAGACAAGTGAGTCATTTTATATGAAGTATGGAGCAAAGGTGATGGGAACTACAAGCAAAAAAAGCACTGAAAAAGTCAGTTAAGTATCTAGCCAATTTCAAACACTGTGATCAAGTTTTAGACTTGGGGAATGTTAGACTGACCAGCCAAATTATACTACAATTACAAAAGAGGCTCAAGAAAAGCAAAAGGATAACCACATTAAGAAATAGTGAGGACTTACACAGACTCTAACAGAAAACATGACAAACTATCTCAGGCATAAAGCTTAATTAAATTCTTAGGTTTCCTGTTTTAAGCGAGGAGCAGCAATGGAGAGGGTGAACAGACTCAAACCCACTTTCCCAAATGAAACATTCCTGTACTATTTTCTCTTTAGTTCACTGTTCTCTTCACTCCAAAAATCAGACAATATACTAAGAGACCATACTGAGCAAACAAGTATTTCCTAAACCAATCCCACGGCAAGTATGGATACCTTTTGCGTTCCAGTTGAGGTGTATCCAATGTTGTCTGCTGATTCATTGCTTTAATCCAATATATAAGGGCTTGAAAAACATATGCCACATGCTTCAATGAGCAAACATCCAAAACTGGAAGAACATCAGAATGCTCATCATTATGAGACCGCATTAAAGACAGTGCATAATTTAGGAAGTCCCCTCGGGCAGACATCATTCCTTGACGGGCGCTAAGCAATGTGGCACGTCTGTAGGAGTAAAAAGAAATGAAAATGTTTAAAAAAAAGAAAGCAAATGTGAAACTTACCATTATCATAAATATGCAAAATTAGAAACTGAGAATATCCGTAAATAAAAACTCATTAACCCTGTGCTCTGCTTTAGAGATAAAAACATTGTGCATGATTTACTGTCATGTACTTTATACAGGAAAGGAATTCTAGTGTCCTTTGAAAATGGACAAGGAACTCCTTCCCTATAGAAGACCCCAGTAGGTCTGGGGTAGGGTCCCCAAATCTATATTTCTAACAAGCTCCTAGGTGATGTTGATGCTGTTCTGGGGATCACACTTTGAGAACCACTGTCTAACATGATACCAAAACACAAGCAACAAGAAAACACAGCACTAGACTTTATCAAAATTAAAAACATAGGTACTTCAAAGGATACCATCAAGAAAATGAAAACATACAAAAGGGGACAAAATTTCTGCAAGTCTGATAAGGAACTTAAGTCCAGAAAATGTAAGTAACTCATACAACTCGGTAACAAAAAGACAAGCCAATTAAAAAATGGGCAAAGGATCTAAATAGACATTTCTCCCAAGATATACAAATGACCAATAAGTCCATGAAATGATGCACAACATTTAGCCATTAGGGAAATGCAAATCAAAATCAAAATTAGTTACCACTTCACACCCACTAGGATGGCTACAATTAAAAAAAACAAAAAACAAAAAAACCCACTAGTAACAAGTGCTAGCAAGGATTTAGAGAAATTAGAGGCCTCACATGTTGCTACTGCGAATGTAAAATGATGCAGCCACTTTGGAAAAGTCTGGCAGTTGCCCGAAAGTTTAACAGAGTTACATATGATCTAGCAATTCTACAACTAGGTATATTATCCAACATAACTGAAAACGTATCTATATAAAAATCTGTACACTAATGCTGACAGCCACATTATTCACAAGAGTCAGAAAGATGAAAAACCCAACTTATGAATGGATAAAAATGTGGCACATCCATACAATGAAATATTACTAGAAAGTAACATATTGACTGATAATGCTAAATCTGATGAACCTTAAAACCATTATGCTAGGTAAGAAAAGCTAGGCATAGAACATGACATATTGTATGATTCCGTCTATATGAAATGTCCAAAACAGGCAAATTTATAGAGACCAAGAGTAGATCAGTGGTTGCTTAGGGTGGGAAAGTAGGGGAAAATGGGAGGTGACCACTAGTAGGTATTTTTGTGGGGATGATAAAAATATTCCATAATTAACTGTGATGATGGTTGTGCAGCTCTGAATATATTCAAAAGTATGGAACTGTACACTTTAAATGGGTGAAATGTACATGAATTATATCTCAATAAGGTTATTATATTAGGGTGAGAGCCACAGTGAAGTAAAGGGAGAGGAACAAGTCACCAATCTAGATCTATTATCAGAACTCTGTTATTCGGGGAGTGACGAGCCTTACAAAGACAAGGCTTGTGCCTGTTGGTGGAGCAGGCTTCCTAGGACAGGAAAGCAGAGGCCTCCCAAGTGGTCCAGATCTCTCTGCCAAGCAGTCAATTTTGCCTTCTAGACATTTCCACCAAAACCTCTCCCAGCTCCTCAGTATTTTCAAAAGCCAAGTATGTCCATTCTACTGCTCTAGATTTTTCTCTTAATTTTCCTGTTAGTTATTCAGAATCAAAGTCTAGCTGTAAATTCTGCCTCCTCCTGCTCTACCCCTCAACAAGGCCCTCAATTGTTATATGACTTCAATGCTTCTCTCTCTCCTCCTTCCTGGCCTTCACCAGCCCCACTTAAATAAATCTATTACCTTTCAATGGCCAATTCCAACCATAATCTTGTTAAGTTTCCTAAGCAGTCTCCTAGGCCCTTGTCTTCCCCCTGTTATGATCCTCCCAAAGTAGCAAAGTTATTTCCCCTGAGCCAAAGCTAGAACCAAATCCTAGGACTCTGACCTCAGGTACCGGGCCCTTGCACTATACGGCACAGCCCCAGTGCTCTAGTGTTCAATGTTTGGGCTAATTCCTACTCCTGAAAAAGGTCATTTTATAACTGAAAGAAAGAAGACAACAAATACATAAAGAAATATACTTTAAATACAATTCAAAAGACTGGGGGGCTGTAGAAAAATTGGATTCGAGGAGATCAAAGAACAGCTTTGGTAATCCCACATACTTTCCTCTTCCTGAATACAAAATGCATTCATACTCAATCATGGTCAAAATCTTCCTATAAATACATGTCTTTCAAGGGACGGGGGAGGGAGGAGGGGAAGCTTGGAGGACAATGAAACAAGGATGTAGATCAACTACTTCAAAAATGAGAAGTATTTAGTATCAGATTCCTAACATATGAATGAATTTTGAAAAAAACAGCTTGGATAATAAACTAACTTATTCTGCTTCAACCACACAACAATTTAAAAAGAAGTAATACACTTCCCCCCTTCAAAACAAAGTGAGGTCTAATGTAACAGCAATCAAAAAGCTCTAACTTCCTGGGATATAAGGACTCTAACATATAAGCATATATGAAGAATTTCATACCGTCTGCCTTCAAGGGTTCGTAAACTAGCCTCTTCTCGTGCAGTCATCCTCTCTCTTCGAGCTGAATTCTGAGAAGCATGAAGAGGATGATTTGGATGTCCTGGATCACCAGCAGATGCTAATGCAGAACCATAACGTAATTGAGCTTCAGTAGAATCCATAATACTGACCATCCAGTTCCAAGTGGGAATAAGCTTTTCTTCTACATAATTCTATGAAGACCAAACTAAAATAGTTAAAACTATCCAAATAAAGTTAAATTTGATATATAGTAGTAATCTATAAACATTTAAATATCTGTAATGTTTATTCCCATTACATTGGAATTTTCATAATTGACATCCCAAAATTTATTTGGAGTAACTTTTCAATGTTTTCATACCTGTAAGTTTACTGCATCTTGATAAGTCAATTTCACAGCTGCTGGAATCTGAGAGTACACTAGGTGATTATACTTAGGAATAAGGCCCATCAAGTCCGAGATTTGTCTGATAACAATGCTGTAAGCCCTGGCTAAACTGCTCGCAGATGTTAAGTAGCTGCTGGCATTGCTAGCTTCCAAAGCAGCTGCTGCAGCAGCAGCACTCGTGCTGATGGTACCACTCCGTCGTAAATTTGAAGGATCAATATAAATCAAACCCGCTGAACTTGCTACAAAGGAAAAAGGACAACCACAACAAGCTGTCAGATGTTAATTGTGTTTCTCTAGCACTGTATATATTTAAAAGATCAACTGTAATGGCAAATATGGTCACCGAGTGAAAAACGTGGTCTTAAACCAGTGAAAAACGTGGTCTTAAACCACACTAATTTAAGGGAGGGCAATGATGAGAGAGACAAGAATTACTATAGTGTTCTCAACCAGATGCAATTTTGCTACTGCCCCTGCCCATAGAGGGACATTTGGCAATGTCTATAGACAGTTTTGGTTGTCACAATAGGTGAGTGGGATTGGAGGAGAGACTGCTACTGGCATCTGATGCATAGAAGTCAAGGATACTTCTAAACATCCTATAATGCACAATCACAAAGGATTATTCAGCCCAAAGTAATCATGGTACAGAGACTGAGAAACCTTGATATAATCATATGTAAATACTTTGTATTTGAACTTGGTAAAACAATGAAGAACTATTATGAAACTACTTGATTTGTATAGATGAACATACATAATTTTTAAAACCTACTTAAGCACTTTCAAGAATACCAAGTTTTCAGACTTGCCTGCTGGTGTGGATGTGCTGGAAGGGGCCGTGCTGGCTGCCCGCTGATGTTGGGTGTTGCGGACAGCCCACTGCATGGACCGGGGAGCTTGGGCAGCACCGTTGGCATGGGAACTATTTGTGGTTCTCTCTAATGGCTCATCAAGCATAAAGGTCTCCTGTTCTATGTCATCACTTTGACTACTGCTGCTATCAGAGTCACTTGAGTCATTTGATTGCGAATCATCTTCAGAAAAGAAGGCAGGAACACTGCTTGCACCTAAATTTTTCATTTTTAAAACCAAAATCAATGTCAGTCTGTTGATATTTAAAACTACAGTGTACTCCATCATTCAGGAAAATATTACATATATTAAACAGAATGCCAGGCTATAATAGTCCACAAAACTCATCATAAAATAGTTTAATTACTGGGGTGTCTGGATGGCTCAGTCAGTTGAGCATCCAACTTTTGATTTCAGCTCAGGTCATGATCCTGGAATCATGGGATCGAGCCCTGTGTTGGGCTCCACACTGGGTGTGGCGTGGAGCCTGCTTAATTTCTCCCTCTCCCCCCCCCCCACTCTACTTCCCCCTCCCTCCCTCTCTCCTTCCCTCTGCTCCTTTCCCCTGCTCATGTGCTCTCTAAAATAAGGGAAAAAGGATAAAGTTATAAAAAAGCTTAGCCACCCCTTGTACAAATCATAAGGAGTATAGTTTAACCATTTCATGCTGAATATAAATACGGCCTTAGTATAAGCAAGAAAGCTGGATAAGGAAAAGGTAACATACCTGCTTCCGAGCCAGCGGTTGCTGCTGTGACAACACTTCTACGCCCACTAGCATTATCTTGGTTGCTATGGTTACTTTCACTGTCACTTTCTGTTTCAGCTGCTGCTAACAAGTCCAGCTCCATGTCACTCCCTAGGAAATATATTTAAATAAGAAGGAGGGAAAAAATATAAGCGCACTCTGGAACAGATAGGGTCTAATAAGCCAGAATATCCTAAGTTAGCGGGGGGGGGGGGGGCTGGTGATTATTATTACAGTAAGCATAACTGCCTGCTTAGAAGGAGAAAAATGACTAGGCAAATTATGGTCCTCAGTAGACTATTACACAGCAATTCAAAATCTGTTCTGCACAGCCTTAGGTAAAAAGGGTTGGGCAGGAGAACTTCCACCAATGGGTAGAACTCTGGGCTGGGACCACTGCTCCATTTTCATCTGTTTTACATATTGGGATTCCAAAAGAGGAAGGATGAAAGCTAAAAACGTCTATCTAGAATTTCATGGTATATACACATCAAAACATAAAATTATAAATTTGTGCAGTTTATTGTATGTCAATTACACCTCAACAAAGATGATCCCCAAAAAGTCTATCCAATGGCTACTAGTAAGAATGGTTATGGTGGTAGCAAAAAGGCCAAAAGAATTAGTCAGTGGGGAAAAAAAAAAAAAAAAAAAAAGGCACAAAAATTACACATACAGTATCTAAAAGACATGCATGGGAATGGGGCAGCAAAGGGGAAGGGGGAAAGTAAAAATACAAACTGTTAGGTCCAGGTGGGATTATGGGTCATTTGTTTTCCTTTTCTCTAATTTGCAAATATTTCCTAATATGATTATGACTATTTTAACTTCCTTATAAGAAAAGAGAAAGTTAGGGGCGCCTGGGTGGCTCAGTCGGTTAAGTGTCCAACTTCGGCTCAGGTCAGGATCTCACAGCTCATGGGTTTGAGCCCTGTGTTGGGCTCTGTGCTGAAAGCTCAGAGCCTGAAGCCTGCTTCGGATTCTGTGTCTCCCTCTCTCTCTGTGCCTCCCCTGCTCACACTCTGTCTCTGTCTCCTTCAAAAATAAACAAACATTTAAAAGAAAAGAAAAAGGAAAGAGAAAGTCAGGGGTGCCTGGGTGGCTCAGGTGGTTAAGCATCCAACTTCAGCTCAGGTCATGATCTCACGGCTCGTGAGTTTGAGCCCCATGTCTGGCTCTGTGCTGCCAGCCAGAGCCTGGAGCCTGCTTTGGATTCTGTGTCTCTGTCTCTCTCTGCCCCTCCCCCCCTCACGCTCTCTCTCTCAAAAATAAACAAACGATACCAAAAAATTTTTTAAAGGAAAAAAAGGGTAAAGAAAGAGGATACATTATTTTATACATATAAATATATATGAGCATATACATATATATTTATAGGTGTGTATATATATATATATATATATATATATATATAGCTGCTTCCTAAAATTTTGAAACAGATGCTACAGAATCCCTAGGCTGAAAATATGTTGAACATTACAGTAAATGGGGCTTTTCTCTGTGTTAATATCCTTAAAGATACCTGATGTACTCATACTGAATAATTTCTCAAATAACCTGCATACCGTCTTCATCATGCTCATCATGTTGTCCCTCTGCCTCAGCATTTTCTTCCCCATGTTCTTCCTGTTCATCATGATGATCCTCTTCTCCAGCCACACCCTCCACCACCTCAACCTAAATCCAGAATCTCATTTGTAGACAATCAAAGTACATAATAAACCCACATCTCTACCAGTGTTCCTCCACAGCAACGTAAACTTAAATACAAAGATCGCTAACTACAGAGATTATTAGCAATCAAGAGTTTGAAAATCGTTGGCTAGTGACAACTTGCAATCAAAAATTATGTCAGATATCCTAAAATTTGTAATTGTCGTCCCTGTGCAGAACCTTAAAATTAATAGTTTAATAACTGGGTAGAAAGTGTATTTTTTTTTAACTTCCACAGTAATAAAGTTTACCTAATGAATATGCAGTATCCATTCTGCCTTCAAATACACTGCACAAAACTACTAAAACTTTTTTTAACATTGAGGATATCCTTTCTATTAACCCTAAGTAAAAAGCAAGCTTGTTTCCAGTTTTGTATTATCCACTAAATCAAGGATTTAAATTAAAGTGTTTTAAACACAACCACAAATGAGAACACATAACAAAACTCTAAACGTTAGAAGCAAACACATGTAATGATAGTAAACTACTATTAGTGAAACTTCTTCCCTCCCAAATAAAAGCCTCTCATCTACCACAATTAAAACAATTACAACCACCTCTTCCACGTCTGCTGAAACAATGTCATCCTGTTCTTCATCTCTGCCCCGAACAGGCTGCGACTGGCTGATGCGCCTCTGCTGTGGGTTCCGGATGATGTAAGAAGACTGAGACTGACTGGAGCTGTGGAGAATCAGGAGCTTATGAGGCCACTGCTGCCACACGGCACACTTTTTATGCTTCTCAGTGTCATTCGGTGTGACCCACTTACTAGGATGTTATTTTAAATCTGACCTAAAAATTCTTGGAAACTAATAATCCATAGATCAGAAAATATGGACCCCAGAGAAATTAATTTTACCATAGAGATTTAACTTAGAAACCTCAGAATTATTTCTACTTTTCTGTAAGTCATTTCATATTTGTTAATGCACATAACTGAAGCACATGAGTCCTTCCCACTGAAATAATCTCCAGGAAATATTTTTCCTTCTCCACTGCTTTCAGTAACAACAGTCCTCAACTTCCAAAGGCTCCGACAGCAGCATTCATCCATTAACAAAGTATGAATGGTGGTGATAAGTATGCTTATTACAAGTGATCTACTCTTCTAAGAGATCTGACATGACCTACTTTGCATCAGCTTATTAACCACTGACTTGTATGTAGAGGGAAAACATTAGTTGAAAAGTATGAATTTGAAAATAGAATCATAACAAAAGGTGGGTGGCCAAAAAGTTCTACTTCCTTAAAAATCTGCCTTGGAAACAAACAGCCAAGAAAAGACAGATAGATGCCTCCATTATAAAAGGAAGGGGAGAATGACAGAATGCAGCTTAAAATGCAGGTCAGAGATCAGAAGATGGTTGTTAAATAATCCTATGACCTACTATTATCCTTTATTTACAAATTAAGAAATGTTAAAGACCTTTAAACGTGTTTACACTGATCCTGTTCTTTCCTCACCTCAGCTGCTCTTAGAAATAAGAATCAAACCAGTTACACATGAAGAATCCACTCAAACTCTCCACCTTCAAATACACAAGTAGTCTCAATATAGTGTTTAATACTAGAAATTTAAGTAACTGGTTCTTCACAGAGCCAGTGAATTACAAAACATATGAGAAAGCTCAAAGAAAATCTGAAGAGATAAAAAGGGTATTTCCAAACTAAGATTTCAATATTTCCAGTATTAAAAAATAAAAGTCAACATTGTGTAAAGCCACAATTAATTAGTATTCCTTAAAAAGAAAAAAAAAAAAATCCTGGAACAAACATCCACAAGATCTATCGTCCCCTCAAAGAACATTAAGGAGTTATGCACTTAGTATGTATAATACTAATAACACCCAAAATATATGATACCCCCCATTCAGTTTTCTTCATACCATGATTCAACTTTTTTCCCACTAGGCTTCCTGGCACAACTATAGTCCTGAAGCCCTAACAGGAGTTGTTAAAATACTTCCAAATTGGGGCGCCTGGGTGGCGCAGTCGGTTAGGCGTCCGACTTCAGCCAGGTCACGATCTCGCGATCCGTGAGTTCGAGCCCCGCGTCGGGCTCTGGGCTGATGGCTCAGAGCCTGGAGCCTGTTTCCGATTCTGTGTCTCCCTCTCTCTCTGCCCCTCCCCCGTTCATGCTCTGTCTCTCTCTGTCCCAAAAATAAAAATAAACGTTGGAAAAAAAAAAAAAAAAAAAAAAGAAGAAAAAAAAATTAAAAAAAAAAAATACTTCCAAATTTTGGGAACTTCTAGTTTCAGCAATTTGCCAACTGAAGAGAAATCCCTCTTGGTGTAGAACACCTAAATACATTAAATATTTAAAAACAAAGCACAACTATCCTGGTGATAAAGGGAAACAATTGTACTGAATAAGCTTGAGAGCAATGGTGCCACCATTAACACCAAAGGCATCTGCTGATGTCTCTTAGGCAACAAGGGTTCCAAGGAGCCACAGATTTCACAGGAGACAGTCTGGAGTATAAAGCTTCTACAGCATAGAAATCTGTTCTGTCCCCCCCACATAAATAAAGCCAAACATAAATCGGGAAAGGGTAACCTACTTCAAGAGACTTGCCTATCTATATCAGCCATGGCTGGATGGGGCAGGAAAAATATTTCTTCAGAGAACTTTTTGTGGTGGTGGTGGTGGTTTTATTTTTGAAAGAGGGTGAGAGCACGGTGGGGAGGGGCAGAGAGAGAGAAAGGGAGACAGAGGTTCTGAAGCAGGCTCCATGCTTACAACAGAGAGTCCAATGCGGGGCTCAAACTAACAACTTGTGAGATCACAGACCTAATCCAAAGTCAGACACTTAACCAATGAGCCACCCAGGTGCCCCTCTTCAGGGAACTTCTAATTACAAACCTGCGCTCATGAAAGTTTAGGACTGCAATTTGTACTGTAAGGTACGGTGGGTTTGTGATGATTAATCCAAAGTCTCAACACTATCAATAAGGACCAAACAGCAATTATCTCCCCTTACAGTGCCATCTAATATTCAGGAATATAGGAAAAAGGTAAATATCCATCTAGGATTATCTCTAAATATGTTTAAACTTTAATCACTGTATGACCTTGGACAAGTAACCTGAGTCTCATATTCTGCACTTTTAAAATTAGGATGATAGTGGTTATCTATGAGTTATTGGGAAGATTAAAACAGGTGATGCATTTATAACGCTTAAAAGTTCCTAGTTCATATTAAAATTTCAGTTAACAGTTTTCGTATGAGGCATGGAGACAGAGAAACAGGTTGATTAATAAGGGCATTAAGAGTTTTAAAGAGGTGAAAGGAAGGGACAGAAGAAGGAAAAATACTAAACTCAAAACTTTACGTTCAGTGGAGTGATAATATACCACCTACCACCCCACACAAGGGAAATCGCAGAGACTAGTCAAATGTGTACTTTTTACTTAAGACGTGCCTGAAACACTGATCAAAATACATCCTTACAAGAGGGAGTGATTGTACCGTATAATAATGAAGGACTTTTACTTTATATCAACAGTTGAAGAAAACATGACACTATTATCTTTCTTGATGATCCAATGAGATCTCCTTCTGGGAAGACATGACAGACTGACTCAATCAATCAAGGAGGATAAAGTGGAGAGCTGAAGAATGCACAATACTTAAATAAAGAGCCTAAGAAGCAGGGCAAAGGGACACAAAAATCTTGATACTTAGTAAGAACAGGCTGATGGGCACTTTTTAAAGTTAAGATCACCCCCAAAATCTTTTCAACAGATACAAAGTGTTTATGTTCCGGAACATAAACACAAAGTAATACCACTTAAGTAACCAGGGAGCTCCTCACAGGGCTATCAGGCTCAGCGGACATCATATGGCGCCCAAGCAGATTTTGCTAACAGAATCACTGGATACTGGGGTATGTTTAGCAGGTCTGAAAATACACAGCTTGATTCGTAACCATTTCCAGCAAATCCTGAAAGCCTATCAGTGACAAAGCTACCATGAGAAAGCTTTGACAGACAAACCTGGACTTACATTTCAGGGTATCCTAGGAGACCTGACAATAAAGGAAAAGCTGGGATACATACTGGCACAGGGAATAATGAGAACAGTGAGAGAGCAGATACTGAACACATCAACTCAGATGAAACCCAGGAATGAAGTCTAGGGAAATTGTGCTAAATTTAATAAGGAAGGCGTGCCTTAGTATCACAGAGATGTTTTCCAGGAAAGAAGAAGAGGGTCTTTAAGTCCCAAAGATCTTCATTAAACATCATTATGATTACACACAGTAACAGAATCAGACGTGAGAAAACCAAATAAACAAGTATTTGCTAAAGATCACTATAGGCCTCCAACTCAAAAGTATGACCCCTAAACCGTGAGCACATTGGCACTACCTGAGAGTTTATAACAAATACAGAACCTCAGACCCCACCCAGACCTCCAAAATCTGCCTCTGCATTTTAATAAAATCCCCAAGTAATTTGCATGCATATTTAATCAAGCACTGTGCTAAAAGACACCAAAACGTTTCAGTTTCTAAACATTCTGACTCAACAAGCTTACAGTCAAATTACCAATGGGAAAGATAAGTAAAATTTAAAAAATAAATAATCTTAAACTAGAAATATTAAGTTGATGAATTGTTTTAGCTCTCTCCTAGACAATATGGTTGTTGAGAATAACAACCTGCCCGCCCCCTAGACAGGAAGTATGTCTACAGAAGTCTGAACTTTCTTACCAGATTACTTTATTGGCATAATAAAAACAGTGCTTTTCCAACCAAAAATAAAACCTACAACTATAAGCCTATTACCTTAGATGTGTAGGCACAATGTATAATTTTTCAAGTGCTCTCACAGGTTTCAAACAAAATAAAATCTTTACCATTTGTTACATAAACGATCATGGACACTTCCAGAGTGCTAATAGAAAGGTTTAGTAAGCCAAATGTGACATTTCCAAAGAAAGAATTAATTAGAATCTGTTACCAGATAGAAATTTACCTGCTAGACTGATCAGATGATGGTCGTGGTGGTAGTGGTTCCACGGAGAACAGTTCTTCACTGCCTTGCATGGCATCTATGCTAGTACTAGCCAGAGTGAAAGGTGCAGTCGGGCGAGCGATCCCCATTCTGACAGGAACAATCAGCGACTCTGCTACATTGCACAGTTCTTCTACAGCGTAAGGTAGCAGTGCTTGGAATACACGCTTGCATTTTCCAATTGGCTGCGGAATAAAGTTACTGAAGCAAAAGGAAAAAATAGGAATCTTTTATGAAATCTTTTCATACACACAATGTTATCATTATCACAAAAAATGAGTGTAAAGTGATAGAAAAGCTCAGATCAAAAAGGATGTCTTACTTTTTCTTTTTGGATGAAGCCATTTCCACACTAAGAATGACAAAAACTCTTGCCACTGAACGCAAAAACCTCATTGTCACAGCAATAGCTTCTTCTCTACGTCCAGGTGTGTATTTGTTTTGGAGTTCTTTCACGAGTGTACCTAGTAGAGTATCTAAAAGCTTTAAAAATTGTAATAACTCTATTAATGCTGAGACATCTCTTAAGATGTTTGGACATTTATAAAGCAAAAAGTTCAAACACCTTTTCAATATTACCATTTCATAATAAAAATCTCAAAATAAATTTTACCAAAACACTTCTAATATCACTGATTAATTTATGCCCATGCCTACCATGTCTTTGACCTACAGTAGGCCTCGAATGTCTTCCGTTTTTAGTCTTCTAGTTCTATGTGTATCATACATAGAAAAATAACAGATATATCAAATCAGAGAAAGAATAATTTCACTCACTATAGGGTACATATTGAAACAGCAAAGTAGTTTCAAATATTTATATTAGTAAGTTCATAATCCCATCCCTCTCACTTAACCATTTTTATTGTTACTTTCTCAGTCTCATTTCTATGCATCATCTATCATATACATATTAATTATAGAGAACATCCAATTTTCATGTTATTTTGGGGTTTTTAAATGTTACTTAAAATAACCTTTATTTCTAAATTGCCGCATTACATTTCAACAAGTAGCTGGGCTATAATTTGATTCAATAATCTATTATTGGCTCCATCAAGTATTTCTTTTCTATATTTTTTATTATTCTGTAACATGATCTTTTTTCTCATGTCACAAATTATTTCTTTATGATAAGTCAAAGGGCACGGATTTTCTTTCTTCTTTTAAATGTTTGTTTATTTTTGAAAGAGAGAAAGAGAACACGAGGGAGGGGCAGAGAGAGGGGAGGACAGAAGATCCAAAGCGGGCTCCATGCTGACAGTCAAGAGCCCGATGTGGCTCAAAACTATGAACCGTGAGCTCATGACCTGAGCTGAAGTTAGACACTTAACCAACTGTGCTACCCAGGCGCCCCAGAGGGCACTGACATTCCTATGGCTTGTGATATTATTGCCAAGTTGTTTTCTAAAAGAATACCAATGCAATGCCACCCGATCAGTGTCTGAATGTGTTCTTTTTCCCATAACCTCACCAGCACTAGGTTTTATGATTTATATTCTTTTCTAATTTCAGAGCAAAAAGGAGTACTTAAAAAAAAAACATTTGCACTGAGTCAATTTTGAACACTGCTCCATACATTTCTATATACTGTTATATTTTTAGCACATTTTAGGATTTTTGTTTAGAATGAAAGGAGTTTCTGTGTTGAGATATTTAAATCACCCCCAAATTCCATTCCCCTGAATGTACTGTGTAATTAGACCTTATCAGTACTTAGGAGGTTGGATCAATAAAATTATGGGAAACTAAGTCAGAAAACATTCTTTTAATGTACTTGTAAACAAACATCTAAAGAACTTACCAAAATATCTGCTGTACACTTGACTATAAGGCAATGAGTGAAACAGTCCAGCCGAATGGTGCCACTTTGCTGATTGAGGTAAACTTGCTCTTCTGGCAAAAGATGGCCTATCCTACTGCTGGCACTGAGACTTGAGGGGGAAGGAAAGACAATGCATTGTAATCACCTCCATTAACAGGGGAAATACATAAATCTAAAACATTTTTAATGAATACATACGGGTCTTTATTCTCCTGTGAGCCAAACATAATCATAGATTTCAAAGCATTCCAATCCTGTAGAACACGCTCCAATGCAAGCTGGGCAAACCTTGGGGGCTCTAAATCATGATCAGGCATATCTGAATCTAAGCAGAAAAAGAAACAGTGGGTAAGACAGAAATAAATAAAATCCTTTGTATATGGGTCACAATTGTCAGACTCACCCACCTTCAGGATTGGCTGTTTTTCTATTACGATCCTCCCTGATCCGAGGAGGTCTGTACTGGCAGTGCTCTACTGTCTGCCTTGCAACTGTCTGCACTAAAAACAGTAAGAGGTGCTCTCCCCTGCAAAATGGAACGAACATCATTGTGAGCAGGGAGAGGGGAAGGGCTACTCAGATGTGCTGTGTTTTTCCAATTTATGTCCTAAAAAACCCCACTTGCCTGCTGTTTGGCAGAGTGACCAGATTAGTGGCAGTGAGTAGGCGATAAAGTAGATCAAGACGAGCAGATTTCTGTCCAGCAATTAGAGTTTTACACTTACATTTCTCCCAACAATCACAATACGCTGTTGGTGACGTCCGTTTGAGTCTAGAAAGAATTCATACACAAGTACAAAAAACAAAATTAAAAAAAAAAACAAACCACAAAGATCTCTATTGAAATCATGGAGATATAACTTACTGACCCAAGACAGAACCCTTGTTAATATTTAAATGCAAAGTGTAACAATTCTTAAAGCATGCTTAACTACAAGTATTACTTAGTGGCATGAAGTCTACAGAGCAACTCTCCTGAGGGATCTTGTAATGACTTGAATATAGTCACGTCTTCCAGAACATCTTCCTTAATTCCCTATAGCCCCCATTCATTTTAAGTGGTCTTCCTATGTGCATCTAATGAGCCCTAAAACCCTTATGAGCAAATGTTTCTTGCTTGTGTCCCCTGATAGGACTGTAAACCGTGCAAGGACAGAGACTCCCTTGTCCACCACCACCCAAATATCTAGTGTGTAACAGCACTTGCTAAGCAATCAATGAATAGATTCACTTTTAGATGTTTAAATTAAGGAAGAAAAACATATTAGCCAAAGTTCTTTTAATAAAAGTAATAAATAAGCACCAATGCAATATCTATAAACATTTTCTACTTGTCCTGTATAATCATTTATTTTAAAGCACAATAGATGGTTTTTACAAACCAATTCTCTGTTAACCGTAACATCTACATATCTGTGGCACAATTATAGCTGATATCTCTGCTGAGATTCTAAGGCACTGCAAATGTTCATGCTGGAGTATTTTATTGCTTCTTAAGTCTGTGAAAATTAACACACTAGCCATGGTAACTCTACTGCTGGATGAAAGGTTATTACATTCACTTTAAGAAGTAAATAAAGCACAGGCCAAACATTCACCATTTTTCACTTAATACCTGTTATGATCTCCTGCTAGGAGACCCTACTATAGACTGAGACTCTGGAGAGAGAATATAGACAAAAGCAAATGAACAACATTTCAAAGTACACTTTAAATCAAGAACCACATTTTCATAAATAAACTGGCTTAAAGAGAACAACATGAGAAAACCTTATGCTTCCTGAAAAATGAAATAAAACATTATCTTGGTATAGATTATTTTAATACAGCAATATGAATCTAAGCAGTTCATATAATTAAGGAAAACTAGAACTGTACTCACTTGCAATCATGACCTTTATGACAAACTCTTGCACATTCTGTACAACAACAGAGTGACTCCAGCAAGCCACAAGTTCGACACTCAAAAATATCCTACAATTAGAAGGGTTTATTTCTTAGAAGAATGTACATTTCATTAGCTTAATTATTTCTAGTATTTTCTAAAGTCCATCACAATGAAAGCAGAGCAAAGCTAATGTGCTATGGAAACAGAATCATAAACGGGTACAGCACTGGAGGTACAACGAATGGAAATCAAATATTTATCAGTAGGGCAAAAATAATTCATATCACCACCCCCAAAAAGGTGCTATAGTTATAAAATCTGTGTCAAGAGCTGTGAATCAAATTATGCTACTGAGTGAAGATTTCTAATTTTCGTGATATCTAATAACTAATTTAATGATCATTTCCTTTGCCTCACTTATTTGGGAATAAAAATTATTTTTCTTTGGAGAATTTTATAACTCAGAATAAAAAGAAATATCAGACTCACAATTCCAGAGCTAAGAACTATAGAACTGTAATTCTAGTAATGGTGAAAGGGGAAAAAAGAAAAGAATACCTGAAGACAGCATAAATACAAAGAAGTCTAAAACGGCCTACCTGGTTAATGTGCTCTGCTCCTGTCCATGTAAAACTGCAGGTATCATTACAACATAACACATATAAGGGTGAGTCATCAGGGTTGGTACCTGATGGGCAAACCATTCCCATAAACACATCTTCCTCTTTTTCACTCGAGGATACTTCAGCTAAAAAGATTAAGAACACAGTAGTTCACATACCAAGATAGGCCTTAATCACAATCAGCTACTGCTTTACTCAAATGCAAAAGCTCTAACATTTACACAGTATAAATCAAAACTACTATATATTAATTTTAAAAACTGAAATACAGGGTGCCTGAGTGGCTCAGTTGGTTGGGCATCTGACTCCGGCTCGGGTCATGATCTCGTGGTTACTGAGTTCAAGCCCCGCATCAGGCTCTTGTGCTGACAGCTCAGAGGATGGAGCCTGCTTCGGATTCTGTCTCCCTCTCTCTGCTCCTCCCCCATGCACACGCGCACGCTCTCTCTTGCTCTCTCAAAAATAAATATACATTAAAAAAACCCCCAAAACTGATATACAAGTCAACATGCAAGGAAATCCAGTCAGTTCTGGTGCAAAATAAAGCAAACTGTAATTATATCATAACCACATGACAACAATACACCACACCTCAGCTGAATACACAGCTCTATCTTATGCAGTTAAGATTCAAGTTCTAGCTCTATTTAATAAATTATAGACAATCACATAAATTTTAGAGTCTTCTAAAGGCTGGGTGTAGGAACTGATATTCCTTACTGCTTTCTATTAAGCAAGAATTCCAAGTCAGAAGGAAGAACAATAAGAAATCTGGCCTATTATTTCCATAAATTTGTATCATGATCAACAGTTAACCACTGGCAGGTTCTATCAGTAACCCGTCTTTATTTTCAAAAGATCAGTCATGGGACACGTGGGTCGCTCAGCTGGTTTAAGCACCTAACTCTTGATTTTGGCTCAGGTCATGATCTCACGGTTCAGGAGAGCAAGCCCTGTACTGGGCTCTATACTAACAGCACAGAGCCCACTTGGGATTCTCTTTCCTTCTCTCTGCCCCTCCCCTACTCCCCATTCTCTCTCTCAAAATAAATAAACATTAAAAAGAAAGTCATTACGTTACCCATCATGCAATTTTTTTTTTAATTTAAAAACTTATACCAGCTGTTTTTTGGTGGAAAGTTCGAAAATACAATATACTTGAAAAAGGTAAACATGAATTTTACACACACAAATACACAAAAGAATTATCTTGATAGCTTCTACTCAATTATTTCATCATGCAAAAATTAGGTTTGATTAATTGTATAATAAATGTAGAAAAGAATCTTTTCAAATTAAAAAATAAACAACTCTTTTAGGACTTGTAATAAATTACCTTTTGCAATTTTCTGGGCTGTTTCTAAGATGGTAATTGCAGCTGGATAAGCTCGGCCACTTACAGCTGACATAAATGGGGTCATCCCTCTTGCGTCCCTAAAATGAGAAAAATTATGCATAAAAATATTAATTTTTAAATATTTCCTTTCTTCATTATAAAAGAAATGTTCAAGATGAAGCAAAAAAGTCGTTTTGTTGTATTAAATAACGTCCTACCACTCAAAGGAAATCCCTGGTGGTATTTTCTAGTCTCCTATTACCACATGTAAAAAAGGAAGCCCCTCTCTAAGAATCCTTGTCTCTCTCAACCATGCTCTCCTTTCTTGGTCTTAGTGACATTAAAGAATAAATCAGCAGGGGCTCTAGAGTCAGACTAATATTTTCTAGATGTGGTGATAACAGGCTCTATCTCATACAATTGTGATGAGGATTAAGCCAATTGTTACTTAAAAGCTTTTCATTTGCTTAGCAAATAAAATGTACTCAATAAATGTTAGCTATTTTTATGTATTTTCTCTTAAAAATGTACCTTCAATATTCCTCACTGAATTTCTATTCCCTCCTGGATCCTTTGCAATTCCCCAAATTTAGTCCTCAACCACCTGTGCCTCTCTCTCTCTGATCCACCAAAGCAACTACCACTTCTATGATGATAACACAGTTCAAACATCTACACTTGCTTACTTGATAAGTCTACTTAGGATTTCCCAGTGATACTGCACTTTCAAAATGTCTAACAACTAAAATCACCTTTCTCCCCAAACCCACTCTCTACCTATGTCGGCCAACAGCATCACTGTTCCTGGGAACTAAGACAAAAAATTTGGATTCTTCATGAAGTCCCCCTTCTAACTCAATTTTTTGCTCTTGCATCTAATCCCTTTTTTCCATTTTCCAGTTCAGTTTATTGTAACACATATACTAAAGGCAACAGGTAGACATAAAAAAACAAAGCCTCAACTCCAGTCTCTACTCTTACCTATTTTACTCCTTTTTTTTATGCCACCATCACATTATTATTCTTATAAACCCACTTTGATACTATTATAGTCTAACCAAAGCCATCTGAGGATTCAAGCCCAAAGAACAGAGACCAAAGTGGTGGCTTTAACCTACTTCTTCAGATTCAGTGGCTATTGTTCTCCTCTTCTAATCCTCCACTTCTAATCAGATGCATCACTGTTTCCTTAAGTATTTATACTTCTCCATTTTTATGTTGTTGCTCACTCTTCTCCCTACCTATTCCCCCAGCTTCATACTACCTTCCCTGCTCAGATAAGAATGAGCCAGCTGAGAATAAAATCCTCTACATCTTTACTAGCCAGGAGGATTTTACCAAAATTTACTTTCTTTAGCTTATATTATTAAAGCAAACTCCAACCACCCACACCTAGGATTGGAGGAACTTGGGAGGAAGGGGGGTACAGAATGCTTAAATTGGAAATAATGTATTTTTTAACAATCCTTCATCCTCATCACACACACACACACACACACACACACACACACACACGCGCGCATCACCATCACAGGCATGCTCTCAAATTAAGATTCAATGCTCTGAAGTATTCTCCTAATACTTTATATATTGCCAGATACAATTAAAGCCAAGAACCTTTCTTAACTGGGTCATCTGTATGGTAACCAATTTCCAGTTATACCACTTGGAAAATTTTATTAGCAACTCCAGGAAATTCTCCTATATGTGTAATATAAAAAAGGAAACAAATGACCAATTTGAGAATTCCTATGCTTATTAACTAAAGGGCAAAAGAACTTTGCCTTTCCTCTAATTTGTTTCAAAGCTGTCATCAACAGTACCAGCTTATTAATAGAACGACGTATTCAGTGTTTTCCAAATAGTTCATGTATTTTCTCAGAAAAGGGGTTGGGGGAAAGCAACTACTATTGAAAGGGCACTAAAATAACTGGTGAACTAGAAACACGCTGCAGAAATGCAAAATGGATTAAAAATAGAGAGAAAGGAAGTAAGAACATTCAATGAATTTTGAGACAACACCAAATGACTGAATGAATTGTACAAAGATAATACCCTTAAAAAACACCAAAAATTCAAGTGAGGAAATAAAAATAGAAAGATATACCTTTCTGAAACAGAAAGAATATATTGGCATATATACCATTTTTACCTATGCCTCAAACCACTAATAAATTAGTAAGCTTCTTCTGTAATAATAACTTATTTCCAAGTCAGTGACTTATTTTACTAGCGGGGGCGGCCTTCATTAAAGTAGTAAGTTCACAAATTATGTTCATTATGGCCTAAGGTCAATAAGGCTTAAACAAAAATCTCCTTGCCCTTAATAATAAAAAACTCAAAACACCTTCTTGTACTTAAATATGGAGAGGTTGCTTAAGGGTGATGCCTGGGAGTCTCAGTTCTGGAATTAAGACATGGACCACGGATGGAATTCCAGCCACTCACTAGTTTTGTGACCCTGAGTGGGTTAATTAATCTCTAAGACCATTTCTTCAAATATAAAATGGGAATAGTATTACCTACTCCAGACAGCTATTGCTAGAATTGGAAGAGTTAATCCTTTGGCACAGATAAGAGCTAACTTTTATAAAAATGCTTATTGTTATGAATTTGTAAAGGAACATAAACAATCATGCTGAAAGCAGAGCTATACTCTGTCAATGGTTAATGAGCACTTATCACATAATACTTATCAAAAACTGCATAATCTCATCATGATTTTGCAAGTCCAAAAAGATTTCCAAAGAAACCATCAGAATCATCCACAGAGTTTTAGCATACAGATTCCAGGCCCCATCCCAGACCTACCGAGTCATACTTTTGCTGCAAAGTTTGGGGAAGAATCTGTATAATTTTTTAAGTTCTCCAGGTGACAGTGATGAAATTTATGAATTCACATTTGAGAATAGCTATGCTGTGATTTTTTAACACACGCACACACACCTCCTGATCAAACTTACGTAAAATTGGTTTGTATTCATTTAGTGTACACTGTATTATAATGGAGTCTTTCATTGAAGGGAGCTTAATTACAGAGGGAATAAATGCTAGATTCTGATCAATTAGTTTAAATTCACATAAGATAACTGTTGCCCATACATTGCAACATCAACTTAAACAGTAAAAGGAGCTAAGCTAGATCTTCATATCAAAAGCATATTAGGGGCGCCTGGGTGGCTCAGTTGGTTAAGCAGCGGACTTTGGCTCAGGTCACGATCTCACAGTTTGTACATTCAAATCCCGCATCTGGCTCTGCGCCCACAGCTCAGAGCCTGGAACCTGCTTCAGATTCTGTGTCTCCTTCTCTCTCTGTCCTTTCCCCACTCTCACGCTCTCTGTCTCAAAAATAAAGATCGAAGAAAAAAATTCATTAAAAAAAGTATATTAAACTTCTTACTTGGCAGAGAGGAGTTCTCGTAAATAGGGCTGCAGAACAACACTGTCGCATAACAATTTTAATATAAAATGAGCATTGGCCTTCCGATCCTTGGATTCTACTACAGATGGCTCTGTGGAAGGACCTGTAATTAAGCAAATCCATTTGGTAACAAGAGTAAACAAGAGTGAAAAGAATATTCTGAAATAACATTAACAAGGAACCATTAAATAAACCAACAGAAAAATATTCTAGTATTAGCAATAAACTGCTAATTTCATTATACAGAATTTAAACACAACACATTTTACAACTCCCAACTGATTTTACAACACTACAACCTCACAGACATATGAAGATCTAATTCAGAGAATTAGATGTTTTTCAAGCCAAGGTAAGTCTCGTTCAGATAAAGTGTGGCTTTGTAGAAACCCAAATGCCTAGGCAGATAAAATAGTACAGATTCTCACCTGGAATGGTGGAGGTGCTTGGTCCTTGACCGGTGCCAGTCGCTGCTGTGGTAAGAGATCCCACAGCAGGGGCCAGGATAAAATCAATGTCACCATCTTTCAGTAAACAGAACAGCAGGATGTACATCATTATAGGCAACATATCCCTAACATTTTCTCTTAACTGGCCTTAAGGCTTTTCTCTGCAAGCCAAAGGTCAAATCGGACAGAGGTTTAAGTGGAAACTTGTTTTCCAAATTATGAGAGAAGGAATCCTCTGAATTATTGACTTGTTATGATGTATTACTAGTTAGCTTCTTGCCAGTGTGGAAATATATTATCTCAATAAAACAGCTTCTAGAATTTTAATTTTTAAGTTATAAACCCCTTAAACCAAATCTTTGCAACTAAACTGGTTACAATTTGCTTATTATGCTACTTTTAAATACTTCAGATTTCTAAATATCCCATTCAAGTGTTCAATTTCCTTTCTCTCAGGGCCTTGTTTTTTTGCTAAACACTAAATAAAATAACAGATCTTACCAGGATCCATCGCAGGAGGGTCAGGAACCCAACTAGGGGGAGCTATGGGGGGTGAAACTGGATCCTGGTGGTCACTGGATGAAGCTCCAGCTTCATGTCTACCCAAACCAGCTGCTCTCAACGAACGTCTCATCATTTCCCGTAACCTCAAACTAGAAGAACATGGACAAAATCAGAGCTCACTACCATGGCTAAATGTAATGAAAAGGTGTACAGAACTCATCTGAGATCAAAGTTTGTTCTATAAGCAAATACTCCAGGCAAGGGAAGTGAAGTACAAATGCCAATTCTGGAATCACAAAGTCAGTGAGGGATAGAAATGAAACTGGGGGCACCTAGTACCCAGTTCAGCACTAAAACCACTATATTAAGCTCCCACACAAACTTAAGCACAGGGAACAAAACTTACGGTGAAGATTAGAAAATAATCTTTCATACATTAAGGTAAATGAACAGCTGAACATTAAGACAAAAAAATTTCTGTCCCCTGTTTATAATCAGTGAGAATTAAGTTTAATAATAGACATCAGCAAACATACTAAGTAGCACAAAACCGATATTGTTAGCCCACTAAATAAAATCCCTTTGCTGTGATCTCAAAAACAATTAAACTAATGTCCACACAGTGAGTAGTTTTAAAACAAAGACCAATTTAGATTTATTTTTTATACCCAAAAAAAAAAAAAAAAAAAAAAGGAGTTTTTTTTTAACAGTACAATTTGTATCCCAAGGAATTTAATGCAACTGGAGCTTGTAAAATGTGTTAGATTAATGTCTGGGCGTGATTTTTTTTTCTTCCTGCTATACAAGAAAAAAAAAAATACTGCACAGGTGTGCACATCACTAAAAAGAAAAGGAAATAATCACAAACACAGACCTTGTTAGGGGAACTGGTAACTACCTGTATAAAAATCTACACCTCTGAATAAAAGCTTACAAAGCCTACAAAATTAACACATTACGAACTAACAGCAATTAAAGAGAGAGCATATGAGGCAAATCCTTTCCGTCAGCCACAATTTTAGAGCTTCTAAATGAATAAAGACTAAAAATTCAATTATAAGGGCCAGGCAACACATAAGGGACTTCATTCTCCCATGCAGATTTAATCCCAGACACAACATTTCTCTGATGTGAAAGACCTACCACCTTACCAGGTGAGCATTATATATATGTCTACAAATAAGTAATTTAGAAAGATTTTTATTAATGTTTGAATCTTCTAATTATAATTGTTATGTAATCCGAGGGTAAATGTGTTTTTCCATATTGATACACTTTCAATTTCAAAAGGACAAATTTTCTAAAACTTTTACAAAAATTTCCTTTAGAGGCTACTTTCAAGAACACATCTATTTTATAAAGCTTATGTATGACGATATACCTCTGGGAACAGAAACATTCTTTGGAAGATTCTGCAAAGTAAATTTTAATGTCTTAAATAATGTATTAGTTATTATAGTATTCACTATCAAAAAATACCTACAAGTAATTCTTTTATGGTATTGAGATCTTCTCTCTCCCAATTTAGATATCTGAGTTTTTATAATATGGAGGGGAACAGGACATAGGGATTATGTCAGTCGAGGTCACTTCCCTGTCCGAAGACATCACCCACAGAGAAAGGCAGTCTCCTTACCAGTTAACAGCACACACCAGGGTGACTGTTCACATTGTGATGTTCCTATACAATTTTAAGCTCAATATATATACTTGGTATCCTAATGTGTCTTACTCAAAACAGAGAAAAAAATCAGTAGTAGCTGGGAGGCACTGCATATAACCTGAAAATAAATACATGTTTGGGGCCTATTAAGAAGAATGCTTACATCAGGGTCACAAACTCAATGCCTCCTGGGCCTGGAAGGCAGTATCAATTGAGGAAAGGGCAGTCAGGTGTAAGAAATGGGGAGTAATGGCAAACTAGAAGCATACATGCTCATGTGAAGGCATTCAAATTTTAAAGAAAAAAAAAAAATTTAACCGTGCACAGGCCAAAAAACATATGTGGGCTATTCTCCAACCTCTAGCTTAGAGCAGATTAAGAATAAAATGAAGATAAGTGGAGACCATAGTCTCATCTTGAACTTGCAAACTCCCAACTCTGTTGTTGTGATGTAGTCAATTCAATATTAAATGAGGGGGTCATTCCTTTGTCATTTTAAAAAATTGTCCTTAACCTCTTTTCTTCATTAGGTCTTGGGAACATTTTTAAGTACAATGCCCAGCTCCTCATATAGATTCTTTAAAAACAAAAAACAAAAAACAAAAAAAAGAAAATTATTCTTCAAGATGTTGTACACAATTCATGAAGATTCACCTGTATCCTCAGTGGCTGAGGACAATACTGAGGAGATACCACCTTGGCTGCTAAGATTCAGAGTTTTGACATTTCTTCGATAGGCTTGCCTGGAGTCATCGTATTTTCTGACAATATGGAAGAATTCAAGGATGATGTAATTTCCTCTTTGTAAGCACGTTATATCCATGCTACAGAAGCCTTAGAATCCAGTCATGTTCAAACATACCACTGTGACAAAAAAGCGAAGGTCATGTGTCTTCCAGATTAACAATCTCTAGAGTACATACACCTGCAATCAGATGCATCAATCAAGCTTTCCACTAAATCTGCCCTTTGTACTCAGGAACTATGAGTCACATAACAAAACTTCTGAGTCAAATCATCATCTGAAGACATTTAACAGTACTCCATTCAATATTGAAATTGCATCAGTTTTGAGCTTACAGCTCATGAATCCCAGCCTGCATACTCATCAAGGGGCATCGCCTAGAAAATCCATTGTAGGCTAGAGGAGGGTTTCACTTCAATGAAGCAGAGTCTGTGGACTTCCTACTGCCCGGCGTGGATAATAAGACTCCTGTGCTTTCATCTGTTCAACCGGCAGCCCTGAGTTTGAACTGGTTAAGAGCACTGCAGTGAAATCTTCGGCAAATGCCTCAAAGGAGCTTACTCTGCAAATTATTTCTGTGAGCAACACATCACCCACTCTTGAAGCTCCTTTTAGTCTTTGCCTTCAAAATAATCCTTACATGAAAAAAAGATGGCAGCACTGGCATTGGACCAACCATATCAGAGTCCAACTTGATCTGCACCTGTATTTTCCCTGAGGAAATGAAATACCTGAAATAATTCAGACACTAATTTCTTCAAGAAGAATTTAAGTTGCTTTCCATTTTAGACCAAACACTTCGTCTACCTAGTGTAGTCCTAAACAAATAAGCTGGTGATAATTTCCATTTTGTATCGTCTATATAAGGTCTTTGTACTGTTTTAAATTACAATTTGGTCACCCATAAATAGTTTTTGATAAATTTCATTTCAGGATATTTTTGAACCCGGGAAGCTATCAACTTGGTACCAATTTTAGAAGAATCATTTTTAAAGGGAAAGTTGGATATGGAACAGAAAATAGGCAAAGAGACTCTTTAAGTAGACTTTACAACCTATCACATTAGCACAGAGAGCAGTGCTTCCGTCAGTGATCTGTCAAGTGTCCAAGAACTCTGGCTCTCGTGTCTAATATACATGTGCTTTTTCCTTCAGAAAAAAAAAAAGAAAAGGAAAGAAAAAAAGAAACTATATCCTGAATTCTTTATATTCTTCATCTATTCAAACACCTAGTGATTTTTAATGTTATTAAGGTTTGTCCATCCCACAGCCCAGAGAGCTGAAAATTTTAAATACCAAACATTCATAATACACACCAGCCTTTCGTTTCTTCCCAGATCATTAAGACATCTGAGAAATTGATCTAAATAAGTAATCTGAAAATAAAAGATTGAAATTCTTTCCATTATTGTTATTACTTGTTCTCGAACTAAAGAAAGTAATTTCCTAGGAAACAAGGGTGATAAACTTAAAACACATCCAAAGAATCAAGGTTGAACTACATGCCTAAATTATCTCAAGTTTCTGAAGCATTCTAGGTCCTACTGTTCTACACTTAAAATCTAATTAGATATTATCAGATCTTTTTCCCAGGGTGATATTTGGAGGAACAAAAACAAAGCAAAAGGACCTGTCAATTCATGCAAATGATAGGTGAAAGATGTATTTTTCTGAACTTGGATTCTGTTTCCGCCAATTAAACTTTCCTGGTAAAAATCACATTACCTTCGACTACTTGATGATCCAGCCCGATTACCTGGGCCATTACTTGAAACAACGGATATTGCATTTGCAATGGCCTCAACAGCAGAAAGCCTTTCTGCAAATGTATTTCTTTCAGAGCGCTCTGCTTCTGAAATACAAGAGAAAAAACTAGGATTAATTTAAACTTCAAAAATAATTAAGAGATTAAGTATGTATAGGCCATTAAATGCTAACTACTCTGTACTTTAGTGCTCTAATTCACATACTAGAGATAATGAATAGCTTAATTTTTTCCTCCTTAGAGCAACAGACACTGAAGACAGATTTAACTATGATTTTTAATATGTGAGTTATTTCCTTATTCTGCCTTAACTTTCAACCCCCAAAGGTCAAACATAAGATTATTCATAAGTAGACTGAAATCTAGCTTTCACTACCAAGGGAGAAAAAGACCCATAATTCGGTACCTCAGCCTTGGTTTATATACTACTCATCCCCCTTTAATGATAAGGAAGTAAACCACCACTCAAAAATGCAGCCACAGAATGTCACTGGCAGAATTCAAAATCAAGAAAAACATTATGAATCACCCAGTTGCACTTTTAGACTTTCAGATTTCCCCTTCATGTAGCCAACTAAAACCTTTATGGCAAAAAACCTTATTTTTCCAAAAACATCTCATAACTCACTAGGTTATTTTTCCCTCTACATTATGAAAACTGGGATAAAGATGGCTTCAATATAACTTGCCTTAATTTGTTACATAATTCTCATGGTAATAAAAGTCATCTGTTATTATAAAATCATTAAATCTCATTTTAAGCATTGCATATAATGTCTGTATTTATCAAAGAATAGAACTCAAGACAACAAAACACACGGATAAAAATTTATTTGCTTATGTTACATACTCATCCTAATAAGAAGACGGGCATCTTCACCTTCTAAGAAATGTCAAAACTCCTAGATTTTACAAAACAGAAAAAAGTACACACAAATTCTTCATAGTAATTTCCTTTTCAGTGTTATATTTTTGAAACTGCCTAAAATTCCTATTATTGTTTTTAAAAGTTTTTTAATGTTTATCTATTTTTGAAGGAGAGAGACAGTGTGAGCAGGAGAGGGGCAGAGAGAGAGGCAGACACAGAATCCGAAACAGGCTCCAGGCTCTGAGCTGTCAGCACAGAGCCAGATGTGGGGCCTGACTTCACCAACCGTGAGATCATGACCCGAGCCGAAGTTGGATACTTAACCGAGTCACCCAGGCACCCCAAAACTGCCTAAGATTCCTTTTAAAGACCTTGTTATAGTTCTTATTCTCACCCTCTTCTTCTTTAGTTTCCTTATTGCTCGTTGGAAAACAAACTGATACACAAGCATGCAAAATATTTCGGTTTCCATCACATCTGTGGCTGATGAACGTCTGTAGCATCTGTAGATTCTGCTCTAAAACAACCGCTTGCTCAAGATTCATGAGATATTGTCGACAGGCCTCATAGTCACAGCGTAGGATGTGCTGCATTAAGGTTTGTTTCTGTGCTCAGACAAATTACGAAAAAAACTTCAATGAATTTGAATAGCACATCACACATGTAAAAAAACATAATAATATAATCAGCTCTGCAAGTAAGGAGAGACAATTTCAGGTAGCCTGCCAAAGGAGTTAAAATTAAGGGTGCCCTTTAAGCAGAATGTACAATTCACAGGAATAGAGAAGGTTGTATAAATTTTCTGTAAAGGACCAGTAAATATTTTCAGCTTTTGCAACTAACTCAACTCTGCGGCTATGGTGGGAAAGCCACTATACACAATACACAAATGAATGGGAGTGGCTGGATCTGGCCAGCAGGTCATTTTGCCGACACCTGGTCTATATTATTTCTTATGTAATTATCAAATTAGAACCCTATTAGTACTATTAACCAATTAAGCAAAGGGTATACATTCTGTGTATTTTATACAGGCTTACACATACCCCCTTATGCTCATAAACGTTGTATCACACTGCAGTACATGAAAACCAATACCTTCAACTCCCCCAGAAACCACGACAGGTGCAATCCCTCAGAGGTTACAACTAATGTAACTTCATTGTCAAAGACATGGTAGCATTAATAATTTATAGAACATGTCATTAATTACATGAGAAACAGCATGCTATAGACTGAATATTTACGGCCCCCAAAATTCGTATGTTGAAACCTATTCCCCAATGTGATGGTGTGTGGAGGTGGGACCTTTCCAAAATGATTAAGTCACAAGGGTGGGGTCTTCATGAATGGGATTAATACCCTTAATGGGGGCTGAAAAAAACCAGTGTTTTCCCCTCCCACCATATGAGAATACATGGCTGTCTATGAAACAATAAGTGGGCCCTCACCGGATACCAAATCTGCCCACGCCTTGATCTTGGACTTCGAGCCTCCAGAACTGTGAGAAATTTCTGTTGTTTATAAGCCAGTCAGTCTATAGCAACCTGAACAGACTAAGACACAGCATGAACATATCAAGGAGTTCAAATGTACTTCTTTCAGAATGTAACGCTATATAGTTAAGGGACACTTATTGGACTAAATATAAAGCATTAGTTTTGGACTACAGATGAACTTGTAAATTTCAACTAGAATTAAGAACTGGGAAAAGAGTGTTCGGGAATACAAAGGGAAGAAGAAAGGTGCATTTGAACAACTTGCCACTTCTCTCCCAAAGTACTTAAATATCCCATCCCTCCCCCAAAGTGTATGAAGGGGTGGGTAAGGGGTGGAGGCAAGACAAAAAATACAGTTAAACTATTTCCAGTATTTGCCACATTTTAGTACCTGAGATAGGCTATTGTGATTGCGCACTAAGACTCTGAGGTGACCCCATACGTGGTAAGCTCCAATTCAAAAGTATGAGGTGGGACACACAAGATTAAACTTGCCCAAGTCCAGTGACATATATGCAGTAATTAATACGCTAAGAGAATATGTCAAAGTCTCTCCCAAGAATAAAAAGCACACTACTTTTGAAAGTAAATAGTCAAGATATTCTGCTGCATACTCTGTGACATAAAATGTTTTCAAGCAGCCAATCAGTCATTCGGTTGGAAGTAGCTACAGGGAACCCTTATCTCCAACCTGCTTTATATGGGGGCTCTCACCCTGAGAGTTATCAATACCACAATGACTGTGTTAGAAGCAAAAGAGTTTACTCTGCATCACTATATATTGTATTTGTCACTTATTCTTACAGCAAAAGGCAGAGAGAGTTCAGTAAAACATTTCTTGCAGGTCTACTGTGCACCAAGCCCTGCTCGCTGAGGTACAAAGATAAATGATGGCACACTTTACCCCTACCCATGGGATGATGACACATTTTATCTTTACCCTTGAGATGCTGACAGAGTGCAGGGGTCACAGAACCAAATGCCTACAGATGCATCTGAAGTAATACAAATGAGCGGAGGAGGCTGGGGGTAAAAAGATAACATAAACTGCATCATAAATAAATGGCAACATTTAGACTCCAAGCAATTAAGTATCAGGAACTGCAATAAATTGGAGAGACCACATACAGCCTCTAAAGGGGACACGTTAATGGCTTTATGGTGGCCCAATGTTACCAGATAGTCTCATTTTTTAAGAATTAAAAATCTGGATTTTAAAAATAAATCCTGTGGTTTTTAAATGTTGGCAACCAATTACGAATTTTAAAATGATATGAAGGTTATTTCTAGAGGCCAACTTCAGGCCATGGCCACCTCCTGAATCATACCCCTACCAGTCTATAACCTCCAGTCTAGTAGGTTGCAATCAAAACTAAACTAAGAATACAAGCACTGTGTCTCTATACACAAAGCTCACGGGAAGCTCTCAGGACTACCTGGATTCAGACTACTTTAGGTGCAATTCTAACAAGTTGCTTTCACCTCCAACCTAATAAAGGGTAAATAAGCCCTCATACTAAGCTCTACTTTCCATCCTTTATAGAAAATCTCCTCACAAGAGCTGTCCATATTGATCTCTAGTTCTTTTTCCATTTTCTCCATGGCTCACTCTAATCAGGCTTTCATCCCTACTGTCCAGAATGACCCAGATGGAGCCAAATCCCCAGTCACTCTTCAGCACTTGCCTCGCCTGGCCCACAGCATCACCAGACATGGTTGATCACTGCATCCTACTTGACACATGCTTGTCACCTGGCTTCCAAGACAACACTCATTCTAGTTTTCCTCCAACCCCGTGGATGCTGTCCTTCTCAGTCTCTTATGCAGGTTCCTCTTTATCTCCCTGTATTTACATGCTGATGCTATTCTGACAGCTCAGTCCTTAGACCTCTTCTCCACAACCTTGGTAATCTCATTCCATGTAATTCCTCTAAATATCACAGATGTACTGTAGGCTCCTATGTCTAATTCTCCATCTTGCTCCGGGTCTTCAGGATTACACATCTAACTATTTACCACCTTCTCTTGGATACCTATCTGACAAGCACTTTAAACTCTGCATGTCTAAAACCAAATTCCTGTTGTCTGCCCCTCCTCCCTCCTGAATCTGCTTCATCCCTAGTCTCCATCTCTATAAATGCCAACTTCATTCCTTCAGAATCTTTGGCCTTATTGCTTCCTCTGTTTGACACCCTATACTGAGCCACTGGCAAATCCTGTTGGCTCTACCGTCAGCCTATCTAATATACCTAGAATTGAATGAATCCCTTCTCCCTCACAGCTCTACTTCTTGGGCCAAGCCACCTTCCCCTCCCACCCGGACTGTTTCAGTAGCCCCCCTCACAAGCCTCCCTACTTCCACACTGTCCCCTACTATTCTCAGCAGGTCAGCAGCAATCCTGTGAAAATGTTAAGTCAAATCAGGTCAATCTCTGCTCAAATTGCTCCAATAAGTTCCAGCGGTACCACCGCCACATCTAATAAACACCTCAGCTACAACATGTTCAAAACTAAACTCATCCTCTTCCAGCATTCATTTTCTTCCTCCTATTTTTCCTCTCCCCACCAACCACACACCCAAGTAAGAAGCTTTATAACTCCTTCCTTTCATTTACTGCTGAAGATTGGCACCAAGCTTTAGAGAATCTACTTTCTTAAGAACTCTGAAATCCATTCCCTCTTCTTCATTTCCAAGATTTCAAGCTTACTTTGTTTCTTCATCTGGTCTCTACACTTCTGTTCTCCACCCACTGCTAATCCTTTTTTTAAAAAGCCAGTTTAAAATCCTTCTCCTAGCTTTCAGGGGGAAGCTCACACCCCTTAGGTTAGCACACAGGTACCCCAGTGCCTTTCTCCAGTCTCCGCACTTGCCACTCACTTGACCCATATAAGCCCTACCTTCTGTTTATATCAACAATGTACGTGGTCTTCCAAAACATTAAGATTCACAAAGACTTGGCACCAAGGATAACATTTCCCGCCCTCACCTTGTGTCTAGGAGACCCCTGACTATTCAAAGCTGTGTTCAGGCATCGCCTCCTATGAGAAGCCTTCTCTATAGTCACAGTCTGATTGATATCCCTCCCTTTTGTGCTCCTACAGCACTGTGCACGCCTTAACTCAAACACTTACACTGCCACCTACGGTTCACTCATCTCTCTTGTCTTAATAAACTACTACCACCTATAGAGAAGGGTCAACAACTAATCTATTTGATTGGTTTCCCTAGTTTCTAGCAGTATCATGTGAATTAAAATGTCAAGTAGTTTCAAAAGTCAAGTTACCTCCACAGCCATGATGATAATAGCAGCTTTCTTTTTGATTGTTGAATTGGCAGGAAGATTTATTAAAGAATGTACGCCCATTCCAAGACTACTAATGGGTGGAAGATCAAGCCAATCAGGATCCCTTATTCCTCCCATGCAATCTTTGGCCATGGGGTAGATAGTACCATTTCCATCTCGAAGAATAATAGGAGACTCCTATAATAGAGGGAAAATAATAAAATCTGGCTCCCAATCAAAAATGGATCTTTGATTTTTACAACAGGTATATTTATTTTCATATTAGATTATGCTAACCAAATAAGAAACCCAGTACTAATTGTACTCGATATTCTAAATTCTTCAGTAGTTTAATAACAAGCAAATTAGAGCCCAACTTTAGGCTTTACAAAAATGCCAATGTTGTCCCATCAGTTTTCACAAGCAAAAGTAAACCTCAGTACCTGTCCAGCAGTGAAAATGGCTACATTCCTCTCATTCTGGCCAAGGAAAGCAATGCTGCTTGTAGGGAAATTATTTTCCTGTTCTGCTTTTCCTGTCGCAAGATCAAAGATACAGTACCGTACCCAATTCCCAGTCTTCAAAACAGCATGCACACCTTCAGAAACACATAAATGTAAAAAAAAAATTTATGCATCTTTAATAACCTCCAGTAAGTACCTGCCAAATTTTAACATCTCTGGTCACATGTGAAATGTAGATTTATCTCATTCCATAACATTATACACAAGGAACAAAACTTCCAAACACCCCAAATCACTTATTTTATGCCCTTTTTTTTTTAAGTATATTCATTTATTTATTGGGGGGGGGAAGGGGAGAGAGAGAGGGAGAGAGGGAGAGGGGGGGGGGAGAGAGAGAGAGAGAGAGAGAGAGAGAGAGAGAGAGAGAGAGAGAGAGAGAATCCCAAGCAGGCTCCACATTGTCAGCATAGAGCACGATGCAGGGCTCTATCTCATGAGCTCTGAGATCAGGAACTGCACTGAAATCAAAAGTCAGACGCTTAACCAACTGAGCCACCCAGGCAGCTCCTAGCCTACACCCATTTACTACACAAATATTAATAGGATATAAAGTATGCCAGGTGAAAATGTTACAAAATCTTTACCTTTGGAATCCACATTCACTGCCAATATTTCTGTTTTTTCAGGTATACAAAGCTTTTTAGGAGTCCTTTGGAAACAGTCAGGAACTTTTGGTGTCCCACCAGTTTTGACAACCTGCATGACACAAAAGGAACCTCGCTCTCAGAAACCATAACACACTCAAGTAGTCAGTGCCAACATTTACCTGCTGAGTGATCCCTCTACACCTACCTGCAGTTCATCAATTCTAAGTAACCTACAATCCTGCAGGAGAGAAGAAGGGTCAGCATCTGATCCAGAGCTGCTCTGACAGTTTGTGTTATTGGATGTTCCTGGAAATTTTACAGCAACATAGGCACCATCCACTTTTAGCACCTGGAAGTACAGGTAAATATGCTGAATATTACCACCGACTTATATGAAATTAATATGCAAATTATGTTCACTGAACTAATTTAATACTGAAGGCATTTAATTTCTTCTATTTCTTTAATGATCACCAAGTTATAAAATTAACCTGAACTGGGGGGGGGGGGTACCTAAACAGACTCACCAAAGCTTTATTGTTGATGTTTGTATCTGAGACTTATTTTCTAAAGAAATACTGACCCACATAGCCAGCGCTTACAGTCTTTGGGATGTTTAGCAATCAGCTATAAAAATTAAGTATAACCCATGAAATGCTCCCCCAAAAAAGCTTATTATGCTTTTTACTAGTTTAGAGCCCCGCTGTGTGAAAGAACTTTTGTGACGATGATAATGTCCCGTATCTGCACTGCCCAATATGGTAACCATTATTAGCATAAGTGGCTATGAAGCACCTGAAATGGAGCTGATGTGACTGAGGAGCTAACTTTTTATGTTATTCAATTTTAATAAATTAGTCACATATATAGCTAGTGGCTACCATTTTGAACAGCACGGGTAGAGAGTCAGCAATGTACAGAAAGATGAGCACAGGACTTGAAACCAGAATACTTGAGTCCTACCTATGCTACTAACTGCTTCTGATTTTGAGCCAGTGTGATCTTCTCAGAAGAAACACTTGCCCATAAGCTACAGTTCTATTTTGAGAATCAAATGGAATCATATATGAGAAAGGCCTTTGTAAATTGCAAGGCGTGGCGTATCTACTCTTTCCCTAAAGTACAAATGAAAGACCATCAATTCAGAAACAATGAGCAATCAGAAAAACCTTTACTTTGCAGATATAGTTCCATTTTGTTTTTTAGTATGTGTGGAGAGAAAGGTGAAATTGCATTTTAGCTGATGGACTCTACCCACTTGGGTTTCTTAGAAAGCAAGAAACCCTCTCCAGAAAGAAGGGAAAAGAAACTGGAAGTGACTTGAAGACAGTAAGATTTTTAAATGTCAAGGGAAGTTGTTAAGTGTTATGGAAGAGGATCTCTCCTTCAGAACTCTCTGATAGTTCCAAAAAATGGACTGCATCAAAAAGTAATATAATCTCTGCAATTTTTCTGCAAACCTAAAATTCTTCCAAAATAACACTTAAAAAAAAAAAAGGCAATATATCACCATAAATACTCAAGAAGAGGCCTCATAATCATCTATTCATCTTTCGGGAACAGAAGCTATCTGCAACAGGTTAAGGGCTCACTAAAGGTGAGGAATGGAGCAGCTCTGAGGAAAGGGCTGATGAACACTCACCAACCATAAATTCTTGGATAACCAATACTGTTCTAGTTCTGGGAGTAACTAACTCTTAGACGTTTTGAACAAACCTTGCCAACAGGAACATTCTTAACATCTTCCACAAAAACGACTTCCCGAAGAGACCACTGCTCTTCGTTCACCTTTTCTTCCTCTTTCGGGGCAGGGGTGGACCGTCGTCGTTCTTAGACAACAACAAAATGGTAAGTACCAAAAAGAAAATGTGAAAGAGACTTTATAGATTTCATCTAAATATATGAAAAAAGATCATTTGTAAAGGGATACATAACTGAGATATCTCAATAACAATTCTGTGAACTACCACTTTATGAATTGACGTTTTATGACCAATTTCCACTTCAAATGACTTAGTAGCAAAAATCACGTCTGTTAATGCCTAATGATATTAACACTGCTGCAAACACACAAAGAAGAAATAAAAAACTTATTTTGAACCCTTAAAATTAGAGTTACCTGATGAAGGTAAAAAAAAAAAAAAAAAAAAGATCTGTTGGTCTGTTTTTAAAACTATCATGTAATTATTAAGCTTCAACTTCCTCAAGGGCAAAGCAAATACACTATAAAATAAATTTATTTTGAGGACCGTTCAAAAAACTCCTTAAATCCAATGTGCAGTAGTGAGTCTAGGTTTATAAATTCTGCAAATTCTGAGCACAAGTTGGGACCAAGCCATAACCAATTTATAATAAAAACAGTCTCCACAAAGGTGGGAAAATATTCTAATTAGTGGCAGTTATTTCCCACTATCACTGCAATGCATTTTACAAATTATAAACTCAATAGAACTCTAAAAAACAACAGGAATAGGCAACACTGTAAATACTATTTTTTCATTTAAATAAAACTGCTCATACACATAAAATCTAACTATTAGAAACAAAATTTATACAAAAAAATACTGAAAATGGTAGAAGTTGCCTCAAATCATAAACAGACTGCACCCAGCTCTCTGCCTGGGACCTTACTGTGACCAACGTACACTACACATAAAACTTACTATATGGCATTGATGCGCTGCTGGCGATTGAGGACGCGTCACTGCATGTGGAGGCCGGAGATGGCGGGGGACCCATTTCCGTTTTCACTGGTTCCTGCTTACTTTCAGGCCTGAGATTAGAAATAAGATTCTCATTATTAGGAAAATGAAATATTAGAACTTGTCAGATGGTTTATTTTTTAGAATCAAGTTTATTCTTATAAGGGAATGAAATATTAAAACTTGTACAAAATGGTCTATTTCTAGGTACTCCAGGTACTGAAAAAGGTACACGGTGCATACTTCAAATTCTTAGTAATATTTTTAAAAGAAAGGAAAGAAAACTACACCATATAAAGCTATCAACAACTTTGAACAATGATTCAGATAAGCTTTATCTATGAATAACAACAAAAACTACACTCAATTATTACAAGCTCTTGAGCAAACAAGTTTCACACTTCAGTAAACCCTGACTTGGACATAGCAATTTAATTGAGAAATGATAAAGGAAAATAAATAAAATACCAACTAGATCTATCATTAATTTCTTAAGAGTTCAAAAAAGGAACTCAACTCGCATGGTTTACAAAAATTTATTCTTGAACCATCTGATGAAGAACCATCACCTGTTATAACCTAACTGAGAAATTACAGAATAAACTATCCTTTGTCACTGAATTCTTTCATTATACCTAGGAAGATAACTACAGTCAGCAACTATACAATATTCTACAGATGATTAAAAATATATATATACACACACACACACACACACACACACACACACACACACACACACATATATATATATATCTTAGTCCTTAAAAGGCAGAAGTCAATTTTTAGTCAGAAAAGTCACCTATTACTAAGAAATCTGTTATAAATATTGTTACCAAGGCCATCATCTTAACCCCCTAGTCTATTATCCCCACCAGGAATTTCACCTGAGTTTAGAAACAGTCCACAGTAAACCAGTATCATTTTCACCAGCATCTTGGCGAAGTGCTTAGTACAAGTACACATGAACACTCATGGCTGCTCTGCAAATCTCGTGATGGTGGAAACAGGCTGATACTGACTAATCACTAGCATTCCATTAAACTGAACGCATCTCAACACTTAGCAAAGAAGAGTCTTTCACATGAAAATGACTATGTTCTTAACACTAAATTTCAATAAGCTCTTTTACTAAAAGTTTATTCATACAGATGGCAAATTTCAAGGAAGATACTGAAAAACTTTATAAATTACACGATTCCAGTAGCATATTCTATGTGTTAAATATAAACTCATTTATATTTGTGCACATCAAAAACATTTCAATCACTCTTTACAAAATTTCATAAAAAATGAAAATGTGTTTTGTCACATTTATTTTTAGGATAAAAATCAATGTAATTATAGAGGAAGTCTATAAATCTATTATGTATAACAAGACAGGGACGGTGAGAGAGAGATCACGACAACAAAGCAAAAAAGTCTTAATTTGGCATAAATTACAGTAGCGTTGCTTTATTAAAAAGTATTTAACTTATTTAGTAGTCATCCATTTTTTTAATTTTAATTAACTTATTTAAATTCAAGTTAGTTAACATACAGTATAGTCTTGGTTTCAGGAACCCAGTGATTCATTCATTCATTAGTGTAACACCCAGTGCTCATCCCAACAGGTACCCTCCTTAATGCCCATCACCCGTTTAGCCCATTCCCCCACCCACCTCCCCTCCAGCAACCCTGTTTGTTCTCTGTCTTTACAAGTCTCTTATGGTTTGCCTCCCTATGTTTTTATCTTATTTTTCCTTCCCTTTCCCTATGTTCACCTGTTGGGTTTCTTAAATTCCACATATGAGTGAAATCATACGATATTTGTCTTTCTCTGACAGTAATCCCTGTGTTTTCTTAATTACAACTTGCATTTTTAACATTAAGAGAAATAGCAAAAAAGGTAGTAAATTTACAATCATTACACTCATTTGAGCAAACAAATTTCAGCATTTTAAAAACCTAGATGTATAGTACAATCCCCATTTCTTTTTAATGCCTGTTAAATTAAAAAAAAAAAAAGACACCAAAATATTAAAATGCTGTTTCTGGAATGTGATGCTATTACTCATCTATGTTTCTATAATGGTTACATATTTTTATAAGATTAAGAAAAAAAAGTTACTTAAAAACTTTATTAAAGGTTTGAAGTTCATGTACCAAACAACCAAATTATACCACACACAAATACTTATAGATGCTTCTAAAAGTACAGGTGTTAAGTAACTATATACTTGACTCCCAAACAATAAGCCAGCCTCTGCATGCGGGCTCCACACAATTCAGTGGTAACTCTGTTCACATACCCCTCCACCCCGAAAGTCTGCAAATCCTTTACAGAACTTCCCTCTCCAGAATGTTAACTTATAAAATCCTTTCAAGGATCAAGATGCAGTTAAGACATTAGGTAGAAATTAAGATAATTACACAGGGAGAGAGGAGGGCAAAGATGGCCTGATAGAGATAAGGCTAAACATATTCTTCTTCCACACAGTAATGGCAAAGGACACACTCTAATGACAAAACAAAGATATCAAAAGAGAACTCTATATATGGTCATTCTAGCTGCTGAACATCAAGAACAACTATAATATACAAATATTAACCAAGTGGCAAACAGTAAATTTTACCAATTCCTTGCAAAACTTCTGGGCATCTTCACAAGACCTCACCACGGTAGCAATTTTCTAGGTCACTGCACACCTCTAAGTCTGCCTTGACTACCCCTCTCGTATACATAGCAAACTAGAAACTGGTGTAAAATCACGATTCATTACAGTACAGTACTTACTTAGCTTCAGTAGTTTTGCTAGCTTTGTCCATGCTTTTCAAGCTCTCTGGAGATCTTAGTTGAAATCTACAGCTATCATTCATATTCCAAACCGACTCCATTAAGACACCAACTTTAGGAATCCCAGCACTAATTGAAAATGCAACTGCTCCAGCATGATAAAGAGGATTATTCCTTAAGCACACCTAGCAAACAAAAGAAAAATCATCAAGATGACATTTTCAAAACTAGAAGAGTTGTTCCAAATGCATAAAAATACAACACATAAAAGTATTATTTCCTAGGTTTTCCAAAAACAATCTTACACAATCAAGTAAGGCTCTTAAAGCATTGTCTTAAAAGCATTATCTCTATCAAGAATTTGTTCCCAAAATTAAGGAGCAGTAATTATTTTAGCACATTTGTTAAAAAAAAAAAAAAAAACTTTAAAATTTCATGCAAAAGGGCTGCCTAGGTGGCTCAGTCAGTTAAGTAACTAACTCCTGACTTCAAGTCAGATCATGATCTCACAGCTCATGAGATCGATGTGAGTTCTGTGCTAACAGTGCAGAGCCTGCAGAATCGAATCCCTGCTTGGGATTCTCTCTCCCCCTCTCTCTCTCTCTCTCTCTCTCTCTGCCCCTCCCTGGCTCACATGCACATGCTCTGTCTCAAAATAAACATTAAAAAAAAAAAATTCATACAGCCTAACAAATTTCATGCAACAAATATCCTGACCATTTTGCTATAAAGAAACAGAATAGAAATAGCAAAGAACTTTTTTTAAAGACTGTCATTAAAAAAAATAACAAAATAATTACACATTCTGTCAGTTTCTTAACATCTGAAATGACTTTCCTAATTCACGATGCCATGTATTATACAGGCTCTATAAACTTCATCTCTATGGGGGTTTCTTTCCCCCAAAAGACTTGTTTTCTACAAACCAAAAGCTTCACTGGATAACATAAGTTTTCTCTTACGTTAAAAAAGAGTGTGTTGATGTCAATGTTAGAAGTTAATTGAGTGCAGGAGTAAATAACCTGCAACTTCTCACTGCCGAGGAGCTCCCTCAGGTCATATACTCTGAAAGCAATAACCTGCAAGGTGGCACCGTCAAACACACCAAGAATAGCTCCAAATGAGAGAGAAAGATTATTTCTGGACATCTCTTTTGAGTTCTCCAACAGCTCAATCTCATGGACATTCTGTTCAGTCACCCAGTAATGAAGTATTCTGCTGTCCTTGACAGTGGCACATACGAAGATCATGTGGTGGTTTATAATTAACTGTAAGTGACACAGAAGACGCTGATACATTTGAGTAGTATCACAACTGGAAATCCTGGAGCAGAGTTGCAGTTCCATCAGATAGTTATGCGTCACTAAATATAGATCTGTGGCTTAGAATGTACAGTTCATGAAGAGCTGACTTCTGGAAAAAGGTATGTCCTGCTTAGCTGTGACTTAAAGGGAAGTTTCACCCACAAATTTTCAGAGAAGACTGGTGAAAGCTTACAGTCTGAAAGAGGATCAATAAGAAAGAAGACTGTATTTTAAAGAGAAATGTGGTAAGATTAGAAGATAGGTTATTTATTAGTGCCTTCTTATAAAAAATAAATCACCTTAAAGACAAGGTGGTGTGTATTTGGGGTCCAGCGTATAACGAGACGTGTCAATGGATAACTGCTAAATACATCATTCTCAACATTATGATCTCAGAGTGTAGGTGTAGCTGATAATTCTAAGTAATCAACAGTTAACACACGAAGGCTTTCCTTATTCTGTGGCTATGACTATCTTAAATCTCTAGTTTTCCACAGCTTTAAAATAAAATCTTAGTTCTATACCAAAATATTTTAATATACCTATCTCTTAGCAATTTAGTTCCAAGCTATTCCGTTTAAAAATTTTCTTCAGTGCACCTTTAAAGTGTTTTTTTCTGCTCTCTCTCTCTGTAGCAACATCATCCTCCATGCTAATAAGGCAAATGCGAGGATATCTTGCTATTAAGTGAGTCCAGTGAACAAGGAACTTTAAGAACAACAGAAATCAGTAATTGGACTAACCAGGAAAAGGGGAGCTCTTTGAAGCTCCTATCCAAAACAACTGAAATAAATAATGAAGGCTGAAGAAGAATATTCAAAATAATGGGTAATCACTAAACACTTCCCAATTGGGAGGCCAAGCAAGAAATAAGTCAGAATAAGATAACCACAACTAGGACCAAACAACGACGACGACAAGAACAACAACAACAACAACATAGAGGCACAAACACAAAACGGGTACGTATAAGCTGGGTTTTGTTGAAAAGTAACAACTGAAGTAGTAACTCTTTAAGCACTTTATAATCCCTCGCACTCAGACAAATGGTAGTTTTATTACACGATGTGTCATCTTGCACTTTGAATTTTTCTTTTCCTTATCACTACAAGGTGGGATAACTTACATTTTGTATTTCCTAGATCTTACAAAATAGTCATTGTAGTGCTTGCTAGAATATACACCAATTTTTATCCTCAAGATAAACTATCCTCAAGATAATGAATGAAAAGAACAACAACAGTTCTCAAACTATTCTGGTATCAGAGCCCTTTTTCCCTGTTAAATATTACTGAGGACCCAAAAATATTTTGTTTATTTGGGTCCTATCTAGCTGGTATTTAATGCATTAGTAATTAAAATTGAGACATTTTTAAATACTTCACAGTAATAAATGTCATGTTAATATAAACAATTTTATAAAAAACTGATTTTCAAAAAAAAATAGCAAGAAAAGTGGCACTGTTTACATTTTTGCAAATCTCTTAATATTTAATAGAAGACGGTTTGATTCCACGTGTGCTTCCGCATTCAATCTGTTGTGATAGTTACTTACTCCCTGAAAGAATGGAGGAGCCAGAAGTCCTTGAACCAACCACAATTTGATCCACTGAGGTATTAGAAAAATCACCTTCTATAACATAGAAGCCTAAAACCATCTCAGAGTGGAATCCATCTCTGGTGGAAACAGAGATCTGAGGAAGCCTCCTGCCCTATGCTGACAACATCCCCAAGAGCAGGATCTTTCAAAACTGCCTGGCTGTTTATCACTTGGGATGCTTGTTAACATAATCAACCCCAGGCCTTACCACCAGACAAACTGAAGGAACGTCCCAGGAGCTCCACACTCTTGCATTCAAGTACCAAATGATTCTTAAAATTAGGCAAATCTGCCCCATAAGGAAACCTACTGTGACACTGGGGCAGAATCTCCATGTCACTCAACTATTGAATAAAAAAGCATATACATGCTATTGGAACCTGGTCCTTCAAATAACATTCATTTATAAAACTGCTTAGAAGGGAATTAATTAAAGAGGAAGAAAGTGATTTTGAAGAGTAACAACGTCCCCTAATCACTTACCTGGGTACCCACAGTGATGTTCGGCATTGAAGAAATACCAGCACTAGATTTGGGCTTTTTATTTTTGGCTCTAGCCTTCTCTAACATTTTTTTCCTTTGACTAAAAGGGACTACACCCCTGAAAAGAAAAAGTATAAATTGGTCAAACAAGCAGCAAAGAAGCCTATTAGTCTGAGATTACATGTAATATTTTTGCTTGTTGTATTTACAACTTATTCTTAATCATAACTTGAGCATAGCTTTAATACATAACTGGTCCTGTTTTTATTAAACCTTTAGGGATTAAAATTTTATAGAAAATTGATCACCTGAAATTTTCTTCCAAATAATTTTATTTCATTAGTAGATTCCACTACATATTATTTCTGCCAATGCAGATTTACTAAACTCCTTAAAACACAACAGAAAAAATACATTTTAAAGTCCCTAATAGTAAAGGAATAAAGGAAGACACAAAATATACATCCAATGAAATACTGTAATTATATTTTATATTTAATTATATTTTAAGTAATACTGTTAAATGAAAAAGCATAAAAAATACCTGATAGCCTAGGTTTCCAATTATGTAAAAGCAAAGTACATATTTATGTATAGGAAAGAAAGATTTAAAATACTTCCAAATGCTAACAGTAGTTACCTTCAGGTTGCAGGATGATACGTAATTTTTGTTTCCACTTTATACTTTTGTAAAATTCCATAATTACAATCACTAAAGTATGTTACTTTTATAAGTTTTTTTAGTGTTACTTTGTTCCAAAGTGAAATTTCCCTCTCTACAAAGCATTATCTTTTGACCAACCTTCTCATGTTGGTATTCCACTTCTCAAAGCACCTATCTATGCACATAAAAGCATTCACTGATAAGGAATTCCCCCTCCCTGTGTTACTCACCACCAATATAAATTGTTCTCTAGCTGGGCACAGGTGTAAAGGGCACAGCAATGTAAAGAAACAATCCGTTCACCTTGAAGTTCTGAGTAAGTCTGTGCAGTGTGCTCTAACTTAGAAGCCACAGAACTTAAAGTTTCATCTACCCATGTAGCAACCTAAAGAGTAAAATATTAGAGGCTTAAATAAATAAGAAAGGACTGTAGTCAAAACTAGGAAACAACATACATACTCTACGGACTACAATTCTAAAATGTTTTGAGCTAAATGCCAGAAAAATAAGTAATTCAGAAAAGGTTCTTTTTTTTTTTTTTTTTTAATTTTTTTTAACGTTTTATTTATTTTTGAGACAGGGAGAGACAGAGCATGAACAGGGGAGGGTCAGAGAGAGGGAGACACAGAATCTGAAACAGGCTCCAGGCTCTGAGCTATCAGCACAGAGCCTGACGCGGGGCTCGAACTCACGGACTGTGAGATCATGACCTGAGCTGAAGTCGGCCGCTTAACCAACTGAGCCACCCAGGCGCCCCAAAAGGTTCTTAATTAAGAATCTAAAATACTTTCCTTACACAAATAAATTGAAGTAGCAGTTATTGAAATGATCGTCTAAAGCCATCTCAAAGAAATTAATCAAAAGTAAACATTTGCTACAACAATTTTAAAAAGTATTTAGTGACTCTAGGGGCATCTGGGTGGCTCAATAAATTAAGCGTTCAACTCTTGATTTGGGCTCAGGTCATGATCTCAGTTTCATGAGTTTCATGGTCTCAGTTTCATGAGTTTCATGATCTCACAGTTTCATGCACTGACAGCACAGGGCCTGCTTGAGTTCTCCCTCTCTCTCTGCCCCTCCCCCACGCTCGCTCGCTCTCGCTCTCTCTCTCTCTCTCAAAATAAATACATAAAAAAAAAAAAAAAATTTAGTGACTCTAAAGCCAAAGAGAATCCAAGGCAAAATACCCACATACTTCCCCAATCCATCTCTGACAGCTTTTGTTAGCACTTATCTCAAATATTTTGTCCTTTCCTTAAGGGAAAAAGCCACCTCTAAAGTTGGATTATAATATAGGGATAAATCAGCAACAAAAAGATTATATACTGGATTACTCTCTTTAGGCTTGAGATGCTTTGAAGTTGTGGATTTAGAAAGAGAGAAAATTAAAAGATGGAAAAGGGGCAGAGGGAGAGGAAGAAAACCAAGAACTGAAGCATGAAATGTTTCTCAACGAATGCAAAGTATTTCCTACCTTGTTATTTTCTGTAGCTACAGTTGCTCTTATGCTATTTGCAGACAGCAGGACTATCTTCTCATTGGTTAGCCCCAGAAATGTTGCTCGTGGATGATGCAGTGAAGGATTCTTAGAAAGCACAAGAAAAATGATCACTCTTTTGTATGTTGATATATAGAACCATTCGATGAAAGCTTAATATAAAATACCTGTGCATTTCTGTAAGGCTCAGATTCACTCCACTTCCACTGATAAAGCTCTCCTTTACTGCTGACAGCCAGAAGCTCAGAATACAGAGCCCCAATACAGATGAACTTTGTTCCATCCTATAAAGTAAAAAATAATACAATAGTGTAAGTACAACTGGCCAAACCTAATCACTTTAATCACTTCATCAAATCGGGATTAATTCAGTAAACATATAAACCACAGCTGTGCAAAGTCTTCAGCACAGCCTGTAAGGCCCTTCGTAATGCAGCCCTGGCTTCCTCTGTGAAATCACTGTCCTTCAGTCACACAGGCCTTCTTCCAGCTCCTAGACCATGTCCGCAGGATCCTGTCATGTCCTTGGTATTCTCTTGCCTTCTCAGTGACTCAATCCCTATCCTTAATCAAGTCTGCTCAAATGAAACCTCTGACCACACTACCTACAAAACCACCACTCTCATATTCCACCTCCTTACTCTGCTTTCTTTGTAGATGACAGCATTTCACAACTATACTACCTTATGATAGTAATAGTATATTCACAATACCGTATTACTCATTTACGGTCTATTCGCTTGGATATAAGCTTTGTCTTGTTCACCACTGTATCCCCATTTTTTAGAACAGTGCACATGGTAGGTGATATAAATGTGCCAAATAAATGAAGAAAACAATAAGCTGGAAAAATCAAGTGTCAAGACAGAAGACTCCTTCTCTCTAGACTCTTCCAAGCTGCTGAAACAAACGTCTACGTTGTTTTTTTTAAGGTGAGAGTTCATTTAGTTTTAAGGTGATGCACATGCCAGGTGTTAAATGCAATTAAATTCTAAAAATCTTTGACAATAAATGTAAATGAACAGTATCAATAATTTTTTTATGTTTGTTTATTTTGAGAGCGAGAGAGCAAGAGCAGGGGAGGGGCAGAGAGAGAAAAAGAGAGAGTGAGCGAGTGAGTGAATGAGAGAATCTCAAGCAGGCTCCACACCCTTAGAGCAGAGCCTGACACAGGCTCAAACCCGCGAACCATGAGATCATGACCTGAGCTGAAACCAACAGTCAGACCATCAACAGACTAAGCCACTCAGGTGCCCCAGTATCAGTATTATTTTTAACATAATGTTAACATGATCAGAGTCATGAAGCTACCCAGAAATCACATGGCAAAACTTGCCATTAAGAGATTTTTGGTTGTACTTTTGCTACTGATCTAAGCACTGCTTCTCTTTGGAATTCTGGCTAAACTAATGGTGTCATTTTGCTTTTCTGTCAAATTCCAATCTTATTTGGTCAGATGGGTTACACCGGTCAGCTAAAGCCTGTAAAGTCTGCCACGATTTATAATGTAACAACAGGTTATGCTGCAGAGGTGTACCGAAAGAACCCAAATTTTAACCTTCTATTTTACCAATACCAATCAGCCCTATCGTCGAGTCACTTCCACAGAAGGACAGGAGAGACCAAATTTGAAACTCTCCAAGTTACCAATTCCTCTCTTATCCTTCGCCAAGCGTATCTGAAAACCTGTGTCTACTCTCTCCAAGGTGGCTGCATCAAATCCTAACATCTCTACCTCACACTTCCTTCTCCTCCCTTCAGTTAAAGGATGATGGAATCAAGCCAAGTGAGCCCAAACCCTGGATCCAACAACTATCAAGTATGTGACTCTGGGTAAGTTTTATAACTTCTCTGAACCCCCTTTCTTTACCTCTAACGTGGGTTTAATAATATATATGGGGGGAGAATAAAAGCCAAAAGACAGTAACATATATAAAGTAGACAGCACACAGCCCAGCACAAATTAGTGCTCAAATTCAACTATGATTACTCTGCCCCCAACTTCACCTTCTACTTTACCCAGAAAAACACAAGCTTGCTGAATATTCCTACTTATAGATTTAACAAAAAAAAAACACACCATTCTCCTCTCCTCCCCGCCTTCATCTCAGAGAAAGAAGTGTCCTTCTCTCTTATTTAAGGGTAAGCCCCACACACAGGATGTAACACTCTCTCATAACCCCAACAATCAACCAAACTAATCCTTCCTTCAATCCTACTCATGGTAAAGTGAATTGCTTGGCATGTTTCACCTTACCAGCTTTCACTCAGAGGTACAACTACACCTCCAACAGTCATATCAATGCCCCATGCATTTAATTAGCCCATCTTCTCTTTAAACTCTTCAAACCATTTGACCCTGTTCATCTGTTCTGGAATTTCTCCTGTCCCTATTCATAGGTCACTATTCCCTATTGGTCTTCCTTCTTTTTTCATGGCTATTTTCTTCATCTCCCTCATACCACCATCCACTCCCTGCCCCAGATTCCACCCTGTTCCTTTATTCAAATATGCTCCACCCTCAGCCTAACTGACAGCAGCCATTGGGGCATCATGCTTATTAAACATGTACATCTCCTACCTCCAAACTAACCTGTTGCAAGAGTTGTCTACTGGATGTCGTAAAGCACCCTAACATCTACAAAATAAATTCATCATCTCCAAAGCTGCATATCCTTTGCAGTTGCTCTCTCCATGAATGACATCCACCACCCACCCTGTAACAGAGGAGAGACATGAAAACCTGGGCCCTCTCATCACCTCCTCTTCTTCTCTCTTAACAATGTAGTGACTAGTCAACCAGTACTGCCTTTGCCTCAAATTCCTTAGATTCTTCCTTTCCTCTATCTCCACTGCCATTACTTTAGTTGAGATGCTCATAATTCCCTTCCATGACAATTCTATCAGTCTCTGAACAGACTCCAGATTTTTCCTATTCCTATCTTTCTCCTACAATGCCAAGAGCCTTCACCTCATAAAAAACCAACAGAACCCCATGGATCCCGTCATGTTACTTCTCTAAGAACTCTGCTTCCTAGTGACTGCAGACCATCTTAACCCCGTGGCAAGTTGCCGGGGGGCACTCACAGTCTTGCTCCATCTTGCTCTTTTCTACTCCCTACCCACACTGGATTTCTCATTGTTCCATAACCACACCATGCCCTTTCCTGACTCTAGGCCCATGCTTGATATGCTTGGAATGCCTCTGCATCTTAGTCACTGCCTACTTAACCTTAAAAATGCTGCTCAGATATCATCTCCTGTGTGAAGTCTCTACCAAATCTCTCAGGTGGCATTAGTCATTCTCCACTGTGAAACTCTAAGCACTGTATTCACACCTTCAAGTCTACCACCGATCACACACTGTGAACACATTATACTGTATGTGAATGTATGTCTTCCCCACTGAGAGGGGCCATATAATACTCACCTCTACATTCCCAAAGGCCAGCTTGGCACATGGTACACAGTAAGAACACTCTTATAACTGAATGAATAAATGAATTTTAACCCCAACTTCTCCAAGTAAAATGCCTTGCCAGAGCAATACAATCCTGAACAAATCATCCCTATAGCAAGAACATGGCGCACAAAGCCTCTCAGAAGTGACTTTACCTATATCCTCCAAGACAGACCAACGTTCCCCAAGGTAAGTCCTGAATGAACTAACTGAATGCCAAAGGCACTGAAAATCCATTACGGACAAATGTGGAAAATGTGTGTGTCCAACCAAAGGAAGATGATGGAATAATCACCTATCGCTTCTCGCCCAATTTAGATTTGTTATGTGAAGAAATACAAAACAATCAAACACAACAGAAAAGAACAGTATTTTAGCTTACTCATTTTATAACGTCATAGAAAACATTGTTTTTATTGTATTTATGAAATAACAATGGCTGCCTCTGAGCAAGTTAGGGCCTACTTCAACCCAACTGGAAAAAGTAGATGTGCATGTTTCCTGAAAGATCAGCACTTTGTAGCCCTATTTTTTTTTTTTTAACAAAAATCAAGTCACTAGAAGTTGAAGCTACTCAATAAATTTGCAACTGTCTGAATAACAATAAATAACTGAACTGAGGCCATCAATCAAACTAGAAATGTCTCCCCAAAAGGAGATGGAAATCTGTCAAAAATGATAGAAATTATGTAGGGGCCAAAACTGAAAAGAAAAAAAAAAGGCATGTAGTCCAGCAGCAGTGTAAATTCCTGCTGACCACATCTATATTTAGTGACTTCTATTTTGAAAACATTGGCCTTTCTATTCCTATATTTCTCCCATAAAACTTGGTTTTCATCTCTTTAAAAAAATGTTCCATCAGCCAACACTACCTCTCCCAGGATGTACCAGCACCAACAGCAACATTATCACATATTATGCCTGAAGTGGATGGAATATAACCAAGGGTTACAACGTGCAATTTGATCAACTTTAGTTATTCACACTTCATTTCTCCTTGCCTATCCACTTTCCCTAGTCTCCTTATGCCTGCCTTCGTTTCCTTTCTATGACAACTTCTCCTTTTAAATTATGTTTGTGAGACATTTAGCTAATTCTTAACAGGAACTTACTACCTGCAACATGCAAGTGTCAATAACACAACAACAACAAAGACCTCTCCCCACTCAACTTGCCCTTCTAGAACCCTGAAGGTGAAGCAATATGATCAACAAGTTTGGTCAACTGGTTCCAACAGTGAGGCTGCTCCAAATAGCTTAAGTAAGGAACCAGATGTCATGGCCTATTTGCTCTCAACACCATTCAAACAAACAGAGAATCACATGCAACTCTGCAGTTCAAAAGACCAATGTGAATATATTTTCCTTTTTTCTTAGGCCATATGAAAACAGGTCCACAACAGTAAGGGACAGGACTGCAAATTAACATCACTGACTTGCTCCATTAGTTTGTTTCTTCATCACCCACGACACAACTCTCACCACACTCTTCTCCAACAACTTGCTTAAAAATAAAGGATATGTGCGTGCTTTAAACTGAAAGCATTATGGGGCACAAAGCAAAGTTTTTATGTTCAGTTTCAGCAGATTTACTCAGCATGGATTTCTGTGTAATTACTCCTCCTTCTCCCTCCCACGTCTGTTTTTCCCTCTTATCTGTGCATTCTCTTGGTAACAGTGTTTCGTGACTATAGCTGCATCTTTTTTCCCTTATAAGTCACCTTAGATTCTTGTTGGAAGTAGGCTGGCATAAATATATATATATAGCTACATTTTACATGTAGACATTCAGCACATAGAACTAAATTTCTAGTCTGAGAAAATTAAATTTCAGAACTGAGAAGTGAAATGAAGCTATGTGAGATAATCACCTAATGGGAAGATTGCATCCTCTTACCAAAGTAACTGAATTATCACAGCTACTTCCAGAAATATAAAGTACAAAAAGCAAACAGGAGGAAGGACAGGAATGAGGGACAGTGGTATGCTGGGGAGGGAGGGAGGAATGATGGATGAAGAGGCAGGGCAGCGTAATAAAAAAGTTGACATTCTGGGGTAAAACTATGCAGAAACCAGTATAGATTTGGCTGGTTCAACTGTGAACATGAGGAACTTGGACTTAGAGGCCCTCCCTCCACCTCTCCCTTAGGTAGATACAGACAACCCATTAATTTTTTATTATGCTACATTATTATAGCAATAAAATGTTTTCATTTCTTGCATTTTTTAGCCAAGTCAGACAATGGACATGGTCGTATCTCTTTCAGCTTGTGCTCAACTCTGTACCAGCAGAGAATCCAGCGCTCAAAATACTGCCACATGGACCCACTTGGAATACCCAGATGCTGCCGCTGGGGTCTCACCCATCCATGACTTACAGAAACTGTCTGTTCTCTTTGTAGAACAAAGACCCTTTGTTCTCCTTGTTCTTTACACTTTACATATAATGGGTCATCTAATTCTCATGACAATCTCACAAGGCAAAACCCATTATTATCCTCATCTTATACATGAGAAACAAAGGCCCAGAGAGGTTAAAGGTCTTAACCAAGGCCACACAGCTAGTAAGTGGCAGGGCCAGGATATGAACTCCAGCAATCTGACTCCAGAGTCCACACTCGGCAATCACTCTGGCCTCCTAGGATTCCCCAAAGCCTCCTGTACCTAATTCTATAATGGTACTTACTCCAAAGCATTAATATCATTGTTCTGCCTTCTACAAAACTCTTACCCTAACACCTAAGCAAAAGGCCTAACACAAAGATTGCAGTGGGGCACCTGGGTGGCTCAGATAAACATCTGACTCTTGGTTTCAGCTCAGGTCACGATTTCACGGTTTGAGGAGTTCAAGCCCCGCGTTGGGCTCTGTGCTGGCAGCACAGAGTCTGTTTGAGATTCTCCCTCTTGCCCTCTCTGTCCCTCCGCCACTCACCCTCTTTCTCAAAATAGATAAATAAGCTTCAAAAAAAAAAAAAAAAAGGAAGTATGCATTTAATCAAGGCTACTAAATTAATAACGACTGACCTTCACCTGTCTTCATGAAGACATCCTTATAATAATTTCTAATTTTTATATTTTTAAGGTACTGAAAAATTAATAAAGGAAAAATTTTTATGCCTACTTAACAATTTTTAAAACTTTTTCTTTTTACCTTTCAACCCCCTGCCTCTAGTACTCACCAATCTGTTCTCTGTGTGTATGAGCTTTGTGTTTTGTGTTGTTTTTTTGATTCCACATTCTTATAGAAGAGTGGTCATATAGCATTTGTCTTTCTCTGACTTATTTCACCCGCCATAATGCCACTGAGGTACAATCCATGTTGTCACAAATGGCAAGATTTCCCTTTTTTTATAGTGGAACAAAATTCAATTGTATATATGAGTATATGTATGTATTATATATCTTCTTTATCATCCACTGATGAATACTTAAGGTTATTTCCATATCTTGGCTATTGTACATGCTTCAGTGAACACGAGAGTGCATGTATCTTTTTGGGTTAGTGTTTTCATTTTCTTTGGATAAACACCCAGAAGCAGAATTGCTGGATCATATGTTAATTCTATTTTTAATTTTTTGAGGAACTTCCATACTAGTTTTCAAAGTGGCTGTACCAATTTACATTCCCACCAACAGTGCACAAGAGTTCCCAAGTATGCTCTTATACTAGCTTTGACATTCAACTCAAGGAATAACTCATAGAAATATTTAAAGTTTAAGGTTACCTGAAATATTTTCAGTTCAATATTAACTATAAAAGAAACTTTATTAGCCTACAAAATGGTGAAACTTTGAAGAAATTGCTGTTTCTCTAAATAGGGAGTAGGGAAAAGTCAGTACTAATCCAGAAGATAATTAACCAATGGAATTTCTCATGTACCCCAACACAATGAAGAGTGAAGATACTATGGTTACTACGCAAACTTCCAATTTAAAAATACTGGATTAAGTCATTTCTGAAGTTAAGCTGGCAGGCATTCTTTAACTCTCCTCACCCAAAAAAGAAAGAAAGAGACATTACTTCTAAGTAGTGAATGCTGACAACACCCTTTATCTCCCTGTACCCTCCACCTGACACTTGATCACACATCAAGCTCCCCTCCACCAAAACCCTTGTACTTCCCAGAGATCACTACCCCCAATTTTGGGGGGGGGGGGGCCAATATGGTCAACTACTGGTATTTGTTGATAACTATGATAATGCTTAAGAGTTTGATTAGGCTTAAGCTATTTTTTCCCTAAACTGCATTTTTTATATCTAAATTTCAATCATAAGCTAATAAAAAGTAGATCTTTTCCAGTGCAAATATTTTAAATTAGGGGTTTAATAGGAAAAAAAGGTACAGGAAGGATATATTTTGTTTCACACACTCCTATTCCTCCTTGATGTCTAAACATCAAGGAAATAACACATTAAGTGTTATTAAGTCTGCACAGTCTCAAGATATCACGATGTACTTATTAACTGTTTCTGAAAACAAGCTGTACTAAAAACATGCCTATTAGTAAAGAGCAACAAAGACTGTCTAAGCCTAACAGAGCATACGCTGGCCAGGGAAAAAGCTTGCTAGATTTGTACTGTTTAAAACACTCATTCATCAAAAATAGTACATGATAAAGAAGCCCAGACTAATATATATATGATGGTACTATTAAAACAAGATTCATGAATCCTCTATTACTTCCTGCCAACATGGAAGTAGACACAGGCTAATATGATCCAGGCAAGAGAAATAGGAAACACAGAACAATGTACGGAAGAGAGGGGGGAAAAAAAGCCCTAGGTTTAAATCACCTTCTACCACATGGAATAAAAGCAGAACTTAGGACATGTCTAGTTTTATGGAAAGAAGTAAGAGAATGCCAATACAGGGAAAGTTTGTCAGCTGCCAAAGAAAACAGAATAACCTTTGCTTACAAAGAGACTGATTAAAATTCATGTTCCTTCTTGTATTCAAGCTTTCCACATGAGCTGAATACAGAAGAAAATAAATGAACTACATCAAGATTCGCAATAACTATGAAAAATAAATTTAAAAGTTAAACAGTATTTTCCTTTAATATCCCAAATGCAAATTCAACTTCAAAAAAAGAAAAAAAAATCTCTATCAGAATCTCCTTATCTGTTAGAGATTAACCTCAAAATTTTTATGTTCTTTTACTCCTACTTAAGAAAATTTCCTGCCCACTGGCTCTGGAAATAAGAAGAAAAAAGGCACATCAAAAGAGAGATGAAAAACATGGCTTCCTGTAGGAGCCATTACCAAGCACTCAGGACAACGAAACTTACACAGCATCAACAGGATCAGACACTATGTTTCCTCTGCAGCAGTGATGGATTTTTAAAGATTCAAATCAACTTAACAAATCCTGGATGCATTCTAGAAGCCAGTCACTGTACTTTTCAGGATGCAGAGCCGATCTCCCAGTCCATTCCTGTTCAGCCTGCTTTGTCTCCCACAGCATTTAGAGCAAAGGGTCTGTCAGAATTCAGTGCCATGAAACAGGGCAACTAATTACTCAAAAGAAACACAGATCCCTATCTTGCCCTGACTTGTGGGCTTCTATCAATGACCACAAACTTGCTCTGAAGTAGCTGGGGTCCACTTGACATTATAAAACAAATTTCTACCAAGGGTTATCAGTTACTGGCAAAATTATCACCAGAAAAGAAGTTCTGAAACAGAATGCTGATGGGTTATCTGGAACTACCATTCCGATTTCTCCAATTTACTTCATCAAGTAGAAAAACAACAACAAATAATAGCACCACTGAATCTACATCTAAGATGACTCCTGTAGTGCCAAATAAAGATGTTCTATGTATACTTTAAAACAAAACAAAAATATCACTTATGTCTGTGTGTGTGTCTGTGAGTGTGAGTGTGTGTGTGTTTTAAATAATGGTAGTACAAGGGCTCCTCCTTGATGGTTCAGCTGGTTAAGCGTCTGACTTCGGCTTAGGTCATGATCTCTCAATTTGTGAGTTTGAGCCCCTCATCAGGCTCTCTGCTGTCAGCACAGAGCTCACCTCAGATCCTCTGAACCCCTCACCCTCTGCCCTTCCCCAACTCATGCTCGCTCATGCGTGCTCTCTCAAAAATAAACAAATATTTAAAATAAAATAATGGTAGTACAGGGGCGCCTGGGTGGCTTGGTCAGTTGAGCATCTGACTTCGGCTCAAGTCATGATCTCACGGTTCCTGAGTTTGAGCCCGGCATTGGGCTCTGTGCTGACAGCTCAGAGCCTGGAGCCTGCTTCAGATTCCGTGTCTCCCTCTCTCTGCCCTTCCCCTGCTCACACTGTCTCTCTCTCTCAAAAATAAACATTAAAAAATTTTTTTGTTGTTTTTTTAAATAATGGTAGTACAAAACTCTGAAATAAAATAGAAACCTTGGTGGGGGAGGGAGGCAGTTGGGTTTGCCAAGAATCCATTTAAATGGAAAGGGTGGGAATCTTTCCAAATACCTTATCAGGCCACCACTGCAAATCTTCTCCTAGAGATACTGGACTTTGAACGGGTGTATTCTTCTTATCCAAGTTTGGCTCTCCTTCCTTGCTGGTAGAGCCCCTTTCATTATCAAATGAGGCTCCATCAAGCCACCTTCGTTCACGTAAACGTAAAACGGATTCACGTTCACGCAACAGCTCAGAGTCTCTCTCTAAGGGAAGAAGGAGAACTGGTATGCAATTGGGTCACACCAGTGGGATAAAAGTAAGCCACTCTCTAGTAAAGACCCTTCAGGATGCAACTAACAGCAGTTTATCTACTCACAAAAATTTAATGTAAATGTATATCTAGTAAGCCTGACATGCAACATTCAAAACATTAACTATTTCAAGTGAATCTATGAAAATTATAAACTAGCATTTTTGAGAACTATGTAGAGGCAGACTTTTTTGAATTCCAACTACTAATTTTAGAACAGAATTACTTTATTTTAACATGGTTTTTTAATGGAATTAAAAATTTTTGGCTTTCATTAAAGATGGTTACCATAACTTTATCTACTAGATAATGTGCATAAATAAGAATTTCAACATATCAGATACATATGTAAATCAAGAGTATTTAGTAGAATGCCTTACAAAAACAAAACCTTATACAAACAAGGAAAAAACCTGAAAAGGATAAAATATAAATCCATTAACATTAACTATAAAAATGTCGATAATTCAAGCCCTTGTTCAGAGTAATCTTATAGACTGGATGTTCATGGTCAGTTTCATTTAAAAATTTTTGAGAAACAGACAAGCTTCTTTTTTTAACTATCTTTATAGAAAGATAAAGATTTCCTTACAAAAATGCTTCCCCTGCAATTGGCCTTCAAACTCTCTACAGACAGTTTGTTGGGGGAGGGGGTGTTTTTTGTTTGCTCATTATTTTTTTAAGTAATCAAAATATACTTCCCAAGACTTGGATAAGAAGGATCAGAAACAACATTAACTTGAACCATATGAAACTGCCATCCATGCAGGTCAAAATAGAAGCAGCAGCAATTTCATATGGTTCAAGTGAAAAGCAATGCCTACACAGAATGACCAAAAAAAGGGGAGAAATTTAGAAGGAGTTATTTGTGCTTGATATTAAACATCTGAAAATGAAATGTTTGATAAAGGCAGTAAAGTATGGATTTATTTAAATTTTTTAAAGCTATTACGTAACAGGTTCAGTATATTGTAAGATCATCATAGGTTTATTATTTTTAAACTCTGCTTTTAAGTACTCGATATTTGTAGCAAGGTCGTAATAAAACATAGCAATTTTTCCAGTTTACTAATGATCAGTAGATAATATAACTGATTCTTGTCTGTTATTTGAATCAAGCAGTTTTACATTCTGGAAACTAAAAAAATTGACTTAATAGAGTTAAAATACAAGTTAAATCTATACCAACATATACAGAGAAAAGTCTTACATTCACAGGATTTCAAAATCTTCTAACCTCTACTATGTACTATACTTTTCAAGAATTTCAAACTTTTGAAAGTAACATTTAATAAGCTATACATTTCCACATATTATTAGCCAATCCCATTTCTATTAACTTTTTTCATACTTCTCACTTCCATCTAGCCAGGATTTAAAATGAACAGAATAATCACTTTATTTTAATCAAATAAACTAAAGAGACTTGTTTTCTGAATGCTGCATGTCACTGTAAAGTAGAATTCTGCTTTTAGTTCAGAATCCATTTTCCTAATTAAAAATACAGTTAGGTAAGTCAAATCCCTTGACAGGTATTCCACAATGTGGATAAGATCATCTCTAAAGTGAAGTACTATTTGTGGCTCTTCCAAATAAAAAATAACTAGTTTAATACCAAAGCATTCAAAAAGAGTAATAAGTATTAGCGTATAATTACTACAATATTAAAAGTTAAAACATAGTGAACTCCATCACTATCTCTCCATATAGCCAGCCAATGATCACAAAGAAATAAATGCAAAATTACCTCGAGATGAGCCTAGCCTGGAAAGCGATGAACGACGAAAAGAAGGATAACCAAAATAGCTAATGTCTTCAGAAAACATGGCATCTGCATCAATAATAACACTTGGGTGGGCAGAATGAATGTCAGCATCAAGAAGAGACATAAGATCCTCTATAAACAGAAAGAAACATAAATAAAGCAGATACAGAAAATATCTGTAGACCACTGAAAGGTCTCTGAAAATTAAATCAGATTAGAATGAGATGCAGACTACTGACATACCCTGAGGAAAAAGTCCTAGCTACCTAGGAAATAAAGTTAATGTTACTAAACAAAGATTTTAGGGAACATCAAATGCATGAGTGTCACTTGGGCTACCTAAATAATCACAAGAAAAAAAAAAGATCTTTATTAAGATATTTGTAACATCATAGATATAATGTAGCCAAAATCTAAATGCAATTATTACATATATGGTAATAAGGGCATCAGAAAACAACTTTCCAGAGTCATCTGTCAGACAGTGATAAAGCCATGCATATACATCTATGTCTTTACTGGGATAGAATGCAAGTCCACTGAGCAAAAACATTTCCCCATTTCCCCTAAAAGGTATTTTACAAATTAAACACTACAGTGAGAAATACCTACCACCTTGGAAAGAACCGTCAGAAAACCCACTGTACTTTATAATGCCATTACCCACTCAAAAAAAAGTTTCTCCCTCTAAAGCTAAGAAAACCATGATGGTGATCCACCAACCTCCAGGCAAATAAGATTCACTGGCTGTATCATCCCCATCATCTCCATCTTCATCATCCCGGCTAAGTAAATTATTTACAGCGAGGTTTACATCAAGATTTGTTCGCTGAAGTTCCCGAATAATGACACTTCTGGATTTGCCTTGTAAAACGACCTGGGCCTGAAATAAAAAATAAAGAAGAGTGCTTGCTAATTTTCTTGTGACTATACTTTTATCAAAATCAGCTTTCTAGAAGCAGTATTTCACAATTCATGCTGCAAGTCATGACTAAAGCCCAGTATGTTCACTTAAGTACTTAACTGAATATTGTTCTGCTGCCTGTGTGAAGTGTTCCACAAGATCCATACCTGTGAAATCAGCTCCTCTGGAATGACAGAAGCAGGAATAACTGGCTGGGGCTGACTGCCCAAAAGCCCAGACCCTCGATCCCGCCCAGTCCGAATAACTCGGGTCTGTCGGCGGGAATCTCGAGCTCCAGCTGAGGACCTTCCAGAAGACCCTCCTCCACTTCCACCTACTCCAGAACTCCATCGACTTCTAAAAAAGGAGAGAATTTACGACAATTAATATTTTTAACAGTCATTCTGAATAGATCACTTTGGGTCTCACGTTCATTCCCCTAAGTGAAGACAAAGCTATTTGTCTAACTGACGTAACAGTTTATAGTATTTTAATAGAACAATAGAACTGAGCCTCAAACTAAAACTGTTTGTGTTTTAATGCTTAACTTACGTGTAAAATCACTCTTCAGAAAGATAAGTATCACATTTATGCATCTTTTGATGTAATGTTTTAAAGCTCCACATACCAAATATTTCTAGTCACAATTCTAAAATGTGTTATAGGACACACCTTGCCTCTACCTGGAAGACTCATCAGACAATAACTACCAACAACATGTTACACAAAAAGTGTAATTCAGAGTTTAGGGCTCAAACTGCTTGGCATGGAATAAAACATTTATTTGGCAAAGGTATTAGTCCATTGATATTTAGCACTATTAACCACCTTAACCAAGGAAAAGTTATTATTTAAAAGTCATTAATTTTTTCTTGAGTATGAGAAAACTTAGAAAAGGCATGACATTTCCATCTTTACTTATTGCCCCGAACATGAGCATTAAGCATTTTCAAATCAACAAAGCTAGATAACCATAAACAACTGCTTTTCTGTATTCAAAGAAAATGTTCTCACAAATCACATTAGCCTTAGAAATTATGACAGTGCCAGTCTATTTATTTAAAAAAAATTTTTTTAGTATAGTTGATGCCTCTTTAAAATGAATCTAGGGGCGCCTGGGTGGCGCAGTCGGTTAAGCGTCCGACTTCAGCCAGGTCACGATCTCGCGGTCCGTGAGTTCGAGCCCCGCATCGGGCTCTGGGCTGATGGCTCAGAGCCTGGAGCCTGTTTCCGATTCTGTGTCTCCCTCTCTCTCTGCCCCTCCCCCGTTCATGCTCTGTCTCTCTCTGTCCCAAAAATAAATAAACGTTGAAAAAAAAAAATTAAAAAAAATAAAAAATAAAAATAAAATGAATCTAATATTTAGAGATCATTCAATCTAGATAAAGGTACTTTATTCTCAACTATTGTGCATGGTACTCATCTAAGGCTGAAACCTTCAACTTGCCCATGCAGATTTAGTTTAAATTTGATTTTCCAAGTCTTTTGTTCCCTTACAAATGTCTGACTATATTAACCATAACAATTCTAATATACAAAAACTACTGGATCTCTCTTCTTACTTAATTGGAAAGCACAATCTATGTCTAAACAAATAAAAAAAAAAACTTTAAAAAAGTTTCCTCAGTAAAATGGAAAAAGAACAAATCTCCAGAAAACTTGGTGTCATCCTTTTTGATGGTTTTCTACACTTGTTGATGCACCGTATCAATTGTTTATGTGGTATTTGTATCTATAGCCTGAGAACTGCCCAAGATAATTTTAGAGAAAAACAATATTGTGCATTCTCAGGACTATACTATGAACCATCATTTAATCTCAGTTATGCAATAGATGTCATAAATATAACAGTAAAGAACCATTCATAGACGAAAAGAAAAACTAAGGTGCATTAAGAGTACATTGCTTTAACAAAAAGGAAATTTAAAAAAACAATTCCACTTACAATAGCATCAAAAAAACAAACAAACAAACAAACAGTACTTAGGGATAAACCTAACCAAGTAGGTCAGACTTGCATATTGAAATCTACCAATCACAGCTAAGAGAATTTAAAGAGGGCACAAATAAATAAAAACAAACCTCATGCTCCTGGACTGAAAGACTTAATATTGTTAAGATGTCTACATTACTCAACGCAACCTACAGATTCATTATAATCCCTATCAAAATGCTAAGGGCATTTTTTTACAAAAATAGAAAAATTCATCCTAAAATTCATGTAGAGGCTTGAGAGATCCTCAAGAGCCAACACAAATTTGAAAAAGAAGAAAAACAAAATTCTAGAGAATACATACTTTGTGATTTTGAAACATTATTCCAGAACTACCATAATTAAAACAGTATGGTACTGGCATAAAGACAAACAGACCAATGGAACAGAATAGAGAGCCCAGAAATAAACCCTCACATGGTCAAATGATCTTTGATAAGGGTGCCAAAACCACTCAATGGGGAAAGGACAGTGTCTTCAACAAATGACACAGGGAAAATTACATATCCACAAGTGAAAGAATGAAACTGGACCCTTATGTTATACCACATGGAACAATTAATTAATTTACTTATTTTTTATTTAAAAAAATTTTTTTTAATCTTTACTTATTTTTGAGAGAGAGAGAGAGAGAGAGAGTGTGTATGTGTGTGTGAGCAGGGGAGGAAGAGAGAGAGAAGGAGACACAAAATCCAAAGCAGGCTCCAGGCTCTGAGCTGTCAGCACAGAGCCCAACGCAGGGCTCGAACCCACAAACTGCGAGATCATGACCTGAGCCGAAGTCGGACACTTAACCAACTGAGCCATCCAGGCGTCCCTGGAACAATTAATTTAAAACGATTAAAGACCTAAATATAAGACCTAAAACTATAAAATTCTGAGAAGATATAGGGGAAAAGCTTCATGATGCTGGACGTGGCAATGATCTCTTAGATATGATACCAAAATCACAAGCACGGAAAACAAAAACAGGCAAAATAACTATATCAAACCTAAAACCTTTGTGCTTCAAAGGACATAATCAATACAGTGAAAAGGCAACATATAAAATGGGAGAAAATATTTGTAAATCATGTAACTGATATAAAGGGTTAAAATAACCCTATCGAAGTATACATCTACTCCTGAGCAGACCTTACAAACTCAAATCTCCACAAGGGGTAGACAGATTACATTAATAAATGAAGTCAAGATAACAGGGAAGAGTGGAAAGTAACAGCCTACCTAAAACACCCAAGTTCACTGCTGGATTCACCCATCAAAACACCAATGGCTGCCATTTTGTAACACAAACCTGCTACACAAACCCTGAATTGAGGTGTTGAAAGACATTTGTCAAAGTATCTCTGGTTTGTCCATTAACCTGTTACCATGGAGGATACCATGTTTTCCCACTCATACCTGCTGTGCAGGGTTTCTTCTATCAGAATCCAAACAACCTTCCAGAGTCTCCCTACTTCAAATTGCTCTTTTACATTCCTTTCTGTAATCAATTTGCTATCTAGAGAGAATAATATATTGAACTAAACATACAGTAATATAAATTTATCAGTGGTCAAAAAAGACAGTACTGGAATGAGCGATTCTTGTTATCTATAATTTTAGTAAGCTAGTAAGCTATATATTGTTTAATACTAAACGCAAAAGCCCTGGGGCACCTGGGTGGCTCAGGTGGTTAAGCCTTTGGTTGAACCTGACTTTGGTTCAGGTCATGATCCTATGGTTTGTGAATTCAAGCCCCCCATGGGGCTCTCTGCTGTCAGTGCAGAGCCCACTTCTGATCCTGTCTCCCTCTATCTCTGCCTCTCCCCGCTCACACTCTTACTCCCTCTCTTCCAAAAATAAACATTAAAAAAACAAAACAAAACAAAACAAAAACAAAAACAAAACAAAAAAACCTCCAAACTCCTGGGGAAACCAGTTTCTACTACCTATACTTTGCTCATCAAAATTAATCCTACAATTCTGATCCCATTACATAGTACTCAAGGTAACAGAATGACTCAAAATCAACTGAGGAGATCACACCATAGGAATTAGTCCACAGCTTGCAAACTCAAAGTCCATGGGCCAAGCTTTGTCCCTACAGCTGGTTGGTTAAAAACATATACATAAAACCCACGGTTTGTGGGGTCAAGCCTCACATCCAGCTCTCTGCTGTCAGCATGGAGCCCGCTTTGGATCCTTTGTCTCCACCCTCTCTCTGCTCCTCCCCCCCCCCCTCAAAAATAAATAAATAAACTTCCGGGACACCTCTGTGGCTCAGTCGATTAAGCATCCGACTTCACCTCAGGTCATGATCTCGTGGTTTATGAGTTCAAGCCCTGCATCAGGCTCTGTGCTGACAGTGCAGAGCCTGCTTCAAATCCTCTGTGCCACCCCCCCCCACCTCTCTCTGCCCCTCCCCTGTTCTCTATCTCAAAAATAAACATTAAAGAACAAAATTTTTAAATAAATAAACTTTAAAAAAGAGCTTATACACACAAACACCACACATACGCTATATACATATGATTGGTTATGTGTGTCTCTGTGTATATATTTATTTACATAAAAATATTAATTAGTTCTAATATTTAAGCCAAGATGTTCACATAAGGATAGAGAATTGCAGCTTTCCTTGGGACAAAAAAAGGGGTGGGGGTAAGGGGCACATGGCTGGTTCAGTCGGTGGAGCATGCAACTCTCAACCTCAGGGTCATGAGTTCAAGCCCCACACTGGGTATAGAGCTTACTTTAAAAAAACAAAACAAAAAACAAAACAAAACAAAACAAAACCAGGTTGGAGGGGACACAGAAGTTTGCATTTGGCAACAATGACTCTGTATTCTCCTACGGGAATAATCAGCTGATCAGCTGCCTCCTCTAAAAATGGGGCATTCGCTTAGTCTGTCGCAGTCTTACTACTTACCTACTATCTTACCCACCTAGCCAGCTTCAATTATTATTTACAATTACAGTGACCTACTTGGCTTTTACATTCCAAATCCAGTGCTAATTACTAACTCAGATGAGACTCCAAAGGAAATATAGTAGCTCAAATGAATGAAAAGCAGCTTACACCTATCACCTATTATATCCAGTGACATCAAACAGAATAAAAAGACTTTAGATACAAATATCTCCATTTAAAATTTACTACTGAGCACAATTAACTCTCTTTCCCAAGTAAATTTGGTGTTCTTACCCTTATCCTGGTCTGAAATGAGTTGAACAAAATTACATAGGAGATTTTTGAAATATTTCCCAGGATAAATCTTGCTAGTTATGAAAGGGAGAAAACAGGAGGAATGAGAAATGTTTAACACAAACACCTGCCAACAGTGAAAAGGCCAAAGGGAAAAATACTAAAAATCCCATAAATTCTGTGTACTATGCATTCCTAAGAATGATCGGTCAAAATAAATGATCAATTCTCAATTATCTATGTTAGTGGAAAAAGAAAAGCCAACTATCCCCAACTCTTCCAAATGTAGCTCTCAGATACAGTCCATTCACTCCCTGATTCACAACCCAGAGGGAGCAAAACTGGACTCTGAAGGAAGGGCAGGGGGTAGGGGTGGCCACAGTCTACGGGGATGGTCCCTTTCATATTTGACTGCATTTGGTAAACTTGTGGATAAAAATCCCCTCTGGGAGACTTAAGCTCTGCCTTCCTTGATTCTCTATGACATGTTATAAATTGCAAACTTCTTTAAAGTTCACTGTAATCAACACAGAAAGAGGAAAAAACACCCATTGTACAACTCACAGAAAAAATATATTATGAAGAAAAATATTTTTGACTCTATTTAATTTATAAAATAACTTGATCACAATTTCACCATCAACAAACTGAGACTGATTTTCAGAGGCCAAACAGAAACAATTAGCCCTTAAGTGCTTATGCTTTGTGGACATCTGCAGGACCAAATAAAGGTAAACAAATGACTGACAATGACTTAGTGGATGCTGTGATACCTGTGACATTTCTCAATACTTCAACCCATGAAACGCCAAAGAAAGCTCACACAGAGTTTATTCTGCGCCTGTGTTTGGATGAGAGAGTGAGGGATAGAAAAGAGTGGATGCACAAAGCAGTGTGGGCAAGGATAAGTATGGAGGACTCAAAAATTGCTTCTCTCTGCATTTTAAAGTCTTAAGATTAGCCCTAATCTTCTTCTGAAGTAGATCTACAGAGGTTTCATTCAAGATCAAATATCCTATACTTTATCATTATTATATTTGTCACACATTTTATCAGGAAAGTCCTAAAATTCCACTGCTATATTTCAGTCACTCCACTATAATTGGTCATATCCAAGTTTTATTTATAAAGAGAACTTAAATCCAAGACAAACTGAGCAACACAATAGTAATGAATTATAAACTGTAGAATAAAACAAATGTTAATGAGACCATAATGATATAAAGAACGAAATAGAAATAAACAAGAAATAAATGGACAAGGAAGGAAAATTCTTTACAGTCAAATTCCAATTAGTAAATATAAAACAAATGAAAATTTTTAAAAAAATTTGGAAATTAAAAAAAAATACTTGGCCAACACCACAGAAATAATTAAGGCAAAAAATCATTGTGCTAAAATCAAGTTACATAGTCATCAAGATCTCCCCACAAAGTACACATTAATTACACAGAGGAAAATAGTAACTTAATATAATTAAGAAACCTGGCAAACACCACCTTAACTAATGAGGGGTAACCTTATCATCAGATGAGACATATCAACATCATGCACCTCCTGACATGATGCACCGAGAAAGGCCCATCATTACTTCTGTGCATTCTTGCCAAAAATGCATCACCTGCAATCCCTATCAAAACCTTAGCAAATTATTTTGTGGATACCAACAGACTAATTCTAAAGTTTATGTGGAGAGGAAAAAGACCTAGCATAGCCAACACAACCCTGAAGAACTACAAAGTTAAAGGACAGACACTATATCTAACCTCAAGATTCATAAAGCTAGGGTAATCCAAATAGTGTGCTATTGGAAAAAAAAAAAAAAGAGAGAGACAAACAGGTCAAAAGAACAGAATACAGAGCCTAGAAATAGACCCCCCCCCCCAATCCCCCACATAAATACAGTCAACTGATCTTTGGGTCAAGGGAGCAAAGGCAACACAGTGGAGCAAGGACAGTCTCTTCAACAAATGGTGTCAGAACAAATGGACATCCATATGCAAAAACAAAAAAAAACCCTGAATCTAGACACAAGACCTCACACTCTTCACAAAAATTAACTCAAGATGGATCACAGACTTAAATGTAAACTGCAGAACTATAAAACTCTTACAAGCTAAACACCAAAGAAAACCTACATGACCTCAAGTATGGCAATGACTTTAGATAGGACACCAAAGGCACAATGACACTCTGTAAAAGACACTCTGTAAAAGACACTGTCAAAAGAATGAGAAGACAAGCTATACAGACTGGGAGAAAATATTTGCAAGACACATATCATAAAGGCCTGTTATCTAAATTATACAAAGAATTCTTAAAACTCAAAAATATAAAAACAACCAATCCAATTAGAAAATGGGCCAAAGACCTCAAGAGACACCTCACCAGAAAAAATAGCAAGTGAGCATATAAAAAGATGTCCCACATGGTACATCACTAAGGAAATGCAACCTACAACGAGATATCACTATACACCTATGAGAATGGCCAAAACCTAGCACACTGACAACATAATACCAATTGTTGAGGAGGATATGGAGCAACAAGAACTCTCACTCACTGATGGTGGGAAAACAAAATGGGATAGCCACTTTGGAAACAGTAGTCAGTTTTTTACAAAACGAAACATACTCAGTGGCTCAGTTGGCTGAGCATCCGACTTGTTTTCAGCTCAGGTCGGGATCCCAGGGTCATGGGATCCAGCCCTGAGTTGAGTTCTGTGCTGAGCGTGGAGCCTACTTGAGGTTCTCGCTCTCCCTGTGTCTGTCTGTCTGTCTGTCTCTCTCTCCTCCTCTGTCCCTCTCCCCTACTCGTGCACCCACCTTCACGTGCTCTCTCCCCAAAATAAAAAAACAAAAAACTAAACATACTCTTAAGATATATTCCAGGGGCGCCTGGGTGGCTCAGTCGGTTAAGCGTCCGACTTCAGCTCAGGTCACAATCTCGCAGTCTGCGAGTTCGAGCCCCGCGTCGGGCTCTGGGCTGATGGCTCAGAGCCTGGAGCCTGCTTCCGATTCTGTGTCTCCCTGTCTCTCTGCCCCTCCCCTTGTTCATGCTCTGTCTCTGTCTCAAAAATAAATAAACGTTAAAAAAAAAAAAATTAAAAAAAAAAAGATATATTCCAGCAATTGTGCTCCTTGGTATTTAGGAGTTGAAAGCGTATACCCACCAAACCCCCCCCCACACACACACACAAAACCCTGCACACAACATTAACAGTTTTATTCATGATTGACAAAACTTGGCAGCAACCAAGATGTCCTTCAGTATGTGAATGCACAAATAATCTGTGGTACCATCCAGACAATGGAATATTATTCAGCACTAAAAACAAACAAGCTATCAGGCTATATGAAGACATGGAGGAAACTTAAATGCCTATTACTAAGTGAAAGAAGCCAATCTGGAAAGGCTACATTCCATATGATTCCAACCAAATGACATTCTGGGAAAGACTAAACAATGGAGACAATAAAAAGAGCAGTGATTGCTAGGGGTCAGAGGGGAGAAAGAGAGGCAGAGCACAGAAGATTTTTAAGGAAATGAAATTACTCTGTTTGATACTATAATGGAGGATACATACATGTCATAAATTTGTCCAAACCCACAGACTGTACAACATCTAATGTGAACTATGGACTCTGGGTTATAATGATGTACCCATGTGGGTTCATCAATTTTAACAAATGGATTGCTCAGGTGGAAAATGCTGATAATAAGAGACTGTACATGTGTGGAGACTGGGAATATATGGGAAATCTCTATCTTTCTCTCATTTTTGCTGCAAACCTGAAAACCACTCTAAAAAAAAGTTACGCTTACGGGGGGGGGGGGGTGGGGGGGGGAGCATCACCTGGATTTAATCATGAGTTAATAGACAAATTTAAACATTCTAAAACAGGACCAACCATTTTTCAAACTAATCAGGGTCAAGAAAGATAAGGAGATTGAGAAACTGTCCCAGACTGGAAGAAATTACAGAAGCGTGACAACTAAATGCAATATGGGATCCTGAATTGAACGGGTGGACCAGAGAAAGGGTGTTAGTGGGACAATTAGTGGAATGTAAATAAACTGTAGATTAAGCACACTAATCACTGTTAGTTTCTTAGTTTTGAACACTGTACTACAGTTATTTAAAATGTTAATAACATTTGAGGAGACTAGGTTAAAGTTTTTACTTTTTAAAAGTCAAATTATTTCAGTGATGCACTTCAAGAACAACAGAAAGAAAGCCAAATTATTCCAAAATAAGAACTTTAATTTAAAAATAAATACAGAGTACAGATTAGCTAATAAATGCCACTATATAAATGCATAAACTAAACCAGAGATCAGCCAACTTTTTCTGTAAAGAGCAGAACACTAAATAGTTCATTTAGGCTTTGTGGGCCTAAGTCTTTATCAAAACTACTCATCTCTGCCATCTTAGCACAAAGCAGCCACAGACAGTAAAAGTACCAATCACACCAAGAAGGAATGGATTTAGCCCGTAGGCTATAGTTTGCTGACTCTGCAATGAAACACAGCAATTTTTTAAAGAATACGGTATAGTTTGACATAGTATCATACATAATAGTTATTCTTTCTTAAATAAATGTAATCAAACTTCTTCCAGATTTATCAAATGAAATAAAAATCTCTTCTATTACATATCATTTTCAAAATTCTTTCTCATACACTGTTGTTCTGTTGGTTATGTGCATAGGACCATTAAAAGGAGATACTTAATATTTTAGTAAAGATCAGAGCTACATTTCCTATTAATAGTTCTAGCACAGAATGAGCTAAATAAAGGATGTACTCAAATAAATAACCTTCCTCTCACCTCAAAATAAACTTAGTTCAGCATAAAAACAAAAAAGCAAAAACAAAAAACAAAAAAAAAATATATATATATATATATATATATATATATATATGCATTTGGAGCCCTCAATTTTCAAATCTAACTTTACCTAGAATTTCAGTGTCAAAATATTTTTAAAATGCTTAAAACCTTCCTCCTCCCCTTACTATACTTTAAAACAATTTAAACTGCTTCTAGTTATATTTCACAGATCAGTCTTTGAACATATTTTCTAACTGATTTGGCATTATCTAATCATTCATCAGGTAATTTCAGAAAATCTAGCTATTCAAGAATCAAGGCATAAAATGAGTAAAATCATCTAGCTTGGGATCTGTATATGATTTCTTTAATTTGACAGCTTATCAACTTTAGATAAAATGGAAGAGTTGATTATCTAGTTTAAGAGGTATACATTTTATAAATAATCTAAAAAGTAAAAATAAGGTACAAATTTCCAGTTATAAAATACATAAGTCATGGAGATGTAATGTACGACATGATGACTATAGCTACTATACTGTATTATGGCCTATTTCAAAGATCTTAGAAGTCCTCATCACAAGAAAAAAAAATCTGTAACTATGTATGGCAATGGATGTTAAGTAGACTTATTGTGGTGATCGTTTCACAATACATAAACATCAAATCATTATATTATACATCTGGAACTAATATAATGTTATATGTCAAATATATCAATAAATATATTTAAATATTCCAATAAATATATTTAAATATATTCAAAAACACGAAAATACCTTTATTAAAGGCTGTCAGGTTTAGTCACATGATTTTCAAACCTCACTAAATTAATTCAGAAAGAACTACCAAATTTGGAAACTAGAAAGAAATAAACGTTAGATTTTTTTACCCAAGAGTTAGCACAAGTAAGACCAAAGGCGGCATGACTGAAAAACTGAAATAACACAAATGACATGGTAAGTGATATAATAAACACATCTCAACATTAGACATTTTTAAAAGGTCAAGGGCCTGGGCTAATTGTAATTAGCCTGCACGGGTTATTTTTATCACACTGCCTCGCCAAGACCCATGGGAATGCCTGCCCAGAGTTCAGGAGTTTCCTCACTACAGAGCCGGATAATATTGAAGACAATCAATCAGAGTGACAGCATTCACAGAGCGCAGGCCCAGACCAGTGGAGGCCATCAAGTGGTCACAACTTACCCCAACGTGTTGCCTGCCAGCCTGCCCAGAGTCTCAGAACCTGAGAGAAACCATGGGGAATCACTTGTCCTCCCAGGCCTGGATGTCCTCCCTGCTCCTGAGTTGCTGTTCAACTTCGACCTGGGGAGGGGAAAAAACAAAAACAAAAATGGGAGGTAGAACAGCTACAGAACAGCTCCAAACTGCCTAGGCACAAGCCTGGGTTTCCCAGCCTCACTACCCTGGCAGTGACTGTGCTCAAATACCAACCCCACAAATTCTCCCACTGCTCCTCCTGGAATGTATACTTCACATCAAAGAGCAAGCCTAACAAATCACAGGCTCCTGGCAATCTAGCACTCACTCCTGGTTGAAAGTGTTTTCATGGTTTAACTGCAAATGAATTGTTCTTTAGATTTTTTAAAGGAATCATGCTTTCCTTAGAGGCAGTCAACTGAAATTCATCATACATTATCCAGTAACTCTTTTAATATATCATCATTTATAAAGACTACAATTTTAAACACCATTGTCAATCTCAAATTGAGTTACTGGATTTGGAAATATTAAAAAGGAAAAAACACGGAGTGCCAGTGCTCAATTGGTACAGCGTGCGACTCAGTCTTGGGGTCATGAGTTCAAACCCCACGTTAGGTGTAGAGATTACTTAAAAATCTTAAAAAAAAAAAAAAAGATCTAAAAAGTCATTTCAATCAAAGAACAGATCTGATTTGGGACCTACCACATACATAAATCATTCTTCTGGTAACAAATTTCTGTTAAGTGATCTACTCTTCTGCTATTTTTAATGCTAGTATTTTAGCTATAAATCACCACTTGCAGAAAAATTAAAATCAAACTACAAAATAACCAGTTCACTATTTTAAGTCCCTCATTTTCTACAATGCTTTTTTCTTAAACTCGGGGGCTATCAGAATCAAAACACAGGTTTAATATAATATCTTTTAAGAGCTAAATACTTACTAAATGCAAAGGGCATAATGTCTTACCCATCGTTATTATCAGGTTTGCCTAATTCCAATCTGTCTGGCTGTACTGAAAAACCGATCCTGCAAACTCTACCATCCTGAAAGCAAAAACAGAAGAAATGGCCCAAGTAAAAATGTGTATTAAAATATGAATTTATTCAATAAGCAGATTATGTCCTCATCACTGTCAATTCATAAGACAACATATAAGCTCCTTTCCAGAAGGCACTCACACCTGACGTGCGCAAGTATGTGTTACATACATGATCAGGATAGCAGCAAAAATAAGGTAAAGTATCCCAATCTAACAGAATTCAGAGTAAGTAAATGACTGAATATCAGGAACTTTTCCATTCTGTTACTAACTAGTTTCAAGCTGTAGTAAATCATTTAAGCTTTCTCTGAGCCAGAGAATGTACACAATAAGGAAATAGAACTGGGTGATCTCTGAAATAACTCTTGCAAGAACCTTCTATTTTAAAAACAGAAAATTTTCTGGCTTAAAAGGAAGACACATGATAATGCACAATTGTTATTTTAACGGTTCCTTTTCATTTCTGTATCTTACAGTAAACGATTTACCTCAAGAAGAAAGGCAGCATGATTTGGTCCTACCACACACTGTTTGATAGTAGCCTGTTCCAATACATTCAAAGGGGGATGGCTAGGGAATAAAAAAGAAAGACAAAGAAAAATAATTTTTTAAATGGCAAACACATTCTAGGGTTGGTTGGTTGTTTGGTTTTTATCCAATTAACCAAAGGAAAAGATAGCTGGCAAAACTTGTTTCTAAAAATTATTATTTACGTATCTTAAAGCAATATTGAAAAATAATAATTGTGATATCCTCATAGTTACTGTATGTCCTTGGTATGCCAGACTTTTAAAAAAATCAGTATGAATAGAACCTATAATTCAAATGAAACGAATTAATAAAAGTTGATAGCTTACAATATTCTTAGTAGCTTCTACCTAAATGAGTTCTTTTTCCTAGTTAAGAAAAATAGTTTTCAGAAAATTTAAAATACCTTAAAACTATTACCTGTTTAAGTTGTATTTGTTCAGTTTCTCTGAAACTTCCCGTAACCTTTAAAAACAAAACAAAAGGAGAATAAACTACATGTACCAATTATTTTTAAACAAAAATAGTTCTGATAGGTACTCGTATCATTATTTGGTGATTTCTAATAGTAGCACACAAAGAAATTTGCTATGGCAAGAATGTTTTTATATTGTCTTTGACTTCTGTCCCAAGAAAAGAGTCACAAGTCAACTCTACAATTCCCTCATTTCCCTACAATTCCTACTTTCCCTCACTGCCCCATTAGCAACTTCAACAACATTAATCCCTTTTTACAGATGAGGAAACTGAGGCTCCTAGCATTTATAATACAAAAAGTGGCAGTAAAGCTGGTTCTTGAAGCAACACCAGTGGAAAGCCAGTTTTTAAACACTGTGTGCTACATATGTCAAAAGAGATTCTTGCATATCTCTTTGTACATGTATACCATGGAATGAAAATATGGAGGAGCAAAGATCTATTAAGAATTTAACATAATGGGACAGAAAAAGCATGAAAGCCTAACTTACTTAAGACACAGTCTCAAGTTCCTGAAGGACCTTCTGATGCAAAACTGTACAAATTAAAACCTCCACGTCATCTATAAAACACGAATAACACCTCCTCCCATTTCTTTTGCTTTTTAATATTTCAAGTTATTATTTAAATTTTAGTTAATATATAGTATAATACTGGTTTCAGGAGTAGAATGTAGTGATTCATCACTTACACCGAAAACTCAATGTTCATTACAGCAAGTGCCCTCCTTAATACTCATCACCCATTTCGCCTATCTCCTCCCTCCATCAACCCTCAGTTTGTTCTCTATAGTTAAGAGTCTCTTATGGTTTGTCTCCCCACCGCCTTTTGTTTCCCTTCCCCCATGTTCATCTGTTTTGTTACTTAAATTCCACATATGAGTGAAATCATATGGTACTGGTCTTTCCCTGACTGATTCATTTCACTTAGCATAATACACTCTGAGTAGCTCCATCCATGTCATTCAAATGGCGAGACTTCATTCTTCTTGATGGTTGCATATTACTCCACTGCACATATATACCACTTCTTTAGCCATTCATCGATGGACATTTGGGTTTTTCCCATAATTTGGTTAATGCTGATAATGTCATAAACACTGGGGTGCACATACACCTCCATCATTTCCAAGAGTGTCAAGTATGCTTCGAAAAATCTCAAAGGGCTAAATAACTAAAGACATTAACTCATGTTATCTATTATGATTTTGCAGTTTCTCTCAAGGAAACAGTCTTGAATATAAAATATTATAATACTAATTTAAACTAGGCACTTTTGTCAACTTCTATAACCAAAACAACTGCTTGGTCTTTGAAACTTTTTCATAAATAATTCTCTTAAAAACAATTTTAGAAAGCAATAGAAAAAAATTAAAACATTAAGAAACTCCATGAATTTTGCATTCTAACAAGTGACAAAAATACACAACTTCAAATTTCAATAATTTGTACTGACAGGTGAGAGTGGTATACATACTCCAAAAATACATCATAGCTTAAAGCCAGTTCAGGATTAAAAAGCTGCCACAAACCATATCATATGGGCAAATAATATGTCGGTAAGAGATTCTAGTAGGACCCAGCTGTCTCTCCACTTTACTTTATCCTATAAATTCTATTCTCTGTTTAATGCTGAGGAACATCTTTCAAACACTAACATATATACAGTTACTTTCCAATTCTGAAGCTTACTCCTAAGCAAGAATTACTTTCAGACGATGCCATACTTAACTTCTCTCCCACTCACTGGTGACTTTATTCTCACTCCCAAAGAACAGCACTTGACCATGTGTGAATTGGCCCCAAAGAAAATACATTTTCATTTTTGTTGCCTACCGTTGCATTTACTTTCATTAACAAAATGTGTTTTCCTTGTCCAGTCAAGTCAAGCCTTTTCACCAGATCCCAGTTTGCTCATTTACAAGGCATGCTTCTTCTATGTTCCAAAAAAGATAAAATACCTTAAGAGTAAAGCATTATGGGATTCATGAGCTCTGAGAGAAGACCAACTAGAAAATGGGGATAAAATAAACTGGAAGGCTCTTTCAGAACCCCTGGAGCAAAGGGGCAGAGTTGGAGGGAAAAGGCTAAGAAAGGTTTTACTTCCTAAACAGAACAGTAGTGACACTTTGAGAAGGTATGTGTTTTCCTGCATACAAGTAAACCCATTTCAACCCCATTCCTTTTTCTTCAACCAACACTGAATGGACAACTTTCACAAAGTACACAGTTGTGGAGGAGAGAGAGAGAGGAGTTGGGGCAGATAAAATTTATCAAAGTCTTTTCAAACTGCGGAATAACTGATTTTAAAAATTAGGGGCGCCTGGGTGGCGCAGCCGGTTAAGCGTCCGACTTCAGCCAGGTCACGATCTCGCGGTCCGTGAGTTCGAGCCCCGCGTCGGGCTCTGGGCTGATGGCTCAGAGCCTGGAGCCTGTTTCCGATTCTGTGTCTCCCTCTCTCTCGGCCCCTCCCTCGTTCATGCTCCGTCTCTCTCTGTCCCAAAAATAAATAAACGTTGAAAAAAAAAAATTTAAAAAAAAAAAAAATTAAATGCCGCTTTCACGGCATATTTCACGGCTCCAAATATTATTCCACGTACACAGTACTTATAACACTAAATAAGCTTTGAGAACATAAAAACACTAAAAGTACTAAGTCAAGAACTCAACAGCAAATTTCAGGCCACGGAGGGGCTGGTTACTACTAATTTTCTAATCTTAAAAATCACAGTGGACTCCTTACCACATCTGAAATGTACACCATCTGTACTGGAAACAATGCCTACTGGATAGCAAGAAATCTGGGACTTACTCCCAGCTCATCTACTACTGACAGGGCTCATTTGAGTCTGTCAGGTTTCATGTTCTCACCCTGTAAGGGAAAATGTGGTTCTTTTCAGTCCTGGAATTCTTAAGAATGAAAAGCAAGTACATGTATCAGTGGGGAATACATACATACAGTTTACATGAGAATAGCACCTACTGTCATATTCAATTGCATCTAACCCATCTGAAACTTTCATATACAAACTGATTTTACATGGACATTTAGGCTGTTTCCCCAAGTATCAAGTTTTTTAAGTTTCTTAAATTTAACCCCAAAATTTACAAAAAATTTATCATTCTTGCAAATATCAAGACTGTTACTAGTACTAAATTGGTCCCCTAAGCATAAATCCCAGATAATCATGACAAAGAAATCTACAAACAAACAAAAAAGGAGTATTGGGGTGCCTGGCTCAGTAGGTTAAGTGTCCGACTCCTGATTTCAAATCAGGTCATGATCGTGGGATTGAGCCCCCACTTCGGGCTCTGCGCTGACAACCCAGAGCCTGCTTGGGATTCTCTCTCCCTCTCTCTGCTCCTCCCCTGCTCATACTCTCTCTCTCAAAATAAATAAACATTAAAAAATACAATAAAATAAAATAAAATAAAAGGGTATTTAGTTCCCTCTTTTACATCAGACTCCTCAGCGCACACACAAATCACAGAATCACCGCAGACCAAGGATCACATTCATGTACTAAGTTACTGAATGTCTATACATGATTATTAGGCACTCATCTACTTCAAAGGATCTTTCTCCAAAGGCTTACAATGCTTAAACTCATTAACTATATTCTCTCTTATAGCAACATGAACAAAAAAATCTCCCTTGTTTTCAAAATAAAAGGAAAACTACCCTAGAACTCACCAAATTCCATTTCAGAATAAATCTTTACATGTGGTTGTGATGGAAAACAATTTTAAGAGCACCGCACAATATTACAAAATAACCTCATAACTCAACATTTAATCTCATTCAGGGACAGGCAGGAAAGCCTTTGTGAAGTGCCTGTAACACACAATGGATAGGCTAGCAATAAGCTCCCGACAATCCTTAGTACTCCTACACCAAAGATTTATTCTATATTCCAATTCAATAACCTATTTCATTCCTTTAAATTTATAGGCATTTTACAGATCCAAAGGCTGGAATTTTTTTCTTAAAGCACCAATGTAAGGTAACAGCAAACTGATGTTTAAAAAGAGACAAGAGGGGCGCCTGGGTGGCTCAGTTGGTCAAGTGTCCAAATCTCGATATACTGGCTTAAGTTGTGATTTCACCAGTCATGAGATCAAGCCCAGCACAGCCCCACTGTCAGGCTCTGTGCTGAGCATGGAGCCTGCTCGGGATTCTCTCTCTCCCCCTTCCTCTGCTCCTCCCCACACCATCCCTCCCCCCACTTGTGCGTGCATGAGGGCACACTCTCTCTCTCAAAATAAATATTTATTTTTTTTAATGTTTTATTTATTTTTGAGAGAGAGCGTAAGCACAAGCAGGGCAGGGGCGGGTTGAACAGAGGATCCAAAACAGGCTCCATGCTGACAGCAAAGAGCCTGATGTAGGGCTCAAACTTGCAAACCTCAAGATCATGACCTGAGCTGAAGTCAGACACTTAACCGACTGAGCTGTTAAGGCACCCCAATAAATAAGCTTTTGAAAAAACAGACAAGAAATCAAAGTATAACCTACTAGACTCTAACATATTTCATTGCTGCCCTGAAAATCCCCTATAAATTCAATCTCCTTTTCCCCAAATGTAATATTCTAATTTCAAAGATAATTCATCTTCTCACTGAGCCTCAACTGGTAATAGGATCAATGCAGGCTCCTCCATTTTAGAATTCTCTATCTACCCGCCACATATCACACCTGCATGTTCAGACCTACATACCCCTACACTGTATGAAACCTGGTGGATTTCTAGCTGAATTTCTAAAACTAAAAAATGGTATATTTAGATCACAAAAAGGCTTCAATTCTCCAGGATGGAAAGATATTCCTGACACACCAGCTAGCTACTACAAGATGATGGCCTTCATAGATCTGCAGCTGTAAGACAGGCTACACCTTCCCATGTTTCATGTTTACCAGTAATTACCTTAATGGTGGAAAACTGACAAAATCTGCCACCAGTACATTTCCACCAGCATCACTCCTACTTATTTCAGGACCAGCTCAAATATTACCTCCCCCATGAACTTTTCCTGACAGCCCTACTTTTCTTCCTACAGAAGTCAACAACTTCTCCCGAGCAAAGACAGGATAAACCAAGTCTTTCCCCACTCTTCCGCTTCTTTAGATACAGTTCCAACAGTGAAAAATATATAATAATACTTGTATATAATCCATTTCAGAAGAAGAAAAGGTTCCTGATCCTAATCTCAACAAAATTAACTCCCTAGGTCTTCCACCTCAAACTAAAGTTTAGTATATGTGCTGCCGAAGCGAGCACCCTCAAACTAAAGTTTAAAACAGGCAAGAGGGGCATCTGGGTGGCTCAGTCAGTTTTAGCATCCGACTTCGGCTCAGGTCATGATCTTGTGATTTATGGGTTTGAGTCCCATGTCAGGCTCTGTGTTGACAACAGCTCGGAGCCTGGAGCCTGGAGCCTGCTTTGGATTCTATGTCTCTCTCTCCCTCTCTCTCAAAAATAAATAAACTTAAAAAAAAATGGGCAAGAAAAGTGCAAATATACAAATTTCTTTTAGGACAGTTGCCCATATACCTCTTATAAGCAGACGAGTTAACATACAGAAAACGTTTAATAACTCACCACTTAACCCAATAATCATTATTATCATACTGCCTTTAAAGTGACCTCACTCCAACCTTTACCTATCCATCCACAGAATAAAACTTTTGCATACCCTTATCATTTTATTTTGGAATAAATGGTTTAATAATCCATATAAAGAAACAACAGCCAACAGTAGTGTTTACCTACATCACTAAATCATACAATAAAAATCTGTGCTCAGATTATCTTCTTGTAGAAAAAGAAAACACTGTAGGAATATTGCTGGCATTTCTCCAGAAGAAAACTCCCTAAATCTTAAAGCCCAAAACTCAAGAAGCAATGAAATTACAGATAATTTTTAAGCAACTATGTTGCTAGACAGATGGTAGAGATAGGAGTCAAACTTAAGGCCTTTTCTGCTATATCACCCTGCACTTTTCTAAGTATAGGCACTCAGTCCTTAATTTTCACATTGTTCTTTTACACAACTATGGCATCATACTATATACACTGCCACCTCTGAAGTCTCTTTGCATGCCAGCTGCTCAACATTATCACTGACATCAAATTAAAGCTATCACATGGTGATCCCACCTGCCAGCCACTGTCACAGGGAGAAAAGGCTTTGTTTTGGGCAAAATTACCAAGGGCATTTTTACATCATCATTTAATTGTGCCAGCATCTAGTAAGCACACCCTCCCCCACCAGATAACTGAAAACCTGGTGCTGCCTTATTCAATCCAGTCCAGAGGGCATCCAACCCCAAAACCCCTTTTCACACAGTCCCAGAGCAAGGCACCAGGAAACCACCTAAGGCATGTTCCTAGGGAAGCTTCTTTAGGAGGTCTTGGGTGTAAGATGGAAGGGGTCAACAGAGTCTTCTCATCTACACTGTGGATTTGTTTTTCTAAAACCTTTCTTGCTACCCACCCACCCTGTGTTATGACTTAAATATTGGGAGCTACAGATACCCTGACCAACAGGATGGCAGGGAAGAACCTGGAAAGATTAGGGCTGCCTTGGCCCAAGCAAGAAGCACCAACACATTAGGGATGATTCTCTTATCTCTGTGATCATGAAAGACTTTTTCATTGTATGTCTGAAATTTTACTTCAAGACATTCAACTTCTGGATACATTTTTTTTTAAATCCATTTTGTACTGCTTCTAATTGAATTTAATTAACACTGCTCATGGGTTCCCCAGCTTCAGGATTTCCAAAATGGCGAATGGGAATGGGAAAGGATGAATAATAAGAGAAGCAATGTAGCTATTTGGACAACACACACATTCAAAAAAAAAAAAAAAATTACTATACTTCATTTTCACAGCAAAAATGTGAGGCCATAATCTTATATTAAATATAAACTAAATAAATTTAGCTCTATTAAAAACTCCTATTTTTGTCCTTAATTTTCCTCAGGTCACAGCTGACCACAGAAAACTTCAGAAAATTTAACACTAAGGAACCAAAGAGTAAGATTATGGTAAAGACCAAAGAGAAACTAAAAATTTACCAAAATACTTCAGGCTTCAAGAACACACAGACCATTAAGTTTATTTCTTTCTATCTCCTATGAAGGGTTTTCTCTGAAAGTACATCAGAATCCCTGGATACATGTTTTTCACCTCCCCACATATTCCTAAAGAGTCTTCCCAACAGGGAAGAGTCTCCCTTCCCAATTCCTCATGTACTTTAAGGATTCTCAAAATTTTATCTTAGAACCACTTTACACTCTTTGAACAATTGAGGACACCAAATTGCTTTTGTTTATAAGAGTCAGAAACACTGATATTTATAATATTAAACACCGAGAAAATACTTGAATATTTATTTCAAAAATAATAAACTCATTACATACTGACAAAAATTACCTTATGAAAAATAACTATTTTTCCAAAAATATTTGTGATGGGAATACATTTCTACTGTTCTACATTTTTGCAGACCTCTTTATTATCAGTCTTAATATAAGATAGCTAGAATCTCAGATTGCTTCTGCATTCAGTATGTTACAGTATATTGTTTTGGTTGAAGTATGTGAAGAAGAGCTGGTCAGGGGAGTGATATTTTAATACTCCTTACAGGTCATGATAGATTTTCTTCTTTGATATTATACCAAAACTCAACAAGTGATCATCTCTTAAAGGTTGGCAGCAATGTGAAACCTGAAACCTACCACATCTTTTGCCCATGTGTGAGTCTAGAACAGCATGCATTGGTCATTTGGAAAATAATGGTTGACTGACTTATACAGATCTTCAAAAATCATGTTTGTTAAAGTCACTAACGATCTACAGGGTCAAACACACAATGATGAATACAAATTTCCCAAAATTCTAATATGTGACTGAAAGCTCAATTTTATTACTGACAACAAATAGCTTCAGCTGTTTTCCTTGAAGTGACAGGCACACTATGGTCATTTTTCAGAAAATGTCTGTCAAATATCGTCTTTTAAGTGAAAATAGTATTCGTGAAGAAAGCAGCTAGTTTGGCTTGTAACTAAAACAACTGCAAAGGTGGTTTTCCTCAAGGCAGCCAACGTTCTTTTCATTTTGTCACACTATGTATTAAAGGGGCATACATCCACAGGTTAAGATTTACTGCTTCACCAAGAACACCCTTGAGTGAAACTGGCTTTTCTTATCCTGTAAGTACAAAAAAGTAAAGAATACAGTAATTTTCAATACAGTTTGGTGCCACTACTTTGATTTGTGCTAAGAAGCCAGTATTTTACCCGCCACTGCTTTTGAAAAATAGCACAAATTTCAAAACAGTGGAAAAGACAAAACCTCAGTATTATTATGAAGGTAGTTTTGACCTGCAAGGCCGTGAGAGGGTCTTAGGTAGGGATTCACAGAGTCAACAGACCACATTCTGAGAACTGCAGTACTCTATTCTAAAATGCATGGTGCCATGAAAGTGGCTAATACTAAAGCGATGTTGGAAAACAAGTAATTGTTCATTCTTCTTACTAATACAGCCACAATAATCTAATTATGCACTTTTAAAATAGTTTTTAAATTATGCATATTCTTTGATACTACACTAAAACTCAACAAGTAATAGTTTCTTAAAGGTTGATTGCAATGTGGAATCTGAAACCCTATTAATGAACTTTCCATATTATTACACTAAAACCCATTTGTTATATACTAAAACCCACTGGCCTATCTTACACTTCGAATAAATCATTTGCCCATACGTGATTCCGTTTAGATGTACAATGGCAGAGTGAAGTAACATGAAGTAGCATAAAACAGATTTAACTTTTTAATAGTGCCTCCCTGATAGTATTAAACTCCTATGAAAGACATTAAGTGACTATAATTCACTTGCCAATGGTTTTCAACAGAAGAGGCAGCAGTGGGGACAAAGATACAGAAGAGCCTCCCTAAGATTTATATACAAAAGCTATAGTCAATTACTAAAAGGGGGCAGAGGGAGCCTCACAAACTGCCAGCCTACAGATGTACACATGATGCTGAATCACATAGCATTTTAAATTTTTTAAAGATTTTTAAAGATTCTTGGCCAACATTTAAACTTGGAGGATTTCACACAGAATTTCAGGTTTTTAGCTTCTTTTGAAAAATGAGATCTACCAACTGTGCTTATTCCCCTTATGGTGACTAGAGAGGTACCCAGGACTGCAGGCATCTGGGTTTGAGACCACTGATATGGAAGGATTACTCCTCCCAACCTCTGAAGAAAGTATTTGCTTGCTAAAGAGGAATCTGATTACAGTTTTATAATTCAAATCTCAGCATGTACAGTGATCCCTAATATATCTTTGCTCAGCCATAAGCACATTTTATTTCTTTAAATTTGACTTTACAATTTCTAAAATAGTGGTCTGACTTTTCTCACTTTTTGCCTACCCAAAGAGAACTAAGCCAAGCAGACAACATCTGACTTTACTATTAAAAGACCCCAAATCACACAAATGACAGCTTTTACAGAGGGAAAACCCATCTGTCAGCTTCCTGAATGACAATTATAGGTAGGACTTCTATACATACTTCACACTTATGGAGATGACAAATGCTAGTTTATGTAATATGTTCACTTTGCCCTAAATAAATGATACAGGACATTCACCTTCAAGATGCATTCAAGACCAAAAAGAAAATAAGTTTCTAAATAAATACTACAAATTCATTAAATGTCACACCTTTTTTTAAATGGGAAGTTCTTTACACTATTTCCCCTAAAATGGTTTTCAGTTAAAACCGTTAAAAGAGTTCTAAAAAATGGGGCACCTGGGTGGCTCAGTCTGTTAAATGTCCTACTCTTGGTTTCAGCTCAGGTCATGATCTCATGGTTTTGTGAGTTCAGGCCCCATGTAGGGCTCTATGCTGACAGCATGGAACCTGCTTGGGATTCTGTGTCTCCCTCTCTCACTGCCTTCCCCCAACTCATGCTGCCTCTGTCTCTCTCAAAATAAATAAATAACCTTTAAAAAAGAAAAGAGTGCTATAAAATTAAAATGAGAAAATTCATATTACAGAAATGTCCTCTCACAGGAAAAAAAAAATGGCTTTCTACTTACAAATAATTTCTTCCCCTAACCTGGAAAATATCCCGCTTACAAACTCCTATCTAGTGTCATGAATAACATTTTTCCTAATAAAATGAAAAGGAGACCAAAATCCCAAACTCCTGTGCCATTTGAAAGTCAAACACATCTCTGAAAAACTAAATGCCGAACACAACAAAATGAGTCATTTTCCTTTAAAGCCAAAATACCATGTTATTTTCAGCTCCATTCAAAACAGGAAAAGGGAAATACACATGCCAAATGGACAAGAAATTTGGTAGAAAAAGATACAAGATACAGCCTTTATACATTAATTCTTCTTGACAATTGCTTAAGTCCTTCTAATTCCAACTTGGTTAAACAACAAGACTATACACACCTACAAGAATCAAACTATACTAAACAGGTTGAGAAGACTTCTTTTGAGCCCCCATCCAAAAAGCATAGCAGCCAGCCAAATATTCAAGAGAAAATTCTTGGTTTTCTTTACCCTTAGGCCATATCTACATTCTGAATATCTGCAACATCATTCATTAAAGTATCTGCCAGATGCAGCCAATGTATTCAAATCATTATAACCCCAATTTTAACTCTACATACAAATTGAATGTGTCATGAGACAACTGATACACATCACAGGACAACTACTGACATTTGGCAAGTTATTTGATCCCTGAGATAGAACCGTAAACTGAAGTAAAATACCTGTAATGAAATCTGACTTTCCCAGAGAAACAAGACAATTAGGAGATTATATTCATAACCAAGGATCTTGATAACATTAACATCAAAGATGAAATAGTTTCACTGCTTTTGAAATGGTCATCTTACATTCCTGAGCTGCCATTCCATCTGCCCTAGGAACCACAGCTGCAGTCTTGTGAGAAGGGGGGAGGGGAGGATGAGCTGCGGTGTCAGACAAACCAACCTGGGTTTGATTCCATCCCTACCATTAACTGGCTCTGTAACTTCGGGCAAACTTACTTTAACCTCCCAGAACTTGGAAGGTTTCTTGGTCTGTTAAATGGGGATAAAACCACTTGTCTGGTATTGCTGCTATAGGGTTAACGTTAATTTTGTGATGTACCTTGGAAAGAACTAAGCATTTAAATGCTCAATAAATGGCAACCATTATCATTACTGAACTATATTCTATATCCTCAGAGAGCCTGCTGTATTTTGCAGCTCAAACCAAGTTCTGGCTTAACTGGTTGCCAACCTAAATAGGGCCCAACTCTAATCCTGAGATCAAGGGTAGGAGGAACCTGAGGATCCAGGGAATGGGATCCAGAGAATGAGAGCGAAGTCCGGGAATTCTTGGTGTTAGAAATCTATATATGCACAATAATTCCTTTGTTTCTTGTGCATGGGTTTTTATTTCAAAAAGCATGAAAAATTCCTCTTCTTGCCCCTACTACCTCTCTAATTTCATCTCTTCGCTCTTCCAGAGCATTCTATACTCCAAACATCACTATCCTCTCACAATTCCTTAACTAGATTATACTCATAAACTACTCTCTTATTTTTTTAAACACACCTATTTCCTCAGCTTAGAGTAACTACATGCCACTGCCTTCTACACATCTAGCTACGAGCCCCTCAAGGCTAGGCTGAAACAACCTGGGAAACCTTAACTTACCTTTCACTCCACACTAACCTAGGCATTTCTCTGAATCCTACTTTATACCTGGGGGGCACACTTCCTCCAGAACACTTCATATGATGTAACTACTTGTTTGATGAAGTATTTGCCTCTTTTGCAGCCTGACAAACTGTATGAAGGCAAGAAGCACGTTTTACTAACTCTAAGTCCCCAGGACCTGGCACAGACCAAATCCCTAGTAACTGTGTGCCAATGGATGGGTGGCTGAACCAATGAATAGACATTCATATGTCTTGGCTCTGAGTTGCACACTGCCTCAAAATGATGGATTCATAGCTATTTTTAAAGATTTTTATATATTCTCTTATGTGACCAATATTATAAGACCAGGTTTTTAAAAATACACCAAAGGAATGTTGTCCTACAAAATAACCCCCTGGAGTCTCTGCCCTAATTCAAATGGCCCTGCAAGACCATGAGGAATTTATGAAACTCTTGGAGAATCATCTACAGAAAGAGTTGACCAAACAGTGAGGAAAATCACTCAGTACTTTTCAGCCTAGGATACTCTCTCAGTCCCCTTCACCCAGAGAGCAGTCTCCTTCTTTTCCCCTCCCTCCCTCCTTGATGGTTTAATCTGGGTTGGTGTTAGGGAAAAAGGGCCAAATGGGCCAAAAGGAAGTTGGAAGCAAAGGGAAGGGAGAGAGACAGCTCATCAGGAAGCAAAATTACAGATAAAAGTCGGTGTGCAACCTCCTATTTAAGCGCCTGAAGTTGGTAACACGAATCTAATGGGCTCAGTGCCTTAAAATACAAACTAGAGAAAGTCTAATCACTGGACATTTATTGGCAAGTAATCAAACAAAACACTCTAACTCAGGTAATACCAAAACAGGAAGAACTGGATATAAATGCCTGTATTAATTTTTTGTCTGGTTTTGTTGTTGTTGCTATTTAGCCATTCACCGGCATAAAGGTGGCCATAAAGTCACATTGAGTGGCAGCCTTGTCCTACCTAGATACCTGCAAACAGCCCTGGGTTTTGAGTCTCAGCTCACCATCAAAAAAAAAAAAAAAAAGAACATGACCTTGAATAGGTCATTTAACATCTGCTCTCAATTTTCCACCCCTGCCAAAAATGCTTGTTACCATATCGGTTTCAGAAAGTTGTCTTACAAACTGGGTAACACACCACATGTAAAAGTAACATGTACCATCTTAAATAATAGTGCCTAAATCTAGCTCATCATCACAATCTCTAGGGAACATTTTAAAAGACATATTCCCAGGTTCCACCCAAACCTACTAAACCAGAAATCTCCAAATGCAAGGCCCTATGGTTTATATTTTAGCTAAGTAAGTTATGGCACACACATGAAGTATCTCTGGAAGGAATAACATTAGTCACCTATGAGAAAAGGAAGTAGGCAGTTAGGGAACAGAGCAGGGAGGCAGACTTTTCACTGTGTGCCAAAGTACACTTTTTGAATTTTAAAGCACATAAACATATTATCCACTCACAAGATGGATTTTTTTTTTCATTTCTAAACACCCAAAGTGATTCTGATGATTAACTACCTTTGGAAATCACTACTTTTTTTATATATACATACACACACACATATATGTATGTATAAAGTTTATGTATAAAGTTTATACATACATACATACATACATACATGTATGTATGTATGTATAAAGTTTATGTATGTATGTATGTATAAAGTTTATTTATTTATAAACTTTATGTATAAAATTTATATATTTATAAACTTTATGTATAAAGTTTATGTATAAAGTTTATATATACATACATACATACATATATGTATGTATGTATGTATGTATAAAGTTTATTTATTTATTTTGTGAGAGCGAGGAGGGATGGGACGAGAAAGAAGGAGAGAGAAGATCCCAAGCAGGCTCAGCACCCATGCAGGGCTTGATCCCATGGAACTGTGAGACCATGACCAGAACCAAAATCAAGAGTTGGGACACTTAACAAACTGAGCCACCCAGGCGCCCCTGGAAATCACTACTCTTAAATACAACAAATACAGGTAAGGATTGCTTAAAATAGTCATAAGATTAGTAGCCCATTGGGGCGCCTGGGTGGCGCAGTCGGTTAAGCGTCCGACTTCAGCCAGGTCACGATCTCGCGGTCCGTGAGTTCGGGCCCCGCGTCGGGCTCTGGGCTGATGGCTCAGAGCCTGGAGCCTGCTTCCGATTCTGTGTCTCCCTCTCTCTCTGCCCCTCCCCCGTTCATGCTCTGTCTCTCTCTGTCCCAAAAATAAAATAAAACATTAAAAAAAAAAATTTAAAAAAAAAGATTAGTAGTCCATTAAGGGAGACATTAAAATCCTACTATTTCAAGTTTTAGGAATGTTGCTTAGGATAGCTCCCGCTCAGAAATTCACAATTCACATATCTCTCTTACACTTTTATAAGCACTGCAATAAAGAAACCCATTTAACTATGCTTAATCTTGTGCTTCTCAAACTGAAGTTGAACAGGACACACTGTTCAGGTCATTTTTTCTAGTAAGATCTTGGGGAACTAGAAGACACTGGTTTAAGATCCAAGTACCCAGGGTGCCTGAGTGGCTCAGTTGGTTAAGCGTCCGACTTTGGCTCAGGTCATGATCTCGCGGCTCGTGAGTTCAAGCCCCACATCAGGCTCTGTGCTGACTGCTTGGAGCCTGGAGCCTGCTTCGGATTCTGTGTCTCCTTCTCTCTCTCTCTCTGCCCCTCCCCACGTGCATTCTGTGTCTCTCTCTAAAGTAAATAATTTAAAAAAATTAAATAAAAAAAAAGATCCAAGTTTCCTAAGGCAGAGACCATCTCCTTACCCCAGAACCCTACAGAGTGCCTAGCACACAGAAAGCCTCTCCAAAATGTAGAGCTCAACAGTGACAGGCTGTCTTTCCTAAACCAAAACTTTTCCCTTTACCTAAACCAAAACTATGTCCCAATTTTCTTATTGTTCAAGGATTTAAAAAAAAAAAAAAAAAGGAAATAGCATAAATACTAACAATCCTACTCTGCCTAAAATTTTATGGTTAGAAAACACAACTATCTACAACAGATCATTTTTAAATCCAAATAATATGGCAACAAGCATGTTTATTCCTTAAAATGGAAAAATAAAAGATCTTTATGATTTGAAATTATCTACTTGTAGGAGAGGGCAAGATTTCAGTATCATTTTCCTTCTACAATATAAGCAGACATTTGCTAGGCATCTTTATTTCCATGAAGCCAGACTAATCAAGTAAGCCTTACAATCAAACTGCCCGACAACCCCACTTACTAAAAGAACTTGTTCACCAGTGTACCTAGAGGGGGTCTGAAAGCTGTATCAAACAGCTTCTTTGAAATTTGCACCTACTAAGAGTTCTTAACATTGGGTCTCTCATCCAGAAAGCCTTCCTTTAGGTATAATTCAGAGAGCTAAACCGGAAGAGTCAAACAAATGTCAAAACTACAAAACACCAGGGTCAAATTTAAGAGCTTTACCAGATCCCTTATGTTTTATCACCAGGGAGCACAAATGAATACAAAGTTCTTTCTGGCAACACAGCTACCACAGCCAAGGCCTGGCTCCCAAGTTTGGCCTTCAGAAATCCACCAATAAATGCTTCCCATTCTTCATCTTACAATAAACACTCAACCCAATAGAAGTTGACTTAACAGGCAGTGTCCGATTTCCAGACTGACATCACTGACAGAGAGTTCTGCATCCCAGCTCAGTCCCACTCTCTTCATCTCACAACCACTTAACACCCACACACACACACCCACACCCCCCACACACACACATACACACAGTGCTTTTACATAGCGTGTGGATAATGATGCTTTAAAAGGGCTAACCCTGGGGAAGATTATGAAGGACATCAGCCTCCTACCTGCCAATCCCTATTTATCCTCCCAAACTGCTAAATTCTTTCCCCATGCTTTTTTTAATGCCTGAAAATCACTTACTAGCCAGAGAACTAAGTTCTCAATCTTGCAGCACCAGGAGCTAGCAGGTTTACTGGTTTGATCAGCTACCTCCTCTCTGCATAATAAACGTCAATCCCCCAAAAGGGGAAGGTGGTGGAGTAACTTGTGAAACACATCCGGACACTAAACTCATCTCTAGCCTGGCACTCTTCAGAACCGCCTCCGTCGCAGACCTGTCCTAGCAAGCGCTGGGCTAGAACAGGAAGGCCTGCAAAACTCAGTCGCCATCATCAGAGCTGAAACATGCAGCGTAGCCCTCCCGTTTCCCACAAAAATAAGCGGCATCTTTATAATGCTTTAATGCTGACAGAGCAAAACAGCTAACAAATCGAACAAAATGGAGCCAGTCTACAATGGGAATACAATTGGGAAAGATGACCACTTCACAATAAGGCCCTACAGTCGCTCTGTCCAGCACTAAGTTCTTTGTATTTTCCTCCTCTTAACCCTGAGCATTTCACCAAGCCTGATACGGACAGCCTGTGAAAAGGCCTCCCACAGGTTTGGGTGCTCCTGTTCTTTCTCTTCCTTCCATCTGAAGCTGAAAAAGTGGCTAACACTAAAACAAACAGAAGGAACAAAACGTATTAGCAAGTAGTTAGTGATTATGATGCACAGGTATGTGGACCAAAGGGAGGAAAAATGGGCAGAGCAGAGCTGGTACAGTGAGTTCACTCTGGGAAAACCTCCCCTCCTCTAAATATACAGCCATGAAAGACAACTGTAGAAAAGAGAAAAAAGACAAAGGTGAGACCATACATGAGATAAACATCTCCTCAGGAGGGAAATGAAGCTAAAAGTGCTCCCCAGTGAGTGACCTCGTACCAGAGCAGAGTTCCTCACAAGGAAGTTGGAATGGGCTGCCGGTTTTGTTGAAAACACTGTAGCTGAAAATTTTAATGGTAACCACGAAAAGAACAGAAATACAATCTATGGCTTCCAAACCAAGAAGGAAGAAAAAGGGAAGGGAATGCAGAAAACTAGGACTCTAACAGAAGGAAAAAAAGCAGCAGGATAAAAGATAAGAAAATATGAAATCCAGATAGGAGAAATCAATCTACTTATTCAAACTGTCATCCCACAATTAAAAGTCAAAATTTATCAGAGTAAAGAAAAGAAAGTATTAAGAGGAATAAAGAGACACATTACATATCAATCAAAGGAATAATCCACCAAGAACATTAACATTCATAAATTTGAATGCTCTCAACACCACAACCTCAAAAATACACCCAAGTAAAAACTGACCATTTGAGAAACGGTCAACTCCAAGGAGAGATTTAACATACCTCTATCAGAAACTAATAATTTAAGCAGACAAAATACTTATTAGTAAAGACAGAGACTTTGAAAAGGTATATTTACAAGCTTGAGCTAACAAATATATAGAAACCTGTCCCCAAAGGGGAGTCACAGATTTTAAGGTATAAAAAAGCATGTTATCTCTGACTTCTGGATTTAACAGATAAATAAAATTTCCTTCAAATTATAAAGACAAAGATAAGGTTGCCAACCTTTCATACTGCCAAATTAGATGGGGTGGGGAGGGGGGGGAGGGACACCATTACCAATACTTCATAAAAATCTTTTCTCACTAACCATGAACTGGTTCAAGTTTCCTGAACTGTGAACATTTTCTTAGAAACTGCACCAGCACAGAATTATATTTAATTTGATTTCAGGAAAACAAACACATACAGATTTTTAATATCAAGTCCTTGATGTAACAGTGTCCTCATTTTCCATTTGAGAAAACAGCAGACTATAGACATAGAGACTGGTTTACCTGCAATTGTCAAGTAAAAGGTGGGAGGGAGGGTGTGAGACAAAACCTCTCCAGGCCACTACTCTTGCTGTCATACCAACACCTGCCAAGGGTCCCATTCAATCAACAATACTTCCTGAACACCCAGAGTATAAGGCCTGATGTTAAGTATTACAAGTAAGTGGTGCTATAAAATGCCCTAGGGAGGGCAGGGAGCCGTATCAAACCACCTGAGGGAGTTTTCTACATACTTGGAGACACCACCCCTAACCATGAGCCACAGCTACAGAAGACAGTGTGATCTACCCCTTAGGAAGCCTGAGAAAAAAAAGGAACATTGAAAACCCACTGATTCAATCCACACACCTTAAGGAGTTTACAATATACTTATAAAAACAAACTATACACACAGACAGACAAATAATAAAACGGTAAACCAGGTGCTGAGAGGAGTGTTCTAAGCATGAATCACCGAGAAGACAGGATTCATTTGGAGTTAGAAGATTTCGTGAGAGGGGCGCTTGGCTGGCTTAGTTGGTAGAGCATGTAACTCTTGATATCAGGGTTTTGAGTTAGAGCCCCATGTTGCATGCAGAGATTACTTAGGAGGAGGAGGAGGAGAAAGAGGAAGAAAAAGATTTTGTGAGGGATGGCCAGGGCTTTCAGGAGCGTCAGTATTTTGGAACAGGCCATGAAGGGTGCTGGGATTCATCACAAAAAGGGGCATATTCGAATAACAACATTTATAATGACTTATCTATTAAACAAACAAAAATGTTTGGCTCTTACACAACTAAAAAAATTAAAGTTCTCCAAAAACACTTCAGGAAGCCAAGAAGATAATTCTAAGATGTGAATTAGTTTTCCTTATAAGTCATCTAAACCGTGGACGGTGCTAGAGCAATCTGCTAGTCAACGTACAACTATGAGAATGAATAACGGAGGCAAACTATATATCACCTTCCTGTGATCAAATAACTATTTTTTTAATCAAAATCTCCCTTTAAGGTTGAATGAATATCAAAATAGATTACTTAAAGACAGCTGATAGGACGGAAACACAAAAAAGAAAGACCAATGTACCTCACAGACGTGGACATTACTAACACAGCAGATACGAGGGGCACAGACACAAGAATCCTTGCACTTGGCTACCTGGTGTGGATATGAAATCATACAAAATGAAGGCTCTACAGAACAACCTAAGTGCTTGGAAGAGAACCTTAATAAAGAAGAAAATACAGTAAAAGAAAATCTTTCTTCCTGCTCCTCACCAGATGAAGAATATAAGAAAACATTCCAAAAAAGGTAGTAAAAGAAAAAAACAAGCCCTGACTATAGTAACTTTTGAAGAACTTTTTTCATGTCTGAAAAGACCAACAGAGGCCTCCCCACATTAAATGTTGAGTCAGGCTTGAGTACATTTTGAAAAATTATTAAGTCTGCACATCCTGGGATACTCATTTTCAGGAGGGAAACACAGGGTTACGGTGAAGTAGTCAATAGTACACTTCAGGCCTCTCCTGAGAGCACAGTGCCGTGGCCAAGAACCTCAGATACATAAGCAGAGATTACACGAAATATATACAAGCTACAGAAAGAAATCATATAAAAATCACACTGGGTGCTATGGAGCCAATGTTTCTGTCCCCCCTCCTTCAAATCCATATATTGAAACTCTAATGCCCAACGTAATGGCATTTGGAGATGGAGCCTCTGGGTGGCAATCAGGGCATGAGGGTGGGCCCTCCTGATGGGATTAGTGCCCTTTTAAGAAGAGACGGGAGAGAGCTGGCTTCTTCACTCTGTGCTTTCTGCACAGAGAGGAGTAGATAGGATGCAAAGACAGTCATCTACGACAGAGGCACCAGGGTGGCTCAGTCAGTTAAGTGTCCAACTTCGGCTCAGGTCATGATCTCGCGGTTCGTGAGTTCAAGCGCTGCAATGGGCTCTGTGCTGACAGCTTAGAGCCTGGAGCCTGCTTCAGATTCTGGATCTCCCTCTCTCTGCCTCTCCTCTGCTAGTACTCTGTCTCTCTCTTCTCGTATAGGACTTGTAATTAAACGTGTTTCTCTTCACTACCTCCTGCAATCCTCTAAAAAGACAAGTAATGAATTTTAAAAGACAACAAATGAATTTTAAAGTTACAAGGACAGGGGCACATGGGTGGCTCAGTCGGTTAAGCAACCCACTCCTGGTTTTGGCTCAGCCCATGATCTCACAGTTTGCAAGTTCAATTGTGCTAATGGCACAGAGCCTGCTTGGGATTCTCCCTCTCTCTCTCTCTCTCTCTCTCTCTCTCTCTCCCCCTCCCTCCCTCCCTCCCTCTCTCTGTCCTTCCCCTACTCATGCTCTCTCTTTCTCTCAAAATAAATTAAAAAAACCTTTTTTTAAAAGAAGTTACAAGGACAAAGAGAAAGAGAAGGCTAATGCATTCAAACAACATGTCAACAAAATGCTGGAAGCAGGAAAGCAGATAGAGAAGTGGCAAATGACCTAGCAGACAAGAGAAAACTGAAACCTACAGTATGCAGGGGAGATGCTGAAAATGAACAGACAACTCTTAAGAATTTTAATTGGAGGTGCCGGGTACTTATGAAGTCTGGGGGTACCCAAACAGAAGACTCTTTTGCATAAGGAGCAATTAAGATCCCCATCCTAGGAACAGGAGATTGTCCCTTCGAGACTCTGCCAGAACTGGTCCCTACTTACAGAAATTCAACCAGAGTAACAACCTGGGGACACCCAGCCAGGCAGGCACCGGCACAGTGGAAGAAGTAAAAGCTGTTTATTGAAAAGAGGGCTAAGCCAGCTCCCATCCCAGACATTTGCAGCCAAGCTCTTACCTCCCAGGATTCCACTCTGGGGAAACGGACCCAACAGAAGAAAAAAAGCTTCAACATAATATAAAGCAAAAAAATCAAAGCAATGGAAAAGAGGGGTAAAAAGAAGTAATCAGGGTAGCAGTGGAGGTGTCAAACATCCAACTACCAGGAGTTCTCCAAAAAAAAAAAAAAAAAAAAAGAAAAATGAGAAAATGGATGGGAGAAAAGAGTATTAAAGAAATTCTAAAATTTCCAGGAACTGAAGCCCAGATACAAATAAAGAGACCTACCAAGTGTTTGGGGCCCAAAATACAGTAAACGGGGAAAAGACCTACATCAAGGCACATTAGTAGGAAACTTCTCAGCAACAGAGATGGAGAGAAGACCCTAAAAGCCTTGGGGGTACAGGTCAAGTAGAAAGGATCAGGGCACTGAACTCCTCAAAAGAAATACTGTAAGCTTTGTGACAATGATGGAATGCCTTCAGAATTATGAGGAAAAATTATTCCCAACCAAAAATTGTATCTTAGCCAATAACAGTATACAGACAAAACTTAAATGTGCATTTATCTAAATAAAGGAACAAAACAGCACACTAATGAAAGAGGTACAAGCTTTAAGGAAAAAAGAACTCTTTAAAACTTTCAAAACTAGATCCAAAAGTCCTTAAAATGTCACCAAAACAGTTAACTAAGTAAAAAAAAAAAAAAAAAAAATCCACCCTCCTCCCTTTTTGGGCATGGAAATTATATAGATTCACTTATTCAATCTCACAGCAGTGATTATGGTCTCATCTACAAAAGTGATAGAAAAGTAAAGGTACTATTTGTGTTTAAATGTATATGTACAACTTTCAACTGCTTTAAATACTCTCAAGATGAATGAGTATCAGCAAAGCAAGAGCTTGGGGTAAGGGACAAGAGCTAGGAACAGAGCCAAACAAAACAAACCCTAGGAACAAAGGTCTCTTTAAAAAACTAAAGTTCTCAAACTCTTCCTGAAATTACCAAGTCTAAAGCACCTTGACCCCTATCTCTTTATTTTTAAACTCTCTTACCAGTGAGTTATTGGCTTGACCAGAGTCCATGAAGTAATAACCAAGCCAGAAAAACTCTAACCACAACAATCAGGACTTAAAAAAGCCTGACCTTTAAACTTAATCAAGAATTTTGATCCACAAATGGTTTCTGAGTTCCTCAACACATCCCAGAAATAACTTGGACCATAAATTTACTTCTATCATGGCAAATTTTACTCACACACTTGAACCAACAGGGTATTGTAGCACATGGCATCTTTAGTACAGTCAGGCACAAAATGTTAGCTGCTCCTGCTATTACTGTCATTACCACTTCTGACCGAATGAAAGAAAAGGAACTGCTAAATGGGAACTGGTAACAAAAGGAATTTGGGGACACAGAACTCTATTATCTATGAGCAGTACTACTTTGGATGAACACAGCAAAGAGCAATTCCAAATATCTACAGTCATAACCTTTTAAAAATCAAGCACTGAGAGACATCTGAAATATATCTCCTCACTGACCTGTAACAATACCAACTAGACAGAACTGAAGTTCATGGAGAAAACTGTACTTAGTTCCTATGTACTACAACAATGATGAAAACTATGATATCTATTAAAATCCTGGTTATCTCAACTTCTCCAAATTTGCTTCTATCCTACCCACGTTACACATCAAATATCTACAAGTATAATTAAGATACTATGGTCCAGTAGGCACTTTGTCTTTTGACTTCCTCCAAAACTTCTCATCAATTCTATTCAATTCTACAAATTAATTATTTACTGCTTTGAACTGTTCTCTGATATTGCTCTTCTACTTTTTACATTTCTATTTTATTTTCCCAGCTATAAAGGTAAACTTCAGGAAATGACCTATGACTGAACTTTTTGCACATCTGTATATTTAGTACATTGTAGGTACCGCATAGATTAAAAACACTAGAATATTATACAAAACCAGAGACCAACTGTTCACAACACTCCTTACCCAAACAGCACATAAAGGGCAGAAACAATTCAGTGTCACCATTTGAATGAGTCTAATGTGTCCCCCAGCCCACCATCTCACACACTAGCATGTCAGGATAGAGTGCAGCGAGAGCTTAATAAATAGGTACTAGCATACTGGCTTCGGAAATGAATGACAAACATTCAACCCAACAGGGTCACTTCATACAGCGGTCCCCTCTCCTCCACCAAACCCCAGGCAAGAGGGAAGAAAAGACACAATGATGATCCTGTCCTCCGCAAACAGATCAAAATTTGAAAGCAAAAAAAAAAAAAAAAATTCATGGAGGCACAAGATAAATGTTAATGTACAGCTTTCAAAGACTACAACACAGGCCTTTGCTATGCTATTTTGTTTTCCTCTAAGAATGTTTAAAACTTCCTTCATTTCACATAAAAGTACCCTTGAGCCTCAGCAGCAGAGCCCGTTGATGCCGCTTAATAACTGAGGGCCTGGGCTTGGAGACCCTCGTAACACTTCCCTGCTGTGCAGCCTGGGAACACGCTTAACCTCCTGCAAGTCCAGTTTCTTCACAGTGCTGCCAGAGTGTTAAATGAGAGGATGTTTGGAAGCCATAATGCTTTGTACATAGTAAGAAATAACAACGCTAAAAATAATGTTTAAAATGAGCAAACCTCGTGATGTACCACATAAAGAAAACCTGCGTGTCAATTATAAAACTCCTTGTCCACTGGGCTTTTTAAGATCTCTAACTGGAAAAAAGGATTCACTAAAAATTTATCTCAGAGCACGATTAAAAAAAAGTTTCACTCTGATATAACATAATAAGCAATGTTATTTTTTAGCCATTGCTTTTTTGTCTCAGCTTCCAGAAAGCCTAAAATACAAATCAACTTAAATTAACTTAGCTGATACCTCCTACCACCTTACCATCCAAAACTTCTACCCAGTCTCTTGCCCCTCATCCCACTTTGAGTGTTAGACCTGGGAAGGCCCTTAGTAACTGACTGATCCCACATTCTCATTTTCTAATGACAACAATATGGCCTCTTCTGATTGGAAACAGACAAAATGGCAGAAGGTACTGAATATACAAAATGAATACAGGGTCTTTCTTTTTCACACTGACACAAAAGATGCTGCAATTTCATCACATATTCCATTTAACAAAACTGCAAAACACCAAGAAAAATGACACATGACTGACATTCCTTTAAAATTGACCACAAATATCAAAATACCACCTCAGGCAAAGCTATGAAATATTAAGGCCTACTTCTAACAAACTTTACATACAAATAGACATGGTGTTCCTACTAATCATCTGTTAAGCTATGCCTTTATTTCAACCACAGTGACTCTGCCCCAAAAATGCTTGCAACTCTCCTTTGAGAACTGGCTGTTAAGGTTTCTCCGGAATGCCACCACAGCCGTAGCTAGCACAATGCCTGGCACACAGTAGGCATGCAAAGGACCATTAAAATAGACTCAGCAGCAAAACCTAGTCATTTCAAGGCAGATGGGTCTCTGCAAACAGAAAATATTCAATCCCAGAGCTGACTAATCAAATGGATGATGAAGCCGAGAAGCTCTTATCCAAAGAAAATTCTGTTTCATAGAAAATACATCCTGCACCTGAGCACAGTTATAGTAAAGAACTACTTGCCCACACTGCAATCTTTAAGTCTCAGAACATATCAAATGTTTCATTATTTCCTAAATAATGCACCAAATCAACCACCTGACTGTAGGAGTAATACCAGTGATGTCAAAAGAACACTCCCTTGTGATTCGGACCTAGATGCTTTGTGGGGGCCTCTGCGATGTTCAACTGTTCAAATGTCAAGTTCAGTACCTCTGTCTGGAAATACTAGGTTCATTAATAGTTCCTACTATCACAAAATGCATTATGTCCAGTGCCACAAATGTCAAATCTTCATTGCTTCTATTTTCAAATACATGATATCAATCTTTTCTAAAACTTTCATGGCATCCAAATCTCCTTCTGATAATCATTAGTTTATCATCTTTTTTAATGGTCACGGAGGTTTAAAAAAAATCTATAGCAGCGCATGGATGGCTCACAGTTGGTTTAGCATCTGACTCTTGATTTCAGCTTAGGTCATGATCTCCCTTTATGGTTTTGAGCCCCTCATCGGGCTCTGCGCTGATAGCAAAGAGACTGCCTGGGATTCTCTCTCCCTCTCTCTCTGCTCACCCCTCCCTCATGCTTGCGCAAGCTCTCTCTCTCTCTCTCTCTCTCAAAATAAACAAACTACATAAAAAACCTAGAAGTCCTTTGACAATCTTCCCACCTAGAGGTGGAGTCTAATTACCCTCCCCTTTAATGCAGGCCTTATGACTTGCTTCTTGAGGAAGATATCAGGCAGAAGTGACTCTGCATGGCTTCTAAAGCTATGGCATAAAAAGGCATTCCAGGCTGGTGCTCTCTTGGGACAGGGACACACTTTTTTGAAAATTTAAGCTGCCACCTAAGAAGTCTAGCAACGTTGAAGCCTCCGTGCTGGAAAGACCACACAGAGAGACCACTGGGGTTAGAGATGCCTGGGGAATCTCCCATGTTCCAGCCCCTAGCTGATGGAGTCTTCTCCATGACTCCAGCTACCATTTGACTCCAAGTGCATAAGAATCCTAGAGTAAGAACCACCCAGCCGAGTACCATCAATCTCCAGAAATAATAACAAATGATTGTTGCTTTATACCATTGAATTTGGAGTGGTTTATTACAGAGCAATAAAAAACCAGAATGAAGATCAAAGAAAACTTCCCCATTTTCTTCGGTCCTAGTTCCAGTGGTATATGAATAAAGCTTCATTTATGCTTCATCTTTGATATCTTTCTTACCAGTTTCCTTTCAAATGGGCTAAACTTAAAAACAAAACAGTAGTTTATACTATCTACACCTGTGAACTCCTTTAAACACTTCTTTCCAGCAGATTATTTCCAAATCTATTTAACTGAGTAGTAAATCTTATCTCAAAATAAAAACCAACGTTTATGTAACATCAACAAAACCCTACACTTCCATATTCCCTAGTAACTAACAGAATACCACCGACAGGACAGCTCTCCTGTCAATCACACCAGGAAATATATACTGATAGAATGTTATCATTTCCTCATCCCTGCAGTCAGGAGAGTGCATAAGGAAACAAAAACTGACAAGGCTAAAACCTTCACCAACCACTTATCTCTTATTAAAAGGGTCTCCAAACATCCCTGCACAACCTGGCCTATCATTTCCACATCTTTTGGAGTCAAGCTGTTGCTGATCATAGGATGTTTTCTGACAAGACAATGTAATCCAATGCAAAATATGTGCAAAGTGAAACTGCAAAAGATGCAAGATTTCATGAGGTCTAGGAAAAGCGATACTGGAATGCAAAGACCACACACAATAAGCCTGTCTTCAAAGAGGCCTTCTCTCAGCATTCCCAGATGGTGCTCACAGCCTCAAACTGAAGGAAGAGCAAGTTGTAAAGAGTGGCCCCGCACAGTGATGAAAATGTTTAATAAACCACTTAGAGATATTACAAAGAACAGTTAATTCAGTGGGCTTTCCCGTCATTTCTAAGTGATGGCAATTTTTAATAAAAATACATTTCACGTAGATGGAACACGGAAATTAAACACCTCACATCTCAAAAGAAGTGTTTCATAATCATTAACAAAAAGCATGTCACTACAACGAAAACTCCACAAGGGCAGGAATTTTTGCCTCTTTTGTTCACTGCTGTAGCCCAAGAGTCTGGCCCAAAATAAGCCCTCAATAAATATTTGTTGACTAAGAATGAATGAATGAAACAAACAAACAAACAAACTTTAGGCCACATTCTTTTAAATGCTTTCTCCAGAGTGTTCATTTAATTTATGTTATAATGAAAATTCTGTCAGTTTACTAGAAAAAATAAGTGCTTAAATTTTACCACAATGTTTTTTACAAGCTGTCTTCTTCCTGGGTGAACTATGTGTGCAAAATGGAAATGATAAATTCTTGTCCAAAATCCAACAGACTTTCATTACACACCATTCCTTTGGGCAGGGCTGTGAACAAATTTTTGTAAGCACAAATCAAAAATTATGCCCAAATATCTAATCCTAATGGGCTTTTGTTCTATATAAAAGCTCAAAATAAAATTTTTACAATAATAAATTTATGTACGGAATCATCCTTCAATTACTTTTACACAAAGAATTGTATTTCATATGAGGTTTCTAGAGAAAAAAAAAACTTAATGAAATTAAATAAGTATTCTTTATTCAATGCTTTCCATGTTCTTATTTTAGATGAACAGTTAACTAAACGAAAACACTACACTAGGGACTTATTCTGTTTCTAGTCTTTAAAAAACATACTCATATGGAAGCATATAAAATGCTAAATCACACTGAGACATCAAAAGTAATCACCCATAACCTAAAGACAAGTGCACTGTCATTTTCTTTCAGCACTTCTTAGGAAACTTTTGTTCTTAACATGGTTAAGATCATAGACTGTTTCCTCTCTTAGAAAACTGCATTATTACTCATCTAACTGATACTACTAACCCATCTGTAGAATTTGCAGCGTTTTCCCAACAGCAAAGAAGCATTTGAACTGAACCATCCATCTAAGCTGGCTTCTTCCTCATTAACAATAACAAATACCAACAACTAGGCTGGACACAGGTGAAGGATGCTATTTGTAGTCATGAAATCAAGTAACTGGCCTAAACTGGGATGGAAAATTCACACCCTTCACACTTCACTGGTTCAGTTGCTAACCCTAACCTGCTAAATTAACAAGTCACAGCCAGCATATGACCTAGCACAATCAAATATGTTTTTCATGATAATACCAACCTCATTTTTGAAGACAGTTAACACTGCATCCCTTTCTACAAGAAAACTACTCAAATGATATGAAACCCCATGGACTCACTGCTCAAAGCATTCTGGGCTTCCTACAGTTCCTCCAATGTACTGCCCTCTCTCACCGCTGGGTCTTCACACATGTAGTTCTTTCTGCCTACAAAGCTCTTCCAGTCCTCAACATCCGGCCCTGCATCATGCCCTCAGCACCAGCCTCTCAGCCTACCTCCTACTATTCAAAATCCTGATCTTCCCTTTAACCACTTCTTCTGGCAAGCTTTCCTTCTTCACAAGATCACGCTATGTGCCTATGGTGAAGAAGCCCAAACCTGTTTCGCTGTACTCACGCTGCCCTGTAATGGCCTGTCTTTCCCACAGACTAAGCTCCACCACTGTAGCACCAAGACTAGAACTGAAAAGTAGCACAAGACCCCCAAATTTGCTGTCTTAATGGTACGTGTGTGTAAACAAAGTGTGTATATTAATATTTAATTGCACTTATATATAGTAGTAAATACGTATGAGAAAAGCAAGTAACTTCCCATGCACATCCCAAAAAGAAAAAAGAAATAAAACTGAATTAATGCAGAGTTTAGTCTTTGCCACTTAACTCATCACGTGGGCACTCCAGCCCTCAATTTCCTCAGTTATAAAATATGAAAATTCTAAAATACTCCTTGATATAAAATTTTGAACATTTCAGCAATGTCAAGTACACTTAAGGTTACTAGAGCTAAAAAGCTAGGATCAACTATTATAGCCTAATATACAGAATGACAATAGGCATCCTAAAAAACAGAACATGAATCCCCGACAAGCACCTGACAGTACTAGAACCTACTAAATAGCCTTGCAAAGAGAACAGTCTCATTTCACTGGAAATCAAAGGCGAGCACACACTCCCAACCCCAGGAGGTGTTACACTGTCAATGCACTTTTGCTTTATCATACCTCATTTCAAGTAAGTTTTTGCCACACATGTAAACTTCCCCATTAAGTTTATACGGGAAGTATAATTAAAAGATAATATAACTGCACTAAATTCATTCACATCAAGTTAAATACATCGACCCTAGCAATTTATAAAGTTTTTTAAAAAGACTCAGAAGAGCTGGGCTGGGTTTAGAATGTCCACTGCTTTTACATACTTATTAGAATGAGGACAAAAGGGCACATGAGGTCTGCGGCAGGAAATAAAAATCAAATCTTAAAGTGGCAAAGCTGAGCAATATACATCAATTATGGCTCATAAAACAGTATCCACAGGCCTACAGTCAGTCCCACAGATTCAGAGCTGAAATGAACCTTCAGACATCAAACACATCCCCCCATCTTACGAACGAGTAAACTAAGCCTCATTGCAGGGAAATGACTTGCCCAAGATTACACAACTGGTTAGCAGAAGGACCAAGCCTCCTAACACTGAGTCCAGTGGCTTTTTAGTTCTCACAACTGTCCCATCAGGACCCATCTATGGTACACAAAGTCTTTCAGGTACACAGTAACACTCTCAAATTCTGTACGAATTTGAATACATGATAATGAATGTCAGTATCACAGAACAAACCTTCTGAAGATAAAAACTTAGTACAAAACTTAAAGAATTAAACACACACATCTAAATTCAGATATGTAAGGGGCACCTGGGTGGCTCAATGGGTTAAGTGTCTGACTCGAGTTCAGGTCATGATCTCACGGTTCATGAGTTCAAGCCCCACATCAGGCTCTATGCTGACAGCTCAGAGCCTGGAACCTGCTTAGGATTCTATGTCTCCCTCCCTCCATCCCTCTTTTTCTCTGACCCTCCCCCACTCATGCTGTCTCTCTCAAAAATAAATATTTAAAAATAAATTCAGATATGCAATTCTATTTAAGTAATCTCCATACCCAACGTGGGGCTTGAACTCATGACCCCAAGATCAAGAGTTGGATACTCTACTGACCCAGCCAGCCCCTGGATATGTATTTTTGGTTTTTTTTCCTAGATATGTATTTTTGACTATTTTGTCTCACCCTGGGGTCTTAAATCAGATATGAAATTCCATATCCATTAAAATAGTTCTATCCCATGAATATCTATAACCATAAATAATCCTGGCATATTCATTGGCAGAGCACTATATGAAATTGGGTATTTTATTTTTTAAATGTTTTTATTTTTGAGAGAGGGACAGAGCATGAGTGGGGGAGGGGAAGAGAGAGAGAGAGACACAGAATCTGAAACAGGCTCCAGGCTCTGAGCTGTCAGCACAGAGCCCAACCTGGGGCTCGAACTTGGGACCAGCGAGATCATGACCTGAGCCTAAGTCGGACACTCAACCGACTAAACCACTCAGGCGCCCCTGAAATTGGGTATTTTAAATGAAGACAATAACAATCAAGGAATCTGAGGACACTCAGTCTCACATTTAAGGGTCTCTGTGCTATGACACTGCTCTCCTGGCAGTTTTCAAGGTGGTCACAGGGTCAATCTCAACCTGTGCACCATGGATGAGCACAAAGGAGTACAGACCCTCTACGTAAGCTGTTCAAGTATGCCCCCTCCCCTCCTAGTCAACTCCAACAAAGCAACCTGTTTTCACACACCCCTGAATCACATCTTCTTATCTTATCCCTGGACAGTATCTTTTACAAGCCAAAAGCAAAGGAAAAAACCACTGTCTATATGTAAACTACTCTCACACAGCAAAAGAGTTCTGAACTACTATTAAAACTCTATCAATATCAAATACAGGCACCTATGATGAACCCTGGTTACTGGCAGTATCTTCCATGTCTCTAAAAGAAAATTCATTAGGCTCAAGAGAACAGAAATAAGAGGATGAACCAGGGTCCACACCCTGCAACTTTGCCTTCAAAGCCATTTGTAAGCATCAGGTTTAATCATCAGGTCCTTCTTCCCTGTCATTTATACCATCCAGTAGCACTGAATTCTCCATTACATGTTTGCCTCTCCTATAAAATGAATGCCCCATGAGGGTAGAGGCCATCATCTTTGTATCCCAATGTATATAATTTAGTTGACAAATTAAGTAAAAGAGTAAACCCTATTTTCCCACTTTCTTTGTTCATTTTTCCATTCATCAATGAAATTTAAGAGAAAGAAATCATAGACAACCATAGACACACTTCCTTCTCCCTCTTAGCCTTTCTACAATACAAAAACCCTTTTCCCTACCACATCCTAAGAGCACAGACACTGAGTGGAGAAAATCTACATGATCTGGCCCAATCCACTCACTTTACAAAAAAAAAAAAAAAAAAAAAAAAAGTCATATCACTGATTCATGGTCACACTGCCAATTAGTGTCAGATACAAAACAAAAACAAATCCCTGACCACTGACTACCAATCTACATTCCACTCACCATCATGTCAAAGACTGACTAAAAACTTAATCACTACCTAGAATATATCTCATCAATTCAAAATCAACTAAGAATACCAAATCTTCTCTAAATTTATGTCTTCTAATCTATGCTATCTTAGCAGAGAAATAAGCAATTTTCAAAAATATGAGGAAAATGCTCCTTTAAATCTCTAATAGTTTGCAAGGATGTCAAAAATACTTGATACGATCAAGATGTTACCATTCGGGTAAGCCAGGTTATGCGGACACAGGCCCTCTGCACTATTTTTGCAACTACTTGTGAGTCTATAATTATTTCAAAGTAAACAGTTAAAAAAAAAATACATGGCAGTCACCTGATGCCACTCCCTGGGCCCACTCATCTATCACCTCACTATTCTCCAAACTTGCCCAATAAGCCAGAAAATGTTCCAACTGCCTCTCATCCCAAAAGTTCCAAAAAGGGTCGGTGCAACAAATAAATCACAGTTGTTGCACCAAGGGAAACCTACTCCTTGGTTAGCACAATGTTTGAAGGTGAGAAGCACACAAACATTTACGGAACAAGGAAGACCAATCTAATAGCATGGTCAAACTCTGTGCTGGCAACACAGGGCAAATATTTGCACAGGCTAAACTTCGACTACCTCTCCTACCAGTCTTTCCAAGTCTGCTAGTGGTCCGGACCAGGTTCACTCTCCGCACTGAACTGTAACCCTATGAGTATTGACATGTGTTTTTGTTTTCCTAAAGCTACCCTCTCGGGTGTCTTATAGTTGTAGGGAGGACCTAATATGTGTATAACTGTACTCAAACTTTTTAAAAATTTCATTTGTAGAAAAAAAACCCAATTTACTCTAATGTTGAGGAGCAGGATAATACCTTACTCTCAAGCAATAGCTATAGCAGCAGTAGTCGGAGGGGGAAAGGAAGGCTGCAGGCAGTAAGGGCTAGGCAAGCAGAGCTCTGACGGCTGTCATCAGTTATTTTAATTTAAATACAAAGGAATGTGAGCAGGAGCCTTTCATACAGTAATCCTTAAGCTTTTGTGCTCCTGATAATGGTGGTCCACTTAGACACTATGAAAAACACTACTTACTCAGAAAAGCCACAAATGTTTTTACTACAATTTGGTTATGTTACTCTTATAAAAATTCAATGTTGTCAGAAAAACTCCATCTCAAAAAAAAAAAATCATTAAAAAAAAAACCACACCCAAAAAACACATGCTATCACCCCTCAAGAATGTCCCAGAATTCATCAAATGATCAAATCTTCATGAAAACTGAAAAAGCTTTTTACATTTCCAAAGAGTCTTCTAAGGAGTCAAGAGGTCCTAGAGAAAAAAAGAAAAAGAAAGAAAAAAAAAAAAATACCCTAGCCCCTCCACTCAAAAGAGTTTTGTGAAACCAGAAACATTCTGGAATGATATGGGGTGACTGCTAAGCACATACGACTCCTGTGTCTGGATGCAGGTGCTGTGTGCATTCTTCAATAGCCTCCAGCTCTCTGGAGTGGCAGAAAGATGAGCAGCTATTGCCAAGAAAATCAGCCCACACGTCATCTCTGACCTATAGACCTTGGGCTGCCAACCTGCCCAGGGGAAGACACCTGGTCCTGGTTTTGCGTCCCTTCAGAAGTGACAGAAACCTAACAAGGAATCAGGAGGAACATGTGGCCGTAATTTGGATTCATCCCTTGCTGGTGACTGCAGGAGGCAAAGAAAAAGTAGTTCCTATACTTCCTCCCCGAAGAGGAACCGCGGAAAGGAAAGAGCACGCTGTCCACAGCATCACTGCCCCTCCCTTACTCTCCATCTACACATAATAATCAGAACACCTGATAAGAAGGAAAACACAATCACTTATGGGATTTCTGACAGGAGATGAAGACTTCAGGTTAAACACCACTAGAAACACAAGCATGCTAAGAAAATGTTTAAACCTGCTTAGTTTACAATTTAAGACCAATCACTTGATGCTTCCTTTAAAGACAAAACAGATTTCCTACGTGCAGATGAGGATACAGAGCAATATATGGACTAGTTCAAATTACTTCTGGACAAGAAACAAAGCCATTCTTACAAAATAAGAAAACAGACATTGAGCTGCAAAAGCCCAATACCTCTCCCCACAAAGCCCCATAGAGAACTCTGTTTTCCTAATTTAGATATTAAAATAACCCTACCATACTGTCTCTGCTTTCTTAATGGTCTTCCTATTAACTTCCTAATCTTAAATTTGGCCTTTTCTTAAGGCTTAAAACATCAGTCATCCCCCACTTCTCACATCAAAGCTAGCAGACTGTCACAAAACATCTTAAATGAATCTCCACCACGCCCACAAGTAAAAAGGTCTCGAGCCGCTCACACACAGGCCATCTCTGGAGTTTCGATCATCTGTGAGGAAGATCTAGTATCTGAGTTCACATAAAGATCTGGAACACCTTGTCACCTGAATTGTGAAACAGCAGACTCATGCTGGAGCAGATCCAGTTTTTTAAAATGGTAGATCTCAATACTTTTTCTTCTGAATCACAAAAAAATGGAGCCTGAACTGATAGGGAAGGAAATAAAAATCTATCTATTCATTCAATCCACAGTGCTCCCTACACTGGACTTATCTCCCACTGTCATAGCTCTATATGCAATCTAGAATACCATCAATACTAATGGATTCTAAAATATCATCGTTTTATATAGACAAGTATTTTTTTAACTAACACACAAACTTGCTGTAAGAACAATGTAGATTTCAGGGTGCCTGGATGACTCAGTCAGTTAAACATCTGACTCTTGATCTCAGCTCAGGTCTTGATCTCAGGGTCATGAATTCAAGCCCCATATTGGGCCCCATGCTGGGCATGAAGCCTACTTAAAAAAAGAAAGAGAAAGAAAGAGAGAAAGAGAGAGAGAGAGAGAGAGAGAGAGAGAGAGAGAAAGAAAGAAAGAAAGAAAGAAAGAAAGAAAGAAAGAAAGAAAGAGAAAGATGGAGAAAGAAAGAAAGAAAGAAAGAAAGAAAGAAAGAAAGAAAAAGAAAAGAGATGTAGGTTTCTTACAATAACTAGCTTTCTTGTATGAAAAATATTTTAACATACTAAAGTCAAAAAAACTTCAAGTACATAAAATTTTTACCCAGGATGATTACAACTTTATAAAAACAAACAAAAATCTCTATGTACAGAAAAAGAGACTAGAATGCCACCAAAATGTTAATACTGGTAGCACCATTGATCTACCAATGCAAAGAAAGAGAGACGAGAAAGAGAGAATCCCAAGCAAGGATAGCTGATAGCTATCTACTGATAGCACGGAACCCAACTCGGGGCTCAATCCCGCATGAGCCAAAATCAAGAGTCAGACGCTTAACCAACTGAGCCATCCAGGCTCCCCACTATTAGACTTTTTACACTGATTTTCTATATTTTCCATATCTTCTGCAACAATGTTTTTTACAACAATTTTTTACAATAAATAAATAAAAACTAAGGAAGAGGCAGAAACTGAAAGCAACCCAAATTTACACCAGCAAAAAAACAGATTTGTGAAACTGTGGCACATCCAAACAATGAAATACTACCACTAATACAAAAGGAAAAAAACTACTACAGGCTACATGAGCTAAACAGAAGATGCCACACACTATTCCATTTCTACAAAATTCTAAAGAAGGCAAAATTACAGTTAGAGAATATAGAACAGCATTTTTCATGGGTGGGAACAAGACAGGGGACTAAGAATGCAAAGGGGCACTAGGGAACTTTTTGGGGTGATGGAAATGTTCCATTTTCTTGATTATAGTGGTTACACAGCTGTAAACCTTTGTCGAGAAACTCAGCAAACTGCACATTTCAAATGGGTGAGTTATATTGTATGTCAGTTATACTTCAATAAAGCCAATTTACAAGTTAAAAGTAGAGAAGGTTGAAAGCACTTCATTAAGGTAAATGATACCATCAGAAACTAAACAAATAACATTACTTTTGCCACACAGGCAAGACAAATGTGTCTTCTTTACCCTTAAAATAACATTAAAATTTAACACCTTATTTAATATCCTGAAAAAACAATGAGACTGTCACAAAACAGTTATCTAAGAACTCACCATAATTCTCATTTTCAAGAGGTTTATAACCACAACCTTGATTCAATCAAGAAGTATGAAATACTATGAAATATGAAACAGAATAATTTCTTATAGCCAAGTTCAACTTATTAAGTCTCACTTCTATACATTAACTTAGAAGAACATTGCAAAGTTCCACATGACTTAATATTATTCCTCAGTGTGCCCTGCAGAAAATCGCTCAAGTTTAATTTCAAGAATCTCATTACATAACCATTACGAGTGACTGCTAATACAATGCTACCACGGGAGGTTATGAAGTGCCAGCATCAAGCTACAAGGAACCTTAAGATTCCCAGTGTGATACTACCCCTCCTTCTAAGGCTACAATCCACACAAATATTGTCTTATTCTTAAAAATGTCAAAGTTTGGAGCGCATGGCTGGCTTAGTTGGTGGGGCATGTGACTCTTGATCTTGGGGCTGTGAGTTCGAGTTTAAGTACTTAAATAAAAATTTAAGTAAATTTTATTAAAAATAAAATCTTTACAAAAAATGTCAAATATTGTAACTTGTTACAACCCATTTAGTTTTATCGTGTAAAACTGTCAATGAAAAACAAGCATTTATGGGGCACCTGGGTGGCGCAGTCGGTTAAACATCGGACTCTTGATCTCAGAGCTCAGGAGTTCAAGCCCCACATCGGGTTCTGCACCAATGTTGCAGAGCATGCTTGGGATTCTGTCTCCCCTTTTCTCTGACCCTCCCCGACTTGCGCTCTCTCTCTAAATGAATAAACTTTTAAAAAAAAGAAAAAGAAGCATTTATGTGCCAATAGAAAAATCTAAACAAATTGAATTTTAATATTAAGGAATTGTTTTCGGTGTGTGGGTGTTTTTAAAGTCTTCATCTTTGAGGGGCACCTGGCTGGCTCAGTGGTTAAGGTTCCGACTTCAGCTCAGGTCATGATCTCAAGGCTCCTGAGTTCAAGCCCCACATGGGGCTCTGTGTGGACAGCTCAGAGCCTCGAGCCTGCTTTCAGATGCTGTTGCCCTTCCCTGCTTGTGCTCTCTCTCTCTCTCTCTCTCAAAAATAAATGAACATTGGGGCGCCTGGGTGGCGCAGTCGGTTAAGCGTCCGACTTCAGCCAGGTCACGATCTCGCGGTCCCTGAGCTCGAGCCCCGCGTCGGGCTCTGGGCTGATGGCTCAGAGCCTGGAGCCTGTTTCCGATTCTGTGTCTCCCTCTCTCTCTGCTCTTCCCCCGTTCATGCTCTGTCTCTCTCTGTCCCAAAAATAAATAAACGTTGAAAAAAAAAAATTTAAAAATAAATAAATAAATAAATAAATGAACATTAAAAAAAATTTTAAAGCCTTCATCTTTGAGATTCATACTGCAGATATTATCGATTAAATTATCTGATGGAGAGAGTGTTGAAACCAAACTGGCCACGGATTTGGTAAGTGCTAAGATTATGTGATAACTGTTATACACGTGTGTTCATCATCCTATTGCCTCGACTTCTGTATATGCTTGAAATTCTCCATAATATGAAGATTAAAAATAATTTTCAGAGTGAAAGTTAAAAATCAAGTATAATAATCAATCAACAATTCACAATCACACAGAGCTAGGAGAGGCCGTTTTCATTTACTTAGGATGCCAAGGTGGCAAAATGACAGAAATACAGACCACAACTGGAGTTTCTTAATTAGAAGGAGGTATGATAAAAATGGGGGAAAGAAGACGTAAGTAAATCCTCCTGCAATATAAAACTGCTTCCTTCAATACACCCCATAGTATCTACTGAAGCGTAATTTTTTTTTAATATTTTATTGTTTTAAGTAATCGCTACATCCAATGTGGGGCTCAAATTTACAACCCTGAGATCAAGAGTCGTGTACTCTACAGACTGAGCCAGCCAGGCGCCCCTACTGAAGTGCAATCTGACACAGCCTTCAGTGATTCAACTTTCCTTCAGAAACTATTTCCTAAATAACCTAATTGCTAGGGGAAAAGCCTGGTCTCTCTTAAAATTCACCCCATTATTCCCAGTTGCACTTCCGTGTACTGTGTAATTTCCTTCACAAGTGTGTCTGTTTACTCCTAAGCCTGCGATTTAGTCACTGATTTCTTGATTTATAAAATTGGTTTGCCACTGTATGTTTTGATTTTCAATACTTTGTTTGGCTATTTCATACACTGTCTTTATCTTACTTTCCTTAATCAACTTCATTTAATCATTTCAGTTAAACTTGCCTGTACTTCCCCAGCACAGTCCTCTAGTATTACTGTGTCTGGGTAACAATCTCAATAATCGATCAATAAATAAACAGTGAGCTTCCCCTCTGGTCTGGTGATGTGATGCTCTATCCCACACAGACTAATACTTGTGTTTTTTGGTGTAGCGTACTGAAATTTCAGACAGCTTTCGACCATTATGACATCTGCCCATCACAACCTTCGTTCACCTCCATGTAACCCCTGGCACATTTTCAAGCTCCTACTGAGAGGGCAAGAATACCCTGAGTCTTTAAAACCCAAGAGTTCCTAATGAAAATCAGGACCACTTACTAAATGCCAATGGCCTGTGCAAAAAAGCACTTTCTACTTCACTGTTGTCCAAGCCAACTTTCAGTGATAAAGGCACGGATATGTATCTGCACTGTCCTATAGGGTGGCCACTAGCTACATGTGGTTACAGAGCACTTGAAATCTGGCTAGTGTTACCAAGGAACTGACTTTTTCATTTTAATTGTAAATAGTCACATTATAAGACTAACAACTGCATTGCTGGGATTTTTCTTCACAAAAGTCATTTCTATTTATTTTTACCTCTACATGTATTCAAGATAATTGAGGACAGAATTTCTTAACCTCAGCACAACTAGAATTTGGGCCAGGGTAAGTCTTTGGTGTGGGAGCTGTACTGTGCACTGCGCGACGTTTAGCAGCATCTCTGGCCTCTACCCACTAGAGGCCAGTAGCAATGCCCCAGCGGTGACAAAAGTATCGCCAAACACTGCCAGATATACCCCGGGGAGGCAAAACAGCATCCAGTTGAGAAACAGCGATCTAAGACTAAGGGTCTGGATTTTGTATCAATGCTAAGGACATTCTAGAGCAATCCCTTTGATTTCCTGCTTTTCTATGTGAAATTCAGATGACACACAGAAGCAGTTAAAAGTAACCATCTCTTCATATTTTCCACAGAACCTACATTATAACTGTTTTCCTACCCACTATCTCAGCTGTTTCTCACCAACCCTGAGATGGGTACTATGCCTGATTTAGAGACTGAGGTGCTGGCGGCAGAGGGAGACACAAGGGAGTAAGGTTCTAAGTGGTTAAATGACTCACCCACCCATGTTAAGTAGCCTGGCTGAAACAAACCCAGATTTAAGAATTCCACATTTCAAACTCCTCTCTGTATTATCTTACCTGGCAGCCTTACAGCCCCTGAAGGAGAAGCTCCTTAAAGAAAAACCCTTTTGATATGACAATCTCAACCAAGACTGTTTGATTGCACAACACATTACAATGCCAAAAAAGCAAAGCTCACAGGAAAATTCCGCAGAGACAAACAATGAGAACTGGTTCCTATTGTAACGAACCTACATCCTGAGGATTAATTCAGGACAGGGACAAGTCATGGCATACCCACATCACCTTAAAAAGGCCTCTCTTAGGCTAGTTCTAGAAAAGGGTTAAGAGGGTCAGCCACCTGACAAAAGGCGTAAGTGAAAGGAGGACTTGAGAGGAAGGGGAAATCAAAACTCTAAGACAGATGCCTGTTCTAAGGCTGCAATACCTCAGAAGGCAGGAATATCCCAGAATATAGGCTATGTGGAAAAGTGGAAACAGACCTGGACTTTAAAAAAAAAAAAAAAGACCCGTCATGTGGACCTCATCTGTCAGTAGCCCACTGTGTGCCCCTGGATAAATTCTGCGAATCTCTGGGCCTGTTTTCTCAACTCATTAGTGAAAGACCAGTCTATGGGACTTTTTTGGCACTTAGGGAGATCTTAGTGAACAGGCATTTCTAGCCCTTCCCTCGGTCTCCACAGCAGAACCATGTTCTTGGTATCCCTTTGCTGTTTCTCTGAAACAATGACTTTAAGCAGGAACATAGCACTAACTCAAGAAATTCACTAGAGAGAAAATCAAAATGTCACAAAAGTATATGAGCAGGGATGGTTTCAATTCAACAGTGAATATTTGCATAGGGCCAGCCACTCAGCACCAGGAACCTTGTAATCACTCTGGAAACCACAACCAACATCCCAGGCTCTCTGAATTCCTCTTCTCCGCCCTAGCCACCCCCACCCATATTCACCAACTACATTCATTATTTGGTGTCCCAGGGCAATAATCAAAGATTTTAACCCGATACACAAAGACTATTAAAGAATCAGCATTTTGAAAAGGCAAAGAAAAAAAGCACACTTTTTTTTATGCTAAGTACCTTTTAGATATTTGATACATCACACCATTACACTGAACAGAATATTTTATTTTTAACAGGATGTGGCTATTTTCTAAAGAAAACTTATTTGGAGAAGGAAATATTGATGTTTTGAGGCCCCATACATTTTAACTCAGCAATTTATTTGCAGTATCACACTCCCTGTCCAATCTTACTGCTTTTCATATACAGAATAAAGTCTACTTATTTTTCATCCAAAACTATCATTTATCACTTCATTTCTGTTACAGACAACATTTCTCATATAAAAGTCAAGCTAGAGTAGTACACTCTTTTCTACTACCAAAACTTAATCTTGGTAAAGATTTTATCTAAAGATGAAAACATCCTGAGCTTCTGATTCCAGTTAAAAGACTCCAGAAGGCCAGTTTGTTTTGTAAACAGATGTTTCTCAAGCAATGCAGCAATAGTCTGGTCCTATTACTCTGCAACTAGGCATGCAAAAAGGATCCTTCCTTTAGAAGGGGAGACACAGAACAGCTCCATCCTAAGTCAGCTACATCAAGAGTGCAGGCCTGTCTCAAATGCTGTCCTCACAAATCTCAACAAACCATTCTTTACTGCTACCAGACACAACTATGTCCCCCAAATTTTACGGATGACAGTTTCCTATTTGTCAAATTATCTGCCACCTCGATGCACACATTTTATAAACTAAATCAAATCCACTTCTATTTCATGAAATGAAAACTCAAGATGACCTAAATATTCTTAATATTGTATACTGACATTACAGGAATCAAAAACAAGACTACTTGTTTACCCCAGGAATGGGAAAAAAAAAAAAAAAAAAAGGTAGCTTTAAAAAGGATACATTACTTGGAAATTTCTCAGACAAGCTGAAGCAAAAGGAATGCTCAAAAATGAATCAAAGTGCCCAAGACAACTGCAAAATAGGTTTTGGCATGCACAGTCAACTGAGTAAGCTAGTCAGGATTCTTGGTATATATAAAGCAGGACTAATATAGAAAACATGGCCTACTTCTCTCCTGCTTGGTTCAATTTTCTAAGTCACAAGCCAAGTTACACTACAAGCACCATCAACTTTGCTCTATGAATGACAGTAGAGCTATCCTCACTACCAGCCTGGTTCCAAAATTTACCAAAAAATCTTATGTTAAAATCTTAAAAAAGATCTCTATCTCTAATGAAATAAAATCAGAGTAAGGATCACATAAAATGTCAAAATAAATGACAAAACTTATTTCGGTATTTAAAGGAACTATGTGACAACTCCAAATGGCTAATATTTTCAGAAAGGATTTCAAAAGTTGCACAAACGTGTTAATACAATATAGCTACAGCAAAGATTAGACAAATCTGAACCCAGTGCCACAAACTGAGTGACCAGCTTGCCGATGAGAAGCTGTCCCCCGCACCTGAGGCGGATAGATACTCGGAGACCAAGGCCAGTATCTTAGTAAGTTAGGCCTCTTCCTCCCTCCGGGAAGCGCTCGACAAACAGGGCGTCACGCAACTTATGTCACCCAGTCACTTAGCAAAAATCATACCTAACTTATAAACTCGGGTCCAAATGGCCTTTTATACTCAAAAGAAGTAGAAAGCAACTTATATTATCGGGGGAGAGGGAAGCTTAAAATGCCCCACTTTCTGGCCCCATATTTATCAGCCCACCATCAGATCAGAGTCCTAAATTCTAAGACTTACTTTAATGGAGGCCTCCCTCAACCTTCTCCGAGTCTCTGTTTTGCAACAGTGAAGGAACTTTTCCTGCTTTATCTTAGTTCCCTGAGAGCATGTGGCCCTGCAATTCAATATCCTAAACTGGCAGGGAACGGTGGAGGAGGCAAAGGGAGGAATCCACACAGCCAAAACAGCCTTCTTATTAAAGACAAAAAAAAAAAAAAAAATCATAATTCCTCCTCCACCCAAAGCAACCCATCCCAGAAATTTACAGCTGAAGAAAGCAGCATTGCGAACTGCAAACGTAAGAGTTTTCCTTAGACTCTACGCACGGTTTTCAGCTGTCAAATTACAACTCAGGAAAACACTATCATTAGAATAAAAAAGGAAACAAAAAAGCTCGCACCATAGGGGCTGGGAGAAGGAGCTTACCAGACCCGTTTCGGAAGAAGGAGAGCAAAGGGAATCCAATCCACTTCCCCACCCCCGCCTGAATTCATCCCCTCCCAGGGCGGGCAAACCTCACTGCAGGAGCTCAAATTTAATAATAATAACAATAATCATGGCGCTTACCCCCCCACCCCCCTCCCCCGCGATCTGCCAGGAATCAGCCTCCCCCTCCCCCGGGATCTCTAGGCTTAGCAGGTCCAGATCTCCCCACCGGACACAGTTCCCGGGGACCCGGGCGAACCCAGTCTACCCCGGGGCCCCTCGCCCCGCTTCTCCTCTTCCCTCTCTTTTTACCTCCACCATCCCCCATCCGCATTGTCTGTCTCAATTCAACTTTGACTAATATGGATTCCTCGGGCCTGGGCCGGGCGGTAATTACAGCCCGCCCCCCCCCCGGGAGCCGGATTCCCCCCCCATCTCCGCCGAGTTAAACGCGGCTCCTCGTTGGGAGACGGGGGGGGGGGGGGGAGGGAAAAGGTTGCAGCGCGCTTTTCCCGTCTACACCGCGGGCACCGTCCACACGGAGCTCCCCCCGCGACCCCGAGCCCCCGGGACCAGAAGTTTGCCCCGGAAGGGGCCTAGATGGGAGCAGTGAAGACCCCCCCCCCCCGCCAGCCGGCCTGCGCGTAAATACCGGCGCCCGCCGCGGCGCGGCCCCGTGGGGGAGGGGAGGGCGGGGAGGCGCCCCTCCCCCCGCCCGCCCGCCAGCCCGCCGGCCCTATTACCTGTCATTGAGCTGGTCCTCGGTGCCCGGCAGCGGGTGAACCACGAAATGGATGGACGTCATGGTGCTTCCTTCTAGTCCTCCTCCCGAGGACGGCCCCCTCCCGCTCTCGCCCACCCCCCCCAACCCCCTTCCCCTCCCCAATACCCACTGCCGCCGCCGCCTCCCAGTCCCCAAATGGAGGGAAGCAAATGCGCAGGGGCCGCCGCCGCCTCCCTGCCGGGCGTGTGTCCGCCGCCCGGCGGTCCGGCGGGGCGGATCAACACGCCACCCGCTCCCGCGGCGACAGCGCGCTGGAGTGCGAGGCCGGCGGCCGGGACCCGGGCGCGCCGCCGGCGACCGGGCGTCAGGAGAGGGGGCGACTGGGGAGGGAGGAGAGGGACGGGCTGCGGGCTGCGGGGACGCTGTGGTCCCGGCGGCGGACGGGGTCCGGACTAGGGAGGTGGGGAAGGAGATGAGCCCGCACCGCGCGTCACTGGCGAGAAGCCGCCGCCACCACCGCCGCCAGCACCGCCGCCGCCATCTTCACTTCTGCCCCAGTTTCTCCGTCTCGCAGGCTCCGCTCCCGAGCGGCGGGGGAGGGGCGAACGGGAGGAGGAGGAGGTGGAGGGAGGAGACCGGCGGGCGGGGGCACGGCTGCGAGGGGGCGGGGCTCCGGGAAACGGGCGGTAAGGCCCTTTCGATTGGGCGGCTCAACGTTGTCGGGCCACGGCGCTGTAAGGCGCGTGCGGATTGGTCCGTTCGGCCCCGAGCCCAGCCCTCTGGGGGGTGGGATAGCTCCCGAGTGAGTGTTCCGGAGAGCACGTGTTAGGGAAGGAGGAGGCGGAGGGGAGCCCGCTGGGGCGGGGAAGAAGTCTGGGAGGGAGGCTAAGTGTGCGTCCCCGGGGAGGTGGGAGGAAGAGGGGCTCCTGCGTTTCTCGCTCTGATTTCCCTCGGGCAGCCCTAATTATTCTGCGGACCTTTAGGGGGTTTTTGTTGTTTCCAGTCCTTCATCTGCAATTACATTTAAAGTGGAAGTGCAAAATCAGTTAAGGGGCGAGAAATGCACAGCTTTTTATTGGAGAAGTAAGGTAGTTATGTAAGGACCTTTCCAGAAGGTCCTATCGTAGAATCAGAGAACTGACTTTGCAGCAACTTCTTTAATCACCCTAGTCTCCCCAATGTCCCCAGCAACACCATCACTCGCACAAAAACAAAATGGAAATTTCCACTAATTTACTGATTTAAATGATTCATGAGTTTAATGAAAAATACCTCTTCTACAAAGGTGTTCTTCAATTCATGATCATTTGGGTCATACGGCAAATTCTTGAATGGATCTTTTTTTCTAGGGAACTCCTTTTTTCTAAGGAACCAGTTCATAGCTTTCTTCTCAAAGGCTTCCATAGCACCTTCAAAAAATCAAGTACCCCTTTCAAAGCAGAGTAAAAACATTAAGCTACGTCTGCAATTTGTGTAGATGTTCATTAAATCGGGGGTCCTGGGAAAAGTTCTTAAGGTAAAATATCCCTATTTTTCTGTTAATGCATTGCATTTGCACAGTTTTGCTTAGGAATTTCTTTTGAGCAAAATATATGAAAATTTATTTATAAATCAGGATAGAGTAGGTACCCCCTTGAGACAGATAATGGAACAGTTTTGTAGGTCACCAGCTTCGAAATTGGCCCAGATTAGTTTAGACTAAAAAGTGATTTCAAGGCTGGTATTTAGTCCTCACAAGCAGAAGGGAAGCAGGGTAGACCAACGGACACTGCTAGTTTTAGAGCTAGACAGAACTGGATTTGTGTCCTGTTTGTGGTACTTAACTATGTGACCTTGCTTAAATTATTTAGCCTCTCATAATGTCTTTTTTCTCATTAGTAAAATATCCCATAGTAACAGATCTACATAGGGTTGTGATGAGGTCTAGATAAGATAGCGTTTGTCAAGCACCTAGAGCAGTTCATAACACTTGGTAGGCTCAGCAAATAGAAGCTTTTATTAGTCAACAGTGTTCACTATGTATGACTTTATATACTTACGTCTTTTAATATTCAACGCACTGTGGGGTAAATAATATATCCCCATTATATAGATGAGAACACTGATGTGCAGTTAAGTGTTGAAGCTGAGACTTAAACCCAGGTCATCTAACTCTGATTACATTGCTCTTTCCACTATACCACAGCTGCCATCCAGTTAATAATTTAAAAGGAACAGATTATTCAAAGCCATAGGAAAAATGTGATATGATAAATGCAATAAGAGTGCTATGGAAGTTAACGGAGGAAGTGATTCAAGCCAAGACAATTAAGAAAAGTCATTTAAGCTGAGCTTTCAAGAATGTTCGGGGCAAATAAAATATCTAGCTTAAGCTCACTCATTTTATATTTGCCCCTGAACAAACTCCACACCACACCCACACATTGCTTATTTCTTCCAAATCTGTCTTTTTTCATCTTTTCATTGTTCTTCTACTCTGTTTCCTCGATTTACTCACCCCTAGTCTCCTAGTTCTGAGACTTTCTCTCACGGGTGAAGGCCAGTTTTCTCACTTATTGAAACTGCACATTTGGTCTTCGATGACCATCTTGGCATTGCAATCTTTTTGTTATCCCAGGCTGGCATGTTAGGGAAAATTTTCCTCTTGCAGAGCTCCAACATGTTAGTGGGTCCCACTTTGCAGACAGAAAAACAAGAATAAAGGCATGGAGTTTTGCAAGCCCATCACCTAGGGGAGGAGGGAATACAGATAGAGAATGGCAATAAGCAGGGTTCAAGCAGAATCTCTTTGAAGCATCAAAGTGCAATACAACCCAGAAAAGAAGACCAGGGGGAGGAGGGTTCTTTTCTAATAATTTGGACTAATTTTCCTTTTCAAAACAAATGAACAGAGAAATGAGACAGGAAAGGGGGAAAGCTCAATGAAAGATGGGCTGATGCATGTTTTACCACTGTGGGCAACAGGAATGCAATCCCACTGGGGACAATCTGAGCGACAGTGGGGGAACACATCTCAGAATTATCTCACTGAGTAGGGAGGAAGCTAGAGGTATTTATCCATCAACTCCATACCTCGGTGGTTGAGGATTGTTCCTGGGTTAAATCCCTGACACTTTACGCTTTCCACACTCATGGGCAAAGCATACTCCTAAGGCCAAAGAATGAAAGAAAAATAAAGACATTTCCAAAAAAGAAGAGAGGAAGAAAGAAAAAGAAATGTGAGAAATTTTTGGCAGTCAATCCATATTAAAGAGTATTGTTTAAGCAAAAGGAAAATGATTCCCCAGTGTAAGCTCAGATAGGCATAAAGGTATGAAAAAGTATGAAAAGAGAAGAAAATATGTAGGTATATGAATGTTGACTGAGTTAAACAATGGGGCTTAAAAATCCAAAACATTGATACCAAATGCTGGCAAAAATGTAGAGCAACAAGAATGAGAATGCAAAATAGTACAGCCATTTTAGAAGACAGTCTGGTGGTTTTGTACAAAACTAACATACTCTTAACATATGACCCAGTAATCATACTCCTTGCTATTTACCCACAGGACTTGAAATTTTATGTCCAAACAAAAATCTGTACACAGGTGTTTATAGAAGCTTTATTCAAAACTGCCAAGGCTTGTAAGCAACCAAGATGTCTTTTAGTAGGTGAATGCATAGTAAACTGTTGTATATCTGCACAACAGGTATTATTCAGCACTAAAGAGAAAAGAGTTATCAAGCATGAAAAGATATGGAGGAATAGTAAATGCATACTACTAAGTGAGAAAGTAGCCAATCTGAAAGGTGACATACTCCATGATTCCAACTATATGACATTCTGGAAAAAGCAAAACTGTGGAGACAGTAAAAAGATCAGTGGTTGCCAGAGCTTAGTAGAGAGAGGGATGGACAGGTAAAGCAACAAAGGATTTTTAAGGTAGTAAAACTATTCTGTATAATAACTCTTAAGAGTGGATACATTTCATTTTAAACCGATAGAATTTCAGTCTAAACCGATAGAATGTACAACACCTAGAGTGAATCGTAATGTACTGTATGAACTCTGGGTGATAATAATATGTCAGTGTAGATTCATCAGTTTTAACAAATAGACTACTGTGGTATGGGGATGTTGATAACAGACAAAGCTATACATGTGAGTACATGGGAGATTCTGTACCTTCCTCTCAATTTTGCTGAGATCCTAAAACTGCTCTAAGAAATAAAGTCTATGAAAAAATCTTAAATATCAGCAAAACAAATTCAACAGGATATATAGCAAGGACAGTGGATGATAAATAAGTTGGATAATTTAACATGGAAATCAACAAATGTGATTCACCATATTAACAGAAAGGAGAAAAATCATTAAATCATTTCAATAGAGAAAGAAAGAGAATGCTGAAATTCTATAACTATTCGTGAAGAAAATGCCTTAGTAATCTATGAATAGAAGGAAACATCTTTAATTTGATGAAGGATGTTTCTAAAAACCCTACAGAAAACATCTTCTACAGTGGTGAAATGTTGAGAGGTTTCCCCCTAACATTGGAAACAAGAATGTCTGTTCTCACCACTCCTTTTCAACATTGCACTAGGGTTCCAGCTAGTGCAATAAGATAAGAAAAAAATTTTATAGGGATTAATTTTCCAAGGCAGCTGCCAAAGTTAACAGAGGGATAGTGCTGGTGATCAATGGTTGACACCATTGATACAGGATCACCTGGAGGCTAGAATGACCAGGCAGGTAGTGCTGGACTGGAAAGTGGTGGTCATGCACTATAAGAATATTAACATTTCTGACAACTTCTACAGAATTAGGGGGAGGTACCAGGCTTTGGACTTCTTCCACAAGCACATAGACACCAACCCATCCTATGGTCCCTACTACTTCTGGATATCCAAGCACATCTTTAGGTAGATTGTGCAACGCATGTGGCCCCACAAGATAGAGCATTTCCAGGCCACTTTAGAACACCTCAAGATGTTTGACAAGAAAAAGCAAGTGATTATTTTTCCTTAAATCTGTGTGTCTGAAGCCCACACATAAGTTTGTCTACTTGAGGCACCTGACTTACGAGGTTGACCAGAAGTACCAAATGTTGACAGCCACTCTGGAGAAGAAGAAGTACAATGAGGCCAAGGTTCACTACAGAAGGAGTAGCTCAAACAGGCCAAGGACAACATAGGGAAGAAAACCAGCAAATAAACAGAGGTCCTCAAGACTCACAGACTTCCGATCTGAGCCCAATAAAACCTGTTCATCTCTTAAAGGATATATATAGGTTTTAGAAAGTAAGATATAAAAGCATCATTATTTTCACAGGACATATTTTAATATATAAAAAATTAGAATAAGCAGGTTTAGCAAAATAATCAGAAATAAGGTTAATGTCCAACAAAACTTGAGCTGTTTTTATATATCAAAAAACCAAAAAGAATTAGGAAAATGAAAATTGGTAAATACATTTAATATAAAAACCATAAAATATCTAGTATCTAAGAACAAATTCAAAAAGATATGTGTAAAAACCTCTACATAGAAACTTTAAAATATTTTTGAAAGAAATCAAAGATGGTCTAAATAAATGGAGGAATATACCATGCTCATGGGCTAGTACAACTAACATGGCGAAGTTGTAAATCTTCCCTAATCTATAGTTTTAGCATCATCTCAAAATTCTGACACTTTTTTCTCCACCCCAGTGGAACTTCACAAATTGTTTTTCAAACTTATATGGAAATGTAAGGAGAAACAAAGAAATCAATGAAATAATAAATAGCACAGACATTGACCAAAGGTTAATAAACACACGACTTTAACACCACAGGCACTTTAGAGAAGTTTGGAAAGAAAAGTATGCAATAAGTTGTGCTGGGATGATTGGAAATCATTATTTTAAAAAAAATTAAACTTAGGGGCGCCTGGGTGGCTCAGTCAGTTGAGTGTCCGACTTCGGCTCAGGTTATGATCTCGCGATTTGCTAGTTCAAGCCCCGTGTCGGGCTCTGTGCTGACAGCTCAGAGCCTGGAGCCTGTTTCAGATTCTGTGTCTTCTTCTCTCTCTGCCCATCCCCTGCTCATGCTCTGTCTCTCTCTGTCTCAAAAATAAAAAAAATTAAAAAAATGAAAAAATTAAACTTAACCCCCTACCCACATCATACACAAAAATCCAGGTAGACTGTAGATCTGCATGTAAAAGGCAAATAATAAAATCTCTACGAATATAAAAGGATATATATATGACCTTAGGATAGAGGAAGATTTCCTAAACTGGACATATAAGCTCTAATCATAAAGAAAAAAGATCATTATGTTAGACTATACTATAATTAAGAATTTCTGTTCATCAAAAAGACAACATTAAGAATTGAAAAAATAAGCCACAGAATGAAAGAAGATATTTGCATACATATTACTAACAGAGGACTCATAACCAGAATATATTTTTAAATTCCTAGAAATTACATAGCAAAGTAAAACAGAGAGTACCAAAAAATATTTTAATGAGCAAAAGACCAGAATAGGCACTCCTCTGAAGAAATACAAATAATGCTCACTTATTCAAATGAGCAATAAACATATGAAAAGGTGCTCAACCTCATTGGCCATCAGGGAAAAGCAAATTAAAACACAATGAAATACTACTAAACACCCTCCAGGATGACTGTAATCAAATAGACAATAAAAAGTGTTGGTGATGGTGGGGTGTTGGGTGGGGGGATGAGCTAAATGGGAGAGGGGCATTAAGGAGAACACTTGGTGGAATGAGCACTGGATGTTTATAAATAAGTGATGAATTACTATATTCTATTCCTGAAATCATTATTACACTATATGTTAACTAACTTGGATTTAAATAAAAAATAAATGAATAAATAAACTGTTCATGGTAATAAAAAGTGTTGGTCAGGGGACAGTGTGGAATAAGGACTCTATTTACAGCTAGTGAGAGCTTTAACTGACTGATAACAATCACCTTGTAAAACTGTCATTCTCTGTGAGGGTGAAGCATACACATGTCTAATAATTCCACTCTAAGCTATAGTCAATATATGTTCATGCACAGTGTACCAAGAGACAAGAAAAATAATGTTCATAGCATCACTATTTATAAAAGCTCCAAACTGTAAACAATTTCAATGACCATCAAAAATAGAATACTATGGGGGCAGCTGGGTGGTTCAGTTGGTTAAGCATCTGACTTGATTTCAGCTCAGATCATGATCTCACGGTTCATGAGTTCAAGCCCTGCATCAGGCTCTGCTCTGACAGTGCAGAGCCTGCTTGGGATTCTTTCTCTCTCCCTTTCTCCCTGCCTCTCCCCTACTGGCTCTCTCTCTTAAAAATAAATAAACAGGGGCGCCTGGGTGGCGCAGTCGGTTAAGCGTCTGACTTCACCCAAGTCACGATCTCGCGGTCCGTGAGTTCGAGCCCCGCGTCGGGCTCTGGGCTGATGGCTCAGAGCCTGGAGCCTGTTTCCGATTCTGTCTCCCTCTCTCTCTGCCCCTCCCCCATTCATGCTCTGTCTCTCTCTGTCCCAAAAATAAATAAACGTTGAAAAAAAAAATTAAAAAATAAATAAATAAATAAATAAATAAACAAACTTAAAAAATAAAATAATATGGTATGTTCATGCAAAGTAACATCATACAACAATAAATATGAATGAGCTACAGTTACTTGCAAAACCTGAATAAATCTCAAAAAAAAAAATGTTGAGTAAAAGTCAGAGATGGTATAGTTCCATTGATATGAGCTTCAAAAATAAGCAAAGTCAAGCTATATTGTTGGGGATGCATGCTAAGGTAGTAAAACTAAGAAAAGCAAACGAGATTACTTTAAACGAGATTACTTCATGGGGAAGGGAGGATATTGATTGGGAAGCAGCACCAGAGGACCTTCTGGAATGCTAACCATGTTCTATTTCCTGACCTGGATATTGGTTACAGGATGTTCATTTTATGGTGATCTATTTAGCTATACATTTTTATTTTGTGTACTTTTCTATATGTGTGCTAAATTTCATTATAGGAAGATTTTTTAAAAAGAAAATGGCCCAGCCTGTGGAGGTGGCAGCCATCCATTACTTTGCATCATGGCTGACTCTGGTGAAGCCCAACATTGTTAAAAAGAGGACCAAGAAGTTCATCTGGCACGTCAGACCTATATGTCAAACTTAAGCGCAACTGGCTGAAACCCAGAGGCATTGATGATAGGGTGTGCAAAAGATTCAAGGGACAGATCTTGATGCCCAACATTGGTTATGGTAGCAACAAGAAAACAAAGCACGTGCTTCCCAGTGTCTTCTGGAAGTTCCTAGTCCACAACATCAAGGAGTTTAAGTGCTGCTGACGTGTAACAGATCTTACTGTGCGGAGATTGTTCACAGTGTCTCCTCCAAGAACCACAAAGCCATTGCGGAAAGAGCATCCCAGCTGGCTGTCAGAGTCACCCAACCCAATGCCAGGCTGCACAGCAAGAAAATGAATAGACAGACAGCTTATGTGCACCTCACATTTGTGTTAATAAAACCATTAAACTACAAAAAAAGAAAAGAAAAATGGCTCTACCTCACACCATACAGAAATATTAACTCAAAATAGAACATAGACCTAAATGTAAGAGCTAAAGCCTTAAGATTCTTAGCAGAAAAGATATGAGTACATCTTTGTAACCTCAAATAAGACAATTTTTAGCGACAAAAGCACATACAATTTTTAAAGTAGATAAATTAGACTTCATTAAAATTTAACACTTTTGTACTCCAAAGGACACCATGAAGAAAGTAGAAAGTCAATCCACGGAATGGGAGATAGTGTTTGCAAGTCATTTATCGATATGAGACTAGCATCCAGAATATATAAAAAATCTTTCAACTCAACAATAAAAAGACAAAATCCAATTTACAAATGGATAAAGGGAAAGAAAAGGCTGTAATGAGCTACAGTTTATGAAAGAAGAATGAGAAAGGATAAAGCCAGGTTTGTGAAGATGTAGAAATGGTAACACATAGCAGAGAAAAGGCCGTGTTTTACTCCTGATTGTTCCATCACAGAGCTGAGTCTGGAAACTACAGGAAAATAAAGATTTTGAAGGCAGGGGCGCCTGGGTGGCTCAGTCAGTTAATCATCCAACTTTGGCTCACGTCATGATCTCACGGCTAGTGAGTTTGAGCCCTGAGTTGGGCTGTGTGCTGGCAGTTCAGAGCCTGGAGACTCCTTTGAATTCTGTGTCCCTCTCCCTGCCCCTCCCCTGCTTGCACTGTCTCTCTCTGTCTCTCAACAATAAATAAACATTAAAAAAAAAAAAAGATTTTGAAGGTTGAACAATTAAAGCTCAGATTAGGAGTGAAGGCTATCAAAGAGGGGGCACCTGGGTGGCTCAGTCGGTTGAGTGTCTGACTCTTGATTTTGGCTCAGGTCATGACTCAAGGTCATGGATTGAGCCCTGCTTTGTGCTCCTTGCCATCAGCTGATGGCTATCAGCTATCCCTGCTTGGGATTCTCTCTCTCTCTCTTCCCCTCTCTCCCCCCACTCTTCTCCTCTTCCTCCCCCTCTTCATGCTCTCTCTAAAAGATTAAAAAAAAAAAAAAAAAAGACTATCAGAGAGCACTGAGTTGTCTTAAATGAAGTCAAGCTTCCAGACACAGATAAACCATACACTATACTGGCAAATAAAAAATGTTTAAATCTTGAGGAAAAAAAAATAGGCAAAGGATGTGAGTAATGTTTTCCCAAAGAATATATACAAATGGCCAATAAGCACATGAAAAGATGCTCAACATCTTTAGTCATTAGAGACATGCAAATCAAACCTGCACTGAGATAACACTTCTCTTCTACTGGGATGGTGAAAACAAAAAAGACAAACAACAGTGAACATTGGAGAGGACATGAAGAAATGGAAACCCTCATACATTGTTGATTGGGTTGTGAAATGAAGCAGTCACTTTGGAAAACAGTTCGACAGCTTTGACAGTTACTCAAAAAGTCAGTTACCATAAGACTACTCCTAGGTATGTCCCCAAACTTATGTCCTCATAAAAACTTGTACACAAATGTTCATAGTACCATTATTCCTAATCGAGAAAAAGTGGAAACCACTCAAATGTCTATCAACTGATAAATGGATAAGTTAAATGTGGTATATCAACAGAATAGAATATTATTTGCTATAAAAAGGAATGAAACACTGATACCTGCCACAGCTAGAATGAAACTTGAAAACACTGTGATAAGTGAAAGAAGCCAGAAGACACAAAAGACCAAATATTGCACATTTCTATTCACTTGACGTGTCCAGAAGAGGCCAATCCATAAAGACAGAAAGTAGACGAGTGGTTCCCAGGGCCTGGGAGGAGGAGAAAATGGAAAGCGACAACTAATGGACCCGGGGTTACTGGGCGGGGGTGGGGGGTGGGGGTGGGAATGATGAAAATGTTCTGGGATTAGATTAGTGCTGGTTGCCCAATTCTGTGAAATAGTAAAAACCACTGAATTTACACTTTAAAACGGTTAACTTTATGATATGTTAATTATACCTTAATAAATTTATTATTCAAAAAGAGGAAAGAAAAGTGGTTGTGTCACTGTATACTTCCTCTAGCAGTGCAGTGAATTCGGGTTGATATGTACAGTTTTTAATTACCTTCTCATTGCATTTTTAAAAAATCTCTATCATTCATTCAAAGACTGATTTACTGAGTGACTAGTGTATGCCAAGCACTAAGTATTGTGGGTAGATGCAATGGAGAGGCAAGGTCTCTGCTCTTGGCGGGGAGGGGGGACGCTTACAATCCTACAGTGGAGGGTGAGAGGATGGGGTTACAGAAACTTCAGCAAGAGATAAATCTCTTGCCCAGAGTCACATAGTTAGTAACTAGGGGAGTCATTAAGGAAAGCAAGGTAAAGTCCAAGAGAACACTAGTGGTCTTTTTGAACCCAATACCCTTATTTCACAGAGGAATCTAAGGCTCAGAGAGGTTAAAGTGCCCAGTGACATGTGGCTTATTACACACTGTCATAAATATATAAGCATCTCAAGTTTGGGAGCCCAAGGAGACCCTAAAAAACTCTCTTTTTTTAAATTAAAAAAAATTTAAAATAATTTTTTAAAATGTTTATTCATTTTTGAGAGAGGGCGTGAGCCCAGGAGGGCCAGAGAGAGAGGGGAACAGAGGATCCAAAGCAGGCTCTGTGCTGACAGAAGACAGCTTGACATGGGGCTTAAACTCACAAACCGTGAGATCATGACCTGAGCCCCAGTAGGATGTTCAACCAACTGAACTGCCCAGGTACCCTGACCCTAAAAAACTCTCAAGGTCAATCCACGTAAGACCCCTTTTGGATAACCGAATGGGGCTTGGCAGCTTAAGATGCCCCTCAGAAATGGAAAAGCCCTTCAATATGCAGCCAACAATTGATCATTGCTGTTTGCCATGTGCTAACCATTGTGCCATGTATCGAGAACCTGGCAGTGACAGGTTGCAAGCAAGACAGATATGGTCCTCTCCCCATGACTTCATGGGGTCCGGGAGCTCCCAAGTGCAGGCTGACAGCTGACACCTGTTTCAGTGACTATCTAAGAGTCATCTTCAGAGGCAAAAATACCTGTTTTCTTTTAACCCCTCCTCACTATCATGATTCCATTGGTCTGGAGTGGACCTTGGAATCTGTATTTTTAACACTTTCTGAAGGCCACTCTCATGAGCGGCCAGCTTTGGGAACCACTGACCTAATGTACCCAACAACTTAGCTTTTGGAGCTCAGTGAGGCCTGGAAAGACTCACCCAATCCCAAGGCTGGATAAAATTTGTTTAATGTCCAAACCCTGGGGCGTTTATTTGTTCATTAAACAAATATTGAACGCCTACATTTGCTAGGAGATAGGGTTACAGTGAAGATAAGACACTACCTTTCTTACTCTCATGGGGCTTACATCTGCTGGGAGTCGGGGGTAGGCAGGGGGAAAGCCAAGAAAGAAAGAAACAAGGTAATTTAAACTCTGATAATGGGAAGCAGTACAAAGTGAGACCAAGCGAGTGCATTCAGTAGAGGAGAATACATTAGGCTGAACCATATAAAATTGTCAATATTTGACCATTTTTGATCTACAGAAACAATTGCTTGTGGTTCAGCTTTATAAATAGGCATTAGAGAGCAGTAGAGTCCTTTCTCACCAGGAAAAAAAAGGGGAAGGTGGTCTTACAAGATGGATATGATTTGACCACAAGAATGACGGATAAAAGCCTAGAGGAAGGGTTTTGTTAGAAGAGTCTCTGAGGAGAAATTGTGGAAAGAATGGACATTCATTCTGGATATGTATAGAACGCTGGGTAGAAGCAGCACAGACGTCAAAGAAGTGTAATGCACAATCACTACTCTTAACAAAGTTATTTACACTTTGATTACAGACATCAATCAATAGGAGGGGCTCCAGGGGGGCTCAGTCAGTTGAATGTCCGATTCTTGGTTTCCGCTCTGGTTTCGGCTCAGGTTTCGGTTCATGGATTTGAGCCCCGCATCGGGCTCTGTGCTGGCACAGAGTCTGCTTGGGATTCTCTCTGTCTCCATCTCTCTCAAAATAAAGAAATAAATAACCTTGAAAAAAAATAAAAAGACACCGTCAATAAAAACCACGAGTAAAAAATCAAATACTTCTGCACGAAAACTCATGCAATACCCATTGCCACAAACATCCTGCCAAAAGCTGCTTATCCTCACTCCCTGGTTCAAATGCCACTTTCTCTGTGTTGTGATCCCTCACCTCCACTGTCAGGTGGGACTGCTCCCTCCTCTGGACATCTAAGTTTCACCCTTCACACTTCTCCTTTCGCCATCTACTGTAGCAATTACGAAAGGGCTTAACTCTTTTCTGTATGCAGTGCACTTGCTCATGGAAATGTCTAGGTCATGGGCACCTGGGTTTTTCTGCCAGCGAGAAGCTGTCACCAGTACTGGCTCAAGAGGCAAAAATGAATGCGTGAGTGAACGACAATGACTATCTCCAAATTTTGTTTTGTATTTAAGGGTATGAAGGTATTTAGTAAGTTGTCCCAGGTAACTAATGCAGGGATGAACGTACAGGGTAGGTCTGGGGTAAGCTACCTGCCCAAATAAGTTCCTGTCCCATGGGCCCCTTTAAGCTCCACCTCACAAAGATTAACCTTTCTGTCTTAGGGGTCAGCCCCTGTTGATCAACATGACTAAACTCCTGGACGGCGTCTTCCCCCCAAGTCAGGAGAGGCCGTCTGGCTGGGTACATATTCAGGTCACAAAAGCTCTGGCACCGGCTTTGGCCTGCCCCATCTTTCTATCGTACAGAAACTCCCATCTACTGACCCAACAGATCTTCATCCTGACCACCTGCGAGTCCTGTTTTCTGTGGAATGAATGGCACACGGCTGCTTGCTTTGCGTGTACTCGGATCACTAGGTTCCTTCCCATCTACCTTGTCTTTTGAGGAAATAAGCCCTTTGGCTTATCCTCCTAAGCGCCATTTTCCAGCCACTGAAGTTGCTACCAGGGCTCTCTATTGGACCCAGCCTAGTCAAGTCTATATGATTCAGGAGCCGGTTATTCTAGTCTGTGAATTATCTAGCCCGTTTGCTTTTCTTCCTCTCCACTTCTGCCATTTATGTGTGAGGAAATTTTACTGCTCGGTAACATCTCCCTCCGTGTCTGGGCAGAATACTAATACTTACATTTGTTTAGTGCTTTGCAGGCTACAGAATGACATTACATATATAAACTTCCTTTAGCCTCCTAACAGTCTTGTGGAATAGATTTCATTATTCTCCTCTCCCAGCTAAGCAATGATAAATGACTTGTCTGTGATCACACAGCCAGAAAGTACAACAATTGGGTCTTGAACCCGGCTTCTGATTCTCTGCCCAGTGTCATTACTGTTAAGCCCATCAGGGAATGCAAGTTTCCCACTTTGCTGTCGTCCATGAGAAGTGGTGAAAAGAGCTGGATGGGAGAGTGGTTTCCTGATACCACGAGTAGGGATTACCCGCACATTTAATTCTCTCAGCCCAGCTGCCCGGATGGTGGTGGCATCCACCCTCGAGGGGCCCACAGCTTCAACAATCATGCAGTCTTGGCCCCAGACAGGCACACCTTCTGAGAAGTATACATTTTCACGTTTATTGTCATCCTGGAGTCGTAACATGTGCACCCTATAGACCCTCTGTCCACTGGGTCACAGGGTACTAATCACCCAAACAAACAAACCAAAGTCAGTGTTTACGCCGGGCTTTACAACTTTCACAGCATTTCACAACAACCCTCTGAGTCTCACATGGAAAGAAAATGACAATATTAATATCCCCACTTTACAGATGTGAAGAATAAGTCTCAGAGAGCAACGCTGTGCAACTTTCCACAGTCAACACAATTGAGGACTGTGAAGGAGGCAAGTATCTTCTGAGTCTAAATCTTATGTTCTTTCCAGAGAGACTAGTTATTGACAATAGCCATACATAATGATAATATTTAACATGCGTGTATAGGGCTTTAAAGTTTTATTTTCACGTGTATTAGTTCATTTAATCTTCAACAACCCTTATAGGTAGACACTGTTCTTAATTATCTCAATATTGCTTTTAAATTCCCAGCTGTCTCATTATTACACCCTTTCATCTTAGAGTCATAAATGCAACTCTCAAGAACATTCATTTATTCATTCAACAGACGTTTTTGAGCACCTATGTGTAAGATTCTGTCCTGGTTACTGTGGGCAAAGCCTATGTTTTCTGCACTCCTGATTCTCCTGGTACACTGTTACAAGAATTGGGACATCATATTTGTGATTATCTGAGAAATGAGAGGGGCAGAAAGACCAACCTCGTATTTTGTTTTTTTGTTTTTTGTTTTTTTAATTTTTTTAATGTTTATTTATTTTTGAGAGAGAGAGAGAGAGAGAGAGAGAGAGAGAGCGTGAGCAGGGGAGGGGCAGAGAGAGAGAGGGAGACAGACAATGTAAAGCAGGCTCCAGGCTCTGAGGTGTCAGCCCAGAGCCCGACACGGGGCTCAAACCCACGAATTGTGAGATCATGACCCGAGTCGAAGTGGGATGCTCAACCACTGAGCCACCCAGGTGCCCCCCAACCTTGTATTTTGTAAACAGAAATGGGGTGACTAGTTTTACAGAAGGGAAGTGACCTGCCATAGGGCAAAAAAGGCAGGCTCACAAATGGCACCAGATGCTTCAATTAGTGGCTGTTTCTACAGACTAGAAAATAGATTTTATAGCTCAGCCTTAAAAGAAACATTAGCCTAGCCTTGGTCTACAAGCCCTGTTCATGTACAAAGAGAGCAATCATTATGAGTAATGTCATCATCAGATGCTGAGAATAATATTACAGGCCATGGTTATTGAATCAACAAATGATTAAAGGTTGGCTCTGGAGCCCTCCCCTGACCGGGTTCAAGTGCCCATGGCCCCATGCACAGGAAAATCAGTGGTATATGATTTCGATGACTAAGAGAGGAGGAAGACAAGGCCACATGCTATGTTTTCTTCACTTCTTCCTCTCTTCTTTTTACTCTTTTTCTACAGCTACCCAAAGAAGAAAGATAAGTGATTACATGGAGACACGAGAGACTAAATTGGCGAGGGCGTACCATACCTGGTGGCCTGGGGAGACTGGATTCCATTGGAAAGGACAAGGTTGGTAGAGCTCTAGATTTGCCCTGATATTTTGATCCATAGGAGGGTAACTCCTATTGTTCATTGCCATTCTGACTGCTACCAAGATGCTGAAACCAGCCAGGATATGGGCTTGATTCTTGTCACCTTTCCTTGAAAAGTGTAGCTAGGAGGGGCAAGTGGGGAACAGGAAAAGTATTTCCACCATCTGAAGACAGTCTCCAAAAGTGGTACCACTTTGCAATTATTTAGGTGCTATTTTGACATGAAAAGTCATTAGAAGCAGTGAAAAAGCAACACTATAAAAATGAAAGGAAGGCATTCTAACGGCGCTAATGCTTTATGTGTTTGTCCTGTACCCACGCTAACCTACATGCCCTCTGATCGAGGGTGCAGACCCCCCGCCCCTCTGCTGGACAGTCTGTCTGCCTTTCCAGATCCTCCACACCCCTCACAGTGCTCTTGTCCTAGGAGGCTGACTTCCGCATTGACTTCTGCATCAGTGGGGGCTCCCTTGCCCTCTGGCCTCTACTTGTCTTAGGTCTATGGTAGCACTAAGAGAGTTCAAAGCGTTGGAGGACAGAGAATGATGGGTATTTATCCCCCCAGCTCCCTCCCTATAGGCCAAGGTTTCAGAGGGGTAGCATTGCTGACTGAAGGGCACAGCTGTCTCCTACACCTATGGCTCCCTCCAGGTTCGTTATGGTTCCCTTCCCTTTCTGCAGACTGGGCTGAGACTCTGGGGGCTACTCTCCCCCAGGGGCTTCGCCAACACTTGGTGCTTTTTCGACATAGTCCCTTCATTAAATTTTATTATATATCGTCTTTTAAGAGTGCCATTGACTTCAGGCAGACGCCTAACCACTATCCCACCCCAAAGCTTGCTCCTCCTGAGGTTTCAACCTGTTTACTTTCCAGCCCCTTCACAGAAATCCTCCTGCATTTCCTTCCTTCTTTCCTCACTTTACAAATCCAAAGCTCCTAATCTTTTTCCTTGCCAGTTCCTTTGGTGTTCATCTACATCATTCCAATCAATCTATATGAAAGTAACATACCCTAAGGCAATGTTTCTTGACCTGAACAACAACAACAACGACAAAAATCCTCTCTAGAAGACAAGACTATCAGGCTGTTACAGTGAATTTCATTCCAAATATATGTAAAGTGAAACAAACTGTGTCAAAGAGCAGCTTTGTGAACTAAGCCCTCCCACTCATTTTGATACACCCAATAAAAGGGGCTGCCTCCCCAACTCCTGGGAATCTCAAAAATGTGGATGAGATCTAACCTTAATAGGCATCCTTTGAATTAAAAAAAAAATTTTTTTTTTGTCCATTCTAAATGAATCTGCAAAAAGTAGAATAAAAAGAGAAGACCTGGCTCCTTCCCTGGAATCTACTCTCTGGGCAGCTTCTTGTGCTCTATAAAGAACTATAGCTGCAATAAAATATTTAATCCAGGAGACTGTGGTGGGATTTATTGTGTAAGAAGAATGCTAAACCAAGTTTGGAACTCCTGTCCACATTCTAGATGCAGGAGTCTTTGTCTGGTCTGAGAGATTCAATGGAAGAAGAGAAAGAAGAAGGGAATGTAGAGGAACCGCATGGACTTCCATTTCCAGAACTCTCGGGGGTTAGAGAACATAAAATCCTTCCCTCCACAAACTCCTTTCAATGCTAGATAAAACACAGCAAACATCCCTGTGTAGCTGAGCTCCTAAGAAAGCAAGCAAGATCCAAAGGTCCAAATGAAAGATGGAACCAAAGACTAGAGAGAGAAGGGCCAAGGTTGCTACTGCATCTGTTTGGATGGGGGTATTTGCCTCCATCCAGGTAATCAGGAAGGACACTTGGGATTTTGTGGCCACAAGGGGACAGTAGAGTAGGCAGAGAGTTGGAACTGAGAACCGGGCCTATAGCTACACCCCTTGAAGGGTTCTGTCCTTGGGGAAGGGAAGAAGTAGAAACTATCCGCCCACCAGCATGGAGAGATAACAAGGAAGTATGTCTGTTTCAGTCCAGGCTCTGGGTGGAGATAAAAAAGAGTCAAAGCTAGTTATTTCCTGCCATGACTTACCCTCACAGGAGTTCTGAGCCCCAGGTGTATTCCACTTCTATGATATGCAAATCTTCAAGCTAAGATATTAACATAGGAATGTGGTTCTAGGCCAAGGATTCTCCTACCCCTCCAGCAGAAGCAAACACACAGACACACACCTTCACTCTTGCACACACCTCTGAAAAGCGTACCTTCAACCCAGGTTGCTCAGGGACTGTTCTGGTAAAAGCTTGCTGAAGATGAGATTACAATAGAAAATTCAATATTCACACTAAGTCCCAAGCAGAATAAATAACAATTAAAGTCACACCTTGACATGTTGCAGGAAATTTCACAACACCAAACAGAGTGAGAGAGAGACAGAACAGGTTACCCACATAAGAGCTACACTTAGGCTGACAGCAAAAGCAACAATAGAAACTAAAAACTAATGGAATAATATTTTCAAAGTGCTGAGAGAAAATAGCTGCCAGCCTCGTTTACTGTTGAGGCTAGAAAAACTGAAAAATAGACATTTTCAGGCATACATGAGGGCTCCCCACCAACAGAACCTTACTGAAGGGACTACAAAAAAGTGTGTTTAGAGGAAGGCGAATGTCCCTGTACAGTCCTAATCTGGTTTGAGAGAGGACAAAGATGTGGAAACATGGGCTAACTTGAACTTCGCCAAATTACACATGCTTAATTGGAGATTTAAGGGTAACTAGGAAAATAATAGAAACTGAATGAATGACTCCTACATCAGAAGAGAAGAAAATGGATGGTGTTCTCGGAGAGGAGAAAGGCAATCGCACTGGGGAAGATCTGGAAGGAATTCCCTACCCACACTGTCTAGTGCTCACGGAGAAATCCAGGCCAAGATGAGAGGAAACAACGCATCCAGAGTGGTCTTCAAAGAGACCAAGGTCATGGAATTCTAGGGAGGTGGAAAGGCCTGAATCCAGACACAGATATTTGAGCCCAGGGGTTAAAGGTGGCATGAGTGAATATTTAGTGGCCAAGTTGTCCAGGAAATTTGTTTCTTTAAGATGTTTACATACTTGATGCTTGAAGTATATGTGCTATATGCTGTTTCCTGTATTGATTAAACTTCATAAAATAGCATTTATTTCTGATTTTAAGATAATATACATTTAAAATTCAGAGACTAGGGGCGCCTGGGTGGCTCAGTCAGTTAAGTGTCTTATTTTGGCTCAGGTCATGATCTTGTGCATCCGGCTCCGTGCTGACGGCTCGGAGCCTGGAGCCTGCTTTGGATTCTGTGTCTCCCTCTCTCTGCCCCTCCCCAACTCCCACCCTGTTTCTCTCTCAAAAATAAATAAAACATTACAAAATTTTTTAAAAAGTAAAATTCAGGGAATACAAGGAAGAATTCAAATCCTTAACGCAATTATATGGTTAGAGCATGTCTACCATTTCAAGTTTTACAGCAACTCAGCCATAAGTCCCGAAAACCTCTCCCTCTGGAATGTTTATTTAAATGCACCAAGAGAAGAGATTCCTCTCGTAACTCTGAAGTATTTCAGGGGTTCCACTCCTTTCTCTTCTACTGTGAGTGGACATGCAGAAAAACAGGATCAGAACTCAGAGAAAGAGCATGGAGCCATCTCAGTAAAACTTATTCTGAAATGGAAATCGAATCACAAATGTCAAGAAGCCTTTTCACGTTTAAACCCTAAGGAAGGTTAAATAAAAATAGTCTTATTCATACAGTCTTCCATTAGTGTGTTTTGCTAAATATGTCAGTTTCATCGTTGATTTCCCCCATTATTGTTAAACAACTCTTCTATGCTAGGTCATCTGTAGTCTGTTTATCACTTGATTTATTCATCTTCCTTATTAAACATATTGCTAACCAGGGAAGTGGTTATCAATAATATGCTAATCTCGATAAGCCTCGATTTCTTAATTGCGTTATGGAGATGATTGCATCTACTGCACTGAGTTATTGAGGTATAAATAAACTCATTTTATGTCTATTAACTGGCACTAAACAGGTGCTCAGTTAATATTAATGTCATCCATATTCTGGTAATCTAGGGATGGTCTGCAAGCTGAATCCAGAGAGTATATGAGTTTTATTTGTCTTCTAGGGTTTTGTTTTTAATTGAATTGTTCACTGAATTAAATATAAAGAGATGTTATGGGGCGCCTGGGTAGCTCAGGTCATAATCTCGCGGTCTGTTGAGTTCGAGCCCTGCGTTGGGCTCTGTGCTGACAGCTCAGAGCCTGGAGCCTGCTTTGGGTTCTGTGTCTCCTTCTCTCTCTGCTCCTCTCTCACTCGTACGCTGCCTCTCTCTCCCTCTCAAAAGTAAATAAACATTAAAAAAAAATTAAAGAAAAAGAGAGATGTCAAATAAATCTAGATATCCAAAATCATTTAAATATTTTTGAAGATAACCCTCACCCAGATTCCCACAATTCAACAATTGCCCCCTTCAGATGGAACGCATACTCCCAGTTCGTCCTCACACTGGGTTACCCTCATGTCCTCTGCTTGGCTCTTGTAGGCATTTGACTTTGACATTACTTTAATCTTTTATTCCTATCCTAGCTTACTGCTTCAGATAAAAACTCAATACTTACGGTAGAAGTCTTATTCAAGTGCACATAAGAGATAAAATGTCAAAAACTAAAGTCCCCTACTATGGGTAACATTTCATTTTCACCTAGTTACCAAGGTTTCACTATCAAATATTTTTACCCTCCATATTCAGAATTAATCCATGAATTATACAAGTGGTCAATGTGCAATTATCCTAAATTTTCTTTCTAGACATTCCTGCCTATTTTCCATTAGTGAAAAATTACCTCCTCATCATGTCCTGCTTCAAACTATACAACATCACGAGACAGCCTCTGAAATTATAATTGTTTCAATACCCTTAATCTTCAGCAACTTCAATAGCTCTCCAAAATATAATAGAATAAGGGAATGAACTTTTATACCTTTTGATGATCATTTGCTTGAACCATGAAGCAGAGCTTTCTGAGCCTTTGGCACCGATGCTTTTCAGAAAGTTTTTCATTTCTTTTTTTTTTTTAATTTTTTTTTTTCAACGTTTATTTTATTTTTGGGACAGAGAGAGACAGAGCATGAACGGGGGAGGGGCAGAGAGAGAGGGAGACACAGAATCGGAAACAGGCTCCAGGCTCTGGGCCATCAGCCCAGAGCCTGACGCGGGGCTCGAACTCACGGACCGCGAGATCGTGACCTGGCTGAAGCCGGACGCTTAACCGACTGCGCCACCCAGGCGCCCCAAGTTTTTCATTTCTTATCACTACTACCACTCCGTAATTTTCTCATATAGTTATCTACTTACAATAGATTTCATGAAGAAAGACATGTGACTGGTGCCTGAATTTATGCTGCTGGCCTGTTTGCTTTGTTTTAGCCAGAGTTTGGCAGACTTTGTAGAACAAAACGAAACCTCGCCCTAAACCTTTTAACACTTAAATAGTCCAAATACTCCAGATTTTTGCTCTGCCAAAAATCTCTGTGCTAATGTTCTAGTGCAGTTAAGCTGTGGGAAACAATATACACAACTTCTCGAGGGGATTCAGAAGTCATTTAGAATTAATTTCTCACCAGTGATCAGAGAAGAATCTGTCAGGATTCCCTCAAAAGCACACAGAAATATTTTATGAACTTCTGCAGGGTATAAAGCAGTATCTAAAAAGTCAAGGTATACAATTGAACTTACTTTTGAGCAGGCTGTGTGCCTACGATCTAGAAAACTCTATTTTCCAAGTTAGTGATCAAAAATTTCAAGGGCCTTTACCTAGTGCCTCTCAAAATTCTTATTTTGCTCTTTTTTTTTTTTTTCATTTCTTCCTTCTTCAACTTCTTTTCTCAACTTTCTCTCCACAAAAAGTATACCGTTCCTCCCACACCTTCTGGTTCCTTTTCATGGTTTGACAATACAATACAATGACAAAAAGTGTTATCAGTTATTCGCTAAAGTGTGGGGGAAAATCGTGTGCTGTATTACAAAATACAACTTTAGGCAACTACTCATAATTAATATACCTTTCAGTTATTGACAACATCATGCATTTTTTTTTTTTTTGGTCAGGTAAAGGGGCCATTAAAAAATGAAAAGTAAAAAAAAGATCTAAAACGCAGCTGGTAATGGGCATGAAATTAGCATCCTTGGTCACTAACAGGCACTCTGTTCTTTTTTTTTTTGGCAGGCATTCTGGTTAGTCGCTGGACTTACCGCTCCCTGTTGCTTATGCCAGCTCTCATGACTCCTTTCTCCCGCTTTTCTCATTCAGGTTACCTGCCTCACCCTGAAAGCATTTCAGTTTGCAGCCCCTGAGACAGTAAAAACCCAAATCGCTGAAGCCAGGAATATATCACCTCGGCAATTCAAGGACTTCTGTGGAGCAGGGAGGCTACTTCAGGTCCTACCCAACTTGGAACTGAAAATTCTTCTGAAAATTCATGATAACCAAGGAAACCGTCTCACATTTACAACATAGACAGCTGCAGAGGGAGGGGGCCACAGTTCAGCCCAGAAAGGAAAAGCCTTCTCAGGATAACAGGCGTCATTTTGCAGAGAGCTTATAGTGAAAAACAGCAATGCACAAACCTAGCATAGCCAGTAACAGCAGGAGTGCAGAATTTTAGGAAAACGCTTTCTTATCAGAGACAATCAGGACTGATAGTCTGTTCATTGCACAGCTTGCTTAGAGCACAGAATCTTAAAAAAAAAAAAAAAAAAAAAGACAACAGATACCTTATATATTTTATTTTAACTTAAAACACATAAACACCAGTCTTTAAATGTAGAGCTTAGTTACTTTCTTGTAGTATGGATCAAGGGAACTCTTGAGTTGCCTTTCCTGCATAGGTTTATGAATTGCCCTCGATTTCCAGTTTGGGTCGTGATAAAGCAGAGCAAAATCTTAAGGGCATTTGGAAAACAAACAGAACATATTTTTTCTACCAGATCTTTCCAATCTTCTTTCCAATCTTTTACAATTGTGGTGTTCACATCAAATTCAAAAGTGGCTTTTTCGGCAACTCACCAAATCTTTTTGAAGTAATAAATTTAGTTTTCAATAGTGTATTACTTTCCTATTGCTGTTGGAACAAATTACCACAACCTTAGCTGCTTAAAACAATCCCCATTTACTGTCTCATAGGCCTGTAGGTCAGAAGTTCAGTGGGCTCTGCTTAGGGTCCCACAAGGCTGAAATAGATGTGTTGATAGAACTTCATTCCTTAGTGGAGGCTCTCAGGGGAGAATCCCTTCCACAATCATTTGGGTTGTTGGCAGAATTGAATTCTATGAGGTTGTAGGACCGAGGTCCCTGTTTCCTGGTGGGCTGTTGGCCAGGGGTCATTCTCATGTTCTGGAGGCTACCCACATTCCCTGGCTCTTGGTGTTTTTCCTGAATCTTCAAAACCAGCACTGCTGGGGTAAATCCTCGCACCTCTAGTATTTCTGATCTTTCCTTCTATCTCCTCTCTCCTGACTTCTTCTGCATTTATGTGATGACTTTGAACCTTTCCAGAACATCCAAGATAACTTCCTTACTTTAAGGTCAACTGATTAATAATCTTAATTCCATCCTTTAGATCAGTACCTAGATTAGTGTTTGAATAACCAGGGGGTGGGAATCTTCCAGAAAATCTTCAGAATTCTGCCTACGCTAAATAGAATCAACAGCTCTTTTGCTTTACACTCATATTTTACACATTATGAAATATTTGATTAAATGAAATATTTAAAATAAGAATTACAAGTGGCAAAAGCAATTTGGGCACAAACAACAACTCAACAACTCAGTTCGGAGGAACAGAAGTCTGTAATTATCCTGGGGAGTAGCCTACCAGCTGTGAGCATGCAATATAGCGTAAACATTTGTCAGTGTATTTCCCCAAGAGATGGTGAGTATTGATCAGATGAATGTAAGTCGGTTGACACAATTCTAGTGAAACAGATGAAAGAACAGCCATGTGATCATCTTGAAAAACGCTGATTGGGAACTCTGAGTGGTTGGGGATTGTTCTGATGGCATTCTCTAAAGGGTATTGGATGGGGTCCCAGCCTCTTCTTGGCAACCCTCCCAGATGAAAGTGTCTGAGATTTCTTCTTTGTTGGCTGATCACTTTCTCTGGAGGGTAATCCTCTAGAACTCAGTCTGGGGTGGAGCTGGTGATAGGAAGAAGCCCAACCTCTAGTACTGTGAGAGCCAAGCTTGGGAATGGGGCCAGTGGTACAGAATGTAGACTTTAAAATGTTTTCTGCCATTGTTTTCAGATCGTACTTTTTCCCTGTGTTCAGAATGACCCAATGCTGCCAATTGCTTGAGTTCTGCTGGTTCATGTTGAGTTTCTTGCTTGAGTTATCTAGGCTTCGGCTCTCTCCTCCCTGCTCAGTCCTACCACTTGGCCATATGCTTTACAACTTTAAATTTTTTGTTTCCTCTGTCTCTGTTTCTACAATATCTGAAACACATGTCCCCTTGCTTGGCACACAGTGCACTTTTCAAAATGTCCACGTGTGATTTGGACATTTTACCACTTTTATTGGGAATGTAACTTGAGATTTCCTTCACATTGTATTGTTAAAAATATTGTATTGAGTTTGGGGAGTGCAAACAAATTTTTTTCCTATATAAACATCAGCCAAAAAAATCTTATATCATGATATACTTATGTCCTAAAAAATTTGGATATTAAAATTAAGAATCATTTTATTGACAGAACATTGACTAGAAAGGCACTCTATAGGAAATACTTTCTTCATGAAAAGAAAAGGAAAGCAGGAAAGAAGGACAAATGAAAATAAATGTAGAAATGTCAAATAAGAAATAAATCCCAATACAATATTAATTAAAATAAATGTAAATGGTAAAGTTACTATATTAGGGCATTCCAGAGAAACAGAACCAATGGCATGGATATATACATTTTCTATTCCTCACATATTGTATATAATGTTGTCCTTAATCTTTCATGAAAAATGAGATATGCATGAATCCCACCTAATGAAAAAGGGCATCTCATATCTTTGATGCAGCCATAATCAACCACATGATTTCACACACTTACTAGGAATAAAAGTATTGCATGGAGTTATTTGAGAGTAGAAATACATTAATATATGCTGGTCACAAATCTCAAATAAGGTCAATATAAAAAAGCATATGCTGAAATTAATTATACCTGTCCAAAAATCCATTCCCTTAATCTTTTGAAGCATATTAGCAAATACATTATCTAAGGGTTTAACTGTGGATTATTCCTTTAATAAATACTCTGATTTAAAATAATGAGTTAGAATCATGAAAAGAGTTACTGACTTATTGCTTTCTATTGTGAGTTCTGTGATAATTATTTACATTTGATTTTCACTTAAATACTTTTCTATATTTCTAGATCCTCAAAGTTACTTTATGCACCTAAAGTATATATTTATACTTTGTATATATTCTCTAAAGTGTTCTCTAAAGTGTATATTTAACACAAAGTTTTAGTTAAATTCATTAAAAACAAAATACAATACACAATATATGAAGAAAATCTAAATGGAAATGATGTTTGTGGTTGATTTGTGATATTGATGTAAGTTACCATGAAATAGGTGATCAAAGCATCATTATTCTGGGTTAATAAGACTAAGGAAAGTTCTGAATTTATTAAGTAAAAGGTTTTGCCAATTGGTCTTTAAGAAAAAGAGATGGTAGTCCAGTAAAATACTGACATGTCTTCATAATAGCAATAGTTTGAAGTAGAGAATATTAGTTGATGTGGTTGAAATGAAGAAATCTTCAGAGATACCAGAAGATAGCTAACTCTCCCTTGATAGGGCATACAATTGTATACCACATTTCTTTTTCTTCATAATTTCTTTAAAAGTTTATTTTAGGGGCGCCTGGGTGGCGCAGTTGGTTAAGCGTCCGACTTCAGCCAAGTCACGATCTCGCGGTCCGTGAGTTCGAGCCCCGCGTCAGGCTCTGGGCTGATGGCTCAGAGCCTGGAGCCTGTTTCCGATTCTGTGTCTCCCTCTCTCTCTGCCCCTCCCCCGTTCATGCTCTGTCTCTCTCTGTCCCCCCCAAAAAAAAATAATAAATAAACGTTGAAAAAAAAAATTAAAAAAAAATAAAAAAATAAAAGTTTATTTTAATTATTTTGAGAGAGAGCAAGCGCATGGGAGGGGCAGAGAGAGGGGGAGAGAGAGAGAGAATCCCAAACAGCCACCATACTGTCAGCATGGAGCCTGATGCGGGGCTCGGAGTCAAGAACCATGAGATCATAACCTGAGCAGAAATCGAGTCAGACGCTTAACTGACTGAGCCACCCAGGCAGCCTTGTATCCACGTTTCTAAATAACTACCTCAGTCCTGAAAATTATGGAAATCATTACTCCCAGATCATTATATCACAAGAATGCTTCTTGAATGCTTGTATTCTGTATTTTGAACAAGGATCATAGTGGATTTGAAATGCATTACTTAGCCTACATGTAAACTTAATATATTTTAATTAATAAAACAGAATTGTTCTTAATGTATTAAAAAATGTGATTAAAAAATGGGCAGACATTTCTCCAAAGACATGGAGATGACTAACAGGCACATGAGAAGATGGTCAACATCACTCATCGACAGGGAAATATAAATCAAAACTACAATGAGATATCACCTCACACATGTCAGAATGGCTAAATCAAAAACACAAGAAACAAGTGTCAGCAAGGATGTAGAGAAAAAGGAACTGTATGACTGTTGATAGGAATGGACACTGGTGCAGCCACTGTGAAAAACAGTATGGAAAGTTCCCCCCAAAATTAAAAGTAGAATTACCATATTACCCAGTAATCCCACTACTGGGTAGTTACCCAAAGAATACAAAAACACCAATTCAAAAAGATATATGCATCCTTATGTTTTTTGCAGCACTATTTACAGTTGTCAAATTATGGAAGCAGCCCAAGTGTCCATCAATAGATAAATGGATAAAGAAGATGTGGTATGTATACACAACGGAATACTACTCAGCCATAAAAACGAATGAGATCCTGTCACTTGCAACAACATGGATGGATCTATGGGACCCTAAGGATGCTAAGTGAAAGACGTCAGTCAGAGAAAGACAAATACACGATTTCACTTGTATGTGAAGTTTAAGAAATAACACAAATGAACAAAGGAAAAATGAGACAAACAACAAAACAGACTCTTAACTACAGAGAACAAACTAATGGGTCCCAGAGGGGAGGTGGGGGGTAGGAGGATGGGTGAAACAGGTGAAAAAAATATTAAAAAAAGTAATTATATGTATAATGACATATAAATATATAAAATTGGCCCATGTGATTATGGAGGCTGACACATCCAAAGATTAGCAGTCAGCAAGCTGGAGATCCAGGAATGTCAATGATGTATTTTTAGTCCAAATGCTAGTAGGCTTGAGACCCAGGAAGAGCTGATGTTGCAGTTCAGGCCCAATGGCAGGAAAAGACCAATAACCCTGCTCAAGACAGTCCCACAGGAAGAAATCCCCTCCCACTTGCTGGACGATCAGCCTTTTTATTCCAGTCAGGCTTTCATCTGAAATATGTGAGGCCTGCTCACATTGGGAGGCACAGTCTGTTTTATTCAGTCTACAAAGTCAAATATTAATCTCATCTAAAGGTGCCCTTACAGACGTACCCAGAATAATGTTTAATTAAAAAAAATGTTTATTTATTTGGGGGCAGGGAATGAATGGAGGAGGGGCACAGAGACAGAGAGAGAGAGAGAACCTCAAACAAGCACCACGATATCAGAACAGAGCCGGATGTGGGGCTTGATCTCGGGAACTGTGAGATCATGACTTGAGGCAAAAAATCAAGAGTTAGACGTTTAACCAACTGAGTCATCCAGGTGCCCTTTTTTAATTTGAGAGAGAGAGAGCGCGCGCGCACAAGTGGGGGAGAGGGACAGAGGGAAAGAGAGAGAGAATCTTTTTCTTTAATAAAAAAAATTTTTTAACATTTGTTTATTTTTGAGAGACAGAATGTGAGAAAAGGGAAAGCCAGAGAAAGAGGGAGACACAGAATCCACAGCAGGCTCCACGCTCTGAGCTGTCAGCATGGGGCCGGACGTGGGGCTCAAACTCATGAAGTGAAATCATGACCTGAGCCAAAATCAAGAGTCTAACTCTCAACTGACTACGCTACCCAGGCCCCCTCAGGAGAATGTTTGACTAAATATCTGGGTACCGTGTGGCCTAGTCAAGTTGACACATAAAATTAATCATCACAGTTATTGATTAAAAAACAGAGATGCTGATACTGGATTAAAGGAAAGATGTTACCTGTAAAATACACATTTAAAATAGAAAGACATGGAAAAGTTAGAAATAGAAGCATTGAAATAAAAATACCAGGCAAAAATGAGAAATTAGAAGAAATCTGAGGTAGCAATCTTAGTATCTGACAAAATAAAATCCAAGTAAAAAATAGCATAAAAGTTAGCAAGTCTGGTAATAAAAACAACATGACATAACCATCATGCACCTACAAGTACTTAATAAAACAGCCTCAAATATATAATAAACAACTGAGAGAAACAGACAAATCAAAAATTATAGCTGGAGATTTTAACTGACAGATCAAGCAGATAAAAAAATAATAGGGATGAGGGAATTTCTGAAAAATGTAATCGATAGGCTTGAGCTGGTTGAAGAAAGTAAAAAGGAGAATGAGATCTTCAGCACAACGTCATTTGTGTAGATTAAAAATAGGTTCACAAAGAATAATGACACATATTTTACTGGCATACATACAAGTAGAAGGATATTTATCGCCCACAGTAAAATGGTTGCCTAGTGGAAGGAGAGAGAGGGGTGAGGAAAGGGGATAAATACATTTAAAAGAATAAGGGAGGGGCGCCTGGGTGGCTCAATTGGTTAAGCCTCAGATTCTTGATTTCAACTCAGGTCATGATCTCCAGGTTCGTGAGTTGGAGACCCGTGTGGGGCTCTACACTGGTGGCTCAGAGCCTGCTTGGGATTCTCCCTCTCTCTCTCCCCTTCCCCCACTCTCACATTTTATCTTTCTCTCTCTCCCCACCTCTCTCAAAATAAACAAATAAACTTAAAAAAAAAAAACAAAACAAGAGAGAGGTCTTGCATGGACTGATAATTACAGGAATATTAGCTCAGGTCTTAAAAAACAATGTCAATAGTACTCCTATATCCCTATCATAACTCTTCTCACTCCTACCCCAAAGGAAACACTACAGTTTATGAAGTGTACATTTTCATGTACATTTCATTTCAAACAAGGTTAGAAATGAGTTGAGCAGTTGAGCCTCCTGTTTCAAGATGGTGAACTTATGGGGCGAGTCTACCAACTGCTGAGAATTTCCACACATTTCTGGAGAAAGCAAGCTGACAATGGAATGTTAACTGATGGAGCAGACTGTAGGAAACTTTCTTGGATTACCTAAGATGTGGCCCGCCACCGAGAAGGAAGCTGATTTGCCTATAGAAACTCTGGTTCAGGACACAAACATTCAAAAATGGCGGATCCAAAGGAGGGCAAAAGACTGGAGTCTGCCTATGGAACAGTCATCTTTCCTGTCCCTTCCACAGAATACCAGGCAGCCCCCAAGGTTAGGATGAACAGGAAGGTACTTATCTAAGGAAACTGATCATAAGGACAACTAGATAACAGTGCAGCACCTCTGCATTTTGGCATTTTGAAGTTCCCAAGCAATTGGTTGATCCACAACTGATCATCTGAAAACAAAGCCTGCCATTCAACAGGGCCATCCACAAAGCCAATCTCCCAATGAATGAACTTTTCTCTTGCTTCATTTTTAAATATACACGAGCAACCAAGTATCACTAGACATTGGAGAAAAGACTGCAACAAGAAAAAGAAGGACCACGGCGCCTGGGTGGCTCAGTCAGTTGACCTTCCAACCCTTGATTTGGGCTCAGGTCATGATCTCATGGTGGTGAGATTGAACCGTGCATCGGGCTCCACACTGAGCATGGGGCCTGCTTGGGATTCTCTCTCTTCCTCTCTCTCTCTCTCTCTCTCAAAATAAATACATAAACATTAAAAAAAAAGAAGGACCAAATTAAACAGAGAAACTGCTCCAAGAAGATATATGAAATTTGGAGAATAGTAGATAACAAACAAAACAAAAAACTTTTATGTATATTCCAAAATAACTGAGAAATAAGAATTGCACTTTCAAAACAAGGAAAGGATGCTGTAAAAATAGAATTAGAGAACAAGAAAGAACTCTTGGAAATTTAAAATGATTGCCAAATTTTAAAAATTTAATAGAAAGGGGTGACTGGGTGACTCAGTCAGTTAAGCGTCCAACTTCAGCTGAGGTCATGATCCCAAGGATTTGAGTCTGAGCCCCGCATCTGGCTCTGTGCTAACAGCTCAGAGCCTGGACCCTGTTTCGGGTCCTGTGTCTCCCTTTCTCTCCGCCCCTCCTGTGCTCACGCTCTGTCTCTCTCTCTCTCTCAAAAATAAATAAAAATTAAAAAAAAATTTTTTTTAATTAACCAGCTTGGAAGATAAAGGTGGAAAATACAAGGGCAATGAGGTCTATATCTCATTAATTAGAATCGCAGAGAAAGAGAACAGAAACAAAGGGGTGGAAAAGAAGAAATCATGGGAAAAAATGGACTTTTGCTGAGTTCTTGTACCTATAGGCAATCTAAGGTTGCAAACGACTAATGAATGTAATTCCAACATGAATCTTGGTTACATTTTTCCTTACACTTAAGAGTTCACAAAAGTGAACTAAGAGGTATGTCTGAACACTTCACTCATTTGTCAATGACGTGAGCAACTTCACTGAATTGGATAATAGTTTTCAAATATTGGAAGAATAATTCCTCATTTTTCTGTGCTATTTACAATATAATCGCTACAGATGTGATGTACTTGTCAGTTGAATCTTCATCCTTAACATTTTCTTCACTACTTTCCTAAGTTTGGGAGATCAACAAAACTCAAGCCCTGATGTGTAGAATTTTTGATGTCTGTGCTGCAAATGAAATCGGCCACCACCACCCATTTCAAACTGCCAACATGATACCACCGAATGCAGAGCTGGGAAAGATGGGCAGTAACACATACACCTATAAATCTTATATATTTCCTTCAGACAGATACAACACACATAAATAACCTCAAGAGCATGCATAATAATAAAAGGTAGTGAAATCCTTGGAAGGTTTTTAGTGTACTTTAATTGTAAGATTATGTTGTTTAATTTGTAATGATGTCTGTGTTTAACAACTGGCTCACAAATTCCTGAAAATGAAAATAATTGGTTCTCATGGCTTGTTTGCAGGGTCTCCAGCATAGCACTGGGACATACCCATACAACAAGCTGCAGGTACAACGGACTTTTACCAGTAGCCCAGAAGACTCCTCCTGCCCTTTGCAAGCACTGCCACCCTTAAGGACAGTCACTATTCTGATTTCACAGAGAGTACTTTGGAAGTAAAGAATTTTATTTGGGAATGTTCCAGCTATGACTTGAATGTTTGGAATTTTTTTGTTTTGAATGTTTGGGGTTTTTCTAAACGCCACAGCAACAAACAAAAAACAACCATGACAATCAACAAACATTTAAAAGTCATTTAAAATTGTATTTTAATCTCTATCAAAGTAACACCAGCATTCTTCACAGAACTAGAACAAAGAGTCCTAAAATTTGTGTGGAACCAGAAAAGACCCCAAACAGCCAAAGCGATCTTGAAAAAGAAAACCAAAGTAGGAGGCATCACAATCCCGGGCTTCAAGCTGTATTGCAAAGCTGTAATCATCAAGACAGTCTGGTACTGGCACAAAAACAGACACTCAGATCAATGGAACAGAATAGAGAACCCAGAAATGGACCCACAGACCTATGGCCAGCTAATCTTTGACAAAGCAGGAAAGAATATCCAATGGAATAAAGACAGTCTCTTCAGCAAGTGGTGCTGGGAAAACTGGACGGCGACATACAGGAGAATGAACCTGGACCATTTTCTTACACCATGCACAATAATAAACTCAAAATGGATGAAAGACCTAAATGTAAGATAGGAAGCCATCAAAATCCTCAAGGAGAAAGCAGGCAAAAACCTCTTTGACCTTGGCCGCAGCAACTTCTTACTCAACATGTCTCCAGAGGCAAGGGAAACAAAAGCAAAAATGAACTCTTGGGACCTCATCAAAATAAAAAGCTGTGGGGCGCCTGGGTGGCGCAGTCGGTTAAGCGTCCGACTTCAGCCAGGTCACGATCTCGCGGTCCGGGAGTTCGAGCCCCGCGTCGGGCTCTGGGCTGATGGCTCAGAGCCTGGAGCCTGTTTCCGATTCTGTGTCTCCCTCTCTCTCTGCCCCTCCCCCGTTCATGCTCTGTCTCTCTCTGTCCCACAAATAAATAAACGTTGAAAAAAAAAAATAAAAAAAAATAAAAAGCTGTACAGCGAAAGAAACAATCGGCAAAACTAAAAGGCAACTGATGGAATGGGAGAAGATATTTGCAAATGACATATCAGATAAAGGGTTAGTATCCAAAACCTATAAAGAACGTATCAAACTCAATGCCCAAAAAACAAATAATCCAGTGAAGAAATGGGCAAAAGACATGAATAGACACTTCTCCAAAGAAGACATCCAGATGGCCAACCGACACATGAAAAAATGCTCAACATCACTCATCATCAGGGACAGACAAATCAAAACCACAATGAGATACCACCTCACATCTGTCAGAATGGGTAACATTGACAACTCAGGCAACAACAGATGTTGGCGAGGATGCAGAGAAAGAGGATCTCTTTTGCACTGCTGGTGGGAATGGAGGTTCCTCAGAAAATTAAAAATAGAACTACCCTAGGACCCAGCAATTGCACTACTAGGTATTTATCCAAGGGATACAGGTGTGCTGTTTCAAAGGGGCACATGCACCCCCATGTTTATAGCAGTGCTATCAACAATAGTCAAAGGATGGAAAGAGCCCAAATGTCCATCGACAGAAGAATGGATAAAGAGGATGTGGTATATACATATATATATATATATATATATATATATATATATATATATATATAATGGAGTATTACTCGGCAATCAAAAAGAATGAAATCTTGCTATTTGCAACTACATGGATGGAACTAGAGGGTATTATGCTAAGTGAAATTAATCAGTCAGAGAAAGACAAATATCATATGACTTCACTCATATGAGGACTTTAAGACACAGAACAGATGAACACAAGGGAAGGGAAGCAAAAATAATATAAAAACAGGGAGGGGGACAAAATGTAAGAAACTCTTAAATATCGAGGACAGAAGGTTACTGGAGGGGTTTGGGGGGGGGGCTAAAATGGTAAGGGGCATTAAGGAATCTACTCCTGAAATCATTGTTGCACTACATGCTAATTTGAATGTAAATTAAAAAAATAAAATTAAAATTAAAAAAATTGTATTTTAATTATGTTTTTATTGATTTGAACTATATTTCACAGAATACCTTGCTTCTTTTTCTATTTCACGTCTTTTTTTTTTTTTAAGATTTTACTTTTACGTAATCTCTAAGCCCAATGTGGGGCTTGAACCCACAACCCTGAGACCAGGAGTTTCATACTCCACTCACCAAGCCAGCCAGGCACCCCTATTTTGCATCTTTTTAAATAGTTTCTTTTACTTATCCTCATTTACTAACATGAATCCCCAGTCGGTATATGAGATCTCTGCTCTTCATTTTGGTTACCATGTACATGAGTTATTGGTTAAACTTAGCTCAACTTTTGTGCAAGAAATGGACGCCCTGGCCCAAAGGGTCCCCGAGACTCTATGAAGCAAGGAATACCACTTAGTGTGGAGTTCTTCCTCAGAAACTGGGAACCAAAGCCCTAGGGGATGTTGCTGTGCTCCCAAGCCTCACTTACAAAGCTGTCACTCGCAGACAGCAGTGGCCCACTAAGCTGGTCACATTGTCATTTCTCAGTTTTTCTGGGAGGGGTAAAGCTCTGTCAGTTTCCTTGGCCTTAAGTCCTTGATGTGCATGTGAAATGGTTCAGGCTGTCTTAAGGTCCTCTTTGAAAGTTCTTTACTCTGCAAGGAGTACTTCACGTGCTTGTGAAACCATTCTCTGGACCCCTGTGACACCCCTGCCACTTATTTGCAGATCTCTGGCAAATAAGGACCCTCGATATCTTGCTACTAAGCTTTACTTCCTTTCTTTCTAGCTCCTTTTATAATCCTGTCGTTTCTTCTTTGAAATCATTGTCAAACGTACTTGAAAGCATACTTTACAATCTTACTGGTTAATGACCTCAGAGGAGAACACCACAGGCTCCCTTTCTCAAGTACGGAATAAAAAAGTACTTTAGCTTTTATAAAAAGTATCATATACTAAAAAAACAGGCTTATGCCTAAGTGGGTATTCTTTGGTTTCTGGAAGAACTGCATAAATATAATGTCAAGGTAGGGTGACGATGAGGTAGGGTTGGAGATGGGGATGTGGTGGGCCTGTGCCTACCCAAAATGCCAGAGGGAACAATGATTATATCTCTCAAACCAGCCAGGAGAATTATAAAATGTAAGTCATGGTTCTATTTGTCTTGTGAAAATGTAAAATTATTCAATTTTTCATGTAGACAAAAAAATAAAACCAAGAAAAACTAGGGACCTGCTATGGATGGAATGTTTGTGTGCATGCAGAATTAACATGTTGAAACTCTGCCTCCCAATGGAGTGGTGTTAGGAGGTGGGGCTTTGGGAGGTAGTTAAGATTAGATGGGGTCGTGTGGTTGGGGACCTCATGAATGGGGTTAGTGCCCTCATAAGTCATGAGACAGCCTCCTTCCGTTCTCAGCTCTCCACCATGTAGAGACGAGAAGTCAGCCGGAAGTGTGTTCTCACCAGACACTGAATCTAACAGCACCTAAAGGACTTTCCAGCCTTCAGAATTTCTGTTGCGTAGAAGCCATCCAGTCTGTGGTATTTCTGTTATAGTAGCCTAAATGCACTAAGAACAGTATGGAGCATCTCACCTAAAATGATAGTCAGTCCTGGCATTGTTGTGCAGTGGGTGTTCTGCCTGTCTCCTTGGGTGGACTTGTTTTTTCCTGCTAACAATTACACAGTTTTGCAAGGCTTGGTATGTGCATTTTGTTGCTGAACTTCTTTAGAAGTGTGATATTTCTGTTGTCGTCGGTTGTGTATACCTGTGTGATTTTGTTTGGGAACAGTAGTTATTTTAAAACGTTACCAAAAAAAGTCTCTTATTATTATTTACAAAGTGTGCTGATACTCCATGGTAAATTGAAAAATTATGTCAAAGATGGTAACGGGCAATGAAGGGCTTTATCATCACCCACAACTGATAGCAGTTCATCTATAGGTGAGACTGTGACTCAGCTTCCGCTTGGGATTCTGCATATAGTTTGACGTTCGTGAAATTACATGATAGGAGAATACATCCAGATGGCCAACCGACACACGAAAAAATGCTCAGCATCACTCATCATCAGGGAAATACAAATCAAAACCACAATGAGATACCACCTCACACCTGTCAGAACGGCTAACATTAACAACTCAGGCAACAACAGATGTTGGCAAGGACGCGGAGAAAGAGGGTCTCTTTTGCATTGTTGGTGGCAATGCAAGCTGGTGCTCTAGCCACTCTGGAAAACAGTATGGAGGCTCCTCAAAACACTAAAAATAGAACTACCCTACGACCCAGCAATTGCACTACTGGGCATTTATCCACGGATACAGGTGTGCTGTTTCGAAGGGACACATGCACCTCGATGTTTATAGCAGCACTATCGGCAATAGCCAAAGTATGGAAAGAGCCCAAATGTCCATCGATGGATGAATGGATAAAGAAGATGTGGGATATATATACAATGGAGTATTACTCGGCAATCAAAAAGAATGAAATCTTGCCATTAGCACCTACATGGATGGAACTGGAGGGTATTATGCTAAGTGAATTAGTCAGAGAAAGACAAAAATCATATGACTTCACTCATATGAGGACTTTAAGAGACAAAACAGATGAACATAAGGGAAGAAAAAAGACAATATAAAAACAGGGAGGGGGACAAAACAGAAGAGACTCATAAATATGGAGAACAAACTGAAGGTTACTGGAGGGGTGGTGGGAGAGGGGATGGGCTAAATGGGTAAGGGGCACTAAGGAATCTACTCCTGAAATCATTGTTGCACTATATGCTAACTAATTTGGATGTAAAATTTTAAAAATAAAAAATTAAATTAAAAAAAAAGAAATTACATGATAGGAAGTATCAATACACATCTACCTGAAGATTACAAAACATCCTAGGTAAATTGCAACCTTTAAGAAAATGGTTTCAGTGGTTGGAATGCGATATTCCACCCAACAAAGAATGCAATTTTCTATTACTTATATCTATTGGTCTCCCCCACTTAAAAAAATGAGTCATTAAGAATCGCTGAAGAAAAATAACTTTGAAAATTTTTAGGAAACACTGACAATTTTCAGAGAGCATGAAAAACTTCTGTATTTGAACACACTGCAACTTGAGAATGGATATTGATTTTTGTGGTAAAACCATTGATAATAGATTACACTTTCACTCATTCAAGACAAGTTGGAAGACTAAAATATATCTGAAATTCTTAGGTGAAAATATTTCACTTTTCTTGGGAAGTACCATATACTTTTAAATGTTTATTTCATTTGTATATGAGAGCAATGTTTAGCATTCATAAGTTGATTTCTATAAATGTATAAACTCATAATCATTGGAATGATAAGGACAGGATAGTTGCAGGATGTGATAAACGGATCCTTTCCCTCAGCTTATTCAGTACCATGGTACAAAAAACTGATCGTTCAAAGAAAAAACACAACTATTGATTTATGCAAGATGATACAGAAAACATCAAATTCTATACTTAAAGAAAGTTAGATGATAAAGGCATGGCCAAGACTAGCTCTCCATAGTTATAAGATTATTAGCAGTAAATCAGAGTCAAATATGAATAAAATAAGGTTATGTCTACCTTAGTGCTGCTAACATGAACGGCAAGTTAGCCAAGAGTTTCTGTGAAGTGTAAGAAAAGCCAAGATTATTTCCCCACGTACCCACGTCATGGTCATCCTCTACATTAGTCATATGAGGTCTACAGGGAAATGAAAGAACGTCACAGGTCTCTCAATACTGTCTTTGTTTTCTACTACTCACTCATCTGTGAAAATATTGGCAATATAAAAACATTTATTTTTTTTAAACTTTTTAATGTTTCTACTTATTTTTGAGACAGAGAGAGACAGAGCCTGAATGGGGAGGGGCAGAGAGAGAGGGAGACACAGAATGTGAAGCAGGCTCCAGGCTCCGAGCTGTCGGCACAGAGCCTGACGCGGGGCTCGAACTCACGGACCGTGAGATCATGACCTGAGCCGAAGTTGGCCGCTTAACCGACCGAGCCACCCAGGCGCTTCTAGAAACATTTATACATGCAGTTGAACGTATGACACACTGGAAGCTATTTGACTCTTTCTAAACCTACAGAACTGGACATAATAGTTCTATATAAGAGTAGGGAACTTCCAGAGATTTTCGGAAGATTCAAAAAGCTTTTGCAATTGGCTCTTTAATTACACAGTTAGTGAATGGAGGAATTTGCTGGTATAAATCCAAACTTGACTTTCTTCTTGCTTAAATCGTCTTTATCACATGCTCAGTACGTGTGTGGTGGGTAACACACAATTGTCCCTGTTGCCATTTGCGTATTTCTAAAATCATTTCCCATGGATGAGAATTGAATAAAATATACTCTGTCACTTTGAACACAAATATCTGCCTTTGCTTTTATTAGGTCTGGCTTAAATTGGAAATGTTGAAGGAAAGAAAGCATAGCATGACCAAATTTTTGTGCTTTTGGGTCTACTTTCATTGCTGAATGCAATCAGATACCACAGCTCGGTACCCCGGATGAGGCAGGAATCTGCCGATGGGAATCTGAGACCAACGAAGCTAAAGGAGCCCTTGACACTTCTACATCCTGAAATCCGTCTCAGGCAGTGTGGATTCATAAGAAGGATCCTGTTTGGGAAATACCAGAATCTTATCACATAGATTCATCTCAAATCAAGAACCTTATTTGGAAGCATCTGACAAGATTACTCATCCTATTGCCAAGCAAAGAATGCTTGTCTCCACGTGATTGGAGAGACCTTGGCCAAGCCACATACCCTGAACTTGGACAATGAAGGGGCTTGAAGCTGAGGTGGAATATCTCGGTTGACACTCCAAAATATGTAATATTCCTTTCTCATATTTTGAAGCAGATCTTTGAATAATTGAAAGTGATAATGTTTCTTTTTGTCATGGAAAAGAAAGAAACTATAAGCATTCCTCATGACTTTCTGGGTTTTGTTCATTATCTGCATACTAACCAATGCCATCAGAGGAAAAAAAACCATGTTTTCATTTTTGAAAAAATAAGTACCACTAACTTCTTTTTTTTTTAAGTGTAGTTATTTATTTTGAGAAAGAGAGAGTGAGCACGAGTGGGGCAGGGGCAGAGAGCGAGGGAAAGAGAGAGAATCCCAAGCAGGATCCATAATGTCAGTGTAGAGCCCAACGTGGGGCTCGAACCCACGAACCGGGAGGTCGTGACCTGAATTGAGATCGAGTCGAACACTCAACCAACTGAGCCACCCAGGTGTCGCCATACTACTAACTTCTTTAAAACTATGTGAAGTCGGGGCGCCTGGGTGGCTCAGTCGGTTAAGCGGCCGACTTCGGCTCGGGTCACGATCTCACGGTGGGTGAGTTCCAGCCCCGCATCGGGCTCTGGGCTGATGGCTCAGAGCCTGGAGCCTGCTTCCGATTCTGTGTCTCCCTCTCTCTCTGCCCCTCCCCCGTTCATGCTCTGTCTCTCTCTGTCTCAAAAATAAATAAACGTTAAAAAAAAAAACAAAAAAACAACTATGTGAAGTCCTGGGGTGCCCGGGTGGCTCAGTGGATTCAGTGTCCGACTCGATCTCAACTCAGGTCATGACCTCCCGGTTCGTAGGTTCGAGCCCCACGTTGGGCTCTACACTGACAGTGTGGATCCTGCTTGGGATTCTCTCTCTTTCCCTCGCTCTCTGCCCCTCCCCCACTCGTGCTCACTCTCTCTCAAAATAAATAAATAAATAAAAACTTTAAAAACGTTTTTGTAATTTAAAAAAAAAAAGTCTTCGCCAAGCAAACTGTGATGGACAGAAGACTCCTAGCTCAGGTTCTAGGAGGCACCCCCCTAAAAGCTCAGCTGCCTGCGTGCTCACACTGTCTTCTAGAAGAAAGCAGCTCTCTGCATGTTGGTCAGCAGGCATCGGTGCCATAGACCCCATGGACAGTCTTGTCTATGCAGTGGATATCTTCATCTTCCCCCAGGCCAGGACTTTGAATCACCATCTTTTTTTTTTTTTTTAATTTTTTTTTTTTTTTAACGTTTATTTATTTTTGAGACAGAGAGAGGCAGAGCATGAACGGGGGAGGGTCAGAGAGAGAGAGACACAGAATCTGAAACAGGCTCCAGGCTCCGAGCTATCAGCCCAGAGCCCGATGCGGGGCTGGAACTCACCCACCGCGAGATCATGACCCGAGCCGAAGTCGGACGCTTAACCGACTGAGCCACCCAGGCGCCCCTGAATCACCATCTTAAGAGACTTTGTCAAATAATAGTAGAAGAAGATTATCAAGCGCACAGAATAAGGCAGGTCATGAAGTGCTTATTGACCTTGAAGCAGAAGTTTGTGTGGGTGCTTAAGACAAAAGGAAAAGGAAAGATGATCCCCCCAGGCAATGCTACTGGGAAGGGTTTGCTCCCAGTTTAGATTATTAGTCACATAGCTTTGGTCATTCTGAATGAGGTAAATCCTTCAGTTCAAGGTCCTGGAATCATCAGTGCAGTTCTGCTGAAAAAAATAAAACAAAACTACGAGCTCTTTGGGCCAAGCCTATATACTTGGAAGAGTAACTTGGTCGGAAGAAGCTTCAAACTTTCTATCACTGAAGCAAATGCTTCTACAGGCTGGAATTGAGAGGGACGATGAAGATTTCTTGCTTTCTCTGCGGTCAGAAAACTATAGCAACCCAAAAGCCCTCAGAATACCTCTGAGCGGTCCTGCTCAATCTTCAAGTGGAAAGTGAATCTGTAATCCTTCCCTTGTTGACATAGATAGCAGCGGTGAGGCAGACCTTGCCAAAGATGACTTCATTGACTTGAGAACAAAAGAAATGAAGTAACATGAATTCAACTTGAAGAACTGTAGAGAATCCTAGGGTTCTTGATCCAAGTCTATTCTAAACTGGCCATTGATTCCATCTGCTACCGCGGACCTTAGTGAGTCTGGGTACCAACCCCATTTCCATCAAAGCAAAAGTTGTTAAAGTCAGTTGTATAGCAATGATGTTTGTCTCACCTTTTCAAAAACCACACGACTTCATATTACCAAAGGAGCCTCCCTGGAGGCAGTTGTGGAAAAGTAGCTGTGGTAAGCAGAATTCTAAGATGGCTTCCAAGGATCCTACCCCCTGGTAGACACAGTTTGTACCATCTCCTCACCTTGAGGGTGGGGAGAATCTGTGAATATGATAGGATAGCCCTCTTGAGATTAGGTTTCTAATCAGCTGTCTTTGAGTTCATCCAAAGGGAGACGATCCGTCCGGGCCAGACCTAATCAGGTGAGTGATTCAAAGGGACTGAGCCCTTCAGAAGGCAGACACACATTCTCCTGCTGGCCTGGAAGTGAGCAAACATCCATGCCAGGAGTTGCCTATGGATGCCATGTGGCAAAGAACTTAGGGCAGCACCCAGAAGCTGAGAGTGCTCCCCAGTCAACAGCTAGCAAGAATTTGGAGATCTCAGTCCTATCGTTGGAATTCTGCTAACCATCTGAATAGGCCTTGAAGGATACCCTAAGCTTCAGATGACAACTGCAGGGTTCTTAGCTTTATTGTGCGTAGACTTCTGAAACCCTGTGCTTTACTATGGGTAGACCAACAGAAACCCTGAAATAAGAAGGAAACGGTTCCTCCTCCTGCTCCAAGAGAACAAAACAGACAAACCAAAGGAACAGCAGCATCTTTTTCATTAAAATTACCTTTGAGCAGAATTAACTTATTTTTGTTTTATATGCACTTTTTTTACTTACTGTAATTAAAAAATATTTTTTTAATGTTTATTTATTTTTGAGAGAGAGAGAGAGAGCACGCGTGAGCACACAAGTGGGGGGAGGGGCAGAGAGAGAGGGAGACACAGAAGCTGAAGCAGGCTCCAGGCTCCGAGATGTCAGCATAGAGCCAGATGCGGGGCCTGAACTCACAAACCATGAGATCATGACCTGAGCCGAAGTTGGATGCTTAACTGACTGAGCCACACTGGTGCCCCTGTAATTTTTTTTTTCAAGAAGTGGTCATTAGTTTTTGCTTGAAAATCAAATTAGGAAAGCATAACTTTTTTGTAATTCTCTAAGAGAAGGGGAAATTATATTACTCCAAGGTAATATAATTACATGCAAAGTTTTATGTAGGTGTATATCTGCACTTTTCTGGGAGAGAAGTCCATAGCTCTCAATAGATTCCCAGAGTGGCCCATGATTCCAAAAATGTTTGAAACCATAGATATAACTAGAAAACCCAGTTGTTGAAATCTAGGGGCACCTGGGTGGCTCAATCAGTTGGGCGGCCGACTTCGGCTCAGGTCATGATCTCGAGGTCCGTGAGTTCGAGCCCTGTGTCGGGCTCTGTGCTGACCGCTCGGAGCCTGGAGCCTGTTTCAGATTCTGTGTCTCCCTCTCTCTCTGACCCTCCCCCGTTCATGTTCTCTCTCTCTCTCTGTCTCAAAAATAAATAAACGTTAAAAAAAAATTTTTTTTTTAAAGAAATCTAAGTAACAATTAAGGTTGATTTTTTTTTTTAACTCTTTAAGTGGAAACACATACATGAACCTATTCATCCTTTCTTTCCCCAACTTCAAACCTCATTTAATTTCCCCTCCTAGCAACTGGATTTTCATATACTTGGTTTTGGCATTTACAAGTGATTGGGGAACTGAGTCCAATTTTGTTTAGATGATCTCAGGTTTCTTTCATCTTTTTTTTTTTTTTTTTTTTTTTTTTTTAGAGGGGTGAGTAGCATTAAGGATAACTTTTAGATGAAAACAAAAGACATATACAATGTCCAGCTCTATTCATTTTCCAAAGCGCTTTTAGTTGAGGAGTGAAGAACAGAGACACTTCAACCATGTACTTACGAAAGGTATTTTAAGGTTTATTTTTTTATGTGGACAAAGACCAAGCACTTCTGACTTGGATGCTGTTGAAGGAGGTTCAATAAAAAATTGCTTCAATTCATTGAAAAAACTTTATTATGTAAAAGTCATTCCTACGTGAAGGCACTGTTACCCATATACCATCAATAGTTACGTGCTTTGAGGTATTTTAATAGTAGGTATTTTAATAGTAGGAGAGACCATTTAGTTGCTAATGGTCCAACAGTTTTCAGTCCATGATCTGCATGGACAGGATTTATCCACAGCTTGGGACTGGAAAACCAACTGGCTCACGTGAAGATTTCTTCCACAGCACCATAGGCCCGCCCAGCTGAGAGAATAAATTAGAAACTACTGTTTGTGACAATGGCAAGATTTTTATTTTTCTTAGTTCTCTCTCCAGCAGCCCATCCAAGACATGTTTTATAATATTGCCTTTCACAAATGTATCACTTCCAATCATTAAGTTTTTTTTTTAAGATTTCATTTTTTTTCCCGAGCAGTTTATGGTTCAAAAAACATCGAGGGGAGGTACTTAAATTTCCCATATTGGGGTGCCTGGTTGGCTCACTCAGCTCAGCGTCTGACTCTTGATCTCACCTCACGTCGTGATCTCACAGTTTGTGGGTTCAAGCCCCACGTCAGGCTCTGCACTGACAGTGCGGAACCTACTTGAAATTCTCTCCCTTCCGCTCTCTCTGCCCCTCCCCCACCAATGCACATTCTTTCCCCCCTCAAAAATAAATAAACATGATGAAAAAATGAGAAATTTCCCATATACTCTCTTCCCACACATAGGCACAGCCTCCCACATTATCAACATCACTCACCAAAGGGTAAATCTGTTGCCAAGGATGAACCTACATCAATACATCATAATCAACCAGAGTCTTTAGGGTATCTTTGGGTTCACTCTGTGAGTTGCACAGTCTATGGATTTGGACAAGGTTATGGTGACATATATCTACCATTATAATATCATACAAGCTTCTTCTCTAATTCTTAATATTTCTTTTCTTGTGTTTACTTTGCATTTAACTTGCTCTTCTTTCTCTGGTTTCCTAGGATGGAAACTTAGGTGATTGATTTTAGATCTTTCTTCTTCTCTACAATGCTATGAATTTCTCTCTAAGCACTGCTTTCATAGCATCCCACAAATTTTTATAAGATGTGGTTTCATTTTCATTTTGCTCAAAATGTATTTTAATTTCTCTTAAGATTTCTTCTTTGACTCATGCGTTACTTAGAAGTGTGTTATTTAATCTTCATGTACTGAAGGATTTTCCCATTATCCTCCTGTCATTGATTTTTACTTTCATTCCATTGTGGTCTAAAAGCACACATTGTATGATTTCTATTCTTTTATATATTTTTAAAAATTTTTAATGTTTATTTATTTGAGAGAGAGAGAGAGAGAGAGAATGAGTGGGGGAAGGGGCAGAGAAAGAGAGCAGGAGACACAGAATCCAAAGCAGACTCCAGGATCTGAGCTGTCAGCAGGGAGCCCAATACGGGGCTCGAACTCATGAACCATGAGATCACGACCTGAGCTGAAGTCGGACGCCCAACTAACCGAGCCACCCAGGCACCTCTATTCTTATTTGTTAAGATGTGTTTTATGGCCCTCAGTGTGGTCTATCTTGGTGAATGTTCCATGTGAGCTTGAGAAAAATGTGTGTTCTGCTGACGAGGTGGATTTTAAGGCTCTTTGTATCCTGAGGTTCTGCTGCCTTCTAGAGCCTGGGAGCTCTTCACTGCATTGTCTGCATATGGTGGCAGGTGATAATTGCATCAGAGGTTTCAGGGAGCAGGCCTGAAATTTCATACTATTCTGTTGGGCAGCACACATCCTATTGGACAAAATAGTCACATAGCCCCACCCAGATTATAGGGACAAGAAAATGTGGGCTACCGATGTGCCAACAAAGGGACAGCATAGGTACTGGGAATGCTTTGCTAGTTTCTGCCAATGTCCATGCTTCTGGTAACCAAATGTCTCTTTCATTCTTTCTTCCACACATAGAACACTGCCCCCCGCACCCCTTCATCCTGCAGAGAGGAATAATTCAGTCGCAGTCAGTTACTACATTCAGCTCAAAAACAGGATCTGCAGATGATGCGTAGATGTGCTGTCCTCTTCAGGCTATATATGGCTCCATGTGTGCAAAGTCAGCCGTTGCACCCTCTGGGAGTGGGTACTTAGCTCAGATTTGCACTCTAAGCAACTCACTTGCCTCACCTTGGTCCTGACCCTGCTTTCTGCACATAGTAATATAAAATGGTAGTATGCAGAAATGCCGCATAATCACTCACATTTGGAAGACAAAATGGAAAACACATAGCGGTTGTAGGGCAATAAAAATTTGAAAGCCTCTAGGCATTCTTACCCTTGATGAGGTCCTAATTCTGCTCTTTGGGGGGAACCTTCCATTGTTTTCTGCGACTCCTGGATCTACCCTCCGGCATGGTCTTTGCTGTACCTCGTTTTCTCTGGTTACAACTGAGGTATGTGTTTGGGAGGAGGCCCTCCTTGGAAGTAAGATTGGGGGCTTCAACCTTGAATAGCCAAAAGGTTTTTAGTCTGGGTTCCTGCATTAAAAATCTTTATGAGCTTCTCATTCCTTTACTTCCAACCAGTTCCATTTCCCAGTAACCTCGCCCCAAATCCATCCTAGACACAGTTTTTGAGCCTGCCTTATTTTTTGTTCCCAACCACCCTCTTCCCACATGCCTCTTCAGCTTAATGATAGCTACCTTCATTTTTTTTAAATTTTTTTTTCAACGTTTATTTATTTATTTTTGAGACAGAGAGAGACAGAGCATGAACGGGGGAGGGGCAGAGAGAGAGGGAGACACAGAATCGGAAACAGGCTCCAGGCTCTGAGCCATCAGCCCAGAGCCTGACGCGGGGCTCGAACTCCCGGACCGCGAGATCGTGACCTGGCTGAAGTCAGACGCTTAACTGACTGCGCCACCCAGGGGCCCCAACCTTCAAACTGTCAAAAGGGCCACACCTTCAATCTGATCTTTGATGCAAGGCTCAGCCAATTTGTTCAACTGAGAAAGTTTTCTTGGGACTTTGTTGCCCAAAGCCTTATGTGTTCTTATAGCTTCCAGTTTGAACGCTAACAAAAGTTTGATCTTCCAACCCTGTGAGACCCTGACTTTCCGGATTTTTCTCTATTTCCTTTTACTTTTGCTTGTAAACTGGCCAATTTTTTCCTGTTCATCTCTTTCTTTTCGTAGCCTGTCAAATGCAGCCAGTAACAACCAGTATATACTACTGATGTGTTGTTTTCTAATTTCTTCCCACAGAGCTACAAGTTCAACAGGTAGGTGGTGTGCATCCAAAATATCACAGGTGACAACGTTACCAAATTTTTGCCACTGTGTTACATAGATTTCTAGCCATCAGTCGGCAATATGTGTTTTCTTGCCGCCTACTGAATGATACCATGAGTTTTGAGATTGCTGTTTTTAAAAGCACTTTCCAGTACTAATTTCTATATCAGTTGGGATGAGAAAGTCTGGTTGCCGTAACAAACAACCAACCCCATAAGTCAGTGGCTTGACCCAACTACATATTTCTAGCTGGCATCTCAGTCCTGTGTGGGTCAGCAGAGGTGCTTTGCATCAGGCCGTCATTCAGGAATCAGGCTCTTTTATCTGGGGCCTTAATACAGTCCAGGGCTTCAGACTCCCCCCCTGCATCCTCTGAATTTGGGGACATAAAGACAGAGAGTTTGAAATATTTTACAAGAAATCTTAAAACCATACCTGAATATAGCCCCCAGCGCTTTTGTCTACGTGCACTGGCCAGAATTCATTCCCATGTCCTGATGCAAGGGTAACAGGGTAAGTATTCCATGAATGCTTGGAGTGAAGGCATGGTATTTTAACCAGTGCTTGCCAAGATGCATGGCTCTTTGTCCTTCTATCACATGTCTGTCAAAACCAGATTTATTGGAGTGCCTTTCTTTCTTTCTTTTTTTTTAATTTAAAAACAATTTTTTAAAATTTATTTTTCATCTTTGAGAGAGAGAGACAGAGCATGAGCAGGGGAGGGGCAGAGAGAGAGAGGGAGACACAGAATCCGAAGCAGGCTCCAGGCTCTGAGCTGTCAGCACAGGGCCTGACGCGGGGCCAGAACTCACAAACCAGGAGATCATGACTTGAGCCAAAGTCGGACGCTCAACCGACTGAGCCACCCAGGTGCCCCTACTGGAGTTCCTTTCTATCGTTTGTAGATTTCTGTCTCTTCCCCTGCTGGCCGGCTGATAACCAGCACTTCCTATTGCCGTTCATATGCCATCTTGCACAGCCCTCTTCCTGCTTCTATAGTCCCGATATGCTTGGGAGTTGGAAGCCAGGTAACATGCTTATTAGAATTGTGTGTAGTACAAGACTACATGGACTGTGAGTCAGGACCCAGTGGACAGTCTTGACTTCCTTAGGGGAAAAAAATACATGAGTTCTTTTAACATCTATTTTATTTTCTCATTGATGTGTTTCTCAGCTGTGTTCCTGAGAGGCTGCAGATTGCTGAGCTTTAGAGAAGTGAGAGTTTGTAAATAGGTAACATTTTTATCTTAAAGTAGGGAAGTAGCAGCAGATAATTTTTGATTTCAGTCAATTTCAGATCCAGTTACTTAGTTCTTTTTATTTTTTTTATTTTTTAATTTTTGAGACAGAAAGAGACAGAGCATGAACGGGGGAGGGGCAGAGAGAGAGGGAGACACGGAATCGGAAGGAGGCTCCAGGCTCCGAGCCATCAGCCCAGAGCCCGACACGAGGCTCCATCTCACGGATCGCGAGATCGTGACCTGAGTCAAAGTCGGACGCTTAACTGACTGAGTCACCCAGGCGCCCCAGATCCAGTTACTTAGTTCTGAGTCACTGGGTACCACAGCAAGCTGGTACCCTACATTTTAAAGCTTTTTAAGTTTAGTTATTTATTTTGAAAAAGGCAGAGAGCACATGTGAGGGAGGAGGGGCAGGGAGAGAGGGAGAGAGAGAATCGCAAGCAGTCTCTGTGCTGTCAGTGTGCAGCCCAACTCAGGTCTTGAACTCACAAAGCGTGAGATCACGACCTGAGCCGAAACCAAGAACTGGGCGCTCTGCTGAGTCACCCAGGCACCCCCAAATTATAAACCTTTTGACACTGGTTTTGCAGGTGGGTTTTCACATCATCTGCTTAAAACTGAGCGGGACGTTAGAACGAATCTCCCCACGCTTGCCGATTTGTCTCTCCACAAATTTGAGGGCGGGATTAAGAGAAAGCTGAACTGGTCACTAAAATCCCTGCTACCTTCAGAGAGACCGGAGCTTCCTATAGTTTTGATCTGGCTCTCCGGCAAACTGGATGTGATTTGTTTTTTTTTAACATTTGTATTTCCCCTGCCAAGGGCATGCTATTTGCTTGGACTTCCGATCTCTTTGCCATAATATTTATTCTGTATTATTCCACAGACTCCATGGCAGAATTAATCATTCTTGAAACCTGCATATTAAACTGGCTGGTGGGTTAGAGCATACTCATCTGGAGCTGCTGGAGAAGAGGGCTGCTTCCTTATGGACCCTACTCGTAAAGACAGATGTAGTTGGGGATGGAAAAACCCTCAGATACTTAGGAGTGAGAGCACATGAAGGTAAATCGGGGTTGAGTGGTCATAGTTAGCGTTATAGATTTTCATTATTGTCAGTCCCAGTGTCAGAAATTGTTATTTGCCCCCAATATTCATCCTCCCTTTCTTTCTCATAATAGAATGGATGGTTATGTGGGCCCTAAGCTACTCAGAATAAGCACGACCTTACCTAGCCTCCCTTGCCATTAACTGTAACCCTGTAATGGGGTAGGGTCCCCTCCCTAAGGAAAGAAAAATACCTCAAGGTAACCTGACTATACGCATACATGACAACATCCCTCACGACCTTGTAACATGAGACCAGTTAATCAGACTGCATGTTTGTGTGTTACCATATAAGAGAGACAAAGAAGTAAAAAATATATAAAAAACTACATCACATAGCATTCAGGGCTCAGTTCTTTGGGTACGAACCCAACTGAGCGGTGCCGGCATGAATACAGTTGCTTCTGGGAAAGAAAAGCCTCGGTGTCAGGACTCTGTGTGAGAATCCTGCTACAGTAACCCAGGCCAGGCCAGTGGGAAGGCACAGTCATGATTTTGAGGAAATCTCACTGTAGGAAAGGGTGTGTCCTACTTCTCTCTGAACCATGATGTGAAAGCCATATGTTGAGCGAGAAGATGAAAGGCACATGGGTCCCTTCAGTGCAGTGACATCACACCAGCTATGAACTGCCCTTTCTGACTTTTATGTAAAAGAGAAGTAAATTACTATCTTGTTTAAGCTACTGTCTGTGTGTGATTTTTTGTGTCACTTGCAGCTGAGTCTAATCCTGATAAAGTCTCCACGTTTAGAATGAATATTCTGGATCAGGCAAAAAGTCCCTTCCTTCCTTCCTTCCTTCCTTCCTTCCTTCCTTCCTTCCTTCCTTCCTTAAAAAAGTTTATTTATTTTGAGAGAGAAAGAGAGAGGGAGGGGCAGAGAGAGAGGGAGAGAGAGAATCCCAAGCAGGCCCTGCACTGTCAGTGTGGAGCCTGATGTGGGGCTCGATACCATGACCCTGGGATCAGGACCTGAGCATAAATCAAGAGTCAGATGCTTAACCCACTGAGCCTCTCACGTGCCCCTCTTTTTCTTTCTAAGGCAAAGTCTACCTGCACACGAGAATGGAATGGGGAGGTTAAATCTAAAGTCTTTCAGGGCAATTGGTGACCTATTACTGGCTGAGATCTATTTAAAACTCTGCCTTCGAGGTGAAATTTCTACTTTTACCATTTACTAATGGACCACTGATAACCCCAAATCTGTTCTACCTACAGGAGTGTTTTCGTAAATGTGGTAGATACTCTCTAAATACCTGCACTGACGAAAATTGGGGATATACAAGTTATTAAAATATCATCAGATTTGAAGATTATACATTTCTCATCACCTAAAAAAACAGAAAATATGAATCCCAGTGGGAGGTCGAGAGTCTGGTTGTCAGACACAGTGATGGGTGTAGATTCTAGGGACAGTTAGCAAAGATAAAAACTTGGGGCGCCTGGGTGGCCCAGTCGGTTAAGCGTCCGACTTCAGCCAGGTCACGATCTCGCGGTCCGTGAGTTCGAGCCCCGCGTCGGGCTCTGGGCTGATGGCTCAGAGCCTGGAGCCTGTTTCCGATTCTGTGTCTCCCTCTCTCTCTGCCCCTCCCCCGTTCATACTCTGTCTCTCTCTGTCCCAAAAATAAATAAACGTTGAAAAAAAAAATTTTTAAAAAAAAAAAAAAAGATAAAAACTTGACGACTAAGGTCGTGGAGCCAAAGATCCCGCTTGAGATGCGGGTGACTCTCGCTGATTTACAAAACAAGGTCAACTGCTCAGATCTTTCCCTGACTGAAACCTGGTAACTGTACCTCATTTTAAATAGTTGATCAAGGAGTGCCTGGGTGGCTCAGTTGGTTGAATTTTCGACTCCGGCTCAGGTCACGATCTTGCAGTTTGTGAGTTGGAGCGCCACGTCAGGCTCTGCGCTGACGAGCCTAGAGCCTGCTTCGGATTCTGGGTCTCCCTCTCTCTCTGCCCCTCCCCTGCTCATGCTCTCTTGCTCTCTCTCTCAAAAATAAATACACATTAAAAAAAATTTTTTTAAATAGTTGATCAAAAATAAATAAATAGGTGATGAAAAACTTCAAGCTGAATAAATGCTTGGAGGAAATTTCCATCCCCCCCCCAAAGTTACTTGAAGGATCGCTTGGAACAGTTGGCTCAGGTAATTATTAATCTGCCCACCTTCATGAATCCCATGGGTATGCTGCTCTCTGGGATAACCCAGGGTGTGGGTTTTGTCCATTTTTCAAAATAGGCATGTAGAGACTTATGCGGCTGGGAGGACGGAATATAGATGAGCTTTTCCTTATTCTTCCCACTAAGTACAACAAAAAGCCCTGAACATTATATATAAAACAAATGTAAGACGACTCAGAGATGGAGAGACGGCAGAGCAGCTAGAACACTGAAGCCTGAGGAACAGCACAGTTGTGAGTCCTTTGAGTTCTGTTTGCCTTGCAGATCTCGGATTTGGAGCTAAAAAAGCCAGCAACCTAGAAATGCCAACAAGCTAAGAAAAAAAAAAAAAAAAAAAGCAAAGCCCCAACAAAAGCCTGCTCTCTCCAGCCAAAGGAACAGAAAAAGGGCAGCCTAGCAAGAACAGAAAACTTTCAGTTGGAAACTGCTCTGCTGTGGCCAAACACCAGAGAAAAAACTATGTCCCCACCCATACCAGTGCTAGCAGAGGTTGAGTGGAGAGACTAGATGTCTACCCTCATGAGGCTATAACATCAAGTGTGAATGCAAAATGTAAAACTCGCAGCCAGGGTGGTGTGAGAGAGGGCAGAATAGAGGGCCAAGAATTTCATCAGCAACGGACCGTTACAATATCCCGGGGGGGGGGCGGGGCGCCTGGACTTACACCCCTACCCACAGTGAGGCGGCACCCCTTTCCTTCCCACTGGAGTGATACCAGGAGAGGCTTAGTGGAGGGTCAGGACTTGTACAGCTGCCCAGCTGTAACAAGGCCACACCCCACCCTGTGGTGTTGGTTGAGGCCCCATGCAGAGAAGTATCAAGGCACCCCCAACTTTCCCAGCCAGAGAAGTACAATGTAGGCCAATTGGAAAGCTGGCACTCCCATCCCGTCGAAGTAGTAATGAAGAGCACCCGCTACCCCCAATCAGTATCAACAGACATGAGTGGGAAATCTGGATTTCAACCCCTACTTGGCGGCAATGAGGCAGCACCCTTTTCCCCCCCAAAAGAACAATGTCAGAGAAGGCCAGCTAAAACAGGTTTTCCTAAAATCCAAATTATCATGATACCCCAAATTCCAGGTTTAAATAAAAGCTCACTCATCATGCCCAAATCCATGAAGAGCCCAAACTGAACGGGCAAAGATAATCAAGAGACGCCAACATCAAGACGACAGAGATGTCAGAAACATCTAACAAAGATTTTAAAGCAGCCGCCTTAAAAAGCAACTTCACTGAGCACTTAAGAACAGGCTTGAAACAAAACAAAATAGGCCCCGCAAAGAAACAGAAAAGTCTCAGCACAGGAATAGAAAAGAGAAAGCAGAACCAAGTAGAACCTTTAGAACTGAAAACTACAACGGCAGAAATTAAAAACTCAGTGGATGGGCTCAATCACGGAACAGAGGAGACAGAGGAACAAACCAGTGAAGCTGAAGACAGAGCAACAGAAATTATCCAATCTGAACAACAGAGAGAAAATAGACTGGAAAACAACAACAACAAAAGAAGAAGAAGAACAACAACAACAACAACGGAGCCTCAGACCTGTGGGACTATAATAACTGACCTAACATGTCCATCATCAGACTCCTAGAAGGAGAAGAGGAAGAGGATAGCACTGAAAGTGTACTGGATTTCTTGAAAAACAAAAACAACCTAACTATACCGAGAATGAAATAGATCATTTGAATAGCCTTGTAACTATTAAGGAAATGGAATTTTTAATTTTTTTAAAATTCATATTTATTTATTTTTGAGAGAGAGACAGAGTGTGAGCAGGGGAGGGGCAGAGAGAGAGGAGACAGACAGACAGACAGACAGACAGACAGACAGAATCTGAAGCAGGCTCCAGGCACTAAGCTGTGGGCACAGAGCCCGACAAGGGGCTCGAACTCACGAACTGTGAGATCATGACCTGAGCCAAAGTCAGGCGCTTCACCAACTGAGCCACCCAGGCGCTCCAGAAATTGAATTTTTTATTAAACGATCTTAAAGAGAAATCTCCAGGCCCAGATGGACTTTCACTGGAGAATTCCACCAGACACTTAAGGAAAAATTAACATCAATTCTACGTAATCCCTTCCAGAAAATAAAACACTTCCCAATTCATTGTATGAAGCTAAGTATTACCCTGATATCTACAGGGGATTTGAAGGATTTAAGGGATGATCAAGAAAAAAAAATAAGCCACAAAGGAAGTAACATGCAAGCTATATTGGGCTGTGTGTGGGCAGTGCTGCATGTGAATGGAAGTCCTTCACAGTATGAGACCATCCAGAGGCTTGTGGCAAGAAGGCCACCACCCAGAAGGGAAGGAGGGCAAGGGAACCCCCAGAGGATTAACATGTCCCTAGACATGTAAGTCTGGGTGATTGCTCTTGGCAGCATGGTGGGGAGTCTCTGGGTCAGAGAACTTGGAAAGGCAGCACCTTATAACCACAAAGCTCTATCTTATCAAAGACCAGGAGATGCTGAATTAGATTTTGTGGGGTATGTGAGTCAGGCAAGCCCTACATGGCTAAACATTTGGTTGTTGGTACTATTTTTAAATAATTGCATGTTAGTTGTATAAAAATTTGAGTTTGATGCCAGTGTGCTTTTGAGCTAATGGGTCTCAATCTGCAGTGAAGAATAAACAAGTGAGGGCCCAATACACAGAGGCCATCTTTGACTCATTTATATAACAGTAGAGATCTTCCTCAACTTATGGTGGGGTTGTAGACCCAGTAAACCCATCGTAAGCTGAAAATACCGTAAGTGGAAAATGCAATTAATACATCTAACCTGTCAAGCATCATAGCCTAGTCTACCTTAAATGTGTTCAGAATTCATTAGACCACAGTTGGGCAAAATCATCTAACACAAAGATAAATCACCTAACAGTTAAATATCTCGTGTAATTTATTGAATACTGAAAGGAAAAAACAGAATGGTTGTATGGGTACAGAATGGTTATAAGCGTATTGGTTGTTTACCTTGTGATCTCCCGTGGCTAAGTCGGAGCTGACAAAATTAGACATTTTGCTCTATGAAATATCCTGTTAAGAAGATGGAAAGACAAGCTGCAGACTGGGAGAAAATATTTGCAAACCACCTATTTGACAGAAGACTAGTATCTAGAATATATAAAGAATTCAAAATGCAACAGTAAAGAAAACCAAACAATCCATTCAGAAACTGAGCTAAAGGTATGAAGAGACATTTCATTAAAAACAATATACAAATGACGGGGCACCTGGGTAGCTCATTCGGCTAAGCTTCTAACTCAATTTCAGCTCAGGTAATGATCTCGTGGTTTGTGAGATGGGCCCCATGTCAGGCTCTGTGCTGACAATACAGAGCTTGCTTGGGATTCTCTTTCTGCCCCTCCCCTACTCTGTCTCTCTCTCTCTCTCAAAATAAATAAATAAACTTTTTTTAAAAAGTTAAAAAAATAAGGGAAGGGAAACAAAAATAATATAAAAACAGGGAGGGGGACAAAACAGAAGAGACTCGTAAATATGGAGAACAAACTGAGGGTTACCAGAGGGGTTGTGGGGGGGGGGTGGGCTAAATGGGTAAGGGGCACTAAGGAATCTACTCCTGAAATCATTGTTGCACTATGGTATGCTAATTTGGATGTATATGCTAATTTGGACGTAAATTTTAAAAACTAAAAAAAGTTAAAAACAAGATATACAAATGGCAAATAAATACCTGAAAAGATGTTCAACATCATTATCCATTAGAGAAATGCAAATTAAAACCACAGTAAGTTATTGCTAATACCTATCAAAATGTCTAATAAAAAATAGTGACCAGGGGTGCCTGGATGGCTCAGTTGGTTAAGTGTCTGACTTTGGCTCAGGTCATGATATCACGGTTTGTGGGTTTGAGTCCCACATCAGGCTCTGTGCTGACAGCTCAGAGCCTAGAGCCTGCTTCAAGTTCTGTGTCTACCTCTCTCTCTGCCCCTCCCCTGCTTGTGCTCTGTCTCTCTATCTCTCTCAAAGATAAATAAACATTAAAAAAAAAATTTTTTTTTAAATAGTGACCATACCAAATGCTGGCAAGGATGTGGAGAAACTGTAATCGCTCACATATTGCTGCTGGGAATGCAAAATGGTACAGCTACTCTTGAAAACACTTTGGCAGTTTATTAAAAACAACAAAACAAAACATGCAACTACTACATGGCCCAGCAATTGCACTCCTGGGCATTTACCCCTGATAAATACCCTGTACACAAATATTTATAATGGCTTTATTCATAACAGCCCCAAAATGGAACAATCCATTTGTCCTTCAATGGATGAACAGTCAAACAAACTGGGGTATATCCATACCGTGGAGTACTTCTCAGCAATAAAAAGGAACCAACTATCGATAGATGCAATAGCCTAGCTGAATCTCCAGAAGATTATGTTGAATGAAAGAAGCCAATCCCCAAAGGTTACATACCGTATGAGTCCATTTACCTAACACCCTTGAAATGACATAATTCTAGAAATGGAGACTAGATTAGTAATTGCCAAGGGTCAAGGAGAGAAGGGAGTGGGAGGGAAGTGGGTGTGGCTATGAAAAGGCTTCATGATAATTTTTGTGGTGATGGAAATGTTTCATATCCTGACCACATCAATGTCAAAACCCAGGTTGTGATCTTGTACTGCAGTCTTATAGCATGTTACTTTTGGGGGAAACTGGGTAAAGGGACACAAAATCTCTACGTTATTTCTTACCATTGCACGTGAATCCTACAGCCATCTCAAAACAAAAAGTTTCACTTAAAAGGTGGAAAACTCTTTTCTGTGCCTGATTACAGATCTAGTAACTTATCAGATGTTCCAGGCAAAGAGCGGCCAGTTTTTATGTTATAAAATATAAGTCTAGGTTTGCAGGCCATTACATAACATGAGGAACCAGAGGTTTCAGGTGTAACTGTTCCACTATAAGCCACTGTTAGATTCTTTGCTACCTTGAAGAGAAATCTGCCAACAGCATAAAAGGTGGTTCTTAACAGGCTTTTCCTTGGGCTGTGACTTTATGGCCCTCAAATGGGTCTGGGCTAAGTTGTGTGACCCCTGACCAGTGACGCTCATAAGAACTTACATTATAAACCATCTTGAGAGTCAGAGTAGGAAAGGTCTCTTGATAAAACAGTTCATAATCTCTAATGGGATAAAACTGGATTTGTTTAGGCCTCTCTTCCTTTAGCCTCAGACTTAATCTACATCACAATAATATTTTTACTACTTTTGGGTCAGCTATGCGCCTAACTTCCTGTTACAGAGAACAGAAAGACAAACATTCTCTTGTATGCAGACTACACATGTAGATTTATCACGATCTAAGGGTGGTCTTAACAGTCATTTGGTCCTAATGGCTAATTAGTGCCAAAAAGAAGAGCTGCAGGTCAATTACTCAGAAGCCAAATTCACTGTTTTGAGTAGCTATTCCTCAACTTTTTACCAGTTTGTCTCAGATAATTCCATAAAACCAGCAAGCTCGTTTATGGTCTGAGATTTATGCAGAAAAGGAAGAGGGACATGATCCGCCCACCTAGAAACAAGAGAGTGTGCTTTTCCAGGGAAGGTGATCAGACTGATTCTCAGGAGGCCTCAGGTGACACCTGTTACCTCTGGCAATTTTCCATGCTCTGCTGGGTGATCCTTGGTCTTATAGGCTCAGGAACCTAGTTTTGTTACGCTTACCTTCACCAGGCATATGAGATTAGATATAAAACCCAAACACCAATGCACTGATGTACTGAAAGGCATGTTCCATACATGCTTCAATATCTTTGAGGCTACAAAGAGGGTATTTTCTAAGAACCACGAAAAGAAGGTGTCCACTGAGACTCTGGCCTACGAAATCAAAACATAATGGAGACCATAGCCTGGAATACCTAAGTGGGCATGAGCAGCCCATTTTCTCCTTGTAGTCAAGTTGTGTGGGAAGCCAAATCATGAACTGAGTAACGATTAAATTCATTTACCACATCAAAGATAATTGTTGTGATGGGAATACATAATGCCCATATTCTCCTTACAAAAGTCCTCTGTAGGGACACTGACACGGGAAGCCAGAGTAATCAAGAGATGCTCATAAACATGGAAAGAGAACAAGAGAAGTGGGATTAATTGAATACTTAATGGTATCAGGCACACACACAGCATGATACATTCAGCTCACATTAGGAAGGTCCTTGTCCAGGAATTTGAACATTTGTGGCCACCTGGTGACAATCTCCTGCTTCTACCCCCACATAGGAAATGGCCTTTACAGGCAAAAAAAGAGTCAAGATTCAAAAGCTGTCGACTAAGACTTCTTAGTGCCCTACACAGTACCCTGTGGCCAGGCAATGCTTGTATTTCCCTCCATGCCAAGCCCCTCCGGGTAGCATTGTCTTCAGTGAAGATTTCCATGTCAATCCACTATGTTTTGATTTTATAGTTTAGCTCTCAGAGGACCATCTTATTCCAAACTCCTGGGATTCAGCTCAGTAGCCAACGAATAGCAGCAAACAAATATTTTGCAACTTGTTTATCTTGGAAACCACCCCAAGAAGCTGTGTGTCTCAAATCAATAAAGATTTTTCTTTTATTGACCCAGGTGGTCATCGGTATAACTTCTCTAAAACCCTTCAAGGTCAAAATAATTTCTGTATCTCTATGGAGGTGGAGGCTTGAGGCTTTTTCCCATGGTCTATATTAGACCAGGCTCCAAATCATTTGCCAAGTAATCACTTCTACCCTCGGTATGGTGTGAATAAACAAAAGAAAGCAACATTGAGCCTACAACACGCAGGCCAGTAAGCTAAATATTACTTCAAAATATTTGTATTTAGTCTTTCTAAGAACTAATGTATATATATATGAAAATAGTTTTTATTTCTCCTTTCAAAGAGTCTGCATTTGTTGTTTTCCACCAGTGGTTCTGATATCTTACTTCTGTCATGGGGTGACATTGGGTGACAAAGCAATTCATCTGCCACAAGGAAGCCCTTCTTGAGGCTGGGTTCATAAACATTATCTATTTATGCCACGGACAGTAATTCCTCTTTTCAGCCATGACATTGCTAGTGAAAAGTGCTTACATTTGCTGTGGAATTTTAAGCACAGAATTCCTCTAAGTGGAATGAGAATGGGTCTTTGTTCTTGTACACCCTTAATGTGCAGGTGTCAGCTTTGTTCAGGAGTTTATCATTGGCAATGACAAAGACACACACTGGTTTCTTCACCTGGGTCTCTGGTTCAAATCAGCTTGAATGATGACACACATTTACTGCCACATCCTTTATCAGTTTGTCATCAGATAAAAGAACCTGGACTAGGGATTCAAGTCTAGGTGCCCTCACCACCAGAAAGCACGAGCCAGAGGCATCAGAGCCAGGAATTGAATTAGGGAGAGCTTCAAAGTATTTCAGGGTCAGACTCCAGGGTCTCGACCATGTGGAGAGCCTGGTGCCCTAAACTGTGCACATTCAGAAACCTAACTTTCTGGGCCTTTCAACTACATATGCATGCCCCGCAGAGACCCCCCCTCCCCCCACTGCAAATATAGACCCAAGGGGTTATGAGGCACCTGGCTGGCTCAGTCGGTAGAGCATGCGACTCTTGATCTCAGGGTTGTGAGTTTGAGCTTCATGTTGGGTATAGAGGTTATTTACAAGAAAAAATAATAATACAATAATAAAAATAAAATAAAATATAAAAAAAATATCTTAGGGGTTAATATACCCAAACACTGCCCCACCATCCCTCCCAGATTCTTAAGGGTTCTGTGTTGATGAAACAGACTAAAACCTGTGCAGGTGGTTTGTGTTGTAAAGGCATTCACATAGAAGTTTCTGTCTCACTATGACCTTCATACATTTTCTTTGAAGTTCATCAGTCCAAAAATCACTATATTTTTCCTGGGAAGTTATGCTCAGAAAGTTGCCAGACTGAAGCTTTTTCACCCCCTGACATTTAGCTTTACTAGCGTACTAATTGTCAGTTATACTAATATATTAGACTGCTTGGCTGTCAGTGGAAATACAGCCACACACTTATGTATGTCCTTCTTTTCAACCATAACTAATCTATCTTGTGGCCTTGCAAAAATAATTTGGCTTTTCTGTTCTAGGTAATTCCTGTCCTGCAGACATCGGTGCATAATGTGAGATTACAATAATACAACTAACACCAACCACCGTCACCACCCAAATAATAAGAGCATTGAGCATTTCTACATTTTAAGCACTGTTCTAGGTACTTTATATATATTAGCACATTTCACCCTTACCATCTCATCCAAGGGGAACGATCATGATCTCCATTTTATAATGGAGGAAACTGAGGCACAGGGAGGCTAGCTAACTTGCCTAAGGTTATACACATATCAAGAGATATGTATAATTGCTCTTCAGAAAAAGAATATTTTTGTTTTTCATCCATAAAAAAGATGCATGCTATGTTTTTTTTTAAAGTTCTTGGGGTGTCTTGGTGGCTCAGTCAGTTAAGCAGTCGACTTCAGATCAGGTCATAATCTCACAGTTTGTAGGTTGGAGCCCCGCATGGGGCTCTGTGCTGACAGCTCGTAGCCTGGAGCCTGCTTTGGATTCTGTGTCTCCCTCTCTCTCTGTTCCTCCCTTGCTCGTGTTCTCTCTGTCTCTCAAAAATAAACAAAGCATTAAAATTTTTTTTAAAAAAAGTTCTCACAAGACTGAGAATTACAATTTTTAAAAGTTAAAAAAAAATTTTGCACCAAATTCTACCATCCAGAGACAACCACTGATAATATATAAGTGAACTTTCTCCAAACATCTCTTCATATATTTATATATTTAGGATCATATTGATTTACGGTCATCACGGCATAAATGGAATCAAGCACACAGTCTTGTATTTTACTTTTTCCACTCTATCACATCACCTGGATGTCAGCCGCCCTTTATAGGCATCACAACATTATGTACATCCCTCTGGTTATTAGAACAGTTAGAGCAGATGGGAGCCTCCTGGCCTGGTCAGAAGGGGGGGGGGGACTCCAGAAGCGGGGGGGACTCTGGAGACCACCCCCAGACCAGAATGCTTCCAGTCCCTGAAGGACTCATGCCTTGCTTCACGGCAGATTTTATTTTATTTTTAGGTTTTACTATTTTTAAACTTATTTATTTATTTTGAGAGAGAGAGAGAGCGTGCGCGCGTGCGCACGAGTGGGAGAGAGAATCCCAAGCAGGCTCTGCACTGACAGCGTGGACCTCATGAACCATGAAGCCGTGACCTGAGCAGAAATCAAGAGCTGGCTGCCAATCGACTGAGCACCCAGGCGCCCCACAGATTTTATTTTAGTCTGACGTTTAACGTAGCCATCCCTGAGCATGCCACAAAAATTCTTCCTAGAATGCAAGCCCAGACGTGCTGCTGGCCAGCGACTCGGGCGTGAGAGCCTGACCCCAGCTCTCTGGGGAATTAGGGTGGGTTCTGGGCCGAGGCTGGTTTAGTGACATCTGAGTCACGTGGCCGGCTGGCACAGTGGAAGCCCAGCATGCAGACACATACCGTTGGTGGCGAAGCTGAACCGAGTAGCCTGGGTTATGTTATTTCAGCCGTACGGTGACACGTGACCGGCTGAGAGAAGTCCGAACCTCTCCAGAAAGCCATGCAGATTGCAGTGATGAGGACTGTTCCCATGCACCACATGAGGACACACTATCCTCATCAATCTATGTGCACAAAACCTTGCATCATGGCGGCGCTGCTGCCTTAAGTGACGGCCCACACTGGTCAGCTGGGGTTGGGCCCATAGGACTAACTGATATCCTGTGGCCAGCTGAAAGAGAATAATTCCAATGGAGTTCCAAGCATAAAAGCTGATGCCCTGCAGGACACCCTCACACCCTCTCTAACTTGAGGAATCAAGTTAGGAAAGTGGCAGTTTGAGTGGAAGTGCCTACGTGGGGAAATGGGTTTCTAGGCTGATTTTTGAAGGAGAGAAACCTCTGAGGCAGACATACTCATTTTGTCATTATGATCTTTTCAGGGCAGTCGGTGCCGGTCGATGTAGGAATGAATGACTCCAGCTCACCAGAAACACTGCTGGCACATTTTAAGAACTGTTTTAAATTCTATCTTCAGGCTTAAACGAAACAAAAGGGTGCAAAGAAGAAAATAGACATCGTCCATGATTCTTTCACCCTCCCCCAAAAGAACCGTGGCTAACATTTAGGTCTATTTCTTTCCAGTTTTTTCTACTCAGCGTTGTTTTTATTTTTATTTTTTTGGAATGTTATTTTACTTCATCTTTTTTGGGGGGGCGGTGGGGAGAGGCAGAGAGAGAGAGAAAATCTCAAGCAGGCTCCCTGCTTAGCTGGGTCATGACCTAAGCTGAAATCAAGAGTTGGGCGCTCAATTGACTGAGCCACCCAGGCGCCCCTACTTTTGTTTTTAAAGAGAGACAAATATCTATCTATATGAGTTCACTTAATATTTTAAACATATGTCTCATTATCATTTAAAAAAATGCTACATAAATGTAAAGTGTAATGGCTGCACCGTATTCCATAATCCAAAGTTCTACCCCATGTTCTACAGCCCCCAAAATAGTCCTTTAAAGCAATGGTCTTTCTTAAACAGATTGTCTGGGAACCAATGCTTAGATCACTTCTCCCCGGATTCCTCACACACTTTCATAACATCTTCCCTGAGTCGTCCGTAGTGTGGGAGGATGGCAATAGTGAAAGGACGTTCTTCTTGCTTTCGTTTTTAATTTAAATATTTTAAATTAATTCTTATATATGGTAATATATGGTAATCTAACAAACACCCAGCAATATATGTATACATACATACATATATGTAAATATGTTGAATATATATATGTTGAAGAAAAGGTTCATTTCCCTGCCCCCAAATTCTCCTCTGCAGAGGTGACCTTGTTGTCAGTTTCTTGGGCACCCTTCCGAAGATGTCCTGTGCATGTGTAAACATGTCTGTAACAGTCATCCCCAATTTTGCTCACACAAATGACAGCATGAACCATACGCTGCTCTTGCCTTGCTTTGTGCCTTTCATATAGAGGGTGTGGCCTTGTGGCTACAGAATCTGGGAGCCAGATTTCCTGGGTTTAAATTCTAGCACTACCATCAATTAGCCACGTACCCTTGACCAAATTACCTAACCACCCGATGCTCCCGTTTCCTCGTGTGCAAAATGGGCATTTGCATGGGTGATATGGGTTGAATTGTGCCTCCCCAGAAAAGATATGTTGAAGTTCTAATCCTTAGTACCTCAGAATGTGACCTGATTGGGAAATAGGGTATTTTGAGAGGTTAATTAAGTTAAAATGAGGTCATGAGGGTGGGCCTTACTCTAAAAGGACTGATGATCTTATAAAAGAGGAAATTTGGACACAGATAGGCACACAGAGAGAAGGCCACGTGAAGATGATAGTGACGTGCCCAAAGCCAAGGACTGTCTGGGACCACCAGAAGCTGGAAGAGAATAGGAAGGACCCTTCCCTACAGGCCTCAGAGGGAGCAGGGCCCTGCAGACACCTTGCTTTCTGACTTCCACCTGCAGGATTGTGAGAAAATAAATTGCCATTGTTCCAGCCACCTAGTTTGTTGTACTTTGTTACAGTGGCTCTAGCAAACAAACTCACATGGATTAACTGAGTTAACATATACCCAGAATTTTAGACTATATCTGATAGTCATCAAATACTATAGAAGGGTTAGCTGCCATTATTACATAGATCTGCCTCATGCTTAAAAAATTTTTTTAATGTTTATTTATTTTTGAGAGAGAGAGAGAGAGAGAGAGAGCAAGTGGGGGAGGAGAAGAGAGTGAGGGAGACACAGAATCCGAAGCAGGCTCCAGGCTCCGAGCCGTCAGCACAGAGCCAGACATGGGGCTCAAACTCACAAACTGTGAGTTCATGACTTGGGCTGAAGTCGGATGCTTAACCGACTGAGCCACCCAGAGGCCCCTGCCTCATGCTTTTTAATGAATGCGTATTTTTTCCTGTGGTTTTGAAAAAATTTGTCATTTAAATATATATTATCAAGCCCATAGTATTGTTTTAAAAAATAGCACTTCAAGACTTATACTGAAAAATAACAGTACCTTTCTTCACCCACATTAAACCCACAGTCTCACTCCACAAAGGTAAACATTTCAGTCACCTGGATCTTCCTTCCGCTATCTATCCCCATATTTCTAAGTAATGTGCTTATACTGTTACTTCTTGATTTATCAGTTTGAGACTCTTCTGCCTTCCTGTTATGATAAATGAGGATTTTAATATATGACAACCTCTATCCCTACACACACACACACACACACACACACACACACACCCTCTCATAATATTCACAATATGATTATATAACCATTTTTAGTTATGTAATTGTTAAAATAGATTTTTTAATCTCTGAGACTGAATGGAGATACCAAAGATGAGAACAATGGGTACGAAAAGCCCCCACATTCTAAATAGATAGACAATTCATGCAAGGCTTGCAAATAGGGTGGCCCCAAAATGATTCTTCTAGCCTTACCCACTAACTAACTACCTGCAGTCTGAAGAATTCACTAAGGGATGGGGTGCCTGGCTGGCTCAGTCAGTAGAGCACACAACTCTTGAATTTGGGGTCATGAGTTCAAGCTCCATGTTGGGTGTAGAGATTACTCAAAATCTAAAAAAAAAAAAAAAAAAAAAAAAAAAGAAAGAAAGAATTAACTAGGGAGTTGAAGTGGCCTGTGTTGAGGATTGCTTTGGATAGAGTTAGCAGTGTTGTTTTCCACCACATCCCCAAGCCATGATGGGAGGACTCCTTCCACTCACCCTAAACTTAGCAAAGGGGATTTTAAGAGGACCCTCAGAGAGAATGATAGGTGTTCCCTGAAGTTTGAGGGGGCAGGTGCATACTTGGTGACTGACACTTGAAAAAAGCACAAAGGCCAGAAGCGGGCTGAAGTTCAGGACAAAGAGTCAAGTTTGGCCAACATTTCTGGGGATTAGTAGAGCAAGGATGTGGTTTTCTGCAGGCCAGATTGGATTCTGTGGAAAAGAGCTGCCAATAGGTGGCTCTCAAAAGTTCCCCACCCAACAGTATCACATGGAAGGATAAAAAAATGACTCCAACAAAGAGTGAACAACCAGAAGCCAAGTGCCAACTGGCGAACTGTCAGTGTGGTCAGTCAAATGAGGCACTTTCCAGCTAAAACACCCCCAGAGATGGAGGTGCTCCCATGAGTCAGCCTCCTTCAGACCTTGAAGGAGGGTACTCATGCCAGATGACAATCCTACAGGCCAAGAGCTTTCCTTCCCCTCCTTTCTAGCCTTTCCATGTCTACATCTAACCCTAGAGGAGCCAAGGGCAGCAGAGTGAGCCAGATGGAATGAAGAAATGTCAATCCTCTACCTAGGGTGGCCAGATTTAGCAAATAAAAGTACAGGATGCCCAATTAAATCTGAATTTGAGATAAAAATGTTTCTTTCTCTTTCTTTCTTTCTTTCTTTCTTTCTTTCTTTCTTTCTTTCTTTCTTTCTTTCTTTCTAGTATAAGTACAGCCTATGTAATATTTGGGACACAGTTCTCCTAAAAGTATCTGTTGCATTCTGGAATTTACATTTAGCTGGGCGTTTTGTGTTTGATTTGGCAGCCCTCCCCACCCTTCTTGCCCACTGCAAATTTCAAGCCTGCGTCAGCCCCAAGCTGTGGGAGAGGAGAAGTATAAACTGGATAAGAGCTTAGTGTTCTGATATAAGATTACATTGGACTTTGGATAACCTGAAAAAAATTGAGACTATTCGTTAATAACCTAAAAGTACTTAGAAAACTTACAGAAATTGTCTGATATTTCATCCATGGGGCTGAAAAACTGAGAAGGCAGAGGAGCCTTCCACGTCTGTCTTGTTCAACAAGCTCCTTACAGGTATATTCAGTTCAGCATTTAGGTTATTATTTTTATATAAATATTATTTGTTGCTGAGCCACGTTGTGAAGTACGATTGCATTTCTTTGACAACGTTCTAGTTTTTCTTTGAGTCAATAATTGCCTACTTAAAGCATTTTTCCGATTTGAAAGCCATTTGTTCCTTTCTCCGTGAACTGTATGCTGATGTCCTCTGTTGAACTGTTGAGCTTTCTCTTATTAATTTAGAAAAGTTATTTATTATTATTTAAGTAATAATTATAATTATTATAAAATTATAATTAAATTAAATTAAAATTATTATAGAGGTTATATTATTATTTATAGATTAATAAAATTAACCCCAAAGAATGCTCTTCTAAGGGGAAATTGGAAATGGCAGTAACAGAGGATGAGTGGAACTTTTCCAACATTTGTGTTGGGAAGCTTAGATTTTCACTATGCCCTGTTGTTAATATCTGGTCTTGCTCTTCCAAAACAGTTTTTCTCAAATCAATAGTGTCTTTAAATATTCCTTTAATGCTTACGTGCTCAATTCTTGGTTAAAATTTTCCCAAGGAGGATGTATATGATTAAGCCACAGCCTATCAGCATTTCTCCCCTTTAGACATGATCATTCATCCCTGGGATTTATTTCCAAGAAATTAACCCACAGCAGGAAAATAGCTGCAAATCACACCTCACAGAAATTCCAAGAAATTTCTCTTAAGATACTATTACTATGTGGCTGGAACACAGAACCCAAAGATTAAAATCTCAAATTTGTTCCTTCCTCTGTTCATGATTTCATGATTCTAATCTCATAACAACCCTCATTATTACTTTCAGTTTCTCATTAGGAAATCAGGACCTTGCTGAGATTTAGTCTCTGAGCTATCTTTGAAGTACTGGGAATTGCATGATAAGGTAAATGTTACATTCCTGACTACTGCCGCCGCATAGAAATTTCCATTGTAAATGGCTGCAAACCACTCAGCTAATTTTCACATGTAATTCTTTTCCAAGAACGCTTTTGTTCTTTAGGGAAATAAAACATTCCAAAAACAAATACGTTAAAATAGGAATACAAAAATGATTTTAGAAAACAATAGAGAGAAAAATTGCATTTCAGATTCGATGTCAATGAGCCCCACATTTATCAATAATTCCTCAGAAGAGCCCAGGATGAGCTCCATTTTCTTATTTTTATTTATAAATTCAATTTTAAGACTGCAAGGAGGCATGCTGATCCTCCTCTTTCTCTAATTAACTTATTTCTTTAGAATGAATGACACGGAGGAAGGGCTGGATTCCAGAATCCCTTGGCCCTGGAATAAAAAAAAAATCTTTGCATGTCTTGCAGATGCCAGCCCTGTTTAGTCTCAGCGATGCCATTCTTAGCATATGTCATATTCTGCATTCTTGTTCTGCTTTTCTCTCTTCAATGGGAAACTAGCTTCTTGGGAACCCCGCCTTAAAAATTGACAAATATTTCCTTACTTTGTCCCTCGGCAGCACACAAGTTCATCTGTCAGGTTTTGTGCTTATTTGACACAGTAACAAGATAAAAAATCCAATCATGCACAGATGAATCCGCCAATCAAACATAACGCAAGATAGCCAAAACATGGTAGAGAAAAAAACATGAGTGCTTGCTGAGGGACCATTATCTTCCTGGCACACGTTAGGTGCCTTTGTTTTTGCAGTTTTCTTGAACTCTTGCAATGGCTTCCTCAAAGTAGAGAAGAAATCTGAAGGCCAGAGAGTCAGCTACTTGCTGAATGCCTCCCCCTGGTAAATGTCAAGGTGTTCCCACTGCTCCCTGCCTCACACCCAACACTCCAGCCATGCTGAACTGTAGGCAGTTCCTAAGCTGGTAATCATTGTCCAATGTCTCTGGTTCGGGATACAAAATCACCGTAATAGGAACAACCCCGATGCAGAGTTTCATGAAATTGATGCAAGGGACGTAGGAGAAATGCTAGAATACAGGCAAACACTGATAAATAAGAGTCTTTCAGAGTGAGACCAGTTAACAATTAAAGAGGAAGAAATGGACATACTAGAAACATTTGAAAATCATAGATTAAGGGAGGCAGCTGAAAAAAAATGAAGGACTTCAACATAGTCCTCAAATGAGCTACCAGACATGTTTTGTTTTATTTTTTAAAGCATACTCTCAAGCCATAAATCAACTAATTTTGTTTATTCTAAAAATTAGGACTGACCACAGCTATTACCTAACTTACATCAAATATATATAACATAGATTGTATTTATAATTTTTCTTTTCACTTTTCAATATCAAATTCTAATCAGTTTTTCACCTATCTTTTTTTTTTTTAGTGTTTATTTATTTATTTTGAGAGAGAGAAAGAGACAGTACAAGCTGGAGAGGAGCAGAGAGAGAGAGTGAGAGAGAATCCCAAGCAGGTTCCACACTCAGTGTGAAGCTTAACACAGGGCTTGATCCCACAACCCTGGGATCATGACCTGAGCAGAAATCAGAAGTCAGATGTTCAACTGACTGAGCCACTCAGGCATCCCAATTTTTTCCCTATCTTACATGAAACTTTTGTGTTGGGTTCCATTCATATCTTCTGTAGACATTAACTATCTTTGTGAGACCTCCTGTGCTTTGTCTTGCTGTTCCATGCTCTGAGCCTTTGTCCATGGCGTTCTATCTGCCTGCTAGACCTTTCTCTGCTCTGTAGGGAAACGCTCTTCATTGCTCTCAACCCTTTTCAATGTCATCTCTTGTGTGAGAGTTTCCTCTAACCTTTCCTGCCCCATCAGCCAAATGAATGAATATAGGAAGAAACACACAACTTAACAGAAAAGGTAAATTACAAATGAAGTAATTATTTGGTGTCGGGAGATAGTTTTCCACGGTGGTTTAGGCAACAGATTTCCTGGATTGAAACCTGGGCACAGATAAAGAACATTTCTGCCATCATAGAAAGTTCTACTGGGAAGAACTGGAACATACTTGTGAAAACACAAGCAACAGATTAAAACAATAACAAAACACCAAAGACAGGAATTCTAGATTTCTTTTTAAGTAATGGTAGTATCACAGGAATGATTATGTGCTCTGGGACCATGTTGGAGGAGTCCTTACCAATGGGAGAGGCTGGATGTTTAAGCTAAGGTTTGAGTAGGAATTAACTAGGAATGTATGTTTAGGAGGGTGAGGGTGCTATGGATTGGTTTGGAAAGACAGTCCCAGGGATAGAGAACTCTGGACAGGGAGAACCTGAAGAGAGGGGGCACAGGACATCTTTGAAGTACACATATCCATCAGGCTCTAATTCTGCAAACAAATTCATGGCTGACATTGTACCTGTATTGAAAAATAAAAGAGGATGTCCTAAATGTGAATTAAGTGCCATAGGAAATAAACTCTCTTGGTTATACCAGGTCAGGATAATCAGAAAGGATGATGTGTCAGGAGGTTTCCTATTAATTCCTTATTTTCAGTATTTGTTCATTCCACACTTATCACATGTCAAATGGTGGTAAGAATTCTATTAAGAAACTCATTGAATGCCCCAAATAGACTAGAGATGTTACATAATGAATGGAAGTTCGTGATCTTTTTATCTTCAGAAGGCTTTTGTTCCAGCTAAACTCACATCTTATTGATGGACGTAGTAATGACGAGTAGAATATCATATTTGGTTTCCAGGGCAGTGTGTCTAAAATGTGGCATTTCAGAAGCCCTTGTAGTGTTTATTAAAAATGCATATTCCCTCTTTTCTTGCCATCAACAAGATGGGCAGAGGCAGAGGCTCAGGTCCTTTCAAGATTTGGCTTCACCTGTAGGGTGCTGGGGTGGCTCAGTCACTTAAGTGTCCGACTTCAGCTCAGGTCATGAAATCACGGTTCATGGGTTTGAGCCCTGCATCGGGCTCTCTACTGTCAGTGCAGAGCCTGCTTGGGAATCCTCTGTCCCCCTGTCTCTCTGCCCTGCCCCTGTCCTCTCTCTCTCAAAAATAAATAAACATTAAAAAAAAAAAAAGATTTGGCTTCACCTGTGATGCACCATCATGATTACTGGCGGTGAAATGGCCAGTAATACTACTTTCTAAGAGGTGCTGAGGACTGCCCTCTTCCGCTGTGTCCTGGCATGTGGAATTTGTGAAGCTGCCCATGTCTTAGCACCAAGGCCATCTCTGTGTGCTTGCATCCAACTATGAGTCTATGTATGTCAAATTGGTGGGGGTTCTTTGTAGCTGAACAACAACTTAACCTAATTAAGGTTCAAGACAACAAGAAACTAGGGGGATGGGCAGACCCTTGTAAAACTGACAGAGAGGGGGAACCTTGTAGAGTTGTGTGGTAAAGCACAAAGGTAGCAAAGAATTTCGAGGATGTTATGAAGAATGCTTCAAATGCAAAAACTAAACAAAGAAAACACTTGGCGCTGGCTTAAGAATATGTATATCTCAAGCCCACTATGAAGCTACTTGGAATTTTTCTGCTGGGATCTATGGAGCTAAAAAGTTCCCTGGGTGATTCTACTGCAGACCAAAGTTTGAGAACTTCCATCTATTGATGTGATTCTAAAGTGCTTAATGGCAGCCTGGAGCCACGCTGGCTAAATAACAACTGCCTGGAGATTTGTTTTTGTTTTTAATTATTAAGTTAATTCTATACTTTATGTGGAGTTCACTCATTTTTCCGACTCCAGGATCCTATCCAGGATACCACATTACATTTTGTCATTGCGTTTTACAGTCTCTTCTGGTCTGTGATAGCTTCTTCGAGTTTCCTTGTTTTGTCATGACCTTGATAGTTTTGAAGAGTCGTGGCCAGGTTATCTTGTAGAATGCTCAATTTGAGTTTGTCTAATGTTTTTCTCATGGTGAAACCAGGGTTATGGATTGGGGGAAGAATACCTCAGAGAAAGCATCCTTCTTATCACATCATATCAAAGATATATATCCTCAATAAGACTTATCACTGTTGACGCTAACCTTGATCACATGGCCAACATAGTGTTTGCCATGTTTCTCTACTGGAAGTTACTCTTCTACTCCAACACTGTAGTCTTTGGAATCGTAAAGCACAACCCACAATCAAGGGGGAGGTGGGAATTCAGCTTCACTTCCTGGAGCGGAGAGGATCTACATAAATTATTTGGAATTCCTGAAATCTTTTTGTAAGGGAGATGTATCTCTTCTTCCCTATTTATTTATTTATTTATTTATTTATTTATTTCATCATCTATGTTTACCAATATGGGCTCATAGATATTTATTGTATATTCTGGGTTATAATCTAATAGTATGTTATATATTTTATGCTCAAATTTTTCAGCTTTGGCCATTGGGAGCTTTTTCAGATTGACTCCTGTGTCCCTTTGACATAGCTCCATCCTTTTGTTTTTTGAGCATGTTTGTTTGTTTTTTATTTTTTTATTTTTTGATGTTTTATTTATTTTTGAGAGAGGGAGAGAGAGAGTATGAGTGGGGGAGGGGCAGAGAGAGAGGGAGACACAGAATCTGAAGCAGGCTCCAGGCTCTGAGCTGTCAGCACATAGCCCGACGTGGGGCTTGAGCTCGTGAACCATGACATCATGACTTGAGCCGAAGTCTGATGCTTAACCGACTGAGCCACCCAGGTGCCCCTGTTTTTTGAGCATCTTAATGAGATACTCCAAGTTCGTCTTGTGTATTCCCTGTCTCAACTCTAGAATCAGCTATTTCTCCCAGTAGAGTTTTTCAAAATATAAATTCCTGCCTCTCAACCTCAGTGACTAAAATCCAGTTGGTCTAGGGAGAGAGCCCAAGAATATGTTATATATTTTTTTAATGAAACAGAACATGCTTATACATTTTCATTCATGTGTTAAGATATCACTATGTTGAATTAGCAAGAGTGAAACACTGGGCCAAAGGGTATATGCCTATAACATTTTCATAGATTGACAAACTGCCATCCAAAAAGGTTATGGGGGGGCGCCTGGGTGGCGCAGTCGGTTAAGCGTCCGACTTCAGCCAGGTCACGATCTCGCGGTCCGTGAGTTCGAGCCCCGCGTCGGGCTCTGGGCTGATGGCTCAGAGCCTGGAGCCTGTTTCCGATTCTGTGTCTCCCTCTCTCTCTGCCCCTCCCCGTTCATGCTCTGTCTCTCTCTGTCCCAAAAATAAATAAACGTTGAAAAAAAAAAATTTTTAAAAAAAATAAAAAAAATAAAAAAAAACAAAAAGGTTATGGTAACATATATTCCCACCAACAATGTACGAGAATGTTCTTTCTTCACACTTGACAATGAAGTATACTGTTAAACATTTTTATCTTTGCCAGTCTGATAGGTGAAAAATGGTACCTCAATGTTCAAATGTTCACACTTTTTTTTTAAAATTTTTTTTAACGTTTCTTTTTTTTTTTTTTTCAACGTTTATTTATTTTTGGGACAGAGAGAGACAGAGCATGAACGGGGGAGGGGCAGAGAGAGAGGGAGACACAGAATCGGAAGCAGGCTCCAGGCTCTGAGCCATCAGCCCAGAGCCCGACGCGGGGCTCGAACTCACGGACCGCGAGATCGTGACCTGGCTGAAGTCGGACGCTTAACCGACTGCGCCACCCAGGCGCCCCTTTTTTTTAACGTTTCTATTTATTTTTGAAACAGAGAGAGACAGAGCATGAACAGGGGAGGGTCAGCAAGAGGGAGACACAGAATCTGAAACAGGCTCCAGGCTCTGAGCTGTCAGCACAGAGCCCGACGCAGGGCTTGAACTCACAGACCAGGAGATCATGACCTAAGCCGAAGTCGGCAGCTTAACCGACTGAGCCACCCAGGCGCCCCCAAATGTTCACACTTTAATTGTGACTGATATCAATTATATTTTCATGTTAATATTAGAATTTTTGTATGTGTATGATCTTCCTATTCATACCTTTTGTCCTTTTTTTCTGTTGTTATTAGTACTTTTCTTATGGATTTGCAAAGTTCTTTCTATATTAAGAAAATAAGGATACCTTTACTTTCTGTGTTGTATTTTTTTCAGCATACATATTTTTGTAGTTTCCTGGGTGATTCTGAGGACAGCCACATTGGAACAACTGCTAGCAAATAGTGTATATATATGTATATATGTATTACATATGTATACATATGTATATATGTATATATGTAGTATATATATATGTATATATATATATTTTGAGAGAGAGAGAGAGAGAAAGAGCATGAGTAGGGGAGGGGCAGAGAGACAGGGAGAGAGAGAATCCCAAGCAGGCTCCATGCTGTCAGCACAGAGCCCGACGTGGGGCTTGATCCCACAAACCATGAAATCATGACCTGAGCCGAAACCAAGAATAGGATGTTTAACTGACTGAGCCACCTAGGCTCAGTATATTAATTAGGGTGAATATATTCCATGTGTCAGCCACCTCCAGTCATACGAAAAGGTAACTACTGCCTAGCAGGTGTGGTTTCAGGGTAATGAATATCCCTGTTTGAAATCACCTCAGCTAGTGAGAGTAGGGATTCCCGGTATTAAATCCACCCTTTGAGGGGTAAGGCAGCAATTACCATGGAGATCAGCAGCACACTGACCCATTATTGTGCAATAGCAAGACCGCCCCTCCCCCTTCCTGGGATTGTCCCTAGGATTGGAAACAGTTCAGTCTAAGATAAGGGACACTCTTTTAGCGTATTACTCCAGGACATAACCGTGGCATTGTTAATCAGGCAGCATGAAAGTTCTGATTATCTTGTATACAAACTACCCTGAGGACAGAAGTCATGGAATGCCTCTTTTCCCCTTTTCCACCTTCCATTCCCCAGGTCCTGAAGCCTTGTGATATCAAGATGGAAAGAAAGAACCAAATGTGATATCAAGATGGAAAGAAAGAATCAAGACGGGGCCAAGTGGGAAAGGGGACAGGACAGGATGTCTGGAAGAAGAGGTTCTTCCTCCAAAGGGAGGGCACTGCCACCTGGGTGCCTGAGGGTCACAATGAGGTCCCTCTTTAGTGAGAGAGCCCCAAGAAGGGCAAGCTGGTGGAAATGAGCATGTGAGTCACTCCAGACTTGCTTTGTGGTCTCCAGAATGGATTAGAACTTCTGCTGAACGTAAAAGGGCTGTTTTTCACGTAACTTTGAACTCCGTGTCTGGCTAACCGTATCTGCACTTCCAAGTTTGTGTAGAGGAAGGCTGTGTGTTGAGGGCTCCATTTTGGGACTGGAACCAAGCTGATGAATTAGGGGCACCTCAGATGAAAAGCACAGACAGGTGTTTCTCAAAGTGTGGTCCCAGGACCAGTAGCATCAACAACTAGAACTCATGAGAAATGCAACATCTGGCACCCCATCCCAGACCTACCGAATCAAAAACCTTGGGGATGGGGCCTAAGAGACTCTGTTCTAATAAGCCTTTCAGATGATTCTAAAGCTAATGTTTGAGAACCACTGCTCTTGATAGGAACCACTGACATTCACCTTGGCATCCAAGTTAGCAGAATGGAGCCTGTAAGCAAAAAGAAGGCACCTTGCACAGTAGGGGCACCCAGGAGATTCTCTCTGGGTAGAGCCACGCAGTGTATAACTGCCATCTGGATCCTAAAACTTCTGGGTGTTTGTTGGAAATAGATATTTTCCCCAGAGAACTGGTGCCAGTGCCCTGTGCATTTCCCAGATGGGTTTCTAAACAAGAGCCTCCTTGGGGCGCCTGGGTGGCTTAGTAGGTTAAACATCCAACTTCAGCTCAGGTCATGATCTCACGGTTCATGAGTTCGAGCCTCGCGTCAGGCTCTGTGCTGACAGCTCAGAGCTTGGAGCCTGCTTCGGATTCTATGTCTCCGTCTCTCTCTCTGCCCCTCCCTTGTTGATGCTCTGTCTCTCTTCTCTTCTCTCTCTCTCTCTCTCTCTCTCTCTCAAAAGCAAATAAAAACATTAAAAAAAATGAATAAATAAAAAATAAAAATAAAATAAACAAGAGCCTCCCACAGGAGGTTCCAGGGGAGGCCCTGGGGAACCATGCCTTGTCTACAGGCAAGGAATTCTTATGTCTGCCCCCACCTGCAGAAGTGGGACTTTGAAGGAGAGCAGTAAGGCTGGGAGGCTCATTCTTCTGTTTCAACAAAAGCAGAGTGGGGGCTCATGCAGGTCACTTTGCCTCTCTGGATTTCAGAGTGGACAAACTGGGCTTTATTCATCCAACCCGAAAACGTCTGCCTTGGCAACATGAAAGAACGAGATTTTATGCATAGATCTTGATAGATTTTTCATGGCTCCGAAAGAATTCTGGGCCTGGATCATTTTTTCAGTTGTCTCTGTCAGCAAGTAACCTTAATGAGTACCAACTTGTGATTTATTGCCAAGTCACATTTTTTGCAAATATTTTCCTATAAAATATTTAAGGCTACATCTGACTTTGAGTCTTTGGAAGAGATTAAGTTTCCCCTAAACGTCTAATGCGTTCTCTCGTGTTTTGGCCACAGTACTGCCAGTGGGAACGCGACGGTCGGGAAGCGGCCCTCGGGACAGCTGGCAGCTTGTCACCCTCCCCTCAATGGACCTTCGCATCAACTGGAAAAGATGCAGCCTACCTAAAATTTTCAAACGATTTCTCAATTACATTCCTCTATTTTAACTCCTTTGCTGGGAGTCCAATTCAAAAATGCCAAATGCCTAAATGATTCTTTAAAATAAAATGTTCAGTTTCCAAAGACATCTTAGTCCCTGCCTGAGGTCAGAGGGCCAAAGGGGGCTGCGTGGACCCTGCATGGGGAGACTCTGTCTCGTCAGGGACACTGGGTGAAAGCCTGAGGCTTCCAGCAAGGGGCGAAAGAGGCTGGCCATACAGCAAGCTGGACACCGCATGGTCCTTGCGGGAACAGACATCGTGGTCCTTCCGCGAGACCAAACGGGGCTCTCTAAACTTCCGGTTTCAGGGTGAGAGAAGCTAATTCCAAGGCTGGGCTGCTGGCATTTACACTGGCATCACACTTCAGGATGCAAACTAAGAGCTCTGGAGAAGCTGGGCTTAATTTTTTAGGGTTTCAGCAGCTTTCACACACACACACACACACACACACACACACACACACACACACACACACACAGGCGTGCGCACGCTCCCTCTCTCTCTCTCTCCCCCTCCTTCCCAACTTTCTGCACAGAGAGCACTGTATTTATATTTTATTTTAACAAGTCTCTCTGGTCTCTTTACCACGCATTTCTAACAGCTGTTCTGGAGGTCAAAAAAAGCTAACCTCTGGATCCCCTGCAGTCGTGCAGGCTCAGCCGGAGGCCTACGGACCCTGTAACGTTATCTGCCCGGTTGTGTGTATGGACATTTCCCCGCCCAGAATCAAGAGGACACAGCTTTCATCAGAGGGTCCAAAAGGTCCATTGGTATTTATGTTGTTCAAATTTAAATGCCATGACACTGATTAATTTCTCTTGCCTGCAGGTGGACATTCCTCGAGGACCGAGTGAAGGTCATTTACCAGCACCTCCTCCCCCAACACGGCCCAGCACAACACACACATATACCCCGAATCAGACTCACAGCGATGCCTTTGTTTCTGAGAAGAATATTCTCCTTTAGAATAGAGTTCTTATACCTTCAGCCTCAATTCAGTTGTTAATATTTGTCCTTTAAGCCTTTTTTTTTTTTTTAATTAAAAGAGAAAAAACATTATAGATACAACTTAGGTCTTCTTGATTCCTGACCAAATTCCTCTTTATGAAAGTAACGACTACGATGAATTCAGCTTCTATCCCTTCAGCCCATTGTTTAAAGCTTATACAGGTATGTGTTCCTGAACAATCTATATATTGCTCTTATACATTTAAGTGGTAACATTCTGAATGCATTGTTCTGCAACTTGTTTTCTTCACTCAAAATTACACGTTTGGAGTCTATCCACAGTGATGTATAAAAACCTAGTTCACGCCTTTCCATTTGCTATTTTAATGTTTAAATGCACATTTCATGTATTCATCACTGATGGATGTTCAGGTTGCTTTAATTCCTGGATCTGATAAACATCTCCTTGAGCGAGTCTCCTTGTGCGAGCGTCTTCCTAGGGCAGAGACCTAGAAGCGGAACTGCTGGGCCATAGGGTATGTGCATCTTCATATTTAATAAATACAGCCAAATGGATCTCCAAAGTGGAGCAGATCAGTTTTCACTCCTCCAGCAGTATCTGAGATGACTCGAATATTTTCCACTGGGGCTCAGATGGGAACGTACCTGATGGGAGACCTCCTGTCTCCTCCCACTTTCTGTGTTCAGACAGCCCCTTCCCCAAGCACTGAGATGAGCGCCCTCCACAGAAAGGCTTGGGAGGAGAATCTCTCCTAAACTGTGTTCAATCCATAAGGCACTAGTAACATGCTGTGGCCTACACTGGGGTTGTGCCCCAGCCTAATTGTTAAGACTCTTAGCTTTTATTTCTCCTGATCTGATAAAAACAAGTGGAAGGGGCGCCTGGGTGGCGCAGTCGGTTAAGCGTCCGACTTCAGCCAGGTCACGATCTCGCGGTCCGTGAGTTCGAGCCCCGCGTCAGGCTCTGGGCTGATGGCTCAGAGCCTGGAGCCTGTTTCCGATTCTGTATCTCCCTCTCTCTCTGCCCCTCCCCCGTTCATGCTCTGTCTCTCTCTGTCCCAAAAATAAATAAACGTTGAAAAAAAAAAAAATTAAAAAAAAAAAAAAAAAACAAGTGGAAACTCTTCACCTGCTTATACCGGTGTTATAAACTGACCCCGCCCAGGGCCTTGATACTGACCAGGAAGGGGACGAGTAGCATCCTGGTTTGACCTTAGGTTAGCTGAGGTCAATACTGCTGCTTGGTTTGGCTTGTCCATTCATTGCACAAATATTTACTGAGCACCCGAGTAAGGGGGTACAAAGCTAAAGAGGACAATACTGTAGTTGCCATCTGTGGAGGGCATGCACCAGCCACTTGGGTTCTGATCTCATCCAGTCCTTCCAACATGCCTATAAAGTAGGTACTATTATTATCTCCATCTTACAGGGCAGGGGACTGAGGCTTTGAGTTCAGGGTGATCTGGTTTTCCCAGGCAGAGCTAAGATTCCAGCCCACATCTCTGTCTTCAGACACCACGTCTAAATAACTTACGTATTTTAATGGGAAATGACTGTGGGAAGGGGTAGGGGATGCACAAAGACACAAGGTGGGAAAGAGGAGAATGTGTAAAGGAAATTGTAGGAGTAGAGTAAGATATACAAACAGAAAAACAAGTTGGGGTTGGATCACACAGGGCCTTGAATGACAAGTAAGGGCATTTTAACATGATTCAGTGGAGAGGATGAGTCATAGCAGGCTTTGGAGCTGTGGAGTGATAATAATCAGAGTCAGAAGCAATAAAGAGAATGGAAATTGTGGGCAAGAGCAGGGAAACTCGAAGTCTAGCCAGTTGGTGAGGGAGGCAGTGAAGACCGACGCGCTCAACATCCATTCTAACCTGTACCATGAAGGCTGGCAAGCTGGAAACTATAATTCACACACTTCTTTGTAGCTGGACTTCTGGACAAAGATCCATTTTTCTGACAGTTGACGGTACAGAGGCAACACGGTGCTGGGATCGCTTGCTTCCTAATCTGAGGACCTTCTGTAGTGACAGGAGTCACTTGCCACTTTGTGACAGAGATAGTAGGATTCCAAGGGTTGTGGGTGGGTCTCGGAAGCTCTGTTTCAAATGCCCTCTCCAGATTTTTCAACAATTTGCTGGCGTTCCAAACCCGAGTTCTGATTAAACAAGCTCAAGTGGCTTCTAGTTTTGTAAAGGAACCCTAAAACAAGGAGGAAACAGAAGGAGTAAAGACTCCAGAGTGGTTGGAAGCAACAGTCCTGGAAATGAGGAAGAATGGGTGTGTACGTTTCAAAAGCAGAAATATGCAGGATGAGGCAGAATTCGGGATGGAGGGTGGAGGAAATTGTCAGTTGATGCTGAGGTCTTACCCAGCAATGGCAATGATGCAGGGAGTGATGAGGTCGTTAGTGGGCATAAACAACAGATTTTGAGAAGCTGGCTTTAATCTGGAACTTTGGGGAAGACCAAAATTTTGAGAAGGGGAAAGAAGAATCAGTTATGATGCAATTTCTTGTTTATAAGTCTCTTTCCATTGGAAGCTGGAGCCCCATGAGGTCAAAACCTTTGCTAGCTTACTCACCATCATGAACTCTAGGCCTGGTTCAGTGCTTGGCATATTGCAGATACTCAAGAAATCTTTGCTGAGCAATAAAGCTAGGTGTGCCAGGTGCAGGAAGAATTATGAAAGGAAACGCACTTTTAGAGCCAGAGGGTAGGAAATAATGTAGGAGGGATAAAAGAGGCAAAAGGTAAGAAAAAGGCTATTAGGTATGACAATTGGTGGTGGATAGCCAGGGCATTGTAAAAGCTTTTCTAAAAATAAGCTTTTAGATAATAAAAATAGATAATAGATAATAAGATATTTAGATAATAGAAAATAAGCTTTAAAAAATTTTTGAAGTAAAACACACATACAAAAAGCCTAAGTCATACGTGTGTGGCTTAACGAATTATCAGAGGTTATAATCACCTTCCTGATCAAAACCCAGAATATGCCCAGTTCATCCAAAGCCTCCCTCATAACATCTCTCAGTCATCCACACCCACTACTAAAATGAGTAAAGGAAACCACTATCCTGACTTCTAACATAATAGATTCACCCATTTTGAGCTTTATATAGAGTCTCGCACTGTATATTCAGTTCTGTCTGGCTTCTTTTGCTTAAAATTATGCTTGTGAAATTCATCCATGTTGTTGCATGAAAGTTTGTTCGTTTTCATTGCTGCATTCCACACATGTACCAAAATGTATTGATATGCTCTTTTGTGCATGGAAACTTAGCTTGCTTCCTGGTTTTGATTATTAGTAAAGTAGCTATGGACATTCTTAGATAAATACATTGGGAAACCTACATACATCTTTATATTGGGTACATATCGAAACGCAAAATTGCTGGAATATAGGGTGTGAATATATTCAACATTCATAGACGTCATCAAACAGTATTCTAAAGTGGATGAATTAATGTATACTCCATCCAACAACTATACTTTCTAATCGTTCTACATTTTCTCCAAAAAGAAGTGTATTTTCTCCACAAAGAAGTGCTTTTGGGTCTTACTTAGGAAATCTTACCCAATTGGGATAATGTGTCATGGGAGTTAGTCTCCTATTTTATCTTTTAGCAGATTTGTTGTTATGTTTTAATGTTTATTTATTTATTTTTCGTGGGGGGGAACAGAGAGAGAGAGCAAACACGCAGGGGAGGGACAAAGACAGAATCCCAAGCAGGCTCTACGTTGTCAGCGCAGAGCCCAACAAGGGGCTCAATCTCACCAACCGTGAGATCATGACCTGAGCCAAAATCAAGAGTCGGATGCTTAACTGATGCTTAACTGGGGAGCCACCCAAGCACCCCAGCAGATTTATTGTTTTATCTTCCACATTTAGATCTATAATGTGCTTAGAATTGATATTTATATATGCGGTGAGGTAGAAGGTCAAGATTACTATTTATTCCATTTGGACATCCAGTTGACCCAGAACCATTTATCTGAAAAGACTATCTTTTCCCCACTGTTCTGTCATATATTCTGTGTCTATATATGTGTGAGTTTGCTTATGGACTGTCTGTTCTAAAATTTGACCCTGCCATTTACCCAGATCCTATAACTTTTCCCTCTTTGTTCTTTATTCTTTGTTCCAAGAAGTAGAAATTAGCCATCAGCCATTTTTCCAATTTGCAGTGAATACTGAGATTCATAATACATATTGTACTGGATTGTTCTACTGGGAGCTGTTTCCTAGAATTCATTTCTCTGTGTGACTCTGGGTTGAGTGGGCCATAAGTGAAGTGGTATGAAATTTAGAAAGCAGAAATGAAGCAGGTACCATTACAGTCGAAAGGCGGTCATTGGTAAGAGGTGGTGAGAAATGGACAGACAGACATGCTGGCAAGTTCCAGTGTGCTTCATCCTTCCCGGTGCTGCCTCCAGCCCTCCTTCCCACCTGCTTGCTCTGCCAACAGCAACCCCAGGCCTGCCAGCAGATGCTATGAACATACAGAAGCAGCTATCATGAAGAGCCAACCATCCCCCTTAGACCTCTACCCCGGCCCCCGCCCCCCTCCCAATTCTATTCCAGTGGCTGGATTTGCCTGGCTTCCACATTTCCCAATAAGCCAGGGCTGGCTAGTGACTTTTCTCTGATTCTTCAACTCCCCTTTCCAGGCCTTTGCTCCCCCATTTCTTCCCCAAATTATGTAAGGTCCATTTCCTATAATACATTCCTTATCCCATAACTCATAGTAGTTCTGCTTCCCTGATCAGGTCCTGACTGATAGACACATGTTGAAATAATCAACACAGTGTAACAGTGGCAAGCCCTAAAACTGCACCATGGTAAACTTTCCAACAGATGAAAACTTGACGGAAGAACTGCATAATGGTATTCAGGGCTGACAACACTGGCAACATGATCACATTGCTGACTTTGACCTTCAGACCCTGAAGCTGGCAACTGTACCTCTTTGCTTGTCCCTCCTCCACTCATTTGTAAGCTTCCTTGCGTCATTCCCTTTCAATATGCCTACATCTTTCTTTCCCTCCAGACTGTAAATTCATTCAAGGCTTGCCTTATGCATCTGAGCACTCCTCCTTGCCTGAAGGGAAGTGTAAACCCAGTGCCACAAGAATGCGTGGAGGGAGGGAGCTAGACTGATTAGCTCAGGCTGGGAAAGCTCACAGAAGTCTCCACGGGGGTGCTGGCACTTGATTTGCACCTTCATGTCTGAACAGGACCTCAGTGACCAGGAAGTGAGGGAGCTAGTAAGAATAGGTGACATTTTCTTGTGAATCCTGTACCAAGGACTGTGCTAAGGACTTTACACATTAACTTACTCATCCTCACATTCCTTCTATGAAGCACGTGCTGTCATATTCCCATTTTATAGACGGAGAAACTGGGAATCAGAGTAACTAGAAAGCTAAACCATCACCATATTGCCCTACTAATTAATATCCTGACAAAAACTAGGGTGGCGGTTGATTTGTCTTAGAATTTAAGAAAAGCCTTTTCTTGGGGGTAGTAATTTTAAAACTTCAGTGTGTCCTTGAATATGTAAGGGAGGCCCAGAAAATGGGAAGAATTTGTGGGGAGTAGGGGTGATTTTTGTGTAGTTTTGTTTTCTCCTGAGAGAAACGAAAAGAAGCAAGGAGAAGGAAAGAAAATGGAGAGGAAGTGACATAACCTGGCCGAAGGCAGCAGAAATGACAGAGGGATGTTTTTAAGAACATGACCAAGGAGGCTATAAAGAATGGGTAAAGTAGGGGCGCCTAGGTGGCTCAGTCGGTTAAGCACCTGACCCTTGATTTCAGCTCACGTCATGACTTCATGGTTCTTGAGTCCCACGATGGGGTCTACACTGACAGAGATTCCCCCTCTTTCTCTGCCCCTCCCCTTGAGACACTCTCTCAGTCTCTCTCAAGACAAATAGGTAAAAAACAAAAAACAGACAAAAAAAGAATGAGTAAAAGCAACTTGTCTGATTTTCTGTGATACCCAGCCTTCCTTCTTCCTGAATTTTTAGCAAAAATCACAGTCTGCCATACACCCAAAGATATGGCCATGTGAGTTTATAGAAAATAAGGAAATAGCGGAGTCTCACATTTGGGTTACCCAAAGCAGCAAGATACAACCTAAGTTGAACTAATTCACAGGAACAGCAGGTCAGCACAAGAGGTAAGCCAGAACTTAGGTCCCCCCCAGAATGTGCTTAGAGAAGGCACCAGGCTTTCCAAAGTCTGTGGAATGGGGTACTTGAGACAATTCCTTCTGTGTCTTAAGGGCTAAGAAGGCTCCAGCTGACACGTCCACTATGTTAAGGAGCTAGGCAAGTGCACTGAAACTGAAGGCAGGAGATATTCACTGCACTTGGAGAAGAGCCTAGCAGTGGAGGGAGGGTGGGGCCAGAATGAACTGCTGTAGGGCTTGAGATGGGAAAAATATGGTTTCTTCTCATGGAATGCAACATCTATTTGGGGATCCTTGCAGATAAAAGTAAGGGAGGGTCATACAAGACAGTATCTCATTCACTGGGTGATGGACTTCTGTCAAAATCTATTCATCATTCAGTTATTTTGAAGGAACTTCAGCAGCAAAACTGTTGAAAACAGGCAAAAGGATGTCTTAAAACACTAATCTCAATGTGTGTACATAGCATGGACAGATGCACCAACCCTATGCCATTTTCCCCACATTCCCCCCAAATCCCACCCTGGGAACTGCCCCCTCTGCCTTCCTGACTCTTGATCCAAATTAGTAAGGGACAAGGAAATTCATGGCTTTGATCAGGGACTTCATTATTCCAAAGTATTTTTACCTTTGGGAATTTTCTAGAACTAGATCCCAATTAGTCTCTAAGTGTTAATAATCTCTTACGAATGCCCAAGTCAACAAATATTTATAGTGTCTAGACCGTGTCAGGCACTGGGGTTACAGGGAGAGTCAAGACCCTCCCTTGATGGGCATAGTGACTTATAAGAAAGAACCCAGGCATGAGTTTTAAATGTGTAATGACTTGGCCAAATAGAGTCTCAGAGGAATGTTCAACATTTGAACTTCATAATGCTCTCTCCTCCTATTAACCCTCTTTCCTTTGGAGACTTTCCTTGTCAAAGGGGTTTTCGTTAAATATTAAAATATCAGGGATGTTCTTTAAGAGATTTTTCAATAGGGCTTTATGTTTCTTGGAAGAAAAGAGATGTACAAATCCAGTAACTACATGAAACAGAATGACGGGGACTATAATGTTGACATCATGCCTGAAGCTGAGCGACATTAAATTTATTTTTCAGAGCTAATTAAGCCTGCAGCCCCTGAAATACCCCATCCCCAATCATTATAGAAGAGGGAAGCAAATGACTTGAAATAATGAAGAAAAAACAAAACAGCATCTTAGGATTTTGTCAAAAACACTAAATCCTCCAAAGACCCTTAAGAGCAAACTTAACTCCAAAGAGTTGGTACCCATCCTCTCGTCTGAAAGCTGTTTTCGGAAATTAGGACGGGCTTCGCCCCTCCCAGGTGAAGCCCTCTTCTGTGCATTGTGTTTGGTAACAACTGCAGGACAGGGCCCGCCTAATTGCTTCTTACAATTCCTTCCCCTTCCAAGCTCATGGAAATGTCATTGCTTTTCTCAAGGTTTCTGGTAATTCCCAGGGGGCTTCTGGCCTCTAGCATCCGCTTCTGTAACACAGGGTAAATCTGCAAATGGGCTTTATTGTCCTCAAGTGTGGTCCCTGCTTAGACTCCATCAACGGAGACCTGAAACTCTGCCCGTTTCATAACTGCCATTAAAAGCATCTCACACAAAGTGGTGTGTGTGTGTGTGTGTGTGTGTGTGTGTGTGTGTAGAAAAGTTTATTGGGGGAGCCTGGGTGGCTCTGTCAGTTAAGCATCTGACTCTTGATCTCAGCTCAGGTCACAATCTCATGTCGTGGATTTGAGCCCCACATCAGGCTCAGGGCTAGCTCAGAGCCTGCTTGGGATTCTGCCTCTCCTTCTCTCTGCCCCTCCCCTGCTTGCGCTCTCTCTCAAAATAAATAACAAAAAAAAAAAAAAAGAAAAGAAAAGAAAAGAAAAGAAAAGAAAAGAAAAGTTTATTGGCTTGGCAAAATAGGGGGGGTCAACATCAAACATATTAGCGAGATTGTGTTCTCACAAGTCTTTGCCAGGCTCATGCTCCCTCTCTTCACTTCCTTTTCTTTCCTTCTTCCCTTCACTTGACCTATAGTTCAAATTCTTCCCACTTGTTTATGTGGAGCAATCGTGCTCTCCTCAGCCCCTGCTCCTGAACCTTTGCATAGCTAACTTGACTTAAATCACCAGATTAAGTTCTTCGATGAAGGCCATCTTCTTCTCATGGAGTGTGGGAGTTTCCAATATGTCCACAGATTCTCTGATCCTTCTTTCAAAGGGTGACACCATATCCCCCTCTCCCTTAGCGTGGGCTGAATTTAGTGACTCAATTCCAACAAATACATGTGGCAGAAGTCATGTGTGACTTCCCAGGTGAGCACATAAAAGGCACTATGACTTTCTTCTCACAGCTCATGCACCCTGGGGCAAGCCAGCTGCTATGTCACCAGGACACTCGAGCAGGTCTGGAAACCTCTAGAAAGAAACTTCTTTCTTCTCTTTCTCCGTTGCTTATTATTCCCACCAAACATAGTTCTGGGTCAGAGTGTGAAGTGTGATGGGGGTGAGAGGAAGGTGTCAGGTCACAGCAGAGGAGTAGAAAGACAGGCAACACTGGGGTGACTGCGTGCAGTAGAGAAGGGCACAGGCTCCGGAGTCACAAAAACCTGGGTTTGAGTCCCACTCCACTTGTTATTACTATCCCGTCTAGGCTTCTGAAACTTCAGTTTGCTCATCTGTAAAATGGGGCATTATCTCCTTTGGAGAGATACTGTCAGGAGCAAGTGGACTAAGGCAGAGATAGGCTTAGTCCCAATGTAAGTACAGCACTCACTTAGCGATAGTAATTATTAAGATTATCACTGGTTGAGGGGCACCTGGGTGGCTCAGCCAGTTAAGCATCCGACTTCAGCTCAGATCATGATCTCTCGGTTTGAGGGTGTGAGCCCTGCATCCAGCTCTGTGCTGACAGCTCAGAGCCCGGAGCCTGTTTCGATTTCTGTGTCTCCCTCTCTCTTTGCCCCTCTCCTGCTCACACTCTGTCTCTCTCTCCTCCAAAAATAAATAAACTTAAAAAAAAAAAAAAAGAAAAGATGACCACTGGTTGAGTACCTACTGTGCGTCAGGCTCTGTGGTAGCTGCATTATGTATATTATCATATCATTTTTAATACTCACACAGCAACTCAGAAAGGTAGAGAGGTTGTAATAATGGCATAGCGTGCCCCCCAACAGATATGTCCAAATCATAGTCCCAAGTACCCGTAAATGTGAACTTATTCGGAAACAGGGTCTTTGCAGATGTAATCCAAGTTAAGGATCTCGGGATGAGATCATTCTGGATTTAGAGTAGGCCCTAAACTGGAAGACTTGGTGACCTCAGAAGAGAAAGGAGGACGTGAGACAGGAGACACGGGAAAGGCCCCATGAAGCTGGAGGCAGACAATGGGAGTTATGTTGCCACCAACCAAGGAAGATCAGAGCTGGAAGGATTCTCCTCTAGAGACTTTGGAGGGGATGGCCTTGCTGACACCTCAATTCTTCTTGCCTCTGAAATTATGAAAAGAATCGATTTCCATTGTTTCAAGCCACTGTGTTTGTGGCCATTTGTCACAACAGCCCTAGGAAACTAATTCGTAGGCTCTTATCCCCACTTTACAGGGAAGGAAACGAAAGTGAACTAACTTGCTTGGGGTCTCTTTTTATGCAAAGCACCGATTCGTGCTACACAAACATAAAGCTACTGAGTGCCCACAAGAGAAATGATCAGGATCCAAAACAGGAAAATTAGGACGAATGCGTAGCTCCAGGTGTCTGCTGGAGAAAGGGAAAATGAGCGCACATCATTTCACTTAATGTGCAACTTCGTGCAAATACCGGAGCTTACTTAATTAGGCCAGGAGAAACCCTCTTGGAAGGGAACAGCCAGCAAAATAGAACTCAGGGTAACATGTAGAACAGCTCAGTGCAACTCTGTGGAAGAGACCAGAAACAGCCAGAACCAGCCAGAACTAGCCCTGAGGACCCATGACTTACACTCCAGGGAGACGCTGAGCAGATTAAATTAATAGAGCAATTAGGGGGCAGGAAGCAGGCTAAGCCTCTTAAAATCTAGGAATCGAAGGGGAAGTTTTCAGAACAATTTGGTTTGTAAAAAGGAATCGAGTCTTACGCTTTAATTTCTCTCTCTTTTTTTTTTTTAAGATGCTGAAATGGCAAGTCCGAAGAGCAAGAAGTCATTACAGATTTCTTATGAAATGCAAACAGTGGGGAACCATTAATTTTAAAGGTCTACCCATCTCCCAAGGAGCCAAGAAGCCAGGCCTAGTCTTGAGGGTTTAATCTACGTACACACAGGGGAAAGATCTCTCCTAACCTACACCACTCACTGTCCTCCCAAGAGGCTTCACGCGCCTTTCTTTTGAAAACTCGCATTTTCCATAGTTGCAAAAATAACAAATGCTCAGTGTACAAAACTAGGAATACTTGAAAAAGCACAAAGAAAATGAAAAAATAAACACCGTAATCCCACCTCCCACGTGTTGAAATATTTTCCTCTGATATTTTAGATGTAGCTAACACACACCTCACTTGAAAACAAATTGATTATAGCGGCCACTCCCGCGTGTTCACGGGAGGGGTAGGTGATGCATAAAACATATCTGTGGAGAAAAAATATATATAAAATAACTAACATTTAACAGTATTAACTTGGTGCCAAGCATCCTGGGCACTCCTTACATATTAACTCGAGGAAACTTTTGCCTACCACCAAATCCAAAGATATTCTTCTGCATTTAACTCATTTAATACTCAGCACCCTTTTGTTACTGTCATATTTATTTGGTAGATAGGGAAACGGAGGCACATGAAAAACCGTGCCCCAAATCACACTGCCTGTTGTGGTGAGCGGGGATTTGTTCCAGTCTCTGCGGGAAGCAAGAACTCAGGTGCCCACCTGCGCCCACACGGCTCACTGCTTCCCTTTTAGAGACTAGCGGAGGGGAGGGACTCACGGTTCACTTTCCTCTGGTTGGTCGGTTCTGGCCCAGAGTGACCGCTGCTAGAGTCACCAAGGAGTTCTGGGCTGTAGTCTTGCGGTGGAGAGCACGAGATAAACACGGGGTGGGGGAAACTGACGCGAGGGGAGCCTAGAAAGAGGGCCTGCTCGGGCCTGGCGTCCGGCCTCAGGCTGGGCCCGTGGCCACACCCACGCAGGCCGCCCACGGCCACGCCCACCACCCGTGCAGCCAGGCCCGCGCCCACTGCGGGCAGAGCCTGAGAGGCAGGGGCGCCTGACGTGCTGCTGACATCAGGGAAGGTAGCCACCTAGTGCTCTGAACCTTCAGAAAAAGTCCACCACCCACACATTTGCCTTGTGCACGTGGTTTTGGAGAAATCCCAAATGTCTCCAATTCCAGAGAAGAGGCCGAGTCCCACGTCTGAGCTGGGGCAGTGAAAGGGGAAAAGAAACCTGAGTGGGCGGAGAGTCTGGAGAAAGTTGTGAGCCGCTGGGAATCCGGATAAATCTTGAGTAAGGACATCGTATATTGAACTTCACGTAAACGTGAACTAGAAGATGCAACCTATTCTATTTCAAGCCCAAAGGACTGAAGTCCACATCTGGAAGAAATATACATTCATGCATGCATATACATATGCATGTATGGTTTCTATCATATGTATGTGTTATGTTATATATAATATACATGACATAAAACATGTACAATTAGATATGTAGATCATTCTTTACAAAAGTGACATCATATCTAATGTAACAAATCTAAATAATATACAGTACATATTATATAAATGTGACATGATTACATTATATAACATGTTATATAACATACACGTGCGACAAAATAAGCATATTTTATATATAAGATATACAAGCACATATAGATACGTTTTTATTAAAATGTAATATGTATCGTTTTAATTTTCTGCCTCATTAATTTTTTTCTTTATAGAAATGGGACATTATTATATATACAGTTTCGTGGGGTTTTTTGCTTAGGAATATACTGTGACTATTTTATCCTTTCGGTAATATTCTTTTACAATATGATTGTTAATTTATTTTTATGTTCTATGTGGAGGGACCATAATTTGCTTAACCAATCTCCTCTTTTGGTTATTTGGGCTGTTTTGAGTTTCTGTTATTATAACTAATTCTGCTAATGAACTTTCTTATAAATAGGTATTTGATCTGACACGTACAGCCAGCACAAGTTAAAGCTTGACAGGAAACAGGTGGCACACTAAAACTGGGTAATTGAGGGACGTCTGATGGTACAGTGCCCAGAGATTACCCCTGGGCTTGAGGGGCAGAGAGGAAGCAGTTACCAGAAGCTAGAGAGGGTAGCTTATGGGAAGGGTCACCTGATAGGATCCTTTCAGTGCAAAGATACAGCAAATCCAGGCAGCAGAGGAAGATGCTTCCCAGGTCCTTCCCCTGATTCTCATTAGCAGGGCCCAGCCAGAGGCCAGAGCCCTGGGTCACACTTGGTCAGCCCCCAGAGGCACAGAAAGATGCAGTAGGGTAGAGAGTGGACCTGGAGAGGCAAACAGAGGTTAGCGTGCTGTGAAGAAATGTGTTAATAACTTCAACTCCGACTGCAGTGTGAGAGAGCACCTATTTTTTAGAATACCCATATAATACTGGGCATTACCACTTTTAGGAAGCTGTGTAATGATTCTCAACAATCAGGTCCAAATCCCTGGACCCTCTAAGTGTTACCATGTACTGAAGAAAGATCTTTGCCGATGTGATTAAGGATCTTGTGCTGGAGAGATTATCCAAGTAGGTACTACATGCAATCACAAAGTATCCTTATAACAGAGAGGCAGAGGGAGAGTTGACCCAGGAGAAGGCAATATGACACAGAGCAGAGAATGGAGTCATGGGGCCACAAGCCAAGAAATGCCACCAGCTGCCAGAAAGTCTGCCTTTGAACCCAATTTCAACTCTTATAAGCTGTGTGACCTTGGACAAGTTCCTTCACCTCTTTAAGCTTCAGTTACCCATTTGCAAGGTGACAATAATACCTCCTACCTAACAGCGTTAACAGGATTAGATGCAACAAAGTCAATGTATTCAATGCAGTACCCGGACTCCCCCTCTTCGCTGAGCTAGCAGGGGTCAGCCAATTTCTCTCTAAAGGACCAAACTATAGATATTTTAGGCGTTGAAGGCCACAGTGTGCGTTGCTGTTACTCAACTCAGTCCCAAAGGAGTCGTAGACAATTCATGAACGAATGGGCAAGGCTGTGCTAATAAAACTTTACCTATAAAAGCAGGCAGTGGGCAGGATTTGGCCCACAAGCTATAGTCTGTCAATCTTTTATCTAAATGAGAGAGGAGTCCATAAACTATGGCCCATGGGTCAAATCTTGACCGCTTCCTGTTTTTGTAACTTGTGAACGAAGGATAATTTGAACGTGTTTTTAAATGGTTGGAAAACAAAGAGGAGAAGAATATCTTATGATACATGAAAATCATAGGGAATTCAAATTTCAGTGTCCATAAATTCAGTTTTATTGGAACACATTTTTTTTTTGTTTATGTTTCAGCTATGGCCGCTCTCATGTTGCAAAGGCAGGGTTGAAAAGATGCAACAGAGACTGCGTTGCGTGAGGCACCCTCACCGATCTGCACTGTGGCTCAGTGGCTGTTGTGTGATAGAGGTGGGCTGGCCTGTGTTCCTGGTTCCTGGAAGTTACCCTGTAAATTCTTGGAATTTTCCAAGTGATAGGAGCGTCTTTGTCATTCATGGTGTAGCCTGGTAGTTTATGCTAGAGAGGTGACACGTGGTCCTCCCTGGGTAGTTTGTGCTAATGAGATGATACAGATTGGGGACAGGCCACACCATGTGATTAGAACCTTTTGAGGAACTCGATACCAGTTTGACCTCTGGAGAAGGAAGTGGGGCTGGAGCTTGAATTAATTTGCTTGGCCATTGATTCAATCGTGTCTGTGTAATGAAATGCCATTAAAAACTCTAGACACGAACCTTAGATGGGCTTCCCTGGTTGCTGAAACACATTGAAATGCTGGGAGACTGACACGTCCTAAGAACATGGACGGCTTCACGTTTGGGAATGGGAAAACTTCCTCCTGTGCGCCTTTGCATTCTGCTGGTCCTGATTTGTATCCTTTATAAGAAAACAGTCATCGTAAGTATAGCACTTTGCTGAGTTCTGTGAGTTATTCTAGTGAATTTTTGAACCTGAGGGGATAGAGAGAGCTCCTAAATTTATAGCCGGCTGGTCAGAAGTGCGGATGACCTGGAAACCCCAGGGCTTGAGACGGGTGTCTGAAGTGAGAAGAATCTTGTGGAGAACTACGCTCTTGTGAAATGTGACACAACTCCAGGTAGTCTGACTCAGAAGTGCATGGCAATGGTGCACGACAAAATGCAGTGGCATGGTTATGACTCAACAGCATTTTCAGAGTCAATCACATCGCAGTGTGGTGGCATTAAATGTATTTTGTTATTTTATGCATATATAATATGTGCATATATGTGTATACCAGTCATGTCAAAATAAACAACAAAAAAAGGACCATCTGAGTGGCTCAGTTGGTTGAGCGTTGGACTCTGGATTTCAGCTCAGGTCATGATCTCAAGGTTTGTGAGTTCGAGCGCTTGGCACCCACCTCCATCCCCCCACCACCACCACCCTCGCCGAGTCAGGCTTTGCTAACAGCACGGAGCCTGCTTGGGATTCTCTCTCCCATTCTCTCTACCCTCCCCTCTCCCCGCAAATACATAAATAAAATTAAAAAATTTTTTTAAAATAAACAAAAAAAAGAAAAGTAGACTTGGAATGTCACGTTTGAAGTACAGTGGAGTGTGGGTTATTGCTGAATCTGATGGCAAAGAAGAGGATCACACCGTAGCTGTGCTAAAAGAATATAGTACATACCAGCATTGCTAGATGAAGCACGCATCACAGCGCTCCCAACTCACAGGAAAGCAACAATCAGAAAAGTCAGGAAATTTAAAATGGCATATCTCATGATAGGAAAATTTCGTCGCAGACATAAAACATGAAAACAGACCCACAACCAAAGTGGCTCATTTTTGAGTGGCCCATTGTTAGCCAAACAAGGAAAGACAACTATCGATAATGAGTTGATTAAATAACGTTTGGTCACAACCACTGCAGAAATATGTCCAGAGAAAAGAAATGTGTTTGTTCGATTTTCTACAACTGCTTAGAGAATTGAGGACTTTGGGGTGACATAAATAGTCAATTAAAAAACAAAGCAAATAATGGTGAGTGGTTTTCTACGGCTCTTGATGAGTTGATGTTACTGATACTAGTCAATTGTTTATTTGAGAAGTCAGTGCCAAGTTTGAAAGGGTTGAGGAAATAGCCTCTGTGAATAGTCTGCCTGGAACACCTAGAGTGGAGAATATTTTCAAAGAAGTTAAGAAAATCAATTCAGTACAACCTGAAGTGGAATCTGCTAAGATGTGTCACAACTGAAAATAGGTATGGGGCAGAAAGAGAAAGTATTTGTTGGGAAATTTACAAAGCTTGTGGAAATGTAGGATATTTAAAAATCTGCGGTTATTCATTGTATCATTCATCAGTTGGAACTTGGCAGAAAAAAATTCAATCTATCCTGTGGGATTGAAACAGTATGTCATTTTTTGTGGACTTAATCATTGTCAGTTCTGTGGATTTTTGTCACAAATAGAAGTCAAACACCCTGACTTTCACCACTACACTGCAGTTCTGGGACTTAGCACAGGTGAAGATTTATAGCAATTTTTGAACGTTGGGCCTGAGATTCACATTTTTCTGAATGAGAAGCATTTCCCTTCAATATTTATTTGTTTGTTTATTTACTTAGCGCTCGTTATTATCGAACACCGAATGAGTGGCTTTGAAAACGATCTTCTGCTGCAGGCTTGATAATGCCTCTTGAGGAATTCAATATAAAATGAAAAGAGAAAACTGTGTATGTATCAGACTTACATACTGCAGCAATGTCATTTTGGTAATACCTAATGTTGCTTGAATCACAAGTAGTACCAACCTGCTTTATATACTTTCCGTGCTTTCGAAAGCTAAAATAAAGCGGGAGATTTCCCATTGCCGCGTACGTTTTCAGGGGAAATACTTTCAGAGCTCAAACCATAGTTCTAGCAGCATTTTTTGAGCCCCCATGGAAGTGCAAAGGGAATTTCAGTATTAAAATCCAATTGCCTGCAATTGAGGGGCTTCCACATAACCTTCAGTTGGAAGTGATTATTGCATTGTAATGAGTTGCAAACAGGCCAATAAGAAGAGAATGCAGAATTCTAATAATGCCTCCCAAGCAATGAAGACGCTCAGTTAAAATTATGTTCGTGGGTTGATAGTGGTACTCGACAGTGCCCAGCTGTGTGAAAAGACATTTTCAAAGATGAAATATATGTGGGGAGCCTGGGTGGCTCAGTCGCTCAAGCAACCAACTTCAGCTCATGTCATGATTTCATGGTCCGTGAGTTCGAGCCCCACATCGGGCTCTGTGCTAACAGCTCGGAGCCTGAAGCCTGCTTCAGATTCTGTGTCTCCCTCTCTCTCTCTCTGCCCCTTCCCCATTCACGCTTTGTCTCTCTCTCTCTCTCTCAAAAATAAACATTTAAAAAAATTTTTTAAAAAGATGAAATACATTAAATTTCATTACAGATTAGTATCAACAGATGAACATTTGCAATGGATTTTGACGAGTGCTAGTAGGAATACTAAGTTTGAGCCCTAATTAAGCAAAAGATGAGTTCTGAAAAAAGAATTGCATTCTTAGGATTAGTAGACCTACATGACAGAAAATTATCTGTAATTGCTATTTGTAATTATTTGCATTGTTATTGTTGTTGTTAGATTTTGAATTTCATCAGTAAGGATTTTACGGCAAATTGTATTCTCTCTTGTTGTATAAGTACCTACATAAGTACCTACATAACATCCTCAGTTTTAGCTCTCGTCCTATACAGCCTGCAATATCTTCCATCTAATCCTTGAAGGAAGAATCTGCTGAGCCTAGATCTGGAGGATGTCTCCCAAAATGTTAAGAGTGAGTTTTCCTGAGTATTTACATTATGAATATTTTAATTTACTTTTCACCCCTGCTATCTGTATGTTCTCATTTTATTGGTAATGAACACATATTAACTATGTAACGAAGAAAATAAGCTATTTATAAAATCAGTTCTCTAAAGAGAAACTATTCCTCCAGTGATGTTGATAAATGTCCCCCTGGTGGAAGTGCTCTGTTGCATTCTTGCTTGGGAAGTAGGCTCACTCTATGGAATTCATTCTTTCTCCTTAGGAGTGGAAAACTGCACTGACACTGAAGCCTTTCTATGAAGAGAAGCCCTTGTGTTTTGCTCAGAACCGCATCGGAGCAGAGACTTTCTAGGAGAACACTTTCATCAGCCCCAAGTTTGAATCGGACTTTTCTGAAGTCCCACTCTGCCTTGTGGGGACAGGCAGAATGGGTGGCCTCCAGGGTGACCTCCAGCCACAAAGTGTGACAGCCTGCCCCCTGAAAGTGCTCGAGAGCAGATGGCACATTTGATTGGAAGTGACTATCCCAAGACTGGGTCCATGATCACAGTTTAGAGGAGATCCAGGCAGCTGAAAAAAAGATGAAAAGTGAACTCTGTCCTCTTTGTCCAGTAATGGTCTGCACCAGTGGCGGTCTGGCAAACCTTTTACCTGTTTTCAAAGAAACTTTACACTGAATTCCTATATATATATATATATATATATATATCCAGTTTTAAATCTGTATTAATTTATTTTATAATTTCCAGTGGCAATATTTACTGCTTATAGTAATCAAACAACAAGGGAAATGGGTTGTTTGGTTAAAAGTTCAAATTGAAATTAGGTTTAGATTATGTTCGGATTATGTGTCTGTCGCATGGAATCAATAAAACCCTGAATCTCACTTGTGTGTGATTGCAAAGGGTAACAGCTTCTAACGGCCTTCTCTGCAACCTCAGGGTACTCTCCAATTAAACTCTCCAAAAGCTTGAAAGAAGAGTAATAGAGACTTTTTGTCTCCAAAACTGAATCACTAGCGTTCTCTTCTAACTGCTAATCTTCCTTATCGTGGGTATAAAAGGCAATCGAGTATCATCCAAAACGATGACAAACATCAAAATGATTAATACGTGTTCATTACCGGAGTATCAATTATTACACAACTCACTACGATGTTGGGTTCGGTTTGAAGGGAATAGAGATGAACAGATGTGAATATTTTTCAGAAATGAGGATAAAGCTATGATCTTCCTAATCAATACAGTTACAGGAAGGTCATAGGAGCATATCGTACATACTCAGTGAGCATGTGCTAATGGAATGAATACATGAATGAAACTCTCTGCAGAGGGGTTAGTCTGGCGGCACAAGTTTGTGCTGTGGTAGCATCCACCATGTTGCAATCGGACACGGAAAGTCAGAGTACGTGTTTGTGTTTGTTTATTAGAGCTTTTAGAGACACCGTAGTGAAGAAGCTACAAAGAAAGGCTCTGGAGGCAGAGTCCCTAACTTCGAATCCCAGCTCTGTCATTTACTAGCAACGTGGCCTTGGGAAAAACTACGTAGCTTCTTTGTGCCCTGGTTTTCTCATCTGTAAAATGAGTGTAATAATAGCACCCACTTCATAGGGTAGTTGTAAAGATTAAATGAACGATTCATGTAAAGAACTTGGTGGAGTTTTGCTATTTGAAGCGAATAATTAAAATATACTAAAGAAATGTACATTGAAAGCAAACGATTCTTTTAAAATTTATCTAGGGGCGCCTGGGTGGCGCAGTCGGTTAAGCGTCCGACTTCAGCCAGGTCACGATCTCGCGGTCCGTGAGTTCGAGCCCCGCGTCGGGCTCTGGGCTGATGGCTCAGAGCCTGGAGCCTGTTTCCGATTCTGTGTCTCCCTCTCTCTCTGCCCCTCCCCCGTTCATGCTCTGTCTCTCTCTGTCCCAAAAATAAATAAAACGTTGAAAAAAAAATTTTTTTTAAATTTATCTTAAGTAATCTCTACACCCAACGTGGAACTCGACCTTACAACCCCGAGATCAAGGGTTGCATGCTCTACTGACGCGGCCAGCTGGGCACCCCAAAGGCAACTGTTTATAGAATTCTCCAAGGAGCTGTAAGACTTCAGGGAACATAGCTTGGAAAACAGTAGTTCGAGGTGAAAAGGGGCATGTGTTTGTGCATCTCAAAGCAAAACGACCTCCTCCTCTCAGTCCAGTTGCTCAGTTTACCCCAGAGGAACCCTCTGGTGGGTTTCCATACGCCTACTTTGACCTACTTCCCAAATCTTCATTTCTATCCTGTGCATAACCAAGTTTCCTCCGTTAGAAGGGTGGTGTAATAGTTTCCTAGGGCTGCCCTAACAAATTAGCACAAAGTGGATGGCTTAAAACAACCAAAATTTATCCTTTCACAGTTCTGGAAACTAGAAGTCTGAAATCAAGGTTTTGACAGGGCTGTGCTTCCTCTGAAAGCTGAAGGGGAATCCCTCCCTGCCTCTTCCGGCTTCTGGAGCTTTACCAGCCATACCTGTCAGTCCTTGGTTTGTAGATGCGACGCTCCAGTCTTCACATTGTCTTCCGTGTCCACATTTCCCCTTTACAAGGTCACCGGTGAGATTGGATTCTGGCCCACCCTCATGACCTCATTTTAACTTCATTACCTCTGTAAAGACCCTATCACCAATTAAGGTTAGAAGCCCCGGGGGTAGGACTTCAACATATCTTTTTTTAGGGGAGACACAATTCAACCCATAACAGATGGCAGTGAAGACTGTCCAAGCTGCTAAGGTTTGAGCAACTGCTAAGCCGCCTAGGTGTCCCGGAGGGACTGAAGAGACCTCAGGGATGTGGATGCGGTAGAGTCTGTACCGGGTTGGAGAAGGAACCTAGCATGAGTTCAGTGCTGTTATGCGCACAGTGCCATAGAAAGCATGTTGCCACCATCGCCCGTTGAATCCACACCATCCCCTTGTGATGTAGGTGTTACTGTGACCATTTTACAGATGAGAAAACTGAGGCCTGGTGAGGCCAATAGACCAGGACTTGATCAATTTGGGATTCTAGCTGTGGTCTACCAGAGAGAGCGGGCTTTGCTGCTTGTGCTCGTGACTGCGTCATTTCCATTCCTCCTTTATTTCTGGACTGTGGGTGTGTTTAGAATCTAGTCAATGATTACAGAGACAGTGTCCTCTCTCAGTTTTAGACATGACTCATTGAGTCACATCCTTTATCTGGATTTACCCATGAGCATCATTTGAAAGAAGAAGTGAAACATCTTGCTCTTTTTCTCAAAGGTGCCGCAGCTCTGACTTTTACAACTAGGCGCTGAATCGAAACGCTGATTTTCAAGTGCCCAGCATGTGCTGAAAGACATTTTTAATGGAAGAATAACCTGAAACCTCGTGTCACTGAAACACGTTCAGAGATGGTACCAAGAATCATTACCCCCACGCCAGGCCCCAAGTCTAAACACGCATATATACTTTCTCATTTAACCATCAGGAAATGCCCAATGACGTCGGTATTCTAGCTCCACTTCCAGATGAAAAATTGGAGGCCCACGCTCTAATTGAAACTCTTTTAAGTGGGAGAGTCAGGGTTTGTTTGGTTTGAAAACCCAGGCTCTGAATCATGACTGCCCCCCAGTTACACAACACACGGGCCTCCCCTCCCCCGCCCACCACGCACACACCCCCCCATCACCACCGACAACAAATAAACCCTCAGCCGCGGTCAAGGTTAGGGAGACGCAGAGATCTTCACCTTGAGAGTGTTCAAGTGTTCATGCCCTGCTCTCCAGCACCGTTGAGAGGGGGCCTTACCCCCCACCCACATCGTACTGTAAGAAAGGCTCATGCACCCAGGGGCCCTCTCTCCCTGCTGGAGCAGGTGGCTATTTCGCATTGAATGTCAAAGTACACAGACTGAGGTTCCTCTTCACGCTGCGTTTCCTTTGTCTCCCACACCCACACCCACCCTCTCACTTTGTACTTATTAACGCTGCAGGCTTACCCGGCACCTTTTATTTTTAGGATCTCAAAATGTGGAAACAAGACATTTTTATTATTTTCCTGTGCTCGTGACTAGGGAAATCAGAATCACAAAGACCGTTACGATCGTGATGACTTGGACGGTTACGCAACAAATCATACAAGATAAAAAGCATCGGAGGTGGGGGGGCCTGCCGGGCGCCAGCGGCGGGGACAGGGATCTGGCTCAGAACGGGGAGCAGAGCAGCCACACCGCTGCTGCTAAACCCGGGAGTCCGGGCTTGCCAACGCGCGTGCAAGCGGTTTCTTCCTTCCAGGACCCTGGCCGCCGCTGCTGCAAGGGGCGTTATTGACAGGCAGGGAGGCCGACAGCCCGGCCGCCTCCAAGTGAGGCGCCCCCGCGTTAGCCATTTTACCCGTGATTTAAAATTCATTTCCAATACTAGGAATAGCAGTTTGTCACTTTCTCTGTTGTTTTTTTCCACAGACATATTAATATGGATGCGGCTGGCAGGTTCCAAGCTCTGAATTGTGCTCATTAAGTCACAGCTGGCTGGGAATACGTGTCAATCTATGCCTTTATTTCTCAAGCTGGTTTCGTAATGAAATTAAAATGGACTCCTCCAGACAGCCCCTTCCCAGCAAGCAAAGCAGCCTTACCCTCTGGGGAGTGGAGACCGTGTTCCGATGATGCTCTTTCCTCGGAAGGAACGCATATATAATTTCAGTAATTAAAACATTTAATTGGATGATTACCCTCACAAAAAGGAGCCACTTGAATGAACCCTGGTGGGGGACCATTGCATCCAGCTGTTACAGCCGGGGTTTTCTGGGAGGAAGAACCCACCTGCTTGGGGGTGCTCCCTCGCCACTCACCATATACTGGTTTTCTGAGTGGAAGTGTCACTGGCCAGCCGGCCCCCAACATTACTCACTTTCCTCTGCTGGAATGCGTGGTTGGGTTTCTAGAACTCGGTTTTTAGTTTTAAGAAGAGCTGTGGAAAAAGCTGATTCATTGTTTCTCCAGAGGAATTCCTTAAGGGAAGAGAATACCCTGAAGACTAGACGTTTCATGTAAAACTTTTTGCTGTAAATGAAACTAGCTAATATTAAATAAATTCACCTGGTGAGCTTGTTGAACGAGGGGTTTCCCGGATCCACCCTGGACATTGTGTAACAGGAACCTGGGCAGGAGCCTGGGAATCAGGCTTTTTCACAAGCTCCTTGGGTGATTCATTTGCATCCTGAAGTTTGGGAGTCACGGGGCGGGGCGGGGGGTTGGGGGGGCACCCACTCATCATCAGTGCAAAACTGGGGTGCAACGATGAGTAAGGGCATGATGTGCCTGACCTTCGACTGGGCGCAGCCGAGCTCCCCTGGCAGCCTCTGGGCTTCATTTGGAAATGACAAATTAGAAAATGATGTGGAATTGAGCTTCTCAAGAGGCAGGTAATCAGTTCACCTCCTCTTGGACCTCCGAGCCAGCCTTTGTGTCCCTGGGTCATCAGGAAGGTCACCGAGACTCCCCATGTCTTCCAGGCTGAAGGATGACCGAGCAGAAGCCCTCAGACGTTGCCTGTCAACCAGGAAAACCCCAGCTGGCTCTGAACAAACACACAAGCTGCCTCGCAGGAGCCCCGCATATCCGCAGACACTTATGCAGCGGTTTCCAAAAGTCTGCCCCACCCAGGTTTCTGGGCCTCGGCTGCCTCCACCAGACCCACCCAGGGAGCTTATTCAACATACAGATTCCTGGGCCCCCACTCAGAGCCACGGATAGACTGTCTTGGAGGCTGGGCCTCGAAATCCATATTCATAGCAATCCTCCCTAGGGCTCTGGAACCCCTGCGAGCAGACAGCCCTGCTTGTTGGCTCCGAGGGTTATTAGGAATAAACCCACAGAGAAGGCAACGTAATGAAAAGAACATGGCAGGGGAACTGTGATTCTGCAGTCAGTGAAGTCTACCAGAAATCCTGATAAGGGGATGGCGATCGATGAGAACTGAAAAGAAAACGGGCCCTTCCAGAGAGATTGTGTAATTCACATTTGTTTTGCGCCCACTTAGCACCGGAGCTTCCAGAGAGGTGGGGAGTGGCATGGAGAAGATTCTAATTGCACAGGCTGCTGGTTCCTCTGAGAGATTTTTTTTAAAGGGGTATTTCCAGTGACGTGCTGTCAGTGGGCGCTCTGGGGGAAAAAAAAGAATTAGTCTTGATTTCTACTGTTTGCTGGTTTCCCTCGGGTAAATACTGCCCCCATGGCCGTACCAACCTCCGACACGATATCACTGAGCATGAAGGTGAGAGGAGAGGCACAGATTAGGTCTCTCCACTGGCACAAGCCTGTTTCAGCACACCTCAGCCAGTCCCCATATTCAAAGGAGATCTTCCTGCAAAAAAAAAAAAAAAAAAAAAAAAATCCAGCAGTATCTGCAGGACCATCACCGAAATGTGCCATACTGGAACCCCCTGGGACCAGAACAGGCGGAGTAACTGGGCCCAAGGGCACACCGACCGCGCCATCAGGGCGAGCTCTGCACCCAGCGGTGTGAACACCAGCCTGTTCCCCGCCAGGAGCTGATGCTTGATGCCCAAGCACATGCTTCCTGAACAAAAAGTCAGCAGCGTGCCTACGGCGGAGCCCAGTTTCCTAGGGAAGTGGGGACATACAGAAGAAACGGGAACTAAGCATTTCAGGTCCCAGAAGTGGCTAGGGTTTTCTTTTTGACCTCCGCTAGTAATCACTCAGTAAAGACTCAGAGTTCACACTAAAGGAAATGGAGATGTTGCCTGCAGCCGTGGTATACGGATAGGGAGATTCTTCAACATTAGCTGCAGCCAAAGGCAGGGGTGGGAGAGGTTGGTAGAACACATTCTGTACAACCTGAATTGAAGTGGAGTGCAAAATATCCAATGAATCATTCAGATTTGTGTCTAAGTAACCCCGATGCTCAGGTGTGAATCTGAAGTACTTTAAAGAACCGCTCTGGGGAGAGATGTGAAACCCATGATGGATATAAAATTGGCACATATTTTCCCAGGTAGGCTAACGTGTTGGGGAAATGGAAAGAAAGCAGAGGTTTCTGGGAACTACCTCTTTTGCACGGGTGAAGAAACAAGGAAGAGACGAAAATGCAGATCTCACGTTAGATGGGAAACATCCTTGCCACTTTCGACCCTCGAGGGGAACTGGTTCCATAAGCATGCCAACCAGATTTCGTGCACAAGATGAGGAGTAGACAGATAGCAGGAAACATGGATGGCTTTATTTTCAAGCTACTTCCGGTTCTGAGAATCCTAGCCTAGGGGTGGGAATAAGGCAAAGCTAGTAAAATACCGTTAAAAACAAAAACAAAAACAGAGCCTGGGTGGCTCAGTCTGTTAAGGCTCAGGTCATGCCTTTGGCTCAGGTCATGATCTCACGGCTTGTGAGTTTGAGCCCCGCGTCAGGCTCTGTACTGACAGCTCGGAGCCTGCCTCAGATTCTGTGTGTCCCTCTCTCTCTCTGCCCACCCCCCCATTTGCACACTGTCTCTCTCTCTCTCTCTCTCTCTCTCTCAAATATAAATAAACATTTAAAAAAATTAAACAAAACAAAAATAAGCAAATGAGATCCTGCTATACAACGAGCTACTATAAATATTTGCTCCTGGGATTGGCTGACAAACATTGGGCCACTAGCTGGTGGGACTGCTGGTGAAATTTAATGGCATACATCTCTTCTCGGCTTGGTAGATCATCAGCGATAGCACACCGCCACCTTAAAATGGGCCACGGTAAGGACATTTACACCACAGTGCCTGGCAAATCCTGCAAATCGGGCCAGTTGTCGCTGGAGAAGCAGTCCTCACAGGTCTACCGCTGCCGGCAAGTTATCCTGTTGAGAAGTCGGATCATAACCAAGTGCGTCGGTCTGGTCGGCTGCCGTAACAAAAGATCACAGACCAGGCAGCTGAAACAACACAAATTTACTTTCTCACGGTTCTGGAAACTAGAAGTTTAAGTTCAAGGTATCTGCAGGGTTGGTTTCTTCTGAGGCCTCCCTCCCGGGATTGCAGATGGCCGCCTTGTCACTGAGACCTCATGTGGCCTTTCCCCTGTGCACCTCCCTCATGTCTTTTCCTCCCCCTTACAAGGACACCCGTCATATTGAATTAGGGCCCGTTTATACGGCCTCATTTGACCTTAATGATCTCCTTATAGGTCCCAACTTCAAATAGTCATATTGGGAGAAAGGACTTCAACACATGAATTCCAGGGGTGACAAAATTCAGCCCATTACACTGTATGACAGACAGTTGGGGAGGACGCATTTTATTTTCAGGGCAGTGTAGGTACAGGGATTTCAAGCCTGCTGGCATGGTCGGCCATGGGAAGGGGGTAATAATTTTGTGAATCAAAGGAACCTTCACTTTGGCCGTGGTCCTACTAGCAACGTAAATGTCTGGAAACACTCGTCTGCTCCCCGGGAGCCCTGGGAGACCTTGGTGCCAGGTCCTGCATCATTTACAACTTGGTGAAATAGAGAAAAAAGGGCAGCAGCTATCAGCCTTGTTCTTAAAGATGGAATCCCAGAGAAGCGCAGACTTTGAAATTTCCAGACCGAGTATTTACACAGGACGTGCTGAGCACTGTCATAAGAGTAAAGACTTTTTACAGCAATAAGGACTAGGCATGTGACATCAGTTGGTGCCATCAGAACGAAGCCCGGACTCACTGAGAGCTATAGTGCAGACACTCTTTCTCATCCAGGCGTAACTCAGGAAATGTGTACCCTTGGTTACTATTATTAGCCATCTTGTGAGCATAGGGGAAGAAGGCCTGAACAGGAGGCCAACCCTCTGAGGAGGGCAGAGAGGGAAGAAGCCCAGAGAGGTGAAGCCGTGATCACACCATGCCTGCAGCCCTCCTGTACACACATGCAGATTATATGTGTTAATTACCTAAGTTAACAAATCCCTTTTATTTTCTAGCCTCGTTTTCACTTTTACTGGGCTTTCTGTTACTCACAGTAAAAATAATCTTCTTAGGGGTGATAATACAAGAGCGCTGTGTGTGGGAGGTGTAGGAGGTGGTTCAAGTAAGCTGTAGGTACCAGTTCAGTGTTTCAGTCACATTATCATACATCCATTCAAATCACTCACTATCCCCATCTCGACCAATGAACGGTTCAAATGTGCATATGCACGTATGTATCCCACGAGAGAGAACAGGGAATGGTGGGAGGAGCAAGAAAGTCCTGCAGGACGGGGCTGTGGCAATAGAACTGGACAAAGTCTCCTTCAGCCGTCTCCTTGAAGGTGCCAGCGGTGTGGGAACCTTAGAACCCCCCCACAAGGATATGCCTGGGCTCAAAGTCGGGGAGGCTGGTCTCATCCTTTGGCGGTGCTGGCTATCGGCTGAGCAGTCCACAGCCAAAGGGGAGGAGACAGGTCCGGGGGGCGGAGCGGGGTGGGGGGGGTGTGGGTCTAACAGACACCCCTGCCTGCCTGGCGCTTCCTCCCCACCTCTGCTTCTCTGCCATCAGCTGCAGCCTCTTGCGTGTTCTGTCAGTCCCTTCACCCAAACGATCCTCTCCGTCGTCTGCGGTGTGACAGGCACTGTGCCGGGCGCAACGTGCACAGGGGTGCACGAGGCAGGCTTAGGCTCTGGACGTGGGAGCACACTGTCACCACTGTGATGCATGCTTGAGGCAGGACAAGACACAGGAGGAGAGAGGAGGCAGACGCCCAGGGGAAGTGGTGTTTGAACTGAGATCTGAAGCCTGAGTAGTGTTAGCTAAGCAGAGGGGCTTGAGCATGGGTGACACAGAGCAAGCCGCTTTGCCAAGGCACTGAGGAAGAAGGAGCGAGGTGCGTGTTGATGTCTGCGGTCACTGCTCCCCTTCACTTTGGGAATGTGTCCTGTCAGCCCCTCACCCAGCTCAGATGATCCCCGGAGTCCTTGTTCGGTAGGGAGGGGGCGAGAGGCGAGGAGGAACTCATAGGCTAGAGGGAGGGGGAGCAGGGGTGGCTGGGGGGATTGTTCAGGGACTTCAGTCCCCCATGAGTGTAAAAACTAAATAAATAAAACCTTCAGGAGGCACCTAGGTAGCCCAATTGGTTAAGCATCCAACTTCCTTCCACTCAGGTCCTGATCTCATGGGTTCAGGTTCGTGAGTTCGAGCCCCATATCTGGCTCACTGCTGCTGTCCGTGCAGAGCCTGCTTGGGATCCTCTGTCCCCCTTACTCTCTGCCCCTCCCTTCCCTCAAAAATAAATAAACAGTAAAAACAAAAACAAAAACAAAAACAAAAAACCTTCAGTATATTGTTGAAAAAAAAAAACAAAAACAAGAAAGTTAGAGACTGAGGGACTGAGTTGAGAAAGTGGAGTTTCCCGAATTAAGATCAGAGAGATGAGGCAACTCCAGGAGACGATAGAACCATCCCCTCACCCCCCACCCTCACCATCCCCCCACCCCCCCACCCCCACCATCCCCCACCCCCCCACCCCCACCATCCCCCCACCCCCCCACCCCCACCATCCCCCACCCCCCCACCCTCACCATCCCCCCACCCCCCACCTGCAATCATCCCCCCACCCCCCCCCCATTTCTCTGCTTCTGGCGGTGAACCGTACTGCTGTGGGGGATGGTGTAACTAGGACCCTGTGAAAAGCTGGGGCTTGGGGACAGATCTTTGAGAAACATCAGGAAAACAACACTCCAGTTTTGTTTATGTAAGAGATAAACACTTGTTTCCAAAACTAGGAGTAAATAAAATTTAAAAAGAGAAACATAAACTCAGGCATTATTAGTATTCTGACTATACCCTGGCTCTCTGGCCACCCAGATGCACCCCTGGAGGAGTAACTTAAACAGTAACAAACCACTCTTCTTTGGGTGGCACCCACCCATGGTTGGGCACCCCCAGCCTTCTGCTGGGCCTTTCCTAGTTATTTAGGGGAGCTCTGCACAACTGTTCCCAGAAGCTCACAATGGCCCTCTCCGCCCCACTGCGAGTCTACTGCTCCAGCTCATTCTGTGGACGTTCCTGGTCCTCTAGCCTAGAAGCCACCTGCAGGTTTCTCATCACCTTTCCCAGGGCAGTTCTGACATCCAAGCTAAGGGTGCCATCTCCTGGGACTCCCAGCACGGGTGCTGCCTCTGGCAGCTTCCTGGAACCGCACTGCTCTTGGATGCCTCTGTTAGCACTGCTGGGACCTCCTCGAGGCCTCCTGCTCTGGGCACCTCTGGGGCCATTGCTGGGGAAGGGTGGAAGGCGACGGAGCTTTGCTCTGTGTCCCGGAGCCTTTGGCGCAACAAAGCCGTCTCCTGCTTCATGTCAAAGTAAGCAGACTATTTCCCTCCTTTTCTGTGTGCGATCCAAAAGTCGGCTGAGGTCCCTCTGGCCCTGGCTACTTAGAGGCTGGGTCCTTCCGCGCATGCCCATGGTGCCCTCTAAGATCCCTATAGAGGACTGGCATTCTCATGGTCATCCCGGGGCTTGGGCTTCTGGTGTCACCCACAGCTCATGGGTCCCTCGCCCGCTCCCAGTGCTATTTTCTGTTTTACATCAGCGTGGCCCTGCCACGAACCTCAGCTTATTCTTTGATTTTTGTCAAAAAAAAAACCCCTCCATTCACATAAGTGATCTGTGAGATGTGCTTGATATTACTGAACATTGAGGAGGGGGTGGAAGTTTCTATCCCACTAGCACAAATGCGTCCAGAGACTGGACATTGTCTAGTCCTAAAAATAACCCACTCCCGGGGTGCCTGACTCAGTCGGTTAAGCATCCAACTCTTGATTTCAGCTCAGGCCATGATCTCACAGTTTGGGGGCTCAAGCCCCGCACCGGGCTCTGTGCTGACAGTGCAGAGCCTGTTTGGGATTCTCTCTTCCCCTCTCTCCGCCCCTCTCCTGCCCTCTCTCTCTCTCAAAGATACATAAACATTAAAAAAAAAAAATAGCCCGCTACTGATTGCATACGGGTACACACACTTAGCAAAACCGTTCAGCAGCGTCTGGTCGAGTTGAACACGTGCATACCTTATACTCTGAGCCAGCGATTCCATCCCACAAAAACGCTATAAGTGTTCGCCAAGGTGTGTATGAGAAGGACCACACATGGCCTTAGTCCCAACAACAGCCCCAGATGGAGAACGCCTACATGTCCACCTACACGTGCCCATCCACGGAGGAAGCACGCGTTTGCGCGACGCATTTAGGTCCCAGGTTACCACACGGCGATGAAAAGGAACAAAACACAACTGCAGGTCCCAACGGAGATGAGACCACTGGAACGTTGACTCAGAGAAGTGAGATGTGAGAGGCAGACTTTTGTATATTTCCATTTACCTGAAGTTCAAAAGCAGGCAAAATGAGTGTTTGGCAAAACCAGAGAGCAGGCGGGGAGGCTAACGCCAAGAAAGAGGCAGGACAGGGACTCCTGGCATGCTCAGAACGCCCTTTTTCTTTTTTTTTTTTTTTTTTTTTTTTTTTTTTCAACGTTTATTTATTTTTGGGACAGAGAGAGACAGAGCATGAACGGGGGAGGGGCAGAGAGAGAGGGAGACACAGAATTGGAAACAGGCTCCAGGCTCTGAGCCATCAGCCCAGAGCCCGACGCGGGGCTCGAACTCACAGACCGCGAGATCGTGACCTGGCTGAAGTCGGACGCTTAACCGACTGCGCCACCCAGCAGAACGCCCTTTTTCTTGACGTAAGTATGCGTTCTGTGGGTATGTTTACTTGTGAAATTCACCCGGCCGGATGCTCCTGATTTGTCACTTTTCAGTAGGGATGTTATTCTTCAATAAAGAGTATGTTAAATAAAAGACCCTCCTGCCCGAGGAATTTTCTATTGGCCGTGTTGGCCTGCACCTCACCTTCCTCCCTCTCCTCCCCCTTCCCTCCCCTTCTTGAACAGAGAGAGTTTCTTCCCTAAGGGAGATCCTTGTGCCCGCTTCCAAGAACGCCATCTCCCACTGGAAGTGTTAGGGGGGCTGGTGGAGGGGCAGGCAGCCCTGAAGGCCTGTGGTGGTCGTGCCTGGGGCCGCAGGGATGGCCCCAGGCACACCCTTCTCCTCTGGGACTTGCCAGCTGGGCAGTCGTGGAGAGTGCCATCACTTTTGGGTGCTGCAGATCCCTCATCTGTGAAACAGTGACAACAGCCACCCCAAAGGGTTGGCAGTGGGGACAGAATGCAGAAACACGTGACCAACACCTCGAATATTGCCTGGGATGCGTAGTTATCATTGCTGCTTAGAACCCTATCTTACAGAACAGCTAACAGAAAGAGCTGCTTTTTCCTTTTTTTGGGAGAGAGAGAGAGAGCTCAAATGACCAAGGGGCAGAGAGAGAGAGGGAGAGAGAGAGAATCCCATGAGGGACTGAGAGAGAGAGAGGGAGAGAGAAGTGGGGCTCACCCGAAGCAAGGTTGCCATTGACCTTTGGAAGTTTGCTAGAAGAACAAATAAATGGGATAATAAGTTAACAACGCATTAAAACAGGAGTCTCATCATTGGAGATTTGAAGGAGGACCTAGAAGTCATGGACTCCACAGCTAAGGAGGTTGACCCACACTGTCAGCCTCGATTTCTTAGTTCAAATTCCCTTAGTCCGTGTCCCCAAATGCTCAAGTCCTGGAAGAAAGAACCCGGCTGAGTAGCTATGGTTGGGGACCTCACTTGGTGCAGAAATTTACACCTAGGATGGGAAGCAGGTCACATCTTAGAAGGACTCTTACCAGGGTCTCCCCAGATGTTCCCCCTGATGGGTGGGAGTGGGCTTTAGCTCTTTTATTTTGAGAGCCAGAGAGCAAGCACAAGCAGGGGGCTAGGGGGGGCAGAGAAAGAGAGGGAGCGAGAGAGAATCCCAAGCAGGCTCCGTGCTGTCAACACAGAGCCGAATGCTGGGACTGAACCCACCAACCACGAGATCATGGCCTGAGCCGAAACCAAGAGTCAGACGCTTAACCAACTGAGCCACCCAGGCTCCCTGGGGTTCAGTTCTTTGAGAAGGGGACCAATAGGTAGGTAGAGGCCTCAAAAGCTCTATAATAAAGTTCCACAATGTGAGGCTGACTTAAATGCTTTAGGGAAAGTGTAGTTATTGTGACTTTGAAGCGCCAAGGTACTGAATAACTTCCAGAACTATAAGTAAAGCAGCGATTCTCAACATGTGATCCTAAGACCCTTTCGGGGGTGTGAAGTGTTCTTCCTTTTTCAACTACACATTTGTGCAAAGCCAGATTCTCTTTTCTACTTAACGCAAATGTACAGTGACAAAAGAGGACATATCACAACAAGCTGAAAGGCAGCAGGAGATATTTTAGCCATCCTCTATAAAGCCGAACATTGGAAAGATTTGTAAAAATGCAAAATATTGCCACCATTTTCATTTTTTTGTTGTTATGGAAAACAGAGCTCCCATAAAAACGCATTACTTGTATTAACATGTAATGGGTTTGCTATTACTATTTTTAAGTGATTACATAGTCTGTAATAATATGTACATATTGATGAATAAGACCCACCTAACCTCCTCCTTGGGCTTCCTGACCCTCAGCTCAGAGGGACCCTGGGTCTTGGCGTCTCTCCAGCTCTGGCATCGAGGGTCGTACCTTGTCCTGTCTTTGCTGGGTTTCTGCAGGGCGTTGAGAAAGAGTCAGGAATCTGAATATATTTCAGCTCCCAGGAGCTTTCCCTGCAAAGCCAAGTCAGACGAACATTAGGTCAAAAGAGGGATTTCCTTTTCATGTTCTTCGGTTAAAAGCAACCCCAGCTAGAGGCAGAAAAGCCACTGCCTTGTGGAGAACCATGGCGGAAACAGGTGGCATCTCCTTTGTGGGAATTATTTGTTCTGCATGCATCTTCCTTGGCATGAGTTGACAGAGAAAGTTCTTGCTTCTTTACAAAGTAAGCCCTCCATGCTGCGTGAGGGAAGGAATTCTTGGTAAGAGGTGTTCTTTTGGGAGAGAGGGGAAACTTGTTTCCTGAGGAAACAAGTCCTCCTGAGGACTGCATCCGCGTCCCTGAGGAGGCACTCAGGAAGCCGTCACACCCATGGCAGGGTGACTGTCGGTGGGACCCAGGGCGAAGCAGTTTAGCAAAGCACATTACTCTGTTTGAAGGACAAAATGTGCAGCAATCAAGCTACAGGCGTATGGCTAATGACAGAAGCAGGAATCCTCCAAATCCTAATGTTCAAATGGAATTTCTCTTTCATCTTTAAGGTGAAGAGAGAAGAGAAATTGTCTTAAGGGTCACTGGTCTTTGAAGACACAGAGACTGGAAGCCGGCCGCCTGGGTGGAACCCTAGCTTTGCCACTTGGGGGTGAACTCTGTGCCTCAGTCTCATCTGCAAAATGGGGGTAGTCTCTACTTCATAGCGTTATCGTGAGGATTAGCCTGACACAGACAGACTCACGTACTCATTAAATGTAAACTATCATTACTGTTCAAGTAAGCATCTGTTAGGAGTTAGGCACTTACGTGGTGGTAGATGGAGAATAAACATTCTCGACCCCCTCAAACTAATCAGGACACTGTCTGCGGTAGAAGCAAGCCCTTCTGTGTCTGGCAGGCATCCAAGGAAATGGCCTCTTCCGTGTGAATGATTCCAGCGTGAAGTTCAAGGAAATGTTTTGGTCTCTGTCGTCATCAAGAACAATCCAGATTGGAGCTAACCATTTGTCTTGCAGAATTCAAGGGGAGGGGGAGGAGAAGGGAGCTGTGGGTACATGAGAGGGTGGGGGAAAGAGGAGTCAGAGCCTACCGCTGTCACAGACAACTCAGCGCTCAGGATGAGGCTCCGTAGTAGCCTTTAAAGCAGAAACACAGGACTGCACCTTGCTGAGGCCAGCGTACTGTGGATGGGCCACCACAGACACTTTGTATTCCGACCTTCTTCTCCAGCCTGCATCCCCTGGCCCAGTTTTGACATTAAAGGCCCACATCCAGGAAACTATTCAGTCCCAGGCAAAGCAGGGTGGTGATCACGAATACCATATCCACTCCTCAAATCTTAACGAGGAAGTTTACTCATGTATATACGCAGCCTATAAAAGTCCCATGGTCCAGGTTCTCTCTGGACATGAGCCAGGGTAGATGGGAGCCTCCACAGGCATACTGCTATGTGGGAAAGGGCCCCCACCTCCATGTTAGAGCCCATGGAAGCTCCCTGTGCTTGTGTTTCAGGAGACTGACTGTAGATCACTTCTGTGGGTTTCTGTAGAATCTGGTGAGTTTCTACTCCTTCTGACCTGAATAGATCCCGTTTCCATCTGATCTTTAAAGGAGCCGTTAACCTTTGCTAAGTCACTTGAAATGATGTCAAAAATATGCTTTATGATGAAGAGTAAAATCACTGGCAGAATAGGATCACAGGAGAACCCTAGCTAAAATAAAGCTGTAACCAGCTTCATAATGTGCCATGTATATTCAGGTGTGTGTACTTAAATTCCTGAACCTGTGTATTTAAGAATCAAAAACCAAAAGCTTGCTTGTTCTAACCTTTGCTGACATTTGCTAAGGGATAGAATTCATCATGATATAAGAGTTCAGAAGTCTATCACTTGGAGCTAGAGAAAGCTCTATAATTCCTGCAGTGAGCCTTCAGGAAAAAAGTGGGCCATATTCCCATTAACAGAGTTCACTCTTCGGAATTGGGTGGAATCACTCTTGAAAGACTTTAGCATTTGTCCAAAGAGGAGGATGATTCATTTTTGCTTTGACATATCCCATGTGAGTCAGGGGCCAGCCTCCCATTCTAATACCTCCAGGGAAACTTATTTTCTTTACTAAGACATCTCATCTGCACAGAGAGGGGCCCCCTGGCTCATAGCTGGAGAACACTGGGGAATACTGGGGAATACTAGGCTTGGTCTAGTCATACACAAGGGACTTCAGTGTAGGAGGCTCTCACCTCTCTATGAGTCATCATGAACTCCATCACTTCCTCCATTTCTTGTTATTGTTCCTTGAGTGATTCTACCTGAGCCCTCTTCTTTTCTCAATCTATTTCTTCTCCTGAATGATCTTGGCCACTCCAGGATTCCAACTGTGTATGGAATTGTGACTCCTGAATTTCTATCTCTGGCCAAGCTTTCTTTGGAGTTTCAGACCCACTTATCTGCAGGCTATTCCACATTGCCACCTTAAAGTTGTCAGTACCTCGTATTCAGCATATCCCCCCAACTTACTTTTCTTCCTCAGTCAATGGCAACGATCCTGCCAAGCTAGAAACCTAGCAATCATTACGGATTCCTCCCTCACTCCGTCCTCATTCTGTTCACGAAGTTCTGTTTAATTCACTCATTTGTTCACTTAGTAAGTCTTGAGCCCTAGGCATTGCATTAGGTATCTAATGGTGAGCAAAAGTAGACGAGGTCCCTGCCTTCATAGAGCTCACAGTCTAGTCGGGGAAACAGAGAAACGATGTTATGAAAGGAGTACGCAGAGTTATAAGTGCTTAGTTGGGGGACCGGGAGGGCTTCTCTGAGGAAGGGACCTTTAAGAAGAGATTTAAAGAATGCCTCAGGAGTTAACTAGATCAAGGGCATGGGGTGGGGAGTTTAATTTCTAAGCAGAGAGAACAGTGTATGCACAAGTCCTGAATGAGGTGGAATGAGTGAGACTTTGAGAAAGGCCATTGTGGCCAAAGCATAATGAATTACAGGAATAATGATGGGGGCGGAGATGGGGAGGTAGGCAAAGGCCCTATTATTCAGCATCTTATAAGGATTTTGGCCCTTGCTCTAGGAGGACAGAAAAGGGTGGGTGGGATTGGGGCGGATGACAGATTTACACATGAAAATCACTCTGGCTGCCATGTGGAGAGTATATTGGATGCGCCTGAGTGGATGGGAGGGGAAGGTGACCCCACTGGGTTCCTTCTTGCCATCCTACAGCCATGATCCCCAGTCCAGACTTCGGCAGTCTTTGCTTTCCATCAGCAGTCACCTCTGCTGTTGTCCCCTTACAATGCTGGGGACTCTATGCAGCTATCAGACTTTCCTTTCAATTTCTCTCAACAGAAAAGAAAATTAGTCATTCTTCATTGTGCTCAGTGTTCAAACTCCTTAGCCGGCCCACAAGTCCCTTCAAACCTGGCTCTCACCTCCTTCTCTGGTTGCCACATCCAACCGCTTGTCCTCAAGTACCCTACGTCTTAAAAGGGGGATTTAAGAGCTGGAGAGCGGGTTGAGGGGAATGGCCCAGAGGAGTAAAAGTACCTGAACCAAGGCTGAGGCTGAGCCCAAGGTCCAGCATATTGATCCAGCTGAGAGCACAGGAAACTGGCCCCAATGAGGGTTTCAGGCAGTTGACTTCAAGCAACTTCAGGCAGTTGGCTACAAGAGTATCAAGGGTCAACACTTGGGAATCCCTTGGGGACAAGGCATCTAGAGGCTTGGACACAGACCGAGGTGAAGTTGCTGGGAGGTGGTGACAGACAGGAGCCTGAGCACTAGGAGATGGGAGCTTAAGAGCAGGACCCCAGGCACTGGAGAACTGAGGTTCTGAGACAGCAAGGATACCAGATAGCAAAGAATGGGCAGGACTCAGAGACTTGGGGCTAAGAAGGTCAAGGACAAAGGCTGACCTGAGATGACTTGGTAAGAAGAACCGCAGGAAAGCTCAGTGAAGAAAGCAAGCTTTTTACATGTAGAAATGTAGGGGTCAGAACAAATCCTAGAGTAGAAGGGGCAAGGCTAGATGTCAAGTCAAGGCTGGAGCTGGAAGGGCATAGAGAAAGGAGCCAGGCAGCTCCTTCCATCACCCACACCAAGACCTTTGCAGCCGTAGCCAGGCCTAAGGACAGACACAAGCCAAGGACATTGACGGTTACCCCCATGAACCCCAAAGGGCCATGACTGCTTGTGGGGACCCATCCAACTTCAAGGTAAATGAAATCTCAACATTAGGATGGTTCTGCGAGTAGCTGTGTAACTCTAAGGAGGGCCTCTGGAGACCGTGACTGTGTGCAGTTCACATGGTAACCAGAAGACTATGACACACTTTGGAGGGTGGTGAGGTCATAGAACACAAGCTTTAAAGTAAGTGAATCATGTGGGCCTCATTTATTTTTAAAAGAAACTTCTGAGAAGAGCTTAGAACAATTTTTTCCCCCCTGAGTGCCATTTCCCAAAGGTACTCACAAAACAATAAGGTGTGACTGTAATGGCTGCACTGAGTTGTCTTTTGGACAGTGTTAGAAGGGACATAAAGAAGGTGGACCGAGAACTAAGGCAGTTGAGATGCATCGACGAATGCACGCGATGCCTCTGCGACTTGTACATGCACCCATACTGCTGCTGCGACCTGCACCCCTACCCGTACTGCCTGTGCTACTCGAAGCGAGCGCGCTCCTGTGGCCTGTGCGACCTCTATCCGTGTTGCCTGTGTGACGTCAAGCTTTACTGCCTGCGACCATCTCTCAGAAGTTTGGAGAGGAAAGCCATTAGAGCCATAGAAGATGAAAAGAGAGAGCTTGCCAAGTAAAAGCACGTTTTAAGATTTTTCATAGCCGGTGTATTAACCTTCTGAGCTGAAATGGGGGAGGGGATGCCACAGCTGGTACTCGGACAAAGACGAAAAGGGCTCAAGATAATAACTCTGGTGATTTAGCAAAGATTTAAGAACAGAACAGTAAATGGGTCCAGGACAGGAACCGTAAGATTCTCAAAAGACAACGGAATGATGTCGATTGCCAAGGTTGTGTTGGTTTATGGTAGGAGTGCCGACGTGATAAATAATGCGGCTTTAATGAGGGAAAGAAATAGGAGGTGTCATTAAAAAGCTATTGGAAGGAGCAAACTAAACATTTTTTCTGGTTATGAGTAAAGTGATTTGAGTAGATTTGGGCTTACAGAAATGACTACAGGAGAAGCAATAACAATTGATCAAATCCTTAATGTTCGCCAGAGGCTCTAAGAGCAGGGGAGAAAATTGAACAACAGAGGCGTTCCCTCGGTTTTGTAGGAGAACCCTTCTCCCATGCCCCAACCCCAGGCCCACTTAAAACCCATCTGGAGCTGGGCCTGTTACCTCGGCGCCCTCTCCGGCAGTAGCAAAAGTTGTGCTGCTGAACTACAGACCTGAGAGTCGCAGCTTTCAGAACAGAGTCGAGAGGGTTTTAATTGAATTGGGTAATGTTTAAAGCCACTTTTTACAATTTTGTTTGATTGCATTTCCTTTTATGGCCTGGAGAAGGTTTTCTAACTTTCCGCTACATGCCATCCGGTCTGGTACAACTGACGAAAACAATTGTTGGAAGTACTGTCCTCTGGTTAAATAAATTATGGTACGTCTATACACTAGGATGCTAAGTAGATGTAAAGCAGGCTGATGAAGTATTTTATGTGTTGATGTATTACATGAAAAAGGCAAGAAAAACTACTTAATATGCTACTACTTTTAAAAAGATGGGCACAAATGGATGACAGATTTTTTGATTGAAATATACTTGACAAGTAACATTGTGCAAATTTATAGCATGTTTGATACATTTCTATATTCTAATGATTGCCATTGTAGTGACAATTAGCACCTCTCCCGTGTTCCATAATTATCATTTCCTTTCAGTGGTTGGAATATTTACATTCTAGTCTCTTAGCAAGTTTGATGATTATAATGCAACATTGTTGTCTGTATTTACTATACTGTGCACTAGATCTCTGAGACTTATTTACTACTCGTTGCAAGTTTCTATCCTTAAACAACATTGTTCCTATCCCAACAATCAATAGGTTTTGAGACTGACGTGCTGCCTTCTGTGCTAAGGAGGCAGGTGATAGATTAATAGATTAGATAGATAGGTAGGTGGATGGATAGATGGATGGACAGATGGAGAGATAGAGTCTGAGACAGAGACAGATACTTGATAACAGTGACCAGGATGTTCCAGAAGAAAGGACAATAGGGCAACTATTGTCCAAGTCATCAGTCACCAAGATCAGGAGTGGACCTCTGACAATAGTCTGGGATGGGGCTATTGCGTTTAGACAAATCTACACTCAATTTGAAACAGTTTTGTTTTTTTTTTTTAAGATTTTATTTTAGGGGCACCTGGGTGGCTCGGTCGGTTAAGCGTCTGACTTCGGCTCGGGTCATGATCTCACGGTCTGTGAGTTCGAGCCCTGCGTCGGGCTCTGTGCTGACAGCTCAGAGCCTGGAGCCTGCTTCAGATTCTGTGTCTCCCTCTCTCTCTGCTCCTCCCCTGTTCACGCTCTGTCTCTCTCTGTCTCAAAAATAAATAAACGTTAAAAAAAAAATTAAAAAAAAAAGATTTTATTTTAATGTTTATTTATTTTGAGAGAGAGAGAGAGAGAAAGAGAGAGCAGGGGAGGGGCAGAGAGAGAGAGAGGGAGTGAGAGAGAGAAATAACCCAAAGCAGGCTCCACACTGCCAGCGTAGAGCCCAACTCAGGGCTCGAACACACGAACTGTGAGATCATGACCTGTGCTGAAATCAGGAGTTGGATGCTTAACCAACTGAGCCACCTCTGTGCCCCTGAAATAGTTTTTATTTTTACGGCTCAGAGTATCAAGTTATATAAGTTTTGCACACTGGGAGTTAGGAATTCCTTCTTTAACTGGTCTACATGAAGGGTTACTTGTGAGCAGGCCTGTATCTACTGCCTTTGTGCCTCTGAATCCTTGAATACCCTTGATCCAAGTTCTTCCAGCCTTTGTCTCCTGACTGGCCCTCCTCCCCAGACTCTTCAGATAAGGGTGCCTCTCTGTGGTCCACCCCCTGGGTGCCCTCCACCAGCTCTAGGAGCCCCTACTTCTTGGCATGCAATAGACACAACCTCAAACTTACTTCTCGGCAGTGTGGTTTATATAAGAGATGATGCTTTCTATGCGTTGTGATACTTTTCCTGACAATGTCTGGATTTTGCTGACTTTTTTCCTGTGCCTGAGGCAGTATGTGAAGCTGGTGATGTCTTTACATTAATTCCCTGGTCTCTGAACTGATAACGCTGAGTCCTTTCTGGAAATGACCTCAGTCTTGCCTGCTGTGTCTCCTCCCAGCCACTTTCCTCCCATTCATACCACCTTGTGAAACCCTCCTATGCTCTATTTCTGATAGCTTGACATTTCACTATCCAGAAAGGCTTTGTGTTGTTACCTGCAAACCTAAATATTCAATTTTCCTGACCATGGATGAAAATGTTAAAGCCTGATCCAGCCCCAATCCCAGAGGACTCCTACTATTAATATTTTTTTCTTCCAGTGAAATGCCTCTTTTTCCTTATTTCTCAGCTAGCTCCCAATCCATGACTAAGTAGATCCAGAAATATCATGTTGATTCACTTTTTTTAAACAATCTTTGCTGTGAAAACTTGCCCAAGGCTTTGTGGGTTTAGAAGTCATATTCACATGATCTTCTATCCCTTTAAAGAACGCTAACAGTTTGGTTAGGTATGACATGCCCTTTCTGACGCCAGGCTGCATTGTCCTGAAGGTTCTTTGTCCAACAGGAAAGATTCCCCGGTCTATAGCTGCCATTACCCCATTGGAATTGTCTTTCTGTCTGAGAGTCAACCTGCTCTTTTAACAACGGTTAAGAAGGCTCATTTCTCCCATAAGTTTCCTGAGCATTCCCGCGTGTATGTTAGTTGATTGATGAGTGTGTGTTGTACGTGTGTGTTTTTAGACCAGGTATAGAAGGTCCAATCCATTTCCATTGTTTACCTAGCACCTTGGCAGTATCTTCCTTAGTAGAAACTCAAGTAAGTACTTCCATTTTTTTTTCACCTTCTTTGATATTCTCTTTTCCTCCCCCAACTACCCTTTGCACCGCAAGCACTAGCAATTTCCCTGACTCTTCCTTCCTCTTCTGGATTTAGAGGGACTACGGTGACTGAATCTGGTTCCCTTTGTAAGAAGCCATGCCACTAGCCTGTCTTAAGTTTGTGCCCGATTCACTACCACACTTCGTGGGCTTCCCTTTCCTCTATACCGAAGGGGCACAGACGAATGCACACCAGCCCTTCCTCAACCCTGCCCTTAGGGGTTGACCATCTAATGGACGGAGCCCCCTTCTCAGCTCCGACGCCCGGTGCCTTGCAGACAAATGCTGGATTTGCAGCTGAGCTGGAGGGGCTCATTGGGCTCAGGCTCGCACCCTTTGCTGCTTAAAACCCAGAAACTCAGCCTGATTTCCTCCACTCACCCAACTATCTGTGATGGGTCTCAATCTCTCTTGAAAGTCCCCACATGAGGGGCACCATCTTCTGCAAACTTCAAAAACTGGCCCTCTCATTTCATTCCTTGTTTACCCCTTCCTGTTCTAAGACCAAGGTTTTCACCGACTCGCTCTTATTTGGTGAGGCTAATGATAGCCTCTTGGTGAGTGCTTTGTGGGCCCAGCTGTACCTCAGGGAACTCTTTCTACCTCCCCATGCTCTGACCCATAGGCCAGGGCAGAGCAGTCTCTCCCTCAGAGTCCCTGCAGAGGGGGAAGAGAGTGTGGCCCCTTGTTACCCCTCCCCATAATTCCTTCATACCCACAGGTCTCCGAGCCCAGTCACCCCAGGGGGTAGGGGCAGGAATGGCTGTCCATCTAGGCCAAAGGCATGTCTATTATCTGGTTTCACCTTATTGGTTAATGACACAGGACTTGAGGCTGGGTCACTTAAAGCCTCAGGTTTCAGGGAAGTCTGAGGAAGGTGGAGCCCGGTCCAGCCTGATAAAGACACTTACCCTTTATGGAGCGAAAATTATGTGCCGCCTTTCATCTTCACCTGATCCTTGCGACGTCTTGGCTGTTTTAGAGATGATGAAACAGATTCAGGAGCAGTGTTCTTGACCACTAGGAGCTGGGAAAGCCAGATTTGCCTGAGTCTGGGATTCCTGTGCTTAACCAGCCCGTCAGTGGTTCTCAAAGAATGGGCTCGGGACCAGCATCAGGTGGAACTGCTTAGAAATGTGAATTCTTGGCTCCTCCCTCAAGCCGCTGAGTTGGAAACTCTGGGGGTGGGGACCAGCACCTGTGTTCTAACAAGCACTGCTGGGGCCTCTGATGCCCCTGTATTTGCTACCCTGCCTCCGCGGAGTGACACTGTTCTTCAATATCATCCAAAAGTCAGAAGAGAGACAAGGCAGGAAAGGCGAAGAGACAGAAGGAAGAAGAGAAAGGGAAAGATGAGTTGGAAAGGAGGAATAGAGTTTGGTGGGTCTTTGGAAGGGGTCTAAACTTAGGAGAAAAAGCACAGTACTCCAAGGCCTACCTCCCTTTGGTCCTGGGTGGAGATAGGCCTCTTTTTGACACCTTCATTATTTCATTCAGCACCAGGCTGAAGCTCACTTATGGCTTTGTGAAAATGGCTGACCGTACAGCTCACCGTTGCTGAGGACAGCATGTTGCACATTCGGGAGATTGGTGATGATACACTCAGGTGAACTGCAGCTCGAGTAGGGAGAAGACGCGTATTCCCGAGTGGCAGTCATGGACCCCATCTGTCCATTCGCTTTCCCTCAGCTTCCCTGAGAGGATTCTGCAACGAGCCAGGGGGCTGATTTCCCTATGTTTGCTGTGGCCAAGCTCCAGCCTCACAATAACAATTATAGGAGGCAACCTCCCCCCGCCCCCACCACCTTTGCCCAGAACACTACAGAGCCATGGAAAATCCCTTATGGGGTGATAGGTACCTGGCCAGACAGGAGTCAGTTAAATCTGACAAGTAAAATGTGGCTCCTGCAATTTCTCCTAAAGCCACCCCACCCCACAGATAAGCCCCAAGAAGCCAAAGGAAGGAGACACCTCCCTTGGCCTAGAATTTTTAGGCAATTTCCCAAAGACTCAGATTTATGAGACCTCTGTGCAGCTGCCGCAGGGGCAAAGGGGCCAGAGTGACCCGGCCAGAGAAAGAGGGGGAATCTGAACAACAACAACAACAACAACAACAACATGCAATTGCACTCCAAGACTTCAGATTGATGACAGGAGGAGAAGGATCTGGAAGCCCACTTTGGCTTGTAGAACTGGCTCCCAGATCCATATCTGGGAGGGCAGGAGGCCTTCAGCAGAATCAGTTTAGCAGTAGTGAGGGGTCCTGGCACCCCTGCCTGGGATCCTTGGTCCTGTTTTGTGAGGACCTTTGTGGTCCTTCGTGCCAGGGTTTGAGGTTTCTCATTCCACGTCCACACCATGGGAGGTTCCGGAGAGATCCAGGGGCACCCATTCTGCTCTCTGTTTCACTCTTGCCTTTGCTGTTCAGGCCTCCCGGTCCTGGCCCATCCAGAGAGGGCGAGGGACATCTCTGTGAGCTCCTCTCTGCCCATCCAGGGAAAGTAGAGTGCGTTTTCTCCTGTTTTGTTTTTTCCACAGATAAAGACCTTTTTTTTTTTTTTTTTTTTTTTTTTAAGTCCAGTTCTCTTGCTTTCTCCTTAGTATGGCCCGTGGGTACCCTGGCACACCCAGGGCATGAAAGACATCTGTACCCCATGCTCCCCAGGTTCCTTGGGGCCGGAGGCGGAAATGCAGCTCAGTGACCCTCACAGTCCTCTGGGTGCCTTGCACAAGTTGTTTCTGTTGGCCTTGGTGTCTTCCAGGACAGCAGTCCATTGCGTCATTTTGCAAATTAGCCTCTAAGAGCCTTGCTTCGGAACCTTTGGTACAAGGGCTCACGCTTGTTAAGCCAACCATGTGAAAAATACAGATTCAGATCAGTACGTAGAGCATGACTTCATAAGAACACACACAAGAATCTACATATGTATGTAGAAATACACACACACACAGAGGAAAATCGAGCACCAAAATGTGAGATGCTCTGTACGATTACGGGTATTTTGCGACCTATTCCTTTTTTTTTTTGCTTATCTGTATATTTTCTAAGTTTTCTACAATGAACTCATATAACTTCCTTAACAAAAAGCAGGGTACAAACAAAATTCAGCCTAAAAGGCAAGAACTAAAAAGGTCTCTCAAACCAATCATCCAACTGCAAAGTTCAGACTTGGCAAACTGGAAAAAGTTCTAGAAATCACGTGCTCCAAAACCTTCCTTTGGAGGCCAAGTGTTGCAAGATGTGCCAGGTGTCTCTTAGAACACGGAGTTTAAAAAAAAAAAATTTTTTTTTATGTTAAAGGATAAAAAGAAGACCATTTCAGAACATTAGGTTGTCTTTGGAAGGATCGCCAAGTAGAAAGAAAATGGACCCTAGGGAAAGCCAGAGCACATAAGGCTAATGCCGGGCTGCCCAACCTGTGTGCCAAGCACTACAATAAATCCTTTTCGTTCATTAACTGATTTAAACCTCCCAACAACCCTAGAAGTAGGTTACTACTCTTGTCCCAATTTGACAGATGAGGAAACTGAGGCACAGAGAATCGAAGTAATTTGTCCACGCGGCAGAACCAACGCTTGAACCTAAATGCTCTGGCTCCAGAGCCTGTGCCCCTAGGCACTTTGTGTTACTAGTTCTCGACACACCACGGGTGTTCAATTAGCCTGGGCTGCTGTTGTTATTTTGTTATTATGAAGGATTCACACAGGACTGTTGAGCGGCAACAAGGCAGCTCTATAGGGACCCCGGGGACCCGTGTTTGCCGCTCCAGGGGCCGCAGACAGTGGTATTTAACAGCTAGCCACGTGGGGGTGGGAGACAGGAGATAAAAAGCCCTCATTTGTAGAGTTTTCCCATTTCCATAGTATAAATACCCCATCACATGGATTTCAAGGGTCAACAGGAGGTCAGGGGGTAGGAGGGGGCCAGGGAGGTACACAATTAGCCCTTGCACGCTGATGGGACCCGGATCCGGTTCACGACCCCTCCAAGCTCACTGTTCCAGAGGGTGCCAGCCATCCAGCATTTGGAGCAGTCTCACAGTGGCAGGAAGAGACAGGCCCCGGTGGGCAGGGCAGAGTCAGGGCACTTTTGCCTTGTCATTTGTTGATGGAACTTTCAGGCTGGGTCTGTGTGACAGCCCAGGGTGGCTCCAATCTTGTGGGTAGCAGGGCTGGGTTCTGAGGCTGAAAGACATCTTTATAATGATTTTAAATGATATCTTATTAGTTGCATCCCCTTAAAAAAACTCTTAAGAGTCTACATATAATAGTAGTAATAATAACGATCACAGTAATAATTAAGCAAGATTTCTAACGCACTAAGCACAATCTTAAGCAACGCTCATCATTTCATCTAATCTTCCAAAAAACCTATGGTGTAGGTACTGTTATTATTTCCATTTTACAGATGAGGAAACTAAGCAAGTTTCCACAATTAATAAAAGGAGGATCTGGGATTTAAATGCAAGAGAAAGATCTGGAACTTCAAGCAACCATCTGTTGTTAACAGAGGTTTACCTGTGGCAGAATGCGATTTACACGGGTGGACTCTCAGCGTTTCCTTTATACACTTGGGGAAAAGTTTGACTTTTCAGAATGACTAGTGTTCCTTTTACTATTAAAAAAAAAAAAAAAAAAAAAGAGATCAGGCGCCTGGCTGGCTCAGGTGGTAGACTATGTGACCCTTGACATTTGATCTGAGTTCAAGCCCCAAGAGGGGCCCAGGGCTAACTTAAAAAAAAAAAAAATTATAATAATAATAATGAAAAACAGATCAAAATATTGCTTCTCAAGCTGTGTCTGAGATTTGAGCTTCTTCCTCTCACCCTCTCCTTTTTTCTAACTTCCAGATTGAGAAGAACAACAAATAGAATTCTGGCCTCCTCTTGCTGTAGCAGTAACATTTTAGGATCGGTAAACGTGTGCGGCTTTGAACCGGATCAAGTCAAAGTTCGGGTGAAGGACGGAAAGGTGTGCGTGTCGGCAGAGCGGGAGAACAGGTACGACTGCCTCGGGTCGAAAAAGTACAGCTACATGAACATCTGCAAAGAGTTCAGCCTGCCGCCCTGCGTGGACGAGAAAGACGTGACGTACTCCTACGGGCTCGGCAGTTGCGTCAAGATCGAGTCTCCCTGCTACCCCTGCACCTCTCCCTGCAACCCTTGCAACCCTTGCAACCCTTGCAACCCCTGCAGCCCCTGCAGCCCCTGCAGCCCCTGCAACCCCTGTGACCCCTGTGACCCTTGCAGCCCCTACTATCCCTGCGGGAGTCGCTTTTCCTGTAGGAAGATGCTTTTGTAAAGCGTAGGAACGCATGACTTAGTGAAAGGCACCTACTCCAGTCAGGCAGCTCTTCCAGTGTTTCTCTCCCCTCTTCCCGCGGCCCATGTTAGTTAAGTCGGTAGGAAACTGAATACATAACTGCAATCCACCCGCGCTGTGTGCAGGTCTCTTGGTTCAATCGCTGCGGGAACCCTGCCTGGTGGGTGGGCGTAGGACTGGCGGTGGGGCACGAGAGACGAGCTGGGGAGGTCTGCCCTCTCTGAGTCCTCCTCCGCACCAGCTACCGCCAAATCCTAGGAAGAGAGAGTTTCTGGGTGGGCATCCCCACACTGTTTTTCCAAAAGATCCAGTGAAATGGCCTAGCCCACAAACCAAACTGGGAAAGCAGACACGGAGACTCGGTAGGTAGAAGGCAAGCACTGTTAAAGCTGCCGCAGTGGGGAGCACCGCAGAGTGTGGCTCGGCCCGCGAAATGGGCCGGGGTTTTACTGGGGCAAAGATCGGAGTGCCAACGCGCGGGACTGAGGGGAAGCATGTCCACGGACCGAGGGTGGGGTGTCCCTAGGCAGCTTTCGTTTCTCTACATAACTGATTAGGGAGAACGGCCAGCTCGGGTTCAGGATGGTGTGCAACCTCCCTGTGATTGATTTCAACTATCTGCTCTTCTCAATCCCTGAAACTTCTTGTAGGCACAGAAGTTCAGTTCAAAGTTCATGAGTGGAGAAATACAGCTTTCCCAAAGTGCTAGCTAGCACAGAATGATAGCCTAATTCACCTGAATCGGATCCTCATGGACATGCCCATGAGCCATCCATGATTGCCAAGACAGAAATAAGTGCGAAGGAGGAAGGAGCCCTTGGGGAGGGATCAGAATGAGACACGGGCGGGTGGCAGAGCGGACTCCTGCAGGGAACACAACAAACACCCTCACGTGTGCACGGTGAGTCGTTCAATGGTCTCAGCTGTGGGTGGGTTGAACAGTGGTTCTCAGCCTTTGGCCGCACATGGGAATCACTTGGGGGAGCTTTAAAAATATGGATGCCAAACAGAGGAAGGAAGAAAAAGGAAGGAAGGAAGGAAGGAAGGAAGGAAGGAAGGAAGGAAGGAAGGAAGGAAGGAAGGAAGGAAGGAAGGAAGGAAGGAAGGAAGGAAGGGAGGGAGGGAGGGAGGGAGGGAGGGAGGGAGGGAGGGAGGGAAGGAAAGAAAGATTTAAAAAAAGAAAAAAGAGACCTTTTTTAAAAAAGAAAAAAAAAAGCTGATGCTTGGGTCCCATCTCCAGAGACTGTAAGGTAGTAGATTTAAGGTACAGCCTGAGCCTCAAGACTTTAGAAAGCCTCCCCAGGTAATTCAAACATGTAACTAAGGTTAAGAAACTCTGCATGGGATCTTAAAGCTCTCCCAGCCTTTTTTCTTTAAAAGCTTCCTTCAAGTGCAAGGTTAAAGAATATTGATGGTGATAGCAGACCTATTTTGCTTTCAATTGGGGGAAGTAATGGCCCTCTAATACAGGTGGTGAAGCAAAAACATTGAACATCTCAAAAACTGATTACCCAGGAACTAGGTATAAATAAGTATGTTTGTGTGGACCGAATCGTAGAGGTACACTTACAAGTGTCTTGCCATGATTTGATTTATAAATATTCTTGTTTCTCAGTCACAAATTTTTGAAAATGATTTTGAAAACATTTCACCCGTAGAGTCCATGGAATCCCCACACGGGTCCTAAACAAACAGGAATCCCTGTCCTCTGGAAGGCGCCACCCAGGGTGCTCTCGGCAGTGGTACGTTCCTTCATTTCCCCACTTACCTACGCACCCTCTGTTAGTCCAGCAGTTCATTCATTCATCCCACCTGCCAGCCAGACTTTATGATTTTATTTTATTTTTTTTCAACATTTATTTTTGGGACAGAGAGAGACAGAGCATGAACGGGGGAGGGGCAGAGAGAGAGGGAGACACAGAATCAGAAACAGGCTCCAGGCTCCGAGCCATCAGCCCAGAGCCTGACACGGGGCTCGAACTCACGGACCGCGAGATCGTGACCTGGCTGAAGTCGGACGCTTAACCGACTGCGCCACCCAGGCGCCCCCAGACTTTATGATTTTAAATGCCCGTACTGTGCTCTGCGGCAGGGATGGGGAGAAGAAAATACCCCTTTCACAAATGCCTCAAATTGAGTTCAAGGAGGGGTAGCGTGGAGGGATTGGGGAAGAAGTGCCAAAAAACTGAGTTTACAAGGGCTAGGAGAGGCCAGAGGGACCTTCCGGGTCTTGGGCATTTCCGTGGAATGCATTGTGGACATCAGTGCCTCTCGGGATGCTTCAGGGAAGCAGGAGGCCACCCCTCAGCCCACAGCCCGGCCTGTAGTGGGTTGGTAGCCCGACTCTGCTCACCCGCCCTCACGATGAAAGACTCTATATAAAGGCAAGTGTTTGTCTGGTGAGTACCTGCTATGAGCAAAGCACAGTGTCAGGAGATATCATCAATGAGTAGTTACCTGTCCGGGAGCTTCTCATAGCAAAGACAAGACCAACACCCGTGATCTAATTGTCATGACACCTGGCAGCGTGGAATCAAGAACTAAATTGTGCCGTGTAGGTGTTAAGTGCCTTCCGTTCAAGGGGAAGGGGTGGGGGAGGGTGAAGCCAGGCAGAGGAGGCAGAGCTTGGGTGTGGGTCTTGTCTGCATCCTTGAGGAAAGGCGTAAAGCAGGGTTCGTTCCGTGAACTAACCAGGCTCTGGAGAATGAGGAAAAAAGCAGAGACGAGCGAGGAGAAAGAGGGAACGTTTGCTGTTCTCAGAACTGTCTTTCACTGGTCAGACGGGCCGCTGGGGCTTACATAGCTCTGCTGCGGCCTTTGGTACACTTGCAGCTCAGAGTCTAACTGAAACACCGTCCTTCATCCACCAGGGTGGGAGATGGGAAAGGGGGAGACTCTGGAGTGAGCAGAGGTGAGACACTGGCCCAGGGGGTAACTGAAAGATGAGGGAGCCTCTGGGCTACTTCGCTGTCCAGCATGTTCTGGCGAACGGACGTACAAATTAATACACCACCTTCTAATACACGTGCTTGGTAAACATTGTAGAACTCGGGTTGGAGATGAAGATTGTTGCATTTCTTAGTGGACACCGAATACATTCTAGAGCTAGGGAGCTGTTTAATAGTATTCTCCTGAAAAAGCTTCTCAGGGACAGGATTGAGGGGAATCCATACCCCCTGGCTCCCATGTACTGAGCGTTCTCTTTTAAAACTTGTGTAGGAAAGGATTGTATAAAGTGACATTAAAGATCTTCAGCTGACTGTTCTTCAGTCATTGTAAAGTCAGCTTATTTACAAATTGTTCATGTCCCCAGAACTAATGGAACAGGCACACACACACAGGCCCCACAGGCACGCACACAACCCCGCTCTGTTGGAGTCACTTCCGCCCTTAGTAGAATGGGGACCACCAACCATTGGACCATCTGGAATCCCAACTTCTCTTCCCTGCACAAAAATTCCTTCTGTCTCTGTCTCCCTCTGTGTCTGTTTCTCTTTCTCTGTCTCCCTCTCTCCCATACAAACCTAGGAGTGTCACACGCTGGAAGAGGTTGGGACACTCCGATAAAGCCTTCCGGCTGAGGACATTATGCTGAAAGTTAAGGGAAAATTGATACCCGAGCCAGAAGAAACTGTGGGTTTGTAAGAAAAGTAAGGGAGGGAGGGTCTTGCTGGGTGACCTAGATGAAATCAAGCGAAGTTTGTAGGGTTGTGGGCATGTACCGTAGCATTCTCAACAGACTCTCGGAGGAGTTGCATGATTTGTGATCACGGGTAGAAGATGAACTCAGAAGTTGCCCTCAGGGAGCACCTGCTTTCCACGCTGACCCAGAAGCACTTCTTTCCAGTCTGGAGCTGTACAGGAAGTATTGGGGGCTGTTTCTAAAATTATAAAACAAAAACTAACTACATCACTGCTTAGGCCACTGGATCTTGATGAATGGCTAAAATTTGACAACTTTAAGTACTCTTCTCCTTAACCACTCCCAAGTTCTGGTACCACTTTTAGTCACCCAAAGGTCAATAAACCTGGCTTTGACAGGTGATGAGGCCCGTGATTCGAGGGCCTTGGGTGTGTTTCAGAGAACATGTCAGTAACGGAGGACTCCTAGAGCCAGGATGCAAGAAGAGATGTTGGAAATCCAGAATTCACTGTTCCTGAGGCAACTGGTCTACCAGTTAGAACCTTTTCCAGTAGGGTCATCTTTCTCTTTGCATAGTAGAGAGCTCCCCTACAGGCATGCACATAACCCTGCACAGCTGGAATAACTTCTTCCCTTAGTAGAACTGGGACCACCAAGCATTAGAGTATCTGGAATTACTAGCCTGGAAGGTTCTGGGGGAAGATACCCCTCCCCTTCAACTGAAATTTGAACTGTATAACTGTATTTTCACCCACTAAACTAAAGAAAATGATCTGAAAAGAGTTTTACCCTGGTTTGTCAATTTATTTTTTACACTCATAAATTCATAGGTAAGAAATTCAGACAGAGCATGGCAGGAATCTTCTGGAGGCTTCTTCACTCACTCTCTGGCACCTGGGATGGGATGACTGCAGGGTTGAGCTTAGCTGATGTGGTCACCTGGTCAGTGATTTCAGGTGAAAAATCTTAAACAGCGGTATACGAAATGTCATCATATGTGTAAACAATTGCTTTTATTGAAAGCAGTACAGCAATATTAAAACATAATATTCAACATTTAAAAATATTTTTACTCATGGAACATTTGAAATTAATACTGCATTAAAAGATTATAGGAATACAGTCACCATGCCTGTGAAAATAACTACTAGAGTCAAACACAAATAAGTTTTGTTCGCTAGTTTCTTTCCCATATGTTTGTGGTTATTAAAACCATTTAGATTGAAAATGGATCAAGGCTTACTGTTGTTTCTATAAATATAGTTTCTATAAATTATACAAATATAGTCTGTATCCCAGATTTTCCGGGACAGCCCGGTGACCGAGTCCTGGTTTGGGGATGGAATATTGTGGTCCAGGCGTATTGCCCGTGTGGGAGTCGGGGTCTGCTGACTGAGGTGTTAAGGGGCTGGGACAGGTTATTCAGATAACAGCAACGGAGTGAAAAGGCACAGTAGCAAAAAAGGTGTTTGAGCCAAACTGGCAGCCCTTGAAGAAGCTTTCAAAGGAGGCAGGAATGCCTGAGACCAGCATGTATCTGGGCAAAACAACTCGATGATAGAGTAGGCAACTATTTTGGAAGAGGAAGTTGGTTTTCTTGAGTCAGCAGCTTAGTCACCTTCCAGTATTATCAGGATCCAATATTTTTAGCCTTCAGGACCTGGCCAGGGCCTTCTGAGGCGGATCCACCTCCTACGAAGGGGTGGGTTCTGGAAGAGTGGGCCCATGGGGTTCAGCTGTGGGAGGAGCCTTCGTTCCTTCTTCACGTGAACCCTCACAAAGACGCGCTCTGTGCCCAGCAGCCTGAGAGAAGCAGGCAGGATGCAGAAAGGGCCCACACCCAAATCTTTGCCTTTGATGAGTTTTCAGTCCAGCGTGGGAGACACACAAAGTGAAAAGTTATAATTACGCCTTATCAAGGATTCCTGTTCAGACAGAACCAAGCACTGAGGGACACACAGAGGACAGCTCCACTAGCCACAGGGCAGCTGGGGTGACTCAGGTGGCCCGTCGGGTGGCAGGCCTGACACACGCCCTTTCTAAGTCCTCACTCCCTCAGTGGACAAATGAATTGCTCCTCCTGGGTCTGTGTGAGCTCTTCTGAGGAGCCCCCTTATCTTTCCAAGCTCTTTTGCTGCTTTCCCTATTTTCTGCCCTTTAGGGATCTGTCAGAGTCCAGGCAGGAAACTGAGCCTACACTCAGCTGGAATTTTTTAAAGCCTTGAGTAATAAGGGATGTTGATACCCACGGTAACTACCAACAGAGAGAAGCTGCTCTCAACCTGACCTGCAGAGGCAGGGGAAGAAATGGGATCACCGGTGTCCAGATGACATCTGGGACCCTGGGCGAGGAGCTGCTTGAAGGGTGTGGCTATAGAAGGGTGCACCTGCCGCCAGAAGGACTGCCCAGCAGGTGGGGAGTGAGAGGAATAAATACTCTCGCCCACTCTTTCCTCCCTGAGAGTGCATCCCATTGACCAACCACAGTGGAAGGTGAGGGAGCCCTGGTGATGTGCTTTGATGAGGTTAGCCACTGAGGGGTAACAACAAAACAGAGAAGACCTTAATATGAAACTTCAGGGTTAATGGAAAATAGCCAAGGCTCTTTCCTTTTATCTTTCCTCCTTACCTGCCTTCCTGCTAGACAGGGCCGCATGCCAGGCATTAAAGGATCAGGGATCAACAGGCCAGACCTGGATCTCCACTTTATGGAGCTCATAGTCTAGGTGGGAGACAAATATAAAGCATACAAATAAAGGGATACAGGAATGGGATGGACGAGCTCAGAGAAACAACCCTGAGGTCTGGTTTTGATTCTCCAAAGGCGGCCACATAGCTCGTTGCTCCTAGAACTACAGTGTCTGAAGAGACCCCATGAAAACTCTCACTGAGAGCAGGTCCTAGAAAGCCCACATGATGGACCACTCAAAATTCAGGGGCAAAACGCTTCTCAGCCCCACAGTCACTGTCCCCAGATCCTCTGTTATCCTTCAGCATTGCTATGGCTTTTGCTTAAACCTATACACTCTTCCATAATATGTAACAGAAGAGAAATTCAGGAGGATGTTTTTTAACCTTGGGAGGAGGAAAACCATCAGAGCAAGATGGGGTTCCCAGTGCACAGTGAAGGAAACCATCAACAAAACGACAAGTCAACCTACTGAATGAGAGAAGATATTTGCAAACGATATATCCAATAAGGAATTAATATCCAAAACAGATAAAGAACTTATACAACTCAACACCCCCTTCCAAAAAAAAAAAAAAAAACAAAAAACAAAAATCACCCAGACAATTTGATTAAAAACCGGGCAGAGGAACTGAACAGACCTTTTCCCAGAGAAGACCTGCCAATGGCCAACAGACACACGAAAAGATGCTCAGCATTGCTAATCAGGGAAATACAAATCAAAACCACAATGAGATACCACTTCACACCTGTCAGGATGGCTAGTGTCAAAAAAAAACAAGAAATATGTGTTGGCAAGGATTTGGAGAAAGGGGAAGCCTTGCACACTGTTGGTGAGAATGCAATTGGTACGGCGACGGTGAAAAACAGTACAGAATTTCCTCAAAAGATTAAAAGTTGAAATACAGTGCGATCCAGCAACTTCACTTCTAGGTATTTACCCAAAGAAAACGAAAACACTAATTTGAAAAGATACCTGCACCCCTATGTGTATTGCAGCATTATTTACAATAGCCAAGATATAGAAGCAATCCAAGTGCCCATCGACAGATGATTGGATAAAGAAGATGCGGTGTATATATATATATATACAACGGAGTATTACTCAGCAATCAAAAAGAGTGAGATCTTGCCATTTGCGACCACATGGATGGAACTAGAGGGTGTTATGCTAAGTGAAATAAGTCAGAGGAAGACAAATACCATATGATTTCACTTATATGTGGACTCTAAAAAACAAAACAAATGAACAACCAAAACAAAATAGAAACGGATGAATAAATACAGAGAACAAACTGGTAGTTGCCAGAGGTAAGAGAGGTAGGGGGAAATGGGCCAAACAGGTGAAAGAGATTGAGAGCTGAAGACTTCCAGTTATAAAATAAGTAAGTCATGGGGTGGACAGTCCGGCATAGAGAGTATAGTCAACAGTATTGTAATAACTTTGTAAGGTGACAGATGGTGACTACACCCATGGTGAGCTTTTCATAATGCATAAACGGATATAATATTGTATGTCAACTGTAAGTTTTAAAAATATATTTACAACCTGACAATACCTCAAAAACGAAGAAACAAACAAACAAAAGATGGGATATCCAGTAGCCATAACAGAAAATACAGATGTAGTCAATTATATTTTACAATATTGAGGCAAAAATCAAGTCAAAAGAAAAATAATAGACTAGAGAAAAACAGTTGTAACTTGACAAAGCATATATCCTTAATGGACAATGTGGAAAACAGAAGACAAGCAACTTAAAAATGGGCAAGAAGAAGGCTCATGGCAGCTTTATTCATAATCTCCCCAGACTGGAAACAGCAAAGATGTCCTTCAATAGGACACTGAGCGGATAAATAAACTGTGGTACATCCACAGAATAGGGTGGTAATATTTTTTAAAGTATCAAGTCACAAAAAGACACAGGTAAAACTTAACTACATGTTTCTCAATGAATGCCTATCTACTGTATGATTCCAGTGATAGGAGATCTGGGAAAGCCAAACTAGAAGAGACAGTAGAAACGGTGATCGCTGGGGGTTTGGCAGGAGGGGGTGGAGGCTTGGATAAATGACGCAAGGGACTTCAACAAACCAAGGCCTGAGCATAAGATAAGCCCATTGCTAGTTGAGTGTTGCTGCTTCTACGTCCTCTCAGCTGACAAAGCAAGGAAATATATGTGTGCCATAGAAACTAATGTTTATATACATATCGATAAGCATTTCCATATGAACATGAGTTCATTCCTATGTCTGCAACTCTAGTCCATGGCCACTCCAACAGTGAGAAGCCTGGCTCTTCTGTATGATACTGAGACTATAGGCACAGGACACTACATAATTTGTTAAAACCCACAGAATTTTAAAGCACAAAGAGTGAACCAGTATATACAAATTTTAAAAAACCATTTAGGAGGTCAAGGGATACCAGGATAGAGCATAGACCGTGGCAAAATAATCTGTATTATAAATGTATTAAAACATCTTGAAGTAGGTGGGAGAAGAAGGTGGTGACCTGAGTAGCTTTGGAAATGAGTGGAATTATAAGACTGAAGGCAAAAAGAACTGTACATAAAACTTTACTCTTGTTGATGAAGTTTCCCATCAGGGGATGGAGGTTAACAATTCTGATACAGTGAGACCTGTCTGCTGGAAATGAACAGTTAAGTAAATATTGGGGGATGGCGGGAGCCAGGCTTCTCACTGTTGGAGTGGCCATGGACTAGAGTTGCAGACATAGGAATGAACCCATGTTCATATGGAAATACTTATAGATATGTGTATAAACATTAGTTTCTATGGTGCACATATATTTCCTTTGCTTTGCCAGCGGAGAGGACGTAGAAGCAGCAACACTCAACTAGTAATGGGCATATCTTATGCCCAGGTCTTGGTTTGTAAAACCATTCTCCAATAAAGAAACCAAGACTGCTTGGAGAAATAGCTGATTCTAGGAAGGGAAGGAATATACAAGAGGAACCTGGAGGATCCTGTAGTGGCACAAAGCAAGGAAGTACTCATAAAAACAAAGCAACCAAAATCACATTGGTGGGGGCATGTCGAAGGGACATGGGAGCCAACTGAAAGAGGTCCCAGTGGTCAAAGCTGGAACAACCAGAATATCTAAAGTAGTATTGCATTAAGCCCAAAGTGTAAAGTAAATATGCGTGCATCTACAAGGATAGAAATGAATGCTTAAATAATTAAATAAGGGAGAGGAAACAAATCTCTCCCGCAGAAGAATTCCAAATTATTCACAAAGACTCTGTCCTCAAAGAGGCAGAGCATAACTCCCTACTCCTTAGGTGTGAGGTGTCTACATGACCTCCTTCCAAAGAGTATACAGCACGGAAAAGGCAGGCGGGAAGAGGAACTGGAGCGGAGAAATCTGACAAATACAACCTCAGCCAGGTGATCAAAGTCAACACCAACAGTGATGAGTCACGTTGATGGTATGTGCTCTAACACCCGTCTCGTCACGAGAAAAGGCTCAGGCAAATCTCAGCACAGGGACATTCTGAAAAAAACAATGCCTGGGGCGCCTGGGTGGTGCAGTCGGTTAAGCATCCGACTTCAGCCAGGTCACGATCTCGCGGTCCGTGAGTTCGAGCCCCGCGTCAGGCTCTGGGCTGATGGCTCAGAGCCTGGAGCCTGTTTCTGATTCTGTGTCTCCCTCTCTCTCTGCCCCTCCCCCATTCATGCTCTGTCTCTCTCTGTTCCCCAAAAAATAAATAAACGTTGAAAAAAAAATTAAAAAACAAAACAAAACAAAACAAAAACAATGCCTGACCAGTACTCCCCCAAATTGTCAAGGTCATCAAAAACAAGGCAAGTCTGAGAAGCTGTCAAAGCCGAGGGGAGCCTGAGGAGATACAGCAACCAACCGTAAAGTGGCATTCTGGAACAGAAAAAGTACATTAGGTAAAAACTAAGGAAATCTGGATAAAGTATTCACTTTAATAAAGATGTATCGATATTCGTTCATTCATTGTAACAAATGTACCATAGTAACCTAAGATGTTATTAGTAGGGGAAATGGGCTTGGACTCTACCCGAGCTTCACAGTTTTTTTCTGTAAATCTAAAACTCTTCTTAAATACAAAATGCGTTCAAAAATAATAAAATAAAAAAAATTTTGTAAACGATAAGCAAGAATATAAGCAGGCAATTTGTGGAAGAGAAAATGCAAGTAGTCAATAAACACGGAAAAAACCCCACGACGCCTGTGGTCTTCGTGGAAATATGAATCAAAATAACAATGGCACACTCTTCGTTCGCACATCCAATTAGCATACGCTATAGAGAACAATACTATTTAACTGTGGCTGAGAGGCAGTTTTGCAGGAAAGTGGACACACTCATTTCTTGATGGTAAAAGTGTAAATGACTAAAACTTTGGGACAATAACCTGACATTGTCCCCTAAGAATGTGCTTATCTTTGGAGGCCCGATTCTACTTTGGGGAATCTTCCGGAAATAAGAGCAGTGGTGCAAACAAACAAAAGGGCACATTTTGAAGCTGGGTTTGAAGGTGGGGCTATCAGAACACCATCTGAATATCTCCCAACGAGAGAATAGCTGAATCAGTTAGTCTACCCATCCTGTGGAATATTTATTTGGCTAGTTAAAAGAAATGATGGGTGAGGTCCCTCTGGGTTGGCCTGGAGGGATTCCATGACACATGAAGAGGAAAACGTTGCAGGTTAATGTTTATGGTCCTGGTTCTGTACCACGCAGCACAACATGCAGATCTGCATGTGTGAGGTTAGGCGTGGACACAAGGCTGTTTCCCCACAGGAATTATCAGGAAAGGGTGGGCCAAGCCATCATCTTTTTCCTGATGCAGCTCTGTATCGTTTGTAACACAGAACAAGCGTGTGTTACATTTTAAGAAATTTAATGACGTTTAAATGAGAAAGTTTATGGTCACGTAGTAGGCAGAGTGGTTTTCCCACCCACCCAAGACACCCGGTATTAATCCCTGGAACCTGTGGATATGTTACTTTACATGTTTTAAGTCATATTTGCAAGTGTGAGTAAAGATTTTGAAATGGGGAGAGTATCCTGGGTTATCCAGGTGAGCCCAATGTAATCACAAGGGTCCCTCGATAAAGGAGGCAGGAGGGTCCCATCCAGAGTAGGACAGAGCAAAGGTTGTAGTGATGCAAGCCAAGGGGCCACGAGCCAAGGAATGCAGGTGGCCTCTGAGAAGTGGAAAAGGCAAGGAAATGAATTCTCCCCCAAAGTCTGCAGAGAGAACACAGTCCTGCGGACGTCTTAATTTTAGGACTTCTGACCTCCAGAATTGTAAGCAGATAAATTTGTGTTGTTTTAAACCACTGAGATTGTGGTACTTTGTTAGAGCAACAATAGGAAATAAACACAGGGTCACATTTAAGATATGACCCGTCATTTTTACTTTAGTATTCTGAGTTCCCAAAGGAAGATTTTTATGGGGTAAAAACGAAGTAGCCAAAGTATCTCAGATTTCAGCTAGGGAGGAGTCAGTCCCATAGAAGAGATGTGTGAAGAAAGCCTTCAAAGATCACAAAGTTTGTTGAGGAATGGCAGGGGTCCTCACCCCTGACTGTGCATGAGATCAGAATCAGTCAAAGATGCTTAGAACACTCCTCCCAAGGGGAGTTCTCACCCAGGCTCACGAGGGGACGTGCGTGAGGACGCTCGCTGCAGAACTGCCGGGGCCAGAGGCCAGCTGAAGGCAACACAGGCGTCCATCCCTAGGCGACGGACAGTCAAGTGCGAGGGATACCGTGAAGAAATGAGAAGCCATGAATAGGCATTCATACGTCCATCAGCACAGAACCTCAAAACATAGTATCGAGAGCAAAAGGTAAGAAAGCATACAATTTATGAATGTACGTTAAAAACACAAAGACTCAGAACATGATCCATTTACAAACATAGATGCGTACTTAAGAATGTATATAAAGCCCATGGGGTACCTCGGGTGAGAGTAGGGATCAGGGACCAAGAGGTCAAAGAAAATAAAAAGCAGGACTCTTTGAATAACTCAGTGCTGGTAAAGTGGTATATATGGTAAAGTCTGACCAATTCAATTCTGCACCCAGACCCCCAAATGGAAGAAGAATAGATTCAGGTTAATGAGATCCAGCTCAGGCCTGGGCCCTGGCCATTTTTAAAAGCTCCAGAGATGATTCTGATGTGCCTCCAGGTCTAAGAACCTGAGGTTCATGCTGAACACAGGCAGTTCGGTGAACAACCGTCTAGACAGGAGGAGGCTCTGGAGAGAAGGGAGGGTAGTAGGGGAGACACGGACCCCTAAAATGGCAGCTATTGTGTTTGGATGGGTGGCATTATAAGAAACCTCCTTCCTGTCTCTTCGACACTACTCTGAATGATGTTGCATTGCTTTTATGTATTTTCAATGCCATCGACTTTTGTTTTTAAGTAGTTCAGAGTTTCTAGGGAGAGTTAAAGGTCATGAGGGAACTCAACAGCCACTTGAGATTTTAAAGCTCAGAATGAATAGTAGCAGTTGCCAAATTCAGCAAAAATCAATGTTCAAGTGCAGTTGAAACGACTTAACTCTTGAAGGTCGGAAGAAGTCTTAACAGTTATACTTAAAACATTTGTCCTTATATGTTGCATTTCACAGTTCAAATGAGGAAGTACATTTAACTAATATTTGCTATCTAAATACATGATATACTTATAAAAAGGAAAGTGAGCGTACCGAATGGGGAGAACAGGTTCGTCTGGGTCCTCCCAGGAGCAGATGTGAGATGATAAAAGGAGAAATTTATTAGGGGAGGCATCAGAGACAGCAAACTTGGAGGGAGCCAGAAGAGAGTGGGGGAGCCTGGCTTCGAACCATAATGTGGGTCTGGCACTGAGCAATGGAAAGGGGGAAGGCACTCTGGGGGAGAATTGACTTACATTGCCTTGCAATCTAAAGAAGGATTGATATGATATGGCTGTCAGGGAGTTCCCAAGCAGTCACAAGGCAGAGGAGGCCACGCCCTCTAGCAATGGGCACGCCCCCTAGCAATGGGAAGCATGGTGGGGAGGCGTGGCCTTGGCGTGAAACGTGAAAGATTTTGGAGCCTCGGCTGAGGCCTTTGGTCAGTTGCACTACCCGCAGTTGCATATGAGTGATGCATTCTGGTAGCCACCACTGGCAAACTCAGTTTTGTCCACAAATGTTTGTGAACTGGCCTAATGTCTATGCTTGGACTACGGTCATGACATCATTCAGGAGTGGTGGCACCTCTATTTAAATTTTTTCTAGGACTTGCCTGAAACTTTCACTCAGCTTGTTTTTTGTGATGACAAGATCAAGGACCGTGGAAAGCAGAGGACAAAGACGTGTAATAATGACAGGAAACTTGAAGATGCGGCAAGATTCCTGAGGTTGGTGCCTTCCTAGGTAGTTAACGGACCTGGTCCTATTCTTAGAACTGTGCCCAGAGAACACAGCAGGGCTACTGAGGACTTTGGGTACTCCCTTTACGAATATCAGCGCTGAATCGAAGACCATAGGCCTTGCCTTGTTTGGGGACACCACGCTGGCCTCCCGCACACTCTGCGACATCGGGGAGAGGGTTGGAGCACCAATAACGCCTGCAACTGACCTTCCACCACTTTGGCAGGGTGGAGGCTTAGAAACTAAATTTAATTTAACAAAGTAAAAACGTGTGATGTTTCTGGCACACCCGTATTGACGAAGCACAAGTCACTGCAATTTCATGTAATTTTTCATGTGGGTGCTGGGAAGTCGTTTTCAGTCATTTTGGGGGGCACTCTTCTCTTACGGTTGTACTCGGGTCCTGGGGCATACAGGGTCAAGAAGTCCTTTGGCCCGCAGCTCTGCTCTTCCTCGGCCCATTTCTGGCTATGGAGACATCTGAGTGGGTCACCCTTGTCCGGTGTCCTGCGGACAAGTCTGAGCCAGGTTTTCTTTGGTTGAAAGATGGCTTTCAGAAACCCAGGTGCCTTTCATCTTGTGGCCCCTTTCTCCTACAGCCTTAAAGATCTCCATACCCACCCAACAGCTTGTGCATATGTGAGGGAAAACGGGTAACTTCCTTAGCCAGAAAATGCCACAAACTTATAGTCAATTGGCAACTAGTCACATGGCCCCATCTGGATGTGGGGGAGTCTGGGACGTGTGGTTCCTAGCTTGTCTACTCTATAATATGGAAGGGGAAGGTGAGGGAGCATGAGTCTTTGCTGTACCAATAGCCAAGTTTGTCTGCCTTCCATAGCCTCAGTTCCAGCTAATGACCATACTTCATTCTTCTCTGAAAAATAGAACCATTCAGACATTTCCTTATCTTCCTACTACCAAATCCACCAGGAAATGTAGGTACCCACGCTTCTCTCTTGACACTGGTGTAACGGGCTGTCACATGGTCCTTTCTTTGTTGTCTACATCTTGACTGAAGACAAAGACAGAAAACACTGCCATAGGTGCTAAGTACCCCTCAATCCCGAAGTGGAGTGCCAGTTGATAATGGAAAGCAGCCCCTAAGATAGCTCCCCATGGTCCTCGTCTCCTAGTATTCGTGCATTTGCCTCGTTGCCTCCTCTCGAGGGTGACCTAGGCCTGGAGATTCACTCCTAATAAACAGAATACTGTAAAAGTGGCACATGTCCTTATGTGATTAGTTATTAAAAGACTATGGCTTCTGTTGGGCTCCCTTGCTCATTCTGAGTTAATCCAGCTGCCGTGTTCTGAACTGCCCTATGAGGAGGCCCACCTGGCAAAGAACTCACATCTCTGGCCAAGTCAGTGAGGACCGGAGGCCTGCCAGCAGCCATGAAAATGAGCTTGAAAGTGGATGCTCCCAGTCAAGCCTTGAAATGACCGCAGCCTGAAACGACATCTTGATTGCAGCCTTGGGAGAGAGCCTAAGCCTAAGGCCCCCAGCTGAGCTGTGCTTTGCTGACTCACAGTGTATCAGTTTGCTGAGGCTGCCATGACAAAGTCCCACAGACCGGGTGGCTCAAACAACAGACATTTATTTTCTCACAGCTCTGGAGGCTGGAAGTCAAAGTCAAAGCATTGGCAGGTTCGGTTTCTCCTGAGGCCTCCCTCCTTGGCTTGCAGATGGCCACCTTCTCTCTGTGTCCTCACAGGGCCTTTCCTCTGTAGGCAACAACCCCTGGTACCTCTCCCACTTCTCACAAGGACACTAGTCATATGGGATCGTGGCCCACCTTATGACCTCATTTAATCTTAACTACCTCTTTAAAGGCACGACCTCCAGATCTAATCACGTTCTAAAGCACTAGGGGTTAGAGTTTCAACCTATGAATTCTGGAGCCACGCAGCTCAATCCTTAACACACAGAAACTGTGAGATAATAAGTATTTGTTGTTTTAAATGCTAAAATTTGGGGCAATTTGGAACACAGCAATAGATAACAAATACAAGTGCCTAGGTGAGACTTTCTAAGAGACTGTGAAACTGTCTCTCTGTCCATGACCCCCCTCCAAGCATCTCCAAGAAGACTGGGGGGTTTCACTGGGCATGGAAGCAGGCACTAGTGAGGCTTTCCGTAAAGAGAGATGTATGTCAGTGTGCTGAGCTGTTACCATCCTCCCCAACCCCCATCGCTGGAAGCAAAGGAACATATCCACCTCGCCTCAACTGGTGTGGGAAGTGACAGATGTCAGGACATGCTACCCCAAAATACAGCACCTTGGCATTGTTAAAAAGAAAACCACAGGTCCAAAATGGAGTCGCTTGTGCTAGGCCCATGCCACCAAAGCACAGCTTAATTCCTAACCTAGTTACAGTTTCAACCTTTCCCTGGAATGTAATCTTAACCAGTCAGTCTGGAATTTCCTGGTCAGCACCAGTGAGGTCATCTACCTAATAAGACCCTTTGGTCTGCTGAAGGGAGGTGACCTGGCCCAAAAGAATCCTTTTGTTGTTGTTTACACCGAGGTCTTTGCCCCACCTCACCTCTGCCTTAAAAAAAACCTTCCATCTGGTACAGCTCTTCAGAGCTCCTTTCTGTTTGCTAGATGGGGATGCTCCCCAATTCATAAACTGTAGAATACAGCCAATTAGATCTTTCGATTTACCCAGTTGAATTTGTGTGTGTGTGTGTGTGTGTGTGTGTGTGTGTGTGTGAAAATTAATAAAAGGAAACCTCATTTACAATGGAGTAGGGCAGCCAGCAGGGGGAGCTCTCACACCCCATCACTCCTCACTTGTCATCACAGACCCTACAGAAGGCCATGACCATCTGGACACTTTACTCTCCCGCAAGAGGAAGGAAGGCTTTCCTCCTCCCCAGCAATAGCCCAGCCAATGAGACACTGTCACAACAAAAAGCCACCGTACATCAAACTCCCATTTTACTCCAGTGGACTTTGTTTACACCAGCCTTGCCAATTTCTCCTTTCCTCCATCACAGAGCCTTCATCTCCTTTGTTCCCTGCACTTGCCCATGGTTTTGCCTTAGCTTGCTTGTCCTGGATTGCAGCTCTCTGCTATTCCCGACTAAACTCATTTTTGCTGGTAACATAACTGGCATTTTCATTCTTTTTAAAAAAAATTTTTTTTACGTTTATTTATTTTTGAGACAGAGAGAGACAGAGCATGAACGGGGAAGGGGCAGAGAGAGAGGGAGACACAGAATCGGAAGCAGGCTCCAGGCTCCGAGCCATCAGCCCAGAGCCCGACGCGGGGCTCGAACTCACGGACCGCGAGATCGTGACCTGAGCTGAAGTCGGACGCTCAACCGACTGAGCCACCCAGGCACCCCGGCATTTTTATTCTTAAGGTTAACTTTTTACAACAGCATATTGAATATGGGGCGCCTGGGTGGATCAGGGGGTTCAGGTTAGGACTTCGGCTCAGGTCATGATCTCAAGGTTCTTGAGTTCGAGCCCCACGTCGGGCTCCGTGCTGACAGCTTGGAGCCTGGAGCCTGCTTCCGATTCAGTGTCTTCTTCTTCTCTCTGCCCCTCCCCTGCTTGTGCTCTATCTCTCTGTCTCTCTTATAAATAAATAAATAAATAAATAAATAAATAAATAAATGTTTAAAAAAAATTTTTAAACAGCATATTGAATATTTTAAACTGGAGGAGTTTGAGAAAACAACAGAAGCAGGATGTTCACTTTGACCTTTCCCTGCCCTTCTCGGAATGGGTCATAAAACCCTCCTGCGAGAGGTGGCCTCCCTATACCTGGAGGAAAGGAACATCCTAATATCGGAAGACAACAGGACACTGTAGGAGCAGAAAAGTTTTCCTTTCTTCCCTTCTAAATTCTTTGGCCGGTCTAACAATTAAATTGACATAAGACAGAGTAACATGAAGAAAACAAACAAAAGTTTAATAACTGATATACCTCCGGTATACACGGGACAGATCCAGGAAAAGGAGGTATAACTCTCCAAAATGGCTGAAGCCATCACTTTTAAGTACCATCTCAAGCTAAGGACAAAGCAGGTGTTGGGGTGGGGAGTCAGTTATGGGAGATTACCAGGAATCACAAGAAACAAGGAAGCACAATAAATAAGGATAAGGTTATTATGCAGATTTAAATTACTGCCTCCTTCATCATAAGAGTTTCTAAAGATTTGTTCATCCTCCTCTTCAAGTTACAGATGGGGAGACACCCTTGCTAATGGAGCTTTCCTTTGTAAATGTAAATGTCTTTTACAAAAGGGGAACTTCTCCATTTTCAAAGCTTCTTCTGTGTCTGCAGCTTCTTAAAAAGAACCAGCTTAAAATAATCAATATGCTAAAGAAGCATTCCTTGGGGTGGCAAAATCTGCTCCCCTTCAATGCCAAGAAGAACCCCAATAAGCAGGTCTTCTCCCAGCTCACTCTGCTTACTCCATACTCCTCAGTCTATCATATTCCTACACAATTTCATCTATACCACTCCTCGTCAGACACAGCACAAAAATACGCAGATCTTCATTTCCTTATGAAGGCTCCCATGTCATGTAAAACTTACAGCAAATAAATCTGTATGCTTTTCTCCTGTTAATATCTTTGTCAGTTTAATTACTAGACCTAGCTGGTACCCTAAGAGAGTCAAGGAAAACTTTTTCCTTCTCTACTGAAGCTTTGAGAGAACTGAAGAGTGTGACATGTGTCCCCTGGATTTAGGGGGAAGAGTGGCTGGTACCTGACCCCACCTTGGGAACACCCTTCTGCCTGAGGGTGCCTCCATCCGGCTTCAGATCTGAGAGGGAAAGAGGCGAGCAGATGAAGAGTAGCAGAAAAGGACACCCCCAACCTTCCACTTTGATATAAGGATTATTTTGAGCTAAAGGCAACCGAGAAGAAGCAGATACAAGAAAAGGTCTCTGCCTTCCCCCTATTTGCCTAAAAGCAGGACGTTTGTAAAGGTATACCCCCACCCTCTCTACCAGGAGGGACAGAAGTTTATCACTGGAGTCAATTCTAGACTCTTACAAGCGCCAAAACCTTGCTAAAAGTAGCCCTTATCCATTCGTTTCCCCATATATTTGCTTTCCCACAATCTGCCAGCCTGAGGAGCTCAAAGTTTTTTTTTCCTTTGTCTTATCACTTCTCTACAACTTTCTTGTTCTTTTGTCATGCTATATAAGCCCAAGTTCTAACCACCCCTTTGAGTTACTCATGGCTGAATGCTCCCCATGCAAATGTACATGTTAATACACTTCTGTTTGTTTTCTCTTATTGTTCTATCTTTTGTCAGTCTAATTGGTGGGGCCCTAGCCAAAGAACCTAAGAGGGGCAGAGGAAAAAGGTTTCCCGCCCCCACCTCCTACACATGTTTCCAGGGGCCAGGTGTAGATGGGTGGAAGGGGGCTACACTTGGAGGCCTGAAAAGGGACACTGGTGAAGGATCTGTCTGGAGGGGAAGGTGACCCAGCAAAGAGGGATGCTGCTGGAGGTTGGGGGGCTGGGGGAGATGTAAGCCAGAGCTCCTTAAACTGGACTGCTGATCACATCACCTGGGCCTCTGGTTAACATGTGGATTCTGATTCAACAGGTGAGGTGAGCCTAAGTTCTCCATGTCTGACAGGTGATGCCTGTGCTGCTTACCAGCAGAAGGCTGGAGAAGGTACCCGCTGTGGGTATAACACCCCTAGAGATGGGGAAAGAATAAATGGTTTCCTCCCTGCACTGAGTCTAGCTAGTGCCATAAGCTGGGAGCAAAGTGGATGCAGTAGCCCCTGCCATCAGACCTTCCCAGGGACCTTGGTCCTGTCCCCTCTCTCTGACTCCCAAGGTTGCAGCCCCAAACCTTCCCTCCTTCTCTGATATCATCAGTTCCTTTCTGCCTGTTAGATCCTCCCCAGCCACACACCAACATACACATCTTCTTTAACCAAGCAACATAAACCCTTTGTCCACCCCTGCCCCCTTCAGCCAGTTCACCGTAAAATTTCTCCTCAGAGCATCCACATTTTCTCCACGTCCTTGCCATACATTCACTTTTTAAAAGCACATTTAAATTGGGAAATATGTATACATAGGAGGGTAAAGGAGGTTGTTTTTTTTTTTTTTTTTTATTCCTTGGACAAGTAACTAGTTTCTCTGAGGCTTCTTTTTCTTATGGTAGCAAGGATATGGCCCTGCTATGCTTTGAGAGCACTAAATAAGAATCAGAGGCACAAAGTAGGTCCTCAATAAACCACCTCAGTCTTGGCTGAAGATAAGAAGAAACCCCCATGGCGGATGCCTGGGTGACTCAGTCAGTTGAGTGTCTGACTCATGATTGCGGCTCAGGTCATCGTCTCACAGTTCGTGAGACAGAGCCCCACATCAGGCTCTTGCTGACAGCACAGAGCCTGCTTGGGATTCTCTCTCTCTCCCTCTCTCTCTGCCACTCTCTCACTCTCTCTCTCTCTCAATAATTAAACATTAAAAAAGAAGAAGAAAGAAAGCCCCATGGCTCCAGGTACAGCAGGGCTGGCATTGGCGGAGATGTGCCCAGACGTCCAGGCATGTCCCTGGATTTCTCTCTGCCTCCCTGCCCCCATGCAGTCATCACCTCGTGGCCTCCATTCTCTGTGGCCTGGGCTGGAGCTGAGGATTGAAAAATGAATCAGCCAGGAAAGGGCAAGAATGAGAGGCCAGCAGACTATGCATTCCACCCCCCCCCAACCCCTGCAAGCTCCCTAAAGTACAATCTATCCCTCAGGTCCCAGGGGTCTGGTGATTTCTGGATCTCTCTCCTATTAAACAATGAAAACTCAACTGAGTAAATGTTAAAGATAATGATTGGCTTTACTGAATCATTCATGAATCGGGCAGCATCCCACCTAGCAAATAGAAAGAAGCTCCAAAGGGCTACAAAAAGGAAAATGTTTTTAAAGGCAAGACAAGGAAGTCATTTAAAAAAAAAAGAAAGAAAGAAAGAATTATTTCGGGCAATATCACCTCCCTTTGGGGGACGAAAAGGCCTGTCTTCTTAGGTGAATTCCCTTACGCATGCCAACCAGGAAATTCCAGACTGACCAGTTAAGATGACATTCCTGGGAAGGGTTGAAACTGCAATTAGGTTGGGTATAAAGTCCCAATGTGGCGACATGGCGTTAGCACAAGGGACTCCATTTTGGGCCTGTTGATTATTTTTATGACTCCCTTATTCCATATATTCCATACCCTGTTCTTACTGCATGTGCCCTGAGGGGCTAGGATGTGCCAGCCGCGGGGCCAGGCGCCAGAGGGTTTCAGAGACTACGACCCAACACATTTCCTGTCCTCCAGGAATTCATCAGAGGGGAGAACAAGGCAGTCGGTTCCAAATCGGGACTTCATGGGGGGGGATGGTTATGTGACATTGACTGAGACACTTCCAAGGACACGTCCCATCTCTTCAGCCACAAAATAGGGGGAGTAACATGTACCTTTCAGGGCTGTTTTGAAAGTGACACGGTGCAATCTAGCTCTTCGGATTTACACAATAAGAATTTTTCTGTTTTGTTTTCTCTGTCGAGAAAAAAATGCAACAGCCTCGTAAGGAAGGGAACTTACTTCTTTCTAAAGATATGCAAACACATTGGAGATAAAAATAAGAATAATACATGGTAATGCATATTATAACCTGAAAGACAGAAACGCTGTTTGGGGAATTTTTGAGTTTTATTGAGAATTAAACCCCACCTTGCTGGGTGAAAGGTGAAAGGTGAAAGGTGAAAGGTAGAAAGGTGATAGCCTTGTCCAGGCTTTGGTGTCGCCACTAGGTGGCATCAGTCTGTGGAAACTAAACTGTGGCCTGACGGCAAAGTGACTCTGCTTTCCCTGTGGAAGGTAGAAGAGAGAGAACACAGCTAATTGTCAAGAACTAAGCTGAGGCAGGTATTGAATTTTCATCTCATTTCTAAATTTAGTTCTTAAGCCGTGTGACAAATAGAATAAAAGAGACAGAATTACAACCGAGTGAGAGAAATGTACATATTGGTCTTTCTCTTGTAAAATACCTCCTGGAGGAAAAAAAAAAAAAAAAAACGTGTTCTACTGCAATGCTGTTAGATGGTCAGGGCTTTGCAGATGCGTTCTTAGAGGAATTTGTGAATGCAGATCCCACAGTAATGAGTGGACACGAAACATCTTGGTTTGGGAGGTTTCTTATTTGACTTCCTGTGGGATTTCTTTCGATTCACATCTACCTGGAGATTCATGGAAAATGTGAAAATATTGTTTGCCTTCATTTCTTTCTTAAATGTTGTCTGTTTTATTTTCGCTTCTGCGGGGCTGGGGAGCACCCTGGGAGCTGTCCTTCTCACCCACTTTATTCAGGATTAAAAAGAGGGTTTTCACTCCCCTCTAGTGGCTGGCTCTGGTCTCCTTGTCAGGTTGAAACCGCAGAGGAGCTGGGTCAGCAGGGGTGCGGGGCACGAGTCCACTGGGAGGAGAGCCTGAGAAGGTCTCCAGGCTGTGCAGGGGAGGGACAGAGGAAGATTCCTGCCCCAGGGAGGCCAGGCTCTTCTGCCCCACTCCCCGCTCCCAGGCAGGAAAACAGACCTGGCCACCGGCAGCCGCAGGAGCTCTCCTGACTCAGGGCAGCACCCAGAAGGTCCCTGCCCTGGGGATGGCAGGAGGGCCCAGCCCTGCAAGGGGAGCTGGCGTGGAAGCCACTCAGGCCTTGTGGTTCTGTGCTCTGAGAGGAAGGAAGAGGCCACAGTATGGGACAGTGTAGTTCTAGCCAGTGGGAGAGGGAGAACTTTGTCACCCCGGTCGTGTGCATGAAAAGGGCAGTCACAGGACTGGATTCAAGCTCGGAAGTGAAGGCAGGCATCAGACAGACGCAATCAGACGCATGCATCCATCCAGCCAACAAACCTCTTGCCCCCACTTTTATGATAATGTCCAAATATGATTTAGTGCCTCCCCCACGAGTCAGGCAGCTGGACCGCTGCCACTCTGCCCTGTTCATCCTATTCATTTCGGTTTCCCCAGCACCAAACACAGCACCTGACATGTAGCGGAATCTCAAAAATTATTTGCATTGAAGGAATGGAGAGTGCTAGGCCCTTGGTCAATCAGACCCAGATCCTACCCTCAGTGACATTATGGCCCAACATACTAGATGCGAAGACCCGTGTGAAAGCACTGGCGTCATGCCTGGCACAGAGCAGGCCCACGATAACTATTTGTTCTTTCCCCCCTTCCTTTCTTGTATTCTCCCCAGAACCTACCCTCCAAGATTGCCCAAAGGGAGGAAGTGCTCAAGGCTTTGGAAGTGGCAAAGATGAATTTTGTCTGGGAGAATCAATGAAGGCTTCCCGGAGGAGGGAGCATTTGATCTGGCTCATCCAGGACTCTAAGCAGCATGAACACGGACACAGAGATGCGTGGGAAAGTAGAGACGTGCGTGGAGGAATGCACAAAAGTGCAGCTTTGTTTGTGGAACTATATGAAGGGAAGAAGTAGAAAACAGGGTAGGAAAGTCCCTTGGTTACTAGGTTAGGGGCCCTAAAGCATGGTGTGAAAAACCTGGATTTCACTACCAGAGAGATCAGATAGCCCCGGGCCTGGCCCAGACTCTGTTGTCTGATTACAGACTATGTGATAACTGTGGGCAAGCTACCTAAGTCCTCTGAGCCTCACTTTCTTCACCTGTAGAATGAGGATAATACTACTTACTCTTTAAAAACATGAATGAGGGCACGCTGCAAATACACACTGTTTGCATCTTTTTCCACTTTGGGAAAAATCTGCATATTATCACATATAGGGTTAACTCTGTATTCACTTATATGCCATTATCACATTCTAATTAACAACTTTTCTATTTACGGATATTTAGGTTGCTTCCGATCTTTAAGTAGTTTGTGTCTGTGTATCTACAAGATGAAATTCATAAAGTAGCATTGCTAAATCAAAGCGAATACGAAATTTAAATGTTGGCAGAATCACCAGCTTAGTCTCCATAAAAGAGGGAATCAGGTTCCACTTCTATCAGCAACATATGTAAAGGTCTCTTTCCTTATGCCTTCACTAAATTTTTTTGATCTTTGCCAACCTGAAAGGCTTTGCGTGTGTGCGTGCGTGCGTGTGTGCGTTTTAAGTTTATTTATTTATTTTGTGAGGGAGAGAAAGCGCATGCAGGAGGGGCAGAGAGAGAGGGAGAGAGAGAGAATCCCAAGCAGGCTCCATGCTGTCAGTGCAGAGCCTGACGTGGGGCTCAAACTCACAAATCGTCAGATCATGACCTGAGCTGAAATCAGGAGCCAGATGCTTAACGGAGCTACCCAGGCACCCCTGAAAGGTTTTAAGTTGGCATCTCATTGTAGTTTTACTTTACATTTTTATTATTAAAATTGAGGTTGGGCACCTTTTCAACTTTTAAAAGCCATTTGCATTTCTTCTCTGGGAACTGCTTGTAGCCTTTTATCATTTCCATTTGGTTGTTAGCTTTTTTCTTATGGATTTATAGGAACTATTTATTTATTAAGGAAATTAGTTCTTCAGGATATGGTCACAAATGTTTCCACAATTTGCCACCTCTCTGTCACTATGTCTATTTTATTCCCCTGGAAGATATTTTTTCTTATCTTTACGTAGTCATACTGACCATTTCTTTCCTTCACAGTTTCTGTATTTTGAATCCTGCTCAGAAAGGCATCTCACTCCCAGATAATGAAAGAAATCCTGGCTTTATTTGGGGCTGAGGAGAGAGGCAGGAAATTCTGCTTTATTTTTTTCCAGATGGCAGTCACACTAACCCCATTTCTCTGGATTCCTTTAAGCAGCAAGAGCCATTCAAGAACCAGTCAAGGGGCCCTGCTGAGAGGAAGAACACAGATTGACGTAAGTGTTCTAAATGTCATTTCATCCCCACAACCACCACATGAGGTGTCAGCATCTTGTTTCTCAAATGAGGGAGCCAAGGTTCAGAGAGATTGAGTAAATTGCCCACAGTGGCACAGCCAGCAAATGACAGACCTGGGATTTGAACACCAACCAATGTCTGTGTTCACTCCACCCAGGAGAATTAAGAGTCCGAGGGGAGGCATGGTATATACCATACAGGGCTTTCTGGAAGGATTAGATGACAGCTTTTCAGTCTCGTCCTCCTCGTTCCTTCCTTCCAAAGGCCTCCTACACTCTGTGGCCAAAGCTCCCTGCAGCCAGCAGACACGGGTGTCTGTCCCGGCAACGCTGCCCCTGTTCGAAATGACCAGCAAGGAACAGTCACAGGAGCCAGAAATAAACCTTCGTCGTGTTCACTGAAAATTCTTCAGTTGATGGGTAGCAGCAGCTAGCATTAACCTGAGTATTAGAATTGTCCAGTCACAACGGATCCTTGAGGGAACCACAATCGAGGGCAGTTAGTTCATCTCTGAGACCATCTCCTTCTTTCCATTTGCCTGGAGGCAGTGGTCCTTCTTACCTGCGCTGTCTCAAGAGCATCGCCCACTCCATCCCTTCCCTTCCTTCCCTGTTTCCTCTCTTTTCCCACAGCCCTAGTCTGAACCATGCTTTGAGAGCTGAGAAGCTCCCTCGCAAGCTGGCGACACTCACTCAGGTCTCAGGCTGTGCACAATCTTTGTATCTATTTTGGAATGGGCTAGAGCAGTGAGAGCAGGGAAATTCATAGGAAACACACACAGGAGCGCTCCAAGGTAAACCCTTCAACCTGCCCGGGGCCCCGCTGCGGGTGCTGCATAACTAATTCTTCTCCGGTCCCTCCAAGCAGGACACAGGCCCAGTGGGGAGTGCCTTGGCCTGGTTATAATATCCAGCTTTTATTACTGCTCTTTCTATATCTTATCAGTGGGGTAAAGGGCAAGGGCCTTAGGCATGTGTCCAAGGACATGCACCACGCTCACAGCAGCTCGCTGGCCCAATTCAGGCAAGTTGTGCTCTGAGAGGTCTAATTTCGCAAAAGGCAGGTTAGGCTGTCTTGCAGATGGTGGCGGTGGTGGCAGCAGCAGGGGCGGTGACAAGGGTAAGGGGGGGGCGGTGATGTCTGAGAGGCAAAGACTCCAAGGGAGGTGGTCTCTTGGTAGCAATTTTAAAATGCCTCTGTGGGGGCACCTGGGTGGCTCAGTCGGTTGAGCATCCGACTTTGGCTCAGGTCATGATCTCACACTCTGCGAGTTCGAGCCCCGCATCGGGCTCTGTGCTGATGGCTCAGAGCCTGGAGCCTGCTTCCGATTCTGTGTCTCTCTCTCTGCCCCTTCCCTGCTCATGCTCTGTCTCTTTCTGTCTCAAAAATAAGTAAAAACATTAAGAAAAAAAAATTTTTAAATGCCTCTGTGGGATGAGTGTCTGGGTTGTTCAGTCAGTTAAGTGTCTGACTTTGGCTCAGGTCATGATCTCACGGTTTGTGAGCTCCCCCCTGCCTCCGGCTTGGGGCTGACAGGTCACAGGTCGGAGCCTTTAGCCTGTTTTCAGATACTATGTCTCCCTCTCTCTCTGCCCCTCCCCCACTCACACTCTGTGTGTGTGTCTCTCTCTCTGTCTTAAAAATGAATAAACATTTAAAAAAATGCTTAAATGCCTCTGTGGGAAAAGTTACGGACTACCCTTGAAATCAGATTTTACTTTTTCTGTTAATAACAGGCGTCTCCTGAAGTAATGTCTTTGACATCAGCCATAGAAACACTTTTCTACATCCGTCTCCTCAGGCAAGGGAAACAAAAGCAAAAATAAACAATTGAAGCTCAGTAAAATAAAAAGCTTTTGCACGGCAAAGGAAACCGTCAACAAAACAACAAGGCAACCTACTGAATGGGAGAAGATAGTTGTGAATGACAATATCCAATCGGGGGGCTAATATCCAAAATATATACAGCACTCCTACAACTCAACACCAAAGAGAATGCCAAATAATCGGATTTAAAAATGGACAGAGGAACTGAGTAGACTGTTTTTCCAAAGAAGACATCCAGATGGCCAACAGACACATGAAAAGATGCTCCACATCACTCATCATCAGGAAAAGGCAAATCAAAACCCCAATGAGCTACCACCTCACACCTGTCAGAATGGTTAGAATCAAAACGGTAAGAGATAACAAGTATTGGGGAGGATGTAGGCTCATCCGCGGTTGGTGGGAACACAAATTGGTGCAGCCACTGTGGAAGACAGTATGGAGTGTCCTCAAAAAAATAAAAAATAGAATTACCATATGATCCAGTAATTCCTCTGCTGGGTATCTACCCAAGAAAATGAACACACTAACTCAAAAAGATACACGTACCCCTATGTTTACTGCAGCATTATTTACCATAGCCAAGATATGGAAGCACACGTAAATATATACATACACATATATATATATATATACATACACATATATATATGTGTACGTATATATATATATGTGTATGTATATATATATATATATATACACACACACTGTAATATTACTCAACCGTAGAAAAATGAGATCTTGCCATTTGCAACAACATGGATGCCTAGAGGGTATTACGCAAAGTGAAATAAGTCAGAGAAAGATAAATACCATGCGACTTCACTTATGTGTAAAATTTAAGAAACAAACCAAATGAACAAAGAAGAGATAAAAATACAGACTCTTAAATGCAGAGAACAAACTGGTGGTTGCCAGAGCAAAGACAGGTGGTGGGATGGTTGAAATAAAGGGGATTAAGAATACACCTAAGGGGCGCCTGGGTGGCTCAGTTAGGTAAAGCGTCCAACTTCGGCTCAGGTCATGATCTCACGGCTTGTGGGTTCGAGCCCCGCATCGGGCTCTGTGCTGACAGCTCAGAGCCTGGAGCCTGCTTCTGATTCTGTGTCTTCCTCTCTCGCTCTGCCCCTCCCCTGTTCATGCTCTCTCTCTCTTTCTCTCTCTCTCAAGAATAAATAAAACATTAAAAAAGGAAATTTTGGGGGGGCGCCTAGGTGGCTCAGTCGGTTAAGCATCTGACTTCGGCTTAGGTCATGATCTCACGGTTCGTGAGTTGGAGCCCCGCATCGGGCTCTATGCTGACAGCTCAGAGCCTGGAGCCTGCTTCGGATTCTGTGTCTCCCTCTCTCGCTCTGCCCCTCCCCTGTTCATGCTCTCTCTCTCTCTCTCTCAAGAATAAATAAAACATTAAAAAAGAAAAAATTTTTTAAATGAAAAAAGAATACACTTAATTATGGTGAGCACTGAGTAATGTAGAGAATTGTTGAATTATTATTTGCTGCACCTAAAACTAATACAACACCTGTATATTAATTACCAGAAAAAAACAATAGTGTCTTTGCCATCCCAGATGTTGAGGGGCATCACAGTGGATGACGTGATCTACTTGGTGCTAACTACTCACTGACCTTCTTGAGTAACCACTAGAAAGTCGTTGGGTCTTGAATTCCTCAAATTTTAAATTGATCATTCTCACTGCGTAAGCATTGCCCGGTGCGCTGCGAGGAGAAAGACCTTTATACCTTCCCGGTTCTGGCTACCTTATTTTTTCTCTACAACTCAGCTCGAATGTCATCTCTTCTGGCAGAATGTCTCTAAGCCCAGAGTCGACTGGTCTAAACTCCCATCTCTGTGCTCTCAGCAATCCATGCATTCTTTTAACACATCCCCACTGTCTGTTCATATCTTGCCCTCTCATCGGATGGCAAACGCCTTTCAAGTAGGGATTGGGATTGTTCCTGGCCTGACTATGGCCAATTCATCCCAGTGCCTGGCAAAAGGGCAAGTGTGTTCAGTAGAAATCAACCTTCTTAGCCAAAATGGAATATTTTTCAATAGACGGTTTTGGAAAGGGAATCTTAGGACTTGGACACTGCACAGACCTAAACCTTCAGAAGAGGAAAGGAAGGCCCTGAAGATGAAATGGCTTGCCCAGAGCAGAGCCACATGTCAGCAGCCCGGCTGACACATGAGCACCTTTCCTGGTGGAACAAAGCTTGTTAGTGACATCAGAAACTATCCCCAGGCTGAGGTCTGCTGGTATGAAATACCCCGAAACACATTCATTAGTCGGTATGGTCTTTCCCCCCAAAGTCTAAAAAATTCTTTGGCCTCTGTATTTTCTGTCCTTTTCATTTCTACTAGATATTTTTCTTTTAATAAATTTTACCTTTCATTAATTTTGATTATAAAAGTTTACATGTTTATTGTAGAGATTCTGGAATATGCTAAAAAGTAAAAGAAAGAAAGAGAGAAAATTAAAAACACCCTAGAATTCCATAAGCCAGAGACAGCCGACATTAGTATGGGATATTGCCACGGATAAATCTATGTAACTGAGATCAGGTTATATGTTGAATTTTATGCTTTTTCTTACTGTTGGGTTGTGAGTAAAGTCCTTAAAAATTAGGTTTTCCAGGGCACCTGGATGGCTCAGTCAGTTGAGTGTCCGACTCTTGATTTTGGCTCAGGTCGTGATCTCACAGTTCATGAGTTCGAGCCCTGCGTCAGGCTCTGTGCTGACAGTGTGGAGTCTGCTTTGGATTCTCTCTCTCCTCTCTCTCTCTGCCCCTACTTCATTTTCTCTCTTTCAAAATAAATAAACTTAAAAAAAATTTTTTTTTAATCAGGTTTCCTTTGTAGTGTTTGTGCTGGAAGCTTCTCAATCAGTACACTTTGTACTGAGTTAATTTATAAATAAAAAGGAGCCAATAATGAAATAAAAAGGAAAGATGATACATAATCTATTATTTGTAATAGCTATACTTTAGCCTATCGGAATAGATCACCTTTTCCTAACATCTGGGTGGCTCACAATTTTTCCCTGCAATACATGAAAACTGTGTTTATTTCACCATCTCACTGTGATGAAACATCTCTGTATGAAATCTCGATCTGTATTTCTAAGTATTGCTTTATGAGTCCTATGTTATGTCCTCAACTTTGAAGGAAAGGTTTAAAAAGGTGAATAATTTTAAAACTTAGGATTGGCTCAAAAGATCATGCTGTTTTTCAAGTTGCCTTAAAAGCACTGATCCCAGGGGCACCTGGGTGGCTCAGTCAGTTGGGCATCCTACTTTGGCTCAGGTCATGATCTCACGGTTTGTGAGTTCGAGCCCCACGTCAGGCTCTGTGCTGACATCTCAGAGCCTGGAGCCTGCTCCGGTTTGTGTGTCTCCCCCTCTCTCTGCCCCTCCCCTGCTCATGCTCTGTCTCTGTTTCTCAATAATAAATCAATGTTAAAAAAAATTATAAATGAGGCTGAAGAGGAAGAGACAGATCCAGATGTGGTTCAGTCTTCTGGAGACACATGAAAAAAAAAAAAAAAGCACCGATTCCATTTTGGTAGAAAAAGGAAAGATAATTCAATAAACAGCAAAAAATATATATAATAGGGTCAAATGGTGTTAAGTTTAGCCTGTAACATTAGACACTTGACTCTTAATATTTGAGGGAGGGATTGATTTCTTTTTTTACCTAGAGCTATAAATTACATGTTAATTGCAGTTATGTAATGCTAAAGAAGAGATACTGCTTTTTGAACTATTTATGCCATCTGTATAAAAGTTAAATAGTCTGAGGAGCACCTGGCTGGCTCAGAAGAGCATGTGACTTTTAATCTCAGGGTCGTGAGTTCGAGTCCCATGTGGGGTGTAGAGATTACTAAAAAAAAAAAAAAAAGTGAAATAGTTTAAGTTCAAAGATAAAGTAACTAGAAAGACTATCTGGTTCTTAGAACAGGGAAGCCAGCTCCTGAATTTAAGTTTGTAGCCATAGGAAAACTGAAGTACAAGAAAGCTGTTTCCCTAATAATCTGTTTACAGAAAAAAACATACATCTTAAGCTTCATCACATAAAGTTTAAATATCTGCAGATTCATAAAAAAATATTTTAAACAAGGTAAAAGCTAAAATAAAATTCAGATTTGAGAGATTAAAAATAAAAGCAAGAAAAATAGACCCCTAAATGTTTCTATTTTTCGGTTCTACATGTATTTGTGTTGAGGACATTATATCGATACTAGCTTATGGGGATTATACTTTCATTTCACAAACATAAAAATGTATTTTAGGGGGCGCCTGGGTGGCTTGATCGGTTGGGCATCCGACTTCGGCTCAGGTCATGATCTCGCGGTCCGTGAGTTCAAGCCCCGCGTCGGGCTTTGTGCTGACAGCTCAGAGCCTGGAGCCTGTTTCAGATTCTGTGTCTCCCTCTCTCTCTGCCCTTCCCTGTTCATGCTCTATCTCTCTCTGTCTCAAAAATAAATAAACGTTAAAAAAATTTTTTTAATGTATTTTAGTATATTAATATGGTCCAACTCTCAAATTTTTGCTTATTATGAAATGAACAGTAAAAATAATTATAAAAAGGCAACCTATACACCTCAAGACAGCTTTCAGTGTGGCACGTATTTTCCAACTTGCCCTGCATCATTTGTTCTTTTTTAATCGCTTGAGGAAACTGCTTAAAAACAGGATTAAGGATGGTCAAACAAGATTGCTGTGGAAGTGATTTCAAGGCTACAAAGCAATTTTTGAGCCCCCAGGGGACTAAACCACTGAGACTCTTCAAAACAAAGACTTGTGTTTCAGGGGAGAGCCCCCCAGTGACGACGGGCTATGAGGCTGTAACGGACCTTCCACTCAAATCTCTCACTGATTTCCAGGAAGCAAGACAATCACCCACTTTCCTGACATATTAATCACTATATCCCAGGAACTGTGCAGGGCACTTTGCAAACATCATTCCTCCTAACCTCCACCCCTGCCCCATGCACAGCCCCGTGAGATAACTGTCATCATGATCCCCATTTTACAGAAAGGAAAGCTGATGTCCAGAGAGGTCTACTCTCTCTCCCAAAAGTCACATGGCAAGGGGGTGGCTGGGATTCAGTTGGGGTCTGTGTGATGCCCTTTTAACTTCCCACCTCTCACACTGTCATATTAGGCATGTTTTAACACTGAGACAAAAAAAACCCAGTAGGAATCAATGTAGGAAGGAGGGTGGAGTCCCCCCCAGATTGCATTTCTAAACTAAAATGCAAGAAAGATTCAGTGCTTTGACAGAAGAATATCTAGGTTCTCAGAGGACTCTCCATGGACATGGGGCTTAAGGAGATGAGGACCGTTAAGGCAATAGTGAGTGGAATATTTGAGCTGGCAAACTCCCTTCTCCCTTCGCTCAGCCTCCCCGCGGAGAGGAAGGGCTGCCCTTGACTGCTCCCCAGTCCTACAAGTTCCAGGTTGCAGCCTGGCCTCATAATACAGCTTGTCTGCGGGAGGCCTAGGGTAACACACCCACCCGCAGGCTGTGCTGGGGCCACTCGTGCGGGCCAAAGTCCAGGCAGCTCCACCCTGACGGGAGAGAAGAAGCCCCATGTCCACCCAAGTGTCCTGAGTCATTCGATCTAATTCCACTCGTGGTGAAACTCACGCTTCACTTTGGCGCTGTGGCTCCTGCTGTCTATTTGACAAAGCCCAGGAGGGGAACAGGATGGGGCAGGGCAGTCAGAGATGGGGTGGGGGCTCCCACCACCCTTGGATTTCAGGTTAAATCTCTTTACCCTCCCTTGACCCTCAAGACCAGAAGGAGTTGGGCTGGTGGGGACCTCTTAGATCGCTTTGGACCTAAAATCTTATGAAATTTATCCAAAGGGGGAAAAAAAAAAAAGACTAGAAAAAGGAATGAGGGCAGGTCTCCTACCAAAAAAAAAAAAAAAAAAAAAAAAAAGGTTTCCAAGGATTGTCACAGATAAATCTTTGGATAATTTGAACTTATAATTATCCTTAGCTTCCAGCTTTATTTACTTCAGTAACCCAAGGCAGAACCACTCGTGGATCCTTTTCATGAACTGTAGCACTGTTTAAGCCTCCACCCCCCAAATTCCCCTCCCTGATTACACTCTCCTACCCTCCTAAATCTAGCCTTCCACCTCACCCAACAGTGAGGTTTTCCATTCCTGCTGTTCCAGCCCTTTAGGAACATGGGTCACTCGTGTCCCTGGGATCGATCTCCCCTCTGTCCTATACCTGCCATCCTTCCCACACAGTCACTATGGTGTAAGGGGGGAAGTTACGGGGGCCTGTGACTCGGGCCTGGTCAACAGATACTTGCTGCTTACACTGACCGAGGCACTCTTCTAAGTACTTTTTTAAAATATATTTTTTAAGTCTGTTTTTTTGTTTTGAGGGGGGGAGGGGCAGAGAGAGTGGGAAAGAGAGAATCCCGAGCAGGCTCCACACTGTCAAGGCAGAGCCCGATGTGGGGCTCGATCTCATGACCTCAGCCAAAATCAAGAGTTGGTTGCTTAACAGACTGGGCCACCCGGGCAACCCCCTCCTAACTACTTTCTAAATGTTAACTTATTTAGGCTACATGACAACCCTATCAGAGGAGTACCATTCTCATTTTGGAAAGGAGAACATTAAGAGAACTTAAATCACTTGCCCAAGGCACACAGCTAATAAGCTGTATTTTCCTCTCACTAGTATGATTGGTTCAGCATTGTACCTGGGAGCAAATAAGAGCCTATATGATGCAATTGCTGGGGCTTCTCCACAAGAGACTTTTGTTCTCACTTGTGCTTGAAGTAGGGTAGATGTGAGGAGCAGTGCAGCCAGCCCCCTGCCCCCACATTCTTTATGAAGGAAGCCATTATAGGACTGAGGGAAAGAAAGAGAGAAACTAAGTCTCAGCAACAAACTGGGAGCCCCTGATCAAACTGTACCTGAAGGCAGGCCTACTTCTGACTTTTTCAGTTTGGTGAGCTAGTGAATTACTTTTCTGTTTAAAAAAGATTGGTTTGACTTATCTTTGACTTGCAGTAAAAAAAAAAAAAAAAAAATTCCTAGCTATGGGGCACCTGGGTGGCTCCTTCGGTCGAGCATCTGACTTTGATTCAGGTCATGATCTCATTGTTTGTGAGTTTGAGCCCCCAAAGCAGGCTCTCTCTCTCTCTCTCTCTCTCTTTCTCTCTCAATATAAAGAAAACATTAAATTAAAAAAATTCCTAGCTAGTGCAGCTTAGTGCATCAACTGCATAATTATGCCTATATAACTTCTCACTATTACAAAGTCAACTGACGAGAAAAATAAGCATGCTTTGATGAATACAAACACTTAAATGCTTAAAAGTTTTGTGTTGGCATCATACCACCAAAATCATGATTCATGCAGATAAGCACCAGTATGCACACATGTATCGCCTCGATTGTTTTTAAGGTCAACGCAATGTTTAAAAGGTCAATGCAGAACTAAAAATGTCCAAATCAGTGACACCTTTACAAAAAGTCTGCCGTCTGCACAGGGATGGCCTAAATGTGACTCTTCCCTCCATTCTGGTGTAAGCCCCTAGCCTCACTTCAGCCCCTGTCGATCTGCTGCGCTGCAGAGTGTCTCTTGATGACCTTTGTTTTTGTAGACTTTTCTGCTGCATCTAACCCTATTTGCCCTCTGCTTTTTTATTCTCTTCCTTTGGATACCTGTTAACAGTTTACTTTGTCTTCTCTCTTTTTTTTTTTTTTAAAGCAATTTCTTAAAAATGTTTATTCATTTTTGAGAGAGAGAGACAGAGTGCGAACAGGGGAAGGGCAGAGAGAGAGAGGGAGACACGGAATCCAAAGCAGGCTCCAGGCTCCAAGCTGTCAGCACGGAGCCTGATGCGGGGCTCGAATTCACGAACCACATGACCTGGGCCCAAGTCAGATGCTCAACCGGCTGAGCCACCCAGGGGCCCCTCTCTTCTCTTTTTTATCTCCACTTTCCCCCACTTGTACATCACAAGGGTTGGCATCTCTCAACATTTTCTTCTCCACAGAATGAAACTTAGTCGATCTTAGGATACAGGCTTAGCTGCTGTGGCAAAAAAGACACTCTCGCCCTCCGGCTTCCCCACAGAGTAACCCACGACACCAGCTCCCACGAGAGACAAGTGTGTTTCCCTTTCACTTGCTAGCCGTCTGTGTTCCACAGACCATCCGGGAGCCGGGTTATTTCTGTCTAGCTCTCCCACCATTCCTACGAGGGATATCATTGTTTTGGTGATCGGAGCTGCCTCCCCCCGCCCCCCCCCCCAGCCTGTTGACAGTGGGAAAAGAGAATGACAGAAAGGAAACAGTTTCCTTTTTAAAAGGCATGACCTAGGCGTCGCACACATCGCCACTTCCACTCACATCCACTTGGTCACGTGGCCACAGCAAGGTGGGGTGAGGGGGGCGGTCAACCTGGGAAAGAAACATCATCTCAAGCTGGGTGGCCATGTGCCCGGCTCCAACTAGGGACAGTGGATCCCGGCAACAATGAGCAGTCTCTGCCAGCATCCCTGGCTTCTTTCTCTGTCTTCTCTCCCTGGGCACCTCACCCTGTCTCCACTCTGTCCTCCACACGGTGACCCGCAAGGTTCCAGCCCGACTGCATCCCGGGCTGCCCCACACCCAGATCCACCTGCACGCTCCCCCCATGACCTCCCTCTGCCTTCCCTGTCCTCTAGAGGAGCCACCACACTCCTGGTCACTCAGGCCCCAAATTTGGTATCATCAACTCCCGTCCCCAAGCCCTGGTGCCTCGTGCTCCCACATGACTGAGCGATCCCCAGATAAGGGCTCCTGTCCGTTCCTGTCCATTTCCTTCTTCCCACCACCCGAGCTGCCGTACAAGCCTCCTGCCCAGCCTCTCCGCATTCAGGCTCTCCCCTTCCAGCCTGGCCTTACTCACAGCCATTATCCAAGAAGCGTTTATAAAGTGTGACTCAGACCACGATACTCCCTGTTCAAACCCTTCTTTGACTCCACCTGCCTATGGCTGAAAGTCAGAGCTCCTGGAGAGGCAGTTAACAGTATACCCTCTGGAGGTTCTCCCCGGACTCCCAGAGTTATAAACCATAGGTACAAAACCTCTCACCAGCGGGCCCAGAGCCCTCCTATTTCTGGCTCAGGCTATTTCCTCTGTGGCTCTTCCCGCCTGCCCCATACCCCGTGTGCCCAGCAAATCCTACCCAGCCTCCAAGGTCCAGCAGTCAACCTCCTCCCATGTCCCTGCCTCGAGTTCCAGCTCCCACCCCACCCCTACCCCCCACCCCAAACACCCAGGCTTCTCTGCTTTTGTGGCCCTTTGCTTATAAACTCTTGTTTGGTCCTAGACCCAGCCTGCCTAGATGCGTCCAGATGCCTTCTCCTTGACGGACAGCCCTGAGCTTTGTCCCTTGGCACACTGTCTCCCCTACATGCAGGGTCGCAGGCGTCTGCTCCTTCCTCTTGCCGCGAATCTAACTCTATGACCACTTTCTTGCTAAAGTGCAAAACTTCCTGAAGGGAAAGGGGACCCGCGGAGGGAGCTAGGTCGCTGCTGAAGCTCAGGGCTCCGTGGTTTTGCACTTGAGCTGGCCCCCCGTGTTGGCGGCTGTCCCTGTCAGCGTGACCTAAGAATCAGCTGCGGGGCCCTCTCCTGCCAGCTCCTGCCAGCACAGTGGTCTGCCTTCCAGAGCTGTTCAGCCTGTGGGCTAAATGCTTTCTGTAACCTGATCCAGAGTTAAAAATAACTCAAAGGTCTGACCCACTAAGAGCCTCCTTGGATCTTCCAGGTGGGGTAAGCTTTTCCTGGCAGCTTAGGTACATGCTTTAAAATGACCACCCCCCTCCCCCCACTTCACCTCACTTTCACCTACACTGCCGGGGGCCTTGCCTCTCTTGGCCCAGGTTTGGTGAAGGCCTCTGGCTTTCTCCCTCCCTGTGGGGCTGGCCGAGTGCAGTGGGTCCCACCCGCCCCTGGGCTTCCTGGGCCTTGGGTGGAACTGCTGAGGTCACAGCCAGATGTGCTCCTGCTAACAGACGCTGGGCAGACACCAGTCCCCGTGAGTTCTCTTGGCTGAGCGCCCCTTCTCACCCCCCCAGCCCCGGCCAGACTGCCAGAGACCTGCAGCCAGCAGCCACCACAGGGTGAGCTGAGGACAACCACTTGGCCCTCCCGTCAACCAAGAGTGACACTATCATCTCTGTTCCCTTGGCCTTCTTTCCACCCAGAATCAAGGCCAGATGGAAAGTTCCAAATGGTATTTCTTCAGGAGGTGGCCTTTGGTGGGTAGCAGCGGTGTTGAAAATGGGCTTCTCTTCCTGCCCAGGGCAACAGTCTCATCTTCAGCTAAAGGGAAGCTTCAAGCCTCTGCCATTTGGAACTTGTCCCCAGGCAGCCAATGGAACCTGCAGCTGGGACTGAGACCAGGACAGCCAAGGGGAGGCCTGGCAGCGATCCGGACCCAGGTTCTAGGTGTTCCTAAAGCCCAACGATACATCTGCGCTTCCTGGGGTCATGGAGCTCAGACATTCCACTTTTAGCCATTTGAATTGGATTTTTGCCAACTGCAACAAAAAAGGACCTGATAAATATATCTCCTAATTGGTCTTCCTGTCTCCAGGCTTGCCAGCATCCAAGCCAGATGGATCTTTCTAAGCTGCTGATCTAGACACCATCTTCCTGCCTAGAACTCTTCAGTGACCCCCAGCCATTGAGGAGAATGCCCAAATTCTTCAGCATGGCCTTCCTTAGACTCTGGCATCTGAGCCAACCTTTCCAACCTCAACTCCTGCCGTTTCCATTTCTTCCGTTTACATAAGACCACTCCTTGGTGCCAGAACCATGGGCCACGTGCTCACAGCTCCAGGGCTTGCTTAGACTTTTCCTTCTGCATGAGTGCCATTTCTCACCAAATGGACACCCACCTGTCTTTTGGGTTCCATCTCCCACGACGATGATGGCGATGACTTTCTCAACAATACTCATACCAAAAACAGTTGTGTCCTTAGCTTCAATTTCAAAACACTTGATTAATCCATCATTCAACAAATATTTGTCGAGCACTCCTATGTGCCAGGCACTGTTCCCAGAGCTGCTGGACTCAAATGACACAGCCTTTGCCCTCATAGAACTTAGGGTCTAGGTGGATGGGAGGTGGGTAGGAAGTATAGACAAATTAGAGTGCTCTTGGCTCCAAGAAACAGACTAATTCATTCAAAGTGGCATAAGCAGGGGCGCCTGGGTGGCTCAGTCGGTTGGGCGTCCGACTTCGGCTCAGGTCATGATCTCACAGTCTGTGAGTTCGAGCTCCGCATCGGGCTCTGTGCTGACGGCTCAGAGCCTGGAGTCTGCTTCCAATTCTGTGTCTCCCTCTCTCTCTGCCCCTTCCCTGCTCATGCTCTGTCTCTCTCTGTCTCAAAAATAAATAAAAACATTAAGAAAAAAAAATTAAAAACAAAAAACCAAAAAAACAAAGTGGCGTAAGCAGTGAGTGCTATATTATGTAGCATAAGAAGTCAGGAGGTAGGCAAATTGAGAGTTGGTGGATTCAGTGGGTCAGTGATGTCTGGGACTGGGGATATGAGGTAGAATAAGGGACCTACCTTACAGGACTGCTGTGGGATTAAATGAGTTTACACATTTAAAGCAATAGAACAGTCCCAGGCACATAGTAAGTGTTCAGTGAGCATTAGTTATTTATGAGCTCAAAGACGTATCAGCAGCGCATCGGTGAGTGAATGGGTAAGCAAATTGTGGTCTGTTGAGCCATGAAAGGGGATGAAGTGCTAATACATACTACGATCACGATAAATGTCAAAAGTATAATGCGAAGTGAAAAAAAGTCAGGCACAGAAGGTCACGCAGTGTATGATTTCTATTTACATGAAATATTTGGAGTAAATAAATCCATAGAGACAGAATGCGGATTGGTGGTTGCCCGGCTCGGGAGAGGGGAGAGTGGGGAGTGACTGCTTAATGGGTATGAGATTTCCTTTTGGGGTGATGAAAAGTTTTGGACCTAGCTAGAGGGGGTGGTTGTACAACGCTGGGGGTGCCCTAAATGCCACCGGATAGTCACTTTAAAATGGTTAATTTTATGCCGTGTGAATCTCACCTCAGTAAAGTAAACATATCCATGAGGTTGTTCACGGAGACACGGTTTAAAAAAGCAAAACACTGGATACAATCTAATATCCATCAATGTTAAATAAATTAGGGCCCACCCACACCATGTCATATCATTTAGCCATTTAAAAGAATGAGCTAGAGCTGTATATACTAACTTGGGAAGATCCCTAAGACATACAGTTACATGGAAAAAAAAAAGTCATAGAACATTCTAGTGTGATTCTATTTTTTTTTAAGTTTATTTATTTATTTTGAGAAAGAGAGAGAAACAGACCACATGAGCAGGGGAGGGGCAGAGAGAGAGAATCCCCAGCAGGCTCTGCACTACCAGTGCTAAGCCTGACCCCAGGGCTCGAACTCGCAAACCGTGAGATTGTGACCTGAGCCAAATCCAAGGGTCAGACACTTAACCGACTAAGACACCCAGGAGCCCCAGTGTGACTCTATTTATTAATTATAAAGTGATATGTAATGGGGCGCCTGAGTGGCTCAATCAGTTAAGTCTCCGGCTTTGGCTCAGGTCATGATCTCACAGTTTGTGAGTTCGAGCCCCATGCCAGGCTCTGTGCTGACAGCTCGGAGCTGCTTCAGATTCTGTGTCTCCTTCTCTCTCTGCCGGTCCCCTGCTCGTGCTCTGTCTCCCTCTCTCAAGAATAAATAAACATTAAAAAAATTTATAAAATGATATGTGTATGTGTATTAGTTTATAAATGCATTCAAAGGGGCCTGGAAACCCAACTAACTGTTGAGAATGGTTACGTCGGCGGTGACCTAAGAGGTGAAAGGGATCTTGTGCTTATTAACTTGTGTACTCAAGCAGTATTGCTAACTTTTATGATGAGAATCTTCCCAGGAAATACAAATTAAAGTAAACATGAGAAATCACTTTCAATGCACCAGACTGGCGAAATCAGGAAAAAAAAGGATAAGACCTACTGCTGGTGGGATGTGGGAAGAGGGTGTTCTCATTCAGCGCTGGGGGAAATGGGAAGAGCTATCGCTTCTTTGGGACCTAGTCTGCCGGCATCTATTCAAATAAAAATACATATACATGTTGGCCCAGTAATCTCATTATTTTCTTAATAACAGCTCTCCTGAGCTACGGTGTATATGCCATACAAGTCACCCACTTAAAGTATACGATCCTACGGTTTTTAGTACATTCAGAGTTGTGAAACCACCACCACAACCAATTTCAGATTCTTTTCATCACCCCCCAAAAGAACCCCGACCCTGCCTGGCATCCGTTAGCAACCAATCACTTCTCTTTTCCCACCCACCCCTAGGCACCCATCAACAATCTATATCTGTCTCTTTGAATTTGCCTATTCTGAACACTTCATATAAGTGGAATCGTATTTATAACTGGCTCCTCTCACACAGTGTCACGTGTTCAAGGTTCATCCTTGTTGCAGGAGTCTCATTCCTGCAAATCCATTCCATAGCAATAAAAGCACCTGTGCCTCAGGACATATGTACGAGGATGTTTATGGCAGAAATGTTCACGACAGTAAAAAGAGAGAAAGAGAAAAGGAAAACTGGCAGTGTCACGGATGGTCATTAATCGGAATGGGGCCCGGAAGGTGACACCACTAGAAAAGAATGTACGAGCACCAGGCCACTTGAACTGAAGGGAATTCCCTGAGCAAGAAAAAGGACGATAGAGAAGGATGCACAAAATATTCAAATCCAATTTTTGATCTAGAAACTCATTTTAAAATACTTTTTGGGATAAGTTTGTTTATTTTGAGAGGGAGAGAGAGAGCACACGCTAGTGGGAGAGAGGCAGAGAGAGAAACACAAGCAGACTCTGCACTGTCCACACAGAGCCTGACGTAGGGCTCAACCTCACAAATCGTGAGAGCGTGACCTGAGCCGAAATCAAGAGTCAGACGCTTAACCGACTAAGCTAACCAGGTGCCCCAACTTACAAACTTATTTCATTTATTTACATTTTTAAATGTCCGCTTGTTTTTGAAAGAGAGAGAGATTGAGGGCCAGAGCATGAGCAGGGGAAAGGCAGAGAGAGAGAGAGAGGGAGACAGAATCTGGAGCCGGCTCCAGGCCCTGAGCTGTCAGTGCAGAGCCTGACGTGGGGCTCGCGGGAGAACCGCGACATGAACCGCGAGATCATGACCTGAGTCAAAGTTGGAGCCGCCCAGGGGCCCCTATACAAATTCACTGTATAAACACTCCTCCCTACTTAGGCCTTATACCTGAATCTGAGAAGACCTGAACTGGATTCAAAGACGGCAGAGATGAAGCTCTTTAGTATTGCTCAGTCCTACTCACAAGCTCCACCGAGTGTAAAAAGTTGCGAGAACAGCACAAAGAGTGCATCAGAGAGAGGGAGGTTCCAGGGATTGCCTTCTGTTCCTCCTACAGAAGGCCCCAGCCAGAGGAGGCTGCCCTAAACAGAGGCCTCCTGGGCTTTACCATCCACACCCACGAAGGCCTGGCCAGCATCTGATGATGTCACATGTCACCCAGCAATTCAGGTGCTCTGCGAACCCGGCCGGCCAAGCCCACCATCCACGACTCATCCACACTGAGCGACTCCCCTTTGCGGTGCCCGAGTCTCAGGTCCTATGGCTGCCCAGCATCTGTGTCTGCATTTACATTATCCAGGGCTTTACCATTCAGGTCCACATGGGAGCTTTCCGTGGACAGGCCTGGCTATGGCTTCTTACAGTGTGTGTAGATGGGGAATGATAAGGACGGACACGTAGTTGGTTGTAATCATGCACTACGGGAGTGCGTAGGTAGGGGGTAGGGGCCATGTGGTGAAGGGAAGACCAGAGAGGGAAGCGGGGGGCCAATAATAAATGGAAAAACAAACCAGAGTGGAACCACATACAATTGCATTTATGCATCTGGAGAAACTTTTGCATATGCCAAGGCATATAAAAAGAAATTAAATTTAAAAATTAAAAAGACAAAGAGAATATCCACGCTACTTGGGTGATTAAAAAAAAATCAAAACAAAAAATGCCAGCTGCCTGACTGCACGAAGGACTGAATTCTTCTCTCCCTTCTTCCAGATCTTACCTCAGGGAAGGGTTTTGTGCAGAGGACTGTGAGCTCACAAGCTGCCGTTTGCTTCATGTGTTCCCTTAACACAGCTTCCTGGAACACATTAGCCGCTTTCCTACAAAAGTCTACAATGAATAATTGAAATTAAACATTCCTGGTCAAAATAAATCAACACTGAATGACACATTGCCCTGATTTTTCCTGTTTCTCACATCGTTCCTAATCCACCAAATGTGGTAATTTAAATTAAATTGAATTTCCTTGTCTTCTTGCTGAATTTGCCAGGTTCCACTAAACTGACCATCAGGTGAAAGCAGCAAATGAACTACAGTGAAATCCTGAGCCAGAGACCTGACTGACATGTGTGTGTATGAGGAAGGGTTGTTCTGAGGCTTCTTGATTAGCTGACACAAGGTGACAGATCATAGACTCGAACGAGTGGCTCAAAAACCATCCATGAGTGGATAATATCATTGAGAACCCTGGATTTCCAACATTCTTCTCTTGCATTCTCACGTGTTGACTTTCCATCCTAGATTTGTTACCTCATTATCATGAGTGAATGGTGGCCTCACGGGGTGCCTGGGTGGCTCAGTCGGCTAAGTGTCCAACTTTTGATTTCAGCTGAAGTCATGATATCGTGGTTTGTGAGATTGAGCCCCACATCGGGCTCTGTGCTGACAGTGTGGAGCCTGCTTGGGATTCTCTCTCTCCCTTTCTCTCTGCTCCTCCCCTGTCATGCTGTCTCTCAAAAAAAAAGGAAAGAAAAAGAAAAAAAGGTGGCCTCACAAAAGATATGTCCACCTAGAACCTGTGACTGTGACCTCATTTGGACCAAGAGTCTTTGTAGACATAATTAATCTCAAGATGCCTCACAAAAGAGCGATCAACCCAGAACCTGTGACGTTGACCTCATTTGGACCAAGAGTCTTTGTAGATATAATTAATCTCAAGACAAGATTATCCTGAATTAGGATGGACCCTAAATCCTATGACAAGTGTCTTTAGAAGAGAAAGGGAGGAAAAATACCAAGAAGGAGCTGTGAAGACAGAGGCACAGAATGACAAATTCTCACTCAGAGATTCTGGAAGAGACCAACCTTGCCGGTGTCTTGACTTCAGACTTCTGGCCTCCAAAATGACGAGAAAATAAATTTCTGTTGTTTTAAGTCACTGAGTTTGTGGTCATTTGTTACAGCACTTCTAGAAAACTAATACACTTCTGGTCTAAATATGGCTGCTGCCTCACAAGCATCACATCCTCACACCCTTTTATTCACAGTGGAAAGAAAGAGAGCAGGGACAGGAAGGAATTTTATTTTTCATTAGCAGAATTCTACTCCCCTTATTTCTTATTAAAAAATAAGAAAATTTTGGAAAACGAGTATTTGTCAGAAAGAAGCAACAAGAGTTTGAAAACGTGGGGGATGACAGCGGACAGTGAGGAGGGCCTTTTTAGTGGTCAAAAATGGTTACTGTCATTTAATGAGTGGGCACCAGCTATCCTAAAAGTCTTGTAATGTGTCCTCTGTTGAGACATACTAGGGATCAATTATGAGTTAGCCCTGCAGGCTGGATCCTGGTTGCCCTGTTAACAAGAAACCAGGTGGGGGGCGGGGGGGGGGGGAGGGAGGGGACAGGAGAAGTGGCAGACCGGCAGGCAACTAACAATGCCTGTCACACATGGGAATGACTCACTGTGATATAAAGCTATGGCACAGAAACTGACTTGGATGGTAGCAGGTGTTCTTGGTTTTGTTGGTGTGTGGCCAGATTCATTCATTCATTCACCCACTCATTCACTGATTCAATGAGCCCAACTCGAATAGACTTAAGCCAAAAAAAAAAAAAAAAAAAAAAAGTATTATTAGTACATAAAACCAAAGTCCAGAAGAAATTTGGGGGAATCTGCAGGGGCTCCAGTGCTGTCATTAGGACCTGGTCTCTCTCTACGTGTATCCTTTGACTGCTTTCTCTGTGTTCATTTCATTTAAATAAGCTCCTCTCATTCAGAGGTGAAATGGCTAAGAGTTATTCCAGGTTCACATTCCAGTCAAAAACATCCCCCCCACCCTGCCCCACCTGCTCCAGGAAAGAGAGATCCTTTTTACAAGGGTTCCATTAAACCTCCCGACACTAAGTGTCATTGGGCCATCTGGACCAAGTGCTCACTCCTGTGCCATCTCTGTGCCTGAGGGTAGATTACACAGCCAGTTGAGGTTGGATTGCAGGTGGCCCATGTTGCAAAGGGGAGGGGACATTGCGAGGGGGCTCGTGGATTTAGCCACTCCAAACATATGCACTCAGAGTGGGGAATTGGTTTCCCAGGGAAAATCAGATTAAAAAAATATTAATGAATTTAGAGCAAGCAAATGTGACAAATGCCTGCTGCACTCCAAGTCTGTGAAATGAATGTCATCGTACATGAGCATAAGATAGATGTGTATGGTCCAGTGCAAATTCATCATTACTCTTGATGGGAGGAGGGCAGTTTAGAGTACAGGAAGGGCCTTCTAAAGGGGGAGGGGGTCAGTAGCATCATCTAGACGGATAGTAATAATTGAGTTCCACAAAGGGAAAGCTGAGGATGCTATAGGAAACTATACTGGCAAAATTACGTTAAATTAGGATTTGTAATACTTAATCTATCAGGTGTAATATTGGACATTGATCAGACCATCTGGTTTGATGTTTAGAGAGCATTCCAAACATCAAAAATATCAAAATGAGGTCCAAGATCCCCTTCTATTTAACTACTATGTCTGGTCATACAAACTACACAGCTCATTTGTGGAAAATGATGTGAGGTAGGAGTGTTTGGGAAGATTTTCAAGGTGACGCTTTGGTTTCCACTTAGATAAGGAGGTTGACCTATGGCTAAATATGCATTAACCTTACCAGATGAAGAGGAGGAAGAAGAAGGAGAAAAAGAAGTCCGAAAGAAAGAAAGAAAGAAAGAAAGAAAGAAAGAAAGAAAGAAAAAGAAAGAAAGAAAGAAAGAAAGAAAGAAAGAAAGAAAGAAAGAAAGAAAGAAAAAGAAGTCCTGTAAAGTCGCTAGTAGCCACATGGACCCATGGGCAGGTCACCAAGCAACAGCGTTAACTAGCACTGCTCTTCATGATTTCAGAGTACAAGCCAATTGCTGAAATGATTCGGTCCCATCAATGGAAATGGGCTTCTCTGTATAGTTCTGTATTATGTGACCATCTCACACCAAGATCCCAAACGTTGGCCCTTGAGTACAACCGGAATACGAAAACCTCCCTGCGTTCTGTTAAGCCAGCTCTAGGCACTGGCACAGAAGGCTGTTGTTCACAATGACGTGACTTGGTCTCATCCTGGGGTTGGAGCCCCAGCAAAATTCTGTCTTGCCCTCAAAGATGACCCATGTAAGACAGGTTAAGGACTATAGAACACTCCAGCCTGGTCTCCCAGAAGTGGCGTGGTGGTGGGAGCACCGTGTCAGATCTGTGTTCTTTGGAGGGCAAGTTGCAGAACTTCAAGTTCTCCGCCTCTGGCTGCCTCCTCAGACATGCAATTCAGTGCCAAGTACATGCGTTTAGTTACCGCCCGTTTGGACGGTGAAAAATCAAGTGCATTTCTGACATTCTTTCTCCTTCTGTGATTCCCTAAAACTTAGGGAAGTGTAATCTGCCTGGAAATGCTCAGTCTTCCAGGTGTCAAAACAGCACGTGCGTGGACTGGGCACCCAGGTGTTTGGAGAGCTGTGATACTGCAAAGCACTTTGCAGAGTTCTGCATTCTCAGACGGTCATGTTTTTCTCCGCTTTTTACTACATACCGATTACTAAAAAGATATATAGACTGGGCATGAAAATGTCTTAGAAAATATTACAAATGAAAGTCATGTATAAATACATTCTTCTGCTTGAATGTCAAAGTAACAATTACCATAACTAGCATATTCTGTTGCAGACACTGCTAAGCACTTTATATGGAGCATCTCACGTACCCCTCACAATACCTCAGTGAGGTACCTACCTAGTATTCCCATTTTATAGATACAGAGAATGAGGCTAAAGAGGTCAAATAACTTGCCCAAGGTCACACAGTGAGTGACAACACTGGGATTTGAACCCAGGAAGATTGACTTTTCGTTACTTTCCTTTCTAACCCTCACCATGTATAAGGTCGTACTTGGCATATTAGTTTTGATAAAGAATATATTCCTTTACAGGGGTGCATGGGTGGCTCAGTCGGTTAAGCATCCAACTCTGGCTCAGGGTTCGTGAGTTCAAGCCCTGTGTCGGGCTCTGTGTTGACAGCTCAGGGGCTGGGACCTGCTTCGGATTCTGTGTCTCTCTCTCTCTCTGTGCCTCCCTCACTTGTGCTTTCTCTCTCAAAAACAAATAAACATTTAAAAAAAAAATTTTTTTAAAGAATATATTCCTTTACAGTAAGATCGGGGTGACTTCATACTGGCTATTTCCAATAATCACAGGAAATCCCTAATTTCCACGTACTTCAGGTTTCCAGAACTTGGAAGATTGAGAACAGTGCAGGTTGGAGGCAAACAGAACTCATCAGCCCAGCCCAGTCGGAGTGTGCCCCTAATACCCAGGAGCAACTCTGACACAAGCTCATCTTAGGTTTCTGGCACTAAGGAGCATTCCAGACAGAGCAACAGGGGATGAAAAGGTGACAGGAGCATTAATTATCTCCAGGCTTAGCCAGTTGGGGGCTGTCAGACACCCTTTCCTATCTAGACCAGGGTCAAAAGTTCTCCTACTAATAATAGCTGGGCCAGGCCAGCTTTGCTGCTTCAAAGGTTTATCAAAGCTCACACAACAGCTCTGGGGTGGCCAAAGCGCTCTCGGAGGGGTCAGCAAAGAGTCAAGAAATGGCGCCTGTGTTTCTTTAAAACTTATTCAAGTAGGTGCCCTCCCTGCCCACCACCTACCTAGTTGGGTTCAAAGTTTGGTCCTTCCTGTAACACTGATGTGGGTGGAAGAACTGGGAGGATTGTTCCAGTTCACTGATCTTTCCGGAAGCAGTGGGCGGGCTGAACCACAAGGTGATTGACAGGCCCCAGGAGTCCAAGAAGGCACTGCATCCTGTCTGATACCAGGACCCCCCGGACCCTCTGAGACAGGAATGAGACTCTGTTTTTCCTGTCAGTAAAAACGCTGTCTCTTTGATAATTAACAGTTGTTCTAGTAGCTAAAGAAAAAAACACTGCTAGGGAAAAAAAATATGCAAAATTTCCTGCAACAATTGAAGCTTTCTGTGAACGGAAGTTGTAGTCGGTGGTCCAAGTCTCCAGGCTAACAGGAAGTACCTGTTCTCACCCCTCTCCTCCAAAATAATCCCTGAGGCTCCCAGGCCTGACATCCAGGTGAAGTATGTGCATATAAACCTCACACAGTGTTCTGACAAGGAGCTGGCTTGGGCTGGTGATAGGAGAACTGTGCGTCCCAAGCTGTCCACGTTACCAGATTTACTTTTTCTTGAGAGAAGGGAGGTAAAATACACATAACAGAATGTATCATTTTAAGCACTTTTGAGGGTACAATTCAGTGATATTACACACATTCACATCGTTGTGCCTCCATCACCACCATCCATCTCCAGAAGTTTCTCATTTCCTGAACTGAAACTGTTCCCATTAAACAATAGCTCCAATCTCCCTGCCCCCTTCCCCCTCCCCCGAACCTCTAGTCTACTTTCTTTCTTTTTTTTTTCATGTTTATTTATTTTCTCTGAGGGGCAAAGAGTGAGGAGAAAGAGAGAATCCCAAGCAGGCTCCATGCTGTCAGCGCAGATCCCGATGTGGGGCTCGATCCTAGGAACCGTGAGATCATGACTTAAGCTGAAATCAAGAGTCTGACACTTAACAGACTGAGCCACCCAGGAGCCCCTGTTTTACTATCTGTATCTAGGAATTTAACTACTCTAGGTGCCTCATATTAGTGGGATCATGCGGTATTTATTCTTTGTAACTAGCCTATTTCATTTAGCATAATGGATTCAAGGTTTATCCATTTTGTAGCATATGTCAGAATTTCCTCTCTTTTTTTAAGGCTACTATTCCATCGTACGGATATACCGGTTTTCATTTATCTGTTCATCCATTCATGGACATTTGGGTTGTTTGCACCTTTTGGCTATTGTTATAATGCTGCTATGAATGTGGGTGTACAAATATCTGTTCAAGTCCTGCTTTAAATTCTTTTGGGTATATACCCAGAAGTGGATCAGGTTTACTTTTTAAAATTAAGTGTTATTGACTCAGACAGCTTGTAGTGTATGCTCATCCCTGGACTTTGCACTTCCTCTCTAGAAGAAGAAATAAAGCTAGTATATAAATAGCAGCCTCACACAGCAAAGTGTGGCATAAGCATCTGTGATATTGTAATTTAGAATAAGAAACATATATTTGGTCTTCCATCCTGGAACTAGCTCCTAAAACCTTTTTAATTTCCTAAGTGATATGAGCTAAGGAGGCATCTCTTTTTCCTGGTTCCTGATGTAGCTGCAGAGCCTTAAAGGCGAAATGGATTGTTATTTTGTTATTCATAACAAGCCCCTTTCAACCACACCCTATGTTAAGGAGGTGACTTTTGGAAAGCTGCTAGTAACCTAAGGATGGGGGCTGGTTGCCAGGGGCAACAGTCTTGATTAGAGGATTGGATGGGGGAGCCTGAGTGGCTTATTTGGTTGAGTGTCTGACTTAGACTCAGGGCATGATCTCATGTTTCACGGGTTCGAGCCCCATGACGGGCTCTGTGCTGACAGCTCAGAGCCTGGAGCCTGCTTCGGAGTCTGTGTCTCCCTCTCTCTCTGTCCCTCTGCGGCTTGTGCTCTCTCTCTCTCAAAAAATAAAAAAATTAACATTAAAAAAAAAAAAAGAGGGTTGGAGCGTCAGAAGTGAAGCAGGTTGCAGTAGAGCATTGAGTATAGAGGAGACGCACAAGAGTGGTTTTCCTTCAAAGTCTGAGCGGGATCGATCAAGTATGGAAGGGAGAGCAGAGGGGTGAAACTCCGTGGCCGGACTGTGAGCACTGAAGAACAGTGACTGCTCGTTTCCAGCGGCTCATCCAGCCCCGCACACAGTGGGGCATCGGCGGGTGTCTGTCGACTGAATGTATGACTGAGGGAGTGAAATGACATTTTGTGGGGCCGTAAAAGGACAACTTTTATCAAGGACAGGGCACTGTGGGGGGAAGAGGTGGGGAGCATTGCAAGGTTTGGGTGTGGGAGGAAGACATCCTCAGGAAAGATACCGCCTAAGCCAAGGTAGAGACAGAAAGCCCAAGGCATAGTCTGGAAGGAGGGGCCATGATTTAGATAGTCCCTAAGAGATACGCATTGGCAGGGAGAGGCCGGAGGGATGCTCTCCTCTCTGGTTCAGCTGGACATATGGCCCCTGATGTGAGCTGAATTATGTGCTCCCTGGATTCCCATGTTGAAGTCCTAACTCCCAGTCCCTCAGCATGTGACTGAGAGCCTTTACAGAGGTGATTAGATGAAAACGAGACCCTCAGGTTAGGCCCTAGTCCCGTAGGACTGGTGTTGTTTTAAGAGGAAATTTGGAGACAGACGCACAGAGGAAAGACTACGTGAAGACACAGCAGGAGAATGGCCATCTGCAAGCCAAGGACAGAGGCCTCAGGAGAACCCAAACATGCCGACACCTTGATCTTGGACTTCCAGCCCCCAGAAGTGAGAGAAAAGAAACTTCCATGGTCTAAGCCTCCCAGCCTATGAGAGCCTCAGCAAACTAACACCAAATCCCTGTGGTTAACAGGCTGCTGAGGGCATAACATGTGCAACTTTCAGATCATGTGCTTACGAAGCGAGGACCTCGTGCTTCCCTTTCGTCTCTCCTTCTCGTGGGCTGTGGATTGGGGCTGAGCCATGTTTGTGCAGGGAAGGCAGCATTCTGGAGGAGCCTGCAGGGCAGGATGGGGGGGAGCCTGGGTCTCTGACACGATCGAGCCCCCCACGCCAACCCCGGAGTGTTGGCCAGAACTGTTCTGTGAGGAAAGTAAACTTCAGCCCCCTGTTGCAGCCACCTAGCCTTTGTCCTAAATATCACAGCAGGCAGGCTACTCGAGTTCTAGCCTATAACTAGGACCTGAAGAGTGAGCCCAGTGGGACAGACAGAAGGTAGATGGAAGGAAGTCTGCCATGGACAGGGTCCCAACTGACAGCCTGAAGTGAAGGAGTCCCAGAGTGCCTTGAAGCATGCATTAGCAGAAAGAGGGGAGGGCACCCTGCTTTTCAGGTCAATGCCCTCATCTCCCCTCGATTTTTTCTTGAGTTTTTCCTTCTGTCCCTCTAATCTCTTCCCTCTTCCAACCCCTGCTCAACTCTCCAAATATTCCTTGTCACTCCTCATTTTTCTCCTGCAGTCTTCTGATAAGAGACCCCGCGGAATAGAAGGGACCATCCGTGCCTAGGGCCTTGCCAGCTCAAGGTTATTCTGTGGGACAAGCCAGGCAACCGAGAAATTGGAGGACACTTTCTCAATTACAAGACCCCTCAAGAAGCTCAAGTTCATTCAAGTAAGAAGAAAGTATTAAGCACTTACTCTGCATGCCCCTTGGTAGGTCCTTTGGGGCGACTGATGAAGGGACGGTATACTAAGGTATAAACAGGAGGACTTTGACATTTCTTAAATGACTATAATACGCTAGATGCTATATAAAAATGTGCTTTCTCATTTAAATCTCATAACTATCCTGGATTTTCAAGATGAAGTGGATAATTTCAATTTCTGAATAATTTATTGATCATTCATAAATTGCTCTTATCAGCGATCCTCTATTCTTCTATATAGACAAAGACCAGAGTTCATAGTGGTAAAGTGTTTCCTCAATGATAATGGTAAACGTAGACTCAAATGAAAGAGCTAGTTTGCCCCATAACAGCTGTGCCACCTTGACAAGTTCCTTATCCTCTCTGATTGAATTTCCTCATCCACACTCATGTTAACAATAGGGGAACCTCACCACGCAGGGGTGTTGAGAGAATTGAAAGAGAAATGGCATGTAAAGTTCAGAACCAGGCATTACACTATTCAATAAGTCTCACTTTGGGAAAAAGTCCCCCAAAAGCTTAGCTAAATGACAGAACTAAAGGGGCTACTACCTTAAGGATGAGAGAAAACTGTATTCCTTAAAGTGGCCACATTTTACTGCAGAAAGCAACCTGGTGAACTCTAACACCGAGAGATGATGCTGATAGTGATAAGGAGGCTGATGGTGAGGTAGATGATGATGAGAAAGGTGATGGTGAGAAGGAAGGCAATGGTGAGGAGGATGGGGATAGTGAGGAGGATGGGGATGGGGATAGTAGGCATTTATTTTATTACATCCCAGTGTCAGGCACTGTACTGCTAAACTCTACACAAATTATCTTACTTAACCTACAAGTTGGTCCTCGTATCCTCATCTTGCCAGTCAGGAAACGGAGTTTTTCAGAAATTGGGAAGCTTGCCATGTTGCAAATAGTGGAGCCTGAGGGGAGCCCAGGCAGAGAACCACTCTGGTTTGTTTTCCATCCTTTCCAAATCACTGCAGTCAACATTGGTGCTATTTTCCCAATGGTACAACAAACCGTCTAAACCTTTCTAGAATATGGAAGCTTCACTTTTTGCGTTTTCATTCTTTTCTTTCATTTTACTTTCTAGAACCTTTCCAGAGACTGCCCCCCTCCCTTTATTAAGCACTAGAAAAACTCTTAAAAATAAGTAGAATTGAGAGAACTTCAACTGGAGACGCTTGCCCCAGACACAACAAAATTCTTACACAAATGTATTTCGGACACAAGATTCAAGACCCCAATCGGTTTTCCTCCAGACTAACATTTTTCTTAAATCTGGTTATTTTCCTTTTAAAGAAGTGTTCTAGTTTTGATAATAACTTTTTTAAAACTTGCAGCAGGGGGTGGGCAGGTGGTGGTCAGAGAATAGAGTCCTGATTCCACTGTGCATTTACTAGGCCTCCTAATCCAGATTCTGTGTTAAAATGGATTTGAGGGTGAGTAGGGTTAATTACAGTAGCTTTCTGAGTCTGAACAGAGACATAGCGTTTAAGATTCTAGAATGCATGAGAAGTACAAAGTTACCCAGGCCCACAGTTTGCCAGAAAACCAGGATGGAAAATAATCAAGGGGCAAGGTATCCAGAAAAAAACCCAAAAGGCACCAGCCAGGCCAGCTACAGACAATTACAGAGCACAGGAGAATCCAACCCAAATGAGCCTCCAGCCAGGCAAAACATCTCACCTCATAGGGTGCTGAAAATCCAAGGAAGAAGGAGGCTGGCTGGCAAGGGGGCTTGCCTGATGGAAGGTGGGTAACCCAATGCAGAGAAAGTGCTTCCCCAACTCCCAACATCAGCCTTGTTCACCAGTGTGCACCCTCTCCTTCCCTGTCTAAAGCTACCTATGGGTAGTCCCCATGGAACAGGCAACATTCTCCAGGCTGCATTTCACCTCGTTCTTCCCCAAAGTTTTGGGCTACAGCAGCGTGTCTCCAAACCTGGTGAGAAGACACCCCCCCCCCCGCCCTCCCCAGGATAATCACGTGAGATGCTTGGTGCCCCTTCCAGCCTTGCGAAGTCAGAATCTTGGGGCTGGGGCTCAGGAATCAGCCCTTTGAACAAGCTCTCTAGGGATTTAGATCCAAACTCGAGGGTAAGAACCACTAAACTGTAAGCAGTTTGAAAACAGGAGCGGTGTATTGTCCACTGTGGTTTTCTTGGAGCCTGGCACAGGGTCTGTGACTGGCGAGTGATCAGCAAGTATTTAGCAGACGGTTGAATGAACACCGGGAGCTATGTCACCACCATTTGGGGTGGGGGTCAGCTCACAGAAGGGTCTCCTGGTGGGCTCAGGCCTGCCTAGGCCAGGGCAAGGCCTCCTGGACTCTTGCTTGGGGACTGGCATCCCTGCCCCTCTTGCCTTCCTTTGCCCTGCCCTGTGGCTCAGCCACGTCTGAGCAGCCCCAGCCCTGGCCCAGGGCCCAGCAAGGCCACCCTGCAGTCAGACGCTTCTGTCTCCAACAAGCTGCCAGACCAACCAAGTCGGGCTCTCAGGATTGGAATTTGACAGAACAGGAACCGACCTCAGACTTGGAGACAGCCACACCACCCTGAGCCTAGAGGGTGGTGCTGGGGTCAGCCTGAAGAGAGGCCGCAGGAACTCTTGGCGGTTTAACCCCATGAAACCACACAGAGCCGCCCTCCAGCCTTCCCTGGAGTGAGGTTTGCCCTTCCTGGACCAGGTCTAGTTTGTTAAAGCAGTACAGCAACCCCCCCCCACCCCGCCCCATTTGCTCTCCCCCAGAACACTGAGTTCTGAACTTTCTAAGTTGATGAAATTATCTGATGTGGTCACGCTGCCTCATTTTGCAGAGCGCTGTTAGCTTTCAGCGCGCTTTCATTTCTGCTATTTCTATTATCTCAGTTTGTCCTCCAGGAAGTACGGGGGTGGGGGAGGTGGGGGGGTGGATATCTGACAGTACAAAGAGGTGGAGCCAAGAGCTCAGGGTCACAGACCTGCTGAGTGGCAGAGCCAGCGTGGGGACTAAGGTCTGAGTCTTTGCTCAGAGCTCAGCCAGCAGACCTGGGGAGGCAGCTGGCCACCTGCTTCTCCAACATGGCTCTGATGAACTCCCCCTGGGGAGTGTCTATGCAGCTCTCCAGACCCTCCTCTGAGCATTAGGCAGGTTCAGTTCCCCTAGAAATCTGCATTTGAATCCGCACCTCCAACTGAAGCGAACATAGCAAGAGGGCTTTTAACACACTTCATGGAGATCTCACTGGTTTATGTGGTTTGACAAAAATGAGTGATTTTACTGGTGAGAATTTGAAAGCCCTTTGAAAGGAAAATTGTGCCTGCAACCAACCCTCAAGCCCTTGGCTCAAGCTACATTGGAGGCCCGTTCAGAGTGATTAACCCACCAAAGGAAGATAAATATACCCTAAAGCCCTTAGCCCACTCTCGGGTACTTTGGCAACGCCCAAAAAGTGTTGGTCTCTTTCTTCCTTCTCTTCAATGCCAGTAACTTTTGGCTGTATATTCTTAGGCTAATTTTGAATTTTGTCCCACTTTTGCTTGTAGCTGTTTGGGTTTTTTTGTCTTTTTCACCACCATTAATTGTCACTTTTTTTTTTTTCTCCTGTCTCTCAAACTCCTGAAAGCCTGACCTTTTCTTTCTCACAAAGGCTCCCTGGTTGAAAAACGTCTTGGGGCTCACAGTGGAGCCATCATTTATTTCCACCTGCGCCCCACTTGGGTATCAACACCCTTCCCACAGTCAGACCTCGGGTCCAGAGCCGGCGCGGCACCCCGCAAAGAAGCCACCTGTGGTATTTATGCATATTTACTGTGTTTCCTGGGGTAGGTGCAGAAGGGTGCCTCCAGGCCAGCAGGCCTCCGCCTACGTAAGAGCCTCCTCTGGGGGAAATTGACTAGTTGAGCGTTATAGACAATGAAGACCGTGGGGGCGTCTGGGTGGCTCAGTCCCTGTCGGACTTCAGCTCAGGACCTGATCTCACAGTTCATGAGTTCAAGCCCCACGTCAGGCTCTGTGCCGACAGCTCAGAGCCTGGAGCCTGCTTGGGATTCTATGTCTCCCTCTCTCTCTGCCCCTCCCCGCCTCTTAAAAATAAACATTAAAAGAAAAATAAGTGGTGCCTGGGTGGCTCAGGCGGTTAAACGTCCGACTTCAGCTTAGGCCATGATCTCACGGTCTGTGAGTTCGAGCCCCGCGTCGGGCTCTGTGCTGACCGCTCAGAGCCCGGAGCCTGCTTCGGGTTCTGTGTCTCCCCCTCTCTCTGCCCCTCCCCTTCTCATGCTTTGTCTCTCTCTGTCTCTTAATAATAAATAAATGTTAAAAAAAAAACAACATTTTTTTAAAAAGAAAAGAAAATGAAGACTGTGTCTTCTAAGGTCTTGCAGACTTACAGATGCTGGTGTGTCTGAGGTTTTGATGAAAGTCTACTGTCATTTTTTTCCAAGTGAAGGGCTAGTGTGCTCCTCAAGGGCTTGTTACTAAGATGTTTCACCTACCGTTTCTGTTTTGCTCAGTTCTAGTCTCTTGAAAATCTTTGCATTACTTGTCTGCTAATTATAAAAATGCGTGCTCATTCAGAAAATTTGGAAATCCCAGAAAGGTATAAAATAGAAAAAACTCACAAAGCTCCCTCCACCCAGACTCCCTCTATTAACATTCTGCTGTATATAGTTCCGTTTTTATGTCTGTTGAATTTTGAATAATGTATTTGGGATCACGCTATTTTATTTTTTTAACTAAAAAAATTTTTTTTAATGTTTATTTTTGAGAGAGAGAGAGGGAGAGATGGAGTGGGGGAGGGACACAGAGAGAGGGAGACACAGAATTCGAAGCAGGCTCCAGGCTCTGAGCTGTCAGCACAGAGCCTGACGTGGGGCTCGAACTCACGAACCGTGAGATCATACCTGAGCCAAAGTTGGACACTTAACCGACTGAGCCACCCAGGCGCCCCTGGATCACACTATTTTATAACTCAAGGTTTTTTTTGCTTTTTTTTACTTAAAGATCATGATACTTCCTTGGGTCATTATATTTTCTTCCAAAGCATGATTTTTTTGTAAAGACTCCCATGGAATGGAATTGTTTGTGCCACAGTGCACTTACTAATCCTTAGGGAACACTGTAATGGATGTTCATCATTCTTGTGGTACTTAGTACTTAGTAGACTTTGTATCTGAACCCTTTCCTATGTTTAGAGACTCCCCTCCCAGTGAGACAGAACCTGCCTCCCACAAGGGAAGTTGGAAATAATACTTTTCCAGGCTACTTTGCAGCAAGAATGTGGGCATGTATCCTAGGCCATGCCAATGAGATGAATTTGCCCCAGAAACTGGAGTATGAAGAAGCAGAGGGATCACAGGCCTGCAGTCAGGTAAAGGTGAGGCAGGATGACAGCTCCATCAGGTTCCAGAAGCTTCCAGAACCCTGTCATTTAGCAGCTGTGGTGCTGACAGCATCAGCTGCAGTGTTTGTGCCCAGGAATGTCAGCAGAGCGTCTTCATTAGACATACTGTGGCTTATTCTGACTGTTTTTTCTGACACCCTCTATGTCTGATTTCCTGCTTTTCCTGGAGATTCTGTGAGCTATCCACTGCCCTTTAATAAATTCCTGGTTTTTTTGCTTTTTTTGTTTTTTTGCTTAAAAGAGCCAGATTTGGTTTTTGTTGTTTGTAACAAAGATCCCTGCCTAATTTAACCAAAAAAAAAACCCCAAAAAAACAAACAAACAAAAAAACCCATACACGTCTTTGTTACAAGCAACAAAAACTAAGTATGGCTCTTTTAAGAAAAAAAAAAGGAATTCATATATATATTATATATGTATTATTATATAGTTTCAACATTTGCCATTTTATTTATTTTAATTTTTTTTAAGTTTATCTATTTATTTTTGAGAGGGAAAGAGGGAGTGTGGGAGGGACAGAGACAGAGAATCAGTGGAGAGCCTGATGCAGGGCTCGAACTCATGAACTGTGAGATCATGCCCTGAGCCAAAATCAAGAGTAGGTCACCTAACTGACTGAGCCACCCAGGTGCTGCTCAACATTTGCCATTTTAAAAAATGTTGGGGCTGACATCCCTAGCCACAGCTTTCTACATATCTATCCATTTCCATTGGTTAAATTCTAGAACTGGAATTCCTGAATTTAAAGTATAAACATTTCCCGGGCTCTTGATAAATGTTGCCAAATTATGCTCCAGAAAACTAGGAATTTTTAATGTCCCATTTTTGCAGTTCTCTGGGGTGTTTTTTTTTAGCGGTGATATTTCTTTGTAGTGTTTATCATTTTCCCAGTTTTCATTCATTCCCTCAACAAACACAAACACCGAATGTGTCAGGCACTATCCAAGGCCTTTAAAAATAAATGTGTATTCAACTAAGTAGTATGCAGTTAAAAAGACTGTAGTAGAGATATCAAGTCTCAATCAACAGCACCCCTCTTCCCAGCCTGATGCTAAACCAAATGAGAAATACAACAAAAAGAATAAGGTGTTTAGGGTCAAAAATATCACCTTTGTTAAGCTGATATTGAAAAATCTGGCTTATGTCCGCAGGCAAATCAGCTTCCTAATTCTGAAGCCCCAAACCAGGCAGGCTAGAGGACCGGAATATAACTTGCAGTCCTTATTAGAAACTAGCACCCAAGAAAAAGGAAACAGGAAAAGTCTGGGTTCTACCTTCCAAAATTACCAACCTGGTTTGTCTTGTCTCCCTCCAGCCAGTAAGTGATAGAAGGTTACCAGGAGTGCCTAGGCCGAGGGAACACTCTCCCATGGAAGGAAGCAACTGCAATGAGGAATAAGTATTTTCCCCTGACAAGAGGTATAACGAGAGGAGGGAGAGACTGCCTAGGAGGGTGGGGAAGAATTTGCAATGGGCCCAGGTAATCTAGGACGCGAGGGCCTTGAAGGATTTCACCTGAAGGACAAGCTGTGAAACCAGCCCTGTTAGCTCATACAAGCACCTGGAACAGACCTTGAAACTTGCGAATCAAGGAGAAAATGTCTGATGGCAGATCAGCCAGTGTTTGCCACAGGCAAGGGGACTAGATAAGAGAGATGTCAGTATGTAACTGGTTCTGCCTAAGGGAGAGTCATTCCTTCCCCTGGGAGCCTAGGCTTTCTGGTCCTGGACAAGGACCCTCCCCTCTGTTCCCTAAACCAGTTTCCTAGTTGTTCTGGGCACAGATCAATTACAGTTTCCAGTGTCTCTCATAATTAGGTACATCCATGTGACTAATTTCTGGCCAGTGGAAAGTGAGCGCAAGAGGTGAAACATATCCAGGTGTGCCCTGTAGTGTGGGATGCAGTGTCTCCCCCAAAATTCGTGTCTACCCAGAACCTCCGATGTGACCAAAAGAAAGACTTTTTCTGTACCTACAGAATACTTCGGACCCCAAACATTGGGGAGGGGAGTTCCCTCATACCAAACAATTCTCCACTTCTCAGTGGACACCAATTGGCTATCCTCCAAGTTAACTCAACTGGGACGCTAACTACCTGGAGTTAGCACAGACCCCACAGGTTAAGGGCTCAATCCTACATGACTGTCCCTACTTCAGACACTAATCTCAAGTCCTATGTTGTCACCTGTACTTCTGACCAATCAGATGTACCTATACATTGGGGGAATCTCACAATCCTCTCCTCAGGTTGAGAATTTGTTAGAACAGCTCACAGAACTCAGGGAAATACTCACTTATATTTACTCGGTTATTATAAAGGATATAATAAAGGATACAGATGAACAGCTAGATGAAGAGGCACAGGGGGCGAAGTCCAGGAGGGTCCCGACTACAGGACCTTCTGCCCCCTTGGAGGGAGAGCACAGTACCTTCCCAGCCCATGGAAAGTCCACCCACCTGGAAACTCTCCAAAGCCCATAGTTGAGGGATTGTTATGGAGGCTCATCACGTAGGCATGATTTATGATTAACTCATCTCCAGCCCCTCTCCGCTCCCTGGAGGATGGGGGTGGGTCTAAAAGTTCCAAGCTTCTAACCATGGCTCGGTCTTTCGGGTGACCAGCCCTCATCCTGAAGCTATCCAGGAGCTCACCAAGAGTCACCTCATTAAAACAAAAGATGCTCCCGTCACCCAGGAAACCCCTAGGGACTTAGGAGTTCTGTCAGGAACTAGGGTCAAAGACTGAATATTAGAACAAAAGATGTCCTAGCACCATTTTTTTTTTTAAAGGAAACATTTTTATTTTATTTATTTATTTATTTTACTTAATTTTTTATTTTTTAAAATTTACATCCAAATTAGTTAGCATATAGTGCACCCATGATTTCAGGAGTAGATTCCTTAGGGCCCCTTACCCATTTAGCCCATCCCCCCTCCCACCACCCCTCCAGTAACACTCAGTTTGTTCTCCATAATTATGAGTCTTTTCTGTTTTGTCCCTCTTCCTGTTTTTATATTATTTTTGTTTCCCTTCCCTTATGTTCATCTGCTTTGTCTCTTAAAGTCCTCATATGAGTGAAGTCGTATGATTTTGTCTTTCTCTGACTGACTAATTTCATTTAGCATAATACCCTCCGGTTCCAGCCATGTAGCTGCAAATGGCAAGATTTCATTCTTTTTGATTGCCGAGTAACACTCCATTATATATATATATATATATATATATACACATATATATATACCACATCTTCTTTACCCATTCATCTGTCGACGGACATTTGGGCTCTTTCCATCCTTTGGCTATTGCCGATAGTGCTGCTATAAACACGGGGGTGCATGTGTCCCTTCAAAACAGCACACCTGTATCCTGTGGATAAATGCCTAGTAGTGCAATGGCTGGGTCCTAGGGTAGTTCTATTTTTAGTTTTATGAGGAACTTCCATACTATTTTCCAGAGTGGTTGCACCAGCTTGCATTCCCATGTCCTAACATCTTTATGACTCAGATTATAAGGGTTTTAGGAGCTCTGTGTTAGGTACTAAGGGGCAGAGGCCAAATATATATTTCTTTTTATGTCCCTGTGACCTTATTTGGAAGAAGGGTCCATAAGGTCATCCTGGATTACCGTGGACCTTAAATCCAACAACAAGTGTCCATATAAGACAACAAAGGAGAAGTCACAGAGACACACATAGGGGAGCAGTTCATGGGAACGGAGGCAGAGAATGGAGTGATACAGGTATAAGCCGAGGAATGCCCAGGATTGCCAGCAGCCACCAGAAACTGGGAGGGAGGCATGGAACAGGTTCTCCCTCAGAGCCTCCAGAAGGAATCAATTCTGCTGACACGTTGATTTCGGACGTGTGCTCCCCAGAACTGTGGGAGAATACGTTCTTGATATTTTAAGCCCCTAGGTTGGGGTGGTTTGTTACAGCAGCCCTAGGCAATGAGACGGGCCTTAAACCACTCCCAATCAGTCTTCCCTGCTCTCCCCCTCTGGCCGGCTGGCATGGGGACAAGCCCCTGGTGATCTTGTTGAGGCCGCGGGGGCCACCAGATGGAATGAGCCTGGGTTCCTGCATCACTGTTCTGAGGGAGCAGGAATGCCTGTGGGGCAGAAGCCACTTGGGCTTCTGGATTTATCTGTTATCGGCACAGGTCACGATCTCATGGTTCATGAGACTGAATGCCACGTGGGGCTCTGCGCTGACAGCACAAAGCCTGCTTGGGATTCTCTCTCCCTCTCTCTGCCCCTCCCCTGCTCGTGTGTGCACGTTCTCTCTCTCTCTCCCAAATAAATAAACATTTAAAAATTTCAGTGTTTTCCTCCCCATGTAACGTATTTCAGTGTCTCTCTCTGATACACACGCACATGTCCCACCAGATCCTAAAAGCAAGATGTTCTGTGGGTGGCTAGTTTCCAGTGGACTCCCCTGAGAGCAGGCTGCGTGCAAAGTTCTCCTGCCCAAGAATGAGCCCACGAAGACAGAGGTCACTGAGGGTAAGGATTGGAAGTGCCAGGTCCAAAGTCAGAAAAAAGGCTACTTCAGCCATACAGATAACATCACATCACCCTCAATTTGTGCTCCACGAACGTAAGACACCCTTGGACAAGATCCCAGCCGGTGGCGGAGTCAGCCTCCCAGCTACCATGGAGATTTTAGGCTAGTGAGATTTCCCTAAAACCCAGGGTTTTGTTTCCTGTTTGTTTCCCCCTGTCTCTTTTCCTTTCCTCTCTTCCTTTTCTTGTCTGGCCTGAGAATGTTCTTGGAAGCCTGTGGTCCAGAGAAGTCATGGTGGGTCATTAGTGATGACGATAAACCCCTCACTTCAAGTAGGTGAGTTGAAGGAGAGTCCTGGGTAACTCGGTGGGGTTGACTCAATACCAAATACGTCCAGCTCAAAGCTGTGCCCAGGGAGTGAGATAAACATTGCATCAGACACCAAAGCTGCCCAGAGAAGGTGACGGGTCATGGACAGGTCAGGACAGGACAGGGTTTAGCCAGGGGCTGAGGAGCTTGGGAGAGTGGACACTCAGGAAGGAGAGAAGGTGGCGGGGAGTGCAGAGGCTCCTAGGAACACTTTATGGAAAAGATGGGGCTCAGCCCCAGCATATTAAGAAGGTATGGTATCCGAGATGCCAAGGGGACACGGACCCACTGGAGAGAAACCCAGAACTATTCCAATTCCATCCTTCTCAGCTCACGAGGCTTGGGCTCCGGATGCCCATCCTCCTCCTGGAGCCTCCATGCTCCTTTACTCTCACCTGCTGCTTGCTGCTACAGTCCTGGTCCTAAACCTGGTCTGCCTCAGTTATAATGCTGGGTTCCCCCTTTATCCCCTGAGACCCTCTGGGAGGGACACTTGGCCACTGCCCAGACTGGGCCTTTGAACTGAGCATCTGCGGGCAATGCCCCACACCTCAGCTTCCCACGCCTCTTGATTGCACCAGGGGATGAGGCTTCAGAGTCTTTTCTCTAGGCGGGGCACAAAGAGAAGGGGATTTTTGATAAGCCCCATTCTTGGAAATAAACACGGAGGACAGAGGTTCAAATGGCCGCCTGGGACCACCTTGGGAGCAGGAAGGGGGCTCGGGGAGTCAGGAGCTGTAGACAAGGAACCGAGTGTGAATGCCTGTAGACATCACACCCAATACGGCTACAAACCACTCCAGGCCTCTAGGAAGGCAAGAAAGGTCACATTTGATCAACCGGATTCAATCCATTCCAGCTTCAACTTGCCAGCGTGGGGAAAAACCCAAAGTCGGTCCCTTCAGAGGCTCCCTTCCTCCACTCTACACAAGAAACCTTAGTGCTTCCTTAGTTCAGACAAAAATGTCTTCTATATAACATCTGTGCTAAGTACTGGCCCGTGAACTTGGCAGCTGCCCCTGTGGGGGGCCGCTCCTCTGAACGGTCACCCCTGCCAGACTTTGCCTCGGAGCTCCGGGGTTTGGGGCCTGTCTTGCCCACCATTCATGACACCTTCACCATCCCAGGGCCAAAATAGCAAATAATCACTTCCTGGGCCTAGGAGTTCCAAACTGGCAACGTGCCAACACAAAAGGTTTATTTTTATATGACTTACATGCCAAAGTTAAAAATCAAAACATTTGATATAAAAATCTAGATTTCCATGGACCGTGATGATGAGTGTGTAACATTGTGAATGTACTTAATGCCACTGAATTGGATACTTAAAATGGCTGAAATGGTAACACTTTATATTACATATATTTTATCACAATAAAAAAAAATCCAGATTTCCAGCTTCTTCAAAAAATCAGATTCTTCTGAAAATTGCTTTTCCACATAGCAACATTGGTACCTCAGCCATCTCTGCTCATTTTCTACATGTCAGACTTGGTTCCTCTACAGAATTCACCCAACCCTTCCTATAGATATTTGGGTTTGAGACCCTGGACTCTCCCTTCTCAAAGAATCTCAGGGTTGGAGGAAAGTTTCAAGGTGGCCAGTTCCTACCTATACCACCCGCCATAGACGTTATTCTACTCCCCCTATATATTACTTCCTCCCAAGGGAAGGGAACCTGAACATCAAGAATCCAGGGGTCTAGTGTGCTTCTATGGGGATCCCCAGCTGCCCCAGGAGCTCAGATCTTTCCTGATTTAACAGCCATCTGTTTCTCAGTAGTCAATTACATGGGAAGCCTGTCCTGTGAGTCTGTCTTAGAGGACAGCAAAGAAGGAAGGAAGTCAGCAGGGATAGAGGGATAGGACAGGCCCAGGAAATGAGAGCAGATGGGGTCCCTGGTTCACAGAGACTGGGAATCCTGAGGAGGAATCCCAGGGTTTAGAACTAGACCCTGTAGGGGTCCAGTTGTGTCCCCACCCCCTGCCCAGTTCATATGTCTGAATCTCTAATACCTGTGAAGGTGACCTTATTTGGAAATAGGGATGTCGTTAAGATGAAGTCATTGGGCCAGGCCCTGATGCAACATAACTGATGTCCTTATATAAGGGGGAAATTTGGACACAGAAACATGCCTCCTGGGAGAACACCATGTGAAACGCCATGTGAAAATGAAGGCAGAGACGGGGCCTGCTCCCACGATCCAAGGAAGGCCAAAGATTGCCAGCAAACCACCAGAAGCTGGGAGAGAGGCATGGAACAGATTCTCCCTCGCGGCCCTCGGAAGGAACCACCATGCCAAGGCCTTGATCTCAGACATCTGGCCTCCAGAACTGTGAGACAATCAGTTCCTCTCGCTTAAGCCACCCAGTTTGTGGTACTTCGTTACGGCAGCCCTGGTAAACTAACACAGATTTGATCCAAGTGGTTCCAGGATGGGCCCTTCCCCCTTCCTGCTCGGAAATGGACGTCAATAACGAACAAGACTTGTGTATGTGCAGTGGAGAAAAAAGAGATACTTCGAGACAAGAGACAAGCGAAGTAATGTGAGCAGAAATGAGCATTGACGGGATGCTTTTGCAAAGGCGGAAGTGCAGGTAATTGCTAGCCGACATTTCTCGGGCGCCTCCTGTGTCAAACACGTTACGGAGGCCTGTCCTTAAAACAAATGAGAAAAACGTGGTTCAGAGAGTTTAAACAGTATGCCCAAGATTAGGTAAGTGAGAAAACCACAGTTTGAAGCCAAGATCACGATGTTTTCAACTTTTCAAACAGAGGAGGACGGAACTGGTGCCTCAAGGCTCCCTCTGATCTTGCACTTGGCCTGGGATCACTTGGGCACTGAGCCTGGGGCCGGGCTGAACTAGGACAAGCTTGACATGAAGTAACTCCTCCCTGTTATCCCCAACCCAGACGCGGCCACTGGGCAGACTCAGTGTTGAGCCAGCCGAGCCAGAACAGAGGAACCAGCACTGGGGCCAAGTTCTTGTTCCAAGTCTCTCCCACAGTGAGTAGTGGCTACTATGAGGCCACCCAGGGCGCCTGCACACTGGCCAAGAGATGCAGGGTGGTTTGAGTACAGCCACGCTCACTCCTGCTAAAAAGGATTTACTTCACAGCTGCCAACGAAAGCCTGAAAACAAAACCGAACAATCCCTAAAACATTCAGATTCAGAAAAAAAAGGTTAAACACCTCTTCACCCAAGCACCAGGCCCGGGGAGAAGAAGCCGGCCTGTAGTGCCAGCTTTAGCTCAAAGTAGGGGACAATCAGGGAGCCGGCTGTCTTGCCTAACCTGAATCTTCAGGATTGAAGAGCCTAGAAAGTCCTCCCTTAGTCCAAATGCTTATAAAGTCCTCAGTTAGAACCCCCCCCTTTTTATGTCCCCTGAGGGCAGAGATCGCAAATGGATCAACCTTGTACCTGACAGGATGCCGGTGGCTGGGGCATTTGAAAGGTAGAAAATCATCAACTCATCAACACTTCAAGGTTGTGCTCACTAGGTGCCAGGCATTCCTAGGGCTTTATAGATGCAGATTCATTTCATCATCATACTTAATCCTAGCTTGCCCTAAGTCACATAGTCACTAAAAGGTAGAGCTGGGATTTACAAGTCAACAGTCCAGACCTCATGCTCTGGGCCACCATGATACTCTGCCTTCTTAAAATATTTAGGGAAGAAGATCAGCATTTTACCCACTTAGCGTTTGTGATATCCTCACCATCAAAACCAGGCACGAGGCAGCAATGGTCAGCCCAATACTCTTTCTCCCCTACTCTTTAGAGCTGCAAAGTGCAAAATGCTAGGAGAGACCTGCTCACCCTTCTCTGTCACCTTCCGAACTCCTCGGAGGATTCCACTCCCCAGCTTTCCTCCCTACACCCAAGATACTTCAGGTGAAAGGAGTAGATTGTCCCCATTAAATACTTGTGAGTCTCAAAACCAAGGCATTAATTCCAGGATGTCTTGTGTGTGATCTAAGATGGCGCCATTGCACTATTTAAACAATGGTTTCTAGGGGCGCCTGGGTGGCTCAGTCGGTTAAGCGTCCGACTTCAGCCAGGTCACGATCTCGCGGTCTGTGAGTTCGAGCCCCGCGTCAGGCTCTGGGCTGATGGCTCAGAGCCTGGAGCCTGTTTCCGATTCTGTGTCTCCCTCTCTCTCTGCCCCTCCCCCGTTCATGCTCTGTCTCTCTCTGTCCCAAAAATAAATAAACGTTGAAAAAAAAAAATTTAAACAATGGTTTCTAACCTTTGCTTTGTCTCCACCAACTCAAGCAGGGCACTGGTAGTGTAAAGGGGGATGGTATGACTGCTGGTGCTTTTCTCTCTAAGTAGACAAGGTAGATGTGACCAAACACCTTGTAGAAGCGCTTCCTTGTTCAGGATCAAAAATAGGATATGGCCCCATTCAGTTATGCAAATATAAGGCACCCAATGTCATGGGGGAAGTGTAACAGGTCTTTTTTTTTTTCCTTTAAAGTCATACATGTCAGGGGCGCCTTGGTGGCTCAGTCAGTTGAGTGTCCAATTTCAGCTCAGGCCATGATCTCACAGTTCATGAGTTTGAGCCACGCGTCGCTGTCTGTGCTGACAGCTCAGATCCTGGAGCCTGCTTCTGTGTCTCCCTCTCTCTCTGCCCCTCCCCCACTCACGTGCACATGCTCTCTCTCTCTCTCTCCCTCAAAAATAAGTAAACGTTGGGGCACCTGGGTGGCTTGGTTGGTTAATCGTCCAACTTCAGCTCAGGTCATGATCTCATGGTCCGTGAGTTTGAGCCCCGTGTCGGGCTCTGTGCTGACAGCTCAGAGCCTGGAGCCTGTTTCAGATTCTGTGTCTCCCTCTCTCTCTGCTCCTCCCCTGTTCATGCTCTGTCTCTCTCTGTCTCAAAAATAAATAAACCTTAAAAAAAAATTTTTTTTAATTAAAAAAAAAAGTAAACATTAAAAAAATTAAAAAAGAATTTAAAGTCATACCCCTCAATACCACATGATATGTTGAAATGATCCCTGGAGGGAGGAGAATAAATTCATTTGGAGCAAAACAACCTCATGGGACAAAAGGGCTTGTATCCGTCAGTACACCTTTACAAGTAAAGACTATGAGGTGGCAACCAACGATCCCCCAAATCACATCTTAAAACTACAAAAGTTTCGTTCTCGCTCCTTACCATACTCATTCCAGAGCTAAGGTTGACTAGCTGGAATTTTGCTGGTCACCATAATAGAGGGAAAGACAGCTCTGGAGGGCCTAACACCAGCAGTTACGTACTCTGGTCCAGAAGTGACACATATCATTTCTGTGACCAGACCAGAATGCATGACCTCGCCCAGCCACCAGGGAGAAGTGTAATGCTAACATGTGTCTGAAGTGTAGAGAGAGCCTGAACTATTTGATGAACTCACTATTACGACCCCTACAGGGATGGGGACCCAGGCTCCCTTTCTGTTTGAAGATCACTGTTATTAGAACCACACTGACACAGAACAGAATGGATGTGATAAATGGAATTGGAAGGTAACACGGCTGGGTTATGTCTCCAGCCTGCAAGGCTGACTACAGCCTTGGCCGAATTTCCCTAGTTGAACTAAATGGAAATTTGGGAAGAGAATATTTAATCTCGTAGACAAAATAAAACTGAACAAATCCAAACATGGGTATCAAAAGACCACCATTATACCTATTCTGTTCACGATATTGTTGGGATCAGGCAAAAGATGCTGTATCCGCTTTATGTCTGAGGCAGAACAAGTTTATCTTTAGAGATAATTAAGAGAAAAAAGGGGATTGTCAAATTACATTGCAAATAAAGTTTGTAAGTATGTAATGAAGGAAAACTTTGTCGAGGATAAAGATTATTTCATGACTAAGAAATACCTGGGTGCATAATAGAATAATATGTCTCCCTTATGGCTAGGAATTACACACTGCACTGGGCATGATGTCACTGTGTGACACGCGGTAGGGAGTTGAGGGTACTTAGTTCTCAGGGGAAATTTACCAGATACTAAAAATAGGAACTTAAGACCAGTTCACTGCTCTCTGTGTATTAAGATGGGGCAGTATAGACTGACACAGGTTGCCCAATGAGTCACATTGCGTTGTCTCAAAATTCCAGGACCTCAGAATGTGACTGTGGTTGGAAATAGGGTCTTTAAAGAGTTAACAAGGTAAAATGAGGTCATTGGAGTGGGCCCTAATCCAATATGACTGGTGTCCTTAAAAAAAGAGGCGATTAGGACACAGGCAGACACAGAAGGAACACCACGGGGAGACATAGACAAGACAGCCGTCGATAAGCCGAGGAGAGAGGCCTCAGAAGAAACCAACCTTGCTGAGACTTGATCTCAGACTTCTAGCCTCGAACTGTGAACATTTTTGTGAACATTTGGAACTTGACCTTCCCTCGGAACAGGGACCACGCCGTCACAATTTCTAACTAACGTTAGAAACTTTGGAGCCTGTTCTGTTTTCACAATTGGTCTGAGTTGTGACACTTGCAGTATCCGCTGCTTGTACTGGGGCAGTTCCCTTAGCATTTGTTTGCTTGTTTTGTTCACAGCTTTCCCGCCGAATTCTCTCTTGGGAAGCAGGTCAGATAAGCATCAGAATCCCCATTTTAGGGCTGACAGAGCTAACAGAGCCATGAAATACATTGCTGAGCTCATAATTACAGTCAGTTCAGAGCTCATAGCCCCTCACAGGCTCCATGACCCCAGGAGATGTTTCCTGTTCCAGGACCACACTGCTTTACTTTGAGCAGTGGTAATAAACACTTGATGCTTGTATTTATCTTTTCAGTGAGACTGTGCAAACTAAAAGGCTGCCTTTTTTTTTTTTTTAATTTTTTTTTTCAACGTTTATTTATTTTTGGGACAGAGAGAGACAGAGCATGAACGGGGGAGGGGCAGAGAGAGAGGGAGACGCAGAATCGGAAACAGGCTCCAGGCTCCGAGCCATCAGCCCAGAGCCCGACGCGGGGCTCGAACTCCCGGACCGCGAGATCGTGACCTGGCTGAAGTCGGACGCTTAACCGACTGTGCCACCCAGGCGCCCCAAGGCTGCCTTTTTAAACTATGGTCAAGGTTTGGATAATTGAATTTAATCAGAGGATCCAATCTCATCTACTGACACCCACCAGTGATCATCCCTTCATCACTTCGGTTTATTCCTAACTTCTCTCTTTCTCCCCAGAACCTCACACGGATTTTTCCAAACCTAGGCTGTGCCTCCACTGACCAGTAGCTATGCTTAGAATTAAAATCAAATTATCCTAAGAAAATCAAAGGATGATCAGGTATCATCTTATATTTGGGGGTATTTCCACCCTTTTCACATCCCACTTCCACACTGGTCAATCAAGATCAAACTGGGATTATTGGCATCCGCGGGGAAGAAAGCCACAAATTTCTAAGTCTCTGTCAAGATTAAGGATGCCAGCCGGTGGGGGACGCTTAAAACAACAGACCTCATTTATGTGGCCCCATTTGGTTTTATTCCTTCCGCTGGAACAACAAGCCGAAGATGAGAGAATTTCGGAAGGTGCCTGTCAATAGAAGGAGGTCACGTTACCTGGGCAGACCTGGCAGAGGTGTGACCTGATCATTTTCTGGGAGGAAAGATGTTTTTATCACTCCTGACCCTGGGGCTCCAACTCCTAGAGGTCTGTATAGCATTTTTAGCCATTGCTGGATAGAACATCTGATGTTGGGCATCTATCATCGCTAAGCCCAGATACGGAGAATTCACACAAGCAGGGGTCATTACAAGGGGAACAAAGGAAGCTCCACTAACTGACTGACTCCATAAAGGTAGTTAAGTTCAGATACTGGGTGCTTCTATGGTAACTCTGTCCAAGTTTGTACTTTATAATCAAATGACAATTGTCCATGCTTTAGCTATGCTCAGCAAATAGCCATGGCTTTCCACTTTGTGCTTTCCTTCCCATTAGACTGGTCTAATTGTAATGACAGTTACTGCAAATGGGTCACCCAAATAATTAGACACATCGAGAGAAGTATGGAAACCCTGGATATCAAAATTCTCTAATCTCCCTAGCTTTGAGTGGCTTTTCTTTCCCAGAATAGGTGGCCACCCTACATGGGAATTTTAATCCATTTACTGCCATATATATGTTCCCACACATGGGTGCTGTACAGTGCCAGGAAATGTAAAATGTATTATATTTTCCAAGAGCTTTTGTATACAGAGCCTTGTTTGAGCTTGCCGGTAGCTCTATGAGTGTGTTCAGCCCTGTTCTTAAAAGCGGATGCTGAGATGCAGAACGATAAAAGCAATTTTCCCAAGGAATAAACTAGTTATCAGTTCAACCACAACCAGAATTCAGGTGTGATGGTTAATTTTGTGTGTCAACTTCATGCAGCCACAGAGTGTCCAGATATTTGCTCAAACATTCTGGTTGTCTCTGGGAGGGTGTTTCCGTATGAGATGAACATTTGAATAGATAGACTGAGTAAAGCAGATTGCCTTCCCCAACGTGGGTGGGTCTCCTCCAATCAGCTGAAGGCCAGACTACAAAAAAAAGGCTGAGTTAGGGGAAATACCTGCTATCTGACTGTCTTCAAGTTGGGCCTTCAGTTTTTTCCTGCCTTCTGACTGTGACTGAAATTTCAGCTCTTTTTGAGTCTTGGGCCTGCCCCCATTTGGACTGGAACCATATTATTGGCTCTCCTGGGTCCCCAGCTTGACCACTGCAGATCTTGGGACTTGCCAGCCTCCATAATCACATGAAGCAATTCCTCGTAATGAATCTCTTGCTATGAATCCTACTGATTCTCTTTCTCTGGAGAACCCTAATACACCAGGTCTTTTAATTTGATCAGTGCTCTTTCCCTATACCTTCTCTAGAGCACAGCTACCTGTGTAGAAAATTAGAGGTATTTCTATTTGAGAACCACCTCTAAGCCATTTCTCAAACTGTTGTTAAGTTGGTCAGAAAAATGCCAGAACTGGATTAAGACAGACAGACACACACACACACACACACACACACACACACAATCAGTGGGACATCTCTAGAGACAAGGCTTCCCTTAAGGTGTCCCTGGATTTCATTTCCTCCAAAGAGAAAGAACAGGTTAAGAGCTGAGCCATTACAGGCTGAGGAATTAGACTCACTGAGAGGGACTTGGTGAGCCTTGTATATGTCTGTCTTGATCAGATTTCTTCCCTGCCCAGTTAAAAATGCAATGAAAAGAACCTAAATTCCAGTGGCGCTTTGAGAGCTTTGAAGGTGTAGTGAGAATGCTTCTAGCACTAGCAGAGATTGATGGGAATAAGAAAAAGGCAGTCTTCAGCTCTTCATTGCCTTTGTCTGTACCCTGCATGTCTTGTAACAGCTCCCTAATTGTTCTCTCCCTAAGCTGCACAGACCTCTCAGTTTTCAGTCTGACAAAATTTAGTGAGCCCCTGCAGTGCGTCAGACACTGGTGACAGAGCAGTGAGCGAGATTCATGGAGTCCTTGTCTTCATGGAGTTTTATAGTGAAAGGGAAAAAGATATTAAGCAATTTTGGCAAAGTGTAATTATTAAAGCAGAAATGTCAAAGCGAAAGGGCAGGAAAATATTTCCAGCAGGAGAAATCATGTGTATGAAGGCTCAGAACTTGGACATGGTGTAGAGAATAAGGTGGGAAGTGGTGTGAGAGGTTGTTAGAAGCGTAACCTTGTGGGGCCTTCCAGCTCTGCTCTGTGCCTTCAGCAGCCATCAGCCACATATAGTTACTGAGCACTTGAAATGTGCTTAGTTCCAACTGAGATATGCTGTAGACATTTAATTCATACTGGATTTTGAAGTGTAGTGCAGAAAAAGATAATATCTCATTAACAATTTTGTATTGATTATATGTTGAAATGATAAACTTTGTGGACGTATCGGGTCAAATAAAAATATGAAAATTAATTAAAATTTTTTCTGATGTGGCTACTAGAAAATCTCAAATTACGTACGTGGCTCACATTATATTGCTATTGGTCAGCACTGTTCTGGACCATGTTAAGAAACCTGGACTTGATCCTAAGAGCATTGGGAAGGTTGTGAAATGTCTTAAATGAGGAGGTGACATGGTCAGGTTTGCATTTTCAAAAGACTGGTTGAGGGGGCTGGATGGTGGGAGACAAGATGAGACCCATTAGGGATAGCTGTGGTTGTTCGAGAGAGGGTGGTAGCCATGAGGACAGAGAAGACTTCCAAAAAGTGAGATGACTAACACCAAACAGCTCTCATTCTGGTGAAACAGGAACATGATAGGTTGAACCCAGATAAAATTTCCATCTGAGTCCATCAAAAATGGTTGAATAGTGAGAGAACTAACAAGGGTCAAAGTTGGAACATAAAGAATGACATAAATATCCCTAATTCCACAGTGACATAAATAAATGAATACATAAATGAGGGGGGAAGCAACAACTCTTTTCCCCAGAATTCTAATTAATAATGAAGAAAATATGAAATCGCTATTAGCATATCACAGTAATAACTGCCGTATGCAAGATCTATGTAAGCATACTGAGTGGGCAAAAGTTTAAGCAGAAACAGGTTATCCATCTTAAATTATATCTCCCCAAATAGTTAATAATTATAAGGAGAAAAATAATTTACATCGGAAAATTCTAGCAGACATCACTAAGCTAAGTGATCAAGCTTAGCATCACCAGTAATACAGACATCATGTATTTCCTATGATGCAGCGAAGACATTATCACTCTGTGGTATCTTCCCAATTAACACATAACCTCATCTAGTCATGAAAAAACATCAGACAAACCCAAAGTGAGGGTCATTCTACAAAATAACCAAGAAGGACTATTCAAAGAGATGAGAGAAGACAAAATGAGTGAGCATAGATTGGAAAAAATTGGATATGACAAGTAAATGTTTGAGATCCTGGATTAGGTTCTCTGATAGAAAAAAAAAAAAAAAGACATTGGTAGAAAAAAAAAAAAAGACACTGGTAGAAACACTAGTGAAACCCAAACAGATTCTAAACTTTAGTAAGTATTGTAGCAAGGTTAATGTCTTACTTTTGGGCTCCTGGGTGGCTCAACTGAGTATCCGACTCTTGATTTTGCCTCGGGTCATGATCTCACAGTTTGTGAGTTCAAAGCCCCACGTGGGGCTCTGGGCTGACAGGCAGGAGTCTGCTTGGGATTGTTCCCGATCTCTCGGCCGCTCCCCTGCTTGTTAGCTTGCGCTCTCAAAATAAACATACATTAAGCAAATTTTAATTTCTTGGTTTTGATAAATGTTCTATGGCTATGTTACCAGCAGAAGCTGGATGAAAGGTAAATGGGAACTCTGTTTTTGCAACTCTAAGTCTAAAATTATCTAAAAAGAATGAACTATTAAAATAGCTTGAATATCAGTAATTTCATACAGTCCAACTTATACAGAAGTCAGACAAGAAGCAGCCAAAACTGCTAAAGCTACACTAATACCGTAATTATCATTACATGCTGCAAACGTTCTTGTCTGGGGGCAACTTTTGCACCAACATCAGTTTGCGTGAACATTCAACTCAAATTCATTACTCTGTTCCAATGATTTGATTTACAAAATTTTGAAGTTAAAGTCTGATGCCAGCTAGGACTGGGAAGAACACAGCCACGGGTGGCACATTTCCACTGGCCATGTCATCACAAGGGTGTGGGCACTAGGGCATCTACCTTCCTCTACTCCCACTTCTGGAGACCTACCATCATGAGGAAACCATTAGGATGGTCCAGGTCCCAGCATTGAGACTGCAGAACAATACCCTCCCCAGCGGCTGTGCTGTACTTACACGGTGTTAAGTTTCCAAGAAATAAGTCGTAACAGGTGCACAGATGACCCGAGATGCTTGTCTTATAACTGGTGCCAAGTGAGCACATTGCCCCTTACCATGCGTGTTCAACAGTGAGCCAGACTTTAGGTCAATAGCTAAGTTGGATACTGTGGACAATGTTCTCTCATGACAAGGGGATTTCAGAGCCAACTAAAATAGCAACCTCCAAAATTATACTCAATACACCCAACTAGCATTTACAGCTCCTAATTCCACTGACAAGTGACTAGCAAGTGTTTCTCCTGCCAGGTGTATTACCTTTCATGCAGCTTAAGTATCAGCATGTTTATTGCATTTAAGGTTTCACTTAATGGCCTAAACTAATCTAACTTCCAGAGGTAATTTACTCTCCATTTAACAGGTCAGGATTCTTTTCATTTGCCACAGCAGTCTTATTGCTTGTAATCATTCATCGTGGTATGCCCCTTAATTTAATGCTACTTAAGGTTTTGCTGAGAGCCAGAGCTATATCTCAATCCCAAATCATCAAAATGTACAAGAATGTTTCAAGATTAAAATGTGTTGGTTTCTTGAACTGGGCAGGCTTGTAAGTTATCTCAGTGAATATATGGATACCAGTCCTCACTTTGTATACTAATTTGATTCACAGTAGAGATACACCCCTGCAGTTCTAAAATTGAATGAAGCTCTTAGAAAAATGCAGACACTGTCTTTGGATACACTCATAACTGATCAATGTCATGTTTAGAGTGAGAATGGTTTTCAACAAATGCCATCAACCAAGTAAATATACCAAAGGAAATTTTTATTGTAAACAAGATATAAAGTACAACAAAAGAAATATTGTGCAAATTGTAAATCACAAAGTTTTTTTTATTATTAAAAGAAAATTCCTGTTTTCCAAGGGTCCAAGTTTTGATGTCAGAAATCAATACCCAATAGAGAAAAATGTTAAATGGAAAGATATAGTGCCATTTTTCACTGTAGATTTTAAACAATTTGCTTTTGTTTTACCACTGTATGTATCATCCACTATAGAACAGAATATAACAGAAATACTGTTAACAAAAGTGAATGTTTTAACAACTTCTATTCACCTAATTCCACTTCCCTCCCCCCCAAAAAAACTCCTATAAATTAACAGGACAACACTTGCCCATGTGAATAATGGTCACTAACTTTCTAATTCAATAAAGCACACATTATATCCTCATAATATAAGGGTACTTTACTGATGACATAAGTCATCTTTTTCAAGGAGTTATCTAAAATTCTTGGTATCCCTTCTTTACAATATATATTTTTATCTTCCATTTTTTTTTCTAAACAAAGTGCAATGTATCTTAGAGTCTACAGAAAACACATTGGTATACAATTTTCAAATCTACACAAGAAACTGCAGGCAAACTAAAGCTCAAAGCATAATAAAATGCCTAGATATAGTCATCTGTTAAACTTTCAAAACAAAAACGCAAAAAAATTATAGCTATACTTCAAAGCAATTAAATTACTGAGGATTCCAAATCTTTGGGCCCTCTTTAGCAATATACAAGCTGCTTAATTCCAAATGGTAGCAAGTATAAAAATGCTAGTTCTAGATCATATTTAACAACTACATCCACGAAATTGACTGGAAAGACTAGGAATAGTAAACAAGGTAACTAGGAAAAGATGCCAAAGTTTGTAATACAAATCAATTTTCCATCTCCATCTCCGTACCATAATGTTTATTTCCAGTCTCTATTCTTGAAACCAGTGCTTTAGAAGAATCACATTGAAAAGTTGGTCTCAAGTACAAACGGTGAAAACGAATTAATAAATTGTGCACACAAATTCAAAATCTGTGCTACCTGTGTTGACCTCATCTGAAACCTTCAAAAAATATTTAAAGGAATAAAAGCTTTCTCATCTCTCTTATGTGATAAGAAATGAATCCTGCCACTCTGTGACCTGCTTGTGGCTGCAGCACTTCTTGTCCTCCAGCCCAGGGCTGAGGCTTCTCCTCAGGCTGTGGGGCTTCTGCGTTCCGCCGCACCGGAGGGCCACAGACTTGCAGTGGAAGCATTTTTACATCACCGCTGGCTCCTGGCTGTGACCAAAGTTACTTCGGATTCTCACCTTCTGAGCGGTCACTGCGTGGGGGCAGGGGTTGGAGGTAAGGCCATGTCATTTAACTTGCTCACTTCCATCTGCCAGTTTGGTAGCTTCTTGGCGGACAGATGGCGCCGGGCATGCTTGGTCAAATGGTCGCTCCTCATGAACCGTCGGTCACACATGGGACAAGCAAATTTCTTCTCACCTGTGTGGGTTCGCCGGTGTCTGGACAGTTCATCGGAACGGGCAAACCTCCTTTCACAACCTTTCCAGCTACAGCTAAAAGGCTTTTCTCCTGAGACAAAGAAATTCAGATCATCGTCACTATGCATTCATCAAGTCACTATAAATTGCACATCTAATTATATCCAAAGACATACATTTTAAAATATCTTAAGAGATGCTCTTTAAAATAAAAGCTACTAAATGAATCAACTGTTAACTGAACGCTACATATATTTCTAACTTTCACTCAATCACATTTATAGGAATCTTTATAAATGCCAAACACAAAAAGGTTTTCTGACTTCAACTATGGTACAACGGCTTTAGAAATATTTTATTAAAGTAACTACTCAGACACATAATCATCGTTTGAGAAATTAAAACAAACACCTTGATGAAATCTTTGAGAAACCTGTAAATATCCCCCACTGAACTGGCTAATAAGGCAAGTTCTTCTTTAACATGCCTGGCTTGTACCTGTGATCATGGCCAAAAAACATTCAACTAAATCTCAATGACACGAATAAGAAATGGTTGGTACCTGTGTGTGTTCTCATGTGGGCCTTCAGATGAGAGCTCTTAAAGTACGTCTTGCCACATCCTGGGTGGCTACAGATGTGACTTCGTATCCTGGATGAGTCAATCTGAGGAGTGACTTTTGCTGTGGAAGGGGAAAACCCTGGAGCGGGGGCGATGGGAGAGAGTCTGGTGCCATTTGGGCTCACCACTGGAGGCTTTGGGTTCTGAACAACAGGCTGGGGAACGACAAACATGACAGCGCCTTTGGGCACCTGAGTGCCCATGAACACGACAGGTGGGCACACAGCTGGTGGCTGACTGGGTGGAGTGCTAGGAACAACTGTTGTCACAACAGGGTTGTTTGCAGGGAGGGGAACCATCTGACAGATGACCGGCATAGGTGGCACTCCCCCTGTTGACACTGCAGGTGGGGAGACCAGCACCGACTTCTGCTGTGGGGACACAGGGGCGGGCTGAGGTCTACAGATGACTGTCTCTGAGGAAGGCACAGAAAAGTCATAAAGTGCAGGACTTGCTTTCTCATTAACATCCGCCGCCGTGTTTCTCTCACGTTTGGATCTGTTTGGTGACACAGCTGCACAGGGTATGTTTTTTCTTGCAGCCTCAACGTTCAGGTGGGTTCTTCTTCGAAAAGAATTGTCCTGATAGTTGAGGATGCTGGCTGCTTTCACTGGGCAAGATCTGTGGTTACACAGCTGGGCGTCAGCTGTATGACGGATCACACTTGTTGCCTGAGCCTTGGGGAGTTTGGGGGCAGGTGCCGGGCTCTTCTCTTCCTCTTTGAAAGGTGCAGCAATGTGAGGCTTGGCAGGATCTGAGAATGATTTGAAGTGTCCGGTAGATGGCGCTGATGCCATCAAATTTGACACTTGAGAGGGTTCAAAGTCAGAAGGGCTGTAAGGTGGAGTCAAACACTAGAAAAGACATAACAGAAATAGGCATGAGAAATTAAGTTTGCTATGTAAATTATAAAAAATTAGACCATCTGCAGTCTCATATTAAAAACAATAAAACTTACAAATGCTGGGATCGTATGAAAGTCAGGTGTACTCGGGAGTAGATTCTCTTCCTCCGACATATCGGATACTGGAGTAACAGGTCTGTTTTCAGTGTATTTCTTAAAATCAGACTTCCAACTGCAGCTCATTGACATAAGTGCTTCTACAGCTTCAAAATCACTCTTCTCTGCGGTTTTGTTCCAGGAATACACACTCTCCTTCGATCTTTCAGAAATCATTTCCATCCTTTCTTCCTTTAAGAACAAAAGATCAAATGCTTATAACCATATTTTTTGTCATCCAAGTAACACGCAAAGCAACGTACAATTTTTCCTTTACAGTTGCACAAATTTCCAAGTTTGTGAAATAATTTTTTCTCTCACCCCTACTAAAAATAAAATTTTCCTCATTCTTTCTCTAATACTTAGGGTTGAACACTGATATCCCTGCAAGGTAGAAGAGAAGCATATTACCATTAAGGAGACCAAGGCCAAAGATAACAATGCATGTATGATCCAACAATGCATGTATGAACTTGATTTAGAAAAATTATATTCTTCCCAGAACAGCCATCTGCAACTGAGATAAATGAAATAACTAAGGGAAGGTTATGCAAAAGTTTTTTCAATACTGCAGGTGAGGTATGAGGACTTTTGAGGTACCAGTTCCCCACAGCTGGTAGTGGGGAAAAGGCCAAGAGCTCAGGTCTGTCGATATGGGTCTGATCTTTTGAAAGTCACTTGGCACGTTAGGATAAAATCAACAGAATAGAAATCTTCAGTGTCTTTTTAAAATTACTACATTAGGTTATTTTAAAGGTAAAATACCTTTCATAGCTTGATTATCTATGGTAGAGAGGGATAAAGTGAAATATGTGGAAAAATCCCAAAGCCATATTTAGGCTTCAAGTTCTTCATATTTGTGTTCCCTTTCACTAGATTTAAACAATGGCTTGCCATGCATAGCTATGACCAGCTAATGCGATACTAAAAAATGGACAATCAAAATGTAATATTCCACCCAGAATTTGTAAAAACTGCCTGGTGAGTCTGCGATAGTCCAAACATTTTTTAAATTTTTTAAAATAACTGCCAGATGACAAGAATGATAGTGCATGCTTGCCATTTGTACAGCTCCCTCTATCAAGTGTTTAATGTTTCATATTAAAGTTCCTTAAACAGCACTTAAAAAAAAATGGCACTACCCACCACCTTCCATTTTCCATTAATGTGATGCCATTCTTTTGGTTGAAGTAGAAATTGTGTAAAAATACCGAAAAGCATTCTTTACAAAGTACTACTCTCGACGCTAGTTTTAAAAAATACATAAACCCTTCGTGTTGATAACCTTAGAAAAGGAGCCACTGCTCTGGAGATTTCACCAACAACGCTATTGCATAATCGCGCGCCCCTTTATGTAAGCTGCAATGGACAGCGCACGTATGTCTAAAAGCCTCAAGACGCCAAAGCAAAGCAAAGAAAAAGGAGAAAAGGCAGGCAGGCAAGGAAGGGGAGCGTGAGCTGGAAGGGCAGGAAGAGAAGCGGGGAGGGGAGGAAAGGGAGTGGGGCGCAAGGCAGGAAAGGGAAGAGCGGGTGGAGGCGCGGGCGGGGGAGGCAGACGAAGGGCGGGGGCGGACGGCGGGGGAGATCCTCGCTGGCGGGGACAGACGGATGGGGCCGCCCTAACCTCAATGAGGCTCGCGGGTGAGTCACTGGGAACATTCCTCGCCGCTCGCACGTCCCCGCGCCCCTGCCCCCGCCATTGGCCAGCCTGCCCGGCGGCCCAGGCCCGGATTGGCTGGGCCGCGAAGGGCGGGGGCGCGGGGGAGGTGGGGGCGAGGCATGTGAACAAAGCGTGATCGGCGGCTGCTCCGGGCGGCGCAGGAAACGTGAACTGGGAATTGCCGCGCCGTCACCTTTCACCTACTTCCTGAGCCCGCGGGCCCCCGCCCTCGCGCCGGCCCGGGGGAGGGGCCGCGGGCGCCGCCGCCAACCGCCCGGCAGTGCGCGCCCCAGCCCGCGGGGAGGGGCGGGGCCGCGGGCGCCGGCTCCGGGAGTGCCCGCCCCTCCCCGCTCCCGGAGAGCCGCCGTTCCCTTAGGAACCGACAGCAGGGCTGGGCCTCTCTGCCGCCCCTGGCGGAGGCCGGGGCTGGGTCACTCGGGGACGAGAAGCTCCCTGGGCGCACCCGCTCCCGGCCCACCCCCGGCCTCCGCCTCAGCTGCCGGAGGAGGAGCCGTGTCCCCGCGGAAACCCAGCCCCCTCCCTCCTCCCGGCCGCAGCCCCCGGGGATCCGGCCGAGCCCTCGGCGCTTCCCGCCCACGCCGCCCACGGGACCTCAGACCACCCCGTCTTTCCCGCAGACGCGGCGCCCCCTCCCCGCGGTTTCCGGCAGCTCCGGCCTCCGCCCGCCGAGTCTCCACAGGTTCCCAGACGTGCAGCCCCCACGGGCTCCGGCTCCAGACGCACGGCCCGCGGCTCCCGCCTCGACACGCGGCCCCCGCGTCTCGCGGCCCCGACTCCCCCCGCCCACGTCCCCCGCCCCACGGCAGGCTCCCTACCCCCCTTCCAGGGGGCCCTCAATAGGTGGCCACTTGCTCCCGCCAGGGATGGGGAGTCCCCTGCCGGCGCCTCGTCTCCCCTCGGCGGTCCGGGGCCCACGTGCCATTCCCCCGCGCCCACGCCGGGCGCCCCCTCCCCCAGCACCCGGCTGTCTGCTGCTGAGCGGCCCCCGTCCTGCAAGGCTCGGCTCAGACCCGAGAGGGGCAGCCCCCTCGCCTCGCCAGTGGACACCCCGCCCCTCAAATGCTCGCCAGAAGCCCCCTCCCGCCCTGGGTCGCATTACTGATCCAGACGGCGGCATCTCTCTCGGGTGCCAGGTGCAGGGTAGACCCCTTGTCCCCCCCTCCCCTCTACACCTTCCCCAGTCCTCGCTGCCAGGGCAGCAGCCCCCTCCTCACTCTTCGCGCTCCTCCAGCCATCCTCCCCCTCGCCCACCTCAAGTCTCCCTGCGGAGCTGCCCCTTCCCCTCCTCATTATACACCTCTCCCTTCGTCTCTAGAGCCCCGTTCGCCTCTCCTGACCCACTCCGCGACACACACGCTCTCACCAATGCCCAGTTTGCAGGAAGAAAGCCCCTTTTTCCTCCACGACCCCGCTGCACCCCGGTCTTCGGGCGCCGCTGATGTCAAGGGCTCGGGGTTGGCGCCCCGGCTGGCCCCTGAGACGCAGCAAGGAGAGGAAGGACAGGGGCATCCCCAGGTGACTTACCGAAGCCTGCTGGAGAGAAGCGCCGAAGTTGAGCATGGTTGGCTGCCTGGCTGCCGGCGGCGAGCTGACTGGCTGCTACGCTGCTACGCTGCTTGGCCACAGACGGGCGCCCGGAGACACTCGACGTCGCTCCCGCCGCCGCCGCGCTCCGCGCCGTCTGCCCCCTCCCCATTCAGGTAGCCTCTCCGCCTGCCCCGCGCCGCGGGCGGGGGCGGGGGCGGAGCCTGAGGACGGCCAATCAGCGGCAAAGGTGTGTGAGGCGCCGGCCAATGGGCTCCCGGGGCCACGCGTGATCAGCGGCTGCCCGGCAGCGTGAAGCTTGTGTCAGTGGAGCGTGTACACAATCCCCGGCAGCGTGTTCCCTCGGCCCGGCCCGAGGGAACTCCCGCCGCCACCTGACTCAGTGACACCCTCTCATCCCTCGCCCACCCCCCCAACAGCGGTCCTCGGCCCCGGCCTAGGGGGCGGTGCCGCGGGCGCGGGCCTAACCCGGAGGCGCGGCAGCGGCGCGCCCAGGCACTGCGGAGGGCCGGCCCCACGTGGGAGGTGGGGAGGGATGCCCGCTCCGCCCCGTCCCCTCTGCTCGGGGCCCCATCTCGGCCCGCCACGGGGTGGGCGGGACGCCGGGCAGCCGGGCGGGGGAGGCAGCGGCTGCTAGCCAAGGGGCCCGAGCCAAGAGATTTGCATTTGGAAGCGCCGTCCTTAGGCGTCTGGCAAGAAAGCAGAGCCCGCTGACCGACTGAGCTGCATTTCTCGAGCATTTACTGGGTTTTGCCTCGCTGAGCCGTGAGGAGCACCGAAGCGGGGAGGGGTGAGGAGGGAGGGGAACCCGGCCGCAGAGCCGACACCTGCTCCTGCGCCCCCCGCCCACGCCCCCCGCCGCCGGCGCGGCCTCGCCCTCCCCATCTGCGTCGCTGGCAGCAGTACCCGCCCCGTCCGCCCCGCCCATCCTTCCTCCAGGCAGCTGGGAGAATGGTGTGGGGACTGCAGGAAGCCCTGAGGACTGGACCAATGGGGTGATGAGGGGCTGTAGACCCGAGTTTTTATCCTTCTCCGGAGCCGACGCTCGGTTGGAGAATCGAGTTTTGAGCTCGTTGTAAAGTTTAAATTGCAGTCTACAAGCTGTTTCAAAGGTAGACCCCACCACCCCGGGCCAAGGCCTCCGGAAACGCCCTGCCGGGAAACAGCTTGTGGGGAGGGGTCTCCTAGGGTCACCCAGCGCAGGTCGGAGCACGCCTCGGGGCGGGGTTGCTGCGGGGAAGCCCGCCTAGTCAAAGACACACCCGCCCCTCCAAAGCACCACCGGCCCTCCTCTCTCCGACTACCCCACCTCCGACCCCCAGGGCTCCGAGGCGGGCTAGGGCCTCCAGATGGGGAGCCCTTGACTTTGCTTTCGTTCCCAGTTTGCCCTCTTTTGGCCGTTTGGTCCCGTTCACAGCAGCTGTTGTTGGAGAGTTGGGCAGTGATAACCCGGTTTAAAGCAAACCAAAGATTTTATCTCCTTTGGACGGGCTGAACACGTGGCAAAAATCACGGCCCCTCCCTCAAGCTGTCTCACCTCTCCGTGTAACTGAAAGGCTAATTTAAGTGTCCTTCCTTTCCCAATAACCACAGAATGAGCACAGAAGGGAATTAATTATTTTAGAAACTGTTAAATCCATGAACATCTTCTAGTGGTTCCTTCTGGTATATCTAAGATCCAGGGTAGCCAACAACAGTAGTAATAATACAGTTGACCAGGGCCAGGGATTGAATGGCCTCTTGTCACTGCCCCTCCTTAATCAGCTGGAGGGGGGCCAGCTCAGCAGCCCAGGCAGCTCTTTCTATCTCCCTTCCACTCCCTGCCTCCACTCTGTCTGCAGGGGTGTCCCTTCCTGTAGGCTTCCTTCCGCCAGGGCTGTCCCATCCTGTTGATCTGAGCTGGAGGGGTTGGAGCAGCTGGCCCAGGGCACCTGCTGCATTCGGGGAAGCTCCCCTCGGCGCCCAACCAGCAGGCCAGCCTTCCTTCCTGTCAGGGATCCGCCCCCTCCACAGGCCAGCCTTCCTTCCTGTCAGGGATCCGCCCCCTCAGGTGGCCACAGCCAGCCCTCCAGGTCTGAATCCAGTCCTTTCTTCAGGAATGTGGGGCCTGCTGGCGTGATGCCCTAGCACGCTGAGAAGCAGGGAGCATTCATGGCTTGTGGGAGTGATTCAAAACAGGAAAGAAAAGAGAAAAGGGGTAGGAGGAACAGTGTGGTGGTGGCACAATTCCTAGAGATTCAGAGAAAGATGTTCCCCAGGCACCTCAGACTCAACATTACCAAAACTAAAATCATTTCTGCTCCTTCGTGTATAGGTTCATCATCTCCCATCCAGCCTTCACCTTCTCCCGCAAAGTCCTAGATCCAGTTGGGCCCCAGATCGCGAAAGTTTTGCCTCAGAAACGTCTCTCTTTCCTCATTTTTCATTTCTCTCCTTTAATTGTTGCTATCAACTCTCCCTTGGATTGAATAATCTGCAGTCTCCCCATCCAACCTCCAACCCCATCCCAGTTGATTTCTAGTGCCCAAACTCTCCATACTGCCACAACAGTGGTGTTTTGAAAGTCACGATCCAATCATGACACTCCCTACTTAAAAATGGTCCTTGGCTCCTGTTGTCTAGGAGATAAGAAGCTATTCCATTCAGAGTGGTATAGTCTGCCCCCAACTCACCCCCCCCCATCCTTCCAACTCCTCTCCTATCCAGACATACCCTTGCCCAAAGCCAGAGCAAATGACTTGTTGTTCTTCAATGGGTACAATTCCACATCTCTAAGCCACAGTCCTCATTTAGCAAACATTGTGTTGCTCATTTACCCAATCTGTTCAACAAGTATTTGCTGAGCACCTACTATGTGTCCTAGGTACCAGAACAATAGCAAGGAGCCAGTCCAGGTCCCTGCTCTCAGAAAGCTTGGATGGGAAGGCAAAGACAAGTTTCTCTGTCTCCATCTCTCTCTCTCTCTCTCTCTCTCTCTCTCTCTCTCTCTATATATATATATATATATATATATAATACAATCACTTATGATGGTGAAGCTAACTAATGCATAGAATTACAACGGGGTGATATGATAGTATGATTGTGCCTATGATTGTGATTTGGTTTAGGAGATAAGAGAATCTTGCTTTTGGGGCGCCTGGGTAGCTCAGTTGGTTAAGCCACTGACTTTGGCTAAGATCATGATCTCATGGTTTGTGGGTTCGAGCCCCGCATTGGGCTCTGTGCTGACAGCTCAGAGCCTGGAGCCTGCTTCAGATTCTGTGTCTCCCTCTTTCCCTGCTTACATTCTGTCTCCCCCTCCTTCAAAAATAAATAAACATTAAGAAAAATTAAAAAAGAATCTTGCTTTGAGGAAGAGACTCTTAAGCTGAAAACTAACGATAGGATAGGCAGATTCATGGAGAATGTGCCTGAGTAGAAGATACAGCTATGACCGTGTCCTACTAGGAAGGAGCTCACTTGGTGATACAGTGTGGCTGGAGGTGTAGAGGGTGCTGGGGAAAGTGGGGTGTGGGGGGACAGGGTTGGAGAGTGAGCAGGAGCAGTCAGACTAGGAGGAATTTACAGGCCACAGTGTGAAATACAGATTTTCCTCAAAGTGTAACAGGAGCCATGGTGTCTTGGAAGAAATGTACATTTTGATCTTTGAAGGGCTCCTTTGGCTTCCTTTGCTGTACAGCCACCTTGTTGAAGCCTTCTTTGGTAATTTCAAGATGAATCCACTGTTCTCTGTTCCCATAGCATTTTGTCCACACTCTATGCTGGGAGTGGAACACATATCACATCTTATTGCAAGAAGTATCTTACAACACCTCCTTCAAGATGGCAGCCATGTCATAATCTTTCTGGTCCAGTGTCTGTTCTGTATTAGGCACTCAAGATTTAAAAAAAAAAAAACAAAACTTTTTTAATGTTTATTTATTTTTGAGAGAGAGAGAGACAGAGTGTGAACAAGGGAGGGGCAGAGAGAGGGAGACACAGAATCTGAATCAGGCTCCAGTCTCCGAGCTGTCAGCACAGAGCCTGATATGGGGCTCAAACCCACCAACTGTGAGATCGTGACCTGAGCCGAAGTCAGCTGCTTAACCAGCTGAGACACCCGGGTGCCCCTAGGCACTCAAGACTTTTTTAACGGAGGAAATAGAATTGTAGGTTGTCTCTGAAGACCCAATGGAGTTACAGACAGAATGTGGACAAACACCGAGGACAGAAGTATAGATCCTTCTTTACCTCACCGTTGGCTTCCATCGGTGTAGGACCACGCATGGAAAACTGTCATCTTGGGTATGACTGAAAAAAAAGTCCTAGGTGGTAGTAAGCGGTACCTCAGATAGATGCTGACCCTTCTTGCTGATGGTGCTCGTTTCTCCTTCCATCAGAATAATGAAGGAAGTGGCAGGGGGGCTGACATGTAAAGATCCCTCAGTTTAGTTATGGAATTAGAGCATATTGTAACCGACAGCCATCTTCTCATTGCTCCTTAAAGTCAGTGGGTATCCTCACCATTCATCTGTTGCCCTACCATATGCCAGGCACTAGCTGAACACCGGGGAATAACGCTAAAACCAAGTCAAAGGGGCTTCCAGGACAGTGGGAGGAGTAAACAGGAGAGGAAGCCATTATTATAGAGTGTGGTTAATGCCAGGAGAGGGGTGTGCACAGTGTCCCAGGAGGGCCAAGGAAGAGGTCAGGGAAGGCTTCCCTCAGCTGATCCCTAAGCTAGAGGAGAGCAGGGGTGGAGGTAGAGAGTAGACAGACCGCTGGGGATTCAGGATGCTCTAAACTGTCTGGATCACAGATTTGAGAGGTAGGGTGGGGAGCTTAGGGTGTTAAGGGAAGTAGCCCCAAACATAAAGGGCCTTTGCACAACAGGCCTAAGGAATGTGGAAATAGAACTTTTATCCTGAAGACAATAGGGATCTACTGAGAGATTTTAGCAAGGAATGATGGTATAGAAAGCCCATTTGGGCTCATTATGGAGAATGGGCCAGAGAAGTGGGGTCTAACACCAGTGAGAAGGCTTTTGCAGTAATGTAGGCAACAAAGATGATGCTGGCCTAAACTAAGGAAATGGTGGCAGTCATGGAAAGAATGGAATAGAAATACCAAGAGGGGAGCTTGGGTGGCTCAGTCGGTTAAGCGTCCGACTTCGGCTCAGGTCATGATCTCACAGTTTGTGGTTCAAGCCCTGCATCGGGCTCTGTGCTAACTGCTCAGAGCCTGGAGCCTGCTTCAGATTCTGTGTCTCCCTCTCTCTCTGCCCCTCCCCTGCTCATGCTCTGTCTCTGTGAAAGAAAGAAAGAAAAGAAGGAAGGAAGGAAGGAAGGAAGGAAGGACCAAGAAACAACAGAATTTGGCAATTCATTGGATGGAGGCATGAGAAAGAGAGATGTGGAGGAGGGCTGCCAGGTTCTGGCTTGATTCACTGGATGAAACAAGACCCAATTGCCCAAGGTAGGGGCCATAGGGAGGCAGCAGGTTTTGGTGTAGAGAAATAAAATGCCAAATTTGATTTAGGACCTATAAAGATAAGATTACCTGTGGGACTTCCAAATAGAGATGCCCAGGAGGCAGTTGAAATTTCAGGTCTGGAGCCCAGGAGATAAAGATCTGGGCCAGAGATTATAGGTGATAGTTGAAGCCAAAGGAGTAGATGCAATCCCCTAGGAAGGGTAAACAAGAGATAAGAGAACTGAGGTTGGGTCTCTTGGGAACTATGGGCTCAGGAAGGAGACTGAGAGAGAACGGCCATGTGGTGAAATCGTGGCGAAGGGGGACATGGGGAGGACTTCTCTTACATACCCAGCCTAATATGACATAAAGTGGAGATGAGAGGCAAGTAAGGGATGATTCAGGAAGTGAAAGTGTCACACAGATTAGGAAAAACATCCCTACTGACTAGTGAATAGTATTTGTTATTTTCATCATACCAATTACCATGGGTTTTAAGCTCATTAAAAAAAATTTTTTTTTTAATCTTGAATTCAGGGGCACCTGGCTGGCCAGTAGGAAAAGCATGCAACTCTTGATCTTGGGGTGGTTGAGTTCAAGCCCCACGTTGGGTATGGAGATTTCTTTAAAAAATAAAAATAAAAAATAATAATAAAATCTTGAATTCTTGGTGTTGAGTGGATTGTTTCTAAGATGGACACAACAACCCGTTTCACTCCATGTAACCTTTTCCAGTGTGACTTTGCCATTCCTGCATTAATAGCCCCCTTGAATGGGGGCTGGCTCTGTGACTCACTATGACCAACAAAATCGGGGGTGGTATGGTAGGACTTGGTGCCTAGGTCTTTTTATTTTTTGTAACAATTTTTTAAAACATTTATTTATTTGAGAGAGAGAGAGAGAGAGAGAGAGCAAGTGAGCGCACGGGAGGGGCAGAGAAAGGGGGAGAGAGAATCCCAAGCAGGCTCCACAGTGCAAAGCCAACCAGGGGCTTGATCTCAAGAACCATGAGATGACGACCTGAGCTGAAATCAAGAGTCGAACGCTTAACTGACTGAGCCACCCAGGTACCACTTGTGCCTAGGTCTTAAGAAGTCTTGGGAGTTTCCATTTTCACCCTCTTAGAAACTAGCCATTTGGCAGAGGCATTTGGGCTGAACTACTGAAAAATGAGAGAACATTTGAATGGAGGAGGTGGAAACCAAGGCACCCCAACTGACAGCCAGGCAGGCCCAAGACTCCAGATGCATGAGCAGACCCACCCAGGGCCCTCCAGCACCAGTCACACAGGCCCAGGTGACCCAGCCTGGAGCAGAAAGGAGTTCTCCTTGAATTCCTGACCCACAGAATTAGGAGTGATAAATGAAAGGGCAACCCACGTAGCGTTTCCTGCCTCCCCTCCACCAGGTAGGCACTACCCCGCCCCCCAACTCTGCATACAGGACTGTCCCTGGGTTTGGGTGGGTTTGCTATGCCACAAGAAATAAATGAAACAGTGGGTGTGTGATTGTATCAGCTCTGGAGTGACAGCCAGTTTTCAAAATATTCATCTTATAAAAAAAAAAAAATCTCAAGCAGCTCGGAGAAAACCCCAGGAAGGAGGACTAGAAGAACCGATGAAGTAGGAAAGGAAGAACAGTTAGAGTAAGAAATAACTTGGGAAAATGGGAAGTATGTAGATCTGGAAGAAAAATATACCCCCGACCTTCCAAGCACTGAACTGAGCACTCTGCACTGGAAATGAACATGTAACAGGAAGGAAGGGAGTTCACTTTGATGGAGGGCCTGCTATGTACCAGTTGCTGCCTGGTTCATTGAGAATATGGGGGATTTGATTTGACCCACTATATAAAGTCCATGGTATAGCATAGCATGTTATGTTAGAATTTTTTGTACACAATTTTTTCCCCACTTTCCATTCTGCTCTTTTTTATCTTCCCAAGAGGTATGAAGCTAGTTAGGCGGTTAAGTGACTCTGCAAGGTTCCAACTAGCAGTAAACTATAATTGTTAAACATTTTGATTTTTACAAAGTGAAAATAGTCTTACTGCCTTTTTTTAAAAACAAAAGTAGTACATGCTGATCATACAAAGGAAAAAGAAATACAAAAAGGAATAAAAGATGAAAATCTCCTGTAATTCCACTCCCCAGAATTAATATTATTAATGTATATATTTTTTTCAGACTCTTTTTCTCTGCCCTGCCCTCTCACTTTCCCCTCTCTCTACAGAATAAAATGTGCTATTTTGTAACCTGATTTTTTTTAACTTAATCTATCATGGACATCTCTCTGTGCATCGATAATTATCAAGGTAGAATTCTTACAGCTTACATAAAAGTCTGAGCCTCCATTTTCTCTGGATAGTGCAGTCACTAACTTACCTTTTCAGACTTCAGAATCTTGGTAATCTTGGTTAATGTCATGGGTATGAAGACAGGGGTGTTCCTTTTCAAAGGCCAAACATCTTCCAGCTTCTTTGTGAATTATAACTGAGATCATGACACAAACCTGCAGAAAGGTAAGTGACCAAGGAAAGCTATAGTTAATGGTCCCTCTGCCCAACAAGTGGCATGCATTTTTAACCGAAATCTTCTGAATGTTGAGAAGATCTTCTAGAATAACAGAAGGGTCATAAATGGTCTCCCTTGGAGTTCTTCAGCCCTCACTCCCATCAAGCCTGGCTATGCAATGGAGTACAATCTTCTCAGGAAATCCTTTGTTTCACCCCTGAAGACAAACACATAGGCCACTTTGGTTTTATGTGCTATGTTGCTGACAAAAAAAAAAAAAAAAAAAAAGACATAAAACAAATATAGGGGGTGACCCAAACCAACCAAAAACAGCCTGGGGATGTGATGGTTTCCAAAGTTTGACATAGTCCTTTTACAGTTTAGTAAAGCCTATGAGTTCCTTCTCAGAATGATATTTTCAAGTTCATAGATGAAATTTGTAAAATTACAAAGGAAACTATTATATTGATAGTTATCAAAATATCAAAAAATAAAGTTGAAATTTAGCAATATAGTGCCCTTTTCTGAACATATTCAACAACAGGATCTAGTGTGGGTCCAATACCTAAAGTACTGGAGTCAAGAAGAGCTGGAACAAGATTTCGAGATGTGCAACAGTTGCAACTCAGTATGGGAATATCTGTGATTTCTATTAGTTACAAAGTCACAGGTCCTGCTGATGCTACTGTGGGTTTGTTTCCTTTAGTTAGGGTGGAGATAATGCTAAGTTCCCAGACTCCTGAACTGTACCCACAAATGCTTTGGGGATCTGGGGAACCCCAGATTAAGTAACCCCTGCTTGGCTTGCTTTTTTTTTTCAACGTTTTTTTTTTTTTTTTTTTAATTTATTTTTGGGACAGAGAGAGACAGAGCATGAACGGGGGAGGGGCAGAGAGAGAGGGAGACACAGAATCGGAAACAGGCTCCAGGCTCTGAGCCATCAGCCCAGAGCCTGACGCGGGGCTCGAACTCCCGGACCGCGAGATCGTGACCTGGCTGAAGTCGGACGCTTAACCGACTGCGCCACCCAAGCGCCCCTTGGCTTGCTTTTAAGAAGGAAAATGGAACCTGGTAGACTTTGCTCAAGGGAGGGACCCACTAATATCTCCACCTACTTCACACGGTGAGATCGGGCTGCCCCTCTTAGCTCAAAGCTGCAGTGCAGCAGGAGGGGGATCAAGGCTGCACAGCAGGGAGTGCTTCTTGGTCTCAGTGGCCTTTTACATCCCTGAGGAGACCGGGAGGCTTCACCTCCACTCCACTTTCTTTTGGCTCTGAAATGAGCTCTTCCTGGGTGGTTTCCTTTTGGACTGAGGGAAAATGGGCATGGGGAGAAGGGGGCTATAAATAAAGTATGACCTTGAGATGCAGTTGCAGAGTCTGAAAATCTGTTTGCCCTGGGCTCTTCTGATACTCTTGGGCTAGTCCCTTTCACCTGCCAAGCCTCGGTTTCTTCAACTGTAACAGGGGAGGTACGTAACAACTATGCCCAAGGAAATCAGGGGTGTTGGGAAGAGTTTAGATGAGACAATCTATGTGAAAATGTTTGGCAAAGACTGAAGCAGTGCTTATGTGCACAGAACCCGCTGGCGATCTTGCCAAAGGCAGATTCTGATTCAGTGGGCCTGGAGTGGTCCCCGAGATTCCAAATCTCTAACCGTGTCCCAGGTGACGCCTAAGCTGCCAGTCTGAAGATCGCATTCTGAGTAGCCAGTACTCTACAAATGTTCATTGTTACTATTTATTGTCACTGTAATATTCCACCCAACCCTCAAGGGGAATGACAGCTGAAGACAGGGAGGGAGACAGAGCTCACCAAGTGAGGCCAGGCTTCTGCTCAGCAGGGCACTCTGATCTCACAGCTCTGCCTCTTCCCCGCCTCCTGCGACCAGCCGTGGCAGAGACCAGCCACGGCCAAGTCAAACCACATTTCAGACCAAATCAGCACCAACTAACCAAACATGGGAAGAAGGAGCAAATACCGAAGAGGACATTTGAACAAAAAACGAAGTATATGTACAAAATAGTTTTTATTTGTCACGCTAAACATCTCCCAAACCTCGCAGAGAATACATATATATATTGCATCTTTTGGTTTTGCAAGTCAGATCCGTTCCTGCACAATTCTTCTAAAGCAGCCCCTTTCTCACGGTACCCACAGGTGAAGAGCTTTCGCCAGCTCCCTATGACCTACTGCATCTACCTGAGCTCTGCCTTTGCATGTCTAAGAATGGTCAATGTCAGAAGGGAGAAAATGGTGCAGGTGAGAATACAGAAGATGGAACTCTGGGGCACTGCTGGAGGGAGTCTCAACTGGTACCACCACCACTCAGGAAGGTCATCTGGCAGTTGTTGAGTTCCAGCATGTGCATGCCTTATGATCTGTGGGAAAATGCTAGAATACATATATTCGTAGGAAATTCTCCCGCAGACTCAAGGATGTTTACAGGGTAGCTGAATGTTGGAAGCAGTTTAGATGCTCATCATAGAGAAGGGGGTGAGTAAAATATGGCAGATGTGCGCTGCTGAAAACTAAATCCAGAAGTGTCAACCAGATGCACATTAACAACGTTGATGGATCTTAAAACCTAGCATTAAGGGAAAAAATATAGGAAACAGAACACGTTATCATCAGAGCACATTATCCTTTCTGTAAAGACACATTGGCATAAAAATAATACACCTTTTGTAAGAAGGCATGCATGCCCATATAAAGATATATTAAACATATTAGAGTGGGTGCTACAGGAGCAAAGAAAAATAGAATCAGGGTTTGGAACTAAAAAGAAAAAATAGGGAAGAATCTTGCGTAGGTTAATGGCGAATTGCTTAAAAATTGAGTTTTTGACAATTTCTTCACCTGGGGTAAAGACCAAAAAGATAAACGCACACGGGGGGCCTGGGTGGCTCAGTCGGTTAAGCGCCCGACTTCGGCTCAGGTCACGATCTCACGGTCCGTGAGTTCGAGCCTCACGTCGGGCTCTGTGCTGAGAGCTCGGAGCCTCGAGCCTGCTTCAGATTCTGTGTCTCCCTCTCTCCCTGACCCTCCCCCATTCATGCTCTCTCTCTCTCTCTTTGTCTCAAAAATAAATAAATAAACATTAAAAAAAATTAAAAATAGGGGCGCCTGGGTGGCGCAGTCGGTTAAGCATCCGACTTCAGCCAGGTCACGATCTCGCGGTCCGCGAGTTCGAGCCCCGCGTCGGGCTCTGGGCTGATGGCTCAGAGCCTGGAGCCTGTTTCCGATTCTGTGTCTCCCTCTCTCTCTGCCCCTCCCCCGTTCATGCTCTGTCTCTCTCTGTCCCAAAAATAAATAAACGTTGAAAAAAAAATAAAAAAAAAAAATTAAAAATAAAGATAAAAGCACACAACCCCCCCTAAAACTCTCCTCTACCACATGTATAAAGGCTTTACAATCCAGCCCCACACGACCTAACCCAAAATTAGCTCCCCATTTCAGGTGCCGTGTTCTTCACTGTTACCTCACAACAGATCACAACATACCCTCTTTGCCGTCATCTTGGCTGCAGTCAAATTCTTTTCATCAAAGCTTCTTGCTACATTCACCTTCAAGTGGTCCCTAGCAGGCAGGGTCTGGGCCCCAAAGTGATGTGGCCAACTTTAGCCAAAGATGTGTCAGGGTATGTTAAGTCAGGGGGTTTGCTTTCCTGAGGTTTGGTGGCACCACTGATTTGACAGAGAACCTTAGGAAGTCATTTATTTTATTTTTTATTTTATTTACTTACTTTTAAGTAGGTTCCGTGCCTACTTGGGGCTGGAACTCACAACCCTGAGATAAAGAGTCAGATGCTCCCCTGACTGAGCCAGCCAGGTGCCCCGATTTTATTTTTATTTTATTTTTTAAGTAAGGAAGTCATTTAATCGTGCGTCTTTCTCCTGCATACATACCACACAGCACAGTTATCTATAATTCAAACATCTCTGTTTTCCATTAGACTATAAACTCAGGGAGGGTCGGAACTTTATTTGCCTGTGTCCACTGCCCAGAAGTGATCACATAAGGGGCACCTCCCTAATAAGCTCTGAGAAATGGCTTCCCTGGGCCCCTAAGCCAAAAGATGGAGCAATCTGGCCTCTAATTAGCTTCCGCACCTAATTCAAAACTGTAATTGGTAATAGTTTGTATTACGCTTCGTATTATTGTTCTAGAATAAGCCACAGATTTAGTACATGATAAGGAGAGTGTTGCTCAAGTTCTTGTGTCCTGAGGCATTAAAGTACCATCTCTACTTTGCTATCCTTCAAGAAACTGTGGAATGGATGCTCCAGAAATGCACTGGATAAAACTAAAGCAGAGTTTGAATACCGTTAAGACGAACTGCCGGAGTCCTATGGTTTGGGATGGAAATCCAAATCGCTTGAAACTGCGGGTGAAAGCCCATGCAGGCAAGGAGTGGGTATTCCTCAGTGGGCCCGTACATCTTTCAGAGAAGCGGAAGCTACTTTCTGCACGTGCTGTCAGCTCCGGGGTGCACAGGGTCAGTGGGTCGGAATTTGTCTGGTTGGCGGTTCGCTGGAAAGCCTGCACTTCTGCTTTCGGAGTGGCGGGAACCGGAAGTAGCTGCCGGAACCCACCTCCTAAGCAACAGGTTATTGTTACAGAGCATCATGGGAATCCCCCAGCCTACTGCGGACCGCAGTGGGCCTGTCCTGATTGATTCATTCTCCAGGAGGCGGAGTCAGAGCTTCTCGAGAGATCTGAGAGACTGGCCGTGATGGCCTTTGGAGGTGGAGCTTGCATACCTTTATGAGCCACGTGGGCCTGAAGCCCAGCACCGCAAGGGCTTGGGCTTCGGGAATAGGCTTGTCTCCTTGTACTGATCACTCTTCTCAAAAAGAGATTAATTTTTTAGGTCTGCTTTTTTCACCACGGCTCCTCTTGTGGTGGGATCCAACACTCATTTTTACGCACGCAACTAAGCGGGGGATGTAAAGGCCGCCTCACAGCTGAGGGCAGAGCAATTAGGTAGTGAAGCGGGTTGGTCCAGCGCCTGGTCATGCTCCCATTATCACAGCAGTCCACAGTTCTCAGCTCCAAAAGTCATTGCTGTTTGCTAGGACTTGGGTGGTTAGTTTCTGCTGCCTGTGCTCCAGGAGAGAATCCAAAGCCTGAGCATATGCAGAATATTTAAACTTAAATTTGGGTATACGGCTGCTGCTAGGGTGGCATTGGTTCTATGCTACATTCGGCTTTGAAATTCAACATCTGTCCAGTGTAAGCAAGTGAGGCAACTAGGTGCCCACTGCTCTGTGGTCACATAGCCCACCTTTCGAGCATTAGGCTTTGATAATTATTGGGATATGACAACACTAGAGAAGAACTAGGATTAATTGGGAGAGAAAAGTGGAAGGTTGTGAAAGACTGTGGTGCTAAGTGACATAGGTCCTTTTGCACGAGCAAAAATTAGGAAAGATCAGGACCTCAACCTTGGCTGCATGTTGGAATCACCTGGGAGCTCTTTAAAATCCCCAGTTCAGCCGTACTCAAGACGAATTAAGTCAGAGTTTCTGGGGATGACACCCAGACATCAGTAGTTTTAAAAGCTCTCAGGTGATTCCAATGTGCAACCGAGGTTGAGAATCACAGCTCTATATTCAGGGGACTTGGGTCTTGATTCTAACTGAGCCATTAATAGCAAGTGTAGTCTGGGGAAAGTCACATGTCCGCAATCTCTTTAGTTTTCTTACCGATGAAATGGGGGGATCGATTCCAAACGTATTTGACCACAAGCAACACAATTTTGACCCTCAGGGACCATTTTGTAAAATGGTTTTCTAGGTTTGAAGTTCTAAGAACACAGTCAAGCAGCTATTCAGAGTCAAGTTAGGGTTCAAACTCTGAGGTGCCTTGAAGTATCTGATTTGAATGTCGCGATCTACTTCACGCTCACCCTACAAACTCTTCCAGTGAAAGTCTGGGAAAAGAACCCAGGTAACTTTCTAGGGCTTTCCCTAGTAAGAGGAAATATCTTTCTCCCTCCATAGCACAAGACTTTAAATTTTTTTTTTTCTTTCAACGTTCATTTTTGGGACAGAGAGAGACAGAGCATGAACGGGGGAGGGGCAGAGAGAGAGGGAGACACAGAATCGGAAACAGGCTCCAGGCTCTGAGCCATCAGCCCAGAGCCCGACGCGGGGCTCGAACTCACGGACCGCGAGATCGTGACCTGGCTGAAGTCGGATGCTTAACCGACTGCGCCACCCAGGCGCCCCAAGACTTTAAAGAAAGGACAGTGGGTCTGTTTGTCTCACATTGCTACTTAGCTGAAGAATTAGGCGACTACTGAGAAAGGTCTCTAGTGCTCACTCACACTCCCTCTCTTTCTCTTGCCATATCTGGGGATGATTGCTGCCAGGCAAGGACATTTAATATGAATCCACTTAATAAGAGAATCATGGTTTGGTAATGGGGTGGGAGGAGCTTGACTGGAAATTCATACTGAAAAATGAAACTGAGTGATATTAAAACATGCTTTCTTAGGTGTAACAAATCTAGGTTATAACTGAAAATGTGCACTAATTCTCAAAGAATGAATTATACGTTACTTTTCTCAGCATACATTTCCTGACAAAATTATATACTGTAACATCTTTCACTTTACTTGGGTTTTAAAGCACTATCACAGAAGAGGCCAGGTTTGGGGTTTTGTTTGTTGCTTTTGCAATATATTTAAGAGTTTATCAATTTTTCCTAAAGCTTCTCTTTATCCTTTGATATTAAATCGTTTGCTTCTGAAGGGCTTATATGGCACACCTTTCTCAGAGTGGCTTCTCAATTGTAAACTGGTTTAAACATCCCACACCTTTATTTACCGATGTCTTTGCTTGAGATGCAAGCAATTCTCCAATATTATTTTAGCAACTTCATGAAATCCTGCGTCTTTCGCAAGTTTGGCAGTTTTACTATATTATATTTCCTAACTTTTTTAAATAGCAAGAGATTGACTCACACAGACCTACTTGGTAAGACAGGAGTGTTAGCTGAGAAATGTTTTAGTAGGGACCAATGTTATAAGTGATTTGTTTATTAAAAAATATTTTCACTACTCAGTTCCCTAACTTCAAGGAATTGGATAATGGAGACTTGAATAATTATAAATATACATATAAATACTTACCCCATATGTCCCCATATATACACAAAAGAGGAAACTGTATACTGTGAAGTATATGCTATTTAAACGATACGTAAGTTACATAATCACAATAACATAAGTTATTGTAATTTGTGCCGATATGGAATTAGGCAATGTCACTATTTCTGTACTTAGAGAAGCGGGGATGTTAACCAACTTTTGGTTTCTAAACTCAACAACTTACCTCCCCCTACTCTACCGCTGGCAATTTTCATAGACGTTTAGTAATTTCTGGAAGGAGGCTTTTTTAAATTTTTTTTTAAGTAGGCTTTACACCCAATGTGGAACTTGAACTCACGACCCCAAGGTCAAGAGTCACATGCTCTACCAACTGTGCCTGCCAGGCGCCCCTCTTTCTAGTAATTTCTCTAGCTGTTTAATAACTGTGTCCTGAGAAAGAAACTGCCCGTCTAGTTTTTATGCATTATAATGCTAATAATAATCTCTAACACTTATTGAGCCGAGGCTCCCTTTCGAGCACCTTCCCATATTTGCTCATTTGGTATTTACAGCAGCCCTGTGACTGAGGTGCATAATGCCCCCTCCATTTTGTAAATAAGTTCACGTGCACGCTCTATTTTGGTAACTACCTGTTGAAACAACTGGGAATATTCCGGAACAGGTCTTCAGAGGTAGAAATCCTTTCTCCTTAATCTGGTCTGAAAAACATTTCCCCGGGCCCTCCACAGAAGATAAGTCTGTCCAGATAAGGTAGAGAGCTTTCTAGCCCACACCATCACAGGGTCCTAGACCTGGGTGGGACCTCCTCTGACCTCAGCTCGGACCCATCTCAGCATCTTGACTGGTGACACTTCCATCCCCTGATTCAATACTTCAGTGTTCGGGTGCTCACAGAAGCTTCAACAGCACTTTGCTTTTATTTTTCTTTGAAAATAATCATAATTGTTCAAAAGTGTTTCCTTGTGCCAAATGGATGTCTTCCTTCCTGAAGCTCCCATCCCCACTAATCCCAGTTCTGCCACGGTGGGCTTCCTCCCCCAGACAAATAGAATTCCTTTGCTGTGTGGATGCCTCTCATATATTTGAAGCATCTTATCACCTGAACTGTGGTGAGAATCTTCCTCCTGTGTGTACACATCTCAATCATTTTTTTCAGTAGGCTGTAAACTTAGAACCAGAGCTTTTTCTGGCACTGGGCATCAATTAATAAAGTGACTTAGGACCTATTAAGTAAAGGTTAAACACAGGCCAATAAATGACTTGTAAAAGTGTTTGCAAAATCTCCTGATTGGTGAGATCAAGCCCCATCAGGCTCTGCGCTGAGAGCACAGGGATGGTCTCTCCCTTGGGATTGTCTCTCTCTTTCTCTCTGCGCCTCCCTCCTCTGCCCCACTCATGTGTGCTCTCTCTCTCTCACAAAATAAATAAACGTTTTTTAAAAATGGTTCAGGGGCGCCTGGGTGGCTCAGTCAGGTCATGATCTCGCGGTCCGTGAGTTCGAGCCCCGCGTCGGGCTCTGTGCTGACAGCTCAGAGCCTGGAGCCTGTTTCGGATTCTGTGTCTCTCTCTCTCTCTGACCACCCCCCGTTCATGCTCTGTCGTTCTCTGTCTCAAAAATAAATAAACGTTAAAAAAAAAAAAAAAGGTTCAGATGGTAAATTTTATGTGTATTTTCTCACAATAAAAGATTGGGGAGAAAAAAAGAAAAAAGCATACCATTAAATGCGTTTCAGCGTATATTAATAATTTAAGAATGATTAATATTCAAATTAAATTAATTATCTAATATATACACATCAATAACAACTAACACACTAATAACCAATAAGCATAATAATCTAACCACCAATACTATGGTCTACAATAATCTGCCAATCTACCAATATTATTATATCGATATAATTACTATATATTAATAATTAATATATCCATGCTAAGTGATTATTAATAACCTAATTACTAACACTATGATCTAACTTCTATTAAATAAACACTTTTTAAAAAAAATTTTTTTTTTTTTACATTTATTTATTTTTGAGACAGAGAGAGACAGAGCATGAACGGGGGAGGGGCAGAGAGAGAGGGAGACACAGAATCTGAAACAGGCTCCAGGCTCTGAGCAGTCAGCACAGAGCCCGACGCGGGGCTCGAACTCACAGACTGTGAGATCATGACCTGAGCCGAAGTCGGCCGCTCAACCGACTGAGCCACCGAGGCGCCCCTAAATAAACACTTTTTAAAACCAAAAGGGGTCACCCAGCTGGTCAGCAGGCGTGAGCCCAGGCACGCTGCTTTCTGTGCCTCACCTGCCTCTGCCTCCCCACCTGGCCCGGGGCTGTGGGAGGATGTGGCCACTCCTGAAGGCTGGGATCCAGTGCTCTCGAAAAGCTGGAGATTTGAGTCCTGATGGGAGCAGTAGTTCCCAGGCCTGGGTGCTCACGAACTGCGCCCAGGGAGTTCAAATACGGATCCCTGAGTTTAAAGATCCTGCTTTAGCACCTCTTGGGTGGGGCCTGGGAGTCATTATTTTCCAAACACTCATCAGATGTTTTGGATCATCCAGCCAAATTTGGCAACCACGCGGCTCGATTGTTAGCGGGGGCCTTTGTCGTGAGCCTCACCCAGTTCCAGGCACCTGCTTTACCGGCCTTAGCTTCAGTTATAAAGCTACACAGCACACCAGGGTACATCTCTAGAAGCTGGAGGCTGGCGCTTACCACTCGGTCACTTGACAAATGTATATTGTGCCCACCGCGTACCTACCCATGCTGTGCCAGGAACAGAGAATGGCACGAGAGGCCGGGGCCCTGCTCTCACGGAACATGTTGGCTGACTCCCTCTCTCCTGCCCCCAGATTTCCATTATCCACCAGCCTTTGTTCCCTTGCGTTTTTTATTTTCGGGCTTGCCAAACTTAACCAGATCAGAAACTTCTTTCGGAGCTAGATCTGGGTCCAGTTCGTTTTGAGGGTGTCATTGCCTCCCGGACCCACCCCCCCCACACCCAGTTGCACACACCGAGTGTAAAGGCTTGCGCTTTATGCGATGTCTGTTAAATAGATTCATTCAGTCAGTCAACAGATATTTACAGGGTGCCTACTGTGTGCCAGGCACGGTTGCAGGTGCCAGGGCTATGCTGAGGGGCGACATTTAGCAGGTGCCCTCCCTAGGGTCGCACAAGTCCAGGGCTGGAAATTGGGAGTGAGAGCCTCCTTTAATGCTCCGGGCACCTCGTTTGCCCCTCCCTTGTCCTCACCCTATGAGATGCCAGAGATACAGCCATGAACCAAGCAGACTGGGATAAACGGATCCAGGCGATCTCCCTTCCCAGGGTCTTTGTGAAGCTATGCGTGTTGCCCACCCTGAAGTCTTTTTCATTTGTCCCACCTAGACTGGAGTCGTATTCTCCCCCATCCTCCTCTGCTCATCTCACCTCCACAGGCATTCTGCCCGGGGTGGTGTTCTCCAGAATCTTGTCCCTGGCCACTTGAGTGGAATCCCTGGTGACTACTTAAAATGCAGTTTCCCAGTCTTGCCTATGGAGTCAGGTTCTTTGAGGGTGGAACTCAGGAATCTGTGTCACTGACAAGCTCCCTGGGTGGTCAAGGCACTTTACTGGTTGAGGATCTGCGCCCCCACCCCCCTCTGGCTCAATTTGTTGAGTCAGAAATGCTAAAACTGACCAGTAGTAGGAGAAGACAGGGTGAGAAGGGCATTTTAATGTGGCTCAATTCCTCTGTGACTTTGTTTGCAAAGGCAGGAAAGGCAGGCATGGGAAGGGAACAATTTGAGGGGTGCGTGCTGGCCTTGACTCTGACCCTGTGGAACTCAGCAGGAAGATCTTCTCTCAGCTCTGTTTTGCACCTTAGCTGGGCCACTCCAGGCCCTGCCCCATCCTCCTTTGAGATTCTCAAGCTGCCTGCCTTACCTCCCCAAGGAGAGAGAGGCTGGCACTCCCAGTAGCCTTGGAAGCTGGGTCAAAAGTTTCCGTGGTGCTGGGGAGGAGACAGGTGGGCAGGTATGTTCCCCGGGTGAGGATCTGAGAGCCCCAGGGCCAACAAGAACATGGGAGGGTCTGCAGGTCTGGTCATCCCTGACCTCCAAGGCAGGTGCCTATCATTTTCACTTGCGACACATAGCACTCTGCATGGATGCCCACGCACTTCAAGGTGTCGCAGGCATGCTGTTTAATAGTGATCACCTGAATGAGATAAATCAATTGTGTGATTACCAGTAAACCCAGTTTGCAGGGTGGAGCATACCTCTGGCTTTCCCAATCCATCAGCCCCTTAGCAGTGTCTGCGTGAGATTTCTCCGGCTGTCCAGCCACACCCAGCTTCCTCAGAGGAGAGTTCAGGAGTGAATCTCGAGTCTGAATTTGAGAGGGTTCCAGCAGGGAGATGGGGGACCCATCAAGTCCAGCTCAGGAGGGAATTTGGGGTTGTGTCGAACATCTGGGTCACCATCTCAGTGTCCCTAAAAGGCAGGTAATTGATAAGGGCTTCCAATAGGAGGTCATTTGAGTCGCATTGATTAATAACCTATTTATTTGCTTGTAAGGTTGAGGATAGTGGGTCTCAAGCTTTCGTGCCCATCAGGATCACCTATAGAGCTTGCTGAAATAGGCACCCAGCTGCACCTTGGAATCTGGAGAGACGAGCCTTGGGAATTGGTCTTTTTATCAGCTCCCCCAAGCAATTCAGCTATACCCATGAGTCTCAGGACCACCGGTGCTTTGAACTGGGGACTTCTGCAGAGTTGGTTTCTTTATTAAAACCAGGAGGTTTATTAACTTTGTTGAATTGTTTCTTTATTAAAGAAGGTTGGAGCTGCCCTCACCCACTATGTTTTCTTCAAGCATGGCGGGCTGCACTCTGGTGACTTGGCTGAAATGGAACTCCCTTTCCCAGACCCCCTCTCCCACATGGTTCCGAGTTAGATCTGGCCCATGGAGGAATCTGTTCAGGATCTGGAAGGTGAAACTGAAGTAGTGGCCATTACACTTGGAAGATCATCGGGGTTAGATGTGGTGATAGGCAGATACCAAGGTGCCAGGGTCTCACTTGTCCTCACTCGCTTCCCCTCCACATCCTGCTCCTCTTCCTGGCTGCTGATTCTAGACGTGACAGCAGTCCCAGGCTCTTCCTCAGATGCTTTGTGGCAGATCCACAGAGAAGGAACCCACACGCCCCCCCCCCCCACCAAAGACCTCCCACAGTCTTCTCCATATGGTCCCTCCACAGTGGTGGATCTACTCAGTTTGCTTGACTGACAGCCTGGTGTCTCCTTCTCTGACCTTCAGGGCCTCCTGTGCCTTCACCCCTCCAGCGTCTCCTTCAGAGGGAGGCTCATGCCTGTAATAAAACCCTTAACCAGAACCCACAGCTTCGGCTGCTCTGAGTGAACCCTTCCATGTAGATCCAAGGAAATGTCTGGATGTCCATTTAGATCAAAGGATATTAAGATGTGTAGACACCATGAAAGCAGCTAAAAGGTAATCCAGTCAGTCCTACCTTCCATGGTTATAGGGTAATGGAAAGATATAATTCCCCTAGGTTCTCTGCTGGCAAATAGAGCACCTTGGGCAAGTTAGAAAAGGTGCCCTCTTTGGGCAGAGTTGGTAAAAGTTACCCTTTCCTCCCTCCTGTTTTCCCCTTTAAGCCAGTTACCTTGTGTAAGCCACAACCTGCATAACTGTATACAGCGGCCCTGGGTACCTATTCTGCCCCTTAAAGCAAAGAGTCCAGCCTCTACCTCCTTTCCTAGTATCATCAAGACCCAACAGGTCACAAAACAACCTCACCAACATGTTTCAGGGAAGAGTAGGGATTCTTTGCCTCATTGCAGAATGTTCTCTGCCCCCAGTGATATGGGCAGCCATCCTTTCCTGACTACCCGTGTGAACAACCTCTGGTAGGATTCTGCATTTCCCCTCTCATGGTCCTCACTATACTGCAGTGTTGCTATTTATGTGATTATCTGTCTTACCCACTTGACGGGAAGCGAGCACCCTGAGGACGGGGTCTCTGATTTGGTCACCTTAGGATCCCCAGTGTCCAGCAGAGGATCTGGCACAGAAGAGCCCGCAACAAAAATATTCGTGGACGGAGTCAATGAGTCCAACAGAGCTAAAGGAAAACTCTCGTCTTCCTCTACTCCCTTTGGATACTAATCGAAAGCCCCCAGGTGGTCATTTGTATTTCTGACCCACTGGCCATAAATCAGAGGTTTGTCTGCATGACCCTCTCCTCAGGTTCAAGAATCTCTCACAGAACTCAGGGAAACACTTACGCTTGCTGGCTTATTGTAAAGGATACAAAGAATACAGATGAACAGCCAGAAGAAGAAGTACACAGGGCAAAGTCTGGAAGGATTCCTAGTGCAGGACCTCCTGCTCCTATGGAGTTGAGGCACATTATCCTCTCAGCACATGGAAGTGTTCACCAACCCAGAAGCTCTCCAAACCCCATAGCTGAGGGATTGTCATGGAGGTTCATCACGTAGGCATGATGGATTATTAACCCAACTCTAGCCCCTCGCTGCTCCCTGGAGGATGGGGGTGGGTCTAAAAATTCCAAGCTTCTAATCATGGCTTGGTCTTTCGGGTGACCAGCCCTCATCCTGAAGCTATCCAGGAGCTCACCAAGAGTCACCTCATTAGAACAAAAGATGTTCCTGTCACCCAGGAAACCCCGAGGGACCTAGGAGCTTTGTCAGGAACTAGGGTCAAAGACCAAATATTAGAACAAAAGATGTCTTAGCATCTTTATCACTCAGGAGATTAGACGGGTTTTAAGAGCTCTGTGTCAGGAATCGCAGGCAGAGACCAAATATATTTTTTTATTATGTCACAAGAGGTCACATCTGGTTCTAGAGCTGGGACTTTCTTGTCATGCTATGTCCTCATTCGAAAGGGTCTGGAACCAGGAACCAGATCTTTGCCTTCCTTTGAGTATGTGACTAGGGTCAGACACCAAGACATAGGCCAATTACTGGGCACCATGGACCTTTCTGGTCTGAGGCCTTCCTTGGTGCTTGGCTAATCTTGACTGATCACAGGCCACATCAGGGTTGATAAATACGTGGTGTAAGAGCCCCCACTCCATTCTCCAGAGCCCATGATTGCAAATCTATTATGATCCTTGAGCCTTCTTAAGACAACACCCCGGTTAGTTGCTGCCAATGGATCAGCGTTGCTACACTAGATAGAAGCCATTCTTCACCTTTGGGAAGCCTCTGAGAACTGTCTTTCTGTCACCTGGCATTATCAGGCATTAGCAGTTTTGTTTACAGGGAGGTCTTTACCAAAGGATACCAACAAGTGAAGCAGAAATCGAGTCGTACATAAATGGCCCCAAGTTTATCCAACTTAAGGAGCTAATAAATGAACCACAAGTAAACCATGTTTTCCCCAATGAAATGGAAAAGGCAAAAAGATGGTTTTGTGCGTATGATATAGTGCAACTTTAAAGTCGGGGTTGGATATGGTCTCAAATTCCTGGGGACAAGTCTGTCCCCACTGGGGGCTGTTTCACTGCAGAGACCTCCCTCCCAACATGCAGGCTGGTTAGTCTTGAATCCAGCATGGCTGTTAGGGGTCTCTGGACCCCACCCAGCTCTCTGCTCTGCGGTTGCCTCACTTCAGCTGCCGAACTTGGCATTCGGCAGCAGTCGAAGCCCCAGTGTGTTGTTGTTGGGCGAGGCCAGGAGAGGAGGAGAGACGATGTGGTGCAATGGAAGGAGGTGGATGGGAGGGGTGCAACCACTTGTCTTCTTGCTCCAGTTCTGCCACTTAGAAACCACGTGACCTGGGGTAAGTCAATAGTTTGAGCCTCCATTTTCTCATCTGTGAAGCAGGCCAGGGAAAGAGTAATTATTAGCTGCTTATATGAGTCTCATTGGGATATTAAGAACGTGAAATCAAACGGAAATGGCTGATGTGAAAGCGCTTTAAGTTAGGGAGGGAAAGGCTTTGTTCTGTTCACTACTTTATAGCACAGAGCCTGACCCATAGCTAGTGGGGTGGTCAGGAAAATGTCTTTTGAATGAATAAATGTGAACAAAAAAATCTTTCTCCCCTGGAGGTAGAGGGAGGGATGGGATCAGGAAGGAGTACACGGAAGACTTTAAAGGTGGGAGTGATATTCTATGTCCACAGCAGCATGGAAGTTATGTGCTTCATTAGTACTCTGTGTGTTTGCATGTTAAATATTCTTTCGTATGCAAAAACAAACTCAAAAATGGACTAAAGAGCTAACCGTAAGAACCGAACCCATAAAAATCCTTGAAGAAAGCACAAGCAGACGTCAACGAGAGCAATGTTTTTCTGGACATGTCTCCAGAGGCAAGGGAAACAAAAGTAAAAATAAATTTTTGGGACTACATCAAAATAAAAAGCTTATGCACAGCAAAGGAAACAACCAACAAAACTAAAAGACGACCTACTAAATGAGAGAAGCTATTTGCAAATGACATACCTGATAAAGGGTTAGCATCCAAAATATATAAAGAACTTATACATCTCAACACCCAAAAACAAATAATCTAAAAAATGGGCAAATGACATGGATGTTTTTCCAAAGAAAACAGAGATGGCCAACAGACCCATGAAAAGATGCTTAACATCACTCATCATCAGGGAAATGCAAATCAAAACTACAATGAGGTATCCCCTCACACCTCTCAGCATGGCTAAAATCAAAAACACAAGACACAAGTGTTGGTGAGGATGTGGCGACAAAGGAAACCTCTCGCACCATTGGTGGGAATGCAAACTGGTACGGCCACTGTGGGAGACAGTATGGAATTTCTTCAAAAAATTAATTTTCTTCAAAAATTAAAAATAGAAATACCCTAAGATCCAATAATCACACTACTGGCTATTTATCCAAAGAATACAAAAACACTAATTTGAAAAGATATATGTACCCCTATGTTTACTGCAGCATCACCTATAGCCAAATTATAGAAGCAGCCCAAGTGTCCATCAATAGATGAGTGGATAAAGAAGATGTGATACACACACACACACACACACACACACACACACACACCATGGAATATTATTCAGCTATAAAAAAAAGAATGAAATCTTGCCATTTGCAGCAACATGCATGGAGCTAGGGGGTATTATGCTAAGCAAATTAAGTCAGTCAGAGAAAGACAAATACCATATCATTTCACTTATATATGGAATTTAAGAAACAAAACAAACACAGGGTAAAAAAGAGAGAGAGAGAGAGAGAGAGAGAGAAGCAAACCAAGAAACAGACTCTTGGGGCGTCTGGGTGGCTCAGCTGGTAAGCGTCCGACTTCAGCTCAGGTCATGATCTCACGGTTCGTGAGTTCGAGCCCCACATTGGGCTCTGTGCGGACAGCTCGGAGCCTGGAGCCCGCTTCAGATTCTGTGTCTCCCTCTTTCTCTGCTCCTCCCCCACTCACACTCTGTCTCTCTCTCAAAAATACATAAACATTAAAAAAAAAAAAAAAGAAACAGACTCTTAACTGATGGTTACCAGAGGGGAGGTGGGTGGGGGGGATGGTGAAATAGGTGATGGTGATTAAGGAGTGCACTTGTCCTCATGAGCACCGGGTGATATATGGAAGTGTTGAGTCACAATATTGTACACCCCAAACTAATGTAACACTGGATGTTAATTATACTGGAATTAAAATTAAAAACTTAAAAAACATTCTTTTGTATGTATTCAACATCTCATTAAAGCACTTAAAAAATTAATGCAAAAAAAAATAGTAGAGAGAGAAAAGCCCTATGAAGTATCTTGCCAAAAGAAAATAGTATTATTCTAACTCTTGGTGTTGCTTCTGCACAAGCATTAAAATCATTCTGAGGGACCTCAATTCATCGAGGTCCTATGTTTGGGTCAAGCATTGTTAAAGAAAGAGGATTTCATGGAAAGAAGGTTATATCAGAAACCAAGGCTTGGGGGGGATCTACTTTTTAAAGTGTAAGTATGTGGATTAATATTCTTTTCAGAATTCACTTTTGAAAGTTGGCTTTCACTCATGTGTGGGCCACACCTATGCCTCGTCAAGGTAAAGTGCAGGCAAGGGGTCATGTCTTTGCTTGTGCAATGGCCTCTGCTTTGCTTCCTCTTGCTAGTTCCTACATGTCATTCAGGACCTACCCCAGGTGTCATCCTTTCCAGGAAGTTTCTCTGAATCACCATGTTGGCATCCTGCCACGTTAGCACATGCGTACCAGTGGTTCTCAATCAGGGGTGACTTTGATCCCGAGGGGACACCTGACAACATCTGGAGACATTTTTGATGGTCATGACTGTGTGGGAGGGTATGGGGTATACCAGTGGTGTCGAGTGGGTAGTGAGTGCGTCATGCAATGCACAGCTCAGCCATCCCCACAACAAAGAATTACCTGACCCAAAATGCCAATAGTGCCGCTGTTGAACCCTTCTTGATGGTATGAAATTTTCTGTGTCTCACTGAGACCCAAGCTCATCCTGAGCAGTGACCATGTCGATTCAGTCTTTCATCCCCAGGACCAGCACACTGCTTGGATACACACACACACACACACACACACACACACACACACAGAGGCAAAGTGCTTTGGGAGAACTGATCATTAAGTTGAACCAAATGAAGTTGCTGACATTCTACCTTTTTGACCAGAAAAACAGCAATTTTGTATGGTGCGGCCACAAATGTGGTTTAACCTAAATACTTTGGACTGAGCTAGGGGTGGTGATCAAACTTCACCGAGGAGGAGAGACACAGGAAGTATTTGTTTCAGATCTTGCTCCTCTGCTGCATAAAAGCAAGGACCAAATTTTTTACTTTGTATTTGCGCCCAGTCTTACTTCTTTGTATTGTCTCCCCGCCCCCCGCCCCCCACCCCACATCATACCTCCCGGGACAGTACCTTGCATTTAGAAGGCACTAGTCGGGGCGCCTGGGTGGCGCAGTCGGTTAAGCGTCCGACTTCAGCCAGGTCACGATCTCGCGGTCCGTGAGTTCGAGCCCCGCGTCAGGCTCTGGGCTGATGGCTCGGAGCCTGGAGCCTGTTTCCGATTCTGTGTCTCCCTCTCTCTCTGCCCCTCCCCCGTTCATGCTCTGTCTCTCTCTGTCCCAAAAATAAATAAACGTTGAAAAAAAAAAAAAATTAGAAGGCACTAGTCATTTTCGTTGACTAGGGTTTGGGTAAGCTATTCGTACTTCAGGTTTGATTTTATCCTGGTCATTGCACTTCAGCCCCAGGGAACTCTGAAGAACAGTGTCTCTTGGCAAAGTATGCAGTTTTCCTGATGGCAATGGGCGCAAGAAAACATAGTCCCCCCAAATCATCCCACACCACAGCCTGTCAGAGGAACCATAATGGAAACTGTCAGAAGCTAAAAGCCCAGACGCGTGGCTGGTGGCCATCTGTACGACCATGTGACTCTGGCGTGTCAGGCAGCACCACACATACCTAGCCCACGAGCCGTGGCACTTACTCACCTCGTGTTTTGGAGCAGGTGGTACAGGATAAACATTTCAAAGCTGGACTCGGAACTTGGCACGGTCCCACTTCCAACCACATGCAAGCCAGAAAACTCTGGAGAACTGAACTGTTTATAAGGGTCAAACTTCAGTGAGTCTGATAAAGTTTGGCTCCAGGTGTCCATCTAGTCTCTTGGAAGAATTGCCCAGAAGCTCATTGCCGACTGGTTGGATGTCACCGGTAGTGTGCAGCCTCTGCTTGGGTATGGAATCCGGCCGTTCAGACAGAGCCCCACAGCTCAGAGGCTTGCAGCCAAGAAGATAAGCCCAGGGTAGCCCTGTAGGCTATCCAGTCATCTGCCAGCTGGACTTACTCTGGGCCACTGGTGGCCTCTGCAATGACATCAGACACCAGGAGCAAGACAGCCTGGAATCCAACATGCTTCTCCTTTCCTTTCTGTGCAACTCCTAGAGAGTAGAAATGGCTCCTACCCTTCCAGATGCAATAGTCACCCCCGGGGACATTTATTCGTGCGGATCTCAGATGTTTGGATTCCGTCCTGACCAGACTTTGTTTTCAGAGCCATGGATTAAACCACTTGATTCTAGCTCTAATAAGGCAAGTTCTAGGAGCAGAGGATTGTTTTAAGTAAAAGAAGAATTCAGACTCTGAGACAGCATTTCCTCAGCTATTTTCACCTGGGTATATTTTTTTGTTTTAAGACTGGTTTGTGGGAAGAGGGTCTGTGGAAATTTGACAGACTGATGAGGATGGGCTCAGATTCTTTGGAATTTATCTGTGAGGTTCCATGAGGCGATAGGGCTTCCACCATTTCCCTGGGGAAACGTTTGAAGCCCCACACGTTTCCAGCATTTGCTACTGTAATCTCACTGTCTTCGAGATTTAAAAATCCTGTAACTGTGGCAATTGCTCCGTGTGGCAGCCCTTCCCAAACATACCCACCTTCTTCTTCCTCCTGCACAGTACGCTCTTGGTAGAACTTGCCATTGCTCCCTTAGGACGAGAGAATTTCATTTCTGCAAAACTGAGCTAAAATACTAATAAGGAAGACTTCATTTTAATTTGTGGTGTTGGACAGAGAGAAATACTCTCCTTAATCTTCATAATCTTACAACTCGGAAATGGAGCCTCATTTCTAGACACTGCATATTAAAGCCACCAATGTTTGCAGGGGCCATATTTGATTTCCCTCTTTCCCTCCCATGCTAGTAGGTATGATTAATGGTTGTTAAAGGACTGTGTGTTCCCAACATCATTTCTAGCTTTCATCTTTTCTATTGCAGTAAGTATGAAACTTATGTAGAGTCCAAACCCATCGTTTGAGAAGTAAAATTAAATATCTTTCATGTTTTGTAAGATTTTCTGACTTGAGCAATGTCTTCCAGTTAGAAAAAAATACTTTAAAAAACCCTTCTATTCGTCTATACCAGAGGCTCCTTAGAATCCTATTTGATCATGTCCAGATTTTGTCGCAGTTAGTATTTAAAGCATTTCCTCCAAAGGTTATAGGGATAATTGTGGTGGTATGCTAGAGTTAGTTCCTGTTAACTCTTGGGAGCCAAGTGTGTACCCTCTCTTCCCAACTCTGTGCTCAGTGACCTCACATTGGTAGCTTGAAATCAGCCCTGGAAGAGTATTTACACCAGGAAAATTGGAAAACGCTACAAATCAGGGCTTTTCCCCACCCTGGAGAGCTGTTTTTAAGTACTTACTACTATTTCACTGAATAATTATCTCAAATATATAATTGTGGCTATGTTCCATATGTCATGATTTTTTAAGTTAGTTTAAAAAAATTTTGTTAATGTTTATTTATATTTGAGAGAGAGAGAGAGAGCACAGGCGCAAGTGGGGGAGGGGCAGAGAGAGGGAGACAGAATCTGAAGCAGGCTCCAGGCTCTGAGCTGTCCGCACAGAGCCCAACATGGGGCTTGCACTCACAAGCTGTGGCATCATGAGCTGAGCTGAAGTCAGATGCTTAACCGACTGAGCGGCCCAGGCACCCCTTTTAATTAGTTTTTTCCTTGAAAAAGGCAATATATGCGTATGTGTGTTAGATACGGCAGAAACTTGTTAAAAATAGACCTAAAAATATAGTGGTTTAAATATGATACAAGTTTGATTTTTTTTTCCTCAGGTAAAATTCCAGAAATAGAGTTCCCCAATTTAGTAAGGTAGCTCTCTTATCCTCAGTATATTGCTTCTGTCTCTAGGTCCAAGGTGGCTGCTTGAGCTCCTGTCATCATAGCTACATCCCAGCGATCCAGAGGGAAAAAGGCTAGGGTAACCTTTCTCCATTCCTTGTAAGGACATGGCCCAGAATTTACATATATCCTTTCTGCTGGCTAGAACTTAGTCACATGGCCATACCTATTACTATAGAGGAGGCTGGGGAGTATACACTCAAGATGGGTTCCCACATGCCTAGCTAACACTCAGGATTCCTATAATTAAAGGAAGAAGGGGAGAATGGATATTGGTGGCCTGCTGGCAGTCTCAGTCACTATAGTGCAAAAAATACAAAAGGGCAGACAGTGAAAGCTGGAATCTTCCTTCCCCTTCTAGCTTCTGGTCTTCCTTCCTACAGGGAGTTTCAGAAGCTTCCTATGCATATAATATCACCTGTGTATATATTCTTTCTTGGGAGGCCATTTAGCCCAAAGGACTCAGGTGTCTAAGTGGCCTGGGTTTTAATTCCAGTTCCACAGCTAACTAGCTGTGTGAACTTGGGCAATATATTTAACCACTATACTGCAGTTTGTCTATATATGATATGGAGATAATAATAGTACCTCCCTCCCTGGGTTCTTGTGAGGACCAATTATGATAATACACTTGGTGTTTCAATAGTCCTTACACAGAGTAAGCACTCGAATACAGGGCGTTGTTATAATTACACTTGTATCAGTTTAATAATACAGATATCTATTTATTTTAAAATAATAGCATTGATTTTATTAGTCTCAACTTTATGGTCTCCTTGGCACTTCTGCTCAGAAGATTTCTCTACTCTCATGAGAGAAGAAACAGGTGGGTTCTGGAGTCAAAAGACTTGCATTTGAACCCAAGAGCCATTGGATTTGGTCAGTGTTTGGATCCATCATTTAAACTCTCTGGGCCTGAATTTTCTAATTTTTAAAGTGGAAAAAATAATATGTACCTCCCAGGATTGCTATGAGGCTCACATATGACCACGTGCGTGGGCATGGGTCACAACTATCAAACAGTGCGTATTTCTACCCACAGCCATAGCCATGTCGTTGGTGTTCTAGATCAATAGAATCATCGAGTTGGGAAGGATTTTAGAGTCATTTGGCCCACTAGCTGTACGGCCGAGGCCGTAGGATAGACCACCTGGAGCACCTGCTCAGCTCACCCCCAGAGGCAGGTTGCCAGCTGGTGCAGATACATCCACAATACCTATTGAATTGGTTCTTTTCTGTCTCCCTCCACTGCCGCTGGCACAGGCCAGGCCAAGCGAACAGCATTTCTCACCGGGACGAACGCGATGGCCTCTGAAATGGTTTTCCTTGTTCGGGTTCTGTCCCCAGTTCACCCATTCTTCCCACAGCTGTCAGACATCTTTTACAAAACAAAGCAAAAGGACTGATAGTATGTGATTCCTCTGCTTAAGAACACTTAATGGACTTTCCTTTTCAGTAACACAGTGAGATAAGGATGTGGAATGGCCCTCCAGGGTACATCCTCTAAAAATCCTCCAGGTATCAAAGACCTGGCAGGATATTGAACTGGCAGATAGACCCAAATCCAAGTAAAACTGGAAACCCAGAGAGCTAAACAGAGGATGGGAGTCATTTTTCCCCTGAGCAGATTTGCCATAACTGGTAAAGTTTGTAACATACGCTACTGTCTGGCAATGATATTCAAAATGGCATTAAAAAATCAAGCTTGGGGGGCGCCTGGGTGGCGCAGTCGGTTAAGCGTCCGACTTCAGCCAGGTCACGATCTCGCGGTCCGTGAGTTCGAGCCCCGCGTCAGGCTCTGGGCTGATGGCTCAGAGCCTGGAGCCTGCTTCCGATTCTGTGTCTCCCTCTCTCTCTGCCCCCCCCCCCCCGTTCATGCTCTGTCTCTCTCTGTCCCAAAAATAAATAAACGTTGAAAAAAAAAATAAAAAAAAAAATCAAGCTTGGGCCAGATCTGGTCTTCAGACTGCATGTATGCTGGGGGCGAGAAGTGATGATGGTTGGTGTTCCCCCAAAGCCCTCCACTTGTGCTTATATATTTTTTAAGTTTATTTATTTACTTTGTGTGTGTGTGTGAGAGAGAGAGAGAGAGTGCACGGTGTGGTTTTGCTCAGAAGATTTATCTACTCTCATGATAAACACACATACACACACACGCAAGTGTGGGAAGGGCAGAGAGAGACAGAGGGAGAGAGAGAATCCCAAGCAGGCTCCGAACTGTCAGCACAGAGCCCAACACAGGGCTCTGAGATCATGACCTGAGCCAAGATCAGGGCCCTTAGAGATCAAGGCCCTTACCTGGGCCCTGAGATCATGACCTGAACCGAGATCCGGAGTTAGACACATAACCGCCTGAGCCACCCAGGTGCCCCATACACTTGTGCCAATTAACATTGCCCTCTCTTCTGATGTTGGTTCTCAGACACTTCCCCAAGCCCCTGGCTATGTGCTTACTACCTAGGGAGGCTTCTGCTCAGCCGATGAGAGAGTTATAACAGGGTTTAACAGTGTTAAAATAGTGTTTTTAAGTTCCCAGGTTTCTTTTCTCCTCCCCAGTTTCTGAGCCATTTTTCTGTTTTCAGGCAAGATCCCCAAGGCCTAATAGCTTGTGATGACCCCTCACTTTTCAGGAAGTGCAGATCTGGTCTGCTGTAGGGCTCATCCTTGGCTGTCTGGGCTCACTTACCAGCGGCTTGGAGCCAGATAGCAGAGACAGGAAAGATCCAGGTAGGCAGCCTCTGTGTTGACTGGAAGGCTCGAGGCTCTTCAAGTGGGAACATTAGTGTTTCAGTTTCTTGGTACCCCAGCTTCGTAGAGGGTATGTCATGCTCCTTGACCAAATGGAAGGACAAAAATCCAAGAAAGAAACAGGGAAGGTCTGGGAGGCAAATGGTTAGACATTAAGGGTGTGGACCTTAGGATAAAAGAGGTCTAAGACTGAATCCTGTCCCTGCCGCTTGATAACAGTGTGACCTTGGCCAAATTATTTAAGGCCCAATTCCTTCCTCTGTAAAATAGGCATAATATTAGGTTGAACAATAGGAAGTTGCTTTCCGGTAAGCCAAATGGTCAAATACTGGCAATTGCATAGGCGCTTAACCCAACATGGTACCCACCTCATAGGATTGCTGAGGACTAAATGAGATCATTTATGAAGAGGGCATAGCACAGGTTTTGAGAAATATTTGAGGTGGGAACTGAGGGAAGTGGGTAAGCAATCTGGACAGAAGGAATGCTAGATGCCAAGTCTCTGAAGCAGGAGCGAGCTTGCAGCAAGGAAACTAGTGCGGCCGGAGCCTGTGAGGGAGAGGGAGGGGTTGGGAGGTGGTCAGGGAGGTGGCTCAGGATAGATCACACAGGGCCATGTGGGCCCATGTGTGTGTGTGGGCTGGGGGGGGGCGGTGTGAACCCTAATGACAAAAACAAGAGGTGATATTTATTGTGAAATATGTTCTGTGCATCCATGTGGTACATAGCAAGTGCTCACTAATTTTTTTTTTCAACGTTTTTATTTATTTTCAGGACAGAGAGAGACAGAGCATGAACAGGGGAGGGGCAGAGAGAGAGGGAGACACAGAATCCGAAGCAGGCTCCAGGCTCTGAGCCATCAGCCCAGAGCCCGATGCGGGGCTCGAACTCCTGGAGCGCGAGATCGTGACCTGGCTGAAGTCGGACGCTTAACCGACTGCGCCACCCAGGCGCCCCAGCAAGTGCTCACTAAACAGAAGCACAAGAAGGGGCGCCTGGGTGGCTCAGTCGGTTGAGCGTCCGACTTCGGCTCAGGTCATGACCTCACGGCTTGTGCGTTCCAGCCCCGCATCGGACTCTGTGCTGACAGCTCGGAGCCTGGAGCCTGCTCTCTGGATTCTGTGTCACCCTCTCTCTCTGCCCCTCCCCTGCTCCTGCTCTGTCTCTGTCTCTCAAAAAATAAATAAACGCTAAAAAAGAATTTAAAAAAAAAAAAGCAGAAGTGCAAGAAGCCGAGGGTGTAGACAGCACGTAGATGGATGAGACAGGAGAAGGAGGAGCAGTAACTCTAAATGACAGGATTGCACAACACGCTGGGACTTTCTCGGGAAAAGCAGGGTATTTGCTCCCAGGCCCTGTGTGGAAGGACCCTTCAGGCCCCTAGATACGGAGAACTTTGCTCTGGGCCCAAGATGAACACGGGTGTCCTGGTGCTTGGCTCATCATTCACTGAGGGCAGGCCAGGAAGTTAGTCATATGTAACGTAAAGGCAGCAAATTTAGCACAGATGGCAGCTAAGCACACAAGGTCTACAGGTTACCAGTTATGTGACACTGAGCAGATTATTTAACCGCTCGGAGCCTTAGTTTCTTCTGTAAAATGGGTGGAATGATCGTACCTACCTCACAGAGTTGCATGAGGATTAAATAAGACAACTTAAGCAAAGCACACAGTAAGCACTCAGTAATTATCAGTACTTCTGGATCAAATGTATGGGATGTTGGTAAAGCATCTCTAAAGAGGTTCCAAGCTCGTTAACCACTACTCAGTGTTAGGGACTCTCATGAGGACCCAAATTCTATGTCAGAAGAAACCTAACAGGCATCTCTAAGGTCAGGAAATCCCGGATAGGAAACGGAAGGCCTTGAAGACATGCTTCAAATCAAGTGTTGGGATTTAGGGAGAGAAAAAAAAAAAAAATGTGGGAAGTGCACAGAGAGAAATACAGACTGTTTTTGCAAAATGGGATTTTGTTTTTTTAGACCATGAGTTAATAAAGAAGAACGAGTATCTTCTTGCTTGAGACAGAATGTAAAGGGGAAACAGCCCCTTGCAGAAATAGCCCCGAGCACACCCCTCATTCAAAGCCCTTCATCCCCTGCAACAGCAGTTAAGTGCCCACATACCCTATAAGGAAACTCGCGCTTAAAGGGGCAGAGCTGAGAATGCAACCAGTCTGACGGAAGCCAGTATTTCTGCTCTTCAGATGTGACCATAAAAGACATCACCACTGGCAAGAGGGTCAGAATACTTATGGCCTGATATTTACGTGGATAATAAAGAGATGTGAATTATGACATCTAGGAGTTAAGATTCTTTGAGTTGGAAGAAGCAAGAGTCAATTCGAATTAGAACCAGCTCAAACAAACAAATAAAATTATTATTTTTGGTGGGGGAGGATTCCAGGCAAAATGGACCAACCAGATTGCAGAAGGAACAGAAATCGGGGATCCAAGTAGCAGGAATTTATTACAGACTTTTTGGAGAGCTGCCGCTTACATGAACAGGACAAGGGCCTAGGTCTGTTGGTTCAAAATTCCGAATTTCTAAGAAAGAGAATCTGATGGGTCCAGCTCAGGTTAGGGGCGGGGCCTAAAGTGCCAAAGTGGCCACAGTGGAGGGAGGAGGGCCCACCTCTGCCTCCAGGCTGCCTCCAGGTAAGGGAATCCCTGGGAGGGAGTTGGGGGGGGGGGGTTGTCTCAGCCACAGTTGGTTTCAGATGCTCAAATGGGATCAGGCAATGGAAGAATCAATCTTCATTTTTTTCTGAAAAATAATGTAATCATTTTTGAATTTTAATAAACTTCATTAAACAAACGTATTAAGTGCGGTTTAGATACGGCACAGCCAATACAGATGACATTGTCTATGGTCACACTGGGGATCTAGGTGGCAATTCAGGGAGCAGGTAGTAATTGTTCATTGTGAGGTTACTGCTCTGGAGACACGACCTGGAGAGGAGGGTAGGGAGACCTAGGTCTGGGGACACCATCTGGAATTTTACCTTCTAAATTACGAAGGTACGTTGGAAGTTACCTTTAGAATGAGGAGGAAGGGAATTTAGAAAGAGGAGGAAGACACCACCCATAATCCTTCATTCCATCATTTCTCTTGTCACGTTAGATGCCACAACAGAGTTCATACAGTTTTTGTCACCTGCTCTTTTCATTGTCGTGAGCATTTTTCTGCCTAGTTTTCCTAGTCTTCACATCTATGACCTTTAAAATAGAAACATACTGGGGCGCCTGGGTGGCGCAGTCGGTTAAGCGTCCGACTTCAGCCAGGTCACGATCTCGCGCTCCGGGAGTTCGAGCCCCGCGTCGGGCTCTGGGCTGATGGCTCAGAGCCTGGAGCCTGTTTCCGATTCTGTGTCTCCCTCTCTCTCTGCCCCTCCCCCGTTCATGCTCTGTCTCTCTCTGTCCCAAAAATAAATAAACGTTGAAAAAAAAAATTTTTTTTTAAATAGAAACATACTAAGAATGGTCTTTGTGTAAAAGACTTGACACGAGGGGAAGTAAAATTGACGTTTTCGTCAAGAAAATACTGGCCTGGGGCGCCTGGGTGGCTCAGTCGGTTAAGCGTCCGACTTTAGCTCAGGTCATGATCTCATGGTCCGTGAGTTCGAGCCCCACGTCGGGCTCTGGGCTGATGGCTCAGAGCCTGGAGCCTGCTTCCGAATCTGTGTCTCCCTCTCTCTGCCCTCCCCTGCTCATGCTCTGTCTCTCTCTGTCTCAAAAATAAATAAACGTTAAAAAAAAATTAAAAAAAAAAGAAAAAATAAAAGAAAATACTGGCCTATGTGGAAAAATCCGGAAACCCGATGCCAGCTGCCAACCTACCTGACTTCTAGAGATCACCTGTTACTGAGTTCTTCACAGCCACTCTCTTCCTGCCCATCCTGCTGTGGGATTGCCAGGTCTGTTGCTTCAAGGTAGGAGTACGCAAAGCATAGAGAGCAAAGTTGGTGGGGCAGGGATGAGGTGTTGAGTCCCCGCTGACGGTCTGGATGTCTAGATGGGTGGTTCCAACTGAGGGCAGTGTCTTCCACCCAGTGGACACTTGGCCCTGTCCGGAGATACTTTTGTTGCCACGACGGGTGGCGGGAAGGGATGTTGCTGGATTCTAGTGGGCAGAGGACAGAGATGCTACTAAGCATCGTACCACACACAGGACAGTCCCCCCCCCCCCACCACCACCACCAAGAATTATCCCAGGCAAAGCATGCGTAATGCTGAGGTTGAGAAGTCCTGATCTAGATTGCACTGGTATTGCCTTCAAGACATTAAGGGACAAGCACTCCACGCGTTCTGTGTTTTCTGCCCTTAGCTGAGCTGGGAATGACTCTGGGAGTCTTGCTAAAGGCGATGGGAGTGAATGATAATGGATCTGGCGGGTACCCGAAATACAGCATGAGGCAGGGGGAGTGCAGGGGCTAAGCGTCAAGACTTTGCAGTTTGAAAGAATCGAGTTTGACTCCTGGGTCATGAAATACGTTCTCTGGGGCCTGCAAAATGGGACGATGATATCTGCTTCACAGGGCTCCAAGGGGGTGAAATTAAGTAACGTGTCTGCCACGGTTGGCACAGCGCCTCGCCTTGGTGTGTGACACCCGGCGGTGGCGGTGGTTATCACGCCAAAGCTCAGCTTCACGGTGTTTTCCACTTTCCCAGCCTCTAAAAGGCAACAGCATTCCATAAATTCTTATTTAAAAAAAAAAAAAAAGGATTTGAACTGATTTTTGTTATCTGGGCTTTAGAGACCCAGGCAATGTGGGGCAGATACACGATCTACCTATTTTCACAAGAACTTTTTAGGTGAGAGTTGTCTGGTTGAAATCTCTTTTATATTTTCTCTGGTGTTCTTCCTCCTCCTCCTCCCCCTCCCCCTCCTCCTCCTCCCCTTCTTCTTCTTCTTCTTCTTCTTCTTCTTCTTCTTGAAAGATTGTAGTGGTGGTTCTTGTTAATTCAGAAAATGCTTGCTTTCTGACATTCTTGGTTAAGCTGTTTTGATCTACGGAGAATTCAAGAGTGGGCCAAGCTGAAATAAAAGTTATTGGGTATCCAGACAAAAATTATTGTCCACAGATGTAATGAGAGTTGCCAGAGCAGTGTAAGAATATCTCGGGTCCCCATCCTGAGCGAGGTGTCTGGTTATCAGAAAGCAACCACAGGAGAGCCCCGTGTACATTGAGGGTCTATAACCACCCTGTTATCTACAGCTTGTTCTTGGGTGTCTGAGAATATCTGAGCAACACCCGATGTCCCTCATGAAATGCATGTTGAGCTCCCTGGGGTGGGCACAGTTCTGAGTCCCAGTACAAGGAGAAGGGAGCAGACGGAAGAGAGAAGGAGGTGGGAGAGAGGTAAGAGGGGGAGAAGGAGAGGAGAGAGGTGAGAGGGAGGAGGGAGGGAGGAGGGATGAGGGAGGGAGGAGGGATGAGGGAGGGAGGAGGCAGGGAGAGGGAGGAAGTAGGTAGGAAGGAGGAGGATGGGGGGAGGAGGGTAGAAAGGGAGAAGGAGGAGGGAAGGAGGAAGGTATGCCCCCCCCCCAGGGTCAGCCCAGTTGGGGGAGGGGGGAGCCAAAGAAAAGGGCAGGGGTGGAGCACACCGAAATGCTGGCCTCAGAAGAAGAAAAAGGAGAAGCACCAGCCTAGGACAACTGCTCCTGACAAAGAACAAACACTGGTTCTGGTGAAGGAAAAAGGCCAAAGGGCACAGAGGGAGCCCAGAGAAGCCTGATTCAGTTGCCCCGTTGGGACGCAGACCCACAGCAGGGCATCTGCAAGCTTCCCAGCCAGAATGTTCCTCTTCTTGCTCCTCCTCTCACCCACCCTCAGCATTGTCCTGAGGCCAGGACACCTCTTGTTTCTATGAGATCCTGGGTGCTCTGGGTCCCCTGGGAGCCCTCCGTGGGGAAGGCTACTCTTTTCCTTTTCAGGCAGCCTGTGCCTTGAGGCCCAGCTGATGCGGCCTCTCCATAGTCTGGAGCCCGTGCTGAGGACTGAGAAGCACCCATGTGTGGCCTTCATCCGTGACTTTGACACAGCACCTGTCATGGTGTCTGTGTGAGCCATTTCTATTCTCCCGACATGTAAGTGAGCTGCAAAGGTAGCTGACATAATAATGTATTTGGCCTCTATAAATAGCGTATGCAAGGGGAGGGGAGAGGGCTGCGATAGAGATGTAATGTGTGGCATTGCAGGTGTTGGGGAAGTGGGAGAATAGGGGGTTGAGAGAAGGGACCAAAAGGAAGCAAATTAGTGGAGGAAAGATCACATACCCACGGTTCAGCCTTGGAGGGCCGAGGCAAAGGCAGAGCCAGAAGGTCTGAGGTTAGAGGAAGGCAGAAGGAGTTGGGTCAGAGGATCCCATTAGAGTTTGCTCTAGCCTGGGACCATAGGAAGCCTTAACACTTCATGTTGTGTAGGGTGGTGAGTATAGTTCAGCATCTCTCAGGAATCCCTTAAAGCTGTTGGCAGATTTGTAGGGCGGGGGCGGGGGGGGAGTTTTTTATTTTCTACATGGAGGGTCCAGAGCCACCCCCCGTAGTAGGCAGCTCTATGTAGGGGCTGAGGTGTTTGTTGGGTGACAGCTGGATGTCTAGATTGGGAGGGTGGGCAGTGTGGAGAAGCCATCTGGGGGTGAATGGTCCTGCAGGGGGTCTAGACTGGGCATAGGGGCTCAGATGGCTCCTGGTAAACAAGTAAGAGGCCCCAGAGAAAGAGGATCCAGAAAGAGCCAGAAAGGTAAGGGGGAAACCAAGAAAGTGTTTTATAGCAACCAGGAGAAACGGGAATTTCATAAAGAGGGAGTGAGTAACAGATCTGGTCAGGTAAGGCTGAGGCCACAAGTGTTTGCTGGACAGTAGGAACTGAGAGGCCAGAGGTGTCCTCAGTTCCCACGTGGGTGTGTTTGGAAGCTGGATGGGCTGGGCTGATGGCAGATCCTCATAGGACTGGAGAGAGTGAGCGCCAACTGTGTTTTAGAAGCTTGGTTTGAAAAGGGGGCCGGGACACTTGCTGCGAGCTGGGTGCAGGATCACAAGAGTTATCTTCCCCTGTGTTTTTGACAAGGTGACAGGCAGATGGAAAGAAGCCAGGACAGGGCAGATAAAGGTTCAAGAAAGAGAGTGGAGAGTGTGTAAGTCAAGATCCCGAGATGTTCTTGGAGCCCCGTTCTTGAAGCAGGGGAGGAGGAAGTGAAGGTCATGAAGAGAGGCTGACAGTTGAGGTCAGCTATGCCCAATGACCTCTACCTTCCCTGTGAAGTAGGAAGAGTGGCGTTTGCTCAGGGAGATTGGTCCAGAATAGAGTCCACTGTGGAGGGAACAGTGGGGAGGTAGAGCTGTGCTGGAGACCACACATTTGCAGGCACGCCAGTCATGCCTCCTGGGTGTTCTCTCCAGCCCTGTCACTGGCCATGGGCAACCCTCTCTACCAGCCCATTTTGTCCGTCTGGCCTCCCCAGGTCCCCACCCTTCCTGTCTACCCACTGTCTCTCCAGAAACCCGTGTCAGGCTGATCAGAGTATGTGTGTGTGTGTGTGTGTGTGTGTGTGTGTGTGTGTGTTTTACAAAAGCCCTGCAACCCTTCCTTACCTGAAATGAGTTCAGTCTCATGTTAAAGTTCTCGTCATGTTGATCCCAAGCCTGCTTCCCAGACAGTGGGTGCCTTAGGGTCCCAGGAATTTCTGCAAAAACAGTTCTCATTCTACCTTCCAAAGTCAGACCAATCCTGTTTTTGCCCCTGACTGACTGTATCTCCTAGGGCAGAGTTTTACCTAACTGTCCTCTACCTCAGTTTCCTCAACTATAACATCAGAATACTAATACTGTCTTAGGGGGATGTTGAAGGATTAAATTGGAAGTCACACAAGGCATTTTGTGTGGTGTCTGACATGGGGCGCGAGGTGGATAAATGATCACCATAATGACAATACATTAATGGCCATGCTTAATGTTCATTTTTCTTTTAACACTGATAACAATCCTTCAAATATTTAAAGTCAGCTATGTTTCCACTAACCTGCTTTCCAGCTTAAAGATCCTCAGTTCTTTTCATGTTTTCTCTTGAGGCAAGGTTCAAAGAGCAGGTCTGTCAGAGGGCTGTAAGCCCCATGTCCCCGGAGGAATTCAAGCAGAACACGACGTGTCACTGGGCAGTGATTTTGTACATGGCCTTGAACTTCTGATTGAGGCTGAAGCTGGAAAACCCTAGAGGTCCTTTCCAACCTTCTGTCCTTCCAACCTTCTGACTTAAAAAGCAAGTTTAGAGGGGCGCCTGGGTGGCTCAGTCAGTTAAGCATCCGACTTTGGCTCAGGTCATGATCTCGCAGCTCGTGAGTTCAAGCCCTGCATCGGGCTCTGTGCTGACAGCTCAGAGCCCGGAGCCTGCTTCAGATTTTGTGTCTTCCTCCCTCTCTCTCTACCCTTCCCACACTCATGCTCTGTCTCTCTCTCTCTCTTTCAAAAATAAATAAACATTAAAAGAAATTTTTTTAAAGCAAGTTTAGAAAATAATGTGTTCAATAAACACTACTTCATATCAATAGTATCAGTGTCAAGGCCAAGGTTTGTTTTTACTTTGAGAGAAAGAGAGGGAATGAGTGAGGGGAAGAGCAGAGAAAGGATCCCAAGCAAGCTTCACACTCAAGACGGGCTCTATGTCACAAATGTGAGATCATGACCTGAGCCGAAATTAAGTGTGGGTCTCTGAGCCCACCAGACGCACCTAGGGCCAAGGTTTTAATAGGAATGCCCGTCTTCCAGACTCTAAAATCAGTGGGGAGGGCCTAATTTCAATCACAAAATGTCAACAGCATCATGCTTCACTCCTAGGGCTGTAAAGGTGTATAAAGTGTTACTTTTCTTGATAAACGTCATAGCAACAGCTCTGTATGTGTATTCGTTTCCTTGGTCCTCATAAAACCTGCGAGGAAATTCCTGCTGTTATCCTCATTTGACAGAGGGGAAAGGAGGTTCAAGAGGTTAAGCAATAGGCCACACTGTTGCGGCGGGGGGGTGGGGGGCTGGGCAGTAGCTGCACCAGAACCCAAGCGCTCTGGCTTCAGAGTCCTTTCTTGGCCACTAAGCTATGATGCTTATAGCTCTGCTGAGGATGGAAACTGCAAACATGTCACTCTGAGTTTTTGGACCATTTCTCAAAAGAACCCCAGCCACTTAAACCCATTTCGTAACCGGAAAGGAATCTTTGAAATCTCTTTCTTCAGCCACCATCTTGTAGACGAGGACCCTAGGGCCCAAGATGAGTGTGGAGACTTACCCTGAGCCCACGTCTTTGGTTCTCAGCACAGTGGCTTTTCCATCTCCCACACTGTTCATCCCTGTCGCTTCTCTTCAAGGGGGTTAGGCCCCTTCTCTGACCTTGATGGATGCTGGCAGAGAAGACGGGGGGCACAGTTCCCTCATCACAAAGACATCACAGGCAACAGGCCGTGTCTGAGCCTTTGAAGAGGCATAAACTCAGTCCCTGTTAGTTCAGTAGAGGCCCCTCTCACTGGACGCCCTAACTCAAAAACTGGCCCTTCCAGGCCAGACTGAGAAACCTTTTTCTCCTGGTCTGCCCCCGCCTCCATCTGTTTGTGCTGAAATTAAATAAACAATCTCACCACCAGGGAAGTGTTAGGAGCAAACTGGGAATTCTTTATCAGAGACACGACTTGATTGGGAAGCACTCCGGATGACTAATTATGACTTCAAGGGGAATTCGCTTAGTGGCTACAGTGTTGGAAGAGGTACTCTCTGCATGTAAACTGGGCCATCTCACAGCTCTGAGTCTAATAATTTAATTAGCTCTGTAGATAGTTAGACATTATAGAAGCCAGTGCAGCATGTCAAATAGACAGCTTTACAATGGCCGTGCGGGGAGTAGACGTCTTGTGCTGCTGAGAAGCTGCTGCCCGGCAGGGCTCCCTGGGGCTGCCACCTCTTGGAATCTCACCACATACCAGTTTTCCCTTTGATAGGAGCCTGGAAAACTCCTCCGTTTCAGCTCTCAAGATTTCAGAAATTAATTGTATTCATTTAACTTCTAATGGCATTTTAAAAACATACACACATGTAGAACGGAGGGTAATGAAGCCCCATGTATTCAACACTCAGCCTCAAGCACTGTCCTGCTGTTTCATTCAGTCTTCCCCAACCAAACAATTTTAATGGTCTGTTTGCTTTTGCTGGAATATTTTAAAGTGAATTCCAGACGACGTGTCATTTCGCTTGTAAATACTTCAGGATTTATCGCTAACTAATAAGTACTTTAATAAAAATATAACATGAGACTGTTATACCTAAAATTACCAAGAACTTTTTAACATCATCTAATATCCTGCTGGCGAGATATAATAACAATACACTCAGACTCAATTATTGTCCAATTGGCTCAATTTTCCCCAGTTGTCTCCAAAAAATGCCATTTTTCAGTTGGTTTCTTTGAATAGAACCCAAACAAGTACCACACTTTGCATTTCTTAAATCCCATCAAATCTCTAACAATTCCCGAATGAATCTCTAACAATTCCCAAATTAAAAAAAAAATCCATTTATTTGAACAAAAGTTATTTGTTCATGTGTTCTATAGTTTTCCTGGCTCTGGGTTGGCTGATTGCATCTTTATGGTGTCATTTAACATGTTCTGTTTCCCCTGGGTTTTCTATCACATCAAGTCTAGAGACTTGATTGGAGTCATATTCAAGTTTTTATTTTTACTTTTTTGTAAGAATTCTTCATAGGCAGTTCTGGGATCTTCCTATTGTGTGACCTCTAGAGGCACATAGTGCTTAGTGGAATTCAGATTGATCAGGGACTTCAGGGAATGTTGGCCTGATCCACCCCCCACAAAGTCCCCATTGTGTCCAGGTCTGTTCTTTAATTAGGAGTTGCTCACTCAACCAGACTTCCCAGAGTCTTTAAGACATCAGCTCAGTTCCCATTACTTGTGATTTTTCAATCCTAGTGTCAGATTTCTTGAGTTTGATGATTCTGTGTGCATTCTGAACGCTCTGTGTTCTTGTCCAAAAATGTTTCTCCCCTCAGGAGAGCTACTCTGACCTCCAGTGTTCTCTGTTCCAGACGAGCTGGGATCTCTACGTGGGGAGTTTTGCTTGACACGGAAGCCAACTCTAGAACGCCACCACCAACCCCAAATCAGTGTGACCAGAAGGATCAACGTTTTTGATAGTCTGCTTTCCTTCCTTCCTTTTCTGCTCCCTTCCTCCCTCTCTTGGCGATTTTAGATAGAGGAGACAGGCAGTGTGTTCACGGAAAGCCTGAACACTTGAGTTCCTCACATCTTGGCCCACAGGTCAAGCTGACAGTTGTTGAGCATTTCCATGTAACCGCGCCACGCAAAACATATTCCCGATGATTTCACTCGATCCCCACAACCTCCTTCTGAGGTGGGGTATTCTTTCTAGACCCATTTTTCAGACGGAAAAGCTACGATTCTAACAGATTTAGACTCTAGAGCCCCTGCTCCAAGCCACTGTGTCACAGTATCTCCCAAACATACGCCGGGAGCTCTGCTAGGTTTGTTTTTCTGCTTGCCAAGAGTGCTCACTCTTGGTTACAGGGCCCAATCTGCAGGGAGCCAGTGAGTCAGGCCCAGTGCTTAGCAGGAGCTTCATAATAAAAATGTATGAAATGGGGGCGCCTGGGTGACTTGGTTCAGCGTCCAACTCTTGATTTCGGCTCAGGTCAGGATCTCGTGGATCATAAGATTGAGCCCCGTGTCGAGTTCTGCTCTGAGAGCGAGCAGGCTGCTTGGGATTCTCTCTCTCCCTCTCTCTCTCTGCCCTCACCCTGCTCGTGCGCTCTCTCTCTTTCAGAATAAATAAACTGAAAAATTTGTTAAACGGATGAACTTAGTTAGTCTTTCTGATCCTTAATTTATTTTTGTTAAAGTAGAGATTAAAGAAGACCTTTTCAGGGTCGCCGTAAGATTCATTGAGATGTTAGCACAGCAGCCGGCACAAAGCAAGTGCTTCGTCACTGGAAATGATCAGCATGTGAATAACCCAAGAAAGCAGAAAACCCCAGTTATCCCAAATTTAGCTTTGAGAGTCCGTTGTCTAATTCAGGTAAAGTTTCACTTTCCTAATTATGTTTTGTCTAGGCTAGCTCCACTGAACACCCGGTGGTCCATGAAACGCTGGTCCCTTTGAGATAAACTGAGTTCCATGGTTCTGGCCAGAGAGCATACTAAATGCTGTGAGCTGGCCTGCAGTAAAGAGAGCTTTTAACTCAAAGTTTTCCAAACATCTAATCATAGAATTCCTTTTCCAAGTAATATTCATTGAAGTCCCCCAAAACTCTTTTCTGTAGTCCCCTCCCTTGGGGAATGTTGGCATAGCAAACATTAAAAAGAGTTTGCATCCCCTCATTTTTCAACTAAGGAATGCGATACGCTCCGTCACAACAAGGATACGCCCCAGGGGAGAGCCCTGATTAAAGTTTGCCCCCCCGCGATCCACAAAGTGGGTGAGCTAGGCTGAGTGTTCATAGCAAAGGATGAAAAAGGTGAGCATGTTTATAGCACATGAATCAAGGCTAGACTTCCCTAAAAGCTGTCGCCTGACTAGTAGCAGGAAGCCTAACGCTCTAGGACTGTCTGGTTTTAATTATTTCAGTTTATCTATTTGAATTTGACTTTTTCTCTGTTGGGTGCCCGAGTTTCTGGCTTCCATCCACGAGATAGGATTTAAAAGCATTTGAGAATATCACAAAGGCAGCTTCTGCAGAGTTTCTGCTTTGCCAGTCCCCACCCCCCTTTGTCTATTAAGGATCTTGCTGTTGACAATGATTCTCTGTTATGGAAAAAAAAAAAAAAAAAACCTCAACAAAAACTAATCAGGTAGCAGTGATTGGATGCGAGGAATCAGCCATTAGGACACCTCCCTCATAACTTTTGGCCATGTCAGGGTAACTTCTGTATTATTATTGACATATTATTTGTCTTTACGTCATCTCACCCTTTTAACATAAAGAAATATATACATTCACTTATTTATTTTTATAAATACCATCCTTAATTTTTTTTTTTTAATTTGAGAGAGAGCGAGAGAGAGCAGGGGAGAGGGTCAGAGGGAGAGAGAAAGAACCTTAAGCAGGCTCCACATGGAGCCTGATGTGGGCTCAACCCCACAGCCCCGAGATCATGACCTGAGCTGAAATCAAGAGCCAGATGCTCAACCAACTGAGCCACCCAGGTGTCCCAAAGAAATACATTGTTTTTTTTCCCCAAAGAAATATATTTAAATGGGAGTTTATAGTACTGTATAAACAGAAAGCCAATATCACTCACCATAAAGAAGAAAATTTAAAAATTACAATAAAAGCAAAACAGGTTGTTAAACTTGAAATGTTAAGAGGATTAAAAGACAATAGCGAAAAGCAAATAACATACCTACTGGCATTTTTAGAACACGTTCCTAGACATCAAGAGCTATTTATTACATTTGTTAGGTAAACATAAGTTCTTTATTTTTTTAATTTATTTTTTAAAACTTTTTTAATGTTTATTTTATTTGGGGGGAGAGACAGAGTGTGAGCAGGGGAGGGGCAGAGAGAGAGAGAGGGAGACAAAGAATCTGAAGCAGACTCCAGGCTCTGAGCAGTCAGCACAGAGCCTGATTGGGGCTTGAACTCATGAGCCATGAGATCGTGACCTGAGCCGAAGTCGGACGCTTAACCGACTGAGCCACCCAGGCGCCCCTTTATTTATTTTTTTAATTCCTAATTGGAAAGGGTAAAAGAAGGCAGTTTCGCATTAGCTGGCTAAATGACACATGCACAGACTCCATGACCCTGTCATTCTCCTTCTAGAGGTTAATCCTACAGACACACTCTACACTTTCCAGATAAGGGTACAAAGCTGTTCACTACAGCATTGTTTGTATCGCAAAACACTGAAAACAACTGAAAGATTGGAGACCCCCCCCCCACCTGTCCTGTGGGCTAAGTGAAGAAGGTAAATACAACATAATATACACTCATGGAGTGGAAGATGATGTAGACACAGAAAAGAAGGACACCCAGATCTTTATATATCAACCTGACCGATCTCCAGGACAGAGCTTTTAAATGAAAACAAGCAATATGTAGGACAGTGTTTGTAGGGAAGATCAAACAATTAAAAAAATAACAAATATACATATTTGCCTTTACGTGCATAAAATATATCTAGGACACAGGATAACATCAGATGCTTCTGAGGAAGGGAGCTACGTGGCCAGGGAGCAGACATAGAGGGAGATTATCCACTGGACACCGTTTTGGGTTTTAAGTTTCGGAGTGTGAACTAAGAAAGTTACGGTTGGCAGGATGGCGACCTCGCTAAGATATCCATGTCCCAACTCCCGGAACCCGTGAACATGTTATGCTATGTGGCAAGGAGTAATTCAGGTTGCAGATGGAATTAGGGTTGCTAGTCAACGACCTTACAATCAAGAGATGATCCTGGATTATCAGATGTAATCTCAAGTGTCCTTACAAGCAAAAGAGGGAGACAGGAGAATCATTGTCAGAGTCAGAGAACTGAAAGTGTGACACTTCTGCCTTTGAAGATGGGGTAAGGGAGCCAAGAGTCGAGGGATGCAGGTAACCTCTAGAAAATGAAAAAAGCAAGGAAACAGATTCTCCCTAGAGCCTCCAGAAGGAACGCAGCCCTGGTGACATCCATTTCGGACTTCTGACCTCCATGATGCTAAGATAATAACCGCATGCTGTTTTAACCAGTAGGCTTGTGGTCATTTGTTGCAGGAGCAATAAAGTACCACTTATGTTAAGTATATACATACATGCATATTTATATATTTAAAAAATATAGCGCAATGGTTGAAAGTTTGCCCTTGGCAGGCAGAATTGTCTGGCCTTTAATCCTGGCTTTTCTACCTGTGCGACCCTGGGCAAAGTGCTTAAACTTTTGTGCCTCAGTTTCAATATCTATAAAACAAAGATAATAACAGTCACTTATTTATGGGATGATATTACCTGACGGTGTCACTGAGAGGATTAAATGAGTATGTGCACTTCCAACGGTCCCTTGCACAAAGAAAGTGCCAGTAAACGTTGACTCCTACTCTGTTTAACTGTCTCCCCTGACTGGATCAGATGCTGAGAGATAATTCCCACTCAAAATTATGCGAGTGGAAGAAAATGATATAAATGACTGTATTCAAAAACAAAAACCCCGAACGAAAGAACCAGAAAAGTAGTTTCAAGAAACCATCTGACACTATCTCTAGGATCCGCTCTTCATACTAAGGTCCAAAATTATTTGGTGATGTCCTAAAGTAGAGCAGTAAAAGTTTCCTTGTCTACTAAACCACTTCCAGTTTGACTCCTTGGCCTTTTTATTAAGTCGTCTAATGTCTCCTCCTATTTTCAGATGAGTTAAAAACCAGGTCTTTCAGGCAACAGCAAAAACCTCAAGTCCCAGGATCGAAGTCTCTGCCAGACGGGGCCAGGTTTCTGCCAATGCATCTCCCGGGTGCATCTCCTCATACACTTGCCTGGTAACAGCATGTACAGGAGTTGAGATGAGCACAGAGACTAACTTGTAAGCCACGCCCACCCTGCTATACTATCTCACCAAAGGAAAGTTTTCTCTGAAAAAATAAAGTTCCCCTTATAACTCGGTAGAGTAAAAACTTTTCTAATCAAAAGACAATGAGCTTTCATTTGAAACAGTGGTTCTTTGTAGTCACCACCCGTCCCTTCACTCAGCCAAGAAAACAGGTCAGGTCTTTATTGAACTGCCTGCTTGTGACATGATTGACAAGTTTATCAGCTTCATTAAGTACTTGTCTTAAATCTGCACACGCATTCTGGAGGGCAACGGTTTCTTTGTATATAAGGGCACTGAGGAGACACAGCTTTGCGGTAACAGCTTGACTATGGAGACAGATTTCTCGTGTTGCCAGCCAGAGCTTCAGCCCATCCATGCCTACCCTAAATTCTTGCTTCCAGTCCATACTGCAAGTTATCAGTCAGTTGTCCGTACAAGCTGGCCAAAGTTGGCAGCATAAAATATTTTCATGGGCTTCTTCACTTGACTCATAGGCTGTCATACTGACAATCCTAAAAAAAAAACCACCAGGATTCAGAATATCACTTGGGTTTGCCAGTTTTCAGTGACTCATTTCACTTTGTTGTACCGATAAAAATGGCTGCTCTATATCGGCTGCCATTTCTGTCATTTATTTTGCTGGACAGAGATATCTCGTCAGTCATTATGTTTACTTTGATCATCATTCTCCGCTTTTTTGGTTTTTTTTTTTTTTTTTTTTTGGTGTCAGGACTGACAATTTGTCAATAAACTTAGCAGTTCCAGGCTTTGCAATTAAATATAATCATATGCATTTGGCTTCAGCAGAGTTTACACTTTTATCTCCTGATACACTGTATTCTGATTGTAATGTTAAGTTGCTCTGATCATTTTTATATGGTATTCCATGTACATTTCAAAATGATCCTTGATGTTGGATAAATTTATGCCAGAATTTAGGAGCATCTCCAAAATATGTGATGCATGATAGCATTGGTTCATTTTCATTGCCAGTGCATTGGTAATCCACATTTCAAAGAATTACCACCACATATGTGTATGCGTGCTTTATTGTTCTGTTGTCATTTGCCTTGTTTGTGTCTGATATTTTTGCAACACTGACAGGCAGTTCCGATATTTATTCATGTGGTCATTACCCTCGTCCAAAGACAAATGCCTTTTTAAATCCCAATCAGCAGGAGTGCTCCCAAATCCTTCACAATTTCCACCTGTCTTCAACCATTGGATTAGATAAAAAATAAGATCAGAATCCCAACTCCAGTGCACAATGATGTATTCTTACATATTGGAAACTAAACGATTGTCAATTTCCAAAAGGGATGTTTTGATTTATCTTTGAAAAGAACACACAACACATATAGGACTTCAGTGTTTGAAAATCCATTCTAGCAAATGGCTTTTTTTTTTTTTTTTTTACATAGCACTTATATGTTATTTACTTGTGTATTGTAGTCATTTTTATGATGTCACTACTCTCCCCACCACCTCCTGCCCCAGGAATGGAAGCTCCATGAAGTAGATTTTTGTCTGTTTAGATTTACAGCTGTATCCCCAGCATGTAAAATGGTACTTGATGGATACCAGGTGCTCAATCAGTATTTGTAGAATAAGGGAATGAATGGACCAGCAGTACAGACATAGGGTGCATGGAAGACCCAAACTCTTTCTCTCTCAGCTCTGCATGCTCAATGACAGCTTTGTCCCTGGCTGGTTTTGTGGTCACAAGATGGCTGCCAGAGACAGTTGGCATTATCTTGTCCACATCTATGAGGAAAGAGAAAACACTTGGGCGGGTCAACTTCCGTCTTGTGCCCTCCTGAAGGGGGTGGTAATATATATGCAGATAGACAATGGCTTAAACTAATCAGGACCCATCCTTTCTCTGACAGCCAAGTTGAAGAGTTAGAGTGAGCATCTCCTGGACAGGTAATGGGCCATGTGGAGTTTGATGGACACCTGAAGTATGGAAGTAGGGGTAGAAATGGGTGATAGGAAGCCACCACTCTCTAGGACAACTCTATTGATTTTTAAAATATCAAATAGTTCAGGGGCACCACGGTGGCTCAGTTGGTTGGGCATCTGACTCTCGATTTTAGCTCAGGTCATGATCCCAGGGTCATGGGATTGAACCCCACATCAGGCTGTGCACTGAATGTGGAGACTGCTTAAGATTCTCTCTCTTTCTCCCTTGCCCCTCTCCCCTGCTCATGCGCTTTCTTTCTCTCTCTTTCTCTCACTCAAATAAAAAAAGACCTACTATGTGCCAGGTACTGCTCTAGGCACTGGGATGCAGCAATGAACAAACTCCACCCTCATGGAACTTATCTTTTATTGAGGGGAGATAGGTAATTAATAGACTATTAATAAACTATGTAGTATATCAGGGAGTGATATGTGCTATGGAGGAAAATGAAGCAGGAAAGAGATTCTATGTAATGACTAGGGAAGAGGCAGCTGCAGATTTCAATAGAATGAGTAAGGAAGACTTTCCGGAGAAGGGAACATTGGAAAAAAATTTAGAGATGAGGAATCAGGCTCACGGATATTGGGGAAGGGGCTGAGTTTAAAGCATTTTAAATTCCAGATACTTGCAGAACATCTAAGAGCTTTTCTCCTATAATTAAGTGATGATACATAATACAGCTATTAGGCTCGGATCCCACCCAGAATGGGAGATAGTAGGTTGCCCTTTTAAAACCTGGATCAACCCAGAGGGGCTGATCCCTGAAAAACAGATTAACAAAGACTGAAGGATTCTTAAACAAAATCTTTCCTGATTGCTTCATGAAATTTGAACTTTTAAATTTTATTTTTATTTAAATTCATGTTAGTTAACATATAGTGCAGTATTGGTTTCAGAAGGAGAATTTAGTGATTTATCACTTATATGTAACATCCAGTGTTCATCTCAACAAGTGCCCTCCTTAATATGGGTGCCCATCACCCATTGAACTTTTAAATAAACTTCTATGAGAGAGTATTACTATGTTCTACAAATTTGGGGCACTTAAATTCGGTTTATAACACTGGGTACACTGGGTAAAGCAAACTTTCCCTACCAGCCTTACAATTTTGGTGGAGGAAAGGAGACAATGGAAATATAAAATGAAAAATATAAGTGGTGAACACACACACACACACACACACACACACACACACACACACATACACACTATCCAGAAAAGCCTTCCTGCCTGAGGAGTCACCAAGAGGTGACATTTGAACTGGGAGGGCAGGATGGGGGAGAGAACATTCCAGACCAAGGAAAGAGCATTGCTGGGGAGCAGGGGAAAGGACAAGAACATTCCAATGTTGAGGGGACAGGAAGAGCACAGGATAAAGGGCTTATGCACACTTTTCTCTCCAGAGATAAAGTAGATTGTCCTCGCTTTGGGAATCAGGAACACTGGTGAACATTTCTGTTTTGGACAAGGTCATTGGACCATTATCTGGTGAGCATCTCCCTTAACCAAAGCACATGCTTGGGACCCATTGTTCTGCTAGAGGTTCAAGAAAGAGACCAGGGATGGAGATGGACGTTAGGAAGCCAATGGTGAGGACAGCTGTGATAAAGCGGGGAAATGCAGGGTGAGAAAAGATGGGGCAGGACTGAAGCAGCCCCACATGGGGTATGAGGAAGAGCTGGTGCTCTCCAGAGAAGTAGAGGGACTGGGCTGGGAGAGGCATGGGCCAGATTTGCTTCAGTCGGCCTGAGGAAGATGGTACCTCCTTGAGGCATTTGCTCTTCTGGACAACTCCCTCCTGTGGAACTCTTTCCTCCCCACTCTATGGATCCCCAGTCTCTCCTCTCCCTCCCATGCCACTCCAGAACTTTCCTTGGTAGAAGCTCTTCTTTGGCTTGATTATTGGATATTGACATCTCTTAGAATTCCGCCATGGCCCTCTTGCTTTGTACTTCAGCTGCACTTTCCCACTGCATCCAAGCCTATGGCCTTCATTTAGGCTCTTCCTGCTTTGGAAAGAAGGAGATGGATTGGAAGGAGGGAGGGAGGAAGGCAGGAAGAAAGGAAGAAGTGGAAAAAACTTCCAGAAAGCACTGCCACCCAAGTTATTGCTTCATTGTCTTATTTTACTATATTCAAAACTTTTTAGGGATTTGACCTTTGATTTCTAGAACTCAGTGAAATACTGGCATGGTAATAGTGTTTATTAATCAGGGCTCAAAATATCTACGGTACTTCATTTTTTAACCTGGCATGTTCTCAAAACTGAAAAGTACACAAGAAAGTCTGCACACGGGCTTGGCCAGGTGTTGGTTTACTTCTCTGACTCTCTTGTTAGAGTGCAGGCTGACCAGCACCGCCACCTTAGATCTACCTAGGCAAGAGGAGCCCCTGTCCTGGTCCTGTGCTCTGTGCCCCTTCTCGCTGGTCAAGGAGTCCACAGAGCCACAGGACCAAACCTGTCCCTAGGCCATTCCAGATCCCAGAAATTCCTAGATCCCAGAATTTCCTGCCCCAAATGTCCCAAATCAACTCTAGGGCCTATGCAGGGCCTCTTTTCTGGGCCAGTCCTCTGGAGCCACAGTGGTGCTCAGGCCTGAGGGTGGCCTGGGGCTCTGTTTGTAGGAGCGTGTGGCTGAAGCTTGGCTCTGGGCACTGGTGTCAGCCTGCATCCTGGGAGGCCCCTCCGGGTGTGCTGTTGAGCAGGGAGTGGGAGGAGAAGGGGCCGGCAGGGAGCCCTGCCCATGTTCCACATTCCAGTGCGAACTCCAAAAAGCCTGCTGGTTCTGAACTTGATCTGGGACTTCCAGGGCATTAGGAAGTTATTCGTCAAGGTAGAGAGAAACACTGCATTCTAATTAACTGTTTATGGGTTTAATAATTGAGAGATTGTTAGATATGCGTTACACGGGCCTCTATTTGTACTCTTGGCCCAGGCCCTGCAAATGTTAGAGGCATACCAGGTGCTAAGAGAGGAATGTCACTTTTGCAATATCGGCGAGTGGACCATTTTGAGAGAAGTGATAAAGAGGAAACTGAAGCACTTCCTCTGCCCACCCAGGGGCCCTGGGAGAAATTTATGCTATGCAATTTCAGAAACTAACAAATACTATTTCTGGCACTTCCTTCTAATGTATACGCCCTTCTCCCTATATATTCTCAGTAGTGTCAGATGTAAAACGGGCTCGCCTCACATCAGACCCAGAAGAAGTCCAAGGAAGTGCAAGCATTCCTGACTTAAAATAATCTGATAAAAATATTCTTTAATCTATTGGGAGATATTAAAATGCATATAAACATATTCTTTGGTATGAACATTACATTTCATTGATATATATATAGTGTGGGTGTTTGGTTATATCAGTGAGTGAAATCTGTTTTTAAAAATCTGGAAAGCTTTTGGTTCTGTGCTTCTGAGAAAGAGCTTCTGGAGCCATGTTCCAGGGTCCCCTCAGAGATAACACTGGTTTAAACTGCCACCTGCTCAATGGGCTTCCAAAGCTTTATCTCCAGCCCTGGACTCTCTCTCCTGAGGGGAGCTCATGCACTTGCCCAGTCAACACCTCTATGTGCCCCACACCCCAACTCAACGCGGAGGAGTCCGTATTGGTATCCCGTGGCTGCCATAACAAATTAGCCCATTCTTGGTGGCTTACAACAACAGGAATTTTAGTTTTTCACAGCTGTGGAGGCCAGAAGTCTGAAGTCAAGGTGTCAGCAAGGCCACGCTCCCTCTGAAGGCTCTAGGGGAGGATCCTTCCTTGCCCCTTCCAGCTTCTGGTAACCCCAGGCATTGCTTGGCCATGGCTGCCAAGAATCCAATCTCTGCCTCCATCTTCACATGGCCTTCTCCTGTCCCCTCTGCGTCTCAGATTTCCCTCTGCCCTTCTCTTACACGAACACCTGTCATTGGATATAAGGCCCATTCTAACCCTAGGATGATCTTATCTCAAGATCCTTAATTACATCTGCAGAGACTGCTCTTCTAAATCAGGTTACATTCACAGGTTCACAGGATAGGGTTGGACAAAGGACATGTCCAAGTGGATAAACCACTATTTAACTCACTACATGATTCATTGCATTCCTTCAAAACCAGTTCCTTCTGCCAGCTCCGTCGAGGGTGGGGAGGGGTGTACCCACGTTTCCCAAGTTGACATGGGAAGTCACCCTTAGACCATCCCCTGCTTCCCCCCGCCCCCCGCCTCATATCCAGTCAGTCACCAGGGCCGTCGATTCACTTGTGCTAGCGCTCAAATCTGTCTTCTCCCCTCTGGTTTCCACGGCCACCCTTACTAGCCTCCTTTGTGTTTTTCAAACTCCCACCTCAGGGCCTTTGCATGAACTCTTACCTCCCTCTCTGGAAGGTTCCATCTCTTAAGCTTCCCAGGCAGACTCACCCTTTTCACAGAGCTCTCAGGTCAAGTGTTAGGGCTTCTGAGAGGGCTTCCCACCCCACCCCATGTACCTTAAATAGCTCCTAGTGATTCTACCAGGTCACTCTACTTGATTCTTCCAACCCCACCCCCCCACCCCCAACACACACACAATTCCATCAGGACAGTCCTGTCTGTTCACTTCTGTAACCCCAGTCTCAAAGATAGTGACGTGTGCATATCTGTTATCTCTACTGAGCTCCTTTTCAGATATCAGCATGCACGTACTTACCACTTCTTTCCTCAGAAACCTCTCTCAAAGTCAGCAGTTCGCCAAACTCAACTCCAGCGGACCACATTGCAAACACTGCTTCCTTGTTCTTTCCGTGGTATTTTACACCTGTGTTTCCTCCTCCCGGATGCTTTCTCCTCCTTGACCCCCGAAGGAGGGTGAATATATCGTTTGTCTTCCAAACTGGGCCACTATTTAAAGAGACAAAGGGCACTAATGAATTATTACGCCAGGCTAACCGTCATAAACTAAGACTCTCCCAAGGTGAACCCAGACGTATGGTCTCCCTCCCTCCAAAACCTCCCTCTCTCTTCCGTGGCTGTCTATCCTCAGACTCCTTTTCCTCCATCTACTCTTTAAATGTGTCCCGGGCCGTCCCCTGCTGTCGTGCTACACCATCTCCCTGTGTGACCTTACCAGCCGTGACTCAATCTGTCTACATGTCCCCATCAGTCCACCGTGTCTTGATTTCTGTACTCCATGTACAAACCCAGCTGCTGGCCAGAAGTCTCTACCTGGATGTCTCAGCAGCAATTCCACATCGACATCTAAACCAAACTCATGACCTTCAGCCTCAAACACGTTCTCTTGCTGTTGATGAATGGTAAATGGGTGGGGGGCGTGGGTGGGCGGGGTATGGAGGAAGTGGCGGTTAACAGCATAAGTTCTAGAACAGGTTCTAGAGTTATGGCTGCCTGGGTCCAAAGCCACATCCTAGCCATGCGTGGTAGGGCCATTATTTAACCTTTCCAGGCCTCCGTGTCCTCACCTGTAAAGTGGAGACAGAAGTGCCTGTCTCTTAAGTCGGTTGCGAGGGTTCAGTGAGACAATAAGGCCAAGAGCAGATGTTTATAGGATACCACACGTGCTGGGCATTTCTATGGGACCGATGTGTATTATTTCATTTAATCCTTGCAACAGCCTCATGAGGTAAGTGCCATTATTTATCATCATTACTGATGATGATGATCGTTTAAAAAACAATAGAAGTAGGCTCCAGGCCTGCGTGGGGCTGAAGTCAAGAGTCGCCTGCTCTACCTACAGAGCCAGCTAGGCGCCCGGGGAAGTATCGTGATCATGCCTCCTTTACAGAGGAGGAGCCCGAGGCACAGAAAGGTTAAGTAACTTTCTCTGGCTTAATGACAGAATTGAGCTTCAAATTCAGCAAGTCTGGCTCCAGAGACCTTTTCTCAAGCACCTCGATGTCCTCTGGGTGCCAGGTGCTTAGCACAGTATCCGGCATATAATAAGTGCTCAGCAAGTTATTTCCACTTACCATCCAGCCCACCAAGCCATCTGCCCAGGAGAAGGCCTATTTTCCCTATCCTTCCTCATCCCATGTCTGTCAAGTCCTGTCAACCACATTTTATTTTATTATTATTTAAAAAAAAATTTTTTTTAACGTTTATTTATTTTTGAGATAGAGAGAGACAGAGCATGAATAGGGGAGGGGCAGAGAGAGGGAGACACAGAATCCAAAATAGGCTCCAGGCTCTGAGCTGTCAGCACAGAGCCCGATGCGGGGCTGGAACTCACGGACCGCGAGATCATGACCTGAGCTGAAGTCGGACACTTAACCGACTGAGCCACCCAGGCGCCCCATCAACCACATTTTAAAGTGCTAGGTGCTTCTCCCAGAATTTGCTTATTTAATTATTAGTCTATATTCCTAGTTCATTGCCCAATGACAATTGATATTGAGAAGTCCACTAGCAGGGGACCAGGTGTGAATGGAAAGACCTGGATCTCTGCCTCTAGCTTGAGGCTTTTCCTGCAAACCTCAACTCTGCTTTCTTAGAAGCCTGATGCTGCACTGCCGTAAACACAAGCCCGGGCCCACATGCTGGAGGATGAGAGAGAACATGGCGTGGGGACGGGCCGTCCCTCCTGGGGCCACCTGACCAGCCAGCACCCAGCCAAGCCAGCAGCTGGCCACAGACACATGAGTGGACCTGGCCAAGGGCAGAAGAACCACCTTGCTGAGCCCAGACCAAACCGCTGACCCGCAGAAAGGGAAGTTAAATACATGGCTGTTGTTTTCAGCCACTAAATTTTGGAATTGCTTGTTATGCAGGCAAAGCTAACTCATCCGCTTAGATGTCCTGTTAGCTTAAGCTGCTGTAACAAGATGCCACAGGCTGGGTGGCTTAAATTTGTTTTCTCACGGCTCTAGATGCTGGAGTCCTAGACCAAGGTGCCAGGAGAGCTGCTCTGTGGTGAGGCTTCTCTCCCCGACTTGCAGATGGCACCCTCTTGCTGTGTCCTCCCATGACCTTTACTCTGTGCGAGCCCAGAAAGAGAGAGAGATCTCTGGTGACTCTCCCTCTCCGTATAAGGACATCAGTCCTATCAGATTCGGGCCCTGCACTTATAACCTCACTTACCCTTAATTACCTCCTTAGAGGTCCCATCTCCATATACAGTCACACTGGGGGTTGGGCTTTGACATAGGAATTTGGGGGGCACACGACTCAGTCCCTGACAGGTATCAATCATCAAGAGGAAGTCGGGCCCATGAGAGCTGCTAAGATCACTTGAGCGGAGTGTGAGGGGGCAGAGGAGACCCATCAACTAAGGACGAACGCAGGGTAACGATAGCCTTCCTGGGGCCGGCAGAGGATGATGAGCCCCGGAGGGGACGGGCAGAGGACGGACACACAAGGAGAAGCAAGCGAGGGCTGAGGAGGCATTGAAGCCGAGCCTGTTTGTAAAGAGGAAATGAGCAAGAGAGTCCAATGCAGTCGGCAGAAGTTAGGGACCAGGTGGTTTTGGCCAGGTCCTTGGTGGACTGAGGAACAAAAGGGAGATAAGGCAATGAGAGAGCCGATAAAGCTTCCAAGAGGCTTGGATGAGAAGGAACAAGAGAAATCTGGAACACAGGATCAAGAGGAGCTTTTTAGGACGGAGGGACTTGTGCATCTCTGTGCAGCAAGAGGCGAGAGCTAGAAGCAGGAGAGGCTCGCAATGACGGAACAAGGTCTGGAGGAGGCAGGGAGCAGCTGACAAGAACTAGCCTGTGTTAGCACTTGCCAACGTGCCAGGGCCGCGCTGAGCTCTCTGTGGGGCTTATCGCATTTAGTCCTTCCGTCAACTCTATGAGGTAAAGGCAAGGATGATCCCATTTCCCTGATGAGGAAACTGAGGCACTGAGGAGATTAAGAGACCTACCCAAGATCACACAGCCGGCAAGTGATATAAATGGGATTTGAACCCTGGCAACCTGACTTTAGAGGCTAGGGGGATCTGACCTGGATTTCGGCCCGCTTCTAAAATTAACAGGAAAGCGGTAGGGACGGTGATAGCAGGATCGGTAGGGGGCAAGAATTTGATGGAGATCATGTGCTCCCTGCGGCCTCAATTTTGTTTTCCGGTAGCAGACAGGGAGCTGAGCGTTATGCCTGGGGTCAGGAGGGAACATAGAGGGAGTGAGGGAGGCCCAGAATAGGAGGAGGTTGAAGACGGCAAGACTCAGGCCAGCTACTCGTGCTGGCGAGTGGCGCTGAGCTGGGAGTCCCAGTTGGTAGCGGTGGAGGCGGCATTTCTCCAGCGGCGCTCCGGGGTCAGGAGAGGGGAGGAAGGGGCACAGTGGCTGCCGTGCCAGGGTAGGAGGCTTGCCGAGGGGGTGCTGCCAAAGGGTGGGGGAGAGGGCCATGGCTACTGGTGGGAGACCGCGGTTCCTGACCCTGGCTGCATTTGAAGGCACAGGAGGGCTGAGCCCCGTCCCGTAGCAATTACCCCTGAACTTCCCGAACTGGGCGTGTGTTCGTGGTCCCCGGTGAGGACTTCTGATTCCATTCCAGTAGGGAGTTGAGGCCGAGGCAGGGAGGGTAGGGAGGAAGAGGTACACGCAGAGGAAGGGAGTGGAGGAGCGTGGAAATGGAGGTGTGAGCACTAGCAGGGGAGGAGGGACACCTCAAGGTCTGAGTTGTTCTGCCTTAAGGGCTGGGAGGGCTACAGAGTTTCTACCCCCTCTTCCACACCCATATTCCTGGGGCCAAAACAGGACGGGATTGTCTCCAACGTTTCCCTTCATCCTTAGAACAGAGACCTCCGAGGGGCTGGACTAGGGGAGGCCTCAGGAGCTGCCTGAATGGAATCTTCTTCCCACGTGACCAGTCCAGCCCGGAAGAGCCACCCAGGAGGACATCAAGAGTGGGTTATCTGCAGGCCTGGGTATATCCCCCAGCTGAGGAATTTCTCAGGGAAAAGAAGAGTGGGGAATGGGTGAGGATGGCTGAAAATGGGAGAAGCATATTCATTTTATCCAACCAATATTTATTGAGGTCCAGGCACGGAACTTGTGCCATATTGCCAGGCAATATCTAAACACGACAGGTAATGTGACCTTGGGTGGCGCTTCCCAGAGCCTTCTCTGGGATGGAAACAGTGTCCCTTTAAAAACAAACAAACAAACAAGCAAAACAAGGTGGGGTGGGGAGGTGGGATCCAAGTGCAGATAAGTTTGGGACACATTGGGTTACAGAGAGTTAAACGGATTTACTCCCTGCAGGACATCTCAGAGCCTTTAATCTGTTAACATGTTCTGAGACTCTCCAAGAAGTGGAGAGGCTAGCATCATCTTAGCATGCTTGACCCCAGGTCTCTGTCATTCCTGGCCGACCTAGAGGAATGAATGATTCACAGAACATGCTTTGGGAAGTGTGATATGGTGGCAAAGAGCTCAACTTTGAAGTCATAAGACCTGGCTCCCGACGCAGGCTGTGGTGCGCGTGACCTTAAGCAACTTGCTTATGTCCATTTTCACATCTGTAAACTAGAGCTCCCAGTGGCTCTTTCCTGAACTTGTTGTCAGGAGTAAATAATGCCCCTCAAGCACTGAGTGCGGTGCCCGGCACACAGAAACCGCTCGCGAAAAGGGCACTGGCCTGGTTGGGGAGATCCTGGAGCCTGTGTTCAAATCCTATGACGTGCTGGCCTGAAAAACTGACTGGGGACCAGGAGTCAGAGCTTCTGTCTTCTACCTAGTTACTTGGACATAAAACCCAAATGGCTTTCAAAGCCTGCGACCTGCCCAGAGAAAGAACAGTCAAGGAGAGGAAGGCAGGCAAGGGATGGGGGAGGGAGAGAGACTTCTGTTTCCATGCCTGCCCAAGGGAAAGAGACTATGGGAATCTGCTGGCGATGGGCTGCTTTGGCTTCTTGCAGAGGGTGGTGACAGGGAGGGGAATGGCCAGCCAGCACCCCTGCCCCCGGGACCCCAGGACTGTGACTGTGCGAGCGGGCACACAGGAAGCCACTCCAGGCCAGGCGGGTGCCGCGCAGCTGTGGGACTTGGCCCCCGTCCCAGCAGTGTCCTTCCCGGAGGTGACGCTTCGAGAAGGAGATTTCCAGAAAAGCTCCACGGCCCTGCTTCTGGCTGACGTTAGTGCCTCTGGAAGGCTTTGGGCTTGGGGGGACTTCTACCTTAAGGGACGACTGGGGAAAGGATGTCCCTCGCCCAAGTGCTCTGTCCCATTTCTTTGGGGCCCTGCTGACTTGGGAACAGACAACAGTGTGGAGGGGGAAGGCATTCGAACTGGGAGACATGGCGTAAGGAGGGCACCCCATCCTGCAACTGGGGTGCTGCTCCAGAGACCCTGGGGTATGTGCCCGCTCCCCGAGGTTCCAGACCCCACCTCTCCACTCTGGCCCCTAGAAACCAGCCCCCATGGCCTCCGTGACACACGAAAGGTGTCTTTTCATTCTCCTGACCTCGGGGGTGGGGGAGGGGAGAGAAGTGCCACCAGGGGACACCTACGAATAACCGTGATCTCCATTTCACAAGACTCGGAGGTCAAACATCGTGCCCGAGGTCAACAGCCACACCAGAATTTGAACCCACATCCTGTTCAGCACCACGGCTTGCCCTAACTGGGAGGTTCGCGCAGGATCCCCAGTTTAACCTCTGCCTATGTCCTGGTTGGCTGCAAAAACAAAAGAAAACAAAGCCAAAAACACACACATGCATAAATCAAGTAGGACATCTCTGATGGAAGGAATGTGAATCCTGCTTTTTGTCCTTTCGTAAGGAAAAGACAGAATCGCAGAGCCCTGGTTCACAGAGCTCTGTCAGCTGCCTGGGACCAGGACCTATCGGTTTTTCCAGGAGCATGCCCCATCACCACCAGACGGTTCAGACAGGCCCCCCCTTCCCCTGGCTTCTGGGCTGCCCCCCACCACTCCTCCAGTCTCTTTTTCTAGCCAGGGTGGGGCCCCTGGGGCTCATGGCCTCGGGCCCAGAACTTGCCTCGCCTCCTTTCTTGGCAGCTGCTAGCCATCTCTGCAGTTTTTGGCCTAGTAAAACCCTTTTTCTGCCTGCCCAGGGGAGAGTTTTGATTGGCTTCAGCTGGGGTGACCTCATCCTCTCCAGAATTTGGGGATGTTCCCATTTTCCACTGCTCCACCTTCCTCCGCCCCCGCCCCAACCCGCCCAAGCTGTGGAATCCCCCAGCCTCACTGGAGAAGGCGAGCATGTGCCCTGGATTCCTGCCCTCTCCCCACCCTAGCGCTCCCGCTCCCCCCGGCTGTCTTTGCTGCCCCCCCCCCCCCGGCTTTGCCCCAGCCCCTCCTGCACATTCCCTTGGCCCTCAGATTCTCCTTTCCCCTCCGCGGGCCCCTGCTCTCTTTCCGGGGCTTATGGGAAACTGCATTATTTAAAATAATCATCTTACCCTTGTGCCTGTCCTTTTTGGTCTACATTATCTAATTTAATCTTCACAATGATCCCGTGATATAAGGATTCTCCGGTTTACGGGTGAAGAAATGGAGACTTAGCTGATGTAACCTACTCCAGACAATCTGTTAGTGTGGATGGAGTCGGGGTCCACACGTAGGTGTGTCTGGCTCCAAGGCCGCGACAGAGTGCTTGTCACATTGAAAGACGCTGCTGGCTGTGCTCACGTGAGGGATCCCGCCAGCCACACATCTGGCTTCCCTGGAAGGCTCAACAGCAGACCCCATTAGCTCTACCTTCCGAACGTTTCCAAAATCTGGCCACGTCTACCGCAGCCCCTCGGCTGAGCCACCTCTGCCTCCCACCGGAATTTACTGAGATCCCCCACCTAATGGGTCTCCTGCCTTCACCCTCCCTGGCTGTTCTCCACACAGCAGAGTGAGCCTTTAAGGTGTTCCCTCTGATCATGTCTCTCCTCTGCTCAGAGCCTTCCAGTGGCTCATGTCTTAGAGTCAATGCCAAAGTCCCCACAGTGGCCTAGAAGGCCCTCCACACCTGCAGTCCCATTATCCCCCCACACATGACCTCTGATTTCACTCCTTACTGTTCTCCCTCTCTGCTGCAGTTCCACCAGCCTCCTTGCTTGTGCTTCAACACGGACAGCAAGCTCCTGCTTCAGGGCCTTTGCACATGCTGTTTCTGCTGTCTGAAAGGCTGACCCTCAAATAGCTCCATGACTCAGTCCCTCACCTCCTTCAGGTTTTGCTAAAATATCACCTTTTCAGTGAATCTTACCCTATTCGCCTTATCCCCTTTGTCCTGCCCAAACCCTCTCCACTCCCTGCTTTTTCCTCCCTATAGTACCATCACCCAGTGACATTATTTTACTGATTTATTAGGTAATTATCTGCTCCCCCTGCTAGAATGTAAGCTTCATGAGTTTAAACACTTTTCTCTCTTTTTTTTTAACTGCTATATTTCTAGTGTCTAGAACAGCACTTGGCACATAGTAGTTTCTCAATAAATCTTTGTGGAGGAGAGGGAGGGAGAAAGATGTTGGTCAGCTAATTTTGAGTGGTGCAAACAGAAGGGAGTCTGGACAGGCCTCTGAGCATCCTGGCCAGATGTTGGGAAAGCTCAAGTTTGGGGCCCATCCCCCAAATAGAAGTAACCTGTGGACACTTAGTGCTGCTTCTTTGCAGCTTCAGGACCAAACTTTGACTTGAGTCCCTGGAGAGGCCAGTCCCAGGGCAGGCTCTTGGGAAGCAGACTCTGGGATCGAATTGAGTGTGGGGGCTCGTGAGGGCGTGCTCTTCAGGGCAACACCCAAGGAAGGGAGGGGCAGGAAGCTGGAGTGACTTGGAGACGTTGAGCTCTGATTTAGGCCCAAGGACAACCTCGGCAGACAGCACGAGACTGGAACTAACATAGCCCCTAAGAATTGCCGCGTAGTAGGCTGAAGCTCTGGGCCTTTATACCCCAGCCTCAGCCGGTCACCGGCTGGGGGCCTGGCCTCGGCCTCGTGATGCTCTCTGCAGGGAGGGGCTCCCCACAGCTGGGGCGGCAAGTGCTTTCTGAAGGGGGGTCCGGGCGCACGGCTGTGCCACCACAAAACCCTCAGTGCGCGTCTGCCTTATTCACTGACGACCTCACCCACCCGGAGGGGTCCCTGAGACCCCAGAAAGGAGTGAGGTGGATCCCAACAGTACCCCGGTCGGGTGTGACGCAGTCCAGAGCTGGCCATCTTCTGGCGAGAGAACCAGCCAAGACAAAGTCTAAATTGGGGCTATACGGACGGTGCTTTTTTAATTAAAAGAAAAAAAAAATTGCGGGAGGGGAACACTCCTTCAGTAGAGCAGATGTCCGTCCGTCCCTACGTGGAAAAAAAGACTTGAGCCATCGGCGTGTCCCTCCAGGCGAAAGCATAGAAAATAAGAGATTCTACTTAGGAAGTCCTCGAAAGTGGTAGGTGGGCTTTGTCCTCTAGAGTCACGGGTCCCATGTGATAGATGTGTCCTACAGGAGAGAGGCTGGTAGCCAGGAAGAGCCGGGAAGGAGGCAGCATAGGGTTTGGCTAAGAGCTGGCATCAGACTGTCTACGGTTTTGAATATCGGCTCTGTAACTCTTTGGAGGGGAGATCTTCAGAGGCAACTGGACTGAACTGTGTCCGCTTCTCTCCCCCAAGACAGGTCCTAACCCCGATACAGAGAACGGAGTCTTGTTTGGAAATAGGGTCTTTACAGAGGTGATGGTCAAAATGAGGTCATGAGAGTGGGCCCCAGTTGAATACGACCGCTGTCCTTTTGAAAGGGGAAATTTGGACTCAGGCGCGCACCTGGGGAGAATGCCGTCGAATGAAGGCAGAGATTGAGATGACGTAACCACAAGCTACGGAACGCCACGGATTGCGGGCAAACGTCGAAAGCTAGGAGAAAGATGCGTGGAACAGGTCCTCCCTCACAGCCCCCAGAACCAGCCCTGCAGGCACCTTGTTCTCAGACTTCCACCCACCGGAACCAGGAGGCAAGAAATTGCTGTTAAGGGGCCCGGTTTGTGATGCGTTGTTACGGCAGCTGCAGCAAACCAATATACGGTAAGTCTCTTAAGCTCGCGGATTCTGATTCTCTGCTTTCTCACCTATAACACGGGGATGATACTACCTCTCACAGCTGCAGCAATGACGTACGATTAACCATCTCTGTCGTAATTCCAGGCACAGGGCGTGCCCTTTCTATGTCACTGGTGGCGGCTCTTAGGCGTGAGAGCAGCTCATGGCCGAGGTCTTTTCCTACGCCTGATTTCCCCCAGCCATCCCTTTCTTGTCACTGGCCCAGATGAAGACAGCCACCCAGCAGCGGGTTCTGTACACTGACTGCGGTCACTTACAGTTACTGCTGCCGGGTGGTCCGCAGGAAGGAAAGGATGGGAAGGCCGGACTTTAGAGCCCGTGGCAGCCTTCCTACGGCCCGCGTTAACCCGATGCTGATCCCTGCCTCGTGGCTTTCAGTACGCAGACGTGAAGGAAGGAGAAGTTGCCAGATCAGACCTTCCAGATATTCAAAATGACTTCCGGGTGCCTGGGTGGCTCAGTTGGTCAAGTGTCCAACTTTGGCTCAGGTCATGATCTTGTGGTCCGTGGATTCAAGCCCCACGGTAGGGTCTGTGCAGACAGCTCAGAGCCTTTAGCCTGCTGCTTCAGATTCTCTGTCTCCTTCTCTCTCTGCCCCTCCCCTGCTCACACTCTCTCTCTCTCTCTCTCTCAAAAATAAATCAACATTAGGGGCGCCTGGGTGGCTCAGTCAGTTGAGCGTCTGACTTTGGCTCAGTCTGTGATCTCACAGTTCACAGGTTTGAGCCCCACACTGGGTTCTGTGCTGACAGCTCAGAGCCTGGAGCCTGCTTCAGATCCTGTGTCTCCCTCTCTCTCTGCCCCTCCCCCCCTCACACTCTGTGTCTCTCTCTCTCTCTCTCTCAAAAAATAAGTAAATGTTAAAAAAATTATAAAAAAACTTCTTAAAAAGATAAATAAACATTAAAAAATCAAAATTACTTTCAAAAATAAATAAGCAGGAATGAAATGAAATAATAAATAAAATAAAATAAAATAAAATAAATACAAGACTTTCAGTAGAGCATCATTATCGAGAGCAAATAGACACATAAATCACACCCCTTATGCTCAGCGCTGATCTCCAAGGAGTGATCTTGAACATCCCTGTTTGTTTCAGAGAAAGGGAAGTCATGAGATCAAGCATTGCCCCACTTCTAAAGTGGAAAGTGAACGTAACTATCGTCAGTTAAATGTGTACTGTTTATTATAGCTAACCTACCTTGCCTTGCTATGTTATAAAGGTTGTGAAGTTGTGGGTGTTGTTTAATATGTGATACACACACTTAAAAGTTCATTGCAGGCCTTTATATAATCAATGTGATGTGTGTATTTTGTAGGGCCTGGAAAATAATTTTACTCTTTTGAATAATTGTGGAGATTTATAGTCACTATGGCATTGGTCTTATGGTATATTTTTTGGCTGTATTTATGATTCGTTTGTTTAGGAACCTCCAATTGTAACATTATTCCTTTTGGAAGATTTTCTACTTCTCCTTGACACCTTAAAATGTATCTTTCTTTCCTCTTTGCTTCTACAGCTTGTGTTGTTAATTTTGTATCGTAACAACATCTACCACAGCTAAAAGCTTTTATTGGGGGGTGGGGATTGTGAATGCGACATATGCTTATTTTCTTAATTTCAGAAAAGATAGCAGAGTACAAAAAAGCAAATAACGTCTCCCAGAATCACAACCTCTTAGAATATTTCCTTCTTGTCTTTTTTCTCAATCTGAGCATAAATAAGTAGTTCATGTGTAAGAGGAACAGGGGGGAGTAGAGAGCTGTGTCTGTGGCAAAACAGGGACAGGTGTGGGCTTCTGTAGGGAAGTGGTGGGGCAGCTGCCAAGGGCTGATGCTCTAGAAGGAGCGAGGAACCTTCTGAATGAGGGCTCGTCCCATGGGGACAAGTGGTCAAGCAGATGTCTTTGCCTTAGTGAGTGAGCCCTCGTCATTAAAGAAGGGCCGCATCTGAATATAATAACCTAGCTCAGCCTGAGAGCTCAGAACCTATGGAATCAAGTCTGGGTCATGTGGGGAGGGGGGGTGGGGAGGGGTTCCTGACGTGGTCCAGCCATGTCAGGCATTGCAGAGTTGTTTCACTGAAGAACAGGTCCTAGACCTGCTTCATCATCAGCCTTAGGTGCCCAGCAGGGGTGTGGTACATATTACACCGGGAAGAGGGGGAAGCGATCATGGAAATCACGTGTTAGCGGCAATGCCTGGACTTAGACATGAGCCCCATGGGAAACACCCATGGGAAACTTCTAGAAACACTTGGTATGAGTTCGCAGAGGCAGATGGGAGGAAGAACATGCAAAACTCAGGTGCCTTTTGCCTCGATGTGTTGCTTCATGACTCTAGCCAGACAGTGAGACCGCTGAGAGCACAGTCATGTCATATTTAACTTGACTCCCGTCACCTAGCTCATTGCTTGCCTGGCATATAGTAAGTGCTCGGGGCATGAAATTTTTGCTGATTAAATATCCTCTTTTAAATATCTTCTTTTTGATAATCTGATTTATGACATGGTTTCCAGGAACATGCTATGGTTAAAAATGGGACTCCCTGACCAGAAAAATGAAGTCAAGATGCTGCTCACAAACTTAGCATCAATGAAGCTTGGCATTCCCTTCCCCCAAATTCTCTGGCTCCCAGAAACCCATTACGTTCAGAAGCACTGGGATTAGAAAAATGCTGGAGTTTTCCATCAACGAATGCCCTTGAGCCCTGACACTTTTCCTCATTATTTAAATGGATCTAGGAATAGAAGAGAGACCAGAACCAACCAAGCCACCTCCTCAGATGGACAGGAGCCTGGAGACCTGGCCTTTGTTTTACTGGTGAACTGGGTGTCAGCCATGTGTCTGGCACTGTGCTGGATATCCCAGGGGTTCTAGACAAACAGATCTCAGCCCTTGTCCCTGGGGACTTTGTCACTAGCGAGAGAGATTACTGTTGCAAAACCTCTGTACCACAGAGCTGTTCAGGGCAGTGTGCAATCAGGGAGCAATAGCACAGATGAAGTGGCCAGAAGGATCTAGTGAGACCGAGACCCTGGGGGCCAGAGGCAGGAGAAGACTTGGTGAAGAAGGTGGGGAACGAGTGGGCGTGGAGGACAGGTCATCTTGAGGTTGAGAAGGAAGTCAACTAGCAGGGTTGCCCTCCAGCTCTACCCTGTCACGCTGTGTGCCCTTAGGTTAATTATGTCACCTGTCGAAGACTTAGTGTCTATAAAATAGTTCCTACCTCGCAAGGCTGTTGAGGAGTAAACGATATGCACAAGGTGCTTAACAAAGTGCCAGGCCCAAGATAAGCACTCAATAAATGTCAGCCATGGCTTTTGTTATCAAGAAGAGTGGGTGAGGGGCGCCTGGGTGGCGCAGTCGGTTGAGCGTCCGACTTCAGCCAGGTCACGATCTCGCGGTCCATGAGTTCGAGCCCCGCGTCGGGCTCTGGGCTGATGGCTCAGAGCCTGGAGCCTGTTTCCGACTCTGTGTCTCCCTCTCTCTCTGCCCCTCCCCCGTTCATGCTCTGTCTCTCTCTGTCCCAAAAATAAATAAACGTTGAAAAAAAAAATTAAAAAAAAAAAAAAAAAAGAAGAGTGGGTGAAATTTGGAGACGGCTAGGGATTGGGAGACCTGACCAAGCTTCTGGAGTAGTTCAGTTCTATTTATTTATTAAGCACCAACTATGTACCAAGCATTGTGCTTGGCTCTGGGGTAGTGGAGACAGGGGCCCTGCCCTTAAAGAACTGACAGGCAAACTGGATACAACAAATAGGCAACACTCCCCGTTGTGTTCCCCACAATAAAGCAGGGAGTGTGTAGGGTCGGAGGAGGTCATGTGGCCAAGGCTACAGGAGCCCTTTCCCAGGTGGAGGATCTCAGCTGAGATCTGGGTATGAGCAGGAATTAGCCCACGGGTAGAGGAGGGCCGGACAGGAGAAGAAAGGGAGAGTCTTGAGCAAAAGGAAGAACATTTCAATCATCTGGAGAGTTCAGTCCATTCAAGCCGCTACAAGTCAGCTCAGTGTGTCTGGATCCAATTAGATGGGGAGGGAGGGAAACCGGTCACCAGGGCTCTGAGGCCAATGGAGACCCTGAAAGGGAGGGCCATAAACTCACTGGTGCCTTCCGAGGATTACCTTAATGCCCAATGGGAGGAGACGAGGCCAGAGGAGACAGACCATGATATTTTGTGATCATCCAGGTGAGAGACTGGGGTGGCCTCAACTAGGGTGGTGGTGGAAAAGGGGACAAGGGGACACATTCCAGAATTACTTAAGAGCAAAAGTGACCGCAGCTCTTTCTGCCCCGTGGGCCCTGCCCCCGTGCTTTAATAAAGATCACCTTTTTCGCACTGAAAAAAAAAGTGAACCCTGGTCCTCGGGGATCTCCCACTTGCACCACACTTACATCAGGCACTTCGTGAAAGACAGACACGTATAGACCACGCCAGATGAGTAGCAATGGAGGTTCGCAGGACACTGGAAGGGTACAGGAGAGGGCTCAGCAAAGGCTGACAGACAGGGCCAGGCCACAGGTAGAGGCTCCTGCCAGAGGTGATAGTGGTGGCCTGGGAGCCACTGGGCAGGGTGTGGACTTAACGCTGGTCCTCGGGATCCCAGCAGGGTCACACTTGATGGTATGGGTTGTAGGAGCCTTTGGGGAGCCCCTCCCCCCCACAGAGGGAAGGTGGGAACGGAAGTGGAGTACAGAAGGAAGCAGCTGCCTGCAGGGTTCATCGGAATGGGCGGGGGTGGGGGGGCGGGGAGTGGGAGCCCAGAAAGGCAGATGTGCTGCTCTGGGCCCAGGGGAGAAAGAGGAGGAGGAGTGAGCAGGAGAAACTTCGCAGGAAGTGACTAGGCTGATGGAGGGAAGGAATCCACTGCGGCTCCGGCATGAGGGCATGAGACTGAAGCTGAGGCCCTGTCCAGACGGTGCGGCCAGAACCAGGGCACTCGGTACCCAGCACAGGGAGGTCAGTGCCACAGCTACCCTTTCCTGGGTGCCTGCTGCCGCCAGACCCAAAGCCTGCAGACGGGCAGACATCGTGACACCATTTCCTCCTCACCACCGCCACCGTCCATGCTGTTGTTCCCCACTTTACGCACGCGGCCACCGTGGTTCAAAGAGGCTAAGAAACTCACCAGGCGCGCAAGTGATGGGAAGCCGTGAATTCAACACAAACCTTGAACGCTATGTGAGGTAGGGTTGAGCATTAAGTCCATGGATGTGTATAGAGGACATGGAACAGTGCCCGGGACAGAGGGGGCATTTTCCAAGCGTTCCCCGTTATTATCATGTCGGGACACAGCATCAGGCCCTGGAGATATTGTGGTTAACAAAACGAGAGATTCCTGCCCCCGTGGACCTTAGCGTCCCGTGAGGAAGACAGACGTAAAGGAAAGATGCAAGAAAACATAACACAGATCACAGGAAGTGCCAGGAAAGAAAATGGACTCTAATGTTACAAAGTGCCCAGTTTGACCCCAAAGCCCAGGCCGCTGGACCACGAAGGGCTGAGGCATTAGTGGTCGGGGACTGGTTCTGATGCAGGACGAATCATGGTGGCACCTCCACAGCAGGGTTCCTTTACGGGAAGAAGCAGAGACAGACTAGAGCAGTGGTTTTCAAACTGTTTTAGCTGAGGAACCTTTTATTTAAACAGGAGCATAAGCACAAGCCAAATCCAATGAGCAAACAAACACAAGCTCGACTGCTCTGACTGAGGGCCGAACTGCCCCCCGCCCCGTCTGCCTTTCCATTTCCATTCTCCACAGCCCCAGAGGGGCTCCACCAAATTCCCAGCAGGAACGCCATGGGATCAGAATAGGACTTAACATTAAATGAGCACTTACCGACAGCTATCATGACTTACGCTGTCTCGTTTCATTTTCTTTTTTTTTTTTTTTAATTCTTTTTAACGTTTATTTATTATTGAGAGACAGAGCATGAGCATGGGAGGGGCAGAGGGAGGGGAAGACACAGAATCTGAAGCAGGGTCCAGGCTCTAAGCTGTCAGCGCAGAGCCCGACTCGGGGCTCGAACTCACAAACCGCGAGATCATGAGCTGAGCCGAAGTCAGATACTTAACCGGCTGAGCCACCCAGGCGCCCCTCATTTCATTTTCCCCATGACCCTATAAAGTCATCTTTTTATAATGAGGAGCCTGAGGCTTAAAGGGGTTGATAACATCAACCAATCAATGGCTGCTTGAAAGAGCTGCTTGGCGGTCACGGTCTGGCGCCTGCCCAGCTGTGTAGCCCCATGGCTGCCACCCCCTCACACGCACTCACACGTACACACCCACACATACACCCACACATACGCTGCAACCACACTTCCTTTCTTTAAATCACAGGTACCCATCTCGCATCCCCAGCCTCGGCACACGCTTTTCCATTCTTCAACCAGTATGTTAGTCTCTTATTGATTCTGCAACAAATGATCACAAACAGTGGCTTAAAACAACACAAATTGTCTCATACTTCTGAGGATCAGAAGTCTCCAAAGTGGGCCAGCAGGGCTTTGCTCCTTTTGGAGGCTCGAGGGGGAGAATCCATTTCCTTGCCTCTTCCAGCTTCTAGAGGCTTCCTTGGCTCACAGCCCCCTTCCAGCAACGCCATCACTTGACCTCTGCTTCCATCTTCACATCTCTGACTCTGACCCTCCTGCCTCCTTCTTATAAGGCCTCCTGTGATGACATTGTGCCACCCAGATAATCCAGGAGACTCACAGCTCCACTCCTTAAGAGAATCACAGGTTTCTTGCCCTGTAAGGTAACACATTCCTACGTTCTGAGGATGAGGATGTAGACATCTTTGGGGGCCATTATTCAGCCTGTCACACCTCATAACCCCACACTCATTCTTCACACCTGAGCTTCAAGAGCATGTCCTCAAGGAAACTGACAGCCCAGAGGAGACCTTCTGGAGGTGGGGGCCTCACAGCAGCCTGTGCCTCTGCGTCACAATGCTCGTCAGAGTCACAGTTTGGCGTTTGTTTGGACCTTATTTGATTAAGGCCATGACTCAAGAGTGTGGGGAGCCGCTTGGTTTTTCCATTTGTGTTTTCAACAGAGTCTGGCACACAGAAGTGGCTCGATTAACATTTGCTACATAAATGGATGAACAAATACAGGACCCTGCCCGAGGCAAGTAGCAGAGGCAGGATTTGAACTCGTGCAGCCGTTTTACAGAATCCCATCCTGTAAGCCTTGCACCCTCACAGCCTTACCTCGCGCAGGCCTGCCGCGGGGCTCAGGCGCAGGGGGCATGTGAAGTCACCTCCAGGACATCCCACCAGGTCATGTGGCTGGCGGACCAGACCACGCCTGAACACCTCCAGGGGCACCAGTCTGACGTCCAGTGATTTAGGACATGGGGTGGGAGTAGGGTAAGAGTTCCGTAAGCCCTAGCCACGTGGGACTGGGGGCTACGGAGGGACGGGCAGCCGCTGGAGAGGCAGCAGTGGGGGGGGTGGCACGAGGCAGGGGCGGAGGGGGAGCCCGTGGGCACGCAAGCGGGAGGAGGGAGAGAGAGCCCAGGGCAGCGCCTCGGGCAGGCCCACGGGGAGAGGCTGAGTGGGGGGGGGGGGCGATGCCAGCGAGGAAACGAGCTGTCAGAAACTCGGAGGCGGCGTGGGAAAGTGCAGTGTCATGGAAACCAGGGGAGCGAGCAGGTCCATCCGGGAAGAGGCGGCTGCCGGAGCATCGGCGCCGCGGGGCGGGAGCGGGAGTGGGAGGCCCAGGGCCACCTGTCCTCGCGGGGCAGGCGGGCTCGGTCGACCTTCAGCAGGGTGGTTTCAGCAGAGGGCAGGGGAGCCGGAGGCGGAGGCGGAGGCCTAGCGGCTTGCAGGGTTCCGGAGGCAGCAGCGGACCAGACCGCCCGTTTCCGGATCTGGCAGGGGGAGCGGAGGGCGGTTGCTAGGAGGGGCGGCGGCGGGACGGGAGCGCGCGTGTGGGCGCCTGGAAGCGCCTGGGAGGAAGCAGTGGAGAAGCGAGAAGGAGGGCACGTCGTGGGCGTGCACCCGGCTGGACGGGAGAGTCCGAGCATGAGTCAGCACCCGGGGCGCTCAGTCCGTGAGAGGTGGGAGCCGCCCGGGCACCGAGACCAGCTCCTGGCTCCCGCCCGGGTCAAACCGGCATCGCGCTTGGGGCGGGGGAGCCAAGCTTTTCTCCCTGCAGGTGCGAATTCAGGTTGCTTTAGAGAGGACGCTGGAGACCTGGGGCTCAGGCCCCTGAACGCAGAAGCCCAGCATAGCCTCCTGCTCAGAGGCCGAGTGCTCCCCAGGTTCTAGGAGACCTCAGAGGGCCCCACGCCCTGGGCTGGGAGCCTAGTATGAAGCCACTGGGGAGGGACTGGATGGGAGTGTGTAGTACCTCCTCCCCCACTCCTCTAAAAGGTTCTAGAACTGCTCTCCCCAGCCCAAGGGATCCGACAGCCGTATGTTGAAGACGTGAGCCCAGTTTTGCACTTTCCACTCCTTTGGCGGGCTGGTGAAGCCTATGGACGTTTTCTCAGGATAAATGCATAAAATATATCAAAATACCAACAACATCTTTCACAGAACTAGAATAAATCTAAGCACAGAAGACCTCGAATGGCCAAAAGGATCTTGAGAAAGAAGAACAAAGCTGGCAATATCACAATCCCAGATTTTAAGATATACTACAAAACTGTAGTATTCAAAATAGTATGGTACTGGCCCAAAAATAGACATATAGATCAATGGAACAGAATAGAAAGCCGAGAAATAAACCCATGCTTTTATGGTCAATTAATGTAGGACAAAGGAGGCGAGAATATACAATAGGGAAAAGATAATCTCTTCAACAAATGGTGTTGGGAAAACTGGACAGCTACATGCAAAAGAATGAAACTGGACCACTTTCTTATGCCATGCACAAAAATATATCCAAAATGGATTAAAGATCTACATGTGAGATCTGCAACCGTAAAAATCCTAGAAGAAAACACAGGCAGCGATTTCTTTGACATTGGCTGTAGCAACTTTTTCTAGATAGGTCTCCTCAGGCAAGGGAAACAAAAGCAAAAATATACTATTGGGACTACACCAAAATAGAAAGCTTTTGCATGGCAAAGGAAACCATCAACAAAATGACAAGGCAACCTACTGAATGGGGGAAGAGATTTGCAAATGATATACCCCATAAGGGGTTAAAATACGAAACATATAAAGAAATGATACAACTCAACACCAAACAACAACAACAACAACAACAACAACAAAATCTTATTAAAAATGGCCAGAAGGCCTGAATAGACATTTTTCCAACGAAGACATACAAATGGCCAACAGACGCATGAAAAGATGCGTCACTCATCATTAAGGAAACATTACTCATCATTAAGGAAATGCAAATCAGAACCACAATGAGTATCATCTCACGCCTGTCAGAATGGCTAGAATCAAAAGATAAGAAATGACAAGTGTTGGTGACAATGTCACCCTCCCCAGCTGTTGTTGGGAGCACAACTGGTGGGAATGCAAATTGGTGCAACCAATTTGGAAAACAGGGTGGAGGTTCCTCAAAACATTAAAAATAGAATTACCATATGATCCAAAGAAAATGACAACTCTAATTTGGAAAGGTATACACCCCTATTTTATTGCAGCATTATTTACAATAGCCAAGATACAGAAGCAACCTCAGTGTCCATTGATAGATGAATGGAGAAAGATGTGAGATATATAGATTAGATATAGCTACACAGATACAGATATAATGGAATATTACTCAACCACAAAAAAGAATGAGATCTTGCCATTCACAACCACAAGGATGTACCTAAGAAGGTATAACGCTAAGTGAAAAAGAGAAAGACAAATGCCATGATTTCACTCATGTGAAATTTAAGAAACAAAATAAACAACAAAAAAAGCTGAACAAGAACACAGACTCTTAAATACAGAGAACAGACTGGTGGTTGCCAGAGGGGAGGTGGGTTTGGGGGGGTGGGTAAAATGGATAAAGGCGATTGAGAGTACACTTATGATGAGTACTGAGTACTGCACAGAATTGAGTTATTATATTGTACACCTGAAACTAATATAGCACTGTTAATTATACTTCAATTAAAAAATACTCAAAATGCATAAAACACATGGGATTACAAAAGAAACCAATTACATTGAAAATCAGTTATCACACTATATTTTGAAAATCGAACTTCTACTATCACAACTAATGTGCTTCTTTATCAAATGCATTAAAGAACGAGATCTAGTGACAGGCCCTGATGTTAGAGTAGCAATAAACACAAATGACATTTGGAGACATCCCCAAAGCTCTAATGTGATATGCAAATATCTGTGATTTCTTCTGGTGACAAAGTCACAGATCCCATGACTATCATGATCACTGCCTACAGTCATAATGGAAGGAAAGTTCAGTTTTAGGTAGAACCTCATGAAAATAAAGATATCGTTTTTGCCCACTCACGTTCGTGGATCCCCTGAATTCTATCCATAACCTTTAGAATGTTAAGAGTTTCTGTCCTGTAGCAAAAGTCAAAAGCCCCAGTGCCCACAGGGGCCAGACGGGTGGCATCACGAAACAGTATGGAATGGCTGTGAACTTGGCGTCCAGGAGAATACACCCTCCTTCTAGGGGGAGCAAGACTGCTCAGCTCCTCGTCCCGCCCATCTTCACATTTTTAAGAGATACCGCAGCAAACACCAAGTTTTATGTGAGTTCTCCTAATTTTTAAATGTTAGCAAAAATATCCACACTTTAAAGGATACTTTGGGGGCCAAGTATAACATAGCTATTGGCCAGATGCATACTGGAGATGCTGAATTTTGGATCCCTGCTGCTGGGGTCCTTTGTGGGGCCGGGCCTCACCCTCCAGGTCTACAGTCTTCCATAAGAAAATAAGGGATCAGGGGCGCCTGGGTGGCTCAGTTGGTTAAGCGTCCGACTTCAGCTCAGGTCATGATCTCGCGGTCCATGAGTTCGAGCCCCGCATCGGGCTCTGTGCTGACAGCTCAGAGCCTGGAGCCTGCTTCGGATTCTGTGTCTCCCCCTCTCTGACCCTCCCCCGTTCATGCTCTCTCTCTGTCTCAAAAATAAATAAACATTAAAAAAAGAAGAAGAAAGGAAAGAAAAGAAGGGATCGTATGTACCCCACAGCTCTGGTCTAAAAGTGTACTTACTAGGCAATAACCCCAATCCACAGTAAAGTACCACATTAAAGCTAGCAATTGTCAACTGCCACCTCCCCACCCCCCCCCACCCCCAGGGACCGACAGTGTCAGAGCTATGTTTTCATGTGCACTCCTCTACCACGGGAACCCTACCACAGGAGCTGGATTGGAACCAGAAGCTCTGAGTTTCAGTCTTAGGTCTGCCACTGATCAGACTAGTGACCTTGAAAAGTCATGACTCTCTTTCAACCCCTACGGGCTCTCCTCTACAAAATGGTTTAAGGGGTTAGTGGCACATCCGATGTTGTAGGTTGCTGTCCACATGCAAGGAGTACTGGTTATTTCTGCCCAGTTTCTTTTTGTTCTCCACTACGGTCAGCTGGGTCCCTGTGAGGTGAGGGTGTAAGAAATGAGGGAAGCCGTGTTTGTCCCAAAATGTAGCATAATGGACAATATCTGTCAAATGCCTAAAGCAAGAGTATACCAACGCAAGGCAAGGCAATTGCCTGACTTATTCAAACGATAATCACTCTGGAAAGGTCCAGGGATTGGGCAATTACCTCGATTTTTTTTCCGGCGGCACCAGAATCTGGGTGTTTTGTAGATTTAAGAGGGGAAGGGAGAGAAACTGCAGACTTGAGGGATGCTGGCTGCTTTCATCTTGCACACACTGTGTTAGGCTGGCTCCCGGGGGTCTCACTCTCATTTTCACATAGAGCAAAGGGATGCTCTGAGCTGCTCAGCAGCAGGTTCTCAGGGGCTGGGCTGTGATGGGAGCTGGGAAATGAGACTGGGTAAGATTCCTGCCACCACACTGTCACATCAGAGCTTTTTTAAAAAAAAAAAAGAAGAAGAAGAAGAAGGCCCTGTGGTTCTGTGGGAGTTTTGCCTGCATTTTCCGGGTAATTGCCTTGCCTCCGCCCTCTGTGAGCTGGGCTGTGGCAGGCGCTCAGGCTGGGGGAGGTGGCCAGCGTCTGAGCCTCCTTCCCTGAAGTCAGGGGCAGGGCTGCCTGGGACCGGATAGGGGACCCGCATCCGCCTTCAGGGCAGCGGATGAGAATGAACTAGGGCCCTAGGGAAGCGGGGTCACAGGGGCACAATCCATCCCAGAGGCACAGAGGGAAACCAGGAGCCACTGTTGGCAGATGAAACTTCCACGAGCCACCCACAGGAGGCAGATCCGGTAAAGACTGAGGGCCGGTGCTCTGAAGGCAGAAAGCTGGGTTTGAGTCCCGGCTGTGCCCTTGGGTAGCTTGAACTTACGCAGGTACTTAAATCTCTCTGCAGCTCTGAGCACCTATCTGCCTCACGGTTTGTGGTGAAGATCAACACATTGATTCAGGGAAGGCATTGAGAGTGGCCGAAAGGAAAACAGAACAAAACAAAACAAAACCGTGTTTCTTCTACACTCACAGAATACTTCTGACACCCAACGGGTGGGGATTTTCCAACCGTTCGGACATCCACTGGGTGTCCTGTACAGAATTCTATTCCGACACTAACTGCCCCGAGTTAGAGTTGAGGCTCCTGTCCCACAACACTGCACCCCTCCCCCCACTTCAGATGCCACTGATAAGTCCCAGGCTGCTACCTGTACTCTGACCAACTGCCTAGAAATGGGGCTCCCCCAACCCCATCTTCGGGTTTATTTGTTATAATGGCTCAAAAAAAAAAAAAAAAAAAAAACTCAGGGAAACACCTATTTATTTACATTTACCAGTTTATTATGCAATGATGAGCCGCCAGATAAAGAGGTGCCTAGGGGCGAGCTATGGCAGAAGGAACGTGGAGTTTTCATGCCTGCTCAGTGCTCACCGCCCTCCCAGCACCCCATGTGTTCGCCAGCCCAGAAGCTCTCCAAACCCCATGCTGTAGGGATTTTTATGGAGGCTTCATCACGTAGGCATGCTCATTATTAATTAAATCTCTAGCCCCTGTCCACTCCCCAGAGGATGAAGGGTGGGACTGGAAGCTCCAAGCTTTAATCAGGCTTGGTCTTTCCGGTGACCAGCCCTGATCCAGGAGCCCACCCAGAGCTGTCTCGTCAGAGCAAAAGATATTCCTGTCACCCCGGAAATCTCAAGGGATCCAGGAACTCTGTGTAAAAATACTCCTGTAACTCCCATCACTCTACAAGGGATTTAGGAGCTCTGTGTCAGGAACCAGGGTCAAAGACCAAATATTACAACAAAAGATGCCTCCAGCACCCCTCTCCCTCTGGACGTCCTACTCTGTACCAGGAACTGAGGACAAAGACCAGATTTCTTAGTGCACCACAGTAGCCCGTGCAAAGGGCTTAACAAATGGTAGCTCTTATTATCCGAGCAGAGGCATCCCTTGCGGTCTCTAATGAGGCCCGTGGAGACATCCCTGCAAAACCTGGGAGATGCTTGTGTTCCTGGTACCCTATTTGGAACCTGGTAAACCTTTACTTGTCCGTAAAGACTCGGTTCAAGTGACACCTCCTCTGTGACGCCCCTTTCCCATGCTTATTTATAAATGCATTTTACTTATTTATTTCATGATTATCATTTTTTAATTTCTTGAAGTTTATTTATTTATTTTGAAAGAGAGAGAGAGAGACAGAGAGAGACAAAGAGCGTGGGGGAGGGGCAGAGAGACAGAGGGAGAGAGAATCCCAAGCAGCCTCTGCACTGTCAGTGAGGAGCCCAATGCGGGGCCGATCCCAGGAATGATGAGCTCACGACCTGAGCCGACATGAAGAGTCAGATGCTTAACTGAGCCACCCAGGTACCCCTATTTTTTTTTATTTTATTTTTTATTTTTTAAAATTTACATCCAAATTAGCTAGCATGTAGTGCAACAATGATTTCAGGAGTCGATTCCTTAGGGCCCCTTACCCAGTTAGCCCATCCCCCCTCCCACAACCCCTGCAGTAACCCTCAGTTTGTTCTCCATATTTACGAGTCTCGTCTATTTTGTCCCCCTCCCTGTTTTTATACTATTTTTGTTTCCCTTCCCTTATGTTCATCTGTTTTGTCTCTTAAAGTCCTCATATGAGTGAAGTCATATGATTTTTGTCTTTCTCTCACTAATTTCACTTAGCATAATACTCTCCAGTTCCATCCACATAGTTGCAAATGGCAAGATTTCATTCTTTTTGATTGCCGAGTAATACTCCATTGTATATAAATGCCACATCTTCTTTGCCTATTCATCCATCGATGGACATTTGGGCTCTTTCCATACTTTGGCTATTGCCGATAGTGCTGCTATAAACATGGGGGTGCACGTGTCCCTTCGAAACAGCACACCTGTATCCCTTGGATAAATGCCTAGTAGTGTAATTGCTGGGTCGTAGGGTAGTTGTATTTTTAGTTTTTTGGTGAACCTCCAACTGTTTTCCAGAGTGGCTGCACCAGCTTGCACTCCCACAGGTGTGCCTATTTTTACATTATTAAGCGATCACTCTATGCTAGGATCTATGCTGAGCACTCCACATATGGTCTCATGCAGAGGCAGACTCAGGTTTTGTGGGCCCTGACACTTAAGCAACTTAGGAGGCCTTTTTTTTTTTTTTAATTTTTTTTCAACGTTTTTTAATTTATTTTGGGACAGAGAGAGACAGAGCATGAACGGAGGAGGGGCAGAGAGAGAGGGAGACACAGAATCGGAAACAGGCTCCAGGCTCTGAGCCATCAGCCCAGAGCCTGACGCGGGGCTCGAACTCCCGGACCGCGAGATCGTGACCTGGCTGAAGTCGGACGCTTAACCGACTGCGCCACCCAGGCGCCCCAAGGAGGCCTTCTTTTTAAAAGGGAGTGAAAAATTATCCCCAAAAATGACCTTGTGAACAAATAGCTAGGGCTTTGGAAGGAGCCTGGGCAAGTAAGGGCCTTGACGTTCAAGCTTTGTCAGATTCACAGTAAACTCCTCTCTAGTCTCATGTAGACTCCACAGTAGTCAAGTGAAGTTGGTAAGAATTGTCCCCATAAGTATCTCCATATCCAGATGTTGACAGGGAGACTCAGAGAGAAGTCATTTGCCTAAGACGGTGCCCTTGGTCACTGTACCACACCGGCATTCCCTGCTGTCCCGGATGGGCAGGGACTGTCATCAGTCTCATCCCCTCCATTGCAGGGCTCACCCTGTGAAAACATGACACTGTAAACAGGAGTTGCCCAGCTGCCTCCACTATAATGTCAGTGTTTGCATGGGGGGAGGGGTGGTCCATAGAAGGCACTCAAAGGCATGTTGAATAAATGCACACACTCTACCTTTTTGTGCCCTTGGTCTCCACCAACTAATCTGTTTCATGCTCATGGGTTCCCAGCCCTACCTTAATGTTTTGGATAGAGTTTCTAGGGAGCAGCGTGGGGGGGGGGGAGAAAGAAAAGAAAAGAAAGAAACCTTCCTATAGGGCCTAACAGGGCTCTAGAAGAAGATAGTCAATTTATACATTCAATAACTGTTTCTTAGGTACTGTTCTAAATAAATATCCCTGCCTCCAAGAAGACTGCATACTACTGAGGAGAAATACACTGTAACGAAATAAATAATATCATAGCCTGGCAGATGCTGATAAGTGCTATGGAAAAAAATAAGGCAGGAAAGGAGATCAGGTTTGCTGGGGGAAGGAGGGTGTGTGGGAGGTCCTCATGCAGAAAGTGACACATGAGAAAGCTCTGAAGACGGTGAGAGGGGGAGTCATGTGGCCATCTGGGGAAAGGCCTTCCCAGCAGAAGGAACCACCAATGCAAAGGCCCTGAGGCAGGAGCATGCCTAATGAGTGAGAGGAATAACAAAAAGGCCTATTGTGAGTGAGGGGAAAATAGCAAGAGAGGGATCAGTAAGGTGACAGGGACCAGATGAGATAGGTACTATGGGCCATCATGAAGAATTTGGACCATACTCAAAGAGAGATGGGGGACTGACTTTTATTTTGGAAGGATCCCTCCATCTGCCAAGTTGAGAAGAAACTATAGAAGGCAAGCCTTGAACCGGGGAGACCAGTTAGAGACTATTCCAAGAATTCAGGTGGGAGATGGCTGCAATTAGGACAGGTTTGGTGGCTGTGGAAGATGAGAAGTGGTGGCCTGTTTCCGGGTGATTTTGAAGACAATGACAACAGGAGGTAGGATGTGATGGAAAGAGTGGAATAAGTCTGACTCTGAGATCTCTGGCCTAAGGAACTGGAAACGTGGGGAAGTCTAGGGGAGGCGAAGCTTTTGGGGATAAGATTAGGATGTGAGATTTGGACACGTGAAGCTTGAGATGGTTTTTGAAGTCAAGTAGGCAGCTGGATACATGAGATTTGCATCGGGGGAGACCAGGTGGAGAAATAAAATTGGGAGTTGTCCACATATGGTTGGCGTTCAAGGTCATGAGAATGAGTGAGACCACCAAGGGACTGTGGACAGAGAAGGGGGCCACGGTCTGACCTCTGGAGCTTGCCAGTGCTGGGTCAGGGAGAAGGCGCAAACCCCCAGGTCACGGGGACACCCGGAGAGCGCGGTATCCTGGAAGCCAAGGAAAGACAGTGTTTCTAGGAGGAGGGAGTGATTATCTGGACTCAGTGCGGCTGCTGAGTCTGGTAGATGAGAGGAATGATCACTGAATTAACAACATGAGGATCTTCGGTGACTTTGTCAGTAGAAGTTACTACGGAGTGGTGGGGAAGGAAGGTGGCCTGGGGTGGTCTGAGAGAGAAGCAGAGAGAGACCGTGTGGAGAGCAGGTACAGACCACTCCCAAGGAGTTTTGCTATGAAGGGGGATGAAGAAACGGACAAGAGCTGGTGGGAGAAGTGAGGTCAGGAGAAGTTTCCTGAGGATGGGGAAGTAAGGGTATGTTTCCACGGCGGTGGGAACCACATAGTAAGGAAGTGATGGTGCAGGAGAGGAACAGAGAATTCGGGAGCGAAGGGCTCCAGTGGGTAGAGGGTGACGATGGGGGCACAGTGGGAGCATTAGCCTAGGAGGGGAACACCCAGACTGGCAGACAAGAAGGATGGAGTTCTGGACCCTTATGCCACGTGAGGGAAGACAGGGAGTTGGGGTGTAGGAAGGAACTGAAGAAGGCCGGGTATGGGGTGTGGCCATGAGGCAGACAGCAGGAATGGTGAGAAGGTGATGGCTTCAGAAGATCCGGGTCCTGATGGGGCAGGAGAATTGTTGGAGATTGTGGAAGACCCTTAGCTGGTCCCCCATCCATTCTTTCCTTCCTCCATAACTATAGAGTCCTGCTGTGCACATTCCTGCCAAGGGAAAAACCCTATTTCCCAGCCTCCCTTGCAGCTAGGTATAGCTATGTGACTAAGTTCTGGCAACAGAGGATGACAGCAGTGAAGCGTGCAAGTTCCATATTGCTTGCACAGAAGGAATTTGTTTGTCCTGCACCTGTACCCTTCTCCCTTTCTGGAATGTTGACAAGCGGTGGCCTAGCTCCCAGCAACAGCAAGAGCAAAGCACGAGGCAGGGCTGCTTGGGTTTTTTTTTTTGCTTGTTTTTTGTTTTTTGTTTTTTTGTGCCTCAGACCCCTCTGGCTGTCTGGAGAAGTCAATGGATGCTTCTCAGAAGAATGTTCTTAAATTCATAGAAAAAAATCATAAGATTACAAAGGAAAACAGCTATATTGAAATACTGTTGAAATATTAAAGATTCGGCCTAATAGTACATATTACTAACTACCCTGCTTTCAAAGTAATGGCAATCAGTATAAGTGGGATTTCCCAACATCTACAACAACTAAGTGTGATACAAAAATATCTGTGGTTTCTGTCAGAGACGAGGTCGCAGGTACCACCAACACTCCTGTGTTTGTGGCCTGATGTCATGATGGAAAGAAATGCTAATTTTCAGGTACACCACGGTGGAAATCAAGAAGTGATGTTTTCTCATGCAAGTTCAGACAGCCCCCGAATTCTGGCCAGCCCTGTTTGGAGCCCAGGTTTAGAATATCAGTCTCTGGGGATGGTAGAACCACAAGCCTGAAAACTCGCCTTCAGGAATGACTGCTTGAGGCCGAGCCACGCCGGGGAGGTGTGGGGGGGGGGGGGCGCTGGCTGCTCTTTGAGGTAAAGTCCTGCCTCATTTACACAATCGTCTGTTGGGGGCTTTTTGTTACAGCAACTTAACCTGCACCCTAACAGAGAGGCGGAGGGTGACTAAACAATTTTCAATGCACAGCTGCATGAGTCAGTCGATTGCCTTGTCCCAGAGCAACCTGAAACCCAGCTGAGGGCCTCCGGACTCCCCGGCCTGGGAACGCAGCGAGTCCTTTTCATTTCGCCATGCACCTCCTCAAGCCCAGACGTGGGCTGCCTCACGTCCCACCCCCATCTGGGCCTCAGCAAAGTCCACCTGTTTCCTGTTCTTGGCCTGGACAGGCTGTGCCCTGGCCTCACCCGCCGTGACTGGCTGACAAAAGAGCAGCTGTCGCTCGCTCCCCCCCACCTCCTCCACCCCCTCCCTCCCTCCCAGGCAGGGACACACCCCGCCAGACCTCGGCAGATCCCTGACTACAGTTAGCAGGAATGTGGGCGGAGGACTCGGGTTGGTTGGGGCTGGGACTGCTGGCAGGACCTCAGGACTCCGAGAGGGTCTGAACTGGGGCTGACTGTGCAGCTGGAGCAGCAGAAATGCCCTTAAAAAGGGAAAGGAGAGAGATGCCAAGGAGAGAGCCGATGCCTGTGCCAGGAGCTTAGAAATCTCAAGAGGTGGGCAGAGGGAACGAAGTCAACAATCATAATGGCAGGGGCTATCATCGATTGAACACCTACTAACGGTCAGGACTGTTCTGGTGCTTTCCACAAGTGGCCTCTTTTAACCCTCACAAGTATTTACTGCACTTTACATCTGGGCAAACTGAGGCTCAGAGAGGTTGAGGTGCCTGCCCGGGGTCACAGAGCCAGTGGGCTACTGAGGGTTCAAACCTCCTGTTAATAAGAAGGACTGGAGCTAAGCATGAAGTGTCTCTTCCCTGGGAAAAAAGGAGGACCAGCCTTCACTTTAGAAATTCCTGCTGTTCTGGGTAAATGTGTGGGCTTCACAGGAAAACGGCAAGGCTGGCATCTCCAGGGAAACTGCTCTGTGTCCCCGGGGTGGTATCGGACACCACGTGATAGCCGTGCTGAGCTGTGGGATGATGATAGAACCAGAGCCAGGAGCCCCGGGCCAGGCCACTACCAGGGCTGGTCAGCCTGACCATCCTTGCCCTGGCACAGCACAGGCTAGACACGACTCTGTCCTGGCAAAAGGCCACAGCGATGGCCTGCGGAGTTCCAAGAGCCCTGAGGCAAGGAACGAGATGGTCCCAGACTCTGTGAGAGGCCCTGATTTCTGGGGAAGGGTGAAGCTAAAGGAGCGCCCGCACAAAGAGCTGCACTGTGGGGTCAGACAGACCCAATGTGTCCCAGATGTGTGGACGCATCTTTCCGCACCTGCAAGGGACAGTCACCGTCCCGGCAGCATTGGTGTCAGCTGGATGACTCCATCATAAAGGGACAGTGAGGAGAGCACGGGGCACACCGTGTCCTCTACGTGGCCGCCCTCATCACTGCGTGGAGAAGGCCAGAACAAGGTGCAGCAGCCGTGAGTCCTGAGAAACAGGTGAAGGCTCAGGGGGAGGTGGGCAAGGTGACCCCCGCAGAACGGACCGCCTGGCTCCCTGAGCGGCAGACAAGGAAACTGTGACATCCATGTGCTCCCCACAGTCGCAGAGAGCACATGGGACTGCATGTGAGGGGGATCTGCCGCCCCTCGGTGCTCAGGGAAGGCTTCCCGAAGGAGATCGCGTCGGAGCCAAGCGCAAGGGCTCAGCCAGGCAAACGTGGGAAGTACCTTGGGGTGAAGCACAGAATGACGCAAGAAGGTTATTAGAGGGAGCTTGGCATCGCTTTAAAGATCTGCAAGGAATTCAGCGAGCAAGCCAGTAAGGGAGGCAGTAGGAAGGCGAGCAGGAACCAGGTCAATGGGGAACCACTAAAGGGCCTTACAAAGATGGAAACTTGACTGAGCTGGTATTTTAGAACCACCTTCTGGCTGTAGTGTGAAGAATGGATGGGAGGACAAGACAGGAGTCAGAGCTCGGAGTCTGCTGCAGAAATCCAGGTGCCAGGTGGTAGGGGCTGGAACCAAGGTCACAGCCATGAGGGTAGAGACTAGGAAGTGCAGGTGAGCCAGGGTGGTTGAGAGGATGTGGGATCAAGGAGAGGAAGGAGAGAAAATGACTCCCAGGATTCTGTCCTGGGCTTCTGGGTAGATGGATGGTGGGGTTAGTCTCAGGGATCCAGAAGGAGAACAGGATTGGACAGAAGGGAAACGATGATCCCATTTGGGACTTTAGTTTAAGGTACCTGTGGGGCCTCCAAGTAGAGGCAATCCAGAAGACAGATGTACACAAGAGTCTGGGGCTCAGAAGACCACTTGGGGCCTAAGGAGGCACATAGGTGGGGCTGGACATCTATGCTGGGAGGCTCAACAGAAAGGGGAGACCCTGGGGGGAAAGAACAGGCAGAAAGGAAGGCATGTTCGTGTCCAGCTCAGGTGACATAAAGATACACTTGGGACACTAAAAGTGGTTCCATGCAGCTGGGACAGGTTAGGATGGGCAAGAATGTTCCAGAATGATGGCACGCTGAAGAGCTATATGCAGGGGGGACTATAAGCCATGTTAAAGAATGTGGGCTTGGGGCGCCTGGGTGGCGCAGTCGGTTAAGCGTCCGACTTCAGCCAGGTCACGATCTCGCGGTCCGTGAGTTCGAGCCCCGCGTCGGGCTCTGTGCTGACAGCTCAGAGCCTGGAGCCTGTTTCGGATTCTGTGTCTCCCTCTCTCTCTGCCCCTCCCTCGTTCATGCTCTGTCTCTCTCTGTCTCAAAAATAAATAAAACGTTAAAAAAAAAATAAAAAAAAAATTAAAAAAATAAATAGGGGCGCCTGGGTGGCGCAGTCGGTTAAGCGTCCGACTTCAGCCAGGTCATGATCTCGCGGTCCGTGAGTTCGAGCCCCACGTCAGGCTCTGGGCTGATGGCTCGGAGCCTGGAGCCTGTTTCTGATTCTGTGTCTCCCTCTCTCTCTGCCCCTCCCCCGTTCATGCTCTGTCTCTCTCTGTCCCAAAAATAAATAAAAACGTTGAAAAAAAAAATTTAAAAAAAAAATAAATAAATAAAATAAAGAATGTGGGCTTTATCCTGAGGGCAATGGGGGAACCACTGAAATGTTTTCAGCAGGGCAGTGCCTTGATTATGGACTTTCTGATCATCTCACCAGCTTTCATAAGACCACGGTGGCAGAACCTGCTATTGTTCTCCAACATCCGCTTTTCCTTTCTTTCATAATAATGGAGTTTTAAGTGGGAACATGGTTGCCCAGCTAAGGACTATGTTTCTTGGCCTCCCTTGCAGCTAGATGTGGTCATGCGACTGAGTTCTTGGCGATGGGGTACAAACAGAAGTGATTTCTGTCCTCTTGATTAGGTGAGTGCTCGCCTGTCTCCCTTTCCCTCTTCTGGTCAGCTGGCAGATCCCAAGAACTAAAGCAACTCGGAGCCAGAGGTCTATGCAAGGAGAATGGTAGAGTCTCCCCTAAAAGGTCTCACTGACCTGCAGGCAAATAAACTCCTATTTTGTCCATGCCACTGCACTGGCCTAGATCCTGCTATCGAAAAGAGCAGTGATGGGGCACCTGGGTGGCTCAGTCAGTTAAGCAACTGACTTCGGCTCAGGTCATGATCTCACGGTTTGTGGGTTCGAGCCCCGCGTCGGGCTCTGTGCTTACAGCTAAGAGCCTGGTGCCTGCTTCAGATGCCGTGTCTCCTTTTCTCTCTGCCCGCCCACCCCCCCCCCCGTTCTCTGTCTCTGTCTCTCAAAAATAAATAAATATTAAAAAATTTTTTTCTTCTAATTTTTTTTAATGTTTATTTATTTTTGAGACAGAGAGACAGAGCATGAACGGGGGAGGGGCAGAGAGAGAGGGAGACACGGAATCGGAAGCAGGCTCCAGGCTCTGAGCTGTCAACACAGAGCCCAACACGGGGCTCGAACTCATGGACCGTGAGATCATGACCTGAGCTGAAGTCAGACGCTTAACCGACTGAGCCACCCAGGCAAACCCCCCAAAAAAATTTTTTTTAAAGAAAGAAAAGAACAGTGGCAACAGAGCCCAGTGGGCTTCTGACTGCACGGGTTCTGCATGCTTTTCTGGTGTCCCAGGAAGTCTTGGAGGGTCCTGTCCTCACAGTGGGTAAGGCCGTTGTGGCGACCTAAGGTCAGAGAGATGGGCAGAAATAAACAAATACAGTCTTCTAACGTCCTGTAGGTACTGATATGCCAGATACAACCACACGGAATCTTCATAATGGCCCTTTGAGATGGATAACGGACTGCTGCTTACCCATCTGCTAGCTTCCTTGTGGAATCCCACCTTCTCCCTGATGGGGAGCCAAGTCTAAAGCAACTGGAACCGGGGTGGCTGGGGCAGCAGAACACCCACAGAAACCTGGAACTGGGACCCAGAGCTGTGGCCGTTCAGCTCATTCATCCGGCAGCCAGCTGTGGAGCTCCGATGTGTGCCAAGCTCCGAGCGAAGCATTAGGAGTACAGAGGTGAGCGAGCCGACTAGCGCCTACCCTCCGGGAGCTCCCTGTCTATGTGGGGGAAGCTTAGGCTAAACAGAGAATCACGCAGGTGATGGGTAATTCCAGAGAGACGAAAGGAAGGAAGGAAAAGACTACTGGGCCAAAGTCATCGTCAAGTTTCAAGCTGGGGATATGGAGCCCGGTATGGAACCGAGACGGGCCCTGGACCTCTGAGAGTTTGAGGAGAGCAAAAAGGAATTGGCTCCCCCAACAGAGGGCTTTAGGAGTCCTGTCAGCACAAGGGGGACGTCTGCATGTTTACTATGATGCACTTGGACCACGCGTGCCATGACTATGCATGGCACCATTGCCCAGAGAAGTCCTAAAAATTGGACTCAAAGACTTCCTCACAGATCCTTACTTTTACCCCAAGATGATTATTTTCAAAACGTGATTTAAAAAGAAAGAGCTGTGGGGCGCCTGGGTGGCTCAGTCAGTTAAGTGTCTGACTTCAGCTCAGGTCATGATCTCACGGTTCCTGAGTTTGAGCGCCCTGTTGGGCTCTGGGCTGACAGCTCAGAGCCTGGAGCCTGCTTCGGATTCTGTCTCCCTCTCTCTCTGCCCCTCCCCTGCTCATGCTCTGTCTCTCTCTGTCTCAAAAATAAATAAAAACATTTTTAAAACTTTTCAAAAAAATAAAAAGAAAGAGCTGTGGGGCACCTGGCTGGCTCAGTCAGTTAAGCATCTGACTTCAGCTCAGGTCATGATCTCACGGTCCGTGAGTTCGAGCCCCGCGTCGGGCTCTGGGCTGACGGCTCAGAGCCTGGAGCCTGCTTCCGATTCTGGGTCTCCCTCTCTCTCTGCCCCTCCCCTGCTCATGCTCGGTCTCTCTCTGTCTCAAAAATAAATAAAAACATTTTTAAAACTTTTCAAAAAAATAAAAAGAAAGAGCTGTGGGGCTCCTGGCTGGCTCAGTCATTTGAGCATCTGACTTCCGCTCAGGTCATGGTCTCTTGGTTCGTGGGTTCAAGCCCCATGTTTGGCTTTATGCTGGCAGCTCAGAGCCTGCTTCAGATTCTCTCTCTCTCCCTCTCTCTGTCCCTCCCCGACTCACACGTTCTTTCTCTCTCTCAAAAATAAACATACATTAAAAAACAGAACAAGCTCCTACTTTAGCTATTAACAAAACAACTCCATCATGTTCTTACTGAAAATGTAGCTTTTTATGAGCGAAGAACTTCAGACCCCACTTGTGGAGAGATTAAAAGAGCCCGACTCCTTTCTCTTTGTGCCTGTCCATGCAGCACAACAGGCCTTAGAAGTTTCTGGAGACTGGTCTGCTTTATCATTTGGAGATGGATTTGTCTGGGAGCCTCCCACTGATAACCTGAATCCTGAGGCCTGGCACATTATCATTTCTCCGGGTTACAGTACTTGTTTTTGCGGCTCTCCGATTTAACAAAGGAGTAAGTAAGGTAGTGGTAATATTTTATGGAAGAATTAGTAGTTTAAATGTTACACAAGCAAAACTCTGACCAGCCAGCAGTTCAGGAGTGAGCAGCTAGCTAGCTGCGGGGGACTTCTTATGAATAGCAATGTTGAAATTGAACTGTAATTGGCATACAATATTATGTAAGTTTCGGGGGTACCACACAGCGATTCGGTACTTTCATACACTATGAAATGCTCACCTCCATCACTCTAGTTACCCTCTGTCACTCTGCGAAGTTAGTACGATGCGATTGTCAGCCCAGCCTTTGGGTTTGAATCCCTGTACAGGTATCAGCTTCTGCCCAGTCTGGATAGTCATGGGAAGCTGGAGGGCCGCAGGTAAGGCTCCCCTAGTGGTTTCTTTGTGGGCAGTGGTGCCACTTTTCTCTTCCATGGAAATGTGGGCCTCGGGTGGGGGAGAGGGAAGAGGCACACCCGGAGCACGTAGGTTTTGAGTTAGGCGTCTAGGGTGTGGGTGGTGTCAGTGAGGCCAGTGAGGGAGCAGTCAGGTGGCCGGTGAGGGGACAGTAGCTGTGGGAGTGACATAGAATGAGATCCATTTGGGAGCGCGTCGAGAAATAGTCTATACTCCGTACAGGGTCACTGGAAGCAGGCCCAGCCTTCAGGCCCGAGGTCCGGCTCCCTTCTGGTCAGGAAGAAGGGGCTGATAGCTCTCAGATGGGAGCCGGTCCCCAGCCTGTCTGATTCCTTCCCTCTAGGAAACTCTCAGGCCGACACCACCCCTAAGGGGCTCAGCAGCCAACTGAGTCTCCAACTCAGTCTGCCCAGCAGCTGTTCTGCCCCCAGGACAGGAAACTGTGATTTCCTTCCAGCAGCAGCGCTGGGAAAGGAGAACCGCCCGTGCACACACGCACACACGCACACCCACACAGGTGCACACGTGCACCCAGGAAACTTAGTTGAGGATAATCAATTCTAGTCACCTGCTTTTAAGGTTGAAAGCAGGGACATAACAGCTCCTCAATACATGTTTATCAACTGCATGATCAAGTGCCAGCTGAATGGAGGCAATGGCCATTACCCCCCTAGTTAAAGGAAAGGGAGGAGAGAATCCAAGGGGAGAAAAAGGAGGGAGGAGGGAAAGATGGGGTGGCAATGAAATGAGATCAATGAGATCATTGAGAGATCAATTGAGAATGAGAGGAAGGAGGAAGCCCACAGAGCTTTGCTCCTGCTTCGGTCACTCCGCACTGGCCTCCTTTGTCACGCCTGAACACCTGCCACATGCACACGCTTTCCTTCCCTCACTGACTTTGACTTTCACTACAAACCTAGGAGTATGATAAGCCCTACTTGTAGATGGAGTAGACGAGTTTATTTTTTTTTTATTTTTTTTTTAATTTTTTTTTTCAACGTTTTTATTTATTTTTGGGACAGACAGAGACAGAGCATGAGCGGGGGAGGGGCAGAGAGAGAGGGAGACACAGAATCGGAAACAGGCTCCAGGCTCCGAGCCATCAGCCCAGAGCCTGACGCGGGGCTCGAACTCCCGGACCGCGAGATCGTGACCTGGCTGAAGTCGGACGCTTAACCGACTGCGCCACCCAGGCGCCCCTAGACGAGTTTAAATTAAGGGGACAAGGCTACACCATGGATCCAGAACTGGAGCCAGTTCTGCTGGGCCGCAGGGCCCTTGCTGGCTGCCCCGCCCCTCCACAGGCGGCCCTCGCTGGCTTTGTTCCATGTGAGTGCCTTCCTGGAGCCCATCCTGGTATCTCACCTGGATCTGAAACTCCTAATGCCTGTCATGGTGTCTATGCCTGGGTAAATGTGCCGTGAATGACAGAAGAGAGGGTGTGGGTGCCGGTGGTGAGGGCAGAGCCCCTGCACTGTTACCAAGATGGGCAGGGAAGGAAAGGAAAGCAGAGGTGACCCAGACAGGAACTCCAGTGCCAAGGAACCATTCCTCGGGGACGACCAGGCTGGGTGGGAAAGACCGTGTGAGTACGCTTGCCCTGCTCAGCTCTCACACAGGCTGCATTAAAGTGAAGCACAGTGAGGATATGGGAGAGGGGGTGCAGTTGAGTCGGGGCCAGCCTGGGTGCCAGCCCCAGCTACGGGGCAGTTGCATTCTATCCTGCGGCCCTACGCCTCTCTCCAGCTGACCGCCCCCAGGAATCACTTGGGGAATTTTGAAAACAACCATAGCTTGGGCCCCACCGCCCAGAGGTTCTGTGTTCATTGATCTGGGATGGGTCCTGGGCAGAATTTACTAGAAGTCCCCCAGGTGGCTCTAAGATGCAGCTCACATCGTGAATCTCCGCAGAACCACTGCGGACCCAACCTACCACTTGAGGGAGAAAGGAGGAGAAAACTAACATTTCTCAAGCCCCTATTATGCATCGCCCACTGCCTCACGGGGTATCCTCAGGCCCACACTACAGGTGACTAACTGACTTGCTGGGACATTAAGGGACTCAACAGTTGTCACTCTGGAGTTGTCACGACTAAGGGGCAGAAGTGCGAAGGGAATTCAGACCTGAATTCAAAACCCAGCTTTCTTCATCCAACACACAAAAGCCTGCCCATGTGGGACGAGGCAAGACTGGGATTGCCCTGGCTTCCTTATCGCCCTGGTCCACTCTCCTGTGAGAGGCACAGTCCCCTCCTCGGCCAGGGAGGTCAGTGAGAGCTCTTGCCATTAATGACAAAGCTCCATCTGTACAGTTCTAAGCGTCCACAGGGTTTTCCCACCCCTTATCCCATTTGGGCTTCCCACCTGCACCATGAGGTGAGCCTGAAGGAATGATCGTGAAGTCCATGTCACCGGGGATGGAACTAGAGCACGGAGAAGCTCAGTGGTTTGCCCCAGGTCACAGAGCTAATTACTTGGCCCAGGGGAGCCGCGAATCCAGTTCTAAGACCAGCACTTTTTTTTCTGCCTCCTTCTTGAATCAGAGTTGGACAATCTAGTATTGCTAAAGGAAGCCATAATTGGTGACAGAACAAGCCACCCAGCTTAGCCCAGTCAGGGACAGAGCTGCTCTTTAATGGCATAGAGCACTTAGAAAAATGCCAACATGCAAGTGTCTACAAAAGTGTTGGTTACGATTATTATTATTATGTTGCACAAAAGTGTTGTATGCCTTGCTGAGTCAAAAATCAAGAAATCAAGAGGGAATTGGAGAACCGTCTCTCAGTTTTGAAATAACCCTCTCTAGCAACTGTCACTGGGCCAGGAAAAGCAGGACCCCAGTGGCATGATCTCAGTGCCTTCCTGCCTGACAGAGAATGTGTTCTCTGACCTTTGGCATGTCCTATGACCTTGGCAAGGTGAGTCTGTCCTGTTGGAAGTGAGACCATTGGGTGGGCCAGGTGTGAGACAGCACATGACTCAGAGGATATCTCCTGCTCGCCACAGGTCCTGGGGACTTTTGACTCGCCTGTCTTGGTCCAATGGGATTGCTAAGAAGCCTGAGAAAAAGGAAAAGAGAGAAGAACTAGAAAGCCGGGAGATGGATTCCCAGAATATCAGAGGCAGTTCCCAGGACTACTTCTCCCTGGGACAGTGTGAGGAGACGCCACAGGCTGCTGCTTGTCCTCAGCTGACCCAGCCAGCGCTGGTCCAAACTCCAGGAGAGGCCACAGTCACACAGTTGGCCCCTAACATAGCCCTAACCCTAGGCATGGCCGCATGGACCCTCGGAGAGCAGGAGAGGAGAGACGGGAACCGGAGGGCAGGAGGAGGGTCTAGGCCACCAAGGGGCCCAGACTCCCAGCTGAAGCTGTGCCACTTCTGGAAGGTTGTAGGGCCTCACACAGCCTTGAGATGCTCTGCACGGCATCTCTCTGACTTAAACTGGTTGAAGATTTTTTTGGCTGGCTTGTATTTTCCCAGTAAGAATGAGTATGTCCCTGGAGGGAATTGAATCCAACCACTGAATTCGTTTAATAAACACTGATTGAGGGATTACGACTATGAGCTTGCTCAGGGTAAAGGGTACAGAGTTAGAAACACTCCACCTTTGCACCAAGACCAGGCTCTCTACCTTCCCTTGCTCTCTTTTCATCTTCTCCTTGTGTACCCCACCCCACCTCCCACTGAAGATGTTGCACTCCTGCCTGCCTTGATGCATTTGCACGTGCTATTCCAGCTGCTTAGATGCTCTTCCCTCCCTGCCCCCACTTCCAAAGGTGCCCAGGCTTCAAGATTAAGCATCGTGAATCATTCATGTTTACTGGGTTCCAAACCACGGCTGCTGGACTCCATACCCGTGTCATTACCAAACAGTCTCCGACATCACCCAGGAAGTGAAAGGTTCACTGCACCCCCAAGATGCAATTAATTAATGGGCTCAAAAACAGAGTTCCCTTGGGGCACCTGGATGGATCAGTCGGTTAAGCGTCCGACTCTTGGTTTCAGCTCAGGTCATGATCCCACAGTTTGGGAGATCGAGCCCTGTGTCAGGCTCTATGCTAACAGCATGGAGCCTTCTTGTGATTCTCTCTCTCTCTCCGCCTCTCCCCCACTTGCTCTCGCTCTCTGTCTCAAAACAAATACATGAACATTAAAAACAACATGGGGCGCCTGGGTGGCGCAGTCGGTTAAGCGTCCGACTTTAGCCAGGTCACGATCTCGCGGTCCGGGAGTTCGAGCCCCGCGTCGGGCTCTGTGCTGATGGCTCAGAGCCTGGAGCCTGTTTCCGATTCTGTGTCTCCCTCTCTCTCTGCCCCTCCCCCGTTCATGCTCTGTCTCTCTCTGTCCCAAAAATAAATAAACGTTGAAAAAAAAAATTAAAAAAAAAAAAAAGGAATAAAAACAACAGCAACAGAGTTCCATCATTGTCCATATCTCATTTCAGTGTAGCTACTGTCCTGACTGTTGTTCTGTGTAGGAACTTCTCCAGGGTAGGGGTTCTGTTTGATCTTTGGATGTCCAGGGGTTAGCAGAGCGCCTGGTACACACAGCATAACAAATGTTGACTCATATTGAATAAATGTTGAGTGAACAAATAAATAGGCAAATAACAATATACTAGACAGACTGACAAATACTAGAAGGGGGATCCAAACAACAAAGGAGTTTGGAGCAGGAAGTGGTCGCATCTGGGTGGGGAATCAGGAAAGCTTTTCGGAGGAAAGGGGAAGTGGCATTGGGTTTGAACCTTGGGCCCGGTTGGGTTTTAGCACTCAGCGTGGGGAGGAGGGAGAGAGGATGTCAGCCAAGGGAAGAGCATAGGCCTCCCTAGGAGCTTAAATACAGGGTATGCTCACAGCTATGCATTCGGAGGACACAACAGCATACTGAGAAGCAGTGGGAGAAGAGGGTAAGTGCAGCACACTGGCGTTCCCCCAAAAGATATTGACAACCCCCAGTACTTGTGAATGGGGGCTCATTTGGAAATAGGGTCTTTGCAGATGATCAAGTTATCGAGGTCATTAGGGTGGGCTCTGATCCAAAAAGATTGCTTATAACGGGGAAATATGGGCAGAGCGAGACCTGTGCACAGAAGAACACCATACGAAGAGGAAGGTGGAGATTGGAACGATTGTGTCTGCAGGCCAAAGAACACCGAAGGTTGCCAACACACCATCAGAAGCTAGGTGAAAAGGCATGGAACAGATTCTCCCTTGCAGCCCCCAGAAGGAACCCCCCTGTCCACACCTTGATCTTAGACTTCAGTCTCTAGAACTGTAAGAGAATAAATTTGTGTTGTTTAAACCACACCCCCCCACCCCCAGTTTGTGGTGCTCTGTTGTGGCAGCCCCAGGAAGCTCACACAGCGTGAGGGGCTCTCCACTGGCCAGCTGTGGGCTTGCCAACAGGGATTCAGCGAAGGCTTCTGGGCAGGAATGATCCCAGTCAGATATTTGTCCCTCTTTGCTACCCAACAACAGGAGAGGATTCTCTGGGTGGAAAGGTCGCGGTAGCCAGCCTCGAAATAGAGTCAGGCTGACGGAAAGTGTTCCATCCATACTAATGGATTGCATGGCACGGGCCCAGCTCTCCCCCAGGTACGGTGAGTAGATGCTATGGTGCCTGCACCACACTGCTCACAGCGCAGCTAAGGGGCAAGATAAACAAGCAGGGACAGCGGTGAACGGTGCACAGCCCAAGTGTGAGCCCAAGCTCTCTGTGATCCGACATTGCCAGGATGAGCCGTGCATGGGCGCGCCTGGGACAGCGCCAGACCTCCTCCCCGCTCTGTGGGACTAGGGTGGCTTATCAGCTCGGGTGGTTTGGGTTTCGAACTATAAAATACAATTCCAACTTGAGCAAAAAGAGAATTTATTTGGCACATATAATCAGTGTGTGAATAGAGGTTGAATCAATGGAGATGAACTGCCAAATAACTATAGGCAAGTCAGAAGGCGACAAATACTAAAAGAAAGGTCTGAGCAAAATGCTAAAAGGCAGGAATTGGTCACATCTGGTTGTGCGGGGATCCAGAACCAGATCCTGAAGGAAGTTCATGAATAAGAAGGAATGGCTGCACTCAGGAAGGACAAGACTGGGCGCTCTGGGGGCAGACTGGGAACCCTGGAGGTCTCTAGAGGGTGGCCCACGAAGTGGCAGCTTTAACTCTCCCCTGGACTCGAATTTTCAGGGAAAGAGCTGGATTGGCTTACTTTGGGCCGTGGGCCCAACTGTGGGGGGTGGGGGGAGCGCGTGGCCTGTGATTTGGAACTCGGGTGGAAGGGACTAATTCCTCAAAGGAAAAGTAGAGGAGACCACTCTCACCAGCACGCAGTAGAACAAGGCAGGCAAACAATCGCCTGGGCAAGCAAAACAACAGACCCCCTGTGCAGAGGAGAAGAGGAGGGTCTGAAATTCGGAAGGCTAAACGACAAAGAAAAGAGTTGGAATGAATCATGAATGAGACAGAGGGAGGAGACATCCCTGACCAGAACCCAACGTGAGTGCAGGAGTAGTGGGCACCTATGGTTCATGGCCAGGAAGCCACACCCCACGCCCCTTCCCTACTGAAATCTTTCTCTGCTCCTTCCCCGCCCCACCTGCATCTCCGTGGCTCCCACGGAAGCCACTCTGACATCATGTCCTAATGGATTAATCCGAGGGTGGCACGGGGACCCAGCTTGGGCCAACCCTGGTACATTCTCAGCCCTCGGTGCAAAACTTTTCCCTAGTACGTCCTTAAGTGAGTTTGAATTACATTTCTATTCTTGTGGTTGTCTAAATGTGGGGTCCTAGCTAACGTACAGTTCGTGCCCTCGGGGAGCTTACAAAGCAAGAGTGACAACTACAAACACAGCTCGAATATAAGATGAATATACTTATATATTGAGCCCAGTATATATGAGTATACTTGAGCCGAGCCTGGCATGCGATGTGAAACAAATGAAGTTTGGACTTCATTCTTAGACGTGGGGAGAATTGGAGAGCCAGGGAGCGAGCTGTGTTTTATGAAAGCACATGGTGGTGATGGGAACAGTGGTGGGGAGTCTGGTGATCGGGCCTCCTCAGGAAGACAACGCCCCGAGGTAGTGCAAGCCCAGGGGACAAAGGTCTCAACAACCGGAGAGCAGACACCATGGGTGGTCTATATGGGGACGTGCAGGTCAGAGCCAGCAGCTTCCACACTGGGTCATCAGTCCAAAGGGTGGATGGAGCTTGTCGAGGAGCGGAGGCCCAAAGGGGAGGCTGGAGGGGGAGGAGAGCCCGGAAGGAGGGGGAGGCCGAAAGCAAGGAATGGCAGAGCTGGCCAATAGGAAGCCAGCAGAAACCATGCTGGAGCCACAGTGGACCCCCACTGGCTCTTCAAGCATCACAGACAGAACTTGCAGGAGGGCCCCCTCCCCCCCTCCACTTAGAAGGGCCTGAATGGAAATTGCAGAGCAAACGGCCAGGGGCTCTTTTCATAGTTCAGGCAAGAGTGCATAAGGACCTAGGGCAGTGGTGGTGGGGATACAGGGGAGGAGATAGCCCAGGAGCATTTTTAATTTAAATTTTCATAAAAAATTCATGCTCATAGTTAAAAAGAAACTATTAAAGTATTAGAGGACACTACGAATGAGCATTGTTATTATTCTGAAATTAGGAAAGACTTTCCAAGCCTCATATGAGAGGAAGCCCAGCTCTCATCAAGGAAATGGTCAATAAATATGATTACACGAAGAGTTAAATCCCTCAGTAATAAAGAAAAATCGACACATACGCACGGGAAGGGGGAGCAAAAGATCGGGGAAAATATTGACACCATATTTGACAGTCAAAGGTGCTAATTGTTACATTCCGAGAAGGGTTTGTAAAATTTGATAAAAAAAAAAAAAAAACTGTATGGAAAAAGTGGATAAAGAACATGCATGGATAATTTGCAAGAGAAAAAAACAAATGCCCGATAAACAGATGAAAAGATGGTCAACCTCACTAACAGTCAAAGGCTTGGAATCAACACAAGCAGCCTCCCGAAGGCTGAGTCTCAATGGGTGGGTAGGATTTCTAGCACTGGGAGCACGTTTAGTGAGGCAGGGCGAGGCCAGCCTGGGGACACCCTGGAAACTCGGGCCAAATTCCAGATTGATGGGGTTTGGAAATAGGAACCTGTGAAGGTTTCTGAGCAAAAGAATAACAATGAGGAAGTGGCACTCTAAGAAAACTTGTCAAGGCCAGGCAGAAGGGACAGGAAGCTTGGTGGATTTTAGGGGCTGTTTATTTAGCAAACATTTCCTGGGAACCAAGTATATACCAGGTATGAGGTGTCGACACAGAGATAAAGAAAAGAACAAAGATCTGGGAGAAGGATCAAGAAAGTCTTCTTAAAGGAGCTGGGTCTTGAGGGATAAATAGGAACTTGGCCGCCAAACTCTCCACTGCTGGGAAATGCCCTTATTTAGCTTTAGAAACACGTGTGAAAAAGACAAGCGATGCACAGGGATGTACAGTAAGAGTAACTCTCCAGCGCAGTTTGGTCCCAAGCACTATGAGTCCCATGCTTCTTGTTCTGATTTAAAAAAAAAAAAAAAAAAATGCAAAAGGAGGAAGACAAAGTTTCTCTGTCCCAGAGTGTCTTCACCACTACCTACTGCCAGTGCATCCCTTTTGCCATGGAGGCTGAGAGCCCGAAAATTACAGAACCCAGAATCCTTCACTGGCAAGGATCGGGGTTCGAGTGCAGTCCTTGGAGGTGCCTGTGTAAGACTTGGAAGAGAAGGAAGGAAGAGAAGAGGGGAACACGAGAATGTAGAGTGGCCTCTAGGAATGCGCGTGAACATCTCCCGCTGTGGTCTGCAGCGACCTGTGATCATCCCTGCGGCTCGTTTTACGTTTGCTCCTCCAGCCTTTTCAGCAGTTGTGTAACCACTTAATTCCACGTGTAGAGCTCCTTCCTGCTGGAAATACCTAGAGTGGTGTCTGTCTTCCTGCCTGAACCATAATTAAACACTTTTTTTTTCTTTTTTCAGAAAAGAAAAACGTTCCCAGAAATCCACCATCAGACTTTTACTCACATCTAAGGGGCTAGTGCTGGTTTCAGACCCCAGCTAATTGGCGAAGATAAATGGGATTACCGTAACAGGTTTAACCCAGCCACATTCACGCTCCCCACCCACTAGGGTTGGGCATATTGCTGCCTCACACTTGAACAAAGAGGTAAATGGCTATGGTGCTGACACCCATAGTTTCTGTTTCCCAGGGCCTAGGAGACCCCTATCTGGTTTGGAGGGTCCTAATAAGACAAGCTGGACTGGGAGCGGGGTTTGTCTTCCAAGTTTGGCTGATGGTAGTAATGAATGTCTAAGAAACTGGGCGTCGTGATCAGGCTGAGAACCCATAAGAAAAGAATCCATTGTGTTTGTGCTGATTTGAGGTGAGCATTCGTATTTTCTTCTCTGCAAGGCTAAGCATTCTTGGGACATATTAAAAAGCAAAAGTACAGGGGCGCCTGGGTGGCTCAGTCGGTTGAGCGACCGACTTCGGCTCAGGTCGTGGTCTCACGGTTTGTGAGTTCGAGCCCCGCGCCAGACTCTGTGCTGACGGCTCAGAGCCTGGAGCCTGCTTCCGATTCTGTCTCCCTCTCTCTCTGCCCCTCCCCCACTCATGCTCTTTCTGTCTCAGAAATAAACATTAAATTTTTTTTTTTTAAACAAAGCAAAAGTACAGTGCAGTAGAGCAGGACTAAACATTATTTGCACATTATCTACTGACGGAATAAATAGCATGTCTCTCACAGCTATCCTATGTCTTAATAAAAATCGTAGCAATTACTTTCATAGCACTTACAGTGTGCCTAGGACGTTTCCCAAATGACGTTGAGTCATTTATTCCTCATAATAATATAAGGTAGGTATTATAATTGTTCCCATTTACAGGTGAGGACCTTGAGGCTGAAAGTTGAACCTGGACGGTCTGGGAGAGAGCTCATGTTCAGAATGAATGAATGAATGAATGAATGAATGAATCCATCACCTGGTATGAGCCGGGTGTGGGTTATACTGCTTCTCAAATGTTTGTAGCTGCTGTGTGCTTAACAGACTGTAAGTGCATTACTGAACTCGAGGTGGCCTATTGTCATTATGAATTCTCTTCATCAATCCAATGTGGCTGAAAACAATCATAGGAGGAGCCATGGCGTTTGTTCATGTGTATATTCGCTCCCAGTTACTGCTGCAGCAAATTACGGCAAGTTTGGTGGCTCTACACAAAATATATTTACTCTTTTACGGTTCTGGAAGTCGGAAGACTAAAATCGACACGGCTGCTTTCCTCCTGGAAGTTCTAGGGGAGAATCTGTTTCCTCGGCTTTGCCACCTTCCAGAGGTCATCTGCATTCCTTGGCTCTCACCTGTTCTTCCGTCTTCAAAGCGAGGAGATGGCACTTGTCTCCTCTCTGACCTGCTGCATTCCCTGTATAAGGACCTGTGTGATTACTTTGGGCCTACCAGGTAATCCAGGAAAAACTTCCCATTTCAAAATCCCTTACTAAATCATATCTGGAAAGTCTGCTTGACCATGTAAGGTTACATATTCCCAGGTTCCAGAGATCTGGACATCGCCATCTTCGAGGGGCCATTATTCAGACTACCGCAATGTTGTAAAAAGATCCTACCCCTGGAAAAGGCAGAAGAGGGCCATATTAACATAAGTCTACCACACGGACAGGAGGAGGCAGAGGTCATTTTCTGAAGGTCCATGCCCTTCCCTAACTCCCTCCTGCACATGGATGGGGCCAGCTGGGCTCCTTGGCCCTGAGGAGAAAAGGGCCCTGACAGGCAAAGCAGCCAGTCTCCCAAGAGTGCCCTTGCCCTTGGCTTGGCACAGCCCGCTTCGAGGGGCCTTTCCAGGTGGGCTTTGTTCTTCCAGAAGAAAACTAACAGAGAGACAACAGTCTCGAAACAGTAAGAGTTAAGTAAAAGCTCGGAAGACATCCAGACATCCAGAGCTTTCTGTCTCTCACGCAGGGTCCCTCAGATTGCAGCAGCCATGTGATGCACGGTACGGTCCAGGGAGAGGGGGTGGAAGGCCTACGGTGAGAGGCCCGCGGGCACTGGGCTACGGCTGTCTGGGATGACATCTGGTCGGCACTGTCAGGTCACGTGGGGAGCGTGGGGCTGCAGAGGGGCAGAGGGAGGCTGCTGCTTCCTTTCCTGTGGAAAAGCTCGGCCTTCTGCACGGAGGCCAGCTCCTCCTCCTCCCTGCTGTCCCTGACAACAAACATCACCCACAGCTTTTACCTGCGGCCCCAAGACTAGGGGCAAGGCAGGGGGGGTCTGGAGGAGAGGGGCAGGGAGGTTGCTACCCGTAAACATCACTTTTGCTCCCTGCCCTCTGCAGCTTGCGGTCTACCTGAGGAAACAGGGCCCGGACGCAGAATGACCACCGCAGGTAGGACACATCACTTAAGCGTCGCCTTGCTCTCTGGACTCTCACTTGTACACGGAAATCATGGAAGAACAGTTCAATCCGCTGCTCCCTACAGAGCGCGCTCCCAGATCCCCCAGCGAATTTTAACCTGCAGGAGCAGTCACAGTGAAGCTCTTTCTCCAGCGGCTCCCTGTCACGCCAGCTGAAAGAGGTAGTCCCCCACGGTGCTCCCCTCCCTGGAGGCATTAGGGAGCCGGTCATGCCTGCCAGGAAGTTTCCCCTTCACTGCGCTGATGAACGCAAACTCTGTCAAACAAGAGTTCAGGTCTGCACGTCGCCTGCGAGCACAGCCCGGCCAGCTGCACAGGGTTTATTTTCATAGCAACCCTCCCCGTTCTTGACAACGGCGGCCTGGAGCCCGGCTCCAGGTGACAGGTACGGTGGCGACGTGCCACGGTGACTCTGGTCCCATGCGCCCACAGATGTCAGCTGGGCTCGTCCCTTATGAGTCTGAGTTTGGCTGATCCCTACCCCTGACCTTCCCAGACTAAGCAGGGGCCCTACACCTCACCTGCCCAGACTCTATCAGGGGAGAGAAGGGTTACAGAAAACACAGGAGACGAGAGAACACTGAGGAGGCAGTCAGAGCCCTCCATTCCTCACACCAGTGGGCAGGGCCGCCCAGGCTTCTTCCAGCTCAGTGTCAAGCCCGAAGGCCAGAGCTGTGAGAATACATACCCGGAGTCCCCTCCTGAGCACAGAATCCCCGCGTGTGAGGGCAGGAGGCACCTGAAGATGATCAAGACCAATTCTGTCATCTAGTAGATGAGGAGACCGAGGCCCGGAGAGGCTAAATGACACGCTCAAACCCAGACAGAGGGTGGGCAGCAAAACTAGAACCTGGGACCCACCAAAGCAACACCAGTCACACCGGCCTTCAATTTCCACCCGCAACACATATGCACACACAGGTGGCAGGTGACCCTTCTGTGACTTCTGCGCCCTAGTGAGAGTGTCCTTTGACATGAATACATTTGCATACAAATGAGGACTCAGGAGGTGCCTGGAACTCACTATAGGATGATGACAAGCTTAGTTTTGTGCCAAGTACGGGACGAGGCCCTACCTGCATTAGCTCATGTAATCCTCGTGGCCTCGGTGCAGTAATGATTATCTCCAGCTTACAAAGGAGGACGCTGGACTGGGGGAGATTCCTTCACTTGCCTAAGTTATTCAACTCGAAAGAGACAGAACCAGGATTTGTGCCCAGGTCTGCGGACTCCAAACCCACTCTCTTAGCCATGCCAGGATCTGCCCCCCTTGAGACAGGACCTGCTTCTATTCATCCCACTAAAGACCTCGTGCAGGCCTCCGGGATTCTCCCCTGAGCCTTCTCTTCAGGTAGCAGGCATAGTTTTTGGCAGAGGGGAGGGTCAAGGGTTGTAAAGTGTGATGAATATCAATCCAAATGCAAAAGTGTAAGAAGCCCAAGAACCGAATGGGAGCCATGTAGACCCCTCAAGTTCACCTGAACCTGGACAGGGGTGGTGGCCTGAGGGAAGGGGCCGGGCGGGGGCAGCCTGCAGGCGGGGTTGGAGGAAGACTGACTTTGCGGTGTATACCAGATTTATATCTTTTAAATCTAGTATCATGTATATATCTGGCCTTTTAAAAAATAAAACAGGGGAGCCTGGGTGGCTCAGTCGGTTAAGCATCCGACTTTGGCTCAGGTCATGATCTCGCGGTTTGTGAGTTCGAGTCCCACGTCTGGCTCTGTGCTGACAGCTCAGAACCTGGAGCCTGCTTCCGATTCTGTGTCTCCCTCTCTCTTGGCCCCTCCCCTGCTCATGCTCTGTCTCTGCCTCTTAATAATAAATAAATGTTAAAAAAAAATTTTTTTTTAATAAAACAGATTTTTTTTTAAAAGTTAACTCAAACATATTCAGAAGGTGCTATGACCTCAAACTGACCCACAATACACGCTTTTTGTAGCACAAGCCCTTGTGACACCTGCCAGCCTCCAGAACCAGCCAAGCGCTTCATGCTTTGGGGATTTATTGTGATAAATAATAACCTGTCACCACCTTGGCAGAGCGGTACAAGTGGGTTCTCGCATCTCCTGGCCCAGTTCACAATTTGACTAGCCTGAAAGTTCCACTGAGCAGAGGCCCGGGTGTTCTAGCCTCCTCCTGACTCAACTAGAGAGATGGGCAGAGCAATACAGGAGATATGGCTGTCATCAACTGCTACTCACCCACCCCCAGCACATCACCTCCTGTTACTTTCTTAGGTTCACTTAGCTACTTGAAGCCATCCCCTTTATGTGTTTGTTCCCTGCTAATTATATCTCTGCCCAGGGAGCAAACACCATGGGAACAGGGACTTGGTCCTGTTCCCACCACCTAGAACAGTGCCTGGCACGTAGTGAGCCTGTTTTAAATAAATGATCACATAGACTCATAGACTGTCAGAGTAGAGTTGTGTATCTACCTTATAGAGCTGAACTGAGAGTTAAATGAGATCATCCATGATGCATGTAAAGCTCTTATGAGTGAAAGTATTATGCCTAGGGGTGTCCGGGTGGCTCAGTCAGTTAAGCTTCCGACTTGGGCTCAGGTCATAATCTTGCCGTTTGAGAGTTCGAGTTCCACGTCGGGCTCTGTGCTGACAGCTCAGAGCCTGGAGCCTGCTTCGGATTCTGTGTCTCCCTCTCTCTGCCCCTCCCCCACTCACACTCTGTCTCTGTCTCTCAAAAATAAACAAACATTAAAAAAAAATTTTTTTTTAAGTACTATGCCTAGCACAGTGCTTTAAACATAGGAGTTTAAGAGATAGTGAGTGAGTGATGAAGATAAAAGGGAGCCTCACAATGAACCGGCCCAGCCCAAATATTTAACTGAAGACAGCAAGTGGCCTTCACTCATCTCAGCACCCTTGAGAGATAAGGAAAGCTGTACCCCCTCCTTTTGCTTGTGAGCCAAACTTGGGGATCTGCTAAACAAACGCCAAACCCCGCCTAGGCTCTGCCTAGCCCAGCAGCCCACAAGAACATTCAGATCCCTATCCCTACCCACCCCTGTCTGGAGAGGAGGGCAGCAAAGCAGGACACTAGTCCCTCTTTCCCCACTGGCTTGTGGGGTTTAGAAAAACTGACCTTGACACTATAGTCCCATGGGCTTCTATCCCTAGAGAGTCATGAGTCTCTCTCTCTCTCTCTCTCTCTCTCTCTCTCTCTCTTCTAGGTATTCCAGAATATTTCAAGGAGAGGTCAGCCTGCCCTCACAGTTATTTCTGCTGGGGTCCCTCAGGCTCCTACTCTCCCAGGCTGGCTCCTACGTTAGCCTATTAACCCTTACACCATCTCTGTGCCACACTTTGGAAGCTCAGACCCTGTTGTGCTCCTTCAAATCAGATCTATACCTGGAGCTGGCCTGCAGCTCCCTGGCCATCATTCGGCCTTGAGCGGAACTGTCCAGGGCTTCTCTTGAGACTGCCATTTCAGCCTCGCTGGCCGTTCACCCCTCAGTTTTGCTTGCTCCTGAGCCTTGCCTCCCAGCATGCCCCAAGCCCAGCAGAATACCCCCTGCCCTCCTGGAGGTCAGAGGTGATAGCAGAAGGGAGGCCGGGAGCAGAGGGAGGTCATCCTAAAGGGAGCTATTAATTAGTTACCGCCTTTACTCTTTACCAGGGCCTCTGTGGTTCCAATCTCTCCCATGCAATGATGTGCACAGAGCAGGTGTCCAGCGACTCCCCACCGACTTGAATTTCCCTTCATTTTTTGTCTTCCCAGAAGTCCCCTCGTCCCTCTAATTCAGTTACCCGGATGGTGGTGAGCACAAATACTTCCTAGACGCTCGGTAACTGAATAAGCCGACAGAGTTAGAAAAGGACTGGAACAAATATCCTGAGAGATTGTATTTTCTGCTTGCTCCTCCATAAGCCAGCTTCACATCCGGTTTCCTGTAGGTACAGAGACCCAGGCAGGGTCTGGCTGCAGACCCAGGCAAACTCCCCAGAAGGAAGGGATCTGGTTTCCTAATCAGAGGGAAGAAGTGTGTAAACAGCCTTAGTAGGCCAGAGGGCAGGGAGAGGAGCCATGTTGACTTTACCTTTTCCAGGTGTGGGAACAGGACAGTTCAGCGATGGATGGCGGGTGCCAGCACACGGCACGGAGAAAACACTTCTGACTGGCATTTCCTGGCACACCTGAGTGGCTTGGTAATTTCCTGCTCCTGAGACACATGGGTGCTTGGGAACATTTTAACCCAGAGGCAAGTAAGGGAAGGCTTTGTGTTGATCAAGACTCTTCCAGCCAAAGTGACAGAAAATTCAACTCAAGCACAAGTAATAATAGGTCATGTTGTAGAGCGTTTACTGTGCGTCAAGCTCTAGCTAAGTCCTCTATACCGTAACTGCTGCTCCTCTCAACAGTTCTATGAGGAAGGAATTATTATTCTTGTCCCCACTTTACACAAAGTCACTGAGTCATCTGCCCGGGATCACACAACGTGGCCAGCCAGGGTTAAAACTCAGGGAGGCTTTTCCTCCTAACCCCTCCACTTTCCTGCCTCTTGAGATTGAACAGGAACAAAGAGGTTTGTGCTAGCTCACGTCCCCTGGTCACACAGAGGCAGGATGCAGGTGGGGCCTGGAAAACAGGTGACAGGAACAAGGGTGCCTGCAGATGCCCCTTCTGGGTATTTAGTTCCTCTTTTCCTGTAGGCTAGACTGGTTTTCCTCTACTGCAGCTTGATTTTCTCCACCCATAAAGGGGCACCGACTTCTGGCAGTTCCAGAACTACATTCAGTCCCCACAGAGACACAGACTGCCCTCTCTCTCCCAAGTTGGAAACTTCCAGAAGAGAGCCCTGACTGGCCAGTCTATAGAGAGTAAGGAGAACGGATCTCTAAGAAGATGGGAGCCCCCATTCCAATTCTTGGCCAGAACTGTGGGAGGGACCGGTTCCAAGAAGAAAGGGGGTACAGAGTCCTTTTTAGACTCAAGTGCCCGCTGTCCATGACACAAATGACAGTGGTGAGAAAAGCCTTGGAATCCAGGCCCAAATAACACCATGGGCCAGGATCCTCACAGGGCAGCAGGGTGGGGGCAAAGGGGAAATAAGAGGACTTCATTGCTCTGAAAGGAGACGAGGGTAAGCAGAGAAGGAAAGAAGTCAAGAATGGAGGCTGGCACGACAGACTACTGTCCCTGAGACAGGCTGGGAGACGACCATGAGTGTGAGGGGCAAAATGCTCTTGGATTCCTGGGTCAGGGGTGAGGAGTCAACAGGGACCCATGCTCTGCTGTCTTCTACAATGACAGTTTCTAGGGAATGTCAGGATGCCTGCTGGAAATTAGTCCCCACCGTCCCCCCCCCCCCCAACCAGCTTGCATGAGACTTATTCCTGAATAATGACTCATCCCCAAATTAAAGCAACAGTATTCATTTATTATCTCTCACGTTTCTACTGATGGACATTTAGGTGGTTTCCAGGTTTTTCTCCTTTATAAACACTGACACAATGAATGTATATGCACATGTCTACCTAAGCTGTGTTTCCTGGTATAATTTAGAGGGTAAGGGGTGTATCTGGCTCAAATTCCATCTCCTCTGCCTAACAGCTGTGCAAACGTGGGCATGTTTAACTGCCTGACACCTCAGTTCCTTCGTCCCTGAAAAGGTAATAATGCCTTCCTATAGGGCTGTTGGGAGGGAAATCTCACAGGATTAGCCGAAGGATCACATCATATAAAACATGTAAAGCATCTAGCATATTCAGCCTCTAAGAGGCACTTTCCCCGCCCGTAAAATAGTGGTATTACTTCCCTGGTTGAATGGTTTTGAGGATTAAATCTCACAGACTTGTGAAGATTAAATGAAATAACCCAAGTAAAGCAAGCGGTACTGACCTGGCCCATAGAAAGTGCTCGGCAAATGTTAGCTCTTGTTATGACCCATGATCTCCACTAAGTTTGCTCTCTTATTACAGGGATTAAGACTACCACACCGCTTCAGAGCAGCTATATTTTGTGTTGATTATGGTTCTCAACAACTGACAATATTTACCGAGGGCAATCTAGGCAGAAGACTTAAAAGCAGACTCTTTAGGGATAGAAATGTGCATAGAAACATGTCTCATTAATTTGTTTCTTGTTATTTTCTGTTGGGGAGATCAAAGCTTCTTCCTTAGCTGTAACATGTAAATGAGTGTTCACAGGCTGGTGGGGTGAATGGAATGGATCCCTCTGATAATCGTCCCCGGGAAGACAAACCCCAGATTGATATTTTCCTTCATGTTGCTCTCTCTACCAACATGTTTGCTCCTCCCACGTGCCTTGCCCTAGCGAGGGGACGGGGGACACGGAGAGGGAAGGAGACATTTCGGAGTTCTTGAACTACATGCCTATAAATATTGGATGGGAATGCTAACCCCACAGAGCAACCAAGTCACTAGGTGAACCCCGTGAAGTGTCATGGTGGCTTCAGAATAAACACCTCCAGAAGCCAGGTGGTTCCCAGCTGTTAAAGAGATGTCTGTGGGTTTTCAGAACAAACACCCCCTGCCGGAAAACTGCCAGTTTTAACTGCGCTTGTGACAATTAAGCAAGAGACCTACAAACATATTGCTTAACACCCATCCATCAGCACCCAGGCTGTCCGGAGGGCTGTGCCTGCCTTGTCCTAGAACTTGACATCTCTATTTGGGCCATCTCCCCACAAAGGGTTCCCATCCAGAGAAAGTTCCCCAGGAAGCAACAGGCATCAGGCTGGCAGTCACACTGCCCACTAGGGTAAAAGCCACTGGGACTGACATCAAACCATGTGGGGCTGTGGAGAGCCAGAGCGAGGCTGGGAGGGAGCACGGGCGTCTTCTTCCTATGGGGCCCCTCTCTGCCTCTCCCTGCTCTTGGCACAGAGAAGTATGTGCTCTGGACACTGTTTGCCCTGGCAAACTGGGACCAAGCCACGGATGCTCCATGCCAGCGCAAACAGGGAACGTGATCCTGCCTGCCCAGTCCGCCACTCCATGGGAAGCTGCCTCCCTGGCAACTCCAGCGTGGTGGCTCTCAGACTCCACTGAGCACCAGACCACCCTAGAGGTGAGGGAGGGGACAGAGAGGAGGCTTGTTTAGATTCCCCCCCTCCCCCCCGCCCCGGGGCGCCTGGGCGTCTCGGTGGGTTAAGCGCGTCTGACTTTGCTCATGGCACGATCTCACGGTTCGTGAGTTCGAGCCCCGCGTCGGGCTCTGTGCTGACAGCTCCAAGCCTGGAGCCTGCTTCGGAATCTGTGTCTCCCTCGCTCTCTGCCCCTCCCCCGCTCACGCTGTGCGTCTCTCTCTCAAAAATAAACGTAAAAAAAAAGAAAAAAGAAGGCAGGTTCCCAGGTCCACCCCTAGACATTCCGACGCTGTGAATGACGCTCCGTATTTGCCAGAATCACATACTGGTAGACAGTTCACCAAACCTGGCCCGCAAACCATGTTGTAAAATTTCTGTGCCATCATTACCAATTGCAAGCTTTTGTGTAAAAATCTTATCTCCAGCCTGTATGAGGCCAGGCCCAGGTCCACATTACCACTTGGCAGGAAGAAGCCAGTACAAAGCAGTTTCTGCCCTGGGAGGCAGGGCTGGTGCCCCCTAGTTCACCTTAGCACCACCCCCCCAATACCCGTACAGATGCAGGCACACTCACCACTCCGTCCCTCTCCCCTGGCAGCCCCGTAAGCCTTTGAGTTTACAACCTCTGCTCCATCCCGCCAGGGTGAGGAGGGATAGAAGAAGCCCAAAGAGCTTGCGTTTCTCTTTCCCCAGCTGCAACCAAACGATACTAATGTCCCTGCTAACTAATGGAGTTAAGTCTCCTAACTGCGTTCTCCTGTGTCACCTCCCTACCAGGATGAACTTCCACAAAAGCAGAGTCTTTGTCTATTTTGTTCTCTGTAGTGTCCCCAGAGCCTCGCACAGTGTCTGGGTCACAGGAGGGCGTCAAAAAGAGGTGCTGAGCAAATCAAAACCACAACGAGAAGACACTTCACGCCCACTGGGATGGCAATAATCAAAAAATTGAAACTGACAAGTGTTGGTAAGGATGTAGAGAAATTGGAACCCTCATACATTGCTGATGGGAATGTGAAATGGGGCAACCACTATGGAAAACAAGACTAGCAGCTCCTCAAAAAGTGAAACATAGAGTTACCACATAATCCAGCAATTCCACTCCTAGCCATATGTCCAAGAGAACTGAAGACAGTTGTTCAATCAAAAACTTGTACAGTGTTGTTCCTAACACTATTCACAGTAGCCAAAAGGCGGAAACAACCCAACTGTCCATCAACTGGATGAATGGATAAACAAAATGTGATATATCAATACAATGAAATATCATCCAGTCATAAAAAGGAATGAATTACTGATACATATTATGACTTGGATGAACATTGTAAGCTAAAGAAGCCAGACACAAAGGGCCACATGTTGTGTGATTCCATTTACATAAAATATCCAGAATTGGCAAACCCATAGAAACAAAGTAAATTAATGGTTGCCAGCAGCTGGGAGGAGAGGGTAATGGAGAGTGACTACCTAATGCACTGGGAGGAGGGAGGGAGTTCTCTTTGGAAGTGGTTAAAATGTTCTGGAACAATGTGACTATACTAAAGGCCACTGGATTGTACACTTTATTTATTTATTTATTTATTTATTTATTTATTTATTTATTTATTTATTTATTTATGAAAGAGAGAAAGCACAAACAGGGGAGAGGGGCAGAGGGAGAGAGACACCCAGGCACCCTGAATTGTACATGGTTAAGACAGTGGGGCGCCTGGGTGGCTCAGTCAGTTGAGCATCCGACTCTTGATCTCAGCTTAATTCTTGATCTCAGGGTCGTGAGTTCAGGCCCCACGTTGGGCTCCGCATCGCATCGGGCTTCGAGTTGGGTTCCACGTTGGGCGTGGAGCTTACTTAAAAAATATATATTAAAGCGGTTAAGATGGTAACTTTCATGTTACATGAATTTTACCGCAATTTAAAAAATAGGGTGCCTGGGTGGCTCAGTCAGTTAAGCGTCCAACTCTTGATTTCAGCTCAGGTCACCATCTCACCATTCATGAGATCAAGCCCTACATCGGGCTCTGCTCTGATAGCCCAGAACCTGCTTGGGATTCTCTCTCTCCCTCTCTCTCTGCCCTCCCCAACACCTCTCAAAATAAATAAACAAACATTTAAAAATACAAGAAAGGAAGGAAGCAGCCACTGCCGTGGTATTATAGTGCTGGGCCCTGGAGAGACAGATAACTAAGTCCCATCCTGAGCCTCAAGAATATTCAGGCCAGAAGGGGAGCAAGGAGACAGAGGATTCAGTGCAGGGGGAATGCAAATGACCGAGGTGGAGAAAGGGTTTCCAGAAACGGCCAAGCCGCTCGCATGGAGGCAGGGGTGGGAGACAGCTCCGTCTTTGGAAGACTGCTGATAGTTTTGGTAGCCTGGAGAGCAAGGGAGAGGATGAGGTGCCTGCAGCGGTGGTCAGGCCGGATTACAGAGGAGCTCACGCACCTGAGCCAGGAGCTCTGCAGTTCCACACAGGCAGTAGGGAGTCACTGAGGGATTTTAAGAAGGGGAGTTACGCAATCAGATTCGCAGTTTGCTGGTCCTTGAACCTATGGATTTTCCATGAGGCCCCCAGAGCAGCGGTGGTGCCCTACCCCCTTTCGCACCCCTCGGGCCCTGTTCGTTCTTCACTCACACACATATGTTAAGGGACTTTCTCATAGGTCAGCTGCCCCGGAAACGGAGACTGAGGTAGAGGTTTGTGTGTGGGGTGGCCTATTGGGGAGAACAGAAGGGTAACACCCACAGGCGAGTAAAGGAAGCAAGACAGCGTAGGGGCAGAGGCTGGACCGGGGTGCATTTGCGACAGACACCGCTTTAGCTGATCCCACGGAAAGCTAGGAAGCTGGGATGTCCTAAATAAGGCAAGGGGCAGGTCTCTGTGCCCCTCACTGACTGGCAAGTCACGGGGTGCAGGCTGCTGTCCTGGAGGGGTACAGCCTGGAACTCAGCAGCTCCCTTCAGCTGGGGGCACCTCCTGGGGAAGGGCCGGGGGCGGAGTGCCTGGGTTCTGAAGGGGGATCTGGGCAGGACCCCACAACATCCACTGCCAGCCTCCTGGGCTCAGAGCTCTTTGCAGTCAGGGGTTCACAGAGATGAATGTTGTTCCCTCAGCTTATGCCCCCATCTGTTACCAGAGAGCCAGCCCTCAGCAAAGCTTCCCTCAAGTGTTTTGGGACATCACCTAGAACATGTTTCCTATCTTCCCCCCACCCCGTCATCACCAGCTACCACTGCTGCAGCTGTTGAATTCCTCCCCTACCACACCGCCTGGCTGCCTGCGCAGGAACAGAGAGCCATAAGGTCTTTTCTGGCAAAATAGGGAAGGCTGCCCCCTCCCCTTTGTGAGGAGGCACAAGAACTCGCCTAGAGGAGCCCTCAAGAACTCCTGTGCCTCAGTTTACAGGGTTAGCTCTTCATTTGGCCCTTATGGAGCTAAGGGAATAAAAGCCTGGAAAGCTACGGTTCTCAGCCCAGGGCTACCCCGTAGAATCCCCTGGGAAATTAAAAAAAAAACAAAAAAAACCCCACCAATGCCCGGGCTCCACCTCGGCCCAATGGAATCAGAAACTTGGAGGGTGGGGCCCAGGCACTGGGAGTGCTTTTTCAATCTCCCCTGGTGATTCTAATACGCTGCCAGGGCTGAGAACCAGTGACCCCGATTTTTATATACAAATATCAGTCAGGGAGTGTGGAGGACAGAGATGGTTGCGGGGAGAGAAGTGAGGGCCTGACCCAGACTAGAGGTGATGGGAATGGAAAGAAGAGGGTAGAGATCACAGAAGTAGAATGAACCAGGGTCAGAGCAGGGGAAAGTTGGAGGAATCACGGGGGGGGGGGGGGGGGGGGGAGGAGCCAAGAAATACTCCTACCTGGGCCCTGCCCCCAGGGATCTTGATTTGATTGGTCCAGGTGGCTGCGAGGTGGGGGTGGGGGTGGGGCGGGTTTCATTTCCCCGGTGAGTCTAATGGCAGATTCCACTGTCAGGCCAAGCCAATAGACAGAGCTCTGGGTCATGGCACCGCCTCTTGCCTTGGGGACCCCACCAAGCAGGTGTCCAAAGTGTCCAGGTGGCCTCCACCCATTGTTGACAGGCCAGCCACGTTTCTCACCGTCTGGACCCCGGGCTGAGGTCTTGAGCAACACCAGTTTCCATCCAATCTAAACTCTAACCCTGGCACGCCCGGCTGGCCTCCTGGGAGAATGGGGCTGTTCTGCAGGATGTGGAACTGGACAGCTGTTTGGGACTCTCATTCCCCGGGGCGGGGGCTCAGCATGCTGGGCTGTCTGCCTTTCCCACCAAATGCACTGGCATACGGTTTATCTGGTTTAGCATTTTCTTATATAGGTGATTTGTTTTTCCCAGAAAGGAAACAGCTGTTTTCTAAAGACAAGTAGATTGTCTATTTGCTGTTGATTGTCGTCAAAAGAATCCTTTTTTTTTTTTTTTCCAGAATGTGAGGTGGAAAGTAAAAATCACCCTTCGTGCCAACACCTGGAGGTGGCCCCATGCAGGTAGCACAAAGCCCCTGACAGCCGGGCGCTCGCCTGGCCCTCACAGCCGAGTCTGGCTCTGCTGTTTAGCGTGACCAGCTCCACAGAACACCAGCCAAGGCTACTGGATTGTGAAGGTCAAGATGAAAACAAGACCATTCTGCAATCATGTCTGAATGAGACAAAAACAAGAACGTTGTGCAAACGACAAAAACAACCAAGCATCCCCCTAGCCTGGCTAATGGCAACCGTTGTTCCTGTTTTTACCAATTATAGCCTAGCTCCCCTTCTTCGTTCTTAGCACTCCATTGACCAGAATTATTAAGATATCCAATCATAAAACTTCCCCGGCGCCTCCGCCGCATCCGACCCAGAGCAAAGCCATGCTTGCTGGAACCGTCCCCCCAAAGCACCAAGCGCAAGCCCAAGTCTGGAACTAATTGCTTTCAGCCTCGTCCTGAGATACCTCGTGTTGCCCATGATGTGCCCCCTCCCTCACTGTAATAAGCAGATAAACCCCACTACCCGTGTATTCCCGGTGGCCTTCAGCTAAATAGCATTGACACCATAGATTTTGGAACATATCCTTCCAGATATCATTTCCCTATTCACATATAGTTTTATTTTAAAAATGAGAAGGCACTGTGATTCTAATTTGCACTCTACTTTTTGTTAAATTAACCAACTTTTTTTTTTTTTAAGAGAGAGAGAGCGTGAGCGCAAGCAAGGGGAGGGACAGACAGACTGAGACCGGGACCCAAAGCAAAGTCGGCTCTGAGCTGCCACCATAGAACCGAGGTGGGGCTTGAACTCACAAACTGCGAGATCACGACCTGAGCTGAAGTCGGTCACTTAACCGATTGAGCCACCCAGTCGCCCCGTTAAAAAAAAAAAAAAAAAATCATCATTTTGAACACCCTATTTTGTTCAGATCCAACTTTGGCTCAGGTCATGATCTCATGGTTCGTGAGTTCAAGCCCCACGTCGGGCTCTGTGCTGACAGCCTGCTTTGGATTCTGTGTCTCCCTCTCTCTCTGTCCCTTCCCCGCTCACTCTCTGTCTCTCAAAAATAAAGAAACATTAAAAAATATCATTTTAAACAGCTGCGTCTCTTGTTGTGTGGCTGTTGTAGACTTGCTGATACCACTCTCTAATTGTGTGATGCTGTGTCTCTTTAAGCCCATTGAGAGTAGGCTCATACGCTTCTTTGCTATCAGCCCTGGGCTGCTGGCTGTCTTCGAAAATCCCGATAAGGATCCCCAATCCTTCAGGCTTTGGTGTGGGGAAGCCACAAGTGAGGGTGGAGGTGCTGCAACTGGTCTCCGGGGAGACAGAGCACAAGTGAGGCAGGACAAGTGGCCACAGATGCAGAGCCACGCTTCAGAGCTGGCCCTGAAAGGAGGCTCCCACTCCCTACTCTACTCCCAAAGGGTCACCCACCCAAAGATCGGGGACATGGAACACAGCTGACCCTCAGCTTCGAGAACATTCACTGCCTTAGAAGGGTGTCCACTTGAGATAATCAGGCTTGGGAACCATTTCGGTAGATTTCTATTTCAGAGGAAGTTTCTCCAAGGCAGCAAAGCCAACAGAATTCTGAAACAGCAAGGTCAGTTCAGCTCTGAACTAATTTAAGGTAAGTCCATTAAATCAATGCCAGGAAATAGGCCTTGTTCTAGCTCAGTGTTTCTCAAGCTTTGCTCTGCTCCCCAATCACCTGGGGATCCTTACAAACAAATCTTGATTCTGCAGGTCTGGGGCCAGGTCTGAGAGTCTTTCTTTCTTCCTTTCTCCCTCCGTTCCTTTCCTTCCTTCCTTCCTTCCTTCCTTCCTTCCTTTTAATTAATTTATTTTTAATTCACATCCAAGTTAGTTAGCATATAGTGCAACAATGATTTCAGGAGTAGATTCCTTAATGCCCCTTACCCATTTAGCCCATCGCCCCTCCCCAACCCCCTCCAGTAACCCTGTTTGTTCTCCATATTTCAAAGTCTCTTCTGTTTTGTCCCCCTCCCTGTTTTTATATTATTTTTGCTTCCCTTCCCTTATGTTCATCTGTTTGGTCTCTTAAAGGCCTCATATGAGTGAAGTCATAGGATATTTGTCTTTCTCTGACTAATTATGCTTAGCATAATACCCTCCAGTTCCATCCACGTAGTTGCAACTGGCAAGATTTCATTCTTTTTCATTGCCGAGTAATACTCCATTGCATACATATGTGTATATATATATATATACACATATATACATATACACATATATACATATACACATATATACATATATATATATATATATATATATATATATATATATATATATATTTACCACATCTTTATCCATTCATCCATCGATGGACATTTGGGCTCTTTCCATACCTTGGCTATTGTCGATAGTGCTGCTATAAACATGGGGGTGCATGTGTCCTTCGAAACAGCACACCTGTATCCCTTGGATAAATGCCTAGTAGTGCAATTGCTGGGTCGTAGGGTAGTTCTATATTTAGTTTTTTGAGGACCCTCCATACTGTTTTCCAGAGTGGCTGCACCAGTTTGCGTTCCCACCAGCAGGGCAAAAGAGACCCTCTTTCTCCGCATCCTCGCCAACATCTGTTGTTGCCTGGGTTGTTATCTTTTTTTTTTGTAATGTTTATTTACTTATTTTGAAAGAGAGAGAGAGTGTATGTGTGCACGCGTCGGAGGGGCAGAGAGAGGGAGAGAGAGAATTCCAAGCAGGCTCCGCGCTGACAGAGCAGAGCTCGACACGAGGCTCGATCTCCCAAACTGTGCACTTGTACACTTACCCGACTGAGCCACCCAGGCGCCCCTGAGAGTCTGCCTTTCTGACAAGCTCCCAGGAGATGCTGAGGCTTCCAGAATAGCCAGGTCCTCACTGTCAGGCTGAGACTTACCCCTAAAAGTCTGGTGAGTCCAACCCCATCTCTTACCAACACGCAGGCAGAACGTGATGATCGCCAAGTGGCATGTTAGACCTCTCTTCCCACCTCAGAGAAGTCTTCCTGTCCCTCGGAGAGATGAAACCACACCCAGCTAAATGTCCTGCTCTGCGGCAGTTAAAACATGAGTTTTGACACCACATTCTGCTCACGTGCAGCTGTACTTGGGTAACACGGGGCGGCTCAGACAGGAAGGGCTCCCAACCTTCCCGTTGCAGAGTTGACCGGGAGCTTAAACAGACCTGCTTCCCAAGAACCCGCTTTCAAAAATCGAATGACCCTGAGGCTCAAGAGTCCCAAACTGGCACCCCCTACCCATCTCTATGGTCATCTCCATAAAAAAGTTCATTATTCCCAGGGTGCCTGCGTGGCTCAGTCAGAAGACTGTGCGGCTCTTGATCTCATGGTTGTGAGTTTGAGCCCCATGTTGGGTGGAGAGATTAATTAATTAAATAAAAACTTTTTTAAAAGTTCATTATTCAAAATCAAGGGAAGAAAACAAAAAATAGGTTCAAAAGAGTTTAGCTAACTTCATGACTGGCAGATTCATAAAAGATTGCTAAGGGATGTGGGGAATCAGCAAATTGGAGAGGAAACTCTTACCTCCTCAGGCAACCCTTTCTCTCTTCCTCCTTCAGCTATTGGGTCCTTGCACCATCCGGGGTTGGGCGTTGAACAGTATCAGTGGAGTGTGGCCATACGGCACTGTCTAGATTTTCTCACTAAAACCCAACAAGGCTATAGGGTGCCTTCGTGTATTTCAGAAAAAGGTACCCCTTCCTCAAGACACCTTCCTGACGCTCACAGGAACAATTGAGCAATAAGCAATCACACTACAACCAAGCTGTAAATGGCACCCCCACTGTTGTGCAGTGCACAACCTGCACCATCATATGCAGCCACCTCAATGAAAGTCCTCCATTGATCCTTTGAGTTTCACCTTGCTCTGTCTTTCCCACTTCAGACCATGGCCAAGGTTCTCTTTTCCTCTGGGGGGGGTGGGGTTTGCAACTGGTCCTTGTATTAGTTTCCTAGAGCTGTGGTAACAAATTACCACGAACCGGGTGGCTTAAAACAACAGAAATGTATTCTCTCACAGAAGCTCAAAGGCAGTGTGTCACATGCTCTCTCCAGAGTCTTCCTTCCCGGCCTTGTCCAGCTTCTGGTGGCTCCAGGCCTTCTCTGGTGCGAGGCTGCATCACTCCAACCTTTGCCTCTGTCTCCACATGGCCTTCTCGTCCGTATCTGTGAATTATCTTCTGCTCAAAGCACACTTGTCATTGGACCTAGTACACCCTGGATAATCCATGATGCTCTCATCTCAGGATTCCTGATTACATCTGCAAAGATCCTTTGTCCAAATAAGGTCATAGTCCCAGGTTTGGGGGATTAGGACACGGACATACCTTTTGGGAGACCACCAGCCAACCCACCAGAGTCCTGTTGCATGAGTGTCTTGATTGCAACCTCCAGCTGGTCACACTCAGCAGGCTTCTGACAGATGAGTTGTCCTCCAAACTAGACTGGACCTAAAGGAGAAGTTCTCTCCTGCTACCGGGAGATACACCTCCTCCTGTGCAGGAATGAGGATGCTCATCCATCCCAGTGCAGTGGAGGCCGGCTCTCCTTTCCACCTAAGGATCATCTGCAGGGTCCCCACGGCTTCTCCAACACCCGGCACAGGTTCCCTGCCATGTGAGCGTCTGCAGATTTCCAAGCCACCCATGCCACCCTCAGCCAGCCTGCCAAGGCTTTGGGAGGACAGTGGGGTGATAAAGATCGAACTGCAGATGTGGGGTAAGAGGGAAGGGGAGAGAGAATAATCATAATAGTAACAACATTGATCGCTACCGACACTTACATGGTGCCTGCCATGGGCCAAGGCTACTTTCCATCTTTTAGGCTACTATCACGACAGTCCTTGCAACAACCTTAAGCAGTACGCTTCAGTAGATGTTCTCAACCCACATCAGAGTCAAGGGATCTGAGGCAGAGAGAGATTAAGTAACATGCCCAAGTCTGATAAGTTTCTGAGCCAGGATTAGAACTCAGGCAGTCTGGCTCCGAAACCCACACTCCAGCCAAGAAGAGACATGGTGTAGGCTGGATGGTTCTGGAAACTTGGAGGAGCTACGAATGTGAAAGAAGAAAGGCGCTTCTGAGAAGCACAGCTGAGTTGAGCCTCAGCAGAGGAAGTGCAAGGAGGGCTTGGAAGTCCATTTTAATGACTTCCTTGATAGACAGCGCACTTCTCTGAACAGACCTTGGGCAAAGAGCTGCGTGGGCTGTCAAGCCCAGCCTCCAACCCCTCCTGTGTTTCCCCATCCAGCCAACGTATACTCAGGGCAACCAAACGAATACATGAGTGAGGTTCATGATTAGGAGAAAGAGAACTCTCTCTCTTCCCTCCCAGCTCACCCTGCTCAAGCCTCCCCTCACTTTTTCCCCACCATGCTCAGGACTGGAAGTCTTTTGTCATCTTACTGTTGTGAGGTGTTGAGGGGGGGGAAGATTAGTGAGGCGAGGTGGTGTGAGAGTCAGAGAGCAATGGAAACACTGAAAGCCAAAAGGGGAAGACAAGGAAGGCTTGACTCCCTGTGTGCGGAGAGATCTGAGGAGGGCTCAGGTGGCGGGGATAACACCCAGCATTCCTTATAGGTGGGGAGGACGTCATGGGGGCCTATATCCCACAATTTGACCAAACTCAACCAATCACATGGTTAGATTTAGGAGTTTGATCACCAGGGAGTGTGGTTTTTAGTCTCAGGAATTACCAGGTGAGTCGTGCAAGGGCAGGGACTGGGGACAATTCCCTGTGTGCTGAAACCACCACAGCCTGGCCCTGAGCACCCACTCAGCTCTGTGGGAGGAGGGTTGAGAGCCCGGGAGATGGAGTTCCTGGTGTAGACACAGAGGAGCACAGCTGTGTCCTTTCAGCATTATTTTCTAGTGGAAATTTCAGTCACAGCCAAGTCTTGGAGGTCACGGGGAAGCCAGGAACCTGACAATAACAGAGTAACAGAGTTGACAGTAGATATTTCCTCCTGAGCTAGACCAGAATTTTCCTGGGCAGTCAAATGGAATAGAATGGGCCCAGATTTTGGAGTCAGAGCAGTCTGGGTAGGATTTCTGCCCCCTATCCCCCACCCCCGACCACTTATTAATTGTATGACCTGAGGAAAGTTCCATAACCTCTCTGGGTCTGTTTCATCTTCTGTAAAAATGGGATTAAAAGCACCTCACAAGATTATCAGAGAGATGTTCTGCTTATAGGCCGTCCTTCCTTTGTTTCTCAGCACTGCTGTGAATGCTCTGGTCCAACATACAAATTGAAACTTCCCAGAGCAGGCCTGCCCTTTCTCCCTCCCTCTCCTGCCCTGTTCACTGGGAAAGGACACAAGAGCAGCTCCCACACAGCCCTGGGAAAGGCCCTGAGGAGGCCTATACTGCATCAGAGCTAGCATAGCAGGGGGGCTGGGAGGGGGGTGGACCTGCGGCTCTCAGGCCTGGGGGTGGGGGTGGGGGTGGGGGGGGCTCCCCGGCCTGTGGAGGAGACTGCCGGACTCTCTCACCCAGTGCTTTCTCCAGGTTCCTGGGTACAGGTGTCCACGCTTCGCCTCCCAGGGTACCTTTGTGCAGTGCACAAATAACTCACCCAGCTCGTGCCCCTGGGTAGGCACTCCAACCTTGCAGGAAAGGCCCAGAGATATTCAGTGACCTCAGCCCCAGAGAATGTGGGGGAATTCAGTGTGAGGCAGGGCTGACACAGCCAGACCTGAAGGGGAGGTCAGTGTAGGCTAGGAAGCTTAGAGGGTCAGCTGAGGCGTGGTGCCGTGTTTCCATACCCTTGGGAGTCAGTGTGACCCCTCAAGCCCGCAGGAGACAAGCCAGACACGTTGCCAAATGCCCTGAGCCTATCTTCTCCTGCACTGGCAACTGCCCAGAGAAGAACTGTTTTCAGGTTGTTTTCAAGGCTTCCTTCTGCAGCCGTTGGGCCCTGCCTCTTCTGTCCAGGGAGACAGGGCTCCGAGAAGAGGCCCAGAGCTGCTTTCCAGGGCCCCACTGCAGCAGCCCGGGAGCGGGGGGTGGGGGGGGGGGGTGGGGGCGGGGAGGGGGGAGGGGAGCCTGGCCTCCCTGGAGTCCCCGTGATTTGGCATAGGCCTACCAGCCTCTTTTCTAGAATTCTCCCCTCTATCTTCCCCTACTGGGGTGGATATGGATAACACCTACTCAAGGTTGCCAAATTGAACAAATACAAATACACAATGAACAGTTAAATTTGAGTGTCAGAGAAACAACGAATAATTGTTTTAGGATAGATATATCCCATGCAGTCTTTGGAACATACTTCTACTAACAAAATATTCCTTGTTTTATCTGGCTTTCAAATTTACTAGGCCACCTTGTATTTTAACCCTGGCCACACCTCATTCTTTAAATTCTGAGAATGTCCTTTTTCTCTACATCTTATCTGTGGGGAGACAACCGGACATGAGGGTACACGCAAGGCGTTAGTGCTTCTCATGTTTTACAAATATGTATTAATCGGGCTCACCGGTGAATGGGACACACTCCCAGTGCATGCATATTCTTGAAATTGTGTTCTGGACTTGGAGGATGTGAGGTCTGAGACCCGATCCATTGGACCAGGGCCCCAGGGGAGCCTCCAGTTTGGGTATGCTTGGGGATATAAGAAGTATCCTGTCTATTTTTGCCTCCTTGTGCAAAAAGTTAAAAGAAATAGCAATGTTCCAATGTCCAGGGTCACAGGAGTAGGGAGGGGCAAGGGCTCCTCCAGGGCGGGCACAGAAGTCCCGGGTCTCTGCCTCTGGGCAGGTGGCAGGTACCTGAGCCACCTTTGCCACAGCTGAGGTGTTCAGATGCACCTCAGCTTGCAGGGTCTTGCCCTGGCAACCACCTGGTCCCTCCGAGGCCCAACTCTAGGTCACCGGAGAAGATTTCGTGGAAAAATGCCGGTCCTCTCCAGGCAGCACCCTGGCAAGGGTCCGGCTTGGGCCCTCCCTGCCCTTGCAGGGAAACAGGCTTCCAGCTGCCCAGCCCAGCTGAGTCTGGAAGCTCAGAAGCCAGTGCCGTGACGTAGGCCTTCCTCAGGCACACCAGGCAGGGCCTCCTGGGCTGAACCTCCCGGACTCTAGCAGCAGGCTCGCTCCTCCTTCCCACCCCCCACCCCTTCCCATACCTCTCTCCCAGGATTCCCAAGGACTTTGTCAGTGTGTCTCAGGCCAGCACCACACCCACCTTGACTCAGAGAGTGTGACAATGTACATGCCACTCAGGGGTAGTTCTGTTCAGCTCATGGCACGCATCTGCCTTCCCTGAGCACTGGCTGGGGAGGTTTTCTTCCGCTTTCCATCTTCTTCCATCTCTATTAGGAAGCACAGTGGTTAAGCTCTCAGTCTCAGACTGAAATTGCTGGGTTCTAATCCTGGCTTTCCCACCTGCTAGGTTAAGTTACTTAACCTGTCTGTGCCTTAGTTTTCTCATCCGTGAAAGGGGGCTGATAATCACCCCTATCTCATAAAGCTGTTGTAAGGATTAAATGAAGCAATGCCTATAAAGAGCTTAGAAAAATGTCTGGCACATAGTGAATGTTTACTAAATGTTACTTATTGGCCATTATCTAGATTTGCCAGGTGTCTTCTGTAGGCATCAATATTTTGTCCCTATAGTGAACAGCACCTAATACTAGGCACTGAAGGGAAGCCATACGAAATGGAAGCTGTGGGGGCACCTGGGTGGCTCAGTCAGTTACGATCTGACTTCGGCTCAGGTCACGATCTCGAGGTTCGTGGGTCTGAGCCCTGCATCGGGCTCTGTGCTGACAGCTGGGAGCCTGGAGCCTGCTTCGGATTCTGTGTCTCCCTCTCTCTCTGCCCCTCCCCCACTCATGCTCTGTCTGTCTCTCTCTCAAAAATAAACATTAAAAACAAATTTTTTTTTAAAGTAAGAAATGGAAGCTGTTGTCTCCATTCTCTGCTCTTGTGTCCCCTTGGAGAAATCCTGAAAGTACCTGCATAGCATTTCTGTTGTGCTTTGTGGCCATCTTTGCATGAATCCTTCGAAGGTTCTTCCTATATCTGGGGAAAATCCTACAGTAGAGGTCCATGCCTCCCCAAGGTAGAAGCCAGAAACTTGATTTCCCAGCCTGCCTTGCAGCAAAGAGGCACATGATATAGGCTCCACCAATCATGTGCATTCACATGAGACCTTGAAGAAGCAGGAGATACCAGGTAGGTACCTCAAGGGCAAATGACTCTCCTCCATACTTGCCTAGGCTTTTCTCTAGAGGGTGTCATAAACTGAATCATGTCTACCCTCCCTCAAAAAAAAAAAAAAAAAAGATATGTTAGCATCCTAACCCTCAGTACCTCAGAATGTGACTTTTTTGGAGACGGAATCTTTTCATAGATAATCAAGTTAATGAGGTCATTAGGGTGGGCTCTAATCCAATATGACTGACGTCCTTACGAAAAGGGAAATTTGGACACTGACAGACACACAGGGAGAAGATGCAAGGCAGGGATGGGACGCTGCATCAGGAAGCCAAGGAAGACCAAAGATGGCCAGCGCACCACCAGAAGCTGGGAGACAGGCACGGAACAGATTCTCCCTTGCAGTCCCCAAAAGGAACCACGATGCCAAGACCTTGATCTCAGATTGCCAGCTTCCAGAACTGGGTGAAAATACGTTTCTGTTGTTTAAGCCCCCCAGTTTGCGGTACTTTGTTACAGCAGCCCCAGGAAATGAACACAGAGGGGAAGTTCCTATGCTTTTGTGTCAAATGGAAACTCCCAGGAGCAGGCAATTTTATCTGGTTTATTTACTGACACATAGATGGTGCCAAAGAAATACATGTTCAACAAATGAGTGTCTTCTTCCTCGTTCACAGCTCAGGCCATACAAGACAGAGAAAGGTCCTACCTTCACAGATGGCGATTTTATCCATTACCATCCAGCTCAGCTGTGGTCCAGGAGGGAACCCACCTGCCAGACATCTGCAGAGCTCCGTGATGCAACGGGGTCTCAGGCCCTGTGCGGGCAGCAGGTTCTGGTGGATGGCCGCCTGGCCTTGTGGCTTTCAGGCCTGGACTGATTACTGAAGAGACTTTAGAAATCCTACTTGCACTCTTTCATTTTAAAACCCATGAGGCTCAGTGAGGGTTTAAATACCTTCCCGACCCATCCCTTACCATGGCATGGCATAGCCACGCAGATAAACCTCAGGTTCTGCTAAAACATACATCAGCATGGGCCTTTTCAATATATCTTCCATGCTATTTTGCTTACCCCAAAGTTTCTCCCTTCCCTTCCCTTCCCTTCCCTTCCCTTCCCTTCCCTTCCCTTCCCTTCCCTTCCCTTCTTTCATGCAATGCAGAGTCACAATGAGAGTGCCTGGTGGCAGGGAGAGACTCCAGGTTCTAAAGAAAACAATGATAATTATGCCTGTGGCCAGTACGGTGGTTCTTGTTGCATACTTGCTGGCCTGATTTCTTTGAGACCTAGTCTAATTTCTCCGTGACAATGACTTGGGGGTGGGGGCAAATGTCTGCACAGCATGTTTGACTAGTCTAAGTATGGCTGGAGATCTTCTCTCATTTAGACTGAGTGTATGATTGCATGGATATGAGTATATGTGTCTGAGAAAGAGAGAGTGTGTGTGCGTTGTGGGGAGTAGACCTAGGAAGGCTCTTCCCCAGAGGACGAAGAGGCAATTGCCCATGTCCTGTGATGTTAAGCTGCCTGCCCAGGCCTCTCTCCATCTTCGTGTGCAGACCAGATCATAATGAGGACTGAAGTCACCCAGATGGGTCACCAGGAGTCCACAGGGCCCTGCCCAGCAGGGTTCAGCCTACAGGCCACACCCAAGCCCATCTGGGAATGGGCCTCCCTGTGGTAAGAAACTTGAGCCTCCCTGATTGCACAGGGGCTGGGCGTGTCCCTCACAGAGCGTCCTTTGTGCCCAGGAGAGGATTGGCCCGGTTTGTTCTGGCAGACTTCCAGGCACTGCCCACCTCCAGCCACCCTGCCCCGGAGCTCCCCGCCTTTCCTCTCCAGCTGGGCCTCCCTTCCTCACGAAGTGCAACCACCTTACTGAGGTGCTTGGGGGGAGGCCTGTGCCACAAATGTGACCCTGGAGCCCCTGGCTAGAGGTCAGGGTGACTCCAAGGACTGCTGTCACGGAGAGGAGAAGCTTCTGGGGCCAGCTCACATGACTGGGGCTGCTGACAGGCCCACCCTGGGGCACCGGGGACAAGAAAGAGCCTGCTGCCGGGATGGAGGAGAGAATACTGGAGCAGAAAAGCCCCTCTCGTTCAACCTGCCTGCACAGGGGTGAGATACAGCATCTGGTTTGCTGCTGGGGAGACACCATCACTGAAGGTCCACAATTACAATTGCAACTGTTCGTGTTCCTTTAAAAAATTAAATTAAAAAAAGCCCACTAGAAATCTCATGCTTGTCAGAGCCTTCCTCCCCCGCCGTCGGCTCCCATTATGAATCCATGGCATCTTCTGCTGAGAGTTAATTACATGTTGTGTGAAAGATACAGGGCTTCCTTTTACATTTTTTTTTTCCTCCTTGATGGGTCCTAACCCTTTCGGCTGTCTGCCTCTGCTTCTTCCCTGTGCTGCAGGAAAGAGGGGCACGCGGTGAGGAGGAGCAAGCCTGACTGTGCTCCTCAGAGCCTGGCTCTCAGATGCTGACAGCTCAGGGCCTCCCTGCACCAGTGAGCTGGCGACAGCCCTACCCATCCAGGTCCCCCTGCGCCACTGCAGGGAGATCCCAAGTGCCAGGGATTATGACAAAGCGCAAATGGAAGGTGTTGTTTAGGTGCCCGGCACTTCGCCCCTCTGGAACCTACCTCCTTTTGCCCTCCTCCCCCACAAGCAGGGGCGTCAGGTGGAGGGCAGCGTGAGGATGGCATCCTGAAGCCATCTGCGTGAAGGCACAGAAAGGGAATAGGACCCCTTCCAGGAGGCTTGATTCAGAGTTTCACAGTTGCTGTTCTTCTTGGTTCTTTTCTCTGATTGCTCCCACACATAGCCAGATATTTCATTCTTGAGATGGCTCACCTTTTCTCTTAAGAGGCTATGACCAACTCCGGAAGCAACAAGTGAGGACTGATACCTTGAATTATTGCCTCTTTGAGGTGTTGAATTTCACCTACAGATGACATGGCTAATTGCACAGCTGTTGGGCCCTCTCCGAGCATGCTACAACTCCCCTTGGCCTTGACAAGTCGAAGCACTGCAGGGCTGAAGGGCGCTCTTGGCCAAACCCCGCCCCAAGGCAAGACACACCTTAAAGTGGAGAACTTTCTACCATCCTCCAATATCATTCCAGTAAAACAGGCAATAAAGGAAACCTCAAGGTTGTGAGTTAAAAGCAATCAGGTCTATAATTATGATTCTCAACTAACTGCGCACAGATTAACCACTTTTTAATGGGGCAAACCTTTCATTGCGGGCTGATGTCCTCCTGCAACTACTTTTCCTAATTCCAAATTAGGGCCCAGTCTGGGAATGTTAATTCATTTTAATTATTAGCCTTGCCTAGTTTAAGAAGCGCAATCTGCTGCTACTGGATTCCAAAATAAAATACAAACGTGAATTTTCTATTCTTCTGAATATGGTGTTTTGCAGCTTCCCGACTTAGGTACAACCAAGAGTAGACTTCGTAAAAAAAACAAAAAAAAAAAAAAACAAAACCTCCTCTGTTTGGCTTGATTCTTCAAAGCCCAGTGTAGGCTGAGAGGGCATACATGGCTGGTGTGACAAACCACACTGGATTACTGATGAGTGGGGTGTCCCCAGCCTCTAAGGCAGGGGGAACTCAGCCCAAATGTGCAGAGCCTGTGAGAATGCCAATTCCCGGGCCCTGCGCCCAGAGATCCTGATTTGGTGGGTCTGGGGTGCGGCCTAGAATTCTGTATTTTAAAATAAAAATAAAATAAAATAAAATAAAATAAAATAAAATAAAATAAAATAAAATAAAATAAAATAAAATAAAATAAAATAAAATAAAAATAAAAAAGCACCGTGGGTAATTCTGATGCAAGTAGCCACAGGTTAAAAAACTCCAGAGGGCTATGGCTGTGGCTTATAAGCGTAGAAATCAGCTGGGCACCCAGCATGCTCCTCTACTCCCAGCCAGAACCTTCCTGGAGTGTATATTCCAGGAAACTATTTATATATCTATTTTTTCAATGACATAATTTTTTCCCCTTGGTTATAAAGCGATTGCAGAGAACTTATATAATGCCATAATAAAAAAAAAAATAACAGCCACTCATAATCTCTCCAAAAGGGGTGGGACTATCAGCATCACGTTGTGGTTTTTTCTTCTTTGTGTATTTTTTATAAAGTTGACAACATACTGAACAGATCGTGTTATTTCATCTTCCCTCGTGTCACTATTTTTTCCTGAATATACCATCTCTGAGGCTACATAATATCCCCCTCGTGTGGATGTGACTTATTTTAATAACCACCCTTACCTGTTAGATGTTGAACAGTAATTAATGATTGTGATATTGAGTCGGATATCTCTACGCATAAAGTTTTATCAACATTTTTGCTGACTTCCGATAGCTAGGTTCCTAGAATTGGATCACTGGATTAAAGGATGTGAATGTTTTTGAGGCTTCTGATAAAGAGATTGCCAACATGCTGTTCCAATTGGCCCCCTCGCTGGCATATAGTGGAATGCCCCCGTGTTGACTAGCCCTCAGCCTGTACCACAGCCTGTTACCAAAGATATTACTCTTACTGTATGTTATGAGTTGAATTATTTTCCCTAAAAAAAAAAAAAAAAAAAAAATTGTGGAGTCCTAACCTTATTTGGAAACAGGGTCTTTGCAGAGGCAATCAAGTTAAGAAGAGGTAATTAGGGTGGGCCTCTGTCCAATATGACAGGTGTCCTTACTAAGAGGAGAATGCCACGTGAAGTCACAGATACACAGGGAGGGCATCGCGTGCTAAAGGAGGCAGAGACTGGAGTGATGTTTCTGTGTGCCACGGAATGTGGCCTGAAGCTAGGAAGCGACAAGGAAGGCTTCCACCCAGAGTCTCAGTGGGAGCATAGCCCTGGTGACACCTTGATTTCAGACTTCTAACCTCCAGAATTCTGAGCAAATCAATTTCTGTTGTTTAAAGCAAGTAAATTTCTGTAGCACTTGGTTATGCATTCCTGGGAAATGAATATACGTGTATTTCCTGGATTGGTGTCACCTCGACCAGAAACGGCTGAGGTGCAAAGGACAGAAGAGTGTCCAGTGCAGCCAGTTAATCCGTCCTTCCTGGGAGCATTTCCTGCTCCTGTGCACAGGAGTAAGAGTCCAGGGCCCAGCATGGGACTCTGGGGCCCATAATCCATTAGAGCATCTATTTCCCTCAGTCACATCTCATGGTAGACGGGCACACAAAACATGAACTTTGCATTTTTCTTTCAAACTCTTGGATTTGACTCAATGGAATAAGGATTTATTGGGCTCTTTCAACACCTCCTGGATTAAAGCCTTGTTCAGCGGTTCAGACATGCCTAAGTGTCTGCGCAAAGGTCATCTTTGTCACTGATAAGGCCTCAGACTGATTCAGGATCAGGTTTCTCCCAGGCCCCAAACCCACGATTGGTCAGTAGATTATGCTGCAATTAAATTCCTTACTTCTAGAAATGTTGGTCTTTACTCCACTGGCTTCTGAAAAAGAGCCTGTTTCTCTCTCAAGTTGACCTTCTTGACCCTGGACATAACCTGGACCTAAAGAACCCCAAGTGGAAAAAAATTATACACGCTAAGGAAGTTTTTACACCCACAGTTTGAAAATCTAAAACACATTAAACTACTCTTTACTGAGCATCCCTGACTTCTGGTCCTCACAAGAGCCCTGTGGGTGGGTATAATGATCTCTATTTTACAGGAAAAGAACACAAGGCCCCAGCAGATCAGCCGGCAGATGGCCCAAGGTAGCAAAGCTCAGACATGGCAGAGCCAGACGTGGAGCCAAGATTTTCTAAAACAATGTCCTGGGCCCTCTCGTCTATTATGTGGCCAAGGATGGTTTAGGGAAGGTTAGCTCCTCAGTGGAGCGATAAATGCTACCAGAGGAAGCCAGATGTTTTGAGGAGTTATGCCCAACTTTCGGAGGCAGATATTCCTAATTTAGCTCAGTCTCATGCCCAAATTTTCTGGTATCTGCAGTAATACAGAATTTTGTTTCATGACCCCTGAAAAGAGTCTAATCTCTGCTAGTTCATCTTTTGATCTTATATCTCACTTTCAATATATCTGCTCCACAAGAGTTGCAAAAAAAAAAAAAAAAAAAAAAAAGTAAGCCCTCTAAATGCAGATGAGGACTCATACATTTAATGGAATGCTTTGGAAAAAAGTTTTGTGATGAGACAGAGCCCCTCAGGGGGGAAAAGAGAGAGAGACAGCCCCTAAAATTTTTTTGTATTAACGAACGTATTTACACATGACATGTTAGCTTTAACGGAGTCCATCGGTATTCTTGAGTATGGACTTACACACGATGGGCTAGCTCTAGTGAGGTGCCCTTATATTCCACTGGCCCTCTGCCCTAGTTCCAACTGCTAAGGGAAGGAGCAAAGGCTCTTCCTGCTGAATGGCCGCTAGGAATCAATGAGGATGATGAGCCAGGGGGCGCAGAGGCTGAGCTCAAGCCAAGAGCAGACTGGGTCAAAACCCAAGCTGAGGCTCTCATGGAAGCAGACACGGCAAGCAGGAAGCCCCGTCAGACACAAAGGAAGAGTATCAGGCCAAGCGTGGGGCAGAGGAGGGCAGAGATGACAGCTAATTCGTTTCCTCAGGGGTTCCACCAAGGGGGAGCTGCAAAGATGAAACCCTGGGCCTCCCCATGGGCCTCCGGGTAGAGAAAGAAGTTGAATTCAGCAAAACTGCTCAGGCCAAGCAAAGCAAAGTAAGAGTTACGTGGATGCGTTTAGAGCCAAGTGCACTCAGGCAGGCAGGAGAGAAGAGTTTTGCAGAGAAAGTGGCAACTGAACTGGGCCCAAACCAGAAACATGAAAAATCGGAATGTGAAACAGTGGAGGAGGCAAATCCTACCCAAGGGAGTTCTCAGCCTGAAAAAAAAGATGTGGAAGTTGGGGGTGGCAGTGTCTGTGGCTTAGGTATCCGGCCACAGCTCCCCTCCTGCACCTGGCCTTAGCTCCCAGGATAACCCCCACTGGTCCAGCCCACCAGCTTCCCCGAAGGGCCACCACACAGGGCCCAGGACCTTCCACCACTAACACTTTCCATACCAATCCCTGGCCACTATTTCTGCCCTCTGATGTCACAGGGCTCCGCATCCTGACCCATCTCGGCAAATTAGACCTCTCGACTTCCCAAGAGCTGTCATTCTTAACTCTTTTCTGCAGAGGCCTATAGCGCAGAGCTTCCCAGAAGTCTGGTTCAGTGCTATTTTGAGCGGGACTGGATTGGCAGAAATGAGCCACCCACCCGCACACTTGGGAAAAGGCTGCCCAAGGAGAAGGGGGCCAGGAGCTCCCACTCTGCACGAGTTTGAGTGAGGGTCATATGGGGCAAGCAGCAGCTCACGTGGCCCCTGTCAAGGCTGTACCCACAAACAGCTCTGGACAGATCCGGGCGGGTTCTGTTCACCCAGCTGTTGCGCTACTTCTCCTGCAAGATGAGACACGGACACCCCCCTCCCCGGGGTTGGCATCACTTGTTGAGCCGTGGCTTTGGAAAGAACAGCAAGTTAAATCCCGGAAAGAGACTGAGAATGAAATCCAGCTGGAGGCCCACCAACGACAGTTGTGTCTTGCTCATCCTGGCGGCCACAGCCCCCCTCCTGCACCTGGCCTTAGCTCCCAGGATAACTCCCACTGGTCCAGCCCACCAGCTTCCCCGGAAGGGCCACCACCCAGGGCCCAGGGTGGTGGGGGCGGGGTGGGATGGACAGGGAGTGGAGGAAGCCCAAGCACCTGTGGGGCTCCTCTGCCTTCCTTCCTGTCTGACACGGGCAGGGAAACCTATCAGGGTTAAAGCAGCTTCCGGGTGCCTCTTAGGCCACTGCAAGTGGGTGCTTTTTAAAGGGTCTTTTGCCCTCCGTGAGCACCCTAGAACCGCAGGATGCAGCCTCCCCGAGTGGTTACTGAACACCGACTCGGGCAGACCATAGCGCCCAGAGCCGCTACAGCCTTGTTATCCAGACCAAGGCCAGACTCCTTCGCCTGTCTCATTCCTGCCTACAGCTAACCCGTCTTCTGTCCTCAAGGGGCTTTGACCTAACATCTCAGGTAGGAAGCAGCTCACTTTCCCAGGAGCCCAGTCATGTTCTTCACACGTTCTTAATATTCTTCCTTCCTCTTTTCATACAGCGGCTTCCTTCCATCTTCCTATCACCACCCCCTTCACTAAACCACCACCCACCTTCTATTTCCTGAGGTTCTGGAAAGCCTTTCGGCTAGGATACACGTCCTCTTTGAAGGGTGTGAGGTGGGGGGAGTCACCAGCCTCAACCCCATCCCACCACGGGGCAGGGGAGGGAGGGAGGCTAGGCCAGTGCACCTCTTCAGGCTCGCCTAGAGCCGCTCCCACCGAAGGGAGCTGGACCACCTCCTCCAGACTCAGGAGCTCCCCGGTGCCCCGGGGCCAGGGTGTTCACCCGGGCTCCCCTTCCTCCCCCGGAAACTCGGCCTGCGGCCTTTCCCAGCATGGCCCCCTTCCCCAAGCCACTGTGGAGCGGGTCCAGCCACCCACCCAGAGCCGGCTTCAGCACGTGGCTGTGGGGCGGCAGGTTTCCTCTCCGCCCGGCTGCACCGCGGGGCGGTTCTCACCCTCTTTCGCCCCTACCCCCCGTGACTTCTTGTAAAATGCTGCGCCCGTCCCCACCCACCTCCGCCCTCCCGCGGCTGCCAGACCGGGGCCAGCCCCCCACCGCCTCCCCCGGAGGCAGCGCTTTCTCCGCCCCTGGCAGCGGGATCCGCTTCGGAAACTGTTGACTCAGAGGGTGGCCGGGCGGCCAGCGTCTGATGTCAGCTTGGAGTGGGGCCAGGGGAGAGGGGGCGGGAACGCTGGGGGCTGGAGGCGCGGGGCGCGGGGCAGGGCCCACGGGCGCCGGGCCGCGGCGGGGGGCTGTGCGGCTCGCTCGGCGGCTGCGGCGGCCCGGGCGCCCGTGAGTCACTGTGCGTCACCGGAGCAGATGCCCGGGGCGGCCGGAGGCTCCCGGGCTCCCGCTGACTCATCAGAAAGCCCTGCTGCACAGCCCGGGGGGCGGGACGGCGCGGCGGGGGACGGGGGGGGGGGAGTGAGACGAAAGGGGGGACGGAGGGAGTGAGGCAGGGGACAGAGGGAAGCAGGGGGAGGCAGGAGGAGGGGGAGGCGGGGGTGTGTGTGTGGCGGAGAGGCTCGGGCGGGCGGCGGCCGAGGTCGTCTGAGGCGCGCGGGGCCGGAAAACCCCAAGAAGGCGGCCGCGGCGAGGGCGCTGGGGCCGGCTGGCAGCTGCAGGGGTCACCTGCAGCGCGGGTGGGCGGCGGGCGACCGGAGAGGGAACAAGTCCCCGCCTCCCCGCAGCCGGCGCGCCGCGTCAGGGGCCTACCCAGCCCCCCGTGCGCAGGCTGTCCCGGCGAGCGGGCCCCCGCAGGGTGCGGTGGGGGCGAGGGCTGCGGGAGGCCCCTCGCCCCATGTCGCACACGCCCAGCTATCGGGAGAAGGCGGTCCCGAGACACCAGAGCTGGCCTCTGTGGCGCCCGAGGTCGCGGGGTTCTTCCCTCCGCCCCCTAAGAAAGCCTTTCTGTGTGTCTGGGAAGAGACAGCACCAGCATGCAGGTCCTCGACCGTGCATTCCTGGCCTCACTCTTTATACCCCTTCCCTCTCCTGGGGCGTCTACCCTGGTGCTGTAGCCACCACGTGCTGGGTCAAGGCCCGGTTCCAGGGCTTTCCTGTCACTGTTGGCTACCTACAAGACCCCGTGGCTCTCAGAAAATTGAACAGAGGCACCAGAGAACGTCAGGAAGGCTCATGAGCCAGGAGAATTTCTCTGGGTGACTGTCCACCCTATCCTGCAACAGGGATAAATTCTGTAGCATTCAAGAAATAGGAGACTCTTCTATGCAAGGCGCTCCCCATCCCCTGTGACAAGTGGGGGAAGAAGAGGCACAGAAGAGTCTAATGGTTCTCACTCTGCACATACAACCTAACCAGGGAGGCACCCAGGGCACACGTTGAGCAGAATGGGGGTCAGGGGTAACAAGAGCACACAGAAACCCTGGTGGAGGCTCCCTGGTGGGGCTGGCATTAGGGTAGGGACCTTGAAGAGGAATGATTTGAACAGATGGGGAAAGGACATTCCAGACAGAAACAAATGCCTGGAACCAAAACCTAGAGGCGGGAAGGAGCAGGGTGAGTTCTGGGAATGGCAAGCAATCTAGTTGGACCGGAAGAACGGAGGCTCACAGGAGCATCAGCGGCTTGGCCCAGCAGACAGATGTGGATCTCAGAAGCAGGCACAGTGGCCCAGAGGGACCTGGAGCCACAGGGTTCCGCCCTCTGCCCCAGGGCACCGAGTCATGCCAGTTCCCAGACAGATGGATTCCTTCCAAGAATTCCATAGTCCTGCTCAGTCACAGCTGCTGGAACCTCCCTGCTTTGGATGGCTTTTATTACTTGGTGTCTAATGCAAATCCTCTTTTGTTCAGATTTCAAACTTTCCTATTCTGTCCCTTGATCGCTATCTATATGTATTGATCTCCCTCAGGGTTTCTCGATCCCAGCACATTAGAATCACCTGGGGGTGCTTCCGAAAACAAAAATTTAGATGCATGGGCCCCCCTCCCTGAAATTCTACTTCCTTTTTCTGGGGTGGAGCCCAGGCATCAGCTTTCTTTCAATGGGCAGCCAGGGATAAAAAGTACGGATGCAGATGTCACCACTGAGTGCGTCCAGGTCAGGCCCACCCTCAGAGTGGGGCCTCCTGGCCTTCAGACTTCCCAACTCCGACAAACCCGGAGAACGGCCTTGGCAGGTCTCCAGGAGCAGTCGGACTCCCTGAAGCTGGAGTTGAAATGTGTTTCCCAGGCATCCACTCTGTAGCTGAGCCCAAAGTTTCCAACAGGAAGGGAGGGTGAGGCTTCTGTTTGCTTCCCAAGAGCAAACTGGCCTTTTAAGAGCCAGTGATAGCTAGCCACCATGAGCCCCACCAGCAGAACTGGGCGTCAGTGGGACCTGCCTGCAGGTCCCATTGACTCCACATGCCTGGTAGGGGGCTTAGATGTGGCACCATCTCCTGCCACACCGGCCCTCGGAAGTAGAAGAGGACCACTGGGGATAGACTGGGGATCCAGCCTATAGGTCCTCTCTTTCTTACAGGCAAAATGGTAGGGATGGTTCCTGCCCCTGTGAGGATCTTGAGCTAAGTCACCTCAGCATAGGGAAGGTTTTCAGTAAACATTCTCTTCTTACTGTTTTGCTAGTAACTCTTTTCACAAATGTAGGAAAACTCTCCAAATCTGGGCCTCACAACTCCCTCGGTATTTGTCCACCCCCACCTCCCCAGTCCACAGCTTTGGGGAGGAACCTGAAGTCATATCTAAGGCCCTGTGGTAGGAAGGTCAGGCTTAGGAACTTGGCAGTGGCCTCCCTGCTGCAAGGGAAATGGCATCGACTAACAAGAGGGTAACCAGCCAACCTCTCCCAGGACTAAGAAGCAGAATTATGGCCTTGAGTCCAGGGAGGATTTAGACCTAAAGGGAGAATTTCCTGACAAATGACAATGTTGCCTATAGGACTCATGGAGTCCCTAACAGTTTGAGATCCATCCCGAGCACCTGACCCTGTCCCCACCAAGCAGTGTTGTTCCCATTTGACAGCTGAGAAAACTGAGGGTGAGAGACATTCAGTAATTTGGTGAAGCAGCCACGTCCAGCGGCAAGTGGCAGGAAGGAGTCTGGAATCTGGAAGAGCTGCAGTTGAAAGTAGTGTGGCCATCTCTCCCCGCCTTTTGACTCTTCTAATATCCAAGGATTTTGCGTTTTTCATCTCAAGCCTTGCACCCAGAGTCCTAGAGAGGCCATACTTAATCCTACGGTGGGGGCATTAAACCCAAGGGGAGTCATTGACATGCTGGACACTCTTCTCCCTTTGAATCCCCATCACGCTAGAGGAAATGCTATAAAGGTAACCAGTGGTTATTGGAAGGTCTTTCCCGGCCAAACTGAAGGCAAGCTAGAGACTGTCCAAGGTCTCGAGAAATGCAGCAGTGGCGCCACGAGACGGCCTTTTGTCGGATTTCCGCATGGACAATTCTGTTCTCCCTCTGGATTCTACTGGGCACCTCTATTTACAGCGTCGCAAGCTTCCCGGTGTGGAAGCTCCAATTTTACAGATTAGAAACTTGAGGCTGGGCAGAGGTACCACTGGGAAACAACTGTGTCTGGAGGGGACGCCACCGGTTCCCTCCCCCGTCGCGTCCCGAAGCCAGGCCCGACCACCTACTGCGGACGGGACCGGTAATCCGGGCGCCCTCCCAGGTCTGGCCCTCCGGGCTGCACGGCGGCCCAGGGCGCGGCGGGGCAAACAGGACGCACCTTCTCGCCGCGCGCGCACAAGCCCAAGCCTAGGGCCGGGGCCCCGAGCGCCGGGGAGGAGCCCATTTCCCTTCCCCTTCCCCTGGGAACCGGCCGCTGGCGGTGGGGGTGGCCGCTGCCCTCCCCACCCGGCCCGGCCGCCAGGTGCCCAGAAACTCGGCCTCCCTCTCCCGCCCCCGCGGCTGCTCTCCGCGCCGCCCGCGTCTCGGCGGTCACGTCTCCCCATTCGGCTCCAAAGTACTAGTCAGCCGCTGCCCCGCCGACCCGGCCGAGAGGCGGGGGCCGGGGGAGGGGAAGGGCGGGGCGGGGGCGGAGGGGGCAGGGGAAGGAGAGGCGGCCCGGACGGGCGGGTCAGTGCGCTCGGCCCCTTTCCCTCCCGCTCGGCGCGGGCGCGGCCGGGCCCCGCCCACTGTGCCCCAGTCGGCCCGAGCCCCCGGGGCGAGGCGTGGGCAGGGCCGCAGCAGCGTGGCCACCGCCCCTGCCGGGCGCTCCGCGGGCGGGGGGCGGGGCGAGGGGAGGCCCCGCCGGGGAAGCCGCGAGGCCGCGCTTCTGGAGCGGCGCGCGGGCCGGTGTTGCTGGGGAGAAAAGCGCCGCCGCGGCCCCGCCCCGAGCCCAGGGGGCGCTGCGCCCTCTGCTGGTACAGCCTCAGAACTGCACGCGGGCCCCACCTGCACCTACAGCGACGACCGGCCTTTGGACACTGAGGGGGCTGCTCGGGTCTGGTCAGTAGAAACTACTGGTTAATTAAAGATCATAATCCCCCCCCCCCAAAAAAAATCCGATTTCAAAAGCGAGTCCTCGGCATTTCAGGAAAATTTGGAAATTTGGAGAAGAATAAAATCACTCATAGTTCCTGTATCTAGAAAGGAACACTGTTAGTTGTTTTCATGTCTACCCTTACGGTGCTTCACATCGGCAAATCTGTGTGTGTGCACTCTTTATAGAATAAAAAATACAATATTGCCAGCTCTGTGAACGCAGAGGCCTTATTTTATTCATTGCTCCGTCCTCAGTGTTTAGAACACTGGCAGCATTCTAGATGCTGAGAAACCATTTGTCTCTATCTACAGGGGATCGGGCTTCATACGCTATCAGGATCGTCGTTGTTATCATGCTTAAATTTTCTTTTATGATCTCCTGACCCCACAGATGTGAGTATGAAAGGGATTGATGGTAAAACGGTCCACTAGCCCTCGTAGCAGATGTGCTTGGGGTTCACAGGTATTCACAGTACACATATAAGGTACCCCTCTCCCCCCCCCAACACACACCTGGAATCTGGACAACACCCTGTAATCAAACACACGATTCCTGCAGCAAAATGCATGGCTATTCACACCAAGTAGGATACACAAACACCATAAACAGCTGCATGTCAGTTCAGTCAAGTTTTGAGGCCAAATGGGTTTTCGCCAAACCAAACTAAAAACTTTGGGTTTCCCGAGCAATTTGAATTTTGAATTTGTAGACACTGTGGACCCTGCACTAACCTCTGGCCACACCCGAGGGTAGACGACACAAGTCTCTGCTATGAGCTCATGCTTTCCCGTGCGCCTGTCTCTTGCACCCTGGGTGTGCCTCGTAACTCCAGACAATTGAGGTGCCAACTGATGAGATGTGATTGAATCTGGGATGTGGGATGTGAAGGAGTGGGATTTAGTGGGGTTGGGCTTTTGGACGTGGTCACACCTCCTTCCCTACTCGCAGCTGCCTTCGAACCAATGGACCTCAGCACGTGTGCGGTCACGTCTTCTTCCTGGACTCGCTTCCAGGGCAAAGCTGGCCCCAGTGGACCTTCCCTGGGGATTTTGAAAGAGAGGAGCCCAGCTTCCCCCGAACACCCCCACCCTCCCAGAGCACTACCGGGACAAAAAGGACACTGCTGTAACTTCTCAAGAAAGGTATGGGAACCAAGGCATTCATCTCTGTGGCCTTTGTGTCTGGCATCTCTCCAAGCTCCAGACTGAAGATCCAACCTCCTACCGACATTGCCACTTGATTCCCACCCCCAAATTTACCTTAAATGTGATATGCCCAAGACCACACTCACAAACCTCCCCTCAAACCCTGGTCCTCTTCTGTTGGGACCCGTGTCAGTGATGAAGCCTGTCATCCATGCAGTTACACCAGCTAGAAACTCGGGCATCTTCTGCTTCCTTTTCCTCCAGCCTCTTTTGGGACTCATCTCACGTCTTTGCCCATTTACCTCTGAAACAGCCCTCCCACCCTTCCCTGCTCTCCACCTCCACCTCCGCCAATGCAAGGGCCTAACCAGTCTCCACTTCCAACTCTCGATTTACTCAGGTCCTTTCTCCACAATGCAACGTGACGAATGCCTTTGAAATACAAACTCAGTTATGTCACACATAGACACATTCCAGGGCCACCAGGAGCAGCTGCCCAGGAATACGAGCTCACCTCGGATTCTGCGGCACGTGACCTGCAAAACGCACATCGTTTGACAGCTCTGAGGCGCACCCCACCCATAGCTATAAAAACGGTAACGTCTTTCCCATTTCTCCTGGAATAAAAATGCATGGTGACTGCATTATGAGCCTCTATAAGGCTTCTATAATTGGCCGCCTTCCTCAGTCCCTCGAGTTTCCACCCCAGGACCTTTGCACAAGCTGTGCCCCTTACATGGACCATTCTCCCTCCATCTCTTCACCTGTTTAACTCCCACTCTTCCTTCACATCTCAGTGCAACTATTCTCTAACCAGGAAATCTTTCTGATCAAGCCAAATGCCCCATCGAATGCTCTTCAACACCAGGTGCTACTCCTCCATAACCGTGACTCTCGTAGTCTTCCATGTATTGGCTCGACACTCATCTCCCTCAGGATACTGTCACTTCTGGTTTGCCCATAATGGTGTTGCCAGCACCTGGCCCAGAGCCATAAATATGTGTTCGATAAACATGTGAATGAACAGATGATGGCTACCCACCCTGTTTGCTCACCTCTGGGGTAGCGTGTGGCGTTTTGCTCACCCATCTCAGGACAAGCCCAGGAAGAGAAGCAGAAGCAGAGAAAGGAGGGGGAGTTTGTGAGTTCCGACAAAGAGCATCTGTTATGTGCCGGGCTCTGGGGATACGTAAAAGATGTAGCCGTGTCCTCAGGAGATGGCACACTGAGAAACCAATTCACTGAATGCCTTCAAGATCTTAACTCCTAAATCACAAAAAACAAACCCATGGATCTCGCAAAGCCACAACCACACAGGGAACTTTCCCCCACAGATAAAAGGTCCTTTCTTCGAGCCCGAACCAATCAACAAAAAATCTCCTTTCTCCCAACCAACCAACCAGTCCTAAGGGTTCCCTGCTTTATGAGTGCCTCAACCACCTCCGAAAAGCCCATCCTAACCCTATCAGGTTGAGAGGCTCTGAAGGCTTGCCTGGTGTAGGAGTTCCTTGCATGTGTCAAGCTAAGTAAACTTGGCTTGTGGGGCCACACGCCTGTCCTTGGCGGGCCTGGCATTCTAGCTTGAAGGAGTTCAAAACCCACCTGGAAAAAGCCACGCAAAAGTTTACCAACCACATCCCTTGAGCATCCAGGTCTTCTAGCCTTTCATTACATTTTCTCACACCCAGGAACACCAGCTCACATTGGGCTCAGGGGTCCAGAAGTTGTCACAGTACCTGGAAACCTGCACTTAGTTTGGGATTTACAGTGGCAAAGGCTGTTGCTTCTAGTAGTGGGGATATGGCGGAGGGTGGGGAAAGTGAGGCAGGAATGCCCCCTTCCTCCTAGCTCCTCCCCACTACAAACCCCACTGTAGCAATGCAAAGGGTGGAAAGGCGGGAGCACTCTTGAAGTTCAGAAACATGAAAGAACATTAGAACTTAATATTAAGTGAAATCAGCTTAAGCACATTGGGGGGAAAAATGGGGTAACGTCATAGGCACTAAGCAAAAGGTAATCCACGAGCGCCATCTAGTGGGAATATCTGTCACTGCCGTCCTCCCCGTAAACTTTAAGCTGTGGTGCACCGCGTGAGATACCAGAATTTTTCCCATCATAGACCCGTCTGGGTCCTCATCGGAGAAAACTTGTTGAGCTTCATTACCCTTATCGCTGCGCTCTGCGTTGTAAAAAGGAAGCCAAGAAAGCCTCACTCATCACCTATAGGTGCTTTAAATTTTGTTAAACTTCTTTAAAAATTTGACTTAGATGTGATTTTCCTCTATGGCTGCTAGGAATCCCTGAGCCAAAACGGGGCCAATCTTTATCAGGACCTTATAATGATCACTTTTGTATTAACCCCACCTTCGTTTTATCTCATTTTTAAGGTCCCCCCCCCAACGCCCCACTTCATTGCCGTTTTCCTTATCTAGTTTCTAGCTTACATGAAAAATATTTTTTTCAAATCTTTGGGAAAAGTTGGAGTCATCCGTATTTCACACAGACTCCCCGTCACCTTCCTAAACTTCTTATCCAGGAGTCATCAGGAATGAGAGGGTTCAGAACCCCAGGATACATCAAGCTAAAATTCAGTGAGCAGAAACAAGGGAGACGTAATGGCTACCACATATCGAAACTTTACTATACACTGGGCACTTTTTTAAGCACTAAATGCAAAATTCATTGAATTCTTACAATTTTTGTAGGTGGGGAAATGAAGCTCAGAGAGTTTGGGGGCAATTTTCTATGCAGCATTAAATAATATGCCCTTTTTATGGAAGAGGTAACTGAGGCTCAGAGAGGTTACATAACTCATCCAAGGGCACACAGCTAGTAAGTGTTAGAAATAAAGTTGGAATGCAATGCCCCAAATCCACATTCTCAAGCTCCACTGCTTTATGAGCTCTGTGTCAGACATCAGCCAAAGCCAGAGTGGGGGGAAGCGGGGCTCTGTTTTAGGGTCACAGGCTGGAAGAGGAACTTGCCAGCAGAGAGGGGTGGGGGCTGTGATACAGAGTCACCTGCAGTTTGCTTGGTACGTGATTGGGGTTGTGTGGATATTAGTGTCGTTTCCTCCTGCCCAGCCTGGCATCCTGGACGAGAGATATGGGGCACCTACAGGGTCAGACCATTTGCTCCGCCAGGTCCAAAGATCCAGCAGAAGCTGGTTTGTCTGTCAGACATTATCTAGAAGTCAGTTGAAAGAAATCAGTTGGCTCCCTGGAAGGGAAGTGCCACGTGGGCAGGGATTTAGGGGCTATTTTGTTTATTGTCGTCCGAGTGTTAAGAATGTCTGGCCTCTAAATATCAAAAATAAATGGAGAATAAAAGATCACCCGAGTGAATGAATCAGTGATGAAGTTGGACCCTCCCTCAAGCTTTGCCCTGCAGGAATCAAGCTATTTGACAGGTGATGAGGGATCTCATGGGATGGGTAACAAGAGGGTTCCTAAGGCCGACTGAGGCCTGCCTGGAGAGCACAGATCCCAAACAGAATCTTCCCAAACAGAAGATTGTAAAGTGGCCCAGTCATCCCATCAGACCCGTGACAGAAGCCCACTTTGCAGCCCTAAGGATGGTGGGCTGAGGGGGAGTTCTAGGGGCAAGGAGACCAGGTAGGAACTATTGCAATAGTCCAGTGAAGAGACAGGAGGGAGTCAAACTGGCAAGTCTCTAGAACCAGGCGTGGTTTCTGGTGTGCCTGTTGCCCTCACCTGGGTGTCTGGGTAAGTCTGGTGCTGCGTATCCTCTGGGTCACGCAGTACGTGGAGGTGGTCAGCACGCTGGAGCTGGGAATGGTGAGTGAGGTACAAGGAAATGGGTGAGGGCCTTCTGAGCTGCTGGTCTGGGGGCTGGGTTACGGCGGGGGTGGGGGGGGGAGACGTTAAAATGCTGGGAGTGAAAAGTGGCCACTCAGACTGAAGAAACTAGTTCTTGGACAGAGTCTCATGCCCTCAGCTACAGGTGCCCTCTGGGCTAGGCCATGGAGGTCTGCACCCTGGGCTTCCCATTCCCCTGGAGAACCATCTGGAGAGTTGCAAAGTAGCCACACCCCTTTGGTACAATTCGAAACCACCATTTCCAGGTGTACCCGAGGGCTTACCTGAGGGGTGGTCTCACCTCAGAGCGTCTCTCTGGATTTTCTTCTCTGGAGTCACAGACCCCTGTAACACTCAAAGCCAGTTCACTGCACTATTGGAGGAAAAAAACGATTGGAAATGGCAGAAGTAAAATGCTGGGCCCTCAAGTGTTAATGAAGCCATACTTTTCCCAGGAGGAAACAGAGGGCTGGAATGTTGAGGTGGAAACGGAGGTGTCTGGAAGCCAGCACCACACGGCATTAAAAGCATTTGTCAGGAGTTTTCAGGTGATTTTTAAAAACGGTCTTCTTTATACCTTTCTGTATTATTGGAATTTTTATAACAAAATCACTTCATAATGGGAAAAAAACAAAGATCTCTGTAGGAAAAAAGGAAGACAGACAAGAGAAAGAAGGAAAGCTGGAGAACGTAACAGGCAACGGAAAGGGAGGGGACAGAAGAAAGGAGCAGCCGCTGAGAGGAAAGGAGTGGACAGGCAGGCACACTGAGGCAGTGAGGCCAGGGTCCCAGGGTCAAGGTGTTGCCCCATTCGGATTGGCAGCATACCTGTTGTTAGTTTTGTACCCCTAAAATTCATGTTGAAGTCTTAATGCTCAGTACCTCAGAATACGACCTTACTTGGAAATAGGGTAATTGCAGATGTAATTGAAGTTAACATGAGGTCACTAGGGTGGACCCTAATCCAATGTAACTGGTGTCCTTACAAAAGGGGACATTTGGGCACAGACGCACATACAGGGAGAATGCTAGGTGTACGTGAAAATGGCCATCTACAAGGCAAGGAAAGAGGGAACAGATCCTTCCCTCACAGCCCTCAAAGCAACCAACACTTACCCTGACCTTGGAATGCTAGCCTCTAGGACCGAGACAATGAATGAATCTCTGTTGTTGAAGGCCCCCAATTTGTGGTACTTTGTTACGGCAGCCCTAGCAGCTGCTAGCCTTCTTAGCAGAAACTGCTTTTGACCTTAAACAGACATTAAATACGATCTAGCCTTTTTCTTTTAAGGACCGGATACTGTGGTGCTCCTCCAAGGTTTCTACCAGGAGTATCAGGTGCGTCTTAAGACTCACAACTAACGGCTTAAGACTCGCAGCTAATGGCTTCGTTCTCCACTTGGAATTGGCTCACAACATTGTCCAGAGAATTGTCCTTTGCCACAGGGAACTGCTCACCCAAACTTACGTCTTGCAAAGTGCAGCCCGTAGCCAGCCAGTGACTGGCTGATACTGTGATACAAAGTCCCAGCCCCCGCTTTTCAATTTGCTTTAACTCTGAAGAGCCATCCTAGCTCCAGGACTGCCTGTAGCATCAGCTGAGGCCTCCTCTGGAACTGCATTGTGACAACTTCCTCCTCTGTCCATTCCTGCCTCCCATCTCCCAAGAGCACTTCTGACCAACATTCTGCATGTGGCTGTGCATCCGGGAAGCCCAATTGAAGACAATGACACAGGTTTATCAAGTATTAGGCTCAAATCTCTGCTCTGACATGTTTTAGCCTAAAAATCTCAGGCTAATTCCTTAACCTATTTGGGTATCCCAGATTTCTTCAAATGCGAAATCAAGGAAGTTAGAGAGAAACCCTTAGGACACTTGGAGCTTCTCATTTGTGTCATACAATAGTGTCCCGAGGCTGTTGAGATGTTGGTCCTTACACAGCTTAAGCCTAGGCTTTTAGCTCCAATGTCTGTCTTTTTAATCTTCTCGATTGCCGCAAACCTGCCGTCACTCAAGAGTAGGGTTGCTGATAGCTAAGGCTTGAGCCTAATCCTTTATTATTGGTACTTTTCAACCCTACTCCCTCCTGGGAGGTATTTTTTTTTTTTTTTTTAAATTTTTTTTTTTCAACGTTTATTTATTTTTGGGACAGAGAGAGAGACAGAGCATGAACGGGGGAGGGCCAGAGAGAGAGGGAGACACAGAATGGGAAACAGGCTCCAGGCTCTGAGCCATCAGCCCAGAGCCCGACGCGGGGCTCAAACTCACGGACCGCGAGATCGTGACCTGGCTGAAGTCGGACGCTTAACCGACTGCGCCACCCAGGCGCCCCTCCTGGGAGGTATTTTGAAACCGCTTTGTCCCAAGGTGATCGGTTTTATTAGGGATCAATGTTAAGATAATATTGCATGGACAAAGTGTTGTGCTCTGAACCCCACATTTTTCCCAAGGGCCCATGGTACAATTTCAGTGCAATCATTTTTTTTTTTTTTTTTTTTTTTTGAGAGAAAGAGAGCACAAGCAGGGGAGGGGCTGACAGAGACGGAGACACAGAATCCAAAGCAGGCTCCAGACTGAGCGGTCAGCACAAAGCCCAACGCAGGGCACCAACTTTGGACTGGTGAGATCAAGATCTGAGCCAAAGGGGGACGCTTAACCGACTTCACCCAGGTGCCCCTCAGTGTAAACATGTTTAAGTAAGAATGTCAAGTTAGAGCAAAAATGTACCTAAAAGGGAGGGGGCAATCGTGTCATGCTATTTGGGAATATTTTCCTCCTCAATATGAATTTATGTCCAGCTCTACACCCTAATGCCCCCCCCCTTCAGTCTAATTCTCAACCCAGTTCTTACTGGGGCAACATGAGATATAACACATTCATAAACATTTTTAAATGCTTTTCTTTTGGGAACCACTAAAGTTCTCCCTCTCCCAGCAAACTCTTGAAGTGTATTACATCTTTTTTTGAGAGAGAAAATCCAAGCAGGGTCCACAGACAGCACAGACCACAGCACGGGGCTCAATGTCACCATCCGGAGATCATGACCTGAGCCAAAATCAAGAGTCGGAAGCTCAACTGACTGAGCCACCCAGTCGCCCCAAGTGTGCTGCATCCTTGTAGAATTAGAGGAAACTGAACTTGGAAAATGCTCTTGCTTCATTGCTGTTGATTACTTAAAAGGAAAAATATGAGTAGGTTTAAGTCATGAAGAATTCAGGGACAGTCTCCTGGATAAAAGATACTGCACCCTTAGCTTGGAAATTAAAAAGTTGCCAAAGTGAAAAATAGACTTGGAATATGGAGCGGAGAAGACCTCCTAGAAAGCAATTTGAGACACCAAGTGGATGGGAGGAAATCAATAAAATCCAGAGAATTAAAATTCCTAACCTTTAGTCATTCTTCTGCATACTACTGCTAAAAATCGAGGTGGTGTCAAAGTTGTAGATATAGGCATATACCAGTCTGGCACCATTATTTAGGAAAAGCTTTTAAGTTGTCTGGCCCTAAATTGAATCTGAATAATATCCTACTAGTTTACTACAAGATTTTCTTTTGCACTCCTACAAAATCTTTCGGGGGGAGGGGACGCCAATGCACAATCAGGTCATCGGTCAACTGCAGATTCTTTTTAACTTCCCATAGTTAATACAGTAGTAATCTTCTCACTAGGCCATCAACTGCCCAGGTTTTAACAGGCATAAGCAGTGTTATGGTACAATCAGGATTAGAAAGGCCATTTACCAATGAATATGCATTTGAAATTAAAGTCAAGATAGGTCAAGGGATTCAGAAGTTAAGAGATGGTTCTTACCTGCTCCAAGACAACACACAAAATGAGCGTGTTGGGTAGATTAAACCTTCTACTCATTGCCATTAAAAAAAAGAGTTTGCCATTTTCAACAGATAAAACATAAATCCTTCCACTGTGCAACACTGGACAGAGTGCCTGTAGCAGTTCTGTCTTCCCCTATCTACACTGCATTCTGGGTGAAGATAAAAAACTGTGATTAAGATACATGTAACACCCACAATCTGTAGTAAGCAAAGGAAAAACAAAGTCCTTCAGTAAAGAGTAGGCACTGCTACTTTTCAAGTTAATTTGCCCAAATTGATGATCATACGTTACCAGAATTTCTTCAAACTTAAAATGCTTTCCTATTTCTATACTTTTGAAACCCCATCCTGAATTAGCAACAGACCTAGGGGAAAAAAATCTACTCCAAACCATCCTTAACAAATTTGATCTCAATCCCAGAGTAAAAAGGCTTCAGAAATTCGTACTTTTGCTACCAAAAGACCAGAACAAGGTTTTGGTTTTTTTTTTTTTTTTATTATTCCTAGGCTAGGTTTATTCTCATTATGAAAGCCTCAATCTGCGAATAGACCATTCTTTTATTGTGCCTTCAGCATGGACAAGACAGGAATTATAAAGTATTTGTAGGATTTATTCACAACTTGAATGGGCAAGACTATGGATTTTTCTCCTCTTCTACTGTTTTAGTCAATTAAGCAAGTATTCTTGCTATATAACTGGTCAAGTGGCCAATATCAACAGTGAGAAAACACAAAGTCCCCAAAAAGGGACAAAAAGATTGAACAGTGGCTTTTTAAACACAGTATTTTCAGTGAATGTTATCAGTGCCCACATTTATTTGGAATATCTATTTTAATTCATATAAATCAATTTCATTTAGTTTTCAGTTTAAAATTATTAAAAGGCTGGTGAATTAATGGATCAATCTAGAAAATGTGGCCCTGGAAACATACTCGTGCTCACGTATGTATTGAACTTTACCAAAATCTTCCATGTGTAATGCCCAGCATGTTACCGGATTTGCTACTTTATAATTAAGATTCTGAAAGAATAATTGGAAGTTCGTAATATTCAGAGTTGAAATGCAGAATTAACTCTTTCACAATAGAAGCCAAAGTAAAACATAAGGAGGAATAAAAACATTTTATCTGTGTATTCAGAATCACACACAAATTACCTTTACAGTTCAATTTACTATATAGAAATCATTTGGGTTTTATATTTTCAGTTAAATTCTGAACTGAGATTACAATATTGTTTAAAAAAAAAGATTGTTACATTAATTCAGTACTTTTTAGCATACCAAATTGAAATACATTAGTTCAAACCTCAGATTTTATGGCAAACAGTCTTCAAATACAATACAGACATTTCTTAAGGTTACCATTTCATTCACATGTGATATTTGCTACTCTGAGCTGTATACATCGAACAGCTCTCCTATGAATATGGCAAAGTTGACAAGCCATGAAAACTCAAAGCTGTATACTCAAGCCAAGAACTCAAAGTTGTACCATCTTCTAAAAGGTCTGTCATTTCTGGACCACAAAGCACGACATGTAAAGAAGGTTGGGAAGAATTCCTCCTCTTTATTACGGTTAAAAAAAGTTGCATGTAGCTTGGAACTTTGCATAAAACCCCATATTATGCCTTGGTAAAGTCCAAGGGTAATTAGATGACAATGGACTGGGGTCTTAAATTTAATTAATAGAACCCATGAAATTCAAATGGGCATCAATCAAATCAAAAAATATTAAGCACCTACTGGTTTAGATTGAAATTTATTAGAGATTCATGATCAATTTCTTTCCACCTTGAAATCAAGGTGTAAAAACCAGCTATTAAGTGCATTCCAAACTTCTCCTATGTAGCACAGGTAGAATTTTCTGTCCATTGGCACCAAAGTGAAGTCACATTTCCTCTTGGGAGACAGAAATTCCACATCTGAACATAGAGTAAGTTAGGAAAAAATGACCCCTGTTGTTTATATTTTATTACTATTGTGATTCTGAGATCTAGGATTACTAATATACTAGCAGTGAACAACGTAAACGCCTGGCAACAACTGTCAGGTTAGTAACGCTAACTCCCTTCCCCCAGTCACAAGATTTTAGTATGAAAAGAATTAAAATTACTAAGCTGAATGGGAAATAACAAGGAATGGAAAGTAACTAAAACAAAGCAAACTCCTAAAGTTTGAAATCATTGCAATTGAGAAACTGAGAACAGGTGTGCTTCACCCCACCCCCTTACAACTCTGAATTTAAATAATGTTCCGTGCAAAAGAGCATCAGGTTTCTGGATATAGATGTAGCCCTTCTTTAAGTTTTAGTGCGCTGCAGACTCTTCTGCAATTTTATTTCCCTCCCCCCAAGTTTATTCAAAGTATTTAATAGAATCTTCCATTTCAGCCGAAAGATTTGTAATTCAAAGATTTACTAAGGTATTCTATGCATTCTATCTATACAGAAACACCTATTAATTATTACAATCGGTTTATGCAGAATTAACATTTTTGGTGTTAAAATTGTTAAAACATCATGCTTACTGCACATCGACTCTCCATAATGAATCTGAACTTCACAATGATTTACCAAACATTTTACTTAAATTACTAATTAAATAACTGAAAAAATGTACTGAGCCAAACTAAACTTAAATGGGCTATAAAGGAAAAACAAAAAATAAAAAAACCTTCAAAACAGTCCATATACACATCTATTTCAAAACTACCTTTGCTAGCTAGCCCCTTTCCCAAAGTTTTAGCCTGAAAAAACAGTAAAATCTACACAAAATTTTATTGCAATCATACAAGGGTTACATTAGGTCAAATACAACAAATACTATGATGCAATTTTACATTTATTAAACTACAGTTCAAAGCACAAATTTACACATTCTAAATACACTAAACGTATCTAATGAAGTCACACTGGTCTTCCACTGACATTTGATATATCTGGGTGAAAGACATTAACTTTACAAGACTTTTTAACATGAATCCTTAGTATAAAAACTGTGTACTTGTATGTAAACGATTTAATGGGGAACCCAATTAATGGGCTTCCATCTCCACTAAGTCATCCATTTTGTTGCATATTTTATTTTAAATGCTTAAGGGGTAGGACAAACTGGTTAAGTTTAAATCTGGATACATTATCTAAATCTCCCAATTACCCCCCAATGAATTATAGATGAAAGCTGATTTTGTCTGGTCCCAAACAGCTATTACTAATAGATTTTGTTTCCAAGAGAATTAACAGAATAAGATTGTTTGAATTTGTTTCACACTGGAATGTAGACCAGACAAGCTTAACCTGCAACTTCACATCTAAAGAAGCATTGATGCCTGTTTAAGCTTCAGAGGAAAAGCCATCTTCTTGGCTCAGCTGAATGCAAGAAGGCACAAAGAAGAAGTTCTTCATCATTGTGTCTGAAGTAATTCCAGCATCCTGCATCTCATACCTAACATTAAAAAAAAAAAAAAAAAAAAGTGTAATTCTAAATTTAAGCACAAAGACCACACTACCACATAACAAATAGACAAGACTATAAATATAACTAGTCTTCCAATAATCCTTAACAGAGGGAGGGGCACTTTGCTATTTATTGCTTGTTAGGCATTTGTTACAGAATTAAAATTATTAGCAAACATCTTATGTCATCTCAAATATCCAATCAGCTTTAAAATGAAAACAATACCTTACCAATCATTGAATGACATCATGTAGTAAATCGCTGGCCTCTGAAAATCATTAAAAGCAGATGGTTCATGGAGAGAATCTGCTCCCATGTTATCAAAGATAAGCCAATCTCCCACATTCAGCTCAGGAAGAAGACAGTTTTCCACAATTTGATCAAGCTCATCACAGGATGGACCCCAAAGGCTGCTTGTAAACAGAGGCTCATCTTCCTTGTATTTCTGTAGGAAAAGGTTTTATTTCTTCATTAATTTTTACTCGTGTTCATGCAGGTAATGAATCCGAGGGAGGATGAGAGCATTTTTCACTGAGTCAGACCCAATGCACCTATGAAAGGCAGGCCTGGAGCCAGGGGCACTGGTGCTCCTTCTTAACTCCATCTAAGGAGGGCAACTCCTCAAAAAAGGGCAACATTTCCCATCCTAAAGTATATCTCCAAAACTTGGGATGCATCTTAAAAAAAAAAAAAAAAAAAAAAGGGCTCAGTTTATAAACTGCCAAATAAGCAGCTCTGGTATTTGTAATAAAACTTGCCTTGTGAACCTCTGGAATGGTATTTAAGTCCTCAGACAGTTTACTTGCAAAAGAACCATAAACACCATCATTCATATAATACATGAAGGCTGGTTCATCACTTCCGGTTTTTTCTACTGAAATAAAGCAGAAAAAACAAAGATGAATTTACATGGAAATTTCAAATAGAGTTACTATGCAAGGCATAGCAAACAGATTTATAGAGCAGACTTACAGCTTTCACATTTCCCAAATATTTAATTTAAAAAAAATATACTGACATACTTTAAAACTGTTAGCCTAAAAAACTGAAAAGACATTTCATACAGGAAGATAACCAATAGACATGAAAAAAGTTCCCTACAGAAGTTACCAGGTAAATGCAAATTAAAACTACAATGAGCCATCACCACCACCTACCTATTGAATGGAGAAAACTAAAAAGTGACAATACTGAAAACATGCATGAAAGCGGGGAAACAATCAGAACTTGCACATATATACCACCAGGAGGATAAAATACCACTGAAATCTTCGGAAACATCTACTCTGTGACCTGGCAATTCTATTCTTAGTCATTTCCCCCAATGAAATGAAAAATGTCCGTAAGACTTACACAAGATTGTTAAGTTTTACTCTTAACAACCCACAACTGGAAACGACCAGTTGTTATTGTTATTCACTGCCAAGGAGAATGAATCAATTGCATATTCACAGTGGAATATTAGTACTGAATGTGAAAAAAAATTGTTCAGACACTATACTGAGCGGTCCTAAAGTATATGCTAGAGGATTCCATTTATATGAAGTTTGAGTATAGCCCAAACTAATATATGGTGGAAAAACCATCAGAATGGTGGCTATCTGGCAAAGGAACAAAATTGGAGGGAAATTCTAGGATATGAAATTTATGTTTTTATAGGGATGTCAATATATGCCTTCATTATTTGTCAGATCGTGTATTTAAAACTGTACTCACTGAATAAAAAGGACATGTCAGAAGTAGTGAACACGGTCAATACTCTTCTTGGTTTTTAAAATACCACTCTCCATTAAAATGAATTGGAGCTCTTTGGAGAAATGGCCAACTCCAGGTCTAAGGCAGGGTAAGAAGAGCTTGGAACATCTTGATGTACCAGAAAGTAAAGAAGCACTCAGGAAATGATGGGGGCACATCAAAAGGACCCAAATTTTGGGCAGTAAATAATGAAAAGTAGTAGATTACATAACCTACTGAATAAGTACCTAGGAGTCTAAACTAATACAAATAGGTAGGAAGGTAGAAAGAGAAAGCTATTCTTAAACTGAATAATGAAGTAAAAATATGGAGAGAAAAAGGTTATTTACAATGATCTTTCCAATTCATTATGAAGAAAACTCACTTGATACCATCTTAACCAAGTGATCAAAATGTAAAGTTCCTTGTATCCTTGCAGCTCTTCAAGTTTGAAATTTTTAAAAGACTATTTATAGAAAAAAAACTTATTCCCGTTAACTTAAGGAAAAAAACTATAGGAATAAGTCTTCTTAATGTTCAACAGTCCTTTCTACATTTTTTAAAGTAGTATTTGTCAGGAAGGCAGACTGACTAGTGCCTTTCTGTTGGTTTGACAAGAGAGATTAAGACTGTTGGCCCTTGTTATGAAAGAAAGCATAAAGTACATTGTCCCCCATGAGTAAAAGTTCCATGACAAGAGACATTACAATAAAACACCGGTTCTTAACAAGATAGGAGAATCAATCAGCTGGGGAAGCTTACCTAAAATATGCTTATCAAAACACCAGAACCAAGAGTTAGATTCAGGAGGTCCTTCACAACATATAAACGTCCATGTCCTACAGTATTTTACACTTGACAAGTATCTGATCATTTCAATTCATTTGTAGATGAATTGATCTAACAGAAACCAAACTATAAGGGGGCACCTGGGTGGCTCAGTTGGTTAAACGTCCAACTTGGGCTCAGGTCATGATCTCACTGTTCGTGATTTCGAGCCCTGCATCCAGCTGTCAACATAGAACCCGCTTTGGATCTTCTGACCCCCACCTCCGCCCCTCCCCTGCTCACACTCTCTCAAAAATGGGGAGGGGAAAAAGAAAAACTTACCTCCAGAGGAAAATTTATCATTTTCAACAACTTTCTTTGCAATGATATTAACTGCAAGTGTAAATGCAGAAGACACATAGTAGCTTCCGGGTTCTGAAATTATCTTAATGCCAGATCCTTCAGGAAAGTAGACATCCAACAAAGGGCTGATAACATGATTAACCTATAAATTTTAAACCCCACATTATGATTTCAATATTGAATTAGATAATTCATCACAGTCATGTTCTATAATCTAACCCAAGCAAATCAGTTTCTAAATATTATAGAATGAGGGATCGAGGGGAGAGCAAGAAGGTGAATAGTAACGTACATCTAGATAAAACAGCTTAAACTATCCAAATGATAAATTCATTTGTGCCATCAAGTACCCCTAAGGGCAGAAACGCAACTGTATACAAATTTTTTGTAAATAAGTTATGTTAGAGTTCACAGAATTTTATTAAGCTTTTCAAAGTTAGCTAGGTCTTCTCATTGTCTCTTTATCTTAGAATCAAATTAAAAATTTTTAAAAAATATTTGTTAGAGCATGCGAGCGAGAGCAGGGGAGGGGCAGAGAGAGGGAGACCCAGAATCTGAAGCAGCTCTAGGCTCTGAAACTGACATGGGGCTCCAACTTACAGACCATGAGATCATGACCTGAGCCAAAGTCGGATGCTTAACCAACTGAGCCAGCCAGGTACCCCAGAATCACTTTTAAACAGATATTACAGGGTTTATTTCCTGCCATTGTTAAACTCTAGTCTATATCTACCATTTTAGTAAAGAATGAGATTATTCCAGCACGTCCATCCACTGAACACAGTTTACCTCTTCCAACTGAAATTCAGATCCTGTGAAGCCTCCACCAATGTCTAACATGTTCATTGTGAAGCCAAATTCTCCCTAGAGATAGGAAAAAATACTTATCCAAATTGTTATGGCTACAAGGACATTTCAAACACCCCTTCCCAAGGAGGTAAATAAGATCTGTTATAATCTTTAGTATAGCAAGTGCTTTGGTCTCTATTAACCGAAGAAGGTTTACTCAATGGTATATGTATACAGTACAGTCTTCCTGAGGTCTGTCCTGGCTTGTAGTCATATGCAAATAAATTACTATTTCATCCCTTTACCTAGTTAAAAAATGTGACTGTATGGAACTGATTATAAAAAATGATGCAAATGTTTTAAGTATATGAGGGTACTTCAGAGGTAGTAAAAACACTGGATATTAGTCTTAAATAACACCCTGGCTTAAAACATCGAAATAACGTAAGGAAACAACTTACAGCCATGTCAAACACACATCGAGCATCAGACAGAGCATGTACATATACTTGAGATTCTTTGCAAGTACTTGAAACATGAAATCTGGAAGAAAGAGAGTAGTAAATTTAAAGCAACAGCACATCTTAGAGGTCCTTCCTGTCATTCTTTTTCAGTTCTCATTTACCAGACGTAACATTACCAAATATTTAAAGGACTGGAAGCACATGCCTCTAATTATCCAAGTTACAATAGCAGTGTTTTTTTGTTTGGTTGATTTTTTTTGTTTGTTTTTTAAGAAAAGGCAATGTATGGGTAACACTGTAATTTTACAAAGAATTTAATTTTTTTTTTTCAACGTTTATTTATTTTTTTTGGGACAGAGAGAGACAGAGCATGAACGGGGGAGGGGCAGAGAGAGAGGGAGACACAGAATCGGAAACAGGCTCCAGGCTCCAAGCCATCAGCCCAGAGCCCGACGCAGGGCTCGAACTCACGGACCGCGAGATCGTGACCTGGCTGAAGTCGGACGCTTAACCGACTGCGCCACCCAGGCGCGCCCCTGTAATTTTACAAAGAATTTAACAATGAGCTGTCAGGCTTCATAACTATCAGAAAGGGACAGGCTTTTATGTATATGAAGCATCAAGCACCACTAATAAAACTGGGTCACAAAATCTTTAATTTGAATGTACAATTTTATCTGACAAAATATAAAAACGTGTCTATTGTAAAATACAAAGGTACTGGGTGGCTCAGTCGGTTGAGCGACCGACTTCAGGTCATGATCTTGCGGTTTGTGGGCTTGAGCCCCGCGTCGGGCTCTGTGCTGACAGCTCAGAGCCTGGAGCCTGCTTCGGATTCTGTGTCTCCTTCTCTCTTTCTGCCCCTCCCCCACTCATGCTCTGTCTCTGTCTCAGAAATAAACATAAAAAAAAATTTTAAATACAAATGTACATTAATTCAGCTGAGTAGCACTAACACTTGTTAATGCTACTTATTAAGAGAAACTTAGAGACTCGTAACAGAATACTTAAGACTATGGCAGTGGTTACACGAATCTGTTAAAATTCATAAAAAGTCAAATCCAAAAAGTCAATTTTACTGAATGTTACCTTAAAAAACAGAAATACGAAAACCCTCAAATTGGTCAATATTGTTACCTAAGGCAGAATTAAACTTAACAGTGGTGACTTTTTATCCATCTTTATGAACAACTTAAAAAGCAAGACTTTGCATTGCAGTGAGACTAACAATGGACTGGCAACTCAAAAAACGTGGAGCTCTGTGCTCCAAATTTGACCCAGACCATAGTTCTGACATCATGATCAAATCATTAAATCTCTTTGGGCCTCAGTTTCTACACACATAAAAATCAAGAAAAGTGAGGGGCGCCTGGGTGGCTCAGTCGGTTGAGCGGCCGACTTTGGCTCAGGTCATGATCTCGCGGTCCGTGAGTTCGAGCCCCGCGTCGGGCTCTGTGCTGACAGCACAGAGCCTGGAGCCTGCTTCAGATTCTGTGTCTCCCTCTCTCTCTGACCCTCCCCCGTTCATGCTCTGTCTCTCTCTGTCTCAAAAATAAATAAACGTTAAAAAAAAAAAAAATTAAAAAAAAAATCAAGAAAAGTGGAACAATGTCTGATTTATTGGAGTGGCCAAGAGATTAAGATGAAAAGGAAAAAAATTTAAAGATGGGAAAAAAAATAAAAGCACACAACTCAAATGAATGCCATCTTGGTATTCATTAGAATTCTAGTACATCCTCTCCCTTCAATTTAAAGAAGGGGGGGTTTTAAATTACTAACTGAATTTTTATTTACTATTTTATCTCTTAGGGAAGGGGAAGGTATAGGCACAAAATTACATGAAGGATAAAGCATATTTAGTTGTTTTTCCTAGACTAAGGAAAAAAAATACATTAAACTGAAAGTTGAATCTATTAGAGTTCGTGCAAAAAGTCTTAAAATAAATCAGAAAGACAAAGATTTATCACCATAAAATGAAATTTAAAACAAATACTCACTTAACCCCAATAATTTGGACATCAAGTTCCTTAGCACATTCCAAGAGATGCCTACAGTTCTTCAGGGTAGTGCCAAACTTCATGTTACCCTCTTCGCCTCCAATATTATCTTCTGTTGCAATATGTAGTAAGACCCTAAGAGAAGGGGAAGATGATTGGGGCAGAGTTGGTTTACATCATCATCAGCACATGTGAAGCCTGAAGATTGTAGAAGTATGTTGATTATGTTGCCAGTGCTCCCAAATCCAGCGACGGTTGAATCAGTGAACCTAATGAAAAACAATCCTGTACAGAGAAAAAACTAGCCATTAGGGCCTAAAGCATGAAGCTCACAAGGACGGGAATTTGGAAAATGCAGGAAGTTAAGACTCTGTTGTAGCAGCAAGAGTCAGTTGGGCTCTGTAATGAAAGACGACATTACTTTCAAATGAAGTCCATCAGTCCATAAAACCACCTAGAAAGACTAAATTGAACAGCAATGCCATCATTGTCTTTCGGATGAAAATATCAGGGCTTTAAATGTTTCAAATTTCCTAAATTGTTCTAGCTACCTAAATTTCCACCACTTATTCTGAGAACTCCTATTAATCTCATACATCTTACCAGAAAATTGGCAAACTTGGGAGTTATTTAAGCATCTAAAACAGTAGCCTTTTAAATACTGATTCAACTCTATTTGGTATTTCCTTCCAAATCATGACAACCAAGACAAAATGATCAAGACTGTCTCAGGAGACACACAGTAATTACAAACTACTAAAACCCAAAATATACAAATGCTGTTTGTAAAACTGTTTTCCCAAAGAAGTCCTGATGAGTGACTGATGATCAGAGGGGCCAAGTCTGATAAAAGCAAAATTATTCTTCCTATAGGTATAAATAATCAGCTCTATCAAGAATATAACATCCACTTTACAATTAACAAGGTAAACATCCCTAATCACTGCTGTCTTTAAAAGATCACAGAACAGAAAGATTTTTTGAGAGAGACAAGTGGTTCACTAGAATTTTCCCCAAAAGGCCTTTATTCAAAGTTTTTTAGAGTAATCAATCCTGTCAGGACACCTAAGAGTATCATTGAAGTCAATAAGAAAATTATAAATATACAACAAAAATATGGATATGATACACATTTTCAGGAACACAATGCATTAAAAACAAGCAATTTTGTATTAATACACTATACTTTTAGTATATCCTAAGGTCTTCTTGACGTACCAGTTCATGACAAGATTAAATCTGCTTTTTGCTTTTAAAAAGTACACATTTTAATTTAAAAAATCTTGAGATGCATGCAGGAACAAGTACAAAAAAAAAAAAAGTAAACTTCCTATGCAAAGAGAAGAGTGGGCCTTAGAAAAGAAACCCCTTGAATCTACAGAGTAGGCTCCTAAGACACTGTCACTAAGGACAACCATTTAAGAACTACAGCTAAAGGCAGATTAAACCCTGAGCTAACCAGGAAAAAAAGCTGACCAACACATATCCTGTTCCCAGCATGATAACTAGTAGGGTTGATATGATTATGAAAATAGGCTGTGGCCCTCATTTTATTATCCCAAGAACCCCATTTTCTTCCTCGAGTTCAAGATTATAAATTCATATTCCAAACTGCCCTTATCTCCTCCCAACTCTACAAGAAGGATCAGAAATAGGTAGCCAATAAGATGCTATCAGCATTTTCGATATAGGAACTTATTAAATAAGTTAAAAAAATAATTACAATACAAATCACTACTCTACTAAGCATTGCCTTTTCCCAGGCCAAAGACAAACCCAAACCCTAATGAGTAAGATAAATATTCCCACGTACTTAGTTTTACACTTACTTGGCATTTGGGTGATTACGTGCAATTTTCTTCAATTCAACTTCATTGTCACATGTCATGATGTTCACTCCAATTTTTGCTGCATACTTTATTTGAGACACTTGTTTGCAAGGACTTATGTAAATGATGTTTTCTGGAGATACACCCAATTCTTGCACTAAAGCCATTTCAGTCTATAAAAATATATTTTAAATAGTGTCATCTAAAAAGCAAAATTTCTATTACCCCTTTTCATTCAACTACCACTTTATAACTTTTATTTTTTGGCTAAATTTAAATCATATTAAGTTAAATTGGGATTGCATAAAGTCACAGTTCTTATTCTGGTAACACTACTCTGTGTTAAAAATCCTTTTAAAAGCTATAATTACCACCAGAGAAATCTGGTTTAGAAGTATTTTGCTGTTATCAGAAGTAATGGTCTAGCTCTAGCCTAAGAATGAAGAATAAATAAAAAGTTGTTGACAAAAGATAAAGCTTTTCAAAATCTCATCTCACTGAAACTTTCCTTTCATTGGTACACTTGAAAAGTTTGTAAATTTCCATCAGGCTGCGAATTTACACAAGAGTTTAAAAACATCCAAAAGAGAAACTTCCTTGCAATTTTTCTAACTGCTGTAACCAAAAGTTAAAGTGAGTTCTAAAATGTTGCAGTTCAGTGACAAAATAATGAAAAATACTCACTTTACTGGAACAAGCAAATCCAGTTCCAAGAGCTGCCAAAATCTCAAGTACAGCTGGAGTGGAGTTGCACTTTACTGTGTAGAATGGCTTTATCTGAGCCACTACATTCTGCCACTGACTGTGTTTCTTCACAATCTTTCCAAGATCTCCCACAAAAAATGCATTTTTCCCTGTCTATTATGATCACACACAAAAAAGAGAAATAATAAAGGAACCATTGAAAACAGAGTACCAAAAGTAGTAAAGAACTCCCTTTTCCTCCATAAAGGAGCGAAAATACACATTTACACACACTACTATACTTAAGGCTTAAGAGTAATTAAAGCTAGATAGAGCAAATACAGGAGAATCCAAATACCTTTTTCTTTTTAAAACTTGACTTTTTGCTGTGCTATGCTGCCATATAACATATTCTCTTCTTTGCTTTTTCTAAAAAACTGTATCAATTGTAGTGACTTTCTACTTTACAACTGCCTCAGTTTGGGGGAGTAAAGGAGAAGAAAACCACCTGTTTCCTTCCATGCTTTTTTCCTACACTGTTTAAAACTACTCTGGTAGTTCAGGACCTGATTTCCTAATACAGTGAGTAGAATCAGGAATGCTAACCAAAATAAGCTATGTATCTCCATTATAAACTGCACGTAAAGACAGGATGGTAAAACAAGAAAGCAAGGACACTAGGAACCGATCTTTAAGGTGACAAAGCTGGTAGTCTGTATACAGAGATGGCAAAATTATATTAAAAAAAAAATACAGAAGTACACTAAATACCAGCTGAACTGGAATAAGGATATTCTTCCTTCAAAACTAAGAAAACAGATTTTAATTAGGGATCTGGGGAAATCTGTAATAATTTTAACATGGCTACTCTAGGGTAAGAGAAGTGACTGTAACATGTCAGGCAGAGAGAGCATAAATTATTCAATGTTACATGGCAGACCAAATAATCTTATTTAGAATACACAACTATTGTTTGAAAAGCCAAGACAATATTACTGTTTTCTATTCCTTAATACACATTTGAAAATGTACATTATTGGAAAATACTGATCAGGATATAGACATGATTGGAAATTAAGGTTTTTGCATAGCAGATATGGGACAGTTGTACTCAAATTACTCCATTCTTTCAAGATATACCATCCCTAACGTTCTAGAGACAGAAAATTTATTTTTACTTTAATATGGAAAAAACAAATAAGGCAATTATTATGGCGACCAGCAAACTGGGATTAAAAAACAAGATTTTCAGCTGTAACCACCCTTGAACCATACAATTAGATGACACTGCTAGGAAAGAAGAGCGCTGTAGACTAACCCTCACTAAATGTGGGATAATTCAACATTGTGGGACAAGAATGAATGAAAGGAATATTTCGAAGATCATTATCTGACCCACAAAGAATGTTGCAAAAGTTAAGAGGACTAAGAGAAAGGTCAGCATACTTCCACAAGGAGATTCCTAGTGACCTAAGAGAAGGAACTGCAGAATGGCATGGCTATACAACTGACTGAACAGTATGACAAGTGTCACTTTTTTCCCCAAAATTTTGATGCCAGGGGAAAGAGATTTGCTGAGGTGTGGGGAGACTGGAGCACACGTGTAAAGGTCAACAAAAGTACTTTGGTATCCTATTACTGAACACCAATAACGTGAAAATCTTTCAATAAATTTGGGGAAATGGGAAATTAGCTCCAACAAATTTTATTAGCAAGGTAATAAACAAAGATAGTTCTATTAGTAAGTACATAACAAAAATAATCTTAAGTAGCAATGAATATGAGTCAATAGAAGCTGACATCTGGCGCCAGAGAGTAAACATATCAGTGTAAGTTACCAAATTCTTAGCCAACATACACGACCAAAATTATATTAAATATAAATTAAAATCTACTCAAGCATATAGTTGAGAAAAACGGAGTAAAAAGCCATAGTGATTAGGAGGAACATAATCAAGAAAATAGACCATACAAGAGCTGGGCACAGCAGAGAAAGATTAAATTAGAAAGGCACTTGTTTAAAAAAAAATTTTTTTTAATGTTTTATTTTGAGACAATGTGAGAGACAGAGTGCAAGCAGCGGAGGGGCAGACAGAGGGAGGCACAGAATCTGAAGCGGGCTCCAGGGTCTGAGCTATCAGCCCAGAGCCCGACGCCGGGCTCAAACGATCATGACCTGAGCGGAAGTCGGACGCTTAACCGACTAAGCCACTCAGGCGCCCCAGAAAGCCACTTGTTTTAATCTGGGCTACGAAGAAAACCTCATCACTACGCAAGGGAAGTGGGAGTGTCAGACAACCTGGAAAAGCGAACATCTGGAAAAAGTACTTTTATCAGATTAACATCTTAGAAATAGAGCAAGGTTTTAGAATTCAAAAATTTGTAAACACTGAATTTGAGAAATGTGAAACGGCACACTTACCAGGGTGTGCTCATAAACATAATTATCAATCACATTCCCAAGGTTTGTTCCTTCATCCAACAGGCCAACGGAGTAGTTTGCATCGTCAATAAATCCTTTCATCTCAGCCGTATTCCACAAAGCCGAAAGTCATAAACCAGGAAAAACAAGAGACGGGCCACCAAGCCTTATGTCTGGGTCCTTAGAATATGCAACAAACTGTCAAAATAGAAGTTATTTCAAAGTCTGTATTATTTCACTATTAACCTTATAATGTAGGGGATGTCAATGAAAGCATGCTAAGTGCCTAAATTAGTGAGGAATCTGTATCACTTAACACTTGCAGAAACACTGGATCATTCACTATCTTTTAATGCCCATTTTATAGTGAATGTGTATTTTATACATTTAAAAACCAAGCTCAGTATGACATAGTTTAAGATAATCCATATATGTGCAATTTATCACCAGTATGGTCACCTTATTGACGTGGAGTTGCAGACCCAGCCTGTATTATTTCTTGTTTTATCGTTCTTCCATAACACAATTTTCAGTGAAAGCACATCCTCATTTTAAGTAAAGAAAGCTAGAGAAATATTATCTGCAGCCAAGAAATTAAAATACTAGCCTAAGCTTCAATATACTGCCAATCACCTCCCAGTGTGTTAGCAGGTAACTGTAGATAAAGGTCTAAATTCTACAGGAGGGGAAAAATGAAGTAACAGAAATGGATAGAAGTGGTAGAGAGTCACTTTAGTGGACAATCTGTAGCTTTGATACAGACTGTCTAGGTCTCACCTCAAGCTCAAATGGTACTGGCTACATCAGGTTAGCAATGTAATTCTCTTATGAGTTAAGCTGACTTAGAGAAATAGAAGTCAGAAAGATCTGGTCGTGGCTATGTCATTTAATAGCTATTTGATCCTAGGTCAACTTCTCTGAACTTCAGTTAATTATCTTAACTACTTCCTCAAAAGGTTGCTGTAAAAAAAAAAAAAAAAAAAAGAAAGAAAGAAAAGAAAAAGTATAGCATATGAATACAAAAAAACCCCAAACACTTGTTTAAACGTGTTGATTCAGAATAGAGCTAAAATTAAGTTGCCAATTGCCAGTAACACAAAAATGCCATCACAATTTAAAACTAGGCACAAGCTAGGCACCTGGTATATCCTAGACCATTTACTAAGAGCTCTAAAGGCTGACTAAATCCAACATTTCTCTTAGCAAAGAAATCTTTCCCCTCAGGGCAGCATATACTGACATAAAAGTTTATCTTTGCTGAATTCACTGGTCCTTAAAGGTTACTTTAGGCAAGCATTTAACATAAACAAAAAGTCCGTTAGCAAAACAAGTCTTCCAGACAGGATACTACTCATTGTCTGGTACTGACTTCTGGTTACATTAGGAATGGACACAGACCAGCTATTGGCAACCTATTTCAAAACTTGCACAGCCTTTCCCATGTCCTTAATTCTCCCAATGCTATTCTATGTGCCAGTGTTCACTTTCTGTGATGGCCCTCATCCTAAGGTATACTCCATTTCAATGGTTCCCAAAGTGCATTTTTGAATGCACCAGAACAAACTCATCAGTAAACCATAACATTAGATTCCATGAAATAAGTTTTTTAAACTTTTAAAACATCTTCATCTCCAAGAAGTCAACTACATTCAGTTTAGCTCATCAAATCTCCTTCATGCAACAGCAGAAACAGAAAAGTTAAGAATATTTTTATTTTAACGAAGTAATTAACTTAGGCATATCTACATTAGACTTAATACTTATGCAGTAAAGTCACATTGTAGCCTGGACACTCTCTAAAGGTTGTTATACCAGCAATGATGTAAACCTGTGCCCAGGAAGCAGACATTTTAGGCCTGAGGATACATATTTATTTTAAACAACCTAACTCCAGTTACAGTAACAATTTAGGGGGCTATTCATCTATGCACTAAGGGAAATAGAAACAATAAAAGCTACTTTTTAAAAAAGATCAAAGGTAAGTATAAGAAAGAGTACAGCAGAAACCTTCAGTTCAGTTTAGCATCAAAAATCTTTTTGGTCCAACAGCTTTCACTTAATTCTATTAATAATGAAAAAAAAAGATCTTCAGTCTAATTTTTCAGTTCATGAAACTCCTAAGTCTGTATGTACTATTTACCTGGGAACTTTAAGTTAGGAATTATGGACCTCTACAGGCAACTGCTGCCACATGCAAAAGTCGTTTACAGTCACAATGATATGTACCTCAATTTCCTATAGCTGCAGTCCTTACAGAAAGGGTGATTTTCCTCTAGTAGTAGGATCCTCAGTACTTACAAAAACATCCATCTTACCTGCTGAATGCCTACATTCTTAACAGCAAAGATGTTATGGCAGTGTGCCAAGCACTGTTGTAAGTACTTTATCTATACAATTAGATCTCTAACCCTTAAAAAAAAAAAAAAAAAACCGTAATAATGGTACTGCCCACATTTTAGAGGTTAAGACACTGAGGCACAAAACAATTAGCTCCAGAGATGCTGACGATCAAATTATGTTTAAAAGGAAAAAAGTCTCTCCAGCACCCCTAGAAAATACAGGATTGCTTTTTTGGATCTCCAACTTACATACAGCATAAAAACATCCTATTACACTTATTCATAGCCTTTTAGCCTCTATGACTAGTCTCTAGATTTTAACCTTGCTGTTCTTCTGTATCTTTGGTCTAATTCTCAGGCAAACCCCAAATTTGAAATTATTTTTCCTTTTTTATCCATCATATCAACAGTTTACATGAAACGACGTGCACCCATTTTGACAAACATATATTATCTGTGTAACCACTAACCATAAAGGTAAGTTCCCTCGTGTCCCTTTTGCAGTAAATCCCCAAATCTGCTTCAGGTAACCATTGAGCTCTTTCTGCCACTATAGATCAGACTTTTGTAGAAGTGAAATAATTTTAAAACTAAAACAGTTGACAAGTAATGAATAACATGAACCAAAATACTGGACTGCTCTAAAGGATACAATGCTTGTGGAATGGCTGTATTATTATCATTGAAATCGAACTCTCACTTCAAAAGTAACCCTAGTGTTCATTCACCAATCCCTAGTTGATTCACAAAAGGACTCAGAAGGAAAAATAAAATTCATTTGCTATACTGGCTGTACTTAATGAAAGAATTAAGGGACTAACACACCTAAACCACTAAAACAGATGTAGTACATGTAATATTTGATTTCCTTATTTACACTGAGCACTGCAATAAAATTGTTAGGCCGACACTAATAAAACCTATATATAAAAGATAGTGAGCATAAGTGAGCTCTATCTCTTCTTATATGGTCCCTGAAGGTTTTGATACCTCTCTATTTCCTAGCTCAGAACAGGTGCTCACAAACAGATGGGACAAAGGACTTCACAACTCTTAAGAATGGGGAGTTCTTAAACTTAGGGTTGGCTTGTGACAGCAAAGAACTCCTTCAACTTCCAAGTGTGTTGAAAAAGATGGTCCAGTCCATCTTTCACCTTCTCAAAAGGAGCCCAAAACTTGATACAATAGTGACCCACATGTAAATGCAAAGCTCAAATGTCAGTTACCGTTAAAAGCTGAAAGTTAACATGCAGGAAAAACTAATTCTGCTATAGAATCTGCAAAAGATAAAGGCCTTCAGAAGAGAGGTTTTCTAACACATCTTAAGCCGACAAACCCTTTGTTCACATGAAATGTCACCTGGAAACCCAGTATTTCCAACAACTGAAAAGGCTGAAGTAGGGGATTATGGGTAGGCTGATCTTTCCTACCTCTAATAATTGTGCCCCTCTCTCACTGAAAGAGTCCTAAAAGTAGTTCATAATCCTACCTCCAGAAGCCTTTGACTAATTTTCTTAACATGTTAGCAAAAAATATTTAAAGCTCCACTACCTCAAAAAGGTTTATGTTCTACATTTCTGCCTTAGAGCACTAAAGAAATACTTTGCTAGTTTCCCAAAAAGCATTTGAAGTTACTTGGTAACAATACATTAAACCAAAAATCTATGACACATACAGTATGTTCTATGGACCCAGAATGAAAATAAGTGTGTATGTGTTGTGGGTGAGCAGAGTTTGTATTGTATGCCAGATCACCAAGTTAATCCACCTTAATTTTAAACACCACAGGGAATTTCCAGACACCTCTCCATTAAGAATGGACTCAAACCCAGGTAATGCCAAATTCCCCCCAATGCTCCAATCCTAGGTATAATTTCCAACAGACATTGCACCATTTTTTATGGCTTATAAATCAAAAACGGGACTGAGTTACTGGCTCCAACACATTATGACCCACTATATACTATGGTCTGGTGCTGCTAGACATTGAAGTATTTACATTAAACTTCAAAAAATCTACCCTATATAGATCTTAGATTTTCTTCAACTGGAGCAAATCCATTTTCCATAAAAGCTCTCAAGTTTATTTTCATCAACAGATACTAGGAAGTATTCTCTACTTCAAGCCTTTAAGCCATGTTCACAACCAAACACCTTATCAATATATGGTGAAAGCAAACTGTTTATTACAGTAGCACAACGGCTGTAATCACAACACTACTTTTGTAAGGAATTTCCTCTTGGATAGCATAGCTGGGAAGAAAAAAAATGTTTAACATTCCTTATTTACACCTTGGTGTTTTCTGGTAATACATCTTTTAATGAAGAGCTGCCAAAGAAACAAAAGGCTCCAAAGAACTGCACACAGCTCCCTGGAGCCTTCCATGAGGCCGCTGAGTCCTCATGTCCATTGAGAGGGTAGCGCCAAGAGAAGTGGCTGCAGCAGCTGGGCACTTGCCTTGTTACACACCTGCTACAAAGGCTTCTATAGTTGATTGTACTTCAGAAGAAACTGATACATCTCTCAAATAATCACAAGATAATTCTGGCAGCAACAGCCCACTTGACACCAAGCTGGATGAATATGAGTCTTGGATTTCTGAAGTGAAGACCTCCCTGGAAGTAGAACAGGGAGAGCTGAAAGGCTGAGAGTACGGTTTCAGAGACATGTAAGCAGGAAACCCAACCTTAATATATCAACCACTTTTCTAAAAGGACTTTTTACTCATTAAAAAAATGAGAACTTGAGACATTTTGAAACTACTACTGTAAAGAAGCCAAAGAGCACTTTTTTTTTTTTTTTTACATAGTCAATTGATGACTTAAAACTCAGCTAACAGCTTAAAAAGACACAATGCTGTCAAGGTCACCTCTGTATCCTACCGCTGGTAGAAATGTTACTTACCACACAGAATACGTTTAGAAATAACTGGGCAGGAGAGTATTAGAAGAGGATTCTAACCGATGACTTTGGCACTATAGATGGGAGGCCTGGAGTAGGTTCAAACCACCAAAAACAGTGCCAGGAAGCTATATACTGGAAATGGTAGGAAGTTCCAATAAACTGTGCAAAGGCAATATGGATTTTTGCCATACTGGACCAAAAATAAGTGATGGAGAATAACAATAACCTACACAGAGTACTTAGGATAATCAGGACAGAGTATGCTTTTATCAACAGTAAGTGGAAAGCCAGTAATGACAACAGGCACCCTTAAACTTATTTTTCAGGTGATAAGGTAGGGGAAAAAAAAGAAAAAAGAAAACCCTAAATAACCCTAGAAAAAGAATATTAAAGGTGACTGCTGAAGAATTATTTTAAAAGACAAGAGCAAAAATGAACAGGAAATATTTAAGGGTGGGGGAGAAAAACCCTAAAGGAAATGAGCTCAACGGGCTAAGTTTGAAATGCCTAGGTAAAGGCTACCGTGTGAAAGGTCTCACAATTCTAAAATATGTCTTAATGAGAAAACAAAATACAGGATTTTCATACCATATACTTTTACATGTGGAATTGACAAGATTAGCCTTTTAAAAAATCTGTCTTGACTATCTAATGTAAAGATTAATTTTTTTCTGGAAGAAGTGTATGTACCCTCACTCAAGTAAAATACTTAAAGGCCTTTTGGTAATTAAGATGTAGTGACATTAAAGATAACTACTGTAATCCACATGAACAGGAAATTTACAACCATAGTAACTTCATGCTTTCTAAGCTTTTCAGGTGCAGTACAGGTACAGAATAACTCTATAAATAAATGCACTTAATTACTATTTTGATTACCTTAGAGCAGATCTCAGTCATCTTTCCAAGAAGAAACCTTAATTATCATATATAAAACACATGTGTAATACAATTATTCCAACAAATACAAGGTTAAGAAAGAGAATACCCTAGAAGCCCTATACAGCTTTCCCAGGTGGCAGTGGTTGCATCTCCCATAGAATAAACATGTTCATGCTTTTCTGATCATCATTCCCTTGTTATTTAATATTTATTGTTCTATGTGCCCCTAAACCATTGGCTTTACTGGTTTTGAACTATAAATAGCATCCCTATTATTCTTCTACCATGACTGCCTTCTTTTGCTCAACTTTAGTCTCAATTCACCCATGCAGATAGACATAACCAAAGTGCATTTATTTTCATTTCTGGGTAGTATTCTGTGTAGGTATGCCATTTATTTATCTGAACTGATCTATGGGTTACTTCCCATTTTTTGCTGTATTCTTTATGTTATTTATGACCTAACCTCTATTACTTATGTATCTAAGGGCAGTGCTATGCAAACTGTACTGTAGTGCAAGAGTCTAGCTTGCCGGCTGGCAGTTTAAGTAGCACTGGTCTAGGGCTACATACTAGAAGTGGAACTGCTAAGTTTTTGGTGAAAAAAGGTCTTCAAGTCTTTTGTTCATTTTCCCATTGTTTTTTGCTTTTTCTTGTGGGAGCTCTTCATGAATTTAGGATAGCAAATACCTCACTGATGATTATTTGGGGATGGTTTTTGTTAGATCGTCCATGTTGAACGTACTAAAGCATTTCATCCTACTTTTGGTCATGCCTAAAATAACATGTTTGGTCATGTTGAACGTAGGTGAACTGAAGTTCATCTAGAACCTAGAACTATACTTATTTAGGAGCACTTTAGGATATCAGAGGGTCCTTGCAGTAAAAAGCCAAGAAACAGATGAAAAATCACATATTCAACATAAACCTAATATTAATTTGTCTACATAAGCACATAAAATCATAGTAGGGAATTACATCCTAACAGCATGATAAAGAATTCAAAATATAAAACTGAAAAGCCTCTACAGTTAAAGGAAATTTTTTATTAAATGAAAGGAGAAAGAAGAGAATGCGTAATTTTTATGCTTATTAATCAATGTTTTAAGATTATTACAGCTAATACTACTCACGTTAATACCCCATTTGCGACTATGTGGATGGAACCAGAGGATATTATGCTAAGCGAAATTAGTCAGAGAAAGACAAATATCATATGACTTTACTCATGTGAGGAATTTAAGATATAAAACAGACAAACATAAAGGAAGGAAGCAAAGTAATATAAAAACAAGGAGGGGGACAAAACATAAGAGACTCTTAAATACAGAGAACTGAGGGTTGCTGGAGGGGTTGTGGGTGGGGGGATGGGCTTAAATGGGTAAGGGGCATAAGGGAGGACACTTGGGATGAGCACTGGGTGTTATACACAGAGGATGAATCACCGGAACTACTCCTGAAATCATTACAGCACTATATGCTAACTTGGATGTAAATTTAAAATAATGGATATACTAAATACAAATAGTTTAAGAAGAGGTTTAAAATTAGTCTGACTTATAATCCCTAACAGTTCACATCAATGAGAAAAGAAGAAAACCTAAAATATGCACCTATAATGTTGGTTAATATATACAAATAAATAATCTAGTATAGGTGGTAAACTGCAGAACCTTAAATTCAGGAATGTCAGTTTTCCCATGCTACATACAGACTGCTGAATAAAATTCAATAGTTCCTATGGGGAACAAAACCAAAAACCAAAAATAACAATACCCTAGAACAATGCTGTCCAATAGAACTTTCTGTGCTACATGCAATTTTCTTTATCATTGCCCAAAATAATAGCCAGTAGCCAGCACTCACAATGTGGCACCTGCAACTGAGAATGGAATCTTAAAGTTAGTTTTAACTTTTAAAGCTCACCACCCCCAAATAACTTTGATCAAGGTAACAAAGATCAATTCACAAGCTTACAAAGCTAGACTGTAAGGGCACAAAAAGTAACAAAGTAACAAACTCCACAGCAAATTCTGAAGAGAGATTTAAAATGCATGCTTACATAAGATAATGAAGAAAAGGCAAAAAAAAAAAAAAAGTTTGGAGAGGAACATTCAATAAGAATTTGTTATCTTGGGTCCTTCTCCAAGTCAGTTAGTTCTAGGCATTTAAGCTCTGATCTCATAGTGGCTGAATATGGCTGAGGTAGGCTGAACATCATCAGTGTAATCCTTGTAACGCAGTACAAATATTTTCTAATTCTTTCATAATGTTCTTCACATTATTCATTAGATTAAAGGATGGGTAAATCTTTGCTTCAGTTAGCTTGTGATAAATCATTTAAGTGTACATGGATGACCCTGGAATGAAAGGGAAGGACAAAAAATACCGTCTTCCTACGCCTTACCAATGTGAGAGCACTTCACTTGCAACAGCCTCTTTAGGCTTATCTGCACGACAGTCAGCCTAAAACAGCCTACTATTTACCTAGATTTTATAGCATGCAAGGTACAAATAACTTATTTACTCCTATTTGAAATTAAGAGTATCAAAATTTCAGGGGGCTAGATTAAGAGTCTCAAAAACTCTGAAATAACACCAGGTGAAAAGAGTATATATAATGGAACACACAGACTTGTAGCCACTGTTGATTCTCTTGGCTCAACTGTCTTTTGTGATAAATGCAAGAACCATTTTATGCCCTTTAAAAATTGGTCTATATTGCTTTCCAATCTTTTTGGCCCTCCCAGAGAAGATTCTAAATTTGCTCAAAGGAAAAAAATCCATGTTCCCCAAATGCTGTTTAATCCATTAGCATATTTCCACATTGTTCTTGTACAGAATACTTTTCCACTAATTTACACAAGCAGTGCAGAACCATCAAACACTATTTTATGTATGCCAGGGGATACATATGCCTTAAAAACTGGTATTTCAAGGATAGTTTTATTTGACTTTTTTGTCAAAGACACTAACAACCATTAATGAGTGTTCTGCTGAATTTGCTTTCATCACAAAATCTGTAAATTACCAAAACCAAATTTTTTTCCAAAGTCAAAAACCTGACTTTACTACTGACAATTAACAGCAAAACACGAGGAAACAATACTAGTACATACATACAGAACATTTTTCCCTTAGTTACAATAATTCTAATTTAGGTGGGATGGGTACTATTAAGGCATATGTAAATATTACCAATCAGGAGACAGAACATGAATATTTAAAATGCTGATGATTCAGGGTGCCTGGGTGGCTCAGTCGGTTAAGCCTCCAGCTTCAGCTCAGGTCATTAATCTTGTGGTTCTTGAGTTCGAGTCCTGCATCAGGCTCTGTGCCGATAGCTAGGAGCCTGGAGCCAGTTTCAAATTCTGGGTCCCCTCTCTCTCTACCCCTCCCCCACTCATACGTTCTCAAAAATAAACATGAAAAAATTTTTTTCCATAAAAAACAAAATAAAATGCTAATGATTCTTATCAAGTTCCTACATGAACATAGTCAACTGACAACCACACAAAATATTTCAGACAAATTTTAAGAGCCCATTTAAACAAATCAATTGTAACCTTTTTCTAGATTTAGATACAACTTACTAAAAAGTGTAAGGGAATGATTAATTCAATCTGACTTCATCACCAGATCTGCTAATAAAAAGCAGTTGGTTAGAAGAGAATTTAGTTTTCTGGAAAGGCCTACTTCAGATTTTTCCATCAGGCTTATTAATTATAAAATGGAGCTCTGGCTAAAATAACTTGAGAATCTAGCCCACTGAAAATCCACTCCAGCATAAAGCCCTAAGGATTTTTTTTTAACGGCATGCAAAAGCTTTTCCACAATTAGAGGCCCTTCATTAATTTTAGATACTATTAGTGTTAAAACACCTGTCAAATATCTTTACAGTGCTCACATATTACATCATACATATATTCTAAAGAAAAGTTTTCAAAGAAAAAGCTTTTATATAAGCAACTACCTAAGTTCCTAAATACTTAATACACTATCTCAAAATTCACATGGTTACCTGATTTAGAAACCTAACTCTGGAGGGAAATCCTAGAGCTCAGACCACCTGCACAGAACTATTGAAGTATTACAATGTTCAAATAGAGTTCACATAGCTATATGCTTTGCAATGCTATGCAAATGCAAGGATTTTCTACAAAAGCCAGCGTGTTAAGCCCTTTTAATGACTTCTCGTTTTCCAAACAGTATTGTTGCTCCATAGGATTTTAAATATCCAGTATAACAAACTCCTGTTGATATCTAAGGACCTTTCTGGAATGTAAAATTTTCTCTTGCCATTTTCATTAATTCTACTCAAGAACCTTTGGAGCCAGTGATCCTTCCGGAATTTAAAATTTCTCAGATTTTAGAATGGCCAGGAGGCGAAGTCAACACCCTGTAATCACAATATTCTTGCAACAAAATTTAGGAATATTGGCACTACCTGGGATAAGATAAAAAGAGCCTCAAGTCAGCTCAGATTCAGGTCAAGTTTTTGTTCCCAAATCAGTTTAGGTTACTATAAGGTCATAAAAAAATTTTTTTAAGTAACTTTTGAGTTTCAGAATTATACACATAAGGGATTATGGACCTGCAGCTTCGCAGCAAAGCACCAAGTACTAAAGTTTCCTTCAACATAATACACATTGTACCTGGGCATAGTAAGTAAAAGTCAGTTACTTTGGCTGCCAGAACCTGCAGAATAAGTATCTTTAATATATTCTACCTGTACTCATCTACCCGCAAAGGAGGTGTTAACTATGGATTTCCCAAGTTCACTATAAATATTAAATATAATACAAAGTTAAGTTTTCATTACAGAGTTCAACTAAATGCCTGTTTTAATATGACATTCCTTAAATCATGAAGCTTGTTCTCAAATTTCCATCTTAGAATCTATTCATGACTATGACATCAACTAGTCCCCACCCCAGAAAAGTTAAATCTCCAGGCCAATGAGGGAGAAACATCAGACATATTGGAAACAGACAGATGACTAACAAAAATTAAGAGATAACTGACTTGGTCCTGAGATGGCAGCAATAGTGCTTCTCTTTAATATGCACACAAGACACCTGGTTAAAATGCATTGAGTCAGGTTTGGGTGGGGCTGAGATTCTGCATTTCTGTTGTAGTTGATGTTAATCCCAAAGACCACACTACATTCATTAACAAGGGGTGGTTAATACACTCAAAAAAAAAAAAAATCATTGTATCAGTTTAGGGCTAAAGGAACTGTTCTAGTTACAGCTGAAATCTAGTTACAGCTAGATTTTAAAAATAAGTAATTTAGGGGTGCCTGGATGGCTCAGTCGGTTAAGCATCCAACTTCAGCTCAGGTCATGATCTCACAGTCCGTGGGTTCGAGCCCCATATTGGGCTCTGTGCTGACAGCTCAGAGCCTGAGCCTGCTTCGGATTCTGTGTTTCCCTCTCTCTCTGCCTCTCCCCTGCTCATGCTCTGTCTCTCTGTCTCAAAAATAAATAAAAACATTAAAAAAAAAATAAGTAATTTGCTCAAACTCACACAGCTAAAAGAAAGCCAGTAGGAGTGGGGCGCCTGGGTGGCTCAGTAGGTTAAGCGTCCGACTTTAGCCAGGTCACGATCTCGCGGTCCGTGAGTTCGAGCCCCGCGTCGGGCTCTGGGCTGATGGCTCAGAGCCTGGAGCCTGCTTCGGATTCTGTGTCTCCCTCTCTCTCTGCCCCTCCCCCGTTCATGCTCTGTCTCTCTCTGTCTCAAAAATAAATAAACGTTAAAAAAATTTTTTAAAAAAAAGAAAGCCAGTAGGAGAAACCCTCTAGTCAGGTTTCTAAGTCAACAGAACTTTCAAGAAATTTTATTAAACTTATTCCCCCCACTCTTTAGCCTTACAAATGTGTTGAAAACACATTTTAATTAGAGAAAACATTTTTATTCGATACGATCTTTTTAACAAAATCAGACTACAGGAACACTAAACTGATAACCTATGCTTTCCTGAAAATGTCAATTGTTATGCCAAGTGTCTGCACAACTCAGAAACATGCAAACTTTGGGGCACCTGAGTGGCTCAGTCAGTTAAGTGTCGGACTCTTGATTTCAGCTCTGGGTCACATTCGGGAGTTTGAGCCCCACATGGAGACTGCTTCAGGTCCTCGGTCTTCCTCTCTCTGCCCCTCCCCTACTTGCACGAGTGCTCTTTCAAAAATAAATAAATGTTAAAAAAAAAAAAAAAAACCAAAACCTCAAAACCCAAATTTCAATTGCAAGAAACCTAAAATAAACTATACAAATCCAGTAGCAAATTCAAATTTAAACATCAGTTTACTGTGGAACTGTATTTTGCACATTCAATTCAAAAGTCAAATCCATACATAGAAAATCAAGTACTGGCAAAAATTATCCAAGAAAATCTGTTCAGAAAATAGCAAGCTAGGAGACGTACATATATCATCCCTCAGTAAGTCCTCTGAAAACAACCAATTTTTCCTCACCAGCTGAGTATTACATAAAGTCATCTTATAAAGCAATTATAAACTCTAGTAGTCACTTTATACCTGGCAAAATGCTCATAACTATACAAGAACTAATATTTACCTCTCCTACACCATGCTGTGAGGTATAGCTTCAGTGAGTAGAATGAACAGAATCTTTTACTCTATTTAAAAATGTCTTTTTTTCTGATTAAGCCCAAATACTTGAAAATTTACCAAATGGTTGAATGATGGAATAAGCCACTGCCTACACATTAAATTACAAAAAAAAAAAAAACCCCACCCAAAACTCTCCAACAACTTATATTAAAACCTGGATTAGTAAGATTTCCTAAAACTTGGTCTACAGTATGTACTTAAGTAGAGTAATACTTGTTATATATTCAAAATAAATTTTTTTTTCAACGTTTATTTATTTTTGGGACAGAGAGAGACAGAGCATGAACGGGGGAGGGGCAGAGAGAGAGGGAGACACAGAATCGGAAACAGGCTCCAGGCTCTGAGCCGTCAGCCCAGAGCCTGACGCGGGGCTCGAACTCACAGACCGTGAGATCGTGACCTGGCTGAAGTCGGACGCTTAACCGACTGCGCCACCCAGGCGCCCCGATTCAAAATAAATTTTAAGTGATTCAGTGATTGGTAAACAATGCATATAAAACTGAACCAGTAAACCCTTAACTGTCAAGCCTTTATTTTTTTATTTTTAGAGAGAGCGCGCGTGTGTACAAGAAGAGAGCGAGCACACATAGGGGAGAGAGAGAGATGGAGGAAGAAAGAGTATTTCAAGCAGGCTCCATGCTCAGCTCAGACAGAGCCTGACACAGGGCTTGATCTCACAACCCTGGAATCATGATCTGAATTGAAATCAAGAGTTGAACTCAACCAACAGACTGAGCCACCCAGGTGCCCCTATTTTAGAACTTTTAAAAAGCACATTAAAGATCACTGCATTTTAAGAGGTAAATACAATTTCAAATTCAGAAAAAAAGTGAGCAACAAGAACTCTCCTTTACTTCAATTTTACAAGACCCCCAGTACAGATGTGAAAATACTTACATGGACAAGTTAGGAGATGGAACCCCCCTATCATCAGCTAGGTTCCCAAGGTGGCTCAGCGTTGAAGTCGAACTGCTCTCTATACAGCACTTCTCCTAGGCCCTCTGGGTAGTTGTATACTCGGTCAGAAAGTTCGCCCTAAAGAAGAAAATAAAAGTAGTAGTAAATAGTCATAAATTAAAAAATACGTTACACTGCACTTTTCAAGCAAGTTAAATTGATTTATAGATTAACTGTGGGAGTATGTTTTAGTTTTAAAAGTGTTTCATTAATCACATTACACAAATAATGTTTTCAAAGGATTTACCATATTACCAAGTACTTTTTTATGTAGTAAAAATTTCCAAGCTCTTATAGTGCAAAGTTCACAGAACTGGTATCATCTTACCAAGTTGCTTTATCCACCTACTCAGTTTCCAGCCTTCATCTAATTTCATTTTTTGCTTTTATTTATCCTTCAAAACCCAAATTTCTCAGTGGACTAAAACTGCAAAATTCCCCAAGTACTCTGGTCTACCTGATGTGTATGATGTTCTAGTATGATTTGTAATCTGCAACTACCCAGAACATTTCTTTTACTCTCCAAATTGCAAGTTCTTCTTTGCTTAAAGTATAAAATCTTACTACATACCAAAAAGAAGATCGAGGACTTAATACATTATGAACGTGAAATAACATTTGAGAATTGCCTTATACATTAAGGCAAGTCACTTGGAAGTTTATACTTCTCTTCCTCATACCTAACCTACCTCGCGTCTTTTTACTATCGCTAGAACAACATACAAATGTTAAAGTGCTTAGCATGTTACAAAACGCTAAGTTTTAGAAATGGTTATTACCTATTATGGTTTGATTGGATGGACTTCTCACCTCTTAACTAAACCGCTACACCTATACTTAGAAATCATAATTCAGTGGTTGCTACTTTAAAGTAATGTAACCGGACAGCATTTGTTAGAAAGGGTGATAAGGAAACCAGAAAAATGATCTAACTAGAGATTATAAGGTTAAGAATCAGAGAAATTTCACAAGTACTCTAGGTATATCTAAAGCATCTCAAAAAATTTTTAAATTAAAAATAAAGCATCTCTCATCTCCACCAGAACAGAAGCATCCTTGTGGTTCTTTTAATTTACTAAAAAAATATGCTCACATATTCTTGATGAGTCAAGAACCCTTACCAACATGCAACGGTGATTATAACCTTACATTAGATTCCAAATAATGTACTCAAAAACAAAGATTTTGAGGCTTCCCACACCAAGATAATTTTAAAAATAAATTAAAAGTTGACTCATGCTGCAAAGACAGAGTTTATAAGGAATAGGATAATTATCCTGGGTGAGACACTCTCATCTGCCCGCCCCCCCCCCCATGTATCCACATCCACACAACTGTTTTGCTTAATGCAACCTCAAGAGCAGTGATGTAAAATATTAAGGATAGTAAACTTCAGACATTCAAAAATTTTCATCATCTCTACAACATTTCCATCTAGCAACAACAAAAGAAACTAGTAGGAAATGAAAACCCTAAAATATGAAAAGCACATTTTGGTAAAATAAAAGGGGCATATAGGGTAAAAGAGCTATTTACATACAGGATAAATATTCGTACAGTTAAGATAAACCATAAAGGAGTTACATGAAAATGTGGAGAAAAGGAGGTACAGGAAAAGATAAGTTATTCTCATTTAGAATGGTATGTGTAAATCCTTTGGTTCATGAACACTGCAATCAAGTTCCTTAACTGAAGACAATGTCTCTCATTACATCTAGGTGAACAGCACAGAGAGAACTAGTCCTGACTGAAGTCAGCAATAGGTCACTACCACAAAAAAAACCAAGCCTCCCATCACTTTTACAGTACTATCCCAAAGCCTAGTACCCCCAAATTATCAGTATTTGAACAAAATACATTGCATTTACCGATGACTTTTAAAGTCGCTACGTAGTATCCTCTCCAAAAACCCCAAACTCCAGTCTAATGATGAGAAAAGTAGCAGACAAAGCCAAACTGGGCGACATTCTACTGGGTATCTGGCCACTACTTCTCTATGCTATCAATGACATGAAAAACAAGGTTAAGAAACTGTCACACATCAGAGAGAACTGGGGAAGATATGACAACTAATGTAACATGGTACCCTGAATTATCCCGTAACAGAAAAAGGACATTAAAAACTGATGAAATTCAAATAAAGCCTAGAGTTTAGTTAATAGTAATGAATCAAAGTCAGTTTCTTAGTTTTGACAAACGTACCACAGTAAGATGCTAATAATGTGAACTGGGTGAGAAGTATGCAGCTCTATACTATCTTTGCAACTTTTCTGTAAATCTAAAATTATTCCAAAATAGTCTATTTTACAAAATCAAAGTATTCACATAATCGGCTACCACTAAGAAATAAAAGTAACAATCTATTGATATATGCACTTCCGATGACTATCAAAAACATGAATTAAAGAAGTTTTTCAAAGAAAAGAAAGCAAACAGTATAATTCCATTTTAGACAAAGCTAATCTGTGGTTTAAAAAAAAAATCAGAATCCTGGTTGCCTCTGAAGAGTGGGGGATTGTCATTTGAAAGGGCAAAAGAGAACTTCTGAGGTAAGGCAAATGCTCTACATCTTGATAGGTCTGGATTGCACAACTCTATTTTTCGTCAAAACTCATCAAATGATATACTTAAAGATCTGTGCATTTTAAGGTTATGTGGATTTTATCCAAAGATTTTTTTTTTAAGAAATAACCAGTATTAGGCTATGATATATGCTCATGAACTGAAGTTGGAGGCGTTAAGTGTTCTGATGTCTCCGACTTTGAAACACGTGAGAAAAAACCGACATGAATTGATGAATGGATAGTAGGATAGCAAAGAAAGCAAAACGTTAAATCTAGAGAAGATGTAATTCTTTCGCCTTCTATGTTTGAAAATTTACTAAGTTAAACGTGAGTGGCAGGAGAAGGCACTGATATTCCATCACCTGTAATCATTAGAAGCCTACCTTTCTACTAAATGTAAACCCCCTCAGGGCTTCTTTGTCTTCTTGACCAGCATCTGCACTCTCACATTTGCAAAAAATTAAAGATTAGGGCCTTGCCCGACAATCCTTAGCCCTATTTCTGCCAGATCACACAGCACTTCTCTCTTCCTTAAGGGTCCTCAGGTTTGCACCCAAGCTGTGGGGCTTAAAGGTGGAAACACGAAGACAGTCAACACCTTAACGGGTCCAAGGCACCACCACAAAATCCAGTTAAGTCTGAACATCAATGGGGCTGTAAATTGTGTACCCGACCTCAGGTTTCCGAACCGGCAGGGTAGCCCAAAAAACAAACGCTCAGAATGTATTTTGGGCAAGAGTTAAAACACGTCACCATCATTCCCGTTGGCAGTCAAAATAGTACTTGATAAGCCACCCAAGCCTACCGTTCTCCCTCTCACTGCCCAGGAATCGTGGCGCGGACGGGAAAACGAAGCCATGGTGACTAATCCTCAGGCTCCAGGAGGTGACTGGGGTGAGTGAAGGCAACTTGGCCCAATCAGGAGAGCCGCAGGGGGCGGAGCAGCAGCCCCGAGGCTTCCAGAAGGGGCCAAGGGCCTCTCGCTTAGCTACCTGACACCGGGGCTTCCCTGCCTCCGGGCCCCGAGTGGCGTCAACTTTCCTCCACCAGAGGGGGACCGCACTCCCCGCACCCCCAAGAACCCGTCCTCCTCCGGCAGCTGTCACAGGAGGCCGCCGCCGGGCCCGCCCCGCTCCATTCATAACCTAAGGCCCCGGCCGTTGCAGCCCTTCGCGCCGCCCGCGGGGATCCCGGAGGCGAAGTCGCAACGCGCCTCCGGGCCGGGGCTGCCAGACCAAGGCCCCTCAGGGCTGCGGCCCGGCCCCCTCCCCGGAAACAGCAATGCACCACGGGAGAGGGGTGGGGGCCGCACGCCGCCGGGAAACGACGCCGAACCCCGGCGGAGACCCCCACGAGCGCCCCCACACGCACACGCCCCCTCACCTTAACCGCGGTGGCCCCCTGCTCCGCCGAGCGGCAGGCGGCCGCCTGAGGGCCCCGAGGCGCGCCCGCCACCCCAGCCCGCCGCGCCGCCGCCGCGGAGACACCGACCGCCGCCACACACACCGCCGTCCGCCATATTCGAGGCAGCCGGCCGCGGGGCACTGCGGGGCCGCCGGCCGAGTGGCGGGGCCCAGTCTGGAGGCACCCGGCAGCTCCCCGAGGCCAGCCCCGCGCCCCCACACCCCTCGGGTCAGTACTCACGTGAGATAACGGCCCAAAGAGTCGGGTAAAGCGTCTTCTCTTTTTCGGCGGAATTTTTAAAGAGGGATGTGGTTACCTTGAGCAGAAATACCCAAGGCGGCCTGGGCCATAGGCTGCGGGGACGACGTGGGGGGAAAAGCGCGGCACCGACACCAGCTGTGCAGCAGTGGCGGCGGCGGCCGAAGGGGAGAAATAGAACAACAGCGCAGGTAAAAGAAGAATGGCGAGGACTGGGTGGGGAGAGGATTCGGCCTCGTCACACTGCAGAGCGGAGGAACGAGAAAGGATGAGAAGAAGCAAAGAAGGCGGAAAAAAAAGAAACACTGCAGCCAAGCGAAGAGCCAGACAGTGTGGGAAGGCGGTGCCGGAGACGCCAGTATTTATAGTAAGTGGGCGTGGTCTTGTGACGTCACAGCCATCCGGGCTGCCGCGCGAGTGGGGCGGAGTCGGGCTGCGGCCCGCGGCGGAGGGAGGCAGCGGAAGAGACAGGCGTGAGACGCGGAGGGGGCGAAAGGGGGCGGGGCGGGCGACCCCGAGTGCAGGTGCCGACCGCCTGGTGCCTTCCTGCCCTCGCGCCGGGTGCAGCTCCCCCGCCGCGAAGCTTCTGACGCGCGGACGTGGGCGGGTGAAGGAGAAGAAACGCGGCTCGTCCGCAGCGCGGCGTGGCCCCGCTTCTCCACCCCCTCAGGTGTCCGTGCTCACGCCCGTCGCTGGCCCCCGCTCATTGGGAGCTGGACCCGGGTCTCTGGTGGCCGCGACGCTGAGTTGTGCTGGGTCAGGGGCGGCGGCATGCTTGCGCTGCCTGGAGAGGCTGTAGGGGAGGCCTGTGAGGGCCTTCGCCGGAGCTCCCACTTCGAGTGCGCTCCGCGTTTTGAGGGTTCCATAGGCTACGCCTGGGGACTGTCCTCCCAAGGTGAAGCTCCGGCACTCGAGGGATACCCCGGTCCTTTATGGAAAAGAGTTCCTAATGACCAGGATGGGTTCCTTACTCCAGCGCTGGTGAGGTTACAGAGCCTCGTGACCCCGCGAAAATGTCCCTCGTGTATGTTACAATATGGTGCAGTAGGATTTTTTCTTTAAGCAGTGTAGACTCTCTGTCCTCATTTGAAGGCAGTCACACCCAGTCCTTATTAATCAAGGACCGGTGTTGGAGAGGGGATTACTGATGTTACACATGCATATTACTTTAATCCCACACGTCTCATTTTCTCAGTCATTTAAATTTTACTACTCCATAACAAACTTTTTTCTTTTTTAAACTGGGGAACCTAGTACGACCCACATAGCTTTTAATTTATTCTCATCTTTTAAAAATGTCTTCATACTAGTGATCAGAAATCGTGAGTCTTGTGCTAACTCCAACTCACAGTGTCACAAATGAAATAGGTTTTTACACATCGCTTTCAAGTTAACATCTATGAAATTAAGACCTTGACTTTTTTTTTCTTTCATTCTTCCCACCCTCTGTTTTGTGAGCAGCATTGTGGTTGATTAATAAATCACAAATTAGGAAAGAAGAGAAAGAGCTTTCCTGGATGGAAAGGTAACAAACGTAGCAACGCTGAACTGTGGGGTTTGGGAGGAAAGTATTTGGTAAAAATCGGGAGTCTGGACTCTTCCTAATTTCATTTTTCCTTATTTCATTCTAATATATCTTGGCTTCCTCGTTCATTCCTTAAAAATTCTTTTTGATTCAGAACATTTATAAACACAGCATTTTTACTAGACCCCCCTGGTGGAAGGAGGAGGCTAGAGATGAATACACTACTTGAAATCTTGCTAACAATCTGGCAGGGGAAATAAAACAACTACACAAAATAACTAAATTGTTGATAGATAAATAGGTAACATGCTGCATGGAACCTAGTGGAGGGAGGAAATGATTACAGCTAAATGAAAGAAGGCTGCTGGGGAAAGGTAGTGATAAATTTTGAGAGCAGATCTTCTAGGCAAGGGAAACAAGTGAGAGGAGGCACGGAAATGGGCCAGTCTAGAAAACTGTGAGTGGGCTTTCTGGCTCCAACATAGAGACATGGTTGCATGTGAGATTGAGAAGGTAGGGTCCGATCAAGAAGTGATCAGAGCTTGGACTTTATTCTGGAACCATTTAAGCAGAGACATGATATATTCAAAGATGTTTTTAAAAGATTATTCTGGCATCATGGGATTGGAAAAAGGTAGACAGTTTGGAAGAAACAGTAAAGGAGACCCCGAACAATTAAGAAGAATACTAAGGGATTCAGAATGAATGGGAGGGAGGGGTCCCAGGGTGGCTCAGTAGGTTAAGTGTCCGACTCTTGATTTCCGCTCAGGTCGTGTTCTCGTGGTTCATGAGATTGAGCCCCACATGGGGCTCCTCACTGATAGCCGACCAGCGGAGCCAGCTCTGGATTCCCTCTCTCTGCCCCTACCCCCTGCTCATGTGCACACGCTCTCTCAAAATAAATAAACATAAATAAAAGAATGGATGGGAAGGAAAAGGCATAGCAAAAGCAGATGGTAATCTTGAATGTCAAGGGAGGTAAGGTGTCAAATGATTTGGGGATATTAAGCTAATCAACAGGGAGAATTCTAGAATCAGGAACACAGGTAGAAATAGAAGGTCCCAGTTGGGAGGGAAGAATATGAGCCAGCTTTGAGCATAGTTTAAGCTGTTGATGTGATAATGTCCATGTAAAGATGGTCCAAAGGCTCCCATAAATACAGAGATCTAGAGCCCTTTTGGCTATGAATTTGAGAGCAGACGTGATTATTAAGGAAATGTTGAGGTCTACAGGAAAAGGGATATAAGCACAGGACTTCAAGAAATGCCAGAGCGAAGAGAGACTGGCAGAGAAAACCAAGAGGACCAGCCAGAGAAGTAGAAGGAGAATCACAATAGTACAATGCCAAGCCATGTGAGGAGGAGGGTGATCCAAGATGGAACAAATGATCCAGATGTCCCATCACTCGAACAGGATGGGAAGGGTTCTGATTCTGGCAAATGGCAAATCATTGGTAAACTCTGGTCTCATGTTAAGTTTGGATTTTTGTCTCCCAAATTTTTCAATCACAGGAGTGGTTTGGATTTCAGAAAAAGAATGTGGGGATGGAAAGAAGATGGGCTATGAGTGTATGGCAGAGAGAACACTGGGAAAGGTATTGTAGTGATCCATTGAGAAGAATGATAAAGGCCTGAAAAGAAGTTATCTGTGACCTTTAACTGAGTAATTTCAGTGGAGTGGGAGGTACAGAAGTGAAATTTGAGTGAGGAGCAGCTGAAGTGAAGTCACTGAATGTTAACCACTCTTTCACATGGAAAGTACTGGACCTGAGCCTAATTCGACATCATTTATACCATAAAGCGATTCAACAACCTATTATTCAAACTACGTGCCCTCATGATTAGTGTTTGTGTATTCAGAATTAAAGAATAGTGCAGCTAGCTAGCATCATTGTATTTTTTTGTCTTTGATGAATACAATAGAACCTTAAAAACTGTACTGCAATGGACTAGCCAACATAGTGTGTAACCTTAACAGAATGATAGCTTCCTAATGAGAACAGCATATTTAATTGTGTTTGGGGCTTGAGGTTTTGGGTTTTTTGGCCAAGTCAGGTTACTCATATACAAAAATACAGGTAATGCCAGGGAAAGTATTATTATTAAACGGAGAGCCCTAAGACGAAATGATACAGTACCATTCACACTTAGATCATCCTGGTCTATTGATTCAACCTCATCTGCTTTTGTGCCAATAGATATAAAAGATGGAATGAATTAGATTTCTGATAAAGACAATCACTCAAAAACAATAGGTATACCTAAAACCGCCAGCCTATAATAAAAATATCTTGTCATCACATAGATCAATGTGACAAATGTAAAGAGTACCATTGTAATCGAAGGTAAAAATACCAGTTTAATGGGAATGTTTAAAGGGAGCTTCATAAGTATTTTTTTTTAATGCTTATTTATTTTTGAGAGAGACAGAGACAGACTCTGAGTGGGTTAGGGGCAGAGAGAGAGGGAGACACAGAATCCAAAGCAGGCTCCAGGCTCCGAGCCGTCAGCACAGAGCCCAATGCGGGGCTCGAACTCATGAGCTGTGAGATCATGACCTGAGCTGAAGTTGGAGGCTCAATCAACTGAGCCACCCAGGCGCCCCAAACTACTTCATAAGTATTTTTATTGCTAAGGTACATTCTTAGAGTACTCCTTATTATATAGAAAACCAAAATATATAGGTTTTGTTTTGAGTTTTTTTTTTTTGAGACTTTTAAAGTTTTAATGTGAAGTTTTGCAGGAAACGGTAATACTCTCTGAAATTCAAGCATGTTAAAGAGTACTTTGTAAAAATAACATTTTCAAACTGATAAACAGGAAAAGAAACATGGCAGATTAATAATTTTTCGCCATACTTCCACAGTTCAAGTTTTCACATAGACAAAATATATAGGTTTTGAATAGTTAAAACATTTCCCTTTTTCACAAAAGTAGGGGCATCTGGGTGGCTCAGTTGGTTAAGCATCCACTTGATTTCAGCTCAAGTCATGATCTTGTGGCCGTGAGATGGAGCCCACATCAGGCTCCATACTGAATGTGGAGCCTGCTTAAGATTCTTTCTCTTCTTTCTCTTACTCCCTCTGCCCTTCTTCCCCACTCAAGCTCTTCTCTCTCTCTCTCTCTCTCTCCCTCTCTCTCCCTCTCTCTCTCTCTCTCTCTCAAAAAAAAAAAGTTTATTTACATATGTGTGTAATCTCTACCCCCAAACATGGGGCTTGAATTCATGACCCCAAGATCAAGAGTCATGCACTCTTCTGACTGAACCAGCCAGGCGCCCCTAAAACATTCACATTTTAAGACATGATGATATTTCAGTTGTCTGCCACATCTTTTGGTGCACTGATAATCTTCTAAAAAGCTAACTTGCTTTTCAAGGACCTGGTGCTCTGGCTTTTATGTACTGGTAAAAATGGCTAAAAGTGTTTCCAAATTACTTTGCAGAGTACAGAGTTCAGATTATATACCATTCTCTCCTTGGATGGAATAAATATAAGGTGCTGTCCTTTATTTGCTAAGTATCTGTTGTTAAAAATCCTATAGAGCTGTAATTCCTTTACCCAGGTTGATTTTCTCCTGAGAAATCACTTAATTTGAAAAGGCATTTTGTATTGTCATGTTTAATTTTTTTTCTCACAGAATTTAGGTACCAGGTTGGTAGGTTTCTGGGGCATTCCAATCCAAGTGCCCTGCATCCCAGCACTGACTTGAAGTTGCTCGTGTCCGTCACCCATCTTTGTCCACAGAATAATTTAACCTATAGAATGGTGTGCCTGGCAAGCAAAGAGTGATAGAGCCCAGATTCAAACCCTGGTGTAAGGGAGACTTTTTTTTTCTTTTTTCATTGGCCATGTATGTCATTAGATATAGGTCAGCATTTTACCTCTCCCAAGTGACTTAGTGTCTGTGATAAGCAGGTCATAAGCAATACAGTGACGTCTTTTACTACAAATGAAAGTAGTAACAGATTACTCACTTAATTTAAGAGAACTGCTTCACAAACCTATGTAATCAGCCAAAGCAATAATCCAGTTTTACCAATTAAGTGTAACATACATGACTAGAATAATTGATGGACATAAACCATGAGTTTGCTCTCTTATATCTTCATCTAATCCTTGGAAGTGAAGAAATCCTTGGAAAGTTAATTTCATTGTCACTTTGCTGCCAGGCATTATCTGATAACAAGTGTTTTATTTGTTAGGTAATGTATAGCAATATAGGCTTGTATCTCTCTGTCTCAAAACAGCTGGCTGGCAGATATTCCTAAACTTTTTGGTTATGGGCATAGAAAGTAGGAGCTCTGAAATCTATTCTTGTCCAGTTTGATTATGGTTTATTTTATTTTCTTTAATAAATAACCTAGCCAAGGTGCTGTCACGTGAGCACTTACGTGATTGTTAGTAACTGCAAGCTACGTTGTATTTAACAAGAATTTTTAAATTACTTTTGTCATTTGAAGTTTTGCAAGTTCCCTTATAAACATTTATATCATTCTGAATTTGCCTTATCTAATTTTAACTAGAAGGAGAAAAGTCCATACAAGAAATAAAACTTGAGTTCTTTACCAAAATAGGGAGAGTAGAAATGACTTGCTTTCACAAAAATAATTAGTCTTTTTGTGCCAATCATCTATTGTATAACAATAGTTTTAAAACCTTCATTTAGTCTTGGCTCTGCTTGACTAAGTCACTTAATTCTAAGCCACCTCTATTTCTTTTACAAAATGTGTTCCGGGGCGCCTGGGTAGCTCAGTCAGTTAAGCGTCTGACTCTTGATTTCAGCTCACGTCTTGATTTCACAGTTTGTGAGTTCAAGCCCAGCATCTGGCTCTGTGCTGATAACTTGGAGCCTTCTTGGGATCCTCTCTCTCCTTCTCTCTCTCTACCTCTCCCCCCTCAAAATAAATAAATAGACATTTTTAAAAAGGTATTCCTTATTCCTTTGGAAGAACTTCTTGCCTGCCATACCCTGAGTTCTTCTGGTAACTGCCATCTTCTTAACCCTGGCCTCCCAAGCCACAGGAACTGGTCTAAGAGTTAACAGCTTCTCATCATTGGGGGGCAGGGACAGCTTAATAATCATTGGTACCTATTGATTTTCAGACCATTCTTTCCTTGGTTGGAGGAGTGAGGACTGGACAAGGAAATAATTTAAAAAAAAAATTTTTTTTTATGGCTCAAGTTATCCATATGAGCTGGTAGTTGCCAGTAACCATGGTCCCAGAAGAAATCTATGTGAGAAAAGGAAGCGAACTCGTATCATGAAGAAGGGAGAGTCAGCATTCCAGTTGTCCCATTTTTCTTGCTCTTCAGTTATACCAAATTCGTCTTTCTTGTCTAAGTTAATAGCTTTCTGCCACTTACAACCAAAAAATCCAGGCCTACACAAGAGAAAAAAAGATCTTAGTTTCATTCAAAAAGTCAGTTGCACAAGTAGAAGACAGGAGAGGCCTGATTGTTCTCTATCTAAACAGCACCTAGAGAAGTAGTCGGCCACAAGCCTGCCATGAACCAACAAAAGCATGGAATTGCTAAAAGCAAAAACAAAAACTCTGAATGCAATAATTTGGGGCTGCATTAATAAACATACAAGTCAGAAGGGAGGTAGCAGTTTGGTTTACTGTTTTGGTTAGACCCCAAATGTAGCTTTTCTGTCTTGGGGTTTGTAAACAACAACCAGTTGTAAATAAAGTTTTGTTGTAAAGTTCTAGGTAGTACAGGAGAGTGAAAACTACACCACTTGGAGGAAGATAGCCATAAAGGAGAGGGGTCTAGAAAACAACATTATCTTTCAATAAGCCTGCCAGGTGGGTCTTACTGTGCCCAGTGTACAAACAAGAAAACAGGAGTACAGTGAGGTGAAGCAGCTTGCTCAAGGTAACCCACCTAAAAAGGGAAGGCCCAGATTCATATCCAAAGATGTCTAAAGCCCAAGGTCCAGCTTCAAGCCCCTCAGCCATATTGTCTCTTTGAACACATCTAGAAAATACGTCAAGCTCTGTAGAGAGAAAGAAACTATGGTGACAGTACAGATGGCAGAGCCAGGACCAGTGGGTTCCCTCGCCTAGCTGTGCTATCTCATCCCTCCCCCTGGGCTTCCACAAGGTTTGGTTTGTGCCTTTCTATGGCCCTTTTAATTACTTGTCTTATGTTGTTATTGTCTGAACTTAGTGAATAAGGTATTAAGCTTCTTTAGGGCAAGGACTTTGATTTTTTTTTTTTTTAATCTCACAGAACACTCAGCACGGTGCCTTACACAGAGACCTCTAATTACTTCCTAACAATGTAGTAACTGACAATGTCATGGGATGTCTCATGGAGCAGAAATCTGTCTTGCCACTGGGTTTTGCTCAGAGATGCAGAGGAGATTTCTGCCCTGGGAGAATGTTGGACCAGAGGGACCTCTTAGACACTTTCCTTCTTTAATCACAGTGTAGAGGTGAACCATATTCATTGCTATTCATTATATACTATTTTTTTAAAGCAGAATTTAACATTATTTTAACTTTAAACATTATTTTAACTTCATGATGATTGCATATTGACATATAAAGTTCTGTTTCTTTGTGATTTGTTACTTGCTTATACTAAAATTAGGACGTGTTTTATCTGTGATTGGCCATTTTATTTTATTTTTTTCAACGTTTATTTATTTTTGGGACAGAGAGAGACAGAGCATGAACGGGGGAGGGGCAGAGAGAGAGAGAGACACAGAATCAGAAACAGGCTCCAGGCTCTGAGCCATCAGCCCAGAGCCTGACGCGGGGCTCGAACTCACGGACCGTGAGATCGTAACCTGGCTGAAGTCGGACGCTTAACCGACTGCGCCACCCAGGCGCCCCTGTGATTGGCCATTTTATTGATTCCTTCTCTTCCCCCTGGGAAATCCATAGCCTACAATAGAAGGAAGGAAGGAAGGAAGGAAGGAAGGAAGGAAGGAAGGAAGGAAGGAAGGAAGGGAGGAAGGGAGGGAGGAAGGAGATGCCTGTGTCTAATTTGAGAGGAAGAATGGTATTTTTAAAATAAATTTTAAATTGTAGTCATGAAAGTGGGAATGAACTGTCAAACAAAAACTGAGATGTTTCATGTTATTTGTGTACCAAATTACCAAGAAAAGAGTGTTTGCTATTCAAAGAAAGTGAATGAATAGAAAATGAGGGACAGTATAATAGTACAACATCAAGAATGCTTAAAAAAAAAAAAAAGCCCCATTGTTCTTTGTACACAAAAACAATAGCTCTTAACAGCATATTGACCTCCTAAATCAAATTTCCAGCTGCCAGCAGCAGCCCTCGAGTGGGAGATGATTTAATGCAGAGGGTGTGTGTTGTGGCATGCCTCCTGTTTCCCAGGCACCTTACCCACTGACGCAGAGTTACATGACTTTGGAGCACTGGGATCCAACATTTAGTTGCTAATACCAAGTGAAATGATGAACTAAACCTTTTAGTTGTTAGAGAACAATGGTCAGAAAAGCAAAATCAGTATTCTTCCAAAACGATGAGCTGGCATTGCTTAGGGCCTCCCAACAGTGCTTCATCTGCCCTCTGGTTGCTCGGATCTGGGGGAGACAGATCAGATTGGGCCAAAGCCCGGGTGATCAGACAGCCCCAGAGATTAATGCAGACTTGCAGGGAACAATATAGGACAACCTGTTCTATAGTGATGGCCCTAGTTCTAAGAGAAGCCCTTGGAAAACCCATTTAATGTTCTGTCAGTTTTGCTACTTTGGGAAAACTGCCAAACTAGCTTATTTAAAGTTCGACCATACTCTTAAACCTAAGCGTCCAGAATACTGAGTCTGGAGGTGAAGAAAGCAAGAAGGTGCTAGAATGTGGGTCAAGTATGGAGGCATACAAAGCTCACAGAATTAGTAAAATTAACCATGAAAAACAAAAGTCGAATATCAGCTTTATTGTAATAGAGTAAGAGCCTTGAAATGGGAGAATAGCCTTTTTATTTTCCCTGGGTACATCTTAATTGTAATCTTAATTTCTAAACAATTTCATGCAAGTTTTTACTAGTGTGTTCATAAAAATATTTTTGGAAAACAGGTGAAACTTAGGAGTGCTAATTTAGTAAACTGGCCTGTCAAGATCTCATAGACTGAATTAAACTATTAGGATTTCTAAAGATATACATTAAAACCTTGGTTTGTGACTCATTCCAGAAACATGCTTGTAATCCAAAGCACTTGTATATCAAAGCGAATTTCCCCATAAGAAATAATGGAAACTCAGATGATTCGTTCCACAACCTAAAAATATGCATATAAAAGTGATTACAATTTTGTAATATAATATAAAATAATAAAGCAAATACAAAATATAACGAAAATAAACAAATTAACCTTCCTGTCTCTTTTCTACCTCTTGATTCAGTTTTCTGCTATCTCCTCCTATGTCCTCTGTCTTTTCTCCTCACTCTATTCCCTCTCTCTTGAATAAATTATCCATTCTTACAGAATTGTTTGACGTGACTATTCATGTGACTCGAAAATGGGTATCACCAGTTTTGTTCTGTCACTGAAGTGCAGCTATGAATGGCCAAGTGCCTCTGACAGGATGCCCTGTGTCCTTTCAAACTCAAGATTTCTTTATCTATAAAATGTGACAGTTGTTCCATTTGGTCAGATGGAGAGTCTCATTTACCTGTATGATTCAAACAAATCTAGGTCCCAAATCAAAGTCATCACTGCCCTCTCCTTCCCCACAAACCGATCCTGTTCCTTCTTTCTCTCAATCAGCCAGGTCCAAAATTTTGAAGGCTTTTAATTCTTTTCATCACCTCATCCATATATAAAACGAGCGCTACTCGTTTTCATTTTGAAACAATGTTTTCATTTTGTTTTTTTTTTTTTAATTTTTTTTTTAATGTTTTATTTATTTTTGAGACAGAGAGAGACAGAGCATGAGCAGGGGAGGGGCAGAGAGAGAGGGAGACACAGAATCCGAAGCAGGCTCCAGGCTCCGAGCTGTCAGCACAGAGCCTGACGCGCGGCTTGAACTCACGAACCGCGAGATCATGACCTGAGCCGAAGTCGGCCGCTTAACCGACTGAGCCACCCAGGTGCCCCAATGTTTTCATTTTGAAACTTGTTTTTATTTCTTGTCCTTCCTAGTCCAATCCTACACCGCATCATGTTTAGGTAGAAAAATCGATAGCAAGTCCAATATTTCCGGCCCCTATCCATTTTTTGCATGGGTTTTTCTCACACGAATCTTCCTTAAATGCTGTTTTCATCTGTCCCTCCACTGGCAAAACCCTGTAATGAACCTGTTTCTTACAAATCATGTCTTTTTTTTTTTTTTTTTTGAATTTACATCCAAGTTAGTTAGCATATAGTGCCATAATGATTTCAGGAGTAGAATCCAGTGATTCATCCCCTACGTACAACACCCAGTGCTCATACCAACAAGTGTCCTCCTTAATGCCCCTTACCCATTCAGCCCATCTCCCCACCCACAGCCCCTCCAGCAACCCTGTTTGTTCTCTGTATTTAAGGGTGTCTTATGTTTTGTCCCCCTCCCTGTTTTTATATTATTTTTGCTTCCCTTCCCTTATGTTCACCTGTTTTGTATCTTAAATCCACATATAAGTGAAGTCATGTGATATTTGTCTTTCTCTGACTAATTTCGCTTAGCATAATACACTGTAATTTCATCCATGTTGTTGCAAATGGCAAGATTTCACTCTTTTTGCTTGCCGAATAATACTCTGTTGTATATATATACACCACATCTTGTTAATCCTTTCATCTGTCCACGGACACTTCCTACAAATCATATCTTTTTTTTTTTTTTTTTTTTTTTTTTTTTTTAAATTTTTTTCAACGTTTATTTATTTTTGGGACAGAGAGAGACAGAGCATGAACGGGGGAGGGGCAGAGAGAGAGGGAGACACAGAATCGGAAACAGGCTCCAGGCTCTGAGCCATCAGCCCAGAGCCTGACGCGGGGCTCGAACTCACGGACCGCGAGATCGTGACCTGGCTGAAGTCGGACGCTTAACCGACTGCGCCACCCAGGCGCCCCTACAAATCATATCTTAACTCCTCTGCTGGCTTTTAAATCTCATCAGAACCCAGCCGCACCCTTAGGAGATAGCCTTGTAATCCCAGCCCAAACCTTCAGCTTTAGTCTGGTTTGCTCATGGGCCCTCAAGTAATCCATGCTACTGTCTACTTCTGTGACTTTGTACTGTTGTTTTATTGTCTATCCAGATCCTACCCTCCAGTGTCCCAGCTAAAGTCCAGCATCCTGTTCAGATCCCAGGAGGCCTATTCCACCGTTCCTAAACTTGACATCACGGGTGTCTCTGGGCCCTTAAGGCTGCTATTCCTCACTGAACCACGCTGTTTGCATACTATGTAAGTGCCTCAAATGTAAATGCCTCCAGTCACCCATCTTACCCTGTACACTGGACCCCATACCACCCTGGGCCTTCCTACGCCCATTCCCCTGCTACTCCTTTCTTTCTCATGCCCTTCTGCTGTTTCCTTTGGATCCCCATTTCATGTTGAACAAGCCCTTCACATCCCTAGACTGTCTCCCATTGCTTGCCTTAACTGAAATCTGGTTATCTTACAAAAACAGTTTCCCTTCCCTCAGTCTTGCGTTGAGGGATGTTTGTTCTACCAAGCCTCATATACCTGAGGGTCGGGAAGCAGAGTTAGCCATTTCCCAGCTCCTCAGTACTATTGCCAGACCATTACTCTGAAAATAAATAAGAGATTAATCCAGCTGGCACGCCTACTCCGTATCCATGCCTGTATCACCTAACACCTTCCTGACATTCCCATGATAATTTAAAAAAAGGGGGAGCACCTAGTTCATTATCTTTTTTTCCTATATTAAAGTTCCTATATTACAGCTTTAAGACAATTTTCATTATTCTTTCTCTTTAAAAAGATATTATAATAATAAAATTCTCCTATAATCCCATCTATCTCCAATGCACCCCAGTGATGAACACCATTCCCAGCCTCGCATGGATCCTTCTGAAACCATAGACTTGAATCTCCTTGTGAGGAACTTATCTTCATAGATACTTTTGGAACACCTTAGCCTCCCAGCGTTTTTACTGCTCAACTCCAGGGACCTTCACCTGCCCTAAAGTCTTCTGCATTAGAGTTCTTCAAACCCAACGTTCCTCCTTGCCCTTCCCGCTGCCTCATTACCACCTGCATACTGGCTCCTCAGACATAATTGCCCAATCTTTAAAAAAAAAAAAAAAATGGACCTGAAATGTACATAACCTACAATTAACCATTTTAAAGTGTACAATTTAGTGGCATTTCATGAGTTCAAAATGCTATGTAAATACTACCTGAAGTAATTTACAGATTCACATATAATTACTATCAAAATCTTGATGGCTTTTTGGGGGGCAGAAGTAGAAAATAGTACTCCTAAAATTCATGTGGAATCTCAAGGGACCCTAAATAGCCAAAACAACCTTGAAAAAGAACAAATTTGGAGGACTCACACTTCCTGATTTCAAAACTTACTACAAAGCTATAGTAATCAAAACAGTGCAATCCTGGTGTAGGACAGACATATAGATCAATGAAAGAAAACAGAGAGCCCAGAAATAAACTCTCAATTATATGATTTTCAAATGATTTTTATAAGGGTGCCAAGACCATTCAATGAGGAAAAGACAGTCTTTTCAACAAATGGTGGTGCTGGGAAAATGTACATCCACATGCAAAAGAATGAGGTTGGACCCTTACTTTACATCATCTACAAAAATTAAATAGATCAAAGAGCTTAAACTATAAAACTCTTACCAAAAAAATAGAGGGATATCTTCATGACATTGGATTTGGCAATGATTTCTTGGATATGACACCAAGGCACAGGAAAAAAAGGAAAAAAAAATAGACTACTTTGACTTTATGAAAATTAAATACTTTTGTGCATTAAGAGACACTATTAACAGAATAAGATGGCAACTCATGGAATAGGAGAAAACATTTGCAAACTATATCTGATAAGGGATTAATATCCAGAATATATAGAGAATTTTTATTTTTTTAAATTTTTTAATGTCTATTTTTGAGAGAGAGAGAGAGAGAGAGAGAGAGAGAGAGAGAGAGAAACAGATACAGATGAGCAGGGCAGGGGGAGAGAGAGAGAGGGAGACACAAAATCTGAAGCAGGCTCCAGGCTCTGAGCTGTCGACACAGAGCCCGACACGGGGCCCAGACCCAAGAGGAGCAAGATCATGACCTGAGCCAAAGTCAGCTGCTTAGCTGACTGAGCCACCCAGCCCCTTAAGAGAATTTTTAAAAGAAGAATGTTATCTTACTATTTTTGTGAGCTAAAAGACAATTAAAATGTAAAGGTTTACTCTTGTATACATATACATATATATATATGTATGTATACGTATGTATGTATATATGTATATGTAGGTATACATATACACATATATGCACATACGTGTGTATATAAAATAAAACGGAGAAAAGTATATATAAAACTGTATTATATACACACACACAAAGGAAGACTGTAAACTTCATGGGAATTGGGACTGTGTCTGAGATGCATAACATTTTTTCCTAAGGCCTAGTACAAGGTCTTGGCCCACAGTAAGTTTTCAATATATATTTTTAATGAAATGAATGAAGGAAAGAGAAAGAATACTCTAATCCTCACATTACCACCAGCATTGTTTTTTTATTATTCAGATCTGATCATGCCATTCTTTGCTCAGAATTCCTGCATGAGTTCCTGCCCAGCATGGACTTGTTTTGTTTTTTTAAAGATTTTTAAGTAATGTCTACACCCAACGAAGGGCTCAAACTTACAACCCCAAGATCAGGAGTCACGTGCTCTCCCTACTGAGCCAGCCAGGCACACCAAGTGTGGACTTGTTATGTAGCAGGAAGACCTCCCTCCATCTGCCCTGTCACCCACTCCACCTCATCCTCATCATGGCACAACGGAGAGAATGGCTTCAGCCTTTGTGCTCTTGGTGAAATAGTGATGGTAGATGCCATCTCAAGGATTGCTGAAAGGATGAAACAAGGGAACGTCTGAAAACATCAGGCGTATAGCTGAGGCCAGTGGGTTCATGCTGGCTTCTTTTTCTCTCCCCCGCACCCTGCTCTTTAGCCACACTTTAGTTTTTGCCCTCTCAGAGTCACACGTAATTTGTTCCCATTTTTTGTTCATTCTTTTCCCATTACTTCATGTGTGTCCTCCTGATCTCCCATCTCTCTCTATAAAAGTTAAATGAATACTTCAAGACATATCTCCATGGGAATGCAAGCTGGTGCAGCCACTCTGGAAAACAGTATGGAGGTTCCTCAAAAAACTAAAAATAGAACTACCCTAGGACCCAGCCATTGCACTACTAGGCATTTATCCAAGGGATACAGGTGTGCTGTTTCGAAGGGACACATGCACCCCCATGTTTATAGCAGCACTATTGGCAATAGCCAAAGTATGGAAAGAGCCCAAATGTCCATCGATGGATGAATGGATAAAGAAGATGAGGTGTATATATATAAATATACATATACATACACACACAATGGAGTATTACTCAGCAATCAAAAAGAATGAAATCTTGCCATTTGCAACTACGTAGGTGGAACTGGAGGGTATTATGCTAAGTGAAATTAGTCAGTCAGAGAAAGACAAAAATCATACGACTTCACTCATATGAGGACTTTAAGAGACAAAACAGATGAACATAAGGGAAGGGAAACAAAAATAATATAAAAACAGGGGCGGGGACAAAACAGAAGAGACTTATAAATATGGAGAACAAACTGAGGGTTACTGGAGGGGTTGTGGGAGGGGGGATGGGCTAAATGGGTAAGGGGCCCTGAGGAATATACTCCTGAAATTATTGTTGCACTATATGCTAACTAATTTGGATGTAAATTTTTAAAAATAAAAAATAAAGTTAAAGAAAGAAAGAAACACATTCAGAAAAAAAAAAAAAAAAAAACGTATCTTCAGTTGCACTTACTCAGTGAAACCATCCCACTCCCCCAGGAAATGTAATCCTTTTCTATGCTTCCATGTAATTTTGTAAGACAGTTTTTAAGAAACTTTCATAGACTGTTTTATATTACAGCTATTTGTGGACATATCTCGTAGACCTATGTGTCGATCTTCAGAGCCCGACACAGTATTTATTAAATTGAATTGATTTTTTTTGACCAGGAAATTTGGGTCTTAAATTTCATAATTGAAATTACATCATAAAATCATTCCAAATACACTCTACCTATAAATAGTTCCTCTCTTTCTGTGATAACATCCAGCCTGGCAATTTAGCACCCTTGCCACCCACAGCTCTCTGGAAGCTGCACAAGATAATGTGAGATAATGTGACTTCTAGAGATGGGTGGTGGTGATGGTGGGGGTGGGAAATCCCACAGCTGATTGGACCAGGAGTGAGCACACACCTGACCCAGGAAGAACCAATCACTTGCTCAGAAATGACTTGTCTGATCCAGGCTAATTCCTTCATCCTTGGAGAATTTCAGGGTGGCATGCCAATTGTGGGTGGGTGCTGGAACTTAGTGGTCACAGTATAGGTCCAGGATGAGCAGTCCTGTTGTGTGTGTCTCACAGGATGATTGAATGGAGGAAGGCAGGTAAAGTGGAGAAAAGGCTGAGCTGGCTCAGAATCAGAGACCAAGGGACCCAGGGAAGAGCCATCCTATTCCTGAGGGTTTCCCAGTTCTCTGGCCAACTTGAATGAAGCCCGACCAATACTTTGTTTTCTATCCTTGGATCCTGGGAGAGATCTCTGTATACTCAGTAAGTAACCCTTTGTACCTCAGTGGACTGATGTTTCGTACAGTCACATGCATCCTACTGAAAAAAAGAAATTGTTCTGATGAATCAGTTCCAGCCTCTAACCTGTCCAGTCACTAGAATTTATATCTTATCCTTGGCCCTCCCTTACTAGCTAATTATGACTTTGGGCACATTTTTTGTTCACTCTGTGTCTCAGTTTCTTCAATAGATAAAATGCAGTGATTTCCTAAAGTACCATTTCTGTACTTTCCATACATTATCTCAGGTGCCTTTTTAAAAAAGTTTCTTAGAATACAGGCAAAGAATTTTTCCCGACATTTTACCAACTTTCCCAAGATCTCACAATTAAGTACTAGCAAAAATGGGATACTCAGATACCAGTCTTCTGACTTTCTGCTCAGGTCACCATCGGGTGTAACTCAGAGAATATAAATAATTTCTTAAAAGGATGATAAATTGTAGATTGAATGAATGCATGAATGAATGAATAAACAAGCGAATGAATAAACTCTAAGATCTCTCTCCCGAGAATTTTTGTTGAAAGACCTTCAAGTCACTAAAGGTAACAGTGACTTCATATTTATAGGAGTCCCATGTCAAAATACATTGATACTGGGTTCAGTAGTAGGGACACTAGATGGAATGCTTATCTATGATGGTAATCAAGTGCTCTATTTAGAAAAATATGCATAATATTCCTACTTGTGGCATGTACTTCATGAGGATTCCAGTTACCATCTAGAAGTTCAATTTCAAGGTCACAGGCTCAAGACCTTACGTAGACCCATGGGCAATACCCTGTACTTCCCCACTTTAAAATGTGCGCGCTCAGGTCGCAAAGAACTTCCAGTTCAGTTCCCCGGACCTTCTTCACACTGTCCCCAAGCCCACTGACACAGCCTGACCAGGTCCTACCACGGACCGCTTCCTTCCTTTCCTTCCCACAGACCAGGGCTGCCTGTTGGGCTGATTTTGCTCAGAGCACACGCCTCCCTTGCGGCCAGGAAGAGGCTGATCTTTGCTGCTCCTCAGAGTTGCCCCTGCACTGTTCTGCTCACAGCCCTGCTGAGTCACCACCCTTTCCTCCCAGCTGCTGCCACCAGACCACATGGCTTCTTTCTCAATTCAAGCCGAAAGAGAAGAGCACGTTATGCAAACTAGATGCCAGCACAAGACTGCAACCCCTTTGGCCCCCTCCCACCCAAAAAGCACACAGAGGGCTTCTTATGTAATTTAGGAATTGGCCAACACCGCGCTTGCCTCAGCAACACATATACTGAAAACAAAAAGGGGATTGACCAACACAGCATGTTGTAATTGCACCTGTGTGAGAAAGAGGTGGAGGGAGAAAGCAGGTTGGGGGCTAGTTCACTGCTGAAAGGGCTGCCCCCCAATTGACCTGGTCAATACGGCTCAGAGAAAATCACCGAGTGTGTAAGTTGAAGAGATCATAACATTACAAGCTCTTTTGCTATAATGCTGCTATCTACCATTATAGTGATATATAATAACATTAGTAACACTGATGTCTTTACTATATGCCATACCTCGTGTTAATTCCATTATGTGCAGTGTGTATATAGTTTAATACAAGTAAAGCCTTTAACATAGTATCTGACACAGGGGCGCCTCGATGGCTCAGTTGGTTGAGCATATAACTTGGGCTGAGGTCATGATCTCACAGTTCGTGGGTTCGAGCCCAACGTTGGGTTCCTGCTGTCAGAGCAAAGCCTGCTTCGGATCCTCTGCCCCCATCTCTCTCTCTGCCCCTCCCCAGCGCACATGCATGCTCTCTCTCTCTCTGTCTCTCAAAAATAAATAAACATTAAACAATTTTTTAACACAGTATCTGACACAAAGTAAGTGCTCAATGAATGCCAAGTATAGCAATAATATTATCTTACTTATCCTTAAAACCAACCCCAAATCTTTGCTATACCTTTGATCTTCCATCAGTCATTTCTTCAGGAAATATGTACTGAGCAGTACTATGTATCAAGCACTACGGCCCTGGGGACACATAGAAGAAAAAGCCCATGTGCTTCCAGACATGGGTTCCAGTTTAGCTCAAACACTATCTTTCTGGGTGATGTTGGGTGTCCTCCTTAAGCTTTCTGAGCTTAAATTAGTTCAACTGTTCAATGAGTACAATAATTTCTATGTCATAGATTGTTGATAGGATTAGAAATCCCATCCAAAGAGTTGAACCCAACACATCACTCATACGAGGAGAAGCTCCTAATACAATCTTAGCATCATTTAATAGAGAATTTTTATACATTATTCTTGAAAGAGAATACTAAGAGAGAATCCCTTTTCAAGCTCATGAAGTAATTAGTAGAACCTGGGGGTTGAACCCTCGTCTACCCATAGGCCACGCTATCAGCCAACGCAATTCAAAGTTTGAAATCAGGATTTCTCTGAGACACACTGGTGTATCTAGATTCCACATCTCCCCTAGACAGATGAGGTACCAATATGCATGGAAAGGAGATTTTTTAAAAATTGAGGAATCCAGGAGCACCTGGATGGCTCAGTCGGTGGAGTGTCCGACTTCGGCTCAGGTCACGATCTCACGTTTGTGAGTTCTAGTCCCGCGTCAGGCTCTGTGCTGACAGCTCAGAGCCTGGAACCTGCTTCAGATTCTGTATCTCTCTCTCTCTCTCCCCCTCCCCTGCTCATGCTCTGCCTCTGTCTCTCAAAAATAAATAAATGTTAAAAAAAAATTTTTTTTTTAAATTGAGGAATCCAACTCAAGCATAAAATCGAATCCTGTAGAAATCTTCAGATACTTGGCATGACATGAAGTTAAATACAGCAGCAGCCCTGTCGATGGAAAAATCAATAGCTGTGTAGCCAAACAAACCTCAATAAATGCTCCTTAAAAGAAATTTTGTTGTTGTTGATTACTATTCAGAGATAACATTTTTGGAAATTTTGAACAGAATGAGTTTGTAAGGATAAAACCCTTGCTCCCACCCAACCCTCCAGCCCCTTCCCATATCTTGTACTCTAAGAACATTAAAGTCTTTGAATCCGAATGATTTGCAGTCCCAAAAAAGAGACTAAAATCAAAACTGACTTGGGGAAAAGCAGTAACTTTCTGACCTCTTTGTACTCACTCTTCAGGGAATTTTTAATGTCTCTTAGTTTTTTTATTTTTCTTCTTGTTTTGGTCTTATATATGAAATATTCCATCTGTGGATTCATTTTCTGGATTCATTCCGTAGAGTTTTATGTATGAGAAAGTTTAGAGCAATGTTTGCCAAACATTTTTTTGTTCCAATCCACAAATATATTTTACGTTATAGCCTAAATGCACATATATGTACATATGTATCTAAAACAAAAGTTTCATGAAATGGTACCATACTGTAACGTGTGCACTATGATTTTTAGAATTTTATGCTATCTTACATATAAAAAATTGAACCAGAGGTCCAGGGGGAGTAGGGAAGGGATTACTAGGCTGAGCACGGGACACTTGCAGGGCACTGAGACTATTCTGTGTGATATGGTAATGATGGGCACATGACATAATGCATTGTCAAAACCAACAGAATGAATGACACAAATAGCGAACCCCAGCACATACGATGGACTTTAGTTAATAATCCTGTATCAATATCGGTTCATCAGTTAAAGCATATGTACCTTCTGTGCCGTTTTCATATTAACCGAAAACTGCTCTAAAGGATGAAGTCTACTAAAAAAATTTTTTTTAAGTAAAATAAAAATAAAAAGTTGCTTGTAGCTTATAAAATTGATTTCACTACGCACTAATGGCTCACTCTCCACAATTTGAAAACTTGTGGTCTAGAGAGAGTGCTCAGGCCTTCTAACGAGCTCTATCAGTCCACGGAGCCTGGCCTTAGACAAACCACATGATACTGTGTCTCACCTTTCTCTTCTGAAGAATGGGGCGTCTGATCAGATAAATGCCAAGATTCTTGTTGCATCCACACAACTCCTGAAACAGAATGCTACGGGCACCAGTGACAGTCACAACAAAATTTATTGCAATGAGAGGCAAGGCCAACCGATCGGGACCGACACTCTTGACCAGAGTGCGGTCTCCAACAGCCGGGGTACAGAGTTTTTATAGCCGACCACATCGTCTTATCATCACCTGGGGACAGAACAAAGAAATAGTTCCCAGATGGGGGTGGAAACGGTTCAGATATGCCCTTGCCCCAATCCAATCAAACACTAAACCAGTTGATTTTCCTTAAACTTTTGTTCCCTTGATTGATAGGACAAGGCTGTTATCTCTTAATCTACAGTGTTAAAACAAAGCTGTTATTTCTTAAGGCTACAGGTTAGCCCTACACTACAATTTAACCCTTACAATTCTTCCCAGCTCCAAAATAGTATAAGTAGAAATTCTCATTTTAAACTGTCTTGGAATGAAAGAAAAGTTTATTAAGCAAAAGTTGTAAATTATATATATATATATATATATAATTATGTAAATTATATATAGTTATAAAATAATTTATAATATAACTTATATAAGCTATGTAAATATATATAATTATGTAAATATATATATGTGTATATATATATACACACACATATATAAATGCTGTTTAGGCCAACTGTATTTTTACAGACACTCTTATCTTATGGGCACTCTTATCTCTCCTATTTAAAATAAATAAGATGACGGGGCACCTGGATGGCCCAGTCGGTTAAGCGGCCGACTTCAGCTCAGGTCATGATCTCACAGTCCATGAGTTCGAGCCCCGCATCGGGCTTTGTGCCGACAGCTCGGAGCCTGGAGCCTGCTTCAGATTCTGTGTCTCCCTCTCTCTCTGCCCCTCCTCTGCCCACACTCTGTCTCTCTCTCAAAAAAATAAAATAAAATAAAAAAGATGAAAGGTAATGGTTTCTGAGCAAAATATATAATTACATTTGTCTCTGGGTTCCTAATTCACATCCCTGTGGGTGAAGCAAAGAGCATTTGGGAATGATGCAAAGGGTACCTCCTTCTCCCCTACTGCCATGGTCTGGCAAGACTCACCTGAACTCAGTTCTCATTGGCTCCATTTGATGTCTGCCAAGAGCTTGCCATAGGCCAGACCCCATGCTAGGAATAAGCCCCATGCTGTCCCACCTCCTGTAAGTTGGGTCAGGACATGGAAATTAGGTTACCTCATCTCAGATCTTTCTTGCTTTCCTTACCCTAGGACCACCTTGGGAAAGACAGCAAACTGGGAAGAATACATGTAGGCTCTGGCCCAGGCAGACCTGGGGTGAATCCCAGTGTTCAGTGCTGCTTCTCAGCGGCTGTTGAACCCCAGGTAAGCTATCTAACCACTCCTCTCAAAGTGAAAATGGGGTAATAAAATCCCATCTCCTAGGACTTTCTGAGAATGAAACAGGGAATGGAGCTGACATCCTGGTCCTGCACCATACTGCAAAGCAGATGTCCTTGGAATACCTTCCCCATTTTTCGTATTTGCTCTGCACCCTCTGCACCTCACCCACCCTTTCTGCAACCAGCAATGTTACAGACCCATCCCAAACACCCAGTGCTTCCCCTACCCATTTGATTTATTTGCCTTATTTTCTAAGAATGGGTGACCCTAAGTGAGTGTGGAACAAATCACCTTGTATGTTTCCCCTTCTGTGCCAAGAAGTCCTTGTACGAGAACCCAACTGACATTGAACTTCCCTCTAGGGGGAAAAGTCATCACTATGAGATGGCAGCTCTCTGGGAGGTGCAGTCCCAGTCTTCCAGCTTGGTTTTAGTGGGGCTGCTTTGAGGTTGATTGCATGACTAATAATAATGATAGCAAACAAGTTATTATTTAATGAAAGTCTCTAGTAGCTGGGCATGTGTTAAACAGTGTATACAAATACCTCTATGTCTCACAACCGTCTTGAAAGGCTAGGCTTTCCCTTTTACAGATGAAGACATTGAGTCTCAGATTCATTTATTCATTCAGGGAAAATTTTTAATGAATGCTTACTATGTGCCAAACATGAGATTAGACGCTGGGGATAGAAAGCTGAGTAATATGTAGTCCTTGCCCTTGGGAAACTTATGGTCTGGTGGAGGATCTGGTGGATCAAGACAATTGCTGTCCTGGAGTTCACCCAGGGAAGGTCAGAAAACACAGAAGATGGCACCTGACCAGACTGGGATTGGCAGGGAAGGTAAAGAAGGTATAGAAGCCTAAGTCTTCTCTTAAGCCTAGTTGATCTGAAGTCTCTCCCCTCTTTCACCCCCTTTCCCCCTGCCCTTGTTGGCCCCCACCAATAGAACAAACCTAGAACAATATCTCAAAGTCCCATAAGGACTTTTCTGTACCTTGGACTAGCAAATGCAAGTGCCCAGGGACCATGCACATCTTAACGGGAGTCCCCCAGAAAGTGTGCTAAAACTAGGAGGACCAGATAGTTTATGCCCAAACCAAGACACTTTTGAGAATGAAAGGGACCCTATTAACAATTATTAGGATAACAGGTATAAACTAGGTGGCAACCTGGAACACAGGCTTAGGTTAAATACAACCTAAAGGAATACTTATAATGAAGAGATACAAGTCTATCTTTGGCTGGATGGTTGATTAGTGGGGAGGATACTTGGGGATACTAGATGTCCCTTGAGCCTTTCCACTAAGCAATGACATGGGCCTGAGTGTTGGGTCTATTTCTCTGAGCTCGGGGAGGCCCTGCCTGACAGTGGGTGTGGGGTAGGGAGTGATTGCCTTAGCAACAATCATAGAAGCCCCTCGGGAATAGTTACCAGGGTGAGAGCACCAGCCAGGGGAATACCCGAGAAAGAGCAGCCCCCAGCAGGGAGAGCCTCCCTCGCCGCCACCACAACTGGTAATTGGAATCCAGCAATCACTCTGATTGGCGGTAGTGAGCCAAAGCCACGTCGGCCCTCACTGATGCATGACTGGGCTGAAGAAAGAGCTCATTGAATAGTTCGTGGAAAAGAGTGGTGCCCAAGAGGCCAGGACTGGAGAATGTGGCCGCCTCAAGCACAGCGCTTGGCAGGACATCAGGGCTGAAAGGTACAGCAAAGGCCGCCCAGAATCGGTGCTTGGGGCAGGGTTTTGCATCACAAACTGGCCATGGCAGGGCCAGAAGGGATCTCACGGGCCTGGTCTGTGTGTTTGTGATTCACCGCTGCTGAATGTGTCCAAGGGTGTTTGAGCTGCAGCTTGGCCTTCGTGTGGAAGAGAAAACCCAGACCTGGGTGAGCAGGAGAGGCAAGGCCATGCCCCCAGGGCTTTGTCAGCAGCTCCTTGCTTCTAGTTTCCTAGAAGCTCCCTGCCCAACCTGGAGCCAGAGACCTGGGCGGCCAGATAACTTGGATCTAATCCTCAGATCTAATCTGGCTCCATAGCCTCCCAGCTGGGTGAATGAGGTCACAGTGATAACGCGTGATTTACCGTGTGCTCGGCACTGCTCTAATCACTTTGTGTCTCTTTTCTCACTCTTCGCAGCTACTCTAGGTACTATTAGTGTCCCCATTTTACAGATGAGGACACTGAGGCACGGGATACTTAGGGACTCTGCTTAAGGTCACAGGGCCAGATGGTGATGGAATCAGGAGTTGAACCTAGCCACGTGACTCAAGCAACGGCGTGTTGGGCCACAGTCTTCTATACTGGCTCAGGAGTTGTAAAATGGGGAGGAATGTGATGCCTCCTCCCTAGGGTGTTGTGATATTCGAGTGGGGTAATTCGTTTACAGCACGGGGCGGTGTGAGCTACTGTTGGTGTGATTTGTCACAGCCCCTCTGAGGCCTTGTCGCTCTGTTTCTTCTCAGTCTCCTTCAGATGACTTTCTTTTTTTTTTTTTTAATTTTTTTTTTCAACGTTTATTTATTTTTGGGACAGAGAGAGACAGAGCATGAACAGGGGAGGGGCAGAGAGAGAGGGAGACACAGAATCGGAAACAGGCTCCAGGCTCCGAGCCATCAGCACAGAGCCCGACGCGGGGCTCGAACTCAGGGACCACGAGATCGTGACCTGGCTGAAGTCGGACGCTTAACCGACTGCGCCACCCAGGCGCCCCGAGATGACTTTCTGATTGAACTTCACGAGAGTTGGAGCTTCTGGGGTTTGGACACGTTGTCTGTTTGGCATGTGTGGAGGGGCCGGGCAGCAAAGATCAAAACCCTGTGGATAAGTGGGGATTCTCTACTCACCTAAACAGTGTTCCAGGAATCCTTCAAGGATTGAAGGTTATGTTTAGTCCTCTGCACCGAAGTTTAGAGGTTCTTCTGTAACTTTGTTTAACTGCTAAAAAAAAAGAATCTCCATAGCGATAACAACAACCCTCCTGTTTTGTTTTTGCTTTTGTTTTTTGTGGCTCCCATGCACACACAGAAAAACAAAGAAAAGTGATCAACTGAAACTACTTGTATCCAAGGCTCCCATATATAAGGGAAGGAAAGCTTTTCCCTCCGGGGGCAGGGGCAGATATATAGAGGCAGGGGTGGAGGTGGGCTTCCCACCATCCTGGTGCCTCTCTCCAATTCCAAAGCTGAGGTAAGACTGAGTGGCCCGAGAGAAGCCCTAGGGAAACTCCAGGTCTTGCTTCCCTGCATACCAAAGAGATTCTTGGTCTCCTCTTGAGGTAGGCAGCCCCTCCGTGCAGCCCAGCCCTTTTGTTTTTCTTAAATGTTTATTATTTTTGAGAGACAGAGACAGAATGCGAGTGGGTTAGGGGCAGAGAGAGAGGGAGACACAGAATCCAAAGCAGGCTCCAGGCTCCAAGCTGTCAGCACAGAGCCCGACGCGGGGCTCGAACTCACAAGCTGTGAGATCATGACCCGAGCTGAAGTCTGTCGCTCAACCGACTGAGCCACCCAGGCCCCCCAAGCCCAGCCCTTTTGTGCGGAGAAGTTCCTGCTCGCTCTCCTCATAAAGAAGGAACGTAGGAGCTTGTAGATGGGGAGACGCTGGGGTTCTTTTTTCGATTTTGGATTCCTTTTCCAGTCCTCTGGGGCTCATATGCCCCATCGTCTGGTCAGTAAGGAGCTGCACTCCAGGACACTCAGGTGCTGGGACCAGTGGGCCGCTTCTGAGATCACCCCAAGAGACCTGCAGAGATTTGGCGGGCTTGAGGATTAAGGACAAGAAAAGAGTCCACAAGCCAGTGACTCAAGACTTCTCCAGCCGTCCCGGGACCGCTCTGGTTGCTAGAGGATACTGTGCAAGCTTGGAAGCTGTGGCTGGGTTTGCCTTTCCAATCATCTCTACTTCCATTTTTATGCTCTGCAGGGGATGGATGGTGCTGGTTTGCCTTCCTCCAGAAACGTCCACGGAGGGGAACAAAGGAGAAGGAGCTAGGAAAGATGAGGGGAGAGGGAGAGGAAGAGAAAAACCCATAGCCAAGATTGTCTTAGGAGCTTTTCAGGGAAGGTTAGTCTACAACCGCCCCCCACCCCATCACGAGTTTTGTTTTTAGAGCAGATAACATATCTGTGTATGTATAATTACAGGCCCACTTAGAAATGCCACAGGGAATTTTGTTTCTTCCTAGACCCCCCTTTCCCTTTCGCTCAACAGAAAGCTTCGTTTGGGTTGCACAAAGCAACAGAGGAGTACTGCTGAGTCCTTATGGCCACGTTACCTCCGACTTTCATGAAGCCGGGAAGATGGAACTCCATACTGCCTGGTGGGAGGAAGGACCTCAGGGGGCCTTTGGGCCCCAAAGGCAGCAGCCCCCGGGGAACTCCGAGAGGGTCTGGGTCGCCTGAAACTGGCCTGTCTTAAAGCTTGCCCTTAGCAAAGAAAGGCTGGATTTGGCTAAGAGATAAGCAGGGGCACGTTTGACCCTTTTGTGTCCTTCATTTGATATTAACATAACTAGACAAGGAGGGAGGAGGCTGACCTCAAAGAGATAAAGACTGTTTTCCTATGAGTTAAAGGACCCAAGATCTCTTTGTTTTGTTTCTGTCTGGAAGACTCGAGCTCATTCCAGTCCTGTGAAAGGTCGTCAAATACCCAGCCGGCCGGCCCCGTTGTAGTAACTGTCTCTGTGAACTCACTTCAGAGGACACCATTCTGCTTAATATTGGCGAAAGGCACCTGGGTTTGTTGTTGTTTGTTTTGTTTTGCAAGAGTGGGTATGATGAACAGTTGAGAGTCTGGTTACCCTGGTGCCAAAGACAAATCCTAGTACCGCCTGCTTCTGGCTCAATTGTCCCCAGCCCTCGAGAGTAATTCAGTTAGAACACAGAGAACAGAGAGGGACTGACTTCCCCCTTCCCGTGGGTGGGTTCCATTAGAGTCTTTTTTTTTTTCCCCCCAGATCAGCCAATAGCAGAGCCTGGCATCTAGGACCCTGCCACGCTGTCCTCACTCCCACCCCCCCTTCCCCCCTGGTTCAAATGACTTCACAAAACAGCAACAGTTAGCTGCCTGGGGCAAATGATGCCCTACAATCTGGACAGCTGGAACAGTTTGTCACGAGCTGGTTTGTAATTTTATTTGTGAAATGTGTTTGTTTGTAATTTTAGATGTACCTGCACCCACCCGGATTTCGGATTTCGGATTTCGGCACTTAGTAATTATCCCACTCCTAAAACCTGGAGTCCAGGAGGAAGGAGGGAGCAGGGCTAGGGATTCAGAAGAGCAGCTGCAGGGCCTGGCTGTGCTAGCCTATGCTGGCTAATAATAGCTCCCAGTTATCTCACCCCAGCTCTGCCAGGTATGCAAGGGCTCCTTTATCTCCTGTAATCCTCCCAACAGCCCTGGAAGGGGCAGGTGATCCCCATGGTGATGAGATGGAAACTAAAGCTCTAAGAGAGGGAGCGATTGGCCTAAACTCACACAGCCCCAGTGACCGAGAGCAGGTTCGAACTGTCCCGAATCGGCACTTTTCGGCATCAGGCTGCCCGGCTGCTTCAAGCTGATGAATTTAACAAGAGTGGGTGCCAGAAAGGCCAGTTGAGCCAGGAAGGGAACCATTGCCAAGATGCCAAATGCAAAGGGGTTTGAAACCTGAGAACTGGCAGTTTACCACCGGGAAAACACAGGGCGGGTGGAGGTGTTTCTGGGACACCGGGCAGGGACGCAAAACGGCAGCCGCCTCACGCCTGTTTGGAAGCACCCTTGGCCACTCCCTGATACTCATTTGGGAATCGCAGGAGTGTAGAGAGCCACAGATGGGTGTTTTTTTTGTTTTGTTTTGTTTTGTTTTGTTTTACAATTTATCTTAATGTAATCTTGCAGGGAAAGGCTGGTGGCAAAACATAACGAAGCTGATGTTTCTGAAGTCAGATCCAAGTATAAACTGGTCTGCTTCTGAGAGATTTTGAATGGAATGAGTGCCCCTCGCCTGGGTACCTCCCAATACCCATTCCCAAGAAGCCCCAGTGAAGCTTCTTTCTCCTTCTCCACCTCCGCTTCCTATTCCCACCCCGCTGGCTGCAGGTGTCTCTGTGTGATAGTGAGGGCGGCCACTCCGGTGAGTGCCAACATCAAAGCATGCTGCCACGTTATCTTCTCGCTCACCACGCGTCCCGTGCTGCTTGGTGGACCCGGGGTCATGCTCTCCATCTGTCTCTCTTTGATAGGTACATTTCTCTTCCATCACTGTGTGTTCCGTGGTTGATGAATCCAGAGCATGACATGTATTTCTAAGAGAAGGCTTACCCTACGCCAGGCACTGTTCTCAGCCCGATACACGTATTAACTATTCATCCTCACAAAATAGCATGAAGTGGGCAGTGCCATTGTCTCCACTTTACAGGTGATAATAGTTGAGGCCCAGGGAGGTTAAGCTCCTTGCCCATGTCACACAGCTGGCGAGTAGCAGAACCAGGGTAGGGATCTGGGCCTCCTGACTCTGGTGCTCACATTCTTAGCTGCTCAGCTATAGTGCTTTTGGTCTGAGCCAGGTGTTCATTCATGCATCTCTTCCTGGGCGTTCCACGGTTGGGCCGCTGCCGCCATATCTGGCTCTTGGCTGCAGCGCTGAAATTCTATCAGATTCCCAGGTGAATGCCATGCTATTTTGGGCAGTCAAGGAAAATATCACATAGTGCTGTCAATGCCCTCCGCAGGGCGGCTCTGAGGGATTCATCTTCCTCTGGGACAAACTCTTCTCCTCTTTGGATCTGGGCACTGTGACTCAGTTTCTAATGTTATTGAATATGATGCTGGACAATCTGGAAGCATCAGTACCTATTTGTAGAACATGCAATCAGCCATCTGGGAAGGGCACAGAATAGAAAATCATAACAGGAGCAATGTCTGGGGTCATTCACGGGAACATGCCAATTCCAGAACTTAAGAGGCACCTTGGAAGGAATGAGGATAATAATAGCTAATGCTTATTAAGCCCTCACAACGTGCCATCCCTAGTCAAAGCACATTCCAGGAAGTATCTCATTTAATCCTCACCGCAGCCTTCTGATGTAGATCCTATTATTATCCCCCTTTGGCAGATGAAAAAAATGAGACTTAGAGAATTGATTTGCCAAGATCACAGGGCTCATAAACAGGAGATCCAGGATTCAAAAGCAGCCAGTGGCTTCAAAGACTGATCTCAAACATGGCGCTACAACTGATGCTATTTTCTTAACCGCAGCTCTATTTTGGGGAGATGGGGATTTTCAACCATCTCATCATCAGCTACATTGCCTGCCAGCCTTGAATGAATGAGGCCCCAGAAACAAAATGAAATGAAAGGCTGCCCTGAAATAATGTGAAGTTCCCAGTTGGGGAACAGGGTTGGGAGGGGAGAAGTTGGGATAGGATATCCCCAGGTGGGCACTAGAAAGGAATCAGAAGAGTCTTTCTCAGTCAACATCCAAGGAAGCAGGGGACATGGGGAGGGACAACCCAGGGTCTTTCCCTTGACCCTCTGAGTTCTGGTCATCCTTCCCCACCCGCCTTGACCCCACTGGGTGCTCATTCTTGTCACCTGTTGCTGTTGGTTGCTTGCCCCCATTTCTGAGGTGCTGACTGGAAGGAATCATGTCTCCCAGCTGGCAACAGAGTTTTCATTTTAGCATTCAAAAGTCTGGACGTCACCACTTTGGTGACTACTAGTTGTAACATCGCTACATTCTTTTGAATGGAGTTTAAAATTTTCTCCACAAATCATATATCTGATCAGGGATTAATATCCAGGATATATAAGGAACCTCTACAACTCAACAAGAAAAAAACCTGATTAAAACATGAGGCAAGGACTAGGGGCGCCTGGGTGTCTCAGTTGGTTGGTGTCCAACTTCAGCTCAGGTCACCATCTCATGGTTCATGAGTTCAAGCCCTGTGTTGGGCTCTGTGCTGACGGCTCACAGCCTGGAGCCTCCTTCGGATCCTGTGTCTCCCTCTCTCTCTGCCCCTCCCCTGCTCGTTCTCTCTCTGCCTCTCTCTCAATAATAAATAAACCTTAAAAAAAATTTTAAACAAAACAAAACAGGAGGCAAGGACTTGAACAGGAATTTCTCCAGAGAAGGTATACAAATGGCCAACAAGCACATGGAAAGCGGCTCAACTTCTCTAGTCTTTAGGGAAATGCAAATCAAAACTACACAACCCATTAGGATGGCTCTCACCAAAACAAAATGAACCGAAACAAAACAAAGTGTTGGTAAGGTTGTGGAGAAAGTGGGACCCTTGTGCATTGTTTGTGGGAACGTAAACTGGGGGAGCTGCCGTAGAAAACAGTTTGGCGGGTCCTCTAAAAGTTAAACATAGAGTTACCAGATGATACAGCGATTCCACCTCTGAGTATATACCCAAAAGAATTAAAAGCAAGGCCTCAAAAGGTACACCATTGTCCGTAGCAGCATTATTCACAATAGCTAAAAGGTGGCAACAACCGAAATATCTATCGATGGGTGACAAGAGGAACGAAGTGTGGTATAGCCACACGATGAAATTCGGCCATAAAAAGGAATGATGGTCTGGTACCTGCTGCAACATGGATGAACATTAAAAACATCATGCTCCGTCGGGGCGCCTGGGTGGCGCAGTCGGTTAAGCGTCCGACTTCAACCAGGTCACGATCTCGCGGTCCGGGAGTTCGAGCCCCGCGTCAGGCTCTGGGCTGATGGCTCAGAGCCTGGAGCCTGTTTCCGATTCTGTGTCTCCCTCTCTCTCTGCCCCTCCCCCGTTCATGCTCTGTCTCTCTCTGTCCCAAAAATAAATAAACATTGAAAAAAAATTTTTTTTTAAAATAAAAAAAAAACAAAAAAAAACAAAAAAAAAACCATCATGCTCCGTAAAATAAGCCAAACACAAAAGGACACATATTGTATGGTTGTACTTGTATGAGGCACCTAGAATAGGCAAATTCATAGAAAGAGAAAGTAGAATGGAGGTTAGTAGGAACTGGAGGGAAGGGGGTAAATGAGAAATTGGGGGGGGGGCAAAGTCTCTGTTTCGAATAACGCACAAGTTGTGAAAATGGGTAGTGGTTATGCAACATTGTAAATGTACTCAATGCCATTGAACTCTACTCATGAAATGGATAAAGTGGTAAATTATGTTATGTATATTTTACCGGAGTACAAAACAAAACAAAAATCACACAAGAAAAGTGTAATGCAAAAAGTCCTGTGGGGTTTAATCATCCAGCAGTTTATAATTCCATTAGCATTCACCTCACCTACCCTGCAGAGAGGAGTACCATGTGAAAACTACACTTGGCTCTCTAACTGGAGCTAAAAACACCCCTACTCTACTCCTTGGATTTCCCCCAAAGTGAATCTGTCCACACGTGGTTGCTATTGGACCCTACCTGTTGCTACAGTATCACCATGCTGTTACCAAGAAATGTGACATGTCCTGACTTTCAGAGCATTCACATAGTGCATAAAACCACTCTGTGCCTTGGTATAAGGCCACATCTCCTTCAAGTACTTAATCATTAAAAAAAAAAAAAAAAAAAAGTAAGCTAAAGATTTATCTGGCTACAATTTAAACTCCAGTCATTGTTTAGTCAGGGACAGAGCCAATTGTAGTGTTTAAACTTCATTATTATTTAGACAGGGACAGAGCCAAGTTTGCAGAATTCTGGAAGGCAAGCTTAACCTTAGAGTACCTTAGCAGTTGTTCTCTGTGGCCGGTCCCGAGGATTTAATTTGAAGCAAACCGTTCATCCTTTTACAACCCAAGGTTTTTTTCTGTGTATTGGAAATAGAAAGACGAAGAGAAAAGTACAGCATAGGGAATACAGTCAATAATATTGTAATAATGTTGTGTGATGGGGGCACCTGGCTGGCTCAGTCAATAGAGCATGTGACTTTCGACCTCAGGGTTTAAGTTTGAGCTGCACATTGGGTATAGAGATTACGTAAAATCTTTAAAAAATATATAATGTTGTATGGTGACAGACGGTAACCACACTTATCACGATGAGCATTGATAAAACTGTGAAATCACTATGTTGTACACCTGAAACTAATATAACATTGTATGTCAACTATACTTCAATAATAAAAAAAAAAAAAAATTGGGGGGGGCAGGCGGATGGGTGGCTCAGTCGGTTGAGCATCTGACTTCAGCTCAGGTCATGATCTCACCGTTCGTGAGTTTGAGCCCCACGTTGGGCTCTGTGCCGACAGTTCCAAGCCTGGGGCCTGCTTCAGATTCTGTGTCTCCCTCGCTCTCTGCCCCTCCCCCGCTCATGCTCTGTCTCTCTTTCTCTCTCTCTCAAAAATAAATAAACACTTTAAAAAAGTGTAAAAAAAATGTAGAAATAGTGCTAATAGAGTGAAGTCAGTGTTCATAGGCATGTGTCCAAAGTATTGTGGAGTGAAAGGTCATGGTTGGGGGCAAGAAAAGTGGCCAACCTGGGTCACAGAGAAGATAGCATTTGAGCCAAATCCTGATGGAAGAATGGAGCTTTCTGGGGTGACAAAATAGGAAGAGGGGCTTCAGGGTGAAGGAACGGCATAGGTGAAGTCATAGAGCGTGGCAGGATGGGCCATTCGGAAAACTCCCAGCAGCCACGTGTGGGTAGAACAGGGTGAGTGGGAGAGTTTGAAGAAATTTAGAGGTTATCATATGCTCAGTGGGCAACTGCAAAGGACATTCAGCATGGAGGGGAGCTGGAGGGGCACGATCTGGTTTTCATTTCCAAAAAGAAATTTAAAAAAAAATTTTTTTTTTATTTAAAAAAAAATTTTTTTTTTTTAACGTTTATTTATTTTTGAGACAGGGAGAGACAGAGCATGAACAGGGGAGGGTCAGAGAGAGGGAGACACAGAATATGAAGTAGGCTCCAGGCTCTGAGCTGTCAGCACAGAGCCCGACGCGGGGCTAGAACTCACGGACTGCAAGATCATGACCTGAGCCGAAGTCGGCCGCCTAACCGACTGAGCCACCCCGGCGCCCCCCAAAAAGAAGTTTAAAGTTTGGTGGATGGATTTGAGGGATTAGACGCTTGGCACACGGAAGCCAGTTGGAGGCCTGTCAGAGTTGTGAAGTGAGAGGTAAAGAAAGGCCAAATTTAAGAGCGAGTTCAGAGGTAGCAGAGGCAAGATAATAACGCTAACTATTTTGCTAGAGGGAGGTCCAAACTGAGGCCACATTTCTTTGCATCTTGGACTTATGTTACATTCAGGTGAGTCCCAGAGGGCTCCTGTGGGAGCCCCAGCCTGGCATAGGAATTGGGTCTGTAACTGCTGCTTCCCCTCCTTCCTCATCTCACCCTTGCCCAACCTCCCTGAATCATTTGAAGACCTGGTTTTTATTTGCTGATTTTAATGTATTCGATTTAATTTTTTGACTCCGTTTCACAGATGCTTCAAAACCCAAGAAAGTGTAAGAAGACGGTGAAGTGTTCCTCTCACCTGTCCTCCATCCACTTGATTCTACCACGAACGGTAACCACTGTTTCTAGCTTCTTATGTATCCTTCCAGAGATAGTTTTCAATGTATATCCAAGAAAAGAGGATGATACATTCTTCCTTTCCTCCTTTTATTTCCTTTCCTTCTTGGGGATCCTTCTTAGGATAAGTTTAGGAATCCCAAGAGACCTCATTCAGTCTTAAGGAGTCAGTCCTGGCTACCATTATGTCTACTGATAAGCCTTTCTCCTCTTCAGCACCTAAAGGTATAAGGGCCCCAAAGCAGAAAGGCATCCGGCAGGACGAGGCCTTATCTCATCAGCAGGCCCCGTCCATGCCTGGGCCTCCTGCAGTAATTGAGGTATGCATGCTGGCCAGCACCAGGCATTCCAGGCGAGACCCTGAACACGTTGGAAAGAGCAGACATCCCTGAGGCCTCCAGTCTCAGGCTGCGGAGAGAGAACCCCCGTGTTATGCTTAGATACGACTGCGCCACAGACAAGGGGACCCACGTTTTCAGTGACCATTAGCCATTTTTCCCTGGGCCCACCCGTGAGATTAAGCAGCGAGACCACAAGGGATCAGCTCTGGGCACTGCTCCCAGGGTCAGCTTTCCAAAATGGAGCCCCATTCTGACCCTGAGCCTGCAGAGGGGCACTGCTGGCTGTTCTTTCCTGCCAGCCGGCCTCAGCTCAGGCCACCTCGGTCTGCACCCCGAGGCCACCTCGGTCCGCACCCCAAGGCCAGCAGGGATATTACATTAACTTTGAAAGTAAAAGAAGAGCCTATCGGTCTTACTGTTTCCTTCCAGAAAGCTCTTGCAGGTTGCAAACCTGCGTGCCTTTGAGAGGAGCACCACCTCCCTTCACGCACAAAAGCAGCTGAGCCCTGAGGTCTTAGGGACAGGGAGAGGTGTTTGATTTCAGATGGTTCTTTTCAGTGTGTTCGGTGGGTAAATTTGTAATAATAAAGGAGGGGGACTGAGTCTGGGGAGGGCCTGGGAGGTGAAATCAGTCCTGAACATGTTGAGTTTGTCCCTGTGATCTCTCAGCCTCCTATTGTAAACACAAATCCTGGTTTTAATGAGGTTTCAAATCTGCCCATTATCGAATTTTCTCAAGTCTGTACCTTTCATGGTTAACTTTAAGCTCCTCCTGGATTTTCTTAACTTAAGCAAGTTTATGTATACAGGCTGTGCAAAACAAAAACCAAAAAACAGGGGCGCCTGGGTGGCTCAGCTGGTTAAGCGTCCGACTTCGTCTGGGGTCATGATCTCATGGTTCGTGAGGTCGAGCCCCACGTCGGGCTCTGTGCTGATGGCTCAGAGCCTGGAGCCTGCTTTGGATTCTGTGTCTCCCTTTCTCTCTGCCCCTCTCCCACTTGCGCTCTGTCTCCTTCCATCGCAAAAATAAACATTTAAAAAAATTAAAAACCACAACAAAAAAAACCTCCCCAAAACTACACCGTACGATGCTCATGGGATACAACTTGAACCCACCAAATCCAATTATAATAGTGTTTAGTAACCTCACACAGATATTTCAATGCCAATGAAACATGGCACAGGGCAGCTGTGCCAGAGGCTATCATGCCATGTATATAACTGGCATTCAATACCTCTGCTCCAGTGTTAATAATAGCTAATACTTATAAGTACTTACTAGGTGCCAGACATCGGTCTAATCATTTTACATGCTGTATCCCTATGAGGAAGGTATTACTACCGTTGCTGTTTCTACTCTTACTATATTTTCTACAACACACAGATGACAAACCTGAGGCCCCTAGAGGTTAAGTAACTTGGTTTTCATCAGTTACTCTGTTAGGATATCAGTTTGGCTGCTAGCAGGGCCCAAAGTAACAATGGCTTAGACAAAGACAGAACTTTACTTCTCTCTCACGTTGGTGTCATGGTGAGCGGCCCACGGCTGAGGACGCAGCTCGACCTTGTCGAGGTGGCAGCCTTCTTTCACGTCACCCTGCCTTCCTGAGGGGCTATGCGATTCGCCTTTGTCAACGATGGAGCGACGTCTCTTCGGTTTTCCAGCTGAGGAAGAAAGGAAATGGAGGATCCAGCCGCCACTTCGAGGGCAGGACCTGGAAGTTGTGTTCAGATCCCAGTGGCCGGATCCCCGGGCTGGGATCTGAATCCCAGTTGTGTTCAGATCCCAGTGGTCACCTGGGACTATGCCTCGTTGCAAAGCAGGCTAGGAAATGTAGTATTTATTCTTGAAGGCCACACGTCCAGTTAAAATTTAGGGAAGAAGGGGAGAATGGATACTGGAGAACAAATAGTGACGTATGTATAACTGCACTCCTGATGCCTCTCTTTTTTCTCATCCCTGTAAAAACAACTTTGTCTGAACCTCCCAAGACACTTGAGACATGTTTTACAAAACCAATTTTAAGAAAGTATTAATTCGGGGCGCCTGGGTGGCGCAGTCGGTTAAGCGTCCGACTTCAGCCAGGTCACGATCTCGCGGTCCGGGAGTTCGAGCCCCGCATCAGGCTCTGGGCTGATGGCTCGGAGCCTGGAGCCTGTTTCCGATTCTGTGTCTCCCTCTGTCTCTGCCCCTCCCCCATTCATGCTCTGTCTCTCTCTGTCCCAAAAATAAATAAACGTTGAAAAAAAAAATTAAAAAAAAAAAAAAAAGAAAGTATTAATTCAATGGAGCATTCCTGGTGTGGCTCTTTCAGCTGTGCAGAATGCCACAGCAGTGAGGAAATTGTTTGTTTCAGAGCAGGAGATGCCAATGCAATGACAGACACTTTTTTAAGGCATGTAGCTGGTGCCTGTTAAATTTACATTTCCTGACATTCATAATGGCCCGTTAGCCACTGGACGTGAGCAGAGAGTTAGTTAATACTCGGGCCTTCATTTTCATAGTGTGTTTAACAATGCAGAGTGCTTTTAAATAATTATTTCATCTAATCGTAACAATAACCCTATGAGACCGGTAGGGACATCTTGGCAACATAAGAACATCCTAAACGTCATTCTCACAAGACAAAGGCCTACTCTTCCTACTTGAGAACATGGGTACTCCCTAGTAAGTAGAAAGCACGCTTACATTATTTTATTAATTAATTAATTAATTAATTTATTATTTATTTATTTGGGGGAGGTACTGGGGATCAAACCCAGGTCCTCATACAATTAAAGTTTATTATTTTCAACAAGTATTCACTGAGCCCCTCCTATGGGCCAGGGTGCTGTGAGATGTTGGGGAGCCACAGATGAACAAGACACAGGTGCTTCTCTCAAAGAATTCCACCTGTCAGGGGAAAGATGAGAACACTACCCTCTATCATCTGATGCTAACGGTACCATAACGGATGGTTTCGGGGAAAGCAGGGTGGGGAAGAGAAGGATTCAAAGAATTGGAGGGGATGCTTTTGTTGAGTCCTGAAGCATAAGTAGGGTTCCGCCTGGCAGGGAAGTGCAGGGAGGACATTCTAGAGAGTGGTCACAGCATGTGTGGGGGACAGAGGCACAGACTACCTGATTTCTACAGAGAGTGGAGAGAAGTGGGTGGCTGGAGCGTGGAAAAGGGAGGAGGGACACATTTGATTAGGCAGATGGAGGAGGGCCTTGTTTGCCCTACTGCTGGGTCCAGATTAGTCCTGCCATTCAGAGAGGTAAAGAATAGATCTAGTTGGCTAGAAATCCAGACTCCCGTGGCTTGCTGCGTTGGGGAAGTTATTTAACCATCACCTGTAAAATGGAGGTGATACTCATACTTATGGGTTAGTTTTGAGTATTAATAAGCTCGTGTATGTAAAGTGCTGAACACACAGTAAGTGTTGAGTAACTGTTAACTTTCCTCCAGCTAATATTTCTTTAACTTTTTGGAATCAGACTTCCTGGAGAATGGATGAATCATCTCCCTACACACAATATTTTGGGTATAATTTAATGGAGTTCACAGATCCTCTTAAATTAGATTCCAAGATAAAAAATCCTGACATTTTAGAAAAGATGATTTTTTTTTCTTTTTTTCTTTATTTCTTGTTTTGTTTCTTTCTTTCTGTTTTTTTTTTTTTTTTTTTTTTTTTTTTTTGGAGGGAAGCGCTGGATACTAGAGAGAGGAACAATCTGTAGTTCTCAAATCTGACTGCCTACTGTAATCAGTTGTGGAAATTTTTAGAAATACCAGTGCTCCAACTTCACCCCTCAGACATTCTGATTTAATTAGTCTACGTGAGCCTAGGCATCAGGATTTTTTAAATCTTCTAGGTGATTCTAATGTGTAGCCAGCTTTGAGAACCACCGAGTTAGGCTACTGTTGGTCAGGTGAAAAAAGAATATCAGTCTCGGAGGAGGAACAGAGAAAAAGAAGGAAGATTTCAGAAACATTTTGGAGATAGACTCCACAAGGCTGGGTGACCAATTAGATGTAGGGAGAGAGGAGGGTGTGAGGTTATTCCATTAATGCAGACAGAAGGGGAAGAGGTGTTTGTCTTTTTTTATTGCTCATTGCCTTTTCTTTAATACAAAGGAGATGGGCATGAGCCAGGAAAAAAAAAAAAAAAGAGTTCATTCAACAAATATGTACTGTATATACATTTATCAAGTGCAAACAGTGGGTCTCAGTTTTGCTTTGGATGTCTCCAGTATGGCTGCAGAACATGGAAATGTCACATAGGCAGCTGAAAATACCAGTTTAAGCTGTCGTCAGCCATCAGTTCATGACCATGTGATTGTGGAAGCATATGGGTGAGATCATCCAGGAGAGGGCAGAGAAGGAGACCAGACCACCAGTTGCGGAACTCAGAGGGTTCTGGACCCCAAGGCCACACTGAGGGAGAGGAAAGCATTTGTGTGGAATGGGGAAGGAGGCGAGAGTTTCCAGAAGGAAGGGGTGATCATTGTGTGAAACGCAGCACTGACACTGCAGAGCCAAGGGCCTCGAGGGGCAGGCCCTGTGTTTGATAGTTAGGAGGTGGCCGTGGCTTTGGAGACAGTGGCAGGGACAGAAGCCAAATTCCAGGGGGTGCAGACGAGAAAGAAAGTGAGGAAGCATGGGCATTGGTGTAGGAAGTTTGGGGTAAAAGCAATGAAAGCAGTAGCTGCGGGGGAGGAAGGGCGGAGGAACAGAGCTTTATTTTAGGTTGGAGTGGCATTATTGTAGTCTGAGGGGAAGGAGCCAGGCTAGAGGAAGCCATCAAAAATGCAGACGAGGGAGGAGACCGCTGTGGAGCCAGGATTCAGCTCGGGAGCCCCAGGGCCCACAAACACTGGGTGAAGAATTCATTGTTCTTGGAGAGGAGTAGGGATGCTTATTTCTTCGAGGTGAAAGTGCGCAAGTTTCCAGAATGGTACAGGCCTTCTGTCTGAGAAGCCGTCCATGGTCATTTCTGAATCCCAATGTGGCTTCCTCCCTTGTCCCCTTTCCAGGCCCAATTCCCAGAACTCGGTCTGTTTCTTTCTCCCCTCAAATGCTGCCACCACTCCAGGACATGAGGCTGGCTGGACAGACAGAGCTGTAATACCTGGGGTTTCTGCTCTCTTCACTTTCCCAGGAGAAAAGCATTTGGAGTTGACAGTTGATCACGATGTGTGAAGAACCTAGATGTGGTTATACTTATGGATTCTCACAGTGTTCTTCCCCCACTTTGGCTGGGTCTACTTTTCCTTTCCCAGGGGGTGCTCTTCTCTGCTCTCTGGGTCTCTCATACTGCACCTTGCTTCCAGTTATGTGGCTTGCCCACTGATTCCCCTGCTCATCCTGACTCTACATGTTGGATGCCCAGGGCTCTGTCCTCTGCTGCTTCTCCTCCCCAATTACACTCTCTCCCCGGGCTACCTCCTCCTGTCCTGTCACTTTAAATTGCATCCCAGGCCTGACCAGTTGCCCCAACACAGAACTCACCACCTCATGACTGACATTACTACATGCCCACAACATGCCCACCACAGAACTCTGGATTTTTCCCCCTCTATCTGCTCCTTCTCTTGTTGTCTACTCTCAACATATGTCGGTGGCATCATTTCTTCAGTTGCTTAACCGAAACCCCAAAGCCATCCTTGATTCTCCTCTTTCCTTCATCCCCCAAGTGCAATCCGTTACCAAGTCCTGTGGGCTCTACTTCCGAAATATGCTGAAATCTGTCCACTTCGTCCATCTCCAGTCTAGACCGACGCTGCTCACAGTGTGATGTGCAGACCAGCAGCGTCAGCACCACCTGGGAGCTGGTTAGAAACGCGGAAATCTTAAGAGTCCTCTCCAGAACTGGAAACTCTGGGGATGGGATCTTCCAGAGGATTCTGATGCCCTAAAGTTTGGGAAGCACTACTGTGGTCCAAGCCTTCATGGTCTTCGGTCCAAGCCGCTCCAACGACCTCCAGCTGATCTCCATCTTTGCTCCCTCGCCTCACTATTATCTGCTGTCCTCCTAGCAGCCAGCGATTGTTCTTAAAAACAATGGAATCAGATTATGTCACACACATACACACACTCCCATCCCCCCACACTGGTTTAAGACCTTCTAGCTCCCCACTGAGCATGATGGAGTCCAGGTTCTTTCCTGCTCCTCAGAGCCCTGAGGCGGGCGCTGGCTACATCCCTCACAGGACCTCCCTTCTCCTTTCCCTGGGCTCCGGGTAAACCGGCCTCTGCCTTTAGCAGATGTGCTCGGCCTCTCCCCGACTTGGGACCTTGGCACTGACTGCTCTTCTGTCTGCAGTGCCCGTCCCCTGAACCACACCAGCTGGTTCCCTCACGTCATTTGCTTCTGAGTGTCACTGGCACCTCTTTTAGAGAGGCCTTCACCAACTCACGCACCCAAAGTAGCCTCTCTTCACCAAATGACAAGGTTCTAAGGCTCTGCACAGTATTTGTTATTATCAATGTTTTCCTTGTTTACTTATTGCCCAATATAATAATGTAAGTTTTATGAGGCCAGGAGCCTGGTTTGTCTTGTGCACTGCTGTTTCCGAGGGCCTGGTGCATAATAGATGTTCAATAAACGTTTGTCGAATTAATGAACTTCACTTCTTCCTTACTCGTAGGCCTGTGGTTGCTATCGGTGAACCGATGTCTGCTCGGATACCCAATGGCTTCTCGCATGTGGCTGCATTCCTCTCTGTGTCTCATCTCTGTGAGCCCTGGGTCTGTGTGATAGCGCGGTCCCTGAAGAGCATGTCTCGAAAGGAGGCTGGGACGTGAGAAGACATTATCCTCAAGGAGGTAAGAGTGCCAGAGAACATTAGTAGGCTACCTTCGCGGAATTTTGGGGAGGGAATCTGGGAGTTGGTGCCCAAAGGCCTCTGTTTTTGTTGTGTGGTTGCTGAGTAGTAGGTAAAGTTGCCTCGTTTCTAGGAACATGGACTTTGTGGTCAATGAAGCCTGTGTTCAAGCCCTGGCACTGCCATTTATTGCTCTGCGACCCTGAGTAAGCTACTTCCACGCTCTCTGCCTCAGTTTCCCCATTTGTGAATTGGAGACAGTAATAGTACCTACAACAACAGGACTGTTGAGAGGTGTAAATGAGATGCCTGTAATAGCCTAGGCTGGTAATTACCTACGTGGTAAGCCACCCCATAAGCATTAGCTATTAGTATTGTTGTTGTTTATACTGAGAGAGAAAAGTATGAATAGTACTTGAGGACTCAAAAAAGAAAAAAAAAGAGAGAGAGAAAAGAAAAGAAAAAGGAGGAAAGAAAGGAAAGAAGGGCAAAAAAAAAAAAAAAAAGCAGGGGCGGGGTGGGAGTATAGCCATACTCAAATTAAGAAAAATGCAAGCCAGAGGCCCCTGGGTGGCTCAGTTGGTTAAACACCTGACTCTCAATTTTGGCTCAGGTCATGATCTCACGGTTGTGGGATCGAGTCCTGTGTCCGGCTCCGTGCCGACAGTGCGGAGCCTGCTTAGGATTCTCTCTCTCTCCCTCTCTCTCTGCCCCTCCCCCACCTTTGCTCACCCTCAAAATAAATAAATAAGCTTTCAAAAAGGAAAAAGAAAAATGCAAGCTAGAGTTACACTGAGATGTCTGTCATTCATCACCTTCCCAATTGACAAAGCTTAGAAAGTCAGCTAACAGTGTCGGTGGAGATATGAGGAAGCTGGTGGAAGGATGAAATGGTACAACCACCTTCCCAGAGAGAACATTGGCAATAGTTCACAGTTTCACATGAACATCCCCATGGGCTCAGCTAATCCACTTCCAGGAATTTATGCTACAGATATCCGGGCACTCGTGGAAAATGATGTCTGTAAAGGTTATTCCTTATGGCCCTGTTTGAGTATCAAAACACTGGAAGCAGCCTCTATGAGCAGGGAGTTGGTTAAACACATCATGGTGCATTATATAATGTAACCAATAAAATGAGAAAGCTCCTCTATGCACTCATTTGGAACACCCTCCAGAATAGATTAGCCGCTAAAAGCAAGGTGCAAGGTCCGATGTATAGTTGGATATAGCAAAAAGCAGGCAGCGGCGGGGGAGGGGGGAATGTACATATTTATGTGTTCTTTTGTATAACCAGAACTCTGAAAGGACAGAGTAGTAGAAAAAAATTTTATTGTACACTCTTTTGTATCTCTTGAATTCTGAACCATGTGAATGCGCTATCTGTTGAAAAGATGTCATTTTGATTTTTAAAAACTTAATTGTTAGCATTAATGCTCAATGCTTCTTGTTAGCTGATGACTAGTTCTAGGAATGGTGACTCTCTTTTAAGGTGAATCTGCCTTAATGTCAGAGGGAAGATCATTGATAACAAAGGTACTAAATATCCAGACATTCTTTGGGTTCTGTGCTTGATGGTCTAATAGTTGGCTTGCAAGGGAGATGCCCACAGGCAGATAATAAATTAGATAATAAACTGTGCCTGTGGGCATGTATATCAGCTTGCAGAGAATGTTCTGAATTTCTCCTAAGTTTTTGAAAACAAATTTTTCCCTCTTGCATTTTTTTTTTCTAGTATTAAAAACAAATAGCATGTATCTGGAAGTTTTAGAGCATTATGGTTTTAAATGTGCTCTTTTGGAAAGAAACAAGAAAAAAAAGGGGAATGTACTTTTCTTTACATTTCTTCTGCGTTCCTTTTAGCTAGTGACTGTATGCAAGAAACTAAAGCTTAAAGGAAAGTGAAGTCAGCCTTCCAAAGGGTGCTGCCTTTCCATTTTGAGAGTTGACCTATCGTTTATCTATTCTTTTAAGTTTATTTATTTATTTTTGAGAGAGAGAGCAGTCAGAGAGAGGGAGAGAGAGAATCCCAAGCAGACTCCTCACTGTCAGTGTGGAGCCCAGCTCAGGGCTTGAACCCACGAACCGCGAGATCATGACCTGAGCCAAAGTCTCAGCCACCCAGGCACCCCTTATCTATTTTTAATTTAAAAAAACTTTAAACAATTTTTTAAATGTTTATTTATTTTTTTTTAAATTTTTTTTTCAACGTTTATTTATTTTTGGGACAGAGAGAGACAGAGCATGAACGGGGGAGGGGCAGAGAGAGAGGGAGACACAGAATGGGAAACAGGCTCCAGGCTCTGAGCCATCAGCCCAGAGCCTGACGCGGGGCTCGAACTCCCGGACCGCGAGATCGTGACCTGGCTGAAGTCGGACGCTTAACCGACTGCGCCACCCAGGCGCCCCTAAATGTTTATTTTTGAGAGAGAGACAGAGACACAGAGCACGAGTGGGGGAGGGGTAGAGAGAGAGGGAGACACAGAATCCAAAATCCAAAGCAGGCTCCAGGCTCTGAGCTGTCAGCACAGAGCTCGATGCAGGGCTTGAACCCACAAACCGTGAGATCATGACTTGAGCCGAAGTCAGACACAACGGACTGAGCCACCCAGGTGTCCCTATTTTTTTATTTTGAAAGATTTTATTTTTAAGTAATCTCTACAACCAACATGGGACTTGAACCTACAACGCCTGAGATCAAGAGTTGCATGCTCTACCGACTAAGTGAGAAGATACCTCAGGCCCTGTATATTCTTTTCCTTGCCTCTGACTTCTTTCTAACCCCTTCACTCCCAGGAAGTCTGGTTATTGGGCATCTACTACCAAGGCCTCAGGGAATATACATGGGTGTTGACATTAATTAGTTGATTATTTAATTCCATAAACATTGGCTGGTTTCCTACTATGTATCTGGCACCCTATCAGGAGCTAGAAACTAAGGCGTAAGAAATGATTCTGATAGTTTTACCAGATAGCTCACAGTCGTTTGGGAAAACAGAATTATAATACTGTGTGAGAAGCACAGGAGTGATCTGTATGCACCAGAAAGGGCCACCTAACCCAGTTTTGGAGGGAGAAGGGTATTAAGGAGGCGTTCCTGGGGAAGTGAGGTCTGAGAGGCATCTTGAAGGATACGTGGAAGTCGGCATGAGGGGAGAAGGCTCTGGACCGTGAGGGGGACAAGTCAGGCTTGAGACTGGAGGTGAGGACAAGTCTGAGGAAGAGCCTTCCCTGGTGATGGCATTGGTAGTTGCACAAGAGCAGAAGCTTGAAAGTGTGTGTATGTGTGTGTGCATGTGTGTATTCCCTCAGTTTAATTAGGGCATGATGACGTACTTAGCAGGATGTGGCAACAGATGAGGCACTAGAGGGTTTCAGGAAGGAGGAAATAACCAGTAATGTCAAATGCAATAGAGGGCCATCCACTGAAAAGTAGTAGGTCACAGGTGACCTTTTCAAAGAAGTATCTCATGAGCCATAAGGCCCTGAGCCAGGTTCTGGCACATTGAAGAATGAAAGAGAGAATGTAGGGCTTAGATAATAGTTAACATTTATTGACCACGTTCTGTATGACAAGGTTCTGTGTTGATGCATTAATTCTTAGAACAACCTAAAAAGCAGGTATTATCCATAGCCTTATTTTACATAGGAGGAAACTGAAGCACTAGAAAGTTAAACAAAAGATCCTACAGTTAGAGATGGCAGAACTGGGAGCTAAAGTTTCCAGAATCCAAACTTTTGACCACTAGAAAGCTGGAGTTCCAGAAATGTGGCAGTTGCTGGAGAGCGACATGAGGCCAAGGTTATTAATTTTCATTATTTTTTAAGGCTGCTGGAGATTGGAGAACATTTATAGACTGAAAGATAGGTGCCTGGAGATACGGAGAGAATGATGATTAATACAGCAAGGTCCAGGAAGATAAGGCTAAACTCTGGATGTGGCAATAAGAATGTCACTGGTAACCTTCGAGACCTCAGTTTCAGCAGCATGGGGGCAGGGAGTGGGGAGTGGGCATGTGGAGGAAGGCCAGGTGCAAGCAGAGTGAGGAGAGCAAGTCCTGGACAGCTGCCACGAGAGCAGAGGGGGTAGGGATGGCCGTGGGTAGGATGGAAACAGCCGACCGCAGACACAGCAGAAAGGCACATGAGGGTGTGACTCACACAAATCTGTGTTTCGGAAAATGTAAAGTTCAGAACTGGTAGTCCAGAACTTAGGGTGACTGCCTGTCCCAAGGAGCATACAGGCATTGAACTAGAAACAATACTTAGATCGACCTTAGCTGGATCCCCAGGGCAGCCTGACATTTTCCATTCCTCAAACCTCTTCACCAGAGTGGTCGCCTAACGCTAACTAGCACATTAACTATAATCCTTATTATTAGCCAAAAGGTGCTGGTTTGCGATCGGCATTTAACAATTCTGAGTCATGTTCTGATGATGACAGCCGCTTGTGACTTAGTCGTTTGCTCGTATTAAGCACCCGATTACATGTGTTCAGCTGGCAAAATGCATCAGCCCCTGTACTTTTTCACAGTGAGTGAGGCTGGGCCATTCAGTGACCTGTCTGACCTCTGTGTCTCAGCCAGGAAGCTTCACAGCCAGGATGTAAACCCACATCTATTAGACTCTAAAACCAATAGCTCGGCCACCATGCAAATACACCTGTAATCCACACTTTGCATCAGATTTCTTTTTGAAGGGTTTTATAGGAGGAATTTTATTTATTTTTTTTTTAATTTTTTTAACGTTTTATTTTATTTTTGAGACAGAGAGAGACAGAGCATGAACGGGGGAGGGTCAGAGAGAGGGAGACACAGAATCTGAAACAGGCTCCAGGCTCTGAGCTGTCAGCACAGAGCCCGACGCGGGGCTCAAACTCACGGGCCGTGAGATCATGACCTGAGCCGAAGTCGGCCGCTTAACCGACTGAGCCACCCAGGCGCCCCAATAGGAGGAATTTTAAATGAAGGGCTTAAATGAAGACTCTCCAAGAAAACAGGATATAGCTGCTGTTTTACACTTGCTTCAAAGTACATAAAATACCTTATTTTTAAATTTTAAGAATTTTTTCATTAGACAAAATTCAAACGTGAAATTCAGATAAAAACCACACAGAATTAACTGTCAAATATTGCTACGTTTCCCCTTAGACTTTCTGTAGGATAAACAGCCTGAATGTGTATATATGCGTGTGCAGATATGTATTTTTAAGTGTACATTTATTTATTTTTTTTTAATTTTTTTTCAACATTTATTTATTTTTGGGACAGAGAGAGACAGAGCATGAACGGGGGAGGGGCAGAGAGAGAGGGAGATACAGAATCGGAAACAGGCTCCAGGCTCCGAGCCATCAGCCCAGAGCCCAACGCGGGGCTCGAACTCACGGACCGCGAGATCGTGACCTGGCTGAAGTCGGACGCTTAACCGACTGCACCACCCAGGCGCCCCAAGTGTACATTTATTTATTTTGAGAGAGAGGGACGGAGAGAGAGAGCAGGGGAGGGGCAGAGAGAGAGGGAAAGAGAGAATCCCAAGCAGGTTCCACCCTGTCAGCACAGAGCCCGGCACAGGCCTCAAATTCATGAACTGTGAGATCACAACCTGAGCCAAAATCAAGAGTTGGATGCTTTGGGTGGCTCAGTCGGTTAAGGGTCCGACTTCATCTCAGGTCATGATCTCACAGTCCATGAGTTTAAGCCCCGCGTCGGGCTCTGTGCTGACAGCTCAGAGCCTGGAGCCTGCTTCAGATTCTGTGTCTCCCTCATTCTCTGACCCTCTCCCACTTGTGCGTGCTCTCTCTCTCTCTCTCTCTCTCTCTCTCTCAAAAATAAATAAACATTAATCAAATTAAAAACAAAAAGAGTTGTACGCTTAACCGACTCAGCCACCAAGGTGCCCCGTATTTCTTTACATAAAGAACATCATTGTGAACACATGCACACATAAAAATATAGTTTCAACACCATTTTTGATACCTGCCTTGAAATACTTTTATAACAGACTTATCTGAGCCACAGCGTGCCTGGGAAGAGAAATGATCATGAATAAGAATATTTTGCAATTTACTTAAGAGATGCTAGGAGGAAGTCTTTGGATTTTTTTATAATTTGTATTGGAATGTCCTAACTGTTCTCTATAGATAGGAGGATGATAGAGGAAAGGGTTAAGCATAGAGGCTTTCGGAAGCCAGACTGCCTGGGCTTGAATTCCAGCTCCCAGTTTCCCCATTTATTATCTGTAGGACTTCGGGCAACTTTCTTATCTTCTCATTGCCTCAGTTTCCTGACCTGTACGAAGGGGAATAGTATCTAAATAGTACCTAAATGAGTTAGCCCGTGTAACATGCTAAGAACAATGCCTGGCCCATCATAACATTCAATCAGTGTTTGTGTTTTAAAGCACATTCATCAGTATTATGTAAACATTCAAGCTGGTGAGTCATTTAGTCCAAAAACCCAGAGTCAGTTTGACGCAGCTGAGGCAGATATAGAAGTTTTTGGGGTTGATTCCTGTGGTGGGGACTGGGAGTCTGTATTGTTACAAACCTCTCCAGGTGAGTGGGTCCTAGGATCAGTCAGGTTCGTAAGCCACCGGTCTAGAACACTGGACATAGTTGGACAGAAATTGGATGGTGGGTGAGACCAGAACGATTCAGAACGGTGAGTTTGAGACAGTGCCACTAAGACACATAGTAGCCTTTTGTTAGTAGCATAGCAGGGTGATGTGATATTTAAAATTGGAACTTTGTCAGCTGAGAACCAGTTGAAAGAGGGTCAAAGTAACGAAAAGGCGGAAGAAACCTTAGTTAGAATAGGTTTCTTTCTGAGGTTAATCAGAACTTTTTTGCAGGGATATTTTTCTACTTTTGGTACTTTTTGTTTTTGTCTAGATGATGATGACGATGATTTTTTAATGTTTATTTATTTGTTTTGAGTGACAGAGAGAGAGAGAGAGAGAGAGAGAGACTGCTTTGGTGGGGGAGGAGGGGGCAGGGAGAGAATCCCAAGCAGGCTCCGTGCTGTCAGCACAGAGCCCAATGTGGGGCTCAGTCCCGCAAACCATGAGATCATGACCTGAGCCGAAATCAGGAGTCGGTCCTTCAACCAACTGAGCCACCCAAGCGCCCCTGTCTAGATTATTTTTAGAAGTACTCAGAGATACATTTTCTCCTTCTTATGATACAAGCTGATATTTATTTAGCATGTGTTGGGCACTGGGCTAGCAGTTTTTAGGTTTTATTTCATGTAACCTTCCAGTTAGCTGTATGAGGCATGTACCATTGTTCCTGTTTTACAAATGAAAAAAAACCAAAAAAACAAAAAAACCTCTAAAACTTAGGGGAAGTTAAATAACTTGCACAAGTTACAATATCCGTTCTCTCTTTCTTCTTTAGTAACACAAGGCCAATTATATTTGGGGTGGTAAGGCACCCAGTGAAAAAAACTGCATTTCCCAGTGCCCCTTGCCAGTGGCCATGTGTCTAGTTCTCGCAATGAAATGCAAATGAGAATACTATGTGGGTCTTCTGGGAAGGTTCTTTAAAGGGTATTGACTGTGCCCTGAGGTCCTTCTTCATCCCTCCTTCCTGATGCCTGAAACGCACATGTGGTGCCAGGAGCATCAATAGTCATCTTGGACTTTGAGGCTATAAATTGTGTGTGAGATGATGATGGAGAAAGAAGGAACTTTGGTCCCTGATGACTGTGGACCTGCTGTATCTGCCCTGGGCTGCCTAGCTCTGACTTATATGGGAGATAAACTTCTATCTTACTGAAGTTTCTCTTACCAACTTGTAAGCACAATCCTAACTATAATAATAGCTCATGCTTATATTGTGCTTTATCGAAGCTAGCCGTCTGCCACACGCTTTTCTAAGTCGTTTCTATATATTTACTAATTTTGTCCTCACAACAATCCCATAATGTAGGTAGTATTATTATTCCCATTTTGCAACTGTGGAAGTGGAAGCAAAGAGAGGTCCAGGGGCTTGCCCAAGGTCACATAGCTAGAAGTGGCAGAGCCAACATCACGCAGCTAGTAAGAGTTAGACGTGGGAGTAGAACTCAGGTCTGTCTGACGCCCAAACCCATGCAACACGTGTATTACCCTTGTAGCAACTGTAACTGTCTGTGTGGCCTCCTTCATACTCAGTGTGAATGTGGGGCCCTTTGTGCTTTTCCTTACCTTAATTTGACCGTCTGCTTTAACTCACAACGTGGAGGGCCACTAGCTGGGGGACATGAGAAAGACACCCATGGTTTCTCCGGAAGATCAAAACAGCCTTATTGGGACCCACCTAAGGTCCCTCAACTCCTTAGTGAAACCTCCCAAAGAAATGCCATGGATGGATTCCAAAAAGTTAATTATTTTAAGAAAGGCTTCATGAAATCCCGTTTGCCATTACTGCCATTACAACATTGTTTTGCTTCTTTCATCAAGTAGAACCCCGTCATAAACAGAATGGAGCGCTCCATCCACCCGTCCGTCCACTCAGCAAACGGTCGGCAGCTGCTCTCCGCCAGGCACTCTGCCCGGGGGTGGGATAGCGCAGCAATGACAGGCATTCACATTCTGCAGAGAGCGAGGCAGAAAATTAACAAACACACGAGAAAATATCAGGTACGTGCAAGGGCTACAACGGAAAGTGGAGGCTCCTTTAGGAGGGTTTCACTGAGGGGCAGATATTTGAGCCGAGACTTGGAAGTGAAAAGGAAGTTGCTGAAAAGATCAGGGAAGGGCCCTCCAGGCTGAGGGAACAGTGATTCCCGGCGGTCAGAACGAGTGTGGCACGTTCAAAGGACAGACAGCCCATGTGACAGGAGCAGGAGCAAGGAAGAGTGGGGCGAGGTGAGGTCCGAAGGTTTGATGGGCCAGATCATGCCAGCCGTGAAGGCCAAGTTAGGGGATTTTACTCTAAGTGACAGGGAAGCTACTGGACGATTTTAGGCAGCACAGCGGATATTTGTCACTCTGGCTGGCCAGCATGCAAAAGTTCTTACTGGCGGTAATCACAAAAAGCCACGGAAGGCAGGGTCCCAGTTCTCACAATGGAAGCCAAGGCTTAGAAGGGATAATGTCTCCCCTGACATTTAGAACAAGGCCAATCAGATGCTCCGGTGTGGGACTCTGAATCATGAGGGTGTGTTTCAAAGGTACAAGGCCAGTTGGAAGTTATTAGGTGGCCATGGTGCAATCAGGAGCACACAGAGATGAGTGTCCAAGGGCAGGGAGTCCAGCCTGCGGTGATCGATGGCCACTGACACGTGGCTGCCCTAAGTGTCCTGGGGAAAGGAATCAGGCCCTGCCTCCTCAGCAAACCGTTCCAGGAGCTTCGCTGCACAAGCCTTCCTCTGTACTTTGTTCCCCAGTCTTCCTCTGGTTCTCTGGAGTTCCCGAGTACCTTCAATAAATTCCTCTTCTGTTTGAAAGTTAGCCAGTGCCGGTTTCTGTCATTGGAAGCCAACCGCCTTGGCTAGTACAGCAAGGGAGGGATGCAATCTGAGGCACGTTTTCAAAAGATAACTGGCTGCTAAGTGGAAAATGGACTAAGAAGGGAATCAGCCAAGGGCCAATCAGAAACAGAAACCACAAGCGGGTATTTCAAACAGAGGGGCTTTAATATAAAGAAGTGCTTTCACAGGCCTCAGAAGGATGAAAGTAAAAGGAAGAATACAAGAAAAGAAAGGAAGAGGGTAGTAACCCAGGGATTAGTAACTGCAAAAGGGGCTCCTACCCCCTAAGGCTGGAGAACAGGTCATGTCACCTGTACCGAGGAGCTGGGAGGAGGGACTCCATGGCCCTACCTACTCCAAGGAAGAAACGACCCAGTATTTGAAGAAGTCATGATATTCAAATGACTGCTGTTATCAGCAGCTTTGATATGTATGAATATCGCCTGGATCCAGGAACAGCATGCCTTCCATCTCTGAGCATCATGCACTCCTTTCAATGGCGGCTGGCCCTTCCCTTTATGTTATGACAGTTTCTGGAGGGTCAAACATGTTCCTATTGAAGTGGTCGTTATTGAAAGAAAAAAGATGGCAAGAGTTGATTTGTGATTAGAGATAGAATTGCCAAGAATTTCCTCCAAGAGCTTGGGTATGGATTTAATGTTAACATTATCAAGACAGCTACTGGGTACCCACTGTTGGGCAGGGAAGAGCCCAAGAGGGGATGGAGAAGCACCCAGAAACTCAAGCAGAGGGAAGCTGTTGGCACCTCTTGGCCTGATAGGGCAGGGGAGGGAGCTACAGTCAAGGAAGAGGAGACACCAAAGGAGCTAAGCCTCCCATGGGAGAGTAGGTGCCCGTCTCAGCCTTTCTCTCCCCTCATTCTCAATCTCCTGCTGTATCTCCCAACCTGCTGTATCTCCCAACTGAAGACCAGAGGCTCAGAGAGTCCAGGCACTGCAGGGGGTGGAGACCACCCTTCCAGGCACCGGACAGGAGAGACAATGGGTCAAAAAGAGAATATCAAATGTATACCTTGTAGGCAATGACTTTTTTCTCTACTTACTACATTGTATTTGTATGGCCCCTGAATGTCTAAGGTAGTTTCAAATCGGTTATTTCATTTTATATACCCAAAAGTACTTGACGGTTAATTTTATGTGTTGACTTGACTGGGTCACTGGGTGTCCAGACATTTGGTCAAACATTATTCTGGATGCTTCTGGGAAGATGTTTCTGGATGAGATTAACATTTGAATCCATAGACTGACTAAAGCAAATTGCTCTCCCTAATGTGGGTGGGCCTCATCTAATCCATTGAAGGCCTGGATAGAACAAAAGGGCTGACTCTTCCTTAACTAAGTCCTCTGCCTGACTGCTTTCCAGATGAGGCACCGGGCTTTTTCTTGCATTTGAACTTGAATTGGAACATTGCTCCCCTTGGGTCTTCAGTCTGCTGGCTTTTGGACCAGAAATATACTTTTGACTTCCCTGGGTCCCTGGCTTTCTGACTACTGATCTAGGACTTTGTCAGCCTCCATACTCATGTGAGCCTATCCTTATAATAAACCTCTCTCTCTCTCTCTCTCTCTCTCTCTCTCTCTCTCTCTCTCTCCTTCTATATTCTCCTGTTGGTTTTGTTTCTCTGAAGCATCCTGACCAATCCCTATGAAATAGGTGGGGAGGTATTATCTCCAGAAAGAGGCAAATAGGACTGTTTGGAAGCCTTAGTAAAAGGACAGAAATTACAATGTAGGTGTTAGCTCTCATTCCTTTGCACCATCTGTTTAAACTATGTTCACTCTGTTTATGGAACTGTCAATAGTGGCAAAGGTCCCAGTGATCATTTTTTCTAAACAGCATCTACCCACTCAGCCAAATAAGACCTCGAAACTCCCTCTCTCTTTTCTTCCCAGCTAAATTGCTACCAAACTTTCCAATGATCCTTTTAATCTGTTCCCTTGCATCTTTTGCCATAATTTAGGCCCTCCCCTTTCTTCCCTGGAGTATGCTCACAGTGAGTACCTACACATCTGTGTGATTGTTGATTAAATTTATCGCCTGCACCAAGCTTAGGGTCCACAACCCACTATTGTGACGCTAACTCTGGTCACAACATATAAGTCTCAAAATATTCGTTGTTTAATCGTCTTCCTGTCTAGTCTCTTTCTGTCTCTAATCGTGCTGCCAAGAGTGAACTTTTTTTTTTTTACTTGTTTTAAGAGTGAACTTTTAACATGCAAATATGATCTTTCCATTTATCTGTTCTTCATTCTAGCAGAAGTCGTGAACTAGAGGCCTGTGGGCAAATCTAAAGATGTTTTGTGGGGCACCTGACTCGGGCGGTTAAGCATCTGACTCTTGATTTCGGCTCAGGTCACAATCTCAATTACAGTTCGTGGGTTCAAGCCCCGCATTGGGCTGTGTGCTGACAATGCAGAGCCTACCTGGGATTCTCTCTGTCCCTCTCTCTCTCTCTGCCCCTCCCCTGCTTGTGCGATCTCTCTCAAAGTAAATAAATAAACTTAAAAAAATAGAATTTCAAATCTCTTTAAAAAATTAAAATAAATTAAAATTTTTTGAATAATTGCCAACTCTAAAAATCTGGGTCTTTAAAAATCAGGAATTTAAGCTTTTCTGGGCAAGATTTGGTAACCTGGGCAAGTTTCCATGTCTTGTTCTGGCTTCTAGAGCCTTCTATTGTCTCACCCGGCCTCCAGTTCCTCCTGGGCTCCAAATTCACAGAGATTATTTACAGGGGACGACAGTATGCCTTCCCGCCTCTGTGCTTTTGTCCTGGGAAGTGTTGGATACCCTTCTGACCAATGTCCACATGTCATCATCCACCTTCTGACTTCTGCTCAGCCTACAAGATGGGGCTTGGTTCTTCTCCTCTATGAAGGCTTCCTCCCTGGCAGTAGTCATTCCTCTTCCTAATGGACTCCTCACGTTGTTTTGGAATTATTTGCAACTTGTACGGCCCCTTTTACCAGATTAAAGTAGTAATACAATTGCATTTCTCCTGTGTGTTAAATAAATTGCTCATAGCCTTCCTTCACTAATTAGTGGGACTCTGACTTAGAAAATGAAGATTAGAAAACCTCATCATGTTGATAATCCCCTAGTAGGCCCCTATTTTACACTGTGGCTGATGCTGTTACTACTCTGTAAGGTTGAAATTGAAAATTGGTTTTCGGGGCGCTTGGGTGGCTCAGTCAATTAAGCATCTGACTTGGGCTCAGGTCATGATCTTGTGGTTTATGAGTTCGAGCCCCGCGTCGGGCTCTGTGCTGACAGCTCAGGGCCTGGAGCCTGCTTTGGATTCTGTGTCTCCCTCTCTGTCTGTCCTTCCCTCACTCATGCACTGTCTCTCTCTCTCTCTCTCTCTCTCTCTCTCTCTCTCAAAAATAAATAAACTTTAAAAGAAAGAAAGTTGGTTTTGTAAAATAGTATGTTTATCTACTACAGGGATGATAGCCTTGCGAGTTCATATTCCTCAACTGTCCTCTGAGGGGAGATTCCTTCGGGGTTGTCCTTAGTTAGAAATGTTTCTCTTTGACTCTTTAACTTACAGTCTCGTGCTCATCCCTCCTCTCAAAGCCCACCCTGCAAACCAGGTCGGCTGGGACAGGAGGGGCTTTCCAGGGACTCCCCCTTTGCCCTCGTTAAGTTCCTCTTTGGGGCCTTTTTCCCCTGTCTCACCAGTGGACCTCAGTAGGGACCATCCCATTTATCAGAGAGATTATGATAACATTGAACCTCACAAAGGAGAGGGTCCAAGCCTCTATTCCTCTCTTCCTGGGAGGCTCCTGGTTTACTATGCAAAATACCCTTTTTCTCCTCAGCAGGCCAACTCCATACACGGGAACAATGGGGAAGACCAGGCTTTCTTATGCTGGGAGGAGTGTTCTGTTACTCTCTTCCTTTAGACCAAAGGGTGCCTTCTTTCCTATATTTACGCAAAATAGAGGGACTCTCCAGCTGATTCTTCAAGCAGAGACTTGCCAGCAGAGACTAGTATTTTCTATCTGGAAAGCAGGCTCTGGAAATTTGTGACTATGACAGCTTTACTCGATAAGAATTTTTTTGATTTGTACCTTGTCTTGGGTGGGGTTTTCTGTAAGATAGACTTAGAGGTGGAAATTTGCATGCAGACTGTTTTGGGGAGAATGTTCTCAGGAACAACACCTATAGGTCAGAAGAGAAGCCAGATTGGGCAAAGGGAGGGGCTGGACTGTGATACAGTTGTAGCAAAGACCTCAGCTGGTCCCACAAGGAGCTCTGGGGCTAGGATGACCCTTCAGTGTTATCTCCAGGAGGAAGTTGGCCTTATATCCTCTCAATGACCCATCATTGAACAGTTGAGGATGTGGACTGCCCCCGGCTCTCGAGGTCCCTTCCTTGGGGAAGGCAGCTCCCATCAGCCAAGGGCATTTTCTGAGGGTAGACTCATCTGTGACCCTTTAACGTTAACACACTCTCCACAAGCGGGACCAAAGCATCTCAGTCTTATTTATTTGTTTGTTTACTTACTTACTTATTTATTTAAGTAATACACCCAACACGGGGCTCAAACTCACAACCCCGAGATCAGGAGTCACCTGCACTACCAACTGAGCCAGCCAGGTACCCCAAAGTGTCTCAGTCTTGAAGGGAAAACCTGGCAGTGCACCACAGTGCTCACTATATACTTATTTATTTTATTTATAGCTGTCCTCTCCGCTATACTCTAAGCGTCTTGAAGGCAGAAAAACAGATGTGCCCAAGCGAGTACCTGAAATATTATAGCCACTCGATTAGTAAGTAACAGATGAAGAAATGCATGCATGCATGAATGAATAAATGCATGCATGAAAGAGTAAACAGAAGGTCAATGGTTCAATAATAAATTATTATTAGTTGCATTTGTGCAGAACTTTACATACGCAAATTATTCATCTAAAATATGTTATAAATATGTAAGTGCTGCAAGCAATAATTTCTAATAAAACCTGTCGTCAAAATGAATTAGTAGTTAGTGGGCACAAACTAGGAGCACGACCCTGCATTAGTCAAGCCTCCCAGAATGCATCTGCCTTAATAGTAGAGCTACCTAAAGGTTTCAGAGCTGACATCCTAATTCATCTCTTAAATTGCTTTTTAGACCCTCTACTTTGTTAGATAAATTTCCTCTCATCATGCCTAAGTCCTGTTTTCATTATGTACTGTTACCAAAGTTTATTGAGCATTTTATCCTTTCTGTCAACTGTTTTATCTTGGCTGTTTTTGCATCTCTTCTGATGTTTGTAATCTTCTCGCCAGTAGTCCAGTTTCTCGTGCACAGTTTTTGTTTTGACTCTCCAGAAGAGCAGCTCCCTTCTTCCGGGAAAAGCTCTGTCACAACCCCATGTAACCCTAGTGAGTTGGGGTTGTCAATCATAGAACCCTGCCCGCAAGACCACAGTGATTGGCTCATGGGTGAGCACATGACCCAAGCTGGACCAATTACAGTTCTTCCCTGGGAACTTTTTCTACCTTAGGGAAAAAGGAAAAGAAGCCAGGACAGAAGAGGGCTTTTTTTTCTCTCAGCTTGTGGGGTTTCTTGTTAGGGTGCACAGAGCTGCCAAAGACCACCCACCACTACCACCACCCTTGAAGGAACCCTCCAACAACAGGAGAAAATGAAGTCAACTCAAGGAGAGAAACAGGATGAGAGTCCTGAGACCTTTCAAATCCCTGATTCCGGGAGCCGAAATCTTAGAGACTCCCTGTTTCCTGAGCTCTCAAGGCTTAGCTGTCAAATTCTTCCTTCATCCTGGGAGCCACCTCAGTCTACTGCCAAAAGTCTCCCTCTCAGCTTAAGCTAGTTTAAGTTGTGTTTCTATCACTTCCTACCCAGAGACTCCTCCCCCAATCCCCTCCTTTTGCTAAGATCACTTTGTAGCTCATTGGATTTAAGTGTTAGTCTGAATACTAACCTTGTGTTATCAAGGCAGGCCACCTACCAGAGGTGACAGAGCACAGGGTTTAAGAGCATCAGCTTAAGAGCCTTGGGTCCACAGCCTCTCTTCACCACCAACTAGCTAAGTGACCTAGAGTAAGGTCCCTGAATTGTCTCTGCCTTAGCTTCTCATCTGTACAATTTGCAAAACTGTAAAAGGGTCATTGTGCACATTAATGGGACTATATCCTTACACTTCTAGAACAGCACCTGGCACATAGCAAGAACTCAATAAATACAGTCAATAAATAGAGTCTTTTCCCTCTCTGGTCATTGATGTCTCTCATGGCACCATCACCCTGTGGGATTCAATACACATTGATTCAATACAGGACCTCAAATTTCTTTCACTGTTACTTTCAGATTGTTAAATAAGTGTCTACCTTTGACATTTCATGGCCTTTTTCTTGGACCACGTTCTCCGTCTTTTTCTTTCTGCCCATGGTTCCATTCCAATTTTTGCTCCTTGGTGTTCCTTCTTGGTTCTTTTTAACAGCATCATTGTCTTCCTTCTTTGCAAAATACTTTTTATTATACTCACTCACTGGAACATTCCTACTACAAGGAGCAATTTGCTGTATGTTTATTTTCTCTGGAGTCATCTCTCCTTTATGGAAACAGAGTTATTTATCAACCTATGATTGAGCTCTTCCTGGTTTGGTTAGGGCATGCTGCAAACTGCCCCTATAATTGCATGGCCCTGTGATAATGCTTTTTTTGGCCAGGACACAAACCACAGTCAAAAAGGTCTTCCCAAGTTCCAAAGGTCAAGCAATTAGAATTTTCTCAGGCTTTTAGAGGAGTGGAAGCAAGGCCTCTCCTCGGGGAGCATTTGTTGGTCATTCTTTAAATGAGTGCTAGGCACCTGGGTTCTAATCCTGGTTCTGTACCTCCTCTCAGGGTGCCTGACCTCTCGGAGCCTCAGTTGCCTCATGTGCTACACGGATTTACAGCACAATACCCTGATTTTGCAGGAAAGATTAAAATGAAACAATACGGTAGTTTGTGAATTGTAATGTGCTGCATAAATGGGAGATGCTATTAACGCAAACTTTCGTAGGAACCCGGTGACAGGTATAAAATAGGCTCCTGTTTTCTTTAATTTCCTTTGCACACAGGACAAACTCGGGATACTTTGGTGAAAAGCCACACTTAGGATTTTCTTGAGTAAGCCAGAAAAATGTCCCTTTTGAAGCTCCAGAGAAAAGACACATCAAGGGATACTTTCAATTTGTAAACCTCACTGGGGAAAAGGTTTTAGGAGAATAAAATAACCCACGTTATAGCCTCTCAAAGCGGCCTTCCCTTATTTTACGCTCCTTGCCATCATTCCTGGATCCTCCATTCTTGCCCAACTGGGCCTGGAAGTGTCATCCAGAAACTCTCTTGCCCCATCTAGCTTATGTAATACAGAATGGTCTAGTGCCCACCTCCAGCCCCACACCTCCTCCCCCCCCCCACCTTCAGTTGTTATATAGGCTCAGATTTCCCCCACCTGCAAGACGGGAATAGTTAAATCCAGAACACATGCCTGGACAGAACATTGTGGGAATACAGAGAGGTGACTAACGCTGCCTGGGGAAGTGGGGAAGACTTCACAAAGAAGCTAATTTTAGAGCTAAATCCTGAAGGGGAAGGAGGTGTTGCCACAAGGTAAAGGGCTGGGAAGGAGCCCTGCTCCCTGTGCCCCAGCAGAGAACAGCTTGCCTTTGACAAAAGCATGAAAGAACTTGCTGTGCACAGGAAACAGCAGGTAGTTGCTCCTGGCTGGAGTCAGGGCTGTGTGGGTGGAGATGGGCCTGGTAAGCGAAGGCCGATGGTTGGGGAAGGGGCTAGGGAGTCCGGGCCATGCCAGCCTGCAGCACCCACTGCTCCACAGCTTCCCCCTAAAGCTGCAAGGAGGCATCACTTTTCGGTCCCAACCTTTGAGAGGCAGGAGTTAAGAACACTTCCAAGGTGAGCTCCCTGATCAGTCTGAGGTGTCAGGGTTAGGGTGGCTTCATCTCCCTCATATTTTCCGTCGTGAGTCCTCCTTAGTCTTTCTCTCTGGGGACAGAGGGCCTCTTATGCAAATAGGACGCTGGTGGCCTGCTGTAACATCCCAGGGTTGCCGGGGTCAGTATTCAGATCAGGGTTTCACTTCTCCTCTGCTGTGCCCTAGCTGCAGACGGCCGCCGGCCAGACACTTCTCCCTGCCGGCTTCCACATTGGTTAAGGGCCTTTTACAAGAATTAGATTATGTGTGGGCTCCTCTGCTCCCAGGCTTGCCTCTTTCCCTGTGATCCCTGTCTTGGTGAAAGACGTCAACATTCACCCAATTGCTAAAATCAGAAACCTGAGAGTCGTCCTTAACTAATCCCTCTTCGGAATACCCATCAGCTGGTGCTGTCAGTTCTGCCTCCAAAATCTACCTTTTCTCTCTCCGCCTCTCCTTCCTTAGTCCCAGTCTTATTTGACTACCAGACCATCTCCATAGTGTCCCAACTGCTTTTTTGCCACTCGTCACCGCCACAAAGTAGCCAGAGCAATCACTTTTGTTTGCTTTGTTTTTTGTTTTTTGAGAGACAGAAAGAGAGAGACAGAGGGAGAGGGAGAATCTCAGGCAGGCTCCACACCCAGTGTATATCTGGATATCATAACCATGTGCTCATGACCTGAGCCGAAATCAAGAGTCGGATGCTTAACTGACTTGAGTCATCCAGGCGCCCCCAAAGCAACCATCTTAAAATGTTAATCAGATGTATCTCTCCCCGGCTGAAAGCTCTCCAGTGGTATTCCATCTCACTGATCATAAACTCCAAAGGCCTTATCCTGGGCCTCAAGGTCCCATAGGAGTTGGCATCTGCCATCCTGTGCCCCGTCCTCATCACTACTTGCCATCCATCTCCACTAGCCTTCAGACAATGCCTAGAACATGCCAAATGCAAAGCGCTTCCATGCCTTGAGAACTTGTCCTTCTCATTCCCTCCTCTTGAAATACCCTCCCCCCTGACTTTTTATATATCTGGTTCCTTCTTGGCTGAAATGTCACCTCCTTGGGTTGTCTCGTCTGTCCTCCTTGTCTACAGTAGGTCCCTCTATTTTCCTCTATCACCATATCCCTTTCCTCATAGACTGATCACAGTTATCATTCCTGATCATTACTTATTTACTTGCTTGCTGTTTTAGGTCTCTAGGAATAGATCTTGAGAAGAGCATTCAGGTACAAGTGACTTATCAAGGAATGATTTCCAGGGGAGATGGCTAAGGGAGTGGCGGTAGCAGAGTAGGAAGGGGGAAGAGGACAGAGAAGGGTGGGATTTCGGGTAAAGCCCCAGCCTCAACCTGATTCCATAAGGCAGCTCAACAGCATAAATCCTGCCTAAATTTATCTCAACTTGAAGCAGATGCGCCGCATTTTCCCATTCCTTCACCGGTCAGTCATTGGCTAAGGGTTGCTGGGGGCGGGGTCAACACCCAAACACTTCCAACTCCCTGCAGCTGCCCAAGAGCAGGTGTGGCCGTCATGGCAGACACACACAGGAGCCAGAGCAGAGGCACACAGAAATAGTGGAAGGGATCCCAAGGAGTAAGGCTAGGATAGGATAGTACTGGCTACACTTGCTGATTGACTGCATCCTGCCTAAAAAAGGAAGTCCCCCCAGAGCAGATACCTCATCTCCTGTTCACTCTCATATCACAGATTCTATTTGCATAGCACCTGCCACATAGTTGGCAATCAATACATTTTTTAAATGAATGAACGAATGAATGAAGCTCCCGGTACAGTATGTGGCATAAAGAATGTTCAGTTAATATTATTGGAAATTACATGCTTTTTCCCCCTGCTTTTAGGTTTATAACCATAAGAGAGAGATGCTTAGGCATAGGGCTTCAGAAACGTGGGCTATTAAGAAAAAGTTCTGGAAAGAGAGAGACTGACCCTGGAGAGGCATCTGAGGTATTAATAAATGGATATCCATTTATCCATTTATTGAGTCATCCAGGCGCCCCCTGGACAGAGGTCACCTTGCAGCAGCTACCCCAGGGAGTGGTCTTGGGATCACCACCTAAGGAAGGGAAAAGAAGAGACAGAAGCAGGTGTGGGCAGAGGCAGGAGATGTGCTGAAATGCATTCTGGGTAGAGGCCTCAGTCAATGCCATGGAAGGTTCTGTGGCTGGGATGGACCTTCGGAATTGACTTCAGTTTAGTGTTGCCAGATTGACCCGATAACAGTACAGGATGGCCAGTTAAATTTAAATCTCAGATAAATAATGGATACTTTTTTTTTTTAAAGATTTTAAAGTAACCGCTACACCCAATGTGAGGCTTGAACTTACAACCCTGAATCAAGAGACACCTACTCTACCGACTGACCCACCCAGGTGCTCCAATAATGGATAACTTTTTAACGTAAGTATTTTCACACAGTACTTTTAGTATATCTATACTAAAAGAGTGTATCACTGTTTATCTAAAATTATCTGAACATTGTGTATTTTATCTGGGATTCCCACTTGAATTGGGGTAAGGGGCCAGGTCTTTCTCCCTATTTTGACCAGTCCCTGGATTCACACTGGTTCAGTAAAGCAGGCGTGACCTTAGGTAATGAGACTCTTCAGCTGAGGCCGTCCTGAAGCAAGCTGACAGCTGAGGGCCTCCTGCCAGCAGCCCACTCAACAGCTGAGAAAATAAATCCTTCAGACTTGAAAGGGATTTTGGAGATCCCATCACAGTGTCTACACAGAAACAGGCTCTTGATAACTTGTTTACCGGAATGTACTAGAAGGGTAGTGTGTTCACAAAATCAATGGGAAGGTGGAGAACGGGGCTCAGGAAATAGCCACGAGAGCTGAGCAGCAGGAAAAACATGTCAGATCACCACAGGAACAACAATCCGAGTTGTGGAGTTACAACTGTAGACGCCACAACCTGTTTTCATCTTCCAGTGGCTCCCAACCCTGCAGCTACCATATTGAATAGTGTGCCTGCATTGGACTACTGTGTCAGTCCTTAGAGAGGCCACGTCCTGATGTGACATCTGATTGGCTACTTGGGATCACATGTCTACCCTCCGGCTCCTGTGGTCCTGCTTTCCATCTTGTCTGTCACAAATGTGAATTTTCCTAAAAAAATAAAAAGGTTACACCAGGGCCTGGCGCTTGGGGCAATATTAGGGCCGGCAATGTCTCTAAGACCACCTCGTGGTTTGGATTAATCCTCTTCCATTGGCCCCATGGAATGTGATCATAAGACATGGGAGAGAAAACCATGTGTGATCACAGAAGATTTGATTTTCTCAAATAGGAGATACAGATAGCAGTCAGGGGGTTACCCTAAGAACTCTAGGAGCAGGAATGAATCTAATTATGTACATACTTTACTCAAACCCAAGTGTGACTTTACAATGTGGAGAAAAGTGCCTTTCTTGTGTGGAATTTATTTTCTGTGGCTATAGGACCAGCCTCGCTGTATTTTATATCTGAGAGAGAAGAGAAGACAGAGCACTCTTTCAAATAATAGATAATATCCATCCCATGTTTAAGAAATATTCTTAGGTTTGTATGCTAATATATCAGCAAGGAGTATTAAAAAAATGGGACATTTTTGGGGGCGCCTGGGTGGCTCAGTCAGTTGACTGACTTCGGCCCAGGTCATGATCTCACAGTTCAGGAGTTCAAGCCCCACGTCGGGGCTGACCGCTCAGAGCCTGGAGCCTGCTTCGGATTCTGTGTCTCCCTCTCTCTCTCTGCCCCTCCCCCGCTCATACTCTGTCTCTCTTTGTCTCTCAAAAAATGAATAAATATTTTTTTAAAGATGGGACATTTTACAAATGAATGAGTTTGGAAGGACATCCTAGCAAAGGTGTGGAGAGGCTTTTCCAGAATAGGTTTTAGTGGGTAGATGTGACCTGGTGGGGTCACCACACCTCGCAGGCCCTCAGTTCTGCAGACTCAGAAACTTTATTTTTTAATCTTTCTTCACCCATGCATTTATCCACCCATCCATCTTTATATCATCTATGCAGCCATCCAAACATCCATTCAGCGAATGTTTATTAAGTATCTGGTATGTGTTAGACATTGTGGTTGTACTGGGGACGCAATAGTGAACACGACAGTCAGGGTTTTACCTTGTGTATACATTCTACTGGGGAGACAGACAAAAAAGCAAGTAATCAGACAAATTAATTTGCCTGTTTTCATCTGTACGGAAGGAAACAGGAAGCAAGTAAGAGGCTGAAGTAGAAAATAAAGGGTGGGGAGCTGAAGACACTTTGGCCCAGAGAGGTTAAGAACCTTAGCCAAGATCACATGATGGGAGGCGGATTGCTGAGATTGGAGCCTGGCAGGCTGGCTTTGCATTCACACTCGAAACCACCACACTGCCTCGTACAAAATCTCTCTGTGTCCGATTTCTCTTTTGTGAAGGAAGACCTGCATGTGTCCCCCAAACCCCTGCCCCAGGTTGCTGGTTCTTTTCTGCCCTTGTCCTTCTCACTGGTTGATGAGACCCATCCAGTTAACAGAATTTGTCCTGAGTTAATGCCCACCCCCACTACACGTCTTTAGCTTCACATCTCCCTGCCTACGAAGTGCTTGATAATACCCTTCAGAAGTATCAAGGTCATCGAGAATAACGCAAGCATAGATGGCAGCTATATTTGTGGTGAGCCCAGCTTCACGTACAGAGTTGACAAATCACTGTGTTGTAAGCTTGAAACTAATGTAGTGTTGTGTGTCAACTACACTTCAGTAAACAACAAGGAAACCCTGAGAAACTGTCACAGAGGAGCCCAAGGAGACGTGACAACTAAATGCACTGTGGGGGCACCTGGGTGGCTCAGTTGGTTAAGCATCTGACTCTTGATCTCAGCTTAGGTCTTGATCTCAGTGTTGTGAGATCAAGCCCCACCTTGGACTCCATGCTGGGTGTGAAGCCTGCTTTAAAAACTACCATACTGAGGGTATCCTGGATGGGATCCTAGGACAGACACAGGGTCTTGGGTAAAACTAAGGAAATCTGAATAAAACGATAGTCTTCAGTTAATAATGTTTTAATATTGATTAATTGTAACACATGTCCCATACTAATGTAACATGTTACGTGTAAGGCTGAGGTATATGAGAAATCTGTTCCAGCTGCTCAATTTTTCTGTGCTTTAAAGATTTTTCTGTAATGTAAAAGTGTTGTTAAAAATGAGGTCTAATTTCAAAAAAATTCCAGGTGGTTCTTGCTTCATAATGGGTATAAGAATCAAGTGTATCCCGCCCTATTTCCCCACAAACCGATGTTACCAGCCTTGTGGGCATTCATCATTCATTTCTCCATGCCGTAACATCTGATGTAGACACTTCACATATTTGTACTGGGGAATTATGTTATATTTTATTTTAAGCTTTTTAAAAAATGTATTTAAGTAATCTCTACACCCCCTGTGGGGCTCAAACTCACGACCCTGAGATCAAGAGTCACGCGTTCTTCTGATTGAGCCAGCCAGGCACCCCTCATGTTATTTTTAAAATGAAATTATATCCACCTCTCTAGATCTCATTCAACAGCAAATATGGAGATCTTTCCAAGTCAATATAATTCATTTTTTTAAACGTAATTCTTTTTAATAGGTGAATACTATTCTTCACACAGATGTACCACAAACACTACATTAATGGGCTTTCATGATGTTTCCAAATTTTGCCACTATGAATGTTTTAATAAACATTCTGGTTCTATGGAATATCTTGCTTGGAAAAGGATTACTGGATCAGAGGGTATATTTTTATTGTTTTGCTTATTAAAATACACATACAGAATCAACACATTAAAATATAACGTATATAAGTTGTACACTTTGTGGAAATTTTACAAACTGAATATCCCTGTATAACCAACACCTGGATCAAGAAATAGAAGATTACCAAGACCTTAAAAGCATGCTGCAAGGATCTATGTATTTTAAATTTTAATACGATTGCTTGATTGCTTTCTAACATTTTTTAATGTTTATTCATTTTTGAGAGGGAGAGAAGGCACAAGAGGGGAGGGGCAGAGAGAGAGGGAGACACAGAATCCGAAGCAGGCTCCAGGCTCTGAGCTGTCAGCACAGAGCCCAACACGGGGCTCAAACTCACAAACCATGAGACCTTGACCTGAGCCAAAGTCGGCTGCTTAACTGACTGAGCCACCCAGGAGCTCCTAGATTGGTTTCTAAAAACCTTCACAATTCCCAGCAGACAACTGAGAACATCCTTTTCCCTCCCTGCACCGGGCTACAAGCTTGATCAAGCTTGGTGGCCTCAAGCTGCACTGTCTGAAGTAGGACACAGAGCCTGAAGGCCATTTGTGGTGGCCCGGGAATTGCTGTCTTTATCATTTTAACTTTTCTTGTGTTTGTGAAACTGCATCACACTCCTTTGTATGCATTCCTCCTAGCAATTGGAACATGGTAAGCAATTGGTAAACCCTCAAGAAATATTGATGGAAGGGCACCTGGGTGGCTCAGTCAATTAAGTGTCTGACTCTTAGGCTCAAGGCAAGATCTCACAATTTGGGGGTTCGAGCCCCACTTCCAGCTCTGTGCTGACAGCATACAGTATGCTTGAGATTCTCTCTCTGCACCTCCTCCCCTTGGCACATACACACTCTCTTTCTCTCTCTAAAAATAAATTTAAGAAATATATACATACGTATACACACACACACACACGCATATGTATGTATTTGCTGATGGATTGTTAAAATGATAAAAACATGTCCCTTCTTCTTCTCAAAGAGGTTTCTAAAACTTTACCTTTAGGGTTTAGTAGTGGATGTTTTGTTCCGTGCAGAGCAGAAAGAAGGTGGAATTTGCAACCAGAACACGTGAACGCAGGCTTCAGTTATGTGATATCTGGAGATCAATGTGCTCTCTGTGAGTCACAAATTGCTTAGTACGTAATACAGAGAAGAAAAAGAAAACCACCAGCAATTATTCCTACCTCACAATTATAAAAGTAAATTTCAAGAATGTATTTGAAAAGCTGTTTGTAAACTAACAAATGCTACTTATTTAATATCTATTAGTCTTGATATATATTGATTATTAAAATACTTTAGAAGGTTTATTTCTAATTCCACATTTAAACGCATATTTTACTCCTTGAGCATATATTGCCTTGCTCTTCTTATTGATTTGAAAAGAAACTAAAAATATTTTTCTTTGCTACTTTATTTTTTTCTCTCTCTCTGTCTTAATGCAACAACCAGAAGAGGCTTCTAAAAGCTTACTACTTTCTTGTGGGCAGTGAAAGAGTTAAATTTCAGTGGCCTTCTGATTGGATTGAAGACAATGAGAACTGATGTCTCTGCCCAGCCCACCCACCCTTCTGGGCCCCCTTCTTCACCTTCTTCTGCCCATTACCTTCTTTGAAAGGCTGCTACGGTTCTTTAAGCTCTTTGACCTTGGGCTACAGTGGCTGCCTGTTCCTTCTTGCTGAGGCTCATCCCCCCCATATGTCAGTTATTCTCCTATTATACCATGATTTGTGATAATGTATGCACTTGCTATACACATAGATACAGAGTATTTACATGATGTTTTTATTTTTTTAATTTTGATTGAGATATTTTACTTTTTTAAATTTCGATTGAGATATAATCAACGTATAATAGTGTGTGAGTTTCGTCGTTGATCTGATACATTTATGTTTGCCACATGATTACCACTTTAGTGTTAGCTCATACCTCTGTCTGGTGGCATAATTATTTTTTTGCCAAGGACGTAATTTTTTTAATTTAAATCAGCTTACTTTTATAAACTTGCATACATCTGTACCATGATTATATCAATTCATTTTGAAAACTGTGTTTCACTGCTCTAAATGGGTAGTTCAGTTACTGCTAACTGTAAAGACAAGTAGTACAATAAAGATAAAATAACGTCATTGAATTCCAGCTAGATAGCATGACTAACTGCAGGCCTTGAGCCCTAAGGCTGTTTTATGTTTAAAAAAAAAAAAAAAAAAGTGGCGGGTGCCTGGCCGGCTCAGTCTGTAGAGCATGTGGATCTTGATCTCTGGGGTCATGAGTTCTAGCCCCACGTTAAAGGTAGAGACTACTAAAAATAATCATTTAAAAATTAAAAATAGCAAGTGTTAGGAGTCTTGAAGGCAACTAGTGGCTGAGGCTTCCTTCTGGAAGTCATCAAAAAAGGGTTAAAAGGAAAGTTAGAGTCTGTTGAGGCAGCCTACACAATGCAGCTGGGGCCAGGTGATGGTAGGGCCCCAATGCTGGGGCTCTGGGTAGATGGGAACTGGCTGGGAGTGCGAACCTTGTTCGGCAAATCTAAATCTTAAAGGAAAAGGAAATGCTAAATGGTACACATCAGCTTAGAATCATTACTAAAGCATAAGTGCACACACACAAAACCGCAGCCCCAAGGCTGAATCAAAGGAGAAAATTAAATGACCCTTGTTGCCCCTGACTGCCGTGGAACTCTGTGAATCACTTCTTTAGAAAACAGGCACGAATGTTCCAATTAAAGCACATTTTTGCTAATCTGGTAGAGGACCATGATACAGATGTTCACGTAACCATTTCCCTATTTAAAATGAAAGTGCCAGCAAGAAGAAACAAGCGCGATTGATTTTAATATATGTCCAGCTTCCTACAGTATCTTTTGTCTTGTCACTCATTACCTTTCAAGGCCTTCAAGGGCAAGAGTTGAGCCTTCCTTAGTTTCTTTGAAACTCCTCCAAGCAAACAACGAAACATCCTGCAGGCAGTGAGCCTGGATTGATACGGACTCGTGTGAACCAAAGTCTTCAAAAGTGAGAGGTAGCAGTCGAGTGTGAGGACTCCTATTTAGGTTTTCTTTACTCACTCGGGGTGGGGTGGTTTTCTTTACTCACTCGGGGTGGGGTCGTCCCAGGAGCGCGAATGGCGAACAGCGAACAGCGTCTCTGCAGACAGAACATTCTAATCAAGCTCTCTGCATTAGAATGCTAGTTGGTATTTGGTGACCAGCATTCAGTCTTATGCATTAGCCTAAATTAAAGTGAAGGTCATCAGGGCTCACCTCCTCCCATTTGGTAAGAAAGTGACCTAGTTAAGTATAGGCAAACCAAAGCTGGAGGGCAAAAATCTCATCCTGTCACCTGTTTTTGTATGACCTTCAAGCTAAGAATGGTTTTTATGTGCTTAAGTGGTGGAAACAATAAAAACGTATTTTTATGTATGACACATGAAATTATGTGAAATTCAGGCTACAGTGTCCAGGGTCAGTTTTATGGGAATGTGACCACACTCATTCATTCATATATTGGCTTTGGATAGTCTCCTGCTACAATGGCAGAGAAGTTGTGATTAAGATAGTATAGCCTAAAGGGGCGCCTGGGCGGCTCAGTCGGTTGAACATTTGACTTTGGCTCAGGTCATGATCTCACAGTTGGTGAGTTCGAGCCCCGCGTCAGGCTCTGTGCTAACAGCTCAGAGCCTGGAGCCTGCCTTGGATTCTGTGTCTCCCTCTTTCTCTGCCTCTCCCCCACTCACACTTTGTCTCTCCTCTCTCAAAAATAAACATTAAAAAAAAAAAAGATAGTATGGCCTATGAAGCCTCAACCATCTACTCTGATTCTTTACAGTAAAAGTTTGTGACACTGACCTAGGCCATTAGTTTCCATATTGGCTGCACACTGGAATCATTTGAGAAACTTAAAAAATACTGATGCAACTGATGCTTGGTCTGATTCTGATTAATTGGTCTAGAAACTGGGACTTTTTTTTTTTTTTAACATGTATTTATTTTTGAGACAGGGACAGGGCATGAACGGGGGAGGGTCACAGAGAGGGAGACGCAGAATCTGAAACAGGCTCCAGGCTCTGAGCATTCAGCACAGAGCCCGACGCGGGGCTCGAACCCACGGACCGTGAGATCATGACCTGAGCCGAAGTCGGCCGCTTAACCGACTGAGCCACCCAGGTGCCCCTAGAAACTGGGACTTTTAAGAACTGTCCAAGTGATTAGAATGTGCAGCCAAGTTCAACAACACCTGACCTGGACCAGTGCTTCTCAGACTTTAATATGATATGAATCACCTGGGATCTGGTTAAAGCACAGGTTCTGATGTAGTAGTCCTGGGAAGGGCCTGAGATCCTGCATTTTTAACAAGCTCCCTCGTAGTGCAAGGCTGCTAGTCCACCAATACTGCTTCGAGTAACAAGGTCCTATTCTAGTTTCTCCCAGAAAGAAAGGGGGAAAAAAAAACCCAACCCTTTCCATGTGTCTTTTATCTTCCCTTAAATATAGGTTAAAAGATGCCACAGAACAAAAATGGCTTATCTCACAGATTTCTTAAGCAACCTCAGTAGATGGGAAATTCACCCTGTAAACTGAAAGGGATTTTGATCCTTTCCCAAAAAATAAATGGCCTTGAATACCTGCCTTCACATCGATCTATTAAGACTTCCCATTTTCACTGAAGCAGTGAAAGAATGATTACAGCTTTCTCCTTTCACCCTCCTGTTCCTAGGAGAAAGGTTTTAAAGAGTGTGTATAAAGAAATCCTCTGTTGGTTAATGGCCTTGAAATTGTGTGTGGATTAACAATTAGTCTGAGTCCAGTGACTGGAGGAACAGCTCCCCGACTGGCTGGAGTTGAACTTTAGGAATTAACTGGTGGAATAGAATGTCTTTCCGGGCATGGAATTTTCTGGAATCTTAGTTGCCCAGAGTCATTTGAAACCCCTCTGGGGTAAAATTAAAGAAGGAGACACTACGAAATCCCGTGAAGACCTTTATCCCTAACTTTTCCACTCTCTGCTATGAAGAGGATTAAGAATTTCGGAATCCTTTTCCCTTATTTTATTAAGTCGGTGGACATATCCTTTTAAACACTTTGCTTACCAATTGCTGAGGGTTTATCACCCTAAACCTGTTTATTGTTGGGATCTACTTAATCTTCTGAAATACAAATATGCTTGGACGATAAATGTTAATATGATGGTGATGAGTTCTATGGAAAAAAGTTCCACTTCCTAGTTCCTGGTCTCTGAAGTGAAAAGCCATCGCAAGGAAACTATTTTATGGCAGCCCTCATCTGCATAAGAGAAGTCTTCTTTCCCTAAGTGTCAGAGGTCTGCTTTTGAGATGACTGTGACCTGACAGAGACTGAAACTTTGATGACTCAACCCCATATTCCACCGTGCAACTGAAAGCCCGTACAGAATGAAGACCCCAGGATGCCTTAAAGTTATGGTAGTTAATGCGACACGGGGAGGAAGCAGCTCAGCTAGAAACACCCCTGAATTAGCCCGCATCCAAGCAGGTGTCAGTCTCTTTAGATACACCCTGCCCCGCCCCCCCTTCTCCACCCCCAGCCCCTGCTGTTTTTAGAATTTCTTGAATCAGATAAAGGAAAACAATAGTGAGAAGCAGAAGTTTCAAAAAATGTGTTCTGTGGTTTTATTGAGATATAATTCACATGCCATAAAGTTCACCCATTTCGAGTGCACCACCCAGTGGCATTTAGTACACTTACAGAGTTGTACAACCATCAACACCACTCTCATCACCCCCGAAAGAAACCCTGTGTCCATGAGCAGTCATTCCCCATTTCCGTCCTCTCTCCAGTCCTGGCAACCACGAATCTACTTTCTGGCTCAATGGAAGAGGAAGAGGAAGAAGAAGAAGGTTTTTGTAGCCAGAATCCTGGGTGCTAGGTTTGAAGTGTAGGACCCTCAGCTAGCTCTTTTACTACTTCACGTCTATGGGCGTCAGTTTCCTCCACTGCCAGATGGGTGGTTCTCAGTCTTGGCTGCCATTAGAATCAGTTGGGGAACTTCGAAGAAACGCTGATGCTCAGGCCCTACCCCTAGAGATCCTGATTCACTAGGTCTGGGGTGGGGGCTTAGGCACATGAAATTTTTTTTTAACGTTTATTTATTTTTGAAAGAAAAAGAGAGACAAAGAGACAGTGTGAGCAGGGAAGGGGCAGGGAGAGAGGGAGACACAGAACTCCAAGTGGGCTCCAGGCTCTGAGCTGTCGGCACAGAGCGAGACTCGCGGCTCAAACTCACAAGCCATGAGATCATGACCTGAGCCGAAGTTGGAAGCTTAACCGACTGAGCCACCCAGGTGCCCCAGGCAAGGGACATTTTTAAAAGTTCTGTGAGGCACATTTATTCCAAGGCCTTGCTATCAAAACATGGTCCTGGGACCAGCTGGGGGCTTATTGGAATGCAGACTCCCAGGCCCCTCCCCAGACCCACTGAATCAGTACGTGGGCATTAACAAGACCCCAGGTGATTTGTGTGCACAGTCCAGTGCAGAGAGCTCTGCTCCGGCATCCCATCCAGCTCTAACAGTTTGCAGCTTTGTGATCCCTGCTCCTGCCTTCGTGGGCCACCAGGTGATTTTAGTAATCGGTTCCCACAAACCAGAGTTTACCCTGAGCTGGAAAATTGGCTCTTCGTCTGCTTGCTGAACAGGATATAGGAATATGCCATTGGCAAAGCCTTACAAGAAGTTTGTTCAGTGATAGTTAATTACACAGTAATTTGGAAGAACATCAAGTCATTTTAGAGTTGTTTTATCTACTGTCCAGAAGCAAAGAATGGTATTTAGGTCTCCACCTGTTGCCAATTTAGTATTCTGTACTTAGCAGACATCATGTGTCAGGGAAGCCGTCAGTTTTCATTTAAGGCTGTGCAAGCAGGGGCGCCTGGGTGACTCGGTCGGTTGAGTGTCCGACTTTGGCCCAGGTCATGATCTCATGGCTTGTGAGTTCGAGCCCCGCATCAGGCTCTGTGCTGACAGCTCAGAGCCTGGAGCCTGCTTCATATTCTGGGTCTTCTTTGTCTCTCTCTGCCCTCTCCCACTCATGCTGTCTCTGTCTCTCAAAAATAAATAAACATTAAAAAAAATGTAAAGCTGTGTAAGCAGAGTTTCTCAGCCACGGCTGTCCATTTGAATCGCCTGGGGAACTTTTAAAACTCCAGACAGCCAGGCTCCCCAACCCAGACCAAATAAGCCAGAATCTTGGGAGTTTTTATTTTATTTTTTTAATGTTTATCTATTTAGAGAGGGAGAGAGAGTGTGTGCATGAGCAGGGATGGGGCAGAGAGAGAGGGAGAGAAAAAATCCGAAGCAGGCTCCACACTGTCAGCACCGAGCCCCACGTGGGACTCGAACTCACAAAACCTTGAGATCATGACCTGAGCTGAAACCAAGAGTTGGACGTTTAACCAACAACCACCCAGGTGCCCCAGAATCTTGGTAGTTTTTAAAACTCTCCAGGTGATATCATTACCCTGTTCAGGATGTACTGAAAACTCCTGGTTTTGTCCCTTCTTAAGGTCTAAGGCTGTTTCGAACACATTATCTTTGGTCTGTTCAGTACCCATGTGCTGAACATCTTCATGTCTCAAGCCCCACCAGTAGGACTTGAGAGAAGGAGCCTACCAGTCCCAAAGACGGAGAATGCAACCACCTTGATGGTTTGCTTGACCAAGCTTCTGACAGTGGTAACCCTGACACTTTGTATTGTTTCTCCAGGGTTCCCCGTGCAGGAGAGAATCTGCACTGTCAATCTCGGGAAGTAGATCATTTAGATATACGGGTTTGACTCTTTTGGTCCTCACGTCCATGACGACAGCACTAAAAAGTTAATCAGTCAAAAGATAGGTACTGAAAATGGTGCCCAGCATGAAAGGGAGAGGCTGGAAGAAGAGGCCTCTAGGATCTGACTGATGAAATAAGGCATCCATAAATGGGACAGTTAGCAAGCAGTACATGGAAAAATGCAGTCAAGGGTCCAGTTTGTGGTAAAATCATCAAGGACTGCAGAAATTCAGAGGCTGTGAAATCAGTGCCTCTGGAATAAGATGGAGAAGTGGCATAGCAAAAATAGCTCATAGAGGGGCGATTGACTGGCTCAGTTGGTAGAGCGTTTGACTCTTGATCTCGGGGTCATGAGTTCAAGTCCCGTGTCTAGAGTAAAGCTTAAGTGGAAAAAAAACAAGATGGCTCATGGAGGGAGTGAGTATGGTGTTCTTAGACTATATATTACATAGCATACTATTGGTTACAGTTACTATGAGCCAGGCATTGTGCTAAATGATTCCCCTGTATAGTTTTATTTACTCCTCTCAACAACATAAGGTAAGATACTGTAGATGATGAGACTGAGGCAGAGAGAAGTTTAACTTGCCCAAGGTCACGCTGAACCTGGTCTATATGATTCCCAAGTCCATGCACTCCACCATACCATATGTGTGCCAGCAGGCAGATTCCTAACATTATATATATATTATCTCATTTAATCCTCAAGATAAGAATGCTTGCTGATAGGCAGCCCCTGTATTCTCAAGTTCTAGAAAAGGAAATTTGGACACAGAGAAGTTAGGTAGCTAGCCTGAGGTCTAGGGTTACCAGATAAACTGCAGAACAGCTAGTTCAATTTGATAAATAACATAATGGTTTAGTATAAACATTTCATGGGATATACTTATACTAGAAAGTATTCATTGTATATCGGACAAATTCAAATGAGTCTCCTGTTGACATTTGTTTGTTTTTGCTAAATCTGGCAAGCCTCCTGAGGTCACGTTGCTGGCAGGTGACAAAGCAAGATTTGGATCAAGTGGTCAGACTCTAGGGTCCACACTTTGAACCACCGCGTTTCGGTGCGGCAGAGTGGGTTAGCATGCACGGGAGGAAGGGAGCAGACTTGCCTGCTTGGCTCCGAGGTGAGGCTGAGGGGGAGTGAGAAAGAAGCAACAGTGGAGTTTTCCACCTCTCCCTCACCTCCTGTGCTCTCCTGCTGCTGCTGCTGTCCCCACCTGCTGGTGGTACAAGAGTTCAGGGAGCTGGGCAATGCAGCCTTTGCTAATAAATGCTTGGTTCTGATGCCAAATCCAGAAGGAAAAGGAAAACCGGAAAAAAAATAAGAGAGAGAGAAGGAGAGGGGGAGAGAGGTAGAGGGATGGTATGAGATTCTGCAGGCACTGTCACACTCACCCCTCCCTTTTTAAATCACAGAGCCACCCGTGAGGATACATGCCTATGCCTAGAAAGCGTCACAGCATTGTGTGGCCGAGCCACAGAGGTGGCAGTTACGTGACCGTCTGATGGACCACTATTGACCAGGGAGCTCTGTCAGGGAGCCTTCTGGACAGTCAGCTGACATAGACCCAGGGCCATGGGCCGGGAGTGGGGCTTAGGCGGGGAGGCCTGAGAAAAGTGGGACATCTCCAGGGTAGATGCTGAGTTCAGCAACAACAACACGTACCCCTAGGCAGTCTGGCTCATCACCATGAGCAGCAGGAAGCTGCAGCTGCAAAAACGAACTTTTCTAGTTCGTAGTGAAAGGGGGTGAGCACTTGCGTCATTGAACATCAAACATATCACAAACACGAGAGCTTAATGGGGCCAGTGTGATACTCAGGAAGAGGCAATAAAAATTGGTACGAAGGTAAGCAGAAGCAGATAAACTATTCCCTGTTGCGGAGGAACAGGAATTCATAAAAGAATTCACTGGGTATAAACTCCCATTTCTGTTTGAGAAAGCCGCGCATTATGTTGTGTAGTTTGTATTTAGGAGCGTTTTAAAAATTATGTTTATTTCCTTTTGTCGTTTTCCGGAGACCTGAGTTAAAGAACCCCATGAGATAGGGTATCTATGAGCATGACCGAGATGGCTGAGTTGTGGCCCAGAGATGCCAAGCATTGGCCGTTTAGAGCTCTTTTCAAGACTGTCTTGAGAATTTATTGACCAGTCACCTTCCTCCCAGTCTCTCTGTCCTCTGGCAATTCCTGCATACTGCCGCTAGAATTTAGAGGTAAATCCTGGATGGTTTAGATTGCTATCAATTGCGTAAAAGAGAAAGTTGCAAAAGTTCAATGCCTTTTGTAATCTCTTTCCAAACCGCTTTCCAAATTCGTTCAAGATCTGTTTCTCCCAGTACAGGCTACATCTATCTCGCCTTTGTGGATTTTCTGGTTCAGACCGTGCAAGGTTCTCTGGTTCCATCTCTTTTCCAGACCCTAACTCACACTCTTCAGGACAATAGCCAATTGATCACCAGACATTTTTGGACCTCCACACCTTAGAACGTGCTGTTCCTTCCATCTGTCCTCCAGTGGTATGCTGGAGCTGGCTCTTGTGGGCTCAGGCACATCTCTGGTCCCAACTCTGCCCAGTGGCATCCTGTTGGTACCCTGAAATCTGCCACAGTAGGAGAATGTACGCCGTGGAAATTAGCAAATCCTACTCGTCAGGGCTTCCCCCCTCCCCCCACCGCCCTTGGAGTTCCGGTTGTTAAACATTCACTAGCACACTGCCGTCACCTCCTGCTCTCTGCCTGGAAGATTCCTACTTATTCTCCAAGACAGAGTGCTTCTCTGTGAAGCTTTATTTGACTCCCACAGAGAAACAGGGAGAAGAAAGCAACCCCTCTGTGCTGAGCCTCTGGGCTGGGTGCTTTACATACATAATTGTCATGTCTTTACTAAAGCAGTTGTATCGTATTATAATTATTGGTGATTGCCTCCTTGATAAGTGCTAAGTGTAAGGATTGCAGTCTATATTGATCTGTAAAATTCCAGGGACCTTGAAAGTATCTTTTATAAATAGTGAGTTCTTAGTGAATGTCAAGTATTTAATTAAGCAAACACTGGGAGGAAAAATTGGATTGCTTTGTTTCTTCTGTCTCTGTTCTGCCAAAGAGTACCCCCCCACACACACCACAATCAAAGCTGAATATTTGACCAATGTCTTCTTCTGGGTGACTTTTTAAAATTTACAATAAACAAATTTATACAAAGGTATCACTAAGTATAATACTTGTGGCATGTTTACAAATGTAGAAGGGTCTGTAGGAACTGGTATATAAAGATGGAAATTTTAGGGGCACCTGGCTGGCTCAGACAGAGCATGTGACTCTTGATCTCGGGGTTGTGAGTTCGAGCCCCACATTGGGTGTAGAGATTACTTAAAAATAAACTCTTTTAAAAAAGATGGAAATTGGGGCGCCTGGGTGGCTCAGTTGGTTAAGCGTCAGACTTGGGCTCAGGTCATGATCTCGCGGTCCGTGAGCTCGAGCCCCACATCGGGCTCTGTGCTGACAGCTCAGAGCCTGGAACCTGCTTCAGATTCTGTGTCTCCCTCTTTCTCTGCCCCTCCTCTGCTCATGCTCTATCCCTCTCTGTCTCTCAAAAACAAACAAACAAACAAACAGAATATTAAAAAAAGATGGAAATTTTAGGTCTATGGGAGGCAGGTGGGGAAGGCATTTTTGGTCAGAGGTGCTTTTTAGTGACCTCTCTTATTAAATCTGTGGGGGTAAAAGACATGCTTAACATCATACCTGGCCTGAAATATGGACTTTATCGGTAGCTACAACCACCACCTCCACCCTCATCTTCTTCTTCTTCTTCTTCTTCTTCTTCTTCTTCTTCTTCTTCTCCTTCTCCTTCTCCTTCTCCTCCTTCTCCTCCTTCTCCTTCTCCTTCTCCTTCTCCTTCTCCTCCTTCTCCTCCTCCTCCTCCTCCTCCTTCTTCTTCTTCTTCTTCTTCTTCTTCTTCTTCTTCTTTTCTTCTTCTTCTTCATCGAATATTCCTGAGGAACAGAGCTAGGCAGAGCTAAGAAGCCATTTGATTGACCTGGAGCTCTGTGTGGAAGCTTGCTTGCAAACTCCTTGTTTTGCCCTCTCATTTTCCCTTAAATTTATTAAAGCATTGAAACTTTGTGAAGAAAGCTTTTTTTCTTATGGCTGTTAGGATGCTTTGTACATATGCCTCACCTGCCAGTGGGAGAAGCAAGCAGTAAATATTACTTTGATCTGATCTGAATAGATGGAGTAAAATGATTGGCTGAAAGGACTTTCCCTGTAATTTATTCAAGCCAACTTAGCCAAAAGCTAGGATGTAGATGAAAGATTATGTCACATCATCCTTACGAGAGCAAACAGTCTATGCAGAAGCAGCAGTAAAGTTTGCCCGCTGTATTCTGATCTTACTGCTACAGGAATAAGTATTTTGCAGTAACAGTGAAGTATTCTGATCTTACCACTCATCGGTCTCTGTCCAAAGGCCAGAGAGTTGCAGCAATAAAATCAGAACAGAGACAGTTGTGGGTTACGAAGGGGGTTTCATGGAAGAGATGAGACCCGCAGCAGAGGGAGGGATAAATATGAAGGATGTCCTGAGGGAAGAAAGTTAACTGGGGTAAATATTTAGAATCGCATTTCCTGCTCTGTGCTTTTACAAAAACGGCATTTGGCAAAAAGCATTCTAAGACCAAAGAAGTTTGGGAAATGGTGCATATATCCACCTTGGGTTACGCTATGTAGCATATGCTCTGGGAACACCTGAAGTGAAGAACCCTGATCAGCTCTGTTTAATGTTTCCCAGCTGTGCTTGATCTCCTTTTGGGGAATACCTATTAACATCTTCGAGAATGTTCAAGTACCATCGGGCCTCAATTGGGACACATTAATTTGCAGGATGATGTTTCTGAAAACTAGCATTTATTTATGCCTTTTTTGAGACCTCAAAAGAGTCCGTCTCATCCTCAGTTCACACTACCTTATGATCACAATTTCAACAGGGCTTCTCGTGTATTTTATCTTTCCCCTTTATCCCCAACCCCCCACTCCCCACCGCAAGTACCCACGTTCGTGTGTTTATTATGTTCCTTAAATATGCCTTTATCTTGATTAAAACAGAGAGGGGGGCAAACCATAAGAGACTCTTGGAACAAACTCAGGGTTGCTGGAGGGGATGTGGGGGGGCGATGGGTTAAATGGGTGATGGGCACGAAGGGAGGCACTTTTGGGGATGAGCAGTGGGTAGCATATGTAAGAGATGAATCATTGGGTTCCACTCCTGAAGACAAGAGTTCACTGTATGTTAACTAACTTGAATTTAAATTTTAAAAAATGTACCTTTATCTCATACAAGATAGTGTTTTGTGCATATGTGCTTTATGTTTTATTTTTTCCTCTATTTTTTTCTCACCCTGTACTGTGTTTTAAAGAGCTAAGATTGTTGTCCATTCATCTCATTTGCTGTTTTATCTGCTGCACGGGATTCCACAGTATGCAGCCCACCTACTTATCCATCCCTCCGCTAATAGACACCAAGTTTGATGGCGTTGGGGACCTTGAGACTGGGACACCAGAACAGAGAGAATAGTCATGTCTCCTAGATAAATAGTTTGAAAAGTTCTCTTCTATTAAATAATGAAATAACCTGGCCAATTTTGGCAAGCTGACCTAATCAAGTCCTGGTCATTATGAAGAGTGAATTTCAGAAGAAATAGCCTTCAAATAATTTTCTAGAGCAGGCAGGGACTGAAGATCACTTGGTTCAGATTGTCCACATCTGCCATCCAAAACTTTCAACTTTATGCAGTTTTCAAGATTGAGCCCTTAACCTTAAATATGACTGTTGAAAATAAAACATTTTCTTAAAAATGCATAAAGGAGAAGAAACAGTCCATTATAGCTTGTGGCAAGTGGTCTTGAGCTGGGCGTTGAACAGTCTTCCCAGTTGACCACGTCAGGAGAGCAGGGAGGGATTGGCATAAGGTCCGAAAGAGTCTCATACTGAGGCACCTTGACCTTCTCTCGATTACCCACCCCCAGGACCTTCCAGTTCCCGTTTAGTATGCTAAACAAAGTATTTAATATTAACTCCTGCTTCAGGTAATAACTATGGAAGAGAATCATGGCAAATTGAGAGAGTCAGAGGAATGCCAACTTTAGAGGAAGCTTCTAATGGTGTTGAACAGGAAGTATTATATAGTTCAAGAACTTCCTAGCAATAGAGGCAACTCTTCCAGGTAATTAAAGTACCTGGAATTTGTTCCTTCAACTTGGACGCTTTTTATTTCCTTCAAAAAGTGAGTGATTGTGAAAGTCCTCTCAATACTCTACCACAGTTCTGATGCACCTCAAGAGCTGTATTTCCAGGCAAAGTGTGTAACAGGACACAGGGCTTCAGCCTAAACTGTGAAAAATACATATTGAAGAAGTAGAGATTTCCTAAATTCCAGCGATATGTAGATTCCTGCCATAGCCAACATTAATGAACTCCATTGCCAAAGAGATGGCTGAACTTAGAGAATGAACTTTATGTACAACTGGGGAGAGGATTTTCTGCAGTTGGGATTAACAGCCACTGATTAAACTCTTGAGTGAGGCAGAAAAGGTTTATTGGGCATCAGAAGAAATGGAGCTGGTTGAACCACACAGAGAGACTTCTGGATCAGAATGTCTCAGGGTTTTTACCAATTCACTTAAGAGGGATGATGGGTTCATATAAAAAAATTGCATATTATTTGTAGTGTTGCCTCCTGCCTTGAGTTCAGTAGCTCAGTGCCTAGACTGTAGGAAGCATTCAGTATATTTTTAGAATGAATGAATAAATATAAGCAGCTTAAATTAACTGGTGGTTATTGCTTAGACTTCATTTTATCTACTGATTTATTTATATTATTAAGCTCTTTTTTTTTTTTTTAGAACATGTTTAGCTTCACAGAAAAATTGAGGGGAAGGTACAGCGATTTCTCATATAGCCCCTGCTCCCGTACACATGCATACCCTCCCCCATTAAGAAAATCTCCCACCAGAGCAGTACATTTGTTACAATTGATGAGCCTACATTGACACATCATAATCATCCAAAGCCATAGTTTGTCTTTGTGTTCTCACTCTTTGTGTTATACATCCTGTGGGTTTGGACAAATGTATAATAATGTGTATCTATCATTATAGTATCATACAGAGTGTTTTCACTACCCCCCAAGATCCTCTGTGCTCAGCCTATTCATCCCCCCCGCCCATCCACTGAAAACCACTATCTTATGATTCTAGTTGGAATTATGCAATATACGACCTTTTCAGAATGGCTTCCTTTACTTGGTAATATGCATTTAAGATTCCTCCATATCCTTTCATGGCTTGGTAGCTTATTTCTTTAGTGCTGAATAATACTCTATTGTCCGGGTGGCCCACAGTTTATCTATCCATTCATCTACTGAAAGACATCTTGGTTGCTTCCATGTTTTGGCGATTATGAATAAAGCCGCTAGAAACATCCACGTGTAAGTTTTTGTGTGGATATAAGTTTTTGATTCTTTTGGGTAAATACAGTACCAAGAAGCGCAATTGCCACAAGGTGTGGTCAGAGCATGTTTAGTGTGTAAGAAACTGCCAACTGTCTTCCAAAATGGCTGTACCAAGTTCATTTTATTATATACGTTTATAAAGCTGTAAGTTGAAGAACCCCTTTAGATACTTATTGGGTGATCCACACCTAAAAACTGTAGTCAAGACTAGTGACCACAGTGAAAAGGCCAGGTGAACGGCCAACTTACAGAAGGAGGTCTTAACAAGGCTTATTTTTCGTAGGACATGTTGCATGTTGGATTATCGTGGGCGGGGGAAGGAAACCAAATGTTGGACCTAGTACCTACGTTTGATTATTGGATTAGTCATTTGATGTCTCTTAAATCATAGGAACAAACACCCCCCATCTCAAGTATGAGATCTCCATGTTTATGTCCTCAGCTGAGGGCCTTTTCCTCTGTCTTGGTATGATATAGTCAAACGAGCTGTGCCGAGATTGGCCTCCAGTGTAATACAGCGCCCGGCCACATCTGTGACTCTGTAGCCAAACACAGCCCAAGCTTTCCAGATGTTTCAGCGGGGCACGCAAGCCATCTGTTCACGGGCACTTTGCAGAATCATAATGGGAAAGGGGACAGATGCAAGGGCCTGGCTTCCAGCCCCAACAACAATAGTAATGACTTAAGAGGAATATTTATTTTGTATGTTTACTCAGATGTTTGGAAATGAGCTTCAGAAAAAAGTCAATAAAAATAACACAAACTGTGGGAGAACTTGGAGAAAATCAATTCCTTCTCCCTGGTGTTGAATTATAATTATCCTATAACTTTACACATTTTGAAGGGGAAAAAAAAAAACCTTTGTTTAAGTGTTTCTACTCAGGCATGAGTCTAAAATGCAGACAATCTCTTTCCACATATATGTTCCATACACACACACCCACATACATATATCTATTTATGTAATATCTATGTAGATACATATAACATAAATCTATTTGTATTACATATATACAGATATATACTTCAACATCTTATAGGTATAGGAGGAGGTAGAGAAAATGTAAGTTACCATCTTTGTCCATTTCTGAGAAAAATTTTTATCTTCGGGCACTCAGTATTTCTACTAATTAACCCCTTCTGCCACGGGTACTTAGTAGAACGGCCTGCATGAGGGGCCAGGATACCTGGACTCCCTCACCCTTCAAGCAAACACTGCCAAGAAGTTGTAATCTTGTGAATGTCATTCATTTTTCTGGATTCAGAAATGAATCATTTAATTTTCTGAAGTCACATGAGGGGGTTGGACTGCAGTCACATTGAACACCCTGGCAGTCTGACCTCCTTCTAGACCAGCCTCTCCCCTCTGGAGCATCTGAGGGAAGACTGTGTGGACATTGGTGGTCTTTTTGCCATCTGGCATTTTACGTAGGAAGGCGTATAGAAGCCACTCAGCATCCACGGCCCCTTCTGTTGGTAACATTCTGAGTTCCTTTAGGGAAGCCATCCCTGCCCATACTCTCCGCCCATGTGCTTTGTCCGGGACAGGCCTGGACATCAGTGCTCCAAATCCTCCAGGACCCATGGCCAGTCCATCAGAATGAGTCCCAGGACTTTGTCTTTCTACCTGAACCTGCAAGGATGTGAAGCTGGAGAACCTGCAGCAATCTTACCAGCCCAGGGGAGCGCCTGGCTCAGCAATGAGCCAACACAGAAGCAGAAGAGCCCGGAGGTGGGGGAACCTAAGAGATCCCGATGACGTAGTCTTGAGTGCCCGAAGCCTTGGACTTTTCAGTTCCTTGAACCAGTAGGTTTTCTTCTTGTCTTAAAAAAAATTTTTTTTTCAACGTTTATTTATTTTTGGGACAGAGAGAGACAGAGCATGAATGGGGGAGGGGCAGAGAGAGAGGGAGACACAGAATCGAAAACTGGCTCCAGGCTCTGAGCCATCAGCCCAGAGCCCGACGCGGGGCTCGAACTCACGGACCGCGAGATGGTGTCCTGGCTGAAGTCGGACGCTTAACCGACTGCGCCACCCAGGCGCCCCTCTTCTTGTCTTAACGCACATTGGGTTTTCTATTAATGTGCAGAAAGAGCCCAAATTTTTCCAAATCTTGTTTCAGTAACACCCAATGTTATTGAAAAGGACTCGATAATTTGAAATGTTAACGTCAGTTGTCAGATCCTGACGTGACAAGGTAGTTTCCCTTCGTTCACTGTCTACTTGAGCTTCTTCAGGTATTTGGAATTTCTTACATAAAAGACATGTAAACTCACGGTTAAAAATAATATGGGGCATCTGGGTGTTTAATCCGACTCTGGATTTTGGCTCAGGTCATGATCTCATGGCTCGTGGATTTGAGCCCCACATCGGGCTCTGTGCTGATGGCTTGGAGCCTGCTTGGGGTTCTCTCTGCCCTTCCCCTAATTGTGCATACACACTTTCTCACGCACTCTCTCTCTCCAAATAAATAAATAAACTTAAAAAAAATAATATAACTCAAAAATCTTTCAAACAGCGTAATAAAACCTAAAGAAATGAATCACCTCAGTGCCAGTGCTGCCCTACAGAACCATTGCAAGAGCCCAGCAGGCCAGTACACTGAAAGGAGAAGTCAGAGTAACTAGGAACCAGTGAGACGCGCAGAGGAACGAGCGACGACTTCCGTTTTGTGACACCCAGTTGCTGGAGAAGCATTGCAAAATATTCTTCAATACGCAGCGTCTTGTTTTGCAGTCATTAACACAAAGGTTAAATCAAGAGAAGAACCGGGAAAGGAAATCAGTGTTCCTCAGTTTCTCCATTATCGCACATGGATGTTTCTGGAAGCTTTATTCATAATGGCCAAAACATGGAAGCAAGTGGACCATGCATGGACCAAGATGTCTTTCAGTGGATGAATGGATAGATAAACTGGGGCTCACCCAGACAATAGGATATTATTCATCACTAAAGAAATAAGCTATCAAGCCATGAGAGGATATGGAGGGACCTTAAATGCTTATTACCAAGCAAAAGAAGCCACTCTGAAAAGGTTATCATTTAGATGCCTTGACTCCCAGATCAAAGCCTGTATGAGGCAGAGAGAATGGCAGGTCTCTGAATCCAGCTCAAAATGGGTTCCTTTGGTGGCATTTTCATCTTATTTTGCAGTCGTTAACACAAAGGTTAAATCAAGAGAAGAACCTGGGAAGGAAATCAGTGTTCCTCAGTTCCTCCATTATTGCTTTTCTTTTATGTTTGATTTGTTTTGTAGCGTACTGTTTTGATTCCTTTTTTATTTCCTTTTCCATTTTTTAAATGTTTTGTTTATTTGGTTTTAGTCATATTCTTAATCATGTTCATACTCTTACTCTGGAGATCACAATTCCACTCTTAAACATACAGTGATCAGTTTTGAATTAATACCACTTTAGCTTCAATCGTATATATGAATCTGCTTCTGGGCAACTCCATTCCCCTTTCATGTTGTTATTTTCATCACAAGTTACATCTTTGTACGTGATGTGCCCATTAACATACATCTGTAATTGCTGTTTATTCATTGGTATTTCAAGCCATAGGGGGAGGGGCGCCTGGGTGGCTCAGTTGGTTGAACGTCCAGCTTCGGCTCAGGTCATGATCTCCCAGTCTGTGAGTTCAAGCCCCGCATTGGGCTAGCTGCTGTCCGTGCAGAGCCTACTTCAGATCATCTGTCCTCCTCTCTCTTTGTCCTTCCCCCACTCGATGTCTCTTTTTCAATCTCTCTCTCAAAAATAAATAAACATTAAAAAAAAAAAACGTATGGGGAAAAATGGGTTACAAACTAAAAATATAACACTGGCTTTGTATTTACCTTGTGGTTATATTTCAATGCTCTTTATTTCTTCATATATGAAGAAATATATGAAGCCTTATGAAGCCTTCATAAGGCTTCACATTATGCCTTCTACTTCTGCATTAGCATTTCTTCTGGGGCAGATCTACAAGTTGCATATGTGAGGATATGAAGGTGTGTACCAACCAGGGAGTGTCTGAAGAAGGCACCTGGCAGTCTTTTCCCTAGAAGCCTAGATCAGAGCCAAACTCCACCAAAGGACCCCATTTTGAGCTGAATTCAGAGACCTGCCATTTTCTCTGTCTCATACAGGCTTTGACCTGGGAGTCAAGGCATCTAAATTATAGTCTTAGTTCTGTCTTAACTGCCATGTGACTTTGGACCAAGTTACTTATCTTATTGGGACTTTTTTTTCCTTCTCTGTAAAATTAGATGTTCTAGATCAGGTGGTCAAAACTTTTCTGCAAAAGACCAAATAGTATTTTATTTTATTATTTTTTTAAAGAAAAATAAAGAAAATAAAAGAAAATAAAAATTTAAAGAAATTTTTATTTAAACGTTTATTCATTTTTGATAGAGAGGGACAGAGCACGAGTGGGGGAGGGGCAGAGAGAGAGGGAGACACAGAATCTGAAGCAGGCTCCAGGCTCTGAGCTGTCGGTACAGAGCCCGACACGGGGCTCGAACCCACGGACTGTGAGATCATGACCTGAGCCAAAGTCGGATGCCCAACCAACTGAGCTACCCAGGGGCCCCTCAAATAGTATTTTAGATCCTGCAGGCGGTAAAGTCTCTATAACAAGTACTCAATTCTGCTATTGTAGTGCAAAAGCATCCATAGACAATAGGTAAATGAATGGCTGTCTTCTAATAAAACTTTATTTATGAAAACAGGAAGCAGGCCAATTTGGCCTGTGGGCTGTGGTTTGCCAACCCCTAAGAGTCCTTCTAGCTTTAAAAAATATAAAAAAGTCTGGTGCAGCCACTCTGGAAAACAGTATGGAGGTTCCTCAAAAACTAAAAGTAGAACTACCCTAGGACCCAGTCATTGCACTACTAGGCATTTATCCACGGGATACAGGTGTGCTGTTTCGAAGGGACACAGGCACCCCCATGTTTATAGCAGCACTATCAACAATAGCCAAAGGATGGGAAGAGCCCAAATGTCCATCGATGGATGAATGGATAAAGATGGGATGTATATATACATATATATATATATATATATATATATATATATATATATGCTCAATGGAGTATTACTTGGCAATCAAAAAGAATGAAATCTTGCCATTTGCAACTACGTGGATGGAACTGGAGGGTATTATGCTAAGTGAAATTAGTCAGAGAAAGACAAATATCCTATGCCTTCACTCATATGAGGACTTTAAGAACAAAAACAGATGAACATAAGGGAAGGGAAACAAAAATAATATAAAAACAGGGAGGGGGACAAAACAGAAGAGACTCATAAATATGGGGAACAAACTGAGGGTTACTGGAGGGGTTGTGGGAGGGGGGATGGGCTAAATGGGGAAGGGGCATTAAGGAATCTACTCCTGAAATCATTGTTGCACTGTATGCTAATTTGGGTGTAAATTTTAAAAAATAGAATTAAAAAAAATGTATATATAAAGAAGTCTGATGATCTGCACTGTTGTTAAGGGTATCCTTTTGTTTACTCCTTCATGCCATTCTAGAGCATTATCTCTATCTACAGTACAATTGTAAGAATCTACTAGCCCTACTTGTGTACCTGGAGACCAAGCTTATTATTATTATTTTTTTGTACTGTATTCATTCCTCCCAGCAAGGCTAGCAGGTGGATACTATTATAATCACCATTTTGGTAAAAAAGAACGAAGGTGAGAGAAAGTCCCTAACAGGTCCCAGGCCATAGCATTGCCAGTAGCAGAATGCAGGCCTGTAGGACCCCAAAACCTTTGCTAAGTTTTCTCCATCTCACATCTCCTAGGTAAAAGGTTTTTAGCACAGTCGAGAATCCAGTTTTCTTGACAGGGGGAAAAAAATCTTAAATATACCAATCTGACGATTAAGCTACACACATTCCACACAGGCCATCTTGTATTATAAGCCACAAAAGTGATCAGTTGCTGACTTAAAATGTAATCTTTCAAGTTGCAAAGCTGGCAAAAGAATATACCGATGCCCTGGAGAATCTCCCCATCTTTCCGGCAAGATATAGGAAAGAATTAGTAAACAAAATACAGTGCCAAATTAATTACAGTAGAAGTGCTTTTGATTCCTCTTCACCGGCTGCACTTGCCAGACAGACTGACGCATGTCCTCAGTGCCACTCTGCCCCCAGCACTCTGGGTGCCTCTCCAGAGCACGACACTTGGGTCCCGTGCTAGTACCAATGGAAACCGCAGCAACTACCACACACATAGTGGCTTAAAACAACACACTTCTATTATCTCACAGTTCTGGATGCCAGAAGTCCAAAATCAGTCTCACTGGGCTAACGTCAAGGTGCGAGCCAGGCTGATTCCTTCTGGAATTTCTGTGGGGAAAATCTATTCTCTTGCCTTTTTCAGCTTCCGGAAAGCTTCTGTGTTCTGTTTCACTGCCTCCTTCCTCCTGTCACTCTGACCTCTTGTTTGCATTGTGACATACTGTGCCACCAATTCGGACCCTCCTGCCTCTCTCTTACAAGGACCCTTATAAGAGATTATGTTGGACTCATCCAGACAGTCCAGGAAAATCTCCCCATCTCAAAATCCTTCTCTTCATCGCAGTTATTTTACCAGCAAGATGGGTTTAGTTGAGAATAGCAAAGGATTTGCAACTCAGAATAAGCAAGCCATAGCTTTTATAGCTATAGCTAAAGCCATAGGCAAAGTCCACAGAACAAGAAGAGGAACACTCTTATTTTTTTTTAAATGTTTATTTATTATTGAGAGACAAACAGACAGAGTGCGAGCAGGCAAGGAGCAGAGAGAGAGGGAGACACAGAATCCGAAGCAGGCTCCAGGCTCTGAGCCGTCAGCACAGAGCCCGACGCGGGGCTCGAACTCACGAACCGTGAGATCATGACCTGAGCTGAAGTCGGACACTTAACCGACTAAACCACCCAAGCACCCCAAGGAATACTCTTTCATAGAGGAAAGGGGCAAGCTGGGAAGACTGTTATAAACAAAAAGTCCGTAGGGATAAATTCAGAGCTCAAATTGTAGTGGCTTTTCATTGGCTGAGTTGTGACTGTCTCTCATTGTCTGGGCTGTTGCCAGGCAAAGAGAAAAATCTTCCTTCCTCTTGCTGGCGTTAGTAAAGTCATATCAAGTGGCAACATGCCTCTCTTCCTATTGAGGTCCTCGGTAAGCTTCTTCTGTTGAGGGTCTGTACTCGATGGCAAGTGGTAGTGCCTGAGGGCTCCCCCTTGTGGTCTCCTGACTCTATTTTAAGCGAGGTTTCCCTTTATTAATTTTCATAGCCATATAAGGTAACATTCATAGGTTCCTGGGATTAGGAGAGGGGCGTCTTTGGGGAGCCGTTATTCAGCCTACCACAGGTCCCACTCCTCCACTTCCTCTCTCACAGATGAATCATACTCCCACCAGTCGGTTGTATTTGTTTCCAGCTCTGTTTTTGTACTTGTTCTTGCAACTCCCTAATTTAACTTAAATATAATGAAACCAATGAATTCTGGGGGGCAAAAAGAAAGAGTTGCAATATCTATGGAACAAGTTAAATAAGCTAAGGCAAGTCGTTTTAAAAATGTGGTCAAATTCGGTATGGCCGGGAAATCTGTGAAAATTTGAGGGAAAAAATGTCAGATCCAAAACAATTAAACAATATGTAATAGGGATGATTTGTGTAAGAAAGACGAAGCAGAACACGTTTTGGTTTTGTTTTGTTTGTTTGTTTTTTTTGAAAGGTAAGCGTACTCATTTTAATTTCCTTTTAAGAAAATATTTATGGGGGCGCCTGGGTGGCTCAGTCGGTTGAGCGTCCGACTTCGGCTCAGGGCATGATCTCTCGGTCCGTGAGTTCGAGCCCTGCATCGGGCTCTGTGCTGATAGCTCAGGGCCTAGAGCCTGTTTCAGATTCTGTGTCTCCCTCTTTCTGACCCTCCCCTGTTCATGCTCTCTCTCTGTCTCAAAAATAAATAAACGTTTAAAAAAATTAAAAAAAAAAGAAAATATTTATATTAAGGGGCACCTGGGTGGCTCAGTCAGTTGAGAGTCTTGCAGTTCGTGAGTTCGAGTCCCACATCGGGTTCACTGCTGTCAGTCTGTCCACGCAGTCTGCTTTGGATCCTCTGTCCCCCTCTCTCTTCCCCTTCTCTGCTTTCTCTCTCTCTCTCTCTCTCTCAAAAAATAAAACATTTAAAACATTTTTTAATGTTTATTTATTTTTTTTTAAATTTTTTTTTCAACGTTTATTTATTTTTGGGACAGAGAGAGACAGAGCATGAATGGAGAAGGGGCAGAGAGAGAGGGAGACACAGAATCGGAAACAGGCTCCAGGCTCTGAGCCATCAGCCCAGAGCCCGACGCGGGGCTCGAACTCACGGACCGCAAGATCGTGACCTGGCTGAAGTCGGACGCTTAACCGACTGCGCCACCCAGGCGCCCCTGTTTATTTATTTTTTTTAAGAGAGAGCAGGAGACAGAGCTCAAGAGGGGAAGGGCAGAGAGAGAGGGAGACACAGAATCCGAAGCAGGCTCCAGGCTCCGAGCCGTCAGCCCAGAGCCCGATGCGGGGCTCGAACCCACGGACTGTGAGAACGTGACCTGAGCTGAAGTTGGACGCTTAACCCACTGAGCCACCCAGGCGCCCCAAAAATAAAACATTTTTTAAAAGACTTAAAGAAAGGAATATATTTGTATTTTAAAAACAGGACACATATACATCTGACTAAGCAATATGGCTGACACAGACCAAATCCATGCTGGTAAGCTTTTGAGAACCACGGGGTATGCCGACGTTAGCACTGGCACAGGCAGACAGAATAAGAAAAAATAGTGCTTCAGGGAGAGCAGTAGTGATCCATAGGGTAGGTAAAGACGAGGACACTGTAGCAGGAACAACTTCCTACCTAGTACTGATACGTGCAAAGTTCCAAATCTCTACCATTGGGAAACCTACTTGCACAAAAGAACTAGGCCTCGCATGAAAAAATACATTGGTCAGGGGCGCCTGGGTGGCTCAGTCGGTTAAGCATCAGGTAACAATTTCACGGTTCACGGGTTTGAGCCCCACAATGGGCTCTGTGCTGACAGCTCAGAGCCTGGAGCCTGCTTCGGGTTCTGTCTCTCTCTCTCTCTCTCTCTCTCTGACCCTCCCCCGCTCATGCTCTGTCTCTCTCTTTCAAAATTAAATAAGCATTAAAAAAATTTTTTTTTAATTGTTAAAAAACTTGGTCAACAAGGTGATTTTAGATGATTTTATTAAAAGTGTAAAGCAGTATATTTAAATTATATTCCCACTTTAACCAAATTTTTAGGTTAACTACCCAATCTCTTTCCAGTCTTAATTTTTAAAAAATTTTTTTAATGTTTATTTTTGAAAGAGAGAGAGAGAGAGAGATGAGTTGGGGGGGGGACAGAGATTGGGAGACAGAGGATCTGAAGCAGGCTTTGCTGACAACAGAAAGGCCGACATGGGACTCAAACCCACAAACCATGAGATCATCACCTGAGCTGAATTCAGAGACTCAGCCAACTGAGCCATCCAGGCCCCCCTCTCCAGTCTTATTAAATTTGATTCAGGGCTTCAAAGACGATATTAATCATTTAGGGTTGCAAAAATTTGGGAAGAAGTCTTAATCGAAAGAGTGGAGCTTCTGGGGCACCTGGGTGGCTCAGTTGGTTGGGCATCCGACTTCGGCTCAGGTCATGATCTCGCAGTTTGTGAGTTCGAGCCCCACATCGGGCTCTGTGCTGACAGCTTACAGCCGGGAGCCGGCTTCAGATTCTGTGTGTCCTTCTCTCTCTGCCCCTCCCCCACTTGTGCTCTGTCTCTCTCTATCAAAAATAAATAAATGTAATAAAAAAATTGAAAAAAGAAATAGTGGAGCTTAAAGTACTCCTTGGAAGTTATATAGGATCTGAATAGGTGATCAGGGGTCGAGGAAGGCACATGGGATGAAACAGTATATTCACAACTGTCAGATACAGATAAGTAGGAATGATCATTTTTTTAAAAGGTAATCTCCACACCCGACGTGGGGCTCAAACTCACAACGCTGAGATCAAGGGTCGCTCGCTCTTCTGGCTGAGCCAGCCAGGTACTCCAAGAATGCCTGAGGTAGAACCTTGATACTTCAAGTGGATCTCATTCCAGCAGCATCAGCAACACGAGGGGGCTAGACATTTGGACTGCCAGGCCTCGCCCCAGACCCACTGAGTCAGAATCTGCAATTTAACCAAATCCCCAGTTAATTTTATTTGCTTGGAACCTGTGACAAGTGCTGTTTCAGAGAGAGCAGGAATCTTCTTAAACTGCACCGAAGACTTAATATGGTACATGCAAAACAGAATGCCAACTGAGTTTATTAAGCACCTACTATGAGCCAGGCAAACTACCAAGAGCTTCGCAAAGCCTGTCTACTTAATTCTCAAATGTCCCAGTCTTATGAAATACAGGTGATCTTTATTCTCAGTAACGAAACAATCTTCTCTGCTGTCTGTGATCCCTTTGGTTGAACTTGGTATAAAGAATACATTAGTGTCTCAAAACCTCAAATAATTGCTTTTTAAAATTCAATATGTAAAATATTTTGACATAATATTTTTTGCTCTCTTTGTTCCCTACGTTGCAAACTCTCACAGCTGGGATGATCTCAGATGCCTGGATAATTTCAACCTATGAGAAGTGGGAGACAACTCAGAAGCACTCTGGTTAGAACAGGGGTAAAAAAAAATAAAAAGCAAGAAATACACACTGTTAAGTGGACTTCAAAAATGATAAATCAGATTGAGCCAAAGCTTGGAGAGTTTGGAATAGGTTTGGGGTACTCCTACAACACTGCATTCATCAGCAGTTCATGCAAAAAGAGGCTAAGCCCTGTCTTACCAGAGGAGGCATGGAGACAGTCTTTCCTTGCCTTGTCCAGACTAGGAAAGGATAAAATTGTATCTTCTTGCTTCTCCCTGAGCTCAGTGCTCAGTCCCACTGAACAGGGTAGAAGAAACCCAGGTGTGGGCACTCTCCAGAGCCATGAACATGTGCGTGCCTTGCTCACTGGGTCGGTTTTCAATGGACCTCCCGTTCCAATTAAATGCCTTTCTATAAGAAAGATTCCATGGGCCTCCACCCAGCTGTTGTCTTTATACAGTCTGGGGGTGGCAGACAGAAGGCCCCTAAAACTGTCCCAAGTGCTGAGTGGTAGGCGGACTGGTGCTCACCGCCACTGGGCTTAACCCCAGAACTAAACCTCATTGTGATGAGGATGGGAAGGCACTGGGGGGCTGGAAGGGCTGGGGTGTGAGGGGCATTCCTTTGCCTCTGACTTTCACAGAGCACACGTTGTATTCTAGAATCAGAAATCTGAGCGTGGGAAGGAGTGGGTTAGCCCTGGAGAAAGGGAAATGAGGATCATGGGTCTCTGCAAAGAGCTGGAAGTTAAAAAAATCAAGCTGTGCTTACTTACCAGCCATGATTCAATGGGGTCTTTCTTTGCCAGGTCCCAATGTCGCCTTAAAAGTATCTTGAATCTAAGGACAATTCCTATAAAGCAAGGGACCTTCCGTGTCTTTATGCTTTACCACCTGAAGCCTTGCAGGGAGTACAGTGCCTTTCTTTCTTTCTTTCTTTCTTTCTTTCTTTCTTTCTTTCTTTCTTTCTTTCTTTCAAGTAGGCTCCAGCTCCTCCCAATGCAGGGCTTGAACTCACAACCCTGAGATCAAGACGTAAGCTGAGATCAAGAGTTGGATGCTTAACCGACTGAGCCACCCAGGCGCCCCTCTAATCGGTCTTTTTAAAAATACTTACGGGGCGCCTGGGTGGCTCAGTCGGTTAAACACCTGACTCTTGGTTTCAGCTCAGGTCACGATCTCACAGTCTATGAGTTCAAGCCCTTCATCAGGCACTGACAACACAGAGCCTGCTTGGGATTTCTCTCTCCCTCTCTCTCTCTCTGCCCCTCCCCGGCTTTCTCTCTCTCTCTCAAAAATAAATATGTAAACACTAAATTTTTTCTTTTTTTAATTTTTAAAAATACTTCAAAAAGTTTGAGGTGCCTGGTTCGCTCAGTCGGAAGAGCGTGAGACTTTTGATCTCAGGGTCATGAGTTTGAGCCCCATGTTGGGTGTAGAGATTACCGAAATAAAATAAAATAAAATAAACTTAAAAATAAGGATACTTGGGGCACCTGCGTGGCTCAGTCGGTTGGGGTCTGACTTCAGCTCAGGTCATGATCTCACGGTTTATGAATTTGAGCCCCACGTGTGGCCCTGTGCTGACAGCTCAGAGCCTGGAGCTTGCTTCAGATTCTGTGTCTCCCTCTTTCTGCCTCTCCCCCACTCTCTCTCTCTTTCTTTCTCTCTCTCTGTCTCAAAAATAAATAAACATTAAAAAAATAAAATAAGAATACTTAAAAATTCTATATATGTATTAATGCTTAGTATGGTTTTTACATTATTTAAAAATTTATTTAAATGATATCATAGTATATATATTCTGAAATTTTCTGTTCAGTGACTTAATATTATGTTCAGAGATTTATACTGAGACTTGATGTAGTTTATAAATGATGTATTATATTTCATCTGTTCTAACTCTATGGTATTGTAATTGATGATCAGATCACACTGTATCTAGTCCTCTACTGAGGGGCATTTAGGAATGTTCCAGCCTCTCACCATTTCAATTTTTCACTTATGTGAATAACCTTGTATTTACTCCTTGAGCACAAGTGGGGAATATGCTCTGGGATTTATGCCTAGACATTCTGCAGTTTATCTTAGTTTGGGTTTGTTTTTTGTTTTTGTCTTTTTCTTGAAAGAATACAGATATCTGCCTAGTGCATGAATGTCTACTTGGAACAAGTAACCCTGTAAATATAAAAATGCTTCGTAAATTGTGACACATGGTATAAATAAATAGTATTATCGTTCACAACTTAGTGATCTCTGCAATCTGGCTTACTGGAGATCGTATATTTAGGGGACTAAGAGCTTTCTTCCCCTCTTAAATTACTTATAAAATAAGATTGAAACATGAAAATTACATGATAGGTGGTTTAACCCAAAAAGTTCTTAGGATATGGACACCTACTGTTGGAGAAGTGGAAGTAGGCATGGGAGGACATTTGGGGGATGTTTGTTAGGGATCAATACTTATAAAAGGGTTGGGGGAGGAGCAGGATTGGGCAGAGGTTGAACTGTGATATACGGCCCCAAGCTTTTAGCCTGGTGGGGAGCCCTGAAGCGCATATTCCCCATCAGTGTCCTGCCTCAGGCTGGAAGGACTGGGTCTCTATACTCCTGCCTTACCAGGCACCAGAGAAAGGTGCAAGCTCAGGTGACGTGGCTGTCTGTAGTTGTGACAGCTCTGAAGAAAAGGACAGCTACAGGCTATCCATGAACCCCTCTTCCTGCAGCTGGGCTGCACCTCAGGCCTTCTTTGAAGGGAGATCCTGGGCTGGCGTCTCCATGTCCTTCATCTCCTTATGCTGCTTGAACCCATTCTTTATGGGCATTGAAAAAGCAGCTTCCCCAGGATTCCAGCGGCCTCTCTGTTTGAGGTACACTTTTTGAGAAACAAATTCTGCCTCCATCTCTACAATTGGTCTGGGGCAACAATTGACCTACATCATTTTCCTCCTACACTGTCCGTTGTAGATCCCCCTCACCCTCGGTTACCAGCTCTTCTGGCCTTGGAGTCTTACCTGGGGGCTTGACCTGGACTGCCATCAATGAGGGGCCTGAGCCCTGGTCACCATTTCCTTCTCTGGCCAGGCTCCTGTACTTGTCAATTTACAGTCATGATCGGGCACGAATTTCTCCCTGCCCCGTTGCATAATAATAGCCTTACCTGTTCCTGATGATCAGGGTCAATTACCCCTGCCACAATGGTGACTTCTCTTCTTGCCTGCTGGCCCCTGGACACAAGAAGCCCAAGGTGTTTGGGCAATGGCTGTAGCTTATGATTCAATGCGCTCTTGCTGGGTCCCCTGGAAAAAGTGAATCCTCTTTGGGGCTGAGGTCCTCGAAGCCTGCAAAGCCCAGCAATGTGGGGACAGGAAACACAAAGTCCCTCAGAAGTGGGTCATTGAGAATGATGGTAAGTGAGGCCATCTGGACTTATTTACACTTCCTATTGGGAATACAAAGCTACCTAAAGACTTTGGTTCAAGGCACATGATGTGCTCTGGAAGATGCATCCTCACAGAGTAATGTCTCTAGCTGGCACTTCAGCTCTGTCTTCAACACGCTGCTCCAGCCCCATCAGGCTGGCGGCGTCTGGGTGATACGGTCAGCGGATCCCACGGTCACGGCCCATTTCCGCCCCACCTTTCTGGTGAAGTTAGTTCCCCTGTCTGACCCAACGTGGGATCTGGTACTGGTGGGTCAAACACTCTGTAAGCCCTCAGATAGTGGTGCTGGATGAGGAAAGGAAAGCTCGTACCGGAAATGTGTCCTGTGGGAACAAACTGTTGACCTTTCCAAAAATGGAAGGGGCCCAACGTGGCCAACTTGCCCCCACTTGGCCAGTTGGCCTCATTGAGGAGTAAGGGGCTCAATATTGGTCTCTGTTGCAGGCAAATTGGACGTCGGACAGTGGCAGTAGCTACATCAGTCTTGGAAGTGCAGTTAGTCCTTGCTTTGCATGGTTCCAATACGCACAAAACTTCAGTTACCATGATTTAGTTAAATAACACCGGTCCCCCAACAACACGGTTCAAATATCTGTTACAACACTGTATTAACTGTACAAACTGTGCAGAGCGCAAACCCCAATGTTAGCTCTGCAGGCCAACGATCACTATGTAAATAGAAGATGCATGTCGTGATCGGTGCTGATCACGTCACTTCTTTCAAAGTCAGGTGGTGACCGGTCACTGCCCACCTTTGTTCAGTTCACACACAGGCGGGCAGCCAAGCATCTAGTTGTGTTACCTGGTTCCCAGCGAAGCTACCCATGTGATGGTTGACTACGATGGATACTCGAAAAAGGGAATTGGCCAAAGAGATGAAAGCATGGCAATGCATCCCCACAGTGATAAGGCTGGAAGTGAAATTCGAGTCAAACGAATTATAGAAGAAACAGCTGACTCTGGGAACACGCCCCCAGCTGCCCTTTGGGAGCCTCTAGATGCACAGCAGAGGAACTTAGTGAAGGCCAAAGGTAGCGACGGAACTGAGAACGAGGTGGCAGCAAGAGAGTGGAGGTGTCCCAGAGGAAGCGGACCTGGCAGAAACTTCACGCGGAAGCGGCTCTTTGAAAATTCTCATGACATTCCCGTTCAATTTCGTGGAAAGTGCAAAGCATAAAATGTCGGAAACTGATCCAGACTTAGAAAGGAATACAACAGTTCTCCACAGAGGCATAAAAGAGATGCTCGTTCCATATAGAAAAGTATACAAGATGGTAAACATTGTCCAAACTCTTGTTGCTAAGTTTACTTATACAGGAATAAACCACTAATTTCCAGACTTTCTCATGTTTTCAGTCATAGTTGACTAACAGAATATTAGTCGTACTATTTTTTTTTGTTTCCCTATACATGTATAACCAACAGTAAAACGGTTTTTAATATTTTGACAAAACGTTTTTAAAGTCGCAGAATGATCATCATTTTTCCCCCACTGATTTTTTTAAAATGTTTATTTTTGACAGAAGAGAGAGAAAGCACATGTGCGCGTGTGTGCGCGTGTGCACACGCACGCACCTGTGTGCACATGCATGCACATGCACGGTTGGGGAGGGGCAGAGAGAGGGAGACACGGGATCTGAAGTGGGCTCTGTGCTGATAGCAGAGAGCCCCATGCAGGGCTCAAACTCACAAACCATGAGATCATGACCTGAGCTGAGGTCAGGGGCTTAACCGCCTGAGCCCCCCGGGGCGCCCCTTCCCCATTGATTATTAACACTGCACGGTTTCAGGGTGCCTGGTCATTTTCACCATCCCGCACTACTGTGCAAGGCAAGAACTGCCTTTATGTGCCCTTGGAAATATTCTCAGCCTCCATCTCTGTCACGGTGGCCTCTCCATTCATGTGCCCATCATGCCAGTTCTCGGGTGGCCAACGGCCTAGGAAGTTCAGACGGTGAGATGTGAAAATCTTTGGGGACATCTACCAAGATGTCTCCATTCCATCTGTTAGGACTAAAGGTTTTTCTAACCTAGTCCCCTCTCTTGACATGGGCCTGCTTTAATTTTTTATGAAGTCCAGTCTCTTAGCTGGAAGAGTCCAAAATGTTTTCTTCTCCCACCATTGCAGGTCTGAAGGTGCATCTGTGAATATCCAGTGAGAGCCTTCTGGCGTTCACGCCTGGATTTCATACATGGTTTTCACCCTCAGCTGCTCCTTAAGTTTCTGTAGCCATCCGTGGGACTTAGCCATAGCCACCCAATCCAATTATCCTTATATCTACCTTTTCCTTCCAAGTTTCAAATACCTGATACATTGCACCCCCTAGTGCATTGGCTTCTCCTGGTACTCGTGCCCAAATCACCCCCCACCCCCCAGCCCCCCGCCCTGGGAGATGTAACAATTGAATGGCCGCCGGTGCTAGCAGCATCTGGACTCTACTTACCATCAGCGATGGGGGCCTCACGGCCAGCCTGGTGGTGTGTGATCCACTTTCAAACCCTCACTTTGTCGCCTGCTTTCTGGGACCACGCCCAGCACCGATGGCCGCAGGTTAGAGTCTCTGGAAGTCTGGGGTGCAAGATGGTTGTCAGAGATGAACACCCGTAAAAGGATGTGAGAGGAAGCAGGACTGCTTTGGGGAAGAAGTTAACTGTTACATCCACCCAACAAAGGCTTCAGCAACCCAACAGGACAATCTGGAGCAAGCATTTATTGTCATGCTTTCCCCAGTTAGGTCGAAACAGTTAGGCTTTAATACCCCCCACTTTCCTCAGCCACTGGACTCAGGCTTTCCTGGGAAGGGCATGACCTTGCACGAGGCCGTTTAGGCAGCTGAGACCCACCAAGAAGGAGCTGACGGCCGGGCTGTTTGCTGACTGCACTCCCCCGCCCCCCCCCCCCCCCCCCAGCCAGACAGCACATACCTCCTTGAAGGGGGATCTGGGCGGCACCCCTCTGTGTCTACCAGATCACGGGAGTTGCCTTCCTCACTCCGATTCTGCCTCATATAAGGCATTGACAACGTTCATTCTAGTTGTGACTTGATTGTAGAATACCACAAAACTGGAGTACAAGTCTGACAGTGTAAATCTCATCCTGAGAATGAAAAAAAAAAAGAGTCATTTATTCACCTGTTTTGGACAAAAAGCCACTCTATGTGATTTCTCTATTCCGACATGGATATTTACAAAGGAAATAGTCATTGATGTTTCCCTCTTTTTGGTCTCCTAGAAAAAAAAAACCTTGAAAAAGTTTTCCTCGGAAAAGCAGAGTCATCTAGCAGACCCTGTGGCTAATGTACAATTAAACCGTACAAAATTAAACACATTTCACATGACTGTCACGGGTTCCCTCTGAAGAGCTGAATCACATATACGAAAGCAAACTCCCCCTAGAAGAATGACAGAAACATGGAAACCGGGAGGCGGCCTCGTGCTAAAGACCCAGCAGGGAGGGAGCTTGGAGGTTAGCCACGACCTAAATTCCTACGGTGCTGAAATACTACCATTTTAGTCGACCCACAAGTGTTTACTTGGCATCTCCATTGTTGCCTCTGACGTTGCACGGGGTCCGGAGGGGAAGCTGAGGGCCAGCGGGACTGACCGACTCCCCCAGGGTCACGCTGCGGCCCAAACCCTGACTGAAACCCAGGCCTCCTGACTCGAAGAACAGTGCTGGCTACTCTCTTCCTGGTGCTTGTTCTCCAGCGGGGAATGTTATCCATACAGATAGAACACAACAAAGTCAGAGCTATATTGTTGTTGTTCCCCCCCCCCCTTTTTTTTTAAGTTTATTTATTTTGAGAGAGAGAGAGCAGGGGAAAGGCAGAGCGGGGGTGGGGTGGGCGGAGAGAATCCCAAGCAGGCTCTGTGCTGTCAACACAGAACCCGACATGGGGCTTCATCTCACAAACCCTGAGATCATGCCGTGAATGGAAATCAGACGCTTAACTGACCGAGCCACCCCGGTGCCCTATATGTTGTTTCCTTTTATAAGGCTGCTCCTTTCTTGAGGTCCCCTCAGTAGATGCTGTCAGTGTGCCCTGACACTGGGTGTGCTTTCTGCCACCAGCCACCCCATCTCTGCCGTAGCCTGCTTTACCTGTGCTGCAGAAAGCCGGATCTCCCTAGCGATTATCCCCCTCCACAACCTATAGTCCGTAATGGACCACAGGCAGAAATGGGGGTATGAATGTTCCCATCCCTGTCCTTGGGTGGGACAACTCTTGAGGTGTGAGCTACCCCTCCCCAAGTCACCTCGGCTTGGTGTCACAGCCTTACTTGGTCCTCTTTTCTTCCCTGCCCCACTTCCTTATTCCCCTAATGGTTTTTCCTGGGAACACTCCCTAATACATCATTTTCCTATGAATATTCCTTGTCCCAAAATCTGTGTCCAGGGAATAGAAGTGAAAAACCACTGACTCTGAAATAATAATATTATTATTATTGTGTCGATACTTATTAATACAAGAATATAATCTATTATTGTCATTATTCTTGATTTTAGACATGTTATTGAGTCTCTTGTCTAAATTTCCTTCTGTGTAAACATGGAAAATTCTCTCTCTCTCTCTCTCTCTCTCTTTCTCGGATATCAACTGCTTATTTTAATGTGGGTGTGGGTTGGGGGCTTGGCAGTCAATTAGAGAGAAGCAGGCCAGGTCAGTGCTTTGGTGAGCACCGAGGCTTCAGCCAAATAACTTGCTGACGTGTCTATCACTAATGCCTGTGACTACAGGGTGAAAAAAGTGTTGTCCAAAGCTGACTGATCAGTGGGGCAAGAGAAATGGTATTTTTCAGTATCTCTCATGGGACGAGACCTCTGAAGGATTTTGTAAGCATTTGTTGGCAAACTGGAAAACACAACCGGGTAACTCCCAGAGGGGACAGGAGCTTTTTAGGGGACACAGTGGAAAGTAGAAGCCCAAGGGGAGGGAAGGGAACGGACCCAAGCTGGAGTAGCAAGCTGGATGGGGGAGGGGAAAGGGGGCAGTAAGGGCCTGGGAGCCAATGAAGATTCCACAGAGGGATGGGAGGGGGAGAGGAAGGCCTGGGGGCATTACCAGAACAGGTGAAGTCTCCAGGGGACATAAAACAAATAAACACCCAAGGAAGAGAAGCCTTCCAAAACGTTTGTAATCCCTTACTAACCGCCAGGCAATATGGTGGGTGACTTTCAGAGACTCGTGGCTAAAAAACTCAAACACACTCTATTTGTGTAGGAAAAGCCTGCACTGGCCAGCCACAGTGACTAAATCTCCACAATTAATCAAATCATTTGATGAAGGCAAGATTTCTTAATCAGGATCCAAGGCCCAAGGACCTTGAATTCAGGGGGTCCGTGAACTTGGATGAAGAAAAAAATTATATCTTTATCTGCATTCTCACCTAACTGAAATTTTAATTATGAATGTAGTCAACACACCTTTGCACCACCTAAGACTTCGTCACCAGTAGAAATCATAGGTATTTTTGCATGACGTTACCGTCGCTATGAATATTTCGAGATATCATTGATGCTCAGGATATTTTCAAATTAAGAAAACTATTAGATATGCCTCTAGGTCTTGTTTTCTGATATATCAATAAAGAAGAACACGTTACTATTTCACATTTCAAAACATATTTTGAGGGGCGCCTGGGTGGCTCAGTCGGTTAAGCGTCCGACTTTGGCTCAGGTCATGATCTCACGGTCCGTGGGTTTGAGCCCCGCGTCGGGCTCTGTGCTGACAGCTCAGAGCCTGGAGCCTGTTTCAGATTCTGTGTCTCCCTCTCTCTCTGCCCCTCCCCTGTTCATGCTCTGTCGCTCTCTGTCTCAAAAATAAATAAACGTTAAAAAAAATTAAAAAAAAACATATTTTGAGAGCAGTATTTCAATACAGTGGTTTCCTTTGTATTTCATTTTATGCATTTCAAACCACTTTCTGACAAGAGGCCCATGGAAGAACAGAATAATCATAATGAAGGCATTGAAAGTCACATATAAAAGCTCATGTGAGTAATTGTCACTGGTGTCCTTTAACACACATCAGAAGAGCTTCATCCCCCCCAGGAAAGAAAGGGTGCTGCAGAAAAGGTGAATACTGATGAGGCAAAAAGAAGAGGAGGATCTGCTTCAGAGGACAGAGCTGGGTGTTGGCACCATACCTGGGGAATCTTCAGCACCCCGGAAGGTCATGCTTCCAAAAAGAGAAAGCCGGAGGATCTGTTACCACACAACAAACAAACGAAGATAAAACAACCTTCTCTGCAAGGTGATGTGGATTGAAGGATGAGTCAGCTGAGACATGGGTGTTTGTTAAAAATACAGATTTTCAGGCCTTGGGTTGAGCATGGGAATCTGTATTTTTAAGAAGCACCCCAGGCGGTGTGGCGCTAAAACCCAAGCAGGGAGTCTTGACTATATAAGAATGTTGGGATGGAAGAATATGCTGTAGCTTTCCAGGGAGTGACTCGGCTATCCTTGACATGCTAATTTGTACCTGAATTCCCGAGAAATGGAGATTGCATCCCTGTGTATCATAATCCAGCCCCCTACTGGAGCAGGTGGACCTTCTTCCTCCAGGAATTTTAAATCCTGTGTCATTCATGAACGTATGGCCCCATATTTTTCAAAGCACCAGATCGGGGCTTTCCTTGGCCTAAATGAATCTTTTTAAGTAGGTCCGAACTCTAACTACACTTCCCATCTCAGTTTTAGAGGACTGGGATATTTACTTATTAACAAATACTTATTATGCAAATCATAATGTTCTAACCTCAGTGTAACTGAATGCAGTTTGGGATTTGGGGGGGGGAGTTCTGAGGAGTAAATCCACAGTATGTTTCAAAGAGAGATTTAAATTGCTAATTTCCTAGCGTCGGAATGTGAGTAAGGATTGTCACAGACTTAGCATGCAAACCACGTATTTAACATTCCTGTGTAGTAACGGTCTCTTAAGTTGTGTTTTGGTTTGAGAAACAGCAAGAATAAATATAGCACGAGGGGGAAACTTTGTTGTTTATTTTTAAGGGGATAAAATTTATGAGGAGCTTTTGCTCACCAGAAAAGAGCTTTCTCTTTAGTCTCCCACATGATTTTATACCTCTAATCACATTGGAAAGAACTTGTTTCCCAATGCTCTCGGAGTTCTGCATTTCGCTTCCCAGAACAAGGAAGTGAAGGGCTATGAAACACACACACACACACACACACAGACACACACACACACAGACACACACACACACACACACACACACACACACTAGAAATGTGAAGAACAAGCATATCACCAGACAATATATGTGATTTGAAACAAAGACATAATTATTTGCCTGCGACTCGGAAAGTTGTGCTGGGGGTGCCGTGAGGGACTGGAACTGGGTCTCTCCTTTCCCAACCCCCCTGGTAATCTTAACCACTTCCTCCACATTCATTCTCTTTTGAGTAGCCAACACATGGCATTTGGACTGCAGCAAAACCTCATTGTGACATTTCAATGGCATAATTAGTGACAATTCAGTCAATGTGTGTTGGGCACCTTCCACATATACCAGGATCTGGTCTCAGCCTTGTTTGTACATCGGCTCATTGACTCTTCATAATAACTCCATTAGGTGGGTTTTATCATCCACATTTTACAAGTGGCTGGCATAGAGTAAGCACTCATTGAATAGTACTTAGTGTTTTAAATCGTTATTATTATTTTTATGAATAACTTCCATATGAGGCAATCAGGACACTTTCAGACTCTTACTTGAGCCTGGAAAACAGGTTCGGTTTTGGTGGCTGGAGACAGGGAGGAGGCAGAGGGTAGTTCAGTATAAACCCAAGGCTGAAGGAAGGAAACTGTAAGGAATACATGAAAAATGAGGGGTAAATTTGCTTGTTTGTGTTGAGTTTGTAGAGAGGCATGTTTGGAGCCGTGCCTGGAAAGATAACTGCGGGTCTCATTTTGGAGCCTTGCTTGGCCAGAGAGTTTGGACATAAATTTAAAGGCAGTGGAAACTCACTGAAGGTTTCTGACGGGGAAGATGTTCTGGACTATGCAAGAAGGGCTGGGCACAGGGCAGGAAGCAAGAACAGAGAGGAATGCATTAGAGAGTTACTGTGGTATTCCAGGTCTAAGGTGATAAAGTCGGAGCCTGAACCAGGATAGTGTCCGTAAGAACGGAAGGAAAGGATGTGTGAGAGAGAAATTATGCAAGAGGGCTTGTTAGGACTTGGAGCCAGGAGAAAATGATGGGGAAGGTGGAGAAATCAAAGATCACAATCAAGGTCTTAATCTTGAAAAAATTATGGTATCGTTTCCAGATAGAGGAGATGGTGTTCAGATAGAAACGGGTAGGTCTGACTTTGAACACACTGATTTTGATTAGAGGATAATATCTAGGTAAAACTGTCTGCTAAGCAGTCAGAAACTCTAGTAGAGTGGAAAGAAATGGAGACGGGAGGAGTCCATTCTTTGGAAAGACTCATCTTTTGTGGGTAGAGGAGGAAGGGAGCCATTGAAGGAGAGGGAGAACAGTGTTGACATGTAAGGAGGAAAAGTGACAGAGTAAGCAAGTGTCAGATAAGCCAAGGGAGGAGGAGGATTCAAGCCAGGGGGTGGGGGAGGTGGCCAAAAAGCAAGAGGGCAATGGTGGCCACTAGACATTTTTGGGAGCCACTCACCTTCTCCTGACCTTCCTTTGTCTGAAAGACACATGAAAAGGTTATAGGGGCTTAGGAGAAAGAGGGTAGCTCTGTACAGATTCTAGGTCTTGCATTGATTTACAGCCCCACAAATAAACCTCACTTGTGGTCAGTAGTGCCATCTGTGAATATGGAAAGCCTATCATTTTATTTTTCCAGTCATTGTCAACATCATCTAGAACCATCAGTGTGCTTTGGCTGCAAATACAGAAATGCAGACTCGGGGCGCCTGGGTGGCTCAGCCTGTTAAATGTCCGACTTCGGCTCAGGTCATGATCTTATGGTTTGTGAGTTCGAGCCCCGCGTCGGGCTCTGTGCTGACAGTCCAGAGACTGGAGCCTGCTTCAGATTCTGTGTCTCCCTCTCTCTCTCTCTCTCTCTCTGCCCCTCCCCTGCTTGCCCTCTGTCTCTCCCTCTTTCTCTCAGTGAATCGGAAGCCCTAAGGTAGAGTAGCTGTCACCATTGGTTGATTAGAGGCTCAAAAAATTTTTTTTAAATTAATTAATTAAGGAACGAAGTATTTCCCATTTCTCCTCTCTGCTGTCCCCAGTGGAAGCTTCTTCCTCAGAGAAGTAACAAGATGGCTGCCGCAGTTCCAGATAACACAGCAGAAGTATCGCTATTTGGAGGAAAAAGAGAGACCACCTCTTCCTGTAGCTTTCTTGGAGGAGGCAGGAAACTTTGCCAAAGCCTCCCAGCCGACTTCCCCTCATGCCTCATTGGCCAGAATTAGGTCACATGCAAATGTCTGACACAGTTCTTGTAAGAGTAATGACATTACCTTTAGAGGAATCAGACTCATTCCTGACAATTTCCTCTGAAATACTTGGCTATGCAGATGAGTCCCTGGGCAAAACTGAAATTCTGTTAGAAAGGAAGGAGGGGGAATGGACCCTGAGGGGCCAACTTTTAAATGGAGGCTATATTATCAGTCTTTAGGATTATGAAGAAATGTTTGCTTAGGATCCCTATCTGAAAGGGCCTTTTAATCTGGTTGGTGGTAGACACTCCAAAAAATGACAGCAGAGTTTTTAGCACAGTTTGGATACATAGTAGGCGCGTATGAATTTGCTGGATGAATGAATACGTACCAGTACACCCTAAATGCTAAATGAATAACACAACCATGCACAGAGATTCAGATGTATTGAACCAGTTCTAGTGCAAAGATTTATCAAGTATAGTGAAGTTCTATTAGAATACAGATACCCAAGTCACAACCCCTAGAATTCTAATTCAGGTTTTTTCATGGCCCCAGTTACCTGCATTTTTAAACAAGAAGCCTAGGGGGTTCTAGTACAAGCTCCATGAGAGTTAGGGAGGGTGGCTCTAAGGGTGTGGTTGGAGTAGGTAGGTAAAATTTTGTTTAAAGCCATCTAATGAGTCATCAAATTAAAGAACTGGTGATTTACCTTCTGATATTTGTAAAATGGTTGCTAGGATCCACAAAATAGTGTTTTAGAGTTCTTATCAAAGAACCGTAAGTACAAAGGGAACTTACTGTGCAACTTTTCCCTTCTGGGCTTAATTAAGCTGATCAACTGCTGAGGAAAAGGTGAATCAAACAGTGTTTCCAAATTCCAAAGTCGAAGGTATTTGTTTTATTTGAGAATACAATCACATACAATGATCAGGCTGCTGTTTTATAATGGATTGAAAACATTTGCTCATTCTTATTCTTCCCCAGCACCAGTACCCCCTGCCCCAATTTCTTTATAATTTATTGTACTCAGAAACTTGTAGGTGTAGGGTGAGACTATTCCTTCCCTCTGAATTGCAAAATTTACATTTATACGGGAAGAAAACCTTAATTTGCCACAGCTCTTATTTAACTGTCTGAAGAAATAGGGTCTAAATTCCAACCAGCAGGTACACGCGTGCTTGCTTTCATGTTGCCAATGTCATTTTCATTTATATCTGGTTAGTTTTTACTTCCCTTTTCTAATTCACCCTTTTATTTCTGCATTGTACTCACTCCCTTTGCTGGGGTGTGTGCGTGTGCGTGTGTGTGTGTGTGTGTGTGTGTGTGTGCGTGTGTGTGTGTATTTTATTTTCTCAGTGAATGCACTGGTACTGATATACCATTTGGATTGGATGTTTGTAAAGCCTGGTTGGAGAATGTATGTAATAATCATAACTTTAATTATATAGCAAGCATGATTTCAAAGCACTGTGACTTCCATTATCTCAAACTTCAAAACTTATGGGGTGCTAATATGCATATCATTTAGCAGGTTAGGAATTTGATATTTTTTCCAGGATCATAGAGTTAATAAATAGGGCAGCCGGGGGGGGGGGGGGAATTATAAGCCATGGTGGATTTGGTAGTGTCATATAAACTGGATTTAATTTTATAGGATTATTTTTTTAAAACCTAAAAGATAGATCATCTCATCTGCTTTCATACAATAGTAGCTACAGCTGGATGCTCTGTAAGTAAATTGATATGGTTAGGGTGTTATTAATGTCAAGGATTGTTGTAGTGCAATCTGGATGCTTAATGTGAATTTAACCTCTAACAGTGAAGGCTAGGGGCCCCTGGGTGGCTCAGTCAGTTGAGTGTCTGACTTTGGCTCAGGGGAGCCCCACATGGGCTCACTGCTGTCAGTGCAGAGCCTACTTCAGAACCTCTGTCCCCCTCTCTCTCTGCCCCTTCCCCACCTGTGCTCTCTCTCTCTCAAAAATAAATAATTAAAAAACATTTTTTTAAAAAGTGAAGGCTATGGGGCGCCTGGGTGGCTCAGTCGGTTGGGCGTCCGACTTCGGCTCAGGTCCTGATCTCGTGGTCTGTGAGTTCAAGCCCCGCGTCGGGCTCTGTGCTGACAGCTCAGAGCCTGGAGCCTGTTTCAGATTCTGTGTCTCCCTCTCTCTCTGACCTTCCCCCATTCATGCTCTCTCTCTCTGTCTCAATAATGAATAAACGTTAAAAAAAAAATTAAAAAAAAAAGTGAAGGCTATGGGGTGCCTGGATGGTTCAGTCGGTTAAGCATCCGACTTTGGCTCAGGTCATGATCTCATGGTTCATGGGTTAGAGCCCCGCATCGGGCTCTGTGGTGACACCTCAGAACCTGGAGCCTGCTTCGGGTTCTATGTCTCTCTCTCTCTGTCTTCCCTCCCCTGCTCACATTCTGTCCTCTCTCTCAAAAATAAATAAATATTAAAAAAAAACAATTAAAAGTGAAGGCTAAAAAGTTTTATGAGTGTACGTGTCTGTATGTGTTCATGTGTGTTAACAGAAAATAGGTTATGATCATTCACAAGGTTCTTTAGATACTGCTTGTGTTCAGTTTCTGCAGCAGTTTTTAAATTTATTTAATTTATTTAATTTTTTCCTGGAGGCTCAGGACTCTGTTCCAGTTTCTGAGCAGAGATATGAGGCCCTCTAGCTCACCATGCTGAGATTCATGATCATCACCCTGTGCCTAACACACCAGCTACTATTCTGGGAACTTGGCTAACTGCCTTTTTGAGACTCAATTCCCTTTCTTGTGTTCTAGTTTTATTCATAAATGATAATGATCATTATAGCTAGCATTTTGTGGGGACTCAATGGGCACCAGGTGCTTGCATAAGTGCATGATCTCATTTAATCCTCCTAATAAGCCTATTGCAAGGGTTATGGATGAAAAAACTGAGATTCAGGTACAGTAGCAAGTGACAGAACCAGGGCCACCCTTAACGGGTGCATTGAGTCCCTGCCCAATACCCAGTCTGTCTAAGATCATGCTTTACAATGCCCCTTCCCTTTACCCAGCTCACTCCTGATGTTCACAAAACTCTCGTGGTCCCCAGAGAATCAGTTATGCCAAGAGTATTTTGCGAGATGTTAATTTGTGTTAAATACACTTTCCGTCCTCCACAAATAAAGTGATGTGATGATATTAATCATAAGTCAAGATAATGCCTAGATTCTAGGCAAGCAATACACTCCTGGGGGTGTACCTAGGAGCCCTGGAAAGAAAGTGTTGTTTACAATTGTTGGAGCCCCCCAAGTTAAACCTACACCATTCAATGGGCACAGGTTGACAGTTCCACTAATGTGGTCACCCACCAGCTGTTAAGTCCTAGAGTTCTCATGTCACTTGGAATACTTGAGTCTAGTCTTGTTTGAGGAGCTGCCTGGGGGCAGTCAGACTAAAATTGTCCGTTTGTCCGTGTCACCAGGCAGGTGGCATTCATCCACCCCTTGGAATGACTGTGCAATGACTATACAGATGGGGCTCGGGAAGACATCCAGGAGTGTTGACAGGTGCTTTGTGTAGGACATGCAGGAGCTGGGACCATTCCTTGCTATTTCAGATAAACATGGCGGTAAGGTTAAGGGGAAGAGGATCAAACCTCCAATTGTTCTCAGAGCCAACAGGCTGAGAAAAGCAGTGAATGAAATGGAAAGTGCTAGGAAAGTTTAGGAGAATCACGATAAGATGTTCTCCTTTCTGAGGAAGGCTCTGGGGATGATCTAAAGGACAAAGATTCTCAAGGTCCTTCCTCCTCCATACCTGCTAAGGTCTAGGGTGTTACTGGCCCAGGGTCTGGGTTATTCTCCCTCCTCCAACACAAAATCCAAGTGTCCCATTCCAGCAGCTCCCCCTTCACCTTTCCCCAGTCATTCTCTGTGCTCACTTGGACCTTTCATCTGGAAGAAACTTGCAAGAAAGATAAGGAATTTTTATAAACTTACCGTGATTTATTATGTCCCCACTCTGGCCCCCAACAGGCCACTCTAGGGAGACTTGATGAATAGTGTGTTCAGCCAAGTGTTCGTTATCCTTATGATCTCTGTAACTGTTCTTTGACTGGGGTGGGGGCAGGGGCTTCTGCTCACCCAGGACACGTATCAGTACCAGTCATTATAAAGGGAGGAGCTGAGGCTGATTGCCAGAATGGTGAGGAAGTGCCTCCGCCTGGAGGAGAGTTAGCAGCCCAGCAACCCTGGCCCCAGCTAGTCTTTGAGACCGCATGACTTGCAACCGCCTCCCCAGTTCTTCCTTGGCAACAGGCTATAAAGCAGAGAACCATTTATTGCTCAGCAGACATTCGATGTAGCCTACAACTGATTCCCAGGGACCATACAGCTTGGCTTACTATCTATTTTCAGGGACTTCTTGCAAAATCCATAAATCAGCCCATGAGATCCTCATCCTTCCTCTTCCAGAAAGTTGTGTCTGCGATGTAGTCCGTAGTCCCTGTCACAGAACTATCGAGAGCTGGGAACTATCTGAGATTGAACACTACAAGTTAGCCTGGCCTGTCAGAGCTTCGTGGATGCTAGTCGCAGACACAAGACCCCTGGGTCAGAAACAGAGGTCTTTGACTCACAGTACAGTACGTGGTGGGGGCTTCAGTGTATTTCTATCCATTCCTCCACCCCGATGCCCACAACGGGGACATAGATGGATGCGGGGACACATAGTTGATTTCATTACAGGCGTGTAACCCTGAGCTTAGGGAACCCAGATCTTTCATACGGTACAGTATGTGTGGCTGTCCAGCACTTCAGAAGGAGACGCTGTGTGCTATACAAACATCCTGAAAAAGATAGTCTGGGGAAATTAGTGCTTCTACTAACAAGACGTGCAGAGATGTGAGAGACCCATGAAGAATTCTTTCCCTACAGGGGTCACATAAATACATTTAATAAAATAGTGAGGGCTGAGATAAAAGTATTGAAAAGGCACTTGAAATCAGTGTTCATTATGTCTGTTAATTTGTTTTAACACACTTTCCCTTCAGTAAACCCATTGTATTATTAACTGTTTGGAAAGATGTTATGTTTGTAAATTGAGGAATTAGATGTAACAATAAATGAGGGACTGAAGAGAACATGTTTATGATTATTATCAGGGTTTTTTTTGGCATGTTTTTTCCTTTTTTAAAAAAACTGATTGGTTCATTATAACTACTGGATGCTAACTTCCTGTGCTATTACTTCTAGGCTATTAGTGTAAGTAAGAGGAAAATTAAATTGATTTGGTCTGAAGCCAGCCACTTCCTAGTACAGAATAGTACTTGTTCAAAATCTTGCCCACTGTGTTATTTAAAGCTGGAATCAGCAAATTAGAAAGTAATAATAAAGGGAACAAAATCTTGAAATACAGATGAAAGGACCAAATTGCTTTTTTTAAAGTTTATTTATTTATTTTTGCGGGGGGCAGAGAGAGAGAGAGAGAGAGAGAGAGAGAGAGAAAGAGAGAGAGAATCCCAAGCAGGCTCCGTGCTGTCAGTGCAGAACTGATGCAGGCCTCGATCTCACAAATCACGAGATCATGACCTGAGCCAAAATCAAGAGTCGGTGCCCTAGGACAGAACTGCTTTTTAAAAAATATATTTTAGGGGTGCCCGGGTGGCTCAGTCGGTTAAGCATCCGACTTCAGCTTAGGTCATGATCTTGCAGTTCATGGGTTCGAGCCGTGTGTTGGGCTCTGTGCTGACAGCTAGCTCACAGCCTGGAGCCTGTCTTTGGATTCTGTGTCTCCCCCTCTCTCTCTGTCCCTCCCTTGCTTTCTCTTTCTCTCTCTCTCTTAAAAATAAATAAAACATTAAAAAAAATTTTTTAAATATATTTTATCTTCCTACTTCTATGAATATTTGCTGCTCCCAAGAACGTTTCATAACATTTCCAAGGAGACAATGACAAAGGTGATAATTTCTATTAGTTCAGGGACCAACAATGCAGGGAACAGAAGAAAGGAACTGACAGGTTTAATGACTCAGTAACCTCTTCCCTTCCCCTCTGTCACTCAATGTTTGAAAATCCCGCCTTTATTTTAATTATAAAATCTATTTAATCGTCTATTGGATGCTTACCATGTACGATACCCATTCAAGACTGAGTAAAAGGTGGTCTTGGTTAGGCTGATAAATTGTAATGCAAGTGAAATGAAATGCCCTAAGAATGCCGTGAGAATTCAGAGTAGAAAAGGAGTATGTCTCAGAGTGCAAAGAGAAGCTTTATGTAGCAGAGGTTAAGAGCATGGACTCAGGAAACAGCCTGGGTTCAGAACTCAGATCTGCTGCTTACTAATTAGTCAAATGACATTATCCCATCATTCCTCAGTTTCCTCATATGTAAAATAGGGATAATAATACTTGTCTCAAAGAGTCGTTTTGAGGATTAAATGAGTTAATATATTCAAAGCACACGGAACAGTGCTGGGCACAAAGCTAAGTGCTTTAGAAGTCCAGCTGTAATTGCTGTTGTTATATGTAGGATTGTGGCGCTCAGAAAAAAAAAAAACAACCTTTATGAATGAGAAGTCACTACAGGTGATCCTGGTTAACAGCAGGGAATGGAATGGAGACAATGTCAGACATCCCTTTTCTGACAGCCCAGCTGAGGCCCTAGAAACGTGGATGTCCTTGGCTCTTGCTCTGGGAAGGCTAGACAAAGACATTCCACACCTGCTGAGCCTAGGGCAAAGGTTGCATATGTGCATACATCTGAATTGAAATATTCATGAAGGATGTACCCAACTGATTTTCCCTGAGTCGTGGAATGACAGGTGACGTTTACTTTCTTATTTTTGCTTGTCTATACTTTCTAATTACTAATAATTAATATCTATTATTTGTTATATTAGGAATAAATGAAACCCTGTTTTAGAACTCCATTATTCATTAAACAGTTGGCATTTATTGATAAAAAATTGTGTTTCTATTCTTCTCAAGCAAGGACTATAATATGCAGAAATTTGTGACTATGATGAGTCCAGAATTCACTAGGAGGATAGCATATGGAAACCAATCTCTTCGCTAGTAAGTGAGTCTGGCTGACAACCCAAAATGGCAATGTGACCATAATATTACCTGATTCCATTTAAATCTTACAGCAACAATAGAGGTAGATATTATCGTCTCAATTTTATAGACGAAAACTCAGAGTATTATATATCATATAATCAAGATATAGAATTGGGAATTTGGGAATCTAATGGGATGCCTGGCTGGCTCTGTTGGTAGAGCATGTGACTCTTAATCTCTGGGTTGGGAGTTCAAGCCCCACACTGGGCATAAAGATTACTTAAAAAAAAAAAAGTTATAAAAACTTTGGAATCTGAGAATATCATGCATCTAGTCTAGGGTTCTCAGACTCAGCACTAGTGACATTTTGGATCAGAAAATTCTTTGTCATGGGGGCTGTCCTATGCATTGTAGGACATTCAGCAGCAGCCCTAGGTTCTACCCCTAGATACCTGTAATATTCCTCTCCTCACAGGTTGTGACAAGCAAAAACATCTTCAGACATTGCCAAATGTCCTCTGATTGAGAACCACTGGTCTAGTGTATTCTATTCATTAATTATTAATTATATATATCATTAATCATTAATTATGTATGGATTAATTATTCATATTAAACTCAACATTCAAGATATAAACTTCAAATCATTTTCAACACTTCACCTTTATAGGGGGCTTAGTCCTTCAATTAAATCTTTAATTGATGTTGCTGTTGATGAAAACAGACATTATGACATAATGGACATATTTTGTGTAAATATTTTCCTGTCTTTTGAATTACTTCCACCCTAATGTTATCAAATGAACAAACTTTTTTTTTTTTATTTTGGAGAGAGAGAGAGAGAGAGAGAGAGAGCATGAGTGGGGGAGAAATGCAGAAAGGAGAATCTTGAAAAAAAAACTTTTTTTTAATGTTTTTAAATTTATTTTTGAGAGAGAGACAGAGAATGAGTGGGGGAAAGGCAACCAGAAAGGGAGACACAGAATCCAAAGCAAGCTCCAGGTTCTGAGCTGTCAGTATAGCACCTAAGACTGGGCTTGAACTCACGACCTGTGAGATCATGACCTGAGCCCAAATCAGACACTATAACGGACTGAGCCATCCATTCTCTTTAGGTGCCCCTAAAGAGAATCTTAAGCAGGTTCCATGCTCAGCCCAGAGCCTGACTAAAGGCTCAATCCCACGACCCTGGGATCATGACTAGACCTGAAATCAAGAGTTGGACGCTCGATCAACAGAGCCCCCCAGGTGCCCCAGGTGACATGATTTTGATTCCTGTTGTGCTATTAGTTTGAACGACTTTTCTCACTTTGTTTAATTAAAATATTTATCTTTTTCCCCTTGAAAAAATTGTAAGAAAAAAAATAAGTGTTCTCTATGCAGTTTTTCAGTCCCTTTAAGCTTAGAAGGCACTTCCTGGTGGGGAGTATATATTTGGAAATGGAGGGGAAAGTGTGGCATGCCTCTTATACACACTGACATACTTAGTAAGCATGCTCCTACATGTAGTATAGAAAAATGAGCTTGCTCTCTTTTTGTAAAACACATTCTCCTACTCTTAAAAGCACTCATTCCCTGCTTATATAAACACTTGCTAGATTTTTAATTGACATATGCCAGACCTAGTAATAATTAGAGCTAACATTTACCGAGCACTACATTACATGATCTCTCAAGTATAACATGGTGTTTACAACACTGGAAAGTGTCGGGAGGCCAGAATTGGATGCACTTGAGTTTAAAATTTAAGAAACTGGGATGAGACTTCTGCTTCAGGGCCACACACAAACAAAAACCCCGGAAAGGTTTTAAATGCAGACCCTAAAATTGCACTGTCCAAACCAATTGCTACTAACCTCCCGTGCGTATTTAAATTTTAACTAAAGTGAAATAAATTTTAAAACTCAGTTTTGGCCACACTAGCCACATTTCAAGTGTTCAACAGCCACATAAGGCTAGTAGGTATCATATTAACAGCACCGAGTAACATTTCCATCATCGAAGAAAGTTTTATTGGACAGTGCAGAGCTAACAGAATATTGCCTTCAGGGCCATTTTTGTGATACCAGATAAAGCTTTTGGAATTCCTGGCAAGTTTCCAAAGCTGTGTAACAGAACTGGTTGTTGGAGTTGCCTGAACTTCCTCCAGAATTGGTGAAAAGCATCAGGTTGGGGATGGTTTGGTTGGTTGTTACTTTCTGTCCAATATAATACTAAGGCTCTAAGAAATTCTGTGGTGAATTTCTTCTACAGGGACACGAGAGCAGAAAAAGCCCAGGATAGCTCAGAAAACTTCCGTCCTGTAATATCCAGTAAGACTGGTGACCATTCACTGGGTGTTTCCTATGTGCCAGTCACTGTGCTGAATGCATACTTCCTTCAATCCTCACAAAACCTCTAAAAGATGTGTATCGTTGCCACCATTTCACAGGTAAGGAAGCTGAACTTTAGAGGCCTAAGGTCACACAGATAGTAGCAGAGCCAGGATCTCAAACAAGATACCTTTATGCTCATGTGTTAAGCACCCCTGTAAACCTCTGGTTCTTCACTTTCCTCATCTGCAAATCTAAAAGGACTAAATTAGAAAATCCCAAAGTTCTCTACCATTTCTAAAACTATGTTCTAAATTAGAATAATACCCCCCCACCCCCCATTTTCCCAAGCCAATGAAATATGCAGGGTTCGGAAGAGCGCCTTGCTACCTAAGGTTATGCTTTCTCCCATCCATACTTTTTCCTGAAACCTTTCTCGGTTTCCCATTATCTAATGTGGTTTCGACTGTTGTGATGTTTATCTCACGCCACACATACTCCTGAACTAGAGAACGTGCTCTCGTGGCAAGGAGGGATTCGCTCCGGTAAATTCTTAAAAACTTAGCAGAACGCCTAGTGCACAGTAAATGCTCCACGAACATTTATGGAATTAACTGGAAGTGGACTGGCAGGAAAACGTGAACCACTTGAAGAGAACTATTAAGGATATTACTTAGAAAACGGGGCTGTCTGAAGAAAACCCCGAATGGAATAGCCCGTACGGGGGGCGGCTGGAGACAAATTCTGACCCGCAGACACCTGAAGAAGTGGAATAACGTTAGGGATGGCGGTGGTGACGTTCGCAGGGGGCGGAGCGGACGGCGCCAGGACTCTGGGAGAGGCGGCAAACTCCACCCACCCCGGAACAGCGGCCGCCTGCCCTCCCGGGTCTTCCAGGTTCCCGGGACAGCATCCCAGCCCCGCCCCTCCTCGGAGGTCCCTGCTGCGACGGCAGCTGCGGCTGCGCAGTGGCGCGCGCGTAGGCGAAGCGGCGCGCGCCGCGGTCAGCTGATTGCTCCGGCTGGCACGTGACTTGCTCCGTAGACGCTGGGGTCGTGAAAGCCGTGGGGCCGGAGCTTAGGTCCGGGAGGGATGGAGCGCTGAGCCGTTAACGTCTGCCGGGCTGTCCGCTTCCGTACCTGTTAGTGCAGCCATTTCGTCGTTTGACATCTTCCTGGGTCAGTGAGCGATGGTTACCCCGGATGGGGAGTCCTGGCCAGGCCGAACCTTGCGCTGCGGTCGCCGTCTGGGAGGGATGGGGGCGGGCGCCGGGGCCGAAGCTGTGGCGTTGGAGCTGGCTGGGTGGCTGTGGCTGGTTTCTCGGCGCCAGTTCGTTGAAACCTTGGGTGTAGGTTCTGTTTCTAAGGAAGAGGAAGCAGGGAAAAAGAAATGGCCCTAGGGGGTACGGAATAGCAGAGACAGGAAGGCAAAACAGTGAGGGTCTGGGACATCTCTCCTTGCATTGAGGGTGGGGAGCAAATCCACGCCTCTTGATTGAGAGGGATGAAATGTGACAGAGTGGCCCAGATGAGGATCTGGGGTGGTGTTGTGTGAAGTCACAGCGAGCTCGAGAGCCTTCACTGGGTGTACGTGCTTGTGAGTAGGGGGATGGCAGTTTAAAGGGTCTACGAGCCCTTCACTACTGGCAGGGGTCTCTCGCACAGGATGCAGGATCTTTATAGGCAGGGGAAAGAGTGAGAATCCAGAGAACTCAAACCATTTTTTATTAGAATGGGGGAAGGGTAGGCAAGAAACCCTGCAAAGGAACTTGAGAGAGTCACGTATGGCAAATTGAATCACCTGAAAATGAGTAAATAGAAGCTGATACTCTTTTCAGAGGAAAAGTCCGGTATGTTAGGGAAAAATAAAATATTTCAGCAGAGCTCAGAACTTAGCACTGCTCTAGGAATGCGGGAGTGGGGTGTAAACAGTCCAGCCTTAGGAGTTCCCACCAGTGTTGGGGAGAGAAGTCACACACACATGAAACATTGAAGTACTATGAAGTTACAAGAAATTATCAAAAAGAATGCTAAGTGCTTTGGAATTGTGAAGTAGGGATGGAGATATGAACCGACACTATCATGAAATGTCCTGGAGGAAAGATAACAGGGGCTGGGCCTTTGCAAGCCAGTGGGATTTGAACTAGTGGAGAGAAATGAGAACTTTCTAGGTGAGGAAAATCCACAGGATTTGAAGGCCTGAAGATGAGAAGAAAGTGCTTCTAGGGGAGTAAAAAATCCAGGTTTGTGGTGGATTTGAATTAACAGAGAAGTGAGAAATAAAGTTGGGGTCTGATAATGAAGACTACTGAATGATATTTACTCATTCATTCAACTGATACTCATTCAACTGAGCTACATATATGTGAGGCTTTTTGGAGCATGTGACTTTCAAACTGATAGCTGAAAAGAGGCTATAAAGGAGGAGAAGGTGTGACTGAAAATGTTCCAGGTGGAAAGAACAGCGTATGTATGTCTGTGCCCTGAGATGTGAAGAGGAATAAAGCTTTTGAGAAGTTGTAGGAGGGCTAGCATGGCCAAACCTGGAGGGAGCTATGTGAGAGAGGCATGCAGAGGAAGGCTGGGATCAGGCCCAGCAGGGCTTTTATCCTAAAAGTAAAGGGAAGCCAGTGAAGATTATAGTCAGTAAAGTGAGTTAGACATGTTGTTGTTGTTTTTTAATATTTATTTATTTTGAGAGAGAGAGAGTGAGAGCACGCAAGTGGGGGAAGGGTGGAAGGGTGGGGACAGAGGATCCAAAGTGGGCTCCATGCTGACAGCAGAGAGCCCGACATGGGGCCTGAACTCACCAGCCCTGAGTTCATGACCTGAGCCGAAGTCAGACATTTAACCGACTGAGCCACCCAGGTCCCCTAGACGTGGTTTTTAAAAATAAAATTTTGTTGGGGTGCCCAGGTGGCTCAGTCACTTAAGTGTCTGACTTCGGCTCAGGTCATGATCTCACAGCTCATGAGTTCGAGACCCATGTCAGGCTCTGTGCTGACAGCTCGGAGCCTGGAGCCTGCTTCAGATTCTGTGTCTCCCTCTCTCTCTGCCCCTCCCTCACTCATGCTGTCTCTCAAAAATAAACATTAAAAAATTTTTAAAAAAAATAAAATTTTGTTGAGAGAGTGGAGGGTGCAAAAGTAAATGAGGGGAAACCACCTTGGGAGGACATTGTTGTAATTCCTGCCAAGAGATGGCAAAGCAATTAATAGATTCCTCCTGTAAGAAATGGAGAGCCACTGAAGGGTTTGAAGTCAGGATACCTTCTCTCTCCACTAAGGAATTGAGAAGGTTTAACTGTATTCACTTTTAAGACTTAAGGAGTCAGGGAAGGGAAAGAGTGATTAGATTCTATATTGACCCTTCACTGAGGGCAGTTCTAACTACCCCCTAAGCAGTCCTGAAGTCCACAGGGAATCGTTTGGGAGTTGACTAGAGATTCTTTTGCAAAAATCTGTCTTTGGTCTCTCAGACTTATCCTCTGGTAATGTTATCTTCTCCAGAATACCTTTTAGTGAACAATAGTAACCGGGCGAACTCAGTTACCTTTCATGTTTATCTTGTTCTCACAGGTCTTTGAGAGAAGGTAGATGAAAATGCTATTCATTGTAAAGGTAGGAACCTGTTAAGACCCTTGGAGCTAGAAACAGTTTTGTCTCAGTGTGGCATAACTTCCAGAGTGTACTGACTCCTGGTATTGTTCCTGCTGATACACCTACATAATACTTAACCACAATCATATCTAGAGAGAAGGCTGAGTTTCCTAAAGTACATTGTAATCTTTGATTCAGCAGTTTTGGTGAACTTTTTCTAGTAGGACACCTTCAAAGGATTGGCAGTGGTGGTCAGCGCTTTTAAAACTGCTTTTCTGTAAGCTTGGGTAAACCTAGTCAGTACACAGCAGCTGGAGGAGATAATGAGCAACAAAGTAGAGCTCAAAGTGCTCAGGTTGTCAATCACGGTTCTTTGGCAACAAGCAAGTTTTAAGGTGTGCTGAAGACGCACTGGAGCCTCAGGGTTGTGTCTCAGAGCTCCCGGATCTTTTTCTCTTGGTATATCTTGCAGGGACTAGATAAAATCTAAAGAAACAGTACCTGGCATCTGCCTAACGTAAATGCTGAGAGCTAGATAGTGTAATTTTGCATTTAAAACTGGATAGAAGATACTTGTTTTTAATTTTTGGCATGTTAGTCTTAGGAGCTTCATTTACATTTGTTTTTACAACCTAAAAAGAAACTTTTGGGCTTCAAAAGTTGGATACTATGATTATTTCCACAACTTGTGAAATAATTCCATTGGCCAAAGAGCAAAACTGGAATGCCGAAATAAACCTTTACGGCAGGATCTCCTTTGTAGTCCACTAATTCCAAAGCAGTCTTCCTATTGAACTTGAGTTTGTTTAGGGGTAGCTACAGTTTGGACTAAGTACCTCCTAGGTAAATTTTGTTCTTGTACATATTCTGATCTGTCTGCAGGAGTAAATCTTTTTCACCCTTTGGATGTGACATTTAATACCATTTTATGTATAAACTAATTCATGTTAGATTCCCATTTCATAAATGTTTTTAAGACCTAGTAGAAACCATTAGCATAGTGCCCTTGGAAAGATAGCTCAGGCAATGACCCAGACCATTCTAATATCTTATTGAGATGACTGACCTTTGGAACTAGAAATTTCAAACTATATTCTTTTTTTTTTTAATTTTATTTTTTTAAATTTGCATCCAGATAAGCATATAGTGCAACAATGATTTCAGGAGTAGATTCCTTGATGCCCCTTACCCATTTAGCCCATCCCCCCTTTCACACCCCTTCCAGTAACCCTCTGTTTGTTCTCCATATTTATGAGTTGCTTCTGTTTTGTCCCCCTCCCTGTTTTTATATTATTTTTGTTTCCCTTCCCTTATGTTCATCTGTTCTGTATCTTAAAGTCCTCATATGAGTGAAGTCATATGATATTTGTCTTTCTCTGACTGACTAGTTTCACGTAGCATAATACCCTCCAGTTCCATCCACGTAGTTGCAAATGCCAAGATTTCATTCTTTTTGATTGCCGAGTAATACTCCATTGTGTGTGTGTGTGTGTGTGTGTACATATATACATATACATCTTCTTTATCCATTCATCCATATATATGTATACATATATATACACATCTTCTTTATCCATTCATCCCTTGATGGACATTTGGGCTCTTTCCATACTTTGGCTATTGTTGATAGTGCTGCTATAAACATGGGGGTGTATGTTTCCCTTCGAAACAGCACACCTGTATCCCATGGATAAATGCCTGGTAGTGCAATGGCTGGGTCTTAGGGGAATTCTGGTTTTAGTTTTTTGAGGAACCTCCATACTGTTTTCCAGAGTGGCTGCACCAGCTTGCATTCCCAGCAAACTATATTCTTTTGTTGTTGTTTTTTTTAAATTTCTTTTTTTAATGTTTACTATTTTTGAGAGAGAGAGAGAGAGAGCAAGCAGGGAAGGGGCAGAGAGAGAGGGAGACACAGAATCTGAAGCAGGCTCCAGGCTCTGAGCTGCCAGCAGAGAGCCCCAATTGGGGCTCGAATCCATAAACTGTGAGATCATGATCTCAGCCAAAGTCAGATGTTTAACTGACTGAGCCACCCAGGCGCCCCCTGAAACCGATGTGTTTTTAAAAGATATTTTAAGCAAGCTATCAGTGAATAGAAAGTTACTTGTAAATTAAAACTGATAATAGGTGGATTAACTTTATCATGAAAGCTTTTCTTTATGAACCAGCCTGTACTTTAGTGTTCCTGTATGAGTGCTACTGGCATTTTGGACAGGACCGTCTGTTGTCTGGCCTCCATACGGGGAGAACCTAAAATGCTCCCGTATATTTCCAGACTCCTGGAGGAGAGAGGTACCATTTGCTTGCAAAACACATGTGGTGCTACCATTTATTTGTTGGGCAGATGTTTGCGTGCTTGTTAAGTGATAGGCACTCTGTTAGTTATTGGGGATCTAGAAGTTAAGAGTAGTATTTTAATAAGCTAGCATGTAAAATGTGTATAGCCACTAGCTGTGTGATCTTGGGCAGATAATTTCATTAACTGTTCTGTCGTTTTCTAGTGGGGTGGTAGTAATATCTTCTTTGAGTTAAGCACAAAATTACTTAGCATACTGAAGTGGTTATCACATAGTGCATATTCAGTAAGTGGTTGTCACTACCAGTAAACAGAATCTCAAGCTTCTAGAGTGAAGAATGGGAGAAAACTAACATGTTGAAAGTCTGTAACTTGATGAATTTCAGGCTAGGGGATACGTTGTGTTGTAGATATAAGCATCTTCTGGCTGAACGTGGTATTGTGGTCCATTCACGGTTACAAAATACCAGCCCAGGGTTGCTTGGCTGGTTCAGTCCATGGAGCATGTGACTCTTGATCTCAGGGTGTGAGTTTGAGCCCCGCATTGGGTGTGGAGCCTACTTAAAATAAAAATTAAAAAAAAAAAAACCCACCCCAAAGAAAAGGGAAATAACGTTTTGGAAGCCATGAGTGTAGATTCAGGGATTCCCCTGGATTGGAAGGAATTGTTTGTTCCTTGGGTCATTGCTGAGTTGCATATGGCAGAGAGGAAGTCTCTAGGAGCTCAGAAGGTCCCGATGATTACTTTCAGTAATAGGTGTACAGTGCCCTCCTTGCCATGTCTAGCTCACCAGAAATTACAAGAAATTTTCCCTAACACAACCTAACACCACCCCCTCCCTAACCCTTCAGTGTTTAAGACAGATATCTATGCAAAAGGAAGGCTTGGCTCCTCTTCTTAAATTTATATCTTTATTTTGAGAGAGAGGGAGAGAGAGAATTCCAAGCAGGCTCTGCACTGTCAGGATGGAGCCTGATATGGGGCTTGAATTCATGAACCACAAGATCGTGGCCTGAGCCTTAAGTCGGACCCTTAACCGACTGAGCCACCCAGGCGCTGCCAATTTAGTATTAATTTATTTTTTAGAGAGACAGCACATGTGGGAGAGAGGGGCTGAGGGGGAGAGGGGGAGACAGAATCTCAAGGAGGCTCCACGCTCAGCCTGACACGGGTGAGGTGACCCACGACCCATGGTTGATCCCATGACCCTCAGATCATGAGCTGAGCCAAAATCAAGAGTGGGGTGCTCAACCGTCTGAGACACCCAGGCGCCCCAGGCTTGGCTTTTACAAATTGTTTCTAGCCAACTGAAATAAAAAAGATGATCATTTACAAACTATGTCTATTAAAGATGAAATTGTCTTCCATCTTTAAATGTATTTATGGCATGAAATTCAGGTAGTCTCTAATGGGATTATAGAACAATTTTAAATACTTTAGTTGAAAACCGAAAAAAGCAAAAATTAAGGCTTATTTAAAGAAATATGTTCTGACAGTTTATAAGTTTCATTCTGTATGAGTCATGAGACTACTCCTTGAAAGGTAAAATTCCCCTTTTAGTTACTAGAAACTTTTAAACATGTTTTATTACCAGTAAGCCAAGCCCTTCCCACAATCTCAAGATGGTTCTGTTTTGAAGAGTAGAATTTTAACATTCAAAGAGGAAAAAGTTCTTTTTTCTTTTTAATTTTTTTTTAATGTTTATTTTTGAGAGAGAGTGTGTGTGTGAGCAGGGGAGGGACAGAGAGAGAGGGAGACATAGAATCTGAAGCAGGCTCCAGACTCTGAGCTGTCCGCACAGAGCCCCATGCAGGGCTCAAACCCACAAACTGTGAGATCATGACCGAGCTGAAGTCAGATGCTTAACTGACTGAGCTATCCAGGTGCCCCCCATTTAAAAAAAATTTTTTTTAATTTTATTAAATAATTTATTAGTTTTTTAAATCACAATTGGAAGGCTATGTGATATTTCTCTGACATCCAAGGTGTTTCTTCTCGTGCTTATTGAAATCGGCACTTTATTTAGTAAACCTGTATTCTCAAGGACTGAAAAGGAGGTGGTTTTGCATGTAGACCACCTGCAGTCTCATTGCAAAAATTTATTTACTGTGAAAGGTGGTTGCATTTCAAAGATTAACATATTGTTTTCTGAAAGAGTTAAAGTCAGTTCAGTGTTGGAGCACTTACAGGGGTGCTATATTTTCTGTGATTGCCCCTAAGTTGGGTCAGGCTCATACCTTCAAAAAGAAATGCTAGCAGCTCTCTGTTTGAGCTTATTATCCCCACCATTTATGTTGTGATAGTTATTGCTTTACTGTTTTTGTTTTATATTCAAGTGAATTGTGGTAGGAAAATAATCCATGGCCTTCAGATTCCCAGCAATGGTTGATAACAGTAAATAGTCTCAGAGCTTTGCACCCAGTTTTTCCTTTCTTCTCTCCTTTCTTCCGTTTTGAAAAATAATTGTTACTGTTTTTTTTTTTTTAATGTTTATTTTTGAGAGAGGGAGAGTGCAAGCAGGGGAGGGGCAGAGAGAGAAGGAGACAGGCTCCAAAGCTGGCTCTTTGCTGACAACAGAGAGCCTGATGTGGTGCTTGAACCCATGAACTGTGAGATGACGACCTGAGCCGAAGTCAGTCAGTCAGTCAACTGACTGAGCCGCCAGGCGCCCCACTGTTTGTTTTTTGTTTGTTTGTTTGTTTGTTTTTAAAAGCAGCATACTTACTGCAGTCAGACAATATAGAAGTATTTTAAAAATTTGATCAGTGTTTCTCTTGTGTTTCCACTGGATGCTGCCTTGATTTTTCTTTTTTATCTTGTCATCTGGATTAAATTTCCCTCCCACCCCTAGCTACACACACAGACCTACCTACTCATACAGACCTGCATGCTCAAAATTGTAAGCTCCTTCACGATAGGGAGTTCATTTTATTTGTTTTGCTTCTTAGATCCTACTACGGTTCTGGAAACTTAAGCACCCACAACGTTTGGTGAGATAAATGATATGATCCTAAATTGAAAACAATTACAGTCAAGCAAGAGACATGTGACAAAACACAAAATAGATGTCTGCTTTAATGCAGTTAGTTAATTACATGGTTCTAAATGGGTTGAGGGAGAACATACTGAGGGGGACATACTGGTTTGGTATTATAATAATGGTTCTAGTGCATGGTTGGGTGTAGTTGGGGAAATCTTTTGTGAAGGGAAGTTTGAGTTGTTTCAAACAGGAAAGGAGTTCTTTTGTGCAAAATGGACTGAGCGCAGGCAAGTAGAAAGAGGACTAAAGGTAGGCAGGCCTGAGGACAAGATTGATAGAGTTCAGGAAGATTGTGAAGATAAAGTAGAAAAACTCAGACAAGGACATCAGTAGTGATGACAGTGAAGACTGGCAGATTTGAGTTTTATTTCCAGGAAAGAAACAAAGTAGGGGCAGACATTTCTGTGAGTTAGTCAGCCTTCTATCGTCTACAGCAATTTTTTTAGAGTTGGAAAATTTTTTAAGGAGAAGTTTTGGGAATGAATCTGGATTCTACACTGTGGTCAAAGAAGGGACTTTTATGTAGGGCGTTTAAAATCCTCTGAATGCTGTCCTTCATAAATTAAATAAAAGTTCTCATTTCTTGAGCAAAGTAAGAGTTTACTCAGATTTTGTTTTGTTCTGTACTTGATATCATATTGCTTTTCACATTTTAAGCTTATAACCTGCCATGGAAAGCATGCAAAAAGTGGGTTTCTAAACTCCACAGAACAAAAATCCATTTCTGTATTATAGAACTAGCAATACTGTATGATTCTTGATGATATGACATTTAGCCATCTTATTAAAGAATATCTACCATTTTTTTAATAACATTCACCGTATAATCAGTATGCAATCCACTACTTAATCATGGAAATGCCTATTTTAGGACAGTGGTTCTGAAACCGGAGTGATCACCTGAATTACCTGAGGGATGTAACAAGAATATTAAAAAAAAAAAATTCTTGGATCTCACCCTGTATAGATTAATGGAATTGAGGAGGAGAAAAGGATCTTGGATATCGTATCCAGTCCTCTCATTTTACAAATGAAGAAACTTACACAGACAATGATAAGCAGAACTGGAATTAGATTTCAGGTGTTCATATTTTCAGTGCAGTGCTCTGGCCATTACATTGTGCTTCCTGAAGTTGGCATTTGGGTTTTCTCTGGCTGTAATTTCCAGTGAGATAAAAGGATTGCTTACCAACCTTGATCTCATGCTTCAGACGTAACTATTACTAACCAGCATTGCCCTTTTGTATTATCTCCAGGGTTCATTGTTACCATGCCATTTAGTGGCCTCTAAACTTTTACATGATTTCAAGTGTGAGGATACTGCCTTTTTAAATAAATTGTGTCGGGTGTGTGTGTGTATGTACACGCGTGTGTGTGTTCACATATAGTACTTCATTATTGAAAACTTAGGAAACAGGAATGTATAGGAAGAATGAGAACATTCATTATTCACTCCCAAGAGATAATCTTTAACAGTTTCTTTATAATTTAATGTTCACATGTACATACATCCTTTCCTTTCTTTAAGTTGGGATAGCTGGGACATGTGTACATTTTTATGGCTTTTGATAAATATTGAAACTGCCTTCTAGAAATTGTCTTTTTTTAAGCACAAAACTTTTTGGTCTTTCAGGTATTATATAGTTATTTTAGATTGAGGAGAAAGTACTAATAGCAAGTTATTATGTCCTTTTAATGGTTTTAAATGAATTTGTTTTATCAGTCATGTCGGCATGCCATACATTTCGGAAGTAATAACATGTATGAATGTGTGGGACATTAATTCAAGCCCCATCTGTTCTTTTTTTTTTTTTTTAACAAAAATGAACAATTTCTCTCCATATTACTAAAGCAATACATTTTCATTGTTGTGTTCACAGTATTACTACAGTCAGCTTAAACTTGTTAACATTTCTCAAGTTCATTGTTGTTACTCCTGCTTTCTATTAAATGTTAAAACACTGCTGAGAGAGGCTGGAAGGTTATGGCTGGATCCCTACATAGAAACAAACAGATAACTTACAACAAAAACTGATGAACAGTCTATACAACAAAACTAGATGAGACTTCAGTTTTTGGCCATGATGGATCTTCTGGTACCATACTTGCTTTCTTACCATGAACAACTAGGAAACTGGACAAAATGTATGAAAAAATTCTTCCAAATATTGGACAACAGGTAGTATTTGAACTGAGAGACTGGAAACAAATGAAGCGAGATCCATAGTTCCTCTGCTTTCTACTTGGAATTGCTTTCTGTCTGGAGTCACTCTTTAGATCATGGTCTCAGAAGGAAAAACCAAGTAAAGCATGTTGGTCTTGCTGAATTGAGGAGACTGGAGTTGGGGAACACTTACCTGGCTGGAAGTTGTAGATCATATTGTCAGAAAGGAGGGAGGCAGACAGAAAAACCACCAAAAATTTGTATAGAGGTCTCTGTAGGAGGCCCAGCAAAGAATGACTAGAGAGCTTTAAGTGGAACAATATCCAGGGCACATGGGGCTGGGAAGTGTTTGAATACCTAGGGCATTCACTAGAATCCCCAGAAAGACCTTAGTAGTAGAGCTTAGTTAGCTTTAGACACATTCTAACAAAGTTTAAAAATAAGCCTCCAGTGTATTATGCTAATTCTCAAGTACCTGTCAGAAGAGAGTACAACATTCTTATAAGACGACAAAATCCAGTGATTGGCAATGTAACATTGTGAATTAGTGATCTAACAGAAAACGGAACATAATGAGGATAAAAATGAAAGGCTTTTGAAAATGGAACTTAGCTGAAAAATACATCTAAAGAGAAAAATTCACTTTGTGAGATGAATAGCAGATACTCTAAAGAAAAGTTCAGCAAACTAGAAGATAGAGCAAGAGTATACCCAAACTGAAGCATAGAAAACAACTGAAAAAAAAAAAATGAATCGAAGCTTTTTGACCTGTGGGACAGTATTAGGTGGTTTAATGTGTGATTTTTGTATCAAGAGAAGAGAAAGGGAAGCAGAAAAAAAATTTGAAGAAGAAGATGGATGGGATTTTTTCACATTTGATGAAAAGTAAACACAGATTCCGGAAGCTCAGTGAAGTCTAAGCTGGATAAATCCTTGTGACCATGGAATAGGCAAATTTTTCTTATGCCACAGAAAGCATATATTATGGGGAAAAAGTTGGTAAATTAGACATCAGAATTGATAAGTTGAAAGCACTGAGTGAGCACATACAACACCTGGAGCTTGCATACCTTTCTGATGGCCTGTCTGCTTGGGAAAACCGTTTGGCGGCTTCTTATGAAGTTAAACATACGCTAATCATTCAGCTCTGGAATTCCACTTCTTGATGTTTATCTAAGAGAAATGAAAATATATTTTCAAAAAGAGCTTTGTCGTGGAATGTTCATAGCACCTTTGTTGTCAGTGGCTCCAAAGCAGAAACAGTCTAAATGTCCCTCAACATGCGAATAGATCAGCAAACCGTAGTACATTTATGCAATGAATTGATAAGCAGTAAAGCAGAATGTACTGCTGTTGATACAACATGAACAAATACGAAAGACTTGCTGAGCAAAAGGAGTCCGATACCGGAGAGTACATGATGTATTTTCATTTACAGCGAACTTCTGGATCAGGCAGAGCTGTCGTATGACCGCAGATCAGCATCTGCCCAGGGCTGGCAGTGCAGTAGGAGTTGACTGGGACTGGGTGTGGGGGAAGGCTTTGGGACAAAAGAGATGTTTTAAATCTTGGTTGTGGTGGTGGTTACACAGGTGTATACATTTGTCAACAACTCATGAAACTTTATATTTTCATAAAGTTGATTTTTAAAAATATAGGGGAAGTGAAGGGAGCTAATCAGTAATAAACCAGAAATTTTAACTAGATTATCTCATTTAATCCTCACAGTTATTTATTCATTCACAAATATTCAGTAGGTACTTTTTGAGGTTCTACATACTGGCCAGGTACTGAGTTGTGAGCAAAAATTATCATGGTTTCCACCAACTCTAATGGGCAGTTTATTTGGAAGAAAGACTTGAATAAAAAGTGTCCCTCAGGGAAACACTAAAAAGAAAGTGCTATGAGAGCATATAATATATTTATCTGTAGCATATAATATATACTGTCACAATGTATGATATCCATTCTGTGGTGTATCTCGTATGAGGTACTTTCTGTGCCTTGGTTTCTTTGCAACTACTACCCATCTGATAAGGTTGTTTTAAACATATGAAATGAGTTAATATATATGAAGTGTTTTTATTGGTGCTAGGAGGTAGGAAGTGCCCAGTAAGTATTGGCTGTTATCTTGATGACATTTGACAGTTCTAATTGTCTAATGTTGCAGGGGTATACCTGTAATAACCCAGGGAACACTGGAGTAGGAAGAGGTTTGAGGGAAGACATGAATTTGACTAAAAACACTGGGTTTTAGATGTTTTTGAGACCTCCAAGTGGAGAGGTCTTGTAGTTAGTTGAGGAGGCTTGTTGGGTATGGCTCTGGATGCAGCAGAGGAGTCTGAGCTGGAGGTAAAAATTTGAGAGAGTTCAGCATCTAGCCTGGAATTGTCTTGTTATAGATAACATCCTCAAGAGAAAAATTGTATGCACATGTTTATACCCACATGTAACAGAGGGAGTCAGACCTAGGTCTGAGTCTTGAGGAATTCCAACATTTGATTAGGGTACCTTTTAATTTTCCCTTTTGTTAAACATATGATTCGTGTGTATTTATGCCTGACTTCCAATATGCAAGATGAAAAAAGGGAAATGATTAGGAATAAAAACAGAAGTCATTTGAAGCGTTCAGAGGAGATGGAAATGTCTAGGTTCTTGATGACAAGATAAACAGTGGACACCCAGGTTTGATTGTTTCAGTGCAGCTGAGAGAAAAGGGGAAATGTGTTTAATAATACAATTTCATTTAAGATACATGTATATTCATCTGCAAAGATAAATTTTATTTGGAGCTGAGCTTGAAGTTTTTTAAATTTCAAGGAAAAAAAAATTTTTTTAAGTAGGCTCTGTTCCCAGTGTGGGGCTTGAACTCAATGACCCCAAGATCAAGAGTCACATACTCTCCCAACTGAGCCAGCCAGGCGCCCCTCAAGGAGAAATCTTTTTATGTGACTTGTGTCCACAGGGTAACAGTGGACATTGTTCAAAAACAGAACAAAAGGAATTTTGCATAAGACTTACTGATGCTGTTCTCAAGGGCAATTCTTAGGTTCATCATTTTGTTGATTCCTTCCAACAGTTGTGTGAAGAGATTTGTAGTATTCCACAGATGAGGAAACTAGTGAGGGAATAGAGTCAGGAGTTTATTAATGGGACTGTAAAGTTTGTGCTCTTTTTCTCTTTTTAAATTTAATTAAATTTAAATTCTATCTCCATATCTCTTGAAACTATTTTTTTTTTTTTTTTTTTTTGCTTTTCTGTTTGGAGGTATCATTGTTCCTTCTAGGAGCTAGGATAGTTGGGGTGCTGGGCGTTGCTGTTTCAGACATCAACATCATTCTGATGATCCTAGATGAAAAGAAAAGGGAAGGGAAGCTCAATTTATTTAGAATTCCTTGGGCCTATCGGTTGCTTGGAGCCCAGAAGGAAGCAGGACAAAAGGGTTTAAGGTTACGCATGGATTTCTTCAAATAGCGGAGCTCATGTGGGTCTGAGTGCGGAACATTTTCTTCTACTATGACACAATAGAGAGTACATAGCCTTTTACAGTCAAACTCCGTGGTATTTGAACCCCACTTGCCACTCATGTGGCCTTGGTAAATGAGAACCTCTCCCAAGTATTACTACCTAGCTCATAGGGCTGTCATGAGAATTAAATGAGATAGCATATGCGATGTGTATAACATAATACCAAACATAGAGAATACCTTTTCCTCCTCATGTCCAAACAATTAGGCCCTAGAGAGGGTTCCAGTTAAAAATGGAATTAGAGTACTTTCTATAAGTTTCCTAGACATTTCCTTTTTCTTTTCTTTCTTTCTTTTTTTTTTTTTAAACCAATCTCAAACTTATGATTTCTGGTGGCTAAGTGTGGAGCTCAAACTTATGACTTGGAGATCAAGAGTTACATGCTCCTACTGAGCCAGCAGGTACCTCTTTCCTAGACATTTCCAGACTCTACTTTTGCTTAGAATCATCGTGACATTATTTTATTTGGTCCTGATAATAGCTCAGTGAAATAGGATAGGGCAGTTATTTATAGATGAAAAATGGGGTTCTTTTTCTTGTTTTTGAAATACTTTGGAAACCTGTTGGATAAAAAAGATTTTCTAGAACTCTAAATGGTATGATAGTGACATCTACTGTAATAGCTCATATTATTACCATCTTTGAAGAAGCTGCACTTTGGATAATTTTAAAATATCAGAAAGAACTTATTGATTTAATCACCTGCCATTTTGGAAGGTAGAGGAGGTATAAAATGTCATCAGATACACTTTAACAAAACTGCTTGTATAAATAATTATAATAAAACCTCAGATTTCCAAAAACTACCATCATGTAGAAGATCTGGATTAGTGAAAGAGGTTTAAAGATGTTATGGAATTCTCTGATCAACTTAGAATTTTAAAGTTTAAGGTAGTGCTATGACTGGTGTTTGGGCTAAAAAAACTAGATTTGATAAGTGCAAGAATATTAGATGGAGGAGATCAGAGAAGGGGAAAAGCCAGAGCCAAAGTTGCCAAAGGCAAATGAAAAGATAGCAAGGTTTGGAGCAGCTTAGGTGAGGTGACTCGGGTTAGGGGAAGACAGGAAAGCAGGAGATAGAACCACAACATCTCATCAGGAATTTATTTATTTATTTTTTTTTTAATTTTTTTTTTTCCACGTTTATTTATTTTTGGGACAGAGAGAGACAGAGCATGAACGGGGGAGGGGCAGAGAGAGAGGGAGACACAGAATCGGAAACAGGCTCCAGGCTCTGAGCCATCAGCCCAGAGCCCGACGCGGGGCTCGAACTCACGGACCGTGAGATCGTGACCTGGCTGAAGTCGGACGCTTAACCGACTGCGCCACCCAGGCGCCCCTCTCATCAGGAATTTAAAGAGCAACTTACTGAGATGGACTCTGGAGTTAATACAAGTGTAGCCCGAGCTCTTACCTTTACAATATTTTGCAGTTAGAGTTCCTGAATATGTTGACCCTAAAGTATTTCTTGACAAAAAATTCCAGGACATCAGGAAGGTTTTTGTTCAATATATTACTATACTTGGTCATAACACTGTATGAACAGACTAGAAAGCATCTTGACTAGTTTTAAAACCGAAAAGTTGTGCTTGGGGGATTAACATAGTAACAAGACTATTCTCTGTATATTCTGTTTGAGAGTCCATTAAAATTTATAAATGTGCTAAACATTGTTTTATTTTATTGTAATTACATTCCGTAACAGTTAAAAATACTTAATTTTGAAATATTTCAAGTATGCAGAAAAGTTCAAATACTTTAGATTAACAGACATCCGTGTACCTACTACCCAGATTTAACAGTTATTAACATTGTACCATATTTTCCCTAGATATCTTTTATTTTATTTTTTAAAATATTTATTTGTTTTGAGAGAGAGCACCAGCAGGGGAGGGGCAGAGAGAGAGAGAGAATCCCAAGGAGGCTCCATGCGTGGAGCCGGACATGGACCTCGATCCCACGACCCTGTGATCATGGCCTGAGCTGAAATCAAGTCGGTCACCCAACCGACTGAGCCACCCAGGTGCTCCACCCCATTTTTATTTTTATTTTTTTTGTTTTTTTAATACGTCTTTTTTGAGAGAGAGACAGAATGTGAGTGGGCAGGGGACAGAGAGAGAGGGAGACACAGAATCCTAAGCCAGCTCCAGGCTCTGAGCTGACAGCACAGAGTCCAATGTGGGGCTCAAACTCGCGAACCACGAGATCATGACCTGAGCTGCAGTCGGATGCTTAACTGACCAGGCCACGCAGGTGCCCCTAAAACATTTAAAACAGTACCTGGTATGTAGTAGATCTGTATAAACAGAAATTGGAAAAAGATAACAAAGTATATAGAATGGCATCTGTGTTCACTTTCAATTGTGTAATGATTGCCTAGGATTACCTTAATTACAATTCTAAAAATAGGATGAGTGAAATTATGAAGTTAATAAAAGTCCATTATGATTATTATACTTTATATTTTAAAGTAAATTTAAATTTACAAAGTCGTCTCACATTCGTTACATGATTTTGTTATCAGGACAGCTTTGTAAGGTAGTTCTTTTCTATTCGGGAGAGTGTAAACAGTGACTGGTAGTAGAAGGTTTATGGTGGTCCTGATGAAGACATATTCAAGTAGAAATAATGGTGCGGTAATATTTTCATTTTTAGGAGCTTGTGTGCTTTACCTAAACTTAGATTCTGAATATATTTGGCTCTGGACTTTTATTTTTCCATGTGGGAGGGAAGGAGAGAGATTGTGTAAGAGGGTTGGTTGTGTCTTAATGGAACTGCCTGGAGAGGGAGGTCCACAGCCTCTCACTTAGATCCAATGGTACCACCCCCAGCCCCCGCCCTGTTATATTTTTAAGTGTAAGGCCAATTGGTAAGATTGTTTTGCAAATTCGTAAAGTTTGATGGCAGCTAACTATATGCCAGGGATGTGAGGAGATTCCCTTAGGTTGAATATGGGTTAAAATTAATAACTAATTTGGCTAACTTTGTAGGATTTGCTAAGCCAGATGTGACAAATTTATTTGGTGGCTTCTGTTCGAGTGCATTGATTCAGTTCCTTCTCAAAGGTAAAAGTTATGCATGTTTTAAAATTTCCTATTTTGGTTTTTTGTTTTAAGAGTTTAAGATTAGCCTGTAAATTTGTGATTCTTCTACTGCTTTTGTGGAATGAAACGTTTGGTGGCTGGTATTTTCCGTAGCTGCACCTCTTTGAATAATTCCCATTTTAGAATGTCTTGTAGTTAAAAAAAAAAATTAGATACTAAATGTGTTAGGTTTTTATCATCTTTTTTCCCCCTAGTGTCATAAATAAATCCCCTTTTACCATTTATGTGGATTTACTTCAGGTAGGTACATTTGACTCTGCTTGGGATCAGCTGCCAATGCTGGATTCGTTTTGAAAAAGGTTAATATTTATCACTTATCCTGTGACTCTGAAATACTTTAGAAACAAATGGTATTGAAGGTATTTTTTGTTTGTTTCGTTTTACCTTTCAGAGTCCCTTTTGATTTGGAAAGAAACACTTGGTAACAAATATGACTGAGTTCTGGCTTATATCTGCTCCCGGGGAGAAAACATGTCAGCAAACATGGGAGAAATTGCATGCAGCAACTACAAAGAACAATAATCTTGCTATTACTTCAAAATTTAACATTCCTGACTTAAAGGTAAAATGGCATGGTGCAAAGTAGTGTATGAGTTCATTGTGAAGAGAACAGTTGTCTTTGCTTACATTTTGGTAGAAATTAGAGATCTGGGTTCCTTCAAAAAAAAAAAACTCATTTCTAGCCATTGGCATAATTGAGAACTTATCTTGTTCTTTCTAATCTTCAGATTTTGTTTTTTAATTTGATTTTCTCTTGGTCTTTAAAATTTTTTTAATGTTTATTTACTTTTGAGAGAGAGAAGAGACAGAGGAGTGAACGGGGGAGGGGCAGAGAGTGAGGGAGACACAGAATCTGAAGCAGGTTCCAGGCTCTGAGCTATCAGCGCAGAGCCCAAAACGGGGCTTGAACTCACTGACCGGGAGGTCATGACCTGAGCCGAAGTTGGACACTTAACTGACTGAGCCACCCGGGAGCCCCTCTAATCTTCACATTTTAAATAATGAGGAACTTGAGATTTTAGAAGTAAACTACCAAAGTGAATAATATTTTTCTAAACTTTTGTGCTTTTCTAAATTGTAATTTGAATTGTAATGAGAAATGTTATGAAAATATTTGATATATTATATTCACATATATCTTCAGAAGTGAAAAATCTTAGTAATATACTTCAATATCACAGCAAACCCAGTTTTTTGTTATTAAATTCATGCAAGTTTCAGTAATGTTGCGAACGTTTTACCATTAGACCTCTTTAATCATACTTTGCAGGTCTACCTTAGTTATTTAATGTGGTTAATTTATTTAATATTTATTGAAGGTCTGTAACCTAGCAGCCTCAAAGGGAAGCAGGTTATCAGTAATTTTACAGAATGGAAAAATCACAGTATTTTTATTTTGCTGGGTAACTTAGCAGGTAGTTATATAGAGCAATCATTTAAGAAATAACTTAAAATTACCGGTTCTTCGTATTTTGGGAGTTACGAATTCCTTTGAGACACTGATAGTCATGGACCCCTCCCTATTTAAGAGCTGCTGCTGTAAACCATGACTTCAAATGGTCCACCCATCACTGGGCAGTGGAAGCAGACGCATAGGCCTGCCATGGCAGAATCTTCACCTCTTAAATGCTGGCTGTACCCATGAATTAGAGGATTATCCCGTGCATATAAATACCTTTGAGATGTCTGGCAAACTTTTTTAACCACACTTGCACATCATGGAATAAAATACGGAGAACTTAGGATTTATGGGCCCTTCAAATCAAGGTGTTGTATCACCTTGTTAAAAAAAAAAATGGCAGGGGATGAAACCTAAGTAGTAAAATGCTGTATTTCCCTTCTAGGTTGGCACACTGGATGTCTTGGTTGGTTTGTCGGATGAACTGGCTAAACTGGATGCATTTGTAGAAGGGTAATGTATTTATATGCATTGACTAGAGCAAAATGAGTCACTGTTCTCAGGCTACCTGGACATTGGGTTTATTATCACATGTATAGTCTACTTATTGGAATGGTTTTAGAAGATGCTGACTCTTGGGCGCCTGGGTGGCTCAGTCAGTTAAGCGTCTGACTCTTGATTTCAGCTCAGGTCATCATCTCACGGTTCGTGAGGTTGAACCCCACCTGGAGCTCTGCGCTGACAGCGTGGAGCCTGCTTGGGATTCTCTCTCCCTCTCTCTCTGACTCTCCCCTGCTAGTGCTCTCTTTCTCTCAAAATAAATAAAAATAAATAATTTAATTTGATGCTAATAAGTAATTTATTTAAATAAATAAAATAATAAAAGAAAATGACTCTTTGTTTTCTTTTTAAATCACCTTTATGAAAGTACATTTTATATACAATAAAATATACCTGTTTGAAGTATGAAAATGGTGACTATCTTTAATATTTTTATTGAGATATAACTTACATACTATGCGATTCATCTGTTTAAAGTGTACAACGTGTACCCTTTAAGTGTACAGTGATTTCTAGAATAGTCGTAGAGTTGTGCAGCCATTGCCACAGTCAGTCACAGTACATCTTCATCACTCTCCCACTACCACCATCACAAACATCCTATTCCTTGCCTCCCCCTTATCCCCTGACCGCTCTCTGGCGCTACAGATTTGCTTATTCTGGACATTTCGTGTAAATGAAATCCTCTAATATGTGATCTCTTGTGACTGGCTTCTCTTCCTTGGCATAATGTTTCACGATTCATCCATGTTGCAGCGTGTATTGATATTTCATTTCTTTTTGTTACCAAATAATACTCCATTGTATAGATGTACCATATTTTATTAATCCATTTATCAGATGGTGGACATTTAGGCTATTTCTACTTTTTGAGAATACTGGTATGGATATTTGTGTACAAGTTTTTGTATACTCCTATGTTTTCATTTCTCTTGGATGTGTACCTAGGAGTGGGGTTACTGGGTCATATGGTAGTTCTATTTTTAACATTTTGAGGAACTGCCAGACTGTTTTCCAAAGTGGTTACACCGTTTTACAGACCCACCAGTGCAGACTATGGAGGTTCTCATTGCTTCACATTTTTGACAAACTTGTTACTATTCATCTGTTTGATTATAGTCTTTCTAGTGAGTATGAAATAGTGTTTCATTGCATTTTCCTTTTTGTAAAAAATTTTTTAACGTTTATTTTATTTTTGAGAGACAGAGCATGAGTTGAGGGAGGGACAAAGAGAGAGGGAGACAGAGAATCTGAAACAGGCTCCAGGCTCAGCACAGAGCCGGACGCGGGGCTGAAACTCACGAACCATGAGATCATGACCTGACCTGAAGTTGGACGCTTAACCAACTGCGCCACCCAGAGACCCCTTTCTCTGCATTTTCAATTTGCATTTACCTAATGATTAATGATGTGTTGAGCATTTTTTCATGCATTTTCTGGCCATTTCTGTTTCTTTGAGAAATGTCTATTTGGATTCTTTGCCCATTTCTAAATTGGCTTATTAGCCTTTTTATTATCGAATTCTAAGAGTTCTTTATATATTCTAGATACAAGTCCCTTATCATAATGTGACTTGCACATATTTTCTTTCATTCTGTGGATTGTCTTCACTTTCTTGATAGTGTCCTTTGAAGCACACGCAAAAAGTTTTTTTTGAAGATTTTATTTTTAAATAATCTCTATATCCAATGTGGGGCTCAAACTCACAACCCTGAGATTAAGAGTCACACGCCTTACCAACTGAGTCAGCCAGGCACCTCTGAAGCACACACACACACAAAAATTTTTTTTAAGTATAATCTCCGTCTTTTTTTTTTAACAGAGAACAGTTTTTCTTCAGTCCTTAAGGACTTAGCTCTTTACGTGGGCTTTGATGGAGGTTGTGGGGCAGCAGCAGCAGATCTAAATCGGGGTGATGGTGTTCGGTCCTTCCGTGCTTCGTGAGAGCGATTCCTGACTACCTTGTGAATGGCACAACTCACACAGTAATGTAGTTTCACATACAGCTTGGGAAGCACCTAGGCGTCGACACTCGCTTCGGAAATGTCCTTGACTGCAGCAGCCTCTACTATATTCTGAATAATGAACTTCTTTTTTTTTTTTTTAAATGTTTGTTTATGTTTGAGAGAGAGACACACAGAGCAGAAGCTAGGAGAGGCAGAGAGAGAGGGAGACACAGAATCCAAAGCAGGATCCAGGCTCTGAGCTGTTGGGACAGAGCCTACCCAACACGGGGCTGGAAGTCACAAACCGTGAGATCGTGACCCGAGCTGAAGTCAGACGCCCAACTGACTGAGCCACCCAGGTGCCCCAGAATAACGAACTTCTTAATGGCCTTGTTCTTGGGCATGGTACGGGCACAGTTAGTGCAGAGAATAGGCTGCATGGGGCCGCGGCCCTTTTTGGCATGACCATTATTCCTTCTTTCTTGGTCATCTTGGAAACCTGAGAGAGTGAAGCACAAAATTTTTCATTTTAATGTCCAGTGTATCTATTTTTCATTGCTTGTGTTTTGTTTGTCTAAGAAACCATTGCCTAATTCAAGGTGACACAATTTTATAGCTGTATTTTCTTGTAAGAGTTTTATAGTTTTAGCTTTTACATTTAGGTCTTACATCCATTTTGAGTTAAGTTTTGTATATGATGTGAGGTAGGAGTCCCCACTTCAGGGGTTTTTTTGCATGTGGATATCCAGTTGTCCTAACACCATTTGTTGAAAAGACTATTTTTTTTTTTTTTCCATTGAATTGTCCTGGCACCTTTGCTGAAAATCAATTCAACGTAAATGTGAGGGTTTATTTCTGGAGTCTCAGTTTTATTTTATATTTCTTTCTATTCCTTATTTCTGTCTTTATGCCACTACCATATTGTCTTGATTGTTGTAGCTTTGTAGTAAGTTTTGAAATCAGAAAGTGTGAATTCTCTGTGTTTTTCTAAATTTTCAAGGTTGTCTTGGCTATTCTGATTCTTTGCATTTTTATATGAATTTTAGGATCATGTCAAATTTCTGCAAAGAAGTCAGCTGGAATTTTGAGAGGGATTGTGTTGAATCTGTAGGTCAATTTGGGGATTGTTGCCATCCTACCAATATTAAGTCTTTAATCCGTGAGCGTAGGTTTTTCTAAACTCCACTTTCAGTTACTTCTGAAATTTACTTTGTGTTTTAGCCGAAGATGGGTTTGGGTCCTTGATAACTTTTTGCATTTTGATTAATTGGCAGAATCAGTTATAATCCCTTTGACTCTTGGAATACAGAGCTTTTAAATAGGTAGGGTTTAGGTGAATAGGTACAATTTTGTAAAATACAGAATTTTGGAGAATCTTAGAAATGTGTATTTGATTGAAGCTTTAAGGGAACTTGAAGTCTGTGTAGAAGGATTTCCCATGTGTGCTATTAGGCTTTTCTGAATTGATAGAACCACCATAATGCAATGTTTCTGGTAATAGAGGCAAATATTGCCTCTCTATATTGATTTAACATACCAGCATATAGTAAGTAAATAGACCAGAAGATATACTGATGGTCTTTAACACTGGAGGCAAAGAGGCCAATTAGGAGACAGGTTTAAAGTAGATTAGGCAAGAGATATTACAAGCTTCAACTGAGGCAAGACACTTGGCATAAGAATTAGTAAAAGGATGAAAGAAAAAGTAACAGTACTTTACGGTTACTAATTTCATGTATTCATGGTAGGGCAAATGTGAAAGTAATTATTGATGATATTCTCAGCGGACTGATTGATAGTATGAATCATCTCTTGGTTTCTGGATTACACATTTTTAGTTGAGGAAAACTCTTTGTAGTTGCCATTCCTGAGATGATGGTCTTCCCTACAGTCCCATCCCCACATTACAGTTTCAGGTGGTGACAACCAAAGAAATCTGAAGAAGGGAAGTCCCTGAGAATGTAATTATCAACACTTACTTGGATTCTTGTTAATCACCTGGGTGGCTCTATAGGTCTTTCTTTAAATTGTCATTGGGATGTCCTGCATATAGTTTAAGGTTTGTTCACATTTTTTAGGGGAGGAATCTGGAAAGTATTTAGGGTAAATGCAGTCTGTTTGGTCATGGAATTAAAAGTTGCCTGTGCATTTTGTCTCCTCTTCTGCACTGTTATGCAACTTGTCTTCGTCAGTTTTCCTGAAACCTTTGAAGAATTTAAAAATCTGTGGTTGTTAGGCCTTGGTAGAATTGACAGATGTTAGCTTTTTAAGTCTGAACATTGTGATAATGTGGAGTAAATTACAGTTTTTACTTACCAAGTAATTTAATGATAAGAGCAGCTTTTAAGGTTACCATGTGTATTCGGACATAGATAACTTTTGTGGAGTTGCACAGGGAGATTGTGAAGTTCTCAATTACACATTAAGTGTATAAACCTGACACCAGGCCGTTCTATACTCTTGAACTATTTCTGTGGCAAACATATGACCATTTTTACATATTCATAGCAAATGGTTCTGTTTACAAGATGCTTGGGAAATTATATGGGAATAATGGTTTGTCGCCTTTGAAGGGATAAGTGAATTTTGGAGACATAGCCAAATGTGTATACAAATCTGAGTTGAAGACTTAACAGCTTTATCATTTTTTCTGCAGTTCTGCTTGATTAGGTTTGAGGTCATTCAGCATAGGATTTTTTCTGGGCTTTATTGGTTCATATTGCATGGCGTTTCTTAATTTGTCTACCGGTTACTCTCCCTGCCATTGAGCATATGGTCCTCAGATGAATTGTCAAAAACCCTGTTTGGACCGTGTTATACTGTACTTCTCTGTAAAGTCTGCCCCAGAGGCTGTCTATCTGCAGTCTGGCTCTGGGCCACCTTCCTCGCCCCCCCTCCCCCTCTCAGCACGCTGGGCAGCCTGGATTCCTCATAATACTGTGAAGGCCCATTGGCTTTTCTGCCTCTCCTGATCCTGACTCGGAGGATGCCCTGTAGAAAGAGTATACTTTCTTCCCATCGTAATCATCCTTTCAAAACCATTCCTATCCTTTATTGCCCTGCTCATGAGTCATTGTGCTTTTTTTTTTTTCTTTCTAAAGTTTATTTATTTTGAGAGAGAGCACACAAGCTGGGGAGGGGCAGAGAGAGAGAACCCCAAGCAGGCTCCACGTTATCGGCACAGAGCTCCATGCAGGGCTCAAACCCATGAGCCGTGAGATCATGACCTGAGCCGAAATCGAGAGTTGGACACTTAACTGACCAAGCCACCCTGATGCCCCAGAGTCATTATGACTTTTTGATTCCAGTATCTGAAAGTGATCCCTTTTTCTTTTATGCTTCTCTTCTCTGTAACCTGGTAATCTCAGTTGGCACTTAACCACACATTGCTTTGTATTTAGTCATTTGTATGTTTTGGTATCTTTTCAACTCGATATTTTGTCTTGTATACTTTTGTATCCCACCCCCCAGGGCCTAGAGGCAGACATGGAACCAGAGAAAGAACACCAAAGTCCAGACACTGTGTTTCTAGTCTCAGCTCTGCCATTAGCTGCTTTTGTGATTTTGTGACTTTTGTGACGAAGTCATTTATTCTCTTTATACTTTGGTGTCTTTACTTATATAAAATGAAGGGATTGATAAGGTGATGTATAGGTGCCTCAGTAGTTAACGACACCATAGTTTAGCATTGTTCCTAATAGTTAATAGTAGTTAAATAGTTAAATAATAGTTAAGAAATAGTTAAATAGTTAAAAGTCTACGGTTACTCAGTTCAGCTTTGCATGTTACAAAACCTTGGTCCCTTCTATCCTTAAAACATTACTTAAGAAGTTATAACCCATTTGTTCTGTATTAAGTAGATACATGTAAAGGGATATATAGTCCAATTCATGTGTGTATGTAGTGTGTTCATTGTAAAGCATGGAATTTAGGTCTTTTTCCTGGAAACGATTATTGATTTTTTTTTTCCCCTCCCAAGGGTGGTTAAGAAAGTGGCTCAATATATGGCTGATGTATTGGAAGATAGTAAAGATAAAGTTCAGGAGAATCTGTTGGCCAATGGAGGTAAGCTAATGTTTCAAGATTTGATACTGACTTGTATAAGTGAATGACTTAGCTATAAAAACAAAAAAAGAATGTAAAAAAATCTGTAGATAAGGATATTAAATATAATAGAAAGCCACTAAAGATATAATTGTTATTACTGAATTTGGTGATATTCTAGTTACATCTTGTCCCCCTTAACATTTTGTGTAAGACAGTCTTACATACATAGTAGATAATATAGCTTATGACATAGATGTCACGTCCTTCTAAAAGCAGTATTATAAAGATTTACCTGAGTTATTTCCTGGAGCCAGTTGTTAACTCACATTCACAGTGTTTCTAGGTTATGTGTCTCAGCATTTTTCCAGCTGAATACTTGTCTTCTCTAGCTTTTATATTTAATAGCATCCAACTTCTAAAGCCTTGGAATAAAAATTTTTAATTTTAGTGCAGGGGAAATGCCTTTCCCCTCAAATTTGAATATGGCATTTCTTTACCTTAGTGCCATGGAGTAGTCTGCTACTGACCTCTCTGTAGCTGGAAGCTAATAGTTTGCTTGGTATAATAATGACTTTGTAAAGATAGTTTGACCTCACTGTTGTCATTTGCACTTGTATTTGGTGTTCTTTATGAAATGACACTTTATTTTAATTTAGGCTCATCTTTAGTGATATGTCATTATAATAAGAAGTAACCCTTTTCTTTCATTCTGTTCTGTATTCCTACTGTGATGAGTGTCACTGTTGTGATTTTGTTATATTAACATTTGTTGAGTAGAGAGTCCTGGAGTATCATGGGATGTTGAGCCATGATTCAGCAAAAGACCTCAAGGGAAAGTGAAATAGAGAAGTTTATTACTCACGGGTCCTGTGGGAGGGGGCACCATATGGGGAGATCAAGGTGCAGGCAGAGAGTGGCAGGACCTGGGGCACATGCCTTTATTAGGGTCTGCGGGTGGAGTGCTTTGGGGTTCCCAGGCTAAGTTGGGATTGTTCAGTTCAAACCAAAAAGAGTGGGGCTTTGGCAAACTTTGAGGGGGTCTTGTCTTAGGGAGAAGGCCCTGGGCAGTGGGGGAGAGTGTTTTATCAGTGGGAGTCTATCAGGAACTCACATTTCTTGTCACTCTGCAGGCTCTTACCTAGAACTGCTCCCAAGGAAAAGGCTTCTGTAATTTCTAGTTCCCTGTGGGCCACTTGGCCACACAAAATGGATGCCGAGGCAGCAGTATGGAGTAGTTTGACTAAGAGTTAACTGTATTTAAAAAAATTTGTTTTAAATGTTTATCTATTTTGAGAGAGAGAAAGAGAGCAAGCAGGGGAGAGGCAGAGAGAGAGGGGGAGAGAGAATCCCGAGCAGGCCCTTTATTGTCAGCGCAGAGCCTGACGCAAGGCTCCGTCTCACGAACCGTGAGATTATGACCTGAGCTGAAACCAAGAGTTGGATGCCTAACCCACTGAGCCACCCAGGTGCCCCTGATGCACCAGTTTTTAAATGTCTTCACTCATGAATGGTGTTTTCTTCTCTGCTTTGACCACTGGCTAACTCCGCTCCAGTTTTTCAATCTTCTAGCAGATGGAGGCACTCGTATCTTGTTACATGGCAGTTTTATCTCTACCTTTTTTCGGTCCTTGCTTTTCGTTTGCTTTCCCATTTGTCCAAGACTGCCTCACCTTTTAATTTTATCATAATTGTAATATACATTTTTATACCCCAAATCCTTTGTGGAACACAATAGGAAGTAGATTTCGAAATGTTATTAAGAAAGGACATGCTATATTGTGATGATCACTGAAGAATTGCCATCAGATGTAACTGATGTACCAGTTTTGAAATCTTTATTCACAAATCAGTGTAGTATGGTGAGTTTGAATGCCATATGTAGGATAAAACAGATTATGAAAAGTATCATACTTACATTGAAACTATTATATTACTGAATCATCTGATATTCTACTTCCTGCAATAACTTAATGGACCCAACTCTACCCTTTGAATGGACCAATTTTATGATTTTCCTAGAAAGTTTTGAGTTGAGGATACTTTCTTGCTGTTTCTTTCCATGATCCAAGGCTTCAAACAAAATCCTTGGAAACAAGCAATTAGAACCCAGTCTCTCCAGGATCAAGGAGAGATAGGAGTGAGGAAAAGGACACCTTATCGCTTTTTAAAGGCCCTCAATTGCTATGCTTTGCAGGATATGGGGAAGTGGGGTGCATACTGGAGGAGGAAAGAATCAGTCCCAACAAGCATATTGAACATTTCTGGACTGTCAATATTAAGAATGAATTTCTAAAACACAAGTTCATAAACAGAAGCTTTCCAGCTAGCTGTTAACTGAAATGCATATGCAATATAGTCAAGGAAGTACCGTGCTTACAAAACCACAGACATCTTATTTATCTCTGATTTTAAAATAATTCATTCCAGGGGCGCCTGGGTGGCGCAGTCGGTTAAGCGTCCGACTTCAGCCAGGTCACGATCTCGCGGTCCGTGAGTTCGAGCCCCGCGTCAGGCTCTGGGCTGATGGCTCAGAGCCTGGAGCCTGTTTCCGATTCTGTGTCTCCCTCTCTCTCTGCCCCTCCCCCGTTCATGCTCTGTCTCTCTCTGTCCCAAAAATAAATAAACGTTGAAAAAAAAAATTAAAAAAAAAAATAATTCATTCCCTTATTGGGTGAGCAATGAAGAAAGTGGTGTGACTGCAATACCAGCTGGTGCTAAGGATTTCAGTGCTTCCAGAAGATGCAGGCTAGAGAACTTCATTAGGCACCGGAGGGGCTCTTTTCTCTCAGTCAAGATGCCCCCATGGAAGTCACTTTTGAATTTTGTTTCAAGCTTATATTGTGCAAATTCTAGTCTTGGTGGAGGATAGTCTCCAAAAGTTTCTTGAGTCACTCTCCGGACTCTCTCTTTTTCGATTCTGTTTTCATGAATGGTCCTTGAATCCGTGTGTATGTCCGGCTCAAGGATTTCTTGTAGAGGTTTGGTGGAGTTGTGAGTTTCAAAGGTCTGACTATACTGTTTGAAAACAATAGCCTTCAGAGAGTCCAGATACTGGCTTCTGAGGTCCATTTTCACAATCTTATGGTGATTGCTAGCCACTGTCAGTGCCTGACCCAGAAGGGGTATATTGCTCTTCAGGTGGCAGAAGGAAGTGAAGGCGTAGGGAGTCTGGGAGTAATACAGCACACAGACAGGTTTGTACTGGTTTGACTTTCTATGCTGCGTTCCCCAGTCAATTCAGATCCGTACTGCATTCTCCTCAGCGTCTCTGAAGCTGACCCTCACATTTTTTAATGCTCTCCGAAGAATTTTCTCAAATGAACTTTTGAATTGTTCCGTATCAAGAAAGGTCAGCGTCTTCACCTGGTTCTTTACTCATTTGAAAAACATCCCAAACTTTCTGGTGCCGATGAAATTGAGTATAAATGATGTCTAAAAGGGCTGTGTCGTGGAGACTTGCACACTTATTCTCACAGAGCAGAACCAAGTCCTGAACGAGAGATTCCTTTCTCTGCCAGAAGTTTACGGTCTGCAGTTGATTTGCAGACAAAAAATCCCAGGCTTTGAGGATTTTCATCATTTCAGTCATTGGAATTTTCAAGATGGTCCTCATGATAAACGTGGCAACAGTTTCATCCATCTCTTTGGCAATTGGAACATGTGGCGGTTATGGAAAAGTCGCCCCACAAGCCTGGGATGTGGCTTTCTCAAGGTTCCTGCCACACTCAAGGGCCTGATGCCACACTGTGCGGGTCTCTTAACAGTCAGTTATCTCCAGCAGTGTTTCTTCTCGGCCAAGAGTTAACTGTATTTTTAATTTAGTGTTTCTCTAACCTCATTTCTTCTCCTTGCAAATAATAGATGCTGAATAAATACTTAGTAAAACAAAAATTTAGTGATTTATTCTTGCTCTTTGTTACAATAGTGATCCTGACCTAGTTGTTTACTATTTCTGTTAATTTGTGTTCGGGGCAGAAGGATAGAAGGTAGATATGTTAAGTTAGGATGCATTTACTGATCTTGTAGGTATTTGATGAACTAGGACATGCAGTCTAGTAGGTGGAATGGGGATTGACAGTCCACCTGGGTGGCCTTGCGTCTGCAGTTGCTTTTAGAAATAGCATCCATATTGACCCCTTAACATTAATGTAGGAAGAAATTGAGGAGACAAGGATATTTTGATGTAAATTGTTTTTGCCAGTTAGCCATTTGGTCTCCTTGACCTTGATCCCATTAGACTTGAGAAGTAAAGTCATCTTGATTACTGAACTTTCCAGGGTATAGTTGTTGAGTGTCTCTTTGGCTTTACATTTTTTATTCTTTTCATTTGAATGTGAAGGGGCCTGTGTTTTGAAGATTGTTGTATAGACTCCTAGAAACGGTTGTTACCTGGTTTTGACAGGTTTATTTTCAGTTTATTTGGGTAGGCTGGCAAAGAAAGAACATACTTGCATCAAATTCTACTTATTGAGGAGTAGTTTCTTAATCTTTGTGTCTGTTTCTCCTACATATGAGGTATATCATGGGTATGTGCATATTCCATTTATTAAGTCATCACGTTAGAAGGAGCATTTATAAATATAAAATTCTGAGTAAGAAGAGATCCAGTCAGATGACAAAGTAAAAATGTTGATTAATCCATTACTGAATATAGTTCCACATTTTAAAAATCTGGACTCTCCAGCAGTGATGACGTTTTTACTGATTTTCTCGATGCAAATTTCAGCATTAAAATTTATTACTGTGTAGCAAACTATGAACTCTCTATTGCTTCTCAGTAATTAATTTATTTCCCTATTTCAGTTGACTTGGTTACTTATATAACAAGGTTTCAGTGGGACATGGCTAAATACCCAATCAAGCAGTCCCTGAAAAATATTTCTGAAATAATTGCCAAGGTAAGATAAAAAATGACACAGGTAGGACACACTGATTCATAGTGGCTTTATTGATTTTATAAGTATTTAGCTGTGAAATACTGTTTAGGTTTTGAGAAAGCAACTAAATTATATGTGACTGATATAAATAGGAGGTACCATTACTACAACTTTACCAAAAAAGAAAGATGTTAAAAAGTGTTATAGTTTCCAGTGTACATTATCCAAGTTGTGTAGTTTACTTACTTAAGTGGTTAACTTAAATATTACATCAACAGTGTTTAAGTAAGGAAAAAAAAAACTTTAAAATCCTATAATTATTACTGCTACAAATTTTAAGGGTTAACTGAGATTATGTAGAACAGGAAATTGGAATCTATTAAAGATTTAGGAGTCATTCAGCTAGTGATAATGATTACTTTGGCATGTTTTCATACAGTACTGCTTCAGACATTAAACTTTACGGGTTTTCTGACACCTTCAGACGTTCAGTATTGACCCTCTACACAGAAAAATGCCTGTATTGATGTACACATGATTTTATGTACGGTTTCAATGAGTACACAGATCCTGAAGCTCATCCATGAACTCACCGAGTTAAGAGTTCCTTTTATATTATAGTCATTGAACTTGAGAGAAAATATAAAAGTCTTACCTGAAACTCCAAACAAGGCAGATAGACAAGGATCTATTAACTGTTTGTCAACATTCTGACCTGACTGAACTGAAAAGTGTAGTTTAAATTACTTGGACAGACTTTCCTTTTCCTAGCTTTCAGTGACTTTGAGTAAGTGCTGTATAGTTAAATATAAATGAGTAGATTATCAAGGATTTTAAAGCTGAGGTAATCATTATAATATAATGAAAATGAGTAGTTTGATAATATAAAGTGGTGCTCTGACTATGACTGAAGTCTCCTTATTTTGGTCCAGTTATCAAGGATTTAATCATCATTTTCTGATACTACTACAGATGAGGAAATAGGCTCAGAGAGGTGAATTGACTTACCGTATTGCCACACAACTGATAATGGTAGAGCTGAATTGAAACTCGTTCTTCAAATGTTAAATCTGCTGATTTGTATGTTCTTCCTACATTGTTAGTAGTTTTAGGACTCTTTTTGAAAAATCAGCTTCTGTAACATTTATAAATACATCTAACCACAATTTTAATTTAATTGAAAAAATACTCTATGTAAGAACAGTGGCATTATGAACAATAAAACTCTTATGTACCTTCATTACTTTTGGAAATTAATCCTTCAGCCTTGTGAATTTAAAGCTTTTTAATTAATAATCTCTATACCCGGTGGCTTAGATTCCATTTATGGTTTAAGATGTAGTATCATAACAGTAATTAAAATATATGTGGACTAAAACATTATCTTTAGTAGAAAAGATTCATATGGAAATTACCAGGGTTATTAAAAATGAAGGAAGTTATTTTTTTAATCATCTTTTAAATTGTGCTTTTACATCAAAAAGAATGAAATCTTGCCACTTGCAACAATGTGGATGGAGCTAGGATGTATTATGCTAAGCAAAATAGGTTAATCAAAGACCAAACCATATAATTTCAATCATGTGGAATTTAAGAAACAAAAGAGATGAACATAGGGGAAGGGGGAAAAAAGGAGAGGGAAACAAACCACAAGAGACTCTTGACAATAGAGAACAAACTGAGGGTTGATGGAGGGAGGTGGGTGGGAGATGGGCTAGACGGGTAATGGGTGTTAAGGAGGGCCCTTGTTGTGATCAGCACTGGGTGTTGTACGTAAGTGATGAATCACTCAATTCTATTCCTGAAACCAATATTGCACTATATACTAAAATTTAAATAAACATTAAAAAAAAAGTTGTCCTTTTAAAATAATAGTTGTTACATCAGCAACTAGTGGTATTTGTTTTTTAAAGTGTTCAGGTACAGCTACTTTATTTCTGTTAGAAAAATTTCGCTTATTTTTGTTTTTCATTTTTAAAGGGAGTGACTCAGATTGACAATGACCTGAAATCTAGAGCATCCGCATATAATAACTTGAAAGGGAATCTTCAGAATTTGGAACGGAAGAATGCGTAAGCATATGTGAATATTAAGAATTGGGCAAGTGCTGAATGAGCTATTGTTGGGGTTTAGTGAATTCCAGTTTATGCTATTTCTATAATTAAAATGGTGTTTTTTCACTTCACGGAGAAAAATTTATTAATTCAGACTAGTCAAAACAGATGAAGCTGATTTATTCTTGTTTTATAAAACTTGTGAGTTGGGTCCTAATTTGTCCCTTTATCCATTTGTGTTTTCACTGAAAGATTGCCTAAAATTGTTTCAAATCGAATCATAGTTTAATTGCATAGCAATCACCTGCTGCTTAAAAGAATTCTATCAAAGAATTCTATTTGAATTTTATCAAAGAATAATTCTATCAAAGAATGTAATTTGTCTGTTTATCTGTTTTCCAAGTTTAGCTTTTTTACATGTTAGATTTTCCAAAAATAGGACACGTTTGTTTTCTTGATCTCATTGTAGTATGACCACTGCAAGTGTAGCTTTAAATGTTTAACTATTCAAGTTACACATTCATATTCCAGAGGGAAAGTTGGTTGGATACTATCAGTGGTACAAACAGGGCAAGTCACTTTCATTATGAAATGTACTGGGAGACCAAATGAAGACTGATTTGATTATTGGGTTAACTAACCAAAATTGCCTAGGATCAGATGATACCTGGGGAGAGGGAGGAAGATCAGAGATTGTCCTTAGATGATGTAATTTTGTAATTATGATGAAATAGGTTTTAATTGGCATACAATGAATAACACTTGCCCAGTCAAGGTACTAGATATATGTAATCAGGAGAAGAGTTGAATTATAATAATTAAAGCAAACACAAGGGGAGATACTAGAGGCAAATATTGATAAATGGTAGCATTTCTTTGATAGTGAGGGTGGGAAATACTCAGCTAAATTTAGTCGTCTTACAAAGTAGAAACGTTACCTAAGACTAATCAGTCTCTTGAGGTGTACACATAGTAGATGTGAATGTAATTAGCCTGATACTTCTTATGTTATGGAGGCATGATCAGCCTGATTATTTTTTTTCTCTCCTCAGAGGAAGTTTGCTAACTAGAAGTTTAGCAGAAATTGTGAAGAAGGATGACTTTGTTCTTGATTCAGAGTATCTCGTCACATTACTGGTCGTGGTTCCCAAGTATGTCTTTTATTACTTTTGCTTGTTAAAATATAAAAAAAATGTTAGTGTCTGATACTGTAATTTGAAGTTTTCCATAGAACTCAATTGTAAAGGGAATATTATTACGTTGTCATTCATTCCATCAACTAACATGTACTCAGGTGGCACGTAAGTAGAATTTAGTTCATAATCTGATAATGGAGACATCAATTATAAATTGAGATTCCAAATCAAATTTAGCAGCTTAGTAGAGTTGGCTTATTTAAAAATTAAATAATGCTAAATTATTAGATTTTTTAAAAAATATAGATTTTAGATTTTTCGGAGTAGGAAGCTTTTGTTTTTCTGAAAAATCTTTTTTTTTTTTAAGTTTATTTATTTATTTTGAGAGAGAGAGAGGAGGAGAGGCAGAGATGGGGAGAGAAAGTATGGAGCTTGAAGAGCCCAACGTGGGGCTCAAACTCACAAATCTGTGAGATCATGACCTCAGCTGAAATCAAGAGTTGGACGCCTAACCAACTGAGCCAGCCAGGTGGCCCTTGTGAAAAATCTTTATGATTGGTTAGGATGAATTAAGCCCTTTAAGAAGCAAAGGATAGATTAGATCTGGGGTTGGCAAATTTTTTCTGTAAAGGGCCATATAGTTAACATTTTACACTTTGCAAGCCATAGGGTCTGTGTTACAGCTACTCACCTTTGCCATATCGACTTCATGGTTGTAGCTGAAAGCAGCCATACACTGTACCTACAGATTGGATGTGGCTCTGTTTCAGTAAAACTTTGTTTACAAAAACAGTTGCAGGCTCTCGGCATAGTTTGCTGGGTTAGATAACCCTTTGAAATCTTTGGATTAGGTCTTCTGTGTTAATTAACATTTGATCATTGTTAATAAAATGAGGCCTTTCGATACTCATAGGAAGAATTAGAACTCTGTGTGCATGTGTGTCTATGAGAGAGAAACACTTAATGATTTCACTTCTGCCTTGAACTGAAGTCTTGCTATCAGGGAATCTTTGGAGGATCCAAACTGAGGTGGAAAAGTTGGGGATTCTTCACAGTATCGGTGTACGAATTCTTCCTTTGCTGTGCTCTCCATTTTTTTTTATCTGGTTACGAAATGGGGAGTATTAGAAAATGATGCCTCCTGGAAAGGATGGGAAAACACCTCCATTGAATTTACTGTGGCTACACTATCATCTGACTTCTGCTTTTCTCCCCTAACTTCAGAATACTATAGAACAGTGATTTTTTATAATAAATTTCTGTGTGTCTATGTTTTTATGCATGTAGGAAAATAACCTTTGTGCAGATAAAAGATTTGTCTCTATTTTTATTGAAAATTTGTGTTTAAAATCAGACGTTTTTATAGTTTTCTCTTCACTATTATTGAAACCTAGGACCTGGGGCACCTTCCATGATGAATTAGTCACTATCCTGACCTATAAATCCTGTAGTTCTTTACATTGCAAACATAACCTTCTCTCCCCACACCCCCAAAATCCGTTGGTCTGTAGAGAAAGTTGTTGCACAATGTTCTGTGGAGCATGGTTTACTGTCACTTAATTTACTCAATACTTCCTGGTACTTTGTGCTTTTGGTAAATAGTTTGATCCAGCCCTTCATAATGGCCAGTGAACAGAAATGATAGTGATTTCAGTATGGCCTTTGAATTTATTTATTTTTAATGAGGTAATGCATTATTGACTCTGAAGTTTGAAGGTAATTTAGAATGTATACTTTGCTTTACTACCTTTCCAAACTTAGTTCTAGGATGTGCCTCTTTTGCAATAGTTACTGGATGTAAGAGAGTGGTGAACTGTATTTCTTGCTTCACTGCTCACCGTATTTGAAATTCATTCTCAGTAGGAAACTTGAATTTTGTGTGTGACATAGATTTGAAGTATACTTTAGTTGAATTTCCTGTTTGTCCCATATTTTTTTCTGTCTCAACATGGCAGGAGGTAAGACTTGTTTTTCTTTTCCACTACTTACTGTACCTTTTTTGCAGGTTAAACCACAACGACTGGATTAAGCAGTATGAAACACTAGCTGAAATGGTAGTTCCAAGGTCTAGCAAGTAAGTAGTAGTCTTTGTAAAACCTGTTGCTTTCCTAGAATTCCTTTTATAGTTGGGATGTTGGGTTAGGAAATATCTTTTTACTTTTTCTTTGTGGTAAATTTATGGTTTCAGAACCATCTTTTTCACCTCATAAATAAGTTACGCCAACTCTAGTTATCACGATCATAGACCTGAAGGGGATTTTGTACAATATGATCGACTCACTCATGTTTATAGGTGTAGAAGTTTGAGGCCGCAGAGGTGAAGTGATTTGCCCAGAGTCGCACATCTCATTAATGGCAGGGCTAGAATTAGAACCTGGGTCACTGGTGTGGTACTTTTTCTGCTGTGCTGTGCCACCTTCTGAAAATGTTTTGTCCGGTATTTATTGTATACATACTATGTGTCTGCCATTCATTTCTCTTGCAAAGGAAATGTACCAAAATGGCTGCTAGAGTACCATGTTGTTCTGTAAATACTCACCATCACTTTCCAGTGAGCATAGAGACTGTGTAATCTGTATTTTCCATTAAAAATTTTGCATTTTAAATGTATAGATTAATATACATTATCTAATTTGATATTTACAACAATTCTGTGAAGTAGTTGGAGCAGTTATCGCTCTTGTGGATAAAGAAGTAAAAATGCAAGAAGAATTAAATAGTTATCTAAGGCATATGGCTGCATTTGGCTGTATTAGTGTCCGGTGACAAAGTTAGGACTAAAAGTCAGGTTTTTTAACATTAGGGCTCGTACTGTTGACACTACCTTGTCATTTTTTCCCGTGTTCTATCATTCCACGTGAGATGTTCTCCGAGGAAGTATTAAATACAGTATATATGCATCCCCCAAGGATTCTTTTGTATGGATACCCCTCAAGAGGTGGCAACATGTGGTGAGAGGAAGGTATAGCAGATAGTAAAGAAGTGGTATTAGTGAGATTGGGCCCATGAAGTTTGCTTTTCCAGTTTTTATATGGGAGGTAGCTTAGTATAATAGAGTACTGGACCCAGGGATTTGAGTTCCATTGCTGGTTCTGCTACCAACTTGCTGTGTGACCTGGGGTAAGTCTTAATTTCTCCGGGCCTCATTTTCTTTGTAAAAAGAGCATAGCACCTTCCCAGTACACGTTATGAGGTTGTTTTAAGGCTTGATAAGGTATACAAAACATGAGGTCACGTGATTATCGTAGTTTCATGAATGTTGATTTTTTGAGAACTAAACTACAAACCCCTGCTCATCACAAATTTTTTTTTTTTTTTTCCCATTTCGGGGAATACCTTCTGTTCACACACCAGCCCTTCACATGGCAAACTGAAGACCAAGGTGGTGTCTTCATATTAGTTTTCCACTGAAGCTGACAAATAACAACTGCATATACCTTTGTACTCTGTAAGCCATTAAAGCCGAAGAGGTTGACTTGGTGTCCAAGAGGCAGGGGAAGGAGGGGACTACGGACCCAGTGCATATGGAATGCAAGTTGTATATATGCCAGGCCTAAGGTCCAGAGGAGTGGTGTGGAGACACGTTTCCAATTTACTCTGAAAGAAGGACTCTAAAAATATTACTTCAGAGAGTTACATCTTTTGAAGATTAATTTAGTAGTTTAGAGGAAAAAATGCCAGGTGGGAATGGTTTAGTGTAGACAACACCTGTCTTCTGAATGACAGATAAATACTCCCTGACCACCAGTCGGTGGAAACATCTGTTCTACCTTTTTCTCAGTTCAAAAGACATTTGGAACCTTTGCCGTGAGGCTTAGCTTTTTAAATTTAGTCCGCAAGAACAGCAGCATCTCAGCCGGCACCGTGAATAGCACGATACACTCGTGGGGGACAGACAGGCTGTAGTGGGTTAGTCTGGAATTTTGTCCATTGTTCAGGAAAGAACTCTAGGACTTGATGCTGGGTTTTTTTTGCTGATCATAGTAACTAACATTTTTGAGTAGCTGCTGTGTGCTAGTAATTTTTCTAAGTGCTTATTTTTAAGTCATTTGTGAGTAGTAATGCATTCGCTTGTCGCTTTTTGGTACTTAAGTCCTTACTTGGGAGCAGTGAAGAGGAGAGTGGAATTTTGAAGTAGGAGAATGGATTGAAAAATACTGTCTTCAAACCTGAAGGAAACAATGTCACTTAAAAAGAAACCTTAGAATCTTGCTATCTGCAAAATTTTCTACTTAACTCTTAAAATTATTGCAGACTTTGAGCCATGCCACTGTTGTGTAGATAAGTGTAGGGATGGATGCGTGTAAATGCCATGCAAAGTTACGGCCAAAGAAGTGGAGGCTGCCTGCTGTTCTGCTTCTTGTTGGAAAGCCTGCTCAAAGAGAGGTATTTTTTCACCACCTAAGTGGTACTTAGGGCTACCACTTTTCTTTTTTACGTACTTCTGCTTGTGAAGATAGTCTGACCAGGTCCAATTGCTAGTTAGCTTTTGCCTTTTCTGTGTTTTTGGAAGCAGTACCACAAATGCATTGGTTCTTCACTGAGATTGGTGTTCAGGGGGCTAGAGGAACGTAGCCAGGAAAGCCTAGAAAAAACTTGTGCAGAGAAAAGTTTCCTTTGGGTTGTATAGCTGGGCTTGCAAAGATAACTTTTATGAAGAAAAGCAGGAGAGATGCCCCTGCAGTGACATGGGAAGATTGGTTAGGGGACAGAGAAGATGGCAGGTCTGAGTCTTAGGAGTGAACTAAGAAATCAGAAGTGGCAGGCAGAGTTCAGTGAGCTCCAGAAGCACGGCCACTCACATGGGTTACTGAAAGTGCCGTGAAACACCTGGAAAATGTTGACGTTTCCTTCAGGCCTGGTTACATCTGTGTGAAGATAGTGCTGCTACTTCTATGTAATAGAACTAAAAGAAGGGAGTGTGTTTGGGTCATTTATTTGAATCTAGTAGAACTTAGGCAAGCTGAGTTAAGCCAAACTGAGCTCCTTTTTAGGCTGTTCCTGGCCAGTTCCTAGCCAGCATCACATCTGGGAAGTGTTTACGTCCATGTTTAATCATGAAAAGATGGTACTTTCTTACCTCTTTCCTCTCCTTCTGGTTTTCATTTTGTTTCTATACTTTGGTCTCATATATCACTTAAGGTCACTGCTTGTTTTGGCTTGGTTTGAAATCCCTCCAGCTTCTGGCTTGTCAGCTCCCTGATCCCTGCCACTCACAGATCTCCAAGTCCACTTGATTTTTGTATGCTCTTCCCTTGCCACATCCCTGACTTCTAGAAAGGCTTTACTTTTAGAAAGGCTTAAACCTGTAATCCAGCTCTTGACCCAGAGCCGCCTTTCTGTTTTTTTTTTTTTTCACTGTGACAGAACCTGCTCTTTGACCTTGTCCACATCTCTAGTCCACCCCTTTACATTGACATTGTTGATTTCCTCCAGTCATGCTGCTTCTCCTGCTGAACCTGGACTCTGAAGTCATCACTTTAACTGTTGTCCTGCATGCACCATCGTCTCTGGACCCTGTGACTTCCTGTGACTTCCTCCCCTCATTAGCCTGTAATGCAGCCTCCTGGCTTCTATGCCTGAATTGCATGAGTGAGACGGAATCTGGTAGCCCTGAGTATTGGCTAGTGGACTTGGGCTCTTCTGTCTTAGTGGGACAACCTGTTCTTCTGTCCGCGCCTTTTCAACCACCCCCAGGGCTCTGGCCTCTGCCTGCGGCTTTGGGACCCTGAAATCTCCGTCTGTGGCCTGGTGATCCCCATAGTTTCAGACTTACACGCCTGGATTTCTCGGGCACTGCACATGTCTGTACATCGGTAACTACAATAGGACATTGTCCCCCTAACCTCAGCCTCAGTCGCCCATCTCCCTTGTGTGTGTGGGAGCAAGATCTGCCTAGTTACCAAACCAGAACATGGGAGTCCTTCATTTCGAACTCTTCCCTCTCCCTCCCCCACCCCCACCCCACCCCAATTTAACCAGCTGTGTTATTTCTACCATCCGTAGCATTTGGTTGAACCATATGAAATTGCTATTTTGTAGGTCAAAAGTGGTCAGATACCAACAACTTCATACAGGTCCACCAACTTAAAGCTGTTCCTCCCCCTCTTCCCCTCCCCCCCCCCCCCCCCCCGCCCCTCACCCCTCACTCCCATAGCTACTAATACTGCTTTAGTTTAGACTCCCATCTCTTGCCTGGCCTATTGTAACTGCCATTATCTGGGCTCCTTATCTCCAATATTTTCTTCTTCTCATCAGTCTCCTGCATTGCTGCCATTTTCATTTTGTGGTGTACCAGTCTGTTACTGGCACGTGTGTGTACACACACACACACCCCCTTCGTACCCTGTGTTCCAGCTACACTTCTTTCTGGCAGTTCCCCAAATGCACCATGCTATTCCACACCTATATGCGTTTGCATATGGGCTTCTACTGGCATGTTCTCTTCTTTGCCTGTCTTTCAGACTTCCACTTGGCATCACTGCTTTTGTGAAACTCTTTAATGTTCTCTGAGGTAAAGTTGGTTTTTGCAATTATTTTTTAATGTCTATTTATCTGAGAGAGTGGGAGAGGGAGAGGGAGAGATTGAGTGGGGGAGGGGCAGAGAGAGGGGGAGACAGAATCCGAAACAGGCTCCGGGCTCCACACTGTCGGCACAGAGCCCGACGTGGAGCTTGAACTCATGAACTGTGCAATCCCCAGCTGAGCTGAAGTGGGACGCTTGACTGGCCGAGCCACCCAGGTGCCCCTGAGATAAAGTTATTCCCTTTTTGCCCCAATATATCACATATATCTTCTGATACACTGACAACTCTGTATCGTGTTACTTGTTTCTTTCTGTTTCCTTTATTAGACCCGTGTCTTGAGGTCAGAGAACCACTTTGTCTTAGTTTTGTTCCTTTTTTTTTTTTTTTTTTAAGTTTAGTTTTGAGAGAGAAAGCACAAGTGAGGGAGGGGACAGAGAGAGAGGGAAAGAGAGAGAATCCCAAGCAGGCTCCACATTGTCAGTGCACAGGCTGATACGGGGCTTGAAACCATGAGATCCTGACCTGTGCCAAAATCAAGAGTTGGACACTTAACTGACTGAGCCGCACAGGCACCCCCTAGTTTTATTCCTAATACGTAGCAAGAGCTGTGCACGTTTATAGAGAGACGCTGTACGTGCTTTTGTGGTGGTGGTGGTGTGTGTGGTTTTTGTTTTGTTTTTGAGGCTGAGTACATGTTAAATGATTGAAAGTCCATTGTACCAAGGACACGTGGTTGGTTTTTTTTATAAGATTTTAAGAAATATCTTTCCTGGGGATAGGAAGGAAAAGCAAATAAATGGTTTCTATTTATTTTTTTCTTAATAAGGTAGCACAGCAGGATTTAGTCCTAAAATAAGACTGAATTTTTATCGTGTCTCCCTTCATCATAAGGATTTTAAATACACCAAACAACTTCGCCGTGACCTAGGTCTCTACATGACAGAGGAGCCTGCGTAATAGACACCCTGCTCATGGTCTCAGAGCATGTCAGACATCAGGCGCTTTTGAAATGGTCTTTAAAACAGCAGAGTACCATATGAATTTAAAAAATCACTGTGACAGTGGTGGGATATTGTTAAGGGTCTGTAGTAGCCTGTCAGGTTGGATTTGGATTTCTTTTGATCACAGTGTGCATTTTAGAGTCAAACCTGGTAGACCAGAAGATCATTAAAGGTTTTTTATTAAGTTCTGTCCACTTGGTAGCTGCCTTGCTTTGGATTTGATAGTCACTGGGAGCAGGAACTAAGGGTAATCGTTTTGAGAGGGCACCTTTCATTTAAAAAAAAAAAAAAAAATTTTTTTTTTTTTAATTTTATTTTAAAGTAATCTCTGCATCCAATGTGGGGCCGAATCTCACAACCCCAAGATCAAGAGTCACACGCTCTGCCGACTGAGCCAGCCAGAGAGGGCACCTTTTAAAAGGAAGTTTAAATGTTCTAAATCCACAGTAGCTGAGTTTCTGTCTTTGTCAGTGATGACAGTAGCCATTCCTCCCAGAGGCATCTGCTGGGCCTATTGCTGGAGAGGAAGACTGAGAATCAGTGGCTTCAGTTCTTCTAGCCATTCTGCATTAAAGCATTGTAGTTGCCTCCTGAATTAACTGCCAATCAGGCAGTTCTTAGACTTCCTGGAAAAACTAAACTTTTCCCCCCCTCCCCACCCCCTTATTTAGTAAAATATCTTTGAATTCCACAAGCACTCCCTCAGGTTTATAAAACATTTTTTTCTGATTTTAGAAGTACCATGTTGTAAATAAAAACTAAACAAATAAAAAAAAAAAACCCGATACAGGAAAGATAGAAAGGAGAAGAGACCCCCCCCCCCGACCCGCCACCCACCACCAAGTGATTCTCTGGCCCCACCATCATCACTGTTGGAACAATTCAGTGCATAGCTTCATAGACCTCATACGTGGGATTCTGTACATAAGTAGCTGTAGGTAAGTTTTGAAAGCCAAATCAGGATCATAGTATACATGAACTGTGAAGTTTGCCTTTCCAATCAGTGGGTCTTTCCCCCAGGCATTTCAGATGTATGTGGTAGTTAAAATTTTCCCATCATGTCTAGAAAAGTCATTCCAGTGATGTCCATGGGAACTGTGACTGGAGGAAGTTCTGATCTTGCTGCTGGGATCTTCTAGAGCCTAGAAGGAAGCCCTGAGATGCATAAAAAAAAAATCTGAGATGCGTCAGAAGTTGTTTAGACCATTGCATTTGTCAGTTTTTGAGTTAAGATGTGGAGGGAGACAAAGGAAAGATCTGTGGTAGCAGGCACTGGCAATGCAGAGAAGGGTGGGCCAGGCCTCAGTGGGCTGGGTTGGGCTGGAGAGAGAGAGAATTTGTTTTCCAGAAGAGAAGAAGGTACTTATTGCAAGAAAGCAGGGAAACTCTGGAAATAAACTGGCTCCTGGTTTTGCCTCAGCCAGCCTGGCACTGTTACAGATTGAAAAGCATGGTCCTTAGAGTTTGGACACTTCATTTGAGTTAATGTTGGATTTTTTTGGGTTAGAGAGAGGTAAATGTAACATAGGGCTGTGAAGGCATTGTAAATAAAAAATCGTAAACACAGATGGTTAGCATTGAGGTGGTTTGGGAAGAAGGGCTGCTGCCCTTTACTGTTCCTCCTCCTCCTGTTTGTGAAGTCTGCCCTCAGTGTGAAAGAGAGGAATAAATATCAAACTTTAAATGGACTTTTTTTCCCCCATAGTGTACTCTCAGAGGACCAAGACAGTTACCTTTGCAATGTCACCTTGTTTAGGAAGGCAGTTGATGACTTCAGACACAAAGCCAGGGAAAACAAGTAAGATTATTATTTTTTGATTTTTAATTTGTTGATTACCTATATACACAGAGTGGACAATTTTGGTTTTCTCCCCACTCCCCAAAATTTAGATTCATCGTTCGTGACTTCCAGTATAACGAAGAGGAGATGAAAGCAGATAAAGAAGAAATGAACAGGCTTTCTACTGACAAGAAAAAGCAGTTTGTATGTGTTCTTAATACTCAGTATTATCAGTGTTAAGCAAAAGAAGAGGCAGTACTGCTTTCTTCTTTTTATTTAAAAGAAAAGTCTGATTTTACTTTTTAGACACTTGGTTTTAGTTATTTTTTCTATTTTAATAGTTTTTTTTTTTTTAAGTGTATTTATTTATTGAGAGAGAGAGAGAGAGACTGACTCCCAAGCAGGCTCCATGCTGTCAGTGCATTGCCCGACACAGGGCTCAAACTCATGAACTGTGAGAGCATGACCTGAGTTAAAATCAAGAGTCATATGCTTAACCACTGAGCCACCCAGACGCCTCTGGTTATTATCTCTAAACAAACTTCGATCTGTGAATAGTTATCTTGAAATCATACCTTTAATTATTCCATCTAAATCCCTATGAGCGATTATTTTAATTAAATAGTATTCTTTCTTTTTCAGTAAGAATTTTCACTTGAGGCAAATTTTTTTAATGCCGCAATCTTATACTGAAGCAATTGGTATTTAAACCACTGGAGAGTTCTAGTACGTTCTGGGCAAAATGGGGAAGGGGGATAGAATTGTGAAAACGGAAGATGGTGTCAACTTCCTTGCCATCTTTGAAGTGCTGGATTATTGTGAAGACAGAAAGCTTGTATGGAAGGGGAAGAATGACTGAAAATGGATTTCTCTTGAAATGCAAGAAGAAATAAAAGCAAATCCCATTTGAAATTATTCCTAGGTACTTTATAAACCATATCATCTCATTTGGGATAAAACTAACCCTAACCAAGTAATGCCCAGTAAAACCAACTTGTTAGGAAGGACCAAAACCCTTTTAAAGAACAGATATTTTAACCAAAGATTTTTCACTTTGTCTTATGATCCTTTTTCCTTAAATTAATTGGTTGGTACATTGAATGAGCCTAATGATGTTGTCTTAATAACTTAGCTGAACTGATCATGTATGTCTTTTAAGTATTGAGAGGCAGTATTGAGTTATTTGAAAGCTGTTTCTTTGAAGAAGTGTTTTTATTTAATACTGGAAATCATACTGAATACTTTAAGTTCAAAAAGAACTTAATGTAATCAAATCTTTAAAAGTTTGGAATGTGCAGAGGTTTAAGAGATCTAGATGAACATCCCTGATTTTACAAAAGAAAAAATTAAGACCTAGGGATAGGTATTAAATGATTTATTGCAGGGTGCCTGGTGGCTCACTCGGTTAAGCATCTGACTTTAGCTCAGGTCATGGTCTCACAGTTCATGAATTCATCCCCGCCTTGGGCTCTCTGTTGTCAGCACAGAGCCCACTTCAGATCCTCTGTCTCCCTCTCTGCACACCCTCTCAAAAATAAACAAACATTTAAAAAAAAAAAAGACTTATTGCATAACTTTTTATCCTTGTTCCTGAGAAGTTGTTTGTAAATTGAGTTCTATTTTAAATGTCTGAAATGTATTGCATAATACATCCAGGTTTTTGTATTTTGGTTTTCAAGCATAGGGGCACATCTGTATTCTGTATCAGTTTAAATTACTTTCATTAAAATGTATGTCTTTTCCTGTGTAGTGAGTAGGTTCTGTGAATTGTCTACTGAGGTAATAGAGTAGTGACTAACCCTTTAATTTTATTGAAGATGAAGCATCCAAGATAATGAGAATAATAACATTTTTAAAAACGAATTATAATGTGATTTGATTTTCTTGTAGATTCTTACTAGATAGTCACTCCTTTAAAAATATTTGATTTGTTGGGCGCCTGGGTGACTCAGTCGGTTAAGCGTCTGACTTCAGCTCAGGTCATGATCTCCTAGTTCGTGAGTTCGAGCCCTATGTTGGGCTCTGTGCTGACAGCTCAGAGCCTGGAGTCTTCTTCAGATTCTATGTCTCTGTCTCTCTGCCCCTCTCCTCGTGTGCTCTCTCTCTCTCAAAGAATAAACATTAAAAAAATGTTTAAAAAAATAAAATAAAAATGTTTGATTTGTCAATTTTAATTGCCATTTCTATACTAAATTTGTGGTAATTTTTTTTCCTTTTTATAGGGACCACTTGTACGGTGGCTGAAAGTAAATTTCAGTGAGGCATTTATTGCGTGGATTCATGTGAAAGCGTTGAGAGTTTTTGTTGAGTCTGTCTTAAGGTAAAGAAAGTTAATTAAGAAACTTGAAATTGAAGGGGTCATAGGTCCCTTTACATTGGCCTCTTTGTTATAACACACAGTCCAGTGATGGGAAATTGCAGCCGAGAAACCGAAGGGACAGCTATGAGGGAGAGATCGGCAGTATCACACGTGCATGTTAGTCTTGTCCTTAATACCAGGATTAGAAAAAGTGGTCCATGCTGCTGTACTCCCTGATTCTTTTCTTGTGTAGTTAAGCTAAAAGTAAATTATACACTGTTTAGCCAATGTTTGCTTAAAAGAAGATCTTTTGTATGTTTTATAGGTAGTTTAGTACACAGTGTATTGGTGACTTATTTGAAATCATTGTTTCATATTAACCTAAAATATTTTATTTTGAGACACTTAAAAATCTCAATCATCTTGTGATCCTCTGTACATTTTGCTTATATTAGAAATAGTTCAAAATACCTGACTGTAGCCATGCTCACTCTTTGTAAATTTCATTGGTTTTTCAAGATGTGAGTAATTATGTTTATTATTATGAAGATGTCTACTAAGTGTACATATTATTGCTATTTGCTGGGGGCATTCATAGATTACCTTAGAAACTGAAGAGTAATTAAAAATAATTCCTAGTAGACAATTGGCTCTCATTTTAAGGAAAGATTTCTAGTGGACAGTGAGGACCAGAGAAGATTTGAATTTCTTTGTATAATTAACTGAGCTTGCAAAGGTGATCATTAAAATGAGGTACCCTCTCTCTATTAACTGTGATTAAAGAAGAGTATGAGAATATTTGCTTTGAAACAAAAGTCTGTTTATATGTTTACTTGTGTTACACACGACACGTTTGCTTCCTGATAAGGTATGGCTTGCCCGTGAACTTCCAAGCAATGCTCCTTCAGCCCAATAAGAAAACAATGAAGAAACTAAGAGAAGTATTATATGAATTGTATAAACATCTAGACAGCAGTGCGGCAGCTATTATTGATGTAAGTACTTATTCGGTATTTTATTAGAGTAGGAACTGGAATTAATTTCAGAAAAAATTGTTGGAAGGAGATAGAAAAGGGATAGTAAATATCCTATTATTTAATCTATCTTTTTTAATTGCTTTGAGATTCTCCATTAATCTGTTAGCTAAACATAGCAAGTAATTTACATTGTTTACCATTTTATACTAGTTAGAGCAGTGCTTTGCTTGTAAGCCAGTCATTATCTTGCTATAGATCAGATGTTCATAGCTGTAGAAATAAAGAAGCAACCAGTGATACACTTGTTTACAAAAGTTAATAAATGGCAGAGAAGAAGAAAATAAGTAGTTATTTTAACTGTATTTGGTAGAAGTAGCGAAGTCAATAGAGGAGCATTTTAAAGGGAACTGTCAGTTTTCTAAACGGGTGTCTTTATATCTTCTTTTAAACAGAGGATATAAACAACATACGTGTGTTTTTGTTATTGCCGTTTAAAATTGTAGTGGGCTTTTATTTCATATTTTTTATTTCAAATACCTTGTTGATTTTCTTTTCGTTTTAAGGATGGTGGTAGTATGTCACTCACATTTGCATTAGTTAGAACCCATGGAAAGTCAGTTTTTCTTGATAGAAGAAGATGAAGGAAATTACTTCCTACATTATCAATAAAAAATGATGTCCAACTATTTGATACATAATTTCCTACCAGTGTATTCTTAAAACATGCATAAATAGTAAGTGATATCAGGGGTGCCTGGGTGGCTCAGTCAGTTAAGCGACTGACTTTGGCTCAGGTCATGATCTCACAGTTCGTGAGTTTGAGCCCCGCATAAGGAGGGCTCTGTGCTGACAGCTCAGAGCCTGGAGCCTGCTTCGCATTCTCTCTCTCTCTCTCTGTCTCTCTCTCTCTGGTCTTCCCCCGCTCATGCTCTGTCTCTGTCTCCTTCAAAAATAAATAAAAACATTTTTAAAACATTTAAAATAGTAAGTGATATCATTAAAATTATGCTTGGTTTACTTCTGTTCAACATTTTATAAGCCATATGTCTCATAAACCCAATATCCCAAACCTGAGATTTAAAAATTTTTAAAGATTTTATACATTGGTAGGATTATGGTTAAACACCTACAGGCTTTGGAGTCAGTGCTTAAATCTGGCTTTACTACTTACTGTGTTTCCTCATTGGCAAAATAGGAGTAATAATGCCTAACTCAGATTAAATTAGGGTAAACATACAAACTTAGCCCACAGTAGGTGTTCAATAGGAAGGTGAATGGTAATACTTAGTTTCTTCTTTTTTTGATTTCTGTAAGTATTTCATTGAATAATTCTGATTTTTTCCATAGGCTCCTATGGATATTCCAGGCTTAAACCTGAGTCAGCAGGAATACTACCCCTATGTGTACTACAAGATTGATTGCAACTTGCTGGAATTCAAGTAAAAAAGAGCTCCTTCCCAGACAATCCTGTCCTTGTGTTGGTGTATTCTAACAGAAATAGGTTACAGTATGACAGTACTTTTAACTCTCTATTGTCCTTTGCTTGCTTCTGACCCCCCTCTCCTAGGTGAGTTCTTCTGTAGTGGTCCATTTCTCAGTATTTTCTTGTTCAAGGAGAATAGATGTCTTATTTCTTTTTATTGATCAGGTCTGTAAATGTGTACTAAAAAAAAAAAAAATCAGAGTTTATTTATAAACAGAATAGTTTATTTAAAGAAAGGTCTTTCCTCATTGTGGTATGCATTAATTCCATTTGTTACTGTTGTGCACAAAAACCTTGTTTACAAGGGAATGGTAAACGTTTATACCATTTTGTTCACTGTATTTAGTAGACATAACTGTTTAATAGTGACTGAATCATGATGTAAAGAAATGTGACAATATTCAGGTATGTGCTTTCTGAATGTTTCAAATTACAATCTGTGAGCACTGTTGACACCCACAGGAGAGAATAAAATGACCTGTGCAAAGGTGCATTGTGGTGTGTGTAACTTTGGAAGGTGACAGTTGAGTTTGCGAGTTTGACAAATGATACTGTAGCTAACTTGCTGTCCCACTTGCAGGGTTTTGTTATGTATGGAGTGTCGACCATTTGTGTCTGACTCGGGTATGATTTAAGTGTGCCAAATCTGGGTCCCAGCACAAATGTAAAGATTATTTTTCAACGTATGACGGATATTTACATTTGGACACTAGACTTTGAGTTCGCTCAAATTAAGAGAAGGGCCAACTTTGAATAAAGTATAGCAAAACTGTGCGGTTTCGGTCATTTGTGTTGTGTAAGTCCTTATTTTACAGGTTTCCTTCTTAAGATTTGTGATAAAAGTCTTCATTTTGACATATATGTCATTGGTGACATGGTCTGAAAAGAGGCAGTGTTAGTTTTAAAAATCTCTGAAATCGTGTGACCTAGTTTCACATCCTGAAGGAACTTTAAGAAGCGGGTTTTGTGGCAGTGCGAGCCTTCCTGTGCACTCCCAGGCTCGCACATGGGAGAGAGAAGTTTCTGTTGTAAGGGCATTTCTAACCTATTCTATTCCTTCTAGAAATTAACCTTCCAAATACTTTCTACTTCAAAAATTTATATTGTTATTTCAAGAGAAATTAACTTCAAATTCAGACTTTTGTAAAGTAAACAATGAGAGATGACCCTTCCTGCCTCTCACATTTCTTCTTTAGGAAGTTTTTGTGTATTCTTCCAGGCCTTTTACTAGATTTCCACAACGTGTATATCACACACATGCCAACAGTTTATTTTTAAATAAAAGTAGGATCAGACCGCATATATTCTGTCACTTGCTTTTTTGCTTACGAGTAATATCCAGAATAGCTACAGGTCCATCTGTCTAGAGCTACCTCAGTTTCTTTTAACTGGCTGCATGGCTTTCCATCATGTATTTGTGCCATAATATAGCTGACTGGATGACTATACAGGTTATTTTTTGTTTTTGCTCCTAACAAACACTGCTGCAGTAAACATCCTTGTAATATCTTTGTTTACCTGTATTAGTATTTCCATATGCAAGACCTTGGGACTGGGGTTCACAGGTCATAGGTATGTATATTTAAAGTTTCGACACGAACTGCCAAGTTATCTGTCAGAATTCTAAATTTAAGACACGTTTAGAATGCAGATTTTATTTTCAATTTTCCTTTGGATAAGAGGCAGCTGAAAATTTTTGGTTTTGATATCAGAAAATTCTGGTTCTCTGCCTTCTGTTGCAAGTGTCGTTTTGAGTCTTAGTATCTGTACAGTGGGCATAATCTGGGGTCGGGGATGTGTTTTGACAATTACAGTAAAAGATTGGTAGGCCTGCGTGATGACTTTAAGGTTTTACTTGGACTGTAACATGTTTTGACCCATGTAGGTAGGGATTATTTCAAGTTTAAAATCCCAGCGTACATTTGGAACTTGGGAACTTTCACTATAATTTCTGTCAGGGATGCAGAGTGGCTGAGAGTGTAGCTGTGGAGCCCAGGCCCACCTCTGCTACTGATGAGCCCTGTATCTCCACACCCCAGTCCCTCCTTCATAGACTGGGGACAACCTGAGTGCCCACCTCATAGGGCTGCTGTGTTGACTGAAATAGATTCCCCCCTGCACACGGAGTGCTTTGAATGGTGGCTGGGGAGAGAGCTTATTAGATGCACGGACTCACCGTCCTAGATGAGTGCCTGTAGCTTCTTTTCACCCATGTTTAATCTGAGAATTTCAAGATTTGTGACATTGTGGAGTCTGAAGACGGAAGGAAGTGTGTGCGCGCACGCGCGCGCGTGTGTGTGTGTGTATGGTGGGGTGAGTAGAGTTTGTGTACGTAGCATAATGTTAAAGCAGTATGGGTCTCTGAGCTTCAGTCTGCATTGAAGTTTTTACACCCGTGATGGCAGCCACCGTTCCTGGGAAGGGACTCTTCCTACTGTTTTGCCTTGTTTGCTTCAGAGGCTGCTGGTTCTCTGAGACAGAGCTCAGATGACTTTGACATTCATTAGACATTTGTTGGTGTCTGTCAGAGACCATTCCGCCGGTGCTCTCAATGCTTGTTACCTCACCCCTTCCCTATGTTGTTTGTGCTGGAAGGACTGGTGGTCCCCATTCTACTTGTGGAGGCTTAGGGGCAAAGCATTGTAGTGGTTTCTCAGATCTCACAGATTTTGAGTTGGAGTCAGAACTTGAGCTCTTGAAGAAGTCTTGAAGACTTCTGACTGATGGGCTCTTTTGTCCATATCATGCCTCCTGCCCTCTACTGGGTCCTGTAGGAGTGAGCCAGACATATTCCTTCACCTTCACCCCAAAAGGTCACGATATAGAAAAGGCAATTAAGTGTAGTTCATGAGATAGTAAACTGCGCTGGTGTTTGGCAGGAACTTGGGAGCCCAGACATTTTCATTGGTGACGGGCCATGATGTGTCTAGCTGTTGTATGCTAATTTCAGCAGCTCAGGTAATTCAACCTGGAAGGTTTTCCTACCTGCTGAAGTTGTTCTTAGGCAGACACCATGTGGTCTGGATGGATCAGACTCCCATGCAGCTTTTTAAATAAGGACATACCAAGTAATACCTTTCAAGTAATACTTTGTGCATCACAAATACTCAGCAAATGTAAACGTTCCTTTGTTCTCACTTCAAAATTAAATAGTCCCAAATGTTGGAAATAAGATAACAAGAAATTGGTTTAGATATGAGGTTATTCTCCTTTATTCTCTTTAGGCACCCTCCCCCCCCCCTTTTTAAAGAAATAACAAATGCACTAGGTTAAAAACCATACATACACATATTATAGAATAGCCTATAATGAAAGCCTTGCTCTGTAGAAAAAAAATGGTTGTTTTTATCTATTAGCATCAGTAAAAGATGGTTTCTACTAGAAGATCTGTAACAATATTATGTTCTAGAGGAAGTACATTGAAAACTATGGTAACTTAGTTGTCTGTAAATCGAAGTTTAACCGTTTCAGTAATGTAAACTTGTTTAGGGTCTTTATTTTTCTAGCCTAGATAGCTTTAGATTAATATGAATGTAATTCTGGCCTTTTTAGAAAATATAACCCACCAGAACTATTTTATTTACCAGCAGACTCACCCTTAGAACAGATTTTCATCCGGGCCCCGTGACTTGGAGAAAAAGGGAACAAGGTAACGCCATGGAACTGATCGGCAGTAGGGGATAGCTCGTGGGATGGTTAGCTAGAGAAGAAAGTGAAACTGATGAGAAACGACAACGTACTTCGCACCAAGAATGGTCAAGATAATGCAAGAAGAAGAAAGTTTAAAATGAAGCAGTAGTGAGCAAACACAAACAGATTTCCTGACAGTTTGCCTAATAGTGAAATTGATTAGATCCGTAATGGTTGTTACTTGGGGAATTTAATAAGAACGCAGATTCATTGCCATACTCCCCAGAGATGTGGTAAGTCTTGCGTAGGTCCGAAGAATAATCTACATTTAAAAAAATTTTTTTTAATTTTTATTTATTTATTTTAACGTTTATTTTTGAGACAGAGCATGAACGGGGGAGGGTCAGAGAGAGGGAGACACAGAATCTGAAACTGACTCCAGGCTCTGAGCTGGCGGCACAGAGCCCGACGCGGGGCTCGAGCTCATGGACCGTAAGATCATGACCTGAGCCGAAGTTGGCCGCTTAACCGACTGAGCCACCCAGGCGCCCCGAATAATCTACATTTTTAACAAACACCCAAGAGACTCAGATGCTGGTGATCAACCAGCTAAGTGAGACCACCTTTGGAAGACCTTTCCTCTGAACCCCCAGATAGGGTTGTTGATTTAGGATTTGGGAGCATGTTGGGGTCTCGTTCAAATAGTGATTCTTCTCTCTTTCTCACAGACAATACTCAATAGGATCATTAAGGATAAATCAGCTTTGCTACTCTGCCACCTAAAGAAGCATTCTACATTATTATTAATCAGCAGAACCAGAAAGTTCTGCCTCCGCAGAAACTGATGAATGCAGGTGTCTTCTACCCTGGCAAGGCCATAGAATATCAAATTGAAATTTGCAAAAATAACCTAAAGTGACCAGAATCACATTTCTATCCTTTCTATGAAAACCCACTTTGGGAATGATTTATCACTGCTTATAAGAGTGTAAAAGAACAACCAAAACAGATTTTCAGAGAATGGTTTGTATGAGGAAACAAGAGGATTTTAAGAAAAAAGTGAAAACAGTTGGGTGCAGCAAAGATAATTGTTGATTTCAGACTGAAAAAGGAAAAACTGTATATATTTGAACTTCAAAATATTTTTTTTTAACCAGAGGGTGAACAGAAACTATCCATAATATCAAATCCAGAGAGCAGCTTTGATGTATTTTGCTGTTTCCTAGGTGTGTGGATGACCTCTTTGGATGGTTCTGTGACAAATCATTCTTAAATTACCTTTTATCACCACCACAACTTGCCAGATCTTAACTATCTTGGTACATAGTTGGGTTGATTCTCAGAGTAGGTACAGGTCAGTCCAGTTTTTAAGGTGAGAAGCAGAAAGTCACTTTTTTTTGTTTTTTGTTTTAAAGAAATTGTGACTACACAGGTACTATATTTCACCACAAGAGGGCGCTCTGGTGCCATCTAGAAGCAAACAGGTAGTTTAACCCCCAACTCCCCTTCATGGTTTGTTTACGAAACATACAGTCAATTTAGAGAAGCCTGCAAAAACTAGGTAATGTTCTGATTTGGAATATTTTGTTACAAGCATTTATTCATATAAAGGTCTCAGAAAATTCTAGACAACTTGTATTCATTTTGTGACTTAATCCAACCTGTGTGTGTGTGTATGAGGTGCTTTGTGCATAGAACCAGTGTTTAGAACCCAAATACCTTGAGGTGACTAGTGCCAGCCAGTGACAGTTTTCACCAAAGATAAAATGCAAAAAGTAAGGATATATACAACGTGCCTGTCCACCTGTGTGCACATATGTTCATTTATTCAGCAGACAGTTTTCTAGCACATACCGTCAATCAGGTATTGTTTTAGGTACCAGGGATGTGATGCTGGGCAGGAAAAAGGCACTGAGACTGACAACCCCAGATTAGAAAAAGTATTGTAATTACTGATCTGTGAAATCAAAAGTCTGAAAACATACTTGAGGAGATCTGTCCATAAAAGTCAACCTATCAACCTATTATAATATCAGTCAGTGAGTGAAGAATAGATTTTTTTTTTTTTGCCTCCAAATATGACCACACAGTTAATCTGGTTCAGCACTGTCCACAAAAAATTTCTATGATGGACATTCTGTGTCTGTACCACCCAGGCTGGTAGCCTCCCCCATGTGAGCTGTAGTCCACTTGAAATGTGGCTGGTGTGAGTGAGGAAGTGTATTTTTTTTCAATTTTTTTTAATGTTTTATTTATTTTTGAGACAAAGACAGAGCATGAACAGGGGAGGGGCAGAGAGAGAGGGAGACACAGAATCCGAAACAGGCTCCAGGCTCTGAGCTGTCAGCACAGAGCCCGACACGGGGCTCGAACTCACGTACTGTGAGATCGTGACCTGAGCCGAAGTCGGACGCTTAACGGACCAAGCCACCCAGGTGCCCCGAGGAAGTGTATTTTTAATCTTACTTGGTTAATGTAAATAGCTACCTGTGGCTAGTGGCTCCTGCATCAACCAGCACAGGCCCAGCTGGTCAGGCTCAGGTAGTGAGCCATTTTGCCTTTTAGTTTCCAGTGTGTCCCATGTCCTTTGGCTTTTTTTTTGTTCCAATAACTGGCAGAGCCAGCCTAGCTTCTATTCACTCTTATTTCCAGACTTAATTTCCCTGCCAGCTTGAGAAACAAGGAAGGGATTGCTTTCTGAGTCATTGTTGATGTGTCTCAGATGGCTACACACACAGCTTTCACTTTGATCACAAAAGACAACTACGTGTACTTTGTGCCTGTGTGTGCATGAGGGTAAACTGGTTGCAATATTGAAAGACCAAAAGCTGTTTCTGATGGGAAATATTGAATCAGCAGAATTGGAAACACAGCTGTGTGGTTCTGATGGGGACCTACTTTCTTCTGTCAGTCAGTGCTCACTTAGCACTCATTGTGTGCAGGGCATGCGCTATGCCAGGCTCTGTAGGGAGACCTCAAGGAGATGCTCAGCACAGGTTCTTGAAACCTGTCTCTTACTTGTCTCTGTTGATTGTCTTTAGGAATTTAAGAAGTTCGTAAAACAGTGAAGCGGTCCAGGTCTCTAGCAAGAAGAGGGACAGTGTACAGGGAAAGAGGTGAGTTATATACGAGAGGACAGTACCTGTCTGCGGGTTGTTTTCATCAGCGGTATGGTGGCCTGGGTCTTGCCTGGTTCCTGAGCCCAGTGGCACCATTTGCAGGACAGCTGGCCGAGGGAGGACAGAGTGCAGTCGGAAAGCAAGCCCCTCCCTCCAGCCCCGTGCTCCCACCTCTGCGGCCAGGCACTCAGGCATTCTGGAGGTTCTCTCCCCATGCCCCCTAGTCTCCAGCCCTTCCTTTCCCCAGTCTGTTTTGACAGCCTCCTAACTGGCTTTTTTGTCCCCTCTCCGCTCACCTTCAGATCACCCTAGAGGACTGTCCGGTCACTGCTCACAAATCCTGATCACAATGGGACTCAAAAAGCCCCCTTTTTCAAATTGGATTCTTTTCCTTCTTTTTAATTTAGCCTTTCTGTGTGTTTTTTGAAAGCGGGGTATTGCTTTAGGTTTGTCTTGAATTTTGTCTGGAGTTTCTTTGATGAGGGAATTTAGACAATGGGTGTTTATTACAAATACTCTGGTGGTATGTTCTCTCCTGGCCACATCTGCCGGGGCTGGGTCCGGGTGTGGTCCTGGGCAGCCTGCCACCCTGGGGCTGACTCCATTTCTTCATCTGTAGAAGAGGGATAATTATGATAACACTGTAGGATTATTGTGAGCATTTAAACCTCATGGTATGTTCAGAGTTTTGGCAAAGTACATGGATAGAGGAGGGGGTTCAACGTGCTAACAGCCATTTGGTTGTTAGTATTCTTTTTTATACTAGTTGGTTTTCGTTTCTTTTTTGGTCCTCCTCCAGCTTATGCGAATTGAAATTCGTTTCCCTTTAGGTACGTCTATTTAGAAGGCAAATTCCTTCATTAAAAACCCACCAGGATCATGTGACTGGCAATTCCAAGGTTTATATACCCAGGAGAATTGAAAACCTGGATCCACACAGAGGCTTGTACACAAAAGTTTAGAGCAGCATTATTTATTGTAGCCAAAAAGTGGAAACAACCCAGGTGGCCATGATGAATGAATGGATAAACAAAATATGATATGTCCACACTAGGGAATATTATACTCGGCCATAAAAAGGAACAAAGTCCCGATCAATGCCACAAACACATTGGCTGAACCTTGAGGACATTGCGCTGAGTGAAAGGAGCCAGACCCCGAAGGTCACATATTGTCTGATTCCTGTACATGAAATGTAGTGAGTCGAGCACACTTCCTGGTTCATCCAGGGGATGGGCAAATGGAGTGTACCCTGTGCCAGGAAGTGTGTCCGACTCTGCAGCCAAGAGCTCTGCACCTTGTCACTCTTTTGAAAAGTGTTTTGCAAACATACTTCATGCTGTCCTGCAAATGTCCGTGAAGATCCAGGCAGAATTTAACCATTCATAAGCTTATTGATGTTTTTTTGTTTTTGTTTTTTTTTTTGCAACTGCCCTGATTTCTTCAAGATCATGGTTATCACGTGTTTGTAAAGTAAGTTGGCATTTTCAGTCACATTCGATACATAACTGGCTAACGCTGTATCTGATTTAGTCACAGAGTAGTCCTTTGATAAGAGCCAACATACGACAACTGGACTTTTGGGGGATGGAAGGGACACTCTGGTTTCTTCCTCATTTTTCTGATATGTCTGAATTTCTCGCTTCCACACTCCTTAGAGGGGAAAGTTGTCTTTTTGCTTCAGACTGCCAGCCTTCTGCTGGGAGACAAGAGGCCATGATCCCCACTCACTAACAATACAGGAAGTGAAAAGTATCACGCAAATTGCTGCCGCTCTAACTTCTGTCTTGCCTCTGCCTCGTAAGTCATTAGAGGCATTCATTTGGCTCTGCTGTAACGGACCCCTAACGTTCTTCCAGGAGAAATACTAGAGCTTTGGAGAGACACGAACCCTGGGGTGTATGAATGGACTGCTTGAGAAGTGTTAGTGTCGGTTCTGGAATGGGGCCTGTGTCATAGGTACTTATGCTGAAAGGAAGTGTCAAATTTTCCATAGTCCGAGCTTTCCAGAATCTAGTTGGCTGCTTGCCTCTGAGTCAGAAATTCTTTTCTAAAATAAATGATTTGGAACGCTCTTATCTTTACACGCAGACATAGCGCTTCAGTTCCTCCTGCCTGGGAAAGTTAGCTCTGCAGCTGAAATCCAGTACATGGTGTTGTCCTGGTTTAATCAGCTTCCAGAAACTCATTAAATCCCACACTAACTTTGTAAGGAAACAGCAGCGTGTATTAGACTCCTCTTTTGTTCCCCGCTTCGATGCCATTGTTTATTTTTTTTGCCTTTTTTTGTTTCCTAGTCTTACCTCCTATTCTTTCTTCTTAATTTTGTTTGGTCAAAGGCTTTCTTTTAACATTCGGGTTCCATTTTGACTGTTTCACCTTGGTAGTAATTCTGCTTATTCTTTCTTCCTTTTTTCTTTTTTTTTTTTAATTTTAATGTTATTATTTATTTTTGAGAGAGAGAGAACGAGCATGAGCAGGGGAGGGACAGAGACAGAAAGGGAGACACAGAATCTGGAGCAGGCACCAGGTTCTGAGCTTTTAGCACCGAGACCGATGTGGTGCTTGAACTCACAAACTGCAAGATCATGACCTGAGCCGAAGTTGGATGCTTAACCGACTGAGCCACCAAAGCGCCCCTCTTCCTTTTTTCTTTCTTCATTTAAGAACCCCTTTCCAGTGAGCGTGCTTTTCTCCTGTAGGGATTGCAGTTGAAAAGAAAACCTAGTTGCCTGGAAATTCATGTCACTAGCCATTGCATGACCTTTCTTGAGTGAATGAACGATAAAATCATAAAATACTTAGTGTATTCGTCAGGGTCTCCAGAGAAACACAACCAGTATGATACACATGTGATCCTTGAACAACGTGGGAGTTAGAGGCCCCCCTTCACCCCATCCCATGCCGTCGAAAATCCGGGTATAACTTTTGATTCTCCAAGCACATAACTAAATTAAATCCCATAACTTAACTTCTGGTCTACTGTTGACCAGAAGCCTTGCTGATAATATAAACAGTTGATTAACACTTATGTTGTATGTCATATGTATTATATACTGTATTCTTTACAATGAAACAAGTTAGAGAAAGTGGTACTAAGAAAATTGTAAGGAAGAGAAAATGCATTTATAATACTGTACTATAAAAAAATCTGTGTGTAAGTAGACCCATACAGTTCAAATCTGTGTTGTTCAAGGGTCAGCTGTGTGTGTGTGTGTGTGTGTGTGTGCGTGCGTGCGAGCGAGCACAAAAAGGACTTCTTATAATGAATTGGCTCATAGGATTATGGAGGCTGGAAAGTACAAAATCTCCAGAGTCAGTGCCCCAGTTTGAGTCCAGAGGCCAAAACTGCTGTAGAACCAGTAAGAGCTGATGTCCTAGCTTGAAGGCCATGAGGCAGGAGAATTGGCTCACGTGGGGGAGGTCAGCCTTTTGTTCCATTCAGGCCTTCAACTGATTAGGTGAGACCCATCCACATTAGGGAGAGCTATCTGCTTTACTCAAGTCCACCAATTTAAATTTTTTTTTGTTTATTTTTGAGACAGAGGGAGACAGAGTACAAGTGGTGGAGGGACAGAGAGAAAGGGAAACACAGAATCCGAAGCAGGCTCCAGGCTCTGAGCTCTCGGCACAGAACCCATCGCAGGGCTCGAACCCACGAACCGCGAGGTCATGACCTGAGCTGAAGTTGGACGCTTAACCAACTGAGCCACCCAGGTGCCCCCAAGTCCACCAATTTAAATGCTAATCTCATCCAGAAACACCCTCACAGAAACACCCAGAATAATGTTTGACCACCTACCTGGGCACCTGGTGGCCCCATCAAATTGACACTAAAATTAACCATCACAGGCAGCTGTTGCTTTCTCAGTAGCCTGGAGTTGGAGTTGTGTGCTGTTTGATTTGAACAGGAGCTGAACCCAGAGAAAAGGGACTGAAACCTCAGTTTGGAGCTATGACTTTATTTTGCAGGTTTTACGCCCCTCTGCTCTGCTCTTCTGGTCATGGACCCTCTTACCACGTTTTGTATGTGCTCTTTTTCTTGGTCATTGGTCAATGGCTTCTCATTCACCATAGGAATTGCTCCAGATGTCCTAATTTTTTAAGATCTTTCCCTAACTCCTGACCCTTTGCTTTCTGCTTGAGATCTGGCCTCTTCTTTCGCAGACGGGAGAAACTGAGACTTAGGTCTGTTACCTGGCCTGAGGTCACACGGCTATTGGATGGTCAAACTGGGATTTAATTTGGAGCGATTGGGCTTGTCAGTCCTGGGAGCCTCTTGGGAGCCAGGCACCAAGCCAAGCGCTAAATGCTCTCGTTTTCCTGATGTCTCTAACCTTGATGCCTATGTCCTTCCCATTTCTGGAAGGGCTGCAACCAGTATTTCCCTGACCCTCCACACGCAACACTGCACTGATCTTAGCGTCCAGTACCTGCCCTTGGTGCACAGGCCTCTGGCACTTGGCTCCTATAATTTTCTTTCCTGCTTATTTTCCCCCTTTATATTTGTGGTATGTAAACCTAATTCTGTTCTTTCATCCTAAAAGCTCTCCCTTGACCCTGTGTCCCTCTTGAGCTGCTCCTGATCCCTTCTTTTCCTTTTATTCCCCAGTCTTTATTTTTAACTCCAAATAACTAACTCCTTAGCCTGCTGAGACCCAAGCTGCTGCTATCTGCCCATCCACTGAAACTATTCTTGGCAAAGCCACGGAGAGCATCCTGTTCAGTCACATGTAGCGGCCGCCCTGCTTGACTCCGTCGCATCTGTCACTGCTGACCATTCCTTCCCCCAGGAACTCTCGTTCCTCCTGGTTCTTGCGCGGCACTCTCCGTCTTCTGTGCAGCTGTTCCACTGTGGTCCTCACACTCGACTGTGCGACTGTGCGTGAACATCGCCCCGAGGGCTTGCCGGCCCCGCCCCAGGACTGCCGATTCAGCAGGTCCAGGGTGGGCCCAAGGGTTTTGCCTCTAACTGGATGGCGTTGATGCCGCTGCCGCTCCAGAGACCACACTCTCGATGCTGACATTGCAGTTTTTCCAGAATGTTCTCTCATTGTGAGTTCTCCTTAGTGTCATCCTGTCTATCTCATGGATTCTGGTGTCATTTATTTTCTGAAACTCAGTCTCTCATCTCCACATCTCTCTGGTCTGGCAGGGAGATGTCCTTGGGGATTATCTTCAGTGGCATTTGGGTTGTGACAGTTCTGTGCTGAGTGGGGCAGTCCTGTGTCTTGCAGGATATTTGGTCCCACCTAAGCACTGGAACAACCAAGACACCCCCCACTTCCCCATCCCCTCGCTCCCGCACATTTCCAAATGCCCCCGGGGGTGTGGTGCCGTCCCAGCTGAGAAGCACTGGACTCCCCCATCCTGCACCTCCTGTATCCTAGCACACACCCCATCAATCAAGCAGAGACCTCTCCCTTCTCCCTCAACCTCCCTCCCTTTTAATTAGTCACCAATTCCATCCATTTAGTTCTAAAACAGCTCTTAATCCTTGATTTTAAGTACTTCTGTAGTTAAAAGAGCAGGTTTTAACATCCGGCTCCTTGGCAGGAGTTCAATTAAAATCCTCATTGGGCCATTTAGTAGCTGTGTGATGTTAGGCAAGCTAACTAACCTCTCTGAGTCTCAGCATCTTCATAAAGAGAAGATAAGAATTCCTTCACAGGGTTATCGCGAGGATTAGCAGTGAGGTCCGAGCACTTTTCCCTGACACAGACGGGCACTCAGCAAATAACGGCTGTCCCTAGGGGCCTGATGGTTTCTGCCTTAGATCCCTGCAGCTGCCCCCTGCCAGCCTCCAATCTCTGTGCCCCAATCCTTGCCCCTTGCTTTTTAAAACACAGCCTGGCCCAGCCACTCTCTGCTTAGGAATCTTCATGGATCCCTGTCGCACATACAGTTAAACTCCTTAGTGTGGCCTATAAGGCTCTTTTGATTCCAACCCAGTTTTCCAGCCTTAACTCTTGTCTTCCTGTCAACCTGCTTCCTCTGCTCACCACCAACCCCCAGCTTGCCCTCTCTCTCTCTCTCTTTCTCTCTCTCTCTCTCAAAGATTCACTGTCCCCACCCCCTCACATCTCCATGTTTCTCCTTTGCTTAGAAAGTGCCTGCTCCTTCCAGGCCAGCTCAAATGCCTTTCTCCTTCTCTTTCTCCTCCTCCTCCTCCTCCTTCTCCTTCTTCTCCTCCTCCTCCTCCTTCTTCTTCTTCTTCTTCTCCTTCTCCTTCTCCTTCTCCTTCTCCTTCTCCTTCTCCTTCTCCTTCTCCTTCTCCTTCTCCTCCTCCTTCTCCTTCTCCTTCTCTTTCTCTCTGGAGTCTTTCCCCTGCACCTCCTTCCATCCTGTTCCCACTGTGAGATGCGTGTCTCTCTTCTGGTGTGTGTTTTGTCTACCTGATTTCCAGTTTCTCCTTCACTTGCTGAGCGTGATGTGGTGGAAAGGGCACGGGCTTTTTCCCATGACACCTTTTCCCTCGGGCTGCATGGTGACTCAGCCACCCCCGAGGGGGAGCACGTTGGCACACGCCCCGCTGTGGATGAGTAGTGTTTGGGTTCCCCTATGTGCCTCACGGACTCGGATGAGATCATATCATTAAGGCACCTGATAGAGTTCTCAGTGGGGAATAGTTGGGCAGAATGCCACTGGGGGCTCTCCACTTCCCTTCCACTTCCCCTTCCCCTCTGAGCATCACTCGCCAGCACCATTCCGATTGTTTCAGTGTTCTGTTGCTGCCTGAACCAGTTACCACAAACTCAGTAGCTTGGATGACACGTTTCCCATCCTACGGTCTGATAGGTCAGCAGTTTGCCCCCGATCTCACTTGATAAAATCAACGTGTTGGCAGGTTCCTTCCTAGAGCCTCCAGGGGAAGATCCGTCTCATCACTCAGTTTGGGTTGTTGGCAGAATTCACTTCATAAGGTTGTAAGACTGAGGTTCCCGTTTTCTTGCTGGCTTATTGGCTGGAGGCCATGCTTAGTGAGTAGCCATCTGTCGCTGGTCCTTGCGCGGAGCTCCCTAGAGCTTAGAGCCAGCCACAGGGCACCAAATCTTCTCACTCGGCCACCTCTCAACACCCGTTTCTGCTCCTTCCGTGTGATTGTAACGGGCTCACCTGGATAATCCAGGATAATTTCCCCATCTCAAGGTCCATAACCTTAATCACATCCATAAAGTCCCTTTTGCCATGTGAGGTAATACATTCACAGATTCCAGGGACCACAGCGTAGACATCTTGAGGGGCCCTTATTCTGTCTGCTACACCTATCCTCTCTCTGAACTCTGAAATATCACAAATGTTTTTCCCTTTCTTGATGATCCTGTGGTCATTTTCTTCCAAAGAATCCTTTGTCTCTGCAATAGCAGGCACCTCTTCTTGGGCATGGTGAGCGACGTGGTTATTGGTTGTTTTTGGCAGCCCAGAACTGGTCCTCCTCCCCTGAGTGATGGTACCCCGATCCTCCAGCCCCTGTTCTCAGGGTAAGTGGGGTGGTGCTGAATCAGTCGGCCAGCTCGGTGGTGGGCCGTGATCACACAGCTTAAGAGTGATTGGGCCAGGAATGGGGACCCGACAGACATCAGGCTACTGAGACATTGACCGGGGACTTTTCCTGGAACTGTTGGACAAGAGGCCTTTCTCCTTTCAGTGGGACAGACTGCTGGATAGAATGGCAGCCCGGAGATGGAGGTGGCTTTCTTGACCTCACCAGGCTAAGAAAGAGCCTGCCAGAGAATGAGGCCAACCTGAAAAATCAAAGCAGACCTAAAAAATGGAGACCAATAGATTTGTGCTGACCTAGTTTGAGCCCCTGGATTTAGAATTTTCTGAAGCCTGATGTGCACCTGAACTTTTAAGTTATAATGTAGCAATAAATTCCCTTCCTTGCCTTAGCGGGGTCAGGTTGGGTTTGTGATGACCGTGTGTCGTGACTCGGGCAGTGAGTGAAGGTGGAATCACAGGGTTTATGTGTTCCGATAATGGAGCTCTGTCTTCTGGGTCTTCATGGAGATTTTGTTGAAAGACCTTATACTACTTGTGGGACCTGTTACTGTTTCTCTGGAATTGATGTGAAGGTCAACTGCTCCCACAAATTCGTGGAAGAAGCTCTCTTGAGTTACACATCTAGTGTCAGTGGCTGCTTACTCGTTTAAAAAATTGTAAGTAGTTCTGTGCCTATATAGCTGCAGTAGGAAGGCATGTCTGCTTCTACGGAGATGTTGGCAAGACCGTGAATACTTGCACCCATGAGGCCAGCCAGGCTTTGAGGGGCTGTAACACCCAGCCAGGGAAGGAAGGAGCCCTGTCTGCTCTGCTCCCCTCTGGCCTGTCCCTGACGCGGTCTGCTCAACAGACGCAGCGCTCACAGCCAGACCTAGAAGGCCACTCAAGCACTAACACATGCGTACATCCAGGAATCCCCCAGTATTTGAGGAAAACCCAACATGCTGAACGGGGAGGCACTAAACCCAGCAAATGAAAAAAATAACATGGAAGAAAACATGAATCTGACAAGTAGAGTAAGGCTTTTTGAAAAAATAATACAAAGACTCATGTTTATAGACAAAAAGCTAGGTATCTTAGGTATGGTTAAACACTAAAAGGTGTTGGTTGGTTTCTAAAAAATGATTTACCTCAATCTAATTTAGCATTTTAATAAATCCTCCAAGGGGAAGGAAAAAAAAATGAGGTTAGAGTGGGAGAGCCAAAGCATAAGAGACTCTTAAAAACTGAGAACAAACTGAGGGGTGATGGGGGATGGGGGGGTTAGGTGATGGGTATTGAAGAGGCCATCTTTTGGGATGAGCGCTGGGTGTTGTATGGAAACCAATTTGACAATAAATTTCATATATTAAAAAAATAAAATAAAATAAATCCTCCAAAAGCATGTTAATATAATGTGCCTAGCATAGTAGTTTGCACACACATGAAATAGATATTAGCTATTCTAATGAGAAAAAAAGCAAGTTGAACAGTATTATAATATGTGACTATATTATTAAAACAGAAAGCAAAACTCCACCTTTTTATATAGACCTATATAGTAAATGCTTAGGAAAGGCCTGGAAAGAGTTACTGCTGGGCAGGCTCAGGGTGGGGAGTGAGGAATGGTCTGCAAAGATTTTTACTTTATTTTTTATTATTTTTAAAAAATATTTTTGAGAGAGAGAGCGTGTGAGCCAGGAAGAGGTGGAGAAAGAAGGAGACACAGAATCTGAAACAGGCTCCAGGCTCCAAGCTGTCAGCAGAGGGCCCGACGTGGGGCTCGAACCCACAAACCACGAGATCATGACCTGAGCCAAAGTTGGATGCTTAAACAGATTGAGCCACCCAGGGGCCCCACAAAGATTTTTATTTTAGCTGTATGTTGTGTAAATTTTACAGTGAGACTGTATTCAAGCCCAGTATTATTTTAATTAACACAGATTTTTTTTCTTTTTTGGGGGGAGGGGGCTTAAGTAGAGGAAGAAGTAATAAAATCCCACAAAAGCCTGCTATTATAGTCTGGTCTGTAACATGGGGATTTGTTTTATTCCCTCAGCCCCGGTATTATACGTGACTTTTAAAATATCCTTTGTATTAATCCTTGTTAATTTATAATCACCATTTAATCCAGTGTTTTTAAGATGTGGGCCAGGATTCATCCAAGGGTGGTGAACCCCAGGTAGAGGGTTTCCATCAGCACTTTCTTAAAAAAAAAGGGGGAAAGAAAGAAAATAGGAGACAACAGAGCAGAACAGAATCGAATAAAACAAAACTGTGTGCTTCACAAGCTTTAAGGTTAAATACTGTTTTGTGAAGCTTTGTCACGTGAAATGTATTTCTCGCTGTGGCCTGTGGCCTCAAAAGTTTGAAAAATCACTAATCTAACCCATTTTCTTCTTGGGAGGCTGCTAAACAAACCTGAATATTTTTTTTTCCCTTTGGTGTATTTGCAGAGTATGTTGTCTTGAATTATTAAACACTAAAGGAAAAGAGAAGCAGGCACGGCAGATTCATTCTTGCCATTTTCTCACTAAGTTCAGTTTTTGGAAGAGCAGAACCAAGAGCAGTTGTAAGTGACAGAGAAACGTAGTCTGCTCCTTCTAAGTGCTCATTAGCACCGGTAAAGAGCCTTTCCAAATGAGGTTCCAGAGGCTTCTGGCTTCTGAATCACAGCATTCCTTTGTAACTTAACGAGGAAACTAACCAGCAGCTAAATAACTGCTCTGTCAGCCTGGATTTCCTGTTACCAAACATCAAAGAGAGACATTTAGAATCATGAGTATTTCAGATTTGTGAATAAAGGATCAAAAAGTCCTATCACACATATGGAAGAATTTGGAAGGTGAATTTTCTGAAGTCACGGGTCTAGGATAGATACACAATTTGTCTTTGCTGTGCAACAGTATAGTTATATTTGTTCTTATAAACCTAACACATGGTATTAAGCACACACACAGAATATGTTTAATAAGAGAAATTTCTGAACTCAACACACATGACCTACATTTATACATGGAGACTTAACTGTCCCCTCTTGCTTCTCTCCCTGATCCCAACCAGCTCATTTTACTCACTCTCTTTTGGAGCTAAGGTAGCTCTTTTTTTTTTTTTTTTTTAAGTTTTATTTATTTATTTGTTTTTTTGAGAGAGGGAGTGCATGTGGGTGAGGGGCAGGGAGAGAGAGGGAGGGAGAGAGAATCCCAAGCAGGTTCTGCACCATCAGTGCAGAGCCCTATACGGGGCTCGAACCCATGAACTGTGAGATCATGACCTGAGCCAAAGTCACACTTAACCGACTGAGCCACCCGGGCACCCCGAGTTAGCCTTTGATGCATCCACTGCACTGTGTGACTTATAACTGGGGTGTGGGAGAGCCTCAGTGTGAGGGAGGGAACAAGATCTTGCTCCAATATGTCGAAAGCCAAATTAATTCAGTTATCTTTCATATCTGTTTTCTAAAAAGAGAAGATCTTAAATAATTCATGATCCCACATAACTGTGTTATTTTTATAACACATTACTCTGCATGTGTGTGTGTGTGCACGTGTGTGCATGCGCGTGCACCCGCATGTGGTGTAATACAATAATTTTTAGGGTCCTGTTTGGTATTCTGTTTTCACTTACCTATTGCATTCTTACTTAGTGTGCCTAATTATCTGCTATTGATTTTGCTGCAAATGTTTGGGGTATTTCCCTTTAATAGAAAAGGAAATAGAGCTAGATATAGATGATCATGTTATTTGTTTCTATTTTTACTCAACGAAGCAGTGCTTCTGCTGTTTGGCTTTAAGAAGCGGTGAGTCCTAAATAGAAAAACAGCAGCCAGTCTTGCCTTATTTACTACTGAAAGAAATCCCACCTGCTAGCATGCTCAGACCCAAGTTCTGTTTCCAATCCATATTATTCCTTGGAATATTCCACTTAGACTGGTGATTGGAAAAACTGTGGGTTTGAATTCACACTTCTCATGGTATTTTGCTAGTGACCATTCTGAGAGCAGGGCCTAGCGTGGCTAAAAAGCTTCGTGTTCTAATATAATTGGGGAGGGGGGTGGCTAGGGAGTGCCCTTGTGTCTTGGCTTGAAGGGGTAGCAAGGAGTCGAATCCCAAGCAAACCCTCCAATTAGCCCTGCCTATGTACAATGTCAAATATTTCCTTCCCCCAATGCCATCACCTCGAGGTGTCTAGGGACCTCCTCTCCTTGAAGAGGCTTTATGTGTGTTTGGAACATTAAAACATAAGTCGGAAACAGACTGACTCCCGGGCACAGACAGGTGCCCCCTGTCTAATGGTGGGTGGAAGATGGTTAATGGATGATGGGCATCCTGGTATTAGAGAGACAGGATTGTGGATACACTGTTGGTTGTCTCTCAGCGTAGTCCAGATTCCTTTTCCTTTCATACCCTGTTAGAAGGGCTCACCACCCACGGTAGAGACTAAATATGTCAGATATTTCTGGCCTCCACTGTAGCTAGGGGATGGTATATGACCCAGTCTAACCAATGAGACGTAAAGGGAAATCTGCTGAAGAGCATGTAGGGAAGATTTTCCTCCCTACTAAAAAGAAATATGCACAAGAGCCCTTCTTCCCTGTCTCCTTTCATTATGTGTTTGGATGCAGTTGCATGAGGATGTGATGCTTGGAGCTGTGGCAGCCATCCTGCATCAATGAGATGAGAAGCCTAGAAAAAACCCAGTCCTCTGAGATAGCAGAAGAGAGAGCCTGGGTTCTTAATGAAAAATTTGCATTTTAAAAACTTGGGAAAATAATATTTCATCAAAACCATACATTTATTATTAGGGGTGCCTGGGTGGCTTAGTCGGTGAACGTCTGACTCTTGATTTCAGCTTGGGTCATGATCTCATGGTGTGTGAGATCAGGCCCCGTGTTGGGCTCTGCGCCGACAGAGTAGTAGGACCTGCTTGGGATTCTCTCTCTCCCTCTGTCTCTCTGCCCCCTTCCCCATGCACGTGCTCTCTCTCTCTCTCAAAATAAATAACTTTAAAAGTAAAAACTTAAAAAAAACTACCCATCGATCATCAGTTATTTTAAAAGTGCACCACATCGCTTGGCCTCTCCAGCACCTTCCACTCTCTGGGCAGTGATATGGCTGCTCTGTTACCCACAGGAGTTTCCCTTTGGGTGACTCTCCCCCCTCCCTCTCAGAGGAGCAGATTTAATGGAGCCCTGGTGCTTTTCTCCCTTGGCATTTGTCTCCTTGGGCCTTTCTCTTGGGCATGTGGGCGGCAGCTGCGGGCTCCGACTGAGGAGACGGGCGCTTATTCTGGGGAATCACTTCGGTTTTACAGCACCCAGAGCGGCTCAAGCATTTCTTTACCCATTAGCTGTTATTGACCCATCGTGGAGTCTCTGAAGTTTTGACCTGGTGTGAAATCCTCGAACTGACAGGGCCTCTGAAGCACAGCTCGTTTCTGCCCTTAGCACGAAACACTTCTGCCTTCAAACTGTCTTGGCAGATGGACAAAGGGTTTTATGATTCCGCCACACTCTCTCAGCTTGGTTACTGGTATGGTGCTCTGGTTAGAAGTGCCCACCGGTTGCTCACCAACTACATGCTGAATCTGGATATTCCTGAAGGGAGGTCTGAGCGTGCCGAGCAAGTATATCATTCATTCTTTTCCTAAGTGGACATTTATTGAGTGCCTGCCGTGTGATACAAAGTGAAAGAAAAAATTCCAGCCCTGGAGAAGTTCATGGGTTTGTTTCTTTAGCAGTAGTGGAAGGATTCAAAATATCATTTGCTCTCCAGCTCAGGGGTCCCTCTTGGACCTTTCCTCGTGGACCGAGGATCTTTATGTCCTGCTGGGGCCAGAGGATGTGAAGGCAGCTGCCTAGGCTAGAGATGCTGGTGATGATCTAGAAACCTGCGTGGGGCCCAGAGAAGGTAAGTGCAGCCCCAGAGCCACCTGGTGGGTGGTCTGCTGATGGTGTTGGGGAAGGAGACCAGCCATTGCAGGGGTGGGGAGCGTTTGGGGATGCCCGAATTCCAAAACAGAAGAAAGGCTGAATTTCTGTGAAACAGGAACATCTCAGAGGAGATGGGGAGGGAGGGGTTCCAAGTTGGCAGACTTTCCAGAAAAGAGAAAGCTCTCTTTTTTCCTACACCTCTCACCTGGCATTCTTCCTCACCCCAGGACCTGGAGGGAGTTCAGACTCTTTCCATTCTGGGGCCTAAGGACAGAACTGAAGAGTTAATATAAGTAGCGTGCTGAGAACGATGCCTGGCACAGAGCGAGGGCTATTTAAGTGTCTGTCTTTTGTTGTTATGCTGCTATTTTCGTTCCCAAAATGATCAGACAGATGGCCCTGGACCTTCCATTGGAAAAGCCACTCACTAGCGGTGGTCTGAATTCTGTGCAGACAACCTGTGGGCAGAGGGCCCATCTCTACACCCCGCCCCCCAGCCCTTACTGATGTCATGTGGCTAACTCCCTCTGCTGCCTGTTTTAGGAGGCTGGGGGAAGCTCCCAGACCCCATCCCTTCCTCAGAGCTGGGCCAAGTGGGGGCAATGAGGTGTCTGCCATGAGTAGTTCTGGTTGGCATCCATGTAGCAAAGAACCCCAAAGACACCTCAAGGTCCAGAGGTGCAGTGAAAGGAGGCTTGACTCTGCGAGGAGGTGAGGAGGGTGGAGAGGGGCTCTGGAGTATTCGAGAAGCATGGAGGGGTGCCTGGGTGGCTCGGTCGGTTAAGTGTCTGACTTTGGCTCAGGTTGTGATCTCGCAGTTGGCGAGTTCGAGCCCCACGTCGGGCTCGCTGCTGTCAGCGCAGAGGCCTCTTTGGATCCTCTGTCCCCCTCCCTGTACCCTTGCCCTGCTTGTGCTCTCTCTCTCTCTTTCTCAAAAATAAATAAGCATTAAAAAAAAAGAAGCAGCAGCATTGAGAAGTCCCAGCTCGCCTCACTCTTGGAGAGTGTGCCCTGTTACTATGCAGAGGGAAGCTTTCTTTTCTCACCTTCTTAGTGGTGTGGGACCTGTTCTCATGGGTTAACCAATCCTCCTGAGCCTTAACCAGGACTTCTCGAAAGGCTCCCAAGAGTTTGGAAATTGGATGGAAAATCCTCCAAACCAAGTACTTGAGGGCTCCCCTGACAGTAGGGGGCTCCAGTCACCCACATGACAAATGAAAAGTAAATGTTTTCATTAGAGGAGCTTTGTGTTGGTAGCATGTAGAATGTAGAGTTTAGGACACATGCTTAAACCTCTTTTACTGAGGAGATCTTAAGGGACTGTCATTATAGAAAGTGCTTAAAAAGTAAAACAAGAGTGATTAGAGTGTCCAGATAGGTAGCATGAGATAATTATTGAACATTTTATAATTTTATCTTCAGCATTTATAGGGGGCTTAATAAGTGTCAGACTCTGTGCTTAGTGTTTTGCATCTGTTATCTCTTTTAACCTTCATAGTAACCCTGTGATGAAAAAATCATGAGTAACTAGATGTAGGGTCACGGTCGCTTGCCCAAAGTCACCAAAGTTTGCCTCGGCTCCAAAGCTGTGTTCTTAGAACCGTTAGAACTCACCGCTTGGGAAATCATTGATTTCCCTGTGAATAGTCACAGGTGTTCTGGAAACCAGTCAAGGCTTTTATAGGAAGCCTCTTGTTTGGGACTTTGAGGGGCAGGGAGAGAATATTGACCATGGTCTGAAGAATAAGAAAAAAAAAAAAAAAAAAAGGAAATGGTCTCATTTCTTCTGAAATCTAATGTCAGGGGGTCGGGTCATTCCAGCCAAAGTGGATTTTTGTCTCTGTTGACTTGGCCGGCCACAGGTGCACTTTTAGGGTCCATGTTTTCAGACGCAAAGCCCCTTTCTCCTCCCTTACTGGTTCGGGACTAGGCCAGGAGGAAGGGAATGCCGATTCTGGGCCAGGCTGCTCTCTGGCTGCCTTGGGGCAGCGCCCCCGCCTCATCCACTCTCAGCCTGTGGGCCAAGTGGGGGAACGAGCCCTGCCTCCCTCCGAGCTCCGGTCAGAGACAAACGTGCCACATCACTGCTGTCGGGGTGCGCGGGGGACCCCAGGCCCTGAGCAGAGAGATAGCTGTGTGCAGGACTGCAGACCCACTCAGCCTTCCTTTTAAGGAGGCCTTGTAAGAGGCATATTTTTGAGACTGATGCAAAATCCCAGGCAGCGACGTTCCTTCCAGTGACTCAGCCCAGTAGGTGGAAGTGACTTTAAATAATGACAGTATCGACCATCTTCCCCCTCCCGCAGTGTCACACAGCACCAAACACAAACTCTCAGCCCTGCACCTGCTGTGTCAGCTGCTCTACGCGAGAGCAGAGTGGCTGGGGTAAAGTAACGCATCTGTTGGACAATGTCCTTCTCCTCCCCAGAAACAAGCCCAGATAAACAAGAGTGACAAAAGGGTCACTCTGTACACCCCCCTCTCAGAGTGAAGCTAGCCATAATTCTAGCTGCCACCATCAGGGAAGAGGCCGCTTGAGTTCATTAGGAAGGGAAGCCACCCAGTCTCAGTTCAAAACATTTAGAAACTGGTAACGTCTTAGAAAGAGACTGCGGTAATTGGATCCACACGTCTCTGTAGACAGAACAAAAGGGATGTTGGCTCAGGAAAGGGGGCACAGGTCATGCTGGGTTTGGATCTAACAAGCTTCTCTGTGTTCCGCGTAGACGTTGATTCACTGAGCCCAAACAGTGCCCAGCCACGGCCCCTGCCTCGAGGTGTCCTTGACCCTAGGTGCCTCCAGAGGTGAGGGGTCAATCAGGGACTTTACTGGGGCCTCTGGAGGATTGCAAGGACCAAATAAGAGTCAAGGTCCTCAAGCTGGCAGTGGGAGGAGAGGAGGATGGTTTCTTAGCAGCCATGAGATGGGAAGGGTCCGAGGGAAGACTCCAGAATAGCGTCCTGCATCAAAACCCCTTGCTCCATATCCCTCAACCTTACTCACTCCAAAGCCGGAGGCCCCGGATTGGGTGCTGGGCCAAAACGGATTTATTTTGTGTGCATCATTTTAAGGAATATCCAGTGTGTACTGTCAGAACAAATACAAACTAAAGGCAGATTCAATTCCTCCTGCTGAAAATAAAGGAAGAGATTTCCCTTCTCTCTCTCTCTCTCTCTTTTTTTTTCCAAGCATTGATTTTAGGAAACTTGCCATTATAAGTGCCTTCTCCCATCTTTGAAAGATGCACATATCATTTAAGAAAAAAATTTTTTTAAATATTTATTTTTGATAGAGACAGAGCGCAAGTGGGGGAGGGCCAGAGAGAGAGGGAGACACAGAATCCAAAGCAGGCTCCAGGCTCTGAGCTGTCAGCACAGAGCCCGATGCGGGGCTCGAACTTATGAGCCACAAGATCATGACCTGAGCCGAAACCAAGAGTCAGATGCTTCACCGACTGAGCCACCCAGGTGCCCCGAAAGATACACAAATCGTTTTGAAGACTAGATTGGCATTTTGCCAACGCTGTGGCCCAGGAGTGTCTCTGTTGGGGACCTAGGCCTCATGTCTTTGAAATGTGAACAGCAAGGGAGACAGTGCTCTGTCTTAGGCGGGAGGGTAGAGCCTAACTTCGGTGAGCACTTCCCTCTAAGCCTCAAGATAACCTCCTATCATGAAGTCGGAAGGTCGTTTCTCCTCTGGATAAAGCCAGTTAGCTAGCACACAAGGTCCTCAACTACCAGGTAGAGTTAGAATGAACTACGTGTGACCAATGGTGCCATCACTTCCCTGTACTTGAGGACTAGTGATGGTTTGTCTTCAGAACACGTATGGAACGGGTAGTGTCTGCCTGGCTCTATAAAAGAGTGAGACTTTGTTCTTTCTCTGCAATTCGCAGCACATTGTGCTGCACATCACATTCTGGCTTAATGCTTATTCAGTAATAAAACTGATCTTATTCTGTACTACCTTTTGGAGAGAATTTCTGGGTTAAATACCTTATGCCTGTTCTGTGTCTGGCCTCCCGCACTCAGTCCATATTTATAAGTACAGCATACATCACCTTGGCCTTTTATAGCTAACGTTCTCCTAAAGGACCCAAACATTTGCCAAGAGATGACCTTAGAGCTCTGTGAAGTAAGGATCAGATATATCTACTTTCATTTTGTGGTGGTTCCGGAAGGTGTGGGGCTAGTCTGAGACTGGAGAAAGGTCAGGGAATGTTTTACGAGGGAACTGTTAAATCCCTCAACTCCAGGACATTCCATATCTGCTGCTGTCTTACCCACCCCTCAGGAAGCCACACCATTTGATTTTCACTGTATTATAATCTTACAATTTTCTTTTTTTTTTTTTTAGAGGAGGGCTCTTTATTTTTCTTTGAAGTTCTTAAATTTTATTTATAATTTTCTTATCTAATCACCTGCAGTATTCACATTTCTCCCCAATGCCTGGTCACGATTGCACCATCACCTTTGACGAATTCTTTTTTTTTTTTTTTCAACGTTTATTTATTTTTGGGACAGAGAGAGACAGAGCATGAACGGGGGAGGGGCAGAGAGAGAGGGAGACACAGAATCGGAAACAGGCTCCAGGCTCTGAGCCATCAGCCCAGAGCCCGACGCGGGGCTCGAACTCACGGACCGCGAGATCGTGACCTGGCTGAAGTCGGACGCTTAACCGACTGCGCCATCCAGGCGCCCCTGACGAATTCTTAACAATGCAGCTTGCTCTCCTTCTAGACATATGTGCAAGAGAAAGACTTGTACAGTAATGTTCATAGCAGTTTTGTTCATGGTAGCCAAAACCTGGAAACAACCGAACGCGTCTCAACAGGGGAATGGGTAAACTAGCTGTGATGTATCCATACTGCGGAATACCACTCAGCCACTGAAATAGACTATGGATACATGCAGTCACATCAGCGAATTTCAAAAACATGACACTGGGCTAAAGAAACCAGATGGAACAAGAGAAATCACACATACTGTGTGATTCCACTTACATAATGTTCTATAATAAGCAAAACCAATCCGTTGTGACAGAAAGCAGCTCAGTGCTTGCCTAAGGTGGGAGAGGGGGAGGTTGATGTTAAATGGGCGCGGGGAACTTTTTGGGACGGCGGAAATGTTCTTTTTCTTGATTGGGGTGGAGGTTGCACAGATCTATCTATTTGTCAAAACTCTCTCTCTCTCTATATATATATATGAAATGGGTGCAGTCAGCTGTATGTAAATTTTCAGGAAGGTTTATTGAAATAATAATAGGGGCGCCTGGTGTCTCAGTTGGTTAAGCGTCCGACTCTTGATTTCTGCTCAGGTCATGATCTGATGGTTCGTGGGTTCAAGCCCCGAGTTGAGCTCTGCACTGACAGGGAGGCGCCTGCTTGGGATTCTTTCTCTCTGCCTCTCTCTCTCTCTCTCTCTCTCTCTCTCTCAATAAATGAATAATTAATGAAAAATGTTTTTAATTAAAAAAATCTAAAACATAATCAATGTTTCTTTATGCACAAAATCTGAAATTAACAGAAGACACACAAACTGAGGCTCACTTTCTCGGCCACGGCGGCCTGGTTTGCACGACGCCGGGAGCACAGCCCGTCCGCAGACTCTGGGAACGTGTCACAAGCTCAGAGCTGGTGTCGAGGTTACCCTGGCCCATCTCCGGTCTCTGAAAGGACGCGAACAGAGGCTGGCTGACAGTAACACGCAGCTGGGAGTGGCGGGTCCCCAGAGCTCTTCCTCGGGGAAAGTCTGCCCTGTCAGAAGAATAACACGCAACCCACAGCTGGCAGGCAGGGTTCGCGATGAATCATGCGGCTTCTGTAAGAACGAAAGGGGTGTGATTCACACGTGTCACGGTTGATGGGAATATTAAGGGCTCCTTTCCCCAAGCGAGGGGGAAGCGGAAAACTCTCTTTAAATATTACACTTCTTTTCTTAAACAACTGCCATTTCAGCTCCTCGCCACTGACTCATTTGGGAGAAGAAATACGTGGCAGGTTTTGTATCGGTGAAATCAAATCCTTCCTCGGAACAGGACGGTGTAGGGTGCAGGGAGATCACCCAGATCTGGTCCCCGTTCACCAAAGGTGGGGGGGGGGACCCGCTCTCTCTTTGTGACGTGAGCCATGCCAGGTGAGGGCGGCGACATTGTCCTTCTCTGACTGGTCTTCCCACCCTCAAGGGTCGGGGTGGGGGTGGGGGGGAAGATGGGCCTCAGTTGTAACTTGGTGTTTTAACGTAGACGTCATGAGCCAGCAGATGCCAGAATGGGATCCTAGGGAGATTGTTAAAAAGGCTTTTGCAAATCCATCAGAGACGTCCATCCACCTTAGGAAAGCTTGGGAGAAGAAGGAGATGAAGCAGGGATGGGAGTGATGTGTGTGCAAGCCACGGGACACCCAGACTCCTGGCCTCCGGAACTGTGGGAGAACACGTCCCAGTGGCTGGAGCCCCCAGCGGGTGCTACCTTGTTCTGGAAGCCCCAGCAAGCTGGCGGGAGAAAGAGCCCGTGTGTGTGAAGAAGGGTGGTGAGTCCCACGTAGCTGGAGGTGATGTGTGAGGAGAGGGCCTCCACGATGCCTCCGGCTGGGCTGTGGGCGGCTGTGACCAGCAGGCTGTGGGGGGTGGGGGGACTTCCACGGGGGAGCCTCCCAGCCCTGTGCTGGCCTTTCGCCACGGAAAGAGCATTCAAGAGTCAACCAAGAGATGAAGTGAGAGCACCAGGTCCCTCTCCTCTGTCTGCCTGGAGCTCCGGAGCTCCCATTTCCACTTTCCTGGTAACATGGAGGACGAGCGTGACCATGCCTGGCCTGTGCGTCTCTCGGGGTGCCGGTAGGGAACAGAGGAAACTGTGTTCGAAAACTGTATCTTGGGGCACCCGGGTGGTCCAGTGGGTGAGCGTCCGACTTCGGCTGTGGTCATGATCTCACGGTTTGGGAGTTGGAGCCCCGTGTCGGACGGGCTGCTGTCCGCGCAGAGCGCACCTCAGATTCTCTGTCTCGCTCTGTCACTGCCCTCCCCCGCTCATGTTTCAAAAATAAACAATTAAAAAAAAAAAGCCATCTTGTGGGGGTACCTGGCTGGCTCAGTCAGAAGAGCACTTGACTCCTGATCTCGGGCTTGTGAGTTCGAGCCCTACATTGGGTGTAGAGATTACTTAAATGAATAAAACTTAAAAAAAAAAAAAAAATCTTGTGAATCACATGCACCAGGGTGTTAGACGCACCTTCTGTTGTCTCAGAGTTTCAGCAGAGACCCCCCCAAAGGGAAAGAGAAATAATGCTTATGTGTGCAGGACTCTCTAAGCCATTATGAAATCAGCTTGTCACAGCCCCGGAGACCCCAGAAGAAGAGGCTCGGGGTGCAGCGTGAGATGGCGGACAGCAGCTCTCTAGGGCGGGAGCCGTTGCACTGTGAGGTGCCGCTTCTGCCCCTTTGCCTGTGACGGTCCCCAGCCCCTTCCCCACAGTGAGCCTGGTGAGACTCTGAGGCTTGAGAGCGCCCACAGAAACCAGTCAGGTGCCCTCTGGAGTTGGAGGGACAAAGGGACTGACCCTGAGCCACATTTCAAACCATGAATGCAGAGCCTGGATGGAGTGGCCCATGGTGGCAGGACGAGGAGAGAACTCAGAGGGGGGAGCTTCTCATAGCTGCATGAGGACCCCATGGAAGGGAGCTGGCGCTAAGTTACTTTATTAGTTTTTTTAATGTCTATTTATTTTCAAAACAGCGAGAGAGAGGCAGAGCGCTAGCAGGGAGAGGGGCAGAGAGAGAGAGGGAGACACAGAATCCAAAGCGGGCTCCGGGCTCCAGCACAGAGCCCGATGCGGGGCTTGAACTCACAAACCGCGAGATCACGACCTGAGCCGAAGGCCGATGCTTAACCGAAAGATCCCCCCAGGAGCTCCCTGAGTTACCTTTAAAGGGACTCTGCCTTGAAGGACCATCTGCAAGGCAAAGTGACCCCAGCAGAGTGACTCAGGATGGGGCAGAAGTCAGGGGCCAGGGGGGTAATTATGAGTGGTCAGGTCGAGAAGCAGGCCCTGTGTCTAGTATTCCCTCACAGAGAGACCTCCGAGGAATCTGCAAAAGCTCCAGGTGGGAGAGAGTCAGCCTTGGGGCAGGTTGCACCCCTGAGTCCTGGTTCCTGACACGGCCTGTACTGGTCAAGTACCGTCCTGGGGCTTGCCGCCCTTACCGCTCTCCCCTCCCTGCTCCGAGTCTGGGGGAGGGGCAGGACAGTATTTGATGGAGGTGAGGAGTGGGGGAGAAGCCCACCATGCTCTTCCTCTTCTGTTTTGAGTTTTTTTTTTTTAATTTTTGTTTTTAATGTTTATTTTTTGAGACAGAGGGAGACAGAGCGTGTTTCGGGGAGGGGCAGAGAGAGAGGGAGACACAGAATCTGAAACAGTCTCCAGACTCTGAGCTGTCAGCACAGAGCCCAGTGCGGGGCTCGAACCCACGAACCATGAGATCATGATCTGAGCCGAAGTCGGACGCTCAACCGACTGAGCCACGCACGCGCCCCTGTTTTGAGTCTCTTAGCCTGAGTCGGTCCTGAACTTTAAATTGGTTGTGGGATTATAGCTTTGATAGTAGACTGAACTGGACTTTCCAATAGCTGAAGAAGGATCCTATTCACTAATCAACAGAATGACTGGAAAAGCTGTGGGACTTTGCTTAGAATTCATCCAGGGACAGGGAGGAACAACTGGTCAGCAGTTGCTTAAAGAAGCAGTGGTCAGGAAGAATCGAGATCTTTTTCTGTTTGTACCATATTCCCTCTTACTCTTTTAACAGAAGTTGTAGTTAGATAAATGTTAACCTTGGAAGCTCCTCTCCTGGAAATAAAACAGAGGCCACTCTCCTTATTGTAGCTAAGGGGCTATCTACATAAAGGGCATGTCATTAACTTTATTTAGGTTGAATCTCAAGTTAGCAATAAAAATGTAGATTTCCATTAAGGATTTCTTTTTGCATTGAAAGAAGAAAAGATGACTGTTCCTTCAACTGTACTTTGCATGATGTTTGTGAGATGACTGGATAAGATTACAATTAAGTGAGATAGGTTTTTAGGAATCTTGAAATGGGTAGGAATGCATTAAACCACAAAATAGCGTTACAACAGCCGTATAGTTTACAAAGAATCTAATGTATCTTGAGTACCACAAATTCTATGCTGAAATCTGATGATGTTTTACTGCTGGTGTTAGTCAAGACTTCTTTGGTGGGGAGTGACAGAAACCCAACTCCGACGAGCTTAGCTGAAGGAGAATGCCTTGGTTCATGTAGCTGGGCAGTCCAGGGGTGGATCTGGCGTCACACATAGCTGGTGTAGGGCTGCTTCTCTCTCCCAGCTCTGCTAGTGACGCTTCACTTCATTCAACAAACTCTCCCCCGTATGACGGGCACAATGTCTCCCGGCCCCCTCCATCTCTCATGCTCAGCAACCACAGTAGAAAGTGCACTCGTGTCAGCTGTGTCCGCATAGCCATAAGCCCCAAAGACAACCCAGGTCACATCCTCCCGTGAATCGACCTCTTTGGCTAAGAGACGGGAAGCTCTGATTGGCCGGCTTGGGTCATGTGGCCATCTCTATAGAGAGAGGCTGCTGTATAGAAAGAGGTGGACAGTCCGTTAGGACCTCCCAGAAAGGTCAAGAAAGTACTAGCGGAAGGGGATGGAATAGCATGCTGTCTTGGCATACGGCAAGCTCCATTTTCTTCCTTATCCACAGAGACTATTCAGTTGGCATTTTCTAGGTCTGGAGTTGAAGTGACATGACTTCACCCGGTGCCCCTATTCTCTGACTCCACTCGGAGTCAGCCGACCCATCTGAGCCCTAGTCCTGCAAGTACTGGCCTGGGGAGAGGACCTATTTGGAATACGTATCAGACTTTCTCCTTCAAGTATCAGACTTTATTTTTTAAATCCACCTATCATTTATTTATACATTATTTGTACTCGTTTTGAGCTTTCTGCTAGAGCAACTCATGTAGTTTCTGTTTTCCTCATTGACGCCCAGTTGGTTGATACACGTCCCTTTGGGGCTGATTTCCATGTGTAGGGCTGGCTGTGAATGATGAGGTTTGTTCTTGGATCCGGGACACCTCCTTTCGGGGCTCTGACTCCCAGATGCTCCCTGCGACTATGCAGTACCCCAGGCTGCACACCACCCTGCCAGCCTTCCATTCTTTCCTCTCGATCGCCCACACCCTTGGGGTTGCATTCCGATAGGTAGCAGGACCTGGTCACGGGTGTTGGGAAGATGACCCAATCCCCTAGTATACTAGCTAGTTGAAGTGTTTCCCTCCCAGATAACCTGCTTCCTTGGTTTATATAAATATGCTTCTTAAGGTCTTTGGTGGGGGTGCCTGGGTGGCTCAGGAGGTTAAATGTCAGACTCATGGCTCGTGGGAGCTGAGAGCGTGGAGCCTGCTTGGGATTCGGTCTCTCGCTTTTTCCTCCCCTCCCCCACTCTCATGCACACGCTCTCTCTCTCTCTCTCTCTCTCTCTCTCTCTCAAAATAAACAAACGTAAAAAAATAAAAAAAAGAAGCCCTTTAGGGGATGTCAGAAGTGGAGGAAATCACAGTCCCAGGGGCTCACCAGTCATTTCCATGCACACAGGCACAGACATCTCCTCTGCCTATGTGTGAGGCAACATGAGGGTGCTCATGCGTCCCTTCCTCCTTCGACACCTTCCCATTTAGGCCCGTGGGAAGGCTGGAGCACAATCAGGCTAATGCATTCTAGCATCGGTTACTATGACAAAGCAAGGCTGCCAGAGCCTCAAAGACATTATGTGTTAGAAATAGAACAAATCATTCTTAGCGGGTGCAGATAAATTAGTTTAATTTTCTCCAGCAGTCAGTTTAAACAAAATTTGGTAAGCTTTGTTTTGAGTAATTGAATGCAATTTGAGCTGTGAGTTGTGTGTAACTGTTGTACATTTGATAATGAGCAACTATCCCCATGTCCCCTTTCTGCGGAAAAGGATTTTATGTTCTGTGATTCTTGCAGATCCCCCATATCATGTCTATTTTCAGGCTCAGCTCCTAAATCTACAATTTATTCAACCAATCCAGTGCTTTAAAATATTCCTAGAGGGGCTTCTGACTGGCTCAGTCAGTTAAGCGTCCGACTTTTGATTTCTTAGGCTCATGTCATGATCTCCCAGTTCATGAGTTTGAGCCCCACATTGGGCTCTACGTTAGCAGTGTGAACCCTGCTTCGGATTCCCTCTCTCTCCCTCCCTCCCTCTCTGTCCCTCACCTGCTCACACACTCTCTCTCTCTCTCAAAATAAATAAATAAACTTTAAAAAAAGTCTTTCAAGAGGGTGCCCGGTGGTTCAGTCAGTTGAGCGTCTGACTTCTGCTTGGGTCATGATCTCATGATTCATGAGTTCAAGCCACATGCTGGGCTCTGTGCTGACAGCTCCGAGCCTGGAGCCTGCTTTGGAATCTGTGTCTCCCTCTCTGCCCCTCCACTGCTCACGCTCTGTCTCTCTTTCTTAAAAATAAATAAACGTTAAAAAAAATTTTTTTTTAAATCTTTCTAGATAGTATATGGAAGTCACAAAACACACAGCAGGTGCTCAATATACGGTAACTGTGATAATACTGTGTCAGACTGTTTTTTCCAAAAATGGTCATAACAAGCTTTCCCACACCACATATTCTTTTAGAACCTTGCCACCCCCCTATCAAAAGGTGAGGACTGTGCTCCCTCCCCTTGAACCTGGATGGGCTTGTGTGACTGCCTTGACCAAAAAAGTATGGAGGAAGTGATGCCTTGAGACTTCTGATGCTAGGTCAGGAAAGGTCAGGTCTCTGTGTCTGTGTCTGTGTCTCTGTCCACTTTCCCTAGAGCCCTGAGCCTCCATGTGAGAAGTCTGGCTACTTGAAGCCACCATTCTGGAGAGTCCATAGAGCAAACATGTATATATCTCATGCTATAGAGACAGAGTATGACGGTTGGGGAGCCATTCAACCATCAGTTATTTGGGTCTTCTCGGCCCCAGGTGCCAGACATATGGGAGAACCTTCGGGGCGGTTCTAGCCCCCTCACCATCTGACTGTTAGTACATGAGGGACCCTAAGGGAGAATCCCCAGATCTGCAAGGAAATAATAAATTATTGTTGTTTTAAGCCCCTAACTTTTGGGGCGCTTTGTCCTGTCACAATGACAGGATATTTAACATTTGGCAAGTACTGACTGAGTCGAGTACTGTGCTAAGTGCTTTGCAGGGATTACCTCATTTAATCTTGACTGTCCCTATGAGATGAGCATTTTTTTTTTTAATTTTTTTTTTTCAACGTTTATTTATTTTTGGGACAGAGAGAGACAGAGCATGAACGGGGGAGGGGCAGAGAGAGAGGGAGACACAGAATCGGAAACAGGCTCCAGGCTCTGAGCCATCAGCCCAGAGCCCGACGCGGGGCTCGAACTCACGGACCGCGAGATCGTGACCTGGCTGAAGTCGGACGCTTAACCGACTGCGCCACCCAGGCGCCCCGAGATGAGCATTATTTACTCACCCTCAGAGAAGTTGAGTGACCAAGGTCGCACAACAGTGGATGACAGTCTGTTCTAGGGTCCAAACGCCCAACCACTAAGAACTGCACATTCCCTTTACTCACGACTTTTCTGCTGGGTAACAGCATCTCCTCTGACCTCGCACACACGTTGCTCTGTCACCCAGTAGCAGAGAAGATGAGTGTTAGCAGAGGAGGGGCCAGTGGGGCCTCAGAGACCCGAGATGATCCCTTCCAGCCAATGCCTAAACCCCAGTGTCACAGTTTTATTCCTTTAGCTTTAAGACTGTGCGTGGGGTTTTAAAAAATCCCCACTGGTGGTGGCAGTGGTGGGTGGAGACGTAATATGTCCTCTTAGTCATTTATGTTTAGGCTGAGTTTATTGGAAGCTTTCTTGTTGGAAGATTTTAATGGCAGCTGGGGGTAAGGGAGGGAAAGCGAAAGAAGGGAGGAAGGGAGAGGGGAGAGAAGAAGGAAGGGAAGAAAGGAAGGAAAGAAAGAAAACAGTGAAAATGTGGGACAGATACCCAGAAGGGGTATCAGGGGTTTAGGGGCTGGAATGCCAGGGACCAAGATTCATTCCTGTATGAATGTATTCATTGTCATTAAAAAATTGTGTTGAATATCCACAACATACCAGGCTGTACATTGAATGCGAGGCATCGGTACCTCCTACCCTCATCTCAGAGGAATAGAAATGCTTACAACGTATTACTGGAAGCTTACAATGATTACAATGCGTACAATGCTTACTTCTCGATAGGCAGAAAGATCAGGGAAGTCTTCCTGGAGGAGGTGACAGCCGAGGCTTAAAAGACAGCGGTTAACCGGGCCAACAGGAGGTGGAAGGCATCAGGTAGAGGGCAGAGCGTGAGCAAGGGCATGGAATGGTGGATGTGGGGGCCATGTGCGGTTCTGAGGCGCCGGAAGGTCAAGCTCAAGTCAGGTTGTGCTGAGGGATGAGCCTGGCTTGAAGGTCACTTACAGAGTTTGAATTTGGTCCTTGGAAGGTGTGGAGCCAGTGAAGTGTGTTCAGGGGGCTCCACGAAATCACTCTTGGCCAGCTCTCCCTCCTCACTTCTGACAAGCTCTGCCCAGCAGGATTTGTTGTTCAAATTCTACAAATTGAAGACGTCCCCTTAAAACCAAACTTGTTCAAATGCTAGTGGCAAAATCAGTGGGGAAAATGACCTAGAAGGGTGAGGAAAATGTCCCCACAGTGCCTGCAAGTCTTCATACGTGGGATCAGCCCTCCTGGCTGGGTGTTCTCCTGGAACAGACGGTGTTTTTACTACCACCAGCATGCGTCTCAGGGTAGGACTTAATTCACTTTCACAGCATTCAAGCACTTAGTTAGAAAACCAGCAGCAACAGTGAGATGAGGAAGGAAAAGTTGGCCCATGTCACGCTGGGTCCAGAGAATCAGCCACACACTGACCCTGGGAGGGCTGGGTAGAGGGAGGTAAGGCCCCAGCAGCGGGCCCTACGTGATCGGGGCAGGGCAGGGCGGGGGGGGGGGGTACCTGAGAGCTTTCCTCCTCCCAACTTCCGAGGTGGCCCCCATGGTCTAGGCCACATTCCTGCAGTGATCAGACATGTGGCCAATGGGATGGGCCTGCTGAAGAGGCAGGTGCCTGCCCTCCAGCTGAACTTGAACCTGGGAGGGAGTAAGGCAGGAGCTGCTCTAGCAGCAAGCTTCCAGTGCCAGAGCCCATAATTCTATTTCAGCTGTAGTCAGTCCGAGCTGGATTTTCCAGAAAAACCAATAGAAGGGGCACCTGGGTGGCTCAGTCGGTTAAACGTCTGACTCTCGGTTTCGGCTCGGGTCTTGATCTCACGGTTTCATGAGTTTGAGCCCCGCATCGGGCTCCATGCTGACAGTGTGGAGCCTGCTTGGGATTCTCTCTCTCTCTTTCTCTGCCCCCCTCCCACTCGTGCTGTCTCTTTCTCTCTCAAAATAAAATAATTTAAAACAACAGAAAATGTGAGAGAGGGGTGTTATGGGATTATATACAATTTACATGTCACAAACGTGTGTGTGTGTATGTGTGTGAAAACGAGAGAGAGCGATGGCTTCTGGGAAAAAGTGGTACCTGAACTGAATCTTGAAACACCGGTGGGAATCCACCCAAGCTGTTCAAGGCAGAGTGGCAATCTGCAATTACATCCCGCCTTCAGAGTAGGTGAAATTCCAGAAGGCTTTAGAGACTCTGCCCTGGATTACAGTGCTTCCCCAAACATCTGTGGACAGGAAACATTTCTAGAAGATGTTACTAGATAGATGTGCAGAGAGAAAACTGTGAACAACATCGCTCTACTTTCTGCATTGCTGGATTTCTCTGGGGCTTTAATATGCTAATGAGCATCAAACAGCCAGATCCTTCTTCTGCTGAGCACAAATTATGCTGTGTTGAATAGTTTTGGAAAATGTATAAAGTGCACTTTTCTATGAGGTGTGGAGCGATAAATCATTCAGTAACACATCCTGCCATCCTGGGTGTAATTGGTGACCCTGTTGTAAAACCAGATTACATTGTGCCGAAGACAGTATGAATGTGACCGAGTGGATAAACGACAGCATGTTAGATTACTGGACACTTGTCAGTAGTTTGTGCACAATTCAGTCTTTCTCTGTGTCGCATCTGAACGCCTCTCACCCAGGCTCTATTCTGTGTCACTGGACTGCAGTATAGACGACCTGGCTTAGCAGAATGTGCCATGGACAGAGCATACATATTGGCTCCATTCGTGGAAACCTCCAAGAGCTGAGCCTATTTTTTATTCATTACGCTACGGGCTGTTGCAGAGACCCAGCAAGAGGTGGCACGGAGGGACAGGCAGTGGCAGTCTCGGGGACTTGAGATTTCATCCTCAAGGTAGTAGGAAGCCTTTGGAGACTCTTAACCAGTGGCATGTGATGATCAGGTATATTTCATTTTTACTTTGATTTTATTTATTTATTTATTTATTTATTTATTTATTTATTTAGAGTGAGAGGGGGAGAGAGAGAGAGAGAGCACGAGGGAAGGGCAGAGAGAGGGAGAGAGAGAATCCCACGCAGGCTCCACACTTGGTGTATAGCCGAACCGTGAGATCATGACCTGAGCCGGAACCAAGAGTCGGACGCTTACGTGACTGAGCCCCCCAGCCCCCCTCCCCGCTCGGGTATATTTTAGAAGGCTCATTCCCAGAGAGAGAGGATCTGAAGTGGGGGCTGATGCCGGAGACAGAGAAACTAGTTAGGAGGCTTTTTCAGTATTGGGGGAAGCCGTCATTTAGGGGCTGAACTGAGTGAGTGGTGATGGGAATGGAGAGAAGGCACGACCTGAGAGACCCTCAGGAGTCAGAATGGACTGACTTGGCTCTGGAGCAGCTGTGGGGCGGGGGCGGGGCGGGGGAGAGGGAAGCACGAGTAAGAGGGCACCCCACGACTTCTGGCTCATTCGTTCAACAGGGTGGACAACCGTGGCCTGCAGTTCCCGGACAGCCTAATGTGGGAGCAATGCGCCACAGAGCTCAGTTTGAATCCCGGCTGTCAACGACTTAGAGCTATGGCCCTGTGCCAATAAGTTAGCATCTCTGTGCCTTGGCTTCTTCATCTGTAAAATGGGATGACGGTACCCCTGTCTTGCCAACATACAATGGCACATGGTGTGCTTGAGCAAGGGAAGCTACTGCTACTGAGAAGGCACAGAGGAAGAGGGGACGCGGTTTAGGGAGAAAGACCTTGAGGTGACTTGGGCGGCTACGTGGGGGCGTCCAGTAGGATAGTAGATAGACGAGCATGGAACTCGGGAGGAAGGCCTGGGCTGGGCAGAGAAACCGGGGGCCATCGACCTTTCGGAATGAGACTAAGGCAAGGCAGTGAATGAGAACAACCCGCCCAAGCACAGAGAGGGAGGGGAGCGGGGGCGCCTCCCAGAGAGAGCTGGGAGCACCGCCATTGGGGAATGGCAGAAACTCAAGTACAGGAGCCCCCCTTATCCGTGGTTTCAGTTCCCGCAGCCCACCGTGTCCAGCTACAGACCACCCTCCTCACACATCAACACAAGGTCAATGGTAGCCTAAGGCGGCATCACAACGGCTATGTCATTCCCGTGCCTTCATCTCATCACGCGCGCGTTTTATCATCCTCACGTCACCACAAGAAGCGTACGTACGGTAAGATATTCTGAGAGGGAGACCGTGACTTTTATTACAGTGTATTGTTTTTTTTTTTTAATTTTTTTTTAACGTTTATTTATTTTTGAGACAGGGAGAGACAGAGCATGAACAGGGGAGGGTCAGAGAGAGGGAGACACAGAATCTGAAACAGGCTCCAGGCTCTGAGCTGTCAGCACAGAGCCCGACGCGGGGCTCGAACTCACGGACCGCGAGATCATGACCTGAGCCGAAGTCGGCCGCCTAACCGACTGAGCCACCCAGGCGCCCCTATTACAGCGTATTGTTATAATTGCTCTATTTTACTATTGTTGTTAATCTCTTACTGTGCTTCATTTACAGGTCACATAGGTATGTCCGTCTAGGAAACAACGCGGTGTATGTAGGGGTCGGCACTATCCGTGGTTTCAGGTGGCATTGGGGGTCTTGCAGCGCGGGCCCCACTCATAAGCGAGGGGCTACTGTAGCGACGTGAGGAATCACAAGGAAGCACCAAGTGGAGTCACAGGGCCTGGATTTGAGTCTCAGCTCCATTGCTGACTGGCTGTGTGATCCCAGGTAACTCATACAACCTCTCGAGCCTCGGTTTTCCTCATCCATAAAATGGGAACACTACTGATAATAGGCGCTTCGGGAGACTGTGGTGAACTAAGGTACGTGAGCTTGTTTTTTAAGCTAGAAAGCCTCACCAGTGGTTGCCTGGGATCATTTTTCCCCCCAGACTGAAACAGCCTGGTTCTAAAAACCAGGTAACATTAAGAGAGCCTCTGACTCCAGCCTCACTTGCTTGGCTGGAGTTCAGCTCACTTAAATTCCTCCCCGGCGGTTCTGAAATCGCTGGGCCAGAGGTACCGGCAGAGAGTCTGTTTTGCTCTGAGCAAGGAACTCCAAGCCTTTTCTGGGGACATGGCCCTTTATGCACAGGCTCTCCCATTTTCACCCACTTGACCCCACTACCTTTTCTTTTTTTTTTTTTTTCAACGTTTATTTATTTTTGGGACAGAGAGAGACAGAGCATGAACGGGGGAGGGGCAGAGAGAGAGGGAGACACAGAATCGGAAACAGGCTCCAGGCTCTGAGCCATCAGCCCAGAGCCTGACGCGGGGCTCGAACTCGCGGACCGCGAGATCGTGACCTGGCTGAAGTCGGACGCTTAACCGACTGCGCCACCCAGGCGCCCCCCCACTACCTTTTCTACACCTGGTGGGACTAGGGGTGGAATGTGCTCCCAGGGTATCTGACGGGCCAACAGCTCCCCAAGCCTCCCCAGGCATCCACGTGCCGGAGACCCTGCCCCTCTCCTGTGCCGAAGTTTGGACTCCGGGGCACAAGATAGGAGAGGGAGGCTTGGGAGCAGAGTGAGGGTAGCTGATGGCACACCTCACCCCTGCCGGGGGCAGAGGTGCCCAGTGCCTGGGAGAAGAAGCTGTTCCGCCTCCTGCTGTTCTCCAGCTGTGTTCGGTTCCCCTTCTTTCTGGCCTTCCCTGTAAACTCCCACTGGTTAGGGCAACCCGAAGTATTGCTGTGTCTCTCAGCTTAGAGGAGCCTGATTGCCATGGGAGGACCTCAAGGTCCCTCCAGAGGGAGTGGAGTTTGCTCAGAGTAAAGTGCATCAGCTACTCTATTTGGAAAATGGAAACACCCGTTAAGTCTACTGACCAGGGACTGGTAAACAGGACCTTGGCATCCACACCACAGTGAGATCCTACAGCTGGAAAATAGCACAAGGAGGCCCGTTAGGTACTGATACGGGGTGCTTGCTCCACAGGACATTTTCCTCTGCAAAAAAATGTGAGGTTCAGAACAGTGTGTGTAATCTGCTGTCACTTGTGCAGCAGATCAAAGACTAAAATATCTCTGGAATATCACACATAATCTAACGGCACTAGCTGTCCGTGAGGAACAGAGCCGGGTGGCGGTGGTGAGGGAAGGAATTTTCACTGAATATCCTGCAGTGACTTTTCTAAATCAAGAACACTGAAATTTAATCACCTGCTTAAACAGTCAAATCAGAAAAAAAAGCTTAGAACTGTGGCTTGTGAGGTTGAGCAGTCCTGAGTTCAACTTTGGCTCCACGATATATTGCCATGCATTAGCGAACGAGTGGCTCAACCTGTCTGAACTCGGCTTTCTTATCTGTAAAATAATAACAGTAATGCCTGCCTGATAGGACTGTCATAATACTCTACCCTTCTTGGCCCATAGTAGCCATTCAACTTTGATTGGCTATTGTTGTCATTGCCAATTTCCTCACAAGGCACTTAACATTTCCCCTTAGCTTGTCCCCTGCTCCTTGAGATACACGATTTCAAAGCAGTGTTATGTTTTGTTTGCATTTTTTGTCCTTTTTGTTGGTTCATTTTTGTCCAATACTTTCCCCAGGATAAGGGCCTTGGGGGTTGGGCCAAGTAAATTAGAATCAGCTTCTGTTGTACTCAAAATTAGTCCTCTATTTGAAATGAGCGCATTATTTGGACCCAGCCTATGCCTATCTTCCTTTGCAGTGAGTTCTCCCAGTCCCTCCTGTAGTCTCCTGACAGCCCACTGTGGATCTTCTAAGCACTTCTAAATGCCTGGTGAACACAGTCTACGTTAAGCTATGACATTGGTGGTTATTATGGTCCCCAATTCCCATCGTCTTCAATCACAGTATTGTATGCACTACAGTCATGGACATGTGACCAGGATTCCAGCACAGTGACGGCTCCAAGGGCTCACTCAGGGGCTGGATAGACGAGGTCCCTGCTGCTTCTAACAGGAGAGAAACAGCATCCAGGCCAGCTTGGTCCCTGTGCTGGCACTAGGGGGTGCTCTTTTGTTTAGCTATTTTCTTAAGTTTCCCTTTAGGTTTTTGAATGGATGGGCCTGCTGTGATCATTTCTTGATGAATGAGTGAACAATAAAAGCTGTAGGAATGTGATTGTGGAAAGGAAAGCCAGGTCTGCGTGTCTGGTTTTCTTTCTGTGGGGAGTGAGGGTTAATGCAGATTCCCAGGCTAAATTGCCAGAGGCCCTGCTCCGTGAGCCTGGAATGGGGCCCAGGAATGTGCATTGTAGTAAGAACTCAGACGATTGTGGTATGCGCTCCGAAGGCCAAATGTGGGTAAGCAAGACAGGGTTTTGTTGTTTTTGTTGTTGTTGTTTGTTTTAATCTCCTTTTCCTGTCTTTTTTTTTTTTTAATTTTTTTTTTCAACTTTTATTTATTTTTGGGACAGAGAGAGACAGAGCATGAACGGGGGAGGGGCAGAGAGAGAGGGAGACACAGAATCAGAAACAGGCTCCAGGCTCTGAGCCATCAGCCCAGAGCCTGACGTGGGGCTCGAACTCCTGGACCGCGAGATCGTGACCTGGCTGAAGTCGGACGCTTAACCGACTGCGCCACCCAGGCGCCCCTCCTTTTCCTGTCTTTTCATGAAGATGTGCCTGCTGACTGTCACTCATGCTCATTGTTGCCCCTCCTTGGCCTGCCAATCTCTGCCTGTGTGTGTGTGTGTGTGTGTGTGTGTGTGTGTGTGCGCGCGCGCGCGCGCGCGCGCGCGCGCTCACATTTGTTAGATCTTCATCTGTGGGAATCTTCCAGGTTTAAACAGGGCGGGGGCGGGGGTGCTCTCTTCTGGAAGGATTTGCTTCTGTTTCTGCTGAGCGCTGCTAACTTGGAACCACTCAGACCTCTTCCACAGTTGTGGCCTAATGGAAGAGTCCAAGGTTCGGCTCCCCCTCCAGGCTGCTGGCTCAAGGGTATCTGCATCGTGCCTCGGCTGCCACCATTTGCTCCGAGGACGGTTCTGTTCTTCCCTGCCTGATCCCTGCTTGCAGCTCTAAGTTCCACTTATGGTTTGCTCCTTTTTTTTTTGCAGGGAGGGGGTCCCTCAGCAATTTCCCCGATTTCCTACAAGCCCAGTGTTGCATCAGTAAGTATGCTTTTATCTGGGATGTAGTCGTTTTGCAGCAGGAGGGTTTCCCCAGCCCCCCCACCCCCCGCCCCAGAAAATTGAATCCAGCACCTTACCAGTGGACATCTTTATTTTCAAAGGTAGACGTGCTTATTCCTGTGAGATGAAAGGTTAATACATCCATTGTGGGAGAGTTACTCATCGAGCAGAGGCAGTTTGGCATCCCACACCGTGGGAGGGTTGAAAGAACCAGGAACATGCCTGGAGATGCTGTGTGTGTTACTCCTCGGATAACTGCCAGTGTCTTGCATTGGGTTCCACTCTGGGTATCTTGTTGAGGCCTGACAAGGCAAGAGGCAGGGTCGCAACAAATTCTGCAATGTTATTTGTGTCTGCGTCTATCTTTTTGTTCCCTCTTATTCCAGGGAAGGAGGTGTTCCTCCCATATCAACACCTGTCCCCACCCTGTGGGCTTTGGATCCCATCCCACTGATCTTCCCAGGGACTTCACTCCTTCTGGAATCCTCCCTCTGCTGCACCACCAGTCTCTCTCTTGGTAGACAAGTCTCATGCCAAATGTGCTCCCTGTCCCACCTTTAAAAAACCCACCCTTGACCCAAGCTACCTCACTTTTCTGTTCCCCTTTAGAACCAAATACCTCAAAACACTTGTCTACACATGCCACCATCACTTCTGCACTTTCTGTTTACCTTCATTTCTCTTTGGTTTCTGTTTTTGGTGGGATGATCCACACACTTTTTTTAAAGAATCAAGCAGTTCCATAAGGCTTGTGATGAAAAATAGTCCCCTGGTCTGCTTCCCGCATCAAAGACAGCTACTTATAACTCCTTTTGCTGATTTTCTTTCTTTCTTTCTTTCTTTCTTTCTTTCTTTCTTTCTTTCTTTCTTTCAGTTTATTTATTTATTTTGAGAGAGAGAGATGGAGAGAGACAAAGCACAACTGAGGGAGGGGCAGAGACGGAGAGAATCCCAAGCAGATGCCATGCTGTTGTTGTGGAGTCCGATGCAGGGCTCAGTCCCATGAACCGTGAGATCATGACGTGAGCTGAAATCGGAGTCAGACACTTAACCAGCGGAGCCACCCAGGGGCCCTGCTGATTTTCTTTTTGGCATTTAACTCTCTGTTTTTTAAATAAAATGCTAGTATCATGCTACTTCTTGATCCCGCAATTTTAGGCACTTTTATCTACTTCCCTTAGAGAGAGTGAAGATTTGACTCTCATTTTTTCCATCATTCCTTCCTCTTCCCTGCAGCACTCACATATACACTTACATCAGGGTGAGGGCATGGTGACGTTATAGTTTTGCTTCGTTAAAAAAATCAGTGTTTATTTTATTATGATATTGAGAGCTGAGGCATGTCTCAAATGTAGATGACTTTTTCTTTTTTATACAACCTTTAATTTTCCTGAGAATGCCTTTTTTCATTTACTTAGTTTTCCATGTACTCACCACCAGTTCCACTAAAGGCTGTCACTATTTAACTCTCCTCTCAAAATGTTTAGATTCAGCTATCAAATTTGTTTATCCTCTTGAGGAAATCTCTTCCACAGCCTTCTGACCACCTTCCTCATGTAGATCGTCTCCAATCTGTCTTCCTGAGCTGTTGTAGGTGGCACTGTCTCTTAGGAGGTTCCTTCACTATCAGCCTGGGATTCTCTTCATCTTTTTCTTCGATCCCAAGTCCAAACTCTTCTCCTTTCCTATTTTTGTGGGACACATCTTTCAGTCACATCTTGAGAAAAGTGGATGGGTGGTAAATTGGGGGGACCTTGCAAGTGAAACTGTCTGTATTCTAAGCTTTTACTTAATAGATGGTTGGGCTAGGTATAAAAAGAATCTAGGTTGAAAATAACTCCTTCAGAATTTTGAAAGCAACATTGCCTTGTGATCTAGCCTCCAGTGTTATGATTGAAAAGTCCAAAGACATTCTTTTTTTTTTAATGTATGTATTTATTTTGAGAGAGAGAGAGCAAGCACAAGTGAGGGAAAGGCAGAGAGAGAGGGAGAATCCCAAGCAGGCTCCATACTGTTAGTGTAGAGCCCGATGCAGGGCTTGATCCCATGAGCTGTGAGACCGTGACCTGATTCAAAATCAAGAGCCAGGTGCTCAACTGACTGAGCCACCCAGGTGCCCCAACACATTCTGATTCTTAATCGTCTGAATGTCATCTATTTTCTCTAGGGAAGCCTGCAGTCTCCCCTCTTTGTCCCTAGTGTTCTGAAATTTTACAATGATGTGCTTGGGGATAGGTTTACCTTCATCCATTTTGACAGTTCAACTCTAGAAAATTTTCTTAAATTATTTCATTGACGATTTCCTCCCCTCTGTGTTTTCATATCTCTTTCTGGCACTCCTATTATTTGGGTACTGGAACTCCTAGACAGATCCTCTAATTTCCATTTTTTTTTCCTATACTCCATTTTATTGTTTTTTTGTTTTTGTTTTTTTTTGTGGGGTTTTTTTTTTTTTGCCTAAGTTTTATTTTTGTAGCCCTTCTACTGAGGCTTTCATTTCTGCCTTCATAAATTTAATTTCCAAGGTCTTTAGGTTGTTGTTTGTTCTCTGAGGGTCCTATTTTTACTTGCAATCTGTTCTTCTTTCCTGGTTGCACTATCTCTTCTAAAAGCTGTGAGGATACTAAATATATCATTTTCTGGAAGTTTTCTTCCTCTTGTATAGTCTTTATTTTCTCCAAGTGGCTTTCTTCAGATATCTTTTAATAGCTGCCTGCTTATGCTTGGTAGTGGGGGCAAAAAAGCTGATTTGAAGCTTTGTTCACATGAATGGAGCTTGTCAACTGTGAGCTTCAGAGGAGGGCAGTCTGCCCTGGCTATTTCCTTGGGTAACCCTGATGCAGGTATCTTGCCTCTGGACTGGGCAGTTTCCCAAGAGAATCTTCCCTGTCTGAGTTCTGGAAGGTGAGGAGGGGAGGAGTCTTGAGGAGTCTCAGCACACAAGAGCATACAGTCTCTTAATCTTCCTGCTTGGTACCCCAGTCTGGAGACTCATGGTCATATCTTTCCAGAGAATGAACCTGTCTTCTGCCAGGCCTGGGGAGAGCAGTAAAAAAGACCATTCAGGACGTGGTTGGGGGGGGGGGTGGTTGCAAGTATGATTACTTTTCAGACTGCTTTCAACCAGTTTCCATTGCTCAAATGCCAATTCCCAGTCCTCTGACCTTACCTCTACTTTTAAAGTTTCCTGGTGCCACCATTCCCTGAGACTTTGAAAATGTAAATTGTGTTAGTTTGCGGCTTCCTCACTACTGACTCAGGATCTGGCTTCCTTCAGTCTGCTTAATCAGTTACAGCTCATCTGTGTGATTTTTAGCTTGCAAAACATTGTGGTTGTTGTGTGTTGGTCCCTTCTCACCATCCTTTTGGGTTTATGGTAAAGACGATCACATTATTGTTGTTTTTGTGGCGTTTCAAGAGGCAGTAAAGTTGAATGCGCATGTTCACTTGCTCATTAACCCACTCACTCTGGCTCCGCCTCCACTGACATCTCTCTCACCAAGGTCACCAGTGACTCCATGTTCCGAAACCCAACGCAATGTCCCTCATCCTTGACCTGCACAACTTCTCAGCAGCTTTTGTCAAAACTGACTGCTCTCTTGGCTGGTCCTCTTCTCTTGGCTTCTGGGATGCCACCTCCCACTTCTCTGATTTCCCCTTCTCCGTCCTCTTCTCAAGTTCATTTTCCTTTACCTGTCCTCTGAAGAGTGGTTTCTTCAGGGTGGATCCCAGGCCAGCCCTTCCCCTCTCCCTCTGCACTCACTTCTCTCTCCTTGCGGAATCCCACACTTTTGTTCGTGGCTGCAGCACTGACCTTCCTTTGATGTTCTGTCTTCTCTTAACTCCCAGACATGCTTAACTTCCAAGTGTCTAAAACAGAACTCCTGATTTTTTTCCTCTAAATTAATTTCTCAGCAAGTCTTCCTTACCCACCCTGCTAAGCAAGCAGAAATCAGAGTCATTCTTGTTTTCTCCCTCTTCCTTACCCTTGACATCCAAAACATCAGCCAGCCTTCCTGACTCTGCCTCCGTAATGTGCCTCCAGTCTATCCGTTTTTCCTCATCCTCCCTGCCACCTTCCTTTGTCTGTAAGCTGCTGTCATCTGTCTCTTGCCTTGACCATTGCAACAGGCTCAAAACTGGTCTCCCTACTTTTTCTCTTGGCTCCCTAAAGTCAGTTCTCTACACAAGTGCTCTTTAAAAAAAAAAAAAAACCCAAAAAGCAGATTAGTGTCTCTTCTGAGAAAAATACTTTGTGTTGCTCTTATAACAAAGTCCTGCTTGTTACCATGTCTCCACCAGATGTCTGGCTTTTCTACTGGGCGCCCTTGGTATCTCCCTGGGGGTCTCCACGTCTCTTCTGGGTGCTGCAGTCTCCTGATAGACATGCCAGAGCACATATCTCTCCTATTTTTCTATATGTTTCATTGCTGAGGGGAGTGCCAAAGGGGTGACATCTATGCCCTAATATCAGACAGCTTTAAAAATTTTTTAATCTTATTTATTGAGGTATAACTGACACGTAATATCACATTAGCTTCAGATGGACAGCACAGTGATTCTGTAATTGTACGCATCGTGAAATGCTCACAATAAGTCCACTTCACATCCATCTACTCTCTTAGCAATGTCCAAATATGCAATACAGTGTCGTTACCTGTAGTCACCATGCTGTCCCTGACACCCCCAGGACTTATTTATATTCTAACTGCAAGTTATACCTTTTGACCATCTTCACTCATTTCGCCTACTCTCCACCCCAACCTCTGGCAAGCACCACGAACAGCTCTGAGTGGGAGTATTTTCTAGTTTTGTTTACAGCCTCCTCCTTTCTACAGGCTTTGGGTCCAACAGGTTCATAGAGGAGGGTTTGGAGGACCAGGGGCATCAGCAGGGCAGGCAGTGAACTGAATAACCGCCATGAGACTGCACTAAGAACCTTCTTTCTTTCTGACCGCTCAGACCTTGCTTTTTGAGCAAGCTTGATTTCCCCAAATCTTCTTCCCAGGAGGTTTCTCAGTCTCCGAGGCAAGTAGAGCTCCCTGGAGCTTTGACCAAAGAGGTTTAGATATTTAGCTTTAACTCGTTCCTCACCATGACCACTGACTTTTCTTTCGTTCTCTAATCACCCCCCACACCTTGTCCCCCTAAAATGTCCCCATACATTTTTGAGGACCCAAAAGAGATTCACTGTTCTTTCTGTATAGGGCTTATCCAGTTAGGTGGGGTTTGTCCTCTTTTCTTCCCCCGCCCCCCCCCCCCCCACAGTCCTAATGCTATTCTTACTTGAGATGCTTTGATAAGAATGAAACTTGCCTGCTCTCTGGCCTGTGGTGGCAGCAATTCCCTGAGATTCCTCAGTGCGTTGCTTGCTGTTAGCTGAGAACTTGAAAGGCGCATCAGTTAATTCAACCTAATGAAAGAATCTGTCAGGAGGTAAAATCAACAATGCGGATAATCAAAACATTCCACCGGCCCACACATAATTTTTACTAGCTCGTTTCCTCCCAGCGCTGCCGGGGTAACACCCTATGCAATGTAGATAATAAACATAAAAATCAAATCATTGTTCTTATATTCATGGCTTGTTCCTGGATTTGGTCACATGACTGTTTATGAGGGAGTTCTAAAGTGTGGATGGAGTAATTTTTCACCCTATTTCCAGTAACTGTTCTATTTTTCTCAATTCCGAATAGGATTACTGACAGCATACACACCGCGTGGACCTGGAACATTTCTCCAGGCCCTTAATCTTCCCTTTTCCCCTTGTGAATAGTAGGAACACAGTGTAGCTTTTCCACAATGGGGTTGCCCTCGGAGAAGACCCCTCCCTAGATGCTTGCCCGGCCCCATGTGAACAGCTCTCAAACGGAAGACGGGCAACGTGACCAATGCGTGCACTTTGGTGTCACGTGAACCTGCATTGAAATCTTGGCTTTGGTGTCACGGTTGACGTCGGACGAGTCGCTTAACCTCTGTAAGTCTTAGTGTCTCATTATGAAAATGGGGCTTTTAATAGCACCTACCTCCTCACGCTGCTGAGGACTAAATGAGCTAATCCGTATGCAAAGTGCTTATTATACAGAGGCTGGGGCATAAAAGAGCTCCATAAAGTTAGCTACAATTAGTCATAGGAGCTGGGTGGAGGACCGCTGCCTCCCCCGCGCCCCCCCCCTCCCCGGCCCCCGAGTGGACCTGTTCCAGTCTGGGAGGCCTGTCTGTGTGCACCGAAGGTCCATCTGATCCCCTGTTTATCAGAAAGGGTGTCTTGCAGGGGTGGCCACCCTCCAGAGTCCCCAGTGGTTTCCATGGTCGCCTCTGGGTACAAAACTCCGCTGCACCTTTGCAGAAAGCTCGTCCTGCCTGTGAGCTCAGTCTCTCTGGCCAGAGGTGGAGACCCAAAGGGAGAGGGGCCTCCACACTTTTGGAGCCCCATTGGGGTTAACATAGCTTGTTCTCACTCTGCCTTGCTCTGAGGATTCCAGGGCTTTAAGGATATGGTAGGAGAACATGTCAAGTCAGCCCAGCAATGTCAAAAGCAGGATAGAAAGATGGGGCGCCTAGGTGGCTCAGTCAGATGAGTGTCCAACTTCGGCTCAGGTCATGATCTCACAGTTTGTGAGTTCGAGCCCCGTGTTGGGCTCTGTGCGGACAGCTTGGAGCCTGGAGCCTGCTTCCGATTCTGTGTCTCTTTCTTTCTCTGCTTTTCCCTTGCTTGTGCTCTCTCCCTCTGTCTCTCAAAAATAAATAAACGTTGAAAAAAATTAAAAAAAAAAAAAAGCAGGATAGAAAGAAGTCCCGGCTGTCCCAGTCAGTCAAGGAATAACAATAACAAGAATAAATCATTTCTATTTTCTTATTTTGTAAATGTTTATTTTTATTTTTGAGAGAGCGTGAGTGGGAGAAGATCGGTTTCAGGGGGTGTGGTGGGGGACAGAGGATCTGAAGTGGGCTCTGTGTTGACAGAGTCCGGGACTCGAACTCAGGAACCCTGAGATCATGACCTGAGCCGCAGTTGGACGCTCAATCCACTGAGCCACCCAGGTGCCCCAAGAATAAACATTTTTTTTTTTCAACGTTTATTTATTTTTGGGACAGAGAGAGACAGAGCATGAACGGGGGAGGGGCAGAGAGAGAGGGAGACACAGAATCAGAAGCAGGCTCCAGGCTCTGAGCCATCAGCCCAGAGCCCGACGCGGGGCTCGAACTCATGGACCGCGAGATCGTGACCTGGCTGAAGTCGGACGCTTAACCGACTGCGCCACCCAGGCGCCCCAAGAATAAACATTTTTAAAGCTTGAAACAATAGCTAGCCTCTGTTGAACACTAGCCTCTATTGTTAAGACTTGTGTTCAGAACCTTCCATGCACTGTCCCCTCTTCTTGACAACCCTGTGAAGCAGGTACTGTGTTTTTACTTCCAACAGTGCCTCTGGTCTCACAATGAGTAAGCATCGGAGTCTGAATTTGAACACAGGTTTATTGGGGGGGGGGGGAAATGCGACGAACATTCTAAATCCTTGATTTCATGACCCTCGAATTCAGGCAGAGTCAGATCAACCCCCTCGAATGGGTGGTATATTGGGAGCTTCATGCATACGGACAACTTCTGTCTTCAAAATGCCCCACGGGCTGCCTCAGCTCCTTTTCCACCAGCTTCTGAGCTGCCGGCTCTCTCAGGAGGCAACATTTTCGCCCGGTTCTTACCAATGAAAGGCCTGTGTCTGTCCTGCTCTTTTTTTCCCTTTCCTCTCTTTACTATAATCAGGAAGTCACGTTTTTCAGTTAGGATAAGGCAATTACTTTTCTGCTGACTGAAGACTAAGCAGAAGGTAAACGAAACCTCCTTTCACGTTAATTTTACGGGGACAGGATTGGGAGATGGCCTGACTACCTTGCGTCTCACCCCTCTCTTATATCTACACCTCATCTGATGAAGGCATCAGTCACAACAGCGACAACCAAAGTGGCATCGACAGTGTAACTGACTGTGGTCCTTTTCGCTCTCCTCTGGGAAAGGATGAATAAAAGTCACCATCTGTTTCCCAGAGCTTTGCTGTGCTGGGGTCTAACTTTATACATAAGTACAGTTAACAGCCTGCCCCACCCTAAGGAACAATAGAATAAGCATGAAAATTAATTTGTAATTTTTCACTTGCTTGGGACTCATTTTTATTGACTCTGACTGGAACGCCTGGGTGGCTCAGTCAGTTGAGTGTCCGACTTCGGCTCAGGTCATGATCTCTCGGTTTGTGAGTTTGAGCCCCGCATCGGGCTCTGTGCTGACAGCTCGGAGCCTGGAGGCTGCTTCGGATTCTGTGTCTCCCTCTCTCTCTGACCCTCCTCCACTCACACCCTGTCTCTCTCTCCTTCAAAAATAAATAAACCTTAAAAAAATTTTTTTATTGACTCTAAGTAAGCAATGCACCTTTGGTAAAGGGAATTGAGTAAGATACCCCACGTTTCTTTAATGATTGGAGGTCCAGATTAACTGTTGCCGTTATGCAAACAGCAAACAAAAAATTGTCTGTACGTGTCTTCTTTTCTTTCAGAGAAAGAATCTCAATTATCTGGGCTACTCTGAGCTACGTGAACATTGCTGACAACAGTCAAGAGCCCCAAGAAACAGTTTGCCCCCCTGCTCTAGCCCACAGTCAGGGGTGAGGAGAACATTCTGTTCTTGTCCGTGAGCTTTGCCCTAAAAACCCGAACCCTGCACTCCTGGACTCCTAGCCTTGCGAACTAGCCATCCTTTGCCAGCAGCATCGGGCACAATCTATTCCATCTAGTTGAGTCCTCTTTTCGTCCGATTATATTCTGACAGGTGCCTGCTGATTCTCAAACTACTTTTCAGATTCACATGCTGTCAAAATCTACCTGGGTTCAAGGTGAAGTTTCGATCAGGGAGAGCTGATGCTCGGATTTGGGACCATTGGTCTTAGTAAACACTGTAGATGGCACCATGCAAACCCATAGAAAATGCTCGTTCTCCAAACTCTGCCCTTCCTTTGCTGTAGAGAGAAGTAAGACTCCGTGTGTAGGGACTAAGAGCTAGGCTCCAATCTTCCTCTTCCTGACATTTAGACCAACCTTTGGCAAATGTCTCAACCTTTCTTTGTTTCAGGTGAAGAGGAATTACAGAAACATTATTAATTCATCCAGTGTGACGTTAAAGGACATGGAGGGCTCTAAACGGCCTTAAGAACACGCAGTGCTGGGGCGCCTGGGTGGCTCAGTAGATTAGGGGTCTGACTTCGGCTCAGGTCAGGATCTTACAGTTGGTGGGTTTGAGCCCCGCATCAGGCTCTGTGCTGACAGCTCAGAGCCTGGAGCCTGCTTCGGATTCTGTGTCTCCCTCTCTCTCTGCTCCTCCCCCTCTCATGCTCTGTTTCTGTCTCTGCCTCTCTCTCTCTCTCTCAAAGGAAAAAGGAAAAGAATATGTAGTACTATGTGGATGTTTTACCAAAACCTTCTCTGGGTTTTTGGAATTCTCTTTGGAATTAGTCCTGTGGGAATATGCCTCTGTGGATCTCTTCTCGCCTCTAATTCAGTCCCCTTTTCTTCAAGCTGTTATAGTCTACAATCTGAAGTTCCGCCATTTTAAAAAATCACACAGCAGCCACCTCGTCATCACCAGACTTTCCTCTCCAGGCCATTTTCTGGAGAATGTGGCTCATATTCCCTGGTGAGAGAACAAATCGGTTATTCATTACATCTTATCAATGAGCTAGGGCTACACAGAAAGGAAGTCTAATGAAATCAGAAACTTGGAAATACCAGCAACTGCTTTGTCCCGGGTTTTCATCTGGGGTGTAACAAAGTCCCACAGGACATTCCTCCAGGCTCGGAGATGAATGCTGAAGGCATTGAAAGCATTTGCTGAATCTCTTTAGAATTAACTCCGAGGAGCTGACCTGTCTTCTCCTGAGAATTATTTGGTTTAAATATTAATGGGGGAGAATTTACAACGTTTAGTTTCACACTTCTATATAAATGTTTTGTGGTAGCATATGCAATTAATTATTTTCTTTTTTCCATATGTGCAAAATTTTCTCTTTCACTCTTTCTAACCTCTTAATCCAAGTCAAAAACGCATTTATCTTCTTGCTGTTTTAATATTTCAGTTTCTCTTTCTTGTTTTCACTCTGGTTGTCATGTTTACCTGGCGTCTGTGTATCACCTCAATGCCAGGACCACAGATCTCCCCCGGGATGCATTCTTCAAAGGTGAGAGGTGAGTGAATGGTCCCATGTTCAATGACACCTGCTGACTTCCCCCCCACCCCATCTGTGAAGAATGGAATTAGATTTTGTGCTTTGGGGTGCTAACTTTGAGCTCTTGTCCTTTACAACAAAATTACAATTTGTAGGTCAATGAGGATGTGTCAGCTAGTCAAGATTGGGGAACCGGAGGGATGCTCAGTGGAAACTACTTTAGAATCTTCCAGATGGAGGGCATGGGGGAGCCTACAGCTCTGGTTTGCTCGCTGAATCTGGACTCAGGGGATCCTTGCTGAAGTTTGGCATTCAGGACTAAAGAGATTTACCTGGAATCTGCATCCTGTTGGCCAGAATTATTGCTTCTTTCGTTCATTTGTATGACTTTTTCACTTGGCAAATTCAAAACGTATAAAGCAGTGAATCTGTCTGTATTCTTCTTTCAGATGACTGATCCTGAAGGCTTAGGGTCCTGCACAGCTTCTGTTCTGTCCTAGACTGTGACTGTGTCACTCAAGGTCTCCTTTCTTCAGCTCACTACACTTGGGCAGAGCCCTGTCATGCTTGGCCAGATAAATAAGATCTGTAGGTAGAAGGGCTTTGGTCCCTAAAGCCCTCTGCTCCAGTTTCCATAGAAACAAGCCAAGGGTGATACCCACCACAAGGGCTCTTAAAGCCACACATACTTTATTCTGAGAATCCCATCGCGTTACAAATACCACTCAGCAATAGTTTTTATTTTTTATTATTTTTTTTTCAGCAATAGTTTTTAAAGGCATAATCCACTTCATTGCTCTGGATGGCTTTGACTAAGGCTTTCAATTCCCTGTTGCAACCCTCCCTCCTTTAAAATAATTATTTTTTGTTGTTGCTTTTAAACTTGATGGAAAAAAAATGACCAATTCATGCCAGTTGAGTTATAGATCCTGAACAGATGGTTTAAGATAATTTATTACATGTTACATATTTACATTTAATTTATTAGATTTATTCCTAAAGTTTGGGGAGAAAATTTAGTACCAACTAAAGAGTTATAATTAAAAGAGCACAGAGACAGGGTGCCTGGGTGGCTCGGTTGGTTAAGCATCCGACTCTTGATCTCAGTTCAGATCTTGATCTTAGGGTCTTGATCTCAGGGTCGTGAGTTCAAGCCCTATGTTAAAAGAGCACAGAGACAGTAGTCAGAGACCCCAAGCACTGATTGAAACTTGAGCTCTCTCAGAGATAACACTTTACTTTGTGACTTTGGGTGATACCACAAACCTCTCTGGCCATGATTTCCAGTTGGTAAAATCAAAGGACTGGATCAGCTGATCTCTAACTTTTTCTAGGTTCAAGAATTCTTTAAATTTGTGGTGTTATATAGTAGCAGAAGAGATTCCATGAAAAACATAGAATGTTGCTCTGTTGACAATTATGTCAGAGTAATAAGCACTTTGTTGGAAGGTTGCTACTAACATCATAAAGGAAGGAAAAGGGAAGGAGGGAAAAGAAAAAATACCACTTACCAAACTTCTGCTGTGTGCTAAGAAATTCAGAGACATTATCTCATGTGAAAACACATCATTTCAGAGATTTCCTCCTTAAGGGACAGAGATGCCATTTCTGCTTCTGGCCCCAAATGTGCAGGATAGCTAACACTGAGTGAATGCTTTCCGTGTGCCAGGCACTTTTCCAGGCACTTCATGCATACTTACACAATTTATTATCCCCATTCACAGATGAGGAAATCGAGGCACAGAGAGGTTAGGTAACTTGCCCAAGGTCATGGTTGGTAAATGGCAGAGCCAAGCTCCAAAGTCAGCGAGTTGGGCTCTAAATCTGTGCTCATAACCATATCCCCATATTATCTCTTTTCATTCATTCATTGAAGAAATACTTGATGAACACTGACTATTGGAAGGTAATGCCCTAGACTTGGTCTTATCTACTGGATGCTACATATTATAGACAATGGAGTCTACATTCTATACGTTATGTAGGATATGATGAATAACATGCCGATATTCTATATACTTTATAAGATGCATTAAGCTGTATACACTACTGTCTATATACAATGGGTAATAGACACGATTTATTATATGTACCAGCAGTGTTTTGCCATGATAGGTATTTAATAAATATATGTTGAATTAATGAATACAATACTCATTCAACATCATGTTCTATTCTGGCAGAGCTGGGTCACTGAGGGTTTATTCTTCCAGTTCTTCCCCTATCCTAGCCCTCTCCTTTAAGGGCAGTTTCCGTCTTTTACCAGGTGTTCTGACTTTTTGGGGACAGGTAAATTCATTGGCCCACCCAAGTCTGAGCTCTAGTTTGCAACAAGGAGTCGAGAGTACAATGGGAAATGAAGGAAGGGCTGACAGCTGGGCGATGGACAAAGGAATGGCAGGGCTGCAGGTGGGCTTGGAGGGAAGCCAGGCATGCCTCCCAGCCCCATCCAGAGAGGGTTTCCCTCATGCTCTGAGGTTCCTGGCCCTCTTTTGCTTTCTTGAAAACAAAGTTCAAAGTCGCAGAACTGGGAAGGTGTTAGTGATAAGCCTAGCCCAACTCTCTCAGAAATCATAGGCCCCACTCGCTACTCCCCAAACAAGGTAACAACCAGGCAAGGCCTCTGACTGTTCCTTAGCCACTAATTTTTAGTTGCAGTACTTTCTCCCCATTTTGGGGGTGGGGGGAGCGGGTTGCCCTCAGCTCTGCTGCTTTTGAAACAAGCGGACAGACCGCTTGGGATCCCTTCCAAGTGCTTCAGTTCTCCCCAGGATGGATGGATGGATGGATGGATGGATGGAAGGAAGGGAGGGAGGGAGGAAGGAAGGGAGGGAGGAAAAGAGGGAAAGAAAGGAGGGAGGGTGGGAGGGAAAGCAGGGTGAACGGATAAATGCATGAATAGGTGAATGGATGAACAGAGGAGTGTGTGCATAGATGGATGCGCAGGACCCTGAGAGCTATAACGCCAGCCGGCCGGGCCGAAGCCCTCCTGAGACCCCCGCCCTCTTCCATTACTCTGGCCGTGGCTCCTGAGACCCCGGCCGGCCCCGGCCCTCCGAGGGAGGGAGTGGAGGACCAGGGCGAGGGGAGGGGAGCGGGGGAGGGGAGGGCCTTGGAGACCGAGAGGAGGGGCGCACGGGGAGAGGGCGCGGCGCGGGGGGCGGCGGGCGCCGCGGGGGCCGGGCGCCTGGCTGCGGCGCGGGCGGGCGCGGGCGAGCCCGGGGACGCGATGTCGCCGCCGCCGCCGCCTCCTCGCCGGCCCGGGCTGCGCCGCCGGGGCTGAGCCACCGCCGGAGCCGCGAGCCGAGCGGCCGCCGGGCGCGCCCGCCCCGCGGGAGGATGGGCTGTGGCGGGAGCCGGGCCGATGCCATCGAGCCGCGCTACTACGAGAGCTGGACCCGGGAGACCGAGTCCACCTGGCTCACCTACACCGACTCGGACGCGCCGCCCAGCGCCGCCGCCACCGACAGCGGCCCCGAGGCGGGCGGCCTGCACGCGGGTGAGCGAGCCGGAGCGCGCCGGCCCCAGGCGCCGGGAGGCCGGGGCCGACAGGGAAGCGGGAGGGATGCGGGGCGCCGGGGGAGGGGGGGGACGGGCGGGCAGCCAGCCAGAGATTTCTGTGCGGCAGGTGGGGGGCTGGGAGGTGGTGGTGAGGAGGACAGACCGACAGGACCTGCGTGCTGACAGACCCACGGACCCAGGCCCAGGGAGAGGGGGGAGGGGGGCAGCGCGAGCCCCTTGGAGAGGCTGAGCCCAGTCCCCGGGGCCACGGGGAACCCCGCGCTCTGCCTCCGCCCGCGCACACTCAGTGCGGGGACCAAAGCGTGGGGCTGGGAGGACACCCACCCGGCACGCACACCTGCGCGTCAGCCCACCCGCGCGCGGCGCGCTCCCCAGCCCCGCTCCCCGTGGACCCTCTCGGGCCGCGTCTGCCACCGCGGGCCGCCTGCCCCTCTCTGCCGTAATTTATAGACGAGGCGCCTGACCCAGATTGCCTGGGTGGAGTCTTCCTCGTCGCTTCCCCTTCGCTCCCGCAGGGCTTCGAAAACCAGAATCCCAGAACCTCCCCCCCTCTCCCCTCGCCCCATCACTAGTTATGCACTTAAGCTGACTTCTCAAGCAGCTGTTCCAGAGCGAGGGCTTCCCTCCCTACCCCAAGGTGCCTCGGTGCTTTATGTGGATTAGAACTATAAATTAAATACGCTTACCATTTCCCCTCCGGCAGAAATCTAATAGAAGGATCTGCAAAGAAGTTTCTGGTCCAGTCGCTGATCAGATTTTTTTTTTTTTTAAAGCAGACACTAATAACTGTAGAGTAGAGATGAACATTGACTCTTGCCAGAGACCGAACCTTTAGTCATCAATGTGTTGGTGTAAAAGGAAGAAAACCTCACTATTTATTAAATGAATGTTGTCAAAAGCCAGATCGTTAGTGGCATAAAAATGTTTTAACTATTTATTGACTCCTTTAGGTTGTTGGCATTTTTGAATAATGAACTCTAAGAAAATGAGGTTAATTTGAAGCATAATATCTATTGTAAGGAGGAAAAAATGTGAAATGCTCTTAAAAATTCAATAATACTAAACTCCTGCTTCCTAGATAAGAGCTGCCACTTTAATCTTAAGAATCAGTCTCTCCATCTTTTAGGACCAGAACTGTCTCATTTTTCACATGAACTTCGTGATTCCCTTTTTTTTTTTTATTTTACTTTTTAATGTTTATTTATTTTTGAGAGAGGTGGGGGGAAGGGCAGAGAGAGAGGGGAGAGGACAGAGGATCTGAAGCAGGATCCAAGAGCAGAGAGCCCGATGGGGAGGGGGAGGGGGGTGGGGGGGGCTTGAACTCATGAACTATGAGATCATGACCTGAGTTGAAGTCAGACACTTAACCAACTGAGCCACCCAGGCACCCCAGTGATTCCCTTCTTTAAAAGGTAAGAACTGTGGGTACAAGACTTAAGGGCAGTATTTGTCTCTAATGTTTCTGACTCATTGTAGCAATCATAATGGTTACTTTGTGTTGCTGGTGCTTTCAGCAAGTTTCCAAATGATGTGTTGGCTAAATTCAGGGTCAGAATGAGGATAAGACATAAACTTTCAGAGGGACCTGGTAAATGTTGGATTTAATAGCATTTCCCAAGGAGGAGTGGTACTTCTCAAAAGAGTCAAAGGCCAGAGTTGCACTCCAAGGAAGAATGGTTTTCAAAGATCTAGTGTGAAAAAGAACAAAGTACAGTTTCAGGGAATGGTTGCCTTGGTGACTGGGAGTATGTGGTGCATGTGTGTGCATGCATATGGGTATGAGATGGTTATTATGGGATGGCTAAATATTCATTTCCAGTGCTTATTCCTTTATTAGTCTGCCATCCTGACTCATATCCCATTGTGCCTCATGAGATCAGGTCCCTGCAACAGGTGGGACCTAGGACAAACAAGTTTATTTATGATGCCTTGCCGAATGTCAGACAGCCTTGCCCGATGGTGGTCCTGAAGACCTTCATCATTCCAGGACAGGACCCTAAAATTGGCAAGACTCTTAAATGGGAAGGATCACTTCGATTCACTAGAAATTTCCATCAGCCTCAGGGGAAAGGGACGTTTCTGAAGATCAAGATGAAATCAAGGCTTCCTTTGCAGTGCATTGGCATTCCCTAGGGCCTTTAGAAAAGTGGCTTGTTTCCTGTGAATTTTTCAGACTGGAAACTGGGCATCTGTAGTCAGAGTGGGTCATCCAAGGAAGCTACAAATCTCCTAAGTTTCAGCCACCCTGGGAGATTAGCCAGGACCCTTTATTCTTTTCATCCTCTCTGCTCCCCCTGCCTCACCCACCCCCTGCCGGTGTTCCACCCGTGAATTCAGTCCTAGGCTTCTGGAGGGCACCTTAATGCCCCACGGTGACTGTATTGTGATAGGAAGCCAGAGGGTGCCAGATAGGAAGCCAGAGGGTTTCCTGTTTGCATCAATCTTTGTCTGATGGGGGACAAAAGGAAAGACTGGATTTAAGACAGTCCAGATTGTAAAATCAGAAAAATGTCTTCATTACTAGCATTCCGGAGCTGAAAAGGGTCTCTGGAGGCTGGCTACCTATTCATGGCAGATAGGATTCAATTAAATTGCCCCAGTTTGGACATTCTCTCAACCACTTCACAGCAATTATTCATCCCTTAGTCCTCAAGAGTCTTTTGTTTCTGTGCCCCTGGTCACTCTCCTTTAGCGTCAAGTTGAAGCCACCTTTCTTCTGGCCACCCCAACCTCAGGAGCCATGCGGGTGGGGAGTGGATTAATTCATCTTTATACCTTCGTACTAGCACACCGTGGAGCGCATGTGTGACCTCAGGTTGGGATATCACGCAGGTTTTCTGAATGAATAGGCACTTTGTCTAAAGGTACCCTGCATTCCTATCAGCTCTTTCTAGATTCCCTCCCTCCTCCTTCTCTCTTCTTTCAGCCCTTGCTACTGAAGTTTGCCCACTTGGATCCATTTAACCTAGATTCTTCAAAGTGTCTTTGTCATCCCACAGCTGCTCTTTAAAACAGCACCCTATTCCATGGAAACACCCAGCCCAGTTCAAAGATTCCATTTCTTCCGTAGCACCCCTCCCCCCCCAACTCTACACCCATGTCTACTGAAAAGTCCCATTTAAGCATGTCTGCTTGTACATCTCACTTCAGTTTCTCTTAGTCTAATCCAGACTGAGGCCATATCACATGATAGTGTTCAATAAATATTTGTTGGATCGATTCTGCATTTTACTGCAGGAAGGGGGGGGGGTGTTTTTCTGCCAGTCCTGCAAAGGAAAGTTTCTTGCCTCCTCATTACTCAAAAAGTGGATCCGGAGCCTCTGGTTCCTATTTTTGGAGATCATCTCCAACAGCCAGCAAATTCAATTAGGTTTTTAGATTCTGCTATTAAGTAGCCTGGAATCGAAGACTTAGCCAAAACCACAGTATCTGATACCCATTGCTTCCCTGTGTCGCAGAAGCCTGTCTGTCTGTCACAGGAGGAAATTAAATTTATCTGACATGATTTAGTCTTCATAAAATCAGTTTGCTGGATTGATTTTTACTTCTGTTGTCTGAGAGGGTCTCTCAGAAAGGGAGTCTCTGAGGTTGCCTTGCCCCAGCTTGCTCCGCCATTCCATACGTAACGTCCTAGATTTACCTCCATCTGATCATAAGTCCCTTAATTGCCCCTTTTTGTACTGTTAGGTATTTTCCTGGTTTCTCTAGGGAGTAAAACATTTCAAATGTCTCAAAAGCCCTTCTACTTTCCAGTTTGAAATTACTATAATACTATAATAATTACTTTAGTAAATGCAAGTAAATGGAGGATTACAAAATTAGAGACTCACAGCAAAACGGTTTACCCAAGTAAATTGATATACGTAAAATAAAGTGAAGAGCACTTAATGCTACCATCAGCTAATGTATATTGATGACTCACCAAGGGCCAGGTGCTGTACTCAGCAGCACTTAATGTAAATCATTTCACTTAATCCTAACGGCCGAGAAGAGGTAGGAACTGTGACCCTGTTTCTTTTACTAGCAAAGGCATGTGGCATAGAGGGTGTGAATGACCTTTCCCGGTCCAGTACTGGGATCCAGCTCTGCTGAATCCCACAGCCCGTGCTCCTAAATACCGCTTTCTTTTTTTTTTTCAACGTTTATTTATTTATTTTTGGGACAGAGAGAGACAGAGCATGAACGGGGGAGGGGCAGAGAGAGAGGGAGACACAGAATCGGAAACAGGCTCCAGGCTCCGAGCCATCAGCCCAGAGCCTGACGCGGGGCTCGAACTCACGGACCGCGAGATCGTGACCTGGCTGAAGTCGGACGCTTCACCGACTGCGCCACCCAGGCGCCCCTAAATACCGCTTTCTTGATTAATGGGAGATTCACTGCAGACTCGTTGCTTTTCCAGTTGATGGGACTCAAAGTCTAGTGTGATCTCTGGATATTCTAGTCTGGTCTCAGCACGGTTTTCTTCTGCAGCGTCCTTGAGGATGGGGTATGTCTTCCCTGGGCAAGGAGGCCTCCCCATACTTTTGTGGAGCAGTTCCCCTTGCAAGAAACTCTTCCTGCTGCCTTGTAAGTTCTACCTGGTGAGCTCCAGGCCCTTGTAACCAAGTCTTGTACAGGCAACTTGCAATATTTGAAGAAACCTGTTGCGTCTCCTGTGGCCACTGATTCTGCGGCCCCCAAACACATGCATATCTGTCAGTCATTTCTCAGACTTGTGGGGACCTGACCACATACCTCCAAAGACGTTGTCTGGCTTGTCAAAGTCCCTCCTGATAGACCCGTTGTTAGCTCCAAGCTTGTGGTGTTAGCTGAGCAGCGTGGGGCAACATGTGGACACTGAACCTCTCCTGATGCAGGTAAAATCAGGTTAGGATTTGTTTTCCTGCGGCTGTTGTTGCCTATTACCTTGATGACTCACATTAAACGTGTGATGAGTTAAAACCCTTAGGGCTTTCTTTCTAGTTAAATTTAAGTCCTGTGGCATCAGAGATGTCTGTGCTGTATATCCAGCACCAACACCTGGAACAGCGACTGGAACATAGGTGGCACTCAGTAAATGCTTGCTGAATGAATGGTTTATTTCTCCCATAAATCCTGCATTCATACTATTGATTTCAGGAACCCAAAGTTGGGATTTTTAAATTTATTCCTATTAAAGTATATCTCGTTAGTTTCAGTTTAGTGCTTAAATGTGGTGACCTTGATTCATCTCGATAGTGCCATTAAGACAATATTCTAGGGGCACAGGGTGGCTCAGTCAGTTGAGTGACTCTTGATTTCGGCTTAGGTCATGATCTTAGGGTTGTGGGATCAAGGCCTACATGGGGCTCTGTTCTGACAGTGGAGTCTTCTTAAGATTCTGTTTCTTTCTCCCTCTGCCCCTCCCCCACCCCGCTTGTGCACGCTCCCCCTCTGCCCCCTGCTCGCTTTTCTCTCTCTCTCTCTCTCTGTCTCTCAAATAAAATTTTTTTTTAATTTTTTAATGTTTTATTATTTATTTTTGAGAGTGAGAGAGACAGAACACAAGTGGGAAAGGGACAGAGAGAGAGAGGGAGACACAGAATCCAAAGCAGGCTCCAGGCTCTGAGTTGTCAGCACAGAGCCTGACGTGGGGCTCAAACTCACCAACTGTGAGATCATAACCTGAGCCGAAGTCAGACTGCCAACCGACCGAGCCACCCAGGCACCCCTCTCTCAAATAAATTTTAAAAAGAAGACAGTATCTTAGGTCTTTGTTTCCCTGTGTTGACAGACGAAAGATAAAAGACATTTATTTGCTCTCTCATTCGTTCAATATACATTAGGCACAAAGTTGAGTAAGATTTGTGCCTTGAACCATAAGAAATAATATAGTGGAGACAGACGCAGAGGTCACACCTTCAGGGCAGCATGGTCCATACTGGAATAGCATGGGGGAAAGATGCTGGAGGAGTACAGGGGGCTGAGTAGTTCGATCTGGGTGTGTGGTGGGGGGTATACAGTGTGTGGACAGAGCCCTAAGGGAGTGTGCGTGGCAGACGAGGCAGGACTGTCCCTGCAGGCCTTCACCACCAAGGAGGTGAAGGGAGCTTACCCTGCTTCCTCTGTCCAGAGCAGTACCAGCGGAGAGCCCATCTGGGGCTTTCTGATGGCTACGGCTCCTCCTTGCCCCCCAGCTCCCTCTGTCTACCTGTTACGCTTGTGGTATATTATTAATTAAAAAAATTTTTTTTTAATGTTCATTTATTTTTAAGAGAAAGAGACAGAGTGCAGGCAGGGGAGGGACAGAGAGAGAGAGGGAGACACAGAATCCGAAGCAGGTTCCAGGGTCTGAGCTGTCAGCACAGAGCCCCAGTGCGGGGCTCGAACCCAGGAACCACGAGATCATGACCTGAGTTGAAGTCGGATACTTATCGACTGAGCCATTTAGACGCCCCAGTTGTGGTTATATTTTTGAATAATTTATTGATAAATGTCTGCCCCCTCAAGCATGACGAGCTTTACTAGTTAGGTAAGGGGTCTTTTTGCTGACCCCTGGATCCCTGTGCCTAACACCGTGCCTGGCTACAGTAGGGCCTCAAGTGATCTCTCTTTAATGACTAAATCTCCTAAAATGACTATGTGTTCATTTCTTTCTTCCGGTAGTACCCACAGATGATGTTTTCATTCCTCAGAAGTTCCATCCGCTCATCCTTCTTGGGTTCTCATCTACCTGATGAGTTGTATAGTAGGAAAACATGCCCACCCTTTTCTGCCCCCTTTGCCAAACACCAGCCTCTTTGTTACAAGGGTTGTTTTGCAACAATCGCTACGAAAACAGGTGGGAGCAAACGCAGGCGGTTCATAAAGTTTAGGAAGTCTCACGTGCCCTGTCTCTTGGGCAGAGTTATATACATCCTGCCACAGGCTCTCCAGGGACCTTGTCCAGCCCCGTGATGGCACCAGCCACACTGCATTGCTGGAGCTTACTCATGCCTCTGTCGCTCCAGTCAGCCTGTGAGCTCTGCCAGGTTGGGCACTGCGTGATTGGTGGTTGCATGCCTGGCTCTAACAGTGAATAAAATGAATAGTTGGATGAATGATCCAGCTAAGCAAATGAAGTTTTGTCTTCCATCCTCTTTCCTGAGTCTGATCTTAGATGATTTTGTCTTAGAAATCAGTTACTGAACTGTGTCTGTGTTAGATACTAGACAGTCAATTCTGACTCTAACCCGAGATGAATTTAAGGTTCTAGACGCGGGCCCCACTTGGAGGAAGATAGTCCCCTGTCATCTGGCAAGGAGTCTTTTCCTGGCTTATCCTGTAACTCAGCAGTCGACTCCTCAGGCTTAGACCACTAGTGGTCCTGCCTTTGCCTTGGGATCTATGTACTTGCAACACCTTCCTGCTGATAAGGCCTTTCTGTCCTTTAGTGCTGTTGGATGTCTGAGCCTGTTCGTGGCTGACGGTACCTGGACTTGCATCCCAGGAGCCTTTCTATATCAGCTTCTACCACTCTCAGAAGACCACTGACTTCTACTGCAAAATCCTATCCCTGCAGGGACTCCTACGGAGATTCTCTGGCTGGTCCGAACACCTCCTTGGCTTCCGTCTGGAGAGGAGACTAGATGGGTGTATCCCCAGCCTACATTATGATCTAGTGCCTTCCAGCTTAGCTGCCACCAACATTCACCTCCTTACATGCTCTCCTCCCTCTTTGCCCTCCAACCACCTCCATCTCTCTGTTATGGGCTCAACTATCTGTCCCCCAAATTTCTATGCTGAAGTCTGAACCCCCGGTATATCAAATGTGACCTTATATGGAGATAAGGTCTTTACAGAGGTTAAAGTGAGGTCATTAGGGGAGCCTGGGTGGCTCAGTTGGTTAAGCATCCAACTTTGGCTCAGGTCATGATCTCATGGTTTGTGAGTTCGAGCCTCGCGTTGGGCTCTGTGCTGGCAGCTCAGAGCTTGGAGCCCACTTTGGATTCTGTGTCTCCCTTTCTTTCTGCTCCTCCCCTGTTCACGCTCTGTCTCCCTCTCCTTCAAAAGTAAATAAACATTAAAAAAAAATTAAAAATGAGGTCGTTAATATGGGCCCTAATCCAATGTGATTGATGTCCTTATACAAAGGGAAATTTGGACACACTGACACACAGGGAGAATACCATGTGAAGATAAAGGCAGAGGTTAGGGTGATGCTTCTATAAACCAAGGAACACCCAAAATTGCCAGCAAGCCACCAGGAGCTAGGAGAGAGGCACGGAACAGATTCTCCCTCCCAGAAGGAGAAGGAAGCTTCCTGATCTCAGATTTCTAGTCTCAGACTCGTGAGACAATAAATTCCTGCGGCTTAAGCCACTAGTTTGTGGTACTTTCTTACAGCAGCCCTAGAAAACTAACATAAATGTATTGATGAGCTCTACCATTGTGAACACTTGGAAATAAGGAGAGAGAGGGTTTCTGTTGTCACTACCTCACTCTCCCTTCGGCGATTGGTCGATTGGGTCAATTACCTGGTCATTTAAATTCAAATAATTCCTGAGCATCTAACACGTGAGAATTTTTCTTTGGGACGTTAATTTACATAACTCTCTAAAATAACCTCCTAAACCATTGTCATCCCCATTTACCAGATGAGGAACCTGGGGGTTCAGTGAGGTTGAGCAAGGTCACCCACCGGGAAGTAGGAAAGCCCACATCGGAATTCAGGGGTCCTGTTTTTTTGTTTTTTCAACGTTTTTATTTGTTTTTGGGACAGAGAGAGACAGAGCATGAACGGGGGAGGGGCAGAGAGAGAGGGAGACACAGAATCGGAAACAGGCTCCAGGCTCTGAGCCATCAGCCCAGAGCCTGACGCGGGGCTCGAACTCACGGACCGCGAGATCGTGACCTGGCTGAAGTCGGACGCTTCACCGACTGCGCCACCCAGGCGCCCCCAGGGGTCCTGTTTTTAAATCCAGGGCTGCGTCTGTTATGCCATAGCTGCTCAGCATGGATTTAGTGTCCTCCTCCACCCCCTCTGCCTTGAGCTGTTTCGAAAACCTTCTTGGAGTGCCGGCCTCCTGCCAGCATTTACAAGGCTGAGGACACAAGACCTTGAGGAGGGTTCCATTGCCCCCTCCCTGGGCTGAGCTCCCTGAGCAGGGCTGCAGAGAGGGCTCAGAAAAGCATCAGTCATCTGATGGGCTCCTTAAAGATGAACAGTCTTTGGGCAGAATAATATACATGTTTTCAGCTTTCAAATGCAATGGATATTCCTTAAGAAACTTTAGGAAGTACAGAGAAGCACACAAGGAAATAGCGCCTCCGTCAGGATCTGGGTTTCACCCTCAGGTCCTGTATCTGGGTTATGCAGGGCATCTTTGATCTTCTGTGCGGACCATGTTTAAAGTTTTGGGGTATAGGAACAATTCCTCAAATTTCTTGAAAGCTCAGAGGCCAAGAAAAAAAAGTTGTTTTGTTTTTCTTTGTGTTCAGGAAAATATTTGGAGGTAGTGGCAGCCAAAGTCTAGTTTGAATGGAGGAAGAGGTGAGGGTGGGGAAGGCCATGGGTAAGTGAGGGGATTTTTCTCCCTTTTTTTCTTTTAATACTAAGCAAATACAGTTGAATTCAGGTAAATTACATACGAGGCAAATGCATACTGTGACTCCATTGTTTGCCATTTTCCTACATCCCTCTGCCATCCCCCACAATTGGCTCGGGCAGAGTTTTATTTATTTATTTTTAATGTTTTATGATTTGCTTTTGAGAGTGAGAGAGACAGAGCACACATGGGGGGGGGGAGCAGAGAGAGAGGGAGACACAGAATCGGAAGCAGGCTCCAGGCTCTGAGCTATCAACACAGAGCTCGATGTGGAGCTTGAACTCATGAACCGCGAGATCATGAGTCAGATGCTTAACCAACTGAGCCACCCATGCGCCCCCCTTAGATTTTTTTTTTTTTTTAATTTAGCTCCACCTTGTTTACAAATAGTACCAATTTCTCTAAGATTCTGGGATTAGGTTGTCTATTAGTCTTAGTTTTGGGTGATTGTAAGTCTTGGTCTTTTTCTGTCTTCATAGGCATTTCAGTGGGCAGTTGGGCAAGATGGAGTGGGTAGCTCGTAGCCAGATGCCCTTCAGCCCCAAAGTCCAACCCAGAGCCTGTTGGCCTTCTCCTCTATGCCACTGCTCCAGCCTGTGATCCATTCTCACCCACGGGACTACCCAGCCTGATCTGCTGTCCATTGACCATTGCACATGCTTCCTCCTCTTCAGTGAGCCCACTTCTGACACCCATCATGACCTCCAGTCCTGACCTTTCTGGGCTCTCTTCTCTATCATCATCTTCCTTCTTATTTTGCTTGAAGGTTATAGTTCACTGGTTAAGGAATTCGACTTTGACAGCAGATATTTACCAGCTTTGTGACCTTGAGCAAGTTTCTTAGCTTGTCCAGATTGCAGTTTCCACGTTAGGGTGGGAATCATTGTTGAATGAATGTGTTCACAAACGTGAAGTGTGAAGTCTTTCAGTGCTGCCATTCTCGTACCCAGGTTCTCCCACCTCTTCAGTATTGCCCTGGGCTCGCCATGCCAGTTTCAAACCTGGGGTTTGCTCTTCCCCTGTGCTCCTTACATGCCTGTTTCTGAGATGCCTGGCATCGCTGGAGCAAGTCGTGGGTACTGGTGATCGCACCCAAGGGCCATTCATTCTCTAGAGCCTCAGTGTTCTTACCACTTGTTTGCAATTCTGTTAATTCCTTATTAACATGCTGTGACAGTCCCCGTGTGATAGCTCCTGACACAATCCTGTTCTTTCCCTCTGAACACTAAAAGAAAAAAAAAATCAAAGACTTGCTACAAATTCTCCCGTCTTTCCCTCGAATCACCTGCTGTATGTCCTTCCGGGCACCTCAGTATTTTAAAACCATCTTTAGCCCCCTGTCCTCATCTCTGCCTGTTTGGATTCTAAAGTGCACTGACGAGGTTGTTCCTTGTCACTGTAGGTGAGGACATCACAGGCCATCCTGTTCTGCAGGGTGAAGGTCTACTGTGTGGTCCATCGGCCGTCCCTGAGTCCAGGCCACTATCCTGTTTTACTTGCACCTCAGCAATAGCCTGCTTCTGTTCTCGCCCTTGGCAAGTCATTATTCACGTTAGAGGGAGAAAAATCTTCCAAAAACATGTATCAGGTCTTGTCACTCACTTGTGAGTGATCGCTCTGGTAGCTTCCCAATCTGTCATATGTAGAATAAAACCCCACTCCTTTCCTCAGCTTCCATGCCCCCGTCCCAAACAGCTTCTCCAGCTTTGCCTACCCTGCTCGCTCTCTCTCTCTCTCTCTCTCTCTCTCTCTCTCTCTCTCTCTCTCTCTGTGTCTCACCGTGTTCCAGCCATGCTGGCTTCCTCTTTGTTCTTTGAACACCCTCACCGCTTTCCTGGGGCGCTTGCTGGAACATGCCCCCCCCACCCCCTCTTTCCCCGGTTGACTCCACGTCACCCTTCAGCTCTCAGTTCAGATGTCACCTCCTCAGAGACACCAGCCTTCCTCAGTTACATCTGATTATTTGTTTCTTTTGATCACCAAGCCTGCCATTGTCTTGTTCTTTTACTGTCTGTTTCTTCTTTACTCTGTCACTCCAGGAGGTAAAGGGACTGCAGATCACATTCACTGCTGTAGCCCAAGTACTTAGCACCCTGCCCAGCACAGAGTGGGCACTTAATAAATATTTGTTGAAGGGAGCCCTCCTCATCTTTTGTGTCAGTAAGGAATTGCATGTGGTGGCGCAAATAGAATCCAGTTTAGCAAGGAGAGGATTTATTTTTTTGCCCTCCACAGAAGTCGTGGGCAGCTGCACTGCTCAGGAATGCCATCAAGGACCTGGGCTCTGTAAGTTTACTGCTTTGCCATCTGTGGTGTGTGTGGATTTCTTTCTCAAAGTTGCCAGGGGTTGTAGCATCTTACTTTAGATAGGAAGAAGGGGGAAAACCAGAAAGGCATGCTCTACCTGAGTCTACTTCTTTTTATCTGAAAAATGACAGCTTTCCCAGAACCCAGTAAGTTTTGCTTGAGTCTCATTGGCCGGAACTGTGTTATTACCTGGCTGTCCCTGGCTGTAAGACACTCTAGGAGATCGGGACTTTCAGTTGGGCACGTACACCCTAAAGATATATCATGTTCCTTTTGGCAAAGAAAAAAAGGGGGGGAATGGATGTTGGGTAGGCTGCCTGCAGGGCAACTATGCCTTTCATCCTAAGGCTATGTGAGAGAGGAGAGAAGATTAGAAGGAGAAAGGGGAGGAGGAAAGAAAGGAAGGGGAAAGGGGTAAAGGGAAGTGAGGAGGGAGAGGTCAGCTAGAAACCAAAGCAGCATAATACTGGTATTAAGATTTTGCCATACTGCTACTACAACTAAATGGTGTTTTTAGCATGTTTTACCATGTGCCAGGTGAGTTCACAAAGGTTGATACTTGCTGAGAAAATCACATGTGCTAATAATGAACTAATTCTAGAGCTAATACAAGAACTTAAAGCTTCCAGAATAGTCTTTTAACATCAAACTCTGTGTGGTGTACCTGAGATGTGCATTGGGCTTTCCTTTGTTTTCTGCTTCATTTTCCAGCAAAGTTAATGCCAGCCAGAAACTGATGTGCCAGCTGATGTTCTGTGGCACCAATTTCCAATCAGCGGGACCATTTGTGGAGGCTCTCTGTGCAGGGTCACACTGATGCTCAGGCTGGGGGCTTCTGTTAGAGAAGCAACAGACGGCCGGTTGGCTAATACAAAGACTTGACGGTAAATCCTGCAGAAATCTAGAAAACCCACCCCACTATTGTCTCCAGAGCTTGTGGACTTTAGGGCATGAGGAAACTGAAAGGATTTGAAGAAAACAGCAGGGCTGTTTGGGAAATTGGTCGTCATAACAACAGGGCACAGGCTACAGTGAAAGCGGCAATTGCCCGCACACCCTTCATAAGGGGGGCGATTCAAGTTGAAGCACGAAACCAATGCCTCATTAAATGACTACATGCAAGGATTGCTTTTCAGGGACAGTCTTCGGAGCAGCCAGGCTCAGATTTGCTTGGCTGTGGTGATAATTGATGTGTGTGCAAACACAAATGAACACAGCCACTGCCTCATGAGCATGGCTCCCATTAAGTGCATGCCCAGCATATGCCAGGCACTGCATATTTATTACCCAATTCTCTTACCCCTATTTTACAGATGGGAGAAGTCAGATTGGCGAGGGGACTTTCCCAAGGGCTTGAAGACTGTAAGTGGCCGAGTGAGGTTTGGAACCCAGCTCTGTCTCATTCTGAGCCCCGCGCTCTTCCTCTGGGCCAACCCCCTAACTGATCACTAGCTCTGGTCCTCATTGCCTTTCAGCTGGACATTTGCAACAGCCTTCTGACCTGTCCCCCGAGCCCCAGTCACTGCCACTCCTGTATCTTTCACATCATTGCCGGGTGAATATTCCCGAAGCATAACTGGGATCATTATGGGGTTATTCTCCTGCTCAGAGCCTTTGATGATTTTTCTTTGCCAAATGAGACTGCAAATGTCTTAGCCTGGCATTTAAGGCTTTCTCTCCAGCCTAGTCTTCCACCAGCTGTTTGCAGGTCCTCTACACTTATCACGACTCAGGGCTGCCTTTTGCCTGCAGCACCTTATCCTGTTGCCCACCCCCCCCCCACCACCCCTGAAAGCCCCACAGCCCCTGTGTGCCTGCCTCAGTCGTGTTCCCTTCTAGTGCACACGCAGTGCACTTATTGTGTTTTGCATCTTCTTATTTATGGCTATGACCCCTGTCTGATGTCATACCGCGTACTCTTACAGACTGTCGGGAAGTAGACTGAGATGGACTTTTACTGGGAAGAGCTTTAGGGAGGAACACCTGTGAGGGGTGAGGGAGGCGAGACTGGGCCAAGGGCGAACTTGAATTGCTGGGGGCTCTGGAGATATTGTAAGGAGAGGCGCTGTCACCCTATACCAGCCAAGTATCAGCTGCAGTCTGCCCCCAGCAAGGGGAAGCGACCTTGGGTGGGGCCACTTCCTTCCACAGAGGGCAGTTCCTCCAGAGGCACTCAGCTGTGAGCCTTCAGTGGTCGCCTCTCCCGGCCGGCCGCGTGAGGATCTGGTGTCAGTCCTGCAGGGAGATCCTGGGAGGGACCACACTCCTTATTTCTCAGTTGGCTTCCCTGGTGGCTACACATCACATTTACTTGGGGAACATAAACAAAACACCCCACCCTGAGACTTGTGCTGAAAGCCAGCCGGTTTAACAAGTTCTCAGGGCAGAGTGAAATTCCCTTGGTCAACGTGGGGCCTAAGACTCTGCATTTCTAACAGGGGCCCAAGTGATGCTTGCTGGCTCATGGACCTCTCAGAGAAGCGCGTCCTAGATCACAGGTTGGCAAACCTTAGCTGTAAAGGGCCGAGTGGTAAACACTTTAGGCTTTGTGGGCCACGTGATCTTTGTTGCAGCTATTCGGCTTTGCTGGTTTTAGCACCAAAGCGGCCACGGGCAACACAGAAATGAATGACCGTGGCTCTGTGGCAATGCCCATTCCTGTCCTAGGTGATTCCGAGGCTCAGCCAGCTTCAAGAGCCAGTGTCTTTAACCCTCAAGGCAGCGTGGAAGAGAGAAAAGGACTGGGCTTGCAGTAACTAGTTCCAGCCCTCAAATGCACCTCTAACTAGCTTAGCACATACTGAGCCCTTAAACACTGTCGGTGGAATGAGCAGATAAATGGGACTAAGTGGACTTCTTACCTTGAAGGCAATGTTTTAAGTATTTTATTTTTGAGAGAAAGGGCGTGAGTGGGGGGAGGGGCAGAGAGAGAGAGGAGAGAGAGAATCCCAAGCAGGCTCTGTGCTGTCTGCCCGCACAGAGCCCGAAGCGGGGCTCGCACTCACAAATCGTGAGATCATGACCTGAGCCGAAACCAAGAGTTGGACACTTACCTCACTGAGCCACGCAGGCTCCTCTTACCTTGAAGGCAGTTTTTGAAGGTTGTTAAATTGTCTCCGGTAACATTAGATCATTAAGATACTAGATATTTTATTATGCAAATCATGCTCTTGAGTGGGGTCTGGGAAGCAGACCGTATCCTGGGGGAGTAAGGTGCCCGTTCTCTGGGGAGTTGCCCCTGCCTGGGGCTTCCAGGAACTGGGACTCTTCCATCCCTTCAGCACAGGTCACTGTTGGTTCAGTGTCGTGAGATGCCACCTCCAGGGATGCCTTTCCCAGCTGGCAATTCTTCTAAGAGAGTAGTGCTGCTTCCAGGAGGTGTGAGGAATAATCATCTCCCTGGGGTCTCTCTGAGCTTTACCTTCCTGTAGCTCTCCTTTTCCCTCACAGGCTGTGACGCAGGAGCTGGGAGTGTTTAAAAAGTCGCCACACGTCTGGTTGGTTGTGAGTCTGGGCAGCTGATGAATGGGTTGTTTTTCTGAATCAGGTGCTCCCTTGTAGAGACACGGGCTTTTAGACATTACATAAGGCTGCAGAAAACATCCAGTGAACTTAGAGAAAAAGGATCATTTAAATAGAAGCTGCCAAAAATGCTAACAAAGAGACCCAGGGAGAGCGTGTCCAACCCGGTTAGTTTTATTTTTTTCTTTTGCACAGGAATTCAAAATTCAAACACCGACTATGGTTGGAACCCCTGAATCCCACAGCCACAAGCAAAAAATCAGTGGGAAATGTAATAAAAATTTAAATAAGAAGGCGATTTAAAGATACGTGCCGTCTCACGCGCACACACACACACATACATAACACACAGACACACACAGACACACACGCCTGCAATTATATCTTCAACTGAGCATTGTTCTCCCCAGTCATTGGTGTCCCCAGTGACACCAGAGGCTTGCAATTGCTCAGAACAATTCTGGAATCCTTTCGTTGTAGCCTCAGGCATTTTTTTTTTAATTTTTTTAATGCTTATTTATTTTTGACAGAGAGAGAGACAGAGCATGAGTGGGGGAGGAGCAGAGAGAGAGAGGGAGACACAGAATCCGAAGCAGGCTGTAGGCTCCGAGCTGTCAGCACAGAGCCCGATGTGGGGCTCGAACTCACAGACTGAGAGATCATGACCTGAGCCGAAGTCGGACACTCAACCGACTGAGCCACCCAGGCGCCCCACCTCAGGCATTTTTTAAACAATATTCAAACATATACAAAAGTTTAAGACCTTAACATGGCACACACATATTTCAAACATACATATACTTGAGAGAATGGTATAACGAGCTCCCATGTACCCATTACCCAGCTTCAACAATTCTTGGTGCATAGCAGATCTTGTATCCTCTGTACTTCCATGCCCCTTCACCAGCTGGATTAGTGTGAAGCAGATTCCAGAAGTCATGTCACTTCATTCATAAATACTTTCATATGGATCTCCAAAATATAAGGACTCTTTTAAAAAAGATATGTAAGTTTGGACCATAGGAAATGGTCATTTCTTTAAGTCGAAATGGTGGAATATCGGCAATTTTATAGGCTTCGACCTTATAACCACAATACCATTATTACACCTAAAAATTAATGAAAATTCCTTAATTCTCTAATTTAACCAAAATTCATTCATATTCAAATTTTGCCAATGGTCTTGTAAATGTTTTTTTTCCTACAACTGGTTTGTTTGAATCAGGGTACAAAAAATGCCCACCCATTCTATTTCACTCATCTTTTTCTTAAATTTCCATCAATTTATAGGTTTCCCATTTCCTCCTTCCCCCTTTCAGTTTTTATTTGTTGAGGAAACCTATTTTTTTGTTCCGTAGAGTTCCCCCCCCTTTTTTTTTTTTTTTTTGGATTTTGCTGATTGCACGCCTATGGTGTTAAAATGTATCCCCATATTCCCTGTAAAATAGTAATTAGAACTGCAGGCTTGGGGCGCCTGGGTGGCTCAGTCAGTTGGGCGTCCGACTTCGGCTCAGGTCATGATCTCACGGTCCGTGAGTTTGAGCCCCGCGTCCGGCTCTGTGCTGTCAGTTCGGAGCCTGGAGCCTGCTTCGGATTCTGTGTCTCCCTCTCTCTCTGCCCCTCCCCTGCTCATGCTCTCTTTCAAAAAATGAATAAACGTTAAAAAAAAAAATTAAAAAAAGAAAAAAAGGACTGCAGGCTTGATGGGGTTCAGGGCCAGTTTTGGGGGGACAAGAATGCCTCCTAAGTGATGGTGTACTCTTCCCGCTGTAACGCATCAGGAACGGCACAGCATCTGGTAAACTCTCATTGCTGTGAAGTCAAGACTAGCTGTGCCAACCTGATCCATCTATTATAAAGTATCTCATCAGCTTCCTGTTGCTGATAATCATTCCCTACATCTGTTATTTTACTAGGAATCACAAAAACGGTAATATTTGAACATTTCTTCAACATTTATTAGCTGGAATCCTTGGAATAAAGGAGAACTTTTCCTTATTGCCCATTCGGTTTCCCTGAAAAGGTGGTGTAAGTGCCTGTTTCTTTCCCTTCAATGATTTGTTTTCAGGGTGTTCCCTAGTTTCTTCAAAGGTAATCAACGAGCATTTTAAAAAATAGGGGCGCCTGGGTGGCACAGTCGGTTAAGCGTCCGACTTCAGCCAGGTCACGATCTCGCGGTCCGTGAGTTCGAGCCCCGCGTCAGGCTCTGGGCTGATGGCTCAGAGCCTGGAGTCTGTTTCCGATTCTGTGTCTCCCTCTCTCTCTGCCCCTCCCCCGTTCATGCTCTGTCTCTCTCTGTCCCAAAAATAAATAAATGTTGAAAAAAAAATTAAAAAAAAAATAAAAAATATCATTATGGATTTATGGGTTTTAGCATACGTGATGAGTTTTACTTCATAATATATGTTATTATTTTGTGTGTGTGCTCAAATTGTCCTATCTTTGACTAGTGGGAGCCCCTCAGTTTGGTTCCTGACTTCTGCACTAGTCTTTAATGGTCCCTGCTCTGTAGCATGACTCCTTTTCCTAGGCTTAGCTTGTAGTTTGCCTATGCTAGCCTTACGATTAGCCATTTTTCTGAAGCCCTGGTTTCTTTCATTAAAATAGGATATTTAGAGACTCCAGCCTGGGTACCTGGGATGCTTATTGCTACCGGGTTGTTTGTTTATAAACTTTTTTTGTAGCCATAATTAGGAGGTGGTTTTTGTTTGTTTGTTTGTTTGTTTGTTTGTTTTAGTAGTTTCACGCCCAGCACAGAGCCCAGTGTGGGTCTTGAACTCATGACCTTGAGATCAAGGAGTTGGATGCTTAACCTGAGCCACCCAGGCACCCCGGAGCTAGGAGTTGCTTTCTTTTTTAAAGAGACCGTACAGAGGCACGTGGGTAGCTCAGTTGGCTAGGTGTACAATTGTCGATTTAGGCTCAGGTCTTCATCTCAGGGTCATGAGATTAAGCCCCATGCTGGGCACTGACTGTGCTGGGCGTGGAGCTTGCTTGGGATTCTCTCCCTCTCCCTCTGCCCCTCAGCCACCCACCTCTGTGCCCACATGCTCTCTCTCTCTCTCTCTCTAAAAAAAAAAAAAAGAGAGAGAGTGACAGACAGTATATTTATATTTATATTATTAATTCAAAATTTTTAATTGTAGTATTGTCCCTTAATTTTTATTTAGATGCTGAAAATTTTGGTTTCTAACAACATTATAAGTCCTTATTTACTTTGTCTTATAATGCATCTAACAATGTGGTTACTGAAAATATTGTAATATTTTTGTGGGAGTTTTTTTGTCCTTAAAATATATCCCAACGGGATGTACAGTTAGATTGCTATATTTTAAAGTCACTTGAAATAATTTCTTCTGTGTGGTTAAGCCATCACCTCGCTGTATAGGGTATGTTTATTTGTTTTATTTTGCTTTTGCAGTAGAGTTGCTTTTTTTCATTTCAGTTAAATTTTATGTTATATTTAGGTAGAGAATTTACATGGTTCCAATAACAAATCTACAAAACAAGTTACAATTAAGAAGCCTAAGCTAACTTTCATCTCTGCCCCCTTTACTCTGTTCCCTTTGTCTTCCTGTAGATACTCATTTTATTAGTTTTTTGGCTTATCTTCTCATTTAAAAAAAAAAAGTATATACACACATATATTCACATACTCTCCCTTTTAAGGGTGGGGGGTAGCATACGGTACCCTTCGTTCTGTACCTTGGCCTTTTAACATATTCCAGAGATCACTTCAAAGCAGTGTATAGATAAATTCCTCATTCTTTTTTATAACTACAATTGGGTGGTGTTCAATTGTGTGGACATGCCACAGTTTATTAAACCAGTCTCCTATTGATGGCCATTGGGATTGTTTCTAGGCTTTTGCTATACAAATAGTCCTATCCATGTGTGTTTTCATTTTTGCTAGTGTCCTCTTTGGGTGGATTCTTTTTTTTTTTTTTTTTTTAATTTTTTTTTTCAACGTTTTTTATTTATTTTTGGGACAGAGAGAGACAGAGCATGAACGGGGGAGGGGCAGAGAGAGAGGGAGACACAGAATCGGAAACAGGCTCCAGGCTCTGAGCCATCAGCCCAGAGCCCGACGCGGGGCTCGAACCCACGGACCGCGAGATCGTGACCTGGCTGAAGTTGGACGCTTAACCGACTGCGCCACCCAGGCGCCCCTGGGTGGATTCTTAAAAGTGGGATGGCTAGGGCAAAGACTGAATGCAAGTGGAATTTTGCTCGATATTGCCAAATTTCCCTCCTCAGGCCTTGTACATTTTGCATTTTTACCATCAGTGTATGAGAGTCCCAGCTTTTCCACACCCTTGCCAACACAGTATATTGTCAAGCTTAGGGGGCTCTGTCGCTTTAATAGGTAAGATGTAGCTCAGTTTTGCTGTGTATCTGTATGAATGAGGTTGCTTTTTACCTGATTATGGCCATGTTGCCTTTTTCCTCCTGTATACAATCTGTTCGTAACTCTAGGCCTGTTCTTTTGATCATATTTAGTAGTTGCAAATCTTCGTTCTTTGAAGATGACTGAGGGGTGCCTGGTGGCTCAGTCAGTTGAGCATCCAACTTCGGTTCAGGTCATGATTTCGCAGTTTGTGAGTTCAAGCCCCACGTCGAGCTCTGTGCTGACAGCACAGCGCCTGGAGCCTGCTTCAGATTATGTCTCCCTCTCTCTCTGCCCCTCCCTGCTCACTCTCTCCCTCTCTCAAAAATAAATAAACTTAAAAAAACTTTAAATGAAGATGACCGAGATATTTTGAAAAGCAAAAAAGTCCCTAATGTTATTTGGTAAATAAAACTGTTGGGTTTTTGCCATCAGATGGAGCAACTGGGGACTGACTGGGCATCTCTCTCTCCTAGTACAGTCCCAGAGTTTCTCCATATGGTCTTTCTGCATGGGCTGGTTTGGGCTTCCTCACAGCATGGTGGCCTCAGGGCAGCTGCACTGTTTACATAACTGCTCTGAGCTCCAGCACAGTCCCAGCTAAACAGCAGAAGCTGCATTGCCTCTTATGACCTAGCTTTGGAATTGCACAGTATCACTTCTTCATTCTTTTGATTATGAGTGATTCACAAGCCTGCCTAGATTAAAAAGGAGGGAAGTAGATGAAAGGATGGCAAGGTTCTCGAAAAAGCATGGCAGTTTTTTTTTTTCCACTTTTTTTTTTTTTTTTTTTTTTTTGGGACAGAGAGAGACAGAGCATGAATGGGGGAGGGGCAGAGAGAGAGGGAGACACAGAATCGGAAACAGGCTCCAGGCTCCGAGCCATCAGCCCAGAGCCTGACGCGGGGCTCGAACTCACGGACCGCGAGATCGTGACCTGGCTGAAGTCAGACGCTTAACCGGCTGCGCCACCCAGGCGCCCCTGGCAGTTTTAAGAACTGTAAAGGGTCTGAGATTTTACATGACCGGTTAGCCTGTGACAGTTTCTTGGAAGCAAGTGAGACACAAGATTCCTGGGTCAGAAACAAAGGCACAGCACGGCTCACAAGTGTCAGCATGTTTGCATCAGATCCCCTTTCCCCAAGTCTCCCAGGGGCCATGCAGATGGGTCCAGGTGGATGTCTGCACACGCAGGAGACTGCATTACAGATTTCTGTGCCTGCAAATCTGCTGAAGCTCATACCGCAAGGAACTGTCTTACAAATGCAGTCGGTTCTCCCTGCGAGCTCTCGGCAGCTTTCAGCACCGTTGATCTGGCTCATCTCCTCTGCCCACACCCTCCCCCTCAGCTTGGAAATTGGCTTTTCCCCTCGGTTTTACCACCTGCCACCACTGGTGACTTTCTCTTCTGCCTCTGATTATGTCTTCTCTGCCTCCTCCTCCTTTCTTGGCCCCCTCCTTTCTGGTTCCCCGTCACCTCACACGGGGTCATGACTCTTCACACCTTCAGTCAGCATGGTCTCATCCACTCCTCTGACTTCAGTTTTCCCCTGGTGGTGGCTCCATGATTCTCTCTCCTGACTTCAGATCCTCATTTCCAGCTGCTCATAAGACATCTGGCTACAGTCAGCCAGGGACATCAACTTCAACTTGCCCCAGGCCTGATTGACCTCTTCTGCCACACATCTGCCCCTGCTACTGTGTATTCTCCTCTCAGTTCACCATGGGCCTCCTCCACCTGGCCAGGCACAAGACTTCAGAGTTATTTCACGTTCACCCCCAACTCTCTCTCCCTCTCTCTCTCTCTCTCTCACATCTGACGTGGCATCAAATCCCATAGACTGTCTCTGAAATGTGTCTTCTTGTGGTGAATCATTTCCATCTTTCTGGCCCCAGGAATACTACCCTAGTTCAAGCCCTCAGTAATACTCACCTTCTGTTGTCTCCTGTTGACATTTCTGGGTGTGGAACATCTTGATGGCTAGGCAGGCATCCCCTCCTCTCTCATCACTCCTGCTTTCTCTCCCCAAACCCTAAGCTCAGTTTAATTTTATGCATTCCTCAGATAGAGAATCTCCTTCCGTTCCTTTCTTTCTTCAAATATTGTTCAGCATTGCAGTGTAGGGTGGACACTGTTTTAAATATTGTCGCAGTACGGGGTGCCTGGGTGGCTCAGTTGGTTAAGCATCTGACTTCGGCTCAGGTCACGATCTCATGGTTCATGAGTTTGAACCCCACGTCAGGCTCCATGCTGACATCCCAGCGCCTGGAGCCTGCTTCAGATTCTGTGTCTCCCTCTCTCTGCCTCTCTGCTTCTCTTACTCTGTCTCTCTCTCTAAAATAAATAAACAGGGGCGCCTGGGTGGCGCAGTCGGTTAAGCGTCCGACTTCAGCCAGGTCACGATCTCGCGGTCCGTGAGTTTGAGCCCCGTGTCGGGCTCTGGGCTGATGGCTCAGAGCCTGGAGCCTGTTTCCGATTCTGTGTCTCCCTCTCTCTCTGCCCCTCCCCCGTTCATGCTCTGTCTCTCTCTGTCCCAAAAATAAATAAACGTTGAAAAAAAAAAATTAAAAAAATAAAAAATAAAATAAAATAAATAAACATAAAAAAAATTAAATACTGTAGCAGTAAAGAAGACAGCCAAGACTCTGCTCTTGGAGCTTACGTTCAGGTTGGGGGTAATGGCGATGGGCAGAGAAGTAAATAAGCTAGGTAATTTTAGATTTTGGTAAGTCCTATGGACACAAACCAAGATAATTAAATAGAGAGTAAAAAGGGTGGAGGAATTAGCAGATTGAGTGGTTAGGGAAGGCCTCTATGAGAAGTGGTATTTGGGCTAAACTGTGAGTGAAAAGCAGGGGTGGCCTTGTGACCATTAGGAGCCACAGTGCTTCAGGAAGAGCCACCAACAGTGCAAAGGCCCTGAGGCTGCAATGAGTTTGATGTGATTGAGGCACAGAATGAAGCCAAAGTGATTGGAGGGAACTGAGAGGGAGTGTGTGGTAGGAGAGGATCTATGTAAGGGATGGAATATGTGGGGCCCATGGATGATGGGCAGGAGTTTGGGCTTCATTCCAGTGGTGGTGGAAAGCAGAGCTAGGATTAGGTGCCCTTGCTGGAACTCGAAACCTCTTATTTAGTTCTGACCTTTCCTCTCGCTGGTTATTCCTCACACTCCTGCCTGACCACAGATGTGATCCTGCCACTGTCCTGCCCAAAAATGTTTTATGACCCCTGTTTCTTCCTGAACACATGATGAAATTTTCAGCATGGCATTCTAGGCCCTTGGCCATCTGGCCTGAGCCTTCTGTCCCTACCAGTTCCATGCTCTTGAGTCCTTAACGTTTCCTAGGCCTGCCCTTTCCTTTCTGTTCTGTTGTTAGTCTTAGAGTTTCTCCAGAGGGAACATTTTGCCTCACACTTGCTCATTGTACAAGTCCAACCCAAAGACCACCCCTTCTGTAAAACCTCCATAGGTTCTCCCCAGGTAGAATTAATCTGTTTCCTCATATCCCCATTCTATCTTTTTTGTCCTTTTTATCGTTATTTCCACTGCCTTGTGTGCATGCGCACAGGCCCACCCTTCCATAGGAATGAGGGCTTCCTGGGAGCAAAAAATCTTGCCCATCATCTGTCCCCTATGAAGCCTTGCATGAAATAAGAGCTCCATTAATGTTTTCTGAGATTGACAAGATAGGCACACACCTACTTTGTTCTTCTATCTTGCATTTGAAGATGATGATGGGCTGTTGCTTGGCTGTGAAACCGTGAGATCTCAGGCCTGGCTCCGTGGACGTAAAGCCGGGTGGTTGCACAGCTACACAACTACATGCTCCGATGGCCACACCGTTGCTTTGCTGCACGGCTGTATAGTTATGTGGCTGTTCAGCTGCACGAATGGAGAGAAACACAGCTGTCTGGCTATAGTTCACATGGCCACGTGGCGGGGCGGCCATGTTATCGTGTGGCCGTGTGGCTGTGTAGCCATGTGGCTCCGTTGCTTTGACAGAAAACCTTCCTTTTGCTTTTCTGTGAGTTATATCATGATTTCCACCAACATTCTGTGGCTGGTTGTGTTTTTCCGTCGGCATTTGGGGTGGGACTGCTGCATGCATTGCTGGGCATTTAGGATCCCTTGACCCTGCCACCAAATGGCAGCATGGCTCCCTTGTCACCAGGACAACCAAAATGCCCTTGTACTTTTTTAAAATAAATTTTGTGATGTTTATTTATTTTTGAGAGAGAGAGACAGACAGACAGACAGAGTACAAGCAGGGGAGGAGCAGAGAGAGAGGGAGACACAGAATCCGAAGCAGGCTCCAGGCTCTGAGCTGTCAGCACAGAGCCAGACGCAGGGCTCGAACCCACACTGGTGAGATCATGACCTGAGCCGAAGTCGGACGTTCAACTGACTGAGCCACCCAGGCGCTCCTCCTTGGACCTTTCTAAACTACACTCTCTCCGCCTAAGACCCGAAATCATGAGCACAAGGGGAATAAAGTGAAGGAAAAGTTACAAAGAAATTGTGTTTAGCAGCAAAAGTTTATAGCTGAAATGGGTCCAAACAAATGCTGAAATTTTATGAGAGAGTCAAGACCTGGGAGCCTAGGGCCTTCCTGACAACCCCAGCTTGTCAGCGGGATGTGGACTAGAATGTATTTTCTTGCCTGTGATCTGCAAATTGGGGATCTACTTGTTTTTACATAATAAGTAGTTACATATTTTACTTACTTTGGGCCAGACACTGTTATAACACATAACAAAACTCATTGAATACTTACAGCAACCCTGTGAGGTCGTACCACCCACCCCTTGCAGATGAGGCCACACAGCACTTTATTTATTTATTTTTTTAATAAATTTTTTAACGCTTATTTATTTTTGAGAGACAGAGACAGAGCAGGAGAGGGAAGGAGCAAAGAGAGAGAGGCAGACACCGAATCCGAAACAGGCTCCAGGCTCCAAGCTGTCAGCTCAGTGCCCAGCGTGGGGCTCAAACCCACGAACCGCAGAGATCGTGACCTGAGCCGAAGTCGGATGCTTAACTGACTGGGCCACCCAGGCACCACACACAGCACTTTCTTTATGACGTGGTTGTCTCACAATAGAACACACCCCTAGAGTGTTGTGGGCAGATTGAATGGTGTAATGTACATCGAGGACTCAGCTCCCAGTACGTGCTCCGTGCATGCTTGCCATCATTTGTTATGGCTGTGACTCTGTCTCCCTGTGCTCTTTCCAGTGTACTTCCCCCTTCTAGGCTATACAAGTGCAGCTCCTTCTAGATGTTTTAGGCCCAGCTGTCGTCCAAGTAGGGGCTCTGTTGTTTGATTTCCCTGAAACGACCACACATTATGGGTACAGGACACAGATCTGTCTTGGGGAAAGGTCATCTGCACGCAAGGTTTTTTAGGGACCCTGAATTTAAACTTCTGCCTTTGTGTCATGCTTGATTCTTAGAATCCACTTGCTTCTGTAAGCACAGAAGCACTTGTTCCTGCCACTCTCTGCTCCTGAAATGCTGCAGGGCTACCCTTTGGTTGTTTTTGTTCCAGAGAGTGTGAGAACAAGAGGGAAGGGAGGCACATAAAAAAGGAGTTGCAGAAGCAAAATATTCATCATTGAAAAGCGAGCAGGAGAGAGCCCTGCTTTCCCAGACTTCTTTTTGCAGGCCTCAGGAATATTTTCTATGTTGCCGGGGACCTTCTTGGATCAGGGCTTGAAATGGAGATGTGTGCATGGGAGGGGTGGATACATTTTTTGGAATGGGCAGGAATGCTGGTAAGGAGACTCTCCTACAGCCGGCACGTTGGGGAGAAGCAGAGAGTGATTTACTGTTATCTAGAAATACCTGGTTTTATTTAAAAAAAAAAAAAAATCTCCAGAGTGCTTAAATAAATATATTTGAATATCCCTGAGCTGTTGAATTTGTTCGAACCAATGAACACATTAACCATTAATGAGATGCTTGTGCCTTTTTGAAAGCCTGGTAATAATCCTCTTAAAGGTAAATCATATCCACTTAATCTCTCTGTGTGTAATGCTAAATACAGCATCTAAACTGGATTTATACTCCATGATGCCCCAAGTGACTTAGCTTGCCACAGTCACAAGGCACATTAGGATGCCTTAAATCTAAATGAACTCTGAAAATACATGTCTTAACAGTTAATTCTAATGATTAGTTCATAAAACTCACCGAGAACATAATTCTAGGAGTGGTAATCCTTTTGAAGTGTAATCTTTTTGCCTTCATGAGTCACTTACCTCCACTATTCTGCCTCAAATGGTGCCCAGAGTACTTATTTAGTTACCTAGGTTTTAATTTTCTTTGGTACAGGTTTTGCTGTTGGGATGGTACAGAAACAGATGTTATTGAGGAGTTGGAGACTAAGATATATCAAATATCTGTGTCTTTCCAGTTAGAGAAATGACTTTACTTTTTATTCTATATTAATGAATGACTTTATTTATTCGACAGTTACTTAGGGAGCACTTTCAAAGTCCTAGGCACTCAGGATAGATCCATGAAGAGCCCTGGGTGGCGTTTACAGTCTAGAGCAGTACTGTCCAATAGAACTTTCTGTGATAATGGAATGTTCTTTATCTGCACTGTCCAATACCCTAGCTGCAGCTACGGATCGCTTGAAATGAGGCTAGTGCAGCTGAATTTCTCAGTCTTTCATGCCTATTTATTTATTTATTTATTTATTTATTTATTTTTCATGCTAATTTATTATTTTTTTAAATATATGAAATTTATTGTCAAATTGGTTTGCATACAACACCCAGTGCTCATCCCAAAAAGATGCCCTCTTCAATGCCCATCACCTACCCTCCCCCGCTCCGACCCCCCATCAATCCTGTTTGTTCTCAGTTTTTAAGAGTCTCTTATGCTTTGGCTCTCTCCCACTCTAACCTCTTTTTTTTTTTTTTCCTTCCCCTCCCCCATGGGTTTCTGTTAAGTTTCTCAGGATCCACATAAGAGTGAAAACTTATGGTATCTGTCTTTCTCTGTATGGCTTACTTCGCTTAGCATAACACTCTCCAGTTCCATCCACGTTGCTACAAAGGGCCATATTTCGTTCTTTCTCATTGCCACGTAGTACTCCATTGTGTATATAAACCACAATTTTTTTATCCATTCATCAGTTGATGGACATTTAGGCTCTTTCCATAATTTGGCTATTGTTGAGAGTGCTTTTTGTGCTAATTTAAATCTGCATAGCTCAGGGGTGCCTGGGTGGCTCAGTTGGTTAAGTGTCTGACTTCAGCTCAGGTGATAATCTCACGGTTTGCGAGTTCGAGCCCTGCATCAGGATCCACACTGCCAGTGCGGAGCCTACTTGAGAGTCTCGCTCTCTCCTCTCTCTCTGCCCCTCCTCCACTTGTGCTTTCTTTCTCTCAAAAATAAATAAACAAATTTTTAAAAAGGTAAAGAAAATGCTCTTCCCTTAAAAATAAATAAATACATACATACATACATACATACATACATACATACATAAATGTACATAGCTCAAATGTAGCTAGTGGCTACCATATTGGACAAGGCAGGTAGAAGAGATAGACGACCCGATTCACACAATTAATTACAACTGTTGTAAGCACTACCGAAGAGAAGACAGGTATTATGACAAGATGAAACTGGGAAATGTAACCTAATCTAAGGATCACCCGAGACTGCTCTAAGGTATTGATGTTTGCGTTAAACACTGAAGGTTGGAGTTGGTGTGGGCGATGTTTTTAGCAAAAGGAAGAGTATGTGTAAAACCTTGGGGCTGGAAAAGCTTGGCACTCTGCAGCCAGTGTGATTGAGCCACTGGTACACGAGAGGAGGCAGGAAGAGGGCTGGGGAGTGGAGAACAGGTGGGGCTGGATCACATTAGGACCCCATAGGTCCTAGGAAGGATCTTGGACGTTGTCCTCACAGCAGCGAGAAACCTTGAAAGGCTTTTGAGCAGGAAAGTAACTTGATCCAATCATATATTTTTTAATGTTACATATTTTCCAGTTGTTCACGCACAGACTTTAGAGTCAAATGGTTTCTACAAGGCTTGCTACAAAAATCAACAAGTCCCCTGCTGTGCTTCCCAGTTTTCAGTTCCTTCAAGGTAACCACTTCCAGTTCTTTGGGCCCATTCTCTTGGTTTTTACTTCTATGTCTCTAAATAATAGGCAAGTGTTTTTCTTTGTCGATGTTTCAGTTTAAGACCTGGTCTACTGATTACCCACAAGGGAAGGCGAAGATGTCACTCTTTCACCCCCATCCCCCCACCGCTCCCAATAGAGTTGTAACATCATTTGGTTAGACGGATGGCCAATGTTCGTATTATTATGACTTTGTGAGCACGGTTCACGGCTGACCCATATGATATACTGTGATTACTCCTCCTTTCACACAATACTTTATTTTTGCACTGAAAAAAATTTTTTTAATTTGAACTCATCACGAATTCACATTAAACTATCCTCTGGTTGTGCTGATTTACTTTCAACATGTTAAGCACATTAGGAATTCTATGAAATTTTTTTGTTTTTGAAGAAATTGCCCTTGGAACTAACTTTCTGACCTGCTTTAGGCTGGGCTGCTTGCTTTCCAGGCTCGCTGCACAGCCCTTGGCTGGGAATCTATCTTCACCATTAACCTGAGGATCCCCTTGACCTCTCTCTTATGTTGGGTTGATACTGTGTTTCCTGGATCCTGTGTCTTCCTCTTTCTTGGTTGGTTCTTTTACTTGGCCAAGAACACGCTCAAGTAGCTTTCTGTGTAGGAGGTAACATTTTTGAGACCGTGCATTTAAAAAATTTCTTTATGCTTTCTTTCTTTTCTTTAAAATTAAAAAAAAATTTTTTATGTTTATTTTTGAGAGGCGGGGGGGAAGGGCAGAGAGAGGAGACCCAAAATCTGAAGCAGGCTCCAGGCTCTGAGCTGTTAGCACAGAGCCCGACGTGGGGCTCAAACTTGGGAACCACAAGATCATGACCTGAGCCGAAGTTGGACGCTTAACCAATTGAGCCACCCAGGCACCCCTGCTTTCTCTCCTTAATTGACAACTTGGCTAGATGTAAAAGTCTAGTATGGAAAATCACATTCCTTAGAGGTCTGAAGGCATTACTCCATCCGTGTCTTCTAAGTTCCAGTGTTGCTGTTGAGAAAATGTTGTAGTATATCTTCTTCCCCTTCTCTTTTTCCTTGTGGGTTTTTACCTTTAAAAGATCCCTTACATTTGTTTTCTTGGGATTTGGGAGTGGGACAGTGTTAAATGCAGTTGCAATGATAAAATTCTTCATTTAAAAATTGGAATTCAATGAACCTGTTTTGGTGGCATTTTGTTTAAAACAAACAATAAACCAAAAACCTCAGTAATAGTACAGAAAATGGATGTGGTGGTTCCTTATGGTTTTGTATCACATGTAGTACTGGGGAGAATTTGTCCCCCAGAAAGATACGTTTCAAGTCCTAATTTCCAGTGCCTGTGAATGCCGCCTTATTTGGATATAGGTTCTTCGCGAGTGTTATCAAGTTCAGATAAGGTTATACTGGATTAATCCAGTGACTGATGTCCTTATAAGAGAAGGAGCTTTGGACACAGACACAGAGAGGAGAACATTATGTGAAGACAGAGGCAGAGAATGGAGGGATGCATCTGTGAGCCAAGAAACGCCAAGGACTGCCAGCCACCCAAGCTAGGAGAGAAGCATGGAACAGATTTTCTCTCAGGGTCCCCAGAAGGAAGCAATGCTGCCAGCATTTTGATTTCAGACTTCCAGCCCCCAGAACTGTGAGGGAATAAATTCCTGTTGTGTTAAGCCACCCAGTTTGTGGTATTTTGTTATGGCAGCCCTATGAAACTAATACGGTTGGGTATTAAATCATGCAATTTGGTGTTCTTAGAAATGGAAGGTGCTTGGAGAAACGTTCCGTTTTCCTAGAAATTGAATGTGCCTTTGGAAATGGAAGGTGATTTTCCCTGAAATAGGAATTTGTTCTCTGTATCATTTATCTGGTAGTTTCATTAAGTAGATGTCTCAGGGCTCCTGAGTGGCTCAGTTGGTCGAGCATCCATCCGACTTTGGGTCAGGTCATGATCTCAAGGTTCATGAGTTTGAGCCCCACGTTGGGCTTGTTGCTGCGTGCTGCTGTCTGCACAGAGCCCACTTCGGATCCTCTGTCCCCCTCTTTCTCTGCCCTTTCCCTGCTCGTGCTCCGTCTCTCAAAAATATGTAAACAGTTTTTACAAGTATATGTCTTAACTTTTCTTTTTTTTAAATTTTTTTTTTTTAACGTTTATTTATTTTTGAGACAGAGAGAGACAGAGCATGAACGGGGGAGGGTCAGAGAGAGGGAGACACAGAATCTGAAACAGGCTCCAGGCTCTGAGCTGTCAGCACAGAGCCCGACGCGGGGCTTGAACTCACGGACCACGAGATCATGACCTGAGCCGAAGTCGGCCGCTTAACCGACTGAGCCACCCAGGCGCCCCTGTCTTAACTTTTCTTGAACACTATAAAAATTGTCACAGTGTAGCACATATCTGTATGTATGTTATTTTTCTGGCTAGCTTAAAATTTTTTTTTTAACATTTATTTATTTTTGAGACAGAGAGAGACAGAGCATGAACGGGGAAGGGTCAGAGAGAGAGGGAGACACAGAATCCGAAACAGGCTCTGGGCTCTGAGCTGTCAGCACAGAGCCCGACGCGGGGCTCGAAATCACGCAGCTCGAGATCATGACCTGAGCCGAGGTCGGCCACTTAACTGACTGAGCCACCCAGGCGCCCCATGGCTAAGCTTTATAAATGCCTACCTGATTTCTTTGGAAAACCACCAAGCCAAACAGAGCCAGCTAAAGTTTAGGAAAGCCAATCAGAAAGAAGAAAAAGAGTCCGACTATATCTCTATTCATCTTGATCCAAGCACTGGATCTTCCTGCAACAAGGAACCCAGTAGAACTTTCTCCTTTACCTTCTGCTGCCTCTTCCCCCCTGAGATTACTGGGGATCCCGGAATCTTAAGTTAGGACCCCAACTCTTTCATGTAATCTAGATTCTAGATCCCCCACATGGATTTTTTTTAAGGACCTGCTATTACTGACATCAGCTAACAATGCCACCATGACGAAGTCCTTTACGTGGGCTGGGGGCCATCACCGACCGGGATTTTTCAGTTGTATTGGGAGCACTCATTTTATTTTTGTAAATTTTAATTCCAATACAATTAACGTATAGTATTATGTTAGTTTCAGGGTTATAATATGGTGGTTCAGCACTTCCAGACAACACTGAGGGTGCTCCTCAGAAGTGCATTCCTTAATCCCCACCACTGTTTAACCCATTCCCCCCCCCCCCCCCCCCCAGTAACCATCAGTTTGTTCTCTCCAGTTGAGAGTCTGGTTTTTGGTTTGTCTCTTTTTTTCTTTGTCTGTTTGTTTTGTTTCTTGAATTCCACATATGAGTGAAATCATATGGTATTTGCCTTTCTCTTACAGACTTACTCACTTAAGCATCATACTCTCTAGGTCCATCCACATATTCATTACAAATGGCAACGTTTCATTTTTTTTATGGCTGAATTATATTCTAATGTATATGTATACCATATCTTCTTTATCTATTCATCACTAGATGGACACTTGGGCCGCTTCCATGATTTGGCTGTTGCAAATAATAGGGGTGCATGTATTCCTTTGAACTAGTGTTTTTGTATTTTGTGGGTAAATACCCAATAGTGTGCCAAGTGGATCATAGGGGAGTTCAATTTTTTTTTTTTTTTTTTATTTATTTTTGGGACAGAGAGAGACAGAGCATGAACGGGTGAGGGGCAGAGAGAGAGGGAGACACAGAATCGCAAACAGGCTCCAGGCTCCGAGCCATCAGCCCAGAGCCCGACGCGGGGCTCGAACTCACAGACCGCGAGATCGTGACCTGGCTGAAGTCGGACGCTTAACCGACTGCGCCACCCAGGCGCCCCGGGGAGTTCAATTTTTAAGGAACTTCCACACTGTTTTCCACAGTGCTCGTACAGCTTTCATTCCCACCAACAGTGGGAGCTCTCATTTTGAAGGACACCTTAGTGAATGCTGGGCAACCACAGGGACCCGTGGAGAGCAGAGAGCAGCACCAAGGAGAGAGGAGGAAAGATCTCACCAGAAATTTTGAGTGTCCCCCACCTCTGTTTACCTCCCAGGTCCAAGTGAGGATCTGGCTGAACTCAGGAGATCCGGGCAAGAGAGGCTTCCCATCCCAAATCGAGAGTTCACACGAGAGAGGAATTGACTACCAGTCCAAAGGCCAATTCTCCACAAATCAATTTGCCAGTTAGGAAATCCACTGAATATCTGAGGGCTTTCACCCCATTGTGGTCCCACCTCAACTTTGCTGCAGCTGCTTTGTCTTGGACTGGTTAGTGCAGGATTATTTTAAGTACCAATAACTAGGCTTTTCCTTAAATCATTTTTGCTGTCTGCACTCCCTCTTTGAATTTCTGCTCTGATCCTGTATCCAGTCCAACTCCTGCCCTTGCCCTAGTCTGCTCTCCTTCTGTGTAGGACCATATATAGTTCCAGAAAACTTTACTAGGCTGCATTTAAAATTGTTGCCCGATAGGGGCATCTGGGTGGCTCAGTTGTTAAGCATCTGACTCTTTTTTTTCTTTTTAATTTTTTTTTAACATTTATTTATTTTTGAGACAGAGAGAGACAGAGCATGAGCAGGGGAGGGTCAGAGAGAGAGGGAGACACAGAATCCAAAACAGGCTCGAGGCTCTGAGCCGTCAGCCCAGAGCCTGATGCGGGGCTTGAACTCACAGACTGTGAGATCATGACCTGAGCCGAAGTCGGATGCCCAACCGACTGAGCCACCCAGGCGCCCCAGCATCCAACTCTTGGTTTCGGCTCAGGTCATGATCTCACAGGAGTTCATGGCTTTGAGCCCCATGTTGAGCTCCACACTAAGCATGGAGCCTACTTGGGATTCTCTCTCTCCTTCTCTCTCTCTGCCTCTCTCCTCAGCTCTCTCTCTCTCTCTCTCAAAATAAATAAATAAACTTAACATTATAAAATTGTTGTCTGATGGTGCTTGGGGTATTGATCATTTGGCTTTTCTTTTTGCCAGTGAAAAGAGTATCTGATCAGTTAGCTTTTGGCAAATTGGTCTTTCAGTGAATTGGCTTTGGGTGAATTATTTTTTGACAAAATGACCCAGGGTCTGTCTTTTGCTTTGGGAAGTCAGTAGAAGGCATTGAAGATGAGGTATCCGGATTCTGTTCTGGCTTGCTGCTGCTGCTTGTTCTTCTTCTTTAATACTTTGAAAATAATGAATTTTAAATTTTAAATTAGTTAATTAATTTTAGAGAGAGCATGTGTGTGAGCTGGGGAGAGGGGCAGAGGGAGAGAGAGAATCTTAGGCAGGCTCCACGCTTTGTGTGGAGCCCAACTCGGGGCTCTGTCTCACGACCCTGGGATCATGACCTGAGCTGAAATCAGGAGTAGGATGCTCAACTGACTGCACCATCCAGGCGCACCCCCCCCCCCCCGGCTTCCTTCTCGTTCCTGAGGCAAATTTCTACATCACCTAGGCTCCAGTTTCCCTATAAAATGGGGATAATAATGCCAACTTCCCAGGTGTAAAGATTAATTGACCCCAGAGATAATCTAAACAGATTTTTAAAAATTATAATCTACTTAAAAATGTACATATTGAATTAGGTAAAGCTACTCCTTACCACTCACAGTGGTAAAACAAAAGACAATTTACAAAAGTAAGACCTACAAACTAGAAAGACAGTAACATTCTAATTTTTTTTTATGTTTATTCATTTTTTTTTAAATTTTTTTTTCAACGTTTATTTATTTTTTTGGGACAGAGAGAGACAGAGCATGAACGGGGGAGGGGCAGAGAGAGAGGGAGACACAGAATCGGAAACAGGCTCCAGGCTCTGAGCCATCAGCCCAGAGCCCGACGCGGGGCTCGAACTCACGGACCGCACGGCTTAACCGACTGTGCCACCCAGGCGCCCCTGTTTATTCATTTTTGAAAGAGAGAGACAGCACAAGCAGGGGTGGGGCAGAGAGAGAGCGAGACCCAGAATCGGAAGCAGGCTCCAGTCTCTGAGCTGTCAGCACAGAGCCCGATGTGGGGCTCGAACTCATGAACGGTGAGATCATGACCTGAGCTGAAGTCGGATGCTCAACTGACTGAGCCACCCAGGCACTCCTTCAGTAACATTCTAAATAACAGCATTAATTTAGCAGATATTTTTGTAGAAAATGAATTATGCTGTTGATTTTAGTGGTAGAAAGATATGTTTGCTTATTTTCTATTTCACTTCTGTCCATGTGATGCTTTTCATTTGGGAGCACAGCAGACCATCAGTTGAGTCATTATCATTATTGCAATTATTTTCCTTTTTAAAAGTGATGCCGGTTTCCATCAGCTGCTACCCTCACTGCAAGTTGGCACCTCTAGGGAGGGGAACTGTGGCCCACATCTGCTTACAACGGATGCCATCATGTCCAGCCCAGCACCCTGTGTTTCCTCCTGCTGCATGATTATTCAACTCTCCCACTCTCTTCTCTATTTAAGTGACTCAGAAGTCTTCATCTATGATGTCATTTCCCTTTTACGTATGTAGTACAGAGGTCTCATTTATATATTTTCTTCACACCCCAAGACTGTTATAGGAATGGGTGCCAAGACAGCCTTAAAAACAATACCAATGGGCACACCGGAATCATGGAATTCTACCACATCCATCTGGATGATGTTAAATATCGGTATTCTAATCTTTTCCACAATTAGCACTCAAATGGAAGCACAAGAATATATCCTCAGCTCCTCTCAGAAGTTTGCTGATCCCCACATTTTTAGGCACACTGGCCAAAATGTAGGAAAGCATCCGGCGTGTAGAAGGCACTTGGTAAAGGAAAATTTTTATGCAATTTACATCAGAACCACCTACCAGAGATTTCCGACCTGTATATTTCCAACCAGCATAAATCAAGTGGGATTTCAACGATTCCATGTCCCCAAACATTAATAAGATATCAGGAAGAATATTATTCAACTTAAGCCTTGACAAAGTTGAATCTGAATCTAAAGTAACTGGTAATAGTTGTGCCAGAAGTGAGTAAAGTGACCTGAGGAACGCAAACTTATGGCCCTTGCCCCCGCGGTCCTGCAGTTCTCAAAGGGACCAGGAGACCCTTGAGAAATTTCTTTTAAAAACCTAACACAGAAAGAAGGAACAGGCTGTGAAGAGGAGCATGGACTGTGCTTGTAGAGAACGCTTGATCCACAAGCAATCCAGAGAATGAAAAATACTCTGTGAGGACACAGCACGGCTTTCACAGGATTGAAAGTCCAGAAGCTGCTGGCTAATTAGACTCTGAAAAGGGGGCTGGATCCTAATCTAGTCCTCCAGCCTTATCCCCCCGCTGGACTTTTCTGTTAGAAAGACTCGGTTCAGTCTACCTTTTGTGTCTCCTTTACTACTCACACGGAACACTTCAATCCTGACACTTCTGGTTACCAAATGTATGGGCATTGATAACAGTGTTGGAGATGAAGGCCTAGCTCTTCTGTGAGTTAAAAAGACAGCTCACTCTTTTTATTTCTCTCTCTCTCTCTCTCTCTTTAATTTAAATTTTAGCTAGTTGACATACAGTGCAATATTGGTTTCAGGGGCAGAATCAGTGATTCATCCCTTACGTACAACACCCAGTGCTCATCACAAGTGCCCTCCTTAATGCTCATCACCCACCTAGCCCACCCCCCCACCCCCACCTCCCTCTGTCAACCCATAGTTTGTTCTCTGTCATTAAGAATCTCTTGTAGGGGCGCCTGGGTGGCTCAGTGGGTTAAGTGTCCGACTTCGGCTCAGGTCATGATCTTGCACTTCATGAGTTCCAGCCCCGTGTTGGGCTCTGTGCTGACAGCTCAGAGCCTGAAACCTGCTTCAGATTCTGTGTCTCCCTCTTTCTCTGCCCCTCCCCCACTGGTGCTCTGTCTCTCTCTAAAATAAATAAACATTGATTTCTTAAATTTTAAAATTCTTTTTAAAGTCCCTTGTGGTTTGTTTCCCTCTCTGCTCTACCCCCCCTTCCCACATGTTCATCTGTTTTGTTTTGTAAATTCCACATGTGAGTGAAATCATATGGTATTTGTCTTTCTCTGATTGACTTATTTTGCTTAGCACAGTACATTCTAGCTCCATCTATGTCATTGCAAATGGCAAGACTTCATTTTTTTGATGGCTGAGTAATATTCCATTGTATATATACACCGCAGCTCCTTTATCCATTTATCAGTCGATGGACATTTGGGCTCCTTCCATAGTTTGGCTATTGTTGATAGTGCTGCTCTAAACATTGGGGTACACGTACCCCTTCAAATCTGTATTTTTGTATCCTTTGGGTAAATACCTAATAGTGCAATTGCTGGGTCGTAGGGTAGTTCTGTTTTTAGGTTCTTGAGGAAAGACGGCCCATTCTTGGTGGCTTAGTCTTTCTACCATGGCTAGACCCCTTGAGGCCAGGAAAAGAACATTGTTGGATTAGGTTCCTGGCATCCCATCTCCATGATATCATGGCCAACTGGTTGAGAGAGACTGAGACGCTTCTAATTGGAAAAATATTATGTCACTTTTATCATGAACTGTGTTCGTCCCAGCACACTTTTCACCATTTGGAGTGCGAGGATTATTTTGTAATCTCAAAAATGTCAGTATTCAGTAGAATGTCCCAAACTTTCAGTATCTGACGTTTGAGGAAAACGGACTCAAAAATTTGGCAAAAAGCTGTTCTGGGTTCAGTAGTGTTTTTAAGCAAATTTTCTTCTTTGAGTCTTTATGTATTTGGAAAGTAGCAGTTAACATGTGAGACACAGCATTTATTCAACCTGGAGACAATGCTTAATGTATTTGAGTTTGCAGACCGTGTCCCTAACTCTACCTAAGCATTGGTCCCCAAACATGGCATGTGGGCCAGCACTCCAACCAAATGATCACTGGCTTGCCATAAAATGAGAAACAGAGCCAAGGTATGGAGATCTTCACAGAGTCACTGCCATGTTAGTCCCACAAGGGCAGGGCCTATGGCTTCTGTATGTGTTTACTGCTATCTCCTCGGCCCTGGTACCATGCCTGCCACGTTGGAAGTGCTCAATGGCTCCTGAGTAGATGAAAAAAAACTGGTTCAACCTAAAAGGCAATTCTTTCTTTTGATATTGCTTTCTTAGTGTGATAGTGTAGAGTAGTTTGATTTTCTGTGAAGCTTTATGTGACAAAAAGTCCACAACCCTGTGTTGTTTTCTGTGTCCGTTAGGATGGGATTTAGCTGTGAAGAAGAAACCTCAAAAGCTGTGGTTTAAAATAAGATAGATGTCATTTTCCCTCCAGAGATGGGAGGGTGGCTCCAAAAGTTGTCAGGGACTCAGCCTTCTACCCCCGCTGTCCTGCCCCCCGTGAGCTTACTGGTCTCCTCTGCTCCGGGGTGGGGGTGGGGGGTGGGGCTTTGAACTTACTGTCAGGTGTGAGATTACATTCCAGGATAGAGGAAGAGAAGCAGGGAGAATGACCTGCCTCCTGCCTTTAAGGAAACTTCCTGGTGTTGAATCACTATATTGTATTCCTGAAATGAATATCACACTGTATCCCAACTCACTGGAATTAAACACTTACAAAAAACCACCAAACTTTCTGGTAGCATCCAATATCACTTGCATCTCACTGGCCAGAATGTAGTCACATGACCACCCCTAGCTGCAAGGGAAGATGGGAGATGACTTTTAGCTAATGGACAACACGCAAGCTAAAACCAAGATTCTATGGCTAAGGCAAAGGCTTAACATCAGACGGCCGCTAGCAGCGTGAACACAGTCCCCCACACTTTTTTGAATCATTTAGAAAATATGGGAACCACAGCTGAAGGAGGCTTTCCCCCCATCCCTATTGCCTGGAATTCTGCTGGTTGATACCTACTCAGCATAACGCCGGGACAGAGGCCATCAGTGTGGCAGAACTGCTTCACCCCCTTCAGTCATTCACCGTGCCCTCCCTCCCCTGAACACTGGAAAACCCAGAGACTTCTCTCTCTCTCTCTCTCTCTGCTTTGACTCAGTTCTTTTTCAAGCCTAAGTGGTTCTTTCTCACCTCTGCCTCCACCTTCCCTCTGTTCCCACAACCCATGGTTTACTCATTTTCTTTTATTAACCTAATTCTCCAATAACATGAACTCCAACAAAAGGCAAGGTTATGCTTGAATGGAAGCAAAACATAAAAAATGAAAAATGTGTGCAAATCAAATTGCTGTGAAATAATTCCTGTTTTCTTGCTTACTTCTGGTCTAATTTCAGGATTGTTTTGTCATCGCTTCTGAAAAATATCCTTGTGGCAGTGGTTCCTGACCTGATTCCTCTGTTTCCTTGTGATACTGAGGAAAGGAATTCATGTATTAATCTATTAATTTATAAAGGTCGCAGAAGTCCCCACCCCATGCAAATAGATTCCAGCAATTTGGAAATGGTACCTTAAAGCCTTTTGATTTTTTCATTCATATTTATAGCAAAGGGACTGAATACTAAGTTAAGATTAGCTCCTTTAAATGCAGCTGGTGGAGCCAATTCAAACCAAGCCTTCCTTCCTCCAGAACCCTGCCCTGAGGCCATACGAGTCTCAGACTTTTAGGGGCACCTGAGTGGCTCAGTCAGTTAAGCATCCAACTCTTGATTTCTGCTCACATCATGATCTCACGGTTCTTGAGATCGAGCCCCATGTTGGGCTCTACCCTGGCAGCATGGAGCCTGCTTGGGATTCTCTCTCTCCCTCCCTCTCTGCCCCTCCCCAGCTCACACACTCTCTCTCTCAAAATAAGTAAAAACAAAAAAATAAAGAGTCTCAGACTTTTAGAATTCATGGGCCAGTAAAGTAAAAAAAAAAAAAAATTAACTTTAAAAAAAGATGTGCACGTATACATGCTAAGATAGAGTAGCTAATTTTTTATTTTGCCATCAGGGCATGGAAAGTGCCTGTCATTTATTATTATTACCATTTTATTGGAAAGAATCTCCCTCTCTGTCTGTCTCTCTCTCTCACACACACACACGAGAAAACATTACTAAATTAATTCAACGAGTACTTATTGGGCATCCGTTATATGCCAGGCACTGTTCTAGGCACTGAAGAATATGGTGGTGACAAAAATAAACATTTCTCCCTCGTGCTTAAGTTCTAAGTAAGGCAAGATGCAAGTTTTAAAAAAGGCAGAAAGCACATGGTCTGTCAGAAATGAGTGCCATAGGGGAAAAATAAGGCAGAGAAGCAGGTTATGAGTGTGTCGGGGAGGAAGGCCTTGCTTGCTGAAGGTGAGGGAGCATCCCACTCTTGCTGAGAGAGGACGTGCACAATCCTGGCTCACACACATACCCACTACGTTATGTCATCTCACTACCACACGCTGGAGAACGTCCCTCCGGTACCTGATATTTGGAACCCCCTACCCTGTCCCGTCCTAGCTCTGCAGAACTGGAGGGAGATGGGAGGCCCTGCTGAGGGTGGTTCAGGCTCGGCTTCCGGTTCATGCGTCCCCAGACTTCTCTGACTGTGGGCTTTCGACTCCTAGGCTGTTGATTGGCTGGGGTTTTGTCTTGCCTCAGACACGATCCAGGAAGTTTTTCATTATGCCTCAGAGCAAATCAATATTACCAAGAAAGAACTAGGAGTCAAAGACTTTTGCTTCTGGAGGACAGAGATTCTGGGGCCCCCTCCTGCCCTTCCACTGTGCTACCTTCCCTTTGCTAGACTTGCTATGTGAGTTTGGGCTGTTGAGTGCTGGTGTTTTCTCCCCATGTGTTTCCAGCTTCCTGTGGGAAGAAAGTTTAGGAAGATATCCTTTCACTCATGTTAGGAAGGCTGTCCTTTGGGTTTTGCCATTGGAGTTTTTGTTCAAAGGGGTATTTCCCAAACTCTAGAAATGAAATGGTAGAGGCATTTGGATCTGAGAAGTTCAGTTTCTCTTTGTAGCCACCCATCCCATGCAATGTTTCCCACCTTCTCAGTGGCCTGTGTTCCTCTAGAACATGAGTTTCTATTTTTTTGCTCTGAGTAGAGTTGCACCAGATTCTCATGAAGTGCGTAGGGCAACATGGCACTTAGAATCCTAGAGCCCAGTGTTCTAATCCTAGCTCTGCCTCTGACTAGGTTGAGACCTTGGGGAAGTGACTTGAACTTTCTGAACCCTGGTTTTCTTATCTGTTGTACTGAGATATAAGAGTATCTGCCTCATAGGGTTGTTGTGGGCGTTCGGTGAGAGCACATACAGTAACTAAAGTTTATCGAGAATATGCTATGTGCCGCACACTGTTCTAAGCGCTTTGTATGTGTTAACTAGTTGAATTCTCCATGAACTCCTTCAAATAGGAGCCATTATTGTCCCCATTTTACAGAAGATGGAGCTGAATCACAGAGAAGTTAAGTAGCTCTCTCAAGGTCACTCTGTGTTCCTCACACAAAGAGTGATGGTTTTCATTAATATCGTCTCTGGTGAAGAAATTAGGAACCATCTGGTCTATGCTTGTCTTCAGAGCTCAGCCTGGAGCTGCTACTTAATAGGGTAATTTCATTAATGGTGAAGAAATATATCAAGGCATGTTTCTCAAAATGTTAAAAACTTAATTCTGATACAGCTAGTGAGCAGGTATCACTATTTAACTCATTAATGAGGGTCACAGCAGGATGATAAAGCCAGGTCCAAAGGGAGGATGAGGGTGTGGTTATTAAAAAGGCAAGATGGGAGCTTCTTGTAGTGCTTGTAGCGACAGAACTGTTCTTTTTTAATTTATTTTTTATTTTATTATTTTTTAAAGTTTATTTATTTATTTTGAGAGGGAGAGAGAGAGCACGAGCAAACAAGGGAGGGACAGAGAGAGAGGTAGAATCCCAAGCGAGCCCCATGCTGTCAGCGCTGAGCCAGACACGGGGCTCAAACTCACAAACCGTGCAATCAAGACCTGAGACAAAATCGACAAGTCGATTGCTTAACCGACAGAGTCACCCGGGCGCCCTGATGGAACTGTTCTCTATCTTGAAGTGATGAAATAGTATAGGACTAAATACAAATACACAAAGGAGTCCAAGTAAAGTTTGGGAAATCTGAGAAGATGGGTGGATTGTATAATGTCAACGTCCTGGACGTCGTCTTGTATAGTAGTTCTGGGGGAAACTGGTAGAGGGCATACAGATCTCTGTGAGTTATTTCTTACAACTAATCTCAAACAAAAGGTTAATTTAAAAACAAAACAAAATAAATAGCTCAGAAAAAAGAATATGAGAAACTGTGTTTTGGTTTGTTTTTTTAAATTTTTTTTTAATGTTTATTTTATTTTTGAGACAGGGAGAGACAGAGCATGAACAGGGGAGGGTCAGAGGGAGAGGGAGACACAGAATCCGAAGCAGGCTCCAGGCTCTGAGCTGTCAGCACAGAGCCCGATGCGGGGCTCGAACTCACGGACCGTGAGATCGTGACCTGAGCTGAAGTCGGATGCTTAACCGACTGAGCCACCCAGGCGCCCCATTGGTTTGTTTTTTAAATAGACTACGGAAAGAAGGAAAGCTGAGATAAGATGGCTGAATTAAATGCAAAACTTGTAATATTTTATGGGGCAAAAAAGACAGGCCAGGGTCTTTGGGTTTATCATCTCTAGCGGGTGGAAAAGAAACTCATCACACACTATCAGTTCATAGAATTGTAGCACACTTGGGTCATGATCAAATGTGCAAACAAAGTTGCACACTCTAGAGCAGGGTTTGTCCACCTCAGCACTGTTACATTTTGGGTCTGGAAAATTCTGTGTTGTGGGAGGCTGTCCCACGCATTGTAGGATGTATAGTGGCATCCACTAGATGCCAGTAGCTGCTTCCCAGTCAGTGACCAAAATGTGTCCGGATATCTCCTGGGGGTGATGCCATCCTGGTTGTGAACCACTATGCCAGGCTCTTAGGGCCCACAGAGCCAGAAGACCTTGGGTGAGCTCGTTAGGAAGTGCTCCTGGCATGCCATGAGTCATCTTTTGGCATCATTCCCAAGTTTTGGATAAATGTTTGCAAATAAAACCACCAGTTACGGGGTCGCTGTGCTGGACAGAAACACAACGCGCTGTGTCGGGAGTCACAGACATTTAGCACAACAGGAGCCTTAGAGATTCCCTAGGCTTGGTCCAACCTCCTCATTTTACAGCTAAGGGATGTGAGTGGAGATGGCTTCCCGAAAGGCAAATAACTCTTCCCTCGTGGCAGAGCGTGTTCAGTTAAACCCTCTCTTGTTCCAAAATGGATTTGAGGCAGTTACAGAGTCACTAAAGCTTTGTGAGCGGTTATGTGCCAGCTGCTGTACTAGGCTCGGTGCTTGGAGGATGACTAACACTGGGTCTTGGGCGCAAGGTGCTGGTGGTCTTACTGGGGACGGGGGGTGCTGTGGGCAAATCATTACCATGAGAGTTGGAAATGGTATTGAGAGCCCCAATGGGGACCGGTAGAGCGTCATGATGGCCTCAGGGCGTCAGGGCTTAGGGAAGTCTAATGAGGCCTAGGATCTGAATTCCCAGATCCTGAGCAAGGAGGGATGGTTGTATCCACCGCAGGAGCCCAAAGCTGTCACTCCCGGCCCCGGGTGGGGGTGGGGGGGAATGATGTGAGGCCTGAGAGTGTCCTGCCCACAGGGCAGTCCTGGGCTGGGTTCTGGGGTGCCTGGGAGCCTGGGGAAGAATGCTAAGAGAGGGGGTGCAGAAGTAGGAGCTGTGAAGAACAAGGGGGCGAAAGGAGCAGATTTACAGCCAGGACATAAGGTCAAAGATGGGACAGGGCAGGCTGGTGGGAGGGGTGCGATCTCCAGACAGAGACGGAAGGCAGATGGAGTCAAGGAAGAAGGAAAACGGCGTCAAACCACACGGCGTTTAGAGTATGGTGGTGCCCGTGGCGGGCAGTTACTGGCCATGACGGATTCGCCTCTGCCCACCCTGCGTCTGGGGCTTCCATGCCGGCTGTACCCGGCGGGGCTCACGCGGTGACCACAGGTGGAAGCAGCCTCTGGAACTGGGACTCGGACGCTAACCTCGGAACAAAGACCTGGTGAAGCGGGAGTCCAGGCCTCAAGCTCTCACACTGTAGCGGTTGAAGGAAGGAGGCTACCACCTTCGAACCTTTGCCTCCTTCCTCGTGATTCGCTGCAGGGTCAGGGAGAGGTGAACTGGAAAATAGGTAGCAGTGGGATTTCGGGAGGGGGGCCAGACACAATCAGGGGGCGGGAGAGGCGCCGGGTGGGGTGCTGCCCGGGAGTTCTCTGGAGTGTGGCGAGCCTTCCTGGGGCAAAACCCTTTCCGGAAAGGAGGCAAATATGCTGCCGGTAACTGCAGTGATTATAGGAAGATAAAGGTAGCCCTGAAAACCAACTGAGACCGAGGTGCTTCCGGTCCCCAGATTTTATCAATCCACCTTCTTTAACGCTCTGGCTGACCAAACATCTACGTGATGACCTTTCTACTTTCTTTTCCTTTCTGGATAATTAGATTAGAAAACCCTGCTAAACGTCAGTCACAGCAAACCCCCCCAAAACAAAGCATGATAGGGGAAAAGGGAAGAAAAGGGTTGATTTTCCTCTCCTTGGGCCAGAAGGCGGGGAGTTTAGGCTCTCCTGTCAGGGTCCCTCCCTGCCACTCCCCTTGTCTTACGGAGGTGGGATGGTGATGCTGTGGGGGTGGAAGAGGCAGGAAATGGCTGGGGGGAGGTTGTAATTTTTGAGCATTAATCCTTGCAAAATTTCCCTGGGCAGGTCAGGCCGTGACTGGGGAGTCGTGTGAGTGGTTTGTGATACCTCTGTGCTGCTAACTAATAAAATTCCCCATACGCCATAGCTAAATGGTATCTGTCTTCGTGTGTATCGATTTCCCAGGACCTAGGAGTCACAGTTACAGTGGACTTGGACCTCATAGCCTTAACAGAGTACATGAGGATTTGGTTGCTGGTTGCTGGTACAAATACTAACATTTCTGGCACTTTCTGTGGGCCAGGCATGCTGCATGCATTATTTCATTGGATTCTCACAGCCATACGATGAGGGAGGTGCTATCATATACTCATTTTATAGATGAGAAAACTAAGGGTTAGCAAGAATAAGCAAGTTGCCAAATGGTCCCACAGAGTAGCTGAAGGAGCCCAAATTCAGACCCTTTAGGAATGGTGCTTTTAGGAATGGGAGAGGTCACGTTTATCTCTTGCTTTGTCCCACTGCTGTGTGGCTTGGCCCGCCAGGCCAGGAGGAACCTGTTCAGACATGGCTCTGTGCTACTGCCCACTGTCACAGGTCCCCGCTGTGGTGTCAGGTTGGAAGTTGCATTCCTCTGACCTGGGACTTTGCAACCAAGGAAGCTGAGAACCTCCAAACCCGCTTGTAAAATAAACGTTGTTTGCTAGATGTGAATACATGTAACCGTACTTTATACACTGGCCGGATTTTGCAGTGTCATTCTGGGGCCGACTCCTGATCCCCCCGCACAAAGATTTGGGGTGAAGCACTTAGCTGGAAGTGAAACATGAAGTTTTCTTTTTGCTTTGCCCAGAGCCTTTTGTCCCTTCATCCTCTTCTGCATCCTTTGCGATCTCATATCCTATCCCTGGCTTGCCACAGAATTAGTTAACGTTCAAACTCCCCATTCCTTCATCTGCAGTCGTGCAACATCCACACTCCAAGCACATTTTCCGAGGGTATCTTGTGAGGCTCCAGTCGGCTCCCTCCCCGATATGCTATTGTTTAGATCCACGAAATGCTAGAACGTCTGATGGTTTATACTCCCCTTTGAGGCGAACTAGGCAAAGTGCCTGTGCCTGCTTCAGCCACTGTTTTGCGCGTGTGGCTTTTCTTGTCCTCTACCTCATTCTGTGGTGTAAAGAGGAATACAGAGGCTCAGATGGTGATCATGATATGGGCCTCCTGGACTTCTAAGAACACACACTTGCCATCAGAAAATCAGTGTTCTCTAGTTGGACTGAAATGTGAATCTGGGGAGGAGGCACTGGACAGTGATACAAGGACCAGGTGATCATACCTTGGGAGAGCCGCCCTGGGCCACGGGTCACCAGGCATGTGGTGGACATGTAGGCTTCAGTATGGCTGCCACAGAATTGCTAGCTGTTCTTTTCCAACACAGAGGTTGGGATGAGCAACCATACAGCCTCACTACCCCGACTCCATATTGCCCTACTATGGAGGCATCTAATCACCCAGAATGGTCCCAGGCACAGAAGTCATGGTTGTCATTGGAATACCTAGGTTTGCAAAGCAGGTCGGGAAAACTCCCATGATGCCGGGTGTGTTAGTTTCCTGTTACTGTGGTAACAACTCACCACAAATGTAGCGGACTAAACATCACCCTTTATTCTCTTCCAGTTGCATAGTTGAGAAGCCTGACTCCTCCCTGGGCTAAGGTGTGGGCAGGGCTGTGTTCCTCCCTGGAGAATCAATTCCTTGTCCTGCCCAACTTCCAGAGGCTGCCCACATTTCTTGGTTTATGGCCTTTTCCTCCATCCTCAAAGCCTGTGACATTGCACCTCTCTGTGTCTCTCTTTCATAGCCACATTGCCCTTTACTTCTCACTCTTCTGCCTTCCTCGTCCACTCTTAGGGACTCTTGGGATTACCCTGGACCCACCTGGATAATTGAGGATAGTCTATTTAATTTTTAAAATTTTATTTATTAAAAATTTTTTTAATGTTTATTTATTTATTTATTTATTTATTTATTTATTTATTTTGAGAGAGAGACAGAGAACGAGTAGGGGAGGGGCAGAGAAAGAGAGGGAGACACAGAATCCGAAGCAGACTCCAGGATCTGAGCTGTCAGCACAGACCTGATGCAGGGCTCGAACTCATGAGCTATGAGATCATGACCTGAGCTGAAGGCGGACGCTTACCTGACTGAGCCACCCAGGGGTCAGTTTAAAATAACTTCCTTAATTGGATTATTAACCTTAATTCCACATGCAATCTTAATTCCCCTTTGCCAAGTAACCTAATATATTCACGGGTTCTGGGGATTAAGAGTAGACTTTGGTGCAGGGTGGGAAGAGGGGATTGCAGCAGTAGGGGCATTATTCTGCATATCACGCCATGTCCCTAGTCAGAGCTGTGGTCAAACAGACCTGTGGAGGAAGAGGTCGCCATTTATGAAGTGCCTACTACGTGTCAGACAGTAACCTGGGTGCTTTATAGATTCTCATTTAATCTCCCAACATTCAGTCCCTCATTTACAAGTGAGAAAATGCTGGCTCAGAGAGGTTTAGTGACTTATCCAAAGTCCATGGCTGGCTACTGTGGAATTCTGTCTGTATGTACTCCAATCCATGCTGCCTTCTGTTACCCTCGGCTCCCCGCCCCCCCCCCCCCAGTAGGCCCAGAGGCTTCCAAATGTATGTGAACACATGCGTGTGTGTGTGTGTGTGTGTGTGTGTGAGGCAGATGGGCAAAAACAGTAAGAAGTCACCTTCTGCACTTGAAGCCAAGGAGAATCAACTTAAAATAGGTGAGGACAGCAACCAGATGCAGTGACTCATCCGACAGAAACTGTTGGCTCTTCAGCTGCTGACAACAGAGGGCCATCAGGGTGCAGGCTCAGGAGACCCATCTGGACTAAAGCCCAGAGAGCGGTCATTTACTCAGCGGGTTTATAACTTGCCTGATGCAGGGGTATCTGTGGAGTACGATCAGGGCAAGATCTGAGTTACAAGAATGTCTCATCCAGTCCTCTGTAAAGGGAGGTCACAGGTGTCAGGGAGTAGAACTGTTTTTCTGTCCTTGGCTTCACCATGCCCAAGCCCAGGTGGAACAGTCTCAAAACCTCTGTATCTGTTCTCGGATTCTGTACTCACTGCCCAGCCGTGGGCCTGATTTACTGTTCTAGCTGATCAGCTCTCCCACAAAACCAGGATTTTAAACCTCGCCGGCCCTGGTGACTGCAAGTCAATCATGTAACTCTGTCTCTGCTGGCCTCTTCTCTCGTTCCTTCCCCTTAACCACTGTGAGGCCTCACTGCCTGTGCCTGCGGGCCTCCGCTCCCCGCACTCAGGGGGCCCTGCATCTCTGCGCTTCTGCTGAGAGATGCAAGGATGGAATTCTCCGAGGTTTCTCCTCCCAGCTTTTCTATTGCTTTCCCTGTTTTCTGTTTTTTTTCCTCGTTTCTGATGTTTTCTCCTAGATCTAGTTTGGAATTTTCACATTCTCTTTCTCTTCTTGTGGTTACCCTGAAGTTTTCACACACATACTTCATTTATCAGTCTAACGTTTATCCATACTTTCCTACTCTGATGTTGGCTTCCTCCCTCCCTAGAATAAAAGACACTGATGCTTGGGGCGCCTGGGTGGCTCAGTCCATTGAGCTTCTGACTTTGGCTCAGGTCGTGATCTCACACTTTGTGAGTTCGAGCCCCGCCTCAGGCTCTGTGCTGACAGCTCAGAGCCTGGAGCCTGCTTCCGATTCTGGGTCACGCTCTCTCTGCCCCCCCCCCCATGCTCTGTCTGTCTGTCTCTCTTAAAAATAAACATTTAAAAAAATAATAAAAAGACACTGGTGTTGGAGAGCAACACATGGGGCTGTGCTCCAGGCCTCAGAGGGATATGATGCCAATAGGCCGTGGCCAGAGACGCCTCAGTGTGTGATCTGGGGGGATCGGAGGAATGGACCAAGAAAGGACTCAGTCACCGCCACCGCTGCTGATTCTTGCTAGTCTGTTGCCTTTGGCTACTAAGTGCATTAGTTTCTGGGGCTGCTCTAATGAAGTGCCACGGAGTGGGGAGCTTAAAGCAACAGGAATTTGTTCCCTCCCAGTTCTGGAGGCTGGATGTCCGAGATCATGGTATCGACAGGGTTGATTCCTTCCATGGGCTGTGAGGGAGAGCCTGTTCCGTGCCTCTCTCCTAGCTCTGGTGGTTTGCTGACCATCTTTAGGGCTTTTTAGTTTGTAGCAGCATCACCCCAATCTCTGCCTTCATATTGTTTCTCCCTATGTGTGTGCGTCTGGGTCCAGACCCTTTTTTAATAAAGGACACCAGTTGTCCTGAAATAGGGCTCACCCTAATGATCTCATCTTAACCGAGTTAACTGCTTTCGTCTGCAACGGTCTCCACATCAGGTCACATTCTGAGATCCTGGGGATTAGTACTAAAACGTTCGGATTTTGAGGAGACATAATCCATTATACTAGTATATTAAGTACAATAAGTATATTGATACGTTCTAATGCATTTATGAAAAAGATTAACACTGTGTCTAAAAGACACTTTTGAACCTAAGGGTTTGACCTCAGTGTTACTAATAAAACATTATAATTTATTTTTTCCCCAGCTTTATTGAAATAGAATTCATACACCACTGTGTAAGTTTAAGGTGTAAAACATTATGTTTAACATACATATCTATTGCAGAACGATTACCACAGTAAGATTAGTTCACACCTCCAGCACCTCATATAGTTATCCTCTTTGTGTTGAGAACTTTTATGATCTACTCTTTTAGTAAATTTCAAGTGTGCAAAATAGTATCTATCGTGATGTGTAGTCACCAAGCTGTACATTAGGTCCTTAGAACTTACTCATCTTATACTGGAAGTTTGACCACATTCACCCCCACCCCCTGGTTCTGTGAGTTCCTTTTTTTTTTTTTTTTTTTAGATTCCACATATAGGTGAGATCATACAGTATTTGTCTTTATATAACTTATTTAACATAATGCTCTCAGGATTCATCCATGTTATTGAAAATGGTAAGATTTCTTTCTTTTCGTGGCTACTATTCCATTGTGTGTATATGTACCATATCTTCTTTATCCATTCATCCATCGATTGACACTTAGGTTGTTTCTGTGTCTGGCTATTGTAAATAATGCTATAATGAACAAGGGGTGCAGATAACTCTTCAAGATCATGATTTCCATTCCTTCAAATACCTACCCAGAAGTGGAATTGCTGAATCATATGGTAGCTCTGGTTTTAATTAAAAAAAATTTTTTTTTTAATGCGTATCTTTGGGAGAGAGAGCGAGTGAGCAGGGGAGAGGCAGAGAGAGACAGAGACCGGGAATTTGAAGCAGGCCCCAGGCTTCATGCTATCAACACAGAGCCCGACTCTGGCTCAAACTCAAGAGCCCTGAGATCATGACCTGAGCCAAAATCGGTTGCTTAATGACTGAGCCACCCAGGCGCCCCTGATTGTTTGAGGAACCTCCATACTATTCTCTATAGTGGCTGCACCAATTTACATTCCCACCGAGAGGGCCCCAGGGTTCCCTTTTTTCTACATCATTGCCAATACTTGTTATCTCTTACCTTTCTGATGATAGCCATTCCAAAAGGTGGGAAGTGATATCTCTTTATGGTTTTGATTTGCATTTCCCTGATAATGAGTGATGTTGAACATCCTTTCCCCGTACCTGTCAGCCATCTGTGTGTCTTCTTTGGGAAAATGTCTATTTAGGTCCTTTGCCTATTTAAAAAAAATTTTTTTTACTGCTATTGAATTGTAGGAGTTCCTTATATATTTCAGATATTAGCCCCTTATCAGATACATGATTAGCAAGTATTTTTTCTCACTTTCCATAGTATGCCTTTTCATTGTGTTGATGTCTTCCTTTGCTGCGCAGAAGCCTTTTAGCATGATGTAGTCTCAGTTACTTGTTTTTGCTTTTATTGCTTGTGCTTTGGGTGACAAGTCTAAAAATCCATTGCCAAGATTCACAGCAAGGAGCTTCTCCCTTATGTTTTCTTGCAGGAGTTCATGGTTTCAGGTCTTACACTGAAGTCCTAGATCCATTTCGAGTTAATGTGTGTGAGTGGTGGTAGACAGGGGTCCAGTGTCATTCTTTAGCATGTGAATTTCCAGCTTTACCAAAACCATTTATCGAAGACTGTCTTTTCCCCTAAAGCATTACACTTTATGCCAACCTCTTCCCACCCAGCTGGCCTGCATTGTGGTCTCCTAGGTGGCTTGGGAGGACAGACCAGCACAGCCTCCATCAAGGGCCAGGTGTACACCCTACCCCTGCTGGGGTTCTGTTCTGGAAGGGTCAGCTGCATTTATATGGAAGATGTCTTACCTCCAGGGAGTACTTAGGTGCTGCAATTCCATAGGTTTCATATGTGCTCACTGAGAGGTCTCTTTTAGGTGCACCTGCCTTGAATTTGTGTTTGTTTCTTTTGCCTTCCCAAATACATCTATGGCAGTATCTTTCTTAGAAATGGCTGAATGACGGGGCATTTCAATCCATGAGTTTTCTTGTTCACTACAACTAGAATGGAAATCCATCCCTCATCTCTAAGGGGAGGAGAGGAGACAGGGGCAGTTTAAACATCACTCCATGCCTGCATTGTTTAGTTAGCTAGAAAACACCCTTCCGCAATTCTAAGAACTCTGTTGGTTGTGAGATCATTTCAATAACGGCTTTTAAAGAGGGAAAAACACTAAGACTAAATATGCACATCAATTTTAAAATATACCATAATTTCAGAAACAAAAATGTGTTATTTGGAATTTAAGATACACGCTATTTCAGAGTATCTTCTAAGTGCTAGTGCTAAGAGCAATGCAATGGAGAAGAAAGTCAGACACAGTCCTTACCATCACAGGGCTTATCCTGTTACACTGGAGACAAACATTAACCAAAGTCATTAATAAAATAGTCACAAATGTGCTAAGGGCTTTGAACTTGAAATACAAAGCACTGGGGCAGTGGACGCCAATGGGAACCTTGGATTCACTAATTCACCTCCTTACCCATTTAGTACATGCCTGCAGAATGGGGCCCATTTTCCATTTCTTTTTTTTTTTTTCTGCCTTTTTTTTTCTTTTTTTTGTATGAGACCTCTTTTCTTTACTGCATTTGTCTTCACTGTAGCCCACACGCCCAGTTCTATATTTGCACACAATTTAAATGTTTGTTCAATGAGATTGAAGAAGGAGATGTCAAGCTCCCTCAGCCCAGGGGCCAAGACTCATTCATCTGTGATTCCCCACCCCCACCCCAGGGCCCACCAAATAACAGCACCCATGATCTCTGTGCACTGAGCGAATGTCCCAGAGTCACTTCCTGCTTCCCTTTATGGAAGGGCACCTACTAGATGTCAGAAATAAGACCAGCCAGCTGCTGTTCCGCTACCAGGGGGTTCTCTCTTTGCTTTTTGTTTTTTGACTTTCTGCTTTAGAGACTGCCTCCTTCCTCACTGTCCCTCCTCCCTCCCCTTCCCCACACCCAGGGCACTGGCATATCTTTGAGGCACATTTATCTTTGTGGCTGGACATCACTGCCACTTCCAGTGGGCACTGAAGTCCCCTCTTAGTGCCACAACCACTAATATGCTAAAGCAGTCCCTCTCAACGGGGCAGCTTTGCTCCCTACGGGACATTTGGCAAGGTGGGGAGACATTTTGGGTTATCACAGCTGGGGGGCAGGTGCTATTGGCATCTAGTGGGTCGAGATCATGGGCTCTGCCAAACACCCCCTAATGCTCAGGACAGTCCCCTATGGCAAAGAATGATCCGTCCCTCCCAAATCCGTAGTGCTGAGTTGAGAAACCCTGTTCTAGGGTCGGGATATTCAGAATAAGTAGTTATAAAGAAGAAAAGAAAACTTTGCTTCCCATTTTGTGTTATGCTATAATTCCAGAAGGTGCCCCAAGTAGCGTTGCTTGTACCCTGTGTCTTAGATAATTTTTTTGAAAAGCAGCTTTCTGAATTTTTGCTCATGGCCCACATTCTCTCCCTGGGGTGGGTTGTGGCCAGCAGACAGTCCCAGAGACAAACATTGATTCTCTTTAACATTGTTCCTCCCTTCCAACCTTGAAGCTTGGCCCTTTTTACAGGGGAAGGCCTGCTGGGCCTGGCTCCTCTTGCCTTAGGGCAAGTTATTTTCGTGAGGCTCCTTGGGCCCTAATGCAAATATGCTGCAAGGTCCCACCAGTTGGTCCTGCTGTGACAGAACTCCAGTTCGGATTCCAGCTTAAGCTCAAATGAGAGGATTTTTTGCGAGTTGATGCCCAGGTGCTGCAGAACTTGCATGAGCATGGCTGAGGGATAGCTTGTGGTTTACTCTCTGTGTCAGTTAGGACTCTTGCTGGCAAGTAATAAATCAACATCCACCAAAACAAAACCCTAAACAAAAACAAGGGACCGTATTGGTTTGGGGTGAGGCTGGGTTCAAGGCTCACCTGGTGCCTGGAACCCCATGTCTCCCTCTCCTTCTCTCAAACCCCTTCTTCTGTGTGGGCTCCATTCTTGGAAAGGGCCTCTCCTTGCAGCGGTGAGACCACTGCCACAGACCCACCACACAGCGTCTAGACCCAAGTCCACTGGGAAAGAGACAGACTCTCTACAAGAACGCCTGCAAAGGTCTTGAGAGTTAGTGACCGGGGTCATGCGATGTCCCCGAACAATCACAAGGCCCCTGAGAATACAGTGTGGTGATTGGTTTTGCTGTTGGTCACATGCTTCGACCCAGACCACCAGGTCTGAAAGTGGGAAGATGGAGTTACTGAAAAAAAGATACCCAATGGTGTGGAGCAAGCCCACTACATGGGGTTTAGCATCTTAGGGTCTATCAAACGAGCTGTGGGATTGATTATTAGAGAGATCAGGAAAAGACTCTCTCTCTCTCTCTCTTTTTTAATATTTTATTTATTTTTGAGACAGAAAGAGAGAGCACGAGCAAGGGAGGGGCAGAGAGAGAGGGAGACACAGAATTCAAGGGAGCCTCCAGGCTCAGCTGTCCAGGCACAGAGCCTGACTTGGGGCTTGAACTCACAAACTGCGAGATCACGACCTGAGCCAAAGTTTAATGCTTAACCGCTTCACTGACTAAGCCACCCAGGTGCCCCAGGAAAAGACTCTTTAAGAAAGAACAGAGCCTCTTAAAATGAGAAAGGATTGATAATGTTATGTTTAAGCAAATTGGAATGCGTGGCAGAGGGAGCTGGGGCTAGCAAGGTGTAGGGAGCTCTAAAGGAACCTTATGTTACCTGTATGTTCCACCAGTTATGGTTTTTAAAGCCCCATAATTTGGTGTATTTTTCCCTTCTTCAACCTTCAGTACATGAAATTTATAAACACTTTGATTTTTTCTTGATACTATGCCAAGATACATTCAACTGTGATGAGTATTTATATTTCTCTATTTCTTGATTTATTCATGTTTTAGATTTTTCCTAAAACTGCTTGTGAAATCTCACAGCTTTATTTCAATAGGCAACTTTCTAAAACAATGTTTCATTGTTTTCTTTGTAAAGTCAAAAATGTGGCAATTAAGTACTTTTAATTTCCATTAGACTTCAAAGTGCATTTCTTCAACTTCAAATCCAAGTACTATTTTTAAGCATAGTTTTTAAGTAAAAACCAACTTTTAAGAAAATAAAAGTCTTTGTACCCAACTCAGGAGAGTAGAGTGAGGCACCTAATTCAGTGCCTGACATATGGTGGGGTCTCCATAAACAGAAACTGCCTTTTGTCTGTTTTTAGTAACATTAAAATCTCTGATGAAAAAGAAAAGGAATATTTTCACTACAGTTTGTAGAGATGGTGATGTTCATGTTTACCAAGAGGTTGTAAGACTTGAATGTGCATTATAGTTTCACTTTAAATATACCATTTAATCGGGGCACCTGGATGGCTCAGTCGGTTAATAAGCGTTTGACTTCGGCTCAGGTCAGGATCTCACGGTTGGTGGGTTGGAGCCCTTCGTCAGGCTCTGTGCTGACAGCTCAGAGCCTGGAGCCTGCTTCAGATTCTGCGTCTCCCTCTTGCTCTCTGCCCCTCCCCCACCCCACACACGCTGTCTCTCTCTCTCTCTCTCCCTCCCTCCCTCCCTCCCTCCCTCTCTCAAAAATGAATAAATGTTTAAAAGTAAGTATATCATGTAATAATTAAAAATGAATTAGAGAGCAAATTATAAGAATTGATCAAAAATTACTGTTATATTTCTCACACTCCATTTGAGAATAGTATAATGTAAATGAGAGAAGAAACCAAAATGCCAAACTCCCTGGAGATCTTTCTCCTTCCCAGGTTAGTAGAAGTAGCTAGGCAGAGTAATAGATTTTGTTTCTGAATAAACAAATAGCCTTGCTGGGGAGAGAAAACCCGGGCACTTGGAACAAGCAAGGAATCATTTAGTGCTACATTGTGTGATGCTGACTGCAGATGACTAGGTCGTAGAGCCAACACTGATCAGTGTTGCCCCTCACCAGGTTGGAAAGGTAAAGGAAGGAGGAAGAACACTGTGGGTAGGAGGTCATCCTGAGCAATAACACAAGGTGAGTTTGAGCCTGGCACTTATGGGGCACAAAGGACACCATCTGCCTGGAGGATAAGGTATGTGATTGGAACGAAGCCCAGATCATTACAGTGAGCCCATTCGGTGAATCTCTTGAGCGCTGGGCAGAGGTTTTCTGGATCTGATACAGTGAGGAAGAAGGCCATGCTTTGGGAAGATTCATCTTCCTGCCATGACATGGATGTGCCAGACAGTGGAGAGACACTGGGATCAAGGAGGCCATCCATATGTTACTGTAATAAGCTAGCGGTGCACTGGACCTCTTCAGTGGGAACGTAAGTGGAGAGCAAGGAGTTATGGGAAGGTGTGTCAAAGGAAGAGATGACAGGGCTTAGTGCTAGCCTTGACTGTAGGGATGGAGAAGAGAAAGGAAATAACTTACGTGTTTTTAAAGCCAGAGGCTAGAAAATTGGTGACATGACCGACCTAGATGAGAGAGTCACGAAGGGGCGCGAGATCGAAGGTGATACGTTCAGTTTGGACATATTGAGTCTAAAGTGACTGGAGGGACTTCCAAGTGGAAAAATGAGACCACAGCTGGGTCTGCAGGACTGTCCGCATCTCTGCCTGAATCGATTCCTCTCTTCTCCCTGTCTCTTGAACACACCCTGTTCTCCCTACCCCCACCCCATCGTTCAAGTTGAGGCCCTCATCACCTCTTGCCTCCAGAGACTGTGGTAGTCCTCACCAATTTTCTTCTTCCAGTCTCATCCTCTTTTAATCCATCATCTTCCACGTCTTTTAAGTTTTTATCTTATTTCCATTATGCCCATAATTTCGTTTTCCAGATTGCGCATTTGGTATTTATCTAGGGATATTAGAAATTGTTGTAGTGAATTGTGAGTGGAACTCCCTTAGCTCATCTCTAAGAAGAGCAAGTAGTAAGTAAAACAGATTACTTTCCAATAACTTATCGGTGTTGAACATTGTTTTCTTCAGTATAATGCCATTCTGAGACTGGACCACAAGGATAAATCGATTTGTAAGGACTGCGTTGATCTCTGTTTCTGACTCTTACCAGATGTGAGTGCCTGCAGGGTGAAGACCGTAACTTAGGCCTCTGTCACCAGAGCCTAGTGAAATGTCTGGCGTGTGTCGGGGTTCAGCAAATACTGGTTGAGGTGAACTGAAGGGAGCAGAGAGCTGGGTATCCAATGTGGGCCACACTAGTGAAGATGGATCTGGTCTCTGAGAGACGAATGCATTAGAACAGAGAGTAGGGAACAGGATTCGTGGGTAAGTGGCCATCTTCTCAGTGATGCATGAACCACCATGTACTGGTTTCTCTGAACAGAAGCTACAAAGCCATGAGCCAGTGGTCTGGAGCCTGAGTAAGCCAGTCCCAGTACTGCATCCGTGGTGTCCCTATGTGAACCTTGGATTCATGAACTTTTTTTTTTTAATTAATTAATTTATTTTGAGAGAGGGAGAGAAAGTGAGAGCACAAGCCAGGGAGGGTCAGAGAGAGAGAGAGAATCCCAAGCAGGCTCTGTACTGACAGCATGGAGCCCAGTGCCAGGCTCGAACTCACAGACTGTGAGATCATGACCTGAGCTGAAACCAAGAGTGGGCACTTAACTGACTGAGCCACCCAGGCGCCCTGGATTCATGAACTTTGCCACAGGGCCAGCTACCTTCTTGTACACCCCTGAAGTCTGATTCAGATGTTTTGACTGGGAAAGCTGAAGAAAAATCAGTTTTGCTATTGTTTTACACTGAAAGAAAACTGCCTTAGAAGAAAATCCTGGAAGGCATTTTGATTTGTCTCAGGTTTCACATCGCCTGGCTCTAGGATGCTAAACTAAGCAAAACTGTTTCAGAATGCAATGTGTGCATTTAGTCAGCTCACACAAACAGGTGACTGACTCTGTACATGATGTGGTCCAAACATTTTCGTTGGAAAAACTGCCTCCTTCTGTAAATACCAAGAATGGTAATAGGATTTAAAGCAAAGCCAACTGCACCTACTCCTAGAACCTTGCAGGAACTTGTCAAAGGTGGGGAGCTTGAACTTGACTTCTTAGGAGAAAAAAGTAACCTCAAACCTGCTTTTATCCTGGGAGAATTGCAGAGACAGGAACCAGGGATTTAAGAGCCAGTAATTGCATTTCAGAAATACAAGATCAAATTGGCCCATTTAGGGTTTTTATTAAAAAAAATTTTTTTTTAATGTTTTTATTTATTTTTGAGACAGAGAGAAACAGAGCATGAGCAGGGGAGGGGCAGAAAGAGAGGGAGACACAGAATCCGAAGCAGGCTCCAGGCTCTGAGCCGTCAGCACAGAGCCCGACGTGGGGCTCGAACTCACAGACTGTGAGATCATGACCTGTGCCAAGGCCAGATGCTCAACCGACTGAACCACCCAGGCGCCCCCCCCCCCCCATTTGGGTTTTTAAATGTATGCTTCCTATAGAAAACCCGCAACATCTCTGTCTTATGTGGCTGCTACAGAAGAGATTTTGGATATTACTGACATCTTAAACATTAATACAGTGAGCTACATAGTAAATAAGTTGTCACACTTAATCCTGTTCCTTCTGGCTGTGTCCTTTAGAAATTGTTACAGAAAACCTTTTTATCAAGATTGTGGTTACAGATGATTATCCTAATTAATTTATTATTGTTTTTCTCTTTTTTCTCTCTTTCTTTCCAAATACTCCATTGCACTTGTCAGATGTGTATTTTGGCAAAAGCCATCTTTCTGAACTGGCATTATTACCAGTCACAGCCTTCTGAGAGTGGTTTCCAGTTTCGTGAGTCCAGCTGGGAAGATAATCATCCCCCCAAAATGCATTCAGATGGCCAAGGGAAGCTCTAGAAAGAGGCAGGCCCCCAAAGGCAAGGCTCTTCTCACCGTACTCCCTGCCTCTAGGCTTGAGCCCTTCACACAGACCACCCACACTGTTCCTAGGTTGCCATTGCCCACACATCGTTCAATGCCATTGCCACTGGACACCATCCGAACTCCTTAACGAGGTGCACAGAGCCACTCGTGATTTGGCCTCTGCCTCTCTTTGGCCTGTTTTATACTTTGCCACTAGCAGTACCCCTTGGACATTTCTCTTCCCCACATCCCAAATATCACTCGAAGGACAAAGACAAAAGTCTCTCTCCTTCACTGCTGCATTCCCAGCCCTAGAACAGGGCCTGGCATGTGGAAAAGGTACAGAAAATATGTATGGCTGCCCAGACCACTCCCCTATGGTCTGTTTTCCACCTGGCTCTGTCTATTTCTGTTCAGCCCAAAAGATCTATCCTTCTGCGAAGGTGAGGCACAGTGAGGGCTTGCGAATAGTATGCTTTATCTTTTATCTCTGTCACACGTGTCACATAGGAGCCCTCCGACAGTATGCAGTGAACAGAGCCCGAGGTGACAGCAGTCTGCTCTGCAACACGAGACTTCCACTTTAGTTCCACCTCTGTCCTCTTGACTGGCTTCGGAGGGGGACACCTGAGCTCTGGGTCTTGGACCCATTAGGGGTTGCTACGCTTCGACGAGATCTGGGACAATATCGTTAATGTGACAAGTTGATCTTTGATGATGCTCTCTTGTCCCTGTGCCTTTTCTCCATTTTCTTTCACCCACCCCGTGCCCGGCCTCACCCTCCAGGAAGGATCTGAAATCAGCCTCTGCACTTCACTGTGCCTGGGGGTGGTGAGTTGTAAAATCAACCTGACCGTATGCCAGGCTCACCTACTCCGTTCTTTGCTCACCGCTCTTTGATGCAGGTATCAGAATTCTCATTCTATACCCAAGGAAAGTGAGGCTTAGTGATGCTAAGTAGTGGGGCAATGACAGAGGCAGCAGATGGGAACATGGTGTCTTTAGCGTCCTGTAGATCCGAGTATTTGAGTCCTGGCTCCACCAGTGGCTACTCGTTCCTCTTTGAGCAAGTTAGTTGGCCTCTCTCTACGGCAATATCCCAGTCTGCGAAATGGGAGTGACCAGAGTAGAGAGTTTGCTGCTTGGTAGCCACAAACAAATGGTAAATGTTATGATTTTGTCACTTCAGCCAAGGTCCCACGTCTTGCAAGGGGCACAGCTGAGATTTGAACCCAGGCCTGCCTGGCTCCAAAGGCAGTGCCTGCCCTCACTGCAGCACACTCCTGGACATCCAGCCAGCAGCCACCAGGGATACGTGTTAAATGAACACGAATAAGTCATTCAACTCACAGATTCTCAGGGCCCCAAGAGGTTCAGTGTCAAAAGGGAGTCAGGTTCAGAGATGTAGAGATGTAGATGAAGAAAGAAAAGTTCAAATCTTGTGTCTCACAAAAAAAAGTATCACAAGGGAAAGGGTTTGTTTTTTCAGCTTTATTGAATTGTTAAGATATTCAGTTGACAGAATTGTAGGATATTTAAACTGTTCAATGTGATCTGACATACCCTGTGAAAAGATTCCTGCCGTTGAATTAATGAACATCCATGATCTCAAAGATTTACCTTTTGTCTGTGTGCAAGAGACAGGACTCTTAGATTCTGCTGTCTTAGCTGATTGCAATTAATTATACAACACAGTGTTATTAACTACAGTCACCACATTATACATTAGATCCTCAGACCTTACCTTATAGCTGAAAGTCTGTGTCCTTTACCAACCACATCCTATTTCTCCCACTCCACAGGCCCTGGCAACCTCTTTTCTCTCCTTCTTTTCTTTCTTTCTTTTCTTTCTTTCTTTTCTTTCTTTCTTTCTTTCTTTCTTTCTTTCTTTCTTTCTTTCTTTCTTTCTCTTCCTTCCTTCCTTCCTTCCTTCCTTCCTTCCTTCCTTCCTTCCTTCCTTTTGGCAGCCACTTTTCTAGTCTCTATGGATCCAACTTTTTCTTTTCTTTTCTTTTCTTTTCTTTTCTTTTCTTTTCTTTTCTTTTCTTTTCTTTTCTTTTCTTTCCTTTTCTTTCTCTGTCTGGTGTATTTCATTTAGCATAATGCCCTCCAATTTCATCCATGTTGTCACAAATGGCACGATTTTGGAAAGGGTTTATTTATTTTTTAATGTTTATTTTTTTTTTTGAGAGAGAGAGAGAGCACATACAGGAGAGGGGCAGAAGGAGAGGGGGGCAGAGGATCTGAAGGAGGCTCTGTGCTGACAGCAGAGAGCCCAATGCGGGGCTTGAACTCACAGACCGTGAGACCAAGACCTGAGCCGATGTCAGATGCTTCACCCACTGAGACACCCAGGCGCCCAGAGAAGAGTTTACTTTTGATGTACAGCAAAACCTCTTTGAAATCTTCTAACTCTTAGACATTTTTGTTTTTTACAATCCAGGCACCGGCTCCTCTCACTCCAAATCTCTCTCCTTTCCCCTTCTGTTCCTGACACCACTCTTCTGCTTCCTGTTCCTTCTCCATCTAAACCCTGTGGAATCCACAGGCCACTGTCCCATCTCTGTTTCACAGCCTCTCTCATCCCCTTGATTGGATCATTGAATGTCTGCAGCGCTCTGGTTTTTTGGGCAGGTAGTCGTGACCCTGCCTGGAATAGAGGTTGCCCAAGGCCAACAGGCAGCGCCCTTGAAATGGGAGGTGTCGAATGCAGAGAACGAGCCCGGCAGTGGCTTCTGAGTATTGGAGGAGGAGGTGACCCAGAGGGCTGAGCACCTGGCAGAACAACAATTTCAGGGTTCTGAGGGGTAGAAAATGCACCCAGGTAGTTTCATGAAATATGCTCACCTTCCCACTATTTGTACTTCCGTGGGACCCACTCGATTCTGCCGGCAAGTTCGTTGGATTCTCAGTATTCTCAAGCCCGGCTGCTCCCTGAGGAGTAAGACCTCTGAGCTGTGGATTATCTTTAAAACAACAAACAGAAAGTCTTTCATTTGTTTTGATGATATCATACTTCTCCTCCTTAACCTCCTTAATGCCCAGCCCTGAAGAGGGAGAACATGATTCATTGTAGTTTTCTTTTTTTTTTTTTTTTTAATTATGTGAGTAAACCCAAATGCATTGAAAGTAAAGGTTTTAGAGTCTGACAGACCTGGGGTGACAGCCTGGCTCAGACCCCCGCTGTAGGACCTCAGGCAGATTACTTCATCTCCATGAGCCTCAGTGCCCTCTTCTGAAAAAATAAGGCATCATGACCCTGACTTACACAGTTGGCGTGACAATGAAGTAGCGTTGGGAGCCAAATTCCAGTGCCTTGCTCTTAGCAACCAGTCATTTCAGGAGTCTTCCTGTCTTTATTTCCTCAGCTCTGAGCACAGGCTGGTGCTCAATGGGAGCCTAGAAATGTGAGTCTCATTTCATTTCTTCTATTATTTTCGTGTCAACAACACCCTGTCTTTCCTTTTAAACACTGCCCAAGAATCCTCTCCTCCATGAGGACTAACCGTGCCTGATTTCAGTCATGTGAGTAATCCCCAGGTTCTAGCCAACCAGTATAATTAGTTCCATCCACACTCACTGTTAGGATGCCCCGGTGAGTTGTCGGACTGCCCTACAGAGAGTCAGACATCTCATCCTTTGATTTCAAAATGGCTGAGCTTTCTTTGTAGAATGGGCCCATAGCGATGGGTTCATCCTTGTGTGCCATTCTTGTTCTTGAGTGCCGATGTATTTGATGACTATTTTTGATAGCATATTTGATGATGAAATGTAATCTAATAACTAAGAAATAAATAGCTAAATAAATATTCTAGGTGGGTCCAATGCCATTATGAATGAGAAAAGGCAGAATATGACGTAGCTCTGTATTTGAATAAATATATCACTTATTTCAGAAGTGATACTGAAATATCATTTGGGGATTACTCACATGCCTGAAATCAGGCACGGTTAGTCCTCACGGAGGAGAGGATTCTTGGGCAGTGTTTAAAAGGAAAGACTGGGTGTTGTTGACACGAAGATAATAGAAGAAATGAAATGAGACTCACATTTCTAGGCTCCCATTGAGCACCAGCCCGTGCTCATTCCTGTGCAAAAAATATAACTTATATAACATAGTTTTTCCCTATATAAAAGCTGTCATTTTTACATATTTACCCTCTGTTTGCTTTATTCCAGTTGTTATATATTGGATTTTTATCTGTGTAAGTCTTCATACTTTTAAACTGTATGGAATTGTGTCGTATAGGTAAAACACAGTTTATTTAGTAATTACCCATCTGATGAATGGCTACGTCAGTTACAGTTTTCACTGTTCCAGTATGAAGAATGTCTTCAACAGGCCTCTTCATGCAGTGGTAAGAGGTTTCCTACAGTAGACACTGAGGAGTAAAATTGTGGAGTCATAATGGTGTGCACATTTTAGACTTGAATAGACTCTGCTCATTGTCCTCCAAAATAGCTTTATTTGCACTCGTGCCAGCAACATATGAGAGAACCCATTAAACCACACCCTTTAAACATCGAATATTATCAGACTTTTGACATTCCGATAGGTAAGAAATGATATTTTGTTTTTTAAATTTTGCATGGCTCTACTTCTTAGTAATTTAAAAAAACAATATTTTTAAAGGTTTATTCATTTTTCAGAGACAGAGAGAGACAGAGCGTGAGGGGGGAAGGGGCAGCGAGAGAGGGAGACACAGACTCTGAAGCAGGCTCCAGGCTCTGAGCTGTCAGCACAGAGGCCGACACGGGGCTCGAACTCACAGACTGTGAGATCATGGCCTTGGGTGAAGTTGGATGCTTAACCAACTGAGCCCCCCAGGCGCCCCTCTCAGTAATTTTTAAATAAACTGCTAAGTTTCCAATTAAATTATAGAAGCATAAAGAATTCAGATAGGGCAAGTGTTTTATATCCGCTAATAACAGCCCTGTGCTACACAGTGTAGGCACTCATAGATGCTAGAGGATTGATTGATTGCTTTGGATGACTTTAAAATTTCAAGAATTAAAATAATGCAATTGACTTAAATCCCCTAAGTCTGATTGACCCAGATATACTTCTTATATCTGTTAAGGATATATCACCTCATTTCTAATGTCTACCTAACGGGACAGTTTAGTGCCAGCTACCACCAGCCGAGAAGAGAGCCTGCTAAAGAAGCTGGTTGTACTAAACCAGAAAGTGTTAAGCAGTTAAAAAACAACAACAACCAGGAAGTAAGCTGACACTTCCTTAAAGGGCTAACCGTCCCAAAGGTGAATGAACCAAGGAGTAAAAGAAAACAGGGAGGAAAATTTCACTGGAAGACTGTTTCTCTAATGAAGCATTTCACTACGTAAAAGGGTCTAAAGGGCAGGCCATGAATTCTAGCGTGGGGCCAGGCACCTTGGGAGTGATGTGAGGGTGCAACCCTGGGGTGTTTTCAAGTCCCCGACTGATTAGATCTGCTGACTGTGGAAAGCAGCCAGGCCACAAGCAAGGTGCTTTGCCTGCACACATAAGGAAGTGGGGTAGGAATAAAAGATCAAAGTAAGCCTACCCATTCAAACAGAAACGGGGCCATGATGGGCAGGGCCTTGGCCAAGGATTGTACCAGACACCGGAGGGGCCTCCTGGGACTCCACCCTACTCCTAGGACTTTCTTTCCCGCCATCAGTTGGTCACCCTAGGAGAGTGTTCCATGGCAAGGGCACCACTTTTCAGGTTGGCTGGGGTTGCTCAGGTAAACAGTTCCCTGGACAGGCAGTTTCAGCCTGACTAAGAAGGTGGGATCCGGACTGGGCCGCATGGGAGAGGAAGAGGAAGTTAGACACGTGGATGGATATGATGCATCGTCTTCTAAATGTTTGCTTGTCTTGCCCTCCATCTGCCACGGATAATTTTGTCAACACCAGTTCAGATTCTCGTCTTCCCTTCTCCCCCTTCCAGTGGAAATTCAGCCTTTACCATCCATCTCCCGTTATCCTCTCTGGCGAGGAACTGGAGGACCTGGTACAGACTGACAGAGGCAGGAAGAGAGGGAAGGTGGGTGGAGGGAAGATGGAGCTGAGAGACGGCAGTCCTACTACGCTGTTAACCTCCGGTGTAACCTGGCCTCTGGCAGAGTGCCTGGCACTTAGTAGGCACGGAACAAATGTTTTTCAAATGACTGGCTTATTCAAAGTCACAGGATAAAGGAACAAACAAGTGATCTATGATGAGGAAGAAGCGGATGGAGGAGGGGATCAAAGGGAGAGAAGGGAAGGTTAGACTGACGGATTCTGACAGTACCAGCAGAGAAGGAAAGTGAGATTTTGAGCTTTCCTTTTGGCTGCCTCCTAGTGCGTTAGCTTGTTTGTCGTCTTTGGGCGTCTCTTTGGGGAGAGAATTCAGGCCTGAATTCACCAAGGACAGACGGGCTCCCCTTGCTTCTTCTCAGGATCCTTTCAGTTCCAGCTGATGCTCTCAGCAGGCGTCCTTCTTGCATGCTGCTGGGACTGGGGAAAGCCGTTTCCACCATCAATCCCCATGGCCAAGGGCAGATGTGACAGGCTGGCAGCCCATCTCAGGGAACAGGAGCCGTCCGACACCCTCCTAGTCAGGACCCGTGGCCTTTGGCAACTGTCAGGCTAGTACTGCCGTTATCCCTGTAGACTGCAAGTTTACCGTCAGGCTCTCCCTGGCCACTGCTGCTCACATCCAAATGTGCTTCTTTATTTTCTTTAGTCAATATAACGTCCCCAAATGTGCTGCTCACAGTTTCTCAAGTTACAGCTTTATCGAGCTAAAATGCACATATTATACAACTGACCTATTTAAAACGTACAGTTAAATGGTTTTGAGTCTATTCTCAGAGTTGTGCACAATTTTAGAACATTTTCATCACCTGAAAAAGAAACCCTTTGTCTGTTAATAGTCACTCCTCATTTCCCCCCAACAACCCCAGCCCCAGGCAAGCACTCATCTATTTTTCCCTAGAGATTTACCTATTTGTGGACATTCATATAAATGGAGTAGGACACTGTGTGACCTATGACTGGCTTCTTTCACTTAGCGTAATGTTTTCAAGGTTTATCAGTGTTGTAGCATTTACTAGTATTTCCTTTTGTTTATTGACAAATAATATTCCATTGTGTGTCTATACCATACTTTATTCTTCCATCTGTCGTTGTTGGATATTTGGGGTGTTTCTACCTTGGGGCTACTATGAATAATGCTGCTTTGAATACTCTTCTACAAGTCTTTGTGTAAATGTGGGTTCTCATTTCTCTTGGGTATATACCTAGGAGTGGAATTTCTGGATCATATGTCTGGCCTTTGGAGGAGCTACCAGACTGATTTCTAAAGTGGCTGCACTCTTTTACCAGCAGTGTTTAAAGGTTCCAAATACTCCACATCTTCGCCGACACTTGTTATTATCTGCCTTTTTCTTTTTCTTTTCTTCTTTTTATCTGCCTTTTTCTGTGATAGCCATTCCAGTGGGCATGAGGGGGTAGCTCATGGTTTTGATTTGTATTTCCCTGATAGCTGGCAATGTTGAACATCTTTTCACGTGCTTATTGGCCATTTGCATATCTTTTTTGGAGAAATATCTATTCACATCCTTTACATGTGTTTTTATTTGGTTATTTGTCCCTTATCAGATATAAATTCGCAAAACTTTCCTCCGGTTTTGTGAACTGTCTTTTCGCTTTCTTTATGATGCCCTTTGAAGCACAGATGTTTTAAATTTTATGACGTCCAATTTATCTTTTTTTTTTTTGTTGTTATTGTTGCTTGTGCTTCTGGGATCATTTTTAAGAGGCCGTTGCTTAATCCAAAGTCATGAAGATTTATGCCTATGTTTTCTTTTAAGAGTTTTATAATTTTAGCAATTACATTTAGATTTTTTATTCATTTTGGGATAACTTTTGTACATGGTATGAGGTAGGTGTCCAATTTCATTCTTTCAAATGTAGATATCCAGATGTCACCACACACTAGTTGATAAAACTGTTTCCCCATTAAATAGTCTTGACAGCCTTGTTCAAAATCAGTTGACAATAAATGTAACAGTCGCTCATCATTTTAAAGGATTTCCTTGTATTGGCCTTACAAAAAGCCACATGTCAATGTCTTACATGCAGCGTGTACCCAAAAATTACTCATCAGATTGAAGAAATGACAAACACCTCTCCATTTTGGTTCATTTCGAAGAATAAGGAGACAAATTCTGAGTGGCTGGATAGTTGCAGTTTATTTAATACATACCTCCGTTCAGACAAAATTATCATCAGCCATGCGTTCACGGCCTGAGCCCAGGCAGTGTTTGATGAGCCAGAATTTCATCTGATGTGACTTTAGGAGATTCTTCCCAAATAGACTAGGAGTGTCTTGCTTTGGTTTTTAGTCATCGAGGAGATGACTCGCAGGTGATTCCAATGACTTTGGACCCTGTGATCACCTTCACCAAAGAAAGCCAGGTGCTTGGGTTAAAGAGGAGTTGCCCCTTGTCCTGTTCTCCGCATGGCTTCCAGCTATCATTTTAATTTCTATGTGCCACCTCCCTCCCAGATTCACTTCTCAAATAGCATGAAACTGGCAGGAAGTCATTGGTTGGAATTTGTCAGCAAGCTTTGGACACAGCTGTTTCCCATCTTTTGGCAAAATTGGTGATTTGGCTTGTCTTCTGGATGGAATGAAAATTTTGTGAAGGATGTGAAAAAAAAGACATACCCTAGGGGCACACAGATGTCCCTCAGTTTACTACTGTAGAGCTCACAGGGGAAATATAGATGGGCATTTTGCTTGTAACCCTCAAGACTGGCATGAGCATCAATCTCCACGTCAGGAGGCTAAAAGTGCAGTCTTAGAACTCCAGGTCTCAGCATCACTGGCAATGGGCAGAGTGGAGGGAACTTGTTAAAATGCATATGCCTGGGTCCCTGCTGAATCAGAACTTCTGGAGGTTAGACGTAGGGATCTGCATTTTAACAGACGCCTCGGGTGGGTCTCATGCCCACTAAAATTTGAGAACTGCTTACTTGGGGGGTTTTCTTTGAAGGATATGTGAATACTTGCTCAGATCACAAGCTTTGGAAATATACAGAACCTGTGTTAAGCTTCAGTTTCCTTTGCCGTAAAATAAGAGTCACTCTCCCATCTTTCAGGCTTGAGAGGGCTGGCATGGAGTAGGGCAGCTCAGGGTCTACTACAGTAGCAGCTTTCACAACAATGTCCCCCTGCTTGGGACACTTGGCACCCAGTAGGGTTGCCAGATAAAATTCAGGACACCCAATTAAACTTGAATTTCAGAAAAACAACAGTAATTTTTTTTTTTAGTATAAGTGCGGCAGCAATGCTGAGGCCAGTTTCCAGGGTATAGGGCTTGGTAGGACAAGCTCCATGGAGAGATGTGGGACATTGTGCCTGGATAGATAGCCTCTGGGCCTCAACCTCCAACCCTCCCGGAAAGTCTGAGAGCCTCTCAGATCATTTACATGAATCACTTTCCTACTTTAATTCACTGGAGTCCATTTCTGTTGCTTGTAGCTGAGAACCCCGACTGAGGCAGCATCTGTAACTTCCTACTCAACAACTTGCCATCTGTCCTCTGTTCCCACCACTCTTAGCCTTCCCTGAAGTCATCAAGAACCTCCTGCTGGCACAGTCTCTCTGGCTTTTTTTGGTTCTGTACCTTTTCCTGGTGGAGGAGTGTAATAAAGGACACAGTGCACCCACGGCTACCCTACGTAGGGGATCTAGGGGAACAAACACCCGACCTCAGTGTGTTGCTGCAGACCCCCTCCACTCAGTAGCTAGCGGTGCCCATTGGCAAACCCCACTAGAAGCCAGTGGACAAGGGAGCCTGTTGATGTGGTTCATTCAGGACCGTGTCCTGGGACATGGAACAGGGCGGGGAGGAGGGGAGAGTGAGGGTGGAAGGGCAGAAGGAATGTATCCAGCATGCAGGGCATGTCCACTGTCCTAGGTTCTCTAGAAGCAGAGCCTGAGATGGGAATTTTATGCAAGTGACTCCTGGAGACACTGCTCAAAGGAGAACCGTGTGAGGGAGAGAGCAAGAGAAGAAGGATGGGCCAGGGGAAGGAGCTGGGCAGAGATGTGGTTTCAGGATTAGTCTAGTCTCAACCTGATCCAATGGGTTGCTTTGGAGCAAAGGGACAGAAATTGTCCAGCTCAGAGGCAAGGGGGCTGGACTGTTGTACCCACACACACACTGACGAACACTTTTAGTTGATTATTGGCCGTGGAATTTACCTGATATAACTGGCCAGGCCTCTCCTGGTAAGGGGGCTTGGTCAAGCGGGCTTGGTCCTTCGGTCAAGGACAAGCCTTAGGAGAAGAGGGCAGCCATGAGCCATTAGCCACCAACATCCACCACAGCTAGGGGTTGGATGCAGGGACCGGGTGGGTGGACCTGGGTGGGCACCAATAGCATCTGCCAGAAGGATATGTATCACCTTGTTAACAGGGGATATAGCTCTGGGTGATGGGGTAAAAATCATTCTTCCTTTGTGCTTTTCTGTAGTTCACAAATTTTCCAACATTGATTCTGTTATTTTTGGAACTAGAAAATACACGTTAAATTAAGTTCATGCAGCAAAATCACCCGGTTTATTGCAGGCAAAAGTAACAGTAAATGGCCCCATATTCCTGCAGTGACATCTTGACCACACCAGGCAGATGATCCCTGCTCACTATTAGCAATGCAGTCCTAAAGCCTCGCCTTGTTTTTCTACTTGTCATCAGAGCTTCTCTGCTTAGTTACCAGGCTCAGTGGGCCAGTCCTTTAGCACTTAACAGGTACCAATTGTATGGCTCATAATCAAGTATGTAATTAATGTGGCTAACGGAGAGGGGCACCAGGAGGAGACAAGACAGCTAGGGTTGGACCATGAATAATAATAAGTACAATGTATGTGCCGAACATGTGGGAACCTTTGTATATGTTATCTTATTTCATCCTTACAACAGCCTATGAAGTAGGAATTGTTATTCCTATTTAATCAATGAGGAAGTCCTTGGATTGGGTATTGAGAAACCGGAGTTCTAATTTTTGATCCGCCATCAATAAAAACTGCAAACACTGGACCAAATGAATGGTTTTCGAGCCTCTGCTGAGATGCCCAGGGAGTGGGGGAGCTGCTGAGAGGGAAGGAGTGGCCGTTTGTATCTCAGCCATAGCAGCTCTGCCTTGATCTTTAAGTATTGGCAGGACCGGCTTCAGGGTCTGCCGAGCTCAGAAGGGATTCTGTGCTTAGGATTTAATGCTCTTCAGTGTTCTGGAAATTTGTAATAATTTTATCTTTTATTCTGTGGTTTGTAAGTGAAATCCTATAGAACAGTGGAGCTCCTGCCAGGGGCTTGGAGCTCTGACTCATGCTTGGGTCCACTTCCTGTCACCTATCTGCCTCCCTGGGATGTGTTCTCCACCACCTGCTCTTGGCCCCTGGTGCCTCCTTTTTCTGCCTTAACCTCCTCCTCCTGGGTTAGCAACTGGGTTGCATTGTCGGGGGGAGAAGGAAGGGAGCCATGTTCCAGGGCCTCTAAGTCCCACAGGGGCCTGACCAGGCATATGGGGTCAGAAACATGTCCTGAAGGTGTTAGATAAGAGGGTGGCCATCCCCACACAGGCTGGAAGCACCATACTGCATTCAATGGATGCTCTTATGTACCCTCAACCCAGATACCAGGTCATGAACAACATAGAAAATGGTAACGTTTTTAAAAATTTTTTTAAGTTTACTTATTTTTGAGAGAGAGAAACAGAGAGAGAGAGAGAGAGACAGAGACAGAACATGAGCAGGGGTATGGCAGAAAGAGGGAGACACAGAATCCGAAGCAGGCTTCAGGCTCTGAGCTGTCAGCACAGAGCCCGATGCTGGGCTCGAGCCCACAGACCATGAGATCATGACCTGAGTCGAAGTCGGATGCTTGACTGAGCCACCCAGGCCCCTCGAAAATGGTAACATTTGTATATCCCACTGTCGTAAACAGTCAAGGTAGTACCGGCTAGCCTTGAGTCCCACTCAGGAGCCTCAAGAGCTGAAGGCAGTTCCACCCTAGACTTAGGTAGATGGGTCTCTGCCTTGGTCTTGTGTTCCCTTTTCTGCCCCATCCCACTAGGCCCCACTCTTTCCTAGATAACAGGGTAAGTTATCCAGGGGCCAAGGGAACATACCTGCCAAAGCCCGCAGCCCTTCTTCAGCATCCGTTGCTTTCCCCCCCTCCCCCTTCCAACATTTATTTATTTTTGGGACAGAGAGAGACAGAGCACGAATGGGGGAGGGGCAGAGAGAGAGGGAGACACAGAATCGGAAACAGGCTCCAGGCTCCGAGCCATCAGCCCAGAGCCTGACGCGGGGCTCGAACTCATGGACCGCGAGATCGTGACCTGGCTGAAGTCGGACGCTTAACCGACTGCGCCACCCAGGCGCCCCCCCCTTCCAATACAAACAAATGTGTGGTCTCACTGTGCGTGACTAATACATAGCTCACACCACTTGGGACTCACCGTGTGAATCTGACAGCCCTAGAACTGGTCCATCCGCCATTAAGTCAGAGAAGTTCAGTCACACGAGTTCACCGTCAGATGTTCCCAGCAACAGAAATTTCTAAATGCTTGCATTCAGTTTATATACTTAAGGCACAGCAGACCAGTAACAACAGTTTGGTCCCTGGATCACACAGAGAAGCTCTGTTCTAGATTATTCTATGGGTGCTGAGACTCTGGGATTACCAGCCCAAATCACACCAAGCCTGCTTCCAGGTTTTCATGGGCCTCTTCTCCTGATTCATTCACTCCCCTGGGCCAAGGGGCAGCTATTCACAGAGAGCAGTAGAGATGGAGATTGAATACGTGTGCTGGGGTGTCCATACGCATGCGTCTGAGGCCCTTTTGGTATAGGATGGAAGGGGGTATGGAAAGAGAAGGGGAATAGGCTGCCAGCTGATGGAGGAAGGGGCCACAAGGATTTGGGGCAAGAATCCATTTCTCTGCACATCTGGAACACATCCACAGGGCCCCCTCGTTCTACAGCCTGCCAGTCAGGAAACTCTAGCAACCATTTTCTATTGTGACTTTCAATGTTTCGAATTCTGATTTCTATCCCATGGCCACAGCCGAGGGCCTCTTAGGTTTTTGTAGAGCAAGTGGGTGACATGTGGATGTACATATGTGTTCTTTGGATCACTGCTTCCTCAGGTTTGATGGGACTGTGGCCTCATCAGCTCTGCCTAGTCAACCAGCCCTCCCTCTCATTGTGCACCAAATAAACTGTGCTTCTGACGTGTGCTTCTTGGCAAATAATTTCTCAACACTCTAGAAAAGGATTTTTTTTGTTTTTCTTAAGTGTGATTAAAAGCGAACCCAGGTTAACACCCCAAAAGAAAGATAGGCAAATGACTTGACAATTAAAACACACACACACACACACACACACACACACACACACACACACACACACACACAATTAGCCAATAGGCACACAAATAAATATGGTATCTCTACTAAATCAAGAAGTATGGATCCAAGCAATGAGATACTTTACTTTGCCTCTTAAGTTGGCAAAGAGAAAAAAAAAAAAGAATGAAAATATTCAGTGTTTTGTGAGGGTTTGAGTAATATTGCCATTTCATATACTGTTGGCAGAGGGCAGTAGGGTAATTAGAGAAAAATTCATAGAGGTAAATCTGGCAATGCATCACAAAAGACTTTAAAATGTGCAAATCCTTTGAAATCTTGAAGACACCGTTTCATATTTTCTTACATCCACTGGTAGTTGATAGTAAGTCTAATGTTGGGGCGCCTGGGTGGCTCAGTTGGTTTAAGCATCCAACTTTTGATTTCTACTTGGGTCGTAATCTCGCGGTTTGTGGGTTCAAGCCCCACACCAGGCCCCACACTAACAGGCTTTCTCTCCCTCTTTCTCTGCCCCTCCCCTCCCAAAATAAATAAATAAACTCCCCCCCCCCCAAAAAAAGCGTAATGTTAATCTCATTCTTGTTTCGTTTTTTTCATTTTTTTTCCCCCTCTTCTGAAGCTTTTCTCGTTAATAATGGTGTTTGAAGTTTCGCTCAGCTCTGTCTGGGTTGGGTTTTTCTTTGTATTTGTCTTGCAAAATGTTTGGTAGGCTGTTTCAATTTGGAGTTCCGAGCACCTAGTCAAGATTAGATCTTTCTGGCAAGCAGCCCCTATCCTGAAGCTTTCAAGGGGACCTCCAAGAGTTGCTTCATTAGAACAGATGGTGCTCCTATCTCCTGTCACTCACAGAATTCCAAGGGATCTAGGAGCTCTGTGTCATGAACTGGGGCAAAGACCCAATGTTGTGACAAAAGATCCTCCTGTCACCCCTGGCACGCAGGAGATTACCAGGGTTTTAGGAGCTCGATGCCAGGAACTGGGGAAAAAGACCACATATGTATTTCTTATTATATCCTAATATCCCACCTCACGGCCTGCTCCGTCATCGCTGACTGGCCTCTGCTGGTTGCCGCTGGCCTTTCTGTGGCTGTTACAGAACCTCTCCTGGCCTCTTGTCTCCCACCTGGTATCTCTCCCTCGTGCTTCCTGGACCACCTTTTCTCTTTTCAATCAGATACTCTCCATCCATGAATTCCTCGATGTAGCCCTCTTGCTTCTCAGTGAGGCTATTTATTTAAACCTCGCTCTATCATTTCTTGGCATTTGTCACGGAAGGAACACATGCTCAGTCCAACGTCTTGAGATGGAATTAAAGTTAAAAAAAAAAACAAAAACTCTGTATAACCAGTAACTCCACTTGTAGGATTTATACTAAGGAAATAATTAAGAATAAAGCTTTAACCCCAAGGAATTTCAACCACAGTAACATTTATTGTGAAAACAAATAACCAAACTAGAGGGGATTGAATAAATGGTGATACAGGGGCACCTGGCTGGCTCAGTTGGTTGATCGTCCGGACTCTTGATCTTGGGGTCATGAGTTCAAGCCCCATGTTGGGCATAGAGCTTCCTTAAAATAAATAAGTGCATACATACATACATACATGAAAACACATCCACACGATGGCAGACTAAGTGTGTGAAAACTACGATGGCGGAATACTTAATTGCATGGAAGAATGTGATTGATGGATTGTTAAGTAAACGTTTCAGGTTACAAAATTATTTTAAAGACTCGTTTTTGCTAAAACACACACACATATTCTTTCAGAAAAGGGTAGCTCTGCATGGTGGGATTCTGAGGACTTATTTTCTTCTTTGCGGCTTTCTTCCCCCCACACTCTTGGGGCCTGTTTACAGCAGCTGTCACGGGTCATCCTCTGCTTCTCTCCCCAAGGTGTGCTGGAAGATGGGCTGTCCTCCAACGGCGTGCCCCGATCGACAGCCCCAGGTGGAATATCCAACCCGGAGAAGAGGATGAGCTGTGGGACCCAGTGCCCGAATCCCCAGAGCCTCACCTCAGGCCCTCTGACCCAGAAACAGAATGGCCTGCGGACCACGGAGGTAGGTGACAGCCACAGAACCCACTTGGGACCGGAGAAAGGGGAGAAGCTTGCTTCAGGCCTGGGCCACACTGAGATGGTACCCAGGGAAGGAGCAGTGACGGCTCGCCTTGCTAGTGGACATTCTCCATGCCCCCCTGTGTGAATATTGTTGCAAAGAAAATAGCAGGACCCCACTCCACCCTACTCCCTGCCTTGAGGGTTGCTGTGGGTTTTTTTTTGAATCAGGGGAAATGGGCCCTTGCTAGCTGCACTCTCAAGAAAAAAACGTGTGTTTAAATACAGCTTTGCTTGGGATCTCCTCTTCACCACAGCTCTCACAGTGTTGACACTGGGGGCTGTACTGGTTCCTGTAACCAGTCTTAGGCCAGGCAGTTGGCAGGGCTCAGGGTAGACAGGGAAGGAGAGAGAAAACCGGTGTGGTAGGAGGCGAGCCGGACATTTTACCGCACACCCTTTCACCAGGCAGGCAGTGGGAGCGTCCCCAAGGGGGTCTGTCGCTGCAGAATGTGGTGGCGGCATTACCCGCAGACTATTAGTGTCTGACTATGGCATCCCTGAGCCAGCTGGCATCCTTTGGATTCTTCCCTTGCCTCCAGAGCTCTTGTTGGGACGCGCTCCCCCTGCTGGCACTAGCTCCTCCCAGGGGAAAGAATGCCCTTAAAAGGCCCACGGCAGCCTCCGGGGTGGGGGAGCGGGGTGGAGGGAGTGGGTGGGGGGGGGGCTTCTCCTCTTACTCCCTTCCTCCCTCACCCCCTCCTCTCCCCCATGCCCCACCCTCCTCAGAGTCCACTGCTCACCGGATGCTGATTTTCCAAACCCAATCCCACCTCCCCCCTCCACCTCCCCTGTCAAAACGTACTGGTCCTAGCCCTCAGACTGGTGCCACCTGTTTTCTGAGGCTGCAGCCGGTCCTCTGATGATAGAATTCTTGCTCACACGAGTGAGTTACCTCTTTAACCCTTGGTTAGAAAACCTGTTGCAGATTCAGCTCTGATGCTCATTAACTAAGTGGCCTGGCGGGAACCACTTAATCTCTCAGAGTCTCGGGTTCCTTATCCACACAACAGAAATAATCCCAAAACGAGAGAACAGCGGGGCCCGCCCTTTGTAAACTGAGAAGTGCCATAAGGAAGGCAGCAAGGCTTAGCAGGGGATGGCTAGGCACACAGCACTGCAACCTGGTGGAATGAAACACCAATGGTGGCTCTTGAGACACTGTAGAAAGACACGGGTGGGGGAGGTAGACTTGAGGTTGGCCTTCCTGTGTTCCTGTTTTGCCTACTTGGCCTGTGCATGAGCTGGCCTTCTAATAGCAATTTTTTTTAAGTTTATTTACTTTGAGAGAGAGCAAGAGAGCACACTCAAGTGTGGGAGGGGCTGAGAGAGAGAGAGAGAGAGAGAGAGAGAGAGAGACACAGGATCCCAAGCAGGCTCCACACTGTCAGCACAGAGTCCCATGTGGGGCTTGGATCTCACGAACAGTGAGATCATGACCTGAGCTGAAATCCAGAGTCAGATGCTTAACCAGCTGAGCAACCCAGGCGCCCTGTGAGCTGGCCTGCCAGAGACCTAATAACCAGTGCCTCCCCCAAGGGGAGGCCCCACAGAAGCTCGGTGACTGCTCTGGTGCTGGCCCTGACTTTGGTTCCCTAGCTTCCTCCCAACGCATGTGCCCTCGCCCTTTGAGTCCAGACGGTCGCGGCAGGCGGGAAGCAGCTTTGCCTGGTGTGTGGCGTGATCCACACGCTTGGTTCCTGGCCCCAGAATTCGTCACTTTAAAATTGTGCTCTGCAGTTTGCAAAGTGCTTTTAGGTCTGCTGGTGCATTAAATCCTCCCAAGAGCACTGGAAAGTAAGCATCATCCCCAGTTTACAGAAAAGGAAACAGTTCATTTGACTTAGGACATAAATAGTTCATATACGTGCTGGAGGTGGGTGCCAGGGACTTTAAATTAAAACAGGTGACTATTATAAAGATGGAGCATAGAGATGGCAAAGGACTTTTTTATTGAAGAATAAGGTGTCAGTCAGCTATTGCCACAGTGATGCTGCACACCACAGCATATCAGTGTCCAGGAGCTTCAGACGATAATTTTTTTCCTCTTGCATGCAACTTGAATGGCTAGGCCTCACGTCAGGCTCCAGGCTCCGGGTATAGCTTAATTTGTTCCATGTATATATAATTTTGGGAATCGGCCACAAATGCAGCAGCTCTCTGAGCTATATCTTCTCATGACTATGGGAGGAAACCGAGAGGGCAAAACCAAACTTCTGGAACACTTTTCCTGTCTCTGCTCATTTCACGCCACCTAATCTCCTATTGGCCCAAACAGGTCACATGGACAAGCCCAACATCAATAGGGCAAGGAAGTATGCACTGTCCCTAGGGGAGAGACAGCAAAGGATTAAGGAAAATAATGCTATCTACCACATGTCACATACATCAGAAAAACGCCCAAGTCAGTCATAAGCGCAATGAACTTTTATAAGATGCCACACCCGTGTACCATCATCCATATGAAAACATAGAACATTATCACTACCCCAGAAATCTCCCTTGCACTCCTCACCATGGTGACTGGGATGTGCCAATCACTGTTCACCCCTGCAACCTAACCACTCTTCTGACATCTAGCATTATAGACCAGTTTTGTTTATTTTTTAGACTTTTATAAATGGAATCATACGGTACCTGCTCTTTTGGGTCTGGCTTCTTTTGTTCAACACTATGCTAGTGAGTGTCATCTGTGGTATTGTGAGTTGCAAAGATTTCCTCATTTTCACTGTTATGTCTATTCCATTCTATGAATGTAACCACTGTGCTTGAAGGACATCAGAGTTGTTTCCGGTTTGGCCCTATTGTGAACAATACAGCTACTAACATTCTCATGCATGCCTTTGGGTGGACATTCCTTTCTTTTCAGTATATACCTAGGAGTAGAATTGCTGGCTCATAGGATGGGGATATATTCGACTTTTATCGATACTGACAAATAGTTTTCCAAAGTGGTCATACCATTTTGCATGCTAACCAGCAGCGGTGAATTCCGGTTACGGAACATAAGAATTTAAAGCCGTTACGTTGTGCTTAGTCTTCCTTAGGCCTGTGATAGCAACCTTGCAGGCAGGTATAGGATACTAAGCACTTTGTTATACTATTTCACTTAATCCTCACAATGACTCTAAAATCTTGACACTGTCTCCAGTTTGCAGATGAGAACGGAGACTCTGAGATAGCCAAGGGAAACCGTTTCCACACCACACACACACACACACACACACCGTGGAGCCCACCCTGGGTGTGGAGGGAATGAGGACCTATACACACACCTGACCAGCACAGTTCTGGGGACAGGTGGCACCCATGGCTAAGCCATCCGCGGGGGATTGTTGTCACAATTCAATGAGCAATGGCTATGTTGTAACTACTTCCCAAGTGAGATCAGGGAGCAGACAGCTTCAGTTCTGAGTGTTCGGACAGTTGCTGAAGTGCATCAGTGGTCTCTGTGTCCCGAGACCTCACCAGCCACTGGACATCTTGAGTTCCTCAAAAGCCGGGGCAAAGGTTTTCTATCTGCAATGTGAGTTTACAAGTTTACCTCTGGTTGAAGTTTCTGTCCGCAGAGCTATCTCATACCAACACAGCTCTCAGCTGTGAATCTGCTCAATGATCATCGTTTCTTCCTAAACCCTCCACGGCCTTCGACATACTACCCCTTCTAGCTGGTCTTACTCCGGGCTGAACTTCCTGCATTTTCAGTATCTTGCTCAGGCAGTATCCACTCGCCTCTTCCCTCTTCCTCTATGCTCCCGGCTGCCACAGCGATGACCTATTATCATTTCACAGCATTCCCCTGTATATCATCAGGCCACCTGGCTAATGGTTTTTTGGCGCTTTTTAAAAACTTTCTTTCTCCAGAAGAACCTGTTCATGAAGCGTGCATCTCTATGCACCTGCTTACCGCAGTATCCCCATTCAGATTTACAAAACAAGTTTGAGTGTTAAAAGCAATCCTTGCTAGGCCTGGAAAATGTCCTCCTCAGTTCCTAAAAGCATTCTTTCGATTCATTCATGTAGTGTTCTTCCACTGAGTGCCATCTGTGTGCCAGGTGGTGTTCTGATGCCAAGGGTCCGGGAGTGGAAAGGGCACACGTGCCCTTTGCTCTGAAGCAGTTGCCAGTTCTAATGGGCTGAGGCTGGGGAGTCAGACAATACAGAATAAACGAACAAAGGCTTTATCGATTTGAAATAGTGCTGTTTATTTCAAGCGAATAGAAGGCCACTAGGAGGGGATAGCAACCCCTCTGTTTAACACAGATGCCACCCCACGGTTCAGATTGCTTTCCGAAGGGTGATGGGGACAGCTAGTGGTGCTAATGGCTGTGAGCAACGGCATCTCATGTTCCGGGCCGCTCTCCACTTGTGTCCCAGAAACAAAGCCATAGCTTTCATATTTCCATTCCTTCCAGTCCCTGTCTTGTGCCTGGTGTTAACAGGTGCTAACTTGCAAAAAAGAATGTGACAAAAACGGTCTTTTGCAAATGAGAACAGTCTCCATAGAGAGCTCTTTCTCTTTCTCTATTGCACCTTGACTTCCTCCAGTCCCTTGGGACCTTTTTGACATCTCAGCATCTTAGTAATCATTGCCTGGGTCTCCTTCCCCCAGCTCCTTCCCTGAGCTCAATAAGAACATCAGAGGAAGTTCTTAGCTGCTGTTCTCTCCTGCTAATTAATTGTTCGGGAACTCTGGGCTGCCTCCAAACCTTTGCTCTCGAATCTGCCATTTCCTCAGGCTTAGGATTCTTCTTTTGCTCCCCCAGAACTATCTCCTCAAGTATTTAGCTAAGGTAGAAATGTGTATGTGGATACAGCTCTGAGCAGATGAAGCTTGGGTGTGTGGCTGGCCTCCCAACGAGCCTTCGAGTCTTCAGAAGCTGCGTCGTTGTGAGTTGCTTTATTGTTCTTGGCAAAGTGGCCAGACTGTGCTGAAGAACTTCGCCGGCGTCCGGACTGATTCTCAGCTGAGGAGCTCCCTCCTCGAGCCCTCTCTTTCTGCTCCCCCCGCCCCTACACCCAGTGACTGTTGGCAAAGCTCAGTCCAGTCCAGGGACGATGGGTGAAGCCTCGCAGAAATGGCTGTGGCCAGAGAGGGAAGCCTGACCCAGAAAGGAGGGTGGGACAAGCCCAGAATTCCTCCTGCATGGCAGTAATATGAGATACAGGAGAAGAGTTTGGAAAGCAAACAGGAGTTTCTCTTAGGAAAACAAAAACGTGTCATCCAGAGGAAGGAGGGGACAAGAGAAACATTGAGGGAAACCAGGGAGGGAGAGCTGTGAGAGGGGCACTTTGATGCACATTCTAGTTGAAGCCTGGGTAAAGGAGATAATTTAGCAGTATAGGGATATTGAGGGTGTGTGTGTGTATGTGTAGGTGTGCATGCCCCTGCTTGTGTGTGTCTGTGTCCGTGTGTGTGTGTGTGTGTGTGTGTGTGTGTGTGTAGTGACTTCCACTACCTCTATATATGCATCCATATACTGGCTACTACCTTACATAGATGAAGAATTGCAAGACTAACTGTTCACCTAAGGGTCTGCAGAAGAACTAATTCGATTAGAAGACTCTCAGGGCAGAGACCGCCTTATTCTTTGCCCCCTGAGCCTACTTCAGGGTTATGCACCTAGTATGTGCTTCCTGAGTACCTGTTGATGGAATGAGACTGGCCTAGTACTTCACGAGAATCAGAAAGGTTTCCCACAGCCCCACTCCCACCCAGCCGCCCTCTGGCGCCACCGTCCTGTGATTGATGGCTGTTCTGTGGGATCCTGTGCTTTTTCTCAAGCAGGTTCTGCTGCTTTCCTAGTGTTTGATCTACCTGAGGATCAAGTTGAAGAGCGACACCCCTTTTGGCACTCGCTACCTGTTAGATATAATCCCCTACGATGAGCAGCCTAAGTGAGTACCTTGTGTGGGGCTGTGGTCTGCACAGGATTTGCTGCAGGTCTGGAGAGTTCTGAAGAGTTTTGCCTGAGGGGTGATCTGACCCCTGCCTTTGGAGGCTAGCGTCCTGGCCCTCGGTGGAGTTGCTGAGATCAAATGTTTCCTGATGGGGGCGCCTGGGTGGCTCAGTTGGTTAAGTGTCTGACTTTCGATTTCAGCTCAGGTCATGATCTCACAGTTTGTGAGTTTGAGCCCCACGTTGGGCTCTGTGCTGACAGTGTGGAGCCTGCTTGGGATTCTCTCTCTCACTCTCTCTCTGCCCCTCCCCTGCTTGCATGCATGCTCTCTCTCTCAAAAAATAAATAAATAAACTGTTAAAAAAAAAAGTGTACTGATGACCTCAAATTAATGCCATGAAGCAGCAAATAAAATCCCAGAATTTGGGAACAGCTAGATGTTATTGTCTGTCTCCCTTTAATGGAGCTTCACTGAAAAGAAGAAAAATGTCTTGAGTTGTAGCTGACAAGCCTTGGTCTTGTATCTTTTGGGAAGGAGAAGAGGGAGCTGATATTTTCAGAGTGTCTACAATGGTCCACACACACCGCATATGGCATCATCTTACCCCTCACCCAGGGGGAAGCGGCAGCATTTCCCTCTAGGGAAAACAGGCTCAGAAAGGTTAGGTACTTGGCCAGCATGGCACGGGGAAGAGTGATTTGTCTGTGTTGGACCTCAAACCCAGGTCTGTCTGCCTCCAAATCCCATGTTCTTCATTCCCATTACCAAAAACAAAATGGTGGAGAATCCAGAGTAATTTTTAGCAGAGTTGTAGGCGGCTGGATGCGGGACCCAGGACTATCATCTTCAGTTCAACCCACCCCCTGTATTGACATTGGCCTTGGGCAGATCACGTTGGCTTAAGTGACTTCTGCTGCCTCATCAGGAAAGGAAGCACAGTACCATTTCTGGCTGTCTCTCAGGGATGGTGCAAGAAGTAATCAATTGTAAGCATAATGCAAACACTGTAGGAAAGTTCTAGGGCAGGGCAGTACAAACAAGTGCTGTTCCCAGGACATTTTTTCTCTTTCTTTCGGAAGATTTCTTTCCATACGCGTGTTCATCAAGTTATTTGTTGGGTGTCTATTATGTGACAGGCACTAAATTATATTCTGGGGATACCACGGTGAACACAACAGATTGGGTCCCTACCTTCTTGAAGTTTATAATCTGATGAAGATATAGAAAACACATAAGTAAACAAGCAAATATGTAATCCAAGCCGCAGTTAAAGGCCAGGAGGGAAGTAAAGAACCCTGGGAGAGAGAATAGGAAGGCCCTCAGCTCATATATGCTTCGAAAAGCCCTGAAAGTTTCCACAAGAAATCCTTAGCTGTGGTTACCCCTGGTGAAAGCACAAACATGGCCGGAGTGTGGGAGCGATGTTACTTTTCATTGTACCCTTCTCTACTCTTTGAATTTCTTTTACCATAATTATGGATGGCTTTTATAAATAAAAAATACAGTTATACTGGAAAATTGGTGTCTGAAAAATCATAATCTTGGTAAGCCTTGCTTTTCTTCATTGTGTGTGAGGAAATGCGGAAAGGTTTGTGCAGTATCCTGTGCGGTATAGATATTTGTGGAGTCAAAGGAAAGTTGAGAACACCTGTATTCCCATTTGGGGGGAAAGTGAGAAGAAAGGGCTGAGCAGACTCAGCCGCACCCCTGAGTCCAGGCCTCCCGGAACAACCACGCAGCCCCCGCTTTCACGGGGAATGTCATTGTCTTCTAAACCCCTAGGGAAACAGTCCATCTGGGTTTGAGGCTGCCAGGAAGTTATCACAGTCAATCTGGTTACCCTTGAGAAATGGCAGCCAATAAATTACTTTTAATTAAAGAGGCAGTACTAAGAGGACTAAAATCCATGATTCACAGAGTTCTACACCTGCAGAAATTAAAATGAGGCAGAGGGAAGAACAGAAAAGCTGTAAAACTGAGTGAGAATCAAGAGGTGGCCCATTAACAAGAGTCAGTGGTGATAAAACTCACAAAAAAAGAATTTTAGAAGTGGAGGAAGGATTGCATTAGCAGACAGCCACAGAAGAAAAAGGTGCCAAATAGGTTTCTCTCATCACTGAGTTGGGAACCAGAAGGTTTTTTTTTTTTAAGTCAGTAATTGCAATTGGGACATGTTTTCTTTTCCTTTAGTTAAGTAAAGGGAGTGGGATGTTAAATAAAAAGGTTTGGCTGGCTGAGAACCACATCAGAGAGAAAAATATCTATAATACAAAATGTCAGAGGTTCTTTTTTAAATGCTTGTTTATTTTTGAGAGAGACAGAGGCAGAGTGCGAGTAGGTAGGGACAGAGAGAAAGGGAGACACAGAATCCGAAGCAGGCTCCAGGCTCCGAGCTGTCAGCACAGAGGCTGACACAGGGCTCGAACCAACGAACCACGAGGTCATGACCTGAGCCGAAGTCTGATGCTTAACCGTCTGAGCCACCCAGCGCCCCTAAAATGTCAAGAGGTTCTGAGGACCAAAATGGGACAATTGTCCCACGTATCCACATAGCTCTTCTCTTGTAGAAGGGCAAAGTAACTTCTCAGGGCTTCTTCAGAAAATAATCTGGCATTGTAGCCCTCTTTCTCATCGTCTTTCTCCCTCTCCTTCAGGCTTGAAATCTGAGATTTCCAACTTGTAACTAGATTACAGCAACGACCGACCCCCTGAATGTCTGTGCTGCTGTAAAAAGGGTGGACGCCTTTCTGCTGATGCCTCAGACTTGAAAGCTTCTCTTTTATAAAACGCTTCCAAGAGAATGCACTGTTGTTCTAATGTTTAATTACCAGTACAGCGTAATTGTTTGAAAGGGACTTGTTTGTGGCTTCGAACCTGTATCCGTCATTGGAGTAAAGAACTCCAGTGCCTTTTATCCAAATGTATAACCTTGCAGAGGTATACATGTCCTTGTTGTTTGGACACAGGAGTAGCAAGAGCCATAGTTTAGGTAGAATAAGAAGGCTTTCCATTTAAATTTAGTATGTTCGACATCACCGTTTTGCAAATAGAATTAACGTTAGCTGTAACTGGGGTGACTGTTCTGGTTTGCAGCGGCCTGAGCAGGCTCCCAGAATGTAGGACTTTCAGTCAATTTGGGGCAAACCAGGGGAAGTTGGTCACCCTATTAATGCTAAGTGACATGCTTAATTCTCTCAAAAAGCCTCACAGAGTATCAGGCATTATCTCCCCATTTTTCAGGTAAGGGAACTGAGACTCAGAGGTTAAAGCGACATGTCTTGTGACAACTAACTGGTGACAAAGCCTTGCCCTAAGTCCAGGTCTGTCTGGCCCCAAAGCTTGTGCTCTGAACACCACCGCTAGGGCAGGCTTCTCTGGATATACAGATTTAAGAAGTTGCAAAAAGCAGGGGCGCCTGGATGGCTCAGTCGGTTGAACAGCCAACTTGGGCTCAGGACATGATCTCACAGTTTGTGGGTTCGAGCCCTGTGTCGGGGCTTGCTGCTATCAGCACAGAGCCCGTTATCGCAGATCCCACTTTGGATCCTCTGTCCCTTTCTCTCTCTCTGCCCCTCCCCTGCTCTCTCTCAAAAATAAATAAACATTTAAAGGAGAAGAAGAAGGAGAAGGAGAAGGAGAAGAAGAAGAAGAAGAAGAAGAAGAAGAAGAAGAAGAAGAAGAAGAAGAAGAAATTGCCCCATTGAGATTAAAATCATACAGGGGCACCTGGGTGGCTCAGTCCGTTAAGCGTCTGACTTCGGCTCAGGTCATGATCTCGTGGTTTGTGGGTTCGAGCCCTGCATTGGGCTCTGTGCTGACAGTTCAGAGGCTGGAGCCTGCTTCAGATTCTGTGTCTCCCCTTCTCTCTGCCCCTCCCCTGCCCGTGCTCTGTCTCTGTTTCTCAATAATAAATAAACATTAAAACAATTTAAAAAGTCATACATACTCTGTAGCTGTTCTGGGAATGACTATTTTGTAGCCTTGGACTCTCTACTTAACCAGGCTAGGAAATTAAGAATCATCCAACTATTAAATTTTTGCTTATATTTTTAAGCTTAGAGAAGCAGACTGAAATACAGAGCAGAGCATTTTCTGGGTATAATCTTTAATAACCTTCTGTGAAATCTTGCCAGTAACTCTAGAGGAAAGCAGTTGTACCGTTTGGAAGGTTTACATTTCCGTTCTGGAAAGCTCTCTGCCCACCAGTTTGAGAGGAATGCTGCCGTCACCTTGGCTCCTTTCAAATACAGCCTCTGTGTCTCTATTCCATGCCCCAGTCCTCAAAGCTTGTGTGCAATTGCACCCCAAATGGAAATCAGATGGAATCAGCCTCAGGATTGCCACACTTTTCTTTAGGAGAAACCAAATTGGGGGTGGGACTTTATGGGTTCTCTGCTTTTAGCGAGAAATAAACCCATCAAAGTCAGTGCTAGCCCTGGTGCCAGTTCAGGCTTTGGAAGAGCTGAGTTGTAAGACTGAATCCTTAAACAGCATTGACTTCGGGTCGTTAAAGCAAGGGGACATTGACAAATGCAGTATGTTCATTCATTCATTCACCCACTAATTCAGCCAAACCTAAATTGAGAACCTGTTCTGTCTCAGATGGTAATAGGCACTGGGAACATGAAGAGGAAAACAGTAAAATCCTAGCTCGTGAAATCAATGGGTAAGACTCAAATTGCGTATGGTCAATATTATCCCTTAAATACCTCTCAAATCACCCATAAAGTATTCTTAGGTCAAGTTCCCTAGAAGCAGAACCTACGATGAGGATTCTTGTGCAAGCAACTGATTGAAAGAGTACTCTCAGGGTGCCTGAGTGGCTCGGTCGGTTAAGCGTCCCAATTCTTGATTTCAGCTCAGGTCATGATCTCACGTTTCACGAGATTGAGCCCATGTCAGGCTCTGCACTGACAGCACAGAGCCTACTTGGGATTCTCTCTCCCTCTCTGTCTACCCCCCCCACCTCTCTCAAAATAAATAAACATCAAGAAAAAAAAAGAGTACTGTCAGGTGAAGCCCATATGGTAATAAGGGAAGCAGGATGGGGCAGAGGACCCAGTTCAGCAAATATGTGAGCTCTGCTGACTCCGTCAGGGAGCCTGGTCCCACAGGGGACTCTGGAGCATGAAGACATCATAGATTTATATCCCCTTGAGGCAACATGACCAGCCTTTTTTATCCCCAACCATCAGCCATGGGCTTTGGGCTGTCTCCAGGAATTAGTGTGTGACCTCTGTGGCATTTCTGAGCAAGGTGGCTCTGATCAGATGAGATGTCATCTGATCAGACAATTCTCAAAAACTGGGTGCTGCTGTGGGCAGTTAGCAGACAAAACTCACAGCATCTGGGGGTATGGATGCACCAGGCACGTAAAGAGAATCTGGAGGGGGCGTCTCCAGCAGCTACCACGCAGGATGTATGTGACATGGTACAAACTACCTATCATTTGTTAGTAAATTAACCAGGCCAATTTATTTTTCTCCAGTGATGCACTAGTCCACCATTTCTTTGGACGCCCTACAGCTGAAGTAGTTGGCTTGTATTCGGGGGCCATATTGTATTAAAAACACGCATCCGTCTGCATCCACGCCCGGCGGGGAGACTCTCACGCCCTGGGAGATGCTTCCTCAGATCTGAGGCTGACTGTGTTTTCCAGGAAGCAGATGCTGCGATGTCATTATACAGGATGCTCATTGGGAAGTGCCCTGTCAACCCCTGCGGAGGGGAGGGCCGGAAGCAGGAGTGGGCAGAGGAGAAGGTGAGCCAGAGGCAGGCCTAGCAGTAGCCGCAGCCGAGCCCGCCCCACAGGGAGCTCTGGAGCTAAGTGGCTGCTCAGAGCCGGCCTGCTTTGTACCAAAATGGCCAGGCCTTTATACCCCGCATTGGGCCACCCTGGCAAAGGCATGACCCGGGGTGAGGGGGCTTTCTGCAGCTGAGACACCCCAAGGGGACGGCTGGAAGTGATTCACTGACTGCACTCCCAGCTGCTAGGCAGCAGGGCTCCCTGGACTGGGATTGGGCAGCACATATCTCTGTCTACTACGGAGACGACTCAACAGGACCCCTCTCGCGCTCGCTGCAAGCATACAGTTGAGCGGAATGGACACAAAATCACTCCCCACTAAGTTAAAGTTTACTCTTGAGGTGGGGCACATAGGGTACAAGAACCTACAGTTTAGTCAATGTTTTAGTATTTTTTTTTTTAATTTTTTTTTTCAACGTTTATTTATTTTTGGGACAGAGAGAGACAGAGCATGAACGGGGGAGGGGCAGAGAGAGAGGGAGACACAGAATCGGAAACAGGCTCCAGGCTCTGAGCCATCAGCCCAGAGCCTGACGCGGGGCTCGAACTCCCGGACCGCGAGATCGTGACCTGGCTGAAGTCGGATGCTTAACTGACTGCGCCACCCAGGCGCCCCAATGTTTTAGTATTTAATATGAATTCTGGACTTTGATCATTTTATCTTCACTTAGAAGCAAATAATTTATCTTCCTTTTTACTTATACTTACTGAATCTTTTTTGTGTGTGTGTCCGTTTTATTTAGCAATAGGCATTATGTTGAGAACCTTAATTCATGACCTTATTTAATCCTTACAATAATCTTGTGAGGTAGGTACTGTTGTTATCCCCCATTTTACAGGTGAGAAAACTGAGGGTTAGGTTAGAAAAAACTTGCTCAGGGGCGCCAGGAGGGCTCAGTTGGTTAAGCATCTGACTCTTGGTTTCGGCTCAGGTCATGATCTCACGGCTCTGTGGGTTTGAGCCCCACATCAGGCTCTATGCTGACAGTGCGGAACCTGCTTGGGATTCTCTCTCCCTCCCTCTCTCTCTGCCCCTTCCCCACTTGTGCTGTCTCTCTTAAACGTAAATAAATAAACTTAAAAAAAAAAAAGAGAGAGAGAGAAAAGAAAGATTCTATGATGAAAAGGAAATATTTAAAAAAGAAAAAACTCGCACATAGTGAAATTATCTAGTCGGTCTTTAACTACAAGCCCGTCTGGCTCCAAAGCTCAACTCCTTAACTGCTTTACTAAAGCCGGCTGTGAAACCTTTCACACTACCCCTTGATGGACCTTCGCTAATTAATGCATTCATTCAACAGTGTTTTACTGAGCATGCCTGTTGCCAGGCTCTGTGCTAGGTCAACATGAGCGTTTCAACACAGAAAGCTTTGAAAAGGAGGACATGTGCATGTGTTCCTGTGGGTCGTTCTTCTTGCCTGTGTGCGCGCGCGTGTGTGTAGCAATCTCAGGAGATTAATGCAAACCGGGATGTGTTCTACTAACTCAGTTCATGATGTTAACCTTTCTAACAGGCTAAAAGAGACGCTAAGCGAATGTCTGCAAAAGAAGTCACCATTAATGTTACAGACAGTATCCGACAGGCGGACAGAAGTCGAAGAATCTCGAAGAACTGTGTTAACTAGCAGGAGCGTTCGGCTGGCAGCACCGATGGACAATTCTGGTGCCCTCCACCTACTGGAGCCCATCAAGGAGCCTTGAAGAAGCGGGTGGCCCCTGCTGAACGTGAGCGCTGCTGAGTGCCCTGAGGGACCGTCTTACCAGGCAGCGAGCGGCTGCCTGGGCTGCGGGGACGTGCTCGGCGCCCTCCTCACCACAGAGCTGTACTGGCACAGTGCTTGCATGTGGTGATACGCTGCAGTGACCGTGCCTGTCCGCAGCCCCTGCGATGCGGTCTGACGTGGCCGTGGTGAGCGAGAGCCACAGGCGGGTTTGTGACACGGAGAAAAGTGGACGGAGTGCGTTTCCTGGGAGAATGACGCGCACGTGGGCTCTCAGCCCCTCTGGCCGTGGCGGTGTGCACTCTTGAGGGTCAGCCTGTTCCTTCGTTCTGTCTTTCGGAAGGAAGCCCACCGTCGGAAAGCTTACCGTGTTCACTTAACAGTCGTCTTCCGCCCACCTGTAAACCCAGATGTAGGAGAGACCGAGAAACAGGAAAAACCCCTGTGACACCCGTCTCCTGAGCTCAGTCCGAGACAGATTCAGAGATCCAGTGTCACACAAACTAACCCCGCCCGCACTCACAGCATGTTTGGGGAGGTCTCTGTGATGCAGTCACACCTGTCTCTCATCTGCCTTCAGTGTCCCCCCCCCCCCATACAGGTGTCCGTGTCTGCCCACGTACCGCAATATCGTGGTCACCGTGGTCAACACATCCGACCGGGACGGCCCTCAGGGCTCAGCCAGACATTGCATTTCAGAGCGTCCCAGTTCTCTTCGCTTGTGCTCTTGAGTGTCTGTTCTCTCCAGTTGGGTCATTTGCAATTGTTAATCAAAGCGTAGACACTGCTCGCAAGAGGCAGATAATCCAGAACATACTGGCAACACATAGCCTCTCGTACACAGCGCCAGGCCTACGGCTACGTCGTGTGCTGTCCGTGAAGGAATCGCTTTATTTTTTTTTATTTTATTTTTTTTAACGTTTATTTATTTTTGGGACAGAGAGAGAGCATGAACGGGGGAGGGGCAGAGAGACAGGGACACACAGAATCGGAAGCAGGCTCCAGGCTCCCAGCCATCAGCCCAGAGCCCGACGCGGGGCTCAAACCCACGGACCGCGAGATTGTGACCTGAGTTGAAGTCGGACGCTTAACCGACTGAGCCACCCAGGCGCCCAAAGGAATCGCTTTAGAAAGGCAGTGCCGAATTGATGTGCCATCACATTGACCGACGTGCACTGTGTTAGAAATCAGAGGCAGTAAGAAAAATATTTTGATAGATTAAAATTATCTAACCTTTCTTTACACGTGTTAAGGTGGAAGCATCTTCCTCCAAAGTAATGTAGCATAATTTTAAAGGATTGTTAACATGCCTGGACTGGGAAAGGTAGGACTGAAGTTGTACCAAATGATACCAATAAACTCCATGTTTAGCAGAAATGGGCAGCCTGATGGTGTGTGTTTATGTAATACAGTCCAGAGAAATGACATGTAGGTTAACATTTAGAAACTTGGCCTCATTACTTGTTAATTTTGTTATTCCTCAAACACAAGCACGGCCTCCCTCCCTTCCTCCCTCCCTCCCTCCCTATCTCCCTTCCTTCCTTCCTTTTCTCCTTCTCTCCTTCCTCCCTTCCTCCCTCCGTTCCTTCCTTCCTTCCGTCCTCCCTCCCTCCCTCCCTCCCTCCCTCCCTTTGGTAGACTGTATATTTATTCATTAAACATTGAATACCAGCCCTGCACCAGGCACCTTGCAGATGCTAAGAGATTTTGAGTCTGGCCAGTCACCCTTGTATATTCTGAATCTGACAGTGGACTTCATAACTAGGGGACTAACTTAGACCCTAAAGTGTAGGGTATATTGTGAATTCTCACTTTTACATTCAGGGTAGCTTTCTCTCCTAGACCGGATCTGGGTGTTCTAATCACTGCACAAGCCTTTTTACCATACACAAAGCTACAGTTTTCCCAAACCTCTCTCATTTTGATTCTTTGAGAAAGGGCTTTTAAAGAACTTCATGTTCTGAAAATTAAATAATAATAATACAATACAAGCAACATCTGTGGCTCCGATGTCCCCACTGGCATTACTCAGCAGGAGCCCCCAACTGCCAAAGGTTGACAACAATCCTGCAAGTTCAAGGGCTCGTTCTCCTAGGCACATGTGTCGTGTCTCTGTGTGGGGTGTTCCTTCCCCAGCATGCCCCTGTCCGTGGGTCGTGGACTATACCAGTTTCTCTCTACAGCCTTGTTTGTGCTTCATGTAACTGTTGCACCTTGCAGTGGAATGCATTAACTGGAGAGGGTATCTCTGTTTTATATAGAAACAATGTCTCACTTCTGGGGGAGAAAGGAATGAGGGGCATATATGATCTGCGCCTCCCTGGCACAATCTGGATTTCACAAAAAGGTAGTGATCGGAAGTTAAACCGTGTTACTGGAAATTCACCTGCAGTTTTTTCCTGTGTGTATGATACAAGAACTGATTCTCACTATTCTCTTAACATAACACTTTCTATTGCAAAGTTTGTGTCAATAAAGTCATCAATTTCAAACATATAGACAATACAGAGAGTCTTTACTGGAACCTTCAATTTATATTTAGAGCTATTTAGATTTTTTCTTCTTTGATACAAAGGTCATATATATATATGTATATATATATATATGTATATGTATGTATATATATATATGTATATGTATGTATATGTATATATATATATATATACATATATATATATGATCTCTGTGAACCCTTCATAAAGCTTTATGAAGTAGGTAAGGAGAACTCTATTCTCCAGTTTACAGTTCTTAAAGTATTTATAGCCACTTAACTAGTAAGCCATACAGAAAGGATTCAAGGGAGGGAAGTCTGCCTGCAAACCCAGTGGTTTTTCCAACACGTGGGGTGGTGTCTTTCCTGCCAACAAGGTCTGACGTGCCTGGGAGACCGAGCTATTCTGAGGGGAATCATCACTGAGCCTGAGAGGAAGTGAAGCCCCAGTCTGAGAGGGTAGCAGCAGTGACCGAAGAGGGCTGGAGAGGACTTGGGGAATTCGGATCTAACTCGGGCTTCCTTATCCCTCTAGAGAGGGTGACCCTGACCTAGTGTGAGAGAGCACTTTCAGTGAAGGTCAGAAAGAAGAGAGACCTCACGATCGAGAGGAGATTGGAATTGCAGCCATCAGAAGAGCTAAGACCTCAAGGTGAGAGAAGCCACGGCAGCCAAGGGCCTCCCTGATCTGCCCAGGCCCCACGCACTCCTTGGGAGCACAGGCCAAGGACCGTATCTCCTCACCCTTTCCCGCTGCCACCTCCACAGTGCCCCCCCCCCCGGCCACCTGAACACACTCCTGTCTGGATTCCCTGTCCAAGCCCTGTTTATGACCCTCACCACCCCCACTCACCGACTAGCCCAGCCTGCCACAGAAATGTATCGCATCCGTATTTGCTCCCCTAAGCAGGGTTCACAAAACCTCTCCGCTGAACCAAATGGCAGACATGCTTCATTTGTCTGTCATGGTGTAAAAACCCGAGGATTTCACAGAAAAGGCCAGCTCTGGTGGAGACTTGTCGTTGAGAACTCCAATATCCATTCTCCCCTTCTTTCTTAGCTGGCCACATGTCCACTCAGAAGAAAGATTATACTTTCCGGCCTCTTTTGCAGCGAGGAGTAGCTGTATGATTTAGTTCTGGCCAATGAAATGAAATAATAGGCCACGAAGCTTCCGGGGAATCTTATAAAAGAATGGTCAGGTTCTTTCTTTTCTCCTTTTCCTTCCTGCTCCCTGGAATGAGGAGTAATGGCTGGAGCCACAGCAGTCCACTGGGTCATGAGGGAACTTTGGAAATGGAAACCATGCTGAGCGGGGCAGTAAATTAGAAGTTTAGGTCCCTCATGCCACTGAGCCTCCGTGAGTCCAGGACTACACATCCCAGACCTCTTTTTTTGTGAGAGAGAAATACACGTCTACCTCACTTAAGCTACTCTTTCAGGTCAGTACTCCCAGCCGAACCCAATTCTAGCTGATACAGAAACTTTCCATCTTCTTTTGAAAGCTCGGGAGATGTGACGCCCCTGGGCTCTTGTTGCCACTCAGACACAGTTGGCTGGAGCTGATAAGGCCGCATTAGTCGAAGTTATGGGGGTCTCTAGATGGTCATGGCCCCCGCCACTCATTGTGGCTTACACACAGCTTACAGCCTCCAGATTGGTGGTACCTGCCTGAGCCCTTTGGCATTGGCAACCCCTGCGCCAGACTGTGTTCTCCTGTTCCTTTCAGGAGTCGTCAAAATACAGAAGGTCCTTTTCCCCATCCCACCAGTCTGGGAAGCCAGTCTCATGAGAACTTTCTGAGGAGGCAAGTTACAAATGTGACTTCATATTTAAAGTTGTGTATTCACTCACCCTTTGGTTTCCTCCCTATGTATTTATCAAGAAGCTTCGAGATGTCAGAAGTTGTGGTACGGTGAGGAATAAGACAGACCTGGCCCCTGCCCGATGGAGCTGACATTCTAGTAAAGGAAGCAGACAGTAAAAACAAACTAAGAGAAATAAATTATCGCAATAATTGAAGATGGTGATGACTGCTACGAGAACATTAACAGGAGAATGGACTGGAAGGAGGCCAGAATGCAAGCAGGAGACCACTTAAGAGATTCCTGCAGTGGCCCTGGTGGGGAGACGTTAGTGGCAAGGAAAGGGGAGTGATTGTGAAGATGGACAGAAGTTCTATTTTGGAAATGGAAACATAAAGATTTACTGATGGAATGGGTGTAGGAAATGAAGAGAAGAGAGAAATCAGGATGATTCTTAAGTTTCTGGTTTGTTCAACATGGTTCTTGGGTAAGACAGGGTACGAGAGGGTGAGAGAAATGTTACTGTTTGCCCCACCCGGGCTCTCTTTCCCAGTTTCTCATGCAGTGAGCTCCTAAACTATTTCAGCAGTATTTATGTCTCCTTAAATCACTTCAGATTGTGAGGCGCCTGAGTGGCTCAGTCAGTTAAGCATCCAACTCTTGGTTTCGGCTCAGGTCATGATCTCATACTTTCGTGAGTTTGAGCCCCACATCGGGCTCCATGCTGACAGGGCAGAGCCTGCTTGGGATTCTCTGTCTCTCTCTCTGCCCCTCCTCTACTCACACTGTCTCTGTCTCTCTCAAAATAAATAAGCAAATAAACTAAAAAAAAATTTCTTTAGATTGTTCTCCCAAACCATCCCCCAGGGAAGACCGTAAAAACCAATATCAGAAGGAATGTATCCTTAATTCTCTAGGAATAGGGGAACTGGCAGAAGACCCAGACATGATCAGGCAATGGATCACCCAGATTTTTTTTTTTTAACGTTTATTTATTTTTGAGAGATGAGAGAAACCAAGCACAAGCAGGGAAGGGGCAGAGAGAGAGGGAGACACAGAATCTGAAACAGGCTCCAGGCTCTGAGCTGTCAGCACAGAGCCCGACGTGGGGCTCGAACCCACGAACCGCAAGATCATGACCTGAGCCGAAGTCAGTTGCTCAACCGACAGAGCCACCCAGGCGCCCCATCACCCAGATTTTTTAATCCAGCAGAGAGCTATGTCTGGGCACTTCCTGCCAGGCTGAGCTTGGCAGTTTTAGTTTCTTAGCCAGGACTTTTCCAGGTAGAACTCCATTTTATTTAAAAAAAAATTTTTTTTTTTTTTGGTAACGTTTATTAATTTTTGAGAGACAGAGACAGAGCACAAGCAGGGGTGGGGCAGAGAGAGAGGGAGACACAGAATCCAAAGCAGGCTCCAGGCTCTGTGAGCTGTCAGCACAGATCCCAGCGCGGGGCTGGAACTCACAGACTGTGAGATCGTGACCTGGGCCAAAGTCAGAGGCTTGACCGACTGAGCCACGGAGGTGCCCCAAGAACTCCACTTTAAAACAAACAAACAAAAAATGGATGCATAACATTGCCCCTTCTGCTCCGAATAACCTTTTTCGTCACTTTGCTGTGTGCCGGGGAGATAGCCCCAAATTTTTGTTTGCCTTTTTATTTTACTCCATTATCCACAGACGATGTCCTTCTGTTCTGATAGATAAACCAGCCATGGGATGGCCTCTGAATCAAGGGGTGGCAGCCAGACGGCCAGGCAAAACAGAGAACCCGGGCCTCCGGTGCAGGAGACAGCCCTTACCCTGGCGTTTTACAACTGCGTACCCAGGAGCACACGGTGGAGTCTGGAGGGGCTCACTTCCCTTCAGTGGGAAAAACAGCATCTTTGGGAGGGTCCGTTGTGAGGATGAAGTGAGACCACAAATGTAGATAACGTGGCGTCTGTCACATAATGACGATTACAGCCCTGGGCCAGGTAAAACGGCGCTGGGTGCCTCGCACTCTCTCTGATCAGTGAAGCAATCCTGCCGGTGAGCCTTGCAGCCCCGCTTGAAGAGGCAGAGACGTGAAGGCGGGTTGCCACAGCTAGCGGACAGCGGAGCTGGGACGTGAGCCCATGTCTGCCTGTCTGTGGAAACCGCGCCCCGTCCACCGCACCATGAATGTGAGTGTGAATTTCCTCCCCGTCACAATGGATGGCAAGTGACTTCACAGCCCTTTTCAGAGCATCAGTGTCTCGGCGCTTCCAAGCTGTTGGCGCTAACGCCAGGACCGATGATAGCACCCTAGCTGCAAATCTGTGAAATTTCACCTTTGTTTCTTTTAGCTTTCTCTCCCTTTTTTTTTTCAACAGCAACAAAGGCAATGGCCATCTTCTGAATTCTGCTATAATGTTAAAATTCCTTTCAAGGTAATATTAATACATTTGGGGGATCTTTCTAAAATGTATTGCAAACCTAAGTGTTATAGATCTACCATAGTAAGCACTCCTGCTTTGCTCCAGAATAGGAAAATTATGGTCACAGATAGCGGGGTCCTCCAGGAGAAAGGACATGCCATGCAGACAGTAGCACCGGGCCACAGTGGCTGCTCAACCGCTGCTTATGGAAAGCAACGAAGTGGAATAGAGTTTTTTTCTAGTTTAAAAAAATTAGCAGGTGGAACGAATTATTAGGGTTGCTTAGCACGGATGGCTTGCAGTAAGGCTGCACATTGGAGTCACCTGGAGAGCTTTAAAAACTATTTATGCCCAGGTCCGGGCCCTGGAGATTCTGGTTTAATTGGTCTAGGGTGCAACCTGGATGGGAAGAGTTTCCAGGGGTGCCTGGATGGCGCGGTCGATTAAGTGTCTGACTCGTGATCTCAGCTCAGGTCATGATCTCATAGTTTGTGAGTTCAAGCCCCGGATCAGGCTCTGCACTGATGGTGTGGAGCTTGCTTGGGATTCTCTGTCTCCCTCTCTCTCTCTGTCCCTCCCCTGCTTGTGTGGGCGCGCTCTCTCTCTCTCTCTCAAAATAAATAAGTAAACTTAAAAAACATGGCGCTTGGGGCGCCTGGGTGGCGCAGTCGGTTGAGCGTCTGACTTCAGCCAGGTCACGATCTCGCGGTCCGGGAGTTCGAGCCCCGCGTCAGGCTCTGGGCTGATGGCTCGGAGCCTGGAGCCTGTTTCCGATTCTGTGTCTCCCTCTCTCTCTGCCCCTCCCCCGTTCATGCTCTGTCTCTCTCTGTCCCAAAAATAAATAAAGGTTGAAAAAAAAAAAACATTTAAAAAAAAAACATGGCGCTAATAGTATCCCATGGGAGCAGGGGGGTTTTAGTAAGAATGTATCTGTAAAACACTTAACACTGGTGTCCAGCATATGAAGATAAACACAAGGTTGTTAATTACTGTTGCACTGTGATACAACCTTGAAATTCCCAGGACATGGGCAAGGTCTGGCATATAACACTCCGCTCAAGGGGGCACCTGGGCAGCTTCCGACCTAGGCCCAGGCCATGATCTCATGGCTCATCAATTGGAGCCCCACATGGGGCTTTCTGCTGACAGCTTGGAGCCTGGAGCCTGCTTCGGATTCATTCTCATTCTCTCTCTCTCTCTCTCTCTCTCCCTCTCTCTCTCTCTCTCTCTCTCTCTCTCTCCCTCTCTCTCTCTCTCTCCCTGACCCTCTCCTGCTCACACACTCTCTCTCCCTTTCAAAAATAAACACTAAAAGATGTTTTTAATAACAAAAAAATTAAAAATAAAACTCAGATCAAGGGTAAATATACTAGGGAGCCGGGTCCTTATTTTTTAAGGAGGTTGTATCTTCTAATTCACCACAAAAGCACCTTCTTTCAAGATAAGCACTTCTTACTGTAAAGGAGATTTCAAAATGGAGCCTAGCTGCGAGAGTCCCTTTCAAGAGGGCCACGAGGCCACAAGGGGCAGGAGGAATGTATGGACCTCCTCAGCAGAGAAACTGAAATTTTTGCCAGCTGCAAGCGCTCGGCCAGGACCTAACTCCCTCCTCACCATGACACCTGAGTCATTCACATTCCTCGCTCTGAAAAGAACCAACGTGCTCTGACAAGTTTCATTTCCTCATTTGCGTATTAGCCCAACCGATCCTACTTTCTTTCATTTCAATCCTGGTTTCCGTAGGGGACCAAAAAGAGATCTGCCCTCATGACCTCTGTCTTTCTAACTCTGCCCCCTCTTTGTCTTCCTCAGAACTGAAGTCCTATTTCTCCCCGAGGCTGGGTCTCCTGAATTGCAATTCTAACTACCCAGATAAGTGCCCATTTACTTAATTTTTCAGGGAATTCCTTGTTGGTCAACGTTATTCAATACAAAAATATGCCTTGGGCACCCTGGGAAGACGAGAGCCGCCACCCTCAGGAAATCTTCAAGGGAGCACATGCTCCGTTCTGGGCAGAAGCACTGACTCACAATAATGCAGAAGAAGAAAACTTGCTTCCTTGGTTTTTAGGCTATGGAGCCTTGGTGTTTCCCTTTAAAGCTCCATTTGCATGGTTAAATTGGCAAGTTCTAGTTAAATTGGTAACTAGCAAGGGAGACATGATTTTAGGCGTAAAGGAGTCCCTCGTGAGGAGCTGTCTGGCAGCGGGCTGGGATTTTCACAGATTTCTTCTGCACCGATAGATTGTCCGGAACCAGGAGCCAAACGTGCGGTGCCCTTCTCTGGGAAGGGAGAACGCTCAGCTCCAGCGTGTGTGACCAAGTGACTGAGAGTAGGCTCGTTTGGTTCTCCTCGTCTGTTTCTTGCTGGCTGTCAAAACCAGGGAAAAGCCAAGTAACTATGTATATTCCAAAATATCATCTATGTGGACACAGGAAAATAATTTTTTTTAAAGATCCTTCTAAAACAGCTTTATTTGAAATCCCTGAAAGACAAAGAATAGTGACAATTCACTTACTAATTCTTGAGTAAAATCGAGGCTAATTTTTTTAACTTTATTTATTTATTTATTTTTTCAACGTTTATTTATTTTGGGGACAGAGAGAGACAGAGCGTGAACGGGGGAGGGGCAGAGAGAGAGGGAGACACAGAATCGGAAACAGGCTCCAGGCTCCGAGCCATCAGCCCAGAGCCTGACGCGGGGCTCGAACTCACGGACCGCGAGATCGTGACCTGGCTGAAGTCGGACGCTTAACCGACTGCGCCACCCAGGCACCCCATTAACTTTATTTATTTTTTTAAATATAATTTATCGTCAAATTGGTTTCCATACAACACCCAGTGCTCATCCCAATAAGTGCCCTCCTCTCTGCCCGTCACCCACTTTGAGGCTAATTTTTGAGACACAGAAAAGCCTCTGGACAAAGAAGACAGAGTGGAGGAGATTCGGGTAACCCTTCACTTGCTGCTGTAGCCTTGATCACATTTTACAGACTCCAAAGGCCTGGAATTCAGACAGACCCTGGCTTAGCTCCAAGCTGGGCTGCTTGTCAGTGGAAGGTAGGACTGCTCGCGGGATGTGATCACAATATGGCTTTATTTTTGCCTCTAACTGTCTCTTAAACATGTATCCTAAAAGGGAAGGCTTTTCTGGGCATTCTTAGGTAACAGAAGGCCCTACAGTTGCGGAAAGTCCAAACATGGTCTCAATTCAGAAATCAGAGTGGCAAGTCCCAGGAAAGATCATCCCTCCCTCCCTCGCGCAGACCTGCCTCAGGGCAGAAGTCCAGGTTAGCTCCTGTCCCTTATTTGCTCATCTCCTCTCCCCTCCATTCTGGAGTTTGCCAAAGGATGAGGGGAAGGGAATCGAGAGTTCTTATTTCCCGGTTAGAGGCTTGCTTCTGGCCCTCAAGTTCTTCTAATACTTAAAGCTCTTATTATTTGCTTCTTTGGTGTTTTTGTTTTGTTTTACTTTGTTTCTCTGGGGATTTTCTGTGTTCTTATAGACTCCCTTGCTGGGTCTCTCCAGCTGTACCTCCTGGGCTTGGGGGCCATGCTATCATTCCCGCCCTGTCCTGATTGGGGGGGTCCACTCCATACAGTCTCACTGTATGGAAGCCCTTCTCCCGCCAAGCTGTCCTCCCGGGCAGGGGTCCACATGGCTCGGGCCCGGCTCATGCTCTCCTGGGCAGCATCGGCCTGGGCACAGGGTGGGTGGTCAGAGCAGGCCTGTGTAGGGGGGACATTTGAGCCAAGACCGGAGTGACTGGAAGGAGTCAGCTGCACAAAACTGCCATCCGGGCAGACAGGAGTCCGGGCCTAGTGACAAAGGAGTGCGAAGTCTCTGCAGCTGGGGATCGGGAAAGGCCAGTGTGGCTGGACCCGAGGGAGAGAGGGGTGAGGGGCGGGGTGAGATGGGACAGCAAAGCAGAGGCTGGATCCAGAGGGCCTCCTGGGCCGTAGCAAGGAGCGGGGGTTTTATTCTTATAAGGTCCTCTGGCTACTGTTTGGAGAAGTAGATGTATTGGGGATACATTTTAGAGGTTGAGCTCACAGAACTTGCTTTTTGGCCTAGAATCGAGACAGAGGACAAGTAAGGAAATCAAAGATGATTCTTAGGTTTTTGGCTCAAGCAATTGGCTGGCTGGTGGTGTCATTTACTAAGAGAAGCTATGGAAGAAACCTGGGGAGAACACGTTTGGGGAGAAACTCAAGAGTCCTGTTTGAGCCTCGAGGGTGTCTTCAGGCTACTGGAAGGTGAAGGTGCTGAGTAGGCGGTTGGAAATTCAAGGGTGTAGCTTGAGGGTGAGAGGGGATGGTCAGACCTGGAGATACAAAATTTGGAGTCATTGGATCCAATGTGTGGGGGGTTTTTTCATACCACCACACAAGTCTTCGACACGAGTTGGGCATCCCACAAACCAATTCTGACGCTGTCCACCTGAAGAATTCAGGTAAATTCAGTCCCAGAGTTGGGCATCCCACAAACCAATTCTGACGCTATCCACCTGAAGAATTCAGGTAAATTCAGTCCCACAAGACTGCCCCCCCCCACTTCAGATGCTAATCAAGAGTCCAGGTTGTCACCTGTGCTATGTAGACCAGAGGTTCCCGTGACCCAGTCCTTGGGTTCCATTCACTTGCTAGAACAGCTCACAGAACTCAGGGAAACATCTTACTATATTACTGGCTTATTACAAAAGAACAGCAACCAGGAAGATCCAGGTGGAAGAAATACATAGGTCAAGGTTTGGGGAAAGGGCAGAGAGCCCCCATGCCTCTTCAAGTGTGCCACTCTCCCCAAATCTCCACATTTTTACCAACCTGGAAGCTCCCTAAACCTGTCCTTTGGGTTCTTATGGAGGGTTCATTACATAGGCATGATCCGTTAAATGATTGGCCATTGGTGATTGAACTCACTCTCCAGCTCCTCACCCTTCCCAGAGGTAGGGGTGAGGGGTGTGGAGGTGAGACTCCAACCCTCTGATCACGTGGTTGGTTTCTCTGGCAACCAGCCCCCATTTTTAAGCTACCTAAGGACTTTCCAAAAGTCACCTCATGAACATAACAGAAGACACCTTTAGGGCTTGCAGCACTTAAATTCCAAGGGTTTTAGGAGCTTTATACAGAAACCAAATGTATAGTTCATATTATAAATCACAATATCACCTGATATTTAAATTCATGGGACTGAATGAACTCCCGTCAGGGAAAATGTAAAAAGGGAAGCCCTTCCTCTCGTTTTACGGATGAGAAAACTCTGCTCAGAAAAGCTGTGTTCCAGGTTTTCACAACCAATCAGTAATAGAATCGGGATTAGGATCTAAGTCTAATTTCCGGATAGGGTGATACTGAAGGATTCTGGGATGTGAGACTCTCCCTGATAAAACCATGGAAGTCCCAGGCAACCCAGGACAGCTTGATCACCCTATTCCTAGACCAATGATCTTCTGGCCATTTTCTCCTTTGGCAACAGCAGTTGAGACAGAAGTGGTTGTGGTCAGTGTCTTTGTTTATGCTTGTCTTCGAAGGATGATTGTTTCCAGTCTGTTCCATTTTTGTTCTATGTCAACGAAATACTACGCTCATTTTGCAGGACTTTTAGCTTTTCCTGAGAGGAAATTACGAGTGGTAATTACCATGTTTTCCTGTTCCTCCTGGAATAATCAGAGCAGGAAAGAGACTCTTTCTGAATGGTACCGCGCGATTAAGCCTCCGGACAATTTGGAAATGTAAGCTGGTGGGAAAGGCATGGGATGAATAAAGTTTCCCAGAGCTCAGCCTCTTCCCCAACTCAGCCACTCCTGACTCTTCCGCTTATGTTTTGGTCACGTCCTTTCTCTCCTATCCTTTGCCTTTATCTTTCCCTTCCTAATGCCACTTCCGAGCTTTGTAAATGTGTCCTCATCAATGTGCCTTGCAGCTCACAGTCAGTGGCCCTCCTATCCACCAAACTGCTCAAAACAGAAACTCTGGAGTCACCTTTGACTCTCCCCTCCCCCTCTGTAAAGGAACCGTGTCTCAAACACTTGGCAACTGTCTCTCCCGCCTGTCTTTTCCACCCATTCCTGCCAGCCACCAACCTCGCCCGAGCCACCATGCCTCTTGGATTTCTGCAGACCTCTCCTTACCTCTCTGCCTCCCAGTTTACCCCTTGAATCCAGACTCCACATCTGCTGACAAAATTCCCTTTCTAAAATGCAAATCTGATCATAGCACTCACTCCCCTCAAGGTCCAGACTCAGTAAGACTGGCTTACTGAATATTTGCTTCAAAATCTGGCTCCGTCTACCATCTTTGGTCAGTTTCTACGTTCAGATTAGCAAAACCTTTTTGCATCTTCTCTGGGAAAATAGGAGACCATCTTATGTTTGAGATCACACTGTGTGGGGCAAGGATTCACTGCAGGAATGTAAAGGAAACGGCAGTCATTTCCTCTCGGCTGGCTTCCCTGGCTTCGGTCCCCCTCCCTCCAGCCCAGCCTACCCTGCTGCACAGCAGATCTTCCGAAGCAATGGCTCCGGTGTGGTGGGAATGTCAAGGGACCTCTGTAGATTTCCTTGCCTGCCACTCGGCAATCTGGGCAAGTCATTTAATCTGTCTGAAACTCACCTGCCTAATCTGTAAAATGAAGACACTCAACCAACCTTAATTACAGTAGTCTTCCCTTATCTGTGGTTTCACTTTCCACCAGTTCAGTTATCCACAGTCAGCTGCGGTCTGGAAGCAGATAATCCTTTAGACAAACCCTCAGAACGTTAGTAGGAGCCTAACGCTAAGTCACAGTGCCTGAGCCATTTGTCATTCCGCCCGTTCCTGCCAGCCACCAACCTCGCCCGAGCCATGAATTCACATGAATTCATCTCATCATGGGGGCATTTTACCATCTCACATCATCACAAGGAGGACGGTGAGTTGTACAGTAAGGTATTCTGAGAGGGAGACCACGTTCATATAACTTTTATTACAGTATATTATTATAGTTATTCTATTTTCTCCTTATTGTTAATTTCTTACCATGCCTAATTTATAAATTAAACATCTCATAGGTACATATGTATAGGAAAAACCCTAGTGTATATAGGGTTCGTACTTTCCACGGTGTCAGGCATCCATTGGGGGTTTGGGAACATATCCCCCAGGGATAAGGGGAAACTACTATAAATCTAAAACTTCTCTGCTCTAAATTTTCAGGACCTCTCATTGCCTGACTCAAGAACCAATTTTCAGAGGCACCTGGGTGGCTCAGTCGGTTGGGGATCCGACTTTGGCTCAGGTCATGATCTGACAGTTTGTGAGTTTGGGCCCACGTTGGACTCTGTGCTGACAGCTCAGAGCCTGGAGCCTGGTTTGCGTTCTGTGTCTCCCTCTCTATCTCTGCCCTTCCCCTACTCTCTCTCTCTCTCTCTCTCAAAAATAGATAAACTTAAAAAAAAAAAAGGAAACAATTTTTCAGTCTGGCTAGCTTTCAAAGCCTTCCTTGTCTTTGCAGCTCTAACCGACTTGCACATATTTTGTGCTTCAAACCAGGCTACTTGCAGCCCTCTGAACGCCCGTCTCACATTCTGCCTTTGGCTCAAACTTCCCCTGGAGCATCTCTCCACTGCGGTTGGAATCTTACTCATCTTCCGAGGTTCACTTCCAGTGATAACTCATTCTTCAATGAAGATTTCTTAATCCGCTTAACCAAATGTAATCACTCTTTCCCCTGAATGCCCCAGCATGCTCTCTCTAGCTTCTGGCACCGCTTTATCCTTGTTATGGATGTTCTTATGCGTGACTATAAAATGATTAGGATACTTCACTTTCTTGTAAGGGCCTCGGCTCCTTAGGAGATACTATGTTGAGCATTCCATATGCTCAGCAAATGTTTATTCGCTTGAAAGCACTCATGGGACGTAGGCATTAGCAAAGTCCATGGCCTAAATGCTTACTGAGGAACTCATGAATTCATTTGTCATCTATCAAGCATTTACTGAGTGCTTTTAAGTCCTGTGGGTATAGAGAGAATTTTAAACAGAGATCCAACTCTGCATGATCTCATAGCCTAATCAGACAGCTAAAATATCATATGATAGACACATAATACGAAATCAGATGATAAATAAACACAAGTATAAAGACTTTGTTATTGCTGACTATTATGTTATTGCTGACTATAATGAAACTCCTTAAAAGATTCTATTTTAGTCTTTGTAAAATCCTAACATTCAGATATATAAACCCGGCCATAGTAGCTTAGAAAAAGGAGCAAAGAATTAGTACTTCCAAATGCCTACTAAGTGCTATGCAGTATATAGACATTCTCTCATTGTCAGAGATATTGCGGGATATTTTTAGCATCTCTGTTTTATAGATGAGGAAACTTATTTTAAGATTTGTTGTACAACTTGGGGAAGGTTGTACAATTAGAAGTTCTTGGGGCGCCTGGGTGGCGCAGTCGGTTAAGCGTCCGACTTCAGCCAGGTCACGATCTCGCGGTCCGTGAGTTCGAGCCCCGCGTCGGGCTCTGGGCTGATGGCTCAGAGCCTGGAGCCTGTTTCTGATTCTGTGTCTCCCTCTCTCTCTGCCCCTCCCCCGTTCATGCTCTGTCTCTCTCTGTCCCAAAAATAAATAAACGTTGAAAAAAAAAAAAAAAAAGATGCAAGAGGGAGAAAACCCCAGACAACATTGGCTGGGGCGCCTGGGTGGCGCAGTCGGTTAAGCGTCCGACTTCAGCCAGGTCACGATCTCGCGCTCCGTGAGTTCGAGCCCCGCGTCAGGCTCTGGGCTGATGGCTCAGAGCCTGGAGCCTGTTTCCGATTCTGTGTCTCCTTCTCTCTCTGCCCCTCCCCCGTTCATGCTCTGTCTCTCTCTGTCCCAAAAATAAATAAACGTTGAAAAAAAAAAAAATTTTTAAAAAAGAAGTTCTTACGCCGGTTTTTAAACCCAGGACTCTCTGATATCAGCTGGCCTGTGCTATTACTTTCTAGGCAAAGATCAGACAGCTGCCCGAAGGCCTGCAAATGGCCAACCGTGGTGCAGGTGTCTGTCCTAGGTACTGGAACTAGCGACACGGAGCTGTGGGAATTTGCCCCTTGGCCGGAAGACCTAGACGGCAGAGGAACGAGGGTTATTTGGCCCGGAGACAATTAGACCTAGAGGAATTATTGTACCAAGAAAGGTAAGCTATTTCAGGTGACAACTCAAGAAAGAATGGTCCTTTTGAGGTCTGAACACAAAGTGCCTCTCTGAAGTCCTGCCTTTGAAAAGGGGCCTCAGAAAGAAGTCAAGGCCTGTTCCTGGTCTACTTTTTTTATCCACTAACCTCAGCTTGCCCCAGACTATTTGAACAAGATAATGCAGGGAAACTCAAAGCACAGGATGAGGCTGTATGGAGTCCCCTTGAGAGGAGCACCATGCTGTGATTGTACAGAATTTAGGAAGAGAAAGAGAAGCTAAACATGCTTGAGATTTAGCAGACAGATTATGAAGTTACCTTTCTGGAAATGTAACGTAATAACCCCCTAAAACAGATGTTTTTACCATAAGATAGAAATAAATGATACGATGTGAAAATGTCTTCACATTTGTGTCCACAAAGCGAGGAGGTAAAGAGCAGACTTTATATTTTCCTGTCTTTGCGGAAAAGGCCTTCAAATTCCATTAAAGGTATGCCTGCCATTGCGAGGAGGGCAAAATTGAGGCAGGACGGGCTCGTCTGAGTTCACGTGGAATTACTCCTTTGGTTTAGAAGGCCTAAGTTGGAAGCCCTGCAGACAAGGGAACCAGGGTGCTTCCAGACTGTTCTCTATTCTTTCAGACGGTCTTTTCTCCTCTCTCTTCCGCCTAGTAATTCCTCTTCTAAGCACTCGTTGCCTGGTGTCTCCGTGCTACGGACGGAGCTCTGACACCTTTGGAAGATCCTGAAAAAGAAAGATGACAGATGAGAAACATCAGGTCTTCCTACCACCGAGGACTCGTGAGGGGCATGATGGATTTTTGGCAACCAGCCTTCAACCCTATGAATGGAAAGTTGGTAGAACTTGTTAGGTCTTGCTTCCGTCTTGGTAAGTCCTAGGTACGAGCTGGGACATCACTTCCATAGCTTTTATGAAGTCTTTCGGAAATATGGGTGTTGAAACACAGGGCTGAAGACGCTTTCTACTTTTCACTGGGAAGCCACGTCTGGCTGGCGGCAGTTTCGGGATGTGTTTGCCCCTGGTGCTTCAGAATCGGTTCGCTGGACCATACTGGGCAGCAGTCAGCAGAAGCAATAGGGCTCCAGGAATTGCGCAAAACGCCTAAAATTTTCTTTTTCTCCTGCCAGGTTCTCCTTTTACCACGGAGGCAAACTGGAGGAAGTAGCCTGAGACTCTGGGCTCATTTTCCTCCCCTGGGTTCAAGTTGGAGAAAACAACGCTAATTACATTTCTAACAGCAGCAAATAAATTTGAAAGTAAAGCTCTTCTGGTATGTCAAAGTAAGTTTTTGTCATACTTAAGGAGCGTGTCACACGCTAGTCATACATAAGATCTGGATCTGTAATAATTCGAGTGGGAGTGGGACCGAGGTGTTGGTATATATGTATATATTTTTTATTTATTTATTCATTTTGAGAGAAACAGAGAGAGAGAGAGAGACAGCATCCCAAGCAGGCTCCGCACCGTCAGTGCGGAGCCCAACGCAGGGCTCGAACTCACGAACCCAAGAGATCATGACCTGAACTGAAATCAAGGATGCTTAACCGACTGAGCCACCCAGGTGCTCCAGTGCGTGGGTCTATCTGAAAAAGCTCCCCAGGTGACACTGGTCTGTATCCCGGGTTGAGAACTGTTCATGAAGGGGAAAGGACACAGGTTGTGGAGTTGGACAGACTTTGGCTCAAACCCTGGGTCTGCATTTACTGGTTGTGTGACTTAATGTGGATTAGTTGGTGATTTTAAGCCTCAATTGTCTCCTTTCTCAAGGAAGATGAAGTAGAGCTTAATGGGCTCACATTAAAGATTAAATGAGATAACTAGCATGCATAATATATGAAGTTACCTGGCACGCGAAGGAATATGTTATAAATATGTATGCCCTTCTTCCCTTTCATATGTAATCATTTGTAACCGATTCAAGTGATAATACTTTACAGAAAAGGGGGCATATCCCATTGACCTTCTGTCGAGAATGGAAGAGAGCACACTGGTAAGGATCCAGGTAGATAAAGGGAGGCTGAGTCCAACCCGATTTCACTCTGCGATGGATAATCACACAAGGGTTACAAATCACAGCTCTCAGAATATTCTGTTGTTGTTGTTTTTCAACTAAATCTTGCAGCACCATACGACAGAATTTATCTTTTTAAATTAAACACCTGACAAACTTTTTCTGAGGTATTTTTAGATATCAAGAATTACTTGGATTTTCTGCCCCACTTAACTCTATTTGCTTGTTCTCCAGTGGCGGCTATCGGTGGGGAGTTCCCAACATTAAAGAGCAAAACAATACTTGAAAACACCCAGTAGAACAAGATAACTGTATTCGGTTATAAATCGGGTGATGTGGAACACAGCCCGGCCAGCTGGTTTTGAATAACCTTGTGGGAACTGTTGGAAGTCAACTGAGCAGAGGGTCAAACGATTTGGTGATTCTGGCTCAGATCTTTTTCCTCTCAACGCCAAAGAGCGGGGAGTCACCTGGCCCAGGGAATGACTCAGTCTCTCAGTTCATTGCTCTCCCTTCTCCTTGTGAGAGGATATGGGTGTCCGTTACTGCGATGAAAACAAAAAAATCACGTGGCCACGAGAGAATCTGGGTCATTCAGTCCAGACTTTGTCTCTCAGCAGAGCAATGCTCAACTCCTAACAAAGAAGTCCCCAATTCATATTTTTCTTAAAAGAGGTGAAGTGTTCTTATAAAAGCTATGTACATACAAGTATATGTTTTATGTCATAGAGCGCAGTCTAAGCGCTTGAACTCAGCAGTTCGGATGTCTATCAAATCCCAGCTCCCCGGTTACTAGCCACGTAGCTTTCATGCTAAGCCTCAGGGGTCTCATCTATGGAATTAGAATCATAGTAGGGCACATCTATATAAGAGATCTGTGAGGATCTCACCAGTGCTGGTGCTGGACCCAAAACAGTCACTCCAAGTGAGCTATTGATACTAAAAATATGGGGAAAATTACGTATTTGGGATTTATGGTCTGCAAAGCACATAAAACAGTGCCTGGTGTGGTGCTGATTAAGCCTCAACCATTATCATCCGTGTCCTCGCCCTCCTTATCACCAGGATTTCTTTACTTGAGATGATACTTAGTTCCAAGGTTGGGTTTTTTTTGGTGATGCGTTTCTTCTGTTCCTTCTAACTGGCCATGAATTTCTGCTAATATGTATGATATTTATCCCAGTATTTCCCAAAGGACTCATAAAAGTGTTACTCAGCTCCCCATGACCATGAGACAATATTGGACTCATGGTAAATATTCACCGTACGTATCTGGTAGTTAGTCTTTCAAAATGTTATTTCTATCTATAATTAGCCATTCTATCCATGGTCTGACAGCGGGACAGAATATTTACAGAATTGAGACTTCTCCCAATCACCCTGTCTACATTCTGTGATACAGAAATTCATTGTACTCAACTAAGCTCTGTTACTGAAATTGCTTCCCAATCAGGGTCTGGCCTGGGAACCCCCTGCAGGTCTCCACTTAGAGATGGAATAGGTCTGACCTCCGAGAGAATCCTGCTAGGTTCCTGCTAGGATGCCAGCTTTCCTCCTGCTTATCCGCTTTCTAGAGCATCTCCTCTCTGCCTGTACTCCAGAGCCTTATAGGAGTGGATTGCGTTACGTCTCATCTTATGCTTCTGCGAAACCCCACTGAGAAAAGGGACGTTTACTGGTCATTGAAGAACACACAATTCTCCTGGAGGTACTCTAAATACTAGTATCATGCTGAACCGAAGGCTATCCATGAAAATTATATTAAAATAATATTTATATTATTACATGTTATATATATGTTATATGGCATATGTATATAGTATATATATGTTAATATTTATATAGTATAACAATATATTAAAATAACTGATGTTTTTTGACCGCTAACCAATACTAGGCACCACGTAAGCACATTCATTATCTCATTCAGTATCTCACTTAATTCTCAAAATACTTCTTTGAGGAAGTTTCTCTTACTAACCCCTATGGCTGACACTGGATTGGCTACTCAGAAGTAGTTTACATCCCTCTTTTTCATGACGAACACTTGATGTGAGGAATGAGGCTCCAGCAGCCATTTTGCAACCATGGGACAGCAAGCACGAAGACAGATGCCTCCATGCTAAGGATGGCAAAGCAGAAAGGCTCTGGACCAGACGACATTCACAAACAGTTTCACAGGCCCTGAATGGCGCATCTGTGGATTTATTAGATCAGAAAAATAAACCCTTAAGTGACTCTGACAGATTTTTTTGTTCCTTGGGGCCAGGGCCTTCCTAATTAACGCACTTCATTTTATGAATGAGGAAACTAAAGCCCAGCGAGTTTGGGTAACTTTTTCAAAGTCATGCAGCTGGTAGGTGTTAGAGACAGGATTTGTACCCAAATCTGCCCAGTAACACACACATGCTATTAACCACAAAAACAGCTGCACGGTCCTCTCATTATTGTATTTCCATCAGTTGATCATGGCTCATTGTTTCCAAACTGTGTGTCACAGAATTCAGAGATTATTCGTAGGGGAACCTCAGAAGAAGACTTCTGTGGTGAAATAACAAACCGCCACATGGATCGATTGATTGATTTAAGCTACAATGCACATCCGCTTCTGAAAAACTCTGCCACAAAGAACCCTGACTGACTGGTTAACTCAGAGGTTCCCAAACTTACTTGAGTATGGGACACATTTCTTTTTCTTTTAAAGTGACAATCCTATGAACTTCCTTCAAAACATTGTTGCCTGGCTCACCAGTCTGGGAGGTCATTCACTGAATTTCAGTTAAGAGTTATTTCCTTAGCTTTGGTTTAAAGCGAAAGAAATGAGTCCCAAACAGCTTGGTACTTTGTGAATATCCTCGAGGATTTTGTCCACTGTATAACCCAGGGCTCCCTGTAAAGACCCAAACAATAAATTTCTTTGGAGAATTTGGTGCCAGGACAATATAAGCCCCTCCTGAGGAAATTGTCTGCTTCCTTTTTTCTAATAATGAGAATTCTGTGACTAAGTGCGTCTTCTCTTTTGCTTTGCTTTCCGGTGGTTCAGAGACAAACGGGAAACAATTGCTGGCTCGGATTCCTGGGTTTTCCGTACTTACGTTTTCTTTGATCTGCTCTTGATTTTCCTTGGTCCTGATTTCTGTGCTTGAGTTTTATTGGTATGACTGCGTATGTTCTTGTGAGTGACATTACATTCTTCGTGGAATGGGGTGGAGTATAAACAAAGTAAGCAAAAATCAAGACTGTCTTGAAAAAATCTAAGTCCCGTGGCCTCCTTGTCAATGTGGTCATGCCTGTGACGCCTGATCAAAGAAGCAAGTGAAGTCATTTAATTGGCTACTATAAAACTTGAAATTATGTCTTATGAGTAGCTAATAAAAGGAGGGAGGTAAATCTTCAAAGGGGACATGTATTCTTAGAAATGAAACGTAAATACCTTTTCTTTTGTTCGACTATATTCTGCTATAAATTGAACTATTCTTGGAACTAATTCTCCTGCTCTAGATTGCTAAGCTAACTCGACATCCATACCACCAAAGTAGGTAACCGAATTAATCTCAACTGTAGGGGAGGAAAACTTTTCCCTTCTTCCCTTCTAGGGCCTAATAATTAAGTTGACATAAGAGAGATTCACGAGAGAAAAGCACATTAAATTCTGTACATTGGGGAGCCTCAAAGATATGAGGCTCAAAAAAGTAACCAAAGCAGGCAGCTTTTATACCTTTTAGACAAAGGAACAACACACTTGTGCAGAATTGACAAACCAATGGGGTTTGGGCTTGGGTAGCACATTAGTGAAGAAGTAACAAGGTTTGTTCGTACAACCCTCTTGGCCTTGAATTCCCTGTCTCTGGCCATAAGGATGCCTCTACCCTCCTGGTATAGGGAGGATAGCTTCACGTGGGACATTTATTTCCTGTTGTCAGGGGTCAAAGGAGGGTCAGTGTCCTTGCACCAGCCATTCCTCAAAGAACTTTAGTTTAAAATTGTCCATGTACCAAAGCGGTATGTTTTAGGGCGGCATGCTGACCTTCCCTTCACAACCTCGCATAAAAAGAAGATCAAGAAGGCAGACACGCCCTGTGATATATAGCTGAGGAAACTTAATTTAGCCAACCGTGGTGGACGGACCATTACTTCCTTGAGAAGGAATAGAATTTGCTATAACTCTCAACCCAGAGGAACGGTAAGTTATTCATGGGGCTGATTGCTTGTACCATTCATTAAAGGGGCCATCTGACAAGCCCCAGATCAACAAGCAAATGTTGATTAAGGGCATACTGTGAAATTCAGTAGGCGATACAAAGAAATACGATACAGGGGCGCCTGGGTGGCTCAGTCGGTTAAGCATCGACTTCGGCTCAGGTCGTGATCTCATGGTTCATGGGTTCGAGCCCCGCATCGGGCTCTGTGCTGTCAGCTCGGAGCCTGGAGGCTGCTTTGTATTCTGTGTCTCCCTCTCTCTCTGCCTTTCGCCCCCTCACACTCTGTCTCTCTCTGTCTCAAAAATAAATAAAAAACATTAATTAAAAAAAATAAAAAATATGATACAGATGTTGGCTCAACCGTTGAGGGTAGACTGCTCAGGTGTTGAGTAGCAGCTGGGAGAGCGAGTTCAGAGTGTGTTATATGCAGCCACTATTTTCAAGCTCCTGTGGAGCTGCTTTCAGACATCATTAAATTTATGGACAACTTTTCATTTCTCCTCATAGCTTCTCTCGGATTTTTAAAAACAACTTTTTTAATGTTTATTTATTCTTGAGACAGAGAGAGACAGACAGAATGTGAGTGGGGGAGGGGCAGAGAGAGAGAGGGAGACACAGAATCCAAAGCAGGCTCCAGGCTCTGAGCTGTCGGCACAGAGCCTGACGTGGGGCTCAAACTCACGAACCACGAGATCATGATCTGAGCCGAAGTCAGATGCTTAACCGACTGAGCCACTCAGGTGCCCGCCTTCTCTTGGATTTTTTAAAGCTCTAAATTCCAGGCTTTAATCTGTGGCATGGTGGCTGGTTGGATAAATTTCATGTGTGAAGATATAATATTTTTAAATATTAATATTTGCTTCTTCCTGTTCTTTCAGACGGCAAGAAGATAGGCCCTTCTTATGGTTTTCAGAAAAGGATTGTTACAACATAAGCTCAAAGAAACAAAAAAGAGTTCAGTTTTAGCCTTTGGGTTTCAGTAGATCTTATAAACACACGACAGAGAAAATGGCTTGAGAAAAAAGGGTTTTCAGGAACACCTTTGTCAACTTTGTTAAAGTTAGACTATGTGAGACAGAAAATGCACAGGCTTAAATATAGAAGTTCATTTCTCTTTCTTGTAAAAGAAGTCTGGTAGTGTAGACCTGACACTGTCATCAGATACTCAGATTCCATCTGTATTTCAGTTTCCCCCTAATACTGGTTTGCAGCCCTGAGATTACTTCCTGGTACAATATGGTTGCCAGAGCTCCAGCCATTGTATCCCATCTGAGACAACAGGAACTAGGGAAAGGCAAAGGGTGTTCCTTGCTGCTGAGTCAGATCACTTAAGAGATCCCACACAACATTCATGCTTGTATTTCATTCACCAGAATTTAGTCACCTGGCTATGCTTAGCGACAAGGGAGCCCAGAAAACATAATCTTTTGTAGGGGGTACGCACTACAAAGAAAATCAGCGCTCTGTTACTGAAGTTTCTGAAGTGACTAAAGTAGAAAGAGAAGTGGAGATAGGGTCACAAATGCAGTTTCTGCCTCAACCCTGAAGAACTTGAGGTGTAAAGTTGATACCATAAATACAAATTGAGCGTAGTCCTTGATTATGCAAGAATATGTTTGCTCACTTGGGATGACATAGCCATCCTTTGGACTGGGCGATGAGGGGAGGAACAGAAAGGAGGTGAGAAGAAAATGAAGGATCCTGAGCAGGGTCCTATGCCCAGAGATTCATGTCTGAACCTTCCAAAGAAAACTCAGATTGGAGGACACAAAAGCAGAGGTTCTGTGCCTTGCTCCCAGGTGAAAACCCAGGAGGTGACAAGCCTCATGGAATTGCCCAGATCTATGTGTTGAGTTATCCATAATAGAAATGGCAGCCTGACACATCTAAGCAGGTAAAGCCGGAGAGGACTATTCTAGATCGCCTATGACCCTCGGATAGCGTGGGAGAACATCTAAATGTTTGCCCTGAAGCCCTTCGGCTCCATTATGAGGGGCTCAAAAGTAGCTGGGAGAGGCCAGCAGGCGCAAAGATACTTTGAGATTGAGATAAGAGGGAGGCAGGGTGACCTTCCTGGAACTACTACCAGAGACCAGATGGAGAACCCAGATGTCCTAGAAATTTCCAGCGGGGATCATGCACATCTCCAGAGATGCCGGCTGGGACACACGCCTCCCCATCCTCCAACACTGAGGCTCTGTGAAAGCTCCCCAAATTTAGCCATAACCCACAGAATGGGGTGGAGAGGGTGGTGAAAATCCTGAACTGACTGAGAAAATTCTGGATCTGAATGGAAAAAACTCTGATTTGACTGGATTTTCTCTAAAATGGCTGCGATTAAGTTATGCTACCAGACAGAGTGGGGGCTCGAGATTCAAATTAAGTTCAGCTCTTGGAAAAAAAAAAATTTTTTTTGTACCACTGAGTGTAGGGCATGTGAAAATGCCTCCGTGGCACAGGCTTCCTCAGTTTGTCATCTCTCGCTCTCAAAAGTCATTCAGCTCCGAACGTTGCCACCTTCCTTCTTCGGCGGTAAATGTAAAGTAGTGACACATGAGCATTTTGCTACTTCGACTGAAGTTATTTTGAGTGAGCAGAATTTCACTGTCACGTTGCTTCAATAACATTGTAGCTCATATCTGTGACTCACACACTCCCCACTCCCCGCCGACAAGCGCCTACACAGGGTCACCTGGGAGGCTCAGTGGGTGGAGTGTCCAACTCTTGGTTTCGGCTCAGGTCATGATCTCACGGTCCCTGAGTTCAAGCCCCGCGTTGGGCTCTGGGCTGACAGGGTAGAGCCTGCTTGGGATTCTCTCTTTCCCTCTCTCTCTCTCTCTCTCTCTGCCCCTCCCCGCTTGCTCTTCCTCTCTCTCTCAAAATAAATAAATAAACTTAAAAACCAAAACAAGCACGTACACAGACGGCCCAAGATGTATTTCCCAAGCTTTTGCCGCATCTGAAGTGACCACCTGGGCCCGTCCTTGTCAGGGCTTTTCAGGTTTTAGCAACGGAAGTGCTGTGCCCCAGGAATCTCTTCAAGGGTTCTGGCAGACCAGGACGGTCGGTCACCGAAGCCCTTCGATCCCGAAGCCCTACCCTCAGAGCTTCTAATTCAGCAGGGGTGGGGGGTGGAAGCCCAAGATTGTGCATTTGCTCACAAGCTCCTGGGGGATTTGATCCTGCAGGTCTGTGGACCATGTTGTACGGGCCTAAGAGACAGGTCAGGTTTTTCCCATAATAGAGCAGTGATGTGGATCCAAATATTTGCTGAATGACACACTTGTGGCAAAAACTTTGACCAAGATCTTTCAGTTTCTCTTCTCTTCTTTTATAGCAATTCCCTCGCCAGGCCTGCTCCTTGGGGCTGCGTTAGCGCTCATTGCTGGGGGCTTAGCCTAGAACCTGTCTCTCCCTCCAGCCCCTCTAGAAGTTCTATAAGCACCTAATTTTTTAAATTTAATTTAATTTTTTATTTTTTTATTTTTATTTTTTAAATTTACATCCAAATTAGTTAGCATATAGCGCAACAATGATTTCAGGAGTGGATTCCTTAGTGCCCCCTTACCCATTTAGCCCATCCCGCCTCCCACACCCCCTCCATAATTGTTTTTATTTTAAATCATTTTCTCCTAAAACCAGCAGAAGAGTGTTCTGTTATCTATGACTGACTCCTGACTGATAAATCATGGAACACAGTTTGAGAAGCGGTAAAGGAAAGGGGAAAGGGATTGGTGTCCATTTCAGGGACGCGGGAAGAAGGAAACGCAGAGATTTCCCGTGAGTGCCAAAGCTTGTCGAGACAAAGCTGCATCTGCACACCTCGGCCATTTACAAGCAAAACACTTACAAAGCCAGCTATAGAAAACCATATCAATACATTCCCAAACAATGACTGCAGTCAGCAAAGAAGTGACATCATCCCTCCTCTCAGTCAGAACAATAAGCCTACTCTAACCCCATAGACAACAAAAGCAAAAATCTGTTTGTCTAACAGATGGCAGTGAACAGGCTTGAAGGTCATGGTGATCCTTCTGTTGTCTAACCAGCCTCTCCCAGTACAGAATCTTACCCTAGCAGATTACAAATCTGAACACAACTGGGCACAGTAAAATTGCCTGAACCCAGGTCCTGCCTTGCTAAGAGGGGTAAGCACAATCTAGAAGAAAGGGGACCCCAAAACCTCAAACCTCTCCCAGGAAGTCAACCTCATAGCCATTCCTTTTGATTTTTTATTTAAGCCTTAGAACTTCACTCATCATGTAAAGTAGAAAGGAAAAAAGAAATGACAGACATACTCTCAACTACAAGGTCACTAATCTGTTGAATCAAGCATGGTGGGGGATAAAGTAAATTATGAAATCTCAGTGTAGACAGTCCTTAACGTGAACTCAAACATGCCATTAAATTCTTGAAATTGGGTTATGTATGTGTAAGGACTCAGCATTAGATATTAACATTAATATTTCGGGGTGCCTGGGTCGCTCAGTCAATTGAGCATCCCACTCTTGATTTCGGCTCAGGTCATGATCCCAAGGTCACGAGATCAAGCCCCACATCAGGCTCCACACTGAGTGTGGAGCCTGCTTAAGATTCTCCCTCTCCCACTCACTCACTCTCTCTTAAAACAAAAAGATTAATATTTCCCCTGATGAAGCAGGACGCTGCCAAGTCTCGGCGAGTTGGTCTACGTGCATTGGTAGCCTGTCCAGCAGCAGTGACATTGACAAACGTAGGGAAGTACTGTACATTTTTTTTCTGTTTTATTTTCCGGCTTTCTTGAGATACAGTCAGTACATAAAGTTGTGTAAATTTAAGGCGTGCAACCTGGTGATTTGATACACGTGTATATTGCAAAGTGATTACCTCAATAAGGTTAGCTAACACCTCCATCACCTCACGCAATTACCGTGTGTGTGTGTGTGTGTGATGAGAACATTGAAGAACTTAAGATCTACTCTTTGAGCAAATTTCAAGCATATACATATACATATACAGTACCGGCCACTATGGTCACCATGCTGTGTGTCAGATCCTGAAAGTACAGCACGTTGCATCAGCCCGATTCTCCGATGCCTTTGCAGGCACCTTACACTGCCATCTTTGACTCATTGTAAAAATCCTTTTCTGACTTGCAAAAGACATTTTGCAACAGACACTTTTGTGTAAACTTGGTTACTATTCAGCGAGGTACCATTCTTACAAGGCAAAAGAATCGACACAGTCCTCTTTTTTACCCTCTCAACATTTGGCTTCTTATGTCAATAGAAGCTTTTTTTTTTTTTTTAAATGTTTATTTATTTTTGGGACAGAGAGAGACAGAGCATGAACAGGGGAGGGGCAGAGAGAGAGGGAGACACAGAATCGGAAACAGGCTCCAGGCTCCGAGCCATCAGCCCAGAGCCTGACGCGGGGCTCGAACTCACGGACCGCGAGATCGTGACCTGGCTGAAGTCGGACGCTTAACCGACTGCGCCACCCAGGCGCCCCAATAGAAGCTTTTTAACCATTGGGCTTTTTAAACGGTATAAAATAGGGGCCCCTGGGTGGCTCAGTTGGTTAAGGGTCCGACGTCAGCTGAGGTCATGATCTCGTGGTCGTGAGCTCCAGGGTGTCCCACATCAGGCTCTGTGTTATCCAAGCCTGCTTCGGATCCTCTGTCCCTCTCTCTCTCTCTGCCCCTCCCCCATGCAGTCTTTCTCTCTCAAAAATAAATATTTAAAAGAAATAAATAGGGGCACCTGTGGCTCAGTCGGTTAAGCATCTGACTTCGGTTCAGGTTATGATCTCACGGTTCATGAGTTCGAGCCCCGTGCCAGGCTCTGTGCTGACAGCTCAGAGCTGGAGCCTGCCTCGGATTCTGTGTCTCCCTCTCTTTCTGCCCCTCCCCATCTCACACTCTGTCTCTCTCTGTCTCTCCAAAATGAATAAACGTTAAAAAAAAAAAAAAATTGAACAACCAGGCAGAAAAACAATAAGGAAATAGAACTGAACAACACAATAAACCAACCGGACCTGACAGACATGAATGAATCTTAAAAATACTGTGCTAAGACAATATTAGCCCCAAAATACACACATTGAATGATCCCATTTATAGAAACTGTTCAGAATGGGCATGTTCATAGAGATAGAACAGTACAGCACGTTGTACTGTTTAAAGTGTATTAGTGCTTTCTAGAAGATGTCAGGAGGAAACTTGACTGTGTCTAGCTGGGAGGGGAGAGGAAAGGTAGATATTCCTGTCTGGGACCCTAGTCTCAGATAATTCTGTGCGCTTAGAAATGACTTTTAACCTAAGTACTTCCCTGTAATTTTCTAAGTGAAACCAACATTAATCACCATTCATGCGTCACTGGAATTTTGCTAAGATTTATGACATATTAAGCCTGAGCTGGTCAAGCTGGGAAGGGCTCCTCATGGGGCCCAAGAGGAGGCATGAGGAATGGGAACGGACAGGAGGAGAGCCAGTGTCTTCCCCCACATTATAGGGCTCCTGTAAGCATCAAAGAATGCTGCGTCTATGCAAGTGCTTTGCATCCATAGTATACCCTCTAAATGAAAGGAATCATTACTGTTCAATGAACCAGAAGAGTAGCTTGCTAAATTATTAGTGTCTGAGTTACTATTGTTTAGTTCTCATGCGTAGGATCGTGCCAAAATTTTCTACGGAAAGTTTTGGTCTTTGAAAGAATGATGCGTCACAAATACAAACTAATGACACGGTCACTAAGAGTCATACATTGTCCTGCTACCTGTGACTAAAGGACACGTCAACAAAATTCTAAAATGCATAATAGAATTTTCTCAGTCCATTGACAGAATCTGAGACAGAACTGAGACAGGGATATAAAAGTATTTTGTTACCTGAAAAAATGCTAAACAAATGCCAGGTATTTTTATCATCTGAGCTAGGTAAGTTTTATTCATCTTGCTTTTTTTTTTTTTTTAAGTCGAAAAATATCAACCAATTTCCAATTGGCTCCTATGACAATATTTATTGGTGCCATCTGCTGGAAGTTCCTGAAAACTTGATGAGGTTAAGGTGAAGCGAACAGTAAACAGCACAGGACATGGTATTTTAAGTACCTGTATCCCTCACGTAATTAAAATTGATATAGGTACAGTTTCTGGCATGCATTTCGTGTATTAAAATCATCTATGTAGAACATGTTGATGCTGAATAAAGGAATATGTTTCAAAAATTGTAATTTTCATTCATTCCACCACTAGATTTTGAGCTCTTGGGGTCTGCCGGCCCTGTAGTAAGAATTAGGGATGCAAGGAGATGTAAGGAGCTGCGCCTGCTTGCAAGCGGTCAGGGTCCTCCATTTAGGGGGGAGATGCCTGATCCGTGAACAACCAAGTGTGACACAATGGGGTAAGCAACGACCCCACGGGGGAAACTGAGAAGGGGACCTTCCCAATCCAGGAAGTGTCGGTCTTTTCTCCCAAATTTTGAAATCGACCATCTTTGCAGGGATGGAGGAGAGAAGGAAGAATTACAGAAGAAAAATCAAACTTGAGAAAGCGAAGCTATCAGGCAAGTAGAGGTAGGAATTAAAAAAAAAAATCTTCCTCCAACCCCGTGAAACAGGTCACGTGGTCCCCGTGAACAATGAGCTCAATTTAAATGAATGTAGCCTTTCGTCAATGAAATGCACCGTGGATTTCAATATAGACAGTCTGCATTCCCCAGACTAATATATTTATCATCAAACCCCAGCGTAACTCGCCCTACAGTGAATTCAGACACAGCATGAACCTTCCTGCTCTCCAGCAGGCTCACCTCAATCCATCCATTAATTCCACAATAACACAACCCCACATTTTACACAGCTGAAAGTTTTGGCCCCCACTTGCAGAACCTTAGGAGGATTTACAGCCTTGAGTAATGAACACCGGCTTTACACCCGTGGTCCTCAAACTTCAGGGTGCATCGCAATCACCTGGAGGGAGGGCTTCTTAAACTACAGAGTTTCTCCTTCAGGAGGTCCTGGGCAAGGCCTGATGATTTGCATGTCTGACAAGTTGCCAGGTGATGCTGCTGCTGCGGCAGGGACAGCTCTTTGGGAACCGCTGCTGTAGACTTTAATAGCATAAATTTGAAAGAAAGAAAGGCAGCCTTTCTGTCCCAGGGAAGCCATCAGCTCAAAGGTCAGCCAAGATGGGTGCTTACAAGTACGTCCAGGAGCTGTGGCGGAAGAAGCAGTCCGTGGGTGTCTTCTTCTCAGGGCGCCCTCCCCCAGCCCTCTGCACTCCATAGCCCCTTCCCCCCCCCCCAGCCCAGCTGATAAAGAGCACAAACCGGGATACAGCAAGGTTATGTCACCTATCGGATTTGTGTGCATGGTGGTGGCTGCAAACTCCCCATTCCTAAGGGTGCAACCAAGGGCAAGCCTGTCCATCACGGTGTCCACCAGCTGAAGTTTGCCGGAAGCCTTCAGTCTGCTGCTGAGGAGTGAGTTGGGTGCCCGTGCGGGGCGCTGAGAACCCTGGAATCTTCTTACTGGGTGGGTGAAGTTTCTACATACAAACTCTTTGAGGTTATCTTCTTTGATCCATTCCATAAAGCATCAGAAGAAATCCTGACACCCAGAGGATCACCAAACTAGTCCACAAGCACAGGGGGATGCCAGGGCTGACACGTGCAGGCTGCAAGAGCCATGCAAAAGCCTTCCATGGGCCTTGGACGGGGCCCCAAGTTCCACCACGTTATTGGTCCTCCTGCGCAGCTTGGAGAAGAGGCAACACTCCCCAGCTCCCCGTTACTGCTAGTGTGAGTAATGTTTGTAAAAGTCTTAGGTAATAAACAATTTAGGTCATGTCTGCTTCTAGGAGTTCTTTAATTTGTCTGTTAAACTAGTTATCTGCAGATTGTCCCATGAATGCCCTATCAAATTATGAAAGTTAAGAGTGCAGTGATGTTTGAAGACTATACGTGACGGTGTTTCTTATTTCTAATAAGATAAACACTTTTGTCTTTCATATTAGAGAGTTTATGTGCTCAGTGTTTAAAATGCTGTTTGATTTAGGGGCTTCTGGGTATCTCATTCGGTTGAGGGACTGACTCTTGATTTCGGTTCAGGTCACGATCTCATGATTTGTGAGCTCGAGGCCCACGTCGGGTGCTAAGAGTGCGGAGCCTGTTTAGGATGCCTCTCCTCTCGCTCTGCCCCTCCCCACTGCCTGTGCACTCTCTTTCTCCCTCTCAATAATAGGTAAATAAATGAATGAACTTTAAAAAATGCTGTTTGATATAATAGGTGTAAAATAAATTCTGTAAAAGTGGAATGTAAAAAAAAAAAAGGCAAAGTATTCATCAGTTTTTATAAGCATTTAAAAATCACTTACAATAATTTATTTGAAAAGTAATGCAGGGCACGTTGAAAAATAGAATTAATATTACTAGAAGAAATCTACATCACTTAAAATCTCAAACCCAGAAATAAACATCATAAACATTTGATATCTTTCCTCCACATCTCTTTTGATATGTATGTGCACATATGTACATGTAATTGAAATAATTTGAGATATACAATTTTGTTTCTGATTTTTTTTCTTCTGGTATTCTATTTTGACCATTTTCCATATTATTTCAAAATTAGCAGGGTGCCTGGGTGGCTCCGTTGGTTAAACATCTGACTCTTGATTTCAGCTCAGGTCATGATCTCACGGTTCACGAGCTCAAGCTCCGTATCGGGCTCTGTGCTGACAATGCAGAACCTACTTGGGATTCTCTGTCTCCTTCTCTGCCCCTCCCCTCCCACCCCCCTTTCTCTTAAAATAATAAACATGTTTTAAAAGTTTAGCTAATCAGGGTACATTACTAATCAGGTTATTTCTGTGAGCAATAGAGATTGAAACCATGAATCCTGTTACTGTTTTGCTGGGCAAAGTGTCCCCTGACCTCTTTATCCCTTCATTTTGAAGGTCCTATCTCATCCTTCTTGTTTTGTCCCTGATCAATAGTCCGTGAGAGGAGCGTGGGTCAGTAGGTAGCCAATGATCAATTGTCTTCCTTTTGTGGAAAGATTCTCTTGAACAAATAATAGGAGAGTTCACATTCTAGGATCTTCCCATCCTCTGTATCCCCAACATCTGTAACCATCAGTGAATAGCACTAACTTTGAATACATCAAGTATGGCAGGTGTAAGTCATCATTGTTGTAGAGTGGCTCGCCTTCTTAATAACTTCTTTTTTTTTTATGTTTATTTATTTTTGACAGAGAGAGAGAGACAGAGCATGAGCGGGGGAGGGGCAGAGAGAGAGGGAGACACAGAATCCGAAGCAGGCTCCAGGCTCTGAGCTGTCAGCACAGAGCCCGATGTGGGGCTGGAACTCACAGACTGCGAGATGGTGACCAGAGCCAAAGATGGACGCTCAACTGACTGAGCCACCCAGGCGCCTCTCTTAATAACTTCTCAATTAGGAATTAGCCTAGTTAATTGTTTTAACATTTCCAAGAAAACTGGTTTCAGGTTGGTAGGTAAAAATTTAGTATGGGAATGAAGTTCAAGGGCAGATGTATAGCTTCAGAAAATGTTTTTTGAAGTTTTTTGAGTTATATAAGTAATGATGCTTATCATAGAAAAAAGAGCTGTATCTTTCTTTTCCCCCAAAATTATTTTGATTGTTTAGGCTCTCACTCTAGTTAATAATCGCTCTGGTTTGGCTGTAGACAATTATCACTCTACTTTTGGTTAAATCCCAATGTTCTTCGTTTCCTTTCCACCATAGCTTAATGGTTAAGAAGTTAGATTCAGAGTCAGAGGCCACTCAGAAACACTCTAGGTATTTCAAATAGGGGATTTAATAGGAGGAATCGTTGAAAAATGATGGAAGGGTGAAGGAGCCAAAGGGGACAGTGAGATAACTGAGAGATTGGTAATTGCAGGCATCTGCTCCCACCCCAAGGCTGGAGGTGGGGGGAGGGGAAGGAGAAAAAGAAAAGAAAAAGCGCTATTGCCAGGCCCATCAGGCATTCATCACTGTCACTGCCGAGGCTTACTGTCACCAGAAGCACTGACACACCATGGGGCTCCACAGCTGCTGTCCCCTATCCAGCAGCTTCTGTGGCCCACAGCACGGGTCTCCCCTATCTCCCACCTCCCTTCGGAGCCTCCCGTTGGCCCTGGGAATCCACTGAAAAGAAATGTAGTTTTCTGGACCTAGAATTCAGGGCCATCCAGCAGAACTTCCTGCAGGGATGAAAATGTCCTCTAATCTGTGCTGTCCAGTACGATAGCCACCAGCCACATGGGGACTATTGAACGCTTGAAACGTGGCTCCTGAAATTTAAATTTTATTTAATATTAGCTTAATTTGAGGTGCCATGTGTAGCTAGTGGTCCCCGTATTGAATAGAGCAATACTGACGGTGGATGATGCACAGTGGGTCATGGAAGGGCTGGATTGGAGCTCAGAGCAACAGGCAAAGAATCAAACAAGGTGAGGCAACCATTCGGCACAATGTCTGACTCATGGTAAGTACCCAACAAATTTTCATTATAATTATCCTCTAAAATAGTTCCAAAACTTTATCATGAAGGGGCGGGGCAAGATGCAGGATGACTATGGAGCCACGGCAGTCCCAACTGTCTCCCAACACTTCTTATGGCTGTAATTCCGTGGATGTGTTTGCGGAACAGTTTTTTTCTCTTCCGTGTTATTCTTTGTCTCTTTGTCTAGTGATTTCAGTCCTTCCGTTCTTCTTATAGTATGGACTGGTTTGTTTTGTTTTTTACTTGACTGACTTAATGATCATAGTATTAAAGCCATTCTATAATGGATAACTGACTTAATTATCATACGCTATAGAAGTGTGCAATTATGCCAGAATAATCACTGCCACAGTGATATGAGTTTTCTTGCTAATTACAGTTTTGTTCCCAGGGGTGATTTTTCTGACACTGCTATGACATACTGTGAGGCTTTATCCATAACACAGTGCATGGTAAGTTTATGTCTGACTGACTTTTCCTTATTATATTCTTTGTGTAAAAAAAAAAAAAAAAAGACCTTTTTTTTTTTTAAGTTTATTTATTTATTTTGAAAGAGAGAGCCCTAGCAGGGGAGGGGCAGAGAGAGAATCCCAAGCAGGTTCCACACTGACAATGCGAAGCCCGATACGGAGCTTGAATTCACGAACTGTGAGATCATAGCCTGAGCCGAAATCAAGAGTCCCTTAACCAAGCGAACCACCCAGGTGCCCCTTCCTTATTATATTCTTAATGACAAGAAAGATTTGTAAGTGTTTGTAAATGTTATATAGGAACTCTGATACATTGTGGGGCTTGATTTATTACAAAATCTATGATTTTGTGCCCAAACTGGCACTGTCTGCCACAATCTCTTCTCTTTTGATGGTTTAAGAGAGCAGACTGGCATCTGGATACTTATTTTTTTTATACAAATTACATAGATATACCTATATATTGTTGGCTGCTTAGAGAACCATATTCCCATTGAAATTGACAGAAATTTCACAAGACCTGACTGTCCTCGCAGCACTGTTGAAGGAGCATCTCGGTTCAAGTCAGCAACAGGCACACCTGGGAGTGGAACATTCTATCATGATGGTAAGAAATATATTTCTTTTCGCTGCTCAACTGCATTGTTAATTATGGTACATTTCCTAGATAACTTACAAGGCAGCCTTCTGAGGAAAGGGTAAACACGAAAGGAAATGTTGAGCCCTAAATGGAACCTAAGCCAATAATAACAAGATTAGCCTACACAAGTTGCTATTGGCACCAGATGATGACTTGAGCACAGGCACATCAGACCTTTCCCGTAAGCCGGCCAAAGTAGTGGATTGCTCTAAACATTTCCTGAGGATATGCTTTTAACACTAGTGGGAGCTCTTTACATTAAGAAAAAAAATCACACGACCCACAGTTGTTCTGCAAATTTCTCTCTCTCCTATTAGATCCAGTCCTCACGCCTGGGAGACTTCTCCTTAAGGGCATCATTTGTTAAGACTTGGATCAAATTTTTTTTTTTTCCAAGAATTCTAAGGCACCATGGGGCACTTGGGTGGCTCAGTTGGTTAAGTATCCGACTTCGGCTCAGGTCGTGATCTCACGGTTCATGAGTTTGAGTCCCACATCAGGCTCTCTGCATCAGGCTCTCTGCTATCCGCGTGGAGCCTGCTTCGGATCTTCTGTCCCCTCTCTTTTCCTCTTCCCCATGGTCATGCTCTCTCTCTCTCTTTCAAAAATAAACATTTAAAAAAAAAAAGAATTCTAAGGCACTAGAACATGGAAGTAAATAATTCGCTACAATCTTCCTTTCTCACTCTGAACAGTTAAGCCAATGACAGGAAACTAGTCCCTGGTCATCAGTTAGTGCTGTCTTTCAATTTCAAGTTACTTCCACACTTGTTATGTATATGAGACTGTCACTCAAAGAAAATCACTAAACAGCACATGAGAAGATGCAGAAGAAAAGGCAGACGGTTGTTTTCCTATACTTTAGAGGACACAGAAAGGGAAATGTAAGAAAAACACTAAAGCTTATTAAGCATTTACCTGTAGCATTTGACAGTGCTATTTCTGCTTTCCAGAATAGCCTCTATGTAGTTGCTGTCCCCTCAATTTCAGCTGCTATGACACCCTGTATTTGATTTAGCACCTTATTAAACTCCTGGCATAATGCCTGGACAAAAGAGGGCAATTTCTCCCTAACTTTGGCATTCCAGACTATGATACTTGATTATCAACAATCGGGTGGCCTGTCATATTCTTGGGAAGCAGAGACTTTCACCGTATGGGATTACTTAATCTTGGAAGGGCTTTGAATTTCCACTTTCTTGTGCTCTCTACAGTCACCCTAACACTCCTCCATAATTCTGCTTCTGATAAAAGGAATAAAAGAACCTGGAAGAAGTGACAAGGGCTATCGGAGCTGTAAGCTGTCCTGAGGAATGCAGAATCCATCCCCTTAACTCAACTCCAGTTTTCTTCTGATTCTTTCCATAACACCATGTTCACATCATGAAAATACATCAAATAAAATTCACAGCTTCTATTAGTGGAGAGTGGGCAGTGGAGGGACTTCCTGTCAGGCGTCGTGCTGAGGGTTTTATGTACATTCTCTCACATAATCCTCAGACCAAATCTATGAATTATTATTCTTATTTTTCAGATTCATAAACTAAAGCTTTGAGAGTCTAAGTCGCAGACTCATAAATGGCTGAGCCAGGATTCAAACCCAGATGTGTCTGACTGCAAAGGCCATTTATTCAAACTGCTATGCTACAGCTATGTTGTCTATATAAAATGCAACTTATTCTAAAGAAGGAAGCATTGCCAACACATGGAGAGTAATTGGAGACCCCAGGAGACAGTGAGATCCCAGGAAACATCCAGGGTAGGGATCATCCCTTATTAATAATAATAATAATAATAATAGTGAGAGCTACCTTTAACTGAATGCCTACTAAAGGCCAGGCACTTTGTATTTGTTATTTAATTTAATTACCACAACCATCCTGTGAGGCAGGGATAATTATATACCCATTTTTCAGATGAGGAAACTGAGAATTAGAGAAATTAAATAGCTTTCCCAAGTCACACTGTTGGCAAGTGGTAAGATGAGCCTTCTAGGTGAATCTCAGTGATTTGAAACGTCATTCTCCTACTTATTTTAAAATGAGTGCCTGGCCATGGAATCTGTTTAATAGATATCGAATGCATGGCATGAGTAAATGAGTGAAAAGAAAAAATGAATGAATGGGGACTGGAATGGAATATGAACCTGTTATGTAATGCCCAAGTAGGCCTTGGTAAGAATCTCTTAAAAACAAATTAGTAACAAACACATAATGCTTTGTTTTGCTCCAAAAGGTAGAATTGGGACAGATCAGTGGAAATTGCAGACTTCCCGTGGCTTCCCATACAGGAATCTGGCTTCAACATGTTCATTGCCTGGATGATCTTCAATTCTATGACTCAAAGATTCTGTTAGAGTCAGTGTCTTTATAGAGGCATGATAATGAACTTTCCAACACAGAGCTGCGTTGTAAAACGGTGATCTGCCCATCTTTCAAGGTGTTCCATCTATAGGACTACCTGCTGGAAAAGCTGTAGAGGAAATTATTAAATTGGGTGAGGCAGAAGATAGTTTGCAAAGGTAGCTACACTTACTCCCTTCCCTTTACCCATTCCCCCGTTGCAAGACGATGTTGCAGCTCCTCCCACAGAGAGGTAGCATTCCTCCTGACCCCTTGAATCTGGGCTCGCCTTGCGACTCGCTTTACCATAGGGAATGCAACAGAAGCAATATTCTGCCAGTTCTGAGTCTAGGTCTCAAAAGGCCTTGCATAATTTCACTCTCCGAGAAATCTGAGAACCCTACGAGCAAACCCTAGCTAGGCAAGCCTCCTGGAGAACTCAGGGCGATGTGCCAAAGAGAGGTGGTACAGCCAATAGCCAGCCAACCTCTGGAAGCATAACCACCTTGCTGACCACAGATGCATGAAGAAGCTTAGTGGAGGCCAGACAGAAGACCCACCTAGCTAACCTGTAAATTCACGGGCGATAGTAAATGGCTGCTGTGTGGTTCTCAAAAGCAGCTCCTGAGATGGGAAGAGATAGGGGATGCCTGATGTCCTGATCAGAATAGGTCACGCCACCATCACCTGCATTCCAGAGGCCTGCAGGTAATCTTGTCAATAGATTTAGTAGCCAATGTTAATTGGATATCTTACTATTGGCCAGGAAATAGTTTTAATGACTTACGTAAATTAATTGTTAAGTCTCACAACCACCAACGAGAAATATATTATTATTGTTGAACTGATTTGACAGATATAGAAGCCATGACAGAGAACTGAAGAAACTTATCCAGGATACAGAGTTAGTAAGTGTATCCAGGATACAGAGTTAGTAAGTTTCCAACCCAGGAAGTCTAAAGCTAAAGTGCAAGGGCTTGCTATCCAATGTAGAGCGGGGACTATACTTACCTTCAAGAAACCTGGTGGTTATAAGCTTTCCCCCAAGGCCTTTCACCAGGCTCTCTTTACAAAGCACTGGATGTCACTTAATACCTCATTCACTTCCCAGGCTTCTCCCACCTCAAAGTCTTTTTTTCTTACTTCCTGTTCCTAAGGAATTTCACTGTTACACTTGACGCTTAGAACTGTGATCAGGAGAAATGGTTAAAAGGGCTCATTACCAAAAGTATGGGAGCAATTAGAAAAAAACACTCCTTTCCCCAAACAGAATCAGTTTTCCAGCAGGAGACTTTCCATACTGCCCAGAAATGGAAATGTGCATAAATTCGGTTTAGAAGAGTATATAAGATGGGCTTATGCAAAAGGCTTCAGCAGGGAATCAAATGCTAAATAAAATGGTAAAAGCAGATCTAATAATCATGCCTGATGTCCAAGATGTGTCCAGTTTTTTTTCTCCCTGATATAGTTGCCCTGCAGCTCATGTCAGTTACAAAATGTCTCAACTCACTCTGTTTCTTGTTGACTGCAACCGACTGCCAACACTTCAACCATAGTTAAACTAGTTCAGCAGGAAAAAAGCCAAGGAATGTATCCATTCCAACATTTTCTGCAGTTTGGTAGTATATAGCTCTCTGCTGTAAGGTCTCTTAAATGAGAATTCCAGGTGCCAAACTGGATGAAACAGGACCAAGACCTATATACTTTTCTAGAAATTTCCTTTACTGTATCTAATTTCTCCCTTAGAGCAGGCAGTATCACGCATTTCCCTACCAGTATTTTTTTTTTCTGACACCTTTTAGGCCTTGGTGCAACACTCTCCCCACCCCCATTCCACAGATACACACAGGTAATTCTTGACTTGATGTGAGACAGTGGGAACCCCCTATCACCCCTCCCCCCTATCCCACTGCTAGGGATTTGACTGCTGCCTCTAGCAGGGTAGTATAAATGCCTGTCTGTCTACTTATAGACCTTCTTTTTAATTCACCCGCTTGTCTAATTATTTTTTTTAATTTTTTTTAATGTTTATTTTTGAGACAGAGAGAGACAGAACATGAACGGGGGAGGGTCAGAGAGAGAGGGAGACACAGAATCTGAAACAGGCTCCAGACTCTGAGCAGTCAGCACAGAGCCTGATGCGGGGCTTGAACTCACGGACCGCAAGATCATGACCTGAGCCGAAGTCGGACACTTAACCAACTGAGCCACCCAGGCGCCCCCGCTTGTCTAATTATTTTAAAGCATTCCTGTCATCTCATCTCCTTCTTGCTTGGAGCTTTTCAAAAAATATTTATTTATATATTTTGAGGGTGGGGGGGAGGGCCAGAGACAGAGACAGAGAGAGAGAAAGAGAGAATTCCAAGAGGCTCTGTGCTGACATGGGGTTCAATTCCATGAACCATGAGATCATGACCAGAGCCAAAATCAAAAGTCAGACTCTTCATTGACTGAGCCACCCAGGTGCCCCTATACTGTAGCTTTTTAAGGCCCTTAAAGGGACCCCTAACTTCTCCCATCTCTTGAAATTAGCCACCAGGCTCTCAAACCCAAGATGCCAGTCTTATTCTGGGAAGTTTTCATGGACTCCTTTCTTTTTCTTTTTTAATGAACTTTGTATTTCAGAACAGTTTTAGGTTCACAGCAAAACTGAGTGTGAGGTACAGAGAGCTCCCATACACCCCAGGTTCCTCACAAGCACACAGCCTCCCTCATTATCAGCATCCCACATCAGAGTGGTGCATTTGTTCCAACTGATGAATCAACATTGACACATCATTTTCACCCAGAGTCGATACTTGTTGTTAGGGTTCACTCTTGGAGTTGTATATTCTATGCGTTTTGACTGATGCAAAATGGCATGTGTCCACAATTATAGTATCATACAGAACAGTTTCACTGTTCTAAACATCCTCTATGCTCTGCCTATTCATCCCCCTCTCCCCTCAATCCCTGGAAACCACTGATCTTTTTTATTGTCTCCACAGTTTTGCCTTTTCCTAAGTATCATAGAGTAAGACTCATACTATAATACTCAGCTTCTTCCCACTGGCTTCTTTAGTTAGTAAAATGCTTTTCGGGTTTCTTCATGTCTTTTCATGGCTTGATAGCTCATTTCTTTTTAGTGCTGAGTAATAAATATTCCATTGTCTAGATGTACCATAGTTTATTTATCCATTCACCTACTGTCTCAGTCAGCTTGTGGTGCTACAACAAAATACCATAGATTGGGGGCCTTAAGCAAAAAACATTTATCGCTCACAGGCTGGAGGCTGAGAAGTCTAAAATTAAGCCGTCAGCAGATCTGGTTCTTTGTACTTTGTGAGGGCCTCCTTCTTGGCTTGCAGATGCCCATTTTCTGGCTGTGTCCTCACATGATGGAAAAAGAAAGCTCTGGTGTCTCTTCCCCTTCTAAGGATACTACTTCCATTATGGGGACTCAAACCTCATGACCTCATCAAAACCTAATTACTTCCCAAAGACCCCAACTCCTAAAACCAACATATGAGTGGTGGGGTTTCAACATACTAATTTGGGAGCATAAATATTCAGTCCGTAACACCTACTGAAGGATATCTTGGTTGCTTCTAGGTTTTGACCATTATATAAAGTTGCCATAAACATCAGTGAGCGAGTTTCTTCATGGACATAGGTTTTCAACTCATTTGAATAAATACCAAGGAGTATGATCACTAGATCATATGGTAATATGGTAAGAGTATGTTTCGTTTTGTAAGAAACTGTCACATTGCCTTCCACAGTCATTGTACCATTTTGCATTCCCACCAGCAATGAATGAATGTTCCCATTATTCCATGTCCTTGCTAGAATTCGGTGTTGCCAGTGTGAGACAGGGACCATGGGAACAAGCACCAAGTGAAAAACATTATGTAACTGGGGCACTTTCTGTTGGCTGTTATTTTTAAGCCCCTTCTCTCTTTTTTTTTTTTTTAATTTTTTTTTTCAACGTTTATTTATTTTTGGGACAGAGAGAGACAGAGCATGAACGGGGGAGGGGCAGAGAGAGAGGGAGACACAGAATCGGAAACAGGCTCCAGGCTCCGAGCCATCAGCCCAGAGCCTGACGCGGGGCTCGAACTCACGGACCGCGAGATCGTGACCTGGCTGAGATCGTGACCTGGCTGAAGTCGGACGCTTAACCGACTGCGCCACCCAGGCGCCCCTTTAAGCCCCTTCTCTTACAGAGCAGATCCAGGATGTGGCCCAAAACAGAGGACCCAGGATCCAAAAACTACCAATGAGCTGCCTGAATTCCCTGCCAACACTGGCCAGTCAGGACAAGGCCCTTCCGGCCAATCAGAATGAGGCATTTTTTCCCTTCCTCTTATTAGCCTATTGGACCTCAGTAAGGGCCTGAGAGGCAACTTTCGCTATATAGGCAGGGCCTCCCCAGTGTTGGTGGAAGCCAGCCTAACTAGTCTTTGTTAATGCTGTGTCTCCCTTCATCTTAAACTGTAGCCCTGATAAAGCCTTGCCTGTGCCTTTGATTTTTGGGTCCAGCGTCATCTCTATCCTTGTCCAGCCTATGAACCCAACTTTGGTAGCAAGTATTGTGGATTTTGGCCTTTCTAATAGGTGTCTGGTGGTAAATCGTGGTTTTTACCATTGTGTTTTTATTTAATTTTTGTCTTTTGCTGTTGTACGTACTTTTGTGAATTTTCCCTTTAACATGTTTTTGTAAGAGTACTATATACTCAATAAGAGCGCCCTTTGTGCATCAGTCTCTGCCTTAGACTGCTTATCCCAACCAGTCACATGGACCTGATGCCAATAGTTTCTGATACCTCCTTGGAAATCTATCTTTTATATCTCTCCTCTCCATCCTTGACCCCCCACCTCTACCCCGTATGTTGGTTTCATCCAACTCAAGTGTAGACCTGCCAATTGGGTCTTTGTTTTTAGCTAACTGAAATTTATTTAGGAAAACATTCTATACGTTTCATATTTGTCTTATAACTATAATAAGCCCAGAGAACTGCTTTTATAATCGCAGGTGTCTCTGGTTGTTCAACCGCCCATATGGCGTCATTTAGGGTATAAGGGATTTGCTAATCAAATTAAAATGCAAGATTTATTTTACCTGGAGTTTTTACTAAAATGAAAATGTTCTATTCACGAAGTTCCTGTGTAAATCATCCTCTCTTTTTAATAAAATAGTATCCTTAAGGTTATAATCCATTCAATTTGAGCAAAAGTAGAGCCATTTAAGTAAAAGATATGTCTTGAAATTAAAATGTAAGTGACCATCCAAAATTATGTTTACAGCCTCTTCCTCTTCCCCTAAGCAGCCTGAGGTGATCTCTGAAAATGGTTCGCTATTCACTTGATCCAGAAAACCCGACAAAATCACGCAAATCAAGAGGTTCAAATCGTTGTGTTCACTTTAAGAACACACGTGAAACTGCCCAGGCCACCAAGCGTCTGCATATCTGAAAAGTGAGCAAGTGTCTGAAAGATGTCACGTTGCAGAAGCCATGTGTGCCTTTCTGTTGCTACAGTATTAGAGTTGGTAGGTGTGCACAGGCCAAAGAGTAGGGCTGGACACAAGGTCGGTGGCCCAAAAAGAGTGCTGAATTTTTACTGCACATGCTTAAAAATACAGAGAGTAATACTGAACTTAAGGGTTTAGATGTAGATTCTCCTGTCATCAAGCACATTCAGGTGAACAAAGCCCCCAAGATACAGCATAGAACTTCCACCGCTCAGGCGCCTGCGTGGCTCAGTCAGTCAGGTGTCTCTGCCTCTTGGTTTCAGCTCAGGTCATGATCTCACGGTTTTGTGGGTTCGAGCCTCAAGTCGGGCTCTGCGCTGACAGTGCAGATCCTGCTTGAGATGCTCTGTCTCCCTCCCTCTCTGCCTCCTCCCCAACTTGTGCTGTCTCTCTCTCAAAATAAATAAATAAACTTAAACAACAACAACAACTTACAGGGCTTATGGTCAGATTAACCCATACACGAGCTCTCCCTGCCACACTGAGATGATCCTTAATGAACAAGAACAGATTATTCCTAAACCAGAAGAGGAGGTTGCACAGAAGGAAAAGACAACAAAAGAAGAAGAAAAAGAAACAAAAACTTCTGGGCCGGGAGTAAATTCTGCATAACGTAAATGCGAATAAAGGTAAAAAAAAATTATATTTACAAAAAGACCAAAATTGACCCAAATTTGTTTGTTTTGAGGTAAAAGTAGTATATAACATTATATGAGTTTGGGGTGTACGATGTTATAATTGTGGCTTTATTTGTCCATTAGCAGCTTCATTTGGAGGTTGAATCCATCTTAAATGTAGATTCTGCTTTGTAGATACAGCAGAGGGAGAAAAAAATCCAGCACAGGGGAGAAGATAATGAAGAAAACTCCCTGATGAAAGAAATTCCTCATCATTGATGGAGAAGGTAAAGGACCAGGCCAAGCAATGTGGGAGAAGCATTTCCTCTTCCCAGGAACTCCCTACTCCCATTTCCCCTCTGTCTTTGGCAGGAAGAACCTCCAGGTGGGAGAAGGGTGGAGGGACAAAGAGTGGAAGGGCTTACTTTGGCTTAAAGATGTCTGCAAGAAGGACCTTGCCTGCACACATACTGCCCAGAGTTCAATTTTCCCTTAAATACACACCTACACGCATGCACACATACATACATAAATGTATTAAGTTTTGTTAAAGTTATGCAAACCAAAATTAACTAGTTCTACAAACGTATTATCGGTAAGAACATAAGTCAGCAGCGTCCCCTTTCACCATCCCCCCCTTTCTTAGTGGAAATCAAGTCTCTTAATTGTTAGTAACTGCCTCAAACTCTACCTGAGTCATTCCATTTCCCTGGTCTCCATTGTACTATTTTCCTCCTTTCAGGAGGAATAAAGTCTGATTGTGAGGTTCTTGAAGCTTACACAATTTTAGGGACTCTTTTTTTTTCAAAAAGAACATAAGATTTCAAGTACAGAATGAGAGCTTTAGAAAGGTCCCTAAAGCTTAAGCTTCGTTAGCTTCATGGCACATCTCTGCCTCTGCCTTCAAACGAAAACACACATCTATTGTATTAAATGATCCTGTTGCCACTGTCTCCCCAGCCACGTGCCGTGTTTGGAACGCACAATCTCTTCATAATTTTACAGTCAGGTTGTTCCTCAAAGCCCACTTCCTCTACGGAAGTTTTCTATTGAACTGCAAAAATAGTAATATTTCTCTAATTCCCCTTTCTCTAAAATTTAATTCTATATCTTCCCTCATTTGTCACCCTGTACCACACACTTATCCCATTGGTTTTTAAGGCAATTAAACAAATACATATAGTCATTAGCGGCCCGTGATGCACAATTGGGTGTGAAGTTGTTTTTGCGTATCAAAGGAAATGAATTTAGTTATTATCTGTATCACTAAGTTTGAGGCAGAGGCCCTTTCCTATATGCTAAAAGCTTTAGAGGAAAGTAAGCATTTCTAATATTTGACTTAATCCGACTGCTTTGCTAGAAAAAAAGTAAGATATTAAATATTAAAGATGACCGGATGGAAGCCACCGAAATCAACCGAACGGTCAACTCACAGGCTCAGAGTGTAACCCAAAGCATTAGTGGAGGTGAAGCTGTTTTGCTTGAGCATTATGACTCTTTTTATTTGTAAATGACAATGCCAGAGCTCCAAAGACACAATCTTATACATCAAACTGTCATTCGAATATGCGGCTCTTTCCTGCAGCATCATGTTACTGCTGAAAGTTTTATTTCCCGGTAATACTGGAGGTGGTAATTAGAAGGTGTATTATTTCTGGCCAACCATAATGGATACAACCACCGCAGAAGGTTAATGGCGATGCTGCCAACACTGCGGCCATTAGCTGTTGGAGCAGGGAGCGCCGTGGGCGCCAAGCGAAAGTTTTTAAATAAAGGCTCTCCTCTACTTGGTGTTCGTAGACCCCCCCCCTAAATGAAGTCAGTAAGCCGTCAGATTCACACATGTCACTTGGAGGGATTGCAGCCGTGGGCAGAGCTTTCCTGGGTTGGGCAAACAAGACTTTAGGAGGCAACTTCTGGAGGGAAGGAGCCTTTGGAGCCCAAGTTCCTCTTTCCCTGTGTTGCCTTCTCTGTCTGCCTCTGCTCACCCAGACTCCTCCAGCTGGGGTCCTCCTCCTGCTCTTTGCTCCCTCAGCTCCTAAGGCCAGGGCATCAGGTCAAAGGTCACGAGCAGGTCTACCCACATTACCTGGCCTGCTCCAGGCAAAAGTACCAAGGAGGACACCCTATTATATGTCTACATACTTAAAAGCCATAAATCAAGCTAATAAACTGTTAAATAAAATATATTCTGCCCCTATCTTTATCATAAAATAATTTTTTTTTAATGCATACAGCTATATTTTAACGAGTATAGGCAAATTACCAGAATGAAGAAATTTAACTGTGTGCCTCTGCTTAGCCTGGTGATGGGCCGAAGATGTTTAGATAAGCAATAAAATAAAAACTTAACACAGTTTACAAATGATATATTTACTCCATAAAATTTATTTTCTTCTTTTCATCTTAGTGGAATCACTTAATTTTGTTATTATAATCAAGATTTTATTGTATTGTATTGTATTTACAATCAGTGTTTTGTTAACAATAATGCTGAATTACATAACTTTCTTGAGTTACTGTAGCTCTTGGAACTTTTTAACATTTATTTATTTTTGAGAGACAGAGAGAGAGAGAGAGACAGGGCACAAGCAGGAGAGGGGCAGAGAGAAAGAGGGAAACACAGAATCTGAAGCAGGCTCCAGGCTCTGAGAGCCTGACATGGGACTCGAACCCATGAACCACAAGATCATGACCTGAGTTGAAGTCGGATGTTTAACCGACTGAGCCACCCAGGCACATAGCTCTTGGAACTTTTGAACTTAATTTTACTTCAGAGAAATTTTGTTCTGCTAAAGCAGTAGCAACTGAAATAGTGATCAAATTCTTAAAGCAATACTTATTTCAGAAAATGAAGAATTGGGAGTTTCTGATCTGGCACGTAAATAACTTAGAAACCATCACTCCATCCTAACAAATAAAAAGCTGAATAAACTGAAAATCAACAACTCTTCTTAGATCTGTCCGAGAATTGAGGACATAAAGCAAACAGCTGCTCCCCAAATTAGAAGACAGGCAGATACAGAGAATAATAACTTGCCAGAGTAGAAACCCGTGAGCAAAAACCTTCCAGGGTTTTTGTACCTTTCCAGGGTAACGGGTAGGGGATAGGAAAACCCGAACTATAATTGATGAATTGTTGGAGACTGAGTGTGGACAAGTCTGAGAGTTAAACGCGCCACTGGGGCCCAGTCTTTGGGGGACCCCACACTTGTCAGTTTCACTTCCTGAAGCCCTACCAGGTTCTGACAATGACTATTGGAGAAAAATCCCCTCGGGTCTGGCAGGGGAAGGAGGAAAGAAACCATATTGAAATTTGCCTGAACATCCTGTTCATCTTAATAGGATCTAACCTCTTGAGAAATTATTTTGCCAACACCTAACTTATTGGGATTTTATCAGAGCCTAACTGACCTGGGGGAAGAAAAACACCCAACCACACTCAGCCCACTCTGGCAATGTTGTCCCACCTGAGGGGAGTATATATAATCTGATAAGCAATTGTAAAGTTCACAGGTCCCCTAAAAGACTGAGACGTGATCATAGGTCTATACAATGCTTCCCCACTTCACCTTTACCTTATAGCACATCACTAAAGCCTTATTTACTGCAGTTCCTCTTTTCTAGTACATCATGTCTGGCTTTCCACAAAAAGTTACAGGGCATACTATAATGCAAAAAAAACTTAGTCTGAAGAAACAGTAAGCCCCAGAACCAGACTCAGATATACAGAAATGATGGAATTGTCAGACTAGGAATTTAAAATAAGTATGATTAATATGCTAAGGGCTCTAAAGGAATAAGTAGATAGCATGCGAAACCAGATTGGTAATGTAAGCAGATACCAGCATACCTCAGAGATATTATGGGTTTGGTTTCAGACCACTGCAATTAGGCATACGTTGCACTAATGCAAGTCAAATCAATTTTTTTGGCTTCCTCGTGCATATAAAAGTCACGTTTATACTATGCTGTAGTCTAGTAAGTGTGCAATAGCATGGTCTGAGGAAACAATGTACATACCCTGATTAAAAAATTCTGCTAAAAAATGCTAACCATGGTCTGAACTTTCAGTGACTCATAATCACTGATCACATTTCACTGTAACAAATATTATAATAATAATGAAAAACTTTCTTTGAAAGAGTTCAAGAATTACCGAAATATGACACAGAGACATGAAGTGAGCAAATGCTGTTGGAAGAGTGGTACCAATAGACATGCTCAACACAAGGACAGGTGCTGGGGTGTGGGGTGAATTACCCTGCCCAGTGCTGGAAGCCTGGATAGAGTGTGTGTGTGTGTGTGTGTGTGTGTGTTGGAGGGTACAGTTATTTGTGATTCAGGGCCCACAGCCTTTCTCCTCTAGACATTCTGTTACCCTCCTGGTCCAGCTTTGTTCGTTATGAACAGAAATAGAGAGTCCAGAAATAGCAACTCATTTTTGACAAAGGAGCAAAGACAACACCTGGAGCAAAGATCATCTTTTATTTTTTTATGTTTTATTTATTTATTTTGAGAGAGAGAGAAAGACAGCATGAGCAGGGGAGGGGCAGAGAGAGATGGGGAGAGACAATCACAAGCAGGCTCCAAGCTGTCAGCGTGAAGCCTGATGCAGGGCTCAATCTTATGAACTGTGAGATCATGACCTGAACCAAAACCAAAAGTCGGATGCTTAACCAGCTGAGCCACCCAGGTGCCCGCAAAGGTCACCTTTTCTTTCTTTCTTTTTTTTTTTTTTTCAGTATATGAAGTTTATGGTCAGATTGGTTTCCATACAACACCCAGTGCTCATCCCAAAAGGTGCCCTCTTCAATACCCATCACCCACCCTCCCCTCCCTCCCACCCCCCATCAACCCTCAGTTTGTTCTCAGTTTTTAAGAGTCAAAGATCACCTTTTCAATGAACAGTGCGGGGGCAACTGGACATCCACCTGGGAAACAATGAATCTGGTCACAAATCTTACACAAAATCTTCACAAAAATTAATGCCAAATGGATATAGACCTAAACGTAAAACACAAAGCTATAAAGCTCCTAGAAGATAACATAGGAGAAAATCTGGAAGCCCTTGGGTTTGGTGATGACTTTTTCTGTACACCACAGGCACGATCCATGAAAGAAATAATTGATAAGCTGGACTTCATTAAAATCAAAACCTTCTGCTCTGCAAAAGGCGGTGTCTACAGAATTAGAAGATAAGCCACAGACTGGGAGAAAATATTTGCAGAAGATGTATCTGATGAAGGATTGTTATGCAAAATATACAAAGGACTCTTAAAAGCCAACCATAAGAAAACAGACAACTCAATTAAAAAAAACAGGACAAAGACCTGAACAGAAACCTCATCAAAGAAGATACACAGATGACAAACAAGTGCATGAAAAGATGTTCACATCATATGTCATCAGGGAAGTGCAGACCAAGACAACAATGAGATACCACTCTGATCCTATCAGAATGGCCAAGATCTGGAACACTGACAACACCAAATGCTGTGGAGGATATGGAGCAACAGGAACTGTCAAACTTCGCTAGGGGTGATGCAAGATGGAATAGACACTCTGGAAGACAGTTTGGCAGTTTCTTATAAAACTCAACATACTCTTACCTTATGATTCAGCAGTTGGGCTCCTTGGTATTTTCCCACAAGAGTTAAAAACTTAACATTGACACAAAAACCTGAATACAATTGGGGTTTGTAGCATCTTTATTCACAATTGCCAAAACTTGGAATCCACCAAGACCTCCTTCCAGTAGGTGAATCGTGGTACGTCCAGACAATGGGAAATTTACTCAGCACTAGTAAGAAATGACCTATCAAGCCGTGAGAAGAGTTGAAGAATCTTACTAAGTGAAAGAGGCCAATTTGAAAAGGCTACGTATTGTACAATTCCAACTACATGCCACTCTAGAAAAGACACAACTATGGAGATGGTAAAAACAAACAAACAAACAAACAAACAAACAAAAACAACCAAAAACCCAGCTTGTTAGGTCTTCGGAAGAAAGGAGAGATGAAGAGGTGAAGCACGTAAGAGTGTGGCATAGTTGGTACTAAAAACTAGGCTGACTTTTTTTTTTAATTTTTAACATTTATTTTTGAGACAGAGAGAGACAGAGCATGAACAGGGGAGGGGCAGAGAGAGAGGGAGACACAGAATCCGAAACAGGCTCCAGGCTCTGAGCTGTCAGCACACAGCCGGACGCGGGGCTTGAACTCACAGACCGTAAGATCATGACCTGAGCCGAAGTCGGCGGCTCAACCGACTGAGCCACCCAGGTGCCCCTAGGCTGACTTTTAAAGTGGTTCAACTTTCTATTACGGTTTTGCGTCAATAAAACTGTGGCACCTGCCAAGGCTGAAATCCCATTGCCACCTGTACCTCAGAATGAATAAAAGATTTTTTTTTTTTTTTTAAGGACAGTTACCCAGGAAGTTACCCACTTTCCAGCTAAGGTCCCTTGGACAATTGACCTTACAGAGCACATCAGTATACTCTGGTTTCTCTTCAGATCGTATACATCTTTCGCCTTTTACAGAGCACATCAGCCCCCTTTGAGAAATCTTGTGTTCTGAAACCCTTAATGCAGTGGGTTCTCGTAAAGGAAGCTTTATTTAGGGGATCACCAAGAGCTTCAAAAAACCCTTCTAGGCTGAACCCCTCTGGACCCGAGGAATAGTCGTGTGCTGCGGGTACCGGAACAGGGGGCAAGGTGGAGGGGACTTGCCGGCCGCACAGCGGGACCCGCAGCCCGACACCGGTCACTGGGGCGCCTCCCGGGCCCGCAGGGCAGGCGGGGTCGGGCGGAGGGCCAGGTCCGCCGCAGCCGCCGCCGCCGCCGTCGCCGCCACCACCACCGCGAGCCCAGACCTGCCCGCCCGACCTGACCGCGCAGTCTCGCGGGATCGCTCAGCTCTCGCTCCCGGTGCCGCTCCGGAGGCAGCTGGAGTTCCGGACGCTTCCCGGAGCCGTCTCAGGTCGCGGTTCGCGGACGGTAGGCTGGACGAGGACTGGAGGGAGGGCTGCCTCCGACCGCCGGCCGAGCTGAGGCTCCTCGGGCCGGCCGGACGGGGGGCCGGGGCCGAGTGGGTCCCGGGGAGAGCGAGGCGGGCCTCGGGGGCGCGCGCGGCGGGCTGGGAGCCACAGGTGCGGGGCAGGCGGCGGCGGGACAGGCCGCTCGGGCCAGAGTTTCCGCACGAGTTGGGGCCAGTTCCTGAAGGGCGCCGCCGGGTCCCCGCGCTACCGAGCGGGGCCGGGACGCTGCTGCCCGGCTCTAGGCCTGGGGCAGGTGCAGGAGTGTGGGGCGAGTTAGTCTGCCCCGCTCTGGAAGCCTGGGCACCCGGGGAGGGGGCGGGCGGGGGTGTTGGGCTGGGGCGTGCGGTTATTCGCGATTCAGGGCCCAGACACTCCGTGGCCCTCCCGGTCCGGCTTGGCTCCTTTTCCCTTTCGCTCACCCCTGCCCGGGAGAACGAATTTCGCTCCTCCGGGAGGAATCCTAGACGTCTCCCCCTCGTTGGCCTTTTGAAAAACAGAAAAGCATATTCCCCCAGAGACCGCCACAAAAACTGGCTCTTTGGAGTCCTTAAAGAAGTTTAAGAATTCATCAGATCTTAAGAAATTACCCTGGGACAGAATTTTCCTGTGCGTAGTAAGATATCCAACAGGGGCCTTAGATTTCACGATTTTATTAATACGTTGAACTTATTCCCAACCCCAGCATGACTTTTTTTTCCCTCCATCTCACTCATCCTCTGCCCCCCCCCCCCCTTTACCGGGTGTTCTAGACAGCGTAAATGTTCTATCGTCAGTTCCCCAGAGATGAGACTTGCTCAACAAATTACATATTCTGTGCCAAAGCAGGTGGAAGGTGTCTCCAAAGGACCGAATTTTCCGTCATTTTTCCAGTGTTAGTTATCCAGGGTCAAAATCTTAACTCTGGACTTTAACGTCCCTATTTGAGTTTATGACAAATGTTGCAGATACACTCCCTCGGTTGTTTTTACAGTAATTGACCCAGAACTCATTTTCAGGAAAAGAACTTCCTTCAAAATGGTAAAATAACGAAAGAGGAATTTGAACATTTTATTTTCGGATGGAAATCAGAGAATGAAAAGAAAGATTATTCCGAGCCATGTGGTAAAACCAGGAATTTGAAGAAAATGGAAATGTTTCCATTTTTGTGGACGTGTATTTTTCTACCCTTCATACGAGGACATAGTCTTTTCACCTGTGAACCAATTACTGTTCCCAGATGTATGAAAATGGCCTACAACATGACATTTTTCCCTAATTTAATGGGTCATTATGACCAAAGTACAGCTGCTGTGAAAATGGAGGTGAGTATTTCTTCATATATTTATAGAGAAATAGTTTATGCTCTGCTCTGGAATAAACTATAAATGTTGACTTTTTTTTTTTTTTTAAACACCGTAAGGGATTTCTTCAAATTGTGCACAAGTCATATTTTGAATACATCCTTTTGAAAATTAATTCCTCCTACTAACTTAAATTTTGTGTAGATTTGTGGCCTTTGATAGTGGATTTGCTTAAGATAGGGTTTCTTTTACATGAAATGTAGTTATGATTTTGAAGTACCTTGCACCTGGCAAATATTTTGCTTTCCTGAGTCAATTATGGTAGTTCCTCTAGAAATGTGAATTCTGAGTTTTTCCTAATTAATCGAACATATAATCTATATTGCCTGGACTAAAAGTGCCTGAACTACATACATACCTTGTTGTAAGTAGTTGTTAATGTTCACTTGGCACAGTTTTTCTGTGGTAAATCAGTTGCTGGAAGATTTGGGGGCTGTAGATAGTGTTTTGCTGAAAAGTGACTTTTTTTTTTTTTTTTCCAGCAGAACACTTAAGTATTCTTTGTAAGATACCAGTTAAAAGAAACCACAAGTCTGGGGAGAGGCAAGTGACACTTAAGATTGCCTTAGGTGCCTTAGTTACCTGCCCCTGGTTTAGAGATATGCAGATTGCTCGGGAAGTGTGGGAAGAGAGTTACCTGTAGAGACAGGAACCTGCCCTGCCATACAGATCTGTTAGGTTGATAAGTCTCCTGAAAGAACATCCCTTTAGAGTGTTGCTAAGAAATGAAACCCTTACAGTTTTAATATAGACACTATAAAATCGATTAGTTTTGTTTTTGCACATTCAAGTCTTCCATTGTTGTTTCGTTGAATAGGGTTTCGACTACCTCATTGTAGATTCAGATCTAAAATAACAGAGCTTTTAAAGCTAAGTAGATGTACTTTAAAAGGATTTACAAATTACCTTATGGTAATCTTTCAGTGGTTTTTCAAACCTACGCAGAATATCCTTTTGAACACTGAACAAATGATGCAGTGATTGTTTCATTGATTAATCAGAACCATTTTGATAGTTTAATCTGATTAAAATAAAGTATGTAGTAGGAGTACCTTCAAAGAGTAATTATATAATTCATTCATGTTTTCTCTGATATGTTTTATAGCTCATGCCTTACCAAGTTCTTAAATATTTTTAAAATATTTATTTATTTATTTATTTTTGAGAGAGAGTATAAGCGGGGGAGGGGCAGAGAGAGACAGACAGACAGACAGACAGACAGACACAGAATCCCAATCAGTCTCCAGGCTCTGAGCTGTTAGCTCAGAGCCCAATGCTGGGCTCCAGCTCAGGAACCACAAGATCATGACCTGAGCCAAAGTCGTTGGCCGCTCAACTGACTAAGCCACCCAGGTGCCCCCACAAAAAATTAAGAAATATATATAAATAAAGTGAGTAACATTACAAAAGAAACCAATTATGGTTAAGAACCCCTGAACCCTGCATCATATAGGTTGAAGAAACTGAAGCTCAGAGAAGTTAGGATTTGTCCAAAGTCTAAGCCTATAATCTGACAGTCTTCTCTGTCAACATGGACCATAATGTCATCTTTTTTTTTTTAATGTTTATTTCATTTTGAGAGATTGACAGAGTGTGAGCAGGGGAAGGGCAGAGAGAGAGGGAGACACAGAATCTGAAGCAGGCTCCAGGCTCGGAGCTGTCAGCACAGAGCCCAACGTGGGGCTCGAACCCACCAACTCTGAGATCATAACCTGAGCTGAAGTTGGATGCTCAACAGACTGAGCCACCCAGCCGCTCCCATAATGTCATCTTTAATGTTTATTTATTTTTGACAGAAAGAGAGAGAGCGAGCGAGCATGAGTGGGGGAGGGGCAGAGAGAGAGGGAGACCCAGAATTGGAAGCAGTCTCCAGGTTCTGAGCCGTAATGTCATCTTTAGATGTTTTTTTAGCCTTTGACCTTATTGGATAAAAAAAGACAATATACCCTAACATTCAGAATGTGATGTATTAATATTAGTCTTTGCTGCTGCTTCGCAAACTTAATTTCTATAAAAATTAAACTGGGCTGGGGCGCCTGGGTGGCGCAGTCGGTTAAGCGTCCGACTTCAGCCAGGTCACGATCTCGCGGTCCTTGAGTTCGAGCCCCGCGTCGGGCTCTGGGCTGATGGCTCAGAGCCTGGAGCCTGTTTCCGATTCTGTGTCTCCCTCTCTCTCTGCCCCTCCCCCGTTCATGCTCTGTCTCTCTCTGTCCTAAAAATAAATAAACGTTGAAAAAAAAAATTAAACTGGGAATTTTGGTGTTTTTCTTAAGCTGCTATTCAGACCAGACCTACCTCCCTTTCTCCTCCCTATCTGTGCCATGAATACAAAGTCTCAGTTTTCATCAGTCTTTCCCCCCTGGTGTCGTCAAAGTGATTTTATTATAAAACACATATCCAGGTGGCTCAGTCAAGTTGAACGTTGGACTTTGGCTCTGGTCGTGATCTCACAGTTTGTGAGTTTGAGCCCTGCCTGGGGCTCTGCGCTGACAGTGTGGAGCCTGTTTGGGATTCTGTCTGTCTCCTTCTCTCTCTGCCTCTGTCCTGCTCACTCTCTGTCTCTCAAAATAAATAAATAAACTTAAAAATAAAATAAAACGTATATCCATAGTCCACTTTGGGGTTAAAATTCTTCACCACTTCCTTAAAGCTGGAAGAATAAAGACCTGACTCTAGCGTAGTATGCAAGGCTCTTCATATGTGACCCTGCTCTCCTGTCCAGCTTCCTGTCTTGTCCCTTCTCATATTACATGATCTCCATCAGCCAAACTGACCTGTTTGTAGAACTCACATCCACATTACTCCCTCTCACTTCTCTACCTTTGCACACGTTGTATTGGTTGCTTCCCAGGCTCTCTACCTATCCTTCACCTGCTCAGTTTCTGCAGGTCTCAGTTAAAGCAGTAACTCTGTGCTCAGTGAAGCCTTCTTTCATCTTTCTCCCAAGCATATGTGATCTGCTTACTTTCTACCCTCTGATAGTACTTAATATACAATGGTTCTTAAATACTTAACTACGCTATATTGTAGTTATATGTGTCTTTCTCACTAGATTGCAAGTGTTGAGAGTAGGGATGGTATTTATTCATTTTTTCCCCCTAATGCCTAGTACAGTGCCTCAGAGCATTATAGATACACAGTAAAAGCTGAGTAAGTAAAAAGGTGGTGTTTCCTGCTCTAAAAAATCAACAAAGAGAATTTTACCTACAAGTTTTTACCTTCCACCTCTGTCGTCTGCAGTGTCCAGGTGAAAGAAATTCTGATATTTTTAGGTGGTTTCATATCACCCACTTTGGTTCTACCTGAGCCTAGTTCTGATAAAATGTATCAGTTGACATCCTCTGTTTCCTCTAATATTTTCCATTTTAGCATGACACATGTTTCTCAGGATTTATTTAAAGAATTTTATTTTTAACCATTTATATTTATTTGTATGGAGTGCAAGAATTCATCTTTTGATTGGCCCACTGTATTATAAATCATATGTAACAGATTTTTTTCAAACATTGTACTGTAAACAAAACAAAAACACTGTATTACAATTCAGTCAAATACTAACTTATAACTGCATATAGCTCAGCTTTTACTAAAAAAAAAAAGCATTTTACAGCTTCTTTAAAGAACAGATTGGGTTTTATACCTCCAACACAACTGTCTTCGATTATGGCTGGTCCGTGTTGAATTTCCTGTGTTCCATATGAATTAATGTTAGGATGAGGGGCTGAAGAATTATCAGCTGATTATGGCAACCAGTTGTGTCTTCTTAGCCACCAAGAATTCCTTATGTCAAATGATCTATCTTCTCTTAGTTTTCATTTTGTATGAGGGCTGTCCTGTTTTATAGAATTTGTAGTATCTGCTATCAGTGCTCATCTGTGATTATATGAGATGGGTTTAGAGCAGTGGTTCTCAAAGTTCACTTCATAGACCAGCAGCTTGTGAGCTTGTTAGAAATGCAGTTCATGGACCCCATCTCACCCAGTGAACCATGATCTGTGAAGAGGGAGCCCAGGAAACTGTGTTTCTTATGCATGTTAAAATTTGAGACCCATTGGTTTAGAGCAAGGAGTGCAAACTTGTAAAATAATAAATATTTTTGGCTTTGCAAACCATACAGACTCTGTCACAGCTATTCAACTCTGCAATTGCAGGAAAAAAAAAAAGCAGCCATAAACAATATGTAAACAGATGAATGTGGATGTGCTTCAGTGAAACTATTTACAAAAACAGGCAGTGGACTGGTTTTGGCCCACAGCCTGTAGTTTGCTGAACCTGGTTTAAGGTATTTGAAAGTGTTCTTAAGGATTATAAACACAGAGCGTGTACTAAGTAAACATTATTATGCATTCTTGTTAATATGTTACCTGAGCTATATGTAATTTACTTTCCGCATAAATTTTTCTTAGGCCAAATTTATCACAGACCACTGACTGGGATATTCTGGTTCTTTGGTTTTGTTTCAGAGATTGCTTGAAATAAGGGACTTAAGTTTTTTTTCCTTATTTTGTTATCTGAAGCTGAAGTCATTTGTATTGCAAAGAGTTAATTTACAATTCTGAATAGTAACTTGGCTTGGTAATGAAAAGGATGTTGTACAGCCTAACTCTCCCAAGTAGAAAAACAAATGGCTGCTGATTTTCCATTGTGTTCCTTTTTGTTTCATATCTAGAGCATTGTTTCCCAAATTGTGAGGTTGATGTCCCTTGAGAGACTGATTTCATCCAGAAAGAGCTGAGACTGATCTAGGGAAAATGGAAACAGGAATATTGTATTTTTCTTTTTGAATTGCCTTCATTGAGCTCTAAGCAAAAGCAAAGTCATGTATTGTGTTTGGAACAGCATGTGGTCGTTCCACTTTTGAAAGGTCTAAAGGGAAGTGAGCCAAAAAAACCTCTTTCCTTTCCACCTGTTAATATGCACTCCTAAAATGTCTCTATTCAATTAAAAATAAAGGGATGAAGAAAACCTGTATAAACAGACTTCTAAGGAAAAAAAAAAAACTATTTCTGTTGGGCAGTGGTTTTTAAACATTTTCACTTTCCTGCTTTTAGAGTCTAGTGGACCCCTTCGTTTCCTCTTTATTCTGTACTCTTCTATCCCCACACACAAGGAAAGAAAATGTTTAGTGTGACTAACTTTTGTTTTCAGGGAAGACTTTCTGAAAATAGCTGTGACGATTCTGAAAGTGAGTTGTTGAGTCATTCAAAATGAAATAGATATTGAAAAGTGTTGCAAGTCAGGTGTGTGTATAGTGGCTGTTATTGTGTTTTAAATGTAGAAGTCGCAAGCTTAACCAAGCTTAACTTCCTTTGTGATATTGTGTTGCAGTAGTAGAAAGTGTTATGACTGTTTCCAAGTCTGCGGAATCAGGATTAGACCTGTAGGTAACCAGAGAACAGTAGTTCTCCCGGGAGGCTCTGCTGATAGGCACCAGGTTCCTGCAGGGCCGTTCCTTGCTATCCCACAGTCTAGGCTATTACTGGTTACGCCTTCGGGAGAGCCTGTCCATACAGGAACATGGTTCTTTCAGACTCTGGGAAGACTGTTATGTTGTGGTTATTTCCTTTCCTTGAGAATGTGGCATGGGGGCGCCTGGGTGGCGCAGTCGGTTAAGGGTCCGACTTCAGCCAGGTCACGATCTCGCAGTCCGTGAGTTCGAGCCCCACGTCGGGCTCTGGGCTGATGGCTCAGGGCCTGGAGCCTGTTTCCGATTCTGTGTCTCCCTCTCTCTCTGCCCCTCCCCCGTTCATGCTCTCTCTCTCTCTGTCCCGAAAATAAATAAACGTTGAAAAAAAAAATTAAAAAAAAAAAGAATGTGGCATGTAGATAATGAAGCTTTATTACTCTAGTTTGTGTATTTGTCATGTATTCATTAATATTTGTTGAATGTGTACCTGAATGCGTAGTTTCCCTGGAATTAGAGTTTTTCCAAGTTACAAGTTTTAAATTAAAAAATTGACTCTTTATTGGACAGATTCTTTTGTAGTGCAAATCAGTTACTATGTATATTTGTCTAATTTCCAAAACAAACGCTCTTTTGGAGAAATAATTTAAAATTTATACTGCTGCTTGCTAAGAACTGCCGTGAAAATAACAAGTATTCCCATTATGGAAATAATGCAAATTCCTGCTTTTAATTCTTGTATTCCAGGCTCCACTTTGTATTTTTTTAAGAAGCTCACTTTCCTGGCATTGGTCACATTCATGAAAATAATTGAAAAAGTTTGCATCACTTTATTATATAGTAGTCCGTTGACATTCTCAAAGAATTTACTTGAGATCTCTGTAACCACTTTAACAGTACTCTCTGAAATGTAAACTTAATTTAAGGACCTCTGTAGATCTTTAGTGACTCTGTTGTCTAGCCAAGGCCTATCACTTTTTTAGTTGTTTTTTAGATTTCTTCACTTTCCCTCAATTTTCATTACCATTACTAGAAGTTGGCTTTGTTTTGATGCCTTTTCAAGTAAGGAATAAAGGAATAAATAATATTTTAAAATGAATAAATATACTCATGAAATAAAAATAAATAAATAGGGAATAAATAAGACATTTATCACTCCTTGAGAATTACTTGTGTAAATTACCATGGGTAGAAAGCACGGATCCTGAGCTGAGAATCAGATGCCTTATGGTGCCTAGTCTCATTTAGTAGTAAAGTGGCTTGCTTGCTTGCTTCCATGTGGGATTCACGTTCCAGCAAAGAGACAAATGTTTATGTATCTCTGTCTTTAGTACTAAGGGAGTCAAGGCATAGCTAAGATACTGCCACAGGAGCAGTCTGCTTATATATATATATATATTTTTTTTTTTTTTTTAATTTTTTTAATGTTGCTTTCTGAGACAGAGAGAGACAGAGCATGAGTGGGGGAGGGGCAGAGAGAGAAAGGGAGACACAGAATCGGAAGCGGCTCCGGGCTCTGAGCTGTCAGCACAGAGCCCGACGTGGGGCTCGAACTCACAAATCGTGAGATCATGACCTGAGCCGAAGTCGGTCACTTAACTGACTGAGCCACCCAGGCGCCCCTGCTTATATATTTTTTTAAAAATAAAAATGTTTTTCTTCTTTTGATCCCTCTCTAGTAGAATGCTAACCCAAACTTTCTCTTTGGGTTAGAATGCCACCAACTCCAGGCTTGTGATTCCTTCCATTGCCATGTCATAGCATGGGGAGCTAGCTGGTGTGTTTCAAGGAAAAGATGGTAGCATGGCAGAAGCAGGCATTGTGAGAGTGTAAGCAGTATGTTCATGCTGCTTTCCCATGTCTTTAATATCTGCTCTGCCCAGGCCACTTGAAGATGGAATGCTGTTGGGTATACCTGATGTCATGAGTAGGTGAGTTAGATAGTATAAGAGGTAACTAGGCATGTTATCTCTAGATGTCCCATAGTCATGTCCAGTTTCTATCAGGAACTATTAGCAAAACCAAGGTGGAAGGTCCTTTTATTTATTTAGGGCTAATATTGGAATCCTCATTGGATGTATATCTATGGCCTTATCAGCTTTTATGTCCTGAATATGATGGGCCAGTGTGATGTCCTAGGAAATAGCAATATGGTTAGAGTCTCTATGAAATTGAGGCACAGAACTGAAGAGCTGATGTTATTCTAAGGTGGTGCTTCTAAAACTTTGGTGTGCATGAGAATCATCTGAAGGGCTTGGTAAAACACAGATTGCTGCTCCCACCCCCTTCCTGAAACTGTAGGTCCTTGGTGGGATGGAGAATGTGCATTTCTTTTTTTTTTTTTTATAATTTTTCTTTTTGACATTTATTTAACCTTGAGAGACAGAGACAGAGCATGAGTAGGGGAAGGGCAGAGAGAGGGAGACACAAAATCCAAAGCAAGCTCCAGGCTCTGAGCTGTCAGTGCAGAGCCTGACGCAGGGCTCGAGCCTATGAACTGTGAGATCATGACCTGAGCCATAGTCGGCCACTTAACCCACTGAGCCACCCAGGTGCCCTGAGAATTTGCATTTCTAACAAATGCCTTTGGGATGCTGCTGCTGTTTTTTCAGGGACCACTCTTTGAGAACCACTGCTCTAAGGCAAGTTGGTAAAGATGTGTTGTCGTCCTTCCTAGATAAAAGTAAATGGCTTTTGGAGGAAAAAAGCATTGGCCAGGTTAGCATTGGCCTGCATATGAAGTGCCAAGGTGGTACTGATTTGCTGCAGTAAAGAGACCACATCTGGAAAAGCATCTGAGCCCTTTGATTAAGGTTTAAGACAATCTATTAATAATATATTCAGTTGTACTGGAAAGTTACAGTGGACAGGTGCTAAGAATTACATCCCTAAATATGTTTTTGATGATGTTACTAGTCTCTGGAAACCCTCTCTGGCTTGCATTACTGCTTTCGATTTTCTCTCATGGTAGAGGGAGACCTCTCATTTGGCCTCTTCTACCATAATAATGTTTATCCAAGAAGCCAGTTTTGTGATTGTGCTATTGCTAAATACAGCAATTTGAAGTATACATGCGTGGACTTGGGAAATTACAATGGGTTGAGTTTGGGCTCCCACTAAGCTTCTGTCATAAGCCCATTTATCATCTGACCTTCAGAAGCCTAGTTTATGAAACTAGCACATTGAATCTAGAATGAATACGGCCATATCAGTGTGTCTTAGCACTGTCTGAAATTATGTTTTTTCCTCCTTAATCCAGCACACTCAGAAACCAATGTAAGTGAACAATGTCTTACAAGTAATGTATGCTCCTGTTTTCCAGATTTGCTTTTGACTTGACCCTCCCAGGGCATGCTAGGGTAGAACTCTGCTTATGGGTTGAGACATTGAAGAACAGTAGGGATGTGGTATGAAGCTATTTATTTTCCTCTTACAAAGTAAATCTTTCAGGTGAGGAGTATCTGCCTCGACAGACCGGGGATGAGGGTCTGCTTTGAGGTCTTCAGGTTCAGAGCATCGTGTGAATCTCCAAACCTTGTCTTGTATCCCCACTTCAGATCGGGGGCTCCCACGGCTTTCAGATCACAATAACTCTTGATTTCTTGTGTGAAAGGGTAGCAAATTTAACTAATGTAATTTGGCAACATGCAGGATCAGACTGTGCATTTGGTTTTCAATGTCTTAAACCTTAAGTGTTTTTAATCCTTGCATTTCACTCCACACCTCCAGCCAAGAATTTAGGGATGTCAGTTTGTCACTCTTTTCTTTTCCTAAGCTAAACACTGCCATTAGAGGCACTAGGGGCACTAGAGGCACTCACCTCAGCCCATGATCCTTGAATATTTCATGCTTTTCATACTATTTTCTGCCTCTCTGGCAATAGCCACTCAGCCTTACCTTTACTGGGCATATCATTCTAAGACATTCTGGGAATCTAAGTGATTACAAGGATAATGCAACTAGCTGGTTTTCTGCCGTATACCCTGGGTTGCCAGACTTCCATTTCCAAATGCTGGTAGAATGGTTCACTGCTTTTGGCCCCAATTAGGTCAGAAAACCAGTTCTAGAATTCCTCCCATTTCACTGAGGTCACTTACATCCCATTCCTTACATAATTGCTGTACCAGTCAGTCTTTTTGGTTGCAAACAATAGAAACCAGCTTTGACTAAGTTAAGCAGAAAATGGATGGATATTAGATAGCTTCTTCAATCACAGGGGAGACTGGAGAACCAGGTTCAGAATATAGAGAGGAGCAAAGGGAACTAGGACACAGCTAAGATCATGCCATAGGATCAGTCTGTCACCAATGCCAATGCCATTGGACACTTCCTGAACCATTGCCCCTGGATACTTATTTCGGCACTGTGGGCATTATTAAACCCACTGCAGTTGCCTCAGATAACCTATCAGTTCTTTTGTACAGCACTCTCCCCACGAATCAAAATACCTGGAATATCCAAATGGCCATGTTTAGATTATGTGCCTATGTGTTTATTAGAAGATTGCACCCCTGCATCCCTTCTTCAGTTTCTGTAGCATCTCACCTACTTTGGGACTCCCCAAAATAGGGCTGCTGCACAGATGGAAATAAACATTCACCCGAGAGCTCAGTGCAAGACAGTATTACTGATCAAGGAGAAAAGGTCATTGTAGTACCTACAGTTGTTTTGAAATTTATGTCCAGCTCTGCTACGCAAGACTTTGTTACCTTCTTCATAAACTTTTTGAGTCATGAAATGTCCTTAGAGATCATCCATCAGTTCATCACTCTCATCTTACTGATGGATGATCTGAGACTGAACACAGAAAATGATCTGCTGAAGGTGGCACTAGTAGTTAATGGCAAAGCTGGAACCAGAATTAGGATGCTGGCATTATACCAGGCAAAGGATTATATAAACTACTTTGCATATTTTGGTTCTTATTGTCTATTTATCATATTTATCATAGTTAGACTGGTTATATTTCAGAATGGAGGCATCAGTTGCCTTCTTTTTTTTTTTTTAATTTTTTTTCAATATTTATTTATTTTTGGGACAGAGAGAGACAGAGCATGAACGGGGGAGGGGCAGAGAGAGAGGGAGACACAGAATCGGAAGCGGCTCCAGGCTCTGAGCCATCAGCCCAGAGCCCGACGCGGGGCTCGAACTCACGGACCGCGAGATCGTGACCTGGCCGAAGTCGGACGCTTAACCGACTACGCCACCCAGGCGCCCCTCAGTTGCCTTCTTAATTGCCCTCTTCTTCCTCATCTCTGTTAGTACTAATAGTATCTACCACAGGATTTCTGCCAGGGACCATTTCCTTAAAGGAGCCTACCTTGTATTTCTCTGAATGTTAAAACTATAATCAACTGGACTATTTGAGTTACTATTCAATAGTTATTATTCAATTGATATTTTATGTTGTGGTTAGTCACTTGATGAGTTTCTGAGCCTTTGAAAATGAAATATGAAAAAGAGAAATTCATGAGTGAGACCATGAAGGCCCTGAGTTACCTACTGAGAGATTTGAAGGAGGTGTGTCACTAAGGGGGGAAGGAAGAGCAGACCGATCAGACTAGGAAATTTAAATCTTTGCTCAGTTCACATATTTAAATAGCACTTGTCCTGCTATATATAAATACCAGTTTAATAATATGATGGAATTCTGATTATAAGATTATGGACATAAGAAATGTCACAGTCAAGGGGCACCTGGGTGGCTTGGTTAAGCGTCCAACTTTGGCTCAGGTCATGATCTCATGGTCTGTGATTTTGAGCCCCACGTCAGGCTCTGTGCTGAGAGTTCAGAGCCTGGAGCCTGTTTTGGATTCTGTGTCTCTCTCTCTCTCTCTCTGCTCTCTTGCTGCTTATGCTCATGCTCTGTCTCTCAAAAATAAATGAACATTAGAAAATTAAAAAAAAAAAAGAAATGTCATAGTCAAGTTAGTAGTTTTTCCATCTCTGGAGGTTTGGTTTCTGAGAAGCCCAGGACATTTTGTGGAAAACCGTAAATGATTCCTATTGAGTTTTTTTTTTAGTTCAAAGGATCAGGGAAATACACTCGTTCCACTTATTCTGTTTTCAGTTGATTGGGATGAGTGCAATAATAGGCCAACTACCCATTATTTGAAGTGCTCTTATTTGTTCCATAATGATTTGTTTAAAAAAATTACCTGCATCAGGAGGTACTTGCACCATCTATAATGTGATAAATGTAGTTCGAGGTTTTGTACTCTTTGATTATTTGTCCTGGGAACATTTATTTTTTTCAAACTGAAGACTTTCGTTTCAGATAGAAGGTTACCTGTCCTCTTTTGGTATCTTTTGTTTACCCTTCATCTTCATTGGTCTTCTTGCCCATCTTGTGAGGGGTAGTTTTCAGTTAGAGCTGGGTAGTAGTGTAGTGTCAGAGTTCGAAGAGGATGCACTCTCGAGTCTTACGGGCCCAGGCTCACATCCTGGTTGCTACTTAGGACACTTGATGAAAGTTGTTCTTAGAGGCTGTTTCATCATCTGCAAGGTAGAGATAAGAACATCTCTCTCATAGGATTGTTGTAAAAAGAATTGGGGTAGGAAAAGCACAGTGCCCAGTTAATGGCAAGTGCTGAATAAATCAAAATTCTAATTTACTATCAGTACCTATAGAATTGGTAAAAGTAGCATTAGATAAGAATATGGGCACTTAAATTCTAATTCAGGCTAGATTTGGGGATTTCAACAACAACTTCAATAAGCAGTTGGATTCTGTTTTCTCACTTATAATCTGAGGGTCTGGATCAGGTTACTGGTTTTCAGACTGTGATCTCTGGAAGTGCTTTGAGGTCACTGGCAGGGAAGGGGAGCAGTGAGAGGTATCTCAGAGGGAGGGCTTCCTTTTCAGCCAGAGCAGCTGCGCTTTTATTTATTTAATATATTGGGCTTCTTTGTAATCTCTTATTTAAAGAAAATCTTACTTGGCAAAATACACACGCACACACACACACTTTTTGAAAATAATAGACTTAAAAGTCCACTAAAGTCCCTTCCAAGTTTAAAGTCTTTATGTCTATTAGTTTGCAACAACTTGAAAGTGGTCCAAGCTGGATCCGACCCAAAGTGTCTTATTTTGTCCTGTATGGTATTTTAGTATATGTGCTGCCGAAGCGAGCACTCCTGTATGGTATTTTAAATATTTATATTAAAGTGACAAAATTTAAAATTTGGAGATTTTAACATAAAAATCTAGATTCTAGCTCTCTTATGAAAAATTGATATATCTGACAATTCTGTGTCCCCATCTTCAAATAACAGTCTGTTAGAGTTGAATGGCAGCTGCTACCAACTACTCCTATCTTCTGCCCCTCCGAATTTACCTGCCTAGGCCCTGCAGGTATTTGAGTTTTCAGCGTCTGATTTATTCTCTGCACATTGCATGCACACAAACTAGTATTATTGGATTAATCAGTGTTGACATTCTAGAAGAATTAAACAAAGGATGCGACTTGTAAGGAAATGACTTGCCCTGTGAGGAAATTATTTTAATACAGCAGAAGTACATGTGTCAGTTTTATTCTGCCTGCCCTTAAACTGGATAATAAATAGTTCTTAAGTGCTGACCATCAATTTATCCTGGCTGTTGCAGCATGACTCCTGAGTTAGGAGAATTAAACATAGTATATTTTAATTCTTTCCAGTATAGGGTCTGATTAACAGACACTCAAAAATTTTAGGAACCAGGCAATTTGGGAGTAAATAAGGAAGTAAGTGTTACCAGTTGCCCATGCTTCTTCTTCCAACTCTGTCCCAGAATGGATACTCAACACAGTCTGGGCATTCTCCCTCTTGGGATACAGAAACTTGAGAAAAGTCCTCTGCTGTTCTCTGACAACTTCCTCTTAGGCAGCAAAGGGTCAATCTCAGCATCATTCATACAAGGGAGATGTGGAACACCACCTGTGGTGGCCCTGTCTTTGCTCAGTCACTTTGCCCCATCAGGACAGGGTGGATTCTCCACTCGTCCAACGTCCTTTAAAGCTCTTGTTCCCTAATTGTTGGGTGTGGGTTCTATATGTGCCCTTTAAATCAGACGTGTTAATTGTAGTGTTGTAATCACATCTCATATTTATTTATTAATTTTTTTGTATGTCCTTTCACTTACTGAGAAATATGCATTGAAATTTCTCATTAAGATCATGGAATTCTCCATTTATCCTTATAGTTTTGTTGCTTTTCACTTTACATATCTTGTGCTATTTTATTAGGTGTATACAGTGCTCAGCAATATATTGTAAAGTGTATTTGTTGCATTTTATCCAGAATCTGAATGTTTTGTGGCAGGAGATATTTAGTTGGTCACACTGCCAGAAAGTAGAAGTCCTCATTGTCCTAATTTTTTTTCATTTCTTACATTCCCTCAGTTGCTCAGTATCATGTCACATTTTTATATTATTTGGTTAATTGTAATTCCAGTGTAGTTATCATACAGTGCCATATTCCTGTGTACAATATAGCGATTCAGCAATTCAGTATATTACTCTGTGCTTATCAAAATAAGTATACTCCTGAATCCCCATCACCTGTTTCACCCATCCCCCCAACTGACCTCCCTCTAGTAACTATCTGCTGTTCTCTGTAGTTAAGAATGTGTTTTTTTGGTTTGTCTCTTCTTTTTTCCTTTGTTCCTTTGTTTTGTTTCTTAAATACTATATATGAATGAAACCATATTTGTGGTTTATGACTGGCTTATTTCATTTAGCATTATACTCTCTAGAGCCATCCACAGTGTTGTAAATAGCAAGATTTCATTTATTTTTATGGCTGAATAATATTCCACCACACATACATACATACATACATACATACATACATACATACATAAATACATACATACCACATCTTCATTATCCGTCCATCTACTGATGGACACTCAGGCTCCTTCCATAATTTGGCTATTGTAAATATTGCTGTAGTAAACAAAGGGGTACATATATCCTTTCAAATTAGTGTTTTTGTATTCCTTGGGTAAATACCTACTGGTGCAATTTCTGGATCATAGGGTAGTTCTGTTATTTATTTTTTTTCCATACTGTCTTCCATAGTGGCTGTACCAGCTTGCATTCCCACCAACAGTGCAAAAGGGTTCCTCTTTCCCCACATCTTCACCAACAGTTGTTTTTCCTGGATTTTTTTTTTATTTTAGCCATTCTAACAGATATCATTATGGTTTTGATTTGTATTTCCCTGATGATGAATGATGTTGAGCAACTTTTCATGTGTCTGTTGGCCAACTGTATGTCTTCTTTGGAGGAATGTCTGTTCATGTCTTCTGCCCATTTTTCACTTGGATTATTTGGTTTTTTTTTGGTGTTGAGTTATATTGGTTCTTTTATATATTTTTGATACTAATTGTTTATTGGATATATCATTTGCAAATATACACTCCAATTCAGTAAGTTGTCTTTTAGTTTTGATAGTTTCCTTTGCTGTGTAGAAGCTTTCTTTCTTTCTTTCTTTCTTTCTTTCTTTCTTTCTTTATAGGAACATATATTTTTTTAATGTTTATTTTTGATAGAGAGAGCACAAGTAGGGGAGGTGCAGAGAGAGAGGCGGTGACAGAGGATTTGAAGCAGGCTCCTGCTGACGGCAGAGAGCCCAACGTGGGGCTCAAACTCATGAACAGTGAGATCATGACCTGAGCCGAAGTCAGATGCTTAACTGACTGAGCCACCCAGGTGCCTCATTTTTTATTTTGACATACTCCCAATAGTTTATTTTTGTTTTTATTTCTTTTACCTTAGGATATATAGCTAGAAAGATGTTGTTATGGCTGATGTCAGAGAAATTACTGCTTGTGCTCTTTTAGGATTTTTATGGTTTCAGGTCTCACATTTAGGTCTTTAATCCACTTGACTTTGTTTGTTTGTTTGTTTGTTTATTTATTATTATATGAAATTTATTGTCAAATTAGTTTCCATACAACACCCAGTGCTCATCCCAAAAGATCCCTCTTCAATGCCCATCACCTACCCTCCCCTCCCTCCGCCCCCCCTCCATCAACCCTCAGTTTTTTCTGTTTTTAAGAGTCTCTTATGCTTTGGCTCTCTCTCCCACTCTAACCTCTTTTTTTTTCTTTTTTTTCCTTCCCCTCCCGCATGGGTTTCTGTTAAGTTTCTCAGGATCCACATAAGAGTGAAAACATATGATATCTGTCTTTCTCTGTATGGCTTATTTCACTTAGCATCACACTCTCCAGTTCCATCCACATTGCTACAAAGGGTCATATTTCATTCTTTCTCATTGCTACGTAGTACTCCATTGTGTATATAAACCACAAATTCTTTATCCATTCATCAGTTGATGGACATTTAGGCTCTTTCCACAATTTGGCTATTGTTGAGAGTGCTGCTATAAACATTGGGGTGCAAGTGTCCCTATGCATCAGTACTCCTGTATCCCTTAGGTAAATTCCTAGCAGTGCTATTGCTGGGTCATAGGGTAGGTCTATTTTTAATTTTTTGAGGAACCTCCACACTGTTTTCCAGAGTGGCTGCACCAGTTTGCATTCCCACCAACAGTGCAAGAGGGTTCCCGTTTCTCCACATCCTCTCCAGCATCTATAGTCTCCTGATTTGTTCATTTTGGCCACTCTGACTGGCGTGAGGTGATAGCTGAGTGTGGTTTTGATTTGTATTTCCCTGATGAGGAGCGACGTTGAGCATCTTTTCATGTGCCTGTTGGCCATCCGGATGTCTTCTTTAGAGAAGTGTCTATTCATGTTTTCTGCCCATTTCTTCACTGGGTTATTTGTTTTTTGGGTGTGGAGTTTGGTGAGCTCTTTATACATTTTGGATACTAGCCCGTTGTCCAATATGTCATTTGCAAATATCTTTTCCCATTCCGTTGGTTGCCTTTTAGTTTTGTTGATTGTTTCCTTTGCTGTGCAGAAGCTTTTTATCTTCATGAGGTCCCAATAGTTCATTTTTGCTTTTAATTCCCTTGCCTTTGGGGATGTGTCAAGTAAGAAATTGCTGTGGCTGAGGTCAGAGAGGTCTTTTCCTGCTTTCTCCTCTAGTGTTTTGATGGTTTCCTGTCTCACATTCAGGTCCTTTATCCATTTTGAGTTAATTTTTGTGCAAGGTGTAAGAAAGTGGTCTAGTTTCATTCTTCTGCATGTTGCTTTCCAGTTCTCCTAGCACCATCTGTTAAAGGGACTGTCTTTTTTCCATGGATATTCTTTCCTGCTTTGTTAAAGATTAGCTGGCCATACTTTTGTGGGTCTAGTTCTGGGGTTTCTATTCTATTCCATTGGTCTCCGTGTCTGTTTTTGTGCCAATACCATGCTGTCTTGATGATTACAGCTTTGTAGTAGAGGCTAAAGTCTGTGATTGTGATGCCTCCTGCTTTGGTCTTCTTCTTCAAAATTACTTTGGCTATTCAGGGCCTTTTGTGGTTCCATATGAATTTTAGGATTGCTTGTTCTAGCTTTGAGAAGAATGCTGGTGCAATTTTGATTGGGATTGCATTGAATGTGTAGATAGCTTTGGGTAGTATTGACATTTTGACAATATTTATTCTTCCAATCCATGAGTACGGAAGGTTTTTCCATTTCTTTATATCTTCTTCAATTTCCTTCATAAGCTTTCTATAGTTTTTAGCGTACAGATCTTTTACATCTTTGGTTAGATTTATCCCTAGGTATTTTATGCTTCTTGTTGCAATTGTGAATGAGATCAGTTTCTTTATTTGTCTTTCAGTTGCTTCATTATTAGTGTATAAGAATGTAACTGATTTCTGTACATTGATTTTGTATCCTGCAACTTTGCTGAATTCATGTATCAGTTCTAGCAGACTTTTGGTGGAGTCTATCGGACTTTCCCTTTATAATATCATGTCATCTGCAAAAAGTGAAAGCTTGACTTCATCTTTGCCAATTTTGATGCCTTTGATTTCCTTTTGTTGTCTGATTGCTGATGCTAGAACTTCCAACACTATGTTAAACAACAGCGGTGAGAGTGGACGTCCCTGTCGTGTTCCTGATCTGAGGGAAAAAGCTCTCAGTTTTTCCCCATTGAGGATGATGTTAGCTGTGGGCTTTTCATAAATGGCTTTTATGATGTTTAAGTATGTTCCTTCTATCCCGACTTTCTCGAGGGTTTTTATTAAGAAAGGATGCTGAATTTTGTCAAATGCTTTTTCTGCATCGATTGACAGGATCATATGGTTCTTTTCTTTTATTAATGTGATGTATCACGTTGATTGATTTGTGAATGTTGAACCAGCCCTGCATCCCAGGAATGAATCCCACTTGATCGTGGTGAATAATTCTTTTTATAAGCTGTTGAATTTGATTTGCTAGTATCTTATTGATAATTTTTGCATCCATATTCATCAGGAATATTGGCCTGTAGTTCCCTTTTTTTACTGGGTCTCTGTCTGGTTTAGGAATCAAAGTAATACTGGCTTCATAGAATGAGTCTGGAAGTTTTCCTTCCCTTTCTATTTTTTGGAATAGCTTGAGAAGGATAGGTATTATCTCTGCTTTAAACGTCTGGTAGAACTCCCTTGGGAAGCCATCTGGTCCTGGATTCTTATTTGTTGGGAGATTTTTTTTTTTTTAATTTTTTTTTTTTAACATTTATTTATTTTTGAGACAGAGAGAGACAAAGCATGAACGGGGGAGGGTCAGAGAGAGGGAGACACAGAATATGAAACAGGCTCCAGGCTCTGAGCTGTCAGCACAGAGCCTGACGCGGGGCTCGAACTCACGGACCGCGAGATCATGACCTGAGCCGAAGTCGGCCGCTTAACCGACTGAGCCACCCAGGCGCCCCATGTTGGGAGATTTTTGATAACCGATTCAATTTCTTCACTGGTTATGGGTCTGTTCAAGCTTTCTATTTCCTCCTGATTGAGTTTTGGAAGCGTGTGGGTGTTTAGGAATTTGTCCACTTCTTCCATGTTGTCCAGTTTGTTGACATATAATTTTTCATAGTATTCCCTGATAATTGCTTGTATGTCTGAGGGATTGGTTGTAACAATTCCATTTTCATTCATGATTTTATCTATTTGGGTCATCTCCCTTTTCTTTTTGAGAAGCCTGGCTAGAGGTTTATCAATTTTGTTTATTTTTTCAAAAAACCAACTCTTGGTTTCATTCATCTGCTCTACAGTTTTTTTAGATTCTATATTGCTTATTTCTGCTCTGATCTTTATTATTTCTCTTCTTCTGCTGGGTTTAGGCTGCCTTTGCTGTTCTGCTTCTATTTCCTTTAGCTGTGCTGTCAGATTTTGTATTTGGGATTTTTCTTGTTTCTTGAGATAGGCCTGGATTGCAATGTATTTTCCTCTCAGGACTGCCTTCGCTGCATCCCAAAGCGTTTGGATTGTTGTATTTTCATTTTCGTTTGTTTCCATATATTTTTTAATTTCTTTAATTGCCTGGTTGACCCACTCATTCTTTAGTAGGTTGTTCTTTAACCTCCATGCTTTTGGAGGTTTTCCAGACTTTTTCCTGTGGTTGATTTCAAGCTTCATAGCATTGTGGTCTGAAAGTATGCATGGTATAATCTCAATTCTTGTATACTTATGAAGGGCTGTTTTGTGACCCAGTATGTGATCTGTCTTGGAGAATGTTCCATGTGCACTTGAGAAGTATATTCTGTTGCTTTGGGATGCAGAGTCCTAAATATATCTGTCAAGTCCATCTGATCCAATGTATCACTCAGGGCCCTTGTGTCTTTATTGACCGTGTGTCTAGATGATCTATCCATTGCTGTGAATGGGGTGTTAAAGTCGCCTGCAATTACCACATTCTTATCAATAAGGTTGCTTATGTTTTTGAGTAATTGTTTTATATATTTGGGGGCTCCTGTATTCGGCGCATAGACATTTATAATTGTTAGCTCTTCCTGATGGATAGACCCTGTGATTATTATATGATGCCCTTCTTCATCTCTTGTTACAGCCTTTAATTTAAAGTCTAGTTTGTCATGCTCGCTTCGGCAGCACATATACTAAAATTGGAACAATACAGAGAAGATTAGTATGGCCCCTGCGCAAGGATGACACGCAAATTTGTGAAGCGTTCCATATTAAAAAAAATAATAAAAAAAAATAAAGTCTAGTTTGTCTGATATAAGCATAGCCACTCCAGCTTTCTTTTGACTTCCAGTGGCATGATAAATAGTTCTCCATGCCCTCACTTTCAATCTGAAGGTGTCCTCAGGTCTAAAATGAGTCTCTTGTAGACAGCAAATAGATGGCTCTTGTTTTTTTTATCCATTCTGATACCCCATGTCTTTTGGTTGGCGCATTTAGTCCATTTACATTCAGTGTTATTATAGAAAGATATGGGTTTAGAGTCATTGTGATGTCCGTAGGTTTCATGCTTGTAGTGATGTCTCTGGTACTTTGTCTCACAGGATCCCCCTTAGGATCTCTTGTAGGGCTGGTTTAGTGGTGACGAATTCCTTCAGTTTTTGTTTGTTTGGGAAGACCTTTATCTCTCCTTCTATTCTAAATGACAGACTTGCTGGATAAAGGATTCTTGGCTGCATATTTTTTTCTGTTCATCACATGGAAGATCTCCTGCCATTCCTTTCTGGCCTGCCAAGTTTCAGTAGAGAGATCAGTCACCAGTCTTATAGGTCTCCCTTTATATGTTAGAGCACATTTATCCCTAGCTGCTTTCAGAATTTTCTCTTTATCCTTGTATTTTGCCAGTTTCACTATGATATGTCGTGCAGAAGATCGATTCAAGTTATGTCTGAAGGGAGTTCTCTGTGCCTCTTGGATTTCAATGCCTTTTTCCTTCCCCAATCAAGGAAGTTCTCAGCTATTATTTCTTCAAGTACACCTTCAGCACCTTTCCCTCTCTCTTCCTCCTCTGGAATACCAATTATGCGTAGATTATTTCTCTTTAGTGCATCACTTGGTTCTCTAATTTTCCCCTCATACTCCTGGATTTTTTTTGTCTTTTTCTCAGCTTCTTCTTTTTCCATAATTTTATCTTCTAGTTCACCTATTCTCTCCTCTGCCTCTTCAATCTGAGCCGTGGTTGTCTCCATTTTATTTTGCAGCTCATTAATAGCATTTTTTAGCTCCTCCTGGCTGTTCCTTAGTCCCTTGTTCTCTGTAGCAATAGATCCTCTGCTGTCCTTTGTACTGTTTTCAAGCCCAGTGATTAATTTTATGACTATTATTCTAAATTCACTTTCTGTTATATTTAAATCGTTTTTGATCAGTTGGTTAGCTGTCGTTATTTCTTGGAGGTTTTTTTGAGGGGAATTCTTCCGTTTTGTCATTTTGGATAGTCCCTGGATTGGTGCAGAACTGCAGGGCACTTCCCCTGTGCTGTCTTGAATAACTTGTGTTGGTGGGCGGGGCCGCAGTCAGACCTGATGTCTGCCCCCAGCCCACCGCTGGGGCCACAGTCAGACTGGTGTGTGCCTTCTCTTCCCCTCTCCTAGGGGCGGGATTCACTGTGGGGTGGTGTGGCCCGACTGGGCTACTTGTACACTGCCAGGCTTGTGGTGCTGGGGATCTGGTGTATTAGCTGGGGTGGATCGGCATGGTGCACAGGGGCGGCAGGGGCAGGCTCAGCTGGCTTTTCCTTAGGAGGTCCGCTTCAGGAGGGGCCCTGTGGCACCAGGAGGGAGTCAGACCTGCCGGAGGGATGGATCTGCAGAAGCACAGCATTGGTTTTTGGGTGTTTTCGAGGTGCAAGCAAGGTTCCTGGCAGGAACTGGTTCCCTTTGGGATTTTGGCTGGGGGATGGGCCAGGGAAATGGCGCTGGTGAGCGCCTTGTTCCCCGCCAAGCTGCGCTCTGTTGTCCGGGGCTCAACAACTCTCCCTCCTGGCTCTCTGAGTAGAGCTGTTAACTTATAACCTTCCGGATTTTAAGTCCCGCTTGCTGTCCGAACACACTCCTTCCGGCCCCTCTGCTTTTGCAAGCCAGACTCGGGGGCTCTGCTTTGCCGGCGGGCCGCCCCTCCGCCCTGGCTCCCTCCTGCCAGTCCGTGTAGCACGCACCTCCTCTCCGCCCTTCCTACCCTCTTCCGTGGACCTCTTGTCTACGCTTGGCTCCAGAGAATCCATTCTGCTAGTCTCGCGATTTTCTGGGTTATTTAGGCAGGTGTGGGTGGAATCTAAGTGATCTGCAGGACGCGGTGAGCTCAGCGTCCTCCTATGCCGCCATCTTCCCACTGCTTCTGCTTCTGTGTCTCTCCACTTGAGTTTATTTTTATGTTTGGTGTAAGAAAATGGTCAAGTTTTATTCTTTTGCATGTAGCCGTCCAGTTTTCCCAACACCCATTTGTTGAAGAGACTTTTTCCCCATTTTATATTCTTGCCTCCTTTGTCAAAGATCAATTGACTATATAATTATGGGTTTTTTTTCTGGGCTTTCTGTTCTGTTCCATTGACTTATGTGTCGGTTTTTGTGACAGTACCATACTATTTTGATTACTATGCTTTTGTAATATAACTTGAAGTCTGGAATTGTGATACCTCTAGTTTTTGTTTGTTTGTTTGTTTTCAAGATTGCTTTAGCTCTCCAGGGTCTTCTGTGATTCCATACAAATTTTAGGATTGTTTATTTTAGTTCTGTGAAACATGCTGTTGGTATTTTGATAGAGATTGCATTAAATGTGTAGATTGCTTTAGGTAGTATAGATATTTTAACAATATTTATTCTTCCAATCCATGAACATGGAATGTCGTTTTGTTGTGTCATCTTCAGTGTCTTTCATCAGTGTTTTACAGTTTTCAGAGTACAGGTCTTTGACTTCTTTGGTGAAGTTTATTCCTATGTATTTATTATTTTTGGTGAAATTGTAAATGGAATTGTTTTCTTGATTTCTCTTTCTGCTGTTTCATTAATAGTGTATAGAAATACAACAGGTTTCTGTACATTGATTTTGTATCCTACAACCTTACTGAATTCATTTATCAGTTTTAGTAGTTTCTTAGTGGAGTCTTTAGGATTTTCTATATAATATCATGTCATCTGCAAATAGTGAAAATTTTACTTCTTCCTTACCAATTTGAATGCCTTTTATTTCCTTGTGTTGTCTGATTACTGTGGCTAGGACTTGCAGTTCTATGTTGAATGGAAGTGGTGAGAGTGGACATCCTTGTCTTATTCCTGACCTTAGAGGAAAAGTGCTCAGTTTTTCCTCTTTGAATATGATGTTAGCTTTGAGTTTTTGATATAAGGCCTTTATTGTATTGAGGTATGTTCCCTCTAACCCTACTTTGTTGAGGGTTTTTATCATGAATGGATGTTGTACTTTGTCAAGTGCTTTTTCTGCATCTATTAAAATGATCATGTAGTTTTTATCCTTTATCTTATTGATGTGATATATCATGTTGATTGATCTGCAAATGTTGAACCACCTTTGCATCCCATGAATAAATCCCAGCATCATGATAAATGATCTTTTTAATGCATTGTTGAATTTGGTTTTCTAATATTTTGTTGAGGACTTTTGCATTTATGTTCAACAGAAATGAACTCTTTTTTTTTTTTTTTTTGTGGTGTCTTTATCTGGTTTTGGCATCAGGGTAATTATGGCCCCATAGAATGAATTTGAAGGTTTTCCTTCCTTTTCTGTTTTTTAGAAAAGTTCGGGAAAAAATAGGTATTAACTCTTCTTTAAATGTTTGGTAGAATTTACCTGTGAAGCTGTCTGGTCCTGGACTTTGGTTTGTTAGGAGTTTTTTGATTACTGATTCAGTTTTATTGCTGGTACTTAGTCTGTTCAAATTTTCTTTTTCTCTTTTTTCTTTTTTTTTTTTTTTTTTCAAATTTTCTATTTCTTCCCGATTCAGTTTTGGGAGGTTATATGTTTCTGGGAATTGGTCCATTTCTTCTAGGTTGTCCAGGTTGTTGGCATATAATTTTTCATAATATTTTCTTACAGTCCTTTGTATTTCTGTGGTGTTGGTTGTTATTTCTCCTCCCATTTCTGATTTGGTTATTTGAGTCCTCCCTCTCTGTCTTTTTATGAGTCTGGCTAGAGTTTTGTTGATCTTTTCAAAGAACTAGCTCCTGATTCCATCAATCTATTCTGTTGGTTTTTTTAATTTATCTATTTCTGCTTTAATCTTTATTATTTTCTTCCTTCTGCTTTTGGGTTTTGTTCTTCTTTTTCTAGCTCCTTTAGATGTAAGGTTAAGTTGTTTATTTGAGATTTTTCTTGCTTTTGATGTAGGCCTGTATTACTATAAACTAATCCCCACCCCCACCCCCCTACCGCCACCACCACCAGAACCTCTTTTGCGGCATCTCAAAGATTTTGGGCCGTTGTGTTTTCATTTTCACTTCTGTCCATGTAATTTTTTATTTCTTCTTTGATTTCTCGGTTGACCCATTCATTGTTTAGTAGCATATTATTTAACATCAGTGTGTGTGTGTTCTCTCCAGAGTTTTTCTTGTGGTTGATTTCTAGTTCATAGCATTGTGGTCAGAAAAGACACATCTTATGACTTTGATCTTTTTGAATTTGTTGAAATTTGTTTTGATGCCTAATATATGATCTATTCTGGAGAATGTTCCATGTGCACTTGAAAAGAATGTGTATTCTGCTATTTTAGGAAGGAATGTTCTGAATATATCTGGTAAGTCCATCTGAAACCGTGTGTCATTCAAAACCACTGTCCTTATTGATTTTTCTGTTTGGGTGATCTGTCCATTGATACAAGTGGGATGTTAAAGTTCCCTACCATTATTGTATTGCTATCAATTAGTTCCTTTGTGTTTGTTATTAACTGTTTTATGTATTTGAGTGCTACCATATTGGGTGCATAAATACTTAACAGTTATTACATCTTCTTGTTGGATTGTCCCCCTTATGATGATAAAGTGTCCTTCTTTGTCTCTTGTAACAGTCTTTGTTTTAAAGTCTATTTTGTCCAATATAAGTGTTGTTATACCCCAGCTTTCTTTTCACATCCATTTGCATGGTCAGTGCTTTTCCATTCCTTCACTTTCAATCTGCCTGTGTCTTTAGTCAGAAACGAGTCTCTTATAGGCAGCATATAGATGGGTCTTGGTTTTTTTATCCATACCATTACTCTGTTTCTTTTTAATTTTTTTTAATGTCTATTTATTTTTGAGAGAGAGAGAGAGAGAGAGAGAGAGAGAGAGAGAGAGACAGAGACAGCATGAGCAGGGGAGGGGCAGAGAGAGAAGGAGACACAGAATTTGAAGCAGGCTCCAGGCTTTGAGCTGTCAGCATGGAGCCCGATGCAGGGCTCAAACTCATGGACTGTGAGATCATGACCTGAGCCGAAGTCAGATGCTTAACCGACTGAGCCACCCAGTGCCCCTACTCTGTGTCTTTTAATTGGAGTGTTTAGTCCATTTATATTCAAAGTAATTATTGATAGATATGTTTTTATTGCTATTTTGTTACTTGTGGTTGTTTTTATAGTTCTTCTCAGTTCCTTTCCTTTCTTGCTCTCTTCTGTCATGTTTGCTGGCTTTCTTTAGAAATATACTTGGATTCCTTTTCTTTATTTTTTGTATATCTGTAACTGGTTTTTGACTTATGGTTACCATTAGGTATGTATATAACACCTGGAGATATCAGTTTATATTAAATTGCTGGTCACTTAAGTTTGAACCCATTCTTTACAACTCTTCCCAACTGTGTTTTAGGTATATGGTGTCATACTTTACATTCTTTCAGTTTGTGATTTGACTGATTTTTACAGATATACATAATTTTACTGCCTTCGTGCTTCCTACTTTTCTTAAGAAATTTTTTTTAATGTTTTTATTTATTTTTGAGAGAGTGAGTGAGCGAGCAGAGGAAGGGGGGGGCGACAGAGAATATGAAGCAGCTCCACGCTCTGAGCTGTCAGCACAGAGCCCAACGCAGGGCTTGAACTCACAGACTGTGAGATCATGACCTGAGCCAAAGTTGGACACTCACCTGACTGAGCCACCCAGGTGCCCCTTACTTTTCTTACTCTTACATATGGCCTTTCTTTTCCACTCACAGAGTCCCCTTTACTTTTTCTTATTGTGTAGTGGTCATGAACTCCCTTCACTTTTGTTGTCTGGGAAACTATCTCTCTTTCTATTCTGAATGATAGACTTGCTGGATAGATTATTCTTGGTTACAGATTTTTTTTTTTTTCTTTCAGTACTTTGAATATATCATGTCACTGTCTTCTGCCCTGCAAAGTTTCCACTGAAAAGTCTGCTGATAGCCTTATGGGGTTTCCCCTTGTATGTAACTGTGTTCTTTTCTCTTGATGCTTTTAAAATTTTCTCTTTACCACTACTTTTTGCCATTTTAATTACTATGTGTTTTGGTGTGGAGCTCCTAGAGTAGCTTCATTGTGAAATCTCTGTGCTTCCTGGATCTGGATATCTGTTTTTTTCGCCCAGATTAGGGAAGTTTTCAGCTGTTATTTCTTCAAATAAATTTTCTGCCCCCTTTTTTTCTCTTCTTTTCTGGGATCCCTATAATGAGAATGTTAATATGCTTGATGAAGTTGCTGAGTTCCCTAAATGTGTTATCATTTTGTATGTTTTTTTTCCTCTCACCTGCTCTGCTTGGTTACCTTTCATTAATCTGTCCAACACGTTGCTAATTCATTTTTCTGCTTCCTCTAGCCTGCTATTTATTCCATCTAGTGTATTTTTAATTTTATTTACTGTGTTCTTCATCTTTGGTTCTTTTTTTTTTTATCTCTTTGTTAAGAGTCTCACTGATGTTCTCCACTCTTTACTCAAATCCAGTGAGTGTCTTTATGATCATTACTTTAAATTCTCTAGCAGACATATTACTCATCTCTGTCACATCTAGGTCTCTTGCTGTGGTTTTGTTCTCTTCTTTTATTTGGTACATATTCCTCTCTCTTCATTCTGTCTAACTTTCTGTGTCTGTTTCTCTGTGTTAGGAAAGTCAGCTACCTCTTCTGGTCTTGAAAGTAACGGCCTTATGAAGAAGAGGTCCTATGGTGCCCTGCAGTGCAGTGTCCCCTGTTCACCGGAATCTGGTGCTTCAGGGGTATCTTCTAGGTGTGTTGTGTGCACCCTACTGTTGTATGTTGGGCACTTTTGCCTTTAGTCCAGTCTTCTGCGGTGGCTCTCTTTGCCTGTTTGGGCAGTGTTTGGTCCCTGTGTTGTTAGTGGGCCAGTCTGGGGCCACCGTGAGCTTGAGTTTAGTCAGACCAGGTGTTTGTCCAAGATGCAGTAGCACCAAACTGAAGGATGCTTTCCCTGTGTTGTCCCCAGAGAAGCTTTTATTGGTTGGTGGGGGCTGCAGTCAGACCAACTGTCTGCCTCCAGCCCACTCTTGGGACTTTCTGCCTGGCGTGTTTGGTTATCTTGCCCTCACCCAAGGGCAGGAGTCACTTTGGAGTGGTGCTTACACACTGCCAGGCTTGTGGCTCCAGTTTGAATAGGCTGCAAAAAAGAGCTCTTGGAGGGGGCAGGGCCCACGTTGTTTACAGGGTTTATGCCGGCAGAGGGTACCTGCTGCCAATGCAGGGTGCAGCTGGTGTGACCACTGGGGTAGGGCCCACAGTTTTGTTCTGCTCTTTGGTGGGGCCCACCACCACCGGCGGATCAAAGCTTTACAAAGTGTGGGGTTGGGAGATAGGTGTTGGCAAAGTGCCATCAGTCTTCTGGGGGAGGGGACCTCCAGTGCTGGGACTGAGGCAGGTGCGGCTGGAAGAGGCAGATCCCCTAAGCAGGCAGGTGGCGGTGCAAGCAAGTTAGGTAGTGTGTATCAGGCATCGGGCTGGTTCCTGAAGGTGGCCATGTGTTTATGCTGGGGGGCAGGAAAGGGAAATGGTGTTTTCCAGCCCCTTTGTTCTTGGGGGAGTCTCCCAGTGATCTCTACCCCTTGGGGTCACACTTTGAAATCAGTAAATAACCCTCCTGTGTGCCGCAGGCTGCTGCATCTATGTTGTATCTCCACAGACTATTTGTAGTGCTGTCTTTTTAAGGGTGGGGACTCAGCTGGCTCTTCCAGAAAACCCAGCCTGCTGATTTTTTAAATTCCAGACTTTAAGTCCCACGGGTTGTGAGAACTCGTGAAATTCAGCACCTCTAGTTTTCAAAGCCAAATGTTATGGGGATTCATATTCCCCATGCAGGTTCCCCTGTGTGATAGTCTCTCTCCCCTCTCCATGCCCATGGCTCCCTCCTTCCCAGGGACCACCAGGGTTTGGTTAGCTCTGACCATGTCTCTGCCTGTCCTACCCTCTTCAGTGTGGCCTCTTCTCTTCCTTTCATTGTGGAGTTCTGTTGTGCCAGTCTTTGGGTTGTTTTCTGGGTCATTTACACTGATATGAGCATTATCTGTGGGCCGAGGTGAGCTTAGGTTGCTCCTGCTCCACCATCTTCCCAGATACTCACCTCCATTCCTTTCTATCTTTCAGAAATGTCTCCAAATGTCTATAGTTCATTGGTAGACCTTTCCCTGCTTTTTTTGTACAGTTAAGTTATAGATTTTCTGTTTTGTCCTTAACCCTTTTTTCCCATTTAAATGGCATTTGGAGAAGAGAATGTTATTATATAAGTTCAGTGCATTTCTCTTAAATCCAAATTTTCATCTTCTCTTACTCTACATGTTCTCTTTGGGTAATTTCATTCACATATTTCAATTACCATTTTTATAATGATGGCTTCCAAATCTACATCCTTTACCTAAAGTCTCTTACCTGCAAGCTCTATTTATTTAACTGCCTACTAGTAGATATCCACACTCACATGTCCCATGGGCACTTCAAACTGTCCATGCAAATGAATGGGTAAACAAATTATGATGTACCTACACAATGGAATACTACTTAGCAATTAAAAAGAATGAACTATTGGTACACGGAACAACATGGATGAATCTCAAAATAATGATGCCAAGTGAAAGAAGCCAGACCAAAAAAAATATATGCTGTATGATTCTATTTATATAAAATTCTAGAAAACGCCGCTTTATAATGACAGAAAGCATTATCAGTGGTTGCTAGGGGATGTTATTGGCTTAGTGTGGGGGTAGGGGGTGAGAGGGGAGATAGGAGAGGGGAGAGGGGTTACAAAGAGGCAAGAGGAAACTTTTTGTGGTGATGGATATTTCCTTGATTGTGATAATGCTTTCAAAACCTGTCAAAGCACACACTTTATACATGTTCAATTTATCATATATCAATATACCTAAATAAAGCTAGAAGAAAACCCTCAGTGTTAAAGGCTTTTTAACAGAAAAACTGCGGTTCCTGCCCACTCTTTTCTATCCTCATCACAATCCTCCTCCCCAAAGACAGCTAATTTGAGGTCTTTCAGGAACTTTTCTTATACACAAGCCATGTTCTAATATGCTTAGTCTGTTATTTTTTAAAGTTTATTTATTTTGAGAGAGAATGTGCGAGAATGTGGGGGGGAGGGGCAGACAGAGAGGGAGAAGCCCATGCAGTCTCTGTGCTGACAGATGTGGGGCTTGATCTCACAAATAGGGAGATCATGACCTGAGCTGAAATCAAGAGTCGGATGTTCAACTGACTAAGCCGCGCATGTGCCCCTCTTCGTCTGTTACTTATTGATTCATCCCTTTAGAACTTCAGGCAGTATCTGTTTATTCTTTCCTATATGGTAGTTGGTAATATATTTCTCTTACTCTACCATTTTTACTTATCCTCCCTACCTTCTATAATACAATTTTTGGTTAAATCAATCATCAGTTCTAGCATTACTAGGAACATTAAATATTGTACATTACTGAGTCAGATGCTTTGATTGCATCTATTTCTTTAATATCTTCCCTCTTGGTTAATGCAGCAAATGCATTTTTCCCCATTTGCTTTGTTTTCTATGTACCTGTAGCTAATTTTTTTCAGATGTCCCAACAGACTTTTAGACATCTAACAGCAATTTTTTTCAGATGCTCAGTGTATCATATAACCCGTCATTTCCAGTACCCCATTCCTATTCCCTTGGAGACATTCCTCCTTCAGCTGGCTGTCCATCAATATGCCCCGACTGCTTTCTGAACTAGAATCATAGCTATCATGCTAAGGCTTCCTCTTGCCATTCTCCAATGTTGGATCAACTAATTCTTGAGTCCTATGTCATTTTCCTTTCTGGTTTATATTCCATCCGTTGGTTTTAGGAATAGTACATCCTCTAGTTGTTTCCTAAAAGGGGACACTTGAAAGTTAACATTTTTTTTATTTCTTAGAGGGTCAAAAAGGTCATTATTTTACTCTCACCTAAATGTTCCATTGGGTATAGAATTCTAGGTTAAATAATATTGTTTCAGAATATTAAAATTATTTTTGAACTGTCTCCTAGTATCTGAATTATTAGATACTCAGAATTAAATTCTTTTTTATGTGGCCTGTTCTTTTCTTTTTTTTTTTTTTAATTTTTTTTTAACATTTATTTATTTTTGAGACAGGGAGAGACAGCATGAACGGCGGGGGAGGGTCAGAGAGAGAGAGGGAGACACAGAATTTGAAACAGGCTGCAGGCTCTGAGCTGTCAGCACAGAGCCTGATGCGGGGCTTGAACTCACGGACCGCAAGATCATGACCTGAGCCGAAGTCAGATGCTTAACCTACTGAGCCACCCAGGCGCCCCTGTGGCCTGTTCTTTTCTATCTGGAAGCTTTTATGATTGCTTTATCTTGATGCTCTGAAATTTTTTATTGACATGCCTTGTTCATTCATTGCTCTGATTGGTTTATTTAACAAGTATTGATAGAGAAATAATTATACACACACACACTGTTCTAAGCATGAGGGATATAGCCGTGAAAAAAAATAGACAAAATCCCTTCCCTTCATTAAATTTACATTCTAGTGGTGAAGGCAGAAATTAAGAAATAAACTAATATTTAATGAAATGTCAGATAGTGATAAGGACTATAAAGAAATACAAAACAGTAATGGAACAGAGAATGGCAGGATCATTTTTTACAAAGGGTGGGCAGAGAATGGTGCTCTGAGGTGACAGTTATGCAGAAAATCAAATGAGGACACGAGTCATGGGACTTTGTGGAGGAAGAGTGCTCTGTGTGAGGGGAACAGCAAATATAAAGAATCTTAAGCATAAGTATACATGGAATGATGAGAAGCAAAAGGCCAATTTGGTGACAATGGAGTGAATAAGAGAAAGAGTGGTAGGAAATGAGGAAAAGAATGGTAGGAAGGTGGATTTGTAGCCAGGAGTCAGGCTACAAATTTATATTTGCTCTTCTCTTCACCTAGAAGACTCTTCCTCCACAGTGTCCCGTGAAATTTAAGGCCTCACAGGACTTGATAAAGACTCTCGAGTTCATTCTGATAGAGTCTTTTGAACAAGGACAAACTTACATTTTAAAAAATCACATTGGTTGGAGTGTGGATCTGAATGGAAATTAACTGTGAGATTTGTAAGAATGTTAAGTAGTGAGACTATTAGGAAAATATTTCAGTAGCTTAGGTGCAAGATATAGTGGTTTAGACATAGTAACTTAGTAATAGTGAGAAATGGTCAGATTTGAAATAGATCTTGTAGGGAGAACCAATAGGATTTGCTGCTGGATTACATATGGGGTGAGAGAAAGAGAGGAGTAAAGGATGAATCTTTAGATCCTTGGCCAGAGCAACTTGGTGAATGGTGGCACCACCTTACTGAGGCAGGGAAGACTGAGGTGAGGGATTGTTTAGGGATGAGTTATATTTTGGACATGGTGGGTTTGAGATGCGGATTGACAGCTGAGTGAAATTCTCCAGGAGGCAGATGGCCATCAACTCAAGGGTTCACAGGAGAGATGGCTCTGGAGATAACTGTGGCAGTCCTTCATGCATAGTTGGTAATGAACACCATGGTTCAGGATGAGTTTCCCCTGAGGAGTGAGTATAGATAAGATAGAGGTCTGAGGATTGAGCTCTGGAGCACTTCAGTATTTAGAATTGGGAAATGGAAGATCAGAAAAAGAACAGCAATAAATAGGTAGGAATCCAGGAGAATTCGTATTCTAGAAACCAGTTGAGAAAAGTATCTCAGGAGGAGGGCAGGATCCACTATGTAAAACTCTCTTGCGAGCTGAGTAGGATGAGGACTCAGAATTGACTATTGGATTTGACAACATGGAGTTTATTGGTGGCCATGACAAGCAGTTTCACTGAAGCATGAGGATAGTTGGAGAGAGGGCTCAAGAGGGAATGGGAAGAGCAGAATTGGAGAAAGTAAAGACAACTATTTTGAGGAGTTTTTCTATAAAGGAGAACAGAAAAATGGAATAATGAGTGGATGGGGATTGGGATGTGGAGTCAAGGAAAGATACTGTTTTGTTGTGTTGTGTTTATGGTGGGAGATAATAGAACAAGTTTGTGTGATGGGATAATCACTGAAGCATAGGTTTGGAAATGGGATGTTGAAAGAGAGGAGAATGTGAGAGAGATCTCTGTAAAAGAAAGTTAATTGACTGAAGTTTTGGTCCAGAAATGTTTTAGTAGTGAGATTGCAGTGTGATGCCAGCTTTTTCAGTTTGGGAGCTAGTACCCTTCTGTTCTGAGAAATGGTCTTATATTCTTCATTTGATTATCATCTACACTCCCCCTTTCCCTGTTGTTCTTTCTAGAACTCATGTGGTAATGTGTTGGACACTTGGACCGATCCTCTGATTGGGAGGATTTTCTCTCCGATTGTCCATCTCTTCCCTCAGCTTAACTTCTAGTCCTTCTGTAGAGTTTTTTTATTTGAGCTGTCTTATCTTAATTTTCCATAGCATGCTATTCTTTTTAAATGGATGCAATAACTTCTCACTTAAGATACTTAGGTTTTTGTTTTGTAATTTATTTTCCTTTGTTCCCTGCATAATCTCTCTTTCCTCCAAATATTCAATGATCTGCTTGCTTGTTTTGGTCTGTTTTTGATACGGGAGGCTTTCTTCAAATGCCTGATGATCCTTGGCTGCCCAGTTGTACGTGTGTGGGACACTAAAAAGGTCCGTGTGCATGAATGGTGGGCTTCATAGTAGGGTGAGCTCAAAGTTGACTGGCTTTTTGTCATTATGTAGAGCTCTTCAAAATTGTTGAGTTTTTTCAAAGAATGGGGATGGTGGGTATGTGCCTGAACAGAACAGGAACAAGATGAGGCCTCCGTGTTTCTGTAGATATTCAGTCCCCCTCTTTTCACCTTGTGCCATATCCCTGCCCGGCTCTGTGACTGAAACCCCAAGTTAGAACATCTCTAGCTCCATTTCTCCTGGTAGAATGCAGTAGTCATCTGGCTTCTGGGGTAGGGGTTGGAGTTGGGATGGCATGGAGAGAAATTGATTAGTAAACAGTCCTACAATATTGGCCTTTTGTGCTACTTGCTACTTCAAAGAACTGAGACTCTCAGAATCTTCAGGGCACATCCACTCATTGTCATCTGAATCCCTCAACTCCTATTTTGTAGTCCACCCCGAATCCCATTAAATCACTTTTCACTCCTGTAATAGCTTTCTGTCTTGGAAGGTTGGGGCTTTCTTTTTTGTTTTGCTTTTACTCTTTGGAAAAGTCAGATCTGCTAGTGTAGTCTCTCCTGTTCATGTACTAATGGGTTATAACCTTTTATTCTTCATTATAATTTTAGTGAGGAACCATGAGGAGAGAAAGGAGGCAAACATAATGTGGTTAATGTGCAGGTTTATCCAGAACCCATCTGCATTCTCATAAAGTGTAATCTTCACAGTAACTAATGTTTATTGAGTGCTCACTATATGCCAGACACTGTTCGAAGTGCTTTATATTAACTCAGTACTCATAACAATCTTACGTGACAGGTACTATTATTATTGCCATTTTACAGGTGAAGAAACTAAGACACAGAAAAGTTACATAATTTGACAAAGTTACACAGCCAGTAAGTGAGGAACTAGCATTCCAACTCAGCTATCAGACTCTAGAGATACTCCCTGCTTAAAACTCTGATAGGATTTCATTCCTGGATTTGAAAATCCAGGCAATTTAGCAGGCTATTTGTGCTTTCCAGGATCAGGCCCAGTGTACCTCTCCAACGTCACTCTCTACACTTAATGCCACTGTTTTGACCTTATGTTCTAGCCACACTGAGCTTCTTGCCCTGCATGTACACACTCTAGTGATCCTCATGCCTTTTTCATGCTCCGCCCCAAACATTCCTTCATTTTCTAGAGTGCTCAGTACAGTGTTCGGGTATTCAGCATATGCTTATAAATTGAATATTGTAGTTTATTTCACGTAGCAATCAACTCATGCTTTTGATTTGTTTTGACTTAGCATGTCTTCCTGAAAAATGTATAATTGAATAAAGTAATATTCCATTGTATATGAAGGATTCATAAGTCTAACAGACTAACTTGAAATTATCTCCTTAAAATTTGATTATATTGAGGGGTGCCTGGCTAGTTCAGTTGGTTCACTCTTTATCTCGGGTCGTGAATTTGAACCCCATATTGGGCACAAAGATTACTTTAAATAAATAAAAGTGAAAAAAGTTGTACTGTATTGAGAGTGAGGCAAAGATTCTTTTGGAGTATAAGTGAAAAGGTATATACTTTAAATAGTAAATGAATTCCATTCACTGGCTCTTAAAATGTTTTCTAACCTTATCTTGTTGTTTTCCTTAATAGCTTTTTCTTCCTCTTGCAAATTTGGAATGTTCACCAAATGTTGAAACTTTCCTTTGCAAAGCTTTTATACCAACCTGTACAGAACAAATTCGTGTGGTTCCACCTTGTCGTAAATCTTGTGAGAAAGTATATTCTGATTGCAAAAAGTTAATTGACACTTTTGGTATCCGATGGCCTGAAGAACTTGAATGTGACAGGTAAGTCATGTTTTCAACTGAAAGCTTCCAATGATATTTTAATGTTGGTGTTAGTTTTCCAGAATGTTTGTGACAGGCTTTCATTATTTATTTCAAAAATGTATATTGCACACTTAATGGGTGATAAGTGTTTTGGACACAGTGGTGAGCAAAAACAGACTTACAGTGGGAACTTTGGGGTGGAAGGAACAGATAATCAAATAATTACAGTAATAAGTATAAAATTATAACCATAGAGAAGTACACAGTTGTATGAGAACATGTAATGGTGCCTTTGACCCAAACTGGGAGGGAATGAACTTATTATCAATTCAGTGACCTTTTTACTCATTGACCTTCATTAATTACTTTGGTCTCTTATTCTGTAGACATTGGGGGATCATTAATTTGAAATATTCTATGGATACAATGAGACTTGGCATTATAAAGCTGGGGAGGAAGCTGTGTCCAAATTTTTGTTTCTTTATCTGTAGAATAAAGTATAGAACCTTTGTGGAAGTCATATACTTCCAGTAGATGCATAATTGTTTTTAAGAACACTTGATAATACAAAGTTGAGGATGTTCATACCTTACACTGTAGGTGGTCCCTTCTATAGAAACGTTTACAGAAACAAGGAATCATACACAAGAATATTGATTACCACATTATTCCTAATTTTTTAAAAAATGGAAAAAATGAAAGTCCATTGTAGAAGAATGTGTAATAAATGTAAACTGTGGCATACTTACACATTAAACTACGATACAGTTGACAAAATTAATGGTTGATCCATATCTGTAAACACAGATAAATCCAAAAATTACAGTGTTCAGTAAAAAAAAGGATGCTAAGGTAGGATATATACAGCATGATATCATTTATACAAAATTCAAACCTGCCAAATAATACTATGTAACATTATGGTTAGAAAATAACATAGTAAAAAATTTTTTTAAATTCATAAAGAGAATGAAAACTGAATTTGTGGTGATGAGTATTTCTGGGAAGAAAGAATAGGACCAGAAAGGGGTCCCACCCGATCTCTAATGTTATATTGTTTTATTTTAAAAGATATAAAGCAAAATTGACATAATAAGTTTTGAAATGCTGGTAGATATATGTGTTCTTTTTATGGGCATACATATTATTATTTTCTACTTTTATCTAAAGAGTATTTTAAATGTTTTCTTGTTTAACACTGGCTCAGCCAGTGGAGTGCACAACTCTTGATCTTGGGGTTGTGAATTCAAGCCCCACGTTGGGTATAGAGATTACTTAAAATCTTTTAAAAAGTAAAATAAAATACATAAATTGTTTCCTTGTTAAAAACTCCCACTCAGTTTTAAACCATATAGATCCTCCCAATTAATACTGGTGTGTAGATACTCTACTGAGTGATAAAGTGTTACACAAAATAGAAATATACCTGTGTATCACTCTGGTCTGCCCATAAACAAGGGAGGCAAGGAGTACAAACGTCCAGTTAGAAAATAAACATGTCATGGGGATAGAATGTACAGCATGGGGAATGTAGTAACATTGTGTTAACTTTATAAGGTGACAGATGGTAACTAGACTTATTGTGGTGACCATTTCTCAATGTATACAAATGTCGAATCACTGGGTTATACATCTGCAACTCATAATATTGTATGTCAGCTATACTTCAATTAAAAAAAAAAAAAAAAAAAAAACAGCCGGGTGCCTGGGTGGCTCAGCTGGTTAAGCAAGCCCCACATCAGGCTCTGTGCTGACAGCTCAGAGCCTAGAGCCTGCTTCAGATTCTGTGTCTCCCTCTGTCTCTCTGCCCGTACCCCACTTGCACTCTGTCTCTCTCTCAAAAATAAACAAACATTAAAAAAACAAAAACAGCCAAACTGAAACAAAACGGTGATGTGAGAGAACTCTACCCTGTCAGTCCTGGAAACAGAAGGAGCTCGTTTCAGCCAGTTTTAGCTGCCATCCCCTTAAGTTCTATGGCTGATCTACTTTACCTGTAGGCACTAAAAAAAAGTGACTTTCCCCAAGACTTATACTCCAAATGCCGTACACAGACAAGCCAGCACTTTTTTTTTTTAAGGTTATTTGAGAAAGAGAGTACGCACAAGCAGGAAAGGGGCAGAAAGAGAGGGGGAGAGAGAACCCCAAGCAGGCTCCATGCTGTCGGTGCAGAACCTAACATGGGCTCAAACTCACAAATCGTCACATCATGTCCTGAGCCAACACCCAGAGTTGGACACTTAACCGACTGAGCTACCCAGGTGCCCCAGCACTTTTCTGTCTTGAGGCTGCTAATTAAGATAAATTCCTTGTTTTTAGGATAAATGCTTTCTTAAATATTTAGTCTTAGAAGCAGAAATTACTTAAAAATTACTAGTTAGAGGCACCTGCCTGGCTCAGTTGGTGGAGTATGCAGCTCTTAGGTTGTGAGTTCACGCCCAACCTTGGGTGTAGAGCTTCCTTTAAAATAAAGTTTAAAAAATAAAAATTGTTTTTTGAGTAAGGGAATTTTAATGTTCACATGCCTTGTATTAAGTATATGTGAGTGCACTGGGGCCTCACTAACAACCACAAGTTTTTAGTTAACGTCAAAGCTCTAACCTATGATCTATTCAGGTTGTGTGTCTTCCCATCAATTATGAATGCATGAGGAAATATTTTATAGTTGGAAAGCATACATTAAAATAGTGAATCGGTCAAAATGTTGACCCTATATATTTAATTTTTATGATTTTTACAGATTGCAATACTGTGATGAGACTGTTCCTGTAACTTTTGATCCACACACACAGTTTCTTGGTCCTCAGAAGAAAACAGAGCAAGTCCAAAGAGACATTGGATTTTGGTGTCCCAGGCATCTTAAGACTTCTGGGGGACAAGGCTATAAGTTTCTGGGAATTGACCAGTGTGCACCTCCGTGCCCTAACATGTATTTTAAAAGTGATGAGCTAGAGTTCGCAAAAAGTTTTATCGGAATAGTTTCAATATTTTGTCTTTGTGCAACCCTGTTCACATTCCTTACTTTCTTAATTGATGTTAAAAGATTCAGATACCCAGAGAGACCAATTATCTATTACTCTGTCTGTTACAGCATTGTCTCTCTGATGTACTTCATAGGATTCTTGCTAGGCAATCGCACAGCCTGCAATAAGGCAGATGAGAAGCTAGAACTCGGTGACACAGTAGTTCTAGGATCTCAGAATAAGGCTTGCACTGTTCTTTTTATGTTTTTGTATTTTTTCACAATGGCTGGCACCGTGTGGTGGGTGATACTTACCATCACTTGGTTCTTAGCTGCAGGAAGAAAATGGAGTTGTGAAGCCATTGAACAGAAAGCCGTGTGGTTTCATGCTGTTGCGTGGGGAATACCAGGTTTTCTGACTGTTATGCTTCTTGCTATGAACAAAGTTGAAGGAGACAACATTAGTGGCGTTTGCTTTGTCGGCCTGTATGACCTGGATGCTTCTCGCTACTTTGTGCTCTTGCCATTGTGCTTTTGTGTGTTTGTTGGGCTGTCTCTTCTTTTAGCTGGCATTATTTCCTTAAATCATGTGCGACAAGTTATACAACATGATGGCCGGAACCAAGAGAAACTAAAGAAATTTATGATTCGAATTGGAGTCTTTAGTGGCCTGTATCTTGTACCATTAGTGACACTTCTCGGATGTTATGTCTATGAGCAAGTGAACAGGATGACCTGGGAGATAACTTGGGTCTCTGACCACTGTCGTCAGTACCACATCCCGTGTCCTTACCAGGTAAGAGAGCATTTGTATTAGTTCACTGTTTAATTTTAACATAGAGAATGTTCCCTGGAAATACACTCGAACTAATCATGAACATGACATTAGATTTCAGATAAGAAAATCCAGTAGACAGAGGGGATGATTCCCTGTGCATCAGTTGAAACTGGGGTCAGTGTCTCAAGAGTTCTTTCCTCAAGTGTAGGCTTTGTTTACAGTAGTAAAGTGCCTCCTCTAGCTACTCTTCTAAAAAGTAAATTTGGTTGCAAAGGCAGATTAATAATAATGAGGAACAGAAACAGAAGAACGAGTCTGTCACAGGGAAAAAAATAACTTCCGATTTGGGAGTTGCTTTTCATTCTTCAGTGGTGGGAACCTTATTTGGGTATATTTAATTTGATCATATTATATTTGGGTATATGATCATGTTATATTTGGGTATATTTAATTTGATCATATTATCGTATCATTTTTTGTTTAGTATACGCTTACAAAAACAGAACTTATTTTACTGTATTATACGGATACTTATTTCACTCCAACCAACCAAATTTTTATAACAAACATCAACAATGCATACTCTATAATAGTATGTTGTTCCGATGGTTTAAGTATAGTTTTTTGGTAGACTATAATAAAAGAAAGTAGATAAATACTTAAAGCCAAATATTTTGACAATTATAAGAGGCTGCTATAGAGGTGGAAAATGCTGGGAAATCAAACCAAGATTTCGGATATTCTTCCTAAATATATTTAGGTGTTTTTTGCCTTTCTAGCTATATATTTTGATGCCCAGATGAAAGTTCTATATTCAGAACTTCAGTGAAGAATGTATTATACTTAAAGTAGCACTATTCATTATATTATGCTATGTCAAATGTTCTATACTAAAACAGACCGAAGATTTATATTTTGTTCAAGTTTTACATTGACTATATAGACTGCTCTCCACTCTGAATGTATCACTGACATTTTTATTATTCACTTTTTTGTAGGCCAAAACAGAAACTCGACCAGAATTGGCTTTATTTATGATAAAATATCTGATGACATTAATTGTTGGCATCTCTGCGGTCTTCTGGGTTGGAAGCAAAAAGACATGCACGGAGTGGGCAGGGTTTTTTAGACGAAATCGCAAGAGAGAGTAAGAACCTATTGAATTATCTAAGTTGTTTTAAGTAGAACAAATACCAAGGGACTATTCAAGTCCTCATCGTACTGGCGTTTCATTATATCAACTGTTGTTTCAAGTTTGGAAATCTTTTTCGTGGAGAGCTCTACTTTATTTTGGCACTCGTTATTAATAGTCTTTGGCCTGTAGTATTCTGTTGAAGTATGAGAGATGTGTAAACTGTGCATTTTCTTTCCCTGGCTTATATTTAATGTTATAACTGCTATCACTGGATTATTTTGGGTGCAGCATTTTAATTTTTTAAAATCAGTGATAAAAGGCTAAGTGGGATCAAATATATGTAAGGAAATCTATAAAGTACGATTCAAATATATTATATGATCATTATTTACTACTTTTAAATTTTATTATACACAGTATGGCCTTAAAATGTCACTTATTTGCCTCAAGATGGTAAAATTTTAAACTTACATAGTATAACAGGATAGTAGACTCACATTTATGAGTTCGTTTTAGTTATATACAATGTACACTCTCTCCTGTCAACAATGTACTACAGAGTTTTTTAAACTGTTCCCCATTGGTTTGATTAATAAACTTTTTTTGTGGTAAAATTTTCAGAACTATAGCTCTTTTCTAAGTTTTGAAGTCTGCAAATTGCATTTAACTGGACTTAATTTTTTTGCATGGTTATGACACATCTATCCTGTATTTATATACTCACACTCACTTCATTATAACTTGCTAGCTTTATTGTTAGAAAGCAAATCATTGAATTTAACGACCATTAATTATATTCTACGTCCTTTCTCCTCTGGTTTACTTTTATATTCGATGTATTTATATGTGATACACAGATAGTCTCCTACTTTATGCCGCTTTAAGTTTCCTGGCCCTCATCCTTTGATTTTGCCTAATTCCTTGCCAATCTATTTATGCTGACAAAGGCAACTAACAATGTATGCACAAAAGAGTTCACTTCATGACAATCTACTTCTATCTCCTAGTATTTATAATCCCAGATTTTACAAGTATAAATCATTTAGAATTCTTAACTTGACCGATTAAGGTTTTTTGGCACAAGATAGGATACGCTTTTTGGTTTCTACTATGTAACACTTAGCAACTCAACCCTCTCCTTGGTTTCTCTCAGTCCAATCAGTGAAAGTCGAAGAGTACTACAGGAGTCGTGTGAGTTCTTCTTAAAGCACAATTCTAAAGTTAAACACAAAAAGAAGCACTACAAACCAAGTTCACACAAGCTGAAGGTCATTTCCAAATCCATGGGAACGAGCACAGGTGCCACGGCCAATCACGGCACTTCCGCAGTAGCGATCACGGACCACGATTACTTAGGACAAGAAACTTTGACAGAAATACAAACCTCCCCGGAAACATCAGTGAGGGAGGTGAGAGCAGATGGAGCGAGCACCCCCAGATCAAGAGAACAGGACTGTGGGGATCCTGCCTCCCCAGCAGCATCCAGCTCCAAACTCTGTGGAGAACAGGCTGACGGGAAAGGCCGGGCAGGCAAAGGGAATGATAAGATCAGTGTATCCGAAAGTACGAGGAGTGAAGGAAGGTGAGCTTTGATTTTGCGATCTTGAATCAGGACTATTTTGAATACTGCATTATATATGTTTTTATTAAAGCATAGTGCATCTGGAAAGAAGATGGTGCGTCCATACACTTCATCCAAGGAAGTTTGGCTTCGGCCTATAAACGTGCTGTTTGATACTTTAATTCTCAGCTTTGAAAAGAGCCTTCGTGAATGTTGTTCAAGTAGCAATGTTCATTTCTGTGGTAAATTGTTAAGGATCGCATGTATATGTAGGTAAGTGTTTACGATCCTTCTGAAATACAGGCTATTAAGTTTTAATTAGTACTGTATGATAGTACTAAAAGGCATTTGTCATTTTATGTGAAGATGATTATAAAAGGTTTTTTATTTTCTGGACATGAAAGCACGTTGACATTATCTTTAATGAATTTTTCCAAACGGTCACTGGTGATCCAAACACAGGTAAATATCAAATTAGCCAGAATGCTGACAGCTAAGTACTTTTAGGTCTCCAGGTTTCTTACCTCACCCTCCCAAACTAGACCAAATGTGCCTTCTTTGTGTTCCTGTGACAGCTTTTGCATGCTGGAAATAGACATGTGCCTTTAAAACTCCACTCGATTTGTAAATTCCTCGAAGGCAGAGCTGAGGTCCAGTTCATCTTTGTGTTGGAATTACACAACATCTCACCCATGGTGGGAAATGAGGAAAATATTGCTAAACGGAGAGCAGGATCCTGTCTTATGAGTTGTATTCCCCACGATACGCCATGTCCAGCCCGTGCCCGGGTGGTCCTTAATGCAGTTTCTGAAGTTGGCGAAAATTGTACCTGAAAATGAAGTAGACGTGTTTTGAGGTGTTAGAGTACACACACAGAGTTGTAGTTAACTGTCCTCTGATCAAGGTGGATACCGGTTGGGAATAAAACTCGTGGAAAGTGGGTAGCAGCTGTAAGGACATCGGGCATCACAGTTGTGCTCTGGTCTGTGTGTCAGCTTTCGTCTTTTTACCTAGGATGACTCCAAAAAGTGATGTCCCCGAGACCGGCCCGGTGCAGAGCAGCGGCTTGCAGGTCCCAGGTTCTGCGGAGCCAGGCAGCCTGAAAGGCTCCACGTCCCTGCTCGTTCACTCAGCTTCGGGAGGTGGAAAAGAGCAGGCCGCTGGCGGTCACTCCGAAACTTGAAAAACAGGCGATCCCATCGCTGAGAAGTGGATTCATGTGACACTGGAGCAGACAGCACGCTGTCGTATCAACACCACTCTTCTGTTCTCTTGCACTGACAGCTGCCTTGCCTACTGTTACACTGGAAACGATGGATTCCGAGAATTAGGGGATTTGTTTCGCACAGAGGTTAACGATGGCAATATACCCAGAAAGCGGAAATGGGCAGGTTAATAATATTTTTTTAAGTTGTGTGGGAGGAGGGAGTTAGAGGAATCTTCTTTTTCTATTTATGAAGATCTCCTCTTGCTAAAAGTATTTTAAGATGTACTATATGCTATTTTACTTTTATGGTATGAAATCAAGATATTTCTTTGCTGAAGTATTTAAAACTTATCTTTGTATCTTTTTTATATATTTGAAAATAAGTTTATATGTATTTGAACTTTTCTTAGAAATCCTGGAACAGCTATTCAAATATTTTTATGTTATTCGATACTTTAACGCTGCTTTGGTAGCCTTTACACTGAGTTTCTAAGAAAATTGAAAAATAGTATTCTTTTACAGTATAAAAAATATTTGACACACCAGAAGGTGTTGTCATGGGAATTCACCTTTCAAAGTTCGCTTATTCCACCTTATCTTCCCTGTGTGAATTTTACAGAGTCTTGCTCTAGGAATTTCATAGCTCTGCTGTGCCTCTAAAACAAGGTGCTTGACATCCACCGTTGATTATGTTATGCTGCTCACTGATCCTTCTACAGTTTTAAACAACATGTTCTAAAGGATTAGATGAAATGTTACTCTTTTAGAATTTAAGCCAAGTGCAATTGATTTTCTTTAAAAAAAAAAAGTTTTATGCCCACTCAAGATTGTGTATTTATGACCATTTACAGTTGCTTATACTTTTTTTAACTTCTTTAACTTTTAGAATACTAAAGTTTATACAGTATCTTTCTCAGACATTACGTAGATGTCATTTCTGCACTTACATAGGATTTTGCCGAACATTTAAAAGTGTGTTTAGCAATATTAGTGCCAATCAAATGGGGGAAAAAATGTAGTCCTGATAAGCAAAATGTATTTTATATTACATACTTTAAAATATTAAATATTTTTCCTAATTTTTGTTTTCAATTAAGTGTTATACCTTAAGGTTTTCTGATGCTTCTGGGTTTTTTCTATTTAGCATTCTATTAAAGCATAAAAAGATTATCATGTACTGTATGGAAAATGTAAATATTAACTTTTCCACATTTTTGAACTTTGTATACAAAAACATTGTATGTCTTTCCAGCAATAAAATTTTCTTTGTGTGAGAGATTATGGAGTATTGTGTGATTAGTTGTAGTGATCCTGACCCTGAAAGTGGTAGAATTTTTCCGATCAGTGGCCCCATGATTAATAACTTGGAAGCTTTTTTTTTTTTAAACTGGAAGAGAAGACAGGACTACTTTTCATCTGTTACAATTTCTTTCCAGAATATACATTATACAGCCATATTTACCATAACCTTTTAAAGCCGGTGTGAGATCCGAAGGATGGGGTAAAGCAAAGGGAACCCAGGACCCTGCTTTCACTCCTGGCAGTGGGGAATAAAACAGTATCATGCTTAAAACATTTTAAAAAATGAGTGAGGAGTCGCCAGGCTAAGATGTGGCAGAAGAAAGAGAGTCACACTGCCAACCCCAACCATTGGAGCCTCTTTCACCCAGGGAACATTTAGTGATTGGATGGTTATTACCAGCCCCAGCGCGCTGGGGTCCAAGGGAAAGGGTGTCTGCACTCCACACTGCATTTAGAACTGTGACTTCAGCGGGCTATTTCCTAGAAGTAAGTGTGAAGGAAAGCAGCCCTGCTTCAAGTTACCTGGGTGGACTAGATTGCCCTGGATTTAGAATAAGTAGTTCCGGATTAGCAGTCCCCTCAGGCACCAGGCAGAAGCAAATAGAAATCTTGCCTGGAGGAAGAAACGTCATTCTATGTGCTCTACAAATACTTTTTCAAATACAATATTCATCGTGTCATCAAACATAAGTAGGCGTACAACAACAACACATGAATAAGAATTGGCACGGGCATCAGACAAGAGAAGAAGACCCAGAGTTACCCCAGAATTACCAGGCACGGATTTGTTAATCTCATATAATTTAAAAATATCAGTAAGGAGGGGAGCCTGGGTGGCTCAGTCAGCTGAGCGTCTGACTCTTGATTTCAGCTCAGGTCATGATCTCATGGTTCCCACTGACAGCACAGGGCCTGCTTGTGATTCTCTCTCTCTCTGCCCCTCCCCCCTTTCTCTCTAAATTGTATCAGCAAGGAAGAAGACGACCCCATTACACACCCACTAGAATGGCTGGAAAAAAATTGACAATATCAATTTTTGGTAAGGATACAGAGCGACAAGGAACTCTCATTCATTGATACTGGGAATGCAAAATGGTACAGCCACGTTGGAAAACAGTTTCTCCACACAGCCAAACTGGTCTTATCATATGATCCAGGAATCATGTTCCTAAGTACTTATCAAACTGATTTATGTAGATACTCCATCCATGGGGTGCAGTATAAATCTCCCCTCCTTAAGTCTGGGCAGCACGTAGTGACTTCCTTCCAAAGAACACAGCAGGAAATGGGGCTGGGGAAGACTAACTTTCACAGAGAAACTTGACAAAACACCTCAGCCACGTAACAGAAGTCAACATCCGTAGTCGGGCATGTTGAGAGTAGGTACCCTTCATACAACGTGATGGAAATGGCACCTGACCTCTGTGATCTTCCTCCCCTAAACCCGTAACTTCAGTCTCGTGAGAAGAGCAAACAAGTCCCAGCAGATGGACATTTTACAAAATACCTGACGAGCACTCAAAGCTATCGTCAAAAACAAAGTCAGAAACCGTCACGGTCAAGAGATGCCTAAGGAGACATGGTGACTGAATGTAATGTGATATCCAAGAAAAAGGATCTTAGATAAAAACTAAGGGGATCTGAATGAAGCACAGGCTTTAGTTACATTCAATTCAGTGAAATGTTCTTTAAGTGTGTGTGGGAGCATGTGTGAGAGAGTGTGAGAGTGAGAGAGTGTGAGAAAGTGTGTGTGTGAGAGAGAGAGAGAGAGAGACAGGGGCAGAGAGAGAGGGAAAGAGAGGCAGAGAGAGGGAGAGAGAATCCCAAGCAGGCTCCATGCTGTCAGCACAGAGCCCAATGCAGGGCTTGATCTCACGAACCGTGAGATCACGACTTGGGCTGAAATCAAGAGTTGGATGCTTAGCCTACTGAGCCATCTGGGTGCCCCTATCTGCTATTTTAAAATAGGATCTTCCTGTTTTATGATTCTTTTGTGTATATTTGCAGATAGAGAATTTAATTTTTAAAGATCATATAAAAACATGAATTTTTAATATTGATTGTGTAATGGGTGACCATTAGTATCTTAGTCACTCTAAAAATTTTGTAGTTGATTTTTCCTGGGTTTTCAATGTAGATGATCTTTTCATCTCAATGGTAATTTTATTTCTCGTCTATTAGCTTGAACTGGGATCCTGTTATTGTTAATAGTGGTAGCAGCAGGCATCCTTGTCTTATTTTAATGAAAATGTCTACAGTATTTCATCATTAAGAACAGTGTTGGTTGGGGCACCTGGGTGGCTCAGTCGGTTAAGCGTCCGCCTCTTGGTTTCGGTTCAGGTCACGATCTCACTATCTGGGAGTCTGCGCCCCGTGTCAGACTCTGCGTTGACAGCATGGAGCCTGCTTGGCATTCTCTCTCTGCCCCTCCCCCACTGTCTCTCTCTCCAAATAAATAAAATTAAAAAACCAATGTTGGCATTTGAGAGAAGTTAGATCTTTTTTAATGAGTTAATAATCCTATTCTGACAATTTTTTCAAATCAGCAGTAGGTGCTGAATTTTATTGAATGCTTTTTGCTGTCGGTGTTAGCCAAGGTAGGCTAACTGCTGTAACAAACAATCCTCAAAATCTTAGTAGCTTAAGAAACTGTTATTCAGGGGTGCCTGGGTGGCTCACTTAAGTGTCCGACTTCGGCTCAGGTCATGATCTCACAGTTTGTGGGCTCGAACCCCATGTCGGGCTCTGTGCTGACAGCTCAGAGCCTGGAGCCTGTTTCGGATCCTGCGTCTCCCTCTCTGTCTGCCCCTCCCCTGCTTGTGCTCTGTCTCTCTCGCTCGCTCTCAAAAAATAAATGTTAAAAAAACTTTTTTAAACCGTTATTCATGTGACAGGCACAAATGTTCTTGAGGTAGCCTTCCAACTGATTGTTCAAGGACCGACCACTTCCATCTTGTGACACAGCCATCGGTTAGGGCTGCAGATGCTTTGCAGGACCGTCTGCACCCAGCCAGTAGGTGGAGGAAGAGAGAGTAACTGGTTGCACAAGAAAATTGTTATGGATCAGAGCGGAAAGCGGCACGTATCATTTCCAGCTGCGTTCCATTTGCCAGAACTCAGGCACGGATGCACACCGACCTGCAAGGGAGGCTGAGAAAGACAGTCTAAAAAGCATGAGCCCGGGAGGCGGCAGAAACACCTTTAGTCAGTACCTGGCCAGCGATGTTTCCAGGTACAAAACTAATGTAGTAAAACAAATTTCCTGATATAATTTCATTCTTTGGATAACCCAAAGGGATCACGGTGTAGCATTTAATATACTGCTAGATTTGATTCGCTAGTGATTGAAGATAAAAATGTACAGCTGTACCTACCTACATTCTAAATGACTTCCCAACCATGAACATAGTTGTAATCGGTAAGCTTAAACGTTTTAATCATTCTTTTCTAACAGCCAACTTCAAGACCATCATCTAATTCAAAAGAAAACAGCAGTTTCTCTTTTTCATGAGACCCGTCTGTGATGCAAAAAGAGCCTGTGGCTTCAGAAGCGGTGATATTCGTTTTATACGAACACGAATTACATGGTGTTTTTTGACCGAGAAAATTGACCTAAATTCCATAGTTTACTCGTACTTACAGTTACCATATTGGCACGGGCAATGTGCAGCTAACCTCAACGGCAGAAAAGACATGAGAAAGCAGCATTTCACCTTGACTATCAGCCACAAACCCTCAATAGGATTTTATGGAATGCTGTCTTTCAGAAAGACAGTGCATCTATTGGGATCTGTCTGCTAGGCTATTTATGGCAGTGGAGGAATCTTTCCTAGACTTTCCTCGAAAAACTAGACCAAAAACAGCTTGTAATTGCCACCTATCATCAAAATCCCAGTTTTAGTGCTTCCTTACTTCTCAGAAATATGCCGCTAGTGGGCTCTTCCAGGTACTGCTGGAAAGTTCTAATGTTGCCAAGGCAGGCACTGACTGGTACTCTCAAGAAAGGAAAGATAGAATTTTTAACAACCCCCAGATGCCTTGCTGTTACTTATGGAAAGCATAATCTTTAAAACCTCACTGCCCCCAGCAGGAGTCAAAGACTTAAAGTTCCAGATGCTCAAGGTTTTTTAACAGTGGCCACTGTGATCGGTATGTGCAGAAGAATCAGCCTTTCATTAACTCCTAGTAGCCTCGCGTCAATGAAGAGAGCAGACGAGAAAAGATTAAAAGGTTGATCCAAACTTCTCCAAAGACATTGGCACCCGCGACTCAGTAGTAGGGGAAAGTGGCCTAGGAGTCTTGTGGACACTGCAAGGGGCAGGGGAGCAAGAGGGGGCTGTAGGAAAGGAAGTAGGATGAGAGGAAAAGGAGAAAGGACCGGGAGTGGTAAATACTAGTTAGAAATGAAAATATGATGCTAAAATGCATACATTTTAGCAGCCAAATCTGAGACTTTTATTTTCCATCCCTAAAAGGAGAAAAGAGACAACCAGAAAACACTTCTAAGAACGGGTTTTTCTAATTGTCCACCAGAGAAGGAGGGGTGAGGGAGAGAGAATCTACTTAAGTTTTTGACAGAAACATCTCAAAGGAAGTTTTTCAGATACATCATTTACTCCAAACTCGTGCCGTGGTTCATCTTCACTTACGTTATCATTATTACAAATATTCCCTACTTATCTGGTTCACTTATACTAGGTTTTGACATTAAGTGCAAAGAGTCCATTAAACTGGACAGTTAATACCTATGTGTATAAATTTACATATGAATTACATTTAGAATATGTCGAGAGAAGAGGCACAAAATCAACAGATTCAGAAAAGTTCCTAAACCCAAAAGAAAATAATAGATCTTAATATTTTCTTCATCTTATTTTCCAAGGTGCTAACTAAGGTAAAACTGGCTAGTTTGTGGGTTTATTTTCTTGGGGGCCTATTCTAAGATCTAATTCGTTTCACTGCCAGGAAATATGGAAATTTGAATACATAGATTTTAGACGTTATCTGGAGAACTTCAGCAGTAAAGTACAAGCTCCCCTAGCGGTTTCATTCCTTCCAAATGGCCAGTTCAGTGGTCCCCGTGAAGACTTGCATAAAACAGAAACCTCCAGAGGCGGTAAACAAAGTTGACCACTGGCAAAAACCCTTGCTGGCACTCGCAGCCCCGTTCAGGCACCTCTTTTAGCACAGGCTCCAAGTGGAGGAGAATGGACCGCTGTGTTTCTAGAGCTGACCTTGCTGGCAGGCTGCGGGCAAATAAAAACTACAGTAAAACAAAACAGGAGGACTGTGTTTCCTCGACTGACAGTCATCACTGCCTCTTTGTCACTGGTCCTCAGACTCTGGGCAAGGCTCTCCAGGCCCACCGTGCAGACCCTGAGAGGTCCAACTGCCTTCTTGATGAAGCAAAGACCAGGAAAGGGGTGTGGGACACATCCAAAACTGGGAGGAGGGAGCCTTGGGGACTTGGGCGGCAGGGCAGAGTCTGGCTACCCTGGAAGGACGCCTTGAAGACAGCTGGAAAGCATAAAAACCTGTTCTTAAGGGCACCTGGGTGGTTCGGTCAGTTAAGCATCCAGCTCTTGATTTCAGCTCAGGCCGTGATCTCACAGTAGTGACGTTGGGCCCTGCACTGGGCTTCGTGCTGAGCATGGCGTCTCCTCGGGATCCCCGCTCTTCCTCTCTGCCCCTCCCCTGCTTGTGTGTGTGCCCTCTCTCTCAAAACGAAACAAAACCTGTTCTTGCTACTGAGCAAGTGTAAAGAGTGATGGAGGAGGGGCGCCTGGGTGGCTCAGTCGGTGAAGCGTCCGACTTCAGCCAGGTCACGATCTTGCGGTCCGTGAGTTCGAGCCCAGTGTCGGGCTCTGTGCTGGCAGCTCAGAGCCTGGAGCCTGTTTCGGATTCTGTGTCTCCCTCTCTCTCTGACCTCCCCCATTCATGCTGTCTCTCCCTGTCTCAAAAATAAATAAACGTTAAAAAAAAATTAAAAAAAAAAAGTGATGGAGGAGAATGAATCTATGTGGAAGAGAATGAATCCGCGTGTGTAAGAGGCAAGAACACGTTAAGAATTAGCAGTTAAAAGGAATGAAATCCAAACGCCTGGACATGGAAGCCTTTAAAGGCATTGTTATGCCCAAAAAGGATGTCTCAGAACTATACTTACAGAATAATACCATATATGTAAATAACCCAGACCCCACAGGGCAGTCCTAGGTTTTCTACTGTTACATATACATGTATCTAAATGCATAACGATACCATGCGTGTAAACAACCCCACCACACAGAAAAACCCTATAAATGCCACATATACACATATATGTAAATACATCAGAGAAGACTCCAGAAAATGCTGTAAATGAGTCAGCTCTAGGCAAGGGATCAGCATTGCAGGTGATGATCAGAGCAGACTTGAGCCTGGTCTGTAATGTTTACATTTTTATAAAGAGAATCTATTAATACATCATGTCGTATAATTACAAACTAATTTTTTTTTCAGGAAAATTTACTGAGGGCACCTGGGTGGCTCCGTTGGTTAAGCGCCCGATTCTTGATTTCAGCTGGGGTCATGATCCCCTGGTTTGTGATCTGCCCCTCCCCCAGCTCTCTCTTTTTTTTTAAGTCTTTATTTTTATTAATTTTTGAGAGAGGGAGAGACAGAGGATAGCGAGCAATGGAGGAGTAGAAAGAGAGAGAATCCCCAGCAGGCTTTGCACTGTCAGCGTAGAACCCGACACAGGGCTCGAACCCATGAAACCGTGAGACCAAGACTCGAGCCGAAATCAAGAGTCGGACGCTCAACTGAGCACCCCAGGTGCCCCCAGTCTCTCTTTCTAAAAATAAACTTTTTTTAATTAAAAAAACATTTACTGAGCACAAATCTAGCTAATGGTGATGCAGTAGGTCCAGCCAATCTGCCTGAGGGGGTCGGAGCCCGAAGGCAGTCAGGGCCTCACCAACGTGAGCTGCACACCCACAGTCCAGGGAGGGGCAGCCCGCTCCGGTGAGACCCACGAAGGCCGCCAGTTCGTCTACTTCAAACTTCCTTTGGTTCCTCCCTGCTGGGCTTCTCTGTATCCCCCAAACCACTTTCTCCCCAGCGGGCAGTCCCCCGTGTGTTTTGAGAACCTGTGTGCCTACTTTCTGGCCTGAGTCCCTTCCCCCCAGTCTCTACCCCCACGAATAAAGCCTCGGCCTGCTTACTTGATCCCAGCACTGGGAGATGGAAGAGGCCAGAGGACTTCCCACCCCCCAGATGTGATATTGGGGGGCACAAGGGAAGGCCGAAGTCAGCAGAAAAACCACCACAGCAAATTCTTGCCATCCACCACTCCTCCGCCTCCCCCAGCCCAAATAGACCGCTACCATTTTAAGTGCCCAGGGCGGTGGATAATTCATCACTACAGTTTGCTTCTGTACTCACCAACTTCAAAAGTGATGGCAAGAGTCTGAGGTCTGATGGTCAGGGATAGTCCAGGGAGTTGGTGGCTTTCAGCAGAAATTAGACCTTGTCCTTCTCTAGAGACGCCCCCGGTGTGTTCACCCACGCCCCTGAGAGCAAGGCCGTTGGCCCAGGTTCCTCCTGAGTTCTGGACTGAGGGATGGGAGAGGGATGTTGGCTGTTTGTAATTGGCTCCGTTCTTGCAGCCACGATGAGGTAGTCTGTGGAACAACCCAGTTTGGATCAGCAGCTCCTTCCTGGCTGGGCAGTTCCAAACTTAGGCTGATCTGTGAAGGGAATACGTCTCTTGTCTGTACCTGCCTACTGCCTAAACTACTAAAAGATTAGGTCTTGAGTTTAGGAAGTGCCCTAGTCCTTTCTCTCCAGAGCACGAGTCAACTTTTTCTCTTAAAGTGTTTGCCCAGAGCAAAACTAACGTTCCTACCCACGTGACACTTAAGCCAGAGATTTGTTATTTTTAATCAAGAGGGCATCAGCCAAAGATAAGGCCCAGCTGTATCCTGGGAGACGACGGGAACTTTCCGAGCGATTCCTTTCTTGCTACCACTCACTTCTAGAATACAGCCAAGAAGAACATGTGAGCTGTATTTTGACAAGATTACATACACACTATAGATCCTGAACTCAGTGACTCCCGAGAGCTATTTTATTTCTGTATTTTGGGTAGTTTTACGGTTTCTGCAGAACAAGAAGCTGGTGTCCATATTGAATTGTGTTCCTCTTATGAGTTGAAGTATGTGTTGCCGTCCCCCGCCCCCTCCCTGCCATCATTTCCTGTGGGATGCAGGCTGATAAAGTCAGCTGTTTGTACTTCAGGCTGCAGGCAAGGTCCTCATGGGGTGGAACTCGAGATATAACAACAAGTTAAAATCATGTGTCTCGTATAAAGAACAAGGGCCCATGACAACAATACAACCTTAAACTTCTTTTCACATTTTACTGAGATGCCTATTCCATATTGCTCGGGATTTGGAAACAGGGACATTTTCTGGTTCTAAGGACCTTCTACTAAGGCAAACTAAAGGGTGTGCTTAACATTCTAGGTTTTATTTTAATTTTTAAATATTTTTTAAATTTATTTGAGAGTGAGAGTGAATGGGGGAGGGGCAGAGAGTGAAGGAGAGAGAGAATCCCAAGCAGGCTCCCCACTGTCAGCACAAAGCCTGATGTGGGGCCCGAACCCACGAACCATGAGATCATGACCTGAGCTGAAACCAAGAGTTGGTTGCTCAACCGACTAAGTAACCTGGGTGCCCCAGCATTCTAGGTTTTAAAATCAATATCAAATGTGCGTGTTTGGGAGGGTAGTAGGTGGAAGCTGTTTTCCCTTAGGTGGTCTCTTTTAAGGTCTAAACTCGGTAGGGTTAGAAGGCCAGGAGCCCAAGCAAGCCCATTTGACTCATAATAAGGCACTAGGTACAAGCTTAACATGAACAAAAGTAGGGTTGTTGTTTTCACCTGCCTGACTCTTGTCAACTTCTCAATTGCTTTTAAACAAGGTATCATTTATTCAGGACCCTCAAACACAAAATTTGACATACAGTCTCAAAACTCAGGGGAGGTAAAACTCAATGAGGAACAACCCAGAGAAGCCATAGAGATTTTTGGTAAATCTATTGATAAATCAAATGGAAAAGGATAGGTTATGCTTTCTTCTCAGTTCTGTGTTTCTAATCACAGTTGGTTGGGAAAGAAATAAAGATTGAAAAAACTCACTCCAACAAATGCTGGAACAACTGGACATTTACATGCAAAAAAAAAAAAAATGAGTCTACACAAGACCTTAGACCCTTCACAAAAAGTAACTCAAAATGGATCCTAGACCTAAATATAAAACACAAAACTACAAAAATCCTAGGAGTTTTAACATTGGAGAAAACCTGGATGACCGTGGGTTTGGTGATGACTTTTTAGATACAACACCAAAGGCACGATCCATGAAAGAAACAATTGATGAGCTGGACTTGATTAAAATTAAAAACTTCTGTTCTGTGAAAAACACTATCAAGAGTATTAAAAAACAAGCCACAGTTTGGGAAACAATATTTGCAAAAATACTTCTGATAAAGGATTGTTATCCAAAATCTACAAAGAGCTCTTAAAACTCAACAACAAAAAGACAGACAACCCAAGCTAAAAAATGGGCAAAAAACCTTAACAGACACCTCACCAAAGAAGATATACAGATGGGTGGTAAATTAGCTATCGGATCCTACCAAGAGCAAAGGGGTCAAGGGTTATGAGTGATGGAATGTGTCCTTGCTCCCCACCGACCTCATACAGTCAGATGAGTTGCCAAGAGGAAAGGAGCCTCTTGGCAGTGGAATTTCTGAGATCTGAATGGGTTCCTAATTTTCAAACTGTGAATATTTCAAGATTTTAGAGAAACAGAATCTCCACAAGGGCACTGCGTAGGTGGGAAGGAGTTGTTACTGGCTAAGCCAGGCGACTATGTAGGGAGACGGCCAGAAGTGGCCACCTTATTTCTGGGTTGCCCTCAGATCATGGAAAGGATCTAGAAATATCAATATGCTCCCAGTGATAACAACAACTGATATTATCTGTCAGGTACTGTCCCAGGTGCTAAGGATATAATTGGGAACAAGGGACAAGGTATTCACAGAGCTTATATTCCTGGGGTGGTCAGACAATGAGCAAGGAACTCAATATTCAAATAAGATAAATTCAGATAGGAATTAGCATTGAGCCTATTTTTCAATGATATTAATTGAAGCATCATTTCAAACTGAAACTTAAGTCTCTATAAATATGCAACTAATTATAAAATTTATTCCATTCATTAGAATGCTATGAAAATATCATAAAGCATAATGAGGGACTATAAATGTTCAGAGGGAAAGATGTCCAGGAAGTATCATTAGTGAAAAAAGCAGGTTGTAATATGATGTGTTCCACTGTTTGTGTGCTTTTTCAACACCATCCAGCATTTCACACAGTTCTGACACCACCTGCCTAGAGATCCCACTGTAAGGGTTCAGTTCTAGAAGACTGCCCCCACCTCAGATGCTTGTCACCTGGGCTTCCGACCCACTGCTACAGTTGGAGGTTTCCACAACTACCTCCATAGTTTCAATTAATTTGCTAGAACTACTTACAGAACTCAGAGAAACACTTCCCTGTGTTTACCAGTCCATGACCAAGAGTAGTATAAAGGATACAGATGAACTGCCAGATGAAGAGGTACATAGGGCAAGGCTTGGGGGAAATGGGCATAAGGCTTCCATGCTCTCTGAGGGACACTCGGCACCTCCATGAGCTCACCAACTGGGAACCTCTCCAGACCCCATCTTTTGGGGTTTTTATTGAGGCTTAATTACATAGGCATGCTTGATTAAATCACTGGCCGTTGGTGACCAATTCAACTTCCAGACCCTCTTCTCTCCTTGGAGGGCAGGGGGTAGGACTGAAAGGTCCAACCCTCTAATCACGTGGTCACCTTCCTGGCAACCAGTATCCATCTTTGGGTGCTTTCCAAAAGTCATCTCCTACGGGAGGGAGAATTGTTGAGCCCCGGATGACAGAGTGCAACTTGGCGGGAACAAAAGCACTCACCAGAGCCATCTCCCTCGCCCATCCCCCAGCCAAAATCCCAAAGGGAACCAGTTCCTGACAGGGAACTTGCTTGCACCTCGCAAACACCCAACGCTGTGCTTCTGCGGATCCATCCCTCTGGCGGGTCTGACTCCCTCCAGGTCCCCTCCCGAAGCAGAACTCTGAGGGAAAAGCCAGCTGAGCCTGCCCCTCCCGCCCCTGTGCACCTTGCCCATCCACCCCAGCTAATACGCCAGATCCCCAGCACCACAAGCGTGGCAGTGTGCAAGTAGGCCAGATGGGCCACGCCACCCCACAGTGAATCCCGCCCCTAGGAGAGGGAAAGAGAAGGCACACACCAGTCTGACTGTGGCCCCAGCCGAGGGCTGGGGGCAGACATCAGGTCTGACTGCGGCCCCGCCCACCAACACAAGTTATTCAAGACAGCACAAGGGAAGTGCCCTGCAGTTCCGCACCAATCCAGGGGCTATCCAAAATGACAAAATGGAAGAATTCCCCTCAAAAAAACGTCCAGGAAATAACGACAGCTAATGAACTGATCAAAAACGATTTAAATATAACAGAAAGTGAATTTAGAATAATAGTCATAAAATTAATCACTGGGCTTGAAAACAGTATAAAGGACAGCAGAGGATCTATTGCTACAGAGATCAAGGGACTAAGGAACAGCCAGGAGGAGCTAAAAAATGCTATTAATGAGCTGCAAAATAAAATGGAGACAACCACGGCTCAGATTGAAGAGGCAGAGGAGAGAATAGGTGAACTAGAAGATAAAATTATGGAAAAAGAAGAAGCTGAGAAAAAGATAAAAAAAAATCCAGGAGTATGAGGGGAAAATTAGAGAACTAAGTGATGCACTAAAGAGAAATAATGTACGCATAATTGGTATTCCAGAGGAGGAAGAGAGAGGGAAAGGTGCTGAAAATGTACTTGAAGAAATAATAGGTGAGAACTTCCCTGATCTGGGAAAGGAAAAAGGCATTGAAATCCAAGAGGCACAGAGAACTCCCTTCAGACGTAACTTGAATCGATCTTCTGCACGACATATCATAGTGAAACTGGCAAAATACAAGGATAAAGAGAAAATTCTGAAAGCAGCTAGGGATAAACATGCTCTAACATATAAAAGGAGACCTATAAGACCCCAGACCGATCTCTCTACTGAAACTTGGCAGGCCAGAAAGGAATGGCAGGAGATCTTCAATGTGATGAACAGAAAAAATATGCAGCTGAGAATCCTTTATCCAGCAAGTCTGTCATTTAGAATAGAAGGAGAGATAAAGGTCTCCCCAAACAAACAAAAACTGAAGGAATTCGTCACCACTAAACCAGCCCTACAAGAGATCCTAAGGGGGATCCTGTGAGACAAAGTACCAGAGACATCGCTACAAGCATGAAACCTACGGACATCACAATGACTCTAAACCCATATCTTTCTATAATAACACTGAATGTAAATGGACTAAATGCGCCAACCAAAAGACATGGGGTATCAGAATGGATAAAAAAAACAAGAGCCATCTATTTGCTGTCTACAAGAGACTCATTTTAGACCTGAGGACACCTTCAGATTGAAAGTGAGGGCATGGAGAACTATTTATCATGCCACTGGAAGTCAAAAGAAAGCTGGAGTGGCCATGCTTATATCAGACAAACTAGACTTTATTTTTTTTTATTATTTTTTTTAATATGGAACGCTTCACAAATTTGCGTGTCATCCTTGCGCAGGGGCCATACTAATCTTCTCTGTATTGTTCCAATTTTAGTATATGTGCTGCTGAAGCGAGCATGACAAACTAGACTTTAAATTAAAGGCTGTAACAAGAGACGAAGAAGGGCATTATATAATCACAGGGTCTATCCATCAGGAAGAGCTAACAATTATAAATGTCTATGCGCCGAATACAGGAGCCCCCAAATATATAAAACAATTACTCACAAACATAAGCAACCTTATTGAAAAGAATGTGGTAATTGCAGGGGACTTTAACACTCCACTTACAGCAATGGATAGATCATCTAGACGGTCAATAAAGACACAAGGGCGCTGAATGATACATTGGGTCAGATGGACTTGACAGATATATTTAGGACTCTGCATCCCAAAGCAACAGAATATACTTTCTTCTCAAGTGCACATGGAACATTCTCCAAGATACATCACATACTGGGTCACAAAACAGCCCTTCATAAGTATACAAGAATTGAAATCATACCTAGCATACTTTCAGACCACAATGCTATGAAGCTTGAAATCAACCACAGGAAAAAGTCTGGAAAACCTCCAAAAGCATGGAGGTTAAAGAACAACCTACTAAAGAATGAGTAGGTCAACCAGGCAATTAGAGAAGAAATTAAAAAATATATGGAAACAAACGAAAATGAAAATACAACAATCCAAACGCTTTGGTGGGATGCAGCGAAGGCAATCCTGAGAGGAAAATCCATTGCAATTCTTGAGATAGCTCAAGAAACAAGAAAAATCCCAAATACAAAATCTAACAGCACACCTAAAGGAAATAGAAGCAGAACAGCAAAGACAGCGTAAACCCAGCAGAAGAAGAGAAAAAATAAAGATCACAGCAGAAATAAACAATATAGAATCTAAAAAAACTGTAGAGCAGATCAATGAAACCAAGAGTTGGTTTTTTGAAAAAATAAACAAAATTGATAAACCTCTAGCCAGGCTTCTCAAAAAGAAAAGGGAGATGACCCAAATAGATAAAATCATGAATGAAAATGAAATTATTACAACCAATCCCTCAGAGATACAAGCAATTATCAGGGAATACTATGAAAAATTATATGTCAACAAACTGGACAACATGGAAGAAATGGACAAATTCCTAAACACCCACACGCTTCCAAAACTCAATCAGGAGGAAATAGAAAGCTTGAACAGACCCATAACCAGCGAAGAAATTGAATCAGTCATCAAAAATCTCCCAACAAATAAGAGTCCAGGACCAGATAGCTTCCCAGGGGAGTTCTACCAGACGTTTAAAGCAGAGATAATACCTATCCTTCTCAAGCTATTCCAAAAAATAGAAAGGGAAGGAAAACTTCCAGACTCATTCTATGAAGCCAGTATTACTTTTGATTCCTAAACCAGACAGAGACCCAGTAAAAAAAGGGAACTACAGGCCAATATCCCTGATGAATATGGATGCAAAAATTCTCAATAAGATACTAGCAAATCGAATTCAACAGCATATAAAAAGAATTATTCACCATGATCAAGTGGGATTCATTCCTGGGATGCAGGGCTGGTTCAACATTCACAAATCAATCAACGTGATACATCACATTAATAAAAGAAAAGAACCATATGATCCTGTCAATCGATGCAGAAAAAGCATTTGATAAAATTCAGCATCCTTTCTTAATAAAAACCCTCGAGAAAGTCGGGATAGAAGGAACATACTTAAACATCATAAAAGCCATATATGAAAAGCCCACAGCTAACATCATCCTCAATGGGGAAAAACTGAGAGCTTTTTCCCTCAGATCAGGAACACGACAGGGATGCCCACTCTCACCGTTGTTGTTTAACATAGTGTTGGAAGTTCTAGCATCAGCAATCAGACAACAAAAGGAAATCAAAGGCATCAAAATGGGCAAAGATGAAGTCAAGCTTTCACTTTTTGCAGATGACATGATATTATACATGGAAAATCCGATAGACTCCACCAAAAGTCTGCTAGAACTGATACATGAATTCAGCAAAGTTGCAGGATACAAAATCAATGCACAGAAATCAGTTGCATTCTTCTACACTAATAATGAAGCAACAGAAAGACAAATGAAGAAACTGATCCCATTCACAATTGCACCAAGAAGCATCAAATATCTAGGAATAAATCTAACCAAAGATGTAAAAGATCTGTACGCTGAAAACTATAGAAAGCTTATGAAGGAAATTGAAGAAGATATAAAGAAATGTAAAAACCTTCTGTGCTCATGGATTGGAAGAATAAATATTGTCAAAATGTCAATACTACCCAAAGCTATCTACACATTCAATGCAATCCCAATCAAAATTGCACAGGATTCTTCTTGAAACTAGAACAAGCAATCCTAAAATTCATATGGAACCACAAAAGGCCCCGGATAGCCAAAGGAATTTTGAAGAAGACCAAAGCAGGAGGCATCACAATCGCAGACTTTAGCCTCTACTACAAAGCTGTAATCATCAAGACAGCATGGTATTGGCACAAAAACAGACACACAGACCAATGGAATAGAATAGAAACCCCAGAACTAGACCCACAAACGTATGGCCAACTCATCTTTGACAAAGCAGGAAAGAACATCCAATGGAAAAAAGACAGTCCCTTTAACAAATGGTGCTGGGAGAACTGGACAGCAACATGCAGAAGGTTGAAACTAGACCACTTTCTCACACCATTCACAAAAATAAACTCAAAATGGATAAAGGACCTGAATGTGAGACAGGGAACCATCAAAACACTAGAGGAGAAAGCAGGAAAAGACCTCTCTGACCTCAGCCATAGCAATTTCTGACTTGACACATCCCCAAAGGCAAGGGAATTAAAAGCAAAAATGAATTACTGGGACCTTATGAAGATAAAAAGCTTCTGCACAGCAAAGGAAACAACCAACAAAACTAAAAGGCAACCAACGGAATGGGAAAAGATATTTGCAAATGACATATTGGACAACGGGCTAGTATCCAAAATCTATAAAGAGCTCACCAAACTCCACACCCGAAAAACAAATAACCCAGTGAAGAAATGGGCAGAAAACATGAATAGACACTTCTCTAAAGAAGACATCCAGATGGACAACAGGCACATGAAAAGATGCTCAACGTCGCTCCTCATCAGGGAAATACAAATCAAAACCACACTCAGCTATCACCTCACGCCAGTCAGAGTGGCCAAAATGAACAAATCAGGAGACTATAGATGCTGGAGAGGATGTGGAGAAACGGGAACCCTCTTGCACTGTTGGTGGGAATGCAAACTGGTGCAGCCACTCTGGAAAACAGTGTGGAGGTTCCTCAAAAAATTAAAAATAGACCTACCCTATGACCCAGCAATAGCACTGCTAGGAATTTACCCAAGGGATACAGGAGTACTGATGCATAGGGACACTTGTACCCCAATGTTTATAGCAGCACTCTCAACAATAGCCAAAGTATGGAAAGAGCTTAAATGTCCATCAACTGATGAATGGATAAAGAAATTGTGGTTTATATACACAATGGAATACTACGTGGCAATGAGAAAAAATGAAATCTGGCCTTTTGTAGCAACGTGGATGGAACTGGAGAGTGTGATGCTAAGTGAAATAAGTCATACAGAGAAAGACAGATACCATATGGTTTCACTCTTATGTGGATCCTGAGAAATTTAACAGAAACCCATGGGGGAGGGGAAGGAAAAAAAAAAAAGAGGTTAGAGTGGGAGAGAGCCAAAGCATAAGAGACTCTTAAAAACTGAGAACAAACTGAGGGTTTGTGGGGGGTGGGAGGGAGGGGAAGGGGGGTGATGGGTATTGAGGAGGGCACCTTTTGGGATGAGCACTGGGTGTTGTATGGAAACCAATTTGACAATAAATTTCATATATTGAAAAACAAACAAATAACAACAACAAAAACAAAAGTCATCTCATTAACATAAACTTGGGTGTGGTTGAAAGGGATTTGTTATGAATATCAAGACACATTTAAAACTCTTATTATGGGGCACCTGGGTGGCTCAGTTAGTTGAGAGTCTGACTTCAGCCCAGGTCGTGATCTCGCAGTTCTTGAGGTTGAGCCATGCATCTGGCTGTCTGCTGTCATCACAGAGCCTGCCTGAGATCCTCTGTCCCCCTCTCTTAATTCTTATCACTGCAGAAATTCCAAAAGTTTTAGAAACTCTGTGCCAAAATGGGGACCAAGACCAAATAGAGATTTTTTATTATAAGTCACAATATCACACATGTATACAATAATCCTATTTAACTTGTATTCAAACACTATCTCATGTATATATTTGATGACCAGAGACATGCACTAAGCTATAGACAATAGCTCTTTTAAGGAGTGAGATCATGGTGAAGGTTAATAACAAGGAAACCCTGTACTTTCAGATTTATACATTTCAATATTGTTTGACTTCAAAATGAGCATATGCTACCATCCACCTCCAAAATTGGGGGCCATGGGGCATGCTCAAAGTGGTAAGAAAGAGCAGCCTTTTGTGCAAACTTCCATTACTTGTTTTATTTCACACTTCAGATAAATGAAGGTATATTGCAGTTCAAGATATACATCAATATGAAGATAAGCGGCTTCGTGCATTTTGTCGTTATCAATATTACTCTAGAATTTTCAAAATTATTGCTCACCAGATAAATATTTCCTTTTTTTTCAGTTTTGTAAAAGACACAGTATGCTTGTTTTTACATGCATAAAAATGTCTACATGACATGTAAAATATCATTCATTCCATAGATGATATTAATGTATAAAATACATAGCTGGTTTTACCTCCTACTGTAACTTGGTTTGGAGCTTAACTTTGATGAAGGATCTGTATCTCTGGGTGGAAATCTTAGAAATGTTTAACAAGTTTTAGTCCTATACTGAATTCTAAGTTAAATATTTCAAGATGGCTTTGGTCAGTCAAGCCTGACTGCTGGTATGCAGACATGAGCAAATCACTAAGGAAAACAATTAAAACCCTTACTTTGGATATGCAGCTTGGAAACCAGCATATCTGTTGAACGTATTAACAGTGACTCATAACCACATGAGTTAAATATACTGAGGAATTAAATGTTTAGCTCATAGTCCTGGATGAGCTGAGGTCTAGGATTACCATAATTCCAACAGAAAATTGGAATTGACTTAGATATACTGGGCTTGACTCCTAACTTCAAGGCCAAGAGTTTGCTAATAATGCACCCTGTTGGGCTCAGACAGAAGGGGAACCTCCCTGTCTCCCTCTGCGTTCTGTTTTCCAAAACTCTGTCAAGTAGGAGGAGAAAAATATCTTAGCAGCTGCCCGTGGTATAACTTGAATTCTTGCTTCTGATGCAAAGTTCAGGAACAACAGGAGCCCTGGGGACATGTTATAAGGGGAGGGAAACCTGCCTTATTAGGGAATCCCCTAGAGCCCCCAGGATAATCCTACTTGAGTCTGGGCCCCCTCCACCAGTGGAAGCAGCAGGGGGTGCTCACTGGCACACTGTCATCTTCTCTCAGCACATTCTTGGCTCGGGGGTCATCTCTCTGCAGTAGGAGCACCTCAGAGCCCCCGGCTCCAGAGCTCCAGCAGCCAAACCCTGCTGTCTAGAAAGGAGCTGATATACTTGCTCACTCTCAGCTGTAAATGCTGAAGGGGTATAATCTTCCCAGATGACTGGGTAAACAGACTTTGGAATTTTGCTCAGTGATAAAAAGATACTTGCAGTAATGAATCCATCTAAAAACATGCTCACCAAACGAAGCCAGACACAGATAAGTACACAACAAGTAAATAGTCTAGAAGTGGCTGAATGATAAGGCTAGGCCTGCTGAGGGGTCAAAAGGCTGTATAGGCACGTCCAGCATCTCGCCATAGCATGTGTGGGTGTTAGCTGCTCAGCTTTATTCAGAGTTCTAAGGAAGAAGGAACAGTCATCTTGAACATCTGGCTATACATATCTGTATCCTCAACCAGAAGCTGTTGGTTACCAATTCAGCATTCATTCCTCCCTTCCTTTTTCATTACAGAACCCCTGTCTACTCAAGTAGCAATTCTCTTCTACATGGTGTTTCTTCTTAATTGGTTATTATGGTCATCTCCTCCTGGTTAAGAAATATTTTAGGGTTGGATCTGTGACCCCCTTCTGGCCAATGGGATGTGAAAGGGCAGGGGGCTCCTGGGAAATATTCTCTTCCTCTTAACAAGGAGATACCACAAAAGTTGGTCCTCTTCTTCTCTAGATATTACTGCCTTCCAGCAGGGGCACATGGACCAGCTGTCTCCCCAGGGGGGAATGATGACATGCGGATAAAAGCCAAAAGCCTAAGAGTTGCAGAACATAAATATTAAAAACATTTGAATTCTTGATGATGTGGTTGGGTCCCTGAATTAACCAACCCTGGAGAAGCCCTCCCTCTGAACATCACGTTAAGTGAGAAAATAAATCTCCTTACTTAAGCTACATTAAGTTGAATTTTCTGTTACTTACTGAGGAAAGCATCTTAACTGATATAACAATCAACTCCTTGGGGGTGCTACATAGCCCCAGTACAGAGTGTCTGTCACATACAAGACACTCAATAAACGTTTGTTGAAATATTATAAGCATGTGTATCTCAGGCTTTTTGAAGACCTTAACTAGAGTTGCATTATTCCATCCAAACCAGCCTAAATACGAGCTTCTTTATACTGTAAAATGAATAGCAAAGTAAGAAGATATTGTAGGATACATGTGGAGTTGTGTACATCTGGGAATCGCTGATGGTCAAGAGTCAGCAGGGAAGGCAACGGTAACCATCTGGCTGGGGAAATGTGATTTATGCCTATAGGGACCTCAACCTTCAGTACAAAATCCTTGAAAATTCTGCTATAAACATGGGAGAATGATGGCAGCACAGGATAATAAGTGATAAGCCGAAAGATTTTTCCATTCTGGGGTCTGGTAAAGACAATGAAACAGATACTGAGCCTCTAGAACAAAAGGTTTAAAGTCTTCGGTTATGCCCTGAGTTCCTATACTCTTTCGTATTTAAAGAAATGTCACTCCCAGTTGGATTTGCTTTGCACATTGCCACAGTCAAAGTGATTTTTACAATGGGGAAAACAGCAATTCTGGGAAGCCATTGTTCAAACAATGACCCAGAACCATGACTTTATGGGGGTCTTGGTCAACACTGTACTAGTCCATCCAATCATACTCATCTTTTTTTTTTTTTTTTAACAGACTCAATTTTTAGAGCAGCTTTAAGTTCACAGCAAAACTGAATGGAAGGTACAGAGCTTTTCCACATACCTCCTACCCCCCACATGCACAACCTCCTCCATTATCACCATCACTCAGCAGAGTGGTATACTTGTTACAGTTGATGAACTACATTGACACATCATTAGCACGGCAAGTCTATACTGTATATTATAGTTTATTCTTGGTGTTGTACATTCTGTGGGTTGACAAATGTGTAATGACATGTATCTGCCATTATAGTTTCATACAGAACAGTTTCACTGACCCAAAAATTCTCTAGGTTTTGCCTATTCATCCCTCCCCTATCACCCCTGGCAACCAGTGGTCTTTTTACTATCTCCACAGTTTTGCCCTTCCCAGAATGTCATATAGTTGGAATCATACTATAATATGCAGGCTTTTTGATTGACTTCTGTCATTTAGTAATATCCATTTAATTTTCATCTGTGTCTTTAATGGCTTGATAACTCATTTCTTTTTAGATCTGAATAATATCCCTTCTCTCAATGTACCACAGTTTATTTATCCATCCTCCTACTAAAGGACATCTTGGTTGCTTCCAAGTTTTGCCAACTGTGTATAAAGCTGCTATAAACAGGTTTTTGTTTTTTTTTTTTTAATTTTTTTTTCCAACGTTTATTTATTTTTAAGACAGAGAGAGACAGAGCATGAACGGGGGAGGGGCAGAGAGAGAGGGAGACACAGAATCGGAAACAGGCTCCAGGCTCTGAGCCATCAGCCCAGAGCCTGACGCGGGGCTCAAACTCCCGGACCGCGAGATCGTGACCTGGCTGAAGTCGGACGCTTAACCGACTGCGCCACCCAGGCGCCCCTAAACAGGTTTTTATGTGGACATTTTCAACTTATTTCAACTCATGTTGAAGAGCGTAATAGCTGGATCACATGGAAGAAGTATGTTTGGTTTTGTAAGAAGTGGCCAACTATCTTCCAGAGTGGCTGTACCATTGCATCCCCATGAGCAGTGGATGAGAGTTCCTGTTGCTCCACATCCTCGTCAGCATTTGGTGATGTCAGTGTTCTGGATTTCGGTCATTCTCATACATGTGCCGTGGTATTTCATTGTTGTTTTAATTTGTAATTCCCTAATGACATGTGGTGGAGCACCTTTTCATATGCTTATTTGCTATCTATGTATCTTCAGGTCTGTGGCCCATTTTTTAATCAGGTTGTTTGTTTTCTGAGCCAAAAATTGTAGAGCCAAATTTTTAACTTCATTTTGGTGACCTATTTGAAAGACATTGATCCTTTTCCCAACCTGATTCTATCCATTTATTCTCTGAAACTCATATGAAGGCAAGCTGAGAATTTCAGTTCAATGCAATATGCGTTATTTAACATCACTATGTTATGTGCCCAACACATTGTTTTAAGTATTGTGGAAGTTACAAAGAAATGTCAGATACAGTCCCTGGCATCTTGGCAATCTTTGGGGAAACTAAAAATATGGCAGTGAAAACAAATTAATTACTAAATGTGTGTATGCTCTCTAGGTACTTCCAATGAAAATCTTTAACCTAATTAAAACTCAACATTTTTAGGGGAGCCTGGGTGGCTCAGTCAGTTAAGCATCCGACTTCAAGCGTCTGACTTCAGCTTAGGTCATGATCTCATGGTTCGTGAGTTCGAGCCCCCTGTTGGGCTCTGTGCTGACAGCTCAGAGCCTGGAGCCTGCTTCGGGTTCTGGGTCTCCCTCTCTCTCTGCCCCTCCCCTGCTCGTGTTTGGTCTCTCTCTCAAAAATAAATATTAAAAAAAAATTTTAAGTCAAATTTTCCAAATACATATATTTAAATGTTGTGTATGAAAGGTGACAACCAATTGGGGAGGTATTTTACTGAGACCCATTAATCTGTAAAGTTATAAACTGCATACACATCTTATTTTTACTGGTGCACTAAGTACAGCAGGCAGAATAGAAGAGGGAATGGAATAATCATCTTACGCTTCTTTAAATAAATTGGTGGAGAACTCTGTAAATGAAGAAATTTACCACAAGGATTCATACTTTTTTCTTTAGTGTGGAAATAAAAACCACACCAGTGGAAATAAAAAACCAGTGTGGAAACAACCAACCAGTGAGCTAAAGTGTAATAACAATCATCATAACAGAGGTATGGTAGCAGTCATTGATAGCAGCTTGGAAACAAATGCCTAATAATTCGGCTTCTGCCGATAGACCAATCCTTCAGGAACCCTAAAACTATAACAAGTCTAGCAGAGAATACAAGCATCATGAGGAGAGCCTAAATTTCATTTGAGAAATTATCAAGAGATAACAAAATGCCTGTGGCAAAACGACTAACCTGAAAACCTGGCTTCTCTGTGGTAGTTTCCAGATTTACACAAGGCTCCTCAGTAAGTAGGGCCCCGTGAATGATCACCCCAGGAGGGAAAAAAAGCACATTCCATGGAGATTAGATCCCTGGGGAGGCAGGAAGCAAACATGACAGGCAAGACACTGAGTGAGCCAGAAATTTGTGTAAGCTCCTTGGTCTTTGCATAAAACACTCATGAAAATGGATCCTCTCAGGAACATTCTACTGAAACCACACTGAGATGGGGCTACTTCCCTGAAAAACAGAGCTGCGTTCTCTGATTAGCCTTTCCGTACTAGGAAAACTACCGGTGCAAGAAGAGAGTAGTATCCTAGGTTGATATCTGTAAATGGAAATTTGCAACTTAGACGCTTTGAACTTAGAGGCTTACTTTCCCCGGTGTTGTATCCTAAGCCCGTTTCCTGGAGGTCTCCCATTTCCAAAAGGTCCCCAGAGCTGAAATCAAGGACAGTAGATTGTATAAACAAACCAAGGGCTTTCCTGTGGGTGACAAGATTGGGAAAACGGTAAGATTATCACCCTGAGGGAGACTGTATTCTGGCCGACACTCTCAGCGGTCTGCTGAATAGTCAGCAGGGCCACTGGCCCTTCTTCTTTGCTAATAGAACCCAAATGTTGCTCACTGTCCTCCAAGCAGCCACGTCCTTCAGGGAAGGCATAGTCTTTTTCTAGCCTCGTGAGCCCAATGTCTCTTGCCAAGTGATTTGTTTTAGGCAACAGGCATGTGCAACAATCCTGGCCAATGAGACAGCAGGGAAATGTGCCAGAAGGACTCTGGAAAAAATTTTCTCATTCTTGAAAAGGGGACACAGCACAGGGTCATTTCATGTCTCTGCCTCTGGAAGAATGCTAATATTTATTTATTTACTTACTTATTTACTTATTCATTCATTCATTCATTCATTCAAGAACTATTTATTGCCCAGTGTGTGTCCTGAAATCCAAAATCCACCTATTCTTGGACTGGAAACGGATGGCTTTAAAATTATAGGTGAGTTTCAAAGGCATATTCCCATGAAGTCCTATACTTTAGAGTATAAATGTAAGGGAAACAGCAGACCAGAAGAACTAAGGGCTGGCTAAGCAGTTCTGAAGGCCGAGATTGGTATAGAGGTTGGGGAGAAGGAAATGCATGCTGTGGACAAAGGTTAAAGGCAAGCACATAGGAAAGAAAAGAACAGCACTAGGGCTCCAAGAAACTAAACAAACTCCATAGCCGAGGAGATCCCCAAAGAGTCATAGGAGGATGTTGTGCCAAAGTCCTGGGTTGAAGAGCGGGACCTTACAGTCCAAGAATCTGGAAGCCCAACGTGTGCTTGAACAGGATGAAACTTCGAAACTTCTACTAAAGATGTTTGCTCTCTGCCGTGCTTTTAACTTCTCCACTGCCAAGGCACATGGATGCTCACCCGTGTGCGTGTGGTCAGAGAGACTGAATTCAACCCAGCTCGCTGGATTCTGATCAGAGCACAGACCAAGGTTCTTCTCCTGTCACAAGGCCTCCCTTGGATTTCCTCCTATTTCTCTGGCCTCTTCTTTGGGGCTTTTTTTCTTCTGCCCATCCCATAAATCATCTGTTCTCAAAGCGTGGTCCAGAGACCCTTGGGTGTGCTTGAGACACTTTCAGGGAAAGTGTGACATTGAAATGATTTTCATAGTAATAAGATGTTATTTGTCTTTTTCACTCTCATTCTGTCACGTGTGCACAGCAGAGTTTTCCAGAGGCCACATGATGCGTGATACGGCAACAGATTGAGTACAGAAGCAAATATGAGAATCTAGCTGCAGAAAGATTTGCAAAGATGCACCATGGTGCTACTCTCCTTGTTAACTTTTTGTTTTAGGAACTACAGCTATTTTTCAGTAAAATGTTATTTATTCTACCATATAGTGGGGCTAATTATTGCTGTTTGAAAATGAACTGATAAAAATTAAAATCGGACCAAGCAGCCTAAGAGCTTGTTAGAAATGCAGCTTCTCGGGCCCCTCCCCAGACTTCTTGACTCAGAAGGTGTGGAGGCGGGGCCGGCAATGGGCTTTGACGAGTTTCAGGTGATGCTCATGTTCACTGAAGCTTGAGAGCCACTGCTCTAGGACATCGGTCCGCCACCATTTCTCCAAAGTGAGGAGAAGCACGTGCTGAGTCTCCTGAAGCTAAGTGTCGAGAGGTTGTGGCCCCGGTGCTGGGTTATGGACCTTAGTCTGCTTTGGCTACTGTAATAAGATACCAGAGGCGGGGTGGCTTAAACAACAGAAATTTCTTCTCCCACAGCCCGGAAGGATAAAAGTCTGAGACGGAGGCGTCAGCAGCTCTGGGTTCTTCTGAGGCATCTCTCCTTGGCTTGCAGATGGCCTCCTTCTCGCTGTGTGCTCACACGGCCTTTCCTCTGTGCGCCCTGAAAACTGTTTCTTTGGCTGCGCTTATGACTCACCTGGGGGCATCCCAATCCATGAGCTGTCACTAGAAATCCTGGCAGGAGAGGAGATCCCTCCTCACTCTCCCGCATCACCTGCTAGGACCACTTAATCACTAGATCCTCTGGTTGCATCTTCTAGATTTTTCTCAGCTTCATCATCCCCTCCTCACCAACCCAGCTATCAGTGTGTGCAAATCTGGATCCCTGCATGGGGTACACACAAAATAGGCCTCAGGTCCTGGGCAGTCTCGTGGACCCTCGCGGAGCTCGTTCTCCCATCGAATCGGGACGCGGTGCCATCGCGGAGAGCTGCTGGCCTGAATGATCTTTCACCTTCCGTCCGGCTCCCTCAAGTCCAGCCCCCACGTGCAGCCACAAGGTTCTGCCTAAACAATCTAAAACCAGGCCAGTCCTGGTTACAAAGCATCTGAGGCTTCTCACCAGCTACAGAACAAAGCCCGATCTCCTCTGCCAGGAATACAGAGCTCGCTCTAAACCCTGCCGGCCTCTCCAGCTCATGGCGGGTCACTCCCCGCCTGACACCACAAGCTGTGGCAACCCCGTGGCTGTAGTTCCCTGAATCGGGGGCTATTCCTTACCTCTGTGCCAGTCCCCAGGCCGTCACCTTGACCAAATGCTCTTCCTTTCAGAACTCTCCGTGCCATACTCTCTCAAACAGCCAGACGTCGTCTCCTCCAGGAAGCCTTCCATGGCAACGCCTCTTCCCTTCCCCCTCCCCATTTCGGGCAACCTGCACTCACCTCTCCCATGGCATTCATCACCCTGTTCTGCATTCTTATGTTTAGAAGCTGTCCTTCTCAGCAGACTCAGACCTCTTTGAGGACAGAAACTGTGCCTTTTTCTTATTTTTCATTCCAAGGGTCTAGCACAGGGTCCTAATTCATAGTAGGTGCTCCATAAACATTAAATGAGTGACTGAATGACTTCCAAGAATAATGGAGCTCACTCAGGGGGCAGAGTCAATCCAAAGTGAAGGAGAGAGTTGGCAAGTTGTCGGGCAAGGCGGGGCTGGGGGGTGCGGGTATCTTCAAAATTAAAAGTCCTGAGATACAGTTGAGAGGAAAACGGTGTCTCTGAGCCCCGCTTTATATAAAGCTTGGGGCCTGCCCCCCACACCCTTGTGACTCTTAAACTGGCCGCACCCCAAGACGGTTTCTTTCTTTTTTTTTTTTTAATGTTTATTTTTAACAGAGAGAGAGCAGAGCATGAGCGGGGGAGGGGCAGAGAGAGAGGGAGACACAGAATCCGAAGCAGGCTCCAGGCTCTGAGCCGTCAGCACAGAGCCCGATGCGGGGCTCGAACTCACACTGTGAGATCATGACCTGAGGTCCCACGCTCAACCGACTGAGCCACCCAGGTGCCCCACCCCAAGACAGTTTCAAGAGCTGGTATCCAATTTCAGTCCCGAGACACTCACTACCCATTAGGCTTAGTTTTGGGGACTTAGACGTTGCCAATTTATATCCTATTTCTGGGATGTAGTAATCATTGTCTTCTAGAATCAACCAACTGCCTACGCAAACTCCCCTCAAGTAGAGGCCTTACAAAGCTACCACTGCACATTCCGCCTCTGCTCCTGCCCGCTCACCCCCGGGGCGGGGGGGGGGGGGGGCAACTCGACTATCATTACGATGCAAACAGCACCCTCAACGAGCACTTCCACTCAGCACTTCCTGGAACGCTGCAGAAAATCTCAGAGAAGTTTATACCATCCTCCTGAGCGCAGTTCATCAAGGCTCCCTTTCAAGACAGCCCTTGTCTCCTCCTTGCCACCCTGCTCCGATTTTCCAACTGTGCCTCTCTGGGATGATTTCTGAGCTCCCTCCCGATCAAGCTCACTCTGCTGAGAAGCATCCCGTGCTGTATTTGCCGAGGTTCCTCTTAAAATGTGTTGTCTGGGACTGAACACCACACTCCAGCAGGGTTCTTGACCATGCAGGATCGTTGATGTCTGTCAATGCCTTTATTTCTTCTTGTGGTTACGGTGTCACTAAGATTGCCTGGGTGTTCAGTAGTGAAGTATAGAGAAATACGATCACTCTCAAAGCAGAAAGCAGGACTTTGCCTTTGTCGGTGAGCATGAGTGTGGGCTGGCAGGGCACGGGGATTGGGATGCATCAGACACTAACGGATGACCAAGAAGCAGAAGCTCCTGGGGACCTGTCAAGCAGAGGCGGAGTACGTGACCTGGCTCTTAGAGGAATTCTACCTAAGTGAAAGGGGACGTGGGTGCAAATTTCTTCTCATGCCCAGAGGAGAAATCATCTTAAAAATTGGGTGAAGGGGCTCAAAAGGTACACATTCCCAGTTATAAAATAAGTCCTGGGGATGTAATGTACCACACGATGACTATAGTTAATAATACTGTGCTGCATATTTGAAAGCTCTGGAGAGAGTAGACCTTAAAAGTGGTGATCACGAGAAAAAAAGTTGTAACTATGGGTGGTGGTGGATATTAACTAGGCTTATTGTGGTGACGGTTTTGCAATATAGACAAGTATCCGATCATTATGTTGCACAACTGACCGTGATTTCATGTTCTATTATGTCAATATAACCTCAATAACAAAAAATCAGGGCCCATGGCAAGGACTCCAGTTAGCTGATGAGATTTTGCCATAAAACCATGAGGGGATCAAGGTCTAAGAGATCTCTTATCACCCCTGGTGTGGGAGTCATATACAACTACATGCTGCAACAATTACCTGGTGAACTTAATATCCAAGAGAAAATTTCTATATGGTTGGGGTCGGTGGATGTTTATATCTGTTTAATGGATGTGAGAATTTTTATTGTCTCTCATTCAATTTCAGGTGACTTTCTTCTGTATAATAATTATCTCGTTTTCATTTAGCAAGTGGCTAATTCAGTTTTCCCTCTTGTCCCCCACCCCTGAGACCTATCCAGTCAGATCTTTTCCTCAGAAACTGATGCCAAACAGATCTTTTCCATCTGGCTTTAGTGCAAGCAGCTTGACTACCTCTTCTGCCTCTAGGTCATCTATAAATAGCAAATCATGTCTTCTGTAGAATCCGTAAATTTACGAGGAGGTCAACAGCTCATAAAAATAGGAATCACTAATTTAGCCAAGAGTTAGAAGGAAAAGGGGTGTTTCTGATAATGCTGATAATTTTATAATACTGATAACACCACTAAAGTATCTGATAATATCATCAAAGGGTTATTTTCACATCATGGTAAGGAATATAGGAAGAGAACTTGCCATAATACTTTTCTACATGGTGGTTAGCAAATCATATAACTGGTAACTTCTATGCCATAGTAAATAGTGAATTTTGGGGTGCTTGGGTGGCTCAGTCGTTTAAGTGTCTGACTTCGAATCAGGTCATGATCTCGTGAGTTCCAGCCCCATGTTGGGCTCTGTGCTGACAGCTCAGAGCCTGGAACCTGCTTCAAATTCTGTGTCTCCCTCTCTCTCTGCCCCTCCCCCACTCACACTGTGTCTCTCTATCAAAAATAAAGAAACATTTAAAAATACTTAAAAAATAGTGAATTATTCCATTCACTCTGTTTTTTCTTTGGACAGTTATTCGTTTCTTGATTTATATCCAAACCTCTAGATCTTCTCCCTCCTGCCACCAGTCAATTCCCATGTTATCACTGTTTAGCATTCTCTATTGGACCGTTTGGGGACAGGTGAAACTGCATTCAGCTTGCTTGGTCATTTACTAAGAACTCTGATAGGAGAGGGAAGGAATTAATATTATGGGCTCATTTCAATTTTCATTCCAATGACCCGACTTTATGTCAACAAAGCAATCTCATCCATAACTGTCAGGAGGAACTGGGGAAAAAAATAACCAGAAACCTTGGTTTAGCTGATGGGGGTGGAGATCTGTGGAGGGAAACAGGAGACCTGGATGCGTTTTGTAAACCTAAATGTTTTAAGATGTAATTCCAAATATCCTGCTTACTTTGGCTTTCTTTTATCATAAAACAGGCGGCTCTTTGTGCCTTGAAAGAGACACACAGGCTGCAAAGAGTCATCTGAACTGCCCAGTGATGTCTTTAATCTTGACCATTTTCAAACACAAATGTCCCTCGTGAAACATTTTCTAAGGAATTCTTACAATGCAGCGTCTGTTCAGAGGATGCTGATTTCAAAACCTCTGTACACAGGGCATAATGAAGAGGGGAAGAAAGTGCACAGTTTCGGGTAACTTAAGAAAAGGAAGAAAATTCGGCAGGAAATGAACGACTACCCAAGTTGAAAGCATGTCGCATGCTATGATTCAGAATAAACGAACTGTAACTCTTCCAGGTTGAACACAGACCACCAGCGCTTGCCCTCAAGCCCTGCAGAGCATCCCAGCTTCCAGTTGTATAAATTTACACAAATAAAAAAGAATGCATGAAGAATGCACTTACCGTAATCACAGGCAAGAGACTTAATGCTTCTCTCTCATCAATAGTTTAGGTTCTATAATTTTCCATCAACTTTTCTTCTCTTAGAACTATAGAAATTCCAATCACTCATAAACTGCTAAACATGCTGTATGCTTAATGTTTATCAGCGCCGGATGTGGAAAGATTAGCCGTTTAAGACCAATCCAAACAGTCTGGTAATCTAGGCATTTCGGATTGCAGAAGAAGCCACTGCGATGTTGGATTTTAGAGCTGCCTGTGTGTACACATGTGAGTATAAGCCAGTGGAGGGGGGAATTCAGCACTCCCTTCAGGACTGATGGGTGCTGTTTGCCCTCAAATCATTCTTCCAGCTTCTCCGGCTCCACTCTCTATTATATGAGGCTGACTTCTGCAGGCTGTTGCCCAGGCTCCTGGTTCAGGGGGCCTCTGGCTGGGTTTGAGTAATCAGAGATTGGAGGAGGCAAGAACGGAAAAGCCAGGATATGCTCATTTTCCTTCTCTGGCAGTGACTTCATCTCTCATGGTTCCAGTTTCCAATGGAGAAACCCAACATGATTCCAGGGACACAGGGGTGGCTCAGTCGGTTGAGCGTCCAACTGCGACTCAGGTCATGATCTCACGGTTCTTGGGTTTGAGCCCCATATGGGGCTCTACTATGACAGGGCAGAGCCTGCTTCAGATCCTCTGTCTCCCTCTCTCTCTGCCCGCTCATATTCTCTCTCTCAAAAAAAAAAAAAAAAACAAAAAAAACAAAAAACCATTAAAAATCAAAAAAACGCAACATGATTCCGGCTTTGACTGGTCACTTTGTGTCTCTCCAGCTTAAGGGTGGCAGTAGTTTATGGCTAGGGCCAATTTTGGGTTGCTTCACTGTCCCCTGTTGAGCTTCTAGCCTTTGTAGTCAATTTCCTTCACTAAATTCCTTTTATTTTAAATACTCAGCATGGTTTCTGTTTCCTAACTGGATGCTGAATGATACAACTGACATATAGGCTAAGTGTCATCTGTTGAATCATGGCTTCCTTTAATTTTATATGGGATCTCCAACTTTTATAATAAAAATGTAATAGCCAATATAGAGAGGGCACTCCATAAGTACCCGGTGAAAGTACTTAGTAAGTCACTAAACAGAGGATAGCTACAGCTGTAGCCTCCAGCTTCTTTTGATAGCAGCTATTAAATCTCCTCTGCTTGAAATATGTAGCATGATTTATGTTATTCTGACTAGACCTTGACTGGCACATAGACTCTTCTAAATTAATTCCAGTAAGTGTCCCCTCGATTCTTTTCTTTTAAATGGTACTTTCAGCCCACTTATGTCTGTATTTATTTCAGCCATACTAAATTTATCAGTTCTTATTTACATCACTGCCTTTCTTTTCCCTTTGGTTCTTTTTTAGAAAATAATAAAAACAGATACAAACCATCCAATTGCACGAATACCGTTTACGGAGTTAAGAGATGCTGCTGAAAAGGAATTTTTGACCAGCAGGCCGTGATTACGTGACGCTTTGAAGTGTTCCTCATCAAGTGATGCATGGAAGATGCACTTGGCAAAAAAGGGTGATTGAGAGATATGTGAACACTTAACAGTTTAAAACTTGAGGACTTCTGTATTTGCTTTCCTACCAGGGAAATACAGAATTCTGTTGGCTGGCTCCTACCACTAGTGTGATTAGAATACTTTTATTGACCATTTTGATCTTCTTGCCACCTGCCATATCTTCTTATGTTATAAAACACAACTTTTCATGCTATAAGGAAACAAGTGATGAAAATCAAACGCTTCCAGTCACAGCCCATTGACACATGTGTAGACAGCTTTCTAAGACAACCCCGGAAAATTTGTGCCTGTGATATATAATCCCCTCCCCTCGAGTATGAGCAAAGCTGAAGATGATGGATGTCACCCCCACGATCATGTTATATTATACAGCAGAAGGGATTTTGCAGGTGTAATTAAGTCCCCTAATCAGTTGACTTTGACTTACCCTGGATGGGCCTGCCTTAATCATATCAGACCTTAAAAGGCACTGCCTCCTTCCTGCCACAGATTCAAAGTGTTCCAGGGAGGACCTCTGGAAGGAACCGCATGGCAAAGACACGAGAGGGGCCTCTGGTAACTGAGAACTGCCCCCAGATAACAAACAGCAAAAAAAAAAAAAAAAAAAAAAAAGCAGGGGTCTTAGGCCTACCACCACAAGGAAATGAGTTCTGCCAACAACCTGAGGAAGGTTGGAAGTGCATCTCTCCCTAGTCAAGCTTCCTGATGAGGACTCACCTGGCTGATCCCTTAACTTCAGCTTTGTACGACACTAATCCGAGCTGGATTCCTGACCCACAAAAGTGGGAGGTAATAAATTTGTGTTGTGTTACTTCACTGAGCTTGTGGTAATTTGTTACACAGTAATAGAAAACTAGTATAGTCTATTGGGATAGCAGCCAAATCCATAATAGCCATATAGCCATATTAAGAAAGTTATAAAATTTTACTGATGCATAAAAGAGGATTTGGAAAACTGGGAAGATATAGTATGTGCCTAATGGGAAGATTAAATGTTTTAAAGATGCCAATCTCAAAGTAGTTTTTATAACAGACAAGAAAGGCATTAATAGTCCAAATATTTTAGGGGAAAAAAAGGAAAATATTTAAACAGAAAATGCGCAGAACATTTGGAAATCTGTGAGAAAGGTCACTCTGGAAATAACACCCAAGGCACTAATCCATACTCTTTAATGGAACTAACGGTAGAACAGACCTAAGTTTTGGACCAAGAAAACTCGACTGGACTGAGATAGTAAATTCCAGAGGTGGGAGGATAAATGACTTTGCAAACCAACACAGGTATAAAAGTAAGCACAGAGAGAGTGAAGTTAACCAAACCCATAGTGGGAATAGATCTGTGATAATTTTAGGACACAGGATATGTGAAATCTCTCTGTATGGTGTAAAGGCACTTATACATTATTATAGATTATCTTTGAAATATGATGATATCTGGTTTACTCATCTTACAGTGTACTTTGATTAGTTATGCGAATACGTAGCTTACAAATGCATGGATATGGGCTCAGGTCATGATCTCACAGTTTGTGAGTTCAAGCCCTGCGTGGGACTCTGGGCTGACAGCTCAGAGCCTGGGGCCTGCTTCCGATTCTGTGTCTCCCTCTCCTTGCCCCTCCCCCATGCATGCTTTGTCTTTCTGAAAAAGAGACAGCTGTTTGCTGAAACCTGAATCTGGACCCAAAATTTACACAGAGAGGGGCCATTTGAAGTCCCTGGGTGGTAGCAGCAGCAGGAGTTGCTATTGGCTAGAAGCCAGACTCTGGCGGCGCCCTCCCCTCCTCTCCAGCCTGTAGACTGCTACCACCACGGTGGTTTGGCCACAGAAAGGCACCAGCTGGGACCTTGTTCAGCTTCACACAGGGCTGTTTCATGGGTGAGCGATCTGTGTAGCTATGCTTAAAAGAATCCCACGCTTGGTTTCCAGTTCTGTTAACACTGTCTTGAAATTCTTAATTTTTTTTTCATCAAAGGACCCTGCATTTTCCTTTTGCACTGACCCTGCAAATTATGTAGCAAGTCCTAGCTTCAGAACCCATTTGGATTTTTGCCTCTTTCTGACAAACAGGAATGAAACTTACTTGTAGTTAGACACTGGCCCACCAGTGAGCATTCCTCCAAATGCCCTGACTTGCTCCCTTGCCACACGGTTCCTTCTCTCTACTATCCATCAGCTGAGTCCACTATAACTTCCAGGAAACTGCCTGGGTCTCTAAAGAGACCTTGCTGAGTTGAATTTCGCCTCCGCAGCATTGCCATTCTATGAATAATCTCCACCTTGTTACAGGTGTGGCAAAACTGTCCTGCCGGATTCCAGCCAGTGGCGTATAAAGGACCCTACCTGGTGGGTGGCCTGGGTCCCCTGGGGATGCTTTCTTCCAGAATGGACAGAGGAGGACAGAGGGGGTTAGAAAAAGATAGTATCAGTCAGAGGTCAAGAATGATCACTCAGTAGTGAATTTCTACCACTGCATGTAACTCACCCTCCCCGAACCTCAGTTTCCTCATCTGTGAATGGTGCAAATAGAGGAGGTATCAACCCCCCCAGGATTGTCCAGAGGACACAGAGTATGTGTAAAAGACTTCGTGTGGTTCCTGGGGCTTAGTGAGTGTTAGCACTTATGAAACATCAGTTCTTTTTAAATTTTTTATATTTAAAAAAATGTCTGCTGAAGTATAATGACATACAAGGTTATATTAGTTTCAGGTGTATAGCATATTGATTCAAAAATTCTATACATTACTCAGTGCCCACCGCAATAAGTGTAATCACCACCTGTCCCCATACAACGCTATTACATTGTTGACTATATTCCCTATGCTGTTCCTTTTCACCTCTGTGACTTATTTTATAACTGGAGGTTGGTATCTCTTAATCCCCTTTACCTACTTCACAGATCCCCCCACCCACCTCCCCTTTGGCAACCACGAGTTCTCTGCATTTAAGAGTGGTTTTTTTGTTTGTTTGTTTCTGAAACATCTTGGGTTTTTTTTAATGTTTATTTGTTTATTTTGAGAGGCGGGAGGGGCAGAGAAAGAGGTGGAGAGAGAATCCCCAGCAGGCTCCCAGCTCTCAGCGCCGAGCCCCAGGCCCCCTGGATCCCAACTGTGAGATCATGGCCTGAGGGGAGATCAAGAGTTGGCTGGCTTAACCCACTGAGCCCAACCAGGCGGCTCTGAAACACTGAATCTTAGTCATTTGGGTCATGGGCCCCTGGGCGAACCTGATGATACCTATGGTTCTGCGCCTCCCAATGTCACCTCCTAAAAAGAGCTTGCCCGCAGTGCCAGTTTGACAACCCCTGAAGGTGGTTCCTGGACCCAGGTTAGGGCACTTGCCTCTCAGGGGTCACTTAGGCGGTGCTGTCTCCACTCCCGCCCTCCAAGCTTCCACCTGTGGCCGCCAGAACGCCGCCACCGGCCCGGACTCGGCAGGCGGCTTCTCCGCGAGGGTCCGGGCGGGCCGAGCGGCGGCGCCGGAGGGGGCGGGCTCGGCTCTCGGCCCGCCCCGTGTCGGGCTCGGGGTAGGGGCTCTGGCCTATTACAGGATGGAAACTCGGGTGTCCAGAGGGGCGGGAGGGAGAGGGAGTCGGAGGGAGGCGCGCGGGTGAAAGGGGCATTGATGCAGCCTGCGGCGGCCTGGGAGCACGGCGGGGCCAGACTCTGATCAGGTCCCGGCTCCGCGTCTCCTCCTCCTTCTCCTCCTCCTCCTCCTCCTCCTGCTCCGCGCCTCCCCGGGCCGCCGCGCGCCATGCGCCCCCACGGCCCCGCCGCGGCCTCCCCGCAGCGGCTCCTCGGCCTCCTGCTGCTGTTGCTGCTGCAGCTGCGGACGCCGTCGAGCGCCTCCGAGACCCCCAAGGGGAAGCAAAAGGCGCTGCTCCGGCAGAGGGAGGTGGTGGACCTGGTGAGTGCGGCGGCGGGGACAGAGCCGCGGGCCGCACCGGGAGGACGTGCGTCCAGCTGTTGGGGGCGGGGTGGTCTGTACAGCTGTGTAGGTGGGTCGTGCGTGCGACTGGGTGTCCCGCTTTGTCTGCGTCCACGTGTAAGGTAGGACCTGCGCTAGGCGTGCGGTGAGGTCGTGGAACTCGCACGGGAGACCCAAGTGGCAGGGCCATCGTGGAGCGGAGATGCGACGTGGGTCGGGTGGGACGCCCCAAAATACAGGGAGACGCCCAATAATTTCTGGCCTCTGAGGGCCCTCCACACCCCAGGAAGATGGAGAGGGTTAGGGCGGCAGTGAGAGCAGAAGGAGGAGCTTAGGTAGGTTGGAAGGTGGGCCTGGGAGCTGCCTGGGAGACCCTAGACTCGCTGATCCCTTGGGTGGGCCTGGCCCAGAGCCCTGTGACGTGTCCTGTGTTGGGGCTGGTGGCCACGTCTGCCTGCAGGAGAGAATAACAACCCTTACAAAGCATCCGTCCAACTCTTTGTAACTTGAATACTATGAGTCATGTGGGTCATCTTCCTAGGAAGTATGGGCTGCAATTTACTTTGCTGGACGACCACAGCTCAGGACCGGAATGGTTCAGAGGGATTAAGGCCAGAAGGGGAAAATGAAGGGACCCCGCACTAACCCTCCAAGGACCCATTTCATTGTTCTGTTTAGACAGACAGGTAGTCCGTTCTTCCAGATACCCTCAGTCCCCAGCCTGTGGCCACCAAGCTGGAGCATCACAGTGGAGCTAAGGGAGAAGACAGTTTCCAGGACAGCAAATAGCCCAAGTGCTTTCTGAAGGGCTAATCTATGGGAAGGTCTGTTTGCTTAAAGCTCTTTCCCTCCGAAAATCAACAAACCTAGCCCTGTGTCTAGAGCTGTCCTTTCACAAGCTACCATATTCCTTGGCACATAATAAACTTAAGTCCTTAAGCCAATCTTATTTGCAGACAAATACAGTTTACAGGCATTGCAGGGCATAAAGTGGGGGCATTGTTTTGATAAAAACCGTTTTGAATTTGTTAAGTTGCCATTATAAACTGAGCTAATAAACCAAACTCCCTGGCAGCTAGTACTATGCCAGATTCAAAGGCTCTGGAAAAAAATTCCTGCCATCGCACACTGCACTTTTTGGTGATGTGCTATGTAATTTTGTTCCACAAAGCAGACAATGTGTTCAGGGCTACAGTTCTATTTTAAGTGTCTAAGTTGTTTAAAACTGTACCAAATGGTTGTGGTTCATCTGCAGTTTGCATTTATGAATTTGCAATTATGATACACAAAATGCCCCTTTTCTCCATAAAGCTAGCAATTTTTTCTTTTCCTCCATGGATTTTCAGTACCTGCGGTTTCCCACAAATCTCGCCCTGCTTGGAAAAGCTTATTGTGCAGCCAAGCTCAGGTGCATCCTGTAGATTGGATTTGGTTTTGCTGGAGAAAAAAATGTTCATGTGGTCATTAAGAAGGTTTCAACAGATTCTATAAAGCAGCTTCTTTGTACAGAATCTGTCAAAGCGTTCCTTTCAAGCTTCCAGCAAGCTCTGCCCCCTGGTGGCCATGGAGAGAAATAGGGGCTCATTCTACCGACATTTATAGAACCCCTGCCTAGTACTAAGCATGTGCTGGGATAGCATTTTATTTTATTTTATTTTATTTTTTTAACTTTTAAAAATTTATTTTTGAGAGAAAATGAGAGAGAGACAGAGTGTAAGTGGGGGAGGGGCAGAGAGAGAGGGAGACACAGAATCAGAAGCAGGCTGCAGGCTCCAGGCTCTGAGCTGTAAGGACAGAGCCCAGTGCTGGGCTTAAACCCACCAATTGAGAGATCATGACCTGAGCTGAAGTTGGTCACTTAACCAACAGAGCCACCCAGGCGCCCCAAGGGTTAGCATTTTAAAGTGAGAAGACAGATGTAATACCTGTGGAACCAAATTCAATATAATTATGTGGTCACTGAAATGCAGATTATTTCTTTATTTTTTATTTTTTTGAGAGAGAGAGAGCACACGAGTGGAAGATGGGCAGAGAGAGAGAATCTTAAGCAAGCTCACTCAGCATGGTGTCCAACTTGGGGTTTGATCTTACCACAGTAAGATCATGACCTGAGCCAAAATCAAGAGTTGGATGCTTAATCAGCTGAGCCATCCAAGGACCCCTGTTTTAGAACATTTTGTATTTTAGCATGTCTTCAAATACTTTTGAAATTTTATTAAATACTTTTCTTAATATTTCCTTGGCAATAAATAAATAGTGCTTTTTTTTTCTTACATCAGGAAAATGGCAGTGGCCAAAGTCATGACATAAATCATTTATCAAAACATAGGGCACCTGGGTGGCTCAGTCGGTTGGGCATCCGACTTTGGCTCAGGTCATGATCTTGCGGTCCGTGGGTTCGAGCTGTGCTTTGGGCTCTGTGCTGACAGCTCAGAGCCTGGAGCCTGCTTTGGATTCTGTGTCTCCCTCTCTCTCTGTTCCTCTCCCACTCATGCTCTGTCTCTCTCTGTCTCTCAGAAATAAGTGCTAAAAAAAAAAAAAATTAAAACAAAGATGAGGGGCCCCTGAGTGGCTCTGTCATTTGAGGATCTGACTTTTGATTTTGCCTCAGGTCATAATCCTAAGGTCATGGAATCCAGCCTCCCCTCCCCCCCATCAGCATGGAGCCTGCTTAAGATTCTCTCTCTCCCCTCTCTCTACCCCTCTGCCCTTCTCCCCTGCTCTCATGCACTCTCTCGCTCTCTTTCTAAAATAAATTGTAAAAAAACAAACATAAAGCTGGTGATGGGAAAAGAAATTGATTGGGAAACATTATATACATGAGGATCCTTCCTAGGCAATGTCATTACTGGATTTTATAATATGAAATAATTTATAATATGAAGTCTAATCCCAGATGGCGAAATTGAAAGATAAGCTTTGAAGTTATTTTAATCTGTAAGGAATCTTGGGTTTTGTTGTTGTTGTTGTTCTCACTGGACAGGATCTTTATATAGAATGACAGTATAATTTACACAAATAGGGGAATGTTAAAGTAAAAATTTAAGTGGATTGCATTTGGGGTTTGGAGGGCCCTAATAAGTGGACCAACTCAGGAATAGACATGGGAATTAGACGGAGATAAAATATCACCCTTACCACTTATCCAGCTACATTGGTATGAGTGGCTTATGTGTGCTGGCTGGCAGGTTTGCTAATGTTCCCTTTCCCAGCTCTAGACCCTGGCAAGGTCCACCCGAGGGAGTAGACGTACTTGCCCAGTATCACTGCCTCACATGGTGTTGGGGGAATAATAAGAATCCTTACGGCTGACATACACTGCTTACTGTGCCCCGCACTGCTCTAAGCACATTTTATATATTATCTCACTTCAATCTCATACGAACCCTACCAGGTAAGAATCTTTACTATTTTCTTCATTTTACAGGTAAGGAAACGGGCACTGAAATATTGAGTCAGTTGCCTTATCTCACAGAGCTAATATGTGGTTGAGCCAGGATTAAAATCCAGAGAATCTGGTGCAAGAACTCATGCTCTTAACTTCTACCTGACACCGAGAAATAATCATAGCGCTTAAGAGGTTGTTGGATGGATTCCTGCCACCCTCATGAAAACCAGCGGTCACCTGTAACCATGTCATTCACTCCTAAGAAGGAGTGAGGTTGGAGGCCAGACGTGTTACCCTAGTGACACTCCCTTCACATAAAAATAGAAGCAGGAGATGTGCGATCCATTTCAAAGGTTTCGCCCGTTTAAGATAATTATTAACTAAGCTCTTTAAATAATTTTATCACTAGGAATATATCTTAGGGAGATAATTCAAAAGATGAAGAAAGCTCTATGTATGAAGATTTTCATTACAATAATATTAATGACAGACAAAATAGGAACAGCCTAAGTATCCCCAAATAATGCAATGGTTGCATAAAAATTTTTTAAAGTATCATTCTGAAATCCAAGTCCCTTTACAGCATATAGGGTCAGAAGAAAATGGCAGTGTATTCAATTATGTTCACGCTGAAATACAGCTATTTAAAAATCATGTATACTTTTAATAAGCAGTAGAAAAAAGCAGGCAAATGAAAACATTGTGTCTTCTTTGACTTGTGTGTGTGCATGCGTGCCTACAGTCTGTGCAATGAAAAGAACAGGAAAGAAATCTTAACATTTTAGAAATCACTTTAAAATCAGTTCTCTATAATAACTCATTTAGAACATGAACCAGTAGTATGAAGAGATTCTGCGCTCCAGGTGCTCAAAAATAAATGCAATTCTAATCAGAATGAGTCTTGGAATCGTAAGTGGTGAGAATCTGTCCCTATTTCCTTTTTCTGCTCTAGTATAATGGAATGTGCTTACAAGGACCTGCAGGGGTGCCTGGGCGAGACGGAAGCCCTGGGGCCAATGGCATTCCTGGGACCCCTGGGATCCCCGGTCGGGATGGATTCAAAGGAGAAAAGGGAGAATGCCTGAGGGAAAGCTTTGAGGAGTCCTGGACACCTAACTACAAGCAGTGCTCATGGAGTTCACTGAACTACGGCATTGATCTTGGCAAAATTGCGGTAAGTGAAGTCTGAATTATTTTAAAGTTGAAGCAAAACTTAAGAGTTTTCATAGTTGAGTGTGAATTTTGGATGAGATTTTATTTTATTTTTACTAAAAGACTTTTTAAAAAATTAAGGAGTAGGGACCCTGTAGCTTTTAAGTTAGGATTAATGAAAAAAAAAAAAAAAAGCTAACATTTCAAAGTTGATTTTATAAAGGTATTTCTAAGACAAATAAATCACCATGTTTTTTAGCCCGGATAATACCTAACATAACTTACTCTCCCCTTTTTATTTTTATTTTTTATTTATTTATTTTTTCAATATATGAAATTTATTGTCAAATTGGTTTCCATACAACACCCAGTGCTCATCCCAAAAGGTGCCCTCCTCAATACCCATCACCCACCCTCCCCTCCCTCCTGCCCCCCATCTACTCTCCCCTTTTTAAATGCAAACTAAAAAGGGAGAGTGTGAGTGTCTGTGTTGGATGGTAAGCAACCTTCCAGTCTTGTCCTAAAGTGAATTTAAATTTAAATTAGTGTAAGAAATTCTGCTGTGGCTCCAGACCACGAAAGAGTGGGAAAAAATTTCCAAGAAACTACCCTGTGATAGGAATTATCTCGAAGTGGGAAGTCTATTGGTATTTGTCCTTATTCTGGGTAGCAGGTGTGGCTTAAAATTGCTAAGCTTACGGGAGGTGGAATGGACCAGAGATATGCTACAGTGAGCATTTAAAGTTTGTCTGTGAGGGCACCTGGGTGGCTCAGTCGGTTAAGCGTCAGACTGGTTCAGGCCATGAACTCACAGTTCATGAGTTCGAGTCCCGCGTCGGGCTCTGTGTTGACAGCCTGCTTCAGATTCTGTGTCTCCCTTTCTCTCTGCTCCTCCCCAGCTTGCACTCTGTCTCCCTCTCTCAAAAATAAATAAACATTAACAAAATTTTTTTAAAAAATTTGTGAGGCTCCTGGGGTGGCTCAGTCAGCTAAGCATCTGACTCTTGATTTCAGCTCAGGTCATGATCTCACAGTTTGTGAGCTTGGGCTCTGCACTGACAGCGTGGAGCCTGTTTGGGCTTCTCTCTCCCTGTCTTTCTGCCTCTCCTCTGCTCACTCTCTCAATAAACAAATAAATACATACATACATAAACAAACAAACAAATGAACTTAAATTAAAAAAGAAAATTGTCTGTAACGGTGAGGTGGGGGAAAAGTACTCAAAAGAGCCTGTGTGGCAGAGCATTTTGATTCACGATTCTAGTCACTTTAATTAGTGTTTGCTTCAAAAGCAACTGGCAAGACAATCGGGATGGCCCAGAGCTGAAGAAGCTTGGTGATATTTCTAAGCCTCTTTCTCTTGTTGCCCAGTGCCGTACCTGGTTCTGTATGTACAATATATTATTCCTTGATAGTAACCACTCCTACCATCAGCCAATGCAAATAGAAGAGATTTTACTTTCGGAACACTCTGAGATGCTCCTCGCCGCAGCTTTTTCATGTCTGCTCGCTTGCAAACCGTTTGAGACTGTCTTGATTTGATTTGTGCGTACTCGAAGTTCCAGAGAGCTTCCATAGTTTTGGTGACTGTGACCACTTGCACTTTCGTATGTGACTTCTTAGAAAGCATTTGGTTAAAATGCCACCTGCTTCTTTACACATCTGACGGGGACGGACTGGTTACTTACAGTTCATCAAAAGCTGCTGAGTTCTACAACTATCCGTGTGGACTCTACATATTTAATATGTTTTTAAGTTTCTTAGGAGCGGTCAGAATGGGTCTGGGAGTTTTCTGCAAGTGAAAAATAGTAGACCGCGAGTCAGTGGGGAGACAAATTTTGCGAAGAGCAATGAGAGAAAAAGACCCGGGCTTTCTAATTGTGTCAGATAGGTAAAGACTAAAACCCCCACCTGTGCTTCACCCCTGGTACTGTTTGCTGTTGCTCAAAAAAAGAAACTGGTCAAGAATAAGTATATAGAGACAGGGCTAGTCTAGAATATGGACAGGGCTGGTCTAGAATATAAAGTCCACAAGGGCAGAGATTCTGTTTCATTTACTGCTGTAACTGTAACATCCAGCATAAAGGGCTCAGGAGATATTTTTTGGAATGGAAAAAAAAGTCAATATTTGGATTGGTTTGGTTTAAAATACGGAAGACTAGCTGTTTTGAGTAAAACCAAAAGATACCTTCAATGACGTGCATAATTTTAAGAATGCTGTAATTTGATTTTCTGAGAGTACCTCATATCAGACTTTTATCTACCTTGCAGAGAACCTCTCTCCTTCTGTAAAAGTTAAGCTTTTTAAAATGTAATTTGAGGGTCGCCTGGGTGGTGCAGTCGGTTAAGCGTCCGACTTCAGCCAGGTCACGATCTTGCGGTCCGTGAGTTCGAGCCCCGCGTCAGGCTCTGGGCTGATGGCTCAGAGCCTGGAGCCTGTTTCCGATTCTGTGTCTCCCTCTCTCTCTGCCCCTCCCCCGTTCATGCTCTGTCTCTCTCTGTCCCAAAAATAAATAAACGTTGAAAAAAAAAGTAAAAAATAAAATGTAATTTGAGGGGCACCTGGGTGGCTCAGTCAGTTAAGCGTCCAACTCTTGGTTTCGGCTCAGGTCATGATGTCACGGTTTTGTGGGTTTGAGCCCCACATGGAGCTCTGTGCTGGCAATGCAGAGCCTGCTTGGGATCCTCTCTCTCCCCCTCTGCAGGGGAGGGGCAGAGAGAGAGGGAGACACAGAATCCAAAACAGGCTCCAGGCTCTGAGCCGTCAGCACAGAGCCCGACACGGGACTCGAACTCATGAACTGTGAGATCGTGACCTAAGCTAAAGGGAGACACTTAACCGACTGAGCCACCCAGGCAGCCCTGAAAGCATAATTTTAATGAAAGTTGAAAACGCTAATAAAGCCTTGTTTCTGTGTTTGTGACAGGAGTGTACATTTACAAAGATGCGCTCCAACAGTGCTTTACGAGTTTTGTTCAGCGGCTCACTTCGGTTAAAATGCCGAAGTGCGTGCTGTCAGCGTTGGTATTTCACGTTCAACGGAGCTGAATGTTCAGGACCTCTTCCCATTGAAGCCATAATTTATTTGGACCAAGGAAGCCCTGAACTCAATTCAACAATTAATATTCATCGCACTTCTTCTGGTATGTAGAATAGTGACTGCGTGATGTGCCTTACGTCTTTAGAGACCAAAACTGGTTTTGAATCCGCTGGCATGTTGGCTCACTAGCCTCTGAGAAGGAGACGTATAGCAGGTTTTCAGCACATGATTCTTCATCCTGGTTGCATTTCAGAATTCCCTGAAATGGATCTTTAAAAAAAAAAAAAACATGCAGGTGCCTGGGTCCCACCTCTGACCAACTGAGTCAGAATCTCTGTGGATCAGACTGTATTTTTTAAAAGATCCCCAAGGTTGAAAATTACTGAGTTAGATGAAATGGCAAAACAGTCTCTAATGCCATAGAGCAGTGGTTTTCAACCATGGCTACGTATTTGCCTCAACTGGGGCACTTTAAAAAAATCCCTGTACCTGAGTACCACCCCTCCAGGGGGTCTGACTTAACGGGTATGGAGGGTGCTGAGGGAATGGATTGCAGAATCTCTTCCAGTTATTTTAATGCTCATGAGATCCACTAGCATAGACTGATAAGGAGATTACTTCTCTGCCTTGTCCTTTAAAAGGATGGATACGGTCTGCTGAACTTGCAAAAGAGAACATGGCCATATTGCATTCTCTGTTTCTGTGAAAGAATGACATTCATTTCAACCAGTGTTTGCTTAAACTGTAAGGGAAAAAACTTGGTTGGTTTGTTCTGTCTTAAGGCTCATTCACGAAAATTTGGACGATACCAAGAAATAGAACTGGGGGGCTGCCGATTAAAGCCATCACCGAGACGTACCACTGTCGATATTTGGTTTCTTGAGTTTCAGTGAGATCGCACAGCATGACCGCCCATGCTGGGAGAATCACAAGATGTATATATCACCAGCTTCATTTCCCTGATTTCTTGCAAGGATTTCTCACTAATCTTGCACTTAAAAATGGCAGAGGGGGGGCGCCTGGGTGGCGCAGTCGGTTAAGCGTCCGACTTTAGCCAGGTCACGATCTCGCGGTCCGTGAGTTCGAGCCCCGCGTCAGGCTCTGGGCTGATGGCTCAGAGCCTGGAGCCTGTTTCCGATTCTGTGTCTCCCTGTCTCTCTGCCCCTCCCCCGTTCATGCTCTGTCTCTCTCTGTCCCAAAAATAAATAAACGTTGAAAAAAAAAATTAAAAAAAAAATGGCAGAGGGAAGAGAAGAGATCCCTCCACTGTAAACCAGAGGAAATTATATTTCAGCATGCTTTGGGGATTCAAGTCAGATACTGAACCCAGAAACCAGTATCTCACATTTCTTATTCCTAAGAAATTAAGGGCGTCCCTTCCACATTCTTCCTCAAATCCCCGCCATATCTTTCAGATATAAAGAAGATATTTTAATCCCCTCTTTTTGCACATAGAGAAGGTCCAGGGAAATAAAGTGTGTTACCCAGGACAGTAGAGTCAGTGTCCAGGAAAGCAGAAACCAGCTCCTTGCCTGCCCTCTTGTCTCCCCAACCCGCTCTTTGGTCCAGTTAAAAAGCTTTGTCACTAAGTCCTTAGATACATGTGCTGGAAAGGATGATATGTTTTGCATCTTGAGAAGCAGTCTCTAAAATAAGAAAAATCTGGATATAAAATTAAAATTTGATTAGGAAGTGATATGTGTTAAATAGTCATTGGAATGAGTAACTAACTTTCTATTGTATTACCTTTAAGGTGTTTGAGCTAATATCTTGCTATGATATAAGCCCTCAGGCCCATGAACTGTGACCTATACGTGCATATGCCTTATAAATTATTTAATATAGCATTTCCCAACCATGTTGTGGAAACTCATTTGGTGTGATCCGTTGGGTGGAATGTCAGAAGTAGTTTGTTACTCATAACAGTTTCTGTGTTAAGGTTATGGAAGGTTACCCCTATAATAAAGTCACTTTCCCTCTCACACTGTTACTCTTTCTTGAGAGAAAGGAGACATACTTAGCACATTGAGGTTGACTGAAAGTCTTGGATATATCCATGGGAGTTTGAAAACATTTGAATGCTACTTTGTTACCTGGGTCTAGGAGGAAAATAGGTCTAGAACCCCTAATTCCAACATATTTTAGATGCTTAATAAATTGCAATAGTATATTATCATTGCAAAAATGTTCATTCATTCAAAAAACATTATGTTATATGTTAAAGACCATGAAGTGACCCTTTGACTCCTCATGCAAGACTGATGCTAGACCCCAACTTGTCTTATTACATCATGCAGTGTGAGGTGAGCAAGCTTCTAGGCCGTGGATCTGCAGAACTTGGGAGAACACGAGTATTATTTCTGGGCATTTTCACCAAGCGTGGCCCTAGGTTAAATGGAACTGTGGCCACACTGCTTAGTTCTCCCCGCTTTGAAAGGGGCCTGAACCACAGTCGTATCACTGGATTCTGAGGGACTTACCTTAGATTCACTGATGTGTCCGCTAAAAGAAGGACATAGCTTCAGATCTACATTACTGAGGCTCAGCTGGATTGTACTAACCTACCAAATGGGAAATCTGACCAGTCGCATGATGGCATCCCTCCACTACTCATATATCGGGACCCATTTTCTTAAAGAATCTGGCAACCTTGGGTGCCTTTTCCTCCTTACACAGACACATATCTTTTTGTCTGTTAAAATGACCTTGGGGATTTTTTTTTTTTAATATAGAAGAACCATGGTAAGATGGAATGCAAGTTGTATATTAGCATGTGAAAGTCCAGAGACCCTGAGAAAATTTGTATATTTATAAAGCAGAAGAACACAGAGGAAAAACAAGGCTGCTTGTTTTTTCACCGTGAGGAAATTCTATGAAAAATGGGATTCCCAGATTGGAGGACTGGTATAATGATTATGCTAGAATTTCTTTTAATGTTTTAAAAGTCCTTTCTTCTCTGTGAATGCCATCAAGTGTATAGGTAAGTGTTGGAAAAGACTTCCTTTAAAAAAGACCTGCATATCAAATAAAACTCTTGGCTTTCAAAAGTGTAGGCTTCCTTTGTTTAGTCAAATAAATTGCTTTTTTGTTTTCAGTCACCTAAACAGTAACTTTCAGGAACTAAACAGACTCTGCTTTTATGGTCAAAACCTGTAAGAAAACTATCTGTTAAGCTTATATCATCGAATGGATAGGAATACATCTCTTAAAAATATTTACTTGGTAAGAAAAAGAGAACTTATCTTTATGAAGTCCTGATTAAGTGTTAGAATTTTTAATTCATTGTACATTAAATAGATTCGTTATCCAGCTTGCTAAAGCACTAAAATTTAGATGAAGATTTTTGCTTTTCGTTCTAAAGAAAGATGTACCTTTCATCTCTGTTCTGCAGTGGAAGGACTTTGTGAAGGAATTGGTGCCGGACTAGTGGATGTTGCTATCTGGGTTGGGACTTGTTCGGATTACCCGAAAGGAGATGCCTCTACTGGATGGAATTCAGTGTCTCGCATTATTATTGAAGAACTACCAAAATAGATTCTTTAATTTTCATTCCCTACCTCTTTTTTATTAAACCTTTGAAGGGTTCATTTTAGTGGCATTTTATATAATGTTTAATGTATACATCTGAATAAAAAACAAAGCTAAATGTGTTTACAGACCAAAGTGTGATTTCACACTGTTTGAAAATCCAGTATTATTCATTTTCCTTCATTCAAAACTGGTTTCAGGATTTTGTAGTTGATTAAAATACTTTCTTCGTATTCTCCATTCCCTGAACCCGTAATTTGGGACGTCATCGTGGCTTGAACTTTTCCTGTTGTCTTAGGATAGCACCTTTTAAAACATAAGGCTACCAGTTTTTGTATAAGTTGTAAATGTTCAGAACTGTTTTATATCTGTGAAATAAAACTTGTTTCAGACTATTTTAATATCTTTAACCTAATTGCTACTAAAGTTAGAGTCCTTAGTACTTTATATCTGAAAAGTTGGGTTCAATTAATAATCATATATATATTAAATTTTAGTACATGTACTGCTTCATATTTTGAGGCATATAAAGGAAAGGGGGGGTATTCGTGTGTCAGGAAGTACATTAACAAGCACTTTAGGAATTTTATCTCTAACAAAGAATAAAAAGATGTGAATTCTGCCCTCCCAACTGCTTACTTCCAATTGATAGGGAGGATAAAATATATACACAATTAACATTAAATCAAAGATCAATATGTTGATTGCTATAAAAGTTGTTGAAGGGGTTGGCATAATTCAAAGGATGTTGTATTACCTGTGGCTGAGGTCATCAGAAAGAATTCATGATGACGGAAGTACAGGTATCAGACTGATAAAATTAAGTGAATCCTGGTTCACTAAAGTACTTTATCTTAAATAAGGCTATAAAACAATAACAACAGGGGCACCTGGACGGCTCAGTTGGTTAACCACTCGACTTTTGATTTGGGCTCAGGTCATGATCTCATGGTTGTGAGATCGAGCCCTGAGTTGGGCTCCACACTGAGCATGGTGCCTGCTTAAGATTTTCTGCCCCTCCCTCGCCTATGTGCGCACGCACGTGCTCTCTCTCTCTCTCTCTTAAAAACAAAAACCAAAAAACAAAACAAACAAAAAACAATAACAAAGTCTCCTAGTTTTTGGCCTGCAAACAATGACCTAGAAATAATGACCAGTCTAGTAACACATTCCATTTCCTACTAAAAGGAACTAAGGCTGCTTGGAGAAATGGGTGATTTCAGCTCTGGGGCAGGAAATGTGCAGTACGAGTCTGGAACATCTTGGCATAGTGGAAAACAAGGCAACTATGAAAGATAACTGAAAAGGAGCCAAGAGCCAACTTGAATTGGTTCCCACTGGCAAAGATAATACAATTTAAGGATCAGTAAAGATAATAATGGCAATGGTTTGGGGTGCCTGGGTGGCTCAGTCGATTGAACGTCCGACTTCGGCTCAGGTCATGATCTCATGGTTCGTGAGCTCGAGCCCCGCGTTGGGGTCTGTGCAGACAACTTGGAGCCTGGAGCCTGCTTCGGATTCTGTGTCTCCCTCTCTGTCTCTGCCCCTCCCCAGCTTGCACTCTGTCTCTCCCTCTCTCAAAAATAAACATTAAAAAAAAAGGTTTTTTTTTTAAATAAAAAAAAATAATGGCAATGGTTTGCAACACATCAAATGTGTTTTAATGCAGGAGTTCATAATGAGATGAACATAAAATTCATTGGTCAACTTGGAGGATGCCAGGAAACCAACTTGTCACTGTGAAAATTGGCAAATAGGAAAAAAACCAAGCATTTATTCTGCTTTCTCTATATGAACTGTATTTCTGGGTAACCAAACTGTTGATGAAGGGACATTTCCCCTTATAGAAGTGTGTGTGTGTTTTATAGTATTTTATAGGGTGTATTGGCATAGGTAACAAATGAAGAGTGATAGAATATCAAATTTTCAACCCCTCATGTATTAAGAGATCTGGCAACGATCATCAATGACTGATAACATTCCAAAAAGTGAGGCACCAGACTATGTATCTCTTAATGAAAATATATAACACCACTCAAGAAGTAGTTTTGCCAAGAAACAATCAAACTTGGATTGATTTAGTCTCCAGATAATAGCCGTTAGATTTTAGGAAATACAAGGGATAGAAGCACATGCTAATTGACATGACAGAATCATAGCAAATCTAGACTATGGGAAACTTGAAAGACAACTTGGTTTCTTCAACAAATAAGCTGCAAGAAAAGAGAAAGAAAAAACATGTATTAAAAGAGATTTACTGTGATCTCAATCCATTTCGATGTTTTTACTTTATTTGGATGCTTGAGATAGTTGAAGACATTTGAACACTAACTGGATATTTGATATCAAATAATTACATATTTTTTAGGTGTGATAAAGGTATTGTGGCTATTTTTTAACTTTGTAAAAATGTTTATTCATTTTTGAGAGAAAGAGCATGAGTGGTGGAGGGGCAGAGAGGGGGGTGGAACAGAAGATCTGAAGCAGGCTCTGCACTGACAGCAGAGAACCTAATGTGGGTCTTGAACTCACGAACCTGAGCTGAGATAGGACACCCAACCGATTAAGCCACCCAGCCGCCCCTTTAAATTCTTTCTTTCTTTTATTTTTAAGTAATTTCTATGCCCAAGGTGGGGCTCGAACTCACAACGCTGAGATCAAGAGTCCCATGCTCCACTGACTGAGCCCACCAGGTGCCCCATATTGTGGTTATTTTTAAATAGTGCTTATCTTTTAAAGATAATAATACTGGCATATTTAAGGTAAAGTGATATGATGTCTGGAATTTGCTTCAGAATAATCCGGAAAGGAAAAGAGGGTGAGAAGGAATCTCGATAAAATGTTGGAAGACAGAAGTTAACCAAGATGGGTAAAAATTTTGAGAAATGGGACTGGGATTAAGGACATTTTGGGTGGGGACAAGAACATTAGTTCAGACGTCTTTGAATTGGCAAAGATTGTGAAGATATTTATGTCCCATGTGAATGCGTATCAGAGGATGTCCATTGCAGAGGAGGCTCTTAATACTGAGACGGACAAAATAACACACTGTCGATGTCAGCTTCTTTCCCCAGCCACTCCAGTGCTGGTTCAGTGGACCCACGAACAAAGAAGCCATGGTGGCAAAGATGGAGGCTATGTTCAACAACACAGAATCTTAAAGGCTAGCCTGATGGAGTACCTGGGTGGTTTAGTCGGTTGAGCATCTGACTCCTGATTTCGGCTCAGCTCGTGATCTCAAGGTCGTGGGATCGGACCCCTCGCCAGCCTCCATGTTGGGCTCCATGTTTCTCGAGGAGCCTGTTAAGGATTCTCTTTCCCTCTCTCTCTGCCCCTTCCCCACACTCTCACACACTTGAGCACTCTCTCTCCCTCTTTCTAAAAAAAAAAAAAAATGCTGGACTGGCTAGTGTTACTGCTGAGTAGAGACTAGCATTGAGTATGTAACACTGGCACCATTCCCTGAGGGGACAAGTCAGCCACTTAGTGGACCTCTTCTACCCTGGAGGGGAGAGATTCATTCTCATGGAAATAGACATATATTCAGGATATAGATTGCTCTCTGTGCCCATGATACCATTCATGGACTCACAGAATGCCTTAACCACTCTCATGACATTCTACTCAGCACTGCTTCAGATCCAGAAACCGCATTTTACAACAGAGAAGTCCAACAATCGGGCTCACCCCATGGAATTAACTGGCATTATACCACAGCTCATACATTAGACTATCAGGCTAGTCTAAATGAAAAGTGAAATGGCTGACTGAGGATTCATCATGGTACCAGTTGGCAGAACCCTAAAAGGATGGGGTTCTGTCTTACAAGTTGTAGTACATGCTTGGACGAGAAATCATTACGTGCTGTTCTCTCTCCTGTAGCCAGAATGCAAGCAGTCGAAATGAGAATGGCTTCTCTCGCTATTATACCTAATAACTCATTTGCAGATTTTTTGCTTCCCTTGCTGACAATGTTGAACTCTGCCGGTTTGGAGATCTTATTCTCCCTGCGGGGAATTCCAGCCGGGGACACAACAATAGTTCCATGGAATTGGAAGATGAGACTGTACTAGTTTTCTGTTGGCTGCACAACTAATGTAGTAGATTGAAACAACACAAATTTATCTGTCTCATGGTTTCTGTGGGTCGAGGGTCGAGGTACAGATTAGTTGAGTCCTCTGCTCACAGTGTCACGAGGTTGAAATGAAAGTGTTGGCTCAGTCATCTCATCTGAGGCTCAGGATCCTCTTCTCAGCTATGTGATTGTTAGCAGAATCTGATTCCCTGCAGTTGTGTTGTTAAGAAAACGTTGTTTTCTTGCTGTCAGCTGAGGACTCCTTTCATCTCCTAAAGGTCCCTCCCAGGTGCTGGATATGAGGCCCCTCCTCTTACAACATGGCTGTTTTTCTTCCAGACCAGCAAGAGAGTGCTTCTGCTTTTAAGGGTTGCCTATTAGGTAGGTTGGACCCACCCAGGATAATCTCCTTTTGGATTACAGCCAACTGATTACAGACCCTAATTACACTTATAAAATTCCTTTTGCCATATAACATAGTCATGGGAGTTTATATCCAGATATATTTACAGGTCCCAAAGATACATAAGCAGAAATAGGTTGTTTACCTCAGGGGGCAGGGATCATGGAGTCCGTGTTAGAAGCCTACGTATACACACACTGCCACCTGACCATTTTGCACTCTTTAGACCACTGAACCAACAGGTGAAAAACAGGTTAATCTATTGACTTTACTGACGGCTCCCAATTGCCAAGGGAAATTGCTGCTTTGGTGGAAGCAAGGACTATGTTTGGAACGCAGGAGACTTTTCCAGGTTCTCCTCCATGCCCAAGATTAATGGAAAGCTACAGGAACCAAAAAAGTCAGAGTGATTGAGGACCCAGACCTTTTGGGAAGGAGGATTTGGATCTACTTCACCAGGTAAAGAACCCAGAGCTGTGAGCTCTGGCTGTGGTCAAGGAATATGTGGAATGGGTAGTTAAAGGCAGAAGCTATAGATCTCAACTATGACCTTGTGAACAATGACAGAAACCAAGACTGTGGTAGCTTTGGATATTTTCTTTTTGTTCTATGCATGTTTATTTATATGGGCTAATCCTTTTCTCCCTTTCTCTCCTTCCCATTTTTATTTTATATAAAAGTTGGTGGAGGTCAACTTTACAATGTAATCTTCAGTTAAGAAAATATTCAGTGGGACCATGACTGAATTTGAGGAGGAATTAATATATCCAGCAATGGATTCACTGACTGTTGTGCTTTGTGTTTTCTCATTTGGGGGAAGAGCAAGCACTTCACCTATTAGGATAGCTCTACCATGCTAGGCTAAAATACAGAGTTAGTTGCTTTGTTGTTGGGCAGGAATTAGATTGTGTGTAAAAGGGTGCAAATGGAAGCCAAATACTCAAAAGGGTCAATTAAGCTACTTATCCATTTATTGCTGCGGAGCTCTAAATTCATTCTTCAGTACCTACTCTGTGACAATGGACTGGACTCTCTTTCTCCTTTAGAATGAGCCTATCAATGGGGCACCTGGGTGCTCAGTCAGTTGAACATCCAACCCTTGATTTCGGCTCAGGTTGTGATCCCAGGGTTGTGGGATCGAGTCCTATGTTGGGCTCTGCTCGGAGTGTGGAGCCAGGTTGGGAATCTCTCTCCCTCTCTCTCTCTCTCTCTCTCTCTCCCTCTCCCCTGCTTGCACTCTCAAAAAGGAAAAAGAAAAAAAAAAAAAAGAATGACCCCGTTAAGTAGAGCATACTGGAGGAACATCTCGGAAGAAAGAATCTGGTCTTCCTGGTTTCAGAGTGCTGCCATTTGCATTTTCTTGCTCGTGTCAGTAGGGTGTGTGTCTATCTGGTGGTGCCTTGCTCCAGTTGCATATCCAGAATGCAGTCCTTTACCTTGCAGTCCCAGCCCAAGAGGCCTAATTATCTTGCTGCAGTTGAGAGGGACACCACAGAGTCCTTGCTTCTGCTGTGGCAGCGCCCCTGACTCCCCAGTGTGCCCATCCATAAGTCTTGGCTTGCTTGCCCCTACAGAGTTGTTCCTGTAGCCTTTCCAATGTGAACAAAGTCTGCCCTGGTTTTGCACCTGCAAAAATGTCCCAACTCCCTTGACAACCTGCTCACTAGCCTTGGCTTGCTTGTGTCCTCGGGGATCATTTCCTGTTTGTCAGGTAATTCTAAACCAGCTCAGGCCCAGGAAACCCAGCAGAGTTTCTCACCATCCAGTGCTTTGCAAGCGCACCTTCTTCAAGAAGTCTGAATGTCAGAGGGGACCCTCTTCCAAGCCTGTCCTTCCTTGGCTACTCTCTCTCAGCCTTCAGGTACTGTTTAGGATTCCCATAATGCATTTACTTAATCTTCTCCTGGTTAAATTTGCTCTCTGTTCTGTCTCCGGGTTGGACTTAGACTTGACAGGTGTGACTTACCTGGTTGGAGTTGGGGACAAGGAAGGGAGCATGAGTGGTGCTTTCTCTCTCTCCTCTTGGGGGACAAGCTGCTCACAGAGAGCATGACTTCAGCCCCATTTCTCCTTGCTGTGTTGTACAAGGACAGGCTGTCAGAGAGCCTCGGTTCAGTGCTGTCTGTGGCTGGATAGGTATATCTGTATGCCTCTGAGGCTTGGTTTAAGGAAGGCCTCTTTCCCACAGACACAGAAGTCTCATTCTCTAATTTCAGCCTTACTACTACTAAGGATAGTATTTCATGCTCCGCTTACCTTGTATATTTATGAATTAGTTTAAAACCTGGGTGGGAAGGAGGTTAATGTGAATCACTTTAACAAAAGCATCTTGTTGCTTTTTTGACATGCCGAGTGTGAATTAGTTTTATTATTTTCTAGCCTTGAATAGAACAAGCCTAACATCACAATTAACATATAGTGAAACTCAATATAAACACAAAATCTTGTAATATCTGATGTCAGAAAATATACTGGGGACAACTTTCAAATCATCCATCTTTTGTACTGTTAGGCCTTCTACCGTAAGCAGATTTTATCTAAGTCTCCTGGTCAGTCTTCCTCTTTTATGCTTTTCACAGTGAGTTGAATACTTTTTTTATAAATATTACGTAACAATGTTTTCTATTAAAGGTATAAACATTTTCAAGAACCTATACAACATATGGAAGGATCACAAAGTGCTTTTTCCTAAAGGTGACATCAATTTTCATAGAAACAAGATTTCAACATCATGATAGCTGATGGGCAAATGACCTATAGACTTCAGGGACTGGATCACAGATTCTGTGTCATCAGGGAAGTTTTCAGTTGCAGTGAGTAACAGACCTGAGAGTGGCTTAAAAAATAAAGGAAATTTATTGGTTCACCCAATGGGAAACTAGAGAGGTACATGTAGCTAGGGGTCGGAACTGATCTAGAATCTCCTGTAACATGACTTAAGACCTAGTTTCTTTTCTTTCAATTTTTATTGTCCTCTCTTTGGTGTTGGCTCCATTTTGGAAAAACTTCCTTTCCCCAACTCATGATCTTAAATTGGCTTTGAGGAGGGCTGTGAATTACACAAATCCTAATTTGTGAAACAGCAGAGAGAGAATCTTTGTCACTATACACAGAAAAAAAAAAATTAGCTTTTAAGAGTGACTCTGACTGGACCAGTTTAGGTAATTGTGTCAATTCCAAACATTCATTATGAACAGAGATTGCACATTCAGATTGGTTCTGCTAATCAGGGCCATCTTCTGGGGCAGGTGAGGCCAATTCCGTCTAAATCTCAAAGGTGAAAACGGAGGGAGTGGGGAGGTTCTGACAAGAAATTCCAGCTACTAGTCTCAGAAGGAAGAAAAACAGATGCCAAGCAGCCAATAAGAGGTATTCATGACAGGTACTTTCACAGTCTGTTTCTTATTCACTCATTTGAAAAGAAATGCAAGACTCAACCCAAAGTAACCCAAAACCTCACATATTTTCTGCATGTTAAATAACACATTTTTACAAAAGACAAAGGTTAAATAAATCATTTCACGGTATTTTATTTCTGTAAGCAATTTTATAATCACCAAAGAGGCCTTGCTATTGAAGGGGTAATTATACTCTACCTGGAGGATTTTACATTCGGTAATGTGTCCACATTCAAAAGACAAACCTTGCTCTGGTGCCTCATGAACTCGAACATATTTTTTAGTCGGTACCCTTTTTCTAGTATGGTGTTTAAAAAACATGACTTTCTAAAATTGCCATATTACAAAAGCACATAAGGAAACATAATATAACCTTTTCACAAGGCATGGCACCCAACACAATCTTGGGTTCACATTCTACCATATGTTCGTTCTCTGATGCAGAGCTCCGACAAGTTTTGTTTTGGCCCGTATCTTAATCTTCAAGCATTCTTACAATCATGTTCTGGCTTTCCCTTGGCCAACCTCCCCCCTACCTGCACCCCTTCCTAGACTCCCAGCACTTTCTTTCAAGCTAAAGTTCTCTACCTTTCCTTTATCTGCTGAAATCCAAGAGCGAGCCTAGAATGAAATGGATACTTGCAATTTGCCCCACCCTGATTAGCTGCTTGCAATCTGTCTTCAGCCTCTACAATTTGAATCTGCTGAAAGTTATCAGTGACACTCATCTTCAACCTACTAGAATATTTACGCCGTTGATAACCCCTTCCCTCAGAGTTTGCTCCTCTTATCTGATTGGTCTTCTTCTGTCACCCCTAAGATGTAGCCGGGTCTCTCTGTTCTGAGACTCACTTCTCTTTTATCCATCACATAAAACCCAAACACATTTAGAGAGACTCTGAAAGTTCTCATGTTCTGGTCCCAATCTTTCAGCTGTCTCTTCCATTTCTTCCTTTTATTACCACATTGACAACACACTGCTCAAGAGAGGTCACCTATGCTTTCTTTTTTCCCCTGTGGTTCCCTTTGAAATCTCTACCTTCAAGGCCAAGCTTCAAGTTTTCCCTTCCATGAAGCCTGCTCTAGTCGTCCCCCCCCCCCCCAAGCTATAAACTACCTCCAACTCCCATCAACCAGGTCCACGCTACCCACCAGGTCTTCACTAGGTATTTGTGAAAGCTTCCTAACTAGTTAGTAACCCTGTTTCTTGTCTGTCTCCTAATCGTTTCTTTAAAAAAATTTTTTTTAATGTTTATTTTTGAGAGAGAGAGAGCGCGAGAGCCAGCAGGGGAGGGGAAGAGAGAGAGAGAGAGAGAGAGAGAGAGAGAGAGAGAGAGAGAGACACAGAATCTGAAGCAGGATCTGAGCTGTCAGCACAGAGCCTGACGTGGGGCTTGAACCCATGAGCTGTGAGATCATGACCTGAGCTGAAGTCGGACACTCAACCGACTGAGCCACCCAGGCGCCCCTCCTAATTGTTTCTTCATACAATCACTAGAATGATCTCCCCCACAATCTAAACCCCTGACCATGGGTTAGAAGATCTGGCCCATGCTAATGTTTTTTGGCCCAGGGACACTGCTAAACACTTTACATGGATTAATCCATTTAATCTGATCAATAATCCTATGAGCTACATACTTTTAATAGCCTCATTTGTAGATGCTGTTGACCCACCAAATTCCTTTTACAGGGTTGGTGCACCCATATCCCAGCTGTTAACAGCTGTCCCCTCCCCTTCACCTTATTTTGGAGGATTGCTCTCGACTGAGGAAAGGGACCTAGCCTCCCCTCTTCTGCCTGATGTAAGAACATAATAGCCCAGGCTCTCACCTCAGGGCAGGACAACCTCTGTGGTCCAACACATAGTGCATTGTCCCATAGGGTCAGGGTGATGATAAACTTCTTCCTCATCTTCTAGAGTCTCTTAAGAGCACTCTCTCAATAAATCACTAGCCCAAGCATCCTATATCCTCCTTATCCACAAAGGAACAAATCAAATCACCATTTTACATATGAGAAAACTTGAGACAGAGAGGTGAACTATTGGCCTGAGGCCAAACAGCAAAGGGGAAAGCTGAAATTTGAAGCCAATCCTGCATTTCTTTTCCACCACACAGTATGGGCCACCCTAACCTCACTCCTTCCCTCCAGCCAAATTAATTCCTGCCTCAGGGCCTTTGTATTTCCTATTTTCTCTGCCTAGAAGACTGTTTCCTCTATCTCATAGTGGTTTGCTTTCCTCACTTTCAAAATGTTTCAAACACTACCCTTCAAAAGAGATCCTTCCTTACTCTAACCATCCTAAGATAGCAACACTATTCCCAACTGTTTTAGTTCTATTTATAGCATTTAATATCTGAAACTATACTATGCATATATTTGTTTTCTGTCACTCACACTAAAATGAAAATTCCCTGAGGGCAGGAATGTTGTCTGGGTTATTCCCTGCTGTGTCTTCAGTGCTTGGTAACATACCTGGCACAGAGCAAGAACTCAGTTACGATTTGTTGTTGAATGAGTTCTCTTTTCTCAGAACTCTTAGAGGGCCTTGTAGAAATCTTGCCCGTTCATCTAGGGTTGGAGTTATTTAACACTTATTTATTTATTCTGCAAACTTATATGCTCTTAGAAGACAGAAATTATGTTTTATTAATTTGGGGGTACACAAGAAGCATTCAAATAATGGCACTACCTCTAAAATTCCAAACAGCAACTGCAGCCAGTATTTTGTATAGGGACTAACGTCAGGAATTCAGATGAATTATAGTAGTAAACCCAGAAGGATGAAAAATACATCACATTTAATTTATAAAGTATTTCTGTGCATGTTACAAGAGATTATAGTAAATACAATTACTTACTGTTCCACATTTTTAGAACAATGCCATTTTCAAAATATAAAAAATAGACCTATCTTCAAAGAACCATTTAAATATGGCTTTGAAAACCACAATGTTTTATTTACAACTAGATGGAAGTGCAACAGCATTCATAGAAGTTTATGATAAATAAAAATATTATTCTGGCATCCTTTGGGGATAGGCTTTTATAGATATTTATAATGACTCATAAAAGTTAAATCAATAATGGCCATTAGTGTAATCTGTATTTAAACCTGAATATGAGCAACTAATCTAGACTAATCGTTTATTTGGGATCTGGACCCATACATCTCATAGTTGAAATAAGAAGTTAAAGTTTCCCATTTCCACACAGTTTCTCAACATACAGATCCCAATCATTCCAGTATGTGTGTGAGGTGATCTATTAGTGATTTATAGCCAATTAGTGACTTATAGCCAAATATTCTAAATAAGGGCAGACACAGCTGCATCTGAGTTCAGATTTTGTTAAGTTTAAGAAACACCAAGTACCAATGTCAAAAAATATAATAACTGGATCCACAATTACATTTTAAACTATGGAAGAGCCCCCAGGGAAAAAATTAATGACAGAATGACAACAAATATATTTCTCAAATGAAGAGAAGGATATACGTCTCAAATTTCCCTAGTTAGCACATTCCAACTGAATTTAAACTAACGCACATTTACGGTGGTGGTGTTTTTTTTTCCTCTCACCAAAATTTCTCAATTCAAAAATGGTCTGGATTTAAGCAACAATTTTTCCAGCAAATCCTGAAAGTTTAATTTACTCTTGAAACAACGACAATTCTTTTCAGAAGCCATTTTCTTGCTATTGCACACAGATTGATTTTAAAGCCGATCCAGGCAAATGAGTTCACAAAAAGAAGCACATTCATCTAATCCATTTAGCAAATGCTGTGATCAGCTTCTACTTGAACACTAAAATAGAGAAATTTGTGAAATTCTCCACTTGACGTCAGTTTTACTGTCATGTTGATGGGAGCCATTTCTGGCAGAGGTAGCCAAGTCCCAAACATATGGGGAAGGCAAAGAGCAAAACAACATTGCAAAGTTTTAGCAGTTCTTTGACTTCTAATGATTATACACCAATTTCCATTATGAACCATGTTGCTGTGCAGCATTCTTCTGAGGTTTATACCTCAAACACAAAGGAGCAACTGCTGCATTAAGCAGACGAATTGAGATGATCTTCTTCTAGCTTACTTTTTTTTCCTCTCTGAGGTCAAGTAGAAAATGTGAGACATTTTCATATACCACAAAAGTAATACAGCAGGCTGGGGTCACTCTAATCAAATTGGGGGCAATTCCTTTGTAAAATCCACCGATGCCTTCTTTCCTTTAAAAGGAAACATAGATAAATGCTTAATTTCCTACATAGCTGGCCTGAAGACACAAACGCTTAATTGACATATGGCATGGAACCAGCAGTCAAACCTCCCTGTGACTGTAGTCCATGTTTTCAACATCCTGAAGCAAGGTAGTTTATGAGCCATTTTACATTCCTTCCGTGGACTGACTCGGGAAGAGAGGGTAGGGACACTTCAAAACTGAGAAGTGCTTTAATGATAATCTTTCAAATGTCTCTAAATGTATAAACATGCAAGAGTATTAACTGATCTAATATAGGCATTAACAATCTTACAGCTTAGATAAATGGCAGACAACACTAAATATAGCACCCACAAAATAAAACTTTATTTCCTTAATGCCTAGAGTAGGAACTTGTCACTTGGGTTCTCGATAAATATTGAGTGAACTAAATTTAAACATTCTAAATATTCTGCTCTGGCCTTTTAAAGAGAAACATGGGGATATCTACCTATAAACGTTTATCTACATGCTGAAGAACAAGAACCTCCTTAATACACAGAGACAAGTATTTGCAAGTTATTGTGCAAGTAGCAGCTTAATTGCATTAAACTACGTTTTTTTATGACTTCCTATATTCATTCAATGCCATTCAAGTATTTTATAACCACTAAATTTTATTAATTTGTCGCACAGATCTCATTGGATTTTTATAGCAACCCTGTCAGCCTAGATATTCTAAATTTACAAACGAAGAAATCAAGCCTCAGAGAGATTAAGTCTGTCTTTCTATATGTAGTAAATGGGAAATGGAAAAGCAGGGGCCACCAGCCGTGTTTTCACCACAGCACGCTGGCCTTTACTATAAAACTAACAGCAACAAGAGATTCTGAGATATGCAAGGTACCTCCTAAGAGCCATTCTGATATACCGCATGCTCTCACCTCCATGTCTTTGTGATTACATCCAACACGCCCTTGTAAAACATGTGTTGATCCTGAAGACGAGCTCTCACAACTTGATATGGGTATGTTGCCGCCACGGCAAATATTTTCGATAGTGCTGCAACAGATATATATTCTACTGTGCTCTAAAATGACAACACAAAACATTTATTTTTCCTTAAAACAGGATTTCTTTAAAAATACAGAAATAAAAATTATATAGGAAAACATGTAAATGGATCTTTAAGTGAAAAATATGGTTTCCCCCTCAACACAAGCTCTGTGCAAATAAGGGGTTTTATTATTAATATTTGTGTGTCATTTGCCCATAAAATATTTAACTATAAATTAAATTAGTGGTAGTCATCATCATAGCAACATTACCAAAGTAAACGTGATAAAATTGCATCTATTAAATGCCTACAAAAGTAAATGATATCTTTTTTTTTTATTTTTTTTTAACGTTTTTCATTTTTGAGAGAGAGAGAGCATTAGCGAGGGAAGGGCAGAGAGAGACAGAGACACAGAATCCAAAGCAGGTTCCGGGCTCTGAGCTGTCAGCACAGAGCCTGACGTGGGGCTCAAACTCACAAACCATGAGATCACAATCTGAACTGAAGTCAGATGATTAACCGACTGAGCCACCCAGACGCCCCAATGATATCCTTTTTTTTAAAGAACCATCTTACCAACTGGGCTTCTGGTAATCTATTGATATGCTGGTTGTATTTCAACTTCAACAATTCATATGCCATAAATTGAAGGGCACCATGTGATGTTCCAAACAGCCCAGGAATAAATCCCTAAAGGGAATGATGAAGGAGTATGAGGCAAGCTGAGGGCAAAGTACAAGTTAGTACCCGTCCCCCCATCCCCCGTTCCAGGTGGGACATGTGTGATATTCCTTGGACACTCCAGGCTTCCCAAAAACAAGAAAGGACAAACAACAAATGGTTAAACTGGTAAGAATCTCCACCAGTTTACCAGAAAAAGGCAATCCCATCAAAGGCCTAAAGTCCAAGAATCCCTACTGTCTTAATGTTAATGCCTTGCTGGAGGGAAATATAACCTTAGCTAGACAAGTCTTCAACATGTGAAAGTCTCTTTGGAAACTCCCTCTTGACTTTATCTCCCTGAACTCCATAAAATGGTCACCCCCCACAACCCCAATGCAGCTCTTCCTGCCCATGGGTCCTGTCCCCACACTTTAATAAAATCACCTTTTTGCACCAAAGACTTCTTGAAGAATTCTTTCTTGGCCATCAGCTCCAGACCCCATGAACCCCCCCATCACCCCAAGACTTCATCAGGGAACAATAAACACACACACACACACACACACACACACACACACACACAACAACTAAGCACCAAGCAAGTTCCCAAGGGACCACAGTTTCTAGGGAGGGTAGTAAGGAATGAGTGACTGTGATGTGGGACTTAGTGAATGGTTACTGTCCAAATTTTAGACAGGCCTTCTCGCACCCACCAGGGTCATGATAACATACCTTACGGTAAGGAGGATAAACAGATGAAAGTACAATTTCCATATTATATAAACCAGAATTTCAGTTTTCATTCAACTGCTTCTTGCCTGAGTCTGGTCCCTTTTTGGGACTGACTACAGGTTTTTCAGAACTCAGACAATAGAGCCAAGGGAAGTTACAGTGTTGGGTTATCCAAAATATATTGATAAGTCATTACCTTATACAATCCTCGCACACCTTCATACTTATATATTTTCAGAAGTGTATCAAACATTCCTTTATATTGTCGTTGTGAGGAGTTAACAACACCATTGTACTGTAACATAAGGCGAGTTTTTGTTACCCATAATGGGTTTGTAATGCAGAGGGTCATGGCTCCTAAAACCAAATTTAAATAAGATTACTCAGCATACAGGTACTTTGCCACTTGTGACAATCCAGATTAATGACAGTCCAGTAATATAAACAATGGGGTTGCCCAGGGGCTGTACCTACAACAGTGAGATCAAGTCTCTGAGGCACAGTCTTAGGGTTAAAGCGTAGCCATAGTTTTGGTGGTCAGAAAAAGTTCCTCAGTTAGTGGGAAGTAGATTAAAAGGGAGCTGGAAATGTGAAATGCTTTCCTTTTGAGGTGTTGAGGACAGCAGAGACATCCTGGCTCTTAACCAATACAGCCTGGAGTAGAGAAACAATGAAAGTCCCGGGAATCAGACTCTGACAGCAGATATAAACATTTAGGAGAAGGATATGGTATGACCCAGATGGGCTGATGATCAGGGGAAAAGGACCAGGAATCCAACATCTCAATAATCTCTGCATGTGCACGCATATCCACCCCGACTTTCCCACAGCCCTCCTCAAATCCATTCAAAGTAGCTACGCATCTCAAAAATTAAAGAACTATAAAATAAATTTTACATTCTTTACAGAAAGTGACAATTTTGTATATGTTAAGTTTTCCATTTGCTGAGTTTCCTCAATAGTCCGTTATTCATCATTTATTAAGTCCCATGGTAATTCAGGTCTGTGCTAGCAGCTAGGTATTCAAAATGAGATTTTTTTCGGACGAGAGCTATCAGTAAGTAAGGTGTCAAAGTATGAGTTATAAAGACATGAGTCCTACTTTGCTTCTCTCTTTGAAATATTACACATCCATGAGGCAGTTAAACAAGGGTACCAAACTGTCTAATTTAAAAACTGAAATTATACTTTAACTGAAGAAAATATACCAAATTATCTTAAACTATCAGGAAGTCGTAACTTTTCTAAATTTTACTTCCTTTGTGATAACTAAAATTCTTGCAATCTGTCCAGAGTAACCAATAAGAACAGTTGCTTTCTAAGATATTCCATGTGATAACTGATTAGATAGATAAGCATAATTAAACTCTACTGTTCAAAGGGGGGAAAAGGCAAATAGAACAAAAACCAAAAGTGAAAATCAAGTTAGAAGTTAATGTTTTAGGGGCACCTGGGTGGCTCAGTTGGTTAAGAGTCTGACTTTGGCTCAGGTCATGATCTTGCAGTTTGTGGGTATGAGCCCCACATCGGGCTCTGTACTGACAGCTCGGAGAGTGGAGCCTGCTTCGGATTCTGTGTCTCCCTCTCTCTCTGCCTGTCCTCTGCATGCACTCTCTCTCTCAAAAATAAAAAAGTTGATGTTTTATATTTCACACACTGCCTTACCAGCTTCAGCAGCCGAGACGAGGTATTCTGTTGCCTCTAAACGATCAGCTCTTCCTTCTGTCTTGTATGATTTGATGGCATTGTAACTAAAAGAATTAAACATGAGCAGTTTGATAAATATTTGAATAGGTATCACAAAGCAGTAAAGTCTGTTTGAAAATGTGTGTAATTTAACAGCAGTACCCCAAAAGTAAACGTCCATGCCCAAGGCAAGCACAGTTTCAAGAGTGGATTTGCTGGAAATGGTTTACCGTAAGAGTTTGCCACCCCTTCCTGCAAATGTATATGGGTAGCACTACACAGGCAAAATATTTTCATCATGTACTCATCAATTAAGAAAAACAATAGGAAAACTGGGAGGGGGAAGGCTGTAGCAGTGGTGAGGCAACTGGGCACACAAGACAAAACGATATGTTCAGGGACTATGGAGCAGACTACAAGGACCATAAGCAGAACACAAGTAATCATAATAAAGACAACACAGACGGGTGTCATAAGAGATTGAGAAACTACGGCTGAGATCACAGAAGGCTTGTGTGGGAGGTGGCACTGGCCGGGCATGGAGATGGGTAGTTTCAACAGGGAAACAGATGAACATGAGCAAAGGTTATAATAAGGGTGGAGGGAGAAGATGTAAAATTGAATCACACCTGAGTGGCACACTGACATTTGGGCTTTACTTGGCAGAAAATCGAGAGACCACCCAATGTTTCTCAGCAGAGAAGTCGAATCAGCCTATTCTCTCTAGCTCCAATTTCCATTTTCCTCTGGGAAGACTTCAGCTACAAAAAGCCTTCCAAACTCTACCAATACCATTCTAACATGAAACAAGCATACTTTTATAAGAAATTCTCATTACACACACCTTACGTTCATAGGGCTTGTCCTTAGAAACTCTCTTTTTTAAAAATTTTTTTTTTTCAACGTTTATTTATTTTTGGGACAGAGAGAGACAGAGCATGAACAGGGGAGGGGCAGAGAGAGAGGGAGACACAGAATTGGAAACAGGCTCCAGGCTCTGAGCCATCAGCCCAGAGCCTGACGCGGGGCTCGAACTCATGGACCGCGAGATCGTGACCTGGCTGAAGTCGGACGCTTAACCGACTGCGCCACCCAGGCGCCCCATAGAAACTCTCTTTAGAGAGCCTACCCAACTCCAAATTCATAAAAGAAGAAATTTTGTATGTATAGTTTCACATCTAGGTTTGTCTTAGAACTGAAGAAAAATACATTTTTTAACCATACGAAGGTTAAATTTTACTTTGCATTCACTTAAAAATATCTTCAGGTTGTGGTTTGCATACTGCCATAAAATTATTGGAGGGAAAGTAGAATATGTAACACAAAAGAGAAAAAGGCCGATAGACCAGGTATTGATGTTCTCTTAAAAATGCCATGTATTAAAACAAAGAAAAGCCTCTCCATTCCTGGATTCAGTTTCAAATTATTAGAGGCATCTGTGGAATGCCCACACTCGGGCACACTCACTAAGCTCAATGGACCTGTCACGGGTGCTTTCAGTGGCTTCTGCAATGGACATGAGGATGGTGAGGAGACCTGACAGGTGAGGGAGGAAGGAAATGATGGAGGAGGGAAGATGATGGTGCAGATCAAGTTAAGAGGCAAGATGGGATGTGCCTCAAACTCTTTTAGCCAGGCACTGGCTTTTTACTTTCTGTTCCCAAGAGGCAGCTCCCTTGGTATGTGTTCTTGGTATGGGGACCCCAAGGCCTGTCCTCCTTGGCTTTCTTACTTCATCAGGAATCCGAAGTATCTTGGTAAGGCATCTTCCTGAACTCAACTCACAGAAGTGGCTTCTGTAGGTAAGAGCATTTCTCCATCTCACCCTTTCACGTTCTTCCTATTAAGAACTTCCTTCCAGACCAAATGCCTCTGATAATAGCTGACAGAGAATGAAATAAACATTGTGCTCTTTCTGACCCTTCCCATTCAAAGAAACTGATTAAAGGACTCATCTTGCTTCATCAACTGAAATGTAAAATCACTAAAAACAAAGTTTCTTTTTAATACTGTAAAATCTCCCAGATCTACTCACAAGAAAAAGTAGAGTCCCCAGGATAAACCTGCACCCCACACATTTGGGGTTACTCCTTGGTAAAGTCCCCGTAGTCCATCAAGTTTCCAAATGGTAGTCAAGCAATGCACAATTCCTTTATATTTTGGTCTCAGTTCCAATCCATCACTCACTGCAGTAAAGGCACAAAATTAGGTGAGAGGAAAGTTCTAGCCCCGAATCACATATAAACATAGACATCACACAGTCATATTAAGGAGGTAAATTCAGAAGAAAACTCTTTTTAACGTTTATTTATTTATTTAGAGAGAGGGGGTGGGAGAGAATCCCAAGCAGGCTCTGCGTTCTCAGCGCAGAGCCCCATGAGGGGCTCGACCTCCCGAACTGTGAGATCATGACCTAAGACAAAATCAAGAGTCAAATTCAAGACGCATAACCAACTGAGCCACCCAGGCACCCCTGGACTGAACTTCTCTACTGACAGTCACGGCTCCTCTCAAGGTGGCCCTCCCTCAATGACTTTCTCCCTTTGACCTTTGGCCCTTCAGGTGGCAACAGCCCAAGCTCTTTCTAGCTCCAGAATATTGCAGTATTCCCAGTGGTTCTGCTATAATCTCATATCTTTGTAAATAGTCTTTTCAAGCACCCCCATGCCCCAGAATTATCTTATTTTGAATGTGCCTTCTGTTTCCTACATGGAAATGGAATGAAAGAGAATGTCAAATTTATAATCTAGATAATATTTTTATAAAACTGGTATTTTACTATATATAGTTTTGCATACTGCTTTTTTCTTCACTCAAGAGTATATTGTGAGAGTTCCTGTTATTAAATAGGCCTCCAAAAGATTTTTAAAAATGATATGATGGTTTTCCCTCTCATAGATATCCTATCATTTGGTTAATCATTCCCCTAGTTGACCTGAAAGTTGTTCTCACTTTTTTACTATTAAGAGGTCTCTAGTGAATATGCTGTATAACATTTCATACAAACTGCTATATCCTTAGAATTAACTATTAGAATGGGCATTAATATGGGTCAAAAGTTACACATACATACTGAAACCGCCCTCTAGAAAGCTTATACAAATAACAGTCCTCTAGCCACGTAAAAGTATGCCCAGTTCACTGTCCCCTTTGCTGCTACTTCATTGTGCATAATGGAGTCTGGCTGAGAATCACTGTTTGCCATTACCAGGGAAAGGGAGAAAAGCCAATTTCTTTCATCATTAACCTGATAATGTTACACCATGAAATGAGATTAAAGTACATGAGGCTTTGTCAGGAGACCTGGGTTTGAGATCTAACTTCCCTAATTAGCTACACGATTTTAATCTTTCTGAGTTATAGCATCCTCATTAAAAAAAAAAAAAAAAAAATGGGGATAAATATCCCCTAACTCACAGGTTGTTGAGAAGTTTATACAAATTTAAAAGCAAGTAACAGAGGGACTAGCTCTCAGGAAATGTTTGGCTGTGTATTTCATAATCTTTCTGATGCTTCCCTTGAATTTCACTTCTTTCAGTCTTCTGATAATTTTTTTCCTAAGTACCTTTCCATTTCCTTTAAATAATAAAGTCACAACATAATTTCTCTCTGGAGGTAAAAAGCAAAACCATGAAAAAACCATCTTTGCCTTTTCATAGGTATGAACCACTGATTTCTTCATTATTTTGACAAGTCACTTAATTTGTAAGACTTTTTAGTCTCAGTAATAGGCAACACTATTCTGTACCTTATACTTACCCCGATACTATAATCTTATCTACCCTAGTTAGGGACAAATCTTTAAACATGAAAAACATTCATTTGTACGCATATTATTTTATTTAAAAAAACTATTTATTGACTCCTTATATTGCCAGGCAAAGGGGCAATATAAACTTAAGTAGGACACAAATCCTGACCCTGAGGTCAGATACAGTCTTCAAGACAAAACAGAGCAGCAACAGCACGGCAAAGTTATGAGCACTATGGTAAATGAAGTGCTACAGGATTACAGAAGAAACACAAATAAATGTTCTGTACAGAAGGAACCGGGGACATGCAGTCGAGTGACGGGGAAAATGAGAGAGAAGACGTTAGCATAGAGCCTTGAAGATTGATGAGAAACTTGTCTTTGGGGAAAGGAGAGAAAGGTTTATCTCTAGACAAGCGCAAGAGCTGGTATAAATCCAAGGAAGCACCACAGTGCCTGGCACCGTTCGGGAGAACATTAGGGACTTGGTATAGCTACAGTATACAGCTGGTGGAGAGAAGGGATGGTAGGAAATTTGGCTGGAAAGTAGGGCAAGAACCTGTTACAGTCTGAACTGTGTCCCTCCCAATCCACTGAAATCTGATTTGGGTCTCCACCCCACTACTGCAAGTGCCCCAAAGAGCACTTGGGGAGTCCTCTCTTTCTCACCAACCATTTAGTAGCACTTACGACTGTCTACCTCCTAAACATACTTTTGTCGGCTACTTTTACACCACACTCTCCTGATTTTCTTCTCTTTTTTCTCGGGCCACCAAATTTCCTTTGCAGCCCCCTTCCACTGCAACTTAACATTGTGACCCTGAGTCAGTTACTTGATTCCTCTGTGGCTGAGTTAGCTCATCCACAAAATGGGAAAAATAACAGAACCTATCTCTAAAAATTACAATGGGTTAATAAATATAAAGCCATTAAAATCATGCCTAGCAAACATTCAGGAAGTATTAGTTTAAGCTACTGGGTCTTGCAATACTACATGTACATAGGCAAATCAACTATTTTGATTCATCTTCCTAAATTTTCCTTTTCTATCACCACTTCACACTTTATTATGACAAAGTTCTTTGACTCCTAGATCTTTAATTTTGTCTTCCCATCTAATCTCAATTATCTTACCTGTCAATCTTGGCCACACTGGTCTCCTAAGACTTTCCCCGAAATGGGAAGGTTACCGATCTTTTCAGACACCATGAATCCCCTTTCTTCATGCACAATCTTCTTCACAGCACAATCTTAAACTCACCAAGCCAACAGTATTCCTCCATGATCATTTCAACTGTCACCTCTTCTCCTAGACAAAACCCTAGAGACACCGAGTCATACAAGCCTACAGCCATGTCCAAAATTCTTCTCTTCATGTTCAAGCCACTGTCTACTTGGAATTCTTAGAAGTAGAATGGTGAATGGTTAAGAGTCAAAGGGTTCTAGAATTAGACTGCCTGGGCTCAAATCCCACAGCTACCATTATAAACTTGTGACTTCAGCAAGTTAGTCAACTTCTATTATTTTCATTTGTATAACAGGGATAATAGATTCACAGGGTTGTTCAGAGTAGTAAATCAGAGAATTTACTAAAAACTTTAAGTTCATTGCCTTGCTCTTAGTAAATGCTCAATGAATGTTACTTGTTATAATTTTTATTTGTGCACACTTCACAAACTCCATGGAAGTTACATGCCTTTCTGGGTTTTCTTCTAGGGAGTATACTCCATAATTTTCACTGACTCTCCTTCATAGAATGGCTTCTTTCCAGCTATCAAATTATCAGTCTTTCTACGTGGAACCTCAAGATCTAATGGGACCCATACAGATGGCCATCAGCAATCTATAATTTTCTTGACAGTCTACTCATATTTGGATTTATTCCATTTTGCTCTTGATTTCATGTTGTCTAGAATTATCTTTTATGTGACTAAGACTCAAGGCTATAATTTACACTGTAAGTTCCCTGAGGACAAGAACTTTAAGTACTTTGTATTCCATACAGCGGTCGACAAATATTAAAAGAACAATACGTATTACTGTTCTGACTCTTGAAGATGAACCACTTCTGCAGACCTAATTCTCAAGGCAGAACTTGCAGCAGTAAGAAAACCAAACGTCAGAAAACAGTTTCCCAGTAGTTATCAAGACCTTCTCTGAAACTATCTCCTCCAGAATTTACTGTTGAGTTTAACTTCTCAAGTACTTTGCAAAAACTCAGATTCACTTAACTCAATGCACTTAATTCAAGAAACGTAAATTTAAAACACAGTATTTGGATTCGAGCTAACTATTCCTTCATAGGATCTTGTACCACACTATAAAACACCAAAAACCTTCAAGAGAATCCTATCCCAAACCTATTCCTAAGCACCTGCTGAAGATTACGCCCTACTCTAAGCAACGGTTCCGCAACTGCCAAACACGTGGCTACCTTAAGATTTCAAAGTACCTCCAAGGGTGAATGATTTGCACGTGTGAGGTCTAAGCCCTAAAACGTGACAATCTTTTTCTTATTTTACAAATCAGGCGTTGAGTCCCGCATCGTACCCAATATGAACTTGTCTCAGGCTTTTCTACCCCTGCTCTCCATCCCTTAGATTCCGGGAGCGGGACGACGGCGGCCCGATCCCTTTCCCACGCTCCCCTTCCTCAAACCTAGCTCCAGGTGAGCCAGAACAGCATTTTCTTTAACGCTCGCCTGGTAGAATGAAGGAGGCAGGGGGGAGCAAGGCTTCCTTTTGCGCTTTTATCACCCAGTTCGGGATACCGGCAAGGATAAGGAGCCCGGGGTCTGAGTGGCCTCTTACCGGCGAAGCGGATCTTCACGAGGTCAAGCGGGTGCAGCGCGAGGTTGGACAGAACCCCGCCGCTCACACCCGCTACCAGATTCTCGTACCGGACGTGGCGGAATATCGTGCTCCACACCGACGACCCTGATCCCGACTGGCCCTGACCCGTCATAGTCCCAGGGCTCGCTGATACCACGCCCAGGGCCGCGGAGGTGGGCCGGGATGCAGTGACCGCCACCTTGGCGACGGTCGCCCCTTAGGAGCAGAAACCTCAGGGGGAGGCTAGCCCACTTCCGGGACGGGCGCAAGTACGTGGTAACTAAGCGGAGAGACCCCAACGCAGAGCTAGCGTGAGAGGGGCAGGGCAGCACGTCACGCCAGCGGAGAGAGCGAAGGAGGCGGGGCGCCGTCCTCCGCCAAGTCCCCGCCCCGCCCCGCCCCCATCCGCTGCCGTTTCTGGCCGAGGGACGTGGACGCGGGAGTACGGCAGAGAAACCGCCTCGGACCAACCTTTGTCAGCAAAACTACGGCGCGCCGCAGGGTGCTGCGGAGGGGGCTGGCTTCCCCTCCGTGGAAGTCACATGACAGGAAGTAGTCTAGAAGAAGCGGAAGTAGCATGTGCCGGAGGAGGCGGGGGTAACCCAAACTTGGAGTAAAGGCTCGGAGTCGGGCACACCTAGCCGCCAAAATGAAGGTGAAGATGCTGAGCCGGAACCCGGACAACTATGTCCGCGAAACCAAGCTGGACTTACAAAGAGGTGAGACAAGTTAGGGAGTCACCAGCCTTCAGTCTGGACTCGGCTTCCACCGAGTAAAGCTTGGTGAAGACTGACGCTCCAGTCTCTTTCTTTCCCTGTTCCCTTTTGCCAAGGCAAACTTAGTGCAGATAAGGCCGTTGCGGGACTGAGTAGCAGATAATTTCTACTCAAGGCTCTTTTTGAAGAACTTTTTCTAGTGGTACGTGGGAAAGTTGGTTATGTCTGGAATACTTCCGCCTTCCCCCTTCCAGCGGCTGCTCCGATGTTTCTGGCTCCAGTTGTTGAGAAGTGGAACTTGACAGCCAAACTCGTAGATTCAAGGGTTTGATAGGCTTTTTTAAATCTCTTTCGTCAAAATTACATACTTCTAAATGTGGAAGAGACAAAGGTGAAACTTGAAGCCATCAAGTTTTCTTAATGCTTGTGAAGAAGTTTGATGCGTGAATGGCTAAAATGAAATTAATAAGGCTTCTTTTTTGATCTTATTTACTGGTCTGTAAATTTACTGGTCTGTAAATTGATCTTATTTACTGGTCTTATTTACTGATCTTATAGCGGATCGTATCTAAATGACAAGGGACCAACCATGTGTAAAGAGAATACCAGGTGCAAAGGCCTTCAGGCGGGAATAAAGGTAAAGCATACGAGAAGGGCCGTGTCATCAGTTTGAGTAAGGGGGATAAACCATAGAAGATGAGGCTGGGACGATACTTTGTTATTTTGATTGAATAGTAGAGATTATCCAACATATATATGAATAATGCTGAGAGGGGAATATGTGGTCTCTTCTCACAAGATGTTTATGGGTTAAGTATCAAGGTAGTAATGTTTCTAAAATGCAAATTAGGTTATGTCACCTGGACATCATCCCTATTCCTTGAACGTCTGGTTCCATCTTCCTTTCACTAGTCACTACTTTTCTTGCAAGTAGCTTACATTTACTCTTGCAGATCTGAGTGCATTTCCGACATTTCTCTTTCAGGCTTGCTGTGGCACACACGCTTTCTCAGTCTACACTAGCTCCTTTCTCTGAACAACAGTCTTTCCGTATTTATCTCCCGTGGTAGCCCCTTCCATTTAAAGCACCCTTCTTCTGTGCTTTTTATCACATATTTTCGTGCTGACATCAGAGTGTGTACGTATCACATTGTCTCATGATTATTATTTTGGTGATCTTTTTCATCACACTGAGTTTGCATAGAAGGGAAGAATCCGATTTGTTTCTATACCCACTGTGCCTAGACAGCACCTGGCACATAGTGGTTGCTTTGTAAGTTTATAAATGGAGGAATGAGTAAGTGATTGGCTGGTCATAGACTCTCCACATGAGGAGATTTTTAGTCATCTGATGTTATTAAGGGTTTTACTTTCTATAGTATCTTCTTATTTCTTTATAGTTTCTGATGGAAGTTTTAATAGCAAAATGGAAAAATAGAAGCATTGGAGCTTTGTGAAACATAAATCAAGGAAGACGTTTGTTACCTTTTTTTTATTCTTTCATTCTTATTTAGGTGTTATTTCCTTGTAAATTTTGACTGAATGTTAGATATAGTACCATTAACAGGGAGTCAGAAAAAAATGACAAGGTGAAGTTGTGGGGTAAGAAGATGCATTTACTTTTTTTATTTTTTATTATTTTTTTAATGTTTATTATTGAGAGACAGAGCATGAGCATGGGAGGGGCAGAGAGAGAGGGAGGCACAGAATCTGAAGCAGGCTCCAGGCTCTGAGCTGTCAGCGCAGAGCCCGACGCGGGACTCGAACTCACAAACTGTGAGATCATGACCTGAGCCAAAGCCGGACGCTTAACCCACTGAGCCACCCAGGTGCCCCAAAGATGCACTTACTTTTAAACATTAAGTGCTTTTTAGACACGTGGGCTTAGAATTATTTCCTAAGCACAATTATTAACTGAGAACCTGTTTGGCAGCATAGCATAATAGTTAAGAACACCAATTCTGAAATCAGCCTGCTTTGGTTTGAATCCTGGCTTCATCATTTCATAGGCAAGTTACTTCTCTATGCCTCAATTTCCCCATCAGTAAAATAAGAAATAGTAATAGGACTTAACCCATAGGGTCTGGATATTAAGTGAGTTAATATACAGTATTTGGAACGATGCCTTGTACATTGTAAACTGTTTTTTAAGTAAGTAAACACATGTGGGAAGTGTTCAGTAAATAGTAACTACAATCATAATCATAACACTGTGTGCCTATCAGAGTGATTAGCACTGGAGATGAGTTGTGTTTCCTGCCTCAAAAGGAACGTAGAGCTCAGTTGGGCAAACATTTATCATGCGTTTGTTTTGTCCCAGGCACTGTGCAACACATAAGGAGTAAAGTGAGGAATGTAGTGGAATCCCTGTCCATGAAAGGTTTACAACGCAGTTAAAGAATGTAGTAAGACTTGTGAAAGGAAAAGCTGAGGGTATCTATAGGGTCTAATTATTCTGCAAGATGTATGCCTTCCATGTTTTTCCCGTAGTTTTTTACTGAAAGGTTTCTGAGTGAAAGGTCATCTATTTTTGTATTTTTCACAGTGCTAGGTATAGAACAGTGTTCCTAACAAAGGCTTAGTGGATAGCAAATTGAATGATCACCTGAGGAAGGCCATAGGAAATATTAAAAGTGAACTGTTTTATTAAGAGGAGTCATTTTTATTTCAGTTCCAAGAAACTATGATCCTACCTTACATCCTTTTGAAGTCCCGCGAGAGTATGTAAGAGCTTTAAATGCTACCAAATTGGAACGGGTATTTGCAAAACCATTCCTTGCTTCCCTGGATGGTCACCGAGATGGAGTCAATTGCTTGGCAAAGCACCCAAAGAGCCTGGCTACTGTCCTTTCTGGGGCATGTGATGGAGAGGCAAGTGTCATTTCAAACACTGATATTTTAAATTAAAAATAGTTATGTTACAGATGTTCTTCAGTTTCGTGTTATGGTGGATTTTAATTGGTTCGATTTCATTTTTTTGTCCTATTTTCTGTTAATTCTCAAGAATGAATTGTGTTTGAATTACTACAGTGGTTTCTCGTCTAAACCTCAGAAATTAGAAATGTAGCAGCTGAATGCTCAGTTTGACAGTAAACAGTAAAGCATGTTTACAGTAGTAAACGTTTTGTGAGGGTTGTTTTTTTTTTCTCACAGAGGATGTTATTAATGATTCAACACTTATTTCCACTTTGGCAAGAAGAGAAAGCTTTGAAACACTTTAAATTAGAATCAACAAGAGTACTTAACAGATTGAATTTTCTGCTTGTTGATATACTTATCCATATGCACTGCAGTATTTTAAACTGGAGGATTTTGTTTTTAGCAGTCTGGTGGAGTGAGTCATAGCTTTTTCAGTGTTGAATTTATTTTTCTTGGAATGTAGTATGCCTCTGCCTGAACATTTTATGTTTATAGTTCACGGAAATTTCCTGGTATGCTCTATCATAGGTTAGAATTTGGAACTTGACTAAACGAAAATGTATCCGTACGATACAAGCCCATGAGGGTTTTGTACGAGGAATATGTACTCGCTTTTGTGGGACTTCTTTCTTTACTGTAAGTATGATGCAATTAAGTCATTAACTCTTTTCAACACGTATAAGACTGATTTAATGTTTTCTGAGTTCCTTTATTCCATGAGGCGTTTGAAGTTTCACAACCCAAAATAAATTTTAAAACTTTGAAAAGTCCTCTTTTCTTTATGTATACTCCAGTCTTCTCCAAAGTTTTTTATTTTTTTAATAAATGATTATTTAACATGTTATTTAACTAACATTCCATAGAACATTGAGAAGTGGGATTAATGTAAGGTGATTCTAAAAATATAGTTTGGTTTTCTCTGGAAGATTTTTAGGGTTGGGAATCAGTAATTTCTATTTTGTCAGATAGTAAATTATTGAAGGATTTGTGCGTGTGGTTAAGATACACATGAGGTACAGTTTATATTCTAACCATTTTTAAGTGTACATTTCAGTGGCATTAAGTACATTCACATTATTAAGCAACCGTCACCACTTTTTCATCTTCCCGAAACTGAAACTCTGTACTTACGAAGCAATAACTCCTTATTCCCCTCTGCCTCCAGCCTTTGGTAACCATTATCATACTTTCTGTCTCTATGACTATTCTAAGTACCTCACATAAGTGGAATTAAATAATAGCTGCCCTTTTGTGTCTGGCTTATTTCACTTACCGTAATGTCTTCATCCATGTTGTAGCAGGTATCAGAATTTCTTTTTTAAGATGGAATAACATTCTATTATACATATATACCACATTTTGTTTATCCATCTATCAGTGGACATTTAGGTTGTCTCCACCTTTTGGCTTTTATGAATAATGATACTATAAACATTGGCCTACAAATATCTGCTCAATTTCACTGAAAGTTTTATAATAGGAATGACAGAATCTAAGCTGTGCTTTGAGATAATTAATTTGACAGCAGTAAGTGATCAGTTTACAGGCTGTCTTAATAATTTGAGTAAGCAATAAGGAATCCGTGCTGGGGAGGGAAAATCATAGAAAGTAGTTGTTAGGTTTAGAAACATTTTGGAGGTTTGACAGACTTGACAACTGAGGGGTGCTTAGGAAGATTGCTCTTCCTTCCAGAAATGGAGAAGTCAGGAGTGTCAGAAACTTTGGAGGAGGAGAGTGGGAATGGGAAGGATATGGTATGATGGATGAACTGGACTGCAATGGCCTATTTGAGTGAAGAGGTCTGTCAGACCCTTCTAGATAAAGGTCTGGAGTTCAGGAGGGAAGTCAGAACTAAACTTGGTCTCATCAAAAAGGGATAATGATTGAGGCCACGGAATGGTATTATTAGGGAAAAGTGGCAGGGAAAATACAGACATACAGAAATGTCAGAGAAATAACCTTGGGGAAAGCCTGCCTCTAGGAAGTGGGAGAACTCTGGGAGTAGCCAGAAAGCTAGAAGAGCCTGGAAATGAGCTTAATGTCCCAGGAGGAAAGGGTCGTTGGTTGTGTGAACTACTACAAAGAATGATGAGGATGGAGACAAAGAAATATTTTAGAAACATGAACCTATAAAAAATAGAAAGTTAAAGTTCCCGTAATTCTAATCTTTCAGTTTTCACACTGTTGGCAATTTGGTGTCTATGCTTTCAGAAGTTCTGACATTTGTATACGTATATGTATGGCATTTGATGTATACATACACACTAACCAGCCCTGTAAATCTTGAGTAGCATGCTGGGTGCCAGGGCCAGATGGAAAGGAGTAGTGAAGGGAAGAGATGACTTCTGGGAAAGCTTTAAATATTTGAAAGTGTTGTGTGAAAGAAGAAGTGGACTTTTTGTTGTTCTATGTAGCAGCATTAAGAATAGGTGTTAATGTTAAAAGTTTTGGTTCTGGTTTAGGGAGAAACTTACTTGCTGTCAAAAACCAAAATAAGCTACTTCGCAGGAAATTCAGGTGCTTTTCACTAAAGGGCTTTACACAAGCTTTATGACCCTGTATACCATATGTTGTAGAAGGAATTGCACGGGAAGTTGGAGCAAACTGACCACAGCTAGCATCCAGTTAGTTATTCTTCTGAATATATCGATTAGTTTAATATCCCAGAGGATTTACTGGCTGGGTTTTTTTGTGTTTTTGTTTTTGTTTTTGTTTTTTTTTTTTTTTGAGTGCCTAAAATGAGTAAAGGGTGAAAGATGTTTCATATTCATTATTTACTCCCTTTCTTCAGATATCTTAAAGTAATGTCTGCTTAGGGATAAGACCTGTGAAAACTGCTTGCTGGCAGAATTTCAGCACTTAGTGTTTCAAAAAATGTTTAATCTACAATGTTGCAAAAGGTAAATCTTTATTACCTAAATTTCATAATATCTACTATACCCCAATTTGTAGCACCAATAGGTCTTTCTTTAGCTTACTCAGCCTTGAGATAAGATATTCTGGCCAGGCACATATTGTTTGGCTCCTCATTTCTACAAAATGTTATTAAGCCTTTCTCAGGATTGATGATTTGCTAAGACTTGTACTCAATAGATTGTATAGAGTAGCTTAGTCAATTACAAGGAAGTTCGGTCTTGAGCTTGTGGACGCTGTGAGAAGCTTGGTTGAAAGAAACAGTTTTTAGAGTGGGAATTCTCAATAAACAGTTTATCTTGTCTTCCATAAATACTAATATTCCATTGGGTCAAGCCAGATTGGCCAAGACCTCGGTGTCTAAATTACATCTTAACTAGCTCGCGGTAGAATTGGCTTTCCAGAATTAAGGTTTTGGTCTGATGCCAGTAGCTCAGATTCAGGTTTCTAAATAAGATACTGCCTTACTAAATACTTTTTTCTATTATAAGGATGTTAAGGATTCTGTTAGCATCCTCAACAAAAGAAATTCCTGTCTGACCTTAGTACCAAAACTCTCCTAATTACCCTTCTATTCTGATATCATGGGCACTATGAATTGTTTTGCAGGAAGGGTTTCCCTTTTGAATTTGCTGTAAGGAAAGAGCTAAATTTATACTCTCTCATACATAAATACATATTTTTGTTAATATTTTTATTTAAGAAGTAGATGTAGATTGCATATAACATAAACGTAAAAAATGAGAAAGTTAACATATCCTGTATTTCTGCTTTTCGGGAAACCTAGTAGTTTGGTGTATATATACAATTGTTTATACCCTACGTATGATTATTTTATGTTTTTAATCCCAAATTAAGTTATATTGTGCATTCTGTTTTGCAGCTTAGTTTTTACTTAATATCTTGAATATATCTACCACATACCCAAGTCTAAGTTACCATTGTTACCTTGCTGTGATTGGGCTAAGACACCAGTGTCCTACTCCTCATGGCTTTTTCACCATCTGTGTAACTGTCAGTTCAGTGAAAAGGCAAATGGTGTCTTTACAATATCATGAAAATAGTTTTGACCTTGTGGACCCCTGAAAAATTCTCAAGCTCCTTCAGAGGTCTGCATTTCATGGCTTGAAAACCAGTGAGTTGATGGTTTGTGGAATCTTATGTCATGCAAAGAAGTGCTTTACCCATGCCAAGGTTAAAAAAAATGACTTCTGTTTAGTATCTTTATATTTTGTATTTAATTTTTTACATTTAAAATTATGTGGAATTTTATTTTTATTTCTTTAAGGCTTTTTAAAACTTTTTTAAAAATGGTTTTAGAGAGAGAGAGCGCACACACACTCTCGTGAGCGTGAACAAGCAGGGGAGGGGCAGAGAGAGAGGGAGAGAGAGAATCCCAAGCGCTGTCAGCACAGAACCTGATGCAGTGTCGAACTAATGAACCGTGAGATCATGACCTGAACGGAAACCATGAATCAGAAACTTAACCAACTGAGCCACCCAGGCACCCCTGGAATTTTATGTTTATGTCACGTATCAGATTGGTTCAAACTTTTTAATGAGTAACATGATATCAAAATACCATTTTATTATAATTCATTTTTCTTCCTAATTTGAAATGCCATCTTTTTTACAGTATGCTTTTTTTTTTTTTTGCCAAACTTATGACCTTTGTTCATGCTCTCCTTTTGCTCTACTCACACTGTCTTATTTTAATTTTATGTACTGTGTGTATTTGTCATAAATCTTTACTATAACATTTTGGGATATTAATGTATCAGTAAATACAATACTGGAAGTATATGGGATGTGTATTTTTTAAAATAGAGATGTTTATCATTTGATGTATATGTTACCATGTTTACAGTTTATAACAGTTGTCCGTTATCATCTTAATAACAAATGTTTCTAGGTTGGTGATGACAAAACTGTGAAGCAGTGGAAAATGGATGGACCAGGCTATGGAGAAGAGGAGGAACCGTTGCATACAATATTAGGAAAGGTACAAAAAAAAATTGACTTATATTTGCTTATTAAAATCCTTCTGTTTTACTAAAATTATTTCAGAATTTTAATTTTAAAAAAAAGATGTAAATGAGACTTGAGCCTGCAATAATTGACCTTTTTTAAGCAATATTTAATGCAGTTTAAGGTCCTTTGCAGCTGAAGAATTTGAATGGTTCTTTGGTATTCATTGTATTGGGTTCAGTTTCTGTGTTTAGCTAAAGGATGCAGTGAAACATTTTCTGTGGCAAGTCCATGGGAGAAAATCTATACGAAAAATAATGCTTCAGATTCTCTCTGATTTATATTATAGATCTTACACAAAACTCAGAATGTCTTACTGGAAAGAACCCCTTAGGCAGTGAAGAGGTATTATAATATGATGCTTTTCGTATAAATCTCATTGATATTTCTTACAACATTATTCTGCAAATCAGGCGATATGGTTTAGTTATAGCTTAAATGTAATTCAGATCATATGGCCTACCTGTGTTTTATAATGTTTACATTTTGATACTAAGCAAACTTCTAAAGTTCGATTTAATCTTGAAATATATGCATTTTAAAAATCAGTTTGCCATTTCAGTATCATGTTGGTATATATTTAAGTTCTGCTTTTCAGATTAAGTGTTTTTAAAGGCACATAGAGGTGGGACATGAGTATACGATGAAAATAATTGGCAAATCAGTAATTCCTAAAACAAAATTGGTTTCCCTCTTGTAAAATGTCTTTTCTCCAGGATTTCCAAATATTTTTGAAATATTTCATCTTAACCTCTATATTTGTGGTAGTGGGGATTAAATCTTACTATGGAAAAGTTTGTCAGACTTGCCTTCATAAATAACAATTGGAAGCCTGCAGATGCTGCTAAGAGTTCTTAAAAGCCTAAAGTATTGGCTAAATATTTCCCTCTTATTTGCTTTGCAAACATTTTTTTTACCACATAGTACAAAGACAAATTTTAATCTGGCCCTGAATAGATCTTTTAAGTGGATATCAAAATTTATGACATTTTATTGATTTTAACAATATTAGCATCCACCCTTGCCAGCTTTATTCCTCCCCCTAAATTTTAATCCAGTTGTTGGTTTCTGTTTTTCTGCCTGGGAATCAGTACTTCATGTGTTAAATGTGGAACTAAGTGTTTTAGACCTTACCTTTGCATTTCATTAATTGGTTCCAACGTCCTTCAAATACCCATTGATGATTTAAGGATTACTTCAGTGATAAGTATTTAAATTTAAATACATCCCCTGTTAATGTTTTTTCCAGAAGGTGTGATAAGAATCCTCACCTTTTATGGTACTGTTTCCTCCTTTAAGGAAAGGCTTCAAAGAAGTTTCTTTGTAAATAGGGACTTTTTCTTAAAAAAAAAAAAAAATGAGAGTATTATTTAAAATATTATGTAGATTTGAAATGTTAATGATAGATCCATTTATAACAACATCTTTGCTTTTAAAGACAGTATATACAGGGATTGATCATCACTGGAAGGAAGCTGTTTTTGCCACATGTGGACAGCAAGTAGACATTTGGGATGAACAAAGAACAAGTCCTATATGTTCAATGACCTGGGGATTCGACAGTATAAGTAGTGTTAAATTTAACCCAATTGAGGTAATGCTTCTTTTTGAAATATGTTCTGCTTACTCTTTCCTTATTTAATAATTTCAGCTCTGTTTAGGAAACTTTTGAGTGTGTGTTATAAGAATTTTTTTTTTTTTTTTAATCTTAATGGGCTTCTGGCATTTGGTTACCTGAGTTCTGATACCTTTGGTCAGATCTTGACGTGTTTGCCCACTTTATACACTGTTACACCAGTGTTATACTCCGTTACAGGAGGGTGTGTGCATGTGCTCGTAAGCAAGTTCTGGTGAAACTTCAGTTTTACTCATGCCTTCAGAACTCATGTTCCACAGATTACATCATTGTACCTTTGGGAAAATGTTCATTTCTTAATTCTCTTCAAGGTCAGAAGAGGCATTTAGCATTGTTTTCTTTTGTAAGTGACGAGGGCACTAAGGATTTATAGTAATGATTACTATCCTGCATGATGATAGTTCATTTTTCTTTGCTCAGAAGTCTAATATGATGATTCCTAAGTCCTTCCAGGTCTAAGGAAAGAGTTGGAGATTAACCACTACTTATTGGTTATTCAGGTCTGAATTTAGGAAAGGAGGCTGCCCTAAAGCCTAGATTAATCTAGCCTTTGGACTTCAGACCTTTCCATGAGCTATTTCTGAATACGTAACAATAGGTAAACTCATTGTCCAGAAGACTCAGTAAAGATGCCTTTTCCCCCCCGCAGAAAAAAAAGGAAATTGCTTCATGTATAGCTAATCTTAGAAGTTAGTAGGAAATTATCACGTTAGATGGTATGTTAGATGGTATTAAAGAATAAATAACCTGATATGTAAGTTTTATACTCTCAGACACCCGAGCTGGTAAAGTGGAAGAAAGGTTAAGTCAAAGTAGCAGGGTATAAAATTGTTTGTATGAAGTATCAGAACGTGAGATGCTGTAGTTTGATGAGAGTCTGGCCTTGTGGTGCTGCTAAGAAGTCATACAGTCAGAGGACACCCTTCCTGCCCTGAGCATATACCTTTCTGCACACTTCTGAGAGAGTCTACAGGTCTAGAGCAGGGGTTGGCAAACTATGGTTCGTGAGCCCACTGTCTGTTTTTATAAATCAAGTTTTATTAGAACACAGCCATACCCTTTTGTTTACATATTGCTTGTAGCTGCCTTTCTGCTATGACAGCAGAATGACCCGTGAGGTCTAAAGTATTTGCTGTCTGGTCCTTTACAGAAAACGTTTGCTGATCGTTAGTCCAGAATGTTTATCAGTACTATATCTTTTTCACTCCATCGTCTTTTGGTTGTAGAAGTAAGATATGGCCTGAAGCGCAAGTCAGCTTTGCAGAGCCAGGCCAAGGTGACAATAGACAGAAGCAGGTGGCGACAAACACAAGCCATTTGTAGGAACATTTTGTGTCCTACTTGGTGTGGAGCTAAACTGGAAATGCTGGTGTACCTTGGCATTGACCTTATACAAGTCACACTCCTTCTCTATATTTGTTTCTTTATTTTTAAAATGAGATTAATTAGATCTTTCAGTATACATTATAGGTTTGTCATGAGGGTAAAACGTGATAAAAATGTGAATATTTTTTGAAGATGCTACCCAAATTTAAGATGATATTACCACTATTAAAAAAATAAACAGAACAGAGATATTGATTTCTACTTCTGCGAGGGATAAACAGTATCTTGCTTGTCTATTTTGGTGAACACCTGTGTCAGAAGAGCTGATGATTAATTCCAAAATCATAATTAGTTATTAGTGATGACATAGTGACCATGTTTTTCAAACTTGCCTGTATAACAACTATATTTGTTCAGCCATGTGGTTTTATTTATTTTTTCTTTAAATTACCCTTATGAACTGACTTAGTGGTAGAAACAAATGGTATGCTTGTCTCTCTCATCCTATACTAAACTTAATGGGAAGGGGATGTGGCTGTAAACAAATGGAGTATATTTGTCTCCTCTAATCATTAATAATTAATTTCCTGTTAAAATATTGAAGCCTAGCATTTTGATAAAGCCAAAAATTTTATGCTGAGTATTACCACATTTTATAGTGTAAAAGTCGACTTTCAGTCTAGGTAGAATTTTTTGCTTTGCTCAGATTAAGTTCTCATAAACTTTTAGAAATGGAACCTAGTCAGACCTTGGTTTCTTGAGAAACCAAGAAAAGTTGAAAGGAGTCACTAACTAGGGGAAAGTCTCTGAGGAAGTGATTTAAAAAGGAAGGTTTTGGAAAGGACTGAATTCATGGTTGTAGCATTAGCTTTATGATGTTTTATTTGAGCTGTGTACACACACAGAGTAGGAGTTGGCTGGTCATGCAACTGTGCAGTAAATAACTCTTCTTGTTCCTCCTACACTTATAGTAGGAAGTGATAGGCAGAAGCCAAGAGTTATATCAGGAACCATGTGTAAGGAGGCCTGGTGGGACTCAGGCCCTGCTGGTAGGTGGGGGGCTTGATTTCATATAATGCCAAGGGTCAGTTATATCAGTACCTTCAATACTACTATGACTGACTTATAAATTTTTTTTTTTTTTCAACGTTTATTTATTTTTGGGACAGAGAGAGGCAGAGCATGAACGGGGGAGGGGCAGAGAGAGAGGGAGACACAGAATCGGAAACAGGCTCCAGGCTCTGAGCCATCAGCCCAGAGCCTGACGCGGGGCTCGAACTCACGGACCGCGAGATCGTGACCTGGCTGAAGTCGGACGCTTAACCGACTGCGCCACCCAGGCGCCCCATGACTGACTTATAAATAAATGTTTGAAACATCTTGAAACAATTGGACAAATAATAGGCCTAGTTTATACAAAGTTCATGAACATGAAGAAATGTTTACTGAAAAGCACTAGTTTGTATAATTAGAAAATATTGCCATACAGAAATGAACTTCTAAATGCCACTACTTAATGCTTCCAGTTGCAGTGAAATGGACATATTTCCACACTGCAGTGTATATTGATACAGCTCTTTGGAAAACAATTAGTCCTAAACATCAAAAGCCATAAAATTATTCATGCTTTTGTTTAAAAAAAATTTTAGGTGTATTTATTTATTTATATTTTATTTTATGTTTGAGAGAGAGAGAAAATGAGCAGGAGAGGGGGAGGGGCAGAGAGAGAGGGGTGGGTAGAGAATCCAAAGCAGGCTCTGCACTGACAGCAGAGAGCCCAGTGTGGGGATCAAACTCCAAACCGGAAGATCATGACCTGAGTTGAAGTAGGACATTTAACCCACTGAGCCACCCAGGTGCCCTATATTTATTTATTTTTTGAGAGAGAGAGAACAGGTAAGCAAGTGGGGGAGGGGCAGTGAGAGAGGAAGAGAGAGAGAAACCTAGGAATTCTCCACACTGTCAGTACAGAGCCTGATGCAAGGCTCAGACTCAGAAACCTTGATATCATGACCTGACCCAAGATCAAGAGTCGGATGCTTAACCAACTGAGCCACCCAGGCACCCCTGTTCATACTTTTTTTTTTTTAATTTTTTTTTAAGGTTTATTTATTTTTGAGAGAGGGAGTGTGAGTGGGGGAGGAGCAGAGAAAGACGGAGACAGAATCAGAAGCAGGCTCCAAGCTCTGAGCTGTCAGCACAGAGCCCAACGTAGGGCTCAAACTCACGAACTGTGAGATCATGACCTGAGCCAGTCGGACACTCAACTGACTGAGCCACCCAGGCACCCCAATACTTTTTGATTCCGTAATCCACTACTGAAATTTTAACCTTATAAAAAGAAGAATTGCGTTTGTGAAAATGTTATCTGAAGTGTTATTGATAATACTGAAAAATAGGAAATAGGTCTAAGTTGAAGAATGGATGAATAAAATCTGTTCAGTTGTAAAAAGAACACAGATTTGTCTGTACACTCCATCACTACCTTGTAAAATATACACACGGGCATTTAGCAGTGAAAATACTTGACTTGGGGTGCCTGGGTGGCTCAAGTCGGTTAAGCAACCAACTTCGGCTAAGGTCATGATCACATGATTCATGAGTTTCAGTCCCGCTTTGGGCTCTGTACTGATAGCTCAGAGCCTGGAGCCTGCTTCGGATTCCATGTCTCCCTCTCTGTCTTCCCCTCTCCCCCAACTCACACTCTCTCTTTCTCAAAAATAAAATAAATAAAAAGTAGATACTTAACTAAGGTTGCTGAGATTGAGTGATTCATTGTACTCTCTTAAAATGGACTTTAATGTTATAAATTTGTATCTTAAACATTAAGGGTAATTGAATCATTTGTTCATTGAATGGACATGGTTTGCTGCCAAGCTTGGCTTTTAACTGGAGATGGTTGTACTTATTTTTCAGACATTTCTCTTGGGAAGTTGTGCTTCTGACAGGAATATAGTACTATATGACATGAGGCAAGCTACTCCCCTGAAAAAGGTGGGTTTCAGTTTCTTTTCTGCTTTTACAGTTGTTAATGTGTTCTTCTATGGAGTGAGTAACAAAAAATATGGAACGAATGTTTTTTTCTTAATTAAATTTTTTTCATATGTTTTTAGAAGCCAAAGTGATCATAATGGCATTCTCTCAGGCACCTGTTCCTTTTTAGAGACCCTTACATTTTCACTAGGTATTGTATCCTAGTTATCTTTGTATCTTCCTTAATGCCAGGAAGTTTTAGGTATGTAATTCAGACTTAACGGAGTTCAAAGTTCTTTTTAAAAAAAAAATTTTTAGTGTTCATTCATTTTTGAGAGACAGAGACAGAGCGTGAGTGGGGGAGAGGCAGAGAGAGGGAGGCACAGAATCCGAAGCAGGCTCCAGGCTCTGATCGGTCAGCACAGAGCCTGATGCTGGGCTCGAACTCACAAACTGCGAGATCATGACCTGAGTTGGATGCTTAACCGATTCAGCCACTCAGGTGCCCCACTGAGTTCAAACTTTTTAAGTGTTGCATCCCATTACTTCACACAGCATGATTGTCATATGCTACGTATAGTATTCCGTTCCAGAACATTTTGCAACTGACTTACATAACCAGCTTTATTTGTTTAATTACATGCTGTTTTATTTAGATAAATAATATCTTGTCCAAGGTGGCAGATTTCCCAGCAGTCATTCTAGGACTTAGATATCAAAGCTAATACAACCTTAAGCTGACTATCGACAGAGAAATGTATTGTCAGTAAAGAGAAGAGTGCCATTGTAAGTAAGTATAAAGTTGATTTCAGGTGCTCCAAATCTGAGGATGCAGAAGGGCCTAGACACCATTCATGTGCCATGAGGCCATTGTGATAATCCACATGGAAAAGAAATGCTTTTAATATTTTTGTTGTTCCTAAACCATTTTCACAACATGTAATAAATTCCCAAATATTAGAAGTAGAGTACATTCCTTAAAGTTTCAACTGCATAAATATGTTCATCTTTCCAAATTACCACTTTAATCATTTCACTCCTTCATGATGATCTAGTGGGCACATCTCACGTGAACTTTGAGACCTTTAGACCTTGAGCAGGTAACTTAATCTTTGTTTCTCCTATAAAATGATGATATTAATAATTACTTTCCAGCACATTGGTGAAAATAAGACATGGTATTTTAAACATTTAGCAGAATGCTAAGATGAAATCTAGTGTGATAAGTAGTAGTTTCTGCCTCCTCTGCCCTTCATTCTCTGTTTTTTAATGGCGTTCCATAACTTTAGGTTGAAGAAAAGAACTATAGCCTGGTTTTCAAGGCCTTCCAAATCTGGTCCCTATTTGCATTCTATTTATTTGTTTGTTTCAGTCAGTAAGAGAACATTTAAATAGGGGTTGTCATAGGCAGGTCACCTTGATGGATGCAGAGATGCTATTTTTTATTCTTTGTTCTGTATACTAGACTATCATTGTTTCTTCTATTTTTTCCTCTCCTAAATGTACTAGATCTCAACCAGGGTGTCGTTTTAAAAATGTGGGAGAGGCATTATAGAGACTGGCATTTAGTGGACAGGTGCCTGAGAGGCTAAACGTCTACAGTGGACAGTTACACACAACACACAATCATCCTGCTCAGAATGCTAGCAGTGTTCTTGTTGAGAAACAACTAATATACTGTTCCTTCACAGGTCAGCTCAAATCGTGCTTCTCTTTTGAAACCTTTCTTCTTCTCTTAAACCCTAAAGTCATTAATTTTGCCCCCAATTTGATACTTGATCATTTACTGTTTCTTTGTTAATATTTTAGTATTTCTTATGTATATCTCCTTTTCCTGACTAAACTCAATAATAAGTTATTTGAGGTTGAGGGACCATTAAGTAGTTTTATATTTTTCAGTATCTACTACTCTGTGTACTCAGGAAACAATTATTGATTGATTTCCTTTCCTATTGCATGGAGCTGAGTACTGTGCACATGATGGGTGTTTGCTAAATATGTGCTTAAATCAGTGAAAAAGAAGGAAAAGAAATGAAGTGGGAGATTTATCCATTTGAGAGGGAATTGATTTCATGGTAATGGGTTACTGTATTCTTCCCTTCCAGGTCATCTTAGATATGAGAACAAACACAATTTGTTGGAACCCTATGGAAGCTTTCATTTTCACTGCAGCAAATGAAGATTACAAGTAAGTTTTCTTCTTTTTATAACTTGCTTATTTCTATCAGAAATGGCTCAATTGGATAAATCATACTAATGAAATATGTTTTCGTAGGTAGTAGTTCTTGATATACAAGGTAGAAAATGGTCATTTGTTTCGCTCAAAAGTATATATATTTCCCAAATTGGAGAAGAACTTGTTAGAAAAAAAAAGTCAGTTTTCAGAATGATACAGACCAGGAACAGAAAGCTGATCTGAAGACCAAATCCTGTCTGCTGCCTGTTTCCGTAAATACTTTTATTGGAATATAACTGTGTTCATTTGTGTATTGAATATGGGTCCTTTTGTGCCATAGTGCCTTAGGTGAGTGGTTGCAGAAGCAGCCATGTGGCTCACAAAGTTGAAAATATGTATAATCTGGCCCTTTCTAGAAAAAATTGGCTGCTTTCTGCTTTACACCACGCAAATAATGACTGAACCATACATGTTTTAATAGAAACTAAAAATATTTGCCTACAGGGGTACCTGGGTGACTCCGTTGGTTAATAAGCGTTTGACTCTTGGTTTCAGCTCAGGTCATGGTTTGTGGGATCCGGCCCCACATCAAGCTCTGAGATGACAGCATAGAGCCTGCTTCGGATTCTCTCTTTGTCTGTCTGTGTGTCTGTCTCTCTCTCTCTCTCTCTCTGTCCCTCCCCTGCTCTTCCTCCCTCTTTCTGTTTCTCTCTTTCTCTCAAAATAAACATTAAAAAAAATATTTAGCTACAAAATCTGTAGCTCTTCACAAAGCTGATGCTCATGTAGTCATGTTATCAGCGTCACTATTACTTCAGCAAGACAAAAGGAAAAATACAGTTTCAATTTTTACCCTAACATTTACAGATATGTTATTCTATGACTCCACGTAAAGGTGACTTAGCCTTACATTTTTGACCTGGATGGAATTTTATGATCCCTATGTATCGCCTTAAAACTTGTCAAGGCATTTCACATTGGCTGTCTTATGTTATCTTTTCAGTATCCCTGTAAGGGAGGTAGGACATGTATGTTATCCCCTTTTTAGAGATGAGGATGTTAAAGCTGGGAGTTTAATCTTAGGGAGGAAAAAGTGTCTTTTCTTTTCTTTCTTTCTTTCTTTTTTTAAATCCAAAGCGTGTGTTGTAGTGTAATGCTTGTGGTAGATTCTTAACACATGTTTTTTTGAGAAGTTGGAAGTTTCTCATTGGATTGAACTTTAGATCTTCTGTATTTAAGTTCTTTGTTCTTTCCACTATTATTATTTGTGAAAACATAAATTAGCTCAGAAATAGGATTTATTACACGATGTTTTAGTGGTACCAACTAAAAACATCTATTATGGTTTTCTGTACTCAAACTCAGTTGAATTCTCATTAGCAAGGAATATCAAACCAAATTAATTGAAGCTCTTTTAGCCTTTATCAACGTTTTGAAATTAAATGGCCTTATTCCAGTTAAAAGAAATAATATTTTGCTGACCAGCCTTATTAAGGTTTCTGAAGTTTGTTCTAATTAGCAAGATACCTTTTTTACAGACCCCTGGACTTTCTCCATTCTTGCCTTGGAAAGAATTTCATATGGCACCTGAAACAAAGAGCACATTGCTTATAAGGGGTGACTGTTTGACTACTATAATTGCTCTTACTTGAAAGTGATCTTGCCATAGTATATATTTTTTATATTTTCTTTCTTTTATTGCCTGCTAAATAGTCTAATAATTCTGAATTCGAAACGCAAGTTGAAGTCTAGACCCAACCAGTAACTGCTGTAGAAATTTGGAGTAGGCATGTAAACTAACTTGTGCCATAGTCTCATCATCTATAAGATAATAGAGTTGAAATAGATGATCCCTAAAGAATCCTGTAACACCAAACTTTGTGTATGTAAACATTGTCTATCCAAATGGATTCATTTGCTTAGATTTTGAATAAGTTCTTAACATTTTTCTTGGGTAGAGATTAAAACAGAATTTACTAAAAAAACAGAATATGCTGAAACAAAGCAAAGCTGGTTGACAACCACTGCTCTAGAGAAGGAAAATAAACAAAGCAGTTGTCAACTCAGAAATGTAACCTCAGAGATCAGTATGACATTGGCTGACAATCCTGTGGTATGTTGGGGTATTTAAAGTTTATTTATTTTGAGAGAGAGGGGGAGAGAGAGAGAGGGAGAGAGAGAATATCCCAAGTAGGCTTCGAGGCTGATAGCGTGGAGCCCAATGCAGAGCTAGACCTGTGAGATCATGACCTGAACTGAACTCAAGAGTAGGACATTAAACCGACTGAGCCACCTGGCACTATGGTTGAGAGATTTAAAAAAGAACAATGACTTGTCTCTTGAGAATTTTATGTTATTGGGGATATTTTGTCAGTAGCATGAGTGACTTCTCGCAACAATTGTGTTAAAAAAAAATATTCTTTTTGAAGTGTTACATCAATTTTTTAAACATTTTGATATAATATTGGGCTTATTTAAAAGTTGCAAAAATGTTATGTGGTAGCCAGCTTCCCTTAATGTTAACATCTTATGTAACCATAATGGAATTAGGAAAACCAAGAAATTAATATTGGTACAGTACTATAAACTACAGACTTTATTCCATCACTAGTCATTCCGTTAATATTCTTTGTCCATTCTAGGATCCAGTGCAGGATCCCATACTGCATTTGATTGTCATGTCTCCTTTGCTCAGTTTGTGACTGTTCTCAATCCCCCCAATCTTTTATGACCTTAGTACTTTTGAAAAGGATTTACTTGTCAATTATCTTGTAGACTGTCCTTAATTTGGGTTTACTGATGTTTTCTCATTATTTAGATTGAGATTTTGCATGTTTTGCAAGAATACCACAAAACTGATGTGTCCTTCTTGGTTCATCACTTTGGGGTACATGATGTCACTCTAATTACCGGTGGTGTTGATCTTGATCACTTAGGGTGGTATCTGCCAAGTTTCTGCATTGTAAAGTTACTATGTTTTTCCTTTTGTAATTCACATTTATCTTTGGGGAGATACTTTGAAATTATGTAGATATCCTGTTTCTCCTCATACTTTTGCTCAGTAATCTTAGCATCTTGAAGTGTTTTGATATTTGGAACTTGACTACAGTAATGCTCTGTTATTATTGTCCGTTGTGCATGTTGGCTCATTTGAAGCATTATTCTTTTAGCTATTGATTAAGGGTGTTTAAATCTTGAAAATCATGGTTTTTTTTTTGTTTTTTTTTTTTTAACCAACCGTGCATATAGTTTTCTAATTTTAGTATGCCCTTTGGAAAAGCCATGGTCACTCTTACATATCACTAATAAAAGTTGAACTCTATTGGAAATGTTTTGTCAACTTAAAAATCTTAAAAGTGCTCTTGCTTTTGGATTTAGTAATTTACTTACAGGAATTTGTCCAGATTTAACTAAGTCTGTTCCACTCAAAGATTGAATTTCAAAAATTCAAATACTGGTATTTCATTGAAATATTATTTAAAATTGAAAGTTGGAAATTTTTTATTAACAAATTATAAGCAAATGTATTTAAATAAATTTTTAAATAATTATGTTCTTTTAACTTATTTAAATAATACGTGACCATAAGTGCTTATAATATGCTACATGAAATATGAGACTACAGAGCTTTATACAATATTATCAATTTTGTTAAAAGTATGTGTTTAAATATTAGCATGGTGAAAAGCTTAGACGTAATTACATGGCACTAACTGATACTCTCTGGGCGGTAGAATTAAAGGTAGGTTTTGTACTCTGTACTTTTTTGAAAGTTTCACATTTTCTACAATGAGATTTATGTTTATGAAGATAAAGGTGTTTAAGTGTAATCTTAAGGAATAAGAAAAACTGGTAGTATTTTTCCCAATCCCTTAGCTTCCATGTAAAGAGGCTGTATATTTAGATGTGCGTAATTTGGCTAATGGTCTTAGTTTCATTAGTACCACATATGCTTCTTTATAGACACTTGTATGAAATAATTTAAAAATTCTTTTACAGCTTATATACTTTCGATATGCGTGCACTGGACACTCCTGTAATGGTACATATGGATCATGTATCTGCGGTGCTTGATGTGGATTATTCTCCGACTGGGAAAGAGTTTGTGTCTGCTAGTTTTGATAAATCTATTCGAATCTTTCCTGTGGACAAAAGTAGAAGCAGGTATGTGACTACCAATAAACCATTTGTTTGATTTTTTCTTGTCTTCATCATCAGTCCTTTATCTTTTTTGAAAGGTTATTTGGTTATGTGTATAGGGTAGAATTCAACCCAGGTATTGTGACTTGGGATACCAGCTTGCACTGTGTCATCTATGGGCAAAAAGCCTACTGGGCAATTTCTTTCATGGAATAGAAAACCTAATTTCCTGTGTAAGATAATAGCCTCGTGTATAGTGTGCTGTGGTTTACAAAGCACTTTCATGCATATTCTTGTTCTTTGGTAATGCTTTATATGTGTTGGGGAAGCATATGCAAAGCAAAACCCAATTAAGCTGGAGGAAATTTCCCCATAAAAAATGGTAATTAGGGAGCCTAGCTGGCTCCATGCAACTCATGATCTCAGGGTCATGAGTTTGAGCCTCATGTTGGGCATAGAGATTACTTAAAAATTTTTTTGTTTTAAATGATAATTAAGATGCACCTAGGTAGCTCAGTCAGTGTCCTGCTCTTGATCTTGGCTTAGGTCATGTTCCCATGGTTCATGGGATCGAGCCCCGCATCAGGCTGCACAATGACTGCACGGAGCCTGCTTGGGATTCTATCCCCCTCCCTCCCTCCCTCCCTGCCTGCCTCCGTCTCTCTCTCTTTCTCTCTCACCCCCCTCCCCCACTCATACACACATGCATGCTCTCTAAAATAAAGTTGTAAAAAATGATAAAGTAGTATAGTGGTGTTGCTCACATGTGAAGATATGACTGTCTGCATTTTGATACAATAATAATATTGATACTGAGATTTAAAATTAATCCAAGTGAACGTTCTCTCTAAAATAGCATATAAATATATATATACAGCACATGCATACATAGACATCTATACGTATACTTGATTGAGTGTCCTACTCTTGCTTAGTGGAATTCAAGCTCAGTAGGGAGAAGATGGACTTGCTGAAAGATAACAGAGTGATTGGAGGTAGGAAAGGAAAGGAGAGGAGTGATGGAATCTGGGAGAGGAAAGAAGACAGAACGTGTGTAATGAGGGCGGAAGCTGATGATTTGTGCCAGAGGGCAGCAACGTGGAGCTGGTAAAGCAATTTACCCAGCTTCGTAAAGATTGATGGTAGCAGAGTTGTTCGGGGATCCTTCCTTCACTTAAAAAAAAATCTAGAGATTATTCACTTTGGTGTTGTAATGACACAGTCTGGAGAAGTCTCACCATTTTAGTGCAGTGATGAGAATTTTGATCACTACTTCTGCTGATAACTAGCCTAGCTTCTACAGTGCTGAAGCTTTTTGAGTCTTTTGAAAGAATGACGTTCATTTTCAGAGGCATGTTGTGTCCTTCTCCTGATTCACCATTGTTCTGTTCCAGCAGGGTCAGCACTAGGATGCATCTGAGTGAGGTGCCTCGGTGCAGAATTCAAGGAGGTACTGGTTGTTAGGGGTGTGCAGGTGCCAGCCCCGCATCTGCACTGCACCTGCTTCACCTTAGTCCCAGCCTTGTTTCAGAAACAAAAGATCTTTCAGATAGCGCCTCCTGACAGTCCAGCAACTCATCCACACCTTTTTCGGTGATAGCCAGCCTGCTTTGTTTAACTCTTTGGTGTTTTTACTTGCGATAGTTGCATCTTTCTACCCTGTAATTTGTGGGGTCCATACTGATTCCTGACCCTTTTGGTATCGTTGATTACCAGCGTATCATTGTCATCATCATTGTGTATCTGATTAAAAAGGTGCTTGGGGGTGCCTGGGTGGCTCAGTCGGTTGAGTGTCAGACTCTCGATTTTGGCTTAGGTCATGATCCCCCAGGATCGTGGAGCCCGGCATCGGGCTCAGCGCTGAGGTGTGGAGCCTGCTTAGGATTCTCTCTCCCCACCTCTGCCCCTCTCCCCTGTTTGCCTGCTCTCTCTCTCTCTCTCTCTCTCTCTCTCTTTAAAATAAAAAAAAAAATTAAAAAAAGATGCCTGAATCAAAAGCATATTGACTAGAGTGTTGTGATGATTTTGATCTTCCCTCCATCCTCTCCACTGTAGAACTCTTGGTGTTGGTTTCCGTATGGCTGTTGCCTCGTTTACAACTTGATATTCTGCAGACTGTCATGAATGGTTTGTTGGGATTATTCAGTCAGGCCCAAGGCAGGGGCGATAGTTTCTATTCTTACATTCCTAGAAGATACCAAGAAGCAAGGGAATGTGGCCTTCCATTATTTTCTTTGCATCAGAACCTCCAAAGGTGGTAGGACAATACTTTTCTAACATGATGAATAAGCAGGCACAAAGAATGGGAAAAGAACAAACAAGAAAGACAAAGAGCATTGAGGATGTTTAGACACCTATGATCTCAAGGCCCTTGCAGCTGAGTTCAAGCTGAATTATTGCAAAGCCACTGTGGGCAGCCAAATGTAGGTCTATCTAAAAAGCTCAAGTAATTCCAGACTTGTATGGAGTAAGGAATTATGCCCCATTTCCAGGGAATTGTCTGTCTACTGATGTTGTTTGGAGATTTTTGTAATCACAGTGGTAGTATATGCTACTTGTTGGATTTAGATGTAAGTGGTATTTCCTCTGACCTTTGCCTTCATCTGCTTAAAAGCTAGTTTGAGTTAATTCTGCGCTCTGCTCTATCTGGTTCATTACAAACCCTCAAATAACATAGCTAGTGCTTTGAAGAATCTTTATTTTTAAAATGTTTTTCTTTGAAAGACCTTAAAATGGTTAAAGTGTATTTTTAAAGTAAACTTTTAATAGATTATTAAAAGCTACAGGTACGTCAGTATTTGAAATCAGGCTTTTTCCCCCCCAAAGTTTATTTTACTTATTTTGAGAGAGAGAGCAAGTAGGGGAGGGGCAGAGAGAGAGGGAGAGAGAGAATCTAAAACGGGCTCCGTGCCGTTGGCACAGAGCCCAACACGGGACTTGGGGCTTGATCTCATGAACTGTGAGATCATAACCTGGGCCCAAACCGAGAGTCGGATGCTTAACTGACTGAGCCACCCAGGTGCCCTAAAATTAGGCTTCTGTTGGGATTTCATTCAATATTTACTAAGCAAACAAGTAAATGACTGGCATTCACATGGATTAATTTTTTTTTTAATTTTTTTTTTTTTTTTTTGAGAGAGAGAGAGGGAGACGCAGAACTTGAAGCAGGCTCCAGGCTCTGCATTTATTAGCGTGCGGTGCTTGAACTCACAAACTGTGAGATCATGACCTGAACTGAAGTTGGATGCTTAACTGACTGAGCCACCCAGGCACCCCTCACATGGCATAATTTGACTGTATACTAAAGAATATAAGTTTTTAAAATGTATTTATCTCCTAACAGTATCACGTTTAGTGAGCTTCGTAAACATGCATAAACAAATCTAGAAAAACTCTGCATAGTTTACCATTAAAGAGGATCTATTTTGGTTAAGTAATTAATCACTAGATTTCACTGGTCTAATACATGAAGAGATTATTTTTAATGGTTACTGAAGCCTGATGGAATTTTCTATCGTTTAAATTCATTATATTGCTAATGAAAAAAGGAGCCTCTTAAATAGGTGAGATTATGAGAACTGAATCTTATAAAAGCAGAGCATTGGAAGGAGAAGAAAAAGTCTATCTCCTCTAGTTTTCATTTTCATAGGATATTCTTTCTAACCGTCCTTCCCCTTTCAGAAATAGATTTCTTAGGGTTTCTGTATATGTTCACTCAAGTGCTTAAAACATTTCCGTTAGAAACAGTGTAAAAAACTAGTTTTGTGAGTGTATTTCAGATATTTTTTATAAATCTGGATTCTGTTTAGTCTGGTCATCATGTATGAGTATTCTTTTTCTGTGCAGAGTATGCTGAGTTTGTTTCCTTTCTCACTCGTCTGCGTTTTGAATCATCTAACCCAGATGTGGAAAATTCATTTCTCCAAAAGCCTCTATTTTTCCTGACCTTGTCTTTTACTTGTTTTTTAATGCTCTCTCAACACTTCCCAATATAGTGTCTTCTGTGAATTCACTTAGCATGTTTCACAGCCTTTCCAGATAGGTATGATATTTTACATCTCCATTTACTAAATGATTCTTAACTCATCAGACACTTCTGTAACCCTCCCTTTCTGTTCACACATGGAAATCATCCACTCTTACTTCATTTAAGTGAGCTTTTTAAACAATTTGACCAAAACAGAAATCAGACATTAGGCTCAGTGTATAAGGATGTGCTCTTTGAATGCCATTGCATTTATTTTATTTTCCAGTAAAATGGGGGGAAAAAGTGATTGTTTACCCGCATTGATTTGGAAGGAGGGAGATAATTGATTTCTTATTTAAAAAAAAATTTTTTTTTAATGTTTGTTTTTGAGAGGTGGGGGGGGGGTGGGGAGGGCCAGAGAGAGAGGGAGACACAGAATCTGAAGCAGGCTCCAGGCTCCGAGCTGTCAGCACAGAGCCTGATACGGGGCTTGAACTCACCAACCGCGAGATCATGACCTGAGGTGAAGTTGGACGCTTAACCACTGAGCCATGCAGGCGCCCCTGATTTCTTATTTTTAAAAAACTGTAGCTTCAACATATTTTACTTGTGTTATCAGTCTTCAGTAATTTTGTGAACTTTTCTGGGCATCTAGTTTTGCTTAGTTTATATTTATTTTTCTTTTTGAATTGTAATTTCTCTGAGGACAAGAATTTTTTTTGTAACTCCTTAGCACTTAGCATAGAACCTTGTTATATTAGTTCAATAAAGATACATAAAAATTAATTTGAATTTCCCTTTTATATTCTCTTCAGACTCAGAAATGCTACCCAGATACTTGATGGGCAGTGGTTAAAGAAACTCTGTATCAAAATCCTAATTTTACCTTAACTCCTCTTCTGTAGGGAAGTCTATCACACAAAGAGAATGCAACATGTTATCTGTGTAAAATGGACTTCTGACAGCAAATATATTATGTGTGGATCTGATGAAATGAACATTCGTCTGTGGAAAGCTAATGCTTCTGAAAAGTTGGGTGTGGTAAGAGATCCCATTTTCTTTCATTGTCGTAAAGCTAGTTTCTAATTTAGTGGGTATGGTTATATTGTAAGGAGAATTTATTTGAAGTACTTAGATCAAACTGGCATAGTTGTGATAAAAATGTTAGCAACAAAACAGACACGGCTGCATTGAGATTTACTTTTTTCATGTTACAGGCACCTCAGAGACCTTTGTTAATTCAAATGTTTGGTAATATTTGAGTCTTCCTGATTCTTTGTTTTTTCCTTGAGATGAGGAGAGAAGGTGTAGAGACTAGAAGGTTAGAACTGAGAATGCCTGTTCTGTTAAAGGAATAGTAATCAGACGCATCAAACGCTTCAAGTCCCTGTTGAGGTCTTTTAATATCAAAGACAGTGAAACGCTAACTTCAAAAAAAAATACAGAAAGCTTCAGACTATAAAAAAAAAGATTGAAAGAAGCAATAACAAATATTATCATTGGCTAGCTGTCTCTGGGTTATGGGGTTATGGTTGGCTTTTGTTTTTTGGCTTTTGTTTTTCTAAATGTTTCATGTTTAATATTAGAAACATTCAGAGTGTTTATATCAGCAACAAATACTGAGTTTAAAAAGGAAAGGTTAAGCGTGAGTTATTTTCTCCTTAGCTCCAATAGGAAAATCACGATATGATAAACGGCTTTTAAAGACAATTTTATTTTAGGTTTAATGATTGGGAAGTATTATACTATGCCTAGTTTTCAATTCATTGTAAGTTCCTTTAAATCATACCATCCTTAACATTGTTAAATGAAGCCTTATTATTATAGAATTGAATGCTTTTTTTTCCTGTGTTCAGAAGTTATTTTCACCTCCCCCCCCCCAAAATGTTGAGGGATTAACTTAGGTGCTTTCTATGTTATTTATGTCTAGAGAAGGTCCAATTCAGTGGTCCACACAGCCCTATTTCCTCAGCACTGATGTTGTCACTTGGTGGCATCTGTCTACATTGTACATACTGCCCAAAAGGAAATTCAGTGTTAGCAGAGATGATATTTCTAACCTGACCTCGTTAAGGGTAGAATTACATTGGCAATTTCGGTTGCATGTCCTAGAAGTTTAATTTTTGTAGGAAAGGGTGCTTCCTAGCTTTGTTATTTGAAGAAAAACAACACGGCATTCATTGAATTATCAAAATACATTTTTCCAGCTTACATCACGAGAAAAAGCAGCCAAAGATTATAACCAGAAATTGAAAGAGAAATTTCAACATCATCCTCATATAAAACGCATTGCTCGTCACCGACATCTACCAAAATCCATCTACAGTCAGATTCAGGAACAGCGCATCATGAAAGAAGCTCGTCGACGAAAGTATGATTTGGGGCATTTGATTCTATTTCAGTACCCTTTTCTAACTTCCCCCTCTCGTCTCACCGAAAATAAACCAAACCCTGCCTTTCGAGGGAATAGTTGATGTTATGCATTAGAGATGTTTTTGAACACTTCCCTGAGCTTTTATTATTTTTTTTCTTTTTCCTGGTAGAAGGAAGAAGCAATGATTATCAGAGAATTTTCATTACCTAGTTTTGAAATTATGTTGAAAGGGCAACCAGTAAAACTGAATTCCATCAAAATAAGAAAGCATTTCTGCTCATACTAGAGACACTTGTAAATCGTGTTTTAAAAAATGATTTCTAATGAAGCTGTAATTAAGAGGTATTACATATTTTCCAAGTTAAAGAATGCAGAGAACTCATAGCATCTATTTCTTAAATAAAAATTTTCTGATATGCTTCATCATAGAATTGTGGATCTAAAGCAGAGCTCCCACCACCAGTTTCCTTGTAGAATTATATAAAGGACACTGTTATATAATAAGAGAAGCAATTAAATAAGTTAACAGAAGTTGATATCTAGGTACTTTTTACCCAGTCTGATTGTGAAAACATTTTTTTTCAACAGGGATTTTTTTAGTGAAAGAAAAGACTGATTTTTCTGAGACAGTTTTTTTTGGTTAAGGTGATTTCTCATAAGCTTGCTTATATATGTATATTTTGTTTATTTCTAGGGAAGTGAATCGTCTCAAACATAGCAAGCCTGGATCTGTATCGATTGTGTCGGAGAAGAAGAAACACATAGTGGCAGTTGTGAAATAACACTTGGTATTCCTACCGATCCTGATACATGATGATTTGTTACACTTTGATTTGCAAATGTAAATAAAAATACTGGCTCTAGAATAATAACGAACAGTTCAGTTACATGTGTAGAGGAAGTAAAAACTGTCCTGAAAGGTGGCCTGGTTGATAAGACTGTCCGACATTTTATTCTTGATCTTCTTTCTTATGTCATTGAAGAATACAGTATTTGCAAACTAACTTATTCCTTTTAGAAAATGCGGATATACTTTCACTTTGACCTATTATTATAGATATACTCTGTGTTTGAATTTACATTCAAGAGCAGACATCTCTTTGGTTACCTTTAATATTACTTTGGATAATTAGTGCAATGATTCTTCCTATGATTATACATAACATGGGGAAGAATTATGTCAGAACTTTTTTCAGTTCAATTAATTTTCTGTGTTTTATTTGTATTTGGCTTTTTGAGACCTTAAAGATGATCAGCTTGAATTTATATAACTTTTTAAATAATAATTACAGTTTATGGTCAAGATAATAAAACATCCTTTATCTCAGCATTATAACTTTGATCCACTTCTGCTAAATGATTTCTCTTCAATCTTACTAAATCATATATAGTTCTTTGTGCCATATGTTGTTTTTTTAAAAATTGTAGTTTAATAAACTCTATTATGAATATATATCACCTCAATTTTAGGAAATTTTAAGTAGAGATTTATTTTAAATACACAAAAATAGGGACACTTGGGTGGCTCATTTGGTTGAGTGTCTGGCGCTTGATTTTGGTCCAGGTCATGATGTCACAGTTGTGAGAGCATGGAGCCTGCTTGGGATTCTTTCTCTGTCCCTCTGCCTCCCCCTCCTCATGCTCGCTCTTTCTCGCTCTCTAAAATAAGAAAAAAATTAAAAAAATAAAAACACAAAAATATACGTTCAGGAATGCATATATATGGGGGGGCCTGGGTAGCTTAGTAGGTTAAGTGTACGACTGTTGGTTTTGGCTCAGGTCCTGATCTCACAGTTGGTGACTTTGAACCCCACATTGGGCTCTGTGCTGACAGCACAGAGCCTGCTGGGGATTCTTTCTCTCTCCCTCTCTCTCTGCCCTTCTCCCGCTCCTGCTCTCTCTGCCTCTCAAAATAAACTTAAAAAAAAAAAAAAAAAAGAATGCATACATTTGTAGTAAAAATGTAAACGCACGGGGATGATAAAGATCAATATCCGAGCGTGGGAGGAGGACACAGGGTGAGATACACAGGGGACTTCAGCCCTTTTACTGAGGTCATCTCTTAAGTTGTGTGCTCATTCTATTTTTTATGCTTTCTTGGGTATCTTGAATATTTTACTATATTTTTCTTAAAGCTGAGAAGAGATCAACTATCTACCTTTTAATCCGTATGATCTGTTGTAGGCCTTAATGACTTGATTTTCAGATGAACCAAGTTATCTTGTGCACCTACACTGCTATTAGTTCAGGTGTTAGTTTCAAAGAAATATGCAAATACTGATCCAAAAACATGAGCCGTGGTTAGTTTGAAGTAGTTCAAGAAGCAGATGCCTAAATGGAATGAGATGTGCAAGAGATTTATGGGCAGGGACTGTCTGTAAAGGATAAAAAGGAGGGAGCAGTACACAGGGAGAGCCTTGTGTCTGGACTGTAGGCTTGACACCTGTGACAGAGGAGGAGGAGGAAAGGAGGCCTGGGTGGGAGGAGCCTCAGGCTGCGGCGTGGTTCTAAGAAAGGTCGTGCCAGGCTGAATGGGTGGTCCTGGAACCAAAGTTGCTTGTCAGAGGAGTCCTGTATTCAAGAATGGGCCAGCACTAGTATCCTCACTGTGCTCAGTCAGTGGCAGGGAGCGGCCGTGGGGAAGCATGACCTTAACAGCAAATGCAGTGGTGGCAGCCATACTTCCTGCAGCCGGCTCTTGAAGGAGCTGTGAGCAGAGCATTTCTATTTTTCGCACCTCTTGTGCCACACAGACCCAGTTCTTACAGGTTTGGGGAGGAACTCCTCTGTGATTTCCATGCACCTCTTTTAGAAGAAGGAGTCTGGTTGAATGGTGAGTAACCCCTGCCTCTGAAGAGCCATGACTGGTATTCATCTTCTCTGTCTTCTGTCATCCGTTTTAAAATGTCCTCATTCACAGCTATATCACCTTGGCAAGTTTTGGTGGCTAATCTAATAGTGTGACGTAAACCTTTATTCCTGAGGAGCCTGAACCTTTGGTACTCGTATCCTTCTCAGACTGGGGTTGCTGCACATATCCATTAACAGCTGCTGTGAATCAAGGGAATACCAGCAGGCACCAAAGGGGTTGCCTGCATTCTGTATATATTTCTTCTATCTCCCCCCAGCTGCCTCTGGTCAAAGTCAATTATTTCTTCCAGCAGGCTGACCACTCTTCTAGCCTGCTGGATGGAAGTCCAAAATACTTTGATGATAGTCATAACTTAAGAGTTCAGTTGGAGTTTTGCTGTGTTCCGTAGCAAGAGTGTGTACCCCTTTGATAAGCAGTTCTTCTAACCCTGCAGAGCCAGAGTTTTAGGAATGGTAAGCACTAGGTCACTAGGAATGATGGAGCTGTTCCTTTTCTCCCTTGGTCCTCAGATACATGTAAAGGTTTGTGATTTGATGGGTTTACTGCATTCAGAAGGTGGTACTACAACTATATTGTATCTGAGCTGGTGCTTACATTATGTCATTAGTAGGCCATTCCATTGATCTATGAGATTGCATTTAAAAAAATTTTTTTTAATGTTTATTTATTTTTGAGAGAGAGCACGGGACAGGGAGGGTCAGAGAGAGAGGGAGACAGAATCCGAAGCAGGCTCCAGGCTGAGCTGTCAGCACAGAGCCCGATGCGGCGCTTGAACTCACAAACTGAGATCATGACCTTAGCCGAAGTCAGACACTCAACTGTCTGAGCCACCCAGGCGCCCCGAGATTGCATATTTCTCTACTGTGTGTGTTACTTGACCAGTGGGGTCCTTTGGTTGGGCCCAGTCTTTCACCTGCTTTGCTTTGAAGTAGATTTCCTGGATGAATACCGTGCGAGTGGGACTCATGCCTGTGAATTAGGCATTCTGTTAATGCTCAGATAGTGGTGCTGACTGACACTTTATGACTGATATCTGGGGATGCCGGCATAGGTGTCTCTGTGAAGATGACTTGGTGGCCCTTCTAGGATCAAAGGGATCTACTGTAGTCTTGTTGACACCCAATGGTTGTTTGTTATCCTCAAGGAATAAATAGTGCCATATCAGCACAATACTGGTCTCTGGCACAGTTTGGACAGTCGGAGACACAATAGCTAGATCAGCTTTGGTGAGTGGGAATTCATCTGTTGAGCTCATTCAGAGCCTCTATCTCTGCCACAAGTCATTCCATCCATATGCCCCTTGTGCCTCTTCCAGGCTGGCTAATACCAACTAACAGAGTTATTTTGTCTACTTGGTGGTTCAGAGCCTCTTCCATTGTGGATTTTTTTGATGGGCATTAATGGGTTATACAAAATATCTACTCTTGACTCCCTCTTGTTCATCCATATATACCTCTACTCCAGACCTCCTTATCAGATCTCCTGGCCCTCTTCCTTCCACACCCTGACCAGTCATTGACCACTGCCCAGGAATCTCACCTAAGGCCACTTCTGCATAAAATGATAACCAGGTACATTGCTTATAGATCTACCCATTGGGAAGGTCTTCCCACTGTTTTTCAAGGCCATCCCTTCATGTGCCTTTAGCGTAGCCATGGTCCATTTGTGCCTTGTGCCCACATAGTGAGCCAAGCCAACCTATCAGTTAACTTGGTCATTATCCATCTCCTTCAGCTGGTTTAACCCCCATGGCTGTCGGTACAAATGGGGGAAATGACCCTGATGCGACTGTGGCGGGTGATGCGGATGGAGGTCTATGTTACCTGCTCACATGGCTTCCTTGTGCCCTGTGGTCCTGCTTGGTCCTCTCAGATGTAGCGTTCTAGTCTTTTGATGGACTGCCTCTGACTTCATATAATTTTATGTTTTGGTGTTCTGACTAAATTCAGCTCCAAAATGGGCAGTTGTGGACAAATGGTGTATTTGGTGTTCATCGTCAAGCATCCTGTGTCTATCAGAGCTCAATAAACGTGCCAGGAGCTACTTCCCAAAAGGCATAATTTTGCACTGTGGATAGCATGGCCTTGCTCTGGAATCCTAAGGTCTTCTGATTCTCCCGCTGGGGCTTACCATAAACTTCACACTACATCTTTTTACACCAGTGATGCTTCCGACCCTGTACTTCAGGGCTGCCTGTACCATAGCCCAGACCTGTAGCCTTCTGTATTACCCAGCAGATGAGCCAAAGCAGTAAGTATTCCTAGGTGTGAAATGTGTTGCCTGCAGAACTCAGATGTATCTACTAGGCACAGTGCTTCCTTTCAATGCAGCAGTTACATTTTGGAAGAGAAACTGTGGCATGCCCCTGATCACTGGACCCCTAAAAGGTCACTAACGTGGCAGGTGCTGAACCTTGATAGGATTAATTTCTCGCCCTTCTGACCACATGTATCTTAACAACACTTCTAGCATGTCAGCCATCTCCTGCTTGTCCTGTCCAGTCAGCAGGAAGTCATCAATGCAATGTATAAATGCTCTGTGGGATGTCCAGTCAGCCTCGATCTTGTTGGACCATGAGAGAGCACAGGACAGTTAAAAACCCTAGGACAAAATTAAGTGAATATTGCTCATTCCATGTGAGTGTGAACTTTCTGATCTTTTTTTCTGACTGGAATAGAAAACACATTTGCCAAATCGACAGCTGCATACCGTGTACCTGAGGCCTACCAACAAATTCCAATTGGGATCAGCACTATAATTTTTGACTGATTGCAGTGGTGCACATTGCAGTGTTCCCCACAACTCATCTGGTTTGTGCAGAGGTCAGACTGGCAAATTAAATGGAGATATGAAGAGACCATACCTGCTCCTTGCCTGTCCACCCACCCCCAGTGTAATAAATACTGCTTTCGGTATACTGTCTTGGTTGGGGGGATGAGGTGGCATTTAAGGCTCTTTTTACTTGTTTTTCTTTTCACAGCTCTTACCCTATGGTCAAGGACCCAATAAGGTAGTTATTCCAACTACAGGTATATCATTTTTTTAACGTTTTTTTGAGATAGGCAGAGATAGTGCAAGTTGGGGAGGGGCAGGAAGAGAAGGAGAGAGAGAATCCCAAGCAGGCTCCATGCTGTCAGTGCAGAGCCGGACACAGGGCTCAAACTCACGAACTGCAAGACTATGACCTGAGCCAAAGTCAGATACTTAACTGACTGAGCCACACAGTTGCCACCCCCCCAACTATATCATTTCTAATTATACACTGGTGAACTGAGGAAATGACAACTGGATAAGTCCGTGGACTCAGTAGACCTACTATAAGTTAGACTTTTCCATTTATAGGATTCCCCAGAACTTGTCATTCTAACAGGGTCATGATGACCCTCAGGTCTGAGAATAAAATGTTAGACCCTGGGTCCAATAATCCTTGCAATATCGTGATATTCCCCTTTCTCCAGTGCACAGTTACAATAAGTAAATGACCGTAGGTCCTTTTGAGAAACCATTATAGCATATACTTGTGGTTTTGCAAGGTCCCTCCCCTTAGGGACCCAGCTACCTCTTCGGATCAGCGGTTCCAGCTCGAGTCTGGTAACTGAGCAAGAGATTGGACTTTTTCTGTGTGATGACACTCAGTCTCCTCCATTCTTGCCTTCTTCTGGCTGTAGATGTCAAAGAGTACCATTAATGAATATCCATCTGTTTGCCTCAAGGACACCATACTTTAATGATTTCCCAACCTCCCTGCAGATTAAGGCTATTTGGCTGCCCCTCTACCCTTGCTGGTCATTACTGCCTCCTAGCTTTTAATGGTTAAGCACCACCACTTGACCTCTCTTACTGGTGTGTTTGGGGGGCAAGGACATGATCGTGATGGATTTTAATGAGCTCACTGCCCTGATGACTCTTCCTACCATCAGCTCTGGGCTGCAGAGGAGAACCAGCACTGAACTATTTGGTGATGTTAGTGTTCCTCTCACCAGCACATTCCTGGGGACTTTGTGTGTCCACACCTGGTGTGTCTTTTAGGCTTTCCCATGAACATAATCCGGTCGTCTCTGGCCTTACATAATATATCCATCCATCATGCCAACTTCCCTCAGCTCTTTATTTCTTCCTCCACAGGCTACCAGGGCAACACAGTGTTTCCACTTGGCTCACCATTGGCCAGCACTTTCTCCAGGCTTCTAGGAGCCATCCTAACAGTGAGTGTCCCCCTTTCCCTAGGGTCCTTGCCAAGGTGCTAAATCCCATGGCAAAAGGAATGATTCATCCTCTTTCAGTATTAAACTCCTGCCCCCTTGAAATTCAATCCCAGCAGTACTCCCTTGGCTCCCACCAGTAGACGCTAGTTCTTGCGGCTCCTTTGGTGTGTAATCTGTTTCTTTTCTTGTCAGGCTCAACATATCCCTAACCAAGAAGTGCTGGAATTTAACTCCAGTTATTGGCCTAGCAGTCCAGAGTGTAGACAGGGAGTGCTCCGTACTGTTGCCTTGCGGGGAAGATGCCTCTGTGGTATCATCCCATACAGGAGAAGTGCTAGCTCTTACAGGGAAGGGCTGGACCACCTCTCCAAGCTCTAGGGGTTCAGGGAGGTTTGCATTGCCCAAATCATATGAATATCCTTGGAGTTCTCCCACCTCATGTTTCAGTGTTCTGTGTTTTCCCTACCAGAGCCCTTTCTTTAGCAAAACAGACCTGCATTGGCTGAGGATTTAAATGTCTCAGGAACTCTGCAACTCCCACTGTCAAGTCCTATGTCTGCTCCCCAGCTTTGTCCACACCTTCACTGCAGGAGGTAAGGGCTGCTTTGTAAACTAGCAGAGTCCAGACTCTGGTTCTCACATTTAGCCTTTAACTAATGGCCCTCAGTTTCTCATTATTCTTTGGCCGGGCACCAGTACCACTTTAATAAGTAGCAACTCTGTTGTCCTTGGAGATATTGTGCCCTCGTCACTTTCAAATGCTTGAATTATCAGGGTGCCTGGGTGGCTCAGTCGGTTGAGTGTCCGGCTCTTAATTTTGGCTCAGGTCATGATGTCACGGTTCGAGGGATCGAGCCCCAAGTTGGGCTCTGTTCTGTCAGCTGTCAGCTCAGAGCCTACTTGGGATTCTCTCTCTGTCTGCCCCTCCCCTGTTCATTCTCTCTCTCTCTCTCTCTCCCCCCCCCCCCCCCACCAAAATAAATAAATAAACTTAAACAAAAATGCTGGTATCGTCATACCTGCAAGGGTAGTTCTTCCCATCTGGACTTTTTCCTAGGTCTTCACACTGAAATCTTCAGCAGTTGGGCCACTCAGTTGGGCCATTTTATCAGCCAGGCAGTGAGTGAGCCTGTCTCCAAACTCCATCTGACCTCTTATTTTCTAGCACCCCTCCTACTACCAGGTTCCGGTCAGGTTCTCTGACAAACAGATGCCAAGACAGGGTTAGACAAGCCAAAGATTTATCGGAAGGAAGTATCTGTGAAGGTTAGAAGGCAGGAGAAGAAGTACACAGGGAGAACCTTCTGTCTTGGACTCTACGCTTGACACCTGTGACAGGAGAGCCCCCCCCCCCCCCGCCCCCAGGGGCAGTGCAGTTCTAAGAAAGCTTTAGCGGAGCCACGGGGGAGTCCTTGAGCCAAAGTTGCCTATTAAAGCATTCCTTAATCCCTCGGGAATGGGCCAGGACAAAGACCCGCTATGTGCTCAGTCTTGGCTGGGAACAGCTGAGGAAAGCCTAGCCTTGAGGTGGATCTGGGGCTGCAGCTGGCTTCTTGGTCAACCACGTTCCCCACTGCTAGTCCTCTTGAAGGAGACCTGAGTGGCCCAGTTCCGTGGCTGCCCCAGCTACCGGCTCTCATACCCATTGTCATTCTTATTTAGTATCTGTTGATATTTCTGCAGAGGAAGTCTCAGATCATTTAATAAGTACACAGTAATTTTTTACTTACCTTGAACTTAATGTGAGTGAAAGTGCAATTCGTTGCAAAGTGCTATTTAAATATTGGTCTTAAGTGATATGAACTGTCACGGAATTGGAAGTGACCATGGCAGAGAAAGAAGCCAAGCTCAACATTTAGCACTTGACGCATAGTGGGTGCTCATTAAATGTTTGTTGACATGAAATAAGACCCAGACTTGGGTTCTTGGTAGAATGTTTGCTGATGATTTTAGTTACATATTTTCATGACTTAACACTTTTCTCCTAATTCCTTTGTCCTCCATATGCCTGAGAATGCAGAATGTCTCTATTTACAAGTGCCTCTTTAAAACATATTTTGTCCTGAAATATTAAAAGGTGTATTGTTCATGTGCATGAATAAAAACATGTAACTCAATTTTTGATGGTGTTGACATCAAAAAATTTATTTGATAAAATAAAAAATTGATTAAATTCATGCCATGGAACTTTATGACATAACTGCTTAAGTTCACCTTTATGAAAATATGCAAGCTATTTTGTCATTCATACCACACCTCAGTTTGAATCAGTTAATTGAAATAATTGATTCAAAAAATGAATTTATGTGCATACACAAAAATACAGTCAAATATTTAAAGTTAGGGCAAATAGATAATATAAAATCCCTTTCTGATTTTATTGTTTCATTGAAAAGTAATCAGTATAACCAAGCAGGTCCCAACCATGATTCTTAAGGCATGGGGAAAGGGGACCGTGGGTGGCCCAATCAGTTAAGGGTTCAACTCTTAGTTTCTGCTCAGTTCATGATCTTGCAGTTTGTGAGTTTGAGCCCTAGATCTTGGGATTCTGTCTCTCCCCCTCTCTCTGCCCCTCCCCTGCTCACACCCGCTCACTCTCTCTCAAAATAAATAAATAAACTTAAAAAAAAAAGTTTCAAAAAAAAAGAATGGGGATGAGAGCACATATATCAAATCATGCTATTAAGAAACAAAGCCTCAGTTTTTCCTTTTGCTTGATTTCTTTTTAACTGTGATATGTTTCTTCTTCAATTTTGTAAAACACAAAAAGAACACAGATTTTTCTACTTATTGAAGGGGATAGACAAGAGTGTTCAATGGTGAAAAAGATACGATTTCATGGTTCTGGCCTATCCACAAACCATCTGACCACTTTTGAAAGTTTAGAAATTCAGGGGCGCCTGGGTGGCTCAGTCGGTTAAGCATCTGACTTCGGCTCAGGTCATGATCTCATGGTCCATGAGTTCGAGCCCCACGTCAGGCTCTGTGCTGACAGCTCAGAGCCTGGAGCCCATTTCGGATTCTGTGTCTCCCTCTCTCTCTGCCCCTCCCCTGTTCATGCTCTGTCTCTCTCTGTCTCAAAAATAAATAAACGTTAAAAAAAATTTTTTTTTAAAAAAAGAAAGTTTAGATATTCACCCTTATCTTTTTCCATTTTTACTTGGAGGGAATACAGAGGGGAGTGATGGAAGATGAAAGGTCACAGAGCTCATTATCACTTATGGCCACTGAGTTACCAACTCAGATAAAGATGTTGATGAAATGAATGTATAGGTTAAAACTTTTTTTGACATATAATTGACATGTAACAGTTTCAGTTGTACAACATATGGTTCAATATTTGTGTATACTATGAAATGATCGTCATACATAATTACAGTCTTTTTCTTGTAATGAGAAGTTTTAAGATCTAGTCTTTTAGCAGCTTTAAAACACACAGCACAGTATTATTAACTATAGTAACCATGTTGTACATTACATCCACAGGACTTACTACTTTATAACTGGAAGTTTCTACCTTTTGACCTCCTTCACCCATATCGCTTACCTGCCACTCCCCCAACCCTGCCTTTGGCAACCAACAATCTGTTGTCTGTGTCTATGAGTTTAGTTTTTTGTTTGTTTTTGTTTTATTTTTTTATTATTTTTTAAATATTTATTTTTGAGAGAGAGAGAGAGAGAGAGAGAGTGTGTGAACAGGGAAGGGGCAGAGACAGAATCCAAAGCAGGCTCCAGGCTCTGATCTGTCAGCACAGAGCCCGACATGGGGCTTGAACCCACAAACTGTGAGATCATGACCTGAACCAAAGTCGGGTGCTTAACTGACTGAGCTACCCAGGCACCCCTGTTTTTGTTTTATTTTAGATTCTACATACAAGTGAGATCATATAATATTTGTCTTTTTCTGTCTGACTTATTTCACTTAGTATAATTCCCTATAGTATAAGCCCTGATCTTTGGGTTTTGTTTTTTTAATGTTTATTTATTTTGAGAGAGAGAAAGAGAGCATGCACATGAGTGGAGGAAGAGCAGAGAGAGAGAGAATCCCAAGCAGTCTTCGGGCTGCATAGCCCAATGGTAGGCTGGAGCCCAGGAACCCTGAGATTATGACCTGAGCTGAAGTCGAGTCAGATGCTTAACTGACTGAGCCACCCAGGTGCCCCAAAACCCTGACCTTTGGCTTTACTTTTTGTAATGCAAGTGCCAGCTTTGATTGCTGGGGCATCTACTTCAAAGGTGGCCATCTTGAATAAAGCCCTTGCCCACCGTAGGACTTGATAAAGAGGTCATAACGCCCCTCCCCTATCAGTCGTCTTTATTTTAGAGATCTTGGTTGATTTTGAGAATTGACTACTTGGGCCACTTGTTTTTTTGTCTTTCCACACTTTAAATTTCCTCTCTTCTGCTTTAAATTCACCAATAAAGAGTGAGCCTGAACCCTAGGCCTTCATCCTCGACCCTATTAAAAAGCAGAACCCTAGGCCCATACATGCCTTCTCTCTTTTTCTCTGTAAAATTTCTCTGTGTAGCCACAGATGGTCCTATAAGTAATTAACCTTGTTTCTTTCAAAGTTTCCTTATGGTTATTGCTGAGGGCATCTTGCAATCATAATAAGAACCACACGGGCTGGCTTAGGTACAACATTGGTTATTGATAAGCTGAGATTGTCACACATGTCCTCAAAGCGCATCCATTTTGTCACAGATGGCAAGATTTCCTTCATTGTGTGTGTATGTGGGGTTTTTTTTAATCCTTTTATCTGTTGACAGACAGTAAAGTTGCCTTCATGTCTTGGCTATTGTGAATAATGCTGCAGTGAGCAAGAGAGTGCAGATATCTCTTTGAGATCCTGATTTTAATGCTTTTAAATACATATCCAGAAGTGGGATTGCCGGATCATATGGTAGTTCTGTTTTTAATCTTTTAAGGAATCTCCATACAGTTTTCCATAATGGCCTTGCCAATTTAAATACCCACCAAAGGTGTACAAGGGTTCCCTTTACTCCACATCCTTGCCAGCACTTGTTTTCTTTCTGGTTTTGTTGTTGTTGTTGTTGTTGTTTGTTTGTTTTTTTAAGTAATAGCCTTTCTTGGGGTGCCTTGGTGGCTCAGTTGGTTAAGTGTTCAACTCTTGATTTTGGCTTAGGTCATAATCTCATGGTTCTTGAGACTGAGCCTCACGTCAGGCTCTGCACTGACAGTGTAGAGCCTGCTTGGGATTCTCTTTCTCCTTCTTTCTGCCCTTCCCCCACTTATACTCTCTGACTTTGTCTCTCAAAATAAATAAATAAACATTAAAAAATAGTAATAATAATAGCCATGCTAAAAGGTGTGTAGTGATATCTCATTGAGTTTTTAAAAAAAAAATTTTTAACGTTTATTTATTATTGAGAAACAGAGAGAGACAGAGCATGAGCATGGGAGGGACAGAGAGAAGGGGAGACAGAATGTGAAGCAGGTTCCAGGCTCTGAGCCATCAGCACAGAGCCCGACGTGGAGCCTGAACTCACAAACTGCAAGACCATGACCTGAGCCAAAGTCGGACGCTCAACCAACTGAGCCACCCAGGTGCCCCTCATTGTGGTTTTTATTTGCATTTCTCTAATGATTAGTGATTTGAGTGCCTGTTCACACACCTGTTGGCCATCTTTGTCTTCTTTGGAAAAATGTGTATTCAGATCCTCTGCCCATTTTTTAATTGGAATGTTTGTTTTTTGGCTATTGAGTTGCATGGGTTCTTTATATATTTTGGATATTAACCCCTTATCAGATATATGATTTGCTAATATTTTCTCCCATTTGGTAGGTTGCTTTTTTGTTTTGTTGATGGTTGCCTGTGCAGTGTAGTCCTTTGGTGTAGTCCCACTTGTTTGTTTTTGCTTTTGGTGTCAGATCCAAAAAGTCATTACCAAGACCAATGTCAATGAGCTTACTGCCTGTTTTTCTTCCAGGAGTTTTATGGTTTCAGGTCTTACATTCAAGTCTTTAATCCATTTTTAGTTAATCATTGGGTATGATTTAAGATAGTGGTTTATTTTCAGTTTTTTGCATGTGTGTGTCCAGTTTTCCTAACACCATTTATTGAAGAGACGGTTCTTTCTCTGTTGTATTTTCTGGGTTCTTTTGTCATCACTACTTGACTCCATAAGTGTGGGTTATTTCTGAGTTCTCTCTTCTGTTTCATTCATCCATGTGTCTGCTTTTATGCCAATGCCACACTGTTTTAATTACTATAGCTCTGTAATATAGTTGAAAATCAGGAAACATGATGCCTCTGGCTTTGTCCTTCTTTCTAAAGATTACTTTGGCTATTTAGAGTTTTTTCTGATTCCATACAAATTTGAGCATTATTTGTTCTAGTTTTGTGAAAAATGCCTTTGGAGGTTGATGGAGATTGCAATGAATCTATAGATTGCTCTGAGCAGTATGGACATTTTAACAATATTTGTACTTCCAATCCATGGGCATAGCGTATCTTTCCATTCATTTGTGTCATCTTCAGTTTCTTTCATCAATGTTTTATAGCTTTCAATGTACAGGTCTTTCACCTCCATGGTTAAACTTATTCCTAGGTACTTTATTCTTTTTGATTTAATTGTAAATGAGATTGTTTTCTTAATTTCTCTTTCTGAAAGTTCATTATTAGTATATGGAAACATAACAGATTTTTTAATGTTGATTTTGAATTTTTTTTTTTTTTCAACGTTTATTTATTTTTGGGACAGAGAGAGACAGAGCATGAATGGGGGAGGGGCAGAGAGAGAAGGAGACACAGAATCGGAAACAGGCTCCAGGCTCCGAGCCATCAGCCCAGAGCCTGACGCGGGGCTCGAACTCACAGACCGCGAGATCGTGACCTGGCTGAAGTCGGACGCTTAACCGACTGCGCCAACCAGGCGCCCCATTGTTGATTTTGTATCCTGCAGCTTTACTGAATCTATTTTAATAGTTTTTTGGTGGAGTTTTTAGTAATATCATGTCATCTAGGCTTTTTAAAAAAATAGTATTTAAAAAAAAACCAAACACCTGGCACATATTGCAAATATTCAGGGACGGGAACCACTTCTCAAATGAATCTTAATGCTCTAGAATTGAAGTTTAAGAGTTTAATTAAAAACCTTTTTTTTTTTTTTCTTAAAAATGTTTAAGAAGAGTCTGGATTCTGAGCTCCCAGTTACCTCAGAGCAGGGCTTTTTTACTTTTAGCCCTGTGGTCTCAACTGGGGCCAGTTTTGTCCCTTTGGGGGCATTTGACAATGTCTGGAGGCTTTTTTTAAAAATTATTATACCCAGTGGGGAAAAGGTTGTTACTGGCATCTAGTGGGTAGAAGCCAGGGAGGGCTGCTGCTAAATGTCCTACAGTGCAGAGGGCAGCACCCCCACCATGAAGAATGATCTGCTACAAAATGTTAATAGTGCCATTGTTGGGAAATCTTGCTTTGGTCAAATTTAGCCAAGCTGATACAGAAATAATAACAGGAATCCTCCTTTTTTTAAAACCAAAATGCAAAACTGTAAATTTTAAGCAGTTTATACTTCATTAAGAAAAGAAAGAAAACAGGTTAGGAAAACTGTTTCATTATCTAGCAACGTCTTACACTTATAGGCAATAAGAACGAGGCTAACAGGAAAGGACATCCGTCCCTTGCAGCCGCCTCTGAGTAATCAGTTCCAGTCACTGAGGCCAGCATTCGCTGATTTACAAAGTTGAGTAGAATGGAAGTTTACTTCTGTTTTTCTTTCTCTTCCATCATTTGACTGATCTTTATCTCGCTGTTTTTCCTGCTCATGTTTTGGCTGATCTGAAGTCTGATTTGCACCTTAGCCCAGGGAACATCAATGTATATACCATGTAAAAAATGAAACAGCCAGATTATGGTGTTTGCCTGGCATCTTGTCAGGGCATTGGGTACTACTGACTTGAGAGGAAGTAACACCTGCTGAGTCACTGGTACTACTGTGGTTTCCATAGTGATGTCTCAGTGAATTGCAGTCAACAGAACCTGACTGGATAAAGACATGAGCGATTAACTTGTAATTCAAGCTTTTTATTAATCTGGACATGGGAACATGATTTTGATCACTTTGAAATGTAACTTTTTCAGTCAAAATTTTTTCAAATAAAATGCAAAGATATGTTTTAAGAAATGAGGTTGTTAGGGTAAACCCTGAGGAATGAAATATGGATGGAGGTGATGTGAATGAGTTGGTTAAGGAGTTAGAGCAATGCTAGTGAATACAAAAGATTGATAGTAACCTTCAGGAAAGAAAAGTTGCATCAAATGCCTTGTAATTAAGTCTTGCCATTTGGTCACTGCTACAGCCCTTACCTTTGATGGAACCAGGGAAAGCAGATTGTTATTCAACCTATTTTTTTTTTATAATCCCCATTCATCATCTTATTTTAAAAAAAGAGGAAGGGGGTGCCCGGCTGGGTCAGTTGGTATAGCATGAGACTCTTAATCTCAGGGTTGTGAGTTCGAGCCCCATGTTGGGTGTAGAGATTACTTTATTTTTTTTAATTTTTTTTAACATTTATTCATTTTTGAAAGGCAGAGAGAGACAGAGCACGAATGGGGGAGAGGCAGAGAGAGAGGGAGACACAGAAACAGAAGCAGGCTCCAGGCTCCCAGCTATCAGCACAGAGCCTGACGCGGGGCTTGAACTCACGGACCGCAAGGTCATGACCTGAGCCGATGTCAGCTGTTCAACCGACTGAGCCACCCAGGCGCCCCTAGAGATTACTTTATTTATTTATTTTTTTTTTTAATTTTTTTCAACGTTTTTTATTTATTTTTGGGACAGAGAGAGACAGAGCATGAACGGGGGAGGGGCAGAGAGAGAGGGAGACACAGAATCGGAAACAGGCTCCAGGCTCTGAGCCATCAGCCCAGAGCCCGACGCGGGGCTCAAACCCACGGACCGTGAGATCGTGACCTGGCTGAAGTCGGACGCTTAACCGACTGCGCCACCCAGGCGCCCCTAGAGATTACTTTAAAATAAAAATCTTAAAAAAGAAAAAAGGAGAATACACCTGAAACTAATATAACACTGTATGTTAACTATAGTAGAATTAAAATAAAAATAATTTTTTTAAAGTAAAAAGAAGGGAAAGATCAAGTGATTTCCCCCTACCTTCTACCCATTTAGTGATGTGGACATAGAACAGTCTTTCTGTCCTGTCTTCCTTCTTTCCTTCCTACCTCCCTTCCTTCCTTTGTCCCTCCGTCCTTTGTTTTCTTCTTTCATTCCTTCCTTCTCCATCTCCTCCACTTTCATTATCTTTTATATTTTTACAATTCCCGAATAGATTAGGGAGGTTTTTTATTTATTTATTTTTTATTTTATTTATTTATTTATTTATTTATTTATTTATTTATTTATTTTTAATTTTTTTTTTTCAACGTTTATTTATTTTTGGGACAGAGAGAGACAGAGCATGAACGGGGGAGGGGCAGAGAGAGAGGGAGACACAGAATCGGAAACAGGCTCCAGGCTCTGAGCCATCAGCCCAGAGCCCCACGCCGGGCTCGAACTCCCGGACCGCGAGATCGTGACCTGGCCGAAGTCGGACGCTTAACCGACTGCGCCACCCAGGCACCCCTAGGGAGGTTTTTTTTAAAAGTTGGTATGACATCTCAATACTAGAGAGACTTAAGGACTGTGTCATAGGAAAAAAGGAAATCAGGTACCTGAAGTCTTCAGAGGACATTCATGGTTAGCTTGGATGTTTGAGCAGTGAATCCAAAATTAGTTGCAACCCAGTGAACATTGGTGATTTATACAGGGCCTTAAGGCCCCAGAATAGAAGGAACTAAATAAGCATTTGATTATTTGGTGAAAGAAGTTAAAAAAAAATTTTTTTTTAATGTTTATTTAATTTTGACAGAGACAGAGTGCGAATGGGGGAGAGGCAGAGAGAGGGGGAGACATAGAATCTGAAGCAGGCTCTAGGCTCTGAGCTGCCAACACAGAGCCTGGTGTGGGGCTTGAACCCTCAAACAGTGAGATCATGACCTGAGCCAAAGTCCAACACTTAACGGACTGAACCACCCAGGTGCCCCATAGTGAAGGAAGTTTTAAAACAATGGATCAGTGTTTTCCAGGTGTTTAGTATTATGACACATAATAGTGCCAACGGTGCATACATTTTATTATTTATTTATTTATTTATTTTAATGTTTATTTATTTTTGAGAGAGAGAGAGAGAGAAACAGAGTGCGAACAGGGGAGGCACAGAGAGAGAGGGAGACACAGAATCGGAAGCAGGCTCCAGGCTCTGAGCTGTCAGCACAGAGCCCGACACGGAACTCAAATTCATAAACCGCAAGATCATGACCTGAGCTGAAGTCAATGCTTAGCTGACTGAGCCACCCAGGTGCCCCAATGGGGCATACATTTTAAAGTAAACATTGTTTGTTTTGATCCCTTTCTTCAAAGTTATTACATAGCTAGGGTTAAGTCAGGTACAAGAACCCTTTCACTGATTGAATGGATGAGTGAATGAATGAATGATTTATTGAATGAACTTTTTTTCATTTACTTGACATTTGAGTCCCAGCTATGGGTGTGTGTCTTAAGTCAGCTGTATGCCTGGTTTCTTCACAGGCAGTGAAGGTAATGTCCAAAAATGAACTCATTATTTTGCTCCAACTCCCAGATTTCATCTCCTGTACATTACCTATTTCTGAACGGCACATCACCCACAAAGATACCCAGACAGAAACCTGGGTATAAGGAAGCAAATTTTATTATTAATAATAGTAATAATAACAATGGCTGCTCATGTTTATTGAACACTCATAATACTGCAAATGCTTTACATGTGCTTAATTTAAGCTGATTTAATTCTCTTAAGAACCCCAAAGGTTCTATTATAATAGAACCTTTATAGGCCCTATTATAATCCATATTTAGTCTCTGTACTCTGCACTCAATCTGTAAAAGCTTCTGCAAGGATCTCAGTCTCCAAGGAGTTAGACATGAAAGCAAGTAATCGCAATCCATTGTGATGCCTTAGCAGGACACCATAGCAGCAGCCATGCGGAAAACCCTATCTTCCTGCTGGGAAAGAAAGAAGCCCTCCGGAGGTGAATGATGTTTATCAAATGCCAGCTAGTTCTGCTATATTGCATGGGTGAGCAGAAATATAGCAGGGCTGTTTTCAAAATAAATCTGTGATCCCTCATTCAGATAGGTCACTATTAATGAAAGAAACTGTTGCAGGAATGCTATATTATCAGAACTTGATTACCCTAGGACAAATAATACATCAAGTTTGGGCTTCTATTCTCCAGAGAGATAAAAGAATTATAGAAGTCTTATTAGGTACTAAGGATGAATGGTTCAGAAAGAACAAAAAACATTTTTAGGAGTCTAGGGCACAGGACAGAAAGAGTGACTGTTAGGAAAGATGAAAGTTGGTGGGGTGCCTGAGTGGCTCAGTCAGTTGAGCATCTGACTCTTGATTTCGGCTCAGGTCATGATCTCACAGTTCGTGGGTTTGAGCCCTGCATTGGGCTCTGTGCTGATAGCTCGGAGCCTGGAGCCTGCTTCGGAGTCGATGGCTGACTTCCTCTTTCTTTCCTCTCTCACTTGTGCTCTATCTCTCTCTGTCTCTGTCAAAAGTAAATGTTAAAAAAAGTTATTAAAAGAAAAGATTCTCTCTCTCTCTCTCTCCCTCTGCCCCTCTTCCCCACTTGTGTGCTCTCTTTCTCTCAAAACAAAAACAAAAACAAAAGAAAAAAGATGAAGGTTGGTGTGAGAATTGGAGGCACTGAGGCAGAGCAGGGTGTGCTAGAGATCTGGGTGGACAGGCCCATGACAAGATCAGCCACCAGCAACAAAATAAGCTGCCAGCAAGTGCACATGCATGTGCCTATGTAAGCGCGAAGGAGCAGAAGAAAAGATGACACCAGCAAAAAGGGAAGACATCTCCTCTGATCTTTACTCCCAAGTTCACCCAACCAAAGGAGGAAATTATATATATATTTTTAGGGCCAGCTTTAAAGATAGTCCTGAATGATTTTGTGATTCCCTCTCTCCTGCCCCCACTAAATAAAATCGCTCTTTACTGCAACTAAACACAAAGATCAATATGTAATGATTGGTTGGGTTAATACATTGATTTAAACACAGTATAGCTTTGTTGTAGATTGGGGATCATTTTGTTGCAAGGAACATTTTCCTCAGGGCAGTTAAAGAAATATATGGGGAAGAGTCTCAGAAACCCAGGGACAAGAACCCCAGTACCTCTGAGCCAGATATTCAGGGCTCTGGAGCTGGGCATTGGAAGATCACAAGGAAATGAGACTCCTTCTGCATCTGCTCTGTGGGTTCTCTACCCACTGGCTTCTTTTCCTTGCTCATAATTTCTATTCTTCTATAACATCAGCTCTTTCTGTCCCCAAACAACTGCCCCAGCCTGACTGGACGTGACTTTTCAGTTCCAGTGCTCTCTCATTTGGCTACTTACCTCTGTGTCTTTCAATTTCCACTTCCCAGAGAGAAAAACCCCTTCTTATTTGGGATCAGCTGTTTGAGGGCGGAGTCCTTTGTGTCAGAGGCACTTGGAGGCCCAGGTTAACAGGTCTGCTCTTGACTACTTGTATAGCGTGAGCTAGAGGTGGGAGTTTTCAAAATGAGCTGTGGGTACTAAGCCACTAATTGTTCAGTACATTTCAATTAATCATCAAAATAAATAGCAGTATTCTCTCAGCATTTTGATATGGGCAAGGAAGTGAAGAAAACAGGGACTCGGGAATCTGAAGTAGGGGATAGGTCGCTCTGAGTTGATAAAACGCACAGAAAGAGGAGGCTGATTTCAACCTTAACTCACTTTGACTCCTCTGTTTTCCTAGCTGCTCAACAGCAGGTCTCCTGATGATCACCCCAAATACCCTCCCAGGCTCAGTCTTGCCTCTGTTCTCCTGAAGTGGGAAGTATAAAGGGGGCTTGGAACTTCATTAGGATCCCTAGACCCTCAGTGTTTCCTTGGATCTGGATGTAGATCTTAATTGTCATCCTTTCTCCATGTGTCTCCACCCTGAGTCCTCTGTGGTGAGTAGTGCCATGGAACCCTAACTATCTCCTACCAAATTGGCTTCCCCATGCTGGATCCTGCTAGCCCCTGCCCTGCTTACTGAGTGAGATAATGGAATTTGGTAAGTTCTTTGGCTTCTAAACTTCCACACTCAGAAACAAAGCTTCCCTCCATGCCCTGACTAGCCAGTGATGAGCCCCGGAATTCTGCCAGGCTCACGAAACCACAGCCATGACCAGCAACTGCCGCCCCCATTTTGCAGAGCCTGAGCTTCTGTCTTGCTGCTGAGATCCCAGCATGCCTTGCACCCGAGAAGAGCACAAACTTTGCAGACTTTGTAATTACCTCAAAGGGAATTTTATCACCTTAGCAGGGATAAAATAGAGGCTATGTACAGAGGTGTTGTTGTCCTGCTAACACGTTCAGGAAGCCTTGCTTCGCATGCTTTATGAAGCTTTTTATTGGCTTTAACACCTTGAACTTCCTCATGAAGAAACTTATTTCCCCAAAGCTTCCTTAATCAAAACATCACAACATTAGATTTGTGAGAAAATTCCCTTAACCAATTAGAATTGGTAGGGAATATAAACCCAAATATTGAGTTTGGTATGATGGTAATACATGCTCCACAAAGCTGTTGTTCTCAATATTTGTAATTTAATTTAAAAATTCATTTGGACTTACATGTGTTATCACAGTACATAGAATCCCAAATATAAAAATTTCAAGATCAAATATAACAAGTAACTAGAACAAATGTATTTGGGTCCAGGTGCAATGCAATAAGGAAATAGGTCAGAAAATTAAATTATAAAAAGCAATCTTGTTAATTAGATTCTTTCCAGGTGAAATGTGAACCTTTGAATAGCATTATCCTTTCCGATTTATAATTAATGAACTCAATCTTTATTGTAACAAAATTTCCTATTCATCCATCGGGGATTTTCAAATCACTATCATTCATTTTATGAGGAAAAAATGTGAACTATTTCCTAGAGGAAATACATATTTTAAAATAATTTTTACTAATCATGTTTTGCTTAAATTGGAGTAAATAAGGTGGAAGAAATTAGTTACTCCAAATCTATATTACATAATAACCAATCATGCCTATAATGTGTGACTATATGCCAAACACTTACCTGTTTAGACTCAGTCATTTCATATGGAAAATGGGTCTATTAAAGTTGTCATATGCACACCTCCACAGGGCTGAGGGTTTCTAATGAGACAAGGACACACCCGAGCCAAAGAGCAAGATGCTTGCTTAAAGATCTAAAAATCAAAGTCAAGGATGGACGTAGATGGAGTCTGTAATTTGAATCTGCCATTGGAGGTTACCCTTGAGCAGAGTTTCTTTGCTGCCCTTACAAACATGTCTGAAATTCTTGGCTGAAATTCTACCCCTTCATTAAAGTAACACTTTAGTAAATTATCATAAGCAGTATGCAATGGACATTTGTCCTTTTTGTGGTTGCCCAGTATCTACTTTGATGGAATCTGCACTGTGTGATTCTTGGAAGTGATGGAGCCAGACGCTCCCTCTCCCTATTCCCTTACGGGCAAAGCCAATTAGATGCTTCTGCCCAGTGCTTTGAATCTGGGGTAAGTGAAACCATTATGTAGGCACAGTTCTGAACTGACACATGGAGGTGCATCCAGCAGCAATGGAAAGCAGCAGTGGCAGTTGTATCCATCAATACATCCCAAACAGACCATTCCTGCAGTGGGACTTTGGCCTGTTTCCAGTTCCCTAACCTTCCTGGCTACTATCGAATTTCTGGCCTTGGACTCCAGCCTTCATATCCAATCTGTGATCTATCCTATACCTTTCCAACAAATTATGTTTCTGCTGAAGCTAGCAATAGTCAGTTTCTGTCTGTTTTCAAGAACAAGTATATAGCTCTTGGCCAACTAATTCATTAGGAAATTACCTTTTGGTAGTTGTATGAGAAAAGAGTCTAATTGATTAGCTTTTTGTAAGTAAACCTTGATTTTCTGAGAATTATTTTTCTTTAAAAAAAAAAAGGTGAGTGGAAGCCCTACAAAGAATAGTAAACCCTGTACAATCTATTGATCTGAGTATCTTGCATATGAATTGCTGCCTCTTCTTGTCACTACTTCTGATGCTCAGCCTCTTATTTCCAACTGGACTGCAAGGGACTTGCTGTTGTTTATTGCTTGATTTCTCAACACATAAACAGAGTCTATCAGATCATAGGTACTCAATTGAGTTTGTTGGATAAATGTGATGAATCTCTTCAACATGATTTATAGAGAGTCTTATTCTAGCTCTATTAAGGCTTCAAATAAATTCTTATGAACTAGTTTGGGAACTTACTCACAATTTGTAACTTGTTATACTAGAAATTATATTGCAAGAGTCCTATACAATTAAGCTTTCATAAGACAAGAGTCCTTACAATTAAGCTTTCATAAGACAATTTCAGGTAGGTTAGGGACTGCCTTTCTAGTGGAAGAGAGCTAATGTTTGCAGTGATGACTTAAGATCAATTTGAGTTGATAAAATATCACTGGGATGTTAATATGTGAATTGACTAGTAACTGTTCTCCATTTTAAAATGTTTTCTCAAATCCTCTCTTCAGCCGTAACTAAGCACCAGATAGCTAAAGCAAATTAGTAAAAAAAGAAATTATTTTTGAAAGTGCCAAAGAGGCTTCAGGAACCACCCTCCCCAGCTTGAAGACTGACCATACCCACCAACATTTCTCCTCCTACTGTCATCCTAGGCATCAATGCCTGTTTTCCAGCTGCCATACCATCATCCTATATCCCACTCCTCAGTGCCTTCTACCTGCCCTACAACATGCTAGCATTGCTCTATTGATTAGTATGATAATTACCCAGAGACTAGACATCTACCTCTGAATGTCCTTGGTTCCTTTCTGTCTTTCCATCAGTCATCAAGTCCTATATACCTCCTAATTATCTTGGAATCTATCCTGTCCTCTTCATCCCCACTGTCATCACCCTAATCTAGCCCACCATCAAACCTCACTCAGATCACAGCAATGGCCTCCAAATGGCTTTCTTTTTTTTTTTTTTTTCAAGTTTTTGTTTAAATTCCAGTTAATTAACATACAGAGTAATAATAGTTTCAGGAGCAGAGTTCAGTGATTTGTAAATTTTAATTCAGTGCTCATCACAACTAGTGCCCTCCTCAATACCTAGCACCTATTTAATTCATCTCCCGACCGCCTCCTCTCCAGCAACCCTCAGTCTGTTCTCTGTAGTTAAGAGTCTGTTTTATGGTTTGCTCCTCTCTTTTTTCCCTCATGTTCATCTGTTTTGTTTCTTAAATTCCACATATGACTGAAATCATTTGGTATTTGTCTTTCTCTGACTGACTTATTTTGCTTAGCATAATATACTCTAGTTCCAGCCATGCCCCTGCAAATGGCAAGATTTCATTCTTTTTTATGGCTGAGTAATATTCTGCTGTTAAAATGTCTGTATTACCCAAAGCAATCTACACATTTAAGGCAATCCCTGTCTGGGCTCTTTACATAATTTAGCTATTATAGATAATGCTGTTAAAAACATTTTGGTGCCTATGTCTCTTTGAATCAGTATTTTTGTATCCTTTGGGTAAATACCTAGTAATGCAATTGCTGGATTGTAGGTTAGTTCTATTTTTTTTTTTTTTTTTAGTGTTTATTTCTTGAGAGAGAGGGAGCAGGGGAGGGGCAGAGAGAGAGAGAGAGGATCACAAGCAGGCTCTGCACTGTCAGCACAGACTGATGTGGGCTCTCGAGTCGGATGCTTAACTGACTGAGCCCCAGGCACCCCAGGTAGCTCTATTCTTAACTTTTTGAGGAAACTCCATACTGTTTTCCACAGTAGCTGCACCAGTTTGCAGTGTAAGAGGGTTCCCCTTTATCCATATCCTCATCAATACCTGTCATTTCCTATGTTAATTTTAGCCATTCTGACTGGTGTGAGGTGGTATCTCATTGTAGTTTTGATTTGTATTCCCCTGATGATGAGTGATGTTGTGCATCTTTTCATGTGTCTGTTAGCCATCTGTATGTCTTCTTTGGAAAAATGTCTATTCATGTCTTCTGTGCATTTCTTAACTGGATTATTTGTTTTTTGGGGTATTGGTGTGATAAGTTCTTCATAGATTTTGGATACTAACCCTTTATCAGATATGTCATTTGCAAATATCTTCTCCCATTTTGAAGGCTGTCCTTTCATTTTGTTGATTGTTTCCTTTGCTGTGCAGAAATTTTTCTTTAAAATTTTTCTTTTTTAAATTTTTTTTATTAAAAAATCTTTTTTAATGTTTTTATTTATTGTCGAGACAAGGAGAGACAGAGCATGAACAGGGGAGGGGCAGAGAGAGAAGGAGACACAGAACCTGAAGCAGGCTCCAGGCCCAGAGCAGTCAGCACAGAGCCCAATGCAGGGCTTTAACCACGAACTGTGAGATCATGACCTGAGCCGAAGTCGGATGCTTAACCGACTGAGCCACCCAGGCGGCCCTTAAATTTTTCTTAAATATTTATTTATTTATTTATTTATTTATTTATTTATTTATTTATTTTTTGAGAGAGAGAGAGAGAGAGAGAGAGAGAGAGAGAGAGAGAGAAAACATGAATGTGGGAGGGTCAGAAAGAGAGGGAGACACAGAATCCAAAGCAGACTCCAGGCTCCAAGCTGTCAGCACAAAGCCCAACGTGGGGCTAGAACTCATGAACCATGAGATCATGACCTGAGTCGAAGTCGGATGCTTAATCGACTGAGCCACCCAGGTGCCCCTGCAGAAGCTTTTTATCTTGCTTTTGTTTCCCTTGCCTCTGGAGACATATCTAGTAAGAAGTTGCTATGGCTGATATCGGAGAGGTTACTGCCTGTTTTCTCCTCTAGGATTTTGATGGTTTCCTATCTCACATTAGGTCTTTTCATCCATTTTGAATTTGTTTTTGTGTGTAGTGTAAGAAAGTCATCCAGTTTCATTCTTTTGCATGTTGCTGTCCCATTTGCCCAACACCATTTGTTGAAGAGACTGTCTTTTCTCCATTAGATAGTCTTTCCTGCTTTGTTGAAGATTAGTTGACCATATAGTTGTGGTTTCATTGCTAGGTTTTCTATTTTGTTCCATTGATTTCTGTGTCTGTTTTTATGCCAGTACCATACTGTCTTGATCACTACAGTTTTGTAATATAACTTGAAGTCTGGAATTGTGATACCAGATTGCTTTGGCTATTTGGGGTCTTTTATGGTTCCAAACAAATTTTTGGATTGTTTGGTCTAGTTCTGTGAAAAATGCTGTTGGTATTTTGACAGGGATTACATTAAATGTGTAGATTTCTTTGGGTAATATAGACATTTTCTTCCAATACATGAGAATGGGGTGCTTTTCCATTTTTGTGTGTCATCTTCAATTTCTTTCATCAGTGTTTTATAGCTTTCAGAGTACAGATCTTTTGCCTCTTTGGTTAGGTTTATTCCTAGGTATCTTACGGTTGTTGGTGCAGTTGTAAATGGGATTAACTCCTTGATTTCCCTGTATGCTGCTTCATTATTGATGTGTGGAAATGCAACAGATTACTGTACATTGATTTTTGTATCCTGTGACTTTACTGAATTTGTGTGTAAGTTCTAGCAATTTTTTAGTAGAGTCTTTCAAGTTTTCTACATAGAGTATCATGCAAATAGTGAAAGTTTGACTTCTTCCTTGCTGATTTGGATGCCTTTTATTTCTCTTTGTTGTGTGAATGTTGAGGCTAGGACTTCCAGTACTGTGTTAAATAACAGTGGTAAGAGTGGACACGGCTGTCTTGTTTCTGACTGTAAAGGAAAACTCTCAGTTTTTCCACAGTGAGGATTATATTAGCTGTGGGTCTTTCATATATGGCCTTTATGATGTTGAGATACATGTTGCCTCTATCCCTACTTTGTTGATGGTTTTTATCAAGAATGGATGCTATACTTTGTTAAATGCTTTTTCTTTATCTATTGAGAAGATCATCTGGTTCTGATCCTTTCTTTTATTAATGTGGTGTATAACATTGATTGATTTGCAAATATTGAACCACACTTGCAGCCCAGGAGTAAATTCCACTTGATCATGGTGAATCATTCTTTTTGCTAGCATTTGATTTGCTAGTATCTTGTTGAGAATTTTTGCATCTATGTTCAACAGGGATATTGACCTCTAATTATCTTTTTTAGTAGGGTCTTTGCCTACTAGGGCTTTGGAATCAAGGTAATGCTGACATAATAGAATAAGTTTAAAAGTTTTCCTTCCATTTCTATTTTTTGGAACAGTTTGAGAAGAATAGGTATTAACTCTTCTTTAAATGTTTGGTAGAATTCCCCTGGGAAGCTATCTGGCCCTGGACTTTTGTTTATTAGGAGATTTTTGATTTCTTTAAAAAAAATTTTTTTTTTCAACGTTTATTTATTTTTGGGACAGAGAGAGACAGAGCATGAACGGGGGAGGAGCAGAGAGAGAGGGAGACACAGAATCGGAAACAGGCTCCAGGCTCTGAGCCATCAGCCCAGAGCCTGACGCGGGGCTCGAACTCCCGGACCGCGAGATCGTGACCTGGCTGAAGTCGGACGCTTAACCGACTGCGCCACCCAGGCGCCCCAGGAGATTTTTGATTTCTGATTCAATTTCTTTGCTAGTTATTGTTTTATTCAAGTTTTCTATTTCTTCCTGTTTCACTTTTGATAGTTTATATATTTCTAGGAATTTTTAAAATGTTTGTTTGTTTATTTATTTGTTTGTTTATTGAGAGAGAGAGAGAGAGAGAGAGAGAGAGAGTGTGTGTGTGTGTGTGTGTGTGTGCGCACATGAGCAGGTGAGGGGCAGAGAGAGAGGGAGCTAGAGAATCCCATCCAGGCTCCATGCTCAGTGTGGAGCCCAACATGAGGCTTGATCTTACAACTGTGAGATCATGACCTAAGCAGAAATCAAGAGTCAGATGCCCCACCGACTGAGCCACCCAAGTGCTTAATATTTCTAGGAATTTATCCATTTCTTCCAGATTGCCCAATTTGGTGGCATATAATTTTTCATAATATTCTCTTATAATTGTTTGTATTTCTCTCGTGTTGGTTGTGATCTCTCCTCTTTCATTTGTGATTTTACTTATTTGAGTCTTTTTTCTTTTTGATAAATCTGGCTACAGGTCTATCAATTTTATTAATTTTTCCAAAGAAGCAGCTCCTGGTTTCATTGGTCTGTTCTGTTTTTTGGGTTTTTTTCTGTATCATTTATTTCTCCTCTAATCTTTATTATTTCCTTTCTTCTGCTGGCTTTTTTAGGCTTCATTTGTTATTCTTTTTCTAGCTATATAAGGTCAGGTTTTTTATTTGAGATTTTTTTTGCTTTTTGAGGTAAGTCTGTCTTGCTATATACTTCCCTCTTATGACTACTTTTGCTGCATCCAAAGATTTTGTTTGGACTGTCATGTTTTCATTTTTGGTTATTTCCATGTATTTTTTAAATTTCTTCTTTAATTTCCTGGTTGACCCCTTCTTTCTTTAGTAGGATATTCTTTACCTCCACATATTTGTGGTCTTTCCAATTTTTTTCTTGTGGTTAACTTCAAGGTTCATAGCTTGTGGTTGGAAAATATGCATGGTATCATCTCAATCATTTGTACTTATTGAGGCCTGATGTGTGACCCCATTTGTGATCTAGTTTGGAGAATGTCCCATGTACACTTGAAAAGAATATGTATTCTGCTGCTCTAGGATGAAATTCTCTGAATATCTCTGTTAAGTCTGTCTGGCCCAGTGTGTCATTCAAAGCTATTGTTTCCTTGTTGATTTTCTGCTTAGATTATCTATCCATTGATGTAAATGGGGTGTTAAAGTCCCCTACTATAATTGTATTATTATCAATGAGTTCCTTTATGTTTGTTGTTAGTTGTTTTATATATTTGGGTGCTTTCAAATTGGGGAGCATAAGTATTTACAATTGTAAGAGATATCTTGTTAGATAGAACCCTTTAGTGTGATATAGTGCCCCTCTTCATCTCTTGTTACAGTCTTTGGTTTAATATCTAGTTTGTCTGAAAAAAAAAATCTAGTTTGTCTGGGAATGCCTGAGTGGCTCAGTCAGTTAAGTGACCAGCTCTTGATTTCATTTCATGACATGATCTCATGGTTTGTGAGATCAAGCCCCACATCAGGCTCATGCTGACAACTATTTCTCAAAATAGCTGACAGCTATCTCTCAAAATAAATAAATAAAACTTAAAAAAAAATCTAGTTTATCTGGTAGAAGTATATCTTCTCTGGCTTTCTCTTGACATCCATTAACATCCTAAATGGTTCTCCATCCCCTCACGTTAAATCTGCAGGTGTCTTTAGGTCTAAAATGAGTCATTTGTAGGCAGTGTATAGATGGGTCTTGTATTTTATCCATTCTGACACCCTATGTCTTTTGATTGGAGCATTTAGTCCATTTACACTTGGGGTGATTATTGATAAATATGAATTTAACGCTCTGTATTATGTCTTAAGTCATTTCTGGAGATTTTCTCTGTTCCTTTCTAGTGTTTGCCGCTTTTCGTCTTTCTCTCCCACTCAAAGAGTCGCCTTTAATATTTCTTGCAAGGCTGGTTTAGTAGTCACAAACTCCTTTAGTTTTTTGTCTGGGAAGCTCTTCTTCTCTCCTTCTATTCTGAGTGATAGCCTTGCTGGATAGAGTATTCTTGATTGCACATTTTTTCCATTCAGCACATTGAATACATCTTGCCCCTCTCTTTGGCCTGCCAAATTTTTGTGGAGAGATCTGCTGCTAACCTTATTTATCTTCCCTTGTAAGTTAGGGATTTCTTTTCTCTTACTGCTTTTAGGATTTTTTTTCTTTATCTTTAATTTTGCAAATTTATGTCTTGGTGTTGGCCTGTTTTTGATGGAAATTCTCTGTGCCTCCTGGATTTGGATGTCTGTTTCCTTCCCCAGATTAGGGAAGTTTTCAGCTATAATATTTTCCAATAAACCTTCTGCCCATTTTCCCCTCTCTTCTTCTGGGCCTCCTATGATATGAAAATTATTATACTTTATGGAGTCACTGAGCTCCTAAGTCTACATTTATGATTCAGTATTTTTCTTTCCCTATTATTTTTAGCTTCATTTATTTTCAATAATTTTATCTTCTATGTCACTTATTTGTTCTTCTGATTCTTCCATCCTTGTGGTCATTACATCCAGTCAGTTTTCACATTTTGATTATATTTTTAATTTGGCCTAATTTTTAGGTCTTTTATATCTATGTCAAGGGACTCCCTGGTGCTTTCTATGCTTTTATCAAGCGCAGCTAGTATCCTTATGAGTGTTGCTTTAAATTCTGTATCAAGCATAGCCAAATTATGGAAAGCGCCTAAATGTCCATCAACTGATGAATGGATAAAGAAATTGTGGTTTATATACACAATGGAATACTACTTGGCAATGAGAAAGAATGAAATCTCGCCTTTTGTAGCAACATGGATGGAACTGGAGAGTGTTATGCTAAGTGAAGTAAGTCATACAGAGAAAGACAGATACCATATGTTTTCACTCTTATGTGGATCCTGAAAACTTAACAGAAGACCATGGGTGAGGGGAAGGAAAAAAAAAAAGTTAGAGAGGGAGGGAGCCAAACCATAAGAGACTCTTAAAAACTGAGAATAAACTGAGGGTTGATGGGGGGTGGGAGGGAGGGGAGGGTGGGTGATGGGTATTGAGGAGGGCACCTTTTAGGATGAGCACTGGGTGTTGTATGGAAACCAACTTGACAATAAATTTCATATTAAAAAAATAAAATCTGCATCAAGCATATTACTTATATCTCTTTCAGTTAGATCCCTGGCCAAGACCTTTTCTTGTTCCTCCTTTTGGGATGAATTCCTCCATCTTGGCATTTTGTCTAGATATCTATCTTCTTCTCTGTGTTAGGAAAGCCTGTTATGTTTCCTGCTCTTAAGAGTAATGGCTTTATGAAGAACAGGTCATATAATGTCCAGGGCCTGAAGCCTCAAGAAGTGTCTCTGGTGTATGCTGTGTGTAGTCTGCTGCTATGTTTTGGCTGCTCTTTCCCTCAGTCAGTCTTCTGCAGAGTTTCTCCTTGCCTGCACAGAGTAGTGTTTGGACCTTGGTGTGCTTTGGTCTGCTTGTTAAAAGAGGTCTGATATATTTCCACTAGAGCTGAAGCTTTGCAGAACTCTATGGTCAGTAGACATGGTGCACATGGAGGATTTGTGCTGGTGTTCTAGGAGAGGGGCCCACTGTTCTGGTTCTCAGGCATGCTTCCTCTAGAAAAGCAGCACCTGCAGAGTGCAGGGATGAGGGACTTGGTGTAAGCAGTTTGTTGGCTCTGTGCTGCTTACTGAAGTTTGTTTACGCTAAGGGCTGGGGAAGAGAAATGACACCAACCCTCTTCTTGTCCTTGAGGAGAGAAGTTCATGCCCTCCACTGTCTGGGAAGCCCTCCCAGAAGAAAGAACAATCTCCCCTCCTGTGTCCCAGGTGTCTCTCAGATTCCTGCTTTCACTCTATCTATGCCCGGGCTGTCTGTCTGCCTGGCAGTGCAATGCACCTGTGTTCTATCCCAGGCAGGCTGGCTGAGTTTTAAAGCTCTAAACCTCTGGTGGAGAGTGTTGCTGCACTGAGACTGATGCCAGTTTGTCCCAGAAGGGCAGTAGCACCAAAGTGTAGGGGCATGGAATTTGGAGGAAAGCTTAGCAAAGAGCCAGTGTTCAGGTTAGCCACCCTCAGCAGGTGTCTCTGCACGTATGTTGAGTGGGGAGGGGATGGTAATGGCACCAGCTCTTTTGTCCCCAGAGAGACGATGCCACCTCTTCCGGATGCATCCAAGAAGGGGGAGCCATCTCTCCCATTGTGTCCCAGGGAAATCCTCAGATCACACCCACTACTAGTGAGCTATCTGAACTCCTTCTCCACAAGAGCACTGCAGCACCCACTGCCCCAGGCCTCTAAAACTCCAGTCTTTGAGCTCCACTGTTTATAAAACTCACAAAAATCAGCCCCTCTCATTTTCCCAGTCGGTGTCTTTGGAGAAGTGTTTTCCTTGTGTGATCCCCTGTGCGCTCCAATCTTTCTCTCACTCTCTCTGTCTCTGTCTCTCTCCTCTCTCTTAAACAGGGCTTCCTCACCTCCACAGCACGCTTGATCCTTTTCTCCCCCAAAGTATGTCTCCACACCTCCTACCTTCCATGAGGTGGCCTCTTCTCTCCTTCTACTTGTGCATTTTGTTCTGTCAGTCCTTAGATCGATTTCTTGGGTATTTAGAATGATTTGATATTTATTTAGTTGTTTTCAAGGGAGGAGGCAGGCCTAGGGTCCTCTTACTACTCTGCCATCTTAGCTCTTCCTCTAATGTCTCTTTTTACATAAATTTTTCCTCCTTTAATTTGTCCTCTACTCTTTGGCAAAGTGATCTTTTCAAAAATCAGATTTGCCACGGTGACTATCCTGTGTTTAAAACCTTTCAGGGGCACCTGGATGGCTCAGTTGGTTGAGCATCTGACTCTCAATTTTGGCTCAGGTCATGATCTGGGATTCATGGGATTGAGTCCTGTGTCAGGCTCTGTGCTTACCGTGGAGGCTTCTTAGGATTTTCATATTCTCTCTCTCTCCCTTTGTCCCTCTCCCCCGCTTGCATTCTCTCTCTCTCTCTCTCTCTCTCTCTCTCTCAAGTTAAAAAAAGGAAAAAAAGCCTTTCAGTTGCCATTACTCTTGCCATTAGAATAAAACCCAAAGCTTCAAGATGGCTTACACAGTTCTGTATAGTCTGCTCTCTCCATCACCATCACATTTCTTTCTCATGCCACACCTCTCCTCCATCTCTGTGTTCAGCCAACTGGACTTCTCTCAATTCTTTGATTACATGGTACTTTCTTCTGCCCCAAACTTCCACATATGGTTCCCTCTGCCTCAGGGGGCCTGTCCCAAATTCTTCAGGTCACCTCAAACATCATTTCCTCAGAGAATGCTTTCCTGTCCCCATAGGGCAGATAAGTCCCTTGTGATGTAATCCCAGAGGACTTCTCTGGCAACTGTGGGCTCTAAAAGGATATGGACCATATCTGTTTTATCCTTGGGTGTATTCGCAATTCCTCTCTGCTTTATTATAGCCTCCAAAGCTCTCCAGCCCCCCCCTTTTTTTATTTTTTTAATAACCTAAGAAGCAGGCGTTATTTCTATCTTTCTTTTCTTATTTTGAACTCTCTCTTAGAGAAATACATCCCTCATTTAAAATCCTGCAAGCCTGGGAATCAGTGAGAGAGGGCTCTAATCAAACTATTTCAATAAGCAATTTTAGAAAGAAAGAATAGTAGATTAGTTGAGATCATGGTCCCTCGAGTTAGACCACTTGGATTCAAGTCCTGACTTTGTCAATCTCAAGGAATGTAACTCTAGGTAAATTACTCAATCTCTAGTCCTGACTGAGTTTCCTCATCTGTGAAGTGGTGGTAATACTTACATTATAGGGTTGTTACGAAAAGTAATTGAATTAATATGTGTCAAACACTTAGAACAGGACCTGATATTATACATTCTATGAAAATATTAGCTATTATCATTTCTCGAACATGGACTCTGTGCAACATTAGACTAGCAAAGTTAACCCTGTGAGGGTAGGGCTTATGTTGGTCTTCTTTATTTTGGTATTCTCAATGATTAGCACTTTATCCTAGCACTAAGTAGTTGTATACTAAATACTTGTAGCATGAAATCAAAGATGACTGAATGAATGCTCATCATATGTTAGACATCATCATAATGGAGAATAGCAGAGAAACGACCTAACTTTTTTTTAAGTATGCTCTATCCCTAATGTGGGGCTTGAACTCACAACCCCGAGATCAAGAGTAGCATGTTCTACCAACTGGACCAGACCAGGCACCCCAGAAAACCTAAATTTTATTGAGCAATTTCCACAAACCTCCTTTCCTTATCTGAAAATGGTAGTAATATCTCACAGGGTTGTTGTGCTATTTCAGTGAAAATAAGTGATGCAAAATACTTATCCCAGTGCCTAGCACACTAAGTTCACCAATTATGAGCTAGTGTTACTCTCCAAGCTTGGAAGCTAGTAGGTCTAGAAAGTCTCTTTCTTTCTCTGGGTTCCAACATTGGGTTCTCAGTTCTGCCTCCTTTTCTGACCAACTTTATTAAGGCATTTCCAACAAGATAATTTTCTGTCTTCTCAACTTCTGATCGCTCTTATCAAATCTCTATGAAAGGCCGACAGACTCCTCAGCCTTCAATATTCGCCAACACTTTCCCCGTCCAGAACTTACCCCATCATAACGGATATTGAGAAGATAAACAGAAATGATTAGAATGTACTTTCCAAATATAAAACATTGTACTATAGGAGTTTGCCAAAGGGGATTAATATAACCAGATATCTGTAGAAGAACTTTATGAAGACTCTGTGTATCTCTCAGACTTAATGTCTAAGATTGTGGGTATGATAGAAATCTGTAAATAGCACGGAAAAGCAAATTTATTAAAGTCTAGGACAACTGCATTACCTAGCTGTACACAGTGTGTTCTTTCTTCAGATGCTGCAATAAAAGAAAAAAATGGTTGCCATAGAGATAGTTAAACTATGCCCTTTGGCTAGCAGATTAAAAGTCCATTTCAACCTAGAAGAGAATGTATTTTGAACTCACAACCCTGAGATCAAGAGTGATTAAAGAGATTCTTTATTATGCAAAAATCAGTTATTTTTTTTCTTCATCTAAGAATCTCTTTAATATCTAAGTGATATTTACAGATTACTTCTATCACAGTTGCAACCTAAGTTATTAAAGTTCAAATGTTAAACTATGAACATTGCATCTTATGAAGACTTTTGTTCTTTTGATAAAACTTATTTTAACATTTATGTGCAAAACCTTAAAGGCTGCTATCTTTTTGCCTTGGAAAATGTATTTTTAAATTCTTCCCCCTAAGATATTATAAAAATCTTCCTTGAAATCTATTTTATTATATAGTTGGCTTTATTTTCTTTGAAGCTCATATTTTATTTTTGAATCATTTGTCAGAGGTGATATGTAGTATTGCAAAGGATAGACCAGTGCAGGAAATGCTTATGAAACGTGGAAAATTCATTTAATAATAACTCATAGTAATCAGTTAGCAGAAAGATTTGCGGATGGTAATATTCGGATCCTTATGTAGTCATTTAATCTGCTTTTCAAAATTCAGAAAGTAATTACAAATCCACCGCCGGGAAAATCTGCCAGTTGATGCAAACGTTTGCTGCAGGAAGAAAATTCGTCAAGGTTAAGCTTATTTTGCCTGGTTGGGTAAGATAGGTTCTGTGGATAACAAAGAGGTAGCTATATTTTTTTTTCCTGTAAAATTGAGTGAATTTTATGTCATCATAAATCTGACTACCGTTCCCTGAAATATTGCTGCATAAATTCATTTTTCAGATGTGATAACTTAAAAGAGATTTGTATTCCCTAGGAAAACAATAATTTCCCTCTTTTCCTGAGCACTGGAGATTCAGTCACGACCTTCCTTTGCTCATGCCAACATTTAGATAATTGCTTCCTTACTTTGTGCTGGTGGCAACTATTTATATCAGTGTGTGTGTGTGTGTGTGTGTGTGTGTGTGTGTGAAGTATATGTGTTTAACTGGGCATTTAAAGGGAGGAAGAATAGTAGAGGAAAGTATCTTGCCAAATATCCTGAACTTCAAATCAGGAAACTTAAAGTTCTAAATTTGGGTGAGTAAGTGATCACATAGCTCGTTTCCTATCTTTCCCTCATCTCAAACCCCAATGTCCTTCTCTTATGTGTAGTAAAACCACATTAGTCAATATGCATGAAGTTGTTTTGGGACCTGAAGGCCACAAATCATTAGGTAGACTTAGGTAGCATATCAGTTTTCTTTTTTGTATCAGTTTTTTTTTTCCTGAATTTAAGTTAAAACTTAAGGAATTACATACTTCATAGGTTAAGAGAATTGAAATAGTAGTCACGCAGTATTCATATTCTTTATTATGCAAAAATCAGTTATTTTATTTCTTCATCGAAGAATCTCTTTAATGTTTGTACAAGGAAACGCATGGCAAACAGTGAAATTTCAGTAGCTTAAAACATATTCCCCTCCCTCTTCTCCATTCTCAGTCTTCACTAGAGAGTCTAGAAATGCTAAATATCTTCTTTCCACCTCCCTATGGCTGGAACTGGCCATGTTAATCTGTTCTGGTCAATACGGCATAAGCAGAGGTTTACTATGGGGTTTCAGGGAAAACTTTTCTTAATGAAGGGACAGATGTGGTTGGTGCTACCCTATCTCCCCCCCACCCTCACCAACTTCTTTATGCCTTATATGTAAAAGTGATGTCTGGTATTGTGGTGGCATATTGTGACCACGAGTCCAAGATATGAGGCTAAAGGCGATGGAATAGGAAGATAGAAAAGTCCAGGGTCTTTGATGATGTCGTTCATAAAGGAGATACAACTTCCTATTTCTTACCTTCTAATTATAATGAGAGAAATAAATCCCTATTGACTCAAGCCATTGTTTTAGTTTGATTTTCTGAATATTTGTAACCAAGAAAAGATCCTAACTGATACAAGGTTTGGTTTGAGTTTCAATCTGAGAACCACCCTCACCTGAACGATGTTACTACTTTGCATTTTATCTCTAGTCTGTTTTAAGTGAGATTGTTTCATCTGTATTAATCATTATAAGCTGTTTTCAATTCAGTTAGTAAGCTGTACACTTCCAAAGGGGATAGTCTGGTGTTATGCAAACAGCATATTATCAAGACGTGTATGTAACACACTTCAAGAATCATCCTTAGGGTGATAACTTTTAAGGAGTTTGGGAAATGAGGCCAATTACAGACCAAGAAGGAGAATATTTAATCTCTTTGTATCAGAGGTTCAGATAGCTCATATCAAGGAATCTTCTGTGAAAGTTAATGAAATTGACTTCCATAAAGTAGAACGCACATCTTCTCTGTAAGTATTCTTAGTTTTTCTACCCCAATTTTGTATCCCCAGTGATCGGACATGCTCTCTTGGCAGACTCATCTGTTTTTGTTGGAATGATGTAAAGCTCTTCCAAAGCACTTCTTCTGTCTGCTCCCCTGGTTCTAATTAGTACTCCCCAGAATGACAGATGTACTTCTATAGTTTCTAAGCTGCCAGCTGCAATGCCATGTATCTATCCGCATCATCATTTGACACTATCAAGTTTCCCACGATCTCCCGTCGCTTCAGATAGTCACGTTCAAGTTAATGTCACTTGTTCTGAACCAATTCTCTATCAGTTATGGGGAACAAAGCGAAATAATTTATACTGCTATTTAACAGACGTCAGCTCAACTTTGAGCATACACAGTCATAAAAAGGATTCCCTTGAAAAGATAGCCTTTTATGATTCTTTGGAAAATTATTTCAATTCAGTGGGCTATATACGTCATCAAAAGTCATAGGTGTAAACGGCAATGTGGCATTCTGTTGTTTCTGGCTCCAGATTTGCATGTTAGATCATTCAGTAGCAATCATCAACTGCTTTTTGTTATAAATTGAGGTTAAATTCACATACCATGAAATTAACCAGTTTTAAGTGCACAGTTCAGTGGCATTTAGTGAATTCACAATGTTGTGCAACCACCATCTCTATCAAGTTCCAAACATTTTTAGCAGTCCAAAAGAAAATCCCATATCCATTAAGCATTCACTGACCATTCTCTCTCTCCAGCCTGGGACAACCACCAATCTGCTTTTTGTTTTTATGGATTTACCTATTCTGTATATTTCATATAAATGGGGTCATATAATATGTGACCTTTTGTCTCTGGCTTCTTCATTTAGCATAATGTTTCATCTATATCACAGCATGCATCAGTACTTTATTTCTTTTTATGGCTGAATAATGTTCCATTGTATTGATGTACCACGTTTTGTTTATCCATGTATTTATGGATGAACGTTTGGGTTGTTTCTATCTTTGGACTCTTGGGAGTAGTGCTGCTATTGAAATTTATGTACAAGTATTTGTTTGAGTACCTGTTTAAAATTCTGCTGGCTATTTACCTGGGAGTGGAATTGCTGGGTCGTACGGTAAGTTTATGTTTAGCATTTTGAGGAAGCACCACACTGTCTTCCACAGTAGCTGTACCACTTTATGTATATATACCTATCAGCAACATACAGGAGTTTCAGTGTGTTCACACCTTTATTGGCAGTTGCTTTCCCTTTTTTTTTTTTTTTTATCATGGCCATCATTTTTTTTTTTTTAATATGAAATTTATTGTCAAATTGGTTTCCATACAACACCCAGTGCTCATCCCAACAGGTGCCCTCCTCAATTCCTATCACCCACTTTCCCCTCCCTCCCACCCCCCATCAACCCTCAGTTTATTCTCAGTTTTTAAGAGTCTCTTATGGTTTTGCTCCCTCCCTCTCTAACTTTTTTTTTCCCTCCCCCTCACCCATGGTCTTCTGTTAAGTTTCTCAGGATCCACATAACAGTGAAAACATCTGGTATCTGTCTTTCTCTGTATGACTTATTTCACTTAGCATAACACTCTCCAGTTCCATCCATGTTGCTACAAAAGGCCTATCATGGCCATCCTTGTGGGTATCAAGTGGCATCTCATTGTGGTTTTGGCTCGCATTTCCCTAAAGATTAATTATGTTGAGCATCTTTTCATGGGATTGTTGGCTGTTTGCATATCTTCTTTGCAGAAATGTCTTTACAGGTTCTTTGCCCATTTTCAAGTTGGGTTGTTTGTCTTTGTTGTTGAGTCCTAAGAGTTCTTTATATATTCTGGGAACTGGTTCCCTCTTAGATACGTGATTTGCAAATATTCTTTTCAATCATGTGGTTTGGTTTGTTTTTTCACTTTTTGATGCACCAAAGTGTTTAATTTTGATGAAGTCTAGTTTATCTGTTTTTCCTTGTTTTGGCTCATGTTTTTAGTGCCATATCTAGGAATCCATTGCCAAATCCAAGGCCATGAAGATTTACCACACTGTTTTCTTCTAAGAGTTTTATAGCATCAGATGCTTTTGTGAAGTTAGCACAGCGTGACTGCTGAAAAGTAAAAAGGAATAAAGTTTATGTACTAACCTACTCCAGAGTAGTGCTGCTGTAGCTTATCTAACGCTCAAGAGTTTTTGTTTTCAGTACTATATAATTAGAAGTTGGTCCTGGATTCTGCTACCTAGACATCACATTGTCCTCTTAGCATCTAATTAACAGAGATTGTTAATTGATGAGCTAAGTGAGAAAAAGACAATTTAATAAGAAGGTCAGCACAGCCCTTGGAAGACAGGTGGACGGTTCTGTGACATGATGCCGTGCTTCTTACAAAATGAAGGCTTATAGCACAAACCAATCTTTGCTGTGTTTCAAAATATTTTAGCTACCACATAAATTCATTTCAGTTCTCAAGCAGCTCCATTAGCAAATAACTTTCACTGAATATCAAGGCAGAGTGGTCATCCGTAAGATGTTAGACACAACATTGAAATGAGTAATAGGATGCCCTCCTAATGCCATGCAACAGCAGGGCCAGCCTTTGGAAAACTGGACTTGAGATTAAATTTGTACCTATCATACCTACTAAGGTTTCAAAGACAGTAGGACAACTTTCTGACTAGCCTATGCCCCAAATGTGAATGATTTTCTTGGATAGTCTCCAGAGATTTTTAGCTTTACAGGTTGAGAAATTATTTTTTATGTATTAAGAAAGTGGTTAAGGGGCGCCTGGGTGGCTCAGTTGGTTAAGTTTCTGACTCTTGATTGAGGTTCCAGTCATGATTTCATGATTCGTGAGTTTGAGCCCTGCATCGGGGTCTGCGCTGACAGCATGGAACCTGTTTGGGATTCTCTCTCTTCCTCTGTCTCTGGCCCTCCCCTGCTTGTGCTTGCTCTCTCTCTTTCTCTCTCTCTAAAAATAAATAAATAAACTTAAATTTAAAAAAAATTGTTCAAGCTTAGGAGGAATTCCTATCATTCTCTCTTTTTTTTAATGTTTATTTATTTTTGAGAGAGAGAGCATGAGCTGGGGAGGGTTGGAGAGAGAGGGAGACGGAGAATTCCAAGCAGTCTCCTCATGTCAGTGCAGAGCCCCACGTGGGGCTCAATCTCGTGAACCCTGAGATCATGACCTGAACTGAAATCGAGAGTTGGACGCTTAAATGACAGAGCTACCCAGGCGCCCCAGAATTCATTTCATTCTAACTTAACTCACAAGAGGCTGCTTTATCAGTTAGGATGCCAGTTGTAGGATTTACAGAAATTAAATCTGCCCAGAGACCAACATTGGCTTTTTGCTTCACCTTTGCTATCTTAGTGGTAAATGCACTTGGGAGAAGAAATTTTTGGCACTGTATGTTGGTAGAAATACAGTAAAAGTGCATGTGACAGTTCTAGGTCATTTGGATCTTCGCCTGGCCCTCTCCACTCATCATAGGAGAGTACTTGCATATAAGTATCAGGTGATCTGCCCCAAAGAGGTTCTGTCTTTCAGTGGGTACAGCTTTTCTCTATGGTGGGTTGCAGCCTGGACAAAGCATGCTCAGAGTATCCAGGAGCATCACTCTATCTATACATACCTCTGCTTATACTTCCTTCTTACTAGGGAAGATCTTACTCTCCTATTAATCTAAAGCCCAGAGGCCAATGCCAAATCACACTTTGAGTAATTCAGGAGTTTAGCAACCTCAAACTTAGCCTTTGAGTCACCCCAACTAGGAGGGACTTAATGGTGTTTTATTTTCTCTTGTTTTTTTTTCTTTCAAAAAGCAAGAAGGAGCCTGAAAAAAAAAAAAAAAAAAAGCTAAGTGCATTTAACACTTCCCTTCGTGCACGCCAAACCACAGCATTACTGTGGACAAACAATATATATCTTAAGATTTCTCAGATTGGGATCTGTGTATCACCAGTAGTACAGATGTTGACTTCAGCTGTTACCCAGATGGAGAGTTTTAATTTTTAAGGTTATACATTTATGACAATGCGTGTTTGAAAAATATCTAACTAGCCTACCAAACTCATGGTGTCATAGATACCATTGCTTAGGGTGAAGCTGAGGTATGAAAAATATTGTATGAAAAATATTGTAATGAAAAATATTGTAATGAACGGTTTCAAAGAATTTGTGAGCTACTTTAAAGAAATACACAAAAGAGTATAGGTGGTATGAGAATATAGCAAAGATGATGAAGGTAAGTAAACAAAGAGCAAAATTTGGGAAACACTAAATTTATGTGTCTTACATTAAGTGACAAAACTTTAGCAGCGTTTATGCAGAATGCCTTGATAGCTGATTTAATAAATCCAACTAATCACCCTCTATTCCCTCTCTCCTACTTTGACTGGTTATAAATGCTTACCCCTCAATTGTTTGACTTTACAAAGTATCAACTTCATTTGGAAAAAAATGCTTACTATGGCAAGCTCTACATGGACGTCTTCTCCCAATTTTCCTCTTCATTCAAGCATTCAGATTCGGCATTTATCTGTAAACACACTCTTGTGATTATGCCTCATCCTAACTTCCTCTTATCAGTAAGTCAGCCTTGCCTTTCTCCTAGTGTTCCTTTCTCTTCACCCACTCCTGAGTCGCATTCCTCTTGAAACTTCCATTTAGCAATTTATTTTCCTATCTGGCACTAAATGTACATTATTCTCCTCACCCATGACATTCCTATCCACTCCTCTTCCTAGTTCTTTCTGCCTACTGCAACGCTTGGTGAAAATCATGACAACAAAAATAGTGAGATGTAATTACTGGCTATTTTTATAAAATTAAGTGTAGCTTGCCCCTGCTCTATTAAAGGTATATTTTAACTAAATAATTGACATTGGCCCTCCGAAGTCAAAGTGCCCCTTCCATCTGCACAGGCTGGATAAAACGAATATCAGCTTGTTCTTCTGCCTTCCTCTTCCTTCGGTCTAAGGGACATTTCCAATCTACCTTCTGTTCTGACAGCACAACAAAAATTGGAGGCATTTGGCAATATCTCTGAAGAGTCTGTACGTCTTTTTTGAGAAATCCAGTGACTTTCTCAGCTGGACTAAGAGACAATGGTTCTGTTTGGGACATGTTTATAAATGACTTAGATTGAGTCATTTCTGCAGATGCAGAATTTAATTTCCAACAGTTTTTATACCAGAAGCTAACCTTTCCTTGACCTCATCGCCCAATTTTGGAGCTATATCCTATTTGGAAACTTAATGAATTACTATACTCTTCCATGCAATTTTTCAGCATCTCTGTGTCCAGGCCCTAATCTATGACCTGAGACGGGGCCTTCCTGTCTCGGTCTCATGCCCAGATGTAAAGTGATCTTTGCTAACAGGGTTTTCAGTGATTAAAAGTTGTGACTATAAAAGATAACCCAAGATGCCTGGCTGGCTCAGTCAGTAGAGCTGCAACTCTTGATCTCAGGGTTGGAAGTTCGAGCCCCACGTTGGGCATAGAGATTACTTAAAAAAAATAAAATCTTAAAGAAATTAAAAAGATAACCCTTTCCCAATGAATGTGTAGACTTAAGAGTGTAGCGTTCCTGCCCATATGGAGGTAAGAATAACTGAAATGTAAGTGAGGTTTATGTTGCTCCGAGAGGGAAAGGATGAAGTCTCTGTAGGTGTAACTTTGAGAGAAGAAGATGCACAAAATGAAATGTAGAAGTTACTTAACGAGACAGTTGGGAAAATTTCCAGAAAAATGGGAAACCCACAGGGATAGGAGGTTGGAAGGATGCTAGCGGAGTCCAGTGGGAGAAGTACATTAGCTTTATATAGACAAATATCCAGAAAAAGCTTGGAAAGAGGAAGCAGCAGCTTAAATCACTTCGTCTGAACAGACCGAAGGGATCCTGAGATGAGAAATTTGATGAAGAGAGTTCGGATGGAATCCAAAGACAACTGCTCAAGCAGCATCTGGAGGGTGCAGAGAGAAAGTGGTCTTCAGCGGGGACCAAGGACAGTACTTGGCGGCTAGAACTGAGCTTAATGACCTCTAAACCTGACAGTGAATTTTGAGTCACAGTCCGTTAAAATTGGGTTTAATGGGTTAAAAATCATCAAGCTGTTTTTTGTTTTTATTTTTAAATTAAAAAACATTTTTAAAAATGTTTATTTATTTTGAGAGAGAGAGAGAGAGAGAGTCAGAGTGCGAGCTAGGAAGGGGCAGAGAGAGGGAGACAGAGAATCTAAAGCAGGCTCCAGGCTCCAAGCTCACGAGCCATGGAATCATGACCTGAGCCAAAGTTGGACGTTTTAACCGACTGAGCCACCAGAGCGCCCTTAAATTTTTTTATTTATGCTTAGTTATTTTTGAGAGAGAGAGACAGAGCACAAGCGGGGTAGGGGCAGAGAGAGAGGGAGACACAGATCTGAAGCAGGCTTCAAGCTCTGAGCTGTCAGCACAGAGCCCAATGTGGAGCTTTAACTCACAAACGGCAAGATCATGACCTGAGCCGAAGACAGATGCTTAACAGACTGAGCCACCAAGGCACCCCAAGTTACCTTTAAGTTCTTTTGTCTTGGATGGATAAAACTCAGAACACACTTTTCTTAGAGCTCCTCCCCTCAAAGACCAATTCTGTGTTAAAATAGTTTTTTGTTCTTGGTGGTGGTGGTGATAGTGTCTTTTTATTTATTTAAAAAAATTTTTTTTCAATATATGAAATTTATTGTCAAATTAGTTTCCATACAACACCCAGTGCTCATCCCAAAAGGTGCCCTCCTCAATACCCATCACCCACCCGCCCCTCCCTCCCACCCCCCATCAACCCTCAGTTTGTTCTCAGTTTTTAAGAGTCTCTTATGCTTTGGCTCGCTCCCACTTTAACCTTGCATTTTTTTTTTCCTTCCCCTCCCTCATGGGTTCCTGTTAAGTTTCTCAGGATCCACATAAGAGTGAGATGGTGTCTTTTTAAAAGAAAGCTGCTGGGGTGTCTGATCGGCTCAGTCAGGTAAGCTTCTGACTCTTGATTTCGGCTCAGGTCATGTCAGGGTTCTTGAGATTGAGCTCTGGGTCTGCTTGGGATTCTGTCTCTCCTCTCTCTCTGCCCCTACCGCCAGCTCACACATACCCTCTCTTTCTCTCTCTCTAAAAATAAATAAACATGTGGAAAAAAAAAAAGCTACTAATTGAAACCGGTGGCAGCACATAATCATATCATAGGCAGCACAAAATTTTGATTTGGGGATATGGAAAAGATCTGGAGGTTTACTGAAATGAAATGACGTGGTGGTAGAATCAGACATCTGAGTGACAAAGGGAACACAGGGCATATGACACTGTGCTATCTCAGAAATGGGAGACTGGTGTTAAGTGTCAGTAATAGACGGCACCTTGCTCAGGGACAGTCATCAACCGGATAAGACAAACCCGGGGATACTATCCCGCCTCTTTGTCTAGTGCTCTACCTGCCCCCGGGCTCTTTGTTTAGTGCAGTAAGTAGGCTAAAAACTCAGGGGGGCATTTGGATAAGGGGAGAAAAAGATGATCCATTATCGCAGGTAAGAAGATGAGAATTTCCTAAACATATACTTGCCGCTAGAAATGTAGGCAGAATTTGACATTTGCACATATAAGCCTGAGGGAGCAGGTGGGGTGGTATGGGTGATGGATAAGGCTTTTTTTGAGAAAGGAATAGCCACATAAGAGGCTGTCAAACTTCGTCTTCCTTCTCTACCGTTTCTCAGTCTTGATTTCACTTGGCTTCCTCTCCATCTTCCCATCATGGCATTAGCAAGTACCACGTCATCATTCCACCGCCAAGGAAATTGTGGAAAGGGAGCCACGCTATGGTCGATGCCTAAAACCCTTGGTCTCTGAGGCAAATTAAGTGAGAATTCATGTCCCCCTCCTGCCCCTTCTATCTTCCTTCCCAGGTTGTTTGTAGTTCTCTGAGGCTTTTTTCCCATCGAGGTGTCTCTGATGTTTATCTCTAAATGTGTCCTGTCTCTGTGGAATGGCCTGGTTCAGACACCATATTCTCTCCACTACACATACATTAAGCACCTATGATACACGCTCAGTGGATATTCATGGAGAAAGACTGTAAGTGGATGTGATCTCCCTTTGTGTCTGCAGTTTCCAGGGATTCTAAACACTCTCACCGGCCCACACTCACTTTAGCAATTCATTTAAAAATTAGTTGTATTCCAGGGTGTCTGGCTGGCTCAGTTGGTGGGGCATGTGACTCTTGATCTTGGGATCATAAGTTGGAGCCCCACACTGGGCATTAAAGAAACATTAGTTGTATTCTTTTCTTACTCGCTTGTATGACACCTGGAGTTTCTTCCTCCTAAGCTCTGCCACAAGTGAGCCAATGTTCTCAACCTCTCTCTCCTTGGAAGTTTCTGTCTTTCCTTGGATTTCAGTGTACTTTGTTGCCTGTGATATCAGCTCTTTGACAGGTTTAAGAAAAGGTATGATTATGTTGATTATCCTGTTTTTTTCTCTTTTATTAGGGTGCAAACAATATTATTTCCAGCTTCCTACATCCTCGGTAGAACTGGAATTGTGTTTACTTTTAAGTTGGGCTTGTGGTGGGATAAGTATTCAGGTATTTCTAAGAAGTAGTAACAAATGTGAAACAAAAGACATGAAAATTCAGGTGTTATCTGTAGATGTGATCATCAAAGCTGATGGAATATAATATTTTAGGGGAAAAATAAACTGGAAAAAAAAGAGCTGATGGTTGGAGACACAGAATGAAATCATTGAGCTTACTGTAAAAAAGATGTTTGGGGCCCCAAGGTGGCTCAGTCAGTTGAGTGTCTGACTTCAGCTCAGGTCATAATCTCACGCTTGTGAGTTCAAGCCCCATGTCAGGCTCTGCACTGACAGCTCAGAGCCTGGAGCCTGTTTCAGATTCTGTGTCTCCCTCTCCCTCAGCCCTCCACCTGCTCAAGCTCTCTCTAAAATGAATTAATGTTAAAAAAAATACAAAGAATAAATGTAATTTAAAAAAAATTTAAAAAGATTATGTATATATGTGTTTGATGGGAAGCGGATGGTGGGACAAAATAATACATTTTCTTTGTAGTCTATCATTCCTATTTTTTTAAATTAAAGCTTATTTATTTATTTGTTTTTGAGAGAGAGATGAGGGAGGGGCAGAGACACAGAGAGGGAGAGAGAGAATCCCATGCAGGCTGTGTGCTGTCAGCACAGAGCCCAATGTGGGGCTCGAACCCACAAAACCACAAGATCATGACCTGAGCCGAAATTGAGAGTTGGACATCCAACTGACTGAGCCACCCAGGCGCCCCTATTATTCCAGTCTTTAATCTGATTTCCTGCTATCTGTGCCTTTTAGTTAAGCAGAACTGTTTGTAGAGAATCATCGGAAAGTTTTTCCTCTCTCCTTTCTCACCTAGTCAATACATTCTGGCTTTATCAGCAAAGAAAGGAATCACTATTTCTTTTATTTTTTTTTCCTTTGGATTCCTTTAATTATATAAAGTGATGCTGTTCCAAATAGCTAAAGACTAATAATAAAAAAAAAACAACAAATGATGATTCATTCATTTCCTCCACCAGAGCCATATCTCAGCCCAAGGGCTCAGGATGGCAGCAGCATGAGGTTAATTCTGGAATCACAGTCTGCTTGCTTGAGAACTGTTAGTTTCACTGATCATCTCTTCTGGGTGGGGAGCTCCCACTGACTAAATATACAGAATGACAGATAAGTATTAGGCTTTCTATTTGTGAGGTGGGTATTTTGAGCAAAATTAAGGATGGTATAGGTAGGGTGGATTGGGTTGAAATGAACCCCACTCTGAAAGAGCCCTTGAAATATACACACACACATAGGCTGGATAACAAAGGCAGTATCCACCCTCAAGAACAAGGTAGCTCTTTTCTGGCAATAGCAGCATGGCATGATAATTAAAGTAATTAAGGCATGGACTCTGAGCTTAAATCCTGGGTGCATCCGCCCCTAGCTGTGCAACCTTGAAAAGTGAATTAATCTTCCCAAGTTTTGGTTTCCTCTGATGTTATATAGGGGTTAATTGTCACAGCTAACATATGTCAAGTATATGCTATGCACAGAGTATTTTTCACTTATTTTTTTTTCAGAGTGCACGAAATTGTTCATTTAGAACAGTAAGGTACATGTCCATATTTATTTTTGATATAACAAACTGGAAGAAGAGTTAGAAGAAACTATTCAAATTTCGGAACAAAATGGGATGGAAAACACAGAGAAGAGAGTAAATGGGATAAATGGGACACAGTGATTCGGTTTAACACATGTAGCTGGAATCCCAGGAGAAGAGAGAGAGAATGGGGAGAAGCTTATTATTTGCCAGACACTGCTCTAAGCGCTTGACAGATATAATGCACTTAATCCTCATAAAAACTCTGAGGTGTAGGTACTGTTCTTTCCACACTCATTGCACAGTGGAGGAAACGCAGGCCCTGGTAAGTTAGGTAACTTTCTCAGGGCCACATAGCTCATAGGTGGTGAAGCTGGGGTGTAAATGCAGTCTGGCTTCACAGTACACGTTCTAGACCAGTCCTATTCTGAGAACTTTATACATACGTATTAACTCATAAATTGCTCACCAAAACACCCTAGGAGATAAGGACTACTATTATCCTCTTTCTACAGGTGGCAGAGGTTAGGTAATTCTGAGATTACATAGCCAGCTAAGGGTCGAGCTGGATGCAATCCCAGGCAAGTCTGGCTCTAAAGCCACAGTCATAATCATTTTATTCTATCCTCCTTCAGGAATAGTACCTACACTGAGGTTCTTGTGGGAATTAAGGAGGATACTGTATTTGAAGTACTTAGCCCAGTGCCTGGCACACACGCTCAGATGGCATTATCCTCTACTACAATTGTTGCTACTGCTGCTGCTGTTACTGCTACTGTTACTCTTGCTAGTTGTACAAGCTATCAATCTCTGATGGCATGTGGCTTCCTAAGTAACACTTGCAGTGAGGTGGGAACAGCAGGAAGGTATAGGACAATACCTGAACCATGACACCCTTGTCTTTTGTTCTCTCTCCCTTAGGAAGAGAGTGTTTGCTGCCCATGAGTTTGGGAAATGCTTTAATCAATATATTACATAGCAGCATAGTTTGTTCAATCCAGTTCCACCAAGTAGCAAACAAGCAAAATGTGATGATGATGTAGAGCCCTCAGGACAGTCTCTTACAGGAAGAAGGCAGAAGCCTCCTAGACCTTTGTTCTCCTGAGAAGCAGATGGGATTAGAAAACCATGATTATGGTCTACTGTTATTTAGCAAGGTACATTACATTTTTCTGTGCCCCTTCCAAACAAAGAATAAGCTGTATATGCACCAAGGAAGAATATGTAAGACCTATAAATCCCCTAAATCTCATTTGTTTACAAATCCTGCTTGCCTGGTATTTTGAGGTACTATATATATACTATATAGTATATATATGTATATAGTATACATATATGTATATATATGTATACTATATTTGTATATATATATATGTATACTATATATGTATATAGTATATATATATATATAGAGAGAGAGATACTATATATATCTATATCTGTATCTATATATTTTGTATTTTGAGATACTATATATATATACAGATACTATCTATATCTATATCTATATCTATATATCTATACACATACACACACATACACACACATATATTCATTCTATTCCTAGACTCTTTTTGCTTTTAAAATGAACTTTTATTTCTATCAGAGTAATTTTAAAAAGCAAAATAGTACTGAACCAGTAGGAGAGAGGCTAAGGTATTGTGACAAAGATATCCCCAAATACACTGGCTCAATTAGCTATTGTATATGACAGCCCCAGAAATCCTTGATTGTTTCAGATGGTTTCCAGCAATCCTTGACTTGTAGCTACATCACTCCAGTCTCTGCCTCTGTCTTCATGTGACCTTCTCTCTGTGTGTCTCTGTGTGCCCTCTCCTCTTCTAAGGACACTGATAATTGGATGTAGAGCCCACTCTAATCCAGTATGATGTCTTCTTACTTTAATTACATCTACAGGGATCCTATTTTCAAGTAAGGTCACATTCTAAGGTTCTGGGTGGACGTGAATTTTTGGAGGACACTTTTTATACTATCAAGTATAACAGGTATTGGTGCCTGTGTCCTGGAACCAGGGTAGGAGAGAGGGTCCATTAGATCTTCTTAATTTCTTATGTTAGCCCTTTGTCTTCTTACCTCACCCCCAAGCCTGGGAACTTTAGTCCAGAGCCTCTTTGGTTTGGGGCCCCCATAATATCTATGGTATCTCAATGACAGGGTTTGGGTACATGGTTGGGTGAAGGATGGTGTGAGTGGATGTGGAGTCACAAATTTTATGAGGGTGAGAAGGGAACCTAGGGAGTCTAATCATTTCCTGTCCAGATGTTTCAACCAATTCTTTCAACCCCAAACCTCACCTCTGTTAGTTGCTTCATCTTGGGCCTTCAGGTTGAAGCCTTTCTATGATTTTAGGGTTCATTCCACTTCATGCTCTTTAATATCCTCCCTCCCTGCCCACCCCACCCCACCCCACCCCCAACTTCACCCCTAGCAAGCACCTAGTGTTTTGACCTAATCCACTCTGCTAAATCTGTTGCCACTTCCCCACACTTCACTATGGTTAGACACAGATGTCAAAGAATAGGAGAAAAGTTCAGTTTCATATTGGCTCATGAGAATCACATGAGATATTGTGTCTGGAAGCATACTAGGCATACTAGGTAATTGTTGTATAGTAAGAATTTGAAAGATATTACTTGAATCTGAATTTGTTATGAAAGGCATTTCTTTTACAGAAAAAATTATCCTAATTTTTCTGTAAATCTAGATGTTCACATGTTGAATTGGCAACAAGCAGGCTAATATTTAAAAAATGCTCCTCTTTGGGGCGCCTGGGTGGCTTAGTCGGTTAAGAGTCTGATGTCAGCTTGGGTCATGATCTCACTGTGCTGACAGTGGGAGCCTGCTTCAGATTCTCTGTCCCCCTCTCTCTTTGTTCCTCCCCCACTCACTCTCTCTCAAAAATAAACTTAAAAAAATCCCCCTGTTTCACTTAGAAATATCCTCTTATGAAAAAAAGATGTTTTAATATGTTTTAAAGAATCTTCATTTTTGAATAACAGGGTCAAATAAATTTTACAATATAAATTTGTTTTCAAAAAATGCTTGTTTTTAAAAAATGCATACATGTTTTTAATTGAAATTTAATTAACAGTTATATTAATTTCATAGGTACAATATAATGATTCCACAATTCTATATATTACTCAGTGCTCCTAACAGTAAGTGTATTCTTAATCTCCTTTATCTATTTCATCCATCTCCCTACCAACTTCCCCTCTGGTGACCACCAGTTTGTTCCCTGTGTTTAAGAGTCTGGTTTGTTGTTTGTTTGTTTGTTTTTTCTTAATATGCTCATTTGTTTTGTTTTTTTAATTCAACAAATGAACGAAATCGTATGGCATTTTCTTTCTCTGACTTAATTCACCTAGCATTATACCCTCCAGCTCCATCCATGTTGATGCAAAGGGCAAGATCTCATTCTTTTTATGGCTGAGTAATATTCCATTATATTTATTCTATTATATACATATTATATATATGTAATAAATATATCACTTCTTCTTTATCCATTTATCTGTCAATGGACACTTGGGTTGCTTCCTTATCTTGGCTATTGTAAATAATGCTACAGTAAGCACAGAGGTGCCTATATCTTTTCAAACTAGTGTTTTTTGTGTTCTTTGGGTAAATACCCAGTAATGGAATTACTGGATCGTATGGTATATACATTTTTAATTTTTTGAGAAACCTCCATTCTGTCTTCCACAGTGGCTGCACCAGTTTGCACTCCCATCAACAGCTCATGAGGTTTCCTTTTTCTCCACATCTTTGCCGACACTTGTTTCTAGTGTTTTTGATTTTAGCCATGCTGGCAGGTGTGAGGTGAAATATCATTGTGCTTTTTTTGTGTGTGTGAAGTTTTATTTATTTAAGTAATCTTTATACCCCATATGCGGCTTGAACTCATGATCCCAAGATCAAGAGTTGCATGCTTCTCAGACTGAACTAGCCAGGCCTCCCCTCACTGTGATTTTGATTTGCATTTCCCTGATGATGAGTGATGTTGAGCGTCTTTTCATGTGTCTGTTGGCCATCTATTTGTCTTCTTTGGAGAAACATCTGTTCATGTATTCTGCCCATTTTTTAATTGGATTATTTGGGGGGTTTTTTGGTGTTGTGTTGTATAAGGTTTTTATATATTTTGGATACTAACCCCTTATTGGATATACCATTTGCCAATATCTTCTCCCATTCAGTAGGTTGTCTTTCAGTTTTGTTGATTGTTTCCTTTGCTGTGCAGAAGCTTTTTATTTTGATGTAGTACCAATAGTAGTTTTTTGCTTCTCTTTCCCTTGCCTCATTAGACATATCTAGAAAAAAATGTTCCTATGGCCAATGTCAAAGAAATTACTTCCTATGTTTTCTTCTAGGAGTTTTGTGGTTTTAGATTTCATATTTTGGTCTTTAATCTATTTCAAGTTTATTTTTGTGTATGGTGTAAAAAAGTGGTCCAGTTTCATGCTTTTGTATGTAGCTGTCCAATTTTCCCAACACCATTTGTTGAAGAAACTGTCTTCCTTATTGCGTATTCTTGCCTCCTTTTGCCGTAGATTAATTGACCATATAAATGTGGGTTTATTTCTGGGCTCTCTGTTGTGTTCTATTGATCTATGTGTCTGTTTTTATGCCAGTACCATAATGTTTTGATTACTACAACTTTGTAGTATATCTTGAAATCTTCCAATACCACCACCTTTGTTCTTCTTTCTCAAGATTGCTTTGACTATTTGGTGTCTTTTGTGTTTCCATACAAATTTTAGGATTGTCGGGGCGCCTGGGTGGCTCAGTCGGTTAAGCGGCCGACGTCGGCCCGGGTCATGATCTCGCGGTCCATGAGTTCGAGCCCCGCATCGGGCTCTGTGCTGACAGCTCGGAGCCTGGAGCCTGTTTCAGATTCTGTGTCTCCCTCTCTCTGACCCTCCCCCGTTCATGCTTTGTCTCTCTCTGTCTCAAAAATAAATAAACGTTAAAAAAAAAAATTCAAATTTTAGGATTGTTTGTTCTAGTTTTCTGAAAAATTCTGTTGGTATTTTGCTAGGGATTGCTTTAAGTCTGTAGGTTGCTTTGTGTAGTATGGACATTTTAACAATATTGGTTTTCCCAATCCATAAGCATGTAATATCTTCCATTTGTGTTATCTTCAATTTCTTTCATCAGTGTTTGATAGTTTTCAGAGTACATGTCTTTCACCTCCTTGGTTAAATTTATTCATAGGATAAATGCTTATTTTTAAGATTTTTAAAAGAGATTTATTTTTAAATAATTTCTACATTCAACATGGGGCTCAAACTCACAGCCCCAAGATCAAGAGTCACACACTTTACCAACTGAGCCAGCCAGGCACCCCAATGCTTATTTTTAATGTGACCTTTGATAAATTTAATGATTTAGAAACATATTGCCGGAAATTTTTGTATGCAAATATAGCATTAAAAAGTTCAGTATATTTAAGATTCCTAAGGAATCAACACATTTATATTTCCAATGAATATGGTTATATAGAATGTGCTAATGTTTTGGATATAATAACATTTTAATGTAAAAATTATTTTAAAATGGATTAGTTACTCTGAGAAGATATTGTCTAAGAAAGAAATATACCAATAACAATTAGTGTAGTCATTTGAAATCTTTTCATTAAACTCTCAGCTTCACTGATAATAATGTATTGGTATGTTATTAATGAAAAAATTGCTTCATATAAATTATAAATCAATTTGGTCTTTAGAAAAACCTAAGCCATTTAGACACTTCTCTTTCTCTTTTATATATTTGGTTTTAACATTTCTATTTACAATCTTTCTTTAAAAAAGTTTTGGAGGAAATATTTCACTTTTCAAGTATAATTCATTTGGTTTTTACTCCTTCCCTCTGTGTGGGCCAGATAATACTCTTATTCAACCACATGATATAAATTTCTCTCAGAAATATTCGAGCTGACTATTATGGGTTCATTAATCCTATATATTGAGGCTTTAGGTTTCACATGAGAGCAGCAAGAATATATTTCAACAGTTGTAGAGGAACAGCTTCATGCTGGCACTTGATGACCTTGCATGTATCCACATAGGTCATGTTAAGCAAGCAAGACTGAACCACAGCTGATTTGGCAGAATGCTTGATTTTTTTCCAGAACACGGGAGCATGGGAGGCTTATAAATTGTGGCTACATGGTCATTCCCATTTGCCCCTATATCTGTAAGGTAGGATGTCATGAGCTGTTTCTTATCACCTCCTAGGTTCTGATGAGGTATGAGGCTTTCGGACTTGCCTCATGCCCTGCTTAGGGCACAGCTGCAGCTTATAAAACTACTTAGCTGCAACATGACATTGGCTTCTCAGCAACAGGGTGTCCCATTATTTGTGTGGTGGTGGTCAGGCCTCTTATGTTTTGGTATTGCCATGCCCCGTGGCCCCAGGGAGCTCGTACCTTTGGATTCTCTTCTTTTTGCTGTGAATGTAGGTAGTAAACTGTCTGAGTCTAAAAAACGGCTTGTTGTTTATTTTCCTGCCAAATCTCTTAGTCAGACCTTACCTTGTGCATGACAATAGTAATATAGCTAGTAACAAAGTTTGTTTATATATGTGCATGCACGTGGGTGTCTTAAGTACATCAGAAAAAGATGGATTATTCAATTAATCATTTTGGGGCAACTGGCTGTTTAGAAAAAATCTGTATCTGTATTCTCTTTCTTTCTTTTTCCTTTCTTTCTTTCTTTCTTTCTTTCTTTCTTTCTTTCTTTCTTTCTTTCTTTCTTTTTCTTTCTTTTTTTTCCCTACATTTCTTACAGTGTCCCCCTACCCAATTCAGAGAGATAAAATATTTAGTTGAAAAAAAGAAATGAAACCATGAAAATGCCAATGGGAAAATGAATAAACTTTCAAAAATAACTTTTGGAGATCAGAAGACCTTTCTTATGGTACAAGTGCATACTTTATAGAACAAAAGAATGGTGATAACGTTGACAACATGAAACATTGAAACTTTTATATGAGAAAAATATAACATAAAAATATTTAAAAGAAAAAAAGCGAACTAGAAAATATATTCTCAACATATGTGACAGACAAAAGACGTTTCCATCATATGCAAAGAATTGTTATAAACTGGTGCCAGAAAGACAAAAAAGGAGAGGAACAGACATTTTTCATTCACTCTCCATAAATGGCCAATAAACATTTGTTATTCATAATCAAAGAAATTAACATTAAAACGGTAAGAAGATATTACTTTTCATCTATTAGAATGGCAAAGATTTAAAATAGTTGTAATACCCAGTACTGGTAAGGGCATAGGGAAACAAGAAACACTCTTGAATAGTTGGTGGGAGTGGGAGTTTGTGCAACCTTTGTTAGAGGACAGAATTTGGCAATCACTAAAAAATGTAACGTGCATCTACCATTTGACCTAGACATTTCTCTTCTAGGATATGCTTGCATGAATACACAAGAATGTGTAAAAAAGATGTTCATTGCAGCATTGTTTGTAATAGCAAGAACACTGGAAATAGCTTCATTGACTATCAATTGGGGCTTGGTTAAATAAACTACGATGCTCTGATATAAATGGAAAACTATGCAAAACATAAGATGTAAATCTGCAATACTCATATGGAAAGGGTTCCTAGATATATTTTAAAATAAAAATGCAGATTGGCAGAACAGTATTGTATTATCTCATTTGCCTTAATTACATGCTGTATATGTATAGCAAATTTATGCATGATGTTGGAAGAAACTGTTAATAATGGTAACCTCTATAGAGTGGACCTAGGGATAGAGTGGCTGGCCTTTTATTTTTTCATAGTTTTAGAGATTATGAATATAATTTTATATTTACATATTTATTTTTTTCATGGTGCTAAATTTTTTTGTTTGACTGTACAACTGATTATTATGTACACTCCAACACTAATGCGAACACTTTTTTTTTTAGTATATATTCTGCCAAAGTGAGCATGAACGCTTCTTAATTCCCACCTTCATTAACTGTTAACACCACTGAGGTATAACTAATGTGTTCTTTTTAGTGTAAATATTCCAAAATAACAACATGGCTCCTCTTCTAGTGTTGCTACAGATAAGTCTGCAAACTTTAAGCCTAACTTGTTACATTTTGTTTTTAGTACTGATAAATCTCAACCTGGTTAGCTGCTGAAAAAAAGAGGAAAACTTTTGAAAAAAATAAAGTGTTTTTTTCCTTTTGCTATGAGCATAGTTTATTTTTAAAAAGCTGTTTAATATAAATTGCAAAAACTCACACCACATAAATACTATGTAATTTTCTAAATTTGCACAAATTCCTAAAGATTTTTCCTAAATCATTATCTTCACATTTAAATTTCACTTTTTCTGTGAGTCAAACCACTAAGAATAAACGAAGGCTCAGCTTATTTTATACACTATTTGAGGGAAAAAGGAGTTAAAAACATGGTCCATGTCCTCAAGTAGCTTAACATTTTCTTAGTAAAGCATTAAAAAAAAATAGTTCTTCTCTGCCCTACATCTAAGGACAGAATGATTTCAGAAATAGGGGACATCCATGTTGTAGGAGCTAGAGTAACTAGAAAAGGCCTCGATCTGGCAGTAGTACAGATGTTAATCTGATAGCCATAAATGAGATAGACTCAAGTAGGGTGAACTGTACTGGGACAATGGCAGTGGAGAAGACAAAAGGTGAAAGTAGAGACAATGATGAAAATGGAAGGATATAGATATATGGATATATAGATATATAGATATAGATATGGATATATAGATATATAGAAAATGGAAGGTATAGATATAGGGGATACCCTATGGGAGAGTCACAAGTAGCTCTCATTTTCTCTAGCCTACAAGCCTAGAACTGGTAAAAATGCTCTAGGCAACACTGTTAATGGGTGATGGAAACTAATGAGAACCAAGTTTCTCGACTCTTTTTTTTTTTTTTCAATATATGAAATTTGTTGTCAAATTGGTTTCCATACAACACCCAGTGCTCATCCCAAAAGGTGCCCTCCTCAATACCCATCACCCACCCTCCCCTCCCTCCCACCCCCCATCAACCCTCAGTTTGTTCTCAGTTTTTAAGAGTCTCTTATGCTTTGGCTCTCTCCCACTCTAACCTCTTTTTTTTTTTTTTCCTTCCCCTCCCCCATGGGTTTCTGTTAAGTTTCTCAGGATTCTCGACTCTTTATATACATCTTGCATTTCATCTCTTCCCTTCAAATTCAGGAACATTCTATATACATTAAGATGTTTTCCCCAACCATTTCTTCCGCAATTCCCCTTCAACTCAGTGCTATTTCCTGGTAAGCTTTCCTCTAACTTAATCTTTATATCCTCTTTTTTTCTTATTTCTTAGTATTATTTCAACTTCATTAAATCTCATGCTCCCTATTATCTAAATACTTGAAGCCATTAGGGAGTCACCTTTGCACCAGCCCAACACAGCATGTGGACTACAAGGTAACCATCAGGTACTGTGAGGATCTATAATTAAACTGATGATGATGGTAATAGTTAAAGATGTCCCCACATCTTCAGTTTTGTTTTTGCTGAGATTTTCCTATTTTTACTACCTCCTTCTCTTAGAAAAACTGTGAGTTGACATACTTAAGAATGAATGATCTTAGAGACTTTGTAGGGGCAGCTGGGTGGCTCAGTTGGTTGAGCCATCTGACTGTTGATTTTCTGGGATTGAGCCCTGCATTGGGCTCCGTGTTGAGCATGGGGCCTACTTAAGATTCTCCGTCCTTCTCTCACTCTCTCTCCATCTGCCCCTCTCTCATTAACTCTCTCTCTCTCTCTAAAATAATAATAATAAAAAAAATTAGCTCAGCCCACCGCTGACAGCATGCAGGCGCATCCCTCGTTAGCTGTTCATTTGGTACAAGAAATGTGCTGTCACTGAGCACGGCAGAGAAAGAGGCCGAAGCCAAAACCACTGCCATAAACTTACAAGGTCAGGGTTTTAAGGATCCGTCATTTCTTTCCACACACAGCCATATTTTATGGGGAGAGGAGAGCGAACTTTATCCAAGTTTCCAAGTGTATCCAAGAATGCTCTGTGGGGGCAATCTTCTGTTGTTTTTGGTAGCACCCCATTTGCCTGGCATCTTAAGGTAACTACTTTGTCTACGCATGTGAATTTTGAGGTCTTTTTGAAGCCTCTAATTTACTATGGGCTGTGCTAAGCACTAGAGATAGAGTAAAAGCCCTGCCTTCACACGTTCCTCATTCTTTTGTGATGTAGAATCACAGTATTAAAATATTATGTGATCTGTATTTTCTGATGTTTTTGGTGAGACATCGGAAGAAGCACTGTCCTTTTCAGGTATTTGGAATAGGGATAAAGGTAGCAAGAAAGAAGTGATAGACAATAAACCTGGATGCTTTATTCATGCTGACAAACCTGTGCACACTTGTAAATAAATATGGCTTTTGTCCAGCCTATGATGCCTATTACTAGTAGAAATATCAGACTGAAAACTGACAGAGGCTAAAATAGCACACAAAATTTGTTATTGACCCAAAAGTGATAGAAAATCTTTGATGAAATTTAGGTCTGCAAAATTTGACACAGGAGAATTAGGTATGGCAGAAATAATAGCAAGCAAGGGCAATTCAGAAGGCAGTAGCTATAATAAAATATGACATGGTTGACACTATTTAAGTGGAATGCTAATTTTTTGTTAATTTTGTTAAAATTTTCAGTAAAAACAAAATGTAAATGGCAGAAAATTAGATCAATTTAACTGTGTAATAAAGTCAGTCAAGAAATAAAACTGGTTTAGTGGAGTTCAAAAAAAATTTTTTTTAACAAGAATGATCTTATAAACTTTGTAAAAGCATCATATGCTATGTGACCTGCAATGCTAAAACACAAAATCTTCTGAAGTTCATTCAGTGAAAATAATGGAAGGAAAATCTCTAGAAGGAGAAGCCAAGCAAATGACCTTAATTTTTTCACCTCCATTTTCATCTTCCCTTGGGAAGATTTGTGCTGTCCTACTTTGAATTATGCTGGGTACCAAACTCTGGTCTAAATGTGAACAATACATTCTTCCTTGCTTCTCCTTAGGACAGAAGAAATAGGTGGTCACTTTTGCAAACCTCACTAAATAGTAAGATTAAAAATTTAAAGAACCTAGCAAAAAAAAAAGGCGTAAAAGATGTAAATTTTGATTATGAAATAATTATAACCATACAGCAACCTTAAAAGATTAGATCTACTTTGCAAGCATGGTTTTCTTCCCTTTCATCTTCCTGCCTCTGAGTGATAGGGCATCTCATTTACCATCACAAAAGAGCTGTTTTCCTGACATACTGACTCATTCTTTTTTTTTTTTTTTTTTTTTTAGTGTTTTTTAAATTTATTTTTGAGAGAGAGAAACAGAGCACGATGGGGGGAGGAGCAGAGAGAGAGAGGGAGACACAGAATCTGAAGCAGGCTCCAGGCCCCAAGCTGTCAGCATAGAGCCTGACACAGGGCTTAAACTCAGGAATTGTGAGGTCATGACCTGAGCCGAAGTCCGGTGCTTAACCAACTGAGCCACCCAGGTGCCCCCATGCTGACTCATTCTTGGACCAAGATTTAGGAGCCTGATTTAAATGTCTGAGACAAACCGAGGTCTTCTCATGCAGTTCATAGAAACACAGAGGGAATAAAGAAGGAAAAAGTGTCGGCAATCCCGGAAGAAAAAATTATGACCTCCTACACTCTGTTAGAAAAGAGTTTAGTCATTTTCCTTTTTTTCTAAAAAAAAAAGGAAAATTAAGTTGAAAGATAAATTAAAACTAAAATGAAGGTGAGCTAGAATTTGTAAGCGTGAAGTAATGTTTCATCAGTTCACCTAACCAGATATATTAAAATATTTTCCAATATTTATGTAAACAATAAAAGCTAAAACCAAAAGGAAAAAATTTCTTCATGTGATTTATTTATTTATTTATTTATTTAGAGAGAAAGAGAGTGCAAGTGGGGGAGGGACAGAGAGAGAGAATCTCAAGCAGGCTCCGCACTGTCAGTGCAGAGACTGAGGTGGGGCTCGAACTCATGAACCATGAATTCATGACCTGAGCTGAAATCGAGAGTCTGATGCTTAACCAACTGAGCCACCCAGGTGCCTCCCAGATTTCTTCATTTTATATGAAGAAAACCACATTGCTTTGCTTGCATGTTTTTCTTTCAAGTGTCAAGATTTTAGAGTCAAACGTTGCCTATCAGTGGAATAATAGGCACTATGCTAGAGGGTAGGTGAATAATAGTGAGAACAAGGCATTTCACAAACCTTCAGGGGTTCACAGGCCATTGGGGGAAGACAGAACAGTTATTAGAACCGTTACCTAGGAATGCATTGTTTAAGGCTTGAGAATGAGAACCTGTAGTCATTTGCATACTTATTATTTATGAAATCTGTTTGTAGAAATGAGTTTATTCTTTAAAAACCCTCCCATCTATACTTTACTATGTTGCTGTGGTGAGCTGAACTTTACAGAGTCTTCACTTCATTTGCCATTATTAGGAGTACATTTAATGGAGAGAAAAAACGCTGAGTGAATGCTAACGATTTCAATATATAAATAAAAGATTGCATCATAATTAGACAGCTGGATTTGCTTTCTTCTTTTGAAGTGCAATGATTCAAGGAGAACTTTTCTTAGTATTTCCTATCAGTCATGTTTGAATTAAAAATGTGAATTAAAAATTAACATGCCAGCCAGCTGCAAATCTATGAGCAACAGTTGCACTAAGAAGCCTTTATTATTAGAGACATATTAGCTACCGAAATTTCAAGTCATAACATTTCCGTAAAATACATAATGTGTAGTTTCCATTAATAAAATATTTAGTATCGAAATAGCAAAATATTTTTATTCAAAGTAGTGGGTCTGTTATCACGTCCATTTGCAAAGGATGAAAACTGTCAACAAGACCTGTTTGCAAGTGCGCCTTGGGTTCTAATAGTTAGGGAAGTAATAACGAGGTCAAAAGAGCAGTTCTGAAATAAATGAATATGTTTTCCCAGATGCCACTTGAGGGAGAACACTTTGGAAGATCCAAAGGAAATAAGAAACTAAATTGAGATTGCCAGGGCTAAGAAAGCCACTTGTGGAGGCATAAATATAATCATCAAACACAGCTATTGTAAAATGATGTTGGCCTCAAACTCACTCAGAAAGCAGACATTCTGTGGGCTCCTGTTTTAGGGAGTGAAATTGGTCTAAGTGGTTTTTTTTGTTTTGTTTTCGTTTTTGTTTTTGACCCAGAGATCCATTGCTTAATTTATTTCTCTCCCCCAAGGGCAGTGCTGAGAGCTGTGATACTCTTTTCCACCCACCCCACTTCTTTTAACCACCTAGTTCCATTTTCCGAGTATAGATCACAGAATCCACCATAAAACTGTTTTATCCTTCATTGAGTACTCTCTGTGTGCAGCTCAGTGCTGAATAGGAATATAATCTCCCCGACTTCAAGGAATTTATAATCAACTTAAGGAGGCAAGACATATATGCATAACAGATACATTATAGGGCAAGTCAGGCAGTATTTATAGAAACTGATATTATCAAAGAGATGGTCTTTAATTGAACTTCAGGGATGGTGGAATGGACATTCTTGGTTCCGTAATCAATATTCATTACCTGCTTTCCCATTATAAACAGCAACCAGACTTTAACTTAGACAATATCCTCTGCTTTAAGCTCACGTACTTTGAAGGAAGCTTATCCAACCTCAAGCCTTAAGAGTTGTGGTTGATTTAATCCAATCATCAGCACATTCCATTTCCACTGGTCACATTATTGTTCAGTTGGGGCTGTGAGTAGGGGATGGGAAGAGGAATATATGACCCAATCAAGGTGAATTTCAGGAATCTCGTTTGGAATCCCTGGAAGAATCTCTCTCTTCCTCCAACAATAAGGTACCTAGATGTAAAGACTGGAACCACTAAAGCCATTTTTTTCCCCCCAGTTGTAAGTCAGCTTGAGTACAAGATGTAAATAAGGTACATAGATGTAAAGACTGGAACCACTAAAGCCATTTTTCCCCCCAGTTGTAAGTCAGCTTGAGTACAAGATGTAAATAAGGTACATAGATGTAAAGACTGGAACCACTAAAGCCATTTTTTCCCCCCAGTTGTAAGTCAGCTTGAGGACCAAGGGAATATATGGAGGAAGGCACTGCCAGGAGAACTGCCAAAGAAATAGAGGTAGAGTCACTTGATCCAGCCAATCTGAAACCTGTTTTACCACTAGACTAATATATTTCCTTATTAGTTAGGCTAGTCTGAGTTGGTCTTTTGTTTCATGTAGCTGAAAGCCTTCTGATTTAGAGGACTACACTGCAGATAAGTAAAGAGACTCGGGTGTTCTGAGCCTAAGTAATATTAAAGAGATGCAAATAAGTCAGGAACCCCTTGAAGACAGAGAACAGACTAATATGTTTGGGGTGGAGGGTCTACAGAATGTCATCGTAAGGGCAAGTGTTAAAAAAAAAAAGTGGTTTGGAGGCAGATGTAGAAAAATTTAACACTCAAGCTACAGCTTTTGGACTTGTTTTGTAGGCAGGGTCAGTTAATGTGTTTGATTGGGAAATGTGAGAATAACAAACATTTATTGAGCACTTAGAATGTGCCAGGTATTATACATGTATTACCTCACTTACTTATTTGTTTTTAATTATTATTATTTTTTTAATGTTTATTTTTGAGAGACAGAGTGTGAGCGGGGAGGGGCAGAGAGAGAGGAGGACACAGATCCAAAGCAGGCTCTAGGCTCTGAGCTGTTAGCACAGAGCTTGATGCGGGGCGCAAACTTGTCAACCGTGAGATCATGACCTGAGCCAAAGTTAGACGCTCAACCGACTGAGCCACCCAGGGGCCCCACCTCACTTAATTATTGAAATCTTTAATGAGGTGCTCTCTCTTTTCTTGTTTGACAGATGAGGAAAATGCTTAGTAACGTGGTAATTGGCAGAGCTAGGATTAGAATACTTGCATTCTGACCTTAGTGCTGATACTCTTAACTATTGTTTTAGTGTGCCTGCTACATGTCATAATAAAAGTGATTTTTTCAAAATGTTCATCTGGGGACACCTGGGTGGCTCAGTTGATTAAATGTCTGACTCTTGATTTCAGCTCAGGCCTTAATCTGAGGGTCTTGAGCTCAGGGGCATGAGTGTAAGCCCCATATTGGGTTCCATTCTGGGCATGAAGCCTACTTAAAAAATAAAAAATAAAATAAAATAAAATAAAAGGTTTTCTGGTAGCAGTGTGTGGAATGATTTGGAGCGAAGAGTAGAATGGACTGAAGCAAGGGAAAATAGTTCTGGCACAAAGTTTTAGAACGGAAGAGAACACAGTGATTATCTTGTCCAGTTCTACTCATTTTATAGAGGAATTTAGGACTTAAAGATTGTGACACCTACGATGACACAACTAATTAGTGATATAGAGACTCCAAGCCCAGTGATTTTTCTTCTACAACATTCCTAGGATGCTGTAATTATTTGAGTGAGATGTGATGATAACCTAAGTCAGAGTGGTGGCAGTGAGAAGAATTTAAGGGATCTCCTGAGATATTAAAAAGAAATAATATGAGCACTGGGTGTTGTATGGAAACCAATCTGACAATGAATTTCATTAAAAAAAGAAAGAATTGATAGTGTGTAGGGTCTGGTTAGGTGTAAGAAAAACATAAGGAATAACCACAGATATTTTTGACATTTCTGCTCCAGAAGATTTGGGGGGAAATGATGGTTCCAGTGACAGAAAAATGGAGGTCAGAAAAGATACTTTATTTTTTGTTAAGGAAGGGGTTGGTGGATAAATTCTGTTTTTAGATATATTAAGTTTGAGGTGGTAGTGGAACCCTGAAGTATAAATGCTATGCAGACAGCTGAGTGTGAAGGACTGAAACTGGAGATACAATTCTATTTATTTATTTATTTATTTATTTATTTATTTATTTATTTTTTAATGTTTATTTTTGAGAGAGAGAGCGCGCGCGCAAGCCCAAGTGGGGGAGGGGCAGAGAAAGGGTGATGCAGAATGTGAAGCAGGCCTCAGGCTCTGATCTGTCAGCACAGAGCCTGACACGGGGCTCGAACCCACAAGCAGCGGGATCATGACCTGAACCAAAGTTTGACGCTCAACTGACTGAGCCACCCAAGTGCTCCTTTACTTGTTTTTAAAAAGTAATCTCTACACCCAATGTGGTGCTCGAACTTGCCACCTGGAGATCAAGAGTCGTATGCTCTACCAATTAAGCCAGCCAGGCACCCCTGGAGATACAATTTTAGTTATTAGTTTCATTGAGATAGTAGTTGAAACCGTAATTTTCTCATTAAACATAAAGTTAGAGTCAAGCAAAGTGAGGGCATTATTATTATCTTTTAAATCTCCTGCATTCATCTGGGATCGTTTCTGTTGTTTGAAAAAACTTTTGGGGAATAAACTTTCTGCTACTTTGAAAAAAACTTTTGTAATTCTTCTTCTGGATTTGGAGAAAAATCCTACAATCAGTGGTAGAGAGATGATAAGCAATAACATGCTTATGGCTGTACTTTATCATGGTCATCAACTCATTACACATTTGTATATTAGAAACCCTATTTATAAGGTAATTAATTCCTGTGTGTATATAGTTTAACAGTGAGGTGGCCCAAGTCCTTCTTTTTCACTTTTGGTACGGCTTCCATTTTATCAAAGATTCTCATCTATAGTTTTAGGGTAAAATCTGTATATATTCCAATCCAATTATAACATCAATTCTTTTTGAGTCTACTTCTACTTTTGTGGCTGCACTAAGAAAGTAAAATTCACCACCTTCAAGGCACCATTTTCTTGCTTATGTTCTCTCTAATGTGATTTTCATCTTTGAATCTGAAATAACATCATTTGCTCAATTTCAGTGCATTTTCCTATATAAAAAATCACTTGAAATGTAAAGACCTAAAAACTGAGTTGATATAAATGAAAACTAAAGAACAATCAACATTCTTTTTCTGCTTACATAGTAAATTACTTCTCTCATACCTATTTCACTCTTCCCCCATTATGTGTTAACCATGTGGTTTGGGTGGGCCAAGTCTATCAGGTAATTCAATTCTCTTGCTGCAGCGATGGGTTCAGGTAGTCAGACCTAAGTCATCAGAGCATGGCCTGCCCTGGCCACAGGGATGAATGAGAAGTGCTCCAATCAGTACACAGTTTAAAACTTACGTTGAATGGATATGGGAGCAGACTAACTCAGATATGGAAAGGCCCTGTTTTTATTAGCCATAATATGTCAGTGAAAGGAATCATTGTTAAAATGAAGTCAACACCATGGATAGTGGAGTACATATTCAGAATGAAATGGAGTCCCTGATAAAACATAACTAGATTGCTGGTTTACCCAATTCTGAAACCTTATCTACTTCTGAATTTTCTAGTTAAGTGAGCCAAAGAATGTCCTTATTGTTTGTCAGTTTGTTTTGAACTTTCCTTTATACGTAACTGAAAGCATCCTAAGAGGTAAAGCATTCTCTCTCTCTTGGTAAGCTGTCTGTTGTTATGGGGCAAAGTCCTGAAATAGACTCTATCTTTAAACTTCTGTACTCAGTTTTTCTTTCTTGACGAAACTACTCATGGCAATTGCACAAGGTTTTAAAATGGAGCCTTATTTATCCATTGCTTACATATGGGGAATGTGTCTGTTACCGTTCTCACGGACTTACTTACAAACGAGCTCATTTTCTCAAGGGTGTTATGATCTTGAGACGTCTTCTGGGATTTCCAGTCCCTGGTGCTGTTTCTCAAAGGAAAATGATGTTGTTGAGCCTGCCAAGATTTCCTTACCTTCAGTGTGGTTTTCAAATGTTCTCATTTCTTAATTCCTTGACTTGGGTAAAAAAATATATATATTAAATTATCTTACAAAATGTGTGTTTATTTTTTTTTTAAATTTTTTAACGTTTTTTATTTATTTTTGAGACAGAGACAAAGCATGAACGGGGGAGGGTCAGAGAGAGGGAGACACAGAATCTGAAACAGGCTCCAGGCTCTGAGCTGTCAGCACAGAGCCTGACGCGGGGCTCGAACTCACGGACCGTGAGATCATGCCCTGAGCCGAAGTCGGCCGCTTAACCGACTGAGCCACCCAGGCGCCCCACAAAATGTGTATTTAAAAAAATAAAAAAATAAAGACAGTGAGATGCCTTTTATATTGGTTCCCTGCAATACAGATAACTAACTGATGCTTTATCATGCTGTGCAGGAGAAAGTTCTTCAAAGGTGGAAATGTTCTATATTAGTACTACGCAAAATGTAGCCACCAGTCGCATACAGCTATTGAGCACTTAAAATGTGACTACTGTGACTGAAAACCTGAATTTCTAATGTTATTTAATTTTAATGAGTATAACAATAAATTGATATAAATGTAAATTTAAATAGCCACACGTGGCTAGATCTAGGGGCTACCATGTTGGGCAACACAGCTCTAGATAAACCTGAGACTGTTACAGGGTTAAATAGAACAGTGGCAAAAGATGGCTGTAGCCAAACAAGTGTGCTTTTGTTGTCATTTCTTATTTTGGGGATGTAGTTCAGCACTGATTTAATGAGATATTATACATTTAAATCAAATTGAGTGAGACTACTGGATTCTTGTGTGGACCCCTCTCTTTCCCTCACCTGTCCCAGCTCATTGGTCACCAAGTCCTCTTCATCCTACATCTTAAAAATATCTTAAAGACATCCCCTCCTTTCCATCTCCATTACCATTGTTCAGGTTCTATGTGACCTTTATTATTTCAATAGCTTCCTAATTTTTCTCTTTACCACCACTCTGCTTCTCTCCATTTCACTTCCTACCTGTTCACAGAGTAACTTTTCCTAAAAACAATCTCACCATATCACTTTCCTACTTTAGGATACACTTCACCCTCAAAATGTCGTACATCGATCAGCAGTATAGAAGCATTACTTGGATCTCTCTAGAAGTGCACAATCTCAGGCTCTACCTGAAACTAACTGAGTCAGAATGAGCATTTTAAGGAAACCTACAAAGGTGATTTTTATGTACGTTCAAGTTTGAGCACTGCTGCAGTTTGAAGTCCAAACTCCTTACCATATCCTACAGGTTCTGTTTCCAGCCTCATTTCAGCAGCTGCCCCTTCCCAACCTCTTAAAACCCACACTTCCAAGTCATACAAAATAATTTGCAATTCCTTAGTCAATGATAATTTGGTTCACCCAAATACCAGAGAGAGAATAATAAATTTGTCATAATTATTGGCTGGATATTTTCTGGTATTCAGCTGGTAATTGGCTGGGTATTCATCTTTGTTTTTCTGCCTAAATAACCTTTCTTTCAAAACCCATTTGAAAATTTTCTTTCTATGGTTTCTCATAAAAGTTAAGTGTATCCTCTTTGTACTCCCACAGAGTACATACCTTTTAGCATGTACCTCAGTGGGTTATAGGTATTTATGTCTCATACTAGACCATGAGGGTTTTGAGGTAGACGTTATTTCTTCTCCAGTTATGTTGTTCTCAGTAGTTCCTGATACATCCTTGCTGTTTGGGTGATATATTTCAGAAGTGTTAGGTAATGGTAGTATTTTATAGAATCATTACATTTGAAAGGTAGAAAGAATCTTACTGATCACCCATTAGAGGAATTTTATAAGAGGAAAACCAAAACCCCCAAAAGTTGAGTAACTTCTCCAAATTATTGGCACGGTGACATTTTCTCTCTGTATACATGAGGCACCACATAAAATATCCAGCCAATGATTATGACAAATTTATTATTCTCTCTCTGGTATTTGGGTGAACCAAATTATCATTGACTAAGGTAAAGACTCTAATAAACTTGGATTATTCTTGATCTCTTCTACTAATCTTTTCTTCACCTTTCCCTTGTGGGAAATGACAGGACTCTGTTTTATCTCCCTTTCAGTTCCGTGTTATATGACGCTAATCAGAAAGATAGCGAAGCAATTAGGGATGCTGTACCATCAGTACACAGCTGATAGTAAGCTTTGCCTCTCCTTTCATCAGATCTAGGATGCAGTTTCTTGAATTTCACAGTGTCTGGCAGAGTAAAGGACATGGACGAAAGCATTTGGATCAGACACCATCTAGATAAGGCTAAAGCAATCCTCATAGGCAGAGGGAGACATCTGAAGTATAGAGCAGCCAGTTCATGTTGCAGAAGATAAACCCACCCTTTGTCTCCGAAAGCCACAATTTTGTTGGATATCTTAGATTGCAGGCTATTCCTAAGTGATTAGATTTTGGCCAAGACTTCTGCAATCACTTCCTACATGTTTTCAAATAAACAACTATTATCTTTTCTTCCAGTTGGGAAGATTGTTATGGTTTTATCTTCTTGCACTGTATTTTAGCCTATGTTGATGTCTTCTATATCCATTATTATGCTTGTCTTACAAATCCTAGGCCGTTTAATCCATTTTTGCCATGAATCTTTATTAGAAGATGGGCTCAGTTTTCTCAGTATTCCTATTAGTTATTTCTGGATTCCAGATGGGGCCACAATCTTGTCCTAAGGGAGAATATAATCTAATCAGAGGGATTTACTCTTTTCTAATGGAGAATTCATTAACTCTATTTCAATCAGATTTATTAAATGTCTAGCATGTAGTATGGTAGAGGACGGTTCTGACATAAATCTTTATTCTTGGAACACACTGTGTGAATTTTATAGATTTTTCTATACCCATTTCATATTGTCCATCTGAGCCTAATACATATTGCACCAAATAGAGCACGACCATAAAATCTGATGTGCAAACAGGTACTTTTGAGAGTGAAAAGAGTTGCAATTAATAATTACACCTGATCAGCAGATTAAAAAAAAATTTTTTTTTAATGTGTATTCATTTTCAACAGAGCATCAGCGGGGAGGGGCAAAGAGAAAGGGGGACACAAATGCGAAGCAGGCTCCAGGCTCTGAGGTGTCAGCACTGAGCCCAACACAGGGCTCGAACCCATGAACCACGAGATCATAACCTGAGCTGAAGTTGGACGCTTAACCAACTGAGCCACCCAGATGCCCCACACCTGATCAGCAGATTAAACAAGGGCTGTCCTGGGCAAGCTGGGTTAGTGTCAGGGAAACTGGAACATATGGTCACCTTAAGTAAACATTAGTTTCTGTTGTAATTGTTTCTTGCATTTTAAGTATGGCAGTTTAGGATCAGTTTGGGTTAAATGTAACTATTTTATGATGCTTATTATATGTCAGACATTGCAGTAAAAGTCTACTCATATTTTAGTCAGGGAAACAGAAAATATGCATATAACCATATTAAGCAGTTGTGTATAGTGGCGTGAATCCTGGACAGGGAGACAGGAGACCCTGGTTTGAAAATTTGCCTTGAAATTCAGTCTCTTCCTTTGGTCAAATCACTTAATCTCTCAGGTTGTGTTCTAACCTGTAAAATGGAATGATACAATTCTTCAGAGGGTTGTATGAGAAGGTGGCAAAAAATGTGAAAGCGGCTAACATAGTATGTATCAAATAATAAATGCTTGATAAAAGGTTAACTGAGTTTGTTGATTTTGTAGTTTAATGCAGGGCAGTCAGAGTGGAAGTTAGAGACTCTTATTCTCTTACTAAAAACTTTTATTATGAAGAGGTTTTCACCGTCTTTCACGGCCAGTTTTGCTCCGTTCATACCCCCATCCATATTATTTTGAACCAAATCTCAGATAGCACATACAGTAATTTCATCCATAGGTATTTTAGTATGTATCACTAAGGATTCTTTATTTTTTTGAACATCGTCACAATACCGTTAACTTAAAAAAATTACCTTTTATTATGAAATACCTTGTTACTATCCAAATTTCCAGTTCTCTCAAAAGTTTTTTCCAGTCGTTTTAAAAAATCAAGGTCCAAACGAGGTCCATGGATCCCTGTACTCGGATGATGTCTTTCAGGTTTCAATTCAAGTATAGATCCTCCCTCCAGCTCTTTATTTTTCCCTTGTAGTATATTTGCTGAAACACCTGAATTTTTGTTCCATATATTGTAATCCCCTGGTGTAGTTTAATATGTTTCTTTGTTCTCAGTGCTTCCTGCAAATTGATAGGTGGACCTAGAAGATGCTCAAATTCAGGCTTTTTTTTTTTTTTTTTTTTTTTTTTTACTTCCATAAGTGGTCAGAGTTGTAACTAAGGTGAAGATATAATTTAAGGAAATAGTAACATCAGTTGTGCTTCTATGTCCTAACCTCTAATGTTGTCCTGTTTCACTTTAGAGATGTGCTTGCTGACTGCTAGCAGGGAACAAAAATAGAAATAACTTTATAATACTATAAATGAAAGATGATTAGAATATGATTTTCCCAGATCCTTTTAATATAAATGGCTCTATGGGTTTTATGACATAATAATTAAGAAATAACCTCCTACATGGCTAAATACACAAAAAGTAATTAATAAAGCTTATCTACACTAACATCCACTAAATTTTTCATTACTTCTTGGCCTCAAATCCCAGTAATTAAACTGTACTAATCTCTAGCTTCGTTTCTAGGAACAAACAGTGTATTCTTTCTCTGGTGCTGTGCTCTTTTGTTATTACTAATATAATACTGTTATTTTAATTTAAAATGACTGTATGGTCCCATAACCATAGCTAAGCACTTTGTGTTGCTTTTCCAATAATGCTGATTAACTTTTGGTGAACCAGTCATATTCCTCCACACAGTTCCTGGTCAAGAAATACCATGTTGTCATTTGACAACTGGCAACATTAACAGTCAGCTGTGGCCACTGCACTGACTGACTCACCCAGGGATTTAAACCATGACCTTGGCCTCATTATCATGATGTTATAATCTACTGAGCAAAATAGCTAGAAAAATGAATTCTGAAGACAGGGAGTAAAAATTCTACTGTGTTTCCAAGCTACAGTGTCTACTCCACATCTGTGTCCTTTCTGTAATTCTATTAGCAGATGTTTTGGATATGGATGAGGAACTGAAGACAGGATATTCTCCTGATAATTAAAGCTGATCATGTCAGTTCTGTGCTTAAACGAAACCTTCACTGCCTGGCTAATAACTATAGAACAAGTTCAAATTCTTCACAACATATAAGCTTGTAGCATCATCTTCCCACAACTTATTTCTCCGGCTTTATCTCTTGCTCTAATTTCCTGCCTCTCTCCCTTCGTACTCCAATAACAGTGATTTTTCTCATGACTTTGTGACCACTCATTAATTGTGGAGCACATATTTATTGAGTCCCTGCACTATATGACAGTCTAGTAGTCTGTGGGGAAATTGGAGTGAAAGGCATATTCCTTGCTCTTACAGAATTCCTGGTCTAGTTGAGGCTACAGGCAAAGAAATAAATGCCTACCGTGCCATGTGACAAGCGCTATCTGTGAGCAAGGTCTGTATGGTGCTAAGAGAGCCTGGGGTAAAAAGTTGGAAAGAGGAGAAAGGGAGGGATGAGCATATGGTGAAGACAAAGAAACCAACTGAGAGGAAGGTTATGGGAAAGGGAGTAGAAAGTCACAGAAATGAGAGACTACACATTCAGCGGAGTGCAAGAAGGTTGTCTTGGCTGAAGAGGGGAATGTGTTGGTAGACTAGATTGGGGAAAAGGCAGGAGATGAACCCCAAAGGAACCTATATACCTCGACAAAGTTTAGATTTTACTTCTCTGCACCCGTGTTTCCGTGTTTTGAGAATGCTTTTCCATTTCTCCTGCCCGCTTAAACCAACGATGACAGATTCCCTGTCCAGAAATTCACTCGAGTGTTTGTTGGAACACCTACTATGTGCTAAGTACTGCTCTAGGTGTTTGGGCTACAGGAGTAAAAATTCTGCTCTGTGCATGTCCTAGTAAATAGAAGTTGGTGACTAATGATAAAAATAATAAGTTGGGATATTAGTGAATGTGGAGTAAAAGTAGTCAGAGAGCTGACAGTGCTATGGAAAAAAGAAAAAAATAGGGTACAGTAAAGAAGACTGGAGTGACCTGGGAGCAAGTGGGGCAGGCTGGAGTATTAAATAGGATGGATAACTGAGCAAAATTTGAAGGAGCAGAGGGAGTCAGCAAGTGACTATCTCAGTGAAGAGTGTTCTAGGCAGAGGAACAGCTAGAGGAAAGCCTGAAAGAAAGGAGTGGATGAGGTCAGATAGATCATGTGGGACTCGCAGGCCAACTAAAGAGTTTCACTTTGACTTAGTGAAAATGGAGAGTCACCACAAAGTTTTGACCAGGAGAATGATACGATCTGATTGTTTTAGGAGGCTTGCTCTTCGTGCTGTGTTGGGAAAAGACTCTAGAGCCGCAAAGATGCAAGTAGGGAGATCTGTTAGGAGAAACTATAGAAATGCCAACCATCTAAGTATATTCCTGTGCAGAAGAAAAGCAGCAATGACTCCAAACATCCGAGGCAGCCAGATATCTTACTGGAGTACTGAGTGCTCAGTAAATTCTAGTGGTGTGATTAGTTTATGACTTTAGTTTAGATATGCCTCTATGCCTTATTTCGTAGATTACAAGTAGCTCTTTACATGTAAAAATGAAAGTCCACAGACTTACAGGCTTTACAAACTCGCGTCCCTATAAGAATTGAAGAAAGGACTTGCATTTTGGAATTAGTGTGTAGCCTATCAATAGGACCTTGAGAATTCAATGATGAAGATGCCCAGTTACTTCTAAAGTTAAGAAGAACAATGGAGTTTCAACCTAACCTCAAATTCATATATTTGAGGGACACATCCAAGTAAAACCTATGCCAGATAGGACACAGTGAGATGTGATAAACTTAAAAAAATTTTTTTTAAAGTTCATTTATTTTTAGAAAGAGAGAGAGCAGGGCAGGGGCAGAGAGAGAAGGTGAGAAAGAGAATCCCAAGCAGGCTCTGCACTGCCAGGGCGGAGCCCCATGTGGGGCTCAAACTCACAGACCATGAGATCAGGACCTGAGCTGAAATCAAGAGTGGGATGCCTTAACCGACTGAGCCACCCAGGCCCCCCCCCTCAAAAATTTTTAACATTTATTATTTATTTTTGAGGAGAGACAGACAGAGAGCAAGCGGGGAGGGGCATAGAGAGAGGGAGACACAGAATCTGAAGCAGGTTCCAGGATCCTAGCTGTCAGCACAGAGCCTGATGCAGGACTTGAACTCATGAGCCTTGAGATCATTACCTGATCCTCACAAACCATGGGGTCATGACCGGAGATGTAGTCAGAAGCTTAACCAACTGAGCCACCCAGGCACCCCTGTGATAAATATTTTAAGTAAAATACTAAACCAGAACAAACAAAATGCCTCTAAGATCCAGACTGTAGTAAGATCAAAAGATAGAGATCTTTTGAAGGTTATTTTACTTTCTATAGTTCTGAGCAGAGCAATGTTACATTAAATTGAGTCTATTACTTTGAAAACTAGCCCATTTAAAATTCTCTATATATTTTATCTATATGATATACAGTCTGACACATTTTTATTTTGAAAAGACATATGAATCGAGGTAGAAGATGATTTTAAGGTACTTCCTGAGGATTCCCTTTAATAGGAAAAACAGGTGTAGTTGTAGTAAAGAAATGAAAAATGAAACACAGTAACAGTAAGATCCCTCACTTCTGCTTCAATCCTGTACGAAGTCAGCTGTCTCAAAGATACCAGTTCATCTGCATTGTGTTTCATATGCAGGCACTACCTCTAGGCAGGTGCCAGGCAGTGGGGGTGCAGGGGAACACAGTCACAGGCACCCAGCGTGCTATGTTTACTGGTAGAAAACAGTGCAGGGTCCACAGTGTGGCTCTACTGTAAAGGAAGTACCGGAAATTGTCTAATTTGGACACCCACAATTATGTACTCAAAATACATAAAATAATTAAAAGAAGTGTTCTTCTCATCTTCCACTTCCCAAGTTCTCCCATTTTCTATTTTGCAATGCTCGTGGTGTAATTCTCAATCTTTGTTGTACATTAGTCATTAGGGAGTTTTCAAGATATACCCATGACCAGGGTCCTAACCCCAGAGATTGATTCATTTGATCTAGGGTTGGACCCAGGTGGTATTTTTAAAAAGTGACCCAGATAATTTTAATGGGCAGCCAGGGTTGAAAACCACCACGATTTCAAATTGGAGTAAAAATATCTAGGTTCTAGTTGTAGTGCTGCCATTTACTAGCTGGCTGATTTTTAAGTCCTTAGTTTCCCATAGGATGATGAGGTCAGCTTAGAGATTTATAAAAATTCTCTAGCTCTAAAACAAAATTAAATAAATTGGGATGCATATGATCTCTTCTAGTTTGCTCAGCTCTAAAAAGATGAAAATGGAATTATCTGGAGTATGCTAGCTTTGTTTGAAGCAAGTGAGTTAAAAAACAAACAAACAGCACTTAAGTAAACTTTTCCTTATTCCCTCTTCCCAATTACAAAGCATGGGAGAAAAGAAACAGATATTTAAGCTTAGAAATCACAAGAGACTTCTAGGGCTGCTTTGTCTGTCCCTAGCTCTCTTAAATTGGGAGTTAGTCATATGGTACCTGGGGAACAGAGGGAGGGGGGAGAGAGCTCCGCCTTTACCAAGAAGGTAAATATAATACAAACCCCAAAGGCCTTAGACTACTCATCTTACCATAATCCGGCCTGGTACCAAACACTATGAGTGTGGGAGGCGAGGCAGGGGTGTGTACATATACATGTACACGCGCTCACACACACTCCCCAACTCGGTCATCCACCGCTCTAGCGGAGAGCGCCCAGAAGGCGCTCCCCAGCCAGGACCACTCTGGCCTCCCCCTTACGCCTCCCAGCCGGCTCCCTGCTCTGCCCCCACCCGGACAGTCCTCCGGGCCGAGCTCAGCTTGGTCCACAGAAGGCGGTGGCAGCCCCGGCCATTCTCCTGCAGCTGGTTTTCAGTACCGAATCCGTCTCTGTGCCTCTAAACCCAGACTCAGACGCTAACCCGATCCCCTCACTTCTCGGCCTCTTCTCTCTAGACCAGGCTCCCCCGGAAAGGGCCAAGCTCCCGCCTAAGCCCTTGGCCCAAGCTCATTCTCACCTGGGATCATCTCACCTAGGATCTTTCCTGATGATCCTAGCACCCCCACAGCTTCCCGGCGCCTCTTCATCCTCACACCTTTCCCAGATAAACCCTAATTCCCCCAGTCTCACCTCCCTACCTCTCTGCGCTCTCCCACATTGTCCCCTCAGGGCCTCTCCACGCATTCTTTGCCATCAGCCCTCAGTTTTCCAGAACTTCCTCATCCTCCCCCCAACCTCCACCTCCAGCATAGGGTCCCAGGTCCTCTAAATCACCTGCACTCCCCACTCACTCATAGCTCCCTCTCCCTCCCTTCAAGTAACCCTGGCCAGGGGCGGGGGGTTCCCACACCTTGCACCCTGGGGAACCTCTCCAACTCAACGCTCTCCCTCCTTGAAGGACCCCACCCACGACACCTGGGGAGCCCCTCTACGCACTCTTTCACCTCTGAGCCCGACACCTGGGCATCCTCCTCCTTCCACACTGTTCCTTCCTTTCCAAAACCTTAGGCGCCCCCACTTCCCGGTCACAGCCCATCTCCGGACCTGACACTCCTCCCACACTCCTCCCCGCCCCCAGGCTCCCACTCCTTTACCTCCAGACCTGACCCACAGGGCGCCCCATCCAGTACAGCTCACGCTCTTGTCCCCTACTCTCGACTCCTTGGGCGCCCCCCCCCCCACAAGGCCAGCGTTCTATACCCCCCTCCCCCCCTTGAAAACTCGCTCTCTACTCCTCCTCTTCCCTCCCGCCCCCAGCCCACAGGTCGCGCTCGGGAGGGGTGCTCGCCTGGCCCGGGCCTGGGCGGCCAGGAGGTGACGCGGCCCCCGCGGGAGGAGCCCGGGAGGTGGAGGGGCGGAGGAGGCGCGGGCGGCGGCACCGAGCGGCGGCGGCGGCAGCAGCGGCGTAGGGAGCGGGCCCCCGGCGCCGACTCCACCGACCCAAGGGGCGGCGGCCGCTGAGGGTCTGCGGGCGGGCGCGTGATGAGGAAGCACCAGCGCCCGACCCTGCTACGCGTCGAAGCTCGCTCGGATCCGGGCATTGGCAGCCGGTGGGCCGTGGCCCCGGGAATCTCCGCCGCTAGCCCTAGTCATCCCTTCCTAGCTTTCGCTTCTCCGCTTTAGCCCGGAGCTGTCTCCGGCGGCCGCCCTCGGCCCCGCTGCCCTTCCCTGGTCGTTTCTGGAGGGGTCCTCCCTCCGCGGCGTCTGGAAGCCCAGTGACGCGTCAGCCGGCGGGACAGCTGAGCTGCTTCTCCGGGAAATTAGCCCCTGCGTCCTCACTCCCCTCTCTGCTCCCGCCCCGGCGTCCCTCCGACTGGCGGGACGCTGCCTCCCCGCGCTCGAAGCGAGTTCCCGGGACTCCCCCAGGGGGCTGGTTCGCGGCTTACCCCTTCCCCTCCGCGGCGGCGCGCGCCCCCGCCCCCGCCGGACACACTCGCGCCCCGGCCGGCGCGCCGCCCTCCCGCCCGCTCCCTCCAGTCACCCCACCCTTAGCCGTCCCCGCCACCTTACTCCACCACCCTCCCCCGCCGCTCCGCGCACTCCGCGTCCCGGCCCGGCCTCCCGCTCCTCTCTGCCAAACCGCTCACTTGCCAGCCCTTCGCCCCCGGGAAGAAGAAACATTTCCCGGAGCGCACTCCTCAGCCCTCACTCCCCGCCGCGCTCGCCCTCCCCTCCCCCTCCGCTCTTTCTTTCTTGGGGGAGGGGGGCTGTCGCCTCGGATTGAAGGCCGTTGATTTGTATGTATTTGTCCCAGCGCCGGAGGCTGCCCCAGCCGCCCGCGCGGGTGCCGCCGCCGCCGCCAGTGGAGTTGCCTCCCTGCTTCCCTAGGGTGGTTAGGCTCCACCAAACATGTCGGCTCCTGTCGGGCCGCGGGGCCGCCCGGCTCCCACCCCGGCGGCCTCTCAGCCGCCCCTGCAGCCCGAGATGCCCGACCTCAGCCACCTCACGGAGGAGGAGAGGAAAATCATCCTGGCCGTCATGGATCGGCAGAAGAAAGAAGAGGAGAAGGAGCAGTCGGTGCTCAAGTAAGGACCCGGCTCCATCTTCCCGCCTCCCTCCGTCCCCTCCGCCCCCACGGCCGCTGCCCTGCGGCCGCCTGCGCGCCCCGGATCGCCGCCCTCCCTCCAGCCGGCGGCGCCTGGGCCACGAGGGCTGCGGCCGGCGCCGGCCGCCGGGGCTGCTTTCTGGGTGTCAGAGCGCGGGGGTGTGTGTCGGGAAGGGAAGGTGCCGAGGCCGGCCGAGATGAGGGTGGCGAGCCTTTAGGCGTTGTAATTTTCCCGGGCGTCCTTACGGCTTCCCCCGCGGGCCGGTTGGGCTTCAGGGTCCCCACGGGGCTGAAGCTGAACCCAGGCTCCGCGCGTCCCCTCTCCTTTCCAGCCGCCCCCGCGCGGTGGCAGTGACTGGGGCAATGAATCCAATATGGCCGTGCACAGGTGCTCCCTGGCCGGGACCCGGGCGAAGGCGCGCCGCCGGGGATGCGGGCGCAGCAGGGGCCCCTCGTCCCGCGCTTCCGCAGGGCGGCCCTGCCTCCGACGCGGAGACGAGCAGAGCTGCCCGCGGTCGCTGCGGGCAGGGGGGCGGCTGTGCAGGCGAGGGGCCTAAACTCTGGCAAGTCTCGGGTGGGTGTGCGGCCGCCGCCATCTTCCAGCCCCTCCCCCTCGGCGGGTTCTAACACCCTGCACTCTGCTGCTCTTCCTGTTTGCAACTAGTAAATCTGTTTAATCCTGAAGAGACTCTGAAGAGGCTCCAGTTCCTACCATTACTGCAGTTTGGGATGCTTCCTACCTTGTGAAGTTCTACTACTCGTGTTCATAGTGTAGGCAGCCGGGATTTTGCCGAGGGTGAGAGAGTAAAAGCAGCACCCAGGCGGCGGTTTAGCGCTGTGTAACTTCAGCACCAGGGAACTGTCCAGACAGAGATACAGCTCTGAGACGCCTTTTGTCAGTCTAGCAAAGAGATTTGTTTCTACAGGTTAGCTGTTAAATGTTTTATGGTTATTTGATTTCTCAGATACTGTGTGAAAGAGATTGTGCAGAAGATGCTTAACCTTTTTATGTTTTTCCAACTCAACTTTTTTCTTTTTACTTGAAATGAATTATTCACTAAGAGATTAACTTGGCCAGTTTATATGCCAGCGGTGGGACTGTTCTTTTGCATGTTATCAAATATATTTTTCCCATATTCTCCACAGAAACACAAAATTGAAAGAGTAGAGTTCCTCTATGAAGGATGCAATACACTGACCTCTAATCATGTAAATTTTAAAACAGGTTGTTGAATTCAGTATTCTTTAATACACTTATACAGAGATAATTCTGTCTATACATATATATTTTCATATTTTAATGAAAATACTGTAAATTATGGTAAAAATATATCAAATATCTCTACATGTTTGAGAAAAATTGAAGGACTAAGAACAAATATTTCTGACATACTAACTGGAATAAAGAAGAGTTGCTTCTTCAAAGCTAATTTGTGGGTTTGGAGACTTGTTTGGGAATATGATTTATTAGTAGGCTTGGTAAATGAAATATGGTTATGAGATTTAAGTAGCTTATTTTAACTAATGCTAGAATAAAGCATTATTTTTAAAAGCTTTTTGAGCATAATACTCACTTTGCTTTACTATATATACTAACAATGCCTAGCTTTTTGATGACTTAGAATTTGATATTTAAGTATATGAATCTATATTTTCTACTATAATTGTGATAAAATTAGTGTTGTCAAAGTGATGTCAAATAAAACATAGTTTTATTTCTTTGACCCATATATTTAAATGTACAATGTGTTTTTATTTCTTTGTAATATGCTAAATCATAGTATATACTGGCTAGTTCACTGTAGTTCCAAATCCACTTATTGTTCTAGTATATAGAGATGTAAATGAATTTTTCAATACTGAATTAAGAATTACTCAGATTGAACAATAGGTTACATTAGGAAAATGTTGCAAAAGGCTTTTTCAGGTAGGTACATTACATTACATACATTACCTTTCTGTGTAAGCCTGTATACTATGCAAATACATAGAATGTTCATGCATTCATATTCACACAGTTTAGGTAGAAACATTCTCTAAACATACATTCATACAGTCAGAGAGATTACATTGATGAAAAATCTTCATATTTATTTTAAATATCTATTTGCATTTCTGCCCAGCTTAGTCTTGGAAGGAGTTATACCTCAAAATGGCCTACATGGCTTCAGAATTATTTTTGTATTTATTTTAACAAGAAGTTTTTTGGAGTTAAAGCATAATATAACTACAAATTTAATTTTAAATGTTCTATAAAAATGTTTTTGGCTTTTTAAATAGGTTAAGACTAGGCAAGGAAAATGAGGAAAACATTAGATTTTATAATAGAATTATAAAGAAAGAAAAATTGTTTTAAATAAGTTTATAATGTATTAAGTAATATGTTATCAATATTGGGTATTAAGTTACAAATACTATATATAAGAAAAAGTGATATTAGTATTCTTCAATGATTACTATTTCTCATTAAGTTTTAGGGGTCATTTATCTGGTCAAGACTACACTGTCCTTTGTTTCTCTTTAGTGATGTCCATTTAATTAGAGATGCCCATTTAATTGCATGTTAACATTTATTTTGAGAGAAGGTCATGGACAGAGAGAAACAAACTGAAAATCAAGTTGATGTCTGCTGCCTTGTAACAATTACGTTAAAGTTTGATGTGTGAAAAATTGAAACCATTGGATGAAAATATTTTCATATTAAGAATTCATACCAAGGGGGATGTGCATACGAAGTACATCACAGGATGATATGTTGGAGTACAGGAAGAGAATATTAAAACTTATATTTCAAGTTCTATCTTTCTTTGAAAAAGAAATTAAGTATTACTGATACTTAATAAATAGATTGACAATATTAAGACCCATATAATTTGTAAATACATATGCACGTATTTAGAAGTTCACGCCTGAGATATTTTTAATGGGAGAGGTGAGTGATCAAAAGACATTGAGACCACTATAGTAATCTCTCTTTCTATGAAGAGATTAATTAAGGACTATTTATATTTATTAGCAATTTCTTCAAAGCCTTGCTGAATATTCATATATTCAGAAGTCTTCTGTCACCATCAAGTAATTTTATTTTACGTCTGATTGAGATACTAAAATTTTGAAGCATTTGTATCTCAGTAGATCCCTCAATAGATCAGTAATTGCTTTTTTTTATCCTTACCAGAAATCCACATACAGTTTTAGTTTTGATAACTCAATCTATAGGTAAAATCTATAGTGTTCTTTTACTTATTAATGTTTTTAAGCCTCATCTTTCAAGACTGTAAACTTCTTGAGGGCAAGAATAATAATGTACCCTTCTTTGGAGTTTGTGTTTTGCAGCATACTTAACACCTGCACATATTAGGTAACTAATAAGTAATGTTGATATGACTTGTAATGTTAATGAGGCAGTTTATAAATTTTGTTGGGAAAATGAAGAATAATTTTTTTGAAAGAAAGGCATAATTTATTAGGTTTATATTTTCGAGTGATTTTTTTTTGATGTGGTATTAAGAAAAAAAATGTATGAGATAAGCAAAACCACTGAAATCAATAGAAAAGTAAGTATTCATTCAGTAAATATTTATTGAGTTTCTACTATGTGCATATCATAGTCTTTCAGATAAGGAATTTTTTTTTATAACAAATTAGAAATAATGTTTTTTGCTTGTAAATTATCTTTGTATTCTCAGTTTGGATTTTTTATTAATGTCAAATGTCTTTTATTTGCTTCCCAAATAAAAGAAGACAGTGAGTAAAGATTTCATGATAGATCAGAGTAATAATTTAGCTTATATTTAAAACATAGATGAGCAGTTCTAAATTTTTTTAATAATTCAATTTTAAGAGTATTTTTCAAAGCCAATTTATAAGCTTTTTTATGAATAGATAATATATACCTATGGTACAAAATTTCTTAGCTACTTTTTCTCCAAGCCAGAGGCAACTACTTTTGCCACTGTATTGTATACTATTCCAGAAATACTCTATGTGTAAAAGTAGATATGTGTATATATCACATATTGTGTGCATCTATAATGTGTGTGTGTGCACACAGATGTATGGATGTATATGTCTAAACATAAAAAACATAAATGTGCCCAGCAGTTTACTTTTTAGGAGATCAGTTCCACACCCATTAATATATAGCTTCCTCATTCATTTTAATGGCTGTGTAATATCTCATTTTATGAACGTTCTGTAATTTCTTTATCTAGAACCATATTTATGGGTATTTAGGTTGATTCTAATTTTGCCATTAGAAACGACACTGCAATAAATATCTTTGTGCATATATCATTTCTTACATATTTGAATATATCTCTGGAATAAATTCCTAGAAATGCATTGTTGGGTCAAAAGGTCAGTATATTTTAAATTTTAATAAATATTGCCAAATTTATTTTCATACAATAAGTATGCATAAGTGACCTAAACTAGGGAGGCTCCCATATCCTTTCCAATTCAGTGTGTGATACTCTTAGCCAATACTTTGGTGAAAGATATGCCATCGTAGATTTAATTGAAATTTTCTTATTATCAGTGAGGCTGAGAGCCTTTTACATTTGTTTAGTTTTTTGTTTTTCTTTTGGTCATTTTTAGTGAATTGTAGAAGCTCTTTTTATTGTCATTTGTTTTATGACCTTTTTTATGCCTTGTTTTTTTTTTTACTGGTCAGGATTTTTAAAAAATGCATTTTAATTTTTCACTTTTTGTTTTATGTCTTTTGAGTTTGTGATGTACTTAGAATGATCTTTCTCATCCTAATATTTAAAAGACTACCATATTTTCTTCTTATAGCTAAATGAAAATTTAAGAACACGGCATGTGAAATAAAAATGCAATTTAATCATGAAGACTTTTAAACAAAAATCATTATTATGATTATGTAAATAACCACGACCATTGTCAAGAATGAAAAATCTATCAGTTTTAAGAATTGCAAATGCATTCTAAAAAATTGATTGGCATTTATGAGAAAGTACCTAATAAATTCTTTATATATAATCTGTATTTTAAAGCAACTAGGATAATTAAATAATATCTTCTTGTGGACTCTATTGTCATTGAGTATATATTTATAAAGAACTGATTATACTGTGTGACGAAGAGAGAGGTAATGGAGGCAAGTGTGAGGGGCCAGCTGGATTTTGACTTGAAACCTTATTTTACTAATTAATAACTGTAAGGTCTTGCTTGTGTTGTTAAACTCTCTGAGCCCATGTTTCCTCATCTGTATTATCAAAATAATAACACCTACCTTGAAGGATTGTTATGATCAATGTAGATTAAATGTCCTGGCATAAATAAGTGTGCCAAAAAAAGTCGTTATTAACTGATTATAGACAATAGTTTATTATTATTTTTTAACATTTATTTATTTTTGAGAGACAGAGAGGCACAGAGCATGAGCGGGGGAGGGGCAGAGAGAGAGGGAGACACAGAATCCAGAGAGCAGGCTCCAGGCTCTGAGCTGTTAGCACAGAGCCCAATGTGAGGCTCAAACCCATGAACTGTGACATCATGACCTGAGCCGAAGTCAGTCGTTTAACCGCCATGCAGGCACCCCTAGACAATAGTTTCTGAACCTTAATATTATCATAGCATTCTTGGATGAAATCTTAACTTTTTTTTTTTTTTTTTTCCAATTGAGGCATTCTCTTCTTTGTCTACTGGGAAGTCAAAAAAATGCCCGAAGGACTTTTAAGTGCCTTCATTATTTATCTAGAAGCCCAGGGATGGAGAGGGAAGGTGATGAATCGGCAGCAATTTCCTCAGCAAAAAACATTTTTAGAGAGTCTGAAACTAAGGTGTAGCAGCAGAAATAAGACACCAAATTATTGGTTATTGGCAAGATACTGATTATCATGGGTGAATGCGAGGGAACTAATTTGTGCAAATTACTCTGTGATTGTCCTTACAGTTGTCTGGGATCAATTTTTACTCTATTAATAAATCAAAATATGTATTTATTTATTTGTCTTATTCATATTATATCTGAGAACTCAGCGAGTCTTATCAGGTTAATCTCATTTTGAAGTGTCAATTTAGAGTGCTCCTCTGCTTTTCATTGCTTTTCAAATGCACACACTCTTTGTACGACTTCCACTTTGCCTCTTAGCTTCAAATTTGCCTCCTTAGAGAGCTCTTTCTTGCCCCATGTTCTTAAGTTCTTTTCTTTCTTCTTTTTCATATCATCTTTAATATTTTCCAGTTATGCTTATTAAAATTTACAATTTCTTTATTTGTTTATGGTCTGTCTGCCCTGCTAGATTATAAACTCCCAGAGAGCAGACACCATGTCTGTCTTGTTCACCATATCAGCCTTAGCTTCTAACCCAACACAATGTTTTAATAGTAGTACTTAAAAATATTAGTTGGGTGACTGAATGAAATGTTGGGGAATAAAATACTGTGTTCAGCTAGGTAGTGCTTGCTTTCAAGGTGAAATTTGAAGATCTAGAAGAAAAAAGTTTGCTTAGGTAGTAGTGCCCTTATTTTCAAAATCAATTGTAATTTTTAAACCTATGTGCAATTTTGCTTATTTATTTATTTATTTATTTATTTATTTTTTTAACTAGGAGAAAACTTACAGTATTTGCGTATGATTGCAACTCATCTTTTATTTGTTTATTAAAAACATTTTTTTAATGTTAATTTATTTTTGAGAGAGAGAAAGAGAAAGAGACAGAACATGAGCGGGGGGAGAGGCAGACACAGAGAGCGACTCTCAACATGGGGCTTGAACTCACAAACTGCGAGATCATGACCTGAGCTGACGTCAGTCGTTTAACCAACTGAGCCACCCAGGCACCCCTTGACTCATCTTTCTTTTAGACTAAGAGCACATCTGTTTTGACTAGAAACCAGAAGAATATTGTAATATGTCATCTTGAAATTGTAATTATTTTTTAATATAAAGAATATTTTGCTTTAAAAATTACAACTTTACTTTGAAAGTGTTTGTATATTTCCAGTGTGTTTAACAGAGCTGAATGGTAAGTGATGTACAGAATATTTTGGATAGAAATTTCTGTAATTCATTCCTTTCAGAGGCAGACAACTGAAGGCCAACCATAATCACACGAGCACACTGAAATGTGAAGTGTCATGAAAAAACACAGTAAAAGTGTTTTTGGAACATCATGACCATAGTAAAAAATGTGTCAGAGTAATCAAGTGAGTAGTTTGCTGTCTCTTTGGTATTGTTTTGAGGGTGTAACACATTTTATCCTTTTTAATTATGTGGAAATTTTACTCCTAGATGTTAAAGATTCTAGAGACTACAGATACTGTCGTATTCTCTAGTCACCTGATGAAATGCAGATATCTATTTCTGGGTGTTAAAACACTCTTAACCATTCTCAGCTAACCCTTTAGGAAGTCACTATAAGGAACATGATAAACCACAGTTACAATATTGCATGATAAGTGCTGGGAGACCACGTGCACAGTGTATCATGGATATATTCATTGAACAGGAGCACCTTATCCAGTTTGGGGGAGATGACACCTAGGCTGAGACTCAAAGGATGAGTAGATGTTCATTGGGCAGAGGAAGATGTTCCAAGCAAAAATACGAAAACTCCCAAGTCTTTCTATCCCAGACTTTAACTCTCATTTGTAAAAGAGAGGCAGGGCATAGTCAAGAAACTGATTTGAAGTGGTTTACAATGTCTGGAGCATAAGGCTTATTGGAAGTGAGTCGGTAGAGGAGACTTGAGAGATGGCAAGGGTCAGAGCTTCAAAGACACTGTATGTTTTCCTTTGATTTGGATTTAATCCTGAAGGTAGTAGGGAGTAACAGAGGGATTTTAAGCAGTGACACAGTGTAATCAGATTTGGTTGGGCACCCCCCAGCCTTACAGTCTGAGGGATTGATGCTAGAGACCAGGGCTGTAGTTAGGAGAGTCTTCTAGTAATCCAGGTGATATATGATGGAGATATGAAAGAGGACAGTTCTTTTTTGTTTTCTTTTGTTTTTAGATTTTTTTTTAACATTTATTTATTTTTGAGAGAGAGACAGAGCATGAGTAGGGGGAGGGGCAGAGTGAGTGGGAGACACAGAATCCAAAGCAGGCTCCAGGCTCTGAGCTGTCTGCACAGAGCCGGACGCAGGGCTCAAACTCACAGACTGTGTGATCATGACCTGAGCTGAAGTCAGACGCTTAACCAACTGAGCCACCCAGGCGCCCCTGAAAGAGGACACTTCTGCTGGAGGTGGAGAGGCAGGATAGATTTGGAAATATTTAGGAGCCAAATTACTGGGATTTGACAACAGGAGGTAAAGTAAGGGTAAAAAAGTAAGGGTAAAGTAAGCTCTCAGGATGCCTGACTTACTCAACTGACTGCTGTACATCATGTAGATCTGTCTTTGCTCATCTCACTGATGGTCAGCTCTCTAAATTGGTTTAGTCTCAGGACCATTGTTCTCTTGAGAGACCAGCCGGAGAAGGCTTCTCTTATTGTTTTTCTTATTCTAAACAGTTTATAATGTGAATAGTTGTACTAGAAGTGATTATAACTTGTGATATAGGGGGGACAGGATGGGAAATAATAGAGTACCAGTAAAAAGGGCAAAAAGGGAGAAAGAAGAGAAGGCAAAGAAAAAGGGGAGAAGATCAGTACTGTTTGAATCCATTCATAATTGTGAGGAATGCTACTTCGTATTTTAGCTTAGAAAACTTTTTTCTACTAAATCTATTAATGTCTTGTCATTTTTTTCCCCAAAATTACAGATCTGTTTTTCTTTTATTGAACATTCCTTGCTCCCATTGACAACTTTGTCTCCGTGAGTTTCTCACCATCTGATTTTGTTTCATTCTTCAGATGTTTTTAACTCTTGCGCAATCTTTGTTTTATATGTTAGATTTAACTAGAACAAATTTCCTTTTTTGTATATATTCCTATATCCCCTCCAAGGGAATTTTGGAAATGTGAGTGTAGTTTAGGAAGATAAAGAAAAGAGATTAGCTGTGTAAATGACATATTGTGGTTGGGGAAGATTCTGTTCCTCTTTATCTTAGCTTAGTGAATTATTGCAGATTTCATACCGTGTTGTGTTATGAAAGAGAGATAAGTTTTGTTAGATTGTGTGATGGGAAGTTCTAGAAATAGGATTAGAAGTAGAATTATAGAAAGGGAACAGTTAAGAACAGGTTTAGGTCTAAAAGTGATAGAATATTATTTCACCTATTTTCTCTCTAGAACTGTTACCGCCCTCCCCCCAAACTGTAAGCAACTAGATAGTATAATTTAGGCTAAGAATGGATGAATTTTATATAGTTTATGTATTATGAACATGTATTAGATGTACATTATATACACATGTCAAAAGGCTCCAATTTGTATTTTCCATATCACATAGTGCTAGCTAAATGCTTTTTAAAGACATTTAGAGTTAAGAACTTTCAAACAGTTTATAGATTATAAAAATTTAACCTTCTTACATTACACGCACGTAATTTGGTAGGTTCTGCCAAACAGAGGTTCTGGTTAAATGCTCTTTTAGGCACAGGAGGAAGATAGAATTCTTTATGTTCTTTTTTTTTTTTTTTTTTTTTTTTAAATTTTTTTTTTTTTTTTAACATTTATTTATTTTTGAGACAGAGAGAGACAGAGCATGAATGGGGGAGGGTCAGAGAGAGAGGGAGACACAGAATCTGAAACAGACTCCAGGCTCTGAGCTGTCAGCACAGAGCCCGACGTGGGGCTCGAACTCACAGACCGCGAGATCATGACCGGAGCCGAAGTCAGACGCTTAACCGACTGAGCCACCCAGGCACCCCAGAATTCTTTATGTTCTTTAGCAGTTTTTTTTTCCCCCCCAACTAAGTTTATGTTCAGCTGTAAGGGAAAAATAACTTAGCAGTTTTATGCATTCTGCAGCTAGGCTTCTAGGATGTTAAAGCTGGGAAAAAAGGATATCCTGAACAATATAGCTAGATAACAGTATAACCATAATGGTGTTTATTGGTGAAAAATTTGCTTCTGAGGTGCGTATATGAACAGTCTATTTCATCACACATCACACATAATTCCTTTTGACCAAGAGCTGAAAGAATTAATTGATGTTTTTATCAGCACAAAATTTTTTTCTGTTAAAAATGAATTTTGTAGTGGAGATAGCTAGGTGTTCATCAAAGATTAACATTCCTCTTTCACAGAGTTGTTGCTATGCAGTACTGCCTAGCCCTGGACTACCTTTTCCAGCTTTCCTTGTTTCTAAATGGATTGGGGTAATTAAGTTCTGGCTGGTGACTTAGCCTACCCCCTCCATTAGACTTTGTATGAATAACACATACACTTCTTTGTTAAGTCACTGATTTTAGGGCTGTGTCTATTACTGTGGCTATTGTAAGTAATACATTCTCATGATTATTATCTGTTACTTATTTAACTTTGGAAAGCTTTAAAGTTCCCATCTACACTGGTCGACTCCAGAAGTATTTCTGTGGTACTGAACTTTATTACCACAGGTTGATTTCCCTTTAATGATTGGTCTAAGCTGACTTAAGTCTTAAATTAGCCATAGGATTTGTGAATACAGAATTTACCAGGAAGGATCTGTTCATCTGCTTGATGACAAGTGGGCGGTACGCCAACTGGGGATTTGTTGGAGAAGGTGCAAGAAGGTAGGTGTGTACACTGAATCTTCACAGAGATACCTGCTCTGGAAGCAGATATAGGACACAGACCTCATAATAAGACAGAAAAATTTGCAATCCTAGGATCCATTAAAAAAAATTTTTTTTAACGTTTATTGTTCAGAGAGAGAGACAGAGCATGAGCAGGAGAGGGGCAGAGAGAGGAGGAGACACAGAATCTAAAGCAGGCTCCAGGCCCTGAGCTGTTAGCATAGAGCCTGACACAGGGCTTGAACTCACAAACTGTGAGATCCTGACCTGAGCCAAAGTCGGATGCTTAGCCAAGTGAGCCACCCAGGCACCCCAGCTAGGATCCATTTTAGAATAAATTGAAGCTTCATGTTAGAAGTTTTGCAGGTTGAAGGCTATGGTTAAATTCCATTTCCAAACTAAAGGTTAGGAAGGTTTATAGAAATCAGAAGTGAATTTTATAAGACCAGAGAGACCTGGTGCTGGTGGTGGGGAGTCCTTCTAATTTCCTTACTCTCCCTCAGCTCTCAAATATAATCAGTTACCAAATCCTGTCATTATTCTCTTCCAAAGATCTTCGAAATCTCTCTCCTCTCTGTCTTCATTGTCGGGGCACTGTTTCATGCCTTTATTATATTTTCCTTAATTATTCGTCTCCAAATGGGTATCTCCACTTTCAGGCACACCTCTAACCCATCTTCCATAATAGTACAACAGTCCAACACACAAATCTATTTTAAAGTCCTTAATATTTGTCAGCGCTTCCCCATTGCATTTACTATGCAGTCTAGATTTCTAGGTGTGTCATAGAAGTCCGTTTGTGATGTTTTATCAGTTTTTATATCCTGGTAGTCTTTCTTGGGGAACACCTTTGGTTGTATCAAATTGAAGTTAGTTCCTTATTGTTTTTTTTTTTTTTTTTAATATTCTAGGATATATTGTTCTCTTTGCCTAGAAAGCCCTACCCACTTTTCTCTTGTTAAGTTCTACTATTTTTTGTTTAGGATTTTATTTTTAAGTAATCTCTATACCCAGCGTGGGGCTCAAACTCACAACCTTGAGATCGAGAGTCAGATGCTCCACTGACTGAGTCAGCCGGATGTGCTCCTAAGTCCTACTAGTTCTTAATCCAGATATATGTCAGGTTTCCAACCAGCTGAAAACTGGGTTAGGTTTTCCTCTGATCTCACAACCCTTATTGCATACTTCTACTGTAACTCTTACAACATTAATACTCCATAGCCAACATATACTGGATGCTTACTGTGCTGTTACTATGCTACATTATATATGCATTATCTAATTCAGCCCCCATGAGATAGTTATTATTTTATGAGATAGTTATTATTTTATCATTTTTATAGATGAAAAAAATGAAGACTGAAGTTGTATGCTCAAAGTTTTTAGTGGGGAGCCAGGATTTAAACCTAGACAGTCATATTCTAGAATTTGCACTCTTAACTACTTTTTATTATATCATAGTCATTGAATTACTTTTCCTCTTTTCTAACAAATTATAGAAAAAGGACTGTGTTTGCAGTGGGTAGTCTATTGTGAGTGGATATAAATGTGTTTTGAGTGATTAATTAAGTGTAGCACTGCCTAACAGTGGATAGTTGTTGATACCTCAAGAAATGATTATCTTTGGGATTTGGTGGTCACATTTGCAAGAAGTTTCATTGTTATCCTTCTTGGACATGCCAGTTATTGGTTATGGTGCATGGTATTAGTTAAACTAGGAATCAAGCATGTGTTTTTAACAACACATGAAATCAGTGAAGACAATATATTTAATAAATAACTTTTTTCACTTAAAAGACTTTTCATTTAGTAAATATTTGTTCAAGGATGCGAGAGTTTAAGCCACCTTTTGCTGGTGGTAGACACTTTTTTTTGCTCTCATGTGGAGTATTTTTTTATTTGAAATAGGAGTCGTTAGCATTTTGGAAACCATTGTCAAAAAAGAAAATTCTCTGAGCAATGATGATGGTGGTATTGCAGGGGCAGGAAGCTAAATGAATCTTGAGAGAATGTGTGAAATTGGATCATTTTGTAGGTATGCTTGAAAATCCCCAGAGATTTAAAATCAAGAGAACTGGAGCATAGACATTTAAATGGCCAGCTAGTGTGGAGGCTGTGCACCTTTGAGGACAAAGCCTTTGTTAAGACCACGTTCAATGTCTAGAACAGGTGATAAAGTTGATTTGTAGGTGATAAAGAATATTCACTTAAAGCATATTAGTATATGGGTAGTGACCACTTTTTAAGTATATTAACAAGGCAACATGGTAACAAAGTTGAGCCAAATAGATGAACTAGAAGACGTGTGTAATAAGCTGTTTCTTTGAGGTACTATGGCTAAAATTATTTGAAGTCCCTTTGTTTTACCTATACCTCATGCTTCATTTCTTTAAACTTTTTTTTCTCCTTACTTTCTAGTAATGTTCTTACAGTAAAATTACAGTCTATTTTTGTTGATGTAATAATGAAAGCTTAGAATATAGAGACAGTTTTGTGGTACCATAGGTTGTCTTAGCTGATTCCTTAGAAGGAATATGTGGAATGAGAGGAAAGAGAAATGGAAATTCAAGAGTGTGAGGCTAGTATTCAGTTTGTATCTGAAGTCTCTTCTACATAGGATTTGCTTTGAATTTGAATAGGTCTCTAGACTTGTAGCAGAAAGTGAAGGAGCGAACTAACATTTGTTTGGTGACTACTGTGTGCTAGGATTCAGGTCACAAAGGCTGTAAGTAGCAGAACACAGAGGTGGGTAGATCTTTCTAACTCCAAAACTCATTCTCTTTCCATCACACTGCTATTTAGTCTTCTGGAAAACAGTTAAGACCATAGTGCTTAGGTGTCTGGACTATGCAGTCAGCCAACTTGGGCTTGAATCTCAGCTGTTACTTGGTAATTTTGCACCTCAGTGTGTTTATCTGGAAAATCCTTCTCATGATGCCATTTCTGGCCCTTCTTCTGTCACTACATCTCTCTCTGCCCACAGTGGGGAAAGATTTTTCTCTTTTAGGTACTCAGATGGTTAGACTCGGCCCAGATATTCCAGAATAATCTCCCCATCTTAATCATATCTGTAAAATCCCTTTTGCCATGTAAGAGATGTTACATGTTACATGTTCCTGGGGTTAGAGTGTGAATACCTTTGAGGGGCCATTTTTCTCCTTACATTAGTGAGTGGCCTAGATACAATTGGATATATGTTTTTTATAAAGTAGACTTTGTACTACTCTTATTTTTTTAAAATATATTTTGTATACAGAGATACAAATTCCAGAATAATATCTCTGAAATATTTTACAATGCACTTTTCTATGGGGTTATAATACTTTATTTCCCTCAACTCACTCCCAATCTGCTCTTCATTTTTTATTTGTTTAACAATTTCCTCTTGAATAAAAATATTGGTCTAACTGCCAGTGGGGTGGGGCGTTGGGGGCAAGCAGTGTGAATTCTTCTATATTCTTCGAATATAAAGAGCACATAAGTATTCTTAAGTATTCATTTTAGTTAATAATTGGATTTATTTTTATGGAAAGAGAATTAACTTTACCATATGACTAAATAGTGAAGAGTTATTGAAATGTTTCCAAATATTTTCATTATCTGACAGTCATGTAAATCTTTTTTTTCTTCAATAATTTTTTTAATGTTTAGTTTTGAGAGAGAGAGAGAGAGAGTGAGCGAGCACGAGTGGGGGAGGGGCAGAGAGAGAGAGAGAGAGGGGGAGAGAGAGAGAGAGAGAAAGAGAGAATCCAAAGCAGGCTCCAGGCTCTGAGCTGTCAGCACAGAACCCGACGCGACTGCGAGATCATGACCCAAGCCTGAGCCCGTCTGTTACTTAACCAACTGAGCCACCCAGGTGTGCCCCTTAAACCTTTCTTTTTTTTTTTTGAAGTGTTTTTGTTTATTTTTGAGAGAGAGGGAGGGAGGGAGGGAGGGAGGGAGAGCACACATAAGCAGAGGAAGGGCAGAGAGAGAGAGAGAGAGAGAGAGAGAGAGAGAACCCAAAGCAGGCTCCAGGCTCTGAGCTGTTAGCACAGAGCCCAACCTAGGGCTCGAACTCACAAACCCTGAGATCATGACCTGAGCTGAAGTTGGACACTTAACCGACTGAGCCACCCAGGGGTCCCTGGAATATGGTTTCTCTTGCATGTTTGGTCTAGGAACCTTTTCTTATCCTGCAATGAGTGTGCTTTCATGTATTATTTTTTTTCTTATAATTATTAGCTAAGAAGTCTGAATTAGTGAAAAGATGTAGTGTGTATTATGACTTGAAGTTTATGTCAGTGTTTAAAATGTAATTAATTGGTTTAACTTAGGTAATAAAACATTAAAAATAGCTATGAAATAAAGTAGAAAAAGAACACGAACCAAGGTTGTCCTTCAAAACTACTAATATAAATTCATGTCACACTACGTAGTTGTATATGTTAGGATCGACTAGATGTCAGAGTCCAGTGAGGAGACAGAACTACAGTCGTAATTTGAACAGGAAAACTTTAATATAAAGGATTATTAACCTCTAGCAGTGAGCAGCCACCTCTTTTAGTGCTGAAGCTGAGTACCCAAGGAAGCAACACATTTGGAAGACATCCCTTCTTCCCCCAAGGCTAAGGCTGAGATTCAGCCCTTGTTAGGGGGTGTGGTTGTACCCCACTGAGCTGCCACAGCTGGGGCGGGCAAGCTGGAAGTCATCTGCGAGGGTGTTGGTGGGGCTTGCAGAGAAGCTGGCTGGAGTTCTCAGGGAAGTCTCTGGGAAGCCACCTATTGCGGTGTCCGCTGGGGTGCTACTGAAACTGCTGGAAGGATGCCCGCTAGGGTGCTAAGTGAAACGTGTTAGGAGGGTGAGTGCCACTGGCTGCCAAGCTCCGGACAGGAACACAGGACAAACACCAAAGCACCCAGAACCAGAAGGAGAAGCCCCTTCTTCCTTTAATGTCACTCTGGCTCCCTCTGCTGACAGAGCTTCACAATTGTGCCAACTGGGGAAGGACAAATGGTTACAGAGTCCAGATCCAGTATCAAAACAGGACAAAGAAGGGTGGATTTGGAGCTGAGAGGTAGCAAATGTGTCAGTTTATAAGCTATGCTCTCCCTAAATATCAGTAGCTTAAAACAGTATAGATCTCTTTATTTTCCATGCCATATGTTTTCTCTGGGACGCTTGGGGTCTCTATGTTATCCTCATTCTGGGACACAGGCCAATAAAGAAGCTGTTTGGAACGTTGAGACCAAAATGAAAAGACTGGGGTGAATTGCAAGTTTTCTCTTAAAGTTTCCTCTCGGAAATATATATACAACTTCTCACATTTCACTGGCGAAGGCAAGTTGCCTGATCATGCCTAACTCGGGGCAGAAAAGTGTAGCCCTACCACGTAGGGAGGGAAAATCAGAAATACTTGTTGAAAAATGCAACTATCACAAGATTGACAGGATCGGTATTAGAAAATTTTGCAGTCCCTAGCGTAATTACTTATATTTCTTCCTCTAAAATTTTATTTGCTTTGTGGTTTTTATGAATTTTAGTGAAAATAGCATCAGAATAAAAGTTGATGGTGGTCTTAACTTCTGGGTCAGTAACCACAAACCAGAGAGTGACCTTAATTCATTTGTGTAACACGGTGAGGCTGTAAACAAATTTAAGCAGCGGGAAGTATATTTTTTTGAAGGTTAGATACAAACAGACTTTGTTTTTAAGTTCTGCACTAAAATTTTTATATTAACTTATGCTGGCATGATATTATACGAAATATGGAATGTCTATTTATGTAGAAAAAGGTTTTTTCATTTATGGTCAGTAGTGTAGAGAGGACTAGAAAACAAGATTTGGAGGTGTGGAGTAGAGTTCTCCCTCCATCGTTGACAAGCTATGTTGTCTTGAAGAAGTCACTTTAATTCCCTAAACTCTGTAAAATGGAGATGGAAAACACATCCCTCAGCTGAAATTTGTGGTGCCAGATGTGTTTCAGAGTGTTTTGGATTTTAAAATGCACATGCCATACAATATATGACTCTTAGCAGGGGCAGGACAGCGGCCCCTAATCAAACTCATTTCTCCAGTGAAACATGAATATTTACAAATGGGTTAGATAAAGACTGTATATAGCCTCATGCTAAATCAGATCAAGAATTTTGGCCCAGGCTTACAGAAGAAGTTCTATTTTCAGAGCTGTTTGGATTTGGGGGGGGGGTATAGGTGGGCAATTATGGGCTTTTGGGATTTTAATACACTGTATGTTAACGGACTAGAATTTAAATAAAAGCTTGGAGAAAAAAAATCACATTTTCTTTTTTTTAAATTTGTTTTAACATTTATTCATTTTTGAGAGTGAGAGAGACAGAGTGTGAGTGGGGGAGGGGCAGCGAGAGCGAGAGACACAGAATCAGAAGCAGGCTCCAGGCTCCGAGCTGTCAGCACAGAGCCCAACGCGGGGCCCCGGACTCAATGCAAGGTCGTGACTTGAGCTGAAATTGGACACTTAACCGACTGAGCCACCCAGGTGCCCCACATTTTCTATTATATAATTATAAGCAAAACAAAATGCAGGGTATTATGGAAGAGAGTAAACGTTGAATTGTAAACACTTTTAAATAATACCCTGTGACATCTAAAATGAGAAACTTAGCTTCTATGAGGATACTTTTTATAAGGTTTATGTACTTATTTTTGAAACATATACACATAATTCCTGATCAAGACCATTTGGTGATGATCTCTTCAGATTCTTGTTGAATTGACAAACTATAGAAGTAGTTGGTAGCAAATTGTAAGAAAAAACTTATTTCCTTTTCCTTGATCGATAGAAACTCCTTTCATGCTATTAATCTTGAAAATTCACTCTTTAAATTTCACTCCAATAGTAGTAACACTTTTTTAACCGTTTGCTCTTTCTTTTCTTTCACTGACAAATGTAATGTTGAATTTCTTCTGATAATGTGAATGGATTCCACATGCAATTGAAGTTTAAAAAATGTCAGTTATTTAAAAATAATGTTGATATTCTTCTTGAAGCATATGTAGTACTCTGCTAGCCTTAATTAGGACTCAGCTTATAACATTGACTGTCAGTGGTGAATCATTTTAACTTAATTTTTATGAAACTGAGCTATTGCTTTGAATCTATAAGCTTTGTCATACTCATTAATATACTTTCGCACAGTTCGTGAAAATTTTTGACTGAGTTCATCCAGGTGTTTGAAACTGTCAGTTAAATAAGCCATTTTTTTTTAAAGTCAGTTAATAGCCTTCAACAAATCTGTAAAGTGAGAATCACTCACAGTGTCAATATTTATTTTTAACCCATAAACTTTAAAATGAAAGCTTTCCTTTTGAATAGACAACACACTGAGGTGTGGAACAGCAGAGAGTGGTGTTCTGAACTCATTTCTCTGTATAAAGCCAATAGTTGGGATTGTAGCAGCTGGGGATTGATTAGATTTTTTATTTTGAAAACATTATTTAATGTGGAATTCATATTTATAGGCAAGATTTTACATTCCAGATCTTCTCTGGGAATAAAATAGTGTCACTTAAATTTCAGTTTTTTTCCAGAATAAACTTTTTTTGTAGAGACTTTATAGTTTCTTGTCATAAAATTATACAGCATTTCTTTAATATTTTGTTTCAAAATCTGGTACTTTTTTGTAGGATAAATAATATGTTTTTTGCAATTTGTCTTTAGGCACTGCAATGTCAGTTATTAACTAGATAACAAACTGTAGATTCATTAATCTGCAATGAAAACTTTAGTTAGTAATTTTCTTTTCTTTCTTTCTTTTTTTTTATAGCTTATTTATTTTGAGAGAGTGGGGGAGAGGGAATCACAAGCAGGCTCTGCGCTAACAGTGGGGCTGTTAGTGATGTAGGGCTCGAACTCACAAACCACAAGATCATGACCTGAGCTGAAGTCGGCCACTTACCTGACTGAACCACCCAGGCGCCCCTAGTTGGTAGTTTGCTTGACTGAATTTGTCTCTGTATCCTCACACATGCCATCAATGCACTTACTAATAATATTTTTGAAAGTGTCATTCATTCTCTGTCTCCCTTTTGTCTTCTTTTTGGTTTAGTTATTTTAAAATATAGTGTTGGTAGTTTTTATGCAAACTGGTAAATCAGCAGTTTTGCAATTGTGCTTTATTTTCACTTGCAGATGCTTTTAAAAAAAGGTTTATTTATTTATTTATTTAACTAATCTCTACACCCAGCTTGGGGCTGGAACTCATGACCCTGAGATGAACAGCCACATGCTTTTCCAGCTGAGCCAGCCAGGCGCCCTTTCACTTGCAAATACTTTAAAAAATTAAAATCTGTTACTTTGTGGTAAGGTACTGGCATTGTTTACTTGGCCCCGTTGCTTTGAGATAAACTTTTCATGTATTAAGACATTGCCCCGTTGCTTTGAGATAAACTTTTCATGTATTAAGACATTTTGTTTGAGAAGAATTCTCAAGGTATGGGAATCCCAAGTTTGAGATCCTTATTATATTGCTTAGTGATTTAAACTTTAACTTCAATAATTAAAATTTTGAGAAATTCACAGTTGCACTGATGCTAGCAGATAGCATAGCTCATAGGTACCTTGACATTGGTCTTGGTATTGAATTTTTGGAGATGACTCCAAGAGCAAAGGCAACAAAAGCAAATATAAACAAATGGGGCCACATCTAGCTAAAAGGTTCTGCACAGCAAGAGAAACCATCAATAAAATGAAAAGGTAACCTACTGAATGGGAGAAAATATTTGCAAATCATATATCCAATAAGGGGTTAATATCCAAAATCTGTAAAGAACTCAAGCAACTCAATAACGAAAAACCAAACAATTTGATTAAAAAATGAATAGACATTTTCCCAAAGAAATCATACGGATGGCCAATAGGCACATGAAAAGACATTCAACATCACTGCTTATCAGGGAATTTCAAATCAAAACCACAATGAGATACCACCTCACACCTGTTAGAATGGCTATTATCAAAAAGACAAGAAATCAGGGTTGGAGAGGATGTGGAGAAAAGGGAATCCATGTACACAATTGGTGAGATTGTAAATTGGTGCAAGCCACTATGAAAAACAGTATGGAGGTTCCTCAAAATTAAAAATAGGGGCTCCTGGGTGGCTCAGTCCGTTAAATGGCAGACTCTTGATTTCGGTTCAGGTCATGATCTCATGTTTCATTAGATCGAGCTCCAGGTTGGGCTCTGCACTACCAGTGCAGAACCTGCTTGGAATTCTCTCTCTTTGTTCTGGCGCCTCCCCCCCAGCCCCCCCGCTCCTGCTGGTGCACTCTCACCCACTTCTCTCTCTCTCAAAATAAATAAACTTAAAAAAATTAAAGATCGATCTCCCATATGATCCAGCTATTCTGTTTCTGGGTATTTATCCAAAGAAAATGAAAATACTAATTTAAAAAATGTATTCAGCCCTGTATGCACTGAAGCATTATTTACGATAGCCAAGATGTGGAAACAACCTAAGTTTCCATTGATGGGTGAATAGATCAAGAAGATATATGTACACACACACACACACACACACACACACACACACACACAACGTAGTGACAGCCATAAAAAAGAAAGAAATTTTGTCATTTGTGACAAATGGATGAATCTTGAGGGTATTATGCTAAGTGAAGTACATCAAACACAAACACCATATGATTTCACTTATATGTGAAATCTAAAAACAAAAATAAAAAGAACTCATTGATAGAACAGATTGGTGGTTATCAGAGGGGAAAAGGTGAAGAGGGTCAATTGTATGTTGATGGACGGTAATGAGACTATTGTGATCGCTTTATAGTGTATTCAAATATTGAATTATCATGTTGGACACCTAAAACTAATATAAAGTTATATACCGATTTTACCTCAAAAAAAAAAAAAAACCAATAAGAAACAAAAGACAGGAGAAAGAAGGAAAGAAAGAACAAACAAATTGACAAAATAATTTATATTCTAATAGGGACGTTTTTTTTATTTTTTAAAAATGTTTTATTTATTTATTTTTTTTAATTTTTTTTTTCAACGTTTATTTATTTTTGGGACAGAGAGAGACAGAGCATGAACGGGGGAGGGGCAGAGAGAGAGGGAGACACAGAATCGGAAACAGGCTCCAGGCTCTGAGCCATCAGCCCAGAGCCCGACGCGGGGCTCGAACTCACAGACCGCGAGATCGTGACCTGGCTGAAGTCGGACGCTTAACCGACTGCGCCACCCAGGCGCCCCTGTTTTATTTATTTTTGAGAGAGAGAGCATGAGCAGGAGAGAGGCAGAGAGAGAGGGAGACAGAGGATCCGAAGCAGACTCTGTGCTGACACCAGAGAGACCAATGTGGGGCTCAGACCCATGAACCATGAGATCATGACCTAAGCCGAAGTTGGATGCTCAACCAACTGAGCCACCCAGGTTTCCCTCTAACAGGGACAGCTAATGTGAGATGGTGATGCTGATGAGGATAATGATAGCAGTCATGCATACTTTATATACTAGAAAAATGTGAAAATAAGGGCAAATTAAATAAAAATAGATATTTTACGTATCTATCTAAAACAAAGAACTTCACTGATAATAACCCCATTACGGCAAAAGTAATAATTAGACTATCTGAGATAATCCAGTGGGAAGGCCAGGGAGGAGTGGTATACTGGTGTCACCTCTGCAAAGTCACGTACACTCTGTCGTCTCTAAAAGAATTTAGAAAAGATAAGAATTCTCTTGTACATGTTTAAGTTTGCATGTAAAATTTTCCAGTGATGGCATCTAGTATAGAAGATCAAAGGTAATAATTGCTTTTGGTTTAGGTGTCTTTTCATTCTTCTTTTAAATACATGTGTTTTGAGTGCCTGCCATACACGAGCCACTGTACTCACTGAGGAAATGGAGAGGACTAGGACATAGTCTCTACCCTTGAGTTGCTCATAATCTGGTGGGTAAGAATCATGTAAGTAAATAACCAAATATACGATAAATGCTTTAAAATGGGTGTTTATCAATTGTTGAGTTGACAGGGGTGACTTTATGAACATGGAGGATTTAGGGGAAGGTATTATAACCTGGCTTTTCAGGCAAATTATAATTCAGTATGTGGAGGAGAAGGGCATTCTAGATATGGGCAGATCATGGACTGAGGAAGAACACAGTGTCTTTGGGGAATCACCAGTATTCCTATACTACTAGTTGCGTGGAAGATGGGAGGAAGGGATGAGTTGGTGGAAGCTAGTTGGTTGGAGTCAGCTGTAAGGAGTCCTGTATGCAGGACTGGTATTATTCAACTATATTCACCATTACAGAGATACTAGTTATTAAAATATCGAATCGCTTTCCTGCAAATTGGTACATTTTATTGACAGAATAAGTTACCTAATGATGTGCAGTGCAAGCTGTAGAGATGGATTATGGGTCCCACTGACCTTGCTGGTGTGGATTAATGTGGCCCTGGGAAGTCATATAGTGGCTGGAGTGTCAGTGCTTGCCTGATACTCCAGAATGTCCTGTTGGTGTTAGAAGCAGTGGAGCAGGCTGCAGTGCAGCTAGTTTTGTGGCACCACTTTTTTGGGGGTGTCCTGAGGCACAGGAGTTTCATGCCCTGTGGGAAACACTAGCATTCATATTCTTATGTGGCAATGACACGCAAACAGCATACCCCTCTGCTTTATTGCCGCAACTAAGTGCTGCTGGGCACTGGGGACTAATGACTGTCATTGTAATAGGAAGATGTTGGGAGAACCTGGTTATGATTCTAAATATCAAATCACGGCCCCTTAAAGAGATTAACTCAACACTTTCTAAAACTGAAGAGACGATTTGGGAATTATTAAAATGACTATATGAATAATTTGTGCTACAGCTTATTACACAATAAGCAGATATTTATATGTCTACATCCATAGTTTATTTGGGAAAAAAGGAAGGAAATTTATTTTAATGTTAATTTATATATTGATTTGTATATTAATGTCATGATTTTATCAGTTGTTAGATATTGTAATCACCTATTCTTATATACCATGTTAAGAAATTTGAATTTATCTCATTGGTATGTTTGATTGCAGTGAAAGGTGTTGAAATAAAAGCATGATAGGGTGTGTTCTATCAATAAATTCTATTAATTTAGTGTCAGAACGTCTAGCGTGAAGATTCTCATCAGTGTATTTCTACCGCTACTGCTATTGTCTTGTATCTTTTTTAAATTTATTTTTTATTTTTTAAATTTACATCCAAGTTAGCATATAGTATAACAATGATTTCAGGAGTAGATTCCTTAATGCCCCTTATCCATTTAGCCCATCCGCCTTCCCACATACTGTCTTGTATTTTGTGATCTTGTGTCTTTGTCCTGGATTTGTCCTCTATTGCTGCAGAGTACCTTCTAAAAAAGCAACCTTAGGGCACCTGGGAGGCTCAGTCATTAAGCATCTGACTCTGGCTCAGGTCATGATCTCACAGTTCGTGAGTTTGAGTCCCACATTGGGTGAGCTCGAGCCCTGCATCCAGTGAGCTTGAGTCCCGCTTGTGGGGAGCACAAACCCCGCTTGGGCTCTCTTCTTCTAAGGGGGATATGTATGGAATAAATAATTCAGTGGATTAGTATATTATATATACGATATATATCCTGAAATATTTGAGATTGGGACCAAGTCAGTGGTGCTTTCATCTAAAAAGTTACATTAAAATCACCTTTTGAAGAGACTCGGATGCCATTAAGGGCATAAAACCCTTATTACTTGTTTTCTTCAACTGTAATAGGAAGTCTTATGGAATTGTTTTGGAACACATGCTTCCAATCTGCCACCAGATTTTGCAGCAGGAATTTATATAACCATGCCATAGCTCAAACTGTCTCACGATTTACCATATGTTTCAATATTTCCAATGTTTTCAAACACTTCTCTTTCCCACCCTTTCCAGTTTACATTTCTCAGTTTTGTCCTGGCCTTTACCTCCTAGTTCTCATTCATTTCTGTGATTCATGAATAATCTGCTATTGCCTTCTAGCTTAGAGTCAATCCTATACTGGTTCTCTTTCCTAGACCCTTTTGTGGACTACTACTAACATAAACAATGCTTACTCCTCACTTCAGAACTCTTGATTCCTGGCCTAGGTTCAGGACTCTGATCTCAGTACTTGTTTTTATGGCTTTGGTATACTTGTCTTTTACCTCTGTTTACAATGTACTAGAGTCAGAAACATGACTTAGAGTCGGGCTGGCTCCTTTAACAGTGTAAGATGGCAGTTCTAGTAAAAATTTCCCTCTTATGACTCCTGTTTTTGTCTGGTTAGAATTTAGGGGAGTTTCTATAGTCTAAATCTAATCAGTCAAGACAGCTTTATATAAGTAGCTGGATCTTTATGACTAGAAATATGGCTTTTTTCTGCTTGTTTTCCTCCTACTCCTGTGTTTCCTTAGCTGGTTTCAGGGAGTCAAGTCAGTGCACCGTGTATAAGCAGCTGCGCTTTTCCCATAAAGGAAAGGCTTTGGCATAGTCCATCCCTGGGTCATAGCCTACCTGCTAGTTGTGTGACCTTGAATAAGTCACTTTGGGACTCTCTGTTGCTTTATCTATAAATCGAGAACAATAATGCCTGTTTCCTAGGGTTGTGGTGAGGTGCAAATATAATGCACCCAGCATACAGAGGATAGGCAATAAACATTAATAGGAAAAGAAAAATAAACATGTTGCCTTTTAGGTTACTTTCTCTGCTCCTAGTTTTGTGCTCACCACCCCTATCTGAAGTTAGATTCATTTGTTTATATGAAGGTCAGTCTTGAGGTTAGAAGATGAGACAAGAGTGAGAGGAAGTGAGGAGAACACAGGTGAAATTCATCTGGGTATTTGTCCTTGAACATTTTTCTTCACTAAAGGATTTTGAGATTGTTGATAATAGCAAATTGCCCTCTTGAGACTGGAAGTTTAGTTAATCAGACTTTTTAAAGGCTTTTCATAGTATTTAAAAAGTAATAGTATTTAAAGTTGTTTTGTTTTATAAATTCTGCAAAAAATCTAAGCTGTGTTATGGACTTATCATGTAATTTGACAAGTGTCTATTTCAAGGCTATTCATACTTTTTTCAAATTGATCCAAATAGCAGTACTCTTAAATTTATATTAATTCTCTTTTGCTCATCCTAGCTATTGAAATCACCATCTTTCAAATACTTTCACATAGAAGGCTGATTATATTAAACAGAAATAGAAAATTCAAAGACTATTTTATCTCAATTTTTACTAAAAATCTTAAAAAAATTTTTTTTAACGTTTATTTATTTTTGAGACAGAGAGAGACAGAGCATGAATGGGGGAGGGGCAGAGAGAGAGGGAGACACAGAATTGGAAGCAGGCTCCAGGCTCTGAGCCATCAGCCCAGAGCCCGACGTGGGGCTCGAACTCACGGACTGTGAGATCGTGACCTGAGCTGAAGTCAGACGCTTAACCGACTGAGCCACCCAGGCGCCCCTAGAAATCTTAATAATAATAATAATAGTAGACATTTAAAAAAAAGATAAAATTCTATATACCCTTGTCTCCCTATACAACTTCGTTTTTACATATTCCCTTATAGTTTTTTATCTTTATGTATCATATGTTTTATATATATATATATATATATATATATATATATATAATTATGGTGTATGTATGATTTTGTATTCTGCTTAGTACTTCATTATAAATGTTTTCTACTTAATGGAATATCATAGATGTTTTTCCATGCATATATTTTCTCAACTATCTACCTCACCACTTGTCACATGCCAGGCATATTCAATTAAATGAGTTTTCTCCTCTGTTCTAATTTTTAATACTGTCATTGCAATTACAACAAAACAGTTCAATGTTCCACTATTGATTAAAAAAATTTTTTTTAATGTTTATTTTTGAGAGAGAGAGAGAGAGACAGGGTGCAAGCAGGGGAGTGGCAGAGGGAGAGGGAGACACAGAATCTGAATCAGGCTCCAGGCTCTGAGCCCGATGCGGGGCAAAACTCACGAACCATGAGATCATGACCTGAGCTAAAGTCAGACGCTTAACTGACTGAGCCACCCAGGCACCCCTTCACTATTGATTTTTGCTGTATGTTTTGCCTTTTTCTCTGCCCTAGTGTGAAGCTGAATGTGAGACACAGCCCTATTTCCTGGATTTTAAAATTTGACTATCACCAGGCAGCTGTGTTCATAGCATTTCTTTGGAGATTTAGGGATAATGGTGAAGAGGTTTACATACAGTGGATAAGTCAAAATAGAATTAAACGTTCCCATTCTTGAAAAGTCTCTGAGCGTTTCTGCCCAGTGGATTCCAACTCAGTGACATGTTGTTATCCTACTTTCTTTTAGCTCATCCTTTCTTTTCTCTTCCATTTCCTTTTCACTCTCCAATTTCTGTTAATTTTTATACATATCAGGGTAACTATGTTTTCTTAAGTGTTTCCATTCAGTCTGTTCCCTTGGAGTTCTCCTTCTGCTCTGAAGTAGGTTATCAAGGTATTTTTCTAAATGTACATAGTTTCTTCCTAAAGAAAAAAATCACCAATATCATTTAGTAAAATATTTTTTCTCCATTCTGTTGTATAGATTTTTTCTTAAATTGTTCTTCAAGTTGCTTTTGGTTGGTTGATAGGGGATTCCTTCAGACTATACATTCATTTGGACCTGGATAACATTAAAATGTTGATAAGAGTTTTACTGCATCTACTTAAGAGAAAGGTTGAGGAACACTAGGTTTACATTATAATTAAATTTCACCAATATTTTTCTTAAGTTTCTATGGAGTAGATTGATAACCTTGATTAACAAATCCTCTGAGGACATAGCATCTTTGTAATAGCCTCCGTAAAATAGGAAGCAAACAAACAGACAAAACTTTAGTCTGGTGAACCAGAGATGTTGTGATTCTTGTGGCCTAAGACAATGTTCCCAATGACAATACAGTTTCTATTTATCTGCCCAAGTATGATGATTATTAAGAGGGCTGGGCCATAGTAAAACTGTGAGTTTGGTGGAACCTATCTTGTATCCCTCCTAGCTCTCCCATTTGGTACATGTTCCCCATTTGCAAATGACTTTAGGCATCTCCTACTTTTTAATCTTCTCGCTCTAATCTCTAGCACATTAGGAAAAGAATAATCAGTCATTTGTGTTTTCCCAAATGGCAAATAAAGAATAACTTAAAAATTTCCAAATGGCTAATAATAAAGTTATAACCATAATAGATATTTATTTATAGGTTAAGCCAGTTATTAATAAGTTATGTTTATATGGATACTGAGGGCAGAAATTGTGTGTGGTGTAGAATTCGACTCGTTTTTGAGGTTAGCACAGTGCCTGACACATAGTAGATGCTTAGTAATGAATTAATGAAGGAATTAAGGATACCTTGTTTAAAGATATGAAGGGGTACAATGTCGGGGAGCTTTAGATTAGTACAGGCGTACCTCAGAGATGTTGTGGGTTCCATTCCAGACACTGCAATAAAGTGAATATTAAAATAACGTAAGTCAAATGAATTTTTTGGTTTCCCAGTGCATATAAAAGTCATGTTTGCACTACACTGTGGTTTATTAAGTGTGTGGTAGCGTTATGTCTATAAAAAATGGTATATATCTGAATTAAATAATACCATATTGGTAAAAAATGTTAACCATCATCTAAATTTCCAGTGAGTTGCAATTTTTTGCTGATAGAGGATTTTGCCTTTATGTTGATGGCTGCTGACTGGTCAGGGTAGTGGTTGCTGACAGTAGGGGAGGGATGACTGTGGCAATTTCTTAAAATAAGTCAACAGTGAGGTTTGCCACATTGATTGACTCTGCCTTTCATAAATGATTTCTCTGTAGCCTGGGATGCTGGTTGATAGCATTTTACCCATAGTAGTAGTACCTCTTGCAAAATTGGAGTCAATCCTTGTACACCTGCCATTGCTTTATCAGCTGAGTTTATGTAACATTCTAAATCTTTTGTTGTTACTTCAACAGTCTTACCCACATCTTCACTAGAAGTAGATTCCTTCTCAAGAAACTGATTTGTTTGCTCATTCATAAGAAGCAGTTTCTCATTCATTCAAGTTTATCACGAGACTGCAGCAATTCAGTCCCGTCTTCAGGCTCCACTTCTAATTCTAGTTCTCTTGCTATTTCCACATCTGCAGTTACTTTCTCCGCTGAAGCCTTCAACCCTTCAAAGTCATCCATGAGAGCTGGAATCAACTTCTTCCAAGCTCCTGTTAATGTTGATATTTTGACCTCTTCCCACAAATCATGAAGGTTTTTAATGGCATCTAGAATGGTGAATCCGTTCCAGAGGGTTTTCAATTTACCTTGTTTATATCCATCAGAGGAATCCCTATTTATGGCAGCTATAGCCTTATAAAATGTATTTCTTAAAAAGACTTGAGTGTCCAAGTTATTCCTTGATCCATGGGCTGCAGAATGGATGTTGTGGTTGCAGGCGTGAAAATGACGTTAATCTTGTACATTGCCATCACAGCTCTTGGGTGACTGAGTACATTGTCAATGAGTAATGTTTGAAAGGACCCTTTTTCCCCCCCTTAACATTAGGTCTCAAAAGTGAGCTTAAAATGGATAGTAAACCATATTGTCAACAGATGTACTCTCATCCGGTTTTTCTTGTTCCATTTATACAAGATTTAGTATGATTCTTAATGGACCTAGGATTTTCTGAATGGTAAATCAACTTTGGCTTCAACTTACAATCACCAGCTGTGTTAGTCCTTAACAAGAGAGTCAGCTTGTCATTTGAAGCTTTGAAGCCAGGCATTGACTTCTCTTCTCTAGCTCTAACAGTCCTAGATGGCATCTTCTTTCAATAAAAGCTGTTTCATCCCAAAAATACGTTGTTCAGTGTAGCCACTTTCATTAATTGTTTAGCTGGATCTTCTCGATGACTTGTAGCTTCTACATCAGCACCTGCTGCGTCACCTTGCACTTTCCTGTTATGCAGACGTCTGCTTTCCTTAAACCTCATGAACCAACCTCTGCAAGCTTCAGACTTTTCTCCTGCAGCTTCCTCACCTCTCTCTGCCTTCATAAAATTGAAGAGAGTTAGGGCCTTGCCCTGGGTTAGGCTTTGGCTTCAGGGAATGTTGTGACTGGTTTCATCTTCTATCAAGACCACTGAAGCTTTCTCCAGATCAGCAATAAAGTTGTTTCACTTTCTTATCATCTTTGTGTTCCCTGGAGCAGCACTTTTCACTTCCCTCAAGAACTTTTCCTTTGCATTCACAATCTGGCTAACTGGCACACGAAGCCTAGTTTTTGGCTGATCTCGGCTTTTTTGACATGTCTTCCTTTCACTAAGCTTAATCATTTCCAGCTTTTAATTTAAACCGAGAGACGTATAACTTTCATTTGAATAGTAGAGGCCTTTGTAGGGTTATTAAATAGACTAATTTAATATTATTGTGTCTCAGGGAGTAGGGAGGCCCGAGGAGAGGGAGAGAGACCGGGGTACAGCTGGTTGGTGGAGTAGTCAGAGTATATACACCATTTATTGATCAAGTTCACTGTCTCATACGGGTGTGGTTTGTAATGCCTCAAAACAATTACAATGGCAACATCAAAGATCACTGATTACAGATCACCATAACAACTATGATAGGAGTTAAAAAGTTTGAAATACTGTGAGACTTCCAAAATGTAACACAGACACACGAAGTGAGTAAATGACGTTGGAAAAATGGCACTGATAGAATTGCTGGATGCGGGTTGTCACCAACTTTAAATCCGTAAAAAAAAATGCAGTATCTGTGAAGTGCAGTAAAGTGAAGTGCAATAAAAAAGAGGTATGCCTGAATATCTGAATGAACATTATTGTAAAGAAGACATACATCTGGGTAACAGGTACATAAAGAGACGCTCTACATCATTCATCATCAGAGAAGTGCAAATCAAAACCACAATGAGATACAACCTCACACCTGTCAGAAGGGCTAAAATAAAAAGAAATAAGCGTTGGTGAGGAGATGAAGAAAAAAGAACCCTTGTGCACTGTTGGTCGGTATGTAAATTGGTGCAGCCACCATGGAGAACAGTATGGAGGTTTCCCCCACAATTAAAAATAGAACTACCATGAAAAAGAGGCATGCCTGCATTAGAAATACTTTATTTTTTAACTTTTAACTCCAGTATAATTAATATACAATGTTGTATTAGTTTCAGGTATATAACAATGATTCGACAACTCTGTACATTACTCAGTGGTCATCAAAATTAGCGTTTTTTTTTTTTATTAGTACAGTTGATACACAATGTTACATTTTCAGGTGTGCAACTTAGTGATTTGACAAGTTTATACATTATGCTATGTTCATCACAAGTAGTGCTACCTTCTGTCCCATTACATCACTATTACAGTGTCATTGACTGTATTCCTTATGCCCTGCATTTTTATTCCCATGACTTACTCATTCCATAACTGGAAACCTGTATCTCCCTTTCCCTTTCACCCATTTTGCCCAATCTCATACTTCCTATACCCTGGAAACCTTCGGTTTATCCTCTGTATTTACAGCTGTGATTCTGCTTTTTGTTTATTTTTTTAGGTTTCATTTATGAGTGGAATCATATGGTATTTGTCTTTCTCAGTCTGACTTATTTCACTTAACGTAATATACTCTAGATCCATCCATTCTGTCTCAAATGGCTGATCTCATCCCTTTTTATGGCTGTGTTATATTCCAGTGTGTGTGTGTGTGTGTGTGTGTGTGTGTGTGTGTGTGTGTGTAAACATTTTCCTTATCCATTTGCCTGTTGATGGACACTTAGGTTGCTTCCATGTCTTGGCTATTGTAAATGATGCTACAATATACATAGGGGTGCATGTATCTTTTCAAGTTAATGTTTTTGTTTTCCCTGGGTAAATAATAGTGGATCTGTTGGATCATATGGTATTTCTATTTTTCTATCTTTTTGAGGAACGTCCATACTATTTTCCAAGGTAGCTATACCAATTTGAATTCCCACCAACAGTGCACAAAGGTTTGTTCTCCAAGAGTCTATTATGTTGTCTCTTTTCTCTTTGTTCCTTTGTTTTGTTTCTGAAATCTCACATGTAAGTGAAATCATTTGTCTTTCTCTGACTTATATATCACTTAGCATTATGCCCTCTAGGTAACCCATGTTATTGCAAATGGATACATTTCATTCTCTATATGGCTGAATAATATTCCATTGTGTATATGTACCACAACTTCTTCATCCATTCTTCTCTTGCAACACTTGAGTTGCTCTCATATCTTGGCTATTGTAAATAATATTGCAGTAAGCTCAGAGGTGATATATCTTTTCAAATTAGTGTTTTTGTGTTCTTTGGGTAAATGCCTAATGATGAATTACTGGATCATATGATTGTTCCGTGTTTAATTTTTTGAGGAACTTCCATGCTGTTTTCCACAGTGGCTAACACCAGTTTGCATTCTTACCAACAGTGCATAAAGGTTTCTTTATCTCCATGTTTTCACCAATGCTTGTTTCTTGTGTTTTTGATTTTAGCCATTCTGACAAGTGTGAGGTGATCTCTCATTGTGGTTTTGATTTGCATTTCCCTGACGATTAGTGATGTTGAGCATCTTTTCATGTGTCTTTTGGCCATCTGTATGTCTTCGTTGGAACAATATCTGTTCATGTATTCTGCCCATTTTTTAATTGGACTATTTGTTTTATGGGTGTTGAGTTGTATAAGTTCATTATATATCTTGGATACTGACCCCTTATTGGATATGCCATTTGCAGATATCTTCTCCCATTCACTAGGATATCTTTTAGGTTTGTTAACTGTTTCCTTTGCTGTTCAGAAGCTTTTTATTTTGATGTAGTCCCAATAGTTTATTTTTGCTTTTGTTTCCTTTGCCTCAGGGGACATATGTAGAAAAATGTTGCTGTGGCTGGCATCAAAGAAATTACTGCCTGGGCTCTCTTCTGGGGTTTTTATGGTTTCAGGTCTCATGTTTAGGTCTTTATTTCATTTTGAGTTTATTTTGTGTATGGTGTAAGAATGTGGTCCAGTTTCATTCTTTTGCACATAGCTGTCCAGTTTTCCCAACAGGCTTCACACCCAATGTGGAATCCAGTGTGGGGGCTTGAACTCACTACCCTGAGATCAAGACCTAAGCTGAGATCAACAGTTGGACGCTTAACCGACTAAGCCACCCAGGCGCCCCCCAACATCATTTATTGGAAGAGACATCATTTGTCTTTGCTGTCTTTGCCCATTGCATATTCTTGCCTTCAGTGGGGGAGAATTGACCATATAGTGCTGGGTTTATTTCTGGGCTCTCTATTGTGTTCTCTTGACTTATGTGTCTGTTTTTGTGCCTGTACCATACTGTCTTTATTACTACAGCTTTATAGTATATCCTGAGATCTGGGATTGTGCTACTTCAGTTTTGTTCTTCTTTTTCAAGATTGCTTTGACTATTCAGGGTCTTTTATGGTTCCATACAAATTTTGTATGGTATGTTCTAGTTCTGTAAAAAATGCTGTTGGTATTTTGATAAGGATTGCGTTAAATGTGTAGATTGCTTTGGGTAGTATTTTATCAATATTTGCTCTTTCAATCCATGAGCATGGAATATCTTTCCATTTGTGTCTTCTTCAATTTCTTTCATCAGTGTTTTACAGTTTTCAGAGTACAGATTTTTCACCTCTTTGGTTAAGTTATTCCTATGTATTTTAGTATTTTTGGTGAAATTGTAAATGGGATTGTTTTCCTAATTTCTCTGTCTGCTGCTTCATTATTACTGTATAGAAATGAAATGTATTTCTGTACATTGATTTTACATCCTGTGTCCTTACTGAATTCATTCATAATTTCTAGTAGTTTTTTTGGTGGAATCTTTAGGGTTTTCTATGTGTAATATCAGGTCACCTGCAAATAGTGAATATTTTACTTCTTTCTTACCAGTTTGAATGCCTTTATTATTATTATTATTATTATTATTATCTGATTGCTATGACTAGGACTTCTAGTATTATGTTTAATGCAAGTGGTGAGAATGGACATCCTTGTCTTCTTCCTGATCTTATGGTAAAAGCACTCAGTTTTTCACCAGTGAGTATGATGTTAACTGTGGATTTTGTATATATGGCCTTTATTATGTTGAGGTTATGTTCCCTCTAAACATGCTTTGTTGAGGGTTTTTATCATGAAAGGATACTGTACTTTGTCAGATGCTTTTTCTGCATCTACTGAAATGATCATATGGTTTTTATCATTTCTCTTGTTGATGTGATAGATCATGTTGATTGATTTGCAAATAATGATTGACTCTTGCATCCCAGAAATAAACCCCACTCATCTGTGGTGAATGATTTTTTTAATGTATTGTTATATTTGGTTTGCTAATTTTTTTTTTTTTTTCAACGTTTATTTATTTTTGGGACAGAGAGAGAGACAGAGCATGAACGGGGGAGGGCCAGAGAGAGAGGGAGACACAGAATGGGAAACAGGCTCCAGGCTCTGAGCCATCAGCCCAGAGCCCGACGCGGGGCTCGAACTCACGGACCGCGAGATCGTGACCTGGCTGAAGTCGGACGCTTAACCGACTGCGCCACCCAGGCGCCCCTGGTTTGCTAATTTTTTTGAGGATTTTTGTATCTATGTTCATTGGAGATATTGGCCAGTAGTCTCTCTCTCTCTCTCTCTCTCTCTCTCTATGGTAGTGTTTTTATCTTGTTTTGTATCAGGTTAATACTAGTCTCATAGAATGAATTTGGAAACATTCCTTCCTCTTTTATTTTTTGGAATAGTTTCAGAAGAATAGATATTAACTCTTCTTTAAATGTTTGGTAGAATTCACCTATGAAGCCATCTGGCCCTGGACTTTCATGTGTTGGAAGTTTTTGATTACCAATTCAATTTCATTGCTAGTAATCAGTTTGTTCAAATTTTCTATTTCTTCCTGACTCAGTTTTTATATTTCTGGGAATTTACCCATTTCTTCTAGGTTGTCCAAGTTGTTGGCATATAATTTTTCATAATGTCCTCTCATAATTGTTTGTGTTTCTGTGGTGTAGGCTATTCTTCCTCTTTCATTTCTGAGTTTGCTTATTTGAGTCCTCTCTCTTTCTCTTTGATGAGTTTGGTTAGAGATTTATCAATTTTGTTGATCTGAAAGAACCAGCTCCTGTTTCATTGGTCTGTTCTGCTCTGTTTGTTTGTTTCTATTTCACTTATTTCTGCTCTAATCTTTATTATTTTCTTCCTTATGCTGTTTTTGGGTTTTGGTCTTTTTCTAGCTCTTTTAAGTGTGAGGTTAGGTTGTTTACTTGAGATTTTTCTTGCTTCTTGAGTTAGGCTTGTATTGCTTTAAGCTTTCCTTTTAGAATAGCTTTTGCTGCATCCCAAAGATTTTGGACGTTTGTGTTTCATTTTCATTTGTCTCCATGTATTTTTTGATTTCCTCTTTGATTTCTTGGTTTAGTAGCTTGTTATTTAACCTCTGTGGGTTTGTGGTCTTTCCAGATTTTTTCTTGTGGCTAATTTGTAGCTTCATAGCATTGTGGTTGAAAAAGATGCATTGTATGACTTCAATCTTTTTGAATTTGTTGAGACTTGTTTTGTGGTCTAACGTGTATAATTTGTTCTGGAGAATGTTGCCTGTGCACTTGAAAAGAATGTGTATTCTGTTTCAGGATTAAATGTTCTGAATATGTCTGTTAAATCCACCTAGTCCAATGTGTCATTCAAAGCAACTGTTTCCTTATTGATTTTCTGTCTGGATGTTCTATCCATTGATGTAAGTGGGGTGTAAAAGCCCCCTCCTACTACTGTGTTACTAATGATTACTTCCTTTATGTTTGTTGTTAGCTGCTTTTGGGGGCTGGGTGCATAAATATTTACAATTGTTATATCTTCTTACTAGACTGTCTACTTTATGGTGATATATCGTCCTTCTTTGTTTCTAGTAACAGACTTTGTTTTAAAGTTTAGTTTGTTTATATTGGAGTATTGCTACTCTGGCTTTATTTTGACATCTGTTTGCATGATAAATGTTTCACCATCCCCTCACTTTGAACTTGCAGGTGTTTATAGGTCTGGAATGAGTCTCTTGTAGGCAGATACAGGTGAGTCTTGCTTTTTTTATCCATTCCGTCACCCTATGTCTTTTGATTGGAGCATTTATTCCATTTACATTCATTGTAATTATTGATAGGTATGTACTTATTTCTATTTTGTTTCTTGTTTTTTGGTGTTTTTGTAGTTCTCTCTTAATTTCTTCTCTTGCTCTCTTCCCTCAGGATTTGCTGGCTTTCTTTAGTGATATACGTGGATTCCTTTTGCTTTATTTTTTGCATATCTGTTATTTTTTGATTTGTGGTTACCATTAGGTTTATATATAACATCTTGTGCGTATAGCAGTCTATATGGATTTGATGGTTGCTTAAGTTTGAACCCATTCTAAAAACACTAATGTTTTTAATTCCCCACTTTGTTTTAGGTATGTGGTGGTGTCATACTTCACATCCTTTTATTCTGTGAATCTTTTACTGTTTTTTTATAGATACACTTAATTTTACTGCTCTTGTGCTTCCTACTTTTCTTACTCTTGCTTATGGTCTTTCCCCTCCAATTAGAGTCCTCTTTAACATTGCTTATAGGGCTGGTGTAGTGGTCATGATCCCTTTAGCTTTTGTTTGTGAAACTCTTTATCTCTCCTTCCATTCTGAATGATAGCCTCGCTACACAGAGTATTCTTGGTTGCAGGATTTTTTCTCTCAGCACATTAAATACGTGATGCTACTCTCTTCTGGCCTGCAAAGTTTCTGCTGAAAAATGAGCTGATAGCCTTATTGGGTTTCCTTTTTTTTTTTTTTTTTAAATAACTGTTTTCTTTTGTTTTGCTGCTTTTAAAGTTCTCTTTATCATTACTTTTTGCCATTTTTATTGCTATGTGTCTTGATGTGGACCTTCTTGGGTCGATTTTGTTGGGGGCTTTCTGTACCTCCTGCATCTGCATGTCTGCTTCCTCCCTCAGATTTGGGAAGTTTTCAGCTATTATTTCTTCAAATATATTTTCTGTCCCCTTTTCTCTCTCTTTTCTTTCTGGGATCTCTGTTATACAAATGTTACTATGTTTAATGGTGTCACTGAATGTCCTTAATCTATTTTCATTTTTTATTATTCCTTTTTTCTTTCTCCTGTTCAGCTTGATTGCTTTCTATCACTGTGTCCCCCGGGTCGCTGATCCATTCTTCTGCCTCCCCTAATCTACCATTTATTCCCTCTAGTGTATTTTTAATTTCAGTTACTGAGTTCTTCATCTCTGTTTTTTTTTTTTTTTAATGTTTTCTATCTCTTTGTTGATGGTCTCCCTGAGGTCCTCCACTCTTTTGTCCACTCTAGCGAGTATTGTTATGACCATTATTTTAAATTCTTTATTAGGCATATTACTTATTTCCATTTCATTTAGCTTTCTTGCTGTGATCTTGTCCTGTTCTCTCATTTAGGACATATTCCTCTGTCTCCCCATTCTGTCAAACTGTCTGTGTCTGTTTGTATGTGTTCAGAAAGTTAGCTATGTCTCCTGCTTTTGAAACTAGTGGCCAAATGAAGAAGAGGTCCTGTAGTGCCCTGTAGTGCAATGCCCCTGTTTGCCAGAACCTGGCACTTTGGGGGTGTCTCCCATGTGCTGTGTGCACCCGACTGTTGTGGCTGAGCCATGTTTGCCTTCAGTCCAGTCATCTGTAATGGCCCTCAGCCTGTTACAGTCAGGGTTTGGTCCCTGTGTTGTTAGTAGGGTAGTCCGGGGCCACCTTTCACTTGAGCTGAATTAGAGCAGGCATTTGCCAGAGTGTTGTTGCACTGAACTCCCAGATGCTTTCCCTGTGTTGTCCTCTGAGAAGCTTTTGTTGGTGGGTGGGACCTGCAGTCAGACCAGACGTCTGCCCTCGGCCCATTGCTGGGGTTGCAGTTGGGTTGGTGTGTGTGGTTATGTTCTTCTCTCCCTGGGACAGGAGTCACTTTGGAAGGGTACTGACCCCTGCTGGGGCTGCTTGTACGCTGCCAGCTTGTGGCACCACCTAGGTGGACTCCTGCCAAGGGTGTGGTGGAGGCAATGGGTTTGCTTGGGGGCTTGGCTTGATGTGCCAGCAAGGTCTATGTTGGTCCACTGTGGGAGGGGACCTCAGTTTCCCCAAGAAAACTCCTGCCAAGTCCAGGCCAGGTGGATCTGCAGAAACGTGCTGTTAACAAGTTATGTGGAAAGTGTTTGTGTTGTGCTCCTTCCTGCATGTGTCCATTTAAGTTGGCTGATGGGCAGGACAGGGAAATGGCTCCTGCCAGCTCTTTTGTTCTTGGCGAAGTCTCCCCCCAAATTCTTGCCCCTCCAGCACATGCTCTGAGATTAATAAATAAATCTCCTTTCTGTAAATTTAAGGTGTTTTTAAAACTGCTGCTTCTATACCATATCTTAGCTGTTTATTGTGCTGTCTCTCTAAGGGTGGGGACTCAGTTTCCCCTCCTCTCTGGCTGTCTCAGAGTTGAGCCTGCTGATTTTCAAAGTTTCAGGTGTTAAGACCCACTGATTCCATGAACTTGTGAAGTTAGGCCCCTCTGGTTTTCAAAGCCAAATGTTAAGTGGATTTATCTTCTCAGTGCAGTCCCCTGTGCCTTGGATGCCTGGTGTGGGGTCTGCTCCTCTCCCCTCTCTGTCTACGGTGGCCCTCGCTCCTGCAGACAGTCCCATGGGTCTGTTTGACCCCGGACTTTGTCTCTGCTCTTCCTACCCTCTTCGATGAGGCCTCTTCTCCTTTAGCTGTGGAGAGTCTGTATTGCCAGTCTTCAGGTTGTTTTCTGGGTTATATACACTGATGTGGGTGTTATCTAGGTATATCTGTAGAATGAGGTGAGCCCAAGATCTTTCTACTCCACCATCTTCCCTAGAAATCCCTGTATTAGAAACACATTAAAAGCTGACCCTGAGGGTAAACCTGAATTAATCATTTTGGCATAGCCAGTAATGGGGATGTGGGGTGTCTATGTGTTTGCGTGTGCATATTTGTGTGCATGTGCGTGTGTGTGTGTGTGTGTGTGAGAGGGAGGGAGAGAGAGAGAGAGAGAGAGAGAGAGAGAGAGAGAGAGAGAGAGGGAGGGAGAGATGGAGGAAGTACGTGAGAGATGGTTTACTCTTTGGCATACAGGAGAAAGAATGGATAGCTTGAGCCTCCAGTATCCACTCTCTGTTAATGTATTCCTCGCCAATCCCGTGCAGGTTCCACCTTCAATTTTGTATTAAGCATCAACTCACTTTCCGCCTATTATTTGCTGAGGGAAGACATGATTGTCTTTGATTCCAGCCATTTCTCTAGAAGAAGAGGGAGAGCAGGAGACAAGAAAGTATGTTTTGAACATAGGTTGTACAGGAGGATCTCGCCCAAGAACTGAAAGGGACTTTGTGCATGCACGCGTATTTGTGTGTGTGTCGTGCATGTGTGTATTTATGTATGATGAGTTTGGAATGAATTGTTCTGTGACCATTGATTATTTCCCTTATTTCTGCGTTGAATAAGGAAAGTAGATATGTTGAGGATGGACCAGTAGATAGGAAGTAGATTAGACAAATACTTTTATGACATGGTAGAGAATTTGGTTTCATACTAAATATAATAGTAATTTAAGGAGATGGGTCGAGTGGTATGATGGGGTAGATGTGGTGGTGGGGAGTGTTTAGAGTGGGGCAGGGAGGTCACAAGTTTCTGTCTCAAACAAGAGTTCAGTTCTAAACAGATGTGGAATTTGGTTTGTGATCCCAAGTGAATAAACGTTTTTGCAACTTTTCAAATGAGTTAAAATATCTCAACATTGTTTTATTGCTGTCTTCTAAAGCATGTACTAGACTTTTCTTGCTTATTATGGGATAATGAAGCATTAGAATTGAAATATGAAATATCATCTAAAGCTACGAATTATAATTTCCATTTGGATTAGAATTTTCCACTTGCCTTGAGTATTTTGGGCTAAGATGATGTTACCACTCAAGTCGTACAGAAAATGTTTTCTGGGTATTGACAATTGTAATTATAATAAAAATTGGATATTAGCAAAGAGTTATAGTTCTGAGGAAATTATTGTTTTTGCACTTGAACTGCTGATTAATTAAATTGAAAATGTTCCAACCTCCTTTGCCCTGAGTGTCGTTATAGTAAACAATGACATAGATATTGTTGGTATACTTGAGAAATAGGTCAGGAAGAAAGTAAAAAGGAAAGAGAGAGAGAGGATAGAGAAGCGGAGTGGATGGATGAGAAGGAGGAAGAGTAGATAAAAGAAACACAAAGATGGAGAAATAGAAAAGAAGCCTATGCCATTGGAAGTTGTATAATTAGGAAAACAAAAGCCACTCGAGATGTTTCATGCAAAGGCAACTTAATATAGAGAATTAATTACCAAAAGTAGTGGTAGGGCTGGGGAAGGAACAAGTGGATGATGAATTTGCCAGATCAGCAACTGCAGGAAGTCACTACCCCTCCTAGGGCTGGGAGAGAACAACTGAAAATGGTGGTAAGCAGAGCCAATAAACACTATGATGCTAAGATTGTTGGGGTACCACTGCTACCCTTGGAGCCCAGGAGCCTGCGCTTGTAATGATGTAGAAAGGTGCTAGTCTTGTGGAGGATGCTGGACTCACCTCAAAAGATGCCGGAGCCTGTAGTCGCTGATGTTGCCGGTGCTTGTGCTGGTGCTGCTGCTACTCCTGGAGCCAGGGTCCATGATTAAACTTGCTGAGCTTCCTGGAATATTGTTGCTGCTGCCGCAGGAACCAGAAAGAGAAGGAAACAAACAAAAAAATGGTTTCTTTTCTTTTACCATCTAATTTTCACCAGTATTTCCCAGTGACAGAACTTAATTGAGAGCCAGCTATCAAGGGAGTGTGAGAAAGGTAGTGTCTATAGGCTTCTAGCCCCCTGGAATAAAAGGAGAAAAATGGAAGGGCAGGAATAGAGTTGAGAGGCCACAAAGAACAAGCACAGAGAGAAGTTACAAAATAATGATTCATTAATTGTAATAGATAAAAGAAACATTTTGTAACTTTTCTGAGTAATGTCAAGACGCTTTTTTCATTTTTTTCTGGTTGAAAGAAAGATTAAGTTATAAAGATGAGTAGAAAACCTTTGAAAGGGAGACCTATCAATTAGGGTATTTTAGTTTCAAGCAACAAACATGGACCCTGGTTAACTGAAGAGAACATAAGTTTATTGTAAGGATACTGGACAGCACTCAGAAATGTGAAATAACTGGTGTCTGGATAAGAAATTGGAGTAGCTCTGGATAGCTAGTTTGCAGAAACTCATGGATGGCCTGTTCAAGGTGCTACCTGCTGTTTGTATGGCTCACCTTCATTATTTTCCACTCCAGGTTCACATTTACCAGTTGAGAGGCAGCCTGGGTGACCTTTGGTTAGTTGCCCATCCTTGGTCAGAGGAGGACATCGCAGTTTGACTGACTGCTAGCTTTATCAAGATTACTCAGTAGTGGAGGAGTAGTTGGTCAAAGGATTTTGAGGTGTTAGAGGAAAATGGATACTAGGCAGGGAAGATGACAAAATGCTTCCTAACTGAGCCCTGTTTTGGATTAGCGGTAGGGAGCTCAAAACCATAGCCAAAACTTCTTGAACACTTAATATGTAACAGGCACTCTGATCTCTTAATAAATATTTGAGGAAGTTGTCATTATTGTCCTCATTTTACAGGTAAGAGGAATCGAGAGGTGCCCATATAGTGATGGTCGATTAGGCAATTTGGACTAATTTTCCCATTGAGAACAATGCTGGTTCAAATATAAAAATCATCTGCATACCAGAGGGCTAACACACATCAGTGAAGACTATGAAGACAAGGTTATTATCATGTTACAACAGAGAAATTCAGTGCCATTTCTGATTAAACTGAATTTACTCACCTACTGGAAAGTCAGTTTTTATAGTTTTGTATAGAAAATAGTGAAGGGTGGGGTGCCTGGCGGCTCAGTCGGTTAAGCGTCTGACTTTGGCTCAGGTCATGATCTTGTGGTTTGTGAGTTTGAGCCCTATGTCAAGCTGTGTGCTGACACCTCAGAGCCTGGAGCCTACTTGGGATTCTGTGTCTCCCTCTCTCTCTGCCCCTCCCCCACTCATGCTCTCTCTCTGTCTCTCTCAAGAATAAACATCAACAAAAATTTTTTTTTATTTTTTATTTTTTTTAATTCATTACAATGTTTATTTTTTTTTCAATATATGAAATTTATTGTCAAATTGGTTTCCATACAACACCCAGTGCTCATCCCAAAAGGTGCCCTCCTCAAATACCCACCACCCACCCTCCTCTCCCTCCCACCCCCCATCAACCCTCAGTTTGTTCTCAGTTTTTAACAGTCTCTTATGCTTTGGCTCTCTCCCACTCTAATCTCTCTCTCTTTTTTTTTCTTCCCCTCCTCCAAGGGTTTCTGTTAAGTTTCTCAGGATCCACATAAGAGTGAAAACATATGGTATCTGTCTTTCTCTGTATGGCTTACTTCACTTAGCATCACACTCTCCAGTTCCATCCACGTTGCTACAAAGGGCCATATTTCATTCTTTCTCATTGCCAAGTAGTATTCCATTGTATATATAAACCACATGTCCTTTATCCATTCATCAGTTGATGGACATTTAGGCTTTTTCCATAATTTGGCTATTGTTGAGAGTGCTGCTATAAACATTGGGGTACAAGTGCCCCTATGCATCAGTACTCCTGTATCCCTTGGGTAAATTCCTAGCAGTGCTATTGCTGGGTCATAGGGTAGGTCTATTTTTAATTTTCTGAGGAACCTCCACACTGCTTTCCAGAGTGGCTGCACCAATTTGCATTCCCACCAACAGTGCAAGAGGGTTCCCGTTTCTCCACATCCTGTCCAGCATCTATAGTCTCCTGATTTGTTCATTTTGGCCACTCTGGCGTGAAGTGATATCTGAGTGTGGTTTTGATTTGTATTTCCCTGATAAGGAGCGACGTTGAGCATCTTTTCATGTGCCTGTTGGCCATCCAGATGTCTTCTTTAGAGAAGTGTCTCTTCATGTTTTCTGCCCATTTCTTCACTGGGTTATTTGTTTTTCGGGTGTGGAGTTTGGTGAGCTCTTTATACATTTTGGATACTAGCCCGTTGTCCAATATGTGATTTGCAAATATCTTTTCCCATTCCGTTGGTTGCCTTTTAGTTTTGTTGGTTGTTTCCTTTGCTGTGCAGAAGCTTTTAATCTTCATAAGGTCCCAGTAATTCATTTTTGCTTTTAATTCCCTTGCCTTTGGGGATGTGTTGAATAAGAGATTGCTACAGCTGAGGTTAGAGAGGTCTTTTCCTGCTTTCTCCTCTAGGGTTTTGATGGTTTCCTGTCTCACATTCAGGTCCTTTATCCATTTTGAGTTTATTTTTGTGAATGGTGTGAGAAAGTGGTCTAGTTTCAACCTTCTGCATGTTGCTGTCCAGTTCTCCCAGCACCATTTGTTAAAGGGACTGTCTTTTTTCCATTGGATGTTCTTTCCTGCTTTGTCAAAGATGAGTTGGCCATACATTTGTGGGTCTAGTTCTGGGGTTTCTATTCTATTCCATTGGTCTATGTGTCTGTTTTTGTGCCAATACCATGCTATCTTGATGATTACAGCTTTGTAGTAGAGGCTAAAGCCTGCGACTGTGATGCCTCCTGCTTTGGCCTTCTTCTTCAAAATTACTTTGGCTATTCAGGGCCTTTTGTGGTTCCATATGAATTTTAGGATTGCTTGTTCTAGTTTCGAGAAGAATCCTGTGCAATTTTGATTGGGATTGCATTGAATGTGTAGATAGCTTTGGGTAGTATTGACATTTTGACAATATTTATTCTTCCAATCCATGAGCAGGGAATGTCTTTCCATTTCTTTATATCTTCTTCAATTTCCTTCATAAGCTTTCTATAGTTTTCAGCATACAGATCTTTTACATCTTTGGTTAGATTTATCCCTAGGTATTTTATGCTTCTTGTTGCAATTGTGAATGGGATCAGTTTCTTTATTTGTCTTTCGGTTGCTTCATTGTTAGTGTATAAGAATGCAACTGATTTCTTTACATTGATTTTGTATCCTGCAACTTTGCTGAATTCATGTATCAGTTCTAGCAGACTTTTGGTGGAGTCTATCGGATTTTCCATGTATAATATCATGTCATCTGCAAAAAGCGAAGCTTGACTTCATCTTTGCCCATTTTGATGTCTTTGATTTCCTTTTCTTGTCTGATGGCTGATGCTAGAACTTCCAACACTATGTTAAACAACAGCGGTGAGAGTGGGCATCCATATCGTGTTCCTGATCTGAGGGAAAAAGCTCTCAGTTTTTCCCCATTGAGGATGATGTTAGCTGTGGGCTTTTCATAAATGGCTTTTATGATCTTTAAGTATGTTCCTTCTATCCCGACTTTCTCAAGGGTTTTTATTAAGAAAGGGTGCTGGATTTTGTCAAAGGCCTTTTCTGCATCGATTGACAGGATCATATGGTTCTTCTCTTTTCTTTTATTAATGTGATGTATCACGTTGATTGATTTGTGGATGTTGAACCAGCCCTGCATCCCAGGAATGAATCCCACTTGATCATGGTGAATAATTCTTTTTATATGCTGTTGAATTCGATTTGCTAGTATCCTGTTGAGAATTTTTGCATCCATATTCATCAGGGATATTGGCCTGTAGTTCTCTTTTTTTTACTGGGTCTCTGTCTGGTTTAGGAATCAAAGTAATACTGGCTTCATAGAATGAGTCTGGAAGTTTTCCTTCCCTTTCTATTTCTTGGAATAGCTTGAGAAGGATAGGTATTATCTCTGCTTTAAACGTCTGGTAGAACTCTCCTGGGAAGCCATCTGGTCCTGGACTCTTATTTGTTGGGAGATTTTTGATAACCGATTCAGTTTCTTCGCTGGTTATGGGTCTGTTCAAGCTTTCTATTTCCTCCTGATTGAGTTTTGGAAGCGTGTGGGTGTTTAGGAATTTGTCCATTTCTTCCAGGTTGTTCAATTTGTTGGCATATAATTTTTCATAGTATTCCCTGATAATTGTTTGTATCTCTGAGGGATTGGTTGTAATAATTCCATTTTCATTCATGATTTTATCTATTTGGGTCATCTCCCAAAAATAGTGAAGAGTTTACATAGTCTTTCCTGAGAATTATATGATGGTATGAAGAATAGAAGTGGGCGTTGTGCTAGGAGTCAGGTCACCTGGGTTCTAGTCCTACCTCTTTCATTGGTTAGTTCTGTGTCCTGTAAGTTTCATACCTTCATTTGTAAACTTAAGAGGCTGGGCTAGATTATCTCTATGGCTTTTTCCCACTCTCAGTGTGTTAGAAGAATGTTTAATTTTTACCCACTTGTTGCATTATGAAGCAAATGAATTTTACTTTATATTTTTCATGATTATTGAAATATAAAACTTTTAAGAGTTTGAACAGTACATGTTCAGTTTCTGCTAATTATTCAAATTTTCTGTAGTCTATGGTTATAACTTTAAAATTGTATCTGCTATAAGGATGCTTGGGTGACTCGGTCGGTTAAGCGTCCGACTTTGGCTCAGGGCATGATCTCACAGTTCATGAGTTCGAGCCCCATGTGGGACTCTGTGCTGACAGCTTGGAGCCTGGAGCCTGCTTCAGATGCTGTGTCTCCCTATCTCTGCCCCTCCCATGCTCATGTTCTGTGTCTCTCTCTGTCAAAAATAAACATTAAAAAATTTTTTTTTTAAAAATAAATAAAATTATATCTGCTGTAGAAGATACATTTAGGATCAATACTTAATGTCATTTAACATTATTTGAGAACCCTAAGGAAAAAAAATGATCACACTTTGAAGAACATAGTATTTTTTATAATATTGATTTTGCTGTATTGGATTCAGGTAAACAGCATAGGTTTTAGAAGCAGAGCTGGTTTGGAATATTTCTTCTGCCATCTATCAGTTTGGCCTTTACTGTTTTTTGCCCTGAGTAATTATAAAGTAATAATATTTACCTTGTAAGGCTGTGAGAATTAACAGAGAAATCATAAAATGCCTAATGCAGGGCATAGCCATAATTTTCAAAGTTAATATTTAGTTTCAAGTCTCTGTAACAATATGGAGCTGTGTACCTGAGGCTACTTACAGATAAAAGAAATAGTTAGAAATGACATACTATGCAATGTCAAATAATTAGCTAAGGTAGATGTAGTCATAAATAAATATACAGTTAAATAAATATACAGTTAAATATAAGAATATGCAGATATAACTGTTATGTGCTTCTCGTATTAATTTCCAGTTATTCCTCATTAAGTTCTGGTGAAGTGCTCAGCCAAGTGTGGTCAAAATGTGGACCATTTCGTTATGATCCCAGTCAGATTATCTTCTTTCATTTTTTGGCTCTTCATTGTCCCCAAATATGATCTACTGCATCACTCAAATTTCCTTTCATTCACAAATTTATGACAGACTTATGATTCATTAGGCCTGAAATGTGGTCAGAGAAGTGAAGGAAACAGTTTTCTAGGACGTTCTGAGTTTTACATCTCTCGCCTCGTTGATGAGTTTCAACTAGGAATTAGTAAATTATTGCCTTTGGGCCAAATCTGCTCCACTTTTTTTTGTATTGACCTGTGAGTTAAGAATGGCTTTTACTTTGAAGTGTTTAAAAAAAAAAAAAAGCCAAAAGAATAGTATTTTATGACTCATGAAAATGTTTTGGAGTTCAGATTCCGGTGTTTATAAATAAAATTCCATTGGAACACAGTCATGTTCATTTGTTTCTGTCTTAGCTATGGCTGCTTTACAATATGCACTGTAATGGCAGAGTTGAGTAGTTGGGACAGAGACCATAGGTGGCCTTCTCTCACTTCGCGCTGCTGCTTGATCCCTGCAAATTGCAGTGATGCCATTAAAACTGAACAGCATTTTGGGTGCCATGCATACTGCTGTACTGTGATATTTAGTTCTGTTTAATGTTTTACATACCAGTGCATACCCATCATGTCAACACAAGAAGAGAAAAGGAGACTTCCAATGCGCTTTTAAAACACAGTGTTGATGATTTTATCATCAAATTAGATAACAAAGCATTGTGTTTATTATGCGTTGACACTGTAGGTGTGCTAAAAGAATACAGTATATGTTGGTATCATGATACTAGGCACCCTTCACAATATTCCCATTAGAGAAGATTAGAAATTTAACATGAATTTTCATTATAGCAGAACATTTTTTCCAAAAGTAAAAAATGAAAATGAGGCTTCAATCAAAGAAAGTTTTCAAATGCCTCATCTGTTAGCCGGTTTATTTACCATGATGAGTTAATGAAATCACATTTGATTGTAGCAGATGAAAGAATGTGTCCAGAGAAAATAAACTTGTTTCAGACTATTAAGCTCTTCAATGAGAATAGTTTCTCAAAGAGTTGAGGACATTAGGAATGACAACTTCCTGTCAGTTAAAAAAACAAGGCCATTGATTTTGAGTGGTTTTCCTTCGTTCTTGCTCAGTTGACAGATGTTACTGATAATGCTCTGTTTTTATTTGAGGAGTCGGGACTTGAGTTTGAAGTGACTGAGGACTAAGACTATAAAGTCAGTGTGGAATAACAAGAGGCAAGAAAATTTTCAAAGAATGTGAGAAAATACCAAGTCAGTACCACGTGAAGTAGAATCTGCTAGGATGTGTTAAAACTGATGATAACAAAAAATATATACAGAGTAGAAAAAGACTAAGTTGGACAGATTTACATACCTTCTGAAAATCTGTTTAAAACCCATGGTTATTCATTGTGTTGTGAGTAGGTACTCTGTAGGAAATATTTGAATCATCATGGATTGTTGACTCAGTATTGTCAAAAGTGAACTTCATTTCCTTTTGTGAACTTAACCATCAGTTCTATGTACTTTTGTGAGAAATAGAAACTGAATATCATGATTTGCTCTATCACATGGAAGTTTGATGGCTTAGAAGTGGTAAAATTTTATTAGAGGCTTCTGAACTTAGGGCCAACATTTGGACTGTTTCTGCATGAGAAAAATACCCTTAACCACTGTTACTGAACACTGAATGGCGTTGGAAATTTGATTTCACATTGATAGTTTCTGAGTGCAGCTTATAATTACACGGCAAAAGTATGCTTATCTGTGGGAAAGTCATTTCAACTTCAATGACCACTAATCTTTACAACAAATAATTTCAGCTGCTTTATATGCTTTCCGTGGTGTCAAAAGTTAAAACAAGTAGCAAACTCTCTAACTGTACTCAAATTTTCAGGGAATATATTTTACCAGCTCAAACTATGGTTCCAACAGCATTTTTCAGACATTGATACAAATGCAAAAAAAAAAAAATGACGTCTTTTAAAAATTCACTTAATTATGCAGTTGGAGAGCTGCCACTCACCCCTAACCAGCAATGTAATGACATGCTAAAAGACAAATACCAGAAGAGTCTAATTCAATTCTGTAAGTGCCCTCTAAGTGATGCATATGGTCAATATCAGTAGTTACTGATCCTGATACTGATACTACTGATCCGGATACTTTCAATGATACTTCTTATCACATGAAAAGACATTTCTAAAATAAAATACATGAAATCATATAACAGATCAGCATTAACAGAAGACCATTTGCAGTTGATTTGGATGATTTGGAGTACTAACTTTGAATCCCAACTAAGTCAAAATGTTATATTACCCCAAAAGAATTCCAGTATATTCTCATTAATGGACCTGTCTTATTGCACTCAATTATTTGAATTGAATTTTGAATTTTGTCAATAAGAAATTTGTGGAAATGTGTTTTCTTTCTTGTTATGTTAGTAGTACATATTATTCTTTTAATTTTGCCTTTTGACCTGATTCCGGCAGGCCTGGTCCAGGGACCTAGATGGGTTCCCACAGGAAGCCAAGAGGGTTCTGCATAGGACAGAAATCAAATGTGAGCTGTTAGGAAGTGAGAGCAGAATTCATTGAAGATATAGAGAGAGCAGATATAGATAGAGCGTCTAGGAGACTGGGAAAGGAAAGCAACCTGAGTCTCTTCTTTGTTTGGGTGCCTGGGGGATTTTAGTGAGAATGGTGGTCTGGTGTCCTCTCAGGCATCCCAGAACTGGTTAGACCAAGGATGAGGAGCCAGGTATTATTCCTTTGAGGCAAGGGGCCTTGGCATCAATTGTCTAGAATCCTCACATGATAGCTTTGTCAACTCACACTCACCAACCTAGATGGTATCTGTTCTAGAGAATCTTTAATTCTCTATCCCTTAGGAGGAAGACATATGCTATTTGCATTACAAGGCATGTGCTAAGTGGGGTGGGGTGCAGGCCCTAGAGGAAGCAGGAAAAGGAGCAAAAGCAGATTTTTTGTGGAGTCCTTCAGTTTCCCTGTCTCAGACCCACAAAACCTAAAATACTTACCATCTTTACCTTCACAGAAAAGGTTTGCTGACCTTTGAGGTAAGCCAGTAAGTACCAGTAGACACTAATCTGAAATCTGTACATCGTATTGGTTTTCTTCTTTGTGTAATCAAGAGGAATTTGTTTCTCTTTGGCTTGAAATATCCAGTTTACTATTACCTCCTTCTGGCTAAAGGATTTTTTGGAGGAAACTTTGAATGTAAATTGTTATTTACAGTTTCCAAATGTAATTGTACATGGTCGGTCTCAACATTATCACATAGTTTTTTTTGCATCTTTTGCAAAGTGGGGACCAGCCAGAAATAACTAGACTGTGGACAAAACTAGAATGACTGTCTCCATCTTTAGTTCTGAATATCAGAGCTCCTTTCTCCCAGTGCGATTGTATCCTAGCATTGTGACAGCACAAGCTCTTCTAGAGATTAGACTAGTAGGAGTAGATAGACTAAGTGTGGAGGGGTAGTATAAATGCTTCCTTCTCCTTTCCAGTGTAGACTATCAGTTCATCCTTAATTACTTCTACATAGTCTGGCAATGAGCTACACTGCCTGAAAAGCCTTCTCTACACCCATATTCTTTCTAAACTTTTGAATCTAATATTAGAAACTTCCCAGAGTCTTGTCCATCAATGTGATTATTTACTTCATAAGTAGCTTATCAGACTCAAATATATCTTCAGGATTTTAATATTATAATGTTCAACCCCATCATTGAGTTGATCACAGCCAAAAGAACTGCTTTGAGTACCTGCAGACCTTTGCCAACATTCAGCATTAGCTTTTGGCAAGGCTCCAGGAGCCAGTGGTGAATCTTGGCCATCTGGTCGCTTCTATACCTTCAGTTCTTGCCAAATAGTGAGGCAACAATTTGGCACATTTTGATTAATGATAGATTTAGCAAGGGGTGAAGAGTTAGGCTTTCAGGTAGGAAAATGTGACAAGGTGAGTAGAACGATCTTCTGAATAATGTATAGAGTAGAAGACAGTGGCTAGGTGTTTTATATGTTATCATTTTATTAAATTAGGGCAAAACATCTGGGGGTGAGGTACTACCATGCTTATTTTATAGGTGAAACTCAGAGATCGAGTAATTCACAGTTGTTAGTAGATTAAAAGCCTAGTCTGTCGGTTAGGACTGGACTTTTATAATACGGTTGACACGAGTAGATCCTATAGCAAAAGGGGAAAAGGCCAATAATAAAACAGCAGTTTGGGAACCTCTGACTTCAGCTTTGTCATATGATGTTTTATTGGGAAGCCCAACTGTGTTTGATCTAAAGTTGTTTGATCTAAAGTTCTTTTCTGGGACTGGAACTGCAGAAAATATCCTGAAATCTATTTTGGTTGTTAAGCTCTAGAAGGAAGTTCTCTTGACTTTGCCTTAGTAAAACATACAAGGGCACTTCTGTGGGTATGAGACTGAAGAGAGATTTTACATAAGAAACATATTTAAAGTTTATTTATATATTTTTGTAGATGTGCTTTATGGTAGAGGAAACTTCAAGAGTCTCCATGGACCTAAGAAAAACCAGTAAAAAAGAACTAATAAGAAAGTATTAATACAGTATATAGAAGTTGTGAAATAATCTCAAGATATGCACTGGTCAGACCTTGAGTAATATCTAGTTTTGAATTGTAAAGTTTAGAAACGGTGATAAGAGGTCTACCAAAGGAAAGACTAAAATGTGGTCTGTAGGCTAAAAAACAAAAAAAAACAAACCAACCACTGATTAATTATTCACCAAACTCCAGTATGTGACATTTTTTGCCAGGCACTGAGAAATACAAGACATGGTCTTCATCTTAATCTATCTAAGTCACAGTTTCCTCATTAGTTCATAATACTTAACCTTAAAGGATTTCTGTGTGTGTGTGTGTATGTGTGAAGTTTAAGTAAAAGGATACATTTAAATTCTTATAAAGCACTTGAACAGTGCTTATAATTGTCATCAAGATGTGTACAAATGCTGTGAATGTAACTCCACAAGAGTAGATGGCATTGGATCCTGAAGAAGGTGGAACAGAACCGGGAAACTGATTTTTGGAAGTGAAAACTTAGAACAGATCGAAGGGTGTCTTAGTATAGCGCTGAGTACATAGAAGACGATCAATAAGCACTTCTTGAATTATATTGATTCATTAGATTATCAAGAACTATGAAAGGTCTGAGATTTTACCCTGTTTCCAAGTTAGCCTGCCACAGTTTCATAGATGCTGGTAGAAGATATGAGACTTTGGGTCAGAGATGAAAGATAGTTGTTACCACAGTAGCAGTAGCTACCAGTTCTTTTTACTCCCTTTCCTCACAGGGTGACATGAAGGGGGCTAGATTATACCTGCAAGTTATAAGAGAGGATTTCTGAGCCTAGGGACCCCAGATCTTTTATGACATGCAGTAAGCGTGCCTACCCTTTACTCTGGAAGGAGACATTATCTATATCTTCCAAGGCTGTAGCAAATCTGCCCTTGGCCGTGGAGGCAGATTTTAACTTCCAGGTGTTTTCTGTCCAAACATCCTTGAGGATACAGTATAGAAGAAGAAAGAAGTCAGTGCCTCTGCTCACAAGACATGCTGAAATGAGAGACCATGGACAATTGTCTTCCAACATAGATTATTAGGATTATTCTTATATTAAAGGATGAAAAGGCAAATTTAGATTTTATCTTATCTATCCCCTAAAATACTAGAACCTGAAACCATGTGACATTTATATAAAAATCTTCAGAAAAGAGCACACTCTGAAAGTAGTATTTAAGTAAATTATTGAATGTTGCTGAATGCACAGATCAAACATTGACTACATTTACTCTTTGAATCAAGAGAGATGGAAAGGCAGCTCATATAATAATTCCAATGTTTTACATATAAAGTAATGAGGATACATGTCAATATCTGGGTTATAAGCATGAAATTTAAGATGTTTTAAATTGAAAAAAATTTTTAATGTTCATTTTTGAGAGAGAGAGAGAGAGAGAGCGAGCCTGAGTAGGGGAAGGGCAGAGAGAGAGGGAGATAGAATCTGAAGCAGGCTCCAGGCTCTGAGCTGTCAGCACAGAGCCCACTGTGGGGCTCGAACTCACAGACTGTGGGGTCATGACCTGAGCCAAAGTCGGACACTTAACCGACTGAGCCACCCAGGCGCCCCAAGATGTTTTAAATTTTAAAAATAAGTTTATTTCAAGACTCTCATTCATTTTTTAAAATTCCATAGTGAAAAATGAAACCCCAGATACCATACTTGGTCTTTTAATTTTGGTTTATTTTCTTTTAATAAGTACAGATATATTCTTTACATTGAGTTGGTTAGCAGCTTGACTTGCATTGCTTGCAAACAAACAAATAAATAAATGAACAACAACAACAAAAACACAAACCAAAGACCTATGAAAACAAACCAACCACCAGAGTTACTATCTGTATCTTTAAATTCTTAAATGTGTTTTGTAATTTGTTGGGCAAAGTTAGGTTGGTTTTAAAATTTAGCACAGTGACTCAGTTGCAGCTGTTCCAAATTATTGGTCATGAGCTTTTTATACTATCTGGCTTAATTTAACAGAGTACAGCTTCCTGCCATTTTTTCCTCTCTGTGATCAAGAATCTGAAATACATACATTTAAGGATTATCTCAGTTGCTCATAGTGTAGGCTTTATGAAGAACAGTTTTCATACACTTTTCATTTTAGATACTTTCATCTGGATAGATAAAAATAATAGGAATTCCAAATGACTATGTATTTTTAAAGTAAGACACCCATGCTCATTGTATCAATGTAGAAAATTTAGGCATAGAGAAGAACTACTCCTTTCACTTAGAGATAGCTACTTGATTATTTGGTATACGGCCCAGTTACTATGTCCTGGCATCTGATTTGTTGTTTTGTAATGATTAACATTATTTATCTGTTATGACTATGGTGGAAATCAAGAGATATGTAAATTACCAGTGCTGACCTGTTGAGAACCGTTTCCCATAAAAACAAAACAAAACAAGACATTTCCTTATTCACACTAGCAGCAACAATACAACATCAACAAAGCAAAAAGGTATGCTGCTAATATATCTTGACTTCATAAATATTTACTTGACAACAGTAAAAATGAGTTAGCACCTACCTGACTGGGTTACTCAAGATCTTTATGTAGGCAAGTGTTTTTCCCTAACCTGTTTTTAATGGCCTCAAATCAGTCTGTACTGTTGTATTGCAAAGTCTAAGTCTGTTGCATATTCTTGGTCCTACTTCTCCTGTATAGAGGGGGCACAGAACTTTGGTAACACGTGGATTAAAGTTCATCTCTCATGTCATCATCCTCTCATTTCACATGTGTTTATTTGTAATAACATATCATATCCTATACCTTTCAATGAATTTTGTTTCGTTTAGGCATTTTGGGAGACTGTGGGTATATTCCAACTATCCTGTCATTGCTGTTCACATTTTTTAGGAAATAAACATGGCCTTTTTTTTTTTTTTTTTTTTTTGTATGAATGAAAGCAAGAAAGTGAGAGAGAGACTGTTAAGTGGCATATTTCCATTTATGGTTCTGCCTTATGCTGGGGACTCTGGTTGGGTCCTGTTTGGGCTTTCATTTGAGACTTGACAGACATATAGATTAAAAACATGTATGTATACAGAAGTTCATTGTCTCTCATTGTGTATTTGACTTGCCTTTCCCTAATGACTACTGATGTTGAGCATCTTGTCCTGTGCTTCTTGGCTATTCTTTTATCTTCCTTGAAGATATGTCTGTTCAGATCTTTTGCCCAGTTTTAAATTGTCTTTTTATTATTGAGTTTCAAGGCTTATGTATTTTGCATGCAAATCCCTTATTCTATATGTGATTTATAAATATCTTCTCTCGGGGCGCCTGGGTGGCGCAGTCGGTTAAGCGTCCGACTTCAGCCAGGTCACGATCTCGCGGTCCGTGAGTTCGAGCCCCGCGTCGGGCTCTGTGCTGACAGCTCAGAGCCTGGAGCCTGTTTCCGATTCTGTGTCTCCCTCTCTCTCTGACCCTCCCCCGTTCATGCTCTGTCTCTCTCTGTCTCAAAAATAAATAAACTTAAGAAAAAAAAAATTAAAAAAAAAATCTTCTCTCATCCTGTGGATTTTTTTCTCACTTTCTTGATGATGTCCATTGATGTACAGCAGTTTTTAATTTTGATGTAGTTTATCTTTTCTTTTGTTACTGGTGCTTTAGTGTCTTATCTGTCAAACACTGTCTAACCCAAGATTATGAAAATTTACTTCTCTTTTTTTCTAAGAGTTGTATTGTTTTAGCCTGAATTTAGGTCTTTGATCCATTTTGAGTTAATTTCATATTATTTGAGGTAGGTGTCTAACTTCATTCTCTTGCATATGGATATACAGTATTCCCAGCACCATTTGTCGAAAAGACTATTCATTTCCTATTAAATAATCTTGACACTTTTGTTGAAAATCAACTCATCATGACTGAGTGTTGTATGCAAGTGATGAATCACTGAATTCTGCTCTTGAAACTAATATTACATTGCATGTTAACTAACTGGAATTTAAATACAAATTTGAAGGAAAAAAAATATTTCTTCAAGGGGAAAAAATCAACTCATCATTGATATAAGGGTTTATTTTTGGAATTTCAGTTATATTTATTAATCTCTATGCCTCTCCTTATGCTGGCACCATACTGTTTTCTTTATTGTAGATTTGTAGTAATTTTTGATATCAGTGAACAAACATATTAGTCTTTTTCAGCATTGTTTTGGCTACTGTGGTTCCTTTGAATTTCCTTTTAAATTTTAGGATCAGCTTGTCAACATGTCCAAAAAAGCCAGCTTGGATTTTGATAATGATTGCTTAGCATTGGTAGATCAATTTAGTGAGTGTTAGCATCTTAACAGTGTTAAGACTTCTGATCCATGGACATGGGATGTCTTCTCATTATTTAGCTCTTCTTTAATTCCTTTCAACAATGATTTGTAGTTTTCAGTGTACAAGTCTTACACTTCTTTTGTTAAATTTATACCAGATATTTTATTCTTTTTGATGCTATTTATTTATTTATTTTTATTTTTTTTAATGTTTATTTATTTTTGAAGGAGAGAGACACAGAATATGAGTGGGGGAGGGGCAGAGAGAGAGGGAGACACAGAATCCGAAGCGGGCTCCGGGCTCTGAGCCGTCAGCACAGAGCCCGACGTGGGGCTCGAACTCACAACCCGTGAGTCAGATGCTCAACTGACCGAGCCACCCAGGGTCCCCTTGATGCTATTTTTTTAAAGGAAGGTAATCATTTATGTAGCTCTTTATATTTTATATGGAGAGGTGGAGTGGGAAGTCATTAAAGTCCAAGACAAGATTTGGCAGAAGAGACTAGGCTGACTCTTTTCTAACTCACTTGTAGGTAGGAAGGATCAACTTATGACATTATTTCTTCTTAGACATATGGACTTCTTTACAAAGAGGTCTCTTCATTTATAATCGCTGAGAACTTGGGTCTCTAGAGCTCCAGAGCTCCTAGTTCCTTGTTAGCATTCTATAATCTATCCAGATGCTTTTGTTCTTATTTTAATTACCATTTGGATGTAGGAACAGCCCCAAGAACCTTGAGCTCTCTCTACTTTACTCTGGGGCACCCACACAGCTCTTCAGATCAGTTAAATCAAGCTCAGAGGTCTCCAAGGGTACTAACCTATCATCTTCACATGCCATATATAATCTACATAAGCAGCTCTGCAGTGACTACTGATGTGCCCTCACATCAGTGGTCACTAAGCCAAAATCCTAGGGTCCTGCACCTGAAACCCTGCCCTCACTCAGCCAGCTGGGGCTTTCACTCAACTTCCTTTTGATGCCATTTTTAAATGCGATTATTTCCTTAATTGCATTTTTGGAATGTTTATTGCTAGTATTCAGAAATACAATAGATTAAAAAAATTTTTTTTTACATTTATTTATTTTTGAGAAACAGAGTGAGACAAAGCGTGAGCGGGGGAGGGGCAGAGAGAGAGAGGGAGACACAGAATCCGAAGCGGGCTCCAGGCTCTGAGCCATCAGCACAGAGCCCGACACGGGGCTCGAACCCACAAACCGTGAGATCGTGCCCTGAGCCGAAGTTGGACGCTCAACCAACTGAGCCACCCAGGTGCCCCACAATAGATTTTTTTAATATTTGGCTTGTATCTTGCAAATAGTTGTAATCTATTCAGCTAGGACTTCTCAAATATCATCTTCACCGGGAAGTTGTCACAGATCCTTCTGGACTGAATTAGGTAACCCTTCTTTATGTTGCGGTAAATACCTACTCATACCCTCATTATACAATGCATTTCCATACTGTTTTGTTTTTGTAGGCTTATTTCTTATCTAAATAATTAGATTGGCTTTCAATACTGACATTATAACATACTTATGTGCCAAGTTTAGCGAAAGAGTTTGTCCCAGATATTTCTTACTAACAATAGTTTGAAGTACTGAAGTTTGGGAATGATTTACTACTTGATAAAATTTGCTCACCTGAAACAGGGCTTGAGCTCACCTGATGTGGGACTCGAACTCACAAACCGTGAGACCATGACCTGAGCCGAAGTCAGATGCTTAATAACTGAGCTACCCAGGTGCCCCTCCAATCTTATTTATAATACCTAAAGAGTGGAATTTTTGGAGGAAAAGACCAATTAAAAAAAGAAAGTTCAAGGTTTAAAATATTACATCGTATTTCCTATTCTTTATTATTTATTTATCCCTGATAAAATGACCATTTTTTTTTAGGTCTTTAAATGAGTTCCCTAAACTTACATGAATATCAGACGTTTTAATGAGTAAGTCTCCCTTTCTCCATCAATTCTATGATGCTTTACTTCTGTGAACACTTTTTTCAGGAAGAAGTTTTGGCTGAAGAATGCAAATATGTTTAGAGATGGAAAAGGTTAAGAATACTCCAGCAGACAAGGAATTCCTTAAGGGCAAGGAATTGTGTTTTATTTATTATTAGCACAGTAGCTGACATAGAATAAATGGATTTATTAATAAATCCATTATTGAATGAATGTTTTTACCTGTATATCTTAAAGATACCTTGTTCAGAAATAACATTTATTGAACGTCTACTAAGGCCAGACATTATTCTAGACATTGGGTTTAAATAGTGATCAAAATTTTCATGGAGCTTACCTTTTAGAAAGAAGAACTTAGACTAAACATTTTCATTTTTTTTTATTTATTTTTTTTATTTTTTATTTTATTTTATTTTTTAATATATGAAATTTATTGTCAAATTGGTTTCCATACAACACCCAGTGCTCATCCCAAAAGGTGCCCTCCTCAATACCCATCCCCCACCCTCCCCTCCCTCCCACCCCCCATCAACCCTCAGTTTGTTCTCAGTTTTTAACAATCTCTTATGCTTTGGCTCTCTCCCACTCTAACCTCTTTTTTTTTTTTTTTTCCTTCCCCTCCCCCATGGGTTTCTGTTAAGTTTCTCAGGATCCACATAAGAGTGAAACCATATGGTATCTGTCTTTCTCTGTATGGCTTATTTCACTTAGCATCACACTCTCCAGTTCCATCCATGTTGCTACAAAAGGCCATATTTCATTTTTTCTCATTGCCACGTAGTATTCCATTGTGTATATAAACCACAATTTCTTTATCCATTCATCAGTTGATGGACATTTAGGCTCTTTCCATAATTTGGCTATTGTTGAGAGTGCTGCTATAAACATTGGGGTACAAGTGCCCCTATGCATCAGCACTCCTGTATCCCTTGGGTAAATTCCTAGCAGTGCTATTGCTGGGTCATAGGGTAGGTCTATTTTTAATTTTCTGAGGAACCTCCACACTGCTTTCCAGAGCGGCTGCACCAATTTGCATTCCCACCAACAGTGCAAGAGGGTTCCCGTTTCTCCACATCCTCTCCAGCATCTATAGTTTCCTGATTTGTTCATTTTGGCCACTCTGACTGGCGTGAGGTGATAGCTGAGTGTGGTTTTGATTTGTATTTCCCTGATAAGGAGTGACGCTGAACATCTTTTCATGTGCCTGTTGGCCATCCGGATGTCTTCTTTAGAGAAGTGTCTATTCATGTTTTCTGCCCATTTCTTCACTGGGTTATTTGTTTTTCGGGTGTGGAGTTTGGTGAGCTCTTTATAGATTTTGGATACTAGCCCTTTGTCCGATATGTCATTTGCAAATATCTTTTCCCATTCCGTTGGTTGCCTTTTAGTTTTGTTGGTTGTTTCCTTTGCTGTGCAGAAGCTTTTAATCTTCATAAGGTCCCAGTAATTCACTTTTGCTTTTAATTCCCTTGCCTTTGGGGATGTGTCGAGTAAGAGATTGCTAGGCTGAGGTCAGAGAGGTCTTTTCCTGCTTTCTCCTCTAGTGTTTTGATGGTTTCCTGTCTCACATTCAGGTCCTTTATCCATTTTGAGTTTATTTTTGTGAATGGTGTGAGAAAGTGGTCTAGTTTCAACCTTCTGCATGTTGCTGTCCAGTTCTCCCAGCACCATTTGTTAAAGAGACTGTCTTTTTTCCATTGGATGTTCTTTCCTGCTTTGTCAAAGATGAGTTGGCCATACGTTTGTGGGTCTAGTTCTGGGGTTTCTATTCTATTCCATTGGTCTATGTGTCTGTTTTTGTGCCAAGACTAAACATTTTCAAATCAAGGTCATAGTATTTATTAACAAAATCAATTGCTCTTCACTGTTTTTCTAATATCAATTAGTTAAAAGTTGATATTTTGGAATAATTTTTGACTGTGCTCATATTGTCCTAGTGACCAATTGGTCTACTTCCAATTTTTCCTTTTTTAATCTATTCTGGATCTGTGCTTATCCATTCTTATCTGTCATCAATGTTATATTTAAAGAGCATAGACCTGATTACTATATTATAAATTCCACTAAAACAGCTCTCATGTGGTGCCTGACACTGAGTAGATACTCAGTAAATACTTATTGATTGAATAAATTAGTGTCACTTTTCTTCTTAAAAACATCATGGATCCGTGTTTTTAACAGAATTAAAAATTTTTTAATATGACATACAAAGTCCATGATAATCTGATCAATTTACCTTTCCCACCGCAACTGCGTTATTCCTCTTTTCCCACTGCCTTACCCATATTAGTCTGCTTGAGATTTTCTGAAAATAGTATAATAGAACATTAATGGAAACAGGATATTAATTTGAAGATTTGGCAAAGATTCTAAGACAACAGGTATTACCACCCAGTAGAATTGTATACAGCTCTTTATCATCTGAGTATATAGAATAAAACTGCTTTCTTTGTGTGTGTGTGTGTGTGTGTGTGTGTACATTTTCATTTATTTTGTGATTTTTGACATAAGATGTTTAGTTAGTCAATACTTTTTTCTTTAAGTAAAAGAAAAAAAAAAGAAAACAACGAAAACCTCAAGAATTACTGGCTCAAATAATTGGGAAGCCCAGTAGGTGATTGGACCGAGGGGCTAAATAATGTCTTTGGGACTCTGCACTGTTGGTTCCTTTTTCTTTTTTGTTGGCTTCAAAGCCTTTTTTCTATATGCTCTGCAACTGACAAAGATAGGCTGCCTGTGTATTTAGGCCACACTGGCTAAATTTAGAACTTTTATGTATTTATAACAACAATAACAAAAGCAATAGCAATAGGAATAGTAATAATAATGGTATTGATAGTTAGCATCAAGTTTATTTAATGCTTTTTTATATGCCAGTTACTAGGCTACGTGCTTTATGTGTTTTACTATATTTAATTTTCATAATGATTCTATGAGAAAGGTATTATTAACAGCTACATTTAAAGATGAGGAATTTAAGAGACCAATTAAGTAACTTGTTTAATCATTCAGCTAGTTAGTGACAGAGCTGAGAAATAAAATCCAGACAGATGGTATATGCTTACCACTATGCTATTCCGTCTGCTTCCTATCAATACAGGGAAGAACTCTTCTTATCTTTGCTTTGGTCACTTGCCCATTCTCAGACCAATTACTCTGTGCAGAAAAATAATGGTCCTATGTTTACTCAGAGCTGAGTTATCTGCCTGGCCCCACTGGCAACCTTATTAGAACCATATAGCATAGGGGAGGGTGATTCCCTACAGAAAATGATCTTGGGCATATAAAACACACATATGTCCACTAAACAAACATTTTATTGACCATGCTGCTTAGCAACCGAGAGTTCCATATTAAACGTTGAAAACTCAGTTGCAACTGTTGGAGGCCAGCACTATGGTCAGTTTGGATTATAGTCTCCTTCAATGTATTATGCTTTTTCAGGTGAGACCGTTTGCTAGTAGGACATTGTTTGAGTGGTTAAATTATGAAAATCTTAGACTAAGGAACTTTTTTTTCAACTTTATTTTAGAGAGAGAGAGAGCGAGCATGAGCAGGGGAGAGGGGCAGAGGGAGAAAGAGAATCTTAAGCAGTCTCCATGCTCAGTGTGAAACCCAGTGTGAGGCTTGATCCCATGAATTGTGAGATCATGACCTGAGTCGAAATCAAGAGTTGGACACTTAACTGACTGAGTCACCCAGGTGCCTAAGGAACGTTTTAAAACAAATCACTTTAGATGGTTTTAAAATGCTTTAAAGTTACCTATGTTTTAAAAGAAATTTTAGGGGCGCCTGGGTGGCGCAGTCGGTTAAGCGTCCGACTTCAGCCAGGTCACGATCTCGCGGTCCGTGAGTTTGAGCCCCGCGTCGGGCTCTGGGCTAATGGCTCGGAGCCTGGAGCCTGTTTCCGATTCTGTGTCTCCCTCTCTCTCTGCCCCTACCCCGTTCATGCTCTGTCTCTCTCTGTCCCAAAAATAAATAAACGTTGAAAAAAAAAATTTTAAAAGAAATTTTATTTATGACAAAAAATCTTAGATGGGGAAAAGGAAAATGAAGCAGATAAAATAATGACAAGAGATACTTTTCAAAATATTTAGGCTTCTTTTTAAAAAAATAATTGAAATTCAGTCTAGATAAGACCAAGCTTTTTAAAGGCAAATGACTAGAATAACCTTAGTGATTAGGCAGAGTTTGTCTTGCCTTTAACCAGATTGGTTTTTCGATATTTGTATTATTTTCAACTGGTATGTCAATACTCTGTTTACTTGTTTCAGGTTCCTGCATTTTTCCCATAGTTTTCTCAAATGGCCATTAACTCTAGTAAGCTGTTTGGTTTTTTTTTTTTTTCCCCTCATCAAAAAGTGTTTCATCTGGCTAGTATATGCAGGCTTCGTTTTTTTCTGAGGTGAACTGTTTACTTGTAATCTATTTGGGGCAATCTAAGAGGTAACACTTACTGAATGCTATTCAAAGAAAAATTAGAGGGGCACCTGGGTGGCTCAGTCGGTTGAGTGACTGACTCTTAATTTCGGCTCAGGTCATGATGTCATGGTTCGTGGGTTCCAGCCCTGCATCGGGCTCTGCGCTGACAGTGCTCGGGATTCTCTCTCTCCCTCCCTTTCTCTGCCTCTCCCCTGTGCGCACGCTCTCTCTCTCTCAAAGGAAATCAATAAACATTAAAAAAAAAGAAAAATTAGATACCATATTTGCCCTAGGCTTCCCCAGTTTATGAAATAAAAAAATATTTAGATAAAAGGTGTTTCTAAAAATCATAATAATAACCCCCCAAAATAATAATTCTGGTTAATTCTCTTTATAGCAGTCTCCCCTGCTGTGCTTTCCACTCAGACTTTGTCACATCAGAACACGTATCTCTCAGCCTAATATTGTTTATAGCTTTATCCTGAACTCCTTGCCCTAGTTTGTTATGGTTGACTTGTTCCTGTTTCTATAGATTTATTTTCCTGTTTATTTCTTCACTTTACTCCTCTGATACATAACTACTCTGATAATATCATTCTCTGTCTATGGTATTTACATTCACTACAATTTCATTCTCTCTTTTTTTAAGGTGTCTTTAATTACCCTGTAAAAATATGCTTCTTGGCCTTGCCTGGTTCCTGGGACTCCCTGGTGTTTGCTCGGTATACATTTGCTTGAGCTTTGTATTGTGACTGGCTGGTTACCAAAAAGTTCTTACTTTGGAAGCTAAATGAATTTTGTTTACCTTAGGGGACTCTTTCATTTAAATATATATGTACTGTATGCTAAATGCATAATTAGTGCATGGGATCTGCGGAAGATACAAAGGAGATAGGAGATATTTTTAGCCCCTTCTCTGAGGTGTCTTTTCATCTAGGCTTTCAGCCATATTACATTGAATACTTATGATAACAAATCACAATATCTGCATTGTAGTTATCAAAGTTTCTTATAAGGAAAGATCCTCAACAGAGCCACTAGAATCCTTTTTTACTCTCAAAAGGTCCTAACGGGCAATACCTGCTACAACTGAAGGTGGATATCAATTCGTGACCCAGCAATTTCATTTCTAGACATGTACCCAACAGAAATGAGTACATGTACACACCAAAAGAAAAGTAAAAGAATGTCCTTAGCAGCATCATCTGTAGTGTTTCTGTATTGGTTTCCCATTGTTCTTGTAACAAATTGCCACGAACTTAGTGTCTTAAAGCAACACACATTTATTCTTTTATGGTTCTTGAGGTCAAAGGCCAAAACGGGTCTTACTGAGCTAAATGCAAGGTGTTGGCAGGCTGCTTCTTTTTGGAAACTCTACAGAGGAATCCTTATCCATGTCCTTTCCAGCTTCCATAAGCTGCCTTGGTTTGTAGCCCTGCATTGCCCTTTTCCTTTTGCTTCTGTTGTCATATGACCTTCTTTCCTGACTTTCTTGTATCTCTTTTAAAGGTCTCTTTTAAAGACCTTTGTGATGACATTTGGCCCACCAGTATAGTTGATTATGTTCTCATCTCAAGATCCTTAACCTAAACATATCAGCAAAGTTCCTTTTACCACATAGGATAGCATATTTACAGGTTCTGAGGATTAAGGTACGGACATCTCTTTAGGGCCATTATTTGGCCTACTAAGATCCCCAAACTGGAAACAACCTGAATGTTCATTATAGAATGGATACATGCATGGTAAACCAAATAGTAATACAAGTGAAAGAACAAGATGTACCAGAAACAAGGATGTATCTTTTACAGACATAATGTTTATAAAAGAAGCCAGATTCAAGAGATTATATAGAGTTCAAAAACAGAATTAACCTATAGTTATTTGAAGTAAGTAAAGTAGTTAAGGAAGTGTTAATGACTGAGAACAGAAAGAGGACTTTTGGAGCACTGATAATAATTTAATTCATGATTTGGTGCTGTTAAACAGGTGTACTCACTTTGTAAAACTTAGCTGGGTTGTACACATATGATTTGCATACTTTTCTGCAAGTATATTATATTCCAATAAAGAGTAACTGACTTCAAATTATGTCCTTGATTTAGGGGAATTACGAATGCTTTTCCAGTCACCTTTATGAAGTTAAATGCTAACTGATGAGGGGGCAAGGGAAGTGAGTTACATAGAGTGGTGAAATAGAATTCCTTGAAAATGGCATTGAGAAAGAGAGCATAGATACGATTCAAGAAGAAAATCCAGTTTTGATGACATAGTGGCAGAATCACTAGAGGAGAGCAGTGAAAGTCTATCTTAGGTTGGGTTCCCAGGAAATAGATTTTGAGGTGGAGATTGGACTGCAGGAAGTTTATTGGAGAGTGCTGTTGGTAATACCTGGGAGTGAAGGAAGCAGAACTAGGGAGAGAGAGGAGGAGTACTGTGATGCAGTTGCAACAAAGGCTTTCAGCAATCCCAGTGGGAGTTCTGGAGGTGGGCTGACCCATCAGCATTGCCCTGACTTGAGGCAGAGGAGCTGGGGTTTTGTATGTTCTCGTCCATGGGTCACGGGATGTGGACTGCCCCTGGGGAGGCTCATAAATTTGCATGAGGCAGCTCCTTCAGCTGAGGGAAGTTTCTGGGGGAGGTATTCCATTATAAGCTGTCAGTAGGTAATACTCTTGACAGTATGGTTCCATTATAAGCTGCCAGTAGGTAATACCCTTGACAGTATTGGGGGATTGCAATGCCTTCATCCTGAAGAGAGACGTGGGCAGTACACTACAGCATTTACTCTGAGGTACAGTTTGCTTGATTAACAGGCGTGTTTAACAGTTCTGGTGAAATACAAGTTGTGGTGTGTTTGTGTGTGTGTGCACATGCGTATGTGTAGTATAACAAGGTGGAACAGGTTAGGGAAATTTTGTAGTGGAAATACCTGATTCAGAACTGACTAAATATCAGAAATCAGGTATAATGAGGAAGTTGGCTATCTTTGATATTCTCTATTGTGGTTTGGGAAAGAAAGGGAAAAACAGAATCTTAAAGTAGCAAAAGGAGCACTAAATATATAAAGCAAATATTAATAGACCTGAAGGGAGAAATATAACAATACAGTAATAGTAGGGGACATCAGTACACCACTTTCAACAATGGATAGATCATTCAGACAGAAAATCAATAAAGGAAACATTGGATTTAAACTACGTGTTAGACCAGATGGACCTAACAGATCATTCCATCCAACAGCAGCAGAATACACATTCTTCTCAAGTGCACATGAAACACTCTACAGGATAGATCAAAAGTTAGGCCACAAATGAAGTCTTAGTAAATTTAAGAAGATTGAAATCATTGCAAACATCCTTTCTTTTTTTTTTTTTTTTTTTTTTTTTAAATTTTTTTTTTTTTTCAACGTTTATTTATTTTTGGGACAGAGAGAGACAGAGCATGAACGGGGGAGGGGCAGAGAGAGAGGGAGACACAGAATCGGAAACAGGCTCCAGGCTCTGAGCCATCAGCCCAGAGCCTGACGCGGGGCTCGAACTTAGGGACCGCGAGATCGTGACCTGGCTGAAGTCGGACGCTTAACCGACTGCGCCACCCAGGCGCCCCGCAAACATCCTTTCTGACCACAATAATATGGAACTAGAAATCAGTTACAAGAAGAAAACTGTAAAATTCACAAAATGTGGAGATTAAACAACATGCTACTGAACAACAAATGGGTCAAAGAAAATCAAAAGGGAATAAAAAAATATATTGACACAAATGAAAATGGAAATATAGCATATCAAAACTTATGGGATGCAGCTAAAGCAGTTTTAAGAGGGAAGTTCATAGTGACAAATGCCTACATTAAGACAAAAAGGAGCTCAAATAAACCACTTAGCTTTATATCTCAAGGAACCAGAAAAAGAACTAACTAAGCCCAAAGTTAGTAGAAGGAAAAAATTAACATAGATCAGAGCAGAAAAAAATGAAATAGAAGCTAAAAAGACAATCAAAAAGTTCCATGAAACTAAAAACGTTTTAAAAAATAGATTGGGGGCCTCTAGGCCCCTTGGTTAAGTGTTCGACTCTTCATTTCAGCTCATGTCATGATCTCATGGTTTGTGAGCTTGAATCCTGTTGAGGCTCTATGCTGACAGTGCGGAGCCTGCTTGGGATTCTCCCTCTCTCCCTCTCTCCCTCTCTCTCTATCCTGCTTAACATGTGCTGTCTCTTTCTCTCAAAATAAAATAAACTTAAAGAAAAAGATTTAAAAAATGGACAAAAATGGTGGCATAGTAGGAGTACCCTAGGCATTCCTCATCCTAGAACACAGGTAGATAACTATCAAATCATTCCAAATATTAAAGAAATCGACTTGAAGACTGATAAAACAAACTGCAAAACTAGAGGGAGAGAAGAGGTCATCTCAAGAAAGGCAGGAAGTGTGGAGATGTGGTTTGGGGGAGAAACACAATGGAGGTGCTGTGGAGGGGAGGGAGCCTTGGTCATGGAGAAAGGTGAGAGAGAGTGGAATGCACAAGGATATACAAAAAGGGAACACTTCCCCAAAGCCATTGTCTGGGAAGATGAGAGGGACTGACTTTTGTGAGCTTTTGCAACCAGTGGAGCTCAAGGACTAGAGTTTCAGAGGTCCCCAGGCTTGGCTGGGATAGAGACCTGAGGTGCTGCAGTGCTCCTGGACAGGAGACAGGCAAACAACCCTGGGGCAGATGGTGTGGTCTGAGGATTGCCTGAGGGGCATGGGGAGAGACTGTACTTTTTGGAGTGCATCTGTGAGAGGTGGCATTGCCTCTCTGGGCACTAAAGAGCTGGTGGGTGCCCTTTCCCTCCTTTACCCCTCAGCATAGGTGCAGAGACACCTGCTGAGGGCAGTTAACTGGGACACTGGCTGTTTAACTTGCTTGCTGCAAATCCCAGACCCCTGAGCTTTGTCATGACAGCCCTTCTGGATCAAACCTGCATCCGTCCCAGTGCAACAGGCTCCTGGACACCAAGTCACTAAAGTTTGGAATTTTAAAAGTCAGCGGGCCTGGCTAGGGTATAGCCCGAGGTGTGTTGTGCTGCTCCAGGTAGGCAGTGACCCAGAGACAGTGTGAAATCAGCTATCTGAAAAATGCCTGTGATGTTTGGAGAGAAATGATCTTCTCCTCTGAAAGTGCTTCCCTGAAAACAGCAAGCACCTACTCCCATCTCTGGAGACAAAGGAACTGGCTGGCACCATTTCTCTCCCCCTCCCCTCAGCATAAACCAACTTCAGTAAACAGCACTATGCCAACACTGACTGCCTAACCTGCTTATACCAAGTCCCTCTCCACTGTGCTCTGCTGATACTGCTCTTCTTGGGCGAGTGTGACTAGGCCCAGCACAGCGGGCTCCTCCTCCAGAAGACCAGCACAGAACCCTGCATGTACCATGTCTACTGATCATAGCATTTTGCAAAGCTTTAGTTCTAGTGAAAGTACCATCAGGTCTCGTTTAATAAACAGACCAGACCACACCTAGTTAAAATCAGCAGCACTTTGGTGAAGGTCCAAATGCTCCCTACTGCAGGCAAGGAGAAACTCTGCAAACTCTGAGAAACTGAGGGAAAGAGCAGCCAAAGCACAGCAGCAGAGGGGTGCCTGGGTGGCTCAGTTGGTTAAGTGTTGGACTCTTAATTTCAGCTCAGGTCACAATCTCATGATTTGTGAGATTGAGTCCTGTGTCAGGCTCTCTGCTGACAGCATGGAGCCTGCTTGGGATTTTCTCTTTCTCTGTCTCTGCTCCTCCCTCACTCATGCACGCATACACTCTCTTTCGAAATAAATAAATAAACTTAAAACAGAACTAAAAACCACAGCAGCAGAGTGCACATAGCACAAGCCAGAGACACTTCCTAAAATGCCATGCCCTGGACATTATATGACCTCTTCTTTATAAAGCCATTACTCTCAGGAGCAGGAAACATATCAGGCTTTCCTAACATATGGAAGACAGGGACCTAGACAAAATGCCAAGATGGAAGAATTCATCCCAAAAGAAAGAACAAGAAAAGGTCATGGCTGGGGATCTAATAAAAACACATATAAGTAATATGTCTGATCCAGAATTTAAAGCAACAACCATAAGGATACTTGCTGGGCTTGAGAAAAGCATGAAAGACATCAGGGAGACCCTTACTGCAGAGATAAAAGAGCTAAAAAATAATCAGGCCAACATGAAAAATGCAGTAACTGAGGTGTGAAACTGACTGGATGTAATGACCATAAGGGTGGAAGATTCAGAGGAACGAATAAGTGATACAGAAGATAGAATTATGGAAAATAATGAAGCTGAACAAGAGAGAAAGGAAAATTTTGGATCACAAAAGTAGAGTTAGGGAACTCAGTGACTCCATCAAACATAATAACATTTGTATCATAGGAGTCCCAGAAAAAGAGAGAAAAGAGGGCAGAAGATTATTTGAGGAAATAATAGCTGAAAACTTCCTTAATCTGGAGAAGGAAACTGACATCCAAATCCAAGAGGCACAGAGAACTCCCATCAAAATCAACAAAAGCAGGCCAGCACCAAGACATATTATAATTAAATTTTCAGAATATAATGATAAAGAGAAAATCCTAAAGCAGCAAGAGAAAAGAAGTCTTTAACTTACAAGGGAAGACAAATAAGGTTAGCAGGAGACTTGTCCACAGAAACTTGGCAGGCCAAAAGGGAATGGTATGATATATTCAATGTGCTGAATGGGGAAAATCGGCAGCCAGGAATACTCTTTCCAGCAAGCCTATCATTCAGAATAGAAGGAAAGATCAAGAGTTTCCTAGGCAAAAAAAACTAGTTTGTGACCACTAAACCAGCCCTGCAAGAAATATTAAAAGGGACTTGAGTGGGAATGAAAGACCAAAAGCAACAAAGACTAGAAAGGAACAGAGAAAATCTCCAGAAACAATGACAACACAGGTAATAAAAAAATGGTACTAAATGCATATCTATCAATAATCACTCTGAGTGTAAATGGACTAAATACTCCAATCAAAAGACATAGGGTGTCAGAATGGGTAAAAAATAAATAAATAAAAAACAAGACCTGTCTATATGCTGCTTACAAGGGACGAATTTTAGACCTAAAGACACCTGCAGATTGAAAGTCAGGGGGTGGAGAACAATTTATCATGCTAATGAATGTCAAAAGAAAGCCAGAGTAGCCATACATATATCAGAAAAACTAGGTTTTAAATGAAAGACTGTAACAAGAGATGAAGAAGAGCACTATATCATAATAAAGGGGTCTATCCAACAAGAATATCTAACAATTGTGAATATTTATGTCCCCAACTTGGAACACCCAAATATATAAAATAGTTAATAACAAACATACAGGAACTCATTGATAACAATAATGCCATAATAGCAGGGAACTTTAACACCCCACTTACATCAATGAACAGATCATCTAAACAGAAAACCAACAAGGAAACAATAGCTTTGAATGACAGACCATATAGATTAATGGAGATATTCAGAACATTTCATCTTACAGCAGCAGAATACACACTCTTTTCAAGTGTACATGGGACATTCTCCAGAACAGATCACATACTGGGTTACAAATCAGACCTCAACAATGTCAAAAAAAAAAAAAATTGAGATTATATCATGCACCTTTTCTGACCACAGTGCTATGAAAAAAATTAGAAATGCCACAAATACATGGAGGTTAAAGAACATTTTAGTGAAGAATGAATGGGTAAACCAGGAAATTAAAGAAGAAATAAAAAATCACATGGAAACAAATGAAAACATGAAGGTCCAAAAGGTTTAAGATGCTTAAACCTGGTCATAAAGGAGAACTATATAACAATACAGGGCTATCTCAAGAAGCAAGAAAAATCTCAAACCACCTAACCCTACACCTAAGAGAGCTAGAAACAGAACAACAACTGCCAGCAGAAGCAGGCAAATAATAAAGATTAGAGCAGAAATAAATGATATAGAAACTAAAAAAAACAAGTAGAACAGATCAATGAAACCAGGAGCTAGTTCTTTGAAAAAGTTAATAAGATTGATAAACCCACAGTCAGACTGATCAAAAAGAAAAGAGAAAGGATCCAAATGAATAAAATCACAAATGCAGAGGAGAAATAACAACCAACACCACGGACATACAATTATAAGGGAATATAATGAAAAATTTATATGCCACCACATTGGACAATCTGGAAGAAATGGATGAATTCCTAAACATATAAACTACCAAAACTGAAACAGGAAGAAATAGAAAATTGAACAGACCAATAATCAGCAAAGAAATGGAATCACTAATCAATCTCCCAATAAGCCAAAGTCCAGGGTCAGATGGCTTTGTGGGTATATTCTAGTAAACATTTAAAGAAGAGTTAATACCTATTCTTCTCAAACTGTTCCAAAAAATAGAATTGGAAGGAAAACTTCCAAAACTCATTCTGTAAGGCCAGAATTACTCTGATTCCACTAAAAAAGGGAACTACAGGCCAATATCCCTGATGAACATGGATGCGAAAATTCTTTACAAAATACTAGCAGATCAAATCCAACAGTATATTAAAAGAATCATTTATCATAATCAAGTGGGATTTATTCCTGGTCTGCAAGGGTGGTTCAGTATTTGCAAATCAATCAATGTGATACACCACATAAATGAGAGAAAGGAAAAATCATAAGATCCTCTCAAATGCACCAAAAGCATTTGACAAAGTACAACATCCATTCATGATAAAATCCCTCAACAAAGTAGGGATAGAGGGAGCATACCTCAACATCATAAAGGCTGTATACAAAACCCCCACAACTAATATCATCCTCAATGGGGGAAAAACAGAGCTTTTCCTCTGTGGTCAGGAAAAAGGGATGTCTTCTCTCACCACTGTTATTGAACATAGTACTGGAAGTCCTAGCCTCATCAATTAGACAACACAAAGAAATAAAAGTCATCCAAATTAGCAAGGAAGAAGTCAGACTTTCACTATTTGCAAATGACATGGTACTCTATAGAAAACCCAAAAGACTTCAGCAAAAAATTGCTAGGAGTGATACACAAATTCAATAAAGTCACAGGATACAAAAATCAAAGTACAGAAATCTGTTGCATTTCTATATACCAATAATCAAGTGGAAGAAAGAGAAATCAAGGAGTTAATCCCATTTCCAATTGCACCAAAACCTGGAAGGTAATGTAGGCATAAACCTAACTAAAGAGGTAAAAGATCTGTACTCTGAAAACTATAAACCACTGATGAAAGAAATTGAAGATGACACAAAGAAATGGAAAAAACATCCCATTCTCATGGATTGGTAAAACAAATATTGTTAAAATGTATATACTACCCAAAACAATCTACACATTTAATGCAATCCCTGTCAAAATACCAACCGTATTTTTCACAGAACTAGCATAAATAATCCAAAAATTTGTATGGAGCCAAAAAAGACTCTGAATAGCCAGAACAATCTTGAAAAAGAAAAGCAAAGCTGGAGGCATCCCAATTCTCGACTTCAAGCTGTTACAAAGCTATAGTGATCAAGACAGTATGGTACCAGCACAAAAACACACACATAGATCAATGGAACAGAATAGAAAACCCAGAAATGAACCCACAACTGTATGATCAACTAATCTTTGACAAAGCAGGAAAGACTATCTAATGGAAAAAAGACAGTATCTTCAACAAATGGTGTTGGGAAACCTGGACAGCAACATGCCAAAGAATGAAACTGGATCACTTTCTTATACCATACACAAAATAAATTCAAAATGGATGAAAGACCTAAATGTGATATAGGACACCATCAAGATCCTGGAGGAGATCAACCTTAGCAACTTTTTACTAGATATGACACCTGAGGCAAGGTAAGTAAAAGCCAAAGTAAACTATTGAGACTTCATCAAAATAAAAACCTTCTGCACAGCTAAGGAAACAGTCAACAAATTAAAAGGCAACCTTTGGAATGGGAGAAGATGTTTGCAAATAACATATCTAATAAAGGGTTAGTATCCAAAATCTATAAAGAATTTACCAAACTCAGCATCCCCCAGAACCAAATAATCCAATTAAGAAATGGGCAGAAGACATGAATAGACATTTTCCCAAAGAAGACATACAGATGGCTAACAGACACATGAAAAGATGCTTAACATCACTCATCATCAGGGGAATACAAATCAAAGGTACAATGAGATGCCACCTCACACCAGTCAGAATGGCTAAAATTAACACACAGGAAACAACAGATGTTGATGAGGATATGGAGAAAGGGGAACCCTCTTACATTGTTGGTGGAAATGTAAACTGGGGCAGCTACTGTGAAATACAGTATGGAGGTTCCTCAAAAAGTTAAAAATGAATTATCTTACAAACCCAGCAATTACACTACTAGGTATTTATCCACAGGGTACAAAAATACTGATTGGAAGGTACACATGCACCCTGATGTTTATAGCAGCATTATCATCAATAGCCAAAGTATGGAAAGAGGCCAAATGTCCATCGACTGATGAATGGCTAAAGAAGTGGTGTATATATACACAATGGAATATTACTTAGCCATAAAAAAGAATGAAATCTTGCCATTTGCAACAACGTGGATGGAGCTATAGAGTATTATGCCAAGTGAAATAAGGCAGTCAGAGAAAGACAAATATCATATGATTTCACTCATATGTGGAATTTAAGCAACACAGCCGATGAACACAGAGGGGCAAAAAAAGAGAAGGAAACCAGAAAACAGACTTTTAATTGTAGAGAACCATCTGAGGGTTTCTGGAGGGAAGGTGGGCATGGGGATGAGTTAAATGGGTGATGGATATTAAGTAATGAGCAATGGGTATTGTATATAAGTGATGAATCACTAAATTCTACACCTGAAACTAATGTTACACTGTATGTTAACTAACTAGAATTTAAATAAAAACTTGAACAAGGGGAAAAAAATAGACAAAACTTTAGCTAAAGTCACTAAATAAAAAAGGAGAAAGGGCTCAAATAAAATTAGAAATGAAAGAAAAGATATTACAGGTGATACTATAGAAATACAAAGTATCATAAGAGACTACTGTGAACAAGTATATGCTTTTAAGTGGATAACATAGAAGAAATGAATAAATCCCTACAAACATACAACCTACTAAGGCTGAATCATAAAGAAATAGAAAATCTGAAAATAAGGAGATTGAATCAGTAATCAAAAGCCTCCCAACTAATGAAAGTCCAACTACCACAAATTTAAGAAAGAATTAATACCAATCCTTAAATTCTTGCAAAAATACAGAGGAGGGAGTAATTCCAAACTCATTTTATGGGGCCAGCATTACCCTGATATCAAAACAAGAATGATGCTACAAGAAACAAAATAAGCCCAATATTCCTGATCAACATAGATGGAAAAATTCTTAACAAAATAGTAGTACACCAAGTTCAACAGGGCATTAGAAGGATCATACAGCATTAGGAAGTAGGATTTATTCAAGGGATGCAAGGATTTATTCATATCTGCAAGTCAATAAATGTGATTCATGACATTAACCAAATAAAGGATAAAAATCATGATCATTTCAGTAAATGCAGGAAAGGTATTTGATGAAATTCAATACCTATTCATGATAAAAACTCTTAACAAACTGGGTATAGAGGGAATATACCTCAAAATAATAAAAATCATATATGACAAGCCCATAACTAATACTCACTGGTGACTTTCAGATTTTCACCTAAGATCAGGAACAAGACAAGGATGCCAACTCTGCACGTTTATTTAACAAAGTACTAGAAGTCCTAGCCAGAGAAATCAGGCTAAGGACAAGAAATTAAAGGCATCCAAATAAGAAAGGAAGAAGCAACACTGTCTCTATTTGAAGATGATGTATTATATATAGAAAATGATAAAGATCCATGAAAAACCTATTAGAACTGATTAATTCAGAAAAGTTGTGGGATACAAAATCAATATACAAAAATCTCTCATGTTTCTATACACGAATAATGAACTATCAGAAAGAGGAATTAAGAAAACAATCCCATTTACAACTGCATCAAAAAGAATAAAGTACCTAGGAATGAATTTGACCCACAGGTGAAAGATCTGTACAATGATCATTGTATCACATTGATTAAAGAAATTGAAGGAAACACAAATAAATGGAAAGATATTTTGTGCTCATGCATTGGGAGAATTAATATTGTTAAAATGTCTATTCTCTCCAAAACCATGTATAGATTTAGTGTAATCTCCATCAAAATTCCAATGGCACATTTCACAGAAATAGAACAAACAGTCCTAAAATATATATGGAACCACAAAAATAGCCTAATCAATCTTGAGAAAGAACAGAGCTGGAGGCATTACCCTTCCCGATTTCAAATTATATTACAAAACTACAGTAATCAAAACAGTATGGTATTGGCATTAAAACAAACACACAGATCAATGAAACAGAATAGAGAGCCCAGAAATAAACCCATGTGTATATGGTCGATTAATTTACAACAGAGGAGCCAAGAATATACAATGGGGAAAGCATAATCTGTTCAATAAATTGGGCAGACACATTTAAAATAATGAATTGGTCCCCTATCTTATACTATATGCAAAAGTCAACTAAAAATGGATTGAAGACTTGAATGTAAGACCTGAAACCATAAAAGTAGAAGAAAAATTAAGTGGTAAACTCCTTGACATTGGTCTTGGCAATCATTTTTTTGGATATGACACCAAAACACAAGCAATAAAAGTAAAAAGAAATAAGTTGAGACTACGTAAAACCAAAAAGCTTGTGCTTAGCAAAAGAAACAATAAAAATGAAAAGGCAACCTATAGAATGGTAGAGAATATTTGCAAACCATATATTGGATAAGGTGTTAATGTCCAAAGTATATAAAGAACTTATACAACTCAATAACAAAAATGCAATTTGATTAAAAAATGGACAGAGGACCTGAATAGATGGGTTTTTTTTTTTTTCCGAAGAAGACGTACGAGAGGCCAACATGTCTATGAAGAGGTGCTGCCCAACACTGCTAATCATTGGGAGATGAGAATCAAAACCCCAGTGAGATACTACCTCATACCTGTTAGAGTGGCTATCATCAAAAAGAAAAGAGCTCTCTCTTGCCCCAGGTAGTAGACTGGGTAATACCCCTCTAATATGTCCATGTTATAATCTCTGGACTCTCTGAGTGTATGATACATTGCCTTATATGGCAAAAGGGACTTTGCAGATATGATTAATTTAAGAATTTTGAGATGGGAAGAGTATCTTGAATTGATCAGGTGGACCCAATGATATAATCATAAGTATTTTACCAAGGGAAGGCAGAGGGAGATTCTACTAGAGGAGAAAATGGTGATGGGTGAAGCAAAATGCTATGCTTCTCGCTTTGAAGATGGCATAAAGGATCATGAACCAAGGAATGAAGGGACTACAGCTGTAGGAGCTAGAAAATACAAGGGAATGCATTTTCCCCTAGAGTCTGCAGAGAGAGGACACCCCTGCTGACACCTTGATTTCAGCCCAGTGCAAGTGATTTAGAACTTCTGACATTCAGAATTGTAAGAGAACAAATGTGTGTTGTTTTAAGTCCCCCCTGTCCACTTAAGACAATAAAGGATAACAAGTGGTGGTGGATGTAGATGTGCAGAAAAGGGAACTCTTGTGCACTGTTCATGGGAATGTAATTTAGTTTAGCCACTATGGAAAATAGTATGGGGGTTCAATCATATGATCCAGCATATGGGTATATATCCAAAGGATATGGAAACAGGATATCGAAGAGATAAGCTTCACTCCCAATTTTATTGCAGCATTACTCAAAATAGCCAAGATGTGGAAATAATCTGAGTGCCCATTAATGGATGAATGGATAAAGAAGATGGTGTGTTGTGTGTGTGTGTGTGTGTGTGTGTGTGTGTGTGTGTGTGTACACAATGGAGTATTATTCAGCCACGAGAAAGAAGGAATCCTGCCTTTTGTGACAACATGATGGACCTTTAGGTCATAATGCTAAGTGAGATAAGTCATTCAGAGAAAGACAAATGCTGTATGATATCACTTATATGTGGAATAAAAAAGCTGAACTCCCTGCAAAGGAAACAATCAACAAAACTCAAAGGCAACCGACGGAATAGGAAAAGATATTTACAAATGACATATCCGACAAAGGGCTAGTATCCAAAATCTATAAAGAACTCACCAAACTCCACACCTGAAAAACAAATAATCCAGTGAAGAAATGGGCAGAAAACATGAATAGATACTTCTCTAAAGAAGATATCCAGATGGCCAACAGGCACATGAAAAGATGCTCAATATACCTCCTCATCAGGGACATACAAATCAAACTACACTGAGATATCACCTTATGCCAGTCACAGTGGCTAAAATGAACAAATCAGGAGACTATAGATGCTGGAGAGGATGTGGAGAAACGGGAACCCTCTTGCACTGTTGGTGGGAATGCAAACTGGTGCAGCCACTCTGGAAAACAGTGTGGAGGTTCCTCAAAAAATTAAAACTAGATCTACCCTATATGACCCAGCAATAGCACTGCTAGGAATTTACCCAAGGGATACAGGAGTGCTGATGCATAGGGGCACTTGTACCCCAATGTTTATAGCAGCACTTTCAACAATAGCCAAATTATGGAAAAAGCCTAAATGTCCATCAACTGATGAATGGATAAAGGACATGTGGTTTATATACACAATGGAATACTACGTGGCAATGAGAAAAAATGAAATATGGCCTTTTGTAGCAACATGGATGGAACTGGAGAGTGTTATGCTAAGTGAAATAAGTCATACAGAGAAAGACAGATACCATATGTTTTCACTTTTATGTGGATCAGGAGGAACTTAACAGAAGACCATGGGGGAGGGGAAGGGGGAAAAAAGTTAGAGAGGGAGGGAGCCAAACCATAAGAGACTCTTAAAAACTGAGAATAAACTGAGGGTTGATGGGGGATGGGAGGGAGTGGAAAGTGGGTGATGGGTATTGAGGAGGGCACCTGTTGGGATGAGCACTGGGTGTTGTATGGAAACCAATTTGACAATAAATTTCATATTAAAAAAATAAAACAGGGGCGCCTGGGTGGCGCAGTCGGTTAAGCGTCCGACTTCAGCCAGGTCACGATCTCGCGGTCCGTGAGTTCGAGCCCCGCGTCGGGCTCTGGGCTGATGGCTCGGGGCCTGGAGCCTGTTTCCGATTCTGTGTCTCCCTCTCTCTCTGCCCCTCCCCCGCTCATGCTCTGTCTCTCTCTGTCCCAAAAATAAATAAACGTTGAAAAAAAAAATTAAAAAAAAAATAAATAAAACAAAAACATTAAGAAAAAAAGAAAAAAATGAAAAAGCTGAACTCTTAGAAACATAGTAGAATGGTAGATACTTGGGGCTGAGGAGTGGTGCAACTGGGAAAATGTTGTTAAAGGGTATGAATTTGCAACTAGAAGATGAGTAAGTTCTGGGGATCTAATGCACAGCATACTGATTATGGTCAATAATACTGTATTATATACATTAAAGTTATTAAGAAATTGGATCTTAAATGTTTTCAAAAAAGAAATGATAATTATTTGATTTCGTGGAGATGTTAGCTAACACTAAAGTTGTTATCATATGGCAGTACATAAATGTATCAAATTAATATGTTGTACACCTTAAAAGTTCACAATGTTATAGGTCAATTGTATCTCAATAAAAACAGCCAAACCATACCAACCAAACAAAAATAATGTTTTTGGTAATCTATCTCTTACTACAGGTTACTTTCAATATTTCTGTCTTTAAACCATGTTGCAGTGAATATGCTTGTATATTTTATTGTAGGGTATTTGCATCTTTTACTCTTTTAGGTTTTTCTAAATTGCTTTTCTGAAATTTATCTTTAAAAATTTTTTTATGTTTATTTATTTTTGAGAGAGAGAGAGAAAGACACACACAGCACGAGCGGGGAGGGGCAGAGCGAGAGGGAGGCAGAGGATCTGAAGTGGGTTCTGCACTGACAGCACAGAGACTGATGTGGGGCTCGAACCCACAAATTGTGAGATCATGACCAGAGCCAAAGTGGGGGGTTACCAACTGAGCCACCCAGGCATCTCTGAAATTTATCTTTTTTTTTTTTAATGTTTATTCATTTTTGAAAGACAGAGAGAGACAGAGCACAAGCAGGGGTGGGGCAGAGAGAGAGGGGGACACAGAATCTGAAGCAGGCTAAAGGCTCTGAGCTGTCAGCACAGAGCCTGACACGGGGCTCGAACTCACAAACTGCGAGATCATGACCTAAGCCGAAGTCCGATGCTCAACCGACTGAGCCATCCAGGCGCCCCTGAAATTTATCTTTAGTTGAACTTATTTTTATCTTTTTCTTTCTTTTACAAAAAAACTTCTTTGGGAAAAAAAAACCCACCTTTTTTGGGAAAAAGTTTTCATAATATCCTATTTAAATAAAAAGTCAATTGACTAAGGACAGTTTCTAAATATCAAAATTGTTGAGGATATTAGTGCTATATCAATTTTATTTTGTGAAATATTTAATTATCTAAATTGGCATTTGTAATTTTGTTAACTTGTTTGTTACTGGAATTTGTGAATAATACTCTGCCAATTGATTTAGGTATTCACTAATTAATATGATAGCTAATACCACATAGGCCTTTAAAAAATTTTGTTTCATGGTACATTTGCTTAATGGTGAACTGGCTTGAGTAGGTTTTGGTGAGTTACCAGGTAGTGAATTAGTTCTGCTTATAAATGTAAATGTCTGACTAATGTTGATAAATTTAAGCCTGACCTCCATTTAAATTTCATTTAATTTGTTTTGTAATTACTGATTTCTTGTTATTTTCTTTTTTTAATATGAAATTTATTGTCAAATTGGTTTCTTGTTATTTTCTAATATTTTTTAGAGACGTATCCAGTCATTTTTCTTTTTATTTTTTTTTTACAGTTTATTTATTTTGAGAGAGAGAAAGTGCAAGCAGGGGAGGGGCAAGGAGGGATAGAGGGAATCTCAAGTAGGTTCTGCACTGTCAGTGCAAAGCCCAGCGTGGGGCTCGATTTCAATGCAGGTGAGATCACGACCTGAGCTGAAATCAAGAGTCCAGCACTTAACCAACTGAGCTGCCCAGGCACCCCTGTATCCAGTCATTTTTCAGACATATAGTTTAAACATTGCTAAATGGTAATGACTGTATAATTGTATCACCAATTTATTGAAACCTCTTGGAGATAATTATTTTTAGTACAGAATATGAAAAAGATAAATAAAAGTTAGCTCCTTATAGTGTTAATCTTTTTTTTTTTTTTAATGTTTAGTTTTAGAGAGAGAGAGTGAGTGGGGGAGAGGGGCAGAGTAAGAGAGAGAGAATCTTAAGTGTGCCCCATGCTCAGCACAGAGGCCGACTTGGGGCTCGATCCCATGACCCTGGGATCATGACGAGCCAAAATCAAGAGTTGGACACTGAACCAACTAAGCCACCCAGGTGCCCCAACTCCATGTAGTATTAATTTTAGTGTATTTTTCCGCTAAAACAGCATAGGTATTTCCGTAGCAGAGTTGTACACGTGAAGTGTTAGAGAAACTAGGAAATCATTTGGATCTGTTAAAGAATTCTAAAACAATGTGGCAGAAGTTAAAATTGATTCTAAATTCTGGTAGCAGAAGATTATCAAATAGATAAGGAACATATGTTTATTTACTCAGTCAAGCATTTTTAATAAAAACAGGTCAAAATTATTGGTAGGAAAGAAGTGCTAATTAATAGAGCATAATAAAGACCACATTTTTTTTTTTTAAATTACAGAGTTTTAGCTGCCTATGAAGTTCTAGTTCTCTGATAGCCCGAGAGAACACACATAACAGCACAGCTCCCATGCCTTGCTGCTCTCATGCATGATGTAGCCAAATGCCATCAGCCTTTTTTCCCTTTCTGGCATAGCACATTATTTCGTGTTGGCCTTGTTTCCTCTTATGTGCCTGTTTCTGCTTTCCCTTCTGGCTCTGGCTTCAGTTAGCCTCCTGCTTCAGGTTCTCCTTGTTTTCCTGGCTCTGGCTTTGTTTATCTTCCATTCTCTGCTTCCTTTGTCAGCCCAGAAGGTCCCACACCTCCTGCCTCTCTCTCTGTCTACTTAAAGTTCATTTCCTTTTCTCTGGTCAATGCTTATACTTCCCTTCTGGTCCTAAAAACCTCCCTCTTCTGACTTGTGCATAAAGAATTACAGTGATTTGAAACCTGTAGGGTGACCCAGCAATCTGGCATGTCTGCGTGTATAATAGGTGATTATAAAGGCACCTCATGTTATTTGGCTATTTTTAGGTCTTAACCCACTCTCCTAAACTTTAGGAATATTCTGAAAGTCATGAGGAACTTAGAAGATACGGATTTGTCCTGAAGTTATAAAGTATAATCTATCTCTAGTTACTGTAGAGGAGTGGTTTTCAAGCTGGGTCATGAAACAAATTAATGGGAGAACGTATAACCACCAATTAAGAACAACGATATAAATTGAAAAGACAATACACTTAGTATTGCTTAATGAAATTTTATTGTATGCATGTATCCAAATGTATTTCCTGCATGTAAAATGTATTGTGGGTCAAGTTAGAAAATGTTTGAATGTCACTGCATAGAAAATTTACTTTTAGCCTTGACTGCTTTCAGATGATACTTATTTAAAGAGCTGATTCCATATGGTTGTGATCAATTTTAGAAGCATATATAAAAAGCCTTGAAAGAGTTGGTATGAACTAAATCTAATTTATAGTAGAAGCCCTTGAATTCTATCACAATCTTTGCATGTCTATCACAATCTTTGCATGAGCCCCAGAACAGCATTACTCTGGGATGACTGACTCAACACCTCATTTGGTGAAGCCACTGTGGACACTGGGATTCCAAAGGGTAATTCAGCAGCCTGTGGGCATTTACAGCTCTGTTGCAGCTCCTCTGGCCTTAGGCTACTTTGGAAGTGACTGGGCTAAGAGGAGTGCACTGAAAGATTAGTAGATACTGAAGTCCTTACTCATTTCTCTGTTGAAATCTTATAGAAATGGAATTCATTGAGATAATGATCCTTCCTTCCTTCCTTCCTTCCTTCCTCCCTTCCTCCCTTCCTCCCTTCCTCCCTCCCTCCCCCCCCTCTTTCTGAGCTAGGGAGAAACAACTGATACACGAGTTGTCTCAAAGGCATATTAAAACTGTCCTTCCCCTTCTCTTTTTCTTCTTAAAAACAAGTATCACTACCAGTAATTGTTGAGCACTTCATATGTGAACCAGGACTTTTCTGTCTATATTTTATGCAGACGTCAACTTCATGAAGTATATATTGTCTTAATCCCCATTTTTACAAATGAGTCATCTCTGGCCCAGTGAGAGAAGGGGGTTGTCCATGGTATCATAGGTGGTGGTAAAACCAGGATACAAAGCTAGCATTTCTGGCTCCAGAGCTTGCATTCTTAAATCATGGTGATTACGGTAACTCTCTTTTCCTCTCAAGTTTTAAAAATTGATCTCTATAGTAAGACAGATCGCCAGAAAGCTGTATACCTAAGCACAGTTGATGCTTGCACAACACAGGTTTGAACTGTGTGTCCATTTATATGCAGATTTTTCCCATAAATACAATACAGTGCTGTAAGTGTATTTTCCTTACGATTTTCTTAATAACATTTTCATTTCTCCAGCTTACTTTCCTGTGAGAGTACAGCGTATAATGATATATAAAATGTATGTTAATTGACTCTATGTTATTGGTGAGGCTTCTAGGATTGGTTAAGTTTTTGAGGAATCAAAAGTTATATACTGATTGTTGACTGCACAACTTGCCACCCCTAAACTGTTGTTGTTCAAGGTTCGACTGTAATGTCATCTTTTTCTTTACAGTGAATTAATCTTTGCGATATCATCAACCAGAACCACATTTCCCGCGCCCCCCCCCCCCCGCCTTGATTTGTGATACTAACTATTCTATAGGTTTTGTTTGTTTTAATCACTATGGCTTTGCAAGTTTTAGACATTTAAACTGCAGTGGTCCTTAGATGCGGGTTCCTTTTTATATCCAGCACTAACTTTGTCAATTTCGGATTTACTTGATCATTCGTTTCCTACTTATCCTTTTCTCTTAGGTATTGAGAAAAGTTCTTCTTACAGCCTTGTGCTGAAAGTCATCAGATGATGTTTATTTAGTGTGATAAATCTGCCTAGAGGTAAAGGTCTGAACGAGGTGACCTCTAGTCCCTTCCTTTTTTTTTTTTTTTAACTTAAAACTCTGGTTTAATTTTCATGTCTGTAACAAGGAAGCGAGCCAACATTTACTGAGAGCCCATTATGTGCCACTCATTGTATTATGTGTTTGTATAATATTGCAAACATATAGAAAAGTTTAGAGAGTAATAGAACATGTGCCATGCATTTTCTCATTACTTTATTTAATCCTAACTGTCACTTTATGAGGTAGCTATTTTAGTTTCTGTTTTTACAAATGGATTATAAAATGGTTAAGTAACTTGCCAAGTAGTGAACATTGGAGCCAGTGTTCAAACTCCCTGTCTGATTGACTCCAGAGCCCATACTCTTCTGTATAAAAACTGACAAAATTAAATTGGGAGATGATGTTGTTTCTTTATTAACCTCCAATATGTCACATCAAATCTCTCTTCATTTTCATTTTTGTGTGTGTGTGAGGGTATCTTATGGACGGAGTCAGACACTTAGTGTTTTTCTTTATTTTTTTCCATTTTTTCCCCTGAAAAACCTCATTATTTTAAGTGCTCTCATATGTTGTGACAGCAGGTTCCTTTGTCAGCCATCCTGTTCAGAATAAATAAACTGTGCTATGCCAGCATGATTTATTGCTGCTCCTTCCTTTCTTTATGTTTTGAATAATTTTATCATAAAGGGATATAAAGTGTTTTAGACATGTGCAAATGCCTGAGTGACTAGAGCAGTTCACCTGGCTGTTTGGCTAACTGCCCTTGGACAGTGCTCCTTTTGATAGCAGAGAAGAGAAGAAAGGAGAATAAATGCGGGCTCTCACACAAGAGCTGTACAGAATCATATCCCCGTTTCTCCTCTAATGACCCCCACAGACAGCTGCAAAAAAAGATTTCAAAGGATCAGAGAACTTATACATATAGCTTATTCAACGCTGTCATTGTGATGAGGGCAGAAAGAACTTGTTTAGCAAGTTCCCTTGCTGAACAGGTGATGCTAACTGTAAATCTCTTTCTTGGGAACTTTGAAAATGGATTTTACATCTAAATGTGTAAGATTGTTTAATTTTTAAACTGTCTATAAGCATAGGGTACACTGGATGGTTTCTCTTTTTTAAATCAGATAATATCTTAAAAATATTATGGATGTTTAATTCTGAGAAAGTGTAATTACATTACCAAAAATTTGGAAAATAGAGGCAAGAATAAGAATATCAGCCACAATTCTGGCACTCTAATAAAAGTGGTATTAATATTTTGATGTATTTTGTGGGTATCTTTTTTTAATCTTATGTATTTGAAATAAAAAAAAAAAACCTCAGAGCTAGTCTTCCAGATAATATCTTAGTACTTCTTTTGGACCCAAGGCTACGTGATTTATAGTGGTGATGCCAAGACATTTCAAAATGTGTGTATTTGCGTCAGTGTGTGTGTTCACTTAATCAGACATAGATACCCTCTAATAATTTGTTGTCCTGTTCACTCTGAATTATTAATTCTTATATGTACTGTGGAAAAATAGTTTTTCATTCTTCATAATTTACTTGGTTGTAAAAAGTAATGACCCTATTTTTTGTGAGCACTTTTTAGATTTTTGGGAATGTACTTTTCTCTATAAATCTCTAGAAATTAATGATAGTTATTTTTAAGTGTTTGATGCTATGGCAAATCAATGAATTTTTTGGATAACCCCTCTATGTATAGGCATTAAATGTATCATTTGGTGATCAGTTATTTTGGCTTTCCCGATAGCACAGTTAATTAAGTTAATATATTCTATTATGTAATTTAGGTAGCTATAGAGACATTTTCAGTCTTAATTTTTGCAACCACATAAATATGAACAAAATGTAGATGGAGGTCTCAACCATGCATCCATTCTTACCGATGTTTTTGAATGTTTACTAGATGCCCAGCATTGTTCAAAATTCTTGAGTCTCATAGATGAATAAGACATAATCCCTGCATTCAGGGGACTCACTTACATCAAGTTATGAGGACTTTATGTACTGAATTTATTTGATTAATATTTTTGGTTATAGTGGTTTACTATTTTTATTTAAATTTTATTCCCTTGTGTTGTCAAATATATAATGCAAAAGTTACAAAAATAGGCAATGAAAAGCTTCTTTTCCAAACCTTTCTGCTATCCATCTGTTTTCCCCTCCTTAGGAGAATATATTCACAGAAATGAATTGTAAATATTTTAAAGTCAGAGACAATTAAATATTTTGAATTTAGCTTTGAAAGGAAATTCAGTTTTGAAAAGGGTACTTTCACTTATTGTGTAAGCACTATGTGCCAGGCACTTTCCAACTATTTTGTTTAATCTTTTAAGTTTTTTTATCCAGAATTATCACAGTTTTACAAATTACAAACAGAGGCTCAATTAAATAAGTTGCTCGTGATCACATAAATACCAGGTAACATAGTTAAGAAATAGGATGTAGGTCTGCCTCAATTCTCCTGAGACAATTCTTCACCAGCTATTTTATACAAAATTAATGCTTTGGAATTTAAGGTGAGTTACTTTAAAAGTTTGTTAATTGTTTTTCCTCATAAAATGGTTAGAAAAGTGATTTTTACCCCAAACTGATAGTGATAACCTTGAGTAGTGAAAGAAGTTTGGGAAAAGATATATGAAGAAACAATTACTTTTTTAAAAAAAATTTTTTAAAGAGAGAGAGAGAGAGCGCGCGAGTGAGCAGGAGCTGGGGAGGGGCAGAGGGAAAGTATTTTTTTTTATGTTTATTTATTTTAAGAGAGGGAGAGAGACGGGGCGGGGCAGAGAGGCTGGGAGACGGAGGATCGAAGGATTCTGTCAGCGCTGACCCTGATGGGGGGCTCGAACTCATGAAACATGAAATCGTGACCCCCATGAGATTGTGACCCAAGCCAAAGTATGAGGCTTAACACACTGAACCACCCAGGCACCTGAGAGAGAGAGAGAGAGAGAGAGAGAGAGTCTTAAGCAGGTTCCATGCTCAGCACAGAGCCTGTGTGTGTGTGTGTGTGTGTGTGTGTGTGTGTTTGTGTGTGTGTGTCTGTGTGTGCACGTGTGTATTTAACTCAGAAAAAAATTAAGCTTGAATTTTCTGAGCAAATACCATCTGGCTGTGAAGGAACATCTTTAGTGTCAGGGGGAAAACAATTTGGCACTGAAAAGTTGCCACATATATAATCCAGATTGATTATGTAACATTTGTGGACTAACTCTAATATGGAAAGGACTTCAGCGTTCATTGACAACCACCTTATTGACTAACAGTTTGATGAATGTTATCTCCCATTATCCATAAGTATTCCAAGTCGTCATGAGTGGCTCTTTCTCATAGGCAAAGGCAGTGACAGCTAGAGTCTAGGAGCCCTAGTTTCTAATACACTGATCTGTTGCTTTCAGTAAAATAACAAAAAGAAAAAAATTAGCCCATTTATAGATGTACACAAATGTTAAAATAAATGGCATTAAATAGGAAATTATGTGGTTGTTATTGAAAATGTTCATATTTTCCCCTGGATATTTCTAGGTATTTACATAGAAAGGTGCACAGCCCTTTTTAGGGACTAAAAGAGAATCAGAGTGACTGAGGTACAGATTAAAGGGGGATCCTGAGTAGATGGGGGCAGGTGGTGTTATTAGCAGCTTTAAGTGCTGATGGTTTAGATAGATGCTGTGAGAAAGTGGCCTCTGTTCTGTCTTATTATTTCATTTTACATTTATAATAGAAAGTAGAAGTCTTTCACTATGTAATCTATGTTTCACTATGTTTTCTTTGCCCTTTCTTCCCATTTTTCTGGTTCTGATATTATAAATATTTGGGGGCTTAATTTTAATGTTTTTATAATATCCTCAGCCTCCTCTTTCTTTAGATATTGGTTCCCTACTAAGATCAACAATAACGTAGTCTGTGAGGTAGCTGGGCTGCATCGTTGGAGAGCCCAGTTCCTCCCTCTTGACCAAATTAGATTTCTCAGAGCAGAATCTTGTGGACTTCATGCAAGAGGGCACATGCCTGGCTGCTGATGCTCTGGGGCCATGTTGGGGAAAAAGCTAGAGTCTTAACATTCATTATGTAAGATTTCATTTAATTTGTCTGTGTTCGGTATATTGCCTCTGCTATGACTCACCTCTGCCTGGTATCCCCTAGTTTATTCATTCTGTTTTACCCTCTCCAGAGAGGCTTGTTTAAGCTTCTGCTGAGGTTAGGGAGAGGCATGGAGTGAGTGAGGGAATCTGGGTCCTAATCTTGTGTTCTTTTTTTTTTTTTTTTTCATTTTTTAGATGTTTATTTATGTGTGTGTGTGTGGGGGGGAGAGACAGAGAGAGAGACAGAGAGAGACAGAGACGGAGCATGAGCGAAGGAGGGGCAGAGAGAGAGGGAGACCCAGAATCTGAAGCAGGCTCCAGGCTCCCAGCTGTCAGCGCTGAGCCCAACATGGGGCTCAAACTCATGAACCGTGAGATCATGACCTGAGCCGAAGTCGGATGCTTAACTGACTGAGCCACCCGGTGCCCCCTTATCTTATGTTCTTAAGAGACTTTCAACTTGTTTTTAGTCCTGCTTTTACTCTCCATTTCTAGAGATACCTGGTGCTGCCAATTCTTGAGCCTTCTGGGGTTAATTTGCTTCTTTGCTTTCTTCGTTGCCTGAGGATTCAGCTTTTCAGGACTGCTGACAGAAGTCCGTTACCACTTGTCTGTCTGGTTTGCAATTTGATAATTTTTTACTAGAATTGAAAGGATTCAACCCATTCTAACAAACAAAGAAAACCCTATCATTGGGGGAGTTTTGGGGAGTTTTTAGCTCCAGTATATTAATTACATTTATAAGTTCTATCTATCTATCTATCTATCTATCTATCTATCTATCTATGTATCTATCTGTCATCATCATCATCATCATCTGTCATCTCTGCCTATAAAATGTAAACATGCATAACTTCAGACTAATATCTTTGACTCTAAATCCAGCACTGTAGGCAGGGTCCATTCATTTTAGCCTCCTCTTTTCTTATTTGTAACTTCTTTTTTATGACAGTGAGAAAGCTGGCTCTCGTTATCTAGAATTTATTTAGTTGTTTAACTCCTGTCTATGTGTACAATAGTTTCAGAGTTGCTAACCTGTGCAGTGTGAAAACAAATTTGCCAATTAGAGTACAATGTTTAAATATAGTTCTTTTTGTCTTTAGCATTGGAAATATCTACTTAAAATAACCTGTCCCATTGTTACTTAGGGCAGCAATTTTTTCTGAATCCTTGTTAGTGAGGTTTGTTATCCATTCTCCAAACAGATTTGGATTCATTTGTCACATTCTGCATTTCTTCCTAGGATTCCCTTGCCCTTGTGGTTGATTTCTAAAAATGTGCATACATTAAGGTTTACTCTTTGTGCTGTATGTAGTTCTGTGGGTGTTTACAAATACATAGAAGCATGTATACAGCTATGCAATATCATTTAGAACAGTTCCAACACCCTAAAAATTAATTTGTTTGATCTGTGTAGTCAATTCCTCCTTGATCTTAAGGGGAAAACTTACACTTTATCATCATTAAACTTACTTATCATCATTAAAACTTACACTTTATCAACTTACTTAATGATAGTAAGCTAGTGGTAACTTTTTATGTTTGTCAAAATTAAGGAAATATCCTCAATTCATAGTGTGTTGAGAGCTTTTATTATGAATGGCTGTTAGATTTTGTCAAATATGATATATGATTTTTCTTCTTTAACCTTTTGATATTGATGGATTATGCTAACTGATTTTTGAGTATTGAACCAGCATATCTGGGATAGATCCAAGTTGTCATGGTGTACAATAGTTTTATACTTTGTTGGATTTGATTTGCTAATATGCTGTTGAATATACTTGCATTTGTGTTTGTGAAAGATATTGGTCTGTAATTTTCATTTCTTTCAACGTCTTTGTTTCTTATGTTACAGTGATGCTGTTCTAAGAGACTGAGTTAGAAAGTGTTCTCTTAGCTTCCTTTTCTGAAAGAGATTGTAGAGGATTGGTATTACTTCCCATTTAAATGTTTGGTAGAGTTCACAAATGGAACCATGTAGTCTTTGGTGATTTCTGTTTTGCAAGGTTATTAACTATTGATTCAGTTACATTAATAGATGTTAGACCTATTCAGATTACCTATTTCTTCTGGTGCGAACTTTTGTAGATAGTTCTCTTTTAAGGAAATGGTCCATTTCCTCAAAGTTATTGAATTTCTGAACATAGAGTTTTTCTTAATATTTCTTTGTTATCTTTTTAATGTCATGGGATCTGTAGTGATGGACTGTCTTTCATTTCTGATATTAGTAATTTGTGTCTTCTCTCTTTTTCTTGACTGGCCTAGCTAAGGGTTCATCATTTTATTAGTCTTCACAAAAAAGCAGGTTTTGATTTTGACTATTGGTTTCCTATTTTAAATTTTGTTGATTTATGCTCTTATTTTTATTCTTTTCTTTGTTTTCCTTTAGATTTAATTCATTTTTCTTTTTCTAGTTTCTAAGATGGAATCTTGCTTTATGGATTTTAGATCTTTTCTTTTGCATCCAATGTGAAAGTTTTCATACATTCTGATAGATTGCTTTTCGTTTTCATTTAGTTCAAAATACTTCAAAATTTTCTTGAGACTTCTTTTTTGACCCGGGTGTTAGTTCAAAGTGTGTTGTTTAGTCTCTAGCTATTTTTGGATTTTCCACTACAGTTTTATTGATTTCTAGTTTAATTTCATTGTGAACTCATAACATACTTTTATGATTTGTATTCTTTTAAATTTGTTAAAGAGAGTGTAAGGGCCACAACGTGGTATATCTTGATAAATGTTCCATTTGAGCTTGAGAGTAATGTGTATTTTGGTGCTATTGGATGATGTATTAGAGAATGTCAGTTAGATACATTTTATTGATGATGCTAGTCATTCAGGTGTGTCCTTACTGATTTTCTGTCTGCTGGATCTGTCAATTACTGATTGAAGTGTGAAGCCTTTAACTGTTAACAGTGGCTTTGTCTGTTTCTTGTGGCAGGCCTATCAATTTTTGCCTCTCATATTTTTACACTCTGTTGTTAGGCACCTACACATTAAGGATTATCATGTGTTCTTGGAAAATTCACCCCTTTGTCATTATGGGATGTCCCTGTTTATCCCTGATAAATTCCTTGTTCTGAAATTAACTTTGTTTGAAGGTAATGTAGTGTTTCAGCTCTTTAAAATTAGTGTTAGCATGGTATATCTTTCTTCATTCCTTTACTTTTATTCTATCGGTGCTTTACATTTAAAGTGGGTTTCTTGTAGATAGCACATTGTTAGCTTGTTTTTTAGTCTATTTTGACAGTGTCTTCCTTTTAATTGATATATTTAGATATTCACATTTAAGCGATTATTGATATATTTGGATTGATAGTTACTATATTTATAACTATTCCATTCATTGCCTATGTTCTTTTATTTCTCCTTCTTCTCCTCCCCCCTCCTTTCCCCCTTCTTCTCCCCTTCCCCCCCTTCTTCTTCCTCTTCTTCTCTCTTCCTTTATTTCTCTTCCTTTTCTTGTTTAAAGTCAGCATTTTATATGATTTGATTCCATTGTTTCTCCTCTCAGCATATGAATTGTACTTCATTTATAAAAATGTTTTTAGCGGTTGCTGAAGAGTTTTCATGGTACACTTACAACTAATCTAAGTCTATTTTTAGATAACACTATATCACCTCAGGGGTAGTACAAGTACTTTATAACAGAGTATTCCCCATTCTTCCCTCCCATACCTTAAAAATTGCTGTCATTCATTTCACTTATCCATAAGCTATAATTACCAAACACAATGTTATTGTTATTACTGAGAAGAAACCAGTTAGATCAATTTAGAATAGGATAAATAAAAGATTTTATATTACTTTCATTTATTCCTTCTCTAATGCTCTTCTTATTTTTATGTAGATGTGGGTTTTCAACCTTTATCATTTTCTTCCTCCTCTTAATATTCCTTGCCAGGCAGGTTTATTGATGACAAATTCTCTTAATTTTTGCTTGTCTGAGAAAGTATTTATTTCACCTGCCCTTTTAAAGATAATTTCACTGGATACAGAATTATTGGTTGGTGGTTTTTTCTTTCAACACTTTAAATATTTCACTCTACTTTCTTCTTGCTTGCATGGTTTCTGAAGAGAAGTCTGGTATAATTCTTATATGTTTCCCTGTAGGTAAAATATGTATTTTCCTTCTGCCTTCTTTCAAAATCTACTCCTTCCCCCCCCCCCCCCCAGTTTAAATAGTATTTGCCTAGTTGTACATTTTTAAAATATTAATCCTGTTTGGTATTCCTTGTGCTTAATGGATGTGTAGCTGTGGTGTCTGTCGTTAATTTTGGAAAATTCCCAGTTATCATTACTTCAGATATTTCTTGTGTTTCTTTCTTTCTTCTCCTACTGGTGTTCCATGTTACACCCTTTGGTAATTACAAAATGTTACACCTTTTGGTAATTGTCCCACAGTTCTTGGACATTCTGTTTCATCTATTCCTGTCTTTTCTCTCTTTGTCTTTCAGGGTTTTTAAAAAAAATGTTTATTTATTTATTTTGAGAGAGAGAGTGAGAATGTATGAGTGCACAAGCAGGGGAGGGGCAGAGAGAGAGAGACAGAGAGAGAATCCCAAACAGGCTCTGTGTTGTCAGCGAGGAGCCTGCTGTGGGGCTCTATCCCACCAACCATGAGATCCTGACCTGAGCTGAAATCAAGAGTCAGACACTCAACCGACTGAGCCCCCCAGGCACCCCTGCCGTTCGGTTTTGAATGTTTTTATTGACATGTCTTCAAGTTCACTGATATTTTCCCCAGCTGAGTGCAGTCTACTGATGAGTCCATCAAAGGCAAAGGTCTTCATTTCTGTTACAGTGTTACTGATTTTTAACATTTCCTTTTCATTCTTTCTTAAACTTTCCATCTCTCTGCTCATACAACTCATCTGTTCTTATGTGTTGTACACTTTTTCCATTAGAGCCCTTGACTCTAATTATAGTTTAGATTATAGTTATATATATAACTTATATATATAGTTATAGTTATATATATAACTTAATATATATATATATAACTTAATATAGATATAGTTATACATATAGCTTAGATTATAGTTATTCTTCCCAGTAAGATAATTCTAAAATCTCTGCCATATCTGAGTCTGGTTTTGATTCTGCTTTGTCTTTTCAGACTGTGTTTTTTCTTGCCTTTTATTTTTTTTTATTTTTTATTTTTTTTTAAATTTTTTTTTCAACGTTTATTTATTTTTTGGGGGACAGAGAGAGACAGAGCATGAACGGGGGAGGGGCAGAGAGAGAGGGAGACACAGAATCGGAAACAGGCTCCAGGCTCTGAGCCATCAGCCCAGAGCCTGACGCGGGGCTCGAACTCCCGGACCGCGAGATCGTGACCTGGCTGAAGTCGGACGCTTAACCGACTGCGCCACCCAGGTGCCCCTTTTCTTGCCTTTTAGTATGCTTTGTATTTTGTTGAAAACTAGACAAGGTTTATTGTGTAAAAGGAATGTAGGTAGAGAGCCCTTTAGTGTTAGGTTTTATATTTACTTGGCTAGCAGTTAGGCTCTATTTACTGTTTGGTGTAGCTGTGGTGTCAGAGGCTAAAATTTCTTCTATTGTCCTTGTATTTTTGACCAATATTTCTAATTTTGGTAAAGTGCACAGACATAAAATGTAGTATCTTAGCCATTTTTAAGTGCACAGATCAGTGATATCAAATACATTTATAATATACTACCATCACAACTATCCATCTCAAGAGTGTTTTCCATTTTGTAAAACTGCACCTGCATACCCATTAAACAAGACTCCCCATTTTCCCCTTCTCATCAGCCTCTGGCAACCACCATTCTACTTTCTGCCTCTATGAATCCGACTACCCTAAGTACCTCATGTAAGTAGAATAATACAGTATTTATCTTTCCATGGCTGGTTTGTTTCACTTAGCATAATGTCCTCACGTTTCATCCAGGTTGTAGTTATTTGTTGGAATTTCCTAACTGTTTAAGCTTGTACCCCTATACACACACACACACACACACACACACACACACACCATGTTTTGCTTATCCATTTATTTATTGATGGATCCTTGGGTTGTGTGCATGTTGTAGCTATTGTGAATAATGCTACTATGAACATGGGTGTACAACTATCTCTTTGAGACCCTATGATACACCCAGAAGTGGAATTGCTAGGTCATATAATAATGTTTAATCTTTTGAGGAAACACCATGCTGTTGTCCACAGTGACTATACTATTTTGCATTCCCATCAGCAATGCACAAGGGTTCCAATTTCTCCAAATCCTTACCAACACCTCTTATTTTGTTTTTTTCAATAGTAGGTATCCCAATGAGTGTGAGGTCGTATCTCCCAATAGTTTAGATTTGCATTTTTCTAATGATTAGTGAGGTTGAGCATCTTTTCATGTACTTATTGGCCATTTGTATATCTTTGGAGAAAAGTCTATTCAAGTCCTTTGCCTATTTTTGAACTGGATTCCTTTTCTTTTGTTGTTAAGTTTTAAGAGTTCTGCATATTCTGGACATTAATCACTTATCAGATAAATGATTTTAAACATTTTCATCCATTGTGTGGGTTGCCTTTTACTCCATTGATATCTTTTGATGCACAAAATTTAAAGATTTTTGTAAAGTCCAGTTTATCTATTTTGACTTTTTTTGCTTGTGCCTTTGGTGTCATATCCAATAAAACATTGACAAATCCAGTGTTGGATTTTTTGCTCTTATGTTATCATCTAAGAATTTTATAGTTTTACATATTACATTTAGCTCTTTGATTTTGAATTAATTCTTGTATAAGTTAAATAAGGGTCTGGTTTCATTCTTTGCATCTGGATATCCAGCTTTCCTAGTACCAGTTGCTGAACAGACTGTCTTTTCGCCATGGAATAGTCTAGGCACCCTTGTCAAAAACCCATTTAGCTATGTACGTGAGGGTTTATTTCTGTGCTCTCTATTTTGTTTTGTTGGTCTATGTCTGTCTTTATGCCAGTACTGATTATCTATAGCTGTGTAGTAAGTTTTGAAATCAAGATACGTGAGTCATCCAGCTTTGTCTCTTTCTCTCTCTCTCTCTCTCTCTCTCTCTTTCTCTCCCCCTCCTTTCCTTCAAGATTATTTTGGCTATTCAGGAATTCAGATTCCATATGAATTTAGGATGGGTTTTTGTGTTTCTATAATAAACATTAGGTTTTGATAGAGATTTTATTGAATGTATACATTGCTAGGGTAGCATTTGAATATTAGTCTGTAGTTTGAATCCCTGTAGTGAATTTTTTTTGTCAGTTCTTGGACTTTAATCTCCAGAATTCCTTTTTTCACTTGTTTTAGGTTTTCTGTCTCTTAATTGATATTTCCATTTTGTTCACACATTTCACACATTTTCTTGACTTTTCCCACCTTCCTTTAGTTCTTTGAGCATCTTTAAGATGGTTGTTTTCAGGTCTTTGTCCTGTAGATCTGCTGTCAGGTCTTTTTCAGAGACAGTTTCTGTTTATCCTTTTTTTCTTTGAGTGGGTAATGCTTTTCTGTTGGTCTACATGCCTTATGATTTCTTTTTAATTGCAAATTGGACATTTGAATCGAATAATGTGGTACTCTGGGGTTCAGATTTTTCCCTCTTCACTAGATTTTGTTGTTTTCTGTTAGTGTTTTTTTTTTTTTTTTTACTGTGTTTTTTTGTTTGTTTGTTTGTAGGCTGTTTCTGTGCTGAGGATTATCCTGTGTTATAAATTTAAGGTCTTTTCAGGTCTTTGCTAAGCATGGGCCTTTCACTGGGCATGTGTAGTGACTTTACTTTCTCCCATAAATGCAGTTGCTTTTGAATATTTCAGTCTTTAATGTCTGGCTCCCAAAGGAAGAAAAATGGAAAAACAGAGAGAGGAAAATATGTTAGCCACTTAAATATTCCTGGAAATCGCCTTAGGCAGAGGGCAAGGGCTTCAACCATATGAAAAGTTGGGACAACAATAGCCACCCACCTTTTTGTCTGCACCTCTGAGATAAGAAGCGGTCAGTAGTCCACCATCTGAGCACAGAGAACAGAGTCCTTTTTACCTACCCTTGCTCCTGGAAGCTGTGTACACATTGCTTTAGGAATGAGTGCACGGCAACATGCCTTGGGTCTGGCAGGTGGGCAATGGGTGGCTGATACTATGCTAAGAGCTCAAGTTGACCAAAATTAACGGCAGTGTGTAGTTCAAGTCTTCTCCTGAAATGGAAAGCCTTCATTGGACTCCAGATTTCCAAAATTGTTACACAAGACAAATTTTACCATTGTTGTCCAAGTAGGGAGACAAAGTTCTATTGCTTTCTACTCCATCATCTTCCCAGAATCTTCTCTGTTGTGCTTATTTGTATTTTCTTTTCCTTACTTCCTTTCCCTTGTGTTTCCCTAGAGACTTTTAACTAAATAGTGTCTAAAGCTTGTACAGTAAAACATTGGATTGTGAGTAGTTTGTTCTGTGAGTGTTCCAAAAGGGGAGCAAACATAATCTAATAAATTTTAACTTGTTAAATGAGTGACGTCTTGCACTACGAGTAGTATTTGCTGAACATCACGTGATCGCAACTGAGCCAATGGTTCTTGAAATTCGCTTTGATGTGTGAGTTCTTTGGATTACAAACGTGAATCTGGAACAAATTATGCTCACAAACTAGGGTTTTACTTTAGTTCTTTTAGTTGTAATCTCCTGTCATTATTCAGGAACTCTATTGATTTGGTGGTAAGGTGTTGACATATGAGAAGCATTCAGTAGTCTCTGTCTTTTGTTGATTCTGAGTTGATATTTCTCTTTCCCCATGTTGAAGGCTAGAGGGGATATAGTTTGGTGTTGTTGTTGTTGTTTTTTTTTTTTTTTTTTTTTCTCCCACATCAAAGTCTAGAGGAGGTAATTGTCTTTCTCAGGCTTGTTTGGTTTTGGTAGAACTCCAATTGTTTAGGCTTTGGTAAAATATTTTCCCTTGAGTTTAGGATTGTTAAGGAAGTAGAGAAATCTGGGAATATTTCATAATTGTTACTTTTCCCTTCTCTTGCTGGAGGTAAGAGGAGAGTTTTCTTTGATTTTCACAGTGAGCAACTGGTAGGGCTTCTGGAGATAATATTTGTTGAATTGTGGTGGCACAACTAAGGCAGAGACCCCTTGGAATTTTAAACTATCAGTCCAGTCCACTTTGAATCTCTAGTAATTGGTCAATTAAAAGTGTTTCTACAGATGCTAGCTTCAGGTGTGGGCTTCTGCCCCTTGGCTTGTACTCTTGGTAAAATGTGATACTCTGGATCTGTGTGTCTGTTTCTCTAGTTTTCAGGGCAGCAATTTGTTCAGTGACCTAAATTCTTTGCTAGATCTAAGAAGAATTGTTGATTTTCAGTTTTGTTCAGCTCTTTGCTTGTTGTAAGGATGGGAATGATGATTTCTAAGCTCTTTGTGTCTCAGACTGGAATCTGGAAGCCGCTCATACACACTTTGAAATGAAGGAATGTGGGTAAATTTTAATTTTGTTCAGACATTTTTAAAGACAGGATAAAAATAAAAATTTTTAACATAGTGTTTTATTAATTTCGGGTGTACAGTATAGCGATTCACCAATTGCATACAACACTCCCCTTGCCTCTGGTAACCATCAGTTCTCTTGTAATTAAGAATCTGTTTCTTTTTAAGTTTTAATTTTAATTCCAGCTAGTTAGTATAGTGTTATATTAGTTTCAAGTATACAATATAGCAATTCAACAATTCCATACATCACCCGATGCTCACCACAACAAGTGCACTCCTTAATCCCCATCACCTATTTAACCCATGCTCCCACCCTCCTCCCCTCTGCTAACCATCAGTTTGTTCTCTACAAGTAAGAGTTTGTTTCTTGGTTTGTCTCTCTCTCTCTTTCTTTCTACATTGCTCATTTATCTTGTTTCTTAAATTCCACATGTGAGTGAAATCATATGGTATTCGTCTTTCTCTGATTGGCTTATTTTGCTTAGCATTATACTCACCAGCTCCATCCATGTCATTGCAAATGGCACAATTTTATTCTTTTTATGGCTGAATAATACTCCATTATATATATGTATATATACACATACGCACCACATCTTCTTTATCCATTCATCTGTTGATGGACACTTGGGCTGCTTCCAAAATTTGGCTATTGTAGATAATGCTGCTGTAAACATCAGGGTGCATGTATCCCTTTGAATTAGTGTTTTTGTATTTTTTTTTTGGCAAATACCCAGTAGTGTGACTGCTAGATTGTAGGGTAGTTCTATTTTTAATTTTTGAGGAACCTCTATACTGTTCTCCAGAGTTTGCATTCCCACCAACAGTGCACAAGTGTTCCTTTTTCTCCACATCCTCGCCACACCTGTTGTTTCTTGTGTTGTTGATTATAGCCATTCAGACAGGTGTGACATTGTAGTTTTGACTTGTATTTCCCTGAGAGCAAGTGATGATGAACATCTTTTCATGTATCTATTGGCCACCTCATGGGATAAATCTTTATACTGCCTCATTATGATACACATTTTATTTGGGAAGCTGATGCAAATGTTTGTATATTTCATATGTAGATATTTTACAAAGCCCAGAAATAATTCCTGAATTGGTAATTAAAATTTTTGTCTGTTAATTTTTTAAGATCTTGAAATTAGGAACTGATTGGTAGATTAATATCCATTTGCTTGTGATGAAAACTTTTGTCAGTAATTAAAAGCAACATGATTCCTTGCAGAGATCACCCAGGAATTCTTGAACAATATTTTTCTCATTTACATATTTATCTATTTAAATATTTATTGTTTTTCTATACATATCGTTTGGTGAAGGGTAATCTTGCATTGTTCTCCAGTATGATGAGCTGATCTGGTAATCTTTCTTTGGGACCTATTTTGTTCTAAAATGTTAAGAGATTTTTACCTTATTCTCCAGGAAATATAATAAGTTTTCTAGATGGAATCCAGGGTCACTATAAGTTTTTTGTGTTTGCTTGTTGATATGATAGTTGGTGTTAAATACAATCTTTTATTATTAATCCATTTTATGACTATAGTTAAATACTAAATGATGTGGCTTTAGCTCTAGGATAAAACTATTATACTTTTTTGAAGTTTATGCAGAGAACATAGGAGATTCCCTTGTGGTTTAATATAGAGATATATAATTAACAATTATATTTATTCTTTGGGACACAAAAATGTATAAGGGTATACCTTTTCATTTATTGCTTATATCATTATAAATTGGAACACACTGGAAAAGAAAATCCATTTGATCTAAAAATAATTTAATGCACAGTGTTACTATAATTTCCTTATGGAAGTCCTAGATTTTAGTAACCAATTTCAGTATCCAATTCTTAGCCTTTCTTTGGGAAGGGAAAAGCTAACAAACTGGTCACCAAGTCATAGGTTTAGGACATAGGTCATAGGTTTAGTCATAGGTCTAGGACCAATTTTAGGTAAAGTGTGGGAAGCCAGATTTCAGAGGAATCTACTACCCTTGGGTCTGATCTTTCTCTGCCTTTTAAGTATCCAGTGCTATTTCAGTGAAGCACTGAGTTGATTATAGTTTAAATGCATTTTTAGTCTGCTATCTTATATGAATAATTTACTGTAGCTTATAAATATTTAAAATTTAATATACATAGTTATGTTAGTAGCCGTTTTTAGTTAGATTGGATACCTAACCCCCAACCTTTTTATCTGCTCCTTTAAGCAGTAATTAAATTCATTTGTAAGGCTTTTAAAATACATTTATAAAATTATACATTTTATTTAAAATATGCTTTTACTTCAATTTATATTAAGGAAGAAATTTAAAAAATAAAGAGGAAATCTATTTATCTTCAGTAAACCAAATATAACGGTGTTTAAAATGGTGCTTTAAAATAAGTCTTTTAAAAGCGTCAGTATCAGTATTAATAAAAATATTCAGAGAACTTGAGTCCTAAATCATGGACTCATTAAAGCAGTGGTAGAGTTGTAAGATCAGTCCTCTATTACGCACAGGTGATTCAACTCTTTCTTTTGTGTCAGCTTCATTGACATGTATAATTCCAATATGTAGCAAAGCACTAACCTTTTCTGTGTAACAAACCTCATTTTTCATTTTTATATGACCACAAATTGTAGATAGAAGTTTCTTCTTAGTACAGTGCACTCAGTTGTGCAAACTTATCTTTTTAGGGTCAAAGAAGAGCCCAAACCACAACCGACGCAGTAAGTAAATGTATTCAGAGTGCAGTAGGCTTGATTTCTGTACCTTTGCCGTATCCTGCTTCCCGCACCTTGGATGGTATTAGCTTACCCTAATACTGGATAGGCTGCAGCTAGTGTGTCCTCTGCTTTCTGACTCTCTGGCTTGTAAGAGAGCTGCCTGCAGCTTCTTACTTCATCCACATTTTGACCGGATGTAGTTTTTTGCTGCCTGCTTGTGGACTGGTTAAGTGTTCCAACTTAATTTCCCTACATCTGACTGCCTGGATGATAACTGGAGCTCCCATTTCCATTGGCTGTAGCTTTTGTGCCTGTGTATTTTTATTAGTGTGGATAAGAAAACATTTGACCTACATTGTTATTCATTTGGTTATTCAGTCACATTATTTGCTTATTTAAACAGGTGGTTTCCCTTTAGTGGGATCACTGAACTGGTAAATAACGTTCTTCAGCCCCAGCAAAAACAGCAAAATGAAAAGGAGCCCCAGACGTAAGTAAGCTGATCTGTATAGACTCAATATTCTCTCTGATAGCATAGCATACTGAAGAGTATGTGTTAAAATGCTGCCCTTGGAATATTCCTCCTCAGAAACGAAAATTGTTAGGGTATGAGTTTGACACGTTCACCTTTAATTATCCCGAGGAAATCTAAAAAGAAAACAAGACAGTTTATAGGGTAGTAAAAACGAAGAGAGGTAATTCTCCCCTCAGTTTTAGTATAAATAATGTAAACTGTATTTGTCCAGCAAAACGTCTTTCTTCCAGTAAAACATCTTTCTCCAATTATGCAACATAGTATAAGGTGTGTTTCTTTCAAAAATAACTCAGAGGACATTAAGAAGTATTAACCCCCAAATTCAGCCTTTGGTCAAATAGTTTTGGAAAGGTTCTTTTAAAAAAAGGTCAAGGAGTTTTCGTTATTGTAATACTTCTCAGTGTCTAAATGTTCTCCAAAGGGTGTTAGAACATACAGTGTTGACATATTTGACCACTGAATTGTTTTCACTGAACATTTCATTACGTTATCAACATACTTTGGGAAGTGCAGCAATTTATTCTCACGTTGACCTGAAACATTAAAAACAAGGTCAGGTCCATTTAGTTTAGTTGTTAGTGGAATAGAAAACATTCTTTAAAAAATTGTTCACGCATGCCTTTTCAACTTTGTGCAAGTAATATTATTTATACTGGCAAGTGGAAGTAACTTTGAGAATGTGAGAACGACACATATTTAATTAAGTTCCAATCTCTCCATGGTAATTGCCATCTTACTGAGACATGCTCTTACACTTAGCCTCTGTGCTTTTTTAAAGTGGGAGTTATGTTTATGAAGAAGATGGTTTGGTTGCAGCAATGGGCAGACTGAGAAGTGACATGAACTCTAGGAGAGGATGACATGTCTATTAGGAGCCCTAAGATGAAATATTCTGAGACGTTCATGTTTGCCTTTAATGCAAACTGGAGGATAAATGTCTTCTTGTCTTGTTCTGGATGAGGGTAATCCCCTCATTCATTTTATATGACCTCAGATGCATTTTATTTAAAATTTTGTCAGTGTTTTAGTTTCAACTGACCTAAGGTTATGTTGCAATATACTACTTCTAATAGTTTACAGTAGTTCCCCTCACCCGTTTCTGCAGGTATGTTCCAAGACCCCCAGTGGATGTCTGAAATTGCGGATAGCACATAAACCCTAAATTTACTGTTTTTTTTTTTCCTATACATACATACCTATGATAAAGTTTAATTTATACATTGGGCACAGTAAGAGATAAACAGCAATAACTAATCACAAAATAGAACAATTATAACAATATGCTGTAATGAAATTTATGTAAATGTGGATTCTCTCTCTCAGAGTATCTTGTACAATACTCTTCTTGTGATGATGTGAGTTGATAAAATGCATACGTGATGAGATAACATGAGGTGAAGGGTATAGGTCCTGTGATATAGGACTGTTGACTTTGAGGATACATCAGAAGGATCCTCTGCCTCCAGACCACAGTCGACTGTGGGTAACTGAAACCATGGAAAGAGAGACTGAGGATAAGGGGGTAGACTACTGTATATGTAGGTCTAAATTTGGAACTATTGCTGTATTTAATCTAGGTGAAATCAAGACCTGTGTTTGTCTTGACTACTCTTTTATCTTTGGAATCTAGCAGAATGCCTTATCTGTAGGAGGAACTCAGTAAACATTTCTTCATAACTGATTTTTACATGTTTTGTCTTTTATGACATAAGAATACTGTGTTACAAGGAATAGCAATGAATTTAGGAAACTGTTTTCTAATCAAAAGTTGCATTAAAATGACATATGTCATTATTTTGCTGATTTTCTCTAAGGTACTGAAACATCGTAAAATAGTAAAATTACTATCAAAATATACTTAGATCCAAATTTGCTTCAGTATTAAATTGCTTCAGTTATGTATCTTATTTGTGAGTTTCAGAAAATAATCAGGATTAAGTTTTATTATTTAGTAGATTACACTGGGCATTCAACAAAATATTTGGTCATAACTTTAAACAGTGATGTCTGATTATTGAAATAAAGTGACATTTGATTGGCATAAACAAAGGTGAAGTCAAACCTAAAAGACATAGCTTTACTTCAGTAATAAATATAATTCCATTTGCTTTGATTTTTTTAGATAGGAAGATGGTAGGAGAAAAGACTTGCACTTTTGGATGTTTTAAAATTTAATTCTTGATTTTAGGTATTATTTCCATTAAAGTATCTTGGGCAACTAATTCTTCTTACTGATCTGTGATTTATACCGTTTTAAAAATTCAGAATCAGTAGATTCTCTCAATAGTTACCTTCCTCATCTTACACTTCTGTTATGCTGAAGAATTTTGGTATATAATTTTCCAGAAGCTTTCCTTTTACCTTTCTGATCCATAGACCAGGATTACTTGTGAATCTTCTCTTCTAATTCATCTTCCCGAGTTCTAAGACTTCTTTCTGAGTCATCTAATTTTTTTCTCTCTTTGGCTACCATTTGAATGGGACAACTTCCTGTCTGCTTACTTTGTATTCATTCATCCATAAAATTATTTCTAAGAGCTGAATTCCAGGTATTCATTTAATACATAAAAAGTAGGACTTATGTTTCTTCATACTCCATATAAACATCGTCTTAGTAGAATAACTAAGTAGATATTTTATCAGATAGTATTAAACATCTGATAATTTTTGAACAGTAATTTCATTTTCATGAATTTATAGAAGTCTCATTTTGTGGTCATTCAAAGCTATAATAATGTAAGTTTCTTGAAGTCTGTGTTTTTGGAGTTTATTTTGTAGTTCTTTAATATAACAGGAAGACTTACTAATTTTGATATGGGTAATTCATGTGAAATTGTAGGTATAACTAGAATAGTGTGTCCAACTCTGACTTTCAATAAGTTTTAAGGCATAGAAAGTCAATTGAGCCATGTTTCAGGTGTCATTCTATTCAGCCTTTGTGGAAATTCTTTATTATACAAATGAAATAATTTTAATTTTACTTTCTCTTTTTTTCACTATTTTTTTTTTCGCATCAGCATCAAAATGAGGGAAAATTTCCATAAAGGCAATATAATGTCGGTTGTATGTAAAGTGTAAAACAAGTCCCTGAGTAATGAAGGATGGGCCTAGTAGGAAAGAAAAATGTTAAATTCTTTGTAATGCAACTGTTAATGTAACTTTTTGTTCCCAATATCTACCATAATATCAAATTGAGTTAGAAAGTTTTTAAAATACAGATTAATTAAAACTGATCAATTGGATTAGTTTGTTTTGAATTTTCATGTAATAACAATTTTATTCATGTTGTAACATAGTAATAAATATACCCCGGAAATAGGAAAATCTAAAATTTTAGTCATTTGAATCAAACAGCCATTTAATATTGTACTTCTCTTTGATTATGAAGTCTTTTAATAGGAAACAGTGCTAAGAGGAGGAGTGTTTTAAGCAGAGGGAACATCCTATGTGAACATTTTTAAGTAGCAAAGGGTTTGAGGGACAAGGAGGACCAGTGTGGCTGTAATTCAGCGGGCAAGATGGAGTGTAGTGGGAGACGAGGTTCCAGAGGTAGGACTCAGAGAAGGCAGTGTTTTTATAGAGAATAATAGAGTTTGGATCTGTGTCAGTATAAAAGGAAAATAATTGGAAACTTTAAAACATGGGTGTGACATGATTTACTTTGTGTACAAAGATCAATCTGGCTGCTCTATGGCTAGAGTGACTGAGAATAGAAGTGGACCGAGCAGTGAGGAAGCTTTTCTGAAAGACTTGTAGGAATTATGATGACTTGCACTAGGCTGATTACGGTGAAAATGAAGAGGAGTGGAATGGGGATACATTATTAGTGTCATAGATATGGAGGAAGTTAGTAAGGAAGAGAAAAGAGTCAAGGAGCCTGATTTCTGATTGGAGGAACTAATTGGGTGGTGATGCCATTAACTGTGATCAAGAAGGGGAAAGGACAGACAGGTTAGCACTAGCCACAGGAACTTAAGTTTTAAACTTTTTTATGTTTAAGATGCTATAAATTGGCTTGTTATGAAGGAGAATTTGGATTGACTGGAGTTATAACTTTTGCTGTTGTCCGCGTGGTACATAAAGCTAAAAGAATAGAGAAGAGAACTTAGAGAGTGTGCGAGTGTGTGAAGAAGAGCAGATAAGAAGGTCCATGATTGAGTCCTGAAGAATTCTCACACTGTGCAGATTAGTGGGAATCCAGAGATAAAAGGACTATGGTTTCTGCTCTCACAAATATTTCTCATTCAAGCGGGAAAAAGACATGCTGGTAAACAAGGAAAATCAATATTGTGGAGATTTCTGGTTTCCTCTTTGACATGTAAAGAGTTTGGAAGTTGTTACTGTCATCCTCACAACAAGAAAAAGCTGAACAAATTGAAAATCAACAACTCAAGATCTATTGTATAATTGAGATCACAGGGCAAATCAGTGCCCTGCCATGTGGAGGCAGAGGCAAATAAAGAACCACAGCTTACTGGGAGCAGAAACTATTGGAACTAGGATCTGGTAGGGAAACTTAAACTATTAACTGATGAACTATTGAAGGCTGGGTGTGGACTGACTTAAGAGTTAAAAATTCCTGGGAGCCCAGCCTTAAGGGAACACCCTTCCCAACCTCCCCAATTTTGTGAGTTTTTAAAAAAAATTTTTTTTTATGTCTATTTGAGAAAGAGAGAAAGAGAGAGAGAGAGAGAGAGAGAGAGAGAGAGAGGCAGAGAGGGAGACATAATCCGAGGCAGGTGCCAGGCTCTGAGCTGTCAGCACAGAGCCCGACACAGAGCTCCAACTCAGACTGTGAGATCATGACCTGAGCTGAAATTGGATGCTTAACCGACTAAGCCACCCAGATACCCCTCCGATTTTGTGAGTTGTTCCTCTAGGAACCTCACCAGGTTCTCAACGTGAAGATCAGTGAACAGTTCTGTCACACTTTCAGCAGGGAGGAGGGTAAAAGTAACCATTTTGAAATACTCCTAGAGCTTTTTGTTCTCAAGGGAACCTAGCCAATGTAAGAGAAGGGAAATGCCCGACTGCAGCCCCCTCTAGCTGTCCCACCTCACTGAAAGGGGAAAAGAAACTCAGAAGCACTTGTGAAGGTCATAGCCCAGGATACAGGCCCACTAAAAGACTGACACTTATTTATAGGATTATAGAAGAACACTTCTCTTTCAAGTGGCAATCCAGGCTGCTTCTGTGTTCTTGGTAAGCCAACTGGAACACTTAGCCAGTGGAGGAAGAGAGAGAATGGGGAGAATGGAGAATGGAGAACTTACTCTTACCTACATAAGACTGGTCACTTTTGCTCACAGCTTGTTCCCAGAACTTGTCACAAGGCACTTAACTGCAAGGGAGTCTAGAAAGACTCTCCCTGTGGTCATGAAGAGAGGTATCTCTATAATATGAACAGTAGGACATCTACTACTGTTAGTTTGTTTCATTTTCATTTATTGCAATGAGATGGAAATTTCAGGATGCCAAAAGGTAAAGATTTGCTACTAAACAAGGATAACTACAATTTTAGTCCCCACTCTTGGTAATGTTGATTCTGTTGAAGCTGATGAAATGACTTAGGATCAAGGTCTAATTTTTATGAGACTGAAGGTTAGGGTTAATAATATGACAAAGACTCAAATACAGAAATGTCTAGAAGGAAGGAACATCTATTAAATTTTATCAGTGGGATTACAGGGAGATTTTTGCATTTTCTTAGGTGGCAATGAAAGACTAAAGGAGATTAAAAATGTGATAACAATGAAAATATATATGAAAGCATATTGAGAAAACTTTAGTTGATCAGTAGAGTACCAAAGGATAATAATAACTAAGATAAACAGTAAAAAAAATAATTTTAAAAAGGAGGAGTAGAAATACCAGAAAATCATCCTTTCTTTTTGGATGGAAGCTATCTATTTTAGTTAGTCATCTGCCTCATGCAAGAGTCCATTGCAGAGATCATTTGCTTCTGGAGGATCCTTAAGATCCTCTTATTTAAGATCCCCTGATGGAGCAGATTTCCAATAGTCCAGGCAAAATTACTATTATTTTTTTTAAATTTTTTTTAACGTTTATTTATTTTTGAGACAGAGAGAGAGCATGAACGGAGGAGGGTCAGAGAGAGGGAGACACAGAATCTGAAACAGGCTCCAGGCTCTGAGCTGTCAGCACAGAGCCCGACGCGGGGCTTGAACTCACAGACTGCGAGATCATGACCTGAGCCGAAGTCGGCCGCTTAACCGACTGAGCCACCCAGGCGCCCCATAGGCAAAATTATTTATGTCTTTTTAGGTGCAAAGCATGAATCCAAGGATCAGCATTTTGAAGCGCTAATTGTTAACATGGCATGTTACAGTCTTCAAGACTGCAGGGTAGTTTTTCTTTCCCGTCTCTTCCAGAAGACTAAATCTCTAGATTTCAGGTCAGAGAGAGTACCTTAGAAGAATGTTTTGGAGATGCTTATACCTGTTGTTGATAAGAATGAGTGTAGCATGATTCTGTGATGGCTGTCCTTAATCATGTTAACTTGCAATGGAGCTAGATCTAGGGTCAGAGGTGAAATTTCTAAGAGCCCTGGCATGCTATTATTAAGTCATAAGGGAGAGCTGATGACCTCAAGAAGGGTTGATTTTCTTGTTTTGAAGGAAAATGGCAATGGAAATTGAAAGGTCCTTGAGGTTATTATTAATTTAATTTTACTTTAAAAATTCCACTTGGTCTTTCTGCTTTTTCTGAAGATTGAGGATGAGATAGATAAAGATGTTTTCATGTAAGCTATGTGCTTCGTATTGGTGCTTGACTGGTCAAAGCAGTTGACCTGCAGTGGTAAGAGAGTGAATGAATTCCTGCACACGGTATGTTTCCAGGCCTAACTTAGATGTTCTTCAGTCTAGTCTAAAACTGACCACGTTGGGCACCTGGGTGGCTCAGTTGGTTAAGCATCTGACTTCAGCTCAGGTCATGATCTCGTACTTTGTGAGTTCGAGCCCCACATTGGGCTCTGTGCCGACAGCTCAGAGCCTGGAGCTTGCTTCAGATTCTGTGTCTCCCTCTCTCTCTCTGCCCCTTCCCCACTCGTGCACACACACACGTGTGCCCTATGTCTCTTAAAAATAAATAAACATTAAAAAAAATTAATAAAATAAAATTGACCACCTCAGTCACGTACCTTTGAACTGCCTTAAATTCCTTTTGGCTCAAGAAAGGGATATATAAATAAGAATTATGAATGATAGGTTGCTTAATCAGAAAATGCATTTAGAAAAATTGATAAAAGTAGCAAAGTGCTTATTGCCGTGTAAAATTTTTATTAAAACATAACATACGTAGCGAAAAGTGTACAAACTGAAAATATGCAACGCATCGAACTGCCAGACAGCGAACATATCTGGAAATCATTACTGAGAGCAAGAAGCAGAACATCACCAGCCCTCCAGTATCTCTTTCTCATACTCCCTTCCAGGGAAGATTACTTCCCACCCCAAAGGGTAACTTCATCCTTTTATCTAGCACTACAGATCGTACAAATAATGTATGTTTTATACGAATGGGATCATGTTGTGTATATTCTGTCAGATCTGTGCCATCTGGTTCAACATAATATTTGTGAGATTCATCTAAATGATTGCATGTGGCTGTATTTCATTCATTCTCATAGTTGTATGGGGCGCTAGTATGTGAATATACTACAATTTATCTACCTGTTTACTATTGATATGCATATCAATTAGGTTTTTCCAATTTTTGGTTATTATGATTAGTGCTGCTATATATATTCTGTTGCCATTATTTTTTTCCTGTTACTTTGGAGGAGAATTTTGTAGTTATTTGTGAAAATGAAGTACGTAAGCGATTTTAAAATATTTTCAAATAGCAAAGCTAAGCATTATGTCTGGGTCGTTAGTCTCTAGTGTCTTGTTTATTTATTTGGTAATGCTGTAGGTACTATTTCTTGAGTATGCCCTATTGTTTGATGTTTTGGTGCCTCTGCATCTGGCCAAGAAAGGGAGGAACAGCGCATAGGATGATATGGTCTGATTTGTATTTTATAACAAACATTAGGGCTATAATAGTCACTTAGGGAGCTGCATAGAAGTTCAGATGAGCGAGGTGCTAAGTGACTGGGATGGCCATGTATGTGGCATATGTTTATTCTTTTATCATAAAAGGACATTAATTCTTTCTCTCGGCTGGTTAGTAATGCAGTGGCTTTCATACTTCTTTTTTTTAAACTTCTATCCATAAAGAGAAATATATTTTGCACTATAACCCAGTATATACATAGTACATATAAATTTTAATGCACAATAGAAACAAGATTTGCATGAAATGCTTACTTGCACTCCTTCCAATGTGCTGATCTATTTTATTAAAAAATTGTGAGCCTTGGCCAGCTAAATTGATTTTGTGTCCTAGTACTGGGTTGTAGTCTGCAGTTTGAAAAGCACTCTTAAAAAAGTGTGTGACTACATTTAATGATAACATTCCATAACTGCATGCCATAAACTTGTAGAAGGCTCTACTTTAAATTCACTCTCTGATGAAAATCAGTGTTAAAGTGATGTTTATTTTAATGCTTCAGGTTTTTTTTAATAAACAAGTCCTAAATTAAGGTTAGTTTCACAGATTTGGGCTTTTTTTTTTTAATGTTTATTTATTTTTGAGAAAGAGAGAGAGACAGCGTGACCAGAGGAAGGGCAGAGAGAGAGGGAGACGCAGAATCTGAAGCAGGCTCCAGGCTCTGAGCACAGAGTCCGATGCAGGGCTTGAACCCACAAGCTCTGAGATCATGACCTGAGCTGAAGTCGGACACTTAACTGACTGAGCCACCCAAGCGCCCCACAGATTTGGGTTGTTAAAAAAAAGCTTTATAAATATGTTTTCAATTTAAACGTTGGAATAATAATCATAGTTAAGAAGAGTGAGAATATAGTAACACTAGTTTTGTATTTGATAATTTTATTCCTTTAAGATAAAAGATAGACACTCAGACAATACTATAATACTAAAACATTGTACCATAGGTAATGTAGAACATGCGGGAACAGATGCTTCTTCTATAAGGAAAAGAGCCAACCAAGTTTAAGCCCAGACATAAAGAACACATAAATGAGAAGAGAGAATGGGGAAACTTTGAGCTAGGTTGTCTTCATATGTTATTTTAGTTACTCATGATAGTAACTCTGAAGTCTGTGTTAAAATCCCACTAGTCTCATACAGCTAATAGGATCTTAGACCATGTTTAGAGAAGAATCTTTATTTTTCCCTGCTGTAGATTTCCTTGAAATACTGAATTGTTCTTGCTTATTCAAAATACCTCAACTCAGTTTGGTATTTCATTGGCTCCTATTGCCCTATATTTTGCTCGCATTATAGTCTGTGCATTTAAAAACATTATTTTGAGATGGAATCTGTAGGATTCACCAACTTGTTAAAGGCATCCATTTAAAGAAGATTAAAGACCTCTATAAGATACTCTCGTGTTTCATATGTTGTTTCAGAAGAAAAGTAAATTAATATGGTGCCTAAGAAGGCGCATATTAATTACCTAGTGTGTGTCACAATCACAGTGTTGGGTAAAAGATGAATGGTCCTTGACAGATTGTATACATAAGAATAATTACAATAAAATCTGTTGTTCAGAAGTGCAACCTCAAGGTGGATGTTTGACTCTGCCTCATGGTGGGGATCAGACAGGATGGCTGAAATCTGAGCTAGGTCTTGAATATTGAAAGAGTGTAGTAAGTTAAAAAAAAAAGTAAATTTTATTCTATTTGATGGAACAGCATCTGCAAAGGTGTGAAAGAGCAGGATGTGCTTGGAGAACTGTAGGAGAACATTATTGTTCTAATGTAAATGTTAGAATTGTTATTCAGATATCTTGGTTGCCATCAAGATAGATAGCAATTGTGTTACTGTATCATGACAGTTATCTGCATCAATCTGAGATTAACTGTGATATACTTAGCACAAACTGTAAAACATGTAAATAATGGGGTCAGAGTTTCTTTTTCCATTTATTATTATTTTTTAGGTAATGAGCAAATGGTGTTTTACTCAGGAGCAGTGTATAAAAGTGTTTTACTTCCTAATGTCTTTTTCGAAGAAGTACTTTATTTTGGTTAGGCAGAAAGAAGTTGAAGGTGGGATATTTATAGTGGTCTTAAAATGTTTCTTCTATTTGTCATTTTTTCCCCAGAATTGAATTTGTTGAATACTTTTGTTTAAGATACAAATTTCAGAGAAGCAACAAAATGCACTTTCCCCTCGGCATCAGAAAGGGGAATCTTCATATTGAAGATGAATCATTTCCTAATGTCAATAATAAGCTATGAGTGTACTTTTACTTCTTTTAAACCTCAGTTTGTAACATCGAGGTGATTTCACTTGTGAATGAAATAATCATTTCAATTCCAAAGATTCTATATCTGGCGATTATATAAAAGGTTTTTCTTTTTTTTTTTTTTTTTAAGAAATGGACTTTCTGAATTTCATTGTCTTTTGGATATTGGTTATCATGAAACACAAAAACAAAGTCATGTATTAAAGATACATATTAAATATAAAGAATTATTATCTAAAGAACTTCATTTAAATTTTAATATAAAGAGTATTTCAATGTGGGTTTACGTGTGTGTATGCAATTGTTACAAATTGTTTTGGAGAAATGTTTTTAGCGTACAAGGAATGGGCCAAATATCTGATTTATTCGAGATAGTTTTATGATATTTCTCATCTGTGTCTTACTGATTTCTATAACTTGTAATGTGACAAACTAAGTTGAATATCAGATAATATGGGGAATAATTCTTAGCAAGGAAGTCAAGATATTCTCACCCAGGCTGCCTCTCTGGCATCTCCCACTATATTTCTCTTCCCCTTCTTTTCTCATACACACTTTATGCCAAATGACAATACTCTCAACTTCCTGAATTCTCCATCTGTTTTCATGCTTTGCATATGAAATACTAAAGGTTGAATCAGTCTTCATTTTCTGCCTATCACAATTTTGCATATCCTTAAAGTCCAGGATGTGTAGGATATTTAAAAACTGAAACATCTGTGACGTCATAGAAGTCTTCTATGAAGTCATGCCAACACCATCCACAATTAATGGCTTTTTCTTTGTGTTGCAAAACCATTTTTCTTACATATTTATTTAGTATATGTTTCATTTTTCCTTGTGTTATAGTTTATTGATATTCATCTTAGGTCTATACTTGTTCATATATGTCTATCTTACTGATGACAAGATTGGCTCATATTCAACTTTAAATTTTTGCTCCATCACTTATAAAATAGGGTACACATAGTACACATTTGTGTATTCATTGTTAATTCAGCATTTGTAAATATTTATTGAGGACGTGGCTATGGGCCATGGATCATGCTTCTCAGTGGGATAGAATGGACAGCAGAAACAGACAAAATAGTCCTCACAAATTATATTTTCTAATTAGAGAGATCGGCATTAATCAAATAATCGTATATATGAATAAAAGGAAGGATGTGGAAATGCTATAGTATACTATAGTGCTTTGAAAATACTTCATGGAAGGATTTAACATAGTCAGAGATGCTAAGGAGAAATTTTCCAAGGAAGTGCAGTGAGAATACTGAGGAGTTATGGAAGTGAAGAGTACAAAGTGTCATTGTTACATTGGCCTCATGAAATTGTCGGGGAACTTTCTTTCGCTTTTCTTCTGAAACAACATATAAAACATGAGAGTACCTTATAGAAGTCCTTAATCTGGTTTTTAAATGGATGCCTTTAACAGGTTGGTGAATCCTATAGGCTCCATCTCAAAATAATGTTTTTAAATGCACAGAATGTAATACAAGGAAAATATAGGTCAATAAAGGAGCCAATTAAATTGGGGAAAAAAACCCATATATTTATGGACTCCTTGGGGGTAGATGAGAAGTTAAGATGAAGAAAGTTGAGTTAAAAAATTCACCTGTAAAGCCGTATAGGTGGTGACTGTCTTTTGAGGGTTGGCAATAAATGCACTTAATGTGTTAGTAGGAGAGAAGACACAACATTGTAAAGATGTCAAATCTCCTAAAACAAATCTATCAATGCAATGCAATTTTAGTAGAAATTCCACCAAGAGTTTCAAGAGAATTGGATTAAAGGATTAAAGTATTTATGTAGAAGAAAAACATTTACAAATAGCAAAGAAATTTTTCTAACAGAAGAGCAAAGAGGAAGATTCCTTTTGCCAGATATCAAAATGAGTTACAAAGGCCCAGGTAGTGTATGTTCTGGAATATGTGGCATTCCTTTACATTTGTTTTTTTTTGTTTTTTTTTTCCCCTGAGATTATCCGTTAGTAAAAGAAAATGGCTTTATTTTGAGTTGTTAACAATATCTGTCTTATTATGAAAGCCCAGGATTAGTTTGAACTACAAAGTACTGCTGAGTGAAGACACATTATCCTGAAAGGACCTCAAACAAATATACTTATACCTATAGATATTACCCTATGGAATCTGTGAAAGGGGAGATAAAGAAATTAAGTGTTAGTCTAGAAATTACTGGGGGGTATGGCCTCACAATGGTTAGTATTTGGAAGTTGTGGTAAACAAACCTTTTAAAGATTAAAGAAGGAGCCATGTAAACGGTTAACTTGTGAGGATCATGAAAACATATCTATGAGATGAGTAAGAAAACAGCAGCAGCCCACAAAAAACATCTGTGGCTGGTTATAAAATTATCAGGAATAGCAGGATTTCCAGGAACTGATAGATTAAAAAGTTCCAATTTTTCAAGTAACTCAGAAGTGAAGAAAATTTACTTTGGAAAACACTGAGTTCATTGAGTGGCTTTAGTGATGAGGGAGACATTGATGTGGAAAATACACATGAAAATTTGGATAAAATAGGGGTGCGTGGCTGGCTCACTTGGTAGAGCATGAGACTCTAGATCTTGGGGTTGTGAGCTCAAGACCCATGTTGGTTGTAGAGATTACGTAAAGATAAAATCTTTAAAAAATTTTGGAAAAAATAGTTTTATGAAGCAATAAAGTGGAAAAAGCAATATTTATAATTTGATGTTGTGTACATCTTTTAAATATTTATTTGTAATAAATGTTTTTAAATTAAAGTGTATCTTTGACTTTTTTGTCTATATTCAGGATCTGCAAAATGTGGTGTGTGGGTCAAATCCTGCCTGCTGCCTGTTTCTGTAAATAAAGTTTTATTGGAACACAGTCATACTTACTTGTTTTTTGTATTGTCTGTGGCTGCTTTCCACATCCTAAGGGCAGAGCTGAGTAGTTGTGACAGAGGCCCTATAGTCCACAATACTTAAAATATATACTGTCTAGCTCTTTACAGAGAGTTTGCTGATCTCTGATCTATATCACTGGAAAGTTATGTATTTAAATTTATATGCAATTTAAATCTTTTAGACCCTTCATTGTATTTGGAGTTTGGTTCTGACAGTGTTGTTCTGGAGTAGGAACAACACAAAAATCAATGAAATAGAATACAGAGTCTGTAAATAGACCTATGCACATGTGGGAACTTAGTATATGATAGATTGCCATCACAAATAAGTGGAAGAAAGGATGGACTATTTAATGGTGCTGGGAAAATGCAATCTCTATATGGAGAAGATTGAAATTAAATTCTTGCATCATATCACATATAAAAATAAACTTCAGATCGATTAAAAGCCGAAATGTGAGAGGCAAAATTATAAAGCTATTAGAAGAAACCAGAATTTTTTTTGTGACTGACTTAGGGATAAGTAAGAATTTTTTATAGCCAGCCACTGAAACCACAAACCCTGAAGGGAGAAATTGATGTATTTGACTATATCAAAATTAAAGATTTCTGTTTAACAAAGGACATCATGTACAAAATTAACAATCATCAGACTAGGATATTTGTTTTGCCTGACTTATAAATGATTAACATATAGGTTATATAGGATCCTACTGCAAATCATCCAGGAAAATACGGGAAATCCAACAGAGTATTGGATCCAACTGGAGTAAGGATGGAGTGAATAGACAGTTCATAGGAGAGGCAGTCCAGTGGCGTGAACTTTATCAGAAGTCAGAAAAACACGAAACTGAAAAAAAAAAAAACCCAACAAAACCACATCAATTTGTATCTACTAAAGCTGAAAAATATTATAAGTGAAATAATATCACACATTGGCACAGACAAGAAAAACTGGAACCTTCGTACCCTTCTTGCAGGTATGCTAACCGGGTTAAGCCACTTGGAAGAGCAGTTTCAAAATATTTAGTGAACCTGGGTATGTATACCATATTCCTGCATGTATATCCCAGAGGAAACCATACTGGCTTACCTCAGAGTTATTGTGTGTTGAGTTCCAGACCACCGCAGTAAAGTGAATATCGAAATAAAGCAAGTCAAATGAAATTCTTGGTTTCCAAGTGCATATGAAAGTTATGTGTGTGCTATCCTGTAGTCTATAGTGTGCAGTAGCATTCTGTCTAAGAAAAAACCAATGTATATACCTTAATTAAAAAGTACTGTCTTGTTAAAAAATGCTCTCTTTACTGATTACCGATCACTGTAACAAATAGAATAATGATGAAAAAGTTTGAAATATTGTGACAATTACCAAAACGACACAGAAACATTATATGAGCACATGCTGTTGGAGAAATGGTGCCAGTAGACTTGCTCGATGAAGGGCGTAAACCTTCAATTTGTAAAACATGCAATATCTGAAAAGTGCAATAAAATGAGTATTTATACAGGTATGCGTGTATATGGGTTTATGAATACATCATTACAGAAATTTAAAAAAATAAATGGATGAATAAAATGTGATTTATGTAAATGGAACATTATACATCCATTAAATGCATGAACTAGATACAAAAACTGTAGTGGTTAAAAGCATGGATTTTGGAGCAACACTGAATTTGGATCTGGTTTTAATGATTTACCATCTGTGTGATCATGAGCAAAATGGATTCTCTGCAGAATAGCAATAAAAATAGGATTAATAATAATAGTACCTATCTACTTGATACACCATAAACACCATATGCATTATACAGTTTTAGATTTAAATATAAAAATGTAAAGTTAAGTGACAAACATAAGCAGAAACAAGTAAATGGCAAAATGCCATTTATGTAAATATACAAGACTGGTTATCCGATAGAAGGGAAATCACACTGGGAAAAGGAAAATAATGAATTAAAATAGAAGCCAAGCATGGATCAGTGCCATAAAGCTTATGATCAGCTATTCTGGATACCTAAGGTTTAAAAAAAGCAAAAGGAAAAAAAAAAAAAAAGAAAACAAAGAGTGCATTGCAATCCATTCCAGGTGGAAGCAAGAGCATGTATAAAGTGCAAAGACCAGTAATGAGATACCCAATGATGAGTCTGAAGAATGAAAGAAAGCCAGAATAGCTTTAACAGAATGAGGGTAAAGAAACAGTGCAAAACTTGAGGTTGAAAAGGGAATGTATGCCAGAATATTCAAGGCTTTGTAAGTCTTCATAAGAAGTTCTTTCTTTCTTTTTCTTTCTTTCTTTCTTTCTTTCTTTCTTTCTTTCTTTCTTTCTTCTCTTTCTTTTCTCTTTCTCTCTTTCTCTCTCTCTTTCTCTCTTTCTCTCTCTCTCTCTCTTCTTTCTTTCTTCCTCTTTCTTTCTTTCTTTCTTTCTTTCTTTCTTTCTTTCTTTCTTTCTTTCTTTCACAATCAGAAGCCATTAGAGCATTTTAAACAGTATCTTTTAGGAAAGGTAATTTTTCCTGTGTGCCCAATAGATTGAGGCAGAGAAGTGTGGATGTGAGTAAACTAGCTAGGAGACCAGGTGGGTTTTGATGGTAACAAAGCCTATGGTATTGACAGGGGATATAGAGACAAACGGAAGGATTCAAGACACATGTAGGAAGTAAAATAGAAAAAAAGTTAGTGATAAATTATGCATGTGAGGGAGAGACATCGTTCTGGAACATTTCTAGATTTCAGGCCATATCATTGAATGGTGGCACCATTTACTGAAATAGGGAACACTTGGAAGGGAATCTGGTTTGTGTAGGAAAGTTATGGGTTCAGTTTTACACATGTTGAATTTTAGGTGGCGTTGAGACTTACAGATAAGATGTTGAGTAGGCAATTGAATTTTAAAGCTCAGAGAAGTCTGAGCTGGACATTTATGTTTATACGTAATTTGTATGTAGGTGGAAATTGAAGCCTTGGATATGGGATAAGGCTGCTTAAGAAGACACCAAGGAATGAAAAGAAGAGGGCCTGGATCTTGACCTTTGAAGGAAAAAGAAAATGAAAGGCCACAGATATGGGAAAACAAGGAGAGCATTATGAAAGCCAAGGGGGCAATGAACATAGTTGAACATAATTTCAAATATTGTTGAGAACTCAGTAAGATGAAGACTAAAAATTTTGTTCACTAATTTTAGGTACAGGGAGACCACTGATAAACTTTGTGAGAATTAGTAAGCAGACCGGAAACCAGATTACAGTGGTTGGAGAATAATGGGGCGAGGAAGCAGAGAGAGAATTTTGCATATTTCTAAAGGGGCAGGGGGGATACGCTCTTCTTGGCAAGGAATGCAGTAGAGCTCCTGAATTTGCCTGTACCCCACCGACTCTACGTACAGTAGTTTCTCATTTTATAGGACTTGGAAGGATGAATATACAAAATCTCTCTAAATCTTCCCTTGTTACCTCAAACTGTTGTCATGTCCTCCCTGGATTGCAGCTTATCTCTGCTCTCCCCACAGCTGGGACCACTGGATCCCATCCTGCAGCCTTAATGCTGCAGTCCTGGGATTTCTACAGTTCTCTGTAAGAGGATTTCAAACAGAGTCCTTTAAATAGTTCTTAGGGATACGTGATTACTAACTTTGCTCCCCATGGGTGAAATGGAGCTTCCACTTCCCTGGAGATGCTATATTTTAGCACAGTTCACTGAGGTAGACTTCTGCTTTTTTGTTCCAGTGTGTAATTTGCCTAGTACTCCAGTGCCTCTAGATCTGAAACAAAACCCCGCTCCTTCTAATTTTCCTCTTCCTTCTGCCTTCTCTTTCTCCTGGAGCGTTTACTGAGAGGGATGTCAGAGATCGTAAGCATATCAACAGGTATACAATAGAAATGTACAGCGTATCTCACACATGGAAAGATAATTTTAAGTGGCGGGAGAAACTCCGATGCAGAGCTCATCCACTGGTCCGCTTAAACTCACACCTGCTCTGGCACACATTTTATGGACTTGAACTTCCTGTAGTGGTGCTTGTTTTGTGTTAGCAAAGCTTCACTTAAACTTGGTAGGAGATAATCAGGGTAAAACAGTGTATTTGAAGTTACAGGAAAAGTTAGTGACACTGGCATTAGCTATTTAAATGTATTGATACTAGGTGTGAAAAGGAAGTTAATGTTTGTAATTAAGTAGCTAGGACGGACTCACTTATAGAGTTCTATTTTTAATTTACTTACTGACTTTAGGTTAGCACTTTGAAAGGAACTCTTATTAAAGTCAGGGTTTTTGAGGTATGATTTATTTGCAGTAAAACTCACCCCTTCAAGGTATACACTTCAGTGAATCCTGAAAAAACATAGTTAAATATCTACTACCATAAGCAAGATATAGAACATTTCCTTCACCCCCAAGAATTCCTTGTGCCTATTTGTAGTTCTTTTGTTCTACTCCAGTCCCTGATTTCTGTCCTTATCACTTTGCCTTTTCTAGAATGTCATATAAATGAACTCTTATTGTAAAGAAGTGGGCAAACTACGGCCCGCAGGCCAAATACTGTTTTTGTGTAAGTGGTGAGTTAAGAATGGTTTCTACACCTAAAAATGATTGAAAAAATTTAAAAAAATGTTTATATATTTATTTTTTAGAGAGAGAGAGAGCCTGTGGGTGCTCACAAGTGCATGGGGGAGGGACAAAGAGAGGGAGACTTAGAACCCAAGTGGACTATGCACTTTCAGACAGCACAGAGCCCTGATGTGGGGCTTCAACTGATGATCCCAGAGATCCTGACCTGAGCAGAAACCAAGAGTCGGTCACTTAACCGACTGAACCACCCAGGCGCCCCGAAAAAAAAAATTTTAATGATGACATTTTGTGAGTATAAAAATTACACGAAAGTCGAATTTCGTGTTTATAAATAACGGCCTTTGGGACACAGCCTTGCTCGTTCATTTACGTATTGCCAATGGCTGCTTTTTGGTTCACATTTTTTACATACTATTGAAGAAAGACTTCAACCTAACCTATCTAAGAAGCCTTTGTTTAACCCAAGGCCACGATTTTCTTCATTGTTTTCTTCTGGAAATTTTATGGTTTTAGTCATTATATTTAGTTCTGTAATCCATTGATTGCAGTTATGTAATACGTTGAATTAATTTTTGTATAATGTGTGACATATGAGTTGAGGTTCTTTTTTTTTAAGTTTTTTTTAAATGTTTATTGATTTTTGAGAGAGACAGACAGAGTGCGAGTGTGGGAGGGGCAGAGAGAGAGAGATACAGAATCCGAAGCTGGTTCCAGGCTTTGAGCTGTCAGCACGGAGCCCGATGCAGGGTTTGAACTCACAAACTGTGAGATCATGACCTGAGCCAAAGTCAGTCACTCAACTAACTGACTGAACCACCCAGGCGACCTGAGGTTGATTTTTTTTTAACACATGGATTTCCAATTGCTTTTTTTGCACATGAATTTCCTATTGCTTAGAAGATTATTCTTTCTCCATTGCCTTGACAGCCTTTTGTTTTGTTTTGTTTTTTAATTAATGATCATTTAAGCATTGGATTGTTTTGGACTCTATTCTCTTCCACTTGTGTATGTATGTGTTTATTCTTTGCCAATACCGAATATTGACTTGATTACCTCTGGAGCTTTTAGAGTAAGTCTTGACATCAGGTGGTATGAGTCTTCCAACCTTCTTTTTGAAAATATCTTGCCAATGTAGGTGTTTTGCTTTTCCATATAAATTTTAGAGTCAGCTTGTCAATTTCTTAAAAAAAAATCATGTTGAGTTTTTGATTGAGATAACATTGAATCAAGAGATCAATTTGGAGAGAATTGATGTCTTAACAATATTGAGTTTTCTCGTTGATGAATACAGCATATTTCTCCTATTACTTAGATCTCCTCTCATCCTTTTTAACAGTAGTTTTATAGTTTCCACCATAAAAAGCCCATGTGGATACACCTCGGTGGCTCAGTCCGTTGAAGGTCTGACTTTGCCTCAGGTCATGATCTCGCAGTTTGTGGGTTTGAACCCTGAAGCCGGCTTGCTGCTGACAGTGTGGAGCCCCCTTAGGATCCTCTGTGTCCCTTCACTGCCCCTCCCCTGCTCATGCTGTCTCTCTCAAAGATAAAATAAAACTTAACAACAACAACAACAAAAAAGCCTGGATATATTTTGTTCAATTTATACCTGAGCATTTTCTTTCTTTTCTCTTCTTTTCTGATGCCATTGCAGACTGCTTTAAAAATTTTTGATTTCCAATTAATGCTAGTATATAAAAATACAATTTTTGGGGGGTTATACTTAGTTTATATCTTGTGACCTTGCTAAAGCGCATTTATTGTAGGAGATTTTTTGTAGTTTCTTTAGGACTTTATATATAGACAATTATGCCATCTGCAAACAGTTTTTTCCCCCCCTTTCCAATCTTTATGCTTTTTATTTTTTTAATGCACGGGCTAAGATTTCCAGTTCAGTGTTGATTAGGGGTAGTGAGAGAGAACACCTTGCTTTATTCCTGACTTTAGAGGGAAAGTATTAAATCCTTCACAGTATAGTATGATGTTAACTATAGGCTTCTCTATAGATACCCTTATTGCATTAAGGAAGTTATCCTAGTTTGCTGAGTCAAGTGTTTTCTCCATATATTTTGACAGAATCATATGTTTTTCCCCTTAGTCTGTTAATAGGGTGAATTATATCGCTTAAATTTAGAATGTAGAATCAACCTTGCATTCCCAGGATAAACCTGGTACATCTGTGTGTGATGTATTGTTCTTTAACATGGTTTGATAATGTTGTATTGACGATTTTTCATCTTTCCATGAGGAATATTGGTCTATAATTTTCTGTTATATTTTTATATGGTTTTGGTAGCACAGTAATGCTGGCCTTAGGAAGTTAGAAAGAAGTGTTCCCTTTTCTTTTTTTCAATGTTTATTTATTTTTTTTGAGGGAGAGAGAGAGAGAGAGAGATGGAGCCTGAGCCAGGGAGGGGCAGAGAGGAAAGGAGACACAGATCTGAAACAGACTCCAGGCTCTGAGCTGTCAGCACAGATGCTGATGTGGGGCTGGAACTCATGAGCCATGAGATCATGACCTGAGCCGAAGTCGGATGTTTAACCGACTGAGTCACCCAGGTGTCCCACAGGGTTCCCTTATTTTCTATTTTCTTATTTTTGATTATGTAGAATTGGTGTTATTTCTTCCTTAAATATCTGGTGGAATTCACCATTAAAGCCAGTGAGAACTGCAGTTTTATTTTTAAAGGTTTTTAATACATATAGGACTTCTCAGGCTATCTGTTTCTTGTCGAGTGAGGTGTGCTGGTTTCAGTCTTTCAAGGAAATAGTTTATTTCTCATGTAAGTTGTAGAATTTTATGGGCATAGAATTGTTTGTAGTTTTCTCTTGTAATCTTTTACATTAAAAAAAATTTTTTTTAACCTTTATTTATTTTTGAGACAGAGAGAGACAGAGCATGAACGGGGGAGGGTCAGAGAGAGAGAGGGAGACACAGAATTTGAAACAGGCTCCAGGCTCTGAGCTGTCAGCACAGAGCCCAACACGGGGCTTGAACTCACGAACCGCGAGATCATGACCTGAGCCGAAGTCGGATGCTTAACCGACTGAGCCACCCAGGTGCCCCTGTAATCTTTTACATTTAATTTTGCTTAACAGTGGAGTCCGTAGTGATGTTCCCTCTATCATTCTTGCTCTAGTTAATTTTTATCTTCTCTTTCTCTTTTTTTTTTTCTCTTGATCATTCTGGCTAGAGGTTTATTAATTTTATTGATTTTTTTTAAAGTTTATTTTTATTTATTTTGAAAGAGAAATAGAGAGCAAGCAGGGAAGTGGCAGAGAGAGAGGGAAAGAGAGAATCCCAAGCAGGCTCCATGCTATCAGTGCAGAGCCTGATGCAGGGCTCCAACTCACGAACTGTGAGATCATGACCTGAGCTGAATCCAATAGTGGAATGCTTAACTGACTGAGACACCCAGGCGCCTGTATTGATTTTTTTTTTTTTTTTAAGCAGCAGCATTTAGTTTCATTGATTTCTTTTATAATTTAAAAAATTTCTTTTCTTATACTTTCTTTGGTTTAATTATCTCTTCTTTTTTAGGAAATTGATTTGAGACTTTTCCCCTTTTTAGTATAAGCACTTATTTTTATGTGTTCTAGGTTTCTACGATCCTTTCAAGGAATATCATACTTCTGCCTAAATAACTTACTTTATTTTTTTTTTTTCAATTTTTTTTTCAACGTTTATTTATTTTTTTTGGGACAGAGAGAGACAGAGCATGAACGGGGGAGGGGCAGAGAGAGAGAGGGAGACACAGAATCGGAAACAGGCTCCAGGCTCTGAGACATCAGCCCAGAGCCCAACGCGGGGCTCAAACTCACGGACCGAGAGATCGTGACCTGGCTGAAGTCGGACGCTCAACCGACTGCGCCACCCAGGCGCCCCTAAATAACTTACTTTAAATTGCTGTGGTTAATGTCTTCTGACAATAAATTCTTTCAACATTTCTTTGCCTGAAAAGTCTTTATTTTACCTTTATTTATTGAAGCATAATTTCACTGCATATGGGATCTTGGGTTGACAGATTTTTTTCTGTAGTACTTTATATAGATGTTACTACAAAGTGTTCTAACTTCTATGGTTTCTGAAAGATAATCTTTTGTAACTTTTATCACTGGCTCTCTACATATAATGTGTCATTTTCTCTGGTTGCTTTTATAGTTTTCTTTGGTTTTTAGCAGTTTGAGTATGTTGTGTCTAAGTGTGTGTGTATTTGGTGTTGTTCTACAAAGGGTTCTTTGAAGTTCATGTGTCTGTGATTTGGTGTCTTTCATTAATTTTGGAAAATTCTGGCCATTATCCCTTCAAATATTTCCTCTGTTCTGTTTTCTACTTTTCTTCTGGGACTCCAATTTCATATGTTAGATCAATTTAGCTCTTAGATGCTATGTGTTTTTTTTTTTTTTCATTTTGACTCTTTTTTGTTTGTTTGGATTTTTTTTAAATTTTTGTTTATTTATTTTGAGAGAGAGAGAGAGAGAGAGAGAGAGAGAGAGAGAGAGAGAGAGAATCCCAAGCAGGCTCCATGCTGTCAGTGCAGAGTCCAATGAAGGGCTCGAACTCACAAACATGAGGTCATGACCTCCAGTCATGACCTGAAGTATCTGAGAGTCAGATACCTAGGCGACTGAGCCACCCAGGTGCCCCTGGATATTTTTTATTGACTTATTTCAAGTTTACTGGTCTTTTCCTTGGTTCTTTCAAGTCTACTTATGAGCCCATCTAAGAAATTATTCATCTATAATGCCATGTTTTCTATTTCCAGCATTTTCTTTCTTTTCTAAATGTTTTTCTTAATTTATTTTGAGACAGAGAGAGAGAGAGAGAGCGAGAGCATGGGAGAGGGGCAGAGAGAGAGGGAGAGGGAGAATCCCAAGCAGGTTCTGCACTGTCAGCACGCAGCCTGGCACAGGGCTTGATCCCACGAACCATGAGATCATGACCTGAGCTGAAGTCAAGAATCAGACACTTAACTGACTGAGCCACCCAGCCACTCCTATTTCCAGTATTTTCATATGACTCTTACACATTCCATCTTTCTGCTTCAGTACCCCATCTGGTCCTGCCTGTTGTCCACTTTTTTCTATGGATCTTTTACCTTAATAATTATAATCATTTTGAAGTCTGTCTGATAATTCCATCATTCTTGTTATCTCTGAATCTAATTATATTATTTTATCTCTTGACAATGGGTTGTTTATTCCTTACAATTTTTTCCTGAGTCTCATGGTTTTGAATTGTATTTTTGCCTTAAAGTGGGCATGACTTTTCTGTCAGACTGTTAGTGTTGGGAGTTAAATCATCATCAAGTCACAGGTTCAGATAGGTTTGGACTTTGTTGTTGCCATCATTATTTTTAGCGCATTGCAGTCTTCAAATTGGGGGGAGTGGCGTGGAGGGGGCATCTCTCCTTATACTCTCGCCTTTTCCCCGGCAGTAGATCATTGATGCTTATTTCTTGATTTTAGGTTTGTGGCAGGGGCAAGGGTGTTCTGTTCTGTTTTCCTATTCTTTGTTTTTGATGGGACCTCACCACCTGGGTCTTATGGATGAGGCTTGCTCAGAGTTCTTAGGTCCTTATTCCCATGGAAGTAAATCCACTTGTATCTCTGATAGGTTTGGGACAGGAATTTCCATCCCTCCCCTAGTGATGAAAGACCATTGATTTGAAAATAGGATGTTGGTTGAAGATGGTTTCCTGTCCCTCTTTCATGGGTAGAGTTTTTTTTCCTTTAAACTTTTCCTTAGCTGCAGGGGATCTCTACCTTTGCCCTGGGATTACAGAGTTTCCTTCTTCTCCCTGTGGCTCATAGCTTGGTTTTTTTTAGGAGAGATAGTCTAGGGAATTATGCCTGTACCCCAGCAGCCACTAGGTACCTCTTTTACACCTGAGCATGTATACCCCTAAAGATTCTTTGTTCTCATGGCCTGCTCGCAATCTTCCTCCTAAGTACCCAGGAGAGGCCTGCAGAAAAGTGCTTGCGAGTGAGCGTGAGCTTTCCTTGAGTCTGGGCCCTTAGCTATTCCAAACTGTCATGTGAGCCCACACTTAGACTTGTACAATTCGTTAAAATTTTAACTGATTTCCTCTTACCTGCCTGTATGGTGGCCCCTCTTTCTCCTTCTCCTCTCCTCTGCCGAAGGTGGAGCAGTGTGCTTCATTTCTCTTTGGAGGGGCTTGCTGCTGTTTGCAGTTCAGATTATTTGTTTGCCTTATGTCCTCAACTCTCTGAAGGGCTCAGGAAAAGTTATGATTTTGTAGATTATTTAGCCTTTTGTTACTCTTAGGATGGGAGTGACATTATTTACAACTTTGTAAGTTCTAAGCCAAGTTCATTGTAGTTTTTAAACATTTTTTTTTCTTTTCTGACAATAATGGAAGTGAAAAGTTTTATCCCTGTTTATTTTTAATGAGTAAATAATACCTTTTTCTAGGTATCTTTTTTCTTATTTTGTTTTTAAGGTAAAAATTGGCCTTTTATTTGCTAGACTGCTAATATTTCAGTGTTTTTATAGCCAACTAATGTCCAGAATGTTGAACAGATTTAAACAATTAGTGAGAGCACTCATCCAGTGTTTTCCCCTCTGTTTGGATTCTTGAGATCACTCTAATTGAGAGTTGTCTCAATGATTTCAAGTTCATAGGTTCTGCCTGTACTGTGTAAGTCAAATTAGCTCAGTCTATTTCTAAAGCTAAACTGTTGAAAAATGCGATTTTAAATATTTTAGGGTATATGATTGAAAATACATTGCAAATGGCAGATAGAAATTTTGCAGTTATAACTCAAAGAGAGATCTCTATTAGCATGTATCAGTTGGCTCGTAAATTAACATGTATATCAGAGAGCAGAACTACTTGCAACACTCTTGTGATTTGCCACGTAAGATGTTATTCTGTAATCAGAAAATAAACTTTTTATTCTTTATTCTCATTTTATGAGTTTCTTGGATATAAGATTGTATATCGATTGCAGGAATTACTATTTTTTGTGAGCCCATCAGGAAACCAAATGTTTCTTATTCGTTTTTCCTGCAGAAAACTTCATCAGCAGTTTGAAATGTACAAGGAGCAGGTGAAGAAGATGGGAGAAGAATCACAACAGCAGCAAGAACAGAAGGGTGACGCCCCAACCTGTGGTATCTGCCACAAAACTAAATTTGCTGATGGATGTGGCCATAACTGTTCGTATTGCCAAACAAAGTTCTGTGCTCGTTGTGGAGGTCGAGTGTCATTACGTTCAAACAAGGTACAGAATGAAAACCACACAATTCTGTTATAGTTGAGCTTATAATATTGTTAAGCTAATTGTGAATACAATGAAACAGACAATTGAAATTAATATTCAGGTTAACCAATGAATTAAAAAAACTTCTAGTGTCTTCATTTTAGATAAAAGAAATTTTTAATCTTTCCTTTCAGTTAAAAAGATACTTGTCTCATTGTTTATGGCCTTTAGGTAATGATTTTGTTCAGAATCATAGGATCTTAGACTTTCAAAGATGATGAAAATAATTTATAGATCAGTTGGTCTAACTCCTTTATTTTACAGGTGCAGAAAACTCAGATCCAGGGAGACCAAAGGTCATTCTTCGTGTCACACAATTGATTAATGTTAGAGCAGTGACACTGCTTTTTCCATTATTACACATAATTTTATAAACTTTGTAGATCTACTCTTCCTTTGACCCCTGTTTTCTCTCCTTTTGAAAGAGGCTCTTTTCAGCTTTGAGAGTCTGTGTTTTACAATTTTGTAGCTTTTGAAGCTACACTACCCTTTATTTTTGTTTTGACATTAATGAAATAAACATTAGATTATGGAATTTAAAGAGGAAATAATGAGATGTTTTAGACTCATCCTAGATTTTTTTAGTTTATCCATCCACTTTAGGGAATATCTAATGCTACCCAAAGAATGCTTTTTGAAATAAGCAAAAACAGTATTATAAAATGTTTTCCTTGGTAAGTTCTTTACAATTTACATTTGTATCCTTGCTAGTATTTTATCACTTAGTTCTTAGGTAGTTTTAAAATAGGGAGCTAATGTTTGTACATACATTACTCACACATAGTTATGGGGATTTGTTCCCCTGAGTAATTTCATGTCTCCATTTTCTCATTGTTTCCTGTTTCTCATTATTTTGTTTTGCCCAGAATGAATCATTTTCTGTTTTTTCCCCCCTAATGTTTCCTCCTGGTTTACCTGATTATTGTTCTTTACCTTGACTAGTTACATTGGCTACAAACTCCAGTACAGTTCTGAATTGAAGTAGTGACAGCACATATCCCTGTTTTGTTCTTGTTCTTAGGGAGGAAGCATTCAGTCCTTCATTATTAAGTATTATATTAGCTGCCAGCTTTTCATAGATGCCTATCTACTCCTAATTTGCTGAGAGGTGGTGTTTTTTTGTTTTTGGTTTTGGTTTATTTGTTTGTTTTCACATCAGGAATAGTTGGTGGAAATTGCCAAATGTTACTCCATCTATTGAGATTAATCATATTTCTTCTTTGCTTGTTAATGTGGGGAACTACATTGGTTGATTCTGAAATGCTAAACCAACTATATTCCTGGGACGAATCCCGTTTGCTTATGATGGGTGTCCCTTTTATGTAATGATGGGTTTGATTTGATAAAGTTTTGTTTACAATTTTTGCTTCTATGTTCATGAGTGTTAGTGTCTGTAGTTTTCTTTTCTTGTAATATGTTTCTTTGATTTTGATATCACAGTAATGCTGTCCTGATAAAATGCGTTGGGAAGTATTTCCTCTTCTTGAGTGTTTTCGAAAAGTTTCTGTAGGATTGATACTCTTATCCTTTAATATTTTGTAGATTTTTACCAGTGAAGACATCTGGGCATGCTGTTTTATTATTTTTTTGGGGGGGGAGGGTTAAGTACAGTGTCAATTTCTTTGGTAGATACAGGTTTATTCAAGTTATTTACTTATTTTTTTTTTGAACGAGCTTTGGTGTTTTTCAAAGAATTTCTCCAGATCCTTATAAATTGTCAAATTTATTGACATAAATCTGTTCACAGTATTCTATTATTATTCTTTAATATTTGTAGAATATGTAGCGATGCTACCTCTTTAATTTCTGCTCCTGGTAATTTATATTTTCTCTCTTTTTTCCTGCTTAGTTTGGCTAGAAATTTATCAATTTTAATGATCGTCTCAAAGCACTAGTTTTTTGTTTCATTAGTTGTCTCTATTGGTGATTTTATCTTTGGTCTTTATTATTTCTGCTGACTTTGGGTTTAATTTTCTCTTTTTCTGGTTTCTTAGGTGGCAGCTGAGGTCTTTGCTTTGAGATGTCTCTTCTTTTCTATTATAGGCATTATGTGCTGTCAGTTTCCCCCAAGTACTACTTCGTTGACATCCCCAAAATTCTGATATGTTGTCTTTTCATTTTCATTCTGTTAAAAATACTTTCAAGTTTTCCCTTTCTTTTTAGAGCCATGAATAATTCAGAAGTATGTTATTTATTTTCTAAATACTAGGGAGTTTCCAGAGATCTGTATGAGTTTCTTTATCCCTGGTAACATTCTTTGCTCTGAAGTATGGTAATTACTTTTAATTTAATTCTGTTGTGGTCCTAGACATACTTTGAGTGCCTTGAATTCTTTGAAATGTATTGATACTATTTTATGGCCAGAATATGGTTTATTTTGGTAAATGTATGTACTTTTATTTTTTGATGGAGTGTTTTTAAATGTCCTTTAAGTCAAGTTGGTTAATAGAGTTGTTAAAGTTTAGTATATCCTTTTTGATCTTTTGCTTATTTATTTGATAAATTATTAAGGGAGGATATTGAAATATACAACTATACTTGGATTACTCTGTTTCCTTTTGTAGTTCCTTTTTTTTATTATGAAATTTATTGTCAAATTGGTTTCCATTCCTTTTGTAGTTCTATGTATTTTTGTTTTTGTTTTATGTATTTTATTAGGTTCTGTTTTCAAATGCATAAACATTTAGGATTATTATGTCCTATTAACTAATTGTCCCCTTTGTAATCATGAAATGACTTTCTTTATCCCTGGTAACATTCTTTGCTCTGAAGTCCACTTTGTCTAATTTTAATAGAGCTTTCTATTAGGTAGTATTCACATGGTTTATATTTTTCTCTTCCTTTACTTTAGAATAATTTGTGTCTTCATATTTAAAGTATTCTTCTTATAGGGATATAATTGGGCCTTGCTTTCTTAGCCAACATGACCATCTCTGCCTTTTAATTGGGGTGTTTAGATAATTTATATTTAATGTAATTTTTGGTATGGTTTGTTTGAATATATCATTTTGCTTTTTTTCTGCTTGTACCATCTGACTTTTGTTTGTTTTTGTTTTTTGGTTTTCTTTGAATTAGTCAAGCACTTTTTAGGATTCAGGTTATGTCCTTCATTGGCTCGTTAATTTTGTCGACTCTGTTTTATAGCTTTGTTGGTTCTTTGTTTTGTCATTTTATTACTCAGTTCAGGATTTGAAGCATACATCTTTAAATTATCATTGTCAGTCTTAACTGATATTATATCATTTTGTGTATAGTATAGTACAAGAACCTTCCACTAGTGTATTAGCATTTCTACTCTTTTGGACTTTATGTTATGGTGTCATATATTTTACTTATTTTATAAACCCCACAATACTATTATTCTTTTTTATTTAAAAAGTTTATCTTTTAAGGAGTTTTAAATAATAAAAAGAAATATTGTATATTTTCTGTTGTCATTATCATTTCTGGTACTATTCATTTCTTTTTATAGATCTGTATTTCTATATGCTATCATATGTTATCTGTCTGAAATATTTCCTTCAATATTTCTTGTAGTGTGTGTCTGCTGATGTTGCATACTTTCAACTTTTTATGCTGAGAATTTTGCTTTTTATTTTTATTTATTTATTTTTATTTATTGAGGGGGAGAGAGAGCATGCAAACAGGGTAGGGGCAGAGGAAGAGGGAGGGAGAGAATCTCAAGCAGACTTCATGCTCAGCAAGGAGCCCACCATGGGGCTTGATCTCACCACCATGAGATCATGACCTGAGCTGAAATCAAGAGTCGGGGGCGCTTAACTGACTGAGCCACTCAGGCGCTCTTGCTTTTTTTTTTTTTTTTAAGATTTTTTTCTAGGTATAGAATTCTGGGTTGACAGTTACTTTCTTTCAGTATTTTAAAGATGTTTCACTATTTCTAATTAGAAGTGTGATACTATTCTCATTTTGTTTTTCTGTATGTAATATGTCCTTTTTGTCTGATTGTTTTTAAGATAATTCTTTTTATCGCTGCTTACATGCAACTTAATTATAATGTTTGTATATTTTTATTCATGTTTCTTGTGTTTGGAGCTTTTTTGAGCTTTTTGGATCTCTGAGTTTATAGTTTTCATAGGGTTTTGGAAAATTTTGGCCATTATTTCTTCAAATATTTTTTTGGACTTTTCTTTCTTTTCTTTCAGTAACTCTCATTACCTGTACATTAGGCTGCATGACATTGTTCCACAGCTCACTTAAGTTTTTTTCATCAACCGCTTTTTTAGCTTTATCTTTGCTTTTCATTTTATGTGTGTTTTATTGGTATGCTTTTGAGTTTACACTTTTTTTTTTTTTTTTTGGCAATGTCATAGCTGCTGTTAATACCATTCAATATATTTTTTCATCTCGGACATTGTCTTTATGTCCAGTATTTCAGTTTTGAGCTTTTAAAAAATATCTTCTATTAAAAACAATCTTCTATGATCTATTTAAGTTTTGAACTTGTAGAATACATGCTCTGTAATAACTGTTTTGATGTTCTCTTCTGTTAATTTGAACATCTCTGTCAGTTTTTGGGTGGTTTTGATTGATCATTCTCATTATGCTATGCATTTTCCTGACTTTTTATATGCCTGTATCTCATGTTGGGTGCCAAGCACTGTAAATTTTACTTGTTGGGTCGGGTATTTTTGCATTTTCATAACTCTTCTTGAGCTTTGTTCACAGATGCAATTAAGTTACATGGACACAAGTTAATACTTCTGCAGCTTGCTTTTATAAATATTAGGTTGATCTGGAAAAGTGCTCGGTTTAGTACTAATTATGTTCTTCTACTGAGTCAAGGCTTTCCTGAGTACTTTAGCTAATTTTGTATATGCTTATTACATATGAATTAAGAGATTTTCCAATCTTGTTGGTGGACACATCCACTGTTCGCTCTAACTCTTCAGGTGATTTTTTCCCCCTTTCCTGGGTATTTTCTCACATTCATGCTTACTCATCATTACTAAGCTGAATACTTGAAGGGATTGTCTCCAGTTATCTGGGGTTCTCTCTCTGTGCATCTTTTTCTTCTCTGGTAAGTTGGCCACTGAAATGCAGCCATGTTGGTCTCTTCAGATTGTCGGTTTATTCTCTTCTGCTGAGGATGTTTGCCAAACTGAACTTGAGCTCCTCTGTACTGCTCTGCTGTCTGGAAAGTCTCTCAAAGCACTAAAACTGGGGCAATTGTAGAGCTTATTTTGTTTGTTTCCCATATTTTAGCTATTCTGGACTTCTTTGCCTGATGTCCAGTATCTTGAAAACCATTCGTTTATATATTTTTCTTGTGTTATATTTTGTTTGCCAGGCAGGTGGAGAAATCTAGTTCTTGTTACCCCATTTAGGCCACAAGTAGAAGTCTGTAATGACATCTGACTATAGTTTGCTTGAAATTATATATTCTGGTTTCTAACGTATGGTCACTTTATGCTGAACAAAGTTTTAGTCAATAAATTAAGTAAAATTAAGTAAAATAAATTAAGTGAAATATTGGAATGCCCCTTGGAAGTCTGTTTTATTGTAGAACTATGAAACTCTGCATGTTGTAGGGGTGCCTGCGTGGCTCAGTTGGTTTTAACAAGCAGCCAACTTTGGCCCAGGTCATGAGCTTGCAGTTCGTGGGTTCAAGCCCCATTTTGGGCTCTGTGCTGACAACTCAGAGCCTGGAACCTGCTTTGGATTCTGTGTCTCCCTCTCTCTCTGCCCCTCCCCTGCTCACACTCTGTCTCTCTGTCTCTCTCTTTCTCTCTAAAAAATAAATAAACATTAAAAAAAATTTTTTTTAAATCTCTACATGTTGTGGATTAGCTTGGTGGATGGTTTATGGGAGAGGGAAGGAACCCAAGGCAGTATTCCCTACTTTTCTCATATTTTTTTCTTATATCTGAGGGATGTGTTAGGAGAATGAAACGTAAGTAAAAATAATCTAGATTTTAGCTCAAGAAGGATAGCTTTGGGTTTCTTTTATTGGTTTTCTGCATTTTCATTCATAATCTACTTGAGGAAGCATTCCTTTGTATGATATGTATAAAGGTTGTCTATATTCTAAATGAAAAAAGTACTGAGTTCAGTTTTTCTCTTTTCACATTGGATCATCCTATGTATGCTCCGCTGCCTTATGTAATAGAAGGAGGCTTTTGCTCTCAATAGGTGCTAAATACACTTTTTGATTTATCATAGCCCCAAAGGATTAAGCTCAGCGAAATTTGCTCAGACTATTTTTATGGAGTAGAATAATGAGAATACAAATATTTCATAGCTTAAAATTTAATTATAAAGCTATTTTAAAATTATTTTAGTAATCTCCTATGAGAACAAGATAAAATAACCTTTTGTTTTAATTTTGAGGCTCTTTCATGTGGAGCCATCCTTAACAATTAATTAACTCTTTTGAGATACATTTATGATTCAGCGAGAATAAACTCAGTGCAGGACATATGGAAACACCAATACAATAAGATTTATGAAATATTGATTTCATTTATTTCCTTTTAAGATGATCCCCCTTAGTAAATTAAAGCTATATATTTAGTTCAGATTGAAAAATAATGACTTTATAAGGAAGAAATTATTTTGTAATCATAGAATGGTGATTCTAATAAGACGGACAATAAAGGTTATATATAATGAGGATTATTTTAAGCTTCAAAGCATAGCAACATTAATTTTTTTCTTTCTTTTGCCTTTTGTTGGGAAAAATAGATTACCAAATGCTTAAAAGATAATCTAATTTTGAAAAAGTAAAGAATATACATTTTTCAAATTGTATTAATTTACAAGTGTAATAGATGTGATTTTTTTCACTAGAAATTATATCAGTTTTGAAGCAGAATGAATTATAACTTTAGAATAGTTATAAAAGAAAGTAATCCTGAAGCAAGTCCCTTAAAATATATTGATATACATGCGTTCAAGATATCACATGCTAAGAGTGAAATAATATAGACATTTCTACTGCATAACCAAGTCATTAAGTATCACTTACATGCAAAAAAATTTTAATGATTAATTTTTAAATTGTTCACTGAGAGATAAATGGTGATTAGAGTATTTTTGCAATCCTTCAGGTAGTTTTTTATTTTTTAGAAATTTCAAGTCATGGGGTGCCTGGCTGGCTCAGTCAGAAGAACATGTGATTCTTGATCTTGGGGTCATGAATTCGAGCCCCACACTGGGTATAGAGATTACTTAAAATAAATTAAATTAAAAAAAATTAAGTCACTGTGATTACCTGCAAGTCTTTGACTAATGTACTAGTATAATATACAATCAGTTCCCGTACACCCAAGGCAAGTGTATGATATATGAGTTTTCTTTTAGACTTCATAGAATTGCTACCTACCAGTATATCAAGAAAAAATTGACATTCTCCAAGAAGAGAATGGCATAAGTTGAGATAATAAAAGAACCAAGTTTTGTTTCTGCCCGGGTGTTGTGTGACTGAGTGACATGTCTTCACTTCACGTCTTAGTGCTTCTGTTTTAAAATCTGTAAAATGAGGGGCGCCTGGGTGGCTCAGTCGGTTAAGCGTCTGACTTCGGCTCAGGTCATGATCTCGCGGTCGGTGAGTTCAAGCCCCGCGTCGGGCTCTGTGCTGACAGCTTAGAGCCTGGAGCCTGTTTCAGATTCTGTGTCTTCCTTTCTCTCTGACCCTCCCCCATTCGTGCTCTGTCTCTCTCTGTCTCAAAAATAAATAAACATTAAAAAAATTAAAAAAATAAAAAAAAATCTGTAAAATGAAATCATCTGTGATTTCTAAGATCTTTTCTGGGTTTGACATTTTATGATTTTAAAATTAATACTAGGTAACTCATGTAATGCTTGAAGTACTTAAAAGTACATTCATTTAGCCAAATATACTTACTACTTAAATAATTTTAAAAAGGGAATTGAGAAGCTTTCATTAGTTGTTTTATGTTGCTATATCTAATACACTTTGGTTTCTCTCCCCATCCCACATTTGTATGACATGGGAGTGTTGAGGGCACCACTTAAATTTTAGTAACTGTGTTCATAAGCATTTGAGAAATAGGTAAAACTTATTAGAATAATACAATTCGTAGGACCACCCTTATCCTGAACTTCAAGCCTCTGAGCTCGTTAACCTAGAATATGTGTGAATATTGTTAAAAAATGGTTGTAGAATTTAAAAAGAAGAATTATTTCGCCTCATCGATGTCAACCTCCCTTAATGGTACAGAATAAAATAGGGACTGCGAGAAAAAAATCTAACTTGCAGAATCTTAGGATATTTACACTTCCTCATACATATGAGCATCGTGGAAGGAGGCAAAACAATGTTGCAAATTGAACATAAACGAAAACATTTTCACCAAAGTTTACACGAACTCACTCCCTCTTCATATGGCATCTTTATATAGTTTTCATCTGGCTCAGCCCCCATTTCTGTCACCTGTATAGCATGATTCAGTGTGGGTAATATTACCGAGAAGAGCAAGGAAGCTTACAAATACTATTGTAGTTATCTGTTTGGGATTGTTTCTCTTCAAGAGCCTCTGGATGATTCCATAGGCATTTTATACTCTTGAGGTATGTGGCAGTGGGCTTGAAAGTGAGGTCGTGTACCCCTGCTGTGGAAGGAAGGGAGGCTTTCTGGAGAGTAGATGAATGTGAATTACTTAAAGGGCAAAAATTCCCATATGTATTCTTTCATTTTTTTTCCTTAAAATTGATCCACTCGAGAACATTTCTGTTTTTTGAAATTTTCTTTCCGACTCCCTTTTACAATTGATTGCCCTTATACTCTTCAAAGAAAAGCATGCTTCTTAACCCAATCTAATGTGGATAATGTATTGCCTCAGGATGTGAAAATTTCTGGGGTGCCAAACAAAGTGACAATTCTAGAATGTACTGTCCATGAGGGTAAAGCAGTGAGAGGTTTTGTAAGAAATATAGAAAGGGGCGGCACCATGTTTCATTCAGGCAGCAGACTTCTGGCAAGACTCTGGTGCCTCATTTCTCTTTTATAATTTTGATGTGAGATGATTGTCATGGTGACCCATAGTGGCACATTTATTTGAATTTAAAAATAGAGTCAGACTCTGAGAGAAAGTCAGATTCGTCTGATAGTTTCTCAACATGGCCTCGTTTTGCCAAATAGGTTATATGGCAGACATTTCCCCTATATTGAATGAGGTAAATCCGCAGCCCCAAGATTTGTTAAAAATATTATTGAAGTGTACCTACAATACACAGCATGTCTGGAAATGTATCCTTTCCAGCTATTTAAACTTCACATTTAAATGTTATCTTAAAAATGTGTGAGGAGTACATGGTTTCAGAAATTTATTTTAGAAAAAAGAAAAAAATGTATGCAGACTACTGATATAGCAGGTGCAGTGTATGCTTGGTTAATGGCATATGTGCGTTTGAAAGGTTTGCTATTTATTTGCTGTCTACTTGCTCCTGACCACTTGGTGGGAAGAATCCTGCTCAGTACCTAATATCCTCATCAGTAGACGAAGTTAGCTCCTTATCCGTAGGTAAGATGAGCACTAGGTTAAATAGATTTTACTTAGCTTGTTTGGGGAAGAATAATAATAGCATTTGCCATGAATTCTAATCATAATAGTAGACTTTATGTTAGTTTACTAGATAAGGGAATTTAGGATGTCACCGAAACTGCCACATAGTTAAATAGATACTAGGTAGGGGAGCGCAAAGGACATGTAATGCAGACAATATGTGAGAGGAGGGTTAGACATAGTTATGAATTTCTCTACCCTTTTTAAGTGAAATACTCAATAAATCTCACCCAATTCTTTTTCAAACATTCCCCCCAAAATGTTTGACTTCAAACATAGGCACAGAAATAAACGAACTCGTGTCTGAAACAAAAGTGTTGTTTTTTTAAGTTAAAAATAATTCTGATCCATAAAAAGAAAGGCCATAAGGGGACACAAAGAAACTTTTGGAGGTGACAGATATGTCTGTTACCTGGATTGTGGTGATGGTTTCATGGATGTATGCATATGTTTAAAGTCATCAAATTGTATACATTAATATATGTAGTTTTCTAGGTATCTAAATAAATAAATTGATGGCCCATTTGAAAAAAAAAAAAGGACATAAGATTCTCCTTTTGAAGTCTTGTCTTTTTAACTTCCTTTCAATAAATATATTAGAATACCACTAAGTCTCACTTAGGTCAAAACAGAGTATGTATTTTCCTATCACCGAAACAACCCCAGATCTATTCCTTCTATAAATTTCAGCTTTTTTGAATGATGCCACTATCTGTTGTTCTGTCACCTAGACCAGAAAACCAGGTATACTCTCAGGTTTTTGTCCATTGCTGTTCTTCCCCCCACAAATATTTGGATTTGATTATTTCCTCTCTTATCTACAAGAGCCAATAACTGCTGTCCTTTTTAGGCTTTCACCTTCTTCACCTGGACTAATGTTAGTCTCCTAAATGGTCTCTCTCCTCCAGTCCAGATTCCTCACACACATCCCTCCCACGTCCCTACCGTGATATTTGTAAAATGCTGATCTGATTGTTTTACCTCCTGCTTAATAACTAGTTAATGATGACTCATTGTTTGAATGGAGTTTCTAATGGCATAAAGCGCCCTTTCCCTATGATTCGTACCCTGCCTAACTCGAGACACATGCTTCACTCCATCCTGTATGCCCCAGCCAGACCACACTCCTTGCATTTCTCTTAAATTATTACTGTCATTTATCTCTTACAGTTTTGCTTACCCTGCCACTTTAATCTGAAACACAGCTCTGTTTTCCCCTGGACCCTGCTCCTACCCATAAATAACCCCTCCCCACCTGATGAACACGTCTTCTTCTTTTTTTTTCTTTTTCTGAATTTAAGCATCATCTCCCCATGATGCTTTCTTTGGGCAACTCATGCGAGTTAATCACTCACTCTTTTGTGCCTCAGTGGATTCCAAAGACTGCTAATCTAGTACTTTTAACATTTTATGATTAAGTGACTGTATTTCTCTACGTCCTCCTGTTTACTGTAGGTTTCCATGTACTCAGCATATAATAGGTCAGTATAAATACCTGTTGAGTGAATGAATGGAAGAAAGAAATCTGGTGTACTCATCATGGGCATGTTATTTTGAGAGAGGTATTGCCTTTTTCTCTTTTTAATGATTTATTTATTTTTTAGAATTTACATCCAAGTTAGTTAGCATATAGTGCAATAATGATTTCAGGAGTAGAATCCGGTGATTCATCCCCTACATATAACACCCAGTGTTCATCCCAGAGAGTGTCCTCCTTAATGCCTCTTACCCACTTAGCCCATCCACCCACCCACAGCCCCTCTAGCAACCCTCAGTTTATTCTAGATATTTAAGAGTCTCTTATGTTTTGTCCCCCTCCCTGTTTTTATATTATTTTTGCTTCCCTTCCCTTATGTTCATCTGTCTTGTATCTTAAATTCCACATATGGGTGAAGTTATATATTTGTCTTTCTCTGACTAATTTTGCTCAGCATAATACTCTCTAGTTCCACCCACGTTGTTGCAAATGGCAAGATTCCATTCTTTTTGATTGCCGAGTAATTCTCCATTGTGTATAATATATACACACACACATATATGTTTCAGATTAAAGTGGCAGGGGAAGCAAAAACATAAGAGGTCAACGGCAGTAATAATTTAAGAGAAATGCAAGTAGTGTGGTCTGGCTGGGGCATACAGAATGGAGTGAAGCATGTGTCTCGAGTTAGGCAGGGTACGAATCATAGGGAGAGGGCGCTTTATGCCATTAGAAACTCCATTCAAGTTTCATTCTTCTTTATCCATTCATCCGTTGATGGACATTTAGGCTCTTTCCATACTTTGCCTATTGTCGGTAGTGCTGCTGTAAACATTGGAGTGCATGTGCCCCTTCGAAACAGCACACCTGTATCCTTTGGATAAATGCCTAGTAGTGCAATTGCTGGGTCATAGGGTAGTTCTATTTGTAATTTTTTGAGGGACCTCCATACGTTTTCCAGAGTGGTTGCACCAGTCTGCATTCTCACCAGCAGTGCAAAATGGTTCCTCTGTCTCTGCATCCTCGCCAACAGCTGTCATTGCCCGAGTTGTTAATTTTAGCCACTCTGACTGGTGTGAGGTGGTATCTCGTTGTGGTTTTGATTTGTATTTCTCTGACGATGAGTGATGTTGAGCATCTTTTCATGTGTCTGTCGGCCCCCTGGATGTCTTCTTTGGAAAAGTGTTCAGAGATAGGCATTGTCTTTTGATCCGGCTCCTTGCTGCAGCTCAGCACTGTGATAATGTGTTTTGAAGATGGCAGTCTAAACCTGTGAATGAATAAATAAAAAGGTAAATTGTATAGGCAGTGTGTAATTGTTGCAACTCTTAGAAGAAGGGAGTAGGCTTGACAGAGTAATATTGTAGTGGTGCGAGAGGTGGTTTAAGATTGGTTATATAAGGTAGGCAAGAAGAGAGAGACAAGTGATGGTAGTTTAACTATGTAGAGTATACAGCATTGATATAGAGGGGAATCTACCTTTTTGGCAATGGAAGAAAGCAGAAGGGGAAAGACTAAATATTTAAGAGAAGGAGTCTAAGGGGAGCTGACATTAGTTTACTAGGTGACTGGGGGACTAATAATACAAAGTTGTACAAATATACAAAGAATAGTCATTGGCAGATGCAGTTGCCATATTTAGTCACAAATAGTGCTATGACTATCAGGAGCACGTATCAGACAGGAAAGGGAACAACAAAAACAATGATATAAGTGAGAATGAGAAGGTAGATTAACACTTACATTGATCTTCAGGAGAGGCAACGTGGTTGGTTATTAGCAGAAGCGATAAGACAGTAAGGATGGTCATAGGGAGAGTTGATCATAAGGAAAAATGGTCAGTATAAAATTATTTTAGGGGTGCCTGGCTGTCTCAGTTGGTTAAGCTTCTGACTCTTGATTTAAGCTCATGATCTCCCGGTTCGTAAGTTCGGGTTTGTGAGTTCGAGCCCCGTGTGTCTGCATTGACAGTGCAGAGCCCGCTTGGGATTCTCTCTCTTTCCCTTTCTCTCTACCCCTGCCCCGCTCACGTGTACACATGCATGCTCTCTCTCTCCCTCAAAACAAATAAATAAACTTAAAATTTATTTTAGAAAATAAAATACATTTTTAATAGCTTTTAAAAATAATTTTTCAATATATATGTATTTGTACTCTGAAACTTTTAATAAATGCTTTTCAATATATATGTATTTGTACTCTGAAACTTTTAATAAATGCTTTTGGATGTACTCCAACTGTGGTAATTATGACCTAAAATAATGTAGTTAGCAATGACATTACAGGAAAGATACGTAAAGCCAACAGAGGACGCTGGCATTAGAGTGGCAGCGTGGTGTCGTGGCTTCAGCACAAGTTCTGACGTGAGAAGTTTGAATCCCAGCTTTGTCACTTACTAGCTCTGTGACCTGGTACAAGATGCTTAACCTCTGCTTCCATCTCTCCATTTGTAAATAGAAATAACAATAGTGCTTATCTCACTAGGCGACTGTGAGGATAAAACGAGTCAATATTTGTGAAGCACTTATTTTGTGTTTTTTTATTCAATGAGATCATCAGATTTGTGTGCTGGGTTAGTGTATCCCTTATGGTGGACCTAGACCTCTACTTCTTCCTCTTCCTCAGTCCGGTGTTAAGAGCCTTACTTCTCAGTATCTCCTAAATCAGCCCACTTCTCTCCATTTCTCTGACTATGACTGTAGTTCATACTACTCTCGTATGTGCTTCTTGCCCCAAATATTTCAACATCTTCCTAATTGTTCTCCCAGCTTCTGGACTTGTCCCCTTCCAACAGCGTGCACTTCGCAGCATAGTTGAAGGCTCGGTAAATAGTAGCTAATAATATTGTGCCTCTCATTTATAAATCATATGATAGGTTTTTTGCTTATTTTTTATTCCTGTTGAAAGATAATAAAGATACGATGGCAATAATATTTCACATATGTATTATAGTGAAGTTTTTCCTGTGTCTGTTATAGCTAAAATTTAACTTATTTTATCTGTTCAGAGGGATTAACTATTAGCCAATTCATTAGCTATGGCTTCATTTTCTTTTTTATTTGTGCAATGTGCATTATTTTGTTTAAGTGTTATGCTTCTCAGTTTCAGGCAAATGTTAATATATGTTAATATGTTAATGTGAGGCTTTAGTTCAGACATATCAGTTGTAATCTAGTCATTTTCAAATACTTTTATTCCAAATATGCCAGGCTTGTTTGTGTTTTTGTGCTTTTTGCATTTTTCATTTTGTTGCATAAAATAGTCTCCCTTACTGGTCTTGCTTGACATTCTCTTCTTTATTCTTTAAAGATCTGCTTACATCTCAGAAACTTTGTCTTAATCCTTTTTCTTGAAGTCCTGTTATCTCCTCAATCATTGGTGTTTCTATAGTGTTTTGTAGTCTCTCTGTTATGCAGTGATTTTTCTTCTCTTACTACATTTAGTTCTTTGGGAGGAACTGTCTTACTTAATTTACATCTTAGATGTCTTATTACATCTCAGAAATCTAGTGTAGTTCCTGATACATATATAATGAGTGGTCCATAAATGATTTTTGTTGGTCTAAATTATTAGCAATAGAAGTCCTGGACTGTGTACAATAGCTTTTATATGATCTTTAGTTTTAACATTTGTAACAGGTGAAACAGTCAAGAACACAGTAATGTAAAGGATGCAGTCCTGTCCCTTCTATGCAATATCCTATGTTTCATAGTTTAGAATATCAGATATAGAACTACATGCCAGGCACTGGATGGACAGGTTTTCATATTATTTTATTTCAGAAAACCCTATAAAGTAAATATTAATTCCCTGTTTTGCAGACACAGGCTTAACTTAAGAAAATTGTTATTTAAAAATGTTCTGGAATCTGTGTGGTTCAGTTGGTTAAGCGTCTGACTTCGGCTCAGGTCATGATCTTGTGGTTTGTGAGTTCGAGCCCTGCATCAGGCTCTGTGCTGACAGCTCAGAGCCTGAAGCCTGCTTCAGATTCTGTGTTTCCCTTTCTGTCTTCCCCTCCCCCACTCACACTCTATCTGTCAAAAAATAAACGTTAAAAATTTTTTTTAATGTTATTTAAATGTTATTGTATTTATTTTTAAAAAGTTTTAAGTTTATTTATTTATTTTGAGACACAGAGCAAGCATGGGAGGGGCAGAGAGGGAGACAGAGAATCCCAAGCAGACTCTGCACTGTCAGTGCAAAGCCTGATGTGGGGATGGAACTCACAAACCATGAGATCATGACCTGAGCCAAAACCAAGAGTCGGATGCTGAACGGACTGAGCCACCCAGGTACCCCTTTAAATGTTATTTTAAGAAAAGGTGGAATTTTAAGATAGGTCTGCCTGATTGCAAAGTCCTTGCTCTTAGTCACGACTATTATTGCTACTTATCTTTCAGAGAGCAATGATCCCTCAAAATACATGATTTTACTTTGTAATGTATACAGAATTTTTTTAATTTATATAAGTTCTTATAACATATCAGATCATTATCATTACATTATCACCTTGCCAGTTATCATTTCTTTATGTTTTAGTAAAGAGAAATGCAACAATTTTTAACTTCAGAATATCTAAGTACGTTCCCCTTGGCCAAATCATGCATCTCATCGTTTTCTTTTCCACATTTATAGTGGGAATCTATGACCCAAAATTGCCAATTGTCATCAATAACATGTTACCTTTAATGGTTTTTCTAATTAATTTTTTTCCTTGTAGTTAATAAAGCTTGGAAAGCTTCTAAGTTAATGGGACATAAATAACTTTTGGAAGCAATATGCATAATTCATATAGAATTTTGTCTACTTTTGATAGTATATGATGAAATTAAAGATAAACAGTGATGCTCTGTTTTATTGTCTTTGTACTTAAAAGCTATTTGCCTTAAGATTTTTCAATTTCTCTCTTTGAGTTAATTGAGTGTTAAATTGGGATTTTATTTGTGGAAAGAACATCCCCATTTTTCTGATGTTTGTTTTTTTTATTGCTTTTACACAAATTATTGTGTTTATGTATCTTTATAAATTCTAGTATATGGCGTGCTCTTGCTTGAAATATGTGGAAAAAATTTTCCTTTTAAAATGTTTATATTTCACAAAATGCAATTTAGACTTTCTCAGAATTTTTATTTCACTAACAAACTCTTAAAAACTCTTGCTTGTTTTAAGAATGGAATTAATTATTATTTTTTTTTGTTTTGTCTTTTCTGTCTTTTCTAACTTGCTTTCGTGGATATTCACACCAGGAGGACAAAGTGGTTAGAGTCTTTTTTCTGTCTAATATTATTTTTTTCTTGTTGCTATTATTGCTAGTTTTAATTTTATAGCTGTATTTAATTTGTATGCTTCTAAGTGTTTTGTTACAGCCATTGTGCATGATAATTGCTATACATTAATATATTTTAAGCATGCTATCTGATTTTACTGAAAAACATATTTCATTATATTATAGATGAAACTTTGATTATTTGATTCTTAAAAAAGCTTGCCTCTTTAGCATTTTGTACCTTTTTAAAGGCGATAGCCCAGCATTTTTCATTGTGATAAGAATTCCTTTAATCTTCTTATGTTTCTCTAAACTCATTGTATTGGTCAGAGTTTTTAACAGAAGCTTCTGAGTTAGTATAAAGATTTAATCTTTGTAATAATGAGTCTCAATAGCATCAAACATGGATTTTCTGAAGTACATGTTTATACTTGATTTGAGTATTTAATATATTTTTATTTTTCTTAACAATATGTTTTAGAGATTGGTAAAATGTCTATGTTGTATGCTCATGTTGATTATTGGATATAATTGTAATTAAAAAATTCTCAGATATATAGAATTTGACCACAGGTAAGATTTGAATAATCTGCTAATGTCTGCAGAAGTCTGATTTGGGTTTGGATTTGGATCTGCTCTGGAGATGTTGACTTCCTGCAAAGCACAGATAAAAACTTTCCTTTCTGATTCCTTTGATGAGTCAGACTAAAACTTGAGGTCTTTTCAAGTTTTCCAAATTTAAATTAGCATGAAACCTAAAGAGAAATCCTTTGGCTGATCTCTTCTTTTATGTGGTTGGAGAATTTTTATTCTTTTTAGTTTTCAGTTACTTGGTTGGGATAACGTAGGTGTTGGCAGATATTGATGTGGGTTCAGAATGAATTCTCTAAAAAAATTTTTTTTAATGTTTATTTTTGACAGCAAGAGAGACACACACAGAGACTGAGTGGGGGAGGGGCAGAGAGAGAGGGAGACACAGAATCTGAAACAGGCTCCAGGCTCTGAGCTGTCAGCACAGAGCCCGACGCGGGGCTCGAACTCATGGACTGCGAGATCATGACCTGAGCCGAAGTCGGCCGCTCAACCGACTGAGCCACCCAGGCGCCCCCAGAATGAATTCTTTGAGGAGAAAAGACACTGTGACTCTGTCACCATCCTTTTTTAATTTTTTTTTTAAATATCTATAGGAATTCTACTAAACTTTTGAGGCAGTTTTGAGGACTTAGAGTCAATCACTGTAGACATGTCCCAGACTGGGCACCATATTCGATCCAGGGCAAGCTCCCTAGAGAACCTGCCAGTTTTCTACAAGCTAAGTTTATCAGCTGACCCTCAAGGAGTACAGTTCAGGCAATTCAATACCTTTAGAATCTCTAGTGCTACTTTTGTGTTCAGAGTTAACACAAGATACATGATGGTTTGATGATTGTAGTTTTCATAGTGAATTCTGACACCTATCCCAGAAACGAGACATTTGGTGATAACTTAGCTATGGAAATGACAAGATTTCATAATATAATAGATAGACTAACAGTATGTGAATTTTATGTGCATTAGAACATTTCAAATAAAATTCAACAGGGTTTTTTATGGTACTCTTTATGCAGCCCTATTTAATAGAACTTCCACTGATGATGAAAATGTTTTATATCTTCAGCATCCAATGCAGTAGACTCTAGTCACATGTAGCTATTGGACATGCAAAATGTGGCTAGTGCAACTGAGGCATTTAAATTTAAATTTTATTTAATTTTAATTAAATTTAAACAGCTATTTATGGCTAGTGGCTAAACAAACTCCAAGCTTGGGGGTGCCTGGGTGGCTTAGTCAGTTAAGTGTCTGACTCTTGATTTCAGCTCAGGTCATGGTCTCATGGTTGTGGGATTGAGCCCTGCTTAAGATTCTTTCTCCCTCTGACCCTCCCCTGCTCATGCTTGCATTCTTTCTCTCTCTCTAAAAAAGAAAGAAAGAAAGAAAGAAAGAAAGAAAGAAAGAAAGAAAGAAAAAGAAAAGAAGGAAGGAAGGAAGAGAGCAAGAAAGAAAGAGTAAGAAAGGAGAAAGAAAGAAAGAAAGAGGAAGGAAGAAAGAAGGAGAAAGAGAAAGAAAGAAAGAAAGAAAGAAAGAAAGAAAGAAAGAAAGAAAGAAAGAAAGACCAAACTTGGATAGTAAACATTAGGTGACTATTCAGCCTCTAAATCAATGCCCTGTACTATAGGAGCAGTATGATGTATATACTAGCAGTAGAGAGAAAAACTGTACAGAATGCAGGAAGGCTACACTTGCCAATGCCAATCTCTTATATAGCCAAGGAAAATAATTGACAAGGGACATCATCCTAAAGCGCAGAACCAGGGAATATGAATGACAATAGTCAAGGGCGAATAGCTGAATCAGGGGCTGCCCAATAGGATAGCCAAAGAAATTAAGGTATGTTTATGTAGGGATTGCTGTGTGCTGTGGACAGTTGACCACTGTATGTTTCTTGTTCTTCCCATTTTTGAATGAGAATTTATGTTGCCATCACTCTGTTTTTTCTTCATCATTGTGTATTGAGTGTGTTGGGAACAGACAAGTTGTCTTTCAGTGTGTAGGTCAGTGGTTCACAATAATGCACACTAGACCATGATGGAGAGATTTTTCTCTACCTCACAGATCCCACACTCAGAGCTAGATTTTGTAACTAGATGAGACTTTGGGATTATCTCCCTTGGGGAAGGAGTGAATGTGTTATGTGTTTTATACATACATACATACATATGTATGTATATACATACACACACAGACATGCACACACACACACATATATAAAGACTTTTGATTAATTGAAAGAGCACAGTGTTCTAGAACCTGTTCAATGGCTATCTTAACAGACATTTTCAACTTCTTTCTCTCTTTCAATCCCCAATGGAACGACTTGAAAAATATAAAATTTTTTAGTCCTTGCAACTGGGAATGATTGTGGCAGTTCTAGCAAACGAAATGTAAGAAAATTTATGAGGGCTTCTAGAAAGTCATGATAAAAAAAATAAATAAAGTGTAGTTGGCACTACCTTTTAATGCAAAAGTGTTATCTTGAGTTTTACCAGCCCTTGGTGAAGGTGAGCCAAGAGTATCGGAATCATTAGGCATGCCATCGTTGAGCTGTTGGTTTAATCGTATCAGACACCTTTCTTCAATGTGAGAAAAATATCCGCCCTCAATGAGTTCCTGTCACTAGTAGTCAGATTTTCTGTTGCTTATAGACAAAAACATTCCTAGTGGAAACATTAGTGGAGATGTAATGTGCAGCAGGGAAACCCTACAAACATCCCGAGTTTTCTTCAGAAATATCAGACTAGAATAAAGAAATACATGTTGATCATTGCCCAGATACTCATCTATCTGCCTTTGCCCCTGTGTTTGAAGAGTTAGGATCACTTAACACCTCAGGTTGCAAACAGTAAATTAATATGAATGTGTTGGTCTGAGAGATTGAATATTTGCTTAAGTATGAATTTATCCTATTTCACATAGACTCAAAGAAAAAGGATTGATTGTATATATTTTTAATGTACTTTGGATGTTTCTTTGAGTTTTGTGCGAAACAAATAAGGAAACTGAATTTCTATGGTAAATTATTTGCCCATAGGCTAGAGCATATCTCTGTTTATCTTGCAATGAATACTGACCTATTCATGTCTAGTGAAAGCATAATGAAATTATAGCTTTGGGAACAAAGTGATGCTCATTTCACTGTCTAGAGATAATATTATCTGTTTGTATAAAGACCACTGTAATGAGGATCTTAAATTATTCCTCTACCTCTTTTTATAATAGTGATCGGGTCTCTTAGGATACTAGTATCTCTTGAGACCCTGGAAAATAAAATTTTCACTCATTAGTGATGGACTGTTGACCTTTACTGTAAAAAGTAATGTTACTAATGGTTATTGTTATTGGAATGAAGGATGCGGACAGATGATACGTGACTTGTATTTCTCCCATTTCAGGAACAGGAAGATTATCTGTTGGGTTGCAGCTGTAGCTATGATATTCAGGGCAAAGTGCTTTGTTTTCATTGAAATGTGATGCTTTTTCTGATGGAAGCACATTATTCAGGCTTCCATACCCTATACGTTTATCTAACTGCTCATTGTAATTCTCATTTGGAGTTGCAATTCAGCAAAAAGGTATTTTTCAAGTTACTGTATATTTGAATGTTCCATTTCATCTGGGCAATAGCTGTGCCAAGTTGCATTCCAGCAAATACTGTCTTAACAGTGATAAATTAATTTGTTTGCGTTTGCATTTCTACTCAAAAATACAAAAGCATGTATACAATATTAATAAAATTGTTCTAGAAATGGGATATAAGAGCTCTCCTAGGGCCAACTTTTATAATAAAATCACAACTTTCAATACTACTCGTACCATCCTACCTCTTATCACAAGCCTGACAGAGACCAGAATTTGTACATTTTCAGCAAGAATACTATACAAACATCCAGAGTTTTTTGTTAGTGATATAGAAGTATTTTGAACTATATTGTTTAGCAACATACCATTCAACAAAAATGTGGAAAAAAATGCATTTAGAAGACAGGAGGAGGGCGGGGAGATTGGGGAAGTAGGTGATAGAGGATTAAGAGGTTCAGACTTCCACTTACGAAGTAAATAAGTCACAGAGATGAAAAGTACAGCATAGGGAATATAATCAGTAATATCATAATAACATTGGGTGGTGATGGATGGTAACTATGCTGGTTGTGGTGGGCACTGAGTAATTTATAGAATTGTTAAATCAATGTGTTGTACACCCGAAACTAATATAACACTGTATGCTAATTGTACTTCAGTAAAAAACAAACAAAACAGGAGGTTTTGAGTAAATCAAAAGACAGATAGGGATTGCTGAATATTTGCCTGGATATTTTATATATATTCTAAATTTAGAGAAAAATTTATAATTTTAAAAATCGTGCATCTGAGCAGTTGCATAGTTTTTGTAAATGGGCAAGTGAACTTTGAAAATCTGCTTTAGGTCTCTTTTGAAAAGGGATTAAAACTCACACCGTGGAAATTCTGTGACATGACACATGTGTGAAATAAAATATACTAGAGGGAAGTGATAAAGAATATATATGACAAGTGAAAATACTAATAACTAAATGTTGAAGTTTTTAGAGGTTGATGTTACTAATAAGAACTGATTTAAAGTGACTCTTAGCTTGACTACGATAGAGATCAGAGGAAGTTGGAGAGACCACGATGTATATTTATATAAAGTTGCAGCGTAGCTAACTTCTTGAGAGCAGGGACAGATCATACATTGTGATTATGTATTTTACTACTTCTTCACCTTTTAGGCAACTTTTACTTTCATCAAATTATTCCACTCAGGTATTCCATTCCATTGAATCTACGATTGAAACGAGACCTGTTTGTTTATCCTCTATGAGATTCCCATAACTATGAAATGCCATAGATGAATGTTTATGAGCTCCTGAAATAGGAGACAGTGTCATTGGCTACATGCAGTGAAGGATTTGAGAGTTGAGAGTTAAAACTGAGAAATTTAGTGGTTGAATAAAGAGGATAAAAAAGAATAGTATATGATGACAACTAGATTTTTGCATTGAATGAAGATATTTGTGCGGAAGCCAACATATGGAAGATAGAGGACATATTTGGGGCAGGAAAGGAAGGCACTGATTGTAGTTATGGGGATACAGAGTTTGAAGAGCTTTTAGGAAACCAAGAAAGAGGTGTTTATTAATAATAACAACAGCTAACTGTATTAAACAATCATTCTGTATGAAGAGCACTGTAATAAACTTTACAACGTGTATTATTTCATTCCTCATGATAACTTCTATTTAACAGTGAGTGGTGGGAGGCCTCATAGGGGCTGAGGTGGGATGCAACATGAAATGATTAAGAACAAAAACTCTATTTTCAGAATGCCCTGGTTTAAAGTCAGGCTCTATCACTTTACTACTTATTATTATTTGGGCTAGTTACTTCACTACTATAAGCCTCACTTTCCTCATCTCTAAAATGGAGGTTACATTCTTTTTTTATTGTTGTTGTAATATTCTTTTTTATGGCTGAGTAATGGTAAATTAAATATATATACCACATGTTTATCCATTCATCAGTTGATGGACACTTGGGTTGTTTCCACAATTCGGCTATTGTAGATGATGCTGCTATAAACATCGGGTGCATGATCCCTTTGAATTAGTATTTTTGTATTCTTTGGGTGAATACCCAGTAGTGTGGTTGCTGGATCATAGGGTAGTTCTATTTTTAACTTTTTAAGGAATCTCCCTACTGGTCCCCACAGTGGCTACACCAGCTTGCATTCCCACCAACAGTGCAAGAGGGTTCCTCTTTCTCCACATCCTTGCCAACACCTGTTGTTTCTTGTGTTGTTGATTTTAGCCATTCCGACAGGTGTGAGATGATATCTCATTGTAGTTTTGATTTGCATTTCCTGGATGGCAAATGATGTTGAGCATTTCATTTTCATGTATCTGTCAGCCGTCTGTGTGCCTTCTTTGGAAAAATGTCTTCTGTTCATTTTTTAATTGGATTATTTGTTTTTTAGGTGTTGAGTTTGATAAGTTCCTTATAGATTTTGGATACTAACCCTTTACTGGATATGTCATTTGCAAATATCTTCTTCCATTCTGTAGGTTGCCTTTTAGTTTTTTTAATTGGTTGCTTCTCTGTGTAGAAGTTTTTTATTTTGGGGCGCCTGGGTGGCTCAGTCGGTTAAGCGTCCGACTTCAGCCAGGTCACGATCTCGCGGTCCGGGAGTTCGAGCCCCGCGTCGGGCTCTGGGCTGATGGCTCAGAGCCTGGAGCCTGCTTCCGATTCTGTGTCTCCCTCTCTCTCTGCCCCTCCCCCGTTCATGCTCTGTCTCTCTCTGTCTCAAAAATAAATAAACGTTAAAAAAAAAAAAAGAAGTTTTTTATTTTGATGAAGTCCCAACAGGTTATTTTTGCTTTTGTTTCCCTTTCATCAGGAAACAAATTTAGAAAGATGTTGCTATGGCTGATGTCAAAGGGGATAGTGCCTGTGTTCTCTAGGATTTTTATGGTTTCAGGTCTCACATTTAGGTCCTTCATCCATTTTGAATTTATTTTTGTGTATGGGGCAAGAAAGTGGTCCAGTTTCATTCTTTTGCATGTTGCTGTCCAGTTTTCCCATCACCATTTGTTGAAGAGACTGTTTTTTGTCCATTGCATATTCTTTCTGGTGCTGTTAAAGATTAATTGACCATATAGTTGTGGCTTCATTTCTGGTTTTTCTATTCTGTTTCATTGATCTATGTGTTTATTTTTGTGCTAGCACCATACTGTTTTTTTTTTTTTTTTCTTTTTTCAACGTTTATTTATTTTTGGGACGGAGAGAGACAGAGCATGAACGGGGGAGGGGCAGAGAGAGAGGGAGACACAGAATCGGAAACAGGCTCCAGGCTCTGAGCCATCAGCCCAGAGCCCGACACGGGGCTCGAACTCACGGACCGCGAGATCGTGACCTGGCTGAAGTCGGACGCTTAACCAACTGCGCCACCCAGGCGCCCCGCACCATACTGTTTTGATCACTACAGCTTTGTAATATAACTTGAAGTCTGGAATTGTGATGCCTCCAGCTTTGCTTTTTTTTTTTTTTTTTTTTTTTCTTTTCAAGGTTGTTTGGTTTTTCGGGGCAATGACATGCATGGAGCTAGAGAGTATTATGCAAAGTGACATAAGTAGTCAGAGAAAGACAGATACTATATGATTTCACTCATATGTGGAATCTAAGAAACCAAACAAGCAAAAGGAAAAAAGAGAGAGGCAAACCAAGAAACAGACACTTAACTGTAGAGAACAAACTGATGGTTGGCAGAGGGGAGGTAGGTGGGGAAATTGGTTAAAGAGATGATGGGGATTAAGGAGTGCACTTGTGATGAGCACTGGGTGATGTATGTATGTATCACTGTAGTGTGCACTGAAACTAATATAACACTGTATGCTAACTGGAATTTAGGTGTAAAACTTACAAAAAGAAAAAAAGAAAAAAAGAAAAAAAATGGAGATAATAAATAAGTGTACAAGAACAGTGCCTAACCTATAGGGTTGTTTTATTTGATTATTGATTCCTTCCCCAGGACTCTGAGTATCCTCTTTCCTAAGTGCCAAAAACGAAAGCAAAAGCCACCATCCTGCTTTAAAAATAAACAAAATAATTTATCATATTTTAACATAAAAGATAAAAGAGAACAATATATGGTATTGGTTTGGTGATTGTCCTGCGATAGTCATTGGGTCCAGTGATGATCTAACTGTCCTAGATGTATTCTTCCCCTGTTGAGTCTGCTTCGTCTCTCCAAGGCCTTGGTTTAATTTATCTCACTAGGACAAAACCAGGAGAAGACTTTTTATGGGCCAGTTCTTTCTCGTACGGAGCTGCTTGTGAGTCGTCACCTCTGGGAGAATATGCTCATTTCTTATATTCATGATCCCTCCATTTTCTTCTTCTTTACAGCAGTCTCTGCTCTCAATGTCCCTCCCACGCAAAAGGCCCTTTCAGTTTCGTTAACTGTTCCTCTGGTCCCATCTTGTCCTCTGATTCCTGTGTCTCTCCATAGTATAGTTCTTTGTCACTGCTGTGCTGCAGTATATGCAAATGTTTAACTTGTTTTAAAGAACATTATTATGTATTTGGATCAGTAACATAGGAACATGGTACAGAATTCAAAAGATACAAAAGCATATATAGCAAAACTAAGTTTCTTTCCCATCCCTGGCCCTCGGTCTCCCAGCTTCCCAGTCCCCCAAATCTCTTCCCTACAGGCAGCCAGTTAGCATTTTCTTTTATATATTCTGAGATCTATTATATAGACATACAGTTTTTACATAAATATTCTGCACCTTAATTTTATCTCTTACTTCTATATCTTGGAGATGTTTCCATATTGATACATATAGAATTATCACATTTATCTTAACGAATTCATTATCACTTTGTATGGATATGCTACAGTCTATTTAATCAGATTATATGTAAGCTTTTACTATTATAAACCTATTTTTTTAACATATGTCACATTTGTAATGTGCATTGCATTGCATATGTGCAAATATTACCGTAGGATAAATTCCTTGAGATGGAATTGCAGAACATTTCAAATTTTGATCAGTATGCCAAATTGCCTGCTCTGAATGTTGCATTAATTTATATTTCTACTGACAGTAGGCGAGGGTGCTGGTTCTCACATCCTTGATAATACAAGGTATCCATCTTTTTTATCTTTACCAAGCTCATTGTTAGTTTATTTTGCATTTTTCTTACTGTGAGTGATATTGACATCTTTTTATATTTAGAAGCCATTTATGTTTCCTTTTCATTGTACTGTCTGTTCATGCTTTCATCGAAGACGAAAGCTCTGTATTGTGTTTAGGTTCTGAAATCATCAAAAGTACTTTTATTAATGTGTATTCATATTGAAGCAAGATGCTTTGTTAGACACTAGAAGTTTCAGTATGTTTTAAAGTATAGAGCTAGGTAGCAAAAAGGCTAGAAAAGGAAAAAACAAACTTGAAAGGTCCTCTCCTTTTTACGAAATTTTATGATAATTTTGTTGGATTTTCCACATGACCATTCAGAAACAGCTTATGTACAGCAAGTTCACTGCGAAGTGATGCATGTCTTAAATGATAAACAAGGGCAATTTACATGCTATCACTGTTGGCCATGCTATGTTTTCAGACTTAACACATTTATTTTCAAATTGTTGTTTCAAATGTTTCTAAAACTTAGAGCTCATGCAGATATAGTGATGGGATTTATATTTTTAAAGATAAAGACAGGTTCTGCAGTACATCTGAAAGAGCTGTTTACCTCTTTGATACTGTGTCAGAAAACATAGGGAGGATGAAACCCATGATGGAAGTAGGGGATAGGAAATCCCATTTGAATCGACACATTTGGTTAATTTTATGTTTGAGAGGCCGGGTACAGGCGGGGGAGGGTCAGAGAGAGAGGGAGACAGAGATTTTGAAGCAGGCTCTGTGCTGTCAGCACAAAGCCCGATGTGGGGCTCGGATTCACAAACGGTGAAATCATGACCTGAGCCGAAGTTGGACGCTCAACTGAGCCACCCAGGTGCCCCAACACATTTGGTTTTAAGCTAATGAGTTCAAATGATAAATCTTTGTAACTTATGCGGTGTTACTAAAAGTCCAAATGACCACTTTCTAGATTCCCTTTAATCAAAATTCTGTTCCTTTAGTAAAGGGAGACTTTAGTTCTGATTTCATATTTTTTATCATGTAAGGGCTTACATTTTTCTTATTCTGTACTATTCTTTGCTCATTTGTATTAGTTCTTTTTTTTTTTTTTATATGAGTACTCTATATGCTAAAGAATGTGATTCCTTATAGTGTATGCTATAAATACCCCAGGTGTTTTTCTTTTTGTTTACTTATATGTAAAAATGTTTAATTGCCTTATTGTCAAATCTGTCAGTCTTTTTAGCATTGGATTTTATATGTTGCATAGTAAAACCTTTGCTCCAAGATTCCAAAAACAAATTCTCCCATACTCTGCAATGGCCTTTTTTTTTTTTTTTTTTTTTCTTTTTTGGGCAAGAGAAGGGGGGGTATCCATTTTTTTTTTTTTTTTTAATATTTAGCACTAGCTTATTCAGAAGTTATTTTGGTGCTGGTTATATGGTTTGGATCCAACTTTATTTCATATTGTTATCCATTTGTCACAGTGCTATTTATTGAATAATCCATTTTTTATACAGGAATTTGCACAGCCACATTTTCCACATATGCAATTCCCATATGCATTATGGTTCATTTCTGGTGTCTGCACATTGATTTTTTATTCTTGAGCCAGTACCAAGTACTACATAGTTTAGTGGCTGTACCTTTTAAATATAGTTACTAGTACATTGTACCAGTGGTCAGAGGCATATTGGGGGGTGTCCGTAGGGGTGGGGAAAGGAACATGTTGTCTGTAGAGAACAGTAAAAACAAAACAAAACAAAACACACAACTAACTAAAAGTTGGCCTAATTATTATTATCTCCATAGGCAGGCAATTCTAAACCATTTGCTAATAAAATACTCCTCCCCTCTGGGGCAGATTACATCAAATCTTCTCCCCCCCCCCCCCCCCCCCCCCCCCCGTGCAGCTAGTTTCCTTCCATTGCTCTAATTTCCTTTTCACAAATTTCCTGGTCACCTTCCTTTTTTCACAAAAACTCTGAAGTGTAACTTTCAATAAAATACACAGGACTTAAGTCTAGTTTTACGGTTTTGAAAAATATGTGTTTCCCACGGAACAACTGTCACCCTCATCTCTACTGTCCCCATCATCCTAGGAAGTTCACTTGTGACCTTTCTGTGTTACTTCTTCACCTCCCTTTTCCAAAAGGCAATCACCTGTCTGACTTCTCTTAGTTTTGCCTGTTCTTGAACTTCATACAAGTAGAATCATATGGTGTTCCAGTCTTCCTTCTCTGAACTCAAAGCCTGTGAAATTAATCCATATTGTTGCCATGATGTCAGTAGTTTGTTCCTTTTATTCCTACTACTTTGTTGTGTGAACGTACCACGCTTTGTTTATCCATCGTCCTGTTGCAGGACGTCTGGAAAGTTTCCATTTTGGGGGGGGGGCTACAAAAAATAAAGATGCTGTAAATATTGTTCCAGGTCTTTTGTGGGCGTATGCTTTTATCTGTCTTTGATAAATACTGAAGAGCAGAGTTGCTGGGACAAAAAGTGAGGCATACTACGAACGGTTTTCCAGAGTTCATCACGTGCAATTTTACACCTCTATCAGCAATATATGAAAATTCTGGTTACTCCACAACCTGACCAGCATTTGGTGTGAGTGTGAAGTCGTTTGGTTTTTATTTTTATTTCCCTAACATCTAATGATGTTAAGCGTCATTAGTGTTTATTGGCCGTTCATATTACTTCTCTTGTGAAATGTCTGCTTGAATCTTTTGCCCACTTTAAAATTGCATCTTTATCTTTTTATTATTGATTTGTAGGCATTCTGTCTATATTCGAGATATAAGAATCAGGTATACATATGTATTTTCTCACTCTTTGGCTCACCTTTTCATTTCTTACTGGTGTGTTTTGGGGAACAAAAAAATTTAATTTTGGTGAACTCCAATTTATGAGCTTTTTCTTTCATGGCTAGTGCTTTGCGTATTCTAGGGTATCCTTGCCTGCCCCGAGGTTGCAAGGCATTCTCTTGGTTATACTTGCTTGCTTAGTTTTCCTTCTCTATGATAGAATCAATTTGTTTAGTCCTAAGTAAATCATATAGATATTTTTTACTTAGTCATTTAATTGTGGATCAGTTTGCAAGAATTGTCATCTTTATGATATGAAGTCATCATATTCAAAATTAGAATATGGTTTTTGATTTATTAATTTTCCTTTATATCTCTTAGTAGTATTTATATTAATTTTGCATGCTTCTCAGTAAGTTTATTTTAAAATTATAAATGAATATTTTATTTTTCACTTATTTTTACATAGGAATATATGGTTTTGCCACCTTTCTGAATTATATTACTTCTCAGAGTTTTCCATTGTTTCTCTTGAGTTTCAACAGGATGAAATCATATGACCTGAAAATAATAGTATAATCTATTCTCTCCTTTTTGATTTCTCTTGTTTAATTGCATTAGTCAGAACCCTCAGAACAACGTGAAATAAAAATTTATTCACTTATATAATTAGTCTACATAACTTGTCCTTTTGTTGTATTTTAAAATTTACTCTATAATTGTATGATTACTTTCAAGTTCTTCCTGCCCCCACCACTCCTGTGCAAACATGTTTTCCATTTCTGTTGCAGATTTAACTCAGTTTTGTTCAGAGGTTTCTTGACATACCAACTTCATACTTCATGGTCTTTATATATGATATAAATATAAAATATAATATATGTATATATATAATTTTGGATTTGATTTGCTAGTATTTTGTTGAGGATTTCTGCATCTACGTTCATGAAGGATAATGGTCTATACTTTTTTGTTCTTTGTTCTTTTCTGGTTTCGATTTTAAGGTTATACTGACCTCATAAAATGAATTTTATTCCTTTTCCATTTTTTCTGAAAGTTTGTTTTATTTCTTCTTTAAAGATATGATGGGATTCACCTTTGAGGCCAGGAGACTCTGGAGTCCTCTGTGGGAATTTCTAAAATTATGTGCTCAATTTTTAAAAGATGTATAGAACCATTCAGATGATTTCTTATTGTGTATTTTATTTCAGTAAGTTTTGTTTTTGAGGGAGTTTGTTTTATCTGAGTTTTTGAATTTGTTGCCATAAAGCTGTTCATCATATCCACTTAATGTTGGTATGATCTGTAGAGGTGACCCCTCTTTCATGCTGGATATTGAGAATTTGTGTTTTCTCTTTCTGTGTCTATACAATCAGTCTTGGTGTAGGGGTGAATCAGTTTTTGCATTTTGTCTTTTTGTTTTGCTTTGTTTACATTTTGTTCAGTTTTTTTTCTTCTTATATTCATTCTTCCCTTCTTCTATTTACTTTGGGTTTATTTTATTTTATTTTTTGCTTTGCTAATATCTTTTTTTTTTTAATTTTTAATGTTTATTTTATCTTTGAGAGAGAGGGAGCCGGGGAGAGACAGAGCACGAGCAGGGGAGGGGCAGAAAGAGAGGGAGACACAGAATCCGAAGCAGGCTTAGGCTCTGATCTGTTAGCACAGAGCCCGGCGTTGGGGCTTGAACTCACGAATCATGAGATCATGACCTGAGCTGAAGTCGGATGCTTAACCATCTAAACCACCCAGGCGCCTCTCCTTTGCTAGTGTCTTAAAGTAGGAGCATACCTTATTAATTTTATACTGTTCTTCTTTTCTAACACAAGCCTTTAAAACTGTAAATTTCTCATTAAGAACTGCTTTAGCTGCATCACATAAATTTTGATAGGTGTGCTTATATTTTATCATCAGGTTAAACCATTTAAAAATCTTCTCTTGGGGCGCCTGGGTGGCTCAGTCGGTTAAGCGGCCAACTTCGGCTCAGGTCATGATCTCGTGGTCCGTGGGTTCGAGCCCCGCATGGGGCTCTGTGCTGACAGCTCAGAGCCTGGAGCCTGTTTCAGATTCCGTGTCTCCCTCTCTCTGACCCTCCCCTGTTCATGCTCTGTCTCTCCCTGTCTCAAAAATAAATAAAACGTTAAAAAAAGATTAAAAAAATTAAAAAAAATAAAAATCTTCTCTTGTTTGAAAACATGTTGCTTTACTTACAAGTATTTGGATTTTTTTTTTTTTTTAAGATACCTATTCATTTCCAACCTAATGCCATTGCAGTTAGAGAACGTATTGTGTTCTCGAGATGTTATTCCTTTGGAATTTGTTGGGATGCATGTGATCTTTCTTGGTGAATGATCCATGCACACTAGAGAGTGATGTTCAATATATTGTGTCATACATATCTGTTAGATCAGATTGGTTAATGGCATGGTTCAAAACTTGTAAATTCTAACTGGTGTTTTGTGAAATAAGTTACTGAGGGAGAGTTGTTAAAAGTATCTTAACTGTGGATTTATTTACTTTTCTCTTTAATGCTTTCCATTTTGCATCATCTTTATTTGAAAGCTGTATTATTGGGTCACTCACATTCAAGATTGTGAATGTGAATATTATGTTTGGATTGACATTTTATTATCACACAGTGCTTCTCTTTTTATGTGATAGCACTCAATTTTGATGTCTACTTTTTCTGATATTCAGAAGCACAGCCTTCTGCTAGTGTTTTCATGGTAAATCTTTTGCCACACTTTTACTTTGAACCTGTCTTTGTCTTTATTGAAAGTTTTTTTTTTTAGTTCAAAAAAGTTTTTTTAATGTTTATTTATTTTTCAGAGAGAGAGAAAGATAGAGAGAGAGAGAGACAATCTGAAGCGGGCTCCAGGCTCTGAGCTGTCAGCACAAAGCCTGATGTGGGGCTCGAACCCAAGAGCTGTGAGATCATGACCTATGGTCCATGAGATCATGACCTGAGCCACAGTTGGATGCTTAACTTACTGGCCACCCAGGTGTCCCTGCCTTTATTGAAAGTTTTAAAGAGAAAAGCAGACAAATCCACAATCAGAGTTATGAGACTTTAACACCCCTCCCTAATTAACTGATAAAATAAGTACCCAAGTACTCCAAAGTTCTTACGTTTATTTATTTATTTATTTAAAAAAATTTTTTTTTAACGTTTATTTATTCTTGAGACAGAGAGAGACAGAGCATGAACTGGTGGAGGGGCAGAGAGAGAGGGAGACACAGAATCTGAAACAGGCTCCAGGCTCTGAGCCATCAGCCCAGAGCCTGATGCGGGGCTCGAACTCACGGACCGCGAGATCGTGACCCGGGCTGAAGTCGGACGCTCAACCGACTGAGCCACCCAGGCACCCCCAAAGTTCTTACGTTTAAAATGAATTTCTTATGAATAACATCTAGTTGGGTCTTGCTTTTTGTATCCTGTCTGGCAATCGCTGCTTTTACTGAGTCTATTAACATTTGATGTAATTATTGATATGTTTAAGTCTACTATCTCTGGTATTTTTTTTTTTTTTTCTATTTGTCCTCTCCAGTCTTTGTTCTTGTTTCATCTTTCTTGACTCCTTTGGGGAGAATTAAGTGATTTTTTTTCATAGTTTGTTTCATTTCCTTTATTCACTTTTTAGTTGTGTCTGTTTCTGGTGTTTTTTTATAGAAAGCTCAAAAGATTATGGTATACATCTTTAACCTATCACAATCTACTTTGAAAATATTCATGTACTTCATGAATAACGTAAGTTTACTTACCTCCTGCTTTTTGTGCTCTACATACTTTATGTATATATGCCAAAACACCCACATTACATTGTTACAAAAAATAGCTATAAGTAGACAACAGTTTTTAAAAGTAGATTTGTATATGTCTGTGTATGTATATATAAATAAGTTTAAACAACACTCTTTTACTAACATTTATTCTTTTGCTGTTCTTTATTCCTTCTTGTAGAAGCATACCTTTTTCCTTCAGCCCAAATCTTGTAACACTTCCTGTAGCACCAGTGTGCTGGGGATGAACAATGTCAGCTTTTGTGTGTCTGAAAGTGGCCTCATTTCATCCATATTTTTGAAGCATATGTTTGCGGGATTTAGAATTTGGGCTAAATGGGTTTGTGGGTTCCTGGATCATGCTGTAAATTACATACCTGTGTGAAGTGCAGGATGGTGTTTTGAATTCTCAGGGGAAACTTCTTTGCTAGTCTAGAGCAGAAGTACTTCCTGTGCTTCCTCTGTTGGTAGATGAAACTTTTCTGGTTTACCCTTCTATTGAAGGCATAGATTCTCAGTACCCTGTATCGTGCATCATTGTGGATTTAACACCTCAGCCTGTGTAGACCCTAGGCTCTATCTATCTATCTATCTATCTATCTATCTATCTATCTATCTTTGTGCTGTTCCTGAATAGGCGTTAAAATCTTAAACTACACAGTGCCAATCTTTGAACATTACCACTCTGATTTGTAACTCCTTTTTCCTTTTTGACCCCTCAGCTTTTTCTTCCTTGTGTCCTCAGCTTTGCATTTAAACTAATTTGTTATTTTTTATACTTTATTATCTAGGTAGAATAATTTTCAGGCTATTTTGATGTGGCATCATACGGGTTTTAATATGAATTTTGACTTGAGTTCCTTGAGATAACATGTGATGATTAGAATATTTTAGAATTTTAGTATCTATTGTAGTCAGGACGGAATTCTACAAAACAGTGAATAATATGGTTTTTTTTTTTTACATCAAAGACTTGTTACTCATAAAGTTATGTTGTGAAAAAGAGAGCAGTCCAACAGCAAATAGCTTGTTCCATTTTGTCACTAGGATGAGTAGACCTGACCAGTTTACTAGCTTGAAATTATGATTGTTGTGAGTGTAGTCTTTTATAAGAAATGACTTATCCAAGTTTTTTAACAACATGAGGAAACATAAAACTGTATTCTGGCATTGAAGAGAATGTAGCTTTGATTTTTTTTTTTTTTTTTTGAAGGCCTTACCAGGGACTCATTTTCACCAATTGTGAGCAGTTATACATTGGCTAGAATGGACCTGACAAACCTATTTCTCTTTGGAGTTATTTAAGATTTGGCTCAATTTTGGTTCCTAACTGATTTTAATCTGAGAATTGGCTTTGATATGGAATCAACATTTTGGTATTTTGATACCAAAATGTTGGGGGGAAGATTTAGGAGGATTCTTGAAGCATAACTTAATGGCCTCAAATCCAGTTTTGTTACTAAAAATGACTCCTCTTTTATGAAGGTTTTTTTCTTTTTTTTTTCTTTCCTTCATTGCATACTAGGGGCAGTATTTAGCTAGAACAGAATCCTATGGACCTTTCTGAGCAGGAGTGTACAATGAATTATTAGGCTCGTATTCCTCAGATCAACCCTGCATTTCACCTAAAGGTCAACTGAGTGTAAACCAAATTCTAAGGACTAGAGGTAGAACCTGGGAAATCCCAGTGGCTTTAAATCATCTGCATGCTTACTAATGTCAGTGCATCTGGGCTGCTGTAACAAAATACCACAGACTAGGTGGCTTAAGGACAGAAGAAATTTATTTCCTACACTTTGGAGTCTGGGAAGTCCAAGATCAAGGCGCTGGTAGATTGGGTATCTGGTAAGGACTCACTTTCTGTTTCATAGATGGTATCTTTTTGCTGTGTCCTCACATGGTGGAAGGGGTGAGGGATCCCTTCTATAAGGGCATTAATCCTATTCACAGGGGCTCCATCCTTATGACTTAATCACCTCCTAGGGGCTTCACTTCCCAATATCATCACCTTGGGGGTTAGGATTCAACCTGGGAATACTGGGGAGACAGATATTTAGTACATAGCAACTAATGTTTTCTAAATATATGTTCTAGTCCTGACCTGTACTCGAGAGTTATATATCCATCCTTCTACTTGACATCTCTCCTTGTATATATAATAGGTATCTCAAAATTAACATTCATCACCCCAAAGAATATCTTTGAGTACTCTGTTCCTTGAGCCAGAAACCTAGACATAATCCTTTGTTCTTCCCCTTTCCTTCTAAGCAATTTTAATTTATCACTAAATCCTGGTGGCTTCTATCTCTAAAACATATCTTTCTGTTTCTATTGCTATCAATTTACTCTAAGCCATGATTATCTCTCATTGGAACTCCTGCAATAACTTCCTAATCGGTCTCTCTGCTTCCTTTCTCCAACCCAGTCTCCATCCATCTGCTAGGGTGATGTTTTTCAGGATGAGATCAGATTATGTCGTTTCTCTGCTTAAATCTCTTAAGAGCTTTCTCACACCATTTCTTACTGGGGCATACAGGGAAGACGATATATACATTCTGGCTTCTGACTATCTCTTTAACATCATCCCACACCATTTTCCCCCTCATTGCTTTTTTTCCCCAGGCGTTTCTGTCCCTGAAGCTACTGAGCCCTTTCCTACCTATGGACATTTACATATGTTGCTTCCTCTACCTGGAATACATTTCATCAGCTTGTCATGTGCAGAGCTCATTCTCATCTTTGGTATCAGTTCACGTGTCATCACTTCAGGGAAGCCTTCTCTGACTACCCTCCGTAGGGTGTTACTCCCTTTCAACACCACTTACTCTCTATCATATTGCCCTTAATTTTCTCCAAAGCACATATGTATAGTTTTCATATATATATATATTCATGTTATATATATATGAAATATATATATAACATGAATATATATATATATATATATATATTTTTCTTATTATCTATCTCCCCCACTGGACTGTGAGTCCCACAGAAAAGAGCTTGTCTGTCTTCTTTATCATTGTATCCCTAGTAAGTAGCATAGCACTTGGTGTATTGTAGTAGGTTTCGAAACTATTTGTGAATATATGAATAATGAAGTGATTGAATGAAATAGATATTTCCTGACATCACTAATTTTCCCCCTGTCCTCAACCGAAAAAGAGCAGGTGCAAAATTTAAAAAGTCGTAAAATGAGATACTTATTTTATTATTTTTAAGAAATAAAAGCATCATAAAACCAAAATTGAAATGGAATCAATCACTTTGATTTAAATTTCAATATTATTTAAAATTACATTGTGTCAGGCATATCACTTGAGCTTAGCCATGTGATATTAATTTATTAATATCTTTCTCTATTAATACAAGTTTTCCAGTATTTGGTCCTGACGTTTGGTATTAAGAGAGCTTAGAAAATAAAAGTGAACAATTCAATTAGTTCAGCTGATTGTGACAATCATCTCTTGATCAGTACTTCCCACTCAGTGTGCATTCTGAGTGATTTTTTTCTTTTAATCTGTGTCTCAGGGACCAGTTTTCTCTGGGAACAAAATATAATATCTTCCTTTTTAAATATTTATTTGTTTGCCTATTTATTATTAAATTTTAGCTCCAGTATAAGAAAGGTATAGTGTTATATTAGTTTTGGGTGTACAATACAGTGATTCAACACTTATATACATTCCTCAGTGTTCATCATGAGAAATGTACTCTTAATCCCCTTCACCCATTTCACCCATTCCCCCATCCACTTCCCATCAGCTTGTGCTCTGTCTTTAAGATTCCTGTTCTGTTTGTCTCTTTTTTCCTTTGTTTTGCTCCTTAGATTGTATATATGAGTGCAATCATCTGGTATTTGTCTTTCTCTGACTTATTTCACTTAACGTCGTACCCTCTAAATCCATCTATATTGTTGCAAATAGCAAGATTTCATTATTTTTTATGGCTGAGTAATATTCCAATGTGTGCATATACTACTGGATAACTTCTGTATCCATTCATCTATCCATGGACACTTGGGTTGCTTCCATGTTTTGGCTATCGTAAATAATGCTGCTATAAACATAGGGGTGCATATCTTTTTGAGTCTGTTTTTGTATTTTCTATTCTTCAAATAGTTCCAGTAATGGAACTATTGGATCATATGGTAATTCTGTTTTTAATTTTTTGAGGAATCGCCATAGCTGTGTTTTTCACAACAGCTGCACCAGTTCATGTTCCCATCAACAGTACCTGAGGATTACTTCTCCACCTCCTTGCCAACATCTGTTGTTTCTGGTGTTGTTGATTTTAGCCATTCTGACAGGTGTGAGGTGATATCTTATTGTGGTTTTGTTTTGCATTTCCCTGATGATGAGTGATGTTGAGCATATTTTCATGTGTCTGTTGGCCATCTGTATGTCTTTGGAGAAATATATGTTCATGTCTTCTGCCCTTTTTTAAATTGGATTGTGTGTGTGTGTGTGTGTGTGTGTGTGTGTGTTGAGTTGTGTAAGTGCTTTATATATTTTGGATACTAACCCTTTTTTGGATATGACATTTGTGAATATGTTCTCCAATTCGGTAGGTTGTCTTTTAGTTTTGTTGATTGTTTCCTAATATAGTACCTTCCTTAAATCTAATAGAGTACTTACTGGCTCAAAGTCTATTTCTTTATAACCCAGACTGGGTCTTTAAGTGCCATAATAATGTATCTTGTGGTTTGTTCCACTTTTGAGGGTCATTTTTATTCTATTGGATGGTGGAACTAGATTAAAATGGGCATGGTGAGAAAGGTATGCTTTGGTCTGGAGCCCTCCTAGTAGATACAGGTAAAAATAACCTGTAATGGGAATTCAGATTCAGTGCTTCATTATAACAAACTCTGGATCCACACTATCTGAGAGCCCACCAGAGTATAATCAGCCTGGGTGCTGACCAAATTGGATCCCTAAGAATAGCTCTGCATTAGCTCTAGCCATCCACAGAGTAACTAACACGGGCTTTCAGTGAATGGGTAGTGGTTTTTCAGGGACTTGTGTCTGCTAGGCAGGATATGCATTGGTAGTTAGCCTAACTTTTTGTCCAGAATTTCTTCTTAGGTATTTATCGTAAGAGAATTTGCTGAGTTGTTTGTGTGCCTTTTAAAAATACCAGGACATCATACTTTTTGGAATTGAGGGTACACTTATTTAGTTGTAGATGACACCAAATGAGGCTAGTGCTAACCTAATACATAGTATTAGAATTTATTGTGATGTTGAAAAAGCAGGGAAATGGCCAATTAAAGGTATGATCACGTTCACTAGAAATACACTGAAAATAATGCATACTAGAGCCAGACAGAGTCTTTGAAAATTCAAGAACCATAGACTTGGTTAAATATATTTAGTCTGGGGAGAAGACAGAGTAAAGAAGAAGCTAATTATTCCTATTGAAATTTAGTTATCAGGGCATATAATCATTGGGATTTTTGTCTGTTCTGTTCCTCTTAACATTTTTTTTTCAATTCTGGTAAAATACACAAACATAAAATTTACCTTTGTAACAATTCTTAAGTTCAGTGGTATTAGATGCATTCACATTACTATGCAACCATCACCATTATCTATCTTTGTAGTTCTTTCTATCTTATAAAATTGAAGCTCTGTACCCATTTACCATTAACTACTCTGTTTCTCTCCCTTCCCCAGCTCCTGGCAACCACCTTTCTACTTTCCATCTCTATGATTTTGACTATTCTTTTTTTAAATTTTTTTAAATGTTTATTTATTTTTGAGACAGAGAGAGACAGAGCATGAACGGGGAAGGGTCAGAGAGAGAGGGAGACACAGAATCTGAAGCAGGCTCCAAGCTCTGAGCTGTCAGCGCGGAGCCCAACGCGGGGCTCGAACTCACAGACCGTGAGACCATGACCTGAGCCGAAGTCAGAAGCTCAACCGACTGAGCCACCCAGGCACCCCTGATTTTGACTATTCTTAAGTAACCCACATAAGTGGCATTATACAGCATTTGTCTTTCCGTGTCCGGCTTATTTCATTCAGCCTCATGTCCTCCAGGTTCATTCATGTTGTAGCAAATGTCGGTATTTCCTTACTTTCTAAGGCCAAATGATATTCCTTGGTATTTATGCACCACATTTTGCTTATCTGTTCTTTGATGGATGCCTGTGTTGCTTCCATGTTTTAGCTCGTATGAGTGCCGCTGCTAGGGACGTGAATGTACAAGGACCTCCTCAAGGCCCTGCTTTCAGTTCTTTGGGTATATACCTAGAAGAGGAGTTGCTGGATCATATGATAATTCTATTTTTAATTTTTTGAGGAACTGATGCTCTACTTTCCACAGGGACTGTACTGTTTTACGTTCCTCTCAACAGTGCACATGTGTTCCGGTTTCTTTACATCCTCACCAGTGCTTGCTATTTTCAGATTTTTTTTTTTTTTTGATCGTGGCCACCCTAATGGGTGTGAGGTGGTATCTCATAGTAGTTTTGATTTGCATTTCCCTAGTGATCAGTGTGGTTGTGATACTGTGATTTGTAATACATTTAGCCTTTGCTTCTCACTTGCTTCTGTGTATTCTCCAATTCCCTTTGCGATTTTTTTTCTCTGATCCATTCGTTGTTTAAGGGAGTATTGTTTAATTTCCACAAACTTGTGAATTTTCCAGCTTGTCTTCATTATTGAGTTTTAACTTCGTCTCGTGGTGGTCGGAGTGCTTACTTTGCATAACGTCTACCTTTTGAAAACTTACGGAGACTTAATTTGTGCCCTAAAATGTGGTCTGTCCTCGAAAATACTCCATGTGCGGTCGAGAAGACTATGTCTGATGTTGTTGCTGGGTGGTGCACTGCGTAGATATCTGTTCGCTCTACGGGGTTTGCTGTGTTGTTCAAGCCCTTGATGTCCATACCCATCCTCTGTCTCTTTGTTCCATGTGTCGTCGAGAGTGTGGTATCTTGAAGTCTCTAATCATTAGTGTAGGGCTGCCTACGTCTCTTTTCACCTTCTGTCAAGTTTTGCTTCATGTGTTTTGCTGGTCTGTTATGAGATATGTTATCATCTGTAACTGTCATCTCTTCTTGCTACATGGAAGCTTTGATTAATACATAGCGTCCTTCTTTGTCCCTTGTAACTTTTTTGATTTAAAGTCTATTTTGTGTGATACTAGTGTTGCCATCCTGGCTCTCTTTTGGCTACTATTTGCATGGAATATCTTTTTCCATCCTCTCTCCATCTATTTGTGACGTTGGATCCAAAACGAGTCTCTTATAGACAGCATATAGTTGGATCGTGTAATTTTATCCATTCTTCAAATATCTGTCTTTGATTGGAGAGTGTAATCCGTTTACATTAAAAGCGATTGTTGATTAAGAAGGACTTCTGTCGCTTTGGTATTTATTTTCTATATGCCTTGTACCTTCTTTATCCTTCATTTCCTACATTACTGTCTTTTGTACTTAATTGATATTTTGGGAGTGAAATATTTATTTTTTCATATCCTTTCCTGTAAATTTTATAACTACTTTCTTTGTGGTTACCATGGGGATTACATTCAATGTTCTAAAGTTATAAGACTGTAGTTTTGAATTTTTATCAGCTTATGTTCAATAACATACCAAACCTCTGCTCATTATAGCCCATCCTTACCCCTTTCAGTCGTTGATGTCACAAATTATCTGTTTATATATTGTGTGCCCAAATATATGAACTAATAATTCTTTTAAATGCAGTAGTCTCTTAAATTATGTAGAAAACATTTGGAATTATAAACTGAAGTTACGATAATGCTAGCTTTTAGACTAATAATTAACAAAACACTAAAATACTAGTGCTTTAAATCATGTAGAAAATAAAAAGTGGAGTTATAAATTATTGTTACAATACTGGCTTTTATACTTGCTCATGTAGTTACCTTTATTAACATCTTTATTTCATCATTTGACTTTGAGTTACTGTCTAGTGCTCATTTTACCCTGCAGGATTCCCTCTGGCATGTCTTGCAGGGGGTAACAAATTCCCCCTTCTTTTGAATGCTGGACATTGGATTCTTGTTTGATAGTTTCCTTTAGCACGTTGAATATATCTGTCCCCTGCCTTCTGGTTTCCAGAGGTTCTGATGAGAAATCTACTAGTAATCCTATTGAGGATCCTTTGTATGTAACAAGCCACTTATCTGCTGCTCCTCTCAAGATTCTTTCTTTATCTATGGCTTTAGAAAGGTTGATTATACCACAAGAGACTCTTATTGCTAGAGAACAAACTGAGGGTTGCTGGAGGGAGGTGAGTGGGAGATGGGCTAGATGGGTGATGAATATTAAGAAGGGTACTTGTGATGAGCACTGAATGTTGTATGTAATGGTGAATAACTGAATTCTACAACTTTTTTTTTTAAGTTTATTTATTTATTTTTGAGAGAGACAGAGACAGTGTGACTGGGGGAGGGGCAGAGAGAGAGAGGGAGATAGAGAATCCCAAGCAGGCTCCACACTGTCAGCACAGAACCTGAAGTGAGGCTTAAACTCACGAACCGTGAGATCATGACCTGAGTCAAAACCGAGAGTCAGATGCTTAACCGACTGAGCCAACCAGGTGCCTGCACTGAATTCTACTTCTGAAACCAATATTGCTCTGTATGTTAACTAAAATATAAATAATAAATTTTAAAAAAGGAAAAAAAAGTTGTGTTATAATGTGCCTTGGTGTGGGTCTCTTTGAGTTTATCTTACTTGAAGTTTGTTGATTTTCTTGGATGTTTATATTCATGTCTTTCATCAAATTCGGGATGTTTTTAGCCATTATTTCTTCAATATATTCTCCTTGTTCATTTCTCCCTCCTTCTTCTGGGACATCCAGAATACATGTGTTGGTCCTCTTGATGGTGTCCCAAAGGTCCCTTATGTTTTGTTTACTTTTCTTCGTTCTTTTTGCTTTCTGTTCTTCAGGCTCGATATTTCCAGCGTCTTAGAATCACATTTGCTGATTTGTTCCTCTGCCTACCCAAATCTTCCTTTGACTCCTGCTAATGAATTTTTCATATCAGCTATCTGGACTTTTTCAGCTCCAGAATTTCTTCTTGGTTCCTATGTGGATCTTTTTTTTTTTTTTTTCTTTACTGATATTTCCATTTTGTTCACACATCATTTTCTTGACTTTCTTCACTTTCACCTTTAGTTCCTTGAACATCTTTAAGATTGTTGTTTTGAAGCTTTTGTCTATTAAATCTGCCACCAGGTCTTTTTAGGGACTGTTTCTGTTTTTTTTTCCTTTGAATGGACCATATTTCCTGTTTCTCTTTTTGTCTCGGGATTGTGTTATTGTTGTTTGAAATTGGACATTTGAATTTAATAATGTGGTATCTCTGGAAATCACAGTTCCCTTTTCCTTGGGGTTTGTTACTTTTTGTTACTGTTTTTATTTTTTAGTTGTTACTGCCTATCTCGGTGCCAAAGTTCAGCCTGAGGTATAAACTTAAAATCTTCTCAGGTCTTTTCTGAGCTTACACCTTTCTCTGGGTACAGTATACTGTATAGTTACTGTCTAATTTTTCCTGAATATGCAGTTGCTTTGGATGTTATAGTCCTAATACCTGGCTCCTAAGAGGGGAGAAAGAGAAAAATGAAGGGAGAAGAAGGAGAAAAAGGGCACCAGCTCTTTAAATCCCTTGGAAGTAACTTCACCCAGAGTGGAAGGTGTTTGCAGCAATATGGGTAGGCATGACAATAATGGCTGCCCTGCTTTTTCTCTGTTCCTTTCTGACCAGACACAGTGAGCTGTGATCAGAGCACAGGTGTGCAATATTTGGAGAACAGGATCCTTTTTTTTAAGTTTTTATTTTAATTCCAGTTAGTTAACATACAGTGTGACATTAGTTTCAGGTGTATGACATCGTGATTCAACAATTCCATACATCACCCAGTGCTTATCACAAGTGCATTCCTTAATCTCCATACTTATTTAACCCATGTCCCCACCCTCCTCCCCTCTGGTAACCATCTGTTTGTTGGCTGTAGTTAAGAGTCTGTTTCTTGGTTTGTCTCTCTCTCTTTTTCCCCCTTTGTTCACTTGTTTTGTTTCTTAAATTCTACATATGAGTGAAATTGTATGGTATTTGTCTTTCTCTGATGGAGTTATTTCACTTTAGCATTATACTCTCTAGTTCCATCCTTGTCAGCATAAATGGCAAGATTTCATTCTTTTTTATGGCTGAATAATATTCCATTATATATCCATTCATCTATCGATGGACACATGGGCTGCTTTCATAATTTGGCTATTGTAAATAATGGTGCCATAAACATAGGGGTGACTGTATCTCCTTGAATTAGTGTTTTTGTATTTTTGGGGTAAATACCCAGTAATGTGACTGCTGGATTGTGGGGTAATTCTATTTTTAACTTTTTGAGGCACCTCCATACTATTTCCCAGAGTGGCTGCACCAGTTTGCCTTCCCACCAACATGCTTGCGTGTTCCTTTTTCTCGGCATTCTCACCAACACCTGTTGTTTCTTGTGTTGTTGATTTTAGCCATTCTGACAGGTGTGAGGTGATATTGCATGGTAGTTTTGATTCGCATTTCCCTTTTTGCCCACCCTGGCCTCTGCAAGCTGTGTGAAGCTGACGTAGGAACACATGTGTGACGCTGGCCAAAGGGGAAGAGGTGGAGGGTTAGTAGCTGCCACTGTGCTAAAGGCTGAAATTGAAAGTAACTGCAGTTTGCCACCCAACCTTTCTCCGGGAAATTGTACTTAAAAAAATTTTTTTTTAACACTTTTATTCATTTTTCAGAGAGAGAGGGAGAGAGAGAGAGAGAGAGCATGTGAATGGGGGAAAGGCAGAGAGAGAGGGAGACACATAATCTAAAGCAGGCTCCAGGCTCTGAGATGTCAGCACTGAGCCTGATGTGGGGCTCGAACCTGTGAACTGCGAGATCATGACCTGAGCTGAAATCCAATGCTTAACCGACTGAGCCACCCAGGCGCCCCTGGAAATTGTAATCTTCTTAATCAACTTTCAAGTTTCAAAGTAGTTGTGTTAGATTCTGCCAGTGCAGTTGTTGTCTAGATGGGGAGGCAGATTCTTGGTGCTTCCTGGTCTACCTTAAAATTTTTGGAACTACCTTTTTTATTAAGGATTTGATGCTTCTGTGCTCTTTCACTCACTGTTTCCTCTATCTAGAGTCAGCTTCTCTATTTTGTCCATTTATACAGATTCTTCCAAATCCAGCCTAGATATTTCTTCCTTCATGAACGCTAACAGTTTTTATCAGTAGATCTTCGTATCTTCCGTATGTATGTTTTTATTACTGTCCTTATCAGATTTTACTGTAATTTATTTGTTTAGTTGTATGTTTTGCCTGTTGGTCTCCTGAGGACAGAGATTGTATTTTATTAATTTCTTTATCATAAGTATTTAACACAATTACTAAGAGATAGGAGATACTTATGTGGTTGACATTCAGATTATTTGCAATCAGCAGACCCTGGATGCCAACCAGTCAGAATATCTAACTGGCTAAGAATAAGCAAAGGTTATTGCTCTATCCTTGCATATCCTGGCTGGATATTAGTCCTGGGTGCTGAGTCAATGCCTGCAGGCTATGAATGATTAGTGGGCAAGAACGTTTTTCCTTTTTTATCTTTTTTTATGTAGTGATTGTGTACAATTATGGCTTTCTTACATGAATTAAAGATCCTAAATACGATTCCAACTAAGACCAAAACAACCTGAATATGGGTATTCATACTTTTGAATTCTTTTCACCAGTTGATTCCTGTAGAGTTGCTTTGTGCCATAATTTTATCAGTTATGTTGTTTTCAGTATAACTGGGAATGATTAGAAACGTCTATAGATTACTCAGTCTGTAAGTAGTATCTTTTATCTACCACAGTTTATGCCACAATCTGCTGAACACGGCCTCCTGTGATTTGATGAACTCTACAAAGTACAGCATTATCTATAAAGTTTTAATAAAATTGCATTGATGGACTCATCAGCTAACATCTTTTTTGCTACTCACTTGTGAAACAGAATAAGCTTTTTTCTCCTGTAAGATTTCCTAGGTTTCACAGTGAGCAATATTAATGTGTAAAAGCTTTCCACAGCCAGTCTTAATTACTGCTTGTAAGTTGCCAATACCCTCAGTTTATTTTCATATAACGTTAATAGCTTTTCTTAGGGTTTGAATGTTTTGCAAATAGATGATGCTGCAAGAGAGATGGGTTCACACTGTGATTTGATGATAATGTCCTAAGAGCAGTCTCTTGGGGTCTCTCTTATAGCAGCGCAGGCTTTCACTGGTTGGGTATATAACTGGGAGTTATGTATCCGAAAGTATTTTCTTGTATATTCTCATACCTCCCTCCTTAACTTTTAACAGATTGCAAGGTATTAAATAGCATTAGCTTATTATTGGATAGCATGTTATGAACAAGCTTTCTAAGGTATGATCTTAGAAATTAAGATATTTTTATTAAGAACAATACCAGTTAAAAATGATAATCTCAATTGTTTCTTACCCTCCGATTATATTTTTTCAGTATTATTGCAATTAGAATTAGGTTCCTGCTTAATTTTTCAAACTTTGATCAACTAGCACTTTGTTTAGTCATGGATATATAACTGTAGCATCTGTAATGTGCTCTGAACACATAAGAAGACTCTTCACATTTAATAAGCAAGTATTGGTGTTAGTTGTTGACACAGCTCCACTTAGATCAATCATCTACAAGTATATTGTATGTATCATGTATATATAACAGGAAGTTCTTCTCAAGCTATTTACCAGTTATCTATAATGGATACTTTACAGGTGTATTGAGAAACTAAGTTAAGAAAATCGCAATTGCATGAAGAATAAGACTGCCAGGTGAATTTGTTCATCTGTAGTTTCTATTACACTGAGGTGTGATACTAGTGTCTGACTTGAAAATATTCTCTAAAAATTGGCAAGTCTAGATTATTGACATGAAGAAACCCCACATTATGTTTATTTAAAATGTATTCAACTGTCAAGATCATTAGCAATATAACTGAACTAGAATCTCATTTCTGTCTTCTCCTATAAACAATCAGCATCTAGGGGCACCTGGGTGGCTCAGTCGGTTAAGCATCGACTTCAGCTCAGGTCGTGATCTCGCGGTCTGTGAGTTCGAGCCCCGTGTCAGGCTCTGTGCTGACAGCTCAGAGCCTGGAGCCTGTTTCAGATTCTGTGTCTCCCTCTCTTCCTTGACCTTCCCCCCGTTCATGCTGTCTCTCTCTGTCTCAAAAATAAATAAACGTTAAAAAAATTAAAAAAAAAACCAAAACAATCAGCGTCTATATTTCTGGATTATTTGTCCTACAGTTGTCTGATACCTCAGATTCTTTTGTTTATTTTATCTTGAAAACATATAGTACTTTGTACTCTAAGGAAGTATTTAAGAATGCACAGTTTGATTTAGTCAGTTGGAACTTTTCCATGAAGTTTAACTTTTGTCGAGGGTTTTTGAAAAATAATCTTTACCAACCTAAGGAAATGCCCTTTTATTTCTACTTCTCTTACCAAGTTAAAGAAATATACCTGTATTCTTAATTTTCTAAGAATTACTTTAAAGCATAAAATGGTGTTGTATTTTGTCAAATGCTTTTCTTTATTTATAGAGGTAATCATATGATCTTTCTTCTTTAGTCTGTTATATTCCATTGTATAACTAAATTTTCTGATGTTGTACCATCCTTACATTCCTGGGGTTAAATGGTGGTTGATTGTGATAGGACATGTTTTCTAGCTGTTTCGGATTTTGTTATTTAAGTTTTATGTTTTGACTCCCTCCACATATAGATGAATAGAATTGGCCTATGCTTATCTTATGTCAAAATTACATTTGCCTCATGAAATGAGATATATGGCTTTTATACTTTTCTTTTTAAATTTAATTTAATGGGATAATTTATAGAGGATATGATTCAATGGCCTTTAAAGGTTTGGAAGGATTCACCTGTAAAGTCGTAGCAATTGTTACAAGTACTCCACTCAGACAGTTCCGCTCACCCCCATGACACCTGCAAGTGGTTCTTGAACATACCAATAGCTTCCTGCGTCTCTCTTCCTGAGGGCATTTTAGGGCCAACGAGAAGTAGGTTTAACCCGAAAGAGAGGAGCAGAAGTGCCAACGAGCTAATAGATAAATTCCCTACCTCCTTGCCTCTTCGTATGATGATTCTGAGGGTTCCCTCAAGCCCAAGCTTCATTTGCCTTCAGAAATAACCTACTCTTTGTTTATTGGCTTTTCTCTTTTACATATTTTACGTTCCCACACTTTTGCTGTACTTTTTGGGATTATGTCTCAAATACACTACTTTGCATTCAAATCTTTGGGTCAGGATTGTGGAGAAACCCAAAAAAGATAAAAACCATCTGGGCCTGGGATTTTTTTTTTTTTTAATAGAAGAGGTATTTTTAAGAATTTGTTAAATTGTGATATAATTCACGTAACATCAAATGCATTGTTTTAAAGTATACAACTTAGTCTATTCACAATGTTGCACAACAATCATCAATAGCAAATTCTAGAACATTTCCATCACCCTGAGAAGAATCCCTGTAGACCTTAGCAGTCAGTCCTATCTCCCTACACACTCAGAGAACATCTAATCTACTTTCTTCTCCCTGGATTTGCCTATTCTAGACATTTCATATACATGGAATTACATAATATGTAGCCTTTGTGTCTGGCTTCTTTCACTTAGCATAATGCTATAACGTTTCATTTGTATCGTAGCAAGAATTAGTACCTCATTTCTCTTTATGGCTGAATAATATTTTACTGTGTGGATATACCACATGTTCATTTGCTCACCAACTGAAGGACATTTGGGTTGTTTATACTTCTTGGCTATTATGAATAATGCTTTTAGGAACACACATTTATGAGTTGTTCTGTGAATATATGCTTTCAATTATCTTGGGTATTACCTAGTACAGGAATTGCTGGGTCATGTGAGAATTCCGTTTACGTTTTTGAAGAATTGCCAAACTCTTCCACAGTGACTGCTCCATTTTAAGTTCCTGCCATCGCTGTACAAGGGCTACATTTCCCACATCTTTGCCAACGTTTCTTATTTTCCTTAAAAAAAAAAATTATGTCCATTCCAGCAGGTATGAAGTTGACTTGGGCTCATTAGCTGCCCCACAGTCCCACCACGGCTATGCCTAGAGTCAGATGTGAGTCAGAGAGATTTGACACTGGATACCCACATCACCTGCTACACGAGCCTTAAAATGGACTTCATGTGACAAATTTAGTGTCCTTTGTTCATTAGAGACTGGGGTTTGAATTCTGACTGCATTGCTTCTCTGGTGGAAGACATTTGCCTGTGTGACTTAAACTCTTTCAGTCTTCAGTTTCTGCATCCATGAACTGAGGGCAATCCGTGCCTATTAGATGAGATAACAGATATACAAGAATGAGAGGAGTGCCTGGAACATGGGGAGAACTCAAAAGATGCTACTTATCTTTGTTATTCTCGTTGTTAGTAGCAGGAGTGGTGTTGTGATGTGACAGTGGCTGGGGCGGTGGTGTTATTAGGAGTACCAGGGTTTGGGCTACAAACCAGAGCCTCGCTTTGCAAAGTGTGGTCTGAAGACCAGCAGAAGCAGCAGCATCACCTGGGAGATTGTTCAAGATGCAGAATCCCTATCTCTCTGCCGCCGAGATCCGGAACTCAGAATCTGCATTTTAACAAGATCCCTTGGTGATTCGAATGCACGGTACAGTTTGAGAAGCCCTGGTTTAGTATACCATTTTGCTGCTCTCAACTTATCCGGCTCATTATAGCTGGCAGGTTCCACAAGTTTGTTCTTAATTTGTTTTAACAGGGTTTTTTTGAGGTGTAATTGTTATACAAAAAGTGCACACCTTTCAACAATTTTATGGCATTGAGCAAATGCATACACCATATCACCATAGTCAAGTGTGACATACATGTGGAATCTGGAAAGTTCTCTCTTTTCTTTTTAATATTTATTTATTTTTGAGAGAGAAAGAGAGAGCATGAGCAGTAGAGGGGCAGACAGAGAGGGGGACAGAAGATCTGAAGTGGGCTCTGTGCTGACAGCAGAGAGCCCAATGTGGGGCTTGAACTCACGAACCGTGAGGTTGTGACCTGAGCCTAAGTTGGACGCTTAGCTGACTGAGCCACCCGGGCGCCCCAAGAATCTGGAAAGTTCTTAAATGTTATTTTATTATTTCTTAAAGACAATTTCATGAAAGCCCATGTATTTGGATTGTAGAAATTTACTAAGCAAACAGATTTTAAAGGAATATGTAAAGTAGTATAAATATAAAATATTAATTCACTGTCATTTCTTGAACATGTCCTGGTATTTTCTAGGCACTTGGGATGCAGCAGTGAACTAAAACAGACAAACAGGGGCACCTGTGTGGCTAAGTAGATTAAGCGTCCAACTTCAGCTCAGGTCATGATCTCATAGTTAGTGAGTTTGAGGCCCTCTTCATACTCTCTGCTGTCAGCACAAAGCCCACTGCAGATCCTCTGTCTCCCTCTCTCTCTGCCCTTCCCCCACTGGTTCTCTCTCTCTCTCAAAAATAAATAGACATTTAAAAAATACAATAGAAAAACTTCTCCTTACTTCTCTGGAGATTATATTCTAATTAGGAGATGCACACAACATAAGTAGTAGAGATAAACAAGTATTAAGAAGGTGTAAATACACTGGAAAAAAAATAAAATCTAGATACTTCTGGGTGGTGTTGGCAATTTAATTTGGATGGCCTTAAAAGTGACAGTTGAAAAATGGCTTGAAAGAGACGAGGGAGTCAGTGTTGCAGATATTTAGGGGAAAAGCAGGCCAGATTGAGGTAACAGTGAATACAAAAGTCCTATGGTAGAGGCGTGCTTGACATGTTGGAAAATAACAAGGAAGTCAGCCTGGCTGGAGCAGAGCAAGTAGGTGGGAGCAGGGAGACACAGAATTAGAGAGGGAGACTGCAGAGGACCTTTTGGATCATTGTAAGGGCGTCGACACTTATCCTGAGTAAAATGGGGAGTATTAAAATGTTCTGACCCAAAATGTGACACGGCGTGTTACATTATAAAATACGTTGAAGGGTTTATTTGGCTGTTTAGTTGAGATAGATTAATGGGAAAAGTGAGACCAGGGTGGAACCTGGGAGACCAGTTATGAGATTATTACAATAATTTAGGCAGGTGATGGCGGTGTCTTAGACCGGGTTGGTTGTGGTGGAGGTGGTGGGTTGTCATCTTTGTAGATACATTTTAAAGTAGAACCAAGAAGATTTTCTGGTGGAATCTATGTGGGATATGGGAGAAAAAGATTATCCCACAATTTTTGGCCTGAGGCAAACTGGGAGAGTTGAGAGTCACCATTAAGTGCTGTGAGTAAGACTGTGGAAGGAGCAGTTTTGGGGTGAAGTTCTGGAATTCACTTTGGGCATGTTAAAATTGAGATAAGTCAAAATACAAATGCATTGAATCTTAGATATAAGGCTGTGCTTTTACTGTTGTGCTGTGATAGTGTTGTGAATATCAGTACACTAGAATTGTGAAGTCTTAGAATAGTAAATCTTCCTTGGATAGGTCAAGTTGGACTTGCCTTATATTGAACTCTGCTTCAAAGTAGGTTACACGACTCTGTGATCAGTGATGTCACTGCCTTTTAGGACTTACAGGAGCAAGAAATACAGTTTGCAAAAGGAAGTCCAGATAGTAGTCTGTGGCTTCTGCAAGTTTACTTACAGGAAACCATGGAAGATCCCAAATAGTTTTTTCCCTTAACTTGAAAGTTTTACAGAATTACTAGCAAGAATCTGAGAAACAGGTAAGTGAAGCTTTATACTTGGAACTTTTTGTTCTCTGAATTACTACCTCTTCCTTAAACATTTCTCCCTCCCAAGAGTGTTTCAGTGATTTCCATATCACCATGTTTCATTACTATTATGTTAGTATTGCGTCTAATTTTATTCTCCCAATTCCCCTCAAGTTGAATGAAGCACCATCATCTTTACCTTCTGTTAAACTTCGTATAATTATGTTCCGGCCTCATTCCTTTTATGAGATGTCCTCTTCAGAAATTGTCCTGTTCTGTTTTCCATTTTATTTCTTAAAAAAATATTTTATTTATTTACTCTGAGACAGAGAGAGAGACAGACAGAGAGAGAGAGAGAGAGAGAATGCAAGCAGGGGAGGGGCAAGAGAGAGGGAGAGAATCCCAAGCAGACTGTGCAATGTCAGCACAGAGCCTGATGCAGGGCTCAATCTCTTGAACCATGAGATCCTGACCTGAGGCGGATGCTTAACCTGCTGAGCCACCTCGGTGCCCCTCTGTTTTCCATTTAAAAATTTTTTTTTTTCAACGTTTATTTATTTTTGGGACAGAGAGAGACAGAGCATGAACGGGGGAGGGGCAGAGAGAGAGGGAGACACAGAATCGGAAACAGACGCCAGGCTCCGAGCCATCAGCCCAGAGCCTGACGCGGGGCTCGAACTCCCGGACCGCGAGATCGTGACCTGGCTGAAGTCGGACGCTTAACCGACTGCGCCACCCAGGCGCCCCTCTGTTTTCCATTTTAAATGAAACTTTCTATGTGAATATGCTTTCTATTTAAGAAAAATTAAACTTGCTTCCGCCCATTTTTAAATCATAATTTAAATTTAAATTTATTGAAATGATTTTATAATTCTGTAATTTATACATCATAACTTTCAAGTTCTTCTAAATGATGGAAAAGAAAACTGTCAGCTGGTAGGACATTTGTATTTGAATCTGAATTAGTATGCAGTGGAAAAAAATTAATAATTGTATCATGTTTTGTAATATGCTCTTTTTAAATTTTGTTAAATGGTTAAATTTTCATTTAAAAACTCACTTTTTAATTTGTTAAATTTCCTGTATTTTTAACTGAGATTTAATTTATTTTTAGGGACAAGATATAACAATGTAGTACTAATAACCAGAGGATCCAGTGGGTTCAGCCTGAGTAAAGTGCTATAGCACAGACTAGTGGGAAAACTTAGTAATTGCAGAAATTATTATTATTATTTCTTTAAGCTTGCTCAGTTGTAAGACTTGTCCTAAAAAAATGACTTAGAGAAATTTAAGCTTGAAATGCAGTTACGAATTAAAATGAGATCTGAAATTCAAATAAATATTTATTATGAAGTAACAATGACCTATTCTGATATAATCACTATACTATTAAAAGCTTCTTTTTTTTTTTAATTTTTTTTTTTTCAACGTTTATTTATTTTTGGGACAGAGAGAGACAGAGCACGAACGGGGGAGGGGCAGAGAGAGAGGGAGACACAGAATCGGAAACAGGCTCCAGGCTCCGAGCCATCAGCCCAGAGCCCGACGCGGGGCTCGAACTCCCGGACCGCGAGATCGTGACCTGGCTGAAGTCGGACGCTTAACCGACTGCGCCACCCAGGCGCCCCTATTAAAAGCTTCTTAATGATTACTTTGGAAACCACTTCTCTAGTTTTTTGATAACATTGAATTTAAAACAGGGTTTGTAAAATAAATCACATGATTTGATGAAAAGAAAAGTAAAAATAACACTTCAAAATACGTACAGCTAATTGGTTACCTTTGATATGATTGTCTGACTCCTTTACTCACACCCCTCCATAAAAAACCCTGAAAATAAGCTATCCTGTATTAAAAAAATTATGAAAATTCAGTAATTGATTCTCATTTATCTCATATATTTATGTTAAATGCATATTTACTTTCGTGATTATAAATATCAGTCAATATTTTTACTAGTCCAATTAACCTTAGTTGGTTACTAGTCTGACATTCCTTCCTATGCATTCCCATCCCTCCTCCTGCTTTTTTCCCCCTGCTTTTCTATTCTGAAATATTTCAAGGGGAACCTGGGTGGCTCAGTAGGGTAAGCGTCTGACTCTTGATTTCGGTTCAGGTCATCTTCTAATGGTTTGTGAGTTCGAGCCCCCTCATCCAGCTCTGTGTGGAGGATGCGGAGCCTGCTTGGGATTCATTCTCTCTCCCTCCCTCTCTCTCTCTGCCCCTCCCCAGCTCGCTCTCTCTCTCTCTCTCTCTCTCAATAAATAACTAAACTTTAAAAAAAGAAATATTTCAAAACTGTCAAGAAGTTTAGAGAATAATACCAACCTTATACAAATCTTAGGATTTTGCCATATTTGTTTTATATTTTCTTGTTTTTAGAGCTAGAGCAATTGTCTCGAATACTTATGATTCCACCCGTGTTTTTATTTGTATGGTTTAACTTGATACACATATGCTGCTAATCTATAGGGTGTGTGATTTTGCAAGGTTTTTAATGTTATAGTATGGATCATACTGTATGTATTTTTCTGAAGCTCGTTTTATTTAGCTCTATATTCAGAGTTATCTCAACATTTAGATTCATCAAAACCCAGCTCATTCATTTTGACTGCTGAATAGAATTCTTCTGCATGAATGTGCTACACTTTATCCTTTGTCATGTTGGTTTAGGTGATCTAGGTACATACCTGTTCATGTCTTCTTGTGCATGCTTGAAAATTTCTCTGGGGTAGATATAAGATTTCTGGGTCATAAAGTATATAGGTCGCCATTTTCTGTTTCACTAGATATGGCAGAATGGCTTCCCCAACTGGTTGAAATAATTTAGATCTTGAGAGAAATGTTTCTGAGTATTGGTTCCTCTACTTTCTCTCCAGTGTTTGGTATTGTCAGACTTCTAAATGTTGCCCAACTGATGGAAGTGAAATAGTAGCTCGTTGTTGTAAGTTTGCATTTTCTGACTGATGAGGTTAAGCACCTTTTTATTTCTTTATTGTTGACTTGGGTTTCTCTGTGGAATTGCATATTCACTCCCTGACCTATTATTCTATTGTGATGTTTGTCTCTTTCTTACTGAATATGGAAACTCTCCCTATTTTCTGAATGCATACCCTTTGCTAACTGCATACCTTGCAATAAAACCTCTTCCAGATTGTGGTTTCTCTTTTTACTTTATCTTATTATTTTACTATTCAAAAGTAAACATTTCAATCCAGTAGAATTTGTCTTTTTTAATTTTAAATTTTTAGTTAACTTCCATCATCTCGTATAGATACAATAAAAAGAAGAGAAAAAAAATTCTCCTTGTGTTGAGAACTCTTAGAATCTACTCTTTCAATAACTTTACTCTATATTGTATACCAGTGTTGATTGTCGTACTAACATTGTACATTACATCCCTAGTACTTAGCTTATAACTGGAAGTTAGTACCTTTTGACCACCTTCCTCCATCCAGACTGCCCCTGATAACCACAACTCTGGTCTCTTTTCTGTGAGTTTAATCTCTTTTCTCTTAATTTAATTTATTTCTGTGTAAATTTAGAAGCTAAAACTCTCGGTGCAGAGACAAAAATCTTTATGTAACAGTTATGTTTATTTTAACAGAAAGATGTTAAAAGTTAAGATTAATATTAGGGCATAAAACACACTACTTTAATATATAGAGAGAAAAATAGAGTTTAGGTAAAGTAGAAGGAAGGAATAAAGGTTTAAGTTTAGGCAGGATTGTCGAGCTCACTGTAATTTTTAATTCTCTAATTTCTCTGAGGCTTTAAGTGTGAGTTAAACTGTGTTTTCTTTTTTTTCAGTTGGGTGTTTTGTTTGAATAAATAGTGCAGATATCTAAAATTTGAGTAATATTGACTGTATGGTGATATAATCATTGTATTTTGAACTTAACTGTCTTTCATTTTCACTATCATTTCCTATCTTTTAATTAATATTTGGCATCTCAAATTGCCAAAACCTGAGATGGACCCCTCATATTATGGGTATTGTAAAGCTGTTGAAATTGCTACTCAATTATCTGATTGTCATAGTTTTCTAACTTACTTGGTTACTTCTTGTAAGGTCGTGGAAATATGTACTCATATGATCTAACCACCTCAGTTCTATAATTCAATAGGTTGAAACCACTTTTAGGTTCATTTGATAACTCTTTTTGGAGAACACTCAAAAAGTGAATGAGTCTCTTAATACTTATGATAACTGCTCTCAGGTTTTTTTCAAAGGAACTAGCTTATAGACAGTAGACCCCTTGCCATCCCCCCCCCGCCACCCCCCCACACCCCCCACCCCCAACAATTGCACAGATTGTTCTTTTTGACTCTCTAAACTGGCTCTGTTCTCTAGTTTCTGATGTTTGTCTCAGGCCCTCCTACCTTGATGTTTGGTGCTATTTTTTTAGATTACTGACTTCAGTTAATTTTGCTGTAAAACTCAGCACTTTTAAAATGATTCACGTAACGTCAACTCTGGGTAGTATAGGCTATTGTCACATTCCCTGGGGACCACCTTGCCAGGGCTATGTTCCTTTTCTATCTCTTCCAGCCTCCCTTCCCACAACTCCTGCCCAGAACAGAGGAAATTAGCTATTTTATCAGAAACGTGAAGCTCCTAGGACTTCTCTCTTTGCGTGTGGATCTAGCCCACACTTTGTACTTAGGCAATTATTAATCTCTGAACATAGCTGACAATGTTCACATCATGGTATAATAGGTATATTATATTTGAAGTGCCTCCCACTTTGGATTCTTTTCATCAGTAAGCCAGCTTCTTTTTTCTTTTTTGCCCTTGAGGCAATGGATGGGTGAAGAGAAGTTACAAAATGGGAAGCCTGGACCTTGTTACTTCAAGCCTGAAGGCAGTTGGGGACAGTGGTAGGTATGCAGAAAAGGGACGTCAAGGAAAAGCCAGCCCCTTTTACCCGTGTGCATTGTGGGGAAGGAGACAGAAGACAGAGGTGAGGCCGCTAGATGACAGAGGTATGTTCTAATCTCTTCCTTCCAGGCTTTGCCCCAGGAGGAGGATGCCTGTGGGTTAAATGAAGGGCAATTTTACCCTTCTTAACATCTGAGGTTCTTGGAAGAGGTCACTTTTCAGGATTCTAGTACCACCTGGGGCATAGCTACTTCCGAGCGAATTCAGCAGTGCATCATGGTTAAGAAAGGGCCAGCATTAGCTTTCCAGAGCTTTCCTTAGTTCCAGTGTGGCATGGAGGACACAAAAATGGCTGCCTGTCCCTGTCATGACACTCCCCCCGTTCTGAAGACTGGGGGACAAGGGATGAGATGACATTGCAGAAGAGGCTGCAGGACAGAGAGCTTGAGCCACGGCCGGACGGAGGATTCTTTGGGGGACTGAGAGGGGTCAGCAGTGCCTTGGGAGCTGAGGTGAGATCACGTCAGTAGTGGAGCCCAATCCTGTCTAAATTGAAAAGCGCCAGACTATGAATTAGATGAGCTGCAGATTTCAGCAAGAGAAGCCCCATGGAACACCTAGACTCTTCCTTGGAAAACAGCAGGAAAAGGGGTAGAAGTATCAAAAATAGAGAATTTATCCAAAGGAGCTATTTAATGACTAAAATTACAGGGGTGGTTTCTTAAAAAAAAATTAGCTAGTATGCTGTTGAGGAAAACCAGACCAAAAGTAAAGAAATAAGCTGTGTTTCTTTGCAAGTGATTTTTCAAAGCTACAACAATTGGTAACAGAGAAGAGTTTGCAACAACTAAGATTTGGAGATGTTTCAGGTTAAAGTTTCTTCTGTCTTGCTGCTATCTGCTGAGAGACTAATGGAAGACACCATACAGTTTCTTCACTTCAGCCTGCAAGTGTGGTTGTAGCTGGAGAGGCCATGCTTGTAGTTCATGGGGAATTTGGGAAAGTCTTGCTGTTTGTCTTGGGGTATCAGATGAAGCAAAGTTGCTGATTTTTGTTTTGCAAACCAGAAACCTATTCTATAGAGACTACAGTGATCTCCTAATTGCTTGAGGAACATATTTGAAAACTCAAACCCTCTAGGATACGGGCCAGTCCTTCAGCTTTCCAAATCTGTCATGACAGTGCTGGGGCCGGGGCTTGTCAGCTAGTAGGCACAAGTTCCATTGAATTCTATCTTTTGAGACACAGAGACATCGTGGGTCTGGTGATGGGAACACTTCAGGGTAACGCAGATTGAGCCTCTCTGGATTTCCAGGTCTCTTGCGGATCTTTTCTGAATCCTTGCTGTTTTTTCAAATACAGCCTGGGCCAGGGGAGAAGAAGGCATCGAGGGATCTATGGTGCGAATGCATTCCTTTTTGTAGCAGTTGCCACAATTGTAATCGAAACACTATTTGCGCAATTATTTGTTCTGCCTATTGTCTCCCCCACGACACTTCAAATTTGTTTTGCTTATTGTCTCCCCCACAACACCGCAAAGTCTGTCTGTTGAAATGTATTTACCAGCTCTTAGCATAGTGTCTGGCATATACTAGGCATTTAGTGAATATTGTACGAATGAGTAAATAATTGATGAATTAGTGTTAATAGTTATTTGCCCGTCTATAAGTAAATTGGAATTTTATGGTCTGAATTAATTTCTATGATAAAGTACAGCTTCATCCAAGTTTATTTACTAATACTGAATGTAGTATTAATCTTTTAGTATAATATAGTAGGAATATATCTTTTAGTAGAATATAGTAGGAACATAGTAGAATATACTGAATATCGAATGTAGTATACTAATACTGAATGTAGTATTAACCTTTTAGTAGAATAGAGTAGGAACATTGTATTCAGTAGTGTGCTGATAAATGTTAACCACTGGTTTTCTGTGAGAAAAAGCCCTGGTTTGTGGCATTTTCCAATTTCTGTTGTCTAAATACACCTACCAGGGCTGATTTCAAGCTAACCCACATGACTTTGTTGAATGTGCAGTTGGGAAGAAATGTGCACAACTGGTCCTTATGACTCAGTGAAAGCTGGCTCTAGAACACCACTGAAGTGCTTTCACACGCGAGTTTAGTAATGCATTGTTTATTTATTTATTTATTTATTTATTTAATATAATTTATTGTCAAATTGGTTTCCATACAACACCCAGTGCTCATCCCAACAAGTGCCCTCCTCAATGCCCATCACCCACTTTCCCCTCTCCCCCAGCCCCCATCAACCCTCAGTTTGTTTTCAGTATCCAAGAGTCCCTTATGGTTTGCCTCCCTCCCTCTCTGTAACTTTTTTTCCCCCTCCCCCTTTCCATGGTCTTGTTTTTCACATACAGAGGCTGCGTTGGTGATACACATTCACTACAGCATGTAGCTTAAAACGATTTTCAGTTGAGGTAACGCTATCGACCGTAAAGGATAAACTCCAAAAGTTTCTGTAGCTTAATATTATTGAGGTCTGTTTCTTATCTGTGTGAAATCCACATTGCTATGGCTGGTCAGCAGAGGGCTCTCTTCCAATTGCTCATTCAGGTTCCTGGGCTCCCTTTTTTGTGGCTCCTTTATCCCCCAGGGTCTTGAATGGGGAGCATGATGGGAGCATATGAGAGTTTCTTAATGGTCAGGGGAATGGCATACATCATTATACTTGTAATCAAATGACCAGAACATAGTCATAGGGCCAGGTCCATCCATAGCTACAAGGGAGAGTGAGAAATGCAGCGTTCTAAGGGAAAAAAGAAATAAATTTAATAGCCAGAATCTTTTGTTTTTCTAGTCATGTGATAGATTAAGCTGATCAATTTATATTCTTCTCTTACTAATGCACACATTTGTAATCAGGCTGGCAGTGATTAGAAATGGAGTCTAGTAAATTCTTTTCTCTGTTCAGAGTTAGCCGGATCTTAAGAGCTTGGTCTGTAGTCTAACCAATAATCCTTCCTTTCCCTGAATTACTGTATTCTTTATTATCCCTATTTAGAGAGAAATTATAGGGATTTGCAGAGCTTTAAAATTATTATATGCACTTGATATAATTTTGTTTTTGTTTTCTTTGTGTATTTGGCTTAGCTATTGAACTTATTATTTTTACAATTTTATTTTCTTTTTTAAATTAAAAAATTATTTTAGAGAGAGAGAGAGAGCATGAATGAGGGAGAGGGGCAGAGGGAGAGAGAGAATCTTAAGCAGGCTGCATGCTCCGTGTGGAGCCAAATGCAGAGCTCAGTCCCGTGACCCTGCGATCATGATCTGAGCTGAAATCAAGAGTTGGTCACTCAACCGACTGAGCCACCCAGAAGCCCCTATTTTTATAATTTTAAAGACATATTTAATTTTTCTTAATTTTTTTTCTCCCTTTCAAACCTACTAAGGATATTTGTGAAGTGGAACGTATGATGATAAGTGGCAAATTTGGGTCATTAGAGAGCATTCCTTCTCTTAATATTGCTATATTACTTTGAAAATTTTGGCATATTTAGAAACGAAGGTAATAATGCCTTATAATTTTGAATTCGATATGTCTTTGTATTCTCAGGGCTTCAGTGTTTTTGATATTTGCGAAGATCAGCAAAACTAATAGGCCCCAACCATGACTATTTCCAAGCGTACATATTACTGAGATATTTTTTAACAGCCTTCATCATATGATACACTTGCTGATTAACCTAACTGCTTAAAGGGTTGCAGTAAGAAAACTCTGTGATTTTATTCCCGAATTAGTTTAATTTTGTTTCATAGATACATAAGTCACCTCTAATATACATTAATAGTTTCATAACCGGTTCGTTACAAGTCACATATGCATATGCGTATGTGTTTGTGAGATGGAGTCCCATATGCTCAGTGTGTAAGTTAAGTTGCTCTGTGCGTGAGGGGCTTCAAGTGAAAGTGTCAGCCTCTGTACTACTTCAAGTGAGTGGATTTGTTTACTGAACTTTTTTTTTTATTTTTTTAACGTTTTTTATTTTTTTATTTTTTGCATTTTTGGGACAGAGAGAGACAGAGCATGAACGGGGGAGGGGCAGAGAGAGAGGGAGACACAGAATCGGAAGCAGGCTCCAGGCTCTGAGCCATCAGCCCAGAGCCTGACGCGGGGCTCGAACTCACGGACCGCGAGATCGTGACCTGAGCTGAAGTCGGATGCTTAACCGACTGAGCCACCCAGGAGCCCCTGTTTACTGAACTTTTAAGATGAATAAACTATTAATCCAAGAATGAGAGGAGATAGCAAAAGAAGAGACGAAAGTGAATCGGGTATTAGGATATGAGACTACTAAGAGCTGGCAGTTTAGGAGGGGACAGGGTGTCTAGTCAGAAAAGGAGCAGCCAGTGTGGGTATCCCAGAGAGTATAGGGAGAGTGTTAGCACAGTGAGTCTTTACCAGGAATCCAACATCATCCTTCGTGCCTCGTGCTCATTTATCTCATATTAGTGTCCGCTGGGTGTTAACAGATGAGGAAAACGAGGCCCACAGTTCTTCCTAGTCTTTTTCTAATTTGGGGCTACACAGGAATGTTGCTGTCACCATTTGGATGCTGAATAGTTCACACTGAGGTAAATTGGGACGGCGGCTCATGGCCTTCCATAGTCACTGGGGAGCACAACTGTAACCCGTTCCTCGTATCAAGCTGGGAATCTCTGCCTCAACCAGTGGTTCTCTAACTTTATCAGGCATCAGAATCACCTGTAGGATTTGACCAAAAAAAAAAAAAAAAAAAAAGCACAGATTTCTGGGTCCTGTCCCAGAATTCCTGTCTGGAATGGGGCCTGGTGATCCTGATGCTGTTGTGTATCCCAGAGGATAGTCTTCGAGAATCTCTGTTCCAGAAGAAGTTAAGTAACCTACTTGTGACAAATAATGAAGCAGGTTGTTTCTGCAGATGATTGTGATTGGATAGTTGTCTGACTCACGAACTCTGTTTTATTGTCAGTTAGCAGGCACAAAGGATATTAATCCTCAATATTCTGACTTATTCCAGATGAATTCATATTGTGAAATCAGGTGGCTTCTATTATCACTATAATATGAATAATTATTTATTTAAAATAAAACGAAAGTTGAGATTCAAACTTTACTTGAACATCATTTTGTGGTTCTATTATTTAGTTTACCTTTCACTTTTAAGAGAGAGCTGCAATACTGACTTTTGTCACAAGGTGGCATCAAAAGCCTGAAGAATTTGGTTGAAATTTGATTTCTGAGAGTTAGATATATTTCATGAACATTCAAAACAAAAGAAATTTGTACTATGAGGTAGTTTTTTTTTTAATTTTGAGTGATATTTTGTTATTTTCATTTCAAAAATGCTTTCTTATTATAAAAATAAAATGGGCACACATATATGTTGACATTATTGATGACTAATCCCTTTGGAAATCAGTGAAACATATATCTTAGTGTAATAATATCAGATATCTTACTATCTTTCCCCGAGAAAGATTTCAAAAAAATTCAAGTTAGCAAGCAATTAGAAGGTCTTACTGTCCTGTGCTTGATAGTGTCTCTTTATGCAAATAGAAGATATAAACCCTGTCCCCAATGAGCTTTGAATTTAATTGGGGAAAAAAGAAATGTATATACAGTTCAAAGGGATAACAAAATAATAAAAAATGATTAAGTACAATGCATGATATGGATTATACAAGCAATATGAACAAGAATAAGGGCAATTAAAAATTGTAAATGGCATTTTACAGAAACATCCTTATATCAGTTGAAAACACCATAATGAATCTTCTTTTTACTGCAATTATCTATTACTATTATAAGTTATTTAAAATATGAAGAGGTGTTTAGTAATCTTGAGAGCTGTGTAAGATTCAGTTTTGACATAAACATCAGAAAATACTCACTTGAAATATGAACTCACCTTTTATTTCATGAATATATAATTTTATTTTTTTCTGATTAATAGAAAAAGATTTCTTAGAAGAGGGTGAAGATTTTCTGGTCACACAAATACCAGCTGTAATATTCTTAGATTTCTAGAGTCTGAAAAACCTATCTATGCAGATATCTATATCTACACTTGATCTTGAAAAAATTCAAGTGTAGGAGGGTGGTTACCTGGGGATGGAGAGAGGGAGAAAGGGATTTGCTGTTTAATAGACTGAGTTTTGCAAGATGAACAAGTTTTGAAGATATATTTCACAACTATGTGAATATACTTAGCACTACTGAACTAAGCACTTAAAAATGGTTACAGTGGTAAATTTTTCTTATAGTAAGAATAAAAACAAGTGTCCTTCTATAAATTGGGCAACTAATAGGTTTTTATTGAAGATCAACAATGTTCCTAGCTTTATGTTAGCGATTAGGAGCTACTTCAAAGAAATAAATGCCCCTTTAAGAAGCTTATAATATAGTTAATTGATGATAGATTAGCCTCATTTCCGGTAGGTAGGTGATCTACTGGAAGTCTAACATCTACCAAGCATTGTGCTAGACATTTTGTATAAATTATTTCCAACCTTCAGTTCTCAAAACAATATAGGAAAACAAGCATTATCATCCCTATTTCTCTATTGTATCATTAAGGAAGCTAAGGTTTATAGATACGAAGGTTTATTGCCTTGTTCGAGGTTGCAAAGTTTCTAATCTTGGAGTTGGTATTTAAACCCAAGTCTGTCTAGCCTCAAAATCCATTTTCCCTGTACTATACCGTGCTCCTCATTTAAATAAAAAGTAATTGAAAAGACTACAGATAAACAACTAGTAATTTGGTACTCTCGTTTCGTATTTCTGCTGTCAGTTAGCATTGTTTCATTATAATTACTCGGACAAAATTAAAAGAAAGGGTATGCGATAGAATTAATATTAGCATTTAGTCTGGATTACATTTTAACCTGAGAAAGGATAACCATGTAATTTTTTGTTGGTTTGAACTGTCTTTTTATTTGTGTTTTAACTTTTGGAAACACTAATCTTTTTCCCTGTGTATTCGTGTGCAGGTTATGTGGGTATGTAATTTGTGCCGAAAACAACAAGAAATCCTCACTAAATCAGGAGCATGGTTTTATAACAGTGGATCTAACACACCACAGCAACCTGATCAAAAGGTTCTCCGAGGACTGCGGAACGAGGAGGCGCCTCAGGAGAAGAAGGCAAAACTGCATGAGCAGGCCCAGTTCCAAGGACCCTCAGGTGACTTATCTGTACCTGCAGTGGAGAAAAGTCGATCTCATGGGCTCACAAGACAGGATTCTATTAAAAATGGGTCAGGAGTGAAGCACCAAATTGCCAGTGACATAGCTTCAGACAGGTAAACATTTTGTTTAATCTTTAGGTAAACATTATTTTTAATCTTCATTCCAAACAGAAATACAAATACATTGAAATGTTTAGGCAATGAGTTATCGAAATGTCATGTAAATGTCCATGTGTTTTATATAAATGCTGAAAGTGATGTTTAGGACTTGAGCTATTAGAGGTTTGAACGATGTTAGGTTTAATGAGGGAGCGTTAGGTTATCTGATTTTCCAGAATGAAGAAATGAAATAAAACAGACTAGATGGAAGGTTATTGGCATAGGAAAGGCAGACTGGGATAAGAGCAGTGGGAATGAAGAAGAGACAGTTTTAAGACATTTTAGAGAGGTAGGATGGAACGGACTAACCACAAGTGGGAGGTAAGAGAATGGGGAAAATTACTGATGTCTCTAGAACTTCTACGTTAGGCTGAAGGTGGAGGTAGTTTCCCAAGGAGGCAAATAGACAAAAGGGTTTCATGAGTTTTCTGTATCTGTGGGCTACTTGGGATCAATTCTGTTGGCTTCTTCATGTTCAAAATGGGAGACTTTTATAAATAGTATTTATGGTTCTATATTTCCTACCTTTGAAAGGGAGAATGAAAAAATTTCATGGGAAGATTATTTTTCTATACCGTATTCCTATTTGAATTGAAAACTAAAAAAATCTGTATAATATATCTGGTTTATACTATTTCTGTTGTCCAGAAGTGGCCCATAAATTTCTCTGTGACTACGTACAAAGTCATGCATTTGAGGAAAAACAAATCTAAAATTATACTAATAGGATATTGGGTTTTGAGCATTCATTTATCACAGGTAAGATAACTGGGAGTCACCTTATATTGTGCCTAAAGTTGCCACCGTGATGTGCTGCTGTGTCTTGTGAGAATAATAAAATGATGGCTTCACCAGTTCTTTTGAAAACTAGCAAAAGTGAAACAAGGTAATCCTATCTTTGGGGAAAACAGTGGTGGTTTCATGGCTGAAATACTCTGAACATGTCTCAGTGTAAAATCTCAGGAACCCAAGGATTTTAAGTTTAGAGGACCCTCTTAGTTTGATTGAGGTCCACCTTAGGCAGACAAAATAATTTGGAAGGCAATCCCAGACACCACGTGTAGAGGAGTGAGCAATGATCCAGTTAAGAGAAAAAACACAATACTGCACATTCAAGAGCAGATTACCTCTTTTGGCAAACGAGTCTCAATTTTAGTGGGACTTCCCGGAGGCAGGGTAGAATGGCCTCAGAGTTATCTTACCTCATGGGCAAGGAGATGAAGTATTTATAAACCCTACCTCTCCTTTGTTATCGGTCTAGGGTTGTTCTTGGAGGGTGTTAACTCTTTGGAACTCATTCTCCAAGCAGGTTCTTTTGGCCAGAGAAAGCACTTAGGGAGATATAGTAAGACTTTGCTATGCAGGGACTGGTAGATGATGAGGCAGTGTGGACTGGGACCGTGGCAGTGTCTGTCATACGAGGACTTTAGAAATCAATAAAGTCTGTAAAATGGCAACTATCATGGTCATGGTATATGAACTTGGATAAAAAGATAGATGATAACCAATGGAGATAGAATTTTTGAAGAATTTCTAACACATTTTTAATGAATAAGTCAAATGAATAGTGAGAGCATAGACACATTCTGCAAAAACTAGATAGATGCATGAGATAGTCTCCTTTGGACTTTAGAAAGATAGGTTCAGGAAGAATAAAGGGAAATACTAAAACATTGGATCACATAATAGACGATTAAGTTTTGGAATGTATCTCATCAGGAAGTTGTAGACGTTTAAAATAAATCCAATAAGTTTATGAATGATTAATTCATCTTTGTAAGGAAGATAGAAGCACATCTCTAATCTTTGTAGAAGGTGGTGATGAGAACAAAGATATCTTTCAATATTATCTCTGAACTCTTCTTTCATTGGCGAAGTATTATAAACAAAACAAAAAAAAGAGCATTTGTTTTATCATTATTAAATGCAGATTTAACAGCAATTTGTTTTGTTAAGTGTGTATGTATGAACCCGGTGAATTCTTTCCCCTAGGGCATGGGGTGGGTCATGGGTCAGCAAACTACGCCCTGAAGCCAAATCTGGCTTGCCACCTGTTCTCCCCCCCGCCCCCCCCCCCAAAATAAAGATTTCCTGGAACACAGCCATACCTTTCCATTTACTTCTTGTTTATGGCTATTTTCAGTTCCATCTCCAGGGTTGAGTAGTTACAAGAGACCATATGGCTCTCATAGCCTAAAGTGTTTACTCTCTGACCCTTTACAGAAACTGTTGGCCAACTCCTACCCTAGAGAGTAGTTAGCTCTTTTGTTCTGCTGATGTCTCCTTTCTTTGCCCATTTTCTTTTGTTACTGTTTAAATTATTTCAGTTAAGCCTGCTTTCTTGTTCTGCTCTCTCCCTGTCTGCCGCCTAGTCTCTCTCTCTCTTTCTTTCCTTCCTTTTTGTCTGGGTAACACCCCCTCCCCCCATCTCTCTGCTGCTCCTTTCTTTGTCCTTATCTATTCTCTTTCTTACCAGAGTGGATCTTTAAGCAGTTTGAGTTGGACTGTGAAATGGAGCTACTGATAAGGAATATAACTTCAGTTTAAAGTATTATTAGTGATTTGTTTCCTCAATACCATTCAGAAACTGGTGGCCACAAAAAGAGAAGATTTGGTTCAATTATTTTAAATCTCTGTGGATCTCAGAATTGTGTTTGACAGATACAAAAGTATGTTACTTATTTTTCTTTTAAGGAGTTTCAGTTTGATCTTTAACTGCATTCTGGGGTAGTTTTGACCTGTTTTATGACCTCTTCCCTCCCAGGTTTTGGCACAATGCTTTACACATAGACCCTTAGTGTTTATTGAGTGAATGAGTATCAGTTGGCCCTAGATCTTAGTTTTGAGTTAATAAGCATTTACTTAATTAGTTTATTCATAAAATGGTAAATATTTATTATCAATTTGGAGGTAAAATATTGTTAGAGGTTTTCAAATATGTTTTTTTTTTAATTTCAGAATAAGTTTTGAAATAACCATTTAAAAAATTATGTACAGGGGCGCCTGGGTGGCGCATTCGGTTAAGCGTCCGACTTCAGCCAGGTCACGATCTCGTGGTCCGTGAGTTCGAGCCCTGCGTCAGGCTCTGGGCCGATGGCTCAGAGCCTGGAGCCTGTTTCCGATTCTGTGTCTCCCTCTCTCTCTGCCCCTCCCCTGTTCATGCTCTGTCTCTCTCTGTCCCAAAAATAAATAAAAACGTTGGGAAAAAATAAATAAATAAAAAATTATGTACAGTTGGCTTACCCTTTGTCATGCCCCTCAGGAATGCCCAGTGGCTTCTCAGTCTTTAATTTACGTACTATAATGTGTTGATCTTATTAAAATATAGATTTTAATTCGGTAGGTCTGAGGTAGGGCTTGAAAATCTGTATTTCTAACAAGTGATGCCAATACTTGTAGTGAAGGCCAGTAGTGAGGCGTCTAAGAATATCTTAGGAAGGGAAACACCAGTGGCCTTTAATAGCTCAGTGACAGTTGTCTTCTGTACCATTGCCACTAAGAGGCATATATAAGTGAACATGTAAGGTTCTTGGAAGATACTGTTCTGACATATTTTTTTTAATGTTTATTTTTGAGAGAGAGAGAGAGAGAGAGAGAGAGCAAGCAAGTAGAAGAAGGGCAGAGAGGGAGACACAGAATGTGAAGCAGGCTCCAGGCTCTGAGCTGGCAGCACAGAGCCCAGCACAGGGCTTGAACTCATGAACCATGAGATCGTGACCTGAGCCGAAGTCAGACACTTAACCGACCGAGCCACCCAGGTGCCCCGAGTTCTGACATATTTATTGAGTGGGGTCAGAAGGTGGAAACCAGCTACCTGGTGGCAGATGGACTACATTCATGTGGTTGCAAGCCCCTGGCTCCTTTATTACGACCTGGTGGCTGAGCATTTACTTATTTAAATATGCTGTTTTTTAAAATACACTTCTGGGGCGCCTGGGTGGCTCAGTCGGTTGAGCGGCCGACTTCGGCTCAGGTCATGATCTCACGGTCCGTGGGTTCGAGCCCCGCGTCGGGCTCCGTGCTGACCGCTCAGAGCCTGGAGCCTGTTTCGGATTCTGTGTCTCCCTCTCTCTGACCCTCCCCCGTTCATGCTCTGTCTCTCTCTGTCTCAAAAATAAATAAACGTTGAAAAAAAAAAAGAAGTATTTAAACTACACTTATTTATTTCTTCTTTATTATACAGTTAGGAATATATATCTTACGTAGTACATATATAGATTTTTTACCTCTGAATTCATTTTCAAGATGGTCAAGGGGATGTTAACAAATATTTGTTTTACAAAGAGGCCTTGGGATGGAGGATTTACTCCTTAATACCCATCACCTATTTAACCTTAATACCCATCACCTATTTAACCCATCCCCCTGCCCACCTCTCCTCGGGTAACCATCAGTTTGTTCTCTAATAGTTAAGAGTCTGTTTCTTGGATTCTCTCTCTTTTTTTTCCCATTTGCTCATTTGTTTTGTTTCTTAAATTCCACATATGGGTGAAATCATATGATATTTGTCTTTCTGTGACTGACTTATTTTGCTTAGCATAATACTCTCTGGCTCCATCCATGTAGTTGCAAATGGCAAGATTTCATTCTTTGTCTTTTTAATTTATTTTTTTAAATTTACATCCAAGTTAGTTAGCATATAGTGCAACAATGATTTCAGGAGTAGATTCCTTAGTGCCCCTTACCCATTTAGCCCATCCTGCCCTCCCCCAACCCCTTCCAGTAACCCTCTGTTTGTTCTCCATATTTATGAGTTTCTTCTGTTTTGTCCCCCTTCCTGTTTTTATATTATTTTTGTTTCCCTTCCCTTATGTTCATCTGTTTTGTATCTTAAAGTCCTGATATGAGTGAAGTCATATGATATTTGTCTTTCTCTGACTAATTTCGTTTAGCATAATACCCTCTAGTTCCGTCCACATAGTTGCAAATGGCAAGATTGCATTCTTTTTGATTGCCGGGTAATACTCCATTGTATATATATACCACATCTTCTTTATCCATTCATCCATCGATGGACATTTGGGCTCTTTCCGTACTTTGGCTATTGTCGATAGTGCTGCTGTAAACATTGGGGTGCATGTGCCCCTTCGCAACAGTACACCTGTATCCCTTGGATAAATACCTAGTAGTGCAATTGCTGGGTCATAGGGTAGTTCTATTTTTAATTTTTTGAGAAACTTCCATACTGTTTTCCAGAGTGGCTGCACCAGTTTGCATCCCCAGCAGCAGTGCAAGAGGGATCCTCTTTCTCTGCATCCTCGCCAACATCTGTTGTTAGGCATGCCAGATTCTTAAGCATTTGTTCTGACTGGAAAATTTTAACAATGTCATATGACTCAGGTACATTTCAGTGCATTTTGTTAGATGGTGAGTATGCTACCAGCTATAAGTGACGACAAGACAGTAATAAAAATACAAGGTGATTATCTTAGATCTAAAATGTAAAGTTTTAAGGCAAATTAAGTGTAATGAAAGTTTAGGAGTTTTGTAATCATTGTAATTTCCTTATTGTCTGATGTTTATAACCTACCAGTACTTTTGTGACATTTGATTAAATAATTAATTCATTTAAAATTTTGATTCAAATTCCAATTAGTTAACATACAGTACAATATTAGTTTCAAGTGTAAAATATAGTGATTCAACACTTCCATACATCACCCAGTGCTCATCACCAGTGCACTCCTTAATCCCCATCACTTATTCACCTCATTTCCCACCCAGCTCCTCTCTCATAACCATTAGTTTGTTCTCTAAAGAGTCGGCTTCTTGGATTTTCCCCCCTCTCTTTTTTTCCCCCACTTTGCTCATTTGTTTTGTTTCTTATATTCCACATATGAATGAAATCATATTGTATTTGTCTTTCTCTGACTGATTTATTTCATTTAGCATAATACTCCCTGGCTCCATTCATGTCATTGCAAATGGCAAGATTTCATTCTTTTTTACGGCTAAGTAATATTCCATTGTATCTATCTATCTATCTATCTATCTATCTATGTTCTTTATGCATTTATCAGTTGATGGACACTTTGGATGTAAACTTCAGGGTGCATGTATCCCTTTGAGTTAGTATTTTTGTATTCTTTGGGTAAGTAGTAGTACAATTGCTAGATTGTAGGGTAGTTCTATTTTTTTTTAAATTTTTTAAATGTTTATTTTTGAGAGAGACGGAGACAGACTGCGAGTGGGTTAGGGGCAGAGAGAGAGGGAGACACAGAATCTAAAGCAGGCTCCAGGCTCTGAGCTGTCAGTGCAGAGCCTGACACGGGGCTTGAACTCATGAGCTCTGAGATCATGACCCGAGCCAAAGTCGGACGCTCAACCAACTGAGCCACCCAGGTGCCCCGGGTAGTTCTATTTTTAACATTTTGAGGAACCTCCATACTGTTCTCCACAGTGGCTGTTCTTCTTTGCATTCCCACCAGCAGTGGGAATCCTTTCTCCACATCCTCACCAATACTTGTTCCTTGTGTTAATTTTAGCTATTCTGACAAGTGTGAGGTGATATCTCATTATAGTTTTGATTTGTATTTCCCTGATGGTGAGTGATGTTGAGCATCTTTTCATGATCTGTTGGTCATGTGTATGTTTTCTTTGGAAAAATGTCTATTCATGTTTTCTGCCCATTTAAAAATTGGATTATTTGGCTCTGGGGTGTCAAGTTTTAGAAGTTCTTCATATAGTTTGGATACTAACCCTTTATTACATATGTCAATTGCGAATAGTTTCTCTCGTTCCGTAGGTTGCCTTTTAGTTTTGTTGGTTGTTTCCTTTGCTGTGCAACATTTATTTGATTATTTTAAAGTAAAAGTAGTAGTTGAAATATATGCTTAAGACTTTTGCTTCCAGTATAGATGGAGTAATAGGGCCTGAATTTACCTTTCAGCCTCAGACATCTGAAAAAATAGACAATATATTTGAAGCAGTGTTTTTTTAGAAATTGGCATTAGGCAATCAAGGAGAATAACACCTGAAAGGTGGTAAATAAACAAAGTGAGCTCCATGATTGCCCTAGCATACTGCTTTGAGAGAGTTTTCAGGCTATTGCACAGGGACAAGAGTATAGAACCCAGAGGTCTTCCTGAGTTGAGGAGACAGTTCTGAGGGCTTCAGGAAACCAAGGCAACTATAGTTTGCTAGACAGAATACCAGCCAGGAGACAGATGAGCAGCAAGATACCTTGGAGATCTGAAGAGGGTTCTTTTTGTGTATTCAGTGGAGTAATGATTGGCAACTGTGGCCAGGGAAAGAGTCATCCAAAATGATGAGAGGGAACACGGGCCTGCATTCACCCAGGACCAAGAATAATGTCTGTTCCTTGTGGCCAGACTAGCAAACCTCAAGATTCCCGAAACAGTGGGTAGGGTATTTTGGAAAGTCTTGCTTTTGCAATGGGGAATAATTAATGCTAAAACGAGCACTGCTGAGGGACAGAATAACAAATCATAAAAACAGGACCTGAAGAGATCAGACTGTTTCTAAGTAATTTTACTGCCTCCCAGGAGTTCAAGAAGATTTATAGGAATACACAAGTATTCAGTACCCAACAAGATAAAGTTCACGATGTTTGACATCCAAAGATAACTGGGCATACAAAATGGTAGGAAGACACAATCAATAATGAGAAAGTAATTAGACACAGGATGTCAACCCAGAAGTGATACAGATGGCAGAATTAGCAAGAAAAACTTTAAAGTAGTTATTAGAATTGTATCCCATACAATTTTAAAAAGTAAATTAGAGATTAATAAGATATAAAAAATAAAACCCAAATTGAATTTGTAGAGATGAGAATTATAATATCTGAAATGAAAAATATATTTGATGGGGATAATGGAAAATTAGGTACTGAGGAAGAAAGGATTCGAGAATTGAAGACAAACCAATAGAAATGATGCAAAATGAAATACAGATAAAAATGAGTAAAATAATTTGTAAGTGAAAGAATCACAACCAGTGGGACAGTATCAAGTATTTAATATACATGTAATTTGGGTCCTCGAAGGAGAGGAGAGCCTGAAGAGTCCTAAGAAAAATTTGAAAACATAGTGACCAATTCTTTGTTTCTTCAGATTTTTATCTAAGTTCCAGTTAGTTAACGTACAGTGTAATATTAGTGTCAGGTGTATAATTTAGTGATTCATCACTTACATAAAGTACCCAGTGCTCATCACAACAAGTGCCCTCCTTAATACCCATCACCCATTTAACGTACCCCCCACCCTTCTCCCCTCTGGTAACCACCAGTTAAACACACTTTAAATAAAAGGACAAACAAAATATATGAAGCAAAAACTGGTAAAACTTTTAGGAGAGATACACACACCCACAGTTATATTTGGAGATTTCAGTACCCTTGTCTTAATAACTAATAGAACAAGTAGGCAGAAAATCAGCAAAGATAGAGTAGACTTGTACATTAGTATCAAGTAACCTGACCTAATTGATGTTTATAGAACAGTCCGCCAAACAGCAGAATATTCATTCTTATTAGGGATACACAGAGCGGTAACTAAGATAGACTAGATTTTGGCCAGGAAACAAATCCAAGTAATAAAAGATATGTTCTTTGGTCACAATGGCATTAAATTAGAAATCAGTGACAGGGAGAGCTATGGAAAAATCCCCCAGGGGCGCCTGGGTGGCGCAGTCGGTTAAGCGTCCGACTTCAGCCAGGTCACGATCTCGCGGTCCGTGAGTTCGAGCCCCGCGTCAGGCTCTGGGCGGATGGCTCGGAGCCTGGAGCCTGTTTCCGATTCTCTGTCTCCCTCTCTCTCTGCCCCTCCCCCGTTCATGCTCTGTCTCTCTCTGTCCCAAAAATAAATAAAAACGTTGGAAAAATCCCCCAATATATGGAAGCTAATTAACGTACTCTTAAATAACCTAACGATCAAAGAAGATTTCAAAAAAGAGGATAGAAAACATTTTTAATTGAATTAACATGAAAACATACTGTGGAATTTGTAGGCTGCCACTAAAGCAGTACTTAGGGCAGAGTTTATAGCAATAGATACTTATATTAGAAAATAGGAAAGGTCTCAAAGCATTGATGTCAGTTTCCACCTTAGGAAACTTAGAAAAGAAAAGCAATTTAAACCCAAGTAAGCAGAATAAAGAAAACATAAACTAAAGCAGCGATCAGTGAAAGAGAAAATAGAAACAATGAAGCCAGAAGCTGATTCTTTGAGATCCATGAGTCATTAAACCTCTAGACAGACTAATCCTGGACTTTATTGGCAGAATGATCAAACAGTAGACTTGAAGATATATAATGACATTTTCTTATGTGGCCAACACTTAAGAGACTTATTTTTAAGAATATGATATGAGCTTTGAAAGATAAGCTATGTCTTTTTTTTTTTTAAGTGTTTAACATATTTTAGTTGGTTCCATAGTGTAAAAGTCAGCCTTTCTCTTTGAATTTATCTAATGTCAATATTTAGGTGACAAGGAATTTTTAATTCTATTTCAGCTGAATTAAACTTGAACCATTCTCAAGTTTCCTTATTTAAGTGACCTGTAAAAGGAATTGCACTCTCTGGCATTACACTTAGGACAGTCCCAGTTTATACCTGTTCTCTCCTGGAAGCCTGCATGAGTTGGCATTTATCCTGGGTTTTTTATGTGAAGTGTTTCATTAAGAGTTGCATTAAAATAAGTTGGGGTAAGTTTGGTAGGATTCGACTTTGTACTTAAAGCTCCTGATTTCATTCTGTGTGGGATGCCTGTGCAGTGAACAGAGTTCTCATCTGAAATACAGCCAGCCAGAATCCATCCTTCCCCTTACTTTTCAGACACAAGATAGTTAACTTATCTCCTCTAAGAGCAGGAGGCAAGGCGCTCACTGACAAAACGAAGTGTGATCTAAAGGTCACTGGTGGTGGTGGGAGGAATATTTGACATTGCTCCTGCACTTGCCCTTTGGTATAGAGGCCTGTTTTGTCATGGCTCATTCTTTAGCATTTGAGATGCAGGAAGTCACGTTTGTGGGAGACTTCAGAAATTGTAGGTTAGTTGTATGTGAAATATGTTCAGGAAAGAGAGGCTGAACAGTCTTGTCATAGAGTGCATAGAAGGTGGTCTGAATGTGTTTTCCTACAGTGGTATTGGCATTTATTGTATAGTATAAGCCTACAACTATTTGTGTATTTTATTATTTTGTGATTTTAAAAATTTTGTAATAGCTATTTCATCAGCAAGGTGCCAAAAAAAGAAAATGCATTCTTACTGAGCAACGTGTAACTTGCACAAAATTTTTGTTTTCTTTGCCTTCCACTAGAGGGCTCATAGTCACTGAAAACGTGAATTCAAAAAGGAAAATAAAATCTGGTGAAGAAGCAACATCTATTTTAGAAATTAGTTACTTTAAGAAGATCTAAAGATGACAAAATAATACAGATACAGAAGGTGTATTTTACATGTCATTCTGTCAAGCATGACTTTTCTTTTGATGTTAGTTCTTTAAAACTAATTTTAGTCATTTTCAATCACAAGAATTTTTGGGGGGTGGGGCACCCAAAAAGTAAATTATTGACTCCATTTGAAGAAGAACTTCAAAATGGATGATGGGCATTGAGGAGGGCACTTGTTGGGATGAGCACTGGGTGCTATATGTAAGCCAATTTGACAACAAATTATATTAAAAACAGAAAAGAAAAGAACTTCACTGCACCAGTAAATGCTGACATTCTAAAAAGCATTTTAAAAAACACTGAAAATTTTCTCTATAAAAGTAAAGGAGGAATTGAGCAAAGTAAATTTCCTGATGCAAGAGTCATGTGTATCTTTTTCATTAATGTATACGTAGCACTTTGCACAGTAATTGACACACAGTGGTGCTCAGTGAATACTTGTCAAAATGCTCAATGAATGGAATTATAAAATAGCTTAAGAAAAAGGGGGGTGAATCATAAGGGCATTGGAGTGTCTGACAGAACCCCCAGGAAAAGAATGAGGATAGACCTTATGAATAACTGGAGTTATGGACTCAAATACTATGAACTTGATCTCAGTATCTTGTCTCTGTTTCTTAGCTTTGTCTATTTTATTCCCATATGTCTCCAAAAAGGTTTTTAGCGCTCAACTGTTCTACATGGTGGGAAAAATGACCACGCATAGAATTTGTTTAATAATTCAGTTTGTTCAAAATGTTCAATTTGTTAAGTAATTGAATGAAAGGAGTTTGTAGTAGCCTTCATATTGAAAATCAGTACATTATTGGCGTATGTATTTTAAATAATGCTTGGGAATTCATACAATACGTTAGCTTAAAGCTAGCTTATAGGAGATTCAGTAGTCAAGAAACGAAACTTTGCTATGAAAATATGGTTAAGGTCCAGGATAACACATAGTTGAATTGAGATTTATGCTAATTGGGGTGGAGATAGCTAGAACATAATTATAAAGTCTGCCATTTGAAAGCTATTAAAATGTCTCACCATTTGATTATGTACATAATGGTACACATATAAAAGTATTTTAGGATGGGCTGTAGGCATTTTGATCTGACACTGAATAACAAAATTGATCTTGCTAGTGGACCATAACAAGATTACCCTGACTGAAAAGGATATAAGTAGCATTTTATGTTTTGTGCCTCTTAAACTGGATGCGAGGCAAGAGTAACAACTCTTGAACTCATTTACAGCATGGAATTTGGAGTTATCCTGTCTTTTGATATTAATTCTCACCATAATTTTGATACTTTAAAAAAGCTTACCTTTCTTCATAGGTTAGAAGTAAAAAAAAAAATGAATAATATATGAAAAACACATATTTTTAGTAAAATTAGATTAAATTTATTTTTTCTTTAACAGGAAGTGTTAGAAGTTATTTTGTTCAAAATGACTTAATATTATTGCACTTGAAAGATTGCAATGCTGATTTAAAATATGGTTTAAGATCTTGTTTGAGGGCGCCTGGGTGACTCAGTCATTGAGCATCTGATTTCGTCTCAGGTCATGATCTCACGGTTCATGAGTTCGAGTCCCACATCAGGTGAGCCCCACTTCGGGTGAGCACAAACCCCACACTGGGTGAGCCCTGCTTTTCTCTCTCCCTCCCTCTCAAAAAAAAAAAAATAAATAAATCTTGCTTACTTACCCCCGTTTTTTCTTTGCATTTTCTTTTTGAACTTTTTTTTTTGAGAGTAAATTTTAAGACCTCTGAGCTCATGGAGAAGGATTTTCTTATGCTTCAAGATATATTTCTTCTTCTGTATGGTATTTCCCTATTTTATATACCTGTTCCATACCCTACTCACTCCGTTTCTTTTTCCTGTACAACCACTGGGTTTTTGTTTGTGTAAATTTTTATAAATGTTCTCTTCAAATATAAGGGTATACATATACATATTTATATATGTATATATATTTATTCCTTTAAAATGATATATTGTATACACATACATATATACGTGTGTGTATATGTTGGAGATCTTTTTTTTTTTGTTAGTACATGATGAGTGTGTTTTATCATTACTTCATTAAAAAGTTTTTTTTTTAACATTTATTCATTTTTGAGAGACAGAGAGAGACACAGCGGGGGAGGGGCAGAGAGAGAGGGAGACACAGAATCTGAATCAGGTTCCAGGCTGTGAGCTGTCAGCACAGAGCCTGTTACAGGGCTCAAACCCACAAATCATGAGATCATGACCTGAGCCAAGTTGGATGCTTAACCAACCTAACCACCTAGGCATCCCTATCATTACTTTTAATGGGTGTGTCAAAATTATTTAGTCCCTATGACAGACATTTAGGTTATTGCCAATTTTTTGCTATTATAAACACTATTGTAATAAATAATCTCATGTGTATGTGGTACATATAGGTAGCATATCTATAAGATAAAATAAAATTTCCAGAATTGTGATCACTTGGCAAAAATGTATGTGCAGTTTTAATTTTTTGTAGGCATTGCTATATTGCTTACTACAAAGCATGTACCAATCTATTCTGTCAACAATTTAGTTACTGCTTTCTAACTCTTTAGCTAACACAATGTTATAGACCTTTTTTATTTAAGTTTATTTATTTTTAGAGAGAGAGAGAGAGAGAGAGAGAGAGAAAACACCAGTGGGGGAGGGGCAGAGAAAGAGGGACACAGATGATCCAAGGGGTTCTGTGCTGAGAGCAGAGAGCCTGATGTGGGGCTTGAACCCACAAACTGTGAAATCGTGACCTGAGCCCAAGTCAGACGCTTAACCAATTGAGCCACCCAGGCACTCCAAAGTTATAGAACTTTTCATCTTTCTTGTATCATAGATGAATCAAGTTGAGCGTGTTTGTATATGTTGAAGAATATTTGTATTCCTTTTTTTCTTTTTTAACTCTGTTGCCCGTTTTTCTGTTAGTCTTTATCTGAATGAATTTTTAGCATCTCAGGGCACCTGGATGGCTCAGTTGGTTGAGTGTAGAGTGTCCAACTTCCGCTCAGGCCGTGATCTCACAGTTCGCGAGTTTGAGCCCCATCTTGGGCTCTCTGCTGTCAGCGCAGAGCCTGCTTCGAGTCCTCTGTCCCCTCGCCCCCTCTCTCTACACCTCCCCTGCTCACTCTCTCTCTCAAAAATAAATAAACATTATGGGGCGCCTAGGTGGCTCAGTTGGTTGAGTATCTGACTTCGGCTCAGGTCATGATCTCGCAGTTCGTGAGTTCAAGCCCCACGTCGGGCTCTGTGCTGGCAGGTCAGAGCCTGGAGCCTGCTTCAGATTCTGTGTCTCCCTCTCTCTCTGCCCCTTCTCCACTCATGCTCTGTCTCTCTCTGTCTCTCAAAAATGAATAAATGTAAAAAAAAATTAAAAAAATAAATAAACATTGAAAAATAAATGGATTTTTAGCATCTCTATGTATATTATGGAAGAGAATTCTTGGTGCAGTGGATTGTATATAGCTTTCTATTGCTGTGTAAAACCTAATGGCTTAAAATAATTTAAATTTATTATCTCACAGCTCCATGGGTCAAGATCAGGGGAAAGGTTAGCTGGATCCTTGGCTCAGAGTCTCACTGGGCTGAAATCAAAGTGTTGGCTGGGGCTGTAGTCTCATCTGATGCTCAGGGTCCTTTTCCAAGCTCACTGATTATTGGCAAAATTCAATGCCTTGAAATTGTATGACTGAGGCTCCCAGCTCTTAGAAGCCACCCACTGTTCCTTGCCAAGTGTCCCTTCCCATAGCATGACAGTTTTTTTTTTCTTCGAACCAACAGGAGAATGTCTATATTGCTGTGAATCTTTTTGACTTCTGTCTCTGACCTCTATAAGCTCTTTTAAAGGGTTGTTAGCTTTCTGCTTAATCAAGCCCACCTCTCATAATTTCCTTTTTCATTAACTTAAAGTCAACTGAGTAGGGACCTTAATCATATCTACAAAATCACCTCACTTTTGTCATATAATGTATGGGAATGATAATCCCATCATACTCACAGATCCCACCAACACTCAAAAGGAGGGGATAACACAAGGTGTTTATACCAGGTGGCAGGAACTGTAGGGGATTTCTGCTTGCCTGAGATTGCAAATGTTTTTTCTGAGTTTGTTATTGTCGTTTGGTTTTGCTTATGTTGTCCTTTTTCCAGTGCATACACATAACCATGTCTTTTACAGTGTTTGGGATTTTTTTCTTTTATGACTCCCATTTACTTTTTAAAAAAATGGAGATCTAATTCACTTGAGATAGAATTCACCCTTTAAATTATACAATTCAGTGGATTTTAGTATATTTGTGAATTTGGGCAACCATCACCACTAATTCCAGAGCAGTTCTACTATCACCAGAAGAAACTCCATACCCATGAGCAGTCAGTCACCATTCTCCCCTGCCCTCCACTCCCTGGCAACCACCAATCTATACCTCCCAGGATTTGCCTATTCTGGGTATTTCATAAAAATGGAATCATACAATATATAGCTTTTTGTGTCTGGCTTCTTTCACTTAAAATAATGTTTTCAAGGTTCATTTATGTTGGAGCAGGAATCAGTAATTCATTCATTTTTATGACTGGATAATATTTCATTGGGTGAATATGCCACATTTTACTTAGCCATTCATCAGTTGATGGACATTGGAGTTATTTCCACATTTGAGCTATTATGAATAGTGCTGTTATGCAAGTTTTTGTGTGGCCATATCTTTTCAATTTTCTTGTCTTTTCTATTACAGTCATGCTTGTGAATGTGAAATTTTATCTTGTGGTTTTGATTTGCATTTCCCTCATGACTCATGATATTGATCATCTTTTCTTGTGCTTATTGGCTATTTATATATATATTCAATGGAGAGGGGTATAGTTGAATCCTTTGTTGTTGCCGTCTTTTCACTAAGATTAAAAATATCCCTTTGACTTCTCCTAATACTATTATGATTTTTCTTTGACATTATGAAACAGTGATCTATCAGAAACTTATTAGACTATGGTGTGAGGTACAGATCTAACCTTACTTTTTTATATACGTGGTTACTCTTTGTCCCACAACTGTTTATTGAGTGGTGAATCTTTTCATCCCACTGATTTGAGATGCCATTTTTATCACACATTGAATTATTGTATTTTAAGGTATATTTATAGATGTTCTGTACTGTTCTATTTATCAGTCTGTTCAAAGCATGTATCTAGTTTCAAAAGTCCATTTCTGGTACAGAAGCAATTCAAACTATTAGTCATTGAAAGTAAGATACTTGGCAACTGAGCTCTAGTAATACATTAAATTTCATAGTTATTTAGCTAAGTAACTTGTGATGTATCTTAGATTATGCAATGAGTGAATTGTGGAAAAGTGGGAAGGTTCTGGAGAGTAGGGAGGTTATATTTTTACCAATAATACTTCTTTCAGTGGCTCCTGGGTGGCTCAGTCAGTTCAGCATCAGACTCTCGGCTTTGGCTCAGGTTATGATCTCGCAGTTCGTGAGTTTGAACCAGGCGTCAGGCTCCACGCTGACAGTGCAGGACCTGCTTGGGATTCTCTCCCTCTCCCTCTCTCTGCCCCTCCCCAGCTCACGTGCTCTGTCTCTGTCTCTCTCTGTCTCTGTCTCTCTCAAAAAATAAATAAACTGGGGTGCCTGGGTGGCTCAGTCGGTTAGGCATCTGACTTCGATTTAGGTCATGATCTCACAGTCTGTGAGTTCGAGCCCCACGTCAGGCTCTGTGCTGACAGCTCAGAGCCTGGAGCCTGCTTCAGATTCTGTGTCTTCCTCTCTCTCTGCCCCTCCCCCACTTGTGCTCTGTCTCTCTCTGTCTCTCAAAAATAAATAAATACAAAAACAAACAAACAAACAAAAAACAACCAAAAAACTGTACTAAAAAATACTTCTTCCAGCTATATAGTTTGGGTGTATTAGTGATCAGAGCAAAAAGTGAGAAGAGAAATAGCAATTGTGTTAGAAATGAAGTATGAAATATTCTTTCCCTGTAATATATTGCTGGAAATGGCACTGATAAGTGATAAGAGAGTTCAGCTTTTGAATGATCAAGGATATTTATCATTTATCATTTTTGCCACCAGATGGCAAAGGTGTGCCCCTGAAGCAAAATGGCTTGATTGTAGTTGCAGAGATGGTTATAGGACTACTCAGTGGATTAAGCTGGCACTGGAGAGTGTGAAAAACAGAACTTCTGGTGTATCATTGCCTTTCCTAGGTGAATATTATATTTATTCCAAAATGTTTGTGTCTAGTTCTGAGATCTCCATGTGCCAGACTTGTATTTACAATTGCAGGCTGTACAGTCTTACTTTTTGTTTCATAAATATTTCAAAATCAAAATGTTCTAAATCTAAGTGTGTGTTTCCTCACAAAGGGGCAGCTCTGTTGTCATTCCCCAGCTCTTGATGTACCATCAATCATCCTGCTGCCCAAGTTAAGATACTTACATAGTATTTTCTAACCCTCTTTCTCTTGATTTCATATTCAGTGAATATTTATTTAAGTGCTTGGCCAACTGCATCTTTACTATATCTCTTGTATTCAACCCTTCCTTTCCAGTTATGGATATCACTGCCCTGTTGAGGTATTGTTTCTTGCTTTCTGGTTTTCTGGGTCTCAGTTTGTTTGCTTTTCTCCATTCTCTACTTTCCTTCCAGAATAAGGATTTTATTTTATTTTATTTTTATTTTTTTAAATTTAATTTTTAATTTTTAATTTTTAAAAATTTACATCCAAATTAGTTAGCATATAGTGCAACAATGATTTCAGGAGTAGATTCCTTAGTGCCCCTTGCCCATTTAGCCCATACCCCCTCCCACAACCTCTCCAGTAGCCCTGTTTGTTCTCCATATTTATGAGTCTCTTCTGTTTTGTCCCCCTCCCTGTGTTTATATTATTTTTGTTTCCCTCCCCTTATGTTCATCTGTTTTGTCTCTTAAAGTCCTGATATGAGTGAAGTCATATGATTTTTGTCTTTCTCTGACTAATTTCACTTAGCATAATACCCTCCAGTTCCATCCACGTAGTTGCAAATGGCAAGATTTCATTCTTTTTGGTTACCGAGTAATACTCCATTGTATATATATACCACATCTTCTTATCCATTCATCCATCGATGGACATTTGGGCTCTTCCATACTTTGGCTGTTGTCGATAGTGCTGCTATAAACATGGGGGTGCGTGTGTCCCTTCGAAACAGCACACTTGTATCCTGTGGATAAATGCCTAGTAGTGCAATTGCTGGGTCATAGGGTAGTTCTGTTTTTAGTTTTTTTGAGGAACCTCCATACTGTTTTCCAGAGGGCTGCACCAGCTTGCATCCCCACCAGAGCAAGGATTTTAAAAGTACAGATATAATGAAGTCATTCGTTTCCTCTCGTTTGATACCTTCCCATTTTGCACTTAAATTTCAAATCCTTAGTTTTCTAAGGGACATTAGCATCCATTGATTACCTACTATGTTCTAGGCTCTGCGAGAAAAAATGTAAGGCATTTAATTTTAATTCACACAAGAATGTAAGGTGGGGCTTAAGATACCCTTTTTTATACTAAAATGGTTTCTCAAGATTCCAAAATCAGAGGTATAGTTTCCCTTGAAACATACATTTTTCTGGCTCAAAATCCTATCATTCAATTTTTCGAGGCTCACTAATTATCTGTATTTTTAAACCTCATCTCCTATCACTTTCTGCCTCATGCAACCTATAATACAGCCATAGTAGATAGCTAATGAATTTAAAAAGTATCTTTTATTCTTCAAATTTAGAGTATTTGCTCATGCTGTACCTCTTTATCTAGAATTCTGTTCTAGCTATGCATATACTAATTTAACAAATATTTATTGTTGATCGTGTGCCAGACAGTTTTCTAGGTGCCGAGGGTATAGCAGGGAACAAAATAGACAAAATCCCTCATGGAGGTTGCTTTTTAGTTGGGGAAGACAAAGAGGTAAGAAATAACTAGTTAACCGGATAGTGATAACAACTTGAGGCCTGTGTGTTGGAGGCTATGTGTGTGTGGAGAACGCCAGGGGGCGCCATTCCCTTAGATGTGAGTGGGACCTCCTCCGCTCTGGCCTCAGTGCTGCAGAGGAAGATATTACAGGGGAAGAGAGAAAGGGATTTTTTTGAGGGGGAGGAGGGATGATTAACAATTTTAAATTAGAGGTTAGGGAACACCTTAACATCGAGTTAAGACCTGAAAGAGGTGAAGAAGTAAGTCATGTGGTTATCCGGAGGAAGAACACTCCAGGCAGAGAAAGTGTAAGTGCCAAGATCCTTAAGTAAGGGTGTACCTTGGCATTACCACCTAGATCTTACTTTTTCTTCGAATCTTAGCCTAAATATCCCTACTTACACGAAGCTTTCCATTATTTTTTTTTCCAGCAAGAATGATATTTTTTGCTTACAAGTGCACCTCTATTATAGCACTTACCACCATCTGACCTTCTATCAACTTGTTTCCCTCTTACTAAATTTTGAGCAACTTTCAAGTATACTGTCTTTTACATCTTTGTGTCCAAGCATGCCTGGTTTAGGTTCTAGAAATCGTAGGCACTCAATGACTATTAGTCAAATTGGAATGAATTTAAATAAATCACTGAAAAGACAAGTAGATAACTGATTCTTTTCTTTTTTTCTTTTTAAAGTTTATTTATTTTGACAGAGAGAGAGTGAGCGAGCGAGCAGGGGAAGGGCAGAGAGAGCAGGGGAAGGGCAGAGAGAATGGGGAGAGAGAATCCCAAGCAGGCTCTGCACTGTCAGCCCAGAGCCCCATGCGAGGCTTAGTCTCACAAACCATGAGATCAGGACCTGAGCCAAAATCCAGAGTTGGTCGTTTAACCAACTGAACCACCCAGGCGCCCCCACCAATGGGCTTTTTCATACCATTTACTGTTCCAATTATGCTATGTTTACGAAAATTGAATTTATTTATGTAATCCAGTACTGTATTTTTCTGTGCCCTTTAGAATAATTGTTTTGGTAATGTCTTTGTAAGAACACGTTAACCTGCGTAAAAGAACTAACCTACTGTTGCTACATATAAGACTGATGTCTGGTATAGTCTTGTTCCTTGGACACCTACAGTGATGATGGAGCATTTTAGGTGCTTTAGTGTATTTTTTAAAAGCAGTTCTTATGCATGTTTGCTTTGACCCATCACATTTTAGCTTCAGTTTATCGAATGTGACTAAATATCTTGTTGTTTTCCAGGTTCTTCAGTCTATTTTCGGGTAAGGTGACCTATATCCCCATTTGTTAGGGTCAGTCCTGGCTTATACCTGTTGTCCCAGCATAATTTTTAAGAGCACTTACTCTACTCTCAAAAGTCCTGACGTTGACAATACATTACATGATCTCCCTATTCTTCTTGGGGGCTTTCTATGTAGTATCTAATGAAAATCATGCATAGTACTTGTTTGACTTATAGAAAGCTCTGCATGGAACTATATTTCAGCAAATATCACTTCAGCTATATAATATTAGCCTATAATATTTTTTAAGTGTATACTTCATAACACTTATATAGAAAGAGAAATACAAAAAAGGTAGAAGAAGCTCTATGCCATAAGAATTTATAATCCAGGAAGTCAGGACTAATGATGTAGTCATCTAACTATTTGAATTTGGTAAAAACAAATGTAACAAAATATAACTGAGAAATATATGGACTTAGAGGGGTGCCTGGGTGGCTTATTCGGTTAAGTGTCCAATTCTTGATCTCGACTCAGGTCATGATCTCATGGTTCGTGAGATCAAGCCCCATGTTGGGCTCTGCGCTGACAGTGTGGAGCCTGCTTGAGATTCTCTCTCTCCCCCTCTCTCTGCCCCTCCCCTGCTTGAGCTTTCTCTTTCTCAAAATTAAATAAATAAATAAATAATAAGAAATCTATGGAATTAAAGAATTAAATGAACACATTTAAATGATGGAATTACATAGGGCAGTTTGGGGAAGGTTTTATAAGTTTGTTAAAACTTTAACAGAATTTTAATGAAAAAAATTTAAAGACAGAAGATGATAAAGCATGATATAAAAATAGTAGGAAAGAAACTTGTATAGTGTTGATGTTCCTAGATCATTAATATCTCTTCTGCCACTCTTTATTTTGGTTCTCAGATGTAAGTTTTGTTAGTCATATTTATCAGTTTATGGCAGTTAAGTGATCCCTATAGGGCTTTTCTGTTGTATTCTTTCCCCACCTAAATATGGATCTTGGAATAATAAAAAAAATCTAGTATTGTGTATGTTCATGTTTTAAATTACATAAATGATGTGGTGCTTTAGATGCTACATTTGAAAAGATTTATTTATGTAGGGATATTAGTCTATTGTTGCATTATATTCTGTGGTAGACAGAATAATGGTCTCTAAAGATGTCCATAGATCTTGAGATGGGAAAATTATCTTGGATTTTCTAGATGAGTCCAGTCTACTCATTTGGGTTCTTAAAAGTAGAGAACCTCGGGGCGCCTGGGTGGCGCAGTCGGTTAAGCGTCCGACTTCAGCCAGGTCACGATCTTGCGGTCCGTGAGTTCGAGCCCCACGTCAGGCTCTGGGCTGATGGCTCAGAGCCTGGAGCCTGTTTCCGATTCTGTGTCTCCCTCTCTCTCTGCCCCTCCCCCGTTCATGCTCTGTCTCTCTCTGTCCCAAAAATAAATAAAAACGTTGAAAAAAAAAAAAAAAGAGTAAAAAAAAAAAGTAGAGAACCTTTCCTGACTGGGTCAATGAGATGAAATGGAAGAAGGAAAAGGAGGGATTCAAAGCCTGATAGACTTGACTGGCCATTGTTGAGTTTGAGGATAAGGAAGGGGACCGTAAGTCCATTCCATAGCATCTAGAAATTGGGAACCACTCTCAGTTTATAGCCAGCAAGAAAATAGTGACCTTGGTCTACAACCTCAAGGAACTGAATTCTGCCAACAACATGAAGGAGCAAAGAACAAAAAAAATTTTTCTTTCCTAGAGCCTCTAAAAATTCACCTGGCACCTTGATTTTGGTCCATCGAAGCTTCCACTAGACATCTGACATACAAAACTGAGACAATAAACTGGTATTGTTTTAAACCACTAAATTTGTGGGAATTTGTTATGGCAGCAGTAGTAAGCTAATACATATTTCTAGTATGTATCATATTTTATTTGACAATCCATTAGTGATGGAGAATCTAGGCTATGTGAAAACTCCTCACTACCGCACACAGTGAATCAGTGAACATCCTTGGAACATGACTCCTATGGACCTATGCAAGTCTTCCTCTGAAGTGTGTATATCTAGATGTGGAATTCCTGTAACATAGGGTGTATATATTTTGTTTAACTAGTTTCTGTTTTCAAGAATGTCTCTGTCCATACTCCTACCTGCAGTGCTTGAGGATTTGTGAATCCTCATCTAATTACTAATAGTAATATTCAGACGTTTGCGTTCTGCCACTCTGGTAGATCTTAAGGGGTATTTTTGTTCTAATTTGAAATTTCCTGATTACGTTGAAGTCAGGAATTCCTTCATATACTTGTTAGTAATTTGGGCTGCCATAGCTGTGAATTGTTTATGTATGTTATTTGCCCAATTGAAAAAAACTAGCTCCCTGTCATTTTCATCTTCAGTGTCTTTGTTGAACATTCTTATTTTGATGTAGTAAAATCCATTACTTTCTTTATAGTTTGTGATCTTTTAGTCATGATTAAGAAGTCAGACCTCACTCAAAGATCCTAGAAATATTCTTTTGCACTTTCTGTGATTAGCTTTTATGCTCTGCCTTTCTCATATATGTCTTTAATCAGTCTGAATTTACTTGTAGTTATGACAAAATATAAGTTCAAGTTTAATCTTCCCATATGGTGAGCCAGGGTTCCCAGCAGCAGCTATTAAATAATCCACTTGCCCACTACTGGATTTTGGTAGCATCTGTTTATCACATATTTCTGTATGTAGTCAGGTCATTTTTGAGTTCTCTATTCTGTCCTATTGGTCTATTTGGCTATCCTGGGACAGTACCACACTATGTTTTTAAACATTCTTTGAGATTTTTTATATAGACAATGGTGTCATGTGTAAAAAAAAGACAGCTTTATTTCTTTTCAGTTTGTAAGCAGTGTATTTCCATTTCTTATACTATTTTACTGGCTCGTGCATCTACCTCAGTGTTAAAGGTGATATCTTTACCTTCTTTCCAATCTTATGGTTGATGCTTTGACTTTTTTACAGTCAAACGTGATGTTAATTGTAGGTGTTACATAGATATCCTTTATGAGGTTAAGGAATTCCTCTTCCATTCTTAGTTTGCTGAGTGATTGGCTGTGGAATGTTGTCAGGTGTTTTGTTCTGCCTCTATTGAGATGATAGTTTGATTTTTCTTTTTTAATCTGTTCATGTAGTAAGTTATACTGTTCTCAAGTGTTGTACCAGCCTTGCATTCCTGGAATGCCCCTTTTGGTCATGATGGTATTGTTCTATTTATATATTGCTGGATTTGATTTACTGATGTCCTGTTAGAGAATTTTTAACTTATATTCATGAAGGATTTAGGTGTGTGGATTCCTTTCCTTCTAATATATATCTTTGGTTTTGGTATCTGGGGAATGCTGGCCTCCTAAGATGGGTTAGGAAGTCATCTTCTATCTTTAGTTTTCTGTAAGAGTTTGTGTACAACTGTTATCATTTCTTCTCCAAATGTTTGGTGGAATTTGCCTCTGATGCCAGATGCCTGGAGTTTTCATGTGGCTAGGTTTTTTAAAATTATGAATTTAATTTCATCAATAGATATCAAACTACTCAGGTTACATATTTATTCTTGAGCATATGGATAAAAAATATCAAGTCTATTTTTATAAGTCATGGCAGCTGTACTCATTCTGGGGATGTCTCACTAATAATTTGAAAATCATGCTATCTTCTTCTCTTTTAAAAATGCTGGAGACAGAATAAAACATTAAAAAAATTTTTTTAAGTTTATTTATTTTGAGAGAGAGAGAGAGAGAGAGAGAGAGAGAGAGCGCACACGTAGGGGAGGGGCAGAGAGAGAGGGGGAGAGAGACAATCCTAGCAGGCTCCGTACTGTCAGCGTGGAGCCCAAGGTGGGGCTTGAAACCAAGAGTCAGATGCTTAACTGACTGAGCCACCCATGTGCCCGCAGAATAAAACATTATAATAGAACACTTATTTCCAACTTTAACTTTTCCATGTACCTTCTGATCTCTATCTTAGAACCATATTTTATTCCAATTTCAACTTACCTTTTTGTCTGCCAGTATCTTTGGGATAATTCCAGTGACATTTTTCCCTCTGTGTCTCTGGCTGGATTTGGCAACTTTTTACTTTTCACACAGAGACGTTCAGTCAGTTAATTTCCTTTGACTTACAGAAATTTTGCCTTTTGTTCAGTTATTTTGTCTTTCTTATTCAAAGTCTTGGAAAGTTGTTACCTACTTCCTTCACAGTATGATTTGACTATATTGGTCACTTTAGAACTAGTTGCTTTTCAGTCTTACCTCAAATATTATAAGCCAATATCCATTCTCCTAATCAGTGACATTTAATTGACTTAGACTGAACTTGTTGCTTACTATTTCTTGAGAAAAAAAAAAGTGTCCATAAATTCATTTTTAACAAGCTTCTTTTGAAGGCCATATATTCACTTAAATATGGTTTTATTTTGGTACTGATCATTATATCAAAGAAAGTAAAGTTGGAAGGAAAGGAAAGCTAGAAAGACATTAAGATGGAATAATTTGTTAGTCAGTGGTGGTGGTTTTGTTAGCCAGAAACACTCTTTTTTAAGTAATTGCTGAGAAAATTATTGGTTAACACCAAACCATTTGTGAGACCATTGGTGAGACTATAATTCATTCCAACACTAATGTGTATCTTGGATTTCTCAAGTCATTCATGCATAAATATATAAGATTTAATAAGCTATAACAAGTTCTTAACTAATATTAGTATATATGCTTATATAATTCTTTATACCAATTTTTAAATGAGCGGGGGAGGGGCAGAGAGAGAGAGAGAGAGAGAGACAGACAGACATACAGAATCTGAAGCAGTCTCCAGGCTCTGATATGACAGCACAGAGTCTGAAGTGGGGCTCGAACTCACGAACTGTGAGATTAGGACCTGAGCTGATGTCTGGCACTTAACCGACTGAGCCACCCAGGAGCCCCACCATTTTTTTTTTTCTTTACTGTATGTTTATTGATATATTGACAGTTTTAGTGTGAACAATGAGCTATGGGAGTGTTTGTAGTTTGGCTTTTATGGTGATATTAATGTGATATACTGACTTCTAGGGCATCTCACCCACCTCTCCCCATATCCTGATATATACCAAGTGAAACAGTTCTGATATTGGTCAGGGATATAATGGATAAAGGCTACAAAATTGGACTGCTACGCTAAGGTGGGCAAGGATGAGGACTGGTGAGTGTAGAAGTGTTTTTTAGATCTTTAATAAAGTGAATAAAGTGGTAATATATGAAACTTGGTTGGGATAAATAACTACTTCCATTTTTTTTTTTTCACTGTATATTTTCATCTCCTGTAGGGGATGTGGTAAGACAGTTCTGGGATGAAACAACTGGGCAGTCCCCTTTGGAAGATCATAGAGGAAGAAGGGTGAGACTAAGAAGCTAGCCACTGGCTTTGCCATGTTGGATACTGAAGCTTAAGGTGCAAGAACAAATAGGCTTTCTAAGGCTCATACAAGGTCTAACATATCTCACCAGAGTTAAAACAAACAAACAAACAAACAAACAAGGGAGTTGGAGTCAAACCTTGAAATCAAGATCAAGATATATTTTCCTACTTAATACCTTTAATTGTTTGAGGATTCAGGCATCTAAATTTATCATTCCATAATAACATGAATGAGAGCAGTTAGTATCATGGCGGAGCCTTTGAATTCTTTTACACTTATTTATATCAAAGCATCTGTGCTCATATTCTCTATCTTTTTTGCATGTTACTATAGATAAACAATCCCTGTTTTAGTTATGCATAGAACCTACCTGTGTTTTCTACCCAAGGACATTGCTCCTGCAATTCCCTGAAATCGTGAAAGTGTGGGATTAGGTGAGGAATAGTTAAACATTTACAAAAGTAAATAATCATGGTTCAAAATTTCAAGCTGAATGATATGGAAAGCTGAATAATTTGGATAATTTCCTCAATTTTAAATTTCATCCTATATGGGGAGCATGCTTACCACTTATTTGTTCTAAGATAGGAACACTACTTGCAGAAAGTAAATTTTCTTGTCTTTTATCATGTGTCAGATATCAGAGAAAGCAAATATATAAGAGCCAGCTTAGATTAGAGCAGTGGTTCTCAAACATTTTGGTCTTGAGATCTCTTTACAAACTTAAAAATAATTGAGGACCTCAAAAAGTTTTTGTGTATATAGATTATATTTGTTGGTATTTACCATATTAGAAATAAAACCTGAGAATTAAAATATACCTTTATTGGGGCGCCTGGGTGGCGCAGTCGGTTAAGCGTCCGACTTCAGCCAGGTCACGATCTCGCGGTCCGTGAGTTCGAGCCCCGCGTCAGGCTCTGGGCTGATGGCTCGGAGCCTGGAGCCTGTTTCCGATTCTGTGTCTCCCTCTCTCTCTGCCCCTCCCCCGTTCATGCTCTGTCTCTCTCTGTCCCAAAAATAAATAAAAAACGTTGAAAAAAAAATTAAAAAAAAATAAAATAAAATATACCTTTATTAATTAATTTAAATAAACACTAAATCCACTAAGTTTTAACTAACCATAGGGAGGGAGTAAGTAGAGTTCTAAGTTGACCTACAGTGAGGTTTGCCCTTCCCTTGAGTATGTGTGGAACCGGTGACTTGCTTCTAGCTAAAAGAATATGGCAAAAATGGTGGGATGGTCATTTCTGTGATGACATTACATTATGTGAGACTGTGTCTTGTACCGAAGCCAGAGTTTTTTCTCTGGCTTTGAAGAAGTCACTTACCATGTAGTGAGGGGCTGTGGGAAGCATGTATGGCAGGGATCTGAGGGGGGAGTCTCTGGGAGCTGAACGCAGGAAAAGGAGACTTCAGTCTTAGAGTCACAACAAACTGAATTCTGTCAACAATCATCTTAGCTTGGAAAAGGACCCTAAGCTCCAAAGGGAACGTGGTTCAGCCAACACCTTGATTACACCCTTGAAACCATACTTGGACTCCTGACAGTTTCTATAGAAACCGTAAGATAATAAGTGTATTTTTTTTTAAGTCATCATGATTGTGGAGATTTGTTTTGCAGCAATAGAGAACTAACACAACATATTTCTTTTTTTTTTTAATTTTTTTTTAACGTTTATTTATTTTTGAGACACAGGGAGACAGAGCATGAACGGGGGAGGGTCAGAGAGAGGGAGACACAGAATCCGAAACAGGCTCCAGGCTCTGAGCTGTCAGCACAGAGCCTGACGCGGGGCTCGAACTCACAGACCGCGAGATCATGACCTGAGCTGAAGTCGCCCGCTTAACCAACTGAGCCACCCAGGCGCCCCTAACACAACATATTTCAAAAAGAAAAGAAAAACTTAGTAAGAAAATTGGCATTATTTTACATTTTTGCAAATCTCTTTGATGTTTGATTTAGTGGAAGACAGCTGGATTCTTTTATCTTCGTCTGTAGTCAGTATCTTGAGATATCACACATAATTTAGCCTCTGGAAAACCCTACTGTAACACCCAAAAGAGAATGAGAGTCCAAAGGGCAAATAATGTATTAATATTATTATGAATATAGGTTTGACCTTGGAGATCCTCTGAAAGAGTCTTGGAATCCCCCTGAGGTCATTAGACTATAATTTTGAGAATTGCTAAATTAGAGAAAAAAATTTTATTAGTCTCTTATTCCATTACCAATAGAGTATTTAATTGTGTATACACAGAATTATATAAGATAACCTAAGGTATATGAAACTCTCAGCTTCCTTCCCTATTTTTTACTTTATTTCTGGTTATGCCCTTGAGTTTGTCCATGTGGTTTATTTCCTCTGCTCCTCTTGATAAACAAATGTAAAAGATCTTTGTTGACTTTAGTTTCTTTTTTTTAAATAATTTTTTTAATGTTTATTTATTTTTGAGAGAGAGAGAGAGAGAGAGGGAGAGAACTTGAGTGGGGGAGGGGCAGAGAGAGAGGGAGACACAGAATCTGAAGCAGACTCCAGGCTCTGAGCTGTCAGCACAGAGCCTGACGTGGGGCTTGGACTCATGGACCATGAGATCATGACCTGAGCCGAAGTTGGACACTTAACCAACTGGGAGAGTCTTCTAGGTGACCCTGTTGACTAGAGTTTCTAGGAGGAATAGGTAGGAATATGTTTAAAATGTAGTGAATTGGACAGGGTTTTTCTTGAAGTGATGCTTGCATGTTTTGACTGTAGCCTTTACCTACAATGTCGTAGTCATTGAGAGATTTAGTTTAGAACTCAGAAGAGTTTGTACAATTTTTTTAATAAGAAATTTATAGAAATTGTCTATTTTTAATTGTGTATCTCTTTTATCTTTAATTGTGAGTGCATTACTTAGTACTAGTGCATGTTTCTCACAAGCGTTTTAGTTTTAATTTTGTGAGATCTCTTTTATCCTTAAAAATCTCGAAGACAGAGTTAGTCTCATGCATCTCAAGATAGCTCAAAACATGATAAATTGCTATTGTCCTAAAATTTGGGGTACAGTTAGGAACATTAATACAGATCATATGGATTTCTTCTGTAGTAATCTATGGCTACTCTAGTTTTTTTCAGACAAATAATGCAGCAAAAATAAGCAGAGTAGAGAATAAAAATTGTTCTTACCTATAACCAACTGTTTTTATTTCTGTGCTATATACCTGCAAGATGCTCGTATATATTATTTAACACAGTTGGAAGTTTTGAGGTGTGATTGGAAGCTCTTTGTCTGGAAAGGTCTTTCCAGGTTGGTTTGAAGGTTATTGGTGGAACAGTTCTCACTGTGCTTACATAATTACACAGTGCTTGAACTGGAAAATTAAACTTAAGGGTGACCTCCCCTCTCTACTGATAAAACCCCCTTTTATTTTGTTCTTTTTCAGTTCTTCTTTCTTTTTATAACTTTCCACCTGAGCACTTTTTTGTTTGTCTCTTTCTTAGATGTTAAGTTTTCAATTTATTTTTCCTCAGTAATATTTTCAGATTCTTGAGTTTTCTATTTATCCAATCTCTTCAACTATTTTCGTTTTCCTTTTCTCTGCACGAGAATTGATCTGCGTTGATAGAGCAGAACTGGCAAATTTTAGTCACATCTCTCACAAAAAGTTTATATTTTTCATGGCTGTGATACTACAGAATATATGCACTCAAACTTGTGGGGTAAAATTGCTTTTGGCTTCTGTGATATATATCTGAAATTTACTTATGTAAATTACTTGACATGGTTGAAAGTTTTGAGTTATGATTTAAAATCACTGTCTGGAAGGTGGTAAGAAACCTATTTCTTATAGTCGACTTTGCTTAATAAGAATTAGAGTCATGTGAGTGGGGGGAGGATTATGAAAATTTGATTTTTTTCATTGGAATATTTCCCTTTCCTGTCTAAATATATTTTGATGCAGTGCTTTGGTGCATCTTTGCGTTTTACTCCCTCAAAAAAATGAGATTTGGGAGTTATGTTTATGTCCAAGCCTACTGTGATCTTTTTATTTGTGTTTTCCTATCATTTCTTTTTTTACATTCTGGGGGCACTTTTAAACTATAAAGTTAGCTTATGTTTTAAATGAGAGCATTCATGAGGAGTTGCTGACTGAGAGCCATGATAGTACTTAGTAAGGAGCGCTGCATTGTAAGGAGATGTGGATGCTCATTCTAACTTTGTCACCAACCACTTGGACAAAGAAAAAATGCAGCTCTCTACTTTCTGTAAAATGAGAGAGTTTAGATTTTATTTTAAATGTGATAGGATGCCATTGTAGGGATTAAACATGGAAGGAACATATTATTTATGTTTTTGTGTGGTCATTCTGTTGTGTGGAGAATGGTTGTAGGAGACAGGTATTGATGCACAGAGAAATTAGGAAGAGGGGTGCCTGGGTGGCTCAGTTGGTTGAGCGACCGACTTCAGCTCAGGTCATGATCTCACAGTTTGTGAGTTCGAGCCCCGTGTCGGGCTCTGTGCTGACAGCTCAGAGCCTGGAGCCTACGTCAGCTTCTATGTCTTCCCCTCTCTCTATCCCTCCCCTGCCCACGCTCTGTGTCTCTTTGTCTCTCAATAATAAATAAATGTTAAAATAATAATAAAAAAAGAAATTAGGAAGCTATTCAAATGGTCTGTGAGACAGATATTGCTAGCTTGAATTTGAATTGTAGCAAGATGTACATTTTGATGGATTTGTGTTCCATTTTGAAGATAGAGTTGACAGAACCTACTGATAGATTGGATGTAGGTGGTAGAGTGTCAAAGAAAGAGGGATATCAAGGATAATTCCTAGGTAAACCATGGTGTTGTTCCAAGATAGGAAAAACTGAGGAGGAACAGATTTGGATGAGGAAATCAGAAATTTTGTTTGGACATATATTTGAGATGACCTTCTGATTCTCATTTGGGGATGTCAAGTTGATAGACAGTTATATGAGTTTGGAGTTCTAGGGGAAGATAAAGACAAAGATATAACATGTACGAGGTATTTAAGGCCATGGATTTAAATCATCTAGGTAGAGCATGTAGATTGAGCAATAGAAAACGTTAGGGCACCTGGCTGGCTCAATTGGTAGACCATGCAACTCTTGAACTTGAAGTGTGTGTTTGGGCCTCACGTTGGGGGTAGAATTTACCTTAAACAAAACAACAAAAAAAGAACAGAAGAGGTCGATAACATGGTCACAATAGAGCCTTGGACATTCCCAACATTCAGATGCCGGCAAAAGACCCTGAGAAAAAATTACTACTGAGGAAGGAGAAAATCAGGAGGATGTGTTTCAAGAACAAAGAAGACAAAAAAAATGGTTAAAGGACCATGGGCAGCATAACATCAGTATCAAATGCTGTGGAGGGGAGTTATGTTAAGAAAAGAACAGAGATGGAAGTACTATAACACTGTATGTTAACTAACTGGAATTTTAAAAAAAGCTCAAAAAAGAGAAGAATGGAGGACTGCATTTGAATTTGGCAACATGGAAGTCATTGATGAGAGCTATCTTGATGGAGTATTAAAGATGGAAAATTGATTGTCATGGACTGAGAAGAGGATATGAAGTGAGGAAGTAGACATAGCAACTAAAGACAATTCCTTGAAGAACTTTTGCTGTGAAGAGGAGCATAAAAATGGAGCAGTACCTCGAAGGGAATTTGGGTTCAAGGGAAGTTCTTTTAAGATAGAAAATAGTATAGGGACGCCTGGGTGGCTCACTTGGTTAAGCGTCTGATTTTGACTCGGGTCATGATCTCACAGCTCGTGAGTTCGAACCCCGCATCAGGCTCTCTGCTGACAGCTCAGAATCTGGAGCCTGTTTCAGATTCTGTGTCTCCCTCTCTCTCTGCCCTTCCCCTGCTCGTGTTCTGTCTCTCTCAAAAGTAAATAAACCTTAAGAAAAGTTTTTAAAAAAGATAGGAAATAGTATAACAATAAAATCATTGGTGGCTCGATTCACACATAAAATAAATGTTATTCTTCATCATGACAAATATCGTTAGAACCAAGAGGTTTCTAAAATAGATTCAATAATAAATAAACAAGTCATTTTAGGAAGGAAACAGAAAGGGAAAAGGGAAAGCTAGATGGAAAATTGATAGAACAGGTCTTGTTTGTATTATACTTTCTACTTTCAAATTTGGCGCTTAATCACTCATAAGTAGCTGGGTTCTCTGATTAATCTTGATCTCTGTTCATTTGTAAGGGTCAAGCATGTCTAATTGTATTTTTAAGTTGGTAACATTGGATCAAGATGCCTGTAGATTTGCATGAGTTTATTTGCATAAGGTGTTCTGCTTTGGCTGAACCAAGACTAACAATTTTGTTTGCTTACCTTTTACCAAGGAAGGAAAGGGGGTAGAAGAAGGAAGCTTAAATGTAGTCTGTTCCCAGTCTATTTTCCTAGGCTAGGTTTGGGTCCTATTAGAGTGAGTGATTTCAGGCTAAAAGAATGCTTTTCAGGAGAATTGTTTTGAGGCACAGGATCACACATGGCAATTCTTCAATTTCCGGATGACAGAATATGTAACAGAGAGTTGATTATACCATTCTTCTTAAAACACTGCCTTTTATTGGCCTCTGGGTCACCACAGTCTCCTGATTTCCCTCCTACTTTTGTGGCTGTTCCTCTCTTTCCTCCTTTAGTTGGTTCTTCTTTACCTGATGACTTACTGTGGAACTTAGTTCCTTCGTGCTCTGTTTTAAACTTTTATTTTTCCTTTTCATTTTGAACTTTCTCTTTGGGTGATCTCATTTACTCACTTGATTGAAATCCTTACCAACACACTGATGCTTCCTGAATTTATATCTACGGTTGAGAACTCTCTTCTGAACTCCAGGGAGATTACTTATTGCTTACTTATTTGCTTACTTATTTGTCCAATTGCTTACTTATTTGCCTTTTTAGCTATCTTGCATGCTGCTTAAATTCAACAACTCATCATCTTCCCCTTCCTTCTCCCTCAGTCTGCTCTTCCTTTAGCATTTTCTTTTTCAGCAAATTTTAAGACTATATGCTTGGCTACTTAAGAGAGAAATCTGAGAGTCATTTTTTACTCCTCTTTTGACCCTCATACTCTGCCTCCCAACCTGTGCAAATCAATCATTATGTCCTGTTGATTCAACATCTGCCTTTTTAGTCCTCTTTGTCTCCATCTTACTGTAATCATTTAAATTCAAGCCAGCTAATATGTTGCTTTGACTAATGCTTTAGCTTCCTAATTCATTTCCCTACATCCACATGTAGTGAGATAATATCTTGGTGTATTTGTGATGTTTCCAGCCCCTCATGATGTAATGAGTAGAAGGAAATTGCATGAAAGAAAAGAATTGTGGATGCGAACTCTCAGAGGCCAGTATTATTGCATAGTATTCTGTTTGCTGCCGTATTTTGCTAAAACAATTTATAGTTGCGCCAATGATTATTATTTCCAGTTTTCATGTACTAACAATGTGCAGTCAGTTTGCAAGCTTAGGTGAGTGCTTAGAGTCCCAAAGCTATAAACATTTCTTATACTGTGGTTCCTGGTGAATACAGTTATTAGAGATTGAGTTGGCTCATATTCATAGTGACATAGCCCCCTGAAGTTGTTGTATTGCTTCCAGGGATTCTCTTGACAGTTATCAAGGAAGTAGCTACTTGGAACTAGTTTTCCTACAGTGGAGAGACTTAACCAAGTCGTGTTTTCAGAGATCTTGGTTCTCTTTCTTCTAATAGGTAGAATCTCTAGGCGTCTGGGGCGCCTGGGTGGCGCAGTCGGTTAAGCGTCCGACTTCGGCCAGGTCACGATCTCGCGGTCTGTGAGTTCGAGCCCCGCGTCAGGCTCTGGGCTGACGGCTCAGAGCCTGGAGCCTGCTTCCGATTCTGTGTCTCCCTCTCTCTCTGCCCCTCCCCCGTTCATGCTCTGTCTCTCTCTCTGTCCCAAAAATAAATAAACGTTGAAAAAAAAATTAAAAAAAAAATCTCTAGGCGTCAGATTAGATAATCACTCTGGACATTTTCATTCTGGAGCTTAAATCTAGGTCTGACTCTTGCATCCAATCGAAGAAAAATTGCTATTGCTGCCAGCTTGTAGGAGTGGGAACTACTCTGATAAGAGCTGCTTGGCACTGGACTGTTGAAGCAACCCTGTAACACCTCTCATGATAATGCAGCCCGAGCCAAAGTGTAGTAGTATTAGCCCTCCTATTTCTGGCCCAGGAAGAGGAGTCAGAGACAGGATAGTGATGGTGGGGCTTCATGCATCTGTGGTGGCTTTCACGATGCCCCCCCTTTCCTTTCCAAATCAGATGATAGAAACTAGTAGGAGTCCGTTCTGCAGCAACGACCCAAATTAGGGACAGGTAGATATAGAGTTCAAGCCCCGGGAAATACTACAGAATTTTTTTGTACATCAGAAAATAACAGTGTCAACGTGTTCTTAAAAACTTATTGCAAAAACCACTGTAGGTATTTTGAACTACACTGTTCTATGATTTTACTCTGGAATCTTTAGATTTGTAGTATGCTTATGTAAGCCGATCTTCCTTAAATATTGTCCACACTAAGTTGAGGCACAAGCCAATTTACCTTTATTGAGTGACTTTTCCCTTCTGTGCTTTTGTTCAAAATTTCATCATCTGCCTTTATTTGCTTATTTCTTATCCCTGAGGTGAATGGTTCTATGGTCTTGCCTCAGGGAAGTATTTACAATGCATGACATTAATTTGAAAAACATATGAAGACAACTTGTTCTCTGGACCATCTTTCTTATATATAACCCTTAGATTTTTATCAGTCAGATGCTTCAAATAGCCAATGGAACAAGAATAATGCAACAGAAGAGACAGTGCAATTGTTTCAATTATGTAGATAGAACTATAGATGTATATTTTAAGAAAACGAAAAATTCCTTTAACACATTTCTGGTATTTTTGTTATAGATTATACGTTTTATATATCATACAGTTTCAGTTATTGATTAGCTATGTTTAAATGTTTGCATGTATGGAGCATTTTATTTATTTATTAAATTTTATTTATTTATTTTGAGAGAGAGAGAGAGAGAGCGAGAGCGCACATGTGCAGGGGAGGGGAAGAGAGAGGAGAGAGAGAATCCCAGGCAGGCTCTGCACTATCAGCACAGAGCCTGATTCAGGGCTCGAACTCACGGACCATGAGATCATGACCTGAGCCAAAATCAAGATTCAGTCGCTAACTGACTAAGCCACCCAGGCGCCGTGTATGGAACGTTTTAATAGGCACATTTTTGTACTCCTAAAAATTCAAAATAAACCCAGACATCTCTAAAACTATAAAATTGAAATATGCCATGAGGGATATTGAGCCTTACCAAGTAAGAGGCTTGTGTTGTTATTTAGAAGAGAATAAGTTCCCAATTTTTATGGTTTCATTTAGGTTTTGAGTTTGTGGTGAATTTCTTAAGACATTTAGCTCACAGCCATTAGGCATTTGCAAACCAAGACTCTTAAGTAATTTTAATTTAAGAGCTTATACTTCAAGTATTTTTGAGGATGACATAATAAACAAGTTAGTGCTAAGTGGTTTTTTTCCCCTCTCCTTTGGATGTTTCATAGTACTAACTAAACTATTTGAGTTGTTATAGAATCTTAGGAACTTCCTGACAAAGAAGAGAATACCTCTGCTAATGCATATAGCTATTCACGTGAAAACTAATAACCTAATATTTGATTTACTTAAGCATTGCTAAGAAAAAGCTCATGGGCTGACATCATACTTAATTTGTTATGGTTATGGTTTCATTGTAATTGTAGAATTCTCTACTTACAGGTAGATTAAACTTTGGGCTTTTTTTGTGGTTAATGTATAAAGAAATACAATGGAAGAAAAAAATGTGATGTCTCACCCAGAAATAATCAATATTAACATTTTAGTGTTTATTCTTCCAGTGTTCTGTCAGCTTTTGAGCACTTTTAAAGTTTTGGTACATAATACTAAATATTTCTCAGAAAGGTCCTACCCATATGCACTCTATCAGTAAATCTGATGTGAGACGGTGCCTCTTCTCTGACTCTCCGGACAATACTTTGCCAGTTTCATGGGCAAACATATACTTTAATGTGATTATTTTTATTTGAATTCTTTGATTACTTAGCTTGAACTTTTTCACGTGTTGATATGCTGTTTAGAAATCTTCTTTAATAAAATTGCCTCTGCTGCTAGAAGTTTCTTAACACCTCTTCTGGGAGAGCTCTAGTTTGCTTTGTCATTATCGGTGAGGTACAAAAGATTCTAATAGTACAGCCAAATTTCCACCATCAACTTCATTTGTGAGACTTAATGCTTCTCTGCTGGACTCAGTGTAAATATAGAGCTAATTATCTAATTTTCCCAGAAAGAGGTGAGTATCAGCATTGTATCCTGTCAACATCCAACAGACAGAAGGATAGAGCCTTACACAAAAGAAATTCATAAAGAAATGCATGAACAAGCATGATAAATAAAAGGACATAATTGTTAGAATCCTCGTTCCAATAATGTGATTCCTTAGGTAGCTCATAGTGAGGTTACTTGCAATTACTATGTACCTTAAAGTTTATAAAATGTGTTTATATACATTACATGTTCAAATATAATAATAGCCCTGTGAGGTAAATGATGTAGCTTGAAGAAACCATAGCCCAGGTATATAAAGTGAATGTCTTGAGGTATAATGGCTGGTTATGTTTGGAGTCAATACTTAAATCTAGGCCAATAAACTCCAAGTGCCATGTTCTTTCTCTCATCGTAGAAGCTTCTGGTATTTATGTTACATGTGGCTTACAGTGTATAGAAAATGTAAAACAAATATTAGCTGTAAACATTCTTAAAATATTCAGGATATTCCAACAAATTACACAATGGTTTTGATTGCAAATATTGGTTGCTTTTGTATTTATGAACCTTATAATAAGATGTGGCCGGCTAAAGTAAACACAGAAACAAAGAACCAAATTGAGCCCTGAGCAGTTTCTTATCCTACTTATGGGATGTGACTAAAAGCTAATTACCTTTTCAATAAAATATAGACATCTGTTCATTCAACAAATATTTATTAAGTACTTACTTTGTGCTAGGCACTATGCTATAGAATAAAACAATATTTAGCCTTAACCTCATGGAACTGAGGGTGAAAGACATTAAACATTTTTTTTCAAGTAAATATATAGTTACACTTTTATCAAATGCATGAAGAACGAGTACAGGGTATGATGAAAGTGCATAAGAGGGGACCTAAGCTAAGTCAGAGAAAGTCTTCTTGAGAAAGTGACATTTGAATCCTTAAAAATGAATGGGAGCAGGTGAAAGGTTGGTAAGGGGAGGGGGAAGTGGAAGAAAGCACTTCTAGAATGTTGAGGGAATGAAGAGAAAGCTGACCAGTAGTGTGTGTTGTATAGTGAGAGTTGGAAAAGAAGGGTCTGAGGAAGGTAGTTGCTGTTTCTTTAGTCTTTAAAGAAGTAATTTTGCAGTTCATTCTAGTGATGTTTCCATTGCTGAGACCATTTTTTGGAACTCTTCCTATGACCTTGTCTTCAGATCCAACTCTGAAACAAACGAAACTTTTTTTTTTTTTTTTTTATAGCAATGAAGAGTGCTTTGCAGTGTAACACCTTACTTAACAGACTTAACTTCAAAAGGGCTTTTGATTATTTATACAAATTAAACCTACCTGCAAGGGGGAAATATATACATACATACATATATGCACATACATATTCATCACAGTTAGTATGAGCTTTGAAATTAAGAATTTTAAAAATGTGTTTCCACTTATAGAAATTGACCTTTTATAGATATAAAAAATTCACTTATGATCAGAAGCTTAAAATTTTTAGCATATCAGGTTGCTTCTGTTTGAGTGAAAGGAAAGAAATCTATTTAAAGTTACTTATGAATTAAAACCATTGGGATGTTTGCTCTAACTGAAATATCTTTGATTAGGTCACTGGCAGGTAGTTTTCCTATTCATGTATAGAGACTGATCTATTCACAATGGATGTCTGTGTGTGTGTGTGTGTGTGTGTGTGTGTGTGTACACATAGAAGACAGAATGATAGGGAAGGGGCATGTGATGTGGAGTCCAAGGCAGAGATCTTCATTCAGATACTCTATTTATATAAGCTGTGTGATCTTCAATCTTTTAAGGCCTCAGTTTCTTTTCATTTATGAAACAATAGCAGAACTACCACTTGCTCACATTTTCTGGATATTAAAAAAATAAATTTAGAAGTACTTTATAAGCCAAAAAATACTTTATAGTTATTACATATATATGTTTCATAAGTAGATGAATGTGCACCCATGAAAATATAAAATAATAAATAATAAGCAAAACAGGGGCACTCTTGGTTGAGGACAAACCCATAATTAAACATCTTAATTTCTAAAAGAAAGAAATTACTTAAAAATTTGTATTATTACATGTTTATTTTGTGTTGCTCTTTTGTGAAATGCTTATTCATGTCAACAAAGAATTCGCCAGTTTTTAAAAAAACTTCTTAGTGTATTTAAGTGCCTGGTTATTTATTGCTAGTGGCATATGTGTGGAAGGGGATGGAAAGGGTGAGGGCTAAAAGTTGAGGTAAAAGAGGCCTAAAAGGGATATACTTGTTATAGAAATGTCATGGTTTAGGAGTAGTTAAAGAGCAATAAAAATATTAATTGTCCCTGTGAGTTGATTTTTAAAATTTGGTTTACACACAACTTTTAGAGCATCTTTTGTAGTAAGATTGGATGCACACGGATATTTAATAACCCAAACATTTGATCTAAACCAGAATTACTCTTTTAAGAATGGATGGTGATCTGAGGTACTCTAAGACAATTGGAGCCTTCAGGAAATATTCTTTTCTGAGAAATGCTATGACCACCATTTATTGAAATAAATTAATAATAGTTGATAAAGTCCCTGGCCTTAGTTGTGTTTTTTGACTTGTGGAAAAGTTCACATTCAATGTGTGCTGCCTAAGTGAGTTTTAATTGATAGAGTAGCAGAGTATAATTTTTTTCTAAAATTGCACAAATAATCATGTAGTCAATATGTACGGCCTTTGGAAAGAGACTGGATTGAATGTTACTCATTTTTCTTTAAAAACAAATGAAGACATTTTCAAATGAAGAAGTTAAGATAAATAAGTTCATGTTTTCCAAATGTCTCTTTGGAAGCACAGCATTGTGAATGCAGGCAATAAAAGCCCTATTGTCTGTATTGTCTGTCTTATTGCTTCACGATATCAAAAGAAGGATATACCGCTTATTTTTAGAGTGTTCTGGTCCTATGCAGCAGCCTGCACAGTGAAGAGACCTACATACTCTGTTGCTGGAGTTGCTTGTTTTCCAGGGAAAGAAAAAAGGGTTGGGAAATGCAGAACTCCTCTCCTTCTTACCCAGTAGTAACATTGAGAAGATACCTTGTCCCCATTTTTATTACTTCTGAGATTTTATTGCTGGCAGCCAGATGTGCTGAAACTCCTGACGACAGCATCTATTCATTGCGTGTTTTTAATAGGCTTAGAGAAATATAAGTAGAGTACATGAGAGCAGCTCAGCTTCACACTTCAGCTGGGAATGCCCAAAAAGCTTACTGCTGTTTAGAATTCTTGCTACAGTCAGGAGAAAGCCGAAAGCTGTACGGGCACTGAATCTTCTACGACTGAATTAGAAGAATAATGACTGTACAATTAACTATCAACCTCTGCTCATTTAAGCACAGTTTCTACAGAGCTCAGGAGAAATATGGAACTTGATTGGCATGTTTTTATTTGATGGTGTCTGCAAATAGATGACTTTAAAGACAGGTGGTAAGGAAAAATAAGAGAAGGGGGGGAAAAAAGAAAGAAAATGCAATTTGAGACATTGCGCCAGGTCTGCAATTCTGTCTTATCTCATTTTCATGGGGTTTTCTCATCCCCACCAAATATTTTACAAAATGAGCTTTTTGGACAAACGCTGAACAATGCAAGGTGAGTAAAGCTAAACTCTATTTCCTTCAGCATTGATGTTTTCTGAATAATAATCTGATATGCCTGTAAAAATTGTTCTGTACTGAAATGTTGGTATAAGGGTGTTGTCTTCTTATCACAAATATAAAATTTTATGTGGCGTTTTTCTTAATTGAATTTTGAGAAGGAAAATAAGCTTACTTCAAAGCCCCCAAAAGCATCTTAAATTTAACTAGTTTGACCTCTGAAACATAATACAGGCTGTTTCATGATTTCATTTTCTAATAACTAAAATGATCAATTTAAAATGCCTGATAGGTTTTTTTTTTCTTTGTGATCATGGCAGTGATTACAATGCATTTATAGGGACGGGGATATATAATCCTATGTGATTTGTTGGAAAATATGAATTAGCAGTCATGCATGCTCTTTGTAAAACATGCGGAAGATGTTTCCTGGGTCTGAGACATTTCTCTATGCAGAGTAGATCAATAATCACTTTTAAACAAGCTGTATTATCAAACTGCTAGTATTGCTTTGTATTTGGTCAGCTAGTTTGAAAGGATGCTTTGTTATGAATTCCTATTGCTTTTTCAACCTCATCATTTTATGTGTGTGGAGAAGATTGTGAAATTATGAACATATGTTTTAGACGGTTTCTCTGGCTTACACGAAAAGAGACAGCCTATTAAAGAACGCTTTTAAAATGCAGTTTTATCACCCAGCTGTTTACGTTGTGAGAATGTCTAATGTTACATACCTACTGTAGAAAAGACCCCATTTTAACTAAATATACGTGGAGAAGGACTGAGGAAGAAATTCTTGAACATGATAATAATGCACTAAAGCCTTCTGGAAATTGAGGGAGAAGTAATAGTGCACAGAATATTGAATGGTTCTTCTGGTCTCTTCTGAACAATGTGAGGCAGCCTATTTAGAGATTAAAAAAAAACTATTACACAGTATGTGTCTTAATTTAGCAAAGGAAAAGGAGGCTTTTAAAATTTGTGGACATTTAAAATGCTTACCGAGGATAAATATATTGATGACCTTTTCATTGAATGTGAAGTAACATATCTGTTTTTTATAAAATTTCACTTCTTTCCTCAGGACAGTTTTATTCAGTTGACAAATTCTATTTTTTTATGTTTAGTTTTTGGATAATTTAAAATATATAACAGTATGTGAAGTGCTGTGATATTCTGTAACAGGCTATCTATATTTTAAGATACTGGGCTTTTTAATTTAGTAATACATCACTTGAGTGTCTGTCATTTATGGTAAAAATAATCTGTATTGCATGTTATATTTAAATAAAAGAGGCGGTATGGCTTTCTTAAAATTTCCATGACCTGAAGCTACCAGAGTTTTAGGATTTGTACTCATCTTTTATAAATCTTTTCTTTGCTTGATTTCTATCTTTTTTTTTTTAATGCCAAGAACTTATGTGTTTAAAAATATTAATGTTAGGTCTGGATGTATATTCGTGTTAGGAATTGTGCTGTTAACAGTATGGCAAGGAATTAGTTTTAAAGGAAACATTAGTGTTAAAATATGGGAATATCTATATCTTGACGGAACTGTGGATCCCTATCACTCTGCTTTTGCTTTGGCTTCAAGTTGCTTTTATTGTTGGCATGTATTTATGATTGCATTGCTCTCATTATTAAAAATCCAGAATTTTATGCTGTTGCAATCAAGCATTAAAATGTGAAGTTTCTGATGCTTCTGTAAGACCAGTCTTACTTAACCTTATTTTGGTTTTTTTAAACCTAAGATTATCTGAAACTACCAACTGATCCATAAAAATGTATTCTGCTTCAGGGGAAAAAAATCCCTGCTTTATATGTTCTTTAACTTCTTAGTCTTCAAGAAACATATGACATTTTTTCATATGTAGATCTACTGATTTTCATAAATGATCAACTACTTGATTTACTTTCAAAATCAGTCAAAACCAGTTGTGCCAATAGTTATTATTTTAGAAGTATGAAGAGTGAAAGTAAGTTTATATAACTCACAATTAATGCCTCCACATATTTTAGTGTTTTGGTTACTTGTGTTCAGATCAGATATAATGGTCTTTTAGAACTCTTTTTCTGCTGAGGTTCTTTAAAAATATACAAATGCCTAGACATCAACCTTTCAGTTAGCATTGAATCAGAAAGTAAGATGTAGACTAATAAATCATTCTTGAAGGAAAAGCCATGGAAAAAGAAGGACGCTGGTATGTCATTAGGTGTGATCTTACGACAACTTTAAAAATGTTTCTAAATAACGAGCCTTTTGACCTTGTGGACTGGACATTAATGGTTTTGGGATTTGAAGCATCAATTATGTAACACTGTCTCTGGAAAGAGCAGTCTTGGTTGTTACAACATGTAGAGTAATCACTTAATTGTTTGGACTAGTTCGAATGGAATATTCAGTAGTTGTATTGTGACATGATCTATGATCTTTAAGCTGATGGAAAAATAACATCAAAGATATAGACAATTGGAATATATTTTATTCTAAATTGCTTTCTAGGAGAAATTACTAAAATAGTTCTATGCATTGATTATACATGATATGTTGTTGAGGGGACCTTTCAAGTAGTAGTAATGTTGAGACTTTTCCCAGGTAACTAATCTGGTAAGTAATCCCTAAATCTGCAACTCAATTTGCATCAGGTTTCAGATGGTAGGGCAGTTTACTTCTATGACATGGAAGATAAAGTGTTCAAAGACAAAAATCTCCCATAATAGTTACTCCAAAGACATTTACAGGTTCAACTTGTCAAAAGAGCCAAGATTTTAAATACACCAGTAATATATTCTGGATACTAAATTACTAAATTGGTGATGAATATAGATTGTTAAAGTATTTTATTATCAAATGAATAATTGAAATTTATTTATGAGTGAAAATCATTAGAATATTTTAGACTTGTTGGAAGCCATGGGGACCAACCCTTGTGTTTCAAACTGAAACTTCTTAGCTTTTTCTCTCATCATTGTGGTTGTTGAGTACCATTTTAAAATGTGCATAAAGGCAGTGGTAGGATATCCTCTGTTCTTTTACAGCTAATATGAAACAACTGAAGGCAAAGCAAGAAAAAAAATCAGGATCTGCATCCTGCATAAATCCACTTTGACAGGTTTTGATGAAATGCCACTTTAATTTAAATTCTCGTTATCAAGTTTCCTTCCTATCAACTCATTTTTCCAAATTAAATATTTAATCAGATACAAAGATAATTGCTTTTGTTGCCAATAAAAAAATCCTCAAGTGCTAAAATCATTATGAAGCTTAAATCATCTTGTGAGCTTGTCTTTGAAGCAAACGTAAGTAATATCAGGATGCCAGAGCTATATTTTTAACAGAGTTCACTGCATTGAGTACTCAATTGCTTTGAGCAGTATTCAAGTGGACAAGATATGATGACTATCTTTTGTGATAAAATGTGCAGGAAAATGTGCTTGATTCATATCCTTCAAATTTTTCCATTTACCGATTTTGAGTAATCTCTCTTGTACGGAGAAGAAATCTGTATTTTTTCCAGATGTGATTATTTCTTTGTAACTAAATGTGTGGCAGTGAATTTCCTGTGCCGGCCGGCCACACAGGGGCATAATAGGACTGGAATTTATTCAGAAGAGGTATTAGAGACAGTCTTTCTCTCCCTTCCATATACATATAATGAGAAGAGGCAGACTTCCATGTTTTAAACTAAGATTACAAAACCCTTAATAGACTAAAGGATATTTGGATTTGTTGGTGTTTTCAATGACTGGTAAGATAACCATATGATCTGCTTTGCCTGGACTAGCGTCAGTTTGTGCCTGCCATCCTCCACTAATTATTATTAGTACTTCTGAAAAGTGTTGCTTTTTGACAATAAATTACAGGGCTGGTCTATAAAAAATGAAATGTAAAGCTTGAAATTACCTAGTGCAAATGGACTCCTTTCCACTGACAAATTTCTACAGTTCTAAAACACTAATATTATTGAAATAAAATTTGATTTTGCAAAATAAATGTTTAATTATTTAGTCTGGTAGTGGTTTTGGTGAGAAGTATTTAGCCCTTTACATAGCATTTACTACTGCTTTGGTTTATAATGAAGCCATTAAGTTGTGTTCAGGATTTTTGGCATAAACTCCTGTTATTCATCATGGCACATTAATGACTACTTTGACATTAAAAGAACAGCATGCTCACTTTTCATAGCTTTGAGAATGCAGTCTGCACAGTGTGCATCATTTGGAGTTGGTATGATTGTAGCACAACTGATTTTCATTATAGGAACATTTTTTTATGGACAGTCTTTATTCTGAAGTCTAAGGCACTCGGTAGTCTGATACACACATGCTCACATGTACACAAACACACACATTTATTTAACCTTGTTGGATATATATATATATATATATATGTGTATATGTATATATGTATACACATGTATATATGTATATGATTAGTATTTCAGTAATCATTAGGATATACATATATATATAGGATACATATATATATACATATATATATAGGATATATGTATATCCTAATGATTACTGAAATACTAATCATATATATATCCTAATGATTACTGAAATACTAATCATATACCTATTAGTATATATATATATATATATCCTAATGATTACTGAAATACTAATCATATACCACAGACATAAAACCAAATCTTAACAATTATCTCTTTATTTCTAATCAAAGTGACTTTTGATTCATGAATGGGTATCACACATATTTTTACTGGAATATTTACTGTGGACCTTAGCTATATACCACAATTTTTAGTACAGATACTTAATCTGATACTGATGTAGTTTTAAAATATTTTCTTTATTGGAAAATTTTTATAAAGCTACTGTTTTTGTTGATGACTGACAGGTAAATGTTACCTGTACTTTTTTGTTACCAACTTTTATATGATTATGAAGGATCTTAGAGAAGTCAAAGAAGATCATTACTGGTAAGCTTTCTGTTTAATGCTGGCACTATTCACCAATTACTGAAGTGAATTCGTTTCATATGTGCTATGAGCTCTCATATTCATACTCACTCATCAGTGACAAAGATTCATGTGTATAACAAAAGAATTCCTAGGACTGATCTACAATTTGAGTTTAGCTTCTCAATCTGAGAAGTTTTAAATATCTCACAAAGGTGTGTGAACACTTCGTTTTGGGCAAAATGAGAGAAGCCATTGCTCATGGCTTTATTTTGCCTAATGGTTTTCAAACTCCGCTTTTTGTTCATTTGTTTTTTGTTTTCACCAGAGAATACCTCCTTCAGAATGTAACGCGGTATGTAAAGCAGGCAAAAGTGGAGCAGCTCTGATTTAGAAAGTGGGACATGGGATCCACATTAGGCTCTAGAAACACAGTTTTCAACTGCTTACTTAAAATCCAACTCTGGACTTCTCATTTTAAACCTTGTTAAACTTTCCATCTCACTGAGTGACCTTTGAAATGTCAGAGGTAGAGGAAATGGAAAATGGCAAGGAGAGCTGCCATGTTTAGTCAAGAATTGATCTGTGCTTGACTTTCCTATACGTACTGTGTTAGCCATATGCTCTGTAGTGTTGACCGTGGAACTGGTGTTCGTATCTTAGGTCTGCCGCTTCCTGGCTCTGTGATATTGTTAAAATCACTATTCTGTGAGCTTCTTGAGTTAAGGGCTATATATTGTTAACCTCTGAATTCCAACACTTATCAGATCCTTCATGCTTCTTTCCAGTCAATACTGTCTTCCCCCAGCCTCTGGAACCAAATATCGTTCTGCTTTTTTCTCGCCTGGTATAGATTACCTATGTCTGTTCTAGAACTTCATATAATTGAAATCATATAGAATATAATCTTTTATAAAAGACTTTTAATCAGCATAATTTAAAAATATTTATCCATGTTGTTGCATGTATGTGTAGTTTTTTTCCTTTTTATTGCTGAATAATATTCCATTTTATGAATATACCCTTCTCTCTCTTAAGTCTTATTTGTGGACAATCATTTTTATACTCTTGCATGAATACCTAGAAGAGGAATTCTTGGGTCACAGGGTAGATGTATGTTTAGTTTTATAATGCAGACCATTTCAAAAAGGGGTTGTACATTTTAAACTCCCACCAAATATGTTTGAGCATTTTGGGGTTTCCACACACTTTCCAACATTTGAGGATGTGTCTTTTTAATTTTTGTCATTTTGTGGTGAGCTTATAATAGCATCTCCTTATGATATTTTGTATTTGCCTGATTAACAATGTCAAACAGTTTTTCATATGCTCATTGGCCAACTGTACATCCTACTTTTTTTAAAATTAGGCTTTGTTTTTCTTAATGAGTTGTAGAATTTTTTGTTTGTTTGTTTTTTGCCTACCTGGATATCAATCATTTGTCAGATATATGCTCTGTGAATATTTTCTCCCAGTCTGTGGTTTGCCTGTTCATTTTCTTAATAATGCCTTTAGATGAGTGGAAGTTTTAATTTTGATGAAATCTAATTTATCAATTTTTTTCTCTTAGGGTTTTTGTTTTCTGTGTGCTGTCTAAAAATCCTTTGCCAATCCCTAAGTCATGAAACTATCCTCTTTTTTTTTTAATGTTTATTTTTGAGAGAGACAGAAGGAGACAAAGTGCAAGCAGGGGAGGGGCAGAGAGAGGGAGACACAGAGTCTGAAGCAGGCTCCAGGCTCCGAGCTGTCAGCACAGAGCCCCATGTGGGGCTCCAAACTCATAAACCGTGAGATCATGACCTGAGCCGAAGTTGGATGCTTAACCGACTGAGCCACCCAGGTGCCCCAAAACTATCCTCTTATGTATTTCCCAGAAGTTTTAGCTTTGCAGTTTAGGTATATGTTCCGTCACATGTTAATTTTTGTGTATATGATGTGAGGTAGAGGTCAAGATTCATATTTTTTTCCGGGTGGATATCCAGTGTTCCATCATCATTTTCAGAAAAGACTTAAAAGACTTTCTACTCACTATCGGTTTGCTTTGTCACGTTTGTAGAGAATTAAATAATTGTATACGTGTGCTTACATTTCTGGGCTGTCTATTCCATTCCATTGATCCATGTTTTTTGTCTGTCTTGGTGCAATACCACAATGTCTTACCTTTATAGTAATCTTGAGGTCAGGTGGTATAAGTTCTCCACCCCTATAATTTTTCCAAATAGGCTGAATATTTTAGATCCTTTGCATTTTCATACATATTTTATAAATCAATTTTTTTATATATATATGAAATTTATTGACAAATTGGTTTCCATACAACACCCAGTGCTCATCCCAAAAGGTGCCCTCCTCAATACCCATCACCCACCCTCTCCTCCCTCCCACCCCCCATCAACCCTCAGTTTGTTCTCAGTTTTTAACAGTCTCTTATGTTTTGGCTCTCTCCCACTCTAACCTCTTTTTTTTTTTTTTTTCCTTCCCCTCCCCCATGGGTTCCTGTTAAGTTTCTTAGGATCCACATAAGAGTGAAACCATATGGTATCTGTCTTTCTCTGTATGGCTTATTTCACTTAGCATCACACTCTCCAGTTCCATCCACGTTGCTACAAAAGGCCATATTTCATTCTTTCTCATTGCCACGTAGTATTCCATTGTGTATATATACCACAATTTCTTTATCCATTCATCAGTTGATGGACATTTAGGCTCTTTCCATAATTTGGCTATTGTTGAGAGTGCTGCTATAAACATTGGGGTACAAGTGCGCCTATGCATCAGTACTCCTGTATCCCTTGGATAAATTCCTAGCAGTGCTATTGCTGGGTCATAGGGTAGGTCTATTTTTAATTTTCTGAGGAACCTCCACACTGCTTTCCAGAGCGGCTGCACCAATTTGCATTCCCACCAACAGTGCAAGAGGGTTCCCGTTTCTCCACATCCTCTCCAGCATCTATAGTCTCCTGATTTGTTCATTTTGGCCACTCTGACTGGCGTGAGGTGATAGCTGAGTGTGGTTTTGATTTGTATTTCCCTGATAAGGAGCGATGCTGAACATCTTTTCATGTGCCTGTTGGCCATCCGGATGTCTTCTTTAGAGAAGTGTCTATTCATGTTTTCTGCCCATTTCTTCACTGGGTTATTTGTTTTTTGGGTGTGGAGTTTGGTGAGCTCTTTATAGATTTTAGATACTAGCCCTTTGTCCGATGTGTCATTTGCAAATATCTTTTCCCATTCCGTTGGTTGCCTTTTAGTTTTGTTGGTTGTTTCCTTTGCTGTGCAGAAGCTTTTTATCTTCATAAGGTCCCAGTAATTCACTTTTGCTTTTAATTCCCTTGCCTTTGGGGATGTGTCGAGTAAGAGATTGCTACGGCTGAGGTCAGAGAGGTCTTTTCCTGCTTTCTCCTCTAAGGTTCTGATGGTTTCCTGTCTCACATTTAGGTCCTTTATCCATTTTGAGTTTATTTTTGTAAATGGTGTGAGAAAGTGGTCTAGTTTCAACCTTCTGCATGTTGCTGTCCAGTTCTCCCAGCACCATTTGTTAAAGAGGCTGTCTTTTTTCCATTGGATGTTCTTTCCTGCTTTGTCAAAGATGAGTTGGCCATACGTTTGTGGGTCTAGTTCTGGGGTTTCTATTCTATTCCATTGGTCTGTGTGTCTGTTTTTGTGCCAATACCATGCTGTCTTGATGATGACAGCTTTGTAGTAGAGGCTAAAGTCTGGGATTGTGATGCCTCCTGCTTTGGTCTTCTTCTTCAAAATTCCTTTGGCTATTCGGGGCCTTTTGTGGTTCCATATGAATTTTAGGATTGCTTGTTCTAGTTTCGAGAAGAATGCTGGTGCAATTTTGGTTGGGATTGCATTGAATGTGTAGATAGCTTTGGGTAGTATTGACATTTTGACAATATTTATTTTTCCAATCCATGAGCAGGGAATGTCTTTCCATTTCTTTAAATCTTCTTCAATTACCTTCATAAGCTTTATAGTTTTCAGCATACAGATCCTTTACATCTTTGGTTAGATTTATTCCTAGGTATTTTATGCTTCTTGGTGCAATTGTGAATGGGATCAGTTTCTTTATTTGTCTTTCGGTTGCTTCATTGTTAGTGTATAAGAATGCAACTGATTTCTGTACATTGATTTTGTATCCTGCAACTTTGCTGAATTCATGTATCAGTTCTAGCAGACTTTTGGTGGAGTCTATCGGATTTTCCATGTATAATATCATGTCATCTGCAAAAAGCGAAAGCTTGACTTCATCTTTGCCAATTTGATGCCTTTGATTTCCTTTTGTTGTCTGATTGCTGATGCTAGAACTTCCAGCACTATGTTAAACAACAGCGGTGAGAGTGGGCATCCCTGTCGTGTTCCTGATCTGAGGGAAAAAGCTCTCAGTTTTTCCCCATTGAGGATGATGTTAGCTGTGGGCTTTTCATAAATGGCTTTTATGATCTTTAAGTATGTTCCTTCTATCCCGACTTTCTCGAGGGTTTTTATTAAGAAAGGATGCTGAATTTTGTCAAATGTTTTTTCTGCATCGATTGACAGGATCATATGGTTCTTCTCTTTTTTTTTGTTAATGTGATGTATCACGTTGATTGATTTGCGAATGTTGAACCAGCCCTGCATCCCAGGAATGAATCCCACTTGATCATGGTGAATAATTCTTTTTATATGCTGTTGAATTCGATTTGCTAGTATCTTATTGAGAATTTTTGCATCCATATTCATCAGGGATATTGGCCTGTAGTTCTCTTTTTTTACTGGGTCTCTGTCTGGTTTAGGAATCAAAGTAATACTGGCTTCATAGAATGAGTCTGGAAGTTTTCCTTCCCTTTCTATTTCTTGGAATAGCTTGAGAAGGATAGGTATTATCTCTGCTTTAAACGTCTGGTAGAACTCCCCTGGGAAGCCATCTGGTCCTGGACTCTTATTTGTAAATTTTTTTTTTCAACGTTTTTTATTTATTTTTGGGACAGAGAGAGACAGAGCATGAACGGGGGAGGGGCAGAGAGAGAGGGAGACACAGAATCGGAAACAGGCTCCAGGCTCCGAGCCATCAGCCCAGAGCCCGACGCGGGGCTCGAACTCACGGACCGCGAGATCGTGACCTGGCTGATGTCAGACGCTTAACCGACTGCGCCACCCAGGCGCCCCATTGGACTCTTATTTGTTGGGAGATTTTGATAACCGATTCAATTTCTTCGCTGGTTATGGGTCTGTTCAAGCTTTCTCTTTCCTCCTGATTGAGTTTTGGAAGAGTGTGGGTGTTCAGGAATTTGTCCATTTCTTCCAGGTTGTCCAATTTGTTGGCATATAATTTTTCATAGTATTCCCTGATAATTGCTTGTATGTCTGAGGGATTGGTTGTAACAATTCCATTTTCATTCATGATTTTATCTATTTGGGTCATCTCCCTTTTCTTTTTGAGAAGCCTGGCTAGAGGTTTGTCAATTTTGTTTATTTTTTCAAAAAACCAACTCTTGGTTTCATTGATCTGCTCTACAGTTTTTTTAGATTCTATGTTGTTTATTTCTGCTCTGATCTTTATTATTTCTCTTCTGCTGGGTTTAGGCTGCCTTTGCTGTTCTGCTTCTATTTCCTTTAGGTGTGCTGTTAGATTTTGTATTTGGGATTTTTCTTGTTTCTTGAGATAGGCCTGGATTGCAATGTCTTTTCCTCTCAGGACTGCCTTCGCTGCGTCCCAAAGCGTTTGGATTGTTGTATTTTCATTTTCGTTTGTTTCCATATATTTTTTTGATTTCTTCTCTAATTGCCTGGTTGACCCACTCATTCGTTAGTAGGGTGTTCTTTAACCTCCATGCTTTTGGAGGTTTTCCAGACTTTTTCGTGTGGTTGATTTCAAGCTTCATAGCATTGTGGTCTGAAAGTATGCATGGTATAATTTCAATTCTTGTAAACTTATGAAGGGCTGTTTTGTGACCCAGTATATGATCTATCTTGGAGAATGTTCCATGTGCACTTGAGAAGAAAGTATATTCTGTTGCTTTGGGATGCAGAGTTCTAAATATATCTGTCAAGTCCATCTGATCCAATGTCTCATTCAGGGCCCTTGTTTCTTTATTGACCATGTGTCTAGATGATCTATCCATTTCTGTAAGTGGGGTGTTAAAGTCCCCAGCAATTACCACATTCTTATCAATAAGGTTGCTTATGTTTATGAGTAATTGTTTTATATATTTGGGGGCTCCGGTATTCGGTGCACAGACATTTATAATTGTTAGCTCTTCCTGATGGATAGACCCTGTAACTATTATATAATGCCCTTCTTCATCTCTTGTTACAGCCTTTAATTTAAAGTCTAGTTTGTCTGATATAAGTATGGCTACTCCAGCTTTCTTTTGGCTTCCAGTAGCATGATAAATAGTTCTCCATCCCCTCACTCTGAATCTAAAGGTGTCCTCAGGTCTAAAATGAGTCTCTTGTAGACAGCAAATAGATGGGTCTTGTTTTTTTATCCATTCTGATACCCTATGTCTTTTGGTTGGCGCATTTAATCCATTTACATTCAGTGTTATTATAGAAAGATACGGGTTTAGAGTCATTGTGATGTCTGTATGTTTTATGCTTGTAGTGATGTCTCTGGTACTTTGTCTCACAGGGTCCCCCTTAGGATCTGTTGTAGGGCTGGTTTAGTGGTGACAAATTCCTTCAGTTTTTGTTTGTTTGGGAAGACCTTTATCTCTCCTTCTATTCTAAATGACAGACTTGCTGGATAAAGGATTCTCAGCTGCATATTTTTTCTGTCTAGCACACTGAAAATCTCGTGCCAATTCTTTCTGGCCTGCCAAGTTTCAAAAGAGAGATCAGTCACGAGTCTTATAGGTCTCCCTTTATATGTGAGGGCACGTTTACCCCTTGCTGCTTTCAGAATTTTCTCTTTATCCTTGTATTTTGCCAGTTTCACTATGATATGTCGTGCAGAAGATCGATTCAAGTTACGTCTGAAGGGAGTTCTCTGTGCCTCTTGGATTTCAATGCCTTTTTCCTTCCCCAGTTCAGGGAAGTTCTCAGCTATTATTTCTTCAAGTACCCCTTCAGCACCTTTCCCTCTCTCCTCCTCCTCTGGGATACCAATTATGCGTATATTATTTCTTTTTAGTGTATCACTTAGTTCTCTAATTTTCCCCTCATACTCCTGGATTTTTTTATCTCTCTTTTTCTCAGCTTCCTCTTTTTCCATAACTTTATCTTCTAGTTCACCTATTCTCTCCTCTGCCTCTTCCATCCGAGCCGTGGTGGTTTGCATTTTGTTTTGCATTTCCTTTAAAGCGTTTTTCAGCTCCTCGTGACTGTTCCTTAGTCCCTTGATCTCTGTAGCAAGAGATTCTCTGCTGTCCTGTATACTGTTTTCCAGCCCAGCGATTAATTTTATGACTATTATTCTAAATTCACTTTCTGTTATATTATTTAAATCCTTTTTGATCAGCTCGTTAGCTGTTGTTATTTCCTGGAGAGTCTTCTGAGGGGAATTCTTCTGCTTGGTCATTTTGGATAGTCCCTGGTGTGGTGAGGACCTGCAGGGCACTTCCCCTGTGCTGTGGTGTATAACTGGAGTTGGTGGGCGGGGCCGCAGTCAGTCCTGATGTCTGCCCCAAGCCCACAGCTGGGGCCACAGTCAGACTGGTGTGTGCCTTCTCTTCCCCTCTCCTAGGGGCGGGATTCACTGTGGGGTGGCGTGGCCCGTCTGGGCTACTTGCACACTGCCAGGCTCGTGGTGCTGGGGATCTGGCGTATTAGCTGGGGTGGGTAGGCAAGGTGCACGGCGGCAGGGGGGGCAGGCTTAGCTTGCTTCTCCTTAGGTGATCCACTTCAGGAGGGGCCCTGTGGCAGCCGGAGGGAGTCAGATCCGCTGCCAGAGGTTTGGCTCCGAAGAAGCACAGAGTTGGGTGTTTGCGCGGAGCGAGCAATTTCCCTGGCAGGAACTGGTTCCCTTTGGGATTTTGGCTGGGGGATGGGCAGGGGAGATGGCGCTGGCGAGCGCCTTTGTTCCCCACCAAACTGAGCTCTGTCGTCCGGGGGCTCTGCAGCTCTCCCTTCCTTTGTCCTCCAGCCTTCCCGCTTTCCGAGCAGAGCTGTTAACTTATGACCTCCCAGACGCTAAGTCGCGCTTGCTGTTGGAACAAGGTCCGTCAGGCCCCTCCGCTTTTGCCAGCCAGACTCGGGGCTCTGCTTGGCCGGCGGGCCGCCCCTCCGCCCCGGCTCCCTCCCGCCAGTCCGTGGAGCGCGCACCGCCTCGCCGCCCTTCCTACCCTCTTCCGTGGGCCTCTCGTCTGCGCTTGAGTCTGGCGACTCCGTTCTGCTAATCCTCTGGCGGTTTTCTGGGTTATTTAGGCAGGTGTAGGTGGAATCTAAGTGACCAGCAGGACGCGCGGTGAGCCCAGCGTCCTCCTACGCCGCCATCTTCCCCTCGCTACCATGAATCAATTTGTTAATCTTGATTTACAAGTTTACTTAGGATTAAGGCTGCGATTGTGTTGTATTTCTGTAGATTGATTTGGGGAGAGTTATCATCTTAACAACTTTGGAATCTTCTGCTGGTATATCTCTTCATTTATTTAGGTCTTCTTTAATTTAACTAACAGTGTTGTGTAGGTTAAAGGGAAGAGGTCTTGAATGACTTTTGTTAATTTTTTTCATAAGAATTTTAAATTTATGGTCTTACTATAAACAGAATTATTTTTAAATATCAGCTTCTAGTTGTTTTCTGCTACTTTGTAAATATCTAATTTATTTTTAATATTAACTTTGTATCTTTTAACCTTGCTAAACTTACTTATTAGTTCTTATAGTTGTCTTGTAGATTTGCCACACTACCCTATGTAAACAATCGTGTCATCTGCAAATAGAGATAGTTTCATTGCATTTCCAGTATTTATGCTTCTTATTTCTTTTTCTTTTCTTATTATAATGCTTAGGACTAATAGTGCAATATTAAAAAGAAGTTATGGGAGTCCATTAGTTTTTGACAGTTTTTTTTTAAACCTTGAATGGGTTTGCATTTGTGAAATGCTTTTTCTGCAGTTATTGAAATGACCATGATTCTACTTCCTTGTTCTGTTAATACTGCTAATTATATTAGTTGAGTTTTGAATATGAAACCAACTTTGCATTTTTGGGCTAAATGTCACTTGGTCATAGGATATTATCCATTTTGAATGTTGCTGGTTTATATTTTTTACTATTTAAATTTTTTTTAAGTTTATTTATTTTTGAGAGAGAGAGAGAGAGAGAGAGAGGAGGGGCAGAGAGAGAGGGAGAGAGAGAAGATCTCAAGCAGGATCTGCACTGTCAGCATGGAGGCCAGTGTGGGGCTTGAACTCATGAACTGAGCGACCTGAGCTGAAATCAAGAGTCAGATGCTTAATCGACTGAGCCACCCAGGTGCCCCAATATTTTCTGCTGTTTATAAAGAATTTTTCATCTGTATTCATAAAACCTATTGTATTTTGTCTTTTACTGACATGTCGGTGGCAGGTTTTGGCATTAAGATTTTTGTGAGCTCATAAAACGAGTTGGGGATTTTTAACTTATCTTCTATTTTGTCAACACTTGGTGTAAGATTGGTGTTACTTTTCCTTACATATTTGATAGAATTTACCCGTGAAACCATTTGGACAGGAAGTTTTCTTTTTGTGAAAGTTTCTTTAAGATAAATAGGGCTATTTAGATTTTGTTTAATCTTTACTAGTTGTGGTAAGCGGTGTTTTTCAAGATATTGGCCATTTTTATTTAAGTTGATTAATTTGCTGTTATAAATTTCATAATTTTCCTATATTATCCTTTAATGTCCACTTTAATATCCACTTTATAATGATAATCCTTTTATTTCTGATACTGGTATTTAGCAATTAATGGTCTTTCATTTGCTTGATCAGTTTACCTAAGAGTTTATTATATTTTCTCTTTTAGCTTTGTAGATTTTTCTGTAATGTTTGTCTACTATTGCACTGATTACTGTTCTTTTCCTAATTATTCTCTTTCTTATCATTTTAATCATTTTTCTTCCTGAAGATCCAAATTTCTAGTGATATACTGTTCTTTAGCCTGGCGAACTTCCTTTAGCATGTCTTGAAGTGCAGATAGTCACTTCTCCATTTACTCTTATCTGAAAGACAATTTTATTTAGTTTTCATTTTTTTGTGAATATTTTTGTTGGATATAGAATTCTCTGTTGTCAGTCCTTTCCTTTCTAACCTCCCCTCCCCTCCCCTCCCCTTCCCTTCCTTAAAAAAGATTTTATTTTTAAGTAATCTCTACACCCAAAGTGGGGCTTGAACTCAAACCCAAGGTCAAGAGTTGCTTGCTCTACGAACTGAGCCAGCCAGGTGCCCCATCTTTTCTTTTAATAGTTTAGAGTCCTCTAGGTTTTTTTTTTTTTCTTTAAGGTTTATTTATTTATTTTGAGAGAGAGAGAGAGACAGAGAGAGAGAGACAGAGAGAGAGAGAGAGAGAGAGAGAGAGAGAGATGAGGGTAAGGGAGGTGCAGAGAGGGAGGGAATGAGAGGATCCCAAGCAGGCTCCACGCTGTCAGCACAGAACCCGATGTGGGGCTCCATCTCACTAACCATGAGATCATGACCTGGGCTGAAATCAAGAGTTGGACACTTAACTGACTGAGCCAGCCAGGCACCCCAAGAGTCGTCTAGTTTTCGATGAGAAGTTTATCATGACAAGTCAGTAGCACTTTAAATCATTGTTCTTTTGTATTTTAATGTATTTTGTATTTTATTGCATTGCTTTTCTCAATTTGCTTTCAAAATTTTCTTTCTCTTTTGTTTGTAGTAGTTTTATTGAGATGTGCCCATGTGTGGCTTTAATTGTTATTTATCTTCTTCGGATTTGATGTGTTTCTTAAGTCTGTAAATTTGTATTTTTTACCTAATTTGATAATTGTTTTGTCTATTGTTCTAATATTTTTTTCTGCCTCCATCTCTCTTTTCCTTCTGATTGCTCAATTATCTGTATTTTAGGCTTTTCATAAATTATACTAGAAATTCTTGTAACTTTTTCAGTGTTTCTCTGTTCTTCAGATTAATTTTCAAGTTCATTGATTCTTTCATAATCTGCTCTCAGGTGAAAAGCTCATCATTTTTTATTTCAGATATTTTACTTTTTGTGCTAAAATTTCTATTTGGTTATTTTTTATATTCTACATGGTTATTTCTCTTTTGAGATTTCCTATCTTTTCAGTCATTATGAGCATATTACTTCACTTCCTTTAACAGTTATCATACTAGCTTTGAAATCCTTTTCTGCAATTCTAACATCCAACTTATCTCTTAATCAGCCTCCATTAATCCTTTTTCCTCTTGAGTAGGGGTCATGTTTTCCCATTTCTTAACATTTTGAGTAATCTTAAATTTTGTCTTGGACATGTTTAACAATACTATATAGAGACTTTGAAATCTGTTCTGAAGAGTGCTGATTATTTTTAAAGCAGGAATTTAACTTGGCTGAACTTGAGCTACAGACTTTGTTTCCCGTGAGGTAGAACAGCTGAAATTTTAGTTTAAATATTTTAATTTTAGCTGAGCTGCTTGAAGACTTTCTGTGCATGCATGAGATTTGGCAGTATTTATTATCCACAGAAATTTATTTTTCCTTCCTGTAGCTTTCTTTTTGTCATTTCCCCCTCACTTTCCACCTTCTGTATTTGCTCAAACTCTGTTCTCCGGTTTTTCAAGTTGGTAAAATTCTGAATTTTCTGATATAGATTTAGCCTCCAGGCATTGAATAGATTTGGCTTGAAGTCACAAAAATGGCAAACACACCTAGTGTCATTCCCTTCCTCAGAATGTCAATTGCACCCCAGTGTCTGTCTGCTTTTTGTTACTTTCTAGGGACTTCAAGTAGTTATTTGTTCACATTTTGTCCAGGATGTATTATCTTTGGAAGGGTTAGTTTGATAGGAGTTCCTTGGCCATTATCCAAAGAAGAATCAATTCTTTAACATTTTAAACTGTATTTATTAAACACTATGTTGTCAGAAATTATATTTGTAGTTTCTTTCATTGTCCCAAGCTCATTGTTTGTAATTCCCACCCCCCCCCCCCGCAAATATCATTGAATAGCCAGTTGTCCAGTGGTTAATTTGGGAAACTCATGTCCTGATTAAATTATTGTATCATCAGATTATACAGAGAATACATAACTTTTAGTTATTCTTTCTTTGCTGCTCCATCCGTATTTTAATGACTGTTGCTAATGGTAAAATGTGAGCAACATGTACACAGGCTTTCTTCACAGAAAATACAAGTTTGATATTTCTGATCTATCAGTAAATGTCTGATCAGATACAATGAAAAGACAAATGCCATAATATTCATTCTTCATCTCATGTTTAATGAGCATCCATTTCACAGATAATTTCCATGTGGAATTTTTAAAGGAAATTTGATGATGTTTGTGATGGGGATGAGTAGACTGAAGGTGAAATTTCACTTTCTGAGAGTAACCACCAATTCTTCAACTGGCTGTCAATCATAAGATAAGAAATAAAAAGTGTGTGCTCAAAGTTTGATGGTAATTACTTGTCATAAAGGCCCATCTTTTAAATTAATAAAATTTTCCAAGGCCACATGTATTTTTTGCAATGAGTTTTTAAACATTGCTGCTTTGGGACCTGTGGAGTTATATTTTAATTTTGAAACAAAACTTGGTGTACGTAAAATAAGATACACTATTTTTCCTTAGAAACTGAACAGCTTGTTATAAAACCATATGCACAAAATATAAATCTGGTGATGAAAATATACGTAGAGCAATATGTGCTTGAAAGAATATTACCATGTTTCCCATGAAGCCCACAGAAATAAAGAAATGTTCATTATAGCCTTTATCATTGGTGTTGCAACAAATTATAGATGAGCGGTTTCAGTCAAAAGTGGTACCACAGTTAGATAATACAGTCCAAAGATTATATGGAATTCTTCCCCTGCATGAGCATTAATCTTTTTTGATTTAATTTACTTTTTTTTTTTAATGTAGTCTCTGGACCCATGGGTCCAGTGAGTTCAAACGTGGGGTTTGAACTCATTACCACAAGATCAAGTTGCATGCTCTACTGACTAGGCCAGCCAGGTGCCCCATGCATGAGGACTAATCTTTGAATTGTCTTTTAAAGTTACTTTTGTTTATTGTGACTTATGTAAAAAAGATTTATTACAGGGCGCCTGGGTGGCTCAGTCGGTAAAGCATCCGACTTCAGCTCAGGTCATGATCTCCCGGTCCGTGAGTTCGAGCCCCGCATCGGGTTCTGTGCGGACAGCTCAGAGCCTGGAGCCTGCTTCTGATTCTGTGTCTCCCTCTCTCTCTGCCCCTCCCCCACTTGCACTCTGTCTCTGTCTCTCAAAAATGAATAAACGTTAAAAAAAAGATTTATTACTTTATAAAACACTTCATGTGAGTGCATCACGTATTAGTTTTCCATCACCACAAGCTTCATGGGTTAAGAAAATACCCAGTTGTTACCTTGCAGTTCTATTGGTCAGAATTCTAGGCAGAGTCATCTGAGTTCTCTGCTGATGGTTTCACAAAGCTGGATCAAGGTGTCAGCTAGCTGGGCTCTTATCTGGAAGATCATGGGAAGAATCCATGTCCAAGTTTATTAAGATTGTTGGAAGAACCCAATTCTTTGTAGTTGTGGACTACAACTACAAACTGAGGTCCCTGTTTTCTTGGCGGCTGTCAGCTGGGAGCTGCTGTCAGCTTTGATAGGCCTCTTATATTCCTTGGCTCATGGTTCTGTCCATTTTCATTTTTTAATTTTTAAAGTAATTAACTTTGTAATTGATATATAATTGACATATGACATTGTATTAGTTGTAGATATACAACATAATGGTTTTATACATGTATATATTGCAAAATGATTGCTAAAATGAGTGTAGTTAACATCCATCAACACATAGATCTATGCTTATTTTTTATCTTGTGGTGAGAACTACTCTCTTAGTGACTTTGAAATATATAATACAGTATTGTTAACTATAGTCACCATGCCATGCGTTACACTTAGGTTGTTTCAATGTCTTGGCTATTGTAAATAATGCTGCTATATGAACATGGGACACAGAAGTCTTTTTGAGTTGGTTCTTTGACTTCCTTTGGATATATTCCCAGATACAGAGTTGCTGGATCATGTACCAGTTTTATTTTTAATGTTTTGAGGATCCTGTATACTGTTTTCCATAGCAGCTGCACCAATTTACAATCCCACCGACAAACTGTGCATAGATCCCTTTTCTCCACGTCTTTGCCAGCATTTGTTACCGCTTGTCTTTTTGATGATAGTCATTGTAACAGGCAGGTATTTTCTTGTGTTTTTTTAAAAAAGAAAATTTTAATGTTTATTTATTTTTGAGACAGAGCATGAACGGGGGAGGGTCAGAGAGAGAGGGAGACACAGAATCAGAAGCAGGCTCCAGGCTCTGAGCTGTCAGCACAGAGCCCGATGCGGGGCTCGAACTCACAGACCATGAGATCATGACCTGAGCCGAAGTTGGACGCTTAACCGACTGAGCTACCCAGGTGCCCCTTATTGTGGTTTTAATTTGCATTTCCCTAATGACCAGTGATATTGAGCAACTTTCATATAGTTGTTGGCCTTTCATGTATCTTCTTTGGAAAAAGGTCCATTTAGAACCTTTGCCCATTTCTTTTAACTGGTTATTTGCTTTTCTTTTTTTGGACATTGAGTTGTGACTTCCATATATAATTTATATTTATATGTAATTGTTAATATTTAATTTTAATTTTTAATGTTTAATTTTGAGAGAGAGAGAGAGAGAGAGAGCACGAGGGGAGGTGCAGAAAGAGATGGGGACAGAGGACCCAAAGCAGGCTCTGCACTGACAGCAGAGAGCCTGATGTGGGGCTCAAATTCACAAACCATGAGATCGTGACATGAAGTTGGACACTCAACCGACTGAGCCACCAAGGTGCCCCATGTTCTTATTATTTTGAATGTTAACCTTTTATCGGATATATGGTTAACATTTCTTGTATGGCAGGTCTGGTGGTAATGAACTCTCCGAACTGTTATTTGTTTAGGAAACTTTTTGTCCTCTCATTTTTGAAGGACAGTTTCCCTGAGTAAAGAATTCTTGGTTGATAATTATTTTCTTTTAATATTTTGAATATATCATCCCATTCTTTTCGGACCTGAAAAGTTTCTGTTGAGAAATCCATTGATAGTCTTACGGGAGTTCCCTTACATGTATCTTCTCTTTTTTTCTTGCTGCTCTTAAAGTTTTTTGTCTTTGAGTTTTGACAATCTAATTATAATGTGTCTTGGTGTTGTCCTATTCAGGTTAAACTTATTTGGTGTCTTTTGGCTTCATTGCTGTAAATACATTTTCTGTCCCTTTCCATTTCTATTCTCCTTGTAGAATTCCCATAATGCAATATTGTTTCTCTTCATTGTGTCTTAAGATTCATGTAGGTTTTCTTCACTCTTTTTCATTCTTTTTTTCCTTTTGTGCCTCTGACTGGGTAATTGCCAATGTCCTATCCTCTTGGTCACTGATTCTTTTGATGATTGAGTATACTTTTTAAACTCTCTATTGAATTCTTCAGTTCAGTTATTGACTTTTTCAACTCGTATTTCTCTTTGGTTTTCCTTTTTTTTTTTTTATGGTTGCTATTTAAACTTCTCCTTTTGTTCATGCATTGTTTTCCTAATTTTGTTTAGCAGTCTGTTTTCTTGTAGTTCATTTAACTTCTTTAAGAGGATTTTTCAGAATTCTTTGATAGTTTATAGAATTTTATTCTTTAGGGTTTGTTACTGGAACTTGTTACTTTCCTTTTAGTGCTGTCATATTGACCTTTTTTTTTTTTTTTTTGTGATCCTTGATTCCTTATGTTGGTGTCTGCACATTTGAGTAGTCGGGCTCCTTTTTTTAAAGTTTACAGGATTGCTTTGGCAGAGACAGATCTTCACCAGTCAACTGAGTTTGGGTTTCTGGGTCTGTCTGCAGGTATGGTCCTTGGGCAGGTGGTGCAGGTTGAGGTGCAGGTGGAGGCAGCTGTTTGAATTCTGAGGCCTGGGATGGGGCATGTGTGCTACTGGCTAGGAACAATTGAATAGGACTGCGGGCTTTGTTCCCCACCAAAGTGAGACTGTAGGACAGGCTCCACGATTGCCTGAGTTCTCTGGTCAGGTTTACTAGATGTTTAGGAGTGGGTGTCTTATTCAGTACTGGATGGAGCTAATTGACATTTAAAAACAAAATAATCTCTGCACCCAATATGGGGCTTGAACTCATGACCCCGAGATCAAGAGTGCCATGCTCTACTAACCGAGCCAGCCAGGCACCCCAAGATGGGGCTATGAATTAGCTTCCTTGCTCTGGCAGGGCAGCAGGACAGGACCCAGGACTTGTACAGCTTGTTGTTTGGGACCCAAATCAGCCCAGACTGCGCACTGAATTCCGTGGTCAGGTGAGGCCACTGGTTTTGCTCTGCAGATAGGGGAAGCCCCAGGCTCTGCCGTCTTTTCTAGCGCCACTCTAGATAGGGCTGTTGAATGAGCTACCTAGCTTCCCGTGTGCTCTGCTTAGGTTTCCTGTTTGGGTAGGCTGAAAGCTGTACTCAGTGATGAGCGGGACTACAAATGAGAGGCCCTGCCTGGGCACAGTGGGAGAAGCAGCTCTAAAGCCGCTCGGTAAAGCTCTTAGTAGGCAAAGCTCTTAGTTTATTGTCTTAACTCAAGCCGACCTGCACCCCTCCTTCCCTGACCAAATAGGGCTACTGGCTTTGCTCTACAAACTATTGGCTCTGCCTGCCGGCCTCTTGGCCTGAGTGCTGCCGGATGCCTCATCAGCCCTTCTGGTCAGATGGGGCTGAAAAATACTTGCTATAGCAGGTGGGGTTATGTTGCAGCTCCCTTGCCTGTGTGTGGGGGTGGGGCTGCTCCAGGCCACTCTCCGTTTCCCAAAGAGGCTCTCAGTTGGGAGGGGCCAGGAGCTACCATCAGCTGTGGCTATGAATTAATCGCCCTGCCTGTGCATAGGATGGAAACACTACACACCTGGTACTGGCTTTGCTCGGAGGGTGATCAGCTCTTCTGCCTGCCTCTTGGCTCAAGTGCAGCTGGGCTGCACAAGCTTCCAGGAGTTGTCGCCAGCCCTTCTGGTCAGATGGGGCCAGAAGACACTCCACAGTGGGTGGGGCTGTGATTCAGCTCCTTGCCTGGGCATGGGCAACCAGGCTCTAGGGCTGCAAAACTCTTCATTCGAACATCTGAATCAGGCAGATTTGCACCCCAGCAAGTTCCCTGGGCAGAGTGGCCCCCTGACTTGGTTCTGCAGATGAGCAAAGCTGCTGGTTGGGATTACTACTTGGGCACCGCAGGTATGATGTCTCAGCCAAGATCTGTGTGCTGACTGTTTCAAGACCCTCCCTGCAGGGGAGGGAAGTAGCCACAGTCTGGTTCTGTGGTTGCACCTTGAGATTCCCCAGTAACCCTCTTGGCGATCAGAGCAGGGGCTTTTGGAAAGCGACCCACAATGCTGGGGGTGCTGGTTGTACCCCATGGGCTCTCTTTTCCCACTGGAGAAACCGGCGGTCCAGGGGAGACCTCTCTGCATGATGCTGCACTGGGCTGGAGGAGGGGCAATGCAGTCAACTTTAGCCACTTCTCTTCCTCTTGTAATGCAGTCTATCTTGGTCTCTTAGGTGCAGGGAGTGCTTCAGCCTCAGCCCTGTGTTCTGGGATTCTCTTCACGGTGTCTTATTCTTGAATAGTTCTAGTTGTTCTTACGGTGAGAGGGAGTGAAGCAGGGAACAACTGGTGTCGCCATCTTGGTGTTATCACTCTAGCCAGTATAATTTAATTTTTTACCTCAGTTGCCCTTTGTGCTATTGCTATATATTTTATTGTATGCAAACATTATAAACTTACCCATGCATTATTATTTTGCATTAAATTAATTGACTTTTTCTTATTTTTAAGAAAAGCCTTTCACGATTACCTACACATTTACTGTTTTTGATTATCTCCATTCCTCTCTCCAGATATAGACCTCTTCTTGGCATCATATCTCTTGTATCTGAAGAAATTCTATTAGTATTTCATCTACTGGTGATGGATTCTTTCAGCCTTTGTAGGTTAAAAAAAATCTGTATTTTTCCTTCATTTTTCGAAGCGTACTTAATTACAGATTAGATATAGATTTAGGTGAACCTTTTGTTTTCTCTAGCACTTAAATCATTCAGTTATCATTTGGCCTCCATTGTTTATGGAGAGAAGTCAGCTGTAATTTTTATTGTTTTTATCCTCTAGGTAGTGTCTTTTTTTATGGCTGCTTTTAATATATCTCTTTGTCTTTTGTTTTCAGCAGTTTGAAGTATTTTTCTTTATATTTATTCTCATTGTGGGTCACTGAGGCTGCTTGGATATATGGGTTGATATCAGTCATCAATTTTAAAATATGTTGGTTATTATTTCTTTAAATCTTTTTCTCTGTCCTATTTGTTTCCCCTTTCCCTCTATAACTCTAATTACATATATATTTCTTTATGTTTTTACTGAAAGAGTTCTGTTTTGTTTTTTTTTTAATTTGGGGGGGCGGCGGGGAAAGGAACAAAGGGAAAGAGAGAAAGAATCTCAAGTAGGCCCCACGCTCAGTGTCAGGCCTGATGTGGGGCTTGACTCAGGTGCCCCATAAATAATGCTTTTGAATGCTTAAAAAAAACCAAAACAGTAACAGGCAGTTAAATTAAGGAGGATTACCTTGATTTTATCAAAGCTGCCTTTAGGCTTTCTTTGGATAGTATTCTAGTCTTTTCCTTTGTCATAGAGCATAGCCTTTATTCCTAGGATGTGGTTTCTTACTCTTAATGTATCACCTTTCTAAGGTCTCAACTGAATGCCTTGAGATTTTCACAAATATCTTTCCAAGCCTGCTTTATCAGAGAGTTCCATCCTATTGTGTGACTTCTGGAATTTCTCTTCATCTCTCAGCCCTCAGCCGTCAGTAAGCGCAGTCTACCAGGTTCCAGAAAGCCCACATATGTACAGCTGAGGATTTAGGCAGAAACCTGAGTAAAAACTCTATGCCTATTTCTGAGGTTATTACTTAGCTCCCTTCTCTCTTGTAATATGCATCACAAATTCCCACTGCATTAGCAAGCTTGATTCTAATCTCCGTTTTTAACACCCGCCTGTTTCTTATGCTCAGTAAGCCCTATGCTCTCTGCCTGGGCTCCAATTCCTCATTGTGAAATTGAAGTGAAATTGTTTCCAGGCAGAAAGCTAGTATGGAGTGTATCTTATATGCTTTTCCTTTCTTAAGAATTTCAACCTTGTCCTATCCAATGCCTTAAAGTGATTGTTTCATCTATTCTTCCCAGTTGTATAGTTTTTTATGGGAAGAAGGAAAACCATATACTAACCCCATATACTCAGGAGGCTGTTAATTATTTTATAATAATTTAATAAGCACTCATGAACCCACCGTCCCAAAATGGAGCTGGTACCGTGACAATAATTTCTACCTCACCATTTTTTTAACCTCATCTCATTCATTGACTCCTCTAGTTGTGGCAATTATTATATTGAACCCCCGGTTCATCATTCCTTCGCTTTCCTTTTTGACATGGGTTTCTTAATATGTATGTATTCTCAACAAGTATTAGTTGTTTTACCTTTTTCAAAAGGTGTTGTTTTTTACACTTAATTCTACATTGCATCATATTGTTATGGGTTGTGGTAGTTCATTTATTTTGGTGGCCATATGATAATCAGTAGTGTGACGATATCACAGCTTTTAATACACTCTCCCACTGATGGGCATTTGGACTGTTTCTAAATTTTCTCTATTGTGAAAATGCTTCTGTGAACATTCTCAGATATATCTCTTGTTGTACATATGTAGGAGTTTCTCTTGGATATATTTCATTCATATGTTCAACTTTAAAAGATAATGCCAAAATGTTTTCCAGCTAGTTTTTTTAGGCAGTGACAGTTCAATGCATTCATGAGTGGGAATGAAATGACTCAAGAGCAAACCTTAAAAAAAAAAGTTGGACAGTTTTCACCAGAGTTGTCACTGGAAGGTACACTTGTTAATTTCACAAAAATAATCATAGAATAAATGTATTTGAAATGAGTCTGCCCATACCAGAAGTTTGTTTTCTTCCTTCCGTCTTTCCCTCCCACTCTCCTTCCATCCCTGTCTTCCTCCCTTCCTCTTTCCTGCCTTCCTCCTTCCCTCTCTTTTTTCCTTCTCTACCTTTCTTCCTCCCTCCTTCCCTCTCTCTCTCTCTCTCTCTCTCCCTCTCCCTCTCCCTCCCTCTCTCTCTCTCTCTCTCTCTCTCTCTCTCTCTCTCGCTACCAAAGCAAGGTATAAAACCTCTACATCAGTAAAGGAAGCTCTTTGAAATAGGCAGGAGTAGCAGGTGTTTAGCAGGCCTTAGAGAACACAGAGTCTGGGATTTTCATGGATAAGGTCTCCAGATTGCTAAGAAAAATTGCATTGTCTGTAGTGGTACTAAATTAGGTAATTTGGGTTCAGTTAGGTCCTTCATGCTGTTGCTTGAGAATTATTTATTTATTCTCAATTAATTAGTTACCACATTTTACCCTTATCTACAGACAACTCCATCAGGAAAGAATTTCTTTTTGATTTTTATCTCCAGAAACAATAAATGCATAGCCTCTAAAATTTGTTTCCACATCTGAAGTTGTCGCCTTCTTTTTTAATTAGCCTCTCTGTCTCATTGCCGCTAGCTGCAGAAATGCAGGTGAGCCTTGTTAACCCAATCAGCTAGACATCTTCCTCCATCACATCTTACAGATGGTTTGGATGTTTCAGAAGTCTCTTAGCATCTGTTTAAAATCTTCAAATTGCTTTTTACCAAATTTGTTTAAATCCTATTTGTGGTTACATTTGATTATACATCTGTAGACATTTGAGGATTGGCATTAAGAAACGACTTTAAGTCTTATACTAACATCACTTCTAGTGTAGCTATAAGTGAAGTGAAAAATAAACAAAAACAAAGCCAAAAAATGTATTAGATTAGTGTATTCAAAGAAATAGAGATTGATCTCTTTATTTGGGCTCATAAAATCTTGTACACAAAGCAAGATCCTAGTTTTCTGTTGACTTCCATTATGTTTAAAGTGATTTGATAGTAGACTAGTGCCTTTTGACTTCCTTCACCCATGTCAAGTGAAAAAAGAACATAGATGTTGTTTTTGTTTTATTTTACAAATAACAACAAAAAACACACACGCAAAGAAAAAAGAATTGAAGAAAATATACCAAAATATTAATTTTTTTTTGTTTTTATTTGTTTTTGAGAGAGAGAGAGAGAGAGAGAGAGAGAGCAGGGGAGGAGCAGAAAGAGAGGGAGACACAGAATCTGAAGCAGGCTCCAGGCTCTGAGCTGTCAGCACAGAGCCTGATGTGGGGCTCGAAACCATGAACGAGATCATGACCTGAGCCAAAGTTGGATGCTCAACTGACTGAGCCACTCAGGCACCCTGAAAATATACCAAAATATTAACAGTTAATGGTTTGGGTTTCATAGTTAAATATAACTAAATAACCCTGTGACAATGAATTTTATGTAAATCAAATGAGCTAAAATATATAAAGCATTTAGAACACGGCCTGACAAATAAGGCACACTAAGTAAATGATAAGAATTATTTCTATTGATTAGATCTTTTCTTCTGTTCAGGATTTCACTCTGAAAGATTCTTTGAAGTCCAATTACCAGGTCACAAGTTATCAACTTCTCTAAGACTCCCATCCTTACCCAAATTCCTTTCCTAAAAGGTTAACTAGTTACATTTTCACAATGAACATATGGAATTGCTCTTCAGAGATGGCATTGGTTGCTTTCATATTGTCCTATTTTTAATTTCATTGGTGGTTGTATAAGTTTTAAAAATATGTATGAGAACATTTACTCCTCTGTATTAATCTGCTAGGGCTGCCATAACCAAGTACCACAGCCTGGCTTAAAGAGCGGCCATTTTTCTCTCACACTGCTGGAGACTAGATGTTCGAAATCAAGGTATTGCCGGTTTGGTTTCTTCTGAAGGCTCTTTCCTCGGGTTGTAGGTTGACTGCTTTCTTGGCGTAAACTGATGGTCTTTCTTGTGAACGTGTGCATCCCTGGTATCCGTGTGTCCAGGTTTCCTTTTATAAGGACAGCAGTCTGATTGGATTAGGGCTCTCTTCCTAATTTCAGACACTTCCACTCTGGCACTCTTAGGCCAGCATGTCGATATTAGAGGCACAAGGCCGGTCAGAAGGAAACATGGTGGTTAATTAAGTGAAAGAGGAGTGAGTATGTGGGTCCGAATATGGAGACTACAGAATAAATCAAAAATGCAGAAAAGAACAAGCAGAGTCATAGAAAGAAATTCAGAGCCTTTGCAAGGACGTTTGATAATTGTTTTCCTGCCTTTAACTGGTGTGAGACCACCGTGGGTCCCAAATATGGTTCCATTAGAGCAGGAGTAACAGAGAGGGATTTGATCAAGTGGCACAAATGTTACTTCACTTCAGAGCTTGTGTGTTTTTGATGCTTTTTCTCAATTTATCATTTACTGCTTTGCTCCCTTTCCTCTTTTTCCTAATTTGTTGTCACATACACTGACTGGCGTTTTCTTCCACAGTCTCTTGTGCAGATTCTTTTTCTCTGTTTTTTACCCCCCATCTTCATTGAGAATTGTACAGCCTCAGACAAAACCCAGCTATATCCTCTGATTTTAATCTGGAACTAATTTAAATCTGGAACTTTAGTGTATGTATTAAATTTTGCTGAGTCCTTTTCTAGGACACTGAGTATACATAATTTTCTTCCCGTGACAAGTTAAAAAGCATCTATTTTAAACAAAGGCAGCTATCAAGTAATTTTTATCTATTTGGTCAACTAATAGTTGTTAAGTGTGTACAATTTGCCAAGTGCTTTGTAGACACTAGAAGGTGGTGAAAAAGACAGTCAGTCTTCAAGGTCTCTATCCTTGGAGAACTTACACTGTGATGTGTCAGCTCGCCATAGGAAAACTTGTGTTCAAAAGAACCATTCTTAAAGTAGAACTTTGGTCTCACCTTGATTCTGCCCTAATTGAAAAGTCACTTGCAGATGACTGGCTCTCATTTCCTTTTTAATTTTTTAAGTTTATTTATTTTGAGAGAGAGAGAGAGTGCACATGCATGTGAGATGGGTAGGGACAGAGAGAGAGAGACAGAGAGAATCCCAATGCTTACAGCACAGAGCCTGACATGGGGCTCCATCCCATGAACTGTGAGATCATGACCTGAGCTGGAATCGAAAAGAGTTGGGCACTTAACCAACTGAGCCACCCAGGCGCCCCTCCTTTTTCAGTTTATGTGGAACCTCAGGCCTGAGTTCTAGAAGTCAGAATCTTGACATTTAATTAAAATTCATCTTGAAGTCTACTTTCTTCTTTCTGCCTTGCACTTGAAAAGTCCAGTTCATTAGAATTTATGATAAGAGTTAGAAAAAGGGGAATATCTTAGCGCAAGTTGCCTAGAAACAGAACCTGACAAGAATTCAGGTGTGTATGCTTTGTTGAATAAGTGCTCTTCGGGGGTGTGTGTGGGGGGGGGGTTGGGAATCAGGGAATGAGTGAAGCAGGATATGGAAGAGCTTGTCAAGGATGTGGTCTCAGGTGACGTCTAGCCACGGGGGTGGCGACTCTTGAGCATGAATCATTGCTTAGAGTTGTTTCTTCTATCTGTACACCTCTATCTCAGTCACTCATTTGTTAAAAGCTACCCCTGGGATGGGGGTAACCTCCAGGGTGAGATGGGTATCATCATTTGAGAGCATTTCTTTGGCGATTGGGGTACCTATGAGCAACTAGCAGCCCACACTTACAGCAGCTGGAAGGTGGGTGTACTGGCCTGAGAAAGGGGATGTGGGAGGTAACCAATAATGTGTACTTTATTTATTTATTTATTTATTTATTTATTTATTTATTTATTTTACTTACTTACTTACTTATAGAGAGCACGAGCTGGGGATAGGTGGTGAGAAAGAGAGAGAGAGAGAGAGAGAGAGAGAGAGAGAGAGAGAGAGAGAGAGAATCTTAAGCAGGTTCCACTCTCAGGGCGGAGCCTGACACCAGGCTCACGATCCCACGACTCTGGGATCATGACCTGAGCTGAAATCAAGAGTCAGATGCTGAACTGACTGAGCCTCCCAGGTGCCCCATTAGTGTGCCCTTTAGTCTGTTCCTTGCATCATTTGGAGCTAGTTGCCTCTGACAGTTAAGCATCCTCCATTCAGGCAAAGGTCCTTTGGAATTCTGTGTTCACAATTTCTATAAAACTTACATGAGGCTTGCTAGCTCCACTATTACTGTGGTCAACCCTGTGGCCATAATTGATACTTGTCAACTCCTTTTCTCCCACCTCCCACCACTCTTTTATTGGTCTAAGTGACTTATCTGGTGGCTAGACCCTGACCTCAGCACTGCAGAGTCTAAGGACCTTAGCATGTCCTTATGATGGTTTCCCCTTGATAGTGGTGACATGACTTCCAAATAACAAGAGACACTCCGGTGGATAACCTGAATGTCAAACATACGTAGCAGCCATCTTACCTCCTCGCAATGAGCAGGGGAAACTACTTCTGCTGATATGATTATCCTTTTCTGGCACAAGGAACACAATGTGACCAGGCAGTAGCCATAGCTTTAGTTATATGTTCCCGATGAAGCATTCCTTGCTTTGGGAATCAGGAACTCTAGACCATAGAGCCTGAAACAGGAGTATGGTGCAAATTTCCCAAGTTGGTAACTGCTAATAATGGTTAGTGGTCCACTCTTATTTTACCCCTTGGTTCCTGGTCTGTGTATTCTACCTGTCAGGGGCACAGCAACATATGATAGCCAGGTGACTTAAGGAGTATACCATATCCTAAAAGGTGGTGGCCTTTCCTTGCAGAATGTCCACCTAAGCTGGAGTCTCAGGTGCATGTTTAACAGAATTTGCTACTGCGCCATCAGGTTAAAAGATTCTGGATGCCACAATATGTGCTAGGATCAGTGAATCCCATGATTGATTGGCATTCTCACTGCATTACCACTACAAAGGAGACGTACTTCTTTGTTTGGTCAGAAGCATGTTATATGGTATCCCGTGTAGGTAAAGTAGTCACTCTGAGTGCCTGTACAGCGATACTTGCTGAGGCGCTTTGGACAGGAAAGGCAAACCCATACCTGAACATGGATCTATGCCTTTTGAATGAATTACTGACCCTTGCAGGGTAGAAGGTAGCCAGGGTAACCACCTTATTACTAAATGTTTAGTGGTCTCTTTGAAAGATGGAATTATATTGGATTGACAGGTCAGACACTCAGCAGGAGCAGTAGCTTTATTAACCATGGTGAGAGTTGGACACATGAATAGCTTCTGTTTCTGCCACCATGGCTTTATTTCACTTATGCGGTTGTGTGGGGTTGGTGAGGACAGAGACCAGCTGACATCTCATGACCAATTCATTGGTCCACTTGGTTATTTAACACCTCTTTTGCAGCAGATGTTCTCTGGCACACATAATGTGCAATACTAAGGTCTACACACCTTCAGCCCACTCCTATAGGTACACCCACTTGTGTCTTTATTGGAACTCCTTGTCCCAGATCTTACAGTCTTGCTTTTTTTTCCCTAGCCCCTGATTAGTCATCTAAGCTTTTCATCATTATCCATGAACCCATAGATAGTTTTTTTTCTCTCTGCACACAAAATGGATAACCAGGTGTACTCCCTGAACCTCTGAAACTCTTTCTGTTGAGAGGATTTCTCCTCATCACTGCTTTTCAGGGCTAACCTTGAATAGGGCTGAGGTCTAGCAGCACTCCGTTTTTAGCTTATACGAACATACTGAGCTGGCCCATTCATGATCTAAGCTCAACCGTTTTCTTTCTTGGATATGAACTTTAGAGGAAGCTTTGACACAATAGTGTTAAGTGACTTGATAGTCTGGGGCATCTGTCTGGACAATTTACTTGTTTCTTCTGGACCTGCTCAACCGAATCCCAGATGAACTGCTTTTATTTTATTATGGAATGCTGCTGAATGTATCTGACCTGATGATTCGGTGGTCTCATGATGGGCTATTCTGGATGCATGGTTACATGATGTCCCAAGGTCAGATGCTCCATCTCAACCATGACAGAAGCAGATTTTTTAAATGGTTCTCTGCTGTGTTGGCTTGGACGTGTTTCAGAATACTATGGGTTTGTCTTGCATTTCTCCTGTTGGAGCTTTCCAGAGACTCCACATGGCTTCTTTGTCTACTGTAGTTATCTCTAGTACCATGGGTTATGTGGCGCTATAAAGCAGCCAGGATCCATTGCAGATTTGTTTTCTTTTTTCTTTTTTTTTTTTTTTTTTTTTTTTTTGTTCTAGGCCCTACTCAAAATAAGTGTGGCCTTTTTCTTCTCCACTAAAGTGGATCAGAGAAGTATTTTCAAGTACAGAATATATTACCTTCAAAATCCAAAGGATCCTAACAAATTTCGGGCTTTTTTCTTAGTGTTCGGAGGTACAAGATACAAGCAACATTCTTTAGGTTGCAGATGTTCTGGCATGTTCTATACTGCTGAAATTCTAAAAATGTAAGCTTTTTGAGATTTATTTCTCACTTCACCTTCTAGAGTGCCTTACTTTCAGGTGGCTCTTCTGGGCCTGTTAACGTGCTATTAACAAATAGTGGACCAAAGTGATATTCTTTGGAACATTTAGATAGCAGGGTTCCTTCTGACTGTATTATGTCAAGAGAGGAGGCGAATTAACATATCCTTGGGGCAAGTCTGTGAATATATACAGCTGTTTGGCCCATGTGAATGTGAATTGCTGCTAATCCTCCTTTCTGATGGTGAAAGAATACTTTTCATTAAATGAATAACAACACATCGCATATTCAAGAGTGTGTTTATCAATTCTAGCAAAGATACTGTTTTTGGTTCAGTAGTTGCAGCTGAGGCCGCTACTTGGTTAGACTTACAGGAGTGTGTCGTCATCATCCATGGTCCATTTGGGTTTGAGAAGACCAGACTAGTAAATTAAGTGGGGATATTATAGGGATCATTTACATCTCTGAGGGTGGCACTAATCATGTCTCAGAATGCCAGTTGTTTTCAATTTACTATCTGGGTGGTGGGGTGGGGTGACAGGTACTCTCCAAGTTAAAAAAATGTTACGGTTTAGCCAATTGCTAAGTATGTTCATTCTGATCACACATTTGAAAGTCAAGGAAATAATTGGAATCAGTGGAGCTGGGTGGGTACACTGTGAGATAGACATAGGCTGGGACTCCCATTTATTATGTGACATTACATGCTCCTCCTCTGATTGGGAGTGTGTATGAAGCTGATGTTGGTGTTTTAGGTTCCTGGATGTTAGTGTCCATTTGGATACTGTATCCAACCCTCAAGAAGTCTGGATGTTCCCCTTTCCTCCCATCCCCATTGACACCAGAGAGCCCAGTTTTCTAATAGTATCTTCTACCCTTAGCCTGGGCCTGCAGAGGACAATCGCCAGTAGCTTCTCAGCTATGCTCATTTTCCTCTTACCAGCGTATTTGTACCAACTTGGTAAATGAAATGTCCCCTGAGTTCTCCTGAGGGACATACTCAGCCAATGTGTTTTCCAGTCTTATATAGCAGAACTGTTCTAGCATATAGACTTCACTAAATCTTTGGATTCCTCCCTTGACAATATTCCAGGACAATACTGGTGTTTCTACATCGTTTAATGGAAACCATCACTTTTTAAGCTTTAGGGAGCTATCTGATTGCATATTAATACCATCTGCTATGGACCTTGTCAGAGTGTTAAAATCCTGTCTTATCCAAATCTCTTATCCAGCTTACATTTTGTCCTCTTTGACCCAGCACTTTTAGGATTTACTGCCGGTCATACTCTCCCAGTTCCTACTGGTATGTGTTAGCCAGATTCTGTTTTGGTGTATAATCTGTTTTCATCCTTACCAAGCCCAGCACGTTCTCAGTTGAGTTATGTTAAGATTTGACCTTTTAGATCAGTTTGCCAAGAGGAGAGGTGGAGGCAGATCCCTAGGGAGGCCAGTAGACTCTTCTAAGGCACCTACCACATTTGAGCCGTCAGCATAATCTTCAATCAAGGGGGGTCCTCTGTCTTCTAAGTGAAGGTGGAGGTAGGTTACTTCCATAGGCCTAGAAGATTCAGGGCAATTTGAGTCTCAAGGACCGCTTGTGTATCCACCAGGGAGTCTCGTCTCCTGTTCCCATTGCTGCTCTGTCATGACCCTCACTTTGACGTAGATTTGCCAAGGCTGAGAATTTAGCCTTGTCTCAATTTCTTTTACTTTTAGAATTAAGTCCTGTAACTTAATATTATTTATTAGTCTTCAGCTCTATCTTCCTTCTGGTTTTAAGGGAAGAGGTCCTTTAAATGAGAACAGGGAGGGTCTTTGACTCTTACACTTTACTTTAAAAAAATTTTTTTTGATGTTTTATTTATTTTTGAGTGTGAGAGAGCGAGAGCGAGAGCGAGAGAGAGAGAGAGAATGAATACAAGTGGGGGAGGAGCAGCGAGAGAGGGAGACAGAATCTGAAACAGTCTCCAGGCTCTGAGCTGTCAGCACAGATCCCCGATGCAGGGCTCAAACTCGTGAACTGGGAGATTATGACCTGACCCGAAGTCGGGCACTTAACCGACTGAGCCACCCAGGTGCCCCTCACGCTTTGCTTCATATTGATGACTGACTACCATGAGCTTGTCATTTTTTAATTTTCAATGCATCAGTTTGGCATGTAGCAACAACCCTCCAATTCCAATCCTTACAATTACTGTTTTTCTTATACTTTTCAAATGACAGAGATACTGCATGATCCAGTGTGTCCCTTTTTACTTGTAATCCATCCTATTTCACTACAGGTGGAAATCTTAACAATTGCATTACTATTGCATGCCAGGGACCATCAGTATTCCACTGATACCAATAATAAGTTACTCCTTTCTAGTTGGCCAGTGACTTAGCTAACTCCAAGATCTCTTTGAGTCTATCTCTTGGGCTCACTCCTGGTATTGGTTAGGTCAAGTTTATTGGAAGCAGAGCCTGAGACAAGAATTTCTGGGTATATGATTTATTAAAGGACCGTTCTTCAAAGAAACCTTTAAGGGGTGATAGAAGCAGGATAGGGAAGGGGAAAAACCACCTGATGTGGTCTCAGGTAAAGTCTGGCTTGATCCTGGGTGTGTGTTTATATGGGGAAGTGTGTGTGTGTGGAGGCTTGGATCTTGAGTATAAATCACAAGGTAGTGTTTTTTGTTTTTTCTCTTGAGGTAAGAGTAGCAGACTTTGGTATCCCCATATCAGTAGATCATGGGCTCTGGGCCATACCTGGGGAGGGAATGGCAATGCTCCTTTCCAGTGGAGGTGACTCCTGAGGGTTGAGGAGGGCAGTTCACTGAAGGGAGGAAGTGCATGCCATTATAGCAGCCAGCACTCGTACCAGCTGAGGGGAGGATTCATCAACCCGGTAAAGGGGATCTGGGGAGCACCCTAACAGTGTCTACCATAAGGAGAAACATATGTATATCCCCTTGGAATAAAGAGCCTTAGGGACTGTCTATAGATTTCATTATTTTGCCATGTCATAAAAATTCGCTGTTCTGTCTAGAGAAGGAGGAACCTATATATTTCATAAGGTAGTTAGTGAGAAAAAAATGTCGAAAAGAAAAATGATCTAAATATACGTGTTTACATATGACTTTGCCGAAGAGGATGAATGTAGAAAAAGATGAGCATTGAATGGGTCCCATACTGCAAAGATAGCAATAGTTTAATTTTGGGAAATTTGCCAGTATTTTATGTAATAGCAAATTAACATTTTTTTTCTTTCCATTCACTTTTCCAGAAATTTTTCCTTATACTTGAAGATAACCTTACTGATAAAGTGTTCCCTGTTTAAATATAGTTATTCAATACATGCATATGACTGCATACTACACAAATAGAAAAATTTCCAAGATTTGCATCCATGACTTCTATTTGTAGAAAAAGAGAGTAAAATTTTACACATTTTAAGAAAACATTTTAACGAAATGGGTATATAACTTTAAAATATAATATGTACTTGGTATTGATAACAAATTGCCAACAAAATTCTCTGTGTCCATGGCACTTGGGATCCCTAAGTCATTGACAGCTCAGTAGATTTCCTCTGGTGCGTGTGCCATTTGGAGTCCTGTTACAGTGGCTGCAAAGTACACTATCTTGGAGGAAGGATCATCTTCCAGCGTAGCTCCCTGGTGCCTCTTTAGTTCTCCAACGAATGCCAAAGACCAAATGCTCTGGTTTTTGGTTGAGGGTGAAGGAACCAGAAGAACCCTATTCTGATCTTTTTCTCTTTTACAACCACCTGTTCTTTCTGCATGACTATGATTTTCTCATTTTACCTTACACTTATATTTTCTGCTAACAAGCCTAAGGCAGCAGAGCTAAGGAAGTAGGCTTGGAGTTTAGGAGGTAAGTCATATATTTTTAATGTGAATGATTGAAATGGACTGGGTCTGCCCTGTTGCACATGACCTTCTTATCTGAAAGTACATTTAGAATCCTATTCTTTTTCTTATCTCGCATCTACTGCTGGATAAGGCAGCTAATTCTTGAGTATAAAGTGTATTATATAATTTTCTATATTAAATCTGTGATGTCTTTGAGTGGGGCAAGTTTTTGGTAACTTTTAGATAAATGTTAAAGAACATTTTAGTTATTCACTATGTCAGAGTTTTTGGAAAATCAAGTTTTAAACTCTCATTATACCTTATAGCTTTACATTATAAATCATTACTGTCATACCTCATGCAAATTTTTGCACTTAGGCATGAAAGGAAAGGTGCCTAGAGAACGCTTCTTAATATTCATTTAGAGTTTCCTTCTTTATGAATTAATATGGTGGATCAAAAGGGAAATAAAAAGTGCATAGTCACAGTCAATAGTTATAGGCATTGGTATTTTTTAGAGCTAGGGAAATTGGTCTTAAAATAGCTGTGAATTTTCTATTGGCGTGTGTAATATATTTGAAATAAGAATTATAGGCTATTTGTGATTATATGTTTTGTTAGTTACCTGTAAAGTTGCCCTATAATTTTGATAATCTAAAAACATTTCTAATGACCAAAAATAAGAAAAAGTCTGATAATATTATGGGAATGAGCCTTTGAAATAAAAGTGGGATAAATAAGAAAAATAATGTAAATAAAAAAGTTGTATTCTACATAGTTAGAACAATGAACTTTCAAATATGTGACTAACAGTGGAATATATTTTCTTCGTGTTCAGCATATAGTTTGATTTCCATATTCTTTTAATTGCTAGCCACAGACCAATTGTGTGTGTATATTTGTATATGTCTCTCTGTACCCGATGCATATGGGTATGTACGTATACAAACGTGCAACCCAAAAGCTGAAGATTCAAAAGATGACATATATGTGATCGTAAATAGATAAAACCAAAGAAATTATTTACAGTGATGTCCAAAATGGGACTTCATATATAGCATTTCATTTTCTGTATATATTATTGATTGTATTGTAAGGACAAATAAAACATGAAAATGTAATTGCACTGTCAGGAAAACCATTAATTATTTCATGATTCAGCACCACAAAGAGCCAAGAAAACATCAGAGACATATAGATTGTAGCTCCCTATCTCTCCTGCATAGATGCTGCAAGTGATACTCATGCAGATGGGTAGTTAGGGTATGCAGAGCAGTCTTTCACCATGGTTTCTGTATCCTTCCCCCTTACTCCAAGGTGAGATAGATTCGAATAACTTTTTTTCCCTAAAAAACATTATTTTTGTGAATGAAGAGGTTGCTTTGATCATAGGGCCGTGGCTGCAGCTTCCAGCACGACTGGATCCTGTTTGTTCCTTATGGCATAGTAGCTGATTTGCATGCAGGGAATCAGCACTAATAGAACTGAGAAACACAGCAAGTGGTAAACAAAAGAGCATGGAAGTAATAGCAATGGATTCACGTAGGGAACTGGGAACTGATTTTAGCACTTTGGTTATCAATGGGTGAAAGATACACAAAAGAGAAAAAAAAGAAATATGCACAAAAATGTTTATTTGAATTTTGAAAGATCATAGGTAATATTACATTTTAATTTTGTAGTTTACAGAGTGTTCTCAATACAAGTTTTAATTTACTAAAATGGCATATAATGCATACAAAACTGTATTTTATATGTGACTGTTTGAATTGGAAGGGCATTCCAAACATTCTTTTATTCAGAAGTTGTCACGTCTGTTTCACAATAATTTTCAGTTGTAACTGATTAATTTTTTTAGGAATAAGTTCATATGGCAATTTGAAAAGAAGGGCTAAAAGGGTTACAAGAGCGCACAAGAAAAGAAGCAAGTTGAAGACCTTTACAGCTTATCAGGATATGTCTGAAAGCATTCATTTTTGAATAACCAAAACACTGATTCCACTTATGACAAACACGGTGTAGATCTAAAGGTAGCTACAGTAAACATCAATTAAATATTTCCATTATTGTTTGATTTACCATCTTTAAGTTGGTGGCATAGTATGGATAAATCAGGTCTCTCTTAAAAATTATTTGACTATAGTTAACACAGAATGTTACTAGTTTCAGGTATACAACGTAGTGATTGCCCAAGTGTATGTATTATGCTATACTTAACCGCAAGAATAGCTACCATCTGTCGCCATATGACACTATTACAATATCATGACTATATTCCTTATGCTTTACCTTTTATTCTTGCGACTTAGTCATTCCATAATTGGAAGCCTGTATCTCCCACTCTTCTTAACTCATTTTGCCCATCCCTCCATCCCCCTTCCCTCTGGCAACCATCAGTTTATTCTCTGTATTGATAGATCTGATTTGCTTTTTGTTTGTTTGTTTTAATTCAATATATGAATTAAATTCATTCATATGAATTCATATTCATTCATATTCATTCATATGAATGAAATCATATGGTATTTGTCTTTCTCAGTTTGACTTATTTTGCTTAACATGATACCCTCTAGGTCCACCCATGTTGTTTGTTATGACTGTGTGATATTCCATTGTGTGTATAAACAAAACATACCATATCTTCCTTATCCATTCGCCCACTGACCGTCACTTAGGTTGCTTCCATATCTTGGCTGTTGTAAACAATACTGCTGTAAACCTAATTCTTTTCAAATTAGTATTTTCATTTTCTTTGGGTAAATACCAGTCATGGAATTATTGAATCGTATGGTATTTCTGTTTTTAATTCTTTGAGGAACCTCCATTCTGTTTTCCATAGTGGCTATACTAATTTACATCCCTACCAACAGTGCACGAGGGTTCCTTTTCTCTAAATCCTTGCCAACGCTTCTTTTTTCTTGTCTTATTTTAAATTTTAGCCATTTTGACAGATGTAAAGTGATATCTTGCAGTGGTTTTTGATTTGCATTTCCTTGATGATTAGTGATGTTGAGCATCTTTTCATATTTCTGTTGGCCATCTGTATGTCGTCTTTGGAAAAATGTCTGTTCATTTCTTCTGCCCATTTTTTATAGGATTGTTTGTTTTTGTGGTGTTGATTTATGTAAGTTCTTTATATATTTTGGATATTCATCTTTAAGTCAGGTCTCTTTAAAGAGTTTTCCAAAGATGTTTAAGTTGGGGTTTCCCCCACTTTTGATATTCATATAGTAGGTAGAGACAATCAGTATCATTATATTAACCTTTGAGCTTTTTCCCCTCCAAATCTGCAGACTCTCTTCATAGAAATTTGATAATAGTTAATAGCATGCTTTATACTGTTGTATAGTATAAAATTTTGCTCAGGAGAATTTGTGGGTATTGATTCTGTTACCAAAGTTGATAGGTAAGCAATCAGGTAACAGTAATTATATATATATATATATATATATATATATATATATATATATATATTCTTTAAATAGATTGTGTATGGCCATGACCACTTCTTTTTCTGTTTGTTGTTACTCTTCAGCAATTTTTTGTTCATATGTATTATAATAAATTGTTTCTCAGCATTTAACTCCATATTTAATATAATACTTATTTTAAATATCTCCATTTACAGGTTTTTTTTGAGTCATGAACTTTTGCTTTGGGATATATAGGTTTATTTGAAGATGTATGTTTATAATAGCTTGTGAATTTTGGCTTTTATTTTCATCTCATAGTATTTGATGATCATTAATTTCCCACATAAATGTCTGAATATGTACTATTTTTAATTTTACTATAAAATTATATTGCTCTATTCAACTTACTATATTTAGAATCACACTAACTGGGAAACAGAATAATCAACAGATCACAAGGTGTCTGGATACTCTCTGTGATCTCACAAAGATCTCTACTATAGGTTCTTCTGTACTACAGAAGGGGCAAAATGAAAAGCTCACCTGTTCTTTGTATCTTCAGACAGTCTTGTGACTCTGTTCTGGAGAAAGAGAAGACGGTCTTCTAGTGCAGCCTCTCTAGCTTTTCCATTTTTCCTTTTTGGCACGTGCAAGAAATGACTGAGCTGCAGTATCCCAAGACCAGGATTGTAGAATAGCACGTTCCATGCCTTGTTGGCATTGTTTAGTGCTGTACTGGTCCTAGACTCACATCTTGTTGTGCAAGACAGATAAATACTTTCCTGTTAAAAATGCTGTTTGATGAATTTTCTGGGGTTTACAGCCAAATGCAGTCTTAACTGATTATTAGATTAACTTTTAGAAATGAGCTTCAAAAACATTTGTACATTACGGCTGAAACAGGCATGAGACATTGTCCTGGCTAAGCTTGTGCAACCTTTTTATGTATATTCTCAGAAAACATTAAAAGATATAGTGAATACTACTTTATTAATGTTTTTAATCCCACTCATGTCTATCACAGTGCTTTGTGGCAGTAGGAAATTAAGATATGTATGAAAGAATAAAAATGGAGTGAAACAATATATAGATTATTTGGTACTGCTTATAACTTTTCTTAATGTATACTCTCAGATATCAAGTTTCAATATTAAGAGTTTATTTTGCCTTTATGGTTTTTTACTTAGATTAGACTCTGCACTAAATTTTTGAGTGAAATTATTTTATACATAAAATAATAGTGTTGGGGCACCTGGGTGGCTTAGTCAATTCAGCATCCGACTTCAGCTCAGGTCAAGATCATGATCTTGTGCTTTGTGGGTTCAAGCCCCAAGCCGGGCTCTCTGCTGCCAGCTTGGAGCCTAGAGCTTGCTTTGGATTCTGTGTCTCCCTCTCTCTCTCTGCTCCTCCCCTGCTGGTGCTCATGCTCTTTCTCTCTCAAAAATAAATAAACATGAAAAAAAAATTTTAAATAGTGTTGTGGCATCTGGGTGACTCAGTCAGTAAAGCATTGGGCTTTGAGTTTGAGCCCTGCGTTGGGCTCTGTGCTGACAGCTCAGAGCTTGGAACGTGCTTCAGATTCTGTATCTCCCCCTTTCTGTGCCGCTCCTATGCTCATGCTCTGTTTCTGTCTCTTAATAATAAATAAACATTAAAAAAATTAAAAATAATGTTTACAAAGTAACTTTATAGGCTTGTTAACTGAAATATTACTACATTACACTAGATCTACTATGGTTGTTGATAGCCTGTACAAAAAAAAAAAAGGAATCTGTTACTGTCACAAAAATCTACCAATTTCTAATATTTCATTCAGGTTTCAAGAAATCTAGCCAATGCATGAAAACTAAGAAGGAAAACCTATAAGGATTTATTAGGAAAACTTTAATCTTTTTTTGAAGAGTCAAAAACTTGTAAATCCTGTTCAATCATCAATTCTATTAAAATCCTTTTGGTATAGATTTATATTAGGAAAATAAATAACATTTGTACATTATTTATGTGTATATTCTTATATAAAGTATTATTAATGGACAACTTAAAATTCTGAAAAAGTACTTTAGAAAAGCCCAAATAATATAAAAACTCTTCACATTTGTATAATTACGTTTGGCTATCAGAAGACGAAGAAATGCAAGACCCTATTATTTTATCACAGCCAGGAGAATATTAGTTTATAAAATTGCTAAATTCCAACCTCATAGTAGGAAGTGCAGAAACCCTTGAACGAATGAAATTTGCTGCTGACATTATTATGTGTATCAATTAGTAGTTAACATTATTCAATCAACCTTCCTTAGATTGTATTACGGATTTATGAAAGTTGATTTTGGTAATGATCATCAGATCCTTTGGGCCTTAATTCAATCATAAAAGAAAATGCTCCTTAAGTTTTTAATATTAAAGTAAAAAAGTGAAATTTCCAATTTGCTTTAAAGTAGGTATACAGAAAAACATTGGGTTATCATATAAAATTAGGAGAATTAAGTTAAGGAAAACCTTAGCTTAGAGATAGCTGGGCTTATCTTAACTCCGAACCTGGTTGCCTAAAGTTATCATGGTATCGCTCTCCTAGCTGGGTAGTGTAGTAAAAATTCTACAACAATATATATAGTATTGTAGGATCATAATTTATAACAATATAGTATACAGTATTATAGAATTATTGTAGGGTAGAGCTAGAGGGGATCTTCATATCTACTTTGAATCATGCATTTTACAGAGAAGGGACAATAGAAGCCATGTAGAAGGATGTTTTTGTCATTCACACACATGTATTAATGGGTTCAACCTGAGTGGTTCTTTATAATATACAGTTGAAATAGATAATGGTGGTTTGAAGAAATTCTCAGTATTAAATAAACTTAGGTAAGTTCTACAAATGATAGCTTGAGATAACCTGAGACACTAAGTACTTGTAATAGGATAGGGAGTGGGCCTTTTCCTGTTGCTTTGGAATTACAGGCTGAGGTCCAGTGTAGACAAAAAAATAAAAAAATAAAAAAAAGCATAAAGTACCCTATCATTAAATGAAAGTCCTGCCAATAATTGAGACCCAACACTTCTCTCAACGTTTTGTAAAAGTGGATTAACTGGTAGCTACCTTTGTCCATCAACTCCAGTAGAATCTTTTCATAATATAAAAGAGGACTGGGGAGCGAGGAGGGGGAGGAGAACAACTTGAAAAATGAATTTGGAGCCTGGTGTGGAGTTCAGTGGCCTTCTCTTCCTTTTTCCACATGTTGGGAAGGAATATATTATCTCCCTCTACCAAAAACCCAGTGAAGAGAATCTGAATTATTTGAAGTGCTTAGAGGTTTTAACAGGAAAGGGATGATAGCATTCTTTTCCCTGGTTAGCTAACTTCTTAGGTAGTAGAATTATTGATCTATCCATCCTGTGTCTATTTCAACAGAGGACAAGATAATTGGAAAGAACGTGGGAATAGGGGATGTGTGGTCAGAGAACATCCTGTGTTTCCATGTGTGGGGTGGAAAGGAATGTGTAAGTGTATTATTCAGGATTGTCAAGGTTGTGCAGTAGTAACAAGCAATTCTAAAATCCCGATGATTCATATTAAAAAAAAGTTGACCTCTTGTTCAGGTATACTGTGGCATAGTGTGGTGCGGTGAGTAAGGGTGACTCTTCACAGTAGTCACCTCCCATGTGGTTTATACCAACTCTATCATCTTGCAGCGTCACGATCTTGTACATGTGGGCAGAGGAAGAGAGATTGGAGAATTGAACATATGTGTTTTAGGTTTCTTCTTGGTGCAGAAATGATAACACTTTCTCTCATAGCTCATGGGATGGGATCGATCATTTGGCCTTTTCCATCTGGAAGGGGGATGATAAGTATAATCTTCTGGGTGCCCAGAAGGGGAAGAAAATTTGATATCATAGGACTCTAGTAATATCTATCACACCTAATTTCCTATAGGTAAATTGACTTCATTGAAGATCGCTATAGTTGACCTATTCTAGACGTCATTGTGAAATTGGGAAGGTGGATTCAAGAGAACATGGTTGAACGCACTGAGAAGAGAAAAATAGTATTTTCATGTTTATTATTTGGCAAGCTGAGACAGCTCACTAAAGTGAACACATAAAGGAATGAATGGAGTGTTGCAAGAATATGGGTTCTGGAGTAAAACAAACTGGACTCATATTCAGGCTCTGTCACTCTCTAATTATGTTCTTGAGTATTTTATTCTTTTTGGCACAATTGTAAACAGAATTGTTTTCTTATTTTCTCTTTCTGCTTCTTCATTAGTGTTTAGAAACACAACAAATTTCTGTGTGTTAATTTTTTATCCAGCAACTTTCCTGAATTCATTTTTTATTTCTAATACTTTTTTTTGTGGAGTTTTAGGGTTTTCTATTTATAGTATCATGTCACGATAGTTTAATTTCTTCCTTACCAATTTGGATGCCTTTTGTTTCTTTTTCTTGTCTGATTGCTGTGGCTAGGACACCCTTTATTTATTTATTTTTTTACTTTAGGTTTCACTTTCGATATTTGTATGATATGGAGAGAATTATAATGGAACTTTCTTCATAGAGTTGTTACAAGTAAATAGGATGGTATAATAAGTCACCATGCATAGTATTTAGCAGATAGTAAGTATTCAATAAATGTTAATGGCCATCGTTGTTGTTAGGCATTTGGGGACTTAGGGAGAGTATGGACTAGGAGGTAAACTGGGGATAAAGAAAATGATGTTGGAAAATATGTTTGACACATTTAAAAACATTATTTTATTATTTATATTTTTTCATGTTTATATTAGAGAGCATGTGTGTGTAAATGGGGGGAGGGGCAGACAGAGAGGGAGACAGAGGATCTGAAACAGGCTCCGCGCTGACAGTGGAGAGCCTGATGTGGGACTCAAACTCACGAACCACAAGATCATGACCTGAGCCAAAGTCAGATGCTTAACTGACTGAGCTACCCAGGCGCCCCAACAAAATTTTTTAAAAGCAGCATTTCTTCTAGATTCAAGTAAAGGAAAGAAAATTTGCTTTTTATACTTTGTGCCCTCTGCATTCCCAACAAGCAGTAATGTCCAAAAATAATGCCTTTCGTCATTGAGCACTTATTGTGTTCTAGGCCTTGTGTTGAGCACTGAACGTATATTATGTCATTTAACTTTTGTTATATTTCTTATTCCCATTAACAGATCAGGAAACTGAGTTCACACAACTAATCTCAGAGCTAGGTTTAAAACCAACTTTGCCTATTTTTTTGGTTAAAGTAATGATTGAATTTTCATCCTTAAGAAGCTATGAGTATAGTAGAGTTCTATTGTGGAGTAAGACTTATTAAAAAAAGTAATGTAACATATAGCATCCTATGCACTGTCATTATAAGGCAATAGATGAAGCTTTTAAGTGGAAGAACTTATTTTTTAAAGGAAATCCATTATTTTTTAGTTTTTCTTTTTTATTAGTTTTCTTAGCTTTTGGGTTGGCTTTAATGTTGACTTTAATGTTGGCTTTAATGTTTAATCAGTTTCCCTGATCTCATGCAGTTTTTACTGTATAAGGCATATTCATATATAGCATAGTGTTTAAGGTATAAGCCTTGGAGCCTGAAGAGCTAGTGTTGATGTCCACCAAAGACAACCAAGAACATATCTGTAGTCAAAATTGGGCTTCATTCTTTGCTACATCAAGGGAGGCCACACACCTTGAGAAATTGTAGTGTATCTTAGTTAGAAAGGGTTAGTGGAAGCTTGTTACAGAATTTGGGCTTATATAAGGTAATCTGGGGGAAGATTCAAAGAAATGAGAATCTGTGTTGAATTTGGGTGCTCTTAGAAAGTAGGGCAGTTCAAATATCTTAACTTTTATCTAGGAGGTGGAAGGAACAGACAGTGCTAGGGTTGTTATGTCGGAAGAAGCAATAGTCACTTTTGCAGGTAGAGAAGGGGAATGACCGGTCATTTTGGTTGTACAGTGTCTTTGCTTTTACTTCCGTTCAGACATGATGATGTAGTGGTGTTTTATAGCCTCATTCCCTAAGAGCCGTAGAGAGGGCTTGTCTGATAATCCTGTGCAACTGTTTACATTTACCAGGGGCATACCAGAGCCTAACTGATAGCAACGAAGCCAGCTACAAGCTGATGGCTGTAAGGATAGCTTTTTCTCTTAATAGTTTTAAATTCCTCCTCTGCCATTTACCAGCTGTATGATTTAAGGTAAGATAAATAACTTTGCGCTCAGTCATCATAAAAATGGGGATGATGATACCTTCTTCATAGGATTAGTTTGAAAGATGAATGAGTGAATACATGTAAAATGCCCAGAACACTACCTGGTACAAGGTCGTTGCTCAGTTTAGCTAAACCATCAAAATAACAATAATTAAAATAATTTATAATACTCTTCATCACACACATGAACTTATGGCCTTGTGTATTCAAGCCCTCATACCCAGTAGAGAAATAGAATCTACGAAGTAGACAAAACTATTCATTTAGTCAGGACATCTATTTTGTTTAATGATGGAGGGATACTGACAGATTATTATTGTTCAGTGTCATTTATGAAACGCATTTATTCATTGGACAACAAAACATATTTTCCTATAAACCTTTTCCTTTCTATTCTAAATCTATTCATTTAGTCACTCAAGAAATGAAATTTATAGTGAATTGCTTTTCTCCCTTTTTCCTCACCCTTCTACATCTAATCTGCCCAAGTTTTACAGATTTAACCTCCTAAATATATTTTGTTTCATTCCTTTCCACTGCCTTAGTCAAGGAGCTCATGATTTCTCACCAGAATCGCTGGGATGATCCAATTGCTCTTCCAACCACTAGACTTGTTCCTGTCCCCTGTTTTAACCAGAATATTGCATGAGTCAACTCTCTGACACAAAACATCTGATGACCTTCTCTTCGTCTACATAACAAAAGCCCAAAATGCTTAGCATGGTACATGAGCCTTTTAAATCTTCACCCAAGTTTGATTTCTGGCCTTCCCTGCCACTTCTGAGTTTGATCCTGATTTTGTTTCTACTGAACTGTTTTCTGTATTTTATTTTCTGTGCCATTTCAAGTTATTTGTTCAAAGAATTATGATATAATAATTCCAGTAAATGAAATAATGCAAAAGGGATTTTACATAATTTAAAAAGCTAGAATCATGAAAAAATGAGCGTAGTTCTTTATTGTGGAGATCTCAAGATTCAGTTATATAATCTAGTGCCACCTAGTGGTAAGTACTTCAGTTTTTCTCTCTATAACCCCCTGGGAAACTTCAAATGCACTTTGACACCCCCTTTTCCTTCCTACTGTCATTGCACTGATGATTGGATCTTTGAAAATCATACTTACCAGAGTTTTTTAAAGCTTTGACATATTCTGATTTCATAAATGCACTTAAATATGTCATAACCTGCAACTCAAAAGAGTGTAAGATTGGGGGTGGAATGCCATATTCAAAGAATTACAGGGATTTTCAAGTATTATTAAATTAAAACCTGAGGAGTTTGTTTGTTTTCCTATTTTTAATACTTATTTTAAAAAATACTTATTTATTTATTTTGAGAGGTTGGGGAGGGGCAGAGTGTGAGAGAGAGACTGAGAGAGAGAGAGAGAGAGAGAGAGAGAGAGAGAGAGAGAGAAAGAATTCCATGCAGGCTCTGTGCAAGGCTCAATTCCACCAACCATGAGATCATGACCTGAGCCAAAGAGCCAGATGCTCAACTGACTGAACCACCCAGGTGCCCCTCCCCCTCCCCCTATTTTTAATTCTTTTAAAAAGTAAAATTAACTCTAGAGTTATCAGTAAGTGAGGAAGAATTCTTTTACTCTCCCTTAATCTCTTCATTTTTCAAACAGTGACTGCGCTTCTGTTAAATGTCAGGCTCTATTTTAGGTATTCTTCACGCTAATGAACTCAAGTTTCCAGATGAATAATGATAGCTATTGGCTATTGGCTATTGGCTAACCACTTTTTTCTCCAGGTTCTTATTGGTTGAGCTATAGGGTATAAGCAGTGGTGTGTTGGTAAATGTTAGACAAACAGTTCTCCAAAGGTGGGAGGGGGAACCACCGGATTTGTAGCATTTACCAATTTTCATGATGTAAATGACTGTGTCCCAACATGGCTGATTTTAAGGTACCAATGTGACATCACTGAACACAAAGCTGGAAGGAGGGGTTTACAATAGGCAGGTGGCAGTGCACCACTTGATAGGGAAGTATTATTTGTACTATACCATTTTGCCTCTTTCATTTGAAATCACTCTCCCTTTGGCTTATATTTATCTGTAAATTTGTACATATTTTCTGTTCCTAGACCTTTTTCACTTGTTTATTTTCTACTGAAATAGCAGCCAGGTTACTAATGATCCTAGATATGTCTTAGAATTCTCACTAGAGACAAGTCTTTGTCTGGCCTCAGTTATTATTGTGTTTAGCTATATGTAACATGAATTTCATAGCTACATGCTTAAATAAAGAAGGAGTTTATGATTTCCGTAGATAAAAACAAGTCTGGAGATAAGTCAGCTCGAGGAGACCTACACTTTTTGTTGTTGTTTCCTGCCCTGCTACCCACAGTATGTAGCCCTCAAATTCATGGTTAAAAGAGATCTGCTGAGTTATAGGAATAGGACCACATTCCATTCAAAAAGGAGGAAGGACAAAGTATGAAAGGTATATGCTAGCTGACTTTATCTCTTTTCATTTGGAATAAATAGCTTTGTAGAAGCTGTATCTAGTCAACTTCTATCTGAATGTTGTTGACCTGAACTATGTCACATGACCATCCCTAGCCACAAAAGAGCCTGGCAAATAAATCTTTTGTAAGAAAGAAAAGAGATTTAGATATATTCAGTAAGCAACCAGCTCTGTCTACCAGTCTGTTTTGCTTTTGGTCCTGGTTCAACCCTATGAACTCTAGAAAGGTGTAATTTCTTCCTGCTATCTTCTCAATCTACAGTTTAAGCAAAGTGTATTTTGAACCCTAAATCATGAAGTCCTGTGTTCAGTAGAATTGCTTTAACTTCACACGATTGTAGACTCAAATGGGAGATAGGATACCCTGCTTCCTCAGTCCTATGTTTCCTTCCATGTGGAGAGGGCTGCACTAGAATAATACTCCTGGCTTCCCTCAGCTCTCTGTTCCGCTCTGCCCTTGGGGATAAGGAAGTCAGCATAAGTAGTGCTTTCTTTTTCTCTTTCTCTCAGAAATAAGCTGCTTACAGATAGCAAACATACTCTTCTGTTCCTGCCTTTATTTTTACAGGGATAAGCATAAACCAGTGTTGTCTGTACCTGGATAGGTGTTTTTGTATGATTTGAGGCCTGGTATTAGGAAACCTGCTTTAAACTTTTTTCTTAATGTTTATTTATTTTTGAGACAGAGGGAGAGCGTGAGTGGGGGAGGCAGAGAGGGAGACACAGAATCTGAGGCAGGCTCCAGGCTCTGAGCTGTCAGCACAGAGCCCTAGGTGGAGCTCGAACTCAGACCTTGAGATCATGACCTGAGCCAAAGTTGGACGCTTAACCGACTGAGCTGCCCAGGTGCCCCATAGGAAACCTGCTTTTACATGGATCTAGGCCAGTTCTCCAAATTAAGTTTTACCAGTAATAGAGGTAATAATTCGTGCTCTATCTCTTATATGCATTTCTTTTTTTTTTTTAAATTTTTTTTTCAACGTTTTTTTTTTTATTTATTTTTGGGACAGAGAGAGACAGAGCATGAACGGGGGAGGGGCAGAGAGAGAGGGAGACACAGAACTGGAAACAGGCTCCAGGCTCTGAGCCATCAGCCCAGAGCCCGATGCGGGGCTCGAACTCACGGACCGCGAGATCGTGACCTGGCTGAAGTCGGACGCTTAACCGACTGCGCCACCCAGGCGCCCTCTTATATGCATTTCTTAAATAGCTTAGACATTGAGTGGGGGATAGTTTAAGGTGCATTACTTAAAAAAAGCAGCTTGTTGCTGTTGCTTTGAAACATGTTGAGTGTGACTTGATCACTTTCTAGCCTTAAATAGAACAAGTCTAATGTCATAATTATCATATGAAATTTTACATGAAACATTCAGTCCTGTGATTTTTGATCTCCGAAGAGATTTCGGTCTCATTTAATGAGTATTTTTAGTGTAAAATAAGAAATGTTGGTGGGAATACAAACTGGTGCAGTCATTCTGGAAAATAGTATGGAGGTTTCTCAAAAAATAGAACTACCCTATGATCCAGTAATTGCACTACCAGGTATTTACCCAGAGAATACAAAAATTCTAATTCAAAAGGATACATGCACCCTGATGTTTATAGCAGCAATATCTACAATAGCCAAGCCAAATTATGGAAACAACCCAAGTGTCCATCGATTGGTGAATGGATAAAGAAGATGTGGCATACAGATATGTACAGTGGAATATTAGTCAGCCATAAAAAAGAATGAAATATTGCCATTTGAAACAGCATGGATGGAGCTAGAGAATATTATGCTAAGCAAAATAAGTCATTCAGGGAAAGACAAATACCGTATGATTTCATTGATATGTCGAATTTAAGAAACAGAATAAACAAGCAAAGGCAAAGAGAGAGAGAGAGGCAAACCAAGAAACAGATTCTTAACTATAGAGAGCAAACTGATGGTTACCAGAGGGGAGGTGGGTGGGGAAATGGGTTAAAAAGGTGATCGGGGGGCGCCTGGGTGGCGCAGTCGGTTAAACGTCCGACTTCAGCCAGGTCACGATCTCGCGGTCTGTGAGTTCGAGCCCCGCGTCAGGCTCTGGGCTGATGGCTCAGAGCCTGGAGCCTGTTTCCGATTCTGTGTCTCCCTCTCTCTCTGCCCCTCCCCTGTTCATGCTCTGTCTCTCTCTGTCCCAAAAATAAATAAACGTTGAAAAAAAAAAAAAAAGGTGATCGGGATTATGGAGTGCACTTGTGATGAACACTGGGTGTGACACGTTAAGTGTTGAATCACTATATTGTACACGTGGAACTGATATTACACTGTATGTTAAACTAATTGGAATTTAGATAAAAACTTTAAAAAATAGGAAACACTTTAAAGAAATCATGTGACTGCAATATACATAGAGGTCCCAGGGTGCTTACTTTTCACAAAGGTAGAACCAATTTTATTAGAAACAGAGTTCATTAGCATCATTGACAGTTAATGAGAAAGTAACACATAGACTTAGTACGTATTGCAGATTCTATGTCAGCCAAGAAGACTTCAGTTGCAAGTTATAGAAAATTCAAATGAGTCTGGCTTAAAAAAAAAAAAAGGGGGATTTATTATTTACCTGATTGAAAACTGCAGAGGTAAATGTTACCGTGGGATTGATCCTGAATCTCATTTAACACGACTCAGGACCTAATTTCTTTCTTTCCATTTTTGTCACTTGGTCTCACTAAATTGACTTCATTTTGGGAGGACTCCCCCAACTCTGAATTGATTTCAGTAGCTCTGAGAGTTCCATGAATCCTCAATCATAAAACAGGAATCTGTCTCAGCACTGTCAGACAGATGTTTTTAAGTCACTGTGATGGGACCAGCTTAGGTCATTGTGCAGTCATGAATAGGGATGGTACATGCAGGGATCTGCTAATCATCGTGCACCCCTGGGCATGTGAGGCCAGTTCAATCCAAACCACAAAGCTGAGTATGGAGGAGACATTCCTTCCCTCCTGAGAAAGAAGAGAATCAGTGACAGTGACAACAACAGATATTCATTCGTTGTTTCCAGAGTACATTTCCTATTTTCTTCACTTATAAGACTTAAAGTAACTGAAAAATTCACCACTATTTTGCTTTTTACCTAATACATTTTTAGAGATTAGGCCCAAATTAAAGGGTAAAGAAGTAATTTTACTGTGTGGTTTTATTTTCTATCAGTTACTTTAAAAATTGCTAAAGCAACTTTGCCATACAAGTGGTAAAATGCATCATTTATTTGGAGGCAGTTATATTTAAAAACATGTCCATGTTGCAGAGAAAATCCCAACTCCGGTGTCTGATCTGATGACTCATCACTCTCATGGTTTCAGACATGCCTCTTAAATAATATCCCCTTTCAATGTGGTGTTTAAAAGAGAATATCATATGTTAAATATCATGAAACCACACAAATGCACTTGTTAAAATTAACCATCCTTCTTTCACAAAGCTCAGCCCCACCAGTGGACCTCATCACATCACGTCTCATGTTATTTAGGGTTGAACTCCGTTATACTTTTTCGGGGGTGGGGGAGTGACTAACTATAACACAACACTGGCACAGGAAATTTGTAGAGGAGTGTGGGAGACCAGATGGTAAGAGGCTAAGAGAGCTTTACTAAAGGGAGAATTAAAGAATTATTAAAAGGAGGATGTTTTATGTAATGCTCTATGGGGTACAATGCTGTCTTTTTTAACTCCTCAGTACAGCTTCCTTAAAGTTTCCATTATGCATTAATACTTTTATGGTATAGATATATGGGATTGGGGCAGACTTTCTCAGACTGGGAATAGAGTGAAGACAGTGGTATCCTGAGATAGAATTGTATATTACTTTCAGCCACTTTTGAAGACAGTCTACTAAAGATTCGATTTTATAGTGTTTTAGTGGTCTTAAAAGATGAAAGAATCAAGAGTATCTGTCTTCCAGAGAATACTACATATGTAAACAGGGGGGCTGATTGAGGCATAATTTGAAGCAATGCAATATTGGTATAGATGGCTAAGGAGCACCGACAGATCATGCTGGCGGGCAGATGTTAGGTGCTGAATTCTCTGAGGAAGAACATTCTGTTAACTTGAAGATAAATCAGGTTTCTTTAATTGGTCTAATGGTCAGATCTGAAGTTGAAGAGCATGTAGAAATAATCTGTGCCCGTTCCTTTAGCTTTGTGTGAAGATACATTACATGTTATGTATTTATTGGCATATGAGCATACAGGAATTATATAGGAAAACTTCTGTGACCTCAAATACTGGTATAATGAAGTGCCCTACATTTAAATAAAATAGATTGTGTGTGTGTGTGTGTGTGTTAATTTTGTCATGGTAGTTGGCTCCAAACAGTACTGTACTGAGTTGGTTATCATCAATTCTCTTCCAAGAAAAATCCTGTTTAATAAGAGCTTTCTCTGTACCTGTCACTCTCTAAAATAATTTAATTGAGTTATATTCTCATGCATATTGGTGGCAAGATTCTTTCTGTTCTCTATCAAGAAACAACCTCTTTTTTAACTCCTTGCCTCTTCCTACTTATCTCAGCAATGCGGTTTTCTCCACATCTCGGAAAAAGTCACTGAAATTCTCAAATCACTCTTACAAATCAACAAAATTGGACAGAAAAAAAATCGGGCTGGGAGAATGAAGAGGTTGATATTCTCAAAACTCGCGCATTGAAGGCACATCTTTTATTTGTTCCCTTGGAAGTGGTATTTTGGGTAATTTGTGAGTTTAGTTTTTAAGGTAAAATACAAAAAAGAAAACAAACAGTGTAATTTTTGGCTAATCCTTGTATGTTTCTATGGTAGATAGGCTGGTCGAATAGGACAGATGACATTTATTTTTGTTGTAGTGTAAAAATTACCTTGCTTATGTTGCTTTATTTATTTATTCGATAAATATTTATTATCTACTATGTGCCAGGTATTTGGGGATCACATGACCAAAACAGTGGTCCTTGCCTGCAACGTGTACATAACAGGAAACAAATAAAAAATACATTATAATTAGGAGATAAGTGTTCTGAAAAAGATTAAAAACAATAAAGTAGGTTTAGGGGATCGGGAATGGGGGTAAAGGGTTGGAGACAGGTCGAAGTAATGGGTGGTCAGGCTAGGCCCCTTGAGAAGGTGAGAGACGAGGAATGAATAAAGAAGGTCTCTACTGACGAGATGTTTAGAAAATGTCTGCTGATATCTGGAGGAGCGGTATTCCAGGCAGAGGGAGTTGCCAGAGCAACGGTCCTAAAGTGAGAAAATGCAGGCAAGAAAATGCAGGGCTGGATCTGAGTGAGCCAGCAGGGGAGCGGTAGGGGAGGAGGCCACAGAGTGACGGGCACCACATCCCCCAGGCCTGGTCAGCAAAATAGGGAGCTACCAACTGGCTTCAAGCATATTTGACTTGCTTTCTTGCTGCTGTGTTGACACTCAGGTGAAGGGGGACAGCGTGGAAGCAGAGAGGCCAGTTAGGAAGTTTTTGCAGTATATCACATGAAAAATGGTGATGACTTCACCGGGCTTGTGCTAGAGGAGGTGGTGAGATGGTGAGAAGTGTTTAGGTTCGGGATGCATTCTGAAGGTAGGTCCTATAGAATTTCCTCTTCGGTTGGATGAGCAACTAGAAGGAAAGAGTTACCATTAACTGAGATGGAATGCACTTTTTCTCTTTAAACCCATTTATCGATGTTTCCCGTATTTTAAAACACCGTATTATTCTTTTTCCCAATCAGGAAATGAACACTTAAGATGAGAATTAATTATATGCGTCTTTGGTTTGCAGATAAGCAGTATCGATTTTTTAATTTGATATATATTTGTGGATGTGTTTGTTTCCTTTTATGTGAAGAGGTTTTCTTTGAATAACTGTGAGGAGAGAATGCAAAGGTATATTAAACCAATAACTGGAGTTCAGTAAAGTAACTGTGATATTAAAATCATATAAAGATTTCAGGGGAGAATGGAGTAAAATAACTCTTTCTGGGGTCTCTCACTGATGATTACAGAGGGTAGTTGTTAGTTAAACGTATTTATACTTTTTTTTCCCTTCTATTTCTCCTATCTTGCTCATGGTACTTTCTCGTATTGTTTTCATTGAATATTGTAGGGTTGTTTCTAAGGCTGTCATAAACTCAGAAAGAAGGCTTAAAGAAGTCCTTAAAGAAGGACTCCTCACCTTAAAGAAGAGAACTAAAATCACTACCGGTTGAAACTGTCTTCTGATATAGAATGGTTCCTAATCTTTGTGGCAGTTTGGGGAGGGATAGTGGGAGGAAGGGAGTGGCACAATGGGTTAGTAGAGGGCAACATCATTTCTGCACCATTTTCTAGAGATTTGAATATACAAGGTCTTCATCTTTCAAACGTAAGTTGAAAATATTATCATGAATTAAATAAAAATTATTTACTGGTATCTGATTCATAGAATCTTTTTGTTATTTTGTACTTCTGAAGAAGTCGATGGATACTACAATTATAAATAGACTCATGAAATCCTTTTAAATCCCAAATTGGGTCCTCATAAACTTGAATGCATAGGAAGTACTTACCCAAAGAATTAAAATTTAAAAGAGTATAAAAGAAAAGAATTAAAAATGGGAGGGGCGCCTGGGTGTCTCAGTCTTTTAAGTGTCCGACTTCGGCTCAGGTCACGATCTCACGGTCCGTGAGTTCGAGCCCCCGTCGGGCTCTGTGCTGACAGCTCATAGCCTGGAGCCTGCTTCAGATTCTGTGTCTCCCTCTCTCTCTGCCCCTCCCCTGCTCATGCTCTGTTTCTCTCTGTCTCAAAAATAAATAAAAACGTTAAAAAATTTTTTTTTAAATGGAGAAAATAATCCTAAAAGGAAAATACGACTCCCGAAGTGTAGGGAGAAATAAACTGGAGACCTAGAAAGATTGATAGAGAGGAAACATATTAGGAATGATATGAATGAAGGTCTGTGGTGGACAACTGAATGGACAAGGAAACAAGGTTGATGGTGGAGGAGATGACTGGCAACAGAGAGTGTACGTTATAGCTGGGACAACACTGCTGAGAGGACTCACAGAGGTGGGCAAAGTGAATGGAAGGAAAAATAAAGGAGGAAGCTTTGCTATCATAATATCAACTGTAATACTGTGAAATCTTCTGGACTTATCAGCTTGGAAGAATCACAGTATTCTGTGGAATCTTTTTTTTTTCCACTTTAATACGAGCTATGGGGTCTAAATGGGTGACTTTTGTTATTGTTCACATTCCTATGAAAATGAGTGATCATGAATTTTTATCGCATTTGTTTCAATAATCTACAAATCTTTATTAGGAATCTCAGTGAGTAAAAATTACTATATCTGTCCCTGCCACCCCTCCACAACCTCTCCAAGATTTAGACTTAAATCTAGGAGAGAATCGTGTAGATGAATACTGCACAAATAGTTTGAATGGTGCTACCACATATTCCTAGACTCCCATTTAAACTTGAAATTCAGGAGACCAAAAACCAGCACAGTAGTTTTGCATCTTTCCCCACTCTTCAAACACTGGCCTTTCCTCAGTTTTATATAAGTTTATGTGGAATCACTTACATATAACTCTCAGAAGTTATTAACATCTTGATGATTAGTTTCTGGTAGAAAGGAATCTGTGGTGTTATTGTCTTCACTTTTTTTTTTTTTTTTTTTTTTGAGTGACCGAATAGAGTCATTGAGAGAGTAAGTGATAAAGGGAGCAAAACTTGACTTAAACTCAGTGTCTGATGAACTTCTTAGTTCATGGAACCCATTATTTTTTATTAAACTCACTGACTGCTATTCCCTTTCCCATTATACCTCTGGGGAAGCATTCTCTTTTTACTGAAGATTAAGAAACTTATTGAATAATCAAAAAGAAATTATCAAATAGGCTTGTTAAGCCATCAATGACTTTTATTGTCACCCTACATCTTACAAGTGACAGCAGCACAGGGGGGACATCAATAACAAACACAATGATATCTCTTATTTTAGAAATACTGTAATTCATGTAGGTGAACGTGGTTTACAGATTTCTCAATCTGTCCATTTTAAGTCTAGTCCCCACAAATGCCATGCATGTAGGATGCATTTGGTATTCAGTATTGTGAGGCACTAATCAGCTAAGTACCGTAATCCTCCTTACAGGGTACATTCTTACTTGACCTGGAGCTATATACAGCCACATAGTAACAGCATTACAGAGTAACCTTTTTCTTAACAGGCTCATCACTACAGGATTCTATGACTCCATCCATGAATGAGTGCTGTTTTGTGTGTAAATTTTTAGTAATTCAGTTTTGGAAAAAAAAAATGATTGTAAGCACGTAGAGATTTTCAAATCATCTGATTAAGGATGGATCCTATGATTTTGCTAGAGCTAGAGAAGGATTAAATGAAAGCACTGCCTGGCACAGTGTTGATGTATTTTTGTCAACAATGATGCTTCATGCTGGACAGATGTGCATTGGTTGAACACAAGGTAAAACTATAAAAATGTGTTAAATGTGTGTTAAAAAAAGTTTGGTCTTTTTTGTGTGTTTTTTTGATGAATATGAATTGTTTGATTTGTTAAAAGCTTTTTGTAGAAATTCTAGGAATAGAGTCTATATATTTCATATTTTACAGGATCCTGTATTTCTGTTAATTCCTTGATTTAATGTGTCTTAATGGTTTCAAATTTCCAAATTTGATTACAATGTTATGTTTAAACTATATGGCTAGAATTGTGTAGAATTAAAATAAATCATTTTAAATGTATTTAGCAATAACCATGCTTTATAAAGCTTTTATAAAGATAGAGGGTTTTTTTCAGGTTATTGATTCTTCAAATATCATTTCTCTTCTTTTACTTATAAATGACAGTAGTTTAATGATCTCTACTAATAAAGGTTATGAGTAAGAGACTTTCTTATAGGTAGTACTTAATTGAATAGCATAAAATTTGAATTTGAAGAAATTAACACTCTTCAAATTCTTTACTTTCAATATCATGATTCTTAAAAATTGTATAGGTCTTAAGAATTAAAAACATATAAATATTAAAGCTTAAGTTTCCATGTAAGCTTTCACTGTCTTTATAAATGTTTTCAAATATTTTATACCAGATTAGATTTTCAGAGCCTGAATGATTTTTTTTTTTGTAGTATATGTAGTTGCTATCATAGGTGGTATAATAACGCAAACTACATAGCATGGTTAAAGTTGTAAATATGGTAGAAACATGATGAATTGTTACACAGTATGTAAGTTGAGACTGCCTTTGGGAAATTGTTGAAAATGACTTTAATTGGGAAAGAATCTTTATCTGGAGTTTTTCTATCAGTCAATCTGAGTTTTAGACACAGAGCTTTAAAGAGACTGTTTGGTAATTTCTTGCTCTAATCAGAGTAACATTTATTATAGAGGATATAGTGAATATATAGCTAGAATATTTAGAAATAGATTGAATAGTCCTTATGACAAAATAATTACAAGCAATGAACAGAAATGCTCCCCTATAATATGGTGAGAGAGAAAATAATTGTAATAACCTAGATTTCAATAAAGAGGTAAGATGAACAGATATGAGGCACATATAAAGTGAATACAAATATATATACTGATATTGTTATATCAGAAATAGGGATTGATTGAAGCATAGAGGTAAAAAGTAAGGCACCATATGATGTCACAAATACATTTTATTCTAAAGAAAGGCATAATTTTGGATCCTGCCTCTTAATATCTCAGCGTCTTGGAAGGATTAAGTGACATATAACATCTTGGATGAATTGTCTCATTCTTCTGAATTATAATTTGTGCGTGAAATAGTGTTAAATCCTTTATGATTGTTTAGAGAATTGTATAATTTATCATTATATTCTTTTACCTATTAGATGTTTTCTACCTGATAAGAATAAATGCTAAGACTTGCTTATAAAGGGCAGTAGGGAAGATGGAGATGACTGATATAGTACTTGAATTTTCAGAGGTTTTCTCCAGTTCCTGAAAAAAATACATGGTGTCTAAGAAAACACAGCAGTTTTAATTTAAAGGAGAGTAAAAATGAAGTAATTCATGATCTAGTTGGTAAAATTATTTGACAGAATATTTTAATATTTTGGACTAAGTGATAGCAGATTCTTCATTGTTTGACAAGAGTAGTCGTAGACTAAAACTTGCCTCGCTCCCAGCATAACTTTAATATACTATAAGATACTATACCTTAAAATGCATCTTTAAAAACTTAATTTCATGTTAAGTAACAGTGACAATAGTTATCCCAATTTCAGAAATCATGAGCACTGTTCTATTTTTACTTAAATCCAGTACAAATCAGCATCTACAGGATGATTCAGATGCTTCAGGCAAATTTCATAATCTCTAGAACAATGTGATTGCTGGATTTAATGTTGAATTCAATTTTTCTAAGGTATGATTTAGCACTTAGATGACTTTCTAAGTGCTAATTAATAATAGGCTTTCTTTTGGAACTGAATTCTATGATAAATATTATTTACCAATAAAATAGAATATATTTTTTCTATTGTAAAGGCTCACTATAGTCCCTTTATTTGTACTCTACTTACTTTCAAAAATTTATGTTCATTCCTCGGGGAATGACATGTTTTCTTTTCTTCGCCCTCCCTCTGTCCCATAACACCAAGTGTGATGCTAAATGTATTACTAGCATCCCCTAATTTACAAAGAGGTTTTGTTTTAAATGTTTAATTGTAAAGTGATTGACACTCAGAGTACATTTGCCAAAAAAATCATTTTATAAACAATTGTTGGATTTTGAAGCTCAACAACAAAAGCCAAAGTAACATACAACATGCACTACTAAGAAAAGCAGTTCCTTCCTTTCCCTGATAGTGTTATCACTGCCAAGACAGCAGTAGGGGAAAGAGAATAACTAGACTATTTTAGCAAATTGGTGGGTTTGGGTATAGAAGGAAAGAGCATATCATGAAAAGTAGAGATCATCTAAGGGAGAATTAACCAGTTCTTTAATTCAACAGATATTTATTGAGCATCTATTATGTGCCAGCGTCCATAGACCCAGTTGCTGTTCCTAATGAACCTTCTTGCTTTAGAGTATAATAAACATTCCTGGATAGAAATGGGTAAGATTACTTAGGGAAGAAGTATAGTAAGGAGGAGGAAGGCCACTGTTAGGTTGAATTGCCTTCAAAATATCCAATTTCTCTGTTAGCATTTTCTGATTTATTTATTTATTTATTTATTTATTTATTTATTTATTTATTTATTTTACTTTCTTGTATGGCCTTAGGTCCCACATTTTAGAGATTAATTTGTATTAACAATCTTAAGGCATGTAAGTTTTTTTAAATAATATTATAAAGCCAATACCCCTTCATTCTGATTTAATCTGGTCATTTTTCTTTTGACTCCCAACTGGGATCAAGTATAATGTGGAATTGGAATTTTCTCAGTTTGAGAGCATGAAATCTTTTGAAAAGGAGGGGTACAGGAGGAGGCTTGATGGGCTGATTTTAGATGGATTCTAGAGATGAACTACCTGGAAAATCCGTGATTTATATCAAACAATCAAGAATTTGGTAGATTTTATATTTTATAACACAGTTTTCAGTAAACAACAACAACAACAAAAACCAAAGTGATAGTAACTGAATGAGAACACCCAAAACATTTCCAGTGAAGTTGTATATTTTATATAGATGGGCTGCACTCAGTGTACCTACATTACTGAGGTCTTGGTTCAAATGTACCTTTTCAGGAAGACATTTCTTACCAAAAGTAGCTTCCTTCAGATACATTTCATAAATTTGCCCTGTTTCAATTTTCTTTCATAGTATTTACCACTGTATGGAATTGCCTTTATTTGTTTAGTGCCTAATTTATTTGCTGATTGTCTTGCCTACCAGAAAGAAAGCTTATTTAGGGCAGGGACTTTATGTGTCTCTTCTCTAATGTAGTTCCAGCAACTAGAATCATAGCTGGCACATATTAAGCCCTAAATAAGTATTTGTTCAGCGAATGAATTAATAGTAGAACTACAAAGGTATGATAGACACAGTCCTTCCTGGATCAAAATTTAAAGTCCAGTGGACAATACAGAACACTGATTAGGTAATTGTAAATAGAATGGGGAATAGAATGTGTGCTGGGGAAATACAAAGGCACAAAAGTGAGCTCTAAGTGATGATCTGATCTTACTGGTCTATGGTAATGAGGTAATACTGCTTTCAAAATTTATATACTTATAGCTAGCTATAAAATTTCCTTTTCAATCCACACTGGATTTTAGGGAAATTAGAATTTATTTAAACAATGAGGGGATGGTCAAAGTGGGTGAGAGGGAGTGGGAGATACGTGCTTCTAGTTACAGAATGAAAAAGTCACAGGGATAAAAAGCACAGCGTAGAGAATGTAGTCAATGATATTGTAATAGCGTTGTATGGTAACAGATGATAGCCACGCTTGTGGTGAGCACAGCATAACAAATAGAGAAGTTGAATCACCACGTTGTATGCCTAAAACTTACGTAACATTGTGTGTCAACGATACTCAAATAAAAAAGTTTCAAAAATAAATGAAGTTAAAAAGATCGTTTTCTTATGTTTCTTATCTGAGAAACATTAGAATCTTACTCTTGAAACAGTATAATTTCTTGATATTATATTTGGTTTATGAATAATCTGTCTTTTTAGAGACAAATATATTTTTTGACTGAGGTTGGAAAAAAATAACACCCCAAAATGTATTTGAATTTCTGACATAAAGTATGCATCTAATGGAGGTTAGATGGTCAGTTTAGAGGAACTGATTTAATTGCTTATTCTTTAGAGTTCTCTAGAGAAATTATCTTTTATTTCAGTTAGTTTTTTTTTAATATAGTAAGTAGATATAAGTGGCCAGTTAAAGAGATGTGAATATGTTGAAAATTGGCACAGTTAATTTTGACATTTTGACAGAAGTATCATTATTTTTTTGCTATCCCTAAAGCTTTCATTTAGGCATATTAACTTGATGAAGTTATGGTGTCAGTATTATAAGATCATAGTCCCTGAGAAATGGAAGAGTTTTAGAATCATGCGCCTTCTCAAAATCAAGGATCCTCTCTTATCATTTCTTTATTCCTAATCTCTATTATAGTATGTGGCATTTAGTTCTTACCTAATACATATTTGTTAAAATAATATATGAATTAATGTGTATAGTCTAAAATATAGACTTTCAAAGGTTAAATGGCCATATAGGTTCAAATAACTGGTTAATAACAAAAACAGAACCAAGAAACTCAGATCCCTTAATTCTGTTCTTTTTATGACACATTGCCACCATGCTAAATTATTTTTTTTCTTTCGTTATATGTATAAAAAATGACAAAAAAGTAAAAGGAATTATGTATAATGGGCACACATATATAGGATATTAGGTAGGTTTATGCTCTATTTTGAGTGCTCTGTTTTGATTATGTATTTTATTTTTTAATGTATTTTTTTAATGTTTATATTTGAGACAGAGAGGGCGAGCAGGGGAGGGACAGAGAGAGGAGACACAGAATCCAAATTAGGCTCCAGGCTCTGAGATGTCAGCACAGAGCCGGACGAGGGGCTCAAACTCATGGAGCCCCGTGAGATCGTGACCTGAGCCGAAGTCGGCCGCTCAACTGACTGAGCCACCCAGGCACCCCTGATTGTATATTTTAAACCATAGGAGTCTATGGTTTTATGTAGCAAAACCAAAAAGATTCAAGTCCTAAATGTTTTATATGTAAGTGTACATTTACATATCAATGTAAAAAAAAATCACGTCCACTTGCCTAATCATAAAACATTTAGGAAAACAGACCAGTTCGTTCATTTTCTGTAATACTTTGTCCTTTGTGGTTCTGGGGACAGTTTACCCTGGCTATACCTTTGTGTGACATTGAAAGGTGGAAGAGTTACAGAAGCCGTTATTGTCCAGCAGCAGTTGTTGGCAGGCACACGGGCAGATGTGAAAGTCTCCGTGGCTCCTGGCAAGCTCCTGTTAATTGACCACCCTCATGCCGTAGGCAGCTGAAATAATTGGTGGCAAACTCCCCAAAGACTCTTGAGATTAACAGCAGCTTCCTAATGAACATTTTGAGAACCCTTGTCTTTTGTTCTTCAGGCTAAGAACAGCAGCATTAACTTCTCTGGCCTTCACTCCTTTGCTGGTTCCGTTGTGTGGCTTTTGATTCTGTATTAAAGCCCTCACTGTATTAAAGCCTGGAAAACCTAGAGTGACTCCTGTTTTTACTAACCAATCTTAATCGGTACATTGGCAGGCTGCATTTCAGATAGAGGGGAAAGAGATTTGACGACACAGAAACTGTAGAGGTGCAGGAGGCTGTTCCTGGGTTGGGTTATTCCACCTGGATCCTTTCTCTGCTCTTGCTTTTAGGCCAAAAAATACATATGTATATATCACACACACACACACACACACACACACACACACACACACACACACACACATCGTGTAAGAAATTCACAACTGAGCTATCCAGTGTTGGTCATCTTTAACTTCAACTGACCCTGCTTTTTTATCGTCTCCCGTTCATATGTCCTGGCAAAAGTCTCTGTAATAGTAATTCTCAACTTCTGTCATCTCCCCGCTGCTTTTCGTGGCTAGTGGTTGACATTTAGCTGGGTTTGTACCAGGGAAGAGGACAGTGTGAATATCTTGTTGACAAAGAGTATTCTGTATGATTACAGGGTCCACTATGTTGTACTAGTGTTAGAGGGGCAGGTTGAGAACTTAATATACGGTCTGTTCTTCTGAGGCTCTAAGGAAGTATGAGGGGTCAGATGGGATGACAAAGAGAGGTGTCATTGAGCTGGCCTTAATCTCAGTGAAGATGGAATAAAAATAGCAGTTCTCTGACTTCTACAAAGATTTTTTTTTCTTTCTGTGATGAATAAGTCATTATTTTCAGTATGTTTTTTAATTGTGTATCTCAAGTTAGAACAGTAAAGAAAAGTTGGAGATATAATGCTAAGATAAAGATTGAGCTGAACCAGTACTAGGAGTGATATAAGTAGCTAATGAATGAAAAATGATTTTTAAGAGCCAGCGTTTAGTTTTAGCCAGAAAGTATTCAGCTCTTGAGCCAAATCAGTTTGGCTTCATTATATTTTCAAGTGACTTCAAATTGAGGTGTCAAGAATAGAGAGAATGTCAGGTGGAATTTTTCAGAGCCTCTGAATAGCAGTTGGGAGATGGTCGAAGTGTATTGAGCAAAGCAAAGAAATCACAGTAAAGTCCATTTTGCAGAAGCAGAGTACGGTGCTGTCTTATTTCAGGGCATTTAAGTATATTCCATATGTAGTGTGCAGGCATTGAAGAACCATATCAAAAGTACCTTTAAAATTTCCTATTTGAACTGAATAAAATGAATATTAGTAAAACTTTTATTATGGCATGACTGTAAAAAGATTTTTTTTTTTAAAGTAGAAGAACTATCTGAATATAATTCGTCAACCTGCCAGTGAATCAGTAAAACGTTGAATTGTTTAGACGTTGCTCTTCTCATCAGTCTTTTTCTTTGGTTACTTAGGACACGAAGTCCCTCAGTATCCAGAGATCAGAATAGAAGATACGACCAAAGAGAAGAAAGAGAAGAATATTCACAATATGCTACTTCAGATAACGCCATGCCTAGATCTCCATCAGATTATGCTGATAGGAGGTCTCAGCGTGAACCTCAGTTTTACGAAGAGTCTGACCATATAAATTACAGGGACTCCAACAGGAGAAGTCATAGGCATTCCAAAGAATATATCGTAGATGATGAGGATGTGGAGAGCAGAGATGAATATGAAAGGCAAAGGAGAGAGGAGGAGTACCAGGCGCGCTATCGAAGCGATCCGAATTTGGCCCGGTATCCAGTAAAGCCACAGCCCTACGAAGAACAAATGCGTATTCATGCTGAAGTGTCCCGAGCGAGGCATGAGAGAAGGCATAGTGATGTCTCTTTGGCAAATGCTGAACTGGAAGATTCTAGGATTTCTATGCTGAGGATGGAAAGACCATCAAGGCAGAGATCTATATCTGAACGTAGAGCTGCCATGGAAAATCAGCGATCTTACTCAATGGAAAGAACTCGAGAGGCTCAGGGACCAAGTTCTTATCCACAAAGGACCACAAACCATAGTCCTCCCACCCCGCGGAGGAGTCCAATACCCATTGATAGACCAGACATGAGACGTACTGACTCACTACGGAAACAGCACCACTTAGATCCTAGCTCTGCTGTGAGGAAAACAAAACGGGAAAAGATGGAAACAATGTTAAGGAACGATTCTCTCAGTTCCGACCAGTCGGAGTCCGTGAGACCTCCACCACCAAAGCCTCATAAATCAAAGAAAGGAGGTAAAATGCGCCAGGTTTCATTGAGCAGTTCAGAGGAGGAATTAGCTTCCACGCCTGAATACACCAGTTGTGATGATGTGGAGATTGAAAGTGAGAGTGTAAGTGAGAAAGGTAAGCACTGGATTCCAATCACACTTTAGCTGTAGTTGATTCCATGAGGGTTTCTTTTTAGGCTGTGTTGGTGATTGACATTTAATAGATATTACAACCTTTGGAAGTTTCTTAATGGTGCTGGCCATGTGAAGAAAAAATTCACATAAAAATTTTAAAAAGTGGATATCTTCTGTTATTCTTGTGGAAGAAAAGTCTATTGATTTTTTTAAATCTATTTTGCTTTATTTCTGAAAATTTTCTTGCATCACTTGATGCTGTATTAAAAAAATACCTATTACCTATAGTTGTAAATTAGCATTTTGTATGTGTTTCTTTTGGCAAGAAACAATATGTATTTACTCTAGAATAGCTGAAAAATTCCTCGAAGTGTAATGAATGAAATACAAACTATCCATAATCTTTTCCCCCAAATATAACCATTAACATTTTGTTGCATTTCTTCCCTTTTTCCTATGCATTATATTTTACATGTTTATATATATAATTTTGTTCTGATTTTTTCAACTGATATCATATCATAAGCTTTTTTCCAAAGCCATTAGATGTTCTTCATAAATACATTTTAAATGGCTGCACTAATCGTCTATTATATAGATGTGTACCACAAACTAACTATTCCTTTATTGGGAGGCATTGCAGTTGCTTCCAATTGCTAGCACAAATAATATTATAATGGTTATCTTTATATAAGAACATTTGTCTAATACCTGAGAATTTCACAAATACGTACTCATGCTTTGATTCTTACAAACTTTTGGTTCAGAATACCAACTTGCTTTCCAGAAAGGTTATAATGCTCCATACTCCTGTCAGATGTGCTTAAGTTTTGTCTCAAGATACCAGATCTTTGCAGTTGCATAGGGTACAAAATGCTCTCTCTCTGTCATTTTCATTTGAATTCGGTTGTGCAGTTGAATGTTTTATATGTTTGTTGGTGTTTGATTATCTTCTATGAATTGTCTGTTCATTCCTTTTATTTCTCCTGCCCATGTTCCTATTGGGTATTAATTAGTTTTTCTCTTACTGATTTATAAGAGCTTTTTGTATGGTTAGGATTTTTACCCATTTAACTGTCATCTGTTTGAAATGTATTTCCCATTTTGATGTTTCTCTACTAGTTTTCTGTGGCCATTTGGAAATATTGAATTTAATATAGCTGTTTTTGCATCTATGGTAATTTTTTCCCATTTCTTTTATCTGTAGAAACTCTTTATTCATCCCCAAATCAGTTAAATATTTAGCTGTGTATTTTCTCATGTTTTTATTATTTACTTTTTTAAACTTTAACTTTTTCATCTTTTTGTAACTTATTTTGGTGTATGCCAAAATATACCAGATAGGTGAGTATCTAACATGAATCCCCTATATCACCCACCCTCTTGCACGACACACACACAGTTTTCTGGCACCTTTGATGAATAGTCGACTTCTTCATGAGAATCACCAGGAATCAATAAATTCAAGAAGGCAGCTAGATATGGAATTAATATGGAATTATTTTGTACTGCACCAAAAATAATTAGTTAGGACAATGAATGAAAAGCAGTTCCCATTCTGCCCAAAAAACAGAAAATGTGATTTTAAAAATAACCAGTAAGAAATTTAAAAAACTAATAAGAAAGCTATAAAACTTACTGACTAACATAAAAGAAGATAGTCATTGAGTGAGTAGGTATTCATTTCATGTTCCTAATTGGGAAGGCTAAATATTGTAAAGATGCATGTTTTTTCTAAACAGTGTCTTGGGGTTAATGATATTTTATAGGCATAATCCCAATCGGTTCCTGTATTTTATTTTTAGAAGTGAATCTGGAGGGAGGGTGTGCGGGAGAAAAATATTAACTCTTTTTTTTTTTTTCCCTCTGTGCATTGTAGGCTCACTGGGGACTAGAGATGGTAAATTAGACCGACAAAAGACAGATTAAGAGAGAAACACGTTTATTATGTGGATTGTGCATACCCGTGGGAGCTTCCAGCTACTTGAAACTTAAAGGGGGTGGTTAGAACTTGGGTTTCTATAGTATCTTAACAAAAGAACAGTAAATTTTTAGAGAAATGAAAAGACTAAGGAAAGGGACTTTGAGTTTCTAGGTAGCAAATCACAGGAAGATAAACGTATGAGTGAACTAATAGAAGATAAGGGTTACCTAGTAAAGTTTGTTACTCAGACTTCTCTGGAGCCTTCTTTTGCCTGGTAGAATAATTAACTTCTGTCCTTCCTTATAGAGAGGGCAGAGGGGACACATTTACAGATTTATATCATACCTATTTTAGGCTAATAGGGGGAGTGCAAGGAGCTTTTCTTGTATCTGCTTCTTCTCAGTTGCCTTCTGCTCAAAATAATCCTTATGCCAAAGTGGCATATTAAAACAAATAAGTGATAAAAACATAGAGAGTAGCACAAACCAAAGGGGAAGGGGTAAGTTATTCAACAAATGGGCTTGGACAAAATGTAAATACAGTGAGGAAAAAAGACGCTCATTTCATACAAGTTGCATGGAAATTATAAATAATAAGAAAATTGTGTTTATTAAAATAGATCTACAAGAAGAAACTATAGATCTTAATTTTATCATAGAGCATATAGAAAGTTTATTTCCCACAAGCTGTAATACTTCCTTAAGTATAATCAGTAGTCTTTAGTTTGGTCGTTTTCCATGTTTGTCTGAGTATATCATAATATTAAGAGGTAAGAAAAAGATAGCTTGGTTATCTTTAGTGGATTAGTTTAGATTCTGTTACGTACTTCTATTATTCTTTGCTAAAGTAATGTCTTCAGTTTTACTACTTAAAGATATAAGAAATAAACACATAAAAATCTCACATAAATAAAAAGCTATATGAGTTGAGTGAAAATTTTATGTTATGCTATTTAGTAGAACTAAAACATTTATCAAATACAGAAAGAAACAAAATGTCATTCACATCTGTATCCTCCCTTACTTGAACTCCTGGTAGACACCTAGACATGGTTCTCCTTCTCATCTGCCTAATAATCTGCTTTACAGGGTATGGTTTCTCCCAACATGTATTTCCAGTAAACAATCATAATTCAGCTTTGGAGGAAGAAATTTAAATAAAATAACACTTTCCTGTTGGATATTACCCCCAATAATAGTATTCAGGGAGGTGAAGTTATAGCTGTTGAGAGACTGGGACAGAGATTAAACTTTGTCATGACTTTTCATCATGAGAGAGGCATTTTTGGTTGCTTGTGGAAAAAGTATCAGTCTGATTTTGGAATATGCTACTTATAAAGATATCTAACATTATGATTCATAGCCATCATTGGTAGTTAACTAATGCTTGAAAATTCTTCCTAATAATTAAAAAGGTTTCATTAGCAGCATTCCCCCCCCCATATGCTTATATGTGGACACATCATTTTGATGAGGATCAACCAACTTTTAAAAGATAGTTATTTCCTTGCTTTATTATCGCTAGACTAAATGACCCCAAAGAATGTGTTTAACAACTCAGACATCTTTCTCATTGTCTTTACATTTCTGTCTCTTTTCATTCTTGTGCACAACCTTTCAAAAATGTGGAAAGCAAATTTGGATCACATAATACAAAGTATTAACCAGCATTGTATAGACAGCACCAGGCAGCATTCTTATTGCAGAAGGATTCTTTGCAGGCCCTTGTATGTCATATTACAGCATCTACAAAACAGCAGGGTCTTTCCTGAGTTTTAAATAATAAAATTCTGTAATTCAGAAGAAGCTTATAGTTTAATTTTTTTTCCCCTCTGCTGTCCTGTTGGCTAGCCACCTTCTTCTCCTCCTCCTCCTCTTCCTCCTCCTTCTTTTTTTCCCTAACTTCACCTTTATTGGTGTTTTGGTGGCTTTGGCTCTTGTCTTATTCATTTGTCATTTGTCTCTTTGGATAGATCTTATTATTCTAAATATACAGAATTTCACTCAAACTTATAATAGATGTCATTTCATTCACTAAGTTCTGTTAAATGCTGCTGATAATTACAGTCTATGAGTGATTGGGCCATTATTCATGAAACAATAAATGGAGAAGAGCTCTTTATGGAGAAGAGCATGGGTTTTAGAATCAGAGGAGTTTAAATCCTGGCTGTGAAATTCATTAACTGCATGATCTTCTCCTCCCTATTTAACTACTCTAGATCTGTTTCCTTATCTACTAATGTGATAGTGTGTTCATTGTTTGGTAATTTGTCGAAAAATAGATATTAAAAACATTTTTAGATTACTTACTAATGTTCCATGACGGTCAAAAATAATCAAGACTTTTTTGAGACAACTTTCAAGAGTTTTGAATGAGTGTATAGTCATGGTTACATGGATTGTGGTCATTTATGTTGGTTTTGCCTCTTCTAGGATCTGCCACATGTTGAACTATGCTTGTATTTTTAGGCTAAGAAGAATATACTTTTTAGTTTGTTGAGATATAATTTTGAGATATAAATCCAATGTGTTGCTAAAGACTAGGCACCTACTTATTCCTTTTTCAGCCAAATGCTTTTTAGTGTCTATAATTTGCAAGATGTTGAATTGGACCTAGTAGAAAATACAGAGATGAGTAAGACATAGTTTCTACCCTAAAGAAATTGAGAGTCTAAAATAACTAGCAATATAAGCCCACTGTATTATAGGTACTTTGGACTTAAGAAAGATTTCCATGTTTTGTAACACTTACCTCTTAACTAGGACATAGTTTGCTTTTCACAGTGCTATATTGATTACTTCCTTATAGTTTGTGTTGGGTTAGAAAATTGCAAACTGATATTTTTCTTTTTTTTTTTTTGTCTTTGGATTATGGAAGGAGAGAAGTCTTAGATTGCTGATGTCATAGTACCTCTGAATCTAATTGTGAGATCTCTCTCTTGAAGTTTAAAGTATATTTTTCATAACCTTTAAAAAGTGGTATTGACTTTCCAGTTTTGTCTAGTCTAGAGGAGATTTCTCAGTTTCAGTACTATTGAAATCAGGGCTGGATAATTGTTTTGCAGGACTGTCTTGGGCATTATAAGGAGCTTAGCAGCATCCTTGGCCTCTACCCACTAGATGCTAGTATCATCCCCACCCCCAGTTATGATAATCTAAAATATCTCCAGGTATTGGTACATATCCCTTGTAGGGCAAAGTCCCCCAAAGCCACCTCCACCTTCCATTGTTATCCTGTTCACTTATTTTCCTTCTCTCCTCACTTTTAGAATCAAATGAGAGAGTCATGGCCAGCATTTAAAACAAAACAAAACAAAACAGAGAGAGAGGGAAGGAATGAGGGAGAGAGAGACAGAGCAGGGGGAGGGATTGGAATAGGATAGAGTAGAAAATATCAGACTGGAGTGCACCGAGTAAGGGTAATTGATCTGTAAAATCGTTTTTCTCTACAGGCCCACAATATAAAATATATATTCCTTACTGTGGATTATGGCCAAAAATGTCTTAAAGCTTTACTCCCTTATATAATACTTTTGTGATTCACTTGATGCTAGTGTTTCCTGCCTTCCCTCCACCCCCATCTCCTTCTAGACTTGGAGAAAGGTCTAAAGATGATGTTCAGTGGCTAATTGATGTATTGTAAACACAATACATTTTCTTATTTGATATATTTTAATCTTAGTATTATAATGCAATGTGTTTTTCACTTTAATTACATAGTCATGTTGTCAGTCATTTGCTCAACTCACAAAATTCAGTTTGATTTTTTTAGAGAGCAGTGAGGTCATTGTGAAGAGTTTGAATTTCCTCTGTCTTTCAGGTTCTAACCTGACCTATTTTACTTGGTTGTTACAGATCTCTTTTATTTCTTTGTAAAATCTTGAGGGACTGGGCTGGTAAATGTTAGCATACATGTATATGGCAATCTTTTAAGTTATAAATTAGGAAAATGTTTGATTCAATTATTAGACTCTTGAAAGTAGCACATCCTTTAGCTTATTTTGGAGAAGGAGTGAGTGGAGATGTAAAGGTGGAGCAAATTGGAGAACAGACCCAGAACAGGAAAAAGGGAAGATAGACTGCAAATCTCCAGATACAAGCATGAGTCTTAAAGTATGAAAAACAAACTCTAAAGAAATCAGCTTTATAAATAAAGCTTTCTCTCAAAAAATAAACAAATTTAAAAAAACTAATGATGAAATATGTTTTGTAGATAGAAAAATATAAAGCTTTGTGAAAAACAAATTATTCATTGATACACATAATAGAACAAAATACCTTTAATGCTGCACAAGCCAATTATGTTTGAGTTAAAAAAGCATTGAAATAGAAAAGTTGGGTCTAAGACTAATTCAATATTTCAAGCAGTATTCAATAAATTCATTCATCCATTCTTTATTTGGTTCAACTAGGATATATTAAATGTCAATAATCTATAGTACTAGAATATGAAACATGAAATATGAAAATATTTTTATGACCCTAGAATTGCTTTTTTATGGAACACAAGTAAGAGCTTGTGCTATAAATTTGACTGCATTTATGCTAGCTGGCTCATCCAAGAAAATTATACATGGATGTGGATTTTGTTTTTGTTAGCTCACGCTAGAAGCGATCTGTTTTCCTTTCTAGGATATATCCCTGAGAAGAGCTTTTTCAGGAAATATTTGGGATATGTTTCAAAGCAGACACATAGCTCAAATTATTGCCATATATAACCCCATTCTCCCTGGAACAGATTATCTGCCTCTTTTTATGGGGCTTAGCTTTGTTAAGAACTCTTTCAGAAGCGATTAAAGTGAGCCTGACTTAATAAAGTTCAAGTATGGATTCCTGCTGTGTAAGATTGATGTTAGTTTTATTAACAGAGGACCTAATGAAATAAAGGTAAAGGTTTAATTTCATAGGAATCTAAGATGCTCCTGATACTTTTGTACAAATCTTGAAATAATAATTATAAATAATTCATGGAATGGACTGTTGATTAAAATAGTAGGATCTATGAAAATCACAAACTTTAGTCAATGACTAAAACAATAACAATTTAGACTATATGTAAGAAGAAGGGTGTCAAAATAAAGAAGTGGCTAAAAGAGAATAAAAGATGTTAAAATTGTGGGTTAAGAATAAATAGATATGAATTAAATACTTTCCAGTCTCTTCGAGCCAAATGTATTTTACATCTTATAAATGCAAATATAAAATGATTATATTTTACAAAACAGTACACATATTCAGAAGTGTGTGTGTGTGTGTGTGTGTGTGTGTGTGTGTGTGTGTGTGTATTTATGTGCAGTGTCAAAGAGCAGACTGAGCTTTAAATTTTATTCTTTAAAATTTTTTTAAATTTATTTTTGAGAGAGAGAGACAGAGCACAAGCCGAGGAAGGGCAGAGAGAGAGGGAGACACAGAATCCATAGCAGGCTCCAGGCTCTGATCTGTCAGCACAGAGCCCAGTGCAGAGCTAGAACTCACAAACCATGAGATCATGACCTGAGCTGAAGTTGGAAGCTTAACCTACTGAGCCACCCAGGTGCCCCTAAATTTTATTCTTAGAGATGATTCCATAAGCTACTTTATTTCAGCACATCCTGCACATGTTGAGAATTTTTTAAGGAAAAAATTTATTTACCATGGGACTGCTAACCTGTGCTTTGTAATTAAAGATACCTAGGGTTTGGGGTGCCTGGGTGGCTCAAATGGCTAAGTGTCTGACTCTTGATCTCAGCTCAGGTCTTGATCTCAGGGTGGTGAGTTCAAGCCCTGTGTTGGGTCCATGCTTGGTGTGCAGTCTTTCTCTCTCTCTCTCTCTCTCTCTCTCTCTCTCTCTATATATATATATATATATATATATATATATACACACACACACACATATACACCTAGGGTTTAATTAACCTGGAATTTGTATCTCTTATCCTGTTCTTGAGATGGTAGCAGAGGGTGACTCTCCAAATTTTACTAAGGAAACAGAAAATATGTGGTTCTAATTTTTTTTAATTTTCTCTTTTTAAAGTACATTAATTTTAAGGGGGGCAGAGAGAATGAGACAGAATTCTAACCACAGAATTCTGTGCTGTTAGTGCAGAGCCCCATGTAGGGCTTGAACTCACACACTCACATGAGATCATGACCTGAGCCAATATTAAAGTCAGATGTTTAACTGACTGTACCACCCAGCCACCCCTGTATTTTTTAATGATAGAATTGGCATTTCTTTTCTTTTGCAGTTTTACTTCTCTATTGCGAGTCTCTATTTATTGAGTCATTGTCATCATATTTCCCTGTGATTCCTTGACATGGTTTTTTTAAACATATTTTTAATAGCTGCTTTAAAACCTTTTTAATAGCTGTTAAATCTAACATCTGTGTTCACGCAGAGTTAGTTTTTTTGTGTCCTTTTTTTCCTGGTTATGAGTCACATTTTCCTTTCTTTGCATGCTTCATAATTTTTGGTTGAAAACTGGACATTTAAATGATGTATTGTAATGACTCTGATTTCTTATTCATTTTCCTGAGGATTGTCTTGACTTTCTTTTCTTTTCTTTTTTCATTTTAAATCTGGCCCCACTGTGGTATATATCTACTGATCTCCCTGCTCAGTTTGTTTTACTAAAGTGTGTGTGTGTGTGTGTGTGTGTGTGTGTGTGTGTGTCCACTTTCCTACAGGTCATTCCTGTGTCTGCGTAGACTAGTTGTTAGCCAAAGATTTGGGTAGAAGTCATGCTTTTAAGTATTTTGAGTTTGTAAGGCTTCTACCCTTGGCCAATCAATCTGTGTGTAGTGTGGGGACACCTTCAAAGTTCAGCCAGTTCTCAGGTCACTCTTAGGTTTTACTTCCTACCAGGCTCTTTGGACATCTCCCTGAACATGATATCGTTTCCTAGTCAGCCTGAAAGTGTGGACAGTTTTTCTAGATTTTCTCTGTGGGTCTATTGATTCCAGTGTCTCCCTGTAAAATTTCTGGTTGGTTTGCCATTTACCCTGTATGGGACTGCAGTCTTAGACTAGTAAAACTGCTCGTTTTCTGTTTTGTTTCCTATTGACTTTGCCTCTTCTAGGTGACAGAGCCATGGGTTTTCATTCCTACCCCAAATCGAGTAGAAAAGGTATGGGAGCAGAGCTTCTGGTCCTGCCAGACAGCCCCACACTGCTATTGATCCTTTCTATAAACCCCTTCTTTTGTATGCACTATGCCAGAAGAGGGTTTTGGGAACAATCCCAGGTAAGAAGGTAATAGACTTCTGTTGTTATTATCTGAACTTCCAGCAGTGTTTCACAATGTCTTCTGTGTCTTTGATTTCCACAGCCATGCAATTGTTGTTTTTAATAATCTCATCTAGATTTGTACTTGGTTTTCATGAAGAGAACTAGTTAATACTTCATGCCAGGACTCCTCCCTCTCATGATTTTGTGAGTGCGGAATTCAGACAGGATTCAGTTGGGTAGTATTTCTTCTTCGTGTGGTGTTACTGAGTTTAATTGCTAGAATTTCATTGGTAGGATGGGCTGCTCTGGTTCAAGATGCCTTCACTTCCATATCCGGCACCGTGGCAGGCATGGTTGGAAGACTGCTCAGCTGGGATTCTGAACCCCCATGCGTACATCTGGTCTCTTCAACACAGCAGTTTCTAGTTAGTTGGACTTTTTATATGGTGGCCCAGGGCTGACAGAGATAAACTTACAAAATACTGTTTATTTTGATGTAGCTTTGAAGTCATGCAGCATCGTTCTTGACATATTCTATTGGTTACAAACAAGTTAGAATACATATAACGGGAGAAGTTTACAAAAGGGCATGAACACTCTGAGACAGTTCACTAAGGCACCATCCTTGGAGTCTAGCTACCATAAGGGCTTTAATAATGTGATACACAGATTTGTGTGTGTGTGTACTCATTCCCATGATACTAGTAGTTGGCATGTAAGTCTGGGCTATCTGCACAGGCAGTTTACTTATATCCCCTGGTCTTACTTATGCTCAAACATGGATACATCGTTTCTATCTTATAACAGATTGTTGTTTGGCATGTCCAACCTTTTGATTTGTTGAGCCTGACAGACCTTAGCTTATGTTGGGCACTTCTGGCCGTTTGGTCACTTGATCAGATCTTTGTCCCTACCGGGGCCAGGAGCATACCAGGGGCAATTTTTCAGTATAATTCTCCTCTGCAGGCTGCATGGTCTTGATCCACAAACCTAGGAGTGTACATCCTGATTCCCCTATTGAGGCTTGCCATATATTTCATAATCGTCTTTCCCCACCATTGATGCTTCTCATAGCACACCTTCTATTGCATCATATAGCCCAGTGTCAGGGCTGCTTGCCCTATAGCCTGAACTTAATCTGGAGCTGCTTCTTGCTCTGGGTTCCATTTAAAGCCAACAACCTTCTGTAATTCTTGGTGAATGAATCAAACCAGTATTCTCCAGTGTGAAATATGTTGCCTTCAGAATCCACAGACTGTCTACCAGCCATTGGGCTTTTTTTCTCATTGGTGGTAGGTGCAAGTTGTAAGAACTTTTCTTTTGCTTTGGAGGGGTGATCTGCCATGCCCATGCCCATTGGGTCCCTAAATATTTCTCTCATGTTATGGGCTCCTGAATCTTTGTAGGACTTCTCTTCCGCCCTCTGGAGAACATGTGTCTAAACAAGTTCTCCAATATAGTTGCCACTTCTTTCTCACTGACATAGTGAACCAATATGATGTTCTGTGGGGGGTCCCTATGGCCTGAGTTTTTGGGGGCTATATTATGCTAGAAGACAGTAGAATTAGTATAACTCTGGGGAAGGCTGTCAATATGCATTCTTGTCAATTCCAGGAATATGTGAAGGATTCTAGTCTTTCTTGATAAGGATGGGAAAACACATTTGCTACTTCAGTGACTTCATATCATATACTTGAGTCCATATTAATTGTCTCTAGAAAGAATACCACATTGGCATATCAACCTCAACCAGGGCCATGACTTTGTGGAGTTTGCAGTACTCCACTGACATTTCCAGGATGTGTTGATGCATCTGTTTTTTAGGTGCCACCCTGGTAAATTAAAGGGAGGATATAATGTGAGCCATCAGGTTTGAATCCTTGGTTTTTAGTTTACTCCTTGCTGATTGGGGAGGGCATTTTCAGAGGCTTTCACATAACTTTTCCCATTTGATAGTCCTTAACCCCACAGGCTCAGGGACATTAGTTTTTACAAATACCAAGTCTGTCCACTTGGGGACTGCTACTGTAATGACTGGATGACTTGGTAACAACAACTGTGAGGGAATAAGGGCAGAAAGACTTGGAAAGGAGAAGTTAAAATGTGGACAGGTGCTTCAGCTAAACCCCCATTTTGAAGCTGGATAGATCTTCAGACATGACCTAATTGACAAAGGGGTCAGAAGGGCTGGACATGGCTACCCGCTGGGGAGGGAGCATGACTTTGGGCAAGGCAGGTTTTGGCCTGGATATATTTCTTGGGTGAAGGACTCAGCTTAAGCACTGAGCATGCAACACCTGGGGCAGCTTGAGGAATGAGTGCAATTCTGGATGGTATACAGCAGCATCCAATAAGATTTTCTTCTCAAAATTATCCCGTTATTTTTGAAGACGGATATAACAATTTTAAGCATCACTTACTCATATACCCTTCTGAAACTGAGGGAAATTTTTCTAGAGGTCTCCTCTGTAGACTTTTCCATATATATATATATATATATATATATATATATATATATATATAATTTGTGTGTGTGTGGCGGGGGGGGGAATGTGTGTGTGCACCATAATTGCTACTCATGCCAGCTCCAAACTAATCACTGACAAAAGACTTAGAATTATCAAGGTTGGCTTAGCGTTCACCACTTTAAGGGGACAGGAAATGACTGTTGGATAAATAACCAATTTGTCTGCCAGAGATATTCATTGTAAGGATTAGAATAGTGCGAAAGTGGGAACAATTCAGATGTCCTAAAATAGTGTGATCCAGCTGGCTTGCACCAGCTTGTGAGAACCAGTTGTATGCGTGTCTTCTCAACTCCACATTCGATGACAGCTCAAAATTAGCTGACGTGGAAGGATTTGCGCCATAGAGATAGACAAATGTTACAAAACAGGGCCTCTTTTTGTCCCAGAAAACTGGTAGTTAATTAATCACACCACTGATATCTATTTGAAGTTGTGATCACCTGTGGAGACCATGGTAACAAGGAAAATTGTCCAGGATATATTGTAAACTTTTTTAGAAGCTCAATTGAAAGTTATATCTGTTATGTTAAAATGACTTTTACGTATAGAACTGGAAAGAAATAAGGATAAATTAGAAGTTTTATTTGTCAGAGCAATAGTTCGTAGGAAAAATTTCATGTAGGATTTCATTAGTGTGGCAGACTATAATGTCTGTGTAATAAACATGAAAAAAGGGAGCTCTGTTGATTAAATTGTCTTACTGTATTCCATTTTTAGTGATCATCCCCCTGCCCCATATAATCTCAGGGTGCATATCAAAAATATTATAAATATCATCTTATGTACAGACTAGGTCATGCTTAATGCCTAAAACATGTAAAAAAAAAAACAACTATATAACAGCATTCTTTTCTCCATAACATTTTTCTCACAACTCCATCAAATTTCTAAGGTGTTGAATTTTCATGTTTTATGCCTCATCTTCCCTCATACTTGATTTAAATCACATAAAATTAAATTAGTCCTTCATTTATTATCTTCTTTTAGTATGTATGGCTTACACAGATCACATAACTTCCCAGGATATTTTACAAGTTGGTAATGAGTATTGAACATGGTAGCAATCTTTTCAGGAAATTCTAAGACTAACATTGATATGGAACCTAATAGGACAATATTTTATTCCTTGAGAAAACTGTAAACAGGCTGCTTAAATGATTACTTACCCAAACATTTTTTGAAATGGTCATATCAAAGTATATCAGGTAGTCTCCTCATTGATTTTTTTTTTTCTGTCACATGCAATGCCACTCTATCTAAAAAAGGAATTTCAGTATATTATGAAATGGCCATTAGCACAAAATTATGTTTTCAAAAGAAAGCTTTCCATCTCCAAAAGCTAAAAAACAAAAATGAATTAAAATTCCAGATTCAAATATTAGTTTGCAAATATGTAAAATAATAAATGTTTTTTTGGCATGCCAAATGAAAATTTTCCCTTCTCTGTCTATTTATTAAGAAGTCAAATGGATGCACGTGTAATGCTGGTATTACGAAAACTACCATATTGGATTACATTTGTCTGTGGTGAAAAAGTGTTTAATAACATCTTTCAAACAAGACAAAGATCATTTTGAACTATAGGTTAGGCAAGTATATTCAAACATAGATGAGATGTTCTGACCATTGTCTAATTTCTATTCCATAATTGAAAAGGTTGACAATCACTTTGATAGAATTACCCAAATGAAATAGTGAACAAAAACACACTAAACGCAGACTAAATAGTCTTCACCTAATTTATTCGGAGTCACCTGGAATTGTTTCTATAACTTAATTATACTTAGCTATGTTCTGAAAAAATTCTTGTCCTCACATTTTATTCTTTGATTACCTATTTCTGAAATTTGTGCCGCAATTATAGTTTTCAGATGCCCCTCACCATCCTCTCTGCTCTCTTTTTCTCTCTCTGCCGCCTATTTTCCCTCCTGCTCTCCTAGTCTTTTCTCCTTCTGCTTCTCTGTTGCCTATTCCCATTTCACGGACTTAACATTTTTGTGTGGTGTCTTCCGTCAATATTTATTATTTTTTAGGTATGCTAATAAATTGCATCTCACTTTATTTAATCCAATCCTCATTGAAAGATAAGTCTATTTTATATAAACCACATATTAAGGAACAGGTTCTATTAATGAAACACTTCTGATGTTAGAAAATTAGAAGGGCTACTATAGGGACTTTCTGTTTAGTATTAGGCTACCTTGAGAACTAGAGAGAAAAAGGATAAGATGTTATACAACCTAATGCCTAGCCCTCTCTCTTGCGCCTGAAAATTCCCTTTTGGTAGAACTCATATTGAAATTAATATTATATTTAAGTTTTAAATTTAAATGTGAATTTCCCCAAGATGCAAGATATTTTGAGATCACACTGTACATGCGTGCTAACCTGACACACAACTTATGTTACCTAACTTCACAATAAGTTATGTGAAAAAAAGAGCTATTTACCACAAAAAAATATTTCACGTCTCCTTCATTACTTCACATCATTTTAATTATGTTAAGTAGCTAATTGGAAGTATATAATGTCACTGGATATTATGTTTGAATTTACATGTTATTTCTTAGTAATAGCCTTCACTGCATTAGCTATTGAAACACTTTTAAACCTGTCCAGGAAAAAAAAAAAAGGATAACAAACTATTTAGTTCTATGAATTATACCTGTCAGCACATTAAAATTTATTATCTTATTATGAAAACATTTAAGAAACCATGCTTAATATTTTTTTATAAAGTTATTGAATTTTATTCTATTTTGTAATGGCTTCCAGTTGTTGAAAATTGTATAAATATGATTTTGAAAATATTCATAAGAATAAAGACCCAAATTAAATAATTAATATTCCCATTGTAAATGCCATGTAAAGATTTACAGAAGAGAAAGGAAAATTAGAATTAATCCTAATGTAGGAAGTCATTAAAGAGACAACTATTAGGTTTCAGATATAAGAATCTAGTTTAGGGGAGCCTGGCTGGTTCAGTTGATTGAACATGTGACTCTTGATCTCAGGGCCGTGAGTTCAGGCCCCATGTTGGGTATAGAGCTTACTTAAAAAACAAACAAACAAACCCAGAAGCTAGTTTAATATAGAATATACAGTGTTGCTAGAAGAAAACTAGTTTCTGCTTAACCCTCAGTTAAACAAGCATTGTGATATCAACACTCTCTCAAACCCAGGTTTCAAATTCTGTTTATTTACTTTGTGCTCATTGCACTGGTGCTGTGCTAAGTGCTATGCATTAGATCAACATAACATGATCCTTGGGAGATAAGCATGTAAGCAAACAAGAGCAATAAAATATGATGGATATGAAAATAACTAAACTTAGATGTAATTCAGAGAAAGTAGAGAGACTTCTACCTTGACTTCTCAGGGAGGATTTTGTAGAGGAGGTGCCATGTGCATTGGGTTTTGAAGGTTAAATAGCATTTTCCAAAACAAGTATGGGATGGGGATAGGTGGTGATTCTACACAGTGGAACATAAGCATTGTGTCAGTAGGAACGACTTTTATGGAGTACTTATCATTTGCCAGACAGTGCTTAGCACTGAGGGGAGGAGAGCATATACAATGACAAAAGACTCTTTAACTTTCTTTAAGAAATTTGTAGTTTGAGAAATTTATTTTTTATTTTTTATTTTTTAAATTTTTTTTTCAACGTTTATTTATTTTTGGGACAGAGAGAGACAGAGCATGAACGGGGGAGGGGCAGAGAGAGAGGGAGACACAGAATCGGAAACAGGCTCCAGGCTCTGAGCCATCAGCCCAGAGCCCGACGCGGGGCTCGAACCCACGGACCGTGAGATCGTGACCTGGCTGAAGTCGGACGCTTAACCGACTGCGCCACCCAGGCGCCCCGAGAAATTTTTGAAATGAGTCTTTATAAGCTGCATGTTGTAATATTTTGCATTTCATTGGACTTGTTCTATATATACATTTTTTTATAAAGTCAACGATACCACCTCTCTTCTGAAACAATGAGTGACTCAATTAAGAAAGTTGTACTCTGGTATCAGATTGCCTGGGTTAAAATCCCAGTTCCTTGAGCAGTTTTGTTTTGTTTTGTATGTTTTAACTTATTTGTACCTCATTTGCCACATCTGTAAATACATGTTATAATAATAGCAGTTACTCCACCTGGTGGTTAAAACCATGGTTGTTAACCCATGGTTGTTAAAAATGGGTTAATATTATCTATTTTAACAAAAATAAAAATAACGCGATACTAAAAATACTGTTCTAAAATGTGTTTTCCTGACTTAGTAATATCATCATTCATTTTACCTGTCAGCCTGATTCTTTGTAAAAACTTTCCAGTAATTTCTATTTGACATACATTTTCCCCAGACATTTTCTGTTATGAAGAATGCTAAAATGATAGTTCTCACTCAGTTTAAATATTCTGTACTTCAAGTTCTGATAGTTCCCTATATGTCTACAACCAACAATTAATTTATCAATTTTTTAAAACACTGTCATTAAAATGGTTAATACTGTACTTACATTTTAACTAGAAAGTTAAGGTTTAAATTATGTTTTCTATTACCAAGAAATAGATAAGTACTATCTCAGTTGTATTCATTTGGATATGTTTGAGAGAGTTAAATACGTGATGTTTGGGATGAAAAAAACAGGAAAGTGAAAGAAATTTATAAGCTGTGGAGGAGCTGGTATGGTTGATAGGTTTATTAATTATCCTTTTTTTTTTATGGAGAGGCAGAAAGAACAATGGATTGAAGATACAGGTGCTATTCTGGGCTCTGTTAGTGATCCCACTGTAATCTTAGGAAGGTTATTTAATTTTCTGGGCTTCAATTTTCTCTTTAAAATGAGGAAAATAGACTAATTCCATATTTTTAAAACTGTGCTCAATGAAGCACCAGATATCTGTGCTAATATTTCAAGAACTACTGAAGAGGCTATGAGGGTATGTCCAAATGGGTGAGCATCTGGATGTTCTACTTTGTTTCAACCAAATTTTGTTCTTAACCTTTTATATTTGGGGGGTTTGTTAGGAAGGAGGCTCCATTGCATAAAGAAGTGTGAAAACGATTAGATTTGCTATTATAATTCATTAGTCAATTTATTCAGTTAATGTTTATGTTCCAGGTACCACTCTATATGGCAGAGTCTATAACAGTTGAAAAAAAATAATAATTAAATAAAAAGAGACAAATTTCCCGAGGTCAGAGGCCAGATCATGCAGGGCTCTGTAAGTCACTGCAAAAACTTCGGTTTTCACTCTAGGTGACATGAGAAACCATTGGAAAGTTCTAAGCAACAAATGACTTAGGCTAACTTACCTTTTGAGGAGGTACCTCTCTTGATGCTATATTGAAAATAGAATGGAGAGGAACAAAGATGTTATGAAGGGAGAACAGTGAGGAGGCTAATCCGATACATAATGGGAGACGGTGGTTGTACCAAATGGGTAGCGGTAGGGCTGAAGAGAGGTAGTTGGATTTTGGATATATTTTGAAAATACAGCCAACAGAATTTTCTGATGGTTTAGAGGTGGGTCGTGAACGTAAAAGAGTTGCGAGTGAAGGATTACCGCAAAGATTTTTGTCTGAGGAAGTGGAAGGAAGGACTTGCTATTAAATAACATAAGGAAATTGTGACAAACACAGATTTTGTTTTTGCGGGGGTGTGGGGGAGGTTCAGGGGCTCAGTTTTGTTCATATTAATTTTGACTTTCCTATTAGATATTCAAGTGGAAATTATGAGTCAGATATTGGCTTTGCTAATCTTGAACTCACTGGCATGGTTTGGTTTAGTACATAAATGTGGAAGTCATCGATATGATATAGCCTGGCTGGGTCCGAGGATGCAGAGAGGGGGCCCCCCCCCAGGACCACCAAGATGGTCCTTGGCTTCATGTAGGATAGCAATCCAATGCCAGCTGAGAAGAAATGAAAGTAGAGATTATTACAGATAGAGAGTATAGATATGGACAGAGCGTCTGGGAGACTCAGAAAGGAAAGAAGACTGAGTCATGTCTTGCTTGGCCCCTGGGTTTTTATTGAGGACAGTGGTCTGGTGCACTTGTCTTCTCAGTAATCCAGGAACAAAGAGTGTTTAGGTGTTTTCCATAAGTCACTTATGCCCTGGAGCCAGGGGTCTTGATGAGTCAGTGGTCTTGGAAAACCTCCAGGACAACCCCACCCCATCACTTCTTAGATGTTGTTATCTGTTGTGGAAGACTCCAAAGAAATCATTAACTCCTTGACCTTTACAAGGAGGACATATATTATCTGTTCTATAATGCCTGGGTAAGGTGGGGGGGGGGTAGGTCCTAGCAAAAATAGAAGCAGGAAAAGCAGCAGGAAAAAGCAATTTTTCATGGAGTCCCTTTAGTTTCCCTGTCTCAAATATATGTATAATATTTAAAACCACGCAACTGAAAGAGACTACTGGCGGAGTATATTTCTAGGAAAAAGAAGAGTTCTCAGGATTAACTCCTGGAATACTCCCACAATTAGAAGGGAATGAGGAAAAATCAGCAAAGGAAATTGAGAATAAGTGGCCAGGGAAGTAGAAGGAAAACCAGGAGGAAAGTGATGTCCCAAAATCCAACTGAAGAAAGCATTCCAAGAAGTGTTGATAGTATCAGTTGCTGTTTAGGAGTCTAGTGTTGATCATTAACCACTAGGTTTAGCTGTGCAGGAACAGGTTGCTGGTGTTGGTGACCTTGACAGGAGCACTTTTAGAGGAGTGATGAGATTAGAAGTCTGAAGTGGGCTCAAGGAAAAAAAAATGGGAAGGAAAGAGTTGGAAATAGTGAAAATAGACAGCTCTTTGAGGGAGTTTTGCTGTATGCAGGAACAACACAATAAGAAAGAATGGTAGCTGGAAAGTGAGGGATTTTTTTTTTTTTTTAAAGATTGGAGTGAAGATGATTCTGATGGGGGTGATCATGTAGAGAGGAAAAATTTGATGATAAAAGACAGAGAAAGGACAATTGTTACAGCCTTATCCTTAGGTAATGAAAGATGTGATTTATTTCACTAGTAGGTAGGATGCCTTGTTAAAAGAACAAGGATAATTTGTTCATAATCACTAGAAGGAAGGGCAGGCAATATGAAAACAGATGTCTGTAGGTTGAAAATGTGATTGGTTCTTCAAGTGTGCAATGTCTCATTTTATTATTTTTTCTGGAAGTGGAAAAGGTAGCAGGACCATTGTCTGTCAAGCAGCATTGGGGGAGATGGCTACTCTGGATAGAGAAAATGTGGAATTCTTATCTAGGAGTGTGGAAAAGAGAATAAACTAAGGAAATGTAGTATAATAGCCTGGAAGACATACAAACTAACCTAGAATTAGTGGTTATAAATTTTCATGGAGACTAGTTTGTGTGTTTTTGTGGTTTTTTTCCTAGATGTATTCAGCTACCTGGGTCAAAACATGGATGGATGTCTTAGTCCATTTGGGCTACTATAAGAAAATACCACAGTTTGGATAGCTTATAAGCCATAGAAATTTATTTCTCACAGTTCTAGAGGCTGGAAGTCTGAGATCAGGGTACCAGTATGATTAGGTACAACCTCTTCCAGGTTGCATACTTCTTGTGTCATCCTTACTGGGCAGAAGGGGGCAAGATATTTCTCTGGGGTCTCTTTGTAAGGGCACCAATCTCAGTCTTGGTGCCTCCACCCTCATGACCCAATCACCTTCAAAGGCCCCACCTCCTAACACCATTGTCTTGGGGGTTAGGATATCAACATATGAATTTGGGGGTGGGGATTGGGGGGGACATAAACATTTAGACTACCTTATGGAGTAAATAGCAGACTAAATTGAACTAGTGTTTTGGTTTTGCAAAGTGAGTACCAGAAAGGAGATAGGGCAAAGGGATTAATAGTATTTGCAAGTGTGTGCAAATAGGATTTAAACTTTGTATGGGGGTAGTGGGGGAGAAGTGTGGGGGACTTAGGAGAGGGAAGGAAAAGTTAAAAAAACAGTTGGTGTCGGGGCGCCTGGGTGGCTATTGGTTGAGCGTCCGACTTTGGCTCAGGTCATGATCTCATGGTCTGTCAGTTGGAGCCCTGCGTTGGGCTCTGTGCTGACAGCTCAGAGCCTGGAGCCTGCTTCAGATTCTGTCTCCTCTCTCTCTGCCCCTCCCCTGCTCATGCTGGCTCTCGCTCTCTCTCTCTGTCTCCCTCTGTCAAAAATAAATAAACATTAAAAAAAAGTTAAAAAAAAGTTGGTGTCGTCTATGGTTTGTAGGTCTCAGTGTGTTAGAAATTTATTTAAATTAGGATACTATAGAGAATGAGTTTAATTGTTTTGTTGTTGTTGTTTTTCTTGTTAGACTGTATGTAACCTCTTTGAAGGTAGAGATCTTGTCTATGTCCTTTCTTGTTGTATCCTAGAAATTAGCCTGAGACCCAGAACCTGGTAAGCATTCAACAAATATTTTTTGAATAAATGGGTGACTATATGGAACAATGAATCAGTGAATGAATGAAACGATGTTTTTATGATTTCTTTTTGTGCCACCATTGTATGATATATGTCAGTTATATCTTAGCTTAAAAAAATATTTTGCTTTGGTTATAAAGCTCGGGGTATATACATGATATTAAATGAAACAAATGAAAGAGCTATTAAGTAAACAAAATTGAAATTAAAACTATAAAAACAACATGAAAACAATAAATATAAGTAGATTTCACAAACATTTATGAAAGCACATTCTTATGAATCTACTTTCCTGATTATAAGAGATTCAGGTTACCTCAGCTTGGATTAAATTAATATATCCCAAATGATAGGAGGGATACTTACTAAAACTCATATAATGGATTTTTAAATAATTTTTATTCCTGCTTACTGGCATTAATTCTATTTTTAACCACTTTTAGGTAGCTCCTTAAAATTGCTTAAAATCTGTTGCAAAGTAATTACTTAATCAAGAGTTATTTTTAATATCACATATAATTAGAGGCTGATTTAGATTATGTGACCTTTGAGTTACTGAATAGGATCAAGTCTGTAAGATAATAATTCCATAGAATTTATTTTTAGCACAGGGTTTAAGAATGTCAATTTTGGAGACAGACTACATGGATTTTTAATCCTGGCTCAATTATAGCCTAATAATGTGATCTTGGGCAAATTCTTTGAACCTCTCAATTGTACTTTTCTCACCTGCAAAATATAACACTGTTATCTAGTTTAAATGGTTATTGTGAGGGTTAAGAATCAGGTAGAGTGTATATTCCAGTAACTACAAGTAGCACCAAAATTTAGTGGCATAAAACAACCATTTAATTTGCTCATGGAATCTGTGGATCTAGAATTTCAACAGGACTTAACAGGGACCACTTACCCCTAGTCTGGACCTAAGCCATGGGTGGGGTTTGGGGGTGGGGAGCTGGAACCTCTGAGCCTCCTCAGGTATTTCTCTCCTCATGTGGTCTCTCTAGCAAAGGCTAAGGAAATGTATTTCTTATATATGGTTTCACAGTTCCCAAAGCACATGTCCAAAGAGAATGTTAGGAGGAAACCATGCTGTCCTTTTAAACCCAGCATTTTAGTTTTCTCTCTTAGTAATACATAAAGCAATCAATGTTATCTCACATCTGATGAAATCAGTTATGTGAGTTGATAATAAAGATCAGCAATTCCCAAACCTTGTTTCCAGTATGAAACATAATTCATATTCCAGTCATATTCTTTTCCTAGTGATATGACTAATTGCTAATTTCTTGCATAGCTTTACTCCTCTCCTTTCTTTCTCATTAAAGGAATTGTGATTGACATTAGCACAGGTGCAAATTTGAATTAATTCTCAACTGAAATTTACTTTTGTTAAAGAAAGTTAAATAATTTGTAAACTACATTATTTTATCAGTTGCATTACTTGTGACAATTTACAACTGTGTTATAACATAGTGGTTGAGAACCGCTGATGCGGATCAGGAAATAATATCCAATTACAGGTTGAGGGAAAGATTATTTGCTAATATTCTACTAATCATTTCCCAAATATATTATATATATTCATATTGGCAGCAGTAGTTCGATATATTTCCCTTTCTTTGCTAGGATTATGTTATTTTCCTTTAAGAAAGTAAAAGCCTCCAGTATGTAAAAGTTTACTGTGTATTTCAAGGTATAGTTTAAATGTCACCTATAAGCATTTCCTAAGTATTAATCTCTCCTGTTTCTGAATAATCAACAATTTTTTTCATGAAATGCCACAGTTTTGATTCTAAGAAGCAAATTTTTCCACACTGTAGCGTCTTAGGAAGAGAGATAATTCTTCCATTAAATGCTTATCATTGTGTAATTGTAGCATTTTTTTAGTTATAAATAGTGGTATATATTATAATTGAAAGTAACTTAGATGTAATGAAATAGAATACAATGGGTGTATATTAAGGTATGTTACCCTATGTTATGCTGTGTTATATGTTTTACCTGTGTGTCTTTCTAGAATGAGTTTCTTGAGGTCCTATTTGTACCCACAGAATCTATAACAATTTCACACTGTGTAATAATTAAAATAAATTCTCATATATATAATATGTACAACCATTTAATCAATATTATCTTCTTAATAATAATGTATCCATAACCCCAAAGGAGCAAGATTTAAAAAAAAAAAAAACAAGCTAATTATGAATAATGTTTTGTCTTCATATTTAAAATGCTGATGTATTTTGGGCGGCATTGGTTTTGCTTTGGAAGTTGAGACTTGGTCTAAAGAATCTATCTGGCCTTTTAGATCTACTGACTTTTATGTTTTGGTCTCTGTCTTTAAAACCTGCTGCTTTTCAAGCTGGCAATATATTAGGAACAAATTACCATAAACTTAGCAGCTTAAAACAACACACATTTACCACCTCACAATTTCTGTTATTCAGGAGTCTCAGCATGGCTTAGCTGTGCTCTCTGTTTAGAGTCTCAAAGCTATAATAAGGGTGTTGGCCGGGCTGTGGTCTTATCTGGAGGCTTGACTGAGGAAGAATCTGATTCCAAGTTCAATGAGGTTGTCAGCAGAATTCATTTTCTTGTGACTGGATGCTACCCAAAGTTCTAGATGGTACCCACAGTTCCTGAAGACAGCCTGCTGTTCCTTGCCACACAGGCTTCTCATCGTGGCTGCTTACTTCATTAAGCTAGCAAAGATAATCTCTAGAGCAAACTGACTAGTGGTGCAGTCTTGCTAATGATATCATGGGAGTGACATTCCATCACCTTGCCATCTCACCATCTTGATTAGGAGCAAAGGCATGAACACCACAAGGTGGGGGGATTATGGGGCACCACCTTAGAATCAGTTTTCCACCCCAACAGTTGTTTCTGAAGCAAGTCCATGGTGCATAATTGGGAAACCGTTGCCTTAGAGAATATTCTCTATATATAACTTTTTTTTCTTTCTTTCTTCCTTTCTTTCTTTCTTTCTTTCTTTCTTTCTTTCTTTCTTTCTTTCTTTCTTTCTTTCTTTCTTTCTTTCTTTCTCTTGGGTTTTGAGTCTCCTTTAATACTGAACATTGTCCTTAGGGGGGAATACACTTATGCCTTATTATCAGTTTTAATGCCTACTTATGAAGAAAAATGACCCTTCAGGCAGGTTTCAGCATTATGTCTCAAAATACAGTTCCTCAAACACTTGTTCCATGAGAAAGGTTAGTGTTCCAATTAAGTTTGTGGAAATTATATGTTATATAATCCTTGTAAAAAAGCATATTGTCATTGCTATCTGAAAAATCCTTCACTCAAGAAATCTTATTTAATTGCATTTAATCCAGAGTTTTCCATATTTATTTGACTAGAGGATCTTTATATCACTCAACCTATTAACATTTTGCAGAATCCGTGTTCCATGTTGGGAAATGCCAACATAAATAGCTTGACAAGTTAAAGAGAAGGGTAGAAAATTAGGAAAAGAAATGAGAGGAAAAATAAAAGATTATAGATGAATATTCCCTGTCTATTTTAGAATGGAAGTTGATTATTTCATGTTAATAATGATGAAAATGATAATACCATCAAATTGGGGTAACTCTACACTTTGCAAAGAACTTTCATGACCATTATCATATTTAAACCTCAACAATCTGTGATATATCACAGTTAATCTCTTTTTATACAGATGAGGAAATGAGGCCTAATGTATTACTTGACTTGCCCAAGTCATAAATTTAATAAGGAGTGAAACCAATACTTTAACATAGGTTTCATGGCTCTAGCTATAAAACTCTTTCTGTCGCAACATGCTGTTTCCTTAAAGTGTGATTAAAGTTAAAAATAAGGATGTTGCAGAATATTTTTATATAATATATGATTTAATTGCAAAACCTCTGTTAATCTAAAGTAATGAAAACAATGACATAAATAGTTAATAAACTCTTTTATTCACTTAAGGACTTAGAAAACATGTAATAAATGGAATACCTGAACTGTTTTCTCTGAGTATTCAACGCACAACACACACATACACATAAACACACACAGTATTGGATTAGTTTGTATTTTACAGTAGAGGTAAGTGAAGGAGAAAATCTTAGCCTGAAATGTAAGTCTTTGATTACTTTTTTAAATCAGGTCTCATATTTAAATGTGTTTAACTGGCTCTAATAGAATCATTGAATGTCAGAGTTACATAGAGTTTAGTGCGCTTTTTGTGGAACTTCCGACTGAAGCAATGACCTTCTCTACATTATGCTGACAAATGGTACTACAGCCTTTTCTTTGAATTATAAAAAGTTGCAAAGGTAGCACACAGAAACCCCATGTGCCCTTCACCCAGTTTCTTTCAATGATTACATCTTGTATAAGTATAGTACAATATCAAAACCAAGAAATTGACATCAACTTATATAGTTTATATAGTTTTATGACATCACATATATGGATTTATAAACCCCTGCTATTATAAAGATACAGAACTACTGTACTGTAACAAAGATCTTTGTTATGCTACCCCTTTATAGTAACATTTTCTTCCTCCCCCTGCTCATCCCTAACCTCTACAAAGCACTGATTTATTTTTCATCTCTATAATTTTATAATTCAAAGAATATTGTGTGAATGAAATCATATGGTATGTAACATTTTGTGACCTTTTTTTTCCCCCATTCTGCATATTGCCCTTGAGGTCCATCTATGTTGTATGTATCAATAGTTTTTTCCTTTTTATACTGACTAATATTCAATGGTATGGATTTGCCACAATTTGGTCATTTGCCTATTGAAAGATATTTTGGTTGTTTCTACTTTTTGGCTACATATTTATCCTTATTACAAATAAAGGTATCCTTTTTGGTGAAATTTCTCTTCATATAAAGAGTTCAGCCTTTTACCATTAAGTACGATCTTAGCAATAGTTTTTTTTTTTTTTTTTTTTTTTTTGGTCAATGTCCTTTATTTATTTGAGCAAGTTCTCCTCTATCTATTCCTTGTTTTTCGAGAGGTTTTTTTTTTTAATCATGTTTTTTCTGCATCAATGTGATTTTTCTCTTTTAATTTGTGAATCTAACAGGTTGCATTGATTTTCAATATTCAACCAGCCTTGCCTTCCAGCAATAAACCCCATTTGGTCAGAGTGCATAATAGTTATTATATATTGCTGAATTGTATTTGCTAATATTTTGTTAAGTGTTTCTCTGTTCATAAGGGATATTGGTCTGCATTTCTTTTGTTGTTTGCCATTTTCTTTTTTGTATTTTGTTCCCTCTGATTTTTGTTTCTGTTTTTTCTTGCCTTCCAATGGATTATTTGAACATTTTTTTAAGAATTGCATTTTGATTCATCTGTAATGTTTTTTGAGTGTATTTCTTTGCAAAGATTTGTGTGTGTGTGTGTGTGTGTGTGTGTGTGTGTGTGTGTGTGTGTGGCTGTTCTAATATATATGCACAACTTATCACATCCTACTGGTGTTTACATTTTACTGGAGTGGTGTGTAGAAACCTTACATACTTTAAGTTCCTTTCCCTTTCCCTGTTTCTAATGTAATTTTCTTACATATTTCTTCCATATATGTCAAAAGCACATCAAACAATGTACCCTTTTGCTTCAAACACCAAATATAATTTAGAAAGTTCAAGAGGAAAAGGGAAGTGTATTGTATTTACCCATATTTTTGCTTATTATATTCTTTATTCCTTCTCAGTATTTCAGGTTCCTTCTTCCTCTTCTTTTTTTTTTTTTTTTTTTTGTTTATTTTTGTTTCCAGAACTTTCTTTAGTCATCTTTTAGGTCTGCTGGTAACAAATCCTCTTAGTTTTCTTTTGTCTGAGAATGTCTTTATTTCTCATTCATTTCTGAGACATAATTTACCATAATTAGAATTCAGAGTTGACATTCTTATATTTCAACAATTAAAAATATTGTTCCATTTTCTTCTGGCCTCCAAGGTTTCTGATCAGAAATCTACTGTCATTCAAATTGTTTTCCCTCTTTAAGTAAGGTGTTGTTTTTCTCTTGCTCCTTGCAAGACCATTTGTCTTTAGTTTTTAGTTTGATTCTGGTAAGTCTTGGTACAGATTTCTTTGTGTATTTCTTGTTTGGGGATTTATGTAGTTTTTTGGAATCAGGCTTAGCTTACACATTTTACAAATTTGGGAATTTTTCAGTCTCTATTTCTTCAAATACTTTTTCCATTTTAGCTTCTTTTTCTTCTTCTGAGACTACAATGACATGAATCATAGATCTTTTGTTATAATCCCTCAAGCCTCTAAAACCTTGCTTAATTTATTTTGTTTATTTTTTGTTTATTTTTTCTATTATATTTTTTTTCTATTTTATTTTTTTCTATTTTACTTTCTTATTTTATTTTTTTAGCCTATTTTATGTGTTTTCAAACTGGGTGATTTCTGTGATTCTATTTTCAAGTTAATTGAATTGTTCCTCTGTTTTCTGTATTCTGTACTTGAGCTTATCCATTTGCTTTTTAAATTTCAGTTCTTTTTCAGTTCTAAAATTCCATTAGGTACTTTCTTGTGTCTTCTGTTTCTTGTTCTAGAACTGGAAAGCCCAGCAATATATTTTTGTACTGTTACCGAGGGAAGAATATTTTATTATCTTAGTTCTGTTCTTTGAAGCTATACAAAATAAGAATATTAATTGATAAATATTATTATCTAAATACTAATAGTCCTAGTAGTTTAGGACTATTTCATATATGATTTACATTGATTACTGTTTGTTTATTTATTTAATTTTTTTAATGTATATTTTTGAGAGAGAGTGAGCAAGCAGGGGAGGAGCAGAGAGAGAGGGAGACACAGAATCTGAAGCGGGCTCCAGGCTCTGAGCTGTCAGCACAGAGCCCAACATGGGGCTCGAACCAACAAACTGTGAGATCATGACCTGAGCCAAAGTCCAACGCTTAAGCGACTGAGCCACCCAGGCACTCCTTGATTACTGTATTTAATTCTTAAATAGTACTAATTTTTACTCCTTCAACAAATGTTTACTGAGCCTATCATATGACACTTTTTTGTTTTCTTGGCCAATCAAATATTTTTGCTTTGGTTTCAAATGGTTAAGCAGCTTGTATACTTTATTTACTAAGGAAAGAACTTCATTTGTGCTTTTTTGGCAGGTTGCAGGCCTTGAGAGAAAGAGACATTGTGAGCTGGGTTCTCACACCTTCACATAAACCAGACAAGAATTTTCATTTACGGTTTCCACACTTTATTTAACCCAGTTTGGAGATCTATCAGTGCTTTGTGTCAAGCAGTATTGTATTTTGAAAGGGTTTTCTGGAAAAGAAATACTTTCAGCTCTTTGGGTAGCCATAAAATTATAATTGTTGATTTGTGCCATGGGAAAGATTGGGAAGCCCTTCTCTATTTCATAGATTAAAGAGCATTTTTCCCCTACGAAGTGAATTTTGTGTATATTAGATAGCACAATTTTATCATCCTTCACAAATAAACTTCTTAAGAAAATTATCTCCCGTGGTTCTCATACATTATTGAGATCATCATCACCTGGTAGGTTATTAAGAAACAGATTCCTAGGCCTTATCTACAGAATTCCTGATTAATTAAATCTTGATTGGTGCCCAAGAATGTGCATTTGTAACAACTTCCTAGCTGATGTTGATAATGCTGTTTAGAGGATTTCACTCTGGGAACTATTCGTCTACACAATTTTTCTACTGCCTCATCTCCCTTTGATTCTTTAGTTACTTCAATAGATTTTAATTTTCATCATTCTACCCAAAGTGCTTTCTCTAACATCCTTCCCGATCTTCATGTCACCAAATCAAATGCACACTTTTCCGTTCCTTATCGACTGTATAGAAACCATTCACCGTAGTTGCTTTCTCCTCCTGCTGAGGAAACTCTCTCCTATTTGGTTTGCAGAACTTCATGTCCCTCCCTCCTTTTCTTTCTTGCATGCTCTTTCTCAGCTTCTCTTTCTCTCAAATCAAACTCTAAATGTTAGAATTCAGTCGGGATCCTCTTTATACCTTACTTTCCATTCTGTTCCTAAATGATCTACTTACTCCAATCTGTGTACTAGTAATCATGTACTAATTATGTACATAATTTATGTCTGCAGCTCAGACCCTTCTCTGTTACAACTTAACAAATTGAATTTTTATATGCTCACTTGACTGATTTATGGGTATTTTGAATAATATATCCAAAATCAATTATCATAATAAATTCCAAGATGTATATTTTTACCATTTTAATATCTATGAATTCTATAGTCAATGACATTTTAGATTCTGTGAAATAGAGTAATTCCTTCCTACCCCTTCCTAATAAAAAATGCGTTTTCTCCAGTTTTTTCCATTTCATAGTCTTTGCTTCCATTCAGTTATTATTGCCAGAAACCTGGGAGTTATCCTTGACTCATTAGTGTTTCTTAATTTTTTTTTTTTTACGTAATCTCTACACCCAACATGGGGCTCCAACTCATGCCCCCAACATCCAAAGTTCATGCTCCACTGACTAAGCCAGCCAGGTGCCTCTCTTCAGTCTTTCTGAATACTCTTATATCTAAATCCGAAACATCTCTCAGTTCCCTCTTCTCCTACCTTATCCATTGCCATCACCTTTGTTTAAGCTGTAATTACCTGCCCAATGGAATATTGCAAATGCCTATTAACTCTTGGTGTCTTTCAACCCAATCTGGAGTTAGTACTTACATTTATCTTTTTAAAATGTAAATCAGTTCATGTCACCATCTTGCTCAAAATCCTTCAGTGAATGGCAGTCATAATCTCTAATAAGCATGAAAAGCCCTCTCTAAGCTGGTTTGTGCTGCCTCACCTCACTTAGCATCTTTCTGGTTCAGACACACTGGAGTTCCAAGTTGTTTCTTCCTAGCATGCTCTTTCTTCCACTTTCCATCGGCCTGTCCCCCTACTTGTCCTTGAGGCCACATATTTCATTTCTCGTTTTAAACATCCCTTCTTCCGAGGTGTTTGCTGAGCCCAAAATCTAAATTAGATCCTATTATACTCTTTCATGGTGTGTTGAGAGTTCTGTCCTTTGCACGTATTATACTCTCCTGTATGACACTCATGATTTATTTATTGTGTTTATCTCCACTCTGTTCTATGTCTCATTGTTTTACTCCTTATGCTAGAGCTTAGCACAATACATAGCAAATGGAAGGTGTTTAGTAAATATTTTTAAGTAAGAGAAAGTACAACTAGGGCTTAAAAAGATATATGTGCACATATAGACTAAAAATACTTTTTTTTTTCAAATGTAAGGCAAATGAGAAGCACCTACATTTGGGAAATGGAAAACCTTTCTTAGTTGCCAGTTACATAAGTTGTGTGACAAAATTATTTTAAAAGAAAATGTACTTTTTATGAGTGCAATTTCTTCAAAAAAGTTGAAAAGTTATTTCAAAGTAATTTTAAATTATTCATGATATTTAAGTAAAGATTTATTTTATTTTTCCTAATAGAAATTGAGTGACTCTGTTTTGTCATTTTCTTACAAAACTAATCTTTTGTGTAACCAATTCTTCTTTTTTTAAGCCACCCAAAGTTTTTTAGGAGGTTTCAACATTATAAAGAATATCATACTACATTCCAGGAACAACATTTAATTACTTGGCTTTTTGTTGTAGTGGTTATTGGCAAACCACTGTCTAATTTTTAAAATGTTCCTTAATCTTTGCTCATGTCTATAGGCCAGCATGGAAAAAAAAATAGCCTGAGTAACAGACACAGTGGATAGTTTTTTTCTTTTTTGGAATATATAATTTTTTTCATTTCTATTCCTGTTTATTATTATTAGCCTTTTCTCTTCTTGCAGAGCTTTGGCCCTGTAGGATCCATCTAGAGTACATAAACTTTATATTCTGCATTCTATAAATTTTACTCATTTGGAATCTTAGCTTTCTCTTGGTATATATAGTGAGTGCTGCAGACAAAGTTCTTGAAACCAGAGAGGATCACACAGTTAACAATGTTTATAATGTCTTTGTCTGTCCTTTCTTTCGCTGTCTCCTTTACTGCACTCTTTGTCTGTCTGACTCTCACAGGAGACATGGATTACAACTGGTTGGACCATACGTCTTGGCATAGCAGTGAGGCATCCCCAATGTCTTTGGTGAGACATGTGGAGCCTTACTATTTAATTTTCGTTTTTCATTTCACTTTTCCTTTTTGATTTACACCTTTGCATGTTTTCTTTTTTGTATCTTTTTTTTTTTTTCTTTTTATCCCACACCTGTAGGGGACAGTCAAAAGGGAAAAAGAAAAACTAGTGAGCAGGCAGTTTTGTCGGACTCTAACACCAGGTCTGAGAGACAAAAGAAAATGATGTACTTTGGTGGCCACTCTTTGGAAGAGGATTTGGAATGGTCTGAGCCTCAGATTAAGGACTCTGGGGTAGATACCTGTAGTAGCACAACCCTTAACGAGGAGCATAGCCATAGTGATAAGGTACTGAGATTGTGGAGCCTGCCTTTTAACCTGCTCATTTGGTCTTCGTTTGCTCTCTGTCACTCATTCAAACAGAACATAATAAAAGGACAGGGCATTTCAAGGGTCAATGTAGCATTTCTTAAGGTGCAGAAAAGAAAAACAAAACCAAAACAAACAAACAAACCAAAATACTTCTCGCTTGTTTTGCTGTTTTTGTTGTTTGACGGCATACCAAAAAATAAGTAAATGAAATAAAAAATTAGGATCGAAGGAATGCTTTGTCTACGGTCGCATGAGAGAACTTTGTGATGTTTTTATAAACCACAAATATGAAGAATTTTTGGATTGGCTTATTTGATTGCTTGCATATGTTTTCCTTGGGATGAAAATTAAATTATTAATAGTTTCAATCCCAGGCAAAAGGGAGATAATTGGGTCTGTTTGCACAGAAAAAGTTGTTTTTCTTTTTTCCCTTTCACTGTCATTTTGCTCTTTTGTTTTATTGTCATAGCATTTTAATGTAGTATTAATTAGTACTAGAACCATTGCCATCTGCTTTGGTATTTATTATTTTTGCTTTTAGTGTAGTGAGACTTTTGAAATCTTTTTACCATATAGATGTGATTGATTGGAACTTGTCTTTTGCCTGCCAAATTCTGCATGAAGATGTGCATGTTACTTTTAGATAACTGTGAAACTGTGATTACACAAATCATTTACTTTGTTATTTGACATATAATTCATAGTGGATGGTGTCATGATTCGTAAAGGGTTTGGTTCTCTCCTGACAAAGAGATAAACTCCTAACATTTTCAAGCTGCTTCACAGTGGATACCACTGAGTTAGCCAACAAAGTTAATTTACTAAATGGATCAAAGACCTGAAAGAATCAATGAACCTACAAAAACTGAGCACTATAAACTAGCCTCATCTTTGAATCTGGCCTGTTTTCTCTCATGCATATTCAACTGAAAAGTTACGGGGGCTTGTGTATCGTTACAGTTTTAACCTAGAAACCTGTTTCAAGGAAGCCCTCATCATAGGTTCAAATTTCATGTTTTAATATAACTTTAGCTTTTAACTTTTACTGCAATTAAGTCTTTCAGAGTCTTCCAAAAGCGTTTGAAGATTAAAATATCATTTTTAAATGAGTTTAGCTACATAGAATTTCAATCCATCTTTTTTGTCTTGTCCATTTGTAATTAATCTTCAGCGCGTGGATAGTTTGCATGTGTTTTCAACATTTCTCAGATTTATAGAACGATATAACTGCAGTAATGTGTGAGGGCTCTGTAGGAATTTGAAATAATTGGATTTTGAAAAATCTTGACCTTATAAGCATAATGTAGTATGTGCTTTTGATCAATGTTTTGAATACAAACTGGTTTGTGTAATCATAACACTTTGGTAATCAGGAGTTCAGAGAGATTGTACAACAAGGGTCCTTTATCGAAAAAGAACATTAATTTCTTTGTTTGTTGATGCAATATGTCAGCACCCTGTGACGTGGCAGCCATCTAAAGATGGAGATCGTTTAATTGGTCGTATTTTGTTAAATAAGCGTCTAAAAGATGGAAGCGTACCTCGAGATTCAGGAGCAATGCTTGGCTTGAAGGTATGTGATGAAACATATGAGGTTTTGGCTCTCCACTCCTTTGTAGATTTATGAGAAAAGCAAAAGGTATAATAACTCTTTCCAACCTATACTTAGTGTTTTTCCCCAATTTTCAAGAATTCCCGAGCATTTGCACTCATTAACCAAAACTTGTGCATGTTCCAAGTAATATTTTTTATCCAGTCAACGTGGAATTTCCTGGTCGATACTAAAAATTTATTGTTAGACCCTCTTTTAGAAGAGTCTTCAAAATACATTCTTTGCTAATGAATTCCTTTTTCCTATTTTTTAAATGCCCTTTCTCTGCCTCTGGAAACTTTTCTTTTGTTGAGCTCAGTAGAGCTTTCCTCTGCTTGCTGGATGGGATGCTGCCCGATTCATGAATTGTTTAGTAAAGCCAATTAGATCTTCAAATTTACTTGGTTGAATTTTGTTTTTTAACAATTGCAATATAATTTTTGTGTAAGGGTAGCACAATGTGTATGTGGGTTTGTGAGTATGCGTGTGTATGAGGAAGAGAATACCGTTTAAAGTCTGGAAACTCAAAAATATGTATGCTAAGAGTTTTAATATAAATCTTGATATATATTCGACTATAAAATACCAGATAGTTATTTGGTAAGTAGATCAAATAGAGCTCTGTGGGGTTATTTGTGTGTGTGTGTGTGTGTGTGTGTGTGTGTGTGTGTGTGTATGTGTGTGTGCGCGCGCGCGCATGCATGCATCTGTATGACAAATTAAAACCTGAAATGAAAAAAAAGAGTAAATGGTTGTTAGAGTTAAGCAGTTGCCACAGAAATTGTCCCATAGAATACAGTGAATTATTAGAAAACTTTGGGTGTAAGTGGAATTGCCCAACTAACATTTATTGGGTGACTGCCATGGAGCTGACACTCATCTGAGTGTTTTACTTCTATTGTGTTATTTAACACACCAGATGAGAAACAGGCTTAGAGAGGTGTCATAACTTGCCCACGGTCACAAAGAAGATGATGAAGGTGGGATTTAAATCCAGATCTGTCCAACGGTGTTAGAACAGTGAAGAGTAGAGGTTAGGAAGTCTTGGCTTGATTCCTGGTTATAACAGTTATTAGCAACATGACATTGGACAGCTAACCTTCGCTTAGCCTCAGATTCCTCATCAGTAAAATGGAGATAATAATGCTTATTGAGTTGTTATCATAAGCTTAAATAAAGCACTACACAAGCATTTAGCACAGTGCCAGGCACACTGTACGATTTCAGCCATAATAATAGTGTAGGTGATTATTGCTATTGAAGGTTATCAAGCCAAGGAAGTTTAAAAATGGTAACATAAGGATGTTGGCCCATAATACCTATACATTTAATTTTCAGAATGAAACATAGGAATCTTCAGTAAATATTAACTGAACTGCAACTGGGTGTGAATCATTGCAACTTGGGATTAAATACATGCAATAAGTCAGTGATTTTTAAAATTCAGATATCATTCGCTCAATTTAGAGAAAAAAAATAACTAGTTAATGAAATTAATTACCACTGTTTGCTTAACATGCTATAAAGGTGATATAGTGATTGAATGGTAGTTGATCAGAAGCATTAATTTTTGTAAGAGGCCAGTCTTACAGGTACACATATGACTCCACAGCATTATTGCTGACATTTTTTTTTCCTTTTTCTAACAGATATATGTAAATAACAACATAAAAGTAGAAAAAAATTGGGATGCCAATGGTTTAAAGTTTACATGAATTCAAATGAGATTCAGTACACTTTGTAATTTTCTCAGAAAAAAATCCATCATCATCATATACATTACCAATGTGCCTAAAATATTACTAACTAATGAAATTTTAGTAGATTATCATAACTGTCATCAAAGTAACAAATATTTATATGATCATGATATTTGAAATCTACAGCTAGAAATGTTAATATAGGGGTTCCTGGGTAGCTCAGTTGGTTTAGTGTCCAACTCTTGATATCGGCTCAGGTCATGATCTCATGGTTTATGAGATCGAGCCCCATGTCAGGCTCTCGACTGACAGTTTGGGGCCTGCTTTGGATTCTCTCCCTGACTCTCTGCGCACCCCCCCTCACACTGTCTCTCTCTCTCTCTCTCTCTCTCAAAATAAATAAACTTAAAAAAAAGGAAATGTTAATATAACTATATAGTACTGTAATAGAATGTTTTTAGAAATGATAAAAATTATTCTTTAAGACAGAAATTACAAATTATTCAATTTTTTCTAAGGTATGCAATATTTTTTACAAATAATAGATTAAATTGTGAAAATTTTAGAACATGTGAGAATAGTTCACATGTATTTAGTTCCTAATAATAACAGTATATTATTTAAAAATTATTTTTAGAATATTATAGTTTTAAAAGCTACAAATTGTCTAGTTATTTTTTACTTGAATCTGCAACTATGTTCCTTTGAACAGTATGCCTGTTTTAAACACTTTCCTCTTTTAAACAGGTTGTAGGAGGAAAGATGACTGAATCAGGTCGGCTTTGTGCATTTATTACCAAAGTAAAAAAAGGAAGTTTAGCTGATACTGTAGGACATCTTAGACCAGGTAGGTTTCTATCTTTGATTTTTTATATTTAAACTGTTAAACTCAAGTAGTTATAAAAAAGTTATCCTCGTTTGGAAGTGATTTGACCAAAAACAAAGGCTTCTTTAACTTAGATATTTAAACTTTATTCATTAATGGAAAGTATAACTATTGTTTCTGGAGTCACATTAGATAAAAAGATTTTTATATTTACTGATATAATTTTTTTTGCTGACGGATACTCTTATTGTGTATCTAGTATTATTTAGCTTCTTGTAAGCCTTCATTTTTCTTTTGAAAAAAATTCCAACAGTTTAGGAAACAAACTTCAGGGATAAATACATATTTCCTAAAATGTGTTACTCCTTATCTCTTTCGTAATGGATACTATTGGAGAGGTCCTTGAATGCCTTAGAGAAGATGTGATAAGATGTTAAGCGTTAAGCTTTTTATAAGAAACTTTAGATAAGGTGCTTTGTTGCATATATATTGAAAACCTTAGAATATAATCATAAAGTTTTCAAAGAGGTAACAGAGTTTAATAGTTTCCACAATTAGATAGTTTCTGGAGTTAGACTCCTGTTAAGAAACCACAGAGATAGCTTTTATGTAATTTTATTCCTCAATCCCTTTGTCCTTTTGGGTAAAAATACTGATCATCTCATCATCAAATTTGATGCCAATGCGACGGTTGTCAGTAGGTCTTACTCCATAATGGTGATTGTATTCTATGGAGTTCATTACAGTGTAAGATTGCTTTTGTTTCAAGTGTATTTTATGGGATTAGTTTTTCTTTCTAAGTTTATCATTACTGGAATGTACTATAGGTGATGAAGTATTAGAGTGGAATGGAAGGTTCTTGCAAGGAGCCACATTTGAAGAAGTATATAACATCATTCTGGAGTCCAAACCTGAACCACAAGTGGAGCTTGTTGTTTCAAGACCTATTGGGTGAGTTGGTCTGTGCACTTTCTACATGTGCCTTATAAAATTGACTACCATTAAACAATCTGTACTGTGCAAATTACCTGGTTGTTCCATAAAAATTATTGTTTTGAGGACAATGCTTCTTTTCATTTTTATTAAAACAGCGCACCAAAAATCATGACATCACTTTATCTTATCATGCTAGAATACACAGTTCATTAGAAAAGAAGAAGAAATATTTAGGTGTTTATTATTCTTATTGTCTTAGTGGCTTGACAGATGGCCAAAGGCATGGTGGGAGAAGGAGACCTCAGTAACTGTTACTTTTATTTCTTTTTAAGAATTTTATTTAAAAAACTTTTTTTTCCATTTTTAAAAAATGTTTAATTTATTTTGAGAGAGAGAGAGAGGGAGAGAGAGCACAAGTGGGGGAGGAACAGAGAGAGAGAGAATCCCGAGTAGACTCCACACTGTCAGTGCAGAGCCCAGCGCAGAGCTCCATCTCATGAACTGTGAGATCACGACCTGAACCAAAATCAGGAGTCAGATGCTTGACCTACCGAGCCACCCAGTTGCTCCGGTAACAATTACTTTTAGAAGAAAGTTTCATGAACTGTGGTCCTCTACATTGTAAAAATGAGGGTCAGTGAATTTTCTGTATTTTTTCAAAATGGAGATTTCAACATAGGAAAGAGAGGGCCTAAGGGCACACTATTCCTAAACAGAAGGAACAGTGGAAGGAGCAAAATGACATCTTTAAGGAAACAGACCAAAAAAATAATCAAATACCAAAGTATTCCTTGGCTTTTGTAATTTTTACTTACAGATTAAACTAATGGTTTCCAAAAGTTGGCAATAAATATCATCCTTTGTGCTTATATTATGAAAATTACTCATTAAATATCAGCAGTGTTTCCCTTACAAAAGCTTATATTCTAAACCAATGTAAAAGATATACTTGTAGCTAAATAAAAGCAATAAAAAATATATATACACTGACAGCAGCAAATTATTAAATACAAGCTGGGGTTAAGAGTATTCGAGGGTGGAGGCTATAGAAATTATTTTTTGTTGTAGAGCACTAATGCCCCGTTTTCATTCATTTAGGAAATATTTGAAGTATATTATTTTGCACTCTTCGTATGTTGGGGAAAATGACTCTACATTGCTAACTTAGTTTTATTGAAAACTTTTTATTCAATTCAACTTTATTTATTGAAAAAGTTTTATTCACTACTCACATTCAGAGTAGTGAATCTGGCACACAACATTGTATCTATTTTTCATTTTGTCTTTTCATAGTTTTGTAATATGATAAAACTGCAATGTATTAGCTTAGTGTATTAATCGAATCTATTTCTTGGTATTGAAGGATCTTCTAGTCATATTTTTGTTTACTATCTTTAATATTCTTTTATGTACTTTTCTGAATGATCTTAACCTTTAAAATCTACCTCTCCTGGCAAATCTCAAACAAAAACGTGCACATTTTTGGTGTAAGTGCAGTTACAATTTTTAAGTCCCAATGAAAACCATGGCTGCATTTTTTCTCAATGGAGTTATTGCACTCCATTTCAGTAAAAATTTCAGTCACAATCTGAATCTTTAAATATTTCTTTTAGTTATATTTTATTTTCATTTCAATGTTACTGAATAAAGAATAGAATAGAATTCAAATATATTTATCATAAAACTTATCTTGAATTCAAAAATTTATTAGCATGGATAATCATGTAGTGAAGCACATAGAAAATAAAGTATGTGTTTTTATAAATCTCCTCTAAGTGCATATGACTATTCCTTTTTAAATAATTGGGGTTAGCTCAGAATGTTTTTATTAGCAATAAAGTACCACAGCTTGTTTTTTCTTATTTATGTAATGCACAATTTTGTTCATTTTATACTGTGCTGTTATATGTGGGTTGATAATAGTCAAAATAGCAGTTGCATTAGTTGTTGAAACAATTTCTTGTTTTCTTATTCTATCATTTCAGAGATATCCCTAGAATACCTGATACCACACATGCGCAACTGGAGTCTAGTAAGTTTCATTTATATTAGAAGAAAATAATAATGTCGTTCAAGTATTTAATCAATTAACACAAACTAAGAAATATAATAATCTTGTTATCAAATATATAGTCATATACAAATGAAAAAATTTAGCATTATTTCATGTTATTGTGAGATAAAGTACAAAATTCTATAATATTTTAAGAGTTTTTTTTAATCACACTATCTTAAATACTACGTATTTTTAGATAGCTTTATTAAGGTATACTGCCATAAATTGCACCTAAGTGCACAAGGAGGTAAGTGTTGACATACAGATGAAACCATCATCACAATAAAAATAATGAACATACCCATCTCTCCTAAAAGAGAGAGCCCTTTCTTCCTCCATTTCTTCTAATTTTAAAATTTACTACTTTTTTTTTGGGGGGGGGCGGCGCACAGGTGAGCGAGGGGCAGAGAGAGAGTGAGAGAGAGAATGAATGCCACAAGGGGTGGAGAGAGAGAGAAGTGGAGCTCACCCGGGGTTCACGTTCACCCAAAGCAGGGCTCGAGCTCAGCTGAAGAGGGGCTCAAGCTGACGAACTGTGAGATCATGACCTGAGTCGAAGTCAGTCACTTAATGCCTGAGCCACCCAGGAGCCCTAAAATGTACTATTTTGTAAACTAACTCTCAGTAAGTGAGGGGAATATTTGGGGTAATCTACTGAATAATATTCTAATTTATATTTTTAGAAATGGGATAGTAATTTCTGACTTAACATCAGGGTGGTGAAGGAACAAGAGACATATAAGTTTAAGTAATGTTAAATTCATAAACGCTTTTTATTACTTGTGTCTGAGTGCTATTTCAGATGTTAAACAAATGGATTTTTTCCAATGAACTGTTTCTTGATTGATTGAGAGTAGAGTAAGGGATATTGTAAAAGAAGAGAGGAATAGGTTTGCCATTTGAAATAAGATGATCAGGATAGACCATACTGAGAAGGGAAGATTGGAGCAAAGATTTGAAAGAGTGGTTCTCTGGGGGAAATGCTTTTCAGGTATGGGGACTGGGTCATGCTATGGCTCTAAGGCAGGAGAGCCTAAGATGCATTTAGGAAAAAGAAGGAGGCCAGTGTTGCTGCACCAGAGTAAACGGGGGAAGGATGAAGGGTGGGGAGTAATGGCAGCCAAATTGCGTAGACTTCATAAGCCTCCCTAAAGACGACTTTTTTTGGGCTTTTGCTCTGAGGGCAATCAGTAGCTACATAAGTTGGTTTTGAGGAGAGATTTATGTTTTAAAATCTGGCTACTATGTTGGAACTAGTTTAAATGAGTCAAGAGTGAAAGCAGAGGGGGCAGTGAAGGAACTATTTTAATCTTTAGTATCTTATTTGGATACTTAGGCCATTGGAATCTTTAGTATCTTATTTGGTGACTTAGGCATCGGTGGTAGCAATGAAAGTGATGAGAAGTGATCGGATTCTACAATAATTAAGAATATACTATGAGTGCCACCAGGGTGGCTCAGTCGATTAAGCGTCTGACTCTTGATTTTGGCTGAGGTCAGATCTCATGGTTCATGAGATTGAGCCCCACATGGGGCTCTGCACTGACAGTGTGGAGCCTGCTTGGGATTCTCATTCTCCCTGTCTCTCTGCTATTGTTAGTTAAGTTTTGGGAGAATCAAAAGTTATTGTGGATTTTTGACTGTGTAGGGGCTAGAGCCCCCAACCCAAGGGTCAACTGTATTAATATAATGGTAATTATTATATGTATGATATCATTATCGTTATCATCACTGCTCCCATTTTACTGGGTGCCCAGGATTGTGCTTGATGTTGTGTCTACATTATCACACTTATTTCTTACAAAAGTCCTATGAAATATGTACAGTTCTTATTCACTTATGTAACATCACTCAGGTATTGTATGAGCAGGGTGGAACCTTTTATCTTATTATAGCTATTTAAAAAGTTCCTAGTCTATAATTTTAAAATTTTTCTGAGGAGATAGGGATCCTTTCTCAAATTAAATTAGAATCAATCCTTTATTCTTTAAATGTTGAAGAATAGGTTTCTCCAAGGCCCAATTATTAATCCTCTTAGTTCCTCAATAAATCCTTCTCTTCATAATAGTTTTAATTGCCATATGACTCTTAAATTTATATTATCAAAACGATCCGTCATTATTCCTTTATCCTTGGATGTTTAATATGTTAAGTGTCTTCCTCTTACTTGAAGCTTAACATTGTAGAAAACTGAGCTTACTTCTCACCATAAAGCCATCATTCTTTCCACTTCTAAATATTATATAAGGTATCACTGTTACTTCTGATGCCAAGACATAAAGTTTCCCCCTTCATTTTAGACTATACCCTTTTTAGAAGTGTGTTTTATCCACTCATGCCTCCAATTTGGCGGACACTTTACGGTTTGATTCCTAACACTAATATCTACTCGACATTTGGTCCCATCCCTGCATCCAGTTACCTGCTTTACATCTCCCCTTGGATGTCTCAGAGGTATCGTGTTAGTTCTAATTAACTTCTCTACCCATTCCTTTTTTTTTTTTTTTAATGTTTATTATCGAGAGACAGACAGACACAGAGCATGAGCAGGGGAGGGGCCGAGAGATGGAGAGACACAGAATCGGAAGCAGGCTCCAGGCTCTGAGCTGTCAGCGCAGAGCCCGACATGGGATCGAACTCACAAACCGCGAGATCATGACCTGAGCCGAGGTTGGAGGCTTAACCGACTGAGCCACCCAGGCACCCCTCCACCCATTCCTTAAACACAGGACTTGTCCAGTGTTTTACATCCCAAGAAATATCAGCAGAGTCTTGTTCAGAGAACAAGACAGAGACATAAAGGATTTTCTTGATCTCCTGTCTAATTACAAGGCTTGAAATCTTCATGTTTCTCCCTTTATCTCTCATGTCTAATTCGTTTCCGAGTCCTCTTTTGTTTATTTTGTGATATTGCTGAATTCTTTCTGCCCATTCCATCTTCACAACCTTTCCTATTATTATTTTACTGAATTCCACTTGTTTTGAGGTGTTTTCCCTCTCTCTCAAATCAATTCACACTTCAAATAAGTGGTAAAGTCATCTTCTTCAAATGCAGTTAATGCCTCACTCAGAAGAGAATGAGGCAATAATGATTAGTAGTCGATTAGTGCCAAAATGTGTAGCCCAGAACTCCAGGCACTTAATCCCCCCTCTATCCCCTTAGCTCCATTTTTATTCACTTTCTGAATCGTTCCTTCCCCTCCATAGAAATAAATTCATATATATAACTTCTGAGTACCAAGGCTGTGCTTTCTCTGCTGTAATGTCTCTTGTTTCATAGACCCTCTCTTCCTTTCTACCCATCTAATTTACTATATTCTTTTCCACATACGGTTTTAAAGTGTCACTTCCTGGAAACACTTCATGATTAATATTCTAGTACTTACGTTTTTAGCATTACAAGTTTGCATCGCCTTCAAGTTGCTTTTTTGATTTAGGTTTTGATTTTTCCAGAGTTTCTATTTTTAGAAATTTCTTAATATGTTATGATAGGATACGAGTTTAGTATATACATAGCAAAGTAACTAAGTCCTGGCATAGAAGTCGGTCTTTACTATAATTGGCAGAGAAAATGTTTCACTCTTGGTCTTAAGAGAGTGGCTCAGCTGTACTTACACTTTCAAAACATAGCTGTAAGTTTATTTGGAATACTGTGGCTAAGAAAATGGTCTATTTAATGATGTTTTGTGGACGTGTTAAATAAATAAATACATAAATAATTTAAAAGATATGTGGTAAAGATTATTAAATGCTAATGAAGAGTCATCATTATTATTTCTTATGTATAATTGCCACTTCAGGTTCCAGCTCATTCGAATCTCAAAAAATGGATCGCCCTTCTATTTCCGTTACCTCTCCCATGAGTCCCGGCATGTTGAGGGATGTTCCACAGTACTTGTCTGGACAACTTTCAGTATGTAATCACTACATTAATTTCTCTTTTTGGAATACCAAGTATTGTTAACACTTTATGACGATAGCATTTTGTAAACCAACTGCTTCTTAGACTATAATTTTGCTTTTAACCATCAACTTTCTCATTCTTAGTAATTTCAGTTAATTGAAATTTAAATTACTTAGCATAATATTTCTTTATTAGAGTTTATTAGGTTTTCTGGAATTTGCAGTCAAATGCTCTACCACTGAGCTATACCCCCTAGGTTTTCTGGAATTTAACGAGAAAATTTGTGATGCTATCTAAAACCTTTTTTACCTTAGTAATTTTATTCTAAAATTCAAGGTATATGATTTTTGCTCAGTGTCTTAAAATGACTATAACTTGTCCTAGACTTTTAAGAGAAATAAAATTGATGTGTTGTACAAAGATGGTATATTTAAGATGAAAGTAAATTTTATACATTCCCTACTTTTTGAGTTCAAGGAAATTTGAATGTCACAGTAAAGCATTGGGGTATGAATATTGCTCTCAATATAATGGTACTTGAGATGCTTTGGTCAACAGACAAAACTAAATAGATGGTAAAATATTTAATAGATAACTGAGTATACTGTGTGATTACATAGTAAGTGATCCCTAATTTGAACATTTTATAATAAAAATGAAAAATTCAATAAGGCATTATCTGTCCATATTAGAAGAGCCTTGCAAACTTGAGCCTTCAATTATTATCAATTTCTTCAGTTGTCATTCTCTTTTTAAACTATTTAAAATATTAATATATTGAAATTCATGTTGTTATAGTTTAGAAACATAATGTTGATGAATTAGTAAACTTGCATAAACTTGCAGTTTTATCACTATTAAGAACTATTTAGGTTATCAAAATTCAGATACTGAATTTTGGATAAAAAATGTTACAATTAAAAAATAAACTATTTTTGGGCTGGTGTTTTAAGAGCAATAGAAAAAGCTTCTTGTTTAATCAGCTTTGAAATTTCTTTTTTGTGGGGAGGGGAAGGGAGGTGTTTGATTTTTTTGGTGAAGAATTTTTATTAATTAAAAGATATAGGAAGTATAAGCAGAATTAACAGATTTAAATTATTGAAATAGTTCTTAGACATGTCTGTTCTGGGACTATTTTGATCACAAAGGTGGCAATGACAGAAAAGTTACACAAGAAAGAAGTTGAGATACTTACCAGGAACTTGTAAATGTCTTACAAAAATGAATTTCTTCTCTTTATTATTTTTGTTTACTTTCTCTCATAAACAGAGTGAACCTTTTCATTTGAAGACAGTGGTCTTTTTTTTTTTTTTTCAGTTTCCATCATAAGTAGCATCTTTCAACTTATTCTTTTACACATATTGACAGCACAGATGTTGTCATTTGTAGTTACAAACATATGTGTACTTTCACCATTTTAGAAAGTGCTAATAGACATTAACCATTTCTTTTTAATTATTATGGATTCAGTGAAATAGTCCATCTTTAAATAATGCATAGTATGACTGGATGATGCCAGTACATAAATAAATGTGTGTGTGTGTGTGTGTGTGTGTGTGTGTGTGTGTGTGTGTGTAGTTGGCTTCAGTTGGTGGAAGAGGGAGCGGAAGTTAGACTTCATAGTAAGTAAGTATTGCTTTGTTACTGACTTTGAAATCCCAGGGCGTATGGAAGTGGGGGGAAGATTAAGGAGTGTAGTGCAGGCATTTAGACAAATTTCAAATTCAGCTATTTTTCATCATGGTTCAAAATGAAGATAGTAGAAAGGTAAGACTTAAGTATTTTAGGGAAACATAAACTTAAAAGTTATACTTCTAAATATATAATTAATGATTTCAAGTCATAATATTTACATTTATAAATGATGTTAGTTTAAAATCCATGTAATTATAGTTTAAAATGTGTATATTTTATCATTTTCTTATGACTTGGAAGGGATATGTTCCAGTAAGATGGTGTTAATAAATACTATACATATTTACTGTGGAAAATCTAGACTGCAGATAAATACATAAAAAATAAAATCACGTATAACCTGTCACTAAAGTGTAACATTCACATACATATAAATGTTTAAACAAAACTAATAAATCTGTGTATAATATTTTGAAATCTGCTTTTTTACTGAGTAATATATTGTGCACATTTTTCTTTAAAACTTTTTTCTTTCAAAATTTCTCTTAAAATTATTTTAATAGCCAATATACCATTTTAACTTAATTCTCTATAATGGGACATCTTGCTTGTTCTTAATTTATATAACTATAAACAATGATGCCATGGAAATCCTTCAGTATAACTCTTACATATTCTGTTAGGTCGAACAAAACATTCTTTTGTCAGGATAACTTTTCAGAAGTAAAATTACAGGAAGAGAAGGAAAGAGAAAAAAATTTGAGATTCTTGAAATCTGTTGCCAAATTTTCCTCAAAAATGTTTGTATGAAATTAATCTTCAATCATTGACTCAAGAAATATATGTTAAGCTCTGGCCCTGGGTCAACCTTAATCCCAGTTGCTGGGAATATAACTGTGAACAATCCGATAGACACAGATTTCATCTTCATGAAACTTAATTTTATTTTCATTCTTTGCATGCAGGAAACATAAGCAAGATATCCTTCTGGATATAGTGTTTCCCTTTATATTTAACCCTATTCCTGCCAACTGGAGACCATTTTGGTTTTCTCTAAGATGTAGAGTTTAGGAAAATATGTCCATATTTATCACCTTTTGGGAAAATTCCCAGGAAGTCGCAAGGCAACATTACAATCCCTATATCCTTCTATTTATTTTACCTTTGGGCATTTTTATTCTGGTGAGTTTTTACCTATGCCCATAGCTCACAATTTTATGGCATTGCTAATTCTGGAGAACAAAGAAAATTTGTATGGTATATAAGCTGACCTCCTAATGTATCAGGTCAGTTCGTGGACTGATATTTTCTCAAGTAGAAATATACATATAATTTAAATTGTTGTTTAAACTTTCATTTCAAGGCTGTTGATATTTTTAAAACTTTATGCAGTTTATTTCCTCTCTATGCTTGAATTCTGCTGTTGCTGGTTATTATTCTAGGGCATAAGTATGAAAGTGCCATAAATGTATTTGGTGAGAAAATCATTTTGAGTTCAGGTTTATGACACCTGGACTGTATGTTAGCCTTGGCTGTGTCAAAACTCTCTTATTTTGATTCTTTTTAAAACTTACGTTCTTGCACAGTTTAATAGTTTGCTTCTTTAGGGGATTACTTTTGTAGTTCTTTCAATTCTTTAAAGTTAATAATTTAAATGATTAAATCAACCACTTAAAATTAAATTAAAAATCAATAATTTAAATTAGTTGGCTACTTTTTGAAACAGTGTTAAGATAAAATATAGCCTTTGACTCTTTTTAAAAGTGAGAAGCTTAAAATTCTTTCTTTCTATAAGAACACATTGATTCTTACTGATAATAACTTTATTTTACTTCTGGGTCTGTGGTTGCTTTATGTCTACAATGTTTCCCTAAGTTACTTTGTTTTAATATTTTTCTGACTCCATTTTTAGTGATGGGTTTGTAAATATTGTCCATATCCATTTTGTATGCCCATTTAAATGGAGTAAGTAACTGAAGAATAGGTATGTATCTTTCAATATCCTTAGAAACTCTACAGCCTTTTAAAAACTTCCTGTAAATGAAGGTTTATTCCCTTGAGCTTTTATGTTTTGTACCTCATCATCACAACCTTGTTATTCCAGAAGCATTGCATAAAAGGAATGCCCTAAAGATAGTGCAGTGTATGATGCAAAGTGACATTAAAAATGCAAAGGGGCACCTAGGTGGCTCAGTCGGTTAAGTGTCCCACTTCGACTCAGGTCATGATCTTGCGGTTCATGAGTTTGAGCCCCGCATCTGTGCTGACAGCTCAGAGCCTGGAGCCTTCTTTGGATTCTGTATCTCCCTCTCTCTCTGCCCCTCCCCCACTCAAGCTGTCTCTCTCTCTCTCTCTCTCGTAAATAAACATGAAAAAAATGCAAAATAGTGTACAAATTCAATTCTTCATTTGTATGAGGCTGAGTTGTCACAGGTTTCATCAGATATTTCCTGTAAAATAAATGAATCAGTATGAATCGCAAATTGCAATGCAATACGTAATAGTTCACCATTCATGTATGAAATATCCAGAATCTATTGAGACAGAAGGCAACTTAGTAGTTGCCAGGAGTTGGGGCATTAGGGGAATGGGAGTTGATTACTTCATAGGTACAAACAGGTACATAGGGTATTCTGGGGGTGATGACAAGTTTTCAAACTATAAGAAAGCGGTAGTTGCATAGTATCGTGAATGTACTAAATGCCATTAAATTGTATACCTTAGAATGGTTACTTTTATTATATGTGAATTTCGTCTCAATTAAAAACACTAGCAAAACAGAAATATGTTTTTTCCAGCCAAGTTTAATGTGTAAACTTATAGGTAAAGATTAGGTTTAAATTGCCCTAGATTGTAGACAACTGATTTCAGAAACCTGTGAATTGCTTACTTGAGATCATCTTAGAAGATGGAAAATGTTTGCCGTAAAGGATGAATTTATTTTGAAGTGCTGTTCATTTCAAATTAAGCTTTTTTAGTTTATGAAGTAAAACTTACCTGCGCAAATCTTCCATTACCTGTTGCTTTGGGTCTAAAACAGGTAGAACAGGTGAGAGGAGAAGGAAAATAAAATCTATTTCCAAATAGAGTATATTGTTAGTTCCTTTGTTCAGCTGGCCTTGTTAATCTCTATGCGTTTCATCCATCCTTGGCCCATTTGTTAGAGAAGTATTCACCTAGGATCATGCAGACAGATATCAGTAACATACTCCATATCTAAAGATTTCTTTCTTCCTTTGGAAATGTCTCCACACAAAAGGAAGACTGCTTAGATTTGAGACTGCCTTGGTTTTTGGAGAGAGAGAAAGATGACTCATGATTGATGTCTGCTTTTAAGATCTGCTTTCCTTTGGGTTTTAGATTTATGTCTTAAATAGTGTCTATCTGGTGACAATCAAATTAGGCAACAGTCCTCCTAGTACTTATTATCTGTTTCCTTATAGCAATGGAAAGGTCTGAAGCCTTTATTGATAACTCTTTGAATTAGACAGGAGAATGGGAAATGTGAGGAATGGAATGGAATCTTAGGGAAGGAAGAATTGAATGCCTTGAAATCCCTTCCCAAACCCTGATGTATGCTTCTGATTTTGTTCCTATTTAGTTATTAGCATGCCTTACTAAAGGCACAAAATTCTGATTATTGTGATGTCTTTTGGTAACTGTTTCCAAATGAAAACAGGATAAGCCAAAAGAGAAAGAAAATTTGATTTTATTATAAGAATTTGAAACAATGATTTAATCAGAACTGGGCTTTTTTCCCTCCTCTCCTTCCCTTCCCTTCCCTTCCCTTCCCTTCCCTTCCCTTCCCTTCCCTTCCCTTCCCTTCCCTTCCCTTCCCTTCGCTTCCCTTCCCTTCCTTTTCTTGTTTTCTTCTTTAGAACCAGGCTTTATTTATTTATTTTTTTTACCTTTACACTATCTTACTTTTTGTTTGAATATGGGCAAGTATATCCAGCCTTCTCTATGTCTCCTTATTTCAAATTGGAGATAATAGCACCTACCTTCTAGTTTTGTTGGAGACAATGAACTTGCAATAACCTGCCAGTAGAGGCAGAATTGTATAAATAAAAAGAATTGAGGTATTATCATTAATAAGTGTGATTAGCAATAAACAGTATTACCTTGTATAGTATGTAATAAATGTTTAAAAATGGTGTTTAAATACTAGAACCTGGTATAAATTCTTAAGGTGTGAATCAACTAGTTAGTACAGTGTGTTCCACACGCTTTTATCTTACTGTGTTTATTCTTTTAAGAAATGCTAGAGCCAACTTGGCTAATGTTTTTAAAATTTTTGTTAGATGTGTTTTAGAGAAGTCACATGATTACTTCTACAGATGACTTTTCACTAATAATAATTCTATGGTGCATTTTTATGTAACTTCATGGACTGATTTTTTTCTATGTAGAGCGTTTAAGGGTAAAACCTGAAATTTCTTGACTCCTGGATTATGTTTACACTCATTCTTTCAGAATATACAAACCCAAAAATGTTATTTTACATTCGCTCTTAATTCCTGTTGTGTTGATTACATTTAAACATCTGATTTTATATAGTTTTTATATATCTTAGCATTTTGGCAAAATTAACTTGTTACATTGAAGTCCTTAATTCAGATATGTATTGTTATGGAAAAATAATATTTAAGGGATAGTTTTATGTGTTTGTTTTTACTTTTGGTCTTTTAGTCCCAGCGTGTTGTCCTTTTTGGTTTTGTTTTATTGCTTTTTTCTTTAATTTTGCTTACCAGAGCCAAAGCCTTAGTAGAAGAACAACGCCTTTTGTTCCTAGGGTTCAGGTAAAGGCCCTGTCTGCCTGATAGAAACGAAAGTTGTGTTTTAACCCTTATTTGTATGTTTTTGGAAAATGCGTAGTAGGAAACTTGTTTTGGTATGTTGCTCCAAACCATATTATTGACTTTCAAATCATTTTATAAGCCAGCTTGTAAAATTTCTGCATGGAGATGAAAATACAATTAAAATTTAAAGAGACAATCTCTGTTAGTGATTTTATATGATCCACTGAATGCTAAAACTTGATAGGTTTCAGACTGCACTTGTGTATAGAATATTGACAAAACTGGCTAATTTTATACTGCTGATATTTTTTTTTATTGCACTAAGTTTTCTGTCTCTTTAAATCATTCATTTTATCACTTAACATCTTTCTCTTGCATTTTCCAAGCAACAAATCCTTGAGGAGATTGGCAAATAAATTTGTACCTTATCTAAAATATGAATTTTATCCATTTAATATATAAGGTTCAAGTTTGAAAAGTGTGTTATTTTGAAAGAACAAAATGATTATCTAAATAAAATGTGTTGGGTTTATGTTGTTCACATTTTGTAATTGAAATGGGATTTAATTTTAATGTAACACTTGGTACAAGTTGTTTGCCTCTTTTCATTAGGAAACCCTTACATGGTAAAATAATGACAATATAGTTGTTTTTTTTAAGTAGTATTATGCTTTCCTTGCTTTGCTGCATGTTTTTTTTTTTGTTGTTGTTGGTTTTGAATAATACTAATTTAGTTTAAATTTGAAAAATTACAGTTGTTCTACTTAATATTATATAGTGTTAAATATTTACTTGTGCTGTTCAGGTTCTCCTTAGGACATTTAAAAATGGGTACATGATAAAGCTGGAATGATTATTATATGCAAACAATTAAAAAGATGCTCCAAGATTTTTATTAATGAAATAGAGGTAAAATCAGAAGTATGTCATCTAGAACTGTGGAAATCCACTTATTATATTTTGGGGGAATCAACAGATATATTTTCACCTATCATTTGAAAAGCACAGATAAGAAATTTAGGAATGTGATAAAATAATCTAGCTAATAAAATAATTGTTTTGCTAATGTGAACTGGATATCTATTAAAAACTTCAATGCAAGTCCTGTAATATAAAATGAAAATTAGGGCTATCGATCAAACGCCTAGTTTAAAACAGTTTATTAAAAGTTGTAATTTTGACTAAAAAACCCATAAAATTAAAATGTACTATATTAACATTTATATATCTGGAAAGTATAATTTTATAAATTTTATAAAATGTATATATGGAGGCCATATGCCTAGTATCTGCTTGTATGAAAAATGAATATTACTCACAAATTATAATTTTAGTTTTCTGTGGCATAGGAAAATCTAAAAAGAATACTGCTTATCAAGCATTTGAAGTTATGTATCTCAAATGTTTGTGTCTAATGAGTTTAGAGGAGCAAAAATATCACCTGTGAAGATGGCAAATGCTTAGTCTCATCCGTCAGAAACAATTTACAGAAATCAGTAACTTGCTCCAATAATTATGAGCTTAGTCTAATAATTATTATTATTGTTTCTTTGTTTCTAAATGTACAGTTTACCAGAAAAAGGTTTTCTTTTTTTTTTTTTTTTTTTTTTAGCCTTTCAGAATCTTTTTTTCTTTGAAGTGCCTAATAATCATATCATGATCCTCAGAGAAGTGTTTTTAATTGTCCTGGAAATATAAAGCCATAAGCTTTTTGATTGCTATAGAAAATAGAGAATATCGGAAATTAATGGGGTTTTTGGTCACACATTTTAGAAGAACCATGATACGCTCTGACAACATCTCTGTTTCATCTCATATAAAGACACTCTTGTATTTCTTACTTTTTTTCTTGTTGTTTTCCCCTCATGTCTTTTGCCAGAACAATGGTTTCTTTTTTTTTCCACTTACCCTCACCCGTATCTATGTTCTAATGTTGTTACACAAGCAAATATTTGAACTTTTTTCTATTCGCATGTTGAAGAGGTTTTTTTTTTCTTTCAGGGTGTTAATCCCCTAGTTTCAGGCAGTGGTTCTCAAACTTTAATGCCCATGAGAATCACCAGGAGGACTTGTTGAAATTTGTCAAAAAAACAAACAAATAAAAACCTGGGCCCCATTCTGATTCAGTAGGTGAGGGGTGGGCCACAGGAATTTGTAACTTTTCAACAAATAAGCCAGATAACACAGATGTAAGGTTAGTGAACCACCCTTTAAGAAACACTTTTCTAGAGACTGTACTTTGCAGCTCTATTAAGAAAACTTTGTTACACGACAGCATGGTAATACCTGCATTTTAAATATGAGGGCTTAATATAACATAAAGGGTATTAATTATAATTTTTAAAATTAAATATTTCTTGCTGTTATTAAGAGGGCTAATTCCATTTGACAGAAGAGCATGGTAAATAATTTTATATACTCTTCTGGGCCATTAGTCCTCTTCTTTGGACTCAAAAGTCTCATTCAGCCTCTCGTTCTCTGAGATATGAATTGAGAGACTCAACAGAGCCATGTTAGAATTAGAACCAAATTACCAATATATCATATATACATATATATATATTTAGGTGATTTTTATGCATGTGTATATATGTTATATATTTATTTGTATATCTCAGAACCTGGTCCAGACCTGACTGTCCATTTCAGGAGGAGAGGGAATGACGGACATGAGATGTATATTAACATTTTTTTTAACTGCTGCAAATATTAAACTTCCAAATTAAAGGAAAAATTAAACTATTAAACAGTATATAATTTTATTCCCAACTTTCAGATTTTGGATTCAATTTCAAGATAATGGCCAGAGATGTGATGAGTTCCAAACCAAAACGTGGATTAGAGCCAAGTTATACATCCTGACAGGGTAGAATTAGCTAGCTAGGTGTGGGAGTGTGAGGTATGTGTGTGGGAGGTGACAATTGTTAAATCAAATGAATTTAGCAGCTGGATGTGAAGTTCCAATTCCTAATTATGTCAGAGAAGTTACTCCCATCTTCTCATCTCGAATGGTAAAATAATACCCTTTTATTCTAAGGATGTAATATATCTTCTCCTCTAATGAAAAAGGGACTCGATGTCTGTGTAAGAAAAACCTATAAAGATGAATTTATTATGGCTTTAAATACAAAATCAAGGAGTCTATGGACTAAAGCCACTGGTAATTCTACCTTGCTTGTAATCTTTAAAATGTCTTTTCAAATGAAATGTTTTGTCTTTTAAAACATTTGCTTAAAAATTCCCTACGAATGCCATATAAATGAGGTATCTCTTCAGTTCATTTGAGCATTTATTCTGAACTCATTATTTTAGGGGAACTAAAATATGATTCTTACATAAAGATAGGCAAACACAGTCATTGTATGTGAAGTTCTTAGGGTAATTATTATGTGCATGTTAATAAGCAATCACATTAGGATAACAAAAAGCTCAAGTGATTTATCAATCCATCCAAAATAATCTGAATTATTGCCTCTGTTCATTGAAGTTATTATAGCATATCCTTTTATTTTAACTAAGTGCAATTTATGAAGTAAAACTTATTCTGTGCTCATATTAGTGTAAGAGAATGGGGAAAGATTGGGAATGTAAGCATTATGTTATGGTAGTAAAAGTTTGAGCTGATAAATGAATATTTTTGCTTTTCAGATAAAACTATGGTTTGACAAGGTTGGTCACCAATTAATAGTTACAATTTTGGGAGCAAAGGATCTCCCTTCCAGGGAAGATGGGAGGCCAAGGAATCCTTATGTTAAAATTTACTTTCTTCCAGACAGAAGGTAGGGATATGAAACAAAAATAAATGTTCTTGAAAATAAATAAGAAATGTTAATAACAGTGGGTGTTTCAATTCTGTCTAATTTATTTTTATGTATCATGCAACTCAGATATTTATGAAATTTAACCTAAACATAATGATTCATATGTTCATATGATTCATATGATTCATGATTCTTCAAAATAGTGACAGTAAGTGCTTTGAGATTGTTTTAAAACTGATATCAAATGTTATGGATGATTTCATTGAAGATTTATTTTAGGTTATATGGATTCTTAAATGATGTGTATTTTCATTTTTCAAAATCATTAACAATTATTATGCTTTTTAAAACCAAATGCATTTTTAACACAGTCTACAGAAGCAAAAAGCTGGAAATGATGCTAAAAGGTACTCATCATGTTCCTTTACACCTTCTACCTCCTCATACTAAGATATTATTTCTTTATGTAACGTAAAATTAGTGAATATGCTTTATATTTCATCACCCCATATCATCACGCCATACCTCTGGTCCTGGAATCAACTTCTTCAAGCAGCATTTGCTTTGTGTCCTTACTAACTACCACAAATGATGTTGCTCTGCCCTAATTTGAACAGAGAAATTAGGATTGGAGGAATAGATTTTCAAAAATTATCTAATCCCCTTTTAATTTCAGGTACATAAAAACTAAAAGAGATTATTCAGTAGACGTCATGTAAAAAGAAAGAATTAATGACACCAATTATCATTTCCCCAGCTATTGAGCATCCTGGCCTCCAGGACAGAGTGTTCTCAAAGGCTGGTCATTTCTTCCCACGTTGGAAGTGGCTAGGCACACATGTGATCTTCAACACGTTTACACACTTGTGGCCCCTCATTTACTTAGTTCAAGCTGAAAGTCATCAGACTTGAATGCCGAAGTATCATCTGAAGAACAACCTCAACCAAGAAAAGGACAAAAATATGGAAGTAGACAATTAACATAGGCCTTACATTTTGTTTGATACATATTTTGAAGTGAAATTTGTGAAGAAGATTCATCAGAAAGTCCGTCAAGGTGCCATTGTGTCTAAAGTTATTAAAACTGCCATATAATTTGATCTTACCAAATTTTCATGAAGAAAGTTGTTTTCTCACAGCTTAGGTTGCCTTTTGGATAGCGATATACTTTGAACTGCAAGGGAAGAAGAAGATATTCACAACTGGAGCTTTTAAATCCAGTTTAAACTTCAGTTGGTTGACTCGATATGTCACAGCCCTATTACCCTGCCATCCTGGAGGCCACATCACTTGGCTTCTTAGAGCAGCATGATTTACTAGTCTAAACATTCTTAGAATGCCCTGATAAAAACCCACAAGAATTGCTAGTATTCCCATCTATGTTTTTATGCATATACATAACCTAAGTTTCTGCTTACTCAAACCTTTGAAAAAAATACTTACTTTGGAAGATGATAAAAGACTTTCAAATTATGGAATTTATTTCTTTTTTGGTAATTGAAAAAAATTTTTTTACATTTATTTATTTTTGAGAAACAGAGTGAGAGAAAGCATGAGCGGGGGAGGGGCAGAGAGAGAAGGAGACACAGAATCTGAAGCAGGCTCCAGCACAGAGCCTGATGCGGGGCTCGAACCCACGAACTATGAGATCATGACCTAAGCCAAAGTCGGATGCTCAACTGACTGAGCCACCCAGGCGCCCCGGAATTTATTTCTTGATTGACCATTTTTGTTTTGTTTATTTACATACTCTCCCCCCTACTTTCTGAGCAGATAGATCTAAAATGGAAAGGAAAGTCTGCTTCACCAATCCTTTATATTTTAGATGTAGTGTTTTTATTTTTTCTTGGCATCAGAGAATGGGGGAAATAGGTAAATATTTCATCCTCAAATTGTTTCTCAGCTGTTTCCTTGTCAATTATCAGAAATTTGAAGAATAGTTTAGTAAGTTTGTTGCTTACTTTATTGATTGAGAGAGTTGTATCAGGGTTTTATCTTTAAAGAGAAGAGGATTCTTTGGTTAACTCAGAAACAGCTATATTATCATCTTTTTCTTTTTTTTTGCTGCTGATACAAGTTTTTACACATGAATAACTGACTCTTTATGCTTTTGGTATGAATTATTTCATTTTTCTTGGCAATTTTTCGAGGAGAAAGGCTATTTGAATAAGTGAACATAGAAAATAATTGATGCCTTTTTGTTGATACGAATTCCTGGAGGGGCAAGTGAGGCTGCACAGAAGAGATGTCGTCTGGAATGCCACTATGTCAGTTGATTTATTCAAAACGTTATTTTCTAAGTTATGACCTACTCTAAAAAATACCTGAGTGTGCTTTACACTCTTTTACATCTTGAAGTAACATTGGTTTTCAGTCAAAATATATTTTTTTCGTTTTGAGTAAACACATCAAGTCTTTGCATGCTGTTCGTGGTATAAAGTAAATGGAAACCCAAAGTGCTGGTAACATGAAAATAAATAGGAAAGGCTTTAGGTTGGATTTTATTTAAAAAAAAAATAGTTTGCATTCTCAACAATTTAATGATACTGGTAGAGGTCGGTGATTTATTTTATTGTTATTGGGCTGCTATTTGGAAATAAATCTTGGGAACACCTGGATGGCTCAGTCAGTGAAGCATCCAACTCTTGATTTCAGCTCAGGCCATGATCTCACAGTTCATGAGTTTGAGCCTTATGTCAGGCTCTGTGTTGACAATGCAGAGCCTGCTTGTGACTCTCTCTCCCTCTTTCTGCCCCTGCGTGGGCTCACTGCTGTCAGCACAGTGAGAGACAGCAGTGAGCCCCCCTGTCTCTCTGGCCCTCCCTGACTCATGCTCTGTCTCTCTCTTTCTCTCTCAAAAATAAATAGAAACATTTTAAAAAATCTTAAAGAAATAAATTAAAAAATAAAATCTTTATAGCGTGTATATTGATCTTAGTTTTTAAACACTCTTAGCAGCTTTTCAGTGTTTGACTTATACAACCTGAACTTATTTTGTTTGTTTGCTTTAAAGAATTGTATTTTTAAGTTATCTCTACATCCAACATGGGGCTCGAACTGATAACCTCAAGATCAAGAGTCACATGCTCTACCAACTGAGCCAGCCAGGAAACCCCCAACAATTTTCTTTAACCTGATCTTATTTTGAAGGCTTTAGTTATACAAACAAACAAACAAACGAACAAAAACCCTAATTTACTTTTTTTTAACTTGCTGAAGATAATTTTTTATGGTTCTTTGCAAGGATTGATACTTTAATACACACTAAATTGCCTTATTAAGTGTGAATTGTATATGGTGGGTGTGTGAGGAACTTCAATGGTTGTCTAGTCTCCATGCTGTCCAGTGTAGGAATCCCTTCTAAAATAGTCCTCTTTATCTGAGAACTTTTTACACTTCTTAGGAGGAAGTCAAGGTTTATTTTTCTATTGCCTTTCACACTGCCTTACAAACCATTTTTGAATTATACAGCAAGGCTCCCACTAAATGTTTTCTTCCTGGCCTTAATCTTTTAATTCCTGGCCTGAACTTTATCTCTTCACAGGGTCTCATAATTCAATCTTGAATGCATGGAATATAAGTAGATGCTTTATAAATATTTGTTAAAATTTTGAATGAAGAGAGGAGATGACAGAAGGAGTAATAAATCATAGTCCTTGTTGTTATTTCTATTATTTAATTATTTTTATTTGCAATACCACTTTTCCATAAGATAGAATGGAGTTAAAATTCCCTACATGAGTTTCCAAAGTTATTTTCCTAACAAGGCCTTAGAGATTAATAAAGATACAATGCTTTAAAGTGGCTTTCTGCCACATTAAATACATGAGCTCTGGCAACATATGTGCTCTTGATTAGTTAAATCCAATCTATGTCATATGTTAAGCTCTATGTTCACCAAGGAGAAGCAGCACAGCCTCCCCAATTCAGAGACTTACTGTCCCTGCTTAGTTCCCCCTGCTTCCTATTTCTCAGTACTCTTAGAACTATGTTGTGCTGAGAGAATTTGTGGCAGCTACTATGGTTCTGCTTGGAGTTTATTGTACACTTCTCACTTCAAATAAGCTCTCTAGATGGCTTAATATTTTCTTCCTAGATGATCCTTTCTAATAAGCTACAGTAAGGATCTCAGAAAGGAATGGATACACCCCACGGGATGAATAAAACAATCCATTGGAGTTCCGGAAGAAATATTTGAATTTTCTAATTTTTTACCTAATTATTTTTAATTTCTATTTTTGTGTGTTCGTGAATGAACACAATATTATTAATACAGCAGTATAGTAATACATGCATGTAATTCATAAATGTATGTACATATAAGAGGATGCATTGTCAAAAACATTTGCTTGATAGAGATACGCAGTCAAAAAAGTATGGAAACCTCTGAGCTAGAAGTTCCATCTATCAGGGATGACCAGCTTGCATTTCCAGCTCACACTGTGGTGGCTAACTCGCACAGAAATAATTTTACGATGCTTTTAAAGGCCTGATAGCTGTTTAATGAGCAAGTATGTATTTTCTTTATGTAAGAAAATAACTTGATAAAATGTAATTGTAGTTGCTCAGCTAAACTATACAGATATAAAGTTGTGAACATCACAATTAGACTTCTGTCGTTCAAGTGAATAGTATATGTAATGTCATTGGTTTATTGCTGCTTTAAAGGTTTCCAATAGGGCAATATGTGTAAAAAAACATGGAGTTAATATTCTTTAGTCTGGTTTTATTTAGATTTTGAGAAAGATTAAGTTTTTAATTATCTGTCGTGGAAGGATTTCAGATTTATTGAAATATTGCTTTTATAAAGTGATATGATTATCTACTTATACGTTTTAGTAGCAATTTAAACAATTACAATATTCATAATGTATGATAAATTTATGGAAAACTTCACTTCTTTCCTGAGAAATTTTAAATGAATAGTTTTTGGGGCAAAACTTAAAGGTTTATATAAGTTCATATATTCCTTTTTTTTTTTTTTTACAGTGATAAAAACAAGAGAAGAACTAAAACAGTAAAGAAAACATTGGAACCCAAATGGAACCAAACATTCATTTATTCCCCAGTCCATCGAAGAGAATTTAGGGAACGGATGCTAGAGATCACGCTCTGGGATCAAGCTCGAGTTCGAGAGGAAGAAAGTGAATTCTTAGGAGAGGTATCTGGAATTACTTTGAAGCTTAGACTGTTCCTGTCCTCTTGAATACTTTTCTTTATGTGACTGTCAGTAAAATCTTATATTTTGAATATCTGAAGAAGTAAACAGTTTCTTTCACAGAATGAATTCTACTGCTTCAAGGCAAAATGTTGGTAACATAAAAAATGGTTCTGAATACTTTGTGACAATTTTTAGGTGTTTGTTCCTAGTGTAGAATTCTCAGTGTTGAATGATAAAAGGTTGTTTTGTGTTTCACAAATGCATTGCTGTGCTTTCTAGTGCGTGTTTATCATTTTAGTTTAGTGAAGTAACTCTACATCTAGTAGCTCAATCATTCATTTATGAATTATTTTTTAAGCTCTATAATGTATCTGTAAAGTGCTAGGGACAGAGGCTTCAAAGGTGAATAAGGAATATTATGTCCTTCAAGGAACTTATAACCTCTTGAGTATACAGACCAGGGGAGTGAAGTTCCTGCAGAAGGAATAACAAGATGTGAGAGTTGAGGGAGTCTTGGAAGGGAAAGTGGTAAGAAATTAGACTCGAGGGTTAATCTGACACTGACCAGATCACATAGTTCAATACATCACGTTAAGAAGTTTGGATTTTATCTTGTGGATATAGGGAGCAAATGATAGATTTTAAAGGGATTGGCTGGATTGCATTTGTACTTGAGGAAAACATTTCCACCTGTAATGCAGAGAACGAATTGGAGAGGGACAAGGTGGGAGGCAGTTCTCCAGCTATTAACATAGTAAAAATGAGTAATGCTTTTAGCCTTTTCCAGTGTGGTTGGTTTGCCTGAGTCAGTTAAATGTGAATCTCATGGGAAAAACAACAATCCAAAGAAGTGTTGAACTGAATATTCATAGAGAAGGAAGAGTGGTAAACCAGTTGGGAGGAGGGGTAACGTGGTTGTTAGGAGCAGACTGGCGCTGGCCTTCTTGGGTCAGGATCCCTGACACTACTGCTTCCTAGCCTTGCGTCCTTGAGCAAGTTATTTAATCTATTTGTGCTTCAGTTTCCTCTTTGCCAAACGGCAACAATAATACTATGCAACTCAGGGCTATTCTGAGGAGTAAATGTGTGTGTGTGTGTGCGTGTGTGCATGTGCGTGTGTGTGTGTGTGTGTGTGTGTGTGTGTGTGTATAAACCTCTGGAACACAGTGCCTGTGATTTGGAAAATGACTAGAGAAAATCTGGGAAGAATGAAATAACTTAGCTGTTGTGCTTCTTTACCTCCCTTAGCTAAATGGTGATTTATCATTACACAGCACTTCTCATATACATAATCACAAACACTGTCATCTTTGCACAAGACCCCAAAAAGAAATAGTCACTTATTCCCATGGACTGATTTCCTTTGTAAATTTATTTTTTTAATTCTTTAAATGTTTTTTAAATTTATTTTTGAGGGGCGCCTGGGTGGCGCAGTCGGTTAAGCGTCCGACTTCAGCCAGGTCACGATCTCGCGGTCCGTGAGTTCGAGCCCCGCGTCGGGCTCTGGGCTGATGGCTCAGAGCCTGGAGCCTGTTTCCGGTTCTGTGTCTCCCTCTCTCTCTGCCCCTCCCCCATTCGTGCTCTGTCTCTCTCTGTCCCAAAAATAAATAAACGTTGAAAAAAAAAATTTAAATTTATTTTTGAGACAGAGAGAGGCAGAGTGTGAGCAGGGGAGGGGCAGAAAGAGCCGGAAACACAGAATCTGAAGCAGGCTCCAGGCTCTGAGCTGTCAGCACAGAGCCCGACGCTTTTTACCATTGAGTATGATGTTCACTGTGGGTTTTTCGTATATGACCTTTATTATGTTGAGGTCTGTTCCCTCTAGACCTACTCTGTTGAGGGTTTTTATCATGAATGGATTCTGCATCTATTGAAATGATCATATGGTTTTTATCCTTTCTCTTATTGATATGATGTATATCATGTTGATTGATCTGTGAATATTGAACTACCCTGCATCCTTGAAAAAAATCTCATGGATTGTGGTGAATGATTTTTTTAATGTATTTTTTGATTTGGTTTGCTAATATTTTGTTGAGAATTTTTACTTCTATGTTTATCAGAGCTATTGGCTGTAGTTGTTTCTTTTTTCTTTTTTGTAGTGTCTTTATGTAATGCAAATTTGACAACCTCTAGTAAGTGAATAGTCAAATGTCTATAAAAAATTTTAGATATTTAAAACTATTAAGTCAGCCAGAAGTTATGCATACTTATCTTTTATTTAGTTATTGTCAAACATAAGGACAACTTTGCAACATATTACTTTTGATCTAATGGCATTGTTATTATAATTATCATTATTATAAAAGTTATGAGACCATTTAATAGAGTTTCTATATTATAGGTATTTAACATTCTTTTGTTTCTTGGCTTTGTAGATTTTAATTGAATTAGAAACAGCATTATTAGATGATGAGCCACATTGGTACAAACTCCAGACCCATGATGTTTCTTCATTACCACTTCCCCACCCTTCTCCGTATATGCCACGACGACAACTCCATGGAGAGAGCCCAACAAGGAGATTGCAAAGTAAGGTTCCAGTGAGATTTATCATACCTTTGTTGAATTATCTTGAATGATATATATGACACATAGGATTTAAAGATACCATTATGGTTTTAACAGACATCTATTAGTGTTTTCATAGCTATTGTTGATGATTTTCAATTGATATGCTAAAATGAGGTTATAATTACAGCATTCATTTATCACAGTATGGCCTCGAAGCACAGTTATGTTTTAATTTTAGCTATTAGAAACCTATATAGGAATGAGGTAGCAGATACAGTAAAATTTAGCCATGTAGCTATAGATACATTAACCTACATTAAGTGTGGAAATAAGAGTTAAATATTTTCAGGAATATAAGCTGATGTTATTGTTGTTATTATTATTATCATCAATGTTTGCATTTTACCCTGAATTATACACAGTCCAAAGTATTGAATAGAATTTGATCAATTCAAAGAATCTTAGGGGAAACTTGGAAATGATTTCTAGGTTGAAAAGTGGCATTACTGGCTTATTGTTCCTACAACTCAAATTTGTTTTCCTGATGAATCTATTATTGAAAGGGGAGATGGCCACTTCCTGCTTTGGGTAGTGTTCATGGGATAATTTTATCTTCATGGAGTCAGCATGTTCCAGGATTAGCAACATTTTGTCAAGTACTGGAGAACTGACTGACATTAACTAAATTTCAGAAGTGTAAATTTAAAAGCACAAAAGCCATGTCATTTATCATTAATGGGAAGTATATTTGGCAACATAAGAAATGACTATTATCTATGTGGATCACGTTCTCTCTGCTGAATAGAGGACTAAATTATATATCAGCAGGCTGTTTGATGAATAGAATATTAGAGCAGAGGATTGGTCTTATGATATTTAGTCATAGGAAAGCCTAGAGAATTGTCTTTACTCCTTTTTAAAAATGTCTCTCATGACTAGAATTTTATTTCCACTAACTGTACAGTCTTTTACATATGGGTGGTATTAATTGAACACTAGTTTCATAGCACTCAATTTTTTCAGCCTCTCCACAGAGTGAACACCTACTCACTGTTATTTGCAATCGCCATTACAACATCTTTTGTTGTAATTATTACAGGACTATGAATTTTATGTGGGCTCATTTTAGTGTCTACTCTTTCTGGTCACTGTGATCTACTAAGTACGTTCTCTCTAAATCACAATGTTGGATCATGGTTTACTACATGAAGTTTACGAATATAAATCAATTTGTACTAATTCTTATAGTTTAGGTTTATAGGCTACTAATCTAATACTTATTCCAGTTGTTATTAGAATAACTAGGTTTGATAACTCTTAATATCTGAAACTCTTAAATCTTCCAACAATTTTCATTACTTTTTCCCTCCCCAGCTAATTAAGAATAGTGTATGTGAAGAATGATGAGAATAGAGTTCTTTCTAGTTAGCTATATGGATCGTAGATTTTCATGTAGTTAATTTAATTTAATCCACTTTGTGGCTTTTAATATTTAACCATCTCCCAAATGGCTCTTCTGCTACTTAGTCATTAACAGTATTAAATTCATTTATGGTTAATATGGCTTCATGCAGTACCATTCAGTCCTGTCTCTACCTACCAGTAATAACCTCTAATAAAATAAATTTTCAATATTTGAACATATGGCTAAAATTGGTGTTTTACACCTAAAATGTAATCATAATTTACTAGCAATGTGTAGGATTGAAGATAAGTAAAAACATGTACATATGCCTAAAGGAAATGAAGATTAACACTTGGAAATAGAAAGTTAAAGGATATATTGCTCATCAATAACAGGTTCGAGTTAGAGTATGTATAAATAAACATTAATTATTTTAAAAGTTACTTCGTAAGAATGACCTCCTTCAAGGTTTTTCTTCATGGAGAGGGTAAATATTACATTTATTTATAAGTATGTCTTATATTGTTAAAGATCATGATCATTAACATACTCGATGGAACATATACATGAACAGTAACCATCACAAATGTATAATAATCCCTCATTCTCTACCTCCACAAAATAGGATATGTTGGTAATTCAAAATCTGAGGCTGTCAACTCTGAGGCTGTGAGCTTATTGAATATATACGGATGTTTACTGGTCTTGTTGGAATTCTGTTTTCTCTGCTCATGATTTCCTATTTTAAATTTGTAGATTCTAATGATTCAAAAAAGTACTTCATTTCCATGGACATTAGGAATTTATAATTTTAAACATATGAGGAAATATTTTAAAAAGCCATTCTAAAAATAATTGTTTCATATATCTTGTAGCTAAGTGAAATATTTTTTAAAAATCTTTTTGAGATAGGAGTCGAGGCAACTTTGATTATAAACTTTGAATGGTTTCCCTAGTAAAGGAATTAGTGAAAGTATTTGAAATAGAGGACTTCTTATACTGGTATTTCTGCAGGTGGCAAAATAAAAAGTTTCTATATATCAAAACATCTATAGAAAGGGCCACATGCTCATTGTTCATGTCTGAAAGCAATTAGATTATGAGAAGTTAAAATTTTAATATGGTGGTAATATTTTCTACAACACGTTTTAACTTCAGGCTACTTTTACCCGCTCCCATCCCAGATGTTATTTAGACATTACCAAATGATGGGACAGTGCATATTTCAAAGAGTGACTGATTAAGCCTTTTTAAAAATATGTAAGTAAGATTGGAACCATGTATTCAAATAACTAAAATTTATCAATAGAGAAGTGAGATTGCTTTTTTAGATGGTAAAATGTCTCTCATATTCACACAATTTTGTTCTGATTCACTGGTGAGAAACTATCCATTACTGTTCTGACACCTAAAGATATTGTTTTGAAGGTATATTTTTATGTTTAAGTTTTAATTTTTATATATTCTTTACTGTCATTCAGTTAAAGTTGCCTGCTGTCTTTAGGGAAATATGTTCCTTTTTAACATGACAGAAATCATTACAAATTTGTTTGTGACTTGGTATCTTATTAACCATTCTCATCACAATTTGAACTACAAAATCCAAAAGAGTTTTCTTTTTTTTGATCCTTTTTTCTTTTCTTTGTCTCATTTTCATCAGGTTCATCTCTTTGACATCTCAAATGCTAATTCTTTATTTGGTAAAATATAACATTATTACCATTTCACTTTTTAAAATGGAAAACATCATATCTACTATATTCTTATACAGCCTCATAACCACAAGTGTTTAAAGAAAAGTGAATGCAAACAAATCATTGGGACAAAACCAAAATGATGGCATTGAGAGGTGTAAGATAAAAGAGATGTGATTTCATAATTAAAGTTTCTCAAGATTTCAACTATTTGGGGGACATTTTTGGTCAATATTTCTTCTAATTTTCCACCCCATTCTCTTCTCTCCTTCTTGGGCTGCAGTTGCATGTATAAAGACATCTTGACTTTGTTCTACAGGTTAATTAGCCTCTGTTTATTAAAAAAAAAAATCCCCCCCCCCACTCTTACTCAGTTTTGATTATTTTTATTCACCTACCTTCAAGTTGACTGGTATTTTCTTCTATAGTGTACAATTTCCTGTGAAAGCCATATTATGAATTGTCCTAGCAAAGTTGTTGTATTTTTCATTTTATGATTTACATTTTTTTTAATTTTCTATATCCTTCCTGAAATTCCCCTTCTTTTATTATATCCCTGTGTGTATAATACTATATAATATACATATATGATATGCATTTGTGTAAATATATTAATGAATTTATAGAATTGCATGTAGACACATATGTAAATACAGGAAATAATTCATAGAATTACATATATATGTATATGCACATTTGTGTGTGTAATGTACATATATGTATGTGTAATATCTATAGCGTATTTATGTATGTGTAATGTGTGTGTGTAATCCTGTGGATTTTCTCACATATCTATAATTTTTATTTTAAAGTCTGCTAGCTCTAATATCTTAGTCTTCTGTGGGTCTATTTATATTTCTGTTTTTTTCTTTGATTATGGATCACATTCTATGTATATTTTATATATACTAATTTTTGTTGTGTACTGGACATTGTGTTTCATACATTTTAGAGACTCTGGATTTAGAGGAATGTTGGGTTTTATTTTGGCACACCATGAAATTATTGAAGGATCACCCAAGACCTATAGAAGATATGTTAGGGCAGTTCTGTTTTGGTCTTTCATAGTTATACGGTATAGCCCTTAGGCATGTTTGTGGTTCTCATTCCTAAGTGTGAACTTTCTTTTTTTTTTTTTTAATGTTTTATTTATTTTTGAGACAGAGAGAGACAGAGCATGAGTGGGAATGGGGCAGAGAGAGACGGAGACACAGAATCTGAAGCAGGCTCCAGGCTCTGAGCTGTCAGCACAGAGCCTGACGCAGGGCTCGAACTCATGAACAACTGTGAGATCATGACCTGAGCCAAAGTTGGACGCTCAACCAACTGAGCCACCCGGGCGCCCCCTAAGTGTGAACTTTCTAGGCAAAGCCCAAGATACTGACCAAAATCCCACAATATAATGGGACTTAACCTCTAGGCTCTGTGTCCTATGCATCAGGAAGTTTCTAAAATCTCCTTGCATTGCTTTTAGCTTTCATCTGTGGCTTCTTCTTTTTCCCTCTGCAGTTTACAATTTAGGCAAAGATTTAGGGGGCTGTTGTATATAAAGCTTCAATACTGAAGCTTTTTTCTTGAACTATAGCTCCTGTGCAGTGAACCAAATTGGGAAGGCCTGTAGGAGAAAAGCTGTTTCAATATGTGCTTTAACTATTTCAAGGGTCATATCACTGATTTCTGCCTGCATTTGTTTGTCCTCTGGTATCTTTAAACAGTTTTTTATTAAAATATTTATCTAGAGTTTGTAATTATTACTGGCAGAATTAGTCCAATATAACTTACTCTATCATTCCCAGAAGCAGAACTCTACATTTTCAGTATACTTTACTGAGTTATAGTATCTATACAGAAACGTGTATAAATCATAAATATATCCCCAAGTGAATTTACACAAAGTAGCAACACCGTATAAGTAGCACCCACATCAAGAAACAGAAATCACCAGCCTCTCTCTTGCTCTCTTCTGGTAATTATTCTCCCTGTCAAGGTAACAACTGTGCTGACTTCAAATACCATAAAATAGCTTTGCTTCTTTTTTAACTTCATGTAAATGGAATACTCACATACACCTATGAATTTTATAGAAATGGAATTACACAGTATATTACACTTTCACATCTGGCTTTTTTTTTTTCTTCCCAATATGTTTGTGAGATTTACCAATATTGTTGCAAATAATTACAGTTAACTTATTTTCATTGCTATATGCAATTCCTTTTTATAAGTATACAAGAATTTATGCATTCTACAGTTGATTAATACTTTGCTTTCAGATTTGGGCTGTTCTTAATAGTGCTGCTATGAACTTTCTCATACATGCCTTTGGGTAATCATACGTGTTCATTTTTGCTTTGAATATACCTAGTAGTAGAATAGATGGGTAATAGGCTGTGCATATATTCAACTGTGGTAGATATTATTAAACAGTTTCTCAAAACCCATTTTATTTCCTACAGTAAAGAACTGTACCAATTCATACTTCCTAGAGTAGCGAATGAGGGTTTGAGTTTCTCAACATCATTACTTATTTTTGGTATTTTTATTTTCACTTACCCATTCAGGTAGATGTGCAGTGTTACCTCATTGTGGCTTTGATTTGCATTTCTCTAATAACCTTTTCATTGGTTAATTGACCATTTAGATACTCTCTTTTATGACGAGCCTAGTCAAATTTTTAGCCCATTTTTCATTTGGGTTCTAGCTTATTGATTTATGAGTGTTTTTTGATATTATAGATTTAAATTATTTATAGTATAAATATATGTATTTTATTCTGTGACTTGCCTTTCCACTCTTTAATGGAATCTTATGACCAACAGAAATTTTTAATGTGAATGTATTTTAGTTTTCAATTTTTTTCTTTAATGTTAGTGTTTTTTTGGTGTGATCTGTATAAAAATATCTTTATCTTCTTTAAGGTCATAATGATATGTCTATGTTTTCTTCTAGAATAGTGCTTTACCCTGCTCATTAAATCTATATCTCGTTTGGAATTGAGTTTTGTATATTGTGTGAGGTAGGGATCAAAATTCATTCTTAACCCTTTGGATGTCCACTTGATCCAGGACATTTGTTAAAAAGGCCTTCCCAGGGGCGCCTGGGTGGCTCAGTTGGTTGAGCGTCCGACTTCGGCTCAGGTCATGATCTCGCGGTCTGTGAGTTCGAGCCCCACGTTGGGCTCTGTGCTGACCGCTCAGAGCCTGGAGCCAGTTTGGGATTCTGTGTCTCCCTCTCTCTCTGACCCTCCCCCGTTCATGCTCTATCTCTCTCTGTCTCAAAAATAAATAAACGTTAAAAAAAATTAAAAAAAAAAGGCCTTCCCAATATGTGGTTAAGTTTCCGAAGTCTGTTCCTTTCAATTAGGCAACTTTTCTGTTTTTGTGCCAATATTAAAGTATCTTAATTACCGTAGGGCTATAATAAATTGTGATATCTGGTAGTGTAACTAACCCAGCTTTGTTCTTCTTTGAGATCATTATTAATATTGTTAATTTTTTTCACTAGCAAACAAATTGAATATCACATTATTTTTTTTCACAAATACCCTTTTGGAATTTTGATTCAAATTACAGTGAACATTTTAGGGAGAACTGAAGTCTTTCCAGAGTGAGGAGAATTCCACTCCATGAATTGATATATCTCCAAGTAATATTTTAATAAGTTTCAGTGTAGAGGTTTTACATCTTTATTAGATCTGTAACTAGGGATTTAATTTTAACTGATGTTGGTATACAGAAATAAAAGTTATTATTTATTATTATTCAGCAAATCCTAATAACATTTACATACATTATTTTGAAATTTGATGTACAATATTATTATGTTGTCTGTGAATAATGACAATTTCTCCTGTTACTTTCAAATTCCTGTTATATCTTGCTTTCCTTTTTCTTACTTAACACTTCGGCAGGGTCCCATGATAAAATGCCGAGTGGAAGTGATAATGTTGAGTAGAAGTTGCCATCCATATTTTATTCCCCATTCCTTGGGAAAAGCTTTAAATATTTCTCAATTATAGTTGATATTTGCCTTAAGATTTTTTACACTGAGATTCAGGAAGTTCTATTTTATTCCTACTTTTATGAAAGTTTTAATCATGAATAGATATTGAATTGTATCAGTTTTTCCCCTGCATATATGGATATAACCAGGTGGTGTTTCTCTTTTATTCTATTAATGTGGTATATTGCATTGATTTTTCAAATGTAAATCTAGTACTCCTGTGATAAACTCAGCTAGCTCATGATGCACTATCATTTCTTCTATCCCTTGTTTCAGTTTGCTGATACTATACATAAAATTTTTTCATCCATATTCAGGAGGAAGAAAGATTGTCCTTTATTAGCTGTTGTTATCAATGCTATACTGCCTTCAGAGAAGTGTTAGAAAATATTTCTTCTTTTTCTGTTAGATACCATATTTCCCTTTCTGGTAATAATCTTTGTCAACTTTTGATTTGAGGGTAATGCTGGCCTCATAAAAAGTGTTTGGAAGCATACCCTATTTTCTATTGTTTGAAAGAATCTGTGCATTATTAGTATTATTTCTTCTTTAAATGCTTAGAAAGAAGTCGTCACCATTTAAGGCATCAAGGTTGGCAATTTGTTAATGTATAGGTTTTAAATGATAATTTCCTTTTTTTTCTGAATTTAGAACTATTCAAAAATTTGTGTCTTGTGTCAGCTTTGTTAAGTTGTTTTTTTTCTTGGAACTTGTACATTTCTCCTAATGTAAAAAATTATTTGCATAAAATTATTCATAATAACATCTTATTATCTAGTTAATGTCCGTTGGATGTTTAGTGATGTCCTCTTTTCCCCACTATTGGTTAATTTGTTCCTTCTTTTTCTTTTCTTGTTTTTCTTGGCCAGACTTAATTTTATTAGTCTTTTCAAACAAAAAACTGTTTTGTTTCATTTCTAGGTTGTATTTGTTATCTTTTTCATTAAGTTTTGTTATTATTTCTCTCCTTTACTTTGTTTAGATGTAGTTTGTTTGTCCTCATTTCACCAGAAAAAAAACTTAGATACTTTGTATTGTGTTGCTTTCATTTATCTATCAGTTATTTAGGAGTTTATTGTTAAATTTCCAAACTCTAGAGGGTTTTTTTTAGTTTTTTTTTTCTCTTTTTCTTGATGTCTGGCATAACTCCCTTCTTGTGAGAGTGTATACTTTGAATCATTTGGAATCTTTAAAATTATTCATTTTATTTGTGGTGCTTAAATGTTCTTGAAAAAATGTTTATTTTGTCGCAGTTCCGTACATGTTTTACAAGTTAATAAGGTTTTCCAATTTTATTGTTCAAATCTTCTGGGTTTGCTTTTTTTTTTTTTGTCTGAATATTCCATCAGTTACTGAGAGACATGTTAACATTTCCACATATGATTGTGGACTTTTTCCTTTATTTTTGTCGTTATTCGCGTTATAGCTTTTGAAATTATGTTATTAGGTGCATATAAACTAAAATTATTATGCTTTTTGCAATAGAGTGTTGATTTTGTCATTACATAATGTGTCTCTATATCTAGGAATGCTTTTTCCTTAAGACTCTCTTCGCTTGATGTTAATACTGCTGCAGCTGCTTTTCTTTGTTTTGTGTGTGTGGTATATCTTTCTCAGAGCTTTTACTTTCGTCTCTTTACATTCTTATATTTAAGGTTTATCTTTTGAAAATAATGTACAGTTGGTCTTAAATCCATTATGAAAAGATTTATTTTTTATTGGAGTAATTCATACATCTACATTTAATGTAGAGTCTTATAAATTTTGTTTAATATTTTATACAGTATTATTTGTTTCTTTAATTGCATATTTTAATTTATTTTTTAATTTACATCCAAGTTAGTTAACACATAGTATAACAATGATTTCAGGAGTAGATTTCTTAATGTCTCTCACCCATTTAGCTTATCCCCCCTCCCATAACCCCTCTAGTAACCCTCTGTCTGTTCTCCATATTTAAGATTCTCTTATGTTTTTGTCCACCTCCCTGTTTTTATATTATTTTTGCTTCCCCTCCCTTATGTTCATCTGTTTTGTATCTTAAAGTCCTCATATGAATGAAGTCATATGATATTTGTCTTTCTCTGACTGACTAATTTTGCTTAACATAATACCCTCCAGTTCCATCCATGTAGTTGCCAAATGGCAAGATTTCATTCTTTTTGATTGCCAAGTAATACCCCATTTGTGTCTTTCCATACTTTGGTTATTGTTGATAGTGCTTCTATAAACATTGGGGTGGGTGCATGTGCCCCTTTGAAACAGCATACCCATATCCCTTGGATAAATACCTAGTAGTGCAATCACTGGGTCATAGGGTAGTTCTATTTTTAATTTTTTGAGAAACCTCCATACTGTTTTCCAGAATGGCTGCACCAGCTTGCATTGCCACCAACAATGCAAAAGACATCCTCTTTCTCCGCATCCTCGCCAACATCTGTTGTTGTCTGAATTGTTAATGTTAGCCATTCTGACAGGCGTAAGGTGGTATCACATTGCGGTTTTGATTTGTATTTCTCTGATGATGAGTGATGTTGAGCATTTTTTCATGTGTCGGTTGGCCACCTGGATGTCTTCTTTGAAGAAGTGTCTATTCATGTCTTCTTCGCTGGATTATTTGTTTTTTGAGTGTTGAGTTTAATCAGTTTCTTATAGATTTTGGATACTAACCCTTTATCTGATATGTCGTTTGCAAATATCTTCTCCCATTCCGTCTGTTGCCTTTTGGTTTTGCTGATTGTTTCCTTCACTGTGCAGAAGCTTTTTATTTTGATGAGGTCCCAGTAGTTCATTTTTGCTTTTGTTTCCCTTGCCTCTGGAGACATGTTGAGTAAGAAGTTGCTGCGGCCAAGATCAAAGAGGTTTTTGCCTGCTTTCTCCTCAAGGATTTTGATGGTTTCCTGTCTTACATTTAGGTCTTTCATCCATTTTGAGTTTATTTTTGTATATGGTGTAAAAAAGTGGTCCAGGTTCATTTTTCTGCGTGTCCCTGTCCAGATTTCCCAGCACCAATTGCTGAAGAGACTATCTTTCTTTCATTGGTGTTCTTTCCTGCATTGTCAAAAATTAGTTGGTCATATGTTTGGGCGTCCATTTCTGGGTTTTCTGTTCTGTTGTTGTGCCAGTACCATACTGTCTTAATTATTACAGCTTTGTAATATAGCTTTAAGTCTGGGATTGTGATGCTTCCTGCTTTGTTTTTTGTTGTTGTTTTTTTGTTTGTTTGTTTGTTTGTTTTCAAGATTGCTTTGGCTATTCGAGGTCTTTTCTGGTTCCATACAAATTTTAGGATTGTTTGTTCTAGCTCTGTGAAGAATGTTGGTGTTATTTTTATAGGGATTGCTTATTTGTTTTTTATTTGTCCTTTTTTCCTTCCTTTTTTGCTTTCTTTTCGAATTCACATTATTTTATTTACATCAACAGATATTTACTTAGCTGTTATGGTGCTTGATATTGTGTTTGATCCAAAGATACATTATATTTAGGTAGCAGGTAAAACTCTTATTCACAAACTTGCACGTAAAATACACACTTATTTTTCAAATATTGTATTTAATCTTTACTTTAATCTTATTTAGGTATCTTTGTTTCCAGTCAAATATCAATCTTTACTCCTTCTCCTTACCTATTCCTAGTTCATGCTGGCAGTTACAGGAAGCCCCCCAAAAGGAAAATATTCAGAAAAGACCCATTGATTTTTAATCCTTATAGAGCTTCACTAATTTGTCCCAATGCATAATGGTTATTTGAAGTTAGGTTTATGTATAGCATTTTTTACCAATGCTGGTTTCTTTGGTGCTTAGCATCCAGCTACATCATGGGGCTATCATCCTAGAATCCTAAAATATCACTGGACTTCAGAGAGGTCCTAGAGCCTCATTCCCTATTATTCACAAGTCTCTCTAGCCATTGGCCCCTTTCTAATTATGATAAATATTGACCTTTAGCAGTGCCATCCTTTTTCTGCCCCGTCTACACTCCTCTCTTATTTCTCTCCTCTTGCTTAATCTCATTAATAAGCCTAGAGTATGGAAAGTAAAATGCTATGTGTCACTTTGCTTTCCAACCTCAAACATAAATTTCCCTAATTAAAAGAAACACAAAGAGCTTGCCACCTCTTTAAAATGTATAAGGGAAAAATATAAGGATAATAAAACATAATTTATGTCTCTATACATAATCATGCCATAATCTTGGTATTTGTATAATCTTTTTATATATAGAAAGTAGAGTTGTAAAAATTAAAATTTTAAGCTTATGTAGAGGTATTAGGGAATAATACAAGCTGTGCTCAGCATTTTAGCTAGGCCTTAAGAATAAGTAAGATTTCGGGGCGCCTGGGTGGCGCAGTCGGTTAAGCGTCCGACTTCAGCCAGGTCACGATCTCGCGGTCCGTGAGTTCGAGCCCCGCGTGGGGCTCTGGGCTGATGGCTCAGAGCCTGGAGCCTGTTTCCGATTCTGTGTCTCCCTCTCTCTCTGCCCCTCCCCCGTTCATGCTCTGTCTCTCTCTGTCCCAAAAATAAATAAACGTTGAAAAAAAAAATTTAAAGAATAAGTAAGATTTCAATATATAGAGGTGAGAAAAGTAAATAGTTAATTATGCTAGGATGAAGACATAAAATCTAAATAGTATGAGACTTATATATAGAAAGTGTTGAGTGTCAGGCTAAGGATTATGAGATTTATCATTTTTAAAAAGAATTTGAGGGTAGAAGTCTAACAGAAATAGCACAATAATGTCTTAACATGATATATTCCTTCTCCTTGATGTGGTGCAACTTGGAAAAAAATGTTTTAAGGGAAGGAGTTTCCTTTCATTGTACCATATAAGCAAATGCCTACTGTGCTTATAAATAAACCTCATATATTTTGGAAATGGAGCAAGTTAAGTGTAGTAAATATCAGGGAAAGCAGTGAACTGCAATGGAAAAACATAGGAAGGAAATGTCTTTGCTTGCATTTAGAGAAGTTCTTTTTCTTAATGTTTATTTATTTATTTTTGAGAGAGAGAGCTTGCACGTGAGTGGGGGCGGGGCACATGGAGAAGGAGAAAGAAAATTCCAAGTAGATTCCATGCTATCAGCGCAGAGCCTGATGTGGGGCTCAAATTCGCAAATCGTGTGATCCCAACCTGAGCCGAAATCAAGAGTCAGATGCTTAACCAACTGAGCCACCCAGGCAACCCTGACTTATAAGTTCTTATTAGTCAATGACCATAATGGTCTCCAATTGCTAAATGTCACAATAAGTAAATAGTCCCTATCTCCCCTCATTAAAATCCCTTGAACAATTTCCAGCATCATAGTTTGCATCAAAATATGTACATTGTTAAAAAAATATTATATATATCCTATATGTAAGTACATATTCCATATATATACATATATGTATATATATACACACATATTTTTTCAATCCCTGCAGTAAAAATTTAAGCTTTAATAGCTTGAAACATTATGATATCTTTTTTTCCAATTTAAAAACTTCTTATAAATTATGAATTTTTAATCATGAACCGAAATTATAATTTTAAAAGGACAAAGGAACTATACCCTTGACAGAAAGCACTCATATTCATTCTCTTACTTGTTTTTAAAATATTAGGTACTTCTTAACAGTATCTATAGGGACAGCTATAGTTTTGAAAGTTTGGTGAATGTCTTTTATTCTAAATTATAGTGATGCTATTCTTACAGTTTTAAGAAGTAGTGTAATCCTTTAACTATTAATCTAAAATTCATTAAAATATCTTGTTCTAATTTCTGACAGTAAAAATCTACACTGCTGAATTAAATCTTACACTGCTTGGTGGTGGTACTGATTATTTCACTTTATATCCTTTTCCCTAGGGCATATTGTATTTAGACAGTGATAAAAAGGAAAATCATTTGGGACCACCCTGTGACTTTAAAATTGATGTAGATCACTACACGCTATAAGTGACTTTCAAAAAACCACTTTGAAGGTCTGCTTAACAACAGTGTGTTTTGCAGAAAAATCCTCAAATAATATCTTGCAAATTGAAAAATGTATAGTAAACTTAGATCAGTTAAACCTGTCATTAAAACATAATGTTCAGATCATTCAAGATGTAAAAAGGGCATGAAATGACACTCTTATCTTGATGTTCTTAAAAAAGAAAGCAATTATAAATATTATAATATCAATATGGGAAATACACTCAGCTTTACTGAAGATGTACTGTTTCATGTGGGAACATTGTTTCCAAGAATAAAGTTCCACGATTCAGTCACCATTAAAAAACAAACAGTAGGGGCACCTGGCTGGCTTAATCGGTGGAGTATAGAACTCTTGATCTCAAGGCTGTCAGTTTGAGCCCCACGTTGGTGTAGAGGTCACTTAAAAGAAAATCTTTAAAAAACCCCCAAACACCTGAACAATAAAGTGACATAAAGTAGGAAGACCAAAACAGACATATTTCCTTTCGTAAATATTTATCCATTTGAAATTCTAGGGTTTGGATATATGATATTTGCATTAATTTGCATATGTGGGTAAATGAATATGAATATCATCGTCTTACATATTTTAATAAAAAGCATTTAACATGATAGAGATATTTACAAAGAATCATAAAACTTCTAAAAATGTTAATTGTTTCAGCATGTAAAATACAGTTTCAATATAGATATTTACTTAGATTTATAATTATGTTCAGTGTTTTCACTTAAGGAAATATATAACAATTCATTGGTGTTACAATTTAAAATTATATATACTACAGCAATTCAAATTTTGCAGTAACATGCTAATTTTATTTATTAACTATGTAACACATTTCTATTACACTTTTTTCCCATGATTTTTTGCTGCATAGCTTGTGATCAACTCTTCATAAGACAGTTTTGTACTATCAGTTAATACATGTGTGCTCTATTGATTGTACGCAGTATTATTCTCTATTATTACTTTTATTCTTTTTTTTTTTTCTTGTTTGGAAAGGTTATTGTAACTTCATCTCTTCTTTTGTTATTTTTATTGTCTTTGCTTTTTGGATGGTGAGTTTCTTTATTATTGTTACTCTTGAGTTTTCTGTGTCTTTGTGATATAATGAGTTTTTGACATTTTAAAGCAACATGAATCTATTCATGTTCAGTTTATTTTTCTGACTTCCACTAGGAATACTTCTATTATGTTTTAACTTTAGTATGGCTAATAATTCTTTTTCTGATGGGATACTGGAACCAGAGCCTGTTAGGCATATCTCTTCCCTTCACAGTCATTGACATGGGTAGCTTGAATTGGCTCTATGGGAGTATTTACATTATAGAAATTGACAATGTTGCAAATCAAGGTTTTAGTCTCCCCCAGACTGATAGTTCTTAAACATTTACTAGCCTACCACTGCTATATATATAGTATACAGAAATTAATTTCAGATTTAAGAAAATTTAAATGTAGAAAGTTAAAATGTTAAAGGGCTAGAAAAATATACATAAGTGTTTAAACAAGCTGTACATGAAAATGATGGCAGGAAACTCAGTGTAAATAGATTTTTTAAAATATATAGTAAATTGGGGCGCCTGGGTGGCGCAGTTGGTTAAGCGTCCGACTTCAGCCAGGTCACGATCTCGCGGTCCGTGAGTTCCAGCCCCGCGTCAGGCTCTGGGCTGATGGCTCAGAGCCTGGAGCCTGTTTCTGATTCTGTGTCTCCCTCTCTCTCTGCCCCTCCCCCCGTTCATGCTCTGTCTCTCTCTGTCTCAAAAATAAATAAACGTTAAAAAAAAAATTAAAAAAAAAAAAGATGATACTTTAAAAAATATATATATATATATATATATATAGTAAATATATTAAATCTGTTTTAAATGAAAACGGTGGAAGGTAAGTTGGTAACCTGATAAGTAAAATGGTGGTAAGTGTTGGTCAAATCTGGTAATTTAAGAATTTATATTGATTTTTTAAAATTCTAGTTTAATCTAGATGATTCAGTTTATCTTTAATTTCTGAAAATACATCCTGGATAAATGTTACAATACTTATAAAATTATTCAACCCTACTATTTTTTTCTAATTTCTGTAATTATACTCTGTCTTTAGAAATTCCTATACAGTGGTTAGAATAGTTATTCTTTTTCCTTAAAATACTCTATATAAATTCCACTGCTGTGTAGATTACTAATCAGACAAATCAACTATGTAAAATATTGCCAAATGTACTACTTCTCTATTTGTTAAATAGAGTTTAGAATCATGTCATTCAAATTTTAAATCTTTTAATTGAACATTAGAAACTAAGCTTCTGTGATAACCTATGAACCTATTATTTTCTTTGCCTGTGACTTATTACCTTTAGGTTAATGACTTAGATGTGCCAGGATAAATAATTATATTTTTTCCAAGTATTAGGGCATCTTTACACTTCTCTGGTATTTTTATGGCATCATAATTCATACATTCCTTTAAATTTCTGATGTATATTCATATGATAATTTACTCATCTTTCAAGGTGAAAACAACTTATTCACATTTTCCTACCTTTTAAAACATTTGTTAGAAAAATCTAATTTGTATTCTGCTGACTTGTGACAATTTCTTTTTCTATATGTACATTTTAATTAAGTGAGAATATCAAAACAACTTGTCCCTGTAAATCTTCAAAGTGTCCCTCTTCCAGAAGAAATCAACTTTAAAATATACTTTTTCAAAATCAAGAATTCAAAACAATAATGTTTTTCTAAGATTCCTTCAATTTAAGCTCATTAGTTGCTTATTGCCGGCTAAATTTCTCTGTGTAACCATTACTTTTTACATTTCATAGTTTGTTGTATAACCATGTATTATAAAATAAAATTGATAGCCATGAGTATGCATGGCCGGTCTATTAGTAATTTTTTATTTTATGTACCTTCTCTTAGCCTGTTTATTTCATTCAATCTAAGTTTCAACTAACATAACTTGAATGTACTAATGTACTTTTGTACTAATTCAGATGTGATGTGTCTCCCTTCTTTATTTATTCTGAATTAGTATGGGTCCTTCTTATTTTATAATAAAAATGTTAAACTACGGCCTGTACTATAAAGCAGAGATTAAATTTCAATATCCCTATTACATTTAAAGATTTTTAAATGTATTTTGACATTATTTTAACATTTTTTTTCCAGATAAAGCCTTATGTTCATATAATTCAGGTAAATTTTAGCATGCACAATGTTTAATGCATGTATTCATATGCACAGTTAATTGGTTTGTTGTTTTGTGCTTTGTCTGGTTATTGTGCATATGTTAAATTTCTAAACAAAATGTCAGTAGCTTCCTTTTTCCACCTATAGTAGTTTTCCAGTATATCTGTGTTTACATCTTTATTATTTTGATATTAAAAACCACTTGTTGAAATATAGTGATTTATGATTTCAGTGTGTCTAATATTGTCTCTTTTAATATGGTACTATTTCATCAATGAAGTATGGTTCAGTATATTCTGTGTTATTGTGTGCACTGTTTCACAGAATTTGAATTTATATGGATACAATTTTTAATGTTTTTGACTTATGGAGGGATAGTGTTAAAAATTCTAGGTATATTGAATTTTAACAATTAAAACTATAATGTTTGCTGTAGCTTCCATCATTTTAGCTGTTCAGTCATATCTTCTAAGGAAAATTGAATAGATTTAAGTTTTATAACTCTAATGTATTATGATTTTTAATGTAAACATGCACAAAGTATGTCAAGATGTTTTAAACTGATGCTAAATTTTATAACTGGTCACTGGGACTTTAGTTTTAATACTTTTAACTGGAAAATATTTTAAATATATTTAGTCTAATGAACTTTTATATTTAAAAAAATTATCTTCGTGAATAGGATTAGGAAATAATTGTAAAAGTTTCAGGAATGGCACACTAAAGTTTCAGATCTACTGAGGAAGGCTATTACTTAAAACCAAGATGGAATAGAAGGGACTTCTTCCCACCTTCCTACCTCAGACAACAAAAATGGGCAAATATATAACTCAGTTGCTTTAATAATACTGGATATCAGGCAATTAAGGACAGTAATTATTAAGATAAGGGAAACAGATGAGTTGAATCCTAAAATTGCCCTAGCATTCACTTTTAGAGAGTTTCCTACACAGGGCATAAGGGGAGAAAAGGCAAACAGAGCCTGTGTACTCCCTGAGGTAAGTGATGGAGCTGAGAGTTTGGGGAGACAAGGGTGACTAGAGTTCACAGAGCAGACTACTGAAGAGGAGAGAACTATCCAGAGAGAGAACTCCAAAGATCTTCAGAGGGTTTCTCTCAGGTTGAATATTGATCAGTGCGTGAATGGAGGAATCTACCCACCCGGGAGAAAGGACCACCCAAAAAGATTACAAGTAATAATGCCTGAGAATAGTGTCTGCCTTTTTGTTTTGTAGAGAACATCAAATTTCAGAGGTCATTGGGTTGCATGCACAGAAATCTCTGGCCTCAGTAGTGAGGAATAATTAACTCTAGATGGACACTGTATCACATAAAAAAAAATCTTAAAGCAAGAAATGAAAGGGTAAAAATGTTTTAAGTAACACAACTACATATAGAAAAGACTCAATAATGGTTATAGGAATACAAAAATAATGTATATCAATGTAAAATTCACAAGGGCTGGCATCTAATAAAAAATTACCGACTATGCAAAAGACAGAGAAAAAAGACCCATAAAAAGGATGTAAATCAAAGCTAAACTAAAAAAGAACTTGTACAGATGTTATAATTAGTAGACAAGGATATTAAACAGTTATAGAAGTGTATTCCTTGTGTTCAAAATGTTAAAGACATGAAAGACAGAAATAGACCCAAAGGAAGCATTTGTAAATGAAAACTATAATGTCTAAAGTAAAAATATACTGAATGGGATAGACAACAATAAACATTGTAGAAAAAAAATTAGTGAACTTGGAGATACAGTAATAAAAACTATCCAAAATGAAGCATAAATAAAAATGTTTAAAAAAATAACAAAGTATCTGTGAGCAATGGACAATTTGAAGCTGCCCTAATACACAAGTAATTTAAGTCATGCAAGAGAGGAGAAGCAAATATTTGAAGAATAATGGCTGAAAATTGTCCAAATTTCATGAAAACTATAAACCACATATCCAGGAAGCTCAATGAACTCCAAACACAAGAAACATACATAAGAATATATGAAGATACCTCATAAGTAAATTCTTTAAAACCAATAATAAATAGTAAACCATAGAGCATCCAGAGAAAACAGACTCAATACATAACTGAGGAATAAATATGCCTGCAGATTTTTCACTAGAAACAGTGCAAGTGCTCAGAGAAAAAGGTATCAATCTAGAATTCCATGCTTATTCATATTTCTTTTAAATCATGGTGAAGTAACAATGTTTGTGAAACATACAACTACTAACAGAACTCATCATCAGTAGATATGCACTACAGCAATTGTTAAAGTCAGTCCTTTAGGCACAAGAATAACAATACCAGGTGGTAATATAGCATATAGATGTATTTAAAAGAATGAGGAACACCAAAAATGATAATTGGATGGGTAAATATATGAGATTTATTTTTATTGTGTAAATAGTTTTAAATATAATTGGCTGTAAAACAAATAACAATGTAGCATAAGGTTTGGTACATATATAGAGGTAAAATATATGACAATAGCAACAGGAAGATTAGAAAAGTAGAGGAAAGTAGAAGTGTATGGTTATAATGTCTTTATACTGTGCTATATGATAAGAAGTATGATATCACTTGAAAGTAGGTTGTAATAAGTTAAATATATACACTATAAATCCCCAAATCACAAAATGAAGGATTATAGCTAACTACTAAGCCAAAAGAAAAGATAAAATGGAACCATGAAAGTATCCACTTCATCCAAAAGAATACAGAAAGTGAGGAAATGGAACAAAGAACAGATGGGACAAATAGAAGATAAATAGCAAATTGATAGAAGCAAACTAACCAAACCAATCACATTAAATGTAAATAGTCAAAATACTGCAGCTAAAAGGCAGAGATTATCAGATTGGATTTTTTAAAAAGGCAAAGCCAGCTATATATTGCCTATAAGAAACCCACTTTAAATATGAAAACACAAAGAGTTTAATTTAAAGGGATGGAAAAGATATACCCTACTAATTTAAAGAAATATGAAATACTTAATATTAGACAAGTTAGACTTTAGAGTGAATACTACCAAGTATAAAGTAGGTCGTTTTGTAATAATAAAAGAGTAAATTGATCAAGAGAACATGTCAATCCTAAACATTTAAGGACATAATAATAGAGCTTCAAATTACAGGGAGAAAAATTTATAGAGAGATTGTTAGACTAGATTGAAACAAAACAAAACAAAACAAGAATCCAATCATGATGCTTCAAAAGCTCAACAAAATTGGCAAACAACTAGTCTGACCATGAGAATAAACACAAATCACTACCAATTTAACAAAAAGATTACATTGGAAATACTTTGGGGAATCGCTTGGGAATACAATGAACAGTTATGCCATGAAATAATGTATAAGAAGTGGACAAATTTTTAGAAAACCACAAATTACAGAAACTGATTCAGCAAAATATAAGAAATCCATATAAAACTATAACATAAAGAAGTTGAATTTGTGAAAAGAAAAACCTAGGACCAGAGGGCTTCACTGATGAGTTCTATCAAACATGTAAAAGAAACTACCAATCTTTCTTACATTCTTTGAGGGAGAAAAAAAAAAAAGAATCTCCAATTCATTCTATGAGACCAACGTTATTCTAATACTAAAGGCAGACAAAATATCACAAGAATATGAATGCCAATATCTCATCAATGTAAACACAGAAATCCTCAAATATTAATAAATCAAATTTAGCAATATATAAAAAAGATTATTCACTTTAATCAAGAGGTGTTTATCTCCAATGCAATATTTGGTTACTAACTAAATATCAAATGTAATTAAATGTATTAATAGAAAAAAGGACAAAATGACATGATCATGTGAAGAGATAAAGAAAAGTCTATGACAGTAGTCAACACTCTTTCACAACAAAAACTATCAAAAAAGTAGGAGTAGAAGGGAACTTTCTTGACCTGATAAAGGGGACTTTAAAATACCTACTGCTGACATCATTTTTTAATTGTAGAAGACTGAATGTTTTCTCCTTAACTGTAGACTAGGCAAGTATATCTGCTCTTACTATTTTTATTCAGTAGTGCACTGGGGATTCTAGTTAGGGCATTCAGTCAAGAAAAATAAATAAAAGCCATTCCGAATGGAAAGAAAGAAGCAAAACTTTATTCACAGATAACATGATTCTACATGTAGAAAACTCTAAAGAATCTACAAAAACTACTAGAACTAATAAACAATGTCAGCAAGGTCCCAAGGTACATGAACACTATACAAAATAATTTATATTTTATATACTAGTAGCTAACATTTAAAAAAAACTTTTTTTAGTGTTTATTTATTTTTGAGACAGAGAGCATGAGCAGGGAAGGGGCAGAGAGAGAGGGAGACACAGAATCTGAAGCAGGCTCCAGGCTCTGAGGTGTCAGCACAGAGCCTGACGCGGGGCTCGAACTCTCCAACTGCGAGCTCATGACCTGAGCTGAAGTCAGACGCTCAACGTACTGAGCCACCCAGGCGTCCCCGCTAATATTTTGAAAAGAAAATTAAGAAGTATTTTCTTTCCCATAATATCAAACATTTTAAAATACTTATTAGTACATTTCATAGAATAAGTACAAACTTTCATGCTAAATAAATCACAAAATATTGCTGAAGAAAATTAAAGGAAGATCTAAGTAAATGAAGAGATATTCCAAATTAATGGATTGGAAAATTCTTATTATTAAGATGGCAAGTCTCCTCTAGATTTGTCTACAGGTTCTATATAATCCCTAATAAAATCTAAGCAATATTTTTTGCTGTAACTAATAAACTGATCTTAAAAATTATATTGAAATTTACAAGATCTGGAACAGCCAAAAAGGAACAAATCTGGAAGACTTATACCTCCTGATTTCAAACTTACTACAAGACAACAGTAATCACAATATTGTGGAACTGGCATAATGGAACCTAATTCAGAATTCAAAAAAACCCTTATATTCAAAGTCAGTTGATTTACCATCAGGTGCCAGGGCAATTCAATGGGGGGAAATTGTCTTTTTAGCTATTAATGCTGGAAGAATTGAATATCTACATGCAAAAAAGATTAAATTAGCATCCATCTCACACCATCCACAAAACCTAACTTAAAATGGATCATACACCGAAGTGTAAGAGTTAAAACTATCAAACTCTTAGAAGAAAACATAGGAGAAAAATCTTCATTACCTTGGATTAGGCAGAGATTTCTTCAGTGCAATGGCAAAAGCAATATCAATAAAAGAACAAAGTGATAAATTGGACCTCATAAAAATTTTAAATGTTTGTGATTCAAAGACATCATTAAGAAGGTAAAGGAAAAGCCACAGACTTGGACAAATGTTTGTAAATTACATATTTGACAAAAGACTTGCATCCAGAATACATAAAGAACTCTTGAAAGTTAGTAGTGAGGGGACAAATAATGCAATCAAAATGCAAAATATTTGAATAGTCACTTCACTGAAGATGTATGGATGGCATATAAGTACATGAAAAGATCCCCAATGTCCTTAGTTAATAGTGAAATGCAAATTATAGCAACGATATGTCACTTTACATCTGCTAAAATGAGTGTGATAAAAAAAGACAGTAACAATTTTTGGCAAGGTTTTTGAGAAAATGGAATCCTCATAAATTTGATGATGGAAATGTGCAATAGTGTAGCCCTTTGGAGAACAGTTTGGTGGTTTGTTAAAAAAAATTGAAATAAATTTTCCACGTGGCACAGGAACTCACTCCTAGTTGTATACCCAATTGAAATAAAAATGAATGTCCACTCAAAGACTTGTACATGAATGTTTATACCAGCATTATTCATAATGGTCAATAGTGGAACTAGTCCAAATATCCATCAGCTGGTGAATGGATAAATAAAAAATATGGTGTCCATACAGCGGATTGCTATAAATAACAAAACAGTGATACATACCACCACATCATTTAACCTCAAAAAATATTAATGCTAAATTAAAGGTGCAATACAAAGGCCACGTGTTGTATGATTTCATTTGTATAACATGTACAGAAATCATGTTACAAATCAATATAATTTGATTATATTGTATTGATAATTTGATTATATTGTATTGATAATTTGATAATATTGTATATACAAATACAAATCAATGTAATTTGTATAACATGTACAGAAAAGGCAAATCTATAGAGCAGAGGTTAGATTAATAGTTGTCTGGCTGAGGGTAGGAATGGGGAATGACTGACAATGCATATGAGGAATTTTGGGGGAATGATGGAAATGTTCAAAATTTGGATTGTGGTGATTTTTACACAAGTCTTAAAATTTACTAAAAGTCACTGTATAGTATACTTAAAACCAATTAAATTTATGTTCTATGAATTATACCTCAACTTTTTAAAATACGATGAGGAAACTACAGAATAGATAAAACCTCATCATGGTCAGAGGTGTTAATCCCCTTTATTCTTAGTAATTGATAGAACAAGTAGACAGAAAAGCAATAATATTAGAGAATATCAATAGTATCAACTAACTTGGCCTAATTAATGTTTATAGAACATTCCATATAACAACAGCAGAATACACATTCTTTTCAACTGCATTCAGAGCACTTACCAAGATAGACAATATTCTGGCCAAAAAAAAGTCTTGGTGAATTTAAAAGTATTCAAATCATACAAAGTATGTTTTCTGACCACAATAGAATTAAGTGAGAAATCAATAATAGAAACATCTCTGGGAAATCTTCAAACATTTAGAAACTAAATAGCATACTTCTAAAAACCATGAGTCAAAGGAGAAGTCAAAGGGAAAATAAAAAGTATTTTAAACTTAATGTAATGAAAACACAACATATCACAATTCATGGGGTGCAACTATAGCAGAGGAGAGGAGGAAATTTTTAGCACCGAACATATATGTTACAAAAAAAGAAACATCTCAAATCAATGACTTGTTTTCACCTTAACAAAATAAAAACAAATTTTTAAAAGGACAAGTTAAACTCAAGTTAAATAGAAGAAAGGGGATGTGAAAGTCAGAACAGAAATCAGTGAAATAAAAACCAAAAAGCAATCAAGAAAATTAACGAAACCAAAGTTTGACTCTATGAAATCAATAAAATTGATCAACATTTAGGCAAAATGGCCAGCAAAAAAAGACAGAAATTGCCAAAATAAAAAAATAGCTGATATTGCTACAGATTCTACAAACATTAAAAGGATAGTAAGGAAAAATTATGAATAGATTTATGTCAATACATTTGATAACTTTTTTTTTTAACTTTTTTTTAACGTTTATTTATTTTTGAGACAGAGACAGAGCATGAATGGGGGAGGGTCAGAGAGAGGGAGACACAGAATCCAAAACAGGCTCCAGGCTCTGAGCTGTCAGCACAGAGTCTGACGCGGGGCTCAAACTCACAGACCGCGAGATCATGACCTGAGCCGAAGTCGGCCGCTTAACCGATTGAGCCACCCAGGCACCCCAATACATTTGATAACTTAAAATAGAAAATTTCTTTGAAAGACAAACTTGATGCCCACTCAAAAATTAATAAATAAATAACTTCAATAGCCCTATATCTATTAAAGAAATTGAATGTGTGGTTAAAAATTTTCCCACAAAGAAAATACAAGGACCAGATGACTTAACCAATGAGGTATACCAAACATGTAAGAACAATATAATACCAGTTCTACACAAACTCTCCCAGAAAATTGTATATTTGAGAATGCTTCCCAACTAATTTGAGAGAAACATTACTGTGATACCAATACCTGACAAAGATACTAAAAGAAAGAAATCTACAGACCTTATAGAAATTATGGCAAATTTAGCAAATTGAATTTTAAAAATAGGTTTAGCAAAATAAAAATTTAGAAAATTGAATACCACAATACATAAAAAGGATAATGTAGAATGACCAAGTGGTGTTTATCTCAGTATTCAGTGTTTGTTTTTAACATTTGAAAATTAAAGTAGTATTATTCATCATACTTAAAAAAAAAAACAGAAAAAAATCATTATCTTAAAAGATTCAGAAAAAGCATTTGATAAAATCAAACATCCATTTCTGTTGGAAACAAACAAACAAACAAACAAACAAAAAAACAGCCCTAAGCAAAGTGGAATACAAAAGAATTTTCTCAAAAAATAGATAAAGGGCGTTATCAAAACCTACAGGTGAAGTATACTTAGTGACAAAAGGCTGAAACCTTTCTTCCCGAGATCAGAGCAAGAAAAGGTTGTCTATTCTCCCTACTTCTATTCAGAATTGTACTGGTGGTTCTAACTGGTACATCAGGCAAGAAAAAGAAATAAAGGACATCCAGATTGAAAAGGAAGAAGTAAAATGGTCTTAATTTGAATACATCTTTAGCTATATAGAAAGTCAGATGGAATCTACAAAAAAAGCTATTATATTTAAGAAGTGAGTTTATTAGCTTGTTGGATACAAGGTAAAGATAGGATATCAATTGTATTTATATATACCTGAAAGGAACAATTGAAATTTGAAATTTAGAAATACAATGCCATTTAATAGTGTCAAAAATATGAAATGTTTAGGGGTCAATTTGACAAATGCAAAAGATCTCTAAACTAAGAATTATAAAACACTGTAAAAACAAATTTTAAAAGAAATAAATGAAAAAAAAAGTTTTCATGAGTCAGAAGAACTAATAGTATGTCAGTTTTCCCCAAATTCCCCAGACTCAAGTCAGTTAAAAAATATCAACAGGCATTTTTACAAAAAACAATTATACATTTCTGTGTGAATTGACAGACTCTAAAAATTTATTTGTAAATGTGAATTACCCAGAATCGCTAAAAACCACCTTGATGAAAGAAGATCAAAGTTGGAAGCCTTACAACAGTTGATTTCTGAACTTATTGTAAAGCTGTTGTAACTGAGATGTGATAAAAATAAATAAATGTATCAAAAGAACAGTATATAGAATCCAGATAAAAACCCACACATATATGGATGACTAATTTTCAACAAAGCTGGAAAGGCAATTCAGTGGTGTAAAGATAGACTTTTCAACAAATAATGTGAGAGCCTATAGATATCCATATGTAAATAAAAAAAAAAGAAAGAAAGAAAAACAAAGAAAGAAAGAAAGAAAGAAGAGAAAGAAAAGGAAAGGAACTTCTACCAAATACAAAAGTATATGGTATATAACTCAAAAAGGATCAGTGTAAACCCTAAAATTATAAAACTCCTAGGAGAAAACTTTGTCACTTTTGGTTAGGCAAAAATTTCTTAGGGCATGAAAATCATGTTTCATTAAAAAACAAATTGATTAGGGGCGCCTGGGTGGCGCAGTCGGTTGAGCGTCCGACTTCAGCCAGGTCACGATCTCGCGGTCCGTGGGTTCGAGCCCCGCGTCGGGCTCTGGGCTGATGGCTCAGAGCCTGGAGCCTGTTTCCGATTCTGTGTCTCCCTCTCTCTCTGCCCCTCCCCCGTTCATGCTCTGTCTCTCTCTGTCCCAAAAAATAAATAAACGTTGAAAAAAAAAATATTTTAAAAAATAAAAAAAAAAAAACAAATTGATTAAACTGGATTTTCTCAAAATCTTTTTTTTTGTTTTCTTTAAAGAACACTGGTCAGATAATGAAAAGCCAAGCCACAGGCTAGAAGAAATATTTTCAAATCACATATCTAATAAAAGCTTTGTATGTAAAATATATAGAGAACCATCAAAACTCATGAATAACAAAACATAACAAAAAATGGACATAAGATTTGAAAAGATTTAAGACATAAGATTTCTTATGGACATAAGATTTTAAAAAAAGATTTAAGAGTGGAAAATAGACACACATAGACAAATATATTCAATGTAAGTCTTTAAGGAAATGTAACTGAGATTCCATTAGATCCTTCTTAGAATGGTTAAAATAAAAAAGACTATCTATACCAAGCATTGGGGAGGATGAGAAGTTATGAAAATTCTCATATACTATTAGTGGACTTGTAAAATGTGACAGCCTCTTTGGAAAACACTTTGGCAGTTTTTCTTAAAATGTTTGATATACATCTACCATACAATTCAGTCATTCCACTATTAGGTCTTTACCAAAGAAAAGTGTAAACATTTGTGCATACAACTTACATATGAATGTTCATTGTAATTTGATTTGCAATAACCAAATAACCCAAATGCCCTTCAACTGGGTAATGGAAAAACAAACTGTGGTACATCCATAATAGATAATATTATTTAGCAATAAAAAAGAATGAACTATTGATTAACATGACAACATTGATGAATCTCAGAATAATTATACTAAGTGAAAGAAGAGAGAAAAAATGCTAGTATGATTCCATTTATATACAATTCTAAGAAATGCAAACTAATGAATCAAATAGAAAACTAACAAAAGAAAAATAGCTAACTGAATTCCTTTATCTACAAATATTAATATGTTGGAAGTTAAAATAAGTCTTTTAATACAAAGAAAACACTAGACTCAGACATTCTTTTCAAGTACTTCATACTTAATCTTAACATATTATCTCAATTTAATAAAATTCACGTAATATACATAAAAGGAGTATTTCCAAGCTCATTTACAAGGAAAACATAATTTTTATACCAAAAATCAACAAATCCATTCCCAAAAAAGGATATTTATAGACCCATTTCAGTCTTAAATATAAATAACAAAAATAGCTACATAAAACAGCAAACCAAATCCAAAGGTTTTATAAAATTCTATAAGTGTGATTTAAAACACTTACAAATTAAAAGAGAAAAATAGGAGTGCCTAAGTGGCTCAATCAGTTAAGCATCCAACTCTTGATTTCGACTCAGGTCATGATCTCATGGTTTGTGAGTTCAAGCCCCACATCAGGCTCTGCACTGACGGTGTGGAGCCTGCTTGGGATTCTCCGTCTCCCTCTTTTTGTGCCCCTTCCCTGCTCACGCTCACTCTCTTTCAGAAGAAAAAACAATAAAGGAGAAAAAATATGTTCATTGCTTATTAATGAATTAAAAATTTTATAGAATTCAACATAAATTCATAATGATACCTGTTAGCAAATTATGAATTAGAAACTTCCTCAATCTGATAAAAGGTCTATTACAGGAAATCTTAAATGGCCGATGATAGAATTGTTCCTTAAAACAAACATGAACAAGAGTGTGAGTATAATGGAGATCCTAATGCAATAAGAAAAGATGAATTTGAAAATAATAAGGATTCAAAGGAAGAAATGAAACTGTCATTATTTGTAGATGATATAATTGTTTTCCTCAAACTCTGGAAAGAATCTGCAGACAAATTATGGTTTACCAAGATGTCTGGATATAAGGGCAATATGTAAAGGTCAGTTGCATTTCCTTACACCAGTAATAAAGAGATATACTTTATAATAGTAACAAAATCAAATACCTAGGAATAAATCTTACAAGAGTTATATAGAAGTACTATAGGGAAAAATTTTAAAGTTTTATTAAGAGACATTAAAGAACATCTAAGTGGATATGTGACATAACCATTGATATGAAGACAACATTATTAATTGTTAATTTCCCTATTTGACATATATATTTAATTCAGTTCCAATCCTATCTGATATCTTCATGGAAACTAATGGGTAGATTCTAAGTAGAGGACGAAAGAGCCAAAAAATAGCTAGAAGGATTCTTATGGAAGCAGGGAGGAGAAGCTTCCTTTGTCAAATATCAACATTTACTGTATTTGACACAGTGTGCAACTGGCATGAGAATCAATCAGTGGAATAATATTAAGAGCCCAGAAGCAGACTCTTATATGTGAGACTCTTTTTTTCTTTTAATTTATTTATTTCGGAGGGGGTGCAGAGAGAGAGTGGGAGAGAGAATCTCAAACAGGCTTGCATTGTCAGTACAGAGGCCCATGTTGGGGCTCAAATTTACAAACTGGGAGATCCTAATCTGAGCTGAAATCAGGTCACATGCTGAACCAACTAAGCCACCCAGGTGACCCGAGACCGTCTTTTTTTTTTTTTTTTTAATATGAAAGTTATTGTCAAATTGGTTTCCATACAACACCCAGTGCTCATCCCAACAGGTGCCCTCCTCAATACCCCTCACCCACTCTCCCCTCCCTCCCACCCCCCATCAACCCTCAGATTGTTCTCAGTTTTTTTTTTTTTCAACGTTTATTTATTTTTGGGACAGAGAGAGACAGAGCATGAACGGGGGAGGGGCAGAGAGAGAGGGAGACACAGAATCGGAAACAGGCTCCAGGCTCTGAGCCATCAGCCCAGAGCCTGACGCGGGGCTCGAACTCCCGGACCGCTAGATCGTGACCTGGCTGAAGTCGGACGCTTAACCGACTGCGCCACCCAGGCGCCCCGTGTTCTCAGTTTTCAAGAGTCTCTTATGGTTTGGCTCCCTCCCTCTCTAACTTTTTTTTTTTTTTTTGTCTTCCTTCCCCTCCCCCATAGTCTTCTGTTAAGTTTCTCAGGATCCACATAAGAGTGAACTGTCTTTTATAAGGATCTGAGGTAACATGTCAGACCAAAAGAAGAAAAGTAAACAATTAAATACATTGAGCTGGAAAAAAAAATACTATCCATAAAAAACGAACATAGATGAAATCAGATCCCTATCCTGTAACATGTATATCAACTCTAGATGGATTAAGGACAGTTAAAGTTCAGTCAGGAAGCTGAAGTACTATTAGAGATATGGAATAAAATATTTATTATAAATATTTTAAACCACAAAATTGTAGAAGCTGGTAGTTCCTTGTAAGAAGGTGTATAAGAAAATGGTTGAAGAATCTGAAAAAAGTCATGTGCCAGAGGCAACAGAGGAGAGCTAGTAAACAACTTTGGAGGGTTGTTGCCCTTTCATTTACTAGTGGTCTTGAAGTCACCGTAAGTCATAGGACAAGTTGGGAGGGAAAAGTGCATGCAAAACATCCCTTCATGATTTTATGGGTGGCCTGCAGAAGTTCTGTAGATCCTTTGTCACAAAGCTTCAGATGTACTTGGTGCAGGACTGGGGGAATCTGAAGGAAGAGGTCTAGCAGGACCTGGAACCAGAGAAACATCTAAAATCCCAGACTTGGTTATATCATACCTATTTTAAAAACTAGAAAGAATTGGAAAGAGAAATTGAAAAGCCACAGTCATCATAACAGTCTCTCATAAATGTGAACTATAGAATTGATGAACTTGAATAAACAGAACATTCTCCCAACCAACAGAGAATATACATTCTCTTCATCTACAAATGAAACTTTCGTAAAATGTTGCTATAAATTTTTAAGTAGTATATTCGTATGGTATAAATTGAAAAGTAAAAAAAAAATTCTTACCCCTCTGTTTCTCAAACATCTAGTTCTCCTTACTTGAATGAACTCTGACTGGTTTCTGTATGTTTGCAGAGATAGGCTATGTTTACATAAACAGACATGTATGGGTTTTTCCTCTTTTTTTCTGATATAAATAGTGACATAGTATGATTATTGTGTGCCCTCTGCTTTTTATTTTTAATCTCTATTCTTTTAATAGTAACTATTGACATTACAATATGCACACTTAACAAATTAACATTAATTAACACCTCTACCTTTTTTTCCAAACTGCATAAGTTAAAATCTGATTTGTACTCTCACCCCCACTATTTAATATATTACCAGAATATATAGCCTTCCAATTAGTAATTTATTATAATATTGCCATTTTGTTCATCCAGAGTTTATTTAGATTGACCTGAATTTTTACCACTTTCTTTGCTTCCCACCTTTTTCTTTTCATTTTATACTTTTTTTTTTCTGGGATGAATTTCTCTGTTTTTGAAGTACACATATTTTAGAACTTCTTTCACTGAAGATCTGAAAGGCTGTGCTTTTATGAATATGTCTTCATTTCTCTGTTCCTGATGAAAAGTTTAGCTGTGTATGAAATTCTAGAATTACCTTTATCTTCTCTCAGCACCCTGACAATGTTATTTTAATAACTCTGGCTTCCAACTTTGCAGAAAAGTCTCTCCATTTATTTAAATTTTCTTAAATTGCTAGCAGTTGTTTTGAGTTAAATTGTGTCCCACTGGAAGTATATGTCTTAACTTCCAGTACCTGAAGATGTGACCTTATTTGTAAATAGGGTCTTTGTAGAAGTAGTCAAGTATTCAATTTTGAGGTCACAAGAATGGACTTAATCCAGTATGACTGACTTCCTTATAAAAAGGGGAAATTTGGACACAGATAGACATGGACAGAGGGAAGACAATATGAAGACCCGGGAAAAGACAGCCATGTGACTAGAATGCCGTATCTACAAGTGAAAGAGAGCCAAGGATTGCTAGCAAACACCAGAAGCTAGAAGAGAAAAGGGAGGATTCTCCCCTGGCCCTGCTGACACCCCGATTTTGGACTTCTAGCCTCCAGAACTGTGAGACGATAAATTTCTGTTGTCATAAGCCACCCAAAGTGTTCAGTACTTTGTTACAGCGGCCCTAAGAAGTAAATACAGTTGTGTTTTGTGGTTGGCGATATACATGTTTTGCACATTTGTGGTTAAATGTACTCGTAAATTTTTCATGTGTTTGGGTATTCTTGTAAGAGATAGTGGCTTTGAAATTTATATTCCAGTTATCCATTGCTATTCTCTAAGAAATATAGTTCATTTATGTATGTTGACTATGTATATATTCTGCAATCTTGCTAAATTGTTAGTCTTAATAAGTTTTTTATAGCTTCCTTAGGAGTTTTAAGCCACCTGATCATGTCACTACTTGCTTTCTAATCTGTATGCCTTTCAGTTCTTTTCCTTGCTGTATTATACTGTAATGCAATGCAGTGCTGAACAGAAAGGGTTGGAGTGGACATCCCTAGCTAATTCTTTGTCTTAGGAGGATTGCATTCTATATGTCATGAGTGTGATGTTACCTACAGATTTTTTTGTACATGCCCTTTATTGATTTGAGGAAATTTCCTTTGGACTGGTTAGCTGAGATGTTTTATCATGAATGGGGGGCAAACTTTATCAAATAATTCTTCTACATCTATTGAAATATTTTTAAACTTGTAGGTATAAATGAACTAACTTCAATATACATAAAGTAAACTAGAAAGAAAAATTAACAAATTCACCACCATTGAAGAAGTTTCCATTTTAATTTTTCTCAATCACTGGTAGGTCAGGCAAACAAAAATTTAGGAAAGATACAAAAGGATCAAACCACATAGTTCTCCTGTCAAATAAAGAAGTCCGCATCTAATAAATAATGAATTTGTATTCTTCTGTTATATCCATGAAACATTTGTAAGAATTATTAATATACTATTTAATAATTCATTTTCTGACAGATTTCAAAAGCTTGACAATATAGTCTATTTTCTTAAATGCCAGTGTTACTATGTCAATTTTTTTAAACAATAATAAACTATAATCATATATTTGAAAAATTTTGAAAATAGACACCTTAATGAACATTTCCTTTTAAGATTTATTATCTCTGCAATTATCATGTGTTATTCAGTCACTTGTGCCTTGGATTTAATGATGTATGGTAAATATCTAATAGACTCAAGAAGAAAATACCTAGACCTGAACTTTAAATAATACACTATATATAAATATTTTAGTAATGTAGAAAAATACTCAGAGGGGGAACGTTTATGTTAATAAAGATTAAAAGCCTGAAAATTTTGGCATATTCATCCAATTTAAGAGTTTAGCAAAAGAAGGAAATAAATTCAAAGTAGAAAGAAAAACATTGTAACTATAAAAGCAGAACTCAAGTGCAAAACAAATTTTCAGTGGAGCCCATTAGTCCCTTGAAATGGCAAAATAAACCTTTAGTGAAATTTATTGACAGAATAAAAAGAATAAAAAGAAGGTTCAGACAGCAAATGGAAACGTTTCCATCAAATGGAAACAATAAATAGTATGATAAAATTATGAACATTGTAGCAAACACTGAAACTTGGACAAAGTGGACAAATTGCTACGAAAAATATAACTCACTGAACCTTGAATTGATAGGTTATTCTATGCTAAAAATGGACATATATGTTATACATATGGAAAGAGCAAAGTTGCATCCATAACTCATACCGTGCATAAACTCAGTGCAAGATAGACAAGGATGTAAGTGCTAAAGCAAAGTTTATAAATTTCAGAAAAAAATATGAAAATATCTCTGTTCATAAGCTCAGGAATGATTTCTTAAACAAGACATTGAACACACTACTTTTCAAAGGGAAGATTGATATATTCAGTGACATTAAACTTAAGTACTTGAATTCATCAGGATGTTAAATGACAACATCCAAGTAGAGACAACATAATTGCATGTATTTAACCTCTGTAGAATCACTAGCAAAAATAGATCAACTTCTGTCAGGAAAGTAACAACATTTGGAAGGAAGCGACATTTTTAAATCACATATATCCCCTAGTCCCCAACACTACGCACAACCCCACACAAAACAACTTATGAAGACTGATAAAATGAACTTCATTTTTTTTGCTGGTGTCATTCTTATCCTACTTCAGAGGCAGATCTGATTCTTGACCAATACCAAAAGCATGTAATCTTTATACCCTAGTGTACCTGGCACATGAAACTAATCATTACCCTGTCCTTGAGCATTTACATTTTACAAGGTGAGATCTTGTTACCAGATGAGTAGCAATTCTTATTCTGTTTCTCCTCAACAGCTTCATCTGTGGTATCATTTTTTTTCTCATACATCCATTTAGAATGTATAGTATATAATAATTCTGTAAATCCTTTTGTGCCTAATCTTTTGGGATATTGTGTGGTAATTATAGTTTCCATATCAACTGGGGCTATAAGAAAGAGCCTGTGGTTTGATTGAGTTTAAAATTTTATGATATAAGCTTCGGATGGAAAATAGTGAACCCATTCAATGGGACCACATGATCAAAACAGATAGATAGATGTTTTTAATGTACCCATTAAAAGGTGGGAAACAAGAGTCCTTTCAACAGACGCTTCCCTCTCTCAGGAGGGCAGGGGTTCAAGCAAAAAAAAAAAAAAAAAAAGAAAGAAAAAGAAAAAAATGTGTAGAATATTTCTAAGAGAAAGTTGCAAATATTGGAGTGCATTCCTACAATGTTTGATTATTGCTACTTTAGACACCTTACCCAACGTGAGCTCTTAGTGTTTTATAAACCTTATGGAAATTATTTACTTTCTGATAACTGAACTTAGTCTATTTAATGACTAATGTGTAGTACAAGTAGACAGACGAAAGAAGTCTTTCTTGAAATAGCAACACTGTTTTCATTTACCATTAAGCATTTTCAGATTATAAGGAAGGAAAAAAACTATAACAACATATTCTATTGTGTGAGATGTGCCTATTTTAAGACACATGTAGGAGATGAGAGATATTTAAAAACATTATAACATGTTTATATATGTGATATATTTCATAATTACATGTGAAGGAAATCTGCTTTAGCCATCAATTTAGTGGCATTTTTGCCATAGCATGATTAACACTTTAAAATTTTGTAAGAGATTTCTTTTGTAATAGAAACTCACACACAGAGGTCTTGTATTATGATAATTATTACTGCTCTGTTTTAGGCTATTTCTTAGAAAATATAACATTTCACAATTTAAGTGTATTAATAAGCTTGTGGATGATTTATTTCTCATTTTCTTTTCAAACCAGCGGAGGAACAGCTAAACTAATACTAAAAGAAAGGTGTCTCTTAAATTATGCTTCTTCTCCATGAGTGTGAAAAAGGAAGAATGGGGTACATTTAATTTATTAGTCATGCATATTAGAAAAAAGCCCATGAATGCTTTTGAAATAACATACTGTCTTGCTTTGAAACTTGTATAGACTTAAGTGTCTTTGTCTAAAAGCATCTAAAACTGACTTGACTTAGCTATTTTTAACTTAGCTTTTTGTTCAATAGATTTTATCAATCAGCATCAAACCACTTACATATATTATTTGGTGTTTAATATTATTTCAAGTTTTAGGACATTTAGGAAATTTTTTAAGAGTAATTTAAGAACAATATCTTTACATCATGAAATATGTGTAAAAATAAGTGTGAGCGCACAATGACTTTCTCTACTTTTTATTCTCAGGTGTGTTTCATTCAAAATCCTTTCATTTGGTTTTCAGGTTGATGAGGAGTTTTATTTTTTCCCTTAATAATCAGCAATTTTAATTATTCCTGTTGTTTGCTTCATAGGGTCAAAAAGAATAAGTGATAGTGAAGTGTCTGACTATGACTGTGATGATGGAATTGGTATAGTATCAGGTAAGAATTGCAGAATTCCTATGTAGTAATAAGAAGGAAGTATTATTCACTATTTACCAAAAAATAGATTAAATAATAAATAAAATGAGAGAGAAATAACTTGCCTCTTTTTCCCCTTCCCCCAAGCAACATTATGGCACTTTAACCTCCTGAATAATTCCAGTTGCTGGAACTCTTATCAATTGTTTGATTGAATATTATTATTGAAAGATGTAAGATAAGTGAATATTTCTAAGTTTTCTATTTTTAAACTACTCAAAAATAAGGATTTCACCATAAATTTGGAGAGCTATTGTGTAACTAAAACTTCTTTATACTGCACAGCCATGTGAAAAATATGAAAATCTTTTTGATGTCACCAACATACCCAAATATGTCAAATATTTGAATGTGCTTTTTGAAATAATTTTTACTGTGTTGTGTTGATTACATATCAGGTACCGCTTGATTTTGAAATTATGTTATTGAATTTTAAAATATTGCCTGATTTATGGTTAGAGATTTATCTGGGACTTAAACAAATGTGAAAATGACTTCAAATCCTTGAAATCTGTCACCATTAGAAAGTTGAAGCATCTCCATATTCTTTTTATAAACATGAAAATCAGGATTATGGTATCGTGGTTTCTGAAATATTATCTTTTCATAGGCTCATAACTTTCGTAAATGGTGTACTAATTACATTTACATAAGTATCGTACTAACTAAGATTTACACATGTTAATTCTGTTAAAAATATTTTTTCCTTGGGGCACCTGGGTGGCTCAGTCAGTTAAGCATCTGACTTCAGCTCAGGTCACGATCTTGTGGTTTGTGGGTTTGAGTCCCGTGTCGGGCTCTGTGCTGACGGCTCGAAGCCTGGAGCCTGCTTCGGATTCTGTGTCTCCCTCTATCTCTCTCTGCCCCTCTCCCACTCAACCTCTCTCTCTCAAAAATAAATAAACATTAAAAAAATTTTTTTAATATATTTTTTCTTGTTTTTAATGTTTTTGTTTTTTCTTTTTTTTTGTGGGGAGAGAGGAAGAGTGTGAACAGGGGAGGGGCAGAGGAAAGGTGAATCTTTTCCTTTTTTTTAATGTTTATTTATTGAGAGAGAGAGAGAGAGAGAGAGAGCGAGCATGAGCAGGGGAGGGGAAAGGAGAGTGTTAGAGAGAGGGGGAAAGAGAGAGAATCCCAGGCAGGCTCCAGGCTGGTTGTTAGCCCAGAGCCAGACTTGAATTCATGAACCATGAGATTTCAACCTGAGAGAAATCAAGAGTGGGACACCTACCTGACTGAGCCATCCAGATGCCCCAGAAGGAAAGAGAATCTTAAGCAGGCTCCATGCCCGGTGCAGAGCCCAACAGGGGGCTTGATCCCACAACCATGAGATCATGACCTGAGCTGAAATCAGGAGTCAAAAATCAGACGCTTGACAGACTAAGCCACCCAGACACCCCAATGTTCTTTCTTTTAAAGCTCTATCGTTAACAATTCTTTCAACAGAGAATGAATGCTTCAGTCAATAGTTTAATAATTTGACTGTCAGATCAAGCATATCATCCTATATTTCTGTGAAATTTTTCCTAAGGCATTTTAAGTGTGAATTGTATATATACCTATACAGAGAAACTCCCTTACCCACCCCCCCATGTTAAGTAGCATTTTAAACAACTAGTATAAAAATATAAAAAATAAAATAAACAACTAGTATAAGTCAAGACACCAGTAATCTGTTAATACTTATTCCCCATATGCAGAGATTTGTTTCCAACTGCATATTACATACCTGTCAAATTCAAAGTATTAGTTGCAACCATTCAAAACCCTTTTTTAATGTGAACTATCAACCTTTTCTCAATAATGAACAGTTTCAGCTGCTTTATTTAGTTTTTCCAAGTTTCCAAGGCAGGTGTCTTGAAAATTAACTATGTCAGAGGTAATATTTCCCATTTGCTTACTTACTTTGTTTATTCTAAGTCAGAGGTAATTTTTACATTTGCATTGCTAATATTCTTCAAAGTAAATAGAATCTTTGATTGATATTGAAATTTAGGTTTCTCAGGGAAGCAATTACTGGCATGGATTTTGTACTCCAATGGTATACCGAGTAGAAGAATGAGAATGGTTATAAACCAGTTATTCTTTGAACAAGTCGACTCACCCCACAATGCAGATAAATGGAATGTGTGTGTGTGTGTGCACGCACGGTATGAGTTTATCGCCACTTAGACCATTAGTATTATTTTCTACTCTGACCTGAAACAATATGCAAATAAATGCACATAATTTATTTTCCAATGGGAAGGTAGAGTGATGTTTTGATAATTGGCTCTTAAACATCACATATAATATTCTGATTTCCTAAGCTAATTACCTAACCCCAATACTCATTTTTTATCACTTCTGAGTAGCTCTGTACATTATGAGTCATGAACATTTTCTTAAACCTCTATATTTCTGTTTAGTTTTCCTGTGGCTGCATTATTTAAGTGTTCTTCTTATACCAACTCTTCCTCTTTTTCTCAATAGTCTCTCTTAAACTACATGATCATCTCTTTTGTCTCTAAATATTCCCCTACCTTGGATTTCAGTGATGCTCTTTTTATAAATGACTCTCAAATCATTATCAACAGTCCTATTGTCTTTCCCAAGATTCTTTTCCATGTGTGTAACTGTTTGCCTATATGCCTGAAAATATTGTTATCTCCCCCTCTCCAAACTGGTAAACCTTCTAAACTTCTCTAACTCTTTGTAGGATACTCTTAACTTCCTAAGGAGCTAATCAAATGTTAAGATTCATTTATTTCTTCCCTTTTTTTGATCTTGTATCTGATCACAAATTGTTGTTGATTCATATTAGAATGTCCCCAGTCTCCATCGTTGGACTTTTTTCACTGTCTACATTCACTACTCTAGTGTTGACATCTATTTAAAGTTCTGTGCCTTTGGGGCGCCTAAGTGGCTCAGTCGGTTAAGCATCTGACTCTTGATTTTGCCTCAGGTCCTGATCTCGTGGTTCAGGAGTTCCAGCCCCACATCAGGATCCATGCTGACCGTCTGGAGCCTACGTGGGATTCTCTCTTTCTCCCTCTCTCTCTTCCCCTTCTCTGCTCATGCTCATGCTCTCTCTCTCTCTCTTTCTCTCTCAAAAATAAATTAATAAACTTAACAAAAAACAATTAAAAATAATAAAGTCCCGTGCCTCTAAATAGCATCTTTATGCTAAAATTCCAACATGTCCAGTCAAAACTACTTATTTGTAGTCTAAATTTTTATTTTCCACTGCCCACTGGACATTTCTGCTTGGAAATGTAGTAGATATCTTCAACTTAACATGTCTAAGACTGAACTCCTAATCTTTCCCATCAAACCAATGGCAACTCCATTCTTTTTTTACTTGAATTAAAATTTTAGATTTGTTCTTGTTCTTCTCTTCCTCTTATCTCCGACATCAAATCTTATACAGAATGATCCCGATGCCTCTACTTTCAAAATATGTCCAGAATCTGACGACTTGCCATGTCTCCACTGCTGTCATCCTGGTTCGTCTTTTGCCTGACTTACTGCGTTGTCTCATTTCAGTCTGTTCCCAGCGTGGCAACTGTAGTGATCCTGTTTAAAGATAGGTCATATTCAGTTTCTGCTCAAAACCTCTAATGGGTTAAAATCACTCAAATCAAGGGGCGCCTGGGTGGCTCAGCTGGTTAAGCAGTCAATTTCGACTCAGGTCATGATCTCATGGTTCATGAGTTTGAGCCCCACATGGGGCTCTGTGCTGTCAGCATGGAGCCTGCTTTGGATCCTCTGTCCCCCTTTCTCTCTGCCCCTCCCCTGCTCACATTTTTTTCTCTCTCTCTCCCTCCCTCTCTCTCTCAAAAATAAACCAACATTAAAAACAATTAAAATCACTTAGATCAACTACCAAAAATCTTTACAAAGTGACACAAGGCCCCCGTGATTTTCCTCCTTCCTCCAGGTGTCTCTGATCTCCTCCATTGCCTGCTTCACTCCAAGCACCCTCTTCTCCCTGCTGTTGTGAACATGTCAGACTGACTCCTATCTTGGGGTCTTTGCACTTGTCTTGGAACAACTCCTCTCTCTCTGTCCACTTGGCAAAGCATCTAACTTCCTTCAACTCTTTCTGAAATGTCAACTTCTCAGTGAGTCCCGTCTACACCTGACAACGCTACATAAAATTGCAAAACGTTTCCCTGTTCTGGCATTTTGATCTCCCTTTACTCTGTTCTGTTTTCCTCTTAGCACTTTACCACCTTCAAACATATCACATAATTATTTATTGGGATTTTTATTGTTTCCATCACTCCAATTGAAGCGTCAGCTCTACAAGGTCAAGGCTTTTAGTTTTGCTCACTACAGCACACAGAACAGAATCTGGCCTGCATGTACAATCATAAATACTTGTTGAATGAATGAATGAATGAATGTCCTGATTTTTTCGGTGTGGTCTGTTGCCATCTCTAGTTGTCTTACTCCAGAGTTGTACTGCTAGCTGTACGTAGCTAATTTAATTGAAATTGATTTAACATAAATACATTAAAAATTCAATTCTTCATTAACCCAAACCAGATTTCAAGTGTTCAATAGTCATGAGTGCCTAGTGGCTACTGTATGGGACAGTGCTGATTGAGAACATCTTTACCATTCCAGAGAGTTCTGTTGGACAGTCTATTCTATGTTTTCTAAGATCAATTAATCTTGCTGCAATCTCTCTAACCTTTGGTTTGAATTGTATACTGCTGTCAGCTTCATATTCCTAAATGATTACTTAGATCATGAAAGATGAATGTGGTATTAGAGCCCAGAGAGAGCCTCGAAGTCCGATAGATTTTGCTTTAAATCCGAGCCCTAGTATTTGGCACCTAATTTCAATTCCCTAGTAAATGTCTTAATGTAAACTTTAGTTGCCTCAGGTATAAAATGAGGATAATATTATCTTCTTTGCCGAGTTGGTTCTATCACATCACTTACACATTCCCGGGAAAGCCTTGTGCTCTGCAAAATCATGGACCAAAAGATCAGACCATTCAAAACCCACGTAGCTTTGTAACCAAAACACTAAAAATAAAAATACAAGCACAATTTTTAAAAGTCACGTTAAGTTTTAAGCAGTACAAATATTAGATGTAGGATTTGAAAATAAAATGAAGGTATCTGGGTGGAAGGAGTATGTCTAGAAGGAAAAGAGGGTAAGTCTGCAAAGTTATGATGTCAAGGGAAGTACTCACAAACACCAGGAAGAACCCATGCAATAAATACTTCTAAGACGGAGTTTGTGACCGAAGCCGGCCAAAAGGGAGAACATGGGATGAATGAGCATCATATGTGGTTCTGTATTTCTCGGGCTTTCTGCATCCAGCTTTGTTAATGTACTTTGCTTGCAGCTGCTATTATTTGCTGGATGTAGTGGACACTGTTGGTGCGTCACCCATAACCCCTTTGCTTCAGCTGGTTTACCCGTCCTCCGCTACTGTGAATGTTGGCTGCTAAGAACTCACAGCTGCCCCCCTTTCCAGGGAATTGGCCTTAGACAAACAAAACAATCTCACCTAAGTCCCACTGGCAGTCTTCAGTCAGTGACTGGCTAACCTAGGAGCACAAAAGTCTAGGATCCTCGCCTCAAAGTCAGAGCAACACCGGTACAACTCATGTTCCAGAGGCTTCAGGGGGATCTGACTGAGGTCAATGCTTGTGCTTCGTTTCTTCCCATGCCCTCTTCTGCTCTTCTAATTCCTTTTTCCTGAGGCCACTCCTTCAATCATTCATGTCCACCCGCTTCTTTCTCTTGCTCTATTTCTCAGGAACCAACTTCAGATAATACTGCAGCATGTTAACATGTTGGGAAAAATCACATACGAACCAATACTTTCTCTGAGTTATTTCTGAAACAAGTGTTGTAGCAGAACACTTAGTAAAGTACCCAGCAGAGTTCCTGGCACATAGTGAAAAGTCAAAAGCAGCCATGATGAACACGATAAAGATAATGGTGGTGGAGATAATCTCACTTCCTGCTCAGAAACGTTCAGGTTTTTTTCCACGACAAGCCTCCTGATGTTTTAGATATATACAACTTGAGTCAGACTTACCAAACTATTTCCCTACTTTTGCACCACATAGTACTGCTGTTTTTCTATCAACTTTGAATTCCTTCTACTTTTTTCCCATCTGTCAAATATCAATTGCTTTCCAAGATTCATTTGAGTTATATCACTTCTATTACACTTTTTTTCTAAGCGTGTCAAATCGTTGGGCTGTTTCCCTCCTCCGAATTGTCGTATTTTTATTTTCAGTCATCTATTGTATCTCAGCCCTGTCAAGCACTATAAGAAAAGCCATTTACACAGGTACTTCAGATAGTATTCAGAATGCTTTCTAATATTGTTTATCTCTTAAAGAAATAATCATAGACTTTTATGAACTTTTGTGAAGTTAATCGTTTTGAATATTTATAGTTGTTGAGACGTAACTGAAGCTCTTCTATTTCATTGAAGAGATGACAATGTTTTTAGAATAAACTTGCATCCTTTATTAAAGATAATTAACTGCCTACGGGCACCTGGGTGGCTCAGTCAGTTAAGCGTCCGACTCTTGATTTCGGCTCAGGTCATGATTTCATGGTTTGCGGAATCAAGCCCCATGTCGGGCTCCGCACTGACAGTGCAGAGCCTGCTTGGGATTCTCTCTCTCCCTGTCTCTTTGCACCAACCCCCTTCACTCTCTCTTTCTCTCTCAAAAATAAATAGACTTTAACAAGAAGATAATTCGCTATATATAAAAGTTTTAATCTACCTAGCACAATTAAAATATTTTTATATTATAGTACTATGTTTTGTTCATTATGCTTTACATTTCATAGAGTCAAAGACTTTCAACTTCACCAACATTTAATTTTTTCACTAAAGTACAAAATACAGGGGCGCCTGGGTGGCGCAGTCGGTTGAGCGTCCGACTTCAGCCAGGTCACGATCTCGCGGTCCGTGAGTTCGAGCCCCGCGTCGGGCTCTCTGGGCTGATGGCTCAGAGCCTGGAGCCTGTTTCCGATTCTGTGTCTCCCTCTCTCTCTGCCCCTCCCCCGTTCATGCTCTGTCACTCTCTGTCCCAAAAATAAATAAACGTTGAAAAAAAAAAAAAAAAAAAAAAAAAAAAATTTAAAGTACAAAATACAAAAGGACTTAGTGGGTAGATAACTGTACTTTTAATCTTTGTACCTTTAGATTATCGACACAATGGTCGAGATCTTCAAAGCTCAACATTATCAGTGCCAGAACAAGTAATGTCATCAAACCATTGCTCACCAACAGGATCTCCTCACCGAGTAGATGTTATAGGAAGGACTAGATCATGGTCACCTAGTGTCCCTCCTCCACAAAGGTAAGATACCATATACATTTTATTTGTAGGATGATATGAAAAACCTGTTTATCACAAAGAATCATTACTAATCTCTAAAGGCAATAAATTCTGACAGAAAAAAAGTTACTGGAGGAAAAGCAAATATTCTCTTCAATAAACTAAATAGTGAGAGTCAAATAAAATATGGGCCACTTTGTAACTCTGGTTAAAGTATGTATTCTTTTAGGTGAGAGTTGAAGATTTTATTTTTTTTTTAATTTTTTTTAACTTTTTTTTATTTATTTTTGAGACAGAGAGAGACAGAGCATGAACGGAGGAGGGGCAGAGAGAGAGGGAGACACAGAATCAGAAGCAGGCTCCAGGCTCTGAGCCATCAGCCCAGAGCCCGACGTGGGGCTCGAACTCACGGACTGTGAGATCATGACCTGAGCTGAAGTCGGACGCTTAACCGACTGAGCCACCCAGGCACCCCAGAGAGTTGAAGATTTTAAAGAAGATCCCGCTTTCAGTTACTTATCCGTACTGAGCAGATCTAGTTAGAACCAATTAACTATACTCATGAGTGATATTAGTATTGATAATTTAAGAAATAGGAAAAAATAAACATCTGATGGGGTTTCTAGGTTAGGAGCAATCATGCAAAGAATTAAAAACGATGCACAGGTAGAGGGAAGAATGGCTCAGAAAACGTCCAGTGCCTGGTGGAAAACTCTAAGCAATCCTGTTAAAGACAGAGAGGCTTAAAGGAATAAGAGCCATGGAAATAATGTATTTATTGACAAGATATATTTACATAATTCACATTTTACATACGTTACATTTTACATTAAGAAAATTTGAACTCTTAGAATGATAGTCGTATAATGCCTATTTTAAATGAATAATTTAGTTTTAGCTTTAGAAATTTTCCTTGTAATTTTAATTTTACACATAGTATTGGACTAAGAGAACTTAAGATTGTTACATTTATAAATTTAATTTATTTAATATATATGAATAGAAGTACTTAGAAAGTGTTTACTTAATTTAGACACCATTAAAGTAATTACAAAGAAAATATATTAAATTTATAAACATTGTTTAAATTATCTGAAGATTTTGATTTTACTAAGTTTGTAAATGAGACTAAAACTATTAAAAGTCTTCTGAAAAGTAATTGCTTAAATGTGGTAGACCTATCAATAGAATATTTGTAATCTGAAATTTAAAGTTTAAGAGAGGGGCATCCGGGTGACTGGCCAGTTAAACATCGGACTTCAGCCCAGGTCATGGTCTCGCAGCTTGTGAGTTTGAGTCCCGCATCGGGCTCTGAGCTGACAGATCAGAGCCTGGAGCCTGCTTCCGATTCTGTGTCTCCCCCTCTCTCTGCCCCTCCCATACATGTGCTCTGTGTCTCAATAATAAATAAATGTTTTTTAAAAATTGGAAAAAAAAATAGTTTGAGAGAGAACTGGATTTTGAATTTTAACTTTAATAAATTAAGCCATTCCTTATTTTTTTAAGTTTATTTATTTGTATTTGTCTTGAGACAGAGAGAGATGGGTAGGAGAGAGAGAGAGAGAGAGAGGGAGAGAAGCCTAAGCAGGCTCTGCACATGCGCAGAGCTCCACACGGGGCTTGAACTCACGAACTGTGAGATCATGACCCCAGCCAAAATCACGAGTAGGACGCTTAACCAACTGAGTCACCTAGGTGCCCCACCATTCCTTATTTAAAAAGGAAAAAAGAAAAAAGAAGGATGCTTGACTTTTTACCAGGAAAAGAATATCTGAACATACCTAAAGAAAATAGGCAAAGTTTTAGAATACATTCAGCTACACCTAATAGAAAGCCCATAATAAGAGCTCATATAAGAAGTGTATTCTATCATGAAAACGAAGTGTGTAAGTAGACAATCCAGGCCAAGAATGTTAACTTTAAAAAGTCATCATTGATCAGTTATAAAGACTTCAGTTTAGATTGTAAAAAACGGATAAAAGTCATATCCCTAAGACAAGATACAGCAATATTAACTACAAGCAACATGCTGAACTCATTTTCTCCACACAGATTTATTCCTCCTTCTGTATTTTATATAAGAATTACTACTAGAAACCTGGGAGTTGTCCATTAATAATTCTGATAATTCTTATCTCTATCCCCATTGATATTAGCTTAGTTTTATGTTTATATCTGTTATAGCAACAATCTAACTTCCCTGTCAACCTCCAGTTGAAATGTATCCCATTAGCCAGAGGTTCAGTTAGTTAAAACAAAAATCTCGGACTTGACATTAGAGTGATTTTTGTCTTTTTCTACTTTCTTTATTAATAAACCTCATTTCTTAATGTAGTATATGATTATGGTTCATTAAGACATTTAATGGATTTTGCTATTTCAGTCGGAATGTGGAACAGGGACTTCGAGGAACACGGTCTACTGCTGGACATTATAATACAATTAGCCGAATGGATAGACATCGTGTGATGGATGACCATTATTCTCCAGATAGAGACAGGTAAATAGGATTAAATCCTATTAGAGCTTATTATAATCGCTGCCTTCAGGAAGAAGGTATTACCGTAAAATATTTTCATACTGAACTTGGATATTTGTCATCTCTTTTTTGAAAGCCATTTCCTTTACAATTCCTACATTCATTCTTATGACCACCAGGTAAAAAAAAAAAAAAAAAATGAAACCAACAAGAACAAACTTTTCGTTGGTTTAAAAAAAAAATCACCTTGCTCTTGCCGTTTTGGTCCTTTGTTAACTCAAACCAGTTAAGTTAGTGAGTTTTCACATGAGGTTATAAGGACAATATAATGAAAATGATATGTTTTATTATTTTAACATTATCATAACCAATCATGACCTGTAAAAATACTTTGACGAGACAAGCCTGGTTTGTTTTGGTAACCGACACAGAAACTGATTCATGAAGAGGTTTTTCCTCATGGCTTTCAGTAAACCTGTTCTGCATCTTAAAGCATTATGGTTGTTGATTGCTGGATTTGGAGGAATTCTCTGAATTTGCTCCACTAAATGTGACATACTTAGAAATGACATATGTTTCGATGCATATGATAATTACTACTAGTTTGCTTTTAAGTTAAGCCAATTGATTAACCCTCTAATTCTTGGTTTGGTTATATATAAAATGAAAAATGCTATGATACTTCCCCCACACTATCAAATGGGTTTGAGATGAGGATTAGGAAAGAAAGCTTAATTTACTCTTCAGAGAATATTATGATAAAATAACAAGGAACCTCAGAAGTCACTTTGTGTGCATCCTAAACCGATTTTTAAAAAGACATTTAAATCAACTGATGTGAGAAGTTCCCAATATTTATCATTGTCACTACTTATGAATTTAATTGTTTTTGTCTAAATCAAGGGTTATAGTCAATTCGGGCTTATAATTTTATAAGTGTGTTGAATACACTTTTCCAAAATAAAAGATAGGGAACATCTATCTATATTCTTCAATAGTGGCGAACAAGTATTGGCTTTTCTGTCTGAGATCTAAGAAGTAGGAAGTTATTAAATTAATATCTTTATGAGTTGTCAAATGAAAGTTAATGTAGTATTTTATTTCTTTGTCATTTGTTTAACTTTTTCATCGTGATCTGTGTTTTTAGGGGTAATTATAGATATGGTGCCTATAGAAATGGTTTCACATCAAGTACAATACTAAGTGAAAGATCCCTTGTTGGCATGATTAGGAGTTGGAAGGAGTCATATTAGGCTGGGTGAACGAGTACTTTTGTTGCCTTATAGAATTCTAATGAGTTTGATAATCTCTGGAAATTATTCATGTAGCAGTTCATAAACTCTTTGCTGTTTGAAAGATTGTTAAGGACACGACAAAAGAAAAAAATGTCTGAAATGACTTTAAATCCTTCAAGTTTATGTAAAGTTTTTCTTTAAGGAGAAATGGACCTGATATTTTCTCTGAAGACAATATGGTCTAAATCCTGCAGAAAAGAAAGGATTAAAATTAACCTCTTGAATTATCCTCACAAACAAAATTGTCACTATTATATCAAACACATAATAATTTATCAATATTTTAAGACAAAAGGCCATAGTATTAATGTTAAAAAAAAGTTTCTGTTCAATCCTTGGTATATAGTTAATATAGTCATAATTGATATGTCATTTTATTTTTCTTGTTTATTTTATAACTTTATGAATCTTCAGTTTGGCAAAATGTTCAAATAATTCAGAGGTTTTGAAAGCATTTGATCCCTGAAGTTTCAGCAAGTCTTTAGAGTGCTATAGATTACCAGATTATAATTACTCCTAATTGGGAGATGTTTAAAAAATTTTTTTAATTTTTTTTAACATTTATTTATTTTTGAGACAGAGAGAGAGAGAGAGAGCATGAACAGGGGAGGGTCAGAGAAAGAGGGAGACACAGAATCTGAAACAGACTCCAGGCTCTGAGCTGTCAGCACAGAGCCCGATGTGGGGCTCAAACCCACAGACCGCGAGATCATGACCTGAGCCGAAGGTGGACGCTTAACCGACTGAGCCACCCAGGCGCCCCTAAAATTTTTTTAATTAGTAAAATAGAATTTCTTTTATATAGGACTACAAAACTATTTCTAATATATTAGCTTTGAGTTATCTGTGTAATAATTACTTATTAACATGAGGAATCAAAAATCAAAAAGTATAGTATTATCCATGTTAGGTAGCCTATCACATTATTAAACAATGGGTTCTTGATTTCTGTTTTATACTTTATATTCTAAATATTCTAAAAGATTTTCAATAATAGAATGCATGTGAAGGCATCGTAATTTTTATGCACTGTTTAGAAGGTTAGAATACCCTAGAAGTCTTGCAGTGAATTTTTGTGAATAGCATTTTATAGAGTCAGTCAGTAATACTGTTAATTAAAAAACCTAAAAGAGAATTTCCTTTGAGATAGTAAGTAAAATTTAGGCATTTTGAGGAGTGCATTAACTTTTCTTGTCAGTAATAATTGGTGCACTGGACCAGAATATTCTATTTAATATACTCTTTTCTTTTATAGGATTTGGAACCAAATGGCATTGGGTTAGAATTTAGGCTTTTTATTACTTGCTAGCTGTGTTACTTTGGGAAAATTAACATGTTTGATGCTTGATTTCTTTATCTATAAAATTAGAACATAGTACTAACTTCATAGAGTTGTTGGGTAGATTAAATGACACAGCACCTCCGGTTGCAATACTGAATTGGATATTTGTACTCAAAACGTGTGCCTTACCTTTAACATTTTAGAGGATCTTGTGGCTTACAGATAAGTGACATTTTAATGTGCCTATTAAGTAGAAATATGAGAAATCAGTTAATACAGGTATTTGTAAAAAAAGCTTTAGAGCGTAGAAACATGAGTTGGACCTTGAAAAACGGAGAGGTTTATTCAGGAGAGAGCAAGAGCATAAATACAGAGGCAGAACACATATATATATCAGAAAGACCCAGTGTGAATGAAGACTTGACATATTGGAAAGTTGTGCATAAAGATAATGACTTTTACATTGGCTATATTGGATGAAAAATACTACTATTCGGCATTAATTTATAGTATCTGGCTAAACTAAGTGATATGAGGAAATATAGTATTCATATCCTTATAGGTGGTGTTAAAAAGAATCCTATATCAACATTTGATTGGATCTTTATATCTCTGCACATCTCTGTTATCATTAGTCAAAATCCTATTCTGTGTTGAAAAGGAAATAGGTTCTTTACAAGTAACTCAGAAACTTGGATGCAGGGCTGTTAGCTAAAATGATGAATTATAACATTATTCATCTTCTTCTCCATCCCCCCGCCCCCATACTTTTTGGATCATTGTTTCTCTGGTAAATCCTGGTAACTACTACTAGGAACATAATTTTCCTGGGACAACTTATGTGGCTTTCATATTAGAAATCACTTCAAGAGCTTGTTTACATGAGTTAAGTTAGTATTAGAATAATTATAGAGTACTAGATAATATTTCTGTAACATGTCAGAGATATCCTGCAGTATTCATTTTTATGTCTGTCCTGGAGACCAAAATATATTGGGTACCTTTAATTTTATGCAGTATACTTTTAGGATAATGACAAAAAATACTATTAACACTGGCCTAAGATATATTATTTCGGAAGTGTTTTTCTGTTGTGCATTTATATTCTAAAAAGAAAAATGCCATGTTATGTGGATCTCTAGGATACCTCACACACTTAGGCCATTTCTCTACTTTTTGTCAGCCATCCAGCTACCAGAAAGTGTCCAACTGACCCATAACTATTTATTGTTTTCTTAGTCTTTTTAGTTATCAACTATGAGGGAACCATATCTCTGAAAGTTTGAAAATACAGAGAAAGTAAATGAAAAAAAACCTCTCGTTGCAAAAATAATACGTTTTATTTATTACACTTCAGGAGTAAATTTTAACATACCTCGATCATACTGAATTAATTTTAGGAACTACAAAGTAGCAAAACATTAACAATATAAAAGACACAGAACAGAAAGCTTTGCATTAAGGTGAGATTGTTGGAAACTTTGCTTTCAAAAGCTACAGGTTATTTCAGAATGAGATATTTTATTTCCTCCTTTTGCAGTCCTGTTTGTTTGGTGGTTTTTAAAAGGGGACCTTCAGGCTCACCTGATAGAATGGAAGGATAATTCATTATAAATACAATTTTGTTCTGTCTTTAAAGATTTTATTTCTTAATAAGACTCGAACTATGTCTAGAAATTGGATCAGTAATCCAGTTCAATTCTTTGAATACTGAGAATTTCCATTATGATTTTTGAATCTTAATCCCTTTTTTCAGTTTTTAAAATTTAGTATTTTTTTAATTTTCTATTTTTTTCTTTTACTCTGCTCAACTTTTTTAAAAAATTCAAAAAGATTGGATGAATTACGATTTTTAACATAATTTTTTAAGTCATTACTTAATTCATTATGTATATTCAAGACAGTAGTGTTTGCTTAGGTTTAATAATTCCATTAATCTTGTAAGAAAAGTAAGCATGGTTTAATTGAGAAGAGTAAATGAAATATTTTTAAATTGTACCGAGTGGATGTGGCAAAGAGTCTTAGATAAATCTCTGGATCTTAGGTAGATTTTACTACCAAAACAGTGTGGTTCATTTTATGTACTAGTCATCCATGCATTTTTTATAGTTTTCAACAGAATCTTAAGGGGGATCATGACCAGATTAGGTTAAGAGGAATAACATGACTATAGAAAAGTATGCATTCCAAGTTCTCCAGAGAAACAGAACCAGTAGAATAGATAGATAATAAGGAATTGGCTCCCACAGTGATGGAGGAGGTTGAAAAGTCCTCCCATCTGATCTATGCACCCTGGAGACCCATGAAATGATAGTATAATTCAGTCCAGGTCTGAAGGCCTGAGAACCAGGGAAGCCAGGAAATCCTCGTGTGAGGGCCAGAGAGATAAGACATGTCCAGCTCTAAAATGAGGCAGGAAAAAGGGAGGAATTCTTCCTTCTGCCTACTTTGTTTTGCTGTGACTCTCACCAGATTGTATGATGCTCACTCAGACTGAGAAGGACAATCTACTGAGTCCACTGATTCAAATGTTAATATCATCCGGAAACATCCTCAATGACACACCCAGAAATAACACTTAATATGAGCATTCCTCAGGCTATTTAAATTCACTATCACAAAAAGGGAAATAAACTGATGTTTGACAAAGGTAGTCCTCCATTAATGTTTCCTTTTTCTTTATAGAGACAAAATTAATCACAGGCTCCTCAAGGAAAATGTAAGAAATTGGATGACAATATATATGTTCTATGAATTTGAAAATTTTAATAAGCTTTGAAGTTTACCTCTTTTCATTGGTCAAGTTATTTTCAGAGAAAATCTATTTGTTCTTAAGGCAATAAATCCCAACATCACAACTGTTGGGTATTATTTCCACCCTGTAGAGCCAGGAAATTCTTTTCTGAATACTGTTTTATTTATTTTCTTATACTACAGAAGTTTGTATTTTACATTTCTATTTACATTTCTAGAATGTCTCTATGATTATGTGAACCATTGCTGTTTTTGGAGGCTCACCATGAAAATAGCATAATTCTGTTTTTACTTTTTAATTCAATCCAAAATGTACTGATTGAGTGTGCAAAGATTTAAAATAGACATTATCCTGGCCTAGATAAACAGAAGATCCAACTAATTATACCAGCTCATATATCCCAACTAATTATATAATATACCAACTAATTATAAAACATAGAAGACTGTAAGGCCTAAGTATAATATTATTAGAACAGATTGGAGAGAGAATTACTTGCTTGAGTATTGGAAAAAAGCTTCAAAGGCAAATTGGACTTTAAAGATCAAGTAGAATTTTCAAAGGCCATGAAGTGGGGACATGGTGAGAATGATGGCATTCTTTGCAGAGTGATGAGCACTAACAAAGTCTTGGAGTCAGGAGAGTGGGGGGAGGGGGTATATTTAGAGAATCTTCCATGGTCTGGTGTGTCTAGATAAAATATTATAGTAGGGGAGATAGGAAGTGATAGGATATGAAGGTTGAAGGTAGTTTAGAACTTAATTAGTATGCCATGTAAGGGAATATATATACTTATATTTGATATGTGAAACCATTGAAGGATTTGGAGCAAAGTTTGTACGTGATCAGAAGCATAATTTGCAAATATACTTCAAATAGACAGAGTGAAGAATAGATTACATCAGGAAAGGGTTGGTTTTGAAGGAAGGGAAACGGTAGATTATTTCAGTAGACTTGGTAAGCCTGATTTATGGTAGTGGCAGAAGAAAAAGAAGAGATAAATCTGAGTTATTTAGGCATTAGAACTAGCAAGGTTTATAAATCAATTAAATGTGGAAAATAAGGAAAATGGAGGAGTTAAACTATGAGATTTAAAAAAAAAATTTTTTTAATGTTTATTTTTGAAAGAGAGAGAGAGAGACAGAGCTTGAACAGGGGAGGGGCAGAGAGAGAGAGGGAGACACAGAATTGAAGCAGGCTCCAGGCTCCAAGCTGTCAGCACAGAGCCCGACACAGGGCTTGAACTCACAGACTACAAGATCATGACCTGAGCTGAAGTCGGACGCTCAATAGACTGAGCCACCCAGGCGCCCCAAATTATGAGATTTTTAAAAGTTGGTTTATTAAGTAAATATTTAAATCCTTAGTTAAAACGGGGATTACGGGAAGAGGAATACTAAGTTTCAAGGGAGAGTTAACTATATTTGAAGCTAGAGGGTCTTTTAGAGATCGTGGAGTCCTAGATTCTAAAGAGGTACCTGAAGGATTGCTGTTGTAGATTAAGGGTGAAGCCGAGTGCATAGGGACTAATCCCCTCACACCCTTGTTAGCCAGTCATTCTGATTTTATTGGATTCCTAATTGCTGGTTTTACATAAAAATCTGTTCAAAAAAAAAAAAAAAACAGTGATCTTCTGTTCAAAAAGAAAGTTTAAAAACCACTGCTCCAGCCCCCTCATTTCACAAATGCAGCACCAGACGTCCAAATAGGCAAGTGTCTTGTTCAAACCTCAAAATTAACATGTGTTTTTCTGAAGTATCTACATGACACTCAGGCAGCCATGTGGAGAGCCCAGGAAGCAGCTGGGAATGTGCTGTGAAACCCAAAGAAAAATGAAAGCTAAAAAAAGTGAGAGTTTACAACTATAAAAGCAAATAATATTATCCAGAAAGAATGTGTTGGAATATAAAGTTTGAGGAACACATCTTGGGAACCCATTGCCTCTAAGGAATAAAGAGAGAGAGAATCCAGTAAATGAAATGGGTAAAGAAGCAGTTAGCTAGACGGGAGACCAGGCCATAAGAGCCTGAATTTTGGCTTAAGGAAGACCTAAGTTTGAATCCCAGTCCAGCTACTTACTATCTGGCTGTGGGCAGATACTCACAGCCTCAGTTGTTTGGTCTGTGGCAATACTAGACCCTACCTCAAAGAGTTGTTATGAGGAACAAATGAGATAAAGTTGACAAAACTTTAATGAAGTACTTGTTACATGGTTAAGTGTTACATAAATACTATTTAAAAACATTTTTTAATGTTTATTTTATTTTTTTTTTCAACGTTTTTTTTTTTTTTTTTTTTTTTTATTTTTGGGACAGAGAGAGACAGAGCATGAACGGGGGAGGGGCAGAGAGAGAGGGAGACACAGAATCGGAAACAGGCTCCAGGCTCTGAGCCATCAGCCCAGAGCCGGACGCGGGGCTCGAACTCACGGACCGCGAGATCGTGACCTGGCTGAAGTCGGACGCTTAACCGACTGCGCCACCCAGGCGCCCCAATGTTTATTTTATTTTTGAGAGAGAGAAAGAGAGAGAGAGAATGGGGAAGGGGCAGAGAGAGAGAGGGAGACACAGAATCTGAAGCAAGCTCCAGGCTCTAAGCTTGGCACAGAGGCCAATGTGGAGCTCAAACCCACAAACCGCGAGATCGTGACCTGAGCCAAAGTCAGATGCTTAACCAACTGAGCCACCCAGGTGCCCCTATAAATACTATTTTTAATAGCCAGAGAGAATCATGTTTCAAAAACCAAGAGAAGAGAGAATGTCAAGAAGAGGTTGAAAATCAGTGTGTAACACCATAAATAAATGTAATATGATGAAGATCAAGAAGTTGAAGGATTTTTTTAGGATTTCACAGGTAACATTCACAGGATAGCTTCAAGGGAAATGTAGAGGTTGCAGTCACATCATGGTAAGCTTAAAGCATGAATGCATGATGAAGTGGTGACAAGAATTGTAGATGTGGCTAAGATGTCGAATGTTGTGAAGGAAAGTCAGAAACATGCAATATTTTGAGAGGAAGGCGAGATCAATGAAGGGTTTATTTTTTAGGATTAAATGCAGTTCAGGAAAGGAAGGTATGAAACAGTCATGAATGATGGAAGGTTATGTGGGAAGTTAGGATTACAAGTAGAGAAGTTTCTTCCTTAGGTGCAAAAAAAAATGGCAAGTGAAGGTATAAATATATGTACTCTATATTTAGAGATAAAATAGGGAAGTTGAGAGAGTTCAAGGTTGTTTTCTTTTTTTTTTTAACTGGAATATAGTGATCATCTGCCAAAATTAAGAGTTTTGTCATGAAAGGTTCTAAGAAGATAAAAGGGTTAAATTAGCGCTATGGAAAGAAGAGAATCAACCACAGATGGGTAAAGTGGTCATGGGGCATGAAACATAGCACAGCCAATAGTATGTTATAAACATATAAAACAACACAGTGAATGTTTTATTATTATTTTATTATTTTCTTCTTAAACTTTCTCGTTATTTTATTATTTTTTTCTTCTCTTTCCTCCTAAAAAAAGGGAAAGCAACTATGTTGTATGACATTTTATAGATGGTGCTAAAGATGTTTGAGTGATAATTGATAAGATTTTGTTTTGAAATCTGATTAGTTTAAATCTTGATTTGTTATCTTTTTTGGTGTGTTTGTTTTGGAATACTTAGCTATTTTAACCTTTAGCACTACCATATACAATGGACATTGATTGGGAGGAAGGAGCAAGCTTTCTATTAACAATTTTCATTTGCTTTGCTTACTATCTGCTTATCTTTTTTGAATCTCACTTTTTAAAATTAAACTATACCTTTTCATTTCTTTCCTGAGTCTCATTTTTATTCTTGTTTCTGCCACGCTTGCAGTCAGTTTCTTACTCTACCTCGCTCCAGATACAGTCAGACCATTGAACACCATCACAGGGATGGCAGGTATATTTTTCTTACAATTGAGTCTGTTCATAGAATTGCATGTGCCTGTCTGTTGATATGATAGAATTCACTTCTGTTTCTGTTTTTTTATATATACATATATGATTATTAATGAAATATAGAAATATTATCTTACTATAAAATAGAAAATATAGCATATGTAAATATTTTAATTGCAGTAAGAGGTCAAAAATATAGCTTTCCTTAATGAGCTAGTATCCTTTCTTGGATCATTCTAAAAATTTAGTTCATCAGAAATTACAGTTAACTCTTGATTATCTGGAAGGATAGAATAACAGTATTTTAAAAAATTAATTGCATTTAACTGACCACCTTCCTCAGCAGAGTTCATAATTATATATATAGAAGGAACTGATTGATTTTTATATATCTTACAATCTGATTCCCCATCTCCCCCTCACCACAATTGAGGAATCAGTCCTGTAAGTACTTAGATTGAACTGATCAGTTTATGGTTACCTTGTCCAAGGTGGCTGTGATCTACTCATTGGTCATAGATAGTCCTGGATCCATGGAGAATATTGGGTGTGGGGGAAAATCCTTATTCATTTCTACTTTTCCACCATTCTCCTTATATTGAAGGGAAATATCAGTTACTTGGCATTTAACAGAAAGAAGGATAAACTAGAAAGAGAAGGGAAAGAACGTCTCCAAAAGCTTACAGTTTCTCAAGGCTCTATGTAGCTTCAGGGATTTGAACTGGTTCTGTGACATCATTTTGAGTCCCTGCAGACAGAGAAGAGAATGGCGGTGATAATGTGGCAGGTTCAGCTAGAATAGATAAAGGATTGTGTGCTGTACTCACTCTATTGTTTCAAAGTGATTTGGGTTATGTGTGACCACTTTTGTACTATTAATTTATTAAGAGTTATTAATTTAAAAGTTTAGAAAAAATAATTGAAACTAATGAGTAAATTCCTAAGGATTGAATTCATGTAGATAAATGTGGAAGGAAACATAAGAGATAACAGCAACAATAAATACCTAATGACTCAAGTTTTGTGATGTCTTTCAGTAAATGTAATTGACATTTACAGCCTTCCAGTTTGTTATATGATAGTGATAATTGCTGTATTATATTGTGTTTTGCATTTTCTCAGCCTCTTTTCTGTTATTTTGCTTTAATACTAAATAATTCTTTTTTGTTACATCTTTTACTGTTACTTTTGCTCTATATTATTTTTGACTATTTTGGAGTTGCAGTGGTTACACACGTCATAAAAATGTGAAGAAATAGTTACATAACTCCTCATAATTGACCAAGACCTTCCTTAAAGTGGATACCATGAACGAGACATTACTGATTAGAGGCTTATTCTAATTACTCTAGTATCTTCCTTTAACTGTGAGTTAAAATCTTGTACCACATTAGTTTTTGTTAATATTCTATTTATCTTCATTATTAATAAGCAGATTGCTTTATATTATTTGTTCTTTCAACAAACCAACATACATAGAATCAGTTCTTGATCAGCTCTGGGTTGGTCATTAATTTCATATACTTACCCAAATTCTGACCTCTAGCCTAGCAGGATACATTTCTGAATTGCCTTTTGGGCCATAATTTTGTCTATGGTCAGGAAACACAATATCATTAATGTTTATATTAAAGTACAACACAGTTAGGAAAATCAGTTTTAGAAAACAAGTGATCAAATATCCTACTGTAAGATTTGCCATCATTTAAATGATGCCAGTGTGTGAGGCTAATGTACACCTACTCCTAGATAAATTGGGTGGATTTTGTAAGAATGAAATTCTTTAGTTGCTTTTAAAAATACTCTCTCTCATCATTACCAGTTTGATGCATAAAAAAGAATGTGTGTACATTGTAAAGCATAATGATAAAATGAACATCCATGAATCTATTACCCAAACTGAGAACCAGAATAATATGGTTTTATTTATTGCATCTACCTGTAAGATCTTTGCCTATGGAATCCATATGCCTCTTTCACTGAAATAGTAAACACTATACTGAATTTTCAGCTTAACATCACCTTCCTTTGCTTTTTTTTAAAGGGACTTTGATAATTTGTTTTCACTCTGCTAACTTTTTGAGTTACTCAGTCCTTCTGATCCTCACTTCAATCCACTATGAGATTCTGGGATTATTGAAGATATACATGTATCCCTACCCTGAGTTTATTACCATAATATTCTAGGCATCTTGTCTTTAACTCAACCTCTGTACCTTTGTATATAGATCATCTGGTGACTTCTTGATTAATCCATTTTATTCACGGAAGATTTTAGCACCTGGCTTTAGTCTTCCTTTTCATAATCCCTGCCATCCGCCAGAATGATGTTAGTATTCACCTGAATGATTTATTCAGCACCCACTCTCTTTCTTGGCCATCTCAAATTGGAGGTAGTGAATTATCCCCAATTCTACTTTAGTCAGTCACTGCCATAGCCATACTCTGAATCTTATGTGAAATTGTTCTACCTTTAAAATCTTAGGGACTCCTGGGTGGCTCAGTCGGTTAAGCATCCGACTTCGGCTCAGGTCATGATCTCACAGTCGGTGAGTTCAAGCCCCGCGTCGAGCTCTGTGCCAACAGCTCGGAGCCTGGAGCCTGCTTCCGATTCTGTGTCTCCCTCTCTCTCTGACCCTCCCCCATTCATGCTCTGTCTCTGTCTCAAAAATAAATAAACATTAAAAAAAATTTTTTTTTAATTCTTAATTCACATACTTTGTTCTTGGACCAGAACTACACATCATTCTCTCGTATATATTTTTTACTGAACTACTTTTACCTTACTAGTTCTTTTATCTCAATAGAGAACTCCACTCTCTTGACACCTTTTCCTTTTCCTATTAGTCTCCACTTTACTTACTTATATATCCAGAGGTGGAATCCGTTCTTAGAAATATCCGCATTTCCCTTGCTACGTTGTTCTTCTTTTACCTATTTGACAGAGTTCAAATCTGGATCCGTCTCTTCCTCTTGCGGAATGGTTTTGAACTAAATTTTCCAAATTTTCTCCAACTCACCTTCTTGAGCCAAAATAACTGAACACTTACAGGAAATGTGATCTCTTTTTTTTAAATTTTAAAAAATTTTTTTTTTCAACATTTATTTATTTTTGGGACAGAGAGAGACAGAGCATGAACGGGGGAGGGGCAGAGAGAGAGGGAGACACAGAATCAGAAACAGGCTCCAGGCTCTGAGCCATCAGCCCAGAGCCCTACGCGGGGCTCGAACTCACGGACCGCGAGATCGTGACCTGGCTGAAGTCGGACGCTTAACCGACTGCGCCACCCAGGCGCCCCAATTTTTTTTTTTTAATTTTTTTTTTCAACATTTATTTATTTTTGAGACAGAGAGAGACAGAGCATGAACGGGGGAGGGGCAGAGAGAGAGGGAGACACAGAATCAGAAACAGAAATGTGATCTCTTTATTGAGAGTTGTGGGAAAAAAGAAAGGAAGGAGGGAGGGAAAGAAGGAAGACAGGAAGCAGGGGTGGGGGGGAGGGGGCGGTGGGAGAGAAAAGAAAATTAGCACCAACACTCTAAGTGTCCAGTTTCCCAGCCCAGATTTCAAGGTGGCATTTACTGCAATAGTCTGGGAATTCCCCTTCTGGGATAAGTATTATGTTAACAGCTCCAAGTGGATTGTAGTTTAGCTATATGAAATCTGCAATTATCTGATTAGAATGAATGTAGCAAACTCCACATGGCGTCCCCAGTCTGTGAAGAATCAGAACCTTGGTCTCTTTACCCCAACGTTGTAAAATGAAAAATTATGAAGGCAGTCTCTTTGGAAGAGATGAATAGAGGCTTAAATAATATTTGCTAAACTTTTATATTGTTTTGGGAGACAAATATTAACTAATAGTAGGAATCAAAACACTTTTTCTTCTGACCCAGTTATGCTAACCAGCACAAATTGATCTCTGAGTCACTGTGTATTTTTAAACACAGTCAACCTTTAAACCAACATTTAGAATGGATATCATGTTACCTTGTATTAATGTCCCTTTATTAAGACATAGCCTTAATTTTAGTAAATATACCTTTTATATTTAAAAATTTACTCCCACACCTTACTTTTTCTCCCCCTAGTATTTACCTCTACTTAAAGCTATGCACAACATACTAAGGAATCACTGATGTTTGGCAACATGGTGGTAGTAAACATTATGTAGCAATGTCATGGAGGAGACAGCTAGGCTATAACTTGAAAGGGGAATTGGAATTATTTAGATTTATATAGAGGTAAGGTAGGATGTCAGTGGAATTCTAAAGAAATGTATGAGTAAAATTACTAAAGTAATACATATCATGTTTTAGTGCTGTTGAAGCATTATCCGCAAGGCAGGGAATAGCAAGAAATAAATCTGGAATGATAGAGATGGTCCCTGTTACAGATAACTTGTATGTTCTATTAAGGAATTTACATCTAAGACTGTAAGTGATGAAGGTACTTCAAAGAGTTTTAATTAGGAGACGGCTATAATATACTTATTCACTCTAGAATAATTACTCTAGAGACTGTATGGGATGATTGAGAAAAGGGGTGGGAAAGAAAAGCATGCATAAGGATATTTGCAGAACTATCTCTGGGCAGCAGAAACCTCTTTGAGCACCTGAACTAAGTAAGGTAATAGATGGAGAGATAGAAAGAAGACCAGAGATTTAATCAATTGAAATCAGTAATATGTGGTAAATAATAGGACTTGGACGTTGAGGGGGACCAAAGAGTCAAGGAACACTATGAGCCTTCTAGTTTGGGTAACTGGATGCATGTAGTACCTTAACAAAGGTGAGTATCAAAGGGGAGGAATGTTTGGAGAGGAATTAGTTTAAGTGAGGGACAAAGGGGAGGAATGTTTGGAGAGGAATTAGTTTAAGTGAGGGACAAGTTCAGTTTTGGAATTATTGAGAGAGTTAAGGAGAAAACTCTAGCAAGGAGTAAAATAAATAAGTTTAAAACTTACAGAAATTTGGGCTATATAGAGCACTTTGAGAGTAAATTCACTCATAATGGGAAATAGCTACAAAAATAAAAGTGAAAACAACCTAAGAAACAACCCATGAAATGAAGGCCAAGGATTTTTTTTCTCTACTCTGGGAAACATTAACAATTAAGTGGTAGATAAAGGAAGAGACACAGAGAAGGAAGAGTGAGAAGAATAGAGCTAAAAGGAGAGAGTTTGAAGCAGGAAGAAATAACGTCAGCAGTAAAAATAATAACTGAAAAACAACCAGGAGATTTGGCAAATGAGTTATTAGTGACTCATCTCAGATGACTTCAGAAGGGTGGCAAAGGAAAAAAAGCAGCTTGCAGTAGCCTGAAACATGACTGGGAGCTAAGAAATTAGATGCATTATGAATGTGGAGGAGAAATATTGGATAGGGGTATATGATATCAAAGCAGATTTCTCTCTTTCGAATACGAAATACATCATGAGTTTGTAGACTGGAGAAAGGGATCCTGTAGGAGAAGATAGGTTGAAAATATGGAAAAAGGAGAGGATGACTGTTAGAAAGGTCTTAGGTAGGAGAATGGACTCAATACACAGATGGAGTTTGTAAACAGAAAGACACTCTTGTTTATTTTTGAGACCGGAAGAAAACTGATGAGAGAGTTGAAACTAAGTAAGTTTTTAGCAAAAAGTTGTGAAGTTGAAGATAATTATGTTTCATAGCCTCAATGATCTTGCTGCTGTAAATCGAGATGATGGTGGTCGTTTTTGAGACAAATTCTTGAGGGTGGAGGCCCAAGGTTGAATATGATGTTGATTGGAAATGAGGAAGTTTAAAATGGTCATTGGTTAAAAAGTGATGGGAACTAAGGAAAACTAAAAAGATGATAGCAGCCCAGCAGAAGTTGGAGGCCATGAATTTGCAGTGCGCCAAACTTTCCTGAAGTTATTCACAGTTGCCTCGATATAGAGAAATTAGATTATGGCATGGAACAAAGTTTTGGGGTTCTGATAAATGTTCGAAAGATTTGGGTTAGAAAGGAATCTGAGTGTTTATATGGGAGTGGGTCAGATGATCAATCATAGGAGTTTAGGATGGGTAAGGAAGGAAGGCAAAGACAGTGATACATACTGTCGGGAATTGGTATCGACTATCAAGTGAACATCAAGTAAAATTGGAGCGAGATTATGAGACACCTGACAGAATTAGCTACTGTAATCAGAATTTGAGATACATATTGGAATTTAGTGTTTCTGAGTTCAAATAGTTTCATTGGATTCTAAGATCCACAGTAGTTTTGGGGTGGGGGGTAATGCAGGAAAAATGTGAGGATGATTGAGGTTTTGAAGATCTTGTGGTTCAAGATTATTGAAGAGTTTTCTGCATGTGCACTAAAATCTCCTAGCATTACCATAGGAATCAGGATAAAGAAGGTAGCTGACAACCAGCTCCCCAAATTATCAGTGACGAAGAGAAGAGATAATGATTGGAAGTTGAATAGATACTAGCAACCTGAATTTTTAATGGAGGTTCAAGCTAAGTTACATGCTTCATAGAAATAAAAATATTTACATTATGGTATGAGAGTAATGGCCAGAGTGCCTGTAGTAAGGCATCTTCTCCTAGATCCATGGACTATGAAATACGAAGGAATAAGTAGCTTCTCCTGCTGTGAGCGATACTGGAAGCAGAGTTTGCAAGGCTGAGCTGGATATTATTTAAGGTAGGGATATGCAGGAACCGTTCTACAGAACAAAACCATTCCTTGATGATACAAAAAAGTTTGTTAACAATGGGTAAGGAGGTTTGAAAATAACAGCTAAGAGAATGAGAGGAGATTGAAACGGTACGGAAGAAAGTACAGGAGGTGAAGAATTTAGATGATATCCGGGGCAGTTGAGCTTGCCCTTTACTAAGTTTATCACAAAGTTGTTCTGGTGCCAGAATTGAGACTGGTTTTGGTGATAGACCCAAGTAAGTTGCTGGGAGGAATGCCATGGAGTTTGAAGAGAGGCAGTGAATGGTCTTATCTCAAGGTATTTGGGGCCATGACTAAAACCTCATTAGAGAAAGCATTCTGATAAAGTTAGTGGAGTCACAGAAGATGAGATTTCTGTATGGAATGTAGACTTTTTTTTTTAAGTTTATTAAGTTTACTTAATTATTTTGAGAGAGAGAGAGAGAGAGACAGCGCGCGCTCACACGTGTGCATGAGGAGGGGAGGGACCGAGAGAGGCAGAGAAAGAATCCCAACAGGCTCTGCTAACATGGGGCTTGATGCCACGAACCATGAGATCATGACCTGAGCCAAAATCAAGAGTCAGACACTTAACTGACTGAGCCACCTAGGTGTCCAGTAGACTGTTGTCTTATAGATGCCATTTTCTGGTAAGTAGTACTGAGAGCCCTTAGTAAATGTGATCAAATCCAAGTAACTCATACTTCCTTTCTATCTTAATTTCTTTGTGTTATTACCAATCTCCTTCCACCTTCTATTTGTGTTTCTGACTGTAACCTCTCTTAATGTCTTTGGAATTTTTCTTCATTAATTATTTTTCATTTCTCTTGCATTTCAATATCTCTTATGTTCATATTTTTGTTTCTTCTTGAATTACTGATGAAATCTAAATAATACCTTCTTTCTGTTCTGCAAACCTTCAAGCTACTTTCAGAATGATTCACTTCTCTGTCTCTTAAGTCATAGTTTTGAGTATGTATTTTTACATATGCTTCAAACACTCCTTCATCAGCTCCTACGCTCCAACCCTCTATGGTTGACTGCTGCCTCCAGCCCTTTATTTTAAATTATTTTCCCTGTGATTATTATTGGCCAAGGCTTTTATATATATTTATCTGTGTGCTGTCTCTTTGCATCTGCCATTCTCGAATACTGCCTTTTTAAAGTTTCTCTAATGCATTACTATCCTGATTCTCATTCTACAATCTGACTGTTCTGTCTCCTTCTCTTGTTTCCTATTTCTCACATCCTCAACTTTTTGACTGTATGTTGACCTATATCCCATCATCTCTGTGGCTTTGACCAAAACTTCCAGTAGCTGGTATAGTTCCTGGCCTATAATATGAGCACAATAAGTAGTATTGAAATAATGAATCAATCAATCAATCAATACTGAAATATAATACTGTGCAATGACTTCTCAAACTGTATCTCCAGTACCACTCTCTCCTTTGAAGGCCAGATTTCTCTACCTGATTGACCTCTGTACAGAATATTCTTCTATCTCTCACAAATTTAAGTTCAAAACTGGAGTTACTATCCTTCCTCCCTAGAATTCTTTTATTTATATTAATAGATCATCATTTCATTTTGGAGGCTGGGAATTTCAGGTTTTTGCTTTGGCTTGTTTATTTCTACATTTAATTCATATGGGGATGTCAAACATGTTTGAGAGGGGAAAAAAAAAAGTCCTTGCTATTGAACATTTTACAGTTCAGTGAAGTTAACAGACTTCTGAATCAAGAAAGCTCAATTCTAGTTCCAGCTCAGAAAACATCTAATTGTGTGACGTATCCTAAGTTTCTGTGAGCCTTAGTTTGCTTATTTCTAAAAAGACAGAGATTGGATTATATGGCCTCTGAGATTCCTTCTAAGCCTAACATTCTGTTTGTATAATTCTGTATATTGTGCATATTCTATATGCTGTATATTTCATATTTTGTACATTGTGATTTACAATGTTTGTCATCCATACCTTCTTCTCTATTTTTACCCCTATTACTACAAGTTAGCCTTTTCCTACTCTACTTCATTCCATACACTACTGCTGAATTCGTCTTCCTAATTCATTACGTTATTTACAAATTACCTTTGTTCAGAAGCTTTAGGTCACTCTCATAGAAAATTAAACTCTGCCTAAGCTTCTTTACTAGGCATTTAAGATCTCTATAAACTGAGTCCAGGCTAATTTTCTAACTAATATTTTGCCATATTTTAATTTCTGTATGTCCAGCATTTCCATTTGCCTCTTTTTCCCTCCAACCTGATTTGTTGAACATAACAAAATTCTGTATACAAAATGACCTGGACCTGCTACTTCAAGCTGTGATTCTTCCTTACTGGTATTTTTACAAGTCAGTGCATACAGTGTAAAAAAGCTTACTCTAAAATTAATAGAAAAGTGCCTAATGTACTTTAAGTGAACGACCTAACTTCTGGAACTTCAATAGCTCTATAAGACACTTAACATAGGTAGAATTAAGTTCCTCTATGACAGGCTGCTGGAGAACGGATAGAAGACATCAAAAGGTCTTGCTGTGTACTGCCACTGTGATACCGTCCTGCTTCTGGATCATAATATTCCCATTATCTGATTCTAGACACATCACAGGAGTATCAGTGGGGTCGGAAGTTAGCCCAGCTGCTTGCTGAGCTAGAACAGATATCACCCCAGCATGCTAATCTGACAGGATCTCACAGCAGCCCAGATTAAGTCCTAGTGAATCTGTGCCCAGGATTCAAACAATGGGCGGATTCTTCATTGTGTCCTCCAGGTGCTGCTCCAGAGTCTCCTCCATCACACCCACTGCCCCCCCACCCCCACCTCCCCACCCCCCCAGCCAGGGACCCTACAGCAAATTGTGTCCCTTCTCTACCGCATGTCTCCCGCCCGACTCTTTTATGGTCTCCATCTATCTGCTGAAACTTCTCCATCTTTTCGTGCATGTTGTCCATCTTTTCTAATATAGTCTTTAATTGTTAGTTAGACTTATTTGAAATTCCCTAATAGTTCCAAAATCTGTGTCATCTCTGAGTTTGACTCTGTTGATTGCTTTGTCTCTTGACAGCGGGCCCTATTTTTTCTTGCCTTTTGGTGTTTCTAGTCATTTTTTATTGACTGTTAGACATCATGTCATCAGTAGTGACTGAGGCAATTAGTATTTATGCCTGAAAATAGGCATACATCTTGTTCTGTTAGACTGTGTACGTGTGTGTGTGTGTGTGTGTGTGTGTGTGTGCGTGTGTGTGTGTGTACATGTTGGGGGGATTAATCCTTGGACTACTACCTCTGACTGTGTGATTGGTACCCCATGAAGTGGCATCTAAGGGCAAGTGGTAGCAGTATGTCTGAGATATTTGCACTATACCCATTCCACTCTCCCTGTAAACCTAGCTAAACAAAGGAAGGTTGGTGAATTGTTCAACGATGATTAGTGAAACCGTTGAACATAGCATTCTACTATGAGGACCAGCCCTCTTCACATTTATACATATATTACAGTAACAATGCATAATTTGGTCCTTTACAAACACACGTTTAAAATGTTTGTTATTTCAGACTGTTTGAGGACCTGGGAAGGGAAAACATGGGGGGGGTGCCCATCCCTTGGTGGAGTAACATTAATTTCCTACAATTGACAAAATGTTTTTAAACTTTAACATCCACTGAAAAATGAAAATTATTTAGTAAAGTAAGCATGTTATAGATTATAGATAGTAATTATATTATCTCAGGATTTTAAAAATATATATTTTAATAATGTATTAATTTGCTGCATGTTAATTGTTGCCGAGTAAATAATTAATTCTGCTTACTTGTAGTTTTGTTTCTGTTATTTTTTGAAGTAAAAATTAAATAACAATGAAAGTTATAAATATTTAATAAAATACTCAAAATATCCTCAAGACATTTACATCTTACACGTTTCTGTGTGTGCATATTTAATGATACAATATATCTTTATTTTTCAGTATTGTATTTGTCCCTAATTTTCTTCAGGAAATTGAGATATTTAATCTTTTTTTCTTGCTATCTCCTACAATGACTAATGACTATTTCTAAGAAAATGCTTCTCTAGATTTGTTTGAGCACTTCTCTTTTTTGGTAATAAAATAGACCTAAGGGTGATAGTAATATGTTTTTCTACATTAGAAGTGTCTTGCTTTCTCACATCACTATATGTATTACTGCTGTTTCACATCTTCGATTGTTAACTTGGCTGACACTATATATTGCTGTTATTGTTGAGTAAACTCACTTTTAACTAATGTACAGAATTTACATTTAAGTGAACAGAAATGTTCTGTAAAGAGATGCCATCATGCCTAGGGATAAATTGACCTATCTTCCACCAAAATAATAAAATGTTCCTCTTCGTACACAATATTAATTAATTTATTTATTTACCATGATTTCCATGGTGAGTATTTTGTGTATTGCAATTCTCTTTACTTTGGAAGCAATACTAAAATAATATAAACTACAGTTTTTACAAATTTAAACTTGTACATTGTAATTTGTGATGAGCATGAAAATTATAGAGTTGAGTCATATAATTACTTTAAATTATTTATTATGTAAATATGTATATATGTTTTATTAATCACCCTAAAATGTCTAATTTTAAGATATTATCATGTAGTTATTTCTTCATTATGCAGCTAATGCTCAGAAAATCTCTAGACATTCAATAGATTTTATCAAAAGCATAATGCTTCTGCTGTTAATCAGCTTATGGTATTACACAATATAGATACAGGGAAGACATTTCTTGCCCCAAACCGGAGATTATAATTGTTGTCCTTCAGAGACACACTTACATTTTTCTTTTTTTAATTTAAGATTTCAGCTTTAGGAAAATAATTTCTTTGTGAAAAAAAGAATTTTTAAAAAGCTTCACTTTCTACAAGTTTATTTTTTAAGAAAACCACTTACATTTATTTATGGCATCTTTACAATCTAAATATGAAAGAAGCCTGTCTAATGTATCATAGACTGTAAGTTCTGAGTAATGTACTAGGACAGTTTCACTGACATCTGAATGTTACTTTGAAATTTTACATTGTGCTGGTTGTTTTTTGTTTGTCTTGTTTTGTTTTTTGAGTATTAGTATTCTTTTATCACACCTACAGAGATGCTTTACATTGAGCTTTTGTTGATCTGGAATCGTAGCACTGTGATGGTTGAATGTAAGTGGTTATAGAAAAAAATGCCCACTGCCCTATTCTTTCCTGTGACACTGAGTAACTCCCTTGTGCTTGAGAGTCCTTGTGATTGAGTCACAATCCCTTGTAACTGAGAATAGGAAAAGTGAATAGCACAAGTGATGAAATACGTAAAAGCTGTGTCAGATACGTGAAAATTTAAAAAATCTTTTAAGAGCAACTGTACTGGGAGAAAAATGATCAAACTGGACAACTTCACTGGATGATTATAAAATTATTTTTCCCTTAGAAATCCTCAGCTCAAATTCTGCATGGGCTATTGTATGCTTTTAAAACAGGGTTGCTACAGTTTTGGCTATTGTTATGGTATTATCAGTCGATATGAATTAGCTCTGTTTGTAGAGGGCTATTAAACAGTATCCTGTGCAAACGCTTGCAATTTGGAATACGGGCCACTACATAACACAGAGCAATAATCTGTATTTATCCAGGTAAATGATACCTGCAGAAATCTGAATTATTTTACTCATATGTTACAAAACATTAACAATTTATTTAAAAAATAGAACTATGATAGATATTAAATGACTTTTTTTTAAGATATTATATCGCTTTTTAAAAACAACCAAACTACCTAAGAAGGATTTAAATTTATAGGTATATGGTTCCTAACCTTTTATATGGCTCGCCCTTTGGCAATCTTGTAAAACCTATGGCCACCCTTTTTAGAAGAATGTTTTAAAATGCGTAAAGTAAAATAAGGTAAATAAATGCAGTTACAAAAAAAAAATACATTGAAATATATACTCCTAGTTTAAAACCCTAGGTGGGCTCTAAAATATTTTATGCCTTGCAAATGCGTATTTCCCACGTTTCAGTTGCTACCATTCAAAATTATTTATAAGTTCTTTATCTTAAAATTAAAATTCACTAAGAATTTAGGTGGAAGTTGTCAAGTTTTATATCTCAGTCTCTTAAAGAACCTGCTACGAGATGGGGCATCATAGGTGACACTTAGGCACTGCTACTTTCAACTTTCTGAGCTCTTGTCTTAATTCTTACCTAGTAAGACTTATTCTTACCCTTGAGCGGGAGCCTGTGTTGATCTTCTCTTGTGTTTTCAAAGTTTAAAATATGGTTGCTTTCCATTCCCCTTAACGATCTATGATGAACATTTCAGGAAATTGCCACCTTCTACCCTGGCTCTTTTTGTGTTTCACTGATTAGCCAATTTTCCTTTCATGCTACAGAAATCAGATAATTCATATTATTTATGAATATGGAGAGAATAAATGTAAGCAAAATTTAAAACATTGACATAGTCCTCAAACAGCTCTTCCACTAAAGAGGAATTTTCCTAAGGGATATTGCCTAAAGAGTGGCCTATTTGCTTTATAAGTAGCGGTATCCTTTTAAGGACATAGAACACAGCAACAAATTTGAAATAATTCTCCGGATTTCACTCACAATCATGTATTTCAATTTTTAAAAATGTAGTGTCAAAGAAGTAAAAATGTATGTCCTAACATATTACTTTTCACTTGGAAAAATTGCTTGATAGGATCAGAATAAATCAAATTTTGCATAAATACATGAGAGATTAGCCTCATTTTATGTTAGGGTGGTCATAGACATTCTACCAAATTTTGTTGCTATGTCTTACAATGAGATAAGCTTATTGTTAACGTAATAGGAAATCTGAAAATAATGTAATTATTGATACTCTCCAAAAAGATAGGCTTTAAGGACTCTAAGGGATATATGTTACGTTGCTTCTGCTTTTTTATTGTGGTGAAGGTATACAAAGATAATGTACAATAAAAACACTTAGCAAACTATTGAGCACATTTATTTCTAAAGAAAAGTGTTGTCTCTCAAATAGTTTTTCAGGAACAAAAATAAAGTTGGGATTTTTTTTTTATACTTATCAGGTTGCCTTTTTCATCTCTGTCTTTGAAAGTAACTGAATATGTTATATGTATTTATACTTGGTATATATCAGCTTTTTTTTGACATATCCTGGATATACTTATATAAAAATGCTAAACTTAGGAAATCAATCATATCATGGTATATAGTTTTAAAAATATTTAAAAATGATTTGACTTCTGTTACGTTGTGAATTTAAAGTGTGAGAGAATCACAAGATATGATGTAGAATAAAAACCCAGCACTCACTTCCTAAAGTCCTCTAATCTCATGTGTGCTGGTCTAAAATTGTGTGCCATGTAATTAATTACATGTAGGAAATTGTGTCCTTTCTTTTCTTATTTTTCTTTAATTGCCTGCATTTTTCATTATCAACAATAAGATTGAGAGAACTTACAGAGAAAGTGGAAGTTCTTTACATTAGTCTTGGGGGAGACTAATGCTTGGTCCATAATACAGAAACATTTCCATTTCTGTGGTTATAACTAGATGGAGAGGTAATAATTTTTGTAGGTATTACGTTGGTATATGGAGCTCTTGAGCCAAAGTTAGCGTTCTTGTGTTCTTAGGGTTGTGTCGCAGAAAGTGGGGCTGGTGTTAGAAAACACTTATTGATCACTTGTTAGGTGTTAAAAGCATTATGTTTGATTCCAGGGATATAAAAATCAGTAATGATGGGTTCCTCACATTTAAGTATACTTCTTTCAACAAGGATTAGGTTTTGATATTGGACTTGTTTGTGGTCAAAGAGATCACACTGTTTCAGAACCATTATTATTTCAATCAGTTAATACCCTTCTGAATTGTTGGGTTTTTTTTAATGTTTATTCATTTTTGAGAGAGAGAGAGAGAGTGAGCAGGGGAGGGGCAGAGAGAGAAGGAGACACAATCTGAAACTGACTCCAGGCTGTAAGCTTACAGCAGACAGCCCGATGCGGAGTTCAAACCCAGGGGCTGTGAGATCATGATCCGAGCCCAAGTCAGACACTTAACTGACTGAGCCACCCAGGCATCCCGATACCCTTCTGAATTGTATTGGTTGGCATTGCTAAAGTGCCCCGAGATAGGTGGCACAGATTGGCTGACTAACCAGCTTTCTGTGATTTTTCTTGTGGACTATGTTTACATATGGCTACAGCCTGCAGGGTTGCAGTGGTTTCTTAACAACCTTTTGATTCTTCTGTTGGAATGTTGGGATGTATCACTATACTATGTTTGTGCTGAAAGCCTTTTAATATCTCAGCTGACACGCTAACAATCCGCCTTAGGGGCTTTAGGATTAATGCTTGTATGTTCTTCACTCTCGTGAAAATGTTAGGCTAAGCCGTTGAATTCTTGGAAAATAGAATACTTCACATATTTCACATGTTTCATTTAGGGAATTCATTTTGGAACGCAGGCAGTTTTTGTTGTCATTGATTATAACTGAGCAACTCCTGTCATCTCCACTGGGAATGCCATTAGAGGCAGATTGGGGTTTCCTTAGAAATTCTTAAATTTAGCGAGACTGGCTCAGAATATGTTGGGGAAGAGAACTTTTTTTTTTTTTTTTTTTTTTTACAAATTAGATAATTTTAAACAATTACCTTTTTCAAAATCAGTTTGATGCATCATAACCAAATAGCAGAAGGGCACTAAAGATCAACTGAGCTGCTTTTTGACTAACATTTCAGGGATTGTGAAGCAGCAGATAGACAGCCATATCACAGATCCAGACCAACAGAACAACGGCCTCTCCTAGAGCGGACCACCGCCCGCTCCAGATCCACTGAGCGTCCTGATACAAACCTCATGAGGTCGATGCCTTCATTAATGACTGGAAGATCTGCCCCTCCTTCACCTGCCTTATCGAGGTGAAAGATAAATCAATCGGACTAACCTCCCCTTTGCCCCTCCAGCACACCTATTTATTTTCCCAGCAGCTAAATGGTCTCTTCTATCATCCTTGGCTGATCACTAATAACAATTGATACTAACCTTTTCAGTGTAAGCACACTATTTATATTCAGCGGATATAATAGTGTGTGGCTACCATTGTAATTTGTTTTTAACTGTCCTGACCACATCTGTTCTGTGATTTCTCATTTATCAGGAGTCCTGGGTAAATCCCCCCATAATGCACTTCATAACTATCATGTTCTTCTCCTACAGAATGAGAAATTGTTTGTGTCCATTAGACATCACTTTTGGAACAATCATCATAATGACAATAAATAAAGCTAGATTTTTAGTTTCTTTCTATCCATACTAGTATCATGTATTAACCAGTGTCTTCTTTAGTTGAATTTTGAATTGTTCAGGGTTTTTTTTTTTTTGTAGATTCATGAGATATTTTCTAATAAAGGGATATCCAATATAAGCCTGAGTAAAAATCTCCTTGGATAAAGGGAGGGAGGTTAGTGCTGAGAGTTTGGAATCTGGTAGAAAGAAATGTAAAGCATTACTTTTTATTTTTTGAGCTGCAGAACTCCTGTTGCTTGCATCTAGATAGAATACTAATTTACATTTAACAATTCCATGGATGTTACTGTAGGATTCTGTGTGCATGTATCTGTGTATGTATGCATATTACACAAAAGTAGAAGCATCTCTTGACAATCATTCAAATATCCATATTTTGTCCTTCTTTCCTAACCTTTTAATCAGCAGCTAAACGTCTTTTAAAATTGCACTTGCACAGCTATCATATGAACCAAATGTGTTAAAATTATTTAACTCCCGCTACTGAAAATGAACATCAATGATGTATCTTGTAGGTCTCATCCTCGTACTGGGTCTGTCCAAACAAGCCCGTCCAGTACTCCAGTAGCAGGACGAAGGGGCCGACAACTTCCTCAACTTCCACCAAAGGGAACACTGGAGAGAAGTAAGTTTTATTTCTAATTATGTCATATAGGAAATACACATGGAAGCTAAGGTGAATCAAGATTTTTTTTTTACTACCTTTGTGTTAGTTTTCTTCTTTTTTAATTGAACGCCTTAGCCGCATTTGCTAGTAGTTATATTTATAAATATATTTATAAATGTTACCTGTTTTGCACTTAAAATTTGTAATATTTGGAGATAAAATAACCTTCCGTTACTGCTCTTGCACATTTTCAAGATTTGAGTAAATGCATTTTAAAAAGTAAACTTAATGCTCTTAAATAAGCAATTGGATGATATTTCTTTGCTACAATTAAGTTTATGTAATTGTTGATAGTTACATAAAGTTTATTAGTAACTAGCCAAATCAATTTTCACACACTGCAAAGGACTGGTTAGCTGATGCACAACAATGGTGATCCTTCTCAAAACTGGAGTGCCAGAAAAAAGGTAATCATGAATATACAAAGAAAGATGCATGTTGTACTGATATTTTAAATACTTTCAAATTTTTGCATATGAAGCACTATTTGCTTATACACAGATGAACATACTCCCCAAACATCTATAAATTCTGGGATAAAGGACCTCTAAAAGCATGGATGATAGAATATAATAATTTTCAACCTCGTTTTTTAAATGGTCCCTTTATTTAGTAACTGGATGTGCTTTCCCAAAAAATACATATATATTTATATATATATTTAAATCACCATTTAACTTTTCTTTAATAGATGATACATACATTCTGTATCTTTGGAAATTTCTGTTGTTTTAACCCCTGTGCTTTGGTTCCCTTTTTTGTTTTGTTTTTATTTTGTTTTTCCTAGACAATGGAGTCAAGGAGATAGAACCTTATGAAGGTCTGTACATAAAGGAGGGTTTGTTTTATGCTGACAGCCTTTTTGGGGGGCTACGGAAGCAAAAATAAACCCAACTGCAATTGATGTCCCTCCATTGTAAAGACTTTTATTTACAGTAAAATGTTTTTGTTTTATGATTTTTGGTAAAGCACTCGATTTTTGATTCACTTGGAAATTATGCCAGGGAGTTAAATTTCTTTGCCTCATTGAAGTAAGAGTGCAAAGAGTTGAACTTTTCTTAAGTGAAATGTTCTGTTGCACATCTTTTCCTAAGATAAAATGTTCTGTTTTTAAATTTTTTTTTCATCTGCCTTTCAACCAGAATTCTGTTTAATGCAAGACCTTAAGCAAAGATATCAATTGCAGTCTGTGTTTATGTTACTGAAGATGTACACCTAGTCTAGTTCCTCTTATCATCAGATATTTCATTTTGTATTTATGATGATCTTTTAATTATTAAATTTGTCTTTCTAGAAAAGAAAGTTGTTGAATTAGACAGTGGTTGTGGTTTGTATTCCCTACATCACCTTTCATGTTGTACCAAGACTGCTTACAGTATACCAAAGTTAAATATGTGCAGTTTTATTATCAATAGTACGTTATGACTCAAGAGAAAATATTGAGTCATGATCTATGGAGTGTCATACATTCACTAAGATAATAAAAATTCCTCTGCCAATGATAGAATTCTAAAATTAACTTTGTAAATTTAAGGAATTGTTCGCTTTTATTTACTTACGAATTTCCAGCACGTAGAATAATGCCTGGCACATTGTAGGTCCTCGATAAATATTTGTTGAATGAATGCATGAAATATTGTTTAACAATTGAAAAGTTCCTTCACATAGTGCATTATGTATCACTAAAATAATCTTGCCATTCTATAGATGTTTGTATTAAAATGTATATTGCTATCACCTGTTTGTAACAAAATTTTAAGTGCACTACCTTTGGGCAGGGATATTTTATTGCCTTAGAGATAGATAGATAGATAGATAGATAGATAGATAGATAGATAGATATAGATATCTATCTATCTATCTATCTATCTATCTATATATATATATAACTTGGAACAAGTTGTGTTCTTGTTAATTGTTGAATGATTTATCGACTTCTATACTGAGGTTCTTCCTATGCTATGTACAATGATTTTAAACAACTCCATGCTGTTGTGACTAGTGCTAATGTGCTGCCTGATAAGGAGATTATAGCAGCACTTCCATAATTCTCAATTATTTGCATTATAATGGGTGTATATAATTTTAAAAGTACTTTCCAGAAGGAAAGTTCTGTAGAACATATGAAATTTTTTGTCTCCCCAGGATTTTTAAAGATAGAGTTTTGACCTCATTTGTTGGCATATGAAGTCACAACTTCTTAAAATTCACTTTTAATATCTTTTATAGCCATAGTCTATTGAGATATGAGTAGTTCCATTCTTTGTAATAATCAATCTACCCGAAAGCCAACATAGAGCTGATAATGAAAGTCAGGGTTGAAGAAGTTTTTAACGGGCTTGTCAACAAACATTCTATATACCATCTAGTTTCTGCCTTGTAGAGTCTATTCAAACCATGGTTTTCCTTTAGTGTCCCTTTAATTGTAATTCTTTTTTCTTTTTTATAAGTAAAAGAAAGGAGAGCCTAAACCACCCTTGTTATTTCCACAATGAGACAAAAGGACTTGTTTTTCAGTTTTTTGTTTGTTTTGTTTTGCTTGAAGGTATGGATGATTTTAACAATGTTTTTGTAAATGTTGATATGAACACTTAAGTAGATACATAATTGTGTAATTTTCTTTAGCTTTAAAGGAGATATAAAATATCTCTTCTAGAAGTTTCGACTTCCCACTGATGTTAACGGTACATGAGCCAAACTAGGCTATCAATAGGCGGTCTAAATCAAATTATGTCTGGATTATCACTTAAAAGTTATCAGAAGATAATTTAATGGCATTATTTCAAAATCAAAGTAATGACACATTTATTTATCTAATCCTGTTCAACAGCTAAAAAATGATCAACTCCTAGTTTAATTCCTTTTGATTTGGGTTATATTCTAGTCTATTAATGAAATTAATTTAAAACTTTATATATGTTGGTTTTCATGATGGTACAGTGTTAGTTACCTTCTCCTTGTTTGAGAACCAGAGTAAACAGGAGCAATGTAAGAAAAGTGCAATGTACTAAACAACTGTTAAGGTATTATTATTTTTTTTAATTTTCTCCAGACCTTGATGTACTGGCATTTTGTAAAAGTAAAAAAGAGTTTATATATCATTTTTTGGTTCTGTAACATAAAAGGTGCATAATATTATTTTTCTAAGAATATATCAAGCTTATAGACAAAGTATTTTGACTACTTTACACAGTTATCACATACCACAAATATTTTAGGGGCCACAATTACTCTTTTACAAATCAAAGTCAACATAAAAGAAGACAATATGATAATTTATTAATAAAATACTTATTTACTTACATAACATGTCAGAAACTTATTAAATAATCTCTTAGTCTCCTTATCGTCACTCACTATATCATGAATAATTTGACATTTGTGTCACTGAGAGTAACAAATATATACATCTGGTCTTATTTTTTTCTTTACTTCTGCAAATACAGAAGTTAATGAAGAAACGGGGCATAAGGAAGAGCAGTGGGGAGAAAAGCAGGGTGAAGAGGTCAAGGCAGGTCTGTCTGTGTGCCTAAAATAAATAACTGAATGTTTGGGAAGTATGACTTTTCAATTTCATGTAAGAATTTAGGCTCCAAATTTATAAATGCGCAATAAAGAATAGATTGTTTTTCAGCACTAATTTTTAAATAAATTGTCTAATTTTTATTGATGGAGAAATATTACATAAGCTATCTAGATAACTTATCAGAATATTTGATTCATCCATTGGAACATGTTCCTTAATGTTAAAATCAAACTAACATTGTAGACAATGCGTCTGACCAAATTTATACCTATCCTTTACCCCAACTCTGTATTCAATTCATCTGTTTATTAAAAACTGTTTGAGTACCTACTGTGGGTTACACTGAGTAGAACTATATTGCAATCCTAGCCTCCTCTCTATAAAAATTTTGGTTTTGTAGAGGCAAATTGTAAGTAAATATAGAGCAGAATATAAATTCCATTAAAGCTTTTAGAGGCTACCTCTATTTTCTTCATCATTTTTTCCTGAAATAAAAATTTACCGTACATTCCTGTTTTCATCCCAGCTCAATATTGCTCTAATGTTTATTGACAATCATAATTTCTTCCCAAAGAGTCCTCCTTCTAAGTGGTGTGGAAAGAGCCTTCATTGTGTTTTTTTAAAGTCCCTATTACATTTATATATCATAATATCTCTTTCCCTATATTAGACACTCAGTATTGACATTTGTGATGCATGTGAATATACTTTCTTAAATAAACATAAATATTCTAGTACAATCCTATTCTATTGAAATGTCTGGCATTAAAGTCAGAAGTTTGGCTTCGTTGGGCATGTTAAGATTCTGAGGAAAAAAAAGTGATGGTCATGTTATTTGCCACTTTCTTTGTCAGAATGTTCCTGAAAGGATTTAAAACTTAAAATGTTACATAATCAGTAAATACATGTATATACTTCTTTTTTCAAATTATCACTATTTTTCTTTGAAACACTGAATTGAATCCTAATCTTTTCTTAGCTGTCAGTTTAAAAATTTTTTTTACTTTCTTTGAACAATAACTTTAGACCTAATTTTACCCTGTTTAACTCATCACTTTTTATTCATGAACAGTACAGTCTCCTTTATATGCCTTATGTTCTCTCCTTTCTCATTGTGTGAAAGCAATTTCCTTATGTCATCGATGCATTCTGTCAGTATATATAGTATAAGACACAAGACCTCTTAAACTGTAGTTGCTGATTGTCAGTAACTATTTTCAATGTCGAAAGACGAGAAGAATCATCAGAGTGCATCTGATCATGAAAACAAAGGCAAGTGTAGCTGCATATTTATAAAAATGTATAACTATCTCTGTTCTGAATAGCTAATATTTTAATGACTAGAATGTCACACATCTTCCATTTTCCTGCAGTGCTATAGGAATAACCTGTTTGGAGCATACCGTAAAAATGAACTTCATTTTAATTTACGTGTGCAATTAATGTTTTCCTATTTGCCCATTCCTATATATCTCATATCAGTCCATATGAACACTGAAATGCTTTCACACTGTTTATGAATTGGCTTCCACAGGAAAGTCATTTTGTTGGATGTCATTAGTTTGGGGGCTTCAGTGATAGTTAATATCATTTTTATTTATTTTTCACTTCCTTAAGATAAAGCCTATTTGTTGGACCAGTTTGTTACCTATGCTTTATTCTCAAAACTAACTTAGTGAATTATGTCAATTATTAAATTAGCATAAAACCACAACTACAATCTTCTAATTTAGTATAAAATTACTCCTTATTCCTCATTTTATTTTTGTTCCTACTACTTTTATCATAGGATGGGAAGGATAGACTTTACTTTTGTGTTCATTAATGTGAGGTGTCATGTTTAATGCATGAATTTGTTTCCCTAGTGTGTGATTTCATCTTTTGTGGTGTGCTTAGTTTTTATTTGGGTTGTTAGTGACCTTAATTACTAACCGCTATTGTCTGTTTTCAATGTTAAAAAGACAATGAGGGAGAAACACCAAGCTCATCTAATAATGGGAAAAAAGGCAAGTCTAATATGAACTTAATAGTGCCTTTCTCTATATTAGACACTCAGTATTGACATTTGTGGTGTGTGTGAATATGCTTTCTTAAATTAAATAAACATAAATATCCTAGTACGATCCTATTCTATTGAAATGTGTGGCATTAAAGCCAGAGGTTTGGCTTTGTTGGTCTTGTTAAGATTCTGAGGAAAAAAGTGATGGTCATGTTTTCATGCAAAAAACACAAAGATATTTTTTAATCCAGAAATTGTTTTAAAACTGAACGATTTAAAAAATATCTTAAAGCAAAATTTTAAAGTAGAAAATGACATGAACTTAATTGTGAGTTCAACAATATTAAATGAAAATATATGATATTTGTAGTTGTTCACAGTTTTATACGCATGCATTAATATATTGCCTGGGTGAGTAAAAAAGATGATCAATTTCAGTACTTAGATTTAGTTTTCTTGTAATTATTGGTGACTTAATTTTTTAACCCAGCAAAACTAACTTCTGCCAGGAAAAGGACTGTATATGTGTTGTAGTAATTGCTAATCAAATATAACTACATGTATTGACTGAGAATGTCGGCATTTTAAGACGGTTATAAAAAAAATCATTGTGCTAAAATTTCTCTTTATCATTACAATTTGCCCTTGTTATGGGCCAAATTAAGAAATGAATAGTTTTTGTGTCAGTAATTTTTAGTTACAATGTCTTTTAGTCTTGAATTCTTTCTGTCCTGTCTTCGTCTGTTATAAATACTGTCTACAGTGTTGGGTGTGATATTTAATTAGCGTTAAGATAATTTAATAATGTTTCTTACTGTGGAGTGTCATTTATTTGCACCCCTCTCAGCATATAATTCTTAAAATGTGCTAAGATAGGTAAAAAAAAAAAGAGAGAAAATAACATAGCAAAATAAATAAAATGAAATCAAGTATTATAAAATATTAACATTCTCCATAAAACAATAAAAATTTAAATAAGCCCTCAATGTGCATTTACATATTTGTCATTTTTATCTATTTCTTAACCTCTATGATCTTTGCTTAGCACCTACGAAAGGATATGTTCATATGAACTGAAATTTATGTCACTGATCCAAAAGAGTAAATACATCTTCTTAAATGTCAGGATGCAACAAGTTTTAAAAACATTTAATGCCATTTTGTATTTAAGCACATTTAAATAAAGGTATCAAAAGAATAAGGACTTCCCAGGAGGTAACCAATGTAAATACTTGAACTGAGGAAGTACTTTCAGCAGGTTTTTTGGCTTCCTGACCTCTCGTTGACCCTGAATGCCGCTATATCTTTTACTTCTAAACTGTTCTCCATTCTTGTTATTCCTTTGATATTGCATGTAAGAGTTCTACTGACAATGAGAATGGGGACCTCAGTCACTCCCACTCATGATTAATGTATTTTTATCATTTATATAAAAATCATCTTTACTACAAAACGTCACTATGTTATGTAGATCAATCCTGCATATGATATAGTTGGACCTAGAAAGAAATTCACGTGTAAAATTTGAAAGATGAGAACTCTATATATTTTGCATATACTAACTCATGTTTTTATTTAGTGTAATATTTTGATGACCTACTTATAATAAAGTTCTGGGTATCTAATTTTTCCCTTTGCTCTTTGCTTTTGGGAGAGACAAATGTACCGTTTTAAATCTCATAGTAAAGTCCATGAGTAAGATTAAGGTGGGAGGTTGTTTTTAAATTGGTTAAAAGCATATTTATGGATTAGAGAAAATTCCAGAGGTTAAAAAGATGTTCCTATGTTCCTTCTACTTACATACTGAGTTAAAAAAAAGGGGGGGGCGCCTGGGTAGCTCAGTCGGTTAAGCGTCTGACTCTTGGTTTCACCTCCGGTCATAACCTCACAGTTCATGGGTTCAAGCCATATCGGGCTCCATGCTGACAGTGCGGAGCCTGCTCGGGATTGTGTCTGTCCCTCTCCCTCTAACCTCCCTCCCCCCCAACCAAAAGTAAATAAATAAACTTAAAAAAAAAAAAAAGAAAAGTAAAAAAAAAAAAAAAAAGGTAACCATGAATTCCAGCTGTAACCATGTGTTAGAAATGGCCAAGCATTGAATTGAATGATGGATTTATCACCATCCTCTCTTCTGGTTTAAAATGCAAAGAGAGGAAATAATAAAGATAGCTTTATTCTACATCTTGCTATGAAGTGCCCACATTTGGTTTTGGAATAGACATAGTGTATGCTCCCCTTCAGTTAGTAAGATATGTGATCAGTCAGCCAAAATGTCTCCATTAACCCTGTATTAACATTAGATTCTTTAGTACTTGGAATCCGTTTCTGAGTTCTCAAATGACACTCTACCTAAGCCAATCCCTTTTGATACATTGGCTCTTCATACCCCTAACGAGCTAAAAGGCGACTAGACTATCCTTATCCCATAGTATAGCGCTATAAATTAAGACTCAAAGAACAGCATAATTGGTGAGTTTCTAACTAATTATAATTTATTTATTTATTTATTCATTATTTCTACAAATAATTTTGGGGTACCTATGATGTTCCAGTCTCTGTTCTGGGTGCTGGAGATATACTAGTGTGCATGTCAAACAAGCTCCCTGCCTTCATAATCCTTATATTTATTGGAGGAAGCAAATGATAAATAAAAGAATATATACTATTGTTTCACATACTGACAAGTACAAACAGGAAAATTCAGTGAGGATGATGGATTAGATAGTATTCAAGAAAGTAGGGTAAATAATTCTTGATAATGCATTCTGAGAAGTATTCCCATCTAAGTAATATTTGAGCAGAAACCTCAATAAAGTGACAGAATTACCTCCTTGAGGGCCAGGGAAGGAAGAGTGTTCTTGGCAGAGGCAACAGCAAGAAGGAGGACTCTGATATGGGAGCCAGCTTGACTTACTTGAGAGAAAGTGAAGAGGTCAGTTGGGTACCACAGAGTGAGCAAGCTGAATAGTAGTAGGTGTGGTCAGAAGGGACTGGGGCAGGTGACTCATATTATCTATCAGTCAGTGTTAGGATTTTTTTTTTTACTCAGTGAAATGGGAAGATTTTCATTCAAGTGACACAACACCATTTCTTTTTGAAATAACATCAATTTAATTGCCATGTTGAGCCTAACCTGAAAGAATGGAGATTAGAAACAGGGAGGCTTTTGCAATAACCTGGCAAAGAGGGGATGGTGGCTTAGATGGCTAGTGACAGGAGGAGTTGGACTCTGGGTAGATATTAAAGATAGAGCCTTAACGGATAAAGGGGAAAACTTGAGAAGAATCATTCGGTGGGCTCAAGTGCTGAGTTTTGGATATAAGTCAGAGATCCTCTTAGACATCTAAGATAAGATGCCAAATAGGTGGCTTAAAACATGGTCTGGACTTCAGGTTAGAGATTTGGACTGTTTGGGAGTTAATCTCATAATAAGAGAGATTTAGGAACACAAGGCTGAGATCACCGAGAGAACAAGCATAGAAGAGGTTTAGGGACTATGACCTGAACTGCTCTCATATTTAGAAGTTGACAAGATGAGGTAGCAGGGTACTGAGAAATAGGAGGGAAACAATGGAGTGTAGTGTCTCTGAGTACAAGTGAAGAAAGTACTTGAAGTGGGAGAGAACTGTTGAGCATGAAACCATAGATTTAGCAGGTAGGAAGTCATGCTAACCTTCATTACTAACAGCTTTGTTGGAGACATAGGCAGTAGAAGGCTGAGTAGAATGGATTTAAAAGAGGAGAGAAAGAGAGATGGTGAATATAATGCCTTTGAAAGAGTTTGGCTGTAAAGAGAAGAAAATCAGTAAAAATCTGTAACAGAGGGAAGAGATCATAGAAACAGAATACATGCAGGATATATGGGAAGCTGTGTGCGTGCGTGTGTGCGTGCGTGTGTGTGTGTGTGTTTTCTAAATCAAGATCTGCCAGTTTGCTTTGTAGAGTCATGTGGCCCCAGCCATCTGCCTATAGTTTACCAGGGTAATTATCGGTATTCTGTGGCTTTACTCCTAGATTTAGAATGAAGACTTTTAGATTTAGAAGGAACCTTATAAATCTTTTCCTAAAACTGCTTTCCTTTGTTAATAAAGGAGCAGAATTCTAGAGGATAATCAGCTTTGTTCAACCCACATGGTAACACATCTCTAGTCTTGACTCCCGATGTAAGCATTTCTATACTGTGCCTCTTCAGATAAGTGACAATCTCCTTGCATGGGTTTCAACCATTTATTTTCTTTTAACTATTAGCTAATGGTTTAGTTCATTTCAACCAATATGTGCTATTTTCAGTATATGGCACTAGTTGGTTATTGAGAATGCAGTAATGGATTCCTGCTTTGGGGAGGTCCCAAGTTAAAACAATAATAATATATAATAAGAATAACAAAACGGGGCTGGTAAAATTATTTTATAGCATGTCACTTACACAGTGTCTTAAAGATTGTGATATATAGGTATAAAGAAGAGGTAAGTTTTGAGGGGTTCTGGGTAGGTTTTCAGCCTAAGATATTTCTTCCACTGCTTGTCATAGTTTATATTCTGCTCATCTCTGATGGCTTAATTATTTTAATAATAAAAAGCTTTTCGGCTTTCCAGAACACTGAAATGTAAATGTTCCTGAGGAGACTGACCTGAGCTATTCTCACATACAGATCTTCATAGGCAGAAAGTTAGAGCCTATGAGTGGGGAAAGGCAGGTATAGGGAAAGGGGTACTGTAACATGTGTTAGAGTACTAGGTACCTTAGAAGAGTCATAATGACGAATTCTGCCTTCAACTACCCCTACTCTACTCGTCTACTCTAAATAACGTTGCTTGCTTTGTAGCCATGCTATATATTTACTTTCTTTGAAAAAAATTATGTGTTTATTTTATTTTGAGAGAGAGACAGAGTGCAAATGTGGGGAGGGCAGAGAGAGAGGAAGACACAGAATGTGAAGCAGGCTCTAGGCTCTGAGCTGTCAGTACAGAGCCTGACATGGGGCTCGAACTCACGGACTGTGAGATCGTACCTGAACTGAAGTTGGACGCTTAACTGACTGAGCCACCCAGGCACCCCTATAAATTTACTTTCTTAAATAATTTGGTAAATTTAAATTGCTCAGAACAATACCGGTCACATAATAAGTACCCTGTAAGTGTTAGCTGTTATTAGTAATGTTTCTTAGTGATGTCTTGCGCTGATTTTGCATTTTTAGCACACAGTCTGAAAACTTTCAATTTAAAGTAAAAGCACCTGGTTATAAAAGTAAAACTGAGCCACTTATTCAATAGATACTGTTTAGTAGTTTTTAGGAAATTATTAATCCTGATACTGTTTTTGATCACACAGCTTGCATAAGACACAATACCACAGGGAATAAGTAAGGCTAGATTACAGCATTAATTATTGCATAACATGCTAATACATTTGTACATGTTTTAATCCATGTGTAAAAATCAATATGCAAATACTTAGAATACTTTGCTCTAAGTCAGAGAACTACTGAAATCACTAGTACTTTTCAGGTTTTGTAGTGTTTAGAGGACTCCATTGGAAGTCAATACTTGGCTCTTAAGCTCATTTCTACTGGTAGGCCTATGACCTCTGGTAAGGCTTTTAATTTCTCTGCACCTCAGTTTCCTCTTCTGTAAAATAAAGTATTCTGTAAGAATTTTCTAAAGAAATGAAGTGTTTTTGGAGATGTAACTAATATGATCTAAAGTCTCAAATGGTTTTGCTTCCAATTTATTGTCTACGTTTTTACTGTTATTTGTTAATTTCGTTTGGTTTGGAAACTTAACAGATATAACCTCTAACTGACTATTTAGTGAGTCACTCACTATCAGGTTTATAGACTAAGCCCTACCATGCTACCTATCAAAAAGTCATGTCCCTAAACATATAAAAAGAAAAATATTTTGTCCTTTGAGCCTCAATGGATAGTCATCTACTTTATTTCAAATATAGATAACCTTGCGATGAGAAAGAAAGAAAGGAAAGGAGGAAGAAGAGAGGGAAAAAAAAGTTTACAAAGGAACCAACATTAATAAACTATTTTTGACAGTTTCTGTAAAGGATACTTGCTTCTACAAGTATTTAGGGGCGCCTGGGTGGCTCAGTGGGTTAAGCGTCTGACTCTTGATTTCAGCTCAGGTCGTGATCTCATGGTTTGTGAATTCAAGCCCCACATTGGGCTCTGTGCTGACAGTGCAGAGCCTGCTTGGGATTCTCTCTCTCTCTCTGTCTCTCTTTCCCTCCCCTCTCCTGCTCTTTCTCTCTTTCTCTCTCAAAATAAACAATAAAAAAATAAAAATACAAGCATTCTAGAAATTGGAGAGCATTAAGAGTATGGGCTGACTGTGTTTTGCTGCCTCTCTGTATTCTTATGAATGATTCTTGGGCAAGGAGAGTACTGTACCCATGTCTTAATTTCCAAATTTGAATTATATCTAGATAAGAATGGGTTTTATATTTCCTAAATATAACATTCATTGCCAACTTAGGCCAACGACCATTTGACCAAAATTTATATGGAGAAATTCAGGGATACCATAAAACAGCAAGACATGTATCATATATTTTTGAGCATTCAATCACATCTGTATTATGGAATAGTAAGTCAGTGATGATGAACAGGATGGCTCGAAAGAAAAGAGACAGGACCAATGACCGTTTTAAAAGTGTATTTCAGTAGTCTGCTGTGATGGTCTGAACTGTATCAGAGACCACAGTAAAGATGAATAAATGCATTTAAAAATTTCCCTCTTCATTCAGTTCCACAAGCCTAAGTGAATCAGTTGTAGAAGATGAAAGTACTTCCAGATAAATATTTTAAAATTTCTTTTCCTAGGCTTTCCTTCTTGGAGGCCATTTCTCCTTATTTTACTTTTCTTTCCCTTTTTTTTTTTTTAATTTTTTTTTTCAACGTTTTTTATTTATTTTTGGGACAGAGAGAGACAGAGCATGAACGGGGGAGGGGCAGAGAGAGAGGGAGACACAGAATCGGAAACAGGCTCCAGGCTCCGAGCCGTCAGCCCAGAGCTTGACGCGGGGCTCGAACTCACGGACCGCGAGATCGTGACCTGGCTGAAGTCGGACGCCCAACCGACTGCGCCACCTAGGCGCCCCTCTTTCCCTTTTTTAAAAATTGTTTTTAATGTTTACTTTTTTTTGAGAGAAAGAGAGCACAAGCAGGGGAGGGGCAGAGAGGGAAGGGGGACACAGAATCCGAAGCAGGCTCCAGGATCCAAGCTGTCAGCACAGAGCCCAACATGGGGCCAGAACTCATGAACCTCAAGATCATGACCTGAGCCGAAGTGGGACGCTCAACCGACTGAGCCACCCAGGTGCCCTGTACTTTTCTTTCCCTTTTGCTCATTTTATTCTCTACTCCCAAAGACTCAATTGACTAATAACATTTAGTGAAAAACTCCCTTCTACCTCGTACCTCTCTGCATACTTCAGCCATTGTTCAAGCCATACCACCACTGACTTTCTAAACATAATCCTAAAGCCATCTTCTGTTTGTTGTTGAAAACAATATAATCTTAGGAACATGATATTGGACTAGAGAACGAGCACATATTTTGGTCTTGGCTCAGGGCCTGCCTTTACTATGTACCAACTATGTGACTCTAGGCCCTTAACCTGAGTTAGTTCATCTGAGAAAAGGAAATCTTAGCATATTTCTTTTATTCCCACTGTGTTACTTCGAGAATCAGATGAGGTAATGGATGTGGGATGGTTCATACAGTAGATAACTATTCAGCTCTTTGTTTTCTTACCTATAGAAACCAACCGCGTGATAGAAGCTCCTTTTTGTCTTTTATAGCATTAAATACAATGCTGTATGTGGGAGCACATTGAAACATATAGGATTATATAAATGCAGTCTTATTAATGTAAGAATCTGTGCTCTTTAAACCGTAGTATTTGTAGGATTGGCTGCCTAGTGTGATGAAAACTAGCTGGAATACAGTTATTTTGAAGACATGTGGGTTTCTTAAATGTCACTTAAAAACACACTTCATAGTTAAGTCTTCATGAGTAAAATCATTCTTTACATTATCTAACATTGGTTAAAGATGTCTTTAAGCTTTCCCATCTACAAATTAAATTCACAACTGAATATCTACTCAATTCAGTTTCAAAATACTCAGAGTACTAGTAAAAAATATATATATATACATATATATACATATACATATACATATACATATACATATACATATGTACATATACATATACATATATATATGTATATATCCCTCCAGAACAAACTTTTTTGTCTGTACTTGAATGGATTCTTTCAAAGTAATACTTGCCAATTAAATTACATTATACATCTTTGATTTTTTTACTTTTTACCTTTGGGTACTGGGTATACAGTATCATGGACTTGCACTTTGTACTTAAATTTCAATTTTAAGTTCATTATTATTTAACATTAAGGAGATTATTTTATTTTTTAAATTACCACAATAGTCCTTTAACAGAAAAGACTGTTTTTAAGATGTTGCATCAGTGATATTTTTGCTATTTTTATTTAATATATCTAAAACAATTTTCAAACAATTTGAAGATTTTCCTGATACAAAACTAGTTTGCTTTTAATTACTGTAAATATTTCATTTTAATGATGTGACCTGTAGTTCAAAAAGGGCTTAAATATGGCTACCTTTTAGCACTGGCTTTTGGGTAATGAATGAATTAATGAGTCAGCAGTCACTTCTGTTCTTTTTGTGACTTTAATTATGTTTTAAAATAGACATTTGAGTTTCAACAAGCATTTAATAATAGTCACATTTAGAACTTTTGGAAAATCTTCTAAACTCTCGGTGTCCTACTTTCATCTCTGGTTTAGGTTAGGTACTCTTCCATAAAATCTGCCTCATCAATCTAGAATAATAAGAAGCAAGAGCAACCCTGTATTTTCAGAGATGAAAATAACCTTTCAAATTTTCAAGACCAGCTTTCTCACTTCAAATATAACATCTAAGAAACCAAAGAGACTATGAAACTTGCCTAAGGTTATACACATAGTTAATAGTAGAAATGTTCCTAGAAACCACCATGGGTCTCAGTCTGGTAACATATCTATTACATTTTTTTGTCAACTGTTGATAGCCTTGATAGCCTAAGTCATCTTTCATTGTTACACTGGCTGACATTTATAAATTGATGGTTATGGAATTTCTTTTGTTATTGACGTGTAATAAATTTTCAACAAATACTGGCTAATTTCACTCTGCCAACACAAGACAAATGACTTTAAACAATTTCTCTTCATCTAAAATGTTTGTCAACTCAAAGAAAGTGTTTAAAATTAAACATGTCATGTGTTAAGCTGTTGTTTTTTTTTTTGTTTTTTATTCCACCCTTCAGAATATGCTTCCTGCCAATTTACAGATAGGCTGTACCATTTCCAAAACAAGCCATTTCAACCTCTACATACATACTCAATCTTACTTCAAAAGTAGCATGTCTTCTATTTTGTAACATTACAAACTATCAAGTGGTGAAAGGTGTAACAATTCTAAAATGACAAATGTTTAGGGTTTTAGCAATAGTGATTTTAGAAACAAGTCTGTAATGCTTGTTAAATCTTTCATATTATGTAGGTGAGTAACCAAATGCAAGAAATACTTTGTTACTAATGAACTTGTTATTTTCTGCAAAATGAGGGAATTGGTCTCTTGATTTTTGATATTACACATTAATTTGGATTAAGGGGCAGATGATTCCTTTATTCTTATCGCTTAACTAGAGCGTTGGAATTTATTAGAAAATTTGTATATTCTTTAAATGTTTTAAAATTTTTCTTTCCACTAGCAGTTGATTGAAATATAGCGTCTCTATCTAGCTTGTTTACCATTTCAGAGTCCTATATTGCATCTTTAGCAGATTATTTACCAATTGGAAAATCAGGGTATCGATGATACACCTCAGTGTTACTTTAATACTCCCAAATCAAGGAGTTTGTTTCTTCACAGTAGCCGGCTCATGTGGGACCAGAATAAAGTGACTTAGTATTAATAACATTTATTTCAGGTTTAGGAACTGAAAAACCCTTATAATTGATGCAGTTGATTCTAGCAGATATGCTAGAGATGGCATATTTTCCCATCTTGACAGTAGTTTTATCTTCCTAGCTATGTTTTGCTTAGGTTAGTATTTTAAGATGTTAGTATTCCATTATTTATGGCCAAAGGAGGATAAGGCACCAGAGGATTTTGTATGGCATGGTGAAACCTCATGGGATTACAAATATACGTCAATAGTACCCAGCTACTTATAAGGTAGCTTTAAAAATGTGAATAAAAAACAGGCAAGTGTGTACATAAGTGCTTATGAATGCTACTGAGATTAAGATTCAATGGTGGTCAGTGAGTCTTTTGGTATATGACTTACAAGGCCCTACGTGAACTGCACTCCCCCACTTCCCACTTTATTACCTTTTTAACCTCATCTTCTAGTATTTTCCCCTTCATTCACTCTGTGCCAGCCACAGAGATGTCCATGCTTTTCTAGAACATGTCAGACAGGCTCTTACCTCGGGACTTTTGCATGTGCTGTTCTACCGATTGTAATGCCTTCTCCCCAAATAACTATGGTTTACTCCCTTACTTCCTTCCTTAAGTTCTTTACTCAAAACTTGCCTTCATGACTACCTTATTCAAGCTTCCATCACACCCTGGCCATTTTTTTTTTCTTACCCACTTCATGTTTGTCTTTTGAGCACTTACACATTTCTAAGTCATAAACCATTTTACTCGTTTATCTTGTTTAATCTATTTCTCCTACTAGAATATAAACTTTATGAGAGCATGGATTTTTGCCTTTTTTTGTTTATGGTTATATTCCCAGTGCCTAGACGTGCCTGGATTATAATAGGTGCTGAATATATATTTGTTGAATGAAAAATATTACATAATACTACAAATAATTCTGAATAATCTTAGATAAGCCAGGTAACTCATATTCAATGACACCAAACTGTTAGTAGTTTCCATTGAAATAATATCCTCATTGCACATAAATTTTTCTGTGGTTTAATGAAAGTACTGAATAAGGTAGCAAAATAACTAGTAATTTTATCTTATCATATATTAAAATGTATTTGTAGATTTTCTCTTGATATCTTTTGAGGTCTCTGCATTTTAATTCCATATAAACATTTTATTTCACCATAATAACACAATGGTTAGCAAAACATTTATTTCTAAAAGAAATTAACATTATTTAATATCAACCAAGGAAAAAAAAACTTTGTTTGCCAAACCATTTTAATTATAGTTTTTTTTTTATATTTTGGCCCCCATCCATTTTATTGAAAATATGTTTTGGAATTTACTGGAATAAGTTTTGGTGCTCTGGATTTTGAAATAAAAAAAAAAATTCAAATGTCACATTCCTGTATCTAAAACATCGACTACATATTACTAAGAGTTTATGGAAAAGCATAGGGGGAAAAGTCTAAAAAATAATTATATTCCTGAAGTATTTTTAGGCTCTTTTTGCACACATTCTCTATACTTCCAACAAGGTCTGATTATTGTTTTTTGATTCATACTAGAAGTCACATGGGAAGACCAGAAAAAGGTGAATGGTACAATAAGTGATGACAAATCATTGCCGAAAAAGAAGCACCAATCTGAGTCAGGTTTGTCAGGGTTTGGAAAACCACTGAAAGCATGAGACTATAAGCATTGCATTTCATGCTTTTTAAATATGTGTGTGCTTCTTGTACCTCCTTTTTCTCATTTTGGTGTGAACTTCATAGTGTGTAGAACCTATTTAATTAGAATGGTGAACACTTTATTTCAAGATTTGTTTAGAAAATGAATTCTACATAGTTTGGAAAAAACAGATTTTTTGTCATCAAGATTATTTCTGTAGGAGAAGAATTGACTAATTTAAACACAAATGGCCATTTATATATTTGGCTGTTTTGACCCAAATTGAAGTACCTTAATGGAAAGGTATCACAATATATAATTAAATATATTTATTTATTAAATGTATTGAATTTAATATATAATTAAATATAATATATAATTAGATACAAATATACTTAATTAAAGTACCTTAATAATGGAGAGGTATTATTTGCATCCTTAAAAAGTGCTGTACAAAGCTCCAATGATACTGTCAAGACATTAAACCAGATATTGGCAATGACTTACTTACAACTTTTGCAGCTAAAAATATTGCTACAATAAGGAATGGTAGCGTATTGTGTGAATTCAGTAGTCTCTTCAGTCCATTATTTCTATGAATGAATTGAAATAAAGCGGTTTTATTTCCCTCTCTTTCTTTTCTTATTTGGAGAAGTATTATTAACTAAGTAGAAAACAAAAACTTGAACCAGGAGTAAAGGGCAGAGGTAATCAATAAACTGAATAATCAGTCCTAGTTTTAATCAGTAATTGGATGAGAGTACACATTGAAAATTTCATTCAAAATTTTAGGATGTAAATGGCGTTTTTGATAGTGATATTATCATTAAAATGACTGTGTCTATAGTAACGGTGTTAATGTATTTTTAAATGGTGACTTAGTTCATCTTGGGTCTCAAAAATGTAGGCTTTAAACTATGTCAGTGTATGAATTAAACTAACTTATGAGTGAGTATTCACTGCTATTCTGTTGTATGCCAGGCATTGTGGTTGGCACTGAGTTATTGGCATAAACAACATGGATACAGCAGTTGCCCTCATAGAGTTTATATCCTGGCAAAAATACATAAATGAAAAGTAATAATACTAATGATTAAGTTACCACAGTTGTGATAGTGCTGTTAAGGAGAATAGGTTGCTTCGAGAAAAAGTAGTATGTTACCTGAGTCCGTAAAGAAAGCCAAAATGCCACAGCGCAAGCGGCTTAGTCTGTGAATTATCTTTTAGTAGAACACATACTGAAAATTTAGTAAAATAAACTGGAATTTACTTTAGGAATCTAAATATATTTATAAGTTGTAAGAAAAATATCTTTCTTTTTTTCAAATTTTCAGTTAAGAATCACAGTTTATTTGGGTAGTAATTATCTTAATATATTTAATGGGATTCAAAGGTAAGCAGTGTAGAATTAATGATTACTGTAAAACTCTTCCCTTGCTATATTGTGTGATGTGAGTTATCCTTGGTCATAAACTATTATTTATTTGTCTCCTTTGCCATCATTCTGATTACATAAATAGATTTGTGGCCCTATATATCTATGCAAATAAATTATGTTGAATATTAAAGTCATGAAGCAATGCAATGTTTAGCTAAAAAATTTTTTTTAAATCTCACAAACAAAATTTTTTAAATGCCCTCTAAATATTATCAATTTGTATATTCTCACATATAGCATATTTTTTTTTTATCCCTTTAGTCCCCTAATTGAATATAAACTTCATGCGTAGTACAGGAAGATTAACGTAGTTAGAGTGCTTGCTTTGATGTCATGATAAAATGTTTACATAGAGTTATCTATTGTTGGCAATTGTGCATTTTCCTATTTACTGGGAAATTCAAACTGGTCCTGGAAATTCACACCCTACATGTCATGAGTAAGTATATGGAATGCTAAGGCAGTAAACACTGCTAAATGTTAGTGTCCTTAAATATTTTTGTTTGTTTCTATAAGTAAGGTAGGATATGTAAAGAATATTTTTCAATTATTGAAACTTTGAAGTGATGAAATGAGAGGAAAGTAGTGGGATATCAGGTGGGGCCAATTGCATTTCCGTGACATGTTTTGAGCATGAGCTGTACGGAACGTATGTTTGGGGTCATCCTTTATTTTATATTTAAATACATCTATGATGCTAATAATCTATTGATTGTACTCAGTGTTTAATACATCATTTTCATTCAGTAAAATCTAAGATACCATCTTCCATTAATTGTTAAAGATTCTTCATCAGAAGACTATTGTAGTAAACTTGTGGTATTAGAAAAATTTTGTAAAGACTTGAACCCAAATCTGAGATGCAAAGTCAGCTATGTATCAATAGCCTGTATTGTTATATTTTTTGTTGCTGTTTTATGAAAGTCTGTGCAAGAATAATACCTGGAAATGTTTTCATTTTTAGGATGTATACTAACAATGTAAAAAAGTCATTTGCAATTTTTATTTTAAATCCAAGACTATAGAACCAGAGGAATACATGGCATTATGTAGGCTAGAAAATTAACCAATATTTGGATGAACTGTAAGTATTATGGATTAGTATCTTTTTTTTAAAGAAAAATCTTGACATCTCGAAAAACTAGACTGCCCTAAGGGGATTATCAGCCAAAGGGGTGATATATATTCAATATCTCTTACTTAATTGATAGTATAGATGAAGATCCCTGGGAAACATAATGATATTTATTACATTAATATCTTAGTTATGAGCATAAAATATAAAAATCATACAAATGATTTTAAACTTCAGGTTTTATGGATAATGTTTAGTGTAAATCACCAACATCTTCCTTATGTAGAATGTGGATTAGATTTTGTTTAGGCCATAAAGTTAATAAAACATTCTTAACACAAGTCAGGATTTTTTGAGTATGGAAAATCTGTTGTTTATTTTTTCAATGAGCAATCTTATTCTAGACTAGAATACTGTGATCTATAATAATGCAGTATTATTAAACACTGAAAAACTTTCGTCTATTTTCACTTTGTGAGTTATCTGTTCTTATAGTAATTGAAATATATCTGAGAAAAGAGCATATTTTACATAAAATATTGTATCTCATATTTTACTTAAACTCATCCGACAAAAAACTTTGGTGGTAAAGCTAACTTTAGTTAGTCATACTGAATGAATGTTTTAGAACTGATATAGTTTCTCCAATTAAAGATCTTGGACTTAAATAGTTCAGAATGTATTTTGAGATAACAATTTTAAATGATTTCTGAAACATTTGATAATTAATTGATACTATTCATAAAAAGATTACCTGCCTTGATTTGTTATTTTCTACGTGTAAAATATACTATATCTAGGAAAATTTTGAAATGACCTGGCTCCCTTTATTGTAATTACCCCGAAACCATGATGGTGCTACTTACTTTGCTGTTTCTTATCTGGAAAATAAGTCTGCGCTTCTCTGGGAAAGTAGAGGACAGTGAACTTCTTTGTTGGGTTACTGTTACAATATTTTGCAAGTTGTGTTTTGCGACATACTATAGCATCTTGTATGCATAAACCCTTAGTTTTAATATTATATGATTTAGTTAATGTATTAACCTTTAATTTTTTCTAACATGGATATCTCCATATTGTATTCTTTATGGATCTGTAACTGTGGTGAAGGTAGGGATTTTTTTTTTCTTCTCCCTTTGTAATTATGCTTCATGAAGTTTATCTTAAGAAAAGTAAATATTGAGAGTTGTATTTTGTTAGTGAATTTAATACTTGACATTTTTTGAGTATTTTGATGTTAGGGACTTTTGCTTCCCTTTATTTTTTAATATTTTAACACTTCTTAATAGTAGAAACAATGTTTAACATCTAAATCAATGATCTAAATTAGTCTTCTAGTTAGATGCTAGTCTAATCCATCTAATCTGGAAAATTGCATCAAGGCTGTGTTCTTGGGCAGTATTAGAGACTGGTAATTTCTGGATTGTTGTAGAATGAATATATTTTATTTTTGATAGAAAAAAAAGTATGTAAAAACTAAGTAAATATTTTATACAATGCACATCAACTGATGGGATTTCAGAATTAAATACTAATGATATCTTCAGATGTAAACATAGCATTCTTTGATAACAACTATATTTTCCTATCGATAAAGTAAAATTTCATGGTTTATGCATTCTGTTGCTTAAAGTTGGATCAGTTTCCTCTGAACATAAAGATAAGCTTATAAGGCCAAGCTGGAATTCAGTGACTGTCTTTTTAATGATCGTGTGATGTAGTTTGAAAGTCAATTATTTTAAACTCCCTCAATACATACTCTGGGCATATTTTTCTTCCGTATTTAAAGCTGCATTATGTGTCAGACCTCAAGGACAGAATCAGAAAAAAACAGTACAGCTAGGAATGAGAACGAAGACATTTAAAAGATAAACATTTTTATTAGTGAGCTTTTAAAAATAGCAGAATATTGTAAAATATTGTACCGTGCTTACTTTAATAGGTAGAAGTTATTATAAGGGTTCAATAACTTTATGGTTGTTAACAAAACTATGGAAAGTAATAATTAGTTTAAAAAACAAACTCAAATCACTTGGTTGAGGAATTTTTCAACAAGATTTTGTCACAGTGGAGCAGTTTTAGTTTGAAATCAGTAAACTTGGTAAACATTTTGTTTTTATATTCTAGATCCATCCTGACCTTTGTGTCATTGAGGCTCTCCTACTAAATAGTTGCTTATTTAGGCTTCATTTTGAAAGGTATCTCTCCTGACCCCAAAGAGACATTCTAAGATACTATGACTTTTAAAAAGCCCTCATAACTGATTAGTTTTTAATTAAGTGAAAGTTCTATTATGCTCTTAAAGTTTTGAGGCTTCTGTTTCATTGCCAGGAATCTTTTTAACAGAATGCTTACTCCTGAAGGACACGTGTTTATTCAAGTACAATTACATCTGATAATAGGACCAATATTATGTGTGTGGTATATGATGTTCAATGAGAACTTTAACCATCAACAAAGTACACCCTCGGTAAAAACTGCATTTATGTATAAACAGGCCCCATATATATGCCTTTTTAAGTTAAGTTGATTACAGATGATTATTTCTCTTTGAACTTGAGGTAATTAAGTCAAAATGTAATAAAAGTTGATACATTATATTGGCAAGGGAAAATTTTTGGTTTGCACAAAATTTTGCATAAAATTTGACATTGCATTCATTCTTATGAACTTAATTTTTTCCAAATAAATTAATGAAAGTAATTATTTTATGTATTTATCTTTAGTAGATTTTTAAAAATTTTCAGAACCAAATACAGACAACTTTAGTAGGTATGTAGATAGATAAATAGATAGATATTGTATTACTTTGCTTGATTAAAACCCCATTCTTTTTCAAGTTTACACTTTGATGCACCTATATTGAAAAATATTTGTCAAAAATAATTTACCTTAAGTGAGGAAATGGTTTTATGGGGCTTATGAAGTATTCATTATATTTTTAAGTGTCTATTTCAATATAATACATGAAAATATTTTATTTCTTCTTTGTTGGCTCATATGATGGAATGACTCAAAAAAAAAATACTGTACATTCTCTCTACAAAGACTTTAGCTTTCTAAGCTTAAAACTATGAACCAAACACAGTTATGACAGTAATGGATACATAAAAGAGAGTATACTTGTAGGGAGATAGGAACTGTGGAGGCAGTACTCAGCCTCTTCAAGATGTACTGAAGTCTGCAATTCATTAATAGTATATGTGAAATAAGAATTTACAGTTTATTACCATTTAAATAAGACATAGCTGCTTAAATGATAAGGTTGAACTATACGTTTCTCTTTTAAAATGAAGCTGTTTTAATACAAAGTATATGTAATACAAATTTTAATAACAAGGAAGACAAAAATGTCAAAAAATTTTAAAATATATTTTGTGGAACTGTGAATTATACTTTGAGATGATTTAAATGAATGTTCTATCTGCTAATTAAAATTAAGTGATTTTTAATATAATTATGGTTATGACCTATTTATTAATGGATCATATTCATATAAATGATGGAAAAGTGATTAAATGGGCACTTTCAGGGAGTAGTGAGATCATTATCAAATCTTTCATTTTCATCCTTTTATGTAATATGAATTTGTATTTTTTGTAAATTAAATTATTGGTGCTAAGTGTTGCCATATTCCTGATAAGAGCGAAAGCATCAGTGAACTAGTATAATTATAGCACTTACCTCTTTTAAAAAATATTCCAATTAAATGCTATATAATACAATGTCCAAATCAGGCGCCACCATGAGAAGATTTTTTGTTTTTTCTTTGCTTGGCTTTTTATTTCACATGTTTTTATTGGGTCATATAGCATCTAGTAGAAAGAAAATTGACCTGGTAATCAGGAGACCTCTGTTCTATTTATGGTTCTGCCACTGAACTTGTTGTGTGACCTTGGGTAAGTCACCGAACTCTGTCTGCCTCAGTTATTCTCTATAATTAATGGATGAATTAGTTGAGAAGAATTTTGAATGTTTTGAATCCATATAACATGAAGAACATTGCCTCAGTGCCATTATAAAGTAATTCAGATACAGGGAAATGCTAGGTAGAGAAAGAAGTTGCATTTTTGTTGTTTTTTTTATGTTTTCTGCAAAAAAGAAATAAGTAACTTTTTATTTTAGAGAAGGAATTCACCTACACGGTCATTTCATCCAAGTCCTATCAATTTCATTTTAACATGCAAGGAAATTATTTTAATAGTATGGTAAACATGTATATAGAGAAATTTTGCATATGAGAAATAAGATATAATAAAAATCAGAATTAATCTATGTTATTAGTATATCTCTGATTTTTCTGTCTTTGAGAAGTGGGTGGACTAGGTATGGAAAACAAAATATGGCATATATCATATTAATGTATGGCGTACGTTTCGAGAGGATAGTCAATCCTCTCAACATAGTCTGGTTTGTAATGCAATTATGATGAGATTTAGTGTCCAATTTTGAATAGATCAAAGATGTGCTCAAACAGTAATAAAAATGACATTACTAACTTTCAAAATGTGTCATTCGTTTTCAGTTCTCTATAATTCATACTAGAATTTCTCCTTTTTCTAAGAAAACAAGATTTGGTCATCTTAGCAATCTTTTCCTAGTGGAAAGTTTTCATTTTCTCACTCTTCAGAAAAAGAGATAAGTTTGTTATAGGAAAGAATCCTCTTACGAGTTATAATTTCAATATGTCAATGTGCCAAGTATATTTTGATAGAATACGTTTTTCTATATATCACTCAAAAACTATGATATAACTATTGCAGAAGAGAATGTGGTGCTTTGATTTAAGAATTTTGTGGTACCTGATTCAAAGCTAAGAATGCAGTTAAATAGATTTTGGCTTTGTATTATAGTGTTTATCTGTGTCAATCATACTAACTCACTAATATCTTTGGAAGAAATTTTTTCCTAGAATGCTGAGTTTAGCAGATATCTCCTGCTCTCAATCACTGTGTAAAATGTCTTCTGAACTTCACTAGTAGAGGAGAAGGAAGTATTTCCAAAATGTGTGCCATATCTATCACGGTAGATATTGGATTTTGATGGGCAAATTTAAATAGAGCTGTCAATGATGTGTTATATGGTGTGTGTAATAATTTTCTGAATAAATAGGTATTATAAGGGAATATGATCAAGTAAAGTTTGTGTAAATTCAAGGTTATTAGGAATTTTTAATATTAAGTAAAGCCATATCTTTCAGCTACTCTTTTATACTGAGTTTTCTACTTGATAACTCTCCATAATATTTTTTATGATAATATTCTGCTGTACTGAAGTAATTCCGTGGAACATTGGCCTGATAGCCCTACTTTATTTTCATGTGTGCACTCATGCATTTGGGATAGTTGAAAGGTATAGAAATCTGTTGGAACTATTTTATTGTTCTTTTAAAAGTTGATTCAGTTAAGTTATTTCCTTTAAATGATAATTAAAAATCCTAAAAGCATTTTCACAGATTTTAAATGGACTCAGGAATGTCTTGAACAATATGGTCATACAAGTAACATTGTTTTTACTAATGGTATCTTTCTTCAGCATCAGTGTTCAGGATTGGGGCTGTCCATAAATAATTGTAAACTTTTGAATCCTCTTTATTTCTACACTAACTTTATTTTTCTGATTCTGCTAACCCATAATAGCTTAACCAATTCTCCATCAATTCCTCCGTATTATTTTTTAATTTTTTTGCATATGGTACGTATTTTATTATTTCTTCCCTGCAACTGTGTACAGGATTCTTTCTCAAAATGATTTGGGGCCCTTTCCTTCAGTGTCACTTTTTACCTCTTGAGTACATCCACTCACACCCATCTCCTTTGTCTATGTCTGTCCATTACACGATGTGATCACAGAAGAAGTGGACTCCACAAGGAGAAGACATACAGGTCTGTCTCTTCTGCTTTTCTTTGTTACTTTTTCATTTATCTAACTTGTTTTAGAAATTCTTTACTATTTTTTATTCATTTCATAATTTTTCATTTTCCTCTAATATTACAAAATGTTAAATCTTGCAGGCACTTTTATTTTAGGTAGTGGTATATTCAACTGTTAGCAGCAACCGCTCCAATTAGATTGATAAAAAATAAAAAGATTAATATTTACATAATATGTACATGTATGTATATGTATTTTTTCCATAACTGGGTAACTAACTCCAGATCCAAATATATGTATATATGTACATACATATAGGCATACAGTATTTAGTTATTGAAATTAAAGTAAAGATTAATCGTATTTCATTCTTCAACTTATCTTAGACTTAAACCTTGTTTTCAACTTTATGTTACATAATTTTAAAAGTATTTTATTTTTATCATGAGTTCTGCAATGTGCTAGACTGTGGAGAACACTAAAGATCTAATACATGTCCTACACATGCTATCAATATCACCGAGGAGTTATAATATGTGGGGAACATGCTGTGTTTAGGTGCCAGTGTGGATGATTCTAACAATATGTTCTGCAAAGCTATAAAGTCAAATAAAATCTGTTTCAACTAGATGGCCAGAAAAGACTTTATGGCAAAAGGAACACTTGAACTAAATCTCGAACATTCATTCAACACTCATTTCTTGAACTCATGTGATGTGGTACTGTTCTAGGTGCTGGAAATAACAGGACGCACAAAATAGCTCCCTATCCTCGTAGGCTTTTTGTAGAGTGAATCTGACGAGTAAATGCAATAATATTACAGGTGCTGTGAGAAATCTATATGTGCAGAAATACAATGGAATCACAAAGGACGGTATGATCATTTCCACCTGGAAAGTATGGATATTAGTTCAAGAAAGACTTCATAGAAGAGATAACATATGAATTAAACATTAAAAACTAGAAAGATGTTGTCCTCATGTGTAGACAACATCTCAGGGAAAATGACTTCAAACAAATTTAGGCAAAAGTGGGAAGGGGAGGGTTTCTGAAGAACATGTAGGATATTGACACATGTAAAGCAAGAGAGGAACAGATTGGATATTTTTTTCTAGAAAGATTACTTTAGAAACTATATAAAAAGTGGACAAGAGCAGTATAGACAAAAAGATCATTTATGAGGCTGTTTCACAGATCAGTGAAGAGATGATGATGGGGTGACTTAAGGTATCAATAGAGAAAGTAAAGATGTGAAACCTGTAGGACCTACATACTGATTGGATATTACTGATGCAAGAAAAGGAGGTATAGGTAAATGTATAGGTAAATGGGGGCACATTTTATCAAGATAGGGAATATAGGTTGGAAAAGTTTTAGGAAAAAAATTAAGAATTCAGTGTGACGATGAACTGAGTTTGATATTCCTTTGGAATATTCAGGTATAAACATCTATTAGAAGTGATTGAATGTATGGGTCTGGAACTCAGCGGAGAAGTCTGGGCTAGAGACAGAGAATAAGGAATCAGCATTTAACTGATTCCATTGGAATGAAGCGAATTTCCAGAAGTATATGAAGAATAAGAAGAGAGCCAAGAATCAAAATTCTGGGATTACCAACATTTTTTTACATTTAAGGAGAGGAGGGAAGAACAAGAGCCAGAAAACCATGATGAAAAGAACCATTGAAAGACAGTGGGATATCTAGAAAAGAACAGAGGTCAAGAAAGGAAAGTGTTTCAAGAAGGATATACTCATCAGAAAAATCCAAGAGAAGGGCAACTATTGTTAAATGTTAACCAATAACAATGTTTGTGTAAATGGTTTTAGTGAAGTTGTGGACCGTGGAAGCCAGATGGAAGAGAAGGAAAGAGAGATCTAAAAGAAAAAAGAATGAGGGTGACATTTGACTAGGCTTCCTAATAATGGCTTGGGGAAGTTAAAATGAAGAGTAGCTGTCCTGGAGGATACAAGGGAGAGTTCACCAAAGATATGTAGAAGGAGGATAGTTTACGTGAAGAACTTAAATTTATGATGCTCTTTAAGGTCGTGTGATTGATTCATTAGCACACTTCAGACAAATTGTTGGAAGTTTGCAGGCAGTTAGAGGAGAAAGAAAAAGGATGAGGGTGTTGAGGGTGGCCTGCAAGCAAAGTGTTTAAAGTGATGTCTGAGATTAGGGAAGATGCTGGTCATGTGAAATCATGCCATGCAGTTAAATCACATTCAGATACAGAGTTTTCCATGAACTGGGAAAGAAGGGCTTTAATGAAAGAACTGGAATTTATAGAGATATTCAGGCTAATGGAGGCAAGTGGAGAGTGTTATTTTCAGAGATTGATTTAGTGATGCTTAGAATTTTCAGATGTTAGACAATTCCAAATAATAGAAAGATACAGGGTTTGATCCTGGGGGTGAATTTCTGAAGTGGGGCTTGGACTACAGTTTGGAAAGGAAAGGAAAGCAACAAACTTTTTTTTTTTTAATTTTTTTGAATGTTTATTTTTGAGAGAGAGAGACAGACAGACAGACAGAGCATGAGCGGGGGAGGGGCGGAAGAGAGAGGGAGACACAGAATCCGAAGCAGGCTCCAGGCTCCAAGCTGTCAGCACAGAGCCCGACGCGGGGCTCGAACTCACGAGCAGTGAGATCATGACCTGAGCCCAAGTCAGACGCTCAGCCAACTGAGCCACCCAGGCACCCCGAAAGCAACAAACTTTGATGTTAGAATTTTTATATAGGCATTGAAGAGCCACTGATGCCCTAAGTGTGACAGAGAATGGGTGAAGGAAGGTAGGGCGGAAGTAGACAGTAACAGCAAGAAAGTAATGGTATGAACACAAAAGCGATAAATGTTACATGAAATTAGAAAAGTAAACATGTGAAAAGAGAAATGCAGACATAGAAAAATGCTGGTACCACTTCCAGGATTCCCTATTACTTAAAGTATAGGATTTTGAGCCGTTTCTCCTCAAATTGTTTCGGACAGGTAGTGTTCTTGTTGAAGGGGCAGCTTTCCGTTCAGGCTAACAGGTGAGATGCGCATTCTGTGATGAGGCTGAGAATGCATAAGATTTCATGAAAGGCTTCTGGGTTCAGAATTCACAAGTGGAAAAGATTTAGGATGTGGGCAGCAATGCAGAAGAAGTGGAGAAGGAAGCTCAGGATAGGTGTGGTTGACAGTACAGATTGGAAAATGTTAAGAATAGATAGTAGGATAGGGAAGAAAGGAACCACTGAATATGGTAGGGGAGAAAACACGGAGAAAAATAAAGACCTTAGGCTAAGCTTTGGGAGGGGGAATTCAACAGCTTGAACAAAGGAATCTCTATGATGCATAGAGAAAAGTACTTTGTTGAGGGAGTTTGAAACTTAGGAAGAGGAGAAGATTGATGATGGAAGCAATTTTTCTTAGGAAAAAAAAATACTATCTAGGACATATGTGGAATGGTTAAATTTACAGAGGAAAGAGAATGTTCTTGGTTCAAATCTCATGTCCTAAGTTACTTTTAATTTTTATCTAAACATAATTTGAAGTCTTTCTTAGCACAGACTTTAAAACTGTGGTTGTAGCTATTAATCCTTCCTTTCGTTCTGGTGGGAGGAAGCTGGGGTGAGCTTTCTCAGCTGTAGACTCTCAACACTGTAAGTGGGGACTTGGTCTGTATTCGCTAGCACTGAATAAAGGATTCCACAAACTCTCCAAAGCCTAAAGAAAAATGAGGACCAGTGCATTCCCTTCCAGAACAAAATGAGAGTAAAGAATGATAGAGATGGTAATGAGAACTTCAGAGAAAAAGGAGGTAATTTTAGAAGAGAAAACAGTAAATTTTGTAACAAGCAACTCAGATGGATTTCCGATTGTTTAATAAAAGTTAGATGAAGTTAAAGCTTTTCAAAAACTGACTCGAGACTGTGACCAATAGAATGTAGTATATTAAACCATCATCACATCTTTAATGAATATGTAAGTTGATTATTTTTCTCAATCAATACCACCTATTAATACTTTGAGCCAAAATGTGTGATGGAAAATAATTTCGTAAGGCCAGTCATTTTCCTGACATATTAAGTTGAAGTGTGTGTTTTGCATTTTATACCGTAGTCGAAGGACCTTTATTTCTATTATAGGTCCAAGTATAGTCATTGCAATATAATTCTACACAGTGAATGAAGGAATGGAGTTTGATCACACATTTTGAAGCAGGAAATACTCACTAAGTTTAGCCCTTGGCAGATAAAAATCAGGTTTCTTTTAAATGAGAAGAGCAAGTTTTATTAGAGTTTACACTTTTCTTCTTAACTCTTGAGGAATTTTATATGATAGGGCACCTGAGTGGTTCAGTGTGTTAAGTGTCCAACTTTGGTTCAGGTCATGATCTCAGGCTTTGAGAGTTCAAGCCCCACATCGGGCTTCACGCTGACAACGCGGAGACTGCTTGGGATTCTCTCTCTCTCTCTCTCTCTCTCTCTCTCTCTCTCTCTCTCCCCCCCCCTCAAAATAAATAAGTAAACTTAAAAAAAATTCATATGACAATTGTACTTTTTTAGACAATTTTAAAACAGATCTTAGAGACCATTTGAAAGAGAGCTAATGATACAAAAGAGATTTTAAAAATACTATTTGGTAAGTTCCATAAAACAGCATCTGCTCATGTTTTTAAATTCAAGTGTGAACTACACATCTTGCCAGAATTACTTCCAGAGCTGGTCTAGGCCATCTAGCAGTCTTAGTGCTTGTGTAATATATGTTTTACTCCTAAGGAGATCTCAAAAACAACAAATGTTTTTTCAGCCATATTTCCTACTAATTCCTTAGGTGAATTATTATAATACCAATTATTATATTATTATGTTAACCAGTTATTACATTATTATAGTTGGTTCTGTGCTACATCAAAAGTTTTAGAAAATATGTTAAAAAAAACGATTTCAGACTGGCCCATTGGTCTGCCAGGTCTTAATGTTAATTTGAAAAGCTTAACAGTTCAAGTTGAATAGATTTTAAGCGCTTCTTAATAAAAACACAATTGGGAATAACTGACACACACTTTGCATTGTGATTATAATTATTTTCTAATTTTTAAAAATTTATTTTTAATTTTTTAAAAAACGTTCCAACTCTTTTGAGATATAACTGACATATAATATTGGATTAGTTTGAGGTGATGCCTGACTGGTTGTTGGTGGAGCACAGGATTCTTGATCTCTGGGTCGTTGATTTCAAGCCCTAGGTTACACGGAGATTCCTTAAATAAACAAACATTGTATTCCTTTGAGATATACAGCACACTGATTTGAATATGTATAAATTGTGAAGTGATTTCTACAATAAGTTCAGTTAGTATTCTATAATTCTTAAAAAAATTTTTTTAAACGTTTATCCATCTTTGAGACAGACAGAGCATGAACGGGGGCGGGTCAGAGAGAGAGGGAGACACAGAATCCGAAACAGGCTCCAGGCTCTGAGCTGTCAGCACAGAGCCCGACACTGGGCTCGAACTCACGGACCGTGAGATCATGACTGAGCCGAAGTCGGCTGCTCAACCGACTGAGCCACCCAGGCGCCCCGGTATTCTATAATTCTTAATAAAATTATTACTTCACTTCCTGTTAGGGTTAGCTAAGGCAAGTTTTTCAAAATTAACACAATTACAGTATTATTTTTAGCATGAAAACAGTTTCTCTTTTTTGTTTTATTTCTGTGATTATTCTGAATGTTGCCCATTGAGATATATTATTGCAAACCTTCATTTTAATCGTTTTCGCATTTGCATGGCATATATGACATGTTTTAAATACCATGTGCTTTCACTTGACATCTTGTTCTACTTGTGTTATATCTTAAAAGGGAAAGAGAAGTAACATTAATTGTGGGGGAAATTTAATAAATCTATAAATATGTACACATATAAACACACATATAAGCTGTTACTGAAATTTCCCTGAATCTTTCAGTCATTGATTCATTATCAGTCTTATCATTACACTCACATTCTACCCATTTTTAGGTACTTTTTGTGCATTGATTGTATCCTACCTATATTTAATGGACTCGGTATTATTGATGGAAGTCTAAGATATAGATATTTAAGGTTTGCTCAGTCATGAAAAACATAACTCTCTAGTAGACTGAAATTTTGCCACAAAATGTAAATCAGGGTGCCTGCGTGACTCAGTTAATTAAGCATCTGAGTCTTGATTTCGGCTCAGGTCATGATGTCCTGATTCACGGCATCGAGCCCCACCCCTCATGTCAGGCTCCGCACTATTAGCTTGGAGCCTGCTTGGGGTTCTCTCTCTCTCCTCTGTCTCTGCCCCTACCCCCTTTCACTCTCTCTCCCTCAAAATAAATAAATAAACATTTAAAAAATGTAAATCAGTTTCTAAAGAAGCATGGAGTGTCAACTGTATGATCAGTACTCTAGACACAGCAGCCTGGAATATTTTATGTAAGTTTAAGTTTAACATTTTATTAAGTAATATTGTGATATTTTAACCAAAAAAAAAAATCAAATGAAATGACATAGGTGCCTGTATATGTGCATATATATAAAAACATATCACATCTTATGTGAAAACTCCTATTAATAAAGGATAATACTAAGACTAATTTTCTAAAGCCTATAAATAGTCAAATATAAAAGAAGAGAGTTAAGAAAGTTGTTGAAACGTGAAACAGTTGGAATGCCCAAACGTGAAATAAGAATGGTCTGAGTAGTTCTTCCTCGGGTGGTGGGAGGGAAATTGGAAAGAAGATTTGAACAGGAGTCAAGAGACCTAGTTTTAGCTTCGGTCTTTCCACTGAGCTGTGTGATCCTAGACATGTAATTGGAGATCTTTGGGTTTCAGCTATCTCACTTAAATTGAGGTTTGGAATGCACTGTTTTTTAATGCTTTATGGATGTAAAATTCCATCTGCCTTGGAAGATACATCCTGAATTTAAGAAGTTACTGCTGAATTCTCAAAGCATTATTCGTGCGCTCTAAATACCTTAGCATTCTATTTTACCTTGGCCTATTGTCTACCTTAACTCTCTTTTCTGAAAATTTCAGTTATTGGGGAAAATATGTGTTCCTGTAAGAAACGTTAGTCTGAGAAGCAGTATTAGAGCACAGACTCTGGAACTAAACTCCCCGATCAGCACCACCGCTCCTGTGCTGCGTGATCCTGAGAAAGTTACTCTTTGTAGATTCCTCAGATACCCCTTCTCTAAGACAGAGATAATAATACCGTATCAAAGGGTTATTGTATGTATTAAATTCATTAATATATAAACTGTAAGTTACTTAAAAACTGTGTCTGGTACATTGTAAGCATGATGTAAGTGGAGCTATTTTTTTTAATTGTTTTATAAAATACATTAGAAACCAGAATTTTTATTTTGAGTCAAGTGTATTGAAGCCCAGGCATTTTAGTCATCCAGTCTATAATACAGAATTATTTTTGTTATATGCATTACAAATATACGAGTTTGTGACTTCTAGTTTAGGACGTAGCTGTCACACAGACCTGGGCATCAGAACTGCTGCACCTGTACTGTTGAGCGTTACAATTTCTGGGACAACAGAGCTGGGTAGAAAGCGAGAACATTGAAATCAGATAGGTCTCAATTCTTATCCGGGTTCTGTCACTCACTAGGGATATAACTCTGGGCTGCAGTTAGATTGAAGGGTTAATTATATTTTAATAAAAGCATGAAAAGGTTTTTCTCTGAAAAGAGAAAGCCTTTCTAAAAATAAAAGTAATGAAATTTAAAAAGAGAGACTTGACTACAAGTCAAGTTATACCTTGGCAGGTATAAACTTCAGAAGATTAAAATCAGCATAAACAAATTAGAAGGCAAACAGCACACTGGGAAACATATTTGCAGCAACTCGGAGTATTAAGAGCCTTAATGCCTGAATCACTTTGACAAATAAACTATGTACTCTGTAAAACTCTAACAGAAAAATGGGCAGAAGACGTACAGATGTTTCACCAAACAGGAAATTTAGTGGACAGTAAATGTATAAAAAAAATTTTATTCCAAAAAATCCCACATTTTATTCCAATCATAACCAAATAGATAACTTAAAAAAAATGAGATACTATGTTTCACCTATTTTGAAAACAATGCTTTAATGCTGGTGAGAGTGTGATATAAGAGTGGCAGCATAATTTACTATAATCTTCCTAAAAAGTAATTTTTCAATAGAAATCAAGAGCCTTAAAAATATTTACAAACTTCTGCTCTGTTGGAAATGAGCTCAGATAAAAATATATGTACGAAAGTTTCACTAAGGCATTATTTGTAGCAGTGAAAAGGATGTTACCGTGAATGTTGAATAATGAATGAGTATGCAACCATTTAACTGAATAATGCTATTAACAGAAATTACAAGCACTTATTTTGATGTTTTTTTTTTGTAATTTGAAAATAATTAAAAGCGATAATATATGTAAGGAACTTGTCACAGAATTTTCAACATACTAGAAAGTAAAAAGATTATAGTTCCTATTAATTATTACTACTAAATCAAGTTATACCAAAGATTTCATTTTTCAGACCGATGTATAATGTAAATAATGAATAATAAAATTGAGTCATTATTTAAAATAAGAATAAAAATAAAATAGGAATAAAATTCCGAAGCAGAGACTATTAAAATCTCTGTAAAATAGCCCAATAATCTGTCAACTTGACTATGTTAGACTCAAATCATTCTCTAGGTATCATAACGACATATTAAAGTGTCCTCTACCATATACGCTTATATAAGGAAGTTATTCCTGAAATTCTTACTCTAGTGTTATAAAAGTATTTCACATCTGAAAAATTCATTTGTTCAACAAGTATCTACTAAACATTTTCATATACCAGGCCTATTCTAGGTGCTGGGGGCATAACAGGTCTCTCCCATCATGGAAATTACACTCTTGGGAGAGCTAATAGTCACTAAACAAGGTAAGTTTAGATTGTTATAATTCTATTATTTAAAACCCTCTGTGCTTAGCACAGCTGGGGTGGGAAGGCATATATTTTTGATGGAGGGATCCAGGAAGTCTTTCTGAAGAGGTGATTTTGAACTAAAACAGAAGAGTAAGAAGAAACAAAGTATGAAAGGAGCCAGGAGATACACAACTAAGATCAAGAATCAGAAGATAAAGTCAGGACATTTAAAGTTCAGAAGAAGAGAATAATTTTTGCTATACTTTTTTTTTTTCCTGAAAAGACATTTAAGTGTCAGTGATGGATGGAAGAGTTTTAAATATTGAAGATTTGCAGGGGAGATGAACAAAGTATAACTGAATGATAAAGTTAGGATTAAAATACTTTTAAATCATTTGAGTTGAAAGGAAAGGATTATATGTAATAAGTTAGTAATCAAGTTATTTAGTATTAACTTGCACACAATACTATGTATTCATTGGCTCATGGTTAAAAATAAGGTATGATTATTTTCAGATCATTTTCTTCCTCTTTGCTCACTTAAAGCTCTATACTTCTATATCTATAAAAAAACCATTGTAATATAAAAGTGTTGGCATGAAAGGTAAGTATGTTTCACATGAAAGAGGGTAAGTTGGCATGAATAATGCTACATTGAAGATAATTGCTAAGGGAATTTAAATTAGATTACAGTTAAACTGAAGAGAAGGATGTTATTTGACAAAGGATAGTTTCTTTCTAGTAGCCTGTATGAAGGCTTGAGGAGATGGGGTATGGGACATGAGAGTAAGGATGAGAAAGAGAACTAATAGTGGGAAAGGCAAAGTTTAATGGCAAGGAAAATGGTAACAAGTAAGAGTGATTAGATTAATTAATTATGTGACATAACTGATGGGGAGATCATGGTTATAGGTTATACGGTCATGAAGAATGTGAAGGAGGTTGATAGGACAATTCAGAGTAAAGGAATGAGAATCAGAAGGAAACCCCAAAAAGAAGATTAAAGACTAAAAATGACTATATTGTAGTTTAAGTTTGGGTCAAAAGGAAATAAGTTAAAGTATGAAAAAAAAAAAAAAGGCCAAAGAGGAGATGATGCAATTAGATAAGAAAAAGGAGGAAATGTTAAAAAGGAAGAATGTTGGGGCAACAAAAGCATTAAATAAGAGTTAAGGGTGTGTATGTGTTTGTGTGAGAGAGAGAAAGAGAAGAGAGAGAATCACTTCATGACTAAGTATTTCAGATTATAAATTTTGGAAAACAGACCAATCTCAGTCACTTACTAAGTTCTATGCCCTGTACAAATGTTCCAATAAGTAAAATTGTGACAAAAGTCCTATCACATACAGTTGTACTGGTTAAGTGACATAATCATAATTCATGCAAAGCTTTTAGCACAATTCCTGGCTTCTGGAAAGTATTATTAGTGTTAAGTTCAGGAACGTTATTATTAAGTTCTGGAACACAAGATTTTAACCGTGCACCTTTAAAAGCTTTGTTACATTTTTTTTCTATGCCTTGATCCAGTAAAACTTTAGTTGAAAAAAAAATTAAAAGCTGGACAGAAATCTGCTCAGTGGTTACCTCGGGCTGGTAGGGAGAGTATTGACGGCAAAGTGACCCCAGGGAACTTTTTACAGTGACAGAAATACTCTGTATCTTGATTGTGGTGAGGTTGCATGACTACATCCATTTGTCAAATGTCATAGATGCACCTAAATAGTGTGAATTTTAATTTCTGACAGTAGGCCTCCATAAATCTGGCTTTAAAAATAACTGAAAACACGCAAAAATTTAAATTAATTTTAAAATATATTACCCCGATAGTACTAAATATATAGACTAATAGAAAATTTTATTCGACCTGACACGTCCCAAGCAATTAAAAGCCAACTCCCATCCCAAAATAGGGTTCAGGAGGCTTGGTAATGGATGGGGGGTGGCCTATAACTTCATCACACAAAGAGAAGAGAGGACTCTAGAGGTTGAGCTAGCAAAGGCCTAAAAGTCTGAGTCTAAAGCAGTGGAACAAGAAACCCAGAAGGAGCAAGAGAAGTGTTTAGTGTTGACAGTTCCAAGAACAGGCAAGGCATTAACAAAGACATAAATTCTGGATATTCTGGATAGTCATTGATAATAGCTATAGGAAGAAGGACAAATATGAGAAGTAATGTTAACTTGTTTTGAACAAGCTGAGTTTTGGGCACTGATGGCATATCCATGTGGGGATCGCTAGGAGATAACTAGAAATGTGCATTATTATTATTATTATTTTTATATCTTTTGAGAGAGAAGGGGAGAGTGAAAGAGAGAACAGAAGAGGGGTAGTGAGAGAGGGAGAGAATCCCGAGCAGTCTTCTTGCTGTCAGCACTAAGCCTGACGCGGGACTCAATCTCATGAACCATGAGATCATGATCTGAGCCGAAATCAAGAGTCAGATGCCTAACCAACTGAGCCACCCAGGGGCCCCCAACTAAGATGTGAATCTCAGGCTTACAGGAAAGTAGATGAAGGTAGTCGCCTTCAGCATTAAAGTGACAGTTGAAGCTATGGACTTAGGCAGAATCACTCAGGAATAGAATAAGAAGAAAAGTCAATGACAACACTTTAGGAAATGTGTATATTTGAAAGATGGGCTGAGAAAGATAAGCCAACAAAGTAGTCTAATAAAGAGTGAGCTGAATGAGTGTCAGAAAAGTGCAGGCCAAACACTTGGAGAAGATACCAAGCGTAGTTTAATAAATCTATCAAATGCTGCTGTGAGGTCTGATAGAATGGTGCTGAAGAATGGTCACTGGATTTGGCAAATATGACATTACAGGGAATTTAAGAAATAAGTTTCAAAATAAGTATGGTAGTCGAATTTTTTCTTTGAGTAAAGTCACCATGAAATAGTAGAGAACCCCAAGAAGACGAAGTTCTTACTAAATGAATCAGCAGTAACCAAATAACATGACCTCTGTGTTGGAAACACATAAAAGGCTCTCTACTTTGGGATAGTCATACTTTATAGCTCACAAGTGCTCAGTCATGTAAAAACTCATCGTTTTTATATTAGGTATAGTGGGTCCCACTTACGAAACTTGCAGTGGTGATAAATAATTGATGATCAGGATCTTCATTCCACACATTGCAGATTTTACTCTTGAGAAACTCAGAAGTACCTCAGATAAGTTTTAACATGGTGTTAGTCATAGAACTAGGATTCACTGATAAAACGAATTTTTACTTTGCATTCTCTCAGAGATTTCTTTGGGTTAATAAGTTCTTTTACAGTGAGGTTGATGTTTTGGATAATTAAGTCCCTGTGCTATAAGTTATTTTAATACATAATTGAGCTTAGGACCCATTGGAAGTACTGTTTTTATTTCTAGTTTCCAGATTGAAAATTTCAGGTATAGATCAGTTCATAACTTACTCCAGCCATTTGAAGCTGGAATTTAAAGCAGTTGAGCTCAGTGCCAGAATCTATGCCCTTAACCTCAGGAAGTGGGGTCTTTACCTGTGACAAGGTGGAGGATGTAGAAACGTGAAAGCCGAGAAGCTGTGACATGTGTGGTGGACACCATGAGAGAACAAAGCTACATGTCTAGAAAAAGAAAAGAGAGGAATTTGGAAGGGGACATGTAATGTCAACAGACCGTCTAGTTTGCGGTTTCATTTAGGATCCTCAGTGTAAGTAGTAATCCCATGTGGGTATTTGGAAGGTGGAATGAAATTCAGCCGAGTCTCTGGCTTAGGTGTTTTCATCAAATCCCTAGCTGTCTTGATCTGACGGTGAGCCTACCTTTTATTCCACTTTCTTCTTGGTATTGAAGAGAAGATTTCAGGAAATGTCCCTATTGGTGAAACATTTAGGATGCCTACCTTTGAATTCTGAGGGAGTGTCAAACTGCAGGACATGAGGTCCTCCGTGCAGTCGTTATAGCTCCCTTGACCAATAACAATGTTCACGAGCACCTTTGGAAAAAGGTACACAGCTTGATATCTAAGCATGAGTATTATTTAAAATCCTTGTATGTAGAAAAAAAAAAAAAAGAGGTTAGAGTGGGAGAGAGCCAAAGCATAAGAGACTCTTAAAAACTGAGAACAAACTGAGGGCTAATGGGGGGTGGGAGGAAGGGGAGGGTGGGTGATGGGTATTGAGGAGGGTACCTTTTGGGATGAGCACTGGGTGTTGTATGGAAACCAATTTGACAATAAATTTCATATATTGAAAAAATAAATAAACTTTTCATCCTCCTTACCAGAAAAAAAATAAATAAATAAAATCCTTGTATGTAATAGTTCCTTTTCTCATTGTAAATAATTAACCCCAACTTAGGTGATCCGAATTTAAAGAAATTTCAGTATTAGCTAACGGGGATGAGATTGTATAACAACAATTAAAATGTACATTTTTCCTTTTAATCACACTATTGCTACATAAACTTCCCTCATTTTATCCCAATTGATAACTCAAATGGATAATCATTTTCTAGGATTATCACTGTGGATATTCAGAGGAGATGACTATTACAAATCTTTTCTCTATCTGTTCTTATATTGGAAGCTTATGTCACATTTGCAGTTTGCAATCATAATGTAATTGATTTTAGTGATTTTTAAAAATTTAAATATAAACATTTTTCTTTTTCTCTACTCAGTTAAATTTTCCAAGCACAATTTAATCTTCCTTGGCTTGCTTGTTGTTGGCAACATGTTGTTATCTCTAAAGGAAATGTAAGGATTTAACAACTTTTATGCATACCATCATTGAAAATATGAAGTGAAATATTATACCTAACAATTGACATTTGTTTTACTCTTGGAAATTTGGCCCTGTTTATGTCACTCCTCTCTCCATTTGGTAATAACCCCTTTCTGATTCTGCTGTTCTTGGAGAATAGGAAGTTCATTATTCCTTTCATTATAGTTTAGGGGATACGATCACATGTGTTTGGATCCTTTTAAGAATCTCAACTTTATAAAAGAATTCCACTTTGAATGACTTATCACCCCTTATCTGCCTCTTTGTTGCCCTGACTTAAGAAGGTAAAATATCTTCGTTACCTTAAAAATATGTATGTTATCATTTTAATGCCATAGTAAGTATAATTTATTTTTTAAGCTTTTATTTAAATTCCAGTAGGTTAACATACACTGTAAATCTGAGTTTCAGGTATACAATATAGTGATTTAATACTTTTCCTACAATATCCAGTGCTCATCACAACAAGTATACTCCTTAACCCCCATCACCTATTTAACCCATAACCCTCCTCTTCTGTGGTAACCATCAGTTTGTTCTCTATAGTTAAGAGTCTGCTTTATGATTTGCCTCTGTCTTTTTTCCCCCTATGTCATTTTGTTTTGTTTCGTAAATTCCACATCGGGGTGAAATCATATGGCATTTGCCTTTCTCTGTCTTAATTTGCTTAGCATTATACTCTCTGGCTCCATCATTGTTGCAAATGGCAAGATTTCATTCTTTTTTATGGCTGAGAAATATTCCATTGTGTGTATGTATGGAGGGAGAGAATCCCAAGCAGGCTCTGTGCTCTCAGTGCAGAGCCTCACATGGAGCTCTGTCTCACAAACTGTGAGATCATGACCTGAGCTGAAATGAAGAGTCAGACCCTTACCTGCTGAGGCACCCAGGTACCCCTCTCAGCATTTCTAAGTATACTTAAACATTTATTTCTAAATGAACATAAATGCAAAGTTGCATTTAAATTTCTTTATTATGCTCCTCTCAAACAGTCCATGCAATCTGTGATATGCATAAGAGTGGATGCAGTTGAAATATCTCATGACTTGCGTTAATTAGGCCCCAGATGTGGGACACAGTGTTCTTTCATAATAAGTCATACCCAAATATAATAAGATGGGGACAAGTCATCTACACAGGGCAATAATATGTGTTACTCTGTGGGTTATCTCTTCTTTAATGTAGATTTTATCCATCAGGAAGATGGCAGAATATTTAAAGTGCTTAACACCTATAGGGAATAGTATATTAACCCAATGAATCCGACTCATGTTTGTATCTTTTTTAAAAAAAGAGTTTATTTTGAGAGAGACAGAGAGAGTGAGTGGGGGGGGGGGGCAGAGAGAGAGGGAGGGAGAATTACAAGCAGGCTCTACACCGTGAGCACAGAGTCCAGTCAGGGGTTTGATCCTGACCTGAGCTGAGACCAAGAATCAGACGCTTAACCAACTGAGCCACCCAGGAGCCCTATCACATTTGTATCTTTTATCAGTGGTTATTGCACTTTCTCTTAGAAACAATATTAACAATAATCATTGTATTCCTTCTCCAAGGGACTTTTACTTAAACATTTAGTTTCTCCTTTAAAATGTATCTTGTTTTTTCAAAGATACAGGAATTATGACTAACAAGTTAAAAATAACTAAGTTGATAGAAAGTTACTAATATTTTCTTTTAAACATGTCAGTATACGTGGGGGAAACATACAGTAAAACAATAGCACTTGATCTTGTCTGAAAGATCCTCCTAGCTTCCTAGATTAGATCATCCTTATGATTCTTTTTGCTGGGCAAATTCTCTGGTTTAATGAACTTTTCAATACAGTTTGTGTCTATCTCTCTTTCCCAGGCTTGCTCTTAGAGTGCTCTCTCTGTCTCTTTCTCTCTCAATCTCCTCCCACCTTCTTTCCTCCCTTCTTCTTTCGTTGTCTTTCTCCTACCCTCTATTCTTCCTTCATCTCCTTTCTGTCCCTGTCTCCTTACACACACACACACACACACACACACACACACACACACACACACTGTAAATTTTAATAAATGCAATGCCAGGGCAAACAGAGTAGGAATTTCTAGACCAGGTATAATACTTCTAGAAATACATTCCAGAAATTTATATTTCTAGATATAATATAAATATACCCTACTTATATTAATGAAATGGATATGATAATATAAAAGAACAAACACTTAAACATTATTTTGGCCTCATAATTAACCAACCAGATACTTACATAGCAGAAAGAATCAGAGAGAGTATCCGGTCCCAAACGACTAATTTTACACAAAGTGAATTTTATATCCAGAAAGGTAAATTAGGTACTTACAGTTAGAAGGCTTGTGAAATTAACACTTAAACCCAAGTATTTTCTCTTCTTATCTTTTAAACCAGTGCTGTTTTTAAGATTTTAGATTCATTCCTGTATAGCGTAAATACACCCATCACCCTAAATCTGGACAGTTGCAAAGCCCCATCAACCCTGTGTTGGTTATCTGCACTGCACTCTCCATGCACAAAACCGTGACCTTCCCCTGTAGCCCAACCATATCCTGATTTTAAATGTTGAAACCTAAAATGGTGCTAAAATCCAAGTCATCTGAGTAATAAAACCTCAGTAAGTCTATTTACTGAATTTAGATGTCAAAACCAGATATGCTCTGTTTCCTCGTATCACTAGGTCACTCTTAATAACGTATGTCCGAAAGTAGTCTAAATATCAGTTTCTTTTGACTATAGGAAAAGGAGTCTGTGCAGTTTGCTATAGCATCTCCTTTGAAGTATTATTTAATGAATGTGGCAGAGAGGTAGCAGAGAAACAGCAGACAGATACATATAGTAGCAGGTAACCTAGATATCCAAAATAGATTGTTAAGGTTTAGAACGTAATTTAAAAGCCTATGAGCCTCCAGGTAGTACAACAGTTTTGTAAGTTTCTAGAGTCTTTATGTTTCGGTTAATTACAAGTTTGACTTAGGCATATATGGAGTTCAGTTTTCCTACATTCTTAGGAATGAAAAAAAAGATCATTTTATAAGCAAACACATTATAAACCAAATCAAATTATATCTTTCATTCCCAATGTGTTAACTCCTAGTAACCACAGTAGAAACTTCTTCAGAATTGATTTATTTGGAAATAAGTATTCCTCAAAACTTGTATATCTTAGCTACTCAGTTTAAGCTTACGTGTGCTCAAGCAAAGGGAAAAAGAGACAAACCAAGAAACAGACACCTAACTATAGAGAACAAACTGATGGTTGGGTGAAGTAGGTTATGGGGATTAAGGAGGGCACTTGTGATGAGCACCGGATGTTGTATGAAAGTGTTATCACTATATTGTGCACCTGAAATTCATATTACACTGTGTGTTACCTAACTGGAATTTAAATGAAAACTTAAAAAAAGACTGTTTACACTTTAAAACAAAATGCTTCCATTGGCCCCAGTACTGATGCAGAAATAATTTAGTACATAATTTATCATTTTTATCCCCATATTTATTTGCATACTTTTAAAATGTAACTTGTTCCAGTGTTAAATAACAACCCAAATGCTTTTATTTAAAAAATAAATATATATCCCTAAGATAAATTTAGCAATGAATGGCTGTATGTTTACATTAAAAAATTTATTTAACATTTGTTTCCAAAGCATTTTTATCAAATCATTACAAAACCATCCTAGTACTTGGATTTTCCCATCCAAGTACTAACCAGGCCCGACCCTGCTTATCTTCCGAGATCAGACGAGATCGGGCGTGTTCAGGGTGGTATGGCCGTAGACAAAACCATAGGTTTTCAAACTGAATAATTTGTCCTTTTTCACAAAAATATGATGCTTTGTGTTTTTTAAAGTATTTTATCCTGTATAGTGTATAGCCATGTAGACATTTTATAAACTACATATTAACCCCAATAAGAAAACAATAGCACTTAATTTCAATAGCCAGTGATACCTGCTAACATTCTGGTATAGAAATCTTCATTTTTTCCCCTTATCCCTTTGTCTTTTGTATAGGTTATGTGCATATATATTTTTATGAATATATATATAGTTTTTTAGATTATAGTTCAGAAACTATAGTACTATATCACCATTTAATGTTTTATAATTACTAATTGCAGTGTCTTTATATTTACGGATGTGAATGCGCATGCATATCACATGCACTACTTCATGGATGCATTTATCTTATAGATACACCACGAGTGCAGTTCACCAACCCCTATAGTCGGACATCTAGAGTTTCTTCTCCCAGGTCTTTACAATTTTCAAGCAATGTGGCAGTAGATATACCTGTATGTACATCCTGCACATTGATTTATTTCTTTAGGAACAATCCTGGGAAGTGAAATTTCAGGTTCAAAAACATGACCATTGTAAAGCCTTTTGATGCACAGCACCAAATATGTAGTATTTTGAAACAGTTTACGTTTTATCATTGTACATCACATTCCTATAAATGACCATCAGTTTTTTTGTCAATAGCTGTCAATGACTGTCAATCTGAAAAATAAGTTTTTTTCACAGTTAGCCGATATTGAAAGAACAGTTAAAATGTTCAGTAAAATCAGGGACAATATTTTTTTTAATTACTCTGCCTTTGAAAATAAAATAATATAGGGGCGCCTGGGTGGCTCAGTTGGTTAAGCAGCCGACTTCGGCTCAGGTCATGATCTCACAGCCCGTGAGTTCGAGCCCCGCGTCGGGCTCTGTGCTGACAGCTCAAAGCCTGGAGCCTGTTTCGGATTCTGTGTCTCCCTCTCTCTGACCCTCCCCCATTCATGCTCTGTCTCTCTCTGTCTCAAAAATAAATAAACGTTAAAAAAAATTTTTTTAAAAGAAAATAAAATAATATAACAAAATACTACATTTCTCATTTATCTCATATATATTTTTATTTATTCTTATTTATCTCATTATATCTAATGTAGCCATTTTTAACAATGTCTATTCTTCTTCTTCTGACTGGCGAAAGGTATCAATAAGTTGTTTTTATAGTCTACCCTACTGAAAGTAGAAAATAGACACATGTAACCATGCTTTCTCCTGTGCAATTGTCACCTAGAAGTAAGCAAATAGCTACATACACTGATCATACCTTTTTCTTTTTTTTTTTTATTTTTTTAAAAAAAAATTTTTTTTTTCAACGTTTATTTATTTTTGGGACAGAGAGAGACAGAGCATGAACGGGGGAGGGGCAGAGAGAGAGGGAGACACAGAATCGGAAACAGGCTCCAGGCTCTGAGCCATCAGCCCAGAGCCTGACGCGGGGCTCGAACTCCCGGACCGCGAGATCGTGACCTGGCTGAAGTCGGACGCTTAACCGACCGCGCCACCCAGGCGCCCCTATACCTTTTTCTTTATTGCATTCATTTGGTACATACCTAAATGCTGAGTTTAGCACTTAGAGATTACGTGAATTTGGCCCTTTTAAGCTTTGTTCGTTTGGAATACGTGAATTCTGTCAGTGTCACCATTATAGTCTGTAATCTTGTTTCGTTTTGTGCCTCTTCAACCTTGTATTTTCTCACAAGAAAAGTCTTGTAAACTAGGATTCAATGCGATAGTTACCAAAAGTAATTTTTTCCTTTCCTTGATAGTTTGGCAAAATATACTTAATTTTTAAAAAAAATATGTTTCTACTATAGTATAATACACTTCTTTAACTTCAAAAATTGTCTCAGATAATATTTTATGTTCAGATTACATTTATTATGTCTCTATGTATTTCATGAAAATCAATTAGATTTGTTAAAGCGGCCCTTTATCACATTGTTATTAATTATTTGGGAAGTTTCAATAGAAGACAGTTTTCTATTTCCTATAATGGATCTCTTTACCAGTAGGATACTTTTCTCTCTAAGGATATTATTGTTTGTGAAGTGTTTATCTTATGAGAATAGGTCGATAAAAATGTAGAAAAGGAATGGAACGCTTCATATGAGCCAAATAGTTTGGAGCGAGAAATGTGTGGTTTGTCCTAAGGATTAGCCTCCTGGGAGAATTTAAAGTTCTAAGCTAAACATATTTATTATACAAGTTTGTTGACTGTATATCCACTAAGATAGTCACTTGAGAGATCATTAGTTAAGGCTCTAACAAAATTTTTTTTCATTTAAGGACTGTCTATAGATGGTAATTGAGTCTGGAGATGAAAGATGTGTTTGAGATTGGAATTTAGTTGATAACATACTTAAATAATTATATCACTCTGTTTGCATCTTTGTTTACTTCGAGCAAATACAGATTAATCTTCTTCTTAGGCCCCCCAATGATCTGTTAAATATAAGTGATGTTCCATAAACCTGATTCTACAAAATCTTTAAACCATTACTAAGGAGAAAGGCTCTTTTGCAAAGCAATATTAAATCAGTGTGGGTTGTTTTGTTTGTTATTTTAATAAAAAAACATTATGCTTTAATGCAGGGATCAGCAAACCATTGCCCACAGACCATATCTGGCCCGCTGCCTGCTTTGTAAATAAGGTTTTAATAGAACATTGCCACTCATTTGTGTATGCACACTCTATGCCTGCTTTCATGTTACAATGGCAGAGTTGTGGCAGAAAACATACGGTCTGCAAAGCCTAAGATATTTATTATCGGGCCCATTTACAGAACAAGTTCGTCAACTTCTGCCAGTATGTATCACATGACTACCTAGGAATTAGAAAGAATTTAATGTAGCTTCATAGGAGGCTGATGTCCAGAAAATAGTCTAAATATTAGAAAATGCATATGTATGTGTGTATGTGTATATATATCTATATGTATGTTACATAAATTTATATATGTATATATAAAATGTGTCTTAACTTTGTCTATTGGTGCTATTTGAATTAATATAGTATCTTGCTACTATGATATCAAAATGAAACTTTTTAAAAGAACTTCCCGCTCAATTTAGTTAATTAATATTCTTTAAGTACACATAATTTCTTTGATGCAGGGATAGCTTTTTTTGTTCCCTTGCCCTTGAAGAAAATAAACATGTTTTCCTGAGAATATCTCTGGAGGTACAAATAATTCCAATGTTGTATTTTAATAGACAAGTAGACATTTATACTTGACTGTATTTCACATTCGTATCATGGAAGCACTCACTTGATTTTATGTTTTATTCAATTTATATTAACATTCCCAACACCCTCATCCCCTATTTTATAATTTGGCACAGAATTAATCACTCAAATCATTATTAAAACAAGACTCTTAAAAAGAATAATTTGGCTCACTTTATTGAATAGTTGACTTAAATTTTCTGTTATACTTAGAGGTCATGGAATATAGACTCTTTTATTCAAGATACATTCTTTTATTCAAGATTTTCGTACTCCTTTTTGGAATTTTTTTCCTTTTTTAAATCTTATTTTAATTAACAGATTTTTACTCAGAATTTGTCACTAATGGAGAATTATCTGATATACAATGACATTGTTTTCAGGATGACTACTAAAATACTTATTTTTGAATGGGCACACTTTTGTCTAGAGATCTTAACTTGCAGTTTCTAAAAAGTTATGATGTTAAGCGAAGGGCATATATGTGTATGTTTACATTTCTACCCACACTCAGTGGTTATGAATTTACATGACAACATTTTGTTGTATATACCCACTTGAGCCCAGTAAGCTGTGGTTATTTTTCCCAGTTTGTATATTTGTAGTATGCAATTGAGATTTTGTTTTTCCACTATGCATATTTATGAGAAATGGAATTTTCCTATAAAATCTCTTTGATTAAAGGTATAAATATACCTTAAAAACATTTTTTCATGTTTGCTAAGATTTGCTAACTGAATTTAGTTCTTGTTCTAAGCAAAGTTTTTAAAGACCCTCTTGATACCTATAATTGATGTGTTTGTAGGTAGGACCTGTTATAGAGAGTATTAATCTTATTCTATAATAGGCTTACCATCTCACTTTCTCACCTCCTTCCATGTTTTGTTTTGTTTTGTTTTGTTCTGAAATGATTTCAGTGTCTTTACTGGCATGGTATGTTCTCAGGAGTATTATTCCGAGTGCTTCTTTCTTGGCCCTGGTTCTAGAAAATTCAAGTTCAAAAGATCCATACAAGCTGGGGCAACCTGCTTTCACACATGTGCTAGTTTTATGATAATGGTTTCTAAACACAACTGTAAAATTGTATTTGAAGCCAATTAGACTTACAACTATTTTTCAATAAATAAAGCAGCAAATCCTGATGAATTATAGGCTAAAGTGTTACAGTATTATTGCTGTCAAGTTTATGTGTTATCAAATATATTCTCCTGGGCCTACATGTACCAGAAAGTGTTTTCTCTCTAGTTGAGATTTGTTGTTCTGTTAAAACTCATTTACATCTTACTCAGATTAAAACTTTTTTTTTTACATATTTAGTCATCATGCTTTTGTTCACCAAATTGAATACTTTTAATAAACTCAAGAAATAATAGATGACATTTAATTTGTACGTACTACCTTGAATGAAAGTGATATATCAGCCTAGCATTTCTTCTATTATACATCCTGTAAGTGGGACTCAGAAATAAGAACTGAACATTAATTTTATGGGTTTTTTTCTACTCGATAGGTGCTATGGATATAGACGAGAGAAATCGCCAAATGAAAATTAACAAATACAAACAGGTAGCCGGATCAGACCCCAGACTGGAGCAAGATTACCATTCAAAGGCAAGACATTTTTCTTTTTAAAAGTTGTAAGATAATCAATTAATCATATGAAACCGTCAGGTTTTCTTCAACTTCTGAATGCACATTAGTTAGACACGAACATATAATGCAATGGCCCCATGATTATTTTTATGCTAAAATTTATAATGTGTTTATATTTCAACTTTTAGAGATAGAAATTGCCTTGTTAAAAAATCACTATATAATATAGGAGATTAAAGAAATGAAAATCTTCAATGATCTAAAGAACTAATCTTTTAGAATTTTTTATTTTATAAAATCTAAAAGGCCCCAACACCCTCAAAATGTTTAGGGAGAATAGCTGTGGTTTTCCCATACCTAGGAATTTTTTTCAATTTCATAGTATTTTAGTTGAATCTGGTTTATTAATGAGTGGTTAGAACAAAATACATACCCATGAGCTCTTGTAAGGAGTTCAAAAGGTTTTTTATTGAGAATCCTTTTGAGCTCCTTTTTGGGAATAAGTTGAGGTATGAGATCTACTGAGGGAGACTCTTCTTCTTCACTGCCTTTATATTTTCAAAACATTTTTAGGTTCATGATATCATTCATAGTCAAAGTCATGAAAAGACTTTTCTCTGATGTAGCTATTTAAGATTTTATAAGAGAACGAAAATAGCAAAACTTATGACATTTAATTATTACGTGTTCTGTGACTCAGTAATGTAATCGTTGCAATCATGCAATACTTGTGGTCTATATCTGTGTATTAGAGAAGAGCTGTTTGGATTTTTATACATTAGGTCTATTTTATCCTTACCTACTTAACCTTCAGTTTCTCTCCATTATACTCCATTCTTTGGTAAAGTCAAGACTTACTAAGTAAAGCGTAACTGGCTAGGTTGGATATGCATATGTGGTAGGTAGCACAGGTTTCTAGTTTCCCCCGAAACTAGAAACTAGACCTAGTTCCTAGGTCTAGTACAACCTAGAAGAGGCAGAGATTCCTACATCAGCATCATCCTCCAAACCACCAAGCTCTTCCTCAAATTACATGAATACTCACATGGTAATGTAGAATTGTTCATCATGGAATTCTGGTGTGCTAGAAATGACATAGGCCTAAAGCCAGAGAAAGGTAAATTCAAGACAAATAAAAATAGCCTTGCCTTTAGTCAGCAGGCCCTAAACTTCTATAATTTTTTTTTCTAAAATAAAAATATGAATCGAACTTCAAATAGGTTCACTGGATTTCATGGAAAATAGTTTTGTAGTGATATAGTACTTCAGACACATCCCTAACCTTTTGAACTTGATGTCAGAAATGATATCTGTGTCTTCCCAGACTTTGTTGTATTTCTTCTTAGGGCTAACTATTTTTTCTTTTGTGGCATCTCTTCTCTAATCTCTCATTTATTCATTTTATAGAATCCAAATACCAAGGCATGTAGTCCTAATAAAATAAGATATTAAAACTTGTAGAAACATGTCTTCCACTGACACCCGTTTGTTTTATTTGTTTATCTCCCAATATACTTTAGGAAAGAATATAGATGATTTTTTAAAATACATAGAATACTCTCAATAATATTGAGGCCAAACAATGTGTATATATATATGTATATGAAAATTAATATGTAGAGTTTGATGTTTATTTAAGTAATAATGTTTACTTTTTTAATTAGCCATATTTATTATTTTTAAATGATCTCAGAAGATATTTTTTGAAAGGGTAGCCCCTAACATTTCAATAGAGAATGCTATGCAGTTCATTGGTACAGTATTTATTTGGAGCTCAACTCTGGAGAAATGATGCTCTTTTTAAAATAGTAATGTTTTCACAAAATTATCACAAAATATTTTTATTACAGCATAACTGCTGTATATAAAACCATATTATCATTTTCTATTTCCTTATTTATCTCCCTAGAATTAGGTAATATAGGCCACATAGTGTGCAGAACTTTTCAAATGTGGACCAGAGGTCTATATTAATCCATTTAACTCTTAATCTAATACACTAAGTTAGTGTTCTGGGAGCAGGGGACAATGTAGAAAGGAGAAGAGTTTTTCTCCGTTCATTTTGCACACCTGATCCTCGTACTTGTCGCTTTGTTCCCAGCAGTTTTGTCCTTTAAGGACCCATTCACCAATTTCAAAGAGGCCCATCACAAGGAAAGCAATCCAACTAAAGTAATTTACGTTATAATATGAATAAGACAATGCAGAAATAGTGTCATTTTTTAAAAACCTTTAAATACAACTAAAACTCACATTGGTGGAATTGCAGGCAATAACAATGTAAAAAAAAAAACTCAGTTAAAAACAAAGTATTTTTGACAAATAGGTCACCACTGTTAACTAAACTGTTCCCTTTATTAGACTTTATTCTCTTCTCTACGCTGAGAATACACATTCAGTGCCAGCGTTAAGTGTTTTAAATGGACTTTCAAGACACAGGCAATAGGGACACCAGAAAAGGGAGACAGGTTGGGGCAGGTTAGGAGTGGCTACACATGGGCTGTTTATAAGTTGGACGTTTGTAAACAGGAGTACTTAGAGACTCCAGTGTCATCAAAGTGACAGCAGTAAATGAGTGTAGTGCAGCAGGTGAGAACAGTGCCTGGACTCAAGCAAACTCCCCCTAGGTGCCTTTGGGTAGGTTAACCCCTTATTCTCAGTTTCTTTATCTGTTAAACCAGGCTTTGGGATCTATTTCAGAGGGTCATGATTGGGATGAAAAGAGATGATGTATAGAAATGGCTTAGCATTTAGTGAAGTGCAGAATAAGTGGTGCAGATAATATTTGCTTTAATTTTCACAATAACAACAGCAAATGTAATCATGGGCATGAGAAATTAATATGACAAGGTCAGAACGAAACGGTGAAGAAATAATTGAGCTAATGAAAAGGATTCTAGGGCAACTCAGAGGTCATTGAATGTTCCTTTTATTCTCAGAGAATTCAAGCATCAGAAATCTAAAAGGAAAAATTCAGTTTAGGGGGAAAGAATTTATGAATCTTCAAGGGATATGGATTTAAAAAAAAAAAAAACAAGAGGCTGAAACATGATGTGTGGTGAGAAATTACAAACTAAATTGCTGAAATGAAGAAATTAGGTTATCAGGGTTGATGTCAAATGAGCCTGGCCCTTGGAAAGCAGTTAACGGGCACACATGTAGGCCTGGCCGTTTCGCTGCTCCTTAATCTGAATACTGAAAGACTACATTTATAAAAAGTAAAATTGTAAACATGGATAGGTGGGCTTGTACATATCACTAAGAAAATGCTTGAAAATACATATATTTCGGAGAAGTGAAGAAATGGAGGCTTCTTTTATAGCAGTGATTGAAACAAAATGCTTGGGAAAAATTTTTGGCCTAAGAAGAAAAGTTGAATTGCTAGCAGCATATAACACAGGCCAGCAACAGAACAGCTGAAGTAGGCTTTGTGCCCACTTGGAGGGATTGCTGCTGAAGCATCCAGAACCTGGTACTCACATGAAACAGACCCCGCTGTGCTGGTGTGAGTGAGGTGGGATCCTCTGACAAATAGAGCAGAAAAATTCCAATAGGAGTGATCTCAGTAACTCAGTCTCTACTCTGCAAGGCCCTCACAGAGGAAGTTAAAATGTCGCAGAGGAAGTAATGAAGCTTCCTTTCTTGGAAGAAGCAGTTTATTATTTCGTACACAGAGGCAGGATTCAGATTTTCAGGAAACTCTAATAGGCTTCGTCCAGCCACATATCTGACAGAATGGCTTCATCTTTAAAAATCAGAATTAAGGTCCCCTATCTGTGGTCTCCATCCCTGGCCAGGTCAAGAAATCTTACCACTCACTGATGAAGGTAACACGGCAGGAGTGCCAGTGGCTGCATCCGGATTTCTTCAGTGCAACACCCCCTTTCTCTACCCTTCTATTCTGCTGTGTTGCCTTCATTTCTTTATAACCCTGCGGTCAGCTAGCTTCAAGATCTGTAGCAAAATCCCAAGAGAAACTCCTGGAATTAAGTGAAGTTGCTCACATGGGAGCATAGGAGGAAAAAAGAGACAAGTCACGTTACCCTGAAGCGTTCTCACTACCAAGCTTCCAAACTTCGCCACCAAGGTTCTGAGAAAGTCAGAGTGTGGGTGCAGTTGTCACTTCTTAACATTCTCTCCTCTCCTTCCCCAGTTGAGGGTGACTTCTGTCCCGAGTTCTGCATACTTTAGATTGCTTTCTGGCCCCAAACCAGGCCATAACCCTTCTGGACTGTCGGGCTGCTTGTCTTGGAGCCAGACAGCTTCCAAGCCTTTTATTAGTCACCTGCTGTGTACTTTTCTGCAATCAGTCTCTGGTTGTTCCTTTATCAAGTATATTTATAAAGAGAGATAAAACTAGCTTTTAAAATATAGGTTATTAAGCTAGTAAGTAAGAGCAGCCATATATAATACGGCCCCTGAAGCACATGAGATATTACTGGTAGTCTGATAAGACTGATTGGCCAGATTGAAACAACTTCAGTCTCACCTACAAACTTGACAAATGGCTATATAAGCCTAATGAAAAGAGAGTTGGAAATTGAAATGAAAAAGGAACTAGAGAAAAATCATATTTTAAAAGCCTCTATATTCTCTTTTGCCTCTTCCGTATTTTCTTATTCACACCAGTGAAGGTAGATTTCTCATCTATATTCTATTACATCCACCAAATAGAATTTAAAACTAATGAAAAATTTTTCTATATACATTTATGTAATTTCTTCTTTATCTGTGAGATAAATAAAGGAATGGATGATCAATATATCTTCATGGGAGAAGAGGCCATTGGAAGTATACCTTCTTGCCATTGGTGTGCATTATTCATAACCACAGTAGCAGCCATGTTCACAGCACAACTTTTGAAGTCTTGATTACAGTAATAGAGATACATAGCCAGTTTTGTTAGTCAGTCTGCAATTTGTTTTTAGTGACTATGATAAAATATAGACTGCAGAGTAGTATTAAAAATGTGGACTCTCAAACCAAACTGCCTGGGTTCAAATCCTACCTGTCAATATTTGAGTGGCCTTGGGCATGTTAGTTAACATCCTTGTGCCTAGGTTTCTTATTCTGGAAGATGTGCTAAAATATAGTACCTACCTCATAGGATTGCTTTCAAGATTAAATCGATCTACGTATATGTATAGCTCTCAAACAGAGTTTGGAATGTAGTAAGGAATACGTAAATGTTAGCTGTGATATGATGATGGTGGTGGTGATGATGATGATGATGGTGGGGAAGAAGAAGAAAAAGAAGAATCATTTCCAGCAGATAACTTGCTCTTACCAAAGCCCTTCGGGGCTCAGCTCTATATTTGTTGCCATCAACAATCTACTAGGTACAGCTAAGCATATCTTTAAGGTAATCCTAAAAATATATGGGTGGAAAGGGAGCTAAAGTATAAAGATTAAGGATAATTTTAAAAGTCTAAAAATTGATTAGGGTTGTATTATTTTTACCAGTTTAGTCAAATCTTTATCCAAAATTATTTTTCTTGCCATTTCTATTCTCTAGCAAACTGGATGTACTTCAACTTTAATTTAAAGAGAGAGAGAGAAAATTATTTTTGCACACGAATTTATCTGTATCTGCACACACACACACACACACACACACACACACACACACACACCCTAGAGGTGAGGCAAAGGAGAATTTCTCTTCTCCATATTTTAGCTGATGGAAGCAATAGCTATTCATTTCTTCCTTGTCTCATAAATACAAATATACTTCACTTTAAGTAAAAGATCCATACTTAAAAACGTAATGGTAAATAATTTTAGTGGAATTTTAGAAATTTGGTATTTTTATGTGTGAGTAATCTTTGAATTCTAAAGTTTCCAACTTTAGGTACCTTTTTTCCTCAACATCTTGTATTAGTTTGCTAAGACTGCCACAACCAAATGCCACAGACTAGGTAGCTTAAACAAAAGAAATTAATTTTCTCGCAGTTCTGGAGGCTTGGGGTCTAAGATCAAAGTGTTGACAGGTTTGGTTTATTCTGAGACCGTCCTTGGCTACAGATGGCTATCTTCTTGCTGCGTGTTCACAAGGTCATTTCTCTGTGAATTGGCTTAGGACCCGCCCATATGACCTCATTTTACCTTACTTACTTCTTTAAAGGCCCTATCTACAAGTACAGTCACATTCTGAGGTACGAGGAATTAGGACTACGATATGTGAATTTGGGGGATACACAGTTCAAGCACAACATATTTCTAACAAACGATTAATGGTCTTTTAAAATAACTTTTACTGCCTTATAAAAGTGTATTTGGTTATAATATGAATAGAGATTTTAAAGCAAGTAACTATAGCTATTTCATTTCAAACTTTAAAACTGCTAAAACTTTGTTACTTTTTCTCTTTCTCCAACTACCTTGTCATATCCTAGGAGATGAAATATTTTTTGTGCTTGCAAGTTCAGTTTTTAAATTATTTTGCTTAGTGATAAAACCACATTTAAATTTAAATATGGTTTCCTCGACCATAATTTGGTTTTGACATTCAAGCCGTGGGTCTTTTTTTCTTTACATGTATTTGTTAATTGCCACCCATTACTATATAACCACATGTCAGGCCAAGAAATATGGAGAGGATATTTTTTAATTATGAAGAATTCATTTGAGGTAACTAGGGCAACACTTCATATGTTATAGAACACTATAAAATTACAGAAAAAAATTATAATTTCTCTCTTTTTAGTAAATATAATGTTGCTAAAAACTGACAAAAGAATTTTAAGTAACTTGTATTCAGCTACCTGCTGCTAAAAGGGTCAGTGTATGAACAATAGCTGCTGTTTTCAATAGCATAATTTCTTTTTATATATTGCCTAAGAATACATGGAAGAAACATTTTCTTTTACCTCCAGAAAAAAAGAAATTCATTCATTCACCTTTGCTTTCATCAAGCCTCCAGAGCTACTGGCTTGTTAACTAGAATACCTTACAGGGAATTCAAGGGTTCAATGATACGGGTCACCAAGAGGAGAGAGATCTTGCTTTATGAAATCAAGGAGGATATGGGAAACAAAGAAGGAAGAAAAGGTGATAAATAGGGCAGAAACATTATTTCCAACGCAAATTCCATGTAATCTAGAAGCATTAAGTATTGACATATAAAAAAATTACATGTATAAGAATGTTCAAAACAACAGAGAAATATGAAAACATATATACCTTCTGAACCAACCATGGCATTTATCACATCTTAAAATAAATATATTCTGCCTTATGTGATAATTATTTGCTTATTTTTTTATCTTCTTAAGAATGGGGACTATATTTTTTCATCTTGGTAGTCTGTCTAGTGGCAAACGCTTTTAAGCACTCAAAGGAATATTTTTGCATGAATGAATATGGACATCAGTGCTGAGAGAAAGCTAGACAGTCAGGGATGGCAAATGTTTGGAAAAAGCTTTAGAGGAGGTGAATGTCAAAGTATTTTGTACCAAGGTAAGGACAAGTTATGAACTTTGGGAGAAGGTGTGGGTAGGTTTTTGTATGACAGTCAGAAGCAAACTTTCTAATGGGCATTTAATTATTGGTTTGTGTCCATAGTTAATCATAGTAGGAAGAAAGCTGAGAAAAAATTAGAAGATTTGGGCTCTAATTTTTATTCTACCACTTATGTAATAAGACTTTGGATAAACTACCCAATAGTTCTTCACAGCCCAGCTTTTTTATGTGTAGAAATTGAGGGACTCTGTAATCTATAAAGTGCTACATGGTACTTTGAAGGCTGCATTGAAAAACACTATGTATTAACATTTGGTTTTTAGGCAACCTCATTATTAATTAATAAAGTCATTTAATTTCATGGCCTAATATTTTAAATTAGGTTTGAAGCAGACATTCTATATTTCATTTCCTTCATCTAATTGATTCAGTAATCTCTGATCAGTGTCAGATTCTCTATTAGATATATTCTCACAAAAGATTGAATCTGTATATTTTTAAATTAACTTATGGCATAATATGATTTAGAGAATAAATTTATATGTGTAATATCTTTGCCTATTACTTCACGTGAAATATTTGACAACTAGGTTTGAATTGACCCTCAATTCAAAACCTTTAGTCAATTAGGCAGTCAGTCAACTAAGGGAGCATGGAGCTATCTACACCTATAATTTCAGTTCAATTTGGCTAATTGAACATGTCTACAGCTTTATTATATAATAATACAAAACACACAAAAAAATTAGTTGTAATTTTTTTTCAGTTGGAAGGATATTATTTATTAGCAAAATAAATGTACTAATGTTTTCCTAAATATGGAATTTTGATTATTTCTATTTCATCAGTTTCAAAGATTGCAAAATAAATACTTTAGTCTGAAAATAATAGAGCTAACCTATAAGAGAAAGAACTTTTTCCTGGTGATAACTTCAAGAGGTAGAAATAGTGTGTGTAAAAGGGTACAGAACTTAGCTTGACACATGGGAGCACCCAGTAATGTTGTTATTTTTATTATTTATTATACATGTGACATAGGGGTAACAGAAAAACCTTACAGTGAACTTCATTCTCATGGGTGAACAAAAATTTATTAGTTCAATACAGCTTCCTGACTAACAAAGAAATGGCTGTGATTTTAAGATTGGCCCTTTTCAGGGCATTTTCATGACTAGGCATACTCACAGCAAAGCTAACAGTCTTCAAGGTCCAGTCATGTTGCAACATGAAGAACATGTTGCTTCTTAAGCCCATTACCATTTTGTGCCCCACCCCAAAAGATGACCTGATTTTAAATGGAATGTAAAGGGGTTATTTCCATAGGACATAGAACATCTTTATCTTTTTATTAGTTTGCAAGCCACTGTTTTTTTAATTATTTTAAAGTTTTGTTTGTTTAAGATCTATCCAGTTATAGCTACAAGTAGTGTTGTATAGTTACAAGTAGTGTTGTATTGTTATTTTTATACAGTTTTTGTATTCTGGTTATACATGTCATTTTAGGTAGAGTTTTAAAAATTTCAGAAAATGAAGGAAGTCTTTATTTTAAAATATATACTTCAAACTGTGACTATTTAAAAAAGAAATGACTTAGGTTCTCTCTATGCTTGCCTGGTATCCCATTGAACATGAAATTATAGTTAACACATTTTTTAATGGAAAGACATAGAAAGACCTCAGTAGTAACAAGTTGCATAAACTTAGTCACGACACTGTTTTTTAATTTTCTCATCCTCAAAATTAAGAAGCTAGATTATATCCTCTTAGAGGTCACTTCCAACTTTAAAATCCTGTGATTTCTTTTTAATAACTCAGTGATGAGCGAATAATTAAAAGTATGTGTCAGCATCAAATAACTTTCCTGGGCTTTTTTCTTAAACAAAGAGTGGCTCTATGCGAGTCCCCTTGTGTGTCTAAACATATTTTGTAATCTCAGGGGACATTTGGTAGCTCCCTCTTTTCTAAAACTCAGAACTGCATGCCTGATAATTCTCTGAAGCTGGTCAGCGGTAATTCTGGCATCTGGTTCTGCAACGTTAAAAGAAGAAAAAAGTTTCCAGAAAAACAATCAATTGCATAGCAATCAAATGAAGGACTGAGTGAATGGAGGAAGGGAGAAAGGGAGGGAGAAATGAAGAAAGAAGAGAGGATGAAAGGAAACAAAGGAAGGAGGGATGGATGGAAGGAAAGAGGCAAGCAGGCTAAATCCTTCCAATCTAGGAGTTCATAACTGAATGAGGGAAACACAGGTACATAAGTGATGCTCTTACAAAATAGGCTGTGTTATCTGATATAATAAAACTTAGCCATGCAAAGGAAGCATTAGGAGAGAAATGCTCATTTGGCTTGGAGAAACCTGGGAATACGTTATAGAATAATCCATGAGGTGGAGAACATGTCAGGCAGAGGAAGAGCTGAAGCAAAGTTGCAGACGCATGTGAGCACAAGCTGTATGTTTAAGGAATAATTAGTAGTTCCTTAGAATGGAAATACACAAATCGCGATACGTATTAGGAGATAAGGATGGATAAGCGGACAGGGACTGGGTTACAGAGCGCTTTGGATCACTCGGTTAAAAATCTAGAATGTTCTTCATTATAACCATGGGCTTTGAAGGTATTTGAAGAAGTCACCAATATGAACAGATATTAATTCTAGTGCATCTTAAGATGTATTTGTAAGGGAGATTAGAGACAGAAGTCCTATTCAGAGGCTACTGCTCTAGTCTAAGCAAGACGTAAATGTTATTCCTCACCATGTTTTGACTGTTGCCTTCATCCCAAATGGTCTTAATGCAAACCCAACTAATGCTGCTGTATCTTCTAACACAAGGAATCAGAGTAGTGGGCCTCTTACAGATTTTCAACAGAATGTAATTATATCTGGCCTATTCCTGAATTTGGTAAGTCAGGGCGATGCTCACATCCTTTCAAGTTTCTCAGCACTTCGTGGTTATTCAGGCTATTATTTAGCCCTGATCTTCTTAGATACAAGTGCCTTGAGTTACTCTATGCTTTCTAAGGTATTATTATTTGGAAAGGAGCCTTCTCCATATCCCTAGTCCATTCATTTTTGTCATGTTTCTGCCTGCTTCACATTCTCAGGACCTTTGTCCTAATGCTATGTTCTCATGTTTTATTTCTGTTGCAGCTTTGGGGATGCTAGCTTGCCACTCAATATCTATAATATCTCCACCTTATATCCTAATAAACAATATAAACATTCTCTCAAAGTTACAAAAATAAGCCATGGGATATTTAAAAATATTTACAAAGGACCAAGTATCAGGGATGCTTGTGGCTAAGGAGCATTTCTTTATGATATTTCTTAATTCTAGCTAGATCTTAAAGGTTTCTCATCCAAGGGTTTGGAAAAGCGTTTAGTCACAATGATGGTATAAGTGCTTTAACACTGACTCTTCTCTCTTTTGGAAAAGTCTGGGCTTGTTGGTTTGCACTAACAGCAGGCATTCTGTTCTACTCTCTGTCAGCTTGGATATACATGAAATATTATATATGTATCAAAATGGGGTATTGTTATTTATATATTTAACAGTGTGGGAAAACAGACGTTGAGAATATTCTTAATTGAGACAGAAATTTCAGGTGACATTTGTTTGAGATATTACTGAATAAATAAAGGGCATACAAATAAATATACGACTCATTAAAGTTATTGAAAAAGAAAGAAAACCCATTTACTTTATGTGGATATATCTAAATCAATAGATGACTAAGGAAGCAATATAGAAAATATTTGAAAGTTCTTTGTAAACCATAAAAACTATCCACATTTTAATAATTATTAGTGTTATGGTCACGGATTGTTACATTCCCTGGTTTAACTTTCCTTGATGCCAAGTATAAGCACAATTACAAAAACTAACCCAGGTTAATAGTTTCAAGAATAAAAAACATGAATTTCCAAGTCAGGTTTGGTGTTTTCCTACGTTATGTAAAATAAGCCAACCTGGTGTCAAAGGACAATACCTTATTTTTTAAATGAGATATGGAATTGGGGACTTATTTATAATAAGACTTCACAGCTCTTTTCAAGTTTTTTTTTTTTATAAGTCAAGGCAAAATGTTTGAGGTGATAGCCAAATGTTGATGAAAACTGAATTATCATAGTCTAGAGCCTCTTTAATTTCATCTCAGACTATGCCTCATTATTATCATGGTAAATATTTACTATGTGTCAAGACCTGTGATCTCATTTAAAGCTCACAGCAGGCTCAGAGAAGTTAAGAGACTTGCCCAAGATTACATAGCTACCAGTAAGTGGGAGAGCAGTTGCACATCAGTGTATTTCAACTCTATAGCTCATGGCCATTATCATACGTTGCTTCTCATCATCAAAATCAGATGATAGATTTTCAGGCATCATAGATTATCTCAATATTGTTAGTGAAAGAATGTTCCTTTAGTCATTTCCATGAAGTCTGAAAATATCTTTACTGACACAGAACAAAACGAATGGTATACCATTCAGGTTTGCATTCACATGTTTGTAATAACAAAAAAAAGCCTGACAAGAGAATCTGAAGAAATCCAAACAGCAGCCCATGGCTGATACTGCTGTTTAAGGAGCCAAACTTCCCGTTCCCTGTTCTTAGTGTAGGACATTCATGCTCGCTGTCACAGAATGACTGCTGCACCCCTCTGCCCATGTTTAATCTCTAATCAGAAAAAAAAATAAGCAAAGAGGGAAAAGCAAATGGCCACCCCACCTGAGTCAGCCCACTGTAATCAGAAAAGTAGTAGCTCTTTCCAACCCCAGTCCCTGGTTCCTGCTTACCTCACAGTGACCAGACCCAAGTGAAATGATCACCCTAGCTACAAGGAATCCTGGAAAATGAAGTTGTTTGTTTCTGTTCTCGTTGTTGGACTACTGAAATAAATCTGGATTCTTTTAGTAAAGAACAAAAAAAGAGAAAGAATATTGGTAGGCGTTCAGCGGCAACTGAGACCAATATATAGGTGTGGTAGACTTGAGTTACCCACATGAAAGGCCAGAAACCCATTCGTATACTCCTAATAGCTAAATATCCAGATATTTGTTACCGTAAAATTAGTAAGTGATATTTCTTGACTAATTAGAGTGGACAATATTGAAGAAGGAGAAGTCAAAGATAACTTACACATTTTCTATGTTTTAGTTCAATATTGAGCCTATTATAGGAGATGGGAGATACATGAATAGTTGGTTTGGGGTGAAAGAGAATAAATTTGGTTTTGGCCACATAAATCTGAAGTACGTGCAAAACAGCATATGCACGATGCCCTGGAAATAACTGGAAATACAGGTCTGAAGCTTGGGAGATGAGTGAGAGCAGATGATAAGGATTTATTAGTCATTACGTGGTAGTGAAAATGCAAAGATAATGGATTGGATCATCCTGGGGGGGAGATATTCATAGTGAAAAGAAAAGGCTAACGATCAAAATTTGGGGAAAATATAATTTAAAATCAGGTCAGGGAATGTGAAGCTGGCAAAGGAGATTAAGAAGGAATAGTGAGGGAGACTGGTGAGAAACCATGAGTGACGGTATCTAAGAAGACGTTTATGGAAACATTTCAGAAGGAGAGAGGGCTTCAATAATACTAGATGTGGCAGCAAAATCAAGCAAGAAGAAAACTAAAGACACTACCGGCTGGTAAATTAGGATATTATTGATCGTTTTGTTTGTTTTTAAGAACAATTTCAGTAAACAGTAGAGTAGATTTCTTCTGAGGAAGAAAGTGATAAATGCATTTGTTAAGGGCAAAAACATGAGTTCTGTAGCTACCTGAGATCTGTAAACCTGGAATTTCATTGCAGAACTGGCATTTCCATTTCTAAAACTTATGAGAAGTTAATGGAAATAAATAACAGGTGATGAGATCAGCTGATTGCTAATAGATACAGAGCTCCCCCAGAGCTCTAAATTAAGAGAGTCATAATTGACTACTAGCAATAATTCCTTCTCTACAAATTCTCCAGGAAAAATTATTAAGCTTACAAGTTTTCCTGAGACCAAAAGACAGTTGGCTCCTTGGTATGTTTTGGCTTATAGGCTAACAGCTACTCTTTTTATTATTACAGTTTTTTCCCTTAAGCTCTTTTTGCTGTTCCATCTTTCACAAGATTTCCCTGGATGAGTAACTTTACAGATAGGACATCTTATTGCCCCTTACTCATTGTCTTCAGATTAATTTCAGGGAATTGTACAAACAATGCATGTATTTCTAAACCCCATGCTTGGTAGTATACACCAAATCTGCACTTGGTAACTTAGTAACTTGAAAGCAGCCATAGTGGGAGTATTTGTTCCTCAGAAATTAGCAAACTCTGTAAATCAGAACTCTTGGATACCTGGTTGTTAACCATATGTCAGTGCACCACTGCCTATACCCACCATGGAGAATAAAAGGGTCAGGTGACTAAACTCTATTCAGCTGTTACTACAGTATTTTATACTCTAACTTGATGCTTCATACTGGAGATAATACTCTAGGATACAGTCCAGATAAAACAACCATTCCATTCATTTTTACTCATTAAACATTTATTGAGTTGCTACTATATGCCAGGCAAGGATCTAGATAATGGGAATACATACTAAAATATTAAGACAGTTAGTATCCTCAGAGATTTTAAATCTAGCAAGATAGATAGGTAGATCATTATGTGTGTGTGGGGGGGGAGAGATACACACGTGATAAAACTGTGAGAAAAGCATGAGGAAAGTAGCTTATGAACACACAGGGCAGTAACTAATTCTCCTTGAAGGAATTAAGGAAGAGTTTTCTAGTGGGAATTTCATTTTGCAGAATATTATTTACAAGGCTGAATCTTAAATTAGCCTTCAGTTTTCTGTAGCTTTTCCTCACTTCCTTCTCCCTCTCAAGTGAAGACCTTATCATGCAATACCCTCTTGAGGAGTCCTATCTACACAAAATTGTCTCTAATAGATTTTTACACAGTGCAACATTCAAATCAAGCACCAATAAGAGCCTTAGCTAGGATAAAAGGAAAATTATCTGGAAGTAGCTCCTCAAAGGGAGAGTCCCTGCAGTTGCGGTACTTATCAAGAAACAACAGGACTCTCTTTGAATTATGATCTGAAATCCTATAAAAATCGGTTAGTGCAAAGGATAGCATCTTCTTGCTGACATGATTATTTTATTGACCACAGGGCGAAGACTCCCCATGCTCTGTTCTTGTCTCCTCTAGCCCCCAAGACTGGTGTCAAGAGCCCTGTCCAGAACTTCAACTTCTCTGTGTTCCAAAGATTTTGTTTGCCCTATTTTTTCCCAATCTTATGATCTACTCTGAATGTGATATGAATATTCCTCCAACTATTTCTTGATGACATAAAACATTTTTTCTTCAAACTTGGACTTTTTTAGTGCCTGGTATTTTGCAATAACCAATCCTTGGACTAGATTTTAAGACAACATGGCAGTTTTCTGGTAACAAGCAATGTTCAAAGGAACTCATAATCCCACCCCTGTGTTTTGTGCAAGAAGTTCATGTACAAAGCTCAAATAACATGAGTTGGTGAAATGGCTGTTAGAGAAATCAAACTAGGAAATTACCTAATCTAAGAGCTTCCAATAAGTATACTGGAAAAATGAAAATCTTATTTTAGAAATTTGAATTTACTTTTTTCTCAAGAATATTATTCTAAAATTTTAATAATAACTTTCCTTTTAATAGAGCTTTGATGATATGCTATTACTTTCCACTAATGTTAGATAAATAGGGAGGACATTAACTTTTCTAGGCCACTTAGGAACTCTTTAGAGTCTGGAACATCCTGAAGAATAATAGTTTCCTGTAAATTTTTCTGGTTCATGATGTGCTTAATAGTAATGTACAAAACATCAAAATGCTGTCGGGAAAAGCTTCCTTACTCTCTTCCAAGATTTTAATGATCCCAATCAGGGCACAATTTTCAGCTGAGATTGTATAATCCTATGCAATAAATCTTCTTTGTTTTCGTTCCATTAAAGAGAATGGTGAGCATATCATCCATTGTTCATCTGTCAGCTGTAAACTAATACATGCTAATCGTTGAAAACATTTTTTATTGTATAGTGCCAAGACAACACCAACCATTTTCTAAATAAATGAACTTATTTGCATTCATAACTACCTTGGTACAATAATAATTTAGTTGCCTCTATCTCACTGTTAAACTATAAACTTTTGTTTACCATACTTTAGGAAAAGAAAAAATATAGTTAGGAAATTGTTTTAAAAAATGAATTGTTTTAAAGGTTAACTCTAGTATTAGGTCATTTATTACTTTGATTTCTGGGGGGTTTTGGAGTTGTATGTATATATGAAGATATTATATTCTAAGTATATTCAAAATCTGTTCTTCTGAAGTTTTATTTATAAAAATATTTTTCCCATTATTTCTCACTTTCTGTATTTCTCATTCTGTTTATCATATGTAAATTTGTAATGGAAACTTGAGCCATACCCCAAAGGTAAACATATCAGTTGCTTAGAAGTAGACAGAGAAATGCACTTAATGCAAGCCTTGAGAAGGTAGTAGAATCATCATCAAACTAGAGCTTTGACTAATTTGCATACTTTCTTTATATAAACTTTTCCATTCAGTGTCTTTTTATTTAATAACTTTCTGCTTAGGCACTGGAAATGAGCAGTTGCTATGTGCTAAGCGCACTACTGAGTATTTTAAACGTATCATGTCTCTTCCTCCTCACAAAAATCCTTACAAAGGGATTTATCCTTATCTTACTGGTATGAAAACTAAGGCATAGAGTTTAAATTAAATTAAATCTTTGACTCTTAGGTGCTAAAAGAGTTACAAGAATAAGGAAGATATTATCCTGGCCTTCAGGAGCTTATATTCTAGTAAAGGGTATGAAAATTAGACATGAACACACTTACACATACACACACGTACCCCTTTAACATGAAGTAGTATGTTGAATTCTATAAAAGCATAAAACTATAATATAGTATGTGGAAACTTATCTTTCCTTAAATTTTTCATTTCCAAAATTTTAGCTGAGCAAACTAGATTATCGAAGAGGTCTTAACCAAATATACGTGCAATGTACCCCACGTGGTTTTTTTTAACCAAATTCTTAAGCCTTAGGCTAGCCTGTATGCACCTATGAATCATAGCAACAGAAGCAAAAGTCATGACAACTTAAAAAGACAAAGGTTAGAGTATGCAAAGTCAGAATCCTAACTAGTGAAATACAAAAGTCAAGTAAAATGTAGGTTTCAGAAATGAAGGCATAGCAATTAGACAAGAACCAATCAGGGAGACAGGGGATACACAGGAGCAAGTTGGCTTTGGATATCAAAATGAAGTACTAGAAACAAATATTAAAAATGTGGCATCTTCTGTGTCAGTCAAGAAGTGTCATGTATTTCCTGCCTAGATAAAGCTATTTCTCATCCTGTAGTTGGGAATCAGCAGTCGCTGGTAAGATCATGGGATGTGGATGAAGCTGGTCAAATGGGGAAGGTGAGACCTGAGGACATACTAGGAGTCAGTGGAAAAGTTTGCTTTAATATTTTAATTTTTTTATAAACATATGTTCTGAAATGAATCTCTTGAACATATGTAGAAATGATTATATTCTTATTGTAGCTTAGAGCAGTCTTAAAATAATATATTCATTGTTGGTTCTACCCAATATTTTTTTCAGTGAAGATGTACCTGGAATTGATACTGAAACAGTATTCAACTACTATCTAATCATCATCACCATCATCGTCATAATCATTTGTCATTTATTAAACACTTGTTCTATGTTGATATTGTGCCAAGTGTTTTTTACATACATTATCTTAATCCTTGCAGCAAACCTAGGAAATGGGTACAGCGGTCTGTATTTTAACACATACAGAACTGGGACTTACAGAAGCAATTGGCCCAAGATTACAAACTTAATAATTTGTGAGGCCAAAATTCAGATCAACAATTCAGTCTCACTCCAAAGCGTGTGCTCTTTGTACCTTACTATTTCTCACCACCTCCTAGAGTTAAAATTTAGGGTTTTTCATCTGCTTTCAGTACATTTTTGTGTGCACTGGCTAACTTAGATAATGTTGGATCCACCCATTGAAATGTTATTCTACACAATGGCTGAAAACACTGTCACTTAAATTGTTTTTACTATTTTAAAGTGGCTTCAGTTTGAAAAAGATATCGTGGACCAAATGTTCTCCAAATAAATTCACTGTAAATAAGTAATTACCTTTAAAATCAACATGAGGTTTCTATTTACATAGATACTTCCTGAAAACAAGGCAGCAAGTTTTGCAGAACTTAAGTGTATATGTTTTTTTGATACGTGAGAGTTTATCCAACAAAGTGGGAAGTTAAAAGGGACTAAGAAAGGCCAATATCTCACCTAATTTGAATGTATATTTCTAGATTAAGGATTTGGTTATTAAAATTTTATGGAGCCTTAAAAATAATTCCCTTATTTTACATTTGAATAAAAGGATCAGTTATTAACTCAAAAATATATAACTAGACACGAGAGATACTGGGGTGAAAAGAATCCAGATCATTTGAATCTGATTTAATGTTTATACTATACCCTATTGCCATTCAATTTATCTTAGCCAGAATGTTTATATCGCTCTAATATTTGCAGTGAATTGTTATTCTTACAGGATGGTTTATTAGGTAAAGATTCTTCAAATCACAGTAAATTGTTTATATAAGATAATCATCTTTCTAAGGCTTTGTGAAATTTGCTAGTATCTATGCTTAGAATAATCTCCATTGCAAAACTGACCAAATAAGGATGTTTCAACATTATGTTTGAAGTACATATAAATAAAGAAAACTCTATTGGCAGATATTCTCTTAACCCATTAATAGCCATCAGTTAGTAATGATACAGCTATAATACTGTATTTATTTGTATTATTAGATAGCAGACATGCATTATTTCTAATTTTCAAAACCCCAAAAGGAAGATATTATCCCTGTTATTTTATAAACAGACTTTTAAAGATTAAATAATTTGCTCAAGTTTACCTAGCTAGTAAGAGTTTTTCTTACTCCAGGTTTTCCAGACTCCAAAGTCTATTGTTTTTTACACCCCAAATGTCATTAACATAAAGCATTTATGATGGTTTTCAACTTACCAGAATATTTGAACACCCATAACACCCTGCATGCTGGCTGGGTCAGATAACTATTTGGTTATTTCAATTCCAGGAAGTTTGAACTATTGTAAATAATAATGACTTTTCTAGTATTTCTAGGATTCATCAAAATTCCAGCAACCACCCAAAAATTCAACTCTCTTTTTTCTTGGCTTTCCGTTCAAAAGTTAGTGTTTTAATAATTAGATTTTACATTATCTCTAGGTTTTCAGTGAAGCATAATGGATTTCAGAGAACATTGGTGGCTACTAAAATTGGTCTTTATAAGTTACAATGGCAACCTTATCACACTTTTTTTTTTCAAATTTTGTACAGAATAAAACAATTCTGCTTCCTTATGTTATGTTTATTTCCCAGATTTCACCTAAATGTTCTTCCCTGGGGCCATTGCTATTGTGAAACTGTTTTAATGGCCTTCATGGGGGGGGGGGGGGTGAAAATGCTCTAATTGCCTTTGCTAAAAACAAGGGTTTCATATAAATTGAATTTTTCTTTTAGGATAATTGCCATTCACTTTTGTTTTCTATGCCACTGAGTGGGGTTTTGCAGTATCCTCTGTGGACAATTAAAGTGCTGAAGTAGGAGAAGCTAATAATTGCTTTGTGCAGTAATACTGACAACCTCTGCGTGTTTGTCAATCTGTGTTAACAGTACCGATCAGGATGGGATCCTCATAGAGGGGCAGATAATATTTCCACTAAATCTTCGGACAGTGATGTAAGTGATATATCCGCGGTTTCCAGGACTAGTAGTGCTTCTCGTTTCAGTAGCACAAGCTACATGTCCGTCCAATCAGAACGGCCAAGAGGAAACAAGAAAATCAGGTGAGTAAGGGGATTTTGGCAGGAAATTCTTTTCAACGTATTTTAGGTCTTTGATTTTCTTTGGGTAAACATAAAATCATTTCCTTCAAAAGGTTACTATGTGTCATGAAGACAGGAAGAACTTCTGAACATACCGCTTTGCATTGTATTTTGGTCTATATTCAGACTACTGGCACAGAGAAGTTTTATAGAACATATAACATTTTTCTTACTAGGCTACTTGATATGATATCATTAGTTCTTTTTTTCATGTTTGCTATTCAGAAAGTAATTCTGTTACTATTCTGTCTTTACTGAAATGAAAGTGATGGGTAAGTGAAGACTTGAATTTTTTAATGTTCCAAGGAATATGAAAAATGATATTTTGGAGGGCTTTTTACCTAGCTGAATATACTTCCATGATTCAGAATACATAAGAGTATTACTTTTTTAGTAGGATGGTCTCCCATTCTCCTGACACCATTATGAGGGCATGGGAAATTCCTCAGCCTCTCAAGAAAATTTGTAAATGTAGCATATGTTACTATAATTTTCACTTATCACCTGACCTATAGATTTGATGGGCACCTAAGCTAATTTATTTCTTTACTCCCATTACATCAGAAAAAAAATCACCTTTTTCCATGCAACTTTGTGACAGGAAAATATGCTATAAAAACAATTATGACTAAGTGTTGCTTACACAGTGCTTACTTCTGGTATACACTGGAAAGAAAAGTATTCAATGTTTAAAAGATGTAATTTTTATTTATGTTTTTAGTAGTTTTCATTACATTTCTGTTTAATTTCATATGCATTTTTTTCTTGACTTTTTCTTTCTTGTTTGTGTTTATTTGCATGCCTTCGATTTGTGTTGCTTTCAAAAGGCCAAAGGGAGTAGAAGAGGGAGGGCAAGAAGGGGATAAACACGAAGAGATAGTTCATGAGGAGGAAGAGGTAAAGCAAGAAAGACTTAATGAGAATGAGAAAGGGACAGAGATCACAAACACAAGTAATAAGGAGAAAAACAGAGAATCAGGAGACGAGGAAAAAGCACAAGATATACCTGAGCAAGGGAAAGAAAAAGAACAGTGGAATAAAGAGGATTTGCAAAGACGATTTTCACAAGATGATGACAGGTAAAGTTTGCTTATTTTTGTAGACACTTCCCATTAGTAATGTAGCCCTTTGTCCTAGCTCTAAAGACTATTTTGCCATTTACATTTGGTTTATTTTCTTGCGTTTTATCTATTTAGCTTCTAATACAACTGATTCATATATTGCAAATTATTATCAAATATTTAATGAAACAGCCTTTAATTTATATCCACTAACTCTGAGGGTCTGATTTATTCAATTTTCTTTATGACCAGCTGAATCAAATGTAAATTTCCCTTAGTTCCTTTAGCGTTAATTGCTGCATATCTTCTCCATTTGTAGAGTCAAAATTTTTAAAATGAGATTCTGAAGGGCCTGAAAAAACTTAGCCTACTTCATAAAAAATATTATACACTGGAAGCAAACTTTTAAAACGATTGGCAAATTTGCTAGTAGAACGTAAGCTTTATTTGGTCTCTGGCTCCCTTGCTTCTTCTTAGTTTTCTGGTGGGTTCTAGCCTAGTTTTGAACACTGAGGAAGATTGCGAATCAGGGGCAGTGCTCTTTGATACTCTGAAAAGAAAGGATAGACGCCCCAGGGTTTATTAGAAAGCAAACACGTTGGGTTAAGTCCCTCTAAAAATTCAGGCAGCTAGAGAAACTGCCAGAGAAGGAACTTTGGACAGGAAAGAAAGGAGGAAACATAAGCAGCAAGGTATAAAAACAACTATGTTTTCATTTTCATAACACAGGCACCAAGTGAGTCTGAAGCTATCTTCACAGTGCTGTACTGAAAGTCAGCACAAATACACAGTAAACCTCCTTTTTCTGCCTGAGGAGATGAGGTTTCTGTAATTACATTTCTCAGAGACCAAGAATTGCAAATCATGTCCATCTTAGAGGAGTTTGGGTTTCTAGCTGTCAATCCAGAATTTTATTTGTTAGTACATGGTTGGCTTGATAAACACACCCTGTTATAAGTCAAACTTTGCATTATTATATTTAAACGCAGTCTCATTTTGTACATACTATGATTAATAAGAAAGATAATTGGGGCAGTTTTTTACCCCATCAGTATACAATTCAGTGGTTTAGTCTATGACACTTCACTTTTTGTCTCAGATTGGTATATTTAATTATATCTGTGATCTATGAAATTTCCTGTATAACAGATATTAAACCTAAGAGGGATCCTAAGTTTGGCATGTTGTGATTTGAGTCAAAACTTATAATCTTATTGAGTCAAAACAAATAATCTTATTCCATAATACACCACTGACATTTTATGCCTTTTGAGCAGTTATGCAAGTTTTATACAGGAAAAACATATGACTTCAGAGCTTAAGTATTTATAACATTGTTAGAACTTAATATTAACACAGCGACTGCAATGAAGCAAATCCATTATAGTTGCTCTTTTCATTACAGTAATTAGATATCATTGCATGATACAGAATTATGTTGTTTGTGGTCTAGTAGTCACATTAGAGGATGTCTTTTCTGAATATACAAGTAGGAAATGAATAGCAAAAAGTAAATTCAAAAAGGTTCATTAAATATTTAAATATAAAATTTTTCAAAGTTGGTTAATAAATATATTCATATTTAGATATTTATACTCATATATGTATGTAAGCCTGATTAAACCCCTATATCATTAATGATTTTTTGGTAAACTCTAGAAAATACAAAATTATGTTAACCACTGAAAATATTTTTTCTCACTCTATATCCATGTGAGTATGTTCTAAATTTTATATCTCTATACATTTGCTGATTATATACCATATATATGTGGTAAGCTGGCTCAGGAAAAAAAAGAAGTTTTCACAGGTAAGGGGAAATCATTTATTCAACCAAAACTTATTCAGAAAACATCTCAAGCACTATACTAAAAACTGGGGATAGAAATGAAATTAAGCATTTCTAAATATCTAAGCCTGAGAGTGAATCATTTTCTTAGCCTTGTGTGAGTGGACATTTAAGGATAGCTCATATCCCCCCAAAAAAATGCCATCAGTATACCTAAACAAATTCACAAGCATATTTGAGGAAGGAATTTGGCACAGAAAGGAGGATATCTTTAGTAAATCTGCAATGGAAGATAGAAAAAACAAGTACTGAAAAGTATGGTATTATCAAAACCAACAATATTGGTAACTTTACAATCAAATGAGACTCATCTATTCCTCCAGGTTTTGTTCTAAGGATACAAGCCAAAAGAAAAAATTCAAGAAAGTTGTTCCCTATAAATTTTTAGTTTTCTCAGGCATGTCTGTAAAGGCTGGAGAATTATAATTTCTCTTTTTAAAGAGAATGTTTTTGGGGTAGGGTCATTTTTTAAAGGAAAAAGTTTGGCATCTATTTCAAATATTCATGAAGAGCTGATTTTAAGTGACTTTAGCCATCTAAATTGTCTAGCTAAAAGTTCTTATAACTTTTAGAATGGCAAGCAGGATAAAATACTTGAATCCTCATCCTGACTCTGTCACATTAACCTACCTACTTGGTCTGGGCTTTTTTGCTTGTCAGTTAGAGGAATGGATGATTGACACGCCTTGCCATAGTTTACGTGAACATAGTGCACAGCCACCAGGAAAGTAAGCATCTTCTGTTAGATTGATGATTTGCCTTTATTATCTTGAGCTCAAGAGATCATTGGTTCTGTGACTAACCAACCACTAGTAGAACAAACAGCTCAACATAAGTTTCCATCATTTGGCAGATGTTTCCAACATTTAGGTGATCAGTATTTAGTACTCCATTGACCAAGCTGACTTTTTCATTTTTCTAGAAGTATGTTTGAGTGCCAACTCATCCCATATGGCGTACTGATGGACTGTGCCATTCTGCTTATGTATTACTGATATCCTGTGTTTTGTTTTGTTTCTTTCTCATTAAAGCTATCTATCTTCTAGTTAATACTACTGAAATCTTAAAAGCTCCAGTAACTTCTCTGTTTATTGATTGTGCATGAAAAGGAAACTTTAAATTTTGTAAATACCACTCTTAGAATTTTCATTGTGTAAGTTGGGGTGGGGCCCAGGAATTTGCATTTTTAAAACAAATACCCCAGGTGGTTATGATGCTATCTATCCTTTCTTTTTGGTTGCTTTTATTTCCTAATGAATTTTAAGATCAGCTTGTCAACTGGGGGGGGTGGGGAAGCAGCTGAGATATTGACTAGGATTTGTTTAATTGGATTAATTTGGGGTCTATTGCCATTTTAAAATATTATCTTGCAATCTATGAGCATGAGATGTTCCATTTATTTATGTTTTCTTAACTTTCTTTCAATGATGTTTTATAGTTTTCAGTGTACACATCTTGCACTTTTTTGTTAAATTTATTCTAAGCATTTTTTGGTGCTACTGTAAATGGAATTGTTTATTAATTTCCTTTTAGAACTGTTCATTGCTAATATATAGAAATTCAATTTATTTTTGTATATTGATCTTATATCCTACAGCCTTGCTGCATTTCAGTTATTAGCTCTAAAATATTTTTGGTAATTCCTTAGGATATTCTATATAAGAGATCATGTCATCTGGGAATAAAGATAGTTTTACTTCTTACTTTCCAATCTAAATGTCTTTTATTTCTTTTTCTTGATTATTTGACCTGGCTAAGACCATCACTACAATGTTAAATAGAAGTGGCTCGTAGGGAGTTCTTAAATGATACTGCCAGATAGAATTACTGTGCATTAGCTGTAAATTCATTTTTGAGGATATTTTCTCCAGGGCCACTCATCCATTTTAAAAATAGTCCATGGAAAACTTTCTTTTAAAATTCTATGAATATTTCTCCTAAACAATTGATATATCTGCTTTACAGAAAACAAAACAGTGCAGCCCATTGTATGTTCTCTTTACCTAGTCTATCAGGAAGTTCAAGTTCATAGCCAAAATCTAATTCCATTCAATTTCTTGAACTACATTATATTATACATAATAATTGACAACCTCACTTTTGCCTCCTTGTTGAGGCTTTGCTTTTCTACTTCTATTTTACTATAATTTTGAGTTCTGAAACTTTTTGTTGAAACTGCCTCAAGTTACATATGGTACTAAATCTTAACCATTTTCATATTTTATTGTGTAGACTTTTAGAATTTGACCCCATTCCCATTCTCTTCTTCTTGAAATGCTTTTTTCTCTGAGTTTCTGTAATTGTACACTCCTTTAACTCTGCATTCATCTCTTTGGTCAACTTGGTGTTTTCTGTGAGCTTTCTGTATGCTTTTATGTTGATATTTTCCAGGATGTCATCCTGGGGGTCCCCCCCCCTTTTTTACTCTACACAGTCTGTCTTGTCAGTGCACTTCAATTCCATGGCTTCAAGTAGCATCTATATGTTAATAACTTCCAAATCTGTACCTCCAGCCAAGATCTCTTTCTTACTCAACTGCCAGATCCATCCAGTCCTCTTCTGTCCATCTTCTTGTCTGTCCAGGAGACACACCAAGCTCAACATGTGAAATTAAATTCATCACACCCTTCACCAAACAAGCAACCAAAGTGAATGACCTGCTTTTCCATTTGTACTCTCTTTCCCAGTTCTCGGTACCCATGTTCTCACATTTGCCCAAGTAGCAACCTGCACATCACTCTTTACTAGTCTTTCTCCATTGAACATAATTCCTGGCCTCCAGTCACCAAATCTTATTGATTCTGATGCTAACTCATTTCTGAAATATGTCAATTTCTTCCTAATCCTATTTCCGCTTCCATAAATTAATCTGTTATCTCTTATGAAGATTAGTTTAGTAGAAAATTTTTATCTTTTTGAGCTCATTATAATAGCATAAAAAATGAGTAGTCAATTTCTCTGAAGTAGTTCATTTGTGAATTATATACTTTAAAAAGATGAATTTTGGAATTATATCTTTAAAAATGCTCAAAAAAATAGGGCGCCTGGGTGGCTCAGTGGGTCAAGCATCTGATTCTTGAGCTCAGAGTCGTGAGCACAAGCCCCATGTTGAGCTCCACGCTGGATGTGAAACCTACTTAAAAAAAAAGAAAAACTCAAAAAATACAAAAAAACTCCACAAACATTTTAAAATGCTCAAAATTATCTGCAAAAAAAATGAATCTGTATGTGGCTTCTTCAATAAATGAGTATAGTAGTGATAAATGCAGATGATACTTTGTTTAGAGTTTAGTTTGTCCATCATATTTTTTTCTATTCCATTTCTCCTTCAGAGCTACCTTTCCCTAAAATGTTTATCTCTGTTTTTAAAAAATTCTTGCATACATTTTTCACATCACCATGGTTCTTTTATTTTTTTAAGTTTATTTATTTTTGAGAGAGAGAGAGACAAAGAGAGGACACAGTAGAGGAGGGGCAGAGAGAGGGGGAGACAGAATCTGAAGCAGGCTCCAGGCTATGAGCTGTCAGCACAGAGCCCAACGGGGGGGCTCAAACTCTCCTGCAGTGAGATCATGACCTGAGCTGAAGTCAGACACTCAACCGACTGAGCCATCCACGCGCCCCCACATCACCAGGGTTCTTAAGATGAATAAAACACAGACGTTATTCTCAGGAAAAGGTATTGATTTTCTGTTCTCTTTTTTTTATAGCCCCAAATTTCTCCTTTGCATGTAAATATAAGTGTTGGCCTGAAACTGTGAACTCTATATATATCAAAGACTGTTAATCAGTAAATGAACTATTCTCTTGAGTTAACTGATTGTCCATCGTATTATTTTCCATTTGTGGTAAATCTTGGGTGTGTTTATGACTTCACAGTCTCCATAGTAGATCCCTGACAGTGAGAGATTTGAGATTTGATCACATATATGGTCTGAAGGGAAGGAGCGTTTGAAGATAAAGTACTGAAAATGCACAGATTAACTAGAGTGGGACCCTGAAGATGCAGGAGGGGTTTGGGTCAGAAGCATAGATGGATTGGCTCAAACCAGAAAAAAGACAGATAGGAAAATAGGTAAGTGTTTAGATTGGGAGTGGGAAGTGGTCATCACTACCTGATGGTCATAATTTTCTCAAACACATAAGAGGCAGAATATAAAAGTTTGGAGGCTGAATTGGAGATTGGATTTGAAGATTTGGAAGAATTGCTGAAGAAAATAGGAAAAGTAGCAGATGGAGGACAAATTAAAGGGTTGATGAATAGTTCCATAGATCCAACTGAGGGACAAGTCCAAGACACACCAGCAAGGAGAGTAGCGTGTTCTTTTCTAGCACAACTGAGCTGATCCAATTGTAGGTACAGAAGTCAGATTGTAGCATTTGTGGAGAATGGGAATTTTGATGGACAGGGCTGTTGGAAAAACAGCAATGGAAAGAAATTACAGCATTATGTAAATGTCAATGCTAGACAAGAAGGAAGAAAAGTCAAGACAGGAACTGGTAGACTAGGAGAGTGTAGAGAAATTAAAAAGTTGGAAAACTATACCATTTAGTACAAAAGCAAATTTAGGAAACCGGATGGGTGAGAGGTTTAGAGTATGACACTGAAACTCAAGATTGTGTGGTGAAGCTATTTCATTAGTTAGCAAATTCTAAGACATAGCCATTGGAGCAAGTAGAACAGAGTGATGAAAAGAGTAAAAGGTGAAGGTAAATAGAGATATATAAGTTTTGGAATTATGAAGCAGTTGGCTAGACCTTCTTAATGAATATGTAAGTCTGATAGAATTATGGTAAAATTGAGAATTGAAAAGAAGACCTAGCTAGCTCCTAAATACTTGAGTGAATGAGTCAATAGCCATGAGGTCACTAGATGATATAAAGAAAGGGGCAGAAAAGGAGAAGTGTATGTTGGCATAGCCAGAAGTCATAAGCTGCAAAAAGATAAGTTAAGCTTTTAAGTCAAAGTAGAAGAGAAACTTTCCCAAAAAAGTAACCAGTAGTTAGAAATATTACAACCTATGGGGCGCCTGGGTGGCTCAGTCGGTTAAGTGTCTGACTTCGGCTCAGGTCATGGTCTCGCGGTCTGTGAGTTCGAGCCTCGCATTGGGCTCTGTGCTGACAGCTGAGAGCCTGGAGCCTGTTTCAGATTCTGTGTCTCCCTCTGTCTCTGACCCTCCCCCGTTCATGCTCTGTCTCTCTCTGTCTCAAAAATAAATAAACATTGAAAAAAATAAAAAAAAAAGAAATATTACAACCTATGAAAAAGGATAAGTAATTGTCATTAGAGAGGACTTCAGGGGAAGCAGTATGTCCAAGGCAGTACCAGGTTTTAGTTAAGACAAGATATAGATTGTTTTGGTGACGAGAGTAAAAGGGTTTAGAATGAGTAATAAGAGTATAGCTTTGTCGTGGAGCCACCGGGCTTTTGCTCTGCTGTTGGGGCCACCACATTTTTAGGGTATTCCTTTCAGCTAACACATAGTATTTATCCTTCAGTACCGCATCTCTGTTCTTTGCTATGATATCGGAGCTCAGCGTTGATTAACCTTTACTCCCACATCCTACATAAATTTTAAGAGACTTATAAAATTTAATTGACTTTGTAATGTAATCATTATTAGAAATTTTGTTAGTTTGTATTTCTGTGGTAACTGGTTTATTTTATTCTGTTGTCACCAGAAAATTTTATTCAGAGGCCCACACAGATTCATTTTTACAAATTTCACATTGGTTAGAAGAGCAATTTAAGGTTATATACATTTAAAATGTCTATTAGCCTTCATTTATATATGGAACTTTTGTTTTCTGGCATTTCCACCATTGATTATAGGTAAATAATGTTTCTATAGACTTGTCTGCTATAATGGATAAAATTAATTTTTATGCTCTTTTTAAACATTTATTTCAAACATTTTCCCCACGTGCTGCATGTTAGAGAGTAAAATAAATTTAGCGTGAAAGTAGAGAAATAATTAAATGGGAATGACTCTCTCCATACAAAATAAGAGCAGAAAAAACTGCCACATTAGTTCCCATCATATTTAATATTTGTTTTTACAAGCCCGTAAGGACAATTAATCTACAGCTGTTATTCTTTTCTTTTTAAGCTTATTTATTTATTTTGAGAGAGAGAAAGCGTGAGTGGGGAAGAGGCAGAGAGAGAGAGAGGGAGAGAGAATCCCAAGCAGGCTCCACACTCAGCACATAGTCCAATCCAGGGCTCGATCTCATGACTGACTGTGAGATCATGACCCAAGCCGAAATCAAGAGTCAGACGCTTAACTGACTCAGACACCCAGGTGCCCCTACAGCTGTTATTCTGCATTAAATGCGATATTCAAAGCTAGTGACTCCAAATAGAACTCTAGATATCCCTCAGGATGAACAAATTTAACATGTAAAAGTTTGATTTTTTTATATTAAATATAACTTGTTGTCAGATTGTTTTCCATACAACACCCAGTGCTCATCCCAACAGGTGCCCTCCTCAATGCCCATCACCCACTTTCCCCTCCCTCCAACCCCCCATCAACCCTCAGTTTGTTCTCAGTATTTAAGGGTCTCTTATGGTTTGCCTCCCTCCCCCTCTGTAACTCTTTTTTCCCCCTTCCCCTCCCCCATGGTCTTCTGTTCAGTTTCTCAGGATCCACATATGAGTGAAAACGTATGGTATCTGTCCTTCTCTGCTTGACTCATTTCACTTAGCATAATACCCTCCAGTTCCGTCCGCATTGCTACAAATGGCCATATTTCATTCTTTCTCATTGCCAAGTAGTATTCCATTGTATATATAAACCACGTCTTCTTTATCCATTCGTCAGGTGGTAGACATTTAGGCTCTTTCCATAATTTGGCTATTGTTGAAAGTGCTGCTATAAACATTGGGGTACAAGTGCCCCTATGCATCAACACTCATATTCCTTGGGTAAATTCCTAGCAGTGCTATTGCTGGGTCACAGGGAAGATCTATTCTTAATTTTTTGAGGAACCTCCATGCTGTTTTCCAGAGCAGCTGCACCAGTTTGCATTCCCACCAACAGTGCAAGAGGGTTCCCGTTTCTCCACATCCTTGCCAGCATCTATAGTCTCCTGATTTGTTCATTTTGGCCACTCTGACTGGTGTGAAGTGATATCTGAGTGTGGTTTTGATTTGTATTTCCCTGATGAGGAGCGATGTTGAGCATCTTTTCATGTGTCTGTTGGCCATCTGGATGTCTTCTTTGGAAAAGTGTCTATTCATGTCTTCTGCCCATTTCTTCACTGGATTATTTGTTTTTTGGGTGTGGAGTTTGGTGAGTTCTTTAAAGATTTTGGATACTAGCCTTTTATCTGATATGTCATTTGCAAATATCTTTTCCCATTCCATCGGTTGCCTTTTAGTTTTGTTGATTGTTTCCTTTGCAGTGCAGAAGCGTTTTATTTTCATGAGGTCCCAATAGTTCATTTTTGCTTTTAATTCCCTTGCCTTTGGAGATGTGTCAAGTAAGAAATTGCTGTGGCTGAGGTCAGAGAGGTTTTTTCCTGCTTTCTCCTCTAGGGTTTTGATGGTTTCCTGTCTCACATTCAGGTCCTTTATCCATTTTGAGTTTATTTTTGTGAGTGGTGTGAGAAAGTGGTCTAGTTTCAACCTTCTGCATGTTGCTGTCCAGTTCTCCCAGCACCATTTGTTAAAGAGACTCTTTCTTCCATTGGATGCTCTTTCCTGCTTTGTCAAAGATTAGTTGGCCATACATTTGTGGGTCTGATTCTGGGGTCTCTCTTCTATTCCATTGGTCTATGTGTCCGTTTTTGTTCCAATACCACACTGTCTTGATGATTACAGCTTTTCAGTCTTCCTATTTTAGCCTTATTTTGACTTCAGCCTTTCACACTTATGGATCTTTCTCCTTACAGGCTCTTGCATTTATACTTCTGTGTATATATGCTCATGTTGATTCTTGTGCCTGAATTATGGCTTCTTCTTTTCTGTTTATGAGTAGAGTACCTACCCATCCTTCAATACCCAACTCAAATATAAATTCATCTAAGAAACACCATCTCTTCTCTTCCTTCACAATTTATCTACTATTTTTTTTTTACAAGAACAGTTTCTCTTGTGGTATTCATTTTCCTCTTCTGAATGTAGTTAATTTTGTATCCATTTAATCTACTATAATTGACCATTGGTTAGTTAGCCTTTTGAGGTAGGTTATCCATCATTTTTATCTTTTTATTGTCTTACCTCCCAGTATCTACAATAACCCACACAAAGTAGACACACAATAAAAGTTAGTGTAGGGATATATGAAGAAGTAAGATTGTAATAAAGCAGTGAAAATTTAGTGGTATGAAGGGCTTCCAACATGGTGCTTCTGACCTAGTGCAATACTCAGCATGTTAATCTTAGTCTCCTTTGACAAAAGTTTTTAAATAGTCCAGGAGGTCATTTGTTCCCCAGTGGAAATAAACCTCAATTCAGTGGAATTTATTTCCTAGGAATTTGTTTTATGAGATATTATATTCCATTTCGGACAGATATAGTTGGTGGTGGGTTGGTTTGATGATTTGAATATGATGAATAGTTATTTCTCTCATCTTTGCAGCTTTCAAGAGGATTTTAGAATTCATTTCAAACTATTCTTTTGGGTACATTAGATGGATGTTAGTTTGTCTGACCTTTAAATACTACCTTAGGGAACCCTTTTGTTATGTTTTCTTATATGTTTTTCTCCCACCCTTGTCAGACTTCATATAGGATTTTTACGTATCAAATAGTGATTATCATTAGGATGACAAAAATAAGGAAACTTGTAAATTAGTCGTCTGAGTCTTCCTATCAAGATATTTTAAATAGACAGGACAATTTTGAAAAGATATATAAGACTTAATATTGAAGTTGTCTGGAGAGTACTGCATATTTTCAAAAAAAAAATCTGTGAATTCACCAACTTACTTTACTATTTCTGTTTATCATGGAGTATGAATTACTGCTTTGCACGGTGCACCTGCCCTATGCAGAGATATAGTTGTCAGTTTGACACATGGGGGATTCAGCTGGCTTGCTTTGCAGAGTTTGTGAATAAGAACGTGATGCCACGATACAGTGACTCATAGTAAGCATAATCATCATTTATCATCATCCAAAGTTTATTTTTAGTATTATAATAAATTACACACAAATCCTCAGAAAATATACATGAAAGATAATATATAGCATAATGTTAAAACTTAGCTCTGGATTCGGACAGAACTGGATTGAATCCTGGTTCTGTCAATTCCTAACAATATAAATGCAGGCAAATAAAAACCACACTTTTCAATATTATATTGGAGATAATAATAGTAACTTTCTCACAGGGCTGTCATGAAAGTTCAATGACAGTGTATCCTTACAGCTTTTAACCGAATTTCTCGCATTCCTGGCACATGATAAGCATTTGATAAATGGTAGAGATTACGAAAGAAAGAAAAAGAAAGGAGAGGAAAAATAAATGTAAAAATTCTCACTCTTTTTGACTTTTTTCAACTGCATATTTCATAGAAACTTTCCTATAACACTTTGACAGGTAATTCAGGATAAGGTATATCCATCTTCTATTTTGTACAAGAGAAAATAATTTCCAAAATACCAAAAAGATTTCATCACAAGATAATTTCACAAAGTAATATGGTAGAGATTCCTGAAAGTGTTTGTAAGGTTGTTTCATAGTTTGCTATGGTTGACCTTTAAGAGTATTGGAGTTTAAGTGGTTTTATTCCTTAAATTGCCATTATTCAAGTATAATTGAGCATCTTCGTATGCCAGATCCTCTGCTAAAATGGGGGAAATACTGGTTGACAAGACCTAGTTCTTTCCCTCAAAGAGCTTAAAGTCTAGAGGGGAGATCGAGAAGTAAATAAATGGTTATAATAAGTAAAGGTATGAAAAATAACTTTAATATGTGATTTGATAATACTTCCCCTCTTAGCACATCATTTTAATAACCCACTTAATTATTTCATTTAAAGCTCCCTACCAACTTTGAAATATGGAAAATGGAAGTTACAAAAGGTTATCTAAACTGCCCAATATTAAAATAATTTAAACGTCACAGTAGTGACAGAAATTATATCTTTTGACATCAAAGTCTAATGTTCCTCCTACTTCACCATGGAAGTCCTTTCAAACAAATAAATTGAAGCAAGAAGAGACAGGTGACTTTCAGCATTGTACAGATAGGAAAACGTCTACAGAAAAAAAATCCATTATTTCTTATAAGCCTCTAACCATTTAAAAAGTCTTTCTGAATTAATAGCCTAAGAACATATTTGAGAAACTTTGTTAAGCAGTTGTTCTCGATGTGCCTGGGTGGCTCAATTTGTTAAGCATTCGACTCTTGATTTCCGCTCAGGTCATGATCTCATGGTTTGTGAGATCGAGCCCTGTGTTGGGCTCCGCACTAACAGCATGGAGCCTGCTTGGGATTTTCTTCCTTTCTCTCTGCCAATCTCCCCACTCACATGCACTTTCTCTCTCTCAAAATAAATAAATAAACATTAAAAAAAAAAACAGTTGGGGGCGCCTGGGTGGCGCAGTCGGTTAAGCGTCCGACTTCAGCCAGGTCACGATCTCGCGGTCCGTGAGTTCGAGCCCCGCGTCAGGCTCTGGGCTGATGGCTCGGAGCCTGGAGCCTGTTTCCGATTCTGTGTCTCCCTCTCTCTCTGCCCCTCCCCCGTTCATGCTCTGTCTCTCTCTGTCCCAAAAATAAAAATAAAAACGTTGAAAAAAAATTAAAAAAAAAAAAACAGTTGTTCTTAGCTCTAATGCAAACCAAACATAAGGCTTTTAAAATCTAAAAACTACAGTAATTAAAACATTCATATTATTTTGCGCTTGGGACTCCTAGGTTTTCCTAATAGTTATTTTTTAAATCTTCCTGCCATGTAAATCTGAAAGGGTCTGTACTTAAAATCAGTTAGCAAGGCAAGATTATGAAGTGTGAATACCTAGAAACACAAAATTGAATCTTTTCAATCATTGCTTTCCAAGTATATTTCCAGAAAATTAACCCCATGAGCTAATGCTTAAAAAATAAATGGTTTTAAGGTCAACAAAGTTAGTAAACCCGTATACATACTATCCTTCTCTTCAAGATTCATAGTCTGTATCAGCTTCTGAGAAGTTCTGTAATAAAGTTGTGTTTAAGCCAGCATTTCCTAAACCTTATGATGGATTATTTTAATGTAATACTTTCAAATTTTATTCTGGGAAATATGCTTTAAATTCAATGGCATGCATTCATTTTTCATTCCTAACTTTGGCTTGTATTCTCTCAGTGAAATAAATATGTTTATTCTTGCTGAGCTTAAGCATAGAATTAAGGTGCAAAATTTGGAATTTCCCAGAAGAGATCCTTGGAACTGAGAAAACTTACTAATAGGGATTGATTTTGTTCCTAAAGATGCAGACAGGTGGGACTAGGAAAAGAATTGTAAAATCAACTAGGAACACACAAATCTGACAAAGAGGAAAAGTGTTGTCCAAGGAATCTAAGACTTATCTCTTAAGTAATGACACTAATAGAGGGGATGCATAAAAATAGCTTAAAGAATTCAACAAATGTCATGAGCATTTATAATTTTTGCTGGCTTTTCCTGTACATTTTAAAATTTAATGCGCCCTGTCTCTTGTTCAGGAAATCACTTCAAACAAAGCATTTCAGTCTTACTATCAAGATGGAGTTGATAGATGGCCCATTTCTACCTTTCTTTCCTTTTCTATCTGCTTGGACTGTTAGTTGCTGACATCAAAGGCTAGTACATACAGCTGTGGAGCTCCACTGATGTCATGTCTACATGTATATACATATGTATGTACATGTATGTGTGTGTGTGTGCCACACGCTAGCACATGCTTAGTGGAACTCTCACTTTCCCAATGTCATTCTTTGTGAAGCATTCCATCTTGCTCTGAACTGAAGGCTTGCTTATTTCTAATTTTCTAGACTTAGAGTTGGCCTTACATTGTTATTTAGTGTAGTCTGTGACTCCCATGGCTAATATTCTAACACACCATTAAACTTTACTATTTCTACTAATTGTTAGAATACACCCTCTTCATTAAAAGAATTAATTACACATATTATGTAGGAGACACAAGAAAATTCTCTTATGTTTAAGGATATATATTCATCAAGGTCTGTCAATATAACAAGTGAATATTATAAGGGAGATATTTATAGACTCACTTTAAATTCAATATGTAACTACTTCATTGTCCAATTATACTTTCAAAGTCTTCACCACTTTATTGTTATCATTCTTTTAATAAATAACACTGTTATTCCATATATTTATGGAATACTGGTCAAAAAAAATTTTTACATGTAACACATACAAATATGTATTTACATATTAATGTGCAATGTGGTATATCCATACATCATATGTATGTTATATATATCTCTGCGTACATGTGTGCATGTGCATATCATGAGGTATTGATAGTATATTTGAGAGACTGATAGAGCAGATCTGATTAGTTACATTTTGAGATGAGGATTCTCCCGGTTTAGGATTCTTATGCTGCTCTAATGAAATAAATGTAGAATTTAGGTTTGACCTGTACAAAATAAGAAGAATCTGTGATTTACGCATACTTCTCACAGAGCACAATCATATTTAGGGGATACTAAAATCTTAGCTTCATGGGAGCAGAGTTTTCATCTGTCTTAGCACTGCCTACAACACTGCCTAGTTTAGTGCAGGTCTTCAACAAATATTTGTTGAAGAATAAATAGATGGATCAATGCCTACCTACCTATTTCAGTAATTTTTTAAAATGTGGCTTTTCATTAAATCCATTGAACTTAGATAATGAATGGAAAAGATAATTCTAAAGTATAAAGACTTTTAAATACCAAATAATTAGTTGGGACGCCTGGGTGGCTCAGTCGGTTAAGCATCCGACTTCGGCTCAGGTTATGATCTCACAGTCCCTGAGTTCGAGCCCCATTTTGGGCTCTGTGCTGACAGCTCAGAGCCTAGAGCCTGCTTCAGATTCTGTGTCTGCCTCTCTCTGACCCTCCCCCATTCATGTTCTGTCTCTCTCTGTCTCAAAAATAAATAAACATTAAAAAAAATTTAAATACCAAATAATTAGATTAAATTGAATGCCTTTTCCCACTAATCCTTGAAGTGCTATGAAATATTTAATCACCATATTACCTCTTCTTGATTATCATTTTTCTTATTAGTGACTCATTCTTAAAATTTTAATGTAGTGCTTCTCTCTTTTTGCTCCCAAGTTTTTATTGAAATTCCAGTTAGTTATCATACAGTGTAATATTAGTTTCATGTGTAGGATTTAATGATTCATCACTTCCATACAACACCCATCACAATTGCCCTCCTAAATCCTCATCACCCATTTAGCCCTTCCTCACACCTCCCCTTCAGCAACCCTCATTTTGTTCTCTTTGGTTAAGAGTCTGCTTTATGGTTTGCCTCTCTCTTTTTTCCCCCCCTATGTTCATCTGTTTTGTTTCTTAAGTTCCACATATGATTGGAATCATATGGTATTTGTTTTTCTCTAACTTATTTCACTTAGTGTAACACTCTCTAGCTCCATCCACATCATTGCAAATGACAAGATTTCATTCTTACTTATGGCTGAGTAATATTCCATTATATATATGAACTATTTCTTCTTTATCCATTTATTAGTTGATGGACATTTGGGCTCTTTCCATATTTTGGCCATTGTTGATAGTGCTGCCATAAACATTGAGGTTCATGTATCCCTTCAAATCAGCATTTTTGTATCCTTTGAGTAATACCTAGTAATTGTAGTACTTCTCTTTTATAGTTCTACTATTACATGCAGAAAGCCATAGACCATTACTGGAAGGGACTTCAGTTCTCTGTTTCTCTGAACTAAAGTAAGACTACTGTATCGGTGGTTCCCAAACCAAGCTCATAAGCAAATTTGCCAGGGGAGTTTTTTAAAAACATTAATTCTCTGACCTTGACATGAAAATCATGGGTTTCAGTATATCTAGATGTGATGATCAGTAACCCTATACAATATCACTGATAGTTGATTGTTCAATCTGCATGAAGAATTCAGACTTTTTTACCTTATGAGGTAATCCATTATATTTTTGGACACTTGTAACTATTAGACTTTTTCAAATTGAGCCAACCACCTGCCTATAACTTTAAAAAACAATGTTCACTGTCTTAACCTGAGAGTGATTATAAAGGTGTTTGCTTTGTAATTGTCCTTTAATTGAACATCTGTCTTATACACTCCTTTGTATTGGTAGTATATTTCAGAAGTTCAAGAACACAAAAACTGAATTGGAAGGGAGAGTTGTATCAGGGACTATTACCTCAGAATTGAACCAAGTTATATTTGACCCACAGGGTGTGTGTGTGTGTGTGTGTGTGTGTGTGTGTGCGCACGTGCACACACATATGCACACCATGTGTGTGTGTAAAATATACTTTTAATTATTTTATTTTAATGTAATTAATTTGTTTTAATTAATTATATAATTATTATTTACCTTTAAGACAAAAAAACAACACATATATCTAAGAAGAATTCTATCTTTAAACAGTATTTATTCAAATTAAAGGTTTGTCATGTTCCACCAATCTCTACTACATTTATATCTGCATTTCACTTGCTATGTACAGATTGTTTTACCCTTTGAAGTCATTCCACAATTGGCTACTACATCAATATAGCATGCATCCTGTATTGAAAGGATGCAAATAGGTTCAAAATCATGAAAATTTACCTCTTTCGCACAATTTGAAAACATTTTGTTTGTAGCAATGATACGGAATAAAACAGAGAAAGGGAAGGTGAAAAATGAAGAAAAGAACAGAAAGGTATTGAAGGAATTAGTTAATATATTTTCTTGGGACGCCTGGGTGGCTCAGTCAGTTAAGCATCTGACTTCAGCTCAGGTCAGGATCTCACGGTTCATGGGTTCGAGCCCCATATCAGGTTTTGTGCTGACAGCTCAGAGCCTGGAGCCTGCTTCAGATTTTGTGTCTCTTTCCCTCTCAGCTCCTCCCCTACCCAAGCTCTGTGTCTCTCTGTCTCTCAAAAATAAATAAACGTTAAAAAAAATTTTAATATATATTTTCTTTAAGAGATCTACAAGTTGTGCTATAAAACATGTTTATTAGTCTTTTAGATAAAATCAAATCTAGTCAGTAGTATTTAAACCCCTCAGAAATTTGCTCATAATTGTTAATAGCTAATATTTCTGTTAGCCAAAGTAAGACTCTTCTAGAACCTCATCACTTATTTTGAAATATCTTACAATTTCATTTTTCTGAATTGATGGATTAGGTATCTATGCCCTAATCATCAACAGAGTTCCCGTGGAGAATGATAGACTAAAAATTCAGTATTCTTGCAGTGGTTTTATTCAACTTTTTTGTCTGTTTAAAATTCTCATTTACGTAAGTTATAAGAAAAATATTTAAGCTCCAGTAGCTTTTTAGCTTGTATTGAAGAATTGCAAATTTTTTAACACTAATAACTATGAGAACACCTGTGAGTCAATGTTTCTTTTGAATTGAAAATAACTAGATGCATTGTCTCAGAATATTACTCCATAATAGTTTTAATAATTATTCTGCATGACAAAATGTAACAGCAGTGCTCTGAAGCTGACTATAAATATATTTAAATTTGCATTCAATTTATCATAAATCTTAAAATATAATGTTAATAATGGTGTTTAAATTCTTAAGCTTTTAGCAAAATAAATTGCATAGGAATAACAGCTGCCCTCATTTCTTTTTACTTCAAAAACAGTTGTCTATTCAAGAAAGTGTTTTGTTCATGAAGTCAGGGATAAAGTTTCTTCAGTGCTAGATTGACACTATCATGCTCAATGTCTCTACTGAGTCATTAAATATTTCTGGTTTCAGGATTTGCATATTTATAAGGAAAATCACATGCAAAGAAATACCTTAATGATCTTTTAGATGGTTCAGTGAGAAGAAGGCTAGGATTTCTAACTTTATTAGAATAAAATCTTGATAGTTCCTCCTAACAATACGGAAACAATAGCTCTCTGTATCTGGTATTGACCAACTATAAACTAACTAGAATTGTTATTAACTATATTTTACTCCCATGCTTTACCAGAATAGGAAAGTAACCATAGAAACTGCCCATGCCAAGATCACTGAGATTCTTTTAAATACAACTTTTGATGGAATTTTCTCCAGACTCATTAAGTTTGATTTCTATGACTCCTACAGTAACAGTGTTCTAATACCAGTCTGGGGATCTCAAATTCAAAGTCTTAAAGAGTCCAAGCAGGTAATATAAGTGATTAAAATCAGGTTTGAGGACTGGGTAATATGGGAACTGTGGTCCACTGGAGAGCACATGTTCCCTTTAAATGGGAAAAGTGCTGCTCAGCTCCAGCTGGTCCTTTCCATACAAGAAGCCAGGCGATATTGCCAGATGGGATGTTTCAGGAGACCCAAACCCCTAATACTTATATTAACTTCGTAAACAACTCTTCTGACTAAATAAAGTATATCAGTAGGCCAGATTCACCTGGAGGGCTACTGGTTTGCATCTGAAAGTGTAATCATTCTTTGGAATAATGACCCTGAGTTACTAAAAGTTCCAAATGATTTAAAAAAAAAAAAAGGAATAAATCATACTCTTCATATTGTTCTAAGTCAGAAAACTGCTCGTATGTTTTAGAACATTCCTTAATAATGTCGGTACAAACAGATAAATCAGAATATTACATTTCTAAAATATTCTTGTAAATGACTACCTAAATAGGCCAATATAAATAAATTGATTGATTAATTGATCGATCAATCGATAGAGAGATGTTAGAAACAAATTGAACTTTGGCTCTGTCTCCTTTTCCTTGAATAACAAGCATAATAAGATGTTATATGGAATTGTTGTATAGACTACTATAAAGCCCTTGACAGGAGTGAAGCTAATTATAGAAATGCTAAATAAGTATAAATAAGTGATGTTGCCCATGTGGAAAACTGTGTTTTCTATATTTTATGGTATAATTACCTAGATTAAGGGGAAATTAAATTAAGCTTTATTGAGATTGCTGGAAAATAAAAAAGAAAACAGGTTTGTTCTTAAAAGCAGCTTTAATAAAAGCAGCTCTTTAAAATGCAAAATTAAATAACTATTCTTGATTGGTTTGGGGTTCATAGGGTATACAGTGGGTTAGATTGAATTTTGTATTTTCAGCTAGGGGTTTGGAATTTTGGAAATACTATTTCATTTACCATGAGAGAGAATGGTTTTAATTTTGCTTTTAATTCTGATCAAATGTATATCTAAAATTAAACAAGTATGGCACTATTTTATTGTAATTACCACAATTATAGTAATTCTTATTATTTGTAAGGATAGATTTCTTTAAGAAAAAAAACACCCTCCTTTATCTGTTGGTCTAAGTTAAGTATAAAAATTATTCATGATTCCTGCTCAGATTTATTTTTTAAATGATAAAGAGCTTTTCTTATGTCACTGTAGGATTTGGAATAGTTCCAGAATTTGAAATAGTTCTAAACAGTAATATCAATAACTATGTTTTGGAAATCTCACAGCTTTGCCGTCTTTTTTCTGATCCAGTAACTCAGAAATTTATTTGTACAGTTTAACTCAGCTTTGTCCAGAATTCATTGATTATCACACCGTACATATTCACATTTGAATTATAAAAATGATACATACGAGTTTTCAGTGTGCATATTGAGATTTATTCTGTATTTTATCAATATCTTATAAGCTAACGTATTCAAGTAGGATAATGGAATTTTTTAGGGTAATGGAATTTTTAAATTTGTGTAGGAATATATACTTTTAAAGAGAATTTTTAAGAATCCTGGAGAATGTAATTATTATCAAAATAATCTACATTTTCTGCTGATTAGATTATGTGGAGTATTGTCTTCTGCTTTAATCAACAAAACCCAATATTTTAAGATAAGTATTTGGGAAATTTTTTCTTCTCTCCTGTACTGAGTTCTGAGATATCCGCATAGCCTCATCAAATTTGAAGTTACCTTCAGGCTGTCCAATAACTGTATACATTATTTAAGTATATAATTGAAGGCAATTCTTAAGTCAATGAACTGATTTTTTACCAGGACATTTATCATATGGTTACAGATATTGCTTAGAACCATATTAAGGCCACAATAAATATAAATGGATAGCAGCTCTGGACAGAATATGCCAAGAACTTCCATTGACACTGGCTACTGAAATTTTCGGTAGAGGAAATAAATTACTAGACGGAAGTAAAAATACTTCCAATAACTAAGAAAATCATCTCAATGATAAAGGAGTTTCTCTTTTTTTTACCCCATTTTAACTGTTCATCACAACAGGTAAGAAATACAAGAATTTTTAGAATTCCTTATGTGGTGTGAGATACTTATTACTATAAAGGAAGAACTTAAGACATTTATGAGAATTCACAGAAAAAAAATTTGATAAAAAGATTCACTCAATTTCCAGGTGATAATTATAAATTTTTAGGTTGAAGGTTCACAGTTAGTGTTCATAATATGTATTATTTTTAATTATTGTATAATAGAACTTCATGTGTGATTATAGTACTTTAAAAATGCCCATACTTTGGGGAGTAAAATTTTCAAGTAAGTTTCAAATGTCCCAGTGTTAACTCCTTCATTGGAGGGAATAAAATTGTCTAAATGTTAATACAAGTAATTATTTTTAAGTTAAAAAGATTATGGTATATTATTCATTTTTGTTCAGTTCCAAACACGATTTCTCGATGTTCTCTCTGAACCCAAGTTTGCAATAAAAATAAAGCATATCTGTTCTGTCAGTCACCTTCACCTGATTGGTGCCTATGAGTCAACGCTCCCAGGTTGGAGCTGAAAGAGGCAATTTAACCATTCTTGCCTGTCATATTGCTTCAATCGTGCTCAAAATAAAACCCATGGTGACTGAAAAATTACAGTGTCCTAGAGCATGCAAAAGTGACACACCCTAACTGTTGCTTGAACAGCAAAAGCAAATGCATGTATAGGCAGAAATTTTTATTGAGATTTATTCTGTCATGTATAATAAAAGATTATTTCAGAACTCTATTTTTACTTACAGCATAATAAAGCTCTTGTATTTTTAGACACATGTGGAGCACAATGTGACAAGCTGAGTTAAAGCCCATTGATTTTCCTGGCATATTTCCATGTGTTGTGGTACAGCTGGCACTTGGATAGATTCGAATCCCATTCGGCCATTAACACTCTGTGAGACCTGGCGCGAGCGTTGTCATTCTTCGGTTTTCTCACTCATAAAGAGAGCAAGCCAGATGGTGTTCAAGTCTCTTGTATCTCTTGTGTCGAGTCTAGATCATCATAATTTTAACATTTAAGTAACACCTAATGTAAACTTGGAACATTTAATCTAAACTCCAAAGAATATGAACTAGATCATAATTTATAATTTTGAAAAATGAATGCTTAGTATTTTTTACTTTTTACCCAACAATATAAAGCATATTTATATTATTATTTGAATAAAACATTTAATTCTTTAGGTTAGCTATTGACAATTTCTATAAAAAAAAAACTACCTAGTAGCCTTTCGTCTGTGTTTTCTTCCTCCTTGGGATAATTTTGAGGTGGGTTTCTGGACTCTGATCTTCATGAGGGTGAAGATTATTTGGGAGTCATTTCTGCATGCATTAGCCAAAAACAGTAATTCTTCTCGGTGCGAATTATGTATTGCTTTAGATTAAATAAAATAACTCATTAGCTTAAAATTTACAGTTACTTCAGAAGTAACTTAAGGATTCACAAAAGTAGAATAAAGTTGAGGTAAAACCATTGATTCAACAAACATCTTCTGAGTATCTTACTTGTCTATGCCTAATGCCAGTGTTGAGCCCAGAGCTGGTATATATAGTAAGTGCTCACTAAATGTTAGAAAGAATGGCCGGATGAGTAAACGAATGTAAGAATGATATATGTAGAATATAGCATTATGTTTAAGAGTGTAGTCTCTGGAACCAGACAGTTGAGTTTGAGTCCTGGCACTCCTGCTTATTATCTTGTGTGTGTGTGACCTTGGACAAGTTATTTAGCCTCTCTGTACCCAGTTTTCTCATCTGTAAATTTGTGATGATAATAATAGTTTCCTCATAGGAGTGTTTGAGAATTAAATAAATTAAAACTATCAAAGCAATTATAACAGTGACACATAGTAAGCACTGATAAATATTTGCTAAATAAACAATGAGAAAGGGGGCATCTGGGTGGCTTAGTCAGTTAAGCATCTGACTTTCGCTCAGGTCATGATCTCACTGCTCGTGAGTCCAAGCCCTAGGTCAGGCTCTGTGCTGACAGCTGACAGCTCGCAGCCCAGAGCCCGGAGCCTACTTCAGATTCTATCTCTGTCTCTCTGTCCCTCCCGTGCTTGTGCTCTGTATCTCTGTCTCCCTCTCTCTCTCTCTCAAATATAAACATAAAAAAAATTTTTTTAAGAAATATTAACTACAGCTTTAAAGGCAAAATTTATATGTGAAACACCAATACTTACGAAGTCCTGCACTACTAACTTAGAATTGCTAGGAATGAGGACTGGGTTGGTAACTCACCTGGAGCCAACTGATCAGGACCCTGTCCATGTTTCTCATTTGCAGACCTTTCTATCACTGGTTGGTGTCTTGGGAAACGGGGGAGGGAATTTGAATCTAGTCTGGAGTAACACTCAGACATTGCTACATGAGATCATGTCTTAACCCATCTAGCCTAAGATTCTATAAGCAATAAATATTTTTCTCTTATAACTTTAAAAGCTATTTAGCCATTCTATTTATTTTTTTTTTCAACATTTATTTATTTTTGGGACAGAGAGAGACAGAGCATGAACAGGGGAGGGGCAGAGAGAGAGGGAGACACAGAATCAGAAACAGGCTCCAGGCTCTGGGCCATCAGCCCAGAGCCTGACGCGGGGCTCGAACTCACGGACCGCGAGATCGTGACCTGGCTGAAGTCGGACGCTTAACCGACTGCGCCACCCAGGCGCCCCATTAGCCATTCTATTTAAAACAGGGAAAACAGGGAGGTTCTTCTGAGTCTAATGAAATGATAGCTTATTGGTCATACCTGGGCGATCCCTAGACGTGCCAATTAGGAGTGGGAGTGATCTAGGACTAAATTTGTATTCTCTCCAGGTGTATGACCCCTGATCAGCAGGGTCATACTGCTAACATGGGAATAAATATGTCTGACTTTGTGGAGGGGTAGTTAGAAGTTCCTCTGTACTGGTCAGTTGGATATTTGAGTATCAGTTTCCAAGGGTGTTTCCAAGGGTAACGGCTTTTCAAATGTTATCGAAATGAGTATCAAAATGTTATATGCTCTTTTTGAGTATTTTAGATACTCAATAAGTCATTTTATCTTCTAGTCTTTGAGAAATTAAGATATAAAAATAATCTTTTACATAATAGAATAAGATGTATAGTCAGCTGTGCTCTGTTTCATTAAAATTTTGATTTCTCTGATATGCTAAATTTTAAAAACATAGTTTCACCTGCTTTAGAGTGGCTAAATGTCTTCAATTTATAAGAGAAGAGATGCTTATTGTCTACAGAGTCTTGGGCTAGATGGGTTAAAATGTGATCTGATTTAGCAATTCCTGATTGTCACTCCACACCGGATTTAAATATAATTTCTTCCTTAAATTATGCCTGACATTCCCACTTTAAAAAGCAACTGAACAGCAACGTGATATATTCTGGACTAGATTTTTTATATATATAGGGGCAGAACAAAGATTTCATAAGACTTTATAACTAAATCAATAAAAATATTTGCTCACATCTCAGTATATGCTTTAACTGTGCATTATTGAAGATAGAACCTAAATATAATGTGTGGGCCCTAGAAGGTGGAAGAGTTAGCTTAAGTGGAAGGAAGACGGAAACTTCTTAGTGAAAATTAGTGCAATGTTTTCTGTGTCAGCATAGAAGCAGAAATGAGTGCAGCATTAGGCAACTGCATGGCTACGTGTGATGGAAAACTGTGGTGACATGTACAGATGGACAGAAGAGTTTAGTGACATTTCTTAATTTAGTATCTGAAATTCTTTACTCTTTGATATCTTTAGTATTTACTTGACACTTAAACCAAGTGGAGCCTTGGGTTATTTTGTCTCTGTGCTTCTTTTAGCAAACTGAGTTATAAGTGGTTTTGGAACAAATACCATGTCTTAGATTTCTTTAGAGTTGGCATAGCATTGACTCCAGTGTCTCGTACATGGTAGATGCACAAATATATATTTGTTACTTGGTTGACATCTGTAGCTGTCTAAAACATTTATTAGGAAGTTCTGTTTTGTCACCAGCAAATATTTATTGAATACCAGAATTACTTATGAGACTTACCAGATGCAACATAAACATTATTATTTAATTATCCCTACATTATTAGGAGCATTCATTCGTATAATGAATTTCTTGAAATCACTTATTTAGTAACTTTTTCTTTAGAGCTATTTAGTGCCCAGTATCAGGTACTAACTAGGCTGCTGAAGTGCACTGACAAAATGAACTATCCAAGTTCCATGAGAAGAAAACCCACAATTGTAATAGGATTTCTATAGTGGAGATATAATAAAACCCTGAGAAAACACTATAATTTGCATTCAAAAACTCATGGCTAGTGCAATGTTGCCATGTCGTTAGGTTCATTAAGTGATCTGGGTAAACCTGTGACAGGCACCAGTCTTGCTACGTGAGCCCAAATGCCCAGATTCCAGTTGCAATTTGGTGCTACCTGGCATCAGTTGTTTGGTAAAAATACCAAAAATGAAGGTGATTCTGAATTCTGTGGCTGACTGAGACCTTCAGTATAGTGGCAGAATCCAAGTATCTCTTCGTTGGTTTTCCCAGCCCATGGTAGAGGACTGGGGAAACTACCCTGTTTCTCAAAATGAGCTCAAGAGTCTTGCCACCCACACCACATCCCCCTTCCAGAAGAGAATTTGAACCCATCATGCCAGCAGGTGCTAGGCAGAAAATGGGAGCAAACTGGCAATCGTGTTATATCTAATTTCACATTATTGTGGAACATATTGCTGCAAAGTCTTACTGTAGATACAGCTGACATCATGGAAAGCATGTCAAAATTACCTGAGCTGGTGAGAGAGAGATTGGGGAAGTCTTCCCAGAAGAATTCTTGTTCCAGCAATGACTTAATTATGGTGGCTTGCCAAGCGGCCATGTGAAGAACGGTGTTTATGAGAGAGAAGAAAAGTGGATGTCAAGGCGCAGGAAGCTGAAAGTATGTAGGTATTTTAGAGCACTACATGTATTTCTACAGCATAAAGTTTGAGAGCTAAGGGAGAAGGAGACGGAGTTGAAATGCTAGGCATGGGTCAGAGCATAATTCATCTGTAGGCCATGCAATGGTTTCTGTCTTGTTTTATAAACGAAGGAGCCATTAAAGGAATTTTTTGCAGAAATTTTACGTGTAAGAGATCACCATAAAACTGAGTTTTCTCGTCTTTGAAACAGAAATGATAGTCCTTCATATGGTTATGTGGATTAGAGAGAAAGTATGTGAAGTATTTTGCATAAAGTCCAGTATAAAGTATTAGATAAGTAGCAGCCATTAACATTATTATATTAGTATTAATGTTACTGTAACTGATGATTGGAGGGGCAAGGCTAGAGGCTTGTAGCTAGCAGTTTTCTAAACTTATAAACATTTTCTGTTTCGGTTACAAATTCATATATACATTCAAAGAATTTTGAAAATTTTTCATTTTCCTTTTCTGTTTTTTATTTTTTTTATTTTATTTTTTATTTTTTAAAATTTACATCCAAATTAGTTAGCATATAGTGCAACAGTGATTTCAGGAGTAGATTCCTTAGTTCTCTTTACCCATTTAGCCCATCCCCTCTCCCACAAACCCTCCCATAACCCTCAGTTTTTTCTCCATATTTATGACTCTCGTCTGTTTTGTGCCCCTCTCTGTTTTTATATTATTTTTGCTTCCCTTATGTTCATCTGTTCTGTGTCTTAAAGTCCTCATATGAGTGAAGTCATATAATACTTGTCTTTCTCTGACTAATTTTGCTTAGCATAATACCCTCCAGTTCCATCCACGTAGTTGCAAATGGCAAGATTTCATTCTTTTTGATTGCCGAGTAACACTCCATTGTATGTATATACCACATCTTCTTTATCCATTCATCCATCAGTGGACATTTGGGGTCTTTCCATACTTTGGCTCTTGTTGATAGTGCTGCTATAAACATTGGGGTACATGTGTCCCTTCGAAACAGCACACCTGTATCCCTTGGATAAATGCCTAGTAGTGCAATTGCTGGGTCATAGGGTAGTTCTATTTTTAGTTTTTTGAGGAACCTCCATACTGTTTTCCAGAGTGGCTGCACCAGCTTGCATTCCCATCTTTTCTGTTTTTTCATGTGATATCATTAGAACCAAGATAAATGCATTTTAATGTTTTTGTTATTTTCTTATATAGAATAATCATGTTATATATTACTCAAGCTTAATAGTCTTAGTAAAAAAAACTCTGCAACTTTCTCTTTGGGTCATTTTAGAATTTCTGTCTTCTGTGATAGAATTATATTGCATTCTACAACATTCATCCCCTTAAGTTTACTGTTGAAGAACTGAGACCAGAGATTAAATTTTTTGTCTAAAGACAGATGCCATATAGTCCTACACTCAGAACTCTGGTTTCATAAGCCTACATCCTTACATATTAACCTAATTTTGCTAATCATTTAAAAACCTAGAACTGTCCTGTAATAGCCAAAATACTTGAATTTCCACCCTACCTTTTTTCTGACCTACTATCATAAGAGGACATGAAAGCAAAAATGTGGATTGGATAGGCAGAGATAAAATGAACCTCTGATTGGGGGGTTTATAAAATCCCGGACTGAGGCAAATAGGATGGATGAGCAGAATTACCACAATGTAGCACCATGCCTCTGAAGAGAGGTAGAGTAGCAGTTACTTCTAGGCAGGTAGTAAATGCAAGTCTTTTAACTGAGCAAAACAAAAGGAGTGTCCTGAATGTCATTTACCAATCAGCAAATGAAGGCTTACTATCTTTTCACATAACATATAGTCGTACTAGGTAAGTCTTAGCCAGCGAGTCTCAAAATATGGTTGCCGGACCTACAGCAGCAGCATCTCCTGGGAACTTGTTGGAAATGCAAACATTCAGTCACCTCTCCAGGTTGGTGGATCAAAAACTCTGGGAATGGGGCAGAGTAATCTGTTTTAACAAGCCCTCCAGAGATTATTCTGATGCAGGCTAAAGTTTGGCAACGCCTACTCTAAGCTGAGTGGAATTTGTTGCCATCTTCTTGAAGTATTGGTAAAGTATGGTGGCTAAGAGCGTGTGTTCTAGAATCAGACTGCTCAAATACCAGCTTTATGACTTACAAGCAATGAGACCCTGGGCAAGCCTCGTAACCTTTCTGTACTTCACATTCTTCTTGTATGCTTATAATAGTTTCTATTTCATAAGTTATTCTGAGGAGTATTTCGAGTACAATATATTTGAAAGTCCTGAGGTGGAAAAGTTCTTGGCATTTCTCAGGAATTTAAAAGAGGCTTCTGTGGTTGAAAAGTAGTTTATAAAGAAAACTGAGATGACGTAAAAGAGGAAGTCCATTATGCAAAGTCTTGTAGGATCTTGGAGAAAGAGGATGGGGTCCTGAGTTCCTTGGAAGAACTGACATTTGCAAGGAGAAGGGGCACTTTTTTTGTTATGAGGGCAAAAAGAAAAGTGTACAAAAGCAATTAGGTTTCTAGGCTATCAGTTGGAAGATAAGGGAATTTCTTCTAATAGCTTCTATTTTATGGATTTTGGATTTTTCCCAAGAATGGTGAGAAAACATTGAAAAATTTTAGCAGAAGAGTGACATAACCCAATTCATGTTTTAGAAAAAAATCACTGTGGCTGGTGTGTGGAAAATGGAACATATTGCATAGTTTTATCATGTTATTCTTTATGTCTCTCGGATTTATAATAATAGTAGGAAAACTTGAAACACTATAGACTGAACAATTTCCTAATTTCCCTTCCTATGTCTACTCCAATTCCTCTGATTTCCTAACCTTCAAAGACTAGCAGGGTGCATACTCTGAGACATCATTCCAGAGCAGAAATCTGCAATCTTTGTGGGACTGACTTGGAATCCAGGAAGGAAAAAAAAAGTTTAGATTTCTAACAAGGTGAAAGTGTTTTTTAAAATGCTCCAAGGAAGATTCAGTATGTATGACCAAGCACATCGTGTCAAAATAGTACTGTCCTTTTAATCATTAAAGGAGATTAAAATCTTTCTCTTCATGGTGATTTCCGAGTGACATATGAAACAAACTCATACTGGAATCACAATGACTGGAACATTGTCTACATGCACAAATACAAGCTAAGCAAATATTCTAAGTTAACTCAGGTATTTGCGTGTTTTTACATGAAAGAATAGCAAAATTTTCTTTAGTGGTGAATAAAGGGATAATCTTGGGAATTTTAATACAGTGCATTTTATTAACACTGGATTCAGTCAAAGAGAAATTATCAGTATTCATCTAATTAGGCAAGAAATGTATATTTTAACAAAAAATAAAGGATTACCTGGCATAAAAGTATTTTGTTTTCCACATGAAATGCCTAAATTCAACTTAAAATATGCAGGTTTAAGTCTTAAGCTAGATACAGCACTTCACAAAATAATTTACACATTATTGCACTTTAAAGCTCCCTGGGAATTTTGCTCTATGACTCCTATTATCTTGTTTTTCTAAATTTATTAACTAAGACTATAAACCATGGCCCTTGACAAGAAGCACATTCATTTTATACATATGTACATACATCCTGGTCAGTGTTTTATGTGATGATCAGCCAAGTGTGGCCACAAGAGGAGACACAGGAGAAGCTCAGGAAAACAGAGTTGCTTATAATAAGTCCCAGGAACCACGAGGCGTGTCACGCCAGGTAGGGCCGCACGGGAAAGCAGCAGTGTAGGCAGGAGGCAGAAGGGGCAGGAGTCAGGCAAGAGTTAAGCCCTGAGCCTTTATTTGGGGGCTGGAAGGACGAGATAGGGCAGAGTAACCAGTATGAGATTGGCAAACTTGAGGAATTCCTTCTGGCGGGCCTTTGGGCTCTAGAAGTGGACTTCTATTGCCTGGTACCTGGCACTGGAATGAATTAGGGCCGGGAAAGTATGGGCTTATTAATGTGAATAAGCCAAATAGAGGAGCTAGGCCTCGGAATTTGGCTAATTTGCATATCAAAGGCATGTCTGCTATCCCTGACAATTGGCTAGCCCCAGGAAAGGCGAGGTCTTTCCAGCCAGGAAGATTTTTAAGTTGTCAAAGCATCGAAATGTACTGAAAAAATATAACAGTACACATACGTATGCATATACACACTCACACAAATAGACAATTTTTAATGCCCGCTAAAAAACGGAGTTAAAAAATATTTTAAAATTTCACTTGGAGCTTTGTTGTTTAGACATTTTTAAATATCTGTAACTGTGGCCGTCAGCATGTACTCTTGAAAGAAAGACCCCTTCTTGGTTTTTTTTTTATTTCTAAGCCCAGAGCCATCTTTTTCTCCCAAGCAAGCAACAGGCCTGAAACACTGTTTCAGAAAACACAATATGCTTCTGTTCCCTGACATTTCCAAAGCTTGTGGCCCAGTCTCCTGTGCCCTGCTGTAAAGAGGATAGATGGTAAAAAAAGAAAATGGCGTGTCTTTTCCAAGCAATAATTCAGAGCTCATTAAGAAGAATAATATGACATAAAGCCACAAATTCCAGGAACCTGGAACAGTAGTGCCCTACAAATCATTTTACCTAACAGTTGCTAAGAAAGGTACAAAAGGGCAAGAAACTTCTGGTCTTTTCTTGGTTATTGTCAGCCAGCTCTAAGGAAAACATACCCAACTTTAATAAAAGTATTGCTGTTTCAAAATATAAAGGAAGAATGTATGGGTATTATACATTTAGCCTCTTGGGAAAAAATTGTGGACTGAGTTTTGGGTGTTTTTTTTTTTTAATCCCATGGACCTCCAGAAATTGTAGTAGATTCTTCTGTGAATTTGAAACTTTGATTTGATTAGCTATGGAAGTTATATGGATAATGAATAATTAGATTTCATCAAGGTAAATAAGTTTAAAGCATGTCCTCACTCTGAAATGCTGCATATTTGTAAAATTTGGATTTGATTTGTAATCAAGCTTTCAAAAAACTCAGAGCATCCACTATTTTTCAAAATATGGGACTAATGTCTTTGGTACTTTGTAGTCTGAGGAAATTAGTATCCTTAAGATGTAGCCATTCATACACTTTTATAGATTGTGAAACAACAGCATCTAGTCATTTTATCTGGGTAAAAATTGCAGTCCAGGAATATTTTCATAATGTCTGATTTGAGCTAGGTAAGTTGTAGTCCAAGAATATTTTCATATTATGGTTTAGCTTTCTGTATTATTTTTAAAGTCATAATGTGAATTTTTATTTAGTGTAATCATTTCAGTAGTGCAAAATAGTCATCATCTGTTAAATGCTCTACAAACTTGATACACATAGAGTTGGAGCAAGAATAAATCAAAGCTCTCAATTTTTTTAGTTTCACAAAATCTTAACTATTTGTGTTCCTTTGATATTGATAAGAATGATGGAAAATGTAAACTGATGCTTGAAGCTATAGGCCAGTAAGGATACCTTCTGATATTTGTCATGGACCTTTTTATGGTATAGCAAATACTGTGTAATCATGTAATAAAATCAGAAGAAGCCAAAATGGAAATGAGTTAGAGGGAAGTCTATTCCTGCCTAAAATATTTACATATAAAAATACTTGGGTTTAGCTGAAAAGTATGGATAAAACAATAAAGCAATTTAAGGGGATGATACACATGTTGAATTGATGGGTTAGAATTGTAAAGTTCATTCTGAACACTTGTGAAGGGAAAGATGTTATTGCTTAAAAATCATACACCAAGGAAAATTGTGGGGAACAATAGGAAAAGCCGAATTAAAAAGAAAAAGAAAGGGGCGCCTGGGTGGCGCAGTCGGTTAAGCGTCCGACTTCAGCCAGGTCACGATCTCGCGGTCCGTGAGTTCGAGCCCCGCGTCAGGCTCGAACTTCCGATTCTGTGTCTCCCTCTCTCTCTGCCCCTCCCCTGTTCATGCTCTGTCTCTCTCTGTCCCAAAAATAAATAAACGTTGAAAAAAAAAATTTAAAAAAAAAAAGAAAAAGAAAAAGAAAAAGACCATGAAGATTTGAAAGGAATTAATTAAAAAAAAAAACAGATTAACAGAGGTATTATAGTCATAAAAATTCAGAGGTTAAAGTCTATTAATAATCTCTAACCTTCTCATTTGCTGGGTTAGGAAAAGGAGGGCCAGTGAGCAAAGAAGCATAAAAGTTTAATGTGCTAAATCAAACTTTTTCACGTGAGTTCTTAAACTCATGTGTTTTTCCATCTTGAAGAAATATTTTGTATCCATTTTTAACTTTCTGTTTAATCTTTCTCTCCCCTCAAGTTCTGATTTTGCCTAAAAAAAAAAGTAATATACTAGTAATCCTTATTTTCGTGACTGTTCTCTTCATTTCGATACTCCCGTGAGTTTACCATTTCTTTGTCTTCAATTTCAATGCTCTTCAAAATTGTATCCACCATAATAGCTCCCACTCTGTTTCACCAAGTTTCTTCAACTTGTTGGCTTCAGTAGCTGTTTTCTTAAAGGCCAGTTGTGTCCTCTTAAATTTTCAAATCTATAGACTTTCTTCATAAATTTGTCCCTATTTAAAGAAGAGAGTCATGTTCTTTCCAACATGACCTTTAATGTTATAAATAGAGATAAAATATTGGTCTGAATCCCAGATATCTTGGTGCAACCACCTATGCAGTGTATGTCCTCACAGACTTAGGGCCACTCTGAGGCAATAATCTGAATAGGCAGTTAAATAAGGGTAAGTAGGACAGGACATTTGTTGATCACATCCAGGCCTTATTCTCTCTTGACCTCATCTTATGTTAGTATCCCTACCTTCTCCAGTTAACATTGGTTTCATAAATTCCCTCTAACAACCGGGATTGTTTTGGCCTCAGGATATTTGCACTTGCTCTCCTCTCAGTTTAGATCACCCTTTCTTAGCATGACTGGCTTCCGCATTCAGGACTCAGCTCAGTCATCTCCTCTTCAGAGAGGCCTTCCTTGACCACCCTATTTAATGTTGTCCTTCCCCCAAACTTTCCAGTGCCTGTTATCATTATATTCTACCTTCTTTTCTTTTTTAAAAAAAATATTTATTTTTGAGAGAGAAAGAGAGAGAGAGACAGAGCATGAGCAGGGGAGGGCAGAGAGAGAGGGAGACACAGAATCCGAAGCAGGCTCCAGGCTCTGAGCTGTCAGCACAGAGCACGATGCAAGGTTCAAACCCATGAACAGTGAGATCATGACCTGGGCCAAAGTCAGACACTTAATCGACTGAGCCACCCAGGTACCCCTACCTTATTTTCTTTAGATCACATATCACCATCTAAAATTAGCATTTATTTTCTTATTTATTGTCTTTCCCCATGACAATATGAATGAAAGTTGCATGAAAACAGGGTCATTCTCTGCCCTTTTCTCTGCTGTACTTCTAACTCCAAGAACTGCCGCATAGTCAGTACAAAGTAAACATACACTAGATGAATGATCAAATCATGGAGGTAGTGACATGTTATAAAGGACCAAACCTCCAACTAAGAAGTAAATCTTTTTTTCCCTTAAAGAAATCTTTCTTCTCTTTCTTTCTTTCTTTCTTTCTTTCTTTCTTTCTTTCTTTCTTTTAAAGAAATCTTTAATATAGTAATACTTTAGGCATTAGCAAGAAGTTGGGAAAGTTTGGAGGTTACAAGCCTTCCTGGTGCTCCTTAAACCATACTAATTAAGTAGAAATCCGTTCTGTGAGCGCTGAGGCCCTACTTCCTTCCTTCCCCCAAAACTTAAAATCTTAAACACAGCTCTGTTACTAATGCCTATAGTCAAGGCAGATGTTTTTGGCTAAAAATACTTTGCTAATTAGCAAAATATTTCTCCCTAACTCTGGATATCACCTCTATGGCATAGACAAACATACATCCCCTCCAAAACATTTAGATACTATATTTAGATACTATAGTATATTAATTGAATGCATTTATATATAGTACTGTAATACTGTTAAAAATGCTAAATTTTATATTTCTGTCATTTCCAGAAATCAAAGAATTAGTATAGGAAACTCAGTTTTTACATACTCTTCAGAGAAAGATGTTTTTTTGAATTGTTAATTAAGGTTTCTTGACATTGGAGTTGGACATTGGAATTTCAATTGTAAACTAAGACCATGTCATTGTGCAGCCATATTTGCATTATACATGGCTGATATTTGCCAGTAAATTAATTAAGAGAAGCTATGTCATATCATTTTTTTATCTTTATATTTGTGGAGATAGATGTTAAATAAAAACATTGGTTGAATAAATGATTACTACTTTCCTAGCCTAAAATTATAGATGGTCATTTGAGCAAATGAAATGAAGCTTATTATATCATAAATTAGGATAATAATAATTTCAAGTTCCACATTTTAGGAAAGGCGTAGTATTTAATAAGGAGAAAATTTTTAATTAAGAGAACTTTGGACAGGAACAGAGTTTACTACCCCTCTTTCCAGCACCCAAGGAACATGACAGAATTCAAGAAATGACACTTTATAATCCAGACATCTGCCCAATGACAGGCAACGGGGGAATCAAGAATGAGTGATCACAGTGGTAGGTACATGGCTAGTTGTTGGCACCTGCTCCAGAAACATAACAATGGGAAGGAAAATGAATTAAACCTTTCAAGGTGCTATAATGTTTGAGAGCTTGGCCAGTCTCACTGGGTGTGTTTTCCCCCGCTCTACTATTATTATTGTTGTCTTCTACCTTTTGAGCCCTACAGGCCCTCTGTTAGCACCACTTCCTAGCCCAAGATGTTGTAAGTCCATCGATTCCTAGAAGTATCTGTCTACATCCTATCCAGAAGTATCTTTTCTATTCCTGAGCTGCAGTTCTCATACTCCACTGTATTAGCTGCTGGGCCTTCTATAGCTCTGGCTACAACATTCTGAATCCCTCCAGTCTCTCTCTAATACCTTGGCTAAGTCTCTCCTGACCACCTTCCCAGCTCTCAATATGATGAAATATTTTTGACATACTATGTATTTTATTTACAATGCTACTCTTGTGCCCTTACTCTCACCCACTCAGACTTTGTCTTTGTCCTGTGTTTGCTGTTTATTATTTTAAGCCAAACTACTTAGCTCTATTCATCCAAACTATTAATGAACACTTCTGGCCCTATGGCCTATAAACTTCATTTAATTTAATCACATACTCTTATAACCCCTGAAATTGCCATTTAAGTCTCTGAGGAATATCTACAAATATTTCTCTTACCTTTCATCACCTTTCTCCTAACGATTGACAATATACTAAATTTGCCTTTTAAAAAAATCTTTCTGAGTACAATTTTAACAATTATCATAATTATGTCATAAAATAGATCACTTGCACAGGAAATTTTACCTATTTTATTTTGAGGGTACTAAGTATACAGTTTTTCTAAAGTCAAAAATCAGAAACTATGTATAAGACAATATTCAGAAATACAGAAATGCTGCATCTCTTTCCGGAACTGAGCATCCTATATCAACACCCAAGATGATTGTGTGGTAATCTCTTGGGGTTGGCTTGGGAGCCATGTTATACCTTTAGCCCATGGTATGAACAATGTGGATTGAATAATTTGACCTTTGTGAAAGAAAAACATATATTGGTCCTTGATTACTCTTTTCATTTAAAATTTTTTTTCTTATTGCTATGTATTTGGGGAGGAAAATAGAAAAAAAAAGAATGGTTTTAAAAAGCAGAACTACCAACGAGAGAACACTGAAACTACTTTTAGTGCACTGTGCACAGTATATCCTTCTAGATCTTTTGCTGTGTATGTTTATACTTTTTCCCCCATAAGAACATAATATTCTGAACATATAATTTTATTTTTCATATTCCCTTTATTTGCCTCTTGTGCAGGGAAATCACAGATCATCTCACAAATCCAGGTTTCCATAACGGCCTAGTTTAGCAAGAATAGATAGATAGATAGATAGATAGATAGATAGATAGATAGATAGAAGAAAGAAAAATAAGGAAGGAAGGAAGGAAGGAAGGAAGGAAGGAAGGAAGGAAGGAAGGAAAAGAAAGAATGGATAGCCTATGGGGTTTGAATTGATCTGTGACCCCTAGCAGTAGGGTAAATCCATATTTGGTATGCGGACCAGCCAAAGCTAGCTGCAAATATCTGCTTCTTCTATCCCTCCCCCTATATTAAAAACATATTTGATTTCAATAGATACTTATTTACAACAGCATTTTCAAAGGTGCACTCTATTTTATTGATGAACATAACTTACTTAAATACCCTTAACTTACTTAATACCCTTACTTAAATACCCTTACTTAAAAACCCTTAAATACTTAACTATTGGACACTTGTGGGATTTTCCCTTGGGTGTATGAGTGTGTTGTTATAGTCAATTCTGCAGCAAATATTATTGCTAAATCTGTACACATTCTAAGTTTTCCTTTAGGATGTACTTAAAAGTAGAATCAATAGTTTAAAAGCTAGGCTGTTTTTTTTTTAAGATTTTTGATACATATTGCCAGCTAGTCCTTCAGAAGTCTATCACTGAGACCCCCACTAACATTGTTGGAAATTTACTCTATCACCAGATCCTTAGAAATGGTCTTTTTTAAAGTAACTGATAATGTAATAGACCTGTGCTTTCTTAACTACACTGAGCATTCCAAATGATTACCCATGTTTACAGACTTTTTCTTACAGCAAGGTACTCCATGAATCAAGAGGCACAAAACTTTGAACATTTTGTTTGATAGCTTGCTTGCTTGCTTGCTTGTAGGTGTAGGTGGTGAGGAGCAGGGAAAGTCAAGGAAACCAGTAGTGATACCCTAGCCTCAGTCTCCTTCTTCTCAAAACATAGCACTGGAGGGCAACTATTCAAAACTCATTCCTGGTGATCTCAAAGTTTCTAGAAGATGAAGAATAGATCCATCTTACAAAACTTTTAGTAACCCTTTTTTGTAGATAATGCATTACCAAAGTTGTTAGGTTGAAGAGGAGTATACTTCCATAGAACCAAATTGTCATTAAAATATTTATCTACAAACTGATTTATCAGCTCTAGTTAGTATTTTATTGTATCCTGCTTAATTTTGGACAAGTTCTTTATAGCTTTTATATGCAACTGTGAAAATTAAAAATGCAAAAATTATAAGGTACAATAAACAATATTTTGTGAGTATATCTTTTTCTTCCTTGGTAGGTATTAGCTTAAGTGGCTCTGTTAGAAAGGCATATGTTTGAGAGAAAGACGCCTACATGACAGGAGTACTAGGTTATTCTGACATGTTATATGGAGTATGTTATTATTTTGAAAGCCTGAGTTTCAACTAAACTTTAACTTTTAAAGGCTATGCCATGCCTTTTCTGATGACAGCATATTATGAAAATCATAGGTTGCACTTCTGTGTTTATTTGCCCACAATCCACAGAATAAGAAACATCATAAGGCAGCAAAGCATTAAATAGTTTAAGGGAACCTTACAGATATGCCAGTTCAAGATGTTTAATGGATGCCCAATGGATGATGGTGGTGGTGATGGTAAGGGGTGATAATAATAGGGAGAAGGAAGGGGAGAATAATTTTTGGAGCTCTTATGTGTCTGGCATTCTGCTCAGTGCTTTACCTACATTTTCTCATTTATTAAGTGAGGAAATTAAGTTTCAGAAAGGCTAACAACCCTCCCCAATGAGTCAGCCAAAGATCAAACCCAGATTTCCTGACTCTCAGTGCCGTCTATTGTCCATTATATAATGCCGGCTGTATTAAAGACATTGTAGACATTTTAATTTCAAAAGTTTTTAAGTTTATAATTACAAATATCATTTCTAGTAATGCAGCTAAGTTTTTAAAGAAAAACTGAAGAGCTTTAGCCTTATTTTATCTGTTGCCCATATTCCCTAATAAAAAGTGTTATTATTTAAATTTATTAAATTTTTACTTTAGTTATATATATTATCTCTATTCTCTAAGGTAAGAAGGGAAAATAAAATAATCTAATGTTACAAATGAGGAATCTGACGCTCAGAATAATTAATTCTTCTAAGGAAGTCAGTTAAGTAATGCAAAACTGGAAGTCAAGCCCACATCAGTTTGCCCCCAAAACTCTGTTTTATTCTATTGTTGTTTATTAAAGAATAGCAACATCAAACAAGCTTGAAAATTATCAATTTGGGGTATTATAGAAGCATATACACTGTTCTGTCTTTTGGCCTATTTATGTCTCATTTCTCCTTAAACTATATGAAGGGTAAAATAGTACAGTTTACTATATATTTTTTTTAATTTGGGGGACACCTAGGTGGCTCAGTTGGTTAAGCTACCGACTTCAGCTCAGGTCATGATCTCTAAGTTTACCAGTTCAATCCTCATGTTGGGTTCTGTGCTGACAGCTCAGAACCTGGAGGCTGCTTTGGATTCTCTCTCTGTGCCCTTTCCCTGCTCGTGCTATCTCTCTCTCTCAAAAATAAATAAAAAAAAATTTTTTTTTTGAAATTTTATACTAGGCCTTTCCCCTCTTAAATGCTTGGAGAAAATGTACATAAAATTAGCATGTGGTCCTGGAGTAGATTTTACTCTAGGATGGAGTAAAAAAAAATTGGGGTGGGGGTGGTGGTTGCGAGGAAAGACCAAGAAATTGAATTAGAAATAAGAGCTTTCCTCAATAGGTCAGTTTTCCAATTCTCACTCTTTAAATGATACATAAAGATATTTCTAATGTTTCTTGATTTTTTTCTTTTGTTTCTGTAATTATGTGTTATTCACTCCTGGTATCAGTATGAAATTAAGGCAAAAACCATGACTCTAATCCCAAATCAAAATGACCTATAAATAACTCTTCCCGTACCTGCAATCAGGCTGCTTCCTTCACATTTTTCCAGGTTTGGGGGGGCCCAGCTGGATAGCCTGCTTCTGGATTCTTCAAACCCCGCTCGACTTCCTACCACATCCCAGTAATCACAGAAGAATCAAGGGTCCTGTCTTTAATTAGTTGGCCGTGTTAGTCTCCTGACTATTGCCAATGGGAGTAATCAGTAATCACTACTAACACTCCCAATGGGAGTAATCAGCTAATCAGTAATCATCATCGGTAATCAGTAATCATCAATCAGCTCACATGCTTCATTGATTCATTGATTGCTTCTTGATCACATTGTCTAGAAAACTAATAATGAGGTTTTTTTTTTTTCTTTCAAATGAATGCAATCTCCCTTTTCTTTATCCTTTGGAATATAGACATAATGATAAATATGAAATTACATAAAGTAAAATAACTTATTTTTTAATTCAAAACTAATGAAACATCAATCCCTGTTAGAAAATGTAACCATTATTTTGATAAATCTTATAAATCTTTTGAGATAAAGAAAACTTATTTTGAAAGGCCACTGTTAGCAGTGGATGCTGTCATTTTTGCTATTTTTTAAAAGATTCACCCACTCTACTAATTTCTTTTTGAAGGCAATAGTAAAACATATCAGAGAAGAGTGCTTTTGGAAGCATCTCCCTTTGTTGTATGGCTGCCTTAAAGCATATTTGTACTTGCAGAATAGTATATTGTCTGAAATAAGCCCCCGATTTCCTGTGGATATTTCCCCCCCATGGCCATGCAAACCGGTGCCTTCTTTGAGTGAAGTGAAATCGTGAGTTTACATAGTTGTGTTACATAGCTGCGTTAGGTTGACCCTGAATAGTAGAGCCCATTCAAGACCATGGTATTTGGAAGTTTTTAAATCCTAAAAATGTGTCCCATAAATGATATGATTTAATTATACTCCAGATGTTTCATCTAAAATACATTTTCTGTCTTTTCCTTTTCACTCTTGTCCTCCCTTTTAATGATCCATCGGCCTACAGTGTCTTTACATCCAAAATGCAAAGCAGACAAGTGGGCATCTCAGGGAAGAACATGACCAAAAGCACCAGCATCAGCGGAGACATGTGCTCGCTGGAGAAGAACGACGGCAGCCAGTCTGACACCGCAGTGGGTGCCCTGGGCACCGGCAGCAAAAAGCGGCGCTCTAGCATTGGGGCCAAAATGGTAGCTATTGTTGGCCTCTCCAGGAAGAGTCGCAGTGCTTCTCAGCTCAGCCAAACGGGTAGGCATTTTTATGTTACTTTTGACTTCATGTTTGAGCTGTAATTAAAATACGTATTCTCTTCTCTTGCTCATTTCATCGCAGTAATTAATGGAAGATGACATGTTCCAGAGAGATGGGCCATTTTAAGCTAGTTGACCTTTCTGCACATGAAACACTAACTTTGTTTTTCAGTGACCAATGAACCTACTTTGAAGTGAACCTTGGCCCCCGTTCTCGAGATGCGTGTCCGGTCTTTGCTCCTCAGGGAGGAGTTAAGCTGTGGTGGCAGGATTGCCTGTTGCTGATGCTTCGTAAAGATGCTCTGATCTGTGAGATATTTGCTTTCTTTAGGTTCCTCAAGAGGGAACCAGCCAAATTAATTTCCATTCCCAGCAAGTTACCGTCATGAAGATGACACCTCCTATGTTGTGTGAATAATGTAGTTCTTTTATTGCTGACAACCTAACTTCTTTTTCAGTTTGTAAGCAGCATTTACCAGTAGTATCAATTTTCTGACTGCAGTTTTTATTTTCCTGTTAAAACTTCAAGCAGCAATATTCTCCAGCAGCAGGGATGGAGGAATTTTCTGCTGATAGTGAAGATATTCAAAGCCTTGCTACTTTCAAATTCCGTTTCTAAATCACATCTGCAAAAATAAATTAGATACAGCACTCCTACTCCTACTCAGAAAAGCCACAGTTAGCAATTAAGAAATTTGTGAGTCAAAGCAACGTCTTTTCAAATGGTTGTTGATAATTAAACATTAAATCCCTGGTATCTTGGAAATAATAACATATCTTCCACTTAACACACAAACAAACAAAAGCGTGTAATATGGTGTTTCTTTTACAGCAAATAAATTATAGGCAAATGGGTGAAATCTCATTTATGTTTGAATTACTAGGGTTCTAATACACAGAAATCAGGACAAAAATCTGCAACACAAAAGAATTTAAGGATACGTTAATTCCTGGACCCGGCTAACCTTCATTTTATATAACTGTAACAGGGATTCTGGAATCTGAGTCTTATATATATACTCTTATATTGAAATAGTTATTTGATGGTTTTCCTGATATTGTGGTTGTAACTCACTATGTTTAATGTGACAATTGACATAGGAACTTTTCATTTGGTGCTTTAAAATGTTACATTTTAATATAGAAATAATTTATGGACATAGAGATCATACTTTAATTATTTTTAATTTACTTATGTTTATACATAATTAGCTATGTTGTACTAAAATGATAGATGTTGGCCTTTTGACATTGAAATTGAATTTTTTTGTATCTCTCTAGCGGTTAGAACTTCATTGCATTTTTTCCTTAAAATCTACAAACATCTGTAAACCTAAAACTTGTCTAAAAATAAAGCCTGAAGCCTATCAGTTAAAAAATTAAGAACCTGTAAAACACACATTAATAAGATTATAGAAGTTAGAGATTATGTGGTATTAAACTAAATAATCATTTACACTTGTTCAAGGTTTCTTGATAAATATTGAGAGCACTTACTATGAGCCAGGCACACAGAGAACAAAGATGGTTTTTATCATTGTAAAAATAAATAACATTGTACCAGTGAGGATTTTCAGACAAGACTGCTTGCTTACCTTCTAATGAGTAGAAAACTCGGCAAAATGGGACCTTCCTAAAAAATAGTGAAATTATTCTGGGTGATATCATACCAATCATTGTAAATAATAATTTGCATTTATAAAGGTATACGGATCAGTACACATGGCACATGCTAGTTTGTGTGTTCCTTTGCCTGTTGATTGTAAACTCACCTGTACAGTCAGCATTTCTAAAGATTACATATGACTTGCTAGGGATTATAACTTAGCAGAAAATACATAGAGATAATAAGAAGACTCAGATTCTATTGCTTACTCGGAGTTATATGTGATAATCAAATATGACCTCTTTAAAAACCTACCCGACATATCTGACTCGTAGAATGTTCCTCTGACAAAAGAAATTAACGCCTCCTGTTCTAACAAGGTTTTTATAAGATAATTTTTTTTTTTTAGTTTATAAGAAAATGCTTTGAGAACTTAAAATCATTTTGTTGGTGTAAGACATCATAGCCAATTTGGCCTCATAAGGGAATCAAGGACTCTGTTTTAGACACGTTGATTTTGAGATGCCTCTTTAGACTTCTAAGCGCAGTTGTTATATGGTAAGTTGGTTATGAGTCTAGAGCCTAGTAGGTCAAGGCTGAGGATGTAATTTAGGAGTGATCAACAGGTAGTACTTAAAGCCATGGCACTAAATAAGATTACTGTAAAGTAACTTGTATCAAGAACAAAACTAAAGAGAGAGCTCTGTGATACCCCAACATTGAGAAAGCAGAAGAGAATTCATCAAAGAAGACTTAAGAAAGAGAAGCCATTAAAAAAAGAGAGAGGGGGGCACCTGGGTGGCTCAATTGGTTAAACCTTCAACTTCAGCTCAGCTCATGATCTCACGGTTTGTAGGTTCAAGCCCCGTGCCAGGCTCTGTGCTGACAGCTCAGAGCCTGGAGCCTACTTTGGATTCTGTGTCTCCCTCTCTCTCTGCCCCTCCCCTACTCATGCTGTGTCTCTCTCTGCCTCTCAAAAATGAATAAACGTAAAAAAGAGAGAGAAAGAAAAGGAAAGAATATGGTATCTTGGACACCAAATGAAGGAAACATTTTAGAAAGATTTATCAATGTGTCAGGTGCTTCTGACGGGTCAAGTAAGAAGAAGACTGAGAATTGACCATTGGATTTGGCAAGATGGGGAATTTGGTAAACCTTGACAAGCCTTGCAGTGGTGGACAAAGCCTTTTGGAGCAGGTTTAAAAAAAATGGGAGTTGAGGTAGTGTCAGTAAGAATAATACCAAGAATAAAAATAAAAATATCTAATACTTACTGAACACTTTTATGTGCTGGGACTACTCTAAGCACTTTACATGTAAATCATTTAAACCTCACAATAATGTAATGAAGGAGGAATTAATTACTACTGTCCTCATTTTACGATTTTTTGAGAAAACCAAAATGAGCAGAGGGGAATAACTTCCCCAAGTTTACCTAAGCTGAAAGTGTAGAAGTTGGAATTTGAATCCAGACAGTATGGATCTGGAGATTTCACTTTTTACTCTATCATAGTCTAGACCAGCATTGTCCAATACAACTTTTGGCAATGTGGGCAATGTTCTGTATCTCTCCTATCCAATATGATATGTAGCACCAGCCACACGTGACGAGCTTTTGAAATGTGGCTACTGTGATTGAGTAACTGAATTTTTTATTTTTTTTCACTTTTAATTTAATTAAATTTAAATAGGCACATATGACTAGTGACTACTGAGTTGAAAGTTTCAGATAGTAACAGGTCTTTCCAGGACTGTTGATTAAAAAAAAAATGGAAATATAGAAACAGGACCATAGCTTGGGAGCATTGAAGTCAGAAAAGAGTTTTGTTATTTTAGTGACAGGATACTTGTGGGAACAACTTAGTAGTTGAAAGAGTTTTGGATTCAGAGCTTAAGTGGAAATCAGCGTTGTGGTCTGTGGTCACTCAAGAAATTATGCTCTTTAATTTTCATCTTGTAATAATTTCTAAGGTTACATGGGATTTTACATTTACTCTAATTATAACACTCAATAACTGTAATCATTTATTTATTTGTCTATCTCCTGGCTAGACTGTTTTTTCTTATCTTATGTATCTTTCTCAGTGTCTGGTATAGTTTCAAATATAGTGATCTTCAGTGAAAAGGTCATGTACTCCTTGGGGTGCATGATTAAGTTCTCTGGGGAAATGGAAAGAAAACGATAGAACTTCTTTTCGTTTTTTAACTTAAAAGACAAGAAATTAAGCATTGCTAATGTTTAGTACACACTTCACCCTTGTGTTCATGGTTGGTCTGGATGTCAGATGGTCAGTGTTGCATGCCTTTCTGCAAGTGTTAGTTTTGTTAACCATCAGAAAATGGGCAAGTGGCTTAAAAAGATTACTGCAAAGAAACTGTGGATTAAATATAATAGCTATTGCAATTGTGCAAAAAAGGTAGACCTGAAACTTTTATTTCTACTCAAGCTCTTCATCAGCCATTGATGAAGTACAGTGATACTCTTAAGATTTGACAAGAAGCTCACTGAAAAATTCTAAGTTATTGGGGGAGGCGCCTAGGAGGCTCAGCCACTTGAACCTCCAACTTCCGCTCAGGTCAGGACCTCATGGTTCATGGGTTCAAGCCCCATGTCTGGCTCTGTGCTGACAGCTCAGAGCCTGGAGTCTGCTTTGGATTCTGTGTCTCCCTCTGTCTCTCTGCCCCTCCCCTGCTTGCGTTCTCTCTCTCTCTCTCTCTCTCTCTCTCTCTCTCTCTCATAAATAAACATTGAAAAATTTTTCAAAAAAATAAATTCTAAGTTATTGAGAAGATTAATAAAAGATAGATTTACATCCACTATTATTAATGATGAACCCCTTACCCTGTGTTTATGCTTTATATGGTCTATGGTATGTCTTTGTGAAGTTTCTTTTTCAATTATGACATCACTCAAAATAAGTATGAGAAAACCAAATTTGGAAGCAGACCTTCAAATTACTCTACTTATTGCTAATGTAATGCCAGCTGCTATACTATATAAACTATATATATACTATATAAACCTTGATATATATAAAACTTAGTTCAAAAGGACTTTATTTATTGGGCAAAAATATCAGTTCACTGCAGTTAATCCCAGTGGGCCAGTGGCCTTTCTGTGATCATTCAGGGTTTGAGGCTGTTTCATCTTGAGGCTTTACCCTCTTCTAAGAACTTGGAAATGCTCTCTATACGGCCAGCACACGCAACTTTTTATGCGAAAGAATTAGAACTGGGAAATTCACGTCTGTTTGTATTTCATTGGCTACTGCTCAGTCACAAGGCTGAGTCTGGGAAACAAAAGGTTGGGAAATGTAGTTTAGGCAGTGCTCAGGAACAAGAAGAAGCAAGTTTGGTGAACACACCAACAGTTTTGAAAATTATAATGCACATCACTGGAAACATTTTTCCTGAAAACATAAAGTCTTACTTTATCATTAGAAATAATGATTTGCAAATATTTGATGCATTTTGTTCTTTTAAATAATGTGTGTTTTATGTATTATGCAACTATTTTAGAACATGTGTACCGTTGATAAAGAATTTTTTTAGGGAAACGGAGATGATATTTTAAAAGGTTTAAAACAACTGGTCTAGTATATGTAATTCAAAAAGACCTAACACCACTATTCTAGTATGTTAAAGATCTAAGTGAATGTTTGCTGAATCCATAGGTCTGTTAACAGAACTTGTACTAATGAAGAATAATAGAGATGTTAAATAGGAGTATTGCCTTTTCGTGTTATTAGAAATCTCAAACTAACACTATAGGATATAACATGTTAAGGAGTTTAACGCCAAATTTAGGCATATTCCTCACTTTTGAAATTATAATGTTTTAGGGGCACCTGGGTGGCTCAGTGGGTTAAGCATCCAACTCCTGATGTCCACTCAGGTCATGATCTCACAGTTAGTGACATTGAGCCCTGCATCTGGCCCTGGGCTGATAGCATGGAGTCCACTTGGGGTTCCCTCCCTCCCTCTCTGCCCCTCCTCCGCTCACACTCTCTCTTTCTTTCAATATAAGATAAACATTTAAAAAATTATAATGTTTTAGCATTTATAATACTACCAGCCCTTATAATTAAAAGTATTGATAATCATGCCGCTATTTATTCTTTGGTACTGAGTTCAAGTGGCTTAACTATAACAGATGAGGTAAAATATTTCATGTAAGTGAAAGCTATTATAAGCATATTATGAATTGTGTTAAAGTACTTCTGTAGCAAGCTGGGGTAAACAAGTAGCTAAGAAAGATACCAGTTTTATTGTTAATGGAAATTAATTTAGCGTTTCTTAGATTTGGATTGAATTTCCCATCATTTGTTCTAAAAAGAAAACCCTTATTTTTATGTTCTTAATTGTGGTAAAATACGCATAGCATAAAATTTATTACCTTAACTATTTTCAAATGCACAGTGCGGTGACAGTAAGTACCTTCCCATTATTGTGCAACCATCTCCAGAATGCTTTTCATCTTGCAGAGTGATACTCTGCACCCATTAGAAACTCCCCTTTTGCCCTTTCCTCTAGCTTCTGGTAATGACCATCCCATATTCTGTGTCTGAATTTGACTACTCTGGGTACCTTATATAATAAGCAGACTCGCACAATATTTGTCCCTTTGTGACCTAGTTATTTCACTTACCATAATGTTCCTAACATCCTTCCATGCTGTGAGCATGTGTCAGAATTTCTTTCCTTTTTAAGGCTGAATAATATTTCATGGTACCTATATACCACATTTTGTTTATCTGTTCCCCTGTAAATGGACATTTGGGTTGTTTTCACCCTTTAGCAATCGTGAATTATACTGCTACGAAGAACACGGGTGTAAAAATACCTCTTCAAGATCCTGCTTTCAATTCTTTGGGGCACATACCCACAGTGGAATTGCTGGATCATATGGTAGTTCTATTTTTAATGTTTTGAGGAACCGCCATTCTGTTTTCCAAGCAGCTGCACCATTTGACATTCCTGCCAACAGGGCACAGAGTTGTGGTTTCTCTCCTTCCTTGCCAACACTTGTTATTTTTTGGTAACAGCCATCCTGATGGGTCTGAGGTGGCATCTCATTATAGTTTGGATTTGCATTTCCCTGATGATTAGTGATGTTAAGCATCTTTTCATGTGCTTATTGGCTATTTGGATATCTTTGGAGAAATGTCCATTCAAGTCTTGCCCATTTCCTTAAAAAAAAAAAACAAACCTTTTTATAATAGAAAAATGTAAGCCTGTTTTTCGGACTCTAAAGGATTATCTCTGTGTTAATAACAATACTTGTTTGTTTGCTTATTTATTTATTTATTTATTTTGAGAGAGACAACGTGTGAGCGGCAGAGGGGCAGAGAGAGAGACAGGGAGAATTCCAAGCAGGCTCCACATTCAGTGCAGAGCCTGATGAGGGGCTCACTACCATGAGATCGTGACCTGAGCTGAAATCAACAATCGGATACTTAACTGACTGAGCCACCCAGGCACCCCAATCATTCATAGCTTTTAAAACTTCAGTGTACCAGGGGCTTCTAGGTGGCTCAGTCAGGTAAGGGTTCAACTCTTGATTTCGGCTCAGGCCATGATCTCACAGTTTGTGAGTTTGAGCCCCGAGTTGGGCTCTGCACTGCCAATGTAGAGCCTACTTGGGATTCTGTCTCCCTCCCTCACCGTTTGCCCCTCCACCCCCTCTCAAAGTAAATAAATTTTAAAAAAAGCTATAAATGATGACATAAATATATGTCACATATTTCTGAACATCTCACATTCTAGTGTTTTATTATTATCTATAGAAAAAAATAAATAGAGCTCTTGAAAGCTATTGTTAAGGAACTATCTATTTAGGAACTATCCATTTACACCTACAATTGCAAATTATCTTGCATTATCCCTTTCCAAACCTAAAGATTACACTCATAGTCGAATTGTTAAAAATTTACTAATGAATTCTTATAGTATTATAATCATTTTCCTAAAGTACAAACATTACCATACATTTATTCATCTCACCAAGCAAACATTTTTTATCAACTACCCTATTTGCAAGGGAGGCATTTTGGTAGGTGCTAAGGAAGACGAAACTTGGCACATGGTCCTTACTCTTTTACAGCTTTTCTACTGAAGGATCTTAAAATCTCCCAGAAGAAATGAGTTGTAGGCTTGAGTAAATATAAAACAAAGTAGAACATGATGAGGACAAGCAAGAGGAACAGAGACTATCCTATAAGGAACTGTAGCAGAGTGGAGAAAGCAGATTGGCAAGTTTTCAAGTTCACATCTCCCGGCTCTGCTGCGTGGACAAGTCAACCAACCTCTCTAAACTTCCATTTCCTCAGCTTTAAAAATAATGGACTCTATCTCCCCACCTCTTGAGGTTGTTATGAGCCCTTCTGAAAGCACTTAAAGCAGTGTCCAATACCGTTAATATAATTATTAATATTGGTTCAGGTGTTAGCGCTCGTAATATGTCATCGTTAGTGTGGCAGTGGAAATGATCACTCCCAACACTGATGCCAAGCTAGCAGTTGATCTAAGTCTTAAACTGTGGATAATGTTTAAACTGTGAGGATGCTGAGAACAGGGATGGACATTTCAGACACGGGCAGTAGCAGACCCAAAGATACGGAAATGCTGTCTATATGAGAGTATTTGACACATAGTGGGAGATGAGCCTGGCAATGGAGGTTGGAGCCAGATAAGAAATAACTTAATGTCTGGGGTGCCTGGGTGGCTCAGTCGGTTGAGCATCCAGCTCACCTTTGGCTTAGGTCACGATCTCACAGTTCATGAGATCGGCTCTATGCTGATGTCATTGGCCTGCTTGGGATTCTCTCTCTCCCTCTCTCTGTGCCACTCCCCTGCTCTCTCTCTCTCTCTCTTTCTCTCTCTCTCTCTCTCTCTCTCTCAATAAATAAACATTAAAAACAACAACAACAGCAAAATGAAAGAACTTAAAGTCAGACCGGCAAGTTCAAGCCATAGAGTTGGCAGTAGGGAGCCTTTGCAGGATTTGAAATATGGTCATGACAGTCAGAGTTGGAAAGATTTTGTCAATAAGAAAGTCTAGAGATCAAGAATAGGAGACAAATTTCATAAGGCAATTAGTTTAGAGCAGAGATGAGGGCCTGATCAATGGTGTATCAAGTTTTCTATTGCTGCCATACCAAATTACCACAAATTTAGCAACTTAGTGCAGATTTACCGTTCTATCAGAAATATGAGTGAGCTCGGCTGGTTTCTCTGCTCTGTGTCTCACAAGATGGAAAGCAGAGTGTCATCAGGCTGGGCTTTTATCTAAAAGCTGAAAGGAAGACTCCATTTCCAAGTTCATTCGGGTTGTTGGCAGAATTCAATGCCTTGCCTGCCTAGGACCGACATCCCTTCTTTTACGGTGACCCCTGTCATCTTCAAGCTAACAATGGTATGTTGAATTTTTCTTGTGCTTCTGATCTGAGTACCCATTCTGCTGCATTTCTTTGTCCAGCTAGAGAAAATGCTCCACTTTTAAGGGCTTATATAATTAGATTGGGCCAACTTAGATGATTCAGGATAATATCCCTGTTTTAAGGTCCTTAACCTTAATTACATCTGCAAATTCCTTTATACCACATAACATAACATATTTTGAGATTCCAGAAAATAGTGCATGGACATCTTTGGGGACCATTGTGCCTACTACAAATGATAATTATGGAAAGGTATTGAAAGGTAGAGGGATTCGAGAAATATTTTAGATTTGTTTTATAAAAATTATTATTTGCATCCTACTATTTGCTTCCTGGGAGTAAAGCAAAATAGAAATAAATGTTAATCTTCAGTTTACACTATCTGACCAAACAACACATACCAGTTGTTAAGCATATAATATTTTTTAAATATAAAATTCAGAAAATAATTTACCAGTTTTAAAGACATCATTAACAGTAGCATGAATTTGTTCATTTTAATATTCACAACTTTAGATGTATGCATTATCATTCCCATTTTACATATCAGAAAACTGAGACTCAGCAGTTCCATGATGGACAGATCCACTCCAAAGCTGGTACTCTATGTGATCCCACTGTTGCTTAAGGAATGTTCCAAAGTTTTGTTATTGTTGTTGTTGTTGTTTTAATGTATATTTATTCTTGAGAGAGAGAGAGAGACAGAGCATGAGCAGGGGAGGGGCAGAGAGAGAGGGAGACACAGAATCCGAAGCAGGCTCCAGGCCCTGAGCTGTCAGCACAGAGCCCGACGTGGGGCTCGAACCCACAAGCCATGAGATCATGACCTGAGCCAAAGTCGGACGCTCAACTGACTGAGCCACTCAGGTGCCCCTAAAGTATGTTTTTATAGGGACACCTGGGTGGCTCAGTTGGTTGAGCATCCAGCTTTGGCTCAGGTCATGATCTCATCATTTGTGAGTTCGAGCCCCATGTCGGGCTCTGTGCTGACAGCTCAGAGCCTGGACCCTGCTTCGGATTCTGTGTCTCCCTCTGTCTGTGCCCCTCCCCTACTCACACTCTGTCTCTCCAGTAAATAAATAAATAAATATTAAAAAATATTTTTTAAGTATGTTTTTATAATTAGTTCTTTTCATATCATTGAGAGGAAGAAAACATTTCTCTTCAAAATAAAAACTTCGCAGGACACTACTTTTAATTTATTATAGGTTTTATTTAACTTAATTGGACATAATCTTAAAATCTGAATAGCCAAAGGCATTGTACAGGCTAGTAATCAGCAAAGGCCTTGTAACTGTAAATAACTAAACCATAAAGGGTTTAATTGTAAGCTGAAAAGTACATACTAAGGAAAAGAAGTCTTTTAATTTCATTAAAAGTAAATGTTTTAAGGTTTTTGAGCATGAGAGTATAAACAGAAATGCAATTTTCAGGGAAAGGCCATTTTTTTGTAATTTTTTTTACACTTATTTATTATTGAAAGACAGAGAGAGACAGAGCATGAGCAGGGGAGGGGTAGAGAGAGAAGGATACAGGGAATTCTAAGCAGGCTCCAGGCTCTGAGCTGTCAGCACAGAGCACGACACAGGGCTTGAACCCACAAACCATGAGATCATGACCTGAGCCAAAGCTGGACGCTCAACCGACTGAGCCACCCAGGTGCCCCTGGTAAAGGCCATTTTTAAATGAAATTCCCATATACTCTGCATAGGTATATGAAGCTACTAGAAGTTTTTGTTTGGTTGGTTGGTTGATTTTTTATTCAAGTGACTCTCATTCCTTTTATCTACTAGGAAAATTTCCAAAGAGACACTTGCAGTTATTTCTTGCAATTTCCTAAAGCCCTAGGTAAGCAGTGTAAAATTCTACTAGGAGTAATGTTAGTTCATTTTTCGATCATAAAGAGAAACATAGGAATGTTAGCTCATCCTCCCCTTGGGCTTTAAAAGCTATTTTGTACTGCAGACTTCGTGGAATGAAACACACTGTGGTAGAAACTAGCTTCCCTCTCTGATGCTGCTCTAGATGGACACATCCTTTTTATTGTAAGATTTTTTTTTAACTGACGCTCTCACTCACTGCCTTAGAACATGTTAACATTATATTGTTACTCAGTAAATATTTATTGAATTTCTACTCCGCGACAAGACACCATGGTATGTCATAAACAGGATCCTCTCTGTATGGTATTTATGTTCCAGTGGGAGAGACAGCCCTTAACAAATAAAGTAATAATAGTCAAAATGTCAGTGTGGGGTCAGTGTGGTTGTGCGCTTTCTGTTAAAAAACAACTGAAAGTCAAATGACCTTGGAAAAGACATTTAGAAACTTTATAGGTTCTGAATTTGTATACTGTGCATACCATGAGGTAGAGAAACAATGGGTGCTAGTTTAACATAGAAGTATGCCTGAAGTTGAAATAGTAGGAAAATGGATCTAGTGTGTTCTAAGGCATTAAAGTTCTGCATTGACAGAAGAATGAAGAATGTAATTTCTGTAGCTTTTAGTCCAAAGAGTGGTTTTGTGTTTTATATGAGGATTCATTGCTTTTTAACTCGAGGCTTCGTAATCACCTAGAAAATGAGAGAGGGACAAGAGCTAATGGAGAAGTACCAGATGAGGGGGGTACACACTCCGATAAGGAAGTTGACGGTAAGGCAGCATGTAATGCAGAAATAGAAAGGTGTAAGGACACAGAAATAATCCCAGAAAACCAAGAAAACCCCCAGGGGGCTGTGCCCTTAACTGAGGCATTTCTACAACACCTCTCAACCAAAACCGTACTTCCAAAGGAAATATAGTGGCCAGAAGTAGGAAGCCAGTGCCCACTACCCTCTTAGCAGATCCCTTCCAGTCCTGTTGACATTTGAGGTATCTCAATTGCTTGTCCCCTTTTGTTGTCGTCCTTCTTCTGCCAGCAGTCATTTTATCCTGGAATTAGAGATATCTGTGTCAAAGGGAAGCAGGATGAACCAAAGGTTTCTGACTTGCTATCAGCCAGACTGAGTTTTTTTTTTTTTTTTCATTTATACAGTCAGTTGTGAAATTATCTTAATGGAAAGGACAGTCGGATAGAGTTCTATTTCACTATGTTAAAATAGATTAAAAAAAATAGACTATTTAAGAATCTGTTCATTTGACTTATTTCATTTGGAAAATTACCCCCCGAAAATGTCCCCCCGAAAGGAGGACAGTAAAAATACTTTTACACAAATGAAAATGCATGTGTTCTGAAAACAAAATAGTAGATGAAATTAACAATAAGAAAGATGGCATATCAGGGGCGCTCAGTGGCTCAGTCTGACTTTGGATTTCAGCTCGGGTCATGAACTCACAGTTCGTGAGATCAAGCCCCACGTGGCTTGGGATTGTCTCTCTCTCCTCCTCTGTTTCTTCCCCTCCCCCACTCATGCTCTTTCTCTCAAAATAAATAAACTTAAAAAAAAAAAGGTTAAAAAAAAAGAAAGACGGCATACCATATAACTAAATACATACTATGTTTGTAGTCCATTTCTTATTTCTAACCAAAATGGAAAACTGAAATTTTTTCCTTCCTCAACGAAGCATAATACTTCTGCCTTCCCCATTATGCAGCACAATGCACAATTTTAAAGCTATACATCTAGGGTCTTCTTTTTAATTGTGTTCTACAATTTAATCCCACTTATAGTCAAATCTTTTTCATTTTATATTTTATGCTGATGAAGACCAAGTGGTTCACATGAATATTCTTTGTATATTCAAATAATTTTTCATATATTTAGAAGTGAATTGGCATTATTTTCTGAATTCTACAATCTCAGCTTCAATAGAATTACCTTACAAATTTTGCATACTAGATTATTCCTCTTTTTTTTTTTTTAATTACTTAGAGAGACACAGCATGAGTAAGGGAGGGGCAGAGAGAGAGGGAGAGAGAGAGAATCCCAAGCAGCTCCACACTGTCAGTGTCAATATGGGGCTTGAACTCATGAACGGCACCGTGAGATCATGACCTGAGCTGAGTAGGTCATCAAGAGTAGGATGCTTAAGTGACCAAGCCACCCAGGTGCCCCGATTATTCCTCTTTTTAATTCCTTCAATCATACTCAGTATTCCCTGGATGTGTATTTATTTTTCATTTATCTTAATGTGTAGAAACTTATACTGGAATAATATATAAAGATGTCATATAAAGATACTTATTTTTTTCTGACTTTTTCAGGGAATATTTGTGTATATCAGTAAAATCTTATGCCTCTTTGCTTCATTTTGGTATTTTATGTTTGTTTTTTAAAGTTTATTTACTTTGTGCATGTGTGCAAGTGGGGGAGGGGGGGGAGAGAATCTCAAGCAGGCTCCACACTTGAGCCGAAATCAAGAGTCACACACACTTACCCCACTGAGCCACCCAGGCGCCCAAATCTTTGCTTCCTTTTGAATAAGAGAACTAGGTAAGGTCAGTTTGTTTTAATCTGCTTTATCTTCTTGGTCTTTTATGGTTGCCCATTTTTCTTTATGGGTTCTTGGTGTAATTTGCTTTTCTTAAACTAGTACCCACTGAGTTTTAATCTATTTCCAATGCAACATTTTAATATACTAAGGTCAGTTAAAAGTCCATTGTGTTTAAATACTGCTTAAAATTATAAATAGATTATCAAACTAGCCCTGAGCACTTTTTAAAAAAATGAATTGAAAATACTCAGTCGATATGATTCACTGTACTTCTAATAAAGAAAAGGTGCTATGCAGGTACTATGGACTATTGATAAATTATACAAATCATACACCCATTCTCAAAAAGCTTAAGAACTATTGGGGCAGATAAGTTAGCACATCAGTGGCACACAATGGTGTAAGATTTCCAAAAGGTCCTTCTGATTGGAATGAGATTTTGAACGGCCTCTTGGGAGATTTGTGATTCACGCCAGAATTTAAAGACTTAGCAGCATTTCAGTGAAATGAAAGAAACATTCAGGTCAAGCATAGGAAACTTTAGTAGTACAGGGTGAGTTCAGGAAAACAAAGTATGAGTCCAAGAAAGACCTGTGATACCATCTGACTAAAGAATTGGTTTCCAAACTTCTTCTAAGCCATTTGGAATCCTTTTAATATCTGGAAGAGTCAGACGATGATATAATCTGTAAGTGCATTCAGAGGGGAGTACGGGACTGTGAGGGAACTAAGCTGTGTCCGGGTGCCGGAAGCATAGAGAAGAACAGATAGACTTGAGACATAAAGCTAGAGAGTTAGGCTGAGGACAGATCACTGAATATCTCAAAAGTTATGTTCCGTAAATTGGAGTTTATCCTAAGATTATTGACAGTCATGCCAAAGGGAGAAAGACTAGAGGCGGGGAGAAGCTGCTAGAGCTTTGTGGTGATCTTTCAAAAGAGAGTAGTGGTCTGGACTACCAGGTAGTAATGGGAAGGGAGGGCTGAGGAGGGATCAGATGGGGAGAATCAGCAGGACTAGATAAGAGAGGAAAGGGAGAGAGGGCTCCAAGTTTATTTCTGAAAGCCTGTCTTGAGCAACGGGGTAGACAAGTGTTTTGCTATTTACTGAGTCAGGGGAACCAGCTGAGATTCATGGGGCTACTTTGATGAATACAAATATCTATTATTACTTACTGTGTGCCAGGCACAGTGACAAATGCTTCATATGCTTTATCTTCAGTGCGTTGTCTAATTTAATTCTTAATACGTATTAGCTTTTAAGATGTGAAGAAGGACAGATCATCAGGACTTAAGGAGGACATAAATGGTAGAAATTGGAGGCACCAGCCATAGAGAAGCAAAGGGGAGAAAATTCTAGTTCAGGAGCTGGAGAACTATGAACCACAGACCAAATGTAGCCTGCTGCTATTTTTTTTTATAAATACATTTTTTTTTTAATTTGGTAAAGTTTTATTGGAGCACAACCACGTTTATTTATGTTTGTCTATGGTTACTTTTGTGCTGCAGTAGCTCAGCTGGGTGGTTGCCAGAGAAAACCTTATGACCCACAAAGCCTAATCTATTCACCATCTGGCCCTTTACAGACAAAGTTTGCCAAGCCCTATTCTAGTTTGATTCTGGCGGGTATCCAAACATGATTTTAGCCTCCAAGATGAGAAAAATATTTTCATTTGAACATAAAGGGAGGGAAGTAATTGAAGATAGAAGAGAGGAAATGACTAAGTGTGAAAACAGACATCCACATATTTTATTGGATAATTTGTAAACCTCAAAATATTAAATGTCACTTAGTTCAGCCAGCCTTTTACCTAATACTTAATTTTCAGTTCTTTCTAAGCTCCTAAAGGAGTTCTCTACTCTAGCTAAACTGATCCCATCAAAATTATCTAGTCAAGAGGCTTTTGCTCTAGTGTCATGAGAGACTGGGTGGGGATTTCTACCAAAATAGCCTTGAAATTTTATCACCGTCCATATATTTACCATCTAGCGCATGTGTGGTGCTCTGTATAAAATTACCACCCCTGCTTTGAGTTCACTAAACAATACTTCTTGTCACTTCTGGTTTTCTTGTTTTATTTTATTTTATTTTTGGTTAATATAACATAAGCATTTAAGATTGCAAAACAAGCATAAGTAACCAATTTAACATTTATGTGTTAAAAGAAAAATTCTTGGAGTCAGTGTTCATTATCATTTCTCCATTTTATCCAGAATGCTATTGGAAGGACCTTGTTTCTTACCCTTTAACCAGGTTTTTGGATGTCTTTGCGATTTTGGCAATCTTTGAGAAAAATGACATAGTCATGGTGGTTAGGCCATGCTTCTTCCATATATGTACAATTGGAAGGTCCTGTTCTTTGTGGATAATTTTAGATTAATGTTGACTACTACAGTTTATTTAAATGAATATCAGGTGATGTTAGTGAAGTGATATTCAAGTTTTTTTTATTATGAATTCAGTCACAAGAGTTTCGATGATGTTATGGAATGAAACTCTGTTTTAGATAGAACAAAGAAAAAAGTACTAACCATTGCTTTCTTAAAATCTTTACTACCATAGCTTTTCTGATTTTTTTAAATTGAATCTGATTCTAGGACTTAGAGTCTCATGGTCTAGAGACAATGGAATCAGGTAATGTCAAAAGAATATTTTGTATACCTGAATCTAATATAACACTATATGGTAACTATATTGAGATTAAAAATAAAAACTGAAAAAAAAAGAATGTCTTAACCATGACTAAAAAAGTTTGGAATAAAGGGACTGAATAAGTCAAACTTGAACAAGGCTCTTGGGCTAGGTTTCCTGGAATCTTTTTGTGGGGATAAAGGTTAAATGGCAAGTTGAGAGTTTCTGGGGGTTACAAAGGCACATAGGGCTAAAAATTATTTTCTGGATGTCTTTTTATTTACTGTCGTATTCATTGTGGAAAAAGTGCTTTTTTTTCCTTTAGCTAAACAGATAGAGACAGGAGTCGCAACAGGAAAGTGATGGGCATTTCCGGGAGCACTAACTATGTTCTAATTTATTAACTCTCCAATCCCCATATTTGCTCTTTGAAGAAGGGATTATGGCCCCTACTTTTCATTTCTTTTATGAGGAAACTCAAAGAAGCAATAGAAAGAAGGGTGACAGGGGGGAGGAGGGAAGGAGAGAACACAATAAATGCTTTGAGCAAGGCCTACTAAAATTGTGAAGCAGGTGAATTGACTCCAGTAGTCTCCACTTTCTATGCCCTTCCTTTCTATAGCTGATCCTTCCTGAGTATTTTCAGATTCTTTCACCCTTTTCTGTTCTCAGGCAATAATTACCTAACTCACTCTTATTAAGATATAGAATAGGGGCGCCTGGGTGGCTCAGTCGGTTAAGCGTCCGACTTCAGCTCAGGTCACGATCTCGCAGTCCGTGAGTTAGAGCCCCACGTCGGGCTCTGGGCTGATGGCTCAGAGCCTGGAGCCTGCTTCCGATTCTGTGTCTCCCTCTCTCTCTGCCCCTCCCCCGTTCATGCTCTGTCTCTCTCTGTCTCAAAAATAAATAAAACGTTAAAAAAAAAAGAATAGTTGGAAGTATTTAAATACCCTCTGTAAGTATTTCTATTTTCAGAATTGGAAAGCCTTAGGCTCCAGTAATGAGGCTGTAAAGGTGGAATTTCAGGCATCAGTTAAGTACAGAGTAAAGTTGGGAGAGGCAAAAGGTCTTCTATCTCCAGAATCATCCCCATAATGATTCTAGAATCTTCTTTCCATACCCAAGTGTACTGTTGAAGGGCTACCATTTTCTACCATAATCAAAAAAATGTGTTGTTTGCTAAAATACCATTGTTTTAGCATAATGACTTTTTGGTAACTTTTTTTAAAGTTTATTTACTTTGAGAGAGAGAGAGTGTGTGTGTGCAGGCAGAGAAGGAGCAGAGACAGAAAGAGAGAATCCCAAGCAGGTTCCACGCTGTCAGTGTGGAGCCCAACATAGGGCTCACACTCACAAACCATGAGATTATGACCTAAGCCAAAAGCAAGAGTCAGATGATTAACTGACTGTGCCACCTAGGCACTCTTTCTCAGTAACTTTTAAGTTGTAACAAACACAGAGACTTCTCTGTGCACACTATTGGAAATTGAAACCTTCCAAAACAGATTAAAACCTATTTTTCATGAAAGATGGATTTTGAATAGCAGAAATACCGGGAGAAAGAACAAGTAGAGAAAAGGGCACCATGATTAGTCATACAAAGCTCTCACCCCAAGGAGAAGTTCTTACTGTAAAGATTGAAGAAATAGCCACATCTGAAGCATCACTGAGCAGACCCAGTAATCTCTAAAGATCTGTGGCATGATTTCTAAAGGTACCCAGTCGCTGATGGATGCTTTCTTCTTTCACTCTTGTTTCCCTCCAAGAGCAAAAGAATTGAGCCAAGCGGCATGCTCCTCTTTGCTCCAGAGCAGGCATAAAATCCGAAACTATGTTCCAAAACCAGTCCAGCTTCTCAGGGTGGTAAATTTATTCTCTGTATCATTTTGTGTCTCTTTCTCTGATACTTTTCTATCTATAGTTCCATCTGAGGCAGGGATTATAAGAGCAATAGTTCTTGTCCCCATTGTTTCATATCTGTTAGTCTAACTTGGCGTACATCTGTGCTACCTTGAATTGGCCCCTGGCAACATGTATTGCCTGACTTTTGGCTTCTTGGCTTGTACTGATTCATGGCCTTACCTATTATCTCCAGTTCTCCAAGTCTGGCCTGGCTTCCATTCCACACTCATCCAAAAAACTATAAAGTAATGGGTGGATTCCCTACCTGTTTCTCTTCCAGTTGTAGTAACACGCTGAATCAAGAAACAATGGAGAAAATTTCTCTGATTGGAATGTAACCTTGACCACCTAACACCACCGTGACTACCACCACCACCATCACCATTATTGCCAATTTGTTTCTGCGCACTAATTCCGGTCTGTCTTTAGATCAGAGTGGGGGATGGTTCATTCTCAGGCTTTAATTCTGGTTATTGTTTTACTTATTCTCTCTTCCTTGCTGTGAAAGTATAGACACTGTTTTCGTAGTATCAGAAATAGTATCTCCGTAGCTATAGAAGAGAAAAGCCTTTCCATAATGAGGAGGAGACAGGTAAACATTGCATAAAAATTTCCTCTTTAAAGAAAAAAATTAGGGGCGCCTGGGTGGCGCAGTCGGTTAAGCGTCCGACTTCAGCCAGGTCACGATCTCGCGGTCCGTGAGTTTGAGCCCCGCGTCCGGCTCTGGGCTGATGGCTCAGAGCCTGGAGCCTGCTTCCGATTCTGTGTCTCCCTCTCTCTCTGCCCCTCCCCCGTTCATGCTCTGTCTCTCTCTGTCCCAAAAATAAATAAACGTTGAAAAAAAAATTTTTTAAAAAGAAAAAAATTAAACAGGAGTAACTGAATGACCATCAGCTTACTTCCGCCAAGCTTTCTCGATATTTCTGTACTATATAGAAGTTATGTGTACCTTTCAAACTTGTATCTGAAGAGGACAATCAACACATGGTTGTGCATTGCTCCTGTTTTATCGTTAGTAATCTTTACAAATGTTTACTTACTAAACACGGTATGGTTATTGACATATGTACGAGATGTAACAAATTCAATGAGTGATTTATATTGAAATGTGGAAGGGCCACCTACTCATATGCATAGAATGGTTCTATAAGTGAAAGAACTGTTTGTTTGTTTGTTTGTTTATTTATTTATTTATTTATTTATTTATTTATTTATTTTGAGAGAGAAAGAGGGAGTATGCACACACGTGAGTGGGGAGAGGGGCAGACAGAGAGGAGACAGAGAGAATCCCACGCCAGCTTCCCACTGTCATTCAATGTGCAGCCAGACCCGGGGCTCCAGTGAGACACTTAACTGACTGAGCCACCCAGGCGCCCCAGGAGATAATATTTTTTAAAACTTGAATTACTGTTCTCACTTAATGGAATAAGGCAGGTATAAGGTCATTTCATGAATGTGAAACCAAAGCAGAAAGTGTTAAGTGACTTTCTTGAGATCTCAGAGTAATATTAATAATGAAGCAAAGATAAAACCTAATTTGTTGTTTAATAATGTGATCATGCTGGCTTTGTACTGGGAAATTTTCTTTATTTTTTTTAAAACAATTTTTGAAGATTTTATTTTTAAGTAATCTCTACACCCAATGTGGGGCTCCAACTCACAGCCCCGAGATCAAGAGTCGCATGTTCTCCTGACAGAGCCAGCCAAGCACCTGGAAATTTTCTTTTTAATTTCATAGCCACGTTCTATATATTAGCTGTTTTCATAGGGAATACATTAGGATGGAAAAATTCTATGCCTTTTGTGTAATATCTTTACTTTTTACAGAACTAAGCTGACTCCTTGCTTAGTTAGATCTCACAAATATATGCTTAATAATTTCTAGCTCTTAAATGTCAGTCAGGACGAAGTGCTACTGAAAAGTTTTCCTAACACAAATGATTATAAGAGTAAATAAATTAAAATGCTTAAATGCAATCTCTTCAAATTAGCCACACAGGCAGAGAAGGAAGAATCACACTTTGTATGCATAGATATAAAGTAGCGACAGGCTAAGGCAAAGTGGTAGTTAGTAATAACGTCTCCATAATGCACTCCTGTTTGGGCCTTGCTTTCTTGGTTCTAGGCTTAGAGGAAGATATCAAAAGCTGCAGATAGGAATTCTGCTGATAGACATAAGGTAATAACAGACTACAGCAAGTGGTATTTACTAATGTCTCCATAATGCATTTCCCTTTGGGCTTCATTATTCATCTTCAGGATTTGCTTGCCTAACCTCTAATTGTTTTTTAATTGAAGTATATTTGACACACAATGTTGTTAGTTTCAGTTGTACAACATAGTGATTCCACATCTCTGTATTATACTCTGCTCACCACAAGTGTAACTACCATCTGTCATCATACGCTGTTACAAAACCATTGACTATATTCCCTATGCTGTACCTTTCATCCCTGTGACTTACTTATTCCAAAACTTGAAAGCCCTTATCTCTCACTCCCCTTCTGTCCTTTTTGCCCATCCCCCATCATCATCCCTTCTGGCAACCACCAATTTGTTCTCTGTATTTATGAGTCTGTTTCTGCTTTTTGTTTGTTTATCTGTTTTGTTTTTAAGATTCCATATCTAGTTGAAATCATATGGTATTTTTCTTTCTGACTTATTTCACTTAGCATTATACCCTCTAGGTCCATTCCTGTTGTTGCAAATGACAAGATCTCATATTTTTTTTATGGCTGAGTAATACTCTATTGTGTATATATACCATATCTTCCTTATCCATTAATCTGTCAATGGACATGGGTTTGCCTTAGCTATTGTGTCATATCTTGGCTATTGTAAATAATGTTGCAGTAAACACAGGGGTGTGTATGTCTTTTCATATAAGTGTTTAATTTTCTTTGGGTAATATCCAGTAGTGGAATTACTGGACCATATGGGAATTCTATTTTTCATTTTTTGAGGAGCCTCCATACTCTTTTCCACATTGGCTCAACCAGTTCTCATTCCCACCAAAAGGGCACGAGCCTTCCTTTTTCTCCACATCCTCATCCACATTTGTCATTTCTTGTCTTTTTTATACTAGCCATTTTGACTAGTAGGAGATCTACCATTGTAGTTTTGATTTGCATTTCCCTGAGAATGAATGATGTTGAGCATCTTTTCTTGTGTCTGTTATCCATCTGTATGTCTTCTTTGGAAAAATCTCTATTCAGGTTTTCTGCCCATTTTTAATTGGATTATTTGGTTTTTTTGGTGTTGAGTTGTATAAATTCTTTATGTTTTGGATATTAACCCCTTATTGGATATGTCATTTGCAAATCTCTTTTCCCATTCAGGAGGTTGCCTTTTTGTTTTGCTGATAGTTTCCTCTGCTGTGCAAAGCTTTTTGTTTTGGTGTCATTTCAATAGTTTATTTTTGCTTTTGTTCCCCTTGCCTGAGGAGACACGTCTAGGAAAGTGTTGCTCTGGCTGATGTCAGAGAGATTACTGTCTGTGTTTTCTTCTAGGAGTTCTTTTTTTATTATTTTTTTCTCAGTAAACTGTAAAGTTAAAATTGCATTAAAATGTAAACTAATTTGGGGAGAATTGGCATCTTTGTAATATTGATTCTTCCTATTCAGAATCCTAGTAGGTCTCTCCATTGATGTAGGCCTTCTTTTCTATCCTTCAGTAATATGTTGTAATTTTCATCATCTATCTTCAAGACTTAATTTGTTAATTTCTTTTCTAGGTATTTTATAACTTATGTCACTATGCTAAATATCATATTTTTTCTGTTAAATTTTCTGTTTACTTCATGTATTTATTTATTAAAATTATTTATTTAAATTGTGTTTTAAATATTCTGTCAGGCCACCTGACTGAAATCTGATTGTACTCCTGTTTTTTTTCTCATTAATTCTGCTAGTTTTCCCTTTTGATTTTCTAAATATAACTCTGGATCTTCTGAAAACAGTAATTTTCTCTCTTCCTCTAAGTGTACTTTCAAGGTGCATCTGTTCAGATGTATCAGAGATTGAATGGAGCAGTGGTTTGAGATATGTCCAGAAATTATATTGCATTTGTTTCCTGATACTCTAGAAAATGGGTCACTACAGTGCTTTGCTTTTTAAAAAAGGGAGGGAGGACAAGAGGCAATATTTTTTTCCTTCCTGACCCCAAGTCTGCATGATATAAGTCATGTTGTCAAATAAGAAAGGAAAATTAAGTTTTCATCTTACTGTATCCTCTGTAGTTCTTTGAAGCATAAACTTTAATCTATGATTCATTGATTTTTAAGGTCACATTTTCATATATTGATATGACATTGGGTCTTTGGCCAATCTAAGATCTATTTCTAGCTATCAGTATTTTCAAAAGCATGAAAAAGTAAATTTTAAAAATAAGTTAACAAAGTGACAGGAACAAGGACAAAAGTGATGAGAAGCAGTATTTTAGTAAAGGCTTCTAGGCCTCCAGCATTCTAACTTTTCTCATTTAAATGTGGTACTGGTTAAAAATGGGCAAAATCAGGCATGATGAAGATGGAAAATTGTTTTACCTAAAGTGGTATTTCCTGAAGTGTATCCCACAGAGCAATAGGCCTTTGGATGTCAACAGATGTTAAGCAGAAAAATAGTATGTCACGGTCAAGTAAGTATAGAAAACGTGGGTTTAGATAGCGTTTTGTTTTAATGTTTTAAATTTGCATGTAATTGACACACAACGTTGCATTAATTTCAGGTGCACCACATAGTGATGCAGCATCTCTGTGTTATGCTACGCTCACCACAAATGTAGCTGCCATCTGTCACCGTATGATGTCATTGCAATATCGCTGAGTATGTAGGGGTTTTTTTTAATTGCAGGACTTCATAAAGCCCTTGGTGTGTTGAGGTGCTTTGTGACTTTTTAAAAGAAAGGTAGAATATGTAGCTTCCCCCTGGCTCACTTTGACCAAGTAACCTTTTGTCTGTGAAGCATATCTTGGAATCAATACTCCTTGGAAGACATTGGAAAACACCTAAACATCCTCAAACTTAAATCACAGCATGTGTTTTTAAGAAAATTGAGTTAGAAGAAGTAGACAAAAAACTTTTCTCTGATTATTTAGTTGCATATTTCTAATCGATAGATTGATGAAGGACCAAAATGGCCTGCTTAGCTGTTTTGTGTATCCCTGCTCCATGCTTTGAATCGTGAAGACACCCTTCGGAACCAGTTCTGTGATGATAAGTGAGGCGAGAGAGGTGTGGTAGGAAGAAAGATGTAATGATAGAGAAAAGGGGTCAGGTGGGATAAAGGTGCAGTGGTCTAGCCAGAGATGAATGGTTTAATCTAAAGTGGTACCTACGGCATAAATGGGACTTGTAGATTTGAAACACATTGTGGTGGTAAAACATAATATGACTGCTGTCATTTTCAAATACCCCAAAATGTTGTTTATGTAGAACCAGGTGGTTTTAACTTGAAGGACATAGTGTAAGACTTCCACCACAGATAATGAAAGGTGTAGCTACCAAAGACAGCAATTGAGAATATTTTACAAAAAGGATCACTGACTTACAAAATAAAATTATTATTATAGTTTTTATTTCATTTTTATTTTTAATTTTTGTTTATTTTGGGGAGACAGAGAGAGACAGAGCACGAGCAGGGGAGAGGCAGAGAGAGGGGGAGACACAGAATCCGAGGCAGGCTCCAGGCTCTGAGCCGTCAGCACAGAGCCTGACATGGGGCTCAAACCCACAAATGGTGAGATCATGACCTGAGCCGAAGTCGGACGCTCAACCAACTGAGCCACCTAGGCACCCTTAAAATAAAATTATTGATATACATATTAAGGCTAAAGAATATTGGGAAAGGGCTCTTAGCTGAGATAAGTGTACTGAAAAGAAATAAAATGTGAGCTATATCTATTAATTTAAATTTTTCAGCCACCCTATTGAAAAAGTAAAACAGAAACAGGTGAAATTAATTGTAGTAATATATTTTATTTAACCTACTCTGTTCAAAATATTATTTCAGTGTCATCAATAAAAATTATTGATGAGATACAATAAAAAATATTAATAATTTTTTGTACCAAGTGTTGAATGCTTATGCATTTTATATTTATAGCATATCTCAATTCACAGCAGCCGCTGTGAATGTGTCTCGAGGTACCTCGAGATCATGACCTGAGATCATGACCTGAGCCGAAGCCAGACACTTAACCGCTTAACCGACTGAGCCACCCAAGCACCCCTAGAGTCTGCCACTTTGTAGATGTGTATCTCCTTGAGCCAGGCTTCCTTATCTATACAATGGTGATAATATCCGTTTCAATGGACTATTCTAAGGATCACAGTGTAAAATGTATGTGAAAGTGTTTTGTCAATTGTTTGCAAATAATGATGAATATTTACTTTTAAGTCGTGGAACAGTTGGAGCTGTTCTAGAGATGCAGCTAAAAGTACATTTTTCCTTTAAGCCTCAGAAAAAATGAAATCAATGAAGGCATTAAAAATGAATCCATGAAAATACAGAAGTAACTACAATTGTTAATGTAGAAAGTTGTTTCACTGCTCTGCATTCTGTTCTGTCTGATGGAGTACAACTAAACAAATAAATCCTTTCACATACTACCTTTCCAAAGAGTAAAATGATCAAAATGACAGTTTTCATGGAAGAATGGTTACATTTTTTGTCTAATTACTTAATTCTGTACTCCTTACGACTTTAGCTGCCAAGAAGTTCAAAGTTAAGTTTGAAACCCAGCTATAACAATTAAGTAGGACTCAAAGAAGTTTAATTTGACTCAGTTACATTTTATTAGTTTTCTACTTGACCGTTTTTCATTTATTCTTCTTCAGCAAACTCATGTATCTTGTAAAACCATTAATACAAATAAAACCAAAAAATAAAAATAATAAATAAACCAAAGGTTGAACTATTTTACAGATTTTTAGGATTAATAAGATTGACATTCAAATTAGACAATTTTGAAATATCATTCATACCAGAAGACAAAAATTCCAGAATACAATGAAAAAAAAAAAAGAACATTATTTTGAAAATAAATTTTGACTTTCTTTTAATGTTTTGTTCATTTTTGAGAGAGTGAGAGAAAGAGAGAGAATGCATGTGTGGGGAGGGACAGGAATAGAGGGGGACAGAGGATCCAAAGCGGGCTCTGTGGTGATAGCAGCAAGCCCGATGCAGGGCTAGAACTCAGGAACTGTAAGATCAGGACCTGAGCTGAAGTCTGCAGTTTCACTGACTGAACCACCCAGGCATCCCTGACTTTTTTTAAAGAGGAAAAAATTGAGTTATCAAGAAATATAGAGCTGACATTGTTAGAAAATGCGACATTATTCCTTTAACCAAATTGTGGACAGTCCGTCAGAATATAAAAGAACATGATTTTATTGGTGAGATCCACAATTTTTACCATAACTAAGTAGTGAGATATAATAGAATTAAATCTGTAGTCTATATTTGATAGTCTCATTAATTATATGTATTTTCACATTTTCATTAGAGGACCATGGAGGAAAGCAGTAAGTAGATATAGATGCAAAAGAATAGATATTTTTTAAAGTCTGGAGTAGAGTGAAAAACTGTGAAATCAACCTACTTTTGGTAAAATTTCAATACAGTCTTACATTATGGGGATCTACAAGGAGAAAACTACTGTTTCTTTAATTGGCATTGAAGTATCTTTCTTTTTTTTTTAATGTTTATTTTTGAAAGAGAGAGTAGGGGAGGGGCAGAGAGAGAGGGGCACAGAGAATCCCAAGCAGCCCCGGACTGACAGCAGCCTGAAGCAGGGCTCAAACTCATGAACCGGAGATCATGACTTGAGCCGAAGTCCGATGCTCAATTGACCCATCCATTCAGGTGCCCCAAAGTATCTTTTTTGTTTGTTTGTTTTGGTATGGATGGGCATGACCTATAAAGATTATGAAAAGATGGGAAATTTCTTAAAAAAGAAAAAAGAAAGGAGTGTGCTACCTATGTCATAACTTGAAGTCTACCTCAATTATGTAGAAAAAATATATAATGTAGTTTTTTTTTTAAACAAATCATCTCTGCACCAGAGACAAACAGGATAGCATGAAATTTAGGTGCAGAATGTTCCTGGGGCCCTATGTTTTCTCAAGGTCACCATGCCTGCATTCTCCTTAAAATTGCTCATACTGAATTATGCTTCTCAAATTCAAAGACTTTATCTTCTCTATAAACTATTATTCTTAAAGCATCTACACTCAACTCCACATGTCATTATTTTTTTACATAATTTGAGTTACTAGTCATGAAGCTAGATTAAAAACTGCCAGAGAGAAAGTAACATTTATTTTAACTCTTTTAGGGGCGCCTGGGTGGCGCAGTCGGTTAAGCGTCCGACTTCAGCCAGGTCACGATCTCGCGGTCTGTGAGTTCGAGCCCCGCGTCAGGCTCTGGGCTGACGGCTCAGAGCCTGGAGCCTGTTTCTGATTCTGTGTCTCCCTCTCTCTCTGCCCCTCCCCCGTTCATGCTCTGTCTCTCTCTGTCCCAAAAATAAATAAACGTTGAAAAAAAAAATTTATTTTAACTCTTTTATCTACTTCATTCCTTCAGAAACAGTATTTTTTTTTTATTGGATAGCATGAAAGATATTTCCTGCTTGATTGTTATACTCTTTCTGATAGTATCAAGATGAAAGTTCTCACTGGCTGTAGTGGTAAATCTCCATGATTTCTCTTTTAATATCTGGGTTTGGAACTGTTTTCAAAGAGATCAATGAAGTTTTCAGCGGCTATTACTAGTTGATATTGAATGGCTTTTTATTTTATTTTGTTTAATCCTAAAAGATTCGGTAAAAAATTAAGGTAATTTGCTGTATTTCCTAGAAATCTTAGCAAATCAGAGATTGATTTGTGGAAATAATAAAGAAGAAGTCCATTGAGACTCATCAACCCCTTTTGAATTTTAAATTTTTTTTTAACGTTTATTTATTTATTTTTTTTGAGACAGAGAGAGACAGAGCATGAATGGGGGAGGGGCAGAGAGAGAGGGAGACACAGAATCGGAAGCAGGCTCCAGGCTCTGAGCCATCAGCCCAGAGCCCGACGCGGAGCTCGAACTCACGGACCGTGAGATCGTGACCTGAGCTGAAGTCCGACGCTTAACCGACTGAGCCACCCAGGCGCCCCTCATCAACCCCTTTTGAAAAGTACTGTGTTAGGAAACCTTTTGGTATATATGTATATACATATATGTCATGGTAAGAAGTGAGATTCTAGAAAAAGTTTATAACAGAGAAGAAAAAAAAAGCCAAGAAATTCGTGGTCTGTGGAATAATTTTTTGTTCCACTTCTGTTATTTTGGGTATACCAATAGTACTAGCTAGCATCTGTTCTGACTGGTGAGTTGTAAAATATTTTCAGTGTTAACCCTGGTTTGTGTGAGGATTGCCTTCATTATATCTTTTTATGCCTATGAATAAATGAAAATGTGTTTAAATTTCTCCAGTTACATTTACATTTCACACCAGGAACCTAATTTCAAGTGAATAACCCCTGAGACTAAAGCATAAAATCTTGCTTAAGCCAGTAATTTAGTTACATTTCATAGTAAACAAAAATGATTCATTAAACTTTTATGTTTTCCCTTCCTGGTAATAGTGGGTTATTTATAAATTCTTAAGTATCCTTGATCTCTGTAACCTTCACAGTTGTTATTTTAAGTCTTCATTTATATTCTGATTAGAATGAAGAGCCATTCAGCATGTCTTTGTGTTGTTTCCAATGTGCCAAAGGCCAATCATCCTTTCTAGGTTTGCCTGGATCCGTCTTATCTCTAGCCCCAAATCCTGACAAAATTCACTGATGCAAGTAGTAAGCACTACACTAAAAGAGAGCCTTCAGCTTTAGAGATATAAATAGAAATTAAAGAGATCATTAAAACTCCAAATGATATAATCAACATCTAAAAGTTCAACTGTATTCTTCCTCACTAAATATCTCCTTATTTCTACCACTCTTTATTCATTGGTGTCTGACTTCTTGCATTGTCAGGTTGGGGAGTAGGGGTACAGAAAGGGAAAATTTGTGATTCTCTCTGTCTGTAGGGCCAACTGCAAATGTTCTTCCACTCTGAGCACTTCAGGGGCTCTTCATGGCCCTTCATGTTAATATCCACGTGCGTGGCCTTCTGTGTTAATGCCTTCCACAACCTTTTGTTCTCATCTACTTATAGATTGCTGAGTTGTAGTGCAGAAACGTTCTCCACATAAGGCCAGATTGTTTCCCTTCTTTACATTAAAGAATATTTGATATTCCAGCTTCTTGGCCTTTTGCCTATTCCAGGACCAAGTCAGGATCCAAAAATGCCCCTGGTAGCATGAAAAGGTCACACCCCCAGTATGATTCCAGCAGTCTGCTGGTGTCCCCAAAGTGCAGGAAAAAATATTGTTTCAAAGGAAATATATCTTGAAGGAAAATAGAGGAAAAACCTTTTTCCACAAGGAGGTCTGGGGAAATAAAAGGATAAGAAGAAATAGGACTGACAGACTGAGAAATGGAACAAAGCCATAAAACTGTCTCAAGTCTTGAGTTACATGGTTTTATTAAGTTTTCTCTTAGAGGAAGTCAATGGTTGTCTTTGAAGGAAAAGGTAATCTATGTAAAAGTTGTTATATGATTCTGGTCTTTTTCTTCATGGATTTACTGAAGCACACTTTTTGCAGAAATATAAGTGTAGAAAATATGTGTTCTTGTAAATTCCAGAAGAATTCAGTGTTAGAATTCAGTGTAAGTGTAAGCACTTAGTCCTTTGGTTTGTTGTTTGGGATTGGTTCCTCTTCATTCTTAAGAATTTCTATTCAGTGCTTAGAATGTGAACAATGTAATGATGATAACCTATAGTTTAAAAATAAGTCTCAAGGATGGGGCACCTGGGTGGCTCAGTTGGCTAAGCGTCTGACTCTTGATTTCGGCTCAGGTCATAAGCTCATAAACATGAGATCAAGCCCTGGGTCGAGCTCAGCTCAGAGCATGAAGCCTGTGTGGGATTCTCTCTCTCTCTCTCTCTCTCTCTCTCTCTCTCCCTCCCCCTCTCCCCCCTGCTTGTTCTCTCTCTCTCTCACTCTCTCTCTCTCTCTCTCATCTACTCTCAAAATAAATAAACTAAAAAAAAAAAAAAAGAATAAGTCTCAAGGAACATGGTGATGTGACAGGCAAATCATTTCCTGCTGCTAGTGAAATATCAATGCAGAGTTAAAATAGCCTTAGAAAATAAATCTGTAGGTGAAACTGAAACATTTCAAAGCTGGAGTCTTTTATTCTATCACTGTTCAGATAGCAAAGAAATATAATTCTATTTTTATTTACATATGTACCAACTTGAAAACTTGACCTCCTGCCTTCCATATTAAAAGTAACACACTGTATATTTCTTAAAGTTTTATTTGGAGGCATCAAGTGCATTTTACTTACCTAAAGGTTTTTCTTTTATTCCTGAATTTTTATTGAATTTTTTAAAATGATTTTATGACGGGGCACCTGGGTGGCTCAGTCGGTTAAGCGTCCGACTTCGGCTCAGGTAGTGATCTCGTGGTCCATGACTTCGAGCCCCACGTCGGGCTCTGTGCTGACAGCTCAGAGCCTGGAGCCTATTTCAGATTCTGTGTCTCCCTCTCTCTCTGCCCCTCCCCCATTCGTGCTCTGTCTCTCTCTGTCTCAAAATTAAATAAACATTAAAAAAATTAAAAAAAAATGATTTTATGAGTAATTAAGGAAGTAACGTGTAATTGTATTTTAGGTATATTGTTTATTATTTATAAATCTTCTGTAAAAGTAAGAGTAGCCAGACTCTTTAAGCCTTCACTTTTATGAAATTTATCAGGCTTGAATACAAAATGCTTCTTAACAGTGAATACCTTCCAATAAGACACATACTGTTTTGTCAAAAATTCTTACTAGAGGTTGAAATAATACAGAAGAGTTTTTTTTTTTAATCTTATTGTGAAATAATTACAAACTCACAGGAAGCTGCAAAAATAATACAGAATGTCTGACGTTTTCTTCATCCAACTTCCCCCAGTGGTAATATCTTTTATAAATATAATATAGTATCAAAAGCAGGTCATCTAAATTGGTACCAAAGTGTTAACTAGACTACAGATCTTAGATGTGATGAGTGAATGTGAGGAAGAGTCTAGAAAGTCTTCCGTGTTTGAGACTTATACAATATATTTAGTGGCTGTCTTAGTGTACTGGGCTACCGAATTAAAATTCCATAGACCAGGTGGCTTAATCAATAGTGCTTTTTCTTTCTCACAGTTCTGGAGGGCAGGAAGTCTGAGATCAAGGTTCGAGCCAACTTGATTTTCTGGTGAGAACTCTTTTCTTGGCTTTCAGACAACTGCCTTCTCAGTATGTCCTTTAATGTCTGAGAGGGAGAAAGGAAGAGAAGGAGAGAGAGAAATGAAGCAAGCTTTCTAGTATTTCCTCTTGTAATGTACAGATCCCATCATGAGAGCTCTCGTGTAAACCTAATTACCTCCTGAAGGCCCTATTTCTAAATACCATCGTAGTGGGGGGTTAGTGCTTTGGCATATGAATTTGAACAAAGGTACATTTTAGTCCACAGTGATCATGGAAGCATTTATCAAAATAGGGAATGCAGGTGAGGAGAGAAATACCATTTCCATCTTGGGAATGATGATTTTTGAAATGCCCATGGAGAAAGGGAGGAGGCAGCTGACGTACCAGTTAAAATTTAGGGGGTTGCGTTGGGCTACAGATATAAAATAGGAGATCTAGGAGTCATCAAAAATGAGAGCGTTTATAGGATGGGAATTGATGGTACTTAACATATCTGTTCAATAGGACAATGGTTACCAGTTGGCAATGAAAGTTATAGAAAGGAGAGCTCAGCCTGGGTACCCCCATTAATGAGGAAAGTTTTCATTAAAGAAGTAGGACTTTGAGTTGTTCGTTTAGATAGAGTGTGTATGTCTGTGTGTGTATAAAATCATCTAAGTATAAAGGCAATCTGTCTAATTTTTTATCTAGAGCTACCTTGAGCTAAAAGTTCTTCAAGATTCCCAGTATTCATTTCCGGTTTTTTCTTTTAATCAGTAGATTAATTTTAACTGTTATGTATTCAGTTCACACAGAGTAAATAATGAATGTATCTCGTGTCCATTATGTGCTAGACATTATAGAAGTCTTAGATAGTCAAATATAAATAAGATTTATACATTTACTATGCATGAAACACTCAAATTCTATTAAGTCAGATATAATGTGTGCCCAATATGAGAGATATGACATGATTAACATTCTCAGTAGGCATTGTGGAGGGATGTGTCCAAATGAGTTTACTATATATGCATGGGAAAAGGCTCACAATATGTAAGTTCTTTTTAAAAAAAAAAAAAAAAGGATACAACATTATAGAGTATGGTGCTATTTTCATTATATTTAATTATAGATGGCAAATATAGCAAAATATAGTTTCCTTCATTTAGGTAGTGAAAATATAAGGATTTTTTTCATTAGACTTCTCAGTCTAAACCAGTATTTCCTGGTTTTCTACAATGAACATATCATGCTTTTAAAATTATACATTCTTGGGGCGCCTGGGTGGCGCAGTCGGTTAAGCGTCCGACTTCAGCCAGGTCACGATCTCGCGGTCCATGAGTTCGAGCCCCGCGTCAGGCTCTGGGCTGATGGCTCAGAGCCTGGAGCCTGTTTCCGATTCTGTGTCTCCCTCTCTCTCTGCCCCTCCCCCGTTCATGCTCTGTCTCTCTCTGTCCCAAAAATAAATTAAAAAACGTTGAAAAAAAAATTTAAAAAAAAATAAAATTATACATTCTTTTATATTTTTAAAGAAAAAACAGCTGTTGTATGGACTAGGACTGCCTAGTGCACATGACTACTCTTGTGAATTACAAATACTGACCTGTAAGTGTCCTCCACTGGTTTGCCCGTGTCTACAAGTTGCTCAATCTTCATTCACTTTAATTGCTTTTTGTAAATTAAATTGTGTTTTTTGTCTTTCAAAAGTAAATTGTGAATTGGCTTTTTAATGATTACTTATTTTAAGTACAGTAAACAGCCAGACTTCTCCATAAGTTATCCTCTAGGATAGCTGTTTCTGTAAGAGTCAAAGAAAAAAAAAAAAAAAAAACAAGCCTCAAGTGAGTTTTCAAAGAAGAAATGGAAACAAGGAATTGGAAATAAGCATCTTCTCTTTCCTGAAATTGTTTGAAGCTTTTGGCATTACAGAAACATTCCAGCACCTAAATGCTTACGTCTCTGTTGGAGGATAGATCATTAGGCTTTTGTCATCAGGTCGCTGGTCCATCTTCTGATCTGGGGATGACACAAAACTGCACTTCCCTAGATGCTTCCCTTTACCTCTGATACCTTCTTGCTGTTGGACTGAATCTATTATTTCTCTACAGGTCCCAAAGATAGAAATCACCGGAAGATCCTAGCATAAACTCCGGAAAATCCTGGCTAGATGTCAACATGGAAAGCAAGATATATATGTATATATACACAGACTTCTTGCTTTCCATCTAGCCAGGGCTTTCCATATATATGGATATATTCTTTCCATATATATGTGTGTGTATATATATATATATATATATATATATATATATATATATTCTGAATGTATTCCAAATACATATTCCAAATATATATATTCTAAATATGTATTCCAAATGTATGTATATTTCAAATACATACATATATGCACACACATTTAAATTATACATATTTCCCCCAAGTGCTGAATAATGTCTACAAAATTATAACTTGAGGTAGTATATATTCTTTATAATTGCTGAATTGTGAAACAAGCCAATTTTTAATATGAAGCTCTGAAGACAAAGAAAAAACTCATTGATCACTTTGCTTCAGAGACCATAGAATACCAGAACTGAAAGGAGCTATCTAATCCAACTACCCATTTGTTTCTTGAATCTTCTCATATCATCTTCCAGGGCCATTGGCCTATGCTGAACACCTCTAGGGACCAGGAGTTCAGTACTAAAGATAAGGTTACCTACTCCATCTTTCCAAGAGCTTTGATTTTAATTTATATCTGACTTGCTGTGACTTCCATCAATTGGTTAGTTGTTTTCTTTGGACTCATGTAGCTCTTCATATGATAGGTTTTCATATATTTTTAATTTAATTTGTTTAAATTTTATTTTAAGTAAGCTCCATGCGTGATGTGGGGCTTGAACTCACGACCCTAAAACCAAGAGTCACATTTTAAAAAAATTATTTTTTGGAAGACAGAGAGAGAGAGAGACAGAGCACAAGTTGGGGAGTGGTAAAGAGAGAGGGAGACGCAGAATCCAAAGCAGGCTCCAGGCTCTTAGCTCTCAGCACCGAACCCAACACGGGGGCTTGAACTCACAAACCATGAGATCATGACCTGAACCAAAGTCGGACACTCAACCAACTGAGCCACCCAGGCGCCCCCGGTTTTTCACGTTTTTAAAAGGAAGTTTTAATGTCCTGTCTGAGTTTCCATTTCAGCTTTTACCCTTTTTGTCTCTCCTATTCAAGTTGCCAAATACTTCGATGCATCTCCTCCAAAGGAAGAGTGCACTGAAAACTGAGTGAGGTTCTCAGTGAACAGAACTGCTTTGGTGCAGTCCCGGCTGTCACCTTTCCTGTAGATTTGAGAGTAGGTATCTGTTTTAGCAGCTTCAGAGCACGTTGACTTTTTGGGTAAGTCCTTAACAGCCCAGTCATTTCACAGATCACTTCGAACCATCAAAAATAAGAAAGATGCAGTTGCCCCCTGTCAGGTTTTGAGTTGTAGTGGGTTGCAGCTATTTTAAAGGCCTGTTGCTTTCTTACACATTTGAGGAATGTTAGATTTAATCTTTCTCCTTTCTTGTTGTGTGTTTGTTTTAATCTCTTCCTTTTCTGGGGTGGAAAACAGTAGGGAGAAGTGGTAACACATAGGATTAGGCAAAGATATGCATTCATTTCTTAAGGAGGACTGAAGGAGGGGCGCCTGGGTGCCTCCAACTTCCGCTCAGGTCATGATCTCACATTCCCTGAGTTTGAGCCCCACATCAGGCTCTGTGCTGACAGCTCAGAGGTTGGAGGCTGCTTTGGATTCTGTGTCTCCCTTTCTCTGTGTCCCTCCCCCACTCGTGTTCTGGCTCTCTCTGTCTCTCAAAAATAAATAAACACTAAAAAAAATTTTTAAAAAAAGGACTGAAGGAGACAGAGTTTGTTACCTAAAACATTCTGCTTTTGAGGGGGTGGGGGAGTCTCTCTTTTAGCAGGATCTAATTTTCATTATTTGCTATAAACAAATATATTTCTGTAAATTGAAACATAATCTCTATTCCTGTGAGGCTTACGGTAGACTCCTCAAGACAGTGATAATTAAAAGCCTACACCATTTCAGGTCTTATTTTTATAAAGATTTTGCCTGGCTCTGACTGTGAAATGAATAGACTCCTACAAAAAATACTGTTTGTAAATTCCCACTTTTACGTGTCACCGTACTCTACCTCATAAGCATTTTTGTGTTCACCTGTTTCATATATGGGTCTCAGAACCTTGTTTTATCAGACCAGATGTAGTAAAGTGAGGCACTATACATAACCAGAGTGAGTTCTGTGCTCTCAGGAAACAATGGAGCTTAAGACCAAAAGATAAAGTTTAGAAGGAAGTCTATTGAAAATAACACATGACTTAAAAACCAAAAGAGATGATTTAGCAACTTTAGCGGCTTCAAAGAAAGTGTTATTTAAGTGTAAATTCTCTAACGTTGGTCAATCTTGAACGCTGTAATATTTCATTGTTTCTAATCTGTTAACAATCAGCAACCAAACGGTGCAAAGGAGATGTGTTAGTTTAGAGCTGATCAGCACAGCCGTATGGCACAATTCTATATAAGTAAATCATCCTATGTCCCAGACAATACATCCATTTCCCTAGAAGAGCGGTTATCCTAGAAAAATGTTTGTTCCCGGAAGAAGTAAGTCTAGTGAAAATGTTCACCATAATCTGTGTGAACCGAAGAAATGTAGTTTTACGGTCAAAGAAAAGCAAGGGTGCTAGTGAAGTTAAAAGATTCCTTCTTTCACAAGTTAATTGCTTGGCAAGGGTTCTGTCAGTTGCAGGCTGGAGTGAGTGGCATTTATAGATTCTGCAGGAAATCAGGGATCAACAGTAACTGCATTGCAAGGATAGGGTCTTTGTTCCGCACGGTGCAATTCCTCTCTGGCAGTACGTTATATAGTGCGAACTGAACTGCTTCGAAAATGCAAGCGTTAGGAAACTGATAGGTAAGGGCCTATCCCGACTCACTTTGTGATAGTCTGTTGTGTCACAAGTCGAAGGGAAACTCCCTGACAGAATTTCTGACGAAGAAATCTCAATATGAGAGAGCATGAGGAAAGTTATAATATGCAGACTTCAAGTTTTGAAAGAGAAAAACATTTCTTGCCATTTGAACAGTGGTATTTCTTTTGTCTTTCTGGTATAAAAAAGCTAAAGATAAAAATCTTTATTCTCTCTTAAATGTATGATCGAAAATGAAAGTGGCCCAGCTAGTGCCACATAGGAGTATCATTAAAGATAAAATCTGTTTTATATACTTCACTTGAATGAAATACAAGAACTTAACCTTTCTTGCAGGGAAACCTGGAATTCAACACTGAAAAGATCCATGTGAAATTTTTTAAGATCTTAAATTCAGCTTTTAGTTTTCTGTCTTTTATGAGTCAGCCCAATATAAAAATGTGCATCCATTCATTCCTTCAGCAAATATTCCTTGAATACCTACTGTGTGCAAGCACAGTACTAGGAACTGAGGATACAGCAGCGAATAAGACACATACACGGTACCCATCGTCATGTGGCTTATGACTGACCTGTAGACACAGTAAGCATATAATCCCACTGGAGTGGGTGAAAGGGGGCAATGCCAGGAAACACTTAGGGAAACAAGGGGAGAGAGTTCACACAGATCCACACAGAGGAGAGTTACTCTCCTCTCCCTCTCCCTTTCCCTCTCTCTTCCCTCTGTCCCTCTCTGTCCTCTCTCCCTCCCTCCCTCCTTCTTTAATCCCCGTTAATCCCTATTTTCCTCCTCCATCTGTTAGAGTGGTTATTTTAATATGTTTACTGTGGACCTTCAGTGTATATATGTGCTCTTGTAAAATGCGCAGTGTTTATTTTTTTATATATACAGATATGTATTTAGATATGTGGGGTTTTTTTTAAGTTTACTTACTTATTTTGAGAGAGAGAGAGAGAACAAGTGGGGTAGGGGCAGAGAGAGAGGGAGAGAGAATTCCAAGCAGGCTGTGCTCCATCAGCACTGTCCGTGCAGAGCCCGACGTGGGGCTCAAACTCACGAACCGTGAGATCATGAACTGAGCTGAGATCAACAGTCAGATGCTTAACCAGCTGAGCCATCCGGACGCCCCCATATGCATTGTTAATTTACATTCTCCTTTTACTTTTCTCATTGAGCATTATGGTTCTTATAATGTGTACATCCAGTCCTGTATTTCTAACTGCTGTGTAGCTCTACATGGTACCATATACCACAGTTTTCCTCTCTGTTCTTCTGATGCTGGACATCCAGATATATAGACTCCAATTCCTGCTGCCAAAAATAACACTGAGATGAGTATCCTCATATGTCTCTCCTTATGAGCCTGGGTGAGAATTTCTTATATAGATTTATAATTACCTAGAACTAGGTTTATCAAGTTGTCCAGTGTGCATCTAATCAGTTTGGCCAAGTTCTGCCCACTTCACCAGGTTGCCTACTTTAGACTGCTTTCCCACCAGTAGTGTCTAAGGGTCTGTATATCCCCACATCCATGCCGACATTTAGCATTACTTCCTAATTTTTAATATGCTAGCATCAGTACGAATGATGATTAACATGAGTGATGGTTAGCAATGATTGATTGCTCATTGTTGTACCAGTTCGTTTCTTTAGTAACTAATGAGTTTAAAAATCTTTCATACCTATCAATCTTTTTGTTTGCTCTTATGCAAATTGCCTGTTCCTAACCCTTACTCATCTTTTGGTTAAAGTTTCTATCTTTATCTTTTCGGTTTTCAAAAGTTTCTGATATTATTTCCTCCTTCAGTTTGAAATATTACAAAAATCTCTCATGTGGAAGGTTTATTTTCCCACTATGAATGTGGTGGGGTAAAAGAATCCAGAATCCCTGAAAGCAAGACTCGTACCTATTAAGCAGTGTAGACATAGTACCTAAACCTTGCGAAAATCTTTAAGTGGCCTTTTCACAATGGCTGTGTTATGTCCTAGCCTGCTTAGAATAAGTTCTTATAGCAAATATCAATCTTATGAGAATTTTCTTATGAGAATGGAGAGGAGGACATAAATAGATTTATGGGCATTTTAAATTGCTATGTAGATCAATGCATCCCAACACAAACTAGTAACAATACTTAGGGTTTCTATATTCATCTAAAGCTATCACAAAATTCTCAAAAGATTCTCAAAATAAACTTTAAGTCACTTCAGTTCACTCTATGTCACAATGATGTCTAGGGGAAGGAGATGGCCATGAAAGCAAATGAACATTTGAAGGATGTAAAGAATTCAATATCACAGGCCTAAGTGATGATATCAGATGGGACATTTACAAATGCAAGATTTTACTATATTTAAGTAGCTAGAAAATGGCACAGTTAGTTTTTAATGTATTCAGTGTTTAAAAAATTAGCCAGGCTTCTAGTGCCAAACACTCCATATGATAAAATGAGAAATATACGTACATTTTCAATTTGCTTCCTAGTAAGTGTAGGCATAAAAGTAATATGTTCATGGCATCCATTTACTTTGATGCATTGGATGTTACCCTTCCATTTTGTAGAGCCTTTGAAATATCAAAAAAAAAATATAATTTGTAAGTAAGGATTTAGAATGTGAATGAAGGAGAATCAATTTTAAAAGCCACAATTCACAGTGCTAGTCATCAGATGATTCATTTACCTTCACCACAGAAGTATTAGCAGTTTTAATTTTAAAATCTTTTCTTTAAGAGAATGAATGAATGAAGAATTAGCATATGCCTATTGGTAATGAACAACTGCTTTATGAGAATTTATTTAGATAAATAAGTGTCCTCAGAAGCAAATCAGTGAGGTACGTCCTGATCATTGTGGTAGGCCCTGTACATTCGAATATCGTAAATAAAATACAATTTCTGCCCTTAAGCAACTTGAAGTCTTATGTATATCAAAATATAGTGACAAGTGTGTTTTTAAGAGACTGTATAAGAAATTGACCTTTGTTCAAGCTGGACGCATAATATCCACCAGTGATGTAGAAATATCAGTTTTTAAAATAGCAGAAATAATTAGAAAATACCATTTGATTTATGGAAATTCATTTTACAGCTTAGTTTTTATTATACAGAGAGGTATGGTCTATTGGGTCAGCAAAATTGTAACAAGATGTTAAAAACTTTAGAATTGATCTAAGTAATGCTTAGTAAATTACTTAAACTTTTAGAAAAAAAGGACTTCTAAAAGCTTGTGAAAGCACTATAAAAAAACTATAGCTTATAGGAGACTTAGTTAATTTCAAGGCACATTCTATTCTTTTGCTAGGGCTGCCATAATAAAACACTACAGACTGGGTGGTTTAAGCAACAGACATTTATTTTCTTTCAGTTCTGGAAGCTGGAAGTTCTCTCTCCTTGACGTATAGATGACCACCCTCTTGCTGCCTACTGACAGGGTCTGTGTATGCACATCCCTGGTGTCTCTTTGTGTGTCCAGATGTCTTCTAATAAGGATACCAGTCATATTGGATTAGGGCCCCACCCTTACAGCCTTATTTTAATTTAATCACCTGTTTTTTCAATTGTTTTGTTGTTGTTTTTTTTTTTTTTTTCATTTTTGAGAGAGAGATTAAGCGTGAGCAGCAGAGGCAGAGGGGGAAAGAGAGAATCCTAAGCAAGCTCCATGCTCGGTATGGAGCCCAAGCTGGGGCTTGATCCCACAACCCTGGGATTATGACCTGAGCCCAAATCAAGAGTCAGATGCTTAACCGACTGAGCCACCCAGTCTCCCCTAACTTAATCACCTCTTTAAAGACCTATCTCTAACTACAGTTACGTCCAGTTACACCCAAGTAGGTGTTGGCACTTCCATATCTGAACTTGGAGGGAACACAATTCAACCATAGTAGCATCATGAAGTGGTATGATATATATGAGGTACAACTCACAATAAAATTTTTCTGATTTACTAGGAATAAGTATGGAATGGAATGTAAAGACTAATGTCTTCACTTTAAGACTTCTGACACCCTGGAAGTACAGGAGATTAGGAAGCATCTTTCCCAAATATTAGGAGAAAAATCTAATTTTTCATCTAAGTTTGTACTTAAAGACCTTATACCGGCACCTTCTCAAGACGTCTTCAGATCTTTAAGACATTGTCATTCCTCCTAATCTCTCAAATACAAAATGGCTTATCAGGCCTAGAAACTAGAAAACATTTATAGTAGCAACATGCTTAATATAATTATCTGGTTCTTTTACCAGAAACAAATTAATTTGGGAAATAGAAAATTACATACAATTTTTAATACCACATAATTCCATTATGTAATGTATATTACATACATTATACATTATACATACATTACATACATATATAATGTATAATACATACATTATATAATACATACATACATTACTACTACATTCAGAAAAAATTATGTTAGAAATGATGTGTGAAAGGATTTTTAAAATAGTAAATTTCTTGGGGCACCTGGGTGGCTCAGTCGGTTGAACGTCCGACTTCAGCTCAGGTCATGACCTCACAGATCGTGAGTTCAAGCCCCACGTCGGGCTCTGCTAACAGCTCGGAGCCTGGAACCTGCTTCAGATTCTTTGTCTCCCTCTCTCTCTGCCCCTAACCCACTCGCATTCTGCTCTGTCTCAAAAATAAGTAAACATTAAAAAAAATTTTTTTTAAACAGTAAATTTCTTAAAATATTATTATATCATATCTCATAAATATATCATGGTCCAAATGCAGATAAATCTATTTAAATGATCAGTTAGACTTTAAGTTAAGAGAGCAACTTAAGACCATGCAAAAGCAATTGAATTTTCAACATGTTTTAAAAGAATTACTTGTCGTGCCACTAGAAACTGTACTTTTTAGTTTAATTTCGCTAAATGCAATAATTAAAGCAATTAATCTATTAGAAATTACTTCTGAAGCATTCAAATTTTGAGTTTTTGCTTTGGTGACTTATATAAAGATTCACTACAGCTGCTTCTCAGTTGAGTAAGGGAAGAGGCAAGGCCACTAGTTTGAATATTTTAAGTTGACACTTCCTACACCTACTGAGTTGTTCAACAGTCAATATGGCAGAAATAGTTGATGCAGAAGGACCCTCTGCCTCCCGTTCCTCCCACGCGAAAATACTACATAAAACAGAGCAAAATAATTTTGGGACACAAATTTATCCTGAGTCCATCTGGCCACTTGGATAAAATAAAACCTGTGAGCAGTTATTTACACAAGTACTTACATTAAAGTATAGCATACAGTGTCCTATATCGTAAATCTGCCTACATATACGACATTATGGGAAAATTCTGAACTTTTGTAAATACACATTACATTTTAATAATCTCTGTGACGTTCATAGTATAGTCATGAAGTAATACAAACTCGGCGATAGACTGATATTATATCCTAAAGCTGGCATTTATCACCTTGAGATGATGTTATGTCAAGCTTGGTTTTACTTAATCAAGGACTTGTTTAACATGATACTATTATATTAGTGTCTAATATTTGTGTATAACATTCTCCTTCTGTGTCAGAGGAGTGTTGCACAAAGGCTGATGTTAAATTTCTACGGACAGTATTAATGAAATTTTAGTACATTAAAAATATACATGCAGATCTTTCTCTAACGTATAGATGCCTGATTGAGAAATTGACCTCAGCCCCTCAATGTCCACCTCTAGAACACCTAATCTGGGGGGGAAAAAAAAGTTGACCTTTTTAGCAATCCGTGTTCAGTTTTCAAGGAAAGAGAGTACCTATAACAAAGCAGAAAGTTTAAAACTGCCAACTGTCCAAGCTGGAAGGAGTTCAGCAACCCTGTGTAGACAGTACAGAGAAGCTACCTGACCTCTTTTTGGAAAAGAAATCAGAGATTTCCTAGAGGGACTAAATGACTTGCCTGAAATCACTCATCCGTTAAAAAAGATAGCTAGTTAACAACAGCCTCGAATTAAAAACAGACTTCCTTTTGACATACAAGACTTGAAATGTCTGCTGAGGACCCACAAGAAGAGATGGGGCTCTATGTTACATCGTTTCTCTTGTCTAAAGAGGAAGGAGAGCTGATACTGCCTGGCCATTTCTGCTGGATCCAGCCCATCTTTCCCGCATGGATTACCAAGGTCTTCGTCCAGCTGCAGAGCTAGCGAATAGGAACTGGCAGGTTTTATTGGAGAGGACAAGAGAGGTGAAATTAAAAACAAATTTTTAAATTATAAAATCCAAGTCTAATGTATTCCTAACGGCAATGTAGATGAAGTCAAATAATATAATAATAATATCATTAAATTGTTAAAATGAAACAATGATAATAGCGTTTGATGGCCTGTATCACAACCCTGCAGTTATACGTCCACCCCCACTATTATCCACGTAGTAATATGATGCGTTCTCATCAGTAATAGCAGCTCACTGCATAATTGAGTCACAGGTTCTTCAGGGAGAGAAGTGTAAGTTTTAAAGCCTTGTTGGACAAGTTAAATAATCACTGAGTTATGATACTGCTATGACGAATTCCTGGTCAGAGATCCCATGTATTTCATGAGACTTCAGAAAATGTGTGGTGGGAATTGACTGACCTTTACATAGTTCCCTTTAAGCTGAAATATGAGAAGGAAGGAGAAAAAGGTCTATTTAAAATCGAAGAATACTTTCTGTGGCAGATATCAGTATGCCATAATGAGAAAAACCACAATGGAGAAAGGTACTCAGCGATCTGTTGGAGAAAGTGACAGAAACAGTATACCACAAGCAAGGAACATCTGAAACTTGGATGTGAAGAGGTAAATATAATTTTAGAGGGAAATCTGAGACTTAGAAGGATCAGATTTGGGACTGAAATATCAGGAAATAGTGTATCTTCCTCAATATAAACAGATATTATAGAAAGTAAAAATGAGCTATTTGATTAAAAGATTTAAAAACATTTTTTTAATGTTTCTTTATTTTTGACAGAGAGAGAGAGAGACAAAGTGTGAGTGGGAGAGGGGCAGAGAGAGAGGGAGGCACAGAATCCAAAGCTGTCAGCACAGAGCCCGACACGGGGCTCAAACTCATGAACCGCAAGATCATGACCTGAACAGAAGTCAGACACTTAACTGATTGAGCTGCCCAGGCTCCCCTGATTAAAAGATTTTTAAATAGACCTGGAATTCCATGAACTTGATATGGCAGGACAGGTACAGAACATTTAGGTGAAACTGAAAATAAAAAATAATAATTTTCAGATACAGTCAAGAGGACAAGATGCTTTCTTAAAAACAGATCATAAGGGGCGCCTGGGTGGCGCAGTCGGTTAAGCGTCCGACTTCAGCCAGGTCACGATCTCGCAGTCCGTGAGTTCGAGCCCCGCGTCGGGCTCTGGGCTGATGGCTCAGAGCCTGGAGCCTGTTTCCGATGCTGTGTCTCCCTCTCTCTCTGCCCCTCCCCCGTTCATGCTCTGTCTCTCTCTGTCCCAAAAATAAATAAACGTTGAAAAAAAAATTTTTTTAAAATAAAAAAAAAAAACAGATCATAAAACTATTACAGAAGTAAAATGTAGTAGTTAGAAAGCTTCTGAACATTTGTAGAAGTCTTTTCAAGATTATTAGGATAACTACCCTTCTGGACTCCACATTTGAACAACAAATAAGAACTGAGCAAGTATTAGAAATCTTGGGAGAATGAGACCGTATTTTTCTTAGAGTTCAAAAACAGCCACTTTCCAATTCTGATGTAGCCACACCTTAATTATAACACTTAATCCCTAGGGTTGTCTGTTTTGTGGTTCTGCTCCTACTAGACTGTGAGCTAGTCACGGAAATAGTCTCCCCTGGAGTTTTTGAGTCTCCAGGACCTATTTTGGTGCTGCACACATTGTAGCTACTAAATAAATCTGTGGGAATAAGATGGTAATATAATCAAGGAAGGGAAGGCAATAGGCTCAGAGGGTGAAGAGAACTTTCTTCAAGACTTTGGTCAAACACCGTCTTGCTGATGACTACCCTGTCACCTCTACCACTCTTGATTCCTTTATTTCTCTACTGTACTGCTTCCTTTCAGTAACACTTGCCATCTTTTAGCTTATGGTATAATTTACTGATTTTTTTTATATTTGTTGTTTATGAACTGTCTCCCCCTGCTAGAATTTCCTGGGGACAAGGATCTTTGTTTTTATTTATGCATCTGAGGTACTTCAGGTAGTAGGTGCCTAAAAATATTTGTTAAATAAATGAAATATTGGAAAGACTATCTCATGGGAGAGGAATTAAATTTCTTGCAAATCTATCTGAAAGGTACAAGCCGAGGGTATATTGAAACTACAGTTATGCTGATTTTGACTCAATAATTAGGAACGGGAGAAGCTTAAAAACACAATGTGGGCGGTAGAGCAAAAACTGGACTTGATTCTAAGCTTTAAAATTGAGGGAGGAAGATCCATAGGAAACCATTTCAGGGAGCAGGGAGTTTCTGACAACTACAGATTGTAAAATATCAAAGAATGAAGGGCATCTGGCTGGCTCAGTCAGTTGAGCATTCATCCGACTCTTGATTTGGGCTCAGATCATGATCCCAGGGTTGTGGGATTGAGTCCCATGTTAGGCTCCATGCTGAGCATGAAGACTGTTTAAGATTTAAGATTCTCTCTCTGTCCCCCTCTCCTTCCCTCCCTCACTCCCCACCCCCCCCCCGCCCACACGAACATGCACTCTCTTAAATAAATTATAAATAAATAAATAAATAAATAAATAAATAAATAAATAAATATCAAAGAATGAAAGAGGAATACAGGGGCATATTAAGAAAGATGCAGGCAGATTATGGAGGGCAGTGTAGAACTCTAAGTCCAATAGGGAGAGACTACAAGTCCCCATGACCTGCAAATATTTAGTATAGGTAGAACCACAAGGGGGAAAAAAAACAGAGGAAGAGAGTCAAGATCTGGAAAACAGAAGGCTGTGGAAGGAAGTAATAGCTGTCTTTCAAATATTTCAAGGCTGCCCTTGGAAGCGGACTTTTTCTGTACCATTACAGAAGGCACTAGAACCAATAATGGAGGCTGTTTTTGACATCACTGTAAGAATAACTATTTAATAATTAAAACCTCAATTCTCCATCACTGGAAGTGTTCAAGGAAGAGTTTCCAGGCAGAAATCCTGCACTGCATAGAATGGTAAATTGCATCCATTGCCTTTATTGTACCCTGGAATTTCACTGGGCCTTTGTCTGGAATGAGGGTCTTAGAGTTTGAGAAGGAGTGCTCTAGAGGAAATTTAAAGGAGATTCTTTCAATTGAAAAAGGAATTTGTGGAAGGGATTTATTCCTCTCTTGATCCCCATACACACATACCTCTTTTGTCTTTAATATCACTGGAATCCTTTCAAAACTTCAGAATGCCCTACATTAGTCCGTGGACTTCTAGGTTATTGTGTGGAAATGCAGCAGATGGGATGTTTCCCCCTGGCCTTTGCACAGTGGCAGGCTGCTTTCCACTTCTTCTACTGAAGGTTCTACCCCTTTCACTAAAATTGACCCTTCGAGACCAGTGACAATTGGTACAACCTAAGGCAATATGTCCTAACATTTTAAATAACTTGTAAAGAACTCAGTTCAATTATGTATGGACAGAATGCAGCTCTGACATAGACATTCTTTGGATAGGGAGTAAATTGATTGACTTTGCAATCACAAGTTTGTTGAAATAAAACTTCATTATAGGCTTTAAAGTTTACAAAATCCTTCCTCTGGATGTTTGGCATATGCCACTTAAAATGAGGAACTAGATTTTAAGCTTGGTCAAAACTGGAAACTCACAGCAAAATTCTATTTTATCACATTAACTCAACAAGATTACATCTCCCCTAAATATTAAGCAATGAGTAGAGAGAGAATGTGCAGTAGCGAATAAAACAGAGATGGTCTTTGTTCTAATAGAGGATTTCGTTGAGTAGGTCTGGGGAGAGAATAAAATATAAGCCAATACATTTTGCAACTATAGCTGTAGAATAATATTATGAAAAAGAAAAAGAAAAAGAAAAGGATACCATGCAGGAGAATAAAAATGGCCTCTTACTTTGGATTGGATTGCTAGGAAAGGCCTTTCAGGCTGAGTCCTCAGAATGAGAAGTCAGCCATGACAGAAGACCATGAGGCAGAAAAGAGTTTGGTCTGTTTGAAGAGCAAACCAGTGTTGTTTCAGCCAGGTGATCACTGGGAAGTGTGGCTTGTGGTAAAGTTGGAGAGACATGCAAGACCCTTCAAGGTCATGCTATATATATGTTTATATTATAATAGCAGTGAGAAGACATTGAAGGATTTTCAGGAGGGTGGTGACGTGACCCAACATATTTGTAAAAGATAGTCCTGGCTGCTTTATGAATAATGTCTTGAGGGCAAGAGTGAAAATAGCTTGGAATAGGATTAAGAGAGGTGGATGGATATGACATCTGTTTTAGAGATAGGATCAATTGAATTTGACGATGATTGAGCAGGGCATAGAGTATAAAGCAAGGAATAAAAGAGGATGTTCAAATTTTTGGTTTAAGCAACTATTTGGCTGAGGAAGTAATTTATTAAGGGAGGAAAGATAAAATTTACATGGGAAAGCAAGAGTATAGTTTGAGAGGTCTGTGAGATATTTTAGTGGTGAGGTCAAGTAGACAGTTATCGGTTCTGAAACTCAAATGTGAGGTCTGCACTTGGTAATACATTTGAGTGACTGTGTATGGTTTTTAAGACAGGAAATGGAATTGATCATCTGGGGGAAATCTGAGAGCAGGGGACCCAGGACTGAACCATAAGGATGAGTTGAAGATGCTAAAGGTAGAAATTTGATAGAAGAGGTGAAATCAGCCAGGAAGGTTGATGAGGAGGTACCAGAAAAATAGGAGGAAAATCATAAGAATGTGATATAATGGAAGTCAAGAGAAAATAATGCTTTCAGATTGAAAGAGTACTCAATTCTGTAGAATGTTGCTCAGGGAGCCAGGAAAATGAGAATTGAAAGTCCCATTGGATATGACAATATGCTATTCGTTTTGGACCTTATAAAGAGCAGTTTTATTTTCACTCTATTATATTTTTGTTGGCTTATTTTATGAGTCAATTTGTGTCTCTATAAATGTGTGTGTGTGTGTGTGTGTGTGTGTGTGTGTGTGTGTGTGATAACCAAAGCAATTTATTTCCTGATTTTCCCCATTAGTTCTATTTTTTTGATGAATACCGTACTTCTACAAAATTATGTGTCAGAATGTGATAGTCTTATAATTTTTACTTTTTAAAAGTTTATTGTTTTTTTGAGAAAGAGCATGCAGTGGAGAGGGGCAGACACAGAGGGGGACAGAGGACCCGAGCAGGACTCTGACAGCACAGATACTGATGCGGGGCTCAGACTCACAAACCGTGAGATCATGACCTGAGCCACAGTCGGACGCTTAACTGACTGAGCCACCCAGGCGCCCCAGTCCTACAATTTTTTTTTTTGTTAAATTTTTTTTTCAACATTTATTTATTTTTGGGACAGAGAGAGACAGAGCATGAACGGGGGAGGGGCAGAGAGAGAGGGAGACACAGAATCAGAAACAGGCTCCAGGCTCTGAGCCATCAGCCCAGAGCCCGACACAGGGCTCGAACTCACGGACCGCGAGATCGTGACCTGGCTGAAGTCGGACGCTCAACCGACTGCGCCACCCAGGCGCCCCTACAATTTTTTAAATTAATGTCCCATGATGTTGAAAGTGTGGCATTATTATGGTGAAAACAGGAGTACTTAAGCTGTCTTTGTTTTGCTTTGTGCTGATATCTTAAATGCTCTTGTGCTTCATACACATGTTCTAAATACATTCTGGTCTATTAGTAGATCTTTATTTTTAATTGCATAAAATTACTTAACCTGTTTCCTTAGCTTTTCTGCATTTATCAGTTCAAATAATAATTAATGAGTGAATAATAGGTTTAACTAATAGTTAATTAATAAATGCTGCTATCTACTACTGCTTAATACTGTCCATGGACATGGTAGCATTCAATAAATATTTTTTTAATATTGTTTAATAATGAATGGTTGAATGGAATGTTAGCTCTACTAACCCAGTAATCCGTTTTCTTTGTTAAACGTTTTCAGTAGATTACCCTTTCACAGGAACGTATTCATTGGCCCTTCATATTTTGTAAATAATTATTAAATATACAGAAATGCAGAAAGGCTTTAAGCCCACGGTTTATCTGGGCTTCATCAGATCCTACTACTAATAGATGTGTAGCCTTTCATCTTCCTTATACTTTAGCACATATGAAATGGGGACTAAGCTAACAAGTTTCATGTTTTAGATATGTTTTGGAGATGAATACTAGGTTTTTCAAAAATACTTGAGAGAAAGTTACTGTATAAAACAATGATTATCCATTAGACAGATATAATATCCAAAATCATGGGAAAAACTAAAGCATGAGAAATTCCTAGTGTAGGTACCAGGAAAATTTTTATCCCTATGATATGTTAAACACTATTGTTGAAACACCGTCAATAATTGCTTCATTGGCATACATTTTTTAAATGGGCACATATAGAGGATATTATAGAAAGCATATAATTTGAAGAATTTTCTTACAGACATCGTGATCATTATAGTAAGAAATACATGTCGATAATAGATTCTCATGAGATTAGTTTCCAATGTTTTATATTTTTCTTAATGGACGCCATCCACCATGGAAAAAATATGAGATTTCTCTCTCACAAACAGTTGTATTAAAAGGGGTGACATAATGTGCGGAGATAAAGAGGAACTTCAGTTATGGGGAGGGGGGGCATTTGCCTCTGGTCATTCAGGTCAGAAGTTTAATCACTAGGCAGTGAAGCAGAGACATGATGGTTTGACCAACCCCAGGTGAGTCCAGGAGCAGAACAACAAAGGGAGATTGAGAATAGAGTTGGCATAAGGCTAAAGATGGAAGTAGGGCTCAGATCTGAGAATAAGGAGGTGAGCTCTATGGCTCAGCAAGGACTGGGGCAAACGGTGTCTTAGAGGATTGACAAGGGGCTGTTCACCTCATGTGATGACTATTTTATTTACTTCAGAATGGTAAGGTTCTACCACACACACCTTCTGAGTGGCAATAGAAGAAAGAAAACGTACCCTTTGTCAACTGATCCTGACCTGTAATCTGAAGTTGAGAATAAAAATCAATCAGTTCAGGGGCGCCTGGGCAGCTCAGTCAGCTAAGCGTCCGATTTGGCTCAGATCATGATCTCACGGCCTGTGGGTTCAAGCCCCATGTCAGGCCCTGTAATCTGTGTCTCCCTCTCTATGCCCCTCCCCTGCTTGCACTCTGTCTTTCTCTCTTAAAAATAAATAAACATTAAGAAAAAAAATTTTTTTAATTTTAAAAATGAATCAATTTTAATAAATGATTTTAAAAATAGTACAAAATTTTTATATGCTGTTTTAAAATTGTAGTTACATTGAATTGTAGTAAAATGTGTGACCATTTTAAGATCATTGTCCTTGAAAAGTATCTTTTAGCATTTATCCAGATACAATATAAGATTTATTAAGATATAAAGTTTGTATTTTTGCCTCACCCAGAGAACCTATAAAATACTGCCCTTATAGTGTGAAGTACAGCATTATTTGAAATGAAATTAGTAGCTTATAACAGTGCATCACAAAGCAATGACTTTTTTCTAAAATGTTAGGTCAATGCCAGGTAATCACACACATTAAAATTTAACGTATAACAGAAAATAAAGGAACTCAGAAATTCTGTACCCGTTTTTCTATATCCAAATGCTGATAAATAGTGGCTAGACTCTAAATATTTTGGGGAATGCTTTTTGAATGGTGTTGCCAAATTTTAAGGGTTTTTTTAGGCTGTAAATCATGCATCAAGATTTGTGGCCCCTCCCCAAATATCTTTTCAAAATTTGTTGTCGAGTATGGGAAAGGAAGTTGGGATTTGAAACACTGCTCTGCTAAGAGGTTGACTGGCTGGAGTTGCCAAGCAAAAGAATCCAAGTTATAAAGCTCTGGTCTAGGAGAAGGATTACAGAACATTCCCTTAACTAGAATGCCTATTGATTTGCCTCTCTGTAATTTCTTGTATTTATCAGAGAGTTTCTGTATGACCCTACAAAGTTACCTCTTACTGAGACTACTTTCCCCCAGGAATAGTCCCCTGTCTTGTTAGACCTAAGTTTCTCACCTTATTGTGGGAGTATTCATAAAGTCTGGTAGGTGGAATCAGCTTGAATTGAATTTTAGGAGGGAAACATGTTTAATCTGTATTGTTATGGACTATCACGAAGTTTCAAATCAACACAACAGACAAACTATTGCTTCCAGACATCTTTAACATGGAGTCCCAGAAGTGGAAGTCAGCTGATGCTGAGTTGTTTAGTTTGATTTCTGAATTCGCCACTTGGCACACAGGCTGAACTGTTTACCAAATGTACCAAGCTACGAATAGAACTACCTTCAGGCAAGAGTTCACTTATGCCCAATCTAGGTGATGTTTGACCTGGATCTGTATAACAGGAATGTTTTCCATAGGCAATTGTTTTGTTTTGTTTTGTTTTTCCAATTTGCTATTAGCGATCTTGCAATTTTTAATGCCTTGACAGACTCCTCATTCTTCCCTACTGCCTTTGGTTTTTGACAACCCTAAATGACTTTGTTGCAAATCTTGCCTTCATAGATGATGAAAAATAATTAACGTGCCTACAATTAATCAGTCAACTGGACGGTTAAGTCAAAATCTCTATGAAAACTGTTAGATTCTCCATTTTTATGTCAGCAGCGGATCAAGCAGTACAAAACTGTATAACCATTTATATTCAACCAACATATGGCTCAGTTAAATAAATTGCTAATCAGAGGGAGTCTTTACTTCCATGTGTGTTGAAAGGAATATAGGAAGCTTAGCCAGTAAAGAAAAAGACCAAAGATGAACAGGTAGGAACTAGATTTACTTGTGATTTAGGAAATGCCTCCATTTTCCATGCATAGGTAATATTATTCTCCTCACCCTGTGGTGTGGGTAAGGGGAAAATAATGAGGAAATGATAGTGAATAAGTAAACTAATAATGAATAAGGCAACTTAAGTGAACACACTTTTTATAAATATTGCCTAGTGTTGGGCATTGGTACCCGAAACTTTTATAAACTTTTTAGATCTTTCTGTATGTTTATGCAAATGTTTATACTCACAAAATCTTTTTTTAAATGTTTATTCACTTATTTTTGAGAGAGAGAGACAGAGAGCCAGCACAAGCAGGGGAGGGGCAGAGAGAGACAGGGAGACACAGAATCTGAAGCAGGCTCCAGGCTCTGAGCTGCCAGCACAGAGCCTGACGCAGGGCTCGAACCCACGAACCGTGAGATCATGACCTGAGCTGAGTCTGCCGCTTAATTGACTGAGCTGCCCAGGAACCCCAGTATACTCACAAAAATCTTAAGATTTTGATCTCATAGTGATATGAGATGTTGCTAGGTAATGTTCATCCAGAATTCCAAGAGAGTTACAGTAGAAGAAATACTTCTCTCTCCTCTCAAATGTTTGAAAACGTTCTTCTAACATTGCTATAAAGACTTTGTATAAATTTATCACAAGGCCAGAGCGTGGGTTGGAATAGCAGAACAGAATACCAAAGCAGGGAGTTTCTCAAACTTGGAAACCATCCTTACTACTGCCACTGCCCTAAAGGACGAGAAAGAGAGAGGCCTTCATGAGGAGCGCTAATTCTTGCCCACTTTCAAAGATCCCTAAGAGGCATGTTTCGTAGCGGTCAGGGTAGAGAGACTTCTGTTTTCCGTGTCTTCCACCGCATTTGCTGCCTACCAAACAGCCTTCAATATGCAGCTAAGGTATCTCTTCTTCTGTGAAGGCTTCCCTGGCCCATGTAAGTAGAGTTGTCACTCCCCGTTTTATGTCACCAGAGTGACCAGAACGAATCGTCAATATGCTACTTATCCCACTCTATTGCATTTATTTGTTTTTCTTGTCTGTATTATCCTCCCTATCCCCTACCACCAGACTCTGAACATCTGAAGAGCCAAATGCATGTTTTGTCTAATTCTTACCCAAAGATCCTAGGGAAGAGTCTTGCACACGGTGCCCAGTAAATACCTGAATGAATGAGGAAATGAAGGAACGTGTGAAGGCCACCGTACATTAGAAAGGGAACTCTCTGAATGATTGAACCATAACGGTATTTCATGTACCTCTCTTTTCCCCGGCCCTACACAGCTTTTGGTAAATGTCGCTCATCCTAGTCTCCCTTAAGGGAGATCTGTAACTTATTATTTGATCATGCTTAACTCTATCAATGAAATGAAGTGTTTTCTTTTTATATGAATATTTTAGTTTTTCTTTGAAAATGGCATTTCACATGACTTTTAAGACTTTCAGAGATGGTATATAGAAGGTATATGAGCATTCTTTTTCTAAATTTTGGTAGTATCTCCCCAAAATGTTTGGCTTATGACTGACTCCGTTTTATTTCGGGAATTACACTTTCGGGGGTGACCAAATGCCAGTAAGTTACAAATCGCATGAAATAATATTTCCTGTTTTCTCTGAGGCTGAGTTCTTGTGGTTCTGTCTGAAGTCATCTCTGAACACTGACTACTAAAATTTCTTGTGGACATTTAGTAAGAGTTTTGGATTCCTGGTGATAGCTAAGTGAAGATTTACATGAGAAGTATGTCATATAATATGGAGATAGAACAACTGTGCTAAAGTTCTTTGTTATATATGGAAAAACAGTTCGTATCGGCAGCCTCATTGTCTGATACTGATATCAGAAGGTTCTCTTAAGCCATATTATTTAGCAGTTAGTATATGGATTCTAGAGTCAGAAGACCTGGATTCAAACCCTGGATTTGCTACTTACGACATTGGACAAATTATAAACTATGCATCAATCTTCATGGGCTTAAATTCCGGTTTCATTTCTTTTTTTTTGTTTTAATATGGAACTTATTGTCAAATTGGTTTCCATACAACACCCAGCGCTCATCCCAACAGGTGCCCTCCTCAGTTTCCATCACCCACATTCCCCTCCCTCCCACCCCCATCAACCCTCAGTTTATTCTCAGTTTTTAAGAGTCTCATATGGTTTGCCTCCTTCCCTCTCTGTAAATTTTTTTTCCTTCCCCTCCCCCAAGGTCTTCTGTTGAGTTTCAATGTGGAGGTTCCTCAAAAAAGTTAAAAATAGATCTACCCTATGACCCAGCAATGGCACTGCTAGGAATTTACCCAAGGGATACAGGAGTGCCGATGCATAGGGGCACTTGTACCCCAATGTTTATAGCAGCACTCTCAACAATAGCCAAATTATGGAAAGAGCCTAAATGTCCATCAACTGATGAATGGATAAAGAAATTGTGGTTTATATACACAATGGAATACACACGTGGCAATGAGAAAAAATGAAATATGGCCTTTTGTAGCAACGTGGATGGAACCGGAGAATGTTGTGCTGAGTGAAATAAGTCGCACAGAGAAAGACAGATACCATGTGTTTTCACTCTTATGTGGATCCTGGTTTCATTTCTTAGTAATCTATATAACCTTGGACAGTAGATTTATCCTCAGTGTCCCTCAGTTTCCTCATTTATTTTTTTTCAGTTGTTTAATTTATAAAATAAAGATAGTAACAATAGTATCTCTCACATAAGGTTGTGCGTTTATTAAATGAGTTGATGTGCTGGTTTGTACAGTCATTTAGAAAAAGGCCTGGCATATAGTAAGTGGGACATACGTGTTAAGTTATTCCACTAGAATGTGAGCTGCATGAGGAGCTGATTGTCCACTTTTGTTCACTGCTATATCCCCAGTAATAGAATAGTGTCTGGCGCGTGGTAGGCGCTTAACAAATATTTATTGAATTAGTGTGTATCACTTTTCTTGTCTGTGAGATGAGAATAATGAGAGTAGCTACATTGGAGAGTGTTCATGAACATTAAGTGAAGAAATGTTTATGAGGAACAGAACATTAGCTATTACCATCACCATCATTGTTATTGTATATAAAGGGCCATAAGTAATATTATAATCCACATATTTTTTCTTTCCCTTATCGTCTAGCTATTCTGCTTTTATGATTCATAACTTTGATCTTTAGGCTTTTTTTCCTTCATTCCTCGGTCAAATCTTATTACTGTTTTTTAACCTACTCAAGAAATTAATTTGCTTACTTCCATGGACATTTTCTGTCATAAGATAAAGGCAAACATCATCCTAAATCTCATTACAGAATAATGGAAATGCATATCATTTAATGTTCCCTTTTTTATCTTCCTATACCCTAAACATCCTTTGACTTGATCAACCTTTGTGAAAGTTTTGGGTTGACCAGCTGCTAACGAGTACGGTCTGCTTTTCACTTTGTACATCTGCTGAGTAAACACCAAAACTGTCTTTGAAAACTGAAATCACAAAAGCTTATAATTTATTTGTACCGTGTTGACATTAAGCCAGGGATGGGAGAAAAGATTGTATATTTTGGATTTCACATTCAACTCAAGGGTAATTGCCCAAGACTATTAAATGCTTTTAGCAATCTGAAGTCTGTAGAAAATGTTGACTACCTGGATTTTTCTCCCATGACTTAAATGCAAAGTTATTTTGTTGCAGAAAAAAAATGTATATATTAGGAGTCTGAGAGTTGGCTTCTAATTAAATATGTATATATATATATATATATATATATATAATGTAATATTGTTATGGATATATATTATATATATGGATATATATAATATATATCCATAAATATTTCTAGTTAGCATAGAATTGTTGCTGTAAGGGAGGAATGGTTCACAGTGGCAGAATTGACATCAATTGTGAAGACTGAGGTAGAGATGAATCTTCGTGTTTTTAAAGCAAATGTGTATCAAAAGGTTAATTCAGTCTGTAGCATGGCTCTATAACCTATTCTGAGCAATTCCTGTCTCTTCTAGCAACCAGCCATTTCTGGGCTGGCTGGAAAACACTATATAGTGCCATAGGAATACGTTCTTTCTTTCTTTTTCATATCTACCTTTGGACCTTGCTACTTGTTTTCTCCACTACTTCTCACAGGGACTTACTTCCTTTTCTTCCTTTCCCTTTGTTAGTAATTTACACTCTCAGCATCACCTACATCATCTCTAGCGTAGAAAAGGGCAAGTTGTGCCAAAGGCACAACTCTGTTCCTGATTGAACTAATCTGTAGTCTAGACACTATGTAACTATTTCACCTAATAACCTTTTTATATATTCACTTAAGTGACCAAGTCTCTATTTCAGAATAAATTTAACATACTTTCGAATTTGGGTGATTTTTTTTTTTTGAGAGACAATTTTTAAAAAATGGAGATATAAATGACATGTAAGTTTCTAGACCTGTTAGAATTGATGGCTACGTTTTGATTTTAAAAAGCAAATATAGATTTATAATTGGTATACAGTTAGAATAAACAATATGGTTTTAAAGATTTATTTTTAATAATGATTTTACTTATTTTGAATCAAATGACTATACAGTTCATACTTTATCCGTTGTCTATTTTTGTGTAAGTATACATGGTATGAGGCACCTGTGGTATAGTACACAGGGCATTGGAACTGAAATCGGATCCTCTGAATGTGAGTCTTACTCTGCTACTTTCTAATTAAACAAGTGATTTAATAGATTTAATAGATTTAATTAAATCTTAGCTCATCTATAAAGAAATAATGACATTCTCAGGGTTGACATAAGAACGAAGGGGCATAATTAGTGTGGGATATGTTTCATATTCAACAAATAGAATGCTATAATAGTCTATGCAAGCTATATTTATGTATCTTTTCTTCAGAAAGATGATTTTTATATTTAACAGTGGAATCTATTTTCAAGGCCACATTTTGCTTTTATTATTTTTTTTCACATTTTGCTTTTAGAAGGTAATTTATTGTGTATATTTGTGACTCACTTTTTCTCTGATTATTTTTGGATGAATAAGAAAGTTATAAATAATTCAAATACTGGATTATAACGATTCTGGAGTTACACTTAGTTTTATATAATGAAACTGTCTAATGGCCCATCATTTGAGAACCACATCCAAAGCCATTTGAATATATATTCTTGTGTGGAGGAATGACATTTTTCATCTTTTATCAGTAGTTTCTTTTGTATGTAAATTTTTAAATTCCTTTGGGAATGGCAGTACTTATATCATAATGGAATAAGAAATAACCAACTGGCTGAAAATAGATAAACCACAAATATTATATGTGTGTGGGGGGGGTGTGCATGTATACATTTATTTATTATACATAGGCAAGCAATTGAGCATAGGACAAAAAGAAGTAGAATTGTGAATTTTCTTGGTAAGTTCAGTGTCATTCAAGACTAGAAGTCTCTAGCCATTACTGTGCTTTGTCTCTCTAATGCCCATGTGCCAACATTCTACATTTTCTTTAAAGCTATCTTCCTTGAAGTAGGTGATTTTCTTCTCTCTTTAGTGCTCCCTACTTGCCCTTATGCCATTCTTGCGTCATTTATCTCTATCTCGAAGATTCTGACTATAGGAAAAAATATCAAGAAGCTTCCCAGGACAACGCTGTTCTAAAACTACATGAGAGAAATTATGCTCATATGGAAGTAGATGCATCTGGACTATGGTAGACTAACTTCTTCATGGTGCAGAAAGCCAGGTCATGAACACAGAGAAGGCAGGGTCCAAGCAACTCAGGCATGACCACTGTTTCAGGTTTTGGATTCCTTGTCCCCATGCAGTTACTAGTTAGAAACTCAAGATATACCCTTCCAAAGTGACTTTGTCCCTGGATGCCCAAATAAAAGTTTCCACACCTGGCTGGCTTATTTTCCTAGGATTTCCCTGTTCAATCCCTCGTCCTTGATACTTTCCTCTTGACCACAACTTGACACACACATGTGCCCACATGCACCCACATACACATACATGCATACATATTCCTGAAACAAGACTGCAATTGATGCAGTAACTTCATGGGCTATCCTCTAATGTTTTATTTGATTTTATTTTTTAGGATGGTGATCAAAACTTAAGTTATTTTCAGGACTCACTAGGAATTTGTGACCCACAGTTTAAGAAAAAAATTAGATGACTTTCAATAGTTTTTTTCAGCTTGCAAAACTCTGTGATTCTTTTCATTCTTATAACAAAAATTTCATTTAATAAAAAAGTTTCTATTCTCTGAGGAAAAAGCAATATGGTATGAAAAAGTGCTCTTAGAATTTCTGGTTTTTCAATGTTCTATTGAAATGCTAATATTTTATGAAAGTGTATAAGGAACAGGAAATTGAACTAAGAAGGAGTCGTAAGAATACTAATAAGAAAGGACAAAAATCTGTCAGAAAAACAGAAGCAAGAACCTGGGATAATCCTAAGTATAAACTACCAAAAGTTCTTATGTCATGGCATTCTAATTTGTACTGAAAGTTTCCTAGTTTTTAGAAAGATTTGAGAGGATTATTACTTGAATGCATTTTTTTAAATGCTTATTTATTTTGAGAGAGTGAGCAGGGGGAGGGGCAGAGAGAGAGAGGAGAGAGAGAGAATCCCAAGCAGACTCTGTGCTCAATCTCACTAACCTGGAGATCATGACCTGGGTGTAAATCGAGAGTTGTAATTTAAAAGACTGAGCCACCCAGGCACCCCCTACCTTTTTTATACCTTCTAAATTGCAGTGTCCAATGGCCAGAGTCATTAACATACATAGAAGGCCCTGAGAGAGTGCAAGGGAGAGGGGCAGAGGGAGAGAGAGCGAAAATCTTAAGCACACTCCACACTCAGGGCAGAGCCCAACGTGGGGCTCGATCCCTCCATCCTGGGCAGAAATCAAGAGTAGGTAGCTCAACCGACCTAGCCACCCAGGTACCCCGACAGCCCTTTTTTAAATTGCAGACTATCCCATCCCTCTTAATTTTTCCCTTTTGCATTTATCCCCCTCTTAAAACTGTATAATTTACTAATTTGTTGTGTCTGTCTCCCCCTGCTAGAATGTAAGCTCCATGAGAGCAGGGATTTTTTATCTGCTCGGATCCTTACTGTGCCCTAAGTGTTTACAAAGTGTTACAAAGCCCTAAGGTACCTGGCATATACTAGGAGCACAATTATATTAATTGCATGAGTGTTTGAATCTCCTAGTACATCAAGCGAATAACTTGCACATATACACTACTTAGGAAATATTTATTGTATGAAAGAAAGATTGTGGATTGTAATATTTGCATTTTACAAAACACTTTGAAGTCCCTTTTACACATACCCAAGAATGAGGGCAAGACATGGTTACAACTGGAATCTTTGTACCCTACCTTCCCAACCCCCACCCTCCATAAAGAAACTGAGAGGTTGAGTGGCTTGTGTAAGCCACAAAAAGTGGGGCAGTCTTCTGACGCCTATTAAAGTAGAATTGTGGTTGCTTTATATCCTGGGCTAGAGACTTGCAGTTTACAGAATGTGACATGTTAATTTCACTTACAAACTTTTGTTTCTAGTACGTTTGTCTGACTTTCAACCTCATGTTAAGGGGATGCCTTTTTTTAGATGTTAAAGCCTTGCAGTGTTTATTGTCCTTCTTAGCAACAATAGGTAGATTATTTAGGGAAAGAAAGCATTAAACATTCTGGAAATTAAAGCAAAGTTTACAAGCGTCAGAGTACTTTGTTAGTGTCCGTGCTTTTTCAGGCTCTTGAATTTTTTTTAACCTTTTTTCCTCTGTTGACTTTTTTTTTTTTTAAGACAGAAGACGAAAGAAAGTTTTAATTCTAGGCTTTCGTGGAATCTGTTGTAAATTGGGGAGCCTTGTGTTACGATTTGGAGAAAATGGCACTATTTCCTGGCCATGCTTGAGGAGCGCTAACAAATTGTAAGCGAAACTGAGGAAAGGGGAAGTACCACTAATTTGCCTGATGTATTAGCCATCTGCGATGCCTAACGCAGTGCACGTAATTAACACCACCGTCTGGCCTTGAGCACGCGGGGGAAAGAGGAGCGGGTAGCAGGGGCCGCTCTGGGTCTCGGAGTTGCCCAGAAGCAGAGGCGCGCGCCCCGGAGCCACCAGCCCGCCGCCGCCGCCGCCGCCTCCCCCCTGCGGCTGCTGATTGGCGGGGACCACAGCATCAGCAGCATCTCCCGGCGAGGGGAGGGCGGCGAGACTCAGGCAGCCACAGCCTCCGGGATCCTCAGCTCCCTCCCGGCGAGACCTCGGACTTTCGCCCCGAGCAGCCCCGTCTCCGCCCGCCACCGCCTCGATCCCCCGCTCCCGGCCGGCCCCCAGCAAAGTGGAGGGCTCGGCAGCCGGGAAAGCCGCGTCTGGTCCGGACCGGGTCGGGGAGGCCGGGGCCAGACCCCCAGGGTCCCGCCGCACCGTCCCGGCCCCCGAAGCGCTGCGGTCGCCGCGCCCCAGCCGCCAAGACGCCTCGTATCTTGTACCGCGGGAAGAGCGGGTCTTCGTCCAAGATGGGCCGGCAGGGCTTGGGGGGCGCCGGCGCCGCGGGGCGCTCCATGCAGCGCTCCCAGAGCCGCAGCAGCCTCTCCGCCTCCTTCGAGGCACTGGCCGGCTACTTTCCCTGCATGAACTCCCTGGAGGAGGAGGAAGGAGGTGAGGCCGTCTGTGGTTGGCGTCTCTGCCCGTTCACCCGTCGCTCCTCGGTGGGTGGACGGTTCGCAGGGGAGGGAGAGCCCCCGGTAGCAGGGTCCCTGCCCCGCTCGGCTCTCGGGGACTGCGCGCGGGCGAGCGACCCCTGGGCGCGCCGGCCGAGCCGCCCAGTACCGTCTGTTGGTTATTCCGAGAGCTCCAGGGGCGCTGACCTGAGAAACGGCTTTCCTAGTGAAGTTCATGATCAAGTGCTTGCGAGTTCAGCGAGGATGTAGTCTGGTGGGAGGCAAGGCAGCGGCCGTGCACCCCGCTCTGGTTTCTGTTTACTCCGGCAGTCTCGGTATTAGCATTTGGCCTCGAGGACTGAAGTCTGTAAAAATTAAAAGGAGAGGCAGCAGCGCAACTTTGAAACCGGGATCTCAGCTTGTGTAAACTCAAGATCCGGATGAGGGGAAGGGTGATACAATGGACAGGTCCAAGGTTGACCGTACTAAAGGCGGGTTTGTACTCTTGGACACTGAGAACTTTGTTCACAGGCCACAGTACTGTCAATGTGACCACGGGTTGTCTATCTCTGGTGTAAAGGGATGCCATGATAATTAAGCCAAAGAGAAAAACGGGGGAGGGGACTCGTTGTTTTAAACTCTTCACCAAATGGTTTCAAGACCTTCCTAAGGTTTTAAATAACACAACATAGGTTTTCTTCACGAAGAACTTTCCTATAAGATTTAACAACTAACAGAAATATATATAATTTGTAACTCACAGTCCGAATGGACTGCTAAATAATGGCATCCCAACATCTGAAATACTGTTTATTAATTTACTGATATGCTAGTTGCAAACCGTGTTCGACTTTACACGCATACCCAGAGTAGGTTAGGTATCATAATCATGTTAACTCTATTATTGTAGGTAATAGAATTTATTTTGCTTTTATTCTGTGACAGTCAGTGATCTCTTATCGGGATATCTGCACTGAGTCCTGATTTAGAGGAAACTAACTACCTGTTGGAAGAAGAGGTAGAAATAGATTTTCCCCCCTATTTTTCCCAGTGGAGGGGCAGGGAGGTGGAATCTGGGAGGATGAACAATGTCTGGAAAGTGGTCTTCAAAAGAATTCACTAGATAGAGCTATCCAGATTTCTTCTAAATTATTGTTGCAATATCAGTTTGCTATATAGATCAATAGAGTTTTAATAGGGTGCTTCCCTATATAAACACGACTTTTAAATTTTTTTTTTTCAACGTTTATTTATTTTTGGGACAGAGAGAGACAGAGCATGAACGGGGGAGGGGCAGAGAGAGAGGGAGACACAGAATCGGAAACAGGCTCCAGGCTCTGAGCGGTCAGCCCAGAACCCGACGCGGGGCTCGAACTCCCGGACCGCGAGATCGTGACCTGGCTGAAGTCGGACGCTTAACCGACTGCGCCACCCAGGCGCCCCCTAAACACGACTTTTAATTTTCATACTAATCCTTTGCTGTTTTTGTTTTGTAAAAAAATTTTTTTAACGTTTATTCATTTTTTTGAGAGAGAGAGAGACCGAGTGTGAATGGGGGAGTGGCAGAGAGAGAGGGAGACACAGAATCTGAAGCAGGCTCCAGGCTCTGAGCTGTCAGCACAGAGCCCGAGGCGGGTCTCAAACTCATGGACCGGACCAGACCGTGAGATCATAACCTGAGCCAAAGTCTGAAGCTTAACCAACTGAGCCACCCAGGTGCCCCTGCTGTTTTTATTTGTACATTTACATTTCACTTGTTTTCAACAGGTAAATGTTTAAAGCCTCAGGAAATGTAAAACAAGTCAAGAAATTAGAAACTCACACTGGATAAATGAATGATCATGATTGTAGCTGAAACTTTCAGTATTTATTATGAGCCAGGCACTGTTCAAACAACTTAACTGTATTTATTCTTTTAGGCCCACAACAGCTTTATGAGGCAGTATTTTTATTATCCCTATTTCACAAAGAGGAAACTGAGGCAGAGAGAAGTGTAGAAACTTGCCCAAGGCAGTAGAGTTGCATCTGAACCCAAGCCGTCTACAATACAACCTGTGCACCCAACTCTGGGCTATACTAGACTATTATTTTCATATACTTGCCAACAGTCACATACCTAGCAAGGGGTGAAGCTAGAACTCAAACCAAGGTGTACCTGAAAATACATATTTAAATATAATAATTTAATTATAGGCTCATTTCTCAACTTTTAATTTTTACACCAAATCTTCAGTCTTGAGTTTGCTTCAGATAAACTACCATTATTCTTCCCTAAGTTATAACTAGAATTGTTGAGTTTACAGAATACCATCCTGAAAAGACAAGAAGAGCTTATATAAACATGAAAATTTTCAGAACTGAAAGTACATGTATTTAATCTTGGGTTATATTGACTGTCCCAAAGGGGAATCTTATATCTACACATGGGAAATTGAAATAGATCTCTGTCCTATAATACGGCTTATTGAGTTGCCAAGACAAAATCTTTCAAAAGGCAGCCATTGTTTTTAAAATTAAGCATATAGTTCTCTACAGGTAACTAGAGAGGAAGGACTCCCCATAAATGAGAGGTCTTTCCACTGGGCTACCATCATTGATACAGCCAAGAAAAGAAATCCTAACCTTTCTCTTTGATTCTGCAGTATTTCTACCATCCTTGAAAGGTTTTTTTAGGGTGTTTCAACATACCCTGCAGAGTTGCAGAAGTTCAAAATCACTGCCCTAGAGCAGTGTTCCCTACATTTTCTTTTTCTGTTGAGACACCCACAAGGGATACGTGAAGTTCATATGGATAACATACTCTCATAAGCTTACTCGGGAATATAGTCATAACTATGAGATCCATTCTAATTTATAAAGGAGAGTAAATGCATCACAACAGATAATTTTCACACCAGTTGAGAACAACTTGTCTAGAGATCAGTAGTCTGCTAACTAATTTGACTGATGAAAGTGATTTTAGTCTGATTTTAAAGTTAGTGTTTTTTTTTTCTTTTTGGTCTTTTCGGATCAGATATAGTGTAAATAACTAATCTCAAATGTACTCTCCACTCCAGTTCAATATTCTCATTTCATTCTTATAGGGCACATCCAGACATTACCATTCTGCACATGAAGTACCAGGAAGTTTATTTTGAGAGACCACGTTGTTTGTATTCATTCCTTCATTCAAAAATATTTAGTGAGGCTATTTGATGTGTTAGCTATGGTAGTCCCTGAATGACTGTATATGTTCCCCACCCTTGTAGAGCTTACAGTCTAATGGAAGTAGAAATTAATAGGAACAACTATGGAATTGTAACTGTGACCAATGTTAGGATGGCGAAATACAGAGTGCAGTAAGAGATTATAAGAAAATCTAATTTAAGAGAGAAAGGCATCCTGAGAAAGTGAGAGCGGAACATGGATTTGAGCATCGGTGACAGCTCTCAGTCTCTCGCCTGCTGGGTGCACCTGTGAAAACCATTTGCTGAGAGCCCACAGCTAGGAAGTGTCAGAGCTAGGGTCTAAATCCATAATCTGGCTCTGGAATTTATAATCCTAACTACTCTGTGTGTTGTTTCTTCATGATTACACTACATTTCCTAGTAATGTGCTGCGGAGTTGACGACCAGGTACAGTACGATAATAACAGTTACCAATAATAATAATAGAACACATTTTACGTGCCACATTCCTTTGATTTCATGACAATTCCGCAAGGAAGTCATTATTTTCAACATTTTACACGTGTGAACGCGGAGATTTAGAGACGTTAAACAACTTGGCCACGGATTATACATTTCAATGGGGCCGACTTCCTTGAGGATGAAAGGGTCATTCCTATAAACAAAATAAGATTCTTGATTGGTCTTTGTAGCATCACTTTTGTATGCTCGCAATTCTTTTTTATGTGTTTTTGGGTTTTTTTGTTTTGTTTTTGCTTCCTTGTCCCTGGATATATTCCCAAGACTCCAGTCCTCTGAGCAGCTTTTTTTTTTTTTAAGTAAAATTAATAATAATAGTCCCTAACTTGTTACTTAACAGTTTATGAATTATGATTATTTATTTTATCACTGAACCCTATGAGATAAATATTAACTTCACTGTGTAAACTACTTGGCCTTGACATGGAGTCCCCACGTGGAATATTATTGGATGTAGAGTTTTTAACCATTACATGTAATTCTAAGAAAGAAGGAATCATTTCAAGGAAAAGTTACCATTCTTAGTAGGACAGGCTTCCCCACAATTTGCCACCCATGGATTCAAGGGCAAATGATTGTGGTCTTATAACGGAAGAACATGGCACATTTTCTAACACTTGGTAGATCTGGTTTCTCAGAGGCTATTTAAGGTTACCTCTGGTTCAGGGCTAGTGATTCTTGTTCAGTTATGTACGTGTAATATGTGATGAATTTGATTTGCTTGATTTTATGGCCTGCCTTCTTCAGTTAAAATCTGGCTTTGGCAATCATACGGAAGAGATTCTATCAACTTAGTGCTAGTAACTGAATTAATTAGTTCATTTAATTTCTTTTACATGCCACTAGCTTGAAAATTAAATTATAGGAAAACCATCCAAGAAACAGGAATAGTTTTTACCAGAAAAACTGAGAAAAGGTTTTTTGCATATGATAATGAAGCTGTGAGGAATTAATTTAAAAGGAACTAAAGGGACTAATAGTAATACCTATTTAATTCACCCTCATTCTTTAAGAGACCGTGCAACAAATAGGAAGAGTATAAAAAATACTTTCTTAGTCTAATCTTTGTATATGGCAAAATGATACACTTAATTCTTTTTTTATAAGTTTACTTATTTATGTTGAGAGAGAGAGAGAGAGAGAGAGCCGAGAGCAAGAGAGGAGCAGAGAGAGAGGGGGAGAGAGAATCCCACGCAGGCTTCGTGCTATCAGCGCAGAGCCTGACGCCAGGCTCAAACTCACGAACCATGAGATCATGACCTGAGCAGAAATCTAGAGTCTGACGCTTAACTGACTGAGTCACCCAGGACCCCTATATTGTTTTTAAATTTAATATGTGATCTAGACTTTTTAAAATTTGGTGATCATAGTTTTTGCACATCTTGACAATGCCAATATTGGGGCAGGACGTGGATAGTCAGTTTTAGTCTAAATATGTATCTTTTCTTAGGAGATACTGTTTTTTCTAGATTATGATTGATTATATATAATACATCATTTCATAAATGAGTCCATATAATATTCAACAGTAGCACAACATTTTTTAAATTTTTTTTTAACATTTATTCATTTTCAAGAGACAGAGAGAGACAGAGCAAGAGCAGGGAAGGGGCAGAGGGAGGGAGTCACAGAATCCGAAGCAGGCTCCAGGCTCCAAGCTGTCAGCACAGAGCCCGACACAGGGCTTGAACTCACGAACTGCGAGATCATGACCTGAGCCGAAGTCGGATGCTCAACCAACTGAGCCACCCAGGCACCCTGATAGCACAACATTTTTATATTAGGTTTACATTCTAGGCAGATACAGTGAAGTAAAAGATTTTGCAATTAAAGAAATAAATGAGAGAACCGTTTCATTCAGAGTACTTATTAAATATTACCTATTTGTCTGAGATTCAGAATTTTTTACTGGTAAGTGTCCAAACAGTATCTTTAGAGTAACTTAAAACTTTAATACAAAAGTCAAGTTTAACCCCAATTTTCTTTCATCCTGCAGTGAGCCCACTAAATTCAGAACTAGCAATGGGGATGAGCTTCCCTAGGGAGACATCTTGTGTATAATGACTTACGAAAGAAACCTACTAGAAGGTGGTAATGGCGACATCCCATTTGCTGCCAAAGACTATGGTTTAATGTAAATACTCTGTTGCTCTTTAAGTAGGCCCTTATTAATGATCAGACAAGATCATTCTATACAGTTGTTCCTATCTCTAACTCTACTGTAACAGTGTTTGATGGGGGGGGGGGAATTTACCTAATGCTATGTATGTATATTATTTGAACAATTGAAGAAAAAAGCTAACATAGAAATGATAGTACCAGTTTAAGTTTTGAAGGATCATTTCTTAAGATGAAACTAAATGAAAAGACTGTTTATTTTAGCTATTTCAGTGATCAGCTGTTCTCTTACTCTTGTCTGAATCATGGGCCAGGCAGTAACCTACATCAGTGAGGCAGGCCAGATGTAATACAAATGGGAAAAGCAAGGACTCTGAAAAGCTGGAGAAAGCTTACCCATCCAAAAAGAAATGGTGAACGCTCTGTTCAGTTCATTGATGCCAAATTGGGTATCAGCCCAGGGTTGGCAAACTTACTTTTCTTTTTTCCCTAAGAGAAAAGCTATAAATCTGGAAGCTTACTTAAAATCTTTAACTTTTACAATGTTGGCACCTAAATGAAAAAATATAAACATTATTTGGGCCAAACAAAACATAACCTGTTGACCAAATGTGTTTCACCAGTTGGCAACTTCTGTCAGGGAACCGCTTTCTTCCTTCCCATTCTTATTGTCACCTTGATAGTTTAGGACCACGTTTGCTCCCCGTTAAAATCTCCTGAGAGTCTCCCAACCTGCTCTCTACCTTCTGGGTCTCCCCACTGCAGTCCAACTTCATTGCCCCTGAATCAGTTCTCTTTTTTTTTTTTTTTTTTAATTTTTTTTTTTCAACGTTTTTATTTATTTTTGGGACAGAGAGAGACAGAGCATGAACGGGGGAGGGGCAGAGAGAGAGGGAGACACAGAATCGGAAACGGGCTCCAGGCTCCGAGCCATCAGCCCAGAGCCTGACGCGGGGCTCGAACTCACAGACCGTGAGATCGTGACCTGGCTGAAGTCGGACGCTTAACCGACTGCGCCACCCAGGCGCCCCTGAATCAGTTCTCTTAAATATGACCTTGATCTTGACACTGCTCTTCCTCCAAAAGCTTCAGTAGATTCCTATCTCCTACTAAATAGTGCCTTTAGCCTGACACTCAAAATCTTTAACAATCCCGTTCTTATATACAGCATAGCTTCCCTGGCTTCTAAGGCCTTTTGGGAATCCAGTAATTCAGTAAAACTAAGCCTTCTTGCTCTTTGCCTCCAAGTTTTTGTTCATGCCTTTCTTTCTGTTCTTGTTCTACCACTGTATCTGCATGATATCCAGTTGCCTTTCAAAGCTCAACTCATATCTTGTCTATGAAGTCTTCAGAATCCGTTTAAGCTTCTGTAGGCAGAGGAAAAGGTGAATGGGCATAGACCTGGGTTTGGAGTATTAACTCCACCTTTTCCTAGTTGTGTGAACTAAGCAAGGTACTTAATTTCCTTGAGCTTTAGTTTCCTCATTTTTATGTGAAATGTGCATAATAACACTCACCTTAGAGAGGGGTTTTGCACTGCATTGTCATGGTTATTATTCTCTCCTGATCCCATATCAAAACGTGTTAACCTTTTTCTGAACTAGATCTGTGCTGTACAATACAGAAAGCACTAGTCATGTGGCTTTTTAAATTGAAATAGATTAAAACCAAATTAAATTGTAAATTATTTCCAGAGTCACATTAGCCACATTTGGAGCGCTCAGTAGCTACACATGACTAGTGACTACCTTACTGGACAGTGCAGAATTATCGAACATTTCCGTCATTCACACGAAGTTATGTTGTTATATTGGATGGTACGGCTCCCAGTACTTAATAGCACTCATATAGCACTTAGAATATATTGCCTTGGATTGTCATTATTTATTTACTATCTTAGCTCACCTACTAAATTGTAAAATTATATAAGGAATTATGTGATCAAGTGTTACATATATTTATCTTCCACAGTGCCTTACACGAAGTAAGTACTTAGCAAATATGTAGTGAGTGAATAAAGGAATAAGTATCTGATTGATTTCTGTGTTCATATTATGAAATTGAAAGAAGCAATTAGAGCTGGAAGGGACCAAATTGCTTAAATAACTGTTTCCAATCTTGCAGGTACAAGAATGCTTGAAAGTCATGTGTTCTTTGTGCTACACCTAGAAGTTGGGTATACTTAGCTCCATATAAACTAGGAACATATTTTTTTTACTATAAACTATAAACGAACCATGTATATGTAGTATGCTTCATTTAGGGTGCCTAGTTGTAATCAACAGAAACCAATTCTAGCAATTTAGGTGGAAAAGATATTTGCTAAAGGATATTGGATAGGTCACAGAATCTTTAGGAAGATTGGAGATCCTGTGCCAGAGGTTAGGAACGTTGTCCCAAAACATACTGCGGAACTAATCCTAGCAAACTAACGCCGCTGCTTGGCGCAGATAACACAGCTTACACTATTGTCAACCGTCGATGTTGAATCACTACGTACTGTTATAGGACCTTCCTGGAAATTCTGTATTGCGGCCAGCATCCTCATTAGAATGGGAGCCTGTGGTGTCTCAGCTTCTTTGCTTCTCCAGCTTCAGATTCAAAGTTTGGGGTAGTAGTGTCTAATCCTCAGTAGCAGAACCTCAGTCATTGTTCATGCCCTATCTGCCAGGTAGGCTGGAAAAATGACACCCCCAAATTTTAGCATCCACAATTGAAGGATGGGTTTTTTTTCCTCATACATAGGAAAAGGGTTCAAATGCTAGTGACCCAAACCATTAAGAAGTATCGACTTAGTAATATAAAATAATTACCAGGGGAAAACCCCTTAAACTTAGCCTAATTACCTATTTTTAATATTTTTAAATACTAGTTTGCTATTGGGTTATTCTCCTCTTTGCTTGATAACCATAAGCAAATAGGAAAAGGGGGAAAATCTATGAAAGAAGGCTGAGGTAAAGACCATGGCTGTCTTAATTTTAACTTTTTCTATAGATTTGGCTACCCAAATATCCATGCACACTCTTATTTTCCATACAGATCATAGTTGGTCTCTCCCTAGAAAGACAACCTTAAAATGCCATTCATTTACTGCATGCAAATTGAAATCTAGGATGTTTGAATGATGTGTAGCTGTCTTCCTTATATCCAGATGGGGCTTTCCATGTTATAGTGACCTGTAAACCTAAAGGTAAGTCATCTGTTTACAATACATTCGATTTAAATGGTAGAGTAGCAACAGGATAATGAAAATCAAAATTCTCATATAGAAGAGAGAATAGGAAATACAAAGCAATGAATTGTCCACAAGAGTGATCAAATCCCACTTGGAAGGAATGGCAAAGATTGACAGTACAATACGTTCCTTGGTTTATTTATCTGGCAACCTTGGTTCTGTTTTCTGGAAAAGTATTTCTTTGTCTTTATTCTTCATTGACCACAAAGATTTGCATTGAAAACGAGGCTGTATACTATTCATTGCCTGCTTCTTGCTAGTGCACATTGGGAAACTCAGTAGTTACCTTAAGAGTTGAACAGACTTGGGGCGCCTGGGTGGCTCAGTCGGTTGAGCGTCCAACTTCAGCTCAGGTCATGATCTCGCGGTCTGTGAGTTCGAGCCCTGCGTCGGGCTCTGTGCTGACAGCTCAGAGCCTGGAGCCTGTTTCAGATTCTGTGTCTCCCTCTCTCTCTCTGCCCCTCCCCCACTCATGCTCTGTCTCTCTCTCTCTCTCTCTCTCTGTCAAAAATAAATAAACATAAAAAAAGTTGTTTTTTTTTTAAAAAAAAAGAGTTGAACAGACTTTTCCAACTGGGCTTAGTTTTTTAAAAGTTCAATAGCTGTACAGTCTGTTTAATTCCAGTCAGTTTCAAGTATGAGTAACTTTAACCAAATACCTCATTTGACAAAGATTTTAAGCCTTAAGATTCTGTTCTTTTAGTTTGTAGCCTCTGTGCTCTGCCCACTTCCTTTGCTCTCAAGTTTAATGGCATCTACCTTGATGTCATCTGAAAACAATGGGTTTGTGTGGGAAGGCAACGCCTTAATCCATTTTGGCCTGCAGTCTCTCTCAGCTTTCGAATGGCAAGACCCCACTTATGTATACATAATTTTCTTACTGCAAGTTTAGAATGATTTCACATTATTCCATTTTTCAAAAAAAGATTTGTATGGCATTTTATAATTTTTGAAACTCTGTCACATAGATTATAGTATCAGATCTTTATTCATCACTTCTCGGGCCTATTTCTGGGCCGTGTTCTATTTCATTGATCAACTTATCTATTCTTTCACCAATACAATATTGTCTTGATTTCTGTAGTCTTGAAATTTGATGGTGTCAGCCTCCAACTTTATTCTTTGTTTTCAATATTGTATTGACCTTTCTGGGTCTTTTGCCTCTCCATAATAAACTTAAGAATCAGTTTGTCAGCATCTACAAAATAACTTGCTGGCACTTTGATTGGGATTGCATTGGATCTATATATCAATTTGAGAAGAACTAACATCTCAACAATATTAAGCTTTCATATCCACAAACATGGAATATCTTTCCATTTATTTAGGTCTTTGATATAATTCATCAGAGTTTTGTAGTTTTCTTCATATTATACCTAACGTTATTTTTTTATATGCTAATATACATGATATTGGTTTTTTTATTTCAAATTCTGTTTAGTCATTGCTGGGATATAGGAAAGAAACTGACTTTTGTATATTAACCTTGTGTTTTACAACTTTGCTATAATTATTTACTAGTCTAGGAGTTTTTATATCTATTTTTTTCAGATTTTCTGCATAAACATTATACTATCTGTGAGCAAAAACAGTTTTATTTCTTCCTTCTCAATCTGTATAATTTGTATTTCTTTTTTTTTTAATTTTTTTTTTTGTGGTCTTATTGCATTAGTTAGAATTTCCAGTATGCTGTTGAAAAGGAGTTAGAGAAAGAACATACTTGCCTTGTATTGAATCTTGGTGGGAGAGCTTTGAGTTTCTCACTATTAAATTTGTTGTTGGCTTTAAATTTTTTATAGAGCTTTTTTATTAACTTGAGAAACCTCTATTCCTAGATGACTGAGTTTTTATCATGAATACATGTTGGATTTTGTCAGATGCTTTTCTGGGTCTACTGATATGATCATGGACTTGTTCTTTTCTAACTTGTTTATGTGATATATAACATTAAATAATTTGTGAATACTGAACCAGCATTGCATAACTGAGATAAATCCGACTTCATCATTTGACTTGCTAATATTTTGTTGAAGGTTTTGAGTCTGTTTTCCTGGGAGATATTGGCCTGCAGTTTTTTGTTCTTATAATAGCCCCTTTGTTTTACAGATGAGGATCAAGACAGAAGAGTCAAGGTCCTTTTTAACTTCACAAATCCATAATTTTTCACTCTATATTTAATACTATTTGCTGTGGCATCATTTGATGAAATCTCCACTTTTTGCTATGGATAGATCCAAAGTGACACGTTGAGAGATAGAAATGCAAATGTATATAATAAGGAATAGCTATTTCTGACACATTTGTTTGAATTTTATCATAAATATCCTTTTTTTGCATCTTTATGGTAATTTTTTAAAGTTCTTAATTTTGATTCCAGTATGGTTAGCACAGAGTGAGTGTTATATTAGTTTCAAGTGCACAATGTAGTGATCCAACAGTTCTATGCATGACTCAATGCTCGTCCTAAGTGTACTCTTTAATCCCCATCACCCCCACCCACCTCCCCTCTGGTAACCATCAGTGTGTTCTCTATAGCTAAGAGTCTGTTGTTGGGTTTTTGTTTTTTTCTTTTTGTTTCTTTGTTTTTTTGGTTTTTTTTGCCATCACGTTCATGAAGTCAGAATTTAGCAATGAATTAACATTTTCCCATTTTTCTTAATAAAACAACAAAGCATGAATTGGTCTGAATCTCAACAATGTTCATAAAACAGTTTATTTTAAGTTTATTTGGACATGCAGTGAGAACATGAGATGAGGTTTCAAGTCACTGGTTACTGTGGAATCAGAAATTAGTGTCCAAAATACTAAATAAGATGGAAGGCAGGCTGCTTTGAGAAATAAGCATAGGCTTTGACATTGCTAGGGTTTGGGTTCAAGTGTAACATGTGTCACTTGCTAGCTGTGTAACTTAGGCAGTTGCCTCAAAAAGAAAATGATAGTGAGAATAACCACCAGGTAACACTCTTATGAGGACTAGAAGCAGGTAGATTTTATATCCAAACATCTCCACATACAAGTAAGTCAGGACACAATAGCTCTTTCTTTCCTTCCTTTGATGTGAATTTAGTAATTGAATTTTTCCCAACTTTTATTGTGAAATATTTTAAACATTCAAAAAGAGCGTAGTAAAGTGAATGATTGACCAATTTTTCTTTGACTTTATCTTCCGGTCTCTTCCCTGCTTCCCTTTCTCTCTCTCTCATGCACACACAGTATGCATTTTTGCTGAGTATTTGAGAGCAAGATAAGATAAGCATGTAGCTGCTAATTTAAAAAAACTACATAAACAATAAAATTAACAAAAAATCTCTATCATCTAATGTCTCTTCCTAATGCAGTTTTTTCAGTTATCCCCAAATTGCATTTTATGGCTTTTTGTTATATTTTTTCCTCAATGCAGGATCTAGTCAAGGCTCATTCATTGCATTGGATTGTTAGGTAGAATCTTAAACAGAACTTTTACCTGTTGTTGTTTTTTTTTCCATGATACTAACTATTGAAGAATCCAGACAAAGTTGTCTTATAGAATATCTAACAATCTGGATTTGTTTGATTGTTATCTCTATTCCCTGTCTTCCCTGTTAACTGGATATTAGATCTAGAGACATGGTTAGTTTCGGTTTAAATGTCACAGGTGAGGGGGCGCCTGGGTGGCTCAGGCTCAAGTCAGTTAAGCACTCGACTCTTGGTTTTGGCTCAGGTCATGATCTCACAGTTCATCAGTTTGAGCCCCACAGGGGGCTCCGCACTGACAGTGCAGAACCTGCTTGGGATTCTCTCCCTCTCCCTCTCTCTCTGTACCCCCCACTCATGCTCTCACTCTCTCTCTCTCTCTCTCTCACTCAAAATAAGTAAATAAAAACTTTAAAAATTTTTTTAAATAAAATAAAATAAAATAAATAAATGTCACAGGTGATATAAACTTTATACATCCATCAGTAGACACATAAGTTTTCTCACTCTTAGGTATGCTCATTTTGATCACTTGGTTTAGAGATGACTGCCACTTTCCTTCTAGGGAGGAGGAGATGTTTTTCCTTTTATAATTACTAAATAATCTCTGAGGTAATACTTTGGTGCCATGTGAATATCCTGTTTCCCCAAAACCTTTATCAAATGATTTTACTTATTTATTTTTTAATTTTTTAAATGTTTATTTCTTTTAGAGAGAGAGAGGGAGACAAAGCGTAAGGGAGGGTCGGAGAGAGAGACACACACACACACAGAATCTGAAGCAGGCTCCAGGCTCTGGGCTGTCAGCATAGAGCCCAATGCCGGGCTCGAACTCACAGACTGTGAGATCGTGACCTGAGCCAAGTTGGATGCTTAACTGACTAACCCAGTCGGGTGTCCCTCATCAAATGATTTTAACATCCAGTACTGATCCTTGCCTGAATCATTACATCAGGAATAGTAATTTTTTTTAATGTTTTTATTTATTTTTGAGAGAGAGAGAGAGAGAGAGCGCACCAGCAAGGGAGGGGCAGAGAGAGAGGGCGACACAGAATCCAAAGCAGGCTCCAGGCTTTGAGCTGTGTCAGCACAGAGCCCGACGCGGGGCTCAAACTCACCAACCGTGAGATCATGACCTGAGCTGAAGTCAGACGCTTAACTGACTGAGCCACCTGGGCACCCTGGGAATACTGATTTTAATTTAATTCTTATCTGAAAGACAGCTGAGCTTTTTAAATAAACTATTTAAAGATATGTATATTAACTTAGTCCCTTTACATTATGCCATATGGTATAAATTAATTTAGTATTGATAATTTTCATACACTTATTATTATTTACTTATGGCATGAAATATTTTTCTATTTTTCTATAGATGAGCATTTTCAACTTATTTATTGTTTTTTAAATAAAAATAAGTGGTTTCATTAATCGTATATTTATACTATGGTGAATTCTAGTACTGCATATTAATTTCACATGCAAAGAGCAAACTAAAACGAGTTACGGGTGAAAAAGGATGTCAGAAATTAGAGACATCAAAAAATCTGTCTCTATGAGGAGACTAAGGAGATACGATGACAAAATATAATGTGACATGGATTAGAAGAAAAAATTTAGATTAAAAACCAAGGGGATCTCAGTAAAGCATAGATTTTAGTCAATAGCCATGTATCAGTATTAGTTCATTAATTATGACAAATGTACCATAGCCATGTAAGATGTTAATAATAGGGAAAAATAGGTGTGGAGTATACTGGAATTTTCTGTACCATTGTACCAATTTTCCTGTAAATCTAAAGCTATTCTAAAATTAGAAGTTTATTAAAAATTATATTAATGTTTTTAAAATATGAATCTGAAGTTTAAGAACAATGATTAAAATTTCTTTCGGCATACTGATAAGATAAAAGCGATGAAAGCAGTTATAAAAAAATACCAAATGCAGAGTTTTAATTAAGAGGACTGTATTCAAAGTGATAAATATTTAAATGATGCTGAAAAAAGGAAAAAATTACAAAACTTAGAACCCATTAGTTTCAAGAGAATGGAATACTGTGTTATGGCTAGTGTCTGTGTATCTCCTAGAATTAGTTAGGTTATGCTGTGATAACAAATGACTCAGAATTATCAGTGGCTTAACTCAAAGAATTCATGTCTCACTCCTTCTGCATGTCCATTGAGTGCCATACTTGTGGCTGTGCTCAGGGACCCAGGTCAGTGGAGGTGCCTGTTGCTATTTGCTTCCACATAGAAGAGGGGGGACATGGTGACTCTCGCTTCAGCTGTTGAAGCTTCTGCCCTGAAGTTACAAGGGCCAGTTTTGCCCACATCTCACTGGGCTCAGCAAGTCACATGACCACACTTAACTTCAGAGGTGGGGGGGGGAAAGGTGAATATATTCAAACAGACCTAATGTCTATCGTAATTGTGACTCCTGTTTGTCGCTCACTGTATTGTAGCTATTGACTCCACAACTGTCGTGATAGTTACGACAAAGCTGTTGGAACAAACGGATTTGTGGCAAACTGTGAAGCAATCTTACAAATCAACTGCTACTTTCTGTTAATTTCTATTATTTTGATTGTTGATGCAGATCCTGGTTTAGCTCAGAAGAAATGATCAGATATTTGCGCCTGTTTTGTTCAGATTTTCAGAGGTTTGAATTGCATGTATTATAGTAAGAAGCCCTGACAAACATAAGTACACAGCTTTTATATGCAATTATAGTACTACTCATGAGTATCCCAGAATTGGAAGTCCTGCAGGTCAAACAGGTAAATAAATCTACCTCCTTCATGTCTTGATGTATAATCTGCAGATAGGAAGTTATGTCCACAGGGGCCACCATAGAGGTGGGAGGGAGTGCTGGAGTTAATTCTTAAACTTGAAAGTTGGAGGAGTTGGAGGGGTTAGGTGGAATAAAGTTCCATTTGAAAATCTTCTACTAAAGGGAAACTAGCCGCTCTGGACCTCCGTTTTCTTATCGCTACAATAAAGGGGTACATAAACCACAAAGGTACACTGGATTCCTGAGACAGCTTCTGAAATTCTATGAATCAATAATTTTAGAAATTCTGATTTTTAATGCATTTTAATATTCTCTAAATGTGATGCAAATGACTTCCCTAAATTATACTCACTCTGGGAAATGGTAATGTTTAATAAAATGCAAAATCAGTGCCTTATTAACTCAACGCACATAAATTGTGGCCAAAACTAAAATTAAAGTCAGCTTTTAGAATCTACCAACCTCTCCCACCTGTTTCCGTAAATCGTTTCCCACACTGTCAGGAGAATCCTGACTCTACAGTAACCCTGCCTGCAAACAGGAGACGAGACCTTCCAAGGGCTGGGAAGCAGGAATGGGTTCTGTGGACACAAGATTTGGAAAGAAGCCCCCATAACACTAAGTTCGGCGTTTCATTTTGAGCCTCATCTGGGGGCTTAGGAAAGTTTCCAAATCAGTAGCAGGGGGGACCTTTAGTCACTCAAAGAGTTTTCAGATATTATTAGGGGAAACTGACCCTTTGTTGTTTATTTAATCAAGTGGCTTTCTTTGAATACACAGGGTGCCAAGTGAATGAGTCATCAGACTAAGCAGAACAGAATAACAAGGACACCTCCTGTGTTCGGCTTTCTGCCTGTGATGTTTGGCAATTCAAGAACTTGGTTTTTACCTGCAGGCATCTTCTGCAAATGCACTATGGTTCAAAATACCTACCAGAGTGGTTTTAAGGGCTCTACCCCAATATAATCTGGGCCTTAGTCCTATAGTTTGCTATCTGAGTTTTTTTTTTTTTTTTAATGTTTATTTATTTTTGAGACAGAGAGAGACAGAGCATGAACGGGGGAGGGTCAGAGAGAGAGGAAGACACACAATCCGAGGCAGGCTCCAGGCTCTGAGCTGTCAGCACAGAGCCAGACGCGGGGCTTGAACTCCCGGACCGTGAGATCGTGACCTGAGCCGAAGTCGGATGCTTAACTGACTGAGCCACCCAGGCGCCCCTACTATCTGAGTATTTTTAAACATCCAAACATAGGTACATATCTTATATGTATATATGTATATGTATGTAATGTGTATATACACACACACGTATGTATACCTTTAAAAACATTTTTCAATCATGGCTGTTGAGTTCCTATGCATAATTTCAGTTGGTCCACTCCTATGGTCACAATAGGTAATTTTTATAGAGCTTGCCAGTTAGAAGAAAATGTATGTAAAAAATCACCTATTGCTCCCTAACAGTTTTCACAAATTTAACAGCTTAACACAACACTCATGTATTAGTTAATTAGTTAATTCATTAATTAAGTAGTTCATTTGTCAGTTCATTAGTTCTGTAAGCCACACATCTGGGATGACATGGCTGGGTTTTCTGCTTAGGATATCACATGGCTGGGGCGCCTGGGTGGCTCAATCGGTTAGGCGGCCGACTTCGGCTCAGGTCATGAGCTCGCGGTCCGTGAGTTCGAGCCCCGCGTCGGGCTCTGTGCTGACAGCTCAGAGTCTGGAGCCTGTTTCCGATTCTGTGTCTCCCTCTCTCTGACCCTCCCCCATTCATGCTCTGTCTCTCTCTGTCTCAAAAATAAATAAACGTTAAAAAAAATTTTTTTAAAAAAGGTTATCACATGGCTGAAGTCAGGTGTTGGCTGTGCTGAGTTATTGTCTGGAGGCTCTGGGGGAAAACTGCTTTCGGAGACATTCAAGTTGTTGGCCAAATCCAGTTCCTTGCAGTTGTAGGCCGAGGTCTCGGTGTTCTTGCTGCCTCACAGCAGCTAGAGGCTGCTCACAGGTTCTTTCCACACGATCCCCTCCATCTTGAACCAAAAAGGTGCACTGAATCCTTCGTGTTTCAGATCTCTCGCTGACTCTTCTGGAATTAGCCAAAGAAAGCACTCTGCTTTTAAAAAGGTTCATGTGGGTGTGTTAGGCCCACTCAGATAATTTCCCTATCTTTTTTTTTTTTAATTCTTTTTAATGTTTATTTTTGAGAGAGACAGAGACAGAGTGTGAACTGTCTGGGGAGGGGCAGAGAGAAGTGGGAGACACAGAATCAGAAGCAGGCTCCAGGCTCCGAACTGTCAACACAGAGCCCGACGCAGGGCTCAAACTCACAGGCCATGAGATCATGACCTGAGCGGAAGTCACATGCTTAACCAACTGAGCCACTCAGGCGCCCCTAATCTCCTTATCTTTAGATCAACTGATTAGTAACCTTAATTACATCTGCAAAGTCCATTTTGCTGTATAAAGTAACATAATCATGGGTCCATCTTAGAGTTCTAGCTACTACACTGACTTCATGTAGACACCAAATCCTCTGTTATCCAGATTCAGTTTTTAGGTTGGCTGACATGACAAAGCTTTTGGAGCATTAAATGTGAATCACCATGATCAATCGTATTTAGGCTAAATTACTTTTATTGTGAATGTGATGCAGAGGATTTGTAATACTGAAAAATACATTTACTTTTTAAATAAGTCTATTGTGTATCAGACATAAAGAGCTATTATAAATGCTCAGTGTATTGCATAGAATTCTTTGATTCCATCAGATGACAATAAGTCGCATTATCTCCTTAATGTATGCTGTCAATCATGGTCTTGGTCATAGACTAATGACACAAACTCATAGACTTTATAGCTAAAAGAGAGCAGAAATAATCTGTCACCCCCTGCCCCCATTCCTTGCCATTTTCATAAATGAGGAACCAGAGACTCAGGGAATATGACTCAGAGAAAACCACAGAGTCAGCTAGTTAGTGGTAGAGATTGGCCTAGAAAACATGTTTTCTGATTCCCTACCTGGTAGTCGTAGTAACAACAGTACCATTAATTGAAGATTTTCCGTGTATCAAGCACTTTCCTAAGCACTTTAAATATATTATTTTTCTTATTTTCACAAAAATCCTATGAGGTAGGCATTATTGTCTCTGCCATTAGACAGGTTGAGAAAACTGAGTCAGAGGGAGTAAGTAACTCGCTCGATGTCACCCAGCTTGTATGTGGTTAGGTGGGGGTTCAAAGAGAACCAGTCTGACCCCAGGGCCTGACCCCTTGAGCGTGCCCCACTCTTTCCACCTCACCAGCTGCTTCTAACAGGGTCTTCCGTGCAGGCTACCCATTGGCTGTATTCTGATAATAAATCCGCAAAAAGCAGAGAATCAGGAGTCAGGGAACTGTGTATAAACTTTAGTTCTGTCACCTTGTGTAAGCTGCCAGGGCCCATGGATGCTGTGTCTGTAAAATGGGGACTGTTAGAGTTGTTCTACAGAGAATGCAGGTAAAAAGCAGTCTGTAAACATGAGGATTACACTCTCATTGTATTGTTCTTTGACAAATGGTCACTGGTCCTCATCAACCTGTAATAGCAGGTTTTCAAGTTACTCTAATTGTGGTGGAGACCGATATCAAAAGGCTGTGTGTCCTGTAGGAATCTCATTTCCTTTGAAAGTCGTGTTCCTGTACATATCCTCATTCCACGTTTCCAGCTTCACTGAAGGGGTACGTCTCACTTGGAGGTGATATATCTTACGGATGCCACACGGAGAGGCCAGGATCCTAGCCCTTGGCTGGGCTCTTGAACAACAGCCTGGCACCTTCCATGACTCCAGTTCACCCCTGGACAGAATTGTATGACTTTTAGGTGTAGCCATTTGGGGATCATTGTCAAATGGTCATAAATATTAAATGTATGAGTACCAAGAGTCTCTTCCTCATCCCTACTCTTTTTTAAAAAAACATTTTCCCTTTTTTGTGGATATGTGCATTTTTGCTCTACTATTTGAAAGCAAGTTTCAGACAGTAGAACATTTCAGGTCTAAATACTTCCTCATATATCTATAATGATAAGGAAATTTTTATAATACATGCCATTATTATTAGGAAAATTAACTATTTTCCTGTCCTGTCTAATATCCAATTCATGTTCAGATTTTCCCTATTTGTCCTTAAATTGCTTTTAGAATGTTGCTTTTAGTATTTCTTGTTTTATTTTTTCCCAAAAAGAAGTCAAAATATACTCATAGCATTTAATGGTTATATCTCTGTGATATTTTAAAATCTGGACCAATTCCCTGACCTTGTTAGTTTGTTTATTTTGATGATGTTAACTTTTTTTTCCCCCACGATATTAACTTTTTAAAGAGACTAAGCCAATTCTCTTGAACAAAACCCCATGTTCTGGGTTTGCCTAATTTTTTTTTTATTGTATCATTTATCTTTTACTCTATCCTTTGTGTTTTTGAAAGCTATAAATTGGTTCCAAAGACCTGATTAGAAACAGATTGTGTATTTTTGTCTGGAATAACTCGATAGGTGGTACGAGGTACTAGGTATGTTATATCAGGAGGTACATTATGATTGTCCCACTATGAGCGCTACTGAGTTTGATCACTTAATTAGGATGGTGATACATGTCTGGTTTCCCAGTTTTAAAGAACGTGTTTACCTTTAACAAGTAGAACTAAACTATGAAATGATTTTGGGTGGGGGCGCTAATGCGAATATCCTTTCATCTAATGCTGTTAGCATCCATTGATGTGCTTTATCTGAATCATTTATTGCTTTGGAGGTTGCAAATTGGTCATGTAACATTTTTATCAGTCCTTTTATATTTATTAACTAACATGTCTCTGTAAAGAAGAGACTTCCCTCATCAGTAAGAAGGGATGCTTTAGAATGTCTTATAGTTCATATCAGTACAACATGTTTACCATCGATTTTCTAAAATATCAGCCTTGGATTACGGAACTGAGTTGTAGATCGGTCATAGTTGATATGTGATATAAACTTTTTAGAGCATTTTGATTTACATTAAGATTGAAAGTGGAGAATAGATGAAGTTGAAAGCAGTGTTTCAAAATGATGAGCAAATATTCTAAGAGGCGTGGTGAGAGAAATTTCAAGAAGTTACAGTCAATATCAGCAAATGTTTATCGATCTAAAATGAAATTATGAATAGAGGCGCTAAAAGAGCTTATCGTCCCCCAAAATCTAATGGTATGCATGGTCAGTGTAGATATATATTTAGTCCCGACAAGAAATAAATTAATACAAATAGTTTGGACCGTCACCCTGTTGCCCCACCTTTAGTAATCTCTCTACTACACATTCCTACCACTGCTCTTCAATATACTTTGGTTATTTGTGCCATCTCTTAACTGCCCGTGGTCATTCCTTTCTTCATGCCTTTGTCCATGCCCTTCCCTTGGCCCCAAACACTTCCTTCTTGCCTCTTAGGTCCCAGTGTGCCCGTCTCTCAAGCCCAGCTAAAATCCCACTCTGTCTGTGAAGCTCCTTCCTCCCTGACCTCTCCAAATCACTAGCACACTCTGTCACATCTGTGGTCCCTGACTCAGTTTCCTGTTTGGTCTTCCAATTGGCCGCTCTAAGTAAGTCTCATATTCAAGCTGTTGAAGATGCCTGAGGACATGACTACCCATGACTCCAAATTAGAAAGCTCTTTTCACCTGGTATTGCCGGGGAGGGGGGGGGGGGTTGTGTTCCCTTTGAGAGTCTCTGAAAGTTACCAACAGATGGGAAACTATATCAGAGAGGCTGTCTCCCTTATTTGGCTTTCTTTGCCCTCTAATATCGATCACTCTACAAAATCAGGTTTTTGTATGAAAGTGAAGGCTGGAATTGAGGTTAACCCATGACCTATTCTTTGGAAATAAAGTCAAGCCCTAATCTCTTCACTATGATCAAAAGAAAGGAAAGAAAAAAAAAAAAAAAGACAGGTATAACTCAACCTTGCCTTTAAATACTACGGATGAAAACAAAGCTTATTTTGTTTTCCTTAGGTTGAAACTTTATGTTCCTCTTGTTACCGATTTGAACACTGCTTTAGACGGAAACAAAACAACAGTATTTTTTTAGTGGCAGTATTTTGTGCTTCTTGAAGACTTTTTAGAATATCTTCATCCCACTCAACCAGACACTGTTTCAAATACCTTTTCTCTCTGTCTCCTTAATGAGAGCACTTTGTGTTTTACGCAGTTCTTTCCACCTGAGGACCTTCACCACGTTGGCTGCTTATGATTTGCTACCAGATGGTGGTGGCACAACTGTCATGCCTCTTGTCTTCTGTCTGTGCAGAAGCCGGCGGTAAAAAGCTCCGGAGCACCGTCCAGCGAAGTACAGAGACGGGCCTGGCTGTGGAAATGAGGAACTGGATGACTCGGCAGGCGAGCCGAGAATCTACGGACGGCAGCATGAACAGCTATAGCTCGGAAGGAAAGTGAGTGAGCCCAGCGTGACGCGCGTCTCTTCCGTGCCTTTGCCTGAGACCATCTTCTGTCTCACTCTCTGCCCTTTCCCAGAAGCTAACTCACACACTCCACAGCGTCACTTTCACGTTCCCTGGCTGATTTGCTGTGAGGAGGACTTCTTTTTTGCTCACCTGCCACTGAGAAATGTGACCTATGTGGCTTTTTATATCAAAGGAGATAGGTTTGGGGACAAAGTGTCTTGCTTTAACAGCGAGACGCTAAAATGTGACTGTCACAACACAGGCACATGAAAGTTTGCCCTCGCTTGACATAATATGGAGAAGGAATAAGACAGAATAAGCCCTCGTGCCACACCACATGAGCAATGCTAATTTTTAAAATCTTGGCTCTTACTACTAAAAATTATAGAACGCCGGATACATACTTAGTTCCACGAAATAACAAGCAGTTCAGACCGATGTAATGCCACAAAGTAAGCTGGTGAGCCTCTCCTTTATGTAGTTAGCATATAGCTTTTCCTTGAATCAGCTGTATCTGAGATATTTTTAAAGCATTTGTCAAGATTGTGTAGCCCTGTCACCGACAAATTGATGATAATTAGCAACTGCGGATCCAGAGATGGGTGTGTTAAAGGACACCACTAGAGGAAGGTGGCGTTTGCTGACTCCACTCTGTCATCACCACGGAGCATCAGATGTTCAGACAACATGTGTGTAGCCAGTTCACAGACATGTTACCATAGGAGCCGCTGGCCGATTATCGATGATATGCCACAGGGACCGTTTGTGTAGCAAGATCATATAAAATACAAGAGATGTGTATGGTCTCCATACCTTTTTAAATAAGGTTATATGGGATACTTATAGAAACATCAAAATATTTGGATTAACTGTATTGGGAATTAAGGCTGGCAGCAGAAATCAATTTGGTATTCATCAAGGAAGTCTTAGATGGAGAATGAAGTGGAAAATGTGCATTGAGCTCTCATCATTGCAGAGTGCTGTGGTAGATACTGTTAGGGACACAAAAATATCCAGACTGGGGCCTCTGGCGCCCCAGCTGTTTATATAATATTGGAAAAATGGGATGAATACTCATAAACTCACTCAATAAATATTTTCATGCCTTCCAGTGCTCTAGGCACTGTGCTGAGTAAGGGATAGAATTCATACAAGGGAGCCAAAATCAGTTAGTCGTTAAGACCATGGGCTTTAGAACCACCTAGGCTTAAGTTCTCATCTGTTTCTTGGTACTGTAGAAACTTGGGCAAGTTTTTCTCAGTTTCGTTTGAATTACCTGAGCTTAACAAGTATTCATTAAGTGCTTACAATATTCCAGACATGGTTCTAGGTGCTGGAGATACAGAATAAAATAAAACGAAAAACAAACCCTACCCTCACCAGATTTACAGTCAATAGATAAGATGCACAAAAAATAAGCAAAGTTGTTTATATATATATATATGGAATATATGGAATATATATATATATATATATATATATATATATATATATGGAAAATTAGTAAAGTATATAGTTGATTAGATAGTGTAAGTGCTAAGGAGAAGAAGGAAAGGAAGAGAGACGATAGAGGGTAAGCATAGGTTTTTTGTAAGGTAGACAGGGAAAAGGACATATTTGAGTAAAGATTTGAAGAATATGGACATTTGAGGGAAGAACATTCCAGGCTGAAGCAGTGCTGAGGCCCTGAGGCAGCATTCGCCTGGCATCAGCAGTGGGAAGGACAGCGCGGCAGACTAAGGGCAGGAGTAGTAACAGACTAGGAATTAAGACAGCGGGGGCAGGGTGGACAGCTCAGATGGTCTTATATATCATTGTGAGGACTTTGCTCTTACCCTGAGAGGGATTAGAAACCAGTAGAGGATTTGAGCAGAGTCCTGACATCATCTGACTTTCATTTTAACAGATCACTCTGATTGCCATGGCGGTGGAAAGTAAATTTGGCCACAGAGAGATCATTCTGAAGGCTGTTCAGTAACACCAACGATAGAAAATAATGGCTTAGACCACAGTGGTATCATTAGTGAGGACAGATTCTGGATGTATTTTGACAGTAAAGCCAATAAGAGTTAATTGATATATTTGATGTAAGTGATGAGAGAAAGGGGGTGTATTCGTTTGCTAGGGCTGCCCTAACAAAATACCAAAGATTGGATAATTTAAACAACACAAATTCATTTTCTTATAGTTCTGGAGGCTAGAAGTCCAAGGTCAAGGTGTTATCAGGTTTGGTTTCTCCTCTCTCCTTGACTTGCGGATGGCCTCCTCCTCAGCATGTGCTTACATGGTATTTCTTCTATGCATGCATACCCCTGATGTTTCTTCCTATTATTCTTCTCCTTCTTTTTAATGTTTTTATTTATTTACTTATTTGGAGAGAGAGAGTGAGTCCAGGCAGGGGAAGAACAGAGAGAGAGGGAGAGAGAGAATCCTAAGCAGGCTTTGTACTGTCAGCACAAAGCTCGATGTGGGGCTCGAACCCACGAACCACGAGATCCTGACCTGAGCCACGATCAAGAGTCAGACGTTTAACCTGCTGAGTGCCCCTGATGTCTCTTCTTATAAGGAGTTGACTCTATCGCTATCTTCAATTTCTTTTTTCTTGTTCTCTCTTGAAACTCTATTCAGTTTTTCCTTGCTCTCTTGCTTGCTTTATTTTTCTCCATTCTACTTCTTCTTACAAGGATACCAGCCATGTTAGATTAGGGCCCTGCCCTCATGACCTCATTTAACCTTAATTACCTCTTTAAGGGCCCAGTCTCCAACTATGTCTTACTGAGGGTTAAGGCTTCAACATATGCATTGGTTGGGGGTGGGGGGTGGGGGGGCACAGCTCAGTCCATAACAAAGAGGAAAGACTTACCTCAAGCTGGGCAATTGAAAGAATGAACTTGCTATTTAAGATGAGTATTCCCTAAGGGGTGCCTGGGTGGCTCAGTCCATTAAGCTTCAGGCTTCAGCTCAGGGAATGATTTCATGGTTTGTGAGTTCAAGCCCCATATCAGGCTTTCTGCTGTCAGTCTGTCAGTGCAGAGCCTGCTTCACATCTTCTGTCCCCCTCTCTGTCTGCCCCTCCCCAGCTCACACATGTATGTGCTCTCTCTCTCTCTCTCAAAAACAAATAAAAACATTAAAAAAATAAAAGATGAGAATCTTCTGAGAAGAACAGAATTTGGCTTTTTGTTTGGGACAAGTTAAGTATCAGTTGTCTATTAGACATCCAAGCAGATCTGTAGACAGCGCAGATCAAATGCAGGTCTGTGGTCCAAGCTGGAGATGTCAATCTAGGCCATATCAGCATAGATGGCATTTAAAACCATGAAACTTCATGAGATTACCAAGGAGATTGGGGCATGCAGAAAAAAATAAGTCAAAGGATCGAGCTCCCAATATTTCATGGTAGGACCAGTGAAGGAGACTGAAGCAGAGTGGCCAAAGGGGAAAATCAGAGGACTAGAGGATCTGGGAAGCAAAGTGGACAAAATGTTTCAAGGAAGAGGGAGGGCTTGATTGTGCCAGATGCCGCTAATGTGTTACATAGACGAGTACTAACAATTGGGCTTACCACTGTGGCCCTTAGGTCACCTTGGTCAGAGAAATTTTGGTAGAGTGGAGAAAAATAAAGCAAGCAAGAGAGCAAGGAAAAACTGAATAGAGTTTCAAGAAAGAACAAGAAAAAAGAAATTGAAGATAGCGATAGAGTCAACTCCCCCAAGGAGTTTTGAGTAGAGAAATGGGGTGGTAGGTAGCAACAGAAGAAGTGGAGTGAGGAAAGGGATTTTTAGAGAGAGAGAGAGAGAGAGAGAGAGAGAGAAAGCATGAGTGAGTGAGGGGCAGAGGGAGAAAGAGAGAGAGAGAGTGGAGTGCAGAGCATAGAGTGGGACTCGAACTCATCTGAAGTGGGACTTGAGCTCACGTGATGTGGGGCCCGAACTCACAAACCATGAGATCATGACCTGAGCCGAAGTTGGATGCTTAACCGACTGAGCCACCCAAGTGCCCCTTTTTTTCTTTCTTTTTCTTTTTCTTTTTCTCTTTTTCTTCTTCTTCTTCTTCTTCTTCTTCTTCTTCTTCTTCTTCTTTTTGAAAGGGATTTTTTTTTTTTAAGGTAGAAGATTTTTTTTTTTAAGGTGGAAGAATAACAGTATGTTCATGTACTGATGGGAATGATCTGGACGTTTCATCTATAAAACAGGTTAGATATTAAAATCGATCTCCTAGTAGCTAAGAGGATTCAATACAACAGTGCCTGTTGTGGAGTAAGTGCTCAGCAGGTGCTCGGTGTTACTGCTAGAAATCACAGTCCATGTCCTCCAGACAAGGAAAAGAAAGACACACACACAGCAGCCTGCAATCCAGTGTGACAGGTGCTTCTGGTGACACACATGGGCCGCTACAGAAGAAGAAAGGAAGAGCCATGGGAGGTGGATCTGGGTGTTGGGATCCAATTAATATAAGTAGGAAAATAGCGGCAGTAACAGAAGGGGGCAAGAGGGAAACCCGAGCTGCCTGAGAGTAAATGGGTTGAGGGTTTAATCTCATGTGTTCTTTTGCTTTTAGTCTGATCTTCCCTGGCGTCCGCTTGGCCTCCGATAGCCAATTCAGTGATTTTCTGGATGGCCTTGGCCCTGCCCAGCTAGTGGGGCGTCAGACTCTGGCTACACCTGCAATGGGTAAGAATTTCTGTCTTGTGATTTTATTGATTCTCTTCTGGATTATTGAAAATTACATTCTCTGATTTCATAGAGTCTCGAACAGTATTGTCAATAGGAGTAAGTATTTTTATTTTACCAATAAAAAATTTTAACCAATTTTTCCACTTCATTTAAATATGCTTTTTTTTTTTTTTTTTTTAATTTTTTTTTTTTTTCAACGTTTATTTATTTTTGGGACAGAGAGAGACAGAGCATGAACGGGGGAGGGGCAGAGAGAGAGGGAGACACAGAATCGGAAACAGGCTCCAGGCTCTGAGCCATCAGCCCAGAGCCTGACGCGGGGCTCGAACTCACGGACCGCGAGATCGTGACCTGGCTGAAGTCGGACGCTTAACCGACTGCGCCACCCAGGCGCCCCTAAATATGCTTTTTAAAGTAAGATAACATCGGGGCACCTGAGTGGCTCAGTCAGTTAAGCGTCCGACTTCGGCTCAGGTCATGATCTCACAGTTCATGAGTTTGAGCCCGCGTTGGGCTCTGGGCTGACAGCTCAGAGCCTGGAACCCGCTTCAGATTCTGTGTCTCCCTCTGTCTGCACCTCCGCTGCTTGCCCTCTGTCTCTCACATTGTCTCAAAAATAAATAAACATTAAAAAATAGAAAATAAAAAAACAAAGTAAGATATCATTGATAAATTTTTAAATATAGTTGAATTTTGGAAACTATATGGGAAATGACGGAATGATCTAAAACCAAGGTCTTTGGACACAAGCATTTTCTTACTGCATTTGTACACTAAGGCCTGTCTGTTTCTTCCTCATATGTCCTTAGGTGACATTCAGGTAGGAATGATGGACAAAAAGGGACAATTGGAGGTGGAAATCATTCGGGCTCGTGGCCTTGTTGTAAAACCAGGTTCCAAGACACTGCCAGGTAATAAAAGAAGACATGCTTCTATTATTTGCAATCCATTACTTTTCAATTCAGAGACTTTGTTTTTGATTAGATGCTGAAAACCTGGTTTTCAGATAATTAAGGATACTAATAATAAGGGAGTCTGTTATCTGTACTAGTCTGTGTGTTGATCCTAAGTGAGCATTCAGTTAGAGTGGTCTGGTAGGGCTAATATAAGTTGTTAAATAAGTACATTTGTAGTAGAAACCATTGCAAAATAAAAACTACCACACTTAGATAATTTATTTTGTACAACATGTACATAAGAAGTTCTTTTTCTGATTAGCTGATATTTTGTGTTATTCTTTACTTTCTCTGGAGCTTCAAAATTCTCCTTAGGAATTCTTAAAGTCCTGAAATTAGAGTAAAAACAGATACAGGTTGCCAAAGTAGCAAAAGCTTTTGTATATAGGACATTCTAATTAGAAAACTTCTACTTTCTGTATTGTACAAAGAAAGAGAGGCACCATTGTCAGTTTTTATTGTGCCGTCACGTATTTCATACTGAAATGTCATCATCTAGGGTGCTTGGGGCCGTGAAAAATGACACAGACTCCAGATACATCGTGCACAGATGTACAGAACGTGAGATCTATTATGTAGAACAATTAGTAAAGGTTCTGAAACTTGGTTTCTCACCTCAGCACCTCCACTGATTGAACTGTAATTTTGAATTTATTGACTTTCCTTCCTATCCTTCCAGAAATTCTAAATTATAATGTGTATTACCTATTGTACAACCTTGCAGGAGCGATTAAGTCAATTGTGTTTATAAAAGTCTTGGAACTAGTCAACCCACTCTGCTATAAAGAATATCATAATTTGTATGTGCATGAAAATACTTTTATTTTTTTATTTTTTATTTTTTATAATTTTTAAAAAATTTTTTAAATGTTTATTTTTGACAGACAGAGAGAGACAGAGACAGAGAGAATGAGCAGGGGAGGGGCAGAGAGAGAGAGAGAGAGACAGACAGACAGACAGACAGAATCTGAAGCAGGCTCCAGGCTCTGAGCTGTCAGCACAGAGTCTGATGTGGGGCTCAAATTCACAGACCGTGAGATCATGACCTGAGCCGAAGTCGGACGCTCAACCTACTGAGCCACCCAGGCGCCCCTGAAAATGCTTTTATGAAGAGTCAGACACATCTCAAGCCATGGAATTCATAATTAGTTGACTCTTCCCAGCTAATGTGAACATATTACATCAAGCCCCACCGCTATCTTGTACCCACACCACCATCAATAAATAAATCTTTTGGGGCATCTGGGTGGCTCAGTCGGTTGTGTCAGACTTCGGCTCAGGTCATGATCTTATGGTCCGTGAGTTCAGCCCCGCGTCGGGCTCTGTGCTGACAGCTCAGAGCCTGGTGCCTGCTTCAGATTCTGTGTGTGTCTCTCTCTCTGCCCCTCCCCTGTTCATGCTCTGTCTCTCTCTGTCGAAAATAAACAAACATTAACCAAAAAATAAAAACAAACAAAGAAACCCCTTGGAATAATAAATAAATGGTTTTTATTTATAAAATTTATATTATATTATTATATAAACTATAGTATTTATATTATAATTTATTTCTAAAACAATATATAGCTTCTAGCACATTTAATTAGATTTAAGTCCTGACAGATGAAAGACTGAACAAGACGTCTCTCCTGAATATTGTTAGGGACTAGAAGCAGTTCACCTTATTTAATACAGTGTTTAAATCTATGTAACCACTTGATGGTATAATAGTAACAACTCAGAGTAGCCTCTGAGTTAATATTGCCTAAAACTACTTGAATGGCAGTTTTATAATAAATAAATAAATAAATAAACAAACACCTATTCTTTGTCTAATGATTTTGACACAGTGTGGAAAGACTGGTGACTTTTGATTGCTGGCTCTTTCAGTCTAAAATTAAGCTGTTGTAGATGTCACGTGCAAGTTGAGTATTTCATAACCATGGCTCATCGCTTAACTCTCCCCTCTATGTTTTCTTTCTCAAGCACCATACGTAAAGGTGTATCTGTTAGATAATGGAGTCTGCATAGCCAAAAAGAAAACAAAGGTGGCAAGAAAAACGCTGGAACCCCTTTACCAGCAGCTATTATCTTTTGAAGAAAGTCCCCAAGGGAAGGTTTTACAGGTATTTACTGAATTGTTTATCCCCTACATAAGAAAGTATTTTCATGGAGTCAAACCTTGCACCCCCATATCTTCTTATTGCATTCTTTTCGGTTGCCCACACTCGAAATTCTTGGAAGCGTCCCAACAGTGGCTGGTGCTATAAAGCCACAGATGCTGTTGTTTCTTTCACAGTGAACTAGAGACTTGCAAAGCCCCATCATACACAGACTCCGATCTCCCTGGACTGCTTATGATCGTAACACTCGAGTACACTTGTCCTCATGTACCTTTGGGTTCTAGTAGTTAAAAACAACTATCCCAGCAATTAAAATACAACTCTTTAACTTAACGTTTGATATCCGCACATTAACTCAATGTATTTTAGTTTACGAGTTTTCACGTACGTAATTATACTGACATTACTCTCCTTTGTATTTTGCCAACAGATCATTGTCTGGGGAGATTATGGCCGCATGGATCACAAATCCTTTATGGGAGTGGCCCAGATACTTTTAGATGAACTGGAGCTATCCAATATGGTGATTGGATGGTTCAAACTTTTCCCTCCTTCCTCCCTAGTAGATCCAACCTTGGCCCCTCTGACAAGAAGAGCTTCCCAATCATCTCTGGAAAGTTCAACCGGACCTTCTTACTCTCGTTCATAGCAGCTGTAAAACTGTTGTCATAGCAACCAGCGTTACAAAAAAAATAAAAAAAATCACAGGTCGCAAACCCTGGTAACACTGCATGCTTAATGTTGTGTCTTCTGAGCCTGTTTCTAGGGATACAAAGCGATCCTGTGTTCTCAGAGGAAGTTGCACACATTGTGCCCTAAAGATGGCCCTCAGGTGAAAGAGCAGTTATGAAGAACTATCAGGTTTGGAGTTCAATAACACTCGAGTTTTGGTCCAATCTGAAGCCATGGATTAATCTCAAAGAATCAGTCAGTTTCATGCAACAAAAGCCCTTTTCAATGGCACCTTTATATTTTTATCGTTCCTTTTTCTTCATTTCTCTGACCCCAAAGCCCTGTTACGCCACAGAAACGGAGCTATACAGTCATTAAGCCATGTTACAGGTCAAGGAGTGAAGTCCTAGGAAGCATCAGGTGAAAAGCAAGAGACCAAAGAAGTGGTCCGGGACAGACGTCAGCCCTCCTCTGGAGTGTGACCAGCAGCGGCCAGTCCTGCGTGAACAGTGGCAGACTCAGAGCTCCGGCGGGCACGCCATTCACTAATGCCACGATGTGTTGGACTCTGAAAAACAAAATTCTGTGGCTACACTGTACTGAATGAAATTAAAATTTTTTTGCATGGACACAGATTAGCTGAATACTTAAATTATTTTCTTGGGGCTGCAACTTGCAAAAAAAAAAAAAAGAATAAAAATCAGCCATTTTCAACAATTTATATTATTTTTAAAAGTAAATTTCACTATTGCATGGTTTTAAAAAGGGGAGAGAACGCAACGGGGTGGTACAAAGAGACACCATGTTTATTCTTTAAACTGATCATAGTCTGTGTTTTGGCAGACATTACAAATGAGAATACTTTCTAGAAGATACTTAAAATTCTCTTTATGTGACAAATAAGCATAATATATTCAATTTATTTCCATGTTAAATATACAAATCTTATGAAGTTCAATATGTGCAAATTGTTCGCATCTTTCTTCCTCTTCTCTGTCTTACTTTTCCTCTTCGCTCTTTTAATCTTTTGTTTTCTTTCTCCCTACCAGAGTGATTATGCTAAAAGATTACAAGTTTTTGACCTGATACTCCTTACACCCCATGTTTGATTCAGAGCTATAGATGCTTCTGAATTTATGAATTTCTCAAGGGGGGAAAAAAAAAACTAAGAGCTTTCTTTATTTCAAGCATGTTGAAAAGGATTTTGCAACATGACTTGGGAGTACATTAAAGTAAGTCAGCATGTATTTGATAAAGAAGATATTTGAACTTTTGCAATTTATTGTACAGTGCATGGTACTTTTATTTTCACCTTCAAAGTTCAGTTTACAGGAAAACCCTACAATCATGTGGCCATTGTAATGTCTAATAAATTTGTTTTTAGCACCAGCATTATTCATACAGGGGTTAAAGTATTATTTCTAGAAGGTCTTAAGTTTTGTTTTTTAATTAATTAAAGCAATTTCTTTAGCCAATTTCCATTTACTATGTGAATAGAAACACTGCTAAAAATTTGGAGCCTGAAACACAGGGCTGTTTATTAATTCATTTTTCTGTAGTAAAATACAATTTTTCACAAATTATATTTCTAAAGAAATATAGTAAACATAAATATGCAACAAATAATTTTAAAGCTCCAATTTTTAGGTGACTCAAAGAAAGTCAATCTGCCTATTAATAGTTCTTTCATGCCATCACCAAAAGTCTACACCACAAATCCCCTAAGGTCAAACCCCTGCCTTTGGTTTTACAGACAGTTATTACCATTGGGTGGTGCTGCAAGGTCGAATTTCTCTTAAGTTTCCCTATTGAGAGGAGAAGTCACTGGTTAAGGTTAACAAACCACCCACACTTTCTGTTTCTTTATGTACACTTTGATAATGCATTCTTACAGGTCGATTTTAATTTCTTACAGCAACTTTTGAAATCCACATACATACCAGTTAAGGCCATGCACAAAAATTGCTTTCTTCTTTTTTTTTTTTTTTTTTTGTCCTTTCTAAATTCCATGCTGACCATTAAAAACTATCATGCTTGATATGGTGCAAAAGTTAAAATGAGTATCACTAAAAATGCCTTCTCTTTATGTGGTGCAATATGAAATACACCGAGACTGTGTCTTGACATTCTGAGATCTACGATGGACCCAGGTAAAGTTGTTAAAAGAACGAATAAAACTTTATGGAAATAATTTAGACACTTGTGTACCAGCAGCAATTGATTTAATAGACCTATAGTGTCTATACTCTCCCGTAGAATAAACGTTTACCATTTTCCTGATACTAAGATGCAGTCACATAATCTTTTGTGCATATTCCTATATAAATTATTTCTAATTTTAATAAGAAGGACATGACTGTATGGGATATTTGTACATACTTGTCATTATGCAGTATTTATTTAAAAGTTGGTGTATTTTTTTTTTTTTTAATTTTCACATGTCTGCACCTCGACTTGTGGTTTAGTCATGTAAATAGCACTATTCCAGTGACCATTGCTGCCCTGTACATAGTATGTTTTCAAAGTAAAGGGAATTCCAGTTGGGAAAAAAAAAAAAGGGCAGATTAGTCCTGTAATGAACACCAACTAATGTAAATCAAATTCATTCTGGTGATGGTATTTAACACTTTAAATAAAACATTTTCTTTACAGACGTTGTATGCACGGCTTTCTCTGGCTTCCCTTCTCCCCATCCCCAAGCGTGGTGCAGCTTTCCCTGAACTCATGCATCATTTCAAGACAACAAAATAATTTTATTTTCCTTCTCCGTGCCAGAAACAGATTGCTGGTCTTAGCAAATAGCCCTCAGTAGAGCATGTTTCCAAAGAGCCAAAGGATTTCTGCTCACATCATTAAAAAGTTGCTGCTTTAAAAAAAACAAACAAAACATTGTTATTCTATGGTGGGGGAAAGGTGGTTGTTCCAGACTGAAGTGCTTTCTGGTTAAATGACTCAGCAGCTCAGAGTCTGTGAGTAAACTGAGATTTCTGAGTCAGCGTCACCTCCACGGATGGCAGAGTCCTGAAGAATCACAAGAGGCCATCTGCCATTCCTTGAGTGAAGGTGAGAAGAGTGACAGGGCTTTACCCAGCTGTGTCAGTTCAGCTTTGTGGGGGTGAGGGGGGTGGTGCATTTTCAGCAGGGGAGACGCGGGTGGTAACGGGACATGTAACAACCTGTCCAGAGACTGGCTTCTATGGTGTGGCTTTGGAGGCGAGGGTTTCTGCGAATCCTCCCAGGGCAGTTCCTTAAACTGGAAGAAAAAAACCCCAGCAGAGTTCTCTCGGAAAGCCCCCCACCCTGCCACCCAGCTCTAAATTTAAAAGCTGGCTTAGTTAAAAATTCAAACCTAGTTTTCTCTCCATTCTTGGAAATAGCCATCTCTTCCCTTTCCAAGGACTCCACTCGAGCTCAGTCCCCCATGCCTATCCCAGGTTATTTGTCATTACTCAATGTCCACCTCCTAGTCTAAAGAGCTATTTCCTTGCTACTCACATACTCCTATTATACCAACCCCCTTGCCTTTCTTGCATGCCCTCTCTTGAAAAGCCCTTCTGCTTTCTCAGAAATGATCCATGCTAGCCCCTCCCTACAGCTCAACTCCCTGCTCAGGACTGAGCTCCTCTTTAGCGGTTCTGACTAAACCCGAACAACGTGGCTGCCATTGACGTCAGCACCTTCACTTTCCCGGAAATATGTGATCAAAGCTCCACAGTCCGCAATAAAGGACATGGTGGTCACGCTTGTAGGGGCTGAGAGAGGAATGGTCAAGCAATCACCAAAGCTGTCCGCCTGTATTGACTTAGTCCCAGAGTGTAAGTGACTGACTTCCATATTACAAACCAGTTTGGGTTTTTTTTCTGGTTCCTGGTTCTGCCGCTCGCTTAATGTTCAGCCTTGACCATGTCATTTATATTCTCTGAGTCTCACTACCCCAAACTGCAAAATGACAATAGTAAAACTACCAGCTCATTGGGTCATCATAGGGATTGAATAAAATGATGTATATGGAACACGGCACCATGAGTGGTATAAAGTAAGTGTTCCCAAATGCTATTATGAGTATAAGTAATTGATCAGAATACCATTTCACTCTTTGCTGGTCTCACTGAAGGTACAAGTCCTCTTAAGAAAACAAATTGTTTTGGGGCACCTAGGTGGCTCAGTCAGTTGAGCGTCTGATGTCGGCTCAGGTCATGATCTCACGGTTCATGGGTTTGAGCCCCGCGTCAGGCTCTGTGCGGACAGCTCAGAGCCTGGAGTCTGCTTCGGATTCCGTGTGTCTCCCTCTCTCTCTCTACTCCTCCCCCACTCATGCTCGGTCTCTTTCCCTCTCTCTCTCAAAAATAAATAAACATTAAAAAAAATAGTTTTCTCTGGACATTCAGGGCCAAACTGAGGGATCACCTGCTGGATTGGGGGGTAGCTCTGCTGAGCTCCTTGCAGACCACGTCTGATCTTCCCTGAAGAAGAAATGTACCCCCAGTGCATTCAGCTACCATCAGGGTTGCATAAAAGACCCCAGCGAGAAATCTCAGGCAGCAAGGCAGCTCAGGGCCTTGTCAGAAGGTACAGCTAGGCAAACAGAGTTAGGCAGACATCCAAAAGACAGGACCTTAAAAATACCCTGGGAGAGTTCACTGGCTGGCTCTCTGTCCTGGAGAGTCAGTGATGGGACAGGAAGTCCCAGCCCCTGGAAGATAACATGGGAGCAGTGTGACCTCAGAATCCTCATAGATCCTTGGGTTCCTTATCGTACAGCCTCTTTGGTTGTTTCCTAGGCAAGAAATAGGTCAGACTTTTCTCTGCTTTTCACCTGCAGGGTCTGGGCTCCCCTCTGTCATGGGTCTGGCTGGGCTGCTGGGGACAACAGACTTTTGGGGTGGCCACCCAAGATCAATGAGGGCCCCCACAGACTACATTGGGTGATATGCTGGGGTACCCAAACCCTGACTGCTGATGACTTGGGCCCTATCTGAGAGTAATGAACAGCATGTGTTAGGCAAGGGCAAGAAACTATGTGTTAGGGAGTCGTGAGCCTTCCTTACCACATTTCAAGCTCTTGCTGGGGAAACTTTGGAAATTGTGAGAAAAAGTATGCATTGCCTAGTTCATTCTTGATTTATTATAGCCAAGAACTTTGTGGGCTAACAGGCAAAACCAACAACAACAACAACAAAAAAAAAACAAAATCAATGCCTCGGTGGTAAGGGGGAGCAGCAGGATAGGGGGTGGACTCATCCTAAATATTCTGAGTTCTGATGAGTGCTGGGCACTCAAAGTTGACAGTCTAGTCAACCTCAAGGTACAAACTTAGTGCCTGAAGACTTACGGAAATAATGCCAGACTCACAAAACCAAAATTCTAGTTCTTTGGGCTTTCTCAGAAGAAGTGACAGGGTACAGCAGGGCCTCGAGTCTTAAAATTATCTGAGAGACAGGCACTTCAGATACCCAGGAATCATTTCTCTTCCAAATGGACTGGTCCTCCATCTCTAGATACTAACAGGCCCATCTTTTCTGTCTTCTATCTTTTCTATTGTCACAATCATCTTTCTAGTCTCAGGTGTAAATACTGTGACCCTTCACTCCAAGCTGAACCTCAAACCCTATCACGCATTTTTCATGGTATGGAAGAGGAAATGGGCGTGGGAAGGGAAAGAGGGAAAGAAGAGTATAGAAAAGGAGGGGACCGAGAGAGAAAAACGCCCCAAAACAATTTAGCCCTTAACTAGCTGTGGTCTGTTTTCCCTGTCTGGAATGTAGTTCGTTTTCTGACACCTAGCTGGAGCGGGGCAGGTGAATGGGTGAATGTGAATGAGCACCAGAGACAAAATGGAAACAGAAATAAACACTTGGAGGCTTCCTTTAATGATATAGTTACATCCAGAGTCTTCCTGGGGAGCTGAGTACACCTTGAATGTGAAGGAGAAAGGTCGTGGCTTTTAAGAGGACACTCAGGAGACAGCCATCCTTCTGGGCAGGAGTTCAGTTTGAGGGACACAAACCGCACACACAGAGAGCAGGACCACAACGGCACCATGATGGAAAGGTCTCCCTCTTGGAACACAATAAGCAGCAGCGGGAGCACCTTGCAGTCGCTGCAAGAGGTCTGTTATCCTTCCTCTCTGCCTGTAGTATGGGGTTATCAGAGCACTAGTCTGCCCAGCCAGAGGTCTTTTTCCTATCTGCGGGCTGGGCAGTTTATCAGCTGGATTTCAAACACAGCATTGTGCACTTATGGAACAGGTTCTCGGGACAGGGAACAGAGTAGGGCTCAGGGGTCCGAGGAATGTGAAGACAGGTCCCAGCAAGGAACAGTGCCCGTGGGAGACTGCCGATTGCAAGAACTTTTCAGGTCCCAGTATCCCAGGGCTCAAACACTACCCATCGCCACCTGCTCTTGTCTCCACTGTATAGCTGGTCTTCTTAATAATGACAACCCCAAAGAATACACTGCATGGCAGTATAGTCTCTATATTTTATTTTTTAAATATGGTTTTATATATATATATTTTTAAAAATTCTGTTCCTGCACTAATAACGCCATGTTGAATAAGACCTCATCCCAGACTGCAAAAGGACCTCTCTGAATATGACCAAAGTGTATTCTTCTGTACCTAAAATATGTCTGTTGCTAGATAAGATACGCACTCGACAGGAACAAAGAGGAAGATGTGGTTAATTTTCTTCAGAAAGTTTGCCTGAAGGAAGTGAGCTTTTCTGTTTATTGTTGACTTACTATGTGTCAGTTTACTCATCTGCTGCAAAGGCAAGTAATGGCCACTTCAAAGGGCTGTTGGGAGTTAAAATGACAAAAGAAATGACCACTTCCAACACAGCCCGGGATACAATAAGTACGCAACCAAAGTTATTTCTTGTATTAACCAGGAACTGCGTTCAGCACAGGATAACAGAGTCTCTAGTGAAAGTAGCTTATTTTTTCTTCAAGGTTGCTTCCTGGTTAGAAGATGGTAGCTGTGGCTCCTGCCATCACGTCTACGTTCTAGGACAGAAAAAAGAGGAAGAAGGAATAGCGAAGGGCACCAGTCAGGTGGGGAAAGGAAACAGCTTGAACGCTTGTCAAGAAGTTCTGCCCAAGACTTCAAGGCTTGGGGAGGCAGGGAATGCTCAATATTTAACCCTTAGGTATTGTGGTAGCTGTAGGATTTTTGTAGATGCTCTACCATATTGAGAAAGCTCCCTTTTAGTCTCAATTTGCTGAGAGTTTTTGTCACGAAGGGCTGGTAAATTTTGTCAAATGCCTTTTCTCCTTCTACTGAGATGTTTGTATTGTTTTTCACCCACACACTGTTACTATATGAATTACCCTGATTGATTTTCCAATGGTAAGCCCTTTAAAAATTTGGAAGGAAACCCAACTTGATCGTGATGTATTATTTTCTTTATATATTGCTGGAGTTGATTTATTATTTTGTTAAGGATTCTTGCATCTGTGTCCAGATACTGGTCTTTAATTTTCTTTCTTTGTGATACTCAGGCTGTTATCTGGGAGATGATGGCCTCGTGAAAAAAATTGGTCAGCAAGTGTTTCCTCCTTTATTTTCTGAATAAATCTGTGTAAAACTGCATTATTTCTTTCATAAATATTTGGCAGAATTCACCAGTGAAACCATCTAGGCCTGGAATTTTCTTTGTGGGAAAGATTTGACTATCAGTTAAATTTGTTTAATAAATAAAAAGCTACTAGAATATCTTTCAGTTTGGGCTATGATTTCTAAGGAATCTGTTGACTTTATGTAAGTTGCCAAATGTTATTGTTATAAAGGTATTTACAATATTTTTTTATCATCCTTTAAGTGTTTGTAGCATTTAAAATGATGAGCCCTCCTCTCTTACTCTTGGTATTGATAATTTTCTCTTTTTCTTAAACAGACTTACTAGGGGCTTATCAATTTTGTTTCTCTTTCCGACATACCACCTTTTGGCTTTGTTATATTTCCATATTCTTTGTTCTCTGTTTCACTGATTCCTGCTCTTCATTTCCCACTTTCTAATCACTTTGAATTTGATTCGTTCTTATTCTGGTTTCTTAAAGTAGAAGCCTAGATCATTGATTTTAAATCTTTCTTCTTCTCTAATATCCTTATAGTTATACATATCCTTTTACACTGTGCTGTGGCTTCATCCCTCACTGTCACTTAGGTAAAATGTTTTATCACACTTGGTGATTGCTATCTGCATCTGTACATCTTGCACTAATTCCAAATATTCGGGAATGTTCTCTGTATCTTATTATTGATTTTTTTTAATTTTTTTAACGTTTATTTATTTTTGAGACAGAGAGAGACAGAGCATGAGCAGGGGAGGGGCAGAGAGAGAGGGAGACACAGAATCCGAAGCAGGCTCCAGGCTCCGAGCTGTCAGCACAGAGCCTGATGCGGGGCTGGAACTCACAGACCATGAGATCATGGCCTGAGCTGAAGTCGGACGCCCACTGACTGAGCCACCCAGGTGCCCCTTATTATTGATTTCTAACATAATTCTAATTTGGCCAGAAAACAGACTCTAAGATATTGATCTTTTGATATCTGTGGGGACATATTTTATTGTATAGCTTTTGCTTATCTTGGCAAACATTCCCAGTGCAATGGAAAATAACGTGCTTTCTGCAGGTGTTGGGTGTGGTGTTAGGGGTCTGCAAATATTAATCAGGTCAAGTTGGTTGACATTATGGCTAAATCTCCATCAGTTACTGAGAGAGAGGTAATAAAATCTGCAGTTTCATGTAGGTGTGTCGATTTTCCCCTTTGATTCTCTCAGGTTTTTTTTTTTCCCCTCCTGTATTCTGAACCTCTGCTATTAATTGCATAACATGCATGATTGTTATGTCTTCCTGATGAATTAAACCGTTTATTACTATGCACTACCCTTTTATCACTGCTAGTATTCCTTGTCTGCAATTTTACTTTGTGCTGGAATATTCATGCCAGCCTTCTTACTCTTAATGCTTCCATCTTTCTACTCCCAACCTGTCCCTGCTGATTTATTTAAATTGTGTTTCTGTCTCCTCCGGGCAGCTTTCGCTTTACAGTCTATTCTGATTGCTTCTTCCTTTTGCTTGGAAGGTTTAATTCATTTACATTTAGTAGCACTATTAATATGGCTGGGTTTAAGCATAGCATCTTGGTATTTACTTCCAAGTTATCCTATCCTATTTATCTTTTCTTTTCCTGTCTTTTGAATTAACGTGTTTTTTAATATTCCATTTTAATTCCTCTATTTCCTCTGCATTGATATTTTTATGGCTGCTTCTAGATAGATGACAAATGAATTCTTCACTTACAACTGTCCACTTAGAGTTAATATTTCACGAGTGCACATAAAATATAAGAACCTTCCAACAGCAAAATTCTATTGATCTCGCCTATCCTTTTCACTCTTGTTATTTGTCTATGTGAGTCATGAAACACTGCAATGCAATGTCTTATTTTTGCTTTAAATAATCAGTTGTCTTTCAAACAAATGAACAGTAGGAAAAAGATACTCTTTTATATTTTTCAAATAACATTTACTATTTTTTAAAAGTTTATTCATTTATTATTTCTCAAAGAGAGAGAGAGAGAGCATGTGCGTGAGCACAAGTGGGAGAGGGGCAGAGAGACAGATGGAGACACAGAATCTGAAACAGGCTCCAGGCTCTGAACTGTCAGCACTGAGCCAGACGCGGGGCTCGAACTCACAAACAGCAAGATCCTGACCTGACTTGAGCCGAAGTTGGATGCTGAACTGACTGAGCCACCCAGGTGCCCCAATATTTACTATTTCTGATTTTCTCACTCTGTCCTGTAGATTCAACTTTCTGCCTAGTGTTCTTTCTTCTTAGCCTGGAGGCTTCCCTTAGCATTTCTTATCACGCAGGTCTACTGTCAACAAATTCTCTAGGCTTTTGTTATTCTGGAAATAGCTTTATTTCACCTTAACTTTTGAAGTATATTTTTTACTGAATAAAGCATTCTCTTGCTCAGTGTCTTTCCTTCTGTTGCAGAACTTCAAAGTTGTCATCTCATTGTTGTCAGACTCCATTCTTTATGATGAAAAGTCAGTCATAATTCATCCTTTTCTTTCCCTCTTTGTGGCTTCGTTTTAAAAAAAAAAATACGGCTGCTTTCAAGATTTCTCTCTTCACATTTGGTTTTCAGCAATTTGACTACATTTTCCTAGGTGTGCTTCTCTTTGTATTGAAATTATGGTTAAGTTACTGGTGGATTCTTTGGGTCCTGGCAGGCTGGTTCCATTCTTTGTTAGGGCAGGTCTGTTTCTGTTTTGAACTTAGCATTGGAGCACGGCCCTCATTCCTAAGGCCTGGTCTTTCCCAAGTCACAGCTGAGAGTGTAAAGTTTTTGGGAGTTGTCTCTACTCTGGCTGGTCTAGAATTCCAACATCTTCTAACATTAGAAGGAAAAGAATTAGAATTATCCCTGCAGCCCCAAATAACAGGGGATCAGAAGCATGATTAAACAGAGGAAGGAATTGGTAGGCAGATTTTTTAAAAGTAGGCGTATAAGACTATAATTGTATCATAATCATGGTATAGTATTAAAGCTCTGCCAGGATGTTTTGAAAAAATTTTGAATTCAGAACCATCTTTCAGCTCCAGACTGCCTGAGGTCCTGCCATATTTTAGTTCTCCCCTTCTTAGATGTCCAAGGGATTCTCCTAATCTCTCTTTTTTTTTTAATTTTTTTAACATTTATTTATTTTTGAAAGAGAGACAGAGCATGAGTGGGGGAGGGGCAGAGAGAGAGGGAGACGCAGAATCGGAAGCAGGCTCCAGGCTCTGAGCCATCAGCCCAGAGCCTGACGCGGGGCTCGAACTCACGAACAGCAAGATCGTGACCTGAGCCGAAGTCAGACACTTAACCGACTGAGCTACTCAGAGGCCCGTCTCCTAATCTGCTTATGTGATTTTGGCATTAATCCCACTCCCCCTACTTAAGCTACTTTGAGTGGGTCTCTGTTTATTTAATCAAAAGGACAAGGTAAAAATGTAATTGTATCTCTCATGCAGAAGAATATTTGGTAAGCTATGACAACAATCCCTTCATGAAATCTGAGCCTTCTGTCACTGTAGGAAGAGACCTAATATATTAAGAACAGATGAGCAACCCAAAGCCCAGAGATATTTTCTGGCCATCCTGGGAATTTCTCAGTTCTCCTGACTTTAATCAGATGATATAAAACAGTGGTTCTCAAATGAGCATGTGCATCAGAATCACCAGGAAGGCCTTGTTGAGTATTCAGGCCCCATTGCTACTGTTTCTGGTTTGGCAGGTCTAAGAAAGGACTTAAGAAGTTGCATTTCTAACAAGTGCCCAGGTGATGCTGGCTGGGCACTACAGATTAAGAACTACTGATACGGAGACCTCTCAGAGCAAGTTTACATTTGTGTTTGTTTCCTATGTGCAGAGAGTCACCAGCCCCCTGTCACTCATTACTTTATAACATGATGTCATCCATATTCCCAGGGTGAGATGGGTAGGGGTGGCAGCTGAAATCTAAGAGCAAGGAGAGTATTATAAAGGAGTCATTTCGGGGCCCCTGGGTGGCTCAACCGGTGGAGCATCCGATTTTAATTCACGTCATGGTTCATGGGTTCGAGCCCCACATCAGTCTATGTGCTGACAGCTCTGAGCCTGGAGCCTGCTTCAGATTCTGTCTCTCCCTGTCTCTCTGCCCCTACCCACTCGTGCTCTAGCTCTCTCTCTCTCTATTTCTCTCTCTTTCTCAAAAATAAATACACATTTTTAAAAAGTAAAAAAGAAAAAAAAGCCATTTCGTTAAGGATTTCCCGCCCCTCCCCCGCCCCCAAGAAATGACACTGGGGAGATTTAAAGGTTGTCAGTTACTTTTCCAGTGTTTTGCTATGACTAAAGAATCATGAGTAGTATACAATTGAAGTCTGGCAGTCTTTCCTCAATATACTGTACAGGAAAAGCTAATGAAGGTGAGCTACAGATGTTTCTAATATTTTGATGGTTATTATCACCAGCAGTATATCTCTAATTCGTATAAAATGAAATTTCGTAACCCAGTGATGGTCTGTTTCTTATTGGTTACAACACTGAAAAACAACAATAATAAGACCAACTATTGCCTGAGGCTCAATATAGCTCTCTGTTTTGTCAAAATGTGAACCTCTCCTGTGAATTCTCTCAGTCCCACAAATTTCATGTCCTGGTGCTTCTTCACTTAAAAAGCGTTTATGAAAAAACCCAAGTTGCTCTGTGGGGAAGCCACAGATACTCACGATATGGCGACTTCAGGAGAAAAGCTTGGTGTCCAGTAAGGGAGATGAGACAGCTGCAGATATCACTATGACAGTAAAAAGTAGAGCAGAACAAGAGCCCCAGGGGTCAGAGAAGAACCGCTTTGGGTTGGAGTGATCAGAGAAGGTTCTGTGAAGAAAGTGGCATCTCAGCAGAATTGTGAAGGTAGACTTGAGTTTTGATGGTCACATACAGGAAGAAAACCACAGACCAGGAATTACTTCTGAGAGCACCAGAGACAAACCAGCTCAGGTTGTCTCCCATTTTTAGTGAGGCAAGTGGGCGAGTGCTCACGTAACATCCGTGCAAAGGAGTCCTGCGTGAGGGGGTGAGAAGGGAGAGAAAATAAGGTCTCAGAGGCCAGAGCAAGGATTGAGGGTTTAGTCAGCAAACAATGGGGACATATTGAAGTTTTCAAGCAAAGGAATCATGTGGTCCAGATACTTACGTTTAGCACATTCATAAATGGCCAATGGCTAAGAAAGGATAGTTGATCATAACGTGAAGAGAATAGAGGCAGATAGGAGCAGTGAGAGGACTCCAGCGGTGTAATAATCCAGGAATGAGGAGGCCACAGCTAGACCCGGGGGGCACCCATGGGAACAATAGAACAGGGACAAAATGAGGTAACTCATTACATAAAGTTTAGGTTTTCAGAAGAGTGTTGGTGCCGTTAACTGAACTAGAAAAGTCAGGGAGAGAGGTATGTACTAAGGTTGGGGAGGAAAACGATGAGTTCGGGTATGGATACATTGGGCTTACACTTCTTTCCGTAAAGCCAGAGGGAAATCTTTTTTTTTTTTTTTTTGGTGTTTATTTATTTTGGGGAGAGAGTGAGTGCAAGCAGGGGAGGGGTATAGAGAAGGGGGTACAGAGGATCTGAAGCAGGATCTGCTCTGACAGCAGGGAACCTGATGCAGGGCTCAAACTTGTGAGCTACGAGGTCATGACCAGAGCCAAGTCAGGTGCTTAACTGATTGAGCCACTCAGGTGCCCTAAGGCAGATCGAAATCCTTTTGAAGGCAGCTGGAATTTGGGAAAAATCTCAGACTGAGCTGCTGTATGGGTCAGGCCGGGCCAGGTGATGCTACAATTACCATCCTCAGGGAAATCCCAGGGGCTGGAAACAATGGTGCTTATTTTGTAATTCATTCCCTGCAGCCACTTTAATTTAGGAAGGGGACTCTGTTCATCCTAGTTACTCAGAGATTCGGTCTGATGGAGGCTCCATCTCAACATGTTCTCCGTGGTCACAGGGACTGGGAAAGGGGAACATGAAGAACCAAGGGCTGGCTCATAAAACTGCTGCCCTGAAGTGACACATAACACTTTCCCTCAGATCTCACTGACAGAAGTAAGTCACATGATCGGTCATTCCTCAAAGCGGATGTAGAAAAACAATCCTGCATGTGCCTCAGGCAAAAGAACTGTGGGCTAGGAAGGCACAACCCAGGAAGGGAAGGCTCTTGATGCCCCGGAGAGGAGCCAGGAGCCCCAGACCAAAGGGGCGGAGGCTAGTGCTTCCCCCCCGGGGGCGGGGGGGGGGGGGGACCGAGACACAGAAGAGGCAGGGCCCCACGGCAGAGCCACCCACCAGCCAGCCAGCAGAATGAGTAAGTGGGGGGTGGGGGGGGGTGGGCAGCTGGGTGATCTTGAAGCTGCAAAAACGGCTTGCTTGTGAGGTCACTGCCTGGACCTAGTGCCCTGCCTGCCTTCCTGTGCCCAGAAAGGAAGAGGCTGTTGCCCCCTCCCAGCCACGTTTCCTCTCCTTTTCCCTCCTGTGGATTCTCCCATCATCCATGTGGCCTTCCTCTTAAGGCCAGATGAAGATGGTCCCTTGTGGTTTCCCAAGTTAGGTTTGTGATGTGAGACGCTTCTGCTCCTGCCCCTACCTCTCCTTCCCCACCCCTGCAGAAGGCAATTGCTAGTTTTCTTTCCTATTCTTTTCCAAGTAGGTTTTGTTTACTCTACTCCCCAAATCCCTGAGCCAGATGTGGGGTGCTGACACTCACAACCCCTGAGTGCCCAGTCTTCTCCCTCCCCTTTCCACTGAGTTTTTAGTCTCCTGTGCTGTGCCTAGCGGCACCTGGGCTGGGAAGGACACTGCCCCTGTCTAGGTTTTTATAAATGTCAAGGGGTGCCTGGGTAGCTCAGTCAGTTAAATGTCCAACTTCGGCTAAGGTCACGATCTCATGGCTTGTGAGTTTGAGCCCCATGTCGGGCTCTGTGCTGTCAGCTCAGAGCCTGGAGCCTCCTCCAGATTCTGTGTCTCCCTCTCTCTCTGACCCTCACCAACTCGTGCTCTGTCTCTGTCTCTCAGAAATGAATAAACGTTAAAAAAAAAAATTTTAATGTCTTACTCAAGTTCAAACCTGCGGCTTGTGAATCAACTCTTTTCTGACTTGGTAGGCAAGTTTTGGGCTTTGGAGAGAAGGGAGGTCTGTAATGTGAAACAACTTCTTGCCTTTTCTTCTCCTCCCATTGCTGTACATAACTTTTAATGGCCAAACCCCAGGTTTGTACTTTTTTTTTTTTAACTGCTAAAGCCATTCTCTTCCACCTGGTTTTACTGTAACATTTGGAAAAGGAATAAATATTGTTCCTTAAAAAGAAGAAGAAGAAGAAAAAGAAGAAGAAGAAGAAGAAGAAAAGAAAAAGGACTACCATTTGTGAATGGTTGCTCTAATTCCCATGAGTGTCATCCAGATGACAAATGGTGAAGACCGGGCATTGGGGTGAATTTTGATGTAAGAGGAGAGAGAGGGAAAAGCAACCCTCTAAGGATAGAACCCCAGGGAATAGTTTTACTCGATAGGGCAGTAGGAAGAACACATATTTAGGGAGCCAAGTAAAAACATATAGAAAAGAAAAGGGCTCAGTTTAGTCTAGGGTCACATCCGTGAGAAGCATCTCAGGAAGATTCCTTATTGCCAGATCTGGAGATAAAGCAACTGAACGTGAGGAAAGGCCATTGGGTCTGACTTTGAAGGTGACCGTGGCTGACCTTCAAGAGAGCTGCTCCAGGGAGGCGATGGGTCCAGACCAGGGAAAGAGTGATCAAAATTGGAGGTAGAACATTGGACTGTGAAAAAAAGGAAGGGAAATAAGATGGTTACTTGAGGTAGTTGCGAAATCGAAGCTGATTTGTTAAATCAAAGCTGACAGTTTTTTATTCATTCATTTAGCAAATATTTATTGTACATTTACTCTTGCCAAACACTGCTTTAGAAGCTGGCGAGAGACAGAGCAAGATAAGTTTTCTGTTCCCATGGAGCTTATCTTCTGGTGGAGACAGACGTCCAATAAACAAGTGAGCAAAGAAATGAATGAGTGAAAAAGATCATTTCCAATTATATTTAGTTCTGATAAAATGAAATAAATTATATGTGGTTCTTCCTTTAAAGGAAGTGACCAAGTAGGTAGAGAGTGTGGGCTGAAGGGTATATCCTCAACTACTCAGGATTGGGCGACATATGAGCTGATGCCCAGAGGACAAGAAATACTGGCTATGCAAGGATTTGGAGCTAGAGTTTTTCTTTTCTTTCCTTTTCATGTTTATTTCTTTTTGAGAGAGAGAGAATATCTATGTGTGCGAGTGGGGGGAAGGGCAGAGAGAAAGGGAGACAGAAAATCCCAGGCATGCTTCACAGTGTCTGCACAGAGCCTGACTAGGGACTCGAACTCATGAGTCGTGAGATCATGACTGAGCTGAAATCAAGAGTCAGATAGATGCTTAACCGACTGAGCTACCCAGGCGCCCCTGGAGTTTTTCATGGTAGGCAGAAGCTGTGAAGGAAGGTTCTCATAGAAAGTAGAGATTAGATAGACAACTAAAAATGGCTGTGTGTGCGACTATCTAGAGTAAATAAAGGTTCTAGAAGGCACTTCTCAATGTGCAGGGCTCATTAGTTTAGAAGCATGCGCCTTCTCCTTCAGTTAACTCTGCCACAGAACCTACTTCTGCTGCCTGGGAGAAGTTGCTAAGGGTACAGACCCCTTGAGGTGATTCTTTCCTCAGTGTTCTATATTGTGCCAGCCTTTTCTTCTTAAAGTATCTGAACCAGCCCTCACTGGCTTATGGTGAAGTGCCTTTTACACTTGCATTCTTTCTGGTTTCTTACGGCACGCATCAAACATTTGTGTAAGTGGGCGTAGGGTACGTTTTCCTGGGTCCACTCTTCTACGCGTGTGGGGTTTGAAAAGAGAAACTTAAAGAAATCTCTGCAGAGCTCTCTGACCAGTCCCTGTGGCCTCAGGAGATGAGAGCAGTCACCACGGCCGTTATGGTCTGAATGAAACTGCCACTGGGAATAAATGCACACATTTAAAAACTTTTTAACATTTTTAAAATTTATTTTTGAGAAACAGTGAGAGACAGAGCACAAGTGGGAGAGGGGCAAAGAGAAAAGGAGACACAGAATCCAAAGCAGGCTCCAGGCTCTGAGCTGTCAACAGAGAGCCTGATGAGGGGCTTGAACCCACAAACAGTGAGATCGTGACCTGAGCTGAAGACAGATGCTTAATCGGCTGAGCTACCCAGGCACCTCTTAATTTTAAATTTGAGGTATGCTAGTTCAGTGCGATAATCTGCTGGAGGATTAATTTGTGTTAACTTATTTCTGTTTTTTCATATTCTTTGTCTATTGTCCCCACTGCCCTCCCTGCTGGAACACAAGCTCCATGAGGGCAGGAATATCTGCCGGTTTTGTGCACTGATGTATCCCTAGTTGCTAGAACAGTGCCACGCAGGAAGGAGGTGCTCAGTAAATACCGAGTGAGTGCGTGTTGTTTCTCCCTGTTGTGACCCTGGCAGGAAGGCAGGCTTGCTTTCAGGCTAGAACTCAAAAGGCAGCCAAGTTTCTGTGTGAGCTATGAGTGCTGGTCTCAGGACTCGTTAGACTTTGTTCCGTTGGGATCAAAAGCCTTAGCCCTGACATCCAGAGAAAAGCCTGTGCTCAGAGCAGCAGACTGGAGACCAAGGAGGACAGGAGTGTGGAAAGGACCCTTCGCGGAGTCCTTTGAGCACAGAAATAGAGGGGTGTCTCTTGTGGGATGCCAAGGAGGAAGAGTCCCTACCCATTCTGAGAGGAGAGGGTTAGAGTGTATTATTTTGATTTCCACAAATGCAAAAGTTACAAAAAATGTCTTCAAGGCCGAAATGGGATGACGAGGTTGGGAGCGTGGCAGCCACAGCCAGCATGCACTTTTTCCAGACACGCTCTGTGCAGAGCCAAACATAAGTGCTTTGCGGTTATTTTGTCACCAAGGTCTCCAAACCATCCTGGAGGCAAATAGCATCCTCATTTTACAGACAGGTTGACTGCAGTACAGAGGGTGCTTTAATCTGGAGCTACTGGTGACCAGCGTGGCCTGGAGAGGACCAGCTAGGGCTTTGGGGAACAAGGAATCATGCGGGATGGGGAGCAGGATTGCTGGGGCTGTAGCGACTCATCCCCGTGGCAGGCTCACCAGCAATCGTAAGTTGGGGCGGCAGAGGGCATGGCTCTGAGACACACGGGAGGGGCAGGGGAACTTATCCTAGGCTGTGGATCTCCTTGGTATTTCCCGTGGCAGCTTTAATACAGCAGCAGTTAGGGGAAATCTTGGGTCGGGAGGGTAGGGAAGGCAAATTCGGCTTCCAGTACCCGTGTCTGGGGAGGAAAATTGGCTTGCACTAGGGGTAGGAAGGTGCAGGTGCGAGAACCCGGGCCATTTCCTAGTTCACGCCCCACATTCGGCCCCAAATTTCCAATAAGAGAGAAAGGAAAACAGAAGACAGTAACTGTCCAAAGTCTCTTCACTAAATCTCATTGAAAACAAAACCATTCTGTGTGGTCATTGTGGGAATGATATTCTTTCTCTTCAGGGCTGGGTGGAGCCAAGAACATACTTCAGGAGGGAAGAAAACCTGTTTTTCCCCAGGTTCTCCAAGGACCATCCTCCCGCTCCTGGGAGACAAGGAGGGTCTCAGGTTTCCCACTTGACTCCTGGGAGGAGCATCAGAGGAGCCTGCTTTGCACGGGCCTGTATTTGCCACACCCATGCCACAGGCACACTCCTCCTCCCCAGGTAGGAGGGCAAATTCAGGGGGTTTGGCTCAGGATGCCAGCTGGGGTCCATTCTTTTGTCTTTATCGTCCTTTCTTTGTGCCCCTCAGCCCTGGCTTGAAGGGTCAGCATCTTTGGGGCCAACGGTGTCACTCCTGGTCTTGGGCAGAAACCCTGCAGCTGTTTGTTGACTGACACCAGGGCTGAGTCTGGGAGGAGGCACGGAATGACGAGGGTGTTCTGCCTCTTCTGCTCCGTGAGCACGGTGTGCGCTCGCTCACAGAGCTAATGCCCTGTGACAGATGGATTCTGGGCCCGAGCCTCACGCTTGTGGATTCTGGGCCCGAGCCTCACGCTTGGCTGGTCCCTCCTGCAGAGAGGAGACTCAGCAGGGAAGCTGCTCCCAGAGAATTTATTTCCACGGGTTTGAAAAGCCACAGGGCTCTGGGAGCATCTGAAGACCACTGATTGAAGGAGATCAACATCACGTTTGCAGCTTTTCATTTCCCTCCCAGACAACCTGAACTAATGTGAAAACAGAAAATCGGTTCCCAGGGAGACAATACTTAGGGGCAGATGAACCTGGTGGCCCCTTCCTCCTGTTTTCCATCTCTCCAAATTCTTGGCATGGGCACCGTACCACCTCTAGAACCATCCTCTGACCTTTATTAACTATCACGATGTCTCTCTTCTCTCATTCCCAGGGCCACCTATTACCGCACACCAACATTTATCAATCCCCTACTTTGTTCCAGACAAATGAAAATGGCGACACCATCCTACACCCTTGGGGACTTGGAGGCGGAGACTCATTACAGCACTCATGGTGTATTAATATAAACTGCCTTGGAGTGTTTCTCCATCTCGTCTGCAGGCGTATATATGTATCTGTTCATTAGAGAGGTACATATATATAGATACATATGAATTAGTTTCCCCATAAGACTATAAGCACTTTGAGCACAGGGCTTTATCTTGTATGATAATTCACAGGGTGCAGAGTATAAAGTAAATGTATAATAATATAATAAATTACATTATACATACACAATAAATAATATAATAACATCATAAAAATATCATAATTCCTTTTGAATTTGAATGAAAATGACTCTGGGGTGGTAGAGTGACAGAGCATTTTCTGGAAGAAAAACAGCAAGCTGTTCGTGTTTACTGCAACTAAGCATTCGTGGTTGGTTTCACCTGCAGTTTTTCCACTTAGAATAAAGCCCACCACTTACGCAGCCACAACAGAACAGAATCCTACTGCTGATCTCAGGAATACATTGTGGGCTGATCGTTTACAGGCACGTTTTTTTCAAGGCAGCCAAATAGGCCAGTGAGAAGCAATGAGGAATAATCACAAAGGGAAGATAATTAAGTTGGGTTCCTATCTCATACCATACAACAAAATAAATTCCAAATGGATTAAAGATAGAGCTGTAAAAACAAAACCTAGATAATTAGAATATCTGTCTGAAATCTCGCAGCAAGAAAGGCCTTCCAAAACAAGGCAAAACCTGAAGCAAAAAACAAACAAACAAACAAAAAGAGAAAGATTGACAAATCTGAGCATATAAAATTAAAAACTTCTCTAGGGTAGAAAGAAATAAGTTTTAAAGTCACCAAGTAGAAGCATATTATTCATACTAGATCATTAGTAAGAAAGGTGAATTTTTTTAAAGGTAATATGAAAGAGAAAAATGACATAACATGGGGCATCTGGGTGGCTCTGTCAGTTAAGCTCCCAACTTTGGCTCAGGTCCTGATCTTGTGATCTGTAGGTTCAGGTACCCCGTCAGGCTCTGTGCTGACAGCTCAGAGCCTGGAGCCTGCTTCGGATTCTGTGTCTCCCTCTCCCTCTGACCCTCCCCTGTTCATGCTCTGTCTCTCTCTCAAAAATAAGTAAACATTAACATTTTTTTAACTTAAAATTTGTTAAAAATTAAACAGAACATTTACAGAAGAAAATAAATGGCCAATAAGGGATGCCTTTAATTTTGTCTCCTAATATAAGCCTGTGTTTTTATTGCCAGTGGTCTGTTTTGGTCTCCATCAGAGCAAAATTCGTTTTGTTATGTGACTTCATAAAATAAAGCACCATTTTCCAATGAAAACCTTTTAGAAAGAAGTAAAGAATGTCATCCTTTTGAGGTATTTTACCTCCTTTCCTCATTCTGACCTGCTTAACAAGAGGAAAAGTTCATCAGGGTCTCAGCTTTGAGAGCCATCAATGGAAGATAAAAGTCTTGGCCCATCGTCACCACGGCAGAGCCTCCTATTCACTGCCACCAGCAAAGCCTCTGATTGTCACAGGGATCTGGCATCCTCAACGGTGATGAGCTAAACGTGTGTTCCCTGATGGCTGAGGGTAAACAAAGAGTTTATTTCAGTACCAGTGATGTTTCTGATATTCCTCTTTCAAAGGCGAGCTGACTTCAAATCACACATATTTTCTCCACACGTAAAGATTTGATGCCACTGTAGCCCCAGGCATTAGAGGTCTCACTTACCCTGTTAGTGGCTTTCTCTTCCTCTGACCCCGTTTCAGGGGTCCGCAGCCACCCCCAGAGCCAGGTGCTGCTTTGGTTGCCTGCACACAGAGACCCAAGGAAGAACGAGAAGCCTCGCTCCTCCAGGGGGCAATCAGAGTAGATGTATGTTTATAAGTCTATGAGAAGGGCTGGTGGGCAGCTGGGAAGAGAGATTCTGAGAAGCAGAGAGTGACTTTGAGAGGGAACAGAAGCAACAGTGGTGCCACCTTTGGCTGAGAGCACCTGGAAAAGAGACTTCTCAGCAGAATAAATAAGAAGGTAGACAAGAGAAGGTGCCCGGACACATCACGACAAAAGTGCACATATCAGAGGCAAAGACATCGTTAGCGAGGAGGAGAGATAACAAAACAAGGGGACACCTAGGCTGATGGCTGATTTAGCAGCAACAAGGAAGTCAGAAAACAGTAAGAAAATATCTGCAAACACTGAGATAAGATAACTGCCAACCTAGATTGAAATACTTAGCAGAACCACTTCTCAAGAACAAGGGCGAAATAAAGACATTTTCAGATAAACACTGAGGAGGTTGACCTCCAAACTCTCACTAGCGGAAATTCTAAAGGATGTACTATAAAGAAAGAGAGAGAGGAGAGAGAGAGAGAGAGAGAGAGAGAGAGAAAGATTCCAGAAGATCAAAAGGCAGGTCTGAGATAAGATTTTTTTTTAATCTAAATTTAAAATTCTAAAATTTTGAAATTCTAGAATTTTAAAAAATTCTAAATCCAGCTAACACTGATGTTATAAGAATAATATCTAAACAGTGAGGTCAAGAAAGGAGCTAATGCTTCTTCTGAAAATTGTAGGGGAGCCCTTCCTTGCCTCTTTCCAGCTTCTGGTGGTTTCCTGGCAATCTTTGGCATTCCTTCACTCCTGGATCCATCCCTTTGAACTTCCTCGTTCTCATCATCTTCCTGTGTCTAGATTTCCCTTTTATAAGAACACCAGTCAGGTTGGATTAGAGCCCACTCTGATCACCTCATGTCAACTTGACGACCTTTATAAAGACTCTATTTTTAATAAGGTCACATTCTAAGGTACCAAAGGTTAGGATTTCAACATATCTTCTTGTGGCGGGGGGGGGGGGGGTTGGAGAGGGGAACAACCCATAACAACCTCAATCCTAACTGACGGTTTTTGTTTTTGTTTTTTATTTTTTTATTTTTTTTTTTTTAAATTTTTTTTTCAACGTTTATTTATTTTTGGGACAGACAGAGACAGAGCATGAACGGGGGAGGGGCAGAGAGAGAGGGAGACACAGAATCGGAAGCAGGCTCCAGGCTCTGAGCCATCAGCCCAGAGCCCGACGCGGGGCTGGAACTCACGGACCGCGAGATCGTGACCTGGCTGAAGTCGGACGCTTAACCGACTGCGCCACCCAGGCGCCCCTAACTGACGGTTTTAAACTCTAGACCTCACCCTTGGTTCTAGCTGTTACCATCTTTGCTTTCCACCTTCCATCCTTTCAAAGCTCCAAAGGATAAAACCAAGGATGCCCTGTGGTTTTATCCTCCTGCACGGCTTGTTTTGGGCTAAACTGTGTCCTCCTAAAATCCATACACTGAAGCCTAAACCCCTCCATTCTCCAGAATGCGACTCTATTTGGAGATAGGGCCCTGAAAGCAGGGACGACCGAGTCAAAATGAGCCTGTTAGTGTGGGCTGTAATCCAATATGGCTGATGTCCTTGTAAAAGGAGGAAATTCGGACACCTGGAGAGACATCAGGGATGCACGCTGTTAAATAACAAAAATTCAACTGAATAAATTTTAAAGACCGAATTGGCTCTTTTAATCAATTCATGAATCGGGCAGCATCCCATCTGGCAAGCAGAGGGGATTTCCAAGGAGTTGTACGAAATGGAAGGGTTTTATAGGAAGGAGGGTCAGACAATGAGTTATAAGCAAAAGAAAAGAAAGGATTGCTCCAGGAGGTCACCTTCCCTTAAGGGAAAGGGCAGCGGGGCTTATTAGGTGGATTCTCTCATCTTCTTTGAGGGGTTGGAGGGCCTCTGTGATAGATTCCTCACTGAGGCTGATGGGAAAATTCCTGACTGACAGGTTGAGACTACATTTCTGGGGGATATTGAAACTGCAGTTAGGGGGGCGCCTGGGTGGCGCAGTCGGTTAAGCGTCCGACTTCAGCCAGGTCACGATCTCGCGGTCCGTGAGTTCGAGCCCCGCGTCAGGCTCTGGGCTGATGGCTCAGAGCCTGGAGCCTGTTTCCGATTCTGTGTCTCCCTCTCTCTCTGCCCCTCGCCCGTTCATGCTCTGTCTCTCTCTGTCCCAAAAATAAATAAACGTTGAAAAAAAAATTAAAAAAAAAAAAAAAAAAAGAAACTGCAGTTAGGTTAGGTGTTAAGTCCAGACTGATCACATGGCTTAAGTGATGTCATTTGGCGGCTGAGGTTTTCTTTTTAACAATAATCACAGAGGAAAGAATTTGTGAGGACACAGCGAGAAGGTGGCTATCTGCAAGCCAAGGACAGAAGAAACCAAACCTGCTGATGCCTTGATCTTGGACTTCTAGCCAAGAAGGGGGAAAAAATAAATTTCTGCCGTTTAAGCCACTGAGTCTGTGGCATTTTGTGATGGCAGTCCATGCAGACTAAAACCCCTCCCCATGGCATTTGGCAATGCCCCTGAGCAGTGTCCCCAGGCCTCACTCCCTCTTCCCCCACATGGGGTCTTTCTCAACTAACGTCCCTGAGAGTCAGTGTGTGGAGTCCAGGGAAGCGTCTTCCCAGGTAAGCAGGCAGGCGTGCTCCCCCCAGTGGTCTAGTGTGGCCTTGGTGCCCACAGCACCTGTGGCTGTGGAGGGATGGTTGCCAGCAGCTGGTGTGAGACTGTTTCGTGGGCGCAGAGGGTGACAGGGAGGATGACCTGAACGTCAAGCAGATCGCTGAAGGAGAAGCTGACTGAAAAGCTCAGTTGAGACTTGAAATTCTTGCATATTCCTGTAGGTCCAGACGTGGAGAAAGGAGGAAGCCACCTTCCTAACCATCGTTGACTTCTCTGTTCCCACTGCATCTTTCTTTGACTTTGTCCTCTTTGGGTTTCTCTTGGACACTGCTTCCTTTCCTTCCTTTCCTTGCTGGATATCCGGATGTTCCCCTGCCCCAGCGTGCATTCCTTCCTCTTCTGGCGCTGCACTCTTCCTGGCCTTTTTTTTTTTTTTTTTTACAAAGTAACAAGAGTTAGCAAAGACCCTGGGCTTTGTGGACACAGGCGTGGGTGGATGAGCCTGACTTCAAGAGTTCATATCCTTGAGCTTTGGAGACTGGATACAAAGTAACAAACAAGAAAATTCTCAGGGCTTAGTGCTGAGGATTGACATGGGAGAGGAGATTGCAATTGATGGTTTTGGACTGGGTAGCTTTTGGTGCAGCTCTTGGAGGTGGGGGTGCAGGTAGCAATTGGCAATTTCTGATCTGCAACACTTATTAATCTGGCTGCAAAAGCACCAGATACACCAGAGGTTTGCCATTCTGGCTCCAAGTTACAAAACCGTCAATAAGTTTTGCTTCTCTGTATCAGATGGATCAGGGCAGGTCACCAGACCAGGTTAGAAAATGAATCACAAGTGCTCCCAGGTCAGGTCCCATTTCCTTTGTCTATTTAGAAAGCACTTGTAGCCATCACAAAGCCTTCTTATCAGGCCTCTGATAAGGAAATGGGATGTTATGAAAGGCTGTTACCTAAGAAAACAAAAAAATACCAGGAGATACATATTTAACCTACCCTGGTAACATCTTTAAGTCCCAGGCCTGCAAGATCAACTGGAAGTGACTTGGGACCCCAAAGCCAGACACTGTCCCTTAGACCCCAGCATTAAGTCCAGGGGAGTCTTTTCAGGTGGGGCACACGCTGGCCAGGGGCCAAGTGCCAGGTGGATGCAGCACCCCAAGTCTTGGGGGTGTCCTGTGGAGCTCTGGGGTAGGGGCTCGGGGGAGGGAGCTGGGGGGGGATATGGAGAAGGAGCTGGAACCTCAAGATCCAGCCCCCTCCACCAGCACCCCTGATATGGCAGGAGAGAAGGTTTGGCTCTTGTCATTATGGTTTGTTCCAGGGCCAATGCACCGACCTTCGGGTCAGGAAGTGACTTCTTTGTCAATTGCTGCTTTTGAGGGGCCTGCCAGGATTTGAAATGAAGCAGCAGTTCTTCTAACATCCAGCCATAAATCTAAATCTTTTTTTTTTTTTAACCCAAGCAAAATAGTGAGATAACTTGACATTTTGCAGGCTTAAATTTAGAACAGATTACAGAAATTGAATACCCACGTCATAAGCTGCTTCATTTAAGCACAACACACATACCCAGACTCAGTTTCATGTGATTTGTGTCTTGACAGTGCTTCCTCTTCTGCCAAAATCTTAAAATCTTAAGGTGGCTAATGGATATCAGCCTGAGGATGAGGCAACCTGACCTCTAGTCCTAGCCCTCACTTAGCTGAGCAAAGGCGCCTCTCTGGGCCTCAGTGAACCCCTCTCTAAGATTCCATGGGGTGCAGTGGCCGACTTTTGCGCCCAAAAGGCACAATCCCGAATGACTACAGATAATGGTCACACCTCAGTGTCTAGGACGATGTGAATAGAAGATCTATGAGATTGCCTTGGAATCTATGCCTCATAAGGATTTTTAATAATAGGTGCCACTCACCAAGTACTTCTCACGTGCTAGGTGCTATCAGAAGCATGCTTTGCTTGTCTTATTTCTCCTAATTCTCATTACAACCTTGAGAGGTATCACCATTTTACCAGTGAGGAGGATAAAGCTCGGAGAGGTTAAGTAACTTGCCTAGGCTCACACAGTTCATACGGCTCTAAGCGGGGACTCAGGATACAAACCCAGGCATCTTAGGGCACTCTTCCTGCCTTGCAGCTTCTGGGTATCAACCCTGAGATCTTCCCACTGTCACTGAGCTGGAGGGATGAGAAACAGGAGGAGCTAGTGATCCTGGGCCAAAGATGGCTCCTCATGAGGCCGACTGTCTCTGAGCCTGTCCCACAGCGACCTGTCTGGAGGGAGGAGCGATGGGTATAATGCAAAATGGTTGATTCGATTTAGAAAAAAAAATCATCGCTCCATTACCATGAATAATATAAAGTGTTTCAAGAAGTTCTCTTTTGAGAAAATCGCTGTAGATCTTAGAAAAATGAATCTAAAAGAAGAGAAAAAGAAAGGCCAAGGGATCCAATGATTTGAGTACGGATGTTCAGGTTTAAAGCATCCTTTGCCCTTTAAACACAACCTTTTACTCACCTTGACGGAAAGTCTCTGCTACTTTGGGATTGTCTCAATACTTCTCGCAAAGGCTGGCTGGGACTGTCAGGCAGGACCATCTGTGCGGGAACAAGGTTTCTTCCAAAGACCTGGTTTTGATTTGCTAGGAGCTGTACATGACATCATACACTTGAAAGAGGAACTTCTTCGCTTTTGCTTATCTTCTCTCCTTCTACTTAAATGGATGCCTGCCGATTTTTCTTCCAGTAGGACAGTGGGGAGGAGGGCTATTGGATAAGTCATTTCCTTTTTGTAGGCCACAGCTGCAGGTCCCAAGAGGGGCAGAGATTCAGCCAGCCCTGTTTGCTGGTTTTGCCTGAAGACAAAATATCCAGGCCAAAGCAGAAGGTGTAGTCAAAGCCACCGGGTCTAGTCTTTCCAGCCCTTTCTTCATTTTCTGTACTCAAAAGTTGTTAGAATCGAATTTGCCTAGCTTCTTGTGGGTTTTCTTTGTGGGTATCTGTTGGTACCCACGGCATGAATACACATGTCCCTCCGTAGTTTCTACGTACAACCTAATTGGAGGCCAATTAAAAAGATGTACAAGGTGGGTGCCGTGAAGACGAGGAAAAGGGAGAGGGGAGAGGTTTGCCACGGAGGATTATGAGAGTCCCTGAACCTTGGAGCTTGCATTCAAATTAAGTTACCATCCAATGTTCAAGGAGACCAATTTACATAAATACATAACGAGGGTCATCTCTGTTGGTACAGCTGGACTGTTAAATAAGACCAAACTAGAGAATATTATGATTAAAATTTTTTTGATGTTTATTTATTTTTGAGATAGAGAGAGAGCAAGGGAGGGGCAGAGAGAGAGGGTGACACAGAATGTGAAGCGGGTCCAGGCTCTGAGCTGTTGGCACAGAGCCTGATGCGGGGCTCAAACCCACAAACCTGAGCTGAAGTCAGACGCTTAACCAACTGAGTCAACCAGGCTCCCAGAGCATATTATTATTAATAGTAACAGCAATAACACCATTGATGCGGCACCTGTTCGTGCCTAGCAGCACTGCTGTGCGCGAGGTGCTGTCCCCATTGCGATGGCAGAACAGCAGACTGTCACATGTCAAGGGCACAGAGCGAGCAGGGCCGCAGGTCTGAATCCAGACTCCGTGCTCATTGTCACCCCCTGATGAGGAAACCAGCACCAGCAAAGTGACTTACACATGCAAAATGTGCTACTGGGTAAGCAAAATGGCTTAATAACGGGCCCTGAGTCCCAGGACCGGGTTTGAGCAATTTGCTTTTCATGACTTTAGGAACACTGTGCCTCAGTTCTTTCATTTCTCCAGTTTTCATCCCAACAGACTCCTGTGGGCATGGGACGGGAAAATACAGGTGGAAGGTCTTTGGTAACTCCTCCTAGTGTGCATGGCATGTATGAGTGCCATGCACCCTCCCGATGCCTGTTTTAACTACTGCTGAAGCCGGGCCTATTTGAACTGTTGGCCAATTGAGAAATAATGCTTCTAGGAGGTGGCGTAAAAGAGCATCAGCTTGAGCCTCTGTATCCTGCAAAGAAGACGTGCGTCTCGGTCCCTGGCCTGTCAGCTCCTTGTTCCTCTGGTGCCGGCTCCGGCAGGATGCAGAGCATGTCTGGACTCCTAGCAGAACCTTCTGCAATGACGCTGCTATTTCCCTCTCTATGGAGGAAGGCTCTGCTTCTCATCTGCTTCTCACCATCGTTTTCTCCCTCAAATCCCCATGAACAATGGTGAGGGATCCTGGACCCCCAGAACAAAGTTCCTCTGTGTATAGGAAGAGATGTGCACAGAAATCGTTAAGATCTCTTCCTTGCTTGCCTCCCCTTCTGACCAAGGTGCAGGAAGAATTGTAAAGTGAGTTGCTGGTGCTTCAGAGCTGGGGTGTCCACCAGTGACCCTAGACAGCCTTGACCTCCCTTCTCACGCCAGCATGGGCCCCAGTGGACCCCACGGGACTGCCTGTGGGCCATTCCTCTCTGCTTAACTGGCCCAAGACTGTGGCAGAGTTCCAGAAGCTGTTGTGTTGTCAGGTTTCATAGAGCAGGCGCCCTGTCAAGAATTGCAAAGAAATCTCTAAGCTGTCTTTCAGAAGAGATATTAAGCACCTCTGTGCCTCGAGCCATGCCCATCACAGCCTAGCAGCCTTGATTAACGCTCCGGTGCTGAGATACTGTGCACCGAGTACTTCCTCTGCACCTGCCTCTGTGCTTGGTGCTTCTCCAGTGTTCTCTCCCGTCCTCTCACGTAGCTGGCAGGGAAGGCTGTATCTTCTTCGTGCAAGCAAATTAATTCAGGCCCAAAGAAGTAAAGGGCAGCCAAACTGGACAGAGCTGGGACGAAAACTCGGGCCGACTCTTTCTGCTAAACCTTGTTCCATTTCGGCAAGGCTGGGGCTGGCATTAACACCCCAAAGCGGCCCGGCACCGGGCAGTCCAGCCCACATGTCTGGTAACGGTAAGAATACTAGCTACCCTTCGTCAAACTCTTGTTATAGGTCTGACCCTGTGTTTTTACCGGTGCTGTGCATTCATTTTCATACCGACCCAATGACGTTGGCACCAGTGTTATCCCCACGTTAGGAAGCAAGGGCTCTGGGAACTCCAGTAACTCGAGCATAGGCCACGGCTGTAAGAAGTCAGACCCAGGCTGTGTGGCTGTGAGGCCCCTGCTCTGAACCGGTGTGCTCCATTACCCCGTCGGGTGGTTTTCCAACTGTCCTCAGAGGAGCTCCTCAAGCCTGCGGTGCCCCACATGGCAGGCGGGAGAGCTCGAAGACTGGCAGGAAAAGGACAAGGCATATGGGGAAGGCCAGCTTGTGTCCGAGCCCTGCCATCTGTCCCTGTTAGTTTGATGGGGGCCCAGTTGCGATAGCATGTGCCCGGCACCAGGATGGTGTGCTCACGTTCACGGCAGTGTTCAACTCTCGGAACAACTTTATTGAGGAGGCGTGACCATCTCCACTTGACACAGGAGGAAGCGGAGGCTACCTAGACAAAGTGACTGTGCTGTGATCGCATAGCTCGCAAGTGGCAACGTCTGGGTGGCGATCCTGGCTCTAGGCTCTGGACAGCGTTGGAGGAATAGCTCTTCCGGCAGATGCCACTCATTGATTGACTCGGAAGACGGCCCCACTCCCTTATCCTTGGTACTTCCGTTATAAAGGGCAGCTGTTGTCTTTCTCACCCCCTCGTCTGGTCACAGGACACGGTTCGGATCAGTGGGACGTCAGCAGAAGTCCATCGGGAGCTTCTAGGAAGGTCCTTGCTCTTTCTGATGAACAAAAGGCCGCTATTACTTCACCTTCTCCCGCCTTCTCTTCGGTATGATGGGGCCATGTGTCTTAACACCGACCATCTTGCAGTCTTGTCTGAAAGGCCAAGAGCAGCTGGCCCTGATGTCACTGGGCCAATAGGACTAAAGACTTCTTGGGATGTGCACCAAATCCCTCCCTTTGTGAAGCCCCTGTGAATCTGATTTTCTGTCACTTGCAGCCCAGCACATTCTTGACTTGACACAGGTCCTCAGAGGTGAGAATGAAGCAGTAACCTTGTGATGCCTGGTCACGTTGCATCTAGTGACTAGTAAGTACTGAGATATGAATTCGTGCTCTTACCTGGAGTGAAGCTCTTGGATATAATTATGAAATTTGGGGGAATGACTAGACGCATGTGAATATGGCGTTTCATCCCCCAAACTGAAATGCGTGAAGGGCAGATCACTGGGCAGGCATAGAAGGTGAACTAAAATTGGCAGACTTTCAGAGAACAGAGTTCTCAAGGCCTGGGGTTTCCTCTCTGTGACCCGTCTAAAGCCCATCAAACACCGGGGGAAATCTTCCTGGGAAGGGTGGAGGGGAGAGCAGCTGAGGATTGTGGAAGTCAAAGTTGGAGACCCCAAGAGACGCTTCCCAGGGAATTCCAAGAACTGTGGGGATACTGTGACTCTGCTTGACATGCTCCTTGCACCGTCACTCTCTCTCTCTGTCCAGTCTTTGGGTGTATCACCGCCAATTTAATGTGGGAGCCACGAGTTCAGAGTGCCTGGGTTCAAATCTCAGTTATGAACACAATTCCAATCATGAAACTTGCTCTCTGTGAGGACACTGGTTAAGTTACTTAAACTCTCTATGCCTCTACTTCTCCATCTACAAAATGGGCTAACAATGCTTAGTTCATAGCATTATTACAAGGTGTAAGTTAGACAAGCTATGTTATATGCATAACTCAGGACCTGGCATATGGTATATAATTGATAATGTGAGTCATTGTTAGCGTCTTCAGCGAGAGCAGTGCGTGTTCATGGTGCTTTTCTTGACCGTTCATCACAGAGAAGGCCATCTTGCCTCCAACCCACTACTCTCCACAGAAGCCCTGCTAGTATTCTCTTACATTGTTCACTCCCCTTGAGATTAGAGAAGCAAGTGGCTGGGTAAGGAAAAGTCAGGATGTACATTGGCCAACATGCCAGTTGAAGGACCGGGCCAGTGGCCTTGACGTTGCCAGTGCAAATCTTTTTATCCAACAGGGCAAACTACCATGGGTCAGGTCAAGACAAGAGCAAGGGTGCAAAGAGAGAGACAGCCTATAAGATAGGAAGGGGAGGAAGCTGGATACCTTCTGGAGACCCCTTTGGGCCTTATGATTTGGCGTAAATACACGATTGGCATAAAACTGAATGCCATAAATTTAACTCTAAGTAAGATAGCATAGATTCCCCCCACCCCCATACACACACACCTAAGTCTGGGCAGTTTTCCCATTAGCCAAGAGAACAAAACATAAATCTCCCTCTGGATGCAAGTACTGGGCCTACAACACACTCTGCTGTCTCCCCTGTTTCCAGAAAGGGTTGATGGATCCTTCCCCTCACATTTATTTTAGCCATTAGTGTGGCACAGTAGAACTTCAACAAGACAGAAATAGAAGACAGAAAGGTTGATCCTGTCAAAAGCTCTTAATATAATTATGAGAGTCCAACCTCTGCATGCACCCCCCCCGCCCCCCGCCCCAGGAATAATTAGGCTGTGAGTCGGTGGGAACTGAACCGGGGTGGGGGAAGGAAGGGACAGCAGGCTGAGAACATTGTGATTAGCGCAATGGCTGCTGCTTCTTTGCAGGAAGACGCTGGAAAGCTGCAGCCTTGTGGGCTCCCTGGGAATTCTGCAGGTTCATAAAAGCCTCAGTTAGAGCTTAGATCGTCCCAGGCAGCAATTAGTGGCTCTAATAGTTTCAGCGACGCCTTATGGCTTCTCCCACCCCCACCCTGAGTGCTTCGTATGCACAGACCCTTTGCTGAAGGTTAGCTATGGAGAAATACACCCTTGTCACCCTACCACCCACAGGGTCTGCCGAGGGTAGCCAGGAACATACCGGCCATGGCACCAGGCTCTGGGACTGATGGGAACTTCAGCGGCAGTCCCAGCCTGGAACATCCAGGCTACCAGTGGGAAAACAGAATTCCTTTTCCCTTGAACATTTGCTTTATGGTTAGGGTTTAATTTTCTCTTTGAAAGGCAGTCTATGGACTGAAAACAAGCCAGTCCCCAAAGTCCATTTGTGCTGTCTCTTCTCCAACTTAATTTCCGTTCTAATGTTTATGTAGCTCCCACCTTGGTGTTAGGCATTAGTTATTCTAATTCTGCTATTTTTCTCCCCGGGGAAGAATTTGCTGTTTTGTCAGGGGCCTGTGCTGCTCCATTTCAAGGATTGGAGCAGAATTACAGAATTTAGGTGTCGAAGGAGGGGACTCAGGAGGACCTTGACACCCTAGAAATGAGTTCTCCATGGCTTTATCTCCTCTCCCTCAGCCCCAGAGGTAGGCAGCCCTTTAGCTCTGCTGGCCGTCACCTGGGCTCCAGAATGTCCACTCTACACTGGTGGCCAAACGACAGAGCCCTGTGCTCTGTGCAAGAAACAGACACTGGTCCCTGAAACCTACTCCTTCATGATTCTGCCCCCATCCTCTCTCAGCAGCAGGGCTGACTACAGCTTTAAGAGACACCTCAGTTTAGCCTTTTTGAAAGCACTCTCTAGAGTTGAGCCAGATTATCTTGGGTTTGGATCTCGAAACTGCTGCTTACCCGCTATGCAACCTTCGGCAATTTCTTCAACCTCCCCGTGCCTCGGTTTCCTTATCTATAAAACTGGGTACCAGCATTACAGGGCCATTGGCAGCCTGAGATGAGTGAATAGATATCAATTGTCCGGAAGAGTGCAGGGTACACAGTCAGCATCAGAAAGTGATGGCTGTAATCTTTATTGCTGTTATTAGCACCTCCGGCTCAGGTCTGGATGCAGACTCTGGAGCTGCAGTTCCCAGTATGACCAGCAGGGTGCGCACTGCATCTCAGTGGCACAGGGTGTGGAGCTGCTGGCCATCCCTGCCTAGTCCGCCATATGCTGACTGGTACCCACCTATCGGGTTCTGTCGGACCAACGCGTGCTTCCGTCTCTTCCATCCTCCCTCCAAACCGCCTGACCTGGTGACTCCTGCCTGGAATATGCCTTGTTTGAGGAGGGCAGACAGGCAGGAAGGAAATCATGGGAATTCTGACTCTCATCCTCAGAGGGGTTCAGTCACCGGGCCGAGCCCACTCGACTAGCGAGTGGCATTGCAGGGACTCATACCCATCTGGGCTTGACTCCCAAGGACACACTTGCTTCTCAGGCCCCGTGGGGCGGTGGCCCTTTTGCCAGGGGCTGCTCTGTGCCATTCCAGGCTGCGCGGTGGTGAGTGGAATGGATGATTCAGCCAACAAATCTCTGAAGACAGAAGTGAGGCTCTTTGATAACCACCAAAGGTGGGAGACGTTCCAGAAAGGAGAAGCTGGCCTACTTTAAAAGGCTTCAGAGAAGGAAATTCCCAGCCCTCTCCAGACGCAGGATGAGCTGCCACCTTCAGGCCAAGTGTGGATGACAGGGCCTCTTGCTCAAATGCTCAGCCACCAGTTTGACCCTTGTAGGACCCAACACTTCCCAGATCTGTGCCCCTGCCCACCAACGAGGGACCCCCAGGAGCAAACCATAATCTGCGCCCTGCTGACTTCTTAGGTGGCCCTGCTTCAGGGCATGTTCAGATGAAGATTCTGTCCCCCACCCAATTAGGTCCCCGGCTGGAGTCACATTGTGGTCTCTCACAGTCCTCTGCGTTTTCCCAACTTGCTCTGTGGCACATTGCCAGCTGCCCAAGGTAGTGGCTGTTGGGCATTCCAGGGCTCTGGGCCACACTTGGTCTCTGATGAGCTGGGCAGTGTCTGGTGAACCCTCGGAGTTCGGGTCTCCTGAAGGCTGGGCCCGGGCTGTGGAGTAGACAGAACTCCATGTCTGGAACTTGCCACCCAAACCTCCTCCTAGGGCCTTTCATGGCCCGGACTCTCCCATCAAAGAGGCCACAGCCTTTGCCAGTGATTCTTCCTCTGTTCAGGCTCTGGATCTGTCGTCTGTTTTAGGCTGAACTTCCCTAGATCGAAGGTACACCAGTGTTTTTCCTGGCAGACGAGGCAGTCCCAGGTTGATGTGAGAAGCTTCCAGTCTTTGGTGGCACTCACTTCCCAGCCGTGGTCTCCTTGGGTCCTGTCGTTCCTGCAATCCTTGCCTGCCAGTCTTGGCGGATGTCAAGGATGTGGACCCCGATATCATTCCCCTGCCGTTCTGGAGTTAAGAGATCCATTTTCCCGAGGCCCCTACAGAAGAGGGGTGTGGTGAGGTGTCGAGGACAGAGACTAGCTTTGGGACCAGATCTGGGGTCCAGAATGCGGGCACTGTGTAACCCTGTGCAGGGGATACTCTCAGGATGCTCCCGCCGCAGTAGGGAGAGTGGTCTCCCCGCCAACTGTCATCGTGTGATTGAGTGATGTCACAGGGGTGCCCGCCACCCAGAACACCACACCCGTTCAGTCCTCCTCAGCTGCTTGCTAAATGGTCTGCTGTTAAGCCCCTGACACCGGTGCTGCTGGTGAGCATGAGGCTGGCTGGCCGTGAGGCCCTGCTGAAAGATGCTGGGCCTGCCCAAGTCTGGGAAAGACAGGAGAAAGCCACCTGGAGCGTAGGCAGCGCCTGAAAAGGACAGCTATGAACTTCAGGGTTCCCCTGAGCGGAAGAGAGAGGCATTGAGGGTCATTTGAGAAAGAAAGGGAAGAGGAGATAGGAAAAGGGGCACAAATGACTTGCCTGTTTTGCCATTTTGCTTACAGAGGGCACATCCTCGGGAAAAGCCCGGATCCCAGAGTGTCCTGCCCACCAACCCTGTGCAGCCCCCGTCTCCCACTTTGCAGCCCGCTCATGTCCATTGCTCCAGGGCCTTGCCCTTTGTGGGGGGAACCGATTCCCTGCACTGGTCCATCCATCTGCTGGCAGAAAGATGCGGTCTGCTCAAGGCCTTCTGGAGGTTCTGAGGACTGGGCATCCTGTAGAAGAATGAGGCAGGACTTTTAGCTAACGAGGCTCCCGGGGCACCTTGGAATCCCACCGCAGCCTTCTCTGTGGTTCACCTGACAACCAGAAGAGAACAGTGAGAGGATGGACAGAGATGTGTGTGGCCAAAAGATCTGGCCGCTGGCTACATGGATTCATCCTCCTGGATTTTGGGAGGTCTGCCGGCTGGAAGAGAGGCTGGTCCCACAGACGAGCCTGGTCCATCAAGCGTCCATCTGGCTGTGAGGCCCATGCTGCCACCTACAAAGGGAGGGAAGGTCTCCAGGAACAAGACTGCTGAGCTGGGCAGGCATGCGGGGCAGCTGGGCAGGGCCGCAGTGGAGGCTGAACCAGCCAGCACCCGCTACCCCAATTCTGCCTGCTGAGTGCACCACAAACAAACTCATAGAGGAGGCGTGTTGGTGCCCTCCCAGTCCTACAGACATAATAAATCAGGAAATCTCCCTGATGCCTGAACTCCCCCACATGCCCTTTGATTTAATTATTCATAAGCACCCTCAATAACTACTGATCTCCAAGGCAGTGAATGAAGCTGCCCAGGGTTCTGCTGAAGGAGGTGAATGGGCGTGTGCTGCCCCAGCCAGAGACCATTCTGAGCTGTCAGGCGCCAGTTCCCCCATTAGTACTCAAGGCTCAGCTCCCTCGCATCAGTCATTTCTTGCCTTATCTTATCGATCCTTTTAATAGCAGGCGGTAACAGTTTATTAGCAGTTTTCCAGAGTCCGTGCCTCCTGGTGAAATCTTTTTCCATCTTGAGAGCTGAAGTAATATTTCTCCTAACTCTGGCTCTCTTCAAGGCACTAAGGAAGGCCCGCCTGAGTGAACCAGTGATGCCCACAGAGAAGGAACAATGAAATGAAGACATTTCCACTTTTCTTTCTGCTTATTTGTTAAAAGAATAATAATTTAATGGTTTCAAGTGAATAACTGTGTTGTGGGGTGGTGGGGGACACCTACAGAGACCAGATGAAAAATGAGTCCCCTTTTAAGAGCAAGGAAGATATGAGAGGAGGGAGGCCCGCAGGCCATGCCCCTGTGGCCCAGCCTCCCTGCCCTGAGCTTGTGACTCAGGCTTTTGGTGCCTCAGTTTTACCCACAACAAAACTAGGGGAAGCAGAAGCCACTTCCCTGTCTCCTGACCCACAGTTGATTCATGACCCCTCTTCTCCTTGAGAATGAGGAACTTCGGGGAAAGCACTGAGGGCTGGCGGGAAGCGCCTGACAGGGAAGAGAAGTTTGCCAGGCAGCCCTCTGGCTTCTCAGCGGCTGGCCTGAGCCAAGAAGCCATGAGGGACTGGGCCTGGGCAAGCGTCTGGGGCTGTGTAAATTCAGAGTGTTTATCCGGTTGACGGCCAAGAGGAACAGAGACCAAGATGAGACCAGGGACGAAGAAAGCCCCGGAGCAGATGAGTGCTTCAGGCTTTTGGGCCAGACTCACAAAGCTGCCTCTGCTTTGGAGCCAGAACTTACGCAAAGGGAGGGACTGGCGTCCCAAGGACTTTTACTGGCCCGAGGAGAGCCCTTGCTCTGCTCCGTGACCGTCTCCCTGTGCGCCCCTCACCCCCTGCCACCTGGTGGCAGATCCCAGAGCTGATGTACACACCAACAGCCTGCTCCCCATGCACCGTGACAGCCCGTGACAGTTCACCCACCTCTCCCTACCCAGCCCCGTTTGCAATAATAAAGGACACTGAGCTCAAAGCAAAATGGAGGCTCAAAAAGGATACCTCACTCGTTCAAGACCACACAGTGAGTAAATGGCTTGAAACGCTTTGAAAGGCGGATCTGCGTTATTATTTACTTACTAGTTTCCCAATATTTATATTGTAGAAAATGATTGGCTTAATGCTTACGTAAATAGATCCATAAAATTCACATAGAACTTTAATATATTTAGAAAATTATACAATATACTAAGTTAGAATTTAATATCATTATTCTTTTATTATTGTAGGGGCGGTTATGTTATTTATTTTTTGAAGAGGCAAAGTGCGTGCAATTTAACATTCAGAATATACCAAAGGAATGCAGTAAAATATACCCCTCCTCCACCTGTTGGGATGAGCATGGGGTGTTGTATGGAAACCAATTTGACAAAAAATTTCATATTAAAAACAAACAAAAAAACCCCCAAATCTGTCTAAAAAAAACCAAAAAACAAAACACTACCCCTCCTCAGTCTTTGTCCTGCAGTCACCCCCGTCCCTCCTCAGGGGCAGCCACAGTTAATTAGTTTGTTGTGTAGCCTTCCAGAAACAATGATACAGATAATATACCCATAGAGTCTTTTACTCCTTTTTATACGTATATCATTCTGCTTCTTATCTCTTTTTCCAGTTAGTATTTCTTAGAGATCATTCCATTTGAGTCTATAAAGAACTGCCTCATTTCTATTTATAGCCCCATGGTACAAAGACACGGTAGTAAATTATGCATTAACCTCAAGAGGCAAATTCTTTTCTTCTCTCCTGTTTTATGCATATATTTTAAAAGTTCCGTGTTCTCTCTAACTGATCTTTCCACTTTGTACCTAGATCTGCTGGTCTGGAGTAAATTTCCAGGGCTGGGGAGCAAGCTGGTTCTTGCTGGAGAATAACCAGAGATGGGGTGGTGGACCCTGGGGCCGACCTTACATGGCCTGCTGTTTGGCAGGGTCCCTGTCCCATCTCAGTCTGGCAGCTTCACACACTGGAATCCCAACCTTCTGCGGGTTGGGTGCCCATACCATGGGGTTGGGTGCATCATTGCCTCCACCTGAAATTAAGAAGAATTTCTGGGATTATCCCACCATGTACAGAGCCCACGTTCTTAGGATCAGTAAGGTTCGAGATTATAAGTCTTATGGGTGTGGGGAGAAGATATTGGGAAATGCTATAACTTTTGATGTCACTGAGACTTTTCAGTCACGGGGATTATGGTTTAATAAAATTTTTAAAAAAAGGTTTTATTTTTTAAAGCAGTTTCAGGCTCACAGCAAAATGGAATGGAAAGTACAGAAAGTCTCCGTATACCGCCCGCCTCCCACACATGCACTGCCCCCCTCCACTATAAACATCCCCCACCAGAATGGAAAATTTACTACAATCAGGGAACCTACGTTGACACATCATAATCACCAAAGTTCATAGTTGACATTAGGGTTCATTCTTGGGGTTGTCCCTTCTACGGACTTGGACAAATGTATAATGAACTGTATCTACCAATACTGTATCACGCACAATAGTTTCACTGCCCTGGAAATCCGCTGTGCTCTGCCTGTTCATGCCTTCTCCTCCTCAACTCCTGGCAACCACTGATCCTTTTACTGTCTCCATAGCTTTGCCTTTTTCAGAATGTCACATTGTTGGAAACATCAGATTGGTTTCTTTCCCTTAGTAACATGCCCTTCACGTTTCGACAATTATCAAAAAAGCTGCTTTGAACATCTGTGTGCAGGTGTTTGTGAGACACAAGTTTTTAACCCCTTTGGGTAAATACCAAGGATATTGGCATGTCAGCTGCTGGGTTTGATGGTAAGAGTATGTTAGTTCTGTAAGAAACTGCCAAACTGTCTTCCAAAGTGGCTGTGCCATTTTGCATTCCCACCATGAATGGATGAGAGCTGGCACAATAGAAATGGCTCTAGAGGTCATCTGATTTTACCCTGCCATCTTGGAAATGAAAACCAAAAGACAGAGCAGTTAAGTGACTCGCTCGAGAACACACAGCTTGACAGTCAATGGCAGAGACGGCTGTGATGACTAGAAAAAGAATTATAGCATTTCCTATCCTGGCTGCTGGACATTATGCCATCAGACAGCTCATGTGGCTGAGGAAGCAAATACCAGGCAGCCTCTTGGTATGAGCTCGGGATGTTTACAGTAATTTCACCAACGACAGCTGAAACACGGTCATCACAGTCAAATGCTGGGGTAAAATTTTAACAGATTCTGCTATTTGATAAAATAAATAACATAGTCATTCTCAATGAATACTAACACAATGGAAACATCCAGAAAGATATCCAGGAATGCAACTCTGGTGGGTGAGCTACAGCATGCCCCTGTCACAACAGCTATCTGCCTGTACTAACATTCTCCTTTTACATATTTGAGCTCTCCACCAGATTAGGAATGCCTCGAAGTTAGAGACGGTGGCCCATTCCTTCTAGAGCCCTGGTGACGAGCTTGGAATCTGGTGCATCGTTTGTTCTCAACAAACATCTGTTGGGCTGAAACTTGGAGGCATTAAAATATCACTCATTATTGTTCACAGAGTGTGAGGCAGCATCCTATCATTGTGCATCTCCTAGATCTCGTATTTTCACTTCAGTGTCTCTTCAGGAGGTGGTACTCTTACACAGTTGTGTCACCTGCAGTTTGGCAGGTCACCATGTCACTAGGTTGCCCTGCCCCCTGGCTGGAGGCTGGTAGGCCTGCCAGGCATGTAAGCAGTGAGGCTGAGAAGAGAGACAGGAGCAGGTCATGAAAGCCTCAAGAGTCATGGAAAGGAGTTTGAACTGTGACCTGTAGCAATGGGGACCAAGGATGCATGTTGAAAAGGGTGTTCTACTGACCAGAGGAACAGAATAGAAAGTTTGGAAATAAATATACGTCTCGTGAATTTTTTGTATGATGAAGCTGACATTTCCGATCAGTAGAGTAATTATGGATTGATTATTTAATAAATAATATTGGGCTAATAGGTGAGCTTCATTGAAAAGTAATAATAGATCCCTCGGTAGACAGATTTATAACGCACCCCTTTTCACCCCCTGTCCATGTCTTAATCCCCACAACCCGTGAATGTGGTACTTTTCAGGGCAAACACATGTGATCAAATTCAGGATTTTGAGACTGGAAAATGAGCCTGGTTTATCCAAGTGGGTCCAATGTAGTCACGAGGCTTATAGGAGGAAGCAGGGGGGTCAAATTCAGACGGAGATGTGAAAATGGAAGCGGAGGTCAGAGTGGTGCAATGGCTGGCTTTGAAGATCAAGGGCACACTAGCCAAAGAACGTGGGCAGCTGCAAAAAGCAAGGACACAGATTCTTCCCTAGAGCAACCGGAAAGAGAAAGAGCCCTGCTGACACCTGGATTCCAACCCTGTTAGACCCATTTTAGACTTCTGACCTTCGGAGCTGTAAGAGAATACATTTGTGTTCTTTTAAGCCACTGAGTTTATGGACGGAGTTTGCAAGTTGTTACAGCATCAGTAGAAAATCTCCCTGGGGTGCCTGGGTGGCTGACTTCGACTCAGGTCATGATCTCCCGACTCATGAGTTCAAACCCCTTGCGCTCTGTGCTGACTGCTCAGAGCCTGAAGCCTGCTTCGGATTCTGTGTCTCCCTCTCTCTCTGCCCCTCCCCCGCTCGTGCTCTGTCTCTCTCTTTCTCTCAAGTATAAAAACATTAAAGAAATTTTTAGAAAGTCAATATAGTTTCCTATTTTATAAGTTGTCAAATAAATATTAGACAGATTAAATATTTAAATGGAAGCGCCACATATACACACAAACAAAACAAAACTTATAAGGAGAGCTGAATTTTCTTTCTTCAAAGACAAAGACTGATTGCAATTTTAAAAACTTCTGTATATAGGGCGCCTGGGTGGCTCAGTCAGTTGAGTGTCTCTTGATTTTGGCTCAGGGCATGATCCCAGGGTCATAGGATGAGCTTCATGCTGAGTGTAGAGCCTGCTTAAAATTCTCTCTCTCTCTCTCTCTCTCTGCCCCCTCCCCCATTCACACACAGTCTCTCTCTCTCTAAAATAAAATAAACAACAAACTTCTGTGTGCAAAAAAAAAAAAAACCCTAAAAATCAAATTAGAATGCAAATTACAAAGTGGAAAATTATTTGAGGTATATAAAATGGACAGAGAATTATCTTTGACTGGTAATTATCTTTGAAGGGTGATGTTCTACAATGAATGTGAATTATTGTTTCATAAAAGAAGATACATATTTTAACAGAAATTCTATTACTGTGGCAATTGTATTAAAAATGAATTAAGAGACAAGTACAGGCACTTCACCAAAGAAGATACAGGGATGGCAAATTAGAACATGAAAAGATGCTCCACATCATTGGTCACTGGTCAAATGCAAATTAAAACCATAATGAAATACCACTGCACGGCAATCAGAGTGGGTTAAATTAAATAGACTGACCATACCAAGTGCTGGCAAGGACCTAGAAAACTGGAATTCTCACACTCAGCTAGAAACAATGTGAAAGTGCACAATCACTTTAGAAAACTGTGGCTATTTCTTTTTTTTTTAACTTCTTTATTTTTGACAGAGACAGAGTGTGAGCACGAGCGGGGGAGGGGCAGAGAGAGGGGGAGACACAGAATCCGAAGCACGCTCCAGGCTCCGAGCTGTCAGCACAGAGCCCGACACGGGGCTCGAACTCACGAACTGTGAGATCATGACCTGGGCCGAAGTCGGACGCTCAACCGACTGAGCCACCCAGGCGCCCCATCTTTGGCTATTTCTTAAAAGTTAGTCATACACCTACCATATGATATGGTTATTCCACTCCTAGGTATTTTCATAAAAGAAATGAAATCCCATGCTCATACAGAGACTTATGTTCAAATGTTCATAGTGGTTTTATTTTTAATAGCCCCGAAGTGGAAACAACCCAAATTTCCACCAGGAGGTTTATGGATAAACGAATGACAGTATGTCCATACGTAGGAACACTAATCGGCAATGAAAAGGGATGGTACATGCAACAATGTGGATAAATATCAAAATAATTACACAGCATGAAAAGAGCCAGACCAAAAAGAAAGCACGATACATGCTGTAGGGGTCCACCCATGCATTTCTAGAAAATAAAAACTAATCTGCAGTGACAGAAAGCAGAACAGAGGAGGTCTGAGGATGGGGTGGAGTGGGGAGGGAGAGTGTGCAGGGGTGCAATGGTGTCCCAGGGAACTTTGGGGGTGATAGGTGTGTTCACTATCTTGGCTGTGATGATGATTTGGGGAGTATACACGTATGTTGGAGCTTATCAAATTATACATTTTATTTATTTATTTTTTTTAAACGTTTTTTATTTATTTTTGGGACAGAGCGAGACAGAGCATGAACGGGGGAGGGGCAGAGAGAGAGGGAGACACAGAATCGGAAACAGGCTCCAGGCTCTGGGCCATCAGCCCAGAGCCCGACGCGGGGCTCGAACCCACGGATCGCGAGATCGTGACCTGGCTGAAGTCGGACGCTCAACCGACTGCGCCACCCAGGCGCCCCCAAATTATACATTTTAAATATGTGCTGTTTGTGATATGTCCATGATACCTTGATAAAGTGGTGTTTAAAAGTGGCTGGACCTTGAAAAGAGATGTAAGAAACTTAAGTGCCTATTGCTAAGTGAAGGAAGCCAATCTGAAAAGGCGACCTACTGTGATTCCGACTATATGACATTCTGGAAAAGGTAAAACCATGGAGACGATAAAAAGATCTGTGGTTGCGGAGGTGAGGGTGAGAGAGAGAGCCACAGGCAGGCACACAAAGATTTTCAGGGCAATAGAACTATTCTGCATGACTGAATATCCCCTATAACGGTGGGCACCAGTCATTACACATCTGTCCAAACCCAGTGAATATATGACGGCAAGAGTGATTTGTAATAAAAACTATGGACTTCGGGTGACTATGATGTCTCAATGCAGGCTTGTTGTGGTACATTTTCCGCTCCGGTGTGCAATGTTAATAACGAGGGTGGTTGTACACGCGTGGGGACCGGGAGTACATGAGAAGTCCCTGTACCTTCTTCAGTTCAGTTTTTCTTTGAACCTAAAACTGCTCTAGAAGATAAAACTTATCAAAAGAAAAAGTGGCTTGAGCCATTGGGATATTTGTTATCTCTCAAATCGGGGACCCTGCGGGTGGAGGTGGGGAAGCAGCTACAGGACAGAAATGAGGGCGAAACATGGCAAAACTTCCATATTGACATAGCAGGAATGATCCAGGTCTTTATTGTAAACGATAGGACTTGGATGACCTCGGAGAAACACTTGGGAATATCACTCTGAGATTAAAAGGAGAGAGTTTTGGAGCAGAGACCACATAACAGGACTCGCGGGACAAAATTCTTTCATTGTCCGTTCAACATAGGAAAATTACTACCTCTAACGGGTTGGTCAGGAAAGACTACGGCCATTTTTAAGGGGCTAAAAACCACTAACTGGACAAAATGACAACACTTGTCTAGGCGAGGCCTTGTAGTCTCACAAAACACCCACTCCCTGTCTTGTTCTCTGGAGATTCCTGGGCTCGATGAATCACAGGTCTGAAGTGAACCTCATATTTCCCATGCTTCCTGACTCATCAACACTAAAATTGCCTCTGGGGCAGAGATTCCAGATGGCAGGAGAAAGAATGTTAGATGCTCCCGACCCTAGGGTCGTACAGGAGCTTCAGCAGTGGCTGACTGTTCTTTGTCCGACACTTCAGGCGGAATCCTAGAGATGCCCATGGTCACCAGGCCCTGGAGTAGGAAGTTTGTTGTACACCAGGCCCCCTCAACCATTGCTGTTCTGAAGCTATCTATCTCAGGAGTACAGAGACTCTCAAATTGTTCAGTCCACTAACTGCAGACTTTCAAAGTCATGAAGGAACATTGGAGCTGATTCAGGTTAAAGCTCCCAGCTGAGCGTAGCTTTCCCATCGTCTGAGTCCCCTGAAAGCCCAGGAAAGAAATCTTGCAGCAACAGCTGAATGTCAGCATTCCAGCCCCTCAACCTTAAGTGGCACCCACTTGTAGGCGTCTCCAACATCTGAACCCAATTGGCTGCTCTCATTCCAAGGCTTGGGCACTGCTGGGGGGCTCACTGCTCCCCCTTAATGGCTCCTGGGGGGCTGGAGGCACATTGCTTTCCTTCTCCCAGTGCTTCTTCAGGCAGCTGCTCTCAGATGTGCTTTCCACAAGCTGACAACCCATCTCCCCTCCCTTCTCTGAGAGCAGAAGGCCCCCTCTCCTCCTTCCCCAAGGGGATTGAGCCCATCCTCAGCTTTCCTTCTTTTCTCCTCATCTTACCTGCTCCTGTCTTCATTCTCCTTTGTGAGGTTGATATCTACATTTTCTCTGTTCTCCAAAAACCAAAACCACTGCTTCTCAACTATTATGTACTCCCCTCTGCATTCCCACACCCAAGACTGCTACAAAGTAACCGTGGGCTTGCCCTTCCTGTCCTTGCCTGTGGCTGACTCCCAGCCCTCTAGTGACATGGCTCTTCCAAGAGCACAGTGACCTCCTAATCACCAAAGTCTAGGGCCATTTCCTGGGCTCCATTCTTCTTCCCGCATTCATGATCTCCAGACTGCCTCTGGTTCTCCGTTCCCTGACCCATCCCTTTCTTGGGGCCCCCAGTGTTGCTTCTGGATTATCCACATCAGGCATCCATGCTACAGTCCAGACCTTCTTATTCAAATGGAAGCATCTTGCCTCAATGGCCCGCTTCACTTTCAGGACTGAGTCGGCTCCCTGACGTGAAGTCTATTAAGGATATGACATTTGTGCCTGCTTGCCCCAACCTCCTTAACTACAGTCACATCCCGATTTTTGCAACTCTATCATTTGTCTCCATGCATTTATTTGCATGTGCCATTTTGTTTTTCCCCTGTCTGGAAGCCTCGCTACCCACCACCCTTCCCAAGGTTAAGACTTATTTCTCAGCCTCGCTGGAGGCAGCTATGTTCTTGAAGCGTTGTCTGAATGTGTTCTGTGAGCTTGATGAGTCAACAGAAGCCCTAGCCCTTTGAGTTTTACGATGGTACTCTGCAGCTCAGTACACCATAAACCTATCCCCTCATTCTGCGTTCTCTCTTTACACTGTCTCCCTCTGAAAATCCATTTGGCCTCAGAGCTTCAACTTGCAAATCAATTAGACAGAAATGCCCCGGTTGCTATGTTGCAAGCACTCGCCTGGCTAATTCTCAGCTCTCTATACCTCATGTCTTCTCCTAAGCCAGGGACCACATTCCTGGCTGTTCACAGGATGGATATTTCCATCCGGACATCTTTGTGGAATCATATTTTTCTCGCCACATTCCTCCATGCTCTTTGTGGTTCAGGTGGAAATTTTTGATCATCACTGATTCCTTTCTTTTCTCTCCTCTAGATACCAATTCTGTCCATTCATTCTCTCCAGCCTAAACAAACAACAAACAAAACTCTTTGTTTTGTCTTTCTTTCCTTTCCATAATTCAGATCTGGTTGTGATGGTTAATTTTCTGGGTCAGTTTGGCTAGTGTCCAGATAGTTGGTCTGATGTTGATATAAGAGTATTTTTTTTTTTTAGAGGAGATTAACATTTAAGTGAGTAAATATTGAGTAAAGTGGATTACCCTCTATAATGTGTATGGGCCTCATCCAATCAGTTGAAGGCCTTAAGAGGGAAAAAGGATGAGGTCCTCAAAGAAAGCAGGAATTCTACCTACAGTTCACCTTTGGACTCAAGTTGCAACATCACCTCTTCTCTGGGGCTCTCATCTGCTGGCTCACCCTACCGATTTTGTACTTGTCAGCCCCCGCAACTATGTGGGTCAATTCCTTAAAATAAACCTCTTTCTCTCTCCACACACACACTCCCCGTATTGGTTCCATTTCTCCGGACAGCCCTGACTAATAATACACTGGTCCTACCTCCTAACTCAGCTCCCTGCCCCAGTACCCATTTCTCTCCAATGCACTCCAGTGATGCTCACTGATTTTTTTGTAATATTAATTTGCTCACATTTACGGAATCCCTGTTGTTCATGATGGATGGCTATGTCTCCTAAGCATCATACATTTGGGTATTTTCACCATGATATTTGACCTGAGTTTTCAGTGACCCATCCATATCCTTGTTTAGTTTATGTTTTTCAGTTTATATCAATCCTTCTACATTTTGGCAGGAATCTTGAATTTTAAGGTAAAAGCTTCTCCAGTTATATTATGGGTCTAGATCAAAAGGTGAAGAACAATTTTGTAGAAAGGTTTTGAGGTTTCCTGAACTCCCTCAAGCCACACAAGTTGATCCTTTTGGAAGCTAAATTTCCAAAATGGAAAGATTGAGAGGCATTACACAGACAGTTACACCTGTCTTGGGTCATCAGCACAGAGATGGCCCCTTCATGCCTCTGGGACTGTGGATGGTAGAGTGGATGGTGAAGTTTGTCACTAGTCCCTGTGCTGGGCCTGGGGCGGGGAGAATTAGAGTAAAGGGAGAAGAGGACAGAGGAAGATGACCCTCCAAATTTTCATAACTCACCCTCCGTTGTTTGAGAATGCCTTATTTCATTATTTGCTAGAATTGATTTCTGGAACATCTATTCTGAGGAAAATACGGGAAAGAAATATGGAGTTCCTTTGCATCAATCATCCCCTTTGTCAATATTATGACTTAGTCACCTTGTGGGGGAAATAAAGATGCTGATTCATGGTGATGTGACCCTCTAGTTACTTCTGGTTCCTTTTTCCCTATTGTATATCAAAACTCAGAGTCCATGGGAAGGGTATTTTCGCACATAGAGAAGAACCTGAGAGAAACCTGTAAGTAAACTTTCAGAATATTTTGTTCTTGGAATTGCTTAAGAAAAATTTTTTTAATGTTTATATTTGAGAGAGAGAGAGAGAGAGAGAGAGCACGAGTAGGGGAGGGGCAGAGAGAGAGGGAGACACAGAATCTGAAGCAGGCTCCAGGCTCTGAGCTGTCAGCACAGAGCCCGACGTGGGGCTCGAACTCACGGACCGTGAGATCGTGACCTGAGCCGAAGTCGGACACTTAACTGACGGAGCCACCCAGGTGCCCCTGGAATTGCTTTTTTTAAGGAAAAAAAAAAAAAGTTAATAAATTGGAATATACAATTGAGACCAGAGGATACTTTAAGCTCCTCCTCTGCCCCAGAGAGTTTATCTGTGTACAGAAATACCAGAAAGAAGTCTTTATTAATGCGGGCCGGAGGGATCCGAATACCCTCATCTGGGGACTACCACAGCGTGATAACCCTCTTACTAGAGCAGCTTGGGTAAATTTGCCCATTCCCCAGGTTTTGAAGAATTGATCCCTGTTGGCCGAGCCTCTGGGGGGTGGTGAGGAGCAGGGCCGGCCCGGACCTGCCGTGGAAGGCTGCCAGGCCTCACTGACAATGCCCCGCACAGTGACAGACTGAATTGTTCCCTAAATGCTCTTCTGTTTACCTGGTAGCTTTCATTAATCTTTTCTTTCTTGTGTGAAGGTTGCTTCCGGGGAGGAAGGCATTTGCTGGCTTTCCCAAGGCAAGAACGATTAAAAGGAATGAGGAATTCACTCCACCTCAAAAGGAGGCCTCTGTGCCTGCTGGAGCGATTTTGGTAGTCTGAGAGAACAGTATGTTCCCAAACAAATTACAAGTTTCCAAGAATTTAGGAAGGAAGGAAGGAAGGGAGGGAGGGAGGAAGGAAGGAAGGGAGATCGGGAGGGAGGGAGGAAGGAAGTGTTAGTCAAGAAATCCTCCATTCTTCCTTTGTCCCATTTACAGGTGCTGGGCTGGAAAACGCCAGCCCTCAGAGCCAGCTCTGCGGCTCTCTTGTGCCTTTCGTTTCAGACTGTCGGGCTAGCAGCAATGTTAGAATTCATTTAGCCCAAGGGAGCTGTGGTCCTGAGAAGCGAAGTGACCTACCCAAGGTCACACAACTCGTCCTGGGTGGAAGCAGGCGAGGCCACAGGTCTCCCATCTCCCTGCCCTATGCTCTTTTCCTATTCCACTATGACCTTTAACCTTTGTCCCAACTTCCTTTCAGTCCTAAAGATGAGAGAGAGGTTGGTGGGTAGATAGGTTCCCCCCGGGGGGTTAGCAAAGCCGGCTGGAGAAGCACAGAAAGACTAGAAGGATCATTAGTCTGGATTTCCTTTTCCCCAGGGTGTCTGCAGAATGCATCTGAGCTTGTGACGCATAAGCCGTTGGCTTCTGCATGGGAGCAGGGTCAGAATGAGTTGATCTCACTTAATGGAAGTTTGGGGATGTCAGACAAGGCGAGCATTCCACATGTAGGGAAAGAGGGGAGCAGAACAATTGCCTAGATCTTGATCTGTAGCTCTTTCCACAAGGAAGTCACCTCGCCACCTTGATTTCTCCTGCACTTACAGTGAGGCTTCTGTCTGTCAGCCCCAGAGCAGCACTGGCGAAATGCATCTCCGATATCCCCCAATCTAGAAAGCTCCTAGGATAGGCCATTTCTTTGGAGGAGGCTCTAGTCATTATGTCATGGCTGCATTTGTCCTGGCTGCTGCCTGGGCTTCGTATGTGAAGCAAGGATGCGGTACAGCTCCAGAGTTGATCTGTGCTCAGAGAATGGTGCTCAGGAATGTTGGCCCCCCTGACTCCCCCACGAAGCGGATGAGCAGGGCTCTGAGGTGGGGGACTGGGGGCCTGTGCTGCTGCCTCTGGCATTCGACACCCCCTGGGGAAAACAGCCAGGGCCACTGTGTATGCACCTAACAGCCCATGCTTGCTATGCGGGGTTGATGGAGAAGCCTGGCCCTTCTGTTTCCCATGGCAACAGCTCAGCTCTGCGTGAAAGCAGATAAGTGTGGGCTCAGGCTGGCTACACAAACTGCATGGGCTGCCTGGCTCTCGGCTTGGACCGGGGGCTTCTCATCACCAGCCCTATTTCCTTCCTCGTCCCCGCCCACCCAGCCCCACAAAAATTGCTTTAACCCATGAAAGAGAGGTGGGGCCTCAGTGATGCTCTCCTGTGGACTCTGTGGTTTTCCCACCCGGGGTGTGGCGCAAACTGTAGTTTAGGGATGAAGGCAGGAAAGTGGTAATTGCTCTTGGGCTATTGCTGTTGGTAAAAGCAAGAAGCAGGTACTCTGTCCTGGGGAGACAAGGATGTTGAGTCAGGCAATAAACATTATCGATAATGGAGGCAAAACAAAGAGAAATTGCAGGTTAAAAGGATCAGGTTAGCCTTTTAGCAGCTCCCACAAGAAGCAATGGAGAGAGGGAGGGAGGAGCTCCGTCGGGTAAGCACCGACAGAGGGAAGGGAATAGAGTTAGAGATCTTTGGGGAAAATAAATATTCCCAAGGCATAGAGAAAAACCTTTATGCATGAGACTGGAAACTGGCCTACAGCATGATTTTAAAATGTCCCAGGGGATAAAACGAAGGAGAGGAGGAAGAATAAGGTAAGGAGGGAGGCAGAGCAGAGAGAGGAAGGAGCAGTGAGGATTCCCCAAAGACCAAGACTCGCAAACTGACAGTGGCCGAAAAGCAGCTAGAGTATTTAAAAAGTTTTTATGTGTGTATATATATATATACACACACACACATATATATATGTATATATACATACACACACACACATATATATATACACGTATCAGGAGATGTTACCCCCAAGAGTCTAGATTTCTGGCTTCTTTTGGAAAAAAAAAAAAAAAAAAACAACAGCAGAAAATTTGGCAACACTGGGACTCCATACAGGCTTGAAAAAAAATCTGTTGGTTTGGAGGCTACTGTACCTATAACTGTAACTGGGGCCTGGGCTCTCTGGCCCCCAAGACCTACTGCCCATTGCTCTATACCCCTCACCCCAAGAAGTGTCTGTGCCTCCTGATTTCCTTTATTCTTTACAGTGCTTGTCTGACCCTTGTAAGTATTTACAATGCTGAGGGCTATCCACACTGCCCTGATTTTCCAGCACAGGGCAGCCCGACCCTGCGACGTGCCCCGCACCCCCCCCCCCCCGCTCCCCAGCCCAACAGAAAGTGTGGGCACCTGCACTGAACATACCTCTCAGCTCCCTGATCCTGGGAGAGAACGATGGACCTGTGGCCTTGACCTCAGACCGGGATGGGCCTGACACCAAATGGGCTGGTTCAGGGGAGGAGTGAGCCTGAGCTTAACGCTGGCCGGAACAGTCTCTAAGGAAAACATGGAGTAGGACACAGCTGAGCAAGAGTGCCGGCCCGGGGAAAAGAGATCCCCAGTCAGCTCTGGAGGGTCCGCTGGGCATGTGCTGGCAGAGGGGGGTGGGGGCCACCAGATGCAGACGACAGTGCAAGGAGAGCTGACACTAGCACTGTGAAATCCACATTCCTGGATGCATGCGTGATTAGGGTTCTGGGAATATATTTCAAACAAATTTAGAAACTACTCCTTGGGGCTCCTGGGTGGCCCAGTCGGTTGAGCGTCCGACTTCGGCTCAGGTCATGACCTCACAGTTGGCGAGTTCGAGCCCTGCATCGGGCTCTGTGATGACAGCTCAGAGCCTGGAGCCTGCTTCGGATTCTGTGTCTCCCTCTGTCTCTGTCTCTCCCCCACTCATGCTCTGTCTCTCTCTCTCTCTCTCTCTGAAAAATAAAGATAAATGTTAAAAAAAAAAAAAAAGAAACTACTCCTTTAAGACGGTTTTAAGAGAGTCTAGGAAGCTGCCCATCTTGAACCCTCAGTGGCGCTTAAATGTGGGTCAGAATTCCAGTTCATCCACTTATCAGCTGTGTGACCTTGGGCAAGTTACTTAACCTCTCTGAGCCTCAGTTTGCTCATCTAAAATATATAACTATAATAATATCTATAATATCTAGAGCCGTGAAGATTAGAAATAAGGTACATCAGATGCGAAAACAGTGACCAGGCACTTGGTGGACAAATTGAGAGACATTACCTATTATTGTTGTTATTTTGCTAAGCCTGGGAGCCACAAGCAACAGTTTGTCCACTTTTCTATTTATGTATGTTGGGGTGCCTGAGGGCAAACTTGGTATATGGGAAAATTTTTTTTTTTCTTTTTTGGCATGTGGGAAATTTTAACTCCATTACCCAGGAACACCGGTAAGGATTTTGAAACAGAGTTCACAAAGAGTCAGAAGTGAGATGCTGATGTGATGGGAAAAGTGGGGGAGAACTGGGGTCTCCCCCCCCCCCAGCTCTGTCTCCATTGCCAGGACAGCCTCAGCCAGTCCCTTCGCCTCGTTGGATTTTGTTTCCTCATCTGTGGAAATCAGCTGGCAAGGTGTCAATCATCTAGAGCTGTGCCCTTCAGTACCATGACACCAGCGACACGGGACTATTTAAATTTGAATTATTAAAATTAAATCAAGTTAAAAATTCAACTCCTCAGTCACACTGGCTCTATTTCAAGTGCTCAATCATCGCATATGGCTAGTGCTGACTGTGTTGGACAGCACAGATACAGAACATTTCCCTCGTCAAAGAAAGTGCTATCAGACAGGGCAGAATTCAAGAGCTTGCTACCCAGTGCCTGTCCTCAGATAAGCAGCATCAGCCACCTGGGAACTTGCCAGAAAGACAAAGTCTCAGGTGCCATTCTAGATGTTTAGAACCAAAATCTGCATTGTAACAAGGCTGCCTCAGTGATCATAGACTCAAGTTTAAGATGCCCTGATCTGTAAGATTCCTTTTGGCTCTCAAAATGAAATTTAGGAATCTGGGTCTCTGCTTGACAAAGTCTATGGGAAAGAAAGGAGCAACTGACTTCTCCAAATCTGGATTCCCAGATTCGCCTCAAAGGAAAGAATTGGGGCCATCCAAGGAAACTTTAACAGGACAATCATACCTCTGCAGAAGAGGAAGGAAATCAGGAGACTTCTAAAGGAGCCATGGAAACAGCAGTGCTGGGAAGGCAGTGCAATCCCACTCCTGTCGCTATGGGGCATTCAGTTGTTGCTTGAAGACCTTCAGAGAATAGAAGTTCTCAAGTTCTCATTTTTTTTTTTTTTTTTTGTGGCCGCCAAAAAAAAAAAAACAAGAAATGGGCTGCATTTACTGGGCACTTTCTGTCCTGGTCGTCTTAAGGGGCTTGCTAAAACTCTCCTCGTCCAACTACACCAGAAAGGAGCTCAGGCGGAACTGATATTCAAGTAGGGAAAATGAGAAACAGATTGGGGAAGAAATCAAGGCCACGTTCCACAATGACAGGAAGGGCAGACTGGACACCAGCTTCTGGACATGTGGTCCCAAGCCCAGGTCTGTGGCTTAAACTATAAAATAAGAGAGGATACACTCAATCCTCTCACTGCAGAAAGTTTTGGTGTCTTTTGGTGATGTGCTGTTTTCGGTACAAAAATAAGGAGGATAATATTAAATCTGTTGCTCATTAAGAAAACATGTGCCTCTTACAGGACAAAATTGCAGCTGTATATCTTATTTAATTGTTATTAGTTTGTATCGCCCAATGTTAAACTTTTAATGTGTCTGTAAATCTGTTTCTTACTGTCAGAGAAATATCTGTATTAGGAACACACTGTGCAAGAATGAAGACGAGAGAAGGGAAATATGAATCCAAAATACACATTATTAATTTTTTAGGAAGCCAGGAGAAGGGTGCCTCACGAAGCATATTAGAAAAAAAAAGCCAAAACAGCTGGGATTTCTGATTTGCTTGAGAGAAAAACCTGCTGAATCGAGACGCAGCCTTACAGGGCCAACTATCTTTGGCAGGGGGAGAAGCGAGCAGGTAGAAATGGGTTTGTGATACACAGGTCAACTCTTAACCATGACGTCACTGGCAGAACATGTCATGCTTTTCCAGCAGACACACAATGAGCTGAGTGTCCTGTCACATAAGCTGGAGTCATGGAACCTGGCCATGGCGCGGGGCGCAGGGAGCTGGACCGGGAGGCAGGGAGAGCAGGTCTGGACCCCACCACCGACTCTCTGGGCGCTCTGAGGCTCGGATTTCCGCAAGCCTCTGAGCCTCAGCTTCTGTGTGAAATGCAAAGAGCATTTGTCTTTGGGGGCTTCAGGGAGAGAGATGCTCTACATAAAGTGAACAGAATGGGCCGTTAATCCCTGTTAGTGGATCATTTAGACAAATAAAGGTTTGGGGGTCAAACCCAAAGCTATGGCAAAGAAAGTGAACAGGGACATGGCTGGGAGGAGGGACAGCACTTCCGACCTGCTCTGATGCATCGTGTCCTGCCCACCTGCTCACCGCTGACAGCAGCTGTCCTCCCGTCCAGCCCACAAGGCAGCTGACTCTGGCTGGCAGTGCTGGGGAAGGTTCGGGGGCACAGGAGCCCTTTGGTGATTTCCAGGGGTCAAAACAGAGTAGGAGAGGGGTCAGTGCATGGAAGAACGACCAGCCTCCAAACCAGCTTCCAAATCTGAAAGGAGGCAAGCATGCAGGAGGAAAGACCTCCGTCCTTTTGCTAGTCCCTGTTCTAACGGCTATTCCAATTCCCCTCTGGACGGGGTAAGAATATCCTCTTATGTGGGATTCTGAATCTCTAAAAAGGCCGGTCCCACATGGTATTCACCCTTCTTCAACACTTCATTTCTCTCCAGGTCTCTTTTCTGTGCCAAGCGTTTCCCCTCACGTGACGGGAGCCATACGCCCTCTACATTATTGTAGGAGAAACATCCACAGGTTTGTTCCTAACTTGCCTCTTTGTCCATCTCATTTCCACTCTTCATCAACTTCATTCAGCCTGAACACAAAAAGAATCGTTCCTTTTCCTTGAATTGTTCGGTTCATGCCCACTAGCCAATGCCTGGGCACCTCTCACACACTGAGTATAATCCCGGCTCAAACATTGTCCAGCTATTCCAGAAATCCAGCCCCAGCTTATCTGATGTGAGAAGGGATGTGGTTTGGTTTTTTTTTTTTTTTTAAGTTTACTTATTATTTTGAGAGAGAGAGAGAGAGCACGTGCACACATGCATAAATTGCGGAGGGACAGAGAAGGGGAGAGAGAGAGAGAGAGAGAGAGAGAGAGACAATTCCAAGCAGGCCCCACACCATCAGTGCAGAGCTGAATTCGGGGCTCAATCTCATGATCATGAGATCGTGACCTGAGCCGAAATCAAGAGTCAGATGCTTAACTGAGCCACCCAGGTGCCCTTATTTGACAGTGTTTAAAAACTGATCAATATCATCTTTGAAATCCCACACATACCGTATGCTCTTTTTAGATACTTTCATGCCAATCAAGAAAGAAACGTCTCAAATTGATTTTATATCATTCCAAATGAACCCAAGACCGTCTGAGTGCATCACAGACCTAAAGATGCATGACTGACAGGATGGAAGCAGGCTCATTAGCACCTTCATTTTAATCCTGCCAGATCTGGGAATAAAGAAAAGGTGATTCGTTCAGTGACAAAACATTCTTATTTCCCTTGCAAGATTCTCAGAGAGCAACTGTCCTCAGAGGGTAAGGGCGGGCTGGAGGGTGCGGGTAAGACACAACCGTTCGTTACAGGCAGAGACACAATGGCTTCAGTCCGGTGCCTCATTTAGGTTTGGGTGCCCTTGGTACGCTTTCTGGTCTGCAAGATCAGGGCAGAAAAAAATAGATGACTATCAAAAAGTGATCTTACATAATGCAATGTGTTGAAATTTTAGCTTATTCATCAGCCTAGGGTTTATTTCAATTCTTTTTTTTTTCTTTTTTTTTTTTTTTTTTTAATTTTTTTTTTCAACGTTTATTTATTTTTGGGACAGAGAGAGACAGAGCATGAACGGGGAAGGGGCAGAGAGAGAGGGAGACACAGAATCGGAAACAGGCTCCAGGCTCTGAGCCGTCAGCCCAGAGCCCGATGCGGGGCTCGAACTCACGGACCGTGAGATCGTGACCTGGCTGAAGTCGGACGCTTAACCGACTGCGCCACCCAGGCGCCCCGGGTTTATTTCAATTCTTAAGATCCATGATACAGTATTGCTGTTTTTATCAACTCACAACCAGTGCCTAAGAAAGCAGCACAGAATTCGGTGACTTAAGATAAATAAGCATTTATTACTACTCAAGTGGCTGTGCTCAGCTGATGGGCTGCCTGGTGACTGGCTGGTCTAGGAGGGCCCCCTTCAGGTGTTGGGCAGTTGATTGGCTATTGGCTGGCTATTGGTTAGAGCCAAATCTGGTGAGATAGGCTCATTCACGTCCCCCCACACCCAAGCTGTCCATGTCCTAAGGCCCAGAGCCTGTTAATATGTTATTTTACATAGTGATAGGGTCTCTACATATGGGATTAAGCTAAGGACCTTGAGATGGGGAGATGATCCAGGTTCATCTGGGTGGGCCCAATATATAATCACAGGGATCCTTCTAAAGGGAGGCAAGAGAATCAGAGTCCCAAAAGATATAAGGATGGCAACAGAGGTCTGAGAGGAAAGAAGGTGCAACATTGCTGGCTTTGAAATGGAGGAGAGTCCAAGAGCTTCCAGATGCTGGAGAAAGTGAGAAATGGATTCTTCCCTGGAGCCTCCAGAAGGAACAGAGCTCTCTGGACTCATTTTAGACTTCTGACTTGCAGAACTGTAAGAGAATAAATATGTGTTTCTATAAACCACTAAGCTTGTGGCAATTTGTTGCAGGAGACTAACATACTTGGACCTGTTAAAAAGTCAGTAGTAAGGTTCCAAGGGAGAAGAAGTGGATCATAGACTCAGGACTGGCACACTGTCACTTCTGCTGCGTTCTATGGATCAAAGACATCACAAAGCCATTCTAAATTCAAGGGCTGGAGAAATAGACCCACCCACCTCTTATTGGATTCTGTTTCTCCCACCTCTTGACGGGAGAAGCTGTAAAGTGGCATTTAAAGGGATGAGGAGGGGTGCCTAGGTGGCTCTGTTGGTTAAGCATCTGACCCTCGATCTCAGCTCAGGTCCTGATCTCAGGGTTATAAGTTCAAACCCCACATTGGGCTCTGTGTTGGCTCTTCACTGGGCGTGAAGCCTACTTTAAAAAAGGGGGTGGTGGTGGGGGTGTGGAGGTAGAGATGGGTAAAGAATTATGGCCATTTTTTGCAACCAATCTACCCCCATGTCCTTTACACAGTGACAGAGGACATTCAAAAGCAGTGCCTGACCCTGGTTTCTTTTTTATTTCCAGGGACACAAGGAGCATGGGTGTCTTTACCTCAGGCGCTGATATCTTCCTAGGTCTCTGGGGGATGTATGTGTCTCCAAGAAGCCCTGGATGGATGGACTTTATCCAACATTTGGGAGTGTGCTCTTTTGTTGCTCTCATTTCAGTGGGCCTCTTTTCCATGGCCTTTTCTGGGTGTCTGTCCACAGTCATAGCCTTTAGCTCCTCCTGGATGGTCACTTGTGTTCTGCTTTGCTGCTCCAAGCATGCACGATGTTTTGTTCTCCTCTTCTTCCTTTCCTGTGGCCTGAGGGAGGGCAGGAATGCTTTGATTGCAGCTGGCACAGGGATAGTAATCTTAGGACATGTGGAAAATATTTTTCATAACTTCAAAGGTCTCCTGGACAGTATGACTTGCAACCTAAGGGCCAAGAGCTTTTCCATACATTTTCCACTTTTGAAAAAATATATTGAAGCCATTCAGTGGATTTATGGCCTTGCCACTCACCTAAGTCTATTTGATGACCTTATTTCTTGGAACCAGACTCTGGCAGTCTCTCTTTTCAGTCCCAGCCAAGCCCTGGAGGCACAGCTAAATGACACCAAAGGCCAAGTCCTGGGTGTCTTGTACCAGATGGTGACGGCAACAGAGGTATTGTCCTCCCTGGGACGGCAGCTCCTTGCCCTAGCAGGGCTTTTGCTGGTGCTACTTGGCACTGGCCTCTTCATGAAGCGATTTTTGGACCCTTGTGGTTGGAAGTTTGAAAATATCTTCATCACTAAACAATTTGTTCGGTTCGATGAAATGGAGAGGCAACTACAGAGGCCCTGTGTCCTCCCACTGAATAAGAAGGAAAGGAAGAAACACGTTGTCATCCCATCTTTCTGGCCGTCTCCTAAAGAGAGGAAGAACCTGGGGCTGTTTTTCCTCCCCATTCTTACCCACCTCTACATCTGGGTGCTGTTTGCAGCCATAGATTATCTTCTGTATCAGCTCATTTTCTCAGTGGGCAAACATTTCCAAGGCTTGCCAGGGCTGGAGGTCCACCTGAAACTGCACAGAGAGGTAAGCGTTCACAGGTGCTTCTTGCGATGCGTCCCGGCTATTTGCTGGCTTGCCTTGAAAAAGATCATGAACGTCCCAGAGCAGGGCACTGCCTTATTCACCTTGGGATTCCCATGATGGCACAGCGTCTGGCATGTAGAAGGAGCCCAACAATTGTTGGTTAAGTTGACTTGAAATCCTGTTGTTAGAGTATGATGTCATCCTGAAAATCTTTGGTCACCATTTTAGTTTCCTGTGGCTGCTCTAACAAATTGACCCAAACTGGGTGGTTTGAAAGAACAAAAATTCATTCTCTTATAGTTCTGGGGGTAACAAGTCCAAAATCAGTACCACTGAGCTGAAATTAAGTGCGAGCAGGGCCACAATCACTTTGGACTCTAGGGAAGAATCTACTTCTTGCTTCTTACAGCGTCTGGTGGCTTGTTGGCTTTTCTTGGCTGTGGCTGCAACCCCCATCTTCACTTATGTCTTCACATTGTCTTCTCTGTGTATGTAAAATCTCTCTCTGCTTTCCTCTTAAAGGATGAATGTGATTGTGTTAAGGCTCACTGAGATAATCAGGGTAAATTCTCCATCTCGAGATCTTTATCTTGGTCACTACTGCAACGTCCTTTTTTTTCCAAATAAAGTAACATGTATAGGTTTCAGGCCTTAGGATCTTATATCTCTGGAGAGAGGGAATTTTTTAGCTTTCTATAGTTAGCAAACACTGAAATGGGAGAATAGGTGTCTCTGATATGGGACGTAAAGTTGGTTCTCAAGCAAGAGTACCTGGCATGAACCTAGAGTCTGTCTTCCTCTCTCCCTTGGACCTGTGCAGGTAGACTTTGAGCAACTTCTGTGAATGAGAACTTCTTTTCTTTGCATCTTGAGTCCGTATGCAATATAGGAGGCCTGTCAATGCATCAGCAGAACATTTAAGAGGATGGTCGCTGAAAAATGGGCTCCTAAGTGACCAGATATTATGGCTGGTGCTAGTATATGATAATACCCCCTAGAAAAGAAAAGAAAAGAAAAGAAAAGAAAAGAAAAGAAAAGAAAAGAGCTACCTTGGTTTTTTAGGCCAGTGGTTCTCAACATTAAGTGTGACCTGAGCCGAAATCAAGGGTCAGATGCTTGAGCCGCCCAAGTGTCCCAGGGAGAGTACTTTTAATAAACACTCCATGGGATTTCAAAGTAGGTGGTCTATAGAGACCATATTTCGAGAAAATTTGGTGCAGGTGCCAAAAGCAAGGACCTTCTAAGTCAGTGATTATCTGCCATAGCCACACGGTGCCTTCACTGTGGACCTGAACAAGCCAACAAACACCCAGGAATCAGATTGAAGTGGATTGGGGTGAGGCCTGGGTGAGGGATTTTTAAAAACTCTCCAAGTAGTTCTGACGTGCGGCCAAGATTGAGAACCACTGTTCTAAACTCCGCCCAAAAGAAGGGAGCTGAAAGCCATTGGATGGATCTATGACAATCTTAATTGGTCAAGATAGTGTGTTTCTCTGAGCTGGTGCCCCCTGAGCCTCAGGGAATCTGCCTTTCTCTCCTTCGTTCTTGTTCCTCTTGGCAGCTGTGTCCCAAGCAAGAAGACCATGAGTTTTGTGCCTCCCACCTTTTTTCTTTTCCATTTTTCTGTGGGGAAGTTTGTGATTATGTGGGCATGTCAGAGGATGTGGGTATTGTCAGACATTGTCTTGATTTTTTCTAAACCCAGAGGTTGTGAAGCTGAGCTAGGTGGGACATGCGTGTTTATGTGCATGTATGCGTGTGTACATGCGTGTGTGAGTGTGTGTATGTGGGCGTGAGTGTTGCTCATGGTGGGGTAGAGTGCGCCAGCCTGGGCTAGTGAAAACACCAATAGCTGTCTGCACATGTCTGATTTTCCCTTGTTTTTGGTCAAGCTACAGTCCCAGAAATCTTAGAAGGAAACGGCAGAAAGGATGCCTGCAAGGCCTCCTTTGAAGCCCCACTCTTCCACGGGCTCTCTTTATCTCGGGAACTGGGGTCTTCTGGTAGCATCCACACTTTTCTTCCCAGCTTCCTCTGGCTCAGCAGGTAGGTCGACTCCGCCCCCTCTAATCCTGGGCTGCTTCTCAGAGTTGATTACCCTGAGCATTCTGCTGCCCCTGAAGAATTCAGTTAATTACAAGATCTCTGTTGCTCTAGATATCTGGAGCAGGGGGAATAATGGAAGCGGTGTCTCCAGTGAAAGCTAAACTAACTCTTCAGACGTGCTTAATCCTGGGGGTGGCAGGGAAAAGGGTCTCTCCCTTCCCCTCCCCGAGCCCATTCCCCTTTGTCTTTTTTCCTTGCTCGGTTCTTCCTCTCCTCCCTTCTCTTTTTGCTTCTCTCTCACATTTCTCCCTCAGCCGATACCCATGCCTGCTTTGTGAATTCTCACCATTTTAGACAGAATGAGAAAAAGGCAAGTTCTGCCTTCCAAAAAAAGCCCAGAAGCTTTCCAATGACAATGTCCTGACAAATACATTTTTGGGCATCACAGGGTACTGGAGATGCAAAGATGTCTAAGCTTTGCCAGCTGCCATTGCACACTCACATCCTGGTGGGGGAGGCCGCCGCCCTCTCGCATAGCGACAGCAGGGCGGTGGGTGCTGGGGCAGGTGTGGGTACGAGACTGCTGTGGGGGCTCCTTGCAAACTCTCTCCTGCCGTGCCTGGGAGACTGCCATCAGCCGCTGGCTCCAGGGACCTGTAGTGTCCTGCCCTTATCCCAGGATGCCCTTGGTGGCCGTGGGTCCCTCTGTTGCTGCAGGTTGAGCAGGAAGAGAAACATCACCTCAGGGTTTTGCCAATATTTCTCTCCCACTTTCATATGATTTTAAATAAGTCTTTTAAGTAGAGAAGAAAGAAGGGAAATGACCCAAAGGGAGCTAGCTGGATGGGTGGGCATCGTAAGTAAAAGTAGCCAGCATTGTTAACTTATTGAGCACGTATTGTGCACAGCATTTGTCTGCATTAGCTTCTCAGGACTGTCTGATACCAGAGCGGATCCTCGGTCCATTACTCAACGCTGTCTTGGCAAATTGTGTACTTATGAGAGGTAAACACATTTTAAAACATCAGGGTACCATTTAGCATATTGCTCAGCATTTTGAGAGAATTCATTTGTCTTCCACATTACCCTCCACCAACCCTGTACAAAAATGTTGACTCAATCTTTATGAAGCCCTGACTCCCAAATGCAAAATCCCCAGTTAGATTCCTAGATTAAGTAACTTCTTCCAAGACCGGACACCCGCTGCTTTCTTATTGCAGGATTTCTCATCACTGACTCACAAGATGTGTTTGTTTCTTCACTAGTATTAAAAAGAGCACATGCCTTGCTCTGGGGACTGAAATCTCTATATTTAATTGTAGGTGAACTGTCTTTTTAATAAGAGAAAATGAAAGGCAACATTTTCCTTGCTTAGGCACAGTGGTGGAGAAATTACAGATTTGACTTGACATCTACAGAGACGCCCCAGGTTTGAAGTTTCCAGAGTCTTCACAGGCACTGGGACAGCTCAAGGTGCACTCTGTTCTCTAGGTGTGGTTGTGTTCTTTTGGAGAAGTCGTTTCCCTCTTCCTGCCTGCCCCTGCCCCCCCAGCTCTGGGGTGCTGCAGTGATAATAGCTTACTAAGTACTCCAGTTTGTAAGGTTAACGCTCCATCCCCAAGGTGCTTAATTTACACTGGGAGTAGTTTATTCATGGGCAGGATCTGCTCCATTAATTCCTGTTTTACCAAATTAGAAAACAAATCCACCGAGAGGTTAAGTGACTTTCTCAGGTCAGGGAAAACAAAGTGCTGAATCAGCACACACTTTTGCTGGTGGCTTGGCTGGGCGGCACAATGTCATCTTTTGCCCTCTGTTGTCAGTCCACTGAGGGCAACTGGTTTGTACTCTTGCCTTCAAGCAGAAAGGAACACATTCCCCCCCTAGCATCCAGCAGAGATGAGACAATGTCCTGTCTGAGACCTCTACACAAAGGGTTTAAAGCCACCTTCAGCAAATACTATTCTTAGTATTCTTACGCTAAGAATAATTCCCTGCCCCCAATGTCTAGAAGGTTGATTTAGAACATAATTTAATGCTTCTGCATCTTTGTGACCTCGTGGTCTGCCGTCGGGGTATTTATCAAGATGGGGAGGACATGGTGGGGTCTTAAGGGGCTACGCTCCAAAAAAAAAAAAAAAGGCTCCTGCAGTTAAGCTAAAAACATCTTTCATCAGTCCCACGTTTCCTAGCGTGTAGAAACAGGTGTTCCATAAAACTGGGTTATGTGGTCAAATGTGTGAGGAGAAGTGTTGGCTGAAGTGAAATGGATTTCTCCGCCTTCTTCTCAGAGACTACAACAGCCTCATGGGGATCCTGACTCTCCAAAGAAAGGACAGAGTAGACAAACTTATCTGATACGTTTTCTCTCAAGGAAATCTATATTTCCACAAACCTGCTTTAGAAAAACACTGCAACCGCTCCAAAGAACACTCGGCCCTTGTCTTTGCTCCCACCCTAGCACACAAAAGGAGCTGCTCCAGTCCAAGTCCCTGCATGGTTCACGCTAAATGCTATGCATTGCAGGGCAGGATTGAGCAAGACAAGGACTGAGGGCAAAAATGGCATAGATCTTAAGGGTCTTATTCTTTCATTTTTAGGAGCAAGGAACTCAAGACATCATACATGACTCTTCCTTTAACATATCTCTGTTTGAACCCACCTGCATCCCCGAGCCAAAGCTCCTTCTGTCTAAGACCTGGGTTCCTCTCAGCATTATTCTTGTGATACTAGTGGTGCTGGGACTGCTGTCCTCCATCCTGACGCAGCTTAAAATCCTGGTGTCCGCGTCCTTCTACCCCACCGTGCAGACGGAGCGCGTCCGGCACCTGCATGTGAAGCTCCTGAAGAAGAGAGCAAAGCAGGCACTGGGAGGAGGAAACAGTAAACAGAATCTCTACTTTACAAAGGCAAGGCAAGCCAAGATGGCGATGTAATCTGTAATGAAGGAGACTTTGGGTTTGAAGGGCCAGTGGACTTGCAAAGCACTCTTCAATTTCATGTTAGGGTTCACACCCCTAGCAATAGATAGGACACCAGGGGGAGAAAATTAATAGATATGTGTGGCTAAGGCTCTTTGCTTCGTGCTTTTGAGTGGGCCAGATGGGTCTGCAAGATATTTCTCAAAACGCTGATTCCTTTTTTTTTTTTATTTTTTAATTTTTTTTAACCTTTATTTTTCAGACAGAGAGAGACAGAGCATGAACGGGGGAGGGTCAGAGAGAGGGAGACACAGAATCTGAAACAGGGTCCAGGCTCTGAGCTGTCAGCACAGAGCCCGACGCGGGGCTCGAACTCACGGACCGCGAGATCATGACCTGAGCCGAAGTCGGCCACTTAACCGACTGAGCCACCCAGGCACCCCAACGCTGATTTCAAGTAGGTACAGTCAGCCACAAGGTAGAGAGGCTACTGGGAAGGCCCTCTGCAATTATTATTAAAGGACCGTACCCAGTAAGAGCGATTTATCACGTCGAGGACAAATAAATAACAGAGGGAACTATCTACTACAGCTTGGTAAACTTCAAAGAATTTGTTCGTGCTCCAGCATTAAAGTATATGTATGATGTACATATGATGAAGAGGATTTCTATAGGTATAACATATATGTATATTTATGCATAGATATGATAATGACTTCCTACACATAAAATGAATGCTCATCGAAGATTTTATTTAACTTATTAATGAAGAGACGGTAAGAAATTCCAACCAATTCAAAGAACAGTTCAAAGCACACACACACATACACACACACACATATATATATATATATATGCCACCAGGAATACCCAAATGAATGTGCTTACTAGATGCAAAACTGGCTTCTTCCACAAAGTGGATGGGAGGATTAATTGCACTTTACAGGGTGAAAGTTATTTCACGTGTCCGTGGACAAGAATCATTCCCATTGTTGCTATCAGCTCCCGACAGCTGGGAATGGGGAAATGGCTTAGAAACAATGAAAGGCTAAGGTAACCCACAAGGATAAGTTTCTGGCCATTTCCAAGTCTCTTTTTTTTCTCCTTTTTATAATGGCACAAGACCATTTTATTTCTTTATTTTTTGGGTAAGTTTATTGATTTATTTTGAGAGAGACAGAGACAGCCCAAGTGTGAGAGGGGCAGAGAGAGAGGGAGAGAGAGAGAATCCCAAGCAGGCTCTGCGCTGCCAGCACAGAGCCCAGTGTGGGACTCAAACCCACAAAGCGGTGAGATCATAACTTGAGCCGACACCAAGAGTCAAACGCTTAACCGACTGAGCCACGTAGGCGCCCTTGGCCATTTCCAAGTCTTTTGCATGTTTTTCTGATGCCAGCAGCCCACAATGAGAAGTTTATGTCACAGGCATCTGAAATGACTCTAATGCTCATTCATCGATCTTTTTGTCTCTTCAGATTCACTTCTGGCTTCCAGTCCTGAAAATGATCAGGAAGAAACCAATGGGCATTGCAGGTGAAGACAATCCATGAGAGACTCCAAGCAGCTCCTCAGCCACACTGCTCCAGCAATTCTCCTCAGGTCTGCTGATGGTCCCTATTTTTGCCCAACAGCAGAGAACTGTGTTGCGTGATTCCTCGGGTGTTTGAGTTTACGGACCAAACCACTTTTCTTCATAAGGCCGAAGGGCTACCAGGCTAATGGCTTTGTCATCTGTCTTCCAAACAAAGCACATGATTTGGACGATGTCACGGTGTAACAGAATTATAACCAGACCCCTGGAGGATGAGTCTTAGCATGGAGTAATATTCAAAGAAAAAAAAACCACAGAACAAAAATCAGAAAAAAATCAATATCTCTACTGCTGACTTATAGGCAAATGCCAAGGAGAACATAACACATATAATGCCGGGAAAATATCTTTAACCTCTTCTGTCCCTTCTCTGCCCTTTTAAATATCTCTCATAGCTATTCACTATACACAGAACTATCTCCCTTTCCCCTGTTCCTATCCAAAAAACAAATCCTTTTTTTTGAAACCCATCTCTAGCAGCTCCTAATTTCTCCTTACCACTACCTGGGCTCCTACCCTCTTCTTTCCTGGATCACTTGTTTTTTTCCCCTCTTCTACCAAATCCTCTATCTGGTATTTATGACAGTGTTGCCTCAGGAGCACATGTTTCCAAATCACAGGAAATACTTGTTAAATTGCCCATCTTGAGCCACTTTCTCCCACGCTCAATGTAGACTATACAGCATATAGAGGCCTATTTCCCCTAAACTCCAAACACCCATGAGGGAAAAAAAAAACCTCCTGAAATATTGATTCCATTATCTTGAAAGCTTTTATTTTGAAAACTTTTCAGACTTACCGAAAAGTTGCAAAATAGTAGAGTTCCATTTACCTTCATCCATCATCCCCAGTGTTAACATCTTATAGAAGTGTAGTGTGATTATACAAATTTGGTAAACAATCTTGAAAAAAAATGGATAATGTGCAGAACTTATTGAGTTCATGCCAGTTGTCCCACTAATATTCCTTTTCTGGTCCCTGATTCAATACAAGCTCCCACAGTGCATTTAGCTTCTTAGTCTCCTCCAGTCAGGGACAGTTCTTCAGTCTTTTTCTTTTATGACCTCGGCACTTTTAAAAAGTATTGGCCAGTAATTTTGAAAAACGTTTGACTTGGGTTTGCTGATGTTTCCTTGTATACTTTCTCCAGATAATGTATTTTCAGCAAGAGCACTACAGAAGTCATGATGTGGTCTCCTCGGTGTCCCCTTGTACCAGGGAGCACATGGTGTTGACATGTCTCATTACTGATGAGATTACCTTTCATCGTTTAGTTAAGATGAAGTCTGCCAGATTTTTCCATGGTAAAATTACTGTTTTCCCCTTTGTAATTAATAAGTATACTGTGGGGAAATACTTAGGCTATGCAAACATCCTGTTTCTCATCATATATTGTTAGCATCTGTCGATGCAGAACCATGGTGTGGCCAAACAGTGATTTTCTTTTTTCATAATATCTTCTATATTTCTTCACTGGAATTCCACACTATCCTTAGGAAGAAACATTTTTTTCAAAGCCTAAACTTTGTTTCGGGCACCAGAGCAGGTATTTATTCTTTCTTTCTTTCTTTTTCTTTCTTTCTTTCTTCTTTCTTTCTTTTCTTTCTTTTTTTCTTTCTTTCTTTCTTTCTTTCTTTCTTTCTTTCTTTCACAGTTAAATGGAGATGCTATGTATTATTTTTTTAATCTTCATTATTTTATTTTATGTTTATTTATGTTTTTTTATTTTTTTTAAATATGATTTGTTGTCAAATGGACTTACATACAACACCCAGTGTTCATCCCAACAAGTGCCCCCTCAATGCCCATCACCCACTTTCCCCTCCCTCCCAACCCCCATCAACACTCAGTTTGTTCTCTGTATTTAAAAGTCTCTTATGGTTTGCCTCCCTCCCTGTTTGTTTGTAACTATTTTTCCCCTTCCCTTCCCCCATGGTCTTCTGTTAAGTTTCTCAAGATCCACATATGAGTGAAAGCATATGATATCTTTCTCTGACTGACTTACTTCACTTAGCATATTACCCTCCAGTCCCAACCACATTGCTGCAAATGACCAGATTTCATTCTTTCTCATTGCCAAGTAGTATTCCATTGTATTTATAAACTACATCTTCTTTATCCATTCATCAGTTGATGGACATTGGGCTCTTTGCATAATTTGGCTATTGTTGAAAACACAGAGCAGGTATTTTCCATATATGGTCTCATTTATGTTTCACAGTTCTGTGAGGTAGGTATTATTATTTCCATTTTATGGGTCAGAAAACTCACCCTCAGAGACCCTGACTTTAGCTGGCTGCGGGTGGGGCCTCAGCACTGGCTTGTTTAAAACTCCCAGGTGATTTTAATGGACAGCCAAGACTGAGAACCATGATTCCAGAAGGTTTACAGATTGAAGGTCTTTCAACTCAGGTATTCAACTGTGCGATTTCTCTAACAGAAGGAGCCTACATGAAAAATGTGTCTGATTCAACATTTCCCAAAGTGTGTTCCTCGGACCACACCAGTCTCTCAGTTGTTCCATAAGAAGAGTTACATGAGTTAGTAAATCCATACCATCTGCCTTCTAACTTTGAAGATTCGTAAAGGATGTTGGCACAATTCAAAAACTTGAGAAACCCTATAATAAAGAAGTCTCTTTAAACCTCATTTCACTCAGAATGTCCCCCAAATTATTAAACCTTGGAATAACTTGCAATATCTACAAGAAACATGTAGGACCAGTTCCGCAGCCCCCACGCAGGCAATTGCTGATGTAATCGGCATGACTTCCAACCAAAAAAGGATTTGAGAAGGTGAAGATGCATTTGCAGTTTTGATTTATTTAAATCAAATCACCCAATTATTTTGTACTTTGTTGTGTTTTCTAAATAAACAAATGTATATATTAACAAATGGATACAATATGTGAATTTTTGTATTCATTTTACATTTATTCCTCCTACGGAGAAATCCGTTCCGTATTAACAGAGGCAAAGAATGAACTGCCAAATTTTTAGAAGGAATCGGATGCTTTTGTGCTTCTAAATTCTGTTAATTAACTAACTTACTTATTCTACCTAAGAGCATCACCACCAACTAGAACAAACATTCAAACAGCCCACATGGAAGGTACTGATGATGCCCAAACAGTTCACCTTGGTCCCTGCCTTTGAGATGCCTTCAATCTAGTCAGGAAGACAGACAGACCTTAGACAATAAATAACAATACACACTAGGCTTAGGAAGTGCCAAAGGCACAGGGCAGGTGGGTACCTTTAGGGTACCATGGCCAAGTCCTCTGCCCTGGCCTGTTATGAACGCCTGGTTTACCAAGATTACTAAATCGGTCCTCATTTCCTTGAAACCAAAATTACCTTCCTGAAGTTAGCGTAATCCCTGTTGTTTCCAATGCACTGTGATTTTGAACAGTGCACAAGCCTGGAGAGTGCCCTGCTGTCTTTATCTGTTAGGTGTTTGCCCTTATTCTGAAATGCCTGTCCCTATTGGAAGGACAGACTGTCAAGGAGGTGCTGTCACAAAATGCAATTTGATCCTGAAAACAAGATTTAGACTTGCTCATTAGGGCCAGCCTAACTGGGATATAAAATGCTTATTTAATTACAGCCTATCCACTTTAGATTTCAATGAATGGTTAGTTAAATTTCTTGAGACATCTATTGTGAAATGTGCCCTGTTAATCTCATGCAGGTGGAAAGATACTGCCCAAAGTAATTGAATAGCCCTTCCATTTTCACCTCTAATTGTAATGGCTTATAGAAGATATTGCATCACGGTCAAAGTCAGTATTTCTCATCTCGCGAATCCCAGCGTGATGCCATATTTTGTTAAGGTCTTTCAAGTGTCATTCTGATGTCCTCATTGGTTTCGCATTTGTTGTTGGTCGTGTCTCTCTGAGATACACTAATTCTAAACACCTTTGCGGTAATAGATCTTGTTTATTGTTCTACTTGGCAGGTTAAACATTATCTTTTGATTCAATGTCTGCTGCTTTCTTAGGACCTCATCAATCCTAATTATAACATGGGACATATTGAAGTTTTTGCACATCATATATTTTTGTCTTAATTCACTTAAGAGAAAGAAATGAACCTATCTCATTCTATGAAAGTGAGAACTAGCTTCCTCACACAAAGTCATTCATAGTGAAAAGACCATTGAGGTCAATTATTTTAGTTAATTTATGCAATGAAAGAGAGAGGAACCGGTTAAAAAAATGAATGTGAACTGAGTGTGGCCATATATATATATATATATACATATATTTAAAAGCCTGTTTTATTAGGCTAACATAACCCTCAAACAGCAGGGAGGAAAAATTTAAATTAATGGATGGCTGAGACCAACAAACTTTCAGGGTTCTAAATCTTTTTTTTGTTTTAATCCCTAATGGTTTCAGTGACATTTTTAAAAGCAGGAAAGGAAAGAAAGATGAAAAACAGGGTACAGGGGATACGAGGCTTTTATCGTCTAAGTTCTGGCTGTCTATGCACCTCACTTTTACAATCAGAAAGCAGAAGAAATCAGGGTTGGATTTGTCATTTGAGGAATTTTATGCAAATGCAAATGGAAAGTGAACAAGGCAATGACAGAAATAAAAGTGTAACCAGTCAAATAACTACAATGAAGGCAGAAAGTGTCTGCACTACTTTACTGGATACTGAGGACATACTAGTGTGGTGTGTAAGGCGCCCCTGCCCCCAGCCTCATTCAGCAAAGATGCGGAACAATGTACCTACGACCCATAGCATGGGGCTCAGGAAGAGGATGGGCTTAGAGACAAACAGGAGGAAAGGAAAGGACTCTAACAAAGATACAGACGTCCATCCAGTCATCACCCAGCGCAAAGGTTCCCAAAGCTGGCTGATCATCAAAATTGCCTCCAGAGGTTACAAAAATAATAATAAAATTACAGATTTCCAAACCTAAACTCAGATACACTGACTGGAGACTTGGGGAGGGTCCTGGGAGTCTGTATTCTCAAGGATTTCATGGAATGGAGCAGATGATCAGGCAGATAGGGGTACCACTGTTCTAGAGAACTGTGGCAAGCTTTGGAGAGGATGGAATGCCGAATAAATAAGAACACAGCTATGCGGTATCGATGTCATCAGTTGTGTGACAGGCACACAGAACTTCCGTTCTACCTGTTGCTGAAAGACCTATTAATCCATCAAGATTTTTTACAAAAAGCATAACACAGAAACAAACAACAACAACAAAGGAGTTTCAACCAGGCTTGATACACAACAGGGATCGGCAGACATCTTTTGTGAAGGGACTGTGTTTCAATAAAACTTTATTTGCAAAACCAAGCAACAAGCTGGATTTGCCTGCCTAATAATACAGGAAGCCTTTTTAGAAATGCATGAGTTGATGCAGGACATGATGCAATGGGGACTCCAAGTCAAAAAAACAAATGGGTTCAAAATCCCTCTTACCACCAAATAGCCAGATGACTTTGCAAAATTCAACTCATCTTTCTGAGCTGAATTTTGTCATCTATAAAGATGGATGAGCTGGGCTACAGAATCTCTGAGGAAGCTGCCCTCCCTTGGTCTCTGATTCTTTGCGAGACCGCAGTCTCCTGGAGAGAATCACCAATATGCTGTCACCAAAATTCCAGCATTTGTTTCTTCGTTCACGGTTGATCAGTGAATCATAAAGAACAACAGAAGCTCTCAGGTCATAAGTATGATTTATCTGATGAAAAAAGGGAAAAGATAGCATTTGGTCAAAATAAACGTTATTTTCTCCAGACACAAAGAAGCAACCAGAACAGTTATTAAAATTTAAATGTCATACGCAAGTTCATACGGTTTAAAGTCAGACTCCCCTGTTAGTGGCTGAAGATCTGAAATTTGAAAGCCCTGCTTTGTCAAAGCAGGCAGTGCTCACTCTAACTGTGGTGTATTAATTAGGGAGTGAGAGAAATCATCGATCGAAATTGTTTTTCCAAAAGGAGACCATTGTGGAGGTATGTTTGTACTAAATAAAGGCATTATGTTTTGCAAGTGGAAATGCTAACGCAGACAAGAAAATAAACAAGACATCATTTTAAAACAAGATGCAGAGAAAAAGAGTGTTGAATTAGAAATCAGTCCTGATGTCTAATTCTGTCTCTGCTACTACCTAGCTCAGCCAGGCCACTTCCCTCTCTTGGCACTATTCAGTCCTTCATAGAAAACATCATAATAGCCCTTAGTAGGGCTCATTACTGAGCCCTTAATAGGTACCAGATACCGTTTTGGGTGTGTTAGAAGAAGCTAAAGCACAGAGAGGCTAAGTAAGTGGCTCTGGAAGCAGTATTTGAACCTAGTTGCTCTCTACAGTGCTGCCTCCCAAAGCATGGCTTTCACGCGTCCCTTCCCAGCTCAGAGACCCGGATCCACACTTCCTGTGAGTTCACACTCCCCCCACCAGGCATTCAAGCTCCTTCTCCTCTGATCCCGACATGTTTCCCCACTGTATTCCTTGTTCCCCCTCTGCCCAACACCTTCCTTTATTAAAAAGCTCTCCCTGCCTGGCCCCGGGAAAGTGTCACCTGATTCCCCTGCAGAGCTGTGCTCTCCAGGATCTTCTCTCCCCACTCCCTGCTCTGCTTTCTCCTGCCTTTGAAGCCCTACCTGAGCCCTGCCTCTGAGGGAGGGAGCACAGTCAGAAGAGCATGGATGGGGGTCACGTGAATGGGCCCATGTCCCAGCTCTGTCACAAACTCCGTACGGGAGCTGAGAAATGTCATTTAAACTCTCTTGGTCTCAAGTTCTTGATAAATTGAGTGCTGGACTCCATCTGAACATTTCAAACTTGTGAACTATTGTTCTTTGAAATGGTAGATCCCTTCCCCTAGTTCACTCCTTAGATCACCGATTCCCAGGCCAGTACACCAGGATGCCTTGCTTGAAGGAGAGGCGGGTGACCTGAAGCCACTGTCACTCCTCTTCCCTGCCTTGGCAGTCTCTGAGGCACCTGAGGGATCTGCAGAAGAGAGCGGGAAGACACCAGTGTGGCTTTAGTCATTCATGCACAACCTCTACACTTTTGTGGCATATTGGTAGAGGTTATACTCTATCATTTACTTAAATGTTCTTTAAATCAATTCAGCATTTTCACTTAAACAAGTTCATTCGAAAAGAAGCTTTATAAGCACCATTGCAAGTGGAAAACAGTATTATCTTCCAAAGTATAAAGTACCATATGCACACACACACCATATACATTATTTGTTATATACACAGATTATATACATATACATTATGCACAGAGTATATACATTTCATATATACATATACGAACTATACATACTACTACATATATAAACATACATATATATATAAGCTCTCTCTCTATATAGTTTATACATATATAAACTATACATACTACACACACACACACACTCAGAAAACAAAGCAATAATATTACTGCATTACTCTAGCAAGGTATTTGCCTTGCAAAGCCAGCAGCCTACTTACTCTGTGTCTTAAATGGCTTGTAGACCCCATGAGAGGGGTCATGCTAGGGACTAGGGTATTTATACACCAACTCCTACCAGTTGCCGGTTGGGGCTGCTGCTGCTTTTGGGTGGTTTTCATTCCTTGGCACGCTGGCTTTCCTCGGTTATGAAAAAAGCCCCCGGGCAAAGGGACACAGAGATTGGCAGCTGGCGGTCAGTTGGAGAGCACTGAAGCGGGGGTGGGGGGGTGGGGTTGGAGCAGGGCCCTCACAGCATCTGCAACAGCTCCGTCTCAGTAAAAAGCCCTGCCATTGTCACCATGTGGTTCTTGCTTATAAAGCATTGAGAACCCTTCACTCTCATTCCTGAGTCCTTTTCTCCAATAAAAGACGTATTCCTGGCACAGGGATATTTATACAACTAGAAAATAATTTTGCTGAAAAATCGGCATAATTCTCCATGTTACCTACTGAAAAAGAGTTGTCGCTATGGAGTACAAAACTGTCGCGGGATCACTGATTCAGCTTGAATTAAATGAATAGTTTCCTCTGAATGTCCGCATCATTCAACCATGAAATCCTAGACAACTTCCAGAAAGTGGTGGCCCAGAACACCCTGATCTCACTCAGAATACTATTTATAAGAATGCCCTGTGTGCAATAGTCTTTACAGACTTTTTTCCCCTTCTCAAATGTTCTTTCGCCTATGTAGATGGCATTTATGCAATTCAGAGAAAGGCACCACAACAGGATTAGTCAGCAACGAGCCCTCTGACGCAGCTTCTGTGATCTAGTTAAAAATAGGAAAGAGGATGTTTTGCATAAGTCATCACCATTGTGCAGGATCAGAGAACTGCCCACTTTTTTTGGTTTCCACATCCTGTTACTTTATCCAAAAATAGATGAAAAGCCCGTCCCGTCCCCTGGATTTCTGGACGAGACCTTTGCTTCTGTGACCTAGGCTCCCTGGGCCTTCTTGTCTTCAGGTTCCTTCCCTTCACTCTCTGCCATTTCCAATTATGCTTCTCAGCCGCAGGCTCAGGACCCCTGCCTTTCTTCCCCTCTCCCAGGGGTTGTGAACTCCAGGGTCCAGTGGGGCCAGGTGGGGGATATCAGCTGTGAAGCCCGCCAGGTGGGCAGGTACACCAGCCTGTGGCCCATCTGACACGAAGGAGCTCTTCCTTAGTTTCTCACAGACCAACTGACTTTTCCCGGAGCAGCCAGCAACCTAGAGTGCCATGGGAACTCACCTGACCTTTAGGTGTTAGAAACAAATTTAACTACTAATTTTAAAAACTAGAGTAAAGGTCAAAGCATGAGTTTGTGGTTTGTCATCTCTGTTCCATATATTCTCCTTTGTGGGTTGCCAGCTAGAAAGTGGGGTTCTACAAAATCTACATCCATAGGTCTTTCTCCAGTTCTTGGTCTCTAATTTGGATTATGAGAGGGGCCTTGGATTCTGATTTTGGCTCTACCCGTTTGCTAGCCGTGGAACTCTGGTTGACCGCTTCATCTCTCTGGGCCCCAAGTGGTCTCGTCCGTAGGATGTGGCACTGGGAGCCAATGATTATGAGGGCTCTGCCAAGCTTTATTGGCCTGTGAGTCTGACAGACCCTCCTCTTCACCTCCTCTTTCTTGCTTTTCTTGATCTTGAATTCCCTACCACACTCAGTGACCCAAAAGTTTTTCAGATTTCCTCAGCCTAGGAGTCAGCCTTGTTTGTAACTCTGCTTCTGTGCAACGTCCGACCAATTCTCCTGCTGCCACATCCCTTAAATTTCCCTTCTGACCAGTGATGACTGCTCCTATCATTTCCCTACCAAACCAGTGGATTTGGATCCATCCCTACTTGAGCTTCTCCATCACCCCCAGCTCTAGAACTCTTTCTCCAAAGACAAAAAATAAAGAATAAGTTTAAAAGCATTTTGTTCAGCAATTTTCCTTGGAAGAACATTTAATGGCCATTTATAACCTGCATTACTTGTCACATCCAACCTCCAAGTTGCTTTGCCGCCCTCGCAGGCTAATGGAACCACTCAAGCAGCCACATTTAATTCATTAGCTGGGCACCAGAGGAGGGTCCGGCAGGCTGTGGTGCGGTCAGGGGTGGTTCACAAGTAGCCTCTCTTTGGGATATCACGCAGTCACACTCTAGGAAGAGCTGTAAATATTTAGGTAGTATCTCAAATCTAAGTGTCTAATGCATTATGGGTAATAACGTTACCAATGTCAGGGGAGAAAGAAATCGCTGCATTTTTTTCCCCTTATGTCCAAAAGTACAGAAAGTATTCTCTTCCAAGAACCAAATGGGCAAATTCCCATCTATCCTTGGGGGAAGCTGAACATTGGAGGCAAAACGATGACAACATTTGAGAGTCGAACCTCTCACCTCTTCCTAGTTTTCTGATTGGTGAATGTATTGTTTGCTAGGGCTGCTATAACAAATTATCACAAACTGAGTGCCTTAAAACAACAGAAATGTACACTCTCGCAGCTAGAAGCTGAATAAAGTCTCTACAGAAGAATCCTTCCTTGTCTCTTCTACCTTCTGGGTGGTTGCTGGCAATCTTCTGCATTCCTTGGCTTATGGGAGCTTAACTCCACGTTCTCTTCTGTCTTCACACTGACAGGTTTCTTTCCTATTCTTGCTTATTATAGGAACAGCCGTCATTGGGCTAGGGCCCACCATAATCCACTATGATCTCATTTTCATTTGATGATACCTTCAGAGACTCAATTCCAAATAAGGTCACGTTCAGGGTGTCAGGGATTAAGGACTGAAACGTATTTTTGAAGGGACACGGATCAACCCAGTACGACAAAGACTTTCACTTTCCCTATAAGAATTACACCACGCACAGTATACAGAACCACCTCTGTAGACAATGTTTTTTTCTAAATTGGTCATAGCACAACTGCACGGTTAGGATGAACTTTGCATATCCGCTGGTGCACTTTAGCTCTAAATGCAGGCATGGAAAGAGCAGGGGAAATCAAAACTGGATTTTCAACGCACAGAGGCAAGCTGTTCTAAGGTACTTGGGTTTATACCCTAGCCACAATGAATGTTCTGCTGTGTAGAGTCCCACTGAGCTTTGAGGAAAGGATCCGGGTGGAAGATCTTGGCAATGCACCGAGCTGAGCCATGAGAGGCCTAGTAAGTGGGAGATACCGAATGTGGGAATCAATATGGTGCTTCATGGGAAGGTGAGGAATAGTGGTGACGGGCCCCAACTGAGAAATGGGACTAGCTGTTGGACCAAGGACAAGCCTACCCTCACTGGCTGCAAGTGGCGATTGCATGACAGAAATTCTGCCAGCGGATGTGAAAATCCATGTCAAAAAGAAAGGTAGAACTTGAACTGGCAGTAGTGGGCACCACCTCGGTGTTTCTTGAGTCTTACAAGTTTACAGCTGAGAAAAAAGCTACGGGCAAGCCACACTCTGTGAGTAGAGCACGATGGATTCTAATAATGGGTCAGATAGAGCCTTCTTCATTAAAGTGATGAAAACCACGTCAGGAGCCTTAAAAACAGAAATGGATGGGTCTAATAAAAATGACACGGTAACATAAAATTAAATGTGCACTGTGACTCTTGTTCCTCTATTTCCTTGAGTTAGTGTTCATATTCGTCAGTACTGAGGGCGAGACTGCTGGCAATTATAATCATGACAACGACCAGCAGGGGGCAGAGTCCCCAGATGTAGGTGAAAATGTGAGAGCCAGACATTATGTTGGGAGCCACATGCTTCTCCCGGAGACTCTTTCCAGGGCTGGCATACACTATGTGTGGAGGAAACAGTTTTGAAAAGAGTCAGTGAAAACGGCTGACAAGGAAACTTAATTTTTTGGCACAGAAGTTGTGGAGAAATTTTATATTTCTAGTTGGAAAAAAAAAAGTCATACCATAATGTGTTTAAGTGCATTTTTTAAGTTAATTCTGAGAAGACAATGTTCCCTTAATGAAAGACATTCTGTATCAGGACAGGATGTAAACACGGCTGGGAACTGAATAAGGTACAGCAAAGGCTAGTAACTAGAGAGGGGTTGGGTATAGCTTAATGAAGAAGCACGTTGCCATGGAAACAAGCCACTAAGTGGACTGCAGCCATCTTGAATGCAGACACCCTATAAAGAGAAAGGAAGGAGACTGGAGACATGCCAGATGGCCAAGAGTTCTCAGGAGGGACACTGAGGGTAGTCCTGGCGTTAGCTATATGGCACTAGAAAAGAGCCTAAGGCAGTCAAAAGCCACCAAAAGAGGGAATAAAAATTCCAAGCTCGTTGGGAATCTTGAATTTGGCCTTATTCATTTGCTGTTCATCAATCTGTCGGTTCATTCCAACGAACACTGGCTGAGTGCCTTCCATAGGCCAGGCACTGTGCTAGGTAGCGAGGCTACAGAGAGGAATGAGATATGTCCCACCTCTCAAGGATCCTGCTATCCCAACCTGCTGTCTGGAGGAGCAAGACCTAAACACAGTCCTCCTTTCTCTCTCCCAGGCATCAAGCCTCCCGGAGCCCTGCAGTTCTGGTTCTGTTCCAGGGTGACTGCCAGGTTTCCTTCCTGCCAAGCGGCATCCTTGCCACCTTGCCTAGGATTCCAGCTCCTTCAGAACTGGTTTTCTTGGCCTCCGACCACAGCCGTCAGCTGCCTCTGCCCAGATATCGGTTGCTCATTCTGACCTCCTCCCACGGCCTCTTGCTGGGCTTTCTCAGAACCTGCCTGGAGTGTCCAACTCATTTCACTTCCTGGACCACCCAGCCCTGCGTGTCTTCTCCACAGGTTCTCGGGCACGGTCATCACCTCGGCAAGGCGCACCTATTCCTGTCTCTGGCTTTTGCATGTGACCTTCAACATGGATGGTACAGTGACTCACGAAATCATAAGCTCACAGCATAAGCTGTTTCCTCAACCGCTTTCCCCTGCATGTCAGGGAACAAATCCTCCAGCTTCCTCCAGTAGCACCCAGCAACACCTCTTCCTCCTCTGGTGCCACTGCCAGACTTCCTGTTCAGTGTCTCCACCATCGGCTCAAAAGCGCCCTTCTGTGCCTGCTGTGATCTCACCGATCTATTTGTAAATCTCCGCGGCCTTTATAATCTCTCTCTCAGTCTGAATCATTTTTAAGGACAAACCAACCTTCCAGAGTGTGTTTTTGAGCGTGACACTGATATCACAATCCTATTGTACTCGTGACATGCATGAAATTTCACTGTTCACAAACTTCACTCGGCGCAGTTCTTCTGGCAATGCAGTAAGGTAAACAGGGCAGGTATTATGTCCATTTCACGGATCCAGAAATTGAGGGTCAGAGAAGTGCTTCAGCTTTCCCCGGGCCACACACTGAAAGCTCTGAGCCCTGGGCCCTGAGTCTTCGTCCACACCGTGGCTCACTGTGATTCTCAGGGTGCTTCCTCCTGTGAAGCCAGTGTCCTCCGAAGAATCTGAATAAACAGAAACAGCGACTCGTGCCTTCATTTTCCCCTTTCCCTTTAGATCCGGTGGCATAATTGTAGATCCTAAGATTTAGGAAGTTCCATTCTTCCTTTGTTGCCTACAAAGGGGGTGGGGGGGGGGATAACCAAAGCAAACCCTACACAAGAAAACCCTTTTCTCAGGAACTCTAGAAATGGCAGCGCCGCGTGCAGAGTATCCGTGCACACTCCCCAGAAGCCTAGCGATTCTCAGACTCCTCTCCCTGTAGCGTTTTTATCACAAGCTCCCCGAGGGCCGCGTCGACATCTTCCTAATGTGCTGTAAAGCTCTCTCCCTCCAGGCGGGCCTGTGCAGAGCCAGTAAATATTGATTGGGGAGGTGGGGGGGGGGGGTAGGGGGGAGGTCGGGCGCGGGGAGGGGGGCAGCGTGTTCCTTTAGAAAGCAAGCCAGCCGTCTTGTTACTAGAATTCCCAGGGCAAGAGAATTATTTACAGCGAGCCTGGCCATACGGTGTAAAGCAACTCAGGGTATTGTAAACCACTTAAGAAAAGAAGGCAGAACCGGGCGGGGCGGGGCGCGGGGAGTAAATGAGTCCCGGGACGGCGGCCTGCGGCGAGGGGAGTCTAGAAAGCTCTGGCGCGGGAGGCAGAGGGCGGCGGGCGAGCTCGGCTCGCCCCGCCCGCCAGCCGCGCTCCCCCCGCCGCACCCCGCCGCGCTTCCCCCCCTCCCCCCCCCCCCCCGCCACCACCCCGCGGGGGCTGCACCCACCTGGGCTGCGGCGGCGCCTCGCTAGGCGGGCCGTGCCGGGCGCCCCCGCGGGCCGTGTGGGAGGCGGCGCTGTCCCGCCCGGTTTCCTGCAGCCGCGTCCCGGCGGGCCCTGCATGACTCAGGGAGATGGCGCTGCCGGGAGAATTTGCTACCGATCGCGCACTCCCCGGGGGCTGCTGTGTGTACACCGTCTCAGCCGCACCTCCCCGCAGACTTGTGAAGGTGCTGCCGCCTCCATTACGTAGGAGGAAACTGAGGCTCAGACCCGGGAAGTTTCTTGTCAACGATCTTCCCGCCGGTGAACGCTGGTTGTCTGACTCCAAAAACCTGTGCCCTTCACCTACTCTAAAAACGCGCTTTTACCGGGCATCTGATGGGTTTCAAAGATTTCACATTTTATCTTGTGTGTGCCTCGCAACCAGCCTACGACATGGACTGGATGAATGTTCTCCGTTGAAATGGAGGCTCAGAGAGGCCTCAAGCCGCGCAGCTGGAAAGGGGCAGACGAGGGCGACCAGCACAAGCCCTTGGACACTGAGCCCAGGAGCCTGTTCACAGTAAATCTAACTCTGTGGTCATGTCTCATGACCATGAGCCAAGTCACTAGGAGGTTCCATCTCACAGGGGTTCAGCCTGGGGAGTGGGTGGATTGTGCAAGTGGACCCTGGAGAGCCGATAAGGATGAAGCATGTGGGCCCAATGCCTGGCACAGACAGCTGATCCAGAAGTTCTCCTGGAATTAACAAATGAATTTATCGCCAGGATGCTTATTACAACTTTGCCCTAACCAAACTGTTAACATAACCAGCTCTGGTTTAAATAGTGTTTTCATAGGGACGGTTGCTGAGTCCTAATCTCTGGCCATTTCACAGTCTGTCACCTATCATCTGCAAGGATTTGGTTTCTTACCTCTGGGGAGACAGCTGAGGGTGTTGCAGCCGGGCTCCTTAAAGTACGCCATTGTCATGAGGACACCTGTTGTTCCACCCCTCTCTGCATCTTGCCTCCTAACTTTCCAACCAGCAAAACTCCCAAATCCCTCACTTACACGAATCAGTGTATTTTGAAAACGGTCACGTGTGCCTCCTTTTTTTTAGTGTTTTCTTGTGGTAAAATAATACAACATAAAATTGACTGTTGTAACCATTTTATTTATTTTTTTTTTCAACGTTTATTTATTTTTGGGACAGAGAGAGACAGAGCATGAACGGAGGAGGGGCAGAGAGAGAGGGAGACACAGAATTGGAAACAGGCTCCAGGCTCTGAGCCATCAGCCCAGAGCCCGACGCGGGGCTCGAACTCACGGGCCGCGAGATCGTGACCTGGCTGAAGTCGGACGCTTAACCGACTGCGCCACCCAGGCGCCCCCACAACTTTCTAATTTCAGAACATTTTTATCATCCCCCCAAAGAGATCTCAGACCCACGAAGCAGTCAGCTGAAAGGGTGAGTTTGAGCAAACTGAGTCACCAGTTACACACTCCTGTTAGGCACGGGATAGGGGCGGCCACAGGAGTGTGTAACTGGTGACTTGGTTTGATCAAACTCCAACCTTTTAGAGGCTCTCTCAAGACAAGGACTCTGCTGGGGACAGTGCTGTGGGATATTAGAACTCCAAAGTCTTCCAGAATACTCATGGCTGGCAGTTGTCAGAATTGTATACTGTATGCCTTAGAAACTCAGAGAGCAGCCGGTGAAAGTCAAGAATTGCTTGGAGGCTTGGAATGCCATAGCAACAGGGGGCACTAACCATTGATTTATTGCCACCACTCCTCCCCGCACCACACATAACAAGACATAAAAGGACCCACAGTCCTAGAGAAGGAAGGGTTAATTCTATCCTCAAGAGGTCTCAAGATACTCTGTTAATTACACCGATTCTGTTTCATTATGATTCATTGCTAACATATGTGTATGCAACAAGCTTTTCCTGACTCCTACTATGTTCCAGGTGCTGTGTTAGACACTTGGGAACAGCGATGAATTTACCCATTGAGGTGCTGGTTGCGATGAGGGATAGAAGGGAAGCAAAAGATCTGGCTCTTGGTTCTTCCTGGGTGTGGGCTGAATAGAACGGCAGTGTGGCTCAAGGTTTGCAGCATCTGGAGGAGGCTTCAGGAGGGGGGGTGGAGGGAGAGAAGCTTGCGCAGAAGATTGAGAAGATTGGGAAGGGCTTGCTGGAGCTACAGGGGGGATCTTTGCCATCCTCCTGCCGCCGCCACAGTCCTTCCCACACTGTACTGATGTCCTTGTCTGTCTAGGCTCAGGGGCCTCATTATATCCTGGCACGTAGTTTAGTGCCTGGCACATGTCACCAAAAAAACATCAAAGCTTTCTGCAACAAGAGGACTGAGTGCATTCTCTGCTATGTTATAGCTCAAGCTGCAGAGTAGGGCTTTGGACCACGTGCTCAGAGGCTGGTGTTCAACCTGTCCTTTCCATCACTGCATGCGGCCTCGATGTCTTTTCCATTCTCGGTTCCTCATTTTCCCTACTTGAATAAAACCCTGCCTGAGCTCCTTCCTGGTGAGGTTTAACAAAAGGAGACGTAGCACGTACCTTAAGGCTCCTTGTTAAATTAATTGGGGAATTAATCAGTACAATGTCATTGAAGACAATAGAAATGTGAGTTTCAACAAGAGAATGTTTGTGTCGCCTAAGAGGGTGAGTGGGCTGTCTCGGGATGTGGTGACTGGCGAATACTGGGGACAAGTCTTGGTCCAGCTGTTGTGGGTGGATCCAAGAATGCAGGGTTTTGAGGAGCGGATTTAAAGTGAGAATGTAAATACGGGTTCCTCTTCCAAACTGGGCTGGGAAGAAAGGACCACTAGAATCAAAATAGCTTGAGTCAAAAATAAATTGGTCAAGAAATTTCTATAAGAAAGGAGGAACTTGGGACGCCTGGGTGGCTCAGTCGGTTGAGCGTCCAACTTCGGCTCAGGTCACGTTCTCATGGTGTGTGAGTTTGAGCCCCGCATCAGGCTCTGTGCTGACAGCTCAGGGCCTGGAGCCTGCTTCAAATTCTGTGTCTCCCTCTCTTTCTGCCCCTGCCCGCTCACGCTCTGTCTCTCTCTCTCTCTCAAAAATAAATAACAATTAAACAAACAAACAAACAAACAAACGAAGGAGAAACTTAAGCATACTTGTAGGCAAAAGGGAAGGCACAGTAATAGTAATTGCTGACATTTACTGAAGGTTTATCATATGTTAGACGTCGATTGAAATATTTTCATTTAAGCCTCCCGACAATCCAGTGAGGGAGACAAAATACTTTCAGCATTTGAGAGTTGATGACACTGTGGCACAGCGATTCAGTGATTTGCCCAAAGCCACACAGGTGGGGCTGCGTGGACGACAGGAGGCAGGACGGTCAGAAACTGCGCCAGGTGAGGGGGAGAAGGTGGGTGCACGCGAGAGAAGACAATGGACGTGGTTGCTGAGAAGGCTCAACTGATTAACCTCCCGAGGTTCCATTATTACCCTAGACTGGACTGCAGTTTGGGGATCATTAGACTGGAATTGATTTTCTAACGCCGAAATAAGACTCCTATTGTCCTGTGATCTGAGCTGGGTCATCAGAGCTACGGCAACTGCCCAATATTCAACCCGAGAGAGAGGGGAGAAGGGATTCAGACCGTAGGAGAAAGAGACAGTTGCTTTGTGACTGCACTCTACCAAGCCCAGCTCGTTCATAAAGGGGTGATTTCATATTCCTGGAGCCTAGCACGTTACCGGCACCAAGTAAAAGCCAGCAAATATGTGCTGCGGAGACAAATGAGTGAAGTGCTCAGTACAGTACCGTGCGGTTACGTCACAGAGAAGAGCCCAGAGCCTTCTGCACGTCAGACGTGACACCGGGCCTTCACACCCACCGTGTCACGTATAAAAATGTATTTAGTTATTTATACCCACCTCGTTTCAGAGAGTCTTGAAGAAATACCTTCTCACTTCATCCTCTCACCGTTGCTCGGGTGCTGGTGTTACGATTATTTGTATTTCCAGATCACAAAACGGAGGCAGAATCAGTGGCCCAGTACTTTGGGTTATCTTGAGGCACTGGTGATTTGAGATCTTTTACGTGGGTCATGTCTGTAGGGTCAGATGGTACTGCTCAGAAGCTAGAGTTTCTAGGCCAGAGAATTCGCCTTTAGATTTTGTTCTTGTAGTAAGTTAAGAGTCTGCCACAGCTGGGACGCCTGGGTGGCTCAGTCGGTTAAGCGTCCGATGTCAGCTCGGGTCGTGATCTCGGGTCGTGATCTCACGGTTCGTGATCTCACGGTTCGTGAGTTCGAGCCCCGTGTCGGGCTCTGTGCTGACATCTCGTAGATTCTGTGACTCCCTCTCTCTCTGCCCTCCCCCGCCCCCCCCACTCTCTCGCTCTCTCAAAAATAAACAAACATTAAAAAGATTAAAAAAAAGAAAAAGAGTGCCACAGCAGAGCTTTTGAATCTCACCATTGACAATAGGGCCCCTATTCTCAGGTGATTGACTAGCTATAGACTTCAAGAAATAAGTTTCCTGATAATAATCATGGCCAGAGCTGACTTCTACTGAATACCTACTGGGTGTTGCCATTGGGCTAAGGGATTTCTTTACATTATCTCTTTTAAGCCTGAGGTAGACACCGTGACGACTCCAATTTAAAGGTAAGGAAACAAGCTATTCTGTTTGGAGGCGTCTGCAAATTGAAATCTCGGGCGCTGCTTTCTCCTCTAGTACGTGCAACGGTCTCTTTGATCTTTCCACTTGGGTAGCTCACTAGCATCTCACACATAACGTGGCCAAACCCCAGCCTCTGATCTGTCTCTCAAATCTGGTGAGGTCGTGTTTTGGCTGAAGACACTTCAGAGGCTTCTAGTTGCTTGTTCTGGCTCCTGCCTCCCTCTCGAGCGCTCTCTTTCTCTCTGTCTCTCTCTCCCTCTCCCACCAGATATCTCAGCCTTTGCTCCTTTATTCATACTTCGGGTCTTGCCCTCCCCAGCCCCAGCCACACACACTAGTCTCTGCAGACTCCTCCTGCCTTGTGTTGCCTGCTTATATTCTTACTTCTGGTCTCAGCTCATCAGTCACCTTCTCCGGGAAGCCCTCCCTGATCATTCTCCAAGTCATGAAATCTTTCCTCTCAGGTTCTTGTTTCACTGTATACCTCTTCTTTGTAGTGCTTGGAACAGTTACAAATTTAGGATGGTTTGTGATTATTTGACCAATCTCTGTTTTTCTCAGGAGGGCAGGGACTGTATCTGCTTTTACTCACAATTTTATCTTTGGTGCCAATATCTGGCGCGTGAGGAATACTCAATAAATGTTAGTTGCCCAAGGGCATGAGCCAGGAGTGGGACCTAGGGCAATATAGCCTGGAGGGCTTTATTTCCTCATCTTGCTTATGGGGGCGCTAAAAGGTCTTTCTGGCTTTAAGTCTCTATGATGCTTTCATTTCCTGTCTGAATGAAGTTTAAGTCTGATCTTGAATGTTATGAAGATTTCATCCAGCAAACAGCTCTCTCTCTCTCTCTTTCTATTCTAATACAAGTTTTGAGGCATAAACACCCAGAGTTTAAGTTTGGTTTTTGTGAAAATAAAATTTCAACACATTTATGACTTTGGAAGGACTAATTGCAGAAATGTATTCATTTCATTTATTGGTGACATCTCATTCCCTAATAATTAAATAATATGTTCTATGAGACGGAAAGATGTATGTTTAGGCGGCTCATGGGAAAATTTGAAGGGAAAATAGCAAGGCTTATTTCTCAAGTGGCTTCATAAATTACTGAAGCAAAAGCAACACTCACCTGCCCCTCAGCGGCTGACAACATAGTCACTTTTCGGAGAGCCAATCGAGGTAAAGAGGAGGATGAGCAGTCCACCAATCACTACGGGACTGCTTTTGCACAAGCGTTTCTTTCATCTCTCAGTTTTAGCTGTGCGATTGTGCTATTGAGCAGCAATGGCCATGAACTGTGACCCGGAAGAGTCCAGAAGCTCCTACAATGGCATTAGATGGCTTCATTCTACCTTGATGTAGAACACTAAAGCAGTCGAGCACGAAGAAATGACAGTAGCTAATCCTGACTGAGGATTTACAGCGTTAAGTGTTTATGCCTTATTCCATTTAATTCTCCCCCAAATCTTGCAGGTAAGCATTTATATTCCCCTCATTGTACAGATGGAACATATGAGGCCAGGAGAATTTAGGTAATTTGCCAGACTATACAGGTAGTGACGGAGGCAAGTTTTGAAACTCAGTCCATTTGATTCCGGAGCCCCTGTTCTTGAATGCTTCCATACACAGCCAGTATACCCACCTCCTCTGTGGGAAGATGAAGTCAAGGAGGCTTGGAGCCGAGTGTCATTTGCGGGAGCCACACAGGTAAAAGGGCAGAGCTGGTACTGACACCGGGTTTCTAATGTCAACCCCGCGCTGCATCATGCAAGGTGTCCCATCAGGCAGAGGCACCGACGGATGTGAGCAATCCCAGGAGTGGTAGGGCCAGGTTAACACTGCTTCAGGTTTCGTTCCCCATGGCTGGAAGGGCCAGCCACAGGGGAGCTCCCACAGGTCCCTGGCACAGGGAGAGGCAGCCCACTCAGGACCCCGGGAGGAGTGTCCATGAGTCACTCGCTGGCCTGTGCTTCCCACCTGTGCTCTTGACTTCAGGTTCAAGGAGGAAAGACAACAAATCAGGATTCAATTCTTTTAAACAAAATGAACAAAAGAAAGATAACCCAACCTGCTGGCTGCTCCAAGAGAAATGTCCTTATGTAGGATGTTAGAGTTCTTAGAAAGAATTGAATCTAATTCCATGAGAACAGCCATTGATTTCTGAAAATCCTGTCTTCTGCTCCTCTTGTGTTATGTATTATTAGTTAGGGAGAGTCTAGCACTATCTAGGGGTCCTGGTGATGCACTTTCACCAGGAGTGTCTTGGGCGGTTCAGAAACGGTTTACCGAGAAGACATAACGCACCTTGGAAACCCCCTCCCAGGTCATCCTGTGACATTATCTAGGAACTGAGAAGTTATAATTAACATACTTCGGTTTCACCACGTATAAAATGGAGGTAACCACAGTCCCCTCCTCAGAGTGATGTCGGAAGGATGGTGTGAACTAATACTTGTAAAGTATGTAGAGCCTTGGGGCACCCGGGTGGCTCAGTCAGTTATGTGTCCAACTTGAGGTCACGATCTTGCAGTTCGTGAGTTCCAGCCCCGCATCGGGCTCTCTGCTGTCAGCACAGAGCCCGCTCTGTATCCTTTCCCCCTCTCTCTGCCCCTGCCCAGCTCTCTCTCTCTTTCAAAAATAAATGAACATTAAAAACAGATTATTAAAGTACATAAGGTCTTCATAGGTAGATTCTTAATGACTGATAGCTGCCTTGATTTTTTCTGAGCTTTAATGAGGTTCAGACAACTGTACATCATCCAGGGGTGGGTTCCTTTGAAAATCTTGACTAAGGAATACACTATCATGGTCAACTGGAGTCAAGTGGGCTGGGATTCACATCCTGGGTCACCCACTGACCAGCGAAGTGCCTTTGGGCAATTATTTAACTTCTCTGAGGCTTTGTTTTCTCATCTGTTCAGTCAGGGTGATAATAGCATCTACCTCATTGGGCTGCCGACAGAATGGAGTGACAGCATCTATGCAGAGAGCTTAGCACTGGCCCAAACATCTAATAAGGGCCTGAGAAATATTAAGAATCTACTGAGTACATTTATAGGTTTCATTATGGAAAAAGTCAAAGGTCCTGTATTCTTGTGGAGACTACATACTATTTTTAGGCAAAAAGCAGTCTTTAGAAAGCCTGTTGATGCTTCCCTACTCCAAGGGCTTGTTACGTAAAGCCGACTGCCCCCTGAGGAGCCTCGAGGGCCAGTGCAAGGTGTACTTCCAAGGCTGACAGTTGAGCTCACCTGCGATTTTGTTGTTCTGTTCCCCTTTCTAAAACGTACTTCTTTCTCTCCTCTGGCAGACAGGAGTGTCTTCAAAAACGCAGGATTTGAAATCCTTTTTCTTCAGAAAGCCTTTCCAAATTCAGACATTTTCCTCTAAATCCCCCCAGCTATGGTACATTAATTTCAACTTACCAAGCCCATCATGAAGGCCCACCCTGTGGAAATCACTGTGCCGGTGCTGTCTGGGACCCAAGCTGTGAAGAACTTGTCCCTGTCCTCAAGGAACTGACAATTACCATGCGGCTGCAAATATTTTGCACAGTAAGTATAACATAATTATTTGGTCATATTAGATTATCGTGCAGGCTTCAATAAAACATGGGCACATATATTTCAAAACCGGCCATTTATATTTTTAGAAACTCCCTCGACACACAGTAGATGCAGTCCTGACCTCTAAACACAACCAATAATTTGCTGTAGTGTGGATTTTCATTTGTGAGTTCTTTCTCTTGGCATCTTTTGTCTTTTATTCTCAAGATGAATTCACCGAGCCCCTCACTGTGCCACTCAGTGTGCATTTGAGGGACAATGGCAGCCCAAACTAAGGGATTTTGTTCAGTGTTCTATAAACAGTGGGTGTTTACTAAATGATAGATCCGTTCTTGTTGTCTTAAAAACGTGTCTACAGATATTATTCAAAAAGAAGGAAAAGGAGAGAGTGGGTTTGACAAAAAGAAATCTAAATTAACCGATTAGGGGCTTGAGGGGGCTCCGTAGCAGGTAGCTGGGAAAGAAGGTAAAGAGGAGAGTTAAAGTTGGTATGGAGGAGGGGCAAGGAGCAGCGGGCAAATCTGACCTTCCACTGGTGGAGAGCCAGAGGCTTTACACTTACCCTTTCAATTCATATTTTCTTTTTTTTTTTTATTTTTTTTAACGTTTATTTATTTTTGAGACAGAGAGAGACAGAGCATGAACGAGGGAGGGGCAGAGAGAGAGGGAGACACAGAATCAGAAGCAGGTTCCAGGCTCTAAGCCATCAGCCCAGAGCCCGACGGGGGCTCGAACTCACGGACCGTGAGATCGTGACCTGAGCTGATGTCTGACGCTTAACTGACTGAGCCACCCAGGCGCTCCTCAATTCATATTTTCAAAGAACCTCTGCAAAGGAGGTGTTTATTATTACTACCTTACCAAGAAAGAAACTGAGGCTCAGGAAAGTCAAGGGTCTCAATCAACTGGTACGAATTCAGCTTTTGTGACTTTAAGGACTGTGACGTGCCCACAATCCTTCCCCTAGAGGAGGAGGCTGCCTCCCCTGTCCAGTGGGCTTGCAGAGGGGAGAGGAACGTTGGGAGAAGAGGGTACCAGCTGCAGCTGCAGAAGCGCACATCGGGACCTGTTGGACCTGCAGGGGGCGCTTGAGAGCCAGTCTCTACCCATCCTCATTTTTCAGCTTGTGCCCCTTGTTCACGCGGTGCCTGCTGGGAGCTACCAAGCCCTTTGACCTCTGAGCTCTCTGCAGACGCCTGCTGTGCTCTCACCGCCCCCCCCACCCCCCCCCCCCCCCCGGCTGTGCCCTCTGTAACTGCCTCCTAGTCTAGGCTTCCACGCTCCTGAGGCTGCCAAAGCCGCCGGCTTCTTTCGAAGCCTGGTGAGCTTCCTTCCCACAGAGAGAGCAGGGTCAAGACTTAGACAATCTCTGGGTGTTAATTCGTCATATGGCACAGAAATCGTAGCAAGCTTGTGCAGACCATACAGTACAGGCTTCCTGACCCTTGCAGCAGCCTCAGGTGTTAGGCTGATACTGTCTTATCTTATACATGAAGATACTGAGGCTCAGTTAGACCGATGAAACTGCACAGTGAAAAGGAGCTCAGCCTCATTAGCACAACTTTTCACTTAGAGAACAATTTGCCAGTGTTGAAATAAGGGGAGGATGTGCACACTGTAAGACCCAGCAGCCCCACTCTCTGCACCACAGGCATGTCCCCTGGAGGAGCTCGAATTGCGTCCCAGGAAACCTGCACAGAAATGCATGTAGCAGCATCGTTTGTGATAGCAAAACAATGGAAACAGCATAAATGCCTGTCAAGAGGACAATGGGTCAATAGACTGTGGTGTGGTTACATGATGGAAATTATGTTGCTAAAAGGATCATGAGAGCTAGACCAATCAAAACAAATAACTCCCAAACACCTTGGCTGTAAAAGAAAAAAAAAAAAAAAAAGGCAGGAATCAATACCATAGGCACTAGAAAACAAACAAACAAAAACCCCAATACATACTATATAATGTTTCTATAAGATTTAACCCCATACAACACAATGCTTAGAGATATGGGCAGGTATCGCAAAGGTATGGAAGATGTGAGTGGGAATAAAACTCCAGATTCAGAGCTCTGGTTACCTTGGGGCAGGTAGGAGACGTGGAAATGGCACTTGCACTGTAATGGTAAAGTTTTATTTCTTAAATGGGATGGTAGGTACATAGGTGTGGTTATGTTAATTGTTTTGCTTTTTGTATGTTTTAATAAACTCATATTTGAATTTTAAAAATGGAATGCTACTCATTCCATCTATTTTTTGCACAGACCTTGAAAATGCAATTGTTTACTGACAAAGGGACCTCGCTTTGTATACCAGAGGCAATCCTGAAAAACATGGTATTAAATATTAATAGCTTGAATCATGGTTTCTTATGGCTTTATAATATTAGTTAGAATTACGTTTCTGCAAAAATATTCATGACAAGTCTCATAAAAGCAACAAAGGGATCCCCACATTCATTTCAAATGACTTTGTTGACACAGATTTCATTCTCCAAAAAAGGATCTATCAAACAGACAATGAATCTGTACTCTTCATTTATTTTTTGTAATGTTTATTTTTGAGAGAGAGAGTATGAGCAGGGGAGGGGCAGAGAGAGAGGGAGACAGAGGATCCGAAGTGGGCTCAGGGCAGACAGTCGAGTCCTATGTGGGTCTAGCACTCACGAACCCCCGAGATCGTGACCTGAGCCAAAGTTGGATGCTCAACGACTGAGCCCCCCAGACCCCCCCCCCCCCCGCCGCCCCGGGTACTCTTCATTTAAAGCAAGCTTACACTCAAATACTCCCATCCAGGTACTGACCAGGTCCGACCCTGCTTAGCTTCCGTGATCAGACGAGATTGGGTGCGTTCATGGTGGTATGGCCATAGACTAAAATACTCCACAAAGTTTGTCCCTATTTTGTTCAGACTTCTTACTAACTTCATCTCTCTCAATTGAGGAACCTAGCAGGAACTCCTTCGTTGCCTCCTTTATTCAAAAATTAATAAATATGCATAGAATGCTCATCAATTTCTAGGCACTCTGCTAAATGCTGGGAAAATGATCTGAACTGGACGGGCCCTGCCCTGAATGAGCATTCAGTTTCTGGGAGGAGAAGTCATGTAAAGCAGTGATTATAGCGCATTGACACAGGCACTGTGACTGGGCGTAAGCCGGACTCTGGTAAGGACGAATGTGACCCAACGTGACCTCTCATGTTGGATCTGAAAAAGCCTCTAAGAAGGGGTGATATTAGGCCAAAGACTGAAGGATGAGTGGGAGCTGGCTTCCAGGTGAGAAAGCAATTTCACTATTTCTTTTCAGAGGATTCAGACATTTTATTGAGGGGTTTCCATTGTCAACCAAAGCAGAGGAGAATACTAATCAAAATATTTTAAGGTACCTCTACCCTGACAAAAAAGACCCATGATTCTTCTTCAGGTGTAGCTCACTGTCATTTTTTCCTGTGTGTTCAAAACAAATTAGAATTGGATAAACTGGATTCCTATCACCCTTTGTCAAAGGTGTGGATACACTCCTGATCTAAGTTAAGTCAGGGGTAGATGTATCTGCAGTGAGAGCATAATTGCCCTGATTTTACTCCATGTTTTAAAAATTCCTCTTGACCTAGTTACTTAGGAGAAGAAATAGAAGCTCAGCTTCTCTGCATACACAGAAGGATCACAGGACAGACCCGGAAGCATAGGGGAGGGAAGGTATCACTGTAGCATCTTTCAGCCATGCTGATTCTTGTTAATTCCTCCAAATCCTGCACTCATCAGTGTGATTGGATAATTTGCTTCAGACTTAATCTAAGGTTGAGTATCCAATTTAATTACATGAGGTTTGTTCAGGGATCCGATTTCCAGGAGTTACTGAAACAGATGTCACAGAGGAAATTGCAACCAACCTCTCAGAGTCTCAACCCTGTAAGTTAGAAGATACACATGACCCAGAAAACAGGATATAAAATGCAGATCTCAATGTTTATTAATTAGAATAGGATGTAAAACCACAGAGTTTGCTATTTTTAAACAAATGGTAGCCATTAAAACAACCTTAAACAAGAAAGTGATTTTTTAAATTTCAAAGCAAGAAATCCAGTACAAGGAAAGGTGGCATTTTAAAGTATCATCAATGAATTTTCACATGGACTTTCCATCACAATAATAGTCATTTATATCTTCCATCTTACGCAGCAACAAAGTCACAGTGAGAAAGACAGCAATTGCTTCTGAAAGGAAATCAAAGAGGCCTTGAGCGATTATTTTTTCAAAAGCATCTTGGGGAGTTGAAATGAGGCCTGTTTCTCCACGGGCTGACGACACTTAACAGTGATGGGAACAGCAGAATTCTTTTCTCTGATTTTACCTTTGAACAGAACAAAAGGAACTCAGTATAACATTCTCCCTCATAAAGAGATGCAGAACTCAAGCCTAACCCCCAAGAAATGCTATAATCAGAGTAAACAGTAATCCTGCTCCTATAAATGATGTTAATAGCATGTTATAGCATTCAACAGAATTTCTCCCTCTTGCTAATCTTCCTCTGAATTTTTAACACAATCTTCCTGGATTGGAAAAAGAATTCCAATAGTCAGGAAATGACAAAAAACTTGAAGCTTCGGCTGCATAGCATTGTTAAAGACAGCACTCCATAATAAAGAGGATATAACCCAGAGTACACAGGACCTCATGATTCAAGTCATGGGGTTTAGGGAAGTACAGGTTGTCCTAGTGTAAAAATGTGCAACTCCTAAGTGGGTATGTATAAAAGTAGTCCTTTGACAGTGTCCCAATTAACACAAACACCTATCCCCGTTTACCATGTCGACCCCTCATATAAGTCTTTTGCAGATCACTATGTGTTGAAACAGCCAAAAACATCACAAATTAAAAAAAAAAAAATTAGAGCCCAATGAAATTTAAAGCTGGCAAAACATGCAGATTTCATGAAGCCAGTGGAAGTGGTGTTGGAGAGAGGCTGCCCGAGCAGGATCAGAAAATAATCGGAAAGAAAGAAAGAAGAAGAAGAAAGAAAGAAAGAAAGAAAGAAAGAAAGAAAGAAAGAAAAGGAGGGAAGGAAGAAAGGAAAGAAGGAAGGAAGGAAGGGAGGGAGGGAGAGAGGGAGGGAGGAAAGAAAGGAGGAAGGGAGAGACAGGGAGGGAGGGAGGGAGGGAGGAAGGAAGGAAGGAAGGAAAGAGGGAGAAAGGAAGGAAGAGGAAGGGAAGGGAAGAGAAGGGAGGGAGGAAGAAAGAAGGAAGGAAAGAAATTGACAAGAATGGTGATAACAGATACTTGAAAAAAAGAAAGATCTGGGTATCAAAAGACTAAGGGAAAACTGAGGAAGCACTGAAATATTTTTCCAAAATGACCATATCTACAATACTATTCCAAGAATTAAGTGTGCAATGAAGTACATCAAAGACTATCAAATAATTTTCCTGAAAAATTATACACCCAAAAACATTTGATTTATTTTTTTCATTCTAAGTTCTAGAACATAATTGCATTTACAATACGAAGATTTGTTTTCTAGATAAGATCCTAATTAAATAGTTTATAAATTTTGACCACAAAATTACACTGTTTTAAGACGTGTCAAATTTCCTCACTAACAGGTCCCTCTGTATGCTACCCGTCTATTTGCCTCTTGCTCACATTTGATACTTCAAGGCTTTGCTGAATGTTTCCTAACATCTCAGAGAATAAATATCGAAACAGACCAAGGCTTTCTTCAATCTGCAGGCTCAACTAAGTGTTCTGTGTTAAGAGGTCTTTTATCAGTCTTCCCTTAGCTAACCTGTCCTTGAGTCTTTTGTCACTTTGAAGCCTTTGACATTGACCTTGGACTCTTCAAAAGCTTATGAAGACAGAGCTGCTGATTTCATGCAGGAATACTTTCTCTGCCCACCGTCCCTTACCCACAGCACCCAGCTCAGGGGTGGGCCTGTTTCCTGGTCCCTGCTGCGGCGTCTTCTTTTGTCTCTCTAGTTTTCAGTGTGACGACTTCTCCCTTGTAGGGTTCACGCTCCACAGGGGTAGGTGTGCAAGTCTGAAACAGAACAGTTCATTTTCCTCTTGTGGTTTACTGATTTCCTGAATTCAAAGCTAAGCGCAGCTCCCTTAATGAGCAAAACGAATCTTAGCGAGAGCAAAACGAATCTTGCTAATTTACCTCTCATGTGCCTCCCGCCCCTTGCCCTTTCACTGAAGTTCCTGGCAACCTCAAGTACCTGAGCTGTGCCCCACTCTTTGCTGGCGCTAATCTGTGTCCAACAAAGACCCAGGAAGCACGCTCTGATTGTCCATTCACTGAAACTTAAATTGGAGCCTCTACCCCATCCCCACACCCTTCTGGTTGTATTAACCACCTCATGGTCCTTCGGACATTCTACCTTTCCTTCGTATTTCAATCTTAGACATCTATATTCCTAGACCGCTTTGTGGTACCTCTCCCAAGACTCTGAGCATTTTCTTCTGAGTCTAGCAATCTGTGTATGTGTTTTCTCATTTTCTCACTTGCCCCTGTGTGTAACAGGCTGTCCACAGAATCTCACATCTCTAACTATACCTCTCGGGTGGCCCGCTGAGAGCAGAACCCGCCGGCTGGATTCAGCTTGAGTTAATTCAGTGCTTGCTCAGAGTTTAGAAATCTGGACTGGATAAACAAAGGCATTCACAAGAAATAAGTCACACTGTTTATAAACATGGACACAAATTCACTGGCAAGTCAAGAAGCAGCAAGCCACAGTGATTAAGGGCATGGGCTCTGAAACCAGACTGTTTGGGCATGTTACTGAACACTGTATTTCTGCTGCCTCAGTTTAAGCTGGGAATAGTAACAGCACCGGCTTTTGGGGGTGGTTGGGAGAGGATTAAAAATAAGTAAATCATTTAGAATAATGCCTAGTGTAGAATAAGCTCTTAATAAATAAGTATGTGTGTACACATAAGTATGTAGATCCCCCCCCTCCAATAACATTTGCCTTGTTTTGACCACCAAAACCAATATACTGTGGTGATCAACAATGTGGGCTCTGCCAGACACCGGACCTATGTTTGAGTTCTAGCTTTGCCAAATGAGCCAGCTAGGCCTACTCACTCATCTAGGAAACGGAGGGAATGAACGCCATCTCCCAGATACAAAGCGTTACCTTCTTTCATTTTATGGGTACTTATTGAACACACACAGTCCCAGATGTTTCGCCAGGCACAGAGGACAAAACAAAGAGCAACACAGAGACCGTCCCTACAGCTGTGAGATTTGAAGTGTAGTGTCAGGGCACACACAGAGCACTTAGGGGATGGGAGGGGGGGACCCCTGCCCTCCGCTCGCCAGTCCCAGCCTCTGTCCGTTTTCTGTGTCTGGTTGGATGCTTTGCTGGACTTTCATTTTGACTGTCTCTGTCCTTTACTTTGCCCTGGATCCTGTCGTCATCTTGAGGAACATCGACACCAAGAAATGAAGGACCAACTTCCTATTTCTGCCACCCAGCCCCTGGACCTTGTGTTACCTGGAGCTAAGCCACACCTGAAACTTTACACCTACTTACTGTCCCACTCTATGACCTTTCAGGGAGGTCTTCATGTTTTTTCCTCTCCTGGTTTACTTTCCAAGTCAGACTGTTATGTATCACTTAAACCTTGGCTGACCATATAATTGAATCCAAACACGACTGAGACTGTAAAGGGAACTAAACATAATTAACGGGCATCATCAGAACTGGCTAATAACAGGGTGCCTGGATGGCTCAGTCGGTTAAGCGACTTGGTTTTGGCTCAGGTCATGATCACACGGTTCGGGGGTTCAAGCCCTGCATCAGGCTCTGCACTGACAGCATGGAGTCTGCTTTGGATTCTCTCTCCCTCTCTCCCTGCCCCTCCCCCACTTGTACGTGTGCTCTTTGTCTCTCTCAAAAATAAATAAATAAACGTTGAAAAAAAGAACTAGCTAGGAAAACCAGGATTCATGTCCATATGTTGCCTACAATCGGAAGGGTCTTTCCTTTCTCTCTTTTCTGTTAGCACTGGCACTCAGTAAAACCTGTGGCATAGTTCAATTCCATCATCAGCCTTTTCCACAGCTAAGATCCCCTGGAAAAAGTGACACAAGTGGGCAGATCTTTGTGTCACCTGCCTTCATGCTGCGTGCCCTTCATCAGCCCCACTCTGTCTCCCTCTTCACCCAACAGTTCCTTTGAAACTTCACTGCTTGTGGTTTTCAGCTATTACCTTTTTGTCTCTCCTGGACTCCTTCCTGGGAAGGGGTGGCTAAAAGCAGTGATTTAAGCAGAGCCATCATGCCCAGGCACAGTCCTCCTCATTCAGGGGTGGGCTTGCTTCACAACCTGATCAGTCCCTTGGAGGATCCTTCCCTGACCCCAGCTGCAGACTTGGTGGGGATCACGAGACTCAACAGATGACCAGTGTCCTTCCCAGATCCTCCCGCCAGGGCTAGACCTCGCCCATGCTGGCATTACCACCTCTTTGGCCTAAATATCTCTGATTTATCTTCTCTAACTCAAGTCCAGAGGATTGTCCGTCCAGGATGCTTTAGCCATCCCTGACACATCCACCATCCTGTTTACCATAGTTTCCTGTAATTATCTGTTTACTCATCTATCCCTTCCAGCAGATTCGGGGCTGGGGTACTGCTCTGTTTTTCCATAGCAAGTACTCAATACACAGTTGATCAATTTCTGCCCAGGGTATGATGGGAAGGAGATCCCCATCTGAGCTTTGTCTCCTCTTTGTGTGGGCCATCCTGGCCTGGGGTAACTCCGTTTCCCTCACACTCCTTTGCTGTGTTTCGCCGTTTATCTGTTCTCTAGGCCGCCCTTCCTCTTTGGCCGACTGTCTCCTGTGGGCAGGCCTCAGCTCACCTGGTTGTCCACGAACCACCTTCTGGTTGCTCAGTCACTTCACTAGCAGTGCCACTAGGCCCCTCGTAGCCTTGCTGGTCACTCTGGTCACAGCGGCCACCATGTATCTCCGACCCGACTGGCCAGGTCTAATCTGCACGTGGTCCTGCTCTGTATCTGCCTCTGAGGCTCTGGGTGGGCAGGGCACGATTTCCCACCAGAACTGCCGTGGGGCATTAACCACTCCTGCCCACGCCGCCGCCTCAGAGACAAACCGGCCCTTTCTGGGGAGGCTTTGCTGCTCCACACCTCACAGCCTTCCGCTTTGATAGATGATTTGACAGAAATCAAAGACAATGCAAGTTCTGGTCCCAAGCCTCCCAGTACTTTCACCTTGTAAAATCTTCTTATCCTTAGAGGTGGGTTACATAAACTCTTTAATGCTAGCCCCACATCTTGTTCATCTTTGTACTGCCTATTGCCCCTGGCATTGCACTCCGTCTATTTCAGAACCTCAGTAGATATTCACTGTGACAAAACAGAGAGTGATGGCACTCGTCCTGCAAAATCTCAAGCCGTCACTGTGTTATTCAGAAGTTCAGTTGCACATGTGTTTTCTCAGTAGACCCAACCTACAACTCTTGTTACTTCTCTCTAGTGACAATAACAGATCTCCATCTGAAGTGTGAAGTGCCCTGCCCTGACACGGCCCCTAGCGTCTGGTGAGACCAATGCGTCATGCTCATGGGTTACCCTAAGCGGTAGGGTCCAAAATAAAGTGGGTTTCGTTCCCTAGGATCTCAGATGAGCACAGCGATTAACACGGACTCTGTCCTGAGTCTCCCAGCTAAACCCATACCTAATTCTTCGCGGACATTTATGGAAGAGCCGGACAAAGAAGCAGAGGGCTCTGGATTGAACCAAAGAGGGCAGGTCTCTTCTCTGCTTGCCTTCTCTCCTCCATGTTCTCCTGGTTTTCTTCCTACCTCACTGGCCCCTTTCTCAGGCTCCTTTGCTGGCTCCTCTGCTCCTCAACCTCTGAAGGTTGGCAGTCCCAGAGCTCTATCTCAAGCCCCCTTTCTTCTTCTCGGTGGCCTCAGACTTATGGTTTTAAATCTGCATGTTGCGATTCCCAAATTTTAGTTGCAGCCCTGATCTCTCCTAATCTCCAGACTCCTTTGTTCAAGTGGCTAATAGACCTCATCGCAGGGGGATGTAATAAGTGTCTCCAGCAAAACTGGAACTTAGGCACAAGGAACTGTAGGTGAAACGGAAATAGGATTTAAGGTCTTTGAGAACGAACACTGGTGTTATATTATGCCTGTTTCCCCAGGGCCTAGGATAGTACCTGGTGCTCGAGAAATATTTGTTAAATGAAAGGTTTCTTAACTGTAGGACTTCTTAGAACTTTTTGTATGGTATTGGGCAATAGACTCAGTCTGAGAGCAGCATTATCTAAAATTATGTGACACCTTTCTCAAGGTGCACCTCAAGAGACTAGTGTCCTAAAGAGAGAGAGAGAGAGAGAGAGAGAGAGAGAGACTAGTGTGAGACTAGTGTCCTGAGAACGCACCTTCAGAGGGCTGAACTGGGTTGTGGCATCTGTTCCCCTCAGTACAGGTGGGTCAAAATCCAATGATTTCACCCACCACCAGATCTTTCCATCCTGATGATATCACAATCCAATAAAGTGGTTCGAGTGTAAAACTGTGTGAGAGGCTCTCTTAGGTAATATAGGGATCACAGATGGCACCTCGTCTGGCAGGGTGCTGGTGGCTTGCGTTGGTAAAGTTCAAGGTTTACAGCATTTAATGATGACTGTCATTATGATGAGTTAGTAGACAAAAAAGAGAACTATATCGCAATGTGCAGCACTATGAATAAATATTAATCGCAATCATCATTATTATACCCGTGTAATTGCAGAAATGCTCTTTGGTTAGCTGACCAGGGGAAACAGGAAGTTGTAAGTTGATAGAAAATGTAATTGTATTGTTTGCAGAGAGTTGTGTGCTGGGATGCTAGCTTTTCTGAGACTAGGAAGACCAACGGAGAAGAATCCTGGGCCCCAGAGGAAATTCTGATACCATGCCAACCATGGAGACTAAGAAACTAAAATATCAATTGAGACAACAGAATTTCCAGATTCCAAACAGCAGGTACTGACTCAATACTTAGCAGTCCAAATGAGCAGCAAATGAAGTCCATGCCTGTCTGGTGAACACTCAGCACACATTGAACTGAGCCCTTCAGGGGCTGTGAATCCCTAGGGCACGAGGAACCCCTAGGTTCATTAGAGATGACCTATAACAGTGAAAACCTGCATTTTGAAAATATTTTGCAATCCACCAATTATTTCCTTTTAACCTTCAACATATCTGCTGAGCTATTTCTCAAGGACAATGTGACAAACCTGGGCCCTCTCATTTCAGGGATGGTTCCTCTGGTAATAAGTTTGCCAGCCTGAGGGTAAGTGAATGCCATGTACAGGAAGGCAGACTAGTGGGGTGACATTCTGAGGATGGGGGCAGGTGGCTTTGTGTGTTGCGGGGGGGGGAGTAAACTTCCTGATCAGTACATTGCAGCAATAGAAGCTAAGGGGATTGGCTTTGGAGGTAGAAAAATCTGGGTCTGGGTTCTAAGGCGGCCACTTAGTAACTATGTGACCTCCTTAAGACTCTGATTCTGGGACACCTTGCGGCTCAGTCAGTTAAGGGTCAAACTCTTGATTTCGGTTTAGGTCATGATCTCATGGTTTTGTGAGTTCAAGCCCCATGTCGGGCTCTGCACTCATAGTGCGGAGCATGCTTGGAATTCTCTCCCTCTCTCTCTCTCTTTCTGCCCCTCCTCCGCTCATGTTGTCTCAGCCTCTCTCAAAATAAGTAAATAAACTTTAAAAAATGCCTCAGTTTCTTACTTTATAAAATTGGAATACCACTACTTGCCTCAGAAGGTTGTAAGGATTAAACTATGCCAGGCACATATTGGTTATCAATAAATATTTACTGAATAAATGCTGAGTGGTTAAAGTGCAAAAAGAGAGTATTTAGGAAGTCCCTGTATACAGTGGTGCACTGGTCAATGTCAACAACCAGCGCTGCCTTCCCTTTTCTCAGCACCCCCCCCAAAGCCCTGATTTATAGCACCTGCCTATTTCTGGGGTGTAAATGCTCCCACCACAGCAGATTTCAGGCTACTGAAGTGACGTTACTGAATGAGGAGCTGGGAAGAGGCACACACAAATGTCTCTCATGAACCAAAATGAGCCGACTCCAACGGAGGTATCACCTTTGATTATTATCTTTGATTAATCAATCTAAGGAAATGAGGATACGTGGCAGTTACTGACATCCCTTAAATTATTTTCTCTGAGCTACCACATTGAGAAAGACGTTGACAAACTGTTCCTTCAGAAGTGGAGAACACTCATTTCAAGGACCAGATCAGCCATCCATTCAATTTTATCTTATCTAAAAGGCAAATTATGCTTATTGTCGCAAAGCTTTAAAAGTTTCAAAGCTTTGGCACAACTCTGAAGCCATGCATTGCTCCGTGAAGCTATTCCTGTTTCTCTATAAAATGCAATGTGACCCTGATTTCCCAGAATAGATTGGGTTGCTTAATACTGAAAAAAGAGAAAAAGAGATGACTTAAAGCAACTCTGTATTTCCAAATTTGGGTGAAAATTACAAGTCTAAACACACAAAAAATTCTAGAAAAAGTAATTCATTTGAGTTTCACGAGCTATATTTTTGGGGGTAAGGAATTAACAGTATGTAAGTTGATTTTATTCTTTCCAGATGCTCTTGAACATCTAAGTTGTGTTACTCTTTTTTTTCTCCTTCCTTCATCCCCCAAGAGTCACTTAAGTGACTTTTTAGAAAATATTGTAATATATATTTTATTATGTTATATTTATCAAATAGTTTGATGCCTCATCTTCTGATTTAAATTTTTTTCCCTTAAGGATCAGCTGCTTAAATGTTAAAATAAAGTAACAATTCCCAAAAGCTGTCAAATTGGATAAAAGTGTTGTTTCTTTCCTTTGAAATTCCTTACTGTATCTGATAACAGTGGTAGGTGCATGGCATGATGCTGGTAACTTTTGTTAAGTAATAAACTCATGGACAAGAATCAAGCTCACAGATAATTCCACAATTTGGGATGAGTCAGGGGGCAATCTCCTGGGTAAGTTGCTTTAAAGTTTTTTCTAAGACCTCTAAAACTATAGTCTTTGCTCTTTCTGTTTGCAGTTTTTTTTATTTTTAGAAATTTTTTAATGTTTATTTTTTACAGAGAGAGACAGAGCATGAGTGGGGGAGGGGCAGAAACAGAGGGAGAAAGAGGATCTGAAGCAGGTTCCAAACTGTCAGCACAGAGCCCGATGCAGGGCTCAAACTCGTGAACCGCAAGATCATGACCTGAGCCGAAGTCGGATGCTTAACCAACCGAGCCCTCCAGATGCCCCTGCAGTTTGTTTATGCATCAAATTCTTACTATGTACCAAGTACTGGGCATGAGAATATAAGATGGTGTCCTTAAGGAACCAACACTCCAGCCAAGTCAGCCAAGTTATGGAGCAGGCAAACGCTGATGTGTCTCTACCATCTGTTCTTTGGGAGTCCAGAAGGGTAAGGGATTCATTTTCTTACTTTTCTGCTTGCCTTCAAACTCCTATTCTTACAAAAATAACCAGAATATTTTAAATGGAAACCAAAGCAAGGGCTCTAATAACCTAATGTGAATTTAAAACTAGAATGCCTAACAACTCTCTTTATTAACCTTAGTGTGATATTTTTCTTCTATAAAATTATCTTTGCTTCATGGAGAGAAAAAAATGTTTGAAATGTCTCCAGGCAACCTTCAAACCTCATTTTATCCATTTTATTTGATATTTTTCCCACACCACCGTTTTCCAAAATAATGAGTTTCCCCACACTTTGAGCTTCACAATCACTTTCTTCTCTTTTCTTGCTGTATGGAGGTCCCATGATACAGCGGGAATCAGAAAGGCCATGTTACAAATCCTGGCTCTTACGTTTACTTACTGCTTATCACAGGGAAGTTATTTAATCTTGCTGAGACTCAGGTTTCTATTTTGTAAAATGAGGTTGAGGGGCGCCTGGGTGGCGCAGTCGGTTAAGCGTCCGACTTCAGCCAGGTCACGATCTCGCGGTCCGTGAGTTCGAGCCCCGCGTCAGGCTCTGGGCTGATGGCTCAGAGCCTGGAGCCTGTTTCCGATTCTGTGTCTCCCTCTCTCTCTGCCCCTCCCCCGTTCATGCTCTGTCTCTCTCTGTCCCAAAAATAAATAAACGTTGAAAAATAAAATAAAATGAGGTTGATAATACCTACCATATGACTTGTTATGCAAGTTGAGTAAAATAATGACTGTAAACCATCTAGTACGGTGCCTGGCAGATAGTAAGTGCTCAGAATAGCACATGACAATAATGATAACAGCTATCACCTATTGTTACTGCAAAAACAATAGTGCCCTTGAATGCCTTAAAAGTTGGTGATATCAGGGGTGCCTGGGTGGTTCAGTAGGTTAAGCACCCCACTCCAGCTCAGGTCATGAATCTCACAGTCCGTGGGTTCAAGCCCCGCATCGGGCTCTGTGCTGACAGCTCAGAGCCTGGAGCCTGCTTCAGATTCTGTGTCTCCCTTTCTCTCTGCCCTTCCCCCACTCACGCTCCATCTCTCTGTGTTTCAAAAATAAATAAACAATAAAAAATTTTAAAAAAAGGAAAAAAAAGTTGGTGATATCAGAAGAAAATATTAAGAAACTAAGATGACTCACAAAGTGAACTCTTGAAAAGGGAAGTTGATAAGAATTTTGCCAACAAACCCTAAAATGACAATTTGGAAAGGAGAATTGATGACGCCAGTCATTTGGTGATCTCTGCTGCCTCAAACGTTTTCTCTACAAGAAGACAACTTAGGTCACGTCAGCCATTTAAATACAGTCTATCAGGCGTTCCCAGTTAGTCTAGCGCCCCTGTTGGAGAGCATTGGCACTGATGCTGTCTTGAATCCAATTCACATGCGACCTAACCTATCACCCAGTTCTGCTGATTCTGCCTCCTTATGGTTCCCTAACCCAATCCCTTTCTGCTCATACCTTGGATTACTATTACAGCTTCATGAATGCATTAGCTGCCAACAATGTCTCCAATTCAGATTAGTTTTTGAGAGACTATTGTTTTCCAAACCAAATGCTGAATCGTTTGTCTCCCATTAACTCATTTAACTCAATCTTTATGATTTACAATATCGTTCATTGCTCACCTGTACAGTTTTTGGAGTCAGACAACCAGAGTTTATGTTCTGGCCCTGCCATATACGAGCTGTATGACCTGGATCAGTGTCTTAATTTCTAAAGCTTGTTTCCTAATCTTTAAAATGGGGGAAAATCGGGGCGCCAGGGTGGCGCAGTCGGTTGGGCGTCCGACTTCAGCCAGGTCACGGTCTCGCGGTCCGGGAGTTCGAGCCCCGCGTCGGGCTCTGGGCTGATGGCTCAGAGCCTGGAGCCTGTTTCCGATTCTGTGTCTCCCTCTCTCTCTGCCCCTCGCCCGTTCATGCTCTGTCTCTCTCTGTCCCAAAAATAAATAAACGTTGAAAAAAAAAAAATTAAAAAAAAAAATAAAATAAAATAAAATGGGGGAAAATAATAGTTCCTTCCCTCATAGAATTTTACAGTGAAAGAACTCATGCCCTGACTTGCATTCAGTTAGCATCAGTAAATGCTAGTATTGCTATTATCTATCACACACGTGGTCAGAAACACAGGGGATTCTTACAGTCACTATCTACCTGGTACCTGTCAATGTCAACATTTACAAATTAACCCTAGCAAAATGAACTGTAATCTTAAACATTTTGACTAAAATACAGTATATAAAGAACTATGGCACCCTGAGAATTTAAAACATTCTAGAGTGCCTGTTTACTTAATCAAAGCTTTAGGAAGTGTTAAAAGAAAAACACCAAACAAAACAGGATGAATCTTGTGTAAGGGACTCTAAGAATCCACAAGTAAAAAATTTCTCACAAGACATAAGAGGAAAAATCAAACAGACTACATGATCCAAATGGAATGCATTGAAAAACAGCCAGAGAACTTTGGAAAAATAGAAATATATTTTAAAATGGAAAGAAGAGAGAGAAGCCTTAGAATTGATCCAAGGGTTTCAAACTCTACTGTCTCTAGGCCAGATGAGGAACACAGTGAGTGAAGCCTACTGAGTAAAAACCAGAAAGGCAGTCTTAGAAGATCTCGGGCATCCAGCCATGGCCTATTGTCCTCACGTGGGGTCGAGGGCACAGGTTGCCTCCCTGACACCCCAAGTCTAGCAATTTATATGGTTTTCATTTGAAATTTTCTGACATGTTAGTGTATTTAGTAAAATGAATTTTTAAAACAGTGTAAACAAAGGTATAAAAACCCATGATACATTAAGAACAAATGTTTCTTTTATACATTTATTACAAACAAAGATTTAGGGAAACTTTGTCATAGATTTGGTCATCAAAAGAGGAAAACAAAGAGACAGAACTAACATTTGACCCATACTATGTGCCTTATATTTAAAACTCTTATTTCAGTCTTAGTAATTTGTTAAGGAGGAAATGTTGCCTTTCTCTAGATCAGACAACTGAGCAGAAGGATGAGAGATCTTGCTGTTGGCCACATAGCTAGGAAATGGAAGGGCAAGGTAAAATTCATATTTAGATCTACCTGCTCAAAACTCCACCACTGCTCTCATGGCCATTAAAATGAGCTTTCATACATTCAACTACAAGGAGTGTAATTTTTTGAAGCACCATTCATTGCTAAGCACTGTTCATTGCTAAGCTCCAAACTCTACCTCCATTTTGCACACAGGCCACGCCTCCCATAGCTTCTCCCAGCCAATGACAGCATGCCATGTAGCTGGTTGACAGGAGACTTCGTTCAAGGGCTGCCCAAGGCCTTGCTCAACCTATCTTAGATTGAATGGTAGACTAGGATGCTTCCTTTCTTTTTTCTCGGTCCTTCACCAGAGTCAGACTTGAATTTCAGTCTGAAGGCTCTCCCAGCATATTCTGACTCCCTCCAATCTTCTCACACAGGTGTTTCCCCTAATAAAAACATGAGTATCCACTTCTTAGAGGACGCCGACTAACACAATTGCCAAAAGTCCCCAGAAACCCTGAATCTGCCTGGGGAAAAGTGACTTGGTCCATGAGGAAATCCTCGGTAGATACACCTATCTTCAAGGGAAAATGCATACATCCAATAATGACTCTCTCTTAGAAAACTGGAATTTAGCTGGAACCTCTCCTCTCAATCTTGACTCCCAAGAATGTGTTAAGGCGAGCATATGTGAAAACGCCAAAAACAACATCCAGAAACAGGTGACGGTTCAGCCCCTGGTAATAACCTATTTCTGCACAACTCACCTGGTCTCGCTGCTTGATCCGCTTGTAAATATACTCAGCAAATGGTTTGCGAGGAATAAACTTTCCATCTCCTGCTGTGACACTAAGAACTCCAGCTTCATACACCACTTTGCCTCTGGAAATGGTCACAAGGGGCACCCCGTGGCAAACCATGCCCTCGAAGATATTGAAGTTAACAGCCTGATGATGAGTTCTTGCCGAAATAGTCCTGTTTGTAAAGACAAAGACCCTCCAGATCACCACCAGCTCATCTGACAAATATAAAATATTCAAAGAATGACTTTAGAAGAAAATTTAGCAACTCTATTAAGCCGTATTAAGCTTTATCATTTGAACAAGCGACTTCAAGAATAGAACATAGCATTAACATTTCATTACAAAGTAATTACATTTTCTGAGAGAAAAACCCAATAGATCACTCCTTATGGTGATTAATGAGGATGAAGTGGGTGAAAGGAAGATATTGTCTCTCACGGTTAGATTTTTAAATTAATTTTTACAACACGCATGAGTCTGATGAACACACTGATTCAGTGCCCACCCAGCTTTACAGAAGTTTAACTTTTGGCAGATGCATCTGAGGCTTCTTCATTCCCACTCCCCAAATCCCATTCCTGTCCCTCCTTTCCCAGAGGGAATCAGAAATTGGTAGTTGTCAAATTGAACTTGGTCGTTATCAAGGAAAATTGTATCTGGAATTTCTTTCCCTTGTCTGAGGCAAAACTTGAAAAATTTGAGATAATAAAAAATAACAAAGCATGTTAGAATATAATTGCTTAGCAGGGTCTATGTCATCTATTTGTATATTCATCATTATTCTTAGTAGTTTATTAGTACGTTCAATCTTACACAATATGATCGATGACTTCCAGGCTGGATCCTTGAAAGTTGGGTGACTTCTTCCCTAAATCTCATTTGGTGGAAAGGGGCAGGGGTGGGGGGAGTGATCTAGCAGCAGTGAATAACATGAGCATCATCTGAATTCTGTAGAAGTCTCTATAAGCCCTCTCAAGATAGATTGAGAGAAGTTCTTTGCTAAAATCCCCAAGGCTGGGTCGAAGGAACAGCAGCCCAAGGCTCTCCCAACCCTAATCTGGAAGGATGGAGCTGGGAGATTCAGAGCTTTTGTGTGCTGCCACCCTAGAAATGAACGAGATGGTGCTGGCCTGGATATTGGGTTTCCAACCCTATGGTTGGAATGGTTTCCAACCCTAACATGTCCAAACAGAATTCTTGATTTTCAATGTCTCCCACAACACTCCCACTCAAGTTTGCTTCTCCCTTGAGTTTCTCAACTCAGTAAATGATACTACCATCTGCCTTTTCTCCTCCCTCAAGATATCATTAAGCCTATTGGTTCTACCTCCCCCCAAATAAATAAAGAAATCCCAAACCTGCCCGCTTTGGTAGCTCTCCACTGTTCCCACCCAAGTCCCATGCCACCATCATCTCTCATCTGGACGACCCAACACCTCCTACAGCCCTCTTTGTTTCCCCTGTTACCTTCATACTCCACAAAGAGGGGCCTTAAGAACCAACTGACTGATAGAAAGAAAAGTTGAAAAGATCACAATGAATAAGAGGTAGATACAAACACAGTAACAATAATTTCCAACACTAAGGAGGAGGGGGGCTATTGATCAAATAGTGATGTTTGATAGGAAATAGGAAAATGAATAAAATATTTAAAGGGTTACTAAGAATAGGATGAGTTATGATGAGTTATGAGTTGGTGATGAAAGATACAAACTCAAAATAAATCTAAGGAACAATATAAAGGAGCTTCAAACCTGCAGGTTAAAGTGTTTTTACGACCATTACAGTCTCTTTGTGATACTTCCATAGTCTGTCTGGGCTGTGGTTTCCTAAGTATCAGTTACACTGATGGCAGAAACTCTCCGGCTTGCTTTATAAAATGTTACATAAAAATGTCTGGACGAATGCATTAGTAAGGCTACTAAATGGAGGAAGTAAAATGCATAAAAATTCATGCTGAAATGGTTACTGAAATACAAGAATGGGAGGCAAAAAAGAGGAAGCCCTAAATCATAAAAGTCTATTTTCCCGATGGGAAATTAAAAATTACTGACGCTCTTAGGGAAATAATCTAACAGAAGACATAAGCTCTATACATAAAGACTGTCATTGCAGTACTGCCTAAACTATTCAAAATCTGAAGCATAACAATTTTCTAATGACTATCTGGTGGGATATTGGGCATCTATGAAGGACTACAATTAAGAATATGATAGGGAAGCAAATAAAATGATAATTACATAATAATAAATGGAAAAAAGTTATACAAAGCATGTATATTATATCTACAAGGAAAATACATATGCAGGTAGACAAATACAAAAGGAAACACACAAAGTAAAGTGTTTTTGTGGGCTGGGAATAAATGAATATGCAAAAAAAAGAAACAAATATGAAAGCAAAAGGTCTGTGACAGCAAAATGTCAAATCAGATTTCTCTGCCTCAGACAAATAAAGGTCATGACCTTGACTTTCTCAAGGGTTCTAAGAGAAAGAAGACAATTAGGCAGCATCTAAGTGATTCTTTATAATAAGGCATTATGTAAATGAGGTGCAATTAACACAAAATGTAAATTCTAGGCAGTATCACCAGCAGCAAAAAGAATGTGCTTCCACTTTTACATCGGAAGGTGTCTGACAGGGTGTCATTCCTCGCCCAACTCTTGCCTTCCAGCCAGAGCTGCAATTCTCCAGTCTTTTAGGAACGTTCACACTTATGGATCTTGATGCATGCAGTTCTCGTCACTCTGATTACCCTCCTCCCTGTTCACATCTGTTCCCCTCCCTTCCCTAAGACTCCACTCAAGAATCCCGGTGCCATGTCGATTACATTTCAATAAAGCAGGTGGTGGAGGGTGGCGGTGGGAAGAGAATCCTGGCCCTCAGAAGCTGACCCCGATGACCCCCAGCAAAACCGAATATCTTCCTCTGTGGCTTAGCCCTATCTGAATGCTAAATGATCCAATGATCTCTTGACAAGACCCTCTCTTCTTACTTAGTGCACACTTTAAGACTGACTCCATGTTGTTTCATCCCCAGCACACAGTAGGTGCTTAATAAATATGTATGAAATGACCAAAAAGAATCGCCACGATTTTCCTTCTGTGTGTTTTATTTCCTGCCTCCACCGACCTCTAGGACGTGACTGTGTTTTGGAAATAGAGCACCACATTACATGAGATAGAAACATCTAATCCCAGAGTTTCATTGTTTACTTAACATTTCTGGTGAGCTGTACCAGTTCATTAGCAGTACATAAATAAATGCATAAGGTAAATTGTTATAATTATCATTGTTAATTGCATCTTATCAAGTCATATGAAACACTTGCTCATCCATACCTAGCAATATTTAGCGATGCCAATATTACCGACAGTTATAAATTCACAGGTAACTATTGTCACCCCACATCCCTGTTGATAATGCTGGATTAGAGCTGTGTGAGAGCTTGCCCAAGGGTCACTCAGTTTGATAATGAATGAACCTCTAACAGGACAGAACAACTGTCACTTAAGAATACTGGTATATTTGTAATGCTGCCATAAGAAGGTTAAAAAAAATTGCGGTGCATTTCAATATTTCATTGTTTTAAAGAAAAATAGAATTCAATATCATCACAAGATTTATAAAATTATTACAAAATGTATCTAAAATCTATTCACTACCAGTGCAGTATGGGAGATGTGGTCCATTAACGGAATGAACACGAGTTCCAAGTCACACAATTGCCTTTGGGAGGATACCTGTTGTTCCTTTGAACATGCTCCCTTAAAGGCAGAGACCTTCTGTTAAGGCAAAAGCCAAGAACATGCCTTCCCAGCCTCCTTTGCAACTGGGGCCCAGTTATGAGATCTTGCCTCCTCCAAAATAGTGCCCCAGCACCAGACTTTGCATGCGAGCTGGTGACTCAGGATGCAGGTGTCACAGGGACTCATGTTGGTGAGGGTGGAGACAGATAAATCCTGCTTTTAGGGCCAGCTGTGACAGAAGTTTAGCAGCAGAGTCCAAGCTTGTTTCATTGAAGCCATCCATGGGAACTGTGCCCAGGGGCAGCACCGTGGCTCTCTCTTGCCCTGTGGTAGGCCTAGAGCATTGGTCCTGGTTGTATAGCCTCTTAGCCTGGTCCTCTGGTCCCTCTGGAGATTCTCTGAGCCACTCAGTGTCCCTTAATACGTTTCCCTTTTGTTTAACTATCTAGAGTAGATTTCTCCTGGTTGCAGTAAGAACTTCGCCAGATACATCTTTTTCTTTCAATATTTGCAGTGTATTTCTGGGACTTTTAGAAAAATCGTTTGTGGTAATCTCAAAAGTATAAAACTGAGGCCTTTCTTGAGCATGAAGCCTGAGCCCAACTGCCCTTCAGGTCTTGTCTCTGTAACAGATCCTGAGCGGAGGTGAGCATTAAGCACTGTCTCTTCAAGTCTAACGCAGGCCACTGCCCTGCAAGACACAGGAGCAGACCCATTCTTCCTAGAACTTCATGGAAAAATAATGAAATATTTCCTAGGTTTTCATAAGTTGATCTGGCAGATCTCATGTCACCTGGTGGGCTGGCAGTGCGTGGAACACTGAGAGACCATTTTGGAAGAAAGCAAGAATGGAGGTACCCAGACTCTGGCTAAAAGAGAGATTGAGTCAATGGACTCATTCATCATCGTTGTAAGGTTCAGCAACACTGTGAGATAAATTGGAGCAGGTGTCATGGAAGTTGGAAGTGCATTTGGCTCTTAAGTGGGCCACACAAATAATCCCGTCCTGAGAAATGCAAGGTAGCAAGCACTGTAATTTTGTCCCTTGGCTTTCATTCTCCCTTCCTCTGGTGTCAGCACCCCCATTTTTCTTTAAGCCGCCTCTCTCCCTCATTAGAGATAATCTGGTAAGACAGTTAGATATGGTGCCCTGTTCTTACCTAAGCAAGGGATGGGCAATTGCCTTTTGTTTCCTAGTAACCTGAATCATTGGAGAGTGACCACAAAAATTAAAAGTGATTGGTGGGTACAATCCTCATTGCAAACCAATTCATGCTACAGGCTGTCCAAGGCTGCCCCGGCCGGGCTCCACCCTTCCGGAGCCCGCAGCATTGACTGTTCTTTTGGTCTGTAAGCTCCTCATAGTCTTCCCACAGAGTGTGCCTTTGCTTAAGTGACAGCAAGATGGTCACTATGATTTGCAGCCAAAGATCCCGACTGATAAAGACTTTGTCCCTTGGAGAGTAATTCCCTTAACAAAGAGTCCATGGATATTTCCGAGGCAAAGTTCAAAAATTCTGTGATTCAGAAGGAACCTAGAAGCTACGTTCAACCAAATGTGTCTGCAGAACAGATGCAGATGTGGGACAATGCTCTGATTCCATTTGTAAGCAAAACCAAAGAGCTGCAAGATTTATCATCAAATATTTTTTCAAATTTAACAATATGCCAGGTAGCTCAGGAGACTAGCATTTGTGAGAAATCTCTTCTCTGTAATTACTGATTGGATGGCTAGGCTGTTGGCCTGTCTGGGTGGTGACAGGAAGGGTAGGAATGATTAAAACCTTCCCAGCTGGTAAGGGAGGATGGGGTTCCTGGGCCTTTGCTTCTTCATTAGCAGATTCACAGGAAGGGTGTTCTCAGTGGTCACTCTGCCCCGAGGGAAAAGCTGCTCTTTGTCAAGCTCGCTTTGAGCCTGTATCAAAGGGCACGTCTCTCTGCAGAGGGGTGTCAAGGTTGTCTTACCGAGTCCCAATTATACACATCTCCAAGGCTCAAGCCGACAGGGAAGCAGAAGCCCTGAAGATAACATTAAGCTATTTTCCAACTTAGTCAATAACTTTGATACCACTCACATCACAGCTGCGGAAAAACATTCTGTCCCTTTGCAAATAGCTTTCTATCAAAGAGCCGCGTGCGGTTATAGATGAGAAAATCACTGAAGCAAAGCCTGCAGGAGACTGCAGCCCCGTCGATGTGCATTCAGAGAGAACACTGGAGAGGAAGAGAATTTCTGAGAGCAACGTGGGTCTTCTTGGCCCCAGAGAAATGACTTGTTTATTTTGTTACATTTTCTCCAACTCAGCCATTCTGTCTGTGGCACGAGTGCATTCTTATCAGGTCACCATGAGAGCCCAAAAAAGTTTTTAAAAGTCTCATCAGGTCGCTTGGCGGCTTCTTTAAAAATACACCTCATCTCTTTACATTGGGTTATATGACACCTCATGTATCACATGAAAGAATAATCATCGTTAAATCTCAACACTGTGAAGTAAGTGCTATTATTACTCCCGTGCAATTAAGTGAGGAAGATGAGATGCAAAAAGGTTTATATAATTCACCCCACACTGCACAGTTCATGTAGGTCAGGTGAGATAAAATGTTGAGGTCTTAGCCTCTAGACAATATTGCCCTTGAAAGCTTTATGGGAAGCCACCTAGACAGCGGGCAATCAACGAAAGCATTTTTTCATCAACCAGAAAACAAATGAGAAGCAACTCGTTCCATACATCCTGATGATTCTTAGTTTGTTTTCCATTTAGCAGCAAGGGATTCAGTATGCTATTAAAAAAGTTCTTAAACCAAAATTGGCCGGTCATTCTCAATGTGATCACGATAGAAGATATTTTTTTGACATGTGTTCCAACTGTCTATTTCAAACTACCTCTTCTGTCAATTTCTTGGACCTGACAAGTTATATAAATGGGGGGCAAAGCAGCCACATCTCTGGAAATGCTAAATGGTGCTACTTCAAGTACATTGTCATTATTAAGCAAAATTGCTGCTCACTGCACCCATCAATCTTCCACCCTCTATTCAGACTTTTCCACCTGCCTCCCACAGAAGAGAAAATGGGAATTGCTTCAGCCACGTTATTAAATCTAAACTGGACAATAACTTGGAACTGTATTGGTGCTCAATGGATGACAAGACATTTAATGCAAGTTCACAAAAACTCCCCAACATTGACTTAAAGAAATAAACCCACCAGGTAGCCCTGCTATTTTGTCTTTGAAGTTATATAGTATAGGTCACAAATGGTAGTGTGGATCGTGGTTAGAGAGACTGAATTTGGACACTGGAAAGTTGACCTTGGAAGTAGGTATTACATCGTTCACCTCCTGTGTCTCGCACAGCACTGAGCAAATAGAAGGCATTTTATATACACATTTGTTTATCTGAAAATAACTTATTAGTAAATTTCTATATTATTACTGAACATAAATATTTCATGTCCTATACACTAGTTTTCAGAAGGTGGGCAACTGAAAATAATTTAGTGTCTTAAAGGAACAGGAACTGAATGTGAATCAGCAAAAGCTAGCATGATTCTAGGATGTATGTTCCATGAATATTAAACAGATACGTGCTTATAGGTGAGATATGATTATTAGCTTTTGAAAGCAAGGCTGTTGCCCTAACATATTGGTCAGAGTTAAAAATAACTTTCTGGGGTGGTGTGTGGACTTGGGCTTGTAATTACATTGTCCCCATGCTGGGAAGTTGCCTTGCCCTTGCCTGATGACACTGTTTGACAGACTATCTATGGGCACAACCTGGGCAGAAACAAGATGTTGGTTTTCTACGCAGGAATATACTGGCTACAATTCACACAATATCCTTCTTGAAAAGTCAGAGTAGGCCCGGTGCTTATGATGTTCAGCTGTAATGCTATATTTTAGGGAGAGAAAGGAATGCCTGGAATATAAAGAAAAGACAGCTGAGTTCTCCAAAGGGATGGAAAAGAGAAGGCTGGGTAAGCGAAATGTCTGGGGGACTTTTAAACTTACTCTTTTTTTTTTGGAAGGAAGATGACCTATTTTCCCTCCATCCCTATCGAGGGGAATAAAAAGACGTAGGAAGCATAAACACGGGAAGATGAAAAGTAGTTTGACACTGGAAAATCACTGCTTGACAACGGAGAGGGAGGTATGTTCGGGAAGAAGGGAGGCAAAAGCTGTGGCCAGGTGAGAACACCGTGAAGGCAGGCTGCCACAGACCTGGGTGATACCCCGGCAAGAGTCAGAGAGAATTTCCAGCTCTGCAATCTGTAGAAGGGTGGCCTGGCCTCCAGGATTTCTGGGAAGGTGATGAGGCAAGCATAATGTTGCATGATTCTATTCCTGAGTCATTTCAATTAGGGGCTCTCAGAAATGCCAAACTAGTCAAACACGTGATCTCACAATAACCATAACAGATACTGATGGACTTTTTACTCTGTGATAGACGTAGAAAGCATCATTTCATTTAATCCTCACAGTAAGGCTATGATATTGACATATTTATTATTATCCCTGTTTTATGGGTAAGAAAAACTGAGTGTGGAAGAGGTTACATTGCCTACGACCCAGCTAGCATATGGCCAAGGCAGATCTGGAACTTAGGTCTGTGGAGTAAAAAGGCTTCCCATTAATGATGGAAAGCAGCTTGTTTTAATCACAGTGCAGGGTCTACAAGCTCTTTTGGAAGTGGCCTGAGACAATCAGTCAATAACTATGCAGAGAGCATGGTACCAGCACTATGCTTATCTATTTCTGCTGCGGCCAGCAAGTTTTACTTAACCTTGACTGCTTTTGAATTGATGGAGCTACTTATGATCCAACTGTCTAAATGGAATTTCTTTAGAATGTTCTAGACTTGAATGTCATTCAGTTGTCAATAACAAAGTCATCTTTTCCATCATTTCTTGATTCACCATGTAAGACTGTGCTGTGGAAAAATACGGACCAAGAGTCAATGAGTTACCAAAATCTTCCTCAGTTGTCATTGTGTGAACTGGAGGTCTAGAATGTCCATCAGAGGATATCAGTGTTCAGGGAGAGGAGTCTTAATCTCCAAAAGTCTGAATCAGGGGTTGGAAAATTATAACTTGCAGGTCAAATCAGGCCCACGGTCTGTTTTTGTAAATAAAGTTTTATTGGAACACAGCCATGCTCATTCATTTGTGTATTATCTGTGGCTGCTTTTGTACTACAATGGCAGAATTGAATAGTGGAAACAGAGACCCTCTGGCCCATGAAGCCTAAAACATTTGCTCTGTGACCCTTTATAAAAGGAGTTTGCCGACCCCTCTTCTAAATGCCTCCAGTGACAACAACAACAACAACCAAAACACCAGGCCCTTGAGAGATTTGCAAGACCTAAAACCTTGGCAAGGGAGAGAGCTACAAAAAAAAAAAAAAAAAAAAAAAAAAAAAAATGATGAGAGGCCAGGAGAGAGAGAAAGAGAGAGGGAGAGAGAAAAGGAGGGGCAAAAAATAAAAACAAAGAAATAATTAAGAGAGTGTAAAGGAAGACAAGAAACATGACCCAAGAGTTGTGGGGCAGAGCGACGCCAGTGACCATCCCAGCAAGTTCCAGATTTCATCACTGCCCATTAAGCATCTGCTGTATTCCAGGTACTTCCATGCGCACTGCCTCACTTAATCTCTCAACAACCCATGTTATTATCCTTGTTGACCAGATGAGGAAATGGAGACTGAGAGGTGAGGAACTTGCCTGAGAAGCGGTGAGGCCAGAAATAAAACATAAGCAGGCTGATCCCCCACTCCTCTCTCTCTCCCACACCCCAGGCCATCAGTGACCACTCCCCTGATCAGAGGAGGAAAGCACTACGTTTCTTTACTCATTAAAATGTATCAGAACACTTGGAATTTTAACAGACATCATCTGCCTTCCATCTGGGCCAGAACATGGCGGCAGCTAATCAATCATCTAGTTCAGCCATGGTGCACGCCAGCAGTCCAACGACCCTCCGAGAATAGAGGACTTTGGAAGTGCTGCCAGAGTGAGAAGCACAGCCCCGGAGTCCCATTTGGCAATGAGGTTGTATAGTTCAAACGTGGCCCGACCCAAAAGGCACCTGTTTTCTAGGAAGCACTGTCGGATCACAGAGGCAGGCTCCAGGGCTAATGTCATCACTACAATGTCGTCTCTGTCCCCTGGAGCAGGCGAGAGGCTCAGAATGCAAGGTGGTGATGATGCTGGGAAGCTGGGGGGAGGCAGCTAGTGAACCGGACTCAGCCGCAACACCCAGCACGCCTAAGGGCAAACTCAGCCAGTAAAGAGGCAGGGACCACTGGCACCCCAGGAGGGCCTGACCAGCTCTCTGCCGCTGCAGGCACACCCAAACCCTCTGACTGGAGCACACCGGGGTAAGAACTGCTAACATTCCCAGGATGCCTGTTTGTCGGATGAGGAAACCGAAGCAAACCAAGGAGGAAATTGAAGCAAACCGAGGTCAGGCAACTCGGCCCAGGTTACACTGCCATTCTGTGGAGAAGCCACATTTTGAAGCCAGGAGGTCTGACTCCAGAGGCCAAGACTCACCTGTAGGCTGCAGTGCCCTTCCCTTCCCTGCCCTCTCGGGAGCCTGGAGCTTTGCAGTGCTTAAGAGATTGGACTTGAGTCAACCAGGCCTGCTCTGAATCCCAGCTCTGCCCTTTCCAGCTGTACAATTTGGGGCAAATAACTAACCTTTTTAAACCTCAGTGTCTTCACCTTGAAACAGATTCCCACACTGACAATGGCATCGAGGCCTCACAGGACGGGGATGGAACTGAAGCAGAAACCACCTTGCGGCTCAGGTTATCTGCAGGCTCCTCTCCCGGCGTGAGGCGCCACCATAGCTGCGCCCACTTGGATCTCCTTTCAGCAGCTCTGACTCCTGTGTGTCCAGTCCTATGACCAAAGGCAGACCTGCACACCACGCTGCCAAGGGCGGAAGTCACAAGAACAGGATGGTTTCACTCCATCCTCCCCGCGGGGCCCAGCTCCTACTATGGCTCCATCCTGTCATTGCTCTGCCTGCTTTACCCCATCTGGCCCTCACAAATGACCTGCCCTCTGGACTTCAGGCTCCAGCATCAGACACAAAGACAACAGCCCTGAGACACTGTCCAACCAGCTCCTACAATTGTGGAAGGTCAAATTATATATACATACGTGTATTGTACGTGCATGTGGTGAATGTCCATATCTATCTGTATATGTATGTGTGCATATGTATATATACACACACATACACATCCTTATATACATATGCCTATACGTGCATTGGTGTGTTTATACAAGTATCTGTGTCTATATCTATCTCCAGGTGGTCCTACTTCTCTGTTTGAGCCCTGACTGATGTATCTTGGGTGGGTTACTTCCGGGATAGTTTCTTGCCAGGATCTCTTTTCCTTTTTGCTATCCGAAAGCATTCACCTTTGAGATTTTCATCGGGTCTTCTTACATCTACTGATAGCGCCTCAGTGGCTAGGAGTCATGGCCAAGTCATCTACGGTGATTGTGGTGATGATAAATAATGCAGCTTCTATTTACTGCACGCTTACACGTCAAACCATATGCTAGCATCTTCTCATAGATTATTTCACTTAATCCTCCTTACAGCCCTGTAGAAGCAAGCTGTTTTTAATACCTGGTTTATAAATGAAGAAATTGAGGCCCAGGAAAGCTGAGTAGCTCACATAATATCATAAGTAAGAGTCAAATACTATATATTGGCTCTCACTGTAAGAGATCCATCCAGGACCCAGGCCTTGAATGAAACCCACATTTATATGAAATTTTACACCATCTTCTTCCAGAAATACTAAAGCACTTTGAAAGGAAAACACAATGTGAAGTAGGATAATTAGGGATAAAAACAGAACGGAAAAACTGTATAAAAGAATATGGTACCAGACACTTGGGTGGGTAGTTGAATGTATGTCTATACATGAGATTATACTCAGCAGCATAAATTTCTATGCAAAATGCTTCCCCCAAAATAGTCAACCAAAGAATGAATCAATTTTAAGGAATACGGTCATGTTTTCTTTTAGACTTTGTGTACAATTAATTCCCATAGGTGCCAGAAAACAACAAATGAGTCACGTGAGGACTCAGAGGTTCCATGTATTTAGGAACTAAAAATGCTCTCATATGAAAAACAAAACAACAGCCGGGGTCTTTTATCATATTGCTGAAAGCCATACTTGGGTCATTAAGCTCTTCTTGTCTCTGGCTTATCACTTAAGTAAATGAGGTAAGAATTGCTAATTAGGCTTACAATGCTACCATACAGAAAGTTAGGTTCTAAGAAATGAGTTTCATACGCCCAGAACTGTGAGGCCACTATTTCAAAGTTCTGACCTACCAACTTATCTACAGTTCTATTCACTCTGGTTTGAGGCAAAAAAGAAAAGGAAATGAAGAAGTCATCGTGGTGGAACAATGTAGAAAATCCCTTTCCATCTTTGTGTTTCTCTTATATTCACCCGTTTAACATAAATTTACTTATTACCTGCATACTAATTGATTCCCAACATGTATCTATTGATTACCAATTTATTGATTGATTCCATGTCATGTACTGTTCTAGGCCATGGGGATGCAGCAGGGAAGAAAACAGACAGAAATCCTCACCTGAATGACGCTCACACTCCTTGTCATGCCTATTTCTGAATGTGCAAGGACCTGCTTGTTATAAATGTGATTCTAACATACGAACAAGGTCAACTTTTTAATAACAATAATACACACACACACACACACACACACAATGCTTTACAGTTTCCATGAAACACTTCCCCATAGACACAGCATTTATTCCTCAAAAGAACTTTGGGTAGTTTGCAAGAAATATGACAGACCATTTAAATAAAGAGACAAATAATATAACGTTACCAAAAGAAAAATGAACAAAGGGCATGAACAGACATTTCTCTATAAGAAAAAAAAAGCAATGACTAATACACATGAAAAAGCATTCAACTTTCCTAGTGCTCAAAAATATGCAATTTGTAGCTGAAAGGTAATAATTTTTACTTGCAAAAATAACAAGAAGCAAAGGGAAAAAAAGATTGTATCCGGAGCTGGTGAGGAACTATGAGGTGGTAACCACATACGCAGAAAGCCCTTAAAAGCACATACACTCTGATGCAGTAACTCTGCTTTCAGTAATCTGGCCCATGGAAATAATCCCAAATCTAGATTTAACGTAGCAGAAAAATGAAAGTGAAAACTGTCAAAGTTATCCAAGTGTATGAAACCTGGATAAAGGGCCTAACACAAAGTCATTAGAGAGAGAGAGACTTTCCTGGAGAAGTCAGACATTCAAAAATACTGAACAGCTCTGTGCAATGTGACATCTAAGGGGTTCCCACTGAAATTGCAGTTACAATTGTGCCTCGTTGACATGCCAGTTACAAATTCAATGTGCAGAGGAGGATATGTATAAGCAGTGACTGACAAAACAAACTGGAATTCTGAGGCTATGGTTGATTTCTCTAAGCTTTTTTCCCTCTAGGATCCCATATTATAAAAGTCATTTACTTTGATGCCTCCCTGCTAGTTTGTAAATCTCTCATGGCTATCTTTTGTATGTGATAATGATAATAATGATATTAATGTCTCTTAGAGTTTTGCTATATGCCATGCTTCTATTGAAGGTATTATCTCCTTCCAGTGACCTGCAGAGCTTGGTGTTATTATTAGCATATCTACATTTTACTGACAGGAAACTGAGCCTCAGAGAGGTAAGGAACTTGTCCAAGGTCATGTAGACAGTATTGGCACAGTTGAGATTTGAATCCAGTGACCCAGTTCTGCTCTGGATCCCATGCCCCTTAGCCACTGAGCCACACATCCTGATCTATTACTTTATACAATAGTTATGTGGAGTACTTTTTTTTCTCTGTCCACTTAAGTCCTGAGTTACATTAGAGGAAGACATTTCTCGTTTAGCTTTGAGCACAGTATATGGCACCCAGTTGGCACTCAATAAATGCTTGGGTCATAAAGCAACAAAGCTACAGTTGACTCTTCCACTTCATTCGATTTCCAATTTTTCACCAAGCTGTCAGGGAAAAGTTTTCCTTCCGGGGGAAAAAACACCTTAAATCAGTTCCACTTTTGTTGTCATCATCTTGTATGAGGCTTTATCCCTATAAATTGGACTTCACCAACAGTCTCCTGACCATCCTCTCAGACTCCAACCAGTCCTGCACACTCATTACCCTAAAGTCATTGAGCTTTCCCAACTGATGAGCCCAGATTCAAGATTGAAACCCTCAGATCCCATGGTGACCAGGTCGGGGTAGAGCTCCGAGGCTAGTCACTGGTGGCCAAAAGCACCTTCCCAGGTGACAGGCAAGCAGTCCTGCTGTAGGGTTATGTTGAAGGATTTGTTGGGATGTAGGACTTCCAGTGCTAAACCTGGGAAAGTTCTGGCCAAACCAAGACAAGTTGATTATGTTACATTCTCCTCACAGTCTCCAAATTCCTTTCACTACCACATACCTTACAAATAAAACCAGTTTCTACTTATGCCATGTAAAAATCAGGAAGCACAGAATAACACCAGCATTCTTCACAGAGCTAGAACAAACAATCCTAAAGTCTGTATGGAACCAGAAAAGACCCTGAATAGCCAAAGTAATGTTGAAAAAGAAAACCAAAGCTGGAGGCATCACACTCTTGGACTTTAAGCTGAATTACAAAGCTGTAATCATCAAGACGGCATGGCACTGGCACAAAAACAGACACTCAGATCAATGGAACAGAACAGAGAGCCCAGAAACGGACCCACAAATTTATGTCCAACTAATCTTTGACAAAGCAGGAAAGATTATCCAATGGAAACAAGATAGTCTCTTCAGCAAATGGTGTTGGGAAAACTGGACAGTGACATGCAGAAGAATGAACCTGGACCACTTTCTTACACCACGCACAAGAATAAACTCAAAATGCATGAAAGACCTAAATGTGGAGACAGGAAACCATCAAAATCCTAGAGAAGAAAACAGGCAGCAACCTCTTTAACCTTGGCCGCAGCAACTTCCTACTAGACATGTCTCCAGAGGCAAGGGAAATAAAAGCAAAAATGAACTATTGGTACCTCATCAAGATAAAAAAAAACAAAAACAAACAAAAACAAACCTTCCGCACAGTGAAGGAAACAGTCAACAAAACTAAAAGGCAACCAATGGAATGGGAGTAGATATTTGCAAATGACCTATCAGATAAAGGGTTAGTATCCAAAATCTATATAGAACTTACCAAACCCAACACTTGAAAAACAAATAATCCGGTGAAGAAATGGGCAGAAGACATGAACAGACACTTTTCCAAAGAAGACATCTAGATGGCTAATAGACACATGAAAAGATGCTCAACATCTTTCAAAGACACAATGAGATACCACCTTACTCCAGTCAGAATGGCTAAAATTAACAACTCAGGAAACAACAGATGTTGGCAAGAATGTGGAGAAAGGGGAACCCTTTTGCTCTGTGGTGGGAATGCAAACTGGTACAGCCACTCTGGAAAACAGTATGGAGGTTCCTCAAAAAATTAAAAATAGAACTACCCTATGACCCAGCAATTGCACTACTAGGTGTTTATCCAAAGGATATAGGAGTTTTGAAGGGGCACATGCACCCCAGTGTTTATAGCAGCACTATCCACAATAGCCAAAGTATGGAAAGGAGCCCAAATGTCCATCGATGGATGAATGGATAAAGGAGAGATATGTTGTACACACACACACACACACACACACACAACGGAATACTACTCGGTGATCAAAAAGAATGAAATCTTGTCATTTGCAACAACGTGGATGGAACTAGAGTGTATTTTGCTAAGTGAAATAAGTCAGTCAGAGAAAGACAAATATCATACGATTTCACCCATACGTGGAATTTAAGAAACACCACAGATAAACATAGGGGAAGGGAAGGAAAAATAAGATAAAAACAGAGAGGGAGGCAAACCATAAGAGATTCTTAATTACAGAGAACAAACTGAGGGTTGCTAGAGGGGAGGTAGGTAGGCGGATGGGCTAAGTAGGTGATGGGCATTAAGGAGGGCACTTGTTGGGATGAGCACTGGGTGTCATATGTAAGTGATGAATCCCTGGGTTCTACTCCTGCCTGAAACCAATACTACATTGCATGTTAACTAACCTGAAAAAAAAAGATGCAGATCAATTCAATCCTCATTCAAAGACATTCAATGGTGCTCCCTGCCGCAGAAAATCTATACTTCAACTAACATTCAAAGCCTTTGGCAGTCTGGCCAGAAGAGATCTTATCTTCAACTACCTGCCATCCTGACCCCTCTGCCCAGGCTCTCTGGTCCCTCGATCGCCCCTTGAATGTCTCTTTTCAATTTCCCCTTATTTAGCCCTGACTTCTTCATCTGGATAACTTTATTGCCCCGTCTATTTACCCAGAGCCACCTCAAGGGTTCAGTTAATTCAAAGTCTTTTCACGAGCCCAACCCAGCCTTCTGTGAGGTCTTGATGACCTCAAGTCAGGACAATTATTTTGACTCTTCCTTTGTGGAGGAGTGAAGCACACGGACCCTGCTCACTTCTTGAACTGATGTGTTGAGCTGTTAATATTTTCCTCTTCCAAGAGTTATCGTTTCCCACACGAACCTCTTGTCTGCCCAAGCAGAATACAGCTTCTTTGATGGCAGGTATGGCGCCTTATTTATGACCCCCATGGCACTCAGCAATGCCATTTCTTACACAGAGTGAGGGTGCAATAAATATATGTTGAAAGATAATTGATTACTACTGTCTTTCTTCCCCCACCACAGGAGGAATTCCGCAACACTTGCACACAGATAAATGCTCCAGTTTTTTTGTGTGTGGGGGTAAATTGCCTTCTCATTATTCTGCCTCCAGAATCTTAGCTTTCCTTAAATGCCTGGTAGAAGAATGGAACTGAGAGCAAAGTATGAACATTTCCCTCTGCTGGTTGATGAGTATTGGCAAAACCACAGTGTGGAGGGATGGGGAGAAGGAAGACAGGAAGGAAATATAACAGCAGGTAAAGAGGCATGCCTCGTGGCCCAGTCAGTTCACTGTACCATCTCAGATCAGGTCATGATTTTACAGTTCATGAGTTCGAGCCCCACATCAGGCTCCCTGCCATCACCACGGAGCCCACTTTGGAACCTCTGTCCCCTTCTCTCTTTGCCCCTCCCCCGCATGCACGCACACACGCGCGCGCTCTCTCTCTCTCAAAAATAAATAAAACGTTTGAAAAAAAAAGAAATGTAAAGAAACTATTTTAATGAAATTTTGGAAAGATGTAGAGCATGCCAAACATAGGAAAAGGCACAGAGAAAAGATAGGGAGGAAAGGGCTTCACACAGAAAATAAAGAAAACAAAAATAAAGCTGTCTATATTAGAGTATGGCCAGAGAAACAGGTGCAAAAGGGCCCAACGCAAAGGCCAAGCTCTGCCCAGCAAGGGGCGGCCCGCCTGAGCCCCTCCAGAAGAGTGCTCCTGGGGGGCTCTGCACAGATGGCAGGCTTCACGTGCCTGTCTGGGGAGGCCCCTCATCGCCCAGACAGCACGCAGCCCCAGTTACAGGCCTGAAGGCAGGCACACTACACCGATGGAAAATTTCCTTCAGGCAACATAATCTCGGCATAAAAAACAATATTGATCCATTTGCCTCCCGGCCAAAAAGAAATCAAGTTAGACAAAGGAAATTAGGCAATAGGTTTAATATGACTCCAACTGCAATGGCAAAATCAACGTAACGTACCCTGACTCTCCTTCCTGAGCTCTCTCTGGTTTGCACAGGCCACTCTTTGGGGTGCGGGTGGGGGGGGTGGCACTGAGAGGTGCTCGCAGGCACATGGGTATCTTTGAAACGAACAGGTCAACTGTCCTCTCATGTCCAAAGAATCCCACTGCCAGCAAAACGTGCTGGGGAGTGATGTCCAGGAGTGCTGGCAGATTTATAGGGACCCATGTCACACACCAGCCAAGTGTGCACCCATCACCGAGGACAGAGCATGCAATCTGCTGCCCTGCAGAACACTGAGGTAGCTCTGACCTTGGATTCACAGGCAGACGGGCAGCTCACTCAGCACACCCAGCTCATCACTCTGCATTTATATATGGTGAGAGAGAGGAAATCTTTCTGGAACTGACAGCTAATACCTGGAATGTTGGACTCACAACTCAAAAATCAGTGACTGCAGCTAGAAATAAAACCATCACCTCTCTACTAGCCCTGCACGTGCTACCCTGGGTAAAAAGTGAGATTATACTTCATTCACTTTGTCTTCAGCTGCCTCCTGGGCTCTCTGGAGCATGGCAGGGGCCCAATATACTGTTCTTAATAACTGAGCAAATGAATGTGGGACAAGATAAAATATAATGGGGACAAATGGAAAGTTCTGCATTTAGTTACAAAAATCAAGCCATTTCATATGCTTCTACTGGCAAAATTTTACAGCATTTGATGCCAAGGAAATCAGGGACTAGATGCTTGTCCTTGAGAAGCTCTGACACATGTACATAAGGATGTACACAGTGTCTGGGATAGTGAGAGACTGCCAATGACCTAAATGTCCTTGAGCAAGAGAATATATAATTAATTATGCTGTATTCATAGACAGAACACTATATAGCAGTGAAACTGAATGAAAAACCTACGTATTTCAACACGGTAAGTCCCAGAAAGACAGTACTGAGAACATTGCACAATAATACACGTAGTGCAATAAATTCATATAAAGCTAAAAATACACAAAATTATATAATTATATATGTATATCTATGTATATATGTATATCTATGTATATATATGTACATATATGTATATGTATATCTATGTATACATATATACATACATAACGGCTTGGGACTGCATCTATATATAGTACAAATAGAAAGAAATGCATGGGAGTAATAAACATCAAATACAGGACCCAAGGTGGTTGTTGGGAGTGAATACAAGGGCATTATTTTTTGTACTTTCTCTTTATATTAAGTTTTGCATCTTCTAAAAATTATGGTCATTATAAATTACTGTCTGTTCAAGTGGACGTAAAAGTATAATATAGAAAAGAATCCATTTAATATAATCCTAGTCATTTTAACATAAACATCAGAGACGAAGACCCAATACAAGTTTTTAAATTAGCGACTGCACAAATGTGATAAGATATTGGAACTTCATGCAATGGTTTACATTTCGCTGTTTGTTTGTTTTTTTAAGTTTTTTTATTTATATTGAGAGAGAGATAAAGCATGAGCAGGGAGGAGCAGAGAGAGAGGAGAGAGAGAATCCCAAGCAGGCTCCATGCTGTCAGTGCAGAGCTGGACAGAGCTCGATATCACGAGAGGTGATATCGTGACCTGAGCCGAAACCAGGAGTTGGACACTTAACCGACTGAGCCACCCAGGTGCGCCCCGCATTTCACTGCTTTTAACCTGCAAATGGCAATTTCATAAGGTGTAAATGCAAAAAATGTAACAAAGGAAATGCAAAGTTTTACATTTAGTATAAAACTAATTAGCTCACATGTTCCTGCTCTGGTGCTATTCCAGGCAGAATCATGTGCAGTTCTGAGACTCACATCTTTGTAGGACAGGGACAAGTGTGTGTCAAGAGAAGGGTGAATAGAAGTGTGGTCAGGACATTGGGAGTCTGCTAATCAAGGACCTAAGGATCTACTGAGGAACTGAGAAAGCTTATTTGGTGATGGGAAAGCTTACTGGGGGCCAATGACTTTCTCTAAATGTTTGAATGAATGAACTATCTTATGAGAGCACAGATATATTCTGCATAGTTCCAGAGGCAAACAGTTGAGGAGCAAAACAGAGGTAATTTTTAATGGAACCAAAGGAAGAACATCTTAACAGTTATAGCTATCCCAGAGAGAACTGAATGGTTTAGTTAGGTAGTAACTTCTCTAAAAATCAAGCAAGGCCATAGAGAACTCTGAGGAGTTAGCTGGATATTATGAGTCCCAAAGCCCTCTCCAATTCTATGAGAACCAGTGGTTCTCAAACTTGGGTGTGCATCAGAATCCCCTGGGGTACTTGTTAAAACCCATGGAGTTTCTGAGGCAACAGGTCTGGGTGGTACTTGAGAATTTGCATTTCTAATAAATTCCTAAATGATGTTGAAGTTGCTGGTCTTTGAGAACATGTGCTCTTAAAAAGAAGAGGTAGATAAGCTTCAGTTAAATTTTTTGGAGTTTTTTTTTTTTTCCAAGCCATTGGAAAAGACTGCCTCTCCCTACACCACTCACTGCCTCCAAATAGACTTCCACAGTGGTCCTTTTCTGATGGGAAGGGCACATTTAAATTGATGCTTTCTCCAAAGTCCTTTGTAAAAAGCCATGGCTCTTTGCTGTGCTTTAAGAATATAAGGACCCTGGGATTCTCTCCAGGTACTGACATTATATTTCTTTTGATCCATTTTCATTTCGTCTTCTGTTTCCTCCATAGCCAAGATTCCCATGTTTTTAAGATAAGTGGCCAGAATTAAGAGTGAGTCTGGGCCAAAACCGGAATTGTTTGACCCACAAAAAGATCCAACCTAGCTTAGGCCACATTCCTGGCCAGATCTGGCAATGCTGCTGGCCACTGACTCTGGAATGCGTCTTGGCCAAGCACTGCTTTGGGGAAGGAGAAGGTAGAAGTGCCAAGAATTCTCTGATTGGTTTGTTTGTTTAACTCAAAGGGAAGAAATGTAAGACCAATCTTAAACCAGCTCAAGGAACAGATAATAAACAAAGCCTAACCAAAATTTTTAAATCACACATTTGCTCATTGGCCCAAGACCATTATTAGTATCTGGTTTATTCATTCAACAAATAATTACTGAGTTCCTAGATGTGATCTCCTGGCACTGCTTTGAGACTTAGGGATGCAGCTGTAAATAAGAGGGACAAATGCCAAAGACAGGAAAATAGATAATATATGTTGGGCGGGAAGAACAATATAGCAGGTGCTTAGTTGGAAGAGCCTATGCCTTTCACACAACCACCTCCCCTTGATGCTTATTCTTTTCCAAATCCTAATGCTTAAAATAAACTGTGCTTACTCTGGCAAAGGCAAATGATCAATGATAGAATGGGTTACTGTGATCTGTTCCTAAGCTGATTTTCTTTTATAATTAGGAAAAAATGCCACTAATAGTAGTGAAGTCCCTGGAAATCATTTTCTAGTTCACTTGAAAAGTTCAGTTGCATAAGAACATGTTTAAGTAAACAAGTTGGAATAAACAGTGGTTAAAATTTTACCCAACTGTAATCAGCAAAACTAGGTTTTTTTTTTTTTTAATGCATAGTCAAAGCCTTTTTTTTAAAGCACAAAGTTTTTTTTTTTTTTTTAAAGCCTCTTCCGAAGGCCACAGGATAAATCTTAGGTGATTTGTTGGAATGGTTTCACAGCAAACAACTTTTCAAAGGAGTCACCTCTGGGGCCACTGAAGAGTTCTGCTTTAATCAGGTTATCTCAGCCAGAAGAACTCATCCAAGCTTCTCCATTTTAGTCATTCTTGGTGAAAATTAGAAGCGTGCATGAAGTACAAGAGATGCAGCTTTTACATGAACTAGAATTCTAGTGACTTTTGGTCATGTCTGAATTAGGTCACTACTGTAAGGACTTGTGAATCACAACTGGAGCTGATCACAGCTTCCACTTATTCAATAAATTGACTGCCACTGACCACCTACCACCGCATAGTCAGCAGGTAAGCCAAGAACCACTGAACATTAATCATGTACTAAGCGCTTTAATTATTGTTTTGTTTTTTCATCATACTGTCTTAGATACGCATGACAATGCTATAAAATAAATATCACCACCATCATCATCATCGTCATCCCTGTTTTACAAATAAAGAGACTGAAATTCAGAAAAATTAGGTCACAATTCCCAAGGTCCCATCTAATTAGTAAGAGGCAGGGTAGGAGTTAAACCCCAAAGCCTTTCTCTTTACACTCTCTTTCTGCTCCTGCCCCCCAAGGAACCAGGAAGATGGGCAGGATTTTGTGTGGATTAGCAAAAGACAATTACTCCTCAAGCTACTTTGCCATGATCCGTGGGAAAATGGCCATAAGTACTACATACAGCTACGGTCACTGCTATGACCGTAGCATGTGAAGGGTGCCCCTGGAGTGGTACAAAGCACAGCCTACACAACCTTAACCTGACGCCATGAATGTATGCGAGGCAACACAGTGAAAAATCATGGCATAAACTGCCATTTCCACCTGCATACCTGGTATGAGACCTGGGCCCCCACTCTTTCCTCCCACACATATGCACTGCCATGGTGTGCGTTTGGGAACCGAGGGAGGAGTTAGTCATAAACACTCTTAGAAACGGGCGTTAAAAGCAGTCTTCAGGCTGACCGACGTTTATAAGCAGAAACGCAGCTGCTGTGTTCATGTGCACATCTGTGCAAGTATGTGTGTGTGTGCAGACTTCTTTTGAGGAGCAGGAAGACTAAAGGTCAAATCATATACAATGTGCAACTTCAGGGGAAAATGCCTAAGGTTTCCGTGAAACAGTCACTGACAATATAGCTATAATCATAAGCCGCCACTATTTGCCAACGGGCACCTTACTCCTTATCTCTTCTTTGTCCCCACACCCACAAGCCCCATTACCCAAGGATGAAGTAGTCATTCTCACCCCACTTTCCTGCACACACAACGCCCCCTCCAGAATCCAGGGGGCACTTTCACAGGCGGCAAGTTATTTCTCTTCACTGAATATACAGTAAAATTCATTCATCTCTATCGTTGCTGAGAAAGGGAAGGAAATTAAGCAGGAAGGACAGCACAATGCATTTACGAATGGTGTATTCAAGGTCAAAGCCCACTATAATTGAGTTAAAAAATAATAAATGAAAATAGCTGTGAGCAAAATATGCCTGCTTTGCAGAATACGGTCCAGCTAGAAGTCTTCATTAAATGTTCCAGTGCGCACAATGTGTTAGCTATGCGTATGTGTGCTGGAGATTCTGCGAGATATCCTGTAGCTCATAAATACTGAGAAGGGACAGTTGCCATAGTAACTAAGTGCTATTTAATGAATACCGAAGAACCGAAGCTCATAGGATAGTCTTAAATTGCCGGAACGTGAGTTACTGCTGCTGCTGGGAGCTTGCAAGTAACTTACATGCCATCCTCTCTAACACGATTTTTTAACAAGTTGGCTGATTTGACTGGTCTCTGTCTTGACCACATGACACGGCCAGATTCTCTCTTGACTCCGCATGAAAATCCTACCCCTGATTTCTCCCCCTTGACTCTAAGTACCAAAACATTCTACAGAAACGACCCAAACATTTAGATAAGGAATGTGTCCTGAAATTGGAATCTTTGACCCGAGTAGTGACGCGTTGGGACACATACCTCTGTCACAAGCAATAGACACTGGTTCAGTGAGCCATCAAGCTGAATACAGCAGATTCTTTTTACTTCTGGAAAAGGTGGATGCTCCATATGCACCAAATGCAGTTTGTTTTTATTGTGCAATGACACAGAAGAACCACCGCAGTTGATTTTTGTGAGAACTTTGTACAGGCTAGTAACATCTTAGGTCATCTTGCATTAGGATGTCCAAACCTTCTCTACAGATCCCCAATTCCCTCTCACCATCCATCCCACATGTCAGATTTCTCATCCTGGAATCATCGGGCTTTTCACTGGTTTAAAAAAAAAAAAAACAACACAAAAAACATGGCTGCACTGCCTTTTCTTGGCTCTGGTCGCCCTCGGTAACTATAATGCGGCTCATTTTTAAGGTTACGGATTGTGTCGCAAGCATACTTACTTCTACATGCCATTAATAAATAATGAGAATTTAGAGAAAGGGGGAAACATCTATGTACCATGAAGCCAAAAATCATTAGCAAACACATCCACTCTCCAGAGGCTGGCTTGTTCTTGCATAACCAACACCTCAACTGGCCTGGTTGGGTCTCAGTGTGGGCTGTGGGTGCCCCCTTCAGGGTCTGGGGTGAAATACATGCTGCTCTCATTTGAGATGCTAACTAGTCAGCTGGGCAATTGTTTTTGCTAAAACCTTCCAAGAAAATTTCAAAGGAAAATTCTGGCCAACCTCTAATGGTGTGGTCAGACAGAAAGCCCTCACATCACCAGGCTTCAGCTAATATTTAAACCAGGTAGGTACAATAAAAGGCAGTGTCATTCAAGAAAAAACAAAAAACAAAAACCTACAGATAGATCCATTTTATTCATTGGATTAAACAATGCTTTCCACCAGATGAGCTCTGTTTAAAATTGCCTCTGTCTGTAATGAACAGAATTAAAGCTGGAGACAGGCAGCCCATGACCCCCTCACCTCCCTACTTGCTTCCACGGCCTGAACCTGTTCTCTCTCTCACATAAGTTAAGGCCAGCCTTAACTGTCTCCTCCCAGGCTCTCCCAGCACTGCCTTGGTTTATCTTGCCTCCATGTTTAGTCTTTTTTTTTTTTTTAATTTTTTTTTTCAACGTTTATTTATTTTTGGGACAGAGAGAGACAGAGCATGAACGGGGGAGGGGCAGAGAGAGAGGAAGACACAGAATCGGAAACAGGCTCCAGGCTCTGAGCCATCAGCCCAGAGCCCGACGTGGGGCTCGAACTCCCGGACCGCGAGATCGTGACCTGGCTGAAGTCGGACGCTTAACCGACTGCGCCACCCAGGCGCCCCTACCTCCATGTTTAGTCTTGACACTCAGGGCCAATGCGGTCCCATGCCAATGACGGTGCTAAGGTGAGAATGATCTTTGAACTTCTTGCTCCCGATATTCTTAACCCATTCCTGCCAAGACTGAGAGTATTTGACTTTGTATCTCATCCCCTCTCCCTCCACTGCCAGCTTCCTAAAAGCAGGGCCTGGCTCTGACACAGTCTGGACCCTCGTGTCTGGCTGATGGTGGTGCTCCCATGATGAGTGGCCGTGGGAATGAAGAAATGCAGTAAGGAAACTGTATTCACTTCATTTTCTTCTCTATAAGAGCTGCTTAACAAGCTAATTGCTCCCAACTTCAAAAATGAAAAAGACACAGAGAAAATAAGACCAGTGAAGCAATTCTTCCTCCTCTCCTTGGGAGATCCTTTCTACTCACATTCACCTTCATTCATTCAACAATCATTTATTGATAACTTGCAATAAGTTAAAAGCATAAGGTGAGGAAATGCTGCTCTTTGTACTTTTCCTTTCACTGTAATCGTTGCTGAATAGAATCTTTCCAACTTTCCCTCATGCCATTTCTTCATTTTTCACCAGTTACCTTAAGATATAATTGACACAGGGGTGCCTGGGTGGCTCAGCTGGTTAAGCATCAGCTCTTGGTTTTGGCTCAGGTCATGATCTCCCAGTTCATGGGGTTGAGCTCCAAGTTGGGTTCTGAGCTGACAGCTCAGAGTCTCCTTGGGGTTCTGTCTTTCCCTCTCTCTCTGCCCCAACCCACTCGTGTTCGCTCTCTCTCTCTCTCTCAAAATAAACTTATAAAACCACATAAAACTAGAGCATAATTCTCCACTCCCTAAGTGTGAGCTGTGCACAGTGACTTCCTTCTAAAAAGTACAATATGGGAGGGGGGAAAATGAGTAAATTGCACAGCCAGCAGATCCAGGCCAACGTCAGCAGTGACAGTCGTGTTGACAGCATATACCCTTCAAAGGATGGGATGAAAATGGCACTCTATACCCATAACCCAAGGCTAATAATGAGAAAAACACCAGAAAAACCGTAATAGAGAGACATTCTACAAAATGCTTGACCAGTACTCCTCAAAACTTTCAAGGTCATCAAAAACAAGTTAGAGAAACTCATGGACCACTGGAGCCTAAGGAACCATGATGACTGAATGCCATGTGGTATCCTAGATGGGATCCGGAATAGGAAAAAGGAAATTAAGTAAAATCTAAGGAAGCCTCAAAGTATGGGCTCTAATTAATAGTAAAATATCAGTATTGGTTTATTAATTATAACAAACACACCAGAGGGATATAAGATAATAATAATGGAAACTGAGTGTGGGGTATATGGGAACTCTCTGTGCTATCTTTGCAATTTTTATGTAAATCTAAAACTATTCTGAAATAAAACATTGATCTTAAAGACTGACTTCTACTTCAAGAATGTTAATGAGGGAGAAAGACAGTGAGTAAGGACTGTGGTCTGGTACTGTACGTGGGTGTGCAGGAGTCAGTGAGCTCAGTCTGCAAGGTGGGAAGAGGCAGACGCAGACAGGGGCAGGGCAGCAGCTAAGGATAGTGGGAAGCTACGGGTGCTGTACGGGCAGTCAGAGAAGGCTAAAAATATTGTTGTGCACCAGAAAGGTCCTCGTTGAGGTCATCAGCATAAATTTTGGTCAGGAACAGCCAGCCCAGATGAGCAACTTTCTCATAACAACCAGGCCAGGAATAGAGAGAGCCGGGGCTATGACTGACCTAGATAAGGAATCCACATACCGTTCCCACAAAATTCTCTCTTTTGATAGGAAGCACAATAAACACACTTTCTCTTTGTTCAAATATTCTTCCAGATTCGTTATTCTGTGAAGCTCCCTCTTCAACCACCCCTTCTCCCCTGTTTCCCACATTCTGCAATTTTCACATTGAAAAGGATGAATAATGATAGTGCAAAAAAATGGGGGGGGGTGGCTTACAGAAAATTCTTAAACTAAAGGGTTGGAGAAGCAAGGAGAAGTCAAAGAAATCCAAAGGGGGCTGGATCATTTCAGTATATCCTGCCAAGTAAAGATAACATTTCCCCATTTTTTAAAAGGACAGCAAAATGCAAAAGCAAAGCAAACAAACAAACAAAGGTCTCCAGTTTTTAAAAAGAATCTGAGGGTCAGAGAACCCAGTGGTTCACCGACCTCCCTGGTCACCTCAGGAGAACAGCCGTGACCACCTGAAAATGAAGACTGAAGCAAGAAACGACACCAGCTAAACTAGATAAATAGGAAGTAACCAAAACAACACAGATCTTGTCTCTGTGGAGCGCCTTCTTGATTTACAACACATTTCCGCATAAATTATCTCATGGGATCCTAACAAAAAATCTTATGAGGTAGGCTTAACAATTATGAATAATCTCATTTTACAAATGAGACAGAGGCTATTCAGGAACCCTAACTGACCTGCCTGGGTCCCCAGCTTGGCACTGATGGAGCTGTGACCAGCACCTACTCAGCAGGCTCTCAGGTTGCGCTGTTTTTAAAAGTTTTTTTTTTTTTTATGTTTTATTTTATTTTTGAGAGACAGAGACAGAGTGTGAGCAGGGGAAGGGCAGAGAGAGAGAGAGCGGGAGAGGGAGACACAGAATCCGAAGCAGGCACCAAGCTCCAAGCTGTCAGCACAGAGCCCGACGCGGGGCTCAAACCCACAAACTCTGAGATCGTGACCCGAGCTGCAGCTGGATGCTTAACCAACTGAGCCACCCAGGCGCTCCCGTGCTGTTTCTATGTAGCCCTGTGCCCAGGCATGCGCAGTAAGCAGACGTAGGTAAAGAGGACATTGAGCTAATAATTAAATGCCAATATGTATCTTTATCTCAAAAGATTGGTATATGAAAATGTAAATAGTTAATTTCCTGCTATCATGACTGCTATAAAGTGAAGGATAAACATCAAATAAGAAAATTAAAGACTTGATAAGAGAGATAGAAAGAAACTTAAAAGCACAGAAACTTTTTAGTTTGACCTTAGGCTAGAAATGAGGGACAGCAAGCAGGTAATATATAGACCTGGAAAAATAAGAAGTAAACATCTGGATCATTATGCGCTATTCTGCAACAACTGAATAGGAAAGGAAGGACAAAACAATGTTACAGAAATCAGCAACTAAAACTTGTGCGAAAGTGCTCTAAATTTATATCGTCTGAAAACATGACTCAAAGAGACATAATCACAGCCTATAAATATCCACCGAGCAACAATATATGTGGAAGTAAAGTAAGTGAATTATTCACACCCATAGGTTTGGATCATTTCTCTTTGTCCAGTTGTCTAAGGAAGACAATGCTCTACCCCTGAGCTGGTGTCACCCTCACAAATTAAAACAGCCAAGGATATGCTTAAGGTGAATCCTGCCAGGGAGAGCCAGGTGCAGGGTTAAAAAGAACCACAGGAATGGCCTCCCATGGTTCTTCACTCTATTAGACACTGGATCGCTCAATTTGATGATTTTCATTTCTCCCTCACTTTTGAAAGCGAATACAGAATAGAATCAAATCCAGAAAGTCTCTTCGTGACTGGACCACTTGATTGGAAGAAAAAGCGGAACATGAACAAACAAGTACGGTATAAAGTGCTCTCTGCTTTGGCATTAGGAGATAGCATGGTACCAAATCTCCTGAAAGACCTAAAAGTTTGCAAAGTCAAAGACACTGGATCAAGGATCCTTGTATCAAACCTGTCATGGACGCCCTTGTGCTATGGTCTTCCCATCGCCGTAAGGGGGAGTCCCGTTTGTTTTACCTTGAGATCACGTTTTAGATACAAAAATATTTTTTTAAACCACGGAGAACTGTGCAAATGGAAATGGTTGCTAATTATTATCATTACGAGGACTCGCCCAGATGCAATGCTTCAAAAACACCATTTTTCACAAATATTTTTCTGCATGATAGTTTTCTTCCTTTTGAAATTTTCGAGGTTTCCTGATTAAGTCTCATCATCTCCATAAGCCACAAATCATTTCAAAAGATCTATCTGTCCCAGTACTTGGGGGCAATCAAAACTGTTTGAATCACAGCAGAAATGATGCTGGGCGGGTCCCTGCTGGGTGTACAAGAGCGTGAGTAGAGTGACATTTAAGACACCAGGAGCTCTCTAAACACAGCATGCTCAATTTGTCCGCAAACCAACCCAAGACCAAGCAATTTTTTTCCCTTTGTCTCCCCAAGGACATTTTTTTCTAGTCTAGTAGAGAAGCTGCTCCAAATGTGAGTTTATTTGTCATCATTTCTTCTGCAGAGAGAGGGGCCTAGATGATTTGACAACCAGATATTTTGTCCTTAAGTAAGCAATAGTTCCTTGTTAATATCATAGCAACAAAGACCCTGAGTTGTTCCTCGTTGGCATCTTAGGACATCGTCTTAAATAAGATGTTCGTACCACCATGCCCTGCACTGCATGACTGTAAACCAGCAACAAGATGGTACACATTCAGTACAGGCTGCTTGCAATGACTATGGATGACCAGTGGTGTGAACTGGTGCTTGGGTTGAGAGGGAATCCCCAGAGAGTGTTAAACTAAAAAAGACAAGCCTTTTCTACAGGAATACCTGGTGCTTATTTTTTAAGCTCATAGCAATGGTAGCTCTCATGCTTCTCAGTCTTCTTTTCCCCAGAGGGTAGTCCAGGAGCATTTCAACTGAAGCTGGGTCTTTGTGACAACAGCACCTCCAAGAAACTATAGACTTCTGCTTAGTACAACATATAAACCCAGTAGACTTTGAATAAATGCCATTCGGTGGGGGTAGAAGGTGTATGTATCCCTATTTACACACGTATGCATGCACACACATACAATATTAAAGTAGGTGGGGTTTTCTCCATTACAAATGCAAAGGCTATAGAAAACACAAATTGGGATGCAGGTGTTGTCTCTGCTGATGTCTTACAAGCAGAAATTACCAGAGCTTCGGCCTGTCTTGAATGCTTTCCTGAGTTGGTGGAATTTGCAAAATCTGCAATATTAACATAGAATTATGGAAATAGGAAACAAAACGCTGGAGTCTACTGGGAATGACAAGCTCAAGATGAAATCAACTGGAAAATCTGGCTAACTAAAAGTGACATCCTTTGTGCTGGAATTTTCCTATCTGAAAGCTTTAAAAAGGCTATAATTTTTTGGGTTTTCAATTCAGCCCTTTCCAAACTAAGCCTTCTAGTTTCTTCATTGCGCCATACCTTCCCTCCATGTGAACTCAGGTGTCTGACAAGCTTACCATTGAAGCGGTAAATTCATATTGGTTTTATACCCAGATGCGTTTCCAGGGAATGGTAAGCAACACAACTTTTTTGTCCTCTGTGTCCAGGAAAACAAAGGGATGTTTGTACGTCAAAACTTTTATCTTGTGCACAGGCTCAAAATACAGGCTAAATAAGTCACCCACAAGAAGAGTCTGATTAAGACCAATAAATCATTTCTTTGCAAGTTAGTGCTTCTTCTCCCTGGAGAAGCTAAGGAATACAAGAACTTAGACCTACCTTGTGGCTTTTGGGTCCCAAATCACAATGTCTGCATCTGATCCCACCGCGATTCTTCCTTTTCTTGGATAGAGATTAAAGACTTTAGCTGCATTTGTGCTGGTAACTGCCACAAATCGATTTTCATCCATTTTGCCACTATGCTGTAAAACAATCCAAGAGAGAAAATGCATCTGCTTCAATGACCATATGCTTAAAAATCTCCTATCAATTAAGGTGCAAGATTTGCCTCTTAAAACTCAACAGAACTGTAGTTAATTTCTTATATTGGGGAGCATAACACATCTGTGGATACTGATAGGTCTTAAATTATCACAATGATAATGATGGGGATGGTGGGGTAACACATGGAAGCCTGAAGACAACTTTTCAAAAACCTGTCAGTTTAATGCCCACCCCCCACTAATTGCCCCCATCCTTCCCAGAATCACACAGACAACAGCTAAATGTTAGCAACAGTGGTTTCAATTTTTGTTTAGAGTTTACTACTGCCACCCACTACAATTTTAATCTGGCTTATTTATTGCAGACCTAAAATGTATGAGATGATCATGTAGACAATACGAAGAATATGGTAGAGTTAAAATAAGACAGACCTTTAAATCAATGACAACACTTCTAGAAAGACGAAAAAATCAATTCAAGAGGTTAAATTTTGCGCTATTGAAATGTACATGAACCAATAATCATGGACAGTCTACTATAAGAGATTTTCATATGGACAAACTTTGGATAAATGCAATCTCTCTAAACTGATAGGATTTGTTTTTTTTAAATGTTGAGAGTTTATCCCTATGCACATTTATATGGTTAGAAGCATTCTTAAGGGTTATTTAATTATCAGTGTGTCAATGTTTCACAAAATGATGAAGAACCACATCCTGAGAGTAATATTCCCATGAGCAAACCCCCTTAATGTTTCATAAAATAACAGTTCCTGGATGCTATTAAGAAATAGTCTATCACTTTGAAGTCATTTATGCACTTGATGTAGTATGAAAGTTTGCTGTAATGCACATACTCATTGTAATAGCACAAGTTCAGAGAAAAAGGCTGAAACTTCAGGAAGAAAATCTATGCAAACAGGAAGAGCAGAAGAGTCATCTGGGTTGATTAGAGTTTGGGTAGAGGTGAAAAGGGCTGAAAGGATGATTAGCAGAAGATAGGGCTGTCAAGATGTTTTGAAGATCCTCACATGTAAATTAATTGTTCAAATATCATCCCATAAATAATGGAGGATATTGAAGGATTTTAGAGAAGAAAGCATGAATAGTCCTTTGGCTTTGGAAGGCAGCTCTGGTCCTAAACTATAGCATAGGCCGTAGCAAATGAGAGACCGGCAGCAGGGGCACCAGCTGTGAGACTACTGCAATAGTCCAAACAAGGGGCGGGCCTCAAACTAGAGTAGTAAACACGAAGATAAAAATAAGGAGACATGTTAGAAATAGAATTGACAAGAACTGGTAAATAATTAAGAGTTAGACATGAATGGTATGTGGAGGGGATTCTGAGGTGTGAGGTATGGTTAATATGTCATCTAAGGGAGGGTTTCTGAGAGATGGGTGAGAATGGTGTGGCAATGGTGGCCCCAGGTGTAACCAGGCAAGTCTCCCTCTGCTGATCTTTACCACTGCACATGTCAAATGGCTGGACAGGTTGACATATGGACATTTAGCCACTTGATTCTTCTCCATGCTCAGGGAGAACATTTTAAATTGTGGGTATTTACAATAATCTCTTGTTCTAGACTTTGGATTATTATTTATGTGACTTTACACAGAAGTTTCAAAAATATGATATTCAACGGTCCTCAAAAAGAGACATCCACAAAAATTTCATGAAACAAGCCAGATCCTGGTTACAGAGTTCAGCAAAACAAGCTGGGTCCCGTGAAACTCACCACGCCTTTTTCCCATATTACTGACATCCGGTCCTCAACACCATTCACCCCATTGGGAATCTTCGTGAAATCATCCTTCCCAAGAGCTTTCTGGCAGGTGTTGAAAGTGCAGTGGTCAGTTCCTGTTGTGGTTAGATCACCACTGGAAAAGAAGAACACACCAGAGTGTGTGATAAATACATAAAAGACGTCAAGAGGAAACTACCAGAACTTTCCGGTTCTCCTGATGCTCCTCAACTGAAAGTCAGAAAACTGCAGTGGAGAACGAGTAGCTGTTTCAAGTATGTGTTTCATCCATACTCATCTCTATTTTAGGAAGCGCTTTTAGAAAATAAGACCCTTACAAGAAGCCTGATGCACCATCACGTGCAGGCCAGAAAAACTGGTTCCAGGCTCCCTCACTTGTAGGTTCTGTGGTTATGAGTTTGTTCAATGCTCAGTTTCTTATCTAGAAATTAGTGATGACATGTACTAGATGACAATTATATTAGGGTCACTGGCAATAATGTAAGGGAAAATTCCTGGTGAGTAGAGCATTACACAAAGATGAGCCTCAGTGACCCACGTGGACAGAGGCAGCTCCTGCCCAAATGGCAATGTTGTGATGGGCAGACGTGTGACAATTGGCTGAGGATGTTCGTGTCACCAGCAACAGATAGCCTGCTTTGACTTGCGAATAATCTCAGAGATGTACCTATACAGGCACATCTGGTTCTTGGGTTACAGCAGCACAGAAAGATATTCAGGAATATGTGAATGATAGAAACAAAGCACAGTGAAGAGACCCAGTTCTATACGGGATAGAAAGGGCAAGGAAACAATTAGAAGAGAGTCAAACTTCAGTAAAAATTATCTGATTTCTCTGTGTCCAGGAGAGATTTTGACACCGTATCATAATTAAGCCACTGCTCGTTGGTCTCAGGTAAGGGAGTCCCCAACACCTACATGTCAAGTAGAACAGGACACTGGAGGTCGATGGAAGGTCAGATGGTGGACAAGATGTCCTACATTCAAATCTGAGACTCATCTAACACCTTATTTTGGCAAAACGCTTCACACCCATCTGCTCAAAGATTACTTAGCCAATAGATTCATGAGGAAGTCAGGCGTTGATGGGTCTGGTCGCAGGGGTGGGCCCATAACATGGTGGGCTGCATGGTGCCAGTCTTTATGCCAGTAGTGAGTGCCATCTGTGCCGAGACTTGCCGCTATGGGTTCTCCATAGACCACTTTCCCTGGAAATTTCAAAGGACGCATTCAGTACTTCAATTTGCTCTCAAAAGAACCATCTGACAAACATAAATATTAGTCTTCTCTGTGCTAGTGAGGGATGATAGGAATCCCAAACTAGAATTTACCTTTTGTGAACAGGATTTAAACATTAAAACTACTGTTTGGGCACCTGGGTGGCTCAGTCGGGTAAGTGTCCAAATTCAGCTCAGGTCTTGATCTCGCAGTTTGTGTGTTTAAGCCCCGTACCGGGCTCTCTGCTATCAGCACAGAGCCCGTTTCAAATCTTCTGTCTCCCTATCTCTCTGCCCCTTCCCCATTCATGCGTACTCTCTCTCTCTCGCTTGCTCAAAAATAAACATTAAAAAAAAAAAAAGAATGATACCTGGTTTAAAAAAAAAATAAAGCTACTGCTTATTGAGCATCTACTGTGTTCCAGTCAATGTCCATGCGTGTTGTGGTAGACGATTATATGCTCTCACTGATACTAGGCTTGACCACATGGCTTACTTTGGCCAATTAAACATGAATGGAAGTAACATGGGCTGCTTCCAAGCAGAAGCTGTTAAAGCCACAGTGAGTTTTCTTTCTGACCTTAGACTATCAGAGACTGCTTCTTCAGTTGTCCCTCAGGATGAAGAGAATATGGAACAGAGGTAGAGCCAACCAATGATGGACATGAGTATGAATAAGAAATAAATCTCTGCAGTTATAAACCATTGATATTTTAGATGTATCTGTTAGTGCAGCATGATCTAGCAAATGCTGGCTGATATGTGTGCCATTCTAATGAAAGGATCTCAAAACCCTACTGGGGAGGTGCTATCATTATCTCCACTAAAAGATGAAGAAAAAGCTTGTCTTTTAAATAGCTTCTGTTATTATAACAGAAGTGAAATGACTTCTGCACAGTTGCATTACATGTACTCCACATGCCATCAATGAAGTGGAGGAGTCAGGATCTGAATCTGGGCATTTTTTACTCCTAACTTCTGTGCTATACCCTTGATGACAATTACCACATGGTCATATGGAGTTTAACCACAGTATATCTCTACTGCAAATACACTGAGAATCTGTTCACACCCTTGAGAAAAAAACAAAAAACAAAAAACCTCCTCCAAAAACTTATGTTAAATAGAAAGAACACTCAGATAATATAATTGTAGCCAGCAATGCATATTCTAAAAATCATGCAAATGAGGCCATCACAAGCAAACGGTGTTAGAAAAGCTAATAGTGCAGAGTAAATTTGAATTTAAAATCAGAATCCTATCTCTGATTAGCATTTGTTGGAATAATAGATACACCGACATCAAGCTGATCATCCCCAAGCAGCCACAGAGGTGAACACAGAGTAAACAGATCCTGGCACACCTAACTAGCTCACTCTGGCCAGTCAGTCACCAGATTTCAGCTCAAATCCTCGATATAGAACTGAAATTAACTCATTTCTTCAGAGAGTACTGACAGCGGATGGCCACCAGCTGCTTTCGTCGCGTACTACTAGAATGTAGCATCCTATTACCTCCCAAATCATCTCTTCCGGCTTTCCTCTTGCAAACCACGAAACAAGGCTTACTGAAGCCTAACAAACCCTGCTTCTTAAGTAACCAAGTACCAAACATGGTCAATAAAAGTTATGCCCCAAGATAGCCATGGCTAAGATCTTTCACTTTCATCACACACACACACACACACACACACACACAGCACACACACATGCTGAATCCCACCCCCATCCTCTTTCCTACTGCCCTCCTCCCAGGAAAGAAGAAATGCCACTGGTATCTCGTTCTGGTGTAGAACAAGAAGCGATCCTTTTCCATGTGAACTAAGAGGTAATGTACTATTTGCTGGAGGGATAGAAAGAGGGACCCAATATCTGACTTGCAGGCATGTAGTGACCTTCCTATCCCAAGAGATGCTCAGACACTGAAAAACTCAGAGACTTGATCTGCAATCGGTTTACAAACTGTCAACTCAGGATTTTCCGTGGTGCTTCATCATGTGGGAACGATTCTTATCACATGCTCTATTCAATCATTTGGCCCATCAAGGTGAGATGGGAACACAGTTTCAAAGTTCTACAAATTTATTAGCTCTCAGGAAAAATTAAAAGCGTCAGCAACTAGCAGGAGTCTGCCAGGACTGTTTTGAAACCAGATGACATGTAATCTCCTTGGAAGGCTTTAACACCTTTAAAATGTGACAGGCCACTGTGTTGGTATACACAACAAACTCTTCATTAACTGGGCTATTTTCAACTGTCTCCCCATTCATTAAGCATCTGCAAATATATTAAAAAATTTAAATAAAAGCTAAAAATTCCTAACTACTCTACCTCCTTTTTCACAATGGTTCTAAGACATTAACAACAACAACAACAACAACAACAACAAAACAGATAGTATGCAAGAAGTAAAAAAGGGAAGGAAAATGAAGGGACTGGGTAATTTGTAAATTGGAGAATCACACTAGATAATTCAGCATAATTGTGGGCTTTATTAGATTTAGGCCAAAAATAAAATAAGAAAAACCAAAATATCTAACATCTTATAGCACTGCAAATACAGTTTGAAATTCACGTATCTCATTTGGCTTTCACAGCAACCCTCAAGCTGGTGTGACAGATAAAGCATCTGATGCTCAATGAGACTAACTAATTTGCCCAAGTCACACAGGTAGTAAGTGATAAACCAGAATTAGAATCCTAGTATTTTGACTTATCGTACATACACATTGCGTTACCAGGAAAAGTGTTATTCTTCATTTCTTGGTAAAGAGCATGTGTTTTTAAATGTTTAAATCAACCACAAGCTCTTTGTGGTTGTGGCTGGGAAATTTTCCAATTTCATTTACTGGTGTCATTTACTACGCTTAGCAGGTTGGTAATGAAAAGTGCTATATCCGTCCTAGTCTGGTGCTCTCCTGATTACATTTGAGGCACATGGTTTCAACAACTCTCCGGAGATAGGGCATCTTCATCATTAATCTCCTCCCACAGTCTCAGCAAGGTTCACATTGTATCATTCCCTGTCTACCCATACAGGTTCTCTCTTTCTTTCTCCATCGTTTGGCCCAAAACCAAAAAAGTCTCTGCACTTAGGATGCTATCTCCTACGTTAAGGACTTCTGCCCTCTAAGAGATTCTAAAGATTTCCAAATGATGAAACATGTCAAGGCATTTATCAGATGAAAGTGATAGAGCAGATGTTCACACCTTGTCTAGATTTGTGAACAGCACTTAGTCAAGTCCCAAGATCTGTTATAAAAGGTTGGAAAATGCAGAGAAGCCAGCACAGGTGGCCCGGAGTAGAAGCACTGGCTACCAACAGAAAGCCAAGCACATCTATAAAACTATTTTTTCCTAGCAAGAAGGATAGAGTAGAACCTTTCTGGGGTCTGTTTTGGTTCAAAATATTACATTTACACAGAAAGGAAAACACTGAGAAGGAAAACACATAAAAGCAGCATAATAGAGTAGATCACACAGATTTGGGTTCAAATCCTGATTTTGCTACTTTTTAGACGGCGACCGTATGCAAGACGACTGATTGTTCTTAGTCTCAGTTTTTCTCCTCTATGAAGTGGGGTCACAATGTCTCTCCAGTGTGGCAATTTTGTGAGGATCAAATACATCAATATATATGAAAGTGCTTAGCATCTTCTTGGGACTCCGGGTTCACTTCATGTTATGGGCTGAATTGTGCCCCTTGCCAAAATTCAAATGGTAAAGTCCTAACCTGCAGTATGTCACAATGTGATTGTATTTGGAGGGTCCTTTATAAAGGTAATTAAATTAAAATGAGGTCATTAGGGTAAGCCCTAATCCAATATGAGAGGGGTCTTCTAAGAAGAGGAAATTTGGACACAGATACATACAGAGGGAAGACAGTGTGAAGGCACAGGGAGAAGATAGTCATCTACAGACAAAGGACAGATCCGCGGTACATCCTTTGCCGCCCTCAGAACCAACCCTGTCAACACTTTGATCTTCTAATCTCTGATACTGTAAGAAAATTCATTTCTGTCGCTTAAACTGCCCAATCTGTGGTACTTTGTTACTGCAGCAAATACATTCCACAAATGTTAGTTTCCTTATGGTTACACAATTCTTTTTATTTTTTTTTATTTTTTTTTTAATTTTTTTTTCAACGTTTTTTATTTATTTTTGGGACAGAGAGAGACAGAGCATGAACAGGGGAGGGGCAGAGAGAGAGGGAGACACAGAATCAGAAACAGGCTCCAGGCTCTGAGCCATCAGCCCAGAGCCTGACGCGGGGCTCGAACTCCCGGACCGCGAGATCGCGACCTGGCTGAAGTCGGACGCTTAACCGACTGCGCCACCCAGGCGCCCCACACAATTCTTTTTAAAAAGTGTTTTAAAATGGCCAATCTTCAACTGCTTTGCAGTTGGTCATAAGGTAGATCACCTTGCTCTAAATTTAAAGGTCAAGGGAGTGTTTAGATGTTCACATACAAAAAAGGAAAGCCTGAGATTCAGATCACCTTGATTGAGCTGCATATTAATCCTTCCTTAGGAACAGCATGGGTTACTAAGCATCAGTAAAACATGCTTGTGATAACAAGATTTGACTTACTCTTGTTCAGCTCTAACAAACATCGGTCAACTCAAACACAGAGAGAGAGAAAGGCCCCTGGATGGACCTTCCTCCCCACCTTTTAAAACACAAAAGGAATATGGCTGGGCAGGGGGAGGAGAGGTAAATAACCCAGAGTTTAAATGAAGTGGAAAATAAGACATTTAAAACCTCTCTGTAATAGAAGTTTATATTTTACAGCAATAAACTTGGAAAGTAAAGCTTTCTCCAATAAGGAAAACCAAATCACCCCAAACAAACAAAAAAACCCCAACCACAATGTAGCCCAGTTCACCATAAGTTACTTGAGGATCAAAATTAACTTCATCATTTTTGCAAATCCAATGCCTAGAGCCCTGTGACTAGCATATATCTGGTGTCCAATAATTTGGTTTTCTTTATGTAAAAAGTATAAAGAAAACATTTTATTAACAAATTCAGATGAGAGTCCTATTTGTACCCTATAGTCAGGAATATGGATACAAAATAGAGTTGAACTCTATTGAGTCAAGTTAAACTGGAAACTAAAAAAAGGGATTAAAAATTTCAGTCATTGTTGGGAAATAAATTATAACAGATATACATAAGTAGAGCATCAAGTAAGTTCTGAGAGAAGTCACCACCATTACAAATAAAGCACCAGAAAAACAGTGAATCCATGTTCTATTGGAAAGGGAGGGGAAGGTAAACGATATATTTTTTTTGAAAGGCCATTAATAATTCCAGATGCCAATATATGGAGAAAAGGAACGTGTATAACCAAAGCTACTCAAACCAAAATAAAAAGCGTCACTGAAGCCAATGGCACATATTGACACATACACTATTTGGACAAAGACTGCAGTGAGTGAAAGCGGTCTGGGGCCGGGCAGATGGGAACTTCTATATGTGACACAAACCCAGCTGGTTGGTCCAACTTTATGTGTGGGGTATGAAGCAAGGGCAGCAGATTCTCCTTCTAAAAGAAAAAAGGATATCATTCTAGGTACAGCCTTCTGGTTCCCTTACCTCATTTTTGCAAAAGTGGTTTCTCACATGAAGGATGACAACTAACCTAGTTCTGGTTACTCAATTTAGATGAACTAAGACTAGAAATAAACATGAAATTTAAATTCCTTGCAAACTGTCAAAAGCAACTCCAATTTCAATGGCTTGCCCATGACATTCTTATTCTTTTTCCTGTAACCCGCTCTTTGCTTTTTATCACAAGTGTTAAAAGAAAACATCAAGGTATGAACAAAGGGAAACCTCAGGCTTCAAGTTAGAGTTGGTGGACCGAATGTGCATTTCTATCTCTTTCTTCCCAGTTCACACCCAAACCCTGGCAAAGCTGTACAAGAGATGGCCCAAACCCACAACTGCTCTGAGAATGAGGGAGGGACCGGGGCTGGCCAGAAGTCTGGGTAGATTTTAGGAAGACAGAAAGCGGAGAGATGGCAACAGCTTATGAAGGAAAGTAGAGGGAGCCTCCACTATAGCCTGAACTCAAAGTAGAGGAAATCATGGTGAGCATTTTTCTCAGGGTGGGAAGGGCACTTGGCACCTCTTTCTCTTCTCCTTCTGGAATGGCCATAACCTGAATGTTGTTTTTGGTTCTTTCACTGTGTTCCATAATGCCTGTTGGCTTTCTTCACTCTTTCATTCTTTTTTTCCTCTTTAGTCTTCTCACTGGGTAATGTCCCAGGTTCTATCATCCAGCCCTTGATTCTTTCCTCTGCCTGGTCGAGTCTACTTCTGAAACTCCCTGTTGAACTCTTCAGTTCAATTATTCTATTTTATTAACTCTAAGATTTTTGGGTTTTGTTTGTTTTTTGACGGTTGCCTTCATCAAATGTTTTGTTCATGCCCTGTTTTCCTAATTTCATTTAGTTGCCCGTCTGTTTCTTGTAGTTCACTAAACTTCCTTAATAGGATTATTCTGAATTCTTTGTCTGACATTTCATAGGTCTCCATTTTTGTTAAGGTCAATTGTTGGAGCTTTATTAGTTTCCTTTGATGGTATCATATTTACCCGATTTTTTGTGATCTTTGATTTCTTATGTTGGTAGTCTGCACATTAGAGTAATTGGGGTCCTCTTCCAGACCTTACAGCGTTGCTTTGACAGAGACAATTCACCAGTCCGCTCAGTTTGGGTTTCTGAGTGTGTCTGCTGGTAATGAGTCTGGGCAGGTGGGGGCAAGCTATTAAGGTCTATTTTTGGCTGACACAACTGTTTGGGTTCTGGGGACAGGGATGGGGTGTGCCACTGGCTGAGGACAGTTGGTTGGATAAGACTGCTGGCTTGGTTCTCTACCCAAGTGAGGCTGTAGGATGGGCTCTGTGGTTGGCCTGAAATCTGTGGTCAGGCTTCCTAGATGGTCAGGATACTGTATTTAGAAGCCAGTGGAACTACGACTTAGCTTCCCTGCCCTGGCAGGGCAGCAGGTCTGGACTCGAGGCCATTACAGCTCCTTGTCTGAGGGCCCAAATCAAGCCTGGGTGTGCGTTGAATTCTCTGTCAGGTGAGGCTACTGGTTTTACTCTGCAGGTGGGGGACGCCACTGGCTGTGCTCTCTGTTCAAGTGCCACCGTAAGGCTGTTGAATGGGCAGAGCACCTTCCTGTGTGCTCTGGTTAAGCTTTCTGGTTAGACAGGCTAAAGACTGTATTCAGTGACAAGTGGGGCTATAAATGAGATTTCTTGGCCAGGCACAGGGGGCAAAGTAGCCCTAAAACTGGTAAAGCTTTTTGTTTGCTGCCTTAACTCATGCCATACTGCACCCCACATTCCCTGGCCAAACAGTGCCATTCATCAGCTTTGCTCGGCAAACTATTGCTTCTGTCTGCTCTTCTCTTGGTCTGAGAGCTGCTGGGCCACACAGCTTCCAGGAGCTGCTGCCAGCCTGTCCCGTCAGGCAGGGTTGGAAGGCAGTCCCTCAGCAGGTGGAGTTGTGACTCAGCTCCTTGCCTGGGCATGAGCAAACCAAGCTCTAGGGTCCGCAAACCTCCTTGCTTACAGATCTAAATCAGGCAGATGTGCACCCCACAGAGGTCCGTGGTCAGAGTCAGAGTGTGCCCCCAACTTGGTTGTACAGATGAGTCAAGCTGCTGTTTGGAACTATTACTTGGGTACTGCAGGTATGAATTCTCTGTCAAGATCCGAGTGCTGGCTGCTGCAGCCCTTCCCTTCTTTACCACAGTCAGATTCCCAACAGTGAAGCCCTGCAGAGTCCCCTGAAATCCTCTTTTCCCCCTGGAGGAACCAGAGGCCCAGGGAGACCTCTACTCATTGTCTCTACTGCACTGGCCTGGGAGTGGCACAATGTGGTCAACATGTAGCTGCTTTTCTTACTCTTTTTTTTTTTTTTTTACGTTTATTTATTTTTGAGACAGAGAGAGACAGAGCATGAACAGGGGAGGGTCAGAGAGAGGGAGACACAGAATCTGAAACAGGCTCCAGGCTCTGAGCTGTCAGCACAGAGCCCGACGCGGGCCTCGAACTCACAGACCGTGAGATCATGACCTGAGCCGAAGTCGGCCGCTTAACCGACTGAGCCACCCAGGTGCCCTTTCTTTTCTTACTCTTGTAACGCAGTCTGTCTTGGTCTGTGAGGTGTAGGGGGTGCTTCAGCCTCAGCCCTGTGTTCTGGGATTCTCTCAGTGGCGTCTTATCTTTGAATAGATGTTAGCTGTTCTCGTGAGGGGGAGCGAAGTCAGGAATGTTGCCATCTTGGTGCCGTCACTCCAACTACGTGTTTCTCTTTTAATAATGATAAAAAATGACACACTGATGATAATGCTTTAAATTAAAACTTCAATGGAAGGCCAAACACCAAAGCCAATTAAATACGAACCTGATATCTGCATTTCCAAACTCTATAAATCAATATCTTCTTGAACAGAGTAGAGAAAATGGGAAAAAATTGGGGCTTTGGGGTCAGATGGACATGGGCCTGAATTCCAGGTTTAACACCTACTAGTAAGTGATATTGGGCTTAATTTACCAAACTTTTCCAAGCCTCAATTTTATCAGTCACAAAACTGATAAAACTTAGCTCAAGCATTGTTATGATAATTTAAAAAGATAACATATATCAAAATGCATTAATGACAAAACATATAGCAAAACAGGAAATGATTTAAGACATCAAAATATGTGCCAGGGACATATTAAGCACTCAACAAGTAATGTTGGTTGTTATATCATCATTGACCATCATGTTGCTCTCTTCTGGGTAGATAATTGGCAATTTAATAATAATACCCAACTTAATAGCATTGTACTGTTAGGCTACTACAATAAAGAATTAATAATTGGATCTCGTTCGTGCTTCCTGGAGCAGTGATTCTCAAACTTTAATATGCATATGAATCACCTGGGGTTGCAGTTATAAGTGTACATTCTGATTCAGTGGGTCTGGGATGGGCTCCAAGGCTCTGAATTTCTAAAGAGCTCTCAGGGGATGCTGATGCTGCATTCTAGGGACCACACTGATGGTAAGGTCCTGGTGATAGAATGGGCTGGCAAAGGTATTTACAGATAGGAAGTGTTCATAGCATAAATCTATAGGCTGAATTGTTTCTTATTTAAACATGATAACAATGAATAGATGTGTATTGTTCTTTTGTGTTCAGAAATTATGTTAGATAATAAATGAATAAAAGGTCAGTGTGGTCCAAAAGTGCTTGTCACTCTATACTCCCCAGGAACCTGCCCTTGGGTTGACTGATACAGTCACCATGTGAACAGTTTAGCATCATTTATGTCCAACCCACCCCCTTCTCCCTCTGGGTTCCTGCTTGATCACATGTGAGAGGTCGCATGCCGGGGGGGAACCCTCTTATGCCAATTTATTCTGGACTTCTGCTGCTTCTGACAGTGGTGCAATAGAGGATTTTTACAAGTGTTACTACAGTAAGTCTGACCCAGCTAAAACATCTGGGTTGACGTTTTAGATACCTCATTTACAACCCCTTTGGAAAGGGATTTACCAGTATCCAAAAAGTACGTCTGAGCATTTACCCTTTGAACCAGGAGTCTTACTTTTAGGACTCTACTCTGAGGATTCTCTTCTGTGGCACAGACTAATGGCGCCCCCCCACAGATGTCGGTGTCCTCATCCCTAAAACCTGTGAATATGTTATCTTACATGGCAAAAAGGACTTTGCAGATGTGATTAAATTAAGAACTTTGAAATAAGGACTTTATCCCGGATTAAACGGGTGGGTTCAATGTAATCCAAGGGTCCTTGAAATAGAAGAGAGGGGCAGAGGAGGAGAGCAGAATGATGCAATGTTCTCCACCCACCACTGCAGCTTTGGAGGTGGAGCGAGGGAAGTAGGAACCAAGGAATGAGGGTGGTCTCTGGAAGCTAGAAAAGGCAAGGAAAGGGATTCTCCCCCTGGAGAGTCCGGGAGCCTCTGGGAGCTCCGGGAGAGAGTAAGCCTCCGGGAAAGAGTAAGCATGGCTGACAGCTTGGTTGTGGCACAGTGAGACATGTGTTAGACTTCCGACCTCCAGAACTGTAAGAGAACACATTCGTGTTGTCTTAAACTATGAAGCTTGTGACAATCTTTTATGGCAGCAACAGAAAACTAATATACCGTCCACATATAAAATAGCACATGCATAAGTCCACCACTGTGGTTTTATACGAAAGAGCTAAAGACTGACAACAGCTCACGTATCCATCAGTAGGGGAGTAGTTGAGCAGATACAGCGACATACTCTGCACCTGTAGGAAAGAATGATGAAACTCTTCATACCTAACGTGAGCTGACCTTTAGCACCTATTTTCACGTAGGGAAAAAAGCAAAATACATAACACGAGGTATACTATTTTACCTCTCAAGTAGGAAAGAAAAGAGAAATAAGAATATGCATATATTCTTTTTTAATAAAGAGAAACACGTTAGAGGTAGGTCGGGAAAAAAATAATAAAAATAATTACTAATGGGGATATAGGATGAAGGTGCTAGGGAAGGAAGCAGGACTTCTCTGAGAATACTTTTTTTAAATTTATAATTTTGGCTTTTGGACCATGTAAATGTTTTACATATTCAAAAAATAAAATTCAATTTAAAATTTACAATAAAATGAAAATGCCCACAGTTAAGTTTAATAGTTTTCTGCCTGTGATTTATTCCAAAACGTTTTCTAGACTTTTACTCTGTGCCTAATGGAATTCTATCCCAGTACAAAATGTATCCCTTAGATCAAGAAACTGTTTCCTGACAGAACCGTCAAAATTGCAGCTTGATAGTGGATTAAGATCGACAATTTCCACTGACTTTGCTATTTTTTAAATCATATTCTGACATTATGGACCTGACTGACAGGCTTTAGGACAGGGTACATGATTTACAAAGCAAATAATTACAGAACAACCAATTCCATAGAGTTGGCAACAGAGCCACCTGGTGGCAGAAACTAGCACTGTACCTTTAAAACTGCAGTGCTTTCTTTTTGAAGTGCTGTGATCTTTTGTACTGAAATTCTTTTGGGGAAGGGGAGCAGGGAGAGGTAACCAGAAACGGTTGGTAGCCCCTATTAAGAGCGCCTGTGTGAAACTGAGTTTACTCTTCACACAAGATATCAATGGATTACATTGCACAAAAATCCTGACTGAACCTTCATGTGATAAGAAGCAATTTTGGCAAAACTAATTTTAGAGTTAAAGACATGTCAAACCTATTCTCACAATCCATATTTTAAAAATTCGGTCGGTTTCAGTTTTGAGAAAAACAACAACAAAGAGCCAGGAGGATTTATAAGACTATTTCTGATTTCCTGGTTTTTAAAAGTGAGACGGCAAAACCACTAGCACGTCTTAGGAAGGTCTATTATTTTATATGGAAGGGGGAAGGACTTGGTTTTAAAACCTTAGAACAGGGGCACCTGGGTGGCTCAGTTGGTTAAGTGTCTGACTCTTGATTTTGGCTCAGATCATGATCTCATGGTTTGTGAGCTTGAGCCCTGCATCAGGCTCTGTTTTGTTAGTATGGAATGTGCTTGGGATTCTTTCTCTCTCTCTCTCTCTCTCTCTGCCCCTCTCCTGCTCACACACTCTCTCTCAGAATAAACTTTAAAAAATTAAAAAATTAAATTAAGTTGTAAAATAATTGTCATACAAACACTATTTGGATAATTGCTTTAATAGCTCCAACACCCAAGGTGCTATCAGACAAATCAACTCAACTCTAAAGATACGTGCTGAGCAACTACTCTGTACCCGGCACCGTCCTGATTCAGGTCCTAGGAGGGATAGTGGTGATGCCCCAGAGACAGGTAAGCTTCTTTAAAGTTAACTGGAGAGTCTGTATTCAGCCATCAGATTAAAAAGTGGGCTGCAGGTTAAAGAGTGGGGACCTATGGCTGAAGGAAAGGTCTTGAGGCTCCAGGGATGGTAGAGAAATGACCCAAGGCAGAGAAGCAGTCATGAAGATGAACAAAAAGAAGGGCAAAAATGGACATGCGTTAGATGGAAGAAAACAGAAAGGATGCTAATAAAAAGGGAGGAAGAAAAGCTGCGGAAATTCACCTGCAACCTTCTCATAAGCAAAGCAGGAGCTGCAGTCGATCTACGTCCCTCTCCAGCTACTACTGAGTTACAAGTGAGGTTCTCGCTCGGGAATTACCGTCTCTCCTCGCATCGGCTATCACCTTTGCTGCAGATTTGCTCATCACATGCACGATGTAGAGAGGGCAGTTCACGGCGCTGGCTATGGTGATGGCTCTCAGTGTGGCTTCTGCCTCCACTGCTTCCGGGCGGCACAGCTCATGGCCCTCAGGGCCTGTTATCCCCAATGCCAGCATCTTCTTTGCACCCTAGAGAGACAGCAGAGACAGACACATGTGCAAGGAAGGTTTACTAATGACCGCTACCATTATCTTGTTGCAAATTAAGTGCACGGCCAGGCTTTCAGACCTGTTAGGAATAGAGGGTGTGTGTGTGTGTGTGTGTGTGTGTGGTGTGTATATTTGGGAAATATAATTTTAACACTGTGAGAGTATATGTTAGTTTTTCATACACACATTTCACAATTACATTATTTTGACTGAAAAGCTAAAAAAGAAATGAGGCTAATTCTAGTCCCAGTCTTATGACTGGTTTAGTATAAAATAAAATAAAACCAAACATTCTAACCCCCAATATTATTCAAGTGTCTTATGTCACATTATTGCAATTAGTTGTGCTTTTTGCTGAATCATAGTCCTCACTGCCCTCTGTTCCACTCACCAAATGATACTGGACCGTCATTTGCCCTCTCCAAAATATTACTTCTTCCTTACAAAAAAGGCAGGAAATCAACACTGTGACTGTTGGTAAATGATAAAATGACTGGCCCGGTGTCACACTGAGGAAGCAGAAGAGTACCATTTAAACTCTGGTCTACTTGAGTTTACAGCTCATGCCCGTTTCTCATGATCCCTGACTGCCTCACGGCCACCCAGCCTCACTCTCACCGACTTAAATGGGAACTGAGCCTAGGAGGGAAAAAAAAATCAGCTAATATAAAGGGTAAGAGACAGCTCTTTTTTTTTTTTTTTAATTTTTTTTTAATGTTTATTTATTTTTGAGACAGAGACAGAGCACGAACGGGGGGCGGTCAGAGAGAGGGAGACACAGAATCTGAAATAGGCTCCAGGCTCTGAGCTGTCAGCACAGAGCCCGACGCGGGGCTTGAACTCACGGACCGTGAGATCATGACCTGAGCCGAAGTCGGCCGCTTAACCGACTGAGCCACCCAGGCGCCCCAAGAGACAGCTCTTAAAATCCTGCAGATGGTGTCCCTTCGGGCATTAAGAATGGAACTCACAGAAGAAATAAATAACATCTAGATTCCTCCAGAGCACATTTTAATACCCGGTTTCTGAAAAGAGTGGGGCTTTAAACAGCACTTAACACACTGCTTAAGTCATCAGATCCTGCTGATGTCCACACTTTGGCATTCTGAACCAGCAGGAGGAGTTACTTCAAAAAAAGAAGAAATAAAAAAAGAAAGAAAGAAAGTGCTAGGACAGACAAAGACAATTGTTTGTTTGAGAAACATGTTTGGGGTCTGATAACTGATTTGAAAAAGGGAAATCTCCATTCCCTTCATATACCACCTGAGTAAAAGAGCATGAAGTAAACTGAGTCAAGGGTTTCCAAGCCACAGAACATTAGTTTCTGGATCTCCATTCTTCCAATGCACAGAATGAGTTCACCTACTTGGGTCCCATTGTCTTCAGCTTCAGTCGTGGCCGTTTTCATTTGTGGCGAAGCTCTGGGATGCTTACCTCTGCAATCAGGTCTCCGTTTTCCGCGTGGACTTGAGCAATTGCTCCGATCTCCTTGCACTGAGAGAAGGCGGCATACAGCTCCTCGTCCCTCACCATGTACAGGTCTTTATAGGCCATAAACATCTTGAAAGAGTTCACACCTTTGTCTTGGGTAAGGATTTTCATTTCTTCTTTAACCTAAAGGGGAGCAATAGCCAAACACACACACACACCGTCACACTTTATTATTATTTTTAAAATGTTTTATTTATTCTTGAGAGAAAGAGACAAGGCATGAGTGAGGGAGGGGCACAGTGAGAGAGGGACACAGAATCCGAAGCAGACCAGCCTCTGAGCTATCAGCACAGAGCCCGATGTGGGGCTCGAATTCACAAACCATGAGATCATGACCTGAGCCGAAGTCGGACACTCAACCGACTGAGCCACCCAGGTGCCCCATACAATGTCACACTTTAAATAATAATATTTATTATTATTATTTTATGTTATTTTTAATTTTATTTAAATTATTTAAATTAAATTTATTTTTATTATTTTATTATTTATAAATTATTGTTTTGTTATTATTTATTAATAATAATAATAAATTTCAAATTTATTTCAACATTCTCTTCCATGTTCAAAATGCCGCATTCAGAAGAGAATTAAGTAAAGTAGGGACAACAGTCTAATTCCAGAAAAAAAATGCAGTTAAGGCCTTGAACTCCCCCCACAGGTGAGACCTCACTTCATCTGATGAATATTACTGGTATGATACTTTTAAATCAGGAGAGAGTTCATAGTTTTCCCAAAGTACTGCACGTCTTCACTTGTATATAAAATTCTCAGCATCTATCTCCTGATGGGAGGAAATTATTTTAGAAAATGAAAACAAAGCCACTTGGCAGTAACAGAAGCAATCGTGTCTCCAGGAGGAATCGAAGCTCACGTAAGGTAAAGCTTTGGGCTCAGATCTGAAACCCACAGGATGGGCTCTCAGAAGGAGCAGGTAGACGCGCACTGAGCCACAGGCAGCTGCTAGGAGGTGAGAGACTCTGGACCGGTCGGAATCCTCAGGAGCCTTCAGGTGCCAAAGGTAAAAGACAAGATCAAAACAAGCTTAGTAACTGCCGTGCGGGTCCAGTTCGAGTCGCGATAAAAACTAATAACGTCGGGGCGCCTGGGTGGCGCAGTCGGTTAAGCGTCCGACTTCAGCCAGGTCACGATCTCGCGGTCCGGGAGTTCGAGCCCCGCGTCAGGCTCTGGGCTGATGGCTCAGGGCCTGGAGCCTGTTTCCGATTCTGTGTCTCCCTCTCTCTCTGCCCCTCCCCCGTTCATGCTCTGTCTCTCTCTGTCCCAAAAATAAATAAACGTTGAAAAAAAAATTAAAGAAAAAAAACTAATAACGTCAAAGAAAAAATTGGTGGATTTGAGGCGGTAAAATTGTTTGAATTTCTGTATGTTCACACACACATGCACGCACGCACACACACACACACGCCAAAACACATTCTAGGCATAGGATTATTGTTCTTAGTTGTTATGCGTCAATTTAAGAGAAGCTCTAACGGTCCAGGTAAAAAATATTACCAACAATTCAAACAGTAAACACGAATGACTAAAAACATGAAAAAATGTTAACCTTTCTGCTGATTAAAAAGTGCAAAATAGGGGAGCCTGTGTGGCTCAGTCGGTTAAGCGTCCGACTTCGGCTCAGGTCATGATCTCACGGTCTGTGAGTTTGAGCCCCGCATCGGGCTCTGTGCTGACAGCTCAGAGCCTGGAGCCTGCTTCGGATTCTGTGTCTCCCTCTCTCTCTGACCCTCCCCTGTTCATGCTGTGTCTCAAAAATAAATACACATTAAAAAAAATTTTTAAAAAAAGTGCAAAATAAAACAATGCAATTTTTTCTATTGAATCAGCAAAATTTATAAATGCCTCTATTACATATTAAATTACTCACTCCCATTGTTCTTTATTTCCTTACTGATTTTTCTTACTTCTCTCTATGGTGCTTTATCGTCCGGCACATTATGTATTTACTGGTTAACGCCTTCCCCCACTAGAATTTCAGCCCCATGAAGAACTGGAAATAACACTGAAATGCTGACATAGTCATCACTGAAGTGATGGAATGAGCTCTAAGATATGTTAAGGAACAACAGCAAGGGGCAGAGCATGATATAAAGTGCTTCGGGTTTGTTTGTTTTGTTTTTGTTTTACTTTTCTACAGTGTCAAACTTTCTACTGTGAGTCTATTATTTTCACGGTCAGAAAAAAAATGCCTTAAACATTTAGCATATGCACACATGGACTTCCATATGCAGGTGTCGTACCTTAGCCTTGCTGTTCCAAAAATGTGGTACATAAACCAGCCACGCTGGCATCGGCTGGGAGTTTGCTGGAAATGCAGATTCTCAGGCTTGCCCCAGACCTGCTGCTATGGGTTGACTTGTGCACCCCCTTAAAGTTCACATGTTGTTTAAGTCCTACCCCCAGTACTTCAAAAGGTGACCTTCTGGAAACAGGGGCACTGCCAATCTAATCAGTGGAGACGAGGCCATTTGGGTGGGCCTAATCCAGTATGTTGGCGTCTTCATAAAAGGGGGAAACGTGAACACAGACGTGCACACAGGGAGAACGCCGTGTGAAGATGAGAGCAGAAGCTGGGGTGCTGCTTCTACGAATCAAGGAACAGCCGAGATTACCAGTGAAGCATGAGAAGCCAGGGAGAGGCATGTGCCAGGTTCTCCCTCATAGTCCCCAGAAGGAAGCAACATCCCTCCAACACCTTGATCTCAGGCTTCTTGTCTCCAGGAGGCTGAGACAGCAAATTTCTAAGGTGCTCAGTGTGTGGTTCTTTGTCCCAGCAGTCCTAACAAACTAATATGTTTACTGAACATAATCTGGAGTTAGACAATTTCTCCAGGTAAGCATTTGCATATTAAAGTGTGAGAAACACTGCTGAGGGCAAACATCCTCACCTTGACTCTGTCTTATAAAACAGGGGTGGGGGGGTGCCTGGGAGGCTCAGTCGGTTGAGCATCTGACTTCAGCTCAGGTCACGGTATCACAGTTCATGGATTTGAGCCCTGAGTTGAGCTCTGTACTGACATCTCAGAGCCTGCTTGGGATTCTCTGTCTCCCTCTCTCTCTGCCCCCCTCCCCCCACTCACACACGCATTCTCTCCTCTCTCTCTCTCTCTCTGTCTCTCTCAAAAATAAATATTGAAAAAAAGAAAATAAAATGTTTAAAAAAAAATGAGAGTGGGGGGAAGGAAAGAAGGAGAGAAAGAGAAAGGAAGGGAGAAAGGAGGAAAGCCAAAAGACCCTAACAGCACAAAAGAGACTAGATTCATCACTTAGAATGGTGTTCTTGGAGAAAAATTAACTTTTGCTGTGGACTATAAACCTTGCTATTATGTTTGCTGAGCTATCTGTTAAAGATTGATTACTAGTTTTATATTAATTTGGTGCCTGAAGCCCAACTTTTAGGGGAAGTGGGGACATAAGTTACATGGTCACTTCAAATAAAGTCACCCTCCTGAGCCCTTTCTGGTAAAAGGATTTCTGAATTAGGTCCATGTTGGCAACTGAGGGGCTCCTGGGTGGCTCAGTCGGTTAAGCATCTGCCTTCAGCTCAGGTCATGATCTCACGGTTCGTGAGTTCGAGTCCCTCATCGGGCTCTGTGCTGACAGCTCAGAGCCTGGAGCCTGCTTCAGATTCTTTGTCTCCCTCTCTCTGCCCCTCCCCCACTCACACTCTGTCTCTCTCTGCCTCTCAAAAATAAAGAAACGTAATAAAAAAAATTTTTTTTTTTAAATTTTTTTTTCCCAACGTTTATTTATTTTTGGGACAGAGAGAGACAGAGCATGAACGGGGGAGGGGCAGAGAGAGAGGGAGACACAGAATCGGAAACAGGCTCCAGGCTCCGAGCCATCAGCCCAGAGCCCGACGCGGGGCTCGAACTCACGGACCGCGAGATTGTGACCTGGCTGAAGTCGGCCGCTTAACCGACTGCGCCACCCAGGCGCCCCTAAAAAAATTTTTTTAAAAAAAGGTAAAGGAAAGGGGTGCCTGGGTGGTTCAGTCAGTTAAGCTTCCAACTTCGGCTCAGATCATGATCTCACAGTTCGTGAGTTCGAGCCCCTCATTAGGCTCTGTGCTGACAGCCCAGAGCCTGGAGCCTGCTTCAGATTCTGTGTCTCCCTCTCTCTGCCCCTCCCCCACTTATACTTTGTCTCTCTCTCTCTCTCTCTCTCTCTCTCAAAAATAAATAAAACATTAAAAATTATTTAAAAAAACATGTTGGCAATTGAAATTCAAGTAAAAATTTCTTCCAAAGTATGCATACATGTTTTTAATGAGGAGAAATAAACATATTTTAACACCTCTCAAAACTATCTTTTCTATCTGAATTATGTTGTCATTTCTGCCATGGCCTAAATGATCAGCAGATAGGGAGGGCTGGCTTTAGCTCTGCTATGAAATGATCTGACCTGGTGTTGATGTTAATGGAAGAGACCAGGAATGGCCCAGGTTAGAATACAGCTGGGAGGTGACCTTCATAACCTTCCTGGTCTGTCCCTTCCCTCGTTTTCCCCTGATATTAAACATTTCTGACTGAAGTTCTATTCTGTGGGAAAATATTGCCTAAAAGAGCCTGGAGGTGTTAAAATTGAGTTCAGTACTTTAAAAAATTACAGTTAACAATGTTACAATTCATGGATTACATATCATGAAAGGCTATTGTGAATGACTATAAAGGATTTATCCTACCATCTTTATACGCTTTAAACATTTTTTTTAGTTTTTCAAATTGATAACTCTTCACAGGACTCCAAATTCAAAAGGTAAAAAGAATATGCAAGGAAAAGCCCCCCTCAAATTCTGACTTCCAGTCATCCAGGAAGCAACCGATATCACCAATTTCTTACGTGTTAACATTTGTTTTCTTTTTTTAATAACTAAAACAAATGTTTTAGCTTATTGTTTGAGAGAGAGAGCAAGGAAGGAGCAGAGAGTGAGGGAGACAGAGAATCCCAAGCAGGCTCCACACTGTCAGCACAGAGCATGACTCGGAACTTGAACCCAAGAAACCTGAGATCATGTCCTGAGGCAAAATCCAACGCTTAACCAACTGAGCCACGAAGGCGCCCCTGTTTCTTTCTTTCTTTTTTTAAATGTTTATTTATTTTGAGAGAGAGAGAGAGAGAGAGAGAGAGAGAGTCTCAGGCGCCCCTAACACTACCAGTTTCTTGATCTTGTACAGAGCAAGGATTAGGGGACTACAGGAAGAAATGGACCCATCACTGGTTCACCTGGTCACTCCACCATGTCACTGCCACGTGAAGACTGTAGTCACAGCAGACTTTGGGATCAGCCCAGCTTCGCCAGGTCTCGAAGGCCTTGATGAGGGAACCGCCCTTCTGAGGAATGGCAAAATCAATGATCATGGTGGTGCCTCCTGCCAGGGCAGCCTGGAATCACAAGAGGGTTTCAACAGTTAGCCATCAATTTTTCAGCCGAGTCATTTATCTCCTGGAACGCTACGCGTTTGCAAGCACTTGTGGGTCCACGAAATTGCACAACGCTGCTGCCTGTTTAAAAGACCCAGAGGGACATGAATAGACTTTCCATAAATTGAAGTCTGAAGTGCTAAAATTGCTGGACTTGCTTCCGTAAAAAGAATGCCATGTCTGGTGAGAAGAAAGTGGCTGTGGCCCAAACAGAACAGAGTGAGGATTGCAAGGAAAAACCGAAATGGAAAAATGGAGAAGACTCAAAACTTTTTCTTCTCAAGAAGACTGTATTCATCACTGTGAAAATCCCAATGCATGTGCTCCACACAGAATCCTGGAGACTCACGTGATGCCTGCTTCGCCTACATTCCCCACAACCAACCGGGGACCCTTCGTCTTTCCTTAACTCCCAACTGTCCCCTCTAATCCATCCCCCTGGTCCTGGTCCAGCCTCTTCTCCTCCTTCAGCTTGATCTTTAGATCCCACCCCCTCCACAGACTCCTTGGTGCAACTGGAAGCACATTCCACAGCACAAATGTGACCACTTGACTCCAAGGGTTAAAACCAAATGCTTTTAACCACCTCTGGACTGAAGTTGAGTCTTCTCAACATGGTCTACGAGGCCCCACGTGATCTGCCTCAACTCATATTTTTCTTGGCACATTACATTATATGACATTGCCTTATGACTAAATTTAAAAGTAAGTTGCTTAACCAAGCGTCTTTGATGAACTACTGAAATTGATTTTACTTAAACTAAAATCACAGGGTGGTTAATGTGCTTTAAGTGTTGCAGTCAAACAAGGTAGGTGAAGAAAACAAACGTAGCCAGGAAGTATGGTGGTGCAGTAAAGGCACTGACCAAGGAGGCTGACGGACTTCAGGGCATAGAGGTTAGATTCAGCACCTGTCATCTGAGGTACCTGAGAGGCCAAGAGCCCCTCTCCCAGGTCCCTCCAATTGCACCCCCATCAGCCTCCCTGCAAAGCCACCCAGACTCCATGTGTCCCCCCTGGTTTGCTGGCTCTCATCTTACTTCAATAGATTTTTTTTTTCCTAAGTCACTTGGCCCCACTCCAATTCTTTTTGTTCTGAAAAATCTCACTTTTTGTACAGGAGCCTATACTTTGTCTCCACCTTTAGATAACAGTGCCTTATTCTTGGCAAACAATACACATTTGCATTTCTTAAGAAATCACTATTGGTGTAATGACAATACTAGGAAAAAAAATCCTCAAGCACTGTATTTTTATTCGAATGCAGATTAATCTTCTTGCCGTCTTCCTTCCTAACGTGTCTTCCCAGTGCGATGCGGATATCCCTTGAGGATGAAGGGCATCTTTCTAACAGAAATGCTGTTAATTCAAGTGTTAGAAGAAAAGTACTTTTTTTAGTGCCTACTGAACTACAAAATCAAGCTTAAAGAACTATCCTTTCCATTCTTTCCATATTAAAAGCCTTCCACATTCAGGATGTAGGCAAACTAGATATGATGCTGGTGGAAATAAAATAAATGGGGTAGCCACCTTGGAAAGCAGTTTGACACTTTTTCAGAAAGTTAAACATAAAGTTATCATGTGAGCCAGTAATTCTAATCCTAGGCATCTATGCGAGGGAAATAAAAACATGTCCACACAAACCCCTGTACACAAATATTCAGAGCAGCAATATTTATAATAGCCCCAAACCGGAACCAACCCACGTGTCCATAACGGATGGATCGACAGCAGAATGCAGCATGTGAACGCTGTGGAATATTATTCGGCCATAAAGAGGAAGCACTGACACATGCTGCAATGTGGATGAACCTTGCAAACGTTACACTTGGTGAGAGAAGCCAGTCACAGATCATGTAGTATATGATTCCACTTGTACGCAATATCCAGGAGAGGCAAATGCTTAGAGACAGTAAGGAGAACAGTGGTTGCCTTGGGCTGGAGGGGTTGAGTCGAGGTGCCAGCTCACAGGCACGGGGCTTCTTTTTGGGCTGATAAAAATGCTCTAACATTGGTTGTGGTGATGGTTGCACAATTCCAGGAATATACTAGAAATCACTGACCTTAAATGTACACCTTAGATGGCTGAATTGTATCATATATGAATTATGTCTTAGTGAAATTATTACCAAAAAAAAAAAAGTTTACTACATGTAAGCTATGGAATGAGAGGGGTGGGAGGGCCCACAAATAATCAGACAGAGGTTCTCCCATTCGGTGTTTATAGACTGCAGCGGGCGATGGAAATAAGAATAAATAATTATGATAAAATACTCAGTTTGTAATACCAGGTAGCAAGTATATTTCTACAATAAATGGTAGTCTAGAAATTGCTAAGGGGAGGTAAAAATCGCTAAGCTCCTTGGAAGAGGCCCCGGTGAAAGACTACTGGGAATTCAGAAGAGGGAAGGATGAACAGAGGCCAGAGGAGGCATGGATTTAAATTAGCGTTAGGACACACACGTGAAGTTGCCAGCCGGCTAATAATATCTAACTGGCAGTGTGTACTTCTAATGTGCCAGGAACTACTGACGTTCTGGATGTTCTAACTTTTGTAATCCTCTCACCAGATCTGCAGCAGGGAATATTATCAGCCCCTGTTTAGGGTGGAGGGAACCCAACACAGCACTACCAAATAACTTGACAGAGGCCGGACTGGAGTCAGGTCATCAGGTGCCAGGGCCTGTGCTCTGAGGAACAGCCAACAGCATGGGGGACGCTCTGAGGAAGGGCCCGTGAGGAAGGGCCAGCCCCTCAGCAGAAACTGGTAAGGGGCAGAATTAAGACCTGGACTAGGGTTGGAGCAAAGCGTTGGTTCCGACAAGAGGAAGGCTGCACCGTCAGCAGGGGTGACGGGAGTCCGTGAGCTGATTCTGACAGGGATGGTTGATGGTGGCAGATGAAGGGACACCGGAGGAAGGCAGCTCTGGCGAGTGTGGTGTGCAACATCCTGAGTGTGAGGTGCTTGGGCACATGTGGACTTTGTGTATTTGCACACAGAAGGAAACACAGACCTGACGCTGAAGGCAGGGGAGAGTTGGGGCAGTCACCTTGGGGAGGATGCCAGAGGGGTCCTGAGGTTGGCCGAAACGACCCCAGGAGAGAGAAGTGACACAGGATAATCTAAATTATAATACATGTTCCGGAACATTCCAACACTTAGCACAAAAGCAACAGTACCATGCCCAGACACCCATTTACAGTGGCTGTTTCTGGGTGGGCATAATTGCAGGTTGCTTTAATTTCCCTCTGGTTAAATTTTATTTTTAATATTTGCTAACTTTTCTATACAAAGCACAAGCTTTATAAGAAGAAAACAAGACTTCATGGACAGATGATAAAAATACATGCACATGCTAGGTAATTACATGGAGACTGTAGATGGTCTTCTTGCCAGACTGTAGATGTGGTAGTCAAAGGACCATCTACTAAAACAACAGCAGACCAAAAGTCCTGGGGTTACAATTTGAAAGCTCCCCAATCGGGATCCTTCACACCTGCCCCACCTCCCTCATTACCCGGGAGCAGGAAAGGGAACCGAGAACCACCCTTTACCTCTTCTTTGTTGCTTCTGGTTCTGTTTCTCCTCCACTCTCTTTCTCCCTGTCCTCCCCCCAAAATGGGAACAAATTTTGAGAAACCCTAGTGAATGGGAAAGGGTGTGGGAAGATGTAGGGACAACAAAATCTACCTGTTACCAAACCACCGGGGGGCATGAGCCACTGGCCACCAGGGTCCCACTGCCACCCTGCGTCCTGGCAAACAGGCACCAGCCACTGTCTGCACCCCAGCCTCCTCTGAACCTCTTTTTTTAAAAAAATAATGTTTTATTTATTTTTGAGAGAGAGAGCGCAAGTGAGGGAGGGGCAGAAAGAGAGAGGGGGCAGAGGATCTAAAATGTGCTGACAGCAGCCAGCCCGATGCGAGGCTCGAACTCATGAACCGTGAAGTCATGACCTGAGCCAAGTCAGACCCTCAACCGACCGAGCCTCTTTTTCCCCCTCATCTCCTGATCTCCCTGGTCTGTCTGGTTACCCATGCTCCTTTCACTGCCCAAAGTTATCTCAAATCCTTGAATATTATTTCAAGACCTGAAATGGCCCTTCCTTGTTCTACTGGATCTGGGGAGTCATGTGTGTGCCAGAACTGAGGATGTACAATCCCAAGTAGAGGTAAGGAGATGTGCTCCTCCTAGGAGGTATTTGCGTCTTCATTTTTATTTATTTATTTTTTTGGAGAGAGAGAGAAAGAGCAGGGGAGGGGGCAGAGAGAGAAAGGGAGAGAATCTTAAACAGGCTCCACACTAAGCAAGGAATCCGCCACGGGGCTCAATCCCACAACCCTGGGGTCATGACCTGAGCTGCAATCAAGAGTCTAAGGCTCAACCCACTGAGCCACCCAGGCACCCCACTATTTGCCTGTTCAAAGAAGGGCTTGTGAATGCCCAGGCCTGGGTTAAGCATCTTATTATACACATTAGCTCGTTTAATTAAGCCTTTCTACTGTCTGGAACAGGTAGGAGTTGTTTTTCTTACTTCACAGTTGAGGATATGGGGGCTCAGAGATGTCGTATGATTCTCCAAGGCAACACGGAGGGGCACAGGACTCTGAGGGGTAAGTCTGACACTCAGCCTGCTCTGGGCCTTGGCCCTACGCCGGCTGGTTCACCTGAGCCACTCTTCCGTAGAGTGCGATCTGATTTCCAGCCAGTTGCTCTGGTCATCATTGAATCATCACTTGGAGAGAGGCACAGGTTGATAAAACGAATCAAGCACTTAAGAAATCAAAAGTCTTACGTAACAAAACAACTGTCAAACTGTGAATTGGAAATCCACAAATGCAACAGAACTTTATTTAGCTCACTAGATGTGCGTCACTGTGACAATCACTGTGGAAGTAATGCATCCCTAGAAGGTCTGCAAGGAAGGGCCCCACACTGCTGCTGCTTCCCCTTCACAGACCTATTGCCCCTGGAATAATCTCCTTGATTCAACAAACCGACCGGTCAGAACATCACATTCCCAGCCCACCTCAGGTAGCCACAGCGTCTGTTTAACTGCTTTTATCATCGGAGGCTTTTAGGTTCACGTCACAGATGTTCAGGGTTTACCTAACATTTGAGGAATGGAGAGAGTTTAGGCAGGGGAGGGAGAACCCGTAGAGGGTGAAAATTTCTCTCATATTTCTGTGTGAACCTCAACTGTCTCCTTCGTTTTTGCTGCTGATAGACTTCACGCCACTTTTATTTGTCAGAGAGCCAAACAAAATGTATTTACCTTATCTAATCTTGGCTCATAAATCAATTCTTTCAGCTCCTAATTACTTTGGCTGTTCTCCCTTGAAAACCTTCCAATTTATCTAAAGCCTTCTTGGGGGGGGGGGAGGAGGAGAGCATGTGCTGTATCAGGTGCAAATGTGATAGAACATAAATTGAGATAAACTCCAACAGCGGGGTCACAATATTATATAACACAAGATTCTATTTAAGAATGTATTAGGTTGTATATCACTATTGAAGGCATCCCAAGCATCGTCTTCCTTTTGATGGTGTCACCGAATTTTCATTTCTAAGCTCATCCTGGAACCAATGAGTTTGTCTTATGAAAATCAATCATAGGACCTGCTTAATCAACCCAAGTAAAGCAGAAGGAGATGGAAGAGGGCAATTTGAGCCTTAGGGAAGGGGGCTGAATTCTCAGCTTTCCTATAGTCACTAAGACGTATGAAAACAAACTTCAGGATCCCAATTTATGTTCCGATTCCAGAAGCCCATTTGGCTTTGTAAAGATGTCCTCCGCACTGCCGCTCCGTGCCCGGCTCCTTGTCTCCCCAAGTCCGAAATATTAGCCACACCATCGTCCATCCAATTGTGCAAACCAGACTGAAGAGTCACCCTTGACATTTTTCTCTCTTCTTCTCAACATTGCCAGAGCCAACCCATTGGCAAGCCCAGCTCTTCCCCAGGCTGCCTCCTACATCGCCCGTGAATCTCCTTACTTCTTGCGTCTATACCTCCACTGCCCAGTGCCACCTACATCCTCTGACTGGACTAGAGCAGTAGCCTCTTCACTGTCACCTTGTCCCTAGCCATGCTCACCACTTCTGATCTTATATTGATTTCCCTTTTGCTCTTACGATGGAGAAAACACAATTATTACACATCCCATAAGGCTGAAACTTTAGCTGACTTCTCTGCTATTGAGTTACCTCCCTTCCAACCCATTTGACCCATTTCAATGACACTGTTCCTCCCTCTCCTTGGAGAGCTCTGAGCTCCATTCTACCTCAGAGAGAGATGTCACTCCTGCTCTTTCCTCCCCAGCCCCTCCTCTACTTGGTCCAGTGACTCTTAACCCTGGGTACACACCAGCATCATCTAGGGAAATTTATCCCATCCCTCAGAGATCCTGACTGGATGGATGTAGTTTCATCTCTGTATGTTCTGTGCCTATTACAGTGCCTGGTACACAAATATTCTTTAAATGTTTAAGGGAATGTTAAAAAGAAAAGCACAGGCCCAAGAGGGAGTCACTTATGCTAGCTAGGCCAAGTCACCAAACCAGAGTTTCATACCTAACCTTACCGCAGTCTCAGCTCTGCCTCAGAAATGTAGTCAGGAATTTCCTGGTTGGCACCAATGAGGTAATCTGTCATCTGGACCCTCTCCATCCCCCAAAGTAAGATGAGGTAATCTTCAGGATAAGACCCCCTGCCCTTCCCCCTAAGAGAGAGTGACCTTTCAGGAACCAATCCTTTCTTTTCTTTTGTTAAATAATTTCCCTCTCCACTCTCCTTCCTATAAAAACCTTCTATTTTGTAAACTACTTGGAACTTCTTTCTACCTGACAGATGGGATGCTGCCTGATTCATGAATCGCTTAATAAAGCCAATTAGATCTTCAAATTTACTCAGCTGAATTTCTGTTCTTTAACAGGAGAAAGGAAGGGAGGGATCAATGAATTTCCTCCAGTAGCTATGAGATGGAGTAATTATGATGATTCACTTTTCCAATAGCAAAATGAGAAAGCAGTGTAATTTGCATGTTAATGTGACATTTCATTTCTTAAAAATATTGCTAGCCCTGGCCATGGAGCTTTCTGGATCCTTCTATGAACACGTTAATGTGGAATGTAGACTGAGCGCATATGAAAGCTGAATGCTCAGTTTTCTCCAAAGCTCATCACCTAATCAGTGTTAATTAACAGATTAGAATCTATATTGGCCTCAAATGACTTCTTTCTTTCTTTCTTTCTTTCTTTCTTTCTTTCTTTCTTTCTTTCTTTTTTCTTTCTCCCTCTCTCTCTTTCATTCTTTTGAGAGAGAGTACACAAGGGCAGGGGAGGGACAGAGAGAGGGAGAGAGAGAGAGAATCCCAAGTAGGCTCTGCACCATCAGTGCAGAACCTGATGTAGGGCTTGATTTCATGACTGCACCATGAGGTCATGACCTAAGCTGAGATCAAGAGCTGGATGCTTAACCAAATGTGCCACCCAGGCACCCCAAGTGATTTCTTGTTTTATAAAAAAGATTACACTTTGTTGTACTTTAACTTTTAAGGTCTTTGTTTTTATGTGTGAACAGATCCTCAGGATTCAGGAATTCATGAGTATCACCATATCAGTTTCTCTAGTACTTGCAATGAAACATAACTGAAGAACTGAAGTGTCCTCCCTCAATTTGTTACTTGACCTATGACAGGAGAAGCACAAAGTGGAAGCGAGCAGTAGACTCTGGGCAGCTGCTCTCTTATCTGCTAAATAACTTGCTCAGAAACATAGTTTGTGATGCAGCAAGCCATTAGGACTGGTGACCTGGCGAAAGGGAAAATGCCAGACCTTAAGCATTCACTCAAAAATAGTCACAATCATCAAAGTTAAGCCCACAAGCTCAAAGTCTACTGTATATAATTTATTATGACGGCCAACATACATTAGAGCCCCATATACCTCTAGTCTGTCTGCCATTGGGAACAGAGAGCATGGTTTTCATCTCTACCCCAACCACAGTGCCAGTCACTTTGTGAGTTTCCAAGAAATATTGTTGGCTGAAATAATAAAATCTAATCATCGACTTGAAAAATCCTTAGTTTAGGATCATTCCATTTTAAATTGTGGTGCCAGGGTCCAGAGTATGCCCCTGTGGCATAAAAATCATTTTGAGCTGAAGGTATTTAAGAATAGGTGTGTGAGAGTGTGTGTCTGTGTGTGTGCGAATACCCTTATCTGCCTAAAAGCAAAGCCTCCCAAAACTCAACTGTAATAAATACCCTTCTAGGAAGTTTCACCACCAGGGAAGATTGACTCTTAACACCTGAGACTAGAAACTTGCACCACATCTCAATAGACCTTGTCACAAACCATCATATTTCCCACCGATTTTCTTAAGAGCCCATCTGTTTTTCCTAAAAGTCATTTGTTTCCCCATCAGTGTCCTCTCTACTCCTCCTCTTCTCTTATTAAGAAGTCATTTATGTTCCCATACATGCCCTCTCCTTTCCTCTCCCCTGTTAAGGTGGTATATAAACCCCAAATTCTAACCACCTCTTGGGTCACATTTTTCTGTGAACTTGCATATACCTGAATTTTATTTTTTTTTTTTTCAACGTTTATTTATTTTTGGGACAGAGAGAGACAGAGCATGAACGGGGGAGGGGCAGAGAGAGAGGGAGACACAGAATCGGAAACAGGCTCCGGGCTCTGAGCCATCAGCCCAGAGCCCGACGCGGGGCTCGAACTCACGGAGCGCGAGATCGTGACCTGGCTGAAGTCGGACGCTTAACCGACTGCGCCACCCAGGCGCCCCACATATACCTGAATTTTAAAGATCTGTCTTTTCTCTTGTTAATGTGTCTTTTGTCAGTTAATTTGCATGTCCCAGTTACTAAACATAAGAGGATATAGGAAAACTTTTTCCTTCCTGACAGTAGCATCATGGAAACCTTGATTTACACACTACTTCTGTTGGACATTAAAAACCCTCAGGCAAATGAGGAGGAAACATGCAGTGGAACTGAAAAGCAGGGAGAACTCAAGTATGAAAACTGTAAGAAGGCAAGTCCTAGATTCTGTCAAGTTCAGCGAAAGAATTCCTAACACACAACACCCTTAATGGGGCCCTATTTAACATCAAGCGGTTTCTAATTAATCTTTGAGATTTTTTTTCTTCCTCTGATTAGTGCAAAGATTAACTTTGTAATCAGTAAAGAGCTACTCGAGAAAATCACAGAATTATAAACTCTTAGAGCTGGAGCATGCAAGCTATTAGCACAGGAAGAGCATTCAAAGCTCAGCTTCACCAGCAATGAAAAAAAAGCTCGTTTAAAAACATTAAGAAATTCTGTTTTTCCTATTAAATTGGCATTGATTTTTTTGTTTAAGGCAGTAGTTACAATTAACCAGGATTCAGTGAAATGAGAATTGTAACGCGTTGCTCATGGGAGCATGAACTGATCTGGGTATATGTATTAAACTCCTTTAAGATCAATCTAAGACTCTTTGGTCCAGTCATTTCACTCTGAAGGGTGATTTCTAAGTCAATTATCAAGAATCCGTATGATAATTTATGTCCCAACATTGTTACACAAGCAAAAAAACAAAAAACAAAAAACAAAACCCCAAGAACCTAGAAACCACCAAAATGTCAACCACTGAGAAGACAGGAAGGGAGCTTTTAACAGTTTATGAAACAGGACGAAAAACGGGTAGCGTAGTTGAAGGAAGGATGAATTGGTTCGGAACATGCTGAGTGCAAAGTGCTTGTGGGACATCGAGGTTGTGATATCCTCAGACAGGCGGAAATAGAAACCCGATGCACAGAGACAAGAACACAGAGAGAAAACTGTGAGGCTTAGCCTTGGCGAGGACAACAGGGCCCCGGAAATCACATTCTCCAACGGCAGTTAAGGTTCTGGGGGAAATGTGTAATGAATGAGACTGTCTCCAGAGAGCACGCAAAATTTAGTAGAAGGAAAAATGTGCGCCCCAAAGAGAAAACCGTGAAAATACGGGAAGCAAGATGTTAAACATTATAGGTGATTTAAATATTATTTTTCTTTACGTTCAACTGTATTTTCCTTTTTTTAAAAAAAGGCAGTTATTCAAGCAATATATATTGAGCAACTATAACGTTCCAGCATTTTCCTGAGGGCTGGATAATGAATAATATATATTGTTTTCATTACTTTCACTTTTTTTTTTTAAAAATTGAGGTTGTTCTTCTAACCAAGGCATCATTATATAGATAAGGAAATGTTAACAACTCTGAGAGAAGAAGTGACTTGCCCAAGGTCACACCGTCAGCCCACACAGCTTCCAAAGCCCAGCCTGGAGCTCCCACAAGCAACAGAGAAAGGGATCTGACTTGCGACCAAGTTTTCTGAAGTGCGGTTCTACAACGTAAAGAAATTCTATAAATACACCACACACGCACGCTTAATCATACACCTTCCACTGCCTTATTATAAGCAATCATCTTGATGGCAATTTACCAAAGAGTCCCAGAGCAAAGCGTAATTTCCTTTCTTGACAGTTTTGAAGACTTTTGTCCTACAAAAGAAAAAGAAAAAAGTGTTCTGTGTGTTTTCCCAATTAAAAAAAAAAAAAAGATCCTCTATCAGCTACTGATGCTGCCAGATTTTTAATGTGAGCCCACCCACTCCAAGCTGCATATGTCTGAATATCTATATCTATCTATCTATCTATCTATCTATCTACCTGGAAACTGGCCAGGCTTTCATAATTTACTCTCTGATCACAGGATATAGTAAAAGCAAAGTTGTAATTCCTTCAACTTTACCTAACTCACAATATCCATTTGCATTTAAAAAATCCCATTGTTTTTCCTCATGGATATTGAATATTGGAAAACCACTGTACATCTAGTATATTTCAACAAAATGAAATATGATTTCTTTAAAGCAGAAAATTATTTCCATTAGTTACATCAGATAGAAAGCTTTTACCTGTAATTAAGTAAATCAATTCTAGGCTTGAAACCCAACCTATGCCATAAATTAGACTTACAAAATATGTAACCTTTGGTTGACCTATATTTCATTTTTTAAATTGGGCCCCATCACAATCTGGTGACCAATAAATAGAATACCATGAACAGTATCCCTTCTATGTGTTAGATATTATAAATGATCTGCCTGGTGCATGCAGAAAGTAAAAAGCTATTGGTCTTAACATTTGAGGCCCATCTCCTGAAAGCATAATATATCATTTCTACTTTATAGTTTTCTGTATGCAAGGTACCCATTTCTTACCCTTAGAAATGATGCGGCCATAAATTCAAGTACAAATGCCTCACAAACCTAACTCCTGAAATGTGTATTTATTTTGATAACCTTAACTGCCTCCAGCTTTGGGAGAGTGAAGAGCTATTGTATTTCTTAAGGATGACCCGCTCTGTTTTTGAGAAAAGCCATCTCACATCGGCATGTGACGTACCCAGCATTTTCATCCCAACACCTGCCACACGGACAAACCTAAATATCACACATTTTCCCAATAGTTTCAGAAAGGAAGTGAGCCTGGTAGGTAAGAGCTCTAGCAATGGCAGGCAGTAAGGAATTTGAAGAGCCACTTGGTCACTGACTGATGTGTGGCCTTAGGCAAGTGACTTAAATTTCAGTTTCCTCAGCTGCAAAATGAAAGAACGGCCCCTGAGATTGTTGGAAGATGGTGGACAACTTAGCACAGTGCCAGCACATAGTAGGTGCTTGATAAAATAAACGTTACGTAATGGTATTAATAAGATTTTTTCAAGATTAATATACAGCCCAATCAACATCTACAAAAGATTTCTTTGCCCCTATTTCCCCAAACCAGAAACTCCACCAACACTGCCTTGCGAATTATGAAAGACTCTATAAAAGAGGGCAAAGTGAGTCAATAATGTTGTCCTTCCAGAACTCAGGCCAACGCTTTAATGCTCCTGTGTATCTGTGTTTACCCGTCTGGAGTCTCCTCTGTTTTGGGGGGCAGGAGAGGTGATCTCCTGGGATCCAACTGATTTTGAAGTAGACTTCTGTAACTTAGTGTCTTTGTGAGGACTGTTTTCGTGTTCAACATGAATTTAGACTTTACTAAATCTTTGACCTTAACATCTCTGACCATACTGTTTTCGGTTTAATTAAGATCCTAAGCTCATGAAGAACATGTGTCTGTTTAATAGCTTGACAACGTTTAAATACAGAGATGCCTAGAGAATCAGCTGGTGGATAAGTTCTTTCAGACGTTGATGACTATAATATTGTGACATGCTTCAAAGACCTTCCTTCTCACAATAGAATTGCACATCTCTCCATGCTAGGAATCCCTGAATGGCCAAAGAACGACACACAGAAGACTAAGAACCACCTTCCAGGGCCTTGGGGCATACACGGATGATCCTGAGAAAGCGAAGGAATGTTTCTCCCCCACAGCATTCCAACCCCGCATCCTGGCTGCTTCTCATTCTAGAACCTTGCTTAGAAAAAGGGAGATGATGTGGGGTAATGACACTAGTGGTTCTGGCAGATGCCCAGAAAGAGCGGGTCTGCACCTGGCAAATGGGGGTGTCAATGAGTGCCCTGCCTTTAGCAAAGCACTTTGTTAGTGATGAGCCTGTGGTAACAGAAAGAGTATGTACTGTAACCAAAAACAACAGGTTGCAAATTATGGACAGGTATGCACACAGGCCCATACACACATGCATAATACCACCTCAATTATGTAAAATAAAGTATATTAGGAAGCACAAAAGCAATATACGGACACAGGAGTTGTCAATGGAGTTAGAGATGATGGGTACTATTTTTCTTTCTACTTTCCTAATACTTTTTTTCCAATTTTGTACAATCATGTATTACTTTTATATATGAAAAATTCACTTAAAACATAAAAAATAAGTTTAGGAAAGTTTACTTTTAAAGTAAAGGGCAAAATGAATGTTCACTTTTCCCCAACAGAAATGATATGTCCCACAAAACACTTTGACCACTGCCCTGATGATAAAGGTTAATAATCAGTAACTAGGAGTAAGCTTTCCAAACATCGATGTGAACAGCCTGCCCAGACCCTTCTCTCTGGATCAAATTGTTCTTTTTTTCTATTAAACACTGTGGTCGATCATAGATGATTGAGAAATGTGGACAGTGTGTGTGTGAGGAGAATAAAACTATTGGAAAGAAGTTAGTAAGGTAAACGAACTACGGCTCAAACTACTTTGAAAGCCTGTACAATTAATATCTTGACGAATAGCCTGATTTGTTTCACACACAAGAGTTTAGGCCTTAAGGATATCAATACCTTCAGCCCAAAATGCAAGCCTCAAGGAGGGCATGGGCTTAGCTTTAACCCAAGTGCTGAGTGGGGTTGTAACTTTATGTAGCTGTAAGGCAGTCCAGTTTGTCTCCAGATCTTGTTTTCAGGAGCTTTGGAGAAACGTTCAAGGTTCTTTTCATTGAGCAGAGCCTCTAGGCCTTTGTGTCTAGAGAAACCCAACCCTCTCCCACCTTGGTTTGATGATCTGATCCTCCTGCACCATCAGCCAAGCCCCAGGTGCTCAAGCATCAAGAAGGAGGTCCATATTCTGTATCTCCTGGGCCAGCTGATTAAGAAGAAATGGGGCCAGGTTGCCTGGGCACCCGTGTGAGTGCTGGGGAGACCATTCCTGGAATATTTCTCTTCTAAATTCTTGTCAGGGGGCGCCTGCCGGCCTCAGTCGGGTCAATGTCTGACTCCGGATTTTAGCTTGAGTCATGATCTCACAGTTCCTCAGTTCAAGCCCCCCACCTCCGGCTCTGTGCTGACAGTTCACAGCCTGCTTGGGATTCTCCCTCTCTCCCCTTCTCTCTGCCCTTTCCCTGCTTTCTCAAAATACATAAATAAACATTAAAAATAAATAAATAAATTCTTGTCAGGGCTGTGTCTTTTCCACTGGAGGGTGGAGGCAAAGATTGTGGACCCAGTGGGCTACCAGCCTGCCCAGACTTGTCATCCACTACCCAGCATACGCTGCCTACTTGGAGTCAGGCAGTATCTACTAGGGGAACGCATTTTTCATTTGGTTTTGGCTGGGGGTGGAAGATGGGGAGAAATGGCTGGGGGTGCCGGGTAAACAGATTCTAGAGATAGTATGGAACACTTGCGGACTTCCATAGGACAGCAGCGACAATGGGGAGGGCGCGGGGCGGGGAGGGAAGGGGGTAGTTGGGGAGTATAGGGTGCAGAGAACTGAGGGCGAGAGAATAGGCTGACTTAAGCGTGTCAAATTACCCAAAGCGAGGAGTAGCGGGCGTGTGGCTTGGCCTAAGCTGGGGGGAAGCCAGCGGGAAGGGGCGCCTGGTAGAAGGGCGCTCGCAAAGGACCGCCCACCCCGGCCCACGGCCGCTCGGTCGCGGCTGCAAGGCTCGCTCCGGCCCCGCGGGCCCCTCGGCGCGGCGCAGGCGGCGGCCCGGGGGCTCCGGGGCAGCTGGGGGAGGCCCGCGGGCTCGGCGGGGCACCCGGGGTGCAGGGCGCGGCGGCGCGGATACCTTGGTGCCCTGGTGGAAGTCGTCCACGGACCGCGCGCCCATGAAGGGGAACTGCATGTGCGTGTGCGTGTCGATGCCGCCGGGCAGGACCAGCTTGCCGGCGGCGTCGAGGACCCGCAGGCCGGCGGGCGCGCCCCCGGGCGGCAGCAGGTCGCGGCCGAGCGCCCGCACCACGCCGTCCTCCACCAGCACGTCGGCCACCTGCGACAGGTCGTCGTTGACCACGCGCCCCCCGCGGATGAGGAGCCGCGACGGCGCCGCCATGGCGAGGGGGGCAAGGGCTGCCGACCGCGCGTGCGGGGTGGCCTCCTTCGCGGTTCCCGAGGGCGGCCGACGGCCTTGGCTCCAGGACCCCAGGGGAGCGCGCAGCCCGGGCGCACCCGCCCGCCCTTTTATCTGCTGGCCGCGGGGGCGGGCTCCACCCCGGGAGGGCGAGGCTGGCGCTGGCAGGCCGGGGCAGGCCGGCTGCGCTCGGTCACCACCCCGACTGTGCCGTCGTCCCGAGTCTAGGGGTCCGGGTCACTGGGAGGGAGAGTCTTGGAGTTTCAAGCGTTTGTTTTCCCTTGTAAGAAAAGGCACTTTGGGGAAAGAAATCCACCTTATTCTGCCCCTTAAAGACGAACGTGCCTGTCCCAAGACACAGACACACGCAGACTCTCTCTCTCTCTCTCTCTCTCTCTCTCTCTCTCTCTCTCACACACACACACACACACACATCACCTGCAGCAGCAACAATGAAAATACCCACGCCAGAAGGAACCACTTGATAGTTGATCTGGATTTCCTTTTAAAAATATTTTCTATGAGGAGCAAATCATCACACAACCCCAGTAATTGGCAGACACGGAGTGAAAGTTCGGAGTGAAATATTAAATATTTAATCTCTTTGAAACTAAAGCGGCTTGGTATCAACGATTCTCCAGATTTTAAGGATGCAATAGGTACCAGCAAGTTTTTCTTGGAAAATAGCAAGTAATGTAATTCTAAAGATCCGGGTTTTTAGTCTGATTTTTCACAAGACTGGTTTAGAGGTCTTCTGTTAAGTCTTTCACCCTCTTGGGTCCTCAGTTTTCTCATAAAACTGAGATATTTGTTCTCCCCCTCCACCCTTCCAGACTTCTTTGAGAAGCGGATATGGTGATGGATGTGAATGCACCTTAATAAAATGGGAAATACCATAGAAACCTAATGAACACATACTGGCTTTGTAAGGACTGACCATGGAGGGGATTGGGTGGGCGTGGGGGTGGGGGGTGGGGGTAAGGGATAAAGATAAATATCATCTTGTCCTCAAGGAGCCAGCCAATGGTGACACACATCCGATATTTCAATAGATGACAAAATATATAAAACAGAAAATTCTACCTTTGAGAGAGGATAAAGATAAGAGTTTGGGGGAAAGGGAGAGTTGACTTCTGTCTTGAAGAAATTAGATCTAGAAGATTCACAGAGAGGTATTTGAACCAGGATATAGAGGACACAGACATAAAGAGATGAGGGGTGGGGAAAGGAATGGCATGCTAGGCCATGGGAACAGAGTATGTAAAGTCACAGAGGAAGGATGGCAAAGTTGAGTCTGATAGAGCTAGACAACCTTGGACCAGCCCTGCACCCTACAGGGAAGGAGGAGGAAGCAGAGACAGAAGAGGGGTAGTCAGAATGGGTATGGCAAAGCAACGTGTGAGGGAAGACAGAAATACAGAATTTCAAGAAGGGCAGCAGAGCTGAATGCTGTAGAAGGGTCGGAGAGTGTGGTAGACATCTGCTGTTCCAGCACCTGTTCTTGTCCTTATTCTGCTAACAGGCCCTGGAGTTTGTCTGTGGGAAATCCTTCACCCAGAAGGAGTCCTCACAGTGATGGGATGGGCACGTGTCCCAGGCCACCTGACTGTGCCCAGTGAGATCAGATTCCAAGACTTTTGTTAGATGGAGCAGATGGGGACCTTATTCCTTCCTGCTGGACTTGAACCTGGAAGGTTATAAACAAGAGGCTTCTGGGAGCCGTGTAGACAACACAGGGAAACAGTCCTGTGAACAGAGCCAACACAGAGGACATGCAGGAGAGATGGAGAAAGGCTGGTTTCTCACGACATGGATGGAGCTTCCGGAACCTCCCGTGCCTCAAGTCCCCCCCTCCTCTAGACTTTCCACTCTGTGGCAGCTGGTTGACTTCGGGTCTTCTGTCACTTTCAGCAGTCAACTGACAGAGACTGGGAAGATATCTTTTGAGTTTAAAGACAAGGCGGTCACATGTGACCTCAGGGATGGTGTTTTCAATAGTGGAATGGACGGTATCGTTGCAAATTTCCTCATCTCTCAGATTACACATACGTCTAAGTGATTAAAAAATTAGAAAGCCTCAGTAATTTCAGATTCCTGATTTGGCCATCAAGCCAGAAACAAGAAATCCAAGAAGGTTATGCAATTATTGTGAAAAGGCTGCTGTGTAAAGGTGAAAGGAATAATTACAAATGTAATGAAACTCCTGTAAGCTATCCAAATAACACACCACCGTAGGAAAATAAGATGGGATGCCAGGGTGGTTGCAACATCCTTTCTGAAACTGTCCAGGTGAATGATTTCAAAGGTTTCTTTATTTTAGATACTTTATTTTATTTTTTTTAGTAGAGTCTTTTTCCCTTTTTTTTCCCTTTTAATTTTATTTTAGAGAGAGAGCTTGATCACGAGTGGGGGAAAGAGGCAGAGGGATAGAGAAACACACAGAGAGAGAGAGAATCTTAAGCAGGCTCCATGCTCAGCATGGAGGCCAACATAGGGTCGGTCGATCCCACAACCCTGAGATCATGACATGATCTGAAATCAAGAGTCTGATGCTCAACTGACTGAGCCACCCAGGCGCCCCACGGAGTCTTTTCCCCCCCATGTTTATTTTTGAGAGAGAGAGAGAGAAAAGAGAGAGAGAGAGAGAGAGAGCACTCATGGGGGATGGGCAGAGAGAGACAAAGACAGAGGATCCGAAGTCAGATGTGGGGGTTGAGCTCACGTACAGCGAGATTATGACCTGAGTCGAAATCAAGAGTCAGACGCTTATCCGACTGAGCCACCCAGGTGCCCCTATTTTAGATACTTTACATCAAACCAACTTCCCATGTTTAATTAACTCAAACTTTTATCAGAAAAAGGGCTTTGTAGAATGTCGCTGAAGCAGGAGGAAGTGGCTCATGGAGATTCACCAACAGCAACATGAGACAGAGTGGGGAAGTTCAAGGAGAAGTGTTAGTTCACAGAAAGAGTTCTCCCTGATTCACCGGGTGGGATGAGCCTGGGCAAAAGTGCTCCTTGGAGGAAGCTTGTCCTCAGAACAGCCCCTCCTCTCTTCGCTTTGTCCTGTTCAGCCTCCTTCTTACCCAGAGGTCTACTTAGGGCCTCACTGGGCAGTAACAAGGATTTGGGAGAGAGAGATGTGATACTGGTGGGAAGCAAGACTGTCATTTTGCCTTTTTCTTGCTGGGGGAAGAGTCGGGTTGGTTGACTCACAGAACAAAGAGTGGAGGACTCACTGTCACCCAGAAGATTACAAAGATCGATGCTTAACCACAGAAATCAGCCCTGACTGATGATTTCAAAGGGCAGCAAGGTAGAGGAGAACATGGTGACTTCCTTCACTGAGTGGCTTGAGTTTTTGGGAAAACAAATCCATCAGACCCAGGGGTATTTAAGTCCTCAGCAAGCCCAGAGTCCAGGAGTTTGCTTTCCCTATTCTCCTGAACTGGCCGGCTCCCGCTCTAGGACCCTGTGGCCCTGAGAGGGTTTCAAGCCACTGTTTATGGGCAGAGGGAAGGAATGATGAGGTGTGTGGGCACACCGAGGAACAAGAGAACAAGAGAGAACTGGGTGTCTCCGGAAACCGTGCCCCTGCTGGGGTCTGTAGGAAGCCCCGGCTCCCTATCCCGCCCTGGGATCCAAGGTAGTGAAGATTTATCGAGCACTCACGTCAAGTCAGGACTTGGCCAAACACTACGTGTCTTAGTTTACTTTACTCTCACAACTCTTGAATCAGAGATTGCAGAGGTGAGGAGGCAGAGTGGACGGGTCAAGAATAGAAGAAAATGCGACGAGGTGTTGGAATTAGGAATCTAATTAATCTAGCCCTGATGTCAACTTCTGGTGTGTGTTTGGGCAAGTCAGTCTCAGGGCCTCTGTCTTCTCAACTGAAACACAAGGAGTGAGGTTGACAGGAGCTTGTAGGACCCACCCTCTGGGCTTTTAGAGTTTTGTGACTCTGGGAACAGGGACAGAAGCTCATTCAGAGTGCCTGGCAGAGTCTTCGAGTTTAACTCTTCTCGGGTCAAGGTGTGTGAATTGGAGACCAAGTAAGACTTGCCTTTGAGATCCAAGACTATTTTATTTCTGGTCCCTCCACTTCATTGGAGGCCCTTCATGGAAAGGGTGCCATATACACAGTGTGAAGCCTGCAGTCATCAGGGAATGATGCTTGATGGAACTGATCCTGAAGTCTGTGTGCTGATGCCCAGGGGCAACATGTTTATCACTGCTCAGCAATGACATGCATGACAGGTGGGAACGGTCCTCTGCCTGTGGAGGGCCAGAGAGAGAGAGAGAAAGAAAGAGAGAGAGAACGCCCATTGGACAACTCCAGAGGGCACCCTTCCCTGAAGCACCAGTCTTGGCCAGAAGGAAGGATGCTTGCCCTGGATAACAATACCAGCACCGGTAGCGAAGATTTATCCAGCACTCACGTCAAGTCAGGACTGGCCAAATGCTTTATGTGCCTTATTTTACTTCACTCTCACAACTCTCTGAACTGAGTACTGTTTTTCCCTTTTTGAGGTCAAATGATTTGCCCCAGGCCGCATAGCAGTAAATGTTGGCAGTAAGCCATTCTGGAACCTGTGATTTGCCCATTATGTGACTCCGGATTCCAAAGCCAGGTTCAGATCCTGGCTGCACTGGGGCCTCAGGTGACGTAAATGGATACATGATGACCCAGAAATGAAATCCTGCCTCCCTGACAGTGACTTCTGACCTGTAGCACCCGTGATGAGCTGTTTCAAAGCTGCTGCACAGTCGCCTAGATTGTGATGACTGTATTGTGGAGTGATTCTGTGTTCTTGCTCAGGTCACCAAGGACATGAGTGGTTAAAACAATTTATAAAGCAGGCAACACCGATCTGCCTTGGGGGAAAACTTTCAGACATGTTCTGGTGTGATTCCAAGAAACTCGAGGAAAAATGCTTTGCAAACGTTCTTGTCTCCTATACAGTCTGGTATTAACATAATTTTTGTTTGTTCTGCTTCTGGTTTGTTTGTTAAACTATTCTGATGCTGAGCTGGAAGTTCAGGCACGTCTGGGAAATGTAGGACAGTCTTTCTGCATTTCCTCTGGCTGCTCAAACAAAGCACCACAAAGGTGACAGCTTGAAAGAACACAACTTTGTTGTCTCTTGGTCATGGAGCCAGAACTCCAAAATCCGTTTCCCTGGACTGTAGTCAAGCTCTTGGCAGTGTTGTTTCCTTCCGGGGTCTCCGAGGGAGAATTTGCTTCCTAGCCTCTTCCAGCTTTTGGTGGGTGCCAGCATTCTTTGGCTGTGGCCTCAGCACTCCAGTCTTGGTCCATGATTGCAATTGCCTTCCACAGCCTCCCTCTTATAAGGACACTGTGATTATAGTCAGGGCCCAGCTAGGTAACCCAGGATAACTTCCCCCATTTCAAACCCCTCGATTTCATATCTACACAGTCCCTTTTGCCCTATAAGGCAACATCCACAAATTCCAGGGTGTAGGAAGATATCCGGGTATCTTTGGGGCCCCTAATTCAGCCTAAGATAGTGCCTATCATCATTCCCCTGAACAAAAAGACACTGCCTTCTCAAGAGAAGGGCTGGGAACACCAGGCTGGGCTCAGAGGTTTCTTCTGCCCATCTGCCAGCTTCACTAGCTAGTGCCTCCAGAAATCCTCCTGCTCCTTTAACTCACTCAGAATGTGCCACGGTTTCCGAGTTATTTTAATCTTTCTTAGCAAAACTTATTGCAGCAATATGATAATACGTAAGGAAATAGTGAAAGTGTACCCTGGGTTACAAAGGGTATAAAAAATAAATAAATGAGTAAATAAATGGCTGATCTGCATATGAGTTCTGGCTTATCACCTATCACCTATGGATTCTTGGCTACATTTCTTGGCCATTCTAAGCAAGAGCAAATCATTAAAAAAAATACCACTTGGATTTTTGTTGCATAGACCAAAATAGGGTTTGAATACTGTATTTTATATTTAAAAGTTTAAAAAATAAAAACAGTAAAATACATAGAGTAAAATTCATCTTGTTTAAGTATATAGTGCTATGAATTTTGACAAAGACATGCAATCTTTTGCAGGCAACTACCATCGCAATCAAAATGGAGAGTATTTCCATCAGCCCCAAAAGTTTCCTTGTGCCTCTTTACAGTCAATCTGCTCTACCCCCAGCTCTGGCCCCTGGCAACCACTATCTTCTTTCTGTGCTTTGAATTTTGTTGACTTGCGACTTGGATACAAAGTGAGGTGTAAAGTATCTGCATAGTTTACCTACTTTGGTTCTAAAAGTCATCTTCAACTTAGTAGCGTTCTTCCTGTGCTGTACATCTAAAGCAACCCCACTCCCTTCCCCTTTGATGCTGTCAAGATACAAAGCAAAAGGGATTTAAGGCAGACCTTGCTGGAATTTAGTCCAGACCCCAGCTGGGGCTGAGGCAGGGATAGCAGGCGCTCTGCTGGAGCCCTGCCGACACTGTATAAAGTTATGCAGACATGACAGTGTTGAGATTCTGATGCCCCAGGCGTGGGAGGAATCAGGGTACAGGCAAGAACATGAAACACAGACACAACAGTCTGGGTGCGGCCCCTCTTACATGCACTGGTCTCATCGACACCCACGCCCTCTGAAGCAGAGACTTTCGACCTCTGCACTGGCCATGCCATCTCATTTTACGCTCTTACTTCTCTCACATAAGGTAGTGGAGTTGTATATCTTCCTACTTCATTAAAAATGTTGTGCATCTTAAATTTTTCTTGGGAAAAAATTATTCCTTTGCTGTTAAGCGGTACTTAGTACTAGACATGACAAACAGTGAAAATGTTGTAGGTCAAGGATAATACCTAATTACCCATCTACTATGTAACTGTGTATTTATGGCCACTAATCTGTGATGTTATTTACCTGTGTAATCAAAAACCTATCGATGGCACATAAAAAGAGCTCACTAACTTCACGTTCACTTTGTCAATATCACAGCACAGCACATGGAGGAAATGTTCAGCGTTGGGTCCACATTAATTAGATCACAGTTAAAAGTTTCTTTTAGACTTCTTTGGAGCTCCAAACTGAGCTTCAGCCTTATTTACTTTTCCATTCACACATTTGCCTTCAAAGAAGTTCACTGGAGTGTTCCTAAAAACAAGTATTCGACTAATTGCGTTCCAAAATAAATGACTGTAATGCTAGAATAAACCACTAGATGGCATCTCGAAAAGCCCAACTGTTCTTTGGTTCAGAAACTTTTGTGAATAATAGATAAGCCACTCCTGGTAACCTTATATCTGTATTTATATATAGTTATTATCCTCTCTTTAAAGTTGCAAAAGAAAATAAATAGTTTCTTTGTTCCCGTGAATAGGACTAATGAATCCTTTTGTGGACATGTTAATGTACAAGTATAATTTCATATTATAAAATTATGATTTTCTAGATTTACAAAATATATGCTTCATATTAAATAAAGTCTTCACATTATGATTTTAAGTGAAGAGTGAGCAAATATAGTCCCTCCATAAATATTTATGGAATAATTAATTGCTGAGCTTGAATCCAATAGGTACTGGGCTGAGGTTCTTATAAATGTTATCTCATCTTGACAGGAACTCCATGAGGTAGAAAGCATTACTTCCATTTTACAGATGTAAAAACTATGGTTCAGAGAGGTTAACTGCCAGAGTCACACAGTTAGTTGATCAGATTTCAAGGCCAATGGAACCGACAACCACTATGTTATATGGCTAAATAGATGAAGACAGTATTTTCTGTCTTTAATTTGATAAAACAATTACTTTTATCTTGCAGAATAATAAGCAAGAATATTTGTACAGGAATAGCATAGACCTAATTCTAAAAGCAAAAGGAGAAAGGGAATATTGTTTGTGTTTTTGTTCTCTAATTGTTAATTGCTTTATGGAGACAAATTATACATCACAAAGTTCACCACATTGTTCAATTCAATGGTTTTTTAATATATTTACAATGTTTTAAAAACATTCACCTAATCTAACTTCAGAATGTTTTTTATCAACCCCAAAGGAAACTTGTACCCATTAGAAGTCGCCAATCCTAACTCTCCCATCTCCCCATTCCCTAGCCCTACGTAACCAATAATCTACTTTTTGTCTCTACAGATTTCAGGACATTTCATATAAATAGGATCATACAATTAATTGGTGGTCTTTTCTTTCTGACTTCTTTCACTTGGCATGATGGTTTCAAGTTCCTTCATGTTGTAGGATGTTTTCCACTTCATTCCTTATTGCCAAGTAGTATTTCATTTTCTGGATATATCATGCTTTCATCCATTTATCAAATCAGGTACATTTGATTGTTTCTACTTTTGGGTTATTATGAATAATGCTACTATAATAATTCACATACAAGTTTTTTATGTGGACATATGTTTTCATTTCTTTGGATATGTACCTAAGAGTGAGATTTCAGGGTCAGATGGTAACTTTATAGTTAACTTTTAAAGTACTGAGAAACTGCTTTCCAAAGTGACTGCACCATTTTACATTACTGCCAGTGATCTATGAAAGGTCATTTTTCTATATCCTTGCAGTTCCCTCTCTGCTTGACAATAGCCATCCTAGATTGTGAAGTGGTTGTTTTTAAATTTTTGTTATTTTTTTAAAAGTTTCTTTATTTTGAGGTGGGGGGGACACAGAGAGAGAGGGAGAGAGAGAGAGAGAGAGAGAGAGAGAGAGAGAGAGAGAATCCTAAGCAAGCTCTGCGCTGTCAGCGTGGAGCCTGATGCAGGGCTCAGACTCACAAACCATGACATCATGACCTGAGCTGAAACCAAGAGTCGGATGCTTAACCAACTGAGTCACCCAGGAACCCCTAGTCTTTTTATTTTTTAATAAAGCAAATATGGTTCCAAAGAAAACAGAAATGCTCACTATGTGACTGTAATAAAATCTTAAATATAAAGTAAAATTTCTCCATTATTCTCTGTGTGAACATGTAGTTAAGAATTAGTTCGTGTTCCAAGAATTATACTCCTTCCCACATCAATGACAAAGGCACTTAATGCTGCTGCTGATACTGCTGCTTCAGAGGACAATATCTACCACCCAGACATGTTCTGAGGATTAGAAATGATGTACATAAGGCATCTAGTACGACCGTTGGTGCTCAGGAAGTACTCAACACATGGATGCTTATTTTCACTCACTCCATTCAAGAAAATGGTTACAAAGAATCACTTTGCACACTTGCCAAACAATTCTAATGGCAACTCATGAGCTAGAGGAATGGAAATTATATTGTATGGTGAAATCTCCATAAACAACAGTAATAATGCAAATCCAGCCAAAGGAAACCAATAGGAACACAATGATGTTAACACTCATACGATGCATAATAACCAATACAAAGTCTGTATTTAAGTCAGACTTGGAAAAACTAAATCTAAAAGCCAAAAGAAATTTCAATGTTCTTTTTTTTTTATTTCTTTATTTTGAGAGAGACAGTGAGAGTGGGAGAGGGGTAGAGAGAGAGGGAGACAGAGAATCCCAAGCAGGCTCTGTGGGGCCAGTGCAGAGCCCAATATGGGGCTCAAACCCACAAAACCATGAGATCATGACCTTAGCTGATACCAAGAGTTGGGACACTTAACTGACTGAGCCACTCGGGCGCCTCAGAAATTTCTATGTTCTTTAAAATCAGGGTTCAGCAGATAAGGGAAAGATACATGATCCTATTGTAGTGAAAGTGAAAAAAGTTTTAGAATATTATTTATATGTTGCTTATTACCATAGTTTCTGGATACAAATAATTTCCCTGAAAGCCTGTTATTTATACTATTTATATTAGCTCAATGCATGTTACTAAGTCCATAGCATGTAGCCACATCTTTCCTGTTCAGGGCCCTGTGGAAATTCTTCACTTTGGCCTTTGTAAAGTAAAATAGAGGTCTCTGCCAAGATACCACTTTTCATTGAGATGCAGACATAAGTGGCCCTGTAATCAAGAAAATAGGACCGTGGCTGTTGTAAATCTGCTCTTTTGAGAAGCTCTACTAATATACAGAACACATAACACATGGTGGAGGGGAGAACAAAACAAAGGTATTAATTTGGAAAATGAATCTGTAATATTGACAACTAAAATGTATTTTCAACCTCTTATGCTCTGGGAAAGTCTTCTGCATAGTCTTTTTTTTTTTTTTTCTTTTTCTTTTGTTTAATCCTTATAGTAGTAACTCTTAAGGGTAGGTATTATCCCATGTTCCAGATGAGACAGCACGGCTGGCTGAGATCAGATGATGTATTCAGTTCTAAAACTCTTTAGCAGCAGAGTCAGGATTCAGACTGTGATGTGTCAGACTCCAAAGCCCATGCTTTTCCAGCTCACTCTAGTTGTCCCTAGTAAAGCTTCCATGTCACTTTTAGGAAAACGTTAAGCTTCTTAGGGCTTGAGCCTTCTTTCAGCACATGGGAAGATCTACCCTAGTTGACATCTCAGTAACTTCACTTGAAGTCACTCTTAGTAAATTCTTTGCGAATACATTTATTTCAGTATCTTAAATAAACCATATGTGCCCTAGGTTAGCATAGGGTGACTTGGTCCTACAATGTTCTAGCACTGGTTTCCAAATTTATTAATCCCGAAAACCTTTTGTTCAAATGAAATCTTAGATAGTTACTTTTGGCAGAGAACAGGGCCAGCAGTTTATTGATAACCTGACCATCAAACGTAACTATGCTTATTGAGCACTACACTACATTTAACCTCTCCTGTCTAACTTGCTTATATATATTATTTCATTTAATCCTCCAATCCACTGTTATTTCCAATTTAGGAACCAGTCGACAAGTTAGGAAGGTATTACTCTGTGGGTAATGGAGAAGCCTATGACTGGTGCATCATGTAAGCAGAAGTCGAGGTAGCCAAGCCAACCAAGGCTTGTGCCGTTGCTCAGAGATATGAGACTTTTTCTCTTCCTTTCCCCAAACCTTTAAAATGAGGCTCCTCCTTTTGCACTGGTGTTGGAAATGCAAACTGGTGCAGCCACTCTGGAGAACGGTAGGGAAGTTCTTCAAAAAATAAAACTACCCTATGACCTAGCAATTGTACTACTAGGTTTTCTTTCTTTTTTTTTTTTTTTAATTTTTTTTTTCAACGTTTTTATTTATTTTTGGGACAGACAGAGACAGAGCATGAGCGGGGGAGGGGCAGAGAGAGAGGGAGACACAGAATCGGAAACAGGCTCCAGGCTCCGAGCCATCAGCCCAGAGCCTGACGCGGGGCTCGAACTCACGGACCGCGAGATCGTGACCTGGCTGAAGTCGGACGCTTAACCGACTGCGCAACCCAGGCGCCCCATTACTAGGTTTTCAATCAAAGGATATAGGGGTGCTGATTCAAAGGAGCACATGTACCCCAATGTTTATAATAGTGCTATCGACAATAGCCAAAGTGTGGAAAAAGTCCAAATGTCCATTGACTGATGAATGGATAAAGAAGATGTGGGGGGTGTGTGTGTGTGTAATGGAATATTCAGCAATCAAAAAGAATGAAATCTTGCCATTTGAAACAACACGGATGGAACTAGAGTGTATTATGCTAAGCAAAATAAGTCAGAGAAAGATTACCCACCATTCACCTCTAATAAATTTAAAAATAAAGATTTCAGAAGGCGAGAGAGAGAGAAAGAGAGAGAGAGAGAGAGAGAGAGAGAATCTCAAGCAGGCTCTGTGCTGTCAGCACAGAGCCCAAAGTGGGGCTTGATCTCATGATATGTGAGATCACAACCTGAGCCAAAATGAAGTCAGTTGGTTAATTGACCGAGCCACCCTGACGCCCCTTACCTTTGTAGTTGTAATCAATATGTGGACAATTGATGTACTTGACATATGATAGGAGAGCTGAGTTGATTTGATCCTTTTGGCAAATGAGCTTCTTCCTGGGACTGTAACACTGTTATTCTTAAAATATTCACTGGCAAGTTAGTGTTTATGTGTCAGGTCCTGTGGTAGATTGCAAATGCCACAAATTCTTTGCTGTGTCCACTATTGAGAGTGGGGTCTAGCACTCTCTCTATTGGATCTGGTTTGGCTTCAGTGATTTGTTTGGCCAATAGGAGACGGCAGAAGTGACATCCTGGGCCTTCTGAGACTAGGTCATAAGAAGCCTTGTAGCTTCTGCAGGTACCTTGGGACACTCATTCTTGGATCCCAGTTTCCATATTTAAGGCAACACAAGCAGCCCCATGGAGAGGCCCACGTGGACAGGATTCAAGTGTCCTGGCTGAGCTCCCAGCCAACAGCCAGCAGACTTGTCAGTCATATAGGTGAGCTTTTTTTGTGAGTATATCCTACAGCTCCGTGGATGCAAGGAGCAGGATGAACCAGTTGTACTGAGCTCTGCCCAAGTTACTGATTTGTGAGCAAACTGAATGACTTGTGGTTGCTTTAAGTATAAAATTTGGGAGAAGTTTGTTACACAGCAATAGATGACCAGAACATGTGCTAAGGCCTTTACAAATGTTATCACAATAATCTTATGGGGTAACTGCTATTATCCTTATTTTAAAATGAGGAAGCTGAGGCTCAGTGAGTTTGCATAATAATCCAGGTTTGTTAGCTCCAATTTGAATATGGGTATTTTTCTTTACTGATATTACTTCATTCTATGGTTCATCTTATTCAAAAGACAACTGTTGAGGCAGACAAGACTAAGGTCAACTCTTAGTTTTGTCCCATTGTCTTAGTTTAAGTCCTTCTAGGACTTCTGTCCTATTGGCACAGGACTGTGAGGATCCAAAGATCCATATAATGGGCTTGACAGATGGTAGTCATTCAACAAGGGGTAAATAAGTATGTGCTTTGAGAATTCTTTCCTATGACAAAGAAACAGCTGTTGGTAAAGGACTCTTAGAAATGGTTTTTGATAGTGTGAACATGGGGATACACCCATTTAGGTCAGGTATGTGCTAAAACATGTCAAAAAGAATGACCTTTAAAAAAAATCCATAACATCACATAATGGCTAAACCATGTGTGCATATATGGCTTATGTTACAAGGCATAGAAAAAATACAGATTTCATTGAATTGGAAAACATTCCTGATTAATCAGCTACATCTGTTACTTCCCTTCAAAAGATTCCTTCCAGCTCTGAAATTCTGCGAATTTTACTTTGCCTCATTCTACCTTGAATGTTGAGGGCCTCAGAAAAAGATGTAATCAGCCAACTTCCAGCCCCTGGTAGTAGCCACGTGCAACTTGTAATTTGTGTGCTATTTCTGAACGAGGGTGCAGTTACTCCAAGAACCAACCTCTCTACTGCCTATCAATTTTTACACAGGGTAAGTAAAACAGGTCCTATGAAGTTGCTGTCATTGTCTCCCTTGAAGTTCAGGGGCAAGGGCGTGAAGGAACCAGCAAGCAGCTAGAATGGAGCTCTTATCATCACCGTCATCATCAATGGGTCTGTGGTAGGTACTCAACAAATACCTAGCAAATTGAACATATAGTACCTTTTTCCTTGTCCTTTTAACCTGTCTCACCCATTTATTTCCAGCTGAACAGTGGATGATGGGGGTAGCAGTGGTAGAAACTGAAACTCCAGAGCTTGTAGAAAGACCCCCCTTCATCCTGTGCTTATGTTCTCAGTCCCGGCTGATGACAAGAGCTAAGGCAGGGCTGCTGGCCCAAAGAATCCTAGCACAGCCTCCTTGGTTTCTAGTCTCTTCCAAACTAATCCCTGACTGATGGACTGATAAGGCAAGACAAAGTACTATGTCATGATAATCTGAGTAATATCTACTAAAATCTGTATCCATAAACAGAGAATGTACTTAACAGTGTTCCTGGAACACTTAAAAAAAAAAAAAATGAGAAAGGACAAGAAACTCAAATCTCCCCAAATAATACATATAACATTTTCTGATCTTGATGCCATAAAAATGAAAATTAATGTAAGAATCAGAAAACAAAACTACTATTCACACCAAAATTCCATTATCTGAGGAAAAAAGGAACAAAGAAAAGAAAAAAGGAAAAAAAATTTTCTTCTGTAAAACAACTTTTGGATTAAAGTAGAAATAAACACTGAAATATCACAATCCCTAGAATATAAGAGTCATGACAACACCAATACATCTAAGTAATTCAGCTTAAACAGTGCTCAGAATTGTCTACACCTTCAATCTTACATTAATAATTAGAAAATAAAAATGAATGAATGAAGTGCTAACTCAAGGAGTCAGGGAAAAAACAACAAATGAACTAAGGAGAGCAAAAAGTAGGAAATTTATTAAAGTGGAAGTCAGTTAATTGGAAAACAGAAAAATTATAGAACAGAGATATTCAAAACATACCACTCTGGGAGAAACAAACAAAAAATTCAAAATGCCAACTCTTAGCTATCTTATTTAAGAAGATAATAGGGCAAACATAATACACAAGGGAGAGCCATATGCACAAAAGAGAAAGAGATAACTTTGCTCAACGCTATGCAACTAAATTTGTAAACTTGGATGAAATGGAAGATTTATGATGTCAGCTAAGATATAAAAACTACACAGACCAATTACTACAGAAGATAGCAACAAAGTTGTTAAAGAGCTACTAGCCAAACATCCATCAGATCATTTCACTGAAATTTTAAGGAACAGAATATTCCAATGCAATTTAAGCTGTTCTGGACCAAAGGAAAAGGAAGTTTCCAAATTCACCAGCATAAAACTAAAAACCAAACTTCTTAAAGACAGCACACACATATAAAAACTACAGACTAATATCACTGATGAATACAGTTGCAAATATGCTAAATAAAATATAATGTAGCAATATATTAAAAATATACACATGGCCAAGTAGTTCATTTCAGGAATGCAAGAATGGTTCAAAATTACAAAATATATTAATAAAATTCAACGTATTAAAAGATCAAAGGAGAAGAATCATATGATCATCTCCATAGTGAAAAGGCATGTGATAAAATTCAACATGCATTCTTGGTTAAGTTTTTTTTTAAATATAGAGATCGGTGGATCAATTGATTCTCCTTAACGTGATTGACTGATATGTTTAACATTATTCTAGAAGTACTAGACAATGCAATTAAAATGTAAAGAGGTATGCAAACTGGAAAATATGATTGTGTAACTAGAGAACACAAAAGAAAAAAATATTACTAGCTATAAGAAAATGGTAGTCTGGTAGCTGTGGAGAAAATTAATGTAAAGAAATCATTAGGCTTAACATACACTGAACACAGATTGAATTACAAAAAGGACTTCCTTAATATTGATAACAAAAACACTGAAAGTCCTAAGAATAAACTCTTAAGAACGAAGATGATCTCTATAAAGTAAAATGCGAAACATGTCTAAAGGAAACAACCACAAAAAGAATGAATGGGCACCATTTTTACATAGGTACCATGATTTAGACAGAAGCTTTAACATGATAATGATGTCAAATTTCCTTAGGTTAATCTATAAAAATTAAAATTGTCTAGGGGTACCTGGGTGGCTCAGTTGGTTGTCTGACTTCGACTCAGATCATAACCTCAGTTCTTGAGTTCGAGTCCCGCGTCGGGCTCTGTGCTGACACGTTGTTTCCTGGAGCCTGCTTCAAAATCTGTGTCTCCTTCTCTCTGTCCCTCCCCCGCTCATGTTTTGTCTCTCTCTAATATAAATAAACATTAAGGAAAAAAATGGTTCAAAAAACCCACATACTAATGGGACTTGTTTTGTGAGACTTGAGTAGGTCAATTCTAAAGTTCAAATGGAAAAATAAGCAAGAATATTTAAAACATTTAAACATGACAGTTATTAAAACAGTGTAGGGCTAGTATAAAAAGAGAAAGGTAGATCAATTGAAGAGAATAGAATTGGAATCTAGAAACATATCCAAATAGTATATAAATTATATGATAAAAGTGTCATTTCAAATAGTAAGGAAAGAATGTATTATTTAATAAAGAGCTGCAGGATAAAATTAACTGGGGAAAAAAATGGAGCCTTAAATTCCAGATTGATTGTGATTGAAGTGGGAAAATTGAAATAAAAGAAATACCCAACTTTAGTTTTAATATTCAAACTTAAATAGATACATTTTTCCCTTAAAAAAAGTACAAAGTATGCATAGTAGGTTACAATTTGTATTATTATATATGGCATTTATATATATATGGACACATTTATGGATTTACATGGTACCTTTGGAGGGGTATACAGAATCTCTTTGGAAGGGAACTAAAAGATGGGTGTCAGGGAAGGGGAGAGACTCACCTTTTACTGTTTGAACCAGGAAAATGTATTAGTTAATTATAGAAAGAAATTAAAATAGAAATGCCAGGAAACAAAACCAAGAAACCTATACAATATAGTATATTGTTAGTAGGACCTAAATAAGATTAATTTGGTGATACAAATTCTGCTAGGAAAATATTCTATACGGGTCTGAAATGCATCTGAAAATCATACAAAGAGAACTAATTGAGTTATTGCATCTTATAAGAAACATTAATTAAGAAGTTTTCTCAAAGGCAAATATATTCAGCTCCTTAGGAATTTTTACACTCAAGTGCTGGTATAAGCTACCACCTTACTCTGAAGAAGACTGCCTGCCCTTCAATGTTCTTCTAGACACAGCGCAGTATTTTACGGCCTCAATCTGCACGTGCAGCAAAATGCAACAAAAATAAAGAGCAACTCTGATTTAAAAAGTACCTCAAGGCAATACAAAAAAAGTGATTTTTAATTTTTGATACATATTAAAACATTTCAGTCAGTTCTTTCTGACAGCATAACACGACAAATACACAAGACCTCAAACATGCTTTAAAATGACATTCAGCAAAATACTGAAAATTTAATAAATAGCAATAATCACACACAAATACATATTTCATACTCAATCATTAAGCTATTAAAACAGACAGCTAAAGAATAAATAAACAAGAATAGACAATAAAAAAATATGCGGGGTTTGCAATTCATTCTACTTAAAAAAGGGGGGAGGATCTGAATGATTTCGTAATTTGCTTTCTGACATGTAGCATGATCCTCCCCTGCAGTGAATAAAATATATCGAAAACCACTCTTACAATAATGCAGTCTTTAAATACAACAAATAAATATGAAACCAGCAAAGCAATTTCAAGTTGTAATAAAAACGCCCCCCCCCCCAAAGCTATGGAAATATATAGTCATTGTGGTAGCAAATGACAGTATTGAAAGTGATAGTGCTTGTGCACTGAACTCATCTGTGACCTTGACATGACGTTAGTGCAAATCCCTAGGGTCCAATACAAGCATCACCCTGTACCAGGGAAGGACATTACCAGTTGGAACTTATCTTGTACAATTTTTGTACATTTTTTATAAAGTTCAAGATTTAATGCATAGTAGAATATCTTCATCTGCTTAATTCTGTCCCGAAATAGGGATGAAAAAAGAAATGACTTGGGATTTTACCATTTGGTCTGTACCATATTAGAGTATTAAAGTCAACATTAGAAAATCTATAAAAGAGTTTCACTTTTGCCATTAATTTTTCTAACTCTAAATTTCACATCACAGAATGTTAAATGTAAGAGAAAAATTTGTAGACAAAGGTTTTTCCCTTTGAGAAAGCTCATAATATGATGAAATCCAATAATATTTAGACAGATGTTACCTAAATAAAAACTCAGGTGAATATAAGGGACTTTTTTTTTTGTACATTAACCACCTTGAAATGTGATATATTAAGTTACAAGATGTAATGGCAAAAAGCATAAAGGGTTCAATGAGAAGAAGGTATAATTTTGTACAAACAAATGTTTTAACATAGGATAGATAAACTGACAGTTGAATGAGTCAGCAGCCATACTTCTACTGTGAACTACAGTACCAGGATAAAAACAATTAAAACGAATGGAAGAACATTACTGAACAATATGAATACATAATGCAATTTTAGCTGCTAAAATAGTAAACTCTAAAGTTCATAGAGTTACAAGTTGTTTAATTTAACCATGCAGGCTAATATATAATAATAAGAAATCACCCTGCATCTTTTTTGCTTTTAAATTAAAACTAGTTTAATTGTGAAGTTTACAAAACAACGAACGGATGCTGCTCCGACTCGTACATGGCCTCGCTCGCTGTGATCCGTACCTAACAAAGTAACAAAGCCTCATCATCACTTGTTTCATTTTTCAGTGTTGCTTCCAAGCAAGTGTCTGGGATCTGGGCAGTGTGGACGACGCCACAGCGCGCGCAGGGGCCGTCTCGATTACTTGGCCTCGCTCCAGGGTTCGCTGCGCTGTATGGTTGTCTAAACCCTTGTCCTTGCTCCGAGGCAAGATCGAGAAGAGGTCTGGAGCAGTCATTCACATCCAAGTCTGAAGCTCCATCAGAAACCGGAATTAGCATTTCAACATCATCATCTTCTTCTCTTCCGTTTGCCCCATTATCAAGCTGTCTCAAAGGACTCTGGTTCTGATTTACGGAGCTTGATCGCCCTAATGTAAAACGTACCCAACGCAGCCCCTGAGTCATACGACTTAGTGCACTTGTGAGCTGGTGCCTCGCAGGACTCACACCTGGGGGTTCTACACTTGTCACATCCCTTCCACTATCTGTGTGACCACCTCGGGTACTCTGAGTTGAGGAACTTCCACTTGCTCCCACTGTTGCTTCTACTGCTGTCGTGGGAGGGACTTTTTGGGGCAAAGGAGCCGCAACCCCCCCAGATGCTCCTGCCGTATCTCTTCTCTCATTTTCTGTGTCTGTGTCGTCGGACTCCACAGAAAACAAACTTCTGTGAGCATGACTTCTTTCAGGTTCTCTGCTGGTACTCTGACTAGGGACAACCTCATCTCCATCTGCTGAGACCAAAGCCAATGACCCTGAATGACGTGATCTTGCAAAATTAAAAATACGATTCCAAATATTGCTGGATCTGCCTGCCATTGGAAGCCTGATCGAAGTGAATCCAAGCTGAGATCGTACTGCCAGCCTCAGGTTTTCCAAAACGGAAGCCTACAGAAAATAAGAGGAGATCTTAAGATCGCTAACAATGAAGTATTAACACAGAAAACATGCTTCTAACAAGAACGTGTTGTGGGTAAAGACATTATTACTCATCGTTAGAGTCTATGAAGGATGAATTCAATTCTCTCATCTGTAAAGGTTCACCTACCACAGAATCTAATCTATAACTCGTACCATTGCTCACTTAAGATTTTCCTGACACTGCATTTTATACATACAACTTTAGAGTGATGTTTCATATCAATTACAACAACTATTTTATTTCAAAACTGGATGCTGTAATCCAATTCTAAAAGTGTGCCAAAGGGACAAAATTATTTGACACTGCCTTAGCTAGGAATGTAAACTAGGCTCTTTATCTGGTTTATGCCTTCCTTATTTTTAAACACAGAACAAGTCAGACTTGATTTACAAGGTTGAAACTTTCCCAAACATGGTAAAGTTATATATATATTTCACAGCTGGTTCTCAAGGATTTGTTGAATGAATGGGTAGTGAAGATTGATTTATACTGTCATAAATAAGAGAATTAATTAATTTATAATACAGCACAGGAAACAAAGTTTAAGATTAATTTTTTTATAGCACTACAACACAATGGTATTTGAGACATTTGGACTCTTCTCAATCTTTAAAGATTAGGTTTCATTTTCTACAGCATAGCGTTAAGCATAAATTTTCACACCCTTATTCTTTGAAAATTTACTCATTTTCCTAGATGAATACATTAATGGGTTATTTTAAAAACATACAACATTTATATAAAACAGTCTTTAAGCTCCATCTAGTGGTTATAAAAAGGAGTATTCAAACTTGGAACAAACACAGCTTTCATCTGTGGCATTTGGTATTTAAAATACAGTATTTCCAGGAAAAAATGGTGAGCTGACATATTCCCTTTCCAATGATGCTATAAGTTCACCATGCCAAAACGAATGGCTCTCCCTTTCCCTTCACAGAAGAAAAGAGTTTCCCTTGTTAGCATGTGTTCTCCACCTCTCTTCAAGATGGGTATTAAACTTACTTGTAAGTCCCACATAGGCCTTTTGAACATAATCTCAGGAATAAAATTCACAGAAAGCAAAGGAACTACGATCATAGGAATATTTAATAATCTGGCACGAACTGTCAATAAGAAATCTGAAGATCAGCATACACAGATTTGCTATACAAATGAGTCAGATTTTTCACCAATTAAGAAGTATCTAATTTTATATTAAAAAACAAACAAACAAAAGAACCGGTTCACATCCCTAAGGAATTTCTCCATAGATGTGGTCCTCACCATTTAGCATTTGAGTTCTGAGGCTTTCATGTGAGTACTATGTTATACCCAGCAGTGAACAGAAGGCTCTTCAGATAAGCTTCCCTTTTATTCAGCTATCACCCATCGAGATCAACAACGCTCACTTTCACATTAGAGTCCGTCATAGTGAAGTTCTCTACTTAGAGTTAAAAGTCTGTTTAATTAAAATTAATTTAACATTAGATTCCTAATGTTTTAGGGATAATTTTACATACTTCTTCAGTTTATGAAGAAGAAAGCATTCTTCAGAAAGCATTTCTATTTTTGAATGGGATGGGAATTTAGAATATTCTTTTTCTTTTTAAAGAAAATAATAATTGATAATGACAAACTGATAATGTGTTACCAAAAGTTTGAAATTTGAAAGTTTAATCTCATAAATGGAATAAAATCTAGCTTACTATTCATAAACATTTTATTTTAAAAGTTTGTTAAGTATAATTCCCTCATAAGGCTAAACTATAAACCTAAAGAATGGCGTAGTATGTAGTAAAGAATTAAATGTTATTCAGAGTGAGGTCTGACCTTTGCCATCTGCTTCTGGGATGTGATCTCTGAGCCCTTACAGCATCATCTCTGACAGGAGTGTCCTAGCCTGGGGCCTGGGGCCCGGGGCCAGCCAGATACAGATAACGCTGTGTCTAAGGTGGAGGCTCTAAGCCACACGAGCAGTGTGATGTCGGGTGGGCACTGGACTCGGCAGGATCAGTCAGTGTGCAGGGGGTAGAGACTGAGATCAGCCACATGCGCAGTTAATCATGCCTGCATGGTGGAGCCACAGTAAAAACTCTGGAGGCTGTGTCTCGGGCGAGCTCCCTAGTTGGCAATATTCTGTGCACACTGTCATACACCCGTGTTGAGAGTGTAACACTGTCTCGACTTTGTGGGGAGAGGACAGCTGGAAGATCTGGGTTTGGCACCCTCCTGAACCCTGTTCCAGGGGTCTTATTCTTTGGCTGAATTAATTGAGGTCTTTTCCCTGTAATTAACCATACCCCTGAGTGTAAGAGCTTTCAGTGAGTTCTGAGTCCATCTAGTGAACAGTCAAAACTGAAAATCATTTTGGGAACCTCAGAACTTATAATTTCTGTAAAGATGAGACCTGTTTGGTGTGGACTGTGCTTTCTTTAACTCCACCATTAGCTGAACTCTTGGAGGAGCTTCGGGCCATAGGGGTGGTAGGTGGCAGATGGCAGATGTTAGACCAGGTGGGTGGAGCCGACCATTGTTGGAGCTCCCACCTAAAAAGAAACTGGCCACCTGGCAGGGCTGAGAATGTGTAGCTTTCTCTTATTTTGCACACAAAATTCTGACCAGTGGAACTTCTGAATTATTTACTTAGCAAGGTACATCTAGAGAAATGTTCTTAAAACTATAAATTCTCACCAATATTTCTTAAAAGACTCAAATAAAGGTGACGGACTGTAGTCAGAAATCATATCTACCAGAAAGGAAACGGTCTTCCATTTTGCACAGAATTAAATCACTGGGAAAAGAAGGTTTATCAATTTTTATAAATATTTCTGAATGAATTTACATTTTAAATGTATACACCCTTATGTCTTTATGAACCCTGGTATACTTTAGGCATTGAGAAAGAAGTTTTTAAAAAAATGCTAATAGAACTTTATTTAACTTTAATTTTTTATATTTTTATTAAATTTATTTAGTTCTGAGAGAGACAGAGTGAGAGTGAGCAAGGGGCAGAAAGAGAGGAAGAGAGGCAGAGAGAGAGATAATCGCATGCAGGCTCCTCACTGTCACTGCAGAGCCTGAAGAGGGGCTCAAGCTGACCGGATCTGGGGCTCAAACTCACGAACCATGAGTTCATGACCTGATGCTTTACTAACTGAGCCACCAAGGAGCCCCAAAATAGTGTTAATAGAACTTTAAAGAATTCGGAAACATTAATAAAATAATGAGTTACTATTTAAAGAAAATGATATGAATTCTTAAACAGTGTAAAATCTGGCTGTCAAGTTTTCCCTCAAGTCAGGTAGAAATGTTAACTTCATTGCAATTACTTTTATTGTTAACTAGTTAATCTAATTACTGATATATTACTAGTTACTGTTAAAAAAAAAAACGGTATGAATTCTTAAAGACCGTAAAATCTGGCTGTGAACAAAAGTTTTCCCTCTAGTCAGGTAGAAATGTTAACTTCATTGCAATTTACTTTTACTTATTAACTCATTAATCTAGCAGATTATTAATGTATTAATTTTAACGTTCATTCTTAAATCTTCTAGATGTTTAGTTCAAACAGAAAATAACTTACTAAACTTTACTTCTGAATTTTAATGCACCAAATTATCATAAATAGTAAAATGCTTAAGAATCACATAACAAAATCAGAAGAATGAAAACATTTGGTATTTTGTAGCATTTGTTAAAATACAATGAAACATAATTTCAAATCCTCCATATATTTAATAATCCTTGACTACAAGAATTATGACAAAGGTCCTTTATCAATTCATTTTAGGAAACAGAAATCATAAATTGCAACATACCTGATTAGGTGAACAAACAGGAAAATCTTCAACTGGTGGAATTAAACCCTGAGCAATCAACTGTCCATAAGAGGGAGGGGCTTCTCTTCTTAGCAGTTCTGCTTCCACTCTTGACAGCTGTGTTTCAAATGACCTGTTAGAGAAAACAGGGGAACAGAAAAGGTTAAAAAGGCAAGCTAAAATAATTTTTTAAATCAACAATGAAAAAAATCTGAACCTTAATATATTTGACCATTTTTAAAGCTTAGCCAACTAACATTTATTGGATATCTATAGCATTCTGACACTGAGAATACAAAGGCAAAAAGCCATGGGGCTTTCACTAGGAGCCTGGATCACTAAGTTGTAGTGAATTAGAAATTCCCATAAAAGGTAAATGTATTAGATCTTTAAAGCCCTAAGAACATAAGAGGTTTGAGACTTTAGGTGAAAGTAATCATCAAGTTCAACACATTTAGTTTTTAGATAAGGAAAAGAGTGAATGAGTCACCAGTACACTTTCTGGAATAGCTTGTTCTTATAAGACCTCTGACTCTTCACTGAGCTCTTATGCTGCAATGTAGTCAAAAGTTTTGTGGCCAAAGAGGCAGCATGATTACTTTGATACTGTGCATCTGCGTGTATCTATTAGCTTACCTGTTGGGTATATGAAGTCTTTTGTTGAATCTATAATTTGTAATTCTCCTAGGACTGAGGGTCACTTCTCTACAACAGTGTCCTAAGGGACCTCTCTCTGCCATTAGCTTCTCCCAAGTCCAATCTATCCTGCACCACGTGGAAGAAAACCTTCCCTGAAGGTCACCTTTTAATACTTAACATTTCTGACTTAACTGAGAACTCTTGACACACGGCTGTCATGGACCTGAGACACTAGCCCCATGTTCCAAGTTTTAACTTTTAGCCCTTGATATGTATCTTAGGCTCCAGATGAAATGAAGTATGTGATACTTCTCCAAACAATGCTAGGCATTCCTACTTTTATGCATTTTCCTAGGCTATTTTTTTCAACCACAGTATCTTTTCCCTGTCTACATTCTACTTGTAGATTTCAAATGGCACTTGCTCAAAAAAGCCTTTCCATTCCCCCCCATCAGATTAGGTTAACTTCTGACTTTTCCTCTATACTTTGTTTTACAGCTTTTCTACCATTTATATTTTTGTCATCTTATTCCACTCACCAATGCCTTCCTCCTAACTGTACGGTGCCTGTGAAATTATGCCTTATTCATTTTTCTACTCATCCGTATTGTGCTTTGAACCAAGTAGGTTCTCAAATATTTAGAATTGAATTCTTACTTATAAAAATACAGGTTAAAACACTACAACTGAATATTGCAGCTTGCAAAATTCCTACAAAATAATCTGAAAACAAAAACTAGTAAATACCAGTTCTTAAGTATTTATTAGTTTTTAAAATATATTTTTAAATGTTTGTTTATTTTTGAAGGAGAGAGAAACAGAGTGTGAGTGGGGGAGGGGCAGAGAGAGAGGGAGACACAGAATCCAAAGCAGGCTCCAGGTTCTGAGCTGTCAGCAGAGAGTCTGATGTGGGGCTCTAACTCACAAACTGCGGGATCATGACCTGAGCCAAAGTCGGATGCTTAACTGACCGAGCCACCCAGGTGCCCCATCTAAGTATTAGTTTTTATGTGTTTATTTAGCCTCTTGAGTCTTAGCCTTTTCACACTGATTTTATAAATCATAAAAGATATTTATCTATTTCCCAAAATAGTATGAGACCAAAGTATACTGCTGATCACACTAAAGAATGGTTGCAAATACTGGGGCCATGTTTACTGCAGAAGCCATAACCACTACAATTTTGTCTTGATACTGACCTTCGTTCAAACATTCTCAGGGAATAAAGCTTACAGGTACATCCCAATGCAATGACCAGTAACAAGCCACAGATAAGGCTGCCTATGACGGCTGCAGTTATGACTCTGGTAGGCACAATTACGGGGCAATTCTCCTCATCGCTGCCGTCGCCGCAGTCATCCTGGGAATCACACACCCAGCTTTCAAACACACAACGATTGTTTTTACAATGAAAATTTCCTGGCTGGCAAAAAAAGCAGTTTTTTTCATCTGAGCCATTTGGGCAATGATTCTGGTAGTTGCAGCGATCAGAACGAGGATAACAGACACCATTTCGGGAACAGGGAAATTCTTCCTTTTGGCACATGGTGCAATTTATTTCATCCCTTCCATTTGGGCAATGCCAATACCCATCACAACGCTGCTGTTCTGTGTAACACCCCCAGTTACCCCCACAGGGTATTTCCCATGGCAAACAGAAGCCATCTACTTGGTAAGTTGCATTAAATCCCCTTGCGGCATTCACTTTATCAGCACAAAAATGTACCCTGATCTGTCCAGAAGAAGAAACAACTGTAAGAGGTGCATGAGAATCAAAAGCAGTTAACACACGCAAAAGTTTGTGTGGATTCTCCTCTAATCCATCGTATATTTTGACGTAATCGCCATAACCAGTACCATCAAGTTTAAAGTCAGTGAAGCGTAAAATGACTTTACGATGATCACCAGTGTCTATTAACCAGGTGCAATTGCTTCCAGGAGGATAAAAGTCTGGATAGTTGGGAGAATTGAAAGTACCGTAAAAATATTTTAGCCACTGTCCACAAGTTGGCACATCACAGTCTATCTCATCTCCTAGGTCAAGGCAGTCAATGTTGCCATCACATTTTAAAGACTCAGGGAGGCAAGTGTAAACCTTGGTAAACCGAGACAGACACTGGAACTGGTTGTAGGCACAGGGCTGAAAAGAAGCAGCCGTTGGGGGACCAGCTTCTTTGGCACAGATCTCTTCATCGGAACTATCTCCACATTCGTCCATGTTATTACATTTCCAGGCTTCTGGTATACACTTCCCGTTGCCACAGCGGAACTGATCGCAAGCACAGTTTGGTTCTTCAGATTTCCCTGGGAGGATGTGGGGAGGACGGAGATGGAAGAAGGGAGAAAAAAACATACTCTTTTAAAAGATATATAACAGTAAGTGACACTTTTATAATAAATATTAACTAAGCCCAAGTGATAGGGTTTAAAAAAATCTTATTTTACAAAATAGATCAGTTCTAGTGGCAAACTAATATTGGCTCACTAATTACTCAACAGTTCAATTCATTAAACACTTATTGTTTGTTCCATGAAGACCTTAGTATTTTTTTTTTTTTTTTTTCAACGTTTTATTTATTTTTGGGACAGAGAGAGACAGAGCATGAACGGGGGAGGGGCAGAGAGAGAGGGAGACACAGAATCGGAAACAGGCTCCAGGCTCCGAGCCATCAGCCCAGAGCCTGACGCGGGGCTCGAACTCACGGACCGCGAGATCGTGACCTGGCTGAAGTCGGACGCTTAACCGACTGCGCCACCCAGGCGCCCCAAGACCTTAGTATTTTGATCTAAAGTGAAGAGAACACAAACTGAGGGGTTCCTGGAGGGGAGGTGGGTGGGGAATGGGCTAGGTGGGGGATGGGCATTAAGGAGGGCACTTGTGATAAGCACTGGGTGTTATATGTAAGTGATGAATCACTGAATTCTACACCTGAAACTAAAATTATACTGGGTGTTAACCAACTGGAATTTAAATAAAATCTTGGGGGAACAAAGAACAATTCTGCTTTTGTAGAGAACTCTCTTACTGCAGAACATTTAGTGATATGATACAAGACACTTGAGCCAATAGACTGCACTGCCTAAAATTTGAAAAGAATTCATTGCGTAAACAGCATTACAATATTTTCAAATGAAGAAAAATTTACCCACAATAATCACCTTTCAAATCAATTTATTTCCTATTTTTCATATCCTTTTCTAGTTCTTGTTTATATCTATATCTATATACATACACACAATATTTTGCTATATGTGTCCTACAGTATATTTTGTAATCCTATTCTTTAGAACCAAATTTCTGCTAAGATTATTGTAAGATTAACTTTATACACGGTTCATGATTCATGTGACCATGACACAACACTGCCACTTTATATTTCTATTGTTTTACACAACTGCATGAATTTGAGTTATGTTATAAATTCATTCATCAAATTAGCAGCGGCAAGGAGAGAGGAAAAAACCTGAAATACCTACAGAATTCCAATTATTGTAGTGTACAATGCTAAATATACACCAATAGTGAGGCATGGAAAGAAAATCAAACATTAGCTCCTGACAGTTCCCCAAACTGACAGTGTTTGGGATAATACATCTCCATTAACTTCTTATTTATTGGTAAGCAGGTGACAGAAAATGTGCTTCGAAAGCTAAATAAGTATTACAAAGACTGTGTTTTTAAGAAAAAAAAACTAAAGGACAAGTGCAAATTTTAGAAGATACAAAATGATTTTCAGCAAAAAAGTAGATATAACTTAAAGAAGTGAAAGAAGATTTGATACTACAAACTAGGAAGGTGGAACAGAGCGGTCTTTTTTGCGAAGCTGTGAAGACCATGGTAATTCAGACACACAAAAACATATTCTGAAGTAACTTTCAGGATGTCAGTAAACACTTGAGGGAAAAAAAAGACTTACTTAAATTTTTTTAGTGTTTATTTTTGAGAGAAAGAAAGAGAGAGAGAGAGAGAGAGAGCACGCGCTGGCGAGGGGCAGAGAGAGAGGGAGACACAGAATCTGAAGCAGGCTCCAGGCTCTGTGCTGACAGCACAGAATTCAGTGCGGGGCTCTGACTGATGAACTGTGAGATCATGACCTGAGCTGTAGTCAGATGCTTAACCAACTGAGCCACCCAGACACCCCAAAAAGACTTAATTTTAAAATTAAGTATTTAATTAAAGTAATTAATTAAAGTAATTGATGTATTTAAAATTTGAAAACAAAATTGACCTTAGTTTATAAAAATAATCAGTTCATTAGAATATAAAAAACACCTGTATGAGGCCGTGCTGTGCTTTAGGGCACCTGAACCTTCTTCAATCTCAAACCCCCCCCCTTTTTTTTAATGTTTATTTGTGAGAGAGAGAGAGAGAGAGAGAGACAGATACAGAGTGTGAGCAGGGGAGGGGCAGAGAGAGAGGGAGACACAGAATCTGAAGGAGGCTCCAGGCCTGAGCTGTCAGTATAGAGCCCAACATGGGGCTCGAACTCATAAACCGCAAGATCATGACTTGAGCCGAAGTTGGATGCTTAACCGACTGAGGTACCCAGGCGCCCCTTCAATCTCAAGCTTCCTAAGGTCTAGTCACAATTAGACAGATGTTGTTTAGAAGACTAGCCCCAAAGTGACTTGGTACTTAACACTACAGAATTCTGTTCATTATCTTTCTTCTTTTTTTTTTTTAAAACACACCTGAAAAATATGCCAGTCTGAAACCCTTTCTAGAAATACTGTCATCGGAATGGAACCTGATCCAGACGTGGTCTTGTGAAGAAATATATGGTGGTGGAACTGTCGAACCACAGGCTCTGTAACTTTCGATATTCTTGTATGTTTCTATCGTCAACCAGTCCAAACTGCATCTTCTGGACCCTTGAATATCAAAATCCTGAAAGCTACAAGTAAAAAGTCAGAAAAGGTTATTAATAAGGGTAATTTGGGGGAAAATTTTCACTTAATAACTCTTAATAACTGAGGACTTTATTATAAGCCTTCATTCAATATTCATTGATTCTCCTGGGTTTTCCAGGCATACAGCCATATCATCAGCAAATAATAATACTGTTTCTATGTTCCTAATGTTTGTATCTCTTTCTCAGATTCCTGAACAATACTTCTTCATAAAAAATACCAGATTCCAAAATAATGCTAAAAAAACGTAGGTAATAGTTGGCACCTTGTTCCTTTTTCTTCTTTGTGTGTGTTTAGGAAGGACCACTTCTAATTCAGAATATCCTAAATTATTCTGTATTTGAACCAGAAACACCACACCTAATCTGATAAGCTAAAGTGAAAAAGAGAAAGTCAGCCTCCTCTTAGATTAGACTGGTTCGTCTGCTTGCTTAGTGAGAAGCTTATAGCTTACACTTTCAGGAGATGAAATAACATAAATCTGAGCAAAGTAAAAAAGTTAAAAGTGAACAAATAAAAAATCTTTATCAGTGAAAAACCCCTAAGTTTGGAAAGACTTCTTTTTTAACATAAGTTACATTATAGTCAAACATTGTCTTGTAGTTCACAAAATATGGGCATGCATTAAAAGGTATCAAAAGGTACACACAAAATTAGCTACTGCTATGAAAAAAGAGAAACTAAAATATTATTTTCCAATAACATGTCTCCACCAAAAAGGGAGTATCTGACTTTACCTCCTTGCCTCTGCCTTAATCCAAGTGATAAAGAAGTTAATTATCCAAGGATTATTACATGAGGATATTTCCTCTTTAAGTATTCTGAGTAACTACAACAAAGGCTGACAGATAATTTGATTGTTTCTAATTTCTCATTATTATGAACAATGCTTTAAAGAACCCTTATACATGTATCTCTACACGAGCAAATATTTCTCTAGGGCAAATTTTTCTAGAGGTAGAATTGCTAGGTCAAAACACAAAATTCCACTTTAAATTTGATAGACACTGACAGGAATATTTATACCAACTCACTCCCACTGAATGTATGTGAAAGTACCTTATATTAATGATAAAATATTTATCACTGTTCCATTTTATATTTCCTTATGTACCGAGATGGAAACACTTTTTCCAGTTTACTATTTCTTTTCCTATGAATTGCCTTGCTATATCATCCTTTACCCATCAGAAGTTTTTCTTATTCATTTAAAAATTCTTTACGTTGAACAAACACGTCCCTATTTGGGGGCATGTCTGTAACACAAGACGTATGTACTGATATCCACACGTGCATTCTCTCAACAAATAGCTGGTGAGGTAACTCCTGTTAACTTCAGTCATTAGTTGGCATAAACTGACATCTCTCATTGTGGTTTTATGTGCACTTCTCTGAAGACTAATGATATTGAACATCTTTTCATGTGCTTATTGGCCGTTCTTACATCTTCTGTGAAGTGTCTGTTCAAGTCTTTTGCCCATTTAAAAAAATTGGGTTGTCTTCTTGAGTTACAAAAATTAATTTTATATTCTGGATTCAAGTTCTTTGTTAGATATGTGTATTGATAATTTTCTTCTAGTCTATATAAATTGCCTTTTCGTTGTATCTTTTAATGATCAGAGGGTGTTTTTTTTTTTAATTTTTAAAGTTGTTTTGAGTTAGAGAGAGAGAGAGAGAGAGAGAGAGAGAGAGAGAGCATGAGCAGGGAGAGGGGCAGAGGGAGAGAAAGAGGGGAGAGAGAAAGAGAGAGACACTGTTAAGCAAGGCTCCATGCTCAGTGCGGAGCCCCACAGGGGGCTCAATCCCATGATTCTGGGATCTTGACCTGAGCCAAAATCAAGAGTTGGACTCTCAACCAACTGAGCTACCGAAGCTCCCTGAGCAGAGATTTTTAATTTTAGTTTTGATGAAGCCTAATTTATTTTTCCTTTTATGTTCAGTGCTTTTAGTGTCCTCTCTAAAATATCTTTGCCTACCCCAAGATATTCAACAATGTTTTCTCCTAATGTTTTATATGAGTTTTAGTTTTTACATTCACATCTAGGATTTATCTTGAATTAATTTTTGTGTGTTCTCAGAGGCAGGTCAAGATTCTTACACTTATTTTCTTCTATCATGCATGGAACATCCTGGTCTGGTCATCCTGCACTTGTGGAGGGAGGCTTGGCTCAGCTTTGCCCTTACTTAGTCTTAGGTGAACTCTTTATTTTAGGACATTGTCTTTACCTATAACATGACATTTCTGTGGTTTCAATGAAATCCCAAGGTATTTAACAAGCTCGTCAAACTCAGCAAGTTTCAGACTCCAAACTCTGTCTCAGCTACACCACACAGGCACTGAAATCCTTGTGTAGCTTTCTACAAGGCTCCTGGGAGTCTCTTAAGCATGCACAGTTCAGAAAACAGCAAGGAATTTGAGAAGAATTTATATGTAGATGTAAGGACTTCCTACATTGGAGCTCTCTCCTTTTTGGATTTGCCTTTTCAATTTCCAGCTACTCTGACAGCCTCAACTCCACCCTGTGATACAACCACAAGCTGACAAGACTGTGGCAGTCTGCTTGAGTTCTAGTTACTACATTCTGCATGGATTAGGGAACAGACAGGAAGCAAACATATCTCACCAGTGTGGATCCCTTCTTTTAAGAGTTTAATCCCCTCCAGTTTCCTCCAGCTTCTGATTACTCTCCAGTGCCTTTGAGTAGTTTTTAAAAAACTTTTATCCAAAGTTGATAACTGTTTATGGAAGGGCTAGTCAGATTCAAGCTAAGGAATCCCTTAGTATGTTTTTATCCATTAAAATGTTTAAGATTGAGGAAAGCAGGATCCTCGTCCAGAACAAAATAAGTATCTATTCATGCATACGCTTTTGGATTGGTTTTGCTAATATTTCATTTAGAATTTAAAAGATACATTTAAAAGCAAAATTAGTTTTTCGGTTTTCTTTTTTTTAATGCTTCACAGTAGTTTATATAACAAAGACTGTTCACATACCTGGCCCATGTGCCTATTTCAAGTATAGATCTAGAGTTGAAAATTTTAATTTCTTCGTTTTTTGGTTTAATCAGCTTTTTCTAAACTGGTATTGAGTCACTTTGATCATTTAAATTTTTGTAGAAATTACCACTTTATCTTGACAGTAAAATTTATTGGTACAAAGCTGTAAATCGTATTTTCTTACATTAAACAAATTTCATGTCTGTGGTCTTTATATTTGCTTAGGTTTTCTGTGGAGATCGCACAGTACTGGAAAAAAAAGGAGAGACTCATCTCTTCCTTCCCATTTTTTGTATTACTAATTCTATTTATCGTCTTGTTGCATTTTCTGAGGGTTCTGGTACAAGCAGTGAAAACATGCGTCATCATCCTGGCCCTTGGTACTAAAATTAACTTCAATATTAAGTTTGATTTAAAATTTTTTTAACAGATACCTTTCATCAGGTTAAGGATTTCCTTATCTATTCATTTAGTAACACCTGCCTGTAAAATTACTCAGGTTTAGAATCTTATTCTGAACGTTGATCCAATTTCTTTAGCGAATATTGATTTAATTAGCTTTCTAATTCTTGTTGAACCAATTTTGGTAATATACATTTTCCACAAAATGGTCCGATTCATCTAATTGTATAATAATGTTACCACAAACCACTTGTAATATTCCCGTATGACTTTTAAAATCTCAAAAAATTAAAAAAAAAAAAAAAAAAAAGGGGCGCCTGGGTGGCTCAGTCGGTTAAGCGTCCAACTTCAGCTCAGGTCATGATCTCGTGGTCCGTGAGTTCAAGCCCCGCGTCGGGCTCTGTGCTGACTGCTCAGAGCCTGGAGCCTGTTTCGGATTCTGTGTCTCCCTCTCTCTCTGACCCTCCCCCATTCATGCTCTGTCTCTGTCTCAAAAATAAATAAACGTTAAAAAAATTTTTTTTAAATCTCTATTATTGTATTTGTAGTTATAGACACTTTTGCTCACTTTTATTAGTACCTTTTCCTTTTTTTCTTCAGTCTTGCTTTCAGATTTGTCTATTTTCCCCAAGTTTTCAGAAAGCCTGTTTTTTGTTTTATTGAATCTTATTGTTAATTCAATTTTTTTCTGATCATATTATTTTTTCTACTTAAGATTTCACCTGTAATTTTCCTTCTAAACTCCTGAGTAAATGGGGAGCTCATTTATTTCATATCCTACTTATTTCAATGCATTAAAGGCTGTAAATTTTTCACTAGGTACTCTACCAATGTGTTCCAACAGTTTTAATATATAATACTTTTATTATGGTTATTTTCAAAATATTTTATGAGTACAGTACCACTGTGATTTCCAGCATTAATGCAGGAGTTATTTAGGAATATGTTTCCAAACATATGGGTTTTTTATTGTGGTTTCTAATTTAATTGCATTGTGGTCAGAGAACACATTCTGAATGATGTAAAGTCTTAAAAAATGGAATTCAGAGTTCCTTTGTGGTTTAATACATTATCAATTTCTTATAAATGTTCCATATGTCTTTGAAAAGAATATATATATTCTCTATTCATTGAAATAAGTATAATATACACATATATAATACATGTTCCTACTGGATTAAGCTTGTTAATTTTGTTTATCAAATCTTCTATCTTTACTAATTTTTTTTCTGTTTAATCTATTAAATTCTAATTAAAGGTATGTTTATAAACTTCCACTAACTGGCTTAGTCAAATTTGCTTGATAATTCCCCATATTTTGCTACTTTGCCTGTATTTTAGACTGTGTTAGGAGGTATACAAAGTTTACCAAGATTATATCTTCCTAGTGGCTTATTCCATTTGTTACTAATATTTTGTGTTTTAAGCTCAATTATATCTAATGTTAATCTTCCTACACTAGCTTTCTCTTTCTCAGTATTTCTGAAGTTTATCTTTTTTTATCCCCACCCCCCTTTTTAAACTTTCTGTGTTAGTTTTGTTTTAGTATGTTCTTAGAAGCCCTTTATAGGGGGATTATACCAATCAACAAACCAATAAACCCAATCAGATGGTCTGTCTTTTAAAGGTTAAATGAGCTTTTTCCTGAATGGCCTTTCTATCAGAGTTCTAATTTTCCTCCTTTCTTCTTTTGTATTCGTAGGTTTTGGGTGTTTTTTTTTTTTTAAAGTTTCTTTTACTTTTACTCAAGACTGCTTTCTATTGTTTCAGGAGTTATCTTTTGATGTTGTAATTCAAATACTAAAACATACTTTTGTTCTAATAAAGTCCAAGTAAGAGTATTTACTCAGTGTTTCTATTCTCCTCTCAAAATGTCAAATTTGGTGGAAAAATTTACAACCTTATTTTCACTAATCTCTAACTGAAATTTGAAATTTCACTTAAGAATATAAACAAACCATTATAGTATTTACAGTACCTGTCACTCTGTTACCAACAGAAATCACAGATATTTACACATTACATTTCAGTTTTAATAGATACCTAGAATCACTATTTACACTCAAAATCACCTCGGAATTACAGTAGTTGTTAGAACCATCACTTACTAATATGTTAATAAATAAGCATGTATTACTATATTACATATTTGTAAAAAATATCAGATAGCTTTGTTCAATATAATTGGTTCCCTTTGTAATGGTGTGTATTATGATTTATGAGTTTAAAAACATTCTGGGAAAGGATCTATAGATTTCATTAACTACCAAAGTGTTCACAGCATAAAAAATTTAAGGAAAAAAAAAACCCCTGATGCACTTGTTGTGATGAACACTGGGTGAAACTAATGTAACATCGTATGTTAACTATGTTGGAATTAAAATAAAATAAACAAACAAACAAAAAAACCCTGATATAGTAAGTGTATTACGTCTGGAGTAAATTTGTGTTTGGATTTTGTGGCTGTTTCTGTCAGTATTAACATTTTCCATACATTTTGGAAATAAGGCTTATTTATTTTTTTTTTTTTCAACGTTTATTTATTTTTGGGACAGAGAGAGACAGAGCATGAACGGGGGAGGGGCAGAGAGAGAGGGAGACACAGAATCGGAAACAGGCTCCAGGCTCCGAGCCATCAGCCCAGAGCCTGACGCGGGGCTCGAACTCACGGACTGCGAGATCGTGACCTGGCTGAAGTCGGACGCTTAACCGACTGCGCCACCCAGGCGCCCCAGGAAATAAGGCTTATTCTTTAGACGCTTTTCTGGTTCACTCTCTCTCCTTTTAATCCATTCTCTCTCTATATTCTCTATATTCTCTATAGTTACTTCCAACTGGGTCTGCATTCCAGAACAGTCTTAACATGGTGGTTCACAGCACTATAGGTCCTGTCACGGAGTCTTTAGGTGGCCTGGTTAAATTCCTATTTGTTAGGGTATGTCTTCCCACTTCTTTAAGTTCTCAGCCCCATACAAACTCAGGCAGTGGTTAGTAGAAGTTCTTTTCAGCCTTCTTTCTTGAGCACAATAGCCTGACTCCAGTCCCTGGCTTCAAGCAAGCAATTAGAATCTAATCCTCTATCTCTTCTTGATAAGATGGCCTTTGTTGATTTTGGTAGGTTTCAAGGGAGAGGAGTAAGGTAAAAATGCCTTTACGTTACCATCTTTAACCAGTTTTTAAAATTTTTTTTTAAAGTCTGTTTATTTTTGATAGAGAATCAGAATGTGAATGGGGGAGGACAGAGAGAGAGGGAGACAAAGAATCTGAAGCCTGCTCCAAGGTCTGAACTGCCAGCACAGAGCCTGATGTGGGGCTTGAACTCACAAACTGTGCAATCACGACCTGAGCTGAAGTCAGATGCTTAACCAACTGAGTCACCCAGGCGCCCCTAACCAGTTTTTACAAGGACAGCTCTAAATATTGTTTATAGTCTATAATTTTAGTTTCCCTCCTTTATCTAGATTTTAATTTTATTTTAAACTCAGGAATGAATGTTTTCTTTTTATCAAATGCTTTAAAACATCTATTCTAGATAATCATATACTTTTTCTTTGACTTGTTAATATGGTAAATTCATTTAAAATTTTCTAATAGTGACTGACTTGTGTGTCTAAATGAGCTGCATTTGATTATGGTATAAATTTCTTTTGAACAATTTAGGATTACACCAATATTCACAAGTGAAACTTGGTTGTCTTTGTATGTATGTGACCCTTCTCAAGTTTGGTGTTACCATGACAATGATTTCAGTAAGAACTAGGACAATTACTAAAATCACTTTCTGATCTCATTAGGCTGGGTAAATCCAAATTCACTAACTTTGTCTGGAATTTGGGAAATTTTCCTTTAGATGTATGGTCCATCTCTAATTTTGTTCTGCATTTCAGCATTGTGCTTGGTTTTGGTGTATCTTTGTAAAATCTAAAGGGTCCAACACACGATCAGAACCAAATGGCAGGGGCACCTGGGTGGCTCAGTCAGTTGAGCATCTGACTCTTGGTTTTGGCCTGGGCCATGGTCCCAAGGTCATGAAATTAAGCCCTGTGTTGAGTTCCACACTAAGCGTGGAGTCAGCTTGAGATTCTCTCTCTCTCTTCCTCTGTTCCTCTCCATTGCTTGCTCAAGCTCTCTCTGTGTCTCTCAAATAATAATAATAAAAAAAGAACCAAGTGGCAGTGTTCCATGCAGCCTCCTCCGTGCTGGCAAGAATTGACAAGTTTTATGGAACTGAGCTGGTAGGTGGCAAATTTAATTTTGGGGTTGGACTTTTAGGTTAAGAGATAAAAATTTCCCACAACTCTAGTTTTATGTGGAAAGAAATCTTATACTTGGAATTCCTATGGTAAAAATGCTACTTTGTAAACATATTATAAGTAATAGAAAATAGGTGTATCGTCTGGGTTCCAGCTCGGGCAGTGCTGCAGAAGGATAACCTTAGTAGCACATCTTATCAATCCATCCAGCAAGACATTCACCCTTCTCACAGAGCAGAACGGTTTCCAGAGAAGCTCAGCTCTGGTGTTCCAGAAGATGTTGGCCCGGGGCAGAAGAGACCAGATGGAAAGCAAACCAGATGGCCCCTGTTTTACGGCTTCCACAGACAAAGGGGGATAGGACACAGTTGTGTTTCTCAAGAGACAGTGGGTGTCTCATTAGTTAGTGGATACAAAAAAGGAAGCTGGATGAAACAGATAAAGGGGATGAAGAGGTACAAACTTCCCATTATAAAATAAGTCAGTCGCTGAGATGAAAAATAGAGCGTGGGGAACGTAGTCAATATATTATAATAACATTGTACGGTGACAGATGGTGACTACTTTATCATGGTCAGCACTGAATAATGTAGAGAACTGTTGAATCAGGATGTTGTACACCTGAAACGAATATACCATTGTATGTTAGTTATACTTCAAAAACCCCCACAAAAGTAGGCTAAATTTACAATCTTAGTTTTAAAAAATGTAAAGAAGGGATTTGAGTCTATGATGTGCACGGTCTCTTCTAAATCTAAAATTCCATACTCTTGCCTATAAAAATGTTCCTAATGAAACAATGTTGAAGACGCGGATGCTGGCCTTTGTGCTGTTGCAGACACTGCCTCCGTGGTGGGCGTGACTTTATTTGTGTTTCATTTCCAACCACAGTTCTTTAAGCACACTATTTTTTTTCTTTTTCTCCTCTTCAGGCATTTTTTTTTTAATAGCCTTGATATAACTTCCTTAAGCAAGCATTATCTAGTTCCACTGAATATTTTCTCCTTAGTATCTTATCCTCAAGGTTTTTCTATACAATTTTAAATGTTACTAAAGTGAATCTTAATCTGCCTTATTTATATTTATTCTTAGAAACTTATGTTTCTTCTAGGAGTATCTTTCATTTTATATTCTTAACAGAAGTTCTTTTATTTCAACGTTACAAAAAAGGAGATTTTCCTAGATACAACGTTTATCCATTATCAGCCTGTTTCAAGTTTTATATACGTACATGTATACAGATAAACACTACAATCATGTTTTAGCTTATTAAGATAGAGGATTCTACTAATGAGATTAAGGTTATGGGCTAGGTGTCCAAGTGGATTAGTGAGTTTTGTTTATTTGTTCCATAGCTAAAGGTTACACTCTTGACCCTAATAAGCTACTTCTCAAATGTGCACCTTTTGTTAAAAAATGACCTACAAGAATATGGATGGCTCAGTGGAAATCCACTACCACCATCAGAAAACATTCAAAACATACACCCACACAGTACAGGAAGGATGGGCCATTACTCCTACTCTTAATATGGTACTGGTAACTACAGTTTATTACATTTTTAGAAAGTTGTCTTTTAATATAATTGCATGCTGAGGGATGATACTTGGAACCTGAATTTATATTCTATAAAAATATCATATTTATAATAAAATATTATATATTAAACATATATATGTTTATATTATATATATAAGTATATATATAATAAAATATTATACATAATACAGAAAGGTATCGGCATTACCTTATAGTAATGATTTCCCCTGGGTTTGCCCTTATGAACCAGCTGCAGTTGATCTTGGCAGGATATTCAGAAGGCCAGCCTGGGCTTGTGATTATACCACTTGGTGCTCGAATTTGTTCTGGAGTCTCTCCACAAGCTGTAAGAAGCCAAAGCAATCTTAGCTAATTATTATACTTTAAAACAGAGCACTAAGTAAATCAGTCTTTATTTAAAAAACAAAAAAACCCACAACACTTTAGAGATCAAATTATATACAATAAAATATGGTATTATCAACCTTAAAGAGTTTTTATTATTCTAATAAGATATTTTATTTTCTTCCCCTTAGTCAAAGGATCTTATGCTAATTAAGTACACATTTTGGGGAGGCATGGGAGTTTTCAAATTAGATCTCTGAATAACAGTTTAAGAGTCAGGATTACGAGCTTTAGCCATGGATTCTGATCAAGTGATCCATCTATCTTTTTTCAAAACTCACCTTTTAAATTCATTTTCTTTCTTATAAACTACCTATAAAGTTCAATGTTTGCCGAACTACTGTGTTTAGATCCTTAAAAGTACCATTTTATTTTCTGGATACTTTAAATTAAAAAACTATTATATACATATGTATGTATATAAATAGTCTTCTGGACAAAATAATTAAGGGGAAGCACATATAAACACAACAGCAAGATGCTGGGTCATTAAGAAGTTAGTGGATGACTGGATAAAGACAGCAAAACACTATACTTCAAAATTACTGCAAAGGAAATCTTTAATTTATTCTATGAATATTTCTAAATGTTATTAGAGGGTGATAAATGATTCCTAAATTATGTGAAAAATAAAGGCTTGAAATAGTGATTAAAATATCAGTATGTGATCAGATCTGAATATCGTGAAGAAATACAAAATAAACTCAAACTACTACCAACACTTTCCTGGTTTGTTCTTGCATTATCTTGAACTCTCACAGTGACACAGTGCACATTTTACCTATCCAGAAGTCAGCAGATAATGTGACAATTTATTCTCCCTCAATTTAAAAAATAGCCACTGGGCTACAAAAAATACATGATGAATGTATAAGCTTTCAGTAAGATTTAAAACCCTAAAACCTCTTATTTGATGTAATTTCAATATATTAGATTATCTGATTTTTAAAATCAGATAGATAAGAAGTCGCAAATTAGAAATAGAAGTGAGGAAAGTAGCGGCCAGAGGTACACACAGTTATTAGAAGTAATGGAGGCAATTTTCAGAATAAAGTATGTGCTGAACTAAAAAACCACGACAGCTCAGAATATGCATAGTACTGCCTATCTTCCAAAAGGTAAGAGAGGACTGTCCTTTCATACTAATTAGTGGTCATTCCTAGCTAAAAGAGTTGTTGAGTGAATAAATGAATCTTTGTAAGCAAAGTGCCTGGTGTAATAGGTGGCCTGAACTTTCATGCTTTTTGAGTTCTGCTGTTTTTAAAAATTAGTTAACCCAATTTGTAGATAGGCAAGAATCCCTATTACAATTATAATTTGTAAAAATGGTCATTTTTTTGATAGCAGAGGTTATATCCATTCAACTTAAGTTAGAATGCCAAGAAGTATATTATGCAATTAAAAAAAATTATCTATAATGATCAAAATAAAGCAAGCTATATTGCTTAAAGACTCAATCCTTACTTCTATAGAATAACCCAATCTCTGAAGAAAAATCTAGGTTTTAAAATGTACTTTAGTGAAGAAAAAAAATGTTCATGCCTAAAATGGGTCTACCCTGGAATTAGGGAACACTGCACCAAAAGGATCTTGTTTTTAATCACTTAAAAAAAAAAAACCTTCACAGCATAGAATACAAGGATATATCAAGAGCCTAGTACACATCTTATTGCCCATTCATAGTCAAAGCTTCCAATATTTTTTGTTAAATTTCATTGAGTAAAATTTCCCTTATAAACTTTTAAAAAAATTTTGATGAATGATACTCTAGAAAATGATTAAATTTATCCGCATGTGAGCTTACTGACCATGAAGTCAGAGTTTTGCTTTTAACTTTGCTCTAATGAGTTATCACAATAATTAAAGAAAAGACATCCAAAGTAATTTATAAGAACTTTTTCTTTCTTCATTATCTCTTGCCAAAGCATTTCGGAGTAGTATGCCAAAGCAAAAACCAGGTAGGGATAATTTATGGCAACGTAGACAATTGTTAGCCTTTATATAAGTGGATGGACCAGTTATTGGTGAAAAGCTGGAATTTTATTAGGTTTGGTTTTAAATTTCTCCCCCCTGAATAACTGAGACACCCATAGGTGGTGCTCTTATACCAAAAACGAAATATGTTATGTTCTGATATGCTCAAAAATACTTCATTTTCATACGACTGCCTGAAGATAAGACACACCACCCATAAGAATGGTTATTTTGAGATTCAGTATTTTACATTTCTAATTCAATAAGTACTTTAAAAACAAAACTCTAGTATCATGTTTCTCCCTTAATTGGTTATGAATACATATTTTGATTTAATTTTGCACATTTGCAACATGACTGAGTTTGGCATTTTGTTTCAGATCCAGCTGGTGGTTTTTTATCAACACATTTTTTGCATGTACAGTACGCTGGGCATATAGATAAATATAATTTAGAACAGCCATAGCGCATACCTTTCTCTAAGAAAGAGTAAATTCAAATGTTAAAACAGTAAGATTAACATTAGAAACCACTAAAAAAGTTTTCTGTCCCTTTTGGGCTAGGAATTTACATATGTATCTGGGTAGATTTGGATTCATGAGACCTAGATGCTATCCGTTCTACCTGCCATTTACTGGTTTTGTCATGCTATAAACTACTAAACTTCTTTGGGTCTTGATTTCTTTATGTGTTAAAATAAGAAGTTGCTATTTGAATATCTCTAAGGTCTATTTCAGCGCTAACTCATGCCCAACCCCATATCCCATCATGATGATATATTTCCACTACCCTTCTGATGGCTCATCAGGATGAACTCATACATTTTTCTGTATTTTCTGACTTTTTAATTTCTCTTTGACCTACTGAAATATGATTCCAATTTGAATTCCATGAAAATCTTGCCAGCTGGCAAAACCATCACAGACATCAGTGCCGTATCGAAGGGATGCTCAATTCCCATCTTCCTTGATCTCTCTGGAGTATATGACAGTGGTTTGTTTCTTCTTGATACACTACTACCTTGACTTGCTGACACAGCCTCTCTGGCTCTCCTCCTCCCTCTGACTGTCCTGTTAGTTCTCTAGTCCAAGGCCTCCTTCTTCAGCCAGCTCCTGGAATGCTGGTGTTTGTAGTTCATTCCAAGCCTTCTGCTCTCCTCACTCTCTAGGGAAGGGTCCCATTCCATCGTACAATTTCAGCTATTATCTACAGTTCATGGGTTTAAAATCTCTAACGCAGAGATTCTGCATTAGTCAAATGCCCGCTGGACATTCCAACATCAAATTCAACATGATCAGGATGGTATATTTCACAAATCTTTCTTTCTATCCTATATTCTTAATCTTTATTCTTAGGCATCAACTGGTTAAAGGAATAGTCACTTCATCTAATTCAAATAGAAAGGAAATTTACTTTAGTATTACAGGTGACTTCAAGGATTTCCAAGCATACGAAGTAAGTCAGGCCTAATAGTGACTAAAACTAGAGATTTCCAAGTCAAACTCTGAGAATGCCTTTATCACCTCTTAGGCCTGCTTTATCTCCCAACATCCACCCCAATCTTCCAACTGACTTCCTGTGAGTCCTCTATTTTTTTCATTATTTCAGGGTCTTCTAATGATTTCCCATTTCTAATTCATCGTAACCCTTCAGCTCAAGTACCTACCCTCAACTGTAATATCATTTTTCTTAAATTTATTTATATTAATGTTGTTAATTTTATATCCTTATATTAAAAGATTTGGGGTGACTTATTGTTACAAATCAATTTCATAATACTTAAGCCTCCATCCTCTCACTTATAAATGGGGATTTAAACACTACGACCATCTAGAATGCTACAAAGGCTAAATATAACTATTATGGTAAAGGACTTAGCACAGTGCTTGGATTGAAGTGAATTGTCAATAAATAACAGCACATGATCTACCAAGTCAGACTGGCTGGTAGCAATGCCTTGGAATGCTTTATTGAGATGGCTACTAAGGCTGTGTTCAGACTATGTGGGAAAGAGACACAGATTATTCATTTAGTATGTACTGGCACCATTATGCTCTAGAAAGAATGAGAAATTATGCCGCAATTAACTGGTTATCTAACATGGGCAGACGCCAGGGTAAGGATGAGGTTAGGATACATACCCACAAAATAATGCTTTAGGAAATTAATTTTGTTTTGAACCACACTGCTTACATATTTCTGCTAGTCTGAAGCTCATCTTTCCAGATTTTGACTACATTCCCAACTTGGGATATACCAAACCTGACCTTCTTTTACCCATGTTTATTCTACCCATTCGTTCTCTACTGCTTATACATAATTATTTTAGCCCCAATCTGACCGATTCTTCAGTGAGAAATAGTTTATACGTAACTAGTAGATAGAAGAATCTCGTGAGTATAATGCAAAGTTGTGACAGATTTTATTTCCAGCATGTTAAGGATCTGAAGTAATCAGAAGCAGGAGTTTTTCACAGTTTAAGAAAAAATATAAACACTCTATAGAATGGCTTTCCTTTATTGCCAAGTGGTTACTTTACAAGCTTAAAGAACTGCTTGACTTTCCTCTATTTTAATCTATCTTGGGAGGTTGCTCGTACAAATGGGGACATGAAGACATTTTCCTGCTACGGAAACAAAACATTTTAATGAAGGGTATTTCTGAATTATATTCTTATTATTGATGAAGTTGTTCTCCATTAGAAGAAAATGTCTTCAAGGAGTAAGCAGGAAGCCTAAAGGATATGACTGCAAAGTCTGGACTGATTCTAGGTATAAATGCCAGGGGTATTTGACTGTGTTAGCATTTGGATTGATATTTCATCAGGGCTATACTTTGCAAAGCTACATAGTTGTAAGTGATCTGTATCAACACTACTTCTGTCACATGCCCTGTTAGTTTAATGTTTAATTTTAAAGAATGTGAGATTTCCTAGGAACACATATGTAGCATTATGGCAGAAATGACTATGTTTTAGTCTGTTCATTTTGCTTCCTTAATTGATCTCTTAATAACCAGTATCAACTCTCTTAGAATACAAGCATCCACAAAAAACATGTGTATCTAATTTACTCTGGTCGGTATTTTTAGATATAAAGAAGCACTCAAGAATTTTGCATGATGATAATCCATTCTCTCTACTTTTGATAAATTTCCCATAACTGCGGAAACAGAAACTCCCAAGTTAAAGAGGTCCCAAATGTTCACTCAAAGGATGGCAGCTTTCAACTTGGACAGCATCTTCTCCATAAGATTATGTAGTGAAGAGGTTATCTGACTGCTTATCAAATAAGAAAGGGAAAATTAAGGAATGAATAGGCAGAGATTCACTGATGGGAGTTCTCAATAAGATTTTGATATTAGTTTTCAGGCTTAAAATCCAAAGATCTTACTGTATAGTTTAGAAAATGACAAAACTGAGAAAATACTCAAGATTTCTTCATGTTTAACCTGATACTATTCCAATAATCTCAAAGAAAAGCAAAGAATTATGGTTTTTAAGATGGATTAATGTACTATAGCTATCATCTTTAAATAGGAAGTATTCAAACAACCTCTATTTTACAGGACACATGGCAGAGGAGAGGATAGGATGATTTCAAAATAATGTCAAATAAACTGCCCTTCAACTTGAGATTTCATGGTTTTAAAGCCTGAGGAGAAAAGAAGCAGGCAAGGAAATTTACGATTAGAGCTGAACTACCTGTAAAAGAAAATGAAAACTACAATTTCCTGTTCTACAGATGAAGAGCTGGGTTTCTTTTCAAAACTGACAAAGGTTGACATTTTAGGACGATAAGTAGTTGAGACTAAAAGCGACATGGAATCTTTGTGCCTTTGGTTTTAATAAATCACGAAACTGAAAAGCAAATAAAAATCAACTGTGCTCACTGACCACCAAAGTAGATAAAATACATATGAAAGGCACAAAAGAGCATGAGGAGAATTCATGGTCTCATGGAAACTGCAGTGTTGCAATAATGAGATATGCTTATTCATAATCCAAGAAACATATAAACAGCCAGGAGAACATACAAAACAACATACGTAGTCCTAAGTGATGTAATACGTTTTAAAGTAATTTCACACGATGTATCATGAGGACATAGTGTTACTAAACAGACGCAAAGACCCACACATACAAAAAACCTGCATTACGTAAGTATAGAACAGGGAGGGCTTACTTGACTATTAACACAGCATTTCCTTCACAGAACAGAAGTAGGCAGAGCCAGAGTAAAGAAAGAGCACATTCCAAATTAGAAAAATTTAATGACTCAATTCTGTAGACGCTAGTCAAGCCAAGGTAGGCTACTATGAAAAGAAGTGATGTGATGCAAATAAAGAAACTGGTGAAGCATAGAAATCAGCTAAGAAGCAAATCCTCCAACCTGTAAAATTTCACTTTACAGAAGTTTCATTATCTAACAAGAGCAGGTTCACTCTGTTTATAAGCAAAAGACAGCATTTATAGTCAATGGTGGTCACTATCATTTGGCTGTCTCATTTTCAGAGTACAGTATTTTATAAAGATTAGCTCCATTATGTCTGATAATACAAAAGCAATTCCAAATGTTGAAAACACTACTGAGAAGAATTTAATTCCAATGGAAACAGATGTACTTAAGAAAAAATGCCATCTCCAAAATAAGAAAAGTGGTAAGCAAATGGTGACTACTAAATGGGCGCATGGGATGAGAGAAAAGAATGATCTGGAAAGCTGACGAGGGAATCACAGGATACGTGGAAACGAGTGTGCCAGTGCAAAAGCAGTACAAGGCAGCAGGACATGGAAAATTAGGATATGTAGATAGATGATTAGCATGCAAACCAGATACCTACTGGTCCAGTTAATTTAGGAGAAGGGCAGCAGTTTGAAACTTAAAGGTTAATTATGGTGCACAAGGCTGAAGATGAGATTCCTGCTGCAAGTCAGAAGTTTATGGTTCATGAGTTGAAGGCCTGTAAATACAATCAAAATGAGGAGTGTGTGGTCAGGCCTGTGGATCACATGACTAATGATAATGTTACTGCCTATCGGGTACTTCCTTTTAATTCTTAGTATTTAATTCCTAGTATTCTTTAACTCTTAGTATTATTATCCTATTTAACAGAAAAGAACACAATGGGGGCAGAGAGAAATTAATTTTCCCAAGATCACAAAAAAGCTAGTAAGTGTCACAACTGGGGTTTGAACCTAGGCAACAGGCTTCGAGGGACACACTCTTAACCACTAAGACACACACCTGCCCTAGAGCTCCCTATGACACTTGGAACAATTATCAAGGGGGTGGAGGGAGCTGCCTCAACAGAATTTCAGTAAAGATAAAAGTAGTCTATTTTGGAAAAAAGAACTTTGGTCCTGTATTAGCACAGACAGAAAAGGTTTTAAAGCACCTAAAGACGGATTCCTATTTAGTACAAATCTATGTAGTGACTGCAGGCAGGACTAATCTGCTTCTAAGTCTCTTTGGAATTAAGACTTTATAAACTCTATTCTAGGACCTACCTTTTATAAAAAATATACATGTAGGGGTTAATTATAGGTAAGATGTTTAGGGCATGGGATAAAACAGCAGTAAGAGGATGTGATGAAGGCCGAAGGAGACATTTCAAAGGACAGAGGAACAGAGAAGGGGAAAAGCAGGGAAGGCTGGGGGACTAATGGAAGGTGGTAATATTCTTAATGTTGGACACTCAGAATTTGGGAAGCAAGCATGTTGAGTAGGAAGTCTATGGGCCACTGAGCCCAGTATCAGGCAAGTACCAGGCGAGTGTCAGAATCTGCAGATGAATGAAGTACAAGAGGGTCCCTCTTCAGACAGTCCTTGCAACACAGCTAAGCCCTTGCAACCTCCCCAGAAGACGATGGTTAGGAGCCCATGGTCAGGAAGAAATGACTTCAGTTTGAAAGTTCTCTTCTTACAACTTGACTGGGTGTGTTGCCCATCCCAGTGTTTTGATTTCTTTGAACTTTTGTTGCCCAGATTCCTTGAATACCTGGTATCTGAGCTGAGCTCTCACATAACATAAATGTCAGGACAGTCAACACACTGAGGATGGACAGAACTGGAAGGAGAAAGAGATTGGACATGGGTAGAATTCCCTTAGAATTACTTCACGCTTCATTCCAATGTTTTCAGAAAGTCAGAAAACTAAACTTCTCTTTTTTTATGGAAACAATTACTAGCACCCTAACAGCAATATTTACTAGCTTAAGATGGGAAGGATTTAGGTGTCATCTGAAAGGTAAGAATCAGTACAGGCAGAAAAGTTTGTATCAATCTATCGCTTACACTCAGGACTCTCATTATTTTCAAACCTATTACCAGAAATCACACATTTCTACTACAAGTAGAATATTATAGTAGAATATTTCTACTATGAGTAGAATATTACAGTAGAATCCTTATAGTTAAATGAATATTCCTTTTCATTAATGTAGATACATAAGAATGAATGCAGCAATATATTTATTCATGTTAGTTTAAATATGTTTTTTGAGGACCAAAATATTTCATGTGGTCTTCAGCTCTAATCAAGGCAGGTTGTCCAGAACAAACAATGATCAAGGGAACATCGCAGTAAAAAAAAAAAAAAAAAAAAAAAAAAAAAAAAATATATATATATATATATATATATACACACACATATATATATTTTTTTAAAAAGCCAAGAGGCACAAAATATGGAAAAAGGAGGAAAAATGGGAAAAAAAAAAACCATACAGTTTTTCCAGTTCCAAAAGGGTCATAGCACAATATGAACAAGATAAGGAGAGTACCCTTAATAGAACTATCCAAGTAGCTTTATCCTAAAATTTCTAAGTAGTAAGAGTAATTCTGAATTTTGCTAGCAAAGTGTAAGATAAGGTAAATGGAGAAGACTCAAAGTTTTATACCTTTTTTTAAGGGCATAAAAGGGCAATTTTCTCCTGTATGGGCATAAAAACTACTGATATGGTACCTACATTTCCCAATTTTAAGTACTACAGAAGAGTCAAATGCTAAGCAAGCTACTTCTATTCCCTGAATGGGAAATAACATTAATTTTGAAGTTTACTGTGATTCTTGCTGGAAAAATAGAAGAAGCAGAGCAGAAATCAGCACCTGAGCAAACACATATTGGCCTTGATGCTCGTGATGTTCTAAGCCACCTCTCTCAGCTCTGACAGGGCTTTTTATATACTCACATCTTTTCCCAGGAGTGTCTTAGTGTCTTGCCAAGAGTGACACCCAGCAATAAATATACTACCCGGAGTGTGTTTAAGAGAGGAGGAAAGACGAACTACCACCTACTTTGTTCTGGATACTCTATTTCCAGTACTGCAGTTTAAGATCGCACCACCCCTTTTACGGAGCTGTTAGTCAACTGGAATCCCAAGTCCGTTCTGCTCATCCACCAAGTGACTGGCTCTTGCACAACCGCTCGCTGCACAGTGCCTCTAATTCAAATTCATGCCTCAGCAAAATCACAAATAAGTCACATGCTATCTCACTTTGAAGAGTTATTCTCCAAGTAGGAAAAGAATTATTCTCAAAGTTACAGAGTAGTAGAGAAAACATCAAACCTTTGAACGCAATGTGTTACATCTTCACAGGATCTGGCTCGCTCACTCAAGTGGTTGAGTTTCACTTCCATCGTCTAAGTGTCACACACTTCTGTCACATTACCACCTGTTCTATCTATGGTCCTGGTGCTCACGCTTACTGTTTTAACACTGTTTCTTATGATAATATAATATAAAATTATTCTATGTAATTATCTGCTATTAATATGCAATTGTTCGATAAAGACATGCTAATACATGAAATATTATTACATAATACAGAAACAGGCTTCACATAAAATATTATTATATAATAAAACATCATAAATAATATTTAATTATATACTATGTAATGCTACATATAAAAGTACAATACATAAAGTTATATTACTATCATTACTTTCTTTTCTAAAAGTTTCAAGGAATGCTCTACTCCAGAAGCTAAAGCATTTCATGAATAAATTCTCTGAAGGCAGGCAATACTTTAAAAAATTAACAGTATCTTAAAACATGTCCATTATTTTTTAAAAAATGAACTCTGTCTTGTATTCTCTACTCACTTTATTCATTTGAAAGATGGTTTCCTGGGTTCACGTTAAGTTCTATTTTTTTTATATTCTGAAATCCTAAAAACCCTAATGGGTTCAGTATCACCTAAAATATAATAAACTTTATTTCTTTTCTCCATTTGAAACATGGATAAAAGACACACCATATAATACCGGTCAAAAGAACTGGTGAAATTCTTTTTAGTAAGTTTAGGAGGAAGTCCAGTATTTGCTTGAATAATTGAAAATAATATTAAAATCACAAATGAAAGGTACAAAGACCACTTACACCTGCTGCTTTATTCATGCAACTTCTCTATATTTAAAAAAATAATTATAAACTGCTATCAAATAATTAGAGTTTAGGCTTTATTTCCTTTCGGAAGATCTGAAAATTCTAGGATAATAAAAGTGTTATCAGACAGGATGTTCTTCCAGGGAAACTTCAAAATACTGCATTACAGTATTTAAGCCCAAAATGGTAGCTAAAAACAAAAGTCACTTTACAACAGTGCTCTAACACTAATGCAAAATATTACTAACTAATTTGTAGGCAAAATAACTGCAATTTAGAAAATAATATATCCTAATTAAAAAGGCCACAACTAATTATTTGTTTTAAAAGGGTTATAGGATCAGCAGTATGCTACGCCTCTGAATACCATAATAGAAACTATAAAATGCAAATATACAAACACAAAGGTAATGACTTTAATAGAATAAAAATTCTGACGAAATAAAGGGAGGACAATACTTAAAAACTATTTGAAGTCTTTCACTTATATGAGGACTTAAAGATACAAAACAGATGAACATAAGAATAAGGGAAGGGAAGCAAAAATAATATAAAAACAGGGAGGGGGACAAAAACTAAGAGACTCTTAAATATAGAGAACAAACAGAGGCTTACTGGAGGGGTTGTGGGAGGGGGGATGGGCTAAAGGGCATTAAGGAATCTACTCCTGAAATCACTGTTGCACTATATGCTAACTTGGATATAAATTAAAAAAAATAATAAAATTTTCTAAAAATGTTAAAAAAAAATATTTGAAGTCTATTTTATATACTCTGGTAATTCAGTTAACATGAACAAGGCTTAAAAAAGAAATTTCCTAAGTAGATATTCTCTTTCTCAGCTCCCAGAAATGCAAGACAAAAAAAAAATCCAAGTTAAATGTAAAGTAGACTCAAGACAAAGCTAACCTCAGCTACTGATGTTATAAGGTAGGCATTTAGAAGCTGTATCACTAGTGACTTGGGAATAATGTGTTAATCCTCATATGTAAAAACGTTCTATTTGAGAAAGCAGCAAGATCCAACATCTGTTCCTATTAGCAACCAGAAAATCTTCTTTAAAATTCAGGGTAGTTTTGCCTAACTATAAAAGAAAGCCAATCTCATTCTCTCATTCTATGCAATGCCACAACTCTCAGCCATGAATCAAAAAGAGAAGTAAACAATTACATTTCTGAACAGTCTGGGGAAAATAAAAGGTTGGGACTTTAAAAGAAATATGATAAGAAAAAAGTTTAAAGAGAAAAACATGATCACACCCAAGACAAGTGTTCTCATATACTGCAGACAGCTGTGTAAACTGGTATTGTCCTTTTTGTTTTTTTTGTTTTTGTTTTTTTTTTAATTTTTTTTTCAACGTTTTTTTATTTATTTTTGGGACAGAGAGAGACAGAGCATGAACGGGGGAGGGGCAGAGAGAGAGGGAGACACAGAATCAGAAACAGGCTCTAGGCTCCGAGCCATCAGCCCAGAGCCCGACGCGGGGCTCGAACTCACGGACCGCGAGATCGTGACCTGGCTGAAGTCGGACGCTTAACCGACTGCGCCACCCAGGCGCCCCTAGTATTGTCCTTTTTGAAAGAAATCTGTCAAAAAGTTTCTAAATTAAATTATTTATGACCTTTAATACACTAATCCCACTTCTAGAAATCTATGCTAAAAAAAGTCTTAGAAAAAAAAAAAAGGCTTGCACCATGACCCAGACTAGGAAAAAACCATTGGAAACAATCCACCGATATGTTTAAGAACATTACAACATAGCCACTGAAGGGAATTTTATACAGGTATTAAAATAATGGTTATGAAAAAATGTATTCTATAAAATGTTCAACAGAAAGGGCAAGAGACAAAATTAGTTATAATTCAAATGCATATACAATTATTTTTAATATATGTACAGAAAAAGGACAGATGAAATAAAATACTATTATTAATTATACTAATAAGCAGAGTTAATGGGTGACTTTTTTAATCTTCTTGCTCTTTTTCCATGTTTTTCTAAATGTTTGATGAACCTTGCATAATGAGTAAGTAAAATTTATGAAAACAAGTAAAAACCTTGATTTGGAAGTAATTAAGAATAGGGAGGGCATAACCAAATTATTTGTAGAATTATTCCGATTGAAATAAATATCACAGATCATAAAGTTTAAAGTAGGTAAATTTAAAAAGTCAAATAGACTGGTTTAACTTACGTAAAGATCTTGTTATTAATCAATCTCACCTAAGAAATGTCTCATTCTATGCAAATGAGCAGTTAAGTTAGCTGTTTTAAAGATTTAGACATTTAAAGGAGGAGACATTTGATTTACATATTTTTTAAAAAGAACACTGAAATAGTATTTCTACTCTATCAACATATACAATTAAATTATTTGATAGTTCATATGATATAATTTCATGATTTTCACATATTATTAGATTTACAAAAATACCATTTGTCTTTCTCCTTCCTCTATTGTATATATGAAAGCAGATTTAAAATTCTGGACCATGAAAAGTTCTAAATAAAACATGTATAGAAAATAAAATTTTATCCAGTAATGCTTCCCCATTTTAAAATCATCTGATATATACTTTTTTATAATTTATGTTTTCTTATGCCAATACTTATAAGAACCAGCAAAAGGACAAAGACTTCTCTCTCTGGGCAAAGATTTGAGGAGGAGGAAGACAAAAATGAATAGAATTATTGGAAATAGAAACAAATTATCCTGAAGCCTAAGAACCAAAAATACACTGTCAATCAGAAATTAAATCATTCCTATAATTCATATGAATTCTCAAAATTCATATTAATAAAATAAAATTAAGTACTTAGTGCTATTCATAATGAAATATGAAAAATACTGTCATTTACTACTCACTACATATTGTAAATAGGTCTTTCATAAACTCATTTTCTCAATTAATATGCTTATTATTCACTATAGGATACTACATTAATACAACATTACAGGTGCATTTTGCACATATCTACTTCCTTCATTAAAATAAGTTCCTTGAGATAAGAATGTTTTACTCATTTCTTATTCCCACCCTTCTTGGCACAAGGTCCACAGGAGCTTTAATACATGTTAAATGAAACTTAATTCATTACACATAGGGTGACTTTTAAAAAAGCTGTTTATTTATTTTGAGAGAGAAAGAGATAGCAAGCGGGGGAAAGAAGGGGCAGAGAGAGAGGGAGAGAGAATCCCAAGCAGGCTCCACACTGTCAGCCCAGAGCCCAACATGGGGCTTGATCTCACTAACCATGAGATCATAACCTGAGCCGAAATCAAGAGTAGGATGCTTAACAGACTGAGCCACCCAGGCGCCCCACACATAGAGTGACCTTATATCCTGCACAGTCTGGGACAGTCCTGGTTTTGTCTGTAGTACTAGAATAATAAAAATAGTGTTACTTTTCACTTTGAAAGTGTTCTGATTTGGACAATTAACTACGTGGAAACACTAACTGTAGGCAAATTAAAATTATTTCTAAAACTGTCAGTACAGTTTCCAAAAAGCACGGAACTAGACTGGACAAGAGCACGGAGCACCATCAAAGAGAGTAGCAGAGGTAATATGAGAGCAGGGATGAAGCAGAAGCCGCTTCTGCTGCTTGCTGGTCTCAAGAGGAAGCAAGTCCTACATTTAGAGATTCTTCCGAAGGCTAGTTCTCCATTTAGACCAGTGCTGAAGGAGCTCTCATTTCACCTAGAGATGCACAGAATTCAGAGATGTAATACCAAGTATTACATCTTCTATAGCTGCACACTGGCCAAAGCAAAACCACAATGAATCTGTATCTGAGGGCACCTTTTGAGACAGCATCCATTTATTTTTTTAATGGGATAACTGGAATAGATTTCATATTATTCTTTTTACATAGAAGAAAGATTTTATAAGAACAACCTTCAGGAAAAACAATAAACCATTAATAAGGTTTCACTGACCTCTGAAATTAAGCATTTTATTGATGTATAAATTTGATGCATAAACATTTCATTAAAATACACATTTTGCTATCAGCTGAATTGTGTCACCCTCCCCAGACTCCTATGTTAAAGTCCTAACCTCTGGTACCTCAGAATGTGACTGGGTTTGGAGATAGAATCTTTAAAGAGGTAATTAAATTAAAATGAGGTCATATGGGTGGGCTCTCATGACTGGTCCAATATGACTGGTGCCTTTATTTATTTATTTAAAATGTTTTTTTTTTAACATTTATTTATTTTTGAGACTGAGAGAGACAGAGCATGAATGGGGGAGGGTCAGAGAGAAAGGGAGACACAGAATCTGAAACAGGCTCCAGGGTCTGAGCTGTCAGCACAGAGCCTGATGTGGGGCTTGAACTCACAGAGTGTGAGACCATGACCTGAGCCGAAGTCGGATGCTCAACTGACTGAGCCACCCAGGCCCCACTATGACTGGTGCCTTTATAAGAAGAGATTAGCACACAGATACACAGAGGAAAGACCATGTGAAGATCCATGGAGAAGATGGACACCTGCAAGCCAAAGAGAGAGGCCTCAGAAGAAACCAACTCTATCAACACACTGATCTCAGATTTTAGCCTCCAGATTTGTGAGAAAATAAACCTATCAAGTCACCTAGTTTATGGTACTTAGTTATGACAGCCCCAGCAAACGAATACACATTTCTAAATATATGTCTGAAATACAGAAGTAGAAAATAAACAAGATAAAAAGAAAATAAACAAAATTAATATATGCAAAACTACATATTCTAAGTGCTGAATTTTTAAGCTGATTTTTTTTTTCAAATAGGAATCTATTTAAGGGTAATTTTGATGTCCAACAAACATCAAAGCTTAGTGGCTTCGTAGTCTAATTTCAAGCAAACATAAAAATTATGAAGTAGAATCTAATCTTGATGAAATGAAGCAAAATTCTGAGCCTAATACTAAATCTGTCGAAATTTCCATAGCTCTCATACTCCATATGAATCTGCAAAACTCAGAAAACAATTATTTTGTAAATTACTACTGCATATTACAAAATAATGCATGGTAAAAGAAAATCCCATCCCAAGGGCAAGAAAGGACAACTGGGTTTTTCTGTAACAGAGAATAAAAAGTTCACTACAATGGTTTCAGATTCCACTTGAAACTACCTTTGAACTACAAATTGTTGAATTTTGGTATAATAGCAAAGAAGAATATTCAAAATTATCTGAGAAGGCTGTTAAAAATACTCCTCCTTTTATCAATTACACATCAGTGTGAGACTGGACTGTCTTCATATATGTCAAACAAAATAACATACTAAAAGACTGAAGGCAGTCTTTTCTACAGATCTTTTTCTACAAATCTAAAAATCCAGCTATATTCCCTTAAGCTATTCTTTAAAGACTGCAAAATTATAAATTCTTACTGATGTTTGTCTTGAAAATTCATTTTTTATAGAATTATTTTATTAATGTAAACATGCAATAGATTCATTACTATTACTTGAAAATAAATTAATGCATTTTAAAATAATTTCTCAGTTTTAATTTCAAATACAATAAATATCAGTAGCTAGAACCTACATAAAAAAAAATTCTTTGAAGTCCTTGTTATGGACTGCATTGGGTCCCCCGTCAAACTCATTTGTTTAAGCACAATTTGTCTGTATTTGGAAATAGAGCCTTTAAGGAGGTAAAATGAAGTTAAATGAGGCCATAAGGGTGGGATGTAATCCTATAGGACTTAGGGTCCTTATAAGAAAAGGAAGAGACACTAGGGACCTCTCTGAACACAGATGAAATGCCATGAGAGGACACAGCAAGAAGGTGGCCATTTGTAAGCTAGGAAGAGAGATCTCACCAGAAACTAACCCTGCTAGCTCCTTGGTCTTAAACTTATAACATCTGGAATTATGCAAAAATAAATATATCTGTTACATAGGCCATTTCAGTCTGTGTATTTTGTTATGGTAGCCCGGGCAGATTAACATGGTCCTCAATGTTTTGGAAAAATAATCGTAATTCTCATCAGCTATTCAAAATAGAAAAAGGGACAAAATTGAAGTCATTTTTTAAATAAGTTTATTTTTGCTTGATGTGTAGAAAATCATACAGAACTCAAAGACAAGAGAACAGTGAAACAAACTAAGGCACTCACTTCCATTTTTCAGAAAACCACACTTGTCAATGCATTTGGCTCTGCAAACTAACTCTTAGAGCTCCTAAGTCTACTAAGTTTTCGAATATAAAATCAGACATAAAACCAAAGAGAAAACTGTCTGTTTTACTTCATCTGAGGAAAAAATAACAAAAGGACAAGATGACATGAGGAAATCAATCAGTAGATTGATAAATACACAAAGTATAATTTTTTTAACCACATAAAACTTATCAAGACTAAAAGGAAATAATAATATAATTAATACAATGGTAAGAAATTCTATTTCACTAAATGCAACAATAAAAGATTTTGCTCTCCTAAGTAATTATAGTTGACACAGCAAAAAAGAAAACAAGGCTGTGGAAATCATGTTAAGAACGAAAACTATAATAGTAATAGACCTTTACGTAATTATTAAGTTATAAAAGTTTAGATGAATGGGAAAAAGTGCATTTGCTTCAACAAGTTTCTGAATTTCACGGATACAAATATGTTGTTGGGTTGCTTTTTAAGAACATAAATTGTGCACTTAAGAACAATTTTATGCATAGTAGTAACTCAAATAAAAAAATAAAGAAAAATGCTTTTCTAAGGCTCTAATACTAGAAACAGACTCAAAATTACATTTTAATAAATTTCATTTCATGTAACTTTGTATGGAAAGAAAATACTAATGCAAGTTGAGCTAACTTTTTTTGGTTTAATGTTTATAAGAAAAAATAATTATGCCGTCTGTATGGAAGAGTATAATCAATCCAGGGGCATGCAAGTATCAACTTTATCTTATGAGAATTTCTCCATGTTCCAGTTACTTCATTCCTTATTACATGCTGCAAAAAGCAGTAATAATTTTTATAGCCAAATATCACTTTGTAAGATACCAGGTGGCTTTCAATATTTACCATATAAGTCATGCATGAAATTTAAACATTACAAAAAAATGACTTACCAGTTGACACTCCTGAAATATGCACATTTTCAGAATGTTCTGCAAGAGCACCATTTCCTAAAATTAAACACAATAATAAACTAATTTCCAAGATAAAATTTATAAAGTTTTTTTCGGATTCTACCTTTAAAAGAAATACAACTACATAGAGATACTTGTAGTGTTCAGGAACTAAAATCTCTTATGATAATCTTCAAAACAATACAATGAAGCCCCAAATTATAACCGTAGTAGGGATAACAGAACATTTTGGAAATCACAACAATGTGGTATTATATACATGAAGATCAAATTTATAGATCTGATTAATATCAGGAAAAAAAATTCTATCAAAAGAGAACTCAGAACTACTATTAGAAAAGAGAATCACATACTTCTTCAAAACAGCATCCCACCAAGAGCATGCTCAATTAGTCCACAATGCGCTTACTGCTTAATGGTCATACATGTTGGTACTTAAAAAATAATAATGTCTTTCTTGCCTTGTCTTCTAAATCTTTCAACCTCTTCTCATCAACAATTCTAATGGTTCTAAGAGTAGGGACAGAATTACACCCTATTTTGGTATCTGCTGATTTCCTGCACTTCTTACCACAAAGTTGGGCACATGGAAGCATTAAAATAACTGAAATAAGTTACTGAGGGTCACCTCAAACTCCCATTTAAAGTGCTGAGGATATTTACTCCTTCAATTAATGTGAACAGTGTCCCTTCAGGTATTCTTTTTTTTTCTTGTACCTATTGCTCATCTTTACTTGTAAAGTTTAGTCTCTCTCTAATCATTAGGTCGATTTGGCATCACCACAGCTCAGGAATCCAGCTGTAAGAGAAAGAATTCTTGCAGTGGGGTAGAGGAGGAAGCTAGGTGGGAGAAGGTTAGAGGGCTAAAGTAGAATTCTCTCTGACGGTTGAAAAGAGTAGAGACAATAGTAAGCATGGTAATTAACAACTTGTCTTTCACAATCATCACATTCCTGTGATTGCCTGATTATTGTATAGCACCCTGCAATATACTAGGCTCTGGGAGAGCAGAATCTGCTTATTTGGCTCACAATTGCATGCACAGTTCCTGGAATAGAGCAGGTGCTCGAAGAGCTGATGAATGAATAAATGAGGGAGGTCATGATGATGAAGTCAAATCATGCCAATTAAGCACTTGATACATTGTGTGGCGCATAGCACTGAACAAGTATTCACTTTTGTAATTGTGTAAAATATGCTATTATCAAAGAAGAAAATAATAGTCAGAAAACAACCTTTCAGCTCAACTACAGCGATAGCCTTCAAAATGAAAATAAATGTTTCCCTCCATTAAAAATGATACAATGGAAATGGAGACAAAGGTGTGATTTAGTACATAAATAAATCTGATTATAGTTATTTAAGTATTGTACATTAATACTACAGAAACCAAGATTTATTTTCAGCAATGTTAAATGCTACATAGAATTGAAACTAGAAACCCCCACCTATTTAACACTTATAACTTATAAAAATAGGTACCATAAATAAAATGATGTAAAAACTGATTCAATAAAATCAATACGATTTGCCAAAGGTCTGTATAAATTGCCTAAACTTTTGCTACTCACAAACAGGTCAGCAGTACGGGCGTCACCAGGAACTTACTAGAAATGTAGGCTCAGGCCCCACCCCAGATTACTGAATCAGAAGGTACATTTTAACAAGATGCTCCCCACTCCCAGAGATTTTTATGTAAATTAACATTTGAGTAGCACTGGTTCAAACCTTCTACTTGTATATTAGAAACAACCACAAATTATAACTGTGTAATCTGTGACCCTAGGTTTCCAATATCCTTAAAGTAGCATATTAAATTATCCTCAGGAGAGTTTTCATATTAAATATATTTCATACATTGATTTTTTCCCCCCTCAATTTGGTAGGTAGACTAAGGCAGAAAGAAAAGAGTAACATAATGTAGTATTTAAGACTGGATTCTGAACTGGATTGCCAGGATTCAAACACCAGCTCTACTTACTTGCTGTGCAATTTAGGCCAAGTTACCTAACCTCTTTGTGTCTTAATTTCATCTCTAAAATAGAGAAGATAATACCTATCTCAAAATGCTTAGTAAACTTCTCTAAAATAGAAAAAAAAAAGAATTTAAATATCTATCAGTATGCAAATGAATAAACTAATATAACCTTATAATAAAATATTCAATAAACTGAATGAATTCTATATGTACTAACTTGGAAAGATATGCACATTAAGTTACATGTTTCAGAATAAGATTAAAATACGATCTGATTAGAAATATGATCTAATTTTAACTAAAAATGATGTATGCAGAGCTAAATGTATATATTTACATAAGCATATGATATACATATGTATATATACTTATATATATGTTAAAGAGTCTACGGGTATATATAAATTGTGGAAGAAAACCCCTGGGACTGGAATTAAGGAGGAAGACACGGTTTCTATCCTTCAGCATTGACTGAATTTGTTATAACAGGTGTGGATTTCTTTAAAAATTTTAGGAGTATTCCTAAAAACACAGGTGAAGAGATTATAGTTCATTTCCCACCTTTGTAAATAAATGGAAGTCTGATAAATATTTTGAAATATTATAAAATATTTTAATTTCATAAACATTAATGATTTTAAAACTGATAAACAATATCTGAAAACATAAAACATGACACTGCTAATTTCTCATACATTTACTCTACCTTAAAAAAATCCTATTTAGAAGTTAAAAAAAATCAATGATTATTTCTGTTAACATAAATAACTTAATTTAATTTAATTAATTTAATTTTATATTTTATTTCAGAGAGGGCAAGCAGGGGAGAGGGGCAGAGGGAAATAGAATCTTGAGCAGGTTCCACGCTGAGTGTGGAGCCCCATGTGGGGCTTGGTCCCAGGACTCTGAGATCATGACCTGAGCCAAAATCAAAAGTCAGATGTTCAACTGACTGAGCCACCCAGGTGGCTCTTCCCCTTTCTTTTTCTTTTTTAATTTTTTAATTCACTAATTAACTTAACTTTTTAATTTACACCCAAGTTAATTAGCATATAGTGCAACAATGATTTCGGGAGTAGATTCCTAATGCCCTTTACCTATTCAGCCCATCCCCCCTCCCACAACCCCTCCAGCAACCCTCTGCTTGTTCTTTATATTTGAGTCTCTTATGTTTTGTCCCGCTCCCTGTTTTTATATATTTTTTGCTTCCCTTCCATTATGTTCATTGTTTTGTATCTTAAATCCCTCATATGAGTGAAGTCACATGATATTTGTCTCTTTCTAACTAATTTCGCTTAGCATAATACCCTCTAGTTTCATCCACGTAGTTGCAAATGGCAAGATTTCATTCTTTTTGATTGCCAAGTAATACTCCATTGTGTGTGTGTGTGTGTGTGTGTGTGTGTGTGTGTGTGTGTGTGTACACACAGACTACACTTTATCCATTCATCCATCGATGGACATTTGGGCTCTTTCCATACTTTGGCTATTGTTGATAGTGCTGCTATAAACACTGGGGTGCATGTGTCCCTTTGAAACAGCACACCTGTATCCCTTGAATAAATACCTAGTAATACGATTGCTGGGTCGTAGGGAAGTTCTATTTTTAATTTTTTGAGGAACCTCCACACTGTTTTCCAGAGTGGCTGTACCAGTTTGCATTCCTACCAGCCATGCAAAAGAGATCCTCACGCCCCCCCCTTTCTTATAATTAACACTAGAAGTAAGTGAGCTACTTTACATATACTGCCATTCTACAAAAGTATTTTTACAAAGATGACAGTTATGTAACACAATTATTTTGATATTATAAGCAGACAGCTCCCACAAATCAAACTGCACTCTCCCTAATGCCCCTCATCAGTCCCCAAGAGAAAACTCCACACATAGAAGAATGTACATATGCTATCTTCTCACTATAACCACAGTGTTCAAATGCAGCCATGCTAGATGTTCTCACAGCAGTCCCTTTTAGAGGTAACATGTACTAGAAAAACACAGGGTCTGATAAATCATTACTTCTATAACTATACATTAATAGCTAATTAATTAATGGATCAGCTAATTAACTATAACTCCTAATAAAGAGTTTTCAAGCAGGAAAAAGTTATTATCACCTAAATCAGGAAATAATGTATTATGGCTTAGATTGTTTTTAGTCCCACTAACCAAATACCAAAGTTATCAATCTCCTCTATTTATTATTTTTCTTTCCAAAACGAAACATGGTTTTGTAGTTTTTTACTGCAGTCAAATGAAAGAGAAAGAATCTTCCAAAAGTGATCCTGCTTTAGAAAAGAGGCCACATAAGGAGGTGAGTTGGAGCTGTGGAACCAGACTCCCCGGAATCATCCCCAACTCTACTATTTATTTAGTCATGAACCTTAAATAAACTACTTCTCCTAAGATGTGTTTTCCTCACCTGAATAAGCAGGATGTCATCATTAAGAGAATGCCTAAATGTACGGTCTGCATCCTTATTGCTTTGTAATTTTCTGTTTATTTGTGCTTATATTTAAGAACTGAAGTTCTTAAAGAATAGCTAATAAATAGAGCTAAGATTTGACAGATATGTGCCAGCCAAATCCTAAGTGCTTTACAAGCCTTCCCTCAGCTCATCCTTAAAACAATACTTCCTTTTAGAGATGAGAAAACCAAAGCTTCTAGCAATTTAGTAATTCTTTCAAAAAGCTAGTAATTGGATGAATTGAAAATTCAAATCCAGACACTAAGAAGTTTGTGTTCCTTAACTTTTTAAAAAGAATTCAGAATGAATGTATTTCTTGTTTACAAAAAAATAGTACTTGGCTTTCAGAGTTAAAACCCGCCTGCCACAGCAATTCCAGTTTGTATGTTGGAAAGTCACTGGTTTAAAATTTAATAAGCAGCATTTACAAGTAACTTATATACTACTCAGCATCCTACAATTTCATTTTCTATGTGCACTGAGAGCAGTTATCAAACATAAATACATATATATATACACACAAAAGCAAACATCATTCCTATTTTGCTACCATATTAAAGGAAAAAAATCCAAAATCCTAATAGGGCTTACTAAACTCTCCACAGTCCAGTTCTATCTAACTACTGCAAAAGCTTCATCTCTTGTGATCCACTCTTTTTTCTTCTGTTCAGAAATACTGGATTTCTCTTAGAGAAGTGTCAGCTGTCTCTTCTCTTTAGACTTTCCTTTAATATTATTTCTTTAGGGACGTATCACCTGATGTTCCTGTACTAGGTTAGGTCATTCTGCTATAGGCTCCTATAGTTTTTAATACTGTCACTTTCTGAAAATTTCCCACACTTGTGTTTTCTGCGTAATGTCTGTATTTCCCCTCATATCTTAATCTTGGCAGCAGGGTTCGGGGGGAGGTGGTGTGATATGGTGATGGGACATAGCTAGGTTTGTTTTGTTTTGCCAAGTGACTAGCACAGAACATAACGCATAAGAAATACTTAGACCATATCTGTTCAAATAAAAGAATTGTAGGTCAGTACATAAGAGGCATAGTCCCTGCCCCAAAGAGTTGACAATCTATTGAGAAAATGATTTTAAAAAAAAACATGTGAAACAGAAACAAACGTACAAAAACAAAATAAAATTGGCAAGCTTCTTATTCAAGTGGGAAGCGCTAGAGACTTCTTTCTCTGCCAAAAATGGAAATGGAAGACAAGGGTGCCCGCTATAGTTATTACTATTAGCTAATGCAATTAAACAAGAAAAACAGTTACAAACATAAGGACGTAAAACTGCATCTATCTGTAGATGATATAATTGTGTATCTTTTTGGAAAACCCAAAGCAGTCAACAGAGAAATAATTTAAATATGAAAAATTAGTAAAGTAGCAGGATATAAAATAAGCATAGAGAGATCAAAAGCCTTTGTAAATACAAACAACAGCCAGTCAGAAAATAGAGACCCATTTTTAGTAGCAACAAAAAAAGATATTTAAAAACTCAGACACAGAACTCCTGCTGTTCCTCATGACAGAGCAATTGGTAATGGATCAGTAAATCTGCTATAACAACCAAAAAAAGGTGGAAAAAACACGTGAAAAAAATTCAGACACCTGGACAACAGGCAACATAAGACTATGATCTCTGAGAAAAGGAAAACAAATTAAGATGAGCTCTATTATAGCACTAGCTTTCTGCCTAGAGATTTTCTGGACCCTGTTACATTGAAGGACAACCCAAGTTCATTGTTCTAGTATCCAGACCAAATTTTTCTGAATTGCGCAAAGGCTATAAGACAATTTGTTGGACCTTTGTAGAAGTTAACATACATTTGTCTCCAACATTTCTACTCGTGTGATTATCAATCAGAAAAGGAAATAGTTTCTCCAACCTTCTTCTTACCAAATCCATATAACTTATAGATTTATTTCCTCTCCTACATGTTCTTCTATATTCTCCTATTTCTTCTATTCTTTATTCATCATCTGCCCTAGGGTATACTACTGGTAGTTGTTGGTTTATGGAATTCTAATGCTTCTCACTCCCTGGTTTGGAAAATCAAAATTGCATTTCCTCTTCCAGTCTTCTGACCTTTCTTCTCTCTTTTCTTGGAATTATTTTAGTATCTAAGTCAGGATTCTTGAAGTTATTCATAATACTTGAATCAACTCCTATAATCTTTGCACCTCTGTCCTTCAAGAAGCTTTTCAAAAATGGTTATTCTTATCCTTTCAGTTTGAAAAGCACATTTTGATAGAAGGGACATAAACATTACCAGTATTAACTATCTATCCAAGCAATAGTTCTCTATATCTTTGTGTTATTCTTTATTTTACAAATGTTTCAAAGATCATTTTGCCATTCTTGGTTTTTTGTTCAACTCAATCCTGAATTTTCTCTACATTAGTAATATTTATAATCTATTCTTGGTTAAATATCCTTTCTATCTTGGGAATATGTTAATTAGTCTGAAGTCATTGAGCAACCACTTAATTTCTTTAGATTTCTTCACCATTTATTCCTTTTGCGTTTGGAATTTTAATAACCAGAAATTATTTCTGAGATCTTAATAACCTCTCTGGACTATCTCTCTTTCCAGATTTCAATGTTGTGAAGGCATATGAATATTTTTTTAATTACTTCTGAATCTTTAGGTGTTAAGCTCTCTGACTGTACTCAATCCCATCTTTTTTCTTTACAGTAAACTCTACTGCTAACATGGGGCTCAAACTCACAACCTCAAGACCAAGAGTTACATGCTGTACTGACTGAGCCAGCCCCGTGCTCCTCTTTTTTCTTAAGCTATTACAACATATTACGTCTTTTGGTCTGGTCAAAGTAAGGCACAGACTAGCACACTGTTTTAAATTGAATTGTGTCACCTAAAATTCATATGTTAAAACCCCAATCCCAATGTGACAAGGGGGATAATTATGGTTAAAAGAAGTCATAAAGTGGGGACCTAATCTAATAACACTGGTTTCTCTAAGAGGTGTAAGAAATCTCTCTCCATCTGTGCAGAGAAAATGTCATATGAGGGCACTGCAAGCCAAGAAGAAAATCAAATCTCATCAGAAACCAACACTGATGGCACCTTGATCTTGGGCTTCTAGTCTTCCAGAACTGTGAGAAAATAAATTTGTATTGTTTAAGCCACCCAGTCTGTGGTATTTTGTTATGGAAGCCCAAGTAGACTAATACACACACTTTTCTCAAAGGTTTGCTGAACTAAGACGTTTGTGAATCCCTTGAAAGTGTATGAAAAATTCAGTACATTCTTCTGAAGAGAGGTTCCATTCTGTTGAACAAAATACCTATAATGAGATGTTTCATGGAAAAAGAAGTTAAGTAACCCCTGGGAGATAGAGTTATTTTTCCTACTTTATTTAATTACTGGTATTTTAAAACTATTATTTCAATCTGAATTACAGCCATTCATTATGTATTTTATAGACTTTTATGAACTGGCCTAAACCTATCTGCCACTTAAAATAATAGTAATAATTGGGGCGCCTGGGTGGCTCAGTTGGTTAAGCGTCGGACTTCAGCTCAGGTCATGATCTCGCGGTTTGTGAGTTCAAGCGCTGCGTGGGGCTCTGTGCTGACAGCTCGAGCTTGGAGCCTGTTTCAGATTCTGTGTCTCCCTCTCTCTCTCTGCCCCTCCCCACACACGCTTTGTCTCTGTCTCTGAAAAATGAATAAACCTTAAAAAACAATTTAAAAAATAAATGTAAAATAATTATAACATTACTTTTTATAAAAATGTACTTCATAATTTTCAAACCACATTCTTAACAGACATTTGTAAACTCAATGTTTTTATTTATAAACTTCCTACGGTACTATATTAGTAAGATTTTATATTTAAAATGTCTTCAAATAAGGGTATGATGACAACGAACTATTACTCAAACTAAAAATACTAAACAAATACACATTCTCAGTATTCAGAGAATGAATCAATCCCTTAAAGAACATGCTAGATAATTATGAATCCTACTGTTGAGATGCTCAGCAACACTGTTCATGGAAATAATTTTCTTTATTCTAAAATAGCTTGAATCACTGATGTAGGAAGTCACAATTTACACCAGAAAGGAACACTAAAGTATAGGAGTTCAAAGGTTCCAAACTGTGACCCCTGTGGGTCACAAGAGTAAATATGAAAATATGAAGGGATTCAGAACTCCAGGAAAAAAACGGGAAGAAATTATACACATATACTTCTTATAACAGATTGAGATATACTTCACCATAAAAATCATCTTTTTAAAGTATACAATCTAGTGGTTTTTACAATGTTCAAAAATTGTGCAACCATTACCATTATCTCATGGCTGAATGTTTTTATTACCCCCAAAAGGAAGCTTATACCAATTAGCAGTTATTTCTTTTTTTTTTCTGCCTGTATTTTATTTTATTTTTATTTTTTCAATATATGAAGTCTATTGTCAAATTGGTTTCCATACAACACCCAGTGCATCCCAAAAGGTGCCCTCCTCAATACCCATCACCCACCCTCCCCTAGCAGTTATTTCTTTGTGTCCTCTTCTAGCCCCTAACAACAACTAATTTGTCTCTATCTCTATGGGTTTGCCTATTCTGGTCATTTAATATAAATGGGGTCACAGAATATGTGATTTTATGTGTCTGGTTTCTTTCACCAAGTTTAATGTTTTCATGGTTCATGCATGTTGCACCATGAACCAGTACTTCACTCCTTTTTGTGGTCAAACAGAATTCCATTGAAGGGATAAACCACATTTTGCTTACCCATCCACTGGTCAGTTGACAAACATTTGGGTTGTTTGCACTTTTTGTGAATAATCCAGCTATCAATATTTGTGTACAAGTTTTTGTGTGCATATGTTTTTAGCTCTCCTGAGTATATACACAGTAGAATTGCTTGGTCTTTTGGTAACCCTACATTTACCTTTAAGAGGAAATGTCAAACTGTTTTCCAAATGGCTGTGCAATTTTACACCCCTACCAGCAATGTGTAAGAGTTCTAATTTCTCTATATCTTCACCAACACTTGTTATAGTCTATCTTTTCATTTATTAGGTATCCTCATCGGCATGAAGTGGTATCACTGTGGTTTTTATTTGCATTTCCCTAATTTAGAGAAATGATGTTGAGGTTCTTGTTGTGTGTTTACTTGTTTTGCATATTCTTTGGAGAAATGTCTATATCATAATTGACTGGATCTTTTTATCGTTGTTGAGTTGGAACAGTTCTTCGAGTTCTTTATATATTGTGGATATGAACCTCTTATCAGATATACGACTTGCAAATATTTTCTCCCATCCTATAGTTTGACTCTTCCCTTTCTTGATGGTGTCCTTTGAAGCACAGTGTTTTTGATTTGAGCCCGTCCAATTCAACTATTTTTAATTTTGTTGCTTCTGCTCTGCTGTCATATCTAAGAATCATTTCCTAACCCAAGGTCATGAAGATTTACTCCTATGTTATCTTCTAAAAGTTTTATAGTTTTAGCACTTACATTTGGTCTCTGTCCATTTGGAGTTAAGTGTTGTATGCAGTTGAGGGAAGGGTCAAATTTCACTCTTTTGCATATTGTTAACCAGTTGTCTCATCTCAATTTGATGGAAAGACTATTCTTTCCCTAATGAATTATCCTGGCACTCTTGCTGAAAATCAACGGACTATAAATGTAAGTGTTTATTTCTGGAATCTCAATTCTATTCACTGATCTATCTATTCCTATGCCAGTATCACGCTGTCTTCATTTGGTAGCTTTTCAGTAAGTTCTGAAATCAGGAAACATGGATCTTCCAAATTTGTTCTTCCTCATTAAGATTTTTATTATTCTGGATTCCTTATTTTTCCATATGAATTTTAGGATCAGTCTGTCAATTCCTTCAAAGAGAATTGAGATTTTGATAGGGACTGTGTGAAATCTGTACATCAACTTGGGAAGTATCAACACCACTAATTCTTAATAAATATTACATCAGTACATAAAAAAAGGATATCTTTTCATTTATTTGGGACATCTTTAATTTCTTGCCACAATAATTTGTAGTTGCAGAGTATAAGATTTGCACTTTGTTAAGTTTATCCTTAAGTATTTTATTCTTTTTCACGCTATTTTTTTAAGATTTTATTCTTTAAAGAAATTTTTTTTATGTTTATTTAGTTTTTGAGAGAGACAGAGCACGAGTGGCGGAGGGACAGAGAGAGAGGGAGACACAGAATCTGAAGCAGGCTCCAGGCTCTGAGCTGTAAGCACAGAGCCCAACGTGGGGTTCGAACTCACAAACTGTGAGATCATGACCTGAGCTGAAGTCAGATGCTCAACGGACTGAGCCACCCAGGTGCCCCAGATTTTATTCTTAAGTAATCTCTACACCCAACATAAGGCTCAAACTCACAACCCTGAGATCAAAGGTTGTGTGCTCTACTGACTAAGCCAGCCAGGTGCTCCTCATGCTATTATTAATGGAACTGTTTTCTTAACTTGATTTTCAGTTTTTCATTGTTAGTATATAGTAATACATTTTTTCTTGCATCCTACAACCTTGCTGAACTTGTTTATTAGCTCTAATAGGCTTTTTGTGAATTCCTTGCAACTTTTTTATGTACAAGCATGTCACATCTATAAACTGAGGAAGTTTTTAATTCTCTCCTTCCAAATAAGATGCCTTTTTCCCCCTACCTAACTGCCCTGCCTAGAACCTCCAATACAATGCTGAATAAGAGTAGTGAGAGTACACATCTTTTTCTTGTTTTTTTTTTTAAGTTTATCGATTAATTTTGAGAGAGACAGAGACAGTACAAATGAGAGAGGAGTAGAGCAAGAAGGAGACAGAGAATCCCAAGCAGGCTCCGCACTGTCAGTGTGGAGTCCATGCGAGGCTCAAACTCATGAAACTGTGAGATTATGACCTGAGCTGAACCCAAGGGTTAGATGCTTAAACAACTGAGCCACCTGGGTGCCCCCTTGTCCTGTTCTTGATTGTAGAGAGAAAGCTTTTAGTCTTTCATCATTAAGTATGATGTTAACTGTGGGTTTTTCATAGATGCTCTTTATCAGGCTGAGAAAGTTCCTTTCTATTCCTGGTTTATTGAGTGCTTTTATTATGAAATGGTGTTGGCTATTGTCAAATGTCTTCCCTGCATCCTCTGAGATTTCCCTATGGTTTCTGTCCCTTATTCTATCAATATGGTGCATTACATTCATTGATTTTCCTGTGCTGAACTTCCCATTCCTGGGAAGGATTCCATCTGGTCATAGTTTATAATCCTATTTATATACTGCTGGATTCGGTTTGCTAGTATTTTGTTAGAGGATTTTTACATCCATATAAATAAGGGAAATTAGTCTGTAGTTTTCCTTTAGTGGTACCAGGGTAATACTGACCTCATAGGATGGGTTGGGATGAGTTTGTACCCCACCCCCCCCACACACACACAAACACACACACACCCAGAGTGCTACTATGTGTTTTATTCTCATTTAAGGAAATACCAATATATTGTTTTTGCTTCTAATTTTTTCTTGGTTTATTAAATTTCATAGATTACTGAACAGCAGATAATTAACTTATTGATTACATTATAACATTATAGTCTGAAGAGTGACTAGTGACTTGCTTCTCTCAATGTACCAGGCACAGTACCCAAATAGATAAATGCAGTACATGGTAAGCTTAGTACAAAAGAAAAGTGTAACAGACAAATAAAGGTAGTTCTTTCTTGTTTCTCAACAGGCAAAATCTTCTGCAATGCAGGGGCCTGTGACTGAGGTTGCAAAGGGACACTAGGAGATAAACAGGTTGGACACCTCTGATGTCATTTCTATTTTAATAGTTGGTGAAAACTTAAGTACAGAGAGAAGGAAAAGGTAGTTATGTGTTTTTTTTTTTCAATTGGCTTTGTTGAGGTTTAATTTACATGCAAAAAGTTCAGTAATTCCAAGTATACAGTTTGATGAATTCTAACAAATGCACACAGTTCTGCAACCACCACAATAATCAAGACACACATTTCCAAAATCCAAACAAAGGGGCCCATTTCTGGGCCCCTTTGCAGTCAACTCCCTTCCCACTCCTAAAGCCAGACAACTACTGATCACCAGTCAATGTCCATAAAGCATTATGCATTGTACTGAACTCGTGAGTTATTATTTTAATCTTCTTCCTAAGGATACTGTTATCCCCCATGTTATGGACGAGGCAACTGACTCAGATTAAGTACATTGTGCAAGATTCTTCCACATAGGGATATGCTCAAATCCATATCTACCTAATTCTAACATTAAAGACTGAGTTTTCATCTAAAAATACTAAATATAAATTTCTTGTCTTCCCTTGAAAACATTTTAATTAACATCTGTCTACATGTATTCCTGAATGGAAACGTACTGAGCTGATCTCTTTCAGGAGAAGGATGCGTTTTTTTTTTTTTAAGGTAACCAACTGCCCCATGACTTTCTACTGTCATTCTGACACCGATACCAGATACCCTACCTTCTCAGTACATTTGTATTACTTTCTTGGTCTTTGTTAGAATTTGAATTTGTGACCTCTGGTGTATTTTGTGAGTCCAAGTTACAGTGTAGAGATATGTATAGAAGGACACAAAATTGTTAAAATCAAAGTCTTATTAATTTAAATTAATAATTTTTTAAAAAAAAATTTAAGTTTTTTCTTGACATTAACTCCATGCTTTTTCTTTTTGCATCAAACATCCATATTGTTGTCTCTATTACCTTTATTATTTGTGCAAGATGAAACAGTAAATACCTTGTTTCTACTTGTGGTAGTATCAATGACCAGAGAACATGACATTCTGAATGGTATGTCACTTCTCAGGAAGATTGTTCTCAAGTTTATCAGAGGCTTTATCACAGGAGTCAAGGACACAGTAAGTCTAAAATCACTCTGGATCCTGGAGTCACTCATTAGTTCCCCTCTTTCCCTTCCCTTCAGATATTTCCAGTCTTTTGGTTCCTTTGTCTCCTCTTGATGACATGTCAGATCTTCCTCATCCATAAAAGAAAACTTATTTTGCTGGTTCACCTCCCTGTTTCTGCTTCCCTATCTTAGTCTTTTCTTTCTCAGCCAAACTTTTTTGAAAGAAGAATGAACACTCACTAAGGGAATTACCCTACCTACCAATTGCCCCAACACTTTCTCAATCTAGCTTTTACCCCTAGTGCATTTCTGAAACTCAAGGCAAAGATCACCAATGTTCCATCTATCAAACACTTTATTCTCAGAAATATGAACTCTATCTAAATCCAGTTTTCTGATAGATGGAGAAAATCACCTAACTGTGAGGAGCAGTGTCACTATAAATTCATGGTTTCAACTCTTCTGGATACTCAATGTTGGGACCATAGCCTTTTAATAAAGCCTTAGTCAGCTCTATCTTCTATTCCCTCAAAACCTACAGGAATCCTTCATTATTCCCTTTTGAGTCTCCAAACAACTTCCTCAACCAATACTCTTAGCAAATCATCTCCCTTGCCAACCATTCAGAGATCTTCTGGCATATTATCCTCCCTCTTTCTAGACACTCCTTCTCACATACATGTTTAAAGGTTCAAATCCTCCATGTTGATAAATCTCAAATTTCTACCCCTAATCAGCATCTTTTTCTTGAGCTGCAAATTTTTACCTCATACTCACCACCCTGTGCCAGTCACTGTGGTTGGTGTTTTTCATACACTATTACTAAGCCTTGCAGCATCCTTGTAAAATAGATACTATCCCCATTTCACATGTGGAGAAATTGAGAATTAAAGAGTTTAAGAGAACTGCTGGAGGCCACACAGCTAGTAAGTAAGTGGCACTGCCAGGATTTAGACAGATTTGTCTAGCTCAAAGACCATACTCTTGAAATAACAGCAACGACTAATATGAGAAGTACTATTTGCCAGATGATGGTCTAAGCAATTTCCATGTTTCAGCACATTTAATCTTCATAATCACCTAACAAAGGGGCTGCTATTATTATTTCCATCATAAAAGTTGTCTTTTAACTTCCTATCGAACAGGAATTCAGTATTACCTTAATAGTACATATAAACTCAAACTCGTGTCCAAAACTGATTTCCTTTTATCTGTCTTCAGTCTGTCCCTCTTCCTATACTCTTCATCGTGGTGAATGACACCAGCATCTTCCAGTTGTCCACACAGAAACCTGGAAGTCATTCCAGATCTCTTCTTTACCATCCCCTTCCTCTGCTCAGGCACTACATATTAAGTTCTCTTGATTCTTTCCAATTCTGCTATTTCAAACCTCCTTCATGTTACTGCTATTTATTTCCCGTTTGACTACATTAAATAAGCTCCACGAGGACAGAAACAAAGAATAGTGCCTGGCCCACAGCAGACATTTGATAAATACAGTTGACTCCTGAACAAGACAGGCTGTAGTTCAACAACTGTGAACCGCTCAGGCCCACCTATGCACAGATTTGGAGGGGGTGGTGATAAATACAGTACAGTGCTGTAACTGTACTTTCTCTTATGATTTTCTTATAACATTTTCTTTTCTCCAGCTTACTAGATTTTAAGAATATAGTATATAATACATATACCAAAATTTATCTTAATCAACTGTTTATGTTATCAGTAAGGCTTCTCGTCAATGTAGGCTATCAGTAGTTAATATTTTGGGGGAGTAAAAGTTATACATGGATTTTTGGCTGTGCAGGGCGAGGGGAGGTAGATGCCTCTCACCCCTGCATTATTCAAGGGTCAACTGTGTTTGCTAAATGTAGGAATAAACGGCTTAGCTTGCAAGCTTCCTACTTTTGGTCTCGCAGCTCTCTGATCCTTTCTTCACAATGCTACTAGAGACCTTTTTTAAAGGCATGTCTGATATTAATCTTCAGCTTATAAAACTGTAACTGGTTCAACTCCTTACATGTATTAAGAGCCTCTAGGGCCCACTATAGTCTGGCTCTCCTTTATCTCTTCACCCTCAACTTTTACTGCTTCTTGTCCACCTTTGCCTCACATATACATATTCTGGTTTTAACGCTGCTGAGGTAGTTTCTGAAACTGGTATTTTTGAACATGATGTTGTCTCTCCCTGAAACAGTCCAGTGCACTCCCACCAGTTACTCACCTAACTCCTTCAACTCAGTTCAACAGATCTCTACCAATCGTAGAATGAGTTAGGAGTCCTTCCTGATGTTCTCATAGTACATCATGCTAGTACTGAGTTATGAGCATATTACCACTACAGTCCTTATTATCTTGTTTGGGGTTATTGTCCATTTCCCACATCAAATTTTGAGTGTCTTAAGGGCAAAGAAACACCCCCCCCCACTTTCTTCTCTCTTTTTCATTTTCACTCTTTCTTCCTGCCTTCCCATTCCTCAACAACTCTCTCCCAGTTTCTGACAGAATTAAGATCTCAGTAAATATGTGTTGGTTTAATGAATCAAAATGATCAGATTTTGAAATCAAGCATGAAACACCCTCTGTAATTAATAACTTGGTTTCATGTTACGGCTTGCTCAGATGCTAAGAGGAAAGAAACGGCGAGAGAAATATAAATAGAAAGATAGGCATTTTTTCATTACAGAATGAAGTCAGAAAGCCACAAGGGGAAAGCAAGATTTCAGATCCATTGTTCACTTGGATTATGGGCTTTAGAGAGCTATTTCTTTCTTTCTTTCTTTTTTTTCCTCTTAAGCCAGGTTTGTTGAGAATGTAAATGATATATGATAAAACTAGGATGTGCAGTTTTGTAAGACTTGCCAAACGTATACAGTCATGCAAACATCATCTCAGTAAGGACACAGTACTTACATCATCCCCAAAGTTGACTGTGACCCTTCAGAAGCCAGTCACACCTCCCTCCCCCAGCCCCTGGCAACCTCAGATTGGATTTCTGCCCTTAGAGTTCTGCCTTTTTCTTTTTTTGTTTTTTCTTTTTCCTTTTTTTTTAGTTAGCATATAGTATAATAATGATTTCAGGAGTAGAACTTAGTGATTCATCACTTGTGCATATAACACTCAGTGCTCATGCCAACAAGCGTCCTTACTGGCCATCACCCAGTTAGCCCATCCCCCCCCCAACACTCCACCAGCAACCCTCAGTTTGTTCTTTGTATTTAAGAGTCTCTTACAGTTTATCTCCCTCTGTTTTCATCTTATTTTTCCTTCCCTTCCCCTACATTCATCTGTTGTGTTTCTTAAATTCAACATATGAGTGAAATCATATTTATCTTTCTCTGTTGGACTTATTTCACTTAGCATAATACACATTGTTGCTAATGCAAGATTTAATTCTTTTTGATCGCCACATAATATTCCATTGTGTAAATATACCACATCTTCTTTATCCATTCGTCAGTCCATGGACAGTTAGGGTCTTTCCATAATTTGGCTATTGTCAATAGTGCTGCTATAAACACTGGGGTGCACGTGTCCCTTTGAATCACATTTTTTTATCCTTTGGATAAATGCCTAGCAGTGCAATTGCTGGCTCGTAGGGTAGTTCTATTTTTAATTTTTTGAGGAACCTCCATACTGTTCTCGAGTGGCTGCACCAGTGTGCATTCCCACCAGCAGTGCAAAAGTGTTCCCCTTTCTCTGCATCCTCACCAACATCATTGCCCTTTGATATGTATTCGGTAAAAGATTGTTCGAAGCTCCTGAGCAGCTTCAGTCCTCAGGCTGCAAGGGAGTCTACTCAGCATCAGCTTTAGCAACTTATTGGGGAGAGTGAGGGGAAGACACCAAGCCAAAAACGTGATGCTTTCGCCATTTTTGATTTTTAATGACTCCTGGGTTCTTAACAGCTTACAGGTCATCAATCTAGTGAATATGTTTAAAGCATTCCTTTTTTCTGAGCAAATGGCTAGCTCTTTACTTAACTCTACATAAGCTCATCTTATACACTTACTCTTTCACAGAATCTTAAAATAGTGCCTTGCAGTTTATGCTGTCAACTTGGCATTTCCCTAGAGAAGTATCATACGTGAAGTTGAGGATTCTCCTTTTTTCACATAACTGTAAAAAATTATCCAGCGTAAATATAGCTATCTCTACTATACTGGTATGTTTCTCCAAGTGAACAAAGAGAAAAGTATTTATCTACCTAGTATGTATTAGTGGTTATACTATGTACTTTCACAAATTTTAATTTACTTAATCATCAGAACAAATATTTAAGATAGGTGTTATCTCTAGTTTACAAATGAAGAAACTAAATTTTAGAAAGAGTAAAAAACTTGCTTATGGGGTCACAGCTAAGAAATAGTACCCAAACTTAGGTCTTAAAAAAGATCATACATTTAATTCCTCCACTACACTTCCAAAATATAAATGGGTCATATTTTGGATAATAATTTCTCCATGCACAAAGCACTTTCCTAATACACATCCTTTAATTTTAAAACAATCCTGGGAATAATTGTTATTCCCATCTCATGGCCCAGGAAATTGAGACTCAGTAATTTAACTGACAGGACTGAATTCTCATAGCTACTGAGAAGCAGAATGTTGTATGGAATACAGGCTCTTCTCCTATTAAGACCAGGAGATGTAGATCCATCCTTGACAGATGCTCCTCCATCAATGATGTCTATATACAGTGGAATAGGAGAAAACCAAGGTTGTGCATACATTGACAAGGATTCCAAGAGGTGAGGGAATTTTAAAAAGGTAGATTAGGGGTAGTTAAAAGCAACACAGAAGGCAATACTAAAATCTACTAGAGTCAGTATATAATGGTGTGGGATACAGTGTGCAAAGTACATGAGCCTTGACATCAGAATCCTGAGTTTGACTTTTCTGCCTTTGATACTTATTTTTCTCTTGTATGTGTGTGTGAAGTATGTTAAGGTATATGCCACGTATCATTTCACCTCTATATACTTCAATATGCATCTCTAAAAGTATAGACAGACATTCTCTTGCCCAAATTCAATGCTATTACTTTAACAAAATTAATAATTCTTGATGTTATTTTATCTAACCAGGCCATTATCAGATTTTCCTGGTTGTCTCATAAATGTCTTTTTACATTTGAAGCAGGATCCACAAAGTCTCAGTGTTTCATTTGGTGTTTAAATGCCTCAGTCTAGAGTGATACTCCCTTATTTTCCATTGCACTGACTGGTTTCAGAAACTAGATCAGTTGTCCTTTAAGAGGCTGTTTTCTGTGGTGTCACTTCCTCTGGGTGCCACTTAACTTTGTTCATCTAGCTCAAGGCTTAGCAAACTTTTTCTGTAAAAGGGCCAGATAGTAAATATTTTAGCCTTTGTGGGTCAGTCTCTGTTATAACTACTCAACTCTGACACTGTGGCATAAAAGCAGCCATAGACAATACTTAAAGGCACCAGAGTGGCTAGATTTGAATAAAACATTAGGAAAAAACACAACAAAACAAAACAAAAAACAGACAGCAGGCTGGTTCTGGCTCAAAGGCCATGGTTCGTAACCCCTGCTATAGAAGCTTCCACATTTTTGGTTGGGTTACGTCAGAGCTGGTGCTGGACGCTTTACAGGTATAATCTTAGGAGGCACACACTATCTCCATGCCCTGCTTTTCATAAGATTGAGATTAATCAATAGGTATAGGTAGGGCAACCTGATCCCTCCGTCGTAAAGTTCCTATATAAACATCTAATAGTTTCCTTTACTGATGATTACAGCCTGAATAAATTATTTCATCAGGGGTTGCAAAATATTTTCTAATCCTGCCATTCTTTATACATTCATTACCTGAAATTCTGCAAAAAATTTTTCTCTCAACAAATGTTATTTGCTTACCTTAAAACACAGTTCACACAGAAAAAGGAAGCGTAAGTACTTAATTCTTCCCTTAAAATTGCTTACCTTCAGAGTATGGAGGTAGTGCCCCATTTATTGCCACTGGTAACCAGCAAAGTGTTATTGTAGTGTGGTGCGTGTGTGTTTCTTATTACATGTCTGTTATTAGAAACCAAGGTTTGTTGTTGTTGTTGTTGTTTTGAATATTCAGGGAATTTCAACCAACTGTCTTCATGTCTTCATTACTCTTTCTAATACTTAAAAGTTCTCTCATCTTTGGCCAGTGGCAACCCTTTTACACTGATTGGCCCCTGTGACTTTTGGCATGAACCAGTCTTTGAGAGTCTCCTTGCTTTCTGATTTATCAGACTGTCTCAGGCTCAACTCTTGTATTTTCTGCCCCAGAACAGAATCAGCTGCCTACCCATGACCCTAGGTAGGATCCTTTCAATTCAGAATGGTATTTAGAGATGACAGTTAGGGTTCCAATTGTGCTCTCTGCTGTTGTACTATTTATTGCGATGTATTCACTGATGAGGGTATAAAAAGGTACATAATTTTAGGGGCACCTGGGTGGCTCAGTTAAGCGACCAACTTCAGCTCATGATCTCACAGTTTGTGGGTTCAAGCCCCACATCAGGCTCTGTGCTGACAGCTAAGAGCCTGGAGCGTACTTCAGGTTCTATCTCCCCCTCTCTGCCCCTCCCCTGCTCTCTCATGTGCACACATTCTCCCTCTCTCAAGAAAAAACAAAAGGTATATAATTTTAAATTTCATGGGCAGAAGCTTAAAATAGTATGTTCTTTATGGAAAGCAAACTCTGTCTCTAATTATATGACCTTAAGAAATTATTTAATTTCTCTATGGCTTAGTTTTCTATAAAATGGAGTAAAAAACCAGGCCCATCTCATAGTTTTGATATAATGATTTAAATGAATCAATATAGGGCGCCTGGGTGGCTCAGTCGAGTAAGCGTCCGACTTCAGCTTAGGTCATGATCTCACAGTCTGTGAGTTTGAGCCTCACCTTGGGCTCTGTGCTGACAGCTCAGAGCCTGGAGCCTGTTTCAGATTCTGTGTCTCTCACTGTCTCTGCCCCTCCCCCGCTCATGCTCTGTGTCTCTCTCTCTCAAAAATAAGTAAACATTAAAAAATTTTTTAAATGAATTAATATATATATAAAGTATTTAAAGCAATGAGTAGCATATGGCACTCAATAAAAATTAGGTATTATTTTTGTTTATTTTTGAGAAATTTGAAAGTACTCCAAACTTTGACCCGGTAAATCTACTTTTATGACTTAAAAGGAAAATAATAAAAAATTAAGATAAATATTCATAAAAGCATGTCTATTACAGTATTTATAAATGTCCATAAAACTGTAGATAACCTAATGTTCAACATTAGGGAAACAGTTTATGAGGAAAAGTGATATGGAAAAATGCCAAAGATATATGTCAAGCAATACCAATAAACCCATCAATCAAAGATTACCATTTCTACTAGTCAAATAGGAATGCTCATTTTAGTATACCCTAACCACGTGTTGATTTTTTTATGTCTTCATTGAACACTTGGAACACTTGACAGAAGTTTGATTTTTACATAGTTATTAAATTAGTATGTGGCATTTACTTGGCATTTTTAAAAAAAATTTTTTTTAATGTTTTCATTTATTTTTGAGACAGAGAGAGACACAGCACGAATGGGGGAGGTGCAGAGAGAGAGGGAGGCACAGAATCTGAAGCAGGCTCCAGGCTCCGAGCTGTCAGCACAGAGCCTGATGCGGGGCTCGAACTCACCCAGTGTGAGATCATGACCTGAGCTGAAGTCGGACGCTCAACCGACTGAGCCACCCAGGGGCCCTGGCATTTCTTCTTTAAAGCTAATTTTTGTTTCTAATTTTATTAGCCATCCAATTACTATTTCTATAAAATTATTTTTTGTCCATCTACTGAGGAAGGAAGAAAATGAATATTTTATGTAGAAAGTATTTGCTTAAGTTATTTAAAGCCTCACAACAAACCTTAAGGATAGGTAGCATAAAATCCAATAACCCAATATCCTGCCATTTCAAAATCTCAATTAACAGCAAACCGAAATTAATTCAGAAAACACTAATGATCTGGTATCTGTGGCTCATTTATCAGCACCACAAGAAGATGAGTCCCAGTAATGAATTTAAAAGAGCAAATGTATCAGTAATTAATCAATTTGCATATAAGTAACAATGAGTTTAGGGAAATCTGTTAAGTAAAAATACAAAGAAGCAGTAGAGAGTAGTGGTTAAGAGCACAGATTCTAGAGCCAATCTTTCTGGATTCAAATCCTAGCTCTTCCACTTACTAATTATGTGAACTTGGCTAAAATACTTAACTTCTCTGTGTCTCAGGTTCCTTATCTATCAAATGGAAATAATAATAGTATCCAGGCTGATTAGGCTGTTATAAGAAAGCGAGTGTGTGTGTATATACATACATGTACACACATATATACACACACATACACAATGATCAGAACACTGCTCAGCACATAGTAACTGCTACGTGTTTGCTACTGATACAAACATGAGTTTAGAAATCAATCCCTCTTTGTCTCTTGCTGTTTCATATAGCATAGCTTGGTATTCAAAGACTACATTTTAACTATTTAAAAATATTTCTACTTTAATAACCCGTGTGCAATTTGGGTGACTGCAATATGACTTTTTAAAAAGTAACCCTGATGATATATCATTCATATATATATATATACATATATATATATATGTATATATGTATGTATATATACACACACACACACACACACACACACACACACATAAAGGGAAAAAATCAATATAGATGACATACACAATACCATAGAGGTCCCTCATCTTCTACAGCAACGCTTCTCAAATTTGAATATGAAAGATATCACCTGTGGATCTTGTTAAACTGGAGATGCTAATTCAGTCAGGGACAGGACCTGAGATTCCGCCATTTCTAACAAGTTCCCAGGCAGCACCAATGCAGCTGGCTCAAGAACAACACCATCAGGGGTCATGAATGAGCTTTCAGAAGTTCTGGAATTACACAATACCGTATACAAAATCTTCTCTGAATGTGTGTATGTGGATTATTTTCTGAGGAAAGGACCCACAGTTCTTACCACACTGTCAGGGGTGGGGGTGCAAGTAGGGGAGAAGGCAGGTAGAGAGTAAGAGAATTCACAGGAGAGGTGAGAAACACACGTCAGTTCCAAAGCTAATTGAAAAAAAACCAATAGTGTCACTATGAAAAAGGAAAATTATTTGTAAAGACAAATATTTTATATTTGTATAACAATTAAAAAACTTACAAGACTAACTGAAGAATCATAGACCAATCTAAATTATAGACAATTATAACTTAGAAGACTAAACTGAAGAATCTTTACATTTGAGAATAAAAACACAAGGATATAAAACTCTAAGAAATGAGAAAGATAAGGACAAGACATATAATATTCACTAAAGAGCAGTTCTTAAAGTAGACAACTTATAGGATAATGGAGTTAAAACACATATACAGATACACACAATATATAAAACATATGCATGAAGCTATCTTTTTACCACACATCTAGGTATTTTCAGGTAAAATGCCTACCAAATACCAAACGGTAATAATAACACAAGATACATACATAAACGCATACTGGTGAAACCTGTAAACTACAAAGATAAAAAGGAAATTCTTATAAGCTTCCAAAGGAACAAAGGAATGAGAATCAAAATGGCAACCTAAAGTTACAAGATGATAAAGTAATTCTGTATAGAATTCTGAATAGAAAATACTGAAACCTGGAATTCTCCCCTCAGCCAAACCATTATTTAAGTGTGAAAACAAAGTAAAGAAGCATTTTCAGCTGTGTATACCTAAGTATATATACAATCAATACATATTTCTTAGGGAGAAGGAGAATACAATTCAAGAATGTACTTTTTTTTTTTATATATGAAATTTATTGACAAATTGGTTTCCATACAACACCCAGTGCTCATCCCAAAAGGTGCCCTCCTCAATACCCATCACCCACCCGCCCCTCCCTCCCACCCCCCATCAACCCTCAGTTTGTTCTCAGTTTTTAACAGTCTCTTATGCTTTGGCTCTCTCCCACTCTAACGTCCTTTTTTTTTTTTTTTTTTTCCTTCCCCTCCCCCATGGGTTTCTGTTAAGTTTCTCAGGATCCACATAAGAGTGAAACCATATGGTATCTGTCTTTCTCTGTATGGCTTATTTCACTTAGCATCACACTCTCCAGTTCCATCCACGTTGCTACAAAAGGCCATATTTCATTTTTTCTCATTGCCACGTAGTATTCCATTGTGTATATAAACCACAATTTCTTTATCCATTCATCAGTTGATGGACATTTAGGCTCTTTCCATAATTTGGCTATTGTTGAGAGTGCTGCTATGAACATTGGGGTACAAGTGCCCCTATGCATCAGTACTCCTGTATCCCTTGGGTAAATTCCTAGCAGTGCTATTGCTGGGTCATAGGGTAGGTCTATTTTTAATTTTCTGAGGAACCTCCACACTGCTTTCCAGAGCGGCTGCACCAATTTGCATTCCCACCAACAGTGCAAGAGGGTTCCCGTTTCTCCACATCCTCTCCAGCATCTATAGTCTCCTGATTTGTTCATTTTGGCCACTCTGACTGGTGTGAGGTGATACCTGAGTGTGGTTTTGATTTGTATTTCCCTGATAAGGAGCGACGCTGAACATCTTTTCATGTGCCTGTTGGCCATCTGGATGTCTTCTTTGGAGAAGTGTCTATTCATGTTTTCTGCCCATTTTCAAGAATGTACTTTAGCAAAATTTAAAAAATCAAAGACTTCAAGAAACATAATATGGGATAAAGAAAATGATAAGGGAGGAGGAGATGAAAACTTAAGAAATCAAAATAATTAAGAATGGGGATGCAAATTTTAATGTAATTAATTTGGGAAAGTATTTTAATATCTTTTTTGGCTTTATTATGTAAACTATCAAATAATACACAAAACAGTTTATTAAGTTCTCATGTCTCATCCTCCTGAATTCCTGATAAGGGGTTAATATCCACAATATATAAAGAACTCCTATAACTCAACAAAAAGAGAATCCAACCCATTAAGAAATGATAAAGGATTTGGATAGACATTCACAAACAGCCAATAATGGAAAAAACTTCAACATCAATACTCCTTAGAAAAATGCAAATCAACACCACAATAAGATACCACTCACACCTACGGGGATGCCTGTAATGAAAAGAGGTCAATAACAAGCATTGGTGAAGATGTAGAGAAACTGGAGCTCTTACACATCGCTGGTAGGAGTGTAAAATTGTACAGCCATTTGGAAGCCGGTTTGGCATTTCCTCATACAGGTAAATGAAGAATTACCACAAGATCCAGCAATTTCACTCCACGTATATACTCGAGAGAACTGAAAACAAATGTCCACACAAAAATGTACACAAATACTGAGAGCTGCATTATTCACAAAAAGTGGAAACCACCCAAATGTTTGTCAGCTGATAAAGACATAAACAAAATGTAGTTTATGCATACAATAAAATACTATTTGACTATAAAAAAAGAATGAAGTATTGATTCAATACTTCAATAACATGCATGAACCATGAAAAGATTAAACCAGATGAAAGAAGGCAGACATGGAAGATCACATATTGTATGATCTCATTTATATGAAATGTCTAGAAAAGGCAAATCTTTAGTGACATAAAGCTAACAGTTGCCGAGGGCTAGGGGGAAGGGAATAGGGTGGTGATTGTTAATACATACAGGGTTTCCTTCCAGGCTGATGAAAATATTTTGGAATTAGATAGTGATAATAGGATAATTCTGTGAACATACAAGAAACAAATGAATTATACACTTAAAAAGTCTGGACTTCATTATATAAAATTGTCATTTAAAAAATCAGAATAGATTCATGCAAATATAACTGCTTAATCTTTGACAAAGGTGCAAAGGTAATTCAACAGAAAAAGGACAGTCTTTTAAACAAATGGTGTTAGAACTACTTTTCATACAAAAAATGAGCCTCTTCTTAAAATTTACAATGTATAAAAAATAAACTCAAAATGGATCTTAGACCTAAATGTGTAACATAAAAATAAAACTTTCAGAAAAAAAATAAGAGAAAACCTTTATGATCTGGGATTAAGCAGAGAGTTTTAGAAATGACACCAAAAACACAATTCATAAAATAAAAAACTGATAAATTGAATTTCATCAACTCAAAGACTTCTCGTTTGCCCCTCATCCTTCTTCAGATGTGCATCCACCTCCACTAAGGTATCTTATTGGCTTATTTAGCCTTCAGGCCCATTCATTAGAAGGGATCTACTTCTTACAGGTCCATCTGTATTATCCTGCTTAGTGACACAAAGTTTAACCATACTAGGAATGAGAAACATTTCTGCTGTCGGCAGGACAAAGTTAATTGTTGCTTTCCTATTATAAACACATACTCTCCTTTCCTAATCTTAAAAAGGAAAATAATCACAACTGAAATGCTAAAATCTTTTATACTCTTCCTAACCACTGAAATCAAAAAAAAGTTTACAAACATATCTAAAAGGATTAAGAGATTAGGGATTAGATATGAAAATCAGGCAGGAAGAAAGGGGAGAGAGAAAGTTTATAGGAGAGAAAGGAGTGGAGGGAGGAAGAAATTTAGGATTATATGTCGATCTCATAAATATGAACACAAAGTCTTAAAAAAAATACTAAGTGTATTCCAGCAGATTAAAAGAAAATACATCATTACCAACTTGTTATGGCCTATTCCATCCTTCAATTTACTCCATTCATAGGAATTCACTTACACAAGTACTATCTGTAATTATGTTAGGTATGATTGCTTTGCCTAACACTGGCCCTCATAAACACCTTATGATCATCTTGGAAATGAAAAAACTTATGTGACAAAATCAATACCAATTCTCAAAAACTTATTAATGTCGGTATTTTTAAAAATCTCCAATGTGATTAAAAATACCAGAAACTTATATAGCAAATATCACACTTAAAATTAAAAAAAAAATGGGGTACTTAATAGGTATCAACAATTGCAGATTATGGACCTTATTTGGATCCTGATCCAAACACTGTCTAAAAATTCATGCTTATATGACAACCAGGGCCATATGTACATGGCTGGGTATTTGATGATAATTAGGAATTGTTAATGTTTTAAGTGTGAAGATGGTATTGAACTTTTCTTTTCAAGCCATCACATCTTTTTTTTTTTTTTTTTTAAGTTTATTTTGAGAGAGAGAGAGCAAGCAGGGGAGGGGCAGAGAGAAAGAGAATCTCAAGCAGCCTCCGTACTGTCAGTGTTGAGCTGGACGCGAGACTCAAACTGACTTGAACCAAAATCAAAGGTCAGGTGCTGAGCTGACCAACTGAGCCACCCAGGCACCCCTAAAGCCCTCACATCTTAAAGATACATGCTGAAATATGAATAAATTAGCTGGGATTTGCTTCAAAATCATTTGTGTTTAGGAAGTGAGTAGAAGTCTAGATAAAACATGGCTGGCCATATAATAATTTTTTGAAGCTGGATATTGGGTATATCAGGTTAATTACAGTAGTTTCTCTACTCTTGAATATGTTTAGAATTTTCCAAAGTTTTAAAACTCTTTTTAATTATCAAACCCAAAGAAAAAAATTAAAGAACAAAAGCAGAAAACACTAGAGAGAATATAAACTACCAGAGAACTTTCCATACATACTATTATCTAACATGATTCTATTTTTTAAAAAAGTACTTAGCTTTTAACGGAGATATACATAAAAAAAGTGCATTAATTGAATGTTTACAGTTCCACAAGTTATCACCAAAGAACCCCGAATCTGTGCAAACTCTCACTTAGGTCAAGAAACAGAATAGGACCAGCAGCTCAAAAGCTACCCTGCTGATCCTATCACAACCTCCCTGCTTCCCACTGACAGGGAACTACTCTCCTTGTATTCTAACTTCTTAAATTTTTTTTTTAATTTTTAAAAATGTTTATTTATTTTGAGAGAGTGCAAGAGAGAAAGAGAGAGATTGAAAGAGAGAGAGCAGAAGAGGGGCAGGGATAGAGAGAATGTCAAGCTGTGAGTGCAGAGAGCTGGATGCTTAACCAACTGAGCCACTGAGGTGCCCCCTAACTTCTAAGATTGTGACCATATAGTAAATACTCTATAATTTTGTGTCTGACTTCTTTTGATCAACAAGTGAAATTCACCCATGCTACCTGTACCAGTAGTTTGTTCTTTTTCACTACTTTGTAGAAAGTTATTCTCAAAATATGGGCAGTGGATTCCTGGGAACCCCCAAAACCCCTTCAGAGTTCATTTAGATATGGTTTCAGATTCCATGTTGCAACTAAACTTAACAAACTACTACTTCTCAAATTCTGGTGGCACATCAAAGAATATTCACATTTATCTGAAAAGGCTATTAAAATACTTCTCTTTTTATCGTAACACATCTATGTGAGACAAGCTTTCTTCCTACACTTCAACTAAAACATGTCACAGTGCACTGACTGCAGATACAGACATGGGAAATCACCTGTTTTCTATTAAGTCAGACATGATCGTAATTTGCAAAAATGTATAGCAATGCCATTCTTCTCACTAATTTTTGTTTGGAAAAAAACAGTTGTCATTTTACATATTTTTATTTAATGTATGCTATTCATGGTCACATGTACTGGGTTTCTCACTGTCATTTTAAATTTAATTGTAGAGTCCTGAAACCTACAAGTTTGAGAACTGTGGCTCTGCAATGTTCCCTTATGCTAATACACCATAATTAACTCATCTATTCTACTGCCCACGGATACAGGGGCTGGGTTTAGTCCAGGACTATAGCAAATAAGGATACTATGAATAATCTTGTACCTGTCTTTTGTTAGACATTATGTGCCCACTTCTGTTGAGTTTATACTTTGGAGGAGAATTGCTAGATCACAGGGCATGTTTATATACAACTTTAATAGATACGATTTTCCAAAGTGGCTAATAAGCATTTGAAATGTGGTTACTCTAATTAAGATGGGTTACAGGTATAAAACTTACATTGGATTTTGAAAACTTAATATAAAAAACACTGTAGAATACCTCAGTAATTATATTCTATTGATTATATGTTAAAATGATAGTATTTTAGATATACAGTATTGAGTTAAATAATTATTAACATTAATGACACTTGTTCCTTTTTTTTTTAATGTGGCTACTAGAAAATTTAAAACTAGGTATATGACTTACATTTGAGGTTCACATTATCTATCTGTGGGACAGTGCTGCTCCAGGAGGAAACAGAAGTAAAAGAGCCCAATAACAATACTGTATAGAAGAAGTGAGATGCTTCTGAGAAGGGCACCTTTAAGGAAGACTCCCCAAAGGAGGGAGTATCTAAAGGAAAGCCAAAGGACATGCAGGAGTTAGCTTAGCAAAGAAAGTGATAGAGGAAGGAAGGGAAGGGGCAGAGGGGACAGAATGTGCAAAGGCCAGGAGATAAGAGAACTGTGTTCAGTATAGCAGAAACATGGTGGAAGGTAGGGAGTGGTGAAGGGAAGTAACAAGAGACGAAAAAGGTAAAAACTAGCCAGATTATGAAGGACCGAGTGAATTATGCTTGTATTTTAAGAACAGGGAACTACTGTTGGGTTTTAAGCAAGAAAGTTACATAACTGTATCTGTACTTTAGAAAAGCCACTCTGGCTGCTGCTGCTGTGTATCTGATTAAATCTGAACAAGACTAGGGGCGCCTGGGTGGCTCGGTCTGTTAAGCGTCCGACTTTGGCTCAGGTCATGATCTCGCGGTCTGTGAGTTCAAGCCCTGCATCAGGCTCTGTGCTGGCTGCTCAGAGCCTGGAGCCTGTTTCAGATTCTGTGTCTCCCTCTCTCTCTGCCCTTCCCCTGTTCATGCTCTGTCTCTCTCTCTCTGTCTCAAAAATAAATAAATGTTAAAAAAAAAATTAAAAAAAATCTGAACAAGACTAGAGTCATGATTAGTTGGGAGCTGTTACAATAACGTAGACAAAAAAAAAAAAAAAAAAAAAAAAATGATGGGCCTGTACACAAAGAGTAGAGAACACAGCAGTAGAGGTATGTGAACCTTAGGCAAAATCACTGCTATCAAATTCAGTTTCCTCTATACGTACCCTCATATTCTAAGTCTTGGTGAAAAGTTTTAGGGTCACTAGAATGGGCAATAATAATTTCAAGAAACTGATTTTTAATTCAGAATATACAGGATACAAAGATTTATCTTTTCTCCAATTTGGTAACTTAACACCTAAATGATGCTTTAATAATCAATGAAATTAAGTTAAGGAAAGGCTTGCTTTCTTACTTAAGAGGTAAATCTCAACTACTAAATGTGGTACTGTGCGCTATGTAATCTATTCAGTATTAAAAGACTAGCACAATTTCCTGTTTCTCTAAAAACTGAAATGTAAGTAAATTAAAGGTAGATACCAATTCACTCTCATTCAGTGGTACGAACGTGAGTGTAAAACCATTTCGCTTCTTCAGTAAACTGATACTAGCAGGGCAGTGAGTTATCAAATATTTAAAAGTCAACTAGAAAACTACTTTGTCAGTTTCATTTATTTTGAAATTTTGGAACCTTCTAAAGTTGTATCCTCTGTAAATAAACTGCAACCCAGGGGAATAAAGACAAAAAAGGTCACTTAAGTTTTTGTTGCCCCTTCTAAGACATAAAGCAATCTTTAATTGACCACTTAATATAAAGCATTTAATTTGGGCAAACAGGTCCTTGAAATCTAACTTTTGTTCTATCCTTTGCTTCTTACCTGAAATACTCTTCTTTTCTTATTTTTTAATGTTTATTTTTGAGAGAGAGATGAAATACTTTTAAAACACTGTAGAAAGTTATGTTCTATACTTATTTCATTGACAAAACTGATAGTCTTTAGAACTGAGTTCTCCGCAGGCCACTTGTTAAGCCTCTCCCCTAAATCCTCATTCCTTCTTGTCATGTGTTGTAGAGCTGTTCACCACAATACCCCTTCTTGCGCTGAGTGTTCTTAGCCTTCCCTTTTCTAGACTGAATAACAGAAACTTACCTTCCTAATGACCTAAACTGCTCTAATGAATTGTGGAACCTCTCCTCTCTCCTCCACTCACCAGATCCCATGTCATATTACTTTAAGAAATCTCTATCTTCCCACCCTGAAACTTAGAGGCCTAAGTACACTGGAGCTGGTATTTTCCTCCTTCCCTCTTGTGACGAGAGGAAGCATCCCTTTCTTTCCTAGCAAAAAGCCAATCCATACTCTTCTATCTGCACTATCACTACCTTTGTCCAAACTCCCATGTCTCTCACCTGGATCACAGCCAAAGCCTGATCACCCCATCTCTACTCTTGTCTACTTCACAAGTCTCCACACAGCGGGCAAAAGTGACTCTTTTCAAACCGTAAATCACACCAGGTCCACTTAAACCTCTTATATAGTTATACTTAAAATAAACCCAAACTCTTTACCACGGTTTCCAAAGCCCTGAGTTCTTGCCTAAGATTCTAAGCTCACCTTGTCGGTCTCCCTTATGACCACTGTGCTCATCTACACTGGTTTTATTCATTTACCTACAACACATCAGCTCTTCTACATCAGCACCTGCTTGATTCTGGGTCTTTCAAACGTGGTTCCCAAGTGCAAGGATCTCTTTTCCCAATCATAATATGGTTAGCCATCCTTTGGGTCTTACAAATGTCTCTGCAAGGAAGTCTTCTAATTACCGTGTCTGTTATTCACTATCTCAGCCTCTTGTGAGTTTCTTACTGTAACTTACTCACTAGACTATAAACCTTATGAGGGCAGAAACTAGGTCCATCAGCTTGTTGTGCCTTACACAGTGCCAGACAAAAGCGAACGCTCAAGGAATATTTGCTAACTGAATGAATGAGTAAAGAGACAGGATTAGGTTACAATCCCAGCTCTACTACTCCCTAGTGGTTGGATCTTAGATAAGGCACAACCTTTCTGAGCTTCAATTTTCTCTTCTATAGAAAAGGGGCAAACACCTGATAGGACTGCTGAATAAGACCTACTGAAGATTAACCGGCAATAAATAAAAACCAAGCACAGAATCTGAACTTAATAAATGTTACAAACTTAATTTAATAAACGTTAGTTTCCTTCCCTTCTTTCTTTTGCTTAGACAGTGAGAATTCCTTAAGCTAATTCAGTATTGAAAATATGCATAGAAAGATAGATCTATATATAAACCCATTGTTGCATATACTTAAAAGACTGATGATATGCATCTCAACAGATGGACTGGTAACTTGTATTTGCAGGATCTAATCCTATGCTTTAGAAAATGGGAATAAGTAGTGTACATCTATTACTCACTTCTCCCCAAAAAACGGTGGGGGTGGGGGAGGGGGAGGAGAAAAAGAAAACAAGAGGGAAAGGTAACCTTAGAAATTAGAGATCATTAACTCAACTTCAATTCCTAGGTTTAGAACAACCTCCACTTACCTATAAAGACTTGCAGAAAAAACAAGATTAATACTTATTCTAAAATAAAAACATGTTCTATTTGCTTAAATCTATACAAATCTCATCTATATTTACTTACCTCCCTTTTTTACCTTTCATTCTTTAAACTGTAAGAGCATTGAGAAAAGAAAAAGAAAAAAAACAAGAAAAAACCTCAACTACAAAAACACCTCAAATCAGACACACAAAAAGGTTTCACTGTTCCCTTAATTTCTTGATAAGCTTTAAATGGTCTAACCACAAAAGTCAGTCTTTTCTTTCCATTTTCTTTAACTGCTGCTCACTTTTCAGCCTGACATCACTTTTATGTTTTTGTCAGAGATTTTACTTTCTAGGAACCTTCGAAACCATTTATGATACATCATTCAAATCTCCACCATATTCTTCCTAGAACATAGCTAGCCCTCTGACAGTGGTCATTTAATAGTCTCTGCCCGATAACTGCTAATAATTTTTAAGAAATGTGCTGTATACCTTCATATTCTCCCCAGGATATGGATATAATTTAGATTCTAAACCCAAGGAAGGGTTTATGTTAAGCAATTAATTCAGTTTTATTCAACATATTTTATGTAATCAAGCTTGACTTTTTTAGAAGTAATTGGAATCTGGTTTAGATTTTTTTCCTCACGTTCCAGTTATTTCTACAACCTTTCTAAAATTGGAACTTCTAGTCTATCCTTAAACTGGAAATTTATAAAATGCTGTTGAATGTTCCACAAAATTCATGGGAAAAGATTTACCATTAGATAGAAAATGCAAGGTAAAAAGAGTATTTTATGTTACCACAACCCTCTGTAACAGTACTGTGTATGGCAAAGACTTTTGACTATAATTAGCCGAAAACCAGTTCAAAGAAGAATTTTATCACAGGCCAGTCATGTATGCCAAGAAGAGTTCTTACTGCTATCAAATGCTCTGGCAGCAAGTAGCCACAAACTAACCACCTGCAGTTCTCCAAGGCTATTGTAAAATGATATACAAATACCACAAACATTTCAAATTACATTTTAAAACTTCATCTAGGGCCATGTTCTCACACTAGGAACTGCAATCTATTAATGGGTCCAAAATAATGAGTCCAACCAGCAAATGAAGAATGTTGGGTGCATCACAGGTAGTAAAAGTATTATTTCATGGTTTTGTTCATGGTATTTATTTCGTTTTGTCTGTGTACTGGGAGTAACATAAAATGTATTTTAAGGGTGGGTTTCAGTAAGGAAAAAAAAAGTTAGAAAACACTGATCGGGAAGTGGAAAAAGGATAAAACAATGGAACTGTTACAATTACCAACTTATGGCTTGGGAGATGAGCCAATCAACAGCTTCTGTTGACTAGGACACAGTTTCTGGAAACCTCCATGCACTTGCAAAAGCCAGACATCCCTATGTGAGATCTGAAAAAGCACCTTCTCCTATAGTCGGCCTAGGACAGTGCCCAGCAAAGCTCACAGTTGTTTCCACTAATGTTCTTATTCCTTCCAAATTCCAAAGACAGAAGTCAACTTTTACTTTTACTTTTACTAACTCTCAGGGACATTCAATAGTTAAGTTATAGCAGCTAAGATAGAGTAGCTCCTGAAAGATAATTATTGGTTCTCAAACGACTACTTCGTTTTTTTTTTTTTAATGTTTTTTCATTTATTTATTTTTGAGAGAGAGAGCACAAGTGGGGAGGGTCAGAGAGAGAAGGAGACAGAATCCGAAGCAGGCTCCAGGCTCTGAGCTGTCAGCACAGAGACCGACGTGGCGCTCGAACCCACAAACTGTGAGATCATGACCTGAGCCAAAGTCGGACGTTTAACCGACTGAGCCACCCAGGCACCCCACCAAACAAACAGCTACTTCTAAAAAACATTACTATATTCCATATCACAATTTAGAGTTTCAAGTAAGGCCTTAACATTCAGAAAAGTAACTTGGAAGTAAAACAGTCACACTATTCCACTAATATGGTCACATTTAACAGTCACAAACATAGGCCACTAAAATGGCCATGTGAAGAGAATAAAAGCCAAAATAAGCAGACTTATTTTATTTATTTGAGAGAGAAAGAGTGCAGCCCTGAGCAAGGTGGGGGGGTGGGGAGGAGAGGGGGACAAGGGGAGAGAGGGAGGGAGGGAGAAGGAAGGAGAGGGAGAGAATCTTAAGCAGGCTCCGCGTTCAGCTCCATCCCACGACCCTGGGATCTTGATCTGAGCCAAAATCAAGAGTACGACACTCAACTGACTGAGCCACCCAAGCGCCCCCAGATTTTTTAAAAAGATACATGAAATGTTCCAAGATTCAAGACACAACCTGGAGCCATTTAATACTGCCATTAATGCAGAAGACTCATTCTGTGAAGAGTTAGTTTGGAACTGCCTACATATTGAGCAACCTGCTTTTTTTCACTGAGCCTATGTTAAGAGTTACTCTCAACACTCAGTTGTTTTAACAATAATTTCTAATTATTTTTGAAGCCATTTAAAAACACGTTTTGATGCATAAGGTACAGTTTCATAAATTACACCTAATATCTGTTCTAAAGGCCCAGTGTGATGAGTATTTCTCAGTAATACTCCTCACTAGTGCATATTCAAGTTAAACAAACCCCACTATTTATATAGAAGCACATCCCCCCATATTATTGTTATAGCTTTTTTTTTTTTCTCATGTAAACCCACATATGGCTGGACAGACAAAAGAGGACAAAAGTATAGCTGTAAAGAGAATTTCCCCAGTTGCAGGGTGAAGGGTCTCTGCTCACATAGTTTTAATATTCTGCCTGGCTCACTACCTCCTTTTTTCTTATACTTTGAAACTTGCTGTGGCTGGAGACATCAACCCTGGCACAATTACTTGCTAGTTTTATAACATGGTCCCACACTGTTGGAAAAGGAGTTTCCTTCTTTGCCTACCAACAGTTCGTCACTAAACATAAATTCCAAAAGATAAATCTTTGATAAGCACCTACTAGAAAGTCGTTTTGTGTACAAGTACAAAAGAATGTACCAAGACAAATTACAAGGTTCACAGCCTCTTATCCCTGGAGGCAAAAAGACTTTTAGTTCAAACACTAATGACACAGATTTTCATGAAAGAGCTAAAAGAGCTCATTTATTTATCTATTCTGATCAGACATCTCTAGGATTCAATTCTGACTATAGCAGAGGACAAAGCAGGACACTTCTAATCACCCCAGATTAAAGATGCCTTCTTGCTTTCTTCTCTCTTCTGGGCCATTACACCAAACCTAGGGCAGAACTATACCCACCTTCAGGCTAGAAGAAACAACATAATAGCTTATTGATCTCTGGTGTAGACCCAAACCCACAAGTCATCATGCAAGTGGGAATCACAGCTACTCGGTGCAACTAATACTCAAAAGTCACGCACAGGGTTTTCTGATCACACACAGGCATACCATTCACAATTACCACGTCGAATGCAAACCTTCCCCTGCCCTAAACAAACGAAAATGCACACTATATATAATGTATAATATATATAATACAGTATAATAATACATTAATCAGATCAGGCAGAGAGCAACACATTTTGAATCACACTGAAAAACTATTTTGGTTGCTAGTAAATGTTAACTTACGGTCATTAAATTCATTTGCAGTAATTTCTCAGGTTCTAACAGTTACCATCGCATTCGATTCCACAGATAAATGCTTCAAAAGCGGTAATATTGCTCACGAAGTACATACTGACTGAACTCCCATCACCATACCATTAGTGGAATTAGTGTTCGTGGCAAATGACTTAGACGTCTTATAAGTGAAATTTCTCAAGGAATGGCAACTCCTATTTACAGTATTTCCTTCTGAAGATATCCAAACACCACGCTAAGTAGTAAATGTTAAGCGTGTTCACAGAAACACCTTTTCAATGCGTTCAACTGATAAACTAAGAACGGTGAAGTCAGAAGTGGAACTCAAAGTCTCAAGCAATGAATGTTCTAATTAATTCCATTCAGCTCTAGTTCAGACCCTGATGTAACATAAAGCTTAGACCTCGCACACAGTCTCCAGCCTTCTCTCAACCTCAAAGGAGTGAGTATATGCAACGCAATCCACAGACTGGAATGAAGCAACAGTGACAACATTAGCGGCCAATGATGGATGAAATGACAAATGAACCAGGAGTCGGGGCAGACATCTACGCCCTAAGGGAGAGAGTGAGGTGGGGCTGGAAACTATTTTCTGGCCTTCTCCCGCGTACTGCTCCCAGAGAAGGGACAGGATCCAGCACGCCCGGGAGCAGCGGAGCCTCGGCCTCCGAGGTGCAGGAGTGGGACGAGAGCGGTAGGCTGCTTTTTCAGGGAGTGGGGAGAATGGGGAATTGGTGCGGTGGGAATTTCACTGGGGAGAGAACTTCCTGACCCCGGAAGGGTCGGGGGTGGCAGGACCGTCCCGAGAGCGGCGAGGGCGACCTCCTCTTCCTTCTCACAGTCATACATCTTTGTGTGCGTGGATTGTGCAAGGGGCCCTCGAGTCCAGGTCGGGAAGTCCGCCCACCACCCCCTCGCTCCACCGGGACTCCCTCCGGCCGGGACGCCCAAACCCCTCTCCGACAACCCCGAGGGTCTAGAGGTGGTGAGCGGACGAAAGCATCTTCGTGTGTGGACACCCCTCCGGGGCATCCACCCCTCGCCGGGTCTTTGTCCCGTCGGCGGTGGGGTCTCTCCCCGGTTCTCCCGGGGAACCCCTGTCCTGGAGGCCTCGGGGCCCAGGGTCGCCCCAGCTTTGTTCGGTCAGCGGGGGGCAGGGACGCGGACACTTACCGTACACTCCGGCGAGGAAAAGCAAGACCAACGCAGACCTCCACCGCGGAGACTCTTTTGTGCTCCAGCGACGGGCCATAACCACGGCAGATGGAGGGAGCGAGGATGAGATGGAGGAGGAGGAGGAGGAGGAGGAGGAGGAGGAGGAGGAGGAGGAGAAGGAGGAGGAGGAGGAGGAGGAGAAAGAGGAGGAGGAGGAGGAGGAGGAGGAGGAGGAGGAGGAGGAGGAGGAGCAGCTGGGGCCAGACGCCGCCGCCACCGAGCCCCCGGCTGCTCCCTGCGCGCTCCGCGGCGGCGGGAGGGGGAGGGGAGGGGCCACCGCCGTCGCCCGCCCGCGCTCCCTCCCTCCGGCCCTCCCTCCGCAGCACGCCAGCTCCCACCTCCGGCGGCGCGACAGCCCTACGCGGGGCGCTTTCCCCGGGGCAGGGGCAGGCCGAGCGCGCACAGGCGCTGGGCGAGGGGGCGGCGGAAGCGCCGACTCCGGCCTCGCACTGCACAGGCTAGCCGGCGCCGCCACCCGCCAGACGGAGCGCGAGCCGGGACCCGCGCTCATCCGTGCGATCGGCAATCACCTGGCCCGCCTGCCTTGGTTCCCGCCCCGCGTTCAGCCGGTCTTTCCAAGTCTCGGGGACCGTTTCCCCGCGAGTAGAGCCAGATGAGTAAGGCAGTGCCAATCGATGAGCGAGCAAGCGAACGCCGGCCGCTAGGTTCCCGCGAGCTGGGGAGCGGGGCCCCGCAGTGGAGCTCCGCCGCAGTCGGAGGCCTCCTCGCTGCCCCTACGGGTGGTGTGAGGGCAAGTTGGGAGGCTGAGGATGGTTGTGCGTGCGGGGAGAGTGGGTGAACGGCGGCTAGGAACTTGGGAGTTCCTCTCCCCTACCCCTGCTTGCGTCCGCTTACTATCTGCGCAGAGCTCAGGGTGTGTGGGTGCCTTAGTGCTGCCTTCTCCGGCCGGCTTAGTGTGCACGCGTGCTGAGATGCTCGTGCTGGACACCCATGCTCAAGGTGCCCGGCGAGAGTCCAGCAAGCCTAGAGCGCGGTGCTCTTCCAGTCTAGCGTGGAAGCCGCGGGAAGCAGTTTGACTTCGCAGGGTAGGGCGGGATGCGCGGCTGGAGAAGGTGCGGAGGGTGGGGGGCGTGGGGTGTCTTTTCTACATTCCCTGATTTCCCTAAGCATCTTCTCCCAATCACAGCGAGTGCGACTCCTTCCCTTGACACTCCGTAGCACTTTCTAGATACTTTTGTAGTGACACTGGCACGTCAGACCTTCCGCCGTGTAGTTTTAAAGTGTTTGTCTATTTTTAAAGTGTTTGTCTATACGTCTCCTCTCCCTTACTGATATCATTGGCCTTTACATGCACTCCCCTGGCTATTCATTGAAGACCTACAAAGCGCTATGCTGTCTCCTAGACACAGGTTAACTCTTTTTAACCCCCAACAGCCTCGTGAGATTTTACCCACATTTTATAAATAAGAAAATGAGACTCGGAGAGGTTAAATTACCCCAAACGAGACAGCAAATAAATAGTTTGAAACAATTTTTCTCATTCCAAATTCAAGACTGTTTCCCCTGTGTCACAGTTTACTCTGTAGCACAATGCTTAGTGCATAGGAGGTAAATGTTAAATTTTAAGATATACATTTTGAAGGTACATTTAGGCTTTGCCTCTATCCTCTACCGATTCGTCCCCTTAAAAAAATATATATATTTTTTTCCAGGAAATGGTATTTCAAAAAAAAAGCGTATTAGAAAACAATAGAAAATCCAACAATTAATAAATTTTGTATAAGCTGACAAAAAGAAAAAAACAAAAAAACAATGGAAATCCAAAAAGTGTTTTCCGTTCTCATTGGAGAAGAAGCAGCAGCTTCTTTGTTTTTCATTAAACAGCCAGCAGTTGTCTGTCCTAGTTTTAGGATTCTGGATTCTATTTCATTGTTTCTTTAGACCTTTTTCTAGAAATTGCGCTGCCATGATAGCTGTGCGTAGGACAGGACACAAAACGAAGAGAGCCTAGACTGCATCTTCCCCTCTCCACTTTTAGTACCATTCCCATTCAAGGAACAGTATCCCCAAGACAGGGCACACAGTGTCATCAGTCCCGTGACACATGCATTGACACCCTTCCCACCAACTATACTTGGTCCTCCACACAGACCTGTCTTCTGGGATGTATCAAGTTCTCAAACTTGTCTCAGGGTCCATTTGAAAACACTTAAAATTTGGCGAGGACTCCAAAGAGCGTTTGTTTATGTAGGTCATATCTAGGGATATTTACTGTTTAGAAATTAAAACAGAAGTTTAAAATATTTGTAAATTCACTGAAAATAAAAATTACAAGTTAACTTCGTTTTACAAAACAAAAGTTGGTGAGAAGTGTGGCATTGTTTCCATCTTTGTAAATCTTGATGTCTGGCTTAATAGAAGACAGCTGGATTCTCATATCTGCTTCTGCATTCAATCTGTTGCAATATGTTGTTTTGGTTGAAGTATACGAAGAGAATTCAGACTCACACAGATACACAATCGGCAAAGGGAGGATCTCATGTACCTCCCCGGGATTCTCAGATAAAACTTTGAGAACTCTTGATCTAGGTGTCTATCTTAACACCTTTGAAACCTGAGTACTTTGTTTCTCTTTGCAAAGAATTAATAAATATCTATTCTAAGGGATTAGAAGAATAGTGCTTCAATGTACACCAGCCAAGGATATTTATGTTGCATGAAGGAACATTTTTATTTATACATAATCTAATTCTGATAGACTATCCAGACATTTGGTAAGCAACACAGCACAGAATACATATTCAGTATTACCCCTTCTTACCTAATCTATCTAACCTGGCATCTAAGTGTCTACTGGGCTAATAAATAGCTTCTACAAAAAAAGCACTTAGAAATTTATAAAAACTGTATACAGTAGTAAGTATCGGTGAACAGTTTTATTGCAGTTGGACTGACGGTTTAGCTTGGCCAGTGTTCCTGTCTACACCCTATGAAACATAAAGTGTGCTCCTGAGACTCATATGGTTCTTAATCTGGATCTCTGGATCCACAGATGGGTTTCAAGGGGTCCCTTAATCCTCCTGAAAGTGTAGGAAAATTTTGTGCGCATGTCTTCCTATAGGCATAAGTTTCATTTTTTTCAGAAGATTCTTAAAGTGTGTGTGAACCATTTTAAAACGTTTAAGAAAGATTAAATGAAGCAACTATTTGAGTTGCTTTTTTTTTTTTTAAACATGCATTTATTTTTGAGAGAGAGAGGGGTGGGGAGGGGCAGAGAGAGGGAGACAGAGGATCCGAAGCAGGCTGTGATCTGTGAGCTGGAGCCAATTGGAGGGCTCAAACCATGAGGTCGTGAGGTCATGACCTGAACCAAGAGTCAGCCCTTCAACCCACTGAGCCACCCAGGGGCCCCTGTGTTGCTTCATAATCCTTTTCCAATGGTTCTCAAACTCCTCAAAGGCATGCATTCAGGAGTGGAGAAGTATATAGACTGTTTCTTTTTCCCTTGGCATATTCTGAAAAGGGCCACAGTCCTTCATTTTATGGAGACATGCCCTTAAATAATCCTTTTGTTTTGATTTTAAACTTCTTCTTCCTTGTTCGGTTATCACTGTATATAATGGTTTAATTTTCACTCTTGTCACCAATAAAAACTCATTCCTTCTAGTGTAGACCCTGTTCCATTTAGTAGCATTTGAAAATCTCATCAACACTGTGAGGTTAGACTGGGAATTTAAGTCTACCACTCTGAGCATCATCTTTTATTGGAAAGAAAATTGATGATAGTGGTTTTTCTATTTGGCATGCTGCCAGGCAAAGCTAAATCTTTTAACTCCTCCTCAAAGGAATATCATATTTAAAAAAGAAAAGCCAACTTGATAAACACATATAACTAAAAGGGAAAGAAAAAATTTTCAAATTGAAGTTACATAAATAAGGTATCTTTACAAGCAAATTGTAATTTCCATTGGAGTTGAGTAATACAGGATAGCAAATGAGATCCATCAATCTAGGCAACTTCTATACCAGTTCCCTAGCACATTTATTGTGGTTATTATTTATTATGTTCTGTGCTCTGACAGCATACCCAGCATTGTACCAAGTAGTCAAAGACATAATCCTGGCTCTAAATTAAATAGCCCAATCCACATAGATTTAGTTTTGCCCTCGTAAACCTACTTTTTAATTGTAAAACCCAACTGTAGAGCATGCGTGATTTTACAGTGCTAAACACATCTCTCGTAGACATATGTAGCGGTTGCCCCTACCAAGAAAAAGGAGGGAAGAGGGAATTAACTACAGACATTGGTACTTATACTCTGAGTGTTTTTGTTGTTTAATTGCTAGATTTCCAAATGCATTTAGATGTGTTAATTTTAAGCTCTTCGTATGATTGATTGAGGATGTGAGCTGGAGATGCTCATAGAATAGAATCTTATCCCCTATGAGCCCATCAGAAGTGAATTTGGCAATTGTAATGGCAACACAATGGCTCTTTATAGGCTAATTTCAGACACGTATAAGTTATTTGTTTATATTTTGCCCATGTCCAAAAAGGATTTGTGATCCCCAGTGTATTTGTAGTAGACTATAGTTGTTAAAAGTGTAGATCTTAAGAGTTTAACAGAGCTGAGTTAACCTTGGTAAAGTAACCCAACCCTTTGTGTCTCTTATTCCCACCTACAAAATCAGGAGAAAAAATGGGGCATCATTAAATTACGTACCTGCCTTAAGTGGGATAATAATAATTGCTAATATATGTTGAGTGCTCATGGTATACTACACATTTCATCCTCAAACAATCCTCTGATGTTGATACTATTATTTACTCCCCCTTTTCAAATGAATAAACAGGCACAGAAAAGTTCAGTAATGTTATCAAGATCACAGATAGTAAATAATCAGTATTTACACTCAGGCAGTCTAACTCCAGAGCATGCTGTCTTAATCATTCTACCATGTTGTATGTAAAGCACTGAATAGAATGCTAGGCACCTAGTAGATACTCAATAAATGGCAGTTACTGTTATTAAACATATAAATGACATAAGCAAAAAAAAATGCTTATTCTCTAATATCATATAATTTAAAATAAAATGTACAGAGTTATTTTCTGTCTTCCTTTTATTTCCTGGAAGTAGCTGATAGCACTGTTAGTTTGGTTAAAGTTAGACTTAAGCCTCTTTTAGATTTCTTTTTAAAAAGAAGAGTTATTTTAAAAAAAATTTATTTCCTTGAATTTTGGAAAACATCAAGTGAGTATCAGTTAGATGAAGCATAAGTCTGACTTTTTGGTGCTTGTACTAATTTTTTTTTTTTTTGGTGACCTTGTAGTCATTATTTATAGTTTCCTTTCAAGATCAGAGAACCTTAGGTTGCTTATCGCCCTAATCTTTAGAAAAGATCTATGACAGATTTTTCTGATCCCAAAGAATACATCAAATCATATAAAACTGCTCAGTCATCAGGCCATGAAAACAGAGGTCATTTCTACTAAAGAATAGATTACTCCAGCTTCATCATGAAAAGAATATTCTCCTTGGAAATACCCAGGCGGGTTTGCATTTTGAATATGTACCAGCTGTGATGGAAAAGAACAGTCTAATCCTTTCGATTCCTGTAGTCCACTGCCTCACTTGCACAGCAGGGGACGTGAAAGAAATAGTGTCAAAAAGCATTTCGGTATAAAAATTTTATTCTCATACCCAATGAAATGAATTAAGTAACTGAAGAAAAGTTAAGCACCTCAGAACATTGTATCAGTTGGTTCTAGTCACCAAGTCGCTTAACTGCAGCCACCAAAACTTTTTTTCCAGGTCAATTATTAGCTCTGCTTAAGTACTGACACCGCTGAGACGGAAACCCCAATTTATAAATACTCATCTGTACAAAATTTCATGAAATAGTTTTAGCCCTTTCAACACGGGGCTTAAGGGTAATTACTGGCAATTAGCAAGTGGCGAAACAGCTATGAGGAAGCTGCTTCAGCTGGCCCGTGAATGAGAAAAAGGACAGTCCCAGAGCACATTGTGCTGACTTTGCTGTCTCTGGATTACATTCCCAGCAGCGCTAACCTTCAGTACTCCAGGGACTAGAATCTGTGGGAATGAGGCTCCTTAGGACATTTTTTTTTTTGCCCTTTTTTTTTTTTCATTGCCTCGCACAGGCAGAGCAGAGAGCCAGGCTGCATACCATGCACGCTTTTTCTTCCCACTCTTCTCCCCTCTCTGTATTCAGTCGATGATGTCTTCCAGGAAGTCTGTTCTCAGTGATGTTCACCCTCATCAGATCAGTTAACCTGTTCCCTCAGGAGTCTCCTTCTAGCACAGGCTTCAGACCCATTCTGGCGAGCCAGTTCATGGGCACTCCTCATTAACTCAGAAAAAGTGTGTTAAGAATTGAGACACTGGGGCGCCTGGATGGCTCAGTCGGTTGAGCATCTGACTTCGGCTCAGATCATGATCTCACGGTCCGTGAGTTCTAGCCCCGCGTCAGGCTCTGTGCTGACAGCTCAGAGCCTGGAGCCTGCTTCAGATTCTGTGTCTCCCTCTCTCTCTGACCCTCCCCCGTTCATGCTCTGTCTCTCTTTGTCTCAAAAATAAATAAACATTAAAAAAAAAAAAGAATTGAGACACGGACCCATCTCGGAAAATGGGAGAAGCATTTTGAATCCATAGACTGGTGTGCATTTTCTAATCTGAAGAGCAGGACTAGCATATTCAGATCCCCCCATCTTCACTGAGGAAGGTGGATAAAGAAAGGGAGAGAAAGCTCCAGTGAGACAGGGAATTTTGTCTGTTTTGTTCACTACCGTATCCTCAGCACCTAGAAGAAGGCTCATCTCCCAGCGGATGCTCAGGAAACGTGTATTGAGTGAATGAATAAGAGACATGAGGAATGAAATAGATCCCTGGGGAAAAGGAGAAGCAGAGCTGTTAGGGTCCTACAGAGAGAACCTGTGTTTGTTCTGACATCAGTGTCCAAGATGGCCTGAAGAAAAGCCTGCTTGCTTTGGAGCCCAAGCACAATGGAGCAAACCATCGGTTCTTGGGCTTCTAGGAAGAGCCAATAGACCTCACTGCAAGATGAAGCACCTATCGCCTTGTGTGCTGATATTCAAGATACTTCTCAAAGAGGTTTTAAAAAACTATTCTGGTGTTTAAGTTCTAGTTTTGAACATTGTCTAAAATTTCCAGTATATGACAGGTTAAGTGGATTTTTTTTTAAATGTTTATTCATTTTTGAGAGAGAGAGCCTGAGCCAGGGAGAGGCAGAGAGAGAGGGGAGCAGCCGACAGCAGTGGGCCCGACGCAGAGCTCGAACTCAAGAACTGTGAGATCATGATCTGAGCCAAAGTCGGACACTCAACCGACTGAGCCACCCAGGTGCCCCTAAATGGATTTTTAGTGGTCTCAACTGGCCTTATAAGATCTGTAAGTTGGGCACTACTGATTTTATTGATTATTAACGAGACCTTTGTTCTCTAACCCTGCAGAAACCCTCAGAAGACTTTCCAAAACCTTCTTCAGAAAGCTGTAAACTAACACCTGTCTATGAAGTTAAGCGGAGTTAATCAGTCTAAGAGGTGATGAAATCAGTGCCCAATGTGAAGTCAGGATCAGAGGGCAAAGAAGAGAACCCAAACAGCCAGACCTTTGCAGTATGAATTCAAGATTTATTCAATAGATCATGAATTGCTGGGTCCTCAGTCACTCCCAATTTAAAACGTAAGTACAGGGATGCCTGGCTGGCTCGGTTGATAAAGCTGCAACTTTTGATCTCAGGGTTGTGAGTTCGAGCCCTGCACTGGGTATAGAGATAACTGAATAAATAAATAAAATAAAATCTTTAAAATGTAAGTACAAAGAGCACTTTCCCCTTCCAAATTCAAAAGGAAGTTATCTTTTTTTACGTATCATTTGCCATTTTCAATATTCTCTCCATTACTATGAATTTGCTAAAGTTGGTCGTTAGGCAAAATAAAATCAGTTCTCTAAGAACTAGAATCTTGTTGGGATTTTAATAATAACTCATTTATATTTTTGAATCCTTGAAATATGCTAAAGATTGTAAAATGTGGAAGTTTACATTGCCAAACTCAATCACCTAACGGTGGGGGTTCTCTATCTGGCTAGTCATTGCAGATACAAGGGATATTATAATCTAGTGGGGAAACAGATATCCCAATAAATATAAACAACACTCATTCATTAAGCAAGTATTTATTGAGCACCTAATATGTGCCAGTCATTTTTTTTTTTTTTTTAAGATGCTGGGCCTGCTTGGTGAACAAACGTGGTACCTGCCACGGTAGAGGTGCACACACATAAGATATACCACAGGGGAGAGTTAGAGAGGTCCTCATGGAGAAAAAACACTTGCTTTGAGAAAGGAAGCCTTAGTGTGAGAACGATAATAAAAAAGGAGGTAGGCCAGGGTTGACAGAAAAGCATTCCAGGCAGAAGAACATCAAGTAGAAGTGGGAGAGTTAGATGCAATATGGGAATGTAAGTAGTTTGGTATCGCTGACTTAAAAGTGTGTGTGTGTGTGTGTGTGTGTGTGTGTGTGTGTGTGTGTTGGGGGTAGGGAGGAAATAAATATAATCATAAATCATAAGGGGTCTTAAATGGCGTGCAAATATGTGTAGATTTTATTCTGTAAGATGCAGGATGTGGGGAGTCATGAACAAACTGTGAGCAATGGAGTCCTGTTCGATTTCCGATGGAGCCTGGAATGGGACAGGGAGGGAATTTGGGGACCAGTCGGGAGGATATTAGAGCAGGGAGGAATGAGGCAGAGTGGCGAGTGCTCACGGGCCATAGGAATGGGGAGTAGTTAGCTCAATCAACAGTTGTTTGGAAGATGAGAATCCATGCTTTGTAGTCTGAGCATCTGGATGGCAGCATCTTTCCACACAATGAGGAATATGGGAGAGGGAGTGAGGTGGGCAGAAGAGGACTGAGAAAATGGGGAGTATAACTTTGGACCAGCACATTCAGATAGAGAAGTCCAATAAGCAGTTGGATAACTGGATACAGTTAGATCCCAGAGGAGAGCAATGGGCTCCAGATGGAAAACTACCAGCACTGGTAAGATTACTTTTGGAGAAGATGGGTTTTCCCACAGCGAATAGGAAAAGCATCAGCATTCAGGGAATAGAGGTAGTAGAGGGAAAACAAATGGCCAGAGGGTAGGAGGAGATGCAGAAAAGCCGATGTCACAGAAACCAAGCACAGAGAATGTTAAGAACAAAGGAGGGGCAGAGAGCATAGATGCCAAAGAGCTCAAGTAATAAAAGGTCAAGACCTGAAAAGGAATGAATAGAATCGGCTGCAAGAAAGTCCAATGTACATTTCTGAAGCCTTCTACAGATAACTGTTTGGCCTTGAATTTAGATCAAAGATGAATTCTGGATGATCTATATTTTTTTTTCTTGCTTCATCCAGCATTTTAGCATTTCTCTGCCTCAGACCTTATGTCACAGTATTAATCCATTTTAAGTTCAAATTTAAAAACTTCCAAGTTCAGCACTGGCCCTGGATGTGACGTTGAAGTACCCAGTTTGTCTTCTCATGCAGTATTTCCTTGTTTGGTTATGTCCCTCTTCCTTCCCAGCCTTGCTCACATTCTCTTCCTCTGACCTCAGACTCCTGACATGTTCATGCTTTCCAACCCTCACCTTTTCTGCATCAGAAATAATTCTCGAGAAAGACCTTCATAAGTGAATCCATCTTGAAGTCAAATATGGCTTCTCTCCCAGGAGGACAAGTTCAAGGGAGAAAACATTAAACATCTGTAGTACACATTTCAGGGTGGAATGTCAGTGGATGGCGGAGAGATTTGGGGCCTGGGAAGTTTTCCCAATGCTCCTCTCAGGTGACCTCTTAACACAAGGCTATCCTTGCCTGAGGTATCCAGGGCATCCTTGCCTTGGGTAGCCAGCCCAAGATATGGCTGTGCAAGAATGCCCAATTTTCCCTCCTGGAACCATACTAAACCTTTAGAAGATTTAAAGGTCACAAACATTTATTATATCAGTAATGTTCTTTTTGGAAATTATATTTTTGGCTGATAGTATTTCAATGTACTTAGTTGCTAACATAATAGCCAAAGAACACATACACTTTATCTTGTTTACTGCCAATTACTCTGTCACTATTTTGCTCAGAGCTATTGGAATAACTTCAAATGTGGTTTGGGACAGACAGGTTCAACTCTGCAGAGGCCATGCGTCCATGTCCACTGAATCAGCTGCTTCCTGTTGAGTTTTTAAAAGCAATATTAATGACTGGCTTTTGTACAGCCAAGTAGCTTGATCATGCTTTTAATTTAATTCAGTTTTTAAGGAAAGGGAAACAATCTCATTCATCATTTTTTTTTTTAAGATTCCGTTTATGTGTGTGGCCTAGATATTGCATTTCCTGCAAGGGTCTCTGCTGAGGTTCTTTGACTGGAAATAAAGAATGGCTCCGTGAGTGAAAAATTTTATTGTTCTGCACTTTGTTTCTAAAAGCAAAGGTAAATGGCAAGAGGATTTGCCTGTTCGGACATGCAATGGAAAACGAGATTAACTTTTTCTCAGTGTATCATTTACAATGTGTTCTGCTTTCATGGGTATGTTTGTCTCTCATGTAAATTAGTTATGCTCTTAATCCTCTATTTACACTTCAGCCTGAGGGAACACGGTTCCTAATAAACACATGGTGTAAAAGTATTCTTTTACCAAAAGAGAGGAGGAAGTGGAACTGCCCAAGCATATTCTCACCAGCAAAGGCCCAAGTACCAGAGGCATGTGTGGGTCCTGGCCAGAGTTCAGTGACAAGCCCCCAGGGGCCGGAAGCAGGAGATTAGCGGGGTCTTCTGTTTAGATTCCATTTGTGTTGTGTAAGAAACCGAAGGAAAATCTCTAGCACATCCCTTAATGGTCTGACTAGAATAAATTGGGTGAACTGATAATAACTATAGTATTTAAGGAAAAGCACTCTCTAAGAAATAGAAGCATTACTCAATGATGAGAAACTTATCATCAGAAAAGAGAGCCAGGCATAGACATGTCAGAATAAAAATAATCTACTCAGGACCTGGTGTGATTTTATTTTCTCTGAGGTGCTGTCAAGGACCATTAAATAGAGGAGGCATTTATAGAATCATAAGCCTGTCAGAGCTGAAAGGGTCATTTCTAGTCCAATCTCCTAATTTTACAGGTGAGAAAACTCAGGCCCATTTGTACAAGGGTACTAATACTCTGTGAATTCTGCTAGAGGACAGGCATTCTGGGAGAAACGGGGAACCAGAACTAGACCTCACACTTGGGGGGAAGGGGGCAAGAAAGAGGGACTGCCTGCCAAAAGCAAAGCCCAATCTCATGAAAAAAGCATGGCATGTGCAACCAAGGGTACAGCACCCAAGAGAAAGTCTTAGCCTGGATGAGTATCCTCAGCTAGAAGGGCTGGGGCAGCAGGACCATTCTGGCAGCTGGACAGCACGTACGATAGCACGGAGGTGGTAATGGCAGGCCGGCAGTTGGGATTGGGAAATCTAAGCGGGTAGTGGATCCTGAGCCGGTAACTTGGGCCTTGGCGACGCAGCCACCCGCGCGCACGCTCTCGCTAGGCCACCCGCGCCCCGAGCCTCAGTCTGCGCTCGGCGCCGGGGGTTCATCTCCAGTTCAGACGCAGGTGTCCCATCCTGCCCTGGAAAGAAGGGAAGTCTAACAAGAGCCAAACAGGGCTCCAATCTCAGAAAGATACCTAACTAGGGGGCCAGTTCGGCCAAAAATGTATAATCAGCCTTGAATTGGACTGGATGTTCAAGATGGGTATTTGCAGCTCTGGGGCAAGAGAGATTCCTACTTCCGGGGCACAGGGTGGAGCTGATAGAAGCCAAGTAGACAGATGGTGTGTTCCAAGATGCTAGGATAGAACTCCCTAAGTTGCTCTTAAGGAAAAGATTTTTCTAAGAAACTCTAGTATGTGGAAATCCAGTGGTTCCAACTGCGAGGAGAAGAGGGCTTCAAGTCCCATGAAAATACAGATGAGATGGCACACATTCAGGGTGCTATGGCTGTAGCAGTCCCATGAAAATACATTTAGTCACTTCCAGCATTGCGGACCCAACTTCATTTGGAATACCTTTGTGCATTATCAGTTTACTTTTCACATTTAATTGATGAATCTGGTCTAGGGATTTAACCCTCACAATTCTTACATATAACTGATATTAGCAACATAGGGATGGAAAAATAGAAGAAAACTTGCCCTTTCCTTCCTCATTAATAATACTGATTGTTCTCATGGATGAATTTAATAATAGAGCTTTGAATTGTGGCTCTTGCTTTTGTTACTAGCAAGAAGAGGAAAATGACGAACAGTATAATTGGAATTGCATGCAACATTTCAAGAGAGTGGGATAATCTCTGTTACTTAAGAATTGGTATCGGGGCGCCTGGATGGTTCAGTTGGTTAAGCGTTTGACTTCGACTCAGGTCATGATCTCACGGTCCGTGAGTTCCAGCCCCGTGTCAGGCACTGTGCTGACAGCTCAGAGCCTGGAGCCTGCCTCTGATTCGGTGTCTCCCTCTCTCTCTGACCCTCCCCCGTTCATGCTCTGTCTCTCTCTGTCTCAAAAATAAATAAACATTAAAAAAAATTTAAAAAGAATTGGTATTACTCAGTTCAGCCTTTACTGAGGCTGTCAACTTGGCTAGGTCATGGTACCAGAATGTTTGGTCAAACACAAGTCTAGATGTTGCCTTGAGGGTGTTTTTTGTATGTATTAAACATTTAAGTCGGTAACTTTGACAAAAGCAGATTATCTTCTGTAATGGTGGGCCTTGTCCAATCAGTTGAAGGCATTAAGAGCAAAGACAGATTTCTTGAAAAAGGAATTTTCTTCAAGACTGCAACGGAGAAACCCTGCCTGAGTTTTCATTTTGCCGCCCTAGGGAATTTGGACCTCAACATCAGTTCTTGCCTGGATTTTTAGCCTGTGGGTCTGCTCTACAGATTTTGGACTTGCCAGCCCCCCACAGTCACATGAGACAATTGCTTAAAATAAATATCTAGCAAGCTAGCTATCCTATTAATTCACTGTCTCTGGAGAACCTTGACTACAGTCCATGAAATGCAGAAAACCTTAAATACCTCAGGTAGCTAGCTTGGTGTGCTTAGGCAAGTAGAGTTTGCATTCTCTAAAAATGTTGTCAGGAAAACAACGCATCTCAATACATTGAACTTCAATTTCCCACGTCAAGACTTGATTAGTTTTCTGCAAATTTGACTCGCGATAAATCTTGCATCTGATGAATCTCTGCCATGTTTCCTTTTCGGGTCTCTACAAGCCAAGTTTTAGTAGTGACATGTGGAAATGTCTAAGAGACCATGGCAAATAGGCGAATGTGAGAATTTGAAGGGCACTTTGATGAGCAGCCTAGATCATCATGAATTCACTGTTGCCAAGCACTGATTTTTATTTTTATTTTTCGTTTTTTTTTTTAATTTTTTATTTTTGAGACAGAGAGAGACAGAGCATGAACGGGGGAGGGTCAGAGAGAGGGAGACACAGAATCTGAAACAGGCTCCAGGCTCTGAGCTGTCAGCACAGAGCCTGACGCGGGGCTCGAACTCATGGACCACGAGATCATGACCTGAGCCGAAGTCGGCCGCTTAACCGACTGAGCCACCCCATGCACTGACTTTTAAAAATAGTGTCAAGTGAAGCAATTGATGTATTGTTTGTTGTTAATCACAAAACATTTAATTAACCAGGTATTTAAAAAAAAAATCCTTTTTCCACTCATATTTGTATGATTTCTTAAAAGTTGAAGCAACCTAAAAGGATCTCTAATCTAGCCTACTCGCTTTGCAAATGAGGTGCAGAAAAATTAAATGACCTTGAATAGTGATTTATTTTCAACCCGCAGATAGAGTGAATTTTTAAAAACACATCAGATCATGTTACACCTACTCAATACTGTCCAAGGACTTCTCAACTCACTCTGAGAAAAAGCCAAAGTCTTTTCAAGTTATTCAAGCCACTGCTTGATCTCTATCTTCCTTCTACACCCCTTGGTTACCACTTTTGACCTCATCTCCTTCCATTGTCTTCCTGGCTCAGTCTGTATCAGCCGTTCACACCGGCCACTTTGATGTTCCTTGGCCACTTTGATTTCCTTGGACAGACCGATGACTCTCCTACCTCAGGACAGAGATGAGCACTGTTAATAAAATGTTCAGGAGAGCCCATTAATACAGAAAAGGTGTCCATATGTGGTGTAATCCAGATGGAAGGCAATTAGGGAGGTAACAGAGGAATGTTCAGAATCAGGGAGGTCTATCAATACATTTTGAAGACCTCAATTCGTAGGAAAACTGAACAAAGAATCTTAGTTTCTCTACCACGTCAAGTGGGTAACAAAGCTAGGCAAGACCATTGATTCAGCAAGTGTACTGAGCACGTACAATTTGTCAGATGTTTTAGGCTCTGGGCATAAAGGGGTAAACAAAGAGGACTGCAGTTCCTGCCCTTAGGGAATGTAGGTCTTAAGTGGAAGAGAACACACAATAAAGCAGATGAGTAAATGGGGTTTGTGACATCACAATGAATGTTATAACGAATAATAAATAGGAAGGAAGGGCGAGATAAGGATTGTGTTGGAGGAGGTCATCAAGAGGATGTAGTCGCTGTTTGACCTGAGAGCTGGACCCAGGCAATCAGAGGCTCCTCACCCTTCCCCAACCCCATCCCCATCCTTAGAATATATGTTCTTTCTACTATTCCCACACTAGCAGCCCTTTCTCAAGGATACAGCCTTGAGAGAGTAAGGTGTGTTGAGACTATCTGGACTGAATATATGACTGAACTAAGCTAAGTTATGACTAAGCTAATATATGACTGACTAAGCTAAGCCCTCTATATAAGCTTCTCAGGTTCTAGAGGGTGGATGGGGGGATCTGTTAGTCTTGCCACCACCCAAGACGAACCTTGTATGTAAGTTCTCTTGCTTCTTAAACCTGCCACCTAACATCTGTAGTGGTCTGTGTCTCCCTTTGGCCTCTCTTTGGCCTCCATGTACAGGGGCTTCATTTCAGATTTCACCCAGGAAGCTCTTGAGGTTGCAAGCCAACAGATTATCAGAGCTGGGAATAGGGGAGAGGAAGGTTCAATTTTATACAATGAAAGTCCTACTGAGAAGGTGACATTTCAGCCAAGACTGAAAAGAGGGGAGAGAGTGAGCCACATGGACATCTGAAGGAAGAGTGAAAAGAGCTGAGTCCTGAGGTTTGATGAAATTACCAAGGAAGTGAGGGAAATAAGGGAGAGGGGGCCCCTTGGCCTTGGGGTCTTTCTTATTGTGAAGAATCAGCAAAAGAAACTGAGAGGGAGAAGCTAATGGAAATAGACCAGGAGGATGTCATCATCCTGTAAACCAAGAGAAAGAGCTTCCAGTTGTAGAAAACAATGAACTGACAAGCTGCCAGTAAGTCAAGTAAAATGAGGACTGAGTATTGATCATTAGAATTGCAGCAGGAAGGTCTTTGGTGACCTTGAGAGGATTAGATTCAGTGGAATGGTAAGGATGAAAAGCAGAAGGGAGTGGATCTAAAAAGAATAGAAAGCGAGGAATGGAAGACAGTGAGTGCAGACAACTCTTTGGAGGAACTTTTTTGTAAAGGGCAACAGAGAATCGAGATGTAAGGTAAAAGGGGATTTGGAATTAGAGAGGCTTTTTAAACTTATTTTTTTAAGATGGGAGAAGTGACACCATATTTTTATACTGTTGCCACTGAGCCGTAAGGGAGGGGAGGAGCCTGATGAGGCAAGAGAGGGGGAGAGTTTCTGGAGTAGCTGAGAAGGGATGGGGTTAGTGAGTAAGTGGAGGGTTGCTCTCAGACAGGAGTACATGGGAGGAAGGCAGGGTATATGGGCCAACAGCAGATAGGTGAGTAGGTTGTGGGCATAGCCTGACGAACTTCTCTTCTGGTTGCTTCTGTTTTCTCTCGGTGAGATAGGAAGCGAGATAGCAGCTGAGGGAGGACTCATCTTCCAGCCTATTGGAGTTCTTGACTTACTTTGTGGCTGGGAGTGGGAAAGAAGCCTCCTATTGAGGAAGGAAATGCATTACTGAGATAAGTGAAGATAGGGATCTGAATTGGTTGGTTTTAAACAAAATGAAATGTGACCTAATCATGGGTCCCCAGCTGGCCATATTAGTCGTGGTTCTCCAGAGTAGCAGGCTATATATACATAATTGTATCAACACAGAGATTTTTAAGGAATTGGCTCATGTGACTGTGGGAGCTGGCATGTCTGGAAGTCTATCTGCAGGGCAGGCTGACAGACTGGAGATCCAAGGAGAGTTGATGTTGCAGCATGAGTCCAAAGATGGTCCAGAGGCAGAATTCCCTTTTCCTGGAGAAACTTGATTATTGCTTTTAAGGCCCCCAAGTGATTGGATGAGGCCCACCCACATTATGAAGAGTAAACTGCTTTACTCAGAGTCTACTGTTTTAAATGTTAATCTCGTCTAAAAAATAATACCTTCACAGCAATGTCTAGACTGTGAAGACTGGGCACCATGCCTAGCCAATTTGATACATCGTAGCTGTACTGTCTGAATTAACCAAATTAACCATCCCTGATTAACTATATTTACCAAATTAGGCATCACAGTGGTATAGTCTGAAGAAAGGAGAATCAATGTGACAAGGACAGGGAATGGAGGAGAGAGGGTGAATGGTGTGGAGGGAGCAATGGGGAGCAAGGAGGACATCCATACCACATTCAGTCTGACTCAATACTGGATCAATTAGCTACTTACCTACAGAGTTTTACTGTCCCTATAGGAATGGGACTGGTTCTAGAGTCAGGAACCAATGTACCCTAGTAGGTAGGCATTGCATGGTCTGCAATTATTAGAGCAAGTTAAGGCATGATTATTGTGGTCATTGACATTCTAGCCAATATGCTAGATATACTTGTCTAAAAGTTATAACACTTGAGTGCCTGAGTGGCTTAGTTGGTTAAGCGTCCGACTTCAGCTCAGGTCATGATCTCACAGTTCTTGAGTTCGAGCCCTGCATCAGGCTCTGTGCTGACAGCTCAGAGCCTGGAGCCTGCTTTGAACTCCGTGTCTCCTTTTCTCTCTGCCCCTCCCCAACTCGCGCTCTGTCTCTGTCTCTCTCTCTCTCAAAAATAAACATTAAAAAAAATTTGTTTTAAGTTATGGCACTTTATCTCATTTCTTCTCATACCATAAAACATAAAATAAGATACATATCCATGGAGTGTCTGGGTGACTCAGTCGGTTAAGCATCTGACTAAGCATTTCTGCTCAGGTCATGAGCTCACAGTCATGAGATTGAGCCCCATGTCAGGGCTTAAGATTCTCTTTCCTCATGCTGTCTCTCTCAAAAATAAATAAACATTAAAAATACTAAAAGAAAACATAGGACGCCTGGGTCGTTCAGACGGTTGGGCAATGACTTGGCTCAGGTCATGGTCTCGTTGCTCATGGGTTTGAGTTCCACGTTGGGCTCTGTGCTAACAGCTCAAAGCCTGGAGCCTGCTTCAGATTCTGTGTCTCCCTCTCTCTCTGCCTCTCCCCTGCTCACGCTCTGTCTCTGTCTCTCTCTCTCAAAAATAAATAAACTTAAAAAAAAATTCTCTTTTTCTCTCTTCTACTGCCCCCACCCACCCATGCTCTGACTCTCTCTCAAAAAAAAAAAAAAAAAAAAAAAAAAAGATGTATATCCTATGGAATAGAACAAAATAATCCCTTAGGCTTATTTTTATTTAATGTGTATTTTCATATTTTTCCTACTTTCTGTTTTTAAAATATAAAAATACTTTTAGGGACACCTGGGTGGCTCAGTTGACTGGGTGTCCGACTTTGGCTCAGGTCATGATCTCACAGCTCATGGGTTTGAGCCCCGCATTGGGCTCTGTGCTGACAGTTCAGAGCCTGGAGGCTTCTTCGGATTCTGTGTCTCCCTCTCTCTCTGCTCCTCCCCTGCTCACACTTTATGTCTCTCTCTCTCTCTCGAAAATAAACATTAAAAAAACTTAAAAAAAATAGTTTTAGAAAATCATCATGTGATAATGAATACTGGGCATTTGATTTTAATAATAGCAACAATGGGGGGCGCCTGGGTGGCTCAGTCGGTTAAGCGTCTGACTTCGGCTCAGGTCATGATCTCACGGTCCGTGAGTTCGAGCCCCGCGTCAGGCTCCGTGCTGACAGCTCAGAGCTGGAGCCTGCTTCGGATTCTGTGTCTCCCTCTTTCTCTGACCCTCCCCGTTCATGCCCTGTCTCTCTCTGTCTCAAAAATAAATAAATAAATAAAATAATAAAGTTAAAAAAAATAATAGCAACAATGGTAATGATTATCAGCAGTTTTCCCAAGTCACAATGAATTCCATCATGCATTAATTGATGGGCCCTTTCTTTCTTTCTTTCTTTCTTTCTTTCTTTCTTTCTTTCTAGGTTTTATTTATTTATTTTGAGAGAGAGAGAGAGAAAGAGAGAGAGAGAGAGAGAATATGAGCAAGGGAGGGGCAGAGAAAGAGGGAGAGAGAAGGAAGCCCAGAGCTGGACAGGGGACTCGACTTCATGAACCGTGAGAAATCAAGAGCCGAAATCAAGAGTCGCTGCTCAACCAACTGAGCCGCCCAGGCACCCCTGATGGGCCATTTCCAAAGTGAGGTCCTATTCCATCAACTTTACTACAGCAAATAGACTTGATGTCTTACTATATAATCTCCATCCTAGCCTACCATGTCAGACTGTGCCAACCAAAAGTTAGCATCCTGACCGTTTGGAATTATGTTATATTACATATATATTTCCCCTTTTAGCTCTGGGTAGTGAGTATATTTGTTATGATTATGGTGAGGACCACCCACTGACTAAGTCTGATTTTCTTAGAAAGAAATCTGTGTATACTTTACCAGTTGCTATTTGGCAACCCTGCCAAGCAGATGACTGTAGCTGTGAGACCAGTGGCCTTTCCCTTCATTTTATAAATTTTGCTGACACATTCATTATTTTGTAATGGTCATAGATTTGTTCCATTTCACTGTTGTCATCGTTGTTTCTCCTGTTTCTTTAGAATATGCTTTCTTCTGGGGTGCCTGGGTGGCGCAGTCGGTTAAACGTCCGACTTCAGCCAGGTCACTATCTCGCGGTCAGGCTCTGGGCTGATGGCTCAGAGCCTGGAGCCTGTTTCCGATTCTGTGTCTCCCTCTCTCTCTGCCCCTCCCCCGTTCATGCTCTGTCTCTCTCTGTCCCAAAAATAAATAAACATTGAAAAAAAAAATTTAGAATATGCTTTCTTCTTACTCTTTCTGATAAGGATTGTGATAGGGATTTCATGTATCTCTGATATTACTCATGTCTTATAAATGCTATTTGAGTGATGATATTTTTTGTAAATTACTTTCGCTTACTCTCATAATAACCACTATATTTTGAATACTCACTCTACTCTGTATGCATGCTGTTGTTAATATTCATAATTTTGGATTTTACAATAGAGGTAACCAAGGTGTAGAGAGGTAGAGTGACTTATGTAAGATATCACAGCCAATAAATGGGCATGATTTGAACCTAAGTTTGTTGAACTGTGAAGCCCTTCCTCTTTTTACTCTATCATTCCACACATACTAGTTTCATTGTATCTTTTCAGCAATCACAAGAGTGTTTTGAACAATTACCATGCACCTGTTTTATGTATTTGGCATGTACTATCTCATTTAAAATATATTTTATATATTTGGCATGTACTATCTCATTTAATTCTTAACCAGCCTTAAGAGGTGGGTAGTATTACTACCCTCACTTTGTAAAAGAGGAAGTAGAGGCACAGAGTGGTTAAGTGATGTGCCCATTCAAACCACTAGTTACTGGTGGATGCTGGGTTAGTAAAGGAGATGTTATGATTCCCATTTTATAGATGAAGAAGCTGAGATTCAGAGACAGCATTGCTTTGTTCATGTTTACAAAGGTGATGAGTGGCAAAATTGGGTCCAAATTTCGTGGCTTTCACGAGTAATATAAAAATTACTTTTAAAAAAAAAGGAGAGTTCTTAATGGCTCTTGGAAGATGTGAGAGGTATGTAATGAGAACTCTAAGCATTTACTGTATGTAAAACTTCAGCAAAGTGAATGCACGTAGGGGTGCAGAGGAAACACATTAAGAACACTGAAGAACCATTTCACACCATGAGGAGTAACTGTGGACCGCTGAGAAACAGTAATAAAAGAGAATCCAACCAAGCATGCAGAAATCAGAAATTGGATTGCTCTTTGGAAACAAATGTCACCAGCAATTGCAAAGATATTTTTTAATCTGTGAAATAAGTATAACCCTTTAAGCCCACATCTTTCTTGTTCTCTTTTCTCAGTGTTTAATAGGCAAATCACTTTGGTCAGTGATTTTCAACTTTTGAAATGCAAGCAATCTTGACTTCATCACTGTAATGCTGTGAAGTTTGTAACCCAAAGTTTAAGACTCTAAAAGAGTCCATTTGCTGCATTCCAAATTCTTCTTAGCTTCTTTTTCTTTTTAGAGGTAGGCATAATGATTTAGCATAACTATTTACTAAGTTTCAGTAATAAGAAAATTCAGTAATAAGAAATAAGTAAGTTTCAGCAATAAGAAAATTATCATTCAGGCAGGACTTGATCTCAGTCTTGATTATCTGCATAATTTCCAGCAGCCATGGAAATTCGTACCCATTCACGAGCATGTCACATGGAACAATAACAACAAAATGAGACAAAGGAAAAATAACAAATTTATACTGTTATGATGGTTCAGATTTCCATTTTAAAACTCTCCAAATATTGTAAGCATTTAAAAAAAAATTTATCTATTTTGAGACAGAGAGAGAAAGCACAAGCAGGGGAGGGGTAGAGAGAGAGGAAGTGGGAGAGAATCCCAAGCCTGATGTGGGGCTCAAACCCATGAACTATGAGATCATGACCTAACCGAAGTCTGATGCTTAACCAACTGAGCCACCCAGGAGCCCCTATAAGGAATTTCATAAAAAAAAGAAATCGATCAGTCTGGTAAAATATTAATGCAGTTGAAGGATTCTGTGTTGCTAAATTTATATTTGGGTCTTATTGAGTGACAGTATATGTAACATGGAATGTATTTTAAGATCTCTGATCTTGCAGTGTCTATGTGGAATCAATTGTTAGAAATTCTAAATACAAATATGACAGAAGCGAACAAAAGTTCTTGTTGATCCTAAGTTCCTTTAAAATGCATGTATGTGTCTTTTGTGTAACTATGACAAAATTCTCAAGGCTATTTTGTTTCCTTATGTGGTTTTTATGATAGGACATTTATTTTTTGTAAGATTATTCATCCTGTAAATGTATCTCTTTGTTTTATTGAATATGCTAATGAGATAGATTTTATGTGTGATTTTTGGTGTATATTTATAGGACCCAAAGCACAGCTACTACCCTATCAGCATATTAGTAAGAAAGGTGTAGGAATTAGTCGTCTGGATGTTTAGCAATTTAAGAAACAGTATTTAAGAACTTCATTAAGCCTCTGACAAAACATCATATCCCAACTCTTCAGAGTATGAGGAGGATCCGTGTTGGAAGTCTAAGAGTTCAAGGTCAAGTAGGGGAAGAGAGGTCTGTTGAGGACACTGAGAAGGTGTATCCAGAGAGAGTGCCAGAGTTCATCATCAAAACAAAGCAGAACGGAGTCACCGTAGAATAAGGACATTTTAAAATCACAGTTATTATTTAAATATACTGGATATTCTGAGTATACCAGAAAATCCTCTACACAAAGAAAGATTCACAGTAGAATTCCCTAGGAAACAGTCATGACAGTAATCCACCAGCATCTTTTGAAACTTCATAAGGAAGGTGCAGGGCTTGAGGAGTATGAAAAGTTTCTTCAGATGGTGAAATTTTAAATCAATTAAGGTACATATCAGGGGGAAAAGTAGCTGGTGACTTTGTGGGGTCAAGTGAGAGATACTGATGGCAGCATGAACAGTCACCACATCCTACATGTTAGGGCCTGATCTTCACCAATAACCTTTGATGGTTCGGAGTACGTGCCCCATCAGCACAGGCTTGGGAGTCTGACAGTGGGCCTCCTGTATGACTCCATGCCTACCTGTTCCTGGGGGCTAGGCCACTTCCCAAAATGTCTTGTCTCTGATTCTGACTCGTCCACTCTCTACCTCTACTTCGGAAGCTCTACTGAGCGAACTCCTCCTTGAATCAGGTAATCTTTCATTTCAAGGAACCAGATCTGAGACTGAACTGCATCTGCAAGTAGCAGCTTATAATCCTGGCCTCTGACCTCTGCCACTGGAGACCCCATTTCTGGCTCTGTTTTGTTATTTCTGCCAAATTTCAGTGAATTCTCCCTTACTTGGGCTGCTGTCTCCCGTTGCTTGTAGGATGTAGTGTACATCCTCCTGGAATTAGCTCTGAGAAAGAACTAAATAAAGTTCAGCGCAAGAAGTGGGTCGGATTCAGATAGTCAAAGTAGATTCAGGAAGGAAGAGAAAGTTAAAAGTAAGGTGAGATCATGAGCGCCGCATCAGGTGTTCAGTAGAACCCCAGTGTGAGTTTGGTTCCAGACCAAGGCTGCCTTTGGAAGCACAGGGTGACGATATAATAAAACAACGCTGCTCTGGGTGTTTGCTCTTTGCTCTCAGAAGCAATAGATGGCTCCGGGCTCACAGGGGTGTAACTGTAGCCCGAGGGAACTCTCAAAGGTCAGCCGGGGCACACTGTTTCTACAGAGGGTAGGAGCAGAGGGGTTGCGGTTGATGGAAGGATCTTAGTAGACTGTATGGCAAATCTCCAGGCCATCATGAAGACCCATGCTGTCCATCTGCCTCAGAACGTATCATTCAGGGAGTATTTAATATTTCATTATTATTATAGTTAGGATTGTAGTTTAAAGGAAAATTAAATTTTGAAGTAGGGATGAGTGTTGATATAGTCAATTTTTAATGTGCTCTATTACTACCATCTTTAGACCAGAGGGGCTGACTGTCTTTTGTGATAGGGTTTTTATTCTCCTGACCATGGAAGGGCTACTCACTCATTCAGCAGGCTTATTTTCTTGTCAGCTGTGTGCTGCACACGGTGATTGTGCTGAGAGTAGAAAGATGAATAAATTCCAGTTCTGACATTAAGGAACCTAAAATAGAGTTGGAGGAACTTAGAATAGAGTAGAATGGTTTTTAGGTGCAGTGAAGTGTTTGGGGGGCATGACATATGTCAGCAGAGAATACAAGGTGAGTAGAAGTATGAGTCATCAATTTTATGGGGCTGGGAAGGTTAAGAAATCTCCATGGAGAAGGATGTCCTTAAAATGCACCTGATAAGTGACTAAATGCTCTGTCAGTAAACAAGCACTAAGGTGCTCCAGACCACAGAATGTGATGAGAGGACACAAAAGTATAAATAAGTGGGGTGTGGAGCAGGAACTTTAGTTTGAGGAAAAAATTCTGACAAGAACATGGTGGATGGATAAAAGGGGTTTTAGATGTGTGGTAGAGAGAGCCTGAGAATACTATTCCTATGGAATTAAATACGGCAGTTGCCACAGGGATGGAAAGAAGACAGATTGGAAAAATAATTTTGAAAAGGTAGAATCACCAGGACCTGGTTGTGGGTTAGAATAAAGAACAAGGAAAAGTCTAAGATGATTCCCATCATGTGGGTTGGATCACTGGATGGATGGCCCACCATCGTGGGTCATTCACTAAGATGGGGAAATTTCAGAAGAGGAGCAAGTACAGATTGGAGAGAACTTTGAGATGTCTGTGAGTAACTAGGCAATACAATAAATACTCTGAACCGCAGGAGACAGGTCTGATGCAGAGACATGGATTAGGATGTTACTGACATGTGTTAGCTGTTGAAGGCACAGGGATTGATAAGAACACAAAGGAGAATGTTAATATTGGAAAGCAGTGGAGAAGTCATCCTTGGGAATTGCTAACATTAGAGGACTGGGAAGGAAGGGGATCTGGAAAAAGCACCAAGAAGGAGTGAAAAGATTGGTAGCATGGGACGCAAGAAAGCTATTTTCTGTTAACCAAGGAAGAGTTGTTCTTAGCAGGGCAATGTCAACATGGTCAGTTGATTCAGAGAGTTCAAGATGCTGAATAAAGAGAGAGCAGTGGGTTAGGATGTCAACAGTGACCTTTGTCAGAGCAGTGTGTCCAGGGAGTAGTAAGAGCAGAGTCTTGACTACAGTTCACCGAAGTGAACAAGTGAGGGGACAGGAATTGCTAGTGGGGACTTAAAATCCAAAAAGTGTATATTTTCAAACAAAGGAAGTTGAACTTGTTTAGGCTTCCGAATGGAGCCTATGGAGACAGCAAGATGTTGAAATACTGGAGGAAGAAGAAATAACTCTTGTAGCAAGTTACCAGTAGAGATGAGAAGAAATGGATTCAGGATCCTGGGTAGAGAGTTTGCCCAGAGCAACACATCTTCCTTTGAGACTTTGGGGACAGAGTGAGATTTGGCACAACCACTGTTCTTCTCCATATCGTCCAAACATCCTGCAAAGTATTCTGGTCCACATATTCCTTATTATTTTGTTTGGATTTGCTGAATCACTGGAATGTTTTCTTCAGGTTTTCATCCTTCCTCTGATATTTAATCAAACATTGGTGTTTATTAGTTGCATTTTCATGTTTGTTTGTTTTTTTTAATTTTTTTGAAGATGCAGTCTTTCTGGCACAGGCATTTACCAATTAAGGGTTATTAAATCCACAAGAGCTGGAAAACCCTGATTGCCAGCCTTAATTATCAGCTTTAATTCTCTCAGTTGCATGAGCGTTGGTGTCATAAGGCAATTCCCAACTGTCTGCCTACAGACGTTCTTATTCTTTGGTCTTTAAGAACTACAGAAACTGAAGCTATTCTTATATAATTTGCTCTGACATTTTCCTGAAAATCAAAGCCCTTAGTTTCTAGTCACCTATAGTCTCTCTTTCCTTTCTTTCCTCCCTCTCCCTCACCTCCCTCTTTCCTTCTTTCCCTCTTTTCCTTCTTTCCTTTGTTTCCAACTCACGGATTTCTCTTCTTTCTATGTTGTAAATGATTCTATAACCAGTACACCAATGCTAATTGCTTCACTCAGACCCTCAGCATTTCTTGCCTTCTTTGAGGCGACAAGGCCACTGGTACTGCTGCCACAAGTCTAGGTCCTCTTCCATCAACCTGCCAGGTGTCCACGCACATTACTTCTTTAAACACTTTAAAAAATATTTATCTGCAACCTGGAGACTGTGTGGCCACTGTGTGGCCTTGACAACAATAGTTTTAGTGGAGTGGTGGCAGCGAAAACTAGAAAGGACTGGGTTAATGAATCGTCTTACTCCACCAATTTATGGGGACGAAATGCATTTGAGGATTTTTGCAATCTGTCTCCAACTTGCTTTTCAAGACTTGACCCCCTACACTGTATTTTACCTTTTCCACATAAGCGTATAACTGAAATTCTACACTCACTAGGAGAAAGCAGTTTCTTTTTCCAGAACATTCCATGTTCTCTCATACTCCTATCCGATTTTCCTGAAATGCCTTCCTTCTTTTTCCACATTAAAAAACTTCTACTTACTCTTTTTTAATCTAAAAAAATTTTAAGGGGGTGCCTGGGTGACTCAGTCGGTTAGGCTTCCAACTCTTGGTTTTGCTTGGGTCGTGACCTAACAGTTAGTGGGTTCAAGCCCCACGTCAGCCTCTGCGCTGGTAGCACAGATCCTGCTTGGGATTCTCTCTCTCCCTCTCAATATGCCCCTCCCCTGCTTGTGCGCTCTCTCTTTCTCTTTCTCGCTCTCTCAAAATAAATAAATGAACTTTAAAATTTAAAAATTTTTATTTTCATTTATTCTTTTACTTTTTAAATTTTAATTAAAAAAAAAACAGCCTCCCACTTATTCTTTAGGGCACAGTTTAAATATCTTCTCCGTGCTCCCATAGTGTATTGTTGTAATTTTCATCTTATTAGGTTGTTATAGGAGTTGCCAGTTGTCATTTTAAAGAACATGAAATGGGGTTAGGAGAAGGGATTCCTGTGGTTTCTACCCTACCCTGTGCTCAAGATAAAAACTTTTGCTGACTCCATTTGAAGGAAGTGAGCCATTATCTCAGGGTTCCATTGTGGTTGTTTACTTATCTCTTTCTCTTGCTGTGTCTGAGCTTCTTAATGGCAGGATCCATGTCTTACTAATTTTTATATTCCCAGGGTTTTGCTCATAGAAGAACAAATAGATGTAGAATTAGTAACATTTAGCTGCATGCATAGGTGATCCCGAAGGATTACCTTTGTTCATGTATTATGGCAAAAAAGAAAAAGCCAGAGCCAAGTAGATCAGCTAACTCTAATAGGCAAGGTTGTACAGTTGTATTTTGAAAGTTATGATGAGGAGTTTAGGAATGTGTGGAAGTGACCGGTTTCTCACACTAGTCAAACAGAGCTCACTACTGACCTAATAGTTATTGAAGTACACATGTGGTTTCAGGGCTTACAAGTCAAGTACAGCTCAGCAGTTTGGGGAACTTGATGAGTCCTGTGAAAGACCCTGGGTCTGTTCAGCTTACTCTGAGAAGAGCCACCCATTGAATCATGTATTCTAAAGTCTTTTCAAACATACCACTTATCAAGTGTGTGTGGTGGGGGGGGGGGGGTGTGTGTGCAGGGGTGCTAGCAATAATTTTGTTCACTAAAAGAAGATTGGCTACAATTCTTGGACGTGTTTTATTTTTTTTAATTTTTATTTTTGAGAGAGAGAGAAAGAGAGAGACAGAATGCAAGTCGGGAGGGGCAGAGAGAGGGAGACACAGAATCCAAAGCAGGCTCCAGGGTCTGAGCTGTCAGCACAGAGCCTGACACAAGGCTTGAACCCCCAAAGCACAAGATCACAACCTAAGCCGAAGTCAGACGCTTAATCGACTGAGCCACCCAGGCAACCCCTTGCACATGGTTGTTTTTTAACTGGCAAAATGAAAAACTACTCTACCTAACACGACACTAAATAGACAAAAAGTGTTTTTTAAATGAGTTGCTCTTGAGCAATATTAATAATAGTTACTATTTATAAACACTTCTTGAACTGCAACTACATCTACTATGGAGAAAGCTGTGGAGTAAATTTGTTTTAAAAGAATATGAACTTATTTTAAAACAATTTTTGAAAAGTTATTGAAAGATTAAAAAAGCAAGGCAACACTTCAAATATGGATGAAGACCTACCATTTTGAAAAAATGTCAAAGTTCAGTGTTTGAAACTGTACAATACTGTTACTGTAAAAGATGGTAGGATCAGAGAAATGCAATGTAGAGACTAGAAACAGATCCGATTATATATGAGAATTTAATACATAACAAAAGAGGCGTTACAGAGCAGTGGGGAATGAGCTGGTTACTCAAGAAACAGTGCAACAATTGGCATTGTTGTATAGTGAAAACAATCAGTTTAATTATTCGCTCTGCAGCATATACAAAAGTGAATTTCAGGCAGCATGAAGAGTTAAACAGTGTCAACCAAAGACAACCTAAAAGAAGATAGAATTGGCTTTTTATGTAGCTTCTAGAAGGGGAGGTCTTTCTAAGTTTAAAAGCAAAAGAAAGCACCAAGGAAAAAATAAACAACTTTGTCTTATTCCTTCGGATAAAAGTTTTGCATAGTCCCTTTAAAAAAACAAAAACCTACGGGGCGCCTGGGTGGCTCAGTTGGCTGAACGTCCGACTTCGGCTCAGGTCATGATCTCACGGTTCATGAGTTCGAGCCCTGCGTCAGGCTCTGTGCTGACAGCTCAGAGCCTGGAGCCTGCTTCGGATTCTGTGTCTCCCTCTCTCTCTGCCCCTCCCCTGCTCACACTCTGTCTCTCTCTCTCTCACAAATAAATAAAGATTAAAAAAAAAATAAAAAACAAAAACAAAAACCTAAATCCATCCTAAATAAACTGGCAAACAATAGAGTAAGGAAATTACTTTCAGCAAATTTAAGAAACAAAGCTAATATCGTTACTATAGGAAGAATATATACAAAACTCTCTTTAAAAAATTAAGTTCACACACACCAAAGACATAAAACTGATAAATAAATATGGCAAAATATTTGTCTTCCTTAGCGACGAAAGAAATGTAAATTAAAACAAGATCGAAGTACTAGTTTTGCATATCAAAATAGCATACATTAGAATTAATGAAAATATTTAATGAAGAGGGTTATGGTGAGTTGACATTCTGTTACATTATGTAAGTTGTTTTTTGAAATCAATTTAGTAATCTTCATTGAGCCTCAAAAGATGAGCATCTATTTTGACCCATCATTCTGCTTCTAGGACTCTGTCCAAAGGAATTCATTGCTGTTATGGAATGAATAAGTCATGGGGATAAAAGGTACAGCATAGGGAATATAGTCAATGATATGGCAATAGCATTTGTATGGTGGCAGATGGTAGCCATGCTTGTGGTGAGCACAGCGTAACAAATACAGTTGTTGAGTCACTGTAGTGAACACCTGAAATGAATGTAACATTATGTGTCAACTATATTTCAATCTTAAAAAGGTCTAATTAAAAAAAAAAGGGTCCAAGTTTTGCAATATATAAAAAAAATGAAAACGGGGCGCCGTGGTGGCTCATTCAGTTAAGCATCCCACTTCGGCTCAGGTCATGATTTCATGGTTGTTGGTTCAGGTCCCACATCGGGCTCTGCGGTGACAGTGTGGAGCCTGCTTGGGATTCTCTCTCTCCCTCTCTCTCTCTGCCCCTCCCTGACTTGTGCTTTCTCTCTCTCTCAAAATAAATAAATAAACAGAAACAAAGGAACTAATTGCTAAAAGCAAACTCAAAACAATGTCTATGGGAAAAGATGTGTATCAGTGTTTGTATTAGTATATGTGGCCGCTAGGACGAATTATCACAACCTTGGTGGCTTGAAACAACAGAAACTATTCTCTCCCAGTTTTGCAGAGTGGAGGTCCAGAGTCATTACTGAACTGAAATCGAGGTGTCAGCAAGGCTGGGCTCCCTCTGAAGTCTCTAGGGGAAAAGCCTTTCCTCACCTTTTCCAACTTCTTACAGCTGCTGGTATTCCTTGGCTTATGGCTGATCACTCAGTTTTACTTCTGTGGTCACATGGCTTTTTTTTCTACCTGGAGTCAAATTTCCCTCTGCACCTCTTATAAAGACATTTGTGATTGCATTTAGGGCTCACCTGGATAATCCAGGATAATCTCCCCACCTCACAACCCTTGATTGATTTACATTTGTGAATACCCCCTTTCCCCCTAAGGTAGCATTGACAGGTTCCTGAGATTAAGACTCGGATATCTTTGGGGGGATCTTTTTTAGTTTCCCACAACGTATGCATCAGCCCCCCCCCCAAATACTTGTGCAAGACCCTGTACAAGGTATGGGGATGCAATGGTGGGCCAGGAGATTGTACCTGCTCTCAAGGAGCTTATGGCTTGGTGGCAAAGCCAGGTAAAAATCAGCAGGTGCAGTCTGCAGGGAGGAGAAACCCATGGCACTACGGGGACCTGGTTTTGAGGGTGTCAGGGAAGGGAAGCAACAACATGTCATTTGCAGCTTGAAGGATGAGTGGGAGTTGGCTAAGGGGTGCCATGGGAGGAAGGAAGTTAACCACACTTTCCTGCTTTATATGTACCTCAAAATGAACATATTTTAGTTTTCCTTATGCACACTGCACTCCCTTAATTTGTAAATGTTTGTCTTTGGGCCTCTACATGTGCTATTACCTCTTCCTGGAACACTTGCTAACTCCTCTTAACCTCTAGGGTTGAGCCTGCAGAGAGCGGATGCTCTCTGCGATAAGGTTTCTCCCAAGTGCTTTGTGTTTCCATGACACCTGCTGTTTCCCCTACCACAACAGTGAAACCTGATTCTAACTGCCTATTTACTAGTGCATATCCTCCATGAATTTGTTACTTCTGAGAGATCCTGGTTATGTCTGTCTTGGTCACTATTGCAGTCCTAGCTTCCTACCTCTTTAAGTAGAGTTCTTGGCACATAGTTGATGCCAATAAGTATTTGTTGAGCGAGTGAGCGAGCCAGTGAGTGAGTGAATGAACCCAACTGGTGGGGAACTTGGGCAGCATTCTCTTACCGGTCCTCCCTCTTTCATTGAACATCTATTAAATATACATCTATCGAGGTAGGCTAAACACCGTATTTGACATACGTCAGAGAGATGCAGGTTCAAGATTTGCTTTTATTTTTAATTGTGTGACTACGTGTCACCTAACATCCCTTGGCCTCATTCTCATTTTTGTTTCCTCGTCTATAAAATTCAGAGCTTAGATTAACATACATCTAAGGTCTCTTTCTGCCCTGCAGAAAGATTCTTCCATGATTTCCATGATTCTTGCCTTTTCCCAATCAAATCATTTCTTTGTCCTTCCTCTTTTGGGAATGGCTTTTGTCCTCTTGTCTCCCCTGGAGAACTTCTAATAACCCCTTAAGGCATGGCTCAGATAGCTGCTGCTCCCACTTCTCCCCTAAAGCTGGCAGGGCTCCTCAGTTTTCTTTGCAAGTGTCGCTGTGATGGGACGTGGCACACTGTGTGTAATTGCTTGTGTGTTTTCCATCCCAGTCCCCTCCCCACCCCTTCACCTGCAACTAGGATTGCCATTCTATGAAGCGGGTGCAATGCCTTCATGTTTTAAATCTATCTCCCTATTCCTGAATGAAGTTCTAGCATCAACAGGGAATGCAATTGAATGAACTGTTTTTTCTTTTCTCCAATGTTACATATGAGCCTTTTCGAAAATAAGGTAAGAAGAAGGGGAAGAGCATTGTTAATATCCTGGAAAATCAGTAGCAACGGGGCACCAGCGGTGCACTCTGTCCTACAGTTTACAGGACTGCTTTTTCCAGCGCTAGAAGTGCAGTCCAAATGGTTAGTCTGTGTAAATATAATTTGCAATATCTTCTAAGCAGTAGATGAACTTGGCTGGGTTGCTCAGAGTGAGGAAGAGAGGCATAGCTTACCTCTTAAGAGGAAGTGACAGGTATTAACCTTTTTGAGCTACCTGGATCCATTTAGTAATTTACTTTTAGTAAATTGCTTAAATAGAACCTTAGTGGCCTAGAAAGTTAGCACATCTGCCTAAAAGTAAGCAATTTACTCTTCTCTCAGTTATAGGATTAGTCCTTAATGGCTTCTTTAAATCTTAATGACTTCCTCAGAGTGTGGAACAGTATAGTCTTTTATGGTATTCTAACTTAAGCATTTCAAATCAAATCACACATATTTATTGAGCTCTATGCAAAGCATAGTGCTTAGCTGTGGGGCATACAAGGATGAATAAGATATAGTTGTTATCATCAAGGAGGGTACTATCTTATTGGAAACACAAGGCAGATAAATTAAATAATAATACACGATTTAAATACAATCTAAGAGACTCCTTAAAAAGATTTTATAGGGTGGTAAGTCATTAACTGGCAGACTAAGTATTCAGACTACATGTAGTTAGACCTTCCAGAGAGTGGAGAGAATTCTTTGGGTTATGTAAGGCTTTATGAAAAAGAAAATGTTTCAGTTAGGCCTTCAAAAGTGTCTGGGAAGGGGAAAGGAGACATAAGTGTGAATGACCTGTTACCTGGTGGGACAGGTAACACTGTCAGGAAGTAGTGGGTTGTGGGTTGTCTTAGTCCATTTGGGCTGTCCTGTAACAAAACACAACATGCTAGGTAGCTTATAAACAACAGAAATTTACTTCTCATATTTCTGGAGGCTGGATATTCTGAGATTGGGATGCCAGCAGAGTCAGGTGAGGGTCTTCTTCTGGACTGTGGATTTCTCACATGGTTGTGAGATACATGGGTTGTATCATCCTCAAGTGGTAGAAAGGGTGAGGGAGCTCTCTTGGGCATCTCTCTTTTATTAGGGCATTAGTCTCATTCATGAGGGCTCCACCCTCATGATTTAATCACCTCCAAATACCCCACCTCCTAATACCGTCACATTGGGCATTAAGATTTCAACACATGAATCTTGGGGAACATGAATATTCAGACCGTAGTGTGGATCAAACACCAGGCTCAAACAGGGAAGTTGCTGGGAGGGAGTTCAGTCTGTGCTACAGCATCTAGAGGGAAATGAACATCCAACATGTGACATGGTATTGGCAAAAAGTCAGTATTAAGAGATCCAGCATAAAGGAGAAAGATGTAAAGATAATCCATTGTACATAGATACTAGTTAATTACAGCAACAATGACAGACAACAACACCAGCAATGGAATCAACAATAATTAACAATTTGGGGTGTTAGTGCTAAGTGCCAGGCACATAGCCATTATCTCTTCATTCTTTTAATCCTCACTAATGTGTAGATTAATTACATTATAATTCCCATTTTACAAATGAGGATATTGAGACATTGATCCACAAGGAGGTGGTACTTCCCAGTCAAATGGCAGAAGGAACTTCTGTCCACAAACAGCACTGGTATCTGCACAAAGTCCATCTTGGCAAACTTCCAGCCCCATAAGGATCTGAGAATTAGAAAGGCTGTTAGGAAGGAGATGGGTTAGCACACAAGGACCTTTAATCTGGCCTGAATCACCTACTTAATGTGTACCTACCAGCCCATGAATTTAAGTCACAGCCACCCAGTAGTGTTTGCTCCATTTGGCCTGAAATTGCCCAAGACTTTCTTACTTGGACTTTATTTCTGCCTATTCTGTCCTAACTCTGAGACTCTGCCTTCATTGCTGCCTCCAACTTTTGCATTCATATTTGGACTTGCTCTTTCCAGTCTTAAAATGTGTTTACCAGTGGACTTTGACTTGATTTTTGTCTTGATTCTTGGCCTTTCAGACTGTCTCCAGCAGGAAGTTCTAGTTTCCATTCCAACCCCCAAACTCAGTCTTGTGACTGGCCTCACTCAGTATTCCACATATGCCAACCTTTGGCCTGCTTCCTCACTATTTCCCCGAATAGTGGGATATGGTGGGTGGGGATGTGGGTGGGTTCAGATGTGAAAAAAAAGTGCTCTGTATTTGGGAATCAGAGTTCAGCCAGAGCAGAGTTCTTTGAGGGAATAGAGGAAGATGAGCTTGGTACAGTCCCTTAAGGAGATCAAGATGGGGAGGGCCTTTTAGCTTGAAAGATTTGAAATGTAGCATTTCTCATGATAAGATTTAATGAGAAAATAATTATAAAACCAATTCAGCAATGTGTTTTAGATGCTCCAACTCTGGGCTATGTTTGCAATATTAAAGTCACACATGGGATCTATATTAAGTAGATTTTTCTTTCCAATTTCAAGGAAGGTTTACTACCTTAGGATAACTTAGATTAATGTTTCTTACAAGGGGAGTCATTGGAATATCAGGCTCAGATATATAAAATGAAGATGTCTAGATCATGCCCTTGATCTACTAGATCAGAGACTTTCTGGAGTTGGAGATAGTAGATTTTTTGTTCACATCTCAAGTGATTGTTGTGCGCACTGAATTTTTATTTTATTTTGCATTTATTTTTTTGTGCACACCAAATTTTTAATGAAAGGAAGACTGATAAACACCACAGCCACACCATCAGGCTTCATGGAAAAACTAAGAGCTTTTGTGCTTCAGTGTCAGTCTGGTGATAGTTTCTGTCTCTTTAGCAGTATTGTGACTTATCTTAATAGCTCACCATTATGACTCTGCTTTTTTATTCTCACTCACAGTCTCTTTGGCTCTTAAGACGAGCACTGCCTTCAGCTTACCTCCTCAGTGTTGCTCAGTCATGGTTTCCACTACCTTACAGCTTCTACTCCCTCATGGCTCATGCTCCCTACATTTTCTCTGGATTTCTTTCTGCTCTGCCTTTTCTCTCAAGTGATCATTGTGTCATCATCCAGGTGAAGGTTGGTGCACAAGGTCTTAAATCAGGGATTCAGTGATCTTTGAGCAGGATAATGCTCATAATTTTCATTTGTTCTTATTTTCAGTCTTCATGAACAATCTTAATATTTGCATGATTATATGGGGCGCCTGGGTGGCGCAGTCGGTTAAGCGTCCGACTTCAGCCAGGTCACGATCTCGCGCTCCGTGAGTTCAAGCCCCGCGTCGGGCTCTGGGCTGATGGCTCAGAGCCTGGAGCCTGTTTCCGATTCTGTGTCTCCCTCTCTCTCTGCCCCTCCCCCGTTCATGCTCTGTCTCTCTCTGTCCCAAAAATAAATAAACGTTGAAAAAAAAAATTAAAAAAAAATATTTGCATAATTATAGAATAAAACTGTGATTTACATTTCCAGATTATGTAATTAAAATCTCCAATTCTATCACATTTCCCCCATCTTCCCCCAGCTATAATGCTACACATGTCCTGCATTTAAACTCTCCAAGAGAGATAATCTGACTTATTCAGTTAGTCACTTTTCCAAGTCGAGTAGCCAGGCTGACAGAGATCTCATGCCATTTCTCATGCTGTGGCCTGCCTTCAATCAGGTATCCAGCCTCGTTCCAATTGACTGTGGCCAGAGTAGTAAGGTCATATGGTCAGCTTCCTTTAAAAACAAACAAACAAACAAACAAAAAACTATGAACCATTCAAGAATTTAGAATGTATATACCTCTCTATTATGTAGCCATGTTAGAATTTGGTGACTTGGAACTTTTAGGATAGCCTCTTGTGCTTTTTTATTTTTTAAAGCCTACTGTGAAAATATAGTCTAATATATGATTGTCTTTCTCAAGTATTTGAATTCACTCAGGGATGGCTCTCAACACAAAAGGAACACACGATCAGGCACCTCACTGGGCATTTGTCGCTGTGACCTTACAGTGGAAATGCAAAGATAAAGGCTGAGCATATTCCAAGAGTCACACACTACTACTTCTCTATTCAAGAGAGGCTAGATGCACAATAAAGATTCATGAGCCTTTATTTCAAGTGCTAGCTAAAAACAAAACAATAAAGTTGGTTGAGGGATTCCACAGATATCAAAAAATCACAGACCTATAGCTTCTTCAGATCAGAGAACCAATTACATGCTAGGTTCCTTGAGAAACCATGCATTATTATTTATAGCAGGCATGTCGATCGATTATTATAGACTGTACTTAAAATAAGAAGGCTTGATTTATAGGCACCTGTTTTCTCACAGAGAATATGAAATGCTTTTGTCCACTGTGTTCATGAGACTGGAAAAATTATTCAACATGTCATGATGGCCATATTACAGGAAAAGCTAAATGGATAATTATTTTCCCAAATGCTGGCTGTTAAATATACTGCATGGAGCATGAACCTCTTATTCAAAAAGCATTGCTTGTCGCAAAGAGGAGATTCAAAGTTTATACTCTGTAAAGTCTTTTCTACTGGCATTGGTGTGAATATTTACGATATCCAGGAAGTTCCCAACTATTCACTCCACGAATATTTATCAAGACTGTTCCAGACATTATGTGCCAGTCATGGGCAAGATAAAGTCCTTTTCTTGTGGAGTTTACTTCCTACTGGAGGAAAGCAGAAACAAGTAAGATAATTTCAGATGGTGGGAGATGGCTTGTAGAAAATAAATTAGAGTAATAGTCTAAACAGTAAGGGGGTTGGGTACTTTAACCTGGACAGCTCCTTTAACTAGAATGGCCAGGAAATAATACTCACAGGAGATAAAATTTGAGCTGAGACCTGGAGGTAGAGCAGGAGGAACACTTACTTAATGCTGGTGAAGGTGTAAATTAATATGTCACTTTGGTATAATCTATGGAAAGTTGAAGACACATGCTCTGTGACTCAGAAATTCCTCACCCAGGTATATGCTCAATAGAAATTCTATCACGTCTGTACCAAAAATTATGTACAAATATTGTCTGTCTATTTTTATCCTCAGTAGTGATGCTCGCCTTTGTGCCAGCCTCATAGTTCTCAACACACAGGGCCTGACATTGGGATGTGTGGTAAATTCCGCTGTTGATTTACTGGCAAATATATTGTTCAGACACCTACAGTGTGTCACAGTTTCATGGCTGCACACTCTAAACAACCCAGATGTCCACCCACAATAGAATGCATACATAAATTGTGTTCCTCATACAATGGAATACTTTACAGCAATGAAAATGAATGAACTACATCTACACATTCATCATGGATGAATCTCACAAACACAATGTGAAGTGAAAGAAACCAGACATGAATGAATACGTGGTGTATAGGTCCATCTATGTAAAGCTCAAAAAAGGAGGCAAGCTAAACTCCAGTGTTTAGGGGATGCAAGCTTAGGTGGCAGGGAAGTGATTACTATCTAGGCCAGGATAGTATTTACCTCTGGAGGAGAGGGGGTTAGTGCTCAGAAGCTGGGAGGCTTTTGGGTGCTGATAGGGTCTCGACTTGCAAGATAATGCCCCATCCTGATAGTCTACATGGACTATAGTCAGATAGTTCTTTGAACTCCACATTTTGATTTTATGCGTATAACTATTTGCTGTATTTCACAGAAGAAAAAAATTCATAAAAGCACAACCCATGCGTAAATGAATACTACTTGTACCAAAGAATGAAAACAAATCAAAGCTTACTAGTCAATATCCAAAAAATGAAAAAAATTATGAAGGTGAAAATTTTAAAGGTTATTAATGACATTTTTATCTTGCATTCATGTGTTTAAATTATTAAATACAGATATGATTTTTACCTGCAGTAGAAAAGTCTTGTATTTTATTAATTTTTTATTTGCCACTTCATTGCTGTTTAGCTGTGAAAGATGCTGAATGAGTGATTTATTCTCACCTTAAACCATGTCAGAAAGTGTTTGAGCTATTAGGTTAATAACAGAAATAGAAACTAATATTTTATGTGATACCCTTTATGCTGAGAATGTCTTAAGGCACTTTGCAGAGTAAACACTGGTAGTGAATAACCTTGAGCAAATTTTGCCATTGTTATGCACTTAAAACTCTATACATATCAAATAAGGAAATGTTGGCTGGAATGGAAGGCTTTTGTTATTATTAATATTTATTTCCAAGCCTACTTGGGGTCTATATATAATACAATGCTATTCTGAAATAATAAAGGTCAACACTCATAAAAAAGATTTACCTGTCTACTTACCTACTTGGTAATGAGGCTCACATTTGTGCTAACATCACAATGCTTACTACTAAGTGTCAGGAGTTAGAATGTATTATACAATGTTACCAACAACTATTGATTCCTGAATCACTTAATGCTTAATCCACTATTCTGCATGGAACTGTTAGGTGTATAGCAATCTCATTACAAAGGAAAATTGTGCATGTTTTTTCTTTGTTCTGCTATAAAATCTGTAATTTCTTTTTTCCTGTGTGTGTGTGTGTGCACGTGCACATGTGTCTTCATAAATAACATGTGCTGTATTTAAACTAGAGTTTATCACCCAAAGTGATAAAATCTATTAACAGCTCTTAATCATTTGTGTCTCTTTCTGGCACCTCAAACATGGAGCTTGAAGGTTGCTATGACAAGGGTGAACTTAACTGCATTAAGAGCCCAAGGACCCTCTAGGACAGAAGGGACTGAGATGCCACAAAAGTCAGTGTTATAAAAACTTCCTAGGCTGAAGCAGCCGAGTTGGTCCTGAGTAAGGTCCAGGGGCAGAGTAGGCAAAAAAATGTCAATGACAAATTATGAGAAAAATTGCTATTGGAGGTGGAAAGACTTAAAAGAGAGGATTGGTGGGGCACCTGGGTGGCTCAGTCCGTTAAGCTTCCAACTCCTGATTTTGGCTCAGGTCATGATCTCATGGTTCACGAGTTTGAGCCCCGCGTCTGGCTCTGTGCTGGCAGCGTGGAGCCTGCTTGGGATTCTCTGTCTCCCTCTCTCTGCCCCTCCCTACTCACATGTTCTGTCTCTCTCTCTCTCACTCTCTTTCTCTGTCTGAAAAATAAATAGACATCAAAAACAAAACAAAACAAACAGGATTGGCTTGGGTGACAAGACAGATAAGAACCACAATTTTTCTGGGGTCTGTGAGGCAGTAGACATCAGAACCTCTCTATACCTACATCCAGGTAACAGACTTAGGTCCTGGGAAGGTGGCTGAGCAGCTACTTCTAAGAACCGCAATGCAGGGAAGCTAGGCCAGAGAAGGCTCTTCCTCCCTCGTCCCAAGAAGAACTAGTCCGGCTCAGCCAGGAGTCTCCACCACAGTGGTGGTTCAATCCAGCTCTGTTGCTTTGGGATAGACCAGCAAGGGTTTATGCCTTTAGAGAAACAACAGCAGAAACAAATGGAAAATTTCCTCAGACTATCTTGGGAAGGGGCTTCTCCAAGTACAGATTTCCACAAAAGAACGACATCAGAGTCATCTAGCAACTGGCTAGAAATGCATGTTGTTAGGTCCACTCCAGACCTACTGAATCAAAGTCTGAGACAGCATTTTGTGTTTCAGCAAGTCCTCCAGTTCACCCTGGAAGCGTCAAGGGTCTGACAACAGGGGGACAACCACCAGGAGTGGCCCTTTGCATCTCTATCAGTGGTGACTGAGCTCTAGTCCCAGTGACAGCATCAACAATTAGTATCAACATCAGGGGCCAATGTGCTGTCTCAATGATGGGGGCAAAGCAACATTGTGTTAACTTCTGGAAAAACCCAACCTTCATGGCTGCTGGGTTTCCAGTAGCTTGAAGGCAGTTCTGGCCTCTGTGTGATTTGAGAGTAGATCAGTTACAACTTTGGACTCTAGAAAGCAGTCTTGGGGGCTTTTTGAACATTCAGGGAAGGAGGATCCAAGCAGAGGAGAGACTGAACTCTTTCTAGTCTCTGGTGAGGAGGCCTCGTTGTTGCATTGTGCAGTATCGGGGACTGTCTTTTACACCTCCATCTATAAGGGGGGTAGTCCTAGTTCTGCAAAGAGGTATTTTAATTTAGTAATTTACATTTTCAGTCAGTTTTGTTTAAGATGTTAAAACTTGAAATATTTTTATCGATCAAGTCAAGGATTAACATCTTGACTTATGACTTATGGTATTCTTGACTCCACATTGGTATCTCTAAGATGGCCTTCTGTTTAGTAGATGTTAGCAAGGGAGAAATCGGTGCTTCTTTTTGGAAGTAGCCATTTTTTAAAAAATGTTTATTTATTTTTGAGAGAGAGACAGATAAAGTGTGAGCAAGGGAGAGGCAGAGAGAGGGAGACACAGAATCTGAAGCAGGCTCCAGGTTCTGAGCTCTCAGCACAGATCCTGACATGGGGCTCGAACCCACCAACCATGAGATCATGACCTGAGCCGAAGCCAGACGCTTAACCAACTGAGCACCCAGGCGCCCCAGGAAGTAGCCATTTGGAAGACTATGACAAAATACTCAGTGCAGATATGCTGTCTTTATTCTCTCAGGAAAATAGAACTAAAGTCAACATTGCCCTCAGGAATAAAACTTAGTACTCATCAGAAGAAAGCTGACAGGTCATGCTTATCTATGGATCATGTTATAAGAGTCAACATTTTAGAAAATGCAAAATAGCATGAAGACATTATTAAGATCCAGCATAAAATCTAGCACATCAGTCTCTCAGAGCTGAGACTGGGGAAGATTGAGAAAACTAAAGGTATTTATGGACGGCCTCCTCTGCCTTGGTTTGTTTTTTTTTTTTTTTTTTTTATTATTTATTTTTGGGACAGAGAGAGACAGAGCATGAACGGGGGAGGGGCAGAGAGAGAGGCAGACACAGAATCGGAAACAGGCTCCAGGCTCCGAGCCATCAGCCCAGAGCCTGACGCGGGGCTCGAACTCCCAGACCGCGAGATCGTGACCTGGCTGAAGTCGGACGCTTAACCGACTGCGCCACCCAGGCGCCCCTGCCTTGGTTTTTAAATACTTTGTAATTTCTTTATCCTTTAAGGAAGATTGAAGAAAAAAAATTCTCATACCATAATTATAAAGCCACATCTGATGTTAAAGAATGTTGTTACGGCTAAGCCCAGCACCATTATTTTATATTTTATATTCTTATTAATTTCTCTCATTTCCCCCCATCTGAGGAAATCATTACATCATCTCCATATTAAAAGATGGCAGGAAGCTATAGATTCTCTGCAAAGTTTTGAAACTGTGGAAACAGCCATACTCATAAATCGATGGTGCGTAAAATGATCACAAGCTGTAAAATCGTACTTTAATGGTTCTTAGCATATAAATGAGAGCAGAATTTGTTCTAAGTAAGTTATTGCTACACTGACACTTATTCAGTAAGGTTGTTGGATTCTCTGGCTGTATACAATTGGCTATATGTTATGGTGTGAAATAAGTTAATTGTGTATTTTTTTATCCAGTCAAAGTCTAGATGGTCTCACAAGTAGTAAGTAATATTGACATTTCTCTTAGAATCATCAACACATAGGAAAGCACTATGAATAATTCTGATCCGAAATATGTGGGATCCCAGATCTAGATAACTTCAGAATAAGCAAGAAGCTTTTCACATACGCATGGATATATATCCCCACTCCTGAAGATTTTGATTGAATAGATCTAGGAAGAAAGCTGAGAATTTGAATTTAAAAAAATTCCCAGATGTTTCTATTATTAATCAGGCTTGACAACCAATGAAGTACTCTCTATCTCTATCATCTATTGATATATATCTATATGATTACTATTTTTTTAAGTATTTATTTATTTATTTATTTATTTATTTATTTATTTATTTTGATATTTATTTGAGAGAGAGAGAGAGAGAGAGAGACTTCAGGAGGGCAGAGAGAGAAGGAGAGAGAGAATCCCAAGCAGGCTCTGCGCTGTCAGTACAGAGCCTGATGGGGGGCTCAAACCCCCAAACCATGAGATCATGACCTGAGCCAAAACCAAGAGTTGAATGCTTAACCGGCTAAGCCACCCAGATGCCCCGTATAGATTATATCCTAAACTTGTTCATAACTTTACAGATTATAAAATGTGATCTGAGGTATTTAATGAGCCTCACAGAACCTTTTGAAGGAAATTTAAAGACAAAGACCTAACACTCAAGGAGGGTCTCAAGCTGAGGTTCTCTTGGTCTGTAATTCGTAGGGGCAAGATTCAAATCCAGATCCTCCTTTGTCAGTGCTTGAGTTCTTTTCCTGTATCACGTGATGCTATAATAACATCTTGCCACCAGTTAAATGTGATCTTTCTCCTTCAGGAGAGTATGGAGAACCCAACCTCTTGAGACTGGGAGGAGTAGGAGGTTATTGGAAAGGGAAGTCATCACTTTCTTTCCTTCTTCCAGAATAACCTAAGCATTTAGTGAGGTGATAACCAAGAATATACATTAGTTATGTTGATACTAGGGGTTCCCTACTGGGTGAGTGCAAGAATCGCAGAAGATACATATATGGGTTTCAGAGGGTCTGTGAACCTTTCAAAATTATATGCAAAATTTTGTATTTATGTGTGGCTGAAACATTAGGGGTTTTTGTGGTACTTTAGAATGCTGTATCCCACATTAATAATAGCATACACTGATTGTTTTTTGGAGTATAAGTTCTTCCTCATTGGATATACTCTGGTAGGCTATTAAGGAAGGTGCCCAATACATCTGCAGCCCTAGCCTAGGCATATGACCCATGTTAAGCTTACTAAATAGTCACTTTTAGAATTTAAATCATGAACCAGGTAATACAAGACTGAAATCATTTAGAGCTTATCCATTCTAGCAGAGGTGCCCCAAGCAATTCCTATAACTAGGACCCTTTAGAGTTGCTTGATTCTTATTTTTCCAGTCAATTTATCAGCTTCCCCTTTGTATTTGTAAACTCCCCCATATATTTTCATAAATTATTTTTGCTTAATATAAGTGGCCTGTGACTTGCAAACAAGAGCTTTAGTGACTGTGTAACTTTTTTTCTGGAAAGAAGGGTTAAAACTTTTATCAGATCTTCAGTTCAATTGGTGACCACAAGAATGTTAAGCATTGCAGGTCTGGAGCAGATGGGAAAGGATTTGGCACTGCTCTAGGAACAGATGACGGTGGGCAGAGGGCTGGAATGTGCTCTCTATAGAATTTGAGTGGTGGGAGCAAAACCTCATTCCTGCTTCTGAGTTGTATCTTCATTTTAGGGGTGATGCCAATAGTCCAGGTGGCCCTAAAGGGGAGCAGCCCTTTGTGGAGTCCTGCTCTCTTCTTCACATCGCCTTCTCCCTCCTCATCTCATGTTGGCACACGAATGAATCTATTTTATTTCCTTCCTTGCTTATCTAAATTAGTATTTCTCAAAATGTGGTTGGGGCCCACCCACATCAGGATTAGGTAAGGTCACGGGGCACCTGGGTGGCTCAGTCAGTTAAGTGTCTGACTTCGGCTCAGGTCATGATCTCATGGTTCATGAGTTCGAGCCCCACGTCAGGCTCTTTGCTGACTGCTCAGAGCCTGGAGCCTGCTTTGGATTCTGTGTCTCCCTCTGTCTCTGCCCCTCTCCGTGCTTGCGCTCTCTCTGCCTCTCTCAAAAACAAATAAAGGTATGGGGTGCCTGGGTGGCTCAGTTGGTTAAGTGTCTGTTGGTTAAGTGTCTGACTTCGGCTCAGGTCATGATCTCACAGTTCGTGGGTTCAAGCTCCACATTGGGCTCTGTACAGACATTTCAGAGCCTGGAGCCTGTTTCAGATTCTGTGTCTCCTCTCTCTGCCCTACCCCACTCATGCTGTCTCTGTCTCTCTCAAAAATAAATAAACATTAAAATTCTTTTAAAAAATAAACTTAAAAAAGAAAAAAGAATTACATAGGGTCATGAAAAACCTGTATTCCTGGGCCTTTCCTCCTGCTATGATAGATGAACTGTCCTTGTTACCATGTAAGGCAATTCTTCCACTTGTGTACTGGGTCTTGTCCCTTCTAACCCACCCAAGGACTATGCACAATTATCCTTAAATCTCCTGAATCATCAAACTCTGTCTGTCTGCTGGACCATGCCCTTGAGCATGCAAACATTCTGTATTATCGCAAGACTTACAATAATTCTCTAGACTCCTTATTCCCATGTAACTACTGACCTGTGTCTCTGCTCCCCTTTTAGCAAAACCCCTTGAAAAACTCTTTATACTTTCTCTTCTCATTCTTTCCCTAGTTAACTGTACTCAGGTCTTTTCCCCGCCACTTCTCCAAGAAACTGATCTTTTTAGGATTACTAAAGTTACTAACAGCCTCAGTCTTGTCGAACCCAGCAATCAATTCTTACCTTCCCAGCAGCCTTTCACCCTGGTTGATCACTTTCTTAGTCTTGAAAATCTTCCTTCACTGTTCTCAGAGACAACATGCTGACTTGTTTTTTCTCCTATTGCAGTGGCTTATTTTTCTTTGTTTTCCCCTGTTTTCCCCATTTATAAATTGTGGAGGACCATAGGCTTGTTTCTCTGCTATCTTAATGGATTCTCACTTCCTGGGTGAACATTTTCACTATTGAGTCCCTTTGATCATTTCCCTGAATGCCAATCTTTAATATTTGATTGCCTCAACATTTCCACCTGAATATCTAATACACACTTCAAACTTAACTTTTCTGTCTATGTCTCCTTTTAAATCTGCTCCTTCCCAAGGGTATCCTGATTCAGTCAATGGTACCACTAAGCATTTAATTGCGCGGGTTGAAAACCTTAGAGTCATCTTGACCTTTCTCTCTCTCTCTCTCTCTCTCTCTCTTTTACATACCCCATAGCCAACCTAACAGCAAGTCCTACTGGTTTATCTAATCACTTTTCATCTACAACACTCCCACCCTAGCCACCACCATCTCCTGTCTAGACTATTGAAATAGCTTCCTGACTGGTCTCTTCACTTCCTCATTGTATCTTCTGTCAATTTCCCACATAATGCCTTAAATGATAATTTCAAAAGGTATATCATATCAGATAATAATCTTCTACTCAGAATCTTCCAATTGTTTCCATTATATTTAAAATAAAATTTAAACTCCTACCATGGTCTGTGATGCCCCATGATCTGTCTGTACTTATATCTGAGCCTATCTTCAACCACACTTCTCATTCACTTCGCTCTAGTCTTCTGGCTTTCTTATGGTTCTTGAAACATGTCAAGATTTTTCCTATTTCAGAGACTTTACCTCTACTCTTCTTTTTGTCTGGAATGCCATCCTTCCCAGATCTTCAAGTTTAAATCAGGTCTCTCATCCAATGTTATCTCTCAGAGAAGCCTTCCCTGATTATGCTATCTGATTAGTCTTCCCAGGCTTAACATGCTGCTGGTGTTCTAGTTCTTCACCTAAGTAGTGGACACAGAGATGATTACTTATAAAATATATTTTACACTATAAACCTATGGTTTTTTAATTGATGTTACATTTCACAGTGAAAAATAGTATTAAATGGAAGGGAGGCAACTATCAAAGAATTAGTTTTGAAAATTTCCCCAAAGTTGACAGCCATGGGTTTCCATACTGGAGGAGCTCAGGGGGAAATCAGCCTCATGGGTCAGAAAAGGACCCACACTAAGACACATCGTCCAGTTGAGGGCAGAGGATGGGATGGAGGCTGTGGGGAGATGAGGTAGGAATAGTTCAGAGAGGGGGTAGGAGCTTGGACCAAAGTCTTTGGGTTGGAGATGCTTTGCAGAACTCTTCTGCTAGTTAGCAATCTCTTAATTCCTATCCTGACTCTTAGTCAGCTTGTCCACTGCTGCCATTCAAAACTTTCCCCTCAACCAGGTGTCTTTCCAGTTTTCTTCAACTGCCAAGGACAAGACCTTCTGCTGGGGTGAGAAAGACAAGGGCAGCTGACACTGTTGGGTTTGTAAGTTCCATTATCCAACCTCCTTGCAAGTGGTGTGAATTTCAAATATTCCTCATCTTATAAGGTAGGTAAGATTTCACTTAGAAATCTTTTCACTCTTGGTTCCATTTATAGCTCACCACGCCTCAAACCCAAACTTGCACATTATTCTATGCCTGCTTAATCTTCCCTTATAGCATTGATCACAATCTGAAATTATATTATTTATTTCATATTTGCCTTTCTATCTCACTAGAAAGACTGTAACTGTGAGACAGCAGTGTCTTTATCTCCCTTCCTGCTTCATTCCTAGCTGCTAGAACAGTGCCTGACATATATGGATGTTCAATAAATATTTGTTAAATGAACAAATAAATCTTAGGATCTCTGCATGATTATATTCAAATATTTCCTATCATCTTCTTCTCAAGAAGTAGCACCAAAAAAAAAGAGAGAGAGAGAAAAATTTAGTCATTTTTATCTCTCAAGGGACTTCCACCTTCTATCTTATACATACGGTGTTTTATCATTAGATGTGTTACATTTACAATAAACAATAAAAACACATCCATTTACAATAAATATCACTCAGTACTCCATACCTACTTAGAATGCTTATTTTCCTTTAATAACACTTCATTGCCTGAAATTGTATCATATATTAATTCGTTTATTGTCTGCCTCCCTGTCTAGAATGTCAGCTCCATAAGAGCAAAGACTTTTCTTGTTCATAGTTGTATCCCTTGTATCTAGAATAATTGGCACCTGGAACAGGCACACAACAGGCACTCAAATAAAATTTAATTCTCACCTCAAACTTACTGCTGAATCAGAATCTCTGTGATGGTACACAGGAATCTGCATTTTTAATAACCCCCCATAGGTGATTCTTATGAGCTTTAAAATATGAGAACCATTTATCAAAATGATCATTACCAGGTCAATACACATAGGTTACTAAGTTTTGCTGCATTTGGAGAATAGTTCTGATTTCAGATTCCATTCTTTTAACCCAGATTGCCTTATTTGAAGAATAGACTGAGAAATTGGGCAATCTATAGAGGGGTAAGAATAGAAGTGCTTTTTCTCATCTCTCAATAGTCCTGTCAAAACCAGGTAGAAAGAACAGCTCCCTCCAGCTTTCTCTTAACATTTATAACTGGTGTGTTCACTTTTTCTTTTGCTCTTGTATTGAGAATTAAAAACAAAATAAAACAAAACTATTGGTGTTTAGGTACTGTAAATTACATTAGCCTAACCTACTTGCAAGCTGTGTGAATTTCAAATAGTCCCTATCTTATAAGGTAGATGTGTAAAGTATATCACACCTGGACAGAAACAAATCTTCTTAGGAGAAAATTCTGTTAGGGAAGGTTCTTCCCTAGTGTTGTCCACTCTGGGTCCCAGGTAACTATATATCTGGTAGCTGGAGGCATTATTTATCACCTTTGTGAGATAATAAAAAGAATTTTTTGAGAATTCTGTAACCCACGGTCTACATTGACAACTACGTACAACGTGCTATACATATGTATATACTTCAAAGCGAGAGGTTTTTGCTGCCAGTCTTCAGATTCTTCCCACTATGGACATTGAATTAGCCCTTTTTCCATAGTGCTAAGGGAGCAGTCTTGGATTCTCTTCTTATTGCCCTTTACATATTTGTTTCTTGAAAGGAACCCTTCTGACCTAGTTTCAGCTTTTGCTTATGTTTTCATCTTTTAGTCAAATCTCTTAAGACCTGAATGTCTATAAGAGAAAATGTGTAAGAGGTTTTTGCTCCTTTTGAACGTATTCTAGAAATTGTTGGTTATGGTTATATTTTGTCACTTTCTGCTTGGTGCACCAAAATGAAAATGGACTATCCCTTGCATTGGTCAAAACCACTAAAGTGACTGAAAGAGTTTTAAAACTTGTCTGCAAATTCTTTGACACTTCTCCCATCAAGAGGTGGACTCTAATTCCTCTGCCCTTGCATACAGAGTGGCTATAGGGGCTCACTTCTAAACAATATAATGTAGTAAAAGGGATACTATGTGAATAACTAAGAGGTTAGAACAGGCCCGAGTTTCTCTCTTGGAACACTCCCTTTGGAATTCAGCACCATGTTCAAAGACCTAGTTGATAGCCCCTGTTGAGATCCCAACCAACAGTCAGCAACGACCACCAGACATGAGTGAGGAGGCTTCTGGAGTGTCACTACCCTCAGCCACTGACTACAACTGTATGACAGACTGGAACTACAGTGGGGTAGCTGAATCTAGTCAACCCTCAGAACCATGAGAGATAAAATGAAGATGACTGGTATAATTTGGCATCACTAAAACTGGGGTGGTTCGTGATCTAGGAATAGATAACCAGGACAGCTATGATACTTTTTTGGGAAGTCTTCAGTTTATGCCGAGCTTCTGATCGTCTTACTCTGTTAAGCTTGTACCTTTACCACTCTGAAGTTTGTGATGCAAAATGCTGATGCCTGTTGAATATTATCAATGAGTTTCTTTATGTTTGTGATTAATTGATTTATATATTTGGGTGCTTCCACATTTGACACATAAATGTTTACAATTGTTAGATCTTCTTGGTGGATAGACCCCTTAATTTGATATAATGCCCTTCTCCATCTCTTGTTACAGTCTTTATTTTAAACTCTATGTTGTCTGATATAAGTATGGCTACTCTGGCTTTCTTTTGGCGACAATTAGCATGATAGATGGTTCTCCATCCCCTTTCTTTCAATCTGAAGGCGTCTTTAGGTCTAAAGTGGGTCTCTTGTAAACAACATATGGATGGATGTTGTTTTCTTATCCATTCTGTTACCCTATGTCTTTTGATTGAGCATTGAGTCCATTGACGTTTAGAGTGAGTACTGGAAGATATTAATTTATTGCCATTATGTTGCTTGTAGAATTAGAGTTTCTGGTGGTGTTCTCTGATCCTTTCTAGTCTTTGTTGCTTTTGGTCTTTATTTATTTATTTTTTTTCATCTTAGCTCCCCTCAGAGAGTCCCCCTTAAAATTTCTTGCAGGGTTAGTTTAGTGGTCACAAACTTCTTTAATTTTGTTTGTCTGGGAAACTTTTAACCTCTCCTTCTATTTTGAATGCCAGCCTTGCTGGATAAAGAATTCTTGGCTGCATATTTTTCTGATTCAGCACATTGAATATATCCTGCCACTCCTTTCTGGCTTGTCAAATTTCTGTGGATAGGTCTGCTGCAAACCTGACCTGTCTTCCCTTGTAGGTTAAGGACTTTTTGTCCCTTGCTGCTTTTATGATTCTTTCCTTGCCTGAGTATTTTATGAATTTGACTATGATATGTCTTGTTGATGGTCGGTTTTTGTTGAATCTAATGGGAGTCCTCTGTTCTTCCTGGGTTTTGATGTCTGTGTCTTTCCCCAGGTTAGGAAAATTTTCCACTATGATTTGCTCACATAACCCTTCTACCACTTTTTCTCTCCATCTTCTGGGACCCCTATGCTTCTGATGTTATTCCTTTTTAATGAGTCACTGATTTCTCTAATTCTTAAATCATGCTCTTTTGCCTAAGTCTCCTTTTTTTCTGTTTCATTATTCTCCATAAGCTTGTCCTCTGTATTGCTGATTCTCTGCTCTGCCTCATCCATCCTTGCTGCTGTGGCATCCATTGAAGATTGTAGCTCAGTTACATCATTTTTTATTTCATCCTGACTGGCTTTTACTTCTTTTATCTCCACAAAAAGGATTCGAATCTATTTTTGACTCCAGATAGTATTCTTATTATCATGATTCTAAATTCTGGTTCAGACATCTTGCTTGTATCTGTGTTGATTAAGTCCCTGGCTGTCGTTTCTTTCTGCTTTTTGTTTTGGGGTGAATTCCTTTGTTTCGTCATTTTGAAGGGAGAAAAAGAATTAATGAGGTAAAAAAATTAAAATAAGAAAAATTAAAATAAAAAAATTAAAAAGAACACACACACACACAATCAAATAAATGATGCTAGATCCTAGGTGTGTTTTTTTGTCTGGGTGTTGAAAGGGGCTTGATAGATTAGAGAAGGAAGGGGAAAGAGGAAAAAAAAAAGAAATCATTTGAAAATTTGAAAAAATGAATACACTGGAATAGAATAAAATGAAATGATGGAAGTAAAATAGAATTTGAAAAAATTTACACAAAAGTAAAAATATAGTAGAGAAAAACTAAAGAAAAAATATTTTTAATAAAAATTAAAAATAAAAATAATTGTTTTCTCTTTCTGTATTCAAGAAAAAGAAAAAAAAACAGAAAAGAGAAACAAAAGAAAATTAAATAGATGGACCAGCAAACAGACTGAAATACGATTGAAATTACTTCGTTTTCCCCTAGAAATCAAACTATGAAGCACTTTATAATCCGTAAACTAAGCAGGCAGAGAGATTTGTGTTCCTGAAGAGCAAGGTTGGCCCAGTTGGGCGGGGCTTAGTGTAATGACTCCGTTCTCCACTAGATGGCGCTGCTCAGCTTACTGGGGTGGATTCTTGCGGCGCTTGTAGGTGTATGCGCATGTGCGGGAGCGGTGAAAATGGCGTCGCCCAGCTACCGGTCTGTAGTATTGGAACTCTGTGCTCTCTGCGACAGGAAACCAAGCACCTCTCCTTTGTCTCCGGCTTGTGTCCATTCCCTGCTTCTACACTGTCTGTGACCGAGCCCTCAGGCTGCCAGGCGGCACCTCCCTCCTGAGTTTTATCTCCGATGCGGCTGTGTTTCCCGACCCCTCACTTCTGAGGGACTGCGGCTTTGACCTGTTCTGTCCCTCTGCAGGAGGGTCTCATCGAGCAATGGCCGGGTGCTGGCCACACCCAGGAACATTCGCGGGACCGTGCCACTGCCAATGCTCAGAGACTGTGGCCAGGTGCCAGCCCGTCCCAGAAAAAGTTCATGTGATCATGTAGCAGCAGCATTTCAGGGATTATGGAAAATCACAACACACATCTGGCACCAGGCTTCATCCCCAACGACCTTGTTCCAGCACCAGTGAATGTGGTTGCTCTCTGGGGTCTGCTGAGGTCTTTGCCTGTGGGGGGCCACACAGCCTCTACCAGATGGCCTCCCAGCAAGGGAACCACCGCTCCCCGTGTGGCCCGAGGACAACAGATCTGTCTCTGCTCTTGGGGATTCACCCTTCTTACCAGAGCACCGCCAGGTATCGAGCTGCGGCGTTTCAGACTCTGTGCTCCCCCTGTATAGAGTCTTAATGGAATTTAAGCCCTCCCCTTTCTGCCGTTTTAGTTCAGTCCCTGCGGCTGTTCCCACTTTTCCACTTTCTCTCCAGCTGCTTTTGACGGGGGAGGGGGGTGCTTTTCCCTTATTCTCCTCCCCCTCCCCGCCCCGTCTCTATCTTCTCTCTGCAAACAAAAAGAGCTCCCTGCCCTCCGAGGTTCTTCTCTCTCCCCCAGTTCACCTTTCCGCGCCGCGTACCTGCTGAATTCTGTGGTTCAGGTTGTGCAGATTGTGTTAATCCTCAAATCAGTTTTCTAGGTGTGCAGGACGGTTTAGTGTTGGTCTGGCTGTATTTCATGGACGCAAGACACACAAAAAACTGCCATGCTGTTCCGTTATCTTGGCTCCTCCCTCTGATTCCTGTTGAATAATGTTTTTAAGAGAATAATTTTTTAGGCCTGACAGATTTAGGGACCAAAGGAGACAACAGAGTGGCACCATGTTTCAATATATAAAGAAGTGACTTGGGAGCTGCAGAGAATTAGGTAACAGAGAACTCAGGGGAGGACAGTGGAGAAGGTAGAGGTGGTTAGGGTTACCACCCAGCAGGTGGTCTCTCCCCCTACTTCTCCCCCCACTCCAATCCAGTGTCCTCCCTGAATAATCTTTCTAAAGCATCTTTCTAATAATCTAAATAATCTTTCTAAAGTCCCACTACTTAGTAGCCATCAGTGCTCTGTGATACATTGTCTTCAATATAAAAGTCAAGCTCCTTTATATGGCACAGGAGGATTTTTATGGAGCCCCACGCATGCCACCGTCAGTCTGCAGCCTCGGGATTCCTCTCACCCTCCTTTCAATCTGTGCTTTAGTTACAGCATTCACAATTGCACCTTCCCACACACAGTTTTATACTTGAATGTTTCTCCCCTCATTTCTTCCACAGTCCATTACTGTTTATCTTTCAAGTCCAGCCTCACTGTAGGCATCTTCAGTGTTGGGGGTGTTACACACACTTTCTGTGTATCCTCCAGGCCCCTGTGGTTGCCTGTGTCCTCGGGCTTTCTGCCTCAGATTGTCCTTGCCCATCTCCTTATCAGGCTATGAGTGACTTAAAGCCCAGGCTGTGTCTGTCTGAATACCAGAGCCCATCTGCCCAGTAAGTGGTTCATGGTAAGCACTCCTGTATACCCCGTAATGAATGAATTATAGCGAGACAGTAAGGCAGGGGGAGGGGATAGAGAATGCTAAGTTATTGTTGTTCCTGGTAACTAGGAGGAAAGTGTTGCTGTGATATTTAACACTTGCAATCTGACTACTTAAAAGTTTAGAACAAAGTGAAACTCATGGGGTCTAGGCTGTGAAATTGCCTTGGGGCGAACTCTGGACAGGAATGGAATGAAGAAATCAAGTGACTGCAAAATAACCTTTATTATAATAAAGTGACAGAATACAGTCTTTGTACCTGCAAGTTATTTTTCTTTTCTTCCATGTTATGTTGCACAGAGCGTATCTTTTGAATGCAAATTTAATTTACTCTGTATCCCATACAGTTGCATGTGGATAATTTTGTGAAATGACCCAGCCAGTGGTGTGCTAGAGATGCTCATCTGGGCTTGTAAGAACCAATTGTTAAATTTTCAGGAGTTTTGCAATCCAGTTATTGAACACAGTTACTTTGAAATTGGCCAGGGCAGGGGTATTTATATCTCATAAACCTGCAAACGCTGCTGGTCTCACACCCCTTCTATCCCTATAACCAGCTGCTTGGTAAATATTTACTGGTTCATCAACGGATGCAGTTCTGTTTTACTCAGTAGTACTTTTATGCTCAAAGACTGTACAAACTGTTATGTCCTTCATAACCTCATGAGAAGTGAAAGAGGAGATAATGGAATCTGTCATATATGTAGGCACGTGCCTGGAAGAACCAGACAGTTCCCTTAGGATGTGGCCAAAACTCAAAACTTTCAAGCACAATAGAAATATCACCCAGGTTTGGTTCATAAACATATTCTCTCTAGATTGTCCGTTTGGCGGGCACTTTCTACTGAGATGACTGGAAAGGAGAAAGAGCTGTGTTTTTCTGAAGTAGAGCTTTCATCATTACTGTTACCGAGACAGTGTTTTCTTTGTCTTAAAAAAAATCTACAGGAAAATACTAAATGATGCAGATATAAGCTCATTATGAAAATACTTATTCACTTACTTATTCCACGAATATTTGTTGAGTGCCTGGGATCTGTACAAGAGGTTATTGTGGGAAAGATGATAAACACAGACCAGCCCTCATGGAGTTCACAGTCAGATTGGGGAGAGAGTCAGCAAACAATTACCTAAACTGTGTTACTTGTGATGGAGAAATTCAGGGCGAAGAGGAGGAAGTAAATGTGCTGCTAATAAAGCTTAAGCTTTAGGATCCGATCTCCTTTCCCCATGTGTACGTAAAGACCCTCAGGTGAAGTGGACTGTGGCATGTTTTAAAAACTAAAAGGGGGCCCGGGTGTCTAGACTATTAAATGAGAGAGGAACTGGCAGAATGTGACTCTGGAGAGTTAGGTAAGGAGAAGCTCAGGGAGGGGCTTTCAGAAAGTTAACGATTTTGGGCTTTCTCTTAAATATAATGGGAGGCCCATAAAGAGTTTTAAGCTGAGGAGTGACATGTTTTTAAAAGATTGTTCTGAACTGCCATGTGGAGAATGGATTGGGGTGGGGGGGTAAGGAACATAAAACATAATGAAAGATGGTCCTGTTGTGCTTTGAGAGAGCAAGAGGTTGTCTAGGAGAATGCTAGTGGGATTATAATTATGAGGCCACTTACACTGGATGTCCTTCCTAATGACCTGGAAGAAGTGATAAAAATAATTTGATTACTCTTGCAGGCAATAATACGGAATTACCCATAAGACATAATTTTTAAAGCTCTAGAAAAATGATATCTAGTTAAGAAATAAAGCCATGTGAATAGTGAAAATCTGTGTGCACATACATAAAGCTTCTAAGAATTTGTTGGGTCTCATGGAACAATGTATTATGAAGAACACCACGTCTTGTCCGGTGTTGTTTTGATTCTGAGAGTTCTATATTGTTTGGTTCAGCAAAGCGGCTATTTCCAGTTAGTTCCTAGTGCTTTTAAGTTCCACTTCTGCCAGAATGACTACTGACAATCTATTTAAAGAGCTTGTGGAAGGATGGCCATCCATGTTAAAAACTGGGGATAGCCTCACTCCTGCCATGAAAGAAAGAATTCTCTAATACCATAATCAATGGGAAGCTCTCTAGACAAGAGGCCATCAAGAGCCTACACAGAACAGAAAGTAAGAATAATTATTGAATAACCTAATTGGCCTTGAAAATCTTATATAATGTTTGTTGCTTCTTATCACAGATGAAGCATGAAAGGGTGGTAAAATGCAACAATTGAGTGTACAGGTCACAAAAGTGTGAATATTCAACTTTCATTATGCCCATTGGAGACAAACTATCCAAATGAAAAATCCACTTTAAATCGTTGTGGGAACAAGTGTTAATTTCAGTTATATCCTTGGAGAACATTCTGTTCAGTCCCTCAAATGAAAGATCATTTACCTTCTGTTACATAAGTTTAAGTCGTACTGACTATAAGCTGGCTGCTTCTTGTCTTAATTCCACTTATCAAATCAAACAGAGCAGATGGTCATCTTAATGCAGCCCATTTCATTCAGCGTTACCAACAAATAACAACACGGCTAGTTTGGCATATAGGGAAATTAATGTGCTGGTGACTAGTCATTCGGTTTGCAACTACAGTTTATTAATTTTGATTTTTACGATTATTACATGTTTTACTGGGAGAGTAAGGTAATTGCCATAGAACAGTCTCCATTCCACCCTGGCACAAACTGAAAATTTTAGTGCCCTTATATTTTCTTTTCCTTAGGTAGAAAGATGTAAAACATTGGGAATTAAAAAAAAAATGGGTTATATATGAAGATAAGTAATATAAGCCATTTGTGATGCTGATGGTTTGTTTGTGATACAGTGAGGTTAGATGCCTGATTGGAAATGTGTCTAATCCTGTGCAGTCATATGATTTACAATCAGACTGAGCTGGGAGAAACACTTTTCAAATGCTGTAGTGACTTGGCCTCTTTGAAAAGTAGTTTCATTCAGCCCAGGACCCAGGCTGGTACCTAACAGTTTAAGCCAGCAAGTGAGGTGGTGTCATGGCTTTGGTACTGTGGGGTGCTTTTCAGGCAGTCCCTGGTCTGAATTATTTACAGTCCTCGGGGAAGCTGTGAGAAGGAATAAGGGAAGGAGAAATGCAGAGGGAGGAAAGACAGGGTGAGGGGAAAGACTCGAGATAACAGGCAGCAGCAGCAGCAGCAGCAGACAACTTTGGAGCATGAATACTGGAGGAGAGTGAGGCCACTTTAAATCCCATATTGTCTAGAACTGAGTAGCAGCAGATAGAAAGATATATAGGTAAAGCTATGAAAATATAAGAGACAGTAAACTGAAATGTACACAGGAGCCAAGCAAATAACATAAATGTAAACAGAGACCAGGAGGGTCCTATAAAAATGGGAAGCAGCCTGCAAGTAAGATACTGGTGTCTTTATTGCCACCAAGCATAATACCCATCAAGTTATGATGCTTTTTAGGATACAGTTTGAGATAAAAGAAAAAAAATGGCCCTATAATATATAGGGGTTGATTTGGGACCCCTAAGACACTGTGCTTAGAGTTTTGACTTGAGCAATTGCATGCATGAGAGAATTTTCTACAATGACCGTAAAAGCCCCCAAATCAGAAATTGTTCCTTCTAATGGAGGCAAGTAAGATAAGAGTATATCAGAATCCATATTTGAAAAGTGTGCATGGCTAAAAGATTTTTTGTGGAGGGATTGCAAGTGTGGAGGGATTGGAGTTAATACTACAAGTTTATTTTATGTTATTTATCGTGTGTGTGTGTGTGTGTGTGTCTGTGTGTGTCCGTGTGTCTGTGTGTCTGTGTGGTATATATCTGCCTGAGTTAGCATTTCACTGAACTTTTCACAGTTCATTTCTTAGCACAGAATCAGTCATTGTCATCTTAGCTTTTTCTTGTGTAGTGTTACATTTCCAAGTTTAGTTCATTCCCCATTATCTATGGTTGGAATTCTCGGAATTTTGCTCTTATCAGTTTTGTCTTGTTTGCCTACAGTTTCCATTTTGCTAACTTATCATTTCCAGCTACTTACTTTGGGAGGGACTGGGGCTGGCCTGGTTGGGATTTGCATCAAGGCGTAGTGGTGGAGACAGACTCACCTGCCAAAGGTGGTCTAGAAGTGGAGGAAATAAATAGGCATGTTGAAATCTGAGTCCATTGGGGAATGTGGAGAGATCAGTATTGGAATGTCCATATACTAAGGCCAAAGGGCCAAAGATCAGTTCAAAGCTGGGGGATAGTGAAGAATTTAGAGTTGGGTAGAGCTAGGTCAGGGTGAGATCACGTGAGGGACATGCAGGAATGGTCCATGGGTCATGTCTTTCGTCAATGGGTATGCGAACAGACAGTGGTTGGAGTGTTGTCTGGGACGGGGGCAGCATATATGTTGTTCTCTTCACTATTGTTAAAAGGGATTTTCTAAACCACGCTTAGGTTTCTTCTCAGAACCCTGCTACTTGTTGTAATGCTCTCCAATGTAGAGTCACAACATTTTGGCATGTTGCAACCAACTAGGTGTGTGCACTCACATGTAGGTATGTGTCATGTAATTTATTGCTTATAATAAAGTGCTGGAGTTTATGCAACATTTTTTTTCAATATGAATTAGAGCAGATTGACTCTCTAATTTACACTTTGTTTCTGTTGCATTTGGGGGTGTTTTCTTGAGCATAAGTGAAAGGTACAATGTTACAAGTAGGTCTTGGGAAATTACATATAATCTGAGGTGAGTCTTGGGTTGCTGAAATCCTGTGTGAACTACTACATTTCCTAATGTGCTGATAGCTATTACAAAACACGATTATGAATTATTACAGTGCTGGGCTTCAACAAACTGTGGTGTATCTATAGGTGTGTGTTGTGAACAAAAATGTTATCTGCCATGTCTCTTTTGCAGAAAAAACATGTTGAAATCTGCTAGCAAAATCCAAGCTCAGTAGTTTGTACTGTCCTCTACAGCCTTACCTTTCTCTTTCCCCTTCAGGTGTGCCAGACCTCTCCATGCTTTCCCATGCCCTTCCTTTTACCTAAAATGACTAGGGCTGCTATACTGTCTAACTCCAGAGAGCACCATGCATGTTGTATTCTTGACTTGTCCTCTGGGAGGTGGGAGGAGGATGGCATTAACACAGGTGAACCGTATCCCTGAAGTTGTACTAGCAGATGTTTTTCATTATGGCTCCTTTCCATCATAGGTGTGTGTGTGTGTGTGTGTGTGTGTGTGTGTGTAAAAACAAATATATATATATCTTTTTCCTTTAAAAATTTGTTATTAAAGTCCTCTTCCAAAATCATCATATTAATTATATGTAATTACTTAATTTTTAAGACAAAGGTTTCTAAGTTTGATTTATTAAAAAAATATTTTTAGTGATTTATTTATTTTTGAAAGAGAGAGAGACAGAGACAGAGACAGAGAATGAGTGGGGGAGAGGCAGAGAGAGAGACACAGAATCTGAAGCAGGCTCCAGGCTCTGAGCTGTCAGCACAAAGCCTGACACAGGGCTTGAACCCATGAACTGTGAGATCATGACCGAGCCGAAGTCCGACACTTAACCAACTGAGCCAGCCAGGTGCCCCAAACATTTCTAAATTTTTAGAAAACACAGTGATATACCCTCAGGATGTTTCCACTCCCATCCTCACCATTGGAGATTGTCAGTGCAAACAACCTGATACAAACAAAAAATTTTTTCCAACAACTTTTTCAAACTCATACAAATACCTAAATATAACTGTTTATATCTATATCTGTGGCCATTGTGTATTTTTCCCAAGATGAGATTGTCTAATAAAACTTCTCTACAATATCCTTGACTTTGCTGTAGCTCAATGTCTATAGACAGAAGTCATTCTTTTGAAGGGCTACCTTCAGAGTTTGTTGGAGAGCACTGAGAGTTCAATGTTAAGATGACCACGTACCAGAGGGCAAAGGGCCAAGGATACAATCAAAGGAAGGGATGGGCCAGGAATTTAGAGCTGGGTAGAGTTTGGTCAGGGCGAGATCAGGCAAAGAACATACAAGGATGGCCCATGGCTTCTGTCTACTGGTCAGTGGATGTGTATGATGATTGCAGGTTTGGGCTGGCCTAAGGAACCAGCCATTTCTGTAGCCTAATAGTTACTGATATAACTCATTTCTTTTAAAGGGCTGCATTCTTAGCTTAAATGTGATGTGATTTATTCAACTCTTCCCCTATGTAGGTTGTTGTAAGTTTTTTCCAGCTTACCCAGTACTGTAACAAACATCCTTGCTTTTATCCTTAGGCTCCCAGCTCTTGTCTCTGTAGAGTCCCAGAAGCAGGAGTGAGAGGTGAAAGGCCATGTGTATATCAAATGTCTTTCTGTTGCCAGGCTACTCTCCAGAGTAGCTGCAGCAATTCTCTCTTTTTGGATGTTTTCTCAATAACGGAATATACTTTTAAATTACACAGGTCTCAATCTTACCGTTTTGCACCGGTGCTCAAACTTTACGTTTGTAGATCAAAAGCGTAAAGTTGAAACTTTTTACTACAAAGGAAACCTCAAGACCTTTTTTTTTTCTGTTGACAAACCATTAAGCCAACAGAGGATTACAGTGATCACCTTGGAACTTGGTAAAGGGTAATTTTGTTAGCTTCAGAAAAATAGGATAGACTGGGAGATACAAGAGTGTAGAGATACTACAAATTCTAGAAGAAAATCTGGTCCATATTATAAGTCATGGAATAAGGAGTCTCATTCAATAAAATAGTGATAGTCAGAGCAGATGGCTCCAGGGAGGCCCAAGGCTGAGCCCAATAAGAGGCAACTCAGGAGTAGAGGATATTCGGAGACCCAGGAAAGCAGCAGACAGGTGGTTGGCATTGGACACAACTATTGGGAAGAAGAAAGGACCCAGTCACAGGACTAGGCAGCAGGGAACCAGGAATCCCTTGGAGAGGCTCAGGTTCTCTAAATCAGAGAGACCTACTTTCAAATTCTGGCCCTGATGCTGATTAGTTCTTTGACTTGGAATAAATTATTTTATCTTCATGGGTCTCAGTTTCTTTACCTATATTGTATGTGAAGGTCTTGGTTTAGTGTGCAGCACATGCAATACACATACACAGTGTTTGTTGGCATTTCTAAAGACTGCTGAATTTTTCCTTTGACAAAGGGTATGTTACCAGGTGGTGTGTGAAATGAGTTGACAGTTGCAAATCCAGGCTCCAGGAAACCGTGAATACCTTGTCTTCCTGAGTCGCATTCCTGTTGCCCCATTGGAAGTGGAACTATATCTAAATCTTAGTCCACATTTCCTGGAACCTCCTGCCAGTGTTCTCTTGGGTGGTTGGTTAGAAAGACTGTAGGAAACCTTGAGGTTGCCATTTGTCTGATTCAAGTAACACCGGTGTCTGGAAAGCCCTGATGTGGGGCTAACTTGCTGGATTGCCCCTCCTTTGATATCTATTTCAATCTCTCTAGTACTCTCCTTCTCTCCCTAGTACTTAGTTCTGGTCTGTCTATTGACCTGTTATCAAGAAGTCTCAAAATGCTCCCCAATCAAGCATACATGAGTTATGACCTGGGCCAGGAAGGAGATAGAGCCAAAGCCAGACTCTGATGCTGAATTTCAGAGTGTTAAACCCATATCCCTGAAAATTGTTTTGCCTAATGGTCTTGTTTGGTCCTCAGGTAGGATATGGTTGAGCCTATCACTTAGAGGCTCACAGACATTGAGAACGATTCAGAGCTTGGTAATATCAGTGTTTGTAACTGGGCATTCATTGCTTGAAAGTTATATCAAGTATTTCTTGAACTGGTTAGACTGAGTTGACCATAATGTCCTGGGAACAAGAAGGTATTTCTCAGGAAAGTATTTTATGAATTTATATGGTTTGTTATGTTAACAACACACAAACAAAAAATCAATGGCATAACAACAATGAAAGTGAGAATCAGGCAGTGCACATACTTGCTATTTTTGTCTGCTCAAAATCCATTTTCCTCTCTAAAAAACTATCTCAATTTCCTTTTGGAGGCCCCCTCTTACTCCCAGTCCAGAGTCCGTTGGATGAACAGGTGACCCAAGTCTAGCCAATTGGCATATTTCAGTTGTTGTCATTGCACTTAGTTCAACAGTGAACTGATCCAATGAATTTCACTCCTGAGACTTTTTCTGGAACTATTAAGAAAGGGACTTTCTCCTTCTGCTGTGGTTATTTAAACTTGTAGAACATAAGCCTGGGAATACTAGTGGTCATCTTGCCAAGATATGGGGAGAGCCTGTTTAGCCAAGCTGTGCCAAAAGTCACACTGCCTCTGGACTATGTAGTTACGCAAGCCATTACATGTTTTGTTTTGCTTATGCCAATTTCTGTGGTATTTCTGTCACTTGCAGTCAAAGATTTCCGACTAAGGTAGATGGGTCCTTGAAGTTTTTGAAGGACAAAACTAAACTCAATGCTACTGAAATGAAGACTCCTCTAAATTGCTAAAAATCCAAATAATAAATATGAGGAATGAATGTAGTTCCTGTCTGCGGTTAAGATGAAAAGAATTCAGAGCTAAAAACATCACAATACTCCTTTCAACATTTAAAATGATACACTAAAATGATTGCAATTTTCAGTGTATTATTATTGCCTTTGGGCATTGAAGATAAATGCCACAAATTTATCTGAGATCAGGTGTTTAATCAGATTATTTATAGAGTCTCTTCCAATTCTTTATTCTACACAAACTGTAGACAATGGGGCATGATTCAATTTGTGCCATAGTGTTCTTACGTGGGGAGGATTAAAAGAGGGCCAGAGACAATATGAGTGATGTGATATTGTACAATATACATAGATTTTGGAGCCAGACAGACATGGATTTGAATTCTGGCTACATGACCTAGGAAATTTTTCTTAACCACTCAGCATTTCAGTTTTGTCATTTGTAAAATGAGGATAGCAATATCTATTCCACTATTAAAGACCAACTGAAATACCATATACTAAATCTAATGTAGTTGATGCATAGAATTCCAGCTTTTGTCTTTACATTGTATGCAAGTGACTTAGCTATAAATAAAGTTTCAGAAATCACCTGTTATGATTTTGTGTAAATGACTCCCTCATTCAAGCCCAGAACGAATCTTTTTGTTGCATCTTTTGCCATAAGACTCCCTCTCTCCCCAAACAGGTACATTTTTAGTAGCGATGAGAGTTTAGATTTATTTGAGCAAAATAAGTGGCAACAATGGGAAATTGGTGTTTACCAAAGACTAATAGGGAAAAAATGCATACTTCTGACTTAGGTTGAGAATACAACCGTTTAAAATGCAGACACTAAGGCCACGGAAAAGAAAGCTAAGGTATTTGTAATGCATAATATTGAAATGGTATATGCTATATCGATTTTACTACTGAGTGGGTGTTTTGCTTTTTGATATGCTCTGTATTTAAAGCCTTTGTAATGTGAATTATAGATGATACCAAAGCATTTACTAGGCCCCAAATAGCATTTTTTCTTTTCATTTTATTTTTATTTTTGTTGTAAATGCATGTTTTGATGATGCTAAAACCATAAATCTTGGTCGATAGTGCTCTGTTAGTTTTATTAAGTAGTAGCCAGGCTGGCTGTCATTTACAGCTGTTGAATGTTAAACAGCATTGAAAAATGTTAGGTTGTTAGATAACTGACTAGTTTTCTCAACACTCCTCTGGGAGGCTGAGAATTAACCAGGCTTCTTACTCCCTTTTTCACACTCCAAAGGGAATATGCTAATTCACTATTAACTTTACAACAATGGCTTAACATTCCATTTCTTCTAATTCACAATGCACTCAGTAACTTGTGCACAAGCACTGTGTACGCTGATTTCATTCTACCGGGAATTTGGGAATTCGCATCCTGAAGCATTGCCCTCCCGACTTCAGAGCCCTCCGTGATACCTAGAACAGAAGAGAGGCGCGGTGGATGTTTGTGGAATGAATGAAAAACAACCAGTGCAATTCTCTGTCATAATGTTTCTGCTCACAAAACATCCAAATCGATTGAATCCGGAGGAGATGGAAAGTAATGTTGTATATGAGAAAACATGAATCCAGGCCTGTTAGTTTTTCTAGTAAGGCCCTTTGATGTATCTTTCAGGAACAAGTCCTGTGAGACTCTGTGATTCAGGAACATGGTGCTTTTCCTGGATGTGTGACAGCATCAAGATCCTTCTGGGACTTGCATTCTTTTTTCTGGAGGCTTGATGTCCCTATTTTTTTATTTTCCCCACTCTTTCCTGACCTTCTAGTGTTCATCCAATTTCTTTTTTTCTTATTTGGTCCAATGATTCTTTATTTTTGTTAATATGAAAAAAAAAATCCACATAGAAACCTTAAAAAACCATCACTCTGAGTTTCTCCTATATCTATTCAAAGCCACACAATTTTGTCATTTTTTTTTTCTGGGTGGATTGGGAAGCATAGAATCTGTAGATGGCTACCATTGTTGACCTACTTACTGTGGGCTAGGCATTTTGCATACATTTTCTCTTTTAATCCTTACCAGAAGCTCATAGAACAATTTGAGGGATTGTTATTGCCATTCTACAGATAAGAATACAGAGGTTTATAGATTTAAAGTCCTTTTTACTCAAGGGCAGTATTTTGGTCTTTAACAGAACTGCATGGAAATATAAGCAGACAGAGTGCTATGTTTGGACAAAATACTTCGCAAATGAACACATCATTATGGTTAACTTTCCAATGATGATATGGTTCATTATGAATATATTTAAATGCATTAATTTTGAAGTCCTATAACTACCCCTGAGTTACTTCAGGATCTTCTTCAGTGGTTTTGTGTAATTTGGCCTTTTAATGCCTACTTCTCCTTTCTTCTTATATCACCACTTGCTTTCTAAAGCATTTCGGTGTCAGCTCAGCTGTTATCCCTCTGATCTGCCTTCTGAGATGACTTTAGACCCTTCCATCACTCTCTGTCCCAATGTCCTATTGTGTTTCCTTCATAACTTTTATTGCTATGCAAAATAATATTAAAAAATTTTTGGAAGTACAGTTGACGTACAATATTATATTAATTTTAGGAGTACAACATAGTGACTCGAAGTTTCTCTACATTACAAAATACTCACTATGATAAATGTAGTTATCATCTGTCACCATAGAAAGTCATTACAGTATTATTGGCTATATTCCCCAAATTAGATTCTTTATTCATTTGTACCTCTAACTGGAATGGGAGCTGCTTAGGACAGCTGTCCTTGCTTGTCTTACTCATCTCTGCATCCCCACACCCTAGAACAGTGCCTGGATGAATTATTGCGTATTCTTCAAGCTACATACTAAGGTAAATGGCATGATGCTGGATGCTGGTGGCTCCAGTCACGGAGAGATAGAAGATATATGGCATCACTCCCTTTTTGCCACCTGCTGTGTTGTTCTTCCAGCTCAGCCCACTAAGATGGGTATAATTAGCTTGTAGTGCTCGTCTAAATAGGTGCCCAAGTCCCAACATGAAGAGATCTTTTTAGCTAGGTCCCCACGGGCATTGCTGGTTTGTATGAAGCCAAGCACTCTCAGTAGTTCTCATAACTCCAGGACATTAAATCGACCTGAGCTAATCCTGGGCATTTCTGTTTCAATGGAAGGTATTTGTAGATTGCTTCAACAATGACCTGACTTCTGGATCCCTGCAAATAACCGTACATACCAATCGAGAAAAAAAAACAACAACCCTATAAAACCAGGCACTATGCTAATTATTTCAATACCATTTAACTTCATCTTCAAACACATCTGCAAGTAGTTGCTACCATCATCCTCGTCTTTCAGCCAAGGAAGCCAAAGCTTGGAGTGGGTAAGTGTCTTGGCTGGGTCCCACAGCTAGTGGGGAAGAGATGCAAACCCAGGCTGATCCTTCCCAAAGTTGATACTCACTGTCAAGTTGGCAATGATCAGACACCTCATTCTGATGTGGCCTATGACCTGTAGGGAAATCGGGTTTATCTGCCAAGAATGACTGCTTAGTGGGAGGATGCACCTGAGGGACATTGGGCAGATCTCGGTTTGGAAGCTCAGAAAGAAGTCAAGCTTTGAATCATCATATTCAACTCCTGATAAATACAAGTCTTATGCAAATCAATTTTTGAAAAGAGCTAATCTTAGCTGATTATAACTTTGAATTATATCTGTACCTTGGAGACAGACCAACTTGGTTCAAAGCCCAATAGCCATTTAACACCTGTGTAACCTTCAAGAGTTTTTTACCCTTTGAAGACTTACTATGGATTCCAATACCTATCTTGTAAAATTCTTACAAGGAGAGTGGCTAATTCAGTGCCTGGCACATGGGATGCAGGGCAAAAGATGATTTCCTTTACTTTAAGTATTATGCTTGGGAAGTTTTTGGTTATGACGTTTTATTTTTTCCTAAATTTGATGTTCTTCCAGTGTTCGTGCTAAATTGTTATTTCTAGTCTTTTCATTTCTTGCCTCAGGTACAGTTTAAGATCCTAATTCATTTCCTAGGAGTTGTGCACCACTGGTCTGGAAAATCTCTTGGCCACAGAGTGGCTGATAGGTTCGCATTTTCTCTTCATTGAATCTTCTCAGACTTCATCTCTGACCATAGTCTTTGTTTAATGGCTTACATTTCATCACTCTTAACCCTTCATAAATCGATGCCATGGTTTCTTCTGATGTTATGCTGGAAGGGTCCTTCTCAAACCATACTTCTGAAAAGTTGAGGCATAAGACTTTGAAAGAATGTTCTTAATACCTTAGCAAGTTTGAGTTGATTTTGAATCATTTTTATAGTCATGGTTTAGAAACATTTGTGGTAAGAAGTAGAAATACAAGCATGCAGAAGCTTGGTCACGGCCTATCTCAGTAATGAAAACTAGGGCCATTAACGTTGGAGCAAAGGAATCTGAGAGTGAAACTATTCAGATAAAAATAGCTGGCTCTCCGAGTCCAAGCCAGGCAAGAAGCTACCTCCACCATGAGCAAGACAATGGGAATTGTCTGTAATATCTCCCATGGAATGAGATGATTTTCTTTATACTTGACAGGTGACGTCTAATGAAGTTATCCACAATTTTTATTCTGTGTTTAAGGCAAAACAAGCTGGATAGTGTGCTCATTTGTCACAGATTTCGGGACACGTGTATAAAATTATAATAAACTTACTCTTCTTTTCACGAACTTCTGTCTTTCCCTTGTTTTTGAAAGCTTGGCTTGCAAGGCATTTTTGTGCTGCCCAACTCACTCCTAACTTATCAGGAGTGCAAAAGGCTGCCATGGGTGCTCGTGCTGGAATACCGTAATCCCTCTGCACCTCGTACCACCTGAAGATGTACCCCTCAGTCAGCTTTCTGCTCCTTATCTTAGGCATTTCTGTGGTTAAGGCAGGCTCTGAGGAAACCCCCTGTAAGAATAGAACTACTAAAAAGTACTTATGATCCTCTGATTGGTGATGGGTAAGCACTATTCCCTCCATTTTATAGATGAGGAAACTGAAGCACATAGATGCTGAGCAAATTAGAGATGTTGAGTAAATAGGTCACATGGTCAGTAAGCTGCAAGCTAACTGGAGTAAAACTCAGGGTGACCAGCTGTGCTAGTGTTCTCAAGACTGAGGGGTTTCCTGGGATGCAGGACTTTCAGTGTTAAAATGAAGACAGTCCCAGGCAAAATAGGACAGGTGGTCATTCTGGGTCATTCTGACTTTAGAAACTCTATACTCCATCATTTTGCTTAGAGACCTAAAATATTTAGCTCTCCCTAAAATGTTTAGCCCACCATCTCCTCCTGTAATCCTCCCCCACCTGCTGCCGCACCTTCTTCTACTAGTTAAATGGGCCCACTGCTCACCATTGCATTCATTGTAAATTGCAGCCCATTTACACTCTTTTCTGCACCACAGGAAATCGAGAGGCTGACAACTCGGCATCTTGATGGCTTCCTGGGCCTCTAACCCTATTGGATTTCCAGGCAGAGAATTGTTATTCTTCCTCCTGGTGACCCTGTGTTGAGAAACTGAACAATTGCCCTAATTTCAAAGATGATGAGGTCTATAAAGAGGAAGAAAGCTAAAGGTTTCTGAGCATTTAAATCCCACTATCCTGTTAACCTCAAATCATGTCAGGGATGCCTCAGCTGCTTTTGGCAGTTTCTCTCAGCAGAGGAGGATCCTGATGGTGAAGGCTCCCGGCCACGTTCTTCTTGGCAAGGACTCCTCCCTTTGGGCTCCTCCCTTTAGTTGATCCTCTTCTCTGTGACAGCTTCAAGAGACAGAAATTGCCTCTGGTGGCTTCTTTGGCTGATGGTAACAATTCTCCTAACGGCAGCTTTTTAAAAATTTTTCTGGAGTCTTGCTTTTTTTCAGGAAGCTCCATGCTTCCTCTAGAGCTAATAACTGACTTTTGTGCTTGGTTGGTGCTAGAGTCCTTATTAGGTCCTCTAGTGAAGCCATGATGCTTCACTGCCCTCTAAGACAGTGTTTTCCACTGCAGATCCTTACTCATTAGTGGGGTAAAAAACTGTTGTGGGCCAAGATCAGTCATTTTGAAAAAGAAATTTTAAAAGAGTAGACTATTATAGGATAGAAAAATAAGAATACATTGTATATAGAAAGGACTAATATTATTTTATAAAAGTTTCATTCCATTATCTTATTTACATATGTGCTTGTATATGCCTGCACATGTACATACACAAACTCACACACTATGTAGGAAAGTATGTACTTCTGACGAAAAACATATTCCTTACTTAGAGTACAATTATTAAAAAGCTCCTAGAAAGATTTTTAGACAGTCATCATAGTGTTTCTTAAAGTAGTAAAACATCACTAACAACCAAAATGTTCAACAAGGGGGAATTATAAGCTTCAGGCACATATCTACAACATTCATTGCCATATCACTCCAGAGCTTAGCATTGGTGCTCTCTATGTAGGTAGGTGCTCAATAAATTTTGTTGGTTATTATTGTTGCTGAGAGATTAAATGTGTTCTGAAGCACCCACAAGTTAGATTAATGGAGTTGCTAAAATTGTTTCCAATTATTTTGTAAACATATTAAAAATGCTCATAACGTCAGGAGAAAATATAAGTTATATAAGCATATATATCATTGTATGTATGCATATATGGAAAAAATTGTGAGGAAAAACACTAAAATGTTAACTGTGTCTATTTCTGGTTAGTAAGATTATGGGTAGTTTAAAAATTCTTCATTTTTATTTTTGTTTCCTACAGTGAACAGGTTTTCTCTAATCTAAAAAAAATTGATTCATTTGGCATTGCAGCAGATAAGTCAACTTACTCAAAACCACATGGTATCATAGCTTTGACTGCCTGAGAGGTCTGTTTTTGGGGCCTCATGGTGAGGAAAAGTTTCACTGACTCACCCTTGTTCGAGGGGTATCTGCCATGCAGATGCTACGGAGGGATCTCTTAAGGGTATGTTCACTTAGTCAATGAAGGTATATTAAACTCCTTCTTTGTGGGAGCTTTTTAGTCAGGTTCAAGGGATTCTGAGATGAATAGAGTACAGGCTATCTTCCAAGACTTCACAGCCTACGGGGGGGGGAAAAACAAGGGAATAACTAATTCTTGAACTATATGATACATGCTAAAGTAAAGATATAACATTGTACTTTAGGGGATGAATTCGGAGCTCATCACTCCCTTTTTGCAATGTCTTAAGCTCCAATAATTTAAGGACTTGGAAAACATTCTAAATTTCTCTTCCCATGTTTCTCCTGCTTTTCTTTTGTGGTTTTTTGTTTGTTTTTTTGTTTGGTTTTTGTTTTTGCCTTGTTTGTTTGTTTGTTTGTTTGCTTTTGCCTAAGACCTGGAGAAAGCCTTGCAAATCAAGTCCCAGTAGGAAAGATGGTCATCTCACAGTCCCTCAGGTAGACATGTTCACTAGAGGCAAATAACAGAGTGGTTATGAACGTCAGTCTGAGATGCAGCACATGATGATATGGCTTATATCACTGGTCTCTGACCTAGGCAAGTCACTCAATTTATCCAAATCATTTTTCATACTTGTATAATGGAATGAGGATATCCCATATATCCTTAGTGTATGGGGATGAAAACACTTAGCATGGTGCCTGGCACACAGTAAGGCTCATTGCGTGACAGCAGTTGTTATTCTGGGTTCGTAAAGATTCCAAATTGGTAGCAGGGCCTGTGAAACTAAGCTGATGATGTTTCTCTTCTGAACATTTACTATATAAGTACCAAAAAAGCTCAAATTTCTTATCCATTACTTTACTTTGTAAGTAGTGTATGAATTTTGCCTGAGAGATTATGTAGATTGATAGATTGAGAATGGAGAAATGTCTTAATTGAGAAATTGATAATTGGAAAAAATTTCGTATTTATTTTAAGTACGTCTTAAAGATTTTGGGAGAAGTTAACTAATCATGATTATTTGCTTGCTGGATGGAGGCCACTGAAAGCGAGTCCTTTTGAGAAACGAGGGGCCATTACAGTAGATCACCAATTCATTGTTTCCTTTGCTTCTCTGGGAAGATGACATCTTTTGTTACTTCTCCACAATTCTGAATGTTAGTGTCTTTATAGCTCTGATCTGGGAAGACTAATGCTTGTATATTCAAGCAAGCAAACAAACAAAACCATACAATAAAAACTGGCTGGAAACCTTGCATTTTGTACAGAAGCTGTTTTGTTCTTTAAACAGTTATGAATCTGGGGCGCCTGGGTGGCTCAGTCGGTTGAGCGTCCGACTTCGGCTCAGGTCACGATCTCGTCCGCGAGTTCGAGCCCTGCGTCGGGCTCTGGGCTGATGGCTCGGAGCCTGGAGCCTGCTTCCGATTCTGTGTTTCCCTCTCTCTCTGCCCCTTCCCCGTTCATGCTGTGTCTCTCGCCGTCTCAAAAATAAATAAACGTTTAAAAAAAAATAAAAAAAAAAATAAACAGTTATGAATCTATGAGAGCACACTTATTTTCCTCCTATTCTGATGCTGACTCTTTCCACAAGTACGTGTATTAATTAGAATTTTTTCATCTGCAAGGGGAAAGTGCAGAGGTCATTCAGCTTTGACCACAACTTGATCTGACAGACCAAATGATGCCCCCAGGAAGCCATCTCTCTGAACTTTTTCCCTCCGTGTTAACATCATCCCAGGGCAATCTTTCACCAAGGGGCAGAAAAGATGGGACTGAGCGACAGCTTCAGACTTACACAGTCTTCCAGCTTAGCAGCCGCAGCTAAAAGCGGATGCTCTTTCCTGATAGCAAACCTTTGGACTGACTTTTACTGGCACAGATTGGAGCCAGCAGGTGTGCTCACCCAGGAAAGGGAAGGTGTTATCCCACTCGATCCTCAAATGAGATTGGATACTGGGCAGACAAAACCAAAAATAAAGGAACAGCCTCACCCCCTCCAAGTAAAAACAAAAATGAATGCTCACTACATTATTAACTCAATTTGTTTATTTGAAAGTAACATAAAATTTAGAATAATGGCACTCACCAAGGCACTTTCTCTTCCATTTATGATTTTACTCACTGACACATCTTCAATTGTTAATTCTATACAGATGGCTCCCATACCTCTGTCTCCATACTGAATCTCTCCCCTTGACTCCAGAGCCAAATATCCCACCACTTGTTTGATATCTGTAACCCAATGTTACACCCTCATTTCAGAAATAAATCTTTCTCACACATACATACACAGACACATAGAACATTTAAGTGTGTGTATGTGTGTGTGCATGTGTGAAAGGGGGAGAGAGAGATGATATGTGTGAATACTTGGTATTTTTTAAAAGTACACTGTTGAGATATAGCTACTTAAATGAAAGAACATTTCCATATCAACTGATTCACTGGCAAAACAAAAAATTAACAAGCCAACGCGTGGGCTGATCAATGTGACCCTTTCACCAAAACAGTCATTAAAGGCGTCATTATGGTTTGATGCTAATAAGCAATGAGAAACAATATGCTTTTCTGCTAGGTCTTTATAAGGAAATCTGTTAATGTATTTCTAGACTTTTGTTCAAACTGAATGTGCTTCTGATTCCTTTGAGAGGAAGGTTATTCGGTGTCTCCCTGGCCCAACCCTTGGTATGTGAATCTGTTGGCAAACCACAGCTCATCAGGCCCCACAAACGAGCCGGATGAGATAGAAATGCCAATTAGAACAGATGTATACTCCTGTTTTTATTCATCAACTTAAGGAACTGTCATGATTGTCACCATGTGCATATTTAGGTTGGCGAGTTTTAAGTTTTAAATACAAAGATGTCTTGTTTCCTGTGTATCTTCAGGAGAGTGGTTCTGACTAGGGCAATACCAAGCTGTAGACCTTAAGACCAAGGAATGAAATGGAAACTTCTGTCACAAGAGCCTTCTATAAAAGTTGCAATTTTGAATGGAATTATTTTGCAGTGCTCTTGTTTAATTTCTCAAGATGCAAACTAAAAACATATTTTCATAGGTGTTAAGCATTTCAATTTCAATTCTGTATTTTGTTAAACTCTTACCTAAAACTGAATAGAGAATGAGGTAAGACAGTTTACCAAGATACAAGTATTTTCCTTCCTCCAAAAACAGCATTGCCCAAGGCCAAACTCATCTTCCACCAAGACCAGCTCTTTTCTGTTGGTTTCTTCTTTCCATTCATAGTTTGATGATTTTTTCAAATGTTGTTTGCCTCTGTCTCAGCACGGTGGTCTAATATTGATCGTGTTTTTGTTTGTGAGTATGTGATGTGAGAATTAATCACGTTTGTGCTTAAAACAGAAAGACATGCCCTTCATAATGTTTGATTATTTTCACTCTTAGGAAAGTCCTGTCATTGGCAAGATATCTGGTATTGGTATAATGCTGAGGCCCTTTGAGTTGCTTTTACTCCTGGTTTGAGTTTGGGGACAAGAAGTTTTAATCTAGAATAAGTCCGCAGGAAGAACTCTAGAGATTGAAAGTAGCATTAGTATTATTTTTTAAATGTTTGTACTGCTTTTGTTTTAAGAGGTGCCTCCAAGAACCAGGTAAGGAACAATTGCTGTTCATCTTTATAAATATATAGTGCTAATAGCATTGTAGTAAGAGGGCGGTTTCCCCTCCGTAATGGTTTTTAATATGGGTCTATTATATTCTCTAAGCACTTTCCTTGCAATAGTTTCATTTATTCCTTAGTTCTTTGGGCCATCAGGGTTCCTGCTCTAGCTATAAAGCATGGTACTTAAATGTGCACCGAGCCCTCACTGTAGCTTCTCATCTACTTTCTCCACATGTTGTCACAGCTTTCTCTTATTTATAAGCCTTTTTGCCTAATATTATTGCTGCTATTGCTGCTACAGAATTTTGCTGATGTTGTAAGTCATCATTGTCAGACCAGGAAAAGACATAGTTTGAATTTTGACTGTTCAGATAGACTTCATATCAAAGTGATGTGATTATACCTAAGTACTTGATCAAAAATGTGGGTCATGACAAAAGACATAGCTTTAAGTTCAAGGGGGACTGTGTGGATCACTTAATTTATTAAAAACTTGACAGCATCAGCCCCAAACAATATTATGGGGCATCCAAGCAGGTGATGGCTGAACGGGTAAATGCCCTCCCCTCAATAAGCTGCATAACTGGCACCATATTATTCCAGATGAGATTTTCTTCACACCTGTTCACAGACTTTCACAAGATCAATTGGTAAGGTGGTTGCTGGCTTTACATTTTGGTTCTTACTGACATGATTTTGCTCGGTCTCTCGTTGTGTTATAGCTGCACAAATACAAGTTTTCCAGATGGTCTCCTTGTCTTCCAACTGACCCCCACTCAAATCCATGGTTTGCATGGCTGACCAAGTTATCTTTTAAAAAATGTTAATTTATTAACCCAATCATTCAAGATTCACTTAACTTTATAGAGCACCTATGAAGTGAAGGCTCTTGTGACAAGTGTAGTGAGGGAGGCAGTCTTATACACAGAAAATTATGAGACCATGTGATATGTGTTTTATCTGATTAAAACTTTTTCATGCTTCTCTACTGTTAATGAGAATAAAAGTTTAACTTTTCCCCCTAAAATAAAATACATTCACAATTTGAATATATTCTACCAACACAGCCTCATTCCAAGCCCTTCCCTCATGTGTACCCTATGTGTCAACCACATAAAATGTGCTGATGTTTCCAGGACCTTCACCATTCCCTACAACTGGCGAATTCCTACATATTCTTCTAGATTTAGCTCAAGTGTCATTATCTCCTTTTTGACTCTGACTTCATCGCTCCAAAGCAGTTAGTCATCTACTCCTTTGTGCTCCTGTGGAAAATTTTATATGTCTCTTTTTTTTTCTCATGGCTTATAAAATAGCTTATTTCATTATAATATTCACTACATTGTGAGACTCTTGGGAGGCAGGGAGTGTATTTTATGCCTTTTATTTTATTTTCCCGATGTGTAGTTCAATGACTGGCACAGACATGATGCATAATGATTTCTTTTGAATGAGTAAATGAATGAATGAGTGAATGAACTATAACACCAGCATCTGAAGTTACCATTGCATTTGTTTTACAATCAACACTGTTGAAATACTCTGTACTGTTAAGCAATTATCTTCTGGTAGAACACCTGGTAGAAATCTATAAATATGTTGGCCAACAACTCAAAGTGATTAGTGCACCCAATTTACTGCAATTAGAAGGAGGACCACACTCCATAGAATTTAAAAGGTGCATTGATTACACACCTGTACAACATAAAAGGGATTATGACTACTGCAATAATCATGAAAACATATCACTCTTTCACTAATTAGTTAAATAGGCCACTGACATTGATATTTTATGAAAATAAAGTCAGATAAAAGTAAAAGGTGAAAAGCAGCCTCCAGAAAGTAGACTTGAATAGAAACGGCAAGACAAAGAATTTTTTAAAGAAGATATAATTTCACATACACACCCTCTCATGACAGTATGGTCATCTTCATGTCAGGGCATTTTTAGAGCTAACAGGGGAAGCTAGATTAGAGAAGGTCGAATTCCATGGAAAGCAATGTGCATATGGCTTCATTTTGGAGTGGAATCTTCATCAATGTATGTAGTGGTTAAGAGTTCTGGAAGCAGAATGCCTGGATATGAGTCCCAACTCTACCTCCTTCTGGCTATATAATATTAAGAAAGTTATATAACCTCTTTGTTTCTCAGTTGCCTTACCTATAAAATGAGGATTATAATAACTATCTCACAGGATTGTTGAGAGGATGTAAAATGGTAAGCTCTCAAAAATACTAGCTTTTATGACTATTCATCAGTTTCTTCTTTGGGCTGTTATCATATCCTATCTTTACCATTGTTTAACATGCACTCTTATTGGGACTTGGGTTTTCCCTGTTTTCCATATTGTGTATCTTTCATATGTTCTGTAAAGTTGCTACCTCCAAGATAATGGCATTTTATTGTATCTAGGAAATTATAATGATCTTTGGTGAGAAACACCAGGTCCATTAGTAACCAAGGTCATAAAATGATTGTATCCTTTTACTCATTGTTTGCTATATGTTTCCCAGAAATCCTTTATGTTGCCCACAAAGGCTGTGAATCATCTATTATAACTGGATTTAGGGCTAAAATATGCGTGTTTAATTATAACTGAGTTAACAAAAGCTTGTTGAGAAAAATTATTAAAAGTTTTTGTGTAATGATGATTATATTCCTGGTCTCATAATTAGGATGGGATACAATAATTATTGTATTGGTTAGAGCTATATCCTGCTTTAGTTTGACAATCAGAGCCAAAGACATGGCAATCTTCCTTCAAATATATGAAAGGCTTGTTCCATTGAATGACTCATACTACAATATTTTAAATAATTTCTTTTGTGAACAAACTTGAAAAATAAATAACTATGCAGATTATAAAGAGCTGATAAAAATAAATTCAATTGATGATTGCCAACGAAACAAGGCATTGTACATATTAGGAAATACAAATGAAGATATTTAGGTCTTAATACTATTTTGATTTGAAACATTGGGCTGTTGACTATGTATTGCTGGTTTAGAACTTTACTCCATTTTAGATGGGCTATTTATACCCAACTTTAAATAGGCTGTTGACATAAAATTAGCAGAAAAAAAATGTCAGTAGAATTGATTTTAATGTGTTGTTAACTAACCACATTTCAAAATTATTTTCTATACTAAACTGTGACTAAAGGTCCTAAAGGACTTCCTGTTTAAGAGTATCATGAACGAGTACTCTGGGAGGGTAAGATAAAGAGAGCTATATAGTTTCTCTTTGCAGGAATTAAATATAAAAATATGTTTTACACGAAGTACTAAGGATCATCATGGTGACTGCTTCTTTGACCAACAGGAATCATCATAGACCAAAGCTTTGTCAGCTGTGCATTGGACAAAGTTATTGTTTTATCAAAATCAGGTGAATGAATGAAAAAATAAATAGATGCATTTTAAGAACTAAATTTTAGTGTGATATCCGTGTAGAGCTCTATGGTTCTCTACTGAACAGATCCCATACTGAGAAGGCAATCAATCAAGAATCCCAGGTAAAGATGGAGGGAAAATTGAACATATACATCTAAATTTCAGTCCCTAAATTCCCACTTAATAACAATAAATGGAATTTTAAAGGCTATATGAGTTAGCTTTTGCAACATAACCAAATACCACAAAGTGTAGTGACTTAAAACAACAACCATTTATTTAACTCATGATTTTGTGGTCAGCACTGTGACCTGGGCTCAAATGGCTGATTTACATGGTCTCAGCAGGACTCCCTCGGTCAGCTGCAAGTCGAGTTCAGCTTTACTCATCTTGGCTGCACTCTCCCATCTCTATGGTCTTCACTAGAACCTCTGGGCCAACTCAGGCTACCATCCTTCATCAGGCCAGATTGGGCTTGTTCATGTGGAAAATGAGGGACTCCAAGAAATTGAGTGGAAATGTGTGAATTCTCCTGAGGTCTACGTTTAGAATGGCACATTGTCACTTCTGCTTCATTCTGTCGGCCTAAGCAAGTCACAAGTCCTGTCTAGATTTAAGGGGTGGGAAAACTGGCTCCGTCTCTTAATTGGAGAAGTTGCAAATTTACACTGCAAGGAGCATGAATATAAGGAGGGGGAAAATTAGAGATATTTATAAAATCAATCTACCATAAAGGCATAAACCCATAAGGACAAACAGAACAGAAGAAAAGAGAAGAGTACTGAAATTTAGGAAGCTAGAAAGAAAACATATGAGTGGCAGTTGACTTAAAGACACCTGAGAAAGCTTTATCCTAACCTGGCAGTGGAGAAAGCCAAGAAGCAACCCAAGGTACTGGCATAATCCAGACACCTTCCAAAGTCTCAAGAATTGGTGTGTCTGGTATATATATTAGGTATTTATGGAAGTAGGGGGTGGACAGTGAAGGTAGAGATAAAAAACAGGCAGATTCATAGAAATTCTCTTTAAGAAGTCCTGTACTTAGACCTTCAGAATGGATTCCCCTGTCTCTCTAGTCATTAATTGCCACTCTTCTACATCCTATCACAGAGAAAACAGGAGATTTAGTTTGTGAAGAGGGTGAAACCAAGGGTCTCCGTACTTGTTGACACCCTAGGCACAACTGAGCAGTGAGATGACATGATAGGCAAAATAATGGCCACCAAAGGTGACTGCATTCTAATCTCCAAAACCTATGAATATTTTAGGTTATGCAGCAAAAGGTAATTATGGCCGCTAATCAGTGGACCTTGAGATGGGAAGGTTTCTGGTTGAGCTGGGCAGACACAATGTAATCCAGCATCCTTGTAAGTGAAAGAGGGAAGCAGAAGAGGAAGGATCAGAAGTTAGCAGTGTAAGTAGGACTTGACTGCTGTTGTTGGCTTTGAAGATGCAGGAAGAGAGCAAGAGCCAAAGAGTATGGGCAGCCTCTAGAAGCCAGAAAGGGCAGATTTGGAAATGGATTCTCCCTAGAGGCTCCAAAAATAAACCCAGCCCTGCTGACAACTCGATTTTATTCCAGTGGAACACTTTCAGATTCTGAACTCTAGAACTGTAAAATAATCATTTCGTATTCTGTTAAGCTACTTAGTATGTGGCCATTTGTTAGACCAGCAATAGGAAACAAATACAGGTGCTTACTGAAAACAGAAGGATCAAGTAAATATTTACATATCAAATGTTGAGACTCCCACTTGTCTTGGTCTGTATGGCTTCCAGAATGTTGGCAGCCAGGCCTTTACCTTTTAGGCAGGAGCCTGGAAGGATGTTCTCTGGGGAACCTCATTAGTCCGGACAGATTACTTAAGGATGCTGACATCTGGGATTGGCCATAAAATGGTTCAGTCAGATCACTCTATGGTAAAGCCCACTACCATGTATTCAAGCTTACTAAAGCTTTTGAGTGTCTCATTCCTAAGCTCAATAGACATCTGAGGAAAGCATGTAAAAAGAAATTCACTGACCAAAACAAATAGAGTTTGAGGGATACAGAGGAAGCTTCTTGAGGAAATAGTATGAAGCAATGATGAAGAGAATAGTAAATAGTTAAACAAAGGTTAGTGGCAGGGAGTGGGAAGGAGGGCATTCCAGTCAGAAAGAAGCACATGTTTAAGTCCCTGAGGAGGGCTATCTCTTGAGTGGTTCATGTTTAGTCAGCTAGCATAAGTAGAACTTAGAGAGCTAGAGAACAAGGAAGAAAGTGAAGAGAAAAAACAAAGGAATAGTGTGAAGGAATAAAGCATCAGAATAGTCAAGGACCTATACAGGGGCTTCTATCAGTCCACAGTCTAATCACAAAACATTTATATACATTTACATACACACATGTACACATACACATTACCCATATATGTAATACATACATATATACATGTGTAAATAATGTGTATATGTACATATAATACATTTGCATATACTTGTGTAAATCTCAACTTCTAACTTGTATTTGATATTCTTTGTATTTACTGATGGAAGGATAGGAGAAAATAATCACCTTTGCACATCGAACACCGGTGGGGAGGAGAATTGTAAGAATTGTTAGTTACTTTGTATATAATCAAGGCAAAGAGAGGCCAGGCCTTCATGGGAGAGAATAGCATAATCTAGAAATGAGATGTGGTCAGACTGACAGTTCTGTTTACTGTCCCTCAGGTCCCATGACTGTCATGGCTGATGAAAGGCATGTGACAGGTCTATTGACTATTGTATCTTTCCTTAATGTCATAGCTTGTGTCATACCTACTTATTTCCAGGATGACTAAGAAGCAAAAATTCAATCTCATGGCATTTCTGGAGGTGGATGACCTGGGAAGTTTAGGCTTTATGTTTGGATTGGCTTTGCTACCTTTTCCCTGAAGTTTTTTCAACCTTGGGAGTATCACATCTGGCGCTAAGGGAAAGGATCCCCTCTTGGGCAACACATATGACACTGAGTTAAAGACAAAACAAAACAAAATAGAGCTTGCTTTTGCCAAATGAAGAAAGAACATTTAAACTCACAAAAAGGGACTCGCTCACACACACACACACACACACACACGCACACAAAACTAGACCATGCTGTTAACTGTCCAAATGTGCAATTAAGCACATTGGAGTTTTAAGTGGTCTGTAAAATGGTTCCTGAATAATCTAGTTAACATATGGCAATGGCTCCACGTTAATTGTGACTCTTCAAATGGAGTAACTCTCCATGTCCTTCTCTGGAGAACACACTGGAGGGAAAAAAAATGGCCCTTCTGACTCATACTGCTTGTTCTTAAAACAGCAACAGCAGCAGCAGCAGCAGCCAAATATTGGGTTTAGCCTGTTGTGTTTCTTGATGCCGCAAGGGTTGCTTAAGGGGGCTGGGATCTATAGCCAGCCTGAAGCTGTCAGTTTCATCCCCCACAGCTTGAGAGCAAATAGTGGTTAAGTTTTAGCTTGCCTCTTTTTTTTTTCCTATGGCAATCTAACTTTTCTTTATGAGAATCCATCTTTTCAAAGCTGTAGTGAGAATTTTACTGAACCTATGTAGTGGGTGCATAGCATAATGAGTTGTACAAAGTAGGCCACTCAATAAATATGGGTTGACGTGGATTGACTAAGATTTAAAAGGTAAATTAAAGGGTGGATTAGCAAAAACCTTATTTACAGAATGTGTCGTAAGCCTTCTTTAATTGTAGGCATCATTTTTAGGCCCAAGTATTTTATGATTATCTACCAATTCAATTTAGCACATATTTACTGAGCCCTACTAGCCATACTTCACCAAGAGTCTCAAAAAGGGAGAGAGAACGGTCTAAAACTATGATGGGTAGCTTGCTCTCATGAAACTTATAATCCAGCAGGACGGATGGACTAGAATGATGATTTGTCTTCTAAAAGTTGGATGACACAGTTGGAATATCCTTGAAGCAAAATCTCTCTTCATTCACTGAAAGAATATTAGGTAAATGAAGGGAAAACCAAGGTGACTAGTCTGACATTGAGAAAAACGAAAAAGGTTTGAGTGCATGGTGTTTTCTGAGAGTAAATGAAATGCTTCTGCAACCATTCCACTAAAAGCCAGGGCTTCTTGTTCCAGAGTTAAGACCAGCTCATAGGCCAGTTCCCTTCTCTCCAATGTCGTCCTGACGCCCTACCCATTCTTCCATCTGTCCGTGAGTGACTCTGTTGGTCTTTGGTATTAACTGTGCAACAGAAGGGAGTTTCTACTCCACAAGGGTGCTGCCCTCTCCCTTTCCTCCATGCCTCATAGATGGCCTTTCCTAATCTGGCTTGCTCATAAACTATAATACTAGAGGCTCAGTTTTCAAAGTCTGAGATTTGTAAAAGACTTTTGAATAAGAAAATGCTTACATTGGCCTTAGAGGAATCTGTCTTTCTGGGTACTCAATACTCCTTGGGACTGTGTCATCATTGTGGAAGATACTCCAGGAGCTGAATAGAATCCCCAAACCAAACACGCAGGATGGAGACAGTGACCCATGGAGAAGTCTGCTTGTTTTATACTTTCTAGGGAGACAGGAAGCTGAAATGATCTGTTGTTATTGCTCAAATTTCTTCCAAATGGTTTGGAATCATGCTGCTTTGAGATCAGTAGTGAACATCTGTAGTTTGTCTGTCCAGGGCCTTCTGGAAACAGTCTCAGTCTCGGAACTACTTTTTCTTTCACTCTAAACATGCGGGAGGGAGTCACCATGTTCTTACTTGATATCACCTATCTCGCCAGTGGTGATTGCTTGAGGTGTGCACAAATTATGCAAAGTGGGCAAATCAAAGTAATTCCTGAGATTTTCCTGGAATTGAAGAGCGAGACTAAGTCCCTTTCAGGTTGTGGGAGGCCTGGGGTAGGAAGCTTGCCAACTGTTGGCAGTTATGTTTTCTATCACATGGTGCCAGACGGTCTCCAGTAAGATATGGTACATGTGATACACAGAGAAAAGCAAAGACAAGAGATGCACTAAAAAATTTTTAGTAGTATGTGAGTCCCTGGTTCCCACAGTTCGTGAAGCACAGCCTAACCATGTGTGATTTGTTCAGTCTTTCCTTTAGTTACTAGAAACACCCTACCTAGTATGTATCCAAATAATCCCCAGTCCCTTTTGTGCCTCCTGCTTCACAATGAGTTGTTACCTCTTGCAACCTTTAAAAGCGTCCTGATTAACAAGTAGATCTGCTCTGACGCTGGCCCCTTGCCTCCTCTTCTCCTATATTCTTCTCTTTGCTTTTATCAACCACCAGTGATTTCCATTCTTTTGTATGTAATTTTCTCAGTTTATTTCCTCTCCAGTTCTCCTGGCTCTCTTATGTTCTTTCCTTTTCCTTTCTCCCTATGCTCTCCCTCTGTGTCTCCTTTTAAACACTGCTCAGAGGTCCACTGTTCTTCCCTCCTAGTGATTAATTAACATTCATTTTATATAAACAACCAGTTTAAAGATGTTTTCACTTGCATCCCGAAGCCCCTTTTGGAAGTGGTTCTTTCATGGCTATTATTTTGGATTATGCTGAAGATAAAGATTCAAACAATAGAAATAAATGTGTTGTTCCTGTTGATTACCTGTGGGTTATATAATTACAGGTGATTTTTGTTTGTTTTTTTGCTTTCATGTATTTGAGGAAATTCCTACAATAAACACTTTGTTTTTATTTAAAAAATCATTAAAATGCTTTGTCATAGATCAAATGGCTAAATTTGTTACATGAATGCCTACTTTTCTCATTTGTCCTTGTTGGTAAACTCCTTAATATTAAAAGTTCTATCTAAGGATAACTGTATCAAAATATCTCATCCAGGAGAGTCAAGGGACACTGCCTGGTATATAGATGGGTAAACAAATAAACAAATGGATAGGTGAATGAATAAATGTTTCCCTAAACAAAAAGCAGAAACCATTATGGCAAAGCCTGATTCAGTATAAGGCCCTCAGATAATTTACTAGACAATTTCATTCAGCAGATATGTCTGCATTATTTGACCAAAGACGAATATTCAGTAAACTCTTTGGGCTAAACCTGGTAATGGTATATTTGATAGCTTTAAATAGAGAAGGAAAGCTACACTTCTGGACTCATCCCAGCTGGTAGAGGCAAAACAGATGCTCAATACAAATATTTTAGCAAGCTACAGAGACAGTGAGGAAGAAAAAGGTCAGACTGAAAATAATGCTCTCTCAAATGAAACATCTGGTCGCGGAGAGTCACAGATGCAGTATGTGGTCTAAAGGGAGCTATAACCCATATGACTTTAGCCCGAGTTGCCACAGGGATGGCAAATTAGGAGAAAATAAGCCAGTTAAGGAGAAACTGAGGTAGTTTAAAGAGAATGATAGTATCCAGGATATGGAGAAACTGACACATCATAGAGATATAGTACCATGGAAATGTATATGCGATCCACATTTGTGCAAAGTACTCTGGTCATTTGTCTCATGCCTTCTAACCAAGCAAATGCACTTGAACTATTTTATATTAAAAAAATTTTTTTTAAATGTTTATTTATTTTTGAGACAGAGAGAGACACAGCATGAGCAGGGAAGGGGCAGAGAGAGAGAGGGAGACACAGAATGTGAAGCAGGCTCCAGGCTCTGAGCTGTCAGCACAGAGCCCGACGCTGGGCTCGAACTCACAAACCGTGAGGTAATGACCTGAGCCGAAGTCGGACGCTTAACCGACTGAGCCACCCAGGCGCCCTGAACTATTTTATATTAAGGAAAGTTTCAGGAGATTCTACAGATGTATGTACATTAAGATGTTGATTGGAGTCTTTTTATAAATAACAAGAAATAAACTGAAACAAATTAAAAATCAACAAGAGGTGCCTGGTTGAATTGAGGCACGTCTATAAAATGAATATTATGCAGCAGTTAGAAATTACATTTGCATTAGGGGTGTGGCTGGCTAGGTCAGTGGAACGTGTGGCTCTTGATCTCAAGATTGTGAGTTCAAGCCCCATATTGGGTGTAGACTTTACTTGACAACAAAATCTTTTAAAAAATGTCACTGATTTATATTCATGGACATGGATTTATATCCAATACATTCACATATATTTTTAAGTAAAGAAGATTTTAAAGTGGTATCTAAAATGATCCTGTTTTTGTTAAAAATATTAGCATGCATATGGATTCAAGCATATAAACACAGAATTTAAAAACTTACGAAGGTGCCAGATTGTTTACAGCCATCATGTTTGGGATTACAGGTATTTAAAAAATATGTTTGCTTATTTTAATTTTCTGTTTCTCTATAAAGAATACAAATTATTGGTATAATAATATAAATTAAGTTTTAAAGGGGAGACAGAGGCATTGATAAGTCAATCACTTCCTCCCTTCTCACATGCCTTTCTTAGAGACCCCACTCTCTTTCTTCTTACCCTCAACCCCTGGAAGACTTGAGTGGCAGTTCCCTTTTAAGAACTAGTAGGCATACTATATGTCACAGGACCCCGTCTGTCCTAGGCATTCCTCCTGGAGATCTGGAATTGAGACACTGAAAGGCAGAAACAGACGATGAGTGGCTACACTGAAGGTCACGCAGAGCGAGATCCAGAGTTGGCACTGTGACAAGACAAAGGCACCTGCAGACTGAACTATGGGGGAACACAGATGCCCTGAATAAGCCCTGAAAGCCAGCCCGCAGAGAGGGAGCAGGGGCAGAGGCAGATGCCAGAGGGGAGCAGAGCTGAGACTGGGGGGCCTGCTGAGGAATGGAAGGGGTAACCTCATTATCAAACCTCCCATTTATTTCTCTCCCTGTGTGATCTGACTATATTTTATTTCTGGCCTTTAGAACATATATGAAATCGTCTGTTTTATTTTTTAAATAAAAACCACTTTTACCTGGATGGGTTGGAGTGAGTTTCTGGTCATCGTGATAACCTCAATGGGGACAGCAAGGCCTACTCCAAAGAAACAGCCTGGTGGGTCAGCAGAAGAGGACTCTGAAGGAGCTGCTTCTATCACTTCCTCACCACCCACAACTTCTGCAAGAGGCTCTCCTGCATGGCCAACAACAAACCCAGCTTCTACTTTTCCATCCTTGGCCACCTAGACTGGGAAACCAGAGTGGTGGTTCCCTTTCGAGAACCAGTTGGAAAAAAAAAAAGAAAAGTAAAATCTGGACAAATGTCTCTCCCAAGGCAGCTGTAATTCCTAAGTCATATTTACCCCCCAAATGGGGTTTTGTGCATTTCCTCAAAGACTTTTGAAGGTGAGGAATTTTACAGTGCAGCTCTCCTTTTCAATATTCCGAATTTTGTTGTGCAGAACTTAGCCTAATGTGCATGACAGCCTTGGCGAAAGAAGCGCCATACAAATGCATCATCAATATAATAATATAAATTGAATTAGAACGTTCATTCTGTTCTGCTGAGTTTCTTTCCTGAGCTGATTATGTCTGAAATGGCTCCTGTTAGAAGCTTTCTCATTATGAGGAACTCACTGTTCTGTTCCAGCCCTCTGTCAAGTACCACCTGTTTGGCACTTTTCGACTCTCATTTTTTTAAGTCAAGTATCCCATCATGTGAAGATTTGAGGCTCAGAGTCCTAGCATTAGAACCACAGCATGCTGCTTCTTCCGGGTAAGTTTTTCTGCTAGGAATTTAAAGTTGCATTTTGGAGAGTAAAGAATGACAGTTTGGATATGCAATTTTTGACAAGGTCAAATGGTGGACCAACAAATGATTTTAACATTCTCTCTAATAAGCTTCTTCCAGTGGCATAATTCATTTTTTATTCTTATGCAGGAGTATGGGTTATTTGCAGTGTTCCAAATAACTTGCCATTCAAGTGGACTGGATAAGTGTCTAAATTATGTATTGGAGTGATTTTTTTTTTTTTGGCTTTACTTTTTAGAATAGTTTTGGAATTGCAGGAAAATGGAGAAGCCAGTACAGGAGTTCCCATGTGCCTCTCCTTCCCACCTCCACAACAGGTTTCCCCTATTATTAACATCTTACATTAATATGGTACATTTGTTATAATTAAAGAACCAATATTGATACATTATGAACTAAAGTCCATGATTTAGTCAGATTTATTTAGTTTTTCTCTAATGCCTGTTTCCATTACAGGATCCTATCCAGGATACCACACTACACTTAGCTATCATCCCTCCTTAGGCTACTTTTCTCTGTGTAAAACAAAAACCAGAACAGATAGGAGTTCCTTACAACAAAATCTAGGGCGAGAGACTCAGGTCCTGAGATTCACTTCTCTGTGGCTCTCACACTGGGCATGTACCACCCCACCCCACCCCCCACCCCCTGCTGCCTTACATTGGCTCATCCCTTAGCATTAGTGAAACAGGCGGTAATTTTCACAATGACTCTTAAAGCATGAAAAATGAAAAAAATTTTAATGTATGAAAAACCCAAACAACTCAATAATAATAATTTTCTAAATTATAACTATAGTATTTACCATCACAACAATAGAAGTATCAGCATGCTATATTGAGCCACCAAAGGTCTTTATTATAACATAAAGTTGGTACCAAAGTATGGCTTTTCTCCCTCCTAGTATCCTAGGTGACTTGACTTGGTTATTCTCTGGTCATTGTGTTCCTGGCCCTCTGACTGTCCTTTCGTGGCCATACAAGTACTAGAGTCTTTCTTTATTAAAACTCAAAACTTTTTTGAGTTTGAAGGTTTTAGATTATTTTTTTTCCTACTCAGTTCACAGTTTGAGATACCTGCTGTGGAGTATTCCAAACTTCAGAATGCCTGCAAAGTCACTGGTCCTTTTATAGAGGGCCACTTCTTTCTTTGCTGAAGAAAGGTTCTAGGCAGTGCTTTAAGAAAATATGTTCCTGTTGCCACCACTGTGACCTCGTCTTCTTAGCAGTAGCTGATTAGAGCAGATGTGGACATTGGTCCAAGGACAATCCATAAACCGTGAGGTCATCCATGTTGTCATTCAAAGCAACAGCTTTGTTCACTAGAACAATGGGGATTAAACTGGACAAATCAGAATTTCTGAAAAGAAACGTAGAGAATGAAGGCAGTTAAGCCACAGAGCAGAAGGGCTATGAAAGATCATGAAAAACAAATTGTGGAGTAAGCAGAAGTCATGAACAAACCCAAGTGATGAGTAAAAGGGAACCAGATGACATAGGTAGTTTGTAGCCATAGAAGAGGCACAAGGAGAGGTAGTTAAATGCTGACTCATTATACTAGTCAACTCCATGAACTCCTGAGGCTGAGGGCATGACAAGGTATCTAGGATCCCGAATCACCTAGGATCCCAAGCCATTCACAGTTCGTGAGCTTCATTCCTTCTCTGGGAGGCCTAATTGTTCAGGTATTCTCAGGTTGCAAAGATATTCATGTTGTCCTCATCACCATGTGCACACTGACATTATGTAGGTGTGGTCCTTCGAGGTAACATAAGGGAGTTTAAATAGCACACATGCTTTGGCTCTGTTCATGTTGGCAGGAGTTGTGATTAACACTGCAAATGATCTAGCCTATTCTTTGCACAGCTCAGAGATGTTCCAACTTGTTGCATAGAGGTTTGACCTTCATTCCCAACATACGGAAGTAGCCTTATGAGAGCCCAGGAAATGCAATAAAAAATAATTTATATCCTGGGTAAAAAATGTCATACCCCCAAATTCCCTTTGTCAGCTCCTCCCCATTTGCACTGAATTCTTACCACAATCAAGGTAGTTACTCACTGTTTGATTTCAGACTGGATATAGACCTGTTCTTCACGTGCTCTCCAATAATAAAGTCACTAATACTTATATATGCAAGTTACTGTTCTAAGAAATGCACACATATTAATTTGTTTGATCCTCACATGAACCCTCTAAGAACGTGTCATCATCAATCTCTTTTTGTATGTATGGAAGGATACTGAGCCTTAGATAGGCTAAATAATCAACCAGAGTTGCTACAAATGGTAAGGAAGATTTGAGGTATAATCCGTTTGATATCAGTTCTTAACCAGGGACCCTGTTCTCTGATGCCTGCCAGCTTGGTGACTGAGCCCTCCTACCTTCTGATAGTTGGCCCTGTGGCTAACATCCAGTTGACTGCTTGCCTGGGTCACCCAGAGTCCAGATTCCCTCAGTATGCTCCATCTGCATGTAGGCAAATCCCTAATAAACCCCCCTAAAGGGTGAGTATTGGGACAAATACACTAGAATGGCATTTGACTTTGGAGCCATAAGAATCCAACCCCCAATGTCTGTTTCCTCAAAATAACCTGTCTGAACTAGATGGCCTCTAGTTCCCATGATTTCCACATTTTCTCCTAGAGACTGATGTATTTTTTTTTTATCTCTTTCATATACTGTCGGCCCTTCTAAACATTAGAGCTTCCCAGGCAAGAGGGCATCAAAGGCAGTGGTATTAGCCTCTCTTTTCATAAGGTCCCTTCACACAGCTGCTGGATGTTGACCATTCCCTGTCCTCCAGTGACAGTGACTTCCTGCTGAGCTCCTCTTCCCTGGAGTCTGGCTGCCCTACCCTGGCCTCATGGATGTCCATGGGGCAGGCTCCAGTAGATGCTGAGCTGCAAGTGGTCTGCTCTGTTTCTAGAAAATTCCATCACAGAAGTTGCCATTTCCCAAGGAGGCCTCCTTCTCATTATGCTGATTTCTTGCTAAAGGAGTAGGTGACACCCCCTTATTCAGGGTCCTAATGCCTTTTCCTAACAAAGACAGAAAGGAAAAGACTGACTCCAAAATATAAAAGCTTCTTATGCCAACCTCAAGCTGTCTAATAGCATTTTTTTCTCACTTAGGAATTCCTTACTTCCAGAGAAAGGCCCAGTGTTATGGGACTGATAGCTCTCCATTCTTTCTGAGCAGTGTCTTGAGGGAGAACTAGCCTAATGATAAGAGTGGTGACACGAGTGTTTGTCCTCCCAGGAGCCACCCTTTTCCTTGCCTTATTGGGCAAGCACTTCTAGTACTAAAATGCCAGTTACTCTTTTTCCAGCCTCCTAACAACTAATACATAGGCAAGTGACTCAATATTGACTAGTGAAACCCAAAGAGATGTCTGTAAGGGTTTTGGCAAAATACTTCTCTTCATAGAAAACTAGAAGTATCCCTTTTTTAGTTTTCTGAATATGATGTGTCTTCATGTGACCTCTGGAGCCACTGCAGCCTTTTTGGGTCCTGAAGGGGAGATATCAATGTCACATTGTGATTGCCAGAGCACACAGAAGAAAAGTACCTGGGCCCCTGAACTATTGCACTGACCTTGGAACTTCCCTGCCTTCTTGTTACAAGGATTGTGGTAGTTATTATTACTACCAGCAATAATAGCAGCTAACGCTTCTACAGCCCATTATGTACCAAACATATTTAATTATTATGTGAGATTTTAAACATCTGGATTGTTTAAACCACACCTTTTAGTTGGGTGTCCTATTATTTGCAGCTGAAAACACCCTAACTGATACATTTGCAATCCTGGTTCTTATTCTCTCCAAGCCTTAGAGGTCCTTGAGAGGTTCAGGAAGCAGACCTGAGCTTTGCCCTCTAACATATATGATCCTCCCATCAAGGGATGAATCTTCTTTTTCTAGAAGCCTTCAATGAAATCCCTTCTCCTGTGCAAATATCCTGAAGCCTACATGTAAAGTGTCCTTGGAAACCAGATGTGAACTTGCCATACCTTTATCTTCAGCCTAATGACTCCTGAGTTACACAGAAAACAAGAATTAGTACACATACAGTTCCTAGAGGACCACCCTGTCACAAAAACAAACAAACAAACAAACAAACAAAACCATCTGAGAGCTTGGAGTGAGGATGGGGAAATACTCCTAAGAATCCTTCAGTTCTCTCATTTCCTCATAATATTTCAGGAAGTCAGTCAGGTTACTCTAAGGGCTCAGGCTTCCCTGAGGATCTGTAATTAGGCCACTGCAGTGAATGTTTATCTGGACATGTCTGCCCAGAGCAATTATCTTCCTGGCTCACATGCTCCACTGGACAATAATACCCTGCCTATATTACATAACTTTATATAATAAACACCATCACCAAAGAGCTGTATAAATCGTAAAGTATTATACAGATGGAACTTAAGATGATCGCAAAGATTTATTCATAACCTGCTTTCAATCTTACTGGCTCTGGGTCCTAGAAATATATTTATGCCCTAGTCTTTTTTATTGCCTTATTCAACTGTCAACATAACCCTGCTTTTCCACCAAATATATTGACTGTGTCAGAACTAGTAGTGTTTTCTTTTATTGCTAGGGAACACATCTCACATTTTACTAATAATTATGACTAATGTTTGTCAACATTTTACAATTTACAGTTTGCTTTTCAGATATGTTATCTCCTCTGAGCTTCATAACAGTCCCCATTGAAAATGAGAATATGGAGGCTCGGAGTTGCCCAGGATGATTCAGGAAAAAGTAATCGAGTCAGGAAAGGAGCGGTTTCTTCTGAAGCCAAGGGAAGTTCTTTCTGTTATAATGTGCTAACTCCCCCTTTAGATCGTGCCTGCCTTCAAGATGGCTGAAGGAACACAGGGCAAGATGGGGAGGTTCAGTAAGAAAGGTGAGCCTACTGACGTCAGGCTAAGCAGTCTTCTGGGGCTGGAAGTGGGGTGGGGGAGAGATTTCATGATTTGGCAGTATCCTCAATGACCACATCATGGATTTTCGTGGCTCCTGGGCAAGTTATTTGGGCAAGCTCGTTGCCCCAATTTTCCTCATCTGTAAAACAGAGTTCCCAGTAGCACCCACGTCATTATTGTGAGTTTACATGAGTTAGAAGAACGTTTACCATATAAAAGGAACTTCATAAATATTTGCCACTTTGATTTCTATCCTGTATGAACACTGAGTGTGGTTGAGGACAGAGGGAGGACAGCTCAGCTGCTTTTCTCTCCCTACAGATGCTTCCCTTTTCTCTCTCTTTGGAAAAGTTCAGCATAAGGTATAGATTACAGACCCTGTGTGTAAATGCCCTCAGGGATCATCTAACCTTGATCGCAAGCACCCTGGTAGTAAAATGAATCTTGAGCTTAAATGAAAACTGTGATATTCAGCCAGTTCACTGTTTAAAGAGTTCCTTTAAAGAGCTTAATAAAGAGGATCAGCAGGATTCTTGGGTATTAAACACGTCTTTCAATGCAATATATTAATGAGGTAGGTGTAATGCAGCAAGCCCTTGGATAAATCTTCCCTTAAACTACCCATGAGCTCAAGACGGAGAGAAAAAAAAAAATCCTCGAAAAGTTGTGGGGACTTTTACTGAACCTGCATGTTGAATGCAAGAAACTTAGAGGTGCTTGATTCCCAACCCCCGCCAGGGCTGGCTTTGTGTCTCCCTCAAATCTCGAGGCAAAAACGACAACCACAGAGGGAATCTGACAATATGACTCCTTTGTCGTCCCTTGTCCGGGTCCTGGGGAAGCTATCTCTGCTGTAGTTTATCTTGGGGGCAGGTTGGAGGGCCGGGCTGGGCCAGCCGAGCCCACTGAGGTGGTTCTCAGTGCCAGGGACTGAGCTTCTTTGCCGAAGGTACAACAGTGTGTCCTCAATGCAGAGACCGTTTTTCCTCTGAGAGCTCATAGTTTATTTTTAACCGCTGGTACCAAGACTTGTGTTGTTTGTCTGCATCAGAGCGTGGGCAGCTAGGATGCACACATGCAATTTCAGAGCATGGGAGCCATTTGCCTGGTGTTAGTCATTAGGAAGCGGCTGCCGCCTCCTTCGGCAGCACTTTGTAACTGGGCCATTTTAGGTTGCCCGTCCTTCTGTATACAGCTTAATTTTGAGCTCTTTAGCTCAATTTTGTCCTTTGAATTCCCTTATAAATTACAGCATCTTGTGATTTTTTTTCCTTTTCCAAAAATGAAAGGACTAACGTAAATCTCTAAAATGAGAGAGAAAGGATGAGGATAGAGAGAGGAAGAGCAAAGTGGGGGTGGGGGAGAGGCAGCTATTTTCTTCTTTTCTCTAGACATTACGAGACAGGCACGGACAACCTCAGTGGGCTTCAAAGGGCAGAGGGAACAGATGATTGCTGTGGGGTTTGAGTTGGTAAGTTGGACATAGCTTGTCTGATTACCCCCAATAACCTCTCCGCTTTTTGCTTTGATTCATTCCTTTGAGTAAGGCATCGCCTTTCTCCAGTAGGCTCTTAAAAAGGCAAATCTTTTGTGAAGGCCAACCATGGAGTTTTAAATGCTTGATAAGAATGAAATTCTCAGATTGGTGGTTCCCAAATCTAGCTGATCATCCCAAGCCCCTGGGGTACTTGTTAGGCATACAGATTCCAGGGCCTCACCCCAGACCTGGGGAGGAATCAAAATATCTAATACCTGCATCTAATTTATAAAAAAGCCTCTTAGATATTTCAATGATTTGGAAATTTCTTACAGACTTCCAGACATGCTTCCATGTCTGATTTATGTTCCTAGGAAGAAAGGAAAGGCAGAGAAGCAGAACTGCACTGGGTCCTTTGGGAGAAGGAAGATTCTAGAAGGAAGATTCTAAAATAGAGGGGGTGATTTTTAAAAAAGGCAGTGGAGGGTTCCAAAACCAGTTCGCCCACCTCACGGTTTTGCTCTGAGTTAGCTGTGTCGTGGAGTATATACCTTCGTCAGGATTTGTCTTCATTACTACAATTTAATAAAACCATTACAGAGGTGGCTGTTTTCCTTTCGGCATGTCCGATATTGAGGCCAGACAACAAGTTAACGCTGTGTTTCTGGCCTTGATATTTTGCCGATTTGAATCAAGAGCTCGTTTATGCCAAAGGAAAGATAGCTTTATTAGTTAATTTAAAAGAGCATGCATATTCATTAAAATCAGCAGGTTATTTCAATTCACCTGGAGGTGTGACAATCATGGACAGAAAGTCCTGTTGGTGAAACATCATCATTTTAGCTCTGTTCCTTTCTTCCTTAGTTTCCTTGTGTCTAAAATAAAAGGAAGAGATGAGAGCAGATTCTATTCTTGGAGCACATGAAGGTAATAATGGGAGTGCATATGCTATTTGCAATATCTGAAAAAGAAACCAGGATTAAACATTGCATATTTACTTTGCAATAGAAGTGCATAAGCGAACAAAAAAACTCCCAAGTTTCTTTTTTTTTTTTTTTTGGTACTAAATATGTCAGTTCATTTATTAATGCTCTCTCATTCATGTTGAATTAAGTTTGTGATTGGGAGTTATACTGTTAGCAAACAAAAAGAAGCAAAATGTTTGTAAACATAAGGTCTATTTGTTCCTTCATTTGGTCATTTTAGCTAATAGGTCCAGATATCACTCCCAGAAGCATTTAGATAACAGAATTAAAAATGTTCCAAAGATTTCAAAACACAAAGTTATGAGAGATATATTTTAAATAGGGTACTTCCTATAGGGCACAATTCTGTGTGTACAGAAATTCTTTATGTGTAGAGAGAATTTCTACATGTAAAATTCTATCACATGATAAGATCTCTGTTTTATGGTGGGCTCTTCAGGAAATAGAGCTTGAGATGGAGATTTTCATGCAGGAAATTTACTGGGGAGTACTCACAGAAACTCCCATGAGGCAGTTAAGGAAGTGCTTTCGGGCAAAGCAGAAGTCCCCAGCCAGTCCCTCAGAGAGCTGAGGAACTGGGATGGTCCTTCTGGAATGTTGGCAATTTCGGGAGAGGGTCTCAGCTGAGCCATCAACCCCTCCTACTCCAGGGGTTATTTGGAAGTGCAGCAGACCAGCCCCCAAGGCTGGCTATGCTGTTGGGCAATCACTGGTGCAGTTCTGTGATAGATGTGGATACCTGTTTCACTCATACCCCTAGGATCTATGTTCCCATGTAGATCTATAATGTCTTTTTCTTTAGACTTCTTGGTTGCTGAAGAACATTAACTGAACATATTGAGCCTTTTTAGGATGCTAATTCTTCACTTATTTTCATAGGAGGTGGGCCTCAGCATTGAAAGCTCATGAATACCTTTATTGGTAATAAGATTTTGGCCATGAAGGGAAGGGTAGGGCAGGGAAGAGAAGCTAAGAGGAACATGTACCTACCATATGCCAGGTCCTATGCTAAACTCTAGAGATGAAACGATGAATTAGACACAGCATGAATGCACACATTTACAAATTAGTCATTGCAGCAAGGTATTAGGGGTGCCCTGAATAAAGTATGATTAGAATTCAGTGGAGACCATAAAAAAGAGTGTGGTTAGCTTACTGTGAAGACTATTCAGGAAAAGCTTTCTATGTGATATGAAATTTGAAATGAGTTTTGAAAGATGACTAAATATTGGTCATGGAGTGGCACAGTGAAAGATGTTCCAGACAGAAGAAGCAGGGTATGCAAAGGCCTGGAGGCCTGGACGTGCATGGGAGACTCCAATCCTTTTGACATTGTGGAAGCTTAGGTTTCGGGGGAAGCTTAGGTTTGCCAAGTGGCAAAGTTTGAAAAGTAGGCAGATCATAGAGTCTTTGATATCTTGCCAAGCGATTTGACTGTAACTTGAAGGCAAAGGGGAACATCTGAAAGGTGTGTGTGTGTGTGTGTGTGTGTGTGTGTGTGTGTGTGTGTGTTTCCTCCTTAAAGAGAGGAGTGACATGATCAGATGTACATTTCTGAGAACTCACTTGGGCAGTACATATTGGTACTAGGCTAAGGCAAATTGTCAACTCTTTGAGAGGCCTTTTTGATCTTCATTTTATGTAAATGCTGTGGGTATTCAGGAAATAAAAACTAAGAATGATGGTGCTTACAATATGGTAACTTTGCTTCATCTTTGCTTTTTTTCTATTAAATTGGAGTAAATGTGAGAGCCCATATCTATCAGCTCCATTATATTCTTCACCAATACAAAAAGAAAATCAATGAATCTTTGCCAGGTCGCTTTAGAAATTCATGCTAGTGCTTTCTGTTTATCCAGAAATAATCTGATAAAATTTATTATTTTTAAAAATATTTATTTATTTATTTTGAGAGAGAGAGAGCGTGAGCAGAGTAGGGGCAGTGGGAAAGAGAAAGAAAGGGTCCCAAGCAGGCTCTGCACTGTCAGTGCAGAACAGGACGTGGGGCTCCATCTCAGGAACTATGAGGTCACGACCTGAACAGAAAACAAGAGTCAGACACTTAATGGACTGAGCCACCCAGAGGCCCCATAAAATTTAGACAGATAATTTCTTTGGAATGTGTTTGGCAAAGAAAGAAGTGTTCTTAGATAGAATGAAAATGTAGAGCAAAGATATGGTCATATATCCATTGATCCATCCATCCATCTATCCATTTGTATCTATCATGCCCTGTTCCAGGCACTGTATGAGACACCAGGGCTGCAAAGATGCATAAACTCAGCATCTGTTCAAAGAGCTTTGTATCTAAGTTCAGAGATATATTATAAAGAGATGATGGAAATACTATATGGTAATGTAAATGCTATTTTTTAAAATTGTGTGTCAACTATACTTCAAAAAATAAACTTTCAGGTAAAACAGACACATAATTTATCTTGAAAAGATTAAGCACTTGAAGTTGTAATGCCAGGGTTTAAGTAGCAGATGAAGAATTTACTATCCAGGTGACCTTGATCATATTATTTAACCACACTGACTTAGTAGTTTTTTTTTTTTAATACAAACGAAGGAAATAATGATTGTATCTTATCCAAAAGAATCAATTGAAAAGCCATTCAGAATGAGAGTTCAATAAAGTTGCTGCATACAAGTACATAAAACCCAAGAACATTCATATATACCTTTTGAGAGAGCTGATCTGCCACCAGTCCTAAAGGTCCATATATATTCTTGCTGGATATGCCAAGATTTCAAGGCCCTGGCCTGACCATTCTTTATTCTGGCCATCTCTCATGGTTATGTTTGCAGCAAGCTACTTTGAGGGATGAGATAATATCTCCACCCAGGCAAAGAGTGGTTCACTTCTGTTCACTACTCAAGTGGAGGCTACCCCAATTTTAGTGCTCTGCAAATGCTGCTCACTGTGTGTGGCAGGCATCCATGGTAGGCCCTTTGTTTCATCCCCACGTGTTTGTATGTATATAGAATGCATATAAATATGTATATATAATGCAAGTGCATGTACATTATGTATATATAAGTACATATACATATGTTTAATGCATATGTATATATGAATATGCATGCCTGTGCAAATGCATATATATATATATATAAAACTTATAGACACACAGATATTTATAATAAAAGAAATACCATAGGTGAGTAGAGAAGGGAAACATATATATATATATATATATATATATATATATATATATAGTATGTTTATTAATACACACAGACACATACATATAAGATGCCTCCTTCAAAAGGTTGGGAGTCAGTGCTACATCCAGTGAAAAGATAGCCCCCAACAGACTAATAATTTAAAAGAAAATCCCTTAGAACATACTAAACCTTATTTAATATGTAATCCTACCTACTAGGAAATACTTTATGCAAAATTCCCATCGAATAAGCTCGTCTTTCCTGTTTCTTTAGTCTGCCAAAATCAAATACAGGCTCTAGTGCAAAGGTTAATCACATCCCTTTAAGGGGAAAACCCTCTAAAATCTGATTGCCAAGTGTTAGGGAAAGTTGTAAATATGTAGTAAGTTCTGAATTAAATGTAAGGCTATTTTAATTATAAAAGCGTTAATGACAGCAGGAAATTTAATGAAATAGTGGACCATGAAATCAGTGTTATCATTTTAATACATAACAGAATATGACAAACTCTATAAGATTCCTGTTCTCTTTCATGTCTGTTACAATTTCCTTCTATTAGTTTCTACAAATAGAAAATTACATATAAAATTGAGTTTAACCAAATCTCTGTTAAAATCAGACAATCTGATTTGGTATTATATAACCACATTGAAATTTCATTTAATTTAGAAAGAGCTTCTCCTGGTGCCTTGAATACTAACTACTTCTCTAACAACACGTATGTAGCTCTGGGCTTGACAGGGGAATAATCCTTGTGCTGAACAATAGATCAAGATTTTAACAGAAAGAATGAAAATGGATAGAAATGGAGAGCTTGACCCAGCCTCGTATAGGAGAGATTTCAAAAGCATTTCTTGAAATGGTCTGAAAATATTTACTCTTGCTTATCATCTTACAAAAGCATTCTTTCTGAGAAAAATTTGAAGATTCAGATGTCAGTCCTGACTACCTCCAAATACGGCATGTCTGAATCTCCCCTGTGGTCTTTATGAAGAATACAAAGCCTTAGAAAATAGGTCTTAAGTCCTTCAACTACACCAGCAAGATTGTTATTATAGCGGTCTATTGTAAGTTGTAACTTTTTGAGATTTTCCTACTCTTTCACACAGATGAAGAGTGCTTCAAAATGAAAAAAATTTTTAACAGAAGTTTAGTTTGTTTATTTTAGAGGGAAGAATGAAATCTAGAAGTTAGGAGAAAGGTGACCCTTGGGGGAAGAGGATTGATTGAAAGGAAAGATGAGGGGGACTGAGTGCTAATAGTGTTCTTGACTTGGTGCCGGTTATAGAGTGTGTGGTTTATGAAAACTGAGTCGTATAATTACAATGTATGCACTTTTCTGCATGCATATCATACTTTACACAATTTTTTTTTTCTGTTAAGAATACAGTTTCCTGAACTGTAAAAATCTCAAGCAGTGAAAATTTCTAAATTAGTATTTAGTGGAAATTTGTAGGTTTGGCTTTATGCTGCATATCATAGATAAGATTAGAAGAAAATAATAAGATCCCTATCACCTTTGAATCTGGCTAGTCCGCTGTGATTTGGCTAATCCTATGTCCTAAGGTCCATCCAATGAAAGTATCTTAACCATGAAATCCTACAGAATCCCAAAATGTATGCTCAAAAATGAGTGCCTAGACCACTTACTCTATTTTGATCGGCCTTCAAGTTTGCAACTCTTTGCCGGCATCTAATCTCTATTGAATCCTAGCACCTAACACATAGTGAATCATTCACTCATTTAGGCAAATTATCCTCCTAAGCATCTAGAAATATAACTTGTTCCATCCTTGAAGGTTTTTTTTTTTTTTTTCACATCCAGCCAACTTTTTTCTCTCCTTTAGTTAACTCTATCCTCAGAGGTATGGCAGATAGCTCTATCCCTTGACTCTGAAGGAGATTCTTAAGCAGATTTTCTTAAGGAGATTCTTACAAAGTTAGGCTGGGAAGCAATGCAGAGCAATAAAAAACAAGAATCAGAAGGAGAATCTATTGGTTTCAACCCAAGTTTTACTTTTCAATAGTTCTATGACCTTGTGCAACCACTTTGTAAAATAAGGGTCAAGTATCTGTCCTCATGGGTTTGTTACGAGGATTGAGAAAGACAATGTGTGTGAACATGCCTTGTTTGCCGTAAGCAGCAGTGCGAGAATTATTACAGTCATGTAGCTTATTTATTGTAGGCTGTATGTTTGTGCTTAGGGGGATGAGAAGTTACTATCACATTGAAAATATTTTTAGCTATTCTTTGTAGAGAGGTATTCAAGGCAGAGGAGGGCAGAACTGGTTTTGGTTCTATTCCTGGTCACTTCATTAGACATCTTTCAAAGGCAGCGTGACTTAGCTGGGCTTGTAGTGCAGATGCCAAATTACAGTGCCAAGTCTGAGAGACAGGACAGTCCCCTTCTCTCCTTCCAGATGACTGTCTGAAATAATTTTGTGTTTGTCCTCAATTTACTGTGTTGGGAACTTCCCAGATAACCAATGCCACGTGCATTGTGACGGTAGCATCTAGGTCATTTGAGGCATCTTGGAGCGAGTGTGTACAGAAAATATTAAACGAGCTCAAAATTTTAAGCTCCAATGATAATGGACAGTGGATCAACAGGGCTCTATTAAGAAGGTGGGTTGGGGAGACTTTTTGGGGTTCTTTAATAGATCGAGCCCATTCAGGAAGGAGGTGAATTGTTTTCTGGATCAAGGAGACATTTCCTTAAGGGAAAACTATTGTATAACCTTGGACTGTCTCCTGTGGAGTCCTGGGGACCCCATCCCCATTTAATTCAAGCAATGTTTTAAAAAATATATCAGTCCAACCCTGCTGGAGTTCTGAAACTTGCCTCAAAGGGTTTGTAAGGTTACATAGCCCAGAGGGAGTTGGAAACTAAATTGAATTCTTTAGCTTTACAATTTCTTTCCCCAGCTGGAGCTTACATATTACATTATTTACTGCACTTCGGAATAGTAGCCTCTTTCTTGTTCTTAAGTCCCAGATAAGCCATAACTAATACTTAAAGAATTACAAATGCAGAGAATAGACAGCTTAAAATAAACATAAAGATGTGTGCAATTCTCATGGAAAATAACAACTCTCTATTCCAAGGAATACAGGCCATAAATATGCCCATAGACCAGAGTTCTAAATCTTTTTCAGGGGAAGCCGGGTGGCTACGAAGTTAATTATATTGTTGTCCTAGGGGCGGGATGGAAGGTCACGTAATGCCTTCAAATGCTTTCTACAGGCCTATGTATTAGAAGAATGGCACTCTCATCACAGTGGCAATCAAGCTGTCTCTTTTGTGGTCTCACTTCATTACATGCTTTCAGAAGCTACATCTCTTTAGCCATAACCTGGTACAATTCAAAGAGACAGGAAAGGGGGACAGATGGGAGGCTGCAGAGGGGGAACTTGCAGTCAGTCTCCCCCCACAGCAAGGGATAGGGCATTATTTAAGGAAGGAAGCCTGGAGGAGCTGTAACTGAAGATACAGACAGAGTTGTCAGCAAAGGAATTGGTGTCAGGGGCAGGTTTCACCAGGGCCTGGGTAGAAAAGGCAGAATTCTCTAGGCTGTGATTTTCAGCAGCTAATCACCTCCCTTGCTGGCCTGATATGGGTGTCTAACATTGCATGTTGTATCCCTTGTGTTAAACGGTGGCTTAACGGAGCTGCCTCTTTAAAAGTACAAATCTTCCGGAGAGAGGCAAGTCGTGAAGCCACGTAACACCTTATCCTGAATGAATGTGGAGAGGTAGGGCTGTGGGGTTGGTGGGGGAGAGCAGGAAGGGAAGGGAAGGGATGACAGAACTTAAACCATGTTTTTTTGTTTTTTTTTTTTAATTTTTTTTTCAACGTTTATTTATTTTTGGGACAGAGAGAGACAGAGCATGAACGGGGGAGGGGCAGAGAGAGAGGGAGACACAGAATCGGAAACAGGCTCCAGGCTCTGAGCCATCAGCCCAGAGCCTGACGCGGGGCTCGAACTCACGGACCGCGAGATCGTGACCTGGCTGAAGTCGTCGGACGCTTAACTGACTGCGCCACCCAGGCGCCCCTTGTTTTTTTAATGTTTATTCATTTTTGAGGGAGAGAGACAGAGCGTGAGCAGGGATGGGACAGAGAGAGAAGGAGACTCAGAATCGACACAGGCCCCAGGCTCTGAGCTGTCAACACAGAGCCCCATGTGAGGCTTGAACTCACAAACCCCGAGATCGTGACTTGAGCCAGAGTCGGAAACTTAACCGACTGAGCTGCTAGGCACCCCTCAAACCATAAGTTTTGCGGGGTCTTGCCTGTCAAGCGGAGGTGGACATCTGGAATAGGAGAGACTTCTTGCTGCCTGTTTGCTTGCACAGTCCCAGGGGAGTGTCGTCAGGGGAGGTAGCCATTAGGGGAGGATGGCCAGTGTGGGAGTCTGCTGGAGCAGGAGCGCCTTCCCACTCTGCCCTTATTCTCCAGCCCTCTGTCTCTTACTCCTTTGCTCCTCACCCTCCTCATGGGTGCCTGCCAGTCTCTCCTGTACTTGGTTCTCAGACCTTTCTGGAGTTCACTCTGTGTCCATTTCTGTTTTGAGACGGCCCTGCTGTGCCCAGTGTACTTCGCTCTACTGCTCCCCCACCCAGGAGGGGAGCTGGGGGCAGGCAGGTGCAGCCATGGAATGGCTACAACAACACAATGTGAGGAGAGACATGGAAGGATGTGGGTGATGCCGCCTAGAGGGGATAAGGCTGAAGGGCAGCTGGATGAACATTCTGGAACATGGAAGTTCCCTTCACATGGGGCGCGGAACTGGCCCCACCTTTTCTGAGGGGCACACAGAAGGAAGGGGAAGGGATAGCAGGTGAGAGATCCTGGCTGGATTGTCATCACCATTTACAAAAATAGAGGAGGAGGGAGGGAGGAGATACACTGTAGGGGAAAAGCAAGAGAAAAGAACTGATTTATAAAATACAACAGTTTTCCAATTTTTAAGGTTATTGAGCCCCTTTTCTTTGAATTAAATTAAAGCTAAACTTCTCTGGTTGAACTGGAGGTAGACGGCCAGGAAGCCAGTTCAGTAATCTCTCCTCTCTTGGTGAGAGTCTCCTGAGGAATCCCAGGCTTTTTGAAACAAAAATTTAAAAATCCCTGGTAGAGTGTTTTTAGTTTACACAGCACTTTCACATACCCTGTCCCATCTGATCCTAACAAAAGCCTTGGCATCATCATCTCCTCGGTAAGGAGATCAGGCCAAGAGAGCTGGGAGGTGGCCCTTCAGGCTCAGTGGGGACCTTCACCAGGCATTCTGGCCACAAAAACACAACGGCTCACCAGCATATCGCACTGCCTCCTCCGAGGTGTCTCCAGACCTGAAGAACCCCAGTCTCTCCCTCTGGATCCTCAGTGAGAAAGCCATCCGCACATCACTGTATTTGAGAGTCGTCCCCTTCCTAAAACCCAGCGCTGGAATCTGAGCTATTGGTGACCGTGGAAGGACAGAGAGCAAATAAGGACGCTGTGATGAGGTGATCCTGATGTGTCTGACTGTTCTCCCTACCGCACAGATGATCCAGAAGTGGACTGTACCAGGTCTGGGACACAAGTGTCAGCCAGAAGCCTGAGAGAAGAACTCAGTGAAACAATAAGGTGGAGATGAGGTGGCAGGAGAGCAAGCTTTTACATTAATTGCAAAAAAGGAGGCAGATGTGGAATGAAAATGCCGGCTTGGAATGTTTACAATTAAAACATAAATAAGGCCACACCTGTCTTGTCTAATTCCAGGCACCATTCAAAAGGAGGCACAGATCCCACCTCTGTCACCCACCCTGGGCACGTTCTTGTTATCAGCCTCATGTGGAACAGGAACATAAAAACTGACATTTGGTTTCAGGATGGTCTACACCCCTTGCTCTCATCTGTTAGGATAATTCCCCTCCCTTCCTCCCTTCCTCCCTTCCTTTTCTCCTTCCCTCCTTCCTCCCTTCCTCCCTTCCTTTTCTCCTTCCTTCCTTCCTTCCTTCCTTCCTTCCTTCCTTCCTTCCTTCCTTCCTAATTATACAGAATTTGCTCTTAGGTGTTTTAAATGGCCTCAGCACTGCTCTCCTGTCTGCCCTCCCCTTTCCTGATTCTTCTCTGATTTACTTCCTATCTCCCTTTCATCCACCTACATCTTTCTCTCCCTGAAGTACTTCTTCTTCCCTCTGCTTCCTCCACTTCTCTCTCCAAAGACAACAGAGGGAAAAGAAGGGCAGTAAGGGAATTCCACAGCCTGGATACCTTATTCTGTATACTCTCTATTACCTGTTATTGAGGGAAGTTGTTGTTCTACACATTAAAACCAGTTTTATATTTTCCCCATATGTTGATATGTTTAAAAATATCCAAAAAGAAAAATAACATTTTCACTGCACGACAGAATATGATGTGTGGAAAAGCAAGTCTGGCAGAAAGTGGCTTTAGCAGGAAGAGGGACAGCCTGCAGGCAAAGGCAGGGGCCATCCCCAAGCTCTCAACTTCCTCTCAGCTGCCAGAAACACCCACCGGCAGGGCTTTCCATTCTCAGTGGGCAGCATGGAACAAGGCACGGAACACAGGGCCGTTGTCCTGGGGTCCCAGAGCAACAATTGTACGTGCTTGGTCTGGCCTTGTGGACTCTAGCCTCCTGCTTCACTTGCCAAGGACATTTCTGAAGGCACTTGAGATTTTTTTTTTTAAGTTTATTTATTGATTTGAAAGAGACAGAGAGCAGGAGTGGGGCTGAGAAAGAGAAGAGGCAGGATCCCAAGCAGGCTCCGTGCTGCCAGCACAGAGCCCCATATGAGGTTTGAACTCACAAACCATGAGATCATGACCTGAACCTAAACCAAGAGTCAGAGGCTCAACTGACTGAGCCACCCAAGGCACCCCGAAGGCACTTGAGATCTTAATGGCTTTTGGGGGATGTGGCTTTCCACCTGTATGTACCTTTCTCATTCTACCCTTTCTGCTTGCCTACTCATCTGATTTCTTATGGTCAAGCTCTGGTAGCAAGATATGGTTGCAGTAGACAAACAGTGACATGGTAATAAGCATTTGTGAAATGAAGAAAATAATCTGAATTTGCAGAAAACCACGATGCTCATCAACCTTGACCTCCCTCTCCTCGTCTGATACTCCTCCTGTGTTTGTTAGCGTGTTAATGGCATCACTGTCCTGCAATTCCTTTTGTCTATTTTTATTTCTTCTTTTTTCTATCATTTACATGATAATCATACATTAGCCTTTTTATATTCTACTTGCAAAGTGTCCCTGGACTTCGTCCCCCGCTTAGACTCCTGTTATCTCTTGAGAGATGCCATTCTGTGAGTCTTTCTTCTTTCCTATTTACCTCTTACATTCTAGGTCATTTCCTAAAGGCTGAAATATGCATTTTATCACTCCCTGGCCTACATATTGTTGCTGGCTCCCTGATGTTTGGCACAATGTCAGCACCTCTAATGACTTGGACCCAGGACATTTTTCAGTCTCGTGTCCTCTCATCCCTTGTCACGTGCCGGCCCTTGTACTGACCCCAAGCCAGCCCCACTAGCCCTCTGCCCAGTTCTGGAACATGCTATATAATTGCCAGCTTTTACGCTTCAGGTAAAACTGCTTCTCTTTCTTGGAATATATTTTCTCGTCTTTACTTGTCTAAACCTGACAGAACTTCCAAGGCAAAGTTCAAAAGCTGCCTTTACTGCAGAGTCCTGTTCCGTCGTCCAGCTACAAGGCAGCACACCCTCTCTGTTCTCTGTTCTCATAGCACTTGGTTCACACACCTGTTGAGACACCTGCCATGTTTCCTGGTATTGTTGTTATTACTTGCAGTCTGCTTTTTTCCACCAGACTGTGAGAATTCCAAGATTTGGGCTCTTTGTTTTAAATTTTTTCTTTTTTTCTTTTCTTTTTTCTTTTTTGCACAGATTCTGATATCCAAAAGGCAACCAATGAGATACAGTTAGGACCATGGTGATTAGGGCCTGTGGAGGGTGATACTTACTGACCCTAATGTCACCCAGTTACTCCTGCAGCTGGCTCAGATAATAGCGGTGCCAGGCCCAAGAAGATACCCATTCCAGTAACATGAGTGAGTGTAAAAGACCCTGAAGTGGGACCCTTCCCGCCTAGAAGCATTGTCTGAAGCTGCAAAGCTGAGAACAACGGATTCCAAGCATTTACATATTCTAAAGTAGATGTTTGGCCATCCATGAAGAATTTGCAAAGGGGATAAGAAAAACTAGATCTATCAGACTACAAAAGAAAAGATTTATTTACTGAATATTCAAAAGAATTCACTAACTGAAGTGGTCTTCGAGCTAGTCTCCCCCATTGCATCTTGTGTCCCTCGTGTTCTCAGCACAGCCGCCAGAGTGACCCCAGTGAATCGTGCCTCTTACCTTCTCAGAAACCACCATGGTTCTCACTCAGAGTGAAAGCCCAACTCCTTGCAGTGGTTTCTGGGGCCTGACCAAAGCAGCTCTCATTTACCTCTTGAACCTCATCTCCTGCTATGCCTTCCTTTGCTCTCCGCTTCGCTGAACTGGCCTCTTTGCTAGTTTTCAAACATGCGAGAACTCTCCTGCCTCAGGGCCTTTGCACTGCCTTGTTTTGGCTAACCACCTCACCTTCAAGACTTTGCTTAAGCATCGCTTTTTTTTTTTAAGTTTATTTATTTATTTTCAGAAGAGGGGCAGAGAAAGAGGGAGGGAGAGAATCCCAAGCAGGCCCCTCACTGTCAGTGCAGGGCTCCATCTCACAAACCGTGAGACCATGACCTGAGCGAAATCAAGAGTCAGACCCTTAACCTACTGAGCCATCCAGGTGCCCCATGCATCACTTTCTTACCGAGGCCTACTCCATCACCCTATTTGAAATTGCGAGCCATAAACGCTGGTTCTCCTATTTCCTTCTGTCCTGCTCTGCTTTTTCTTTTTCCGTAGCAGCCATTTCCATATAACCACAGCAGCAACACACTGTAAGACTGAGTTGTTCATTACTTTTTGGTTTATTGTCTGTCTTTCAGGGTGGGGATGTTTATCTTTTCTGTTCACAAAGGACCCATTCTATTGATGAGGCATAGAATACACTTGTTTTTCTGTACTAGTCATTAGCTAAGTCAGGATTTCCAGAAAAGAAAGGATGGCTCATCAAACTCACTTTCCATAACAACCATATTTTTCCTTGGATTCTACTCCTACTCACATGTCTTTTGAATTCTTCAAAACGGCCCTTTCATTAAAATAATCTTTCACTATTGTTTACTAAAATTTTCAAGAAGCTATTCAGGGTAGCTTTATCATAAAAGCAGTCTCCTTTGAGATGGAGGTAAAACAAAAGAGTTTCTGTTCTGTTTTCTTTCCTCTTGCTCTATCTTGTTTGTCTTTTCAGTGTTTCACTTCACTCCTTCCTCAGGTGGAGCAATTTATCTGTGTGTTTTAACAGAAGGAAGAGGGATCAAGTGAGCCAACTTAGTCAAAACCCAACAGAACGAGGAAGGAGAAAAGGGGAAACGTGTGAAATTGGCTTCAGTAGATATAACAAAGCCAATCTCTAATGCGAGGCTCTTAAAAATGAAGGATGCGGCAAATGATGTCACCAATTTCAGTATGTGCTCAAAGCTCAGAATCATGGGTAGAAGCACAAATACCAAGTTCCGAGGCTACTCCACAGATCACAGAGATATGGTAGAAGAACCAGAGGGCTGGGAGCCAGAAGACTGGGCCACATTCTGATATATCCACTAACTTGCGTAGGGATTAGCCTATCAATTCATCTCAAAAGTGGGGTTAATGATAGACACGTCAACCTATTTTACAGAGTTGTGGGAAGATAAATGAAAAAAAATATTTGGGAAGGCACTTTGCTAAGTACTCCATCAATATTGGAATCATTTATTCCAGGATTAAGGGGATTTGTTTATTAGCTTACAAAACAAAGGCACTAAGAGTCATTTGAATCTCCATGAAAAAAATTCAACATTGTTCTGTTTCCTCACACCAGGGAAGCAAATCCTTTGACGCTTATGTGTCCACATTCATCAGCTGGGGAATCCAGCCCTCAGCTGTCCTCCTTCCCACCAAGATTAAGAAACATAACAGTGGCAGCTGGAAAAACACAGAAGCATGAATAGAAAATGAGAATTTCAGCTTCTGAATATGTTCATCTCCCAATATTTTCCAGATCAGCAGGGGTTTTCTTGTCACAGGTATTGCCTGTGTCTTATCATCAGCATGAGCCCTAAAGACTCCTGTGCTCTCTAGAAGTTCTGTCCCTGTTGCCAACAGTCCACCATTAGAGATTCTATTTATTTTCACTGAGACATTAATTTCTGCTCAACTCTGAGTTGTCACACAGAAGAAAGGAGGAGATGAGGTCCAGAGTATCAGGGAGACCCTGGAGAGCAAGAGGCACTGGCTGCATAAAGGAAAGAATCACTTAAAAAAGGAAGTGAGAAGATCCCAGAGAGCAACTTGATCCCCTCTGGTTATTACCTTGAACTGGCCTGCGGAACAATTCCTTCTGCCCCCACCCTGACTCTAAGTGTGGTGAAAGATGTTGAACAGCAGGACCTGAAGCACAAATGTGAGCTCTTATATTTCTCTATATTTCTCTCTCTTACTTGCAAACTGAAGGCTAAACACAATTTTTGAGATGGAGATCAGTTTTGTCCTCAGTGTCTTGGTTCTATGAAACTGCCCCCAGCCAACTGCCTATGCTCATTTCTGCCAACATTTCAGTGTCATTTTTCTTATATGTACCGTATAGGAACCATCGAAGGTTTGGGATTGCCCATTATTTGGCTCAGTTATGAAGCATGAAGTTAGTTATGAGGGCCTAGATCTCTACCAAGAACAAGCAGAAGAGCTACTTTGGGATTCAGCACAATTCCTAGATAATCCTCATAATCTGAGCTTGCATTGCTTATTGTAAGGGAAGCATGGGGTATCTTGGTATTGATTTGGGGATTCCATTGCAAGCCTCTTTGGTCCCTGGTTTGTATTTTGGGCCAAAGATTTATATGTTGGCTTGGTTTATATGGGGCTTGTCACTCTAGGGTGCTGCTTTCTTTTTTAGTAGCATCTTTTTTGGGATGAGGTTATGGAGAGTAAGGAGGAATGAGAAAGAATAAAGATGATTCAGTGATAGTTGAGGCCAAAAAACAAGATGAGAATTTTAATGTGAGGCTGAGCAATTTTGCAAAGACCCAACTTTTGTGCTTCTTTTGAGGGCAAGTCAATCAAATAGACACAAAGGTGATTCTCAACCTTCTACTGTCTATGCTTATGAAATGCTATTTAAAGGTATTGAAGATATGTAGGGAGAAAATGGTTTTGATGTCAAAGAAGAGAATTAACAAAAACCAAAATTATGATGAACTAAAGTAATCATTGCCATTATAAGAAAATCAACCATGTGGGGGGCACCTAGCTGGCTTAGTCTGTGGTAGAACATGTGACTTAAAATTATTTTGAGTTTATTTATTTATTCTGAGAGAGACAGAGAGAGCACCAGCGGGATAGGGGCAGAAGGAGAGGGAGAAAGAATCTGAAGCCGGCTCTGCACTATCAGTGTAAAGCCTGAAACAGGACTTGAGCTCATGAACTGTGAGATCATAGCCTGGGCAGAGATCAAGAGTTGGATGCTTAACCGACTGAGCCACCCAGGTGCCCCAAGAGCATGTGACTTTTGATCTTGGGGTTGTGAGTTCAACCCCCACTTTTGATGTAGAGATTACTTAAGGATAAAATTAAAAAAAAATCAAAATCAGTCATGTGTATTATAAATACCCACCATGATCTCAAGACAAAACCTTAGGTGCAACTTCTACATGGTAGATTTTGGAGGGTGACTCATAACTGTCCAAGAGGGCTAAACCAAAGGTGATGATAAATACTCATAATTAAAGGTGTATGGTGAGAGATGAGAATCTGTCTAGAAATCTAAAGAAAACAGGACTGAAGGCAAAACAAAATTGTGAGTTTGGAAAATAATCAACGTTAAAAAAATGAATATAATCTTCCTGTCTTGCTTATTTGGCCAATTTCATTTTTTTTAATATATGAAATTTATTGTCAAATTGGTTTCCATACAACACCCAGTGCTCATCCCAAAATATGCTCTCTTCAATACCCATTACCTACCCTCCCTTCCCTCCCACCCCCCATCAACCCTCAGTTTGTTCTCAGTTTTTTAGAGTCTCTTATGCTTTGGCTCTCTCCCACTCTAACCTCTTTTTTTTTTTTCCTTCCCCTCCCCCATGGGTTTCTGTTAAGTTTCTCAGGATCCACATAAGAGTGAAACCATATGGTATCTGTCTTTCTCTGTATGGCTTATTTCACTTAGCATCACACTCTCCAGTTCCATCCACGTTGCTACAAAGGGCCATATTTCATTGTTTCTCATTGTTATTTGGCCAATTTCAAATACACCAAAGGCTTCCCCTTTCACCATGTAAATAATGCACTTGATTACCTGTTTGAGTTTATTTGGAAGTATACAGTATAGAAATTAAGAGCAAGGGCCCTGGTCAGACTGCCTACATTCAGCTCTGCCTGAATGTGTGACCCTGGAGAAGCTAAATGGCTTCTCCAAACTCCAATTTTCTCATTTATGAAAAGGTGCCACATAGTAAGCACTCAATAAAGTTTCGGTATTTATGACTATAGGAAACACTATTGGTACCCAGCTCACATTCCCTTTACTGGTGCATCCCTTCTCCAGCTGTTTTGAGTTCTGATGCTAATATATCACAGCTAATCCCGTCCTTGAAGACTTGCTGTCATCAAGGAAGGAAAGCTTGCTGGAGAGATTGCTACCCACCCTGCCCTCTGCTGCTGGCCACCAATGACTGACTGATGTGGATTACAAAATACTACACCTTCCCCTCTCCATCTTCCCTCACTCCCCAGCTTGGAGACTAGAGCTTGACTTCTCTTGAGGTCACATTCTTGCTCAGCTCTTCCAGTTCCCTATGTTACTTCTCTGCCTCCCCAATAAGATATATTTTTTTCTTAAAAGGCACTTCCTCAATACACCACATACACTTGAAGGTCTGTTTCAGCCTTCTATTAATCTGACTTAGGATAAGAATCATTTTGATTTTAAGCCACATACGTTTTCATATTTTAACAGTTCTGAAATTAAGATACATCTTAAAAATCACTGTTGGCTTGGCCAAAGTTGTCATTTTCTGCACACTGAAATCAAAATATGCAGAAAATCCTGAGATAACAATGGAGCATTCTTTTGCTGCATTGCCAACATTCTTGATAACACAGAGGACCATATTTTGTGGAAAAACAGTCATCAGTGATTGAGTTGAAAAGTTGAAGAGTCAGATTGAGTGAGTGAAAGTTTTAAGAATATTTTCATCTGCTTATTTTGCTTTTATTTTTTTTTGCATCTATGAATTGCAAAACAATTATAATAAATTTTATCAAAGTAATTCTGAAAGAGCTCTTTTAATAATAAAACAATCTGATGATTATGATAACAGTGGCACTTCTGTGGAGTGGGAAAGGGAAATGCTCTGAATCCACTAGGTGTGCACATTGGGTCATTGGGACATCCATATTCTCCTACCTATCACTGCACCCCAAGTCAACTGCAGATGGGTTGTAGATCTATCCACCTGATACATGTAAAAGACAACACAATGAAACCACTGGAAGGTAACATAGGAAACTATCTTCATGAGCTTGGGTTGGAGAATTTTTTTTTAACTTTACTTATTTATTTTGAGAGAGAGAGAGCATGCAAGCAATGTAGGGGCAGAGAGAGAGAGGAGAGAGAGAATCCCAAGCAGGCTCCATGCTGCCAGCACAAAGCTTGATGCAAGGCTCAACCCTACAGACCACAAGATCGTGACCTGAGCCTCAATCAAGAGATAGATGTTTAACCGGCTGAGCCACCCAGGCGCCCCTGGAGAAATTTTATTAAGCAGAACTTCAAAAGCCCTAATTAAAAAAAATACATTGGGCTACATTAAAATTAAGAACTTTTCTTCGTCAAAACATACCATTAAAAGAGTGACAAAACAAGTCACAAGGTGGGGGAGAAAATATTTACAATATGTATATATGACAAAGGGTTCTACTCCATATAGTAAAGAACTAAAACTCAATAAGACAAACATTCTAATAGAAAAATGGGCAAAAGCATGAATATACCCCACAAATGAGGATATCAGGTGGCCTATGAACATATGAAAGGGGCTTACCTTCATTAGTCATCAGGAGAGTGCAGATTAAAATCACAATCGGTGACACTACCTGCCTACCAGAATGGCTGAAATAAGAAGACAATATCAAGTTGCTCCAAAGAGCACATAATGTATAATTCCATCTTCATAAAATCCAAAAATAGACAAAATGTCATGGTTTTTAATTGGCAGCATTTTATCTCTCTTTCCAAGCAGTAATGAAATAATGATGTATCTTACAACTGATGGCATCTGGGTTGAGGTAAAATGTAGTATTACTGTTACTTTTTGTAATTTTTTTTAAGTTTATCACTGTTATTAGTCAAGTCATAAGATTTCCCTGACCCTGATCTGTCTCTTGCTCTCACTTTTCCGGCTCACGTCAAGTGATCAGTGAGACACTCCAAATTTCTTCTTCCCAACTTTTTAAGAGTAGCGTTCCTGTTTCTTAGCTTGATGTGTATTCCGTGGAGTAAAAACCACCCTTCCTTGACTCACCTGCATCTAGGTAGGACCAAGGTGATTATGTTTTGGTCTTTAGCAGGGGGAAGTATATGGGATAATGTGTAGGGAAGTGTTAACTGGGCAGGCCCAGATCACTCAAACATTGCACATTCCCAAGAAGGATCTGTTCTATGACTGGCCCTTTGCTGTTCTTGGGAATTGAGCTCTTGGAATGTTTTAACTGATAAGCAGAGACTTTCGCATACTCAGGGCTTTGAATCACACTGTACCAGTTTGAGTAGATATTTCGTAGAGACAGTGTCTTTCTTGGGGTCTGGAGTGCCAGTGATTCAGTTAGTCACAGGGGCAATGGCACTATAGGCTTGGGTGACTGACACTGGACCCTTAGACTCAGTCTTCCTGACTGACAACACTTGGCAGGGGTTGTCACAGTTTGATGCTGGAGAAATTACACATGTCCTGGGTGACTCCACTGGGAGAGACTCTTGGAAGTTTGCACTTGCTTTCCTCTGGACTTCACCCTTTGTTGAATTTGCTCTGTACCCTTCACCATAATAAGCTGCCACTGTATGAGGACCTGTGAGTCCTTCTAGTGAGTCACTAAAACTTTGGGTGGTCTTGGGACCCTTGGCATGGATAGTGTAATACATGATATCATTAACAAGAAAATATCCACTCCTCTCCCTCAACTCTCATGGGAAGAGTATATTTTCCTATCCGATTGGTATCGAACTTGGCGGTATGACTTGCTTTTGCCAATGACATGTGGGCAGAAGTGACTTTGTGCCAGTTCATAGTTTAGACCCTAGCAGGCACTGCATGTTTCTATTTGACCATTTGAGAGCATTTGACCTCCTTTATGGGAAAAGCATGTTTCAGAAAGCTGGTGACTATATCAGCCTCGGCTGTGGAATGAACACACACGAAGCCGACTGGAGTCCAAAGAGCAGCACGTTGCCAAGCCTGGTCAGGCCTGCAATCTGAGGCTAACCTGTAGTTAACTGATACAGGCAGCCCTGGAAACCTCCCTAAAGAACAGCTTGTGCGTGTCCTCTCTTCCGTGGCTGTCTTGCCTGGAAAACCAGATTTGATCCCAAAGCTCTAGCCACTCCTGCAGGGTGTGAGGGTGCAGGCCATCTACCCTCAGGATGGTACAGCAATGAGCTGGAAGGTACATGTATCCCTCATGACTTGGGGGAGCTGACATATTTCTAAGTTGTTCAGAGCACGGATAGGTTAGATTATCTGTCATGCGCAGCTACATTTAATCCTAATTAATACAATGAGCAAACCCTTATCCATCATAGACTCTAAGGCTGGAAGACACGAGGGACACCAGGCAAATGAAGAGAGCTCAGGTGAACTTCTTTTACCGTCTCCTGTTATGTTCTGGTCTATCCTCAGAATACGCATCTGCTACCAGTTTGGGTATTTACCCTCATCCGATGCCTAAAAGAACTCAACTCAGAAAGAAGAACAAATGGGCAAAGATTGACCTTTGGAATATTCCACCAGACAATTTCATTTTTAAAAATGTTTTCCTTTTTTTTCTTTTTTCTTTTTTTTTTTTTTTTGCCTCCAAGCTCTTTCAGATGAAACTTGACTGAAAGCCAATAAGTGAAATAAACATGGGCCAAAATGCTCTGAAAGAAGGCTGGTGACAAAGTCTGGCATTGTAAATCTTTCCTCTCCTAGCCCCGAGGTCGGGGGCAGGTGGGGGGTGCTCTGCTGAATCCCTCTGGCCTGATAAAGCACAGCACTATGCCCGGAAGTGGTACTGCATCCCTTTTCTGGATTTCACCCCCTCTCCCCACCTAGTCCAGGGCTTTGCTGAGAACACTTTATTGAGTGTCACATTATTATTCTCTTCAGTGCTTTCTCTCTTCCATCTGGGGTGGAAGGGAGACAGTGAGGCAGACAATTACATTGCTGATGTGGGATTTTTAGAGGAAAATTGAAGGAAATTATAGGGACTACCCAGCTGTGGTGAAAACTCCTCACTCTCTTCCCACAGGACCCATTATTTTACAAACTGCAACTATTTAAAATGATTTACAGTCACTTGCTAACTTTACCATGCTGTTAGATTCACTTGAATCCTACCTAGCTCTTAAAAAGAGTACAGACGGTGAAAGCATGCTCACTCTCAAAACAGTGTGGATTTGATGACTCCTATTTGGAAACTTGAAATCTACTACACTATCAAGGTCAATCTCATCTCCCCAATATTGTCTATTCTATTTGATCTTGTTTCCCATCTTTTAGATCCTGTCTCCTATGTCAGCTTATTTGTACCTTGGAACTTTCTTTCACTATAGCATCTTTGGCTTTTGGCCTGCTTAGTCCTCTCTTTCCAAATACAGAGGAAATCCCTTGAAGATGTTGTCCTTCCCCTTTATTTAAAGATATTCACTATGTAATTATATTCACTTTCTTCCTTTCTTCCTTTTTGGCTTCATCAAGAAAGGTCACTAAGACACATGATAATCCTGTAAGACTGACCCAAACCCTGCTGGCTTGGAGAGCTCACACGTTCCAGTTTAGGCCAGTTTCCTGGTTGCTTTATTACCTTAGAATCAGAAGTGTGATGGCACAGATGAAAATAAACAGCGAGGTTCTGTACAGTAGCAGCCGTGAGCAGATCTGTGGCTAATTGCTGAAAGACAGCATCTCCAAGGCTTGAGGTCAACTACGGGGGCCCGACTTTAGGAGGGAACTACTATCTGGTTCACTTTGTATTTTCACTTTAGAGCCTGCTGCTCTATACAATTAACACTTAGGCAATGGAGAAGAAAGTGTTTTTCTGGAGAAAATGCTCAGGGGACCTCCCAGTAGTTTAGATTGCAACACACAAAATGTCTTTAGTGTGAAAAAGAAAATGAAAAAGCACAAATGGATAAGGGATAAAATGAGTCACTTCCAAGATGTGCATTTAAGAACGGGAGAGCAATGGGCTGTTTTGAGCAGTGGCAAATAGATGATTTTGCCATTTGGCTTTCTTGGGGGGCGGGGAGGGGAAGAACTAAGGTTCTAGCTGGATACTTTTAAAAATATATAGTATATTAGGTTCCAACTTTGTTTTCAAATTATGAGAGTAACTCATGCTTGCTGTAAAAAATGTCAAACAGTAGAAAAGGATATTGCATTGTTCGGGGTAGTCTAGGCTATGCTGCACGTGGTAGTCAGTCTTAGAGATGGCTCCAGTCATCCACCTGCTCGTATTAACAATCTTGAAATTCTCATTCCTTTGAGTGTGGGCTAGATTTAGCGACTCACTTCTAACAACAGAGTAAGAAAGAGTGATGGGATGTCACTTCTGAGATTAGGTTGCAGGAAGACTGTGCCTTCCACCTTAGAGTCTCTGTCTGTCCCTTTCTGTCTTAAATCTTTCCCTCTGGGAAAGCAAACTGCCTACTTGAGCAAGCCTGTGGAGTGTCCCCTGATGTCTCTGGCCAACAGCCACATGAATGAGCATGGAAGCAAATTCTCCAATCCAGGTAGAGCCTTGAGATGTCCACAGCCTTGGCCAACACTTTGATCAAAGCCCCATGAAGTGTCCTCAATCAGAACCACTCCCAAGATCCTGACCAGTGAGCTGATAAATGTTGGTTGCTTTTAGTTGCTAAACCTGTGGGGTAAATTGTTATGTCCAATAGATAACTAAGACACTACATTAATTGACTCCCAAATCTCAGTGGCTTTACCCAATAAGTATCCCCATCTACAACACACACATGGACACTCATACTACCTTTTTAGTTCAAATTGGGGACCTCCTGGGAAACTGTCTTACTTGGGTAACTTAGTAATCCAGACTCCTTCCATTTTGTGGTAGGGAGATTATATGGAGGACTCACAACGTTAAGTATCCCAGACAGAAAGTGATGTGTGTCACTTCTGCTCATGTTTCAAGGGCAGAAACCAGTCACATAATTTCGCCCAACTGCATAGGAAAACAGGATCATACGGATAGTCAATGAGAATCATTACTTGCCACATGTGTAACATAAGTGAAAATCTACTTTTCTCCTCCCATCCATCATTCCATGTGTAACTACTTGAATCGTGCCTCTTCAGATAGACACACTTATTGCACAAGCACACAGGTTTACATGTGTAAGCAAATTGGTACAATAGGATCAAATTTCCTATTGAGGATCTCCTATTCCATTGAGATCTATCTCATTCTTGGTGACATCTGCTTGGTGTTCTATGGTATGGATATATATAATATATGGATATATATAATTCATTTAATTGTTTCTCTATTAATGAGGAGTAACTTAATAATTCTATGGCTAATGAATGTCTTAATAGATTTTCACCTGTTACTTCTCTAAGTTGTTCATATGACATCATGTGCACATTATCGACACTAGTCTCCACTCACCCCACTCTCGCTCCCTGCGTAAATAAAGGGCATTATCATATTTGCTCCCATTTTTAGGGGCCATAAGAGATGTTAGGGAGTTGTTAAAGTATTCAAGCTCACTAGCCATCATTCTGATATGAACATAAAAGAAAAGAAGAGAACTAGCATCTATATGCACAGGGTGCTTAGACACTGTGCTATCCATTTATATATCGATTTCACTAAAATCTCATGGTACCCGATGAAATATGTAATTATTATTTAGCTCCCATGGTGAAATCCTCTTCATGGACTTTAAGTACCTCCCTGCTTCAACTCCTACCACGTATACTCACCATGTAATTTCTTTTTCTTTTCTTTTCTTTTTTTTTTCACTAGAAAGCAGAGTTAACAGGCTGTGATGATTGCTACTTTTCTTAGTGAAGATACTATAAAGATCTGTGTGCCCTTACCCAGAAGATAGATCATGCATAGTAAAAAAGAAAAAAAGGAATATGTAATGTTTGCAAATTCCCTGGGAATAGTGTACAAATAAGAACACTAATTTGCTTTCCACATCTCTATTAAGGAATAGAACAAAATATAAATATATCCCCAATGATGAGAGAGAGAGGTATGACTGGCTGTCTCTGTTGGTCCACCATTTCCACCCGGGGATCTATTCAAGAGGCAGAATATTCTCTGCCTTCAAAGCAGTTGCCAGGTCATGTCTACGGTGTCTGAGGGTTGCAGGCAAACTCCTCTGGGTTCTTCTTTCTGACCAAGTGAACTGTTCCAGTTCAGAGGCTTGGGACTGCTAGACAGCAAAGTATTCCAACTTTGGCAGAGAGATAGGAACAGGGAGGGTAACATCTGAATTTTTATAGCATTTTCTTGGACAGGAAATAAAGAAAGAGAAAATTTTCTTGACTGATTTCTGGCCCCTGGAGTCCTATGGCTTCCTTCTCTCTGCACTAAAAGAAATAAAGTAAGGCTCAGTCTGGACAGAATACCATCTCCAATCCAGGCAGGGACTAAGATAATATTACCATTTCATTATCGCAGATGAACAAACAGAGGCTCTGAGAGATTAAGGAACTTCAATGCAAGATCTAAATAACTATACAGAACCACACAGACCTCAGGACACACAGTGTACCTGTTTGGATTGAACCAAGTGTACTCTTGGGACATGTATTTAAAATACATGATCCAGGGGTGCCTGGCTGGCTCAGTCAGTTAAGCACCTGACTCTTGATTTCGGCTCAGGTCATGATCTCATGGTTTGTGACTTTGAGCCTTGCCTTGGGGTCTGTGCTAACAGTGTGGAGCCTACTTGGGATTCTCTCTCTCCCTCTCTCTCTGCCCCTCCCTCTCAAAAATAAATAAACGTAAAATAAACAAAATTTAAAATACATGATCTAAACAGAGCTGTAGCCAAATGATATGCATCTAGAAGAGTCCTCCTACCCTCCCAACACCTTGAATGCTTTCTCTGGACGAGCTAAAAATAAATTCGTACCTTACAGCCCTTCTGCTCACAAAGGTTTTGGGGACAGGTGGAGAGAGCACTCTACTGAAGAATTTGCACCAGTTCTTTCTGCAGATGAAGGTGGTAGAGGATAAAGTTTCTGTTGGACAGGTATTCTAACAGGACTGGTTTTCTATGTATCTTCAGGCTTCGGGACATAGAACCAGGACAGGGGAAGGAAGGCAGCTGTGCAAACGAGTGTGAACGAGTGTATCCACGCTCAGGTGGGAAGACTGTACCCATTAGATTACATGAGTGAGGAGTTGTCCCTCTCTTTTATTAAATTGATCATCCCTCCAAGAATTATTATTTATCATTGGAAGACCTGTGTGTGTTCTGACAGTCCATTCACTGGTTCATTCGTTCATTCATTTACTTAACAAGTATTTCTTGAGTACCTGCTATGCCTCAAACACTGTTGTAGTTGCTGGGAATAAAGTCATGAACAAAAAAAACCAAAAGTCTTACCTTCATAAAGTTGGGCTTGTTTTGTTTTGTTTTGTTTTTCATTTTAGTCAGGAAGAGAATCAAAACGGTAGTTAAGTAACACAAGTGGTGTGTCAGATTACAAAGGATTACTGTGGAGAGAAACAAAGCAGAGAAGGGCAAAAGTGAAGGTGGGGTAGGGGAGGAGGTGATTTTAAATAGAATAGAGAGGAGGTGATGTTTGAGGCTGATGTGAGTGGAGTGTTCCAGTAGGGGAGCAGCGGATGCAAAGGCTGCTGGGAATGGTAGGGTGGCTTGAGAGGCTGGAGAAGGGTGGAGTCAGAAGGAAAGTGAGAGAGAAGGCCCAAGAGATGAGGGAAGGACAGGACAGGTTGTGCCTCAGAGGGTGCTAGAAAGACTGTAGTTTTATCTGAGCGGGATGGAAGCATTGCAGGGACTCCAACAAAGAATAGATAAGACGTGACTTATTTTGTTAAGGGACCACTCTGGCCGATCTGCTGAAAATCAGCTGTGGGGAGGCCATTTGGAAACTACTGCAATAATCTAGGAAAAAACTGATGGTAGCTTGGTTCGGATTAGCATGGAGGAGGAGGCAAGAAATGGTCCGACTCTGGATATTTTTACTGATCTATTGACTGTGGAATGTGAGAAAGGGGAAGTCAGGGAGGACACCTACATTTTTGGTCTGAACAATTAAGAGGATGGAGTTAACTGTTGGGGCAATCAGGAGTTCGGTTTTAAACATGCTAAATTTGAGATACCAACTAGATATTTTAAGTGACAATCTACGAGTGTATCCCTAGCTTCTACCCACGAGGTGCCAGCAGTGTCCCCCACCCCAGTTGTGGAAGCCAAAAACATCTTTAGGCACTGCCAGATAGTCCCTTCGAGGAGCCAGATGTCCCTAGTTGAGAACCACTGGTGGAGGGTTGGCACTCTGTTTGGACTGGGCTGGGAGCAGCTCCTCTCTCGGCAGTTTCCCAGTGGGGCTGAGCCCTGGGGTAGCCAGAGGTTCTGTGTTGCATGCACCCTTCTTGGAAAGTCCCAGGATCCCGGGGGGGTGGGGATGGGGCACTGGCCATGGCACTCCTGCGTGGTGGGATCACTGCACTTCTTCTTCCACAAGGCTGTCTCCTTGGCTCATCCCTGCCTCTAAGGTGGGTGCCTTACAGTCTTGTATATGCTCACCTTTTGGCTTGAATTTTCTATGTTCCAACCAGTTTCCAGGAAAGAAAGCAAAGGACAGGCCTCTGGTGGTTCTCCTCTGATTTCATGCCCATTAGCTCAATGAACAGCAGGTGTATGCAGCTGTTAAACCTCAGGGGAAAATGTTATATACCTGGATTAGATTGGCTTGATCTCTGATCACAATGAGCAAGTCAAGAAGCTGACGGATATTTCTTGGTAGAAAAACATTCTATCACCAGTCGATCAGCATTTAACGAATACCTAACCTAAATTCGCTTAGCACAGATGTCACATTTCCCATAACCCTAGATGAGGCATGCACCAATGTAGAAGCACTAATTTGGAACTTAATTTTAGGTATCTGAATCTTTTTTATCTCTCTGATCTTCCCACCCCCTTGATGTGCTTGGATTGCTTCGGAAAGCCTGGCATGTCGCTTGGATTTTGTGTGTTTCAGTACATTCTATTGGAATGTTTTCTTTCAGACATTTATGTCTGCCAAGTTGGTGACATTTCTCTCATGATGCGTGTCTCTACAAGTTACCAAATGCTTTCAGTTAAGCTGGAGCTAAATTTCTGTGTTGACTAATTCAGCTTTAAACACCAAATCCCCCTGGGGTTGTGTTCAGAAAGTGGACTCAGGAGTGGCTGCTGGGAGGGCAGGGAGATGTCTGAAAAGAAAGACACAAAGACTTTTACCAGTTTGTGGTCCAATTTAGATTCACCAGGACAAGCTAATCCTAATTCAGGGCATGTTATGATTTTGTGAGAGATGGCTGCTCCGTCTTCCACTTGTGATTTATTAGTAAGTGAGCTCCTGGAGGGTGAGAGGCCCAGGGTATCATTTGGTTGGCAACTTGAAGCACTTCTGAATCTTCTCCCGTATTCCATTTTCTGACTCTCTTTCTAAATTATTTCCCTATAGAAGGCTTTCCTTATAGTCACCATTTGAATTATGCAGGATACTGCTTGATTTATTATATACTTCCATATTATTACAGAGTCATGAGGCTCTGATAGAGGTTTAAATATAGCAGCTCTATATTTAATTTTCTCAAAAGGGGTCTTTTGGTAATAGGAGTTTTTCAGGAACAGTCACTGTCCCAGCTATGTCTACATACCTTGTCTCGTGTCTGTCTGCCATTATAAAGCCTGATAAAACTAGCCACTTTCCCAGCCTTCCTTGAAATTAGACCTTGTTTAGGCCAATGAAATGGTAAAAGGAATGTACTGGGGTGGCAGGGTTTCTGGGAGGAAATTTTTCCACACTGAGAATAAGAGGGTGGTGTACGAGGACAGTGCTTTCTAGCAGCCCTGACGACCTACCTGCTTCCTGCCTTTAACTATAGCTATGTGGGATGAGTGCAGCTGTGGCAGCCATCTTGTGACCATGAGGGAAAGCTCTCTCCTCAAGAGAATTGCAGAGACCCCAGATCTAGCACTTTGACCTAATAGAAAACTCAGCTGAAAGGGGCTTAAACCATAAGGATACTTATTGTTTCCTTGGTGGTGGGTATTTCTGGTGGTGTTTTGATAATCTTACAGCTAATAGCAATTCAACAGAAACTAAAATTCAGTCACCAAAGTTCACACACTCGTTAACAGAGCTAATGCTAGAGCCTGGGGACGCTGTCTAGCAGAACTCTGTTCCTTTATGCCTCACTAACTCTGTATATATAGTTTTTAAAGTTAAAGAAACACAAAATACTTTTGCAACTGCACAATAATATGTGTGGATAATCATATAGGATGAGACATAATTTCAAATTATGTTTAATCGGTAAGAACCTTGAAAATGGACCAAATCCAGCAAATAAGATAGCAGAACTAAGGCTGAGCGTAAGTTTTAAGATGAAAATATCTATATAACATTTAAGTCTGGATTATATGCAGAGGCTTGTAAATCTCATACTCTGTGACTTAAGTGACTTATTAACAATTTAATTTGTCCCCATACCTTTCAGAGTCCTTTGGATTCTTTGCCACCTTGAAGTCGAGCTGTGAGTGGTGCATTCTCTTACTATCTACAAAAAACAAAACAAAACAAACCAGCATAAACCGGAAGCGGCTCCCCAGTGCTCTGAGCCAGATTCATCCACTTCCCTTGGCTCTCTGTGTCAAGTCTAGCAAGTACTGAAAAGGAAGCTTCTCTCTCTCTAACATTCTGAGCACTCTTGAAAGGACTTGGCCTTTTGTTCACAACTGCTCCTACATTAAGGGCAAACGTAGAGTTGGTAAAAGGTCTAGGCGTGCAATAGCATGTTGAATATAACTCTTTAAGATACAGAACCTTGTAGGATCTGGGAATCAAAATTATGCTTGGGCTAGCAGCTTGTATGCAGCAAGATTCATCCCGATGTAATTTTAAAGAGCTGAGATCCTAAGCTGACTGGATCAGCCTCTGAAAGAAAAAGATGAGCTCAGTATGCCATGGCTGTGCTACTCCAGCAGCCACAAGATGCTTAAATATGCTAACTCTGAGCGGGGTAATGCACTGTGACATGTTCAGAGGAAGAATTGAATTCCACGAGACAAGAAAGCCATTGATGCAGGCCTTTTTATGCAAGTTGATTAATAAACTTCTCAATGGATTATACTAACATCAACTGCTTTCTCTAGAATAATGTACAACAGGAGGTTGAAAACTTCTCAGCGGACAGCTGACAGCAGAATTTATCATTGGAAGGGAGTTGGCTCTAGCAGCCAGAATGTGTCCTGGGGAAGAAGGTGAGAGAGCTAGAGGGCTTGGGTGTTGACTGGTTCTACAAAGGCCCAGAAGGAAATGGAAAACTGTTCCAGTGAGGCATTTTTGTGCTGTGGTAGAAGGGTATGAGAGGAAGGGGGAAGATGAGGGAGAGGCAGGGGGACTCGGTGTGAGGTACAGGAAATACAGAGCATTAGGTAGCCCTTGAAGCATCCCACATGGCTGGAGGGGCTGGAAGGGCTTCCAAGTACACGGATGTCTTGTTGAACTTGACATTCTTTGTGATGTAAACTCTTCTTTGGACTACCTCTAAGTCTCCAATGCAATCTAATAAACACAAAATCCACCCACTGTGAGTGGATGCCTTTCGTGGAATTTGAGGGAGGGGTTGCATTTTGGGTTTGGGTCTGTGCAGTTGTGGGCTAGAGATGACATCTGTGGATTGGTAAGGAGGCAGCAGACTGAAGAAGAGATGGGAGCCAGAAGGGGGTGGAAGAATTTAAAGGCACACTTTCTCTCCACCTCCATTTTGTTGGAAATGTTTGGAAATCCTAGAAAGGGTTTACAGATTTGTGTAATACCATCTTGTTACCTGCATTAGGACTTGTGAGTCGCTCCTGGTGGGGGAGGGTTGGGCATCTCCCTCAGGCTGCTCTCTGTCCTGGGAGGCTGGCAGTGTGGACTTGGCTTCTGGTTGATTCTGGCTCGTGGGAAGCCCCATGCAGAGCCTCTGTAGGAGGTTAGAAAAAGGGAGGAGAATGAAGGCAGGGTTCCTGTTCCCTGCCTTCCTCCCTGTGAGGTTACTTTGGGTTAAATGTGGCCTTGTCTGAAGATCACTGATTTCTCTTAAGGGGACTGTCTTTCTTTTCAGGTTTTAATAACCTGTCGCTTCCTTCCTACCTGAGCACTGGGTAAGGTGATCAATCTTCCTGGTTTGTAGGAACTGAGGGTATTCCCAGGACATGGGGTTTTGAGTTCTCAAACCAACACAATCCTGGGCAAATGGGGATGAGTTGGTAATTCCAGCCCTAGGAACAGTTAACAGCTCCTTTGCTGGTTCTAGATTGAGGTTACTGAGCTATCTCTGTGGTTCCCATCCCACCCATCCTTACCTTTGTAAGTAACCCTTTTGTAAAACAAACACACCATCCTGGAATTATCTCATTCAAGCATGTTGTCTCTTTCCTGTTGGGTCCTGGAGTGGCACACTGGTTTTCCATGAACACTCGTGACCATGTTCTCTCACAGCTGTGGTTTCCTCAACTGCCAAATGAGAGAGTGACACTAGAACATTCCCCTACACCTTTCCAGCTCCAACATCACAAAGAGATTGAAAAGAACATCATGATTTTTATCTCTTAAAATTGTGTAACTGTCTCTTTTATTCCTGTTGTCATCTTCCAGTAATACTAGGTAAATAATTCTTTAAAAATTTTTTTAATGTTTATTGGTATTAGAGAGAGAGAGAGAGAGCGAGCATGAGTCAGGGAGTGGTAAGGAGAGACAGAAACAGAATCTGAAGCAGGCTCTAGGCTCTGAGTTGTCAGCACAGAGCCTGACGCAGGGCTTGAACTCATCAGTCGTGAGATCATGACCTGAGCCTAAGTTGGATGCTTAACCGACTGACCCACCCAGGCACTCCTCCGTCTAAGGAATTCTTAAGGACTTCCTATTGCCTCAGCTCTGCCTGGGGAAACTGACATGCATGGCACATAGTTCTGTCCCTGGATGGGGTCATGTCTGGTTTAGGGGGAGGGAAGGAGTGAGAGGCCAGACAGCAGATTGTTTCAGCACAGAGTGCTATGTGCTAAATGAGATTTATATGTGGTGTCCAAGAAGCCCAAAGAGGGGTATCCAACCAAGTCTAGAGGGAGTCTGGAAGGCTTTCTGGAGGAAGGCACAGCTGAACTGAATTTTAAATGATGTGTAGGGGCCGAGCAAAGGGGAGAAAGGAAAGGAAAAGGGCAGGTAGAACATTCTTTGCAGAGGAATGGCATGAGCAGAGGCCTGGAGGAGGGCAAAGACATGAGCTATGGGGTGAATATGGGGGGACTTCCGCAGGGTGACATTAGCTGTTCAGTTTTGGTGGAGCCTAAGATGCGAGGCAAGAGATGACCCTGGAGAAGGAGGCAAGGCTGCATGAGAGGGGGTCTGGCGGAGTGCTCAAGGAGGGGCCTTTTTATCTTATAGAGAACAGAAAGCCACTAGATAATGGGTTGTTTTGCCATTGAGCAGGGCGACCGACTATTTAAATATCCAGTTTCTGAAAATAGAACATAAAGAGTAGCTCTGGACCACCAACAAGAAATAACTTGCGTTCAGCAAACTTCCTGAAGTGTTGTTCATATATAATGGAACTTTAGATCTTTAGTATTTTTCACTGTATGAAATAATGAAATGATGCTGCTGTTAGGGAAATGTATGAAACTCCACCCCAAAGCCCTTCTCTGAAGGAAAAACAGCAGACACTAACTGGCCTGATAAATTGACCTTGCCTGTCTTCATTCATTTACTTCAACATTCATTTTGTTTCAGCTAAATTTTGAGGTTTTGAGGACAAAAACTATGTTTTATGGCGTCACCAGCAATTAAGGCATTGTTTGGCACGTTTGGCTCAGTAAATGTCTGGCCCACAGAAAACAAACAAACAAACAACCCACTTCACTGAGTGCCCACCAAGCAGCGGGTGCTAGCTGCACTAAAGCCAAGAAACACAGAATTCCGATCCCCAATACATTGAAGGTCGCAAGTGGACCTTGAATTAAACAAACTGTAAAAGACATTTGGATTCATTTAGAGAAATTAGAATATGGAGTGAGCATCAGATGAAAAGAGAGATTATTATTTAGTTAGGTATAGTAACAGTGTTGTGGTTGTGTGACAAAATATCTATTTAAAACATGTAACATTGGGGCACCTGGGTGGCTCAGTCCGTTGAGCATCTGACTTCAGCTCAGGTCAAGATCTTGCGGCGGGGGTCCTGAGGGCTGACAGCTCAGAGCCTGGAGTCTGCTTCAGATTCTGTCTCCCTCTCTCTCTCTCTGCCCCTTCCCCACTCGTGCTCTGTCTCTCTTTCTCTCTCTCTCAAAAATACGTAAACATTAAAAAAAAATTCTTAATGTGATGTTAAAATTGGAAGTAGTTGTGGTTGAAATAATATCTAGGCATTTACATTAAAATATTATCTCTGTGCCATAAAAAGTTTGTTTAAAAACAAAAAAAAATACTATCAAAACAATGAAGAAAGAAGAAAGAAGGGAATAAAAGGAAGGAAAGGAAGGAAGGAAAGGGGCAGAGGAGGAAGTTAGCTAGTTTCAGTCGGGAGAAGCTTCCAGATTAGAAAACACAACATTCCCAAGGTCACACACACAGGAGTAAATCTGCTTTGTGCTGAGCATGAAATAAAAGCGTAATCATAGTTTGAGTAGAAACCAGGAAGAAGGAACCGGGAGGAGTAAATTTTGAGTGAGGTTTCTTAGGCTCCTGACAAGAGCCCATCTCCAACTGAAGTCATGATTTCTTTCCTATTCTCTACATTAGTAGAACAATGTTTCTCATTTTATCTCCAAGTCTAGTATCATTTCCAAGAAATACAATGGGGTAAAACCTACCTTGTGACAACTTGGCTACAATGCATGCCAATGATCTGAATAGTTGCCTGTAAATGACGCTCATTAGAGGCTAATTGTGTGGCCTTGGTTACTGATGATAACAGTATTTTTTCTTTCACTCATTCATTAAAATCTTACCAAGTGTTTACCATGTGGCGAGTGATGCAGTGGCATGGAAGCAGAAGACAGGGCAAAGTTCCGACTTTCATGATGCTTACATGCTAGCGGACTTTTGGGGAACAGGGTCACAGCTTACAAGTATGTGATTGTTCTTCTTGGCTCTGATCTTGGCAACAACCTGATAAGATTAGTCACTGTTTCAAACAACCTTGCCTTTAAACTGGAGGCTCAGGCTGTTCCATGACTGGCCCTGGTTATGTTGCTCATAAATGGCAGCCGTACTATCCAAACGTGGATCTCTCCTGGAGTCCAGCTCACCCCCCAGCACACCACAGTCTGCTTTTTCTGGTGTTGCTTCTGTCAATCCGAAGCAAGTGCAGGTATGATGTGCGTACTGTGCCTAATGATGAATGTCAGCACTGAGGTGAGCAGTGATGGCTCTTTGGCCATAAGCAAGTGTTCTACTTGGAGCTAATCTGGGGTGCAGATCTGAGGGTGGCTCTGTTAAGTACAAGCACACTGTGACACGTCAGGGGAGATTCTCTGCTGCCAGCTAATTATCACTTAAATTTGTCAAGAAGGCAAAAAGCACCTCTCACATTTTATTTTAAAATATGAAAACCTTTGGAAAAGTTTGAGGGTGATTTGCTCCTCTTCCCTCTTCACAGACAAGCCCCCCCCCCAAAGAAGGTGTCCCTGGGCCCCCCCCCAAACAAGGTATCCCTGGGGCACTCCAAGGGGTGGCAATCCCTGGACAGTGATTTCACACCGTATAAGATGCAAACAGCACAGACCAGCGCAGGGGAAGGAAACAGAGAGGATGGAAATGAAAGATGGATCTCAAAGCAATTAACTAGAGATGATTTGTACCCAGAAGGGTTGCCGATGCGGAGAGAATGAAGCCAGACTCAAAAGGCCACATAATGTATGATTCCATTTATATGAAATATCCAGAACAGACAAATCCCTAGAGATAGATACAAAACAGATTACTGGTTGCCAGGGGCTGGGAAGGCAGGGAGGGAGGATAGAGAGTGACTGCTTAATGGGTACAGATTGCCTTTTAGGGTAATGAAAATGTTCTGGAACTAGGCAGTGGTGGTATCACACAGCATTGTGAATGTACTAAATGTCGCCAATGCTAATTTTTATGTTAGGTGTATTTTACCACAGTAAAAAAATATATATATGCACACATGCACACACACACTTAAAAAAGTAATCTTTCTGGTTTGTTAATAGCAACTGCAACCTCTAAGGTCCTTTGGCAACGTACCTGATGAGTGGTCATGCAGATTGTACCAGAATATCCTCACTGAGAAGAAAGTTGCTCAAAAGTAAGTGTGTTTCATTTTTAGGAAGCTCTAATTGTTACAAAACTCACTGTGAAAGTGGATTAAAATCTATATTCTGGAGAGAAAGAGAGAGAGAGAGAGAAAGGGAGGCTTGCTGAGTGATCAGGATGAGAGGGTATCTGGTATCTCAGATATTCCCCACATTTGTATTTGTGCCTTAAGAGAGAGGGCAATTCTAGTCAAGGGTCTTGCAAGGACGGCTATATAAAGATATGCTCCACTCTAAAGTGGGGTCACTGCATTTTCCTGAGCATGTGAGACTTAAAGGGCTTGTGTGGAATGCAGGAGTTATGGCTGGGATTATTCTAGAATTTTGAATAATAAATTGTTCAAAATCTAGCCTTATTGAGCACTGCAATAGAGGGCAGGGAATCTAGAAAATTTTTCAGAATTTTCTATTTGAGGAAATACACTACTAGGCTCATTTTAAAATGAGAGAATCTTGGGTGGGATGCATGAAAAAAAAGCACATTATCAGAAATGTTCTGTGTTTTATAAATAGATATACAATCAGTTTTTTAAAAATGGATCCTCCAAGGGCTTTGATTTATAGGAGTATTATGCGTCCACTTTTCCAAAAACATGTCTTTTGTGTAAATCAAGTACACGTGTGCATCTCCCTTAATTTACATACTATAACCTAAACAGTACATATACATGCATAGTTAAATATTAGGAGAGATGAATAGTTTAGAAATTCTTTTGCATTCTGGTTTAATTAATCGTGAGAAAGATAAACAAAAACAAGTCAGTGGTTCCCTTGAGCAGGGCTCATGGTGTTCTGGTGGAAAAAGGCAGTAACAGCTGATTCTGACTTGATTCACCCTGGACTCTGTTCGCGTCCCTCATCTTTATGCCCCTGCTCCCTTTTGTGCTTCTCACAGCTCATCTGGAGTGCCATGAGTAATTAGGGCTCCCTTCTACCTGGCTCTTGAAGAGCTTTGTGGTGCCACAAAGAAAAATGTGAATTTCATCCCTGGGAGCTAGCAATGTTTTGTGTTTTCAAAGCTCTGCTTTTAGACGGTTCCCAGCAAAGGAACATACTTACCTTTTATCATCATTGTAGCGGAAAAATACTAGCCTGAGGATGTGGGCTGCTAAAAGCTGCCGGAGCCTGCCTACCTTTAGTATTTAGTGACGACGTTAGAAGCTTTCTGCAACCCATACTCGGGTCTGACTCAATGTGGGGAGAAGCCAGAAATACCAGAGCAATTCAGGAAAAACAGGAGAGCGGCAAGGGATAAGCCCAGAGGAAAGGAACCTTTGTTTTAGACCTCGGGAGGAGACATAACCAGGTTACGTCACAAAGGGCGTGAAAACCACGTATCTCTCCCAGAAAGTGGTGAGAGCCGTGTATAGAAAGACCCACGCAAATCTCCTATTCATTGGAGCTTTGAGGCCTATGATTTTCTCTAAGCATGGGAGGGGCAGGTAGTTTGAGATGAAGGACAGGCCCAGAACACACTGTCAGGGTGCAAACTTTGCTTCTCCCTCCCTCCCCTTCCTGTGGATTTATTAGGCAGGCGGGCAAATCGGTGTGCAAAGAATAGATTTGCTGGAATAACAGCTGGGTAAATGGCACATTATGCAATTTTGCAGGCGCACACTGATTTGCAGTTGCACAGAAATGATACGAGGCAAAGGGCTGTGCCGTGCCAGCTTTGGGCTGAGCATCCCTCTTGCCACTTTGTCCGGAGAAGGGTTTTTATCTGCAGTCTGTCCTGCAGCCTGCAGTTCTGTGCTGCACCATCCCTAGCATGGGGGTGGTGTTTACTCGCCCGCGTGAAGAGGACGTTTTAACTCTCCATCTTCCCCTCCAGCGTGCAGTATTGATTTTCTGCTGCGAGGAGACAGAAAGACCTTTCTTCAAAGTACCTTTGGAGGCAGAGCTGGCTGTGGGCTGAGCTTTGTGAGCAGGGGCCTGCATTCAGGGAAGGCAGAATCTCGTCCTTAGGCGCAAACTGTGTTTGGGGGTTTACTAGTCACAACAAGTTCTTGTTTCACTGTTAGTTGTTTAAGAAAAACCCAACAGACGGAAGCTGCTCCATTGCTAGATTCGTCTAAACAAGTCGGGATGAGTAGCTTGGCTAATTAATACCTGCATCTATTGTGCAGTTTGAGATGACATATTTTGCAGATGGTGCCAGTTCAACAACGGAGAAACAATTGTTCTGAAAAACTGAGCATGAGGGATATTTCCATGGGATTGCACCTTGACTGTGCAAATGTTCTCCTTTTAAAATGTGATTTGCAAAAGTAAGGGGTATCTGAAAATTCTCCAGTCTGGAATTGTTTGTTACGGCAGTTTATAGAAACTCTGATCCTGCCTTGGAGGTGTGAAATACTTACCAGTATCGTCTCGTAAAGGAAAAAAAAAAGTTCACACAGCTATCCCTTGCCCTAAAAGTTCCCAGTATATAGGATGCCAAATTTGTAGCCTTGATAAAGTGAAGAGTTAGTCTTTTATTCCTTTGAAATCAAGTGCTCAAGTTCAATGGCTACCCGTTGCTTAACAGATTAAGTATAGAGCCCCTTGCCTGGGTTTCAAAAGGCCTTGAACCACACACACACACAACATCTACATGCCAAGTGTGAGACTGCAATGTGTTTTTATTAAGTATCAATACCATAAAATACAGTAGGAGAAATTCCTGAGGTCTGATTGAGAGGAAAAGACAGAATGCATGGACCACAGGAGAACTGATTCTTCAATTCACTGATCCATTTGAGATATGTTTCCCAAGAAGTAACTGATAGAGGTGCAGGGTGAGTGTACTCAAAATGATTTTTAAAACAAAAACAAATGCCATGAATGAGTTATTGGTAGCTAGAGGTGAAAACACTAGTTTACTTTGGTGTATACCCTCTCTGATTTGGAAAGGGCCAACTTTGTGGTGGCTTTTAGTTATGCAGATGTAAGGCAAATTTGGGTAGGAACCAAGAAGGGCTCTTGGAAGAAGGGAATAGACAATACCTTTGCATTTGAGGTTCGATCCTCCATAACGTGTCACATGGATCGAAGTGACCATGATTGAGGGCAGCTGTTTATAATTGAAGTCCTCAAGGAAACTCGTTTTAAGGAGGAGGGAAGTCCAGAGTGGTGGCCAAGGCCAACATCATCACCAGAAATGGACACAGAGCATCAGGGTATGGCTGATGCTAGAACAGCTCCTGGCCAAGGAGGAGTGTGTGTGTGTGTGTATGTGTGTGTGTGTGTGTGTGTAAGCCTAAAGAGCTCAGTAAACAACAGGTGGTCAGGTGATGGCTTTGGGCAGTGTGCTGTGAGCACTGCTGACTATGAGATGAGGAAGCAATGATGCTCCAGCCCTTCCCTGCACCCAAGGAAATACTCTCATAGTAGTGAGTTCCTTGTCACCAGAACATGAGCAGGAATGGACAAGGACTGCTCAGCATTGCCAGAATTCCTGGTTAAGGGCACTCTTTCTTTCTTTCTTTCTTTCTTTCTTTCTTTCTTTCTTTCTTTCTTTCTTTCTTCTTCTTTTTTTGTTTTTGGCAGAGACCCCGTGATGCAGAGAAGGGGGTTCTTCAAAAGATGACCCCGTGATGCAGAGAAGGGGGTTCTTCAAAAGATAGCACAGTTTTTGAGCCCATTGGAGTTCTCAACTTATCTTGTAGCTGGGGGTGGCAGTGGCACTTTGTACTGAGGAAGGACACACATTATTGAGATAAATGGAAATAGGGATCAGAAGTGGTTGGATTTAAAACAGAATGAAATGTGTCCTAATCACATGCTCTGAGTTGGAAGTCTCAGTCAGGGCTCTTCAGAGAAACAAATATAGATACGCTTAATAAGTTATACCAATAGGAAGAGAAGGAGAGGGAGGGAGAGAGAGAGAGAAAGAAGTTTATTTTAAGGAATTAGTTTACATGATTATGGAGGTTTGGCAATTCGAAAATCTGCAGGACAGGCAGGAAGACTGGAAATTTAGGTAAAAGTTGATGTTTCAGGGGCACCTGGGTGGCTCAGTCGGTTAAACATCTGCCTCTTAGTTTTGGCTCAGGTCATGATCTCACAGTTCGTGAGATGGAGCCCCGCATCAGGATCAGCACCGACAGTGGGGGAAGAGAGCAGGAATGACGACAGGGAACGCAGCTCAAAAGAGAAGAAATGTTATGGGATTTCAGCGTTATGGGAGAGAGCAGCTCAAAGTATTCATGGAAGCTGCCTTTGGTGTGCGTCTTGAAGGATAAGGGGATTCAGTAGGTAGGAGAGCACATGAGAACATTTGAACAAAAGAAGGAAGATAAAATATACATACAAAGAAAGCCACTTGGCGATAGCATATGGTTTGTGGTGACATAGGAGAAAGGGCTTGAGAGCTGTCTAGGAGATAAATGGCAGGTAGGGACTTTGTCATTTGGTATGCAATTGCAGGGGGAGGGCTATCATGGAAGGTTTGATTTTTGAATAGGGTAGCAATGTGATTAGCACTGTGCTCCAGGGAAACTACTGTAATAAAGGTTTTCTGGATAGATCTGAGAGAGAATGACGTGGGATAAACAGTTGGAAGACTAACATCTATGCAGTGAGGGGTGGAAACCAGGGTTGAGGCTGCAGTAATTGAATTAAGGGATCCTGTTTTCAAGATATTACAGCAGTCAAAGCTATAGGACATGACAATTAATTTGGGATAGAGTGAACAAGAATAAAAGCATACAGTACTATTTGCAGGCAGTATGAATGAAAAAGCAGGGATAATATTAACAGAAGAGAAACGGGTATGGAAGACAAGGTGATAATTTCATCTTCAGACATTTTTTTTTTTTTTATTTTATTTTTGGGACAGAGAGAGACAGAGCATGAACGGGGGAGGGGCACAGAGGGAGACACAGAATCGGAAACAGGCTCCAGGCTCTGAGCCTGTATCAGCCCAGAGCCTGATGCGGGGCTCGAACTCACGGACCGCGAGATCGTGACCTGGCTGAAGTCGGACGCTTAACCGACTGCGCCACCCAGGCGCCCCTCATCTTCAGACATTTTGAGCTGAGCATTCTGGTGAGACAATCTGGTGAAATTCTTCAGAAACCAGTTAAAACATGGTCTGGAACTTAGGAAGGAGGTCAGGGTTAGAGACGTGTATTTGTTTCTAATGGCTGTCTTGGCAAGGCATGTCTGGGATAATCCTGTGTCTGGAGGCTCTGCCTTGTAAATATTGCTTCCTATTTACAAGGACAATATGATGTAGTGGCCAAAAGCTTTCGCTTTGGCTTCAGCTAGGTCCAACCCAGCTATTTACAGACTCCATTAACGTCGGGGATATTATGCTTCTCTATGCCTTGGCTTTCGTTTTCTATAAGTTGTAAATAATAATATCAGGATGGTCATATTAACTATGTTAATGCACATAGGTAACCTGGCTGGGCTGCTTTTGTTATACTCCTGGAACTGTTAACAGAAGTGCCTCTCCTTCTCTGGCCAAATCCAAGACATCTTCCTTTCCTGCTCATCTGAAATCGCACATGAAACTCCTTTTTCCTCCACCAGCATGAGTTGAATTCACTTGAAATGGTGGGAAAGTGCCATCCTAACTTGTCTGTCTGTGAATCTTCTATCTTGTCCTCTGTGTCTTGAGAGATTAGTTGGTGACGTAGAGGTTGAATTGTACCCTTAGCCTGAGGATGTGTCTGTGGTTTAGGTTCACTCACATAATGGAAAAGAGGTTATTTATCTTTTCCCTTGAAAAAAGAAAATCAACCCTTAATCAGACAAATTTTCTTGCATAGAGATGATGGCTAAAGTTGCAGGAGTAGATGGCAGGAGTGGGGGTAGAAGGAGAAGAATAGAACCTAGAATAGCATCTAGAATAGAATCTTGGGGGATATTATCATCTATGAGTTATGGAGAAGAAAAATGTGCTATTATTGTTACTAAGAAGGCAACCATAATTAAAGACAAGAATGTTATTTCTTTTGTTCACCATCAGCATTAATTTATTCACTCACTTATTCAGTCATTGATTTAACAAATATTTATTGATATCCACTAAATACAAGTAACTAAATAGAGCAGTGCGCAAATAAGGCAAACAAATTTTGGCTTTCTTGGTGCTTGGACTATATAGCAGGCACTTAAAAGAATACTTGTTAAATGAATGAATGAATATTTGGGCAAGCAGCATGTTTGAATGGAGCCTTTATTAAGTGCAAACACTGTATTTTATAGACACTGGGAAGTTTTTGTAAAGGAGTAAAGCTAGTAGGCATTCTTTATTTTGAAACACGAGGCTCCTAGTTTAAGCAGGAGACTTCTTCCACCATTTCCAAGATTGACAAATTTGACCATTACAGAATTTTCTGGTCGGTAAAAAGAGAAAACTAGTATCTGTTAAGTTTCTACTAAGTGCCAGACCTTAGATCAGGAACTGTGCATATATATAGGACCCATTGAACTAGCTCTACAACACTCATGTGCAACTAACATTATGTATTTTTTAATTAAATAAGATTGTGTCTGGGTTGGCCCAGACCATCAAGGGTTGGTGAGAAATTCAATTTCACCTCTTGCTGGGGAGGAACAGGCTTCTTCCTATCCCTTGGGGGAGTACCGTTAACCTGAGGATTTGCACTATCCAGGAAAGGACTTCTGGTCTTTGGTCCATTTTTATAAAGTTGTTTATTTTGTGTGTTGTCTCTCTTTGTCAGCTTAGTCCCTGGGCCATTGCCAGACCTCCAGCCTTGGTGTTAAATCCCCACCCATCCATTAGGCACCTCCATTAGGGCTTCTGTCATCTTTGGAAGGAGATTTCTGGCTCTCCCCCAGGCTCCAGTCTACACAGTACCTCGGGTTGGGTCACTCTCAGAGCACCTACTTCCTCTCCATCTCTTTTCTGTGGCTCCTTTCCAAGGATCTGGTTCTCCTAGACCGGCCTTTGTGTATGTTGTCTTCAGGACAGCTCATGCAACCCAAGAAGTCCTGTCCCTCTACAGCCAGGAAGCCCAAGGCAGAGGGTTATGGCGCTGGGACATGGGAGAAGGTAGAGGGGAAAAGAGGGAAGGAAAAGAGAAGCAAGAATAAGACAAAAATTAATATGCCATTGTATAATAACGCATTATGTCCTCTAGTCCTCCAAATCACAGTGCGAGATAGGTATTGTTATTAGCATTTTACAGAAGGATTGATTCATTCAATAAATATTTATTGAGAGTCTTCTTTCTGCCTAGTGTTCTAGGCTCTGGAGGAAAAACAAACAAACAAAAAAAAAAACCAACAGTGAATAAGAGACAAAAATCCAGATGAAAACACGAAGTCTCTGAAAGTAAATAACATGCTTGAGATCACATACTTCATAAGCAGAAAAGCTAGGATCGAGCCCAGGCCTGATTTTCTCTAAAGTCCACATCATTGTGTCATGCGACACTGGTGTTGCAATGCAGGCTGTTCTGCAAAACACAGCTCAAACTTCTGACAGACAGAAGCTATCACTCACTGACTGCTTGCCATGCGTCAGGAGATGTAACAGAGATAAGGCATGTAGTATGTCATTTAACCCTCAAGCTATCCCATTTAACCCATTTTCTCATTTTTCTTGGTTCTTGGACACTGAAAACTAAAGGTTACATTCCTTGGCCAAATCATCAGGCTAGCAAGTGAGTGAGCAGAATTTCATTCTAAATTACCTTATTCCAGTCTGGGGCTGAAGAACACCGTACCTCATCCTAATTGTCTTGGGGTCTTGTCTTTGGAAAAGTAAGTTAAAAGTCCTCCTTTCTTCCTGCTTGGTCCTGCCTCAGGCTGGGAAGTCTGGGTTGGGCCAGGTGAGGATAGCCAGCTTCTCTTTCTTGTTCCAACTTTCCTCCCCCTGGTTATCAGCACCTACTGTTTGGGCTTCTCCAGGTTTGGTAATCAGGGTTAAGGAGGACACACAAGGGACAGGGAAAGCCTTAGGGTTTGGGGTCTTTTGTGAGTGGTGAATATCCCATGTTAACTATTGCTCCCAAGAGTCCCTATAGAGGTTCTTTGGGGCCCCCTCTCACTGGACATGGCTTCTGAGGCCCTCTGGCTAGCCCCAGACTCTCCCCATGTAGACTTTTCAGTTACAAGTGAGGGACTGGTCCTCGCAGCTTTCAAATCCTGAAGAGTAACTGTTTTGCTCCCTAAATTGTTCTTTTGAAGGTCCCTCACTTGGGTTAACATGGCAAAGGGCAGGATCACCTCCTTGCCCTCTACCATAGATGGGTGACTCAAAGGGAAGGGAAATGACCCAACCCAAAGCGTTCTTCATTGCCTGCCTGTGCGAACCTGAGAGAATTTCCGAGTGTCTTTTACACAGCCTGGAGCTGGAGGGTGGGCTAAAGTGACAGAATGCAGTATTTCAGGGGATCCTGCAGAGCATGTGAGACTATTTTGAAACTTTGCTGAAAACAGAAAAAGTGTCATTTAACATCCAGTTTGCATTGGCCCCAGAAACTTCTAAGGAAGAACAAGATCACAGGCCCTGGAACCAATTGTTTTGGTTTGTTTGTTTGTTTGTTTGTTTTACTTACTAGCTACGTGACTTAAGGCAAGTTATTAACCTTGCTGTATATCCATTTTCTCTGCGTATCTGTAAACAGGGCTTGTAAAGTACCAATTTCACAGGGGTGCTGGAAGAATAAATGAGGCAGTATGTGTAAACTGTGGCAGAACACCTGTCATGTGGTTAATGTCTCCAAACTATGAGCTGTTGTTATTCTCACAACTTTCTCCTGTACATCAACTTTTGAGACAAATCAAAGATCAGCACTTTTGACTGCTTCTGAGTTTAGAGCACAGGCTTTTATAAAGCTCAAACTCAAGAGGCAGGCATAAGAGAAGCCAAACATATGTGACTCCTTATAGAACTACAACTTAACTCTGCTTTAGGGCTACCCTGATCTGTTACTTTCCAAGAAAGGGTGCTGCCTGGTGTGGGCTGCTGTATCCCTTCCAATGTGGTTTTTACATTGTTTAGGCTGATTAGAGGCAATGTGGCATTGTAGTTAAGAAGGCAGACACTGTGGTGGGGGGGGTGTGCCTGGGTGGCTCAGTCGGTTAACTGCCTGACTCTTGATTTCAGTTCAGGTCATGATCTCACCAGTTCCTGAGATGGAGCCCCAAGTTGGGCACTGCACCAACAGCACAGAGCCTGCTTGGGATTCTCTCTGTCCCTCTCTCTCTGCCCCTCCCCCACTTGCACACACACTCTTTCTCTCAAACTAAATAAAACTTAAAGAAAAAAGGTGGACACTGGGTCAGTTAGACTTGGGTTTTAATCTCCACTCTGACACTTAATACTACTGTGACGTACTGGAAATTACTTACTTTTTCTGTGTTTTCATTTCCTCATCTATAGAACAAAGACAATAATAGTACCTCCCTTATCAAGTTGTTGTAAGGATTAAAGAAGAAAATGTAGGTAAAGACCCTGGTGCAAACATAGGTTCAAAAAATGGTAGCAACAATATGGCATATGATGCTAAGGCTTGGTAAGGCTTGGTTATTGACCAGGGGTTAGAAGCAAAGTCTTTTTTGGCTTCTGTTGTTAATGGACCCAGAGAGTTGAACCTCTTTCCTGAAAGTATGTTGGATATTGCTTCAGAAGATTTTGAATACACTGAACACTGAACACAATCTAAAATCTAAAAAGCAGATATCATCATTGGTGGTGGTGGTAGGGGTAGAGGTCTGGTTAATAGACTGAAAAAGGCTCAGGTTTCACCTAATTCTGGGACTAATGTTAGAAACAGTAAGGGGCCACAGGAGTTTAAGAATCCTCACTGGGGGCATGAGAGCTCTCTGCTCTCCTCTTAGCGTTTGCCAAATATTTTTCTCACCATTTTTTCACAGTATGATCCTCTCAGTCTTAAAGTTATCCTAGGCTTCCCTTTCCCCATTCCCAATCCTTGGAATATATCTGATCAATGGCTTAATCCAGTTCAGATTAGGATATGCATTTTGTATGTATTCTTAGTTGTGCTCAGTTCTTTCTACCACATCTTACTCTTCAGAACATCATGGAACTGCTTTGGAGACACCTGATAAGATGTAATGAGCCAGGCTCTGACTCGCATTGCTCCACAGGGACATGAGAGCATTGGGAGTGTGCCTCCACTCTGTTCTGGGGAGGCTCCACACAGGCTGCTTTCCCCAAATGGTGCAATCTAAGCTGGGTGTCACCAATGCTTGTTAATTCCCAACATTCAATAGTTGTAACCACTATTTATTTATTTATTTATTTATTTATTTATTTATTTATGACAGAGTATGTGTGTGTATGTGTAAGTGAATGAGGGGCAGAGAAAAAGGGAGAGAGACAGAAAATCCTGAAGAGGGGCTCAAGCTCACCCAAAGAGGGGCTCAAATTCACCCGAAGTGGGGTTCGAAGTGAGGAACCATGAGACCATGACCTGAGCCGGTCAGATGCTTAATGGACTGAGCCACCCAGCTTCCCCTAATTTCAACCACTTTTAACCAGTATTTACTTGAATCTTCACTTGTAGTTTTTACCCTGGGCTGGTCCTAGTCGAGTGGTTTATTCAGAGACATAACAATCATGTGGCCCTGTCGCCTGGGTTCCTGGAGATGTTCCAATCAGTGGCACACTTTGAACTGGCATTACTTCTTGCTAGTGTTCCCGCCCGCAGTCACCAGGGCACTGGCTCTCTGGGACCCCCCCAGTGCTTTTGAGTGCCACTGCTACTTGGGTGACTATCTCTTCTTCTTTCATAAAGTTGTCTTCCTCATGTGCTTATCTCTAGATAGAAATTATTAAAACACCAAGTCTCTCTTCATCTTCTGGGACCCCTATGATTCAGATGTTGTTCCTTTTTAATGAGCCACTGATTTCTCTAATTCTTAAATCGTGCTCTTTTGCCTTAGTCTCTCTCTTTTTTTCTGCTTCACTATTCTCCATAAGTTTGTCCTCTATATCACTGATTTGCTGCTCTGCCTTATCTGTCTTTGCCACCATGGCATCCATTCGAGATTGCAGCTCAGTTATAGCATTTTTTACTTCATCCTGACTAGTTTTTACTTCTTTTATCTCTGCAGAGAGGGATTCTAATCTATTTTCGACGCCAGCCAGTATTCCTATTATCGTGATTCTAAATTCTGGTTCAGACATCTTGCTTGTATCTGTGTTAAGTCCCTAGCTGTCATTTCTTCCTGTTTTTCTTTTGGAGTGAATGCCTTTGTTTCATCATTTTGAAGGCAGAAAAGGAATTAATAAGGTAAAAAAAAATTAAAATTAAGAAATTAAAAACAACACACACACACAAAATCAAATAAATGATGCTAGATCCAAGGTGTGTTTTGGTCTGGTTGTTGAAAGAAGCTTGACAGATTACAGAAGAAAAGGGGGTGGAGAAAAGAAAAGAAAAAGAAAAAAAAGAAAAAAAGGAAAATGTTCGAAAATTTGAAAAATGAATACAATGAAATAGAAAAAAATAAAGTGATGGAAGTAAAATAGATTTTTAAGATTTTACAGAAAGTAAAAAATATGTTAGAAAAAAATGAAAGAAAAAAAATTTTTTTTTCATTTATTTATTTTTGGGACAGAGAGAGACAGAGCATGAACGGGGGAGGGGCAGAGAGAGAGGGAGACACAGAATCGGAAACAGGCTCCAGGCTCTGAGCCATCAGCCCAGAGCCCGACGCGGGGCTCGAACTCATGGACCGCGAGATCGTGACCTGGCTGAAGTCAGACGCTTAACCGACTGCGCCACCCAGGCGCCCCCGAAAGAAAAATATTTTTAATAAAAATTGAAAGTAAAAATAATTTTTTTCTCTTTCTGTTTTCAAGAAAAAGAAAAGAAACCAAAAAGAGAAAAAAAGAAAAAAAAAGAAAATTGAATAGATGGACCAGCACACAGACTGAAATACGATTGAAATTACATCTTTTCCCTAGAAGTCAAACTATGAAGCACTTTATAGTTCGTAAACTAAGCAGGTGGAGACACTTGTGTTCCTGAAGAGCAAGGTTGGCTGAGGGGGACTTAGTGTAATGGTTCTGTTCTCCGCTAGATGGCGCTGCTTAGCTTACTGCCCTGGAATGTTGTGGCGCTTGTAGACGTGTATGCGCATGTGCGGGAGTGGTGAAAATGGCGGCACCCAGCTACCTAGTCTCTAGCATCCGAACTCTGTTCTCTCCGTTGAGAAATCGCGCATCCGTCCTTTCTCTCTGGCGTCTGTCCACTCCCCGCTTCTCCACTGTCTGTGACCAAGCCACAGGCAGCACTTCCCTCCTGAGTTTTATCTCAGATGCAGCTGTTTTTCCCAACCCCTTATTTCTGAGGGTCTGTGGCTTTTTGACCTGTTCTGCCCCTCTGCAGCAGGGTCTCACCCAGCAATGGCTGGGTGCTGGCCACACCCAGCAATGTTCGAGGAACCGTGCTGCTGCCGATGTCCAGAGACTGTGGCTGGGTGCCAGCCCACCCCAGAAAAAGTTCACACAATTGTGTAGCAGCGTTTCAGAGATTATGGAAAATCACAACGCACATCTGGCACCAGGCTTCACCCTTAACATCCAGCACCAGCAAATGTGGTTGTTCTCCAGGGTCTGTTGGCACCTTTGCCTATGGGGGGGGGGTGTCACACAGCCTCAACCAGATGTTCAGCAGAGGAACCACCTCTCCCCATGTGGCCTGAGGACCCTCAGACTTCACTCTGTTCCTGGGGATTTGCCCTTCCCACCAGAGCACTGCCAGGTATCGAGCTGCGAAGTTTCACACTCTGCACTCCCCCTGCTTATAGAGTCTTAATGGCATTTAAACCCTCTCCTTCCTCCTTTCTCCCTTTTTAGTTCAGTCCCTGTGGCTGTTTCCACTTTTCCACTTTCTCTCCAGCTGCTTTTGGGGGTGGTGTGCTTTTCCTGTACTCTTCCCCCATCTCTGTCCTCTCTCTGCAAGCAAAAACAGTTCCCTGCCCTTCACAGCTTCTTGCTCCCCAAGTTCCCTTACTCTGTGCCGTGTACCTGCTGAGTTCTGTGGTTCAGATTGTGCAGATTGTTGTGTTAATCTTCAAATAAGTTTTCTAGGTGTGCAGGATGGTTTAGTGTTTGTCTGGATGCATTTCATGGACACAAGATGCAAAAAAAACTTCCATGCTGTTCCGCCATCTTGGCTTCTCCCAAACACCAAGTCACTTAGGGCACAGATTATTATGATTATTTGAGAGAGGGGAGGAGATGGGAGAAAGAGAGAAAGGGAGAGGAAAGGAGAGAGAGAGAAAGAGGAGGTAAGAGAGAGAGGATAACAGAGACTTTACTGTCACATCAGAATTACCTTTAGAGCTTTTAAACATACATGTCTAGCCCCATGTCATATTGCCTTTGTCAGATTTTTTTTTCTGGGTTCCCATTTAAGTTTGGTGACTATGAATTTTTATTGATACTAGTCTTTCCACTTGTGTAGTTTTCCCCTCTGGATCCTCAGTAAGGTATGAAGAAGGCAGTGAGGCCATAGATGGGAGTTTGACAGGAGAGTAGATGAAGAAAGGGCAAATAAGCAACGATGCTGAGTGTGTAGATGGGGAGGTGATTGAAGATACAGCGTTAAATACAAGTAAAAAAGGGGGGGGGCAATGGAGATAGTGGTGTTGGTGAAGGTCCCGGTGAGGTCCCAGGACAGGTGTAGTCATGCTGGTTGTGCAGGTAAACTGGAAGGAAAGGAGGGTGTGACCAGAGTGTAATGACTTTCTGAATCAGGATTTGGAGGCTAATCTGCAAAGAGAGGACAATAACTCAGGTATGCAATAATCACCATAAATGGACGTCAGATAATCTGAAAATCAAATGATCTGTCACTCACCCCAGGCTTTAATCCAGTCCTTACTTTTCCTCCAGGTTGTATTATGGTCTCCAATTAATCTCTGATTCCCTTATTTTCATCACCAGTCTGTAGCTTTTCACATGCCCCTTGGACTGTTGAAGTTGGCATCTCTGGCTTTGAACCTTGGTGATAGAAAATTTCTATCCTTCTATGGACATTTCTTACTGCTGACTGCTCCAGAAAACCACCCAAAGGAATCTCTGGCCCTTATACCACATGTCAACACTGATTCTCTTAGACAGAACCCTTCATGGGTTTACCTTGGCCTCTGCAGAGAGGAATTGGATACCAGGTTTCTTGTCTCCAGTCCAGTGTTTTCCTAACACACACTTCCACGTTCCCCTACATGCATGGGAGCCTGTCTGTGACCAAGGTCCCTGTTTCACGCTCTGGTCATGCACTCTTTGGAGCTCTGTAATTGGGTTTCATGGACTCTCCCAGACCTCCAGTCAGACAGCTGCCCTGAGAATGGAGGTGATAGCACTTTTGGGGTGACCTGTTGCTGTTCTGTCTCAGCACTTCTCTAGCTAGATAGCCTGATTTAAGCTCAGTCCTTGATATTTCCGAGAATTTTCTCTTGCCTATGCTGTTTGGGATCAACTGAATATCCTAACCCTAAGAGTGATCAGTAAGTGATTGAGGAAGCCACAGACAGGACATTCAGTGTAGAAATGGAAGATGCAGTCTTAGTCTCATACTGATGCTGATTTGAGTAATTTTGCATTGACTTGAGTCAGAATGAGGGTGTACTGTACTGTGTAACATTAATGGGGTGCTGGGAAATATAAATACCTGCTTTTAAGCATCACTGTCACTTGGTTTACATTTGGAATTCGTGGACTTTCAGTGAAAAATGATATTTCTTATCAGGTTTCATGAGACTTTACATTTACCCATGCCTATCACTAGCCTTAGTAAAAAGACAAAGATTTCTATCAAAAACACACATTCCTTTGAAATCTAGAGTGATGGTAACAAGATAATAACAACAAGGGATAGGATGTGTTAACTTACTGTTATTTCATTGTTTCGCTTCCTTTAGACCTGTGTGAAATATCTTTAACTAAAGCACTTGTAAATAGCTAGTGTGGTAGAAAGAACACAGTTTTCTCATATAAGTACCACACGCTAACTGATTGCACCACTGGAATTCCAAAAGAGCACAATCTTGGAATTGTGATTTGATTTTGAATCAGAGACCACCCCTACCAGCTATGTCACCTAGGACAAGGTTTAGTCCCTCTGAGTTCTGTCTCATCATTGGTAATGTGGGGGTACTCCATTGTCAAATGCCTGCCACATAGGAGATAATTGTGGATGATGTGGACTGGCTCTTCAACGTCCATCTGAAACGCCCTGTGGGGTCACCCCTCCTTGCAGAGGCTGGAAAGTTAGAAAAGATGTTTCCTAGACTGTCTTGCAGCTAATGTTCTGGATGTGATTAGAGTTCCATCAAGGACATGCACCTAAACTAAGACTCAATTGTGGGATGAGTTAAGGAGAGAGAGATATTGGCAGGGTGCAAAGTGCCCATTTTGCCGACGTAGACTGTGACAGAGACAAGGTGATGGCTGTTGGCAGCTTCCAGAGGGAGTGGCTTCCTACAGCAGCAGTGTTCATTTTCCTTATTACGTGTGATTCTGAGGGCTGGGAGTTGTTCTTAGAAGCTTAGTCTAGAGCTTGCTCCTCCAGCCCTTCCCGCAATTGTGTAAGCACCCTGGTGCCTGGTATAATTCTCTTTATGCTTAAACTAGTAATAGTGATCTCTGCCATCTAAGACTGTAATGAAACAAAACTGAGTAAGTGGTAGCTAGTCCTTCTCTTCATTATGACGACCTGGATGCTAATGTATATGTAGATTTTACACAGACTGTGGGAAATGCAACAAGGAATGGGGCATAGTCCCTAAGGAGCTTATTATTTTGTGGAAGAGACACACTTATAAGTGGCTATACTTTAAAATGAGCTAAGCACCAAAGGTTATCACCAAAGTGCTTTGAGAATCAAAGGATAGAGTAAATGGCAGAGGCTTGATGAGCTGGATCAGAAAATGACATTTTATAGAATTGAAAAGAATGAGTAAGGACATCAGTAGGTCGGTGGAAAGACAGGGGTGGAATGGGAGGAGAGCCCAGCATTTGCAAAGGGGCAGAGAAGTGAAAGTGTCTCTGTGTCAGAGAAGCACGAAGGGCTCGGTGGGTCTTGAGCACGGCCAGGATGGAGTATGGTAGGTGTAGGATGGGAGCATTAGGAATTTGAAGAGTTAAGTTCTGACCAGATTGTGTAGAGCTGAATGTTAGGGAATTTAAATTTTATCATCCAGTGATAGTGATCCAGCAGGGATTTTGAAGCAAAGAAGGAAAAATAAACAATTTTTCTGTTGATGAGGAAAGCTGGCTTTAATGTGGAGAATGAATTGGAGGATGAAGGGTCCTGAAAGACATATAGGAGGCTGTTTTAAAAAGTGAGAGAATGAGGGTAGCATTAATGACGGAAAGGAGGGCCAGAATTCGGGATGTATTTCTGAAATAAAAATGTACAGAATTAGGGGCACAGGGGTGGCTCAGTCAGTTGAGCTTCCAACTCTTGATTTGGCTCAGGTCATGATCCTAAGGTCGTGGGATCAAGCCCAGAGCAGTCTCCAAGCATGGAGCCTGCTTCAGATTCTCTCTCTTTCCCCTTGTCCCTCTCCCCTGCTCAAGGGCTCTCTCTCCAAAAAAAAATGTACAGAATTAGAGACCAATTGGCCTGCAAGGAGAAGAAGAAAGAAGTGAAGTTTTCAGCTAAAATATAGGTTTCACTGGAGTAAGGACTTTGTTCATGGTTATATCCTCAGTACCAAGAGTAAAGCCCAGCACATAGTAGATGGCCAATAAATATTTACTAAGTGAATAAGGTGAATGGCAATGCCATGAATATTGTCACGATGAGGTTGTTTTTAGATGTCTTTGGAGCATCCAAGTAGAAATGTTCACGATGCAAATCTGGTGCTTAGAAGAAAGGACACACCTGAAGTTATAAATAGAAGTTGTGGACACAGGAGGTGAAGCACAGATAAGATGTTCCAGGGAAAGCCTGTCAAGTGAGGGGAGAACTAGTGGTGGACTGTGGGATCCACCAGACTTAAAAAGTTGGCAGAAAAGAACTTCCTCTGAAGCTTGAAAGGCAATGGTCGGGGCGCCTGGGTGGCGCAGTCGGTTAAGCGTCCGACTTCAGCCAGGTCACGATCTCGCGGTCCGTGAGTTCGAGCCCCGCGTCGGGCTCTGGGCTGATGGCTCAGAGCCTGGAGCCTGTTTCCGATTCTGTGTCTCCCTCTCTCTCTGCCCCTCCCCCGTTCATGCTCTGTCTCTCTCTGTCCCAAAAATAAATAAACGTTGAAAAAAAAAATTTAAAAAAAAAAAAAAAAAAAAGAAAGGCAATGGTCAGCAAGGGACAGGATCTAGGAGACAGTGGCATGTTGGAAAGGCAGGTTAGAAGAAACTTGTTGGTGCACAGTGTCAATTCTATGGTGAGATCAAGGTGAAAAAATGGTTATAAAATAGGCCATAACACCTCTGAATTAGGAGGTCTTTAATCATCCTCTTCTAAGTCTCACTTTAATAGGGTTACAGAGATGGGTCTCATTTTGCAGTGGGTTTGGCCCTATGTGGATGGAGGAAGGCCACTCTGCCATTTGCTTCTACTAGGATAAGCCAGTCTGTTTGTACCTTCCTTTTTAGTCATACATAGACCAGTATTCTCAAGTGGGGGAAGTTTTTCCCCCTTAGGAGTCATTTGGTTATGTCTAAAGAACTTTTGGTAGTCTTGGCTGGAAGGGTGCTACTGGAATCGAGTGAGCAGGGTCAGGGATGCTAGTAGACATCCTACGGTGCACAGGACAGCCACCAACAACGAAGAATAACCTGGCCATAGTACTGATGTCAAGAAACCCTGCTAGAGAAGAAAACACTGCCAAAATGAAGCTAGTAAAAGAAATGATGAGGCATGAGAAGAAGAAGGGGATATTTTTCCCCTTTGGATGTGTGACCCAGGTTCATCAAGTAGAGCTTTTGAAAGGCTCTGGCAGTGGAATACAAACAGACCAGGTCAACCATTAGAGCAAATGGCCTCTGGAATATTGCTGCTTCCTTCTTTTTTCTCTTCCACATCTGTGTCTGAAAGCTTGCTTCCACTTATCCTCGTTGTAAAGAAACATTGCCTGAGGACTCTCTGTGGTCAACACTGCACCGTGTGCAATCAAGACTGCAACCACTTTTCTGAGCTAAAAATTGGGTTACCCGGTGAGTCAAGTATGAGTGTATTTATGTCGGCAACGGGACAGGGCTTTTGAAATTGAGGCAGCCTGGAGCTTCTAGGTTATGTCATTGGAAAAGAGAAGACAGAAAGAGCTCTGGACATGGAATCGAGAGCCAGGTACAAATCTCAGCTTCCCTGATTACTGGCTGCCTGATCCCAGGACATCCCTAAGCCTCTCTGAACCTCAGTTTCTTGATTTGTAAATAGCTTAATGATACTGAGCTCAGTGATTGATGTGCAGATTAAATCCATGGTGCATTGGAAAATGCTTTGGCAGGGGTGCTTGGATGGCTCAGTAGGTTGGATGTCTGACTTCAGCTCAGGTCATGATCTCACAGCTCATGAGTTCGAGCCCCTCATCAGGCACTATGCTGACAGCTCAGAGCCTGGATCCCACTTCAGATTCTGTGTCTCCCTTTCTCTCTGCCTCTCCCCTTCTGACACTCTGTCTCTCTCTCCTTCAAAAATAAGTAAACATTAAAAATTTAAAAAAAAGAAGAATTCTTTGGGAATGTGTAAGTTCATCCAGCTAATGTTATTACCTAGGATATTTTAATAGATAGCGACATATACAAGGTATGAATATAAAATAATATGATTATGTTTCCTATATGAAAAGCATATATAACCGTGGCCAGAATTTAGTACCCAACTGGATATAAGTTTTTCAGGACAGAGTCCTTGGATGTTTTGTTCATTTCCTGGCATATCTATCAAAGAAAACCTACACAGACAACGTTGGAGTTCTGAATGAAGATTTCTATTCTTTTTCTTTTTTCTTTGCAAATGTATAACATGTGCAAAGGAACCCAGCCTTCAGATTTACTGGCTCTTAGAATAAAGGGAGAGAGTGACATGTAGAGTTGATATTGTTATGATAGTTGGCGGTTCTGATTAGATACATTTTAATAAACTGAAAGTTCTGTCTTTGATTAAAATAAAATCTGAAAAACAATTCCTCCTCCCCAACAGAATGTCCCTGGCTTTTGCTTGTTTGTGTGTTTGTTTTCTGTTGTTTATCTCCGGATAGAAAACTTTGGGGAAGGTCCTGTAATTCATTCACAGTTTATTTCTCAGAGTGAAAGTCTTTAGAAATGTAAATCTTCTGGGTCCTGATTGACTGTGCTAACCGTTAGGCCAAGTTTTACTATTTTTCCGTTGAAGGCATTCGAGAAATAATGGCTGAAGAAACACAGGACGAAGCTGTGAGTTAATGAATGTGAAGTAGTTATTGGAGTGCCTGGCTCATGGCAGTTGCTCAGTAAAGACAGCTGCCTGGATTTGTGCTACCTGCACAGTGAGGTGCTGGGAGAATATTAACAGAAATGTGCTGTGGATTCTGAAGAAGACACTAGAGAGAAGTGTTCAAGGTGCTTCTGTAAAGGGATGCCTTTCCCCTCCTGGCAAAAGGGATGGCCGTGGATGGAACTGCCTCTGTTCTCCTTGTTCTCGCACTGAACACAGACACGATGCCAAAATTGTCATATGAAGTGACAGGAAAAGGACAGAAGGCATATATCAAGGGTGACTGAGTAGAAAGCACATGATCCTGGTGGCCCACTGAAGCCTGCACTGTTTACCTTCTGACTTGTGGTTATGTGAGAAAAAACAAAACCTGTATCTGGATAAGTCACTAGATGTGGGATTTGTCCTCATGTGCAGTCAGACCTGCTCCTAATGATACAGCCCACGTTAGACTCAGCTGGCACATGCACACACCTACTTGAAGTGGAAGGGCACAGATGTTCCTCAATGTCTCCTTTATACTTGTCTCAATTTCATTTCTGGCCAGTTTCGGGTTATATTTTTATTGACATCACACATGGGATTGTCATTTCCTGAGCTTCCTTTTGCCCCTCACCTTATTCCCCAGGGCCTTTCATCCCTGTGGGGCTGGGGAAGAGGGAGGCAATGCCCACACACAAGTCATCAAGCCCCACTCAGTTCAGATGCTCGTCAGTGCCCCAGGGGCCACATGAACTCACAGCTGGAACTGCCCTCTAGACACTAAGGAAGTAGGCGGGCAAAGCCAGTTCTGAAGAGAAGTGTGGAGACTATCCAGTCAGACGGTTCCTTGGAGGTACGTCAAAGACAATTGGGAGGGTGGGTTTGTAGGGTGCTGGGATGGCCAGGATACATCCTGTCCCCAGTCTCCTTTCCACTAAGATTTCTCCGTTTCGAGCTGTATTGTATAATGTACTTTAGGAAAAGGTTTCTGTAGCTAGAAAACCCTGCTTTATACATCAGTAATATGAGGACCATAGAGGTTAATCTGACACATACTTGTTGAGAGTCCAAGAAATACAGAACATTACTGCAGGCAGGTCTGCACACTGCACAAGTCTCGAGGATGCAGCCCCATACACTACAATGCAAATGCCACCCTGGGGATGTGCAATGAGGCAGCTCTAACTATCGGTGCCACAAAGATGTTGAGTGAGACAGTGTTCTTACCCAAGGTACTAACAATTGTGTAGAAAGAAAGACTAGGAAAGGTATCAGAGACACGGTGTGTTTAGTGTGTAAGACAGAGTGGGATAAACACAAGACGTGTCAAGTATCAATACAAGAAATATTATGGAAATTAAAGAAAACAAGGTGTAAAAAGAGGTGAAGGTGAGGAAGGACTTGGGGCAGGAAGTAGTATTCAATATGGACTTTGAAAGAAAATTAGCCATTTATGGATTAGTTTAGACTGGCGAAACTGAAGTAAATCTTTGCTGAGTATACATGATAGGTAAGCGCAGAGCTCCTATTTAATTTAAACCTCATGCAAGCAAGTTTATTATCTCATCTTAGAGATAAGAATACTGATAGAAAGAGGTTGAAGAATTTGCCCAAGGCCTTACAGCTAATAACTAAAGGATAAAGGGTTCAAAATCAGGTCCATTTGCTGTCAAAGCCTGTGGTCTTTCTAGGTTCATCCTGAAAAAATTGTAGGCAGAGGAGAGGGAAACTCTCTGCTATAAGACAACAGAACTATTGAGTCTATAATATGGTTGGAAGACGTAATCATCTAACCCTCTTGGCAACCCCAAAAAGTCAGTGCTACCATCCTTTCCTTACAGAGAGTCCCATGTCAAGTTACATGGGTGGTGGGAAGAGTGAAGCCTTAGTTTCCATCTCAGTATCACCGATTTCAAGGCAACACATCTTCTTTTCATTCCCACGCCTCCTCCCATGAATCAGATCATAGGGAACCTGTGCGGGTGCGCATGTGTGTGTAGAATTGTGGATTATGTGATGGGGAATGGCGGAAGGGAGGGGACTCTAGCTTGACAGTCAAGGTGAGGAGCTGTATCAGAAGCTGAAAACTTCAGTGACCCCATTCTCCCATCTGCTGTTTTCTGTCAAGAGTGGGCTCTCTGAGGGCATGGTCTTCCTTCTGCGAATCAGATCCTGAGGCAATAGCTTGTGATCTGTTATTTGTTCTGGAAATGGATTTCAGGGAACTGGAGTGGGGACCAGGGAGAGTGAATGAGGAAGGAGGGTATACCGTCTAAGGGTGTGCTCTTGAGTTGGTCGGGGCTGTGAGAAACTGGAGCTCTGCTTGATTTCACTGCAGCCTTTGGGGGAACCCATGCAGAATATGCCTCGGGATTGTCTGGCGATGGACAGAGGAAGGTGCATTGCCCACCAGGGCCTCACCCCTGAGTATTAACTTCCTGCACTTCCAGGTCGAGCATGTGCTGAATAGGATCTTTCAGGGTCCCGTGGTGGCAGAGAAACTCACTGTGCAGCTGAAGCAAAGTGCTGATCACCAAAGCAGGGCTGGGGTAAAAGATAGGCAGAGAGGGGGTGAGGTAGGGACAAGGAGTATCCGAACATGGGACTCAGGTCAGGAGCTTGCTCCAGAATGGAAGAAGGCTTCAACAAATGCAGAATTTATGTTGTTTCTTATCAGGTCAATTTATGATCTCTAAATAGAAGACTTATATGAAGCAGGATGGGTGTAAATGGCAGAGAGCAAAGAATACCAGAAAAACAATTTTTATTATAGTGAAATGTACATAACACAAAATTTACCATCTTAATTTTATTTTATTTTTTTATTAAAAAAACTTTTTTTTTTTTTAATTTTAGAGAAAGAGAGCAAGTGAGTGAGCCAGGGAGAGGGGCAGGGGGTGAGAGAGAGGGAGAGAATCTTAAGCAGGTTTCATGCTCAGCACAGAGCCCGACGCTGGGCTCCATCCCACGACCCTAGGATCTTGACCTGAGCTGAAATCAAGAGTCGGATGCTTAACCAACTGAGCAACCCAGGTGCCCCTACCATCTTCATTTTAAAATGTGCAGTTTAGTGGTCACAGTGTTGTGCAACCATCACCACTATCTAGTTCCAGAACTTTATTATCACCTCAAAAGGAAACCCTGATCCTATTAATTAGTCATTTGCCCACCCCCACTTCCCCAGTCCCTGCCACCCAGAATCTGTTTTTTCTCCCTATGGATTTGCCTACTCTGGATCTTTCATATAAACGGAATCACACAATACGTGGCCTTGTGTCTGTCTTCTTTTACTTCGTATAGTGCTTTCAAGGTTGGAAAATATATTTTGAAAGGAGTATTTTTGTTGCATCCACCAGCAATTTCATCCTGTTTGGAGATGGAAGGCAAGTCCGCCCCTGAAGTTGTCACTGCTTGCAGAACAGCGGCCCCTGGTGGACTCTAGGGGATGTTCTCTGGCCCGACTGTGCCCACAAGCATATTTGGCAGTCACCCTCTGCTAAAGTGAGGAAATAAAGATTAAAGGGTCCTTTAAAAAGCAGAGGGAATTTAAAAAAAATAAAATTTAGCTTCTCCCTACTACTGAGCTTTACTGAAATAAGCCTGCAAGGAGAAAATACCTGTCAAACTGTCATTAGCAATTGTTGGTCATCATGCCCTGTATTACAAGGGATCTGTAGGGTTGAGATAAGTCTATGGGGCCATTTGCGTTGCTTATGATTACCCCAGCAGGATTTGATGTTCTTTAGGCTAACTTCAATGAAACAGCAAGTGCATTTGAAAGTTATATTAGACACCCATAAATTAACCCTAAACACAGTTATGTGAAACATCCATAAATTAACCCTAAACACAGTTGTGCTATTACTTTGGTTATAAGTAACAATCAAGTGTTTAAGCCCTGAAAACTGCCCCATAAAAATTCAAGCCTGTGGCAAAGAAGATAATAAAGAAAAACGTACTCTTAGGTGAATAAGGCTCTTTTGGAACTTGTTTTCCCCTGTGAGACAGGCTGAGATTTTTAAATAGATATTTGGCCAAGTATTTGTTTTCGTTATTTGGCTCTTTCATTATTTTGGCCCTAGTTCTCTCCTAGGCACATTTTCTTCTCACATAGTGGACCCAGGACAACAGAAGAGAGGCATCTAAAAAGAGATTTTTTTTGAGAGCAAGTGGAAAGCTAATATGCACTAATCCAAATAAGATCCTCCTTGCGGGGCACCTGACTGGCTCAGTCGGTTAAACATCCTACCTGTCTCTGTCTCTCTCTCCCTCTCAAAAATAAATACACATTAAAAAAAAAAAAAAGATCCTCCTGGTATATACTTCCATGGCTTGCATAGACCATGTGTGTGCATGTGTGTGTATCTATAGTGTTTCTCAAAGCCTAGAAGAAGGTCTAGTACATAAGTGTTCAGGAAATATTTTTGGATTAATTGTCCACATGGGAAGTGTTCTGAAGGTATGATTTCTAGTTCCAACTCTGTGGCTTTAGGTTTTGACTTATCTCACTAAATTTTTGTGAGAATCAAATGAGATAGTATACTTTAAATTAAAAAAATTTTTTTAAATGTTTATTTTTGAGAGAGACAGTGTGAGCAGGGCAGGGGCAGAGAGAGAGGGAGACACAAAATCTAAACTGTCAGCACAGAGCCCAACGTGAGGCTCAATCTCACAGACAGTGAGATCACGACCTGAGCCGAAGTCAGATGTTTAACGGACTGAGCCACCCAGGTGCCTGAGATAGTGTGCTTTGAAAGAGCACTTTAAAAAGTAATAGTATAGTATTATTTTGAAAATAGTAAGAGTAATAATGGTAACAGCCTTCTGTAGTTTTTGATTTGGTTCAATTTAACTGATTGCCTGTTGCATGCAAGGCAGAGGTGTGGACATTTCCTGGAAATTCCAGAAAATTTAGGCACAGCCCCTGTTCTAAAAGAGACTTACAAGATTTGACAAAAGGAGAAGAGAATAAGACGGATACAAAAATAGGCATATCAGGTGAGCTGATTAAACTACTAACATCAGTGTGACATGGGCAATGACAATGACACAGAAGTCGGATGGGAAAGCTGAATATTGATCCTAAGTGGAGGTAAAATGGACTTTACAATTATATCTTCACCAGTGAAGAAGAGAATAAAAAACAAATAGCGCTATAAAAACTTGCCCACCTAGAACAGCAAATAAGAGTTTTTAAAAAATTTCTATTGATCTGGGCCTACATGGCCCCAAATGGCCTGCCATGAGTTTGAAATTACTTTGAAGTCCTGGGCTTTATCCCAAACATCATGTATGTTTTGAATTCTGTACCATAATTACCTTGTATTATGATATAAAAATATCCTGCCTTCCCACTCAATACCTGAACCTAACTGACTTTCCAGAGAGCCCTGCTGAGCTTATTTAGGTATCTTCAGGCATGCTTCCTTGCACTATAGAAGGGCGTACCCCAGTTGAGAAGCCAGGGGCCCCAGTGGGAAAAGCATGGAGTAAATCATTCAGCCAGAAGTAGATTTTTGCTCCAAAGGATTGATTTCCCTCATGAGTCTGCACATTCCGTGTGTGAAGGATAGCACAGCTTCTTCATTTTATTTCATTTATTTTAAGCCTCGGAGACTTGGAATTCTGTCATTCCCTATGGAGTTTGGAGATAAAATCCTCAGTTTTTATGTTTCCAGACTGCATTGACTCAATATTCTACGGCAATTACATATTAAATACCCTACCCATGTATGTTGTACTTGAGTAAAAAACAAAGCAAAAACTTTTGTGGGTGTTAATTCTTTAATAACTCCATTTGCCATCATGGGTGAAGTAATGAAGGACCAAAGTGACCACCGGGGCCAAGTTCTCCAAGCGGGTAGGTGGCAGAACCAGAACATCAATTGATCCAAGCATTCGGAATTCAAATCCAGTGCTTCTCTTCAAACCCAAATTGCAAATATAAACCCTTCTTTTTTTTTTTTTTTAAGATTTTTTTTTTTAATTTTTTTTCCAACGTTTATTTATTTTTGGGACAGAGAGAGACAGAGCATGAACGGGGGAGGGGCAGAGAGAGAGGGAGACACAGACTCAGAAACAGGCTCCAGGCTCTGAGCCATCAGCCCAGAGCCCGACGCGGGGCTCGAACTCACGGACCGCGAGATCGTGACCTGGCTGAAGTCGGACGCTTAACCGACTGCGCCACCCAGGCGCCCCAAACCCTTCTTTAAAAATTTGTTCCTATGCAAAAAGGAAGGCTGTTTAATGGTGATTCTTGTAAATAGCGATCTCTCAGGAGCTTCCCAAAGTTCTCGGATAGTATCCCAGGGCTTGTAAGAGTAAGCAGGGCCAGCTCTTTGGTTGGCACTCTACCTCCCCAGCTCCAACCATTCTCTGAGGTCTCTGGTAATGTTCTGATGACCAAATGCAAGTGTTTTTTTTGTTTGTTTGTTTTTCTCAAATTCATTCACCTTGACCTCTCTGCAGCATGTGGACATGAGGGACTCCTTTCTCCAACTTGACAGAAAATCTTGGGCTTTTATGAAAATGCACTTCTTTAATTTTCCTTCTAGTTAATGCTGTTGCCATTGCTGGATTTTCATCTCACTCTTGCCTCCTATATGTGGGTGGATTTTTGTTTTTAACAGTTGTGACTCCCTCTTACTATTTATCTCCGGGCAACTACTACTAATGTATGATACTAGACACAAGCCTTCACAGATAATGCCTCAGCCCCAGTGCTTCCTGATCTCTGATTCCACAGCCCATCAGTGTAGATGGTCCACTTGGCTGTCTTCCCATCACTTCAACCTAACACGTCCTGGGCACAAATCATGCGCTTCATCTTCCTGAGACCCACCTCACCTCCCAACTTGCCCATTTCTGCCAATGTCACCACCTTCCTCACAGTTACCCTGGTTCAGAGCTTTAGAATCATCTTTCCTTCTTTTTATTAGTACCTTATATCGACCCAGTTGTCAATGCTCATTGGGTGAATGATTCCTGGTCTTTGAACTCCAAAAGAATTAGTATCAAGGTTTTCACTTAGTATTAATCTTGGTGCTTTTCTTATTTCCTGCCCACACTTTCTGACCCCTTCCCTAGTCTAAGGTAGGCTAGGAAGAATTGGGATTTCAGGGGGAAAACTGGAATTCCAGTAAAGGAATGTAAGATAAGAGGTAGCTTTCAGTTATTTTGACTTCCAAACTAAGTCCTTGAGAATCAAAAGACAAGGCAGATAGGATTAAGTAATAAAGATAAGAAAGAGAATTGAAGGAGAGAGTTAAAGGGTCAAGACCACAGGACTAGGTGGAAAGTGATGTGGGAGACTGTTTTAGGGAAGTGTGTGAAAAGCTTGGAAGATGGCAGGTGCCAACGGGCCCCTGGGAGCTGAACTCTTACCTGCCACACACTCAGCCAACTGCACTCCTCACAGCTCTTGGGAGAGGGTGGTCCATCTAGGCACTTTGCGTCATCTATGGATTATCCCATAGGACTTGAACATTAACCGCCCCCCCCCATTAGTATGGAAAACTCGTAATCTAGCAAGGCAGTGGTGTGTGGAAGAGAGAGCCCCAACATCCGGACTTGGGCAGGATGCTCATTGCAAACAACTCAGCAACTGATGTTTGCCAGAGCAACATTTCACGATATCATCTTGGAAGGCTGATGGGAATATGAAATCCAACTCCTTTCTTTGTTCTTGCGTGGATTGCTTAACCTGGAGGAGATTTGGAGATAGGAGTCTTCCTTTGACTAGCCCTGAGATCTGGCTGGCTAAAATGCGGTGAAAAAACAAGGGACAGATGGGAGGGTGAGATAGACCACCAAGGATGACCACTTAGGTTATCACAATAGGAAACCATCATTAGGGAGGACCGTCCCAAAGGAACAAGAGAAAACCTGGAGTTGTGGAGAGGCAAGAGCAAGAAGGAAGGTGCTGAGGGAAGGTGGACATCAAGTGAACCTTGCTCAGACCTTATGTGAGTCACGAGGAATATATGTGAGGGCAGGGTGAGCCTTTATGTGTTGCCCTTTCTTGAGATACAATAGGGTTGGAGAGGAATTCTTAAGTGTAGCTCCTTTTTGGGAGCACAGGGCTCAGATGAAGTTCAACATTGTCAAAGGAAAAGTGTAAAGCTAATATGTGTGTGCTGCTATTTCCAACCTCTACAGTTAAAGGCTTCTTTTCACATGGCTGGCATTGTATCTTGTTCCTGGCTAGTTGTCAACTAATTCTTAACATTGTCAGAAAAACCTAAGGTTCCAATCTGCATAAAAATGGTATTTGTGAGGTTATGTTTGGACTATGTTGTGACTTTTAGTCTTTAAAAGCTAAGCTTCTGACAGATGACAGTTCACCAGGACTATTACATGGCAATCTCCGCCACAAAGGGAAGAAACTTGTGTTTGCTCCATGCACCCAGATCTGCTCTGATAGCACTCCTGTAACTGTGGCTCCCGCTTCGCCCCAGTGGGAGTCTCTTTACCTATAGATACTGGAGGCTGTGGGGCTGTCCTGTGCCCTGCAGTGTGTTCAGCAACATCCTTACTTCTGCCCTCTTTTTGCTAGTGGCATCTCTTTCCCCTCTGCAGCTGTGACAATCAGAAATATCTGTAGACATTGCCAGATGTCCTCTGGGGGAGGGGAGTGGGCAAAATTGTCCCCAGTTGAGAATTATTGATTTAAGTGTTTATATTTTAGATTCCAAAAATGTCAGGATTTGAATGAGAATGGAGACCATAAGCCTTACTTGAGACAGAGCTTAATAGAAGCATTAGGTTAGGCGCCTGGGTGGCTCAGTCAGTGAAGCGTCTGACTTAGGCTCAGGTCATGATCTCATGGTTTGTGAGTTCGAGTCTCGCATCGGGTGAGCTCAAGCTGCTTTGGGTGAACACTAGCCCCATTTCGGGTGAGCCCCAATTCTCTTCTCTCTCTCTCTCCCCACCTGCCCCTCGCTCACTTGTGCCCTCTATTTCTCTCTCTCTCAAAAAAAAAAAAGGGGGGGAATTAGGTTAATAGAGTAGCAACCTGCAGCAGCATCATAGGCCAGGGAAGTAAACAGAAAAACACAGAATAACTAGTACCAAGTAGTAATGATCCAAAAATGAGGGTAAGAGAAAGACTGGGACCTGATTAGGAAAGACCCAGAAGTTTCCAAATGAACAAAATTGAAGAATAAGTATGCTCAGGAGACTAAAAGTCCACCCAAAGGATATTAAAGTTGCTGCATTTTTGTTCTGTTATCGCTATATTTAATTATTTCTTATGAAGATTATTTTGTCACTTTATTCAACTTATATTAATAAATTATATTTTATATCTTAAGGGACATGTGTTCAGCCATACTTTGTTGACTTTGTATTTTTTTATTTTTTTAAGTTAATTTATTTATTTTCAGACAGAGAGCGCGTGCAAACAAGGGAAGGGCAGAGAGAAGGGGAGAGAGAGAAAATCCCAAGCAGGCTCCACACCACCAGCACAGAGCCTGATGTTGGGCTTGAACTCACAAACCATGAGATCACAGCCCAAACCGAAATCTAGTCAGATGCTACACTGACTGAGCCACCCAGGCGCCCCTAATTTTGAGCCTCTTGAGGACAAAGACCATATCTTGTTTGCCTTTGTATCACAATCCTTGGAGCACAGTAGATATTTAGTAAATACCCATTGAATAAATGGATGAATATATATAGTTTGAGACTCAAAGAAATGGATCGCCCATGTAGAATCTCACACACAATTGTGGTGGACAGTGGTAGAACAAGGGGGAAAATCATCATAGCTTTTAAGTAGTTTCTATGCCATCACTAGGAAACATTCCTAGTAGAACAGACCTACATACTAAAGCGGCCCAACATTTCAACAAGGTCTACAACACTTGTCATTATCTCTACAAGGAACATTAACTAGGACTGGGCTACTTGTCTAACGTACTCTTACCTCTGAGCCACAGACATCTTCCTCCTAGTTGCGACTATATCTAGAGGACTTAATCTTCATTTTGCAACCAAACCCTCTGAGGCTTACAAGCTGCATACATGTGTAAATGAAGATAAATTCACTTGTAGGAACCAGAGAGTTTAAGTTTTCCTGGACCCTGCTTACTCTTGACGTTTGATGTCGAAAAGAAGGTAGAAATATCCATTACAGACATTCTCCTGTATTTCACAAGGTGGTTGACTGCCGTGAAATTTATAGTTTGAAAACGCAATGCACAGATTTGTAAATCTCATGGAGTTTTGCCAGAATGGAAGGAAAAGAGTCAGTGACATCCCTCTGCTCTTAAAGTATTTATTTTATAGATTGGTGAAGTAGTAATCCATTTTTAATTCTTTTCTTTGCTCATTCCTTCTATAAATATAGAAGGAATTCCATATTCTTATTCTGAGTAGAGAATTATGGTAGGAGCCATTAAATGTCTACAAGTGAGCAAGGTGGAATCTCTTTTTTCCAAGAGTTTAGTTCCGTTGGGGTAACTTAGAAGAGACAAGGCACATTCTCTTCCTACTTGTTAAAAAAAAAAAAAAAAGCGAAGAAAGAAAAGAGTGTAAGAGTTAAGTAAAAATGCAACCAGTGCAACTTTATAAGCTCTGACTACATTCTGTGATTATGGATCTCTGTCGAATATGCTTGTTTGGTGTAATGAAGTGAGAATCAAGGAAAGCAAATCCTCATTGTTCATCCTGTCGCTCGTCATTTTGTTAATTCATTGTTGGGGACAAATGAGTCCTAATGGTGTTCCTTTAGATGTACTAGCTAAGTGTTCTTATGCTCTTATTAGCTACCAGTTTATTGAAGGATGAAGGTGGAGGAGAGGAATGGCTTTTGCTCTTTCTTAAAGGGGGGATTCTGGCTGTGGTTCCAGATAAACACATAACTACTGAAAACACGCCAAGGATTTGGGTTGAGGGGTGGAAAGAGAGGGAGAGGGACAGAAAGAAGGGAAAGGAGAGAGAGATTCTGAGAGAAAACTGGCAGTGCCCCATGGGGAAGAAATAGTCCCATGCATAGTCCCATAGTGATTAAAGTACTTGGTATCGTATGCCCAACTAATACGTGCGATTTAACTGTGTTTTGAAGCAAGGGGCAGGTGTTATCCGTTTCTGGAGGATGAAACTGAAGTTTAGAGAGAACATTTGACTTGTCCAAAAACTAAAAGTGGTATTTTAGAAGCCAAGCTTTGGAAATATAATCTTCTGGTTCCAGATTTGATGTTTTCCCACATTCTCCAAGGAACTACCCCAAAGTTGGGAGTAATCAGACATTGCAAAAGGGGTGGACACAGTGCTCACTGTTGTTTGTTTACCACTTCCCACACATTCATCCATTCTTCCAGCACGTACATATTGTGTGTCTAACGCATGCAGGGCTGAACAACACACAGACATCCCACTCTGAGGATGGAGGTGCGGTAAAAGGGAATAAAGGTTTTCCTGTTCCAAAGAACCCTGGAACATTCTCCTAGGGCCTTCCTCTTGCCCTCTGTATTGTCATTCCAAACTACCTCTTTCTTCTTCATTCCGTTAAGTGTATCATCTTTCCCAAAACTAGACATTTCTAAACCTAGACGTTTTCTTATTTTTTTCTTTTACACCTGCACCAAAGTGGTCACTAGACATTTCTCCAATTTTCTAATGCTGACAGTGCAGGTCTTCATGAGTATATGTTTTTTTAAGTTTATTTTTATTTATTTTGAGAGAGAGAGAGAGAGGAGGGCAGAGAGAACCAAGCAGGCTCCACATTGTCAGTGCAGGGTCTAACATGGGGCTCGAACTCATGAACCCTGAGATCATGACCTGAGCTGAAATTAAGAGTTGGATGCTTAATCAACAGAGCCACCCAGGCGTCCCATGAGTATATGTTTTAATTTCTTGAAAGTCTCTCTCCTGAGTAACTGCTCCTAATTCAGTGTATTTCTCATGAGTCTCCTGGAAGCATATTTTATGATCATATTTAATAATCTTCCATTGTCCTAAGAATATATAATACCTCTTTTTCTGTATCCCATCTGTATTAGTCAGGGTTCTCCAGAGAGGCAAAACCAATAGGACATACACAGATATACATAAGAGGAGGTTTATTATAGGAATATGCTCACACAGATATGATGGGACAAGAAGTCCCACAGTCTGTCATCTGCAAGCTTCCCTGGGGGAAGCCAGTTGTATAATTCAGTCTAAGCATGAGGCCATTCAGTCTAAGCAGGAGCCTTGATGTCTAAGGGCAGGAGAGGGTGGACATCCCAGCTGAAGAAAAGGGAGAAGGAATTCACCCTTCTTCTGCCTTTCTGTTGTATTTGGGCCCTCAATGGATTGGATGATGCCCACCCACATGGGTGAGGGTGGATCTTCTTTCCTTGGTTTACTGAGTAATGCTAATGTCTTCTAGAAACATGCTCCGACATATCCAGAAATGACATTTTACTAGCTCTCTTGGCATTTCTTAGCCCAGTTAAGTTGACACATAAACTAAACCATCACAACATTGTATTCAAACTCCAGCCAAGCATGATGGACTCTATATCTCCTTCCTTCTAAGGCCATACCTTAGCGTAATTTCTCTACTTCCTCTAGAGTAGACTCTACCATCCACCATAGGCATGCGGGCACGCATACACACACACACACACACACACACACACACACACACACACACACCACTATTCCTCTATCTTGAAACTCTTCCTCAAAAATGAAAAAAATGGTGGGGTGTCTGGGTGGGTCAGTCAGTTAAGTGTATGACTGGCTCAAGTCATGATCTCATGATTCGTGGGCTCCAGTCCCAAGTTGAGCTCTGTGCTGACAGCTTAGAGCCTGGAGCCTGCTTCAGATTCTGTGTCTCCTCTCTCTGTCCCTCCCTTACTCATGCTTTGTCTCTCTCTCTCTCTCTCTCTCTCTTAAAATAAATAAATGTTTAAAAAAATGAAAAATGGCATTAATAATACTAGTTGCAAAGGACTGTTATAATGATTAAATAATTTAACACATAAAGGGCTTTGTCTGGCATAGAATACACTTTAATAGGGAAATAAACCATTAATTTTTCATACTCACCCATACCCCAAACTCAGTCCTCATTGACCAATCTTTTGGTTTGGCAACCTCCTTAGAACTTACATTACTACTTATATAATATTACCTTGTAATTATCACATTTCTTAGGTTTGCTTGTCTGTTTACTATAGCTATACCTTCTGTCCTCAAGGAGATTGTAAACTTCTGCAGATCAAGAACAGTATCTGTATGTGTGCATGTGTGCACACACACATGTGTGTTCTTTATGGCACCTATTACAGTGCTGTGGATACTATAGAATTAAATGAATATTCATTACAACTTGGCATATGAAAGAAATAATTTCAAATGAATGAATAAATGAATAGAGGATATCATGGAGATTAGTCATCTGTTGATCATTCTTTAGAGTGCAAAGCTGCCTCTGAGGACCTCTTTATAACTATTTGTTCCTTTCCATGTACTGTTTTTTTATTTTTTCTCCTTCAGTCCTCATATCCAGTCAATCATTACATTTTCAGTTCCACTTTCCTTTTCAGGCTTGAATCTATATTTCCATTAGTCCAGGCCGTCTTCATTTCTTGCTCAGATTCATATTCCATAGGGCAGAAAGATGGATCTTTCTACTATACAATGATGATTATGTCACTCTATTACTTAAAATCCTTTAGTGGCTCCCACTGCCCTGGGGAGAAAGTCCAAATTGCTCAATGTGGCTGCCTTAGTTTGAGTTCTACAGAGAGCAGAGCCTGAGCCATTGATTTGGATGGGTGAGTTTATTTGAGAGATGATTCCAGGGCATGGAAGGAGGCCACCAGAAGGGTGAGATTGAGAAAAAAGAAAAGTCAATACACAGTTTGTATTTAGCTGCTTCCTGTGGTGGGCAACTGGGGCTCAGTCTCCTGGGGGACATCTGAAGATCCATGTAGTATCCTCAGAATTATCTCACATGGATGGAATTTAACACATATCTACTGACTCCATTTCCATTGGTTGGACAGCTGTATCTGGAGATGGGCTGCCTGGTCCCCCCAGACTTCCAGCTGCTCCTGAGCTCAGAGAAAGGCTGGAAATAGAATACGTACTCAGGCATGGTGAACAACCCACACTCCAGCCATACTGATTTTCCTGGACTCCTCTGGATGTACCCCATTTTCTCTTGCTTTTGTTCATTGTACACCTGATCCCTCTGCCTAGAATGCTTTTCTCCTTGATGATTTCTGTTTTCCTGTATGTTTTCAGATTAGATATTACCTCCTTCAGGAAATCTTCCCTGACTAGCATCCCCACTCCCTACAATGTGCTCATAAGAAGGAGTTACTTACTCCTCTTGTGTGTCCCTATAATACATTGCTTTTTATTGCACTTATCATTCTGCATTGCCATTATGGTCTCTGAAAACTGGGAGTTACTTGAGGGCAGGGGCTGTGTCTTTTCTTCCATTATATCTACAGAGTGTAGTAAAGTAGCAGGAACACAGCAGGTGCTCAATAAATATTCATAGAATGAGGAACAAATGAACCAGGATATAGTCCTATCTTCTAATATATTAGTCTTTTTAGTATAAGCAACTCAAAACCCAACCAAATGGGCTTAAGCAAAAAAGATAATTTAGTAACTTAACTGAGAAATCCAGGGGCAGGACTATTTTAATAAGGATTGAAACTCTGTCCTTGGGATATGGCTCTTTTTGAGGACGGGCAAGGGGGAGATGGCTGGGGTGAAGAAGTAAACTGAGGCAGGGTTCCCAAGAAGCAGAAACCAAGACCAGAAATCTTGTGCAAGTGACTGATTGAAGGAACACTTTCAGAACTGGGCTGACGAAAGCAAGAAAACCCTGGCCAAGATGTGGTCTCAGCCGGAGATCAGCTATAGCCTAATCTCATGGGAGCCTGGGGCATGAATAGTACCACAAAGTTCCTTCTACCTTAAGGCAAGGGGGATGACCTTTTGTATCCCCCTGGAAATGAATTAGTCATTGGCTGTGGGCTGCCTCTGGAGGTGGGGTGGGAGGTAAGGTCCGAAACTTTTGTCTAGGTGGCTCCTGTTTTGGAAGGCTACTTCTCCTGAAAAGGGGAGTTGAGAACTGTTAGCAGCCAGAGGATGGGGACATTGGCCTGGTTAAAGAGGCCTGGGAATAGTTCTCAGTAAAGAGAAGATGAAGGTTAGGTGATTCTGGAATTGTACGGATGGAGGGGACTCTGTTAGGGTGAATCTACAGAGGGAAACCTGGGGCTTGGTACCCAAAGGAGGGGAGGCAGATGCTGGATAGCCAAAGAGCAGCCTGGCTACTACATTCCAGGGAGCAGGTGCCCTCTGTCCGTTAGAGGTGGTACTGCACTTTGCCTTGTGGCTTCCCTTTTTCAGTGAGGCTCTAACATTGTGATAGTTTGTAAACAGGGCTGGCATTTATCTGAATAAATTGGAGAGTATGCTTCCGATAGTTCTCTGTATTGTGATTTTATTTGGTTAACCACCCAAATGTCTGAATAGAAGATGCTGGTGTGCAGGGAAGGAGAAAAGGTGAGCACCGCCAAGGGCCAGGGAGGAGGAAAACTGAGCACTGTCTCTGACAGGGAAAATGCCCCACTTTCAGCTTTTTCACTTTCTGGGTAAGGAGAGATATCGAGAAACTTACTCCTAAATCCTACGATCAAAGAGGCCTTGTTATGCTTCATACCATCAGTTGGAGAATCTGGGAAAAAAGAATCTTTAAAAACCAACCAGAATGCTTTCAGCTGAGAAGAAATGTAAAGTTTCTTCTATGTTACCCATGAGCCTTGAGAACTTTGCAACATTTGACCTACCTAAAATATGAAGAAGGCACGCCACCCGATCGTTTTTGTTTCTGTCTTTTAGTTTCATTAGCTCTAGGTAGTAGACCTTAACAGATCTGGCAGATGGAACATTCACACATGGGATCATTTGCTTTCACAGACCCTTACGTCCTTCAAGCATCGGGGTAGATTTATTTAGACAATCGTGCGTTTTAGTGGTCGCTCTGTTCAGGTTTCCACTTGAACATATGTCTGTTATAGTTTCTGAACTTCAGTTAATGTCTTGAAGGGACAACCATGAGAAAATCCCTTAATTGGGGTTCTGTTTGAGTTCGATTATTAAGGATAATGAGCGTAACTATTTATTAGCCCAAGTAAGCCCCTCTGCCATGGAAACATCTGTCATGTGGAAATATTGAGGCTCTATATTTTGCTGGCAAGCGTGGTGTACAATTCTGCTTCAGTGGTGAAATTTAATCTTACCACCAATAAAAGAGCCTGCAATGACATAAAAGATGCCCAACTAAAGAGAAGTGTCGACTTGACTTTAAATAAATGCTGCTAGCAATTGTTCCTTTTTCCCAAACATTAATCCCAATCTGAACTGTAACCTGATGTGGTCGATTAAATTGTACTGATTCTGTTCTTTGGGTGTGTTCTTCTCCGCTATCCCTGAATTTTAATCCGTTTTCAAATAGGAGTTGAGGGCTCTCTTTCATGCTGTAGGTGGAATTGTTGAGAGCCTTTGGAATGAGGCCTAGCCGGTGGTATCATGAGTGTGTGAGAACGGTGGACAGGTTACCTCACTGCTGGTTTAGAAACTGCTGTTTGTTGGTCTGCGTGCCCCCTTTAGGCATGATATAATGCTGGTTTTCTCAAAGTTCAGGTATTGACTGCCTTCACAGTTTTTGCCATATCATTGTATTGCCTGTGCAAATTTTAATTAAAAATTTTCCCTTAAATTGACTCATAATTGAAAAATTTACATACCATTCTGGTCTCATCTTAATAATATCTATGTGTCCGAGATTTGATGGGCCATTTGCATACATTTCTTCATTTGATGTAGGATACACATTTCTTTTCACGTTGTTAACATACCTGGAGTCATGATGTGTCCTACAATGGATGCTAATGACCGTCCTTGCACTTTCTGTTGACCAGGCAGCCGGCAGGCCTGGCCTGGTTCCTAGTTGTCATTGCCTGACACCTTCTGGTGAGAAGAGGAAGGCACCAGATAAAAACTTCAAGAATGGATGTCAGCAGCATGGGTGGAAATCCTGAAAGCCCTGAGGGAACATGTTTGAAAAAATGCAATTCATCAATGCTATCCATGCCATAGACGATGATATCATGTGGCAAATCGTGGCCATTGTTGACCTCAAGTTTAAAAGTGAGTTGGAAGAATTGGGTACTTGATTGTAGAGAAATAGAAGATATATTTTAGCCAATTAAATTTGGTTATATGGTCATTTTTATGTATGCCCAAGTGTAGTTTATTTTAAAATACTATGTCCAAAGAAGCTTAAAAGAGTTCGTTCAGTAAGAATAAAATACATATGTTATGTAACAGGAAAACATTGGGTCATAACTATTTTCCTTTTTTCTTAGGAGTACATAAAGTATTGGTGTATATTACAATCAAAAGTGTCTCAAATTTGATGACATATTACCTTTAATACACATTCAAATAAACAAACAAAGACCCTTTCCTTAAATCTGACTGGACCATTGTAGATATTATAATTACTGAAATCAAGAGTTGGGACTTAACCGACTGAGCCACCCAGGCACCCCCAGTTGTTTTATCTTTTAAATGGGTGTCTTGAACTTTTCTAAAGAAGACATCCAGATGGCCAACAGGCACATGAAAAGATGTTCAGCGTCGCTCCTCATCAGGGAAATACAAATCAAAACCACACTGAGATACCACCTCACGCCCGTCAGAGTGGCTAAAGTGAACAAATCAGGAGACTATAGATGCTGGAGAGGATGTGGAGAAATGGGGACCCTCTTGCACTGTTGGTGGGAAGGCAAACTGGTGCAGCCGCTCTGGAAAACAGTGTGGAGGTTCCTCAAAAAATTAAAAATACATCTACCCTATGATCCAGCAATAGCATTGCTAGGAATTTACCCAAGGGATACAGGAGTGCTGATGCATAGGGGCACTTGTACCCCAATGTTTATAGCAGCACTTTCAACAACAGCCAAATTATGGAAAGAGCCTAAATGTCCATCAACTGACGAATGGATAAAGAAGATGTGGTTTATACATACAATGGGATACTACTTGGCAATGAGAAAGAATGAAATCTGGCCATTTGTAGCAACATGGATGGAACTGGAGAGTATTATGCTCAGTGAAATAAGTAAGGCAGAGAAAGACAGATACCATATGTTTTCACTCATAGGGTGGATCCAGAGAAACTTACCAGAAGACCAGAGGGGAGGGGAAGGGGGGAGAACAGTTACAGAGAGGGAAGGAGGCAAACCATAAGAGACTCTTAAATACTGAGAACAAACTGAGGGTTGATGGGGGTTGGGGGAGAGGGGAAAGTGGGTGATGGGCATTGAGGAGGGCACCTGCTAGGATGAGCCCTGGGTGTTGTATGGAAACCAACTTAACAATAAATTATATATTTAAAAAAATAAATAAATGGGTGTCTTGAGTAGAGTCTCTCAGAAGCAGACCCTGAGACAAAACTGTGAGTGTAAATATTTGGGATTCTAGGAAGCATGTGGGATTCTAGGAAGTATTTGGGATTCTAGGAAGCAAAGGTTGTGGGGAAGTGAGACAAGGAGGAAAAAGAAGCCAATGTAGGTGTGTCCACGAGCAGGTCACCATTGTGGGCAATTGCGACTGGATCCTACTGGGATCCTCTGACCCTGGGATATGGAGAACATGCCTCAGAGTTAACCCATCTGAGGGCAAGGAAGCTATTTATTTATCAAGCACTTATTTATCAAATATTCGGTACAAAATAAGTATTTATTTATCAAGCACTGTTCTGTATTATTAACAATTAGTCCTAGGTTGTTAACTCCATAGTAGTTCTGTCCTGTCCCACACACCTGCAGTCTTCTCCTGGGGCAAAAGACCAGGTGCTTGCAGGAGGTATGGATGCTTTTTGGTATGGATGATAATGATGAATGCCTAGGGAATGCCTGCATGACATCAGCAACACTTCATCCAATGGGAATAATAACATTACCCCAAGCACTGTTTTTTGTTTTGTTTTTGTTTTGTGGCTATTAAATACAATCAGGCATACAAACACTGGTATGTAGTAAATTTTAATAAATGTTGGCTAACTTATTACATTTCATCCTCATTTTGGACTGATAACTGTCTTACCAAGCTGTTGGGCTGCAGTTCGATACTCTGTAAAAATCTCACCTTATGTGATGCTTTGGTTTTTGTGGGTCCTTAAACTATTTCTTCCATACCTCTTGGTTAGCATGCCTTCACTCCAACTGGCCAATTGGCAAAACTGTAAGAAATATATTCTGTCTATATTTGAATGTGATACTGCTGTCCCTCCATAGTATGGCACTTGAGAGGATTTTCCTCTTTTGGGTATTTGTTCATTTGGCTTGCTCTTGACAAATACTTTGTATTCAAATTTTTTAAAAAGCAACCTTTTTTTTTTCACCAATGACATACGAATTACATTTTTATATAAGGATCAAACAGTTACTTTTAATCCTACCATTGAGATAACTACTGCTAAACTTTGGTATATTTTTTTCAGGTCTTTATGTACTTTAGTGGACATTCATTCATCTCCCATCCAGTACTGACACCTTCTCTTTCCCCTCCTAACTACACTTAGATTTATTGGGGTATAAACATTCCCCACCATCACAACCATGTATAGTTGGTGGAACAGTCCCAGCTGTTCCTACTCCGGTCTTCAGGAATGGGCCTTAATTGGCCTGTCTTTCAAAAAATTCCACCTCCTTGATAGAATTTTTAGTTCAAGGATAGGCATTAACCCAGGCCTAAGTCAATCAGTATATAATATTCCTCTGGTTCAGAAGTAATTATAATATCTGCAATGGTCCAGTCAGATTTCAGAGAAGGGTCTTTGTTTGATGATTGTGAAGAGACACTGCCTCCCTTCTGCCGGACCAGAATGAGAAAGTCTGTAGCGTTGACTGCTGCTGACAGCTTTCCATGCTATAAATTTGAGAGGCCTGAGCCTGAGCTGTCATTGTGGATGAAAGAGTAGAGAGAAGTAAAGAAGGAATGGGTTGAGTCTGTCTTAAAATATGGCCAACTCCAGAGACTCCTGGAAGGGTAGAGTGGGGATAAATTAGGTCTCTCTTGCCTGTTTTCTTCTATATACGGGGAGGTGCCAAGAATTTTTTCTTGAAGTTCCTCATGAAAGATCAGAGTTCATAGAGAGAGATAACACAAATACTCATTTTTTTTCATAGACTGAGAGATGTTCCATGCTGAGCATCAACCCTTTTGGGAAGCCACATGGCCCTAACAAATACTCTTGCAAGAAAACCCTCCATCTTGTGTCTCCTATAGTGAAGACGTGTCAGGATGTTTGCATTCCTCAGGAGACAGGGAAGTGAAAGGAGAGTCCTAACATTCTTTTCTTAGGAGAGACTCTCAAAATTTGCTCTAACGTAGCACTGTGCTCCGAGCCAAGCCACAGAATAGCGGGAGGGATGATGTTTAGTGGTCACGTGTTCAGGTGTGGAGGATAAGAGATGGCTGGGCTCAAGTGTTCTGAGTCCTCAGACAGTTCTTACCACACCTACACATTCTTGTGGGGGCTCTAAGGCAAGGATGCACAGAGGCCTTTGATGCTGGGTCCCTGGCTCTGTGAGCTGGGCCGGGCTCCGTGGAGCTACCAGAGGTCAGACTGCCTTGGTTGGAACCATGATCCATAATTCCCTAACTTCGTAATCTGCTGCTGCTGTTGTTATTGTTACTAGTTGCCTAATCAGGCTTAAGTGGATTGGACTGGAAACAGAACTCCTATCCCTGGATCCACGCCCTAACTTGTCTTACCCCTCTCATGGTGAGGAGAGAACCTGAAGGGAAAGTAAACCATATGAGTGTCTGTGTTAGCACTTTTGCTCTGGAGCAGAGTTGATCACCTCACCTTTTGGTCTTCCCATTGTTGGGGTATCTCTACAGAGAGAAGCTTCTTCAAGTCTTTGATACCTCACTGGGTCCATGGAAAAGACATTTTCCAAATAGCCAACCCAGAAAAACCTTTTCACACGATAACCAGGGCTTTGGCCTCTTTGCTTGACTTGACTAAAGCCCTGTTCCCCAACACTGCTGACCAATGGCCTCCTTGGCTGTGATCCTCCTTGTGTTGCTTTCTGGGTGGTGGGTTGGAAGGAGGGAGAAAGTGCTGTGAGGTGGGGAGGCTTGAGCTGTTCCTAGAATAGATGATACTGTGGAACCTTTGTAATGCCGACCTGGACATTACTTCCAGTTTATAAAGTGTTTTCATTGATATTTCGTATAGATCTTACTGAATATTAAAACGCATAAAGAGTTCCTTGAAGAAGATACAAAGCACACGTGATTCACTAGCATACAAATTTATGCATCAATTCATACATATTCATGAATGCATTTCTAGTAACCCATGGAATATTAATAGTAGATTAATTTGGGTAGGGGTAGGGCATGTTATGAATTAGTCTGAGGGTTGAGGCTAAAAATAAGAAAAGGAGAAGGGAAGTAAGGGAGGAATGGAGCATCTCTTAAGTCTAGCTGCTTTACACATGTTCTCACATATGCAGTTAAGTACTAATTTATGAAAGAGCTGTTATTCTTCCCATTGGGCTGACACCTAACATCACAGACAATAAGCAGCAGAATCCGCCTTCAAGCATAGGACTATGTAATTTTGCAGCCTGAATTTTGTCCATCAGCACCATGTTCTAGTTTCCTTTAAATAGTGATCAGGTTAAATGGAACTTTTATGTCAGTGAGTCACCCTGAGCTAGTATCACCTTGCTTGCTTACCAGTGTTCTACGAGTTCCCTCCCCACCTTACCTGTCCAAACTTTTATTCTGCAGGACCACAGTGGAGACCTCTGTTCTATCAAGGCCAGACCCCAGACTCCAGCCCATTCCCACGTCTCGCCTGTGCTGTTTCTCGTCTATGGGTTGCCCTCTTCTTCCTAGTGAGACAACAAGTGCTTCCTTCCCCATCTCTTGTTATCCCTTCCCACCCTTGCTCCCACTTTTGGCAGTTAGATCTGCAATTTTCATCCCTGGATCAGGTGGCAGAAGTCAATGCTTGGGATTTATTTCAGAAGCTTAGCCCTGGGAGGCAAGAAGATATTTAGACAACTGCATGATACGTAGGTTGCAAAACTGAAAATACATACATGTTCCCAGGGCTGGGCCCGGAAGAGAGCAGCAGAAAATCAGAGGGATAGAGGTTCTATGTAGGCGGGTCCCACAGAAACTGGCCTTTAAGAAGCTGCGTCCTGAGGGGTGAGGTGTGTTCATGAAATTCCTGTTTGGAGGAATGTGAGAGTAGAGATGGCCTGTGCCCTCAGACAAGACTTTCTTGTGCCTCCACTTGACATGGGGTAGTATAATGATGTCCTGTGCTGAGAGGACCCGAGGCAGGGTCCCCGAGAGTGCAGCCTGGAGTGTTGGGTAAGTAGGTGTTCCTAACAGAGTAGCTCAGACAGGACACCAGAGGCCATCAGATTCAAGGATCCTTGCAGCCAGGAGCATGGAGGAGGCAGCTTTGTGCTATGTGGACTGATAACTGATGGAGAGGAGGGCATCTACACAGGTGACAATGTAGGTGTCACAGGCTGAGGCCTGAGGCACTCCTGCCCCCAGCCCTGAATACTGCAGACAACCCTCCTCACCCAACTCAGTTTAGACCCAGTGAGGTAGGGGCAGGTTAAGTTTCTGCCTTGTAAAGCGTGCTCAAAGCCAAAATCTAGTTCAGTTTAAACAAATCATCAGTTTGTGAAGTAATACTCAGTGATCATTGAAACAAGTGGGGGCAGTGGAAGGATGGCCACTCCAGCCCCATGATGGGCCACTCCTCTTTCACAACCCTTCAAGAATCACTTCTCTGATGTGGGAAACCTTCTGTTCCTCAGTCTGGCAAAGCTTGAGGTGACTTCATTTGCAGGAAGGACACAAACAGTTATTTCTGGCATTGTTGTGGGTAGCAGAACCAGTAGGGGGTACTTTGGAGACAACTTCACTAGCTTTGTAATCAAATAGAAATTTCCCCAGAGACATTTCATCCAGCATGAGGGGAGAAAGTCATGGGGAAAATGAATACAGATCAGTTTACTAGTCAGAAGCAGGTAGAACAGTTGGCAAAAGTGCCTACAAATGAAAAATATTCCCAAGGAATTACACACAAATTAAAACAACAGTTACTGTTTTAGGGCGACCGGATTGGCAAAGATAAGAAAAGAAATGATAATACCCAGTGCTGGTGAGGAAAGCTGGTAGGAATATAAACTGTCCAGTTTCTTCAGGAGGGCACTTTGGTACCATGGATCCAAATGTCAATGGTCTGTTTTCCCTTTGAGTCAGCAGTTCTAGGAATTTATCCAAAGGGAGGGATCAGACAGATACAAAAACATTTATGTACGAGGAGGCTAATCCCAGGTTTGTTTATAGCAGTGAAACATTAGAAACCACACACACACATTAATGAAGAGTAAAGCAAATAAATTACAGAGCATACACGTACCAATCCACAATCTATATGCAAACAAATATGGAGATGTGATATGGACATCGCAATGACTATGCAGCTTTATATTTATTAGCATAGTATGGTGTTTAAGATATATTGCTAAGTAATAAAACCAGCTTAGAATCAGCATATTAGGTATGAATGAATTAAGAATATGCATAGAGGGGCGCCTGGGTGGCTCGGTCAGTTAAGCGTCTGACTTCGGCCCACGTCATGATCTCGCAGTCTGTGAGTTCAAGCCCCGCGTCAGGCTCTGTGCTGACTGCTCAGAGCCTGGAGCCTGATTCAGATTCTGTGTCTCCCTCTCTCTCTGCCCCTCCCCTGCTCATGCTCTGTCTCTCTCTGTCTCAAAAATAAATGTTAAAAAAAATTTAAAAAAATATGCATAGAGGTAAGAAGCTGAGGATCTAATGTATGGCATGGCTGAAATTAATAACACAGTATTGCACACTTGAAGGTTGTTGAAAACAGATCTTAAGGATTCTCACCACACAGGAACCATGTGAGGTGTTGGATGTGTTCCTTATCTTGGTCTCAGTAATCATTCTATAATGTATCTGTATATCAAATCATCATGTTGTATACTTGGAATATATACTAGTATCAATAAAATTAAAAAATATGCATATGCGTAGGCAGACAGAAGTCTGGAGGTCTCTTTTTTTTTCTTTTTAAATTTACATCCAAGTTAGTTAACATATAGTGCAATAATGATTTCAGGAGTAGATTCCAGTGATTCATCCCCTATGTGTAACATCCCAGCAAATGTCCTCCTTAATGCCCCTTACCCATTTAGCCCCCACTGTACAACCCCTCCAGCAACCCTGTTTGTTCCCTGTATTTAAGAGTCTGTTAATGTTTTGTCCCATCTCCCTGTTTTTATATTATTTTTGCTTCCTTTCCCTTATGTTTATGTTTTGTATCTTAAATTCCTCACATGAGTGAAGTCCTATATTTGTCTTTCTCTGACTGACTAATTTCACTTAGCATAATACCCTCCAGTTCCATCCACGTAGTTGCAAATGTCAAGATTTCATTCTTTTTGTTTGTTGAGTAATACTCCATTATATACATATACCACATCTTCTTTATCCATTCTTCTGTCAGTGGACATTTGGGCTCTTTCCATACTTTGGCTGTGGTCAGTAGTGCTGCTGTGAACATTGGGGTGCATGTCCCTCTTTGAAACAGCACACCTGTATCCCGTGGATAAATACCTAGTAGTACAATTGCTGGGTCATAGGGTAGTTCTATTTTTAACTTTTTGACGAACCTCTATACTGTTTTCCAGAATGACTGCACCAGTTTGCATTTCCACCAGCAATGCAAAAGAGATCCTCTTTCTCTGCATCCTCGCCAACATCTGTTGTTGCCTTTAGTTGCTAACCATTCTGACTGGTGTAAGGTGGTATCTCGTTGGCTACACCAAACTATTAAAGATAGGCGTTTTAGGGCAGGAGTGACAATAAAATGATTACAGTGACTTTATGTTCTCCTTTTTCACTTAAATGAATTACCTGTCAAACTTTTTTAGAATAAGCGTGAATTATTACATATTTATATTTATTTAAGTGTTCTGGGTGTTGGACCAGGTGACCTCCAAGGTCCTTCCCTCCTTGCCCTGCTCAGCTTTTCCCTCCCCCCACTGTATTTTCTCTCTTCTCTGAACTCCCAGGGCAGTTAAAATCCAAGTTCTGCCCAATGGAGGAGTTCAGTAACGTCTTTGCATTAAAGATACTGTCGGTGGTGAATCTGTCATATGCTGTTTCTCCAGCAGCTTTGTAAATTCAACTTGCTCCAAAATTGTTTGGCACCAACCATTATAACATTTTTTTGTTGTTGTTTTGATGGGTCATTACTCTTACAGACTTCTGAGAACGCATGAGACTACAAATGACCTTTTGTCGATTGTTTGGGGTGTAGACATGTTGTGGAAGGAAAAGACCGTCTTGGATTTAGAAGGCATTTTCAAATGGGGCTTGAAAACTGGGAGTAGGGTCAATGCTAAGCACCTCATTAGGATCAGAATTGTAGAGCTTTATAAGATAAAGCCCCAACAACCGCTCCGTCTCGGGATCTTTGTCTTTCCTCCTTCCTGATAGTCAATGCTGAAGCTGCTTTCGCACTGCCTGGGGAAACTGATCCTATGAAATGTTGAATGTCTGTCTGGCTCTGCTTGTGGCACACACCTGTCATTCCTGGGTCAGGGAGAGACAGCAGGGGCAGCGTCACCCTTGAGCGTAATTCAGACGTAAAATCTGGGAACCGATGGTGTGAATTTCAAACTGCTCCCTAACTGTTGATAAGCCAACTGAAATGAAAACTCCACTTGTAAGTAAGTATACCATGGAGAAAGAGAGGAAAAAAGAAAGGTGAAAATCTGAGAGGAAATAAAGAAAGGAAGGAAGAATCAAAGGAGGAAGGAATGAAGGAAGGCAAGAAGATAGTAGTTTGGAAGAAAAATGAGGATCTTTTGCAGAAATAGTAATTTCTGAAAGCAGTTGTAAAGATTTTTGAAGGCCTTGGACTGTGCTCCCCTTACCATGCTTTAGGGAGATTTGGGGACCCTGGGAATGAGAAAGTTGAGAAGTCAGAAAGACTGGGTGGAGGTGTAGCTCTGTCACTCACTATTCATGTGACTCTGACTGTGTACAACCCCGTCTGGATCTTCCTGGAGAACATGGACATGAGCCGGGACGTTCGAAGTTTCCTACCAGCCCTAACATGCCATGTCTTACAAGTTCTAAGAGCACACATTCTAAGAGACACAGGCAGGATGTGTTTGTGGTGGCCACATGGCAAATGTGCCCACCTTGCCTTATTTCTACCCTTTGTCCTAGGCGGTGACTATCATAAGTCGTTCTCATAGTTCCTCACAGCAAATGGGCCCTGCTTCTTTGAAAACAATGATGGATATGATTCTCTTTGTTTGCTTAAAATCTGGGCTAAGAGGTTGTCCTAAAATTTTCAGTCGCATTATGGAAATGACATGATCCCAAATCCTTAATGATATTTGGGTTTGGTAGATAGTGGACGTCTTACCTAAGTTCCTGAGTATCCATAAGAAGTCTGTGTGAGTCTTGGCTCTGATTAGACTTCAGATGTATTATGCTATCCTGTTTGTGTTATCTCTCAGGATTAGGATAAAATAACAGTATGGAGCCTCATTTAAAAAAATATTTCTGTGATATATTGTGTGTATAGTAAATGTATAAAATTAATTAAATTACGTTGATCATAAATGTATAGTTGGGTATTTTACATATGCATACACCTATGTAAGCACCATCCAGATGAAGGTATAGACATTCTGGCACCCTGTTTAAACCAGTTACCTCTTCTAACCCCCAATCCGTCCAAAGGTCAGCTATTTTGACTTCTATCACCATTGATTGTTTTTGTCTGTTCTTAAACTTCATATAATGGATTCATGCAGTACGTACATTTTGGATCTGACGTGGGAGAATTTCTTTGGTTCATGTCATTGAAACTACTTATTTTAATCCGGTCTAGGCTTCTCTTAACCACTATAGACAAGGGGCCACATAGACATCCTGACATAAAGTATATGTTGTCTGACTACCATATGTACTTTTACATGCAACATGTACTTTGCAATTTTACTCAGATGCCTTTAAACTCGTGTCAAGTACCTCTTTGATCAGGTGCCACAAGAGTTAGAGAATCAGTGGTGAATCTAGAGAGACCAGACTCTGGAAAACAGATGAACAATCGCAGACGTGAACCACCATAATTGTGAAAAGGGGCCAAATTGTTCCCAAGGATACTCTTTAAAAAGACATAATAAGAGGAAACATCTCACTTCTGAACAATGAAACACGTAAATGCCTAATTCATTAGACCAACCAGAAATGCAAACAAACAACCTGCTATTCAGCATAGCGTCACTAGATGGGGATCTTGAGTCAATCATCGCTTGCTGGTTTTCTTTATCTCAGGTTTTCTTTCTTTGAATCTGTTTTACCCAGGGTCTGAATACACATAATACAAGTTTACAATTTTGGCATTTCACATTTTTTTTGGCTGAACTTTTTGGGGATGGTAATTTGGAGTAAAATGGATTTAGTTTTAAATATATTAGCTTAATTAATTTCTCATCTGGGGTCCCAGGGAGGTGAAGAGCCCCCGACAGGCAGGCTGTGTGCTATTAATCTGGTGGTTATTTCTGGCAGAAGCTACCAGTGTTTATTCCCATTGCCCCCACAGGGTGTGGCTGGTTGTGGAGACTGTCATTATACTTTATAACTGATTAAAAGAGGAAATCCTCACTAGAAATTGCTCTACAGCAGCCAACAAGTGAACCCAACTGTTTGATTTCCATAGAGTAAGCAGTTTCAGTCTCTTTATATGTAAAAACTGTAGCAGTGAAAGAAAGCTAATGCTTTTTGTCCTTCTTTTTTCACAATGAAATTCCAAAGTGATTTTTGTATTTAATCCCATGTTGACCTCATAGAAGAATCTAGATATATGAAGTAAAAGCCTTTGCTTTCTCTTCTATTTGTCTAGGCAGTCATGCCATTCAGGAATAAAAATCCTCAGCTTGCTGAGAACGGTGACTAAAGTAGCCTGTCCTCATGTTTAAGTTTTCAAGAAAACTCAGTAGCTGGACAGTCTTGTCTGTGACGTATTGACCTTCTATCTGGGGACAATGTGGCCATTTAGCTTTGGCTGCTATCTGAAATGAGTTTGAGTGTCTCAGCTCATTTCATAAGAAACACAAATAAAGCCCACATAATAAAGCATGCAGTTTGGGATTATTGCCAGTCTCTGTTCAGAAGGTGCCCAGAACTATATTTCGGAAAACTAAATTCCTGTTCCACGTAGATAGAGACTCTTGTATTTTCAGATGGGTCCAGTTGGAGGGCAAGCAGGGAAGAGAGAGAAAAGAAAATTGTAAACTGTGAGCATCATGCTGGAGGAAATGCCTGTGGTGACCCAGGCTGAAGGCCCGCACAGCAATCTCGAGGACCCCACGTTCAAACTGGTGGCACATCTGAACCCGCGTGAAGTCGAGGGCAGGGGCTGTCTCTGCTCTCCCACTTTAACTTCTGCTCTCCAGCTTCTTCAAAGCTGCATAATAAAGAATGGTATGGACTTCACTTCTTACCGCCTTCACCTGCCCCTGTCACAGCTCCTACTCCCAGAGCGGCGAAGGAGGCAAACGCTCAGAGGCTCACTGTCAGTGGTCTGTCTCCACTCTGCCTGTCTGGCCAGAGAAATAGGCTGCCGGGCCTGGTTGTGGCTGAAGCAGGGGCTTTGTCATTTGGGTAGAACCCTGAACCAAATTTTGTGAGGATGAAGTGTTGGCCAAACAATGCCTCAGATTTCAGATTCAGAGTGGTCATTTCATCAAGGGAGGATACTTTCGTTTGCTTGCATGTTTGTCCTTATATTTCTTTCTCTTAAACAAAAGTAAACCATGTTCACTAAAGAGAAGAATTCTAGTAAATGCAGATTGGTTCAAAACAATTTTTTTTAAACTGTCTGTATTCCTCCTACATAGACATAAACTGTTAAATGCCTGCTTTGTGTGTACCCTTCAATCAAAGGTCTATGGGTATGTACATATGTAAATTTTTTATAAAAATAGGAGTCATTTTGTACCCACTGCTTTATGACTTTTATTTTCACAGAATGCTATTGTATCTTTCCATATATTCCTAGGCATTTATGTATAATCTCACATTTAACAGCTGCCTTATATTCTATCATAGACAATCCCTTCTTTTTGAACAATAGACTCCTTCCCCCCAATTTTATTGATGATACGAAGCAGTGATTAACTTTCAAAGGTGAGTTTTATTGTATATCCGATTTAGAAGTATTTGATTACTGAGAGATTCCTTCCAGTATGAGAAATTATGCCTTTTACAGAAACATGAATATAAGTCAACATTCATTTTTAAAAAATACAAACTTTTTCTCTCCCCATATGGATTAAGTTGTATTAAACACTCCCCACATATATTTACATGAATTGTGTGTGTGTGTGTATGTGTGTGTGTGTTTATATATATATATAAACATACCCTAGAACTGCCACATGATACCCCCTTTTAATGTAATGGAAAATAGTTACTTTAATTCTGAGGGTTGATTCTTATGTGGGTAAATGGAAAAAAATATGCTAGGAATACAAGATGCATGAAAAATGTTTTAAAGTCTTTATTAGGCTTGAAATGATGAGAGTTTACATAATTAATCATAAGGGGATGTTTTTAGTCACAGAAATGATCATTAGTATCGCACTAGAGTTAAGTAATCTTTATAGCAATATAAAAATGCCATTTCACCCTTAGATCTTACCGAGATTTTGTCTCTCTTTTATTCTCTCTGGCATTACAACACTCAGTAATTGAATGCTACTTAATAATGAGGGTGGGTAATGAAACCATCTAAGCTAATGTGTCCATGGAAATTTCTGAAGCACAAACCCCAAATATCACCACAGTATGTTGTGTTAGCCCAAAGCTAGGAACAAGAGAAATTAAGTGCTATCATGGTGGTGTTTAAAAAATCACCCCCACTTTTAAAATTAATAGCCTTTGTTCTTCTTCTTCTTCATCTTTTTTTTTTTTTTAATGATCTTTTAAGATGCAAATTCTATATTTCAGCCTCGGTTCACATTTTTGTCAATTGCTTTGGTGGGGGCCGTCATAAACTTTAACTCTCCTTCCTAAATTATAAGAATGTCTGGAGTGAGTTTTTTGATAAACAGAAGGTTTGTATTTGGTCTATTTTGACAAAGAGGCAATAATAAAGACAATTAGCGAGTTCCATTTGCTCACAGGAGAATATAGGTCAATAGTCAACGGTGCAGTCTGTGGAATCAGAGTGACTTTGCTTGTACCTGGGTGCTGCCCTTTACTTGCTGGATGACCTTGGGGTGATTTGCTACCCCCCCCAGGGTGTTTCAGCTGAAAAATGATGATAAAAATGTGAAGATTAAGCGAGGAAGTGCAAGGTGTGCACCATTGTACCTGACAGAGAAAAGAAGTTCAATACATTTTTAACTATTGTTTAAAAAGTTGGCTAACTGTACTTGAATATTTAATGGAGTGAAATTAGACTTTATTTTGATCCCCAAACACAAAGCCTATGAGTTAGGGTTGTTGCAGATTTTTCAGTCTATTTGGTTAGAAATAATTGTGTCATCATCTAACTAAAATCCCTCAAGAACTTACTTCAAAGACATTTACATTTATAGAAACAAAAGCATACAACTATGGGGTAGATGTTTTGACTTTTCTCTGATCTGTTCAGTAAAATGAGCCTTCAATTGAGATACATGTCTTCTTATCACAAATGTGTTCTCATAATGGCTTTTAGCAAATGTAACTTATTGAAAATAGGAAAAGCTGCCTAAAGTATCATTTAATGAAACACCTTTAAATTTAAAAAAGCAAGAATATCTCTTGTGCCTTCGAAATGGAACTTAATTGGTTCTAAACATGAACAGTTGGATTTTGATCTCAGTGTATAAAAAAAAAGTTTGATTTTGACTATAAGACTGGTTTAAAATTTAACTGCAAGTAATTGATTTGTAAAATTTCAAAAGCAACTCTTTAATCTTTTACTAAAGTATTAATAAGTTAATAACCTTATTTCATTGAATTTGCTCTTTCATTATATAAGTCCAGCTTCTTGAGTAGGTCCTTGTTCATTCAAAAAATATGCTCTTATTTTTTGAAACGTCCATCTTGCTGTGTAAGAAAAATGAATTTGTGGCATCTTTTCTTAGTTGCAATTTTCCATTAAAATTTACCTTTAAGTGAGAGTGAGGTGGGGGAGGGTGAGAGAGAGTGACCAAGAAAAGGTTTCTTACCCTTATACTTACGTGGGCTCTGAATTTTAGCAAATCTGGTTTTTAAGTAAATTCCAATTTTCTTTCATCTTTACTGACAATAGATATAGTTGTATAGAAGATCATCAGACTCCTTTGTCTATACATTTAGAAAAGCATTCTTTTTATGACTATCACATAGAAAAGAATATAAATCCTGTCTACTTCATGATAAACAGACTTTTCTATTCTGTTTTGTGAGAAACGATTTATACAAACTTGTTCCACATCTGCACTCTAATTATCAAATTTTTCTCAGAGTTGGTCATATATCACTTACTGAAATACTGACATCATCCATTTTAGGGCTGGGATGACTGTCGCTTCACTATGAAAAGAATTTTTTAGAAGTTGAGTTATGCATGTTCAGTACCTCTCAACTGTTAGAAGACTGGCATATTTAAATGCTCTAATGATGGGAAAAAGTATAGATCAATTGTCTTCCATTTGAGATCAATAAGCTAACTGATCTGAAAGGAAAAGCAAAAACATGATGCTTTCGTAATCTGTTTGACGCTATGAAAGATGATGACTGTCTGAGTCTGTGTGCATAAATGGGAAGAGCTGGGTTTAGTAATTCATGAGAAGTGGCTCTTCTGTCATCTTTTAAAAACAGATAGATCCGTGTAATGGTTAAAGGTGACTCTAACATCATAGCCCTGTTATGGGATCGTCGACAAAGATTCCTGAGCACAGATTTTATAATTTGACTGGATCTTTTTTAAAAACATGTTTATTTATCTATTTTGAGAGACAGAGAGAGAGAGATAGTGCAAGTGGGGAAGGGACAGAGAGAGGGAGACAGAAAATCCCAAGCAGGTTCTGTGTTGTCAGCACAGAGCCCGATGCAGGGCTCGATCCCATGACCCTGGGATCATGACCTGAGCTGAAATCAAGAGTCAGAGGCTCAACCAACTAAGCCACCCTGGCATTCCTGATTCTAGATCTTTTTTAAAAAGCATATTTCCTTTTTAAAGCTCAAGCCTTGAGCCTTTATCAGAGCTTCCAATAATTCATGACAGTTTTAGGTAGTGACCGTGACTCAGGAGCAGTTGAGAGGATGAGATATTAATTTTCTTGTTTGCTTGCATGTGATCTATCTAACACCATGGAAAGTAAGATACATCACAGCAAATTTTTTTTTTTTTAAATCAATGTTGTAGGGGCGCCTGGGTGGCGCAGTCGGTTAAGCGTCCGACTTCAGCCAGGTCATGATCTCGCGGTCCGTGAGTTCGAGCCCCGCGTCAGGCTCTGGGCTGATGGCTCGGAGCCTGGAGACTGTTTCTGATTCTGTGTCTCCCTCTCTCTCTGCCCCTCCTCCGTTCATGCTCTGTCTGTCTCTGTTCCAAAAATAAATTAAAAAAAAAAAAAACGAAAAAAAAATAAATCAATGTTGTATTGTTAGCGCCTAGAAGAGACTTCAGCACATAGTAGGGCCTCAATAAATATTTGTGGAATGATGACATCAGTTGAAGAAAAGAAAAGACTCTGTTCAGACAGGAAGGGACAGCAATGGAGAAGCAATGCCAATTTTCAACCACAGCAGACAAAGAAATCCCAGCTTCTCTAGTCCTGAAAGTTTGGAGATGGGCATGAATGATGGTGCCCAGTTGAAATCAGGCAAGGAGTGTCATTTAGTTTCCTAGTTCCCCCTTCAGTCACCCTGCAGCCTGCAGTGTCTGGCTGCCTCTTACCTCTCTGCCTCTTAGTCTCACTGGGGTTTCTTCCTCTCCCTATTGCCCCTCTCCCCCACTTGTGTCAACATGAAGCCTGGGCTTTCTGGGTAATGAGCAGGACAGTGATGTGGTTGAGAATTCGAGAGGGCTTCAAGACGCACTCGGGCGTCAGTCCAGGATCTGCACTTTGATGTGTCTGATCCCACACAAGCTCCTTAGTCTAGCTCAGCCTCATTTTCCCCATCTGTATATTTGTGTTCATAATAGTTGTGCCTATCTTGTTGGCCTGCTGAAGGATGAATGAGAAGTTGCTTGGTATGAGTACCCAATGACAAAGACATGTCGTGGGTGGCTAACTGCTTTCAAGAAGTAAAACTTTGGGGTGCCTGGGTGAGTCAGTCGGTTAAGCGTCCTACTGGGGCTCAGGTCATGATCTCACAGTTCGTGGGTTCAAGCCCCACATGGGTCTCTGTGCTGACAGCTCAGAGCCTGGAGCCTGCTCCGGATTCTGTGTCTTCCTCTCTCTCACAGTCCCTCTCCTGCTCATGCTCTGTCTCCGTCTCTCAAAAATAAATAAATGTTAAAAAAAAAAAAAAGAAAAGAAGTGAAACTTCATGTAGAGGGACCAGGAATAATGCTCTTAGCACAGGACTGGCTCGTGAGCAGCCTTTGACAGTATGTGAGCTTCTGCTTCTGTATGTGCGTCTTTTCATTCCTCCCAGTGTGGAGAAACAGAATATGAGTAGGAGGCAAAGGAGATGGAAAGTGGGAAGATTCTGACCCCAACAAAGGCTTTGGAGTGAAGGATAGTTCTGTGTTTCACAGCATCCCTGGGCTGGTGTTCTCCAGGACCTGAGATGAGCCAGACGTATGTAAGTCTCCACACTGAAGTGATCTACATGCATTCAACCCTTTCCAGTCTGGGTGTTAAAATTCTTTCCATATATCATCATGGTCATTTGAGTTTTGCTGTTGCAGAAGACGTTTCTTCACAGATTTTTGTTTCTCTTTTTAAGTTTATTTTTAAAAAAATTTTTAATGTTTAATTTTGAGATAGAGGGAGAGAGCGAACGAGCAGGGGAGGGACAGATAGAGAGAGACACACACAGAATCCGAAGCAGGCTCCAGGCTCTCAGCTGTCAATGCAGAGCCCGACATGGGGCTCAAACTCACAGACCGTGAGATCATGACCTGAGCCGAAGTTAGATGCTTAACCGACTGAGCCACCCAGGTGCCCCTTTGGAAGTTGATTTTATTTCATTTTATTTTTTTTTAATTTTTTTTTTCAACGTTTATTTATTTTTGGGACAGAGAGAGACAGAGCATGAATGGGGGAGGGGCAGAGAGAGAGGGAGACACAGAATCGGAAACAGGCTCCAGGCTCTGAGCCATCAGCCCAGAGCCCGACGCGGGGCTCGAACTCGTGGACCGCGAGATCGTGACCTGGCTGAAGTCGGATGCTTAACCGACTGCGCCACCCAGGCGCCCCTGGAAGTTGATTTTAAAAGGTTAAAATAGCATTTGCCATCAGGTCGTTGCGTTGGATATGTTAGGCTGGGGCTTGGTGGGCTGTTTATGTTTTTTATATGCTGCTGGGGAGAAGACTGTGGTGCTTCATGTGTGGTCTCGTGGTTCAAGTGGCCAACTTCACTGTGGGTGTGGGTAAGTGGTTCACCTTCCAAGAGAAAGAAAGAAACAATTTGACAGGCTTTTCCCACTTAAGTATTAATAATCCATTTGAAGACAAATAGAACTCTTTATTCAAATACCTACGCATAAACATAAGCCAAGGCTACTAATTTTCGTGTATAGAATATGCAATTAGAACAAGATAATAAAGAAAATAAGCACCTAATTACAGTTTGATGCCTTTATCATTAACCTTCAACTGTTAGGAATGTGAATTATTTCGCTTGCTTCCTTTTGTAACTTTAAACAAAGATAGAAGCATTCAGGCTATTCCTTTTTACAAATCTTTTCTGACACCCTCAGCCTCTTCTCAGGTACTGACTCCTTAGAATTCAAATATTCTTATCTTTGTAGCAGCCTAAAGCTTTCTCCTGCCTCTTTGCCCTCCCACTTTTGTATACACCATTCCCTCCATCAGGAAAACCCTTCCTCTGTCACCCCCAATATTGAGATTTTGTTCAAACAACCTCTCTCCTACAAGGGAGTCTCCCAGGCAGAGAACCCTTTGAGAAAGCATTTTATTTTTTGTGGGTTCCTGTTAATCAACTTGTGGATCTAATTATGTGTTTACACATCTGTCTCCCCACCTAGCAAGACTTAATTTTTTTCAGGGACCTGGCCTTGGGATGGGGTTCCTTTTTGTTTGTTTTGTAACATAACAGTTTTATTGGGATATAATCCATGTGCCATGTGATTTGCCCACTTAATGTGTATAATTCAACGGTTTTTAGTATATTCACAGAATTGGACAACCATCTCTATAATCAATTTTAGAACATTTTCATCACCTCAAGAAAAAACCCTGGACCTATGAGCAGTCATTACCTTTTTACTCTTCAATTGTCTCCCTGAACAACCACAACCCCCCCCCCCCGCCCCCCCGCCCTCCACTATTAGCCAGAGAGAACCACTAATCTACTTTCTGTTTCTATATTCTGGACTTCTTATATAAACATCATTTGCTTTTAAACTGCACTGCACAGAAGTAGAAGCAAAGAAAGTTTGTTAGAGGCCAGATTAAAAAATGCATCCCTAAATATTTTGCCTTACTGCAGGAGAGAAGCCCACTGGAATGAGCCCTATTATTTTAACTATGGGATAATACAAATACCAGACCATCGCAGGTTAAACTCAACAAAGAACACTTTACCTGCTCCTTCAGGGAATCACTATCAGCAACAATATACCAGGAGGCAGTTACGTAGCTCCTGTCACATATTTTAGGGGCTCAGTTCTGTTCAGTTTGGATAAAATTCTGGAAGAAGAAAAGCCACCTCTTAGTATTATGTGCAAGCCACTTGCCTTCTCTTGTCATAACAGAATGCTGACATAAATCTTTTTTTAATAAAATGAACTATTAAAATTATTTCTTTCCTGAATGATGGCTGAAACAGATGTATTTTAATCTACAGGGCATAGAAAATGAAATTTACATGTCACTGAGGTCTCTCTGGTTAATAAATGTTTTAAATAGAAAGAAAGCACTAAGCTAAATAAATATGGAACTATGCTGCTTTGCATAAGATTAAAGAAGTAAAATTAGAGGTCTTTTTCTCCAGCAAAGAACTGATTTATAAGGTGAAGGTATCTTATACTATCAAATACCAGTTTTTTAGAATATCCTGAAAATGCTGCCTTGCTGTTCTTCTTAAAAATAAAAAATAAAAAACAAAAACCTGCAATATGTAGTTCAAAATATTGCCTCTGCATTTCTAACTTGACTGGTGTGTCTGTTATGTGAGTACCAGCCTGATTGTTTTCACTAATATTGGGACATTTTCTCTCTTTTTGTGTGCTGGTGAAGTGAAAAAAACTCATGTTCCATTTAGGACCTGGCTCTAAAATTTTACACTTTTTTTTTGTTTATACAATATCATAAGGTTTACCTACATCTTGTTTGTTACTGTCAGACAATGTCCATGATTAAAAATGAGGAACTCAGAACTGCCCTTTAAAAGGCTTGGCAGACAATTGTTTTTTTTCCTTTAAAAAACAAACAAACAAACAAACAAAACTTTTCCTGGGTGCTTTGAACTGTTGCCAAACTAGATAAGGGTAAAAATGGCTGAGTTTTCCTAAATGGCTTGCATGGAAAAGCTTCAAATAACTTTCATGGACAGGCAGTCTAAACATGCATGCCACGAATCCATTTCCCCCAACCTATTTGTCCTCCCACTTTTGATGAGATATATCCCTGGTGGAATCAACCTTGGAAAAATAAGATGGCAGCTTGGATGACCTGACTTGTACCCTGAACACCACAATGCCTTGAAAGCTACTCTTTTCACTGTAGTCAATGGGCTGAAAATACAGGAATTCTATTCCAGATTCACCTTTCTATAGTTAAAAATTGTGGCAAAGTCATTTTTAAAAAAGTGTTTATAGGAAGGGCTCAGGTACTACCCTGGTCTGATTAAAACGGGTTGTGGGTCCCCCTCCTGCTTTTAAATTGCAACAAGACAGACTCTGATATGATGCACAGATCTTTTTTTTTTTTTTTTCACAACAAACTGAGTTTTAGAATTATAATTTAGAGTGTATTGGATGTATCACCAAAAGACAGGGTGGTTGTGCAATTGTAAGGGAGTATTGTATTGTTGCTAGTCTGAGTAAATCTAAATCTTTTCAAGCTTTGGTTGAGTGGGTTAATTCCAGGACCTGAATTACAAGTGCAATTTGAATTACATTGCAAACGCTGAACTTCCTTCACTTTAGCGAAGTGCTTTCTTTTCCTCTTCTCAGACTTATGAATTCTAGCTATTTTGTTGGTTTTCAAGTGTTGAAATATTTCTGTTAGCTGTAAAAAATAGCAGTTCCAACTAGAAATGGAGGAAAAGATTTTTTCCCTTTGCCCCTTTGTTTATTAATTCCCCCCTGTCTCTTTTTTGGTTTGCCTCTATTTTGTGAAATCTCCATTTCTAACATCAATTTAAGCCTTTAAAATCGTAGCAAGTCCTGAACCATTCCAGGCAGTACAGCATTAACCCTTTGATCCTGGCATATTTTGTAGAAAGAGCGCCACAAACATTAAGAACAGGTTGGGGCCGAGGGTGGCGGTGGATGACAACAAATGAACAGGTAAGAAATTAATATATGATCTATGATACAAATTGGGATTTCTGGTTTGAGGATTTTCCCAAGCATCAACAAACACGGATGAATATAGTCTCTTAGAAACCCTGTGAGGTAGAGCCATAGGATGACACTGATTTCATAGACAAAGAACAAAGAGGTTAAGTGGATTGTTGAGAGCTTGAATTCCTGTCTCTCCACCTGATTCTAACCACTGGTCCTCTGTGGGGAGGATGGAAAAGTCCAGCAAAGAGGAAACAGCAGGCTTGGGGTGGAACCGGAGTTTCTGCTGCAATGCTGGAGATAATGTCAGGCATTTTAACAGCCGGGGGAGGTGGTAGGCAAACCGCCTGGTAATTATTTAAGAACATAGCAATTTATTTGTAGCATAAAGTCTAAGATCAAGCTGCTCAGGCATGACACTATAGTTTTCAGACTGTGGAGGTATTTATCTCCCAGTCTTCACAAAGGAAGTCTGATTGAATAATTGTTGTCAGAAGACAAGAAAATGCAGGTTCATATTGGGAGTTCAAAAGCTTGACAAATTTTTTAAGAGAACCTGTAAATGGGGTACTAAAACTGTAGAAAATTGCAGTAATCAAGGGCTTTCAGCAAAGAGCTAGAAATGAGTAATCAGTCTAGAACATCACACGCTGTAGTGACAGTGTATTTTGAGGGCTTTGTTCATCTGTGCCTGCACTTCCCTCCCAGATTTAAAGACCCCATCCATTAAAGCACCTTTCCTGCATGGGACCTGGGTAACATGGCGGCTCATTTACTGAGGACCAAAGAAGACAGTAGGAGACCCAGCAGGAAACCCAGGACCCCTCTCTGTCCTCACTCAGGAGATTATCACTCCAAACAACACGATTGCAGACCTTTTCTGGCTTGCACATTTGTTGATCTTCTTTTGTTTCTCTTGTTTTCCCAACATCACGATTTAACTAAGGCAGATTTATCCAATCAAACCTTACGCAACTAACAAAATGTTTCATTGTAACCACTGAATATTTAAATTTAAGAAGAGATAGTGAAATATATTATTTTCAGCTTACAAAAATATTTAAACAGAACACTCTGCTTTTCTCCAAAAGTGAGAGGGAAAATGGCTTTGAGGAAAACTGTACAAAAAATGACTGTGGTTCCAGATCAGGGATTAAAATAGAGTGGAATTTCATTTTTAAAAAATCATCTGATGTTTTCTCTCCCAAGTCTATATTTTATAAAAAGTTTTGCTTCGTAGGTGAAATTTTTATTTGAATAATTTCCACATTACACGTATATAAAGGCAAATGCAACTTCACACATGTTTATTATATATTTCTATAAATCTATAACTTAGAATATCTCAATGTAACTTCCCATTAATCCACGCAAAGTGGAAATTTTTCAATTGGAAAAATGTGAGAAAGTGTCCAAGCATGTATTTGTGTCATCTATTAACTAAAATATAGTCTAAATGCAGAATCCTATATTGATGGAAAGTATGGTGAGATTTGTTCCTCTTCTGTTTTCTTTCTATTTTAGGAAAATAGCATTATAAGGATAGGAATGATGCAATGTTCAGGCAGTAAGTTTTAAAACAAAGTCAGAGGTTGTAAAATTTAACGTTCTCATAACAGCATTAACTTACTCGGGTTGTACATATAGTACATTAAGGGATCGCATTTTGCTGTCTTCTATGTAATTGGAAATATTCTATATGTACAATTTGAGTGAGTTAATGTTTCTAGGAGAACCTTAACTTTTGCATTTCTTGACTTTTTTATGTTTGAATTTGTAGCTTTAACATTTGCATTAACATAGTTATTTGCATTTCATTACAGCTGATGTTAGCATATTCAAGGACTAAAGTCGTAAGTGAGTGTTTACTTAAAGATCTGTTTAAACGAAAATATTCAACCTTTTTTTTTTTTTGGTTTACATATTTATGTTTGGAAGGTATACTAGTTTAAGACTGTGATTTTTTTGTGTGCTAACTTAAGACTAACAATTTTTATGCATGGAAATTTGGCAACAATTGAATGGGTGAGTAAAGGAACAATCGCTACAACAATTTAGCAGCAACATTAGATATAGAAAAAGGTGACAATAAGATCAGTGGATTGTTTGAATTAAAAAGCAGCTCTCAAGAAACTTGTCCCAAAGAAGGGAAGAATGTCTCAGCCTTTTATAGTATCTTCCTGTTGGTTTTTGCTGTTCTAAACGCTCTTATTGTGTTGTTTTAAATATTCTCCAATTGAAAGCAAGAATGCTATTTCTCCAATTTTGCATATAAAGAAAACAAGTTTCTAAGGGATCACATGATTATCTCAAAGAGAAAAAAGATGGGAGGGCATGCTATACTGAAAAAAATCTGGAAATCCAATTGTACATTGATTTTTGGAAATTTATATGAAGATATAGATGTAAATAAATGCGAATTGAAGGGATAAGGGAAAAAAATACCTGCTCTTTTATTTATGAAGAAAAGTTTAGCATAGGAATCCCTTCCTCAGAGTATAGACCTCATGCAGACAGGCGCTGTCCTGTTTTTATATCCTAGTCTCTAGCACATGCTAGGAACATGTGAACTCTTTTTCTAAATAACACAATTAGTACCAAAAAATAGCCAATTTGCATTACTCTATGTGCTTCAAATTATATTAACCTTAACCAAAAGTTATATTTTTAGGGGACAGCTACTACTTAAGAGTGGAATGAAAACAAGTCTGTCCTGTCTTAGATTATGCTCCTTTTTATCGTAGGAGAGCAAAAGTTGCTACCCTAAAATATGCCTCTTTGGCGTGTTGGTTATTTTAAGCTGGCTATTTCCAAGAAACAGCAGACACAGGAGAAGCTTTGAAAACAAGTACAAGTTACCCTTTTGTAAGATTCATTTACATTTATAAGGGAAATCTCTATTTGCAAGCCTGAGTCCCTCAGAAGGACGAGGATGATTCTAAATCTCTAGGAACTGTTACTGTTTGGAGAAGGCACTGGACTTAAACCTGTGTAACAGCTCTCTTATTGTTAATTGTGCTTTTACTAGTTACCTTCCTTAACTGACTTCCCATCCCCAACATCTTCTTTGTCTCTAGGCTGAAGATAGTATTTTGGGTGGTGGCTTCAGGCTTTTCAGGGAATTGCTGAGTTTTCTTGGGTCTCTCTCCTGTATACAGAAGGTTTACATGTTATTAAACTTTTGTTTTCTTTTTTTTTTCTGTGAATCTGTTTCATGTCAATTTGATTCTTAGACCAGCCAGAAGAATTTTGAAGAGTATAGAAATTTTTTTTTCCTTTCCTCAAATATACAAATTTTCTTAGGTATTTGTAAAGATTGTGCATAAAGATGTTTTAAAAGATTATATATCTGTAATAAGGATTTTATGTTTCTTAACTGAAAGTTGGTTTCAGTTAAACTAAGTTAAACCTTTTTGTTAAAGGTTTAGCACTTTAACCACAGAAGGTGCAAAAATTTGAGTTTCATAAAACTTTCAGGGAATAAGAATTTCCTGTTCTCTTTAATGGGTCTTTCCAGTTAGACTAAAAATCAAATTGACATGAGACAGATTAACAGAAGAAAATCAAATGTAATTTCATACTAAGAGGAATCCGCACGGACATGAAATTCCAAAGACAGGTAAAATATAGGTGGTTCTGAACTAAGGAGAAGGGGAAGGAATCTGAAACTTTAAAGGAAAAGAATGGAGTTCACAAGAAGATAAAAAAGAGCAAATGTTTCATAAACAAATGGGTGTTTGGACACTCGGAAAGAGTAGGAAATAGAGAACTTTGATCAAATAGGTCTTTCCAAGTTTCTCCCTATCTGCCATACCTAATTTATATCATAATGTAGTTCTCTGTGGTGATAGCTCTCTTCCTGGAACAGGTCCTTTACATTCTTTTTAGGCAGTTTAGTGAGGAGGTAAAGAGCTTTTACTGAATCTGCTAGGTTTCAATTGCTTTTTAAATCAAAATAATCTTCATGCCAAAGTGACTTATCTGGGGCTGGCCTGCCCTTGGCCCCTACAAAACCATATTAGAGATTAATATAGACACTATGTAGATTTAAATTTTGAGGAGAAAGGGGGGGGCAAAGAGAAGAAAGAAATGTGGAAAGAATCCAAGAAAATAAAAAGCAGTAAATCACATTTATCTATTCATTCGACATATATTTATTGAGCGCCTATTATGTGCCATATGTCTGAATGCTGGGTATACAGCAGTGAAGGAGACAAATAAAGACTAGGCTCTGATGGAATTTGCCATCTAGTGAGTAAGACAGTAAGAAAAGAAATATGTAACTAAGATTATTTCACGTAGTTAAGTGCAATAGATAAAACAGGTGGAAGGAAGCTATTTAAAAGCAGATAGTCAGGGGGAGGGGTGGGTACTTTAGATTTGATGATCAGGGAAGACTTCTCCCAGGAGGTCACACTTGAGGTATGATGCCTGAAAGATGGAAGAAGGCAGCCATGTGACATCCAGAGGCAGAATTTTCTAAGAGCAAATAAAGCTGAGCTTGATGTGCCTGAGGACCATAAATGAGGTCAGGGTCACCAGAGTTTAGTGAGAAGGAGGCAAAATGCTAATAGGATCCTGATCATGTGGAGCTTCCTCAGCAGTAGAAAAGAGTTTGGATTTTGCCTTATGTGCCACGGGGACCACTGGCATGAGAGACCTAGCTAAGATTTTTTCAGTTACTCATTCATTCGCCCATTCATTCATGCAGTCGTTTGTTTGTTTAATAGACTTTATTTTTAGAGCCATTCAGGTTCACAGCAACACTGAGTGCAAAGTACAGAGTACCCACATTCCTGCCCCACCCCTCCAAACTTTCCCCGTTATCAACATCCCTCACCAGAGTGGTACCTTTATTACAATCAATGAATCTACATTGACACATACATAATCATCACCCAAAGTCCATAGTTTACATTAGAGTTCACTCTTGGTGTAGTATTTTCTGTGGGTTTTCACAAATGTATAGTAACATGTGTCTACCATTATAGTATCACACAGAGTAGTTGTACTTCCTTAAAAATCTCTATGCTCTTGTGTGTTCATCGTGCCCTCTCCACAAACCTCAAGCAACCACAGATCTTTTACTGTATCCATAATTTTGCCGTTTTTAGAATGTCCTGTAGTAGGAATCATGGAGTCTGTAGACTTCTTACAGTATGTAGGCTTTTCACATAGTAAGATGCATTTAAGTTTCCTCCATGTCTTTGCATGGCTTGATAGCTCCTTTCTTTTTCGTGCTGAATAATATTCCATTGTCTGGATGGACCACTTTACCCTGGCAATTTGCCTTTTCATTCAGCTAAATATGTGCCATATGCGTATTTGTCACAGAGGATATAGTGATTAGCTAAATAAATTTAGCCTGTGGAACTCACAGTCTAGTGGGGAAGATAGATGGAAAATTAATAAAAACAATGAATGGTAAAATTGCAAGCAGATATGTGTTCTGAAGGACTGGGACACCTTTTGTTAGGTATGTGTAAAGAGAGCCTTGGAGTCAGACAGGGATTTCCTGATCAAATGACACTAACTTGGAGTGGGGTCTGAAGGATAAAGTGAAGAAGGAGGCAGTGGGGGAGACAATATCCCAGACAGAGGAAGCTTGCCTCATTCAAGGAACAGAAAGAAGGTCCAAGAAGCTAGAGCACAGCTCTCAGTGGGAGGCAGGGTACCTGACTGCACAGGAACTGGTGGGATGGGGGAAGATCACACTTTCCTTATAGAAGCAGTGGGAAGGCCTTGGTGGGTTCCAAGCAGGAGAATGAAGAATGACATGGGCAGAAGAGTGTGCTGGAAGAATAGAGGCTGGGGGGTGGAGGGGGCAATGAGAGCAGGGAGGAGACTTTTCAGCAGTCCTCACAGCAGCACCAGAGGTTTGAATACCGGTGGTGGAAGAGGAGATAAAGAAGGTAAGCAGGCTGGAGAGGTAGTTTGGAAGTGAAATTGACTGGAACGAAAAGTGAGGGAGCAGGGGAATGAAAGCAGTCTCCTGGATTTCGGGCCAGAACAAGATGGACTGAGATAGGGAGCGTTAGATGGAGATCAGGGTTGACTATAAAATAATCTAGGAATCTTTTTCCACACTAGGAAAAATGTATCATTGGGCTGCTACCAGCTGTATGCAGATTCTAGAACCAAAGAGGACAAATCCTTGCTCAAACTGTAAAGAGGAAAACCATCTATCGGGGCCAGCATTTCACAGAGGAACTGTAAGTACCAGAATTAGACACGGAATTCTTTTCCTTGTTTTGGAAGTTAGTGACTGAGCAAAAGTGAGACTCATGCAAATTTTGTAGAGCTTTACTTGTTTTTAGAATCAGCAAGATTTGTGAGAATAGCATCACATTTTCCTATAACTTTTTAAATAGATGATAGCCTATAATAAAATGAAAATAATATTTATGGAAAGCATAATATGCATTCAGAATGGCCTTATACGATTTATTATTTGTATGATTTATTTCCTATAACGCTAAAATCACCCAACAACATTTATTAAATAAGTACTCTTTTCATCTCCAGTGCTGTGCTATGCTGGTAAATGTCTAACAACTGGCTCTCTGGGGAAAGCAGAGAGCTCTGTTTGTGGCTTTTGCCAATTTCCTTCTCTGTGGTGTAAATTTTCCCATCGTGGCCAATTCAAACTACCAGGGTGATGTCGCTGAACATAAAGTTGGGAAGAGATGTGTGTACAATCGTTTCCTCAGTCCATGTGAGCCCGCTCCAGCACAGCACTGAATCTCCCTTTTATTAATGAGGAATTCAGGCCTCAGAAAGTGAGAAACTTACCCAAGTTCACAGAGATTAAGTGGCAGAGTGAGAATTTACACTCTGGCAGAGATCCCAAAGCCTGGGTGTTTAACTGCTATTCTGTGCACACCAATGGTTGAATCATAATGTTGAAAGTTTGATGCAAACCCAGGACTCATTTCAGTCCAACTGCTTTTAACGGCAAGAACACTGAACCCCAAAAGGCTTTTATTGATTTCCTCCAGATGAAAGGCAGCATATTAGCAAAGCCAGGGCTATAACCCAATTCTTCGGTCACAGCTTTATGCTATGCTGTAGCTGCTTGGTTTTCTCAAACTTCCTCCACAAAATGTTTAAATAATTTATTTTGTAGGAAAAGCAATTGTTGGGAACTTTTTTTCTTTCCACATATTTGGAGTGAAAAATCTCATCATGTGGCAATGCAGCTCAGCAATATCACCCTGCTTGGAAGCAGTTAATTAATTGTGGACAGAATTCCTAAAGAACAGTTATCATAGAAATAGTCATAGTTGGCCATCATTTATTTTGTGCATGCCAGTTTATTTTACAAGATGGCGATAAACTATGGAGACCTAATTGTGCTCCCAGTCATAGGTACCCTAATGTGTACGTGTGTGTGTGTGTGTGTGTGTGTGTGTGTGTGTAACTGTAAAACAACAGAGAACTCACTGTGTAACTAGTTCTATAATAAGTTGTAAGTAGCTGCAGAACTAAAAATTGAGCCATGCTTGGAGACTCCAAAAGCCCACACTGTAAGAAGCTGGTCCTATGCAATTCCAGCTCATTTTAGGGCCAAAAGATTACACAATTTGCTTTAACCTCAAAGTTAGCGGTTTAAAAGAAGAGAGAATGAAAATGAATTATGGATTGAGCATAAACGTGACACCAGAATTGCAGAACTTCTAGCAAAATTTCAAAATACAATTTGGCCAAGTTACCAATCCTCCCTAAATCAGGGAAAATAGCTACTCATCTCCCAGCAGTGTTGTTAGCGAAAATTAATTAGCAATGGTATTGCTGTCTACAACTGTTATTTCTAGAGAGATCCCGAATTTCAAGGAGACTCCAGTTCTTAAAGCAGTTAAAGATTGAGAATTTTATTACTTACAAGAGGATTTATAGTATGAAAGACTTTATTTACATAATGTTTGACTAGAAGTTTTAAAAAACCACACAAAACTACGTTCCATGTGGAGAAACATTTTATTTTCTTGATAACTAACTAGGTAAGACTTGCTATTTGTTGCTTCTTAAAAGATTTTATTTTTGTCACCTTGTTCTTTAAATCAAATGTAACCTACTGAGGATGGCCATAAGAAGCATTCTAAGAGTTACAAGTGAAAATTATTAAAGAAAAGTGACTTTTACTTAGGTAAATGGTTCATTACCTTTTTAGGGGTTTAAATTTGGCCTACCCGTGTTTCTATAGCACAGCAGGTGGACATGTGGTCTTAGAAAGGAAATAAGAACTGCATATTATTCTGTTTTTATAATGTGCTTAGCATAGATTGGGCCAATGGAAATATGATACCCAAATTAACATGAGATTGAACAACAGTGTGAGATAAAATGAAGATCTTGACTATGTGCCTGAATGTTGTACATGTTCCTGGGGAGGATCTTTGACCTTTTTTGGAGCCGGCACTTTAAGCCTGGGGACAAATAGTTGCATTTTTGACAGTCATGTGAAGATTACACTGGGGACCAAAGATGTGAGACCCTTTCTCTGTCAGAACTTAGAATTAAACCCACATCAAAAGCATTCCGAGAAGTGGGAGATCAGTGGGACATACTCAGTAAAAAACTCTTAATGAGCAGATAGACTGCTATATAGCTTCTGTGATGTGCGTCAACTTAGTCTTGACATAGCCAATTCCCAATTCTCTGTGCAAGATAGAATAAGGGTAACAAGGATAATTGAAACCCGGAGATAATCCGCAGGTTCCATTTTAACCCTCAATTGTAACTGACTGCCTTGCAAGCCTTTCAGGAGACCAAGGGAAGAGTTGCACCTCCTCTTTGTGATGTTGGCTACCAGCATATCCTGAAAGTGTTGGGAAACCATGAAGTAAATAGAGAGGTTGTATCATTCAGGGGCCTGGCAGGAAACAGATGGTACACTCAGAAGGCAATCAAATAGAGTTGAATGAAGGGACCATTTTCAAAGATGTGGGTAGGTTCAAGGGAAGCCTAAAGGCTGAGTAAACATCCTGGGGGTAGCAATGACCAGGAGCTGTTTCCACCCCTAGGGATGAAGGAGCAAGAGGACAGAGCTGTGAGTTGAACCAAGCTGCCTGGCAGGGGCTGTGATCTTCCCCACAGGAAGGCAACCACTGGCAACCAGAGCTCCACAGAGCCGGAGTCAGGGCAGTAAACACCAAACCCCTCCTTCCTCTCGCCCTCTGATCTCCTGCCAGCGCCCCCCACTGGCTGAACCCATCTGGAAGCCAGAAGGAACGGAGAGCTGTTGATGTGGTCCGCAGATGTCAGGATCCTGGGGCACACAGCAGAGTGGAAAAGGGTCAAGAGTAAATCTAGAGGGAGAGACAGAATATCTAGTCCAGAGGGGAAAATGATTTCGGGGAGCTCAATGAGTCATGGTTACCAGCCCCTGCATTTGAATGCAAAACCACACCTTTCAGAAGAAATACTTTTATTTTTACTTTTATTTTTTGAGAGAGAGAGAGATTACAAGTGGGGCAGAAGACAGAAGGGGAGAGAGAGAGAGAGAGAGAGAGAGAGAGAGAGGATCTTAAGCAGGCACCATGTTCAGCATGGAGCCAGACGTGGATCCCAAAACCCTGGGATCAGGACCTGAGCTGAAATCAAGAGTCGGACATTCAACCACCTGAGTCACCCAGGTGCCGCAAGAAGAGATACTTTTATTTTTAGAAAGCCAATCAAGACAGAAGGTAAAAGAAAGGAACATTCTCTACGAAATGGCCATCTGCAATACATAACATGTATGTATTGGGAATACAGTCAGTCTTTCATCCTTTAGAGGGAGAGAGAGATAATAAGGGGAAAGTCAGTGCTCGTTTTGCTGTTTAAAATTTGGGGGAACAGAAAATCTTCGCTGTGATTATATCAACTTCTATCAAAAGGGAGTCCTGAGGGTTCCTTGATAAATCTGAACGCATGACCATTCCAAAGGCCAATTTGAAGAGTAAAAGTTTCCATTGTCCCTTCTGAAATTCAGACCCACACTCCTATATTTCAGTGGCTCGTGAGAGACACAATGTCACTTGTATCATTAGTTACAACAGAGATCTTAAAATGAGCTTTTCTTATAGATCCAGATAAGGTGGGAAACTGAATTGTAGTACCTCAAAGAGTTAAAAAAGTATTATAAAGTATTGTGGCTTATCTATTTCAGTATGTTTATGGATTCAACTATATAGAAAAGACTGTGTTAATGCCACTTTCTCTCTCTTTATGTTAGCAGAAAAGATATTGTTCTAAGGGATTTCTGGAGCTCATCTAAACAAGCAGGAGATCATGAGTGCCTGTCTCCCCCCATCCCTGTCCACTGTTCCTGACAGGCTCCACCCTGTCACATTCCTAAACCCAATCCTACCAGCACTGTGTGCATTTTAACTTTTTTGGTGGCTCAATATTTGTTTGGGGCCAGAATAAGTTTCATGGATACTATCTCTGAATCTCAAGTGCTAGGGTGGGCTCCAAGTACCCAGAGGTTTTCTTGACCCCAGTGGTGGGTTCTCACTTTAGGTAACAAATCAGATTTAGAGGGGCAAGTTTTCATAGTGCTACCCTGAACTTCAACTTGCTTGACCAAGAAATTGGCACTTTTCCCCAGCCTTTTGCCAGACCTCCTGTCTCCTGAACAGGGTCTGGACCATGACTGTATGATTTTTCTTGGTGTTCTTCTCAGCTTCTCCTGCTGTGCTCTGCCTCCCATACTGGGCTTCATATAAGCGACTTGCCCCTTTTTCTCCACCTCCCTACTCCTGCCCCCAATCCAGCCATGTTGTCCCAACCCACAGGACTAGGCTTCTGTTTCCAAGAGGAAACACTGAGATGGATTACATACAGAGATTAAGCAGAAACATAGTCACCTCTCCATCATGAGGCTTTCTGCCACATGAGGCTTTCTTCTATTTGTTTCTCACTTGCTGAGTTAGATGTTTTATGTTTTATACTGTCACCTGCCTCCCCAAAGGCTGAGTTTGTTAAGGCCCTGCTAATCCTGCTAAGGTCAGTCCCGTGTCAGGGTAATGGTGATGGTACATTCCCAACCTATATGGTCCCGGTGTCCTTCTCTTTATTGTCTAATGCTGCTAAAAATCTTCACTCACCTGGAAGTGGATCCACCTTATGTATGACAGATTGTTTCAGATAAATAAATTCCCTATTTTCCAATAATTGTGTTACAGCAAGATATGGTATTGAAATGTTAGTCTCATGAATAAGAGACACACTGGAGGGCTAGAACTTTATTATTTGCTCTGAAAATGTCATATAAGTTTAGGAAACTTTAAACTCCTCTTTGGTTATTTCATTAGGAAAAAGTAATCTCATTTAACTGGCACTTTTACATCTACATTCATGCTTTTAAAACACTGAAGTGAGTGTTCTACAGCTATGTAAAGAAACACATTATCAAAGCATTAGGAAATGATTAAACTGACATTTTCTTAAGAAAACGAAAGGAGCAGGAAAAAGCCATTCTAAAAGGACTGAGTGCTACATACTCCAGATATTATCTGCAGTGCTTACTCAGGGATCTTTAAAGAAGCTTATTACCAAGTACCCTAAGAAGACAAGTGTGGATGTGTACAGATCAGAGGAATGCAAGTTAATGCACCTGCCAGATTTTACTATCGTACAAAGTATGTCAATCAGCACTCAGACCTTGCATTTAAAAATGTGTTCTTTCAGGTTTTCCCTGTGCTGTATCATTCATAACTTAATCCTCCAAGTCAGTAACCATTCTATGTTGCCAATTGTCACAAATGGCTTATGCACACACACAAACACACACACACACGCACGCACACATGCACACGTGCCACATGGCTCTTGAGGTTATTAACAATCTTTTCCCGGACATAAGGAAATATTTTAAAACATGAAAAAGTTAGAATCTTGACTATCTCAGCTGTTCAAGCATTTTCTTATTTGGCTAGCATTTATTAAGCATTTATTGTATGCTTCACTTTTCATGGAAAGCTTCACTTTTCATGTTTTCGTGGATGCTCTCTCAGGTGATTAGTATTGCCAAGTTCTAGGATATGGATTCAATTTGGAGGGAAATTATAGTCTTCTATGGAAGAAGAAAACTAAACTAAACTAACTTAAAAATAAGCTTAACTGACTTAATTAGGGCAACATTTCTAGCTGTGAGGCTAGCCCCAACAGAAAGGAAAAAGATGAGGAGGTCAGAGAAGGCAGACAATGGTTGTGAATGGCCTGGCCTCTTTTCTAAGGCCTTGGCCAGGGAGTCTGGAGAACAAGGCCAGATACATGCTTTTTCAACATATATGGGAAGGGTAGTGATCAGGATTGGCAAGTGTTCATTGTATGTTGGTAGGGACACTTTTCAAGGTTGACTACTGACATCTCAAAAGCAATTGACATAGCTGAATACACTCTCCTTCTCCATATGACGTGTTTCCTTGGTTTCTCAACATCTTTCTTGACAGATTTTCCTCTGCTTGCTGGCTATTCCTTCTCAAGGCCACTTGCAGTCTCAAATGTCATCGTTCCTGAGGGCTCTGACCATAGAACCCTTCTTACTTTCCACACTTTCTCTAGGAGACCTTTATCTCTGGGCCTCCAAGACATTGAATCTCTTCCTGAACTTCAGACCCTACAAGCTTACATTGGTATTATGTTCTTTTGGCTAGACATTCCATAAACTCTTCAGACTCAACACATTCAGAACCAGGCTCATCTCCCCCTGACGCCCTCCACCTCCTTCTAGACAAACTACTTCGGGTAGTCGCTGTCTTGGGAAGAACCACCGCTCTAGCCGTCCTAGGCATCACTTTTGACTTCTTTTCCTCTTCGCCCTGCACATTCTCTAAGCCAATGTCAGCCACCAGGTCCAGTTATAGGCTAACCTATCACACTTTTTATATCCATCTTCTAACCATCTCCACTGCCATCACTTCCTATGTTACAGGAAACCCCCATACAACAAATAGATTACGTAATGAGAAGTTGGAAAACTTAAGAGAGCACAAGACTAGGAATTTTGAGACCTACAGTTTTGTCTCCGTAGCATTCATATCTGGCCAGAAGGATGAGAAATGTCTTTTACAGCACAATGCTGTTGGTGTTTTAGGAGCTGGTGGTGCCTTATTTGTCTCTTTTTTTGTAGAACATAGCACTAGTGCATGTTTTACAAGTGCTTGTTGAATGAGGAACCAACACCAGAGACCATTCATTAATGTAAAATTTTAATAAAGTTTAGACGTTTTTCTGTCTTTAGAAATAAAGACATTTTAGGTAAAGGTGGGATGAAATTAAGTGGATAAAGTGGTACAATGGAGTGGATGGAATCTGCAGCCTCTTCCAAGATCCGTAGGGAGAAATAATATAATGTGATGATTAAGGCAACTCCAGGAGCCAGCTATGGATTTCCCAGATTTTACTATCACAAGATTTCCTCCAGTCAGCCGTCTTTAGATATTCCTGGCCTTTCTCGTATTGATTGTTTTTACTAAAATTGGAGTTTCCACCTATACTGAGTGAAGAAAACACAATTGTGATGATGGGCAATTGCTGTTTTGAGAGTTCACACTTGTTTGTCCTACCTCGGGATGGTGTGTGGTTAGGGCTGGTTCTTCCTTTTGGTTGAAATAGCCACCCACCCCATCCTTAGAATAAGTAGCTGGTGCTTTTGGAAAAAAGCCAGAGGAGATCACTGAAGCTTTGTTCATTTTTGAGACAAAATATGTTTCAGCAGTAATCTCCTTGTAGACATTGTCTCTTTTGCGTTGCTTAACCCAAAATACTTTTTTGGGGAGAGAGAAGTGGGAGAGATTGTGCGAGGGCACTAAGTAACATGCCCAAGGCCTCACACAGAGGTTCTTCTGACTTTTGCCCTGAGTAGAGAGATTTAGGGCAATGTGTGTAGCCTCAGCCATAAGAGTGTTTGTCTAATATTCTGCTCCGAGAGAGATAATAATGAATATGAAATAGAAAGAGCAATGAGGTAAGAGTCTGGAGACTTGGATTCTCTCTGGTTCTTCTCACTACTAGTTGTGTGATCTTGCCTTGGATGCAGCCTCAGTTTCCTTCTCTGTGACATGGGCATAATAACGCCTATTTACCTACCTCACAGTGCTGATGTTAGGAATAGAGATGATATATATCAAAGCCCATTGAAATTGATTGCTAAGTTCATTAAGTGTGAAAGAGAGTATCATAATTATTTTTCTGGCCCCACCACTTACTACCTGTGTTGCTATGGCCAAGTTACTTAACTCTCATCTGCCTTGGATTCCTTATCTGTATAAAATTAAATACCTCACAAGGTTGTTTGAAGGTTTAATGGAGACAATCCACATAAAACGCTTAGTACAGTCAAGCATATAAGAAGCAGCCTATGAATATCCACATTTTTATCTTTCATGGCATCATGACCTTAAGCATTTACTCTGAAGCATCATTTTAACATCACTGTAGTGTACCCAGATTTACCTGACTTTATAGTATTTCAGGATGCAATGAAAAAATTTATATTGTTGATTTATCAATCGTGTCTATCCTCAGCCACCATCTTTTCAAGTTCATATATTCTAATTCTTTCAGATTGTTCTCATACCATGGACTCTATGATCTTTGAATCATTTCTAGCAAAATCTGAAAAATAAAGATAATCCATAAATAAACTAAAATGCCCAGATGTCTGTATGATATTTTTGACATGGCTGTTTCATGTTTATTCAAAGGTTGTTTGCTTCTTTGCCCCCAATATTCTTGTGTGTGTGTGTGTGTGTGTGTGTGTGTGTGTGTGTGTGTTTTCTAGTGAGGAATAGTTGAACTAAACGTAAGTCAAGGAACAGGATCAGAAGACCCAGGAACCACCCTTAGTGCTTCCATTGCCTCCCTATGTGTCTTTGGGGTGAGTTTAGTCAATCCTGGAACTTTGAATTTCCTCACCTGTAATAGGAACTTTATAGGACTGCTGTGAGGATAAAATGAGATTATGTATGTCAAGAAGTTGGCAAGTAGATCCCGGGTGTAGTGTAGTGGCATAGTAGATCCTCAGAAATTTTAATTTCTTTCTTTTTCTCTTCCTTGATACTTCTTTGACCCATAGCTTCCTAATGTGTGACGTGTAGATTTTTACTCTTGTCTTACATTTCTGTGAGATTCTTTTGAGGCATAGTTAAGGTGCACCTTATGAAGGCACTCAAGTCATTGTAGAGTGTAAAAATATCATTATCCACAATGATGGTGGTTAGTGATTTACTAATTTATTCAAGAACATTACTGAGTGTCTGTTATATTAAAGGCAATGTGCTAAGTGTTGGGAATATACTGTTGACTATTAGAGACATAGTCTTTATTTTCAAGGAGCTTTTAGAAGGAAAATGCATGTATACATAATCTTCCCTGGTACCTGTTTTAAGAATAAATAGAGTATTAAAATCTCTGTTAATAATTAAAATTGTTACTTTTGTGTAGCCCCAAATTTCACATGGTTATTTGATCATGGAACAACTTCCCTTACCATTGTTTTTTGCATTTCATGCAAACCCACTAAGATGCCATGCAACACGACCTGGGAAACACCACTGAAGCAAGCAGGATTTCCTCTCCCATGAGGTCTGGTATGTATTCCCTCAATGTGCTGTATTTGCATAAATCATATTATGTAGGTGGCTGCCTGTTTTGCCCATGGTCAGGGCCAGCCATAGATAGGGTACAACCCTGGAGTGAACAAAACAGGAGTCACTCCTGGGCAGAGAACACAAACTTTGTCAGAAAATAAATTACTGGAAACATTTTTATTAAAGAAGAGGAGTAGTTTTGAGGGTGTGATAACTTCCGTTAAAGCTTGCGCAGTTAATCATTCCTTGTTTGAGGTTTGGACTTTCTTCCCTTTGATGTAATTAGCCATTAGGCTTTCTGAAGTACATTTTTCATGTCAAGGAGACAATGGTTTCAAAGGAGAGATAGGGTGGGGCTGAAAGGAAGGCCAAGTTAATGCATAGAACAGCAAAAGACACAGGAAAATATCAACACTTCTTGCACAAGCCATTTGCTAGCGGTGCATTGGAACACGATGCTATTTTCACTATAAATACAGCAATGTGTTACACTCTGTTTGCTGCACTGTGAGGGTTTTCTGGCACTTTTTTTCTGAATTGTGAGATGGGGAAGTGTGTGTATTTGGGAGTGGCATAGAACCATTTCCCCTGCTTCAAGCAAAGAAGCTCTTCCTGTTATGTTTTTGTTTATGCTTTGAATTAAGATGCCATTTGCAAAAATAGTAACTGCTAAAAACTATTTATAACCTCTGAAATAGATGAATTACCTGAGTGAGAGAGGATTGGTTAGTCACCTGTTGCCCCATTCCTGTCCAACTTGACTTTGTTATAGCAGAAAAAATATCAGGTCAAGTTATTGAAAGAAAGAGTAGTTTATCCAAACTCTTTATTCATTCCATAAGTGTTTATGGGAAGTACTCTATATACAAGATGCGGTTTGGTTTTGTGTAAATGTGTAAGCATATGCACACATACAGGAATTGGTATGTGATTGTGTGTATATGTACATGCATATACACACACGTGTGTATATGCGTGTACATGTGTGCAAGCACACATGCCTGCGTGTGTGTGATTTAGAGGAACTTCAAAGCTGACACAGATCTGAATCCTGGCTTTAAAGAGCTTGGTCTAGTACAAGAAGTAAGGCATGCGTACAAACGACTATAACCAAAGCAGAAAGTAGTTTGTGTCATCTAGTAGATGAGGACTAGTTCACATTCAAGTTTAAATAAAAATATCCCTCCCCAAGAGGATGTCCTCATCTTTGTCTTTGAAAATTATATAAAAAATACAAATTAGGTTAATATTTAAAACACCAGATTTCTGCCACTCCAGACTCATTTTTTAAAATTAGTTTTTGGGGGCGCCTGGGTGGCGCAGTCGGTTAAGCGTCCGACTTCAGCCAGGTCACGATCTCGCGGTCCGTGAGTTCGAGCCCCGCGTCAGGCTCTGGGCTGATGGCTCGGAGCCTGGAGCCTGTTTCCGATTCTGTGTCTCCCTCTCTCTCTGCCCCTCCCCCGTTCATGCTCTGTCTCTCTCTGTCTCAAAAATAAATAAACGTTAAAAAAAAATTTAAAAAAAATATGATTTAAAAAAAATAAAATAAAATTAGTTTTTGGTCATATTTGTGTGAGCCCTTTTATGGAAAAACTAAGACAAAGTTGAAGCTTCCTTCGATCCTCCAATTCCATTCACCTGGGTCTGTATGTGTGGCAATTACTGGTGAGAATGTGGGATGTGCCCTTCCGGCTCTTGGTTCATATTTCTCTACACGTATATTTGTATCCACGTATACTGTTTTTTCCCAAATGTGCATGCGTAGTATCAGATGTTTTCACTTTCTGCACTGCATACAGATGTTGAAATAAACAGATATAACACTAAGTCCTACTTTTACTACTGTTTTAGTATCCTAGGTTGGGACAGGATTTCTTTTCATTTATTCCTTTCCCTAGAAGTATTTACGTTGCTTTCCACTTGTCCATAATTACAAATCAAGCCACAATGAGTATCTTGGCATATGTATCCTTACAAGAGTTTTTGTCAGGCAAGATGCTTTTTCAAGGTTAACAGAAATGAGAAGCTGCAGGGGTGGACCCTTTTACTAGATCGTGCCAAATTGCTCTCCAAAGCGGTTCTACCCATTTCTGCTTCCAGCATCAATGTATGAGTTCTTGTTTTTCCACATCCAGGTCAGTGCGTAGTGTGGTTGAGGCTGTAGGTTTTTTGCTAATTTAATATATATATATATGTATATATATTTTTCATTTGCCATTCTTTGATAACTAATTAGTTTGAACATCAGTTTAACATTTAGTGACCACTTGAATTTCTTCAGTGAATTCTTTATATCATTTCCTCACTTTCCTAGTAGGTTATACTAATGATTTTTTTGTAACATAGTTTGCAGATATTTTCTTTCAGTTATTACCTTTCTTCAAAAAATTTAATACCATATGCTTAAAGTTTTCTAATAAATGAAATTTAACTTTTGTAGGTGTGAAGATGAGGATCTAATTAAAAATTTTTTTTTTTCTACAAGGATCAATGATAATCTTTAAGTCTCATGGAATTTGGCATTTTGATGGAGGAGGGCAGCAGATTATGGTTATAAGAACCCAGGTTCTGGAGGCAGGCTGCCTAGACTCAAATTTTAGCCCTGCCACCAAAAAACTTTGTTGCTTTAGGCAACTTATTTTCTAAGCCTCAGTTTTCTCACCTGTAAAATGGGGGTGATAATAATATTACTTCTTACAGGTATTTTTGTCAGAGCTAAATTAGCTGATACATTTAAAGCATTTAGAACAGTCTTAGAATCTAGTAGTATCATATGTGTCTACTATTATTACTTCATGAGAATCAGTGCTATAACCTGAGTTTGTAAATATCTATATCTAAGCTAACTTTTACTTCAGATGTGATAAATGTGTTTGTATATGACAGATGAATCTGGGGCATAGTGGCATATCTATTCACAGGACTGAAATGACATATGGCTAACTATTAATTTTATGTATTTGTAAATATCTCCAGGGCCAAGACTATAAATATCCCATTTATTTTTTTTACGTTTATTTATTTTGAGAAAGAGAGAGAGACAGATCGAGCAAGCATGGGGGAGGGGCAGAGAGAGGAAGAGAGAGAGAATCTCAAACAGGCCCTACACTGTCAGCACTGAGCTTGATATGGGACTTGAACCTGTGAACCATGAGATCATGACCTGAGCTGAAATCAAGAGTCAGAAGCTTAACAGATTGAACCACCCAGGTGCCCCCCTCATTTCTTTTTTATCCTTAATACCTATCACAATGCCTGGCATAAATAAGCTCTCATCTAGGACCTGATGAGTGAATGAATGAATGAATGAATGATTTTCTCACATTTATGTTTAGCCTTACACCCCACTCTATCCTGTCAGCATTTTCTCAGAATGACAACTGCCTTAATATCAGCACAAACAAACCCTGGAGGATCAATCAGCTGCAAAATTATTATGCAAAGCATTCCTGAGCCAAATATAAATGACTTTGGATTATCTGATGTTCTGTATTTTCTGCATCGCTACCCCCCTCCATCAGTGTGAATATTCAACAGATAGGTGTGCTAAGCAATCAGGAGCCTGTTTCACCATCAGGGAGTCCAAGAAAGTGAAGACATTCCAAATTGTTTTAGAATGGCCTCCTCGTTAATGCTACTCACTCCATTTGTGCTCTTGAATTGATCATGATATAAGGCACTTGGAGGTTTTTAAATTTAATTTATTGTGATGAAATTTTCTGGTATCCGAATTTGGGAGGACAAATGTTGTGCCATGGTTCATGTATCAAGCTACTGCCCACTCATCCACTCACCCATGTATCCATCTATTCTATATGTACTTGAGGAGAGTCTACTGTATGCGTGAATGCTTTGGGTGGTGCTGTGGAGGATGCCCCAATAATGTGATGTGTCTGTTTCAAGAGCCTGTAGGAAATCATGATGCCCAACCCTTGAAAAATACACAGATTCTAGTATAAGATTCTCTGTCTTCAAGTTAAAGCTCTCCTATTTACTGTGGTACATGAGCAAATACTTAAACTTCTGTAACTGTCAGTAAGGAAGTACATGTAAATTGTCTGGAAAATAGTAAATACTCTCCAAAGTTTAGTTTTTATTCTTGCAACCTTGGATATCAAATGGATTAAGGGGAGTGTTCACTTTAAAGGCAAACCATAATTCTGACAACATGGCAGGTCTGATAAAGATATTCATGAGTACTAGAAATTGCAGATGGGGCAATCCTGACCGTAATTTACTTCAGCTACTGCAAAGGCATATGCATGCCATCATTTACAGCTAATATTAACTAGGTGTTTACTATTGGATAGTCTCTCTTGTAAGTGCTTTTACATCTATTAATTATTTTTTAAAAATTTTTAACGTTTATTTATTTTTTGAGAGACAGAGACAGAGCATGAGCAGGGGAGGGGCAGAAAGAGAGAGGGAGTCATAGCTTCCAAAGCAGGCTCCAGGCTCTGAGCTGTCAGCACAGAACCTGATGTGGGGCTTGAACTCACAAACTGTGAGATCATGACCTGAGCCAAAGTCTAATGCTTACCTGACTGAGCCACCCACATGCCCCAACATCTGGTAATCATTTTAATCCTTCCAGCAATAATGTGCAGAGAGTAAAGTAGAATCAGAAAGAAGTTAACCATGTTGCCTCAGGTCACATTATAGTGATTGGTAAAGTCAGACTCAGACTCTGATGACTAGCTCCAGAGCCCATGCTCCAGCTGCCTCTTCTTGCTCAAGATGATAGGTTGGAGACTCTGAGATGTATTATTAACTCATGGGATTTGGGTTTGTCTATGGGTTCCAGGTCTGTTTCTAGGAATTCTAGGGGCCTGTCACATATATAAGACATGGAAGCCAGTTTTATGCTTCCCTCAAGCCAAAGACATAATTCTTGGTTTATCAAAAAAAAAGTTATCTTGGCCACTACATGATGGGAATAGATAATTTTAAGTTTGAGTTTAAGGTAGAGGTTTCTTGTATCTATATAAGAAATATTTCTTGAGCACATACATTTATCAGTGAGGTCATACATTGAACACATATTTTCATCTTGAGGTTGTCAAGATGTAGTGGATAGGAAAACAGGCATGATCTTGGCCCTAAATGAGTATATTGCATTAAACATTGTCACTGTGCTCCAATTTATTCTAATTTGGGGAATCAAAAAATTAGTTGAAAGTATTCAAAAATCTATGGGGCACCTGGGTGGCTCAGGCAATTAAGCGTCCAACTCAATCTTGGCTCAGGTCATGAACCTCAAGGATTTGTGAGTTTGAGCCCTGTATCATGCTACACACTGTCAGTGCAGAGCCTGCTTGGGATTCTCCCTCTCCTTCTCTCACTGCCTCTCCCCTACTCTCTCTCTCCCTCTCTCCTTCTCTCTCTCTCTCTCTCTCTCAGAATAAATAAACTTAAAAAAATTAAAAAAAAACCCAAAGTATTAAAAATCTAATATCTATCATCAGACATTACTGTTACTTGTTACTAATTTGCATGTAGTAAAAATCAGGTCAAGCTCCTCTGAAACATACCAAGAATTTATTCCAAATTAGTTGGGTATAGTGAGGTGGTTTTGCCAAACCTTATTAGAGCATCACTGGACTACATTTTCCAGCCTCCTTTCACTTTAGGTGTGAGTATGTGACTGAGTACTGGCCATTGAGATGCGGGCAAAAGAAAGGTGAGCCATTTACAGGCCTGTTTCAAAGCACTTCTTGGGTGACTCTCCACTGTCTCTCTTCCCAAGTTTTCTTGCCACATCCTGACACCCAGAGTGACTTTGGAAACTATGTATGGAAGGAAGATGACTGTGTCAGCATGGGGCCCAGAGGATGGCATCGAGCCCAACACCCACAGTCACCCCCACCCTAGTCAGTTGGGGTTTGTGAGATTGACAGATAAAATTCTATTGTGCTAAACCACTGAGTTTTCAGAAATGATCTGTGGCAGTTGCTTTCTTGTGCAGTCCAAGTTTTGAACTTTTTTGTGTGTATTCTTATGACTTTTTATAAGTTCAAGTTATCTTTTGCTTCCTGATGTCCAATCGGCTCTCTAACTCCCTATTCTTTCTGTTGTAGCTTCTACTTATAGGCATGTCTAAGCCGGGCCTTGTTCAAAGGAAAATGGGCCATTATTGAAGAAAGGCCTGTGACGCAAGCCAGATGTACACCAAATGCATACAGAAGTAATTAAAGAATTTTTAAAGCGTGGGAGGGATTTGGAGGGAAATGTGGGCTGGGGTCTGAAGCCATTTTTTTGCGGGAACAAATACCCCCAGTTTATGCACTCACTTGGCAAACACACAGTCTTATATGCCATCAGAGAGCCATAGGATCTAGAACCTGCTCCCTGAGAGTGAAGAAGGTATCTTCCAATCAAGGCAACTGCCTATGAGACATGTGTTAATCCTTCCCAAGGGTGTAGTAGTTCCATTATAATTGAAATGCCACCATTTTTCAGTTTGTTGGGGTCCTGTGTTCCAGCCATTTTCATTGTATTCCCTTTCTTGTGTTGGTTTCTGTTCTACAATGATAAAATATTTGAAATTCTGGTATTGAATTTCATCCCCTCGTGAGACTTTCCCTTTTAGAGACATGGCTCTTTAGCAATGCCAAAGTTTTAGCTTCTAAAATTCAGATGCAGAGATTTAAAACCAGGAGCAATCTGGGCAGATGTCAGCGGGTGAGAGGTTGCCACAGCCAGTACTCATAAAGCACATGTCCATCTTGCACTGTGGCTTCTAATCCACAAATAAAGCACAGATCCTACTGCGATCATCGGCTGAGACTCATGTCCAAAGGCAGATATTTTATTCAAATAATCTCACACTGCTCTGTGGGAAATACTATTTTCATTATGTTTGCAAACATGTTAGCATTCATTAAAATGTGCACTGCCTGCAAGAAAGATTCATGGCGAGCTTTTCCTGTTAAAGGACATGTTTGTGAGCAGCTCTCGTGAGGCAGTTTATAACATTGGTGGTTTGAAGTGTGTAATATTTATGTTGCTCCTCTCATTAGAAAATTTTAGAGTGCTGGGGTCTGGGGTACTTTCCATCCCTCCAGCCATCTGACAGGCCAGACCTTCAATAGTCTTTGAAGTTTGTCTGTTCATATTTTTGTAGATTTCTATATGTACCACACCTGTCAACCTGTCAAAAAAGAACAAGATTTAAATGTGGGATCCACATGGGCTCTATGTTAAATTCTGAATTCAAGTGAAACCCAGAAAGGAGGTTTGTCCTTCTCAACTGGAGCCTGGGAATCAGCAGCCCTTGTGTGCCTGGAAAGATGTGTCAGTTGGGGACTGAAGATAATTCATTAAGCAAATGTTTTAGAATTACACAGTCATAAACTATAGAATGTGAGAATTGGAAGGACCTTGAGCTCCCTTTTTGCATGTGTAGGACTGCATTCTAGACTGACTTTTGGTTTTGTACTCTTTCTTTCTATTTCATGCATGGTATCCTTATCTGTTTAATACCTTTGAAGTCTTTCCCTTCGTTTCTTTATTATTGTTCTGATGTCATTTTCTGTCATCTGTTTAGGTGTTCTTCTTGTCTTAACAACTTCATATTCTAACTTGTCTGTTGAGAACGTGTTTTGTCCTTTTCCTCTTTTATACTTTTATTGCCAGTCTAGGTATTATTCTATTTTCCAATGGATGTGACACTAAAAATTTATCCTTGTGTAGACTTACATTATGTTTTCAAAGATGCTTAATGTTAGTCTGATGACAAGCTTTCTAATTCCAGAGGTGCAGCTAGAGTAGATTGTTTCTTTTCTAAATGAGTAGACACTTATACAGAGACCAAGACTCATAAAGTATGAATAAAAATTCACATAAACTTTAATTTCTAAATGAATGTGATCCCACAATCATGCTTGCATTGCATTCACACATATACACACAGACACATGCACACACTTGTACTTGATTGTGGTAATGGTCAGGGAAGCAAGGGCCTGACCTCTAATCATGTCAAAAATAACGGGTGTCTAGGGGTGGGTTGGACCACTAAAGACTTTAAAATTTTGAGTTCAGATAGATAAGGGTTAGCTATCACCTACACCCCCCAAAATTACCTATTTATACTTGAAAATTAGGCAAAGTGACAATCACATCTTTCATTTTAAAGAAAAGCTGAAATCAAACTGTTGTATTGTTAAACTGCATTAGCTATTCTTGCATCTAAGGCTTAACAGGTTATATCTACTTTAGGAGACAGTCTTGTGACCAACAGAAGAAAATCTTATCCTTGGGAGGGCCTCACTAGAAAGAGGCTAGTGCCCTGGGAGAAAGAAAATTCCAGCGATACTTTACCAAGACTTGTTATTTTTATTTTCATTTGGATGAATCTTAAATTGACTGAACAATTATTTGCTTCTTTGTCAGTGATTGGAAGTGTGGCGGTCCCTGTAATGAGCAAGTTCCTTAACTTTTATTTCCTCATCTATGAATGGTATCACAATTCCAGCTTAATTGAATTGTTGGAAGGATTATGGGATGTGATCCCTGTAAAGGTCAGAACAAAACCTGATACATAATAGGGACTCCATGTTTCTGGCTCTTTCTGACACTATCTTTTGGCAATCACTTCCTGGTTAGTATCCTGTTATCTTCAACCTGTCCTTTTTATCACCTATTTGTATATACTTCCAGGAAATCTAGGGCCAAAGTTCATGCTGGAGCACATCACAAAGATCTGCTTTCCTCTTTATAGCTTTAAGGCACTTCCTGGTCACTTAGGGTCTCCTTATCACATCTATGGCCTCTACAACCTCCATAGTTATATGTGTGCTTTGAAATTTTGTCTATCCAATCTTGGGATAGAATACATTAGGATCTATAAATTCAATTCAGTCATCCTACTTCACCCTAATATTTGAAACCTACTATATCTTCTTACTTACAAACAGAGAAGTTTGGTAATCTAACCAAAGCATTCATTCTAACCCAAGTAAGGATTAGTGACTTCTGGTGATCAAGGCCCTGGCATTTTGGCCTAATTTAAAGGAGAGTTCTAATAGCAGCAAATTTCAAAATAGAGAAGTAAATACAGAAAATAAATCTATAAATAGATTATAGCTGGAAAAGATATGGGAGATTCTCTGGCCCAATTTCTCATTACATAGATGGAACTGAAGCCCAGAGAGGTTAAATAAATTTTCCAAGGTCACTCAACTGGGAACTGAGACTAAAACTTGAGTATTTTGATTCCTAATGTTTTGGGTTTTTTCCACCTGTACTTCATTGTCTCTTGAAAAATGACGATATTTTGCTGGTTGGATTCATTGGGCTTCTCAATTCATAGTACATGGACAACTTGATGCTCTATCCTCAGATTTCCATAACCTGGCCTTTATCCCCATCTTTTCTCCTATTCTGACAGTCAAAGACCTAAAATCTCTATGTCAGCAGTTTTATTCATTGACAACTACTGTAAAAATGCTACACTTAACTAATAATAAAATTGTAGAAAGGCAGGGTTCATCAGATGTATATTGAGGATGATATTAGCAGTGGGTCTTTCATATATGGCTTTTATGATCTTGAGGTGTCATCCTTCTACCCCCACTTTCTGGAGGGTTTTTATCAAGAAAAGATGTTGTATTTTGTCAAATGCTTTTTCTGCATCTTTTGAGAGGATCAAGTGGTTCTTGTCCTTTCTTTTATTGATGTGATGTATCACATTGATTGTTTTGCAGGTATTGAACCAGCCCTGCATCCCAGGTACAAATCCCACTTGGTCGTGATGAATAATTCTTTTAATGTATTGTTGGATCCAGTTGGCTGGTATCTTGTTGAGGATTTTCGCATCCATGTTCATCAGGGAACCTGGTCTATCGTTCTTTTTAGTGGGGTGTTTGTTTAGTTTTCGAATCAAGGTAATGCTGGACTCAAGGAAAGAGTTTGGAAGTTTTCCTTCCATTTCTATTTTTTATTTATTTTTTTTTTAAAAACTTTTTTTTTTTTTCAACGTTTATTTTTTTGGGGGGACACAGAGAGACAGAGCATGAATGGGGGAGGGGCAGAGAGAGAGGGAGACACAGAATCGGAAACAGGCTCCAGGCTCTGAGCCATCAGCCCAGAGCCTGACGCGGGGCTCGAACTCACGGACCGCGAGATCGTGACCTGGCTGAAGTCGGACGCCCAACCGACTGCGCCACCCAGGCGCCCCTATTTCTATTTTTTAGAACAGCTTCAAGAGAATAGGTGTTAACTCTTCTTTAAATGTTCGGTAGAATTCCCCTGGAAAGCCATCTGGCCCTGAACTCGTTTTTTGGGAGATTTCTGATTACTAATTCAATTTCTTTACTGGTTATGGGTCTGTTCAAATTTTTCATTTCTTCCTGTTTCAATTTTGGTAGTTTTTATGTTTCTGGGAATTTTTCCATTTCTTCCAGATTGCCCATTTTATTGGCATATAATTGCTCATAATATGCTTTTATTATTGTTTGCATTTCTGCAGTGTTGGTTGTGATCTCTCCTCTTTCATTCTTGATTTTATTTATTTGGGTCCTTCTTCTTTTTGATCAAACTGGATAGGGGGTTTATCAATTTTGTCAATTTTTTCAAAGAACCAGCTTCTGGTTTCATTGATCTGTTCTACTGGTTTTTTGTTGTTGTTGTTGTTGTTGTTGTTTTTGTTTTGGTTTGGTTTTGATACCATTGATTTCTGCTCTAATCTTTATTATTTCCTGTCTTCTGCTGTCTTTGGGTTTTATTTGTTGTTCTTTCTTCCAGCTCTTTAAGGTGTAAGTTTAGGTTGTGTATCTATCTGAGACCTTTCTTTCTTCTTTAGGAAGGCCTGGATTCTATATCCTTTCCTCTTATGACTGCCTTTGCTGCATCCCAGAGGTTTCAGGCTGTGGTCTTATAATTTTCATTGGCTTCCATATACTTTTTAATTTCCTCTTTAACTTCTTGGTTAGCCCATTCATTCTTTAGTAGGATGTTCTTCAGTCTCCAAGTATTTGTTACCTTTCCAAATTTTTTCCTGTGGTTGATATCGAGTTTCATAGCGTTGTGGTCTGAAAATATGCACAGCATGATCTCGATATTTTTGTACTTGTTGAGGACTGATTTGTGTCCCAGTATGTGATTTATTCTGGAGAATGTTCTATGTGCACTCAAGGAGAATGTGTATTCTGCTGCTTTAGGATGAAATGTTCTGAATATATCTGTTAAGTCCATCTGGTCCAGTGTATCATTCAAAGCCATTGTTTCCTTATTGATTTTCCTTTTTGATGATCTATCCATTGCTGCAAGTGTGGTGTTGAAATCCCCTACTATTCTGGTATTATTATCAATAAGTTTCTTTATGTTTGTGATTAGTTGATTTATACATTTGGGTGTCTCCATGTTTGAAGCATAAATGTTTACAACTGTTAGGTCTTCTTGGTGGATAGATCCCTTAATTATGATATAATGCCCTTCTTCATCTCTTGTTACAGTCTTTATTTTAAAGTCTAGATTGTCTGATATAAGTATGGCTACTCCGGCTTTCTTTTGGTGACCATTAGCATGATAGATGGTTTCCATGCCCTCATTTTCAATCTGAAGGTGTCTTTAGGTCTAAAATGGGTCTCTTGTAAACAGCATATAGATGGGTCTTGTTTTCGTATCCATTATGTTACCCTATGTCTTTTGATTGAGCATTGAGTCCATTGACGTTTAGAGTGAGTAATGAAAGATATGCATTTATTGCCATTATGTTGCCTGGAGAGTTGGAGTTTCTGGTAGTGTTCTTTGGTCCTTTCTAGTCTTTGTTGCTTTTGGTCTTTTTTTTTCTTCTTCATTTTTTCTCCCCTCAGAGAGTTCCCCTTAAAATTTCTCGCAGGGTTTGTTTAGTGGTCATGAACTCCTTTAATTTTTGTTTGGGAAACTTTTAATCTCTCCTTCTATTTTGAATGACAGCCTTGCTGGATAAAGAATTCTTGGCTACATATTTTTCTGATTCAGCACATTGAATATATCCTTCCACTTCTTTCTGGCCTGCCCAGTTTCTGTGGGTAGGTCTGCTGCAAACCTGATCTGTCTTCCCTTGTAGGTTAAGGACTTTTTGTCCCTTGATGCTTTCATGATTCTTTCCTTGCCTGATTATTTTGTGAATTTGACTATGATGTCTTATTGATGGTCGGTTTTTGTTGAATCTAAAGGGAGTCCTCTGTGCTTCCTGGGTTTTGATGTCTGTGTCTTTCCTCAGGTTAGGAAAGTTTTATGGTCTGATTTGCTCAGAAATTTTCTACTCCTTTTTCTCTCTCTTCATCTTCTGGGACCCATATGATTCTGATGTTATTCCTTTTTAATGAGTCACTGAGTTCTCTAATTTTTATTTCATGCTCTTTTGCCTTAGTTTCCCTCTTTTCTTCTGCTTTATTATTCTCCATAAGTCTGTCCTCTATATCCTGGATTCTCTGCTCTAACTCATCCATCCTTGCCACCATGGCATCCATTGAAGATTGTAGCTTAGTTATAGCATTTTTTTACTTCATCCTGACTAGCTTTCACTTCTTTTATCTCCACAGAAAGGGATTCTAATCTACTTTCAATCCCAGCTAGTATTCTTATTTTCGTGATTCTAAATCTGGGTTCAGACATCTTGCTTGTATCTGTGTTGATTAAGTGCCTGGCTGTCATTTCTTCCTGTTCTTTCTTTTGGGGTGAATTCCTTCATTTTGTCAGTTTGAAGGAAGAAAAGGAATTAATAAAGTAAAAAACAAAACAATTAAAAAATTAAAAATAACACAAAGAAATCAAATAAAGGATGCTAGATTCTAGGTGTGTTTTGGTCTGGTTGTTGAAAGAAGCTTGGTAGATTAGAGAAAAATGGGAAAGATAAGAAAAGAAAAGGCAAAGGGAAAAAAGGAAAAAAAGGAAAAAAAGGAAAATGTTTGAAAATTTGAAAAAATGAATAGAATAAAATAGACTAAAATGAAATTATGAAAGTAAAACAGAATTGAAAAAATTTACAAAAAAGTGAAAAATATAGTAGAAAAAATTAAAGAAAAATCTTTTTGATAAAAATGAAAAATAAAAATAAATTTTTTCTGTTTCTATATTCAAGAATAAGAAAAGAAAAGAAAAAAAAATTGAATAAAAGGACCAACAAACAGAATGGAGTACGATTGAAATTACATCTGGTTTCCTGTAGAAGTCAAACTACTAAGCACTTTATAGTCTGTAAACTAAGCAGGCAGAGAGACTGGTGTTCCTCAACAGCGCAGTTGGCCCAGTTGGGCAGCGTTTAGTGTAACAGCTTCATTCTCCACTAGGTGGCGCTGCTTAGCTTACTGGGGTGGATTGCGGTGGCTTGTCTAGGTGTGTATGCGCATGCGCGGGAGGGGAGAAAATGGTGTCACCCAACGACTTAGTCTCTGGTGTTGGAACTCCGTGCTCTTGGCAACAGGCAATCAAGCACCTGTCCTTTGTCCTGGGCTTCTGTCCACTCCCCGCTTCTATACTGTCTGACCAAGCCGGCAGGCTGCGAGGTGACACCTCCCTCCCGAGTTTTATCTCAGATGCGGCTGTTTCCCAACTCCTCCCTTCTGAGGGACTGCGGCTTTGACCGGCTCAGACCTTCTGGGGGAGGGTCTCACCAAGGAAGGGCTGGGTGCTGGCCACACCCAGGAATGTTTGTGGGACTGTGCTGCTGCTGATGCCCAGAGAGTGCAACCTTGTGCCAGCTGGTCCCAGGAAAAGTTCGTGAGATGGTGTGGCAGCAGCGTTTCAGGGATTATGGAAAATCACGACACACATCTGGCACCGGGCTTCACCCTTAACAACCTTGTTCCAGCACCAGCAAATGTGGTTGTCCTCTTGGGTCTGCTGGGACCGGGTGGCCACACAGCCTCTACCAGATGTCCTCCCAGCAGGGGAAAAGCCACTCCCTGTGTGGCCTGAGGACAATAGACCTCAGTCTCTGCTCCTGGGGATTCGCCATTCCCAGCAGAGCACCGCCAGGTATCGAGCTGCGGAGTTTCAGACTCTGTGCTCCCCTGTTTATAGTCTTAATGGAATTTAAACACTCTCCGTTTTCCTTTCTCCCTTTTTTGTTCAGTGTCTGTAGCTGTTTCCCTCTTTTCCACTTTCTCTCCAGCTGCTTTTGGGGGGGGGAGGGTGCTTTTCCCGTACTCTCCCCCATCTCCATCCTCTCTCTGCAAGCAAAACAGCTCCCTGCCCTCCGCAGCTTCTCTCCCCCAGTTCACCTCTCCGTGCTGTGTACCCGCTGAGTTCTGTGGTTCAGGTTGCGCAGATTGTTGTGTTAATCCTCAAATCAGTTTTCTAGGTGTGCAAGATGGTTTACTGTTGATCTGGATGCATTTCAGGGAGGAGAGATGCAAAAAACAAAACAAAACAAAACTTCTATGCTGTTCTGCCATCTTGGCCCCTCCAGGGAGATATCTTTGTATTATTTTTTGTTGAGAGAGTTTGCATGTTTTCAGTTGTATGAAAGATAGCTGCATCATTTAGGTGGAAGGATGATTTTGCTCTTCTTTATTTAGAAGTTAAATAAGGTTAAAAGAGATTTATTTAACTTTTTTTTTTAAGTAGGCTCCATGCCCATGATGGACCCCAATGTGGGACAATCCTGAGACCAAGACCTGAACTGAGATCAAGAGTCGGATGCTAACCAACCAAACCACCCAGGTACTCTGAGATTTTTTTTTTAACTTCTAAATAAAGAAGGACTTGTAAATAAAGAAGGGTTAGACTGTGTGGTGGGATGACAAAGGGATGATTGTGTGCCATGGCAAATGAGCTAAGCTGGAACTGCAATTTCTAGAATTCTCTTAACTGTATTCCTGGTTGTGGGAATTGTATGATATGTGGAAGGCAGAGTGTAGCCGAGGGCTTTATGCCCTGAAGTTCATGAGGGCTCTGGGTGCCACCACAGCTCATGCACATTGGAGCTGACCTGTGGACTCACTTGATAGGCTTCTGACCCCTATGGAGTCCACTGCCCTTCCAGCCCCCACTGATCAATCTCCTGATTCAGTTTCATATCGTTCTGGGCTAGGTGAATGCGCAGCTCTGTGTCTCCAGGCACCAGCTTCTTTTGGCAGATCACCCATGTTGTCGAGTTGCAAAATGGTAAGAAATAGATTCAATAGATTCAATAGATGTCTTCATGGAATCCTATTTGTCTTCGCTCTGCTTCTTTTCACTTATAGCTTTCCTTTCTGATTGTCTGCTCTGCTGACCTACACTAAGTTCAGGAAGCGACTTCTCTCTAGTCCCCATGATTGTACAAGGTCTAATCCCTACCGTAAATCCATTATTCCTTATCACTCATAGTGGTTTTGCTTCTTTGAAGGAACCATTTCTGATTGAAATGAAGACCTTGATATTTATGTTTCAATTTTATGGTTTTTTTTTTAAGTTTTAATCTTTAATTTAGGTGATTCTCTTTAGATGTTGATGATGGCACTAATGTATTTCATGTTCTTTTGAATTTCATACCAACTGCAAATTTGGGGAACAGGTCATCTATATTTTCATCCTTATCATATATAAAAATACCAGTTTGTTTTAGATTCATGAGCATAGTTTGGTAATTTATATAACCAACTATTATCACCTTATTCAGTGGATATTTCTTCATCTTTTCCACAAAGACTAATGAAGAAGTTTTCAAAAACTTTGGTCAAACATAGAGCATACATATAGATATGCTATAGTTACTATACTTTTATGATTCTACAAGTTACTAATTCTGTGAGATTAAAAAAATTACTTTCAATCTGATTGGAAAATGGACAAAGACTGAATAGACGTTTATTTATTTATTTACTTATTTAATTTTATTTTTGAGAGACCACACACACTCCCATGAGTGGGAGAGGGGCACAGAGAGAGAATCCCAAGCAGGCTCCATGCTGTCAGCACAGAGCCTGATGCAAGGCTGGAACTCATGAACCATGAGATCATAACCTGAGCTAAAATCAAGAGTGAGGATGCTTAACCAATTGAGCCACCCAAGCGCCCCATGAATAGACATTTCTTTAAAGAAGATATGCAATAGCTAACAGGTACATGAGATGGTGCTCAATATTACAAATCATCAGGGAAATGCAAAGCAAAACCACAACAAAAGATCATCTCACATTTGTTAGGATGGCTACTATAAACAAAACAAGACAAGACAAGATGAGACAAGACAAGACAGAACCAAATCCAGAACCAAAAGGTAACAAGCGTAGGTGAGGATGTGGAGGAAATTGGAACTTTTCTACACTATTGGTGGGAATGTAAGATGGTGTAGCTACCATGGAAAACAGTATGACAATATCTCAAAAAATTAAAAACAGAACTGCCATATGATCCAGCAATTCCACTTTTCTGTATGTATTGGAAAAAATTGAAATGAGGATCTCAAAATGTTTATTGCACCATTAGTCACAATAGCCAAGATAAGAAAATAACTTAAAAGTCTATAGATGAGTGAATGGATAAGAAAATGTGGCATATACATACAATGGAATATTATTTAACTTCTAAAAAGGAGGGAGGAGCTAAGATGGCAGCATAATAGGAGGACCCTAGGCTCGTCTTGTCCCTGGAACACCACTAAATAACTATAAAATCATTCTAAATAACCCAGAAATCAACCTGAAGATTGATGGAACAAACTCCACAACTGAAGGGAGGGGAAAAGCCACATAGAGGAAGGTAGGAGGTGTAGAGACATGATTCTGGGGAGAAATGATCATGAGTGCTATGGAGGGGAGGGAGCTGTGGTCATGGAGAAAGGTGAGAGAGGAGCACACCAGGGAAAGCACAAGGAGAACATTTCCCCAAGCCATTGGCTGGGGAAACAGGAGGTGTTGATTTTTGTTTTTGCAATCAGTGGGGCTTGAAGGCTGGAGTTTTAAAGGTCTGGGGCACTTGGGTGGCTCAAGTTACTTAAGTATCTGACTCTCAATTTTGGCCCAGGTCATGATCTCACAGTTCATGAGTTCCAGCCCCACATCTGGCTCTGCGCTGATAGCACTGAGCCACTTGGGACTCTCTCCCTCTCTCTTTCTACCTCTCCCCTGATCATGTGAGTGAGCTCTCTTTCTCTATCTCTGTCTCTCAAAAATTTAAAAAAAAAAATTTTTTTTAAAAAGATCTATAGGCTTGGCTGGGATAGAGCCTTGATGGCACTGCCCTGCTCCTGGAGAGAAGACAGGCAAACAATCCAGGGGTCAGACTGGGCAATCTGAGGAACACCCGGGGCACACAGTGGGAGGAGGGGAGTAATTCGCTTTTTTTGGAGCATGTCTGTGAGACATAGTGTTCATTGAGATGCCTCTCCAGGGACAAAGGAGCCAGTGGGTGCCATTTTCCTCCCCTGCCCCTCAGCATAAGCACAGAGCCACTTTTGGAAAGCAGCTTGGCTCCAGCACTGGCTGCCTAGCCTGCCTACTCCAAGTCCAACACCCTTGAGCTCTGGCACAACTGCCCTTCTTGGGCAAGCCAGCATGGTAGGCCCTCCCCCAGAAGACCAGTGCAGGTCCCCGCCATACCACGGTCCCTGAAGCCTAGAGTTTTAAATTTCAGCAGGCTTGGCTGGGATAGAGCCTGGAGGGCACTGTGCTGGTCCTGGAGAGAAGGCAGGCAGACAACCCAGGGGCAGACTGTGAAACAGCAATCTGAAAAATGCCTGGGACACACAGTGGGGGAGACTATTCTTCTTCTGGGGGTGCTTCCCTGAGAGGCAGTGTGCATGGAGACTCCCTTCCAGGGACAAAGGAGCTAACTTGTGCTATTTCCTACCCTTGTCCCTTAGTGTAAACCTGGAGTCACCTTCAGTAAATAGCATAGCCCTGGCTCTGGCTGCCTACCCTGCTTATACTAGCTCCCACACCCCTGTGCTCTATCGGTGCTGCCTTTCTCAGTCAGGTCTGCCTCAGTAGCAGCACAGTGGGCCCCTTCCCCAAAAGGCCAGCAGAAACCCCTGTCCACAACATGTCTCCCAACCAGAGAGTTCTACAGGGCTTCAGTTCTATTGGAAGTAGTATCAGGTTTCATTTAACAGACCAGGGTACACCTACTTAAAACTTAACACATTCTGGCCAAGGACCAAACACTGCCCACTGCCCACTGCCCACTGCAGGTACAGAGAGTCTCTGCAGACAACTGACCTGAAGGATAGAGCAGCCAAAACACAACAGCAGGGTGCTAGCAACAGACACCACAGACACTCCCTGAAGAGACAGGCCCTGGATGCTATATGATCTCTTCTTCTTAAAGCCATTACTCTCAGGAGCAGGAAACATAATAGGCTTTTCTAACATACAGACAGAGACTTAGACAAAATGCCAAGACAGAGAAATTCATCCCATATGAAAGAACAAGGTAAGGTCACATCCAGAGAACTAAGAAACAGATATAAGTAACATACCCCATGGCAATCATAAGGATACTTGCTGACTTCAGAAAAGAACGAAAGACTTCAGTGATGCCCTTACCACAGAGATAAAAGAGTTAAGCAGCAATCAGAAATGAAAAATGCAATAACTGAAATTTGAAACAGACTGTATGCAATGCACATAAGGATGAAAGAAACAAAGGAAGAAATAAGTGACACAGAAGATAGAATAATGGAAAACAAAGAAGCTGAAAAAAAGAAAGAAGAATTATGGAACATGAGAATAGACTTAGGGAACTCTGTGACTCCATTAAATGTATTAACATTTGTATTATAGAAGTTCCAGAAGAAGAAGAGAGAGAAAAGGGGGGAAGAAAATTTATGTGAGGAAATAAGAGCTGAAAACTTCTCTAATCTGGGGAAGGAAACAGACATCCTGATCCAGAAGGCCAGAGGACTCCCACCAAAATCAACAAAAGTAGGTCAACACCAAGACATATTGTAGTTAAATTGGCAAAATGTAGTGATAGAGAAAAAAAATCTTAAAAGCAGCAAGACAAAAGAAGTCCCTAACTTACAAGGAAGGACTCATAAGGCTAGCTGCAGATGTCTCAACAGAAACTTGTCAAGCCAGAAGGGAATGGTATATTCAATGTGCTGAATGGGAAAAATATGCAGCCACTCTATCCAGCAAGGCTATCATTCAGAATAGGAGAGATAAACAAAAACTAAAGATGTTCATGAACTAAACCAGTACTGCAAGAAATAGTAAAGGGGACTCTTGGAGTGGAAAGGAAAGACCAAAACAGGACAAAGACAAGTCCTGAAACAGGACAAAGACAAGAAAGGAACAGAGGAAGTCTCCAGAAACAATAACAAAAGAAGTAATAAAATTGTACTAAATATATATCTATTAAGAATTTTCTGAATGTAAATGGACTGAATGCTGCAATCAAAAGACATAAGATGTCAGAATGGATAAACAACAACAACAAGGTCCATCTATAAGATATGTACAAGAGACTCATTTTAGCTCTAAAGACATTTGCAGATTGAAAGTGAAGGAATGGAGAAACATTTATAATGCAAATGGACATTAAAAGAAAGCTGGAGTAACTATACTTACATTGGACAAACTAGACTTTAAACCAAAGACTATAACAGGAGATGAACAAAGGCACTATATCATAATTAAGGGCACAATCCACCAAGAAGATCTAACAATTGTAAATATTTATATACCCAACACAGAAGCACCCAAATATATAAAACAATAACAAACATAAAGGAACTCATTGATAATAATACAATAATAGCAGGAGACTTTCACACCCCTTTTACATCAATGGACAGATTAAGCACAAAATCAACAAGGAAACTATGGCTTTGAATAACACCCTGGACCAGATGGATTTAACAGATATATTCAGAACATTCCATCCTAAAGTAGCAGAATACATTTTCTTTTTGAGTACACATAGAACATTCTCCAGAATAGATCACATGCCAGGTCACGAATCAGACCTCAACAAATACAAAAAGATTGAGATCATAACATGTATATTTTCTGGCCACAATACAATGAAACTGAAGTCAACCAAAAGAAAAAATTTGGAAAGACTACAAATACATAGAGGTTAAATAATATGCTACTAAATAATAATTGGTCAATCAGGAAATCAATGAAGAAATTAAAAAAATACATGAAAACTAATGAAAATGAAAATACAACAGTCCAAAACCTTTGGGATGCAGCAAAATTGGTCTTAAGAGGGAGTATATAACAATATAGGCCTACTTTAAGAAGCAAGAAAAGTATCAAATAAACAACTTAATCTTACACCTAAAGGAGCTAGAAAAAGAACAACAAACGAAGCCTAAAGCCAGCAGAAGAAGGGAAATTGTAAAGATTAGAGCAGAAATAAACTATATAGAAACCAAAAAAACCCAGTAGAACAGATCAATGAAACCAGGAGCTGGTTCTTTGAAAAAATTACTAAAATTGATAAACCACTAGCTAGACTTATAAAAAAGAAAAGAGTAAGGACCCAAATAAGTAAAGTCATAAATAAGGAGAAATAACAACCAACACCACAGAAATACAAACAGTTATAAGAGAATATTATGAAAAAACTATATGCCAACAAATTGGACAACCAGGAATAAATGGATAGATTCCTAGAAACATAATAGACTACCAAAACTGAAACAGGAAGAAATAAAAACTTGAACAAACCAATAACCACCAAAGAAATTAAATCAGTAATCAAAAATCTCCCAATAAACAAAACTCCAGGGCTAGAAGTCTTCACAGGTGCATTCTACCACTCTAAAGAAGAGTTAATATCTATTTTTTTCTCAAACTATGCCAAAAAATAGAAATGGAAGGAAAACTTCCAAATTCATTTTATGAGGCCAGTATTACCATTATATCAAAACCAGATAAAGACTCCAGTAAAAAAGAGAACTACAGCCAATATCCCTGATGACATGGATGCAAAAATTCTCAACAAAATACTAGCAGACTGAATCCAAAAGTACATTAAAATAATCATTTACCATGATCAGGTAGGATTTATTCCTGGGCTTCAAGTGTGTATCAATATTCACAAATCAATCAATGTGATACACCATATTAAAAAAATAAGGGGTAAGAACCATATGATCCTTTCAATAGATGCAGAAAAAGCATTTGACAAAATACAACATCCATTCATGATAGAAACCCTTAACAAAGTAGGGTTAGATGGAACATACTGCAACATAACAAAGGTTATATATGAAAAACCCACAGCTAATATTATCCCCAATGGGGAAAAAATGACAGTCAAAAACAAGGCAGAGATGTTCACTCTCACCACTGTTATTTAATATAGTAATGGAAGTCCTAGCCGCAGCAATTGAACAACAAAAAGAAATAGAAAGCATCCAAATTGGCAAAGAAGAAGTCAAACTTTTGCTATTTGCATATATATAATACTATATAGGAAACTGGAAATACTCCATCAAAAAATTGCTAGAACTGATACAGGAATTCGGTAAAGTCTCAAGATACAAAATCAATGTATGCAAATTGGTTGCATTTCTATACACCAATAATGAAGCAGCAGAAAAAGAAATCAAGAAAATGATCCCATTTACAATTGTACCAAAAACCATAAGATACCTAGGAATAAACCTAACCAGAGAGGTAAAAGATCTATACTCTGAAAACTATAAAACACTGATGAAAGAAATTGGAGATGACACAAAGAAATGGAAAAACATTCCATGGTCATGGATTAGAAGAACAAATATTATTTAAAATGTCCATATTAACCAAAACAATCTACATATTTAGTGGAATCCCTATCAAAATAACACCAGTATTTTTCACAGAGCTAGAACAAACAATCTTAAAATTTGTATGGAACCACAAAAGACCCTGAGTAGCTAAAGCAATCTTGAAAAAGAAAAGCAAAGCTGGAGGCATCATAATTCCTGACTTCAAGTTGTATTACCAAGCTTTAGTGATCAAGACAGTGTGGTACTGGCACAAAAATAAACACCTAGATCAATAGAACAGAATGTACAACCCAGAAATGAACCCAAGTTTGCATGGTCCATTAATCTTCTACAAAGTAGCAAAGAATATCCAGTGGAAAATAGACTGTCTCTTCAACAAATGGTGTTGGAAAACTGGAAAGCAACATGCAAAAGAATGAAACTTGACCACTTCCTTAGACCATACACAAAAATAAATTCAAAATGGATGAAAGACCTAAATGTGAGACAGGAAACCATTAAAACCCTAGTGGAGAACATTGGCAGTAACCTCTTTGACACTGGCCATAGTAACTACTTACTAGATATGTCACCTGAGGCAAGGGAAACAAAACCAAAAGTAAAATTTTGGGACTGCATCAAAATACAAAACTTCTGCACAGCAAAGGAAATAATCAACAAAACTAAATCCCTATGGAATGTGAGAAGATATTTGCAAATGACATCACTGATAAAGGGTTAGTATAAAAATACATAAAGAACTTATCAAACTCAACACCCAAATTATCAAACTCAACACCAAAAAACAAAGAATCCAGTTAAGAAATGGGCAGAAGACATGAATAGACATTTTTCCATAGAAGACATACAGATGGCTAACAGACACATGAAAAGATGCTCAACATCACTCATCATCAGGAAAATCAAAATCAAAACTGCAATGAGGTATAACCTCACACCAGTCAGAATGGTTAAAACAGAAGAAAAAAACAGGTGTTGGTGAGGATGTAGAGAAAGGGGAACCCTCTTACACTATTGGTGGAAATGAAAACTGGTGCAACCACTCTGGAAAACAGTATGGAGGATCCTCAAGAAGTTAAAAATAGAACTAGCCTATGACTCAGCAATTGCACTACTAGGTATCTACCCAAAGGATACAACAATATTAATTTGAAGGGATACATACACTTTTATCAGCCATAAAAAAGAATGAAATCTTGCCATTTGCAATGACATGGATGGAGCTAGAGAATACTATGCTAAGTGAAATAAGTCAGGGAAAGACGGCTACCATATGATTTCACTCATATGTGGAATTTAAGAAACAAAACATGAACATGGATGGGAGTGGGGAGGAAAGAGGCAAACCAAGAGACAAACTCTTAACTATAAAGAACAAACTGATGGTTGTTGGAGGCAAGGCGGGCAGGGGAATGGGCTAAATAGGTGATGGGGATTAATGAGAGCACTTGTGATCAGTATCAGTTGTTGTAAGTAAGCATTGAGTCACTAAATTCTATACTTGAAATTAATATTGCAATGTATGTTTACTAACTGGAATTTAAATAAAAACTTAAAAAAAGAAGGAAATCATATGCAACAACGTTGATGAACCCAGAGGACATAAAAATCCGGTTGTAGAAGGATACATACTGCATGATTTGATTTAAGTTATCTAAAGTACTATTAAATGGCTAATTTGATAATGGTGATGGTGATGATGATTAACCTGGCATTTCAGATATTTCAGATCAGTTGTGAAAAGTTTGATTATTCAAAAAGTGGTGCTGTATTTCATGGTTAAAAATATGAAAAAAAACATTAGATGCCTCAATCACTTCATATTATATTAAAGAATAAGGAAAGTGCATAAGGTAATGGGTAAAAACATATTACCTGGTGTTAGCTTGCTTTAATTCATGTTTCATCTCTGCCTCTTTCTAAGTGTGTGATAGCAGCCAAGGTATGACAGATTTTTAAAAATGATCATGAAAATAATGATGATGCATGAATTTACTGCATTTGCTCCTGGTGAAACTTTAACTGGGTAAAATTAGAAAATCGGCATATGGATCAAAAGTCTTAAAAATTTCCACAATTTTATTGTACCAATTTAGTTTCTAGGAATTTACCTTAAAGAAAAAATCAAAGAAGTATAAAATGTAGGGGCGCCTGGGTGGCTCAGTCAGTTAAGCATTGAACTTTGGCCCAGGTCATGATCTCGCAGCTCGTGAGTTCAAGCCCTGAGTCTGGCTCTGTGCTGACAGCTTAGAGCCTGGAGCCTGCTTTGGATTCTGTGACTCCATCTCTCTCTGCCCCTACCCTGCTTGTGCTCTATCTTCTCTCTCTCTCTCAAAAATAAGTAAACATTTTTTTAAAAATATAAAATGTATATACAGTAATGCTCACAGTAGCATTATTTTTAGCAGGGATAATCTGAAAACAAACTAAATATGTGATGAGGGGATGGGTTAAGTGAATGTTGGCACATTGTCAGATATAGTGCATGGTGATTAAAGGCAGGGCTTTTAGGGCCAAGTTGGCTTGGGTTTGATTTCTTTTTACTTTAACCATTTATGAGCTCTGTGAATTTAGATATGCTGCTTACCCTCTAATTCTGTGTCCTTATTCATAAGATGGAGCTAATAATAGCATGTATCTATCTTAAAGATTTGTGAAATGAATATTAATTTATTTAATTAATAATTGAGACAATTTACCTAGAGTATCTGAGACATAGTAAATGGCACCTGTTATCAATAATTAATATTTTAGAAAATTCAAAGATTATAATAAGGGAGGGAGCTTTGCCACCTGTCAATAGGACTTACCTGGGATTTGATTGTTCTTTCCTCTGCTCACCACATCTGATCTTGGAGTAGTTTCCACCCTTTTACTAGTGCACCCTGCTTCTAATTGCTCATCATCACCACGGTCACAGCCTCAGTCAGTGCCACCATCCTCACTTGCCTGGAAAACGGTGATGGCTCCTGCTTCTGCTTTCTCTCTTGTTCTCTTAGAGTCCATCATTTATATGTGGCCAGGGTAAACTTTTAAATTATAAATCAGGACTACAACACTCCCCTGATTAAAACCCCCTGGGGGCAACTGGGTGGCTCATTGGGTTAAGAGTCCAACTCTTGGGGCGCCTGGGTGGCGCAGTCGGTTAAGCGTCCGACTTCAGCCAGGTCACGATCTCGCGGTCCGTGAGTTCGAGCCCCGCGTCAGGCTCTGGGCTGATGGCTCAGAGCCTGGAGCCTGTTTCCGATTCTGTGTCTCCCTCTCTCTCTGCCCCTCCTCCGTTCATGCTCTGTCTCTCTCTGTCCCAAAAATAAATAAATGTTGAAAAAAAAAAAAAAGAGTCCAACTCTTGATTTCAGCTCAGCTCTTGATCTCAGGGTCAAGAGTTCAAGCCCTGCCCTGGGCTCCACACTGGGTGTGGAGCCTACTTAAAACAGACAAACAAACAAAACCCTCTAAAGACTTCCGGTTCCAACCAAAATGTGATGTAAACTCCCATAAGTCTCTCTTTGATCTGGCCTTCCCTAACTTTTCAACTTTATTTTTCTCTGTTATCTCTCTAATTCAACACATTTCAGAAACATTGATTTTCTTTCTGTTCTTCAAATATGCATGTGTCTCTTGCTTGAAATGTTCTTTTCTGGGCACCAGGTCACAACTCAAGTGTCATAGCTCCCCAAAAGCTTTCAAGCCACCCTCACAAAGGCAGCTTCCAGAGGCATTTTCTATCTCTTTACCCTACTTTATCCTCTTCTTAACATGTGTGTTTTTATTTCACTTATTTACTTTTTTTCAGCCAGTAGAACATAAATTTCTTTAGGAGAGTGGCTCTATTTCTCATATCCAACATGGAGTCCCAAGGAACTAGAACAGTTGCTGGTGCACAGATAGGTATTTGTTGACTGACTCTTGTCCTGGATTGTGTGGACATGTTTTGGAAGAGTAGAATAAAGGACTTCATCTTTACTTTATACAGGGCATTATTGTTTTTTTACAGCGTACAATAAAGTGATGCTGGTTATTTGTGGACATGAAATTAAGGGTACTTTAAATCTTTTTATTTATAAGTTTCACATTTTAAATATATTCTCCTATAAACCTATTCTTTATAGAATCAGAAAATATTTTATTTGATTAGTTTTTTAAATGTTTATTTTTGAAAGAGAGACAGACAGACAGACAGAGCATGAATGGGGGGAGGGGCAGAGAGAGAGAGACAGAGACACAGAATCCAAAGCAGGCTCCAGGCTCTGAGCTGTCAGCACAGAGCCTGAAGAGGGGTTTGACCTGAGCCCAAGTCAGATGCTTAACTGACTGAGCCACCCAAGGGCCCCAGAAAAATATTTTAAAGAATACTATAAAACCCTGATCAGATGAAAAATTTTGATAATATATCTTCATAAATATCTAGATGGCAATCGGTAATAATAATGTGTATTAATTTATACTTAGCCATATTTACCAACAGATGTTGATTAAAAATTATGGCATCAATGAAAGCAAACATGATAATTAGAAAATAGGAATAGCTGTGCTTGATTATGATAGGAATTGTAAGAAAAGTTCTTTCTCTTCTCTCTTTCATGTTTTTGTTGTTCTTTGCCTGTCTTTTAGTAAAGTAAATGCAGTATTTCCTGTCTACCAGTGACAGTATCTTTACTGTGAAATTTCTAGTGTGGCCCTTAAATGTACCTGAAAATAGATATAATGCTCTGGGGTGAAAATGAAGCTGTAATCTGGAGATGAAAGAAGTGAAAGACACTGAATTCAGAAAAATATCCTAAAAAAAAAAAAAAAAAAAGAAAGAAACTAAAAAAGAGACAATTATTTCACAAAGGAGCCCAGGAAATAATTTTGCTTGTAGAAGATTTCCATGGGATCCAAACAAACCTCTTGATGTTTTATATAGCACAGTTAAAAAATCCACTTCCTGCTTTACTATTTATTTATTCTTTCATTCATAAAACATCTTTTGTCTTACATTCTGCCAAGCATTGCACTAGGATCTTGGAAAGGAAGGTCGACCAAGATAGACACAATCACATTTCAGAGCAAATGTACAAACTGGAGCTTATGAAATCTGGTTCCAAGACATTGACAGAAATCGGAATATCTTCATGAAGTAGAAAGTGAAGTTAAATTTATATAAGTCTGGTAGAATTTCTATTTTTGAAGAATCAAAACATGTAAAAGCATCTATTATGGTAATTTTCCCACTTTCATACTCATGTAGTTTTTGGTCTGGTTTCATTGTTTTACCCCATCATTTCTTATTCACAGAGGATCAAATTTGTGTGGATGTAGGGTATAAAATGATTTTCCTGGGAGCAATTGCTCTGAGCTGGTGAAGAGTGCAGGGACTCTTCACACTACAGTCTATGTCTTTCCCCCATTTTAAAATTTAGCTTTGCTGTTATTTCTTTGACCTGCCTCCACTCTGTTTCAGATTTGTATACTCGTGTTTCATGTATCAGTGATGATTCCAATTACACGCTAGGTAACAAGAGTTTAATAAAATGTGGCAATAAATTGTGGAAAGACATCATGCATGTGAAAAAAATGTATTAAGAAATGTGTTCCAGGTAGAGCTTCCAGTATTAAATGACTAATCACTTCCACACACATATACAAAGTGAAGGTTTTATTTAGTTGAATCTGGCCTTTCAAAACTAGAATGCCAAGCAGTGCCTTCCAACTGGTTTCCTAGCTGTCAGAAGCATGTGGCGGTTGTTTCTTTTCACAGGGAATGTTTTAGATGGTCTTCAGTAGCCCTTCAGCCGAAAGGAGGTAGGACATCTTGTTCAAAGCTCACATTATTTTGATTTAAATGGCAAATGGTAATAAAAAGAATGTGCAATATTTATACTCAATACAACCTAGTGGTCAGATGACTGGAATTGAATCCAGGCTCTTCCTTTCAGTAGGTATGTGACATTAGGCAAGATTCTTTTATGTGGCAGTTCTTCATTGGCAAAACTGGAACAGTAATACCTTCTTTACAAAGATATTGTGGAAGATCAATGATTAAAAAAATGTAAACTCTTTAGTCCCATGTGGGACAGAGTGTAAGCCCCCGATATGTACATTATTCTAAAGAGTCAAACTTGGGGCGCCTGGGTGGCGCAGTCGGTTAAGCGTCCGACTTCAACCAGGTCACGATCTCACGGTCTGTGAGTTCGAGCCCCGCGTCAGGCTCTGGGCTGATGGCTCAGAGCCTGGAGCCTGTTTCCGATTCTGTGTCTCCCTCTCTCTCTGCCCCTCCCCCATTCATGCTCTGTCTCTCTCTGTCCCAAAAATAAATAAACGTTGAAAAAAAAAAAAAAAGAGTCAAACTCAAAGACTCGAACAGGTATAACAGTTGTAGAGCAAAACAAGGCAGGTTATGTGGGCCAGAGATGTCATCTTGGCCTTTTATTCCATTCTCGCTCCCAGATTAGGCTTTGTGAAATCTTCTCCATAAACTGTAGCAACATTTAGGTTTATTTCTGCTCACCTCCCCTTCATTAAGCACTACTATAAGGAGTCCTAAGTTTCAGTAACTGCTTCCTGAGATAGGAATCATAAGTGTAAGTCATTTCTATGTCTATTTCTATTTCTACTCATTCTCATTTAATATTGAAAGCAAACATTAAGAAAACATAGGAGTTAAGAAGGCTGTTTGCTGCCCATCAAGTTTATCTTCTCATTGCCCATGCCTCAGGAACATACTGAGAACACATAAAGGAGCCAGCTCTGCTCCCTGTGCTCTATCTGTAGAGGATTGCATTAAAGTGGAAAATGTCTGGGTTAATGGCTCAGAGATCTCATCACTTTCTTACTGAGTGACACTGAGAAAGTTATTTAACTTCTCTGTACCCTTTGTTCTCCTATGTAAAATGACAATAACGATCCCTCACTGTGCAGTGGGAAAGATTAGATAGCCTGTTTCCAAATGCCCAGGACAGAGCTTGAACACATAATAACTAACCATTTAATAAAGGCTCTGTGTTGGTGTATTGTTAATGATTTGCAAGAATCAAATGAATAAATATCGAGTTAGATGAGAAGCCTAGAATGGAAAATCATATATTTATAAACAAGTTAAACTTTATCTTTAGAGAAGCAATACATAAGAAAGGTTACCAAAAGTACATGATTGTACTTTTGGATGCAGGGATATTAGGCTGAAGAACACAAATGTCAGAAGGTAGATTTTTTTCGTATGTGTATAAGTGAGAAATAGAAGAGGCAATCAAGTGATAATTCAAAGTGTAGTAGTATCATCTGGTATGTGTATTATTAAATCCTGTTCCACTGGTAATTTGACCCTGAAAACAATGTTATATTTAAAAAAGAATTTTATTTAGGGATTGGGAGCTCTGCTCTTTATATCTACTAATAAATGGTAGTTACAGAAAGAGTAAACATTTGTTGAGTGCTTACTGGGCACTTGGTATGTTTCTGAGTGTGTTCCATGTGCATGACTTAATTCATTCTCACATCAAGTCTCTGAGGTGGATAGTACTGCTCTTAGAATATGACATGGAAAATGGACATTTTTTCCCACTTTATTTTCCTGAAGCAGGATGGAGATCTCCTTTTTCACATGGCACAAGAGATTTGGGGAGACCTGACTTGTCTTGTGTGGGAGGAAAAAGGTCTCTAAGAGGGAAGAAGACCATATCTTGGGTATTCTCTTATGGTCCCAGTACTACTCATCATTATTATGATGATATGGTGGTGGTGATTTTAATAACCACACCATTATTATTGTTATGAATAACACTTATTGGTTACTATGTTTCATGTGTTTCTGCCTTATATAAGGACATTTTTAAGAAGGAATGATATTGGAATATGTACTTTTTAATATTTTAGATATTATAGTGTACTGAAATATTCACTGAAAAAGGCAACACATTTCTTGTCTACAAATTTGGATATATATATTCCTTGTTTCATAATATCTGTTAAGTTACAGCAAATGCAAAAAAACGGGGAAAACCAATCAGGGAGAATGATTTCTGATTGTTCTCAGAGTCAGCTACACTTTGGGAGTGTTAACAAACTCTCTTGTCTTGGATTGTCCTAATTTAGTATAGCAATATTGAAGGTTTTCAGTTTCTTATTATCAGGAAGGGATGGCAGCTGAATTTTGGGGGGTTAATGTCAGTGGGATTTGGATTTAAGCTGTAATGCATGTGTAAATCGAATGTTTTTAAAATAAATATGAAAAAATTATACCTTAGTCAATGATCCATAATAATTGTACTTTATTGATTTTTATAGTCTTATATTATATTATAAATAATTCAGGGCACCTGGATGGCTCAGTCGATTAAGTGTCTGACTCTTGATTTTGGCTCAGGTCATGATCTCAGGGTCCTAAGATTGAGCCAGTGTTGGGCTCTGTGCTGGGCATGGAGCCTGCTTAAGATTCTCTCTCTCTCTCTCTCTCTCTCTCTCTCTCTCTCTCTCTCTCATTCTCTCTCTCTCTCCCTCTCCCTCCCTCCCTCCCTCCCTCCCACCCCTAATGCTTGTGCAATATCTCTCTCTAAAAAAATGAAATATAACAAACAAATAAATAATTCGATTCAGATTTATCTTGCTTTAGCTAAGTTGAGTGTTTTAAAAATATTAAAAACATAAATTATGGGCATTTGCTTTGCTAAAAAGATTCATTACTTATGAAAGGATTTTTGATAGGAGCCTTTTGAATAGTGAATCATTTAGAATGTCTGAAATGTGTGAATTAAATAAAATTTACTTACATATGTATTGTTTACAGTAAGAGATTATATTTTATACTTAAAGTTATACAGACTTGCCCCTGGGTTTTCACCTGACTTTTGCATTAGTTCTTTTGTGTGATTGGGTATTGGACTGCATTTTTTTTTTCATGTTGTTTTTACTCTAAAACTCTAAGATTTTGAAAAGCACTCTTGTCTAATAAGTTCTCACTTTATTTGCAAGACACTGTAGTCAACAGATGATAGAATCGAACAGCTGCGTTTCAATCCTAGGTCCAACATGTGTTAGCTGTGTGACCTTGGGCCGGTTATTAACCTCTGTGCCTCAGTTCCTCATAAGTGAAATGGATTATGTACTTATCTGATTGGAGTTTATAAAAGTTTGCAAAACACTTAAGAGTGGCTGGTGCATTAAGCATTGTATCAGTAGCTGTTGTTATTTAATTAATTGTTTATTCAATTAAAAAAATCTAAAAATCACTTTACCCAGCTATGAAAATTATGGAAGCCTCTATGATTAGAGAAAGTTCAACTAAGAATTTTAAGAGTGGATGATGAAGAAACAGAATTGGGGAACCAATCTATGAAAACTGTTATTAAAAAAGAAAAGAAAAGGAAAGGAAAGGAAAGGAAAGGAAAGGAAAGGAAAGGAAAGAAAAGAAAAGAAAAAAAAGAGAAAAGAAAAAAGAAAAGAAAGAGAACACCTTTATATTCAGTGGAAAAAAAAAAGACAATAATTATGGGATACTAAAAAAATTGAATGGAATGCTACCAACCATATTTTGGAATTGACTGCCAATCATTTTTTTCCCACATTTTAAAATTAGCAATAATGGCTTTCCTGAAATTAATTTCCATGTATTTACCCACCATTTTTTAACTAGAAATATGTCAAGTTCTCCTTTTCTAACCTTTAGAAACTTTGTGATTTTGGGTTTTTGCTTTGTTACTAACAAGCACTTTTTCCCTCCGCAGCCAGTCCTCCATCCAGCTGTTGACAATCTTCTCAAAGTTTTCTATGTTGGATCTCTGGGTTTCTCTTCATGATGTAGAGTTACTTACAGTTCAATGTTTGCATGTTCAAAGCAACTCTTACACTTACTCCATTAATTATCACTTCTGCACAAGGCCAGAAATCTTCCTTCTGACTTCCAGGACAGAAGATTCCTTCCTGGGAATACCATGACAGGAAGTGGCCTCTCTGAGAAAGCACAGAGATATTTGAATGGGAGTGGATAAAATTATTGCTATCTTCATTTTACAGATGAGTCAACTGAGGTTGCTTAAGTAACTAGTTTAAGATTATAAATTTAGTAAGTGACAGACCTGGCATTAAAATTGGACAGGCTGCCCCTGGGCCCATGTTCTTTCTATACAGAGGAATGGGAAGCTAATGGTTTGTATGACATTGTACCTTGAGAACAGGTACCTATGAAGAGAAAGGGAGATTTAGGAAGTTGTTATGTAGTATATACTATGTGCAAGTTATTGTTTATAAATTTAAGTAGCTTATTTCTTTGATTATAGAAACATTACATGATCATCATAAAATAACTTGGGAAATACAGAAAAACACAAAGAAGAAGACAATATAACAATTCACAACTCAGAGATAACCACAGTTGACATTTCAGTGTATTTCTCCTCAGCTTTTCTTTTTGCTGTTAACAGATTGCTATCTGCAGTGACACAGCAGGGCTCATACAATACAAGCAGTTGTGAATACTGCTTTTTCCATTCAACATGATGTCTTACACATTGTGCAAGCTAGAATATGAATAACTACTTGAAATTTTTGGAAATTATAATTTGACCTGTGTTATTCTTTTACCAAGGAAACTTGATTTAACTAAAGGTACCCGAAATTGCCAAGTTACAGTTTTTTTGGGAAAAAAAAAAACACTACAGAAAGAGAGCAGGTACAAGATGGCTTAGAATTTACCCAAAATACTATTCGTATCTAGCAGGCTGTTCTCTTGTAGGAGACTTTCTAGAGACACAAAAAAGTTGCCTGATGTGGGAGAAAGTTTCAAACTAAGTGGACTCCTGATGTTTGACCTGTTTTCTGAAAGGGGTCCCAAGTGGGCTCTAATAGACTCCAAATCCAAGGTCAGTCCTGGGTTTGGATTTGTTCTCCAATGACCTGGGGGTTCTTCTCTGTCCTCCAGTGTCATCTGGCCAATGCAAGTGCTTACTAAGGTCTCTCTCTAGACCAGGCACTCTGCTCTATACAGAAATGAGACTAACATGGTTTCTGCTTTCATACAGTTTTGTAATTCAGTGTGAGAGAAAGGCTCTAAACCACCATCTGTCTGCTTAACTTCTTAACTAAGTGCCATGGTAGGAAGTGCTATCCTGCTATGTATGGAAGAAAAACAGAAGGTTCTGTGAATCCTGAGATAGGAGCCAGTGAGGAAGGCATGGTTTCGGAAAGCTTTCCTGAGGAAGAAGGATGAGTAAGACCTGTCTAGGGGAAGTGCAGGTAAGGAGAGAATTTGGGGTAGAGAAAAAAAGAGCATACTGTTTCCCTAAGGAAGACAGCAGCTTGAGGTTTTGGGGAAACAGAGAGGGCAGAGTGATTGGAGATAATAATCAAGTGATTCAGGGTGAGTCTAGATAAATAACCTGGTCTATCCTATTCTGCATCCTTCAATTCATGGCACAGTAGAATATAATAAATGCCCACCGGGGGCTGAAATATCCAAATCACACTGGCAGCTCAAATTTAAATGGGCCTAGAAAAGGAACAATTTTAATTGCTAAGGAAGGAAATACAAATGAATGAAAATGTCTGGGAGGACAAATGCAAGAGAGGGATTGAAATAGAAATGATTGTGAAGTCAAGGCAAATTCAAAGGGCAGTTTTCCTCATTTTAATTTACAGTGTTTATTCAGAGGATCACAGGTACATACTCATAAGTTTAAAGCTCCCTCTTTGCAAAAAACATTTTTAAACACCAAGCCTTTATTCCAAGAAGAGAAGAAGCTAATGCTCATATTTTTATTCTGAATGAATTGCCAACATTTTATTCACTAGTTTCACTAAAGAGCTGGAACCTCACTGAGGTTTCTGAATTAAATTAGCTTTCAGAACCATTTAAAGTTCTTCCATTCTATTAATTCAGCAGACAATCAAGTTGTTCACTTGTTGACTTTTATCCACATGCACTCAATCAAATCAACTATCAAAGAGAGATACCTATTAGTTGTTAATTTCATATGTTAGATAGGAATCCTAGAACTCCTGTTTATATCTGTTTGATAACCTTCTAATCTTTACTACAGTCTCACTAACAGCAACATTAACTAGTCTGCCATCTATCTTGATTAACAACCCTGAGACTCAGAAAGATGCACAACATCTGATAAGCCCAGCAGTCCAAACTTCTAATAATGCCTATAGCCCTATGGAAAATGGGCTTCTACCACCATTTTTACAAACCCTCAAAGTTGTTTTTAAATCACAGTTTTGCAAATTATTATTTGAAGTTAATAAGAAGAGCTTGTTTTAGTATAGGAGCTCTTACTAATAATTGATAAGACTGAGTGCCTTACAACATTTTTGCCTCAATTTTGTGTACTGTGAATTGGGGTTTTTAGAAATTGTTTTTGCCTCATATTGAATTACAAGTACATTGTTATCTATGGATTAGATTAATTCAACAAATATTTATTAATCTCTTTGTGACTAGCACTTCCTACATACATAAAAGATATAGAAAGTACAGCTCCACATACCATAAAGCTCCATCTTTGACACCATAGTAACTGGATTTCTTAAAAAAAATTTTAATGTTTATTTTGAGAGAGAGAGAGAGAGAGAGAGAGTGAGCAGGGGAGATTCAGAGAGAGGGAGACACAGAATCCAAAGAAGGCTCCAGGTTCTGAGCTGTCAGCACAGAGCCTGACACGGGGCTCAAACTCATGGACCGCGAGATCATGACCTGAGCTGAAGTCAGACGCTTAACCGACTGAGCCACCTAGGCACCCCTAGATTTCTTTAATAAGTGGAATTATATTGGATTTTTTTTGAAGTTAATTTTTATTTATTTTGAGAGAGAAATAGAGAGCAAGCAAGGGAGGGGCAGAGAGAGAGGGAGACAGAATCCCAAGCAGGCTCCGCTCTGTCAGTGCAGAGCCCTATGCAGGGCTTGAACTCATGAACCATGAGATCATGACCTGAGCTAAAGTCAAGAGTCAGACACTTAACCAACTGAGCCATACAGGCACACTTCTATTAGCTTTTAGGAGAGAGAGAGACAGACAGACAGACAGACAACAAAGAATGTTCCATGTGATAACGTCTAGGTAAGTCTATACACAGTTCTTTCCAAGTCTATTTATACCATTCTTCATCCAGTTTCATTGCTGAAATGTTAAAGACATTTTACACAGCATCCATGTTGATTTTGGCAACTGGCCCACAACCTTTCTCTCCATATTCTTCTCAGGAAGTTCTTGGTGGCTTCCATATCCACCTTGCCAATGCTTCTACCACCATTACCTCATAGTTTCATATTTTTAAAATTTCCACTGAGCCTGCTCTTCATCCCACTTCAGGTATTCTTAGGCACAGCTACATCATGGAACTTGGTTGGGACCATGCTGTCTCCAATATTGTACTCTGAAAAGTTCTTTTTGAGCTTCTCTGAATCTTTATTGGTCTAGCTGCTCTTCAGGTAGCTTGTGGGAAGTAGATATTAACAAAAGATTGGAGCAGAAGAATACAAGATGAATGATTCCTCATGTGGGACATCCCTAGCCATATCTAAAATAAGTGTGCAAAGAGAGAAGCGTGGAATCCTTATATTATCTCAGAAAGGCTTTGCACTAGCATATTTTAGATATTACTATGATAAAATGTGATTATAGAAAAAATGTGAACTCATTACCTCAGGATGATGGACGATAAAGACATCCACATTTCTTTCTCAACTCCCATATCTGTGCAAATGACTCCCTAATTTATTTCTGAAGACAAGGTCAGTCTCCTGAGTTCCAATCCTGAATTCCCAATGACTTGGGTATCTCTAAATGCATCTCCCAAAGAACCTTCAAGCTCAGCATGTTCTGATTTGTATTCATCATCAATCTTCTTACACTAGCACCATCTGGGAATTTCATTATCCATTAATGAGACCACCATTCTCTAAGCCATACAGGTTCCCTATTTTGCTTCTCCACTTTCAATTCATTACCAACTCCTGGCAATTCTTTGCCTTGAAATTTGTCTCAAGTTTATCTTTTTTTTTTCTATTCCCAAATCCACTTCCCCAATTCATTCCTCATTATATGTCATTCTGAAAACTGCAGTACACCTATATCCAGGTTCCCCAGACCCTCACTTACTCCTTTAATACATCCTACCCATAACCATAAATTATTTACTTCTTAAAATGTTTAATAATTTAACATTTCTATTTAAGTATAGTTGATACACAATATTACATTATTTTTAGGTGTAAGATCATAGATTATTTTCATAAAGCTACTTTGGTACAGTAATCCCTGCTCAAAATTTTTCAGTGGTCCTCCTGCTCAAGTGAAGTTCAGACCCTTTAAACTGGGATTCTGGTCCTTCACAATTTGCCCCAAACTTCCATTCCGTTTTGTTTTTTCTCTCATACATATTTTTCCATATATCCTTCTCCACCCATCGTCTTGAGTTTTACATTTCATGTCCTTTTCTCATGAGTTTCCTTCTGCCTCTAACTCTCTTCTACATATTTATTGGTTGTCAAAATGATTTTCAAAACTAAACCCGATTGAAATCCTTCCTTCTTCCCTGCCTCCTTTCTTTCCCCCTCTCTTTTCTTTGTATGAATAGGTACACTCATAGACATCTATTATGTTCCAAAAGGGTGTGTATCCTGCCATGAAGGATCTCACAGTCCAGAGGAGATGACCAATACACCAATAGGTATAAACAAATATGGGAGCAGAGAAGAGGAGAACATAATCGAGTCTTGTTTGGGGGAGGTGAGGAATGAATCAAAGGAGAAATTTTGGAGGAAGTTGCAGCTATGCTGAATCCTAAAGTATGACAAAGAATTACCCAGAAGAAGTTTAGCAGAGAAGGAATATTTTTCCAAATGTTGGAGCTAGTAGGGGCACAGGCTAGCTGAAGAAAGGAGGTGTTTGGCAAAACCATCAAGATGTAAGTTTTGCTTGAGATCAAAGGACAGGGAAAGGGAGCAGCAGAAGATGATATCCGAGAGGTAGGCAGGGTTTAGGGAGGAGTTTCTGTACCACGTTTAAAACTTCAGAATTTGCCCTAACATTGATGGGAGCCATGAATGGATTTGAATAGGGAAATGAAATGACCAGATTTACATTTTAGATGGACCAAGCTGGAAGCTATGTTGAGAATAGATTTGAGGGAAAAAGTCCACAGCCAACAACAGTAGATGGAAGATATGAACACAATCTGTGGGGGAAAGAGAACTAAAAGGAGGGAAACAAAAAATACTTGGTAGTTAATATTGGTAGCATTCTATTACTTGATGTGGACATTAGGAAAAGAGAGTTAATGATGACTCCAAGATATCTAGTTTGCATAATGGGTTGGATAGTGATGCTACAAAATGATACTAAAAAATAATAATGCATGATAAGCAGGCTTGGTGGGAGAAGTGAGATGGGAAAGTTAAAGATAAAATTGAGGGGCGCCTGGGTGGCTCAGTCAGTTAGGTGTCTGACTTCTGTTCAGGTCATGATCTCACGGGTCGGTTTATGAGTTCGAGCCCCGCATCAGGCTCTGTGTTCTCAGTGCGGAGCTTTCTTCAGATCCTCTGTCCCCATTTCTCTCTGCCCCTCCCTCCTTTGCACATACTGTTTCTCTCTCAAAAGTAAATAAACATTTTTTTTTTTTAAAAGATAGATTTGAATGGCCTCATCTCATCAGGTGAAGGTGAATGAAGCCAGATAACATACATAATATGTAGACACTATCTGAAGCTCAGGAGGTAGGTCTGAACTGAGCCTTAGAACTGACATTAGTTAGTACCCAGATGGCATGTGATAACTGGATTGCATCTGTAGCAATGCAGGGTACCCTGAGAAGCAAGCTGAAGAAATAGATGGAGGAACAGCAACTGAGGAAGTAGACAGGGAAGAAATAACTGAAGAAAAAAAAAGTCATGAACATATTTTTCTTCTGACTTCAGTGTCCCTCTTTTCTTTGAGTTCTCAAAGCAATGACACATTTTTGGGGGGAGATAGGAGGTTCCCCCTATCTCCCTTATTCTTTACAATTGCAGTCTGGTCAAATTAAAGGAAATTTATCGGACCACGTTTACTAGTGGATGGATTTGCTATTGCAAATTGATGTAGCCTTGTGCCAGGATCTCTTCCTTCTTCTTCCCATTGCCTTTAAGAGATGTAATTGATAAGCTGTGCCAAGGCTCTCTTGAAAGTCTCTTGCTCCTCTTTTCTTACAAACCCCTAAATTCTCATCACTTCTAGTGAGTAGTGTGAGAATTAAGAATGTGAGATAGTAGCCTGCCTTGGAGGGGCTTTGGGCACCAGATACATTCTCCACACCAGTTTCGCCAGAGAACACTATACTGGAGGATTGGGCCCTAGCCCAACTAATTCTAAAGTGATAATGTACCCATTTATCTATGTCCCTTGTATGTATTGCTTCCTTAGTCCTAAGAGACAGAAGAAATTGTCAGGTAAAGGTAAAATTCAGGCATGCCTACCTTTCCTTTCTCTACCTCAGCACTCCTTTGTGGCACTTGTTACTTTATATCTTATATTTTTACATATTCATATTTTATATATAGCTATTTTATGTTTATGGTTTATATTTTGGTTCTTCATACCTATCTCTTATCTCCTCTGCTGTACCCTAGGCTGTTTGGAATCTCATTCTGACAATACAATGAGTAAAGGCATTTTTATTTTTAACAAAGTACCAGATCCTTATGTAGTTTGGAAGATTATGCTAACCTGCATCATTCTAAGTCAAAGATGACAAAAATGAGATATTGGAAACATGAATTGACAGCATTTTGTATGATGTCTACACTGTAATTTGAAGTAAGGATCATAGACAACATCAAGATTTATGATAGTATTACACACTTTATAGTAATAATTCAGGGCCCCATTTCATGCTTCATAATCAGATTATTATGATATCTCTCCCTCCGCAATAAGGTATGTGGGCTTTCCTGCAGTCATTTCACTAGATGCAAACAATATTATGGTATTTGGGGATACACATTTCAGGGTCAAGGAGAGGTGTCATGGTTTTGATGTTGGTTTGGTAGATAAGGACAAAAAGACTTAGGTGCCTAAATGGAATAATGAACTTCTTACTTTTAACACATGCATGGAGGACTTCTGTTCCTTAGCTCCTTTCGATGTCATTTTCTTTTTTACACCTAAGATTCCCATTAATTTATTCTGAGAACCCTAGTTTCTTGGCTGACTGGGGCCTGCACGAGAGCTTAGTGCCTTTATTTTATTATTTGTTCAGAGGACCCTTTCCAGTGGTAGGCGAGTCACTTAGATGTCTCTGTGTATGTGTGTGTTTTATACAATCAACTGATATTTTTGAACAAGATCGGGTATAAATGATTTAAATGTCCTTAAAAGATTAATTTGAATGACAGATGCTATGAACCTAAAACTGAATATGAAATCTCTTAACTTTGGAATGAACATGGATGCCCACCCAATACTGTTGGCTCAAACTAACCACAATGTTCTCTGTTTATTTATTTTTGAGACACAGAGAGAGAACATGAGTGAGGGAGGGGAGAGAGAGAGAGGGAGACACAGAATTTGAAGCAGGCTCCAGGCTCTGAGCTGTCAACACAGAGCCTGACGCAGAGCTCGAACTCATGAGCCGTGAGATCATGACCTGAGCCAAAGTCAGACACCCAATCGACTGAGCCAGCCAGGCGCCCCCAGAGTAACTTCTTAAGACTGAAAGGTTCACTTAAGTTTTTCAGTTACAATTTAATGAATTTTTTAGAAGGGCAATCGTATATTATGATGATATTAAAATTTGGAGATTCTCAAAAATATTATGTCACATCATCACCAACTTGTCAATATTTTCTTTATTATTAAATATAAGACAGGATTTATATCTTAATGGAATTTATAATTTAGTTGAAGAGAATGTGAAAAGTTAAATAAAGGGACTAACAATCTAAAACTAGGGTACATGAAATGTCAAAAGGCAGTGATTCAATGAACATGAGAGTGTTAATATCATTTTGTGATCTTGATTTCTTTTTTTTTTTTTTGGAAAAATACCCAGAAGTAAAGTTGCTGGATCATATGGTAGTTCTATTTTTAATTTTTTTGAGAAACTTCATACTATTTTCCATAGAGGCTACATTGTTTTGCACTCCCACCAGAAGTATAAAAACGTTCTGATTTCTCCAAATCCTCACTAACACTTGCTTTTTTAAAAATAATAGCCATCTGGAAACATTATTCATAATAGCCAAGATATGGAAACAATCTATATGTCCATCAACAGATGAATGAATAATGAAGTATGATACACACATACAATGGAATACAATTTAGTCTTAAATAAGAAGGAAATTGTGCAATATTTGTCAACATGGATGAATCTTGAGGGTGTTAAGATAAATGAGATTAACCAGTCCCAAAGAGACAAATATTGCATAATTTGATGAATCTGAGGCATCTAAAATAATCAAATTCATAAAATCAAAGATTGGTATGGTCGTTACCAAAGGTGGGAGAGGAGGAAATAGAAATTTACTAATCAATGGGCATAAAGCTATAGTTAAGCAAGATGAATAAACTCTGGAGATCTGTACCACATTGTCAACAATAATGTGTGATGTACTTATAAAACTTAAGACTGTAGATTTTATGTTATGTGTTCTTACCACAAAAAAGGGCAGTGAACTAAACTTTAGCATGAAGTTTGAATGTATCTTAATAAAATATTGCCTTGACTTCTTATAATTCTGCAAATGTTCCTGGTTCCTGTTAAATGCCTAGGAAATGGAGCTGTTGCGAGTGCTTGGTCCATTTTGTAAGGTGTGAATAACTTTTGAAAATTTAAGAGAGAAGAGCTTTATCAATGAAGTTGGATGAAATGCATTATATCATATCACGGCCATCAGAGTTCTATTTCTCCGGAGTCACTCAGGTATGGCCACAGAGTCAAGGCTTGAATATTGCTGTCTTGTTTTCGGCACAAATGCTGGCAATCACAGAAGGAAAAACAAATTATTGTATTTTTGATGTTGGTGATTCTGGTCTAGGTCCTGATCTGAAAACTGAATCTAGAAGTGACTTGGAAGTTTCTGTCATGTTGATGACTGCCTTTTATCAAATCCCATTTTCCCAGATTTCTTGGCAAAAGCATATTTTCCCTAGTTGAAACTCAACATTTTAGTTTTCTCATATCCTCTGTTCTGAACTGTTGCTCACATCCCTTCTTGGCTCAGTGCAGATGATAATAATTGCAACCTTTAGCTTTGTTGGGGTGGAGGGCAGATGGGCTACCTTTCTTTTCTGCTAGGTTCCTCTTGGAAAACAATAGTAAGTGGATCTTTCTCTTTTTTCCCCTTTTTTAATTTCCTGTTTTCCTTTTTCCTTATTTAATTTGGCAAGTACTTGTAAATCTTCTCCTGTGTTCAGAAGACAAAAAAAAAATTGTATGCAATTGCAGAAATTTTGTTTTATACCTTTAGTAATTTCCCCCTCCATTTATATATAATTTATAGTGAACATTCAACTGGGACACATAAGCCTGGATATTCATTTTTTTATTAGGAAGACTGGGTATATGGGCTATTTCCCCATAACTAGACTAACATTATCTATATATGTGTTATATCCCCTAGGACCCCTGCTACTTTTTATTTTTGTTTTAAAAATTATTTGCTCTTTGTTTTGTTGTATTTTTCGGGGTTCAAAAAACGGAATGAAATTAGACTTCTTCCCGCCTCTACACATGGCATTATAGTACATTGAAATTATGACAAACTTACTATTAGAAGTCTTATTTTTTACATTCATCCCATCCACTAATAGTGAGCACATCTCAGTTAACAATAATTATATTAAATGTTTAACATTACAAAGCACTGAGAGAGCATTTCAAAGCTGACTCTCTTGATTTGTCAGCCACAGAGGGATTCTCTTGAGCACAGCTTACTGTAAGGAGGGAATAGTTTCATTGCTAAGAGGACATGGGAAAGAAAGAAAATTATTTGTTGATCACATAACGTGTAACAGACAATATGCTCGGTATTTTTTCTCGGTTATTTTTATAATAACCTCATGAAGTAAGAATTAGTATACTCATCTTATAAACATGGCTCAGAGGTAAAATACCTCAACTAAAGACTTTTGACTAGCAGGTGGACAAGCTGGGGTTAAACTCAAGTTTACTTGGCTTTGGAGCCCATGTACTTTCCTCAGTGTATCCTACTGCCTTCTGGCATTATGACAGTGTGAAAAGCATTGGACTAGAAAGAAAAAAACCTGGGTCTATATCCATTTTACAGATGTGGACCTGTAAACTTTGGCTCTAGGACCACCGTCTCCCAATTTGTTGAGTGAGAATAAAATACCTCCCAAGTTGATTGTGATAATTAAGTAAGATTCGTAAGTGTAAATCCTTTGTAGAAAATAATTAGTACCAACATGTATTCACTGTATGGTAGGCATTCTAGTAAATACTTTAATATATCTATAAATGCACTCATTATTAAAATAAACCCATGTGGTTATTTTTTTCCCCGCTTGACAGAAGGAAACTGAGGCACAGCCTAAGTAACTTGCCCAGGGTCATGTGAAGATGAAGAACCAGAATTTGAACCCAGGAAATCAGAAATCAACAGGCATGATCTTAACCACTACTGCGTATTGTATTATAAAATTAGGGCTTAGTATGATAATTCCAGACTTCAAAATAAATATCAAAATGATATGAGAAATTAGGTGTGAGATCACTGTCAGCTAGTAGCTTTGAAGAAATGGAGCTGGAACTATTCAACATCCTAGTGTCAAAAATGTGCCATAGGGAGTTATCTTAAAGAAGGTCGATCTAGCCCACCACCATGGCAGGATGGAGCCAGGTAGTACTTGTGGTTTCACTAACAATGCTCAGATTATCTATAGTAATCTACTCTTTCTAAGGACACTCAGGTGTCTCAGTGACATGTCCACTAAAGAAGGACTTGAAGGATCCATAAGAATAGTATTCTCTTAGGGATATAAGTATATGTTCATAAGTATATGTAAGTACATATGTTCATAATACAAGCATGGAAAGAGGGAACTTTCTTTGAGGATTTATGTTAACAAGACCCAGAATTTAAGGTGTACCTTAATGGCTATATGCTTCCACTCCCCACCCTGACCTCATAGCTATGGCAAACATAAATACTCTATATGTAGCCCTGAAACACTTCTTAATACCACACTGGGATGCCACTACTAATTTCCACTCTACTTTTCATTATTTCCTTTTTTCTGCTTGCTATAGGTTTTGTTTCCTGTTCTTTTACCCCAGTGTCTTAAAGTGAAAGTTTTAAGTTATTGATTTGAGATCTTTCTTCCTTTTTAATATAGGTATTTGCAGATCTAAATTTCCTTATAAGCACTGCTTTAACTTCATTCCATTAGTTTTGGCATGTTGTGTCTTCATTTTCATTCACCTCAAAGTATTTTTTACTTCTATTTTGATTTCTTCTCTATCCATTGATTATTTAGTAGTGTGTTATTTAATTTCCACATATTTGTGTGCTTTGCAAATTTTTTCCTCTTACTAATTTCTAATTTCACTCTATTGTGGTCAGAGAGTATATCTTGTGTTATTTGTATCTTTTGAAATTGATCAACGTGTGTTTTATGGTCTATGTTGGAGCATGTTCTATGTGAGAAGAATGTACATTCTTCTGTTGTTAGGTGCCATGTTCTATGAATGTCTGTTAGGTTTAATTGATTTATGATATTTCCTTGCTGAGCTTCTCCTTAGTTGTTCTATCCTTAGAACATAGTTGTTCTATTGGTTCTGGGGGCTGAGGAATTCAAGATCAAGATGTCAGGAAGGTAGGTTTCATTCTGACGTCTCCTGAGAGGTGGCCATCATCTTGCTGTGTACTCACACGACCTCTTTGTATGCATGTGAACAGAATGAGAGAGAGATCTTTTCCTTTTCTTATAAGGGCACTAATACCATTGTGAATTCATTTAACCCTAAATATCTCCCAAAGGCCCCATTTCCATATACTCTCACAGTGGGGGTTAGGGCTTCAACATGAATTTTGAGGGAACACAATTTACTCCCTTTAGTCCATAACACCCCTCCCGGTCTTCCCAAACTCCAAGCATCTCAGAACCTTGTCTGACCACTCAGTTGGTTTTAGAGACCTGCCTTTGTTTACACAGTATATTGTGCATGCTTCCGTCATAGAACTGATCACCCTGAACTATTACTGGATGCATGGTCTTCTCTCTGCCCAATAGACTCAGCTTTCTAATGATGGAATCTATCCTTGTTCATCTCTGTATCCCGAGGTCCTAGAACAGTGGCTGCCATAGAATAGATGTTCAATAAATATTTGTTAAGTGGATAAATCATTCTTAAAAAACTTTATATGTCTATTAACTAGAAATGCTTCCATTATTTTAAAATCCTAACAATATACTTGGAAAATAACTAGCTAAGATATTAAGAATATACATCTGTGTTGCATAAACACATTCAGAGGGAAGAAGATATTTTAACTCGATATGAACTTACTGATGACAGGTTTGATTTGGGGAAAACGTGGTTCTATAGTGCAGATTCCACCTTAAGTTAGGGAGCACAGAGCTGCTTGCGGCTCTAGAGATGCCTTCTGTGAATGCAAATGCTGACATGTATGACTAATGTAGGCACTCTCTCTTTTGAGTTAAAAAAAAAAAGATTCTCACCTGAATTTTTTCAATGCAAATAGAAGCATAAATAAAGATTTATGTAGAAATTGCAGATGGCTGAAACAGAATGAATGTGTAAAAGAGGTCAGATGAGAACAAAACATTCTGTGCTGAAAGTTTGTCTCCTTAAAAACCTTAAAAACCTTAGTATTTCTGTGGTTGGTGTTTGTGTTTTTATGTAATATTTATTTTTTATACAGATATTGCTTCACTTACAATGACGTTATAGTCCCAACAAACCCATCTTAAGTTGGAAATATAGTAAGTGGGAAATACAACTGGGCAAAATCATCTAATGTAAAGTCTATTTTATGTGTTGGATATCGTTTGTACTTTATTGAATATTGTGCTGAACGCGAAACAGTACTGGTTTTTAAGTGTATCAATTGTTTACCTTTGTGACTGTATGGCTGATTGGGGGCTGCACTCATTGCCCCTGTCCAGCATCATGAGACAGGGCTGTACTGTTTATCGCTCGACCATGAAAAAATAAAAATTCAAAATTCAAAGTGCTGTTTCTACTGAATATTTGTTGTTTTCACACTGTCCTAAAGTCAAAACATCTTAAGTTTACCATTGTAAGTTGTGAACCATCTGTATACTCCAGGCACTTAAGCATCTCATATACTACTTTATTTCATTTAATCCACATAACAGCACTGGAAAGTAAACTAGTTGATTTTAGTTTATACTCTGCTTTTGTTTATGCTCTGAATTTTACTTTCATGGACTCTAATCAGGATTTTGGGGTAGATTCTTAGATATATTTGCTGATATGCTAAGCCATAGGAGCCTGGCTTCCCAAGTATAATTATGACATCCCCTTTTACTTTCCTACAAAGAATTGAACATTTGTGCATTTACCATTTTGGATTGGTAGAATCTTTAACTAATGTTAAATGTTGTTCATTGAAGACCTTTCCATGGACTGTTAATCATTTGACTCTAGCTATTCCTTTTTTTTTTTTTAATTTTCATCATATATGTGTGTGTGTGTGTGTGTGTGTGTGTGTGTGTGTGTATATGTGTATATATATATATATATATATATATATATATAATTTATTGTCAGATTGGTTCCCATACAACACCCAGTGCTCATCCCAACAGGTGCCCTCCTCAATGCCCATCACCCACTTTCCCCTCTCCCCCACCCCTCATCAACCCTCAGTTTGTTCTCAGTATTTTTTTTTTCTCAGTATTTAAGAGTCTCTTATGGTTTGCCTCCTTCCCTCTCTGTAACTTCCCCCCCCCCTTCCCCACCCCCCTGGTTTTCTGTTAAGTTTCTCAGGATACACATAAGAGTGAAAACATATGGTATCTGTCTTTCTCTGCCTGACTTATTTCACTTAGCATAATACTCTCCACTTCCATTCACTACTTAGCTATTCTTTTTACTTTCTTTTGTGTTTGTGGTTAAGTGAGCAGTTGTAATGAATCCCAAAAGTAAGCAATAATGGCTGGCCAGGACTAAAAGCTCTTTAAGGAAATTCCAGGTGCCATGAACCACACCCAAGGCAACTGATCTAAGCCTGGTCCCAGCCCAAGGACCCATGGAAGGATAGCTATGTGTTGTAACTATACTAGGCCTAGAAACTCCAAACTCCTTGGTCTTAGCATATGAAGACTTAGAGGAAGGCAACTATATTGTTACTGAAGGAAACAATGCCCTCAGAAATCCCTTCTTTATTCTTCCAGTCCTCTAAATGGCAAGAAGAAGCACCTGAAAGTCTCAAGTAAGCTTCTCTTGAATTTTATGTAGTTCTTTTTCTATTGGTGAAAAACTTTCTTTCAATGAGCCTTGCAGAAATACACCATAAATATTCTTGTATTTGTGTATTCTAAAACACAAATTTTAGCTCTTGTAGTCACTTTGTAACTTTGTAAAAGTTACACTTTTGATCTTTGTAAATGATCATTAGATTTGGCAGAATAAAAATAGCCTTATGTGTTTGTTGTCAGTGGTTTCTACAATGACTGTACTTAATTATCAGATTACATAGTATAGGTTATACACATTCACATATAGATACATGTGTTTTAGATGGTAAAAGATGGATTTACACCAAGGACTTCTTTTTTTCCTCAGCGTAACTGTTTATGAACCACTTAATTTAAAGTTTATACTTGGAGATATTATAATAAATTGGGATACTGTATTTTACTCAGTTTACATTTAGTTTAAGAATGCTTGCATTCTATAAAATGTATTTCAAGACTTTCTAAAAAGACAAAATAGACACTCTTTAAGCAGTTTACAAGATAGAGATCTTTATCTCCTACAAAGGAAAGGAAACAAGAAAGCTGTAAATAATAAGTTCTGAATAGGAATGACATAAACTGCCTAATCAATGTCTTCCAGAACTGGCAAGTGACACCTCTTTGTTTTTTGCAAATAAAAACCTTCTTACCATCACAATATAAACCATTATCTCTGCAGGCAAGGTATATTTAGAAATGTACAAAATGTACATTTCCTGCCAGCCTCTAGATCAGTAGGTGGAGATCTAAAGTCATGCAAATATTACAGTAAATGCAGGCAACCAATTTCTAATTATTCCATATCAGCAGATTTGTGAGGAATATAATTTATTAAAAAAGAACAGTTTATGATCAGCAGACCTTGGTTATGACTGTTTAGGAATTCAGTGCATTTTGATCTAATCACAAAATCAAAATATTCATGAAACACAATGATATCTCCCCAAAGCAGCCGGGCAGCCATTAATTTTGAAATTCGGGTAATTTATTAACACTTATCTGAAGCTGTAAAAGCTTACCTCTGTGTTTGTAATATGGGGAAAAGTGAAAGCAGTTTTAAAACTGATTCCTAATGATTTATAATGGTTTGCTGTAATTTGAGCCAGAAATTCAATTAAAATGTATGTCTAGTTTTGTTTCAAGATCTTTAGTTAAAAATTCTATTAAAATTCTATTTCCTTCTTGCATTAAATGTATCTGTTATCTGCATATACAAGAAATATAAGAAAATTCTATCATTTATTCCCCAGTCTCCATAAATGCTTTAAAAAAGCATTCATTTTTATTTCATAATTCTGCTAAGGTAGCATTTGGAATTTATATATAGTAGAGGAAGAATTACTGTATATGCTATTTTTCTCAGTGAGGAAAGAAATCTAACACTGAATACTTTAGGGACAAGTCAAGTGATATTGGCCACTTTATCAAACTAGAGGAAAACAAATAAAATGAAACAGACATTTTTGGCTCCAAATTATTCACTAATAGGTGGTCTCTGAGGCATTAAAAAAATATAAATTCCCAGAGAAAAGCGTATGGGTTTGCATACCCTTCCCCTTGCAGGGAAGACTATTCAACTTCCCTGAAACAAATGCAAATGGATGAAAACTTTGAAAAAATTATCCTAAGGTATGAGATTCTTTAGATATATTTTTTTTATTAAACCCAATGAACTTGATGGGTTAATTGAAGGAGAACCTGATTGGTTCTTGCTTCTTGTTTTCTGCTATTTTCTTGAACTACAGGAAATTTTATCATAATTACCAAGGACAAACATTAACAGAAATGGTTTGTGTCTTAATTTTGTGGTACCAAAAGTCTGTAAGTAGAAATAGAAATAAAGCTACAAGTTGTTGAGCATTTGCTACAGGTATATGTGGGTGGATTGCATGGACTTTTAAATAGTTCAATCTCTTCAGTCATATATGTATTATATATAAATATTGTTATTCATATTTCACTAAAGTTGTAGCAGAGGCACAAAGTTTCACAGAACTAGTAAGTGGAAGGGCTAGGATTTGAATCTAGAAGGGCTATGACTATCTCCTTTTCAATTTGGTCATGTAGTGGGGTGGAGCGATGAATGGTGGGAACTTCACTTTATAAAGCCAAGAGCCAGGCTAAAGTGAGCTAACTTGGAGTTGATGGACTGTTTCTGAGAAAGGAGAAGATTTAGTAGACAAAAGCTGATAGTGACTGAGAAGGAACAGAGTGGCATTTTCCTTGGTGTATCTCTTGTACTTTGATAATTACAAGATCGGGGCCCTACTTGTCTTCCCTCACCTGGTGAACTGGGGACCCTGCAGGGTGGAGGGCTTGAGAGATGTTGAGCTGAGTGTCAAAATGCCATAACACAATCAAGGTAAATAGTAGAAAACTCAATCACTCAGCCAAATGAGGATAAAGGAAAAATAGAAAGAAAGAGAAAGAGAACAACAACAACAACAAAAAAAGAGCAAGCAAGCAAGCAAACTAAGTTATAATGTCCTACGAGCCTGAGACAGAGGGAAGACTAAAGATGAGATTGTAGAAAAGTCAAAGGAAGGGACATCATTCTGGAGCAATTCTCAAATGGAGAAGGCTTTTAATGTTACTCTGAAGGTCCCTTCTGGGATGGGCTGAGATCCTATAATGGGACAGAAACCAGTAAAGCATGTACTTTTATTTGACCACTCCCTTAATATTACACTGAGATTTACCTGTGTTTTACCTGTTGAAAGTTACCAATGGCCAGTGAGTTTCTGTTTTGTACCCCTAGGTGGGTTAGGGTCAGAAAACAGGAGACCATCTATCCCCTACACATACTATAGTTTCTGATAGGGGTGATAGAGTCAGAGCAGGGTTTTCCTGGACTAGGCCTGTTGATAAATGATGGAAACCAGAATGGGTGCCATAATTGCTGTGACAGTACAGGTTTATGGAAGCAGATTCAGGGCTGAGGTGGGTGGGACAATTGCAGATGAATAGTATACTGATGGAGGAATTTTTCTAGGCATCATTATGCTCCGAGAATCCGACAACAATGGTCAGGTAGACAGGAATTTCAAATACCTCATACAACATTACCTAAAGCAGGGCTGCCAATGGGGTCCGTGGTCAGAGGAAACAGATCAATTAGAGGTAAAGAAAATGGGAGTTGCAAGAGTAGGAGTCAAAATATACCACAGCAAGGTGCCTGGGTGGCTCAGTCAGTTAAGTGTCTGACTCTTGGTTTCTGCTCAGGTCATGATCTTACAGTTCATGATCTGGAGCCCCGTGTTGGGGTCTATGCTGGCAGTGCGAAGCCTGCCTGAGATTCTCTTTCTCCTTCTCTCTCTGATCTCCCAACTCATTTTCTCTTTTTCTCAAAATAATAAACAAACATTTTTTAAAAATGTGCTTTCACGGTTGAGGGAAGAGATATTCAGAGAAGCCTCACAAAGTGATAGTATTTGGGGATATTCTGGGAGCAGTGTTCCTTTGGATTGGCTAGGTCTGTAGTTGACACTTAAACCATTTCCTGTCATGGGTGTGCCCACCAAAATCTCTGTGCACCTTGTTAAAAGGTTTGCACAAGTCAGGTTGGCCAGTCAAAAGGCCATAGTGGCATAACCACAGTGTCTAGATTCAGATCTTCCTGGTGTGTTTATATAGAGTTGACTATTTTTCTAGAATAGGTCCTTTGGCATTCTGTATGTCCCAGGGCCATTTCTGGGGACTCCTAAATTTGGGGAATGTGAGTCCAGGTGCTAGATTAGTTGTCCAATTATATTCTTGATAAGGGATAAATTTTAGCTACCTTGTTAGAAAATACTTTCTTAAAGTCCACATATAAGAAACAAAATAGATGAACATAGGGGAAGCAAAGGAAAAATGAGATAAAAACGAGGGGGAGGCAAGCCATAAGAGGCTCTTAAATACAGAGAACAAACTGAGGGTTACTGGAGGAGAGGTGGGTGGGGGAATGGGCTAAATGGGTGATGGGCAGGCATTACAGAGGGCAATTGTGATGAGCACTGGGTGTTGTATAAGTGATGAATCACTGGGTTCTACTCCTGAAACCAATAATACACTGTTTGTTAACTAACTTGAAGTTAAATAAATTATGGACTCTAAAAAAAAGAAAAAATACTTTCTATTAGGCTATATACTTGACCTATGCTGGCATGGAACAATTAATAGGGAAGCTCTGCAAGGTGTAATCATTTCTCACAGAATTCTGATGTCAAGTAAGTGGTGTGTGTTTCTTGGGAGATGGCCAGGTCATGAGCCTCTGCCCATGTTCAAAATGGGTATAGTTACCTCTTGAACAGAAGCATGGCCACAGCACCTTCTATAGGTTCCCTGATGTGGTCATGCCAAGAATATATAATAAGCAGAAATGGAGTAGATGGTGGTTAGGGAGCAAGACAGCAGTTGTGGAAGAATTACAAACAAAAGCAAGATTTAGGATGCACACGGCCAACACAGAGAACTGTGAGACCACCCGGCTCCCAATGCCTTCCTCCTCCTCATTGTCTGGGAATTTAATGAAAATCCTTACCCAAGAAACATGGGGCCTTTCTGAGCACTTTGCCTTTTTGTTTGTAACTATTTTTTTTCCTATAACCTTTTAATTTAACTATTTTTTCCTATAATCTTTTAATAAGGGAGATTTTTCTGCAAGGCAGATCGCATATGAAAGAATACCTCTAAAGACTATTTGTAGAAGAGTGTGGCTGATAAAAGATTTACATGGCAGGGGTTACATTCCCAAGGGTTACATGGGCAGGACAAAGTCAAATGGCCTTGACATAAAGGATTACTGATGCTTAGTGAATGCTGAATAATGCTGCATTGAAGAATTGGGATGGGACATGAGATCATTTGATTCCATTTACAAAAATCTAATAGACATTAGAGTCCTAGAGCTATTAAAAAGGCCACATGAGCAGTAACAAATACTGGGAAATATTTAGGGTTTTCTGAATCCAAAATATAACATGAAATTTGAACCAACTCGTTTAAAATCAGAACAATTTATTCAGGATTAATTGTCATAACAAGTTAATGCATACATATGGTTTTGGCAGATATTAACTTATTTGTTCATTTTAGAAATTCACTAATGTTACTTCAAAGCAATCGTATTATCCTTTTACCATCAAACTGCTTGGAAAAAATGTTTTACATTTGATGTTTTTCCTTCTACCATGTTGGCTCTCCACTCCACTGTAGTTTGGACTTTGTTCCCCCTACTCTAATGTAATAGCTTTCATTAAGTTCCTTAGTAATCTCCCTTCATTACCATTCTTAATGGCTTCTTTTTAACCATAAGTTTTCTTGATTTCTTTGGGGCATGTCTTTCTGTCATTCTCCTTTTCAGTTTGTACCAAATTCTCCTGCTTCCCCTGGAGCATTCTTCTCTATTCCTTTGCAGTCCACTTTGTGGTTTCCTAAGATCCTATCTTTGGTTTCTCTCCAGGACCAGAACCCAGGTCTCTGGTCCCTTGGGTCAGACATTCATAGAGAATCATCCTATTCCAGTACAAGTGTTAAGGGCAGGTGGCTTCTGTAGCCTACCATTGTCTTCTGCTCCCCTGCATGGCAGTCAGATGGGTGCTTCCTCCAGCTAAATACTCATATATACTCTGCCACTACCCTCAAAGAGGACTATACAATCTCTTTGAACATAAATAGTGACTCATACATTCTGTATTTTCAGAACCTATTCTTCTATTCACAGAACGATTTGTTTTGCTGAAGCCAAGAACTAAACATGGCTTCACTTGTGCAATCTTGGCCAAGTGTATACAGTTTGGTACTCAGTAATATTTGTAATTTCCATATTTTTGCTTTCTTGTAGTTTGTTCATTTTCTTTTCCTATATTTTGTATGAATTTCATTTTTTAATTTATTTTAATGTTTATTCTTGAGAGAGAAGAGTGGGGGAGAGGGAGAGCAGGGGAGGGGCAGAGAGAGAAGGAGACACAGAATCCAAAGTAGGCTCAGGCTCTGAGCAAGCTGTCAGCACAGATCCTGACTTGGGGATTGAACCCATGAGCCGTGGGATCATGATCTGAGCCGAAGTTGGATGCTTAACTGACTGAGCCACCCAGGTGCCCCTGTATGAATTTTAAAGCAATAAATGGTGCTGAGGTTTTACTGATCCATCCATCCATCCATCCATCCAACCATCCATCCATCCACCCATTTATTAATTTATTCCTTACTCAAAAATCTCTTTCTCTCTTTTAGCATTAGATTACTTTGTTTTGAAAAGGCAGCCTAGGGGCACCTGGGTGGTTCAGTTGGTTCAGCCTCCAGCTTTGGCTCAGGTCATGATTTTGCAGTGCGTGCTTTGGAGCCCCCACATCAGGCTCACTGCTGTCAGCCTGTCAGCACAGAGCACGCTTTGAATCCTGTTGTCACCCTCTCTCTGCCCTTCCTCTGCTTGCACTTTCCCCCAAATAAATAATTATTTTTAAAAAAGAAAGAAAATGCAGCCTAAGAGGTAGAGTCCCAAGAACTTTCTGTGTAAGAAAGTTTAGGCTTGTCATGAGGGCACTTCATGAAACAAATGAGTATCCCTTAATTTTCTGATCTGAGAGAAATTTTGCAGTAATTTCTTCTTATTCTTCATTGTATGGTCTGGGACTCATTCCTGACTTATGGGTGAATACATGTCTTGGTGGCCTTTGATGTAAATGTTTTCTCATGTGCTTATTAGCAATTTGATTTTATGTTCATAAGTTGTCTATTAACTTTATGTTCATAATTGTCACATTTTTGTCTCTACAATTCCTCCCTATAGGTTTGTGGCATATCTTTATTGATGTATGAGTTTTTAGTAGAATACAAGTGTTAAACTTCTGTTACATATTACATATTCCTTTGTTATTTGCCTTTTAATTTTGGTAAACTTCCATCTTTAACATTTTATAATCATACCTGTCATTTTCTTCATGAGTTTTTCCATTACTTATTAGCTATAAAACCTTTCTTTCTCCAAAGACTGACTAAATATTTGCTTACAATTTTTTTTGGCTATTTTTGGTCATTCTATTCTTCTACATTTAATTCCTAAATCCATTTGGAATTTTAGTATAAGGTATAAAGGGAAAATGTCATGTTTTTCCTAAATACTTCTCTATTGTTCCAGCACTTTTCAAAAGTAATTTTAAATTACCCTCTCATCTGTGATACCCATTTTATACTATACTAAATTTTGATATGTTCTTAGCTCTGTGTCTGGGCTACTTATTCTCTTCTGTTAATTTGTCTATGTAGCCTTATCACATCTTCAATCATAGCAGTTTTATAATATATTGTGCTCTGGGAAGGTTAGGGTCTCCCTTCCTCCATTAGAATCTTTTTCAAAATGTCTTTAACCATGTATTACTGTCTATTCTTACTTTGACAAATATTGGTATAATTTATGATGTTATATGTATTTCTCATGTCTCAGGTTACCCCAAAGAGGAATTTTCATTGAAGCCATAAGAAAGGCTTTTGACAACATGTAGCATCTTGTGAAAAAAAGCCCTGGATTCTAGCTTTGACCTTGAACAAGTTACAATTTCTTTGAATACTACTTTCTCATTTATGAAGTGAGAGATTTGTTTCACACAATTTTTAAGCTTTTTTTCAACTCAGGCTTTTTTACATACAGAGTTCTGATGTTAGAAGTTCAAACCATTCATTTATATATTCATTTATTCTCTCATTAAGTTTCTGAACAATTCTAGGGACAATAGTGGGAATGATGGCAGAGATTGGATGGAAGGAGGCAAGGAAGATAAACATATGCATAAAGTATAATTCTAATCTTCATGTGATTTACAATAGTGTATTTGTTTATCTCTGCCACTGGACTATAAGCTCTGGAAGGGGAGAGCCTACCCTTATTTCTTATACCTGATTATAAATGCACATAGAGATGATTTGTTCATTGAATAAACATTGACTTCTACAAGTCAGAAGACCACCCTCCAAAGTGGCCAAGGCAACAATTCCATAGCTGTGTCTCTCTAACTGTCCTTGTCCATGAAAACCTACCTCTTCCTGTTTTAATCAGCCAACCCAGTTCTGTCTTCCATCCTATACTTTTGGGCCTAGCTCTAGCAACACAAGATGAGAAGCTGGATACATGGTGGAATAGTACTGGACTCCTGCCCGTTCCTTAGTAAGTTCTACTACTTGGTGCAATGGAAGTGGGAAGGAGGACTTAATCCCAGTCACCACCCAGGATTTTAAGAAACTTCCCAAGATCCCTCTCTTTCATATTTCCAATTTGCCTTCATTTTAATTCTATTTCTGACTGTTCCTGATTTTGTTTCTTCAGTAGTTTTTTGAAGTTGGTTTTCATACTTGTTTAAACCATAGCTCTTCTAACAGACTCTTGAGTGTCTGTCAGTCTGGCTGTGGCTATCCAAGATGGTCTTGCATAGAAATCCTGGCCAGCTGAATTTTAATCTTTCCCATTCCATTGGTTCTTACCTAGACTACCTCCTTTACCCTGTGAAGAACTGACTGTTCAGAATCAGTGGATAGCATGAGAAAAATTTCCAAACTGAAAAGAAAGTGCTGCCACTGAGGGAGCTTTAGGATCCTATGGTCTTTCTTTCTTGCTTTCTTTCTTTCTTTCTTTCTTTCTTTTCTTTCTTGCTTACTTGCTTGCTTGCTTTCATTTCCAATTTAAATTCTGGTTACATACACATAGTATAAAATTTATATTAACAATTTTAAGTGAAGAGTTCAGTGATATTAAGTACAGGAAAACCCTGGATTGTAAGTTATTCTGCGAGTGTTCCAGAAGACAAGCAAACATTTCTAATAAATTTTAACTTGATAAGCGAGCAATGTCTTGCAATATAAGGAGTACATGATAATGAATGAATGTCACATGGTCACAACTGAGCCAATGGTTCTTTCTCTCTCTATTTCTCTCTCTCAATCTGCTCAGATGCTCAATCTCAGGCCATGGTGTTTGGCAGTGATTTTTCAGAATGTTGGAAGGTGCCCACAAATGGCACTAGTATATTTTTTGTCACTCCAAAGCACCTATGGATGGTTCTTTGCTTTGCCATACAAGAGTAAGCTTAGGAATGCTTTGCTTCATTCTAGGTCAGGCTGCCTGCAGATATAGACCCTTTTCTCTGCTGCCTTATTGCCAGTTACATTAAATACAGTATATGACAAGACTTTATTAATACTATACTATAGTCAACATTCATGAGAACGTATACAATGGCCCCCATGCAGAAAAAGGTTGAAACGAAAGGTGGTAAGAAGCAGGAGATGATTATGGTGGAAGTTAAGAAGGAAATCATCAAGAAGTATGAATGAAGTATGTGAGTGGTTGAAATTACAAGATTTTGTAAGAAGTCTACATCAATCATTTGCATAATATTAAAGAAGAAATAAAGAGGCTAGATGCAGTAAAAGGAGTCAAAAGAATATCAAAGCAACCACCATGTGTTCTGGAAGATGTAGAGAAATTGCTTCTGGTTCGGATAGAAGAGAAGCAACTAGCAGGTGATACTGTGACTGAGAACCTTATCTATGAGAAGGCAAAGGCCCTGTACACCGAACTCATGAGTAAACTGCCAGGTACATCAACAGAAAATAAAGATGGCTTAACGGCAAGCAGGGGATGTTTTGATAACTTTAAGAGGAGAAGTGGCATCCACAGTGTTGTGAGGCACGGAGAGGCTGTGAGTTCGGATGCTAAGGCAGCTGAGGTGTTCACTAATGAGTTCCAGAAACTCATGGTTTCCGACTGTTGCCTGCCAAAGCAAGTTTTTAACTGTTCTTTTTTGGAAAGAGATGCCAAAGAGGACCTACTTTACAGAAGAAGAGAATGCAATACCCAGTTACAAGCCCATGAAAGACCATCTCACCCTCTTGTTTTGTACTAATGCAAGCGGGTATTTCAAAGTCAAGCCACTGCTCATGTCTCATTGTGAGAAGCCATGAGCCTCCCGGAAATGCACGGTGCAGAAGACCAGTTAAACATTATGTGGAGGTCCAACAGCAAGGCTTGGGTCACTTGTATCTTGTTAATTGAGTGGATCAATGAGGTCTTCAGTCCTGCAGTGAAGAAATACCTTTTAGAAAAGAATCTGCCACCCAAAGCCATGCTGGTTATGGATAATGCTTCTGCTCACTCTCCAGGCTTTGAGGACAACTTACTGGAAGAGTTCGAGTTCATTAAGGTCAATTTCCTTCCTCCCAACATCACTCCAATCCAGCAGGTTATTTCAAACTTTAAAAAGCTTTATGCCAAAGCACTATTTCAGCCATATTTTGAGGTGACAGAAGGAACAAAGCTTACCCACTGAGAGTTTTGGAAAAATCATTTCCACATCATGAATTGCCTCAAGATCATTGATAAAGCCTGGGGTGGGGTCACCAAGAGACCCCTGAATTCTGCTTGGAGAAAACTGTGTCCTGATTGTGTTGTTGGACATGACTTAAAGAGGCTTGCTCATGAACAGGAGCTGCCAGTTGTTGATGAAATTGTGTCCTTGGGCAAGACCATGGGACTGGAGGTGGATAAGGATGACATATAAGAGCTGGTGGAGGAACATGGCCAGGAGCTGACCACCGAGAACTGATGAATCTGCGTTGTGAGCAACAGCAAAAGGTTATGGAGGAGATCTCGTCTGCAGAGAAGGAGGAGAAAAGGCAGACGAATCCCTCACTTCAAATGAGATTAGGGAGATGTGTAAAATGTGGGAAACAGTGTCAAATTTTGTAGAAAAGCACCACCCAAATAAGGCTGTAGCAATGTGATTGGTGAATCTGTTTAATGGCAATGCAATGTCACACTTCCACAAAATCCTCAAAGGGAGGCAAAAGCAAGTGTCATTGGATAGATTCCTTGTTACGGTTGCACGAAAAGGAAAAGATTCCGTTGAGCCAATAGATAGCAGTGATTCCATTAATGATGGTGAAAGTCATCCTACACAATAACCCTCCTTTCTCCTGAGTCCCTCACACCATCCACAAAGGTTTTCAAAGGTAAGTGCATGATAATTTTTTTATTTTTCTTTATATTTTGTATTTGCTTTATTATTTTGTATTATATTACAGTATTGTAATCATTTTTATACAAATATTTTTGGTTTGTGGAATGAATCATCTGAATTTCCATTATTTCTTATGGAGAAAGTCTCTTTGATATACAAGTGCTTTGGATTATAAGCATGTTTCCAGAACGAATTATGCTTGCAAACCAAGGTTTTACTGTACTTCCATATTTTTATGCAACCATCACCACCATCCATCTCCAGAACCCTTTACATTTTATAAAACTGGAACTCTATAGCCATTAAATTATAGCTCCCTATTCCTTTCTCTTCACAGTCTCTAGCAATCATCATTCTACTTTCTGTCAATGTGAAGTTGTCTAAGTATCTCATAAAAATGGTATCATACAGTATATATTTTTTTAAATAACTGGCTTATTTCACTTAGAAAAATGTCTTCAAGTTTCATCCATGCTGTAGCATGTGTCAGAATTTCCTTTCCTTTTTAAGGCTAAGTAATATTCCACTGTGCATATATGCCACATTTTGCTTATCCATTCATCTGTTGGTGGACACTTGGGTTGCTTCCATGATTTAGGTATTGTAGACAGCCCTCTGTAAACCTGGCTATACAAATATCCCTTCAAGACCGTATTTCCAATTCTTTGTATATATACCAAATTGCTGAGTCCTATGGTAATTTTAGTTTTAATTTCTTAAAAAAAAATTTTAATGTTTATTTATTTTTGAGAGATTGACAGAGTGTGAGTGGGGGAGGGGCAGAGAGAGAGAGGGAGACACAGAATCTGAAACAGGCTCCAGGCTCTGACCTACCAGCACAGAGCCTGACGCAGGGATTGAACTTGGCAAACCGTGAGATCATGACAAGAGCCTAAGTTGAAAGCTCAACCGACTGAGCCACCCAGGCGCCCCAGTTTTAATTTTTTGAGAAAGTTTAATACTGTCTTCAATAGCAGCTTTACATTCCCACCAATAGTGCAAAGCATTCCAATTTTTCCACATCCTTGCCAACACTAATTTTTTGTTTGCTGCTGTTGTTGTTGTTTTAATGTTTATTTATTTTTTTTTTAAATTTTTTTTTTCAACGTTTATTTATTTTTGGGACAGAGAGAGACAGAGCATGAACGGGGGAGGGGCAGAGAGAGAGGGAGACACAGAATCGGAAACAGGCTCCAGGCTCCGAGCCATCAGCCCAGAGCCCGACGCGGGGCTCGAACTCACGGACCGCGAGATCGTGACCTGGCTGAAGTCGGACGCTTAACCGACTGCGCCACCCAGGCGCCCCAATGTTTATTTATTTTTGAGAGAAGGAGACAGCGCAAGTGGGGGAGGGACAGAGAGAATCCGAAGCAGGCTCCATGCTGACAGCCTGATGCAGGGGCTAGAACTTATGTACTGTGAGATCCTGACCTGAGCTACAGTTGGACGCCCAGCCAACTGAGCCACCCAGGCCCCCTGTTGTTGTTTTAATAGTGGCCATTCTAATGGCTGTGAAGTGGTGGCTCATTTTGGGTTTGACTGGCATTTTCCTAGTGAATAGTGATGTTGAGCATTTTTTCATGTGCTTATTTGGCCATTTGCATATCTTCTTTGGAGAAATATTTATTTAAATCCTTTCCCTACAGGAGCCTATGTTTTAAAAAACTTGCCTGAAATCCTTTTTCACTGTTTCAACTTTTCTGAGATCTAACTTTCTTTCAATGAACAGTTAATTTTTACCTCTTCTATGATGCTCTCCCTGACTTCCCTAGGCAGAACTGATTGTTTCCTTTTCTGTTTTTCATTTCTATCTTGTATAACCTCTAAGAACATTTGTTCCAGAACCTCACAATCATCCCATAAACATACATGTTTCCTCTCATCTAAACCTGAAGTCAGCAACGATGTTTTATTAATCTTTTCACACATATTATTTGTTCTATATCTGGCACATAGTAGGTGCTCAGCAAAGTTCTCTTGAATGGAAATGTGAATAATACATTAATTATCTACTCTCAAAATAAAATGCTTATTTTTATAGAGAACTATTTCACTTATGGCTTCTTAGGAATTTGACAAATAGTGTCTATTAAGGCCACTTGAATTGTTGTTCTTACTATCAAAAATGGGTGGTGATCCTTAACTCTGACTGAACATAGAAATCATTTTAATTCTTGGGTTTAAGCTTAGAGATGCCAGATGAGGCCCGGGAACTGTGGTTTTAAATTCAGATTATCCTAATGTGTGTCCAGGGCTGAGAACCATGAAGAATCACTGAAAACTGTGACCACAATGTCTATTGCTCTTTTTCAGCTTTATGGAACTGTGACACTAGTGTTACTTTATAGGAAACATCATGAAAATTCATTTGTAGATCTGTGCACTTCTTAAATTTTCTTGCCTGCATTGAAATAAACCAAATACCTCTTCTCTATACCTCATATCTCTCATAATTAATCACAACACAATCTATTTAGTAGTCCAACAGTCATGAGGGTGTTCCTATTTTATTTTAGTTTGAGAGACATAAGGTCAGGTATTACTAACCCAGGCATTTGGAATCCATGGAATCAGGTAAGGGGCATGAAATATCTCCAAGTTGGAGCTATTTCCATGTGCAATGTTATCAAAGTTGGCGGGGAGATGTTGGTAACCTCTTTGCACTGGTAGATGTGGATTTTATAATTACTTGTGACTTTGCTTCTTTTATTGTCTCTGGCTCTAGCGTTGGCATTCTTTTAATGTGCATTTCTGTACAAATTAGAAAAGCAAGAGTTAAGATGTAGAACTTATGTGTCTGGCCACAGATGTTCAGAGCAATTCAGCGTGTCAAGCTGAGGTCAAATGAATAGGTAATGTCATTACTAAATGGTAACATTTTCTGAGAGCTTTAAAGAAATTCAAGTCCTTTTTAAATCTACATTTATTTTATCTTTTTTTCAGGGTGATAGGTTGCACTTCTAGTTCTTGTCAGAGATTTGTACATTAAAATGACTTTATATTTAACTATTCTAGAAGTCAACTTTCCAAATAGTGTTTCAGGCAGTGCCAGAAGAAGACATACAATTTTATTTGAGATATAGACTTCTTTTTAAATTCAATGAGATATACATGTTTATTTGTAAAGCTGGTGTGGCATACGCCTATATATCCTTTTGATATATTAACAAGGACTCTGGGGGTTAGGTCATGTTTTTAAATTACATGACCTGAATTATAGGTATCAATTCAATCTTTTCACAGTTCATCAAATTTAAAACGCTATAGCGTTCAGAAGTTTTAGGAAGTACTTACACCAATTTGGAAGCTAACAAAGCAAACTCCATGCCTGTGCATCTGTGTTCTGCGTTTTGATGATACACGTTGATACATAGGAGGATTTGGTTACAAACCACATTATATACATTTTAAGCCAGCGATGTAGCATTTATGGTGCAGAGTTTGCAAAAACGGATCAAGGGCAAAACTGGGTTATTGAGTTACATTTTAGTGCATGCCACCCCTATGATGTTTGTAAAGGACCAAGTCACATAGTAAGCAAGACAAAGTGGGTGCCTCCACCTCTGAATTATCTCTGGAATGGAGGTGAGCAGAAACTTAGCTACGTATATAGCAGAAACTGTTGGTGCCTCGTACATTTCCTTCAGATCTTTACGTTTCTTGCACACTTGCTGGTTTATAGATGGTAGCATCTCCAACGTTTTGTCTAAGGTCTTTTTCCACAGCAAGAGAGGTCGGCTTAGCCCACTTGCAGAGCAGACTGGAAGGGCCGGGGAATTATCTTCTTTTTTAGGCACAGCCCTCAACCAGGGATGGAAGAAGTTGATAGATAAATACACTGGCTCCTTTTTCCACATGTGGGAGAATCTGAAGTACGCAGTCTGTCCATCTCCCAGACTTCCCCAGTTGGATTATCTCTCAGAGGCAATTTGCTCGAGAACACACTGTTCACTGCATCACTGGCAGTGAACTTTTTTCATGTCTGTGTCGCTCCCGTAACCAGTCTCTTCTGTCTCTCCCAAACTTGCAAACAAGTCTTTGTCCTAAGGTTCACTTCTGGGGAAACTCCAATATAGGATAATTGACAATGGTATTTGCTGTTTTACTTTTGTTTTACAATGGAAATTTATGAGAATTTACCAAAAATGTATTGCAAATCAATACCCTAGGAACTCTGGTTTCGAACAACCCCCGATGTCTTCCTGCACCTCCATTTCCTTATTTAGAAACTTAACAGATGGCATAAATGACCTCATTCTAAGGGTCTCTTATTTTAAGACCTGCATTAGAGCATCTTCTTCCCTCATCCAAGCATTATTTCTGCAGTTTACTGCTGAGTGCTATTTCTCTGTGCAGGTAAAGACCATTGCCTTTCAGGGTCTCTTAGCCAATGCAAGCAGAGCTTCCAAAAAGTCTTTCTGCTTGGTGCATTCTTTCAGAGCCCTGTTCTTACTTGTCATCCGCTCAGACTCTGGGTACCGTTCCTTCTACTCCACTCCACTCTTCTGACGTTGATATTTGCAGTCTCAGCTCTAGAACATCAGGATTCCAGGCCCCTTTCTCTGAAAAACCCCTCACTTCCTTCTCCTTTCCTCCCAGGGAAGGGTTTGTTTTGTCTTCATGCGATCGATCAGAATTTGCTTCTCTTTGGGACTCCTACAGTCATTCCCTACCTGAGGTAGAAGCACTTGCTCCTCGATCTGACTTCATTTGCATGGTTTAATAAAAAGTGATTTCATGCCATGCTCAATAGATATGTACAGCATGACAGGCCAATTCCACAGATAAAGTTAGTACCTTTTAAGGTGGTTGAAATAATTGTGAGAGCTGCCAGCAATGTCTTACCTTCAAGGAGATGGGAGTAAAGACAAAAAGAAATGAATGTTAAAATAAGTGGGGAAAGCAAACACTTTGGATGTTTATTTTTTTATTTTTAAATGCAAACACAGTTGTTACTTTCCATGCCTTGGCTGGTCTAGAGGGGGCTGTCTTGGGTTTCCTGAGCACCTGCGGCTCTGCAGTCTGTCTTCCTGGCAGAGAGAAAGGCATTCAGGTTCTGGGTATTTGTTTTCTTTTGCTTGCAGCTATTCTTAGATTTGGAATAGACATATGAATAGATAGGAGTACTATGGAGAGAGCCTTATGGGGTCAACGTGGCATCCCTGTTGCTCAGAAGGGGCTTCCTGCAAAAGGGCCATCAGTCGTCATGTTTTTCAGGTGGTTTATCTCAGTTTATTGGGGCTTTGACATCCAGAGCCTCGGGATCATGGTAATTCCAACAGGCATCTCGCCATCCGAATGAATGAGAACAGATGTATGAATGTATGTGGACTTGATTAGACCCAATACTGGGTTCTAAAGCACTGAAGTAGGGCTCTGGACCACAGATCCTGATGGAGGAGCCGGATTTCCAGCAGTCAATAAAGAAAGGCCTTCCACCCCACATCCCGGGAGTAAATTGGGATGACAGCGATATTCAAATTCAACAGAGCTTATAGTGTAGGGAGGATAGGCTTACTCATATCTACTAGTGTCTGTGATGAATTTAGGGTTTTCCAAGTTGCTTTATTCACATTGGTTCTGAGTAAGCTAAACATGGTTATATTATTATCTTGAACTGCAGTGGTTTCCCAGTTAACATGTCACTTATAGTATCCCAAATCTTCAAAGTTCAAATCTGATTAATGGAACATTGAGGCGGGTAAAGGAGGAGTGTTTCAGAACACAACACACAAATGATATGGACTCTTTCTTGCCTATACTGGAGCAAAAAGTATGGTGGGGCTGGGGTGGGGAGGTGGGGAGGGGGGATATCTAGATGGTTCTCTAAAGAACCATGACTTGGTTTTGAGGCAGCTCCAGATGAAAGAGATTTCAGAAATGTATTTATCATGGGTCTTGTGTTATAATGTTTTTCCTTCACCAGATTTGAAGTCCCTTGCTGGCAGTCTGTTCGTTTTCCTTATTGTTGATATCTTTACAGAAGCTTAGTGTGTCAGGGACAGTAATTTTCATCAAACATGCTTCCCATGTTCCCTGGCCCCATGAAGTTAGGTGCGCCATCTGGATAGTTCTGGCCAGTGAAATAATACTTGTCAGTGCTAAGCTGAAGCAGCAAAAAACCCATGAATGATCCTGCAGTGTCTCTCTCCTCTGTTTTGGAGAATAAAAATGTTCCAGATGGTGGTGCCCCCGTCAGTCTGTGTTCATGAGTAACTGTGTGAAGGACAGCCCTATATTTGATTTATATTGAGCATGTGATGTTTGTGAGTATGTGAGAATGTACTTCCGTTGTATTAAGTTATTGAGACTTTGGGATTATTTGTTGCTACAGTATTACCAGTCTATTTTGACTAATATAGACATTGGCATTTGATATAGGATGGTGCAAAACAAAAATACAAAAATATGTCACTTTGGTTTAGTGATCCAGTCACAGGTAGTGAGTAAACAGATAGCAGAGACTGGAAGGGTGGTGATTATTGAATGCTGACTCCCCAAAATAGCCTCTTGCTAAGACAAAGCTGAGTTTATTGCTTGCTACAGTGAGGAAGAACACCACTTTGAGGGAGCCCCTTGGTAAAGGTAACGATATAACACTGTAGGATTGTTATACAATGTTATATAATGTTATACCATGTTATACAATGAACTGGGAGTGAAAGTGACGTTCTTTGCTACAGCAAGTAAGTGAACGAACAGCCTGCGCTAATTTGGTTTCTAACTACATTTTGTTTTTGACATAGTAGAATTTGAATTTGAAGATATTATTTAAAAGCCCTGCTTATTGTGGTGAGCATAACATAATGTGTAGAGAAGTTAAATAACTATGTTGTACACCTGAAAATAATGTAACATTGTATGTCAGCCATGCTAAAAAAATTATCAAAAAGAATTAAAAAAATAAAAATTTAAAAATAAAGTAAAATAATAAAATAACTTCTTATTGAAAAAGATTTTTAAAATATAGATTTTAGAATCTGATGGTTCCAAAATACCTGAAAAGCTATCCCTTCATGAGCTACTTACATAAAGTACCATCTTTCTCAAGTAAACTTCCAGGGCGATCATTTAGCAGCTAGAAAATGATATATTGATTTTATAAGTTGCCCAAACCACAGGGGACTATCGCAGGCTCTTATTTGATTATTATTTTAGCCCTATACCCCAACAGAAATGCAGGGTGGGCCTTCTTTCATATTGTTTCCTTTTCCTTGTTTCTCATCTCAACCCAGAGAAGTTCTTGCAGACATAGATTTGAGGGCTTAATGACATTTCCTTTTTCCCCTCAAAGATTCCCCTAATCAGAGCTAATCCAACTTCACTCTGTGCTCTCAGAGTACTTTATCTAACTTTCTATTATAACATTTGACATGGGCTGACTTTATAGTAGCAGTTATTTGTGTCTATGTCTTCCTTGTGTCTTTGGCCCCCATGAATGGACTAAATCTTTCTAAATTTTTTTAAAAATGTTTATTTTTGACAGAGAGAGAGAGAGAGAGAGAGAGAGAGAGAGAGAGAGAGAAAAGCATGAGCAGGGGAGGGGCAGAGAGAGAGGGAGACACAGAATAGGAAGCAGGCGTCAGGCTCTGAGGTCTCAGCACAGAGCCCGACGTGGGGCTCGAACTCACGGACCGTGAGATCATGATCTGAGCTGAAGTTGGATGCTCAACTGACTGAGCCACCCAGGCGCCCCAGGACTAAATCTTCCTAAAGTTTGGATGATGTGGGATGTAATTTGGAAAAATTAACTGTGTTAAATCAATTATTTCCAATAAGTGTGGGTGGATAAATTTCTTTTGTGCACTTACTCAATGTATATTAGTCAGGTGGAGATAACATTATGGTGCTGTAACAGCAACATCCACAAATTTCCATGTTTTGACACACACAAGTTTGTATCTCACACTGCCTGTGCAAAATGGATCAGTATGGCTTTCTGCACCATCGGTGACTCAGGAACACAAAGTTTGACACCTGGAATGTTTTTGGTAGCTGTAACGAGGACGAAATATTCTGGAGAACCATACATGAGCCTTGCACTGTCCAGCCCAAACACCTCATGGAGGGAGGGGTGGAGCCACTGGATTCTAAAATCTATATTTTCAAATTCTTATTCAATGAGCAGGGTTTGTTGTTGTTGTTCTTCTTCTTTTGTTTTTGTTTTGTTTTGTTTTTCTTTTTGGTAACATTTTCATATTCAGATTCTCCTGTGCTAAAACCGAAACTAAGCTAGATACCAAATCAGCAAAGACTTATTTATATGGTTGCCAGAGAACCATCTCCCTCCGCTTCTGTTGCTGCGGGAGTTCAAAGAGGGTTTGAAAGGAGAGTGAATATTATAGAGTAAAAGGGAGACAGTCTTTTAGAGTGAGACTTTTGGAAAGGGCGTGGGGAAGTTTTGTGAGTCGCATTTCAGTATATTTGGTTGTCCTTGTTAAGTTGTAAGTGAGTAGAACAGGGTGAGGAGATTTCCAGAGAAGAAGAGATGGTTTAATCTGTGGTTGGCCATTTTCTAGAACTAGTGGAGATCAGTAGTTCGTTCTTTTTCGTTAAACTGATGGAATATTTGAGTCGTGGTCCTCAGGGTGGGTAGTGGGGACAGACAGTTCCTCAACTGAATTCTTAATCTTAGTGAGTTTTGTGGGTTTTTTTGAACTTTAAAAGAGTGAATTTTAACCATATACAAATTGTACTTTAGTAAAACAAAACAAAAAATAATGGTGCTTTTCAGGGGATGGTCACAATTTGTATATCCCAGAACAGGAAGAATCCTGGGATATGAACAGCACTAGAAAATGAAAAACAACACTTCGTTTCCAAGTTACTGGTTTTCTACATGGTAGCATACTATGTTTTCATTAGAAAGGAAACCTTAGTGAGTTTTGAAAACAGCCCCGAATTGTTGCTTTTTCATCTAGTGTGATGAATTATGAGAGCTTGGACTGGTCAACAAATCTCTTTCTTTACTTTTTTTTTTTTTCATATGATGAAGACAGTGAATTAGGTGATGTTTAAGTTGTCTTTGGATGTTTACAAGTCTGAGGCTCCATGATGATGTTGCTACATACTAACAGAATTACCGTATTTTATCAATGGCTAATTGAGGTGAATAACAATTTGTCTCTCTGGGTGGTTATAGGGAAGAGTCATGTTACAACAGGAATCTTACAAACAAACACACCCACCCAGTTGTGGAATTCTCTGTAATAACCAGCCATTCTCTGTTATTCCAAGGTGACAGCTTTTGGGGGTCCTCCTTCTTAGCATATGTGTCTGTGGCTTAAGAGACTGCTGGGGGTGCACTCTCCTCTTCGTACATCCCTGGAGTAAAGGCTCTTCTCAAATTGTGGTTGCAGCCTTGTCTCCCAGAACCTAAGGCCATTTGCGACCCTGCCACTTAGATGTGCAGTCAGCTGGAAACCTTTATTCAAAGGAGCTGCTCCAGGCTTAGCGACTGCCAGGCTGATGCAACTTGCCCAGCTGCACACATCCATGCCACAAAGTTGGAATCTATGCCCTGAAACAACCTGGATCCTTCCCTGCATATGGTTTCCACACTTCAGCTCATCCAAGTCTGCCACAGAGTTCACCGTGGGGCAGAAAGTACTGTCATGATTTTAGAAATTGTATAGTGGTCCTATTTTCATGTAAATTACAAATAATGGATGCTCAACAGTAATTTGAGGGTGAATCTGTCAAGGGCCAATATTTTGCTAGTGCCGGTTTCTAATTCACAAAGTAGGAATCTCTTTACACTTCCATTGGGAAGGGTAATAATTTGCCAGTTCAAGGAAGACGTTTGAACTTGGTACCATGTAAGAATTCCTAACATTTACTCAGCCCTTAACCACTGTGCCAAGATCTTTATATGCACAATGACTCATTTAACCATCAAAATCACTTGAGTTGAGAGGTTGATACTATTTATTCCACCATTTTCCAAATGAGAAAAATGAGGAAGACTAAAGTAATTTTCTTGAGATCATACATAGAACAATGACATACTCTAGTAATGTCATTAGAAAATTTTGTTAAATGGGCAGTCTTTCCTTTTTTTTTTTTTTAATTTTTACTAATGGTGTAAATTTTTATTTTGGAAAAATTAATCAGTTTTAAGCATCTTAATTTTATTTCACTTTAAAAAATATCACAAAGATGCCACAGTACGACAGGACCTTAATTCTTATGTGGGACTTACCCAGTGTTGTTGGCAGTGTTTGTTACAGTGCCTATGAGTATCTGCCATGTTAAGTTTCAAGTTGCATTACCCCAGAAAGGAGAAAGAAATATGTTCTTCATTTTATACTTGGTGGTGGTCATGATAGATGCCATATTTCCTGGTGAAAAATTGAACTCTGCCTCTGTGACCTGGCAAAAATTGTTGCTTGTTTTCTTTTTAAGTCATTTCGATTAATAAAAGAAACTTATTCATTTCTGAGGATCCTAAGAGCAGCAGCAGAGAAAGGCATCACATCACCTCTCTTTCTCGCTTTGATTGTCCATCTCCCTCACACAAAAACGTTTGTCCATCTGTAAAATGGGGATTATAAGTGACCTTAAAGAGGATGCTTGCTGAGCATTCTGGAATGTATTATACAAACGGCAAATATGACTCACTTTCTCATATGGCCTTTTTCCAGAGAGTAAGGCTGGGCAACAATTTCCCTGAATCTTTGCAGGTAGGTATAAGCTTGAACATTTATGAAGCACTTATAATTGTGCAGTATATCACTCGGTAGGCACATACATTTGGTCTGAATCTTGATAAAGAAGTTTTTAAAAATTTCTCCCCGTTTTCCTGGCATAATATTCTGAACAGCAGCAATGCAATCTGTTGTTTGTTTAGAAAAGATGGCAGAAGCATGTATGGTGTGTGTGTGTGTGTGTGTGTGTGTGTGTGTGTGTGTGTGTGTTGTGGAAGAGGCTAGTCATATAAGATACCTTCATAGTCCAGGAAAACAGGAACTTGGCAACATTCGGAGTTACCTGAGCTAGTAATCATCATTTGGGAAGAGGGTAAGGTCTGGAGTGAATTAATCAAAGCTACATTCCAATGGTGGGCGTATAGCAGAGAGTCCACCCCACATTCTCTCTCTCCAGTGTGGTCACATGCACACAGAGACCCACACATATGTATGCACACAAGGAAGAAGGGGGTTTTCATTTCATGGTCAACCCACAGTAGAATTCTTCTGTCCCTCGCTTTGGCAATCCTATCTTTTCCTCCCTTTGACTTTTCCCGCTTCCCATCTTGGCGGCTGGGCTCTGCTAGAGGGCAGAGGAAGCATCTGAGCTGACGGAAGGATCACCATAGCAACATGGCAGTGAGTCCTGCCCCCAAAGGTCTAGCCATGCTTGGCTTTTGGTCTTAGCTCAAGTGAAGAATTATGATGGTCTTCATCACAGCCCAATCTGTTGTGATTTTGAACTACCTTCCTCCCCAGGTCGGCTCCTTCCCCAGGTCTCTGTACAGTTTTGGGAGCTGGAGTTTCTTTTTCTGTCCACCAGGCCAGAGGTGCCAAATGCTGATTTATTTACATGTTTCAGATAACAGGCCAGCCCTATCCAAAGATATGGTTGGCAGCCACCTACTGTTGTGATTCAGGGCTCCCGGGAAAGAGTGGCAGCTCTAGGTCAGGGAAGCAAGTGCTGGTCTTTCAGGTAGGAGGTTGGGGCTCATACTTATTTCCCATAGCCAGTATACAGCTCCACTTTCTATGTTTTCTTTTTTTTTGGTCAGTGATTGAACTATAGGTATATTCAGCAATATGGATGAATAACTCCTAGTAATGCGATGTTGAGTGTGAAACATAAGTTCCAGAAGATTGCCTATTGTATAATAAAGTTAAAAACTACTAAAACTAAACAAGGTTGTATAAGCATGCCTATATTTAGACATGATTTTAAAAAAGTGTATGTGTGTATATGTGCGTGCAGGTGCATTTGCTTATGTGTGTAAAGGTAAACAAACCTTCTAGCTACCTCAGGTTGGGAAGAAAAGGATAAGATAGGGGTGATAGATATAAGTTGTCAATGTTAAGTCCTTGGGTTGAGAGGTGTGTTGATAGATATTCATTATTTTATTTTACTTACTTCATAAAGTAAAGAAGGCAATGCCTAGAATAGTAATGGTGGCATTTCCTGAAGCAATGATTATGGTTAGTCCAATTACATGTATTTGAGGGTCACAAAACTGAAACCAAAACCAAGTACTCCTTAACTGTAGCTGCTGATGCAAGTTACCCCTGCTCTCTGCACCTTAGTTATCTTACTTGCAAATACAAACATTCAGTCCTTAGCAATCTTAGCATTGAATATATTAAGCATGTATATTACTATGTCACACATTTGTTATTTTGACAACTATATTTTAATACACTTGATTTTCTTACTAATCTTATTTTTCTGCACAGGTTCCATAGGTGTCACCAGAGAGCCAAAGGGGTTCTTAGCTCAAAAAGATTACACACCTTTTATAGAAAACTCAAAATTCTCTAAACACATACACATATACAGAGAGAGAGAGAGAGAGAGAGAGGCATATAATTCTGTTAAGTGGATAGCTTGGGTAGCCTGAGAAAGTTTGAAAATCTATATACATACATACATACATACATACGTGTATGTATGTATACACACACACACACATCCCTGTGTGTGTGTGTGTATTTACACCTCAGTTCCCCTTAAGCTCATGTGTGTGTGTATGTGTATGTTTGTGTTTCCTTTTGATAGGTGATCTGCATTTATTCCTTTCAAGATGAATAGCAAAATGGTAATTTTGACACATTAAATACATGGGAAAGAAATGAGCACATTACCTTTTCAGTTAAATTCCACAAAGGAAAGTAATTCTTTTGAAAATGATTTAAACATGTTAAAGTATATCCTTCAAGTTCTAAATCATTTTTGAAAACTCTTGAGAAAATTTCAGGACCTGAAGGTCTTTGGGTTATTTCTCCCCATCTAAAAAATGAGGGTCAGGCAAAGTGCAATATGATATTATAGCATTTCCTAAATCATACTCTTAAAAAAAAAATGGACACACATGGCCCTGTGTGCTGAAATCCATCCAAGAAAGAATCCATATGATTCCTATTTATGTTTTCTTACTCATTCATTGACTTTTCTCCAGGAACTTTGAATCCTGATTAGTCCTTATAAAATTATCAATTGCCATATACGGTTTCAGTACACATGTACTGCAGGGGTGTGAGACACCAGTGTAAGCCACATACCCAGCAGTCTGAGGGATTAATCAAGAGCCTGTTTGTATAAGGGCAGTTTATGAAAAGAATTCATCTCAAGTGAAGAGGAAATGGGAGAAGTAAACAAGTTTGGTCTCAGGACAATGAGCTGTTGTTAGAGGAGTGCCAATGTTTAGCAAAGAAAGAAATATATCTTTCAGGTTGTCCTTTGGCAATCCAGAACTTGAGTAGACCTCAGAGGTGGTGCATATAACAGACCTGGGTCACAAAAGAATCTCTGTACGCCCCCTCAAAGCTACTTTCTAGCCCCTGTGGCAGAATCTAACAAGCAGTACAACTTGTGTTGTCTTAACATCCATCATACCTCACCATGTAGCAGCCTTACTGTGGGTAGTGGTAATTCTGCCTTTACCTTCTAAATCAATCAGTAGAATTTCACCCTCCTGCCATAAGGATTGGTTTGCAGGATGGCACAGAACAGCAGGTGGCCCAGTCAAAGTGAAGCTCAGGGCTTGCGTTTGATGGGTAAGGGAAAGAAAAGTCTTGTTTCCTTGCGGGGGGAGGGTTGGGTAGGGAGCCATGTGTATGGATGTAAACACCTGGATTTGGTGAGGCCTTTTGCCCTATGTGGAAAGCCAGCCTGAGGACAAGGCTGACCTTGAAGGAGGGCAGAGCAGCAATGCACTTGTACAGAAACAGAGCTTGAACACTTATCCAAACAGTCCAGGAGCTGATCTACTTCTGGATATTTCTAGTACTTAAATAATACAGTGCCTTTACCACTCAAGCCATTTTGATTTCATTGTTGTTGCCAGTGGGAGCCAAAAACATTGCTTATTTTGGAAACACTCAACTGTGGTGGCTAGTTAGGCGTGCTGAATTGCAGAAAAGAAGAGAAGAAGAAGCAAGAGAAGAGAAGCATGGTTATTGGGACTCAGCCTCACAGCACTCTGGAAATTTGTTCATGAGGTGATATAATTAATATCTCTATTTTATAGATCAAAACATATCTGCATAAAGAGGTCTTCTGGTGGGTCTAATGGTCCCATATGACTTACCATGTAAATAAGACTATAAACCCTGTCTTTTGATTCAGCTCCCACAGATAGCACAGATTATTGTGGCTTTTTTTTTTATTGTGGCTTTTTAAGTACTTTTTTGAAGTTTAAAAACCTGGAGCCATTTTAATAAATCCTTTCAGATTTAGGACATTCAGATAACTTATATCTCTTTGAAATTCACCTGCAAATGATAACTAGCTGATTTGGGGTTGACTGTCTTTTATTGTTGTTAGATGGAGATGGCAGAGTATAAATTATTGAGAGAACTCAACCCCCAGTCAGAAAGTTGTACTCCTGTTCCAGCTAATTGAATTTCTCTGGCTGGCAGGAAGGTCAAATAATAATGATAGCAATTGTTTATTGAGCATTAGCTTTGTGTTAGGTATTGTGTTAAGTGCTTTACATGCATTGTTTCATTTAATCTTTGCAAATACTTTGGAGGTTGTTACCACTGTGCTATTTTTCATAAGTAAAACATTAGAAATGCAGCAGGAATGTGATCTGGGGATGTTATTAAGAGGTTGATGAAGGTTCATAAACTCAGACCACCATCAGGCGTTAATATGTAACGCTTTCAACATGATAGAAACCACCGTGATCCCACTCAAGATGCAAACAGGTCCCTGTAAAATGGTTTTGCATCATTCATCAACTTAAAAATTATTTTAGGTGCTGCCACTAATCTTTTTCTAAAATCTTTAGTATTGGTCCTTCTGAGTTTGAATAACCCATTACAGTTTTTGAAAATTTGCTTTCAGTACAGGAAATAAAATTGATTTTTCAAAATACATTGTTATTTTATATTTGAAAGTAATTTGATTGAATGCTTCATGCTTCATTGGTTGACAACTATATATTAAGGAGTTATAAAGAGGAGAGAGGCATTGCAGTTTTGAATAACAGTGATGAAGAATCAATTTCTGTAACTGCATCTTATATTTTTATTTTAAAATTGAAATAATGGTTTAATATTCTGTGATATTTTATTTTTTTTTTTTAATTTTTTTTTAAACTTTTTTTTTTCAACGTTTATTTATTTTTGGGACAGAGAGAGACAGAGCATGAACAGGGGAGGGGCAGAGAGAGAGGGAGACACAGAATCGGAAACAGGCTCCAGGCTCTGAGCCATCAGCCCAGAGCCCGACGCGGGGCTCGAACTCACAGACCGCGAGATCATGACCTGGCTGAAGTCGGATGCTTAACCGACTGCGCCACCCAGGCACCCCAGTTCTGTGATATTTTAGAGAAGGTTGATTACTTACACCTTTTCATAAGAATATGTGTCTCCTACAACATGCCTATAAGGTGTTTATAAAACACAACTGTGTATCTTACAATGATTTTTTTTTATAAGACATAGTTCTTGAAGGTGAATGCTACTTCTGGTTGGAATTCGTTATAAAATTAAAAATAAATTCTTCCAAAGGAAAACACACCACAGGGGAGATCGGAAGTATTTGGGGGTAAAAGTAGTTCAGATATTGCCAATTCTACAGCTACTGGACCTCATACTGTATCTCTACATTATAAGATGGTGGCTGTGGAAAGCTCTAAACTAGAAACTTGCTTTTTCCTTAAGGCATTTTCTTAACTTGAGGATATCCTTTCTTCTGGGTGTTAGCTGTCCCCCCCTCCCTATTATTTTCTTCTTGGGTCAGGTGGACTTATAAATATTTTTCTTCTTTCTGCCAGTTCCTTGACTCCACACTCAAACCCAACAAAGTTTTGTTGCACCCTTTCTTGGTTTACAAACTTAAACCACGCCTAGGTCATTAATCTCCATCAATATGCCAGATTGCAACATTACACTTTGCAGGTAGGTCTCAGCATCTCACATGTGATTCACAAAATTTCTAAGTTCAGGGTTTCAGGAAGACATTAGCTTCCAGCTACTTTGATGAAGTTTTATAAACTTGAGAGCCGGTAGTCAAATTTACTTAGAAGAAGGCACACTTGTACCATCAGCGTTTCTCATTTGCAATAGCTACGTTGCTGAACGGTAAAAGCTGGCATTTTTTCTAACACATGGTATCAAATACAAACATATAATTAACTTATCTTAGCACTCCTCTCGAAGTGAGGCAGCTCCTGCCAATCCACGGAGCTTCCAAGACAGATCAAGGACATGGTGAGAAGCGTTGGCTTCCCTGCCTGCAGTATCTCCTTCTCTATCCACACAGAGATAAGGTTTCTTCTCACCATCTTCAAATCCCCTTTAAGCTCCCATTTTACCCATCTCTAAACTTGTCTTCTGACTACTGATCCAGATACAGCTATGGAAGCAGGGACCTGTCTTCACCACATGCTGGACCTGGCTTATCCTACTTCTTGTCTAGTGTGCTGCTCCCACTACAACCCGTCTGCAGTAAAAAAAAAAGAAAAGTGTGTACACTATAATTCCCGAGAACCTCCACCTAATGAACATGGTGTTAAAGAAAGACAGGAATCAGTCAGAAGGAAGGATGGACTTCAGCAAATTGACCTGAAGCCCTTGCTTTCCTGATGGTCTCTGAGTCTGCAGAATGCAAGACTTGTACCAGTCATGACACCCATGCACCTTTCTACAGCCCCCTTTCTCAGCTTCACCACCTCTGTCTAGTTCCTAACAAAGTCCTACTTTACATCTTACTCTTTTACTTCTCTCAATCTCTACTCTAGTTCAAATGATCATGTCCTGCTTTACAACAGTCTTCTAACCTGTGTTTCTGCTTCTCCCTGGTTACTTTCTAATCTGTGGTAGGTAGCACAGCCAGAATAAATGAAGGAAATCAGCTGCTAATCATGCTACTCCTGCAATGGCTTCCCATTGGTTTTAGGATTTAATCTCACATTCTGGGCTGCATAAAAAGCCCTACATGATCTGTGCGTGCTTTGCTGTTCCCATGCCATTCTTCTGCCTAAGACTGGGAGCAACAGTTTCTAGAATTCCCTTTTCTTCATGGTCCTGGGTTAGAAATTGCCAATGACAGGACTTATTTGAGATTTGAAAGGCAGAAATGAATGGGATGCTGTTATCCTCAGGCAGCAGTGGGATTCAGATATGGGGAATCTTCACAAACCTTTCTGGAAATTCTCACTCTGTTGAGATGGGCTTTACAACTTTCCCTGAGAGTTCATTTCCCTATTCACACTCCAGTACTCCAGGCTGAAGCCATTGGTGAACTTTTCTCAGATTTTCCAGATGCACCTTCTACACGTTCATTTGTCTGGCTCTTCTCCCTTTTCTGTAAGCTCTAGTTTCTGTGTTAACTCACACCTGCCTACCTCTCCTGCTTCTTTTCTGTATTCGCTTTAAACCTTAAAAGAGATATATTTTTTGCCATTCTCTATTATCATGGACTTTTTCTTTGCACCTCTTCTCAAAAGCTTCCCCTACTTCAATATAGGCACCCTCTCGTTAAGTTAGCTTGGTGTATCCATCCAGGTATAAACATACAGCTCACTTTCTCAGTAAAGTCTTCCCTGACCCTGAGCTTAGTTCAGGTCCCCCAATTATATATCCTTTTACATTTATTCAGAAGATGATTCTCTCAAAGCCTGGCTTCTGCACAGGGCTGTGAACTCTATGTGAGCAGAGACTAGGTCTGTTTTGTTCAGGATCTAGTTCAGTGCTTGACACATAGTAGACCTTCAATAAATATTTGTTGAATGAATGAAATGAATGAATGAAATGGGTTTATGAATCCATTCACTGGATCTGGCTGACCAGACATAAAGGCAGTCAGATTTAACCAGGGTGGACCCTGTCCTCTTTGATCTGATTTGTTTGCCCAGGGTCTCCCTTTCTTAAAGAAACATTTTCTCCTTAGCTCATTTCAGTTTGGGAGATTTATGTGATAACTTCAGCACCCCATTTTTAAATATGTTCATGGTAATGAAAAACTTTTAATATGTGATGATTTAAAGTTTAATTTTTAAAAATTGTGCCCTTTACTTGAAAAGCCTGAGGGCACAAAGTTAGTAAAATATACTAATAATGAAAAGATTTGAAGTTCTCAGCAGTGAAAATTAATAAAATATCAAGCACCCCCAGACAGTGGCCTCATCTTGACCTATGTGGGACACACGCTTGTCCTCTGCTCGGGGACCCCCTCTCCCTGAGCAGTGCTTGGGTGTGGGACTGTGATGGGTAACACTTCACGCTTGAATATTATCCGGCACACATGATAACACCCGATCTTTTCATAACAAACATTTTTTACTCCACTGTCTCCAAATACAATTTTAATGGTTAATATATTCCACAAGATGGTTCTCAGGACAATTTAAGCCAGATATTTTTGCCTAATTACCCCAGCTATTGTCACTTTCCACATCCCCTTGGCCTGAAAGCCAGGCCCTCAGTGAACACTGAGTTATGGCATGAACATGATGATAGTTCCCAGGGTATGATGCTGATGAATAAGGGAATGAAGCCAATTGCAGAGCACAGATCGAAGCCAGGGAATGTCATCTCCTTTTCAGAGTAGGGGACCCTAAGTAGATAGAACAGATCAAGGTTAACGATGGCCTTGAGCATCTGTAAAACTTCTTTATCCTTTTCCTTTAGCCTTTCTCTTCTCCAATTTCCCAATCTCCTTTACTCTAAGGTAGATAAAACACAACATTGAATAAGCATAAGTTCTCTCCTGTGTGTCTGTTTCTGTTTCTCTCCTCCCCCTCCCTAAAGTCCCTTAGAATATATAGAATGTTGCCCCAATAACCATACATTTCAAACTGATTGCCTTTCATCCCATCCTGTGGGATTGCACCTATCTAAAGGGCAGCAACTTTACAATCAATCCATTTTGATCAATCAATTTTGATACATTGTTCATTGTGGATTTTTTGGCAATTATTTTTGTTTGTAAAATATTGCATTAAAATATTTATCTTAGCTACTGAGCTGTTGGCACACCCTTCAATTTTGCCCTTGAGGCTGCCACCTCACTCTGGTTCCAGCAATGCTAGCACAGCAGGCAAGAATGTCCCTAGATGTGGATAGCCATGAAGCTCATTAAGGACTATGTCATCACAATCACATGTAGCGATTTTCTTTCCAATTTAGAAACTGGGCTATTTTATGATAAGCCACATTATTGGAAACTGTAATGCTGTTTTGTTTGTCCAGCTCGACATGACCACCATTTAAACAGTTATCTTTAGAAATAGAGAACTGTTCATATTTCTCAAGTGAATTTCAGTCTTTTGGAAAAAATGGTATGGCAAAGTGAATTGAGTTGATCTCTACGCTCATTTGTATTCAGGCAATCTATGAATCTCACCACATACGTTTGGCAGTTAGTGCAGAGCATACACGTATGGGCTACTTAGATTGTATCAAGTGAAGCCCTTTATTTTCTGTGGGTCATTTTGTTGTTTCCAGAAAACAGTCTCTCCAATGGTCCTGAGACTACTGTGTCCAGCTATACTGAAGTCAACACCCACAGCCCTGCATAAAAAATTAGCTGCAGGCATGCACAGAAGTGAAATGCACGAAAGATTTAAACAGACACCAACTATATTGGGAGTGGGGAAAATGTTAGGGCATATTTAAAGGCTGTAGGTTCTCACTGGAGAGAAAAATCACCAAAAAAAATGTAGGAGATCAGAGTTAAAATAATTTTTTTTCTCCCAGGAAACATTCAAATCAGTTGGCCAAGAATGGCTGATGCTGAAAAGACCTTCCTTCCGTCTTAGTGTGGAGTGGAGAAAATCCTGCTAAATTCCACATTTCGGTGACACCAAAGCCAAGGACAGTTTTTGAGACAACTTTTATGGAAGTGGAAAACAGTAACTTTAACCAAGAACTAAGGGAAATGCCAACAGAAATAAAAGACTCAGAACTCAGAGGGCAACCATACAGAACTTTATATACTAAGCCACACAAATTGAAACAACTAAAATAAATGCCAAATGTACAAGAAAATAAATGTAACTTATCAGAGGTTAATGCTGTTTAACGTTTTCTTCATATGGCAACTTGTTCAGTGATTTGATAAAAAGGATTGGGGACGAGACAGGCCATGAGGTTTGCTAATCCATATTGAGCCACTGACTCTGTGTGACCTCAAGCAACTCTCTAGAGTTTGTTGGCCTCACTCAATCACACACACACACACACACACACACACACACACACACACACACACTACTTTTACTTGGCTTGTAAAGGGGGAGGAATTAATAAACCTTCTGTGAAATCTGGCATCATTTTGGGAGATCAATTATCACCTCTGGTAATTGCAGAGAAAGAGGGCTGAGAGAGGTTTTCAGATCTGCAGGGGAATCAACTCTGTTGGTTTTTGACAGGACAACTCTCACAGAGCGGAGTGTTTACTGTGTGAATATCCCTGGCAAGGCTTTGGAGGATTAACTAGCCTGCTGACAGGAGAACAAACAGTTTAATCCCACTGGAGCACCTGCCACTGGGTGGGCTGGGCTGAGCCCAGCATGAAGCCAGACTCCCAGTCCTCTCCTCTGTTTTGATGCAACACACCCTGGACTCCATTGGCTTTCTAGATGTGTTGAGGGGTTATTTTGGGGGTAGAGGACCTTTCCCAGTATCCACCAAACCACAACAGAAGAGCCTGGCTGCTTTGCTTAAGCATAAACCCTTCCCAAATATACATTATAACACTGCAAAGACACTGTGCCTGCCATCAATGAGTTCCAGCTTTGTTAAAAGACTTGCAGTTCCAGTCTTGGCCCATACCACTCTGCCTGGTAGACCTTCCCGACAACTTTCTAAGACTGGGTTAGGAGCCCGTCTGCCCCTCATCTGCTCCCACAGCAGCCTGTGCTTGTTTGCACTGTAGCACTTTTACATCTTATGACATAAAATAAGCCCTTCACAAAGCCCATGCCCACCTCTCTTCATCCCAGTTTCTCATTCTATTTCCTCCCTCCATTGTGCTATAAATCTGAAACTGACTTCTGTTCATGCAGGTTCTCTCTGGAAGTTCATGCAGATGCTGGTAGATGGAATTATTGAGCCCATTCTTCGCTGACCCTCAGCTGGGCCCGTTTTTATGCTCTTTGCTATGTAACCTTTGTGATACCTGACACTAAAGCCAAAGTGCAGCTCCTTGCCCCCCGCCCCTTGACTCTGGCCATGGTCACATGACTTGCTTTGGCCAACGATAGATACATGGGCAGAGGTGATAGTGTACAGATTCCAAGCTGACTCCAAAGGACTTGCAGTCCTTTTGTGCTTCTGCCATTGCCCTGAGGAGAAATCCCAGGGCTGCCCTTCAGCCCAGGCTCTAGAATGAGTAAGTGGAGGAGAACTGCTCCCGGTCAAAGGGCAGATCTTCAGCAAGAAGACTGTAGTCACCGTAACGTGAAATATAGCCTGCAGACGCATGAGAAATAAGTTCTTCTGCCACTTTGTCCTGTTCACTTGGTGATCTCCTCTTCATCCTTCAGGACACAGCTAAGAGAACCTATTTCAGGAAGTGTCTTCTGACACCCTAAGGCTTTGGCCTTTCTTCTGTTAAAAAGGAACAACAAACCCAAAAAGGAGTCACTTATGTTAAGACCCACCAAGACTTGATACCTGTCTTAAGTGCAGTTGCAGCCTCCCTCAGGAGTGAAATTTTAAACCAATCAGTCTGGAATTTCCTGATTGAACTAGTGAAGTAATCTGAATGATAGGACCCTTGCCCTTTCCCTGAAGGGAAAATGACCTTGCCTGAAAATGTTTTTCCTTTTATTTTGCTAGTAACTTCTTTGTCCTGCCTCATTTCTGCCTACAAACACTTTCCATTTTGTATAACTCCTCAGAGCTCCCTTCTATTTGTTGCATGAAATTCTGCCTCAGTCATGAATTGTTGAATAAAGCCAATTAGATCTTTATATTTACTTGGTGGAATTTTTGCCTTTAGGATTTGGTGGCAGCAGTGAAACTGAAGGAGACTTCCAGCAGCTTTGGTAGCTACCAGTCAGCGTAGGACTGTATCCAACTTAAAAACTGGACTGGTCCAATTTGGGCTGGACTGAGTCCAATGGGAGGCCTCAGGTGAATATTAAATAAGGACTCATTGCAAATGGGAATCTAAGAGGTCAAAAAAGCCTCAAACAATGGTGGGTACAGGTTGAGAATTTAAAGGTTGTTAGAGAGCTTGTCACCTTAAGAAGACTCTTGTGATAGGCCCTTTCACATTTTAGTTTGACTCCAAGAAACCCAAAGGCCTAGATAGATGAAATGAGATCCTTTATATCCAAGGGTTGAGTGTGCTACCTTCTGACATACCTGCTTATTTTATGTTTAAGTACTATAGTCACAGAAGCTTCAGATACCTAGCAAAATGGCAAAATTTTATTAAAAATAACCTAGAGTTACAATGGCCATTATGGGGAATCTTCCAATTAGACAACATTGCTCATTTAAGAAATGCACTTGAGAGGAAAAGATCCCAAGTTGAACAAATAGAATGAGATGTCTACTTTAACTGGCATGCAGAAGCTTCCAAAAGCCTTCAAAATTCCAAAATAGCTATATTAAAGGATTCATTACAGAAGGCTAATGAAAAATTAAAGATACAAGAGGTACCTAAAACAACAGACAATAGGACTGATGTGACTCCTCCTCCTCCTCCCATTCTTTTTTACCCGAATACTCATGTTTTACTAATTTTCTGTCTGAACCTCCTGTCCACTCTGAAGATACTACTAAACAGTTACTTTTTAAAATAAAACTACCCAAAGTTATAGATGAATCTCTTCAGGTATCCTTCACCTGTGGTCAAAGACTCAATTAAGGGCCAGAGTTAAAGAATTTCCTAAACATAGAGAGGAAACTCAACACTTTTTGAAGATTTTAGTCATTATTAAGACCTATAACCCCATACTTCCAGATTTTTATCAGCTTTTATGCATGTTGGTAGGACCTGGTGAAGCCCAAGTAATGGATGCAAGAACCATGATGGGAAAACCCCAAGGATAATAGTCAAGATCCAGGGACCATAAAAAACTTGCACTATAATAGCCAAATTTTATAAGCCATTCCTAGAGTCTTCGATGCCAACACTGACTGGTCTATTATACAAACTTGCAAACAAACAAACAAAAAAAGATGACTCTATGGCAGACTTTGAAGCCCTCTGGTATTCCTTTTTTTCTACAGCAATTGGAGTTTCATATGATAAATAAGGTCACCTAGTCTACTGTAGCTGCCCTCTTTGTAAGTGGTTTATCTCCTGAGATTAGTGGACTGATAAAAAGGTAGAAGATAGGATAGGAGGCCACCAGCCTGACTGAACTCATGACTATAGCTGAACATTTTGAAAGGACCCTGGAGCAGTATCATGAACAAAAAAATCTGCCAAGCTATTAACTTTATAACTACCACATCTCCAAGGCCAGAGACCCCAAACAACACCTGGGCCTCCCATATTGCATCCCCGTTGGGGTCCATCATCAAAATGCTGGTGCACAGATTGATGTCTCAGCTGTAATTAACTGGGACACTGCAAAAAGAGATTGTTCTCAAAGGTCCTATGCAAATTCTCCTTGAATGACTTCATATATAAGAGTCATATAGATGTAAGTAAACCTGTCCCTAAGTTACTTTCACACCCATAGTAGAAGATCTAATTGTCCAGGGGCTATCTATTCCCTGTACTTGTCCTTGCAACACACAGCTTACTGGCCCAGAAACCTTATGGACTATGGGATTTCAGAGCTATTGATAGGATAGTTATTCTCCATTTCCTAGTCATCTCAAACCCAAGCACTTTTCTGTGGCAAGTTATTCCAGACTCAAGTTGGTTCACTGCTGTAGACTTCTGTTCAGCCCTTTTCGGAATTCCTGTGGGCCCCAACAGTTAATCTCTATTGCCTTTATTTGAAACAATTGCCAATATACCTGGACAGTCATGCCTCAAGGGTCCTCTAAAATTCTTTCTTATTTCTCTGAAATACTTCGCTGAGATTTAAACACTCTCCAGTTCCCCTTGGAAATTGACCCTTTTACAATATGTAGATGACTTCTGGTTGTGTTCAGTTACCAAAGAGGAGTCCACAAAAGATTCCTTTTATTTACTGCAACTGTTAGCTGAAAAGGGACACAAAGTCTCCAAGGAGAAATCACAATTATCTCTAGCCACTGTTCATTACCTAGGTCATGATCTAAGCACTGAAGGACTTCAGCTGTCTCCCAAAAGAATTACACTAACCCAGGACTTTCCTAGACCCACAACTAAGGGACAGCTTCGTGGATTTCCAGGCTTGGTTGGTTATTGCAGACTATGGGTTCCTAATTTTTCCCCTATAGTTTCCTCACTCAATGAAGTTATTAAAATCTCAGTTCCTGAGCCCTTCTCTTGGGAAGAAAAACATGAGTAGGCTTTCATTAGGTAAAACAAGTACTGCAAGAATCACCTGCCTTAGGGCCACTTAACTCTTCAAAACCTTTCAATTTCTCTGTGCATGAAAGGGATAAGCAAGCCCTGGGAATGCTCACTCAAGAACATGGTAATAAACACAGGCTTATTGCTGAATATAGCATACAACTTGATTCAATTGCTTGTGCCTATCCCAGCTGTCTAACGACTATAGCCACAGCTACAAAGGTAGTGGAAGCCTCAGCAGATATGACCCTAGGAAATGATATTTATTTGCAAACTTTACATGCTGTCCAACTCTGACAACTTCTGTTCTTAACTCTGAATTAACTCAACATTTCTCTATAGATAGAGTAACTTCTTATGAGATCCTTCTGCTTTCATAACCTAATCTACATCTTAAACATTGCAACTCCTTAATCCTGCCTTGTTACTATATCTCCCTGAGGAAGGGAAGCCCTGCAGCTGAAAGGTAATAAGGTCCCATTTGGTGACATCGTGTCCTGATTTACAAGTTACCCCTTTAATTCTGATCTAAAGTTGTTTGTTGATGGATGATACTTAGAAAGGAAAAAAGGAATTCCTAGGCTGGTTATGCTATTACCGTTCAATATGACCTACTCAAAAGGGGAAACCTCCCACAAGCTAAATCCATGCAACAAGCAGGGCTCCATGCCTTACCCAAACGTGCTCATTATCAGAAAGACAAATTGTAAATATTTACGCTGATAACTGGTATGCTTTTGGGTTTGTCCATGATTTGGGGGATGTTATAGAAATGGGTTTTCTTACATCCTCTGGAAGTCCAATCAAAAATGGGCAGCAAGTAAATGATCTTCTTACTGCTTTTCTTTTACCTTCTGAAATTGCTGTCATCAAAACTGAGATTCACACTAGACTGAGTCTGAGTATGAGAAATGTTCTAGCTGACTTTTATGCAAAGGCAGCGGTAACAGAACCTATAAAGATTATGGCACATGTGGATGAAGTCTATCTTGCTTCTGCAAAAAATGACCCCTCATTGCTAGACTTTTGCCATCCTGATTTCCTTGTAATGCAGCAACATCCTGCTCCTGAATCAGGGAAATTAAGATAGTTAAACAATGGCTGTAAATTAAATGAACAACCAAGGTTATGGAAAACAGAAGACAGCCTCTTGGTTCTTCCAAGCCCCCTGGAAAACCTCATTTTTCCATTTTTGCTTTCCTTCACTCATCATAATGCATTCAAGATGATTCAAATTATGAGCTAATACTGGTTGGGAGACATCTATAAAATTGCAGAAACAGTACTAGCAATATCTGACCTGCCACATCCATAATCCTGGAAAAACTATTTTTGTCCCCAGTGGCCTCAGAACTCCTCCTTTGGACCCTTTGAACACCTGAAGCTGGACTGCTTTCAGCTGCCTCTTCGTATGGGTTGTCAATATGTTCTTGTTATTATATGTGTGTTTTCCAGGTGGACTGAAGCTTTGCAAGTCTGATGCCCTTACTGTGGCCAAGAAACTGTTAGAAAATGTGTTTCCAATTTGGGATACACCTTCCACAGTCTCTGGGCACCTACCTCACCAGACAAATCATACAAGCCTTCATGAAAATCTAGCAAACCTCGTAGAATGATCACTGTCCTTCCTACCTTCAATCATCAGGCAAGGTTGAGAAAACTAATGGGATCCTCAAACTTAAAATTACTAAACATGTCAAAACCACTGAACTCCCCTGGCTTAGGGTATTGTCTTTGGTCTTGCTGAATGTTCACAGTAACCCCTTTGGAAAAAAAAGTCACATCACATGAAATAGTCACTGGTAGACCAATGTCTATCATCCTTTTGCTGATTTTCTGTCTCATGCTATTATGACCAGCTGCTGTTAAGTCTTTAATGTCTTATGCTCAAGCATAAAACCAACAGATTAAGAAAGCTTTTCTGTATCCCAGTGCAAGGTCCTGTTGATCACAGTCTGGAGCCTGGTGATGGGTGTACTAGAAGGGTCATCACAGGAAGACAACCTTTACTTCCATTGAAAAGGACCTTATGAAATACTCCTGCCCACTACACTGCTGCAAAAGTAGAATATATTGAGCCTTGGATACACGTCTCACAGCTAAAGATGGCCCCACCTGACATCTAGTCCTATACAGATGCTAGAGGTCTATGAATCAAATTGATGAAGAAGAGAAGTAGATGGCATCAAAATAGACTGCTTCCATTCAAGAAGATGGATCAAGACTTCATACTTTAATTAAATCCCAAATCCTCTCTTTCTTCTTCTTTTCTTTATTCTGGTATTGGTCTGGAAAGATAATGGCCCTGTCCATATCTCCTAGGTCATTGCTAAGTGGGGTAAACTTTCAGATTGCTGGATTTGCCATGGTGCGAGAGATCCCCTCGTCTTCACTATGACCAATTTCTCTTTGCAATGTCATTGTAAACTACAATTGACACCCCTTAGAAGAGTGTACCCAATTGGACACATCAACCTACATGAATCTTAGTACATTTGCACCCCCATATTCCCATGATTATCTAGATCAGATTTGACCTCACTCACTAAAAGATCTCACTCTTTGTAAGGCAGCACCCATCTTTGTAAGGCTTTTAAAGTAGGAGACTCTCCTCCCATATGTGCTAAAAATCTGACAGACCCATGGTTCAGGAGTAAATAGAAATAAGAATATGATCAAAAGGATCTCAACACTTAGAGACATTATAGATTTTATTGCTAAGACATTGCCCAGAAAAGATCCTTAGACTCTCTGGCCAAAAATTGTTCTTGAAACATGATTATTTTTTAGCTAAGCAAGGAGGTATCTGTGCTATGGCTAACAATACCTGCTGTACCAGGATTAACACTTCTGGGGAAGCTGAAACTCAGTTATATTAGATCACTGAGCAAACCAGTTTGGCTTAAAATGACAACTTCTTCAATGACGTCTTTCTTTGATTGTTTTAGGTCTTAGAAACAATGCTCCCAACCATTGGGAATTATCCTACCTATAGTTATCATAATAATCTTCCTGGTGCATTGTATTCTTTCAAAAGCTTTAAGTGCATATTTGCAGCCACTGACCACCAATCAAATGATCTACTTAAGACTGGAACATGAAACATGGAATGAAGAGAATGACCAACCAAAAAATTCTATGACTGAATTTATGATCTGTGAATACCACAGAAATTCAACCAAAAAACCCAGGATCAACAAAAGCTGTGAGAACTGTAAAGCAGTAGTTGAGAATGGTGCTAATGCATTAATGCCTTAATTTTTATCATAACTCTCAGGCTAAGAGTTTGATCAAAAGGGAGCAATTGTTAAAAAGGACAAAAGGCCCAACATAGAGCTACTTATGTTAAGCCCCACCAAAATTTAATACCTAACCTGATTGCAGTTCAGTCTCTTCCAGGATTATTTTAAACCATTCTGTCTAGAATTTCCTGATCAGCACTAGTGACATAGTCTGCATGCTAAGACCCCCACCTTTCCCCCAAAGGAAGGTGAACTTGTCTGAAATAATCCTTTTTTTTTTCTTTTGCTAGTATCTTCCATGTCCAGCCCTGTTTCTGCCTATAAAAGCCTTCTATTTTATCCAATTCCTTGGAGTGCCCTTCTATTTGTTAGATGGGATGCTGCCTGGTTCATGAATCATTGGATAAAGCCAACTGGATCTTTACATTTACTCTGTTGAGTTTTTGTTATTTAACACTTCTCATATGTTTCTGTAACTGGGAGGGAGGTTTAGAATCTCTACTTAGTGCTCTCATCCTTGTTAAAATAGGGATGTCTGTGTTTCCTTAAGCCTTTCCTCAGACTATCTTCATGCCTCACTTCCAATCTACAGTCAAGTTTTTCTCTGTCTCTATGAAACCATGGATTTGCTGCAATAGTCTCCTATCTGTTTTTTTTGCTCCCACATGTCTCTACTGTGTTCTTCGTATAGTAACTAGAGTCACCATTCTAAAACTGAACCCTCCACCTCCCTCTCACCCTCGTCTCCACTTTATGCTCAAATATGTTCTCTTTTGTTCATTCATTCAACAAAAATTTTTCTGGGTTCTGACTTTGTAGTGGGAACAAATTACAATCTCTATTACAAAGGCTGCAACTTCTTACTTCTGTTACTGACTTGGGTCCTTGGACCCTCTGAGCAAAGAAACCGACTGGGCTCAGTGAAAATTCCAGGCAAGGTTTTATTGGGGCTTATGTTGGAGCATGAGAGAAACAGCACAAAAGAAAGGGTCCTTCAGTCCACGGAAACCTTTTAAAGAGGTAAGGTGGGAAAGAAATAACACAGAATGTTGGGCATGCAGGGACAATGGACAGAACACGCTACATCATACATCATATGTGTCAATAGCATGTTAAATCTCCACCCCGGGCATGATTTTTAGTATTATAATGAGGGATAAAGTTGGTGAAAAGTCAGCACTACTAGGATCCACCTTAGTGCTGGTTCAGTTTGGTTCAGTCTTCTCCAGTCTTCATATTTGAGTCCCCTATGGTAAGCATCTTGCTTCTGCATTCCTGAAAGATATGCTACTCAGGGGGCATAGGGTTGCAGCTATGAAGGAACACTGGGTTTCATGGTCAGGATTGAGGGGACTCGAGTCCAGTCCCTGGTCTGTTTTACTTCTGTTACCCATTTCAACCCCTACACAATTCTCATTTCAGTCCTTTCCTACTTATCTTTCAAATCTCAGATTAGTTGTTAGCTCTAGGATCCCTTTTTTAACATAGGTTTTTCTGTCATGTGCTCCTTGGTTATCCTGTTCATTCCTTATTTTTGTATGTACATGCACTGCATATTTATTAATCCTCTTTAAAGTGCTGGTTTGTTGTAATACAGTTGAATACTCTTTTCTTGTTTCTTGTTCTTTTTCTCCTTCCTCTTCTTTTTGCTGTCCCCCTCCTCCCCTTCCTCCTCTTCCTTCTTCTTTATCAATACTTTAGTTGTATTGTGTTTTATTTTTTATGCAACACTATTCCAAACACCAATTACATTACATTGTTAGGTCTTCACCCAAAACCCTGTGAGTAGGCAAATGAGTGTAATATATCTGTTTAACAGGGAAGAAAGCTGGGATTCGTGCTGATTAATTGTTTTCTAGAGCTACCCTGGTAGTGAGTGTCAGAGTTAGATTTCCAAGTCCCAGCCCAAGTTCATTCTATTTCACCTCATCTCTTGATTTGAAAAAAAGACTCTGCTCATAAGGGGCCAGGTGTACTGGGAGCCCTCAACATCGAGATAGACATTCACAAAGTTAAACAAAATAATGTTCTCTCTATTTTATCCTCTCTGTTTCTGTAGGTGAAGTCTACAGGACGTGGGCATAAGAGACATATTGTGAGTAATGGAAGCTGATACTGCCTTCCAAGGTTTAATCAAAGGGTTAAAAAAGTGAAAAGACTTTTTAGAGCATGGGAAGAAACCTTTTCCCAGTAAATCTGATGATATGCCTGTAATTAAGTCAAATAGGTTAAAGGCTTGTTATGCTAGCATTAACACGTAATTCATCCATTGAATTACAATGAGATTCATGTAAGGATTACACGTAAAATTCCATGTAATGAGATGTATTCATCATCAAAAGCTTTTTGCCCTTTAAGAAAATGTTACAATAATTATCCCATGAACGTGAAAAGTCAATAGAGGTGAAAATACATGTCTTTTTATACCATCATTGTGATTGTATTTATATTGGCAAGGCCTAACCTTGCTGGCATTTAACTTTCTAGGGAGAGAACCCGGGCGGCTGCCGTCTCCTCTCATCTTACCCTTTCCTCCTGGGCCAACCAAGAGATGCTCTTTGGCCTCATTCTCATCTCCTCTACTGGAGATACAGGCACGAGAATCTTGTTTCTCAAGTTGCAAAACAGATAAGTTAGAATGTGATTACTTACTTTGCAAAAGGATTCACTAGAGACTTCCTTTAAAAACTCTCTTCCTTTTTTTCATAGCAGTTTTTCTTAAAGTGAGGGCTCAGCAGTATTTCGAATAGGAGCTTTAAAGATTATTACACATTTAACATGAATTAATTCAAAATTTGTATGGACAGGTGTATTCTGGATTTATTAGTGACAACTATTGCAACCCTTGAGGATGATATAAGTATACAGGTGAGTTTGGGGAAAGCTCCAATAAGGATGACGATTTAAGGAGCTAGATGCATACAGAAAATATTATAATCCAGCCAAGGAAGTAAGTTTTTGCCCATGTGCCCAGGACTATATAAAAAGTTTACCTAAATGTTACTAGACAAGGACTTTTGAACAGTTCAGCCCTCCGTAGAATCTATATCCAATATAATGCCATATATAGTTGAATTCTTAAAAATTCCACCATTGCCATTTATCTAAAGGGAAATGCAAGCAGTAGGAGGTGAGTATGGAAATGTTAAATCCAGCATTTAAAGGCCAAATTGAGTAACATAGAGGTAGATTATTGCTATTTCAGCATTAAGTTCTTCTCTAACACCAGCCACCACACAAATAAGGCTAGTGTGTCTCACGCCATTGATGTGTCCCACTAATGAAGTAGGAGAAGTAACCGAGGGTAATTTGTCTTGTGTTCATGAATGATTTTAGGCAATATCTGTCCAGCTAAGTGAAAATTTTTCCAATAATTTTGTGTAAATATGCAAAATATTCAAAGCAGGAAAATAGCATTAAGAAAGACTTGGTCTTTTAAAAGAAAAAAAAACATGCTTTGTTTGGAACTCTTGATGTATCTTTAAAAAAATGTTGCAGTCATAAAATATCCTTTACCTAATGACTGAGTAGGAAAATACCTGTCACTCATAGCCTCTTGCTTTCAGTCATGCTTAATAAAGAAGAGTGTCATTTGGAGTATTAAAATTTAATTTGATGTGTATCTTTAATGTATGTGTCATGTGATGTCTTAATTTTGTATGGGTCAGCAGGTGCTTTTTACTGACACTGCTATTATCTGAGGTAAATTCTCTAGTGTTCTTCCTGTACAGTCTAGTTTCTTTTATGTAAAAGAGATAAAGGGAGTGTCTTAATAATACTTTTTTTTCAGTACATGGAAACTGATGGAATATCTTATATTCTTAAAATCAAGATAGCCATTGCCAGAGCTCAAAGTCAGCTGGAAGGACTGAAGGAGACTAGCTGTCTCCTTTTGCTGTCATAGAAGATTCTTAAAAAATCTATATAGCCACCAATGTGCCTATGACTAAAAGAGTGGGTCCAGTGGCCAGCAGACATCATGAATAAGCATTGGTGTTCTTTGCTATGAAGTCAATTTTATCCAAAAGTTCTCTTTATAGAAGAAAAGGAATAATTTATTTTTAAAATATGTTTGTTTTTGAGAGAGAAAGAGTGAGGGAGGGGCAGAGAAAGGGGGACAGAGAATCTGAAGCAGGCTCCATGCTGACAGAAAAGAACGAGATACAGGGCTCAAACCTATGAACCATGAGATCATGACCTGAGCTGAAGTCAGATGCTTAACCGACTGAGACACCCAGGTGCCCCAATAACTTATTTTTTAATAATAAAACTCTAGTCCAACTTTATTTTCCCTTCCATTACAACTTAGTCAACACTGACTTTTTCATCTATTGACATTCCATTAATTAATTGTTACTATTTATTGTTTAATGGCCACATGTCAGACACTTTTCTTGGTCCAGTAAGAAATATTAAAAATAAAGATAAATCATAGCCCCTGTTTTCATTTTACTTACAATATAAATGGAGGCAATAAATAAGATGGCTAAATAATCATAATATAAGGCAAAAATTTAATGAAATCCATGAGAGATGTTAATTCAAAATTGTATTGGGTTTTGGAGGGGATGGGGTTGCATCTACTTTTCAGGGAATCAGGTAAAACTTTATGAAGAATACTAAATAGGAACTAAGATGGTTGGATCTTTATGAATAGACAGGAACAGCACTTTCCAGTGGGAGGGATAGTAATAACAATGGCATGAAAACCATGAAAATTGATAGTTTGTCCTGGGAAACAATGAACAGTTCAGTTTGCCTGTGTTGGTAAATACTGGAAGCCACTAAATGCCCTAAAGCAGTGGTAGTTTATTTAGTAAGAAATGGTGAATCACTGAAAGTTTGGGAGCATTATTATGCCATTATCAGAGTAAGGAAGGAAGATTTATCTGACAGCCATTTTACAAAAGGGGGAGATTTGAAGTCATATGGAAACCACAAGCATGGAAATTTATGAGAGCCTTAACTATTGTGATAAAGAATAGCAAATGAAAAGCAGGGATAGAAATGGCATAGTTAATGACTTGCTTGATATATGGAGGGTGGGGAGAAGTGTTGGGATAAAAACCTAGGTTGAAAAGATGTCAAGGTTTTGAGCTTGGAGTGATGAGAAAATAAAGTTATTAACCGAAATTGTGGAATTAGGAGTCCATGGGATTAAGGGAAGATGAAGAGTTGAATTTGAGTACAGTAAAATCTTGGTTTGTGAGCATAATTCGTTCCAGAAACATACTTGTAATCCAAAGCACTCACATATTAAAGCGAATTTCAAGAACCATTGGCTCAGTTGTGATCATGTGACATTCAGTGTCACATACTAGTATTGCAAGACATTGCTTGTTTATCAAGTTAAAATTTATTAGAAATGTTTGTTAGTCTTGTGGAACACTAGAAGAACAAATTATTCACAATCCAAGGTTTTACTGTATTTGTTGACTCATTTATTCATTCAGAAATCTTTCCTGAGCACCTCCTAGACAGATCCCTCTTAATTGTCTATTTAAAATGTGTCAGGAAAGGAAATGGAAAATGATACTTCTGGAGCTCTAATTGACTGCCCAAACCTTTTTGTGTTTTAAACATTGCATTTAGTAAATTTTAGGAACTTTGCTTTGCTATTAGATTATATCTTTCTTTTTTTGGGTGTTAAGGTGGTGTTATATTAAGCAATAGTGATGCAACTGGGTATTTTTTTAAACTTTTAATTTTTATATAATTTTAAAGCTGCAAGATAGGACACAGAATTACCAAAGAGTCTTCATTCAGCTTCCTCTAATGTTAACATTTTACATAGTAGGATTGTCATGGTCTGTATTCCATCTTTGGGTCCCTTGACAATGTGGTTGATATTGTAAAAATTTTGCCTATTGTAAATTCTTTAAGATGTTTATTTCTATGGTTTTGACAAATATATAAAGTTACGTATTTACCACCATGTGGGATGGTTCTATGGCACCCAAAATTCTTTTATGCTGCTCCTTTGTAGAAATACTTTCTCCATTCTCAACCCCTGATCCGATTCCTATCCTTTTAGATTATCTTTTCAAGCATGTTATTTGAGTGGAATTAAATAATATATAGACTTTTGGTTTTGGGTTTTTTTTTCAGTTTGAAAAATATGTTTCAGTTTCATCTCTGTTATTACATGGATCAATATTTATTTTTGAGTAGTATTCCATTATATGGATACACTACAGTTTGTTTATCCATTCTCCTGTTAAATAACATTTAGGTTGTTTCCAGTTTCTGGACATTATGAATAGGGCTGCTATAAGTATTCACATTCAGGTTTTTGTGTGAATATGTATACTGAATCTGCTTGGGTAAATACTAAGATTGTTGGCTGTGTAGTACTGTGCATTCTAATATCATCTACACTATTCTAATAGATGAGTAGTGATAACTCATTGTGATTTTATTTTGCATTAATCTAATCACTAATGAAATTAAATATGTTTTAATAGGCTCATTTGTTGTTTGTATCTCTTTGGTGAAGTGTGTGTTCATGTGTTTTACTCATTAAAAAAATTGGGGTTTTGTTTTGTTGAATTTTGAAAATTCTTTGTATATTCTAGACAAAGGTCTTGATTTGTCAGATATGTGTTTTTTCAAATATTTTGGCCCACTCTGTGGCTTGGAGACAATAGCATCCTTCTCAATAATTGAAAAAAATAAGTAGGCAGAGAATAAGGAAGGATGTAGATGATTTCAACAGGACCTTCAGTTTGACCTGACACTCATTTATAGAACACTCCATCCAACAGCACCATAATACACATTTTTCTGAAATACATATGGAAGTCAGCAAGATAGACCATATTCTGGGCTGTAAGCAAACCTTATAAAACTTAAGAGAATAGAAATCATACGAAGTATGTCCTTGGACCTATTGGAATTAAACCAGAAACCAAAAACAGAAGGTTACTTGAAAATATCCAAATAGGGGCGCCTGGGTGGCGCAGTCGGTTAAGCGTCCGACTTCAGCCAGGTCACGATCTCGCGGTCCGTGAGTTCGAGCCCCGCGTCAGGCTCTGGGCTGATGGCTCGGAGCCTGGAGCCTGTTTCCGATTCTGTGTCTCCCTCTCTCTCTGCCCCTCCCCCCTTCATGCTCTGTCTCTCTCTGTCCCAAAAATAAATAAACGTTGAAAAAAAAAATTTAAAAAAAAAAAAAGAAAATATCCAAATATTTGAAAAATAAAACATGTACTTCTAAAAAATGCATGGATTAGATCTTCAAGACAATTAAAAATATTTTAAACTGAAACTAAGAACAGTTAGACCAAATGGAAAATAACTCTTGGATATTTCCTCATGTTTTTCCCCCACTGTTTTTTTTTCTTTCTGCTTCAGTTTGAGTAATTTCTATAGATCTAACAAACTTTAATTATCTCTTCGTTGGCTTTGTTGAGTCTACATGCATACCAGCTCATTGAAGGCATTCCTCAACTCTGTTGCTGTATTATACATGCCTAAAATTTATGTTTAATTTTTATACTTTTAATTGCTCTACTAAAGTTACCCATCTGATGTTGCATGTTGTTCACCTTTGCCATTAGATCCTTTAACATATTAATTCGAGTTATTTGGAAGGACCCTTTCAGATAGTTGTAACATCTGTGTCATATTTGAGTCTTGTTTGGATGATTGCTTTGTTCCTTGGGAATTGTTTTTAACCTCTGGTATTGTCATTTTTTGTTGAAAGCCAGACATTTTATGTAGTAGTGAGACTGAAGATAAATAGTTCTGCTTCGAGATAAATACTTTTTACCATCTTCTAGGTCATTAGTGTGAAGGTTAGTGTTAATCTAATCGGAAGCTGGATTCTTTTTAACTCTATGTCCCTGAGCTGAGACTAGTGTCTCCAAGACTTTTTTTTTTCTTTAAAAAAATTTTTTTTTGATGTTTATTTATTTTTGAGAGAGATACACACACACACACACACACACACACACACACACACAGAGTGAGAGCTGTGGAGGGACAGAGAGAGGGAGACACAGAATCTGAAGCAGGCTCCAGGCTCTGAGCTGTCAGCACAGAGCCCGACATGGGACTCACGGAGTGTGAGATCATGATCTGAGCCAAAGTCAGACGCTTAACAAACTGAGCCATCCAGGTGCCCCCTTTTTTTTCTTGATGAAAAAAAATTTTAAACTGAGGTCTACTGGTTTATAAGAAAAACAATCTTCAGGGGCGCCTGGGTGGCGCAGTCGGTTAAGCATCCGACTTCAGCCAGGTCACGATCTCGCGGTCCGTGAGTTCGAGCCCCGCGTCGGGCTCTGGGCTGATGGCTCAGAGCCTGGAGCCTGTTTCTGATTCTGTGTCGCCCTCTCTCTCTGCCCCTCCCCCGTTCATGCTCTGTCTCTCTCTGTCCCAAAAATAAATAAACGTTGAAAAGAAAAACAATCTTCAAACTCTTTAAAATATGGTGTAAAATTTTGTGTGATTGTGGGCAAAGAAGTTTCTGTAGCTTTCATAAATTCTTCAGAGTGGTCCATGATTTAATAAAAATTATTAACAATAACTTCTGCTTTATGACCTTTTAAAATACTCATCTTACTTTCTTCTTTACCACTACCTAATGCTATCAAAAACCCCAATGTTAAACTTAAATTGCTACTACAGTCTTTTGCCAAATTCCAGTCAAAGTGAGAAGTGAGGATGAATTAGCAAATAATTAGGTCTGTGTAGCCCCAATCACAAATTTCAGGAAGGGCTACTGTACAATGTGTTAATTGCAAAACTAAACAAATCTGTAATCCCTATGCAATGTAGGGGCCACACGGGTCACTGCTACTTCTCACTTGCTTATTTGAAGGGTTGGTAGATGGAACTGATCCAAAAGCAACAGATATGTGATGATTGGTCCTGAGCTCTTTCAGATAAAGGTAATGGAGTTCCTGGTGCCCATGTGACACATCTCTACTTTTGTAATAAAAGTTGATAGGAAAAAAAATACTATTTCCTTTACCAAAACTGATCTTGCAGTTTGTCAAAATTGTTTACTATATAGCATGAGATGGATTGTAGAGTATGTAACTGAAATATAGGAGGAAATTTTTGCATTTTGTAAATTTTAGGCACTTCCCGGTTTGTTTTCTTTTGAGGGGCAGAAATTATGACTTCTTTGTAAGATTTTTCACTTCTTTGTTTTCTGAAATAACTTACTGACAATTGTGTTTAGGAAATCTCCCCCTTCCTCCCCCAAAAAGGAAGGGTTATTTGGCACTAACCCAAGTGGAGTGCTTTTATTATTTTCTAGGAAGATATCAGGATATTCCTCTGTAATAGGCTGAATTGTGTCCCTCCCAAAAATATACATGTTGAAGTTCTAACCCCCTACTATCTCCAAATGTGACTTTATTTAGAGAAGGGACTTTAAAGAGGTAGGTAAGTTAAAATGAGGTTGTGTGGGTGGTCCCTAATCGAACATAACTGGTGTTGTTTAAGAAGAGATTAGGACACAGACACACACAGAAGGAAGATTATGATGACTCAGGGAAAAGTGGGCATCTGCAGTGTAAGGAGAAAGATCTTAAAGAAACCAAACCTTCCAACACTTTGATCTTGGACTTCTACCTTCCAGAATTTTGAGAAAATAAACTTCTCTGGCTTAAGCCACTTAGTTTGTGATATTTTGTTATGGCATCCCTAGAACTACGGCTTTCAATATCATCTTGTTACTCTGTTTCATTTACGCATTTATGAAGATATAATCAAAAATATATTTACAATATTTTGATATTGTGACATTTTTAGTTTATATTGCAAAATATGTGTCTCTTTGTATATATTTTCTCTACTGGTAACATGCATATAATTATATCTAGCCACTAAGTGTTCTAGGAGACTTCTACAAATGTTATGATCATAACATATATTAACACCTTTAAGCAAGGTATCATATCAAATGGGATATATGCACATTCTGCTAAGCTATAAAAACAAGATCATATCTAACAGATATTTTGAAGCTAAAATTACTTTAATCTGGCACATTGTCAAATATAGTGCCATATTTGTGGCAATTTTATCAAATGTAGTAATAAAGGATATCGTAGTAACTATGCACAGAGTGTCAAAATGTTTCCTGTTTATACATACTGGAGATTTGTGTATTTTTATATGAGCAATGCATTGTTGATTCATAAAATTCAACTACTAAAAAGACATGGGGGTGCAATAGGGTATAGAGGCCAAATTAGTTTGATGATAGAATGAACTAGGTCTGATTCTTGAATCTACCACTTGTTTAATGTTTGGGTGTGCTCTTCACTTCTAAATCTTAGTTTTTTTCATCTTTAAATGGGGATCATTATAGGATATTGTGAAGCCTAATGAGATAATGGATGTTAAGTACTTGGCTTAATTGCTTGGCAAATTGTAGGTGCTCAATAAGGATTAGGTATCACCATCATCATCATCACCGTCACCATCATCATCAGTAAATTAATAAATGGTAAAAAAGTGTCACCCCAAAGAAAAACAGAAGAAAATGTCAGAGATGGCTTGAACTGTATAATTATCCAGAAATATTGGATGAGATTTTTATAACTACAGCATTAAACTTGGTGCATTTAATTTTCATTGTCTGTAGAGGAAAATTAAGGTGCAAAGACATATTACTCAACTGAGATCTTTGATCTAAGTTTTCATGGAAATGTTTTATTTCCTTTCAGGAAGAAGCAAATTGTTCAACATCTATGTAGATCCCTGTTATAATAAAAATGGTCAGTACTCTTAAAACATGATAGAGAAATACTAGTTACAATATTAATTTGTTCTACATGTTACAGAGCAAACTATATGGTCAAGACAATATATGCCATCTGTAATTAATTCTCTGGGTAACTGGATAGGTAAAGATATAACTTGTAGTTATATAGTAGTTATATCCTAGTAGTCAACCTAAGATTGTATAATTATAATATAGTACTTTTTTTTTATTTGAGAGAGAGAGAGAGAGAGACTGAAATCCCAAGAAGGCTCCATGTTCAGCACAGAGCCTGACTTGGGGCTCCGTCCATGACCTTGAGATCATAACCTGAGCCAAAATCAAGAATCAGATGCTCAACCAACTGAGCCATCCAGGTGCACCTAGAATATAGTACTTTCTATAAAACAGGATGCTTTGAGCATCCTGACACTATAAATAGTTTTTAAAGGAAGATATTTAATTACATAGGAAATATTTACAAAAGAAAACTTATCCCAATATCTTTTCTTCCCCATAGTAAAGGGCATGGTTCAGGGGGATGCACATTGGGGATTTAAATTTACCCTTCATTTGCCTCTTTGCCCAGGATTTCATTGAATGGCAGAATTTAGGTAACATCACTGGCAATAATGGTGTTTCACTCTCAGCTACTCTTCTAGCTATGCCAACAGGATTTATTGAGCTCTATTTGATTCCAGTGTTTGATGGTATGAAACATAGCCTTCTTAAGGTTAATTTTCCTCTTTGTAGGGAAATTATCCAAGAATAGGGTGACAAAATTTATATTTTTGAACTAGTAATTCTGGCTGGGTCAGTATATTGAGAAGTCTAGTATATTTTGCCTGTGTTTACTGGCATACTGAAAAGAACTTATTCTGATTTTGGTAGACACCATTACTTAGATGAGGGCTTCCAGACGACTCCTCAGAACTGAGCACTCAGAGGTCAAGAAGGCCTGAGAGAAACAATTTAATTGAAAATTGGCAGTAAAAATATTGTCAGCCTAGAGAAGGAATTAGATCAATTTAATATGAGAGGGCATTCATTATTCTGAGCCACAGTAAACCAGTTGAATTAATAGTATATATTCCTTTCTAAACAATGCAGTAATTTTATCTTTGAAATCACAATATGAAAGTTGCTTTGCTTACTATGGCATTGTAATTTTCAAAGTATTTTCACAGTTTAAAAAAATTTGGGCAAAGGTCTACTTATGCCCACATATAATTCCCTTTTTTTGAGGACAGGTGGAACTTGTGACAAAAGAGATGAAATATTACTACCTTGATTGAGTTACATTATAGAAGGCTCTATTTTACTGGACTGGAGTGAGATTGCCCACATAGCATTAAAGAAGTAAGCAGCCATGTTGTAAGATACTCTTTGAGAGGACCATGTGACCAGGAACTGCAGGCAACTCACAGGACCTCAAAGCAGCCTCTAGAAGACAGCCAGGAAGATGATGAGGCCCACAGTCACACAGCCACAAGGAAATGAATTTTGCAAACAACTTAAATTGAGCTTCTCCAGTCAACTCTTTAGATAAGAATGCCTGGTCAACACCTTTATTCCAGTGAGATACTGGGCAAAGTAATCAGCTAAACCCTGCCAGACTCCTGACCCACAGAAACTGCGAAATAATAAACGTGTATTATGTTAAGCCACTAAATTTATGGTAATGTGTTATGTGGGTCTACATAAACTAAATACTGGCAAATAGTGAATAAGATACTCTAACCTTAATTCAAAGTCATTCTTATACAAAAATAGCTACCCAAATAATCAAAGTTGCAATTTCATTTTCTCTTCTCATAAAGTTCCATTCCTTTCCACTCATTCATAATATATAAATCAGAAAGATGAGTAGTGTTTCTATTTTAAGGACTTTATGATATAAAATGATATACAGAAAAACCATGAAACCAAGTATATCTAGATGGTCACAGACACAAAGCAATGAAATTGACCAAATGTCTATATTGAGAGTTATTTGCTTTTTTTAAAAAAAAAGTCTTGAAATGATTGGCTATGGTTGGAAAGAAAAATTTCAAATATTCTTAAGACAATCAGATTGGTGAGCATTCTCAGGAGAAAGTGAACTTGGGACTGGATTATGGAGAACTTTGAGTGTCCAGCTGAGGAACCTGAAATTTATCTGATGGTGAATTGAGAACTTTAGGGTTTTAATAGGCTTCATTTGCTAGCATCATGTCAGAATGGATGACAGCAATAGCAAGTAGAGAGTTCCTGGTGATTCTGTGTAATACACATAGTATGTACAGGACCTTGGGTCAAATTCTGGGACTCCAAAAAGGTAGAGTAGGTAGTCTGCCTTCAGGTAACCTAGAATTTAGTAGGCAGATGGCTCTATACACTAACCAATAAGCAATAATATATAATCCAAATACTGAGTTAGATTCAAGTTAACTAAAAGGTTAGACAGCAGGGAAATAATTCAAATAAACTCTTGGGGAAGGTATTTATAGAAAAAGAGACTTAATGGGATGCAAGAAAGTAAAATAAACATAGGTAAGAGGGATAGGGACATTATTCTAGGTTGAGTATCATCTAATCCAAGGGTAGAGCTTTAATATGGCATATACGGGATGTGAAGGGTAAATAAGTTTGGTTTTAATTGAAAGCTGATAGAAGAGTAAGAATATAATTTCCATGAAGGCAAGGATACGTTCTTCTTTGTTAAACTTATGTTCTCAGTACCAAGAATAGAGGTTAGCATATGGTAGGTACTGAACAAATAGTTGGGAAGGGAAGGGAAAGGAAGGGAAGGGAAGGGAAGGGAAGGGAAGGAAGGAAGGAAGGAAGGAGGGAGGGAAGGAAGGAAGGAAAAAGGAAGAAAAGAAAGAAGGAAAGAATAGAAAGGAGAGAGGGAAGGAGAGAAGATGAAAGCTAGAAAATGGGTTGGGTAGAGGAGAGCCTTGGGAGTCTTACTATGCAAACAATAGAGTCATCAACATTTCCAACAACAGAGGCTGATTCTGGCAGATTATGCCCAGAAAGTGTTTTGTTTTGTTTTATTTTGCCATCAGGGTTATTGTGAAGACTAGGCTTAGACTTGAAGCTAAACTTCTGAGAATAGAACAATGTCACAGAGCTGGCTGTCCTGATGAGGAAATTCCTGCTCCTTTCCATGGCATTACTGAATCTAAAAACCATTGCATTTGCCTACCCTTCATGTCACTTCTGCACAAGAACTTCACTTTGCAATCACTGGAAAGCCGACATCAGTACTGCTGCCACCACCAAAATTGGCATGCCTCAATCCCTACTAGCACCGGCAAAAAATAAAAACTTCACAGAGTGTGTGTTCATTTCCAAATCAAACCGTTAGGTGAATGTACCAGATTGGTGAAGCCCAGGTCACATGTCTGCTTTGTAGCTTCAAGGAAAGCTGGAACTTTTAGGTCTGACTCTTATGTTAGGGAAGAAGAACTTATCATGTGGAACTTCTTTAAATATAAGAAATCTATTCAAAATATGATGGGTAGATATGAATATGACAGTTATTTGCTGTGCAGTAAATTGGAAATTAAAGTACAAGCTACAAGTCTATCGTGGTAACTCAGGAAGAATAATCTCACAATGTCATGCGGGACATACTTACGCAATCAGATACGAGAGCCTAATTGGGAGACCAGTTAGATAATTATTTAATTATTGGCTTGTCCTAGGGTGGCAGTCATGGGAATTTTAAGGGCAAGATCAGATACTGAAATATCGATAACATCACAATGTATGCAGTAAAAAGGAGAGGAAAGTGTCTGTAATGACCACCATGGTTTTTAGACTTAGAGAATGATGAGGTTATACATTGGAATAAGAATGTCAAGGAAAAGAGAGTTTGGGATGATTTTCATCTTTAAACCTCAAGACCCTAATACAGAGGTGGTACTCAGTAAATACCCAATCACCTAAGTAAATATGTTGAATGGCAATTTATGAGGAAGCTGGAGACTTGGGAAGGAAACAGTACCAGAAATAACAGTGATTCATATGGGCTGGTAAAACCTGAAAATTCTAGAAAATCGCTTGGGGAAGAAAAGCAAATGTCCAAAGAATGCATCTGAGGAGAGATACACAGTTAGAAAAAGGAGTAGGAAAAGAAGCAATGAAGCAGACTCATGAGGAAAAGATCAGAGAAGCTGAGGGAGATGTTAGAATGAATGATAAAAATGGTCAGGGATAAGAGTAACACTTGTTCACAATGCGGCACATTAAAGAATAAGACTTGAGGAATGTGCTTCAGTGGTTCTAAGTTATTTTTTAAAATTGTCCTTAAACATCTACTAATGTCATTGTCTCCTTAAAGACCCAGATTAAATATCTCATTTTTCCCAGGTAGAATACCACAATCACTTCAACAGGATAATTGTGAACCTAGGACTATGCTTTACATGTAGAAAGTGCTGCTTTTTGGTTCCCAAAGAATTTGTGATAAAATATGTGAATTTTAAAAATCTCTTTTGATTATAAGCATCCATAGTTTAGGTGGCTGGATCAGAAGACACTAATTGCACTGGAGATTTTCAGTAGAAGAACCAGAGAATAAAGATGCTGAATTCTTTATTCATTCAAATGTGAGACCAGAAAAATTTGAAAACATGTGGTCAAAATTGTCCACAAAAAATTTTTTTTGTCCTTCACCCCCTCTCCCAAATACTCCAGATCAGTTAAAGGCTCCATTAGCTAGGGAATAAAAGGAGAAAGGAGAGTAAAAAGAGCAAGAATTTATATTTTGCCTATTTCTGTGATCCCAGATGGATTTGCAAATTCAGTGAGGAGAGAGAAGAGAGGTCTCACTGTTCCCATCTAAAGCTCTGGGGGGTCGTTCCACAGACATGTTTTGGGATGTGACATAGGAACAGCAGAGAGTGGCCTCAGGAGGATGTGGGAGAGAGCATTGGCATTCCCTGTGCTTATGAGACCCGGTTCAGAAATTAGCTGAGAGAGAGAGAGAGAGAGAGAAATCATGCTTGAGCAAATGTGAGTACAGCAGTGGATGTGCAGAAGATCTCAGTGCCAAGCAAGGGACACTCAGAGCAGAGGAAGACAAGATGTGGATTGCTTCAGAATGTGCTTGTGTGGAAGAGGCTGGACCTAAGAATCTGACCTGAGAATGAGCTCTGCATAGGGCTAAGGTAGATCAAGGCTTGAGAAGTAGACCAAGAATACTCTCATGGTCTTTGTTCACATAAGTCACCAAAACATTGCATCAATTCCAAGGAAAATGGAGAGCTTGGGGGACACTGAATGTGGACAATTTTAAATCCAAAATGACTGAAAAGACACTGAATTTGATGAGCCTATTTGGAAGTGACTGGATTATGTTTTCTGTATCAGAAGGAGGGTTCAAGCTCTCAAAAAATAATGTTAAAATGTTTTTTATAGATAGTACTTTGTTGATTGTGTGATTAGGAAATTCATACTCATCAAACACTGATTAGTCCCATCTACACAGGAGTCCCTATAACACATTTCTCTCGGGTATTTATATGTGATAATCTCACCAGTTCCTGCCTTAATCGTTTGTGTATTTGCCAGAGGGCATATCACTCATCTGGACAGAGTTCAGGTTTATATGCCTTAGAATGGCCCAGACAATGTACATTAGAGCCTATGGAAAGGACAAAGCCAACAAGGCCAGGCGAGGAACTTGGGAAGATAATCAGAAAATCCAGGGTCTCTTGGCAACCAGCAATAGTTAAAGCTGATACAAGCAGTGCCTAGGTGCCTAGTAAGGGGCTGCAAGTGAGACAGGTGGAATTCAGCATTAGAGGAAGTTCCTAAGCAGTCATTGTTAGAGGTTCGTTAGAACGGTTACCCTTTCCACATCAGGCATCTCTAACAGAGACCTTATATTGAGATCTAATTTCATGGGAAGGACCTTCTAGAGAACTTTTAGAGAAAGTGAGCTTTAAGAGTCCTAGGGAGTACAGTAGACAAAGGTGGTTAGGCAATGTATCAGGTCACATCAGATGACTGCTGCACAAAGACTAATTAGCAATTCTAATTTAGTGGTCAGTTATGGTCCCCTACTTCTTCTGATTCCCCTGGATAAAAATAGGATTGGTCTTGTAATCTGGGGTATGGATGAGCCTGTACCAAGTGAATAAGTGTCCCCAGTGCCATGTTGGTCGATAACCAAGTCCTATCATCAGCCATCATTATCCTGCCCTGGCCCTTTGAATGCAATGAAACTGTGGCAGTGCCCTTTCAATATCAAACCACCCTTTGTGTTTTCTCCTGAGTCTTCAGCTGCCACACCGGATCAGAGCTCTGATTCTGCCACTTCACCCTCCTGTGGTCCAGTTCTCCATTTCATATTAGCTTTGCAGAGAGTTTCAAGGAGCTCCAGAGTTGCTGGCATTGTCATATTTCAAGATCATACTGTTAAAGGAAGATTTTGGATTGAGCAATATGATGGCATATTTGAGAGAATTATCGAAGCTCTGATATTTGACTTACATTATCTTCAGAAGGAGCCCCAAGACAACATGGACACTCCCAGACATTCATCAAATATTCTGTCCTATCAAGTTTGCACCTATCATCAATGAGTCCCAGAAATGCATGCCTACTGTTTCTCAACTACTAAAGTCCCGAGAAAAATGTGGAGGAAAGGCCCTGAAATTTCATTTATATAGTAAGTAATATGTAAAGAAAAATAAGTAAAGTAATAAACTATAATAAGTAAAAAAAAAAAAAAAAAAGGTCTTCCTACTTTAGATTCATTTTACCAGCATCGTTGAGTGTCTTTAAAAAATTGTATCTTGGCTGTCAATTACAAATGAAGCTTCGTAAGAGCTTTTGTTTAAACGTTGTACATTCCGATGTTAATATGGTTTTCCTAGAAAAGCAGCTGCCTTTTATGGATTTTAAAAAGCCACTGAGTTTTATCAAAGGTTCCCCTTTCATGTTCTTCGATTGCTAAGCTATATAAGTTAACCAAAAGATAACTGAGCATTAACCCATGTTGCCTTTTGTTTTTTATCTTCTTTTGAAATCCCATGAGTTTAGCTAAGTACATTAAATGGAGCATAAATCTTTATGTTGTTTTCATTAAGTCACATATTTGGAATATATATCTGAGACTATTTGATCGATTGTAAAATATTAGCTGCTGCACTGAAGATTTGTGACATGGATTTTAACAAGTGAACAAACATTTCAAGAGCACAGTAAAAACTATTGGCTGGGCAGCATGGATAAGTTATGACACTTGAGTTCAGAGAGATTTTACTCCATAGTATTTTCAGATATACATTGCAATTTACAAAATTAAACATGAGCAAATTTGGAAATAATTTAAAGATTTAGAAATATTTTCCATTTTTCAGTTTTTCCACTTTTATATTCTTATGATGACTGCCTGTCAAATTACATAAAAAATCCTTATTATACTGGCCCAACAAACATCCACTTACAGATTTATATATTTTACTCTTTTAATATATCATAAATACAATCTCAACTAGTCCCTGTGTCTCAGTTTTACCTTGTCATTTCCTAATCTGGGCTTTTCCTTATACTATTTCTTTAGCCTAGAAGTTTTCATGCCTATCTCTCTGCCTACCAAAATCTCATTCATTCATTTACAGTTATTAAGCTCCTACTATATGCTAGACAATGTGTTTAGTATCTTTCAAAGTATAGTTTAAATGTCACTTAATCTATGAAACTTTTCATAATTTTATCTCTCCTTTAAAATAACAGGAAGGGGCGCCTGGGTAGCTCAGTCGTTTAAGCATTTGACGTTTGATTTTGGTTCAGGTCATGATCTCATGGAGATCTCATGGAGAGGTCATGATCTCACTGGAGTCTGTTTGGGATTCTCTCTGCCCCTTCCCCACTTGTGGTCTCTAAAAATAAATAAATAAACATTTAAAAAAATTTAAATAGGAAGAATTTAAAAAGAGAGAAAGAAAGTTGAAATTCCAATAAAAGACAGTCAACAAGATGGTAGAAAAATTTGAGATTTTATCAGTTTAACAAATAATTCCCAAGCACCTATTCAAGAATATAGGTCAAAAATGAATTTCAAAATTGTCCTATTTCTAAAAGACACAATCTGTTTAGTAGAAGGTTTACATTTAGAAGGATTTTAAGTAAGGAGGCTTTATAGGTCATTAATGGAAATCTTTGAAAATTGCTATTCTATAACAACCGCTCATACAAGTTATTAGAGTTGTGTGCATGGATTTAGCCTTGCCAGTGAGATATTTTGAGTAATTCTCCAACATTGCTCAGCATTCCTGTATAGTAGCAAGTGGCCTAAGACTTTCTTGATGTGTGTAATGTTCAGGTTTCTTTAGTTTTCCTCTAAGAACAGTCAAGCATTCTCTCTTTCACTGGTGATAGGCATGGTCTCTCCAAGCATTAAACCAGTTCATTCATTGTCTATAATCCACACATCTGTCTCTGTTATGGCCATAGGATTGTGCTACTTAATCCTGTCTGAGTGGCTTCCCAGGAAGGGAAAACAATCTCTTTGTTCTAATATCCCTGAAAAGACAATGTCTCCTTGTTGATAGGAGAAAAAGGTAGAACCTTTCCAAAATGAGCACTGTCAGTGAGAGACTTATTGGCAAAATCTGACCTAGGTGGAGTCCATTTTCTCCCAAATAAAGATTTGGGAGAAATTTCAAGAAATTGCTTATAAAGTTTACTTATAAAATACCTTTTAGGTATTTCAGAACAATTTACTATGCAAGCAGTTGAGTCTAATGACTGGGCATGGTGTTTCCTAGGGACAAAATATGATGCATTACCCGTGTTCACTACAGCAAAGAAAATGGAAGGACCCAGATTACAATCCAGAATTTACCACTTTAGGTAAGTAACTGTAAATCAACATTGTTTCTAGATTTTTAATTCTGTCTCATATTTTATGGCAGAATGTGTTTGCTAATAACATTCTATAGCTGGAGGTCCTGTTTTGGGAAGAAGTGAAATAGATAGTGGGGAGTATAAAGGTCTCTCAACATCTAGAGCTTGAATTAATTTGTGCCATAAGTCTATGAAGTGAGATAGAAAACTTTGGATTCAAGCAATAAATAATAAATCTTTGGCATGCTTCCAGATTTGAGATCAATATCATTTAAGAAGAAAAAAAAATTTATATTTACTGCTATGGCAGAGTAATCACTTGAAACAAAGTGCCTAGAATAGTGCTTGGTATATGGTAGGTAATCAATGAATATTTGTTCAATGAATATCAACAAGATTTTTTTTCTTTTCCTCTTCCTCTCCAACTACAGCCAAAATATCTCTTTCTAAGACATAGGTCTATCACTGGCTATTAGGGATGGCTATTATGATTGAAAAACAACAAAAAGAACAACATTATTTTCCTTCTAGGTCCAAATATATCATGGCTTATTATATGTGTTAACTTGTCTGGCCCACAGTGCCCAGATATTTGGTCAAATATTATTCTGGATTTTTTGGTGAGGGTGTTCTTAGATGAGATTTACACTGAACTCAATGGACTTGAAGTAAAACAGATTGTCTTCCATACTGTGAGTGAGCCTCATCCAATCAATTGAGGGTCTGAATGGAGTGAAAGGCTGACCATTCCCAAGCAGACTGCTTCAGACTTCCTCTGCAACATCAGTTCTTCCTGATTCCATGGAAGACTGCCTTTGGTCTTGAACTGTAACTCTTTCCTGAGTTGGCAGCCTGCTGGGCTCCACCATTAGATTGTGAACTCTCCAAGCCTTCACAATAGTGTGTGCCAATTCCTTAAAATAAATCTTTGTATACACACACACACACACACACACACACAGGCACACACAACCCATTTCTTCTGTTTCTTTGGAGAATCCTGACTAATTCCAAAGGTGAGAGATGTAAGAGCGAGATAAAATGTTTTAGAAAGCAGGAAGAATGATCAAAATCACATGTATTCTGTGTCCACATGCCTCCTGTCCAAACTCATTATAGAACCTCTGAGTTTGGGAGGAGGTTGGAAAGAGAAAAGATAGTATGGATGCAATAGTGTTAGTGTGCAAGGCTGTGTTTTCTGCCCCCTGCCCCTCAAGGTAGACTTTTTCCCTTGTGTCGTGTGGGAAGCAATGATAGACACTCCAACTTTCAGTCTGACAGGACAGAGAATCTGTACTTCACATAGGTTATGAAGCCCAGAGATGAGGCAACCACAGTATAATTGCAAATGCTGTATAGCAGGTCTGGGACAGCTTCAAATTTCCCAGAGAGCTTTGGAAAGCATTCCAAAATTTCTTGGGCTTCCAAGCATGGAAATTGGAAGAAAGAGAAAGAAAATGTCTGCAAAAGTTTCCAATGTGAGTTAGGGCCTCTTCAGAAAAGTGTAGTGAGAATAGTTATCAAATGGAGTCAGTTAAAGACTTGGTTATGTCCCTCCAATTGGCAGATCCCCAGATGTGAGTGTAAACTGAACTGGCATCCAAAAGCTACATGGATCCATGTTAGCAAGACTGTCCGCCCCTGGGGCCTAGGAGCTAAGATAGTATCCTTCTCACAGCAGAAAAGTGAAGGCGGCCCATCAGCACCATCTTACCAGCATCCCTAACTGTCTTTCAGAAATGGTGCTTGCCTGTGTCGTGGGATTCTGCTCAGTTCCTTACATGACTCACTGTGAATAGGCAACACTTCTCATTGGTCTCAGATCATAGTTCTGGACAATAAGGGAGGTGATGCAGATAAGAGAGGGATAGTGAACTGAGGAAAGAAGGAATCCAATGAAGCTACTCCAGAAAGAGAGCAAAGAAAGTACTGGAACACATCCCTTATTACAAGAAGGAATTTTCGTAAAACTAAAACATCATGTGGTCAAAATTCAGACCCTCTTAGCTGCAAGCAGCTGATGTGATTGCAATAAGACTCTGCTTTTCCACAGAGAAACTTCCCCTTTAGCATAGCTTAAATATTGTTCAATAGCATAAAACTCAATTTCTAATTTCTGCTTCTTATGAACTGGGAAAAAATCACTCAACTATTTCAAACTTGACAGTCTCTCATCTCACAATCGAACAGCTCCTCCTTGGGTGCTTCAATCTTTTAAAATGTATCTTTTCTGTCCTATTAAAATTTTTTTTGAGGCCAGAGGGACTTCAAACTCTTAAGCTATTTCTCCATTGTGTGATTATTTGCTGTTCCAGAATCTTTCTGAAAATAGAAAAATAAAACACAAAATATTATACTAAAAGAGTTTTACACAGTATTTTTAATATGTACAAAGATAGTTCTCATTTCTTAAATAGACTAAAGTCACCAAAAAAAAGTGTTGCAAACTTGTAGAGAAGGTTCAGACATATATTGATGCTTAAACGGTGCAATAGATATGTAGGCAAAAATTAATGGAGATTTCCTCTGTGGTCACATATCTAGAGACTCCAAGGAAACTAAGGCATATATTGGGTCAATCAACTATTGTATTTAGAGCAGCAGCGTTCAGACTTATTTGACAGAGGAATGCTTTGTGGAAAATGAAGAAACTACGAGCATATAAAACTTACAAAGTTAAAGATGTCTTACTTGAAGAGCAGTGAGAAGTGTAGCATCCTCCCTACTCAGCTTTCTCTGATCTTGTGGGTGGTCCTTGAGACATTTTAGGTACCCAGGGCTCTGACAATACCAATGATGGAAACAGATCCTGGAGAGTCGGACTCTATAGTAATCTATATAGGGGAAAAGAAAGCTTCTTCTGAATTTTCTCTCTGGTGCTGGGACTCGGATTGATAGTTGCATAACTGGCACCCAGATATAATAACCTAGTCTCCAGAAAACAGTGGTAAAATTTTACAGAATCATTTTTATTTGAAAGCAATTTACCCCTTTCTTACCTTAAAAGATCTCCTGAATGTGGTATAAACCAGTGGGGTTGTGTACTTCCAGAGCAAATAGGATAAGAGAATTTTTCACTAGACACTGTGCCTTACCCTCCCCTCTGATGTATTCTACAGAAAGTAAACTTGAGTGTAGCATTGTGGCACTTAACTTTTCCTTGCACATCAAAGTTCCATATGGAGAGTCTTTACCCAGTGTGATATTTGCTTTATATCAGTCTGGGGAATTTTCAGTGTTTACATTTGTACTGTTTAACCATACTAGAAAAAAAAAAAGAATTCATCTTCTGTTAATGTGCATTGCTTTAAGCACTGCAGCAGAGCGATCACAGTCAAATTGTTTTATAATCAGTAACACACCATTTGGGAATTGGCAACCTACTGTTAATAAGTTGTGTACAACCGTCCTTCTCTAGAGATGCAGTAGGTCTTTGGAGTTAATATACACTACAGTGGGTTTTTTGTTGTTGTTGTTTTAGTTAAGTTGTACATTAAGAAGATAGGATGGGTTAGTACTTTGTGATGAATTATGTGTCTTGATTTGTAATCTGAAATCTGTATGTATTTTTCATTAACGTTGCAGCTAAAATGTATTCCATAGATAAAAGCCATAAGACTTGAAAGAAAAGTGGGACTGATAACTTTGTTAGAAAAGAACTAGGCCATTAGTGAATATCTTGCTTAGCTGCCTAGTGAACACTTGATTTGCTTTTTGATTACTATTGACTTATAGGGTGATATTTGAAAAAAGTGACATGTGGGATAGGGTATATATTGGTAATAATACTGTACGAGTACTGTTTAGTTACATTTTTACAGAGATTCAGACACATCTAATGCTATTAGAGTCAGGAATCACCAAGAACTTCTAAAATCAACTGTAACTCAATTAGAGCTTCAGACTTTTCATTAACCAATCACATAACATAATTATAGAACTGGACTATAACCTTAAGTATTCCTTTGCTAAATATAGATTATCATCTGCCATATGTAAAACCTTATGCTTCTTTTCATTAATTGAATGAGGGAGTGGTAGGTAGATAGAAAGACAGTGGTACAAAATTAATGAAAGAAATGACCCTACATCCCACATATACTAAAGCAGAAGAGTAAAAGGATAAGAAAAGAAATATAAGCTTTCTATAGTTTTCAGCATACAGATCTTTTACACCTTTGGTTAGGCTTATTCCTAGGTATATTATGATTCTTGGTGCAATTGTGAATGGGATCAGTTTCTTTATTTGTCTTTCTGTTGCTTCATTATTAGTGTATAAGAATGCAACTAATTTATGTACATTAATTTTGTATCCTGAAACTTTGCTAAATTCATGTATCAGTTCTAGCAGATTTTTGGTGGAGTCTATCAGGTTTTCCGTGTATAATATCATGTCACCTACAAAAAGTGAAAGCTTGATTTCATCTTTGCCAATTTTGATGCCTTTGATTTCCTTTTGTTGTCTGATTGCTGATGCTAGAACTTCCAACACTATGTTAAACAACAGTGGTGAGAGTGGACATCCCTGTCATGTTCCTGATCTCAGGGGGAAAGCTCTCAGTTTTTCCCCATTGAGGATAATATGAAGGAAATTGAAGAAGGTACAAAGAAATGGAAAAACATTCCGTGCTCATGGATTGGAAGAATAAATATTGTTAAAATGTCAATACTACCCAAAGCAATCTACACATTCAATGTAATCCCAATCAAAATTGCACCAGCATTCTTCTCGAAGCTAGAACCAGCAATCCTAAAATTTGTATGGAACCACCAAAGACCCCAAATAGCCAAAGTAATATTGAAGAAGAAGACCAAAGCAGGAGGCATCACAATTCCAGACTTTAGCCTCTACTACAAAGCTGTAATCATTAAGACAGCATGGTATTGGCACAAAAACAGACACATTGACCAATGGAATAGAATAGAGACTCCAGAACTGGACCCACAAAAGTATGGCCAACTAATCTTTGACAAAGCAGGAAAGAATATCCAATGGAAAAAAGACAGTCTCTTTAATAAATGGTGCTGGGAGAACTGGACAGCCACATGCAGAAAAATGAAACTAGACGACTTTCTTACACCATTTGCAAAAATATACTCAATATGGATAAAGGACCTGAATGTAAGACAGGAAACCATCAATACCCTAAAGGAGAAATCAGGAAAAAACCTCTCTGACCTCAGCCGCAGCAATTTCTTACTTGATACATCTCCAAAGGCAAGGGAATTAAAAGCAAAATTGAATATTGGTACCTCATGAAGATAAAAAGCTTCTGCACTGCAAAGGAGACAATCAACAAAACTAAAAGGCAACCAATGGAATGGGAAAAGATATTTGCAAATGACATATCAGACAAAGGGCTAGTATCCAAAATCTATAAAGAACTCACCAAACTCCACACCTGAGAAACAAATAATCCGGTGAAGAAATGGGCACAAGACATGAGTAGACACTTCTCTGAAGAAGACATCCAGATGGCCAACAGGGACATGAAAAGATGCTCAACGTTACTCCTCATCAGGGAAATACAAATCAAAACCACATTGAGATACCACCTCACGCCGGTCAGAGTGGCTAAAGTGAACAAATCAGGAGACTATAGATGCTGGAGAGGATGTGGAGAAATGGGAACCCTCTTGCACTGTTGGTGGGAATGCAAATTGGTGCAGCCACTCTGGAAAACAGTGTGGAGGTTCCTCAAAAAATTAAAAATACATCTACCCTATGACCCAGCAATAGCACCGCTAGGAATTTATCCAAGGGATACAGGAGTGCTGATGCATAGGGGCACTTGTACCCCAATGTTTATAGCAGCACGCTCAACAATAGCCAAATTATGGAAAGAGCCTAAATGTCCATCAACTGATGAACGGATAAAGAAATTGTGGTTTATATACACAGTGGAATACTACGTGGCAATGAGAAAGAATGAAATATGGCCCTTTGTAGCAACGTGGATGGAACTGGAGAGTGTGATGCTAAGTGAAATAAGTCATACAGAGAAAGACAGATATCATATATGTTCACTCTTATGTGGATCCTGAGAAACTTAACAGAAGACCATGGGTGAGGGGAAGGACAAAAAAAGAAAAGAAAAGAAAGGTTAGAGAGGGAGGGAGCCAAAACATAAGAGACTCTTGAAAACTGAAAACAAACTGAGGGTTGATGGGGAGTGGGAGGGAGGGGAGGGTGGGTGATGGGTATTGAGGAGGGCACCTTTTGGGATGAGCACTGGGTGTTGTATGGAAACCAATTTGACAATAAATTTCATATTAAAAAAAAAGAAAAGAAATATAGTAAAACCTTGCGTTGTGAGTAGCTTGTTCTGCAAGTGTTTTGTAAGATGAGCAAACATTTCTACTAAATTTTAACTTGATAAACAAGTGATGTCTTGCAAGACAAGTAGTACATGACGCCAAACATCACATGATCACAACTGAACCAATGGTTCTTAAAATTTAGTTTGATATAGAAGTGCTTTACATTACAAGCATGTTTCTGGAACAATTTTTGCTCACAGACCAAGGTTTTACTGTATTCAGGAAATTTCGGTGTGTGATTGGTCAGCTTTGCTCAGCTCATGAGGACAATTGCTCTTAGAGAAACTTGTTACTCAGTGCTGGGTTAACTTTGTACTTGAAGTAGGGACAGAACCTAGAAAACAAGAGAAGGTTGCCTGCTTCATTATCGGTAAGGAGAATTATATGTACTAAATATATTAAATATATACATATGCATACATACATATGTGCATGTGAGTGTGTGTGTGTGTGTGTGTGTGTGTGTGTGTGTGTGTGCGCGAGCGCGTGCACATATGGCATAAACACGTAAACTGGGCTGGAAATTAAAGTGAATGAAATGAAGAAAATCCAGACATATTATTTGGTAGGCTTGAAGGGGAGAGACATTAGTTAGATAAAAATGTGGAGAACAAGGGGGCTTCTAACCAGGTTTATTTGAAACTGAATGAAGCTTGGTTTGGTAACTTTTTTTTTTCTTTTTATTTAAGTTTTTATTTGAATTCCAGTTAGTTGGGGCGCCTGGGTGGCTCAGTCGGTTGGGCATCCGACTTCGGCTCAGGTCATGATCTCATGGTCCGTGAGTTCGAGCCCCGTGTCGGACTCTGTGCTGACAGCTCAGAGCCTGGAGCCTGTTTCAGATTCTGTGTCTCTCTCTCTCTCTGACCTTCCCCCATTCATGCTCTATCTCTCTCTGTCTCAAAAATGAATAAACGTTAAAAAAAATTTGAATTCCAGTTAGTTAGCATTCAGTGTAATATTGGTTTCAGGTATACTGGTAACTTTCTTCTGTGTCTCACCTTGATGATCTTTGTGTCCCTGAAGACTCATATTTCTAGTAAAGCAGCTTTATGATCCAGGGTCAACTGACCTGAAAATATGCTAGTAACATGCCTTATTGGTAAGAGCAGTTTTTCAAGATGAAATTCAAACTAGGAACACTTGCTTCCTAAATATTATAAAAATGACCAAAAAGACAGAGAGCCAAAATTATATCATAATGAATGTAAAATAACATTCATTTGGTACTAACCATTTGCAAAATTCTTTCATGCATATGGTCTCATCAGAACTTTGTCCAATCTTATATTGCCATTGTTGTGATTAGTCTTATTGTTAAATAGAAGAAAAACTGAGGCTTGGATTCAGAGATTTGTTCAGAGGACAATAATGAGTTCATTTTTGTAACCCCAGTGCCTAGCATATTGCTGACCCGTAGAAGACACTCAGAAGATGTTTATTAGAGGAATGTATGAAGCTCTGTTTCATTCATATCTTACAAGTTGAAGCTTGTAAGTACTGAAACTAGAAACAATTATTTCTGCATTACTTAGGGCTGTTTTTGTTGCAAGTAACAGAAATAAGCAAATTTTAGAGGTATTATTATGATTGTACAGAATCTAAGGTCATGAAAGTTGTATAAGTCTTAAAAAAATGAAAAGGAAAACTGGAAGGCATTAGTAAATCAAGGCTGTATTTCTCTCTCTCGCGTATGTTTGCTTCATTTTTTCATAACCTCTTTCTTCAAAGGAGCTTCCTCTGCTCTTCAGGCCTATGGTGGAAAACAGCTGTCCCACAACTCCTGAGTTCACATGTTAACAGATTAAGTCTCAACTCAAATTCTTAGGAAAAAGATCTCAGTTGCCTAAACCTTTGTTAAGATTTCCACTTCTGGAGTATCAAGAATCAAACATGGCTCTTGGAATCCCACTCCTTGAGACACATGGTTGGGAGTCGTTCATAGAAAATGAAGGAGGCATTGATTTATAAGCCATGCAGATGTTCCAAAGGTGTCCGTTACAATATCTTTTACCAAATCCTATGTTGACTCTACCCTCCTACTATGCATTAGTGCCACTAGGAAGGATACAGTATTCTATGTAATGTCCTCTCCTACATGATTTCAAGTAGGGAGAAAAGCCCTTAATAATTCCCTTTGAATTTTTACAGAGTAGAAAGTAAAAGCTACAGAAATGAATGGTTGTTATCTGTCTTTTGTTAAAATCCAACTTCCTTGTGATTATGCTGCTTATCCTGGAGGTGGAGAGGACTAAACAATTTTAAAAGAAATCAAAGTAGAAACAGTGATTGTACTATAATATTGGTCTACAAACCACATTTCCTAGTCTTCTTTGCCAGTTGGCACTTTACCTTAGTCAGTCATAAAGGACAACTGGAACTATCCAGGTAAAAGAAGAAGGTGAAGTATGTTCCACTCAAAGGAGCAAACATTTGAGGCAAGATATTTGTGGAAACATTTATATTCTAGAACAGCTGCAGTGTAGATTGTAAGGTGGAGGGGTAGCAGATATGATTGGAAAAGCAGACTGCAGGTGGGCCAGGGTAACTAGACTTTGGATGTTCTGAGAATGTAAACTTTCTTCCATGGGCCAGTGAAAGCCCTTGAAGAAGTTGTGGGGTCATACTGGTAGTTTAAAATCTCACTCCGGTGAGAAGAACACTGTAGAAAAACTAGAAACAACTCAGAAAAAGCAGTGAGGAGACTATGTAGTTATGGACCAAAGAGAGATGTGTAAAATGAGGGCTGAGTCAAAGTTGTAGCAGTGGGAATATAGAGAAAAGGACTCAGTAAGATCTAGTAATAAGAATGTCAAATCTCAAAGTGTTGTTGAGAATGTGGGAAATAGAGAATGCTTTTGGCTTTGGTATATAATGATACCATTATAGAAATGGGAAACCTGGGAGGAAGGTCAGGTTTGGACATGAAGATAATGTGATCATTACCCTTGAATTCAATGATCATAATGTGATCATTACGCTTGGTTATTTATGGCACATACAAATGGAAATGTCCAATAGCTAGCTGGATATACAAATCTGGAGCTTAGGGAAGAAGTTGTAACTAGAGATGATTAACTTGGCATAGGGAGTTAAAAATCACACAGAAGTAAGGGAACTTTACCTTTGGTTTTTCATATATTCAACTTCCAATGGTAATGTAAATAGGAGAAAAATTCAGTTGACATATGAAATTTTAGAGCTGTCATCAGATTCTTTGCCTTCAATAGTCTGTCCTTGTCATGACAAATGTCTTTCTTTTATCAGTGCTATTGAAACAGAGCTTTATAAAACCTTCATGTCTAAGAACACATTTTCCAAGGGGTAGTTCCAAAGATAGAAAAGTGTATTGGATGGATGCCATTCTGACCTAATATGGCATTTCAAAAAATGTGTGTGCATTGTTATATGTAATTTTTTGATGGTAGCTGTTTTATAAATTCTTTGAATGGGATAATTACCAATTACTTAGTGCTCAGAAGTCAACTTCCTCTTAATTGGTTTTCTGATTTTTATCATGTCAGGAAAATGTCCAGTTGCAGAGATGATCCTTCATGTTTTTTTTTTTTCATGAAATTTTTGAAGGTCCATTGAATTTAAACCTTCCTTCTTCTCGTCTTTGAGGGCACCCCTGATGCTTTGATGTCAGGTTCACTTCTTGATGCTTAAATTAATAGTTTAAGACCTTACTCTATATCTTGCATATACCTAAATTAACTGGACACTGTGTCTTATGGACTAGATTTCATTCCAATGTTTGCCTATAGGGCCTGCTGCCTGTTAGAGGGCAGTTCTTGTAGGGTGGTCCCTTCAAGCTTGACCCACACTGACATACTGAACTAGGTATCATTCATTTATGCCTTAACTAACAAGAGAACCAGAAAGGTGACAAGCGTGAAAAGCAGTTAATATGTAGAAAGACAGAAGAAAATGTCCATAGTTAGGCAGATACCATCTAAGGAAGACCTTAAGGTTCCCTATGGAACTCAAATAATTGGAACTCTATAATATAGAAAAAGAAGGAGGCTTTGAATTCTATAGACCATCTGGAGGTAGAACAAAAAACCCCAGTGATTTAAAGCTAAAAGACACAAATCCAGGTTTTGTGTAAAAAGCACTTTTAAACATTTAGTGAAATAGGCTGGAAAGTTCCAAAAGGTGAAAATTATCAGTCATTTTGTACATTATTGTCTGTGTAGTGATTGAAAATAAGATTTTGGTTTCAGAGTAACCTGAACAGAAACCTTATTCTACCACTTTGTAAGTTTCACTGTCCACATCTTCTGATGAGGGATAAATATCCTACCAACCTGACACTGGGGTGAATCCTCCTGCCCTCATTCTCTCACAGGTGTTCTGGAGAGCACTCCCCAGTCAACTTCCTGCACACTAATCTATACCCCAGACTCTGCTTCCTGGGGAATCCTATTTAAATCATTAGTATTTTCATCTTCATTGCCTGATTCTAGCAGATTGTCAGCACATTAGGGGCACAGAGTCACCCTTTTCATCTTTGTATTTCAAGAACTGTGGTTGTTCACTGTTTCTCTTTTTGCTTTGTGATGGTTTTGAAATGAGTCTTGGTAAATCGCCTACCTTCCCACCAACAAGACAGTGGGTAATATAGATCCATAAACTGCCTTCTGCCTCTTTCCCCTTATTCTCACTGAAGTGCTCATCAGCATAGTCTCATGCACAGGAACATGAATTTCCAATGCAAGGGGGTCTTCTTGAAACAAAATGACACTCCCACTTATACTGCTTAATTTTCAATTAATTACTAGGTTTTAAAGCAAAATTAAGCAATTACCATAGTTCACATTAATCTTGTGTTGGCAGCATAGCTTAGTGATTGAAAACAAGATTTTGTTGTCAGATAGACCTGAGTTGAAGCCTTACTCCACCACTGCATTAGTGTGTGGCTTCCCTAAGTTTCATTGTCCATAAATTTTGGAAAGGGATGTTGATAGCACCTACCTCATTAGGCTGCAGGGAGAATTAAAGGGGAAAAATGTGTGCAAAATACCAGACATATAGCAAACACTCAGAACATATGGGCTATTATTTGTGATGTTGCTTTATTAATATTTCAAGTTCACTTTATTATTCATTCTCTGTAAATTTGTTTTCATACAGATCAAAATACTTACTAATTTCCATTGTAATTTCTTCTTTGACCTATGGGTTTCTTAAAAAGCTGTTGTTCAATTTACAAATATTTGTGGATTCCCAAATTTACTTTTGGTGGTGATTTCTAATTTAACTCCAATGTAGTCAGAGAACATATTCTGTTTGATTTCAAGCCCTTTAAATTTATTAAGACTTGTATAGCGTAACTCACTCTTTATATTAACATAAGGCATATGAGACCTAAATGTTGCTCCAAATCTCCTTCTCCATTATTCTCTTGAGAATGGATATGCAGCCTTTCTAATATTATTGCATTTTCTTTCATAAATTTTTGACCTGCATGATAGTAATTTGAGAGTATAATCAATGAATTTTTCTCATCCCCCCCTTTGTGATCAGGGCCATCTTGGTCAGCTCAGCTAGCCTGCTGCCGGAGTCATCTTTCTCTGTCTTCAGAAGACATGGCACTGAATCCATTGCCCAGAGCTCACTGTTCTCACACTATAAGCCATGGTCTGAGCACAAATTCTGAACTTCAGCACCATCCGCACGTCCAGCTGGTCCTCTTTCTTCCTTTCCAAAGCCATGACCTTATAGGGGGATTGGAGATGAACACACCACCTGTGCCCCAAGTCACTCAGTTTTTCTATCTAGGGCTGCAAATGTCCCTGAGAATGAGAGAGCCGAGCCTTTTCTGGCAGCGTGCACACGCCTGCATGATGCAGCAGAAGCTAGCCATGGGTCTAAAAAGCTCTGTTAATAATTAGGGACTAATTTGCCATACATATTTTTGCCCGATTCATTTTATGTATTGTAAAATCCAAATTTCTACATGGGTTCAATAAGATCTAATGTAATTGTCATCAGCAAATTTAAACCAGACGAAAAAAGGATTGCATGCATGATTGTTTAATGTTAGTAGATACCTGTTTCTAGATATTTATAAAGGAAGATGACCTGTTGTATATTTTTTTGTACATGCAGCTGTATGTATTGACATTTTGCTTTGCAATACAGAGTCACAAAAATACGTCTTGTGACGAAGCATCAAACGTAATAAATAACTAAATAAAGGAGGCATTGTAGAATATTGCTTAAGATCACCAGCTTTGAATCTGGACAGATCTGTATGTCACTTTACTTTTCTGAGTTTTGATTTTCCTCATCTGTAGGATGTAGGTAACAATTGCATTTGCTTACTACTCAGGGTTTTTGTTGCAAACTTAGGCAAAACGGCATATATAGGAAGGAAAGTTCACAGAAGTCTATAGTTTTGAGCTCAGAAATTGGGCTGGACCCATGTTGTGCTGGAGGGGGAAACATAACAAAGTCCTACATGGGAAAAGTCTAGTTAGGGAGCATCCAGTTGGCTGACCTTGGTTACATGGCCCTGCCTGGCTGTGTTAGGGAGAGTAAGTGACTGGTCTTTTAATTAATAAAGTATACTTATGCATAGGTCATGAGTAGACAAAAAACAAGCTAAACAGAATTAGCCAAACAAATATATACATATTATACACACAGCACCTCGTGTGTATTAGGCATTAATCATGATCTCTCTCTCTCTCTCTCTGAGAAGCAGAACAACTAGGGGTGCTATATAATAAAGTTCTGCACACTTATGGAGAGAAAAGAAAACAATAACAAACACAAATAAAGCCCAAAGGCAACTGTATTTATATTTTGTTTTAAAAAATAACTATCTGAGCACATCTACCCTGGGAGTCGTTGTTGCCCTGAGAATTTATTTCCTTAAATAAGCTTTTAGTGGTATGAAAGTTAAATCATTCAAAGGAAAGAGGTTTTATTTTCTTAAGGAAGTACAGAAAACTTTGGTTTGTTTGGTGGATTTAAACTAGATTCTGAATGCTCAAGAACAGGAACAATAGAAGCATCTGAGAGATCTGTGTTAAGTTAGTGGATTTCCCCATGCTTTTGCCATAAGGTGGTTGGTTTGGGACACATTTTCTAGAAATTACAGTGTTCTTTGGGACAAGGTAATTTGTTCAAGATTTGAAATGTTATCCTAGTTTTAAAAAATATGTACAGGGTGGGACATACATCACATGGCTTCCAATAATAAAAATTTAAATAACTGCCATCAATTGAATACTGTATTCCACTCCTACCATGGAATACAATACAATCATAATATCATTTTGCCCTGTTTCTGAAAATCACTGCTCTTACTAAATTGCCAATGTCCTCTATGTTGATAAGTCCAATGGACAGGTTTTGTTTTGTTTTGTTTTGTTTTGTTTTGTTTTAGTACTTATCCTCCTGTGAAAGGACAGTGCCCTGGGAAGCAGACTCTAAAATAAAGATTTGCATGGAGGGAGGTTTGTAGGGAGCACTCTTAGGATCAACGGTGGTAGAGGAATGGAGGAAGCAAGATTGGGCAGACAGAGAAGTTGGGGTGCATGCAATTGTGACAAACACTGCAGCCAATCCTCAAGGAGAGCTCTGGAGCTGACTTGGCCCTTCAGAGTTGTTCTGCATTGGGTGAGAGCAGAACCTTTATTTCCCCCTCATTGTTCAGTTGTCCATTGCTGGCCATCCATGGAAGAGAACACAGACATAGGCAAAGAGTTTTTCTTTAGCTACAGGCAATCTCAGAGATGGGCCAGCAAAAAGCTATGTGCTGCCAACACTCCTGGAAGTTGGAAGAATGAACAGTTCAGTCCTGGAAGAGTGATCTGGTGACACACCGTGTCATCTACTACCCTTACATTGCTTCTTATCAATATTTGATATAATTGGCCACTTCTTTTGAAATGCTCTTCTCTTGGCTTCTGGATTGCTACACTATCTTGTATTTTGTGTTTTGCTTTGTTTTGTTTTGTTTTGTTTTTTCCTTCCTTCTCCTCTTTTTGTTTTCCTTCTCTACCTGAATTTCACAGAGATTCCCTGGACCGTTATTTCTCCTTACTCTACTCAACATGAGCTAATTCTTTCTCATGGCTTCAAATATTATCTGATGACTTCTAAATTTGTAATCATAACTCATATGTCTCAACTACCTCTAGAACTATGTACTTAACCAACTATTCCTTATTTCCTCTTGGATATCTCACAGACATCTTGAACTGAACATTTTTTAAATTGAAGACGTGATGTTTAGTATTGACCCTCATCCAATGCTGTCCATCTTAGTTGCTTGTGCTAGAATCCAGGGAGTCACCCTCAGCACCTTCCTCTGCATTGAACCCTCATTTAAAAATGACCTATTCCGGGGCGCCTGGGTGGCGCAGTCGGTTAAGCGTCCGACTTCAGCCAGGTCACGATCTCGCGGTCCGTGGGTTCGAGCCCCGCGTCGGGCTCTGGGCTGATGGCTCAGAGCCTGGAGCCTGTTTCCGATTCTGCGTCTCCCTCTCTCTCTGCCCCTCCCCCGTTCGTGCTCTGTCTCTCTCTGTCCCAAAAATAAATAAACGTTGAAAAAAAAAATTAAAAAAAAAATAAAAAAAAAATAAAAAAAAAATAAAAATGACCTATTCCTAGGTAATTTGACCAACAGCATAAATCTCGCATCTATTTTGGTATTTTTTTCTATTTATTTTGCTACCATCATCTTTTATCTAAAGAGTTGCCATAGCCTCCTTACTGGCCTCCCAGGATCCATTTTTTTGCTTCCCTCAAAATTGTTCTTCATATAGCAGCTAACATGGTCATTTAAGAATGCAGATGTTATCATGTTAGCCACCTGTTTAAAACCCTGCAATAACTCTCCTTTGCACTTAGGGTCAAATCTAAAATTATTACTATGACCTAAGATGTCTTTGGAGAAAATACTGGATTTTTGTGTATTTCTCAAATGTATTTTTCCTGTGCTCTTCCCACTGCCTGGAATCCACTACCCCTGGATTTCCTTATCAACTGACAATTATTTTTTACATTTAAAGACAAAATTGATATATCATTCTTTCAGGGAACTATTCTAACTCCCCTGGCTAAATTAGCTTCCCCCGTTAAATGCATTTTTAGCATTTACTCTTTCTCTTTTAGATGCCTATTGAGAAATTTAAATATAATAAATTTTATTTTCTCTCTCTCACATTAGACTGTTAATTTCATGAGAACTAAGACTATGAATTTTTATCTACCACTAGACTGTCAGTGTTTGGAAAGTATCTTAAATATAATAATCCTTCAATAAATTTTAGTTGAACATTTTGTTAAATACACAAACATTCACATATATTACACACACAAACACATTTTATCTTAATCTGTTCAGGCTACTATAACAAAAATACTCATGAATTGGGTGGCTTAAATAACAAACATTTACAGTTCTAGAGCTGGGAAGTCCAAAATCAAGGCACTAAGAAATTTATGTCTAGTGAGGACTAGCTTCCTAGTTTATAGACAACTGTCTTGTTGTATCCTTGCATGCAAAGGAGTGAAAAAGCTCTCAGGAGACTCCTTTATCAGGGCATTACTTCTATCTATTAGGGCTTTACCATCATGAACTAATCACCACCCAAAGGCCCCACCTCCAAATACCATGACATTAAGGGTTAAGATTTCAACACATGAATTTTGGGGTTGGGGGGTTTGTGGCACAAACATTCAGCCAAAAACACAGATATACATATGAAATAGAAAACAAGTCTGGAAGATATGACAGGAAATCCATAACTTCTATACATCAGTCCTGAAACTGTTATGTAATGTACAGCATAGAGAATAGAGTTAATAATAATGTAACAACTTTGTATGGTGACAGATGGTAGCTAGACTTATCATGGTGATCATTTTGTAATGTATATAAATGTTGAATCACTATATTACATGCCTGAAACTAATATGATATTGTGTGTCAGCTACTCTCCAATTAAAAAAAAAAAAATCAAATGAGGGGCACCTGGGTGGCTCAGTCGGTTAAGCATTGGACTCTTGATTCTGGCTCAGGACATGATCTCATGGTTGGGGAGTTGGAGCCCCATGTCAGTCTCTGCACTAACAGTATGGTGTGGAACTTCCTTGAGATTCTCTTTCTCCCTCTCTCTCTGCCCGAACCTCTCTCTCTCTCTTTCTCTCTCTCTCAAAATAAATAAATAAACATAAAAAGTACAAATGAATAAAAGTTGAGCAGCAGATTATGAGGAGCAGGGGACCCTTTATGGAGAGCTAAGACACTTAAATTGTCTTCTCCAGCACTTCTGGCCACCTCTCAGGCCCAATAAGCCCCATGACAGCTGAGGGCACCACGAGCAATCTGTAGAATGGTGCATATTGTGAGCACTAAGAAGACGTAGAGTCCTGTTTTCTGGAGGGTTTTTTTTTTTTTAACATTTATTTATTTTTGAGAGACAGAGAGAGAGCACAAGTGGGGGAGGGGCAGAGAGAGAGAAAGAGAGAGACACAGAATCCGAAGCAGGCTCCAGGCTCTGAGCTGTCAGCACAGAGCCCGACGTGGGGCTTCAACCCATGAACCGTGAGATCATGACCTGAGCCGAAGTCGGATGCTTAACTGACTGAGCCAGCCAGGCGCCCCAATGGAGTTTTAATGCAATCCTATGGAAACTGGTGGCAATAAGCTCGAACATGTATTAAAATTAGAAATGTGCAAGTGCTTTTTTAATGAAGAGGAATCACAGTGTTTTTGAACGTGAGATTTCTTTAGTGAATAAGAAACCTTCTGTACTGAATGGGAGACTGCCTGTGTTTTTTCACTTTTCCTGAGGGGTTTATCCCTGAAATAGCTGGTGTCTTCACGGTCTAGGCAGCTGTCCTATATGAGAGGCTATATCATAAGTCTATGAGTTCATAAAATGCTAGAAGCGCTTCTAATGAAACATTTCATCCATAAATGCAATACTTGCATTTGGCCTTGAATGGGAAAGTCAAATGAGCTTTCACAGAATGAGGATGCTACCTGTTTAATTTTGTCTTTTTTCATGAATGTCAACATACATCAGGTTATGTTACCCTTCCCTATGCAGTGCTTAGTCTGTTTCTCAAACTCAGTGTGGTACATGAAGAGGCTAAACTTATGAGGCAAGAGACTGATTGACTCATGACTTTTGTTTTTGATTGACTCATGATTTGGTTCAGAAGAGTAAAGGGTGACTTAATTTAAGCAACCTTATAAAAAAACAGCAACAACATGTGATCCAAGAAGCATTTCTACCAGCCCACAAACTTCTGGTTGGTATTTCACTAGCTAATTAAATTTCTCCCTGCTTTTATCCTAGTGAATATGACATAACATTGCCTGCAAAATGGGTACATCCTGTTGGGGTAGATTTTGGTAGATTCCTTTTAGCATGTTTGACTTGTTTTTTGTATATTTGGGCTAATTTCTTTTAGGTTTTAGGAGAGACCCAATTTAGGTATGATTCCAAGTCCATTTGTTTCCTGACGTTACTGAGAGTCAATATTTGAACAATAATTTAGAATCATTGATTTTTCAACCTTCCTGGGAATACTGAGGACAGCCAGGAATGTGGTAGTTGTTCAGTACATGCTTATTGATCAAATAAGTGGTAGAACAAAGATAATTGTAAGCCATATGATGTTAATTTTATGTGTGAGCTTGGCCAGGCCATGGTACCCAGATATTTGGTTAAAAACCAGTCTGGGGGGGGTATTTTTAATAAGATTAACATTTCAATCAGAACACCTTGAGTAAGGCAGATTATCCTCTGTAATGAGGGCAGGCTTCATTCTTAGAAAAAAGACTGAAGTCCCCCAAGTAAGGGGGAATTCTGCCCTAGATGACCTTTGGACTCAAGCTATGACATCAACTCTTCCCCTGAGGCTCCAGCCTGCCCCGCAGATTTCAGGACTGTCAGCCTTAACAATTGCATGAGCCAATTCCTTAAGATAAATCTCTCTCTCTATATTTACATATTCTATTGGTTCTGTTTCTCTGGAGAACCTGACTAATATACCATATGGTCCTTATTTTGTGATCTGGAACTTGAATATGTGAATTACTGACATAAGGTACAATTTTGGATGCCCTTTCATTTCTTTTCCTTTCATCATGGATTATACTAAATTATGTTCCAAAGTGTGATTTTTTTTCTGTACATTGATGTTAACACATCAACTTTCTCTATTTCAGTGGAATTTGTTTAAGCAGGTGAATTAAATGAAGAAAGTGTGATTAAATCTTACTTTCTAGGATACAAAACAAATTATCCTCCTAATTTGAAAACGTAAATGAAAATTTTAAAAGTTTCAGGTCTGGGATAAGTGTTTACGGCCACCATATGACCAAGTGCAGCTAGAGAGCAACTAACAATCAATTTTATACTCGCTGCAACTGAATCTGCTGTGAAAAGCACTAGGCAGCTGACAGGAGACCTTCCTTGTAAACTGGGCAGGAATTCTGAAGTAATGAACTGTGCTCCCAGTGTGGGTACCATAAACTTAGTAATGAATAACACTCTTTGAACGTCTGGACAAGAAAGATGTCTCACTCCAGGAGGGATGTTTTCCTTTCTGTAACCAAACTGTGCTTAGCTGATATTTGAAGCCTGACTTCACACTCCTTGGAGCTCTTCTTTGATCCAATACAGTTTAGTCAAATTGACTCTGATATGTTTGCAGATTGGAGTAGGGGTTAGGAAAATGGGAGTGGGGGTGTAACCCATATGTTTCTCTTCAGCTGGGAATTTGCTAATATTTTTCTCTAAGGAAATAAGATTCCTTTTTCAGTTTTGATTGATCGATGGTAAGAAGAAATTCTGATATAGCTTTTGGCTCTAAATGGATTGGGGAACATCCCAACAAAGAGTCACAAAGGTAGGATATGGTTTGACAAATGAAATATAGAGGGGGAGATGAAAGAAATGTCAGCCTAGAGGACAGAACATAAGAACAATTGAGTAATGGTCTTCAAGTATGGAAGAAGAGGGTTGATTACTTCTCCAGACTACAAAAGATAAAATGAGAAAATCACCAAGCTGTAGCTTATTGTGTTAATGTTGAACTCACAAAGAAGATTCATGTCAGTTTATTGAATGAAAAATCATCAATGGAAATCATGAAGTATTTTCCAGGGTCTAGATAATGAGGCAATTATCCATCTTTCTTATCTCTTTTAGATGTTTTTAGATGCTATATATTAAAGGGTAATCTGCTATACTTTTTACTATATGAATATTTGTTGTTTGTGGTAGATTATGTTATAATTCGGCAAACATTTACTCCTCTTCCACCATCTACCCTCCAACACCTCCAGGAGAAAAGTATGTTTCTCTCCCACACTGATATTTTCCTTGGCTCTTGACTTGTTTTGGACAATGAAATGTGGATGAAAGTGAAAGGAGCCAGTTCTGAGTGGAGGCCTTAGAAGACATCACGTGCTTACACTTACCCATCTGACAGCTTCTGCCCCTCACCATGAAAAAAAAAAAACATGCCTCAGGTAGCTGAACCCCACCAGCCTGGACCCAAACTGAGATAGGTGCTGTAGATTCACTTGACCCCCAACCTGACACAGAGGTGGCCTAGCTGCCCTTTAGACCCATGCATGAGAAATAAAGGCTCATTGTGTGTATATCACCAAAATTTTGTAGTTGTTTGAAGGCATTCAGTGTTTACTCACTCAGTAATTAAGTCTTTATTGAGTATTTACTATAACAAGGTCTGTGCTGGATTTAGGAGACACACAAGATTCAGCTTTCAAGGGACTTCCTGTCTACTGGAAGAAAGACCTATATACAATGAGCCACATTCTTATAAGACACCATGAGTCTTGTGATCAATGCTATAAAGGGTAAAAATGTAGTGTTGTATGGATTGGGAAATTGAAGTGAGAATGTCCAGCTTGGAGGGAGTAAGAGTATATCAGTAATGCCTTCATAAAGAGGGATTGTTGAATACTTTAATTGGAGATTACTTGTGTAAATTGCATTTGTAAATTACCTGTGCCTCTGTGTGTGTGTGTGTGTGTGTGTGTGTGTGTACATGTGAAATACTGCCTCACACGAAGGAATGTACTTGGTGTTATGCATGAAATAGCTGTATGAGTAACACACATAAGATGCACAGGGTGAGATAATTTTCAAAAAAATTTCAAAATGACATAAAATGCCATTTACCAATTTCATCTGTATTCATATAAATATAAGAACCATATTACACAAACTGGGATTTATAGTCCTCAAATGATGATAAATATACAAACTAAATTTGTTGAGTCTTTCCGGAGCAAAAGCAGTCAATCCTAGGAGGTGATACTTTTTGTAAGAAATCAAATTTCTCATAAAGTACTTGTACTATTAGAGTCATCATCAAGGAAATTATATTTATGTCCATAAAAAAACAAATAGAAAAAAATGTCAGGAGAAAATACTTTGAGATGAAATTTCAATTTTTTGAAGTCTTCTTCACTATATGCTCTAGTTTTTAGGTTAGCTCTCAATTAAAGGAGGAAGTCAAAGCTTTTAAAAATTTTGTTTTTTGCTTGTTTGTTTACATTTGAATACACAGTCACTTTCTCTCAGTTGAAGAGCACAGGCTATGGATTCAGGCTGCCTAGGTTTGAATTTCGTGTTCAATAGGCACCAGAAGTGGGACTGGGTCAAGTTCTAACATCTCTAAGCCTCAGTATCTCTTTCTGTAAAATGGAAGTGCTAATACCAATGCCCTGTACGTTGTTGAGAGAATGAAAGAAAAGTGCTTGGTGTGGTGCCTGGGGAAAGACCTCAAGCAATGCTAGTCGCTGTTACTATTCTCATGATGGTAGCGAACCTTCCTCTAGCAGAGGAAACCCGACATTTAAACTATAGTCTTATTTATGATTTATGAAACATTCATGAGTGTGAATATCTGAGTATAAAACCCTCCTACCCTAAAGTATGCATTCAAATTTTGGGTTGCTTTACTCCAAGTGGGACCAACTTTGAGCTCACCTGAAGTTTTTAGACCTGAATTTTCTACTTTAGAAAGTAGTATGAGAAGACATTCTTGGGACAACAGACAGCACAGAGAACTGCATTCTCTGCCTTTAACCTCTGAGTCACAGTTGATAGAAGACATAAATCATATGAACCATCTTGGACATGCACTATAGCTCAAGTCTCTCCTCCTCAATTATTTTCTTTTAAACTAAATATGTAAGAAGTATTTGGGTAAATAACCTTTCTCTCTCTCGCTCTCTGTCTCTCTCGTTACTTTCCACATGTCAAAAATAGAGCATGGCCAAACTATTCTTTTCCACATGACTCATTTAACCAGGAGCGCTCAGAAAAGTTTGGGACTGACTTTCAGAGAAACATTTTTAATTGTTTTTAATTTATCTAAAAACAGGCTAAAAAGTTTAATTAACAGGCTCCAAGTAATAGTTATACCATTTTTCCTCTGCTATCAGCTTTCACTTTTATTTACGATGGGTGTCCCCTGTGTGTCCTTTACGCCAAGGTCCACTATCACTAATATTTCTGTGATATGTGAATAAACCTAAATGTAAAGTTAGCACTTGCAATCGATGCAAATTAATGACTTTTTAAAAAAATTTCAATCAGGAAAAGCAGCTTTGTAGTTGAAAATCCCATGCTGGCCCTAGAGTGGGAGTTTTTCCAGCCTCTGCTTAAATCCAAAAAAATACTGCAATCTTCTGGCACAGGCCCACTGTAATGCTTTAAAAACAATTTAGCAACTGTCATTGCTGTAATTACAGTAACTAATTACCATCCTTAGCAAACAAATAGCTTAACATAATACGCAAGCCGAATCAATTTTGAAGAAATGCAAATTCCAAAAGCGAAAAAGGGCATTTTGGCAAACCTGAAAGAGAAGCAGGAAAATAATACACTTTGTTTTATCTGCACATAATTCCCAGGGAATATCATATCATAAATATTTGCATTCAGTTCTTATCAGGACATTTGCATTTGCTTCTTATCAGTGTGCAGACCGGACTCTGCCAGATAGAGAGAGGAGCGCCCCACCATGCACATATTTCTAATGAATCACGTCTCGGGCCCAGAGAATATTTTGGCTGGAACTTTATCACCCAGATGAAGAGGTCATTTACTCTCCGAGTTGGTTCATCTTGGAATTGTCTTGAGATTTTGATGTGATTCACCCGACACGGCAGTTATTTACTTCTTTATTTTAGACAAACACTGGAGGCAGTTTATTACCAGAACATTTCTTCCAAAGGCAGCTGTTCAAAGGACACTTCTCTCCTTGCCTGCCACCCCCTTTCCACCCACTCCCCAACTTTTGCAAAAATGAAATCATATGTAAATAACACCGATTCCAATTATTTCGAATTCCAGAACAGGCACGGCCATCTTTACTTTGTGGGAATCAATAAAGAGAATAAAAGCAAGGCATGGAATAAATCAAGCCCTACTCGACCATCATTATCTCAAAATATAGTGCCAAATCCTGTTGTAGTTCTCCAGGAGTACATTTGATTAGCAGTGGCTTCTTTAGGAAGGGAAGGCAGTGGTGGTGACCAGGAAACCACCTTACTAATGAGACCATCAGATTCCTCTAACAGTTTATCCAGATAAATTCATTTCTCATCTTATTATAAGTAACAGTGCAACTTACCGTGGGCACACATAAGGTCAATCAGCGAGCTGATAGCAGCTTCTCTCATATGTGAATGGTAATTTTGTCCTTTTTAACCCTTGAATTATCATCTGACAGGGCACCCAGCAGTCACTGGCTTGCCGTGCCTGAGCATAAAGCACTCAAGCAGTCTATTTTGTTTTGGAGACAGAAGCAGGAATATTATTCATGTTGATTGGATCCTTTCTGTTGGTCTTGGCCATTTAATTAAGCCAGATTTGTATTTTAGTGCTTCGGTAACATGAGGTTCAAATAGATAGGGGTGTTATATCCATATGTAAAGCAAAGCCCGTTTGGTACACAAGAATCATGGCTGTGCAAGTAAAGGGTTCTACAGGAGTCCTATTATTACACAATTTCCCCTGAAATTTTATCATCTATTTGATATTATTGCACAAATTCTGAGGTCAAACTTCAAAGTACAACTCTGGGATGGGATCAGTTTGAATACTAGGATTTCAATTTCCAATTATAAATTAAAATATAGGTATAATGGGAAAAATTGTCATTTATACTAGTAGCAAAAAATGCATTTAATTGTACTTCATAGTGATTTTATTCATGAATATAGTCACTTAAACTTAATTTCACCTTTTGCCCAAGGAGAATTTCACTTTGGTTTATTTGTTTAACACAAAAGAGAACTTCTGGTTTATTATGATTCAAATGATTGACATATCTCTATTTGGATTCAGAAAATGTTATTTAAAATCTCATAAGAATGTAAGCATCTTGTGAAATTTCATTCCTGTAACAGTAAAAAATTTTTTGCAAATTATTTGTTTTAATTATAATTTTTAAAAATTCATAGTTCAATTCTTTTCCTAAATAGGCCTGCTGAAATTATTTCGTTAAAAAACATGTGGCCACAGGTACTCATATTAGGGATTTAAAGTATTATTTAAATCTTAAATAAACATTTTAATACATTACCCTATAAATTATTTCTTTAAGAATTTTCCAAATATTAAATATGAGATGATAATTTATGCACAGTTGAAAAGTTACGGTTATGTGGCATCGTATAAGAGATTCACACGAAACTGTTCAAAAAGTTTATTTGTTTTACCTGAGTTCAGCTCTTATGTACATGTCTACATTATATGTTATGCTCTAAATTCAGGATGCATAATGCATTATATACAAAAGCTATATAAAATATCCTATAAATAAAAGCAAGAGCTAGGGAAGGAATAACACTAAAAACAATTTAGTAGGATTCAATAATTCATCTGGAAAAGACATCCTATCTATCCTTCATGTTTTATCATTGTTTTTCACTTTTTCTTTGAGGTGGGAAGAGCTTACAGTTGAGAGCCCATTATCAGGGTGAAGGATGCAGGAAATCCAAAATATTTATGTTTGTTCATGGCACACGGACAAAAGACAGTTCTCAGGAAAAGGGCTTTCTGATTAAGTGATTGAAAACACTCTGGTGTATTTTAATAGCTTCTTCTATCCAAGAGATAACATCATCTTTACCCTTATCGCTATTCTGAAACTTATTTTAAACATTCTCCTGTGCTCTTCCAATTAGATGCTCTGCTCTTTTGGCTTCCTGTGTCCTCACTGCAACTCATCTCATTTGTTTGCTTTCTCATTTTAGTCAGCAGGTTGGGTGTAAAAAGAGGCATTTGCCACATAATTGAAGGGACATGCTTTCTAGAGTCAAATTCATCTACATGGCATTCAGCCACAGTCTCTCGGTGATAAAACATGGATGTGCAAAGTATCAACTTGCACTTTGCAAAAGCTTAAAATATTGATGATTGGTTGAATGGCATTACAGAGGATGATCAAGGGGGAAATCTGCTCATTTTTAAATGAAAATTAGTGTTGCCAAAACAGATAATATGAAATCAGATCACATACTTGGCCAAAATCTATTTAAGGGAAACACATGTATGGAGAAGTCATTTATTAATTTCTACCCTTGCTCATCCCTCTGTTTAGAATACTTTTCTCCCAGGTTTCTCATCAGTCTGGCACAATTGAAAAGTCACTGACTTTTCTGACAAAAGTAGCCGCCTACTCCCCGTATACACAATTTCTGGTTCCTGCCTTATGTTCCTTGTTACTGCTGTCAATAATTTATGTATGTTTTATGTACGGATGACTTGATAGTTTTCATCTGACTCCCTGCTGATGAGGCTGGGAATTTTTTATACTTGTTCAATGATGTGATAACAATGTCTAGAATATTTCTTGGCACATACTGAGTATTTGTTGTTGTTTTTTTTAAATTAAATATATTGAAATCCAGGTACTGTGGTTAGCTTTTTGAGAATAATGTTCAGAGCAACCTGTAAGATAGGTCCTAGTAATAAACCCATTTTATAGATCTGAACATCTGAGATTTAGAGAGGTTGTTGATGGTACACAACTAATAGACAGTGGAGCTGAGATTCAATGTCAAGTCAGCTCAGGGCTTCAAAGCTCTTGTTCTTAATAACTTTTTCTCTACACCATCCTTCAAATAATTCTACTTTCATTAGATAAGTGTATGTTGTTGTACAAACTTGGACAGAGGAGATGTCATTGGGTATGGGGAACTTTTGAGAGGAAATGACAAGTGAGGCTTTTGCTACCTTGTCAGCAGATTTATTTTTATTGGCCCTTGCCTTCCCTCTCTTTTGAGCAGTCAGACTTTCAGCAACACATGGAAACCCAGGTGACAGCTGTGACTTAAAAAGTTCTTTGCCATTCTGCACAAAGAATGGACATTGCAAATTTTCCTCTTGGGGAGGATAAGATAAAAGAGAATTAGAAGTGATATTATTCTTGAAGTATTCTGCAGACCAACAGACCAGACAGAGGATACGGATAAAGGTTTCCGAATGCAGATTACAAAACCGGCCTTGAACAGAAGGGAAAATACACCCGTCGGAATGTCTGCTGAAGTCTTATTCTACAAAAGGCAGGGTATCTGATAAATTCTAGACTTGCTGACACCTCAGGATGATGAAGAAGCTAGGGAAGAAAACAATATTCTGGACCAAACTATGAAAGAACTGTTTTGTGATAGACATGTGATAGGAAACTTTGTAGGAAAAAGTCAAATCATTTGAGACATTAGGTTAAAAAATATCATAGGAGACACTCAATATTATATCTTGGACTTTAGGAAATACGTTGCTTCAAGTTTATAACAAGGACAAGCCTCATTCCATGGTCAGTGAAATCCACAGTTAATGTGGTTCAAGAGGGAATCTTTGCAAAGTAGAATTTCTAACAACTTAATCACAAATGAACATAATTAAGAAGATAGATGTGGTACCTAAAGTTAGTATTGCAGCCCCCCCCCAAAAAAAAAACAAGCCCTCTGATAAAGTCTTCTAGTAGAAGGAAATCTATAAAAATGGGTGGAGGGAGGCATTAACACAAATGTACTCAGGAGAGGCAAGTGGATCTGTAGAAGAATATCAGGAAGGCCAAAGTCCCAGGGTGAAATTTAAGTTCCAATAACAGTTGAGTACAACCCAAAGGGCTTATTGTTCTCTGGAGAGCAAGGAGCATAGGGAGCATGTAAGTAGATCTGTACATGCTGCAATAGGTACGTATCTAAAAGTAAGAGAAAAAATTATTTAGATCCTACTTTGAGTTTATGTTTACAGGCAAGGAAAATCATCTTCAAGCTGGACACGTTAGAACAAGGATTATTGGGAGGATATAGACACTCAGTTAGGCGAGCAAATAAATTGAGAAGAAGCATCTATTGGCTTTGCATGAGTAAAAGTTCAGATGAGTTCAATTGTAAGGCACCGGAAGATCATGCAGAGAACGCTGTAGTATTACTCTGGGTGGTCTTTTGGAAATCATGATGATTGAGAGACTTGCCAAAGCACTGAAGATAGGTGTAGACCTGCTTTTGAAAAGCAGGTGGTGGAATTTCTAAACACATGGTGGAATTTCTAAAACTTTATTGTTCAGTAGAAGTACTATCGGACCCTGGCAATGTTTTTGGAATAAATGATCACTCATGTGGTTTATTAACACACCTTAAATAAAAGTGCTGATATTGGGAGCAAATACTAACTCATTGATACTATCCAGTTAATTTCCTTGTAAAATGGGGATATTGGGGTGATAAAGAAAAATGACATAGTAGTGGGCATATCTTTGACTTCAGAAGGCATTCAATGGACAAAATAATTCATGGAATTTTGAGTAAGATGGGAACTATTACTTAGATGGATTAATCTTAGTGGCACTTTATCCTACACAAAGGGTTTTGAAAATTTGATTACATTAGTGGTCTTGATTGATGCACTGCATTTTAGTTTTAGCCACCATGAAAATTTCTGTTCATTAGATTTGCAAATGGCAGGGTTGAGTATAATGGACTGTGCCCTGGGTCGGGGGATGGTTAGACTGCTCAGCTGTTCACTCTAAGATTCTGATTTGGTATGTGGTCTTATCTTTGTGTCCTCAAGTCTCATGAACACAATTTTCCTTACAGGCAGCTATCCAGACCTAGTGTCAACTCTGTGGATGCTCAAGAATGCAGAAACTTGTGAATACTTGACTGGCTTTTTAGTGTTGTTCAGGTTGTTGACTGGGACAGTAGAACTTTTGTTTGTTTGGATCAACCTTAGCTGAGAAATGTGTATTTATCATTCTTTCTGTCTTTACTCCACTTTCAGTCCTCCATGTAGCTGTTGCTCTTGGTGCTCTACCGAAATGCCCTTTACCTGCTTGGTGTGTTCTTCCCTCGCCCGCTGGGAGTGTTGGCTGGGTAGGCTCACAGCTGCTTCTTCCTCCAGAGTATTGTTGTCTGCTGGCAGAATCCACCCCAAACAGAGATATTAGGAGCTTATGCCCCACCTCCAGGGGTGGCCCATAGCCCACGTCTGACTGAAATGGAAGCATAAAAAGCTGAGCCTTGGCCTCGAGGTGGGACCAATCCTGTGGTGTGAGCTCCCCATGGGAGCAGGCTGAAGCTGCACTACAGCAAGATCCCCTCTCTCATTGGTTCCTTCTTCTCTCCAGGTCTGGTTCCCTTACCCCTTTCTCCTGAGAGAGCTCCCTCAAAAATCACCAGCACAGGAATCCCTGTCTCACCCTCCGCCTCTGAGAACCCGACATAAGACGTCCTCTCTTTCTCTTTTGTTGTTTATTCTTTCTTTCTCTTTCCTACTTCCATCATGGCAAATAAGATTAGTCCATGATGACAATACTGTGTAGTCCTATCTGTAACTCTAAAGGAAAGTTCAAACTTTTTAATTGACAGTGGGCTCAGTTAACTCTATTTCTGGATTCGGTTTCACAACTATTGCATCAGAATCACCTGTGAGATTATTAAGATGCAGATTCTTGGCCCCCGCTTCAGACTTGCTTAATCAAAGTGTCTGGGGTAAGGCCCTGGAACCTGTATTTATCAAGTGCTCCAGGTGTTTCTATGTACGTAAGAGTTTGAAAACCCTTGAGGTAGAATATACTTATACTGTAACCAAAGCTGTGGATTTGATCCACTTGGAAGCCACTCAGCCAAGCATAGAGAAATCTAACATAAACAAAACTTTCCCAAGTCCATGAATTGTGCTGTAATCTTCTTAAGCTCCTTGGAAGTAGTGTATTACTAAAATCTACTCACAAGTATATGTTACATTGTTTAAGCTCAATGTCACCTCAACTTTGGAGAAAACGTATCAAAGGGCCTGTTGCAGAGCTTTTTCAAATATCAAGTTTCTCCGATTTAACACAGGTACTTTCTCCCTTGACACAAGCTGCCATTGCTACCCCAGGGGTGTTTACTTGTTTTTCTTCTGGTGTTACTTTTGTGACAAAGTTCCAGGATACAATCACTGAATACAGAAAAACTATGGTGGTCAGCATCTCACTAACAAGAAAGCAATAGATAAAGAGAATTCCTGCTTTCTGGCAGTAAACATCTTCAATCTAATAACTTGCAGAGATACTAACGTTAACCTAATTAACCCTATAGAGATAAGAGGGTTGGTGTTTGCTGCTACTTCTGTTATTTGAAAGTAAATGTTAGATGTGGAGCTTTAATCTCTGCCTTGTAAGGCTTTCCCACCCAGTAGTGATATCTAAGAGTAAGGCATTCCCTTATGGCTCTCAGGAAGAAGGAAAAACCAGTCTATAGGGGAGATGTTTATTACCCCTAAGAACACTGCAATTTCTGACCACATATACTTGAAAGTACTCCATCAGGCCAGTTGCAAAACCTTGGCTATTGCATCGGACCACGCATCAGGTACATCATTGCATGTGCCCTCTTGGCTTTGGCTGCACTGTGGTTGTTAAAGAGCCCTTTTGTAAACTGGTTAGAGGTTACTCTAGTGTTATCATTTATAAGACAGCATCACACCCAGGTAAAGAAAACTAGACTGAGTTAGTGAATGCTAGCAAGTAATGTGCAATGCAGTAAAGATAATATGTATCCCCAATGAAATGGTGGCTTGGGAAAACTCAAACAGATTTGTTCTTTCAGGGGAAAAAAAAAGCATGCATCTGGGCTCTCCAGCCTCCAAAATTCACAGATTAAAAGGGTGTGGAATTGTCAATATGAGAAGCTAAAGCAGGCCAGGAATAATTTCCAGGGCTCTGCTTCAAGCTCCCTGATGCCTCTCCACCTGGGTGAGCCATCCGAGCTCGGCACGGTGACCCTGCCATCTGTCACATCCCTCTGGGTAGCAGCCGGCCTTTTGCACAAATTTCTTACTGGAGGAGAAGTGTTGGCAGCTCTCAGGACCTTCTGAACCCACCTGAGGAGAGTTTGTGGAGACCCATAGAAGAAAGTGTTTTAAGAACAGGAAGAAAAGGAAAGACAGAAAAGTGTAAAAACATGCTTTCTGTCTTCCCTTGAGTTATACACCCCTTCCATTCCTGACTTACTTCCAGGAGGCAAAGAAGAGAAAATGGAGATCACATAGGTAATGAGAATACAAGCATTAGGCCATGCACTATGGTTTTATAAATTGCCATTTTTCCTCATCACAAAACTATTTAAACCAAACAGATTCAATTCTAGAAATGAATAGCTATATAAATACATATTGATGAGATTATATAGGTAATGTCTAATGCTGCTTGTGGGAAAAAATTGTGTGAGTGCATGACGGTGCTTTGCAGGTGTGCATGTGGATGTGTGTGCACACATGTATGCATGTGCTTGTGAGTGTGTGCATCTGCGTATATGCGTGAGCATGGGCGTGTACATCTTCCAAGTAAAACCAAGCATAGCTTTATTTATTTAATAGGAAGAGCAATTAGCCATCCATGTTCCAGGATTCTGCGTATAGTTCTAATGGGAATTACAGATATTTTGTTAACTTTAAATGAGATATGTTTCATTTATGACCTGCCTCATGTCAGGGGATCTCCATTACTGAGATTTCAAATTTTGTGCCTCGTAGTCATGGTCCCAAACATGTCTCTAGTCTCTCTCTTTGCCTCCCACATCTGTACTTCAAATCACAGAATTACTTGTCTTCTCTGCACACACCAAGCCTGTATGGTATTGCTTATATTCTACCCCCCACTTAGAATACTTTTTATATTGGTTAGGCAGTGCTGATGGTTTTAAAAAATAAATCCCAAATGTCAGTGGCTTAACAGAATAAAAGTTCATGTTTTACTTATGTGGCATTCATATATGTATTCTGATTAGCAGAAAGTCTTCACTCAGATTCTACCAATGAGAATAAGTCATGGCACAGGGGCTGAGAAATGTCATCCTTGTGTGGCAACTGCTCTCAAGTGACCTACTATGGAAGTGGGAACACGTATACCAGTGAAAAGTTAACCATCTTTCTAAAATGACATTCTGTCAAAGGTTTCCAGTGATTTCCAATGAAATTAATTGTTCTATCCTCTCGAATCCTCACTTTGTTTATACCTCTCTATTATTAAGTGTTATACTATTATTGTTGCTGTTATTATTGCTATCATTTGTTATTACTATCATTGCTATTAACATTGTTACTATCATTTGTTATACTATCATTATAACTACCATTATCGCCATCATTTGTTTTGGAGTATAGCACAAGGTGGGAAGTAGTGGTCAAGAGCACACAGGCTTTGTATCACTTAGACTGGCTTTGATTTCTGGCTCTATGATTTGCTATGGGCCCTTGGTAATTTAGGCTCTAGCTTGTTGTATCTGTATAATGGATATTATAATAAATACCTCCTCGGATTGTTGTAAAAATTAAATGAAATCAGACATTTAAAATACTTGACAAAATGCCTGATACATAGTAAGGTATTACTAGACAGTGAGTAGCTATTAGTTCTGTCTCCCCAGTAAATTATAAATGTACTCAAAGTAGGAAAATTTTTGTACATTTTCATCACCCAGTACAGTGCCTGACTCATAAAAAAAAGTCCAATAATGTTGAAATGACTTATAGGAACTGGTCTGGTCTTTGCAATAGAAGTATAAATAGGATCAAAACAAATTCACTCTTTTTTTTTCTCTATACGGAAATAATAGCCATCCATTTTAATTGGCCTCTCATTTATATATAAAGCTGTAAAGCGCAGGGAGAGATGCTTTTACCTATGCTTCCTCCGTGAAGCAACTTGATGTCTGGTCCACAGGTCTCCTGAAAATAAGGCTCTAAGATTTTCCAGTTGCCAATCCAATTCCTCATCATCCAGTGTTGAGAGATTCTACCTTAGCTGAGAACCATATTTCTTTCTTTTTTAATTTTTTTTAACGTTTATTTATTTTTGAAACAGAGAGAGACAGAGCATGAACAGGGGAGGGGCAGAGAGAGAGGGAGACACAGAATCGGAAGCAGTCTCCAGGCTCTGAGCCATCAGCCCAGAGCCCGACGCGGGGCTCGAACTCACTGACCGTGAGATCGTGACCTGAGCTGAAGTCGGACACCTAACCGACTGAGCCACCCAGGCGCCCCAGAACCATATTTCTCATACATTACTTAAGTTCATTTCTTACATGAAAACTTTTTAAATCAGGCTTTGGTTTCTGCTGTTTAGATAAAAATCCTTTAATTTTTCTTTATACAATGCATATTTTTTTTTTTAAATTTAATCTTCTCTCCAGAACTCACTTTCCTTTTCAGAAATGACATCCTGAACTAAATATAAACTCTAATAAATGTCTGATATTCTCTATGGAAAGGATACTATCTCCCACTGTTAACCATTATGGTTTCTTTAATGAAGGAAGACTCACTTCAGTTAAGACATCAGGGTTATTCAAACCCAGAAGCAGAGACATGGGGTAGCTAAGTATACGTCTCCTAGGCTGAGTCATGCATGAAAAGAAACATTTTGCTCCTTTTTGCTTGGCAGTGTGGCCATACCCCTAGCACCAGTAGAGAGTATGTGTCTATGATGTTGGTTGATCAAATAAATGAATCATTTAATTAATGATGAATCAACCAAATTGGTTGGTGGGAGGAGGTGGTGATTGGTCTATATAAAAGATGAAACTCACTGTGTTTTCTTTTTTCCTCTTTCTTATTAAGCAATTTGAGATTCCGGCCGCCCCCACCCCCACCCCCGCCCCTCCAAGACCATTGCCGGAACAAATAGAACCATTACTTACATACTGCATGTTTTGTAGCTGACTTTATGTACTTTTGGTAGTTGTAAAACTTTGCTGAGCATTCTAAGTCTCAACGTCCTCTAGGAACTTCGGGGCAGAGTAAAGCATGAGTAGTCTGTGCTTCCTGTCCACAACCCTTCCCCCCCCCCCGCTCAAATAATCTACATATATTTATCATCAACAAGGAATCTAACAGGCACTTAGTGTGGCGGGGATGGCAACAGTTCATGAAACACCCTGGAGAATGACAGGTTTATTAAACTAATACTCCAACTGTACTTCTGGATTGATATGGTTTGGGGAGAAATCTTGCAGAGTAACCCTTTACAGGGATCTCTGCCTTACAGCATGCTTGCATTACATTATCTCATTGATTTCATACTAACCTATTCGGTATTGAAGCTCAGAGAGAGTAATCAATTCGTCCAGGATCACAAGGTCAGGAGACCTTGAGCACTGCCCTTACAGCTTCTGATTCCAAATTAGAGCTGTTATAGGATCTACCTTTGCTGCTTATAATGACCATGTTCCTGCTGGAAGCTTATTGAGTATTCTACCCTCACCTATTTTCTGCACATATAAAACTCACCCAAAGGAGAAGAATTCTGGCAAGCATACATTCATTGATTCTCATGTCCAACAACTACTTAACTAAGTACTTTTTTACCTTCTGGGCACTGTACTAAGTGGTAGGATACCACGCTAAATAGCCTAGACATCATCCTTGCCCTCTTGGGCTCATAATCCTATGTAAGGTGAGGAATAGAATACAGAAAATTAAAACCTCAGGTTCTGCTCATGCGCCACGGAGATGGCAGCAGCAGATTCAGCTTAACCTGGTCACAGAGGAGGAAGGGATCCACAGGCTGTCACCTACATGGGTTGTGGCAGCCATGTTGGGCCTAGAAATTAGAAACTGTGGCCCCGTCAGTTCAATTGCTAAATAATTTGCTTCTAAGTTGTTTGCGTGCCGGGAATAGTGTGTGTATGTGTTTTTACCATATTACACAGAAGTATTACAAAAAGAAAAAACTCAGATTCTGAGAAGCGTAATAAGTGTTAAATGGGAAATATACCAAAGCTTGTACTAATAGCTAGCAGGTATTCATTGCTTTCTGCACTTAAGGTTCTATTCGAGGTGGTTTTCATGTATTAACTTATTCAGTCTTCAGACAGCCATATACAATGAGAACTATTATTATCCACATTTTTCTGTGAGATATTCTAAAGAACAGACAAGTTAAGCAATTTTCCTAGGAAACTCCGGCTCCAGAGTATATGTCCTAACCACTGCATTATAAGTGGTTCAACCAAGTTGAACCCAAGAGGCTGGGGAATATTCTGAGAAAGTACTATATAAATTATACCTCAGTTTTCCTATCTGTAAAGTGGGACAAAGGAAATTTCTACCACATATGGTCGCTTCAAACAGTAAATGAGATAATACATGTAAAGTCATAATATGATACATTTGGTTATTGCAAGCACTCCATAAATTGAACCCTTACTAATATTCTTTTTTTTTTTCCAACGTTTTTATTTTATTTTTGGGACAGAGAGAGACAGAGCATGAACGGGGGAGGGGCAGAGAGAGAGGGAGACACAGAATCGGAAACAGGCTCCAGGCTCTGAGCCATCAGCCCAGAGCCTGACGCGGGGCTCGAACTCACGGACCGCGAGATCGTGACCTGGCTGAAGTCGGACGCTTAACCGACTGCGCCACCCAGGTGCCCCGAACCCTTACTAATATTCTTATCACAATTATTAATAAATGGAGACAGAAAAATTGATTTAACAGTGAGTTAAATCAATCAAAGTGAACTGAGGTGGCAAAGAGTGTTCTGAAAGAAAGAATGACATATGTGAAGGCTCACAAGTGAAGAAAACACAGTAAGATCAAATTCAGATATCTGGACTGTATATTATGACCTCTTTCATAGTCTGGAAATTATTCTTCTTGGGCATGTAAATACTGTTGCTTTTGCCAATGGATAGGGTGCTACCTGATGACAAAAGCCAGAAAAAGTTTCAGTTTAAACTTGCCCGTGAGTTGTTACAAGTTTAGTTTCTACCTCTGAGGGTGATGATGATGAATACACCTTGTAGTGGAACTAACATCTCTACAAACATCTCATCTACATCTTCATCAGCACCTCTAAAAGTCACTAGTATTTTTTAAACTTTTTTAATGTTTATTTATTCTTGAGAGAGAGAGAAAGAGAGAGAGAGAGAGAGAGAGCACAAGTGGGGGAGGAGCAGAGAGAAAGAGAGGGAGACACAGAATCTGAAGCAGGCTCCAGGCTCTGAGCCATCAGCACAGAGCCCAGCACGGGGCTTAAACTCACAAACCACAAGATCATGACCTGAGCTGAAGTCAGATGCTTAACCAACTGAGCCACTCAGGCGTCCCAAAAAAGTCATTGGTATGAATATCAATACCCATTAGTGCTGCATAGATTACCTTGAGCACCTAACCTCTCCCATACGCAATGCTGCTTCACTCTTGACTCTGAACCCTCGTGTCTCTTTGTAACTATTACGTTGTTAAAGGACAGGCTTGTTTAAAAGCTACCACAGATTTCTAGTTTAACATGCCAGATTGACCACATGTGTTTATTTGCACTTTCTCTACAAACCTCATTAAATGGCAGGAAAGGCATCAACACACAAGAAAAAGAGATTGTGAGGGAAGATGAGAGCAGATGAGTCATGACAAAAAAGTTGGAAGTTGGCAAGCAGTTAAGTGAATGTCAGGAGACTGTGCTGAACAGCAAAAGTTGATAGCTAAGAGTTCGGAGAGGTAGAGTGGAAAGGCACAAAGGGACAACATGCTACTCATTTTATATGCCTCTGAGAGTCAGGAATTGAAGGTAGTATGTACTTCTGAAGGGAAGAGTAGAGGCATAAATCCAGTTCTGGCTTGGCTGCATGCCTTTGAATGAGAGGATGAGACCCTTTGTATTCCTTTCTCCACCCAAGCTGAAGACTGGAGTTTTCATTTCTGGAGAGGACAGACCAGTAGGTAAAGCAGAAGGAGGGTGGGAGCTACATGGAAACGGGGATTACACAAAGTTACATCTGAACATGGAAACCCACAGGCCCCTTTTCTATTTTTACCTCCCAGAGCACGGAAAGCTTCTTCCATCTTTCCACTCAGGCAGAAGAGAGAAGAATTTGTCTCTGAGGAAACTGACCCACTCAAGAGAAAAGGTTTATGAGAAAGGACATTTAAGATTTCACATACAGTACCGGCAAGTCTGGAGAATACCCCCAGCCAGCTTCCCTTACCAAAACCCACTATTTGACAAGCCCCATCCAGGTGCACAGATAAATTCAAAACAGCATTTTGCTACTTTGCCAAAGTTGGACTCAAAGATTACTTGATTTTTGAGATAAGACTCTAGCATAAAAGACAATGACCAACATAAACAGGAAAAGGGAAGCCAAGGGAAAAAGAGAGCATACAGAGAGCTGAAGAAATTTCAAAGCAACTAAATATATTATCTCAGGAGAAGTAAGAAAAGATATTGAATATGTGCAATAAAACCAGGGTGCTATGGTAACAACAATTCAGTATATTATAAAGGACTTTGGAGAATTAAAAAAATATATAAAGCAGGTATTAAAAACTCCTTTGAATGATATACTTGAGCAAATCTTCCAGAAGAAAGAACAAAAAATTTTTAAATATAAAAATATAGGTGGAAAGGATAAGAAAATTAAAAGATAATTCTAGGAATTCCAATATCCAAAAAAGTAGAAGTTACCTCAGAAGATAATGTAGGAGTTGGTGGGAAAGAAGTTGTTAAAGACATAATGCAAGGAAAATTTCCAGAACCAAAGAATAATAATTTCTAGATCTAAAAGCATTACTAAGTAAAAAATTCATCATGTCAGAAACCCATAAAAATGCAAATTGTGCATCGCCCCTCTAGAAGTTCAGAACAGCAAAGATAAGGAGCAAATCCTAACAGGTTTCAGAGAGAAATATACAAATGAATAGGTCACAAGGTCACATATAAAGGAGCAGGGACAGAAATAACTTCAGGCTTTTCAACAGCAACCTTGGAAGCTCAATGACAAAATTCTGAAAGAAAATGATTCTCAGTCTAGAAATCTATAGTGGTTAAAACTGTCAATCAATTGTCAAGGTAGAATAAAAATATATCCAGTCAAGCAAGATCTCAAAAACTTAGCCCATTAGTACCATTTTTCTTTTCATTCTTTCTTTTTTATCTTAAAATTTATTTATTTATTTATTTATTTATTTATTTATTTATTTATTTTGAGAGAGAGAGAGAGAGAGAGAGAGAGAGAGAGAGAGAATCCCAAGCAGGCTCTGCACTGTTAGTGCAGAGGACAATGTGGGGCTCAAACTCATGAACCGTGAGATCATGGCCTAAGCCAAAATTAAGTCAATTGCTCAAATTACTGAGACACCTAGGCGCCCCTCTTTTGTCTGTCTTTAAGTTTTTTCCTGGCTTTATTGAAGTATAATTGACAAATAAAATTGTACATATCATAAACGATATGTTTATACATTGTGAAATGATTACCACCATTACCACCATTACCGCATTATTTAACACATCCGTCACATCACACAGTTGCTGTCCCTGCATATGTATGTGTGGTGAGAACATTTAAGATCTATCCTCTTTGTAAATTTCAGGTGTACATACATATTATTAACTATAGTTACATACAGCTATAGTGTTGTACATTAGGTTTCTAGAACTTACTCATCCTGCATGAATGCAACTTTGTATCCTCTGACAAACATCTCCCCATTTTCTCTAACTCCCAGCCCCTGGCAGCCATCATTTTACTGTCTGCTTTTGTGAGTTCAACTTTAGTTTTATATTTTTTACCAAGGATCAACCTACAGTGATACATTACAATCACTCGAAGTCCATGGTTTATACTACGTTTCACTCTTGGTGTTGTGCATTCTGTGGATTTGGACAAATGTATCATCCCATGTATCTACCATAATAGTATCATACAAAGTATTTTTTGTGTCCTAGAAATCCTGTGTGCTCTGCCCACTGTTGGCTACAACTGATCTACTTACTGTCTCCATAGTTTTGCCTTTTTATCCAAAGTGTCATACAGTTGTAATTACATAGTAAATAGCCTTTTCACATTGGCTTCTATCACTCAGTAATACGTATTTCAGGTTCCTCCATGTCTTTTCATTCATGGTTGGCTCATTTCTTTTTAGCACTGAATAATACTCTATTGTCTGGATGTACCATAGGTTATGTATCCATTCATCTACTGAAGGACATCTTGGTTGCTTCCAAGTTTTGTCAATGATGAATAAAGCTGCTATAAACATCTATGTGCAGGTTTTTGTGTGGAAATACATCTTCAGTACCTTTGGGTAAATACCGAGGAGTGGAGCTTAACTTTAACGGAATATTATTCATCTTTTAAGAAGAAGGAAATTCTGATATTTGTGACAATGTGCATGAACCTGGAAGACATTATGCTAAGCGGAATAAACTAGGTAGAAAAAGACAAATACTGCAGACTCACTTATACGTGCAACCTTAGCACCATTTCTTATGGACATACTGGAGGATATGTTTCACAAAGGCAATAACCCAAAAAGAGGAAAATCTGGGGCCTGGTAAAAATGATGCAAAACAAGAGAAGTAAAAGGACTTCTCAGAAAGACGGCAAAGGAAGTCTCAGGATAACTGCTGTGCAGCATGCCTCTAGAATCATCATCCAGGCCGGAGCAAGCAAAGGGAGGCTCTAGGTCAACTGACGTCAATCCATCATGTGGACACACGTCTGCCGGCAGCGTTGCTGAAGAGCAAAGAAGGCTACACCTTGGAGCAAGCAGTAACTTCCATGGAGACTGTGAATAGGTAAAATTGTGCTACTGGCTAATTTGTATTTCCTTTAAAGGAAAAAAAAAAAAAAGGAAAAGGCATGATATCCATGCCTAATAGTTGTTTTGCATAAACGTTTTTGGTTTTTTGGTTTTGTTCTTTTTTAACAAGAGAACGTATGGAATGCTAACCGGGTGATTTGGAAAAGCTCTATTTTATCCTTACTATTGAATATTTCAAGTGAATGCTACACTATTTTCAAAATGCCACCACCATTAAAATCTTCAAGAAAGACTCAAAGACTGTTAGCAACCACTCAGTCAAATTCACGTGTATTCTAACTTGGTTGTGGTTGGTGTTATTGCCATTGGAGGAGGATGGTGGTGCCTTATTCTGGGGCAATTCGTTGAGGATTCAGAAATATGACTCTCTATTTGGACATAAGTCACTTAGCTTGTAGTGTGGCTGTAACCTGAATAAACCCCCCGCCCCCCCCCCCCCCCCGTGCAGTGCATTGCATGGACTCTTCCTAAAGTAGTATTCAAAGCAACATACAGCAAGCACAAGACTGACGTTTTACTTACCTCTTTCACGTATCAAAGGGACCCCCACATCTTAGTGGTCTCTTTTCTTTCTCCCAACTCTGCCATCTTGGAGATTTTTTTCAATACCAACCCTTTCAAATTCTCCCTGAACCCAGCCCAGGAGGCTTCTCTGTGTTAGGCCCCTGGATACTCTTCTTCCTCGCCTCTTTATTCTGTAGATCAACTTAATCCCCTTGGCCTGATTCCCTGTCTAGGTTTTTCCATAACAAAGAAGAATTTAATAACTGACTGGTAAGGAAGAATTTATTTTCCATTTTCTCCTTTAGAATCCCATATCTTTTTATCCGTTTTCTTGACAAAGCCTCATAACAAAGAGCATACTTCAGAAAACAAGGAGACATTTTATCCTGATTTTTTTGATCCTCAAAAGACAAAATTATTTTTGGTAAAGAGGGAAGTATACATGTAAGCTGAGAACACCCACACATTAAGTAGTTCTGCAGGTAGGGAAAAGTTTTCGTTTGAGAATTCCAGAAGTGCTATAATTCTTATATCCGCTCAAGCACTTAACACACACAGGAAATCCTGGTTCTACCACTGTCAGCAACACCACCCGTTGTCCTATTTCTGCAATCTGAAACAATGGAAGAAAGCTCTTTACATCCAGAAAATATACTGATTGAAATATCATCTTTGGGAAGTCTGTTCTAAAGACACTAATTGATATTGTTTGAGGAAGTGTAAGTGTCTGTCATGAAAACCATTTTAACGGCTGACTTGTTTTCTTCTTTACTTTGCTTAACTTGGCAGAGTGTTAACTTCCCCCTTAGAAAACCTCCTATTTTGATTTATGAATGTTTTCAAATTTTTAAGATTCTCCAAACCGTTGTTTCACCTGTAAGTAGAGAGATAGCTTGGTTGGCTAGCTGCCTTGCATGACTCTGTGCCAGGCAATGAATAATGCCATGTTCAATATTCTAAATTTGTGTTCCAAATTCTGAATTTCCAATGAGCTGCATGGAACTCTACTGATAAGTGACTGATTTTCCCTGCAAGGATTGTCTTATTTTAAACTTCAAATTTAGTTGCCTTACTTTATGCAAGGCAATTCTGAACGGATTTTAAAGTGAGGATGAAGACTATTCATTCTTTTCTAAACCTAGAAGGGGAAGAACTGAGCCAACGACGGAGCGCATCTTATCTAAGAGGACTACAGGTCTTAACAGTAGCACACAGGGAATGCTCTTTCTTTCGAATTGGTGCTAGCCAACCTTTAATAGAAACCTCAGATACAAAGTATTACCAAGGTTGCTAGTATTTCCCCCCAAGGGATTTCTACACATTTAAAAATATAAACATATTTAGGTGCGTGGAACTGAAGCTGAGGAAGCGATCATATGAGTGACCAGATGTTTCTTCAAACCTAAAGGAGGCTGATTTGAAATTCTAGAATTTGGATGGACTTAAAAATATTACGTACCCATTTTTGTCTTCCTCTGCAATTTTTTTCTAGGCCATATTATAAGTACCAGGATAATGCGAGAAAGCTTTTTTGAAAGCCTTTCCAGCATAAGGAAAAAGGAAGGATTGCCAACAGTTGCTCGTCAGAAAATGTCTGTGAATATTCCAAACCAACTTTGTGAACCGAGCATCATTATTTTTTCTTTTCTTTTTCATTTTCAGAATGTGTGTCAGCCAAGACCATACCTAACTGGACCTGAGCTTGCATAGATTATCCAGCTCATTTAGATAATACAGGTGGTTTGAGTACGAGTGCTTAGATAATTCCACACGGCTGTCTGGACTGATCTGGGTTGACCAAATTTTGACCAAATCATTGACCAAATTATTACCTTTAGGTTTATTACCTGTTAAGGCATTTAAATCCAACAACCAAGATTCTGAGATTTTTTTCTTAATTCATGTTTAAAATATATTCAATACCATTAGCCAGTTGGTTTCAAATACTACATATTTTGACTTAAAGGTGTAAGAGATGTATTTACATTGAATGTAGGGACCACTGCTATAGGAGAAGTGACCAGGCTAATTTCTTTTCTGGAAAAGAAAGGTCCAGTCTCTTTGTGGCTAGAACTGACTGGGAATGCAGGCCTTTCTTGTTGTCTTTGGTAAAGCATACTGGCAATTGATATTTGTACATTATTGGAAAGGTGAAACAAGACTAGCGATAAAGTTTCCAATACCTACTGAGCTAGGAGGAAAATAAAGCAGAGGGGAGTCAAGTTACTAGTCATATTACTTCCCACCGGAGTCAGAATGGAGAACTGTGTTAGTGATGGTTTACATTTTGGGTGAGAGTCCACTTGACAAACTTTTTTCCCCAGCCAATTAGGTGAGTGTGCCTAGTATTGCTTCCTCTACTGAGAACAGGAAAAAGGATACTAATAGCAATAAATGGGGACAGAAGACCACCTCACATTTTGTTCTGACCTAGAATTTGGGGATAAGTGTTGGGAGACTGATGGATACATACACAGAACCCACCATGAACTTGCTGAATAGGCACCAGAGTGCCCAAGTTTCCTGTTTGTCACCCTTCATTTTGAGGATCATCTTATAAAACACAGACGCATGAAATATAAGAAAGAATTGTAAATTAAAGGAACAAAAGAGTAGCTTGCATTAACATAACTTTTGCCTACTTCCTTCCCAGGAATGGCTCATTGAGGGGGATTGCATGGTTTGTCATGGAGGTATAGGAGAGTACTTTGAACGGTGGAGGTAGAACGGTGGCACCTGGGGAGAGTCTGTGTCCTGCCCAACTCACACCCATCATGTGACAAAAGCCAGTGGCACAAAGAGCCTCAGCTAGAAAATGGGTGTGACATACGGGGTCAGCAGTGCAGATCTCTGGGAGCCCGCCTGAATGTGTTGACTGGGACAGACAGCACTGGCCAATGTTCATCCATGTTCGCTGTATCAGGAAACATGAAACCATAGCAACCATTGGTGGAAGGAGCTGCTTCTCCCCCCGTGTTCTGGCACTGCACACGTTCAGCAGTTTTGCATTGCACAAAATAGAGTGGGTGTGCCCCAATGGCCACGATTGAAATTCTCATCAGCCCAGAGGTTGAGGCTTTGAGGCAAACGCGATTTGATTCAGAGAAAGAAAAAAGAAAAAAAAAAAAATGTCGCTCTGTACACCGTGATGCTTCCGTCTTAAATTCACACATTTTGGAGGTGAGATTTACAGAGCACCAACTTTAGTGCATGGCTTGTGACAGGCAATCCTCTCTCCTTCAACAAGTGTTTATTGCAGTACATACCCTGTGCCAGACCCCGCGCTACACATCAGGCAAAGTGAGGTATGAAAAACAACCTGCAGCCCCTGTTCGAGCGGGATAGAAGCATATGAAATGACTAAATACCTGATTGATTTCTAGTTTCATGAGGGGAGACGGCCTTAGGACAAATTTGACTCATAGCTGAGGTCAGAGCCAAGGGAACTTCAGGGAGGTAGAGAAAGAAGCCTGATGACATGGTGAAGGTTTGGAGTAAATCCCTGCCAATAGTTCCACCCCTGGACTTTGAGCTACAGGATGAAAGAAGTTCCCCTAGAGACAGGCAGACTCACTCACTCACTCACTCACTCACTCACTCACTCACTCATCTTCTCTTTAAGCCAGTTAGAGAATTCTGACTCTAGAAACCAAAAGAATTCTTTACTAAAACACCAAGGAAAAAGAAAATAAGAGAATACCAGATGTATATCATATTTAAGGGTGATAGAAAAATAAAAAAAGTCATAACAGGAAATGTAAGCATGTTCCCATAGTCTAAAGACCAGAAGGGGAAGCTGCAGAAAGAAAGGCACTATGTGCAGTGCCTTATAAGGTAAATAGTGGCTTTGTTGGGTAAATTAAATAAATTCTGGATATCTGCTGATATAATAAAGGGGACAGTTTTTTGTTTTTTTTTTAAGTGAGAATTTATTTTTTTTATTTTTTTAAATTTTTTAAATGTTTTTTGTTTATTTTTGAGACAGAGAGAGACAGAGCATGAGCAGGGGAGGAGCAGAGAGAGAGGGAGACACAGAATCTGAAGCAGGCTCCAGGCTCTGAGCTGTCAGCTCAGAGACCAACGCGGGGCTCGAACTCACAGAGTGTGAGATCATGACCTGAGCTGAAGTCGGAAGCTCAACAACTGAGCCACCCAGGTGCCCCTAAAGGGGACAGTTTTAAAGGAGATGTGGTAATTGCTACAGGAAGCTCTCAGTTCTCAAGCATTGATAGGAAAGAGTGACGGGGAGTGGGTGGGTACCCATGGCTCACAAGGAAAACAACAGAGAAGAACAGCCTATAAGAATCCGTTATATTATAGAACAAAGCTCTGGGATGCTGACATTTGTGAAAACTTCTAAGAATCACAAAAAAGAGGTTTCAAAAAGTTATAGAATAAGCTCCCCTAGATGACCTCTGCCTAATAGCATGATAGGTTAACTGACACTCTTCATCCTGTTTCCGAAACAACCGTGTTAAAAACTATAGCCTACTGGAGGCTTGTGGTTCCTAGGCTCTTTCTAGAATGTCTCTGAGGACCAGGCAAAACTACTATTGGAGCTGTGTGCATCCTAACACTCAATTGTGTTTCTCCTGAGTTTATGCCACTTTAATAAGCTGTGATAGTTAAATATAATGCAAACTCATGAAATGACTAGGAAAGGAGTTTTTAGGAAATTTATACTGAATTCAATGTTTCAGAAAGACTATGAAGATGAGTTGCTAAAAATAAGAGAAATCACGTCATATTATAACTAAAAGAGATTTAAAAGATGGCAAAATCTGGAAGATTACTGCCCTTGGATTGTTTTTGCTGATGTTTTAAATTTGTATTGCACTTGAAGGAACCAAGAGTGGAAGACTGTAACCCATGTTGTAGAGACATGATATATGCAAAGAAGGTAGTGCAGAGCTCCAAAGAGGGGGTCCATGCTCAAAGTCATGGTGAGGCAACGTATACTTAAATTGTTTAACACATGCACATACACACATTAAACCACCAGCTACTACAGCTAGATCACATTAATTGCAGCACTTCTATGTGTTCAGAGGAAAACCAATGAGAAGGAGCAAATCTTCTCTATAGGACACTTGTGTTAGGATAAATGATAAAGTGTCTAGACAAGAAGTATTCAACTTTATTTTTGTACCATCTGTCTGTCAAGACATATTTACATCAGAAATAATAAAGCAATCCTAGTTAAGAGGGGATTAGACAAACAATGCAGGTAAAAGAGTGCCAAGAGATTTTAAAGTTCAGTTTTCCAGGCTTTAATGAATTTATCCCAAGGATTCCAAGGGGAGCTATAGCTAACTCTAAGCAATGATGGAGAATGGAAGAAATGGTCGAGGACTTGTTCCAAGTTTTCAAAAGGGAATCATTTGAATACTATATATTAGAGACTAGTGTGTTTGATTCACTGCCTAGAGAAACACTAGAATGGATTATTAAATGTATTATTTGCCATCATTTAAAGACAAAATTGGTGATCACTTAGAAATCACACCACAACAACCTCACATCCTTCCTCTTATTGTTGTTCTTCTCTAATATGATTATGAAGCCATAGGAAATGATGAGGAAAACTCCAGCATAAGTCTTATGACATTCTGGTGGACAAGATGAGGAAATGTGATAAATGTGGCTAGGAGCTGACACTGATGGAAGGGCTGTATTCAGAACAGAGGAACCAGAAGATGAATGCCAGCCTGACGAGGGGCTTTTAAGGGTGCCCCTGGGTTTCCTCTGTGTCTTGTCTTAGCCAACTTCTCTATCAAATATTGACGATCAAATCTTCAGGTGACAAGAAAGTAGGAGAAAGGTTTGATACAAAGGGCAAGAGAATCAGGATCAAAGAGATCGTGATGAAGTAGAACCATAGACTGAAATCTCTTAAAGTAAAACCTGGCAAGACTGGATTTAATTGGATATAATTCATGCAGTTATGGGGAGTTGAACTTGAAACTAATTTATTCAGGTTGGTTCACCAGGAAGCCTTGTAGCAGACACAGATGCACCATTAAGGAGTCTTATTGTTGATGTTGGCAATGTCTACCTTATAAAATAGTGAGGTTAAAAATCATTAGCCATTAGACATAGTGTCTGGGGGAGGTGGATGTGTGTGTGAAAGAGTCTCAATCCTCATCCCAGACAGTTCCAGGGCATCCTGCAGAGTGGAAAATAGCTAATTGGGGAAATCTGGGCACTGTGTGGATAGTCAGAATACCAGAGACTTCAGCTTCAGGTCACAATTATGCACAATCTCTTCCTATGGAAAAGTGTGTTGAGGTAAGTGTAGCAAGAAGAAACACATGAAAACTAGCCAGAATTCAGGTACCTATGGCTGGGACCTAGAGCTGGATTCATGGCAAATGACAGAGAAGGAATCTAGACACCTCTTCATTGATTGATTCAGTAGAGGTAAGAGAAAGGAGTCTGGGGTTGACCAAAGAGATCATGTAAAGAGAGAAAATCTATAGATATACTATGCTTGGATCCTTCCCTAAAGATCAGTAGTTCTTTGGGGGCCCCTGCGTAGCTTAGTCGGTTGTGTCTGACTCTTGGTTTCAGCTCAAGTCATGATCTTATGGTTTTGTGAGTTTGAGCCCTGTATCAGGCTCTGTGTTGGCAGTGCAGAGCCTGCTTGGGATTCTCTCTCTCTCCCTCTCTCTCTGCACCCCCTCCTCCCACTCATACTGCTAATCTCTCTCTCTCTCTCTCTCTCTCTCTCTCTCTGTCTCTGTCTCTGTCTCTCTCTCTCTCTCCATCTCTCTCTCTCTCTCTCTCAAAAATAAATAAATAAACTTTTAAAAAGTTACATAAAAAAAGAAGATCAGTAGTTCTTTTATTGGACTTTCCAGTTGTGCCCAGCAGCATTCACCTATCATTCTTTTGGCAGCAGTAATTTGATTCCCATGCAGGGATTTCCTCCCATTCACTGCGTAGTCCTGATGGAACGGCAAATCAAGCCACCCTGCCCTTCTCTAACCAGTGTGAGCACGTAGCAAGATAAGTCAAAGGTGAGATCCAAGAATAAATATAAGTCCGGTTAAAACACTTAATCATTTTTGGTCTTTCAAGAGGTCTGTTGAATTTCGTACTTTTCTGAGTTTAGTCCTCCTGCCTTCCCATTGAATTGTGTAACCTTCCAAAGAAGTTATTTTCTGCTGGAAGAAAAGAAATTTGGGGTAAAACCATGACATAACATGTTAGGAATATATACTTGGGTATTTGTTTTCTAAAACAGACTTCAAGTGTCTTTCTGAAGAAAATTTTGGCTTTTCCTGTGGATACCCTAGGAACCTACCTCAGGACTGCCATTCTCCACTAAATCATGTTGACACATTTGTGTATCATCACCAATTGTGTTGTGTAACATGAATGATTTATCTCTGTAAAGTGGTGATGTGTGTGAGTGGTTTATGTTTTCTTATAAAGTAAATCAGATTCAAGGCTTTCTCTTACAAGGTCACTTACACTCAGTTGCAAATAGGATTTCTTACTTAAAATTTTTAATTAATTAGTTACAGTGCTCATTGGAGTATAGTTGATACAGAATATTATAATAATTTCAGGTGTGCAACATACTGCTTCAACAATTATATACATTACAATGTGCTCACCATGATAAGTATAGGTACCATCCAACACCACACAAAGTTATTACAATATTATTGACTACATTTCCTATGCTGGCTTTCTTAAGTGGAGAGAAAAGTCTAGAATGACTGGTAGTAATGGAATCATTCACAGCCTGGTGTAGGCTAATAGGAATGTGTCTTGCATGGGGATCTCTCATGTACATCAGTGTGTGTTCACTACTTTTGAGAGCACAGTGAAGTCATCAGTTCTCACTAAAAGGCCAGCTAAGAGATGAGTAATTTTATCTTTAGGAATCTAGAGTCCATCCTGGATATATCTTCTCAGCCTAAGTTTGAGGCTATATGGACCATAGTACCTCACCTGGTTGTGGAAACACTCTACTGACACACACTTTAGCATTTTGCCCTTTATCATTATTTTTAAGGACACATAAAAAAAACCCTCCACTAAATTCTTTCTGCATGTCCTGTACAAATATTGCTGAGGACTTTGTTTTCAACAAATATTTTTTTGAATACCTATTATGTTTCACATGCCATGATAATCCTTAGGTACAGAATGAGAATGAGGGCAGACAGTTGTTGAACTCTTGGAACATACATTTTAGAGGGAAACCGTCATTAATCAAGTAATTACAAAAAAGCAGAGATACAATTACCAATTAATATTTGGTATAGAGAAAAGACATACACACTGTGAGTGCTTTCATGGGGCTCTCCCCTGAATCTAGGGAGGGTCAAGTCCAGGGTGAGCTTTTCTGGGATCTGTAGGATGATCTGAGAGCAGAAGGATGATAGGAGTTAAGTAGGCATGGGGACAGAGCAGGGACCTACATCTATCGATTTGCTGGATATTTGGGTATCATTATTTTCTCTACCTTTTTCTCAACTCTTATATGCTAGTCGGATTTTAGATAGGTTGTATTCTTTACTTTGGAAAATCTGTTGGAGGAAGAAGGAGGCTTATCTTTGTTACTTTTTTGAAAATTGGAATAGTTTATCTCATTTTTCTAGGAACATTTACTTCTTAGTTTGAATTTAAATCTTTTTTTTTAATTGATCTGTTTTGTAAATTTTGGTTGCTATGACAATAAATTGATTCACTTCAAAAGCTATTAACAGCAGCTTGGCTATTCTGTTTTCTTTGTTGAGAATATTATAATAGGTAAAATGTCAGCAATAACCAAGAAAATTCCAGGGACAGGGAAAAATGGTACAGGAGTTTGGCAAGATAGGATATTCCTTCTGATTCATTAAACATTATAGAATTTAATTTCTGGTGAATAATGGAAAGATATTGATTCATTTCATATGAACAACCAGAAGAGTAGGTTTAAGAATGATAACCTTTCTTTGGTTTTCACCTAATTTCATTCATTATTTCAAATCAATATTTATTGAGTTTCTACTATGAGCCAAGTACTGTGCTAGGTGTTATAAATAAAAGATGAATAAGACAAACTCCCCATCCAGTGATGAAGCTATAAACCTGACTTTTCGCAGACACAATGGAGAAACATTAAGGCCAGAAAAAAATGTAGTAAAGCCGATGCCAGACATGTTTCCCCTCTCTTAGGCAGCATATCACAGAAAAGGCAAGAGCACACCTGAGCAAATGACATTGTCTTTAGTGTATTTTTCACTTTCTAAAAACAGTGGATATTAGGTAAACACATTACTCAAACATATCACTTGTTGGTAAAAGTACCATCACCATGGACCCTCAGTACAAAGACGAGAGGGTCCATGAATTGAATACGCTGGGAAGAGGATACATCAAGGTATTATCAATGGGCTCTTTTCTGCCTGAGTTAAGAGCTAGCCTAACTCTGGGGCCATTTAAATCCCAGCACTGCCAGTTAATCGCTGTGTTTTAGTTTCCTCATCTGTAAGATGAGGATAATAATAATACCTCCATACGGGGTTGTTATGAGGACTAAATCAGTTACTATTTGTAAAGCTGTTAAAATAACATCAAGTACACACACAAGCTCTAGATATTTTCTAAGAGCTTTACAAGTAGTAAATGAGGTGTGTGTGCGTGTGTGTGTGTGCGTGTGTGTGTGTGCGTGCGTGTGTGTGTGTGTGTGTGTGTGTGTGTTTGGACTAAATAAAATGAACATATGGCAGTAGCAAGCCCTTAATTGAGGGGAGGGACCAAGGGCAAGAAACCACAAGTCTTACCTTCAGCCTTCTTTTACATTGGAATTGCTTCAGAATTTTAAATAAGAATCTTCACTGATCTCAAACTTCAGTCCTTCCACATTTCACGGCCCAGGAAACTTACTAATAAGCTATTGAATATATAAAAGCAAACAGTATGAGATAGAAAGATCAATAGAGACATAGATAATTCAGAACCTGGAAAGTAGATCCTGAATAATTGAAAGGTGATGGAGGTCAATGAGCTATGAAGTCAGTCCATCATCTGCCCTTTAGGAAGAACAGTGGAAGTGATCTGAAGGCTCTGAAGGGATTTTGTCACAATAGGAAGGACAAAGACTCTGCAGTGTTGTACATCAGAGCTTTCATATTGAATTTGCCAGTTACTAGTTATTTGAATGTGAACAGTACTTTACATTCTCTGAGCTTCAGCATCCCCATCCGTGAAATGGGCATACAAACGGGATCAATTTATGTCAAGTTCTTATAATGGTGTTGGCACAAAATAGGTGTTTAAAAATCATAAGCTGTTAATCTTTTATCTGTGAGTCTAACCCAGCTAGATTTATAGATTGAATGAGATTTTAAAATATTTTGTTAATATTTAAGATTGGAGAACCAAATAATGCAGTTATATGGGTAGTACTTATGGGAAAAAATATCAAAAGAACACTGAAACCAAGTATGTGATCACAATAACGTTTTCATCTGTCAAACCTGGCAATCTAAAATGTTAGACATAAAAAAATTAAAAGGAACATGATATTTAAAACTGTAAAAATAAGCAGTTGTTTCTTTTCCTTAGCCAAACATACCTGTTTTCAAATTTAAACTTAAAACTCACCAGCAACCTGGGTGAGGTTGGAAGGTGTCGTTACACCTTCATTATCACATTTTGCTGACTGTGGCATGCCTCTCATTTGTCAGTATAGAGGACCGGATAATTCAATGTCCAGGCAGACATTTTTATAAACTGAGTTATGTGACAATCTTTGTTTTTGTTCCTACTGGACTGTAAGCTGACCAAATGCAGCATGTCCTGAAAGTTAGAGTGGTCTGTTTTTATATAGAGGGAAATCCAAAGCTACAGGAAAGCATCTAATAATTTCTACAGCCACTACACAGGTTTGAGGACACTTATTCACTTATTTTATGACTGTGTGTGTACGTCCATGTCTACGTGTGTATACTCATGCATATATGTACATATATAATGACATTTATTATATATATTTAAATCCAATATTATTACTTCCTATTCAACAAACTAACTTCTATTGTAGCTACTTTTAAACTAACAGTTAAGGTTGGTTTTGCCTGTATCTCAGCATCAGAATCCACTTGTATCCATGGTGCACTAGAGTCAACTAGACTCTAAGCTCCTTGAAAGCAGCACCTTACCTTGTTTCAATAGCTTGCAAAGGATGTGCCCTTGTTGAGCATGTAACAAGCATTTTGAAGCGTGCTGTTTTCAGGGACTTGGTGTTTTCATAAATTTAATAAGTAGATTTAATATGTCTCCCCACTGCACTCTACTACCACTCACCCCCACCCTGGTATTCTTTTCTTTTTTAACCGACACAGCACGTTTTTTCGTAACCAATAACAAATAGTGGCATTTGATCTAACCCAAACCGTAGCATCACAAATTCTGCCTTAGTGGAAGCCCAGCTAATAAGGTTTTACCAGACCAAATCTCTGTCTTATTTTTTCTACTGTTCCCAGGTTTGTTGGTCTTATTTTTGGTAAGGATTAGCCCTTCCATTGTAAAGGAAATTATCTAAAAAATGACCTTCTGAGATGGCAGAAATACCAGTATATGTAAGGAATATGCCTGTAAACAGTAATAGTTCACATTGTTCTTAACTTTATTGAAAGCATCATTGTGTTCCTTGGCACGAGGAAAAGTAATACTTTAAATCTTTCAAATGCGATAATAAGAGGCTATAGTGCTTTAGCAAATTGGAATCTGGAAGTCATAGGATGGGTCAAGAGACCAGTTCCTCCTCTAAGGAGCCTGGAAAGAAAGAAAAATAGCTGCATTGTGCTGAAGGTCTAATGAGACACCATCACGGGGGCTCTTCTGCTGAACTGCCACGTCACTTACTGAATGCCTTGAAAAAACCTACACTTTTAGGTAATTTTACAACTGTGAATTGGCAAATTGGCAAGAATCCTGAATGGCCTTGAATTTAAGGCTGAAAAAGGAGGGAAAAAAAGATATTTTATCAGGTATTGTAAACTTATTTGGATTTTCCTCGGAGACCAGACCATCACAAAACACTCATTTTGATTTGGAATATGTGTCTCATACAACCTCCAAGAGGCCATTGAATTCTTATCGATTTATATGCAGACAGACGTACGTGTGTGGGGTGTGTGTGTGTGTGTGTGTGTGAAATTTTTGCAGGTGCAAAGTTGAATGTTTTAGCTTATTTAGGGTCCTTGCAAAATTACTTAAAATGGTTATACACACCTGACATATATTTATTGGCTTGTATTCCCCAAATGACTTTTTCCCCCAGAATAATAAAGCTTTAAAAAATTAGCTTTGGGTTGGAACACTTCCCTTCCCCAATTTTGGTATTGCTTTTGTTGTTTGTGTTTTTGAGGTTGAGGGTTATCTATGACTCATTGGCAAGCTCCAGTTCAATCAATTTAGAAGGAACTTTTAGGGCTGAGTTATTTTTAAATGCCTGAAAATGAGGGAGCTGTAAATGGAAATCTAATCACGGCTTAACCTGTAGTCATGCAAACAGTCAACTATGAAATCAAATGAGTTTCCAACCCTCTTAACCCATTAATGGTTACTGACTAGCTGTGTTGCCCAAACATCATCATTCAAAGAGCAGGAAAAGGAAAAGGCACATATCTGGAGGGGGGTGCAGTGGATAGGAAGGGAGGGGTGCTGCGGATGTAAAGAAGGAAATCTCTAGGAGACAACAATTTCCTCATAGACACAAGCGTGCAAGCTTGCATAAGCATATAGCTTCCTCAGTTATGCATTGTTCATGGTTTTTTATGGAGCCTTTCCTGGTAAATATCAAGCAAAGGACTGTGTTGTCCTTGTTAAGCTGCATCTGATTTTGAACACTTGACATTTCAGAGGTTCAGCCTCTGCCATCTTCTTGATGGGACTTGCCAAAAAGCACAGTCTCAGATTTCTTTGGAGTTTTGGGTCCATTTGAAAAATATACAACCTCTGCTGGTTGTCTCCCCAGGAACCTCCCAGCACCTTTTATTCCTTTGCAGGTTTTCACCTACTTTCTATCTCCCTTTTTCTTGCCTTTTGACTAAATTTTTCCAATCACTTCTAAGGATCCCCTGCTCAGATGCTCAGATGCTCAGCTCCACTCTGATTCTGTTACTGTCTCTCCTAAGAGCTACACCCACAAACAACAAAAGTATCCAGAAGGCTACTTTGAGGACAAAGCAATTGTCTAAATACTTAAGGATTCAAATTAGTGAGCAGTATACCTGTAAAAAAGATGTATGCCATATGTGTATGTCTCTCTCCCTCTCTGTCACATACACACATATAAATGCCAATACATGTGGTTAATAGATATGTGTTAATTTTCTGGCTTTCAGTTTTGAATTTAGTCCTCTTCAGAGAAGCAAGCATTTCTGTATGATGGCAATGGTATGCCAACTATTTCAAAAAAAAGTTTGGGATTGTTGAATTAATATTCCACTGTTAAATTAAGTCTCCTTTCTTGCTCCCGAGTCACCACCCCAACTAATCTGAATCTAGACTGATATAAAAACCTGCAGGAATAAGGAAAGTCTAGTTTGGCATTCAATGAAAGCCATTCTTGATTGTTTCATCTCTTGGTAGAAAAAGGCAAGCTTGTTTAATGTTGTTTTGGTGCCAAGTGGTAATTACCCCCAAATGATTTCCTGGGGTTGGACCAAGCCTCTTTTATGAACATGTACCTCCAATGTCACCGTAGAACTGAGAAGAAAAGGAGTCTCCCTCTTTCTCATGTACACACTCATAAAGATGAAAAATAAAAAGCCAATGTAAACATTTTTTTTTCTTTTCTTTTGTTAGATGTGGAACCTTGAGTAATGCATCTCTCCCTGGGTGCTTTAAAAAAAAAGGCAAGCTGGGAACATGGCCCCTTGGTGGAGTTTACACAATCTGTACATTTTTAGCACATGAAGTAGCCTGTTCTTAAGCTATATCACTCCTGTTTCCAAGAGCCCACCCCAAACTGCAGGAAAGTAAGAGTATCTTGGTTTCAAAAAGGATGAATTTGAATGGAAAGAAAGAAAACCCCTCTTTTTTTCACGGTTGTCATTGTTCCTTTACCTAAGACCCTATTTGCTATTGTACACTTATCCGCCATGAATACTCTGCCACATCCACACCAACAAAGAAGTGTACATTGGGATAGAGTGAGAATTGCCTGCCATTGTATGTATGGCTCTCATCTCATAAGTCAATATGAGTAATGCTTAAGGTCTGATGTGGCCCTCCTTTGTGATATGTTATCACAATATTTAATAAGCCAGCAACTGATTTGTACTCTAAACTGTATTCCAAAGGATTCCAAAGTCCTTTCAAAATATCGTGTACCTGGAACTAAGTATTTTGTCCTGAGTTTTTTACATTTGTGATAGTTATAAGCCACTTTGTCATTAATATCCATCAAATAGAGGACATTTGGCTGCAAATGAAGAAAAGATTTATTAAATTTAGTTTCAGTTCCATTCATGGGACGAAAATATATGTAGGAATATGAAAAAGACTAATGTCTCTATGTTAAAGAAATCGATTTCCAGGGTGCCAAGTGGAAAAGTGTAATTGAAATTGACCCATTAAATGATTACATTATTTGTGTACCAAATCTAATATATTTCACAAAACTATAGAGCTGTTTCAGTAACTACCTGCCAAACTGTATATATTGTTCCTAATTAAGTTTTATAAATGTACTTATAGAAATGTGAGGTTGCAGAATTATCCATGTAATATGTCTCTACATTTATGAAACCTATTCCAGAGAATTAAGACAAGGCAGTGCATTTCTAATCTCATGACTATTTCATGACTAGCGAAAGCTATAATAAACAAGGTGACAAAATGAATATTCAAGAGAAGTTTCCCAGTTAAATTCTGAAACATACACAGAAATGCATCTTAACTTCTAGCATTGCCCCTGGAAAATCACATTGTAGTAAACACTTGACCTTTAAAAACGTGTTTAAGACCCACTTTCTGACTACCTACTATGTGCCAGGCACATGCATTTTTACATATGCAATTTTCTTTAATCCTGGTACCACTAAGCAGAACAACTTCCATTATTCCTATTTGGTTGGTGAGAGATGATGGGCAACTCAATTAAGGTACAAAATACTTAATTTTATGGCTGCTTTTAATCTTTTTTTTTTCCACTTTCATTATCAGATTCTATGTTTCTGAAGGGCAGGAATAATGCCCTATTCTTCTTTGTATTTAAAGAATGAAAGAAAAATGCTGTTTTTCAAATGATTCAAAGGTCCCTTTCCTCTGCTTTAGTTTTGTTTACATTTTGGTTTCACTGAAAACAAATAATCGAAGACTCTGAGATATTGTGTATTTTTCCAGTTTACCAAACAGAAGTACATTTTTTTAAAAAGGGCAAATATCAGATGTTTCTTTTGAAAAATACGTTCTCCTTCATGTAAGATGACGCTAGTGGCTAATTTTGCTTTTTAAAAACTAGTGGATGTAAGACCTGCATGAGGTATTATTTTAAGCACATATAGAGATGAATAAGGCAAAGTTCTCAAGGAGTTCTGGAAAATTGTGAAATAGGCTCTTTGTCACCCTCTTCCCCGTGCTTCTATTCTCTCTGTTCCCAAGGGCTTGGTCTTTATCAAGGATTATCTTTCTTGGGGGAGAATGAAACACTTCTTGTTAATCACTGGGATGGGACTGAGAATGATTCTTTAATTTTATCAAGTGACATAGGTAAGGCCCTGCTCCAGGAATTGGTCTCTTCTACTGTAGTTATTATAGACTCTGAAAGACCAATCTGGCCATAGACCGGAGTGTCTATGGAACAAAAATAATGGCAACAAGCAAGTAGGGAGAGCAGTTGGCTTCCACTAGGTCAAATGGCTAAGAGACGTGGGGGGGAAATTTATAGCAGGGGCAAAGAAGGCTACATGAAATCCAAGAGGGCAGATGGTACACGGCAATCGACTTGGCTCCAGCTTGTCACTCCATGGCACCAGTAACTAGGTCAGAGTCTAGTCCTGAGCTGTGGAAAAGGGCAAGTTTGGTTGCCAGACCTAGAGTCAGTGGTTTGCTAAGAAGTTTACCAAGAGAGGAATTAAGCACAGATGGGAGTCCAGGTATAACTGGGATGAACATTAGTGCTAAACTAGTCAAAAGGTGATTAGGCGATAGTCCTTCCCAAAGCACAGCTACTTGGCGGCTTTTCATGTCCATCTACTCAAGATAAGGATCGGTTCTAAAACTGCAATGGGGTGAAATGTACAGATTAGTTTATCAGCGTTCCATTGCCATATTAATGCTGTATGTCAAACCACCCCCAGACTAAGAGGCTTTAAAAAATAAGCCCTTGTTATTGTTTGTGGGTTTACGATTCTGTGAATCTGGGCCAGGTTTGGCTGATTGCAGCTGAGCAAGGTCTTTCGAGGCCTATGCTCAGAACAGTCACACTGTCACTACTCCCTCAACCTATGGGCCAAAGTCACAAAAACAGCTCAGATTCAAGGGGGGCGGAAAATAGACTCCATCCCTTGATGGCAGATGTTGCCAAAGGCACAGGTATAGGGGAAGAGTAAAGAATTGTGACCATTTTGCAATCACCACACCTGGGGTCCCCAATTTCAGCTGTTAAAAGGGATGTGGGGTCTCGGAGCCAAGTGGGGCTGGGGATGGGGTGGGGGGCTGGTTCTTCTTCCACTGCCAGCTGTGAAGATTTCCTTTCTTTCAGAATGTCTGTCGCAGCTTGTTGATGAGGGATGAGCATCCAGCTATGCCAACTCTCCTTAGAATGTGAAGAGCCAGTAGCCCACTTCACAGGCTAGTTCTCGCAAGGCAGTTTTAACTGCAGCCGCTTATATAAAGTTTCTTCATCTATGAAACGCGGCTGGGGCGCCTGGGTGGCGCAGTGGGTTAAGCGTCCGACTTCAGCCAGGTCAAGATCTCGCGGTCCGGGAGTTCGAGCCCCGCGTCAGGCTCTGGGCTGATGGCTCGGAGCCTGGAGCCTGTTTCCGATTCTGTGTCTCCCTCTCTCTCTGCCCCTCCCCCATTCATGCTCTGTCTCTCTCTGTCCCAAAAATAAATAAACGTTGAGAAAAAAAAAAATTAAAAAAAAAAATCATACACTGGGGCGCCTGGGTGGCGCAGTCGGTTAAGCGTCCGACTTCAGCCAGGTCACGATCTCGCGGTCCGGGAGTTCGAGCCCCGCGTCGGGCTCTGGGCTGATGGCTCAGAGCCTGGAGCCTGTTTCTGATTCTGTGTCTCTCTCTCTCTGCCCCTCCCCCGTTCATGCTCTGTCTCTCTCTGTCCCAAAAATAAATAAAAACGTTGAAAAAAAATTAAAAAAAAAACGTGGCTAATTATAGTACCTACCTCATGTGAGTCTCAGGAGGATGAAACGAGTTGAGAGAAACACTTAGCAAGATCTTACACATAATATGTTATCAGCAGATGCTAGTTGCTTTATCATTAGTCTCATTACTGTTATTATTTGCCCTTGTTAACCTAAACAGACCCCATAAATGCGAGCAATGCAGAATATTGAGGGACACGAGGCTTTTGAAGCTAACACAATTTTCTTTCCCTTCACGTAAGACAGTTTTAAGGAAGCCAATCATTTTGAGTCTTTTTTTTTTTTTTTTTTTTACTAGTAAGGGTGATAAATTGTGCCAATTGTCTGTACTTTTGGGGAGCACAGCTTGAAAATCCTTGCTCTAACACAACAGGGAGCACAGACTCAAAGGTCCCTGAGGCCTGGCTGATAACACACACGAGCAAAGCCAGTAGGATGTAATTCAGTCGGGAGCCAGGTGCTGTGGTGAACTAGAGCACCACCAATGTGGCCACTCTCAGATGAGGGTGGTTGTGGCTGGCGGTGGAAGGAGAAGAGAGGCATTTCTTGTGATCACAGCTTTTCCAGAGGTAATGAAATTTGGTTACAGAAATAGAAAATAAACATGATTCAGCGGTGAGATAAAATTATAGACACTGTCGATTTGAGACGGAAGTGCCAGTAGGAAAATTCGGATTTAACACGGTCAGACTGATTCCATGGCAAAGGTAACTCTATTTCATGAAAAATAAGAAGAAATAGTACAAACCAGTATTATTTTATAGTATGGCTTATACATCTTTATATATAAAGGTACAAGGTATAAGGTATAAAGGTATAAGGACTACTAGGAAAGTTGGTGCTTGCCACGGAGAAGCTGAAGCCAGAGGGAAACGCTGTGGATTGGGAGAGTTAGTGTTCTTTGAAGGCATAAGAGAGCGGCTTGAGGTGCAGAAGGCCAGGAGGGCTAGGAACTCCACGTTCTTTACTACGGAGCTCTTTAGAACTGTGCCACAACAAAGCGTCAGTGGAATAAGTCATTTTTTGTAACCATGAATGACAGCAGTTTTTTTCTCAATGGTATCCATCCAGTGGAAAGTGACCACAGGATGTATGCAGTTCATGCATTTCAGTGTATGTGAGCAGACAGGACTGAAAAGTTTAATATCACCTGCTGATATCCCCAGAAGTCCCTGTATATGTATTGTCCTTTTGTGATACATCTAGATATATTCCTGGATATTCCTCTGGTTTGAAAACTTGGTTTCCATTATGGCGTGTCGTCTTCCTGCGGCGATCTCATGAGAACCAGTGCACTTAAAAGTGCTAAGTTCCTCTCCATCCATGCCTCCACCAGGCCCTGTCTTTGTAATCCATTGGTCACTTTCAGATGTCAGGCTTCACCCTGCTTGGTACATAGGTGGTGTTCCATAGTGAAGTTCCGACTCAGTCTCTCCGATTGACTGACCCAAAGAATGCAGACTGGAGAGAAAGGCTGAATTCCGAGGGCATCTTCTCAGACTGGACATATCCACAGAGAGAGACATGTTTGGCCCAATGAAGAGAAGGTCAATGCTTTCGTCTGACCTGGAAGCCAGGGTCAAAATGAATCTCTACAACCTCATACAGAAACCCCTCTCCGGGATCCTCTCATATGCCACAAATTTAACTCAGGTTCTTCTTCAGAACACAGGCTTTGAGGACAGCAGAATCAGGTACAGGAAGACTACTGATCTGTGTTGCTAGACAGCAGAATTCTGTTTTAAGCAAAGGATTTCACTTCTCTATGCCTTAATATCTTTCTGTTTGGAGTAGTGGGTTCCCACGAGATGATTAGAGGTGTCTTTCAGCACTAAGATTCTAGTGTTCTGTGTTAGGTGATAGGGAGCCATAGAAGGTTCTTGAGCAGTATAAATTATTATGAAGATATATGGGCAAGATTGAACTTCTTCCACTAAACACAGTTTTTAGCAGATCAAACCATGCTTGCTCTTACACATCTTTTCATCATCGTTCCTTCTTTTCTCCGGTTTTTATCCTTGTAGAGAAAGCAGTTCAATAAGCACCGAAGGGAAAGTGGAGGAAATATGATGGTCACACAAATGGGAAAACTGGATTTGGTATATCAATATCTTGTATCCCTCCAGACAGATCTAACGTGAATCAGAAGGCTACTTAGTGAGAATGGAAAAAAGAGGAGGAAAATATAATATTAGATAAACTGAATTTTTAAAGAAATCAAGATAAGTAATTATGATGCCTTTGTTTCAGGATAATTACTATACTGCTAATGGGACCAGAAATCTGTTGAACCTTTGATTTTTAGCTCCATGCATTCATCCTCATGCTAGAGATGGCCTTCCATCCCATCTGGAGAGGACGTACTGACTTCCAAAAGCTCTCTTTCTTTTGGACAGTGCTTAAGTAGGCATTGCCAGCGTTTACTCTAGGACTCTCGTGTTGTACCGTTCTTTCCTGATTGAATCTTTATTAGGTGATATTTTATTTTTCAGCTTTTTTTCTGGTTTGTTTATTCAGACAGGACCCAGTCCAGTCTTACTGACTCCTGAGTTACTTTTGCTTTCTGGGGTGACTTTATACATCTCTGCTTTGCTCCATAGTTGCTATTACTCTCGATTTCTCAATGGGAAATCTTATTTCCCTCTTTTCCTAGTGTGTGGGAGGTGAAAACCTCACTGAATTCCCACTACTAACAAGAAACTTGCAGAGACTTTCATTTTTATTCTTGGCGTGACTTGTACACAATCTCACATGAAGAAATTAGGATGTATTTCAACATTATGTTCTAGTTCCATAAAACTCAGTGGGGTTTTATTAGAATCAAAATTGATTAGACACTCCTTGCTCATTGTGGCAACAATTCTTTAAATTAATAGTTAGCTCCTCATTCCCCATCCCACCCCGCATTACTTATTCAACAGGCTACCTGACTGTTTACTCTATGAGGACATGCATTGTATTTATTGCATCCCCAGATCCATGGGGCATTAAAGACACTGTGCTGTGACATGGAAAGCAATATTTATATATGATCTAACCCCAACCCTACTCCTCCCCTTTGCCCCTCTCCCAGCTTCCCATCCTACCTCTTGGTAAATGGCATGTAATTTTGCCCAGAAGTGTGCGTATAGCAACATGCCTTATTTGAAAATATTATTTTACTTTAAAAGAAACCATGTTACAGTTATGTATTTAATAAAAATTGCTTGAATGTTTGATGAAAGAAATGTCATAGCTTGCCTAAGGAATTGTTTCAAATTGTTAAAACCCAACCCTCTCCATATCTTCTTTAAATCTAAATTGACCTTTATCTAGATCTTTATTCCAACACAGTATTGACTTGCCATCAGCACTGCACAGTTTCTCTTTGGCAGAAGTCATCAGCTTTCCTGAATTTACCCAGATGATGGTTTGCTATTTTTGTAAGAGAACACTGCCATTTTGCCAAAAGTCTTCTGTCTTGCAGGAACTGGCTGGCGGTGCTGTTTTCTTGGGCTGCAAATAGGGCAACAGCTGTCCCTTCCATACCAGACCGTGGAGATGCGGTTGCCAGAGAGGCATTGTTCTAGAAACTGAGACATGATGATAATGAGCTCAGCCATCCAGGTGAACCTAAGTATTTTTATCTTTTGGAAGAACAGAGAAATTATGACCAAAAATAAGTATTACTTAATTTTGTATAACTTTTGTTAAGCCTTTAAAGTCCACCAGTTTGAATTCTAGTTAGTACAATGCACAACGGCAATGTTGTGTAGGGGGAAAAAAGCCCTCTGGGTTCAAAACAAGGATTTGGTACTTGGGATTCAGTCCTTATCTGCCTTACTGGGAAATAGAGTCTATTTTCCTTTTTGAGAATTTGGTTTTACTCTAAATGAAGTAGGCTGTTTACGAGATGATATTTAATGTTTTTGTAATTCTAAAATTAGCTGTGAACATGTATCTTTAATTTTAGAAAAGGGCAAAATTTGAGGGGGTGATCTGTTTGTTTTCTGTGTGCTTTGAAATGTTCAGAGTAAGTTTCTACTAAGCCAGTAAATCTACCTTATAAATTTTCAGATCTAATTTACTGGATGAAAGGATCAAGTATTATAGAGGAGTTTTCCATCATATTTTACCTTGCCATTCATTCAGATTTTTTTCATTTTATTCGGACAACAATTGTGAGGCATCTGTCTCCTTGCACTAGTGACCCCATGTTCTCTCTTTTTCTGTTTCTCTCTCTCTGTCTCTCTCTCACACACACACCTCACTTCACCATCTATTCTGTAACTAGCAGTTTGGAAAAATAAATCTCCAGGGTTTCATCAATATACTGTATTATACAATTTAACTATTTAGAGGGTCATTTGAGATTTTTTAGTAGTTCCCGGTTGTGAATTCCATGTGGAATTATTTTTTTTTTAATTTTTTTTTTTTTACGTTTATTTATTTTTGAGACAGAGAGAGACAGAGCATGAGCAGGGGAGGGGCAGAGAGAGAGGGAGACACAGAATCGGAAGCAGGCTCCAGGCTCTGAGCCATCGGCCCAGAGCCTGACGCGGGGCTCGAACTCCCGGACCGCGAGATCGTGACCTGGCTGAAGTCGGACGCTTAACCGACTGCGCCACCCAGGCGCCCCTCCATGTGGAATTAAATTAAGCCTATGTCTGTCACAAATGGATCCCTCATTTTCCTTTGAGTCGGCAAAGATCTCAACTGGGCTTCCTTGCCTTGCTGACCGTGTGTTTCTGCCTACAAAACAGTGCCTTTCGTAAGCCACTCCTATATCTCCACGTCTAAGTGTCAAGGTCATAGTATCTCTCTCAAGCACCAATGATTGTTCTTTATAGTTATATGAATTTTGTTTTAGCACAAAGCAGCATAAATCATTGATTTGTTCTGCATGAGAAAGGAAAGGAGAAAGTGTAGAGTTAAAAAATTCTTTTCAAAAACCCATGAGATACAGTGTTTCATTAGATTATATAAGAATTTTGCTTACTCAAGCCAAAGGAATATGGAAACTAATAATTAGCCCATGGTGGAGTTTCTTGAGGGCTTTTTGAAGAGTTAAACTGCGGTATTATTTATAGACAAAAAAGGTAATATTTTCTGTGTTTTCTCGCCTCAATTTGTCTTGTTGCTTTTACACATCACATGTTATAATGTAATCTATGAGATAGAAACAATACCAGGAGTCCTAATTAAATTAAAAGTAATTACCAGTGTACAGATAGGGCTTTCAATTGAGCAGCAGGAAGTTGATATTTTGTCATTCCCAGTTTATCTCCATGCACTGAGCACGATTCTTTGTACCAGTTATTAATGGCATTTTCTCAACAGTCATGAAGAGTGTGGGAAATAGGGAATGAGGAAGAGAACAAAGGGAAGAGAGAAATTAGGGCCAGAGGAAGACAGAGACAGAGAGGAATCTTTCTGTTGCTGTTCTCCAACTAGGATCCAGGGAAATTTTTCATACATTGAGGGACCTCTTGCCGTCCTTCACTCACCTGTGAAAGAAATATTTGCCCAGCCCATATTTGTAGCATATCCTAATTTTTCTTGACCACAAACAGAATTTAAAAAAGGGAACCTCAAACATTCTGTGCTTGAGGTCTGGTTTATGATGTGACAGATTTTCCATTTTCAGAAAGAAAAAAAATAGTTCCAGCTCCCAACAGGAATTTAATTTGAGAGAGGGAGGGAAATGGCAATATATAAAGATTTCCTACTGTCCAATTTCTTATTCTGCTTTTCAACTGGGCATCTTTTAACAATTGGAAGCAATGCCATTCTCCCACCAGGAAACACAGTGCAGGCTTTTAAAGAACATTTACAGGGTGATGTCCGTTTGATTGACCGTTATCTTGCTGGCATGCTGCTGCTACAAATATGAGCAATTATTGGGAAAGCAGTCAAATTAAATTTTCATAACTATAAAACTGCATTTTACCTTAGGGGCACAGCTTCCTTCCTATTTCTACAATCTATTTTCTATGCTTTATATTAAATCTAAACAAATGAATGTTTACCAACATTAATATTTTAACATAGCATGCCAGTCTGTGCCCTCTCTCCAACAACTTTTTCATCTGTCTAGGAATGTTCTATAAGAGAGTTAACTTTTTTAGTATCATATGGGTCATTTTGGGTAGGCTATTCTTAATGGACGCTTTCCTATCCACCAAACGTATACCTTCCCTGATTCTTGCCTTTAATAATCAAAGTCAACAAATGGCTTACATGAAATTAAATTTAATCTTCTGAGATCATCCTTATCAGGGTATGAAAGGCTGCTTACCTCAACAGGGCCATCCGAGTAAGGATAACACATGTTGTAAGTGGTAGGTAGGATGCTATGTTCCATTTCCACACTGCTGGCTGACATTGCTAGATGATTGTAGCACAGTTCATCGTGGAGACCAGATATTGGCTTTTGGCAGTGATTTGAACTCATTTGAGCTGACACCAAAGATGAACCCTATTTTGCTGTCCCTGCTGTAAATGGTTTTATCTTTGTGCGCTTGATGCCCTGCCTGGCATCTTCCCATATCTCTGTATCTTTTTTTTTTTTTAATTTTTTTTAACGTTTATTTATTTTTGAGACAGAGAAAGACAGAGCATGAACGGGGGAGGGGCAGAGAGAGAGGGAGACACAGAATCGGAAACAGGCTCCAGGCTCTGAGCCATCAGCCCAGAGCCCGACGCGGGGCTCGAGCTCACGGACCGCGAGATCGTGACCTGAGCTGAAGTCGGACGCTTAACCGACTGAGCCACCCAGGCGCCCCTCCATATCTCTGTATCTTAAGCCATACTGGGAGACCAAGCCTCACCAGATCTTACTCTTACCTGAATACTTAAACTGCTTCTCCCAATTCTACCTGTCCTTCAGATCTTGCTCAAATCCTATCTCGCATGAAACATGAGGTTTTCCCAGATTTATCTGGATCACATTGCCCTTTCTTTGATGGTCATGCCCTTTTGCTAGGGTGATCATATGTTTGGGTTACTTTGTTTAACCCCGGAGTTGCATCTTGTCTTTTCCTTTTGTCTGGCTAGTGTCACTTTTTCCTCTCAAAAGTGTTTCAGTTCAAACAAGATATCACATGATCTCCTTATTCATAGCCTATAACTTCTATTTAGCTTTTAATAATTGTCCATTTTGGGTGGATCTAATTAATTTGGAAAAAAAACATTCCCCACCAGATGAACTACTAGAGGACTTCTCTCTTATCCTCCCTCTGGAACCAGGCTAGGCATAAAACGCATACTTCCTAAGTCCCTGATGTCAGAATACTGGTAAATTCTCAGTCCATGGTCAGAAGGCATTTCTCAGATGTGATCGAAGAACTCTAATTGTGAAGGTCTTCCTGGGGCTCTACCTGGATGTATGGGCTTTTTCTTGGTTCCTAATCTGTAGTTGGCCTCCTGCGGAGGCATCACCTAAGGGTGGTGTCTTTGGTAGCAACTTCTCTTGTGAAGTTATAGGAGTTTCTGATGGACGGTAAAGTAGCTTGTATTGGTCTAACTCTGACAACCCAGAAACTAATGTCATCCCTGGTCATCTTTTTACTGCAAGCATCTATGCATCACCTTTCCATGTACCCCATTGTTTTCTTACCTTTCAAAAGGGCTCTAGAATACATATGGAGATTCTTTTGGCAAAAATGAAAGTTTAATCAGTGTTAATACTCAAATGATTTTGTGTGCTTTAATTTTGTAGAATTTCATAATATTAGAGCAGAAAAAAAACCCAATTGATGTAATTAAAATTTTTTTTTAACGTTTGTTCATTTTTTGAGAGACACAGACAGTGTGAGTGGAGGAAGGACAGAGAGAGGGACAGAGAGAGGGGGAGACACAGAATCCAAAGCAGGCTCCAGGATCTGAGCTGTTCAGCACAGAGCCCGACGTGGGGATCGAACTCACAGACCATGAGATCATGACCTGAGCCGAAGCTGGACGCTTAACTGACTGATTCACCCAGGTGCCCCTCAATTGATGTTATTTAGACAAGCATCTCATTTTTAGAGGTTAAGAGTCTCAAAATTCTGTCTTTGAGTATATATCATCTGTATATAAAATTGGGCAGATCAGAATTAAAGGGTTTCCCAGTTCTTGCTTGATTTCTGAATGCTGAAATTTCTATTTGAGAAAAGGAAACAATCTTTCCAGGAAACGTCCAAGGGAAAGGATAAAGATAGAAGAAAACATCCTAGGAAGAAGTGATAGGTTCTCAGGAGTCTGTCTATAGAGCTGCTGGATGTGATGGGGCATTTATAGCTCAGCTCACTAACTTTATTCATCATCAATAAATATTAATAGTGAGTATGATAAGTTGAAGATTTACTCATTACTGTGACCTTGACCTTGTGGCAATATTACCTTGTTAGGCAGGACTATTATTATCCTCTTACTTCAGCTTCAGCTCTGTTTTTAAAAGGCAACGGAAAGGAGGGAAGAGGAAGAAACACTTACATTCCTTATTATTAGGATGAAATTATGTGAAACGTTGTTTGGAATATAAAATGGCAAAGAGTTAGATAAAGATCATTTAACTACTCACTGTCAGACATAGTGTCCCAATCCATACAATATACTACCTTCAAGTAGTTGAAAAATTAGGGGGGATAAAATATTAATTTGGGGAGCTAAATGATTTTTTTTATATTGGAGACTGCCTGTGCAAAAGAGTGATATTAAAAATGTTTGTTTTCTTAATGATCATTTCCTACTTTTCATTCATTCCATCCTATCTTTGTGACGATTTTCTCGATTTTTTCCTATAGCAAAACTTTCACGTCAGAGCTTCGTCCAAAGTGAATGTCACCCTGTTCACCAAGGGAAGGACTTTTTGAAATATCTGCTAATCTTCCTAATCTTAAACATTTATACAGACTGAAATGACTTTAGTGAGAAGAAACAAAAGAAAGAAATGTAAGAAGCGATTCATACTTTCCCAATGGTAAAATTTGGGCAGTTATGGACTGAACATCTGTGTTTCTCAAAGGAATTGGTCCTACAATTTCAGGCAGTGAATGACATTTTTGAATCCTTTCCAATGGCTGCCCACCCTTCTTGGCCACACAGAACTGGGCTAGGCAAATAATCAACAGCATTTTTTATCTCTCTCTGCTGAGCATTACACTAGGTACTTTGGGGAAGGATGCCAGCTGTATATATGCTGCATTGATATGACTGCCTCTATTCTTGCTCCCAACTTATTCTCAAAGGTCTTCTTTCTCAGGAGAACAGCTGGATGAGCTTCCCCTTCCTTCAGCAAAGTGATGCCAAATATTGGTTTCTGAAACTGGCCCCTTGATACATGCCTTTGTTTCCTGAGAGACCCAGGCTTCAACCACCTAGGAAAGACCACAATACACCTCGTTGCTTCATTTATTGAGTTGCCAATTGATGTTCAGGATTTTCCAATATGATTACCTGCAAAAAAAAAAAACAAAACAAAACTCTACGTTCTCCTTTTAGCATCATTTTCTTAATTAGACCTTTTGAAAAGATGTATTGAATCCTGATTCAGGAGGTGCATCAAACTTTACAATGAAGATGATTCGTGTTTACTTAAAATGATTCAATGATTCATCTTAAGGTTTGTCACTTTATCTAGTTATTCATTTGTTTATTCATTTAATCGCTATTTACTCAACAAATATGTGAATATTTATTAGTTGGCAAGTTTTGTGCTAATTGCTGTGGTACAAGCAATGAAGACAACGAACAGGTCACCTGACCCAGTGAAACTTAAATATGGGATGGGGGGCGGGGTCTATGTTACACAGTGACTTTTGGCTTTTAATGACAAGAATATAAGGTTATTTCAATTCATTAAGCATGTACGAGGTGTCTACTTTATGAAATCACACATAGTGCTAGATACAGCATTGAGTGCTCTGAAAGAAACATGCTATGGTTCTTGTCTTCTAGGCGATCACAGTGTGGTCTCAGATTCAAGCACATTTAAAATGCCTCTTAAAACTAGGTAGACGTAACAGTAATAAATGAAGTGATACGGGAGTTAGGGGAAAGAGAAAGCAAGAGTGAGAAAATGGGGTGGAGATGGGGGAGAAAGAGAGACAGAGAAAGTGAGTGAATTTGGGAAGGCTCTTGAAAGAGGAAAGGTTAAGTTGAAATTAAAATAACACAAATTGGTAAACGAGTGGAAGGGAATGGGGAGAGATGGCAAGTCCTTCCTGACAGGTTCTAACTAACTAACTAACTAACTAATAAACCACGTACACGTTCAGGTAAGCAAGTAAGGGTATTATCTAAGAACAGTAAGACAAATTTCTATAGATTGACAATTCAATCTAGAAATGTAGTAAAGTCCATGTTATTAAAAACTTTAAATAACACGTTGAGCAGGTGGGCCATCCTGCCACATACAAAAGAGACTCACTGAGAGCTTTCTAGAAGAGTAGTGACACTTGTGACAAGATAATGTCCGTGGCAATACTTAAGATGTATTGCAAAGGGAAGAGCCTGGATATCACTTAGGGGAGAGAACTACAATCATTTTGGTGAAAGAGAATGAGGATTCCAAACTAGGGCAGAGGAAGTGAAAACTGAGAGGAGAGGGACTAGAGAAAGGGAATTGAGGCAAAACCAACAGAGCTTTGCGACCAGATGGTGATGGTAGTGGTGGCTCTTTATTGCTCATGAGTAGACGAAGAGGGAACATCAAGGGTGCATTTTCTAATACCTATATTCTGCACCTGAGTTACAAGTTGGATTTTGCAGGTAGTAAGTTTTCGATGCCTTCTAAGAGAGTTGTTTCAGTAAGTGTTAGAGACAGCACCACAATTGGAATGAACTGATGACACGGTAGAAAAGAAGAATTTGAATCAGTGAGTAAAGTCAATTCAATCTGTCAATTATAGAATTAAAAATTGGCTTCCCGCATGAGATTTCTTCAAAAACAGATTTCTTCTTTATTTCTTAGTCAGAGGCAAATGTATGTTTCTTTGATGCAAGGATACATTATAAAAGTTATCTTCTTATTTTAATCATAAAAATAATAACTTTGTTGAGCACTTGGTATGTGTCCAGGACTGCTGTAGATCAGTTTATTTGCACAATAAGAATGCAGGTCATATGGATCGTGCAGCAATTGGTAATTACAAAATAGCAGCAGTTTCCTTTTCTATTAAAAATTATAAATATAAAAAAGGTGGAATCCTGATATCTAATTTCTGTAATTTTTTTTTTGTCCATGATTTGTTTCGCTGTCCATGATGCAGAAATCCTAATGCTGATACAGAAAATGAAATAAAATATTCTGCAATTTCTAGTTGACTACTTGGCTCTTCTGAGCCCTTAGCTTCAAGGATTTTTCAAAATATATTTTTCTGCACCACAGCTCAGAGTTGCTAAATCCAGAAATTGAAACATTCTGAGAACCAAATCATTTCAGGGTAAATCAAAGCTCTTGGAACATTGCCCTAGGATTTTGAAGATAGTGTTTAATGGTGAAAAATGTTCAATATTTTTAAGGAAATTCCAATTACGGAAGGCTGCCCCATTCACATTCTCGATGATGCAGGGTGTCTGACACAAGGTGTCTTGGCTTGACCTTCCCTCCTGTGAAGAACCAGGACTCCATGGGTGAAGGTGAAGGTCTGGCCCTGGCAATTCCACCAGCACGTCTACTCTCTGTCATCCTTTGTGAGGAAATCTGAATCTGATGTCTATTTCCAACTCCACCTTAAAACCTGGAAATAGGTACCTTCCTTTATTCCAGTCTGGCCAGTTTCTTTTCTAACTGCTATTTTAATGCCAACAACTGTGACAGCTCAAACCTTCTCCAATAACTTGTCTGTGTTTTTGTTTGTTTGCGCTCTGCAGGACTTGTGATGGAACCCAGAAGAAGGAAAGAGAGAGAGTGAACATAGCTACACATATCTTAAGACCAGGAGGCATTGTAATGTAGTGGAAAGAGCATGAGTTATAGAGTCAGAGAGCAATGTGCAGTTACTGATTGTGTAGCTTGGGGCAAGTTATTTAATGCTTTTGTATCTCAGTTTTCTCATCTGTGAATGAGGAAAATAAAATTTACATCATAGGATATTTGGGGGGAATTAAATGAGAGAAGTAAATAGAACACATTGTAGATGATAAATACATGGGAATGATGCTCTTATTAGTAGTAACACTACCACTAATAAAAGAGTGGAACAAAATAAAGATGAGGCAGGGGAGCCATGGGCAAAGAACCATCCACTGCAATGCCTGACAATTCAGAAGATGCTCTTGCATCTTTCTGTGAAGTGATGGAGGAATTTGATCATCTGGAGTTTACAAGGTCTTTGTGTCTTATAAGCAAGGTTGAATGAAGCCATGCCAACCTGAAAGGTCTTCTTTCTCCTCTTCCCCTCTAAGTTCCACTCATTTTTTGAGAGGCTCCCTGAATTATCCTTTCCTAAGATGCTGTCCCCGCTGATCTCTTCTAACAAGGACCTCACTTTCTATTGAATTAAGACAATAAATTATATACCATCTATTATATTCTCTCATTACGTCCTGGAGGTGTGGCTTCCAAATAAGACTGAGATTTCCTTGAGTAAATACTTCTGATAGATCGACCATAGGGTCTTGCATGACTGCGCATGCAGAGAAGCCTTAAACCAATACTATAATGAGGGGGTGAGAAGAGTAACAGCCTTAAGTTTCTTATATCACAGAGAACCCATTCAAGGGTGGGGGGCATTTCTTTCCTCAATAGATACTAAATTTTCTCTCAGAGATAGAAAAAAAAATATTTACTTGTTCCTTGTTACTTTTCTACATTGTAGTCTCACTTTCTTACCCATTTACAAAAATTCATGGATTCTTGACTTAGATGGCCTCCTTAAGACTACTTAATTTTCACAACTGGACCCTGAGACACTGTGGCCCAAATACTGCGGTAGTAATAATCAAGTGAGATTTAGTGCCCAAGACTCAGGACTTCCACTCCAGGGTTTTCATGGCTCTTCATCCTTCTCACTGGAATATGACCTTCCAACTGACCATCTGCATATACAGTGCCTTGTCATCTTTTCTTATTTTCCCCCATCCAAATAATTCAAGAAATCTATGTTTCCACAGAGATGAAATGTATGTTTAAGCAGGGATTTCTAATTGGGCTTAATTAAAGTTTGTTAGTGTTTTATGGAGAATTTTCCAGTAAAAGTTTGTATTGCTTCGTGAAATTGATTTTATTTTACATTCCTAAATTTGAGAGGGACATACTTACACATATGTGCCTGAGCATGCTTGTTTTCATATATATAAACATACACACACTTCTCAAATCTCTTCTTCTCTCTGACAAGTAACACTCTTATCATTATTCTCTTTGGCTGTTTGTCCCAATATATTGAAAGGCATATCAGAAAGCAGTAGGTACAAATATTGTCATTTAGGTCAGCATATATAATGGAAGGGGAAGGGGCAAGTGGTTGGTGGAACCCAGGGGAAAAAAAAAAACATGTAAGTGAAAGGGGACACTTAAGCAAATAATTCTCAAAATCTCCATTCTTTTTTTTAAAGTTTTTATTTTAATTCCAGTTAATATATATTGTTTATTAGTTTCAGGTGTACAGTATAGTGATTCAACAATTCATACATCACCCAGTGCTCATCACAAGTATACTCCTTAACACCCATCACCTATTTCACCCCTCCCCCACCCACCTCTCCTCTGTTGACCATCAGTTTGTTCTCTACAGTTAAGAGTAGGCTTCTTGGTTTGTCTGTTTCTTTTGTCCCCCCTTTGCTCATTTGTTTTGTTTCTTAAATTCCACATATCAGTGAAATCATGTGGTATTTGTCTTTCTCTAACTTTATTTCACTTGGCATTACATTTTCTAGCTCCGTACATGTCGGTGCAAATGGCAAGATTTCAAGATTTCATTCCTTTCTTGTCTATGGCTGGATAATATTTTATACATTTTATACATTTCTATGGCTGGAATATATATATATATATATATATATATATGTATATATATATATATATATACACACACACACATTATATGCCACATCTTCTTTATCCATTCATCTATTGATGGGACAACACTTGGGCTGCTTCCATTATTTGGCTATTGTAAATAATGCTGCTATAAACATAGGGATGCAGGTATCCCTTCCCTTTGAATTAGTGTTTTTTGTATTCTTTGGATAAATACCCAGAAGTGCGATTACTGTATCTTTGGGTAGTTCTATTTGTAACTTTTTGAGGAACCTCCACACTGTTCTCCAGAGTGGCTTCAGCAGTTTGCATTCCCACCCACAGTGTGTGATGATTCCTTTTCTCTCCATTCTCATCAAAACCTGTTGTTTATTGTGTTGTTGATTTTAGCCATTCTGACAGGTGTGAGGTGATTTCTCATTGTAATTTTGATTTGCATTTCCCTGATGATAAGTGATATTGAGCATCTTTTCATGTGTCTGATGGCCATCTGTATGTTTTCTTTGGAGAAATGTCTGTTCATGTCTTCTGCCCATTTGGATTATTAATTTTTTGGGTCTTGAGTTTCATAAGTTCTTTATACATTTTGTCACAATCCCATTGTTAACTTTATTATGCTAATATCATCTCCTCTACCTTTGCTACCTAATATCATCTTATTCCTCCACCTTTCCTTTCTTGTATTAGTTGTCTAGTGTTATGTAACAAATTTTCTCCAGACTTATTAGCTTAGAACAAAAACATCTATTATCCTACATAGTTTCTGATCATCAGAAATCTGAGAGAGGCTTAGCCTCATACTTCTGGCTCAAGGTGCCTCAAGAGGTTGCAGTTAAATGGTCAGTGGGTGCTGCCATTATCCGAAAGCTTGACTGGGGTTGGAGGATCTCCTTTGAAGTTCATTCATGTGGCTGTTGCCTGGGGCTTCAGCCTTTCACCATGTGGGCTCCTCTATAAGGCTGTTCATAACATGGCTTTCCTCAGAGCAAGTGATGAGGGAGGGAGGGAGGGAGGGAGAGAGAGAGAGAGAGAGTTCACAAAGAAGATGGAAAACACAGTGTCATTTTTAATCCAATATCAGAAATGACAAACCAATACTTCTGCTGCATTCTATCGATCACACAGACCAACTCTGGTACAGTGTGGGAGGGGACTACACAAGGATGTGAATACAGTACCAGGAGGCAGGGACCATTGAGGGTCATCTTGAAGGTTGGCTACCATATCTTCTCTCCCCCATAACTTTCTTCCTCCTTATTTTGAAACCTCTTTTTCCAGAATAGATTGTTAGTTGCCAAGTGGTAATGATTTTGCTTCATTGCTATTTGTTATATAGATAGATGATAGATACATAGATGATAGATAGATAGATAGATAGATAGATATAATGATAGAGATAAATACATAGATATAAGTGTGTAAGATTTATATATTTTTTAAATATGTAAATACACATATTCACACATATAGCACCAAATTTTATTGCTTGACAAAATACTTTCATTGGAAAAATGTAAATGATTTATGGCTTCAAAAAGGTGTGACCAATACTAGTTTCATAGTATTGTCGCTTGACAGTAGAGGGTGCTGTTGGTGTGTGTGGACCTAGGTTGAACTCTGAAGGTAGAGATATGATGGGGCTGGTCAAGTTCTCATTTTGAAAAATAGCCAGATGATTTTTTTATCTGAGTGGTTTCTAAAAGTCTGTATTTTACTACTTAAAAATGTAAAATAAAGGCAACATCGGGCTTTCTATAAATGCTTCTGCTAATTCCAATGTTTTTTGCAGTTGTTCTCAGTACATGTTTGTTTGTTTGTTTGGGTTTTTTGTTTGTTTGTTTGTTTGTTTTGTTTTGTGTGTGGGGTTTTTTTGGGGGGGGCCCTAATAATAGCAGAGAGAGCAGAATGAGATACGCGAAAGTTACGTTGGCATGGACTGTATGATGATCATGAGGAAGAATATTGTCTCTTACTCCATTAAGACTGGGAGTTTTAAGTTCTTTTTTTCATGTTGGTGTATTGCAGGAGTATTGACTACAAATACTGAGTTAATAAAGGATGGGATATTTTCTCTTCCATTAGAATAGGGTGAGTGCTTTGTGTGGGCGCTTGAGGGAAAGGTTTTTTTCCGTCCTTGACTCTTGACTTTCTTTCAACATTTATTTATTTTTGGGACAGAGAGAGACAGAGCATGAACGGGGGAGGGGCAGAGAGAGAGGGAGACACAGAATCGGGAACAGGCTCCAGGCTCTGAGCCATCAGCCCAGAGCCCGACGCGGGGCTCGAACTCCCGGACCGCGAGATCGTGACCTGGCTGAAGTCGGACGCTTAACCGACTGCGCCACCCAGGCGCCCCGACTCTTGACTTTCTTTACGAAAGTATTCTCATCAGTGGTACAGGTCTTTTTGGTGTTACCTAAGTGTTTTTACAGACATAGCTATTCAAATAAATTCCTAGTATTTGTAACGATATCCTAATGAACCTATTGTGCATCTGGCTTGATAATTTCTAGGAAAAAAAAAGACTTGCCTTCATCTCTTAAGTCTGAAATATATTATTCTTTATAGCATTTCATAAAATCCCATTTGGTCACCACTCCTTCTATTGCAAAGTAATACAAACAGCATTAGTTTTTAGAGTTTAAAAAGAAAAAACATTTCAAATAACACTCTACTACTTCCCTGCCGGGCAGAGTCTTGTGCCTCAGTTTGTCCCTCTAAGAAATGAAAGGTAATGGGGCGCCTGGGTGGCGCAGTCGGTTGAGCGTCCGACTTCAGCCAGGTCACGATCTCGCGGTCCGGGAGTTCGAGCCCCGCGTCGGGCTCTGGGCTGATGGCTCAGAGCCTGGAGCCTGTTTCCGATTCTGTGTCTCCCTCTCTCTCTGCCCCTCCCCCGTTCATGCTCTGTCTCTCTCTGTCCCAAAAATAAATAAACGTTGAAAAAAAAATTATAAAAAAAAAGAAATGAAAGGTAATAATACAAGAGTTATTATGTACTATGTTTAGAGCTCTGCCTACATTCTTTCTTTTAATTTTTATAGTAAGCTTTTACCATGTATGCAAATACTTTCTCTATTTTTAAAAATAAGGAAATGAGACACAAAAAATTTAAATAACCTGTTCAAGGTTATCCCACTGATAAGTGGCAGAGTTTAGACGCAAACCCAAATACATGCAACGTTAAAGTCATCCCTTTAACCGCTCTCCTTATTACTCATCCATAATAATACCAACATGACTAGTTTAAGAATTGTCCATGAAAATGAACATCTATTAACCAGCAGAGAGTCTTGTACTGTTAACACTCTGAATAAATGTTAGTTCCCTTCACTTCTCTTATTTGGAGCAATTTAGCTAACAGACGAAAGGAAGGACCTCTGTTGAGAATGATGACCTCTACTAAAAGAGGCTCTGTCTTAGTTTTGCATAATGATACCCTGATTGTTTTTCTTGGGAAACAAATCATAAATGTCCACAAAATTGACAAAGGAACAAACCGGGTACCTCTGGAATCTTCCTGAAGCTTGAAAATCTGTATAAAAGTGCACATTAAAGAGAGTTCTTCCTCTCGTAAGTACTACCTATTATAATCATAACCTTTGGAAGAAAATTTAAATGTAAAAAGGTGAAAATTAAAAGGACTATAAATAACAACAAATGACTACCTTGTAAATACAAAGCCACATTCACTCCCAGGGCTGTTATGTCTACAAACTATTTGAACAACAGTTAATAAGCACATTCCCAATGAAAGAAAAAACTAACTGATGTTTCATCCGAGTGCACCCTTTGTTGAGCATGTTCGGAAATGTTGAGCTGGGAGATAGGGATTTCTGTGCTTTTTGCATTAAGATGTGTGTATGTGCCCACCAAAGAAAATGAAGGGTTTTTCAGGTTCCCCAAATATTCCTTTGCTAATATTCATCTTGTAAGAAATAATAATGTGCTCTGCTTGGATTAGCTGAAAAATCGTGTACCTTTCTTGATGGTTTTCCTTTTTACTGTGTTCTCATGCTGAGATAACCTGCTAGTGGTCCCCAGGCTGGTATTACCTTGATGCATATGTTGTTTATGAGCCTTGTCTTTTTGGTATCAATGGGCTGGCCTAGGGACAGCAGAGTCTAACTCTCTAAGGGGAAACCAGAGAGTTGCTGGCTTACCTGAATCACATCCTGTCCTCTACATTCTTAACTACAAACCTGGGACACTATAAGGCTAATTTTTAAACCTGGTTTTTAGAAAATGGACCCCATATTCTTTGGGGCACAAAGAAGTCAACCCCAAATACTAAGTTCTACTTCTTTTTTCAGTCTCAAATTCCACTTATTCCTTGAACTTTTCCCTCTTTTTCTTTTCCTTTATTGTATCTTAGGGCAAATATTATTATTCCAGATCATATTATTTTATATGAAAGTAAATTTATGTTTTTGAATGGTCTGGCACATGAACAAGTTATTGAAATGACTAAAGCTAGCATAAAAAGGATAGAGTCAATTTTTGTAATTGTTTGGTTTTTGGCTTAACTGGTTTCAAGTTCCAGCTCCATTAGTTACTGTGTTTGATTATGGATAAGGTATCTGGCTTTTCTGTGTCTTATTCTTGATCTATAGAATGGGGGAAGAGAGTGGCTATTTGATGAAATTGTTTTGAAAATTCATGACATGGTCTGTAAAATGCTTAGCATGGAGCCTAGAAGAGTTATATTTTATGGCATATACCTTTCGACTATTTGGATTCATAAGGACAAGGAAAATCATCTGTATTACAATTATAAATTCATTGGGCAAAAGCAACCTATTTCCTCTAGCCTACCAAGCTGGGTGTGGGAAGGAACATCAATTTCTTATAATAACATAAGAGTCCTTGAACATTTGTACCTTAGTTCAGGTCTTAGTATGGAACCAAGGTAATAGGTTTTTAAAAGACATACATTATCTAAATAAATTCTTCTAGTCACCTATCTTTACTTTACAGATGAGGAAACCAAGGCTCATAGACAGTGGGGGACTTTCCCATGATCAAATAGCTAACAGCAGAATAAGAATTTAAAATCAGTGCCTGACTTAGCCACCAAGATGCCTTGCCAGCCCACTAAAAAAGCTAAAAACCAGTCTAGGATTGTACTACTGGACTGCTTGAAATACAGAACTGTAGTCTTTATTTCTAATAAATATTAAGGAAATATTTCAAGGCATATAAACTGTTTTTAGGAAGTTTTAACCAGTTCACATGTCCCAAAGAAGAGCTTTTGGAAACCTTTGGGCCCATGGAGCTTTGTATGTCTTTATTTTGACCATTGCTTTAGTAAGAATATGGCTGAATTTCTTCTTTAAGCTTTTTTCTTATATTTTTATGTTCGTGTTAATTACACCATGTACCAAGGAGTTTCACATATGTTTACAAAACAAACCCTTACTATACTTTTGTAATTACAAAGTCTGCCACTAAATTACTGTTTCATATGTTTGTGTTTCAATTATTAACTGTGGCGGCATATAACTAAAGCTGAAAACATGTCATTTCTATGATAATAAGTGAACGCAATTAGCAGCATATCTATTCCACACACAAAATATATTCATTTGCATTCTGTCTCCTTGTATTATTTAACTGTATTTAGGCCAAGTCATGTCATTTCTTTGTTACCTTTTTTTTTTTAATCTAGACTAACTCTGTCTTATTTTATAAGTGCTTTTATGATGTCTAAATAAACAGAATTGGGTGAAGTGATGATCTACAGACATATACCTCACTCAATCAGTTGGTTGTTTTCTGACTTTTCTAAAGCTCCCAGTTCCTCAGACTCATGGTGACTATTTCTAAACTTATGAGATATAGGCACAGTATAGCTTTGCAAATAAATTATATTATTTTATAAATCTCTTTTCCTGAGTGATGAATCAGATCTCTTTATTACTTGCCAGCAATTGGCAAGTGGGAAAGTAGCTATGTTTGTCTCTGCTACATTCACATTATATTAGCCAGAACTTTTGGGGTGATAAGCAACAGAAACTCAACTCAAATAGTATATAAGCAGCAGTATGAGTTATTCTAGGGGATTTGGGATTTCACCTAAGACCCAAACATAAAATGCAACTGAACCTATGGAATCAACTGAGGCTGGCGCTCAAAACCCACCTAATTTGGGTTTTCTTTCTGTTTTTGAGGGTCTCCTCATTCTCATCTCTCCAGACTCTGCCTTCTACTTTGATCAGCCAGTCAGCTGTGGCCATGGGGTGGCATCACCTTGTTCCCACATGGCAGCTCCTTCTGTAATCTTGTGGACTCATGGCACATTTGTGATCATGAAGAGAAATGCCTAAGAAGAAGAATTGTGGGCAGGCATTCCAATCCACCACTCACACACATGCACAAACAAGCATACACAAATTAATGGTATATTTGAAAGACTGAAAAGTATTTCCAGTAACATTGCTTAATGTTGGTCATGTTGTCAGATGACATGGAAGTCAAACATACTGTAGTGAAAGGAGAAAGCACAATGGTTCGTTCACTAAATGCATGAAATAGTAACAATAGCTGCTATTATTGAGCTATTACTTTTGAGCAAGGCACTGTGCTAGAAGCCTCAAAAGCATAATCAAATTTAATTTTCACCACAATGCTATAAAGTGGAAAATATTACTATTTCCATATAATATTATGATGATGCTGAGCTCTAATACCAACATTATTATTACATGATGACACAGAGGTTTACAGAGGGCAAAAGCCATCTCAAAATTGCTTAGCCGTGAAGTGACAGAGTTTGGATTCACTCTGTGGGCTCTGAGGCTGCAAAGCCCATGCTTTTAACCATGAAGCAGTTTATAATTGCATTTGATTTCCATGTTGTGTCCTCTGCTCAGAATCTCAAGGTCAAGTCCTAAAAACTTGAGAATTTCATTTTGTCATTTTGATGGATTGAGATAAAGTGCGAGGTTATAAGAGTCTGCTAATCACAAAGGAATTGTAATTATAGTAGAAATTATCTCAACTGATTCTTGAACATTTGTATATTAGTCTAGGTCCTTATTGGTTTTTATCTGCCAAACCAGTTCTCCTTTCTGATGTCCACCTCTTCTTGTTCCTGAGGATAGAATTTTGTTTTAAATGTTTATTTATTTTTGAGAGAGAGAGAGAAACAGAGTGTGAATGGGGGAGGGGCAGAGAGAGAGGGAGACACAAAATCAGAAGCAGGCTCCAGGCTCCGAGCTGTCAGCACAGAGCCCGACACAGGGCTCAAACTCACGAACCGTGAGATCACGACCTGAGCCAAAGTCGGACACTTAACCGACTGAGCCACCAAGGCTCCCCATGGAGGGTAGAATTTTACCTTTGTTATCCTGCTTTTTTTCTTTAAATTTTTGAGGGCAAACAAGTACAAGCAAAACAACAGCAAATAAAACCCACCAAATTAAACCAAACCCAAGTCATATAGGCATAAAAAATACTATTAAGACCTGTGTACATGCCGCCCAAAGTGAATAAACATTGGCGTTTAGTGCTATTTGATTCAGATCATCTTTAAGAACTAAAACTTTAGAGACGATGCTGATGTCCTTTATAACCCCCCCCCCAACTTAAGGCCCCCCTCCCTTCCCCTCACTGGAGGATGGTATATATTCAGTCCAGGATTTACCTTTTACTACAAATATATTCCATTGAGCAGTTTGTGCATATATTTTTAAATTTACATAATTTGTATCCTACCATATGTAATGTTGTGTTGTTTGCTTTTTTTCACTCAATATTATAGGTTTCAAATCTCTATTGATCACTGTCCATTATTTTACCTTTGAATAATATTTTAGCACACAAGTATGACCCAATTTAATTATTAGTTAACTTATGAATGAACAATTGTTTCCAAGTGTTTGCTATTTAAAACAATGTCACAATCATAGCCTTACACATTTTATACAAATATTTGAGAGTTTCATATATATATTGTCCAGTGGGGTAAAATGTCTTTCATTAGTGAGTAATCATATCTACTGTGAATAAAAGTAATGTTGCTGAGAAAAGGAACACGAACATAGTGAGGAAGAAATTGATTCAAATATTTTGGAGGAAAATCCTTCCCAGCAGACGGGACAGCAAATACGAAGGCCCTGAGGCAGAAAAATTCTGTGTAGTACTACTATTTTATCCAGAAACCTTGATGAACTTTCTTATTTATTTTAAATATTTAGCTAGAGTTTCTACTGCATTTCTACACAGGTAATTAGGACATTTACAAATGATGAAAGATTATCACTTCCTTATCAATCTGTATGTCATTTATTTCTTTTTCCTATTTTAAGGATTGAATAAAAGCTCCAGCACAATATTAAGGAAAGTAAAAGAAGTCAATCTAGTTTATTTAATTTTTATAAAAATATAGCTAAATATTTAAAATATCTGTAGTGAAAACACTTCATGAGGTTAAGGATGTTCTTTTTTTTTTCCTTCTCATTTCACTGTCAAAGAGTTTTGTTTTTTTAATGGTAATAAGTGGTAAATTTTTCTGCAGAACTTTTAATGAAAACAGCAGTCATTTGTGACACTCCTTCTCAGATCTGATTCTTCTCCCAAGATGTCACCAATTCTAACTTCCTTCACTCTTCCTTTAGGATTCCCTCCATATTTCTGAACAACATTCTAACATGACCATTTCGTGAATTTTTGTGGGTTTTTTTTTTTTTTTTTTGGTTTTAGATATTACTTTAGACTTCCCACCAATGGAGTCCAGACTTTACTCCATTTATACTTTCTCTACCCCTTTCTTCTCATGATATTTATATCAAATCTTTAGTTAACACACTATTCAATGTTATTTTATGTAAATGTGTATATCTAACAACTAAGTCATGTAGAATGCTATGTGTGCATTTCTGTTTCTTTCCCCCCTTGTTTGTGTGGAGCACATCCTTCAGTAATTCCCCCCCAAAGGATGCCTGTGGCTGGCTGCATATTTTAGATCTTAGCATCTGTAAAAGTCTTTTATTTCTTTCCTCATACTTGATTGGGAATCTGGATGGAATGAGAATTCTAGAATAGAAATGCATTTCCTCAGAACCGGGAAGGTGTGTTTGCACGGTCTTCTGGTTGCCAGTGCTGCTGGGAAAATGCCTGATGTCACTTTAGTCAATACTTTCTGTATGATTTTTTTTTTCTCCCTAGGAATGATTTTAGAGGCTTATACATTTTCTTTACCTTTAGTGCCTTGGAATTTTATGAGAATGTGGCTCAAAGTCTTTAGTTCTAGGAAATCTTTTTCTCTGCTTTTTGATAATTTTCTCCCTCTTGTTCCTCTGTTCTCTCTTTCTGAACTTTCATTATTCAGACACTCTTAAAAATCTTTTCTTTGTTATTTTTTTATCTCTATGGGTTTTCATTTTACTTCCTAAGATTTTGCAACTTTACCTTCCAACTCTTCTATTAACCTTTTCATTTCTGATATCACTTCTTTTTTAATTTCAAAGATCTCATTCAGAATTTCTGAGATTTTTTTTAAGACTTCCTATTCTTGTTTCAGGAATGTACTGTTTTCCATTTTCTTTGTGACTATTAAATTATTTCTCTTGAACTTTTCTTCTGCTTCTTTTGCCTCTGTTTCCTCCACTTTTCTTTCTTTCTTTCTTTTTTTTAGTCCATATACATTTTTTTTTCTCTTTTTCAAATGTCTGGTGACCCACCAATGTCTGTTTGTGTTTAAAAGTGAAACACAAAGGAGCTCAGCAGTCATGAGAATATTCGGCAGCGAACTCCTTAGGAAGTCATGAGGTGGTTATTGTAGGTCTTTTCACTTCGGTAGATTGGTTTCCTCAGAGAGAAATCTATTATAATGCTCTCCTTGAGGAGGGCAAGCATGGCTGCTGGGCCAGGGCCAAAAGGCTTAAAGTTTAGTGTTCTCATATGTCAGGATGGAAACATTCACTTAGTCCTTTGTGCTCATGACAGCTCCCTTGCTCTAACTTTTGTGCCCAAGCTCCCTCTGGTTTAAGAGAGTACATCTTCGGCCATCTGCCTGAAACTGGGTGGGTAGGGAGGCTGTTCTGTGTGATAATGAGGGTAGTTAGGACTCCAATTGCTTCAAATGCAAAATTCCAACCAATCTGCCCATTGGTCCCACCAACATATTCTTGAAACATAGTGTGCCTCTAAGTCCCGAATCGGCTTGTTTCTTGGCTCCCCACCAATTCACTTCTCCACAAACACAGACGTAGTTCCTAAGACAGATTGAATCTGTTTCCCAGCTTCAGACATTTTGCTGTCATCTTTCATCACGTGTCCCATTCCTTTGTCTCATGGACTTCACCCTTCTGATACCTTCATCATCATGTTTAAGAGGGGTTTCGTGAAGGACCTAAATGCACAAAAGCAAGGGTAGCTTTTAAATGTCAGGCAGTACTGGGGCGCCTGGGTGGCTCAGGCGGTTAAGTATCCGACTTCAGCTCAGGTCGTGATCTCAGGGTCCCTGGGTTCAAGCCCCACATCAGGCTCTGTGCTGAGAGCTCAGAGCCTGGAGCCTGTTTCAGATTCTGTGTCTCCCTCTCTCTTCCCCTTCCCTGCTCATGCCCTGTCTCTCAAAAATAGATAAATGTAAAAAAAAAAAAAAATTAAAATAAATAAATAAATAAATGTCAGGCAGTACTGAAAGGGCAGAGTTGCTCAATTAAATGAATTCCTACTAGTCAAATGGTGAAAGATTTGAATGTAAAATAATACTAAGTATAATTATTAATATTGTTATGGTTACATGGAACAAGTTGAGTTTCCACAGGAAAAGTCATTGATCCTTAATGGTACTCATAGAAGAGAGAACATAAAGTGGAGAAAAATTAGATAATTGTAATTCAAATAAAGGTAAATATAACAGCCTATGTTTTATTTTCACTGTTCTTAATAATTAGAACAGGGTTTACATATAGGTATGTTGTTTTTTAAAGGATGGATTTGTAATTGTCTATATTTGGATGAGCAAAAATTAAAAAGTAAATACATGAGACTTTGAATAAGCCAAGAAGTTCTAGAACAAGTGGGGAAAAAAGATGAATAAAAATGGTGGACTATAAATGTGTGCTTTAGAAAGGTTTCTACAGGGGTGCCTGGGTGGCGCAGTCGGTTAAGCGTCCGACTTCAGCCAGGTCACGATCTCGCGGTCCGGGAGTTCGAGCCCCGCGTCAGGCTCTGGGCTGATGGCTCAGAGCCTGGAGCCTGTTTCCGATTCTGTGTCTCCCTCTCTCTCTGCTCCTCTCCCGTTCATGCTCTGTCTCTCTCTGTCCCGAAAATAAATAAAAACATTGAAAAAAATTAAAAAAAAAAAAAGAAAGGTTTCTACAAAAATATAGGATTCAGATTATAAATCAGAGTGAAAATTATGCAGAGAGATTGATACTCACATTTGGAATGGAAAGAAGTGACTGATTTCTTGACCATAGTTTTCCTATATGCTCTTCTAGTGTCAGTCCTGATTAGAAGCTTATGGATTCAAGACTTTATTTGCTAAAATGATAGAAAACATTATGCTTAGTAGTTAACCTTATAGTAAGTCAAATATTTAGATTCTTTAATTATAAGCTTCCAAATGATAAAAGAAAATAGGCATTTTACTAAGTAGCATAATAAAAAAGAACATAACAACTTTTCCCATATGTACCATGTGTGTTCCATGACCATGAAAAAATATCGAAATTTATATAACATGAACTTTAAAGTGATTAGGTAGAAAAATTAAAAGCAACAGGAGGAACTGAGTATGTGATTATATCATCCTTTTCCTTTTTGTTTTTATGCCTTATTTTTATTTTGAGGTAAGCTGGTCTTAATTGAGAAATTCTCATTTTGTTGTTGCTGGTATTTTCTTTTGCCTGAGGAAATGGATGATAAGGAGAACAGGGAAGTCATGTCCCTGAGGGTACAATTTCTGTGGTATTTTGTAGCATGATAATTTGGGAAATCTGCAGGTTTAGTTTACTGTTTTACACTATGTATCTAAAAGTCATGAAATTGGGTGTTCCGTTGAAGTTTGACATTTTGGATGTTCCTGTGGTTTTGTAACTTCCCGTAATAAATGCAGGATTGCAAATATCATGAATTTATCTAGTCCAAGTATACTGATGTCTGAGTTTTCCTTGCAACGGTTCCTACAAGTAGCTAACCCTCAAGCTTTGTCTGAATGCTAATAATGGTGTTGCCAATTCTCTTTGGTTTCCTGTCTTCCCATATTCAAAACATATTCAAAACAAACCTAATGTGTTCTGTGTTCTCTGCCTAGAAATGCTTTTGTCCCACCTTTACAAGACACAATCATACCAATATTTTGAAACTAAAGTCAAATTTTACTTCTTCTATGAGTGTTCCACAAGTGTTCCTTTGTTAGTATAAATAGTTTTAGAAATTCTTTCTCTGGGAAAAAAATAATTGCTCTTTTCCTAGTAACATAGGGAATTGTCTTAAGCATCAGAATAAAAGTTAACATTAACATATTAGGCATGGTTACTTGTCTAATATGTACTTCTCTGCTACTTAAGCTACTTAAGATGCCATATCATAGTCATTTTAAGCTACTTAAGATGCCATATCATAGTCATCCTGTACCTCTCAGCAGAATATCTTGAATAAATAGCAATTGTGAAAAAAAATTTTGAAATTAAGTTTGAAAAAATTTCCAAGTTTATGGCCACTTTTATAGTGATGAGCCTCTCAAAGAAAAATAGTATAAAACAAAAGACAAAACAAGCAAGATTCCATGTTCTTGCTACAAGGAGGCCTACAGAATTTTAAAATTTAAATGTAATTATTCATTCCCTCCTAAGGGGAAGACCAGGCTACCACTAGCTGCAATAAACACCTATTCCTGAACAACTCCAAACCAACAGCTTGATTCAATGTAAGAACACACTCAAGGGAGTAATGGGACTTGCATGTCTTCTAAATAGACTGTGATGAGCTGATGGAGGGCTTTGGGAATCTTTCCAAAGTTAGGGCTGTACTTAATGCTGGTTATTGGACCCATCCAAGCCAGTAGGCAGACCTATGTTGAGCCACCACCTTGTTAAGGAAGAGATTTATTCCTGTTGATTAGTAGTTGCCTTTTCCTAAAACTGTTTTGCTGTTAAGGACGTAATTAAACCATTGTTGCTAGAGGTGACATGGGTTTTGTTGTAGTTAAGAGCTTGGGCCTTGCGCCTAAAGAGACTTTATTTCAGATCTTTGATCTGCAGGAATAACAGAGGAAACTTAGACAAGTTAAATAGCTTATCTCCTCCCTTTCCCTTTTCTTATCTGAAAAAAAAGGAAATGAAAATATTTACTTCTTACTTATGTTTTCTAAATTATATAGCATATTTAAAGTGTTTGCTAAATGCCTAGTACCTAGTAAAGGCTCAAAATAATCATTGTCATCATCACCATCATCATCGTCATCAGCATTAATAGACTCAGTGATTTATTAGGTGCATATAAAACAATAAACATAATTACAATTTACTATTAATACATGTCAGATGAAAACTAAATAAATACTTGGGATGCACAGGGACCAGGAGCAAATTTCTCCTTGCCATTTTTTTTTCTCCCTCCATTTATCAGTCAAGAACATTGGATAGAGTGAGAAAATAACAAAGCTTTAAAAAATAGCTTTATGAATTCCTCCTTGTGCACATGTCCATCTTTATATGCTGTTTCCTTCAGATTGCAAGGACCTTTAGGCCAGGGACTGATTTTAACCTAGTGTTTAATATGGACATTAATTTATTCAGTTCTTAAAACTTCACTCTTGAATAAGCTGCCTTGGAGCTAAGGAGATCAGGCATCCCGTTTTTTTGAGGGATTATTTTATTTTTTAGTACATTTGATGGTGGCCTGTGAAATCCTAAGAGTATGGCAATTTCTCCCCCAACTTATTTTTTTCATATTGCAAATATGCTTACTCTAGTGTGGTGGGATTGGCATTCCTGGGTTCAGGCAGCAGCTCTACAGTCAATACTTTTGCAGCAATATGTAAGCACAACTCGGTTCAGACACTCTGAATTTACAAGTTCTGGAATTAGTGAATGAATGAGAATTAAGCATTTGCTTTGGACCAGGCCTAGAGCTAGACATTTGCAAATATATTATTTCAGTTAATCTTCAAACAGCCCCGAAGATGTATATTATAATCCCCATTTTACAGATGAGGAAACAGGCTCAGAGAGGTTAAGTGACTTACCTAAGGATAGTCTAGGTGGAGGGGCAACATGTGGAAAGGCAAATTTGGGACTGTTGGAACATGGGGTGTTGGGATGAACGCAAACTACAGGTGATTCAGCAAAATAGGATCCAGGCAAGGACAGTAGTCAGGTCCCATACTAAAGGATTTGCCCTTTATCCTGGAGATCAGTGGTTCTCAAATTTAAGATTCATGGATATCATCTGGCATGATTGTTTCTTTTCTTTTTTTTTTAAGTTTATTTGCGTAAGAGAGACCGCGCGCATGCCCGTGTGAGCAGGGGGAGGTGCAGAGAGAGAGTAGAGAATCCGAAGCAGGCTCCGAGCTGCCAGCACCTGAGCCGAAATCAGGAGTCAGACGCTTAACCAACTGAGTCACCCAGGCGCCCCTGGCATAGCTGTTTAAAAACTAAAAATTGTAACCCTCATCCCCAACCCTGAAGTGAGGGCTGGACTTTTTTTTTTTTTTTTTAGTTTATGTATTTATTTATTTTGAGAGAGACAGCAGAGGGAGGGGCAGAGAGAGAGAGAAAATCCCAAGCAGTCTCCGTACTGTCAGTGCAGAGCCGGACGTGGGGCTTGAACTCAAGACACTGTGAGATCATGACCTGAAGCGAAACCAAGAGGCCGACGCTTAACTGTCTGAGACATCCAGGCGCCCCTGGAATCTGTATCTTCATAAACAGTCCAGGTTATTCTGTTGGTCTGCAGCCCGTACTTCGAGAACACTGCTGTAGGCAATGGAAGCCGTCGAAAAGATTATTTGCAGGTGAGTTTCATTATCCTGGGAGAACGAGGAGGATGGGTCACAGGGATATTAAATTAGAGACAATCAATGAACTGTTTAGAAGCCTGGTTCTCAAGCTTGTCTGCATGTAGGAATCACCTGAGAAGCTTTGAAACTACTTCTGCTTGGATCGTACCTGTAGAGATTGTAGCTAATCAGTCTATGATGTGCCCTGGGCATTACAATCTTTTTAAAGTTCCCAAGGTAACTTTTATATACAGCAGCTTTTGAAAACCGCTCTTTTAGGAGTCTATTACAAGTCCATTTGAGAAACAGTGAAGCCCTGAATTAATGCAGGATGGGCAGCATTAGCATTGCTGGGTAGATTGGAAAGAAGGAGCTCTTCCTAGAATTCATGGTAGCCTTGATACAGGGCCTGATTTTAGTACCTGTTTTCCCCTACTGTTGAGTACCTATATGGTGTATAACCCAACCTGGCAACCCTGGATATATTCGGGAGATTGCAGGGATGTGGATAAAGCTAAAGAGGAGGAGAGAGAGGCGTGATTTCAGTCTTACCCCCAATGTCTACTTTCAGTCCCCACTCTGGTCCTCTTGTCTGGTCATGCCCTAGGAAGAGAGCTGAGTAGTTTGACAAATATAGTTGAATTGCAGTGCCCACCTGGGATGTTGTGGTCAGAATTATTTTGAAGGCCAGAAGCCAGTGGAAGAAATGACCCTAGTCAAGTGAAACGTTCTGCCAGGGAATCTGAAAGGAGTTATAAGGGCCCCTGAATCAGGCATATGCTATCCCATTGTTAATTACAAAACATTCTCAGCCTACATTTTATTTATATGCAATTGAACAAAGCTGAATTCTAAAAGAGGAGAAGAAAGTCCCTACCTGACCTACCACACGTTGTTCAGAGGCAGATTTCTAGTACATAATGTTGTTTCATTGTTATTTTAAATTTTTCTTTCTCTTGCTATTTCACAAATCCCTCACTTTGCAGGAATTTAGGTGGGGATATTCTGAATGGCTTCCTTTGCATGTTCTTTGTGGGGCTTATATCCTGTTGTAATAGGAGAGGTTACACTGTCTTTCATTCTTAAGCCTATATCCTTTTCACTCTTTTGTTTTTTTTTTTTAATGTTTATTTACTTTTGAGAGAGACAGAGCCAGAGCAGGGAAGGGGCAGAGAGAGAGGGAGACACAGAATCTGAAGTAGGCTCCAGGCTCTGAGCTGTCAGCACAGAGCCTGAATGGGGCTCCAACCCACAAATGGTGAGATCACAACCTGAGCTGAAGTTGGACACTTAATGGACTGAGCCACCCAGGTGTCCCATTCTTTTCACTCTTAAGAAGGAAAATAGTGTCTCCTGATCTGAGTGAAGCCTAAAGGATTCTTCCTCCTCTTTATTCTTCTTTATGTTTAATACTGTGTTTTCTCCTAAGTAGCTTTCTGGAATTTTCTACCCTCAGGATGACCTAAGCTTAGCAGCTGACTTGTACTATATATGCTTTTTGGGTTAAATGTCATGCCCTGCAAAAACTATAGAGCAAAGAAACAGCAGTAATCACAAAAGCTTTTGTGTAGCAATGAAAGTCTTGAAAACAGAGAGGAGAAATTAGAAAAGAAAATGTTGGTCTTAATATTATCTTACATTGGATATTAACATTTTCATCGTATGGATGGAAATTGAGGCTCAGAAAAGAGAAAAGGAATGGAATTAACGTATCATGATTGGCAGGTCTGGTATTCTTGTAAGTATTTAATATATTTATTTTATTTATTCACAAAAGAATTAGGTATTCTCATTCTTATTTTATGGATGAAAACACTGAACATTAGAAAGGTGAACTACTTGTCCAAGGTCAAACAGCCAGAACTGGTGGAAATGGCATTCAAATTGCTGTGACTGACCCCAAAGCTCTTGTTCTTTTCATATCTCTTAAAGCTTACAAAAATAAATGAGAGGTCAGTGGCCTTGTGACCTGTAGTCCAGGGCTTTTACTTTGTTGCCATCGTAAGTTGCTTGTGTTATCTTTCAGGTATCAGAGTAGACTAAGCCAAATCTAGGCAGATCACATTTGACCCCAAGGTTAAGAAAGTGTTTTTGCCTCCAGAACGTTAGAGCATATTCTTACCACAAGCGGAGGGCTCTGGAAGTTCCTAGAGTATGCTAAATAGATTAAGCTCAGATTTGCAGTAACAGCAAACATGCAGGAAGCACTATTATGTATCCAGCACAGTTCGAAAGTGCTTTACACATATTAATTCATTCAATTCCCCCTTACAACCCCTTGGGAACATGTTCTCTATCAGCAGTCACATCTTACAGAGCAAGAGCTGGGATACAAAGAGGTTGAAGGACTTGCCTGAGATCCCATTGCCGGAGCCCAAGTCCATGTTCCTGACTGCTTGGCCATGATGCCTCAATGTGTGGCTTGCACCGTCCCTTCTCCCTCCATCCTAACAAGTGCTGCCCAGCAGACTGACCTTCAGATTATAGCCGCTCACTGCTCATTCTGTTTTCTGACTGTGCTTATCTTACATAAAATCCCTCTCCGGGATTTCTAAAATAATTCTTTTCTTTCTCTTTGAAAGAACAGCCCTGTGGTACAGATCTTGGGGTCAGGCTGGCTGGAGGCCTCCATTTTCCATCAGCGCTTGAATCCCACGTCAGCCTGCGTCTGCTTTAGACTTACCTATTTGCTTTCCATGCTTTGGATTTGGATTTTCTATGACCATAGAATCTAGAATAGTTTTCCTTACATTATTTTACATTACTGAGAATGCCTTTAATGGTAGATATTTTAATGTTCTGTTTTAAAGACGTGAGGAGCCTTTCAGTTAATCCACTTGCAGTTAGATTTATTTGCTATCTGATCCTCACAAGATCAAGAATTTTTTATATTGACAATGGAAAGCATATTAATGTTTCTGGCAATATAGGTACTATATAAACTCAAGGGGTTATGAAGATTATTTTCTGAAATTGAAATTGATTATTCCCTATGAAGGTTGATTACAGCTATTGAGATCATGAAAATAAAATGTCAACTGTTTCATTATTTTAAAGAATAGAATTGCTTTCCTTTTCATGGATAATATAGCAGCTCCATGCTATAACTTCACAAATGTAGTTGAGTTTTTTTTTTTTTCCTAAATAGTCATTTTCAGAGGGATGATCTATGGCTTGTCAACTTACAGTAAAGCTGATGTAAAAAGTTTGTGATGGCAACCCTAAATGTTTTATCACCTGTCAGAAATTTCAATGATAATAAAAAGTAACATCCTTTAAATTAATTAGACATGATTAGGACTTCAAGCCCAGAGGCCACTTCATTATGCAAAAATTATAACAGTTAGCTATTTAAATTACCATTAAATTGATTCTTATGTTAATTGATATCTCACTTATAACCCTAGATTTTAATTTATATAAGATCTTTGGAAATAATAATAAGATGAAATAAAATATTATTTTGGAGAAATTCTTATGTGAAAAAATGTACTGAAAAATTGATTGTTATATTTGACCCTCCGTAGAATTGCTATATTAGGATAAAGCTAACTTCTCAGGAGATAGTGTGGCGTAGATTCATCTCTTATGCTTCATGCAGCCCCCACAAACACCAAGAAAAGTTGCATTTGTGATTCAGGAGGGTAATTTTTTTTCTTCAGGGAATACTATCTTTTCCTGTCTGAGTACAGGATGTACTCTGATGTATTTGGGGGAAGGGGAGTACTGTGACCGTACGCACAATCAACTTTTGAAGACGGGAAGTGATCTATATTAAAGAGGAGAATTGGCACCTCAAAGTAGGATAAACTTGAGTATCACCTCACGGGGTCTTAGTAAACAGGTGCTGGTGAAGAGCATTTTTGAAGTTAAAATGCCAGTTGCAGGAGACGTGAAATTAATTGGTGTTTAGGGGCAAATTGGGGTGAACTGGGGCACGTCCTGAGTGCAGATATGTAAGCTCCTTGTGCCTTTTTTGTTTCAAGTGACTAGTTTTGAATCTGTAACATGGCAGACAAATTGAAATATTGTTCTGGTCTAGAGTGTCGAGTCTTTCCTAATCATAATCGCCTTATATTTTTATTTCTAAATTTCTTACTAGAGTGAAAGTCCCACGAGTGTGGGAAATAGAGTTTATCAATATCATGCGAGCCTAACTCTTAGGGCTAGGTTTTCAGTTACAATAAGAACTTCCCAAGGAATCTCATCTACTTTGTAGGTTTTAGCAATAACCATATTCAGGTTGTAAGCTGAAATTACAATTTACAAGAAACTGTATTTGTAGGTATAGCATCGGGATTGGGTTAGTCAGGAAAAAATGGCTAGAGATGAAAAAAAGATATTTTAGTGCAGGCTAACCTCTTTCGTATTATCATTGCTTTCCCTCCTTCACATTTAAGATCTTCATTCATGTTTTGGTAGTTTTGGGGGTTTTCTTCTTTACTTTTTTCATGTGTCACATCTTGCGGACTGAGCAGAGATACATCTAAGACTTGCGAGGTCAGTGCCCATTAATGTACAATTAGAAATGAATGCAGGCTGAGAAGAGAAGCAGAATTAGGGATGAGGCTGGTGCAAAAGTTTGTGAAGAGGGAGTACAATTTTATCTAAAAAGTTCCAGAAGTCAGAGTCCAAAGAAGATGCTGAGATGGTGTGCTAGCATCATTCCACCCTTCCAGTCTCGACCTTGTGATGCTTATTCACACTTCATTTCTCCACACTTGACTTCTGCTTTCCTTGTTGGTGCCTTCCCAGGAACTGCCAATAGGGGGCGCTAGAGGGATACTGGAAAACTGAGGAGGATGAAGGGACTTGTTCCTTTCTGTGACTCTCTCTGTTCTTGTCCCATCACCATAGCAGTGCTCCTTCACACCAAGAACTGCAGTTCACTCCAGTAGTCGCTGTTGATTCACTCTTTAGTTTTCTCAATACTCACAAAGTCACCCTGTAACCACTAACACCAGTTGGCAAGTGCATCCTCCTCGAAAGTCTGCATTTCAGAGCCAACAGATTCTTTCTCAAAACTCAGAGGCTCTAGCACTGTGTTAACTAATATGGTAGCCACTAGCTATATGTGGAAATTAAAAGTAATTAACACTGAATAACATTTTAAAATTCAGTTTCTCAAAGGTTCAATAGTGCTTCATATGTGGAGAGCATAGTTCTACTGAAGAGTGGTGATGTCTAACTCCAGTTAAACACTGCTGACTTCTCAGAAGTCTGAGTTTTCATTCTGTGGGCTTTTCCTCCAAGTGTGTAAATTTGATAATCTCAACCTCTTCTCTATGTTCCTTCCTCCATAAAGATGGCAAGTGTTTCCTGTAGTTTCTACCTCCATGATACCTTATTTCCTTTTTTGTCTTTGCAGGTCCTTAATACCTGTGTAAAAATTCTTTTTTTTTTTTTATTTTTATTTATTTTATTTTTTTTTATTTAAAAAAAATTTTTTTAACGTTTATTTATTTTTGGGACAGAGAGAGACAGAGCATGAACGGGGGAGGGGCAGAGAGAGGGGGAGACACAGAATCGGAAACAGGCTCCAGGCTCTGAGCCATCAGCCCAGAGCCTGACGCGGGGCTCGAACTCACGGACCGTGAGATCGTGACCTGAGCTGAAGTCGGACGCTCAACCGACTGCGCCACCCAGGCGCCCCTTAAATTTTTTTTAAAGTTTATTTATTTTGAGAGATATAGGGGGTAGGGAGGACAGGCAGAGAGAGAGAGGGAGAGACAGAGAATCCCAAGCAGGCTCTGCACTGTCGATGTGAAACCAGATGTGGGGCTGGAATTCGTGAACTGTGAGATCATGACCTGAGCCAAAAACAAGAATCAGATGCTTATGCAACTGAGGTACCCCTTGGTAACAATTCTTTATACTAAATTCTCTCTATGAAAATCTGGGCCTGCTGCATAACTGGGGACTCATGCAAAAAGAAAATGCAGGTCTTGCTCAAAAAATAGAGTAAAAGTGCCAGTAAAGGCACATAATAAGATCTTTTTCTTTCTTCTTTGGTCTCTCAACTTGTCATACTGTCGTTTATTTTCTACTCAGTGTCATTCTAAGTAAAAATAAAATTAAAATAAAAAAATTAATATGAATTTGACCATTCATCTTTACAGTGTACAATGTCAGTTTTGACTATAAATGTCAGACCATTTACTCAAATGTGGAATCTCCAGAATCGCACAATTTGTATTTTGTAGCTCATTCCTGGAGGGTGCTTTGAGCTGACCAGAAGGAACAAAGGCAAGTGAGATGCAGGAAGTTTGGAGAGTTGAGAACAGGGTATCCCAGACATAGAGCTTGGGAGGGCTAAGGGAGGGCTTGCAGGCATGGTGATGCTCATGGTGGTACATACTCTCATAGGAGCCTAGGACCTGCGGAGGCAGGGTCTGATGGCTATTGGATACCCCTTCTCGCTGGCAGCTGAACTGATGTGGCACAGCCTGGCCAGATGTGGAATCTGGAGAAATCAAACCAGGTGACACCCTTTTTCATGGGCCTGTCACCCTACTACAACAGATCAGTGGCCCTCAAGATCTTTAAGCTTCAGTAAAAGGTTTAAAATTCATGTAGATGGGGGTGGGAAAGAGGCTCAGTCCACCCAGACAGGGCTGGTCGGCCAAGGGAGGCCCCATGAGTCTGTGGGATACATGTATCCAGCCCTGACATTCCTGCCCCCATGCCCAGGACTATGCTGGGGGTAGAGGAGGAGTAGTCATTGGACAGGGGTGGGGAGAGCGAGGCCAGTTAGGGTCTAGGGCACCAGAGTGAGGAGTGGGAAGCTGAGAACCCAGTCTGGAGAGGTGACAAAAGTGGGGACCATGCGTGAGCTGAAGCTCTAAGCCTTTGGAACATGCGTTATTATCCCATCATCCCACTTCATTGTCCTACTTACAAAACACAAATTCAAAGGTAAGATTATCAAGAATTTCAATGCAGCGACCACAGAGTATTAAATTTCAAATGTGGAACTGGAGCATGGCCCCTATATGAGTGCATTGGTCATTTGTCTACAAAGCTGGTCCTGGCTAAAGTAGCTTGTGTGGTTTTGTCTCCTGATTGGACCCTGATTGATCAGGATGAGAGGCCAGATGTTAGGTTAGCTCCGGGGAAGGAGAACATGGGCAGCAAGTTCTGCTCAATGTTTGTCTTCTGCTGACACTCCCATCCGAACACCTCAGTTGGTGTTTGTCACCCACTGTTACTTGAAGCTTCCTTTTGCTGCTGACATTTCTCAGTTGACTCCAATTTTCATTGGCTTGAAAACCTTATCTTTTATCATTCTTTTAAACATAGTGCAGAATGTTAGTAAATTAATTTTGTCTCTTACTGTTGTTTTATCACTACCTTTCCCTCCCTAAAACTTCTATCTTCTTCAGGTTCCTTTATTTTGCAAAATTATCTTAAGAATAGGTATTGCCCTTTTCTATCCTTGACATACCTCAGGTGTTTACTTAGGAAGTAGTGCTTTCACAGAGAAAGGCCATTTTTAACACTGCATTTTTTTTCTATGTGGGGTATTTAAATTCTGAGCCTTTATATACTAACTACCAAAGTCTCATTCTCCATGAAACTTTCATAAATGTTTCCAAATTCCTTGGGCAGCAGATTCCTTGGTGCTCTCTCTTTGCTCTTGTTATATTGACTTTAGTGTCATCCAGGAACAATTTTCAACTTAATGCTGCTGTCTAGCTTGGGTTCTTGGTGTATTCACAATTCTTTGTTGGTTAAGGAGAGCAATGGCTCCCTTTTCTTCCTGAAAAGGGAAGTGAGACGCACTTTCTCCCTTTCTTCCCATTTCCAACTGGAAATGGCCTACACTTACAGCAGGTCCCTGCAGGCCTGCTAGGTAGCTTTTACTGGTGCTTCCTAGTCTTTTTCTGTCTTTTGACATTGAGTTCCTTGGGAACAGAACTGTAGGCTCAGTGAAAGTTTAGGTTAGATTGAATTTAATATATGCAACTTGTTGGAATATGAGAGAACACAGAGAAGATGGAGAATTAGCCTTCTCTTCATTCAAATCCTGTACCTCATTGTTCTCAAACAACATATATCTACATTCAGAGTCACCCATATACAAATAGATTTTCACATTTGAGGGATGAAATTCCCTAGTTACAAATATCTCTTTACTACTCTTCTCTGGTTGGCAGAATTCCTAAGCAAGTAAGTAGTGAGGAATATCTGAAGTTTGTATTCCTTTCATCCCAAGAGGGCTATCCCAGATACAGGGACAATGTGGTAAAACCCAACAGCCAGTGGGAATGAGGGCGCCACTTCCAAGGAAATGCTAGAGATGGATAAGAAATTTAGGAAAATCATGTTTGACAGCATTTGTAATTTTGCCCTGAGTCATTTTTATATCTATCAACATGCACATACATGTACACACATGTACACACTAGCCATCTTTCATCCTCTCTCTTCCATAGATATCACCTTCCATGTCCATAGTGAAAAATCAGCTTAGGAAAATGAGAAAATCTCTGTCATTAGATCAAATATAGAAAAACTTCAATATCTCCAAGAAGCCCCAACTCTTGAGTTGGAAAGCAATGAATTACCCCACTTCAATTCATGAGAGACCAAACCAATCAGTACATGTAGGTAGCTGGCAAAATGACAGGAGAGTTTTGCATTTGAAGAGCTGAATAACTGTAAAGGGACTAAGAGAAGCTAAGCAATTGTCCTTTTCACCTGAACATATGCCTGGGCTAAGAAGGGAATCTGGGAAACAACAGAAGAAGTTCCTGCTTGTTTCTTCTCAGAGCCAAGAAGAGCCAGCCATATTGGAAAGGGCATTTCTGGTTAAGATAAATCATGTATATATTGTACAGGTATCTGTAAAAAATGTTTCTTCCCAGTAGGGAAACAATCTGCTTTACCAAGACAGAATTGGTCAAACGCATATTTCCTGGATAGACAGCAGGCTCTCAAACTTCACCACAGGTTGTCAAGGTGTAAATACAGAGAAAGTGATGCATCTAATTACTTTGCCCTTATGATGATCATGAGTAGTATTGAGCAGTTATTCCATGCCTGAATCTTACTCCTTAAATTCTTGAAAACAAATAATGAGTGACTTCTCAATAACAAAATTGGAGGTTCAGTTCCATGTGTTTTATACATGTGTGTATGTATTTATAATAATGAATAAGCTATAGTTATGGTGTCTCAAATATATGTAACTTAAGGCTTTAATTGAGGAGCATTTTATTTTTATAACTAATCTCCAATACTACTTTGTTTCTTATTTGAGTTAGACACATTTCCTAATTATATTATTTCAAAGATTATTCAATGTGAAGTTTGGACAGATGGACTTAATAGTCTCTTGATGTGTTTTTCATCCCCATAAATGTGACTAACTCATATTACAGTTTAATTGGTTTTAGTGGAATATGTGTGTTTTGTGAATATAATACAAATACATAATATGCATATAAAATTCATGCATAAACTGCTTATTATTCTAAAGGTAAAATATTTCAACAGTCTTACATCTTCCATTCAGTAGACACAATAAATGAGCCATATCATATGAAACATCTGTTACGATTAGAGTATTCTTTAAAATGTACACTTCTACAATTGGAGTATTTTTTTAAATGTATATTTCTTCATCGTGCTTAAATACCATCTACCTTTATACTTACCTTTCAGTTCTGGGTGGCACTAGGTTAAATGTTGGAGTGGATAGAATTGGGACTCAGGTTGGATGCTGCTTTAAATTGGTGCCCGTGTCTGTGGTGTTACCCTCGCAAGATGCTTTTGGGAGAGTTGATTTTTCAATTATACAATTAGAGAGAAAGGCTAAAAATATTTTTGTTTGCTTTTTTTTTTGTTTGTGTTTTTTCAGCTTGTTAAACTAGGGTCTGTTTTGTCTGGGTTATTTGAAATCTCATCATCATCCAGAGAAAATGCAGTTTGCAAATTAAAATAGTAACATCGGCAATTTCCCCTGAGAGAGACTTGCTTCCACCCTGCCAGAGGCGGTATCACTAAGTAACAAATAGTCAGAGGTTTTTCTCAGCTGCTACTGTGCTTATGAGTGTATGAACACTGGCAGGCAGGGACCTGTCGTCTGTAGATGCTAATACAAACTAATGTGAGACATAATCATGAGTTTCTTTTGGAGACATGGCATTACTGTTATTACTACTAGAATGTTGGCCAAAGGCAACCCTCCCCACTACCCTTACCCCTGCAAAAAAAAAAAAAAAATGTACAAAATCTCTCTGATTCCTTCACTGCCTGCTTCATTAAGTGATTCTCCAGACCTCAGCTAAATGCAATCCCTCCCTGGACCTAATCTTGCAAACCTCACTCCTATCAAAGTAGAAACATTGGCCAAGTAATGACTGTAAAACCACAGCGTAAGAATACAAGCCAATTGTGTTTTTGTTTTGTTTTGTATTTTTTCATTGTGTGCTTTAGCTTAAGTAAACCTGAAGACTTGAAAGCTAATGTGTCTTTCACAATCACTTTTTTTTTTTTGAGCTTTTGGAGAATTTATAACTAGGACTGAGGAAAGCAGAACATAAGAAAACTAGTATCTACACGTGAATTGAAATGATGTAACAAACAGTCGGCATCCTTTTGAAATCACTATTTATTATGTATGCACATGATTGCTTATATTTACGGAATTATCTTTGCTGCTGTCTTCCATTATTTATAAAACAACCACTGGTGGAGTTATATGCCAGGTTGTAATGATGGTGGTATGGAAATATGAATTAGCTTCTAATGTAAAGTATGAACAGAAAACTATAGGAACATGAAATAAGAAGTGATCTGTTTGGTGAGGTGGGTTCACAGAGGAGGTTAGATTTAAGCCAGATGTTCATGTTAATGACAGGTTGGGAAAGTATTCCTGGGGGAGAGAACAACATGAAAATATCCTGGCCCCGTGAGGCAAGCTTCAAAATCTAATCCTATATTAGAATGCATGAAACGTGGGGCTTGTGGGAAAGAGTGAAATTTGATTTTTCAAATGACTTCAATGACATATCAGAAGAAAAGGGCAAGCAGTTAGTTCTGTGGCTTTATCTCTAGTTTCAGGAACATGGGAGGGTTTGAATCCCCCTTGCAATATTAACTCAAGTAATTGTTAGGTGTTGGTTTACCTTACCGGCTTGAAGATGGATGGGAATCTATCTGAGGGGAATGTATCAGAAGGAACACCTGTACATCATTGTCCAGATGTTTATTTAGTACCGAGTGGCCAGCATTGATAAGATGGAGCTATGCTGGAGAATGAGTGCTAGTTTTGCACCTTTGAGGGAGCTACATGGCTGGCCAGGTATAAAACTCAAAGAGACCCCAGAGCCCATGTATTCTCTGACCTCTAATTATCCACACACAATGAGACTTCTCTCTTGTGAAGGAAAACAACTCGAGTGTTGAATGACCAAGACATCGGAAACCTGCCTGGAAGTCACCAGACCTCTTGTTTGTTGCTTTACATGGTTCTCATTCATCCCCTGCCTTCTTTCTTAAACCTTACTAATCAGTGCCTGGTGAAACCAGCTGTACCTCGCATGTTAGAAGTCAATCTAACCCAAGACCACTAGTAGCAGAACAGCACGGCAGTTGTAGATGATAAGATTTTCACATGTCATTTTTATTTTTTATTATTAATATGTTATTTTCATAGTATAAACATAAAAAATTAAAATTCAGCCACCAGGGTCCACCACCTAGAGACATTTGTTAAAATAGCGATGTCTAGGGGCACCTTAACCTGGTTCAGTCGGTTAAGCATCCAACTTCAGCTCAGGTCATGATCTCACAGTTTGTGGGTTCGGGCCCTGCATCTGTCAGCCCAGAGCCTGGAGCCCGCTTTGGAATCTGTGTCTCCCTCTTTCTCTGCCCCTCCCCTGCTTGCACCCTGTCTCCCTCTTTCTCTCAAAAATAAATAAAAATTAAAAGAAATTTTAAATAACTATATCTACCCATAACTATATCTATCTATATTTAATTATATTACATCCCATAAATTTACTCTTCTACATAGGACTTTTCTCATGTACTGTGAATATTCTACCATGTTGCTGTGGATAAATACGCATCATCATTTTTAATGCCTGTATAGAACTCCATTCTGTGGCTATTACACTATTTATTTAACCAACCCACTATCAATGCAGTTGCTAATTTTTCACTATTAAATTTAATATTGTTTTTGATACATGTGAGAAATTGCTTTTCTGAAAATTCTTATCAATTTATAATTTCACAAGTAGGTATGAGACAGTATACCTACCCATCCTCCCACCGACAGTGCAGTCACATTTTAAAAAACTTTTGCCAGCTTAATAGATGGAAAAAAACTTGTTTGTTGATGTTTGTATTTTCTAATATTCTTTTTTATTAAATGGAAAATTATAAAGAAGAAGGTATCATTCAAAATCCTGTCACATAGAGATAACTATGTCAAAATCTTAGTGCTAAAAAAAATAAAATAAAATCTTGGTGCTTAGCCTTCTGAACATTTTTCAATGCATACATGCATATGATTTTTTTAAATAAATGGGACTATACAGTACATGCGATTTTCACCAACAATATATTTCATAAAAATTTTTAATGACAAAATGATATTCTATTGTGTGTATTTCACAATTTCCCTATTGTTGAATATTTATGTTATTTCTTATCTGTTTGCTGTTACAATAATGCTGTGATGAACATCGTTCTATAGAGTGTTGCTCACTTGTCCAATTATTTCCTCAATATGCTTCTCTAAAAATGGAATTGTTGGGTAAAAGAGTATACATATAGTCAAATTGTCTCTTATAAATACGAATTCCTACCTTTATCAGCAGTGTATATAAATATCCATTTTCCCACACTCTAGCCAACACTGGATATAATAATATTTTACATCTCTACCAATAAGATAAAGAAAAGATATTTTAAATTATATATCTTAGACTCAGGGAGATAGTATTTAATATTTATTGACTATTATCATTTCTTCATTTGTAAGTTGCCTTCTGATGTCCTTGGTCAGTTTTTCTAGTAGATTGTTCATCTTTCTTTCACTGAATTCTTTGCATATTAGAGGATATTAACACTTGATCTGCTGCGTGATTGTTATTTGACTTTTAATTTTGATTATGGTGATTTTACTGGGCTAATTTTAAAACATATATGCAGAAAAATCTATCAATCTTTTCTGATAACCTTTCTGCTAAAGGTTTTTGTCTGCACTCTAAAATTATAGAATTATTTTAAAATGTCTTCTAGTAGTGTTTTCTTTTAATCTAGAAGTCAGTCAATTCATTTAGAGGTTCCCCCCAAATTTTCCCAATACCATTATGACTCTCTACCCACCTCCATCAATTTGAAATACTGTTTTTTCATATATTAATTATCATACATTGTTATATCTATTTATCATGCTTAAAATAAATATTAACAATAGACAAAGCATGTCCCTACAATGCTTAGCCTTTCGAATCAATTTTGAAATACTTTTGCTTCATTCCAATTTTAGATTCACTAAAATTTTCAGAGCGCTGACATAAAATTAATAGATTATATGATAAGCTTCAGCTCCATAATATTGTCCCTTGTCATCTAAAATAAGTAATTTGTCATTATGCAAAATTTTTATAATTCTCATAAAAAGTTTAGATCTTTTATGAATATATTTTTCACATTTATTGTTAAGTTCTTGTGTTTTTATGTATGATATTATGAATGATATATATATATATACTATATATATTCCATATATTTTTATATACATATAGGATATGTATATACTATATACTATGTATATAAATACACACACACACACACACACATATATATACACAAACACAGTATATTTAAACTTGCATTGAAAAAACAGGTATTTAAAAAGTGCAGAAAAACATAACTAATGTTTATAAAGTGTACACTCATTTGACCACCACTGAGGTCAAGATATAACATTTTCAGTGTTCCAGAAACTCATGCAAATACTGCATGATCTCATTTTTATGAGGAATATAAAAGAGTCAAACCCATAAAAAAAAGAGTAGAATAGTAGTTACCATGTGTTGGGACAGAAGGATGGAAATGGGGAGATGTTGGTCAGAGGGTACATGCTATCAGTTATCAGATGAATAAATTCTGGGGCTCTAATATACAGCATTGTCACTTAAGTTAACAATATTGCATTGTACACTTGAAATTTGCTGACAGTAGAGCTTAAGTATTCTCACCACACACACACAAAAGAGTAACTATGAGATGGTGGGTATGTGAATTACCTTGATAATGGTAATTATTTCACAATGTATATCAAATCATCAAAAATATATACAGTTTTTACAAAGATGTTCTTTTATTCAGTAGATTGCCTTTTCATTTTGCTGATGGTTTCTTTTGTTGTACAATAGCTTTTAGTTTGATGCAGTCCCAATTGTTTATTTTTGCTTTTGTTCCCCTTGCCCGAGGAGAGTAATATTGTATATTAATTATACTTCAATTAAAAAAAAACAAATATATACACTTTTTATTTCTCAATAATACTTTAATAGCTGGAAAAATACAGTTTGAAAAAGTCATTATTTTATAAATTTTGTCCATTTCTATAATTGTTTAAGGTGGGAGACTAATCTGGTCCCTGCTACCTGCATCTTGAACAGAAGTAGAAGTCACAAAGTTAGAAATATCTATAAGGAAAAACTAATTATTATTTACAGATGCTATGATTATTTACTGAAAAATTTTAAGAAGAAAATGAATAGAAAAAGCTGTTATTTCTTTTTTTTTTTTATATATGAAGTTTATTGACAAATTGGTTTCCATACAACACCCAGTGCTCATCCCAAAAGGTGCCCTCCTCAATACCCATCACCCACCCGCCCCTCCCTCCCACCCCCCATCAACCCTCAGTTTGTTCTCAGTTTTTAACAGTCTCTTATGCTTTGGCTCTCTCCCACTCTAACCTCTTTTTTTTTTTTTTTCCTTCCCCTCCCCCATGGGTTCCTGTTAAGTTTCTCAGGATCCACACAAGAGTGAAACCATATGGTATCTGTCTTTCTCTGTAAAGTAGGTCATTATAGAAGCCAATCATAAAGTAAATTAAAAAAACTCAGTTATAAATTATAATTTTAGAAGACGTCATTCACAATACTTGCAAAAATATGGAGTCACTGCATGTAAATTTAAGAAATATGGAGTAAGAAGTAAAGAGAAAAGTATTCAGTTTTCCCAAAGAATATTAAGTTAGGGAATATCATGTTTCCAGGTAGCAATATCAATCATATAAAATAAATTTTCTCTCCAACTACACCTATAAATTTTATTTAACACTCAAAATAACAAAGCCAAACGATTGCCTTGAGTGACACGAAAATGTCACATGATAACATTTTATATTCTTTCTGAAAAACATCTCTTGGAAAGTAGGAATAAAAGAATATTGCTTTACTTGATAAATATATATCTCAAAACAACCAGTAGTATTGTAATAATGATGAAACACTAAAAGCACAGCCAATAGTATCGGGAAAGAAATGGGGATCCTCACTATTACCATTATTTGTCATTGTTTTCTTATTTTTAATCAATGTTAGTCAAGAACAACCTAATAGGTTCAAACACTGGAAAGGAGAAGATAAATAACATAAGTTACTGATGACATAAGACAAATTAATTCTTCAAAAAAGAAAGAAAATCAACATATTGAAAACAGCATCAGCTAAAATGTGAAGGTAACTAATAACACAAGTTCAGACAAAAAATATAATGGCTATTTCAGTTTAACAACAAAACTAAACTATATTACTTAGAGATGTACACATAAATGATAGAATAAATAAGGGCAATGGGATGATAATCACACAGTCAAGTTGCTGATCAATTTTGGAAGGAAGTAGAGGGTGATGATTGGGAAGGGACACATAAATGGTGTCTGGAACGTTGGGAATGTTATATCTTGACCTCAGTGGTGGTTAAATGAGTGTACATCTCATAAACATTAGTTATATTTTTCTGCACTTTTTAAATGCATGTTTTATTTTTCAATGCAAGATTAAATATATGTATATATGTGTATTTATATAATCATTCATAATAACACCATGCATTAAAAAACACAAGGCAACAATAAATGTGAAAAACATGTTTGTAAAAGATCTAAACTTTTCATGAGAATTATGTTAAAAGTTTTGCATAGATGGATAATTACTTTTTTAACTTTTTTTAACACTTATTCATTTTTGAGAGTGAGAGAGACAGACCACAAGCGGGGGCGGGGGGATGGGGCAGAGAGAGGGAGACACAGAACCTGAAGCAGGCTCCAGGCTCTGAGCTGTCAGCACAGGGCCCGACGCAGGGCTCGAACTCATTCATGAACTGTAAGATCATGACCTGAGCTGAAGTCAGACACTTAACTGACTGAGCCACCCAGGCGCCCTGATAATTACTTATGTTAGATGGGAAGGGTCAATATTATGGAACTGAAGCTTCTCACTAAATCTATAAATTTTATGTACATTCACTGAAAATCTTAATGGACTTTGAAATGAAGCAAAAGTATTTCACAATTAAATCTATATACAAATAGATTAACAGTAAAGGAATGGGGAAAGATATACCATGCACATATTAATCAGTGGAAAGCTGGAAAGAGTATATTTATATCAGGTGAAGTAGACTGTAGAACAAGGAATATTACTTGGAATAAAGAGGGACTTTTAAGCAGACAAAACACTTAAATGAGTGCATAGCTAATAAGAGTTTAAAACTACATGAAACAAAACTCAACTGAAAAGAGAACCTGACAAATCCAGAGATGTTATTGGAGATTTCAACAGTCTTTTCTCAATAATTGATGGAACATGAATTTGGATATTCAGGAAGTATATAGAAGACACGAAGAAGATTCTTGACTAACTTTACCTAATTGATAGTTACAGAATGTTCCACAACAGGGTATGCATTTCATTAAAGTTGACAGAACATTCATTAAAGATAGAGTATATGCTGGGACATAAAATGAATCTCAGTGAATTTAAAAGGATTAGAATCATACAATCTGTTCTTTGGCCACAACAGAATTAAGAAATTGATAACAGAAAGATATCTGAATCATCCTCACATAATAGGAAATTGAACACCTCACTTCTACACAAACTGTAGATAACCAAAGTAATCAAAAAGATCATTAGAAAATATTTTCAACTGAATTAAAATAAGAACACAACATATAAATTTGGGGGATGAAGCTAAGGCGGTGGTTGTAGGGAAACTTCTAGTATTAATTATTTATATTAAAAAGGAAGAAAGGTCTCAGTCAATGATCTAAGTTTCTACTTGTAATAAACTAGAAAGAGAAAAGCTAATTCAGCTCAAAGCAGAAGGAAATTATATAGATGTGAGCTAAAATCAGTAAAATTGAAAACAGAAAAATAATAGAGAACAATCACTGAAACCAAAAGCTAGTTCTTTAGAAAGATCAATAAAAGTAATGAAACTGCAGATAGTAAAAGAATAATAATGGATTATGATGAACAACTTAAAGTCAATAAATTTGACAACTCAGATAAAGTGGACACATACTCTGAAATACAGAAACTACTAAAGCTCACTAAAGAAGAAAAAGATAACCAGAATAGCTCTGTATCTTTTAAGGAAATTCAACCTATACTTTAAAACCCTCCCCAGAAGAAAACACCAGGCCCATATAGCATTACTGGTAAATTCGAACATTTCAGAATAATAGCAATTCCACATAAACTCTTACAGAAATAAAAAAGAAAGGAACACTTACCAACTCATTTTGTGAAGTCACTATTATTCTGGTGCCCAAACCAGACAAATATATTATAAGAAAGAAATCTTCAGACCAACATCTTCCCATAAATGAATTCAACAATATGGAAGGATGATTATACATGATATATTTTAAAAAGATAATGTATTATGGGGTGCCTGGGTGGCTCATTTGGTTAAGCGTTTGGCTCTTGATCTCATGGTTCCTGGGATCAAGCTCCACATTGGGCCCTTGGCTGATAGCACGGGGACAGGTTGGGATTCTCTCTCCCCCCCCGCCCCTCCCCTACTTTTACATGTGGGTGCATTCTCTCTCTCTGTCTCTCTCTCTCTCTCTGTCTCTCTGTCTCTCTCTCTCTCTCTCTCAAAATAAATAAAAGTAAACTTAAAAAAAGATAAGGTATTGTACCAAATAGGATTTATCTTAGAAATGCAAGGTTGTTTCTACATTAAAAAATCAATATAGTTTCCCATATCAAAAGAATAAAGGAGAAAAATTATATGGATCATCTCAATAGTACAGGAAAAGCATTTAATGAAATTCAGTACCCATTAGTGATAAAACTTTCAGCAAATTATTCTCAGGAAAAAGAAGGACACTTCCTCAAAGTTATGAAATACATCTATGGAACAATTTACAGCTCATATTATATGCAGTAGTGAACAAAGGAGTGTTCTCTATAAAATCACGAACAAGGCAAGGACATACACTCTCACCATTCTGTTCAACATTGTACTGGAGGTCCTAGCCAGAGCCATAAGGGAAGAAAAAAGTTTACAGATTGGAAGGAAAGAAATAAAAATATCTTCATTTATGGTTATGTCTGTTTAGGAAAGCCCTAAGAGTTCTAAAACAAATCTACTAGAAGTAATAGATGAGTTCAGCAGTTTCAAGTTTTAAGGTTAATATAAAAACATCCATTGTGTATCTCTAAATTAACAATGCATAATTAGAAATACCTCGAAATCAATTTAACAAAGTATGTACAAGTCCTGTACACTGAAAACTACACACCATTGCTGAAAGAAGTTAAAGAAGACATATGAACAGAGAGATATGTCTTTGTTCATAGTTAAAGTTTATAGATGTCAATTTTTCCCGTTTATCAATAGGGGTTTAATACAGTCATATTCAAAATCCCAATAGTTTTTATTTTAGAAATTGTAAAACTGATTTTAAACTTTTTATGGAAATACAAAGCACCTAGAATATCCCCCCCCAAAAAAATTGAAAATATGAGCCAAGAAGGATTCGCACTACCTGATTTCAAAACTTACAGTGAAATTACAGTAATCAAAGCAATGTGGTGTTGGCATAAGGATAGGCATATAGATAAATAGAACAGAACAGTTAGCCTAAGAAAAAAGACCAACAAATACATGGTTAATTTATTTTTGACAAGGGTGCCCAGGTATTTTGATGGGAAAAGGGTCATCTTTTCAACACATCATGCTGTAGCAATTGCATATTTGCATGCAAAAGTCTTATCTCACACTAAACATAAAAATGAACTCAGAATGAATCACAAGCCTAATGTAAGATGTAACATGAAACTTCTATACAAAAACAAGAAAAAAAACCTTTGTGACTTGGGTTAGGCAAACATTTCTTACACATAACTCACATAAGCAAAAATCCAAAAAAGAAGAAAAAAGATTAATTAAATTTCAAAATTAAATCTTTTGTCCTTCAAAAAATACCATTAGGAAAATAAAAAGGTAAATCATCGACTGGAAGAAATCTTTGCAAAACATATAATTGATAAAGGGCTTGTATCCAGCATATATAAAGAACTCTTTCAACTTAAGAAGACAAACCAATAAAAAAATGGACAAAAGATTTGAAACAAGGACTTTACTGTAGAAGATACATAAATGTCAAATATACTCATGAAAAGATGCTCAACATCGTTATTCATTAAGGAAACACAAATTAGAACTACAAGGAGATACCTGTACATAGCCTCTTAAATTGCTGAAACTAAGAAAGACATTACTGAATGTTTCCAAGCTTTCCAGTGGAGAGAGCAAAATTTTATAGCCACTATGGGATAGTTTGGTGGTTTGTTTTTAAATTAAAGATACAATTACACACTAGTCCACAATCCTCTTTTAGCTATTTACTTAAAATGAAAACATATATTCATACAATAACATTTTATAGAAGCTTTATCTGAGTAGTTCCAAACTGGAAATAATCCAAGTTGTCCACCAACAAGTTAATGGGTAAATAAATTGTGGTATATCCATGTAATGAACTACTAACAGTAATAAAAATGAACTAACTACTAATAAATTCAACAACATGAATAAATCTCCAAAGCATTATGCTAAATGAAGGAGTCCAAATACAAAATACCTTATCTTGGTGTAAGATTCTATTTATGTGTATTTATGGAAAAAGCAAAACTATAGTGACCAGAATGTGGAACAGCGGTTGCTAGGGTAATGCATAAGATGACGTGGTTGATTTCAAAAGGCAACAAGGGAACATTTGGTGTTGATGGCATATGTCATGATTATGGTCACAGTGACAAACTTGTGTATGTTTGTCAGGTCTCATTGAATTGTACACTTAAAATTGGCAAATTTTAGGGGTGCCTGGGTGGCCCATTCAGGTGAGCATCCTACTCTTGATTTTGACTCTGGTCGTAATCTCATGGTTGTGAGATCAAGCCCCATGTAGGGCTCTGCACTGGGCGTGGAGCCTGCTGAAGATTGTGTCTCTGCCTCTCCCCTGCTCCTGTGTGCTGTTTCTTTTGCTCTCTCTCTCTGTGTCTCGAAAAGAAAAAAGGCAAATTTTATTTATGTAAATAATGTCAATACAGCTGATAGATACACACTTATACATTTTAATTTGTACATTGTTTTTTGGCCTCATTGACTAGCACTTCTAGAATTACTATAAATAACAGAGTTAAGAGAATAATTTTAGGCTGTTTCCTGATTTCATGGCTTGTGTATCCATTGTTTCACCATTAGCTACGATAATGGACTGTTGGTTTGTAATAAAACATCCTTACTATGTTTAATAAGTATCTTGTATTCCTGTTTTGCTTAGTGTTTTTACCATGGAACATCTGCTGGCATCTATCTATATGATCACATGGATGTTTTAATTAATTATTAATTTTCTAATATTGAATTGTTTATGCAATACTATTCTAAAATATGCTTGTTTTTTACATATTATTTATTAAATGTGGGGTTTTTGCCTCTATTTCAAAGGTGGAATTAATTGCTTATTTCCTTTTTACTCTATTAAATTCTTAGGGTTATAATTAGTTTATAAAATGAATTGGAAAGTGTTCCTTTTTATTGTATGCTTTGAAACATTTAATAAGATTGCATAAATTCCTTGGGTATTTTAATATAACTGGCTTTTGAAACTACCTAGGTCATGTACCTTTTGTGGGTAATTCTCTAGTTCTCCTAGGATTATTGAGTTAGTTTCATTAATTTCTATTTCCTAAAGAAATTATTAGGAATGTTTTTTTAACCAAGATCTCCTGTTTTAGAAAAATAGAGTTGAATAGATTTAAAGCTATTATTCTGTTACAATTTTAAATCTGCTCTGCATTGTTTATTCTATTGTTTGTGTTTTCTCTTTTATATTAAATTAAGCTTACCACAGTACAACTACTTCATTGCTTTTTCTCCCCAAAGAGACAGCTACTAGATTTATTTGCCATTTTCTGTAATTTCTTATATTTTAGTTTATTTTGTTGCTCTTTTTCTAGTTTCTGGTTTTTAATTCTTAAGTTCATTTGTATTCATTGTTTTTAATTTTAAAAGACATTTACAATTACGACTTTAAAAAATAGCTTTGGTTATATTTTATATGTTAAGTATACAGTGCTTTCCTAAAAAACGCTCTCTTAAAGAGTGTAATTATTAGTTTGATATCCTCAACAATTGATTGTACTTTAGACAGTGGGGAGCTAGCAAAGATTTTGAGCAAGGAAATGATATGATCAGATCTACAAAGAAATACTTGACAGCATTGTGGAGAATGGATCACAACGAAGTGACACTTAGGATGAGGTCTGAGAGGCTACTGCCAAGAGTTTACGTAAGAGATGACTGTGATGCGAGCGAAACTCCTACTGCAGACGGTTGGTGAGTTAAAGGAAAAGAAGATGAGGGAGCAGTGACAGTCTGATCGCAAACTTAACCCGACAGGCAGGCTCAGCTGTGTCTGAGGGTATAATGCCGGATAAAATAATCAGGTAAACAAGAGCTGAGTGGGGACTGAGAAATAGAGCCTTGAAAATTCCCTGGCGCTGAGAACACAGCCACAGTTATGACTCATCGGACACTTTTGAGACATCAGGCATGGCTGGAAGGTAGTTTGTGAGGGTGTCAACACAGCTGAGATGATGATTCTAGATTGCAGTCATCCCCCCTTATCTGTGGTTTTGCTTTCCGCAGATTTCAGTCACCACCATCACGCAGTCCTGACACAGATGATGTCTCCGACTTGGGTCGGAGGGCGGTAGTAACCTAATGCTACGTCACATCTACGTTATTCACGTCCCACCATCTCCTCACACAGGCAAATTTTATCATCTCACATGGTCCCAAGAAGAAAGGTGAGTACATACAAAAAGCTATTTTGTGGGGAGAGGGACCACTTTCACATAACTTTTATTAGGGTAACGTTGTAAGTGTTCTATTTGATTATTAGTTATTGCTGTTAATCTCTTACTATACCTAATTCATAAGTTAAACGTTATCATAGGTATTTACATACAGGAAAACCATGGTATGCATAGGGTTCAGTACTGTCTGTGGTTTCAGGCATCTACTGGGGGCCTTGGAATGAATCCCCCATCAATAAGGGGGACTACTATATAGATGAAGAAGAGAAGCTCTACAGGGAAGGAATGATGTTGCACTGAGGTAGCATTGTTCCGTGAACAATTTGACATGGGCTTGTTTGTATTGGTTGAGGGAAAAGTCAGTGATGAGGGAAATTCCATTTGGAATCGAATAATAATAACATGATGCCTTAAATCCTTGAGCTCCTGGTCCATCATCTAAAGGCAAATCTCCTTTTCATATGGACTTTTCTATATTCTCAACCATACACCACATTTTCAGCATTAAGCCATCATTCCACCATAGCTGGCCTTCAAATCTCAAAAGTACTACTAAAAAATTTGTAGTGCTATAAATTCTGTAACATGAAACAGAAGCATCTCAAAGATTCACCACACATAGTTTTAGACCAATATTTATTTTATAAATACGTGTTTCTGTTATTTATCTCTGAGCATGTTACAGAAAACAAGTGCTTCTTCCTTGGATAAACAAAATATTGCTTTCTCTTCTTTGCCTCATTCCTGACCTCATTCTCTTTCCATTTGCGCATTTTCTTTCATAGTAGCAACCTATTTAAAATATCGAATTCCTAAAAAATACCTATCTATAATGAAAAAACAAAACCAGGACATATAAGATGTGAAATCTGCCTTGCCCAACATCACCCATCTCAGACCACACTGCCAGGCACTGCTAATCCCTTGCTGTATGGCCTTCTAATCCATTTTCAGTGCATACGCAAACCTAAATAAATTGTTTTTACCAAACTTGTATTTCGATATACATACAAATTTACGACTTCCCTTTTTTTAATGTAACAATACATCTTGGACTTCATATTTCAGTGTTTATAAGATCTTCTTCTTTCCTGTATCTTGTATAATTTTCCAATGTATGGATGAATTATAATTTGTAATGTGGGGCATATATGGGGGGGCATTGTTATTGTTAGTATAAAAAACTTTCGGTCCTTTGGAAGTTTTGCAAATACTGCTTTAGGGTAAATTCCCAGAGTGGAAATTATGGATCGAAGGGTAGGCACATTTCACAATTTCAAAAGACATTGTCAAAAGTTTATATCAATTCCCCAGAAACAGTTTAAAAGGATACTAGTTTTCAGATTAATTCTAGTATCATCAACATTTTTCAGTGTTTCACCTACTTATTTTGTGTCACAGACCCCTATAAAGAAATAGTGTCAGAAAGACAGACAGTCTTACATGGTATTCTCTCGATGAGTACTGTTGTTAGTGCTTTAACTTTTGCAGTGTGAATTCATATATATTATGCCACTAAATAATCCAAAAAATTTTTTAAAATACGTATTTTAAATCACTTGTAGAAGAGAAAGTTTAAGCATGAGAGGATAAATTACTTGTTCAAAATCACACAAATAATAAGTTGGAAATCAAACTCTGAGGTCACACGCTGAGGTTTGATAAAAATGGATATTTAAGTTCAGCTACATTATGTTCTGATAATTGATAATATTTTGACTTCAGATATATTTTTCAATTCAACATTATCCTATATTAATCTACTTTAAAATCAGTATATTTTATTTTAGTGAACATCCTTATGTATGTAAACATTATCTTCTGCTTAAATATTCTCTTAAAAGGTTTGTTTTGGGACGCCTGGGTGCCTTAGCTGATTAGGCATCCAACTTCAGCTCAGGTCATGATCTCGTGTTTCATGGGTTGGAGTGCCGTGTGGGGCTCTGTGCTGACAAGTCGGAGCCTGGAGCCTGCTTCGGATTCTGTCTCCCTCTTTCTCTGCTCCTCCCCCACTCATGCTTTGTGTGTGTGTGTGTCTCTTTCTCTCTCTAAAAAATGAATAAACATAAAAAAATTTTTAAGTTTTGTTGGGATGCGGATGGTTCAGTTGATTAAGTATCTGGCTCTTGATTTTGGCTCAGGTCATGATCTCATGGTCATGAGATTGAACCCCTCGTGAGACTCTGCACTGGGTGTGGAGCCAGCTTAAGATTCTCTCTCCCTCTCTCTGTGCCCCTCCCCAGTTTGCGTCTCTGTGCTTCTCTCAAAAAAAAAAAAAAAGTTTTGTTTTTTTCCTTTTAAAAGTTTTAATAACAAAATGTATATTAAATTTTGGAGAAAAATTAACTTACAGAATATAAATACCTACTTTTTATGATGAAAGCCAATTAATAAATAAGATAGGCAATGCTAACATTTTCTCTGCAGAGAGGCTACTGGCACTAGTGTTAAGAGGGTTTTGGACTGAGAACAAACTGAGGGTTGATGGAGGGTGGGAGGGAGGGAAGGGTGGGTGATGGGTATTGAGGAGGGCACCTTTTGGGATGAGCACTGGGTGTTGTATGGAAACCAGTTTGACAATAAACTTCATATATTGAAAAGAAAAGAAAACTTAAAAAAAAAAGAGGGTTTTGGATCAGAGGCATATATTATGGAACTATTTGTGCTACTTTCTGTCTCTATGACTTTAGGAAACTAACCTATCCAAGCCTTATTTTATGCATCCCTGTAATAGAGATATGAGTGTAACTCACCTTGTATTGCCATTAGGAAGAATAAACAAAATCTCCTTTGTGAAGTGATTAGTAAGTGCCTGGTATATAAATGACACTCAATCATACCACTGCCACTATTGTTGTCATTATTGTTGTTCTGGCTTCAATATTATAGGTAATTTTTCAGAAACAAATATATTTCATAAAATTAGGTATTCCCATAAATATTGGCTACCTTTCCTGTGTTACAGAAACTACCATTTATATATCCATTGTTATTTTTTCATTCCTTTAGAATGTGTAATTTGTTATAATCATGACATGGTAAAGCTGAAAGGGACTTCAAAGATCATATGGTTATAAAGATAAAGACACTTAAGACCAGATCTGTTCAAATAATTTTCAACGTCACAGATTCTTGTTGCCAAAATAAGAATTTGACTTCTTATCTCTGTTCTCTCTCTTTAGGGTTCATTAATTTATTTTCAAAATTATTGTGCGTATTTGCTATCCTTTCCAGTAATTAAAAAAATTGTAAGCCAAATATTGAAGAATTCCTTTGCTATAGCTGGTGATTGAATACATACCTCTCCTCATTTTATTGAAATGTGTCCCTACCAGGTTAGAAATGTGTGAACTTTTCCTCTTTCTTAGTATGCACGTTCAGGTATTTTAAAGGAAAGATGATCAGATGCCAATTTTGGTCATTGTTTGTGCCAATTTCTTTAGTAAGGCAACATTTAATTAATTTTGCTTTGTCGTATATCTTGTCTGTGTGATAATAGAGACACCTAAAGCCTTTATCCAGTAATTAGTTCAAATTAAAAACATCTCCATTTTCGCATGTAAAATTGTGCTGCAATTTGGTAATTGACTAAAATTATCTTATTATCGTAATACTAACTCAAGAAACTTAGACAATAAAATAGAGAAGTGAATTGTTTATAAGGGTAAGTAAACTGGATGGTAGTTTTACCTTCATAGTTTAAAGCATTGGTTCTCTGCCAGCAACTATAAAATCAAGTCACACACGCGCACACACACACACACACACATACTCACAAAGCAATCTTTTATTTGTTCGGTGGCTGCCTTAAAAATAAGTTGGTTTCTAACTTTATTTTTTTTTATTTTTTTTTCATGTTTATTTATTTATTTTGAGAAAGAGAGAGAGAGTGAGAGCACAAGCAGGAGAGGGACAGAGAGAGAGAGAGGGAGAGAGAGAAAATCCCAAGCAGGCTCCACGCTGTCAGTGCAGAGTCGGACGTGGGGCTCCATGTCACAAACTGTGAGATCATGACCTGAGCCACAATCAAGAGCCGGATGCTTAACCAACCGAGCCACCCAGGTGTCCCTGGTTTCTAATTTTAATTCACCAGAGAACATTTTACACTCAACCTGGTCAGACAGCTGTCCATGGGCAAATAAGAAAAAAATAATTGAAAAATTTTATTTTCAAGTTGGTTATTTGTAACTTGGGTTTTTTTCCATAGAAGTAATAAGGGTGATTTCCTCAGGAAAAAGCCAAATAATCCATAGATAGCTCTAATGTTATCCTTGTACTAATGTTTCTATTGTGAGTCACAGTGACCTGTGTTGGGACCTTCCTGGGACCAAACCTTGAAGGTGAAGTAGAAGCAGGAGGTTACTGGATGAAGTTTAGAGAGGAAAAGTTACTGAACCTGGAGAGTAGTGGTGGCTGGAAACACTGAATCACTTACCTCTCTATGTGTCAGGCAACAGTTTCTGCCGATACCCTCCTTTCTGCTACTGATATGCCTCCTGCCATTACTTCTGTGTATTTTTACTCCCATGGCTGGACTCAACTGACACCGGGACAGGTGGGGAGAAACAATTTTCCTTACTGAAGTAAGTTAAGTTGCCATTAGCAAAAGCCTCTTAAAAAATGCTTCTGGAATATGATGATCAGAGAGACAAAATGCTTGATTTACTCTATCATGCCTCTACATTGAGTAGTCATGAAAAATAAGATGCCACGTTTTAAGAACAATGGAAAACAGGAATAATGAACAATTTGTTGGACCTGAGAGAAAGAAAATCTATTTACCAAAGAACATGGCTCATAAGGTAGGCAGATGGTAAGAGTCTCGTAATCCCCTTTCCTTCTACTACCTTTCCACACAAAAGGCAGATTCATGAGGTTTTGATAATGGAGAAGGGAGCTTGGTCCTGCTCTTGGAGCTGCTTTATAAAAAGAGAAGGGCCACTTAGGTCCTTATCTTCTCCCCTATTCTCACCAAAAATGTAAAAAAAAAAAGTTGTTTTTTTTTTCTTTCCTTTTTTCCTCATCCCTTTACCAAGACGCAAGAGGACGTCTTGGCTGGGAACAGAAATAATGGCTCAATTTTGTGTCTCTGGGATTAGCATTGAAGAGCTAGACAGGAATAAGAAACAAAGACTACAAGGACTGTGCAATTAGTTTGCTCTGTGGTTTGTAATTTTCCATTCACCTTTCTAGCAAGAGAAGAAAGACTAATAGATAATTTTGTCCAGGATCAAATTCTGCTGTTTTTCCTGAAAGCCGGGCAGGGGTGCCGAGAGATTTTTTTTCCCCTCAAAACTGAATAGTATAATAAGGTATAACTAATACTTGGCTCCAGGTTAAGATCTTAGCAGGATTGTAATGCCTGTCAGGGAATTTGTAAAGGGAAGTCAGATGGTGCTACTGACCAGACCACAATGTTTTCAATAATGAACGACAAATATGAAAAGCAGCCTATAAATATATTTTGAAATTCGTAATTATTCCTAGTACTCTAGGTGCAGAAGAAAAATAATTTGAGGAAACGATTTTCCTCAGGAGTGTGAAGAAAAATTCAGGTGAAGAAATCATCTGTTTTGGTTCATTACTAAATTTACAAATAGAGAGTTTATGGAACAATATATAAAAATATATATGGTAGAAAAAACAGAAAGAGCTGGCTTGGAGGATGTCAGAAGGTAAGGAGGAGTGTTTATAACTAAGTAAAGTCCTCAAGGAAACTAAAGATGCAGTAGCATTACTGACGGCAGCTTGAATAGCAGTGGGAGGGTAACTAGTATCACAAGAAATAGGGCCCTTGATATTGAAGAGAACAAAAGTTGCGAATGCATCCAGAATGCAACAGGAAATGATGGAAAGATAAAAGGGGGGGATATGTTATCATCTACAGAACAATAACAATTAAATTCACATACATATGTAATAATATATTTATATGTCTATCTCTCAATATACATACACTCGCATATATTTACGTAGATTATATTGATACAAGTCATACATATTCCTAGACAGAAAAGATAGCTGAATGTACCAGGATAAGACTTTGATACAATAAATATGATGTATTTTTAAACTTAGTTCACTGAAATATACAAAACAGCAACAGATCATAATTGTGCATAATTTGTGAATCATCACAAAATGAAAGAGCCTATGTAACCACTACCCTGGTTAAGAAATTCAAAAACTTACCAACATCCTGAAGCTCCCTTGAGACCTTCTCACTCTCTATCCCTTCCCTCCTGTCGAAACATGTCCATTCTTTTGACTGATGGAATAATTTTGCCTGTTCTGAGCTTTACTTATGTAAAAGGAATCATATGGCACATACTCTTTTGCTTCTAGTTGCTTTTGATCAACATAACGTTGATGAAATTCATCCATTTGTTATATGTAGCTTTAGTTCATTTATTATCATTCCTGTAAGATGTTTCACAGTATGGATATATCACAAAATAATTATCCACCCTTCTATTTATGAACATTTGATCTGTTGCCAGGTTTGAGCTATTATGATAATGCGATGGGTATTCTGATACATGTCTTTTGATACATCTGCAGACACACTTCTGTTAGAGTGAAGTTGTCAGGGTGTGATACGTTACATTTTGTAGAAAACGCCGAAGGTTCCTAAACGATTGTACCAATGTGTACTGCTGCCACCAGTGTATTAGTGTATCAGTTTCTGTTCTTCTTTAACTTTTGCCAACGTAGCATTTCCGGTTCTTCAAATTTTAGCCATTCTGTTATGGTGCACAGTGGTATCTTGAAATTATACTTCTGTGGTGTCTAGTCAGGTGGAGCATCTTTACATATATTTCTTGGTTTTCAGCCTGCTGTCTTTTATGAAGTTCCTTTTTAAGTCTCTTGCCTATTTTTCTCTTGAATTGTTTCACTTTTTCTAATTTATTTGTAAGAGTTGCAAATTCTGTATTCTGTATTCTCTTTCATGAGTTTTAAAAGTTTGTTTAATTGTTTATTTAAGGGGCGCCTGGGTGGCTCAGTCGGTTAAGCGGCCAACTTCGGCTCAGGTCATGATCTCGCACTCCGTGAGTTCGAGCCCTGCGTCAGGCTCTGTGCTGACAGCTCAGAGCCTGGAGCCTGTTTCAGATTCTGTGTCTCCCTCTCTCTGACCCTCCCCCATTCATGCTCTGTCTCTCTGTCTCAAAAATAAAGAAATGTTAAAAAAAATTGTTTATTTAATTAAATTGTTATTTAAATGTTCATTTAAAGGTGTCTTGGTTAAACTTGGCTCTGTCAATCTCCATATCAATTTTAGAAACAGCTGGCCAATTTCTACCAAATATCCAGTATGGTTTTGATTGGCATAGCATTGAATGTATAGTTCAACTTGTGGAATAATTGGCAACTTTACAATAGTGAATCTTAATAACGTTTTATATTCCTGGTAATTCCTATTATTTGATGATCCTTCTCCTCCTACTCCAGTCCAGGAAGGAGCAAGATATTCCATGCTCATTATGTCATATAGTTAATAGCAAAACAGAACATAAATCAAAGTTGTCAATTTTTACTTTTGGAACTCATGGCAGAGCTAACCAAGAATCTGCAAGTCCTCGGTTGTAAGTCAGCAAGGGTGTGCATGTTGAGGAACCTAAAATGTCAGAATGTTCAGCTGACAAATAGTGGCTTGAAATAGAATCATAGTTATCATAGAATCATATAGAAAAATAAGAAAAACCACATGAGGGGCAGCTGGGTGGCTCAGTCAGTTAAACATTTGACTTCGGCTCAGGTCATGATCTCGCAGTCTGTGAGTTCAAGCACCACATCAGGCTTTGTGCTGAAAGCTCGGAGCCTGGAGCCTGCTTTGGATTCTGTGCCTCCCTCTCGCTGTGTCCCTCCCCTGCTCACGCTCAGTCTCTCTCCCTCTCAAAAATAAATAAACATTGAAAAAACATTAAAAAAAAGAAAAACCACATGAAACTTCAATATTTTAATAATTTTAAATTTTATTAACTAAAATTCATTTTGAGGCCTGATATTTATACATAATTATGCTAAATATTTTTAGCTAAGCAGAGAGAAATGTCTTGTTCCTGAAAGAGACTGTAACATAGTAAACATGTCAACTTGTCCCAAATTAATTTATTAATTTGGAAAAATCAGATTGTCTCTACCCTATAACTTAAGACAAAATATATTCAAGTACAGTACAGAGTTAATATAAAAGATAACACTGTAAAATTATTGGAAAACATGAGGCATATTTATTTGATTTTGAGATATGTAAATAAGGATTTTTCAACAGAAAATAAAAGGAAAGAAGAAAGGGGCACCTAGGTGGCTCAGTTAGTTAAGCCTCTGACTGTTTTTAAAAAAATTTTTTTTAATGTTTATGTATTTCTGAGACAGAGAGAGTCAGACAGAGCGTGAGCGGGGGAGGAACAGAGAGAGAAGGAAACACACAATCAGAAGCAGGCTCCAGGATCTGAGCTGTCAGCACATAGCCCGACGCAGGGCTCGAACTCACAACCACAGGGCTCGAACTCACAAACCGTGAGATCATGACCTGACCCGAAGTCGGTCGCTCAACTGACTGAGCCACCCAGGTGCCCCAAGCCTCTGACTCTTGATTTCAGCTCAAGTCATAATCTCGCGGTTCGTGAGTTCAAGCCCTGCATTGGGCTCTACACTGACAACGTGGAGCCTGCTTGAGATTCTCTTTCTTTTCCTCTCTCTCTGCTCTCCCACTTCAATGCTCTCCCTTTCTCTCTCTCTCTCCAAATAAATAAACATTAAAAAACAGGAAAGAAGAAAATAGAAAGGGAAAGATTGATGGGTAGTCATTTGACTAAGAAATCTAAAACTGCTTGATATAAAAGTAAAATCTAAATCAAAAAAATTAGTGCTATAAAAAATAAAGTTCATAATAGAGAAAACTAAAGTCAACCACCTGAAAATAAATACTTATAACAGGTGTCATAAAATGATAAAACCCTCATTTTAATAAAAATGCAAATTTAGACTCCTACTCCTTTCAATACTGAATTGAAAAATGGATTAATAGCAAATATAGAGTAAGGTACCTGCAATCTCATGGTAGTATCCCAGTGGTAGATAAAAAAAATGTTTCTGATAGTCAATTTGAAAATAGGTATCACGTGCCTTTAAAATATTTATTTCATTAATTTACCAAATATTCAAAGAATAAAGTCCAAGGAAATGGAAATATACATTAAGATGGTACCATTATATGATGGTAAAAACATAGCAGCCACCTAACTACTCAACAATAGGGAACTAATTAAATATTTTACAGTGTATGGTAATAGATTCTCTGCTGCTATGTAAAAAAATTACATTTTATATGTTTAGTGATGTGGGAAAATGCTCACAATACATGTAGATGATTAAAAGGAATATATTGATATCAATAAATGATAGAGCATAAAATCTTAATTTGTAAAAATATGTTTATAGAAGCTCTTTGACCTGACCTCTACTATACAGACACCTGGTGTTTCCTCCTCCTTTTGTAAAATATCTTCCCCAATATCAATACTTACAGATAGCTGGAAGCTCCCTAGAGTGCCAGCACTTTTGTTCTACCAGTTGACTTGCATATGTAGGCAGAGATAGATTGTTTTTTTGTCTATTAAATTCCACTCCTGAAACCAATACTACACTATATGTTAACTAACTAGAATTTACATAAAATTTTGAAAAATTATATATAATATATATTATAAAATTTTGAAAAATTATATATAATATATATTATAAAATTTTGAAAAATTACATATATAACATATATAATTACATATATATATAATTTTACTTGGTGTTATACTGAAAAAGTCTAATTATGGATTAAAATGCCTAGTAAACTTTGAATGCTAAAAGAGTAATTGTTGATATAAACTGAAGAGAATTATTTGATACAAGTCAATAAATGTAGTTACTCCAATAAGAGAATTCGCTTAAATTATGTATGGACAAGGAAACTGTGAAACACCAGGGTAAAGGATTAAAATCTAGAATTCTGCACTAATATTTTTCAGATGTCTTTATAATATTGTTCCCACTTCAGGGAAACTAATCTAGAAATAATTTGTGGCTCACTAGGAATATGATTTATATTATAAAGATGACATGGTGCTCCCATCAAAAGACCTGTAGCCAAAAAAAAAAGTTTAGTTCTTTATCAAAAGAGTAGTGAAGAAATGATTATATATTAAGTTAACTTTCAGATTGTCTGTATATAAGTTATAAGGATTCTATACTTTCTAAAACCTTTTCTTATTAACCAAAGACTGCTGGCTATCAGATCGGAGGGCTTTGACTACATTTGTTTGTATAAAAGCATATATTAGGATCTTAACACCAGAATGTTTTAATGGTTGTCTCTTGATGGTCATCATGGCTTTTTTCCCCCAAACACTTATTTTACAATTTTTCTGGAGTGAATATGAGTTACTTTGATCACAACTTAAAGTTATTTGAAACAAAAAGAACCTCCTAAGCCCCTCCTTCTCAAAAGGTATTAGGACTTTTGCCCAAACATGGGGCCATTGGCCTTGTTGCCCAACTGTGGGGTGAGTTTGAGGTCCTTGTTTCCACAGCTTTGGCCCCCACTGGACTTTGTAAAGGCCGAACCGACCTGATACAAGGCCATCTGTTCTGTGTTCTGACGGACACATCTAGGGATGGGACAGTCTGTCCTAAGTTTTTTCAAGCCTAACAACTACACAAAGTTCATGACACATATAAGCATATACTACAGGAGTGAAATGTACTTAGTGCCCCAGCCAGTGTCTAGAACCAGGGTATGAATGATAATCCCTGTGAAGGACTGACACCTTGCAGAGTGGGTGCTTCCAGATCCTGCCCCAGCACTCCAGATACACTTTGTTGGTAGCTTATTACAAGCAGGTTATACACTGTGTCACATATACCATGTGTCTGTCACTTAGCACATGAGCACCAATCCTTTGCCTTGCACATAGTAATTCAGTAAATAGTATGTTTTTCTTTAGAAGATCATGAGAGCGATATGTGTGAAAATAAATTTGGTTTAAATGATAAACTATAAGATAGTAGGATCTATGGCTTTTCTCTATAACTTCTTGAGGCTAAACACAGCTTGAACCATGTTGGAACTAAGAGCTAGTTAATGTGCTAGTGAAGCGTCTTCCATTTTGCATGAGTGTTTTATGTCCATGGTGTAACATTAGGTGATGACATATTCTTTTGAATTATATTTATATTCCCACACCCAATTTCCTAATTTGCTTTTCTTTTCTAATGTCTTTTTGCCCCCCTGAAGTCCATAATATTAAAGAAAAATACTTATTCCTTGAGAGGATATTGAGCTTTTGCTTAGGGTCATACATAAAGGAATTTGATTTAAATAATCACAGGAGTTAAATTGCATCTGTCAGGGAGTTCTACATTTTTGGCAGTTATAGGCTGCCTTTATTCAGTTTAATGATGAAGATTTGACTTTGTTGGATTTTTTCTTCTTAGTAAAATGAATGGTGCATCTTTCTTTAATTGTGATCCTCGTCAACCATTTGGCCCAGTAATGGTATGCAAATTAAACTCTTTAAAAATTAATGCTAACATTTATTAAATAATGCATCATACAAAAAGTTAATTTGAAATTCCAAGTTGGGCTCCCTGTCTGCTCATGAGAACGTATTTTTTTGTGTGCCATCTTCATAAAACATCTTTATAGTCTTTCTAAATACCTTGAATGTTTTTCCAGTATTTTGCAAAATTATCACTATGGAGGCTGTTCATGAAGACAGACTCTTTATGCTTTTCAGTTTGATTTGTATAAACTCTCAGATTTTGAATGTATGTCACTGCTCTGATTTTCTAAACTTAAAAGTGCTTACAAATGTTTCCTTACCAAAATTTAACAAGTCTAACTAAGGTCTATATATACTTAAATGATATAAGCTTGCGTTTGCTTCTGATTTTCAATGTAAATCACATGCTAGTTTGTCAATTGTAAACCTTATGTAATATCTCCACCCAGACAGCAATAAGCACTGATATTCAATGTTGTACATTAGTGATTTTATAAATTTGATCCAGGAATTTTAAATTAAATTGTGACCATGATCAGCAATATCTAAGAATGAGCCTTCTTGAGAGCTGAGGGGCAGCTTGGTATGGTCTTTGGAACAAGAGTATTGGAGCATGACTGCTGGGATGTGTGCGCCAACCCTACTAGGTACTAGCTTTGTGGCCTCAGACAAAGTCCTTAAATTCCTGGTCTCAAGTGTCCTCATCAGTGAAAATGACAATAAACAATAGTGATAGTACTTTTCTCATAGGGTTGTAATGAAATTTAAAAGAAATAATAAATATAAAGTACTGACCCATAGAAAACACACACTAACTATTAATGTCTTATTATCTCGAACATTTTATCTCACTGAGAAAAGTTTAGCTATGCTGTATAAGTGAATCTTCAAAGGATTTGACCGTAGTTTAAATTTGCCTTGCTAATGTAAGAGTAGGAGTCAAATATCTATTCACTTTTCATTGTTTATAAGGAAAGGAATTTGGGAAAGTGTAAAATTCTTCATTATAGCTGTTTCTTCCATTCGATGTGAATTGCTAAAAGAGAGTTTCCCATGCATGTATTCAATAAACCTGCATTTGACATCTGCTGTATGCAAGGCTTTGAGATGACATTAGGCAGGTGAACATCATCAGAGGAGATATGGTTCTTATCCTCAAAGACTTATCTGTATAGTTAGCAAGATTTCAATAATTAAGTCAAACATAAATTTAAAAAATGGTATGTAAAGAATTTAAATAATGAAAAATTCATGAGAACCTATGATCAAACATATAAAAAGGTTATATAAACAATAAATAGGTTTGCTTATTTTATATTTGTTTATATATAACCTTCTTATTTCATAAAATATGTGAAGCCCCCATGCTAAGCATTGAAAGAGTAAACTCATTATGGTTGGGTTGATCTATAAGGGCTTTGTGAAAGTGGTGGACCTCATGATGGCGTCATCTCTTAGACTGTCCTGTAAGTGTTAATAAGCTATTTACATAGTTAAACTGGAGGTGGGTATAACCTAAGGGCTCAACAATTCACATCGTGTCTAATTACTGTTCAGATCCACCCTGCAGTAAGCTTATTGAGTTTTCACCAAGAAGATACTATCATAGATCACAAGTCTGATCATTTCAATAGTTCTGTGTTTATTGAGGACCTAGTCAATATCGCCACATGCCCACTCCCCCAGCCCTGAAAAAAAAAAAAAATTGAATATGTCCTAAGTACTGGGAAGAAAGAAAGAAATTCGTTGTTGGTTCCTGGCCTTCAGTTGCTCACAGAACATGTAACAAATATTTGTTATGCTTTATGATACATGCAGTGATAAGAGTAAGCCAGAGGTGTGATGAATAGGGGGGAGTGGGAGGGTGTCTGTTTCAGGGAAGGCTTGAGAGAAGAGCCAGAGTTTTTCATTCTTTGCATTCCTGAATAGAAGCCAAATAAAAGTTTTAATTTTGGATCAGTTCAGAGTGCTTCACAACCTTTTCCTTTCCACAGAATCTAAAGCTATGATCAGTGAGTAAAAATTGGTAAGATAAGTATCAATCAGCCAAGAGTCTGTGGGACAATCATTCTTTGTGACTGACACTTTGGTGTCATTAGAGTGTTTGAAAAATGGATTTTGGGTTTAGATATCTAAGTGAGTTGGAAAATACTCTAAATTAAAAATAAGAGAGTGTTCCCAATTAATAATGGCTCTAAGCAAATGCTGTTTCCCACTATACTTAATGGAGGTTTTTAAAAAAAAAATTGTTCATTTTTCCTTTATTTGTTCAATCACTTATGCATGTGCCAGGCTCTGTACAAAATTTTTGGCTGATTTGGGAATGAACAAGCACAATTTATTTCTTCATGAGTTCTTATAGTCTAATGTTTAATACATAGTTGTCTTATGAAATTGCCAAAGCCCATTAGTTGGTAAGAATAATCATCTCATAGGCAGGGATGTATTCCACTGTAGTATGGCTGTAGATGCAAAGACAACCTAAAATAAGGAAAATTTTCAGATTCCTGGGTGGCTCAGTCGGTTAAGGGGCCTACTCTTGATTTCGGGTCAGGTCATGATCTCACGGTTCCTGAGACTGAGCCCTGCTTTGGGCTCCATGCTGACAGTGCAGAGCCTCCTTAGGGTTCTCTCTCTCCTCTCTCTTTGCCCCTCCCCAGCTCTCTAAAATAAATAAATACATGTTAAAAATATAAAATAAAATAAGGGAAACTTTCAAGTACTAATTTATTAGATATCAAATCAACTCAGCTAAAAACCATAGGAAAATAATTAAGATAAAAATCATTACATTTAAGGACAGCACAATCTAAATTCAAATGATGAATAGGACATTTATTAGAATCTTGCATCAATATCAAGTCATTATAATTTTAAGTGATGGTTAAGAAATTGGGAAATTTCTAAGAATGCTACTGTTACCCCTAATAATGACCCAAGTGCTTCATAATTTAAGATATAGTTCTTAACAGCAGGTGCGTAAATATGTATGTAAATATATCATCTCTGTTTGCAAAGGAGGAAACTGAGACTGAGAAATGTTGAGTGATTTGCCTTCTGTCAAGAAGAAGTCGATAAGTGGTAGAGCCCATACTGTATTTAATCTCTACTCTGTCTGTCAGGAATCTGTCTAATAGAAAAGAGATATTTCCAAATGGTCAACAATAAAAGAATTAAGATTGCTTAGGTTTTATGCACTGAATTTTAATGACAGCATCTGAAGAATTTTTTGAGAAGGCTGCTTTTTCTCTGTTTTAACCTGGTCTGGGTAGGTCAGGTGCTGATGATCATGGAGGTAAATATCTCAGTATACTTGTCTCTTTAAAAAAAATTATTTTTAATGTGTGGGGGGGGACAGAGAGTGAGAGAGACAGAGGATCTGAAGCAGGCTCTGAACTGACAGCAGAGAGCCGATGAGGGGCTCAAATTCACAAACCATGAGATCATGACCTGAGCCGAAACCAAAAGTGGACGCTTAACCAACTGAGCCACTCAGGCACCCTAGTATACATGGATCTTATAGAAACTACAAAAAAATTATCTCATATTATACTAGAATCGAGATATAAAACACTAGAGCAGAAAAATATGCAATATGTATATGCATATGAATGCTAGGGATGATGTAGCTAGTGATTACATAATCCTTATCCTTCTTTTTATTAGGCAGGGGCAGGCTTCTGGAATGGGTCCTATGGTGGGAGATAGATAGCTGGCAGAGATGGGAGGGGTGTCATTTCTGGCAGAGGCTGTGTCTTAATGGTGGGAGTTAGTAACAGGCTTTGAAAAACATGTTTAAAGGAATAGAGGGATTAGTAAGGGTAGTTGAAGATAAGAGAAGTGAATTTTTGGTGTCCTTAATGAAACACTTTGAAGCAAAAGAAAGTTTTGTTGTTGTTCTTGATTTTAATACATGGTTGGGATTCTACTATAATGCCCCACTGGATTCATGCCATGGCAGGTGTTTTATAGGACTTTAACTAGTTTAACTATAGTTAAAAATAAAGATGGCCTGACCAATTGTTGAGTGCTGAGCATAGGAGTATAAATTGGTATGACTATTTTATTACTAAAAGTAGTCTTATCCAGTAGTCCCTGGAAAACAGAACCTGAATTAAAGAATTAAGAGGTGATGCTTTATTTAAGGGCACAATTCCAAGGTAGTGAAGGTGAGAAAAGGGGAAGTGATGTTGTTAAGGATAGGAAGCAATGCAAGGTGACATGTTATCTTGCTGGCCACTGCTTTATGACAAACCTAAGAGAGACAAAGATATTGCTTTGGGAGGTGCACCCCCTTGCAGAGATCGGGTATCTCTGATTGGACTGCATGGTGGAAATGCCTCAGAATGGAAGGTGGGAGGGAAGAAGGAGAAGAACTTTGTCTGGATGTCAGCACCTCCCATCTCTTTTTTCTTATTGGTCAGATTTCATCCATGGGAACATCCCACTCCTACCCAACACACACACCCCTTCAACAGCTGCTCAGAGCCCAGACTCTACACTTCTCAGTGGGGTGTGACATTGAAGTCTAGAAGGGGGGAAAGACACTGGGGATTTCGGGTTTGTGTCTGGTTGGCTTTAGACAATGGATCACCAGTGTGTAAGGAGCGTTGGATGGTTGCGACTATGTCAGACCAAGTGGCTGAAGGTTGGAAGAATCTGAGGAAGTGCAAAGAATTAACACATTTATTTCCTGTTATTATATGCCAAGCGCTCCACTAACACTTTACATGCCTTATTTCTTTTGATCTATTATTATTCCCATTGTGCAATGAGTTATTCCAACCTTAGAGAACTAAAGTTACTTATTCTTAGATTTGAAACCTAGCAGTTATTAATAGTCTATTGGAGGGCAACTTCTTTTTTCCCCTCCCCTGCTCTTTCCTCTTCCCTCTCTCCCCTTCTGTTCCCTTTTTTTTTTACCTCCCTCCCTCCTTTCCCTCCATTCGTTCACTCTCTCTCCTTTTTCTTCATTCCCTCGCTCTTCATTCTCCCTCTTCTCTCTCTCTCTCCCTCTTCCTGTTCCCTTTCCCTTCTCTCTCTCTTCTTTCTTTTCTTTCTCCTTTATTTCACTCCTTCCCCACTCCATTCCCTCTTGAATAAATATTTTAACTTACCTACTATATTCTAGGAACGGCTGTACCTGATAAGAATACACAAACACAGTCCCTGCTCTCTTCTTTTTTTTCATTTTAAAAAAATGTTTATTTATTTATTTTTGAGAAAGAGGGGAGGGGGGGTGGAGATTATGAGCAGGGGAAGGACAGAGACAGAGGGAGACAGAGAATCCCAAGCGGGCTCCAGGCTGTTGGCGCAGAGCCCCACGTGGAGTTTGAACTCACAAACCCACAGATCCTGACCTGAGCCAAAACCCAGAGTCGTACACTTAACCGACTTAGCCACCCAGGTACCCCTGCTCTCTTGCTTCTTAAAATCAAATTGGGGAATGGGAAGGAGAAACACGCAGTAAAAAAGTAAACAAATAGTCAAAATATTTTCACATGGTGATTTGTGTTAAAAAGACAATGAGAGGATATGTGAAGTCTATGTAAGGGTATAAAAGGGGTGAGGTGAGAGAAGATACTTCTCTAAATAGTGTGTTGAACAAAGTCCTTTCTAGTGGGAGGCGACACTTGATATATGACTGATGATAAATAACTTGGAGACAGGTCAACCAGATTGCTAAGTGGGGAGTAGATACAGAAGCTAATTAGAAGGCTACAGGAGAGATCCAGGCCAGCAGTGATGGGTTAGACTGGGATGGTAGCATGGAGATGAGGGAAGGGGGTAGGTGCAGTATAGAGTTGAGAAATAGGACCAAATAGAGGTCTCAACGATGACGCTTAGGCCTTTGATGTAAACAATAGGACAAATGGTGTTTCCATTTATTAAGATGGAAAAGATGAGGGGAGGAATGGGTTTCGTGTAGAGGGTAAAAAGTTCTAAGTTGGATGTGTTAAGTCTGAGCTGCCTGTTAGCCATATAAACGGAGGCACAAGGAAACTGTCAAATATATGTGCCTGGAGTTATGTAAGAGATATGGACTAAAAATAAAACTTTGGGAGTCATTGGTGTAGAAATGAAACTGAAAGCCATATTCTATTTAAACATGAGTTTTACAAAGAGCTGATGAAACAAATGCTGTGCTGTTTCAGGGATTTTTCTCTTCTTTCTCTTCTTTTTTACTTATTCTGACTCTGTTTTCCACTCTTAAATATAACAAAAAATGCTTGCATTTCCTAGCAGAGTGAAGAAAACTTTACAACAATTTGTTATGAGTTATGGCCCTAAAATATGACCAATCTTTCCTTTTGGTTTTAGTATTCAATTTAAAAACCCATGTGCTTTGAAAAAAAAATTAAAAAAAAAACCCATGTGCTTTAACATTCTTTTAATTTGTAAACCGGGGCTTCTTTTAAAGTGATTGTCTCTAGTGAATTAGAGAAGGCAAGAATCAGTGGGAGCTAATAAGATATCCATGTGTAGTCTCACAGAAAGTTTCTCTTTTTTTTACCTATAAAATGTACAAATATACTTGCTAAGTAATAGAATACAAACAAAGGCACTTAAAAATGGTCAAGTCATGTTTGTGTTTTAAATCATAGAAGGTAAAGATAATAAAGAAGAATGAACTAACTGAGCATATTCCTGGAAAGACTTTGTTCAGTGAAAGCAACTGTCATTGTGGAGAACTTTTGGAAGGAATATGAGATGCCACAATGCATCATGGAACCCATCTCTGGGTGCCTGGTTTACAACAAGGCCAAAGAAATTTTGCAGAAAACAGTATTTTCTTTATGCTGCTAAAAATTTCCCCATTCTCAAAGCTAAGAAAAGAGCTGGTTTTCAATAAATATTCACAGAAGCATGACTACATAGTTCCCCAAAGGCTCATGTGGGTTTGAAAGCTCTCACCGTTTAAGGCAACACTGACCATGCTGTAGTCACACGGTATTGGGCTTCATATGAACATAACACCTTGGTTTGTAAAACATACTCAAAGCAGTGAGTTTAATATCCAAATGTTAAATCCTACTTTATATCTGGCTATGTACCATGAAAAGTATATGGCAGGTCTAGTATAGAACAGGATATAAACTGTATTTAGAGTAGGAATCAGTGAAGAAGGAAGAATACTTCTCTCTGGTATTTGAGAAGATGAGTTTAGATTCCTGATAGAGATGGAAATTTTAAACGTTTTCCAAAAAAGGAAGGAAGAGAATCAATCATCTGTGAGTTGGTGCTTATTCCAAGTATTCAATCAAGAAGTATTGGGGGAGGGGCACCTGGGGGGCTCAGTCGATTGAGTGTCCAACTTTGGCTCAGGTCATGATCTCACAGGTTCATGAGTTTGAGCCCCGTGTCGGGCTCAGTGCTGACAGCTCGGAGCCTGGAGTGTCCTTTGGATGCTGAGTCTCCTTCTTTCTCTCTCAAAAATAAATAAATATTAAAAAAAGAAGTATTGAAGGAAGTGGGTATGAACCTACATATCATACCTGTATCACCTCAAGCCTTGATTCTGCTTTTTTTTTTTTTTTTTTTTTTTTTTTTTTTTTTTTAAATTTTTTTTTTTCAACGTTTATTTATTTTTGGGACAGAGAGAGACAGAGCATGAACGGGGGAGGGGCAGAGAGAGAGGGAGACACAGAATCGAAACAGGCTCCAGGCTCTGAGCCATCAGCCCAGAGCCCGACGCGGGGCTCGAACTCCCGGACCGCGAGATCGTGACCTGGCTGAAGTCGGACGCCCAACCGACTGCGCCACCCAGGCGCCCCGATTCTGCTTTTTTATACAGTGAGCAGCTAAATATTTTGACCATTACTGTGGACAATTGAGGAGATGGTGGATCCAAAAAATCTCGAGAAAATCCGGGAGATGGTAGGAATAGATTGTTACAAAGCTTCCAAGACAGTGTTTGCCGATTAGAAACTAACCAATAAAAGGCATCGTTGAATAAAATATGATTAACTGAATATGTGGGCAAATAATCACATTGTCTATTGATAACTTTCTAAATTTTTATTTGTTAGAAATATGGAAGATGGTACTATCCTTATCTATTATGACTGAAACTGTGAGCTGATGAGCTGATCGCCAAAATAGGTCTAGTTGTTTCTGTATTTTTAAGTGTAGATTGAATTCATGTCAGCTAAAGAAATCTTATCAAAATTCTTAAAGATTATAGGCATCAATATAGAATCTCTATCCCTATTCTTGACTTTTTTTTAAAACAGTCTCTAGGTCTTGATAATTTTTTCTGCAGCAAGAAAGACTAATCAAAACTTTTGTGCTGTTCAATGCAAATTAAAATAGATATGTCTCAAGTCACTTTCTCTTGTATCTCCTCATGCTTCCTGAAGTCTCTTAATTTTATTGCTCAATTTATCATTTTTTCTGATTCCTTCTACTTACCACTATCAGATTAGTGTTTCTGAAAGTCTATATGAATTTTTGTGCTTAAATATCCATAAGGTGTTTTCCCCAAATGTCCCATGTATCCTATACCCAGGTAATACAAACAAGGAATCAGTGCTTCAGTGCTTTTGGGAATTGCTGTACACGGTCTTTCACTCTCAGGGACCCCAGTAGACATTAGCATATTAAAGGCCAAGAGAGTTTCTAGAGTAAAAATAGCTATCTAATTTTGTTTAACCCAAACGATTCCAAAATTATTTGAACTTGAACCCTTCGTCCTCCATAGGGACCACACTTGAAAAATGCAAATCTAAAGATGTCTGATAATATTAAAAAATCTTCAAAGATCTGTTAGAACTGTAGGGTAGATATGAGATCAAATAGTCCAATCATTTCACTTTACAAACAGTATAATGGGACTAACATAGGGCAAGAGGCATATCAAAATTCACACTAGCAAGAACTTTCTCAAGTTAGCAAAGAGACAGAATTTTACTCTCGCTCTCAAAGCCTGTAGTTCTTTTCATCATGTTTTGCTTTCTTTCAAAGTGAGTTCTAGAAGCTAAAGGTTCTCTTTTCCACATCTTATCTATTATTTACGACTTCTCATGATGGCAGAGTGTATGGGAGACCATGGTTTAGAATTACTTATTCAGAATTCAGTGCTAACACTGAATGGAGTGCTGGTGGACCATTGTGAGCACACTAGCCATAGTTCTTGCTCAGATGCAACCCATTGCCTAGTAGGGGTGGTTGACATAAAGTAGGCAAAGTAATAAATAGGTAATTACAAGTTTGAACAGACAGTAGAAAGCTGCATACTGGTTTCTGTGATTGGGAATGAAGGTGGAATCCTATTTAGATAGGGCTCATAGGAAGGGTCATTTCATAAGAGGCAACATGTAAACCGAGAGAGAAACCAGCTGTGCAAAGACCCAAGGACAGGAGGTTTCTAGATAGGATACTCACACAGAAGGAAATAGTTTTACAGGGGTGAAACAATGGCCCAGGTAGCTTGATTGTGGTGAATTAGGGGAACATGGTTGGGGTGAGTTTGGATGGGCCACTTAAGTATTCATGATATATAGCGCATTGTAGGCTAGAGAAAACTGTTGTATTTTAAAGAGGATAGGAAGCTATAGCTTCATGTCGTGGACTGGTGGTCATTTATTTCACAAGTGGTATAGTAGATTCCAGGCAAATGCTTCAGTGGGATTCTGAGATGGCAGTTCCCATCAGCTCATCATGTCAAGGGATCACTAGCCTTGTGGAAGAATGTGAAATTAATTAAATACTTGTTGCTACAGCATGTATGTAGCTGATAATAAGAAGCCTGATAGGTGAGAGCACCCTGTTACGGAAGGTGCTGTCAGTACAACTGTATGGGAAGAGAGGAGGCCTGGCCGGTGGTGGAGACAAGATGGCAGGGAGATCTTCCTGTGGTCTTCAGCCTAGAATGAAGTGGTCAGAGATGGTGGTGGACAGAGCAGCAGAGGAACTGGCAATAGGCCAGGCAGTTGTTAGGGCAGAACTTGGAAGCTTCTGGCCCTCAACATGGACTGCCTATGAGTTGGTTCTGAAGGACACTTGATGAAAAGGGTCTTTGTCTCATGGCTAGTCGTACAAGTAAAGGTGTTCTGGCTGTGGTTAGCATTGTGGTGCAAGCTGTTCAGGCTCCAGTAAAAATGCTCAATATGAAACTGATGCTATTGGTACACACTTTCATCATACAAAGAAGGATTTCCCTGAGACTTCTGGGTATGCCCTTTTCCAGCCTAAGAGTTCTATTTTCTTTTCATCACAGCAACTGAATAAACTTCCTCAACAACGTAAGCTCTGAGTCATTATTTTGAATTATTTTCCCATACAGATTTCCTTCTTTCCTTCTTTCCTTCCTTTTGTTCCTTCCTTCCTTTCTTCTTTCAATGTTTTTTTGTTAACCCGGTGCACACATAAGCTTTAGACAATGGAGACTCATAATGAACAAGATAGAGAAGATTCCTGATCTTGTGAAGCTGACATTCTCTAGGCATATCTCCTAATATTCTGAGTTAGAATTTTTCTTGCAGTAAAAAGGACTATCAGGGGGTTTGTAGTGTTTGAAACCCAGAGTACAAGCAAACATTTTGTTGAATATGATTTCTGCTTACCAAAATATAATTTCCTAATGTGGATATTAGGAGGGAGCTAACCAATCTTATGGTAAGTTATTTTGGTTAAGCAAGGGAACATAATGACTTATTTTTAAATCACGGATTCAAACAAAAATTTATGTATAAAGATGTTTATCTTAAAATTTTAGAATAACTGTGGAAAAAAATAGGGCAAAAGTAGATAGTGATTTAGTAGCATTATACAGTATTATATATCCACTAAAACTCATGCTTTTAAAGAAGCCATATTATGTAGTGATTAAGACCATGGGCACTGGTGGCAGACGTTATCTTGAAGAGGTTACTTCACACATCCCTTTACATTAACAGGCTATGGTTTTCTCTCCAGGCCTGTGCATGTTAATCAACCTCATTTCGTTCTCACAGTTGCATAGCATGAATTGTACTGATAGATTATAATTTGTTTAACCATCCCCCTGTTAATGGATATTTGAGTTATTTCCCATAACTTGCTTACAAATAGTCTGAAATAGACATCATTGCACACATACTTTGATGCCCGTGGGCTGGCATTTTAATAGGACTGAGTGCAAAAATTGGATTGGATTGCTGACTGATGGTTTGCACATTCATAATTTTGTGAGAGTGTCAAACTCCAAAAAGTTTGTGTCACTTCTGCTTCTCACAGTGACAGAGTTAATTTCCCCAAACCCTACAATTTAGTATGTACTTAACAAATGCTAATGTCATAACACGGCCATTTTTACGTGCATCAAACCTCTTTGAAACTCTGTGTCACTTTTAGTTCTATAATCCTTGATGAGTTACTGACTCTCTTAGCTTCAGCCTTCTGATGCTCATAATGACAATATCAACAGAATTTTTTTATGCTTTGTATTAAATAATGCAGTGTAAAATGCTAGCATTGCATCTGGCATATGAAAAGACTCAGCAAATGCTGTTATAGTGCACTAGTGAAAAGTGCCAATTGTGGAACCAGACTGTTGGTTCATATCCTGCTCAGCAATTTACCAGCTGTCTTGACCTCTCTGTGTCTCAGTTTCCTCATTTGGAAAGTAGAGATAATAGTTGTACCCACCTCCAAGGGTTGTTGTGAGACTGAATCAGGATACATAGTTTCTGACACTTAGTACACTTTTAAATGTTAGCGACCAATTGTTTTATTGCTGTGAAGCATAATTATTTAACATTTTCTTTTCTTTTTTTTTTTACATTTAGTTTTGAGAGACACAGAGAGAGAGAGAGAGAGCGCGCGCGCACACACACACACACACACACACACACACACACACACACACACACGCACAAGTGGGGGAGGGGCAGAGAGAGAATGAGACAGAATCTGAAGCAGGCTCCCGGCTCTGAGCTGTCAGCACAGAGCCCAACACGGGGCTCAAACTCATAAACCGCGAGATCATGACCTGAACCAAAGTCAGACGCCCGACCAACTGAGCCACCCAGGCGCCCCTATTTAACCTTTTCTCATTTCTCAGTTTTTCACTACTATGAAAAATGATGCAGAAACATTCTATGTATTCTTGGCAGATATTTCTGATTATTTTACTAGTATAGAATCCTAGAAATGACATTTCTGGATCAGAGAATGAAAGAACATTCACTGTTCTAAGGCTCTTCCGGGATTATACCCAAATTTCTTTCAGAAAATTTATTTATTGGTTAAATTTACAAATTTATACTCTCACCAGCAATGGATAAGCCAGGACCTACCTCAACACGACCCTACCAGTATTCAGAGATACAATATTGATTTTTATCTTTTCTAACCTGATAGTAAAATTAGTAACTCATCATTATTTTTATCTGTAGATCTATGAGTGCTAAAGGAGCTTAACCATTTTTTTCCCGGATGACTATCATTTCTACTTACTCTGTGAAATATCTGTAGTATTTTCTCTAGTGTTTAATAGAACTTTGGCTTTTATTTATTAATTCATAAGAGATTTTTAGATATTAACATGGCCCTGATGATATTGCATGACATAAATATTCAATTACTTTATGGAATCCTTTATGCTCCTTCTGCTAACTGCCAAAATTCTTCAGCTTCTCAGCTTTGTATTCCTGAGAGGGTAGTTTGATAGTCAGCTCATATGTTTGAACCTAATGATGCAGTCCAGACCATAGAAGACTCTGTATCTTATAAATCATATATCCTGATTTGAAAACTATGGCCCCAGGGAAAGTGATCATATGGTACAGAGGATAGCTGTAGTGATTCAGTTGTTTGTACAAAAGGTAGGTTCCCTAAATTGGGGACTGTGCAGACAGCAGAAAATACATCTAGGTTTATATTTAACAGGATTTATTTTTCTAAATAGTCAATTTCCTCAACATCTTTATTGAATAATTTCTTTCCTCCACTGTTTAGTATCTTTATCAAATATTCAGTTCTTCTACACATTGTGATCTATTTTGAGGTTATCTATTCTGTTCCATTGATCTATCTGTCATTTGTTATGCCAGTTACATAATGTTTTAATTAATTCTATTACATAATTATTCGAGGCAACCTTCTTTTTCTTTCATTTTTCACAATCGCATTTGTTATTATTTTGAATTTTAATTCAAAATGAAATACAGAGAAATGTTGTAAAGGTTTCTCAATAAAAATCTTGTTAAAATAGTAAAGTCTGTAAATTAATTTGGGGAAAACTGACATTCTTCCCAATGATACTAATTTTTTTAATATTTATTGTTGCCAGTGACTATTGCTTGTGAAAGTTTCTTTTTGAAATTATTAATATCTTCTCTGTACATTGAAAACGATTAATTTTTATAAATATTTCAAAGATATTTGAGAGAGAAATATTTGCATTGGTACAACCACATCAATCTTGTTATTGTCTATATCCCTATTTTTAAGCTTTGCATTATCCAAAACTCATTTCAGAAGCATATAGAATAGTACTTTCTGTAGTATAGAATAGTACCTCCTTTTTTTTTTCAACACCCAGCTTCAACATTACCAACGCACAGTTGGTTTTGCTTCATCCTTAACCTTGAAATGTCCCCCATTCCTGAATTATTTTTCAGTAAATCCTAGACATCATATAGCTCTAAAACATAAGAACTCTGAAAACATAATCATGATGTTAGCATTGTAACTAAATATAATTAACAGTAATTGCTCAAAATGAAATATCTCCCAGTTTTGAAATTTTCAATTGTTTTATAATTTTTTCTTTTTTTTTATTTTAAACATTTTTGTTGGGTCCAAACATTGTGACTGGATTTCGTGCCTCCTGGGTTTGTTTTAAACTATAGATTTTTCCTTCACCTCAGGATTTTGCGTCATTTCAATTTGTTTGTTGAAGAAATCAGGTTGTTTGTCTTATAGTTCTCCAGTCTGTATTTTGTTGATTCCATCCCTATGGTCTCGCTTAAATGTTCCTCTGTTCTCTATTTCCTGTAATATAGTATTTAGATAGAAATGCTTGATCAGATTTGGGTCAATTTTTTTTTTTTCCAATCAAAATGGCTTCACTGCTGGTGGGAGTTCTTCTGTTAGGAGGCACTTCTTGCTTGGTTGTTGTAGTTCGTGATGTCAACAGACTTTCATCATTGCCCAGCTCCATTATTTCATTAACAGTTGCAAAATAGTGACAAATTTACTTTATATTATTTATTTTTTTTACTTTAAAATGTATTATATTTTATTTTTATCATTTCTTCTTTACTCATTAATTTACTTTTTATTAAGTAAAAATTCCCTTCCTCATTCTTTTGGTTATCTTGAGGTGACATTCATACAGGAAAACATGATAAATACTGTGTCTTAGCCTTTATTTACTATGTCAATTTTTTTAGGGGGGGGGTAGAGGGGCAGAGGAAGAGAACGAGAGAGAATCTTAAGCAGATTCCACACTCAGCATGAAGCCTGATGCGGGGCTCCATCTCATGGCTGTGAGATCATGACCTGAACTGAAATTCAGGGTCAGATGCTTAACCGGCTGAGCCACACAGGTGCCCCTACTGTGTCACTATTTTTGGTTTATTTTAAATGTGAAATGTTGAGTGAGACTTCAAAGTCTAAAGATGGTATTCCTATATATTTTTTCTTAAATCTAGCAGTTTTTGCTTTGAATAGCACTAATAAAATACTAGTCTTTTGTGCCCTATATTGCCTATAATTTGGTAATAGTACTAATATAGTAATGCAAATACTATACTTTGAGTAGTATTAATATAGTGCTATTTGGGACACAACATTTGTTATACCTTTAATGTGCTTTTTATTAATCTGAATTTATATGCTTTGTTGGATGAGGCTTGTGGTGGGTGTAGTGCTCACATTTTATTTGTCTGAAATTAACAATGCCATTTTACTTCAATTTTATTTAAATATTTTTGATAAATTTTTGCTCATTGTCGTCTTCCCTTTTTATTACAAAGTACTAAATTCTCATGAAAAAGATTCAAATAATACAGAAATTTATGCAGTGAAAGCTCAAAGATTATCCTCCTTTTCCAATGTTAACTCCTTAGGAAAAACATTGTTTAACAGTATGGTGTATATACTTTTGGATATTTTTCTATGTACATATAGATAGACACACATATAATACATGTACATGCACACATTTTTCTACAAAATGGGATCATATTATATATGATATTCTACAATTTACATTTTATCTTAGTATATATATATACTTGTATATATACTCGTACAGATGTACCTATGTGAATGCGGCCTAACAATGGAAATGCTAAGAGTATACATACTTTAAATGTTTTCAAATAACGACAATTTTTTTTCAAAGAGGTAGAATCGCTTTACTCCAAGTATAAATGTGCTCTTGGCCTCAAACTTTGCCAATACTATATATCCATCCTTTTAAAATGGTTGCCAAATTGATAGGGAAAAATTTTATGTTATTGTTTAATTTTCATTTTCCTAGTTACTAGTGGTCAAAGATTTTTATTTGCTTGGTTGTGTTTATATTTCCTCTTTGAGTTGTGAGTTCCCATCCTTTGCCTGTATATTTTCACAAGTACTTTATTATCAAGTTAGCCAAAATTTGATTTGTGGCTACTCCCCTAATATAAGGTTAACCTGAAAATGTGATCAAGGATTTGGTTATGATTAGATACCAGAAAGTTTGAAGTTGGCATTATCTGGTAAAACAGTGAAGGGCAGATATATTCTTTTTTTTTTATAGTTTATAAATTTTTGAGAGACAGAGACAGAGCATAAGTGGGGGAGGGGTAGAGAAAGAGAGAGAGTGGGAGACACAGAATTGGAAGCAGGCTCCAGGCTACGAGCTGCCAGCACAGAGCCTGACACGGGGCTCGAACTCACAAACCACAAGATCATGACCTGAGCCAAAGTCAGACACCCAACCAACTGAGCCACCAAGGCACCCCAGGGCAGATATATTCTGATGATGAATAAGGGCATAGCCTTATGTTTTGACAAACAGCCAAGGGGAAGAAAAGGTTATTCTTCTGTGAAAACCCAAAAGCCTAGTTTGGGGCACATAGAAATGTAAGTAGAAGTTTCTTTTTCTTATTTTACCTCAACAGTAATGGCATCAAAGTAGGTCAAGGAGGAATGTGTGGTTAGCACCAATATTTTCCATGGGAAACAATTCTGAACTTGATGCCTGTAGCTGCATGGTAATTACCTCGAGTAGGAGTAGCAAAAGTGTGGCATGCATGCCAGTCTTTCTCTATCCTGTTCCCATGGCAGACATCACTAGTCAATCCTGGCAATGTTTCCTCAAAACTTACATACAACTATCAGTTCTTTTTAACATAGTTCTCCAGGCTTATCTCTAATTAATGTGCATAGACAATCAAAATGAAATTGATTTACATCCCTATTGTATAATGGGGCTCATTAGAATTTAAGCTCCAGTAGAGCATGGATTTGTCTGTTTCGCTTTCTGATGTTTACAACAATACCTGCAACATACTAGACACTCAATAAACATGTGTTGAATGAATAGACAAATAATAAATTTAGACAGAAAAGTTTCAAGGCATATTCAAATATCCTTCACATTTGCAATAGGATTTTAATAAAGCATTCATGAATTATCTATTTCTTAGCATTTTAACTTCCTAGTCTCTAGTTCTGAGGTTATTGAGGGAAATGTTTGCTTCTGATATTATTTGAATATTGAGGGTTTGTTGTAATGGATTTTTTTTAACTTATAAATATAATTCTGTTGGATTGCTATAAACAATAGCAATTACAACAGAAACATTAAATGGAAAATAGCTGTATTTTCAAATACCTTTGGCATCATCAGTATGATTAGCTTCCTCTAGTTCCATTCCTTCTGAATTTACAATTTGACTTTAGATCAAACTTGACAGTAGGTATGACTGTGACTAAATTGAACTGGATGGTAAAACTTATACCTTATTTTGCTAAGGTCAACATCTTTTCTGATCCGTATGTGAATGTGACGCCGAGAAATGTTCTTTCAAGCTGGCTTGAGCAAGGGGCAAGCATGATTTCTTTCTTTCTTTCTTTCTTTCTTTCTTTCTTTCTTTCTTTCTTTGTCAATGAAGCTTTGGTGCTGAAACAAATCAGGGTAAATCAGGAATTATGGCAACTTGATTAGAATTGTTTGAAAATTGTAGCTCAATTCAAAATTCAGTAAGGTGGGATTAGGAAATAGGGAAGAAAAAATACTACTTGTTCCAGAAATCAGGGAGCAGTTCATGTATATGACAAAGGATCCCCGTTACACATGGCCACTTAGTCTATATCCTCAGCTTGATTAATTTTCCAGACTTCTTGGTTACCTTTCCCATCAATCTTATTTGAAAACTAACACTGTCTCAAATGCTCATTTTAAAATCTTCACTTACGATTGTATGAAAGTTTCTAGTTTACAAAGTGGAAAGTGCATTCATTTAAATCTATTAGCTAAGTGTTTCTATCATTAGTTGGATCCCCCCCAAAATCAGAGGTAGTGCCCTTTGCCACTTGTTCACATGGCTCGTAAGTGGCAAAGCTGTGCTCTTCCCATTCCAAATTGAATGCACTTTTAATAAACTACTTCTGCCTGAAATAGCATAACTGTGACTATTTTTAAAAAGAAAAAAAATGGGGGTACACCATGAATACAGGCTGGAGAGATTTTTATGGTCATTTAAAGATGGATGCAAAGTGACTGTAGTAGGTAGATAGACATTTCGTGTGTGAGGGTTTTATTTTTAAACATTTCAGGAATAAGTGAATGCTTCTTGTGTGTTTTTGTTACTGACTTGGCTGCTCCCCTCTTTGTTGAAGGTTTGGGGGCTCAGATTGAAGCTTTTCCTCTTTTCAGCTGAGCTCAGTTTGCAGTTCAGATCATTTCCTTGCTAGAAGTGAAAACAGCACTCTGACAACTCAGTGACAGTAACTATTTGACCAGGCATGCATAGTAATCATTAGATTATTTATGCCTTCTGTGACAGAATTTAATCCAAAGATTTTTACAATCCTCTGTCTTCCTAGTAATTAATCTATAAAATCATGCAAGTGTAAGTGCTTGGAATCTCTGAGAATGTGTAATTATTTTGCATTCCTTAGCAGTGGCACGATGATTTTAGTATGGACGAACTCCAGTTACACAGAGACAGAGTCTGTTGGAGATGCAGAAATTTGGAGTTTTAAATGATGATCAGTTCATTTTTCAGGAACTTCTTCCTGGTTAGGAAATGCTAGAAAGTCTAAAAGATTGGTTTTTGTTACGAGGTGGGAAACACCTTTATAAATATATTTAAGGACTGTTACAACTGTCCATTTGAAATTGGTCCTCAAGAGCGAAGCTTGGGGACTGGGAACATGTTTACTTGTGACATGAACGACGTGCCTGTGTATAGCAAGGTATAGCATTTGTGGTTTTATAAAACCCAACTGATGTACGTTCGTCCTGAGAATGGGACATGGCATTCTGTGAGAGTTTTCAAACCTGTGCACGGAGACTCAGGCATTACCTTCTTCTGAGGAAGTTCAGATGATTTAAAACAGGGCAGCTGCGCTGATGGTAGCACATGCTGGTGACAGTAGCAAAACTAACACTAGCTAATCCTAACAGAAACTAAAAGGATCTGGGGACTTTTATTAACTGCAAATCAATCCTTTTGTGTGATTCAATTAAAAACATCAATAAAAATCTTATTTCAAAAGTCACAAGTAGAATATCTACCAATACAGCACATGCCATAGATAGAAAACTGCTCAGCCCCCTCTGAATCATTGCTTGTTTTAATAAGTATTCAGAAATTATACTCAGACTTCAAAAGAAATTGTAAGGAATTGTTAGCAGGTTTATTAATGTTTTATGTTTTATTAAAAGTTTGGGTGTACATTTCACAATGAGCAACATCAAAAATCAGACTTTCTGCCTGTAATTTTGCTTCCTCCTGTCTTTCTGCCTTTGGGATTCACTCTTTTCCTTTCATCAGCTGCCATTTTCAGCAGCATGCAGTAATTTCATGGCTCATTGCAAGCGCTGAAAACCTTTGAAACCACAAATGCTAACCTACCTGGCCTGCAGCCATTTAGGAAGAGATTAATTTAGCAAACAGAAGCAAAACACTTTCTACTTCTAGCCTGTGCATAATTTCACTTCTATCTATATTTATTTTACAGTGAGCAGCGTAATGACAATTTCAGTAATTGCAACTCTATAAAAATTTGCCTACCTAGCTTATCTCACTATCACAAGACTGTGAGTCAGTCAGATTAGAAAAAGTACAGCATGTGAAACAGCACTGGTTGCCTTCCAAAAATATGGGCCTTCTATAAAAACTCAAGTGATGCTTTGCACTTGTTTGTGTTCTTATCTATTGGGCAATGGTTTCTTCCTGATGTTTTGATTGGGATGTGTGCGTTCCTCTTTAATTCATGGTGATTTATGGGGGCACTCTCCTTACAAACAGACCAACGTATTTGGAAGACTAGAAGCGCCAGCCCATTTCTGCAGACTCTGTTATAAATGGCTGTTATGTTGCTGTCGAGCAGTTTGAACAGAAGAGAAAGTCCATCTGGGGCAAATTTAAGCTATCATGCTTGGAAGGATTTCAAGGACTAAATTAGCCCACAAACTGTTAGCTAAAAATAAAAGTTTTATTGTTTCTTGTCTAACTTAAAAATCCCACCATTGAAATTAACACCAATTATACCTACTGTATGTGTGTATGTATAGTTTCCCCTAAGGGATCATTTGTTGCTTCTTTTTATTCATTTGTATAGTTATTACACACACACACACACACACACACCACCACCACCACCACCACCACCACCAATTGTTTAGCAGATAATGAACCCATGGAGAAATAATTGCTCAACCAAAATATTTAAGAATTAAGAGAAAACATAATGAAAGTCGAAGTCACTTTTGCTATTTAACCAGTAAAAGGCATCATGAAGGAATTAAATGCGAGCTGGGGAGAAGAGAATTCAGTGTGAAGCTCTTGACATCAAGCCCTGTAGCTGGAGCTTATCTTTGAGGGATTTTTATATGTATGTAAAGGATAGGACAAGAATGTCACATTGCCAAGTGATTCTTTTCTTAGATCAGCTACCAGGGGGGCCTCTCTTGATAAGTGACTACCATGTTTGTTATATAAAGAGTAATTCAGAGATGAGAATCTAGGGTTGAGGGTTGCATATTATGCCTTGGTGTCTCCTCAAGAAGAAAGGAATTTGGTAGTCATTGAATGACCTTGAGGTGCAGAATGGTTTCTCCAGTCCTCTGATAAAAGATCATTGCTCACTATCCTAGGTTGCAAAAGCATTGCTGCCAGTAAAACAGGGTGATATAATAAAGGGAAAGGAGAACAGCCAAGCATTATATGTAAGGCATTTCTGTTTGGGTGCCACAGCTTTTCCGTTTTATACATTCCCTATTCCCAAGTAATAGCAGTTGATCATAATTCTCCACTTCTTTACTGAAATTTGAATATTCTGTACCCTATAAAGGAAATTCTATGACATTAAACTTGTTTATGCACTGTTTTTATATTAGCTAATTCATTTAAGCATACAGATACACAGACGGCAGTGGGATGACTGGCCAACCCCCACAGATGTACACCTCCAATCTGCCATCCCATAACATTCATAAAATATGTCAACACAGCCTGGAATTTTTCCATGGTTTATGTTATACTATTGGTGTTCATAGCATACTGGCAAAATATTTCTTGTTGAAATTTGTGGTAGTGAAAAAGAAAAAGGGAATTCTCTCTCTGTTTTGAGGCCATTTGTAGAAGTGCTTGATCAATATCCTTCACCTATAATAAGCACTTAAATCAACACAAATTGAACAAGAAAACACATTCATGTGTCTGTGTGTTGTATAATAAATAGCTGTTCATTCCTTTAAACAATTGATGGTAATTATGCTGTCTTAATGATCAGTTTTAAAATGCAGTGCATCTTTCCAATCCCGTCCGAAGAATCATAATACTGTGTGATAGAATCCGATAGATAGTAGAAACATATTTATTGGTCATTCTGCAAAAATATACTTCTAAAGCAAATAATAACTTTTGGTGAAGAGTGTTACTCGTGTCACGTGACCACGAATGGTGAAAAATTCACAGGCACAGTTGAGGATAATAATAGCTTCTTATTTGGGGAGATAGAGTGATATAGTAACATTTCCTCTTCAGAGGGTAGTTTTGCCTTCTTACCATTGGAGATTACCTTCCACTGAGCCCTGAATCCTGTGTCCAGAAGTGATTCTCCTCCAGTACTTTGGGATGGGCAGTGAGAACACTGCCGTCTAGTCCCCAAGGAGACTCAGGTCTGGGGAGGCTCCACCTTATGCCATTTTTCTCCTTTTACACCCAAACTTGTAAAGATGAAGAAGTGTCAAGGGTCATTTTTGTTAATTCTCGGGTGTCTAATGACAGAAAAACAAAAGAGGTGTTGTGAGGTAATAGAGATCGTCAGGTCTCTAAAGTCTAATGGAGGGCATAACCCTTTTCCCTGCTCTACTTTTTATAGATGTAGTTTTAAGCAAGTATCTGTTCCTTCCTGATCATTATTTTGTTGTTTGTGAAACTGAAATAGTAGCAAATGGTATGTAATTTTTACCAAGAGTTGATATTGTTATCCCTCCCATTTTATAGCTGAGAGAGCTGGGACATAGAGATGTACAATGGCTCCACCCAGCTGCCATGTGTCTGTCCCATGCAGCCTCACCACAGAGTTCGTACTCATAATACCTATCCCATCCTGCCTTTCCTATGTGATATTTCTCTTTGATTATTGTTGTAAAGATTAACCACATCTTTCCAGCCCTGCCCGCCCATGGTTTTGGGTGCCTTCATTGTTTGTTTTATTTTGTTTTGTTTTCATCTCATTTTTACTCTCAAACTCAAAACTGCATTTGGGACACATCTGAATCTCCTCTTCATACCTATTATTCATTAGGCTTAAGATATGCAGATTTATGCATGCCCTGGTGTTGAGATCCTGAAGACAGGCAAAGCACTCCTGATGGTTTTCCATTATTGGTGATCACAATGTATTTAGGCAGAAGGGGCGCGCCTTGGTGGCTAGTCAGTTAAGTGGTTAAGCCTCTGGCTCTTGATTTTGGCTCAGCTCAAGATCTCAGAGCTGTGATATTGAGTTGGGCTCTGTGCTGAGTGTGGAGCTTGCTTAAGATTCTCCGTCTCCCTTTGCCCTTCTGCTGCTCTTGGAGGGGAGTTTAGTTTAGAAAACTAATCGCAGTTCTTAATATTTGCAGATTAAGTCTTGAAAAATCTCCTATAAAAGTCAAGGTTCCATTTTCCATTGATCTGTAAGGCAAAACTGTATTTCCTAGGCACTGAGGAGAAAGAGTAAGATGGAATCCTTGAACTAGCTCTTTACCTAAAATAAAGAGAACCTTTCTTTTTAATAGGGAACAGTGTTGGGGCGCCTGGGTGGCGCAGTCGGTTAAGCGTCCGACTTCAGCCAGGTCACGATCTCGCGGTCCGTGAGTTCGAGCCCCGCGTCAGGCTCTGGGCTGATGGCTCAGAGCCTGGAGCCTGTTTCCGATTCTGTGTCTCCCTCTCTCTCTGCCCCTCCCCCGTTCATGCTCTGTCTCTCTCTGTCCCAAAAATAAATAAACGTTGAAAAAAAAATTAAAAAAAAAATAATAGGGAACAGTGTGGATTTAGGCCTTTGCTTTCTTAGACCCAAACAAGAGCTATTGAGTCAGAAGTTTTCCTCCCAATTATTCATTCACAAGACATTATTTTTTATACCGAAAGAGACTTTGTCTGTTTAGGTCAACAGAGTTAACATCAGTGTTAACTGATGTTAACCTGAAACATTTAAGTTTCAGGTTTTGTGGGACACAGGTTATTTATTGTTTAAAAATTTTTATATGGTTTCTGATCATCTCCTGCTATTGAACGGGTAACATTTTTTTTTTTTTTACTAAAAAATGTGATGTCCCAAATTGAGTAGATTGTTTGAACAGTAAAAGTTAAGACAGACTAAACTTAGAGTCTAATCTCATATCTGTCTTCATATTAGGGGTACAAAGGGATACAATGAAAAAAATTGCCTGTTTTCACTCTGGCTTATCAAGATATTAGATTTCTTCATTATTGTTTTTGTCTTGAATTGGATTGCCTGACCTTCAGCTGAATTATGTTGGTCTTTAAATGAGACCATATACCTAAATCAAACATCCTATAATCACAGAATTAGGAAAAGTATATAAAAACTTTTTAATATATGTCTTTTTAGGCATTCTGTAGTAAGTTTTTATGGCAGTCTTCCCAATTAACAAACATTGAATGTATTGAATGCTCTCCATTTTTCGAAATATAAATGTTGAATGTTCAGACAAACCCGTGGTGTATGCGTGTGTGTGTTCCAGAGGAGGTTTTCGAGATATATACATGCAACATATAGCCAGAAAAAATAGTGCAAGTACTATTTAGTTTTCCAATTTCATTATTAAATAATTGTGTGACAATCAAGGAAAACCAGCCTTTGACAAAAAAAAAAAAAAAAAAAAAAAAGGCTAGTCTCAGGCTGGAGTATATTGTCAAGACCAAGTTATAAACTTCTGAAAAACAGGAATTATAATGGAATCGCTGCTACAACCTTAAGTATAACGGTGTGAGCGGTACTGCTATTATTTACTATGGTAACATAATAAAAGACAGCACTGTTTGGGCCATTATCCTCACTGCTCTCTTTTCAGTATAAATCATTATATTTATTATCTGTCTTCTTGTATAGGGGGTCATGAGAAAGGCCAATCGAAAGCTGAAGAAACCTACTTTTCTAAAAGAAATTGGGCCTATTTCTAATTCTTTTTCTTTATCAAATACAAGAGAACAGGCACTTTTTTTGTGAAAAATTGTTTCATGTAAGATTAAAGTGCAGATTATTGGTGAGAAAATGGCATTCACATTTTGGCATCTTGTAGATCCCTAGGAGATATTGCCAGTTTCCCTCTGATATTTGTACCTTTTTTTCCTTGGGGAATGTGTTTCCTGGCAGGTTTTGAGCAGCGGGTACTAGAGCTTTTTTATTCTGTTTTGGAAATTTGTGTTATTATTTATTGATTGATTACTAAAGCTGTGTGCCTGGTGAAATAACTCCCTTTTAGTGAATTTTATTTAAACATAAGAAATAAGTATCTTTTGCAGCATTTCCCCTCTGCCTTTGGAGAAATCCTGTAAGATATACTTGTTTTCTCTTGCTTGAATAATCACCTAGGCTTATTAGCTGAAATAATTAGTCATACTTTACTTATAAAGTTCCAGAAAAAGGTGATCCTATTTTATTACTAATCTGAATGCATATTGCTTTTGAATTCATCCTCACTCACGTCAAGCCCCAAACCCCCACTGTGAACAAATATGACTTCACACAGAATGACAGGGTCTCTATTTTCAACTCTCAGAAGGGCAGTCATGAGTTGGCAGCATCTGGATATAAGGTTTAGAGCACTGAGTGTGTGGGGGATTGAAGGCTGAGAATGAATGGTGGGAATATCTGAAGACAGCTCAAGGGCTCCCTTCTTACTTCCAGGAAAAAGAAGAGTGAAAATAAAATATAGCTGATATAATTTTGTTTGGATGGAAGTGGAATCTCACACCAAACTGCTTCTAACTCACATAGGGGTTATAGGTGGGAATGCAGTGATGGCTTGTCTAAGAAAGGAACGTTACTATTCACATAAACAATTATTCATCACAGAGAACTCCAGTGTAATGAGCACCGGGAGAAACAAATTTGGAAGCACTTTTCCCACCACACTGAGAGCAAGGCTCCTTGCATATAAATGCAACATGCTACCAACTATGGCCAATTCATGAGTGCTGGTTCAGAGTAAATTATGTCTATGACTTAGCCCATGTCCATGTATCCTGGGGTATGGAAAAACAAAGAGAGAGTAAACAGACCACATTAAAAAAATAACAGAGCAAATCGGAAGCTCTGCATCTCTTTTCTGTTAGCTTTTCTCAAGTGTACCAGAGCACTGGACAACTATTTGCCATAGGTAATTATTATCTAGCAAAGTTATTTCCAAATGTTTCTATTTTATTTCCAAAAGATGCATCTTGAGGCATAAATAAAAACAGGTACCTGGGATACAACCATGACTGGTTTTGAAAGCAGGGATGTGATTCTAGTTGGGCTTATGAGAATCTGCTCTTGGCCCTAAGGATATATTATTGATGTCATGAAAATGCAACACTACATCACAGCCCCATTGTCCTTGATTCAGTATGAAATCCATGACTAAGTGCCCCTGCTCCCGTTTGATAGGTCAGCCTGGATTTCGTTTAAATCTAAATACTGGTTGCTGAGAATGCTTTTAAACAATACCGACACTTAGACTCTCCCCAAAACCAATTGAATACAGATCTCTGAGTGTGGAGTTCAGGCATTGACCCTCCCCTCCCCATGCTCACTCCGATGTGACTTCAGAGGCTGTGCCAGCCACAGTGCCATTTCATTGTCCATCGCAAACACAAATTCATAATGCTGCTTTGTTGTCTGTAAGGGTAGCTCCCTACCATACACACCCTCTCACACCTTTGCCCCCAGCACTGTGTTTACCTGATTCCTACTCATTGTCAGGTCTCAGTCATCTTCCAGTCTCTGCCCAGTAAACCTTGCAGAATACACCACACACTGACCCCCCCAAGCCTCGGTTTTATGTGTCCATAGGGCACTATGCTTATTAGCATTTCATTGTATTGAAATTGACCTTTGCCTCTATTCTTCTCACCAGGACTGGAAGCTCTGAATTAGTTTGAATGCCTTGTCCATCATTGTAACTGTAAACCCTGCCCAGTTTTCTTGATAGTTTAGCATTCTGTGAATTTCAGTATCCTGTCTTGAGTTTTATGACACAGCGATATCCAAGTAAACATTTTATGAACATTTACCACAATGCTTTTGTGAATTAGGTAGCATTTCAAATTGGGGAATAATAATAATAATAATAATAAGAAGAAGAAGAAGAAGAAGAAGAAGAACAAGAACAAGAAGAACAAGAAGAAGGAGGAGGAGGAGGAGGAGAAGTAGCAGCAGCAGTAGTTTGTATATTTCCCCGGTTCTAACAACAGTGATTTGCAGGCAGTATCTTATTTAATCTCATAGTGATCCTCTGAAGTAGAAGTTTTATCCCCATTTTACCAAGTGGAAAATAAATCTCAGAGATTAGGTAAATTTCTCAAAGTCACCCAGCTAGTAGGTGGTGAAGTTAGTTCTTACACCCAGATCTGTGTGATACCCATATGCATACTCTTAATGATCACCAGGCTGTCACTACTTTGAGAAACAGGTAAAACTAGACGGTCCGTGCTTTGACATACCAGACGGTGTGGAAAGCATGAACCCTGGGCTTTCGTGGCACCATGCCTGACCAAACAAGGTAGAGGGTCCCAGCAATCCCAAAGGAAAATGAAGTTCATATAGGTCCTGCCTAGCGGGAATTCGGCCTCTTTGCTATGACTGTTCCTTTAGGAGTTTTCATTTCCCTTAGGCCACTTTTCTATAGCCCCGCATAAGACATGTCATGAGATTCCTCACTAAGGACTACAGTTCATGCCCAATCCAGCAGCATACTCCAAGTGCACACACAGGATGGTAGCCTGCCTACAAGTTAGGTGTGTCCTATAGCCATTCAGTGATAGACAGTAAATTTCCCGTCCAGTTGACAGTAGCTCTTTATAGAAGAGGATAAAGTATGCACGCCTTCCTCCCTTCTTCCTAGAGCATGGCTCCACTGATGCTTTCCTATAATAAACATACCAGGATTTTCCTGATTTTATGTTAAATTAAATTTATATTATGTTCTGTTTTCTTCAAGGAAAAGGTAATTTATTAAAATGTGTTTTGGAGGTATGATGAGTCAATATTAATACTGATGACACAAGGTTATTATCACTTTGACAACTTTGCTTAATTCAGTAAATATTCCTCGGCATAGTAAACATTGGCCACAAAGCCTGTGGTTAATACAAAGTAGGTAGATTGATTGACAAATGGAGTCTGGAGATCCAGGGCTCTATGAGTTTATAGATCAGTAGTTTGCTGATAACTAGTGGTGAGGTGGGGTGGGAACACTGATGTGATCTTTAATAGTTAAGTCAAATAAAAAAAATGGCACTTGATAAGATATTGCTTCGGAACAGGCTTTTAGGCAGACTTGCTAATTTGGCAGTTTTTGTTGCAGAAAAAAAAATGTGATGTTTAGTGTGAAAGCATTTGAAAAGACTGAATGTGCTCAACATAACAGTTTTATTTAGTAGAAGCTTGTGGCTAAAATCAAATTTCCAATCATATGGTTCTACATTGATTTTAAAAGTATTTTTATTGAGAAAAAAACCTTAAAGAAGAGGGCTAAGAAAATGTTATTTTAGGCTATCTGTTATTATCTGGAAGTATGTCAATAGTATGTACTTCAAAAGAATTGATGGGAAATGTTTATCAGCAGATAATGAAGCCATATAGATTGTTTATGACAACATGGGGAATACATGTCTTGGCAAGGTTTTGAAGCATAAATATGAGGGTCATTCTCATGGCTGCTTTTGATGACATTCATCATTGCTGAGTATCTAGATTTTAAAATACCTGTGTTTTTGTATGGTGAGAATTGCCAGGTAGAGTAGATTATGTTTCTATTAGCCTTGATGACACATTGTACAAGTGTAAAATTTATTTTCCTGCAATATACTCTTGCTTACGCTTTATTTTTCTTGTTCATAGGGATTTTTTTAATGCCACAAGCAGATAGGCTTATTTGGATATCTTAACTCTATTTATTTACAAGTCTAAGATTCTGAAGGTTAGCATTCATTGACAAGTGCTGTTAATTCATCAAGTTAAATCACATGCAAGTATAAAAAAACTACATGTTTGAGATATGGTCTCTTTGAATATTTTTAGTCCATCGCTAAGTTTTTGTTGCAATTTAATTTTGAAAAGAACATAAACGAGATTTCAAAAAAGACAAGCAGGAGAACAAATCTGATTAGGAATTACTACCTTGGGAAGCTTAATTATATACATGCATATATACATATGCAACAGTTATTATCTTCTTTAATATCTGTTTTCTATATTCTTATCTAACGTATGAAACAGTCATTTGTATAATGTGTGAAAAAGCTGGGTAGGTCACTGAAAAGTGGGTCATCCGTGGAAAGCAGCCTTGAATTTATTCATTGCTGGATCAAAGCCTCTTATAGAAGTGCTTTTTAGGAACATGGAAAGTGATTATTAATGATAACTTATAAATCATTCAAAGGAGGTAGCAGAGGTATTATTCTAAAAAATGCACAAGTGTATAGACACTAGATGCTTTATTGAATGTCAGTCTGAGATTGGCAACAGGGCTGCAAAATGAGTCCACTTTATGGCTGTGACTCATGGAGTCATCCACCTTACTGTGCACTATTCCTTAAATGAGATTTTGTAACAAATCTCAATGCCTGCTCACTGGAGCAGAAATAATGAGGATTTGAAGTCCTGGTGTTGTACATACTGTAGAAACCTTCAGAAATGTTGGTCTTTGTGCCATTTTGTTCATTCTGAATGGTAAAAATGTCAGATTTGTCAAGCATCTTCTATGCTAAACACTTTACTAGACGGAATGAAGGATCCACAGACGAAGGAGGCTCTGGTCTCATGGCCTCGTACCTTAAGGAGACCAGACAGAGCAACTTGAAGCAGAGCACAGTGTATGCCATATCCTAGATGTACAAAAAGGGGCTCTTGGGACACCTGTCACCTGGAGAATCAGGAAAGATTTCCTAGCAAAAGTGTGAATAAGCTGAGAGTCAAATAGGGATGAACAATGGGGAAGGAAGTTCCAGACAGAGAGAAGACTTTAAAAGGAAATGTCCAGGGATGCCCGGGTGGCTCAATCGGTTAAGCTTCCAACTTTGGCTCAAGTCATGATCTCACAGTTCCTGGGTTCCAGTCCCATGTTGGTCTCTGTGCTGACCGCTCAGAACCTGGAGCCTGCTTCAGAAACTGTGTCTCCCTCTCTCTCTCTGTCCCTCTGCCACTCCTTCTCTCTCTCAAAAAATTAATAAACATTAAAAAAAAAAAAAAAGGAAATGTTAAGAGTGTAGGACTTGCCCAGGAAGACGTAAGAAGTTGGTTTGAGCTAAAAGTGAGAAGTGTAGAAGGAAGATGTACTGGATTAGATGTATGCATCTCAAACTCCCTGCCAAAGCTTTGATACACAGGGATCATTTGTAAAAACTGCACCTGTCTCTAAGGCTTAAAGGAAGTGCGTTGTTGCCCGTGAAGCTTTCTCCTCAGAAGAACCCCCAAAAAGGTAAAAAACATTGTTTGCCTTGCAAATGGAGAGCACATGTGTATGAATACAGAGTAATCATTTTTGACACTGATAATTTCTTCATAAAATATTCTTTAATTCCTAGGTATTCGACAAATGACTTTATGAGAAAATAGTGGTCGGTCCTTACAAAGCCTTTCTTCCAGTAAGGTGTTTGAGTCCTTTTTAGCCAAAAGCAGGGTAGTTGACTTTAGCACAAGTTACACCCTTCCCCTTAGTCTTGTTAAAAACATTAAGTTTTCTGTTGCTCATTTGCTATGGCAGTTCTTTACTATGTTTGTTTTTTTTTTAAGTTTATTTCTTTTTTGAGAGGGACAGAGTGAGTGTGAGCAGGGGGAGGGGCAGTGAGAGAGGGAAAGAGAGAATCCCAAGCAGGATCCAGGCTGTCAGTGCAGAGCTTGACACAGGGTTCTAACTCACAAAACTGCGAGATCATGACCTGAGCCGAAATCAAGAGCCAGCCGCTTAACCAACTGAGCCACCTAGTTGCCCCGTTCTTTACTATTTCTACCATTTTTGTGTTGTTCTCCCTGTGCTTCCAACTTACGCTATTAGTAATGTTCACATTTTGAGGATTAATTTTGACTCAGTGCTAATGAGGAGTTGTTGCTTCTTCCTCCTCGGTCATAGGAAATAGGTAAATTTGGGTCCGTGCAAAAATTAAAGCCAGGCAACTCTCAGCCATTTGGGTGACAACTCACCCAGTATTATGAATGGTTTTCTGGCTGAATGCTTTTAGCTAGATCCCACACTATAAAACTAAAGGATGTTGGTATCATTGGTACATAACCATTCTTTTTCTCCGTATGTACAATTCATTTTCAATAGGATGTTTATGTGTCTGTGTATATAGGTACTGTGTGCTATTTCCTTTGTGGATTATATGCAGGAATGTTTTCATACCTGACTGTATTCCTGTTCTCACCCAGAATACTCTCAGACTGGCTTCTCTCAACTTTAATTGGTGAGGGTGAAATAAACTTATTATGCTCATTCAACACAAAGTTGAGTATAACTATGCGGCAGCCTCTGTACTAAGCACTGAAGAGAGACATGAAACTGATTTTCAGCCAGTATGGAAATATATCCATGCAAGTTGTTAAAATCCTGTCTGGGTATGCCATCCATTCCAGCCATTTTTCAGCCATGTTATACACTTCCTTTGGAATTCAGACTTCCCTATGGTTCAGCAACTAAAAGATTAATACTGGGTACACAACAACAGTATTCTAGGTCCCTGCTCCCGCACCTAGGCCAGCCCTCAGCTCTGGTAGGTCAGTGTCCATGTCATGTTGTTGGTTAACTATTTTGAATATCACACAAACAAGTAGAACATGATCTCCGATCTTAAATTGCTCGTATTCTTTGAGAGTAAACAGGTATACAATCAGCAAACAATGTGCCTAAGTATTTATTTTTGTACAATCTATTTATCTGTTAATACAAGAAAATTTATAAGAGAAAAAAATCCATTTAAAAGAAACACCTTAGAAAGTTAATAGTAAGCGGCACTGTCTTGTTCTTATCTATAGGCATAATTAAAAACTAGATATTCCTTGGTAATCACAAAGGAAAATCTTGTAGTAATTACATAAAAGAATACAATGAAGAAGTCAAAGCATACTGACACCAAAGACATCAAATAAGGAATAAAGAACAATGAATTTACAAAACAAATATAAAACAATGAACAAAAACATAATAGTAAATCTTTACCTGTCAATAATTACTCTAAACATAAATGAATTAAATTCTCCAGTCAAAAGGCATAGAATGGTTGGATGAATGAAAAACAAGATCTAACAATATGCTGCCAGCAAGAAATTTACTTAATCCACTCTCAATAATGGATAAATCATCTAGACAAAATTAATAAAGAAACACTAGATTTTAACAACAATATAGACCAAATGGACCTAACAGACATAGAACACTCTATCCAACTAGAGCAGAATACACATTCTTCTCAAGTATATATGGAACAGTTTCTAGAATAGACTATATATTAGGCCACAAAACAAGTCTTAACAAATTCAAGAGATTGAAATGATACCAAGTGTCTACTCTAACAATAATGGCATGAAACTAGAAACCAATAAAAAACTGAATCTTCACACACAGATACTAACACTCTTCTGAGCACCCAAAGAATCAAAGAGGAATTTAAAGGGAAAAGACAAAATTTCTTGCAAGAAACAAAAATGGAAACACAACATATCAGAATTTACAAAATGCAACAAAAACACGTCTAAGAAGGAAGTTCATAATAATAAATGCCTACATTAAGAAGCAAGAAAGATCTCAACTAAACAAGCTAACTCTGTGCCCTAGGGAATCAGGAAAAAAACAAACTGAGACCAAAGCTGGCAGAAGAACAGAAATAATAATGACTACAGCAAACATAAATGAAATGGAGAATTGAAAAAACAATAGAAAGATTAACCAAACTAAGAGTTGGTTCTTTGAAAAGCTGACCGACAGTGACAAACCCATAGCTAGACTAACCAAAGGAAAAAGACAAAGGATCCAAATCAACAACATTATGAATAAAAAAGGATACATTACAACTAAAAGCACAGAAATTCAAAGGGTTGTAAGAGTCTACTATAAACAACTATATGCCAAAAAAACCTAGACAACCTAGAAAATGTGGAAAAATTCTTAGAACATTCAAGACTAAAACAGGAAGAAATAGAAATTCTGAATAAACCAATTACTAGTAAGGAGATAGAATTAGTAATCAAAACTTCCCAACAAAAGAGGCTCAGGACCAGAAGACTTCACTGGTGAATTTTGCCAAACATTTAAAGAAGAATTAACACCAATCCTCAAACTTTTCCCAAAAATCAGGAGGGAGTACTCCAAAATTTATTTTATGAAGCCACCATTATTCTGATACCAAAACCAAAAAGGACATTATTGGAAGGAAAACTATAGGCCAGTATATCTGATGAATATAGATGCAAAAAAATTCTCAATAAAATACTGGCAAACCGAATTCAGCAGCACATTAAAAGGAACATTCACCATGATCAAGTGGGCTTTGTTCCTGGGATGTGAATACGGTTCAACATATGTGGCATACCCAAATCCATCAATGTGATATACCACGTTAATAGAATGAAAGAAAAGATGAATATGATTGTCTCCATAGATGCAGAAAAAGCACTGAACAAATTTCAACATCCACTCATGGTAAAAACTTAACAAATTTGGCATAGAGGGAACATATTTCAGTATAATAAAGACCATAAATTACAAGCCTACAGCTAACATCATACTCAGTGGTGAAAGAAGGAAAGCTTGTCCTCTAAAATCAGGGACAAGTCGAGCATGCCCATTCTCACCACTCCCATTCAATAAAATACTGGATGTTCTGGCTAGAGCAATCAGGCAAGAAAAAGTATCAGACCTGAAAAGGAAGAAATTTGCAAATGGTAAAATTTTTTCAGAAAATCCTGAAGACTCAACCAAAAAACTGTTGACTCTAACAAGAATTCAATAAAGTTGCAGTATAACAAAATTAACATTCAAAAAATCAGTAGTGTTTCTATCCTAACAACACATTTTTTGAAAAAGACATAAATTGATCCCATCTATAATAGCATCAAAACCAATAAGATAGTTAGTAATAAATTTAATTAAGGAGGTGAAAGATCTGAAAACTACAAGGCATTGATGAAAGAAATTGAAGAAGACACAAGTAAGTGGAAAGATATCCAAAGATGTGTTCATGAATTAGAAGAATTAATATTGTTACAATGTCAAGTCTACCAAAAGCCCTCTATAGATTCAGTGCAGTCCCTACCAAGATTCCAATGACATTTTTTTTTACAGAAGTAGAAAAAGTACTCCTAAAATTTATGTGGAACAACAGAAGACCTTAAACTGCCAAAGAAATCCTGAGAAAGAACAAAGCAAGAGACATCACACTACCTGATTTTCAGCCAAACTATAGATCCATAGTCATCAGGAGTATGGTACTGGCATAAAAACAGACAAATAGGTCAGTGGAATAAGTTGACATATGGTCAACTTATATATAACAAGGGAGCCAAGAATACTCAATGGATAAAAGATAATCTTCAATAAGTGAAGCTGAGATAATTGGATATTCACACATAAAAGAATAAAACTGGACTGACATCTAATACCACTGACAAAAATTAACTCAAAATGGATTAAAGACTTAAATGTAAGACCTGAAACCAGCAAACTCCTAGAAGAAAAGGTAGAAATAAAGCTCCTTGACATGGGACTTGATAATGATTTTTTTGGATATGTACCTAAAGCATAAGCAAAAAAATACAAAAGAAATAGCTGGGGACTACATCAAACTAAAAAAAAACTTCTGTGCAGCAAAAGAAACCATCAACAAAGGGAAAAGAAAACCTACAGAATAGGAAAAATATTTGCAAATCATGTATCTGATAAGGCATTAGTATCCAAAATTATAATATAAATAACTCATACAACTTAATAGCAAAAAAAAAAAAAAAAACTAACCTAATTTGAAAATGGGCAAACATTTCTCCAAAGATGATATACCAAAGGCCAACAGGTACATGAAAAGATGCTCAACATCACTAGTCTTTAGAGAAATGCAAATTAGAACCACAATGAAATATCACCTCACACCTGTTTGAATGGCTATCATTAAGACAAGAGATAGCTTATTCTGGCATTAATGTGGAGAAAAGAAAACCCTGGTGCACTGTGGGTGGAATTGTAAATTGATACAACCACTATGGAAAAAAGTTTAGAGGATCCCTGAAATATTAAAAATAGAACTACCGTATGATCCAGCAATTCCACTTCTGAGAATGTATCCAAAGGAAACAAAAACACTAACAAAAAGGTATCTGCACCCCATGTTCATAGAAATACTATTTACAGTAGCCAAGATGTGGAAACAACCTAAGTGTCCATCAATGGATGAATGGATAAAAATGTTTGGTATCTAAATACAGTAGAATGTTATTGAGCCATAAAAAATAGACAATCCTAACATGTGTGACAACATGTAGGGGCCTTGAAGGTATCATGCTAAGTAAAATAAATCAGACAGGGAAAGACAAGTACTATATGATCTCATTTATATGTGGAATCTAAAAAAAAGCAAAAACAAAACCAAAAAACCAACCAACCAACCAACCAAACTAAAACCAGATTCATAGAAAAAGAGGTCAGATATGTGGTTACCCAAGGCAGGGGATAGGCAGTTGTAAGATAAATCAATACTAGGGGTGTAATGTACAACATCGCGACTAGAGCTTACACTGCTGTATGACATATGGGAAAGCTGTTAAGAGAGTAATCTAAGAGTTCTCATCGAATGAGATTTTTTCCCCTTGATTCTTTACTTTCTTTTCTTTTCATTGTATTTATAGAAAAAAAATGGTGTTGGTTGAACCTTCTGTGGTAATCCTTTCACAATATATGTAAATCAAACCATCATTCTCTATACCTAAAACATATACAGTGATGTATGTCAATTATTTCACAGTAATACTAGAAATAAAAAGAGACACTCTTCTCAATACCATGTGTATGTTTTAAAAATAAAAATATCATCCAGCTTTTAAATACAGTGGAACACATTTTAAATATATCTATTTATATTCAGGTAACTTATATCCCACAATTAAATTATGTCACCTCAGATGGATAAAGTGCCTCTGGTAAAGCTGGATATTACACACTGTGGGCTTCTCAAGTTCACACACAAGTCTGTTCATTTTAGTTTTCTTAGGGGAGCCCATTCTCTGTCTTCAGAAAATGCTACTCAAATTTCTGAATCCAATTAGCCCATGAATTTGGTAAGTCTTTGGATAGCAGTGCTATGGAGAGGTTCACTCTTCGATATTTTTTGAACTTAAACTAGGTAAAAAATGTCCAAGATATCTGATATTTTCTAATGCTTTCATAATAAATCAAATATATTTACAGAACAGGAATTCTAATCTTAATACTAATCAAAGATAAAGTAACATTAACCATTAATGATTTGTTTTTGTTATACTCTGCTTTTATACTTCCATTAACCAGACAATAAAGGTATCCCAGCACTTTTACTCTCCCATGTTCTGAGCATTCAAGGTTTAATACCTTATCAACAAAAACTTTTGTGCTACATTTATGTAAAATTTTAGCTATTTAAACATTCTCACATATAGTATCTCGTTCTATGCAAACCTCATTAGTTCTCTATGATATAGGTTTTGTTAGTACTGCTTTACATATGAATATAACAAAAGACCAGGGATGCTAGCAGGACCGGAATCCAAGTCTCTCAATTTGTGAGGCTAGGGATCGGTCATAGTGGGTAGAAGAGGAGAGCATTTGTTTCAGTTACCATACAAAGGGCACACATTACTATAATAATGATTTTTGACTACATTTCTTCAAAGTTAAATTTTTACCAAGGCTTATTCTTAGAAATTGATTCAAAAAATGTGAGAGTAAACCGAAACACATGATTGCTAAAATAACGATTCGTATGCTATTATCAAATACAAAAAAAAAAATTACAAAACTGCCTAATCTTTACATTTATAAGATTCTGGATCATTTTTGTGGGTTGCTTCAGGGGCCTACTTCCCCAATACCAGCCAACTGTTCACAATGTGCTTTAAACCACACAAATGTATCACAAATCATCCTAAATATAGAGAATGTATTTGCATCTTCCATTAACCAAAAGTCTGGAAAAAAACAGTGTGATTCAGCATTATTGGGTAAAATGAGGTCTCTCAGGTCCCTGAGAGAGTGTTGATGAGCCCCTGATGAGAGCCCACAATACTCAAAGGGTGAGCTTCTCCTTTTATTCAGAAACATTACACTCTTACATGTATTAGGCTCCGCCAACATGTCTTCAGAAAATTACCCTGCTTGGTCCAACTAATATTTATTGAGCAACAATAGTGCATCAGGCAGGCATTGGGTTGCAGAGACACAAATAGGAACCTGAAAACCAGTGCTGTCTCTGCAGTAATCTAGACATTTGTCTAGTACCTAGAAGTCCTGTGCTTGAGAAACTGATATTATTATTTTGCTTATAGTGTGATATCTCCATATTATGATTGGAAAAAATGTCGCACATGATTGATTTTGGTTCAATAATTTAATTTCTTGGTTACAGTTCCATAAACAAATTATTTTTATTTCCAATGCTTCAATATCTTAAGAATTAATAAAATGGCCAATGTGTTTTGCCTTTTTAAAAATGGAACTCAATATATTAGTTATTTCACTATTTCCCAAAGTAGTTTAAACAGATTTTTTTAAAGTCTCCTCATTCATTTTTCTTTCAAGTTTCCCATTCTTTGGAAGAAATCATGAATATCATTAAAAGGATCTCTCTCTCTCTCTCTCTCTCTTTTCCTCTCTCTCTCTCACCGTGTGTGTGTGTGTGTGTGTGTGTGTGTGTGTGTGTGTGTGTGTAGCAAATAATTCAGTGGTTTTAATTCTGAAGCTGGTGAGATCATGTCCTGTTTTCCTTCTGGCCTAAAGGTGCCTTTCATATAGCTTTCATTTTCATATTGACTTTACCCAGGACCTAGTTGGAGGTTCAATCAGTGAAATAAAATTACATTACAATTATTTCTACTTAGAGAAATATGACAGCTAGAATTTTTATGTTAATTAATCTTTGGTTTTTTATTATTGTGTGACTACCTATCATAAATTTCCTTGCAATTCAGTTTTAGTACATTCTATAAATTATTTTAGTTTATTTCGGTGTTAAACCTGACTTGCAAATGGTTAAATTTGCAGAGGCTTTCATGCTCTAAAACCCAGTATGCTCTATATTAACATCTGAAGGAATGGTTTTGATATTCAGAAATAATTGTAATAGCAAGAATAAACCACAATTCACTGATTTCGTGGTCAGATGATATTCTGGTTATCGTGTTAGATTCTATGTAAGTAAATTAGTACATCTTAAACATGATGAACAATAATTCACAAACATACTGATATTTTCCTCGGACTCGGACTAAAGAACAAACAGGTCGCTGCTGTTCTTGTCGAGCGTCCCGCAGCCACATGAGGAAGCTCCTGCTTCCTCACCTGCATACCCAGTTAAGCACCATCTGTTTCCTGTTTTAATGTGATATCTCATAGTTTTTCCAAACCTTTCACATCAGTAAGCACAATCCTAATAGACAGTTAATATAAATTAAGAAGCATGTTTTCACTAAAACTGTGTTCTAGTTTCCTCTCTCGTTCTTATTTTCTGAAATATGTGACACTGCACTGGCTGCTCCAAATCGGCTTCAATAGTGTGAAATTCACCAGATTAATACGGGTTATTTGCAGTGTATGGACTAGACCTGATATTCAAGTGCTGGGTGATGGGCAGGGCAGAAGCACATAACGTCTCACAAAAAAGCTGGGATTTTGAATTTGTGTGGAAGGAAGTGTCTCCCACCTTGCCTTGCTGTCTTCTCTGCGGTATCCTCCCTTCTCGCCCTCCCTGCCCACCCTCAACCCCTGAACCATGTGGAATTATCAAATTACGACTGTCTGAGCAACCAGGTCAGTTGTGAATCCACTTTGTGCACAATCTTTACCGGTCGTTATTGTTTTCATTTGTGACACCTTGGCTGGCTGAAGTTGAACCAATCAGTTAATGATGTACACTTTGGTTTCCCATACATTATGGACAATAAATCTGTTTCCCTTGGAAAAGTGGTTTGCTTCTCACAGAATAAAAGAATACAGTGATGTGCAAAAGACTCGAACCTTTAGTTAGATTCCAAATACTTTCTTGCCTTCCATTCTTATCAGGATGTGTGTTATTGATGTTATTTATGGAACTTCGCCAGCCAAGAAACTTACTGGTTAACTCATTATGGAGCCTTTTGAATGTGAAATGAATATGAATTTTGAATGTGAATTGTTTATGAATGTCAGACACATTGATATTACGGAAGACATATAGTATAATTTCTTGTTTCTCAGACTTGGGCTTTAAAATAACCCAAAATGTTAGTTAAAACACAGAATTCTGGGTCCTACATCCTCCCAGAGTTTCTGATTCAGCAGTTGCATCATAAGCCCAACAGTTTGTACTTAGAACAAGTTTGCAGGGAATGCTGTTGTTGCTGGTCCCAGGACCACACTTTGAGAACCACTGGTACATTAGGTAGAGCTCTAAGGATGGAACTGGATTTACCTGTGTTTCAGACCTGGCTCTGCCCCTTAACAGCTGTGCGACCTTGAAAAAGTTAATAACCTCTCAAAACTTCAGTTCGCTCAGCTGTAAAATGGTGGTAATACCCACTTCACGGTGTTGTAGTGAGATTAAATCAGATGCTGCATGCAAAATGCTTAGCCCAGTGCCTGGGGGGGGGGGGGAAGGCAATTCAATAAATGGCTATTCAATACATGTCAGTATCATGTTCCTGATCTGTCTAGAGGCAAGAATGCAACATGGACCATTTCTGTATTTCTGTATTTCACCATATTAATCTGAAGGAGGGATAGGAAGCACAGACAAGTAAGGTAAGAATGTATGAAGATAGATGAAGACTTCCCAAGAGTTCAATATAATTTGGTTTAAACTCAAAGTAAATTATTCCTTTGATAGTGTGTGGCTCAGAAGCTAGTTGCACTTTATCTTAGCCACTGGAATCCCATTCTAGAATTTTTTCTATTCCACACTCAAGTTAGATATTAGGTTGATACCCCTTCCTTGTTTAGTTCTGGGAATCTCCAGTCATGAATTAATGTGTTTATTTCGGGGGGGGGGGGCTTTTATTTTATTTTATTTTTTTATTGTTTTATTTTTTGTTTTTTTAAGTTACATCCAAATTAGCATATAGTGCAACAATGATTTAATGTGTTTATTAAATTCAAACTCATATTCAAATTCACCTAGTAAAGCATTTTGCGAATTAAAAATATAAAAATAACATATGTATTCATATTTGTAACATAATTATAGTAGCGTTGATATTTATATTTAAATCAGTAAATTTTTATTTTCTCAATATCAAAACACTTCTTATGTGTGAATTTCAAGATTTTATATAAACTCATGGAGTTAGAAGAAATCTTAGTGATTAGTTTTCTAACTAGTTACTACTAGTAAACCTTAAATAGGTCACATGCCTTATAAGAACACAAAATACCACCAAAATGCTTCTAACTAAATCATATTATATTTTCCATTGCCAAATGTATTTTAGTGAAGACAAGAATTCTCATTACCATTTTTGGGTGAGGCCACTGACTTGTAAATGCTATTTCACATGATACAAATAATTAGAGACAAAGGCAGAAGTGAAACCAAGATGTATTGAATCCAAGCAAATTTTCCATTAGCAAAATTAGCTTAGGTGTGAAAAACTATGCTGTGAAATTGTTAAGCAATAGATTTGTGATCCATTCAGTCACTTAGCAACCATTTACTGAGTACTTACTACGTGCCAGTACAGGAACCAGATATAGAACTACTATACCACCCCTATGATGTCCAGAATAACTTAGATCTCTAGCAAGTCCTGTTGGGTTTTCATTAATTAACTGTATCACACACAGAATCTGTGCTTCCAAGTTAATATTTGCAACCACAAGTGAAATTAGGATCATCTTCAAAAATAAAATACTGAAAACCCACTTTAAAAGTTGTTTCATGAATAAAAGCTGAGCATTTATTTTATCAAAGTCTATACCCTAAAGTAACAATATTTGCAAATACACAGCCAAAAGTATATCTATAGATATTTATATGCAGTTATTTCCTGAATTATAAAATGTGGGCACTGGACAAGCTGATTATTAAGATCCCTTCCATTTTTAATATTCTTTTCCTAGGATTAAAAGGGTATTGTGGGGGCACCTGGGTGGCACAGTCGGTTAAGCGTCCGACTTCAGCCAGGTCATGATCTCGCGGTCCGTGAGTTCGAGCCCCGCGTCAGGCTCTGGGCTGATGGCTCAGAGCCTGGAGCCTGTTTCCGATTCTGTGTCTCCCTCTCTCTCTGCCCCTCCCCCGTTCATGCTCTGTCTCTCTCTGTCCCAAAAATAAATAAACGTTGAAAAAAAAAAAGGGTATTGTGTATTATGTTGATTTGCCACATTTTGGTCTTAATAAATGTTTGTATTTATTATAAGTTTCACTTTCCATAATTTTTTCAGCAGAATTGATATCAGAAGCTCTATGATACTAAAATGTATAGATACAGCTAATATTTTGAAAATGACATATAAATGGTCATATGGTATAAAGCCTTGCTGACTTCTTCTACTTAGCAAAATAATTTTGATGCTCATCCATGTTGTTGCATATGTCAGTAGTTTGTCGCTTTTTATTGCTTAGTATTTGAAGCACATACTATTCTATTACATTGATGTAGCACAATGTTTTTATCCATTCATCAGTTGGTAAACTTATGAGTTATTTCCAGTTCGGGACTATGGCAAAAAAGCTTCTGTTAATTTGTACATAGACACCTTTGTGTGGACATGTTTTCATTTATCTGGACTAAATACCTAGCAGTGAGATTATTGGGTCATATGGTAAGTAATTGTTTACCTTCATAAGAAAATTTTATAAAGTTGCTATAGCACCAGCAATATATGGGAGAAAAGAGTAAGGAATAAAATGTGACATTCTCAAATTGTACTTCTATCTATATAATCATAAGTATTATTGTGGTATTTAAGCACCTTAAATGTATTTGGATACTAGTTCATTATATTATCATACCATAAGAACATAGTGTTACTTATTTTATGTAAAAAATTATCATTAGTCTTTAGTTGTTCTTTTCCACTGCCTACCTTTAACATTTTTTTTGTCTAATTGTTACTGTGCCCTCACACCCAGAGTGGTTATTTTTAGTAAAGGAACGTCTTATTATCATGATTAAAGTATTTTTGAAGATTGTTTTCATATCAAGGATGATAGGAAGAGAGAGAACCAGGGAAATTTATACTGAAAAGTCAGGGCCAAGAAGAATGGGAATGTGTCTTTCCCAATATCACAATGTGTAGACAAAAGAGAGTAGAGACTTCTGGCCAAGACTGGACCAGAATTATGCATGAATGGATCATCAGAACTAGAGACTTGAAATGAAAACCAGGAACCATGTTTTAAAGTCAAACAGGAGTCAAAGAGCCAAGGGGGAAATGATGGCCGGGGGTATTGTGAGTAGGAAGTACAATAGGCAATGGCTGGGCAAATTTTAGAGAGAAGAGACTGACACCCTCAGTTCAGTTTCTTCACATTCTTTGCATGCATGTGTATGGTTGGTCAAGGTGATTCAAAGAGACAAAGTGGACACTTGAAGAAAACAGATATTTCTAACATTTAAAGACAGTGTATTTTCTACTCAAATGTGTATTGCATATATTAATTTAGTTATAAGTGAGGTTTGGAAACCACCCAAGGTCCCTGTGTCTACACAAATCAGTACTTCTTTATTCATCACTGTCAGCCTATAAATCCCATAAAGATAAAACCCACTGCTTTATGAAAATAGTTCCTATATGAAGTTTAGGTTATAATGGTTTTAAGTATTTGGTAATTCAAGGTTTCGAGACATATCCTTTACCCTTATTCAGAATCTCCTTTTATAAGCATCTCCTCTTTGAATATAGAATTTCAAGTTCAGACTTCTAGACGGCCACTACAGAAGAACAAGCTGACATGTCCTGGGACTAGAAAGTGGCAGGAATATAAGTAGAAATGAGAGGTGTGCTGGTGGCCGCCCACTCTAACAAAGCACCCTTGTGGTCCCTGTGCAGGGACAGCTGAGACCCACCCAAGACTGCCCATGACTGAGATTTTTACTGTTCTCAGGCTCAGAGGTGGGAGAAAGCCAAGAGCTTGGCAACCAAGCATGCTTGGACTAGCCGGATCCATCCCCCGGACCTAATGACCCAATTTATGTATCTGGGTCTCTTTCATCTGCTTTCATGCTTGAGTTGATTTCTGCAGAAGAAATAGATTTCCCCCAAATTGGGCTCTTTTACTGATACTTTTCCCAGAGAGTAACAGAGAGAGTAAAGTAATAGATGCATGTGGTTGGGTCTCATGTATATTTCTGAGTGTGAATCACCATTGGCTATGACTTTTGACAGAATTCTCTGATTGTCACTGTCTGCTTTTTGGGCTCCCCAAACAGTCTTCTCCACCCAGCTGTCCTGATGGTTGTCTGTTGTTTTCTATCACCAGCTATAGTAGGTCTGATTATTTATCCAGATCTCAACTATCTCCACTATATCTTGTTCTGGTGCTAACTGAGCCATGATACTAACAAAAGGAAGGATGTGTGTGATTGTCTGTGTGTGACAAACTCTGTGTGTGAATGTGCGTGTACATTTTGGGAGGGAGGGTGCATGAGATAATGTAGAAGAGGAAAGACTTAGTAGATCCAATTTTAGGGGCGCCTGGGTAGCTCAGTTGGTTAAATATCTGACTCTCGGGGCGCCTGGGTGGCGCAGTCGGTTAAGCGTCCGACTTCAGCCAGGTCACGATCTCGCGGTCTGTGAGTTCGAGCCCCGCGTCAGGCTCTGGGCTGATGGCTCAGAGCCTGGAGCCTGTTTCTGATTCTGTGTCTCCCTCTCTCTCTGCCCCTCCCCCGTTCATGCTCTGTCTCTCTCTGTCCCAAAAATAAATAAACGTTGAAAAAAAAAATTAAAAAAAAAAAATCTGACTCTCAATTTCGGCCCAGATCATGATGTCCTGGTTCATGGGTTTAAGCCCCACATCAGGCTCCACACTGATAGTGCAGAGCCTGCTTGGGATTCTCTATCTTTCCCTCTCTCTCTGCCCATTTCCTGCTCTCTCACTCTCTCTATCAAAATAAACAAACTTTTAAAAAATATATAATTTTGGAGGGAGAGACAGATTGGGAGGAAGAAAGAAAGCAAGAGAGCCTGTAACGATGGTATAAAATAGATGCTCAATAAACAGATAAATGAGTACAGAAACAAAAACAAAAAACAAAAAGGAATAGGAAGAAGAAGAGTCTTTAAGAAAAATAAAGGGAGAAATATAGCTAAAGAAGAGTAAGAACCATGGGGCGCCTGGGTGGCTCAGTCGGTTAAGCGTCCGACTTCAGCTCAGGTCGTGATCTCATGGTTTGTGAGTTTGAGCCCTGCACTTTGAGTGCTGACAGCCGACAGCCAAGAGCCTGGACCCTGCTTCAGGTTCTGTGTCTCTGTCTCTCTCTGCCCCTCCCCTTCTTGCACTCTGTCTCTCTCTCAAAAATAAATAAACATTAAAAAACATTTTTTTACAAAGAAGAGTAAGAACCTGAGAAAAAGAGAAAACCAAGTCAGTGATGTGAATGGCATGCACTAAACTGAGAAGGGCAGTTCAGTATTATTATATTAATAATTATTATGATAACTAGTATTATAATAATAATTACTAAATGAATATTTAAATTCAATTTGTAATTTTCCTGTCCATAATTTATAGAATTCGATCTTAAATTATATTTCTATCGTTAACTAGAACATAAGCTGACTTCTAGTAGAGATGTTGACTGTGCATTGTTAAGATATGTGACTACTTCTTAACTGGAGTCAGGGTAAGGCAGCCTTCTTTTTTGATGTATAATTTATATGTTTTTCAGTGTTTCTGTGAGCAAGTCTGTTTTGAGGAGAAGGAGGAAAAATATATCAGATAAGTCTGCTCACCTTTGGTTTTACAGAAAGATATTCATGTGATTTTTTACGTAGTTTGAAAACTGGAGAAATTTCCATTCTGTTTCTTCTCCAGGATGAGGTCGTTATTTAAAAAGACGCTAAGCTGAGTAGCAAGAGGTAGCACGAGGTTCTACTACAATGTGCCTGGTTTTGAGAATAGGTCCCTTAAGCTCTACCCCCTGGAATGAATCTATCTAGAGGCTCCCTTTTTATTTCAGGACATGCAAAGGCAATACCTGAAGAACAAAGGTGTCAATGTCATTAGGAAATTCCTATTCATTTTCAATTCCTGACATCTACCTCACAGACATTCTGAGTAGACAAATCAATTCTGGTTTGAATCTCCCCTACTGAAAGTCCAGCCCGGTGTGTGTAAGTCACGTTGTGTCTTGCTTTTTCACGCATCATCTCCAATAATCAAGATCCTAGAATCAGAATTTCACTGGTGATTTTCGATGCAGTGCAAGGCAGGCAAGAAGAGAGGTCTTCCCCAGCTGAGCTATACTGGTATATCAAATGTCTATTGTTAACAGGATTTTGTCCGTCAACCACAGCCTGCTAACATCACACGTGCCATAGGAAGATTTCCGTGTGCCCTGCTGCACTCACACCCTCCTGTGTGACTGTACTTAAAGGGGGCAGAGTTGATTGCACTTACCAGGAATCACCTTCCTAGCCATAATGGAACTGCAGAGGTTGGTCATAATTAGGACATCTCTTCATAAATAATAATCATCCTCACTTAGCATCTTTCAACCAAGGATCTTCTCCTTATGCACGGTTCTCATCCCATTCCTCCAGAGAATGTGATGTGAAAGAAGAAACCTACAAAAATCTGAAAGTGAGTCAAGAGTTCCAGTTCCTAGTTTTCTGAGCCCATACTGGTATTTAAACTTCCAGGGTTTTGTCCTTGTCCTGAAGGATGTAAAATGATATGAATCAGGAACAGGAAGATGGGGAGTAGAGATGGTTTTGCTTGGCAGAATAAGAAATCAGGATGAATAGAGAAAATTGGGGTATGCTGTGGAGAAGTATGCTTTCCACTTCCCCTTTCTTCTTTCTACTGACTGGAATGCAGATGTAATGGCAGGAACTGAAGCAGCTATCTTAAAACGTGAGATGAAAGTCATGCACTGGGTATGACTGATCAACTAGATAGAAGGAGCCTGGTTCTGCACACTGAGATGTCCATATCAGCCCTCAATTGCTTATGCTTGGGTTGTTACATAAGAGGAACAAACTTTTATCTTGTTCAAGTAACTATATTTTGGGATTTCTTTTTAACCCTAAATTGTCCTAATTAATGCACAGTTTCTTCTACTCAAACATAAATTCTTCAGGGTCTCAATGCTGCTTCTCTGAAATATTTACTGGTTTTCAGGTTCAAGGAATGTTGTTATTCTAAATGTCCTGCTCATTTGGGCTCATTTCCTCTTTATGGTTCACTGGTCTGTCTCCTCAAATGTCAGCTTGTCTGTATGGCCTTCTCTGATTCCCTAAGTGAGTTAGTTGTAACCGTAACACTACTAGAGTAGGGACAGGGTTGTGATTATAGCTTTGCACATGTGCCTCTACCCCTGTGCTCATCCCATTCAGAGTCTGGCCCTTGATAGGTACTAAGTAAACATGAACTCTTGTTAAATAAATGATTTCTCCAGGTTCAGTGGACTTCCCTTTCTCTAAATTCTCATTTTCTCCAGTTTTCTCTACCACAAAATTTAGCACACTTTGATATTTTTTATGTGGTAAGGCTTTCCAAAGATTTTGGTTGTTTATTTATATAGTCCAGAGTTCTCAGAAATAAACAGCTAGCAGTCATGGTCTTAGCCTGTCCCCAAGGGATCAAAGGTAAAATTAAAGATTATTCTTCACTAATCATTATTCCACAGTCACCTTAAAGTGGTAAGCCAATATCATTTCAAGGGCCTGTTTTATAGGTAGTGTTGTTTGTCTTTTTCACAATTCATTCACTGAACAAATATTTATTGAGCACCTAATATATATATATATATATATATATATATATATATATATATATATATTTGTTTTAGGTGCTTAGGATGCATTTGAGAAGCAAACAAAGATCACTGCCCTCATGGAACTTTATATGCTAGACAGAAATTGCTTTTTAAATTTATCTTCTTTTAATAAAACATATATATTTTTATGGGAATAGGATTCAGTATCTTCATACACCATGAGATTTCATAAATTATGCATTTGGTTACATAGACAATGGAAAAGCATGATGTAAAATACTTGTCTAGGTCTAAGGTCTAGGTCTAAGGACTCATGACCTATTTTTTTTAAGTTTATTTATTTTGAGAGAGAGAAAGAGAGAGAGCGAGCTTGAGTGGGGGAGGGGCAGAGACAGAGTGAGAGAGTGAAAGCCAAGCAGGCTCCACGTGGTCAGCACGGTGCCCCCACATGGGGCTCACAAATCATGAGATCATGATCTGAGGTACAATCAAGAGTCAGATGCTTAACCGACTGACCAACCCAGGCGCCCCTCATAAACTATTGAATGTATAATTTACAAGGCATTTCAATTAAAGGTAGACACGAGACTGGCAAATATAGTAAAAGGACTTCTCACTTTGAGCCCTGTCACCCGCAACAGTGTATTTCAGTTGATTACTTATAAAAATAGGGATTTAGAATTAAGATATTTGCAGAACTTCAGGTTGTGGTGATACCAGTCCACCTTTGAGACGATGGTTTAAGTCTTCCTCCAACACACCATATGAGGCCAACCATTGTTCACTTTATTACTTTGATAAAAACCATACCTTTAATTAGGAAAGGAATCATTTTGGGGTGCCTTGATTTCAGCTCAGGTCATGATCTCACAGTTCGTGAGGTCTAGACCCACGGGCTCCATGCTGACACTGTGGAGCCTGCTTGGGATTCTCTCTCTGTCTCTCTCCGCTCCTCCCCCACTATCTCTTTCTCTCTTAAAAAATAAATAAATAAACATTAAAAATAACTTTAAGGGGCGCCTGGGTGGCGCAGTCGGTTAAGCGTCCGACTTCAGCCAGGTCACGATCTCGCGGTCCGTGAGTTCGAGCCCCGCATCGGGCTCTGGGCTGATGGCTCAGAGCCTGGAGCCTGTTTCCCATTCTGTGTCTCCCTCTCTCTCTCTGCCCCTTCCCCATTCATGCTCTGTCTCTCTCTGTCCCAAAAATAAAATAAACGTTGAAAAAAAATTAAAAAAAAATAACTTTAAGAAATTTATTAAAAATTAAGGAAATAATTTTAAGAAAATTACCTAAAGTCATCTTAGAAATATGTCCACTGTTAAGGCATTAATAGGTTAACCTGGAATTGTTAAAAAAAAAAAAAGGTTAAATAATTTATCAGCAATAATTTTGTGTTTAAAAGGCAGAATTTGTGAGAAGTGGCTTTGAGCTTCCTGTGGTATGTCATTTTACAAATAAATACATCTGGAAAGATTAATAATGTAACGTTTTTAAAAGATAAAAACGTAGAATCTCTCTTTTTTATAAGCATGGTTGATATGAGTAACTAAATATCAATTTCCTCTAGATGCATTTTTCCATGGAACAAATCACTTTTTTCCAGCAGAATACCTCTTGCAGCAGTCACATAATGAAAGTGTTTCCCAACAGATATCCATCTCCGAGAGCAGATTTTATTTCTCTGCCTGATTTCCAAAAATGCAATCTGATTTCATGAGGACGTAGGCCAATGGACCAATAAATGACTGTTGTAAGCACATATCAAGAAATAGTCCCAACTTGTGATGCAAAATCTGCCTTGTACTTCTCATTTCTTTCCATCCGAGAGTTGTAATTCCAATGCCATGCCATGCACATGGATTGAGTGCAAAGATCAGCCCCAGGCAGGTTTAAATAAAACATTGACATTTTGAAAAATGATCCAAGTGTTTCCTTTTTTCACCTTCTATGTCTTTTTACTTTGCTATTTCAGGTAGTATCAAGAAGGAAATGCTTTTTTTTTTGGACTGTGTCTCTAATCATTGAGTAGATTTCATACTCTCCAGGGTATAACAGTGCAATGACAATTTGTAAACCATGAAAGATAAAGTTGTAGAATTGGGGAAAGTTGGTTTTTACTTCATCATACTGTCTTCCTTCCTTGGAAACTGAACCTGGGAAACCAATTCTGTGTGCTCATGGGCTGAAGCTGTGTGTGTGTGTGTGTGTGTGTGTGTGTGTGTGTGTGTGTAATTGTCACCACATACATAACCTATCAGCCATTATTGAAGGTAATTTCAAGACATACAATTGAAGACTGTGATTTCCTTTTATTCCAACTTTCTAATTTTATTAGGATTTTATTATGAATGTTTTGATAGTACACACATATTTTACAGCACACCTCGTTGTTCTTAAGAGATAAGTAAATTTACTGTGACACTGTATTAGCAGGGACTGTCTCCTTGTCAGGGAACTGGTAGATGGGGTAGCATATTCCGAGAGACTACAGCCACTGCCTCTGACCTGAAAACAGATATATTGGATTTAGTTTGTTGGACATAAGTTAATTATCAAGTTTCATCATATAAATTGTCTTCAAAGAGAAAAGGCAGCAGGATGGCTCATTACTGCAGAGTTCCTTGCTCGACTTCATCGAAGCCCTTGCTCGCTGATGCCAAGAGCCACAGCCTCTGATGGAGACTTTAATTCATGGCGATACTGCAATGCAGTTCATTTCAGGATCTCTATTGTTGTGTCGCTAAGGGTTCATTCTTCTCAGTAATGGGAATGGCTCTGCTCTATAGGAGGTTAAACATACAGAACCCTAGTGGCTTGCATGATTTCTGACTTCAGAATAGTGCCTGGCACACAGATGATGTGAAAGAAGCTGTTTTTTTTTTCCAGCAGGCAGTAGCAGCTTATGTAGAGTTTTCCCCCAAATGCTTTATGAGATGAAGGCCAGACACACACTTATACATGCATGCACACAACTCGAAAAAAAAAATTATACAAAAGATTCCAGGCTTGTCTCACGCTGAAGAGATCAAATCATCAGCACAGCTAATCATCAGGTTCCTCTGGAAGTATTCCTTCAGGAGGGGATTTTCGTGTAAAAGTTTTATGCTTGTTTGTTTAAAGCTTTAGTATAAATTTGCAGGTGATGAGAGCAACCTTCACTCTGATAAAAGAACAGGCCAAGCTACTGATTGGAGAAAATTACATGAAGTTTTTTAATCAAAGTCTCTATGGTCTACTGTCTGATTTTCTAGGCCAGATGTCAAATGTTTTTCACTGATGTCGATGTTGAAGTAATCACTAAACCAATTCCAAGACGAGTAAGTGAGACGGTAATAATGTTTCATTTCAGTCTTACATAAGGTCTCTTCCCCAGCCATGAACAAAGTAACAGGACTTCTCTGATTCAATATAATTACATAAACTATTACTTTGAATTTTTTAAATAGTTTCAGCTCTTTGCACTGTGTGCCTTCCTTATGAATATGTGACTATGGCATGTTTCTAATTGCCTCAGCAAAATTGTGAAACAACCTGCAATTACCAATTTGTTAATATTTTCAAGATTTACATTTAATTTAAAATGTAATTAAACATCTATTATATAATATATTTTATGCAGGGTGTTTTTACTTGCAACAAGAATAACCAATCATTAAAATAAAAAAAAAAAACAACCTAGAGCTTTCTAGAAAAGCAGATCTTCTGTTGTTTGACATGCCAGGGAAATGAGTGATTTTTCTATTCTTTCTTTTTTTTTGAATCAGCAAAGCAGTCTGGATGGGACACAGAAATTAGACCAAAAAAAATGTTGAATTTCTGATTCAGAGTTTTTGGAAATTACATATGAACACATAATACTGTTTTCCATGTTTTTCATTGACACGAATCTCCTTTTTCTGGAAACAGCAATATTATAGAAGACCATTTTAGTTAAGAGGACAAATACTTCCTCAAAGGTATTAGAAATCAATATTGTGATATTTTGAAAATTCCTGAAAGAATGTGCCATCCTCCCCCCCCCCCAAGATACAATTCAGCCTGATGAAATTCCACTGGCATTGACCTCTCCTGCGGTGGCACCTGGTTTCATTCTTAGAATTCCCCACCTCCTTCTCCTGTCCGTGGTATCATTAGCCTAAGAGAATTAAAATACCTAGAGACAGCAGATACTTTAGTCTCTCCTGAGTAGGAATGTCTTTGAAACTAAGGAAATAATCAGGAAAAAAAAGAAGCGAAAATAGCTTAAGAGAGTGAAACTGGTTTTGGAAATGGTATTAGTAGCCGTGGATGGGACCTCAGAAGGGCTCCTGGCAACTCATACGACAAACCCCTGATCCCTGAACAATGTGATCAAAACATACCTACCTCAAAATATGCCTACTTCAAACATCTACCCATCTAATCCGTGTATTTCTCCCAAATACTGAACTTTCTCTTCAGGTTTTTTGGATGAATAAAAAATTCCCCATTTCATTTCTGTTATTTTTCTTGTCTTCATTTTTCACTAGACTGTTGATAAGGCTTTGGTTTTTATTTACAGGTCCCCTTGAATCTCAGTGCCTTAAAATAACAATTACTTTACTATTTTCTCTCAGCGTTCTGGAGGTTGACTGTGACTGTGTTCACCCAGACAGTTCTTGATTGGTGCATGGGGCTGGGTCATTACAAAGTCTTTCTCAATCACATATCTGGTGGTTGATGCATTGACATGAGACTTTAGCTAGGACTGAGACCAAAGCTCATGTGACCTGAGCTTTCTCACATCAGACAGGAAGTAGAAGCTTCTAGTTTCTTGAGCCCTGGGCCCTAACACACACAAAATGACTTCTACTACACTCTATTGGTCAAGCAGTTACAGAGCCAAAAATCAAGGAGAGGGGACACAGACCCCACTTCCTAAGGGAGGAATATCAAAGAATTTTGCGTTAGTTTTGAAAATACTTTATTATCTTTTTACCTCCAGTATATAACATAAATTGTTAAATGCTTAATGTATGTAGATGACTGAAATAACTAAAGAAATTAAAGCAAAATGTAATAATGATCTAATTTAGGTTAGAATAAATGTCAATTGATATAAGAGGACAGGTGCAAGAGATTTGTAGAGAGAAAAACAAAACTAAGAATGGGAGGCTCTAAAATATATCAGAAGTGACTGGCTCACATTACTTGGATAATTTGGGTGCCATTATCTGTAACAGACTTGATGTTTCAGAAAACACCAGAACATTAGAATCACCTAGAAGTAGGTTTGGATCTCTGCTTCACCAGTGACTTCGTGCATGCCAACTCACATTTCTGAGTCTCAGCTAAATAATATTCATAAGTGAGGATGGTAATAGGTAACTTCCAGAGTTGATGGGGGAGGTTAGAAATCATGCCCGGTAACTGTTCAACACACAATAAGTGATGGCAATATAAGCAGTCCAACGATTCAAAGAGAACAATTAGTGAATTTCTTACTATACATCAATATCTTTTGAATAATATTTTTTATTAAAATATCTGGATTCATTTTGTGTTAATTTATTAATTCATTAAGTCTTTAGTAGTCTGTGATGAGAGGCTTAATCCTCTGATTTCAATGGGTATATGTGTTGCGTTCTGTGCATCGTATCAAATATTGGGCTTGAATTCCATATATCATTATGAATTGTCAACACTATCTAAACCTGAATTTGCTAAACCTCCTTACAAATATTTGCTGCCTTAAATATTCTTTATCTGTTTTGACCTCTTTCACAATTTTGTATGTTAATTATGCTTAACCAGAACGTTTTTGTTTTATAACATATTTATTCAAAACATATGTAGAAGACCAATGCTTCAGAAACAATTAGAAATCATTAATCTTATTACTTTTTATTCAAATAAGTTATCGTCCAAATTTTTAAAATAAAGAAATAGCATTTTTATGGTAGGAGAAGAGCTTTGCATGGTCTTTCCTTCTTCACATCTACTAGACATATTCTGATGCAGAGAAAGGGAGGTATAGTCAGTGGAACTTATTCAAGAATTTCAGCAACTCAGAGCTTGTTTCATATGCACAAGTCCTATATTATTTATTTAATATCCAAAATAGACAATTTGGGTGAATATTAATATATGCAAACTAAATCCATTGTCAATTCAGGTTTTTAAAAAATTATAATAGTCATTTTGGGAAGAAAGGGGCAATGCATTCCATGGCCTTTTTATAGAGCTACTGACTGCCTTCAAGAGTATATAGAAACCATTATCCTTGCCACAGTGCAGGTTACTTTTTAAACTTAAAAATAAAATCTATAGACCATGTTGAATAATCTCTCTTGCAAGACCATCATCCTAACTGCATTGAAACACTGAGATAAGATATTCAATGGGTATGAATGCTCTTTACTTATCATTGAGCTTAAAAAAAGGCTCATGTAACTAGATTCACATTTTATGCTGAACTGGGCTCCATTTTTAATTCCCAAGGCCATTGATGGATGAAACACAAAAAAGATGAATTTGTAGCCAGTAAGTCAGATGTTTATAACTTCTGAAAGAGCAGATTCAGAACACTCAAAAAGTTAGAATGAATATGGAGATTTCCTCGATTCCATGTGAATCAAGCAATTGTGATACACAACTACTTTAATATAATGTTTTCCTAAATCTTGTTTTCAAGAAAAGAGAAAAATTATAACCGCAAGACACAATTTCTACTTGACTTCTTAAGTGATAAACATAAGAATATTTATTAATTGATTCTAAGCTTGTGAAGACATTCGAAGGCAGCATGTTTGTGTCCAAAGCAAAGGTCTTGGAATAAAAAGTCGTGAGTTAAGTTCCCTCTATCTTTTGGGGGCAGGTTTGGGTTTTTTGGCTTGTCTGTTGGCTTTCACAAAATGGAGACACTGTAATATACCAGTAAGTTTTTGTGAGCATCTCTAAGTTAACAAATGAGAAAGGTCCTAACAGTTCTTGCCCATGGTAGACTGCAAACAAATGTTAATTTCTTGCTTGCTCTACATCGGATGGTGGGTATTGCTGCTGTTCTCCAGCAGCAATCCATCATCTCTATCTTTGTGCACACCAGGAGCATAGCGTGTCCCCATCTCCTTGAAGTCAGGAAAGACCATACGACTTCCTTTGTACAGTGAAATGTGAGTAGATATATGGTTGGCAGAAATGACATATGTCACTTCGGGGAAGAAGCATTTAATTGCTGATATTCCACTCTCTTGTTCAAGCTTCACCCTGTTAAGGTGATAATGAAAGAAAATGTGTTAATAACAGGTTTCAGAAGTTTAAAGCTACCTGGAATGATGTGCTAACTCATGGGAATGACTACCCTTGAGAGTTACATGGACTTGAGATGGTCTTTGCATGAGCTAAAAATAAATCTTTGATATTGTAAAGTACTTACTTTTGAGGATTATTTGTTACCAATATAAGCTAGTCAATCTTGAATTCATTTGCCTAATTTAATTTTTCACTTATATTTCACATATCTCATTGTATATTCACTCACTATTTAGAAGAAAAAATAAAATGTTTCACTGTGTATAAAATAAAAACTGAAGAACATAGGTGTGCTACCTGAAGAAATTTATGCTGAATGGATTTTATTCCTTCAATATATTTTGTTTACAGATGACTTAGTACAATTTAAAATATAATTATTCTAAACTCTCTTCTCTGTCTTTTGGATTTCTAACTATATATCAAGGCATGTAAATAGTTTTTTATTGTTTTTTAATTGAATGTAAATAGTTTTAAAATAATTATTATGGATCCCTTATATGAGAAAAAAATTTGTTTCATGTTTGAGATTTTGGAAATCCAAACTTTGAAAGCAAAATCTTAAAATGTTTTGAAAATCATCTTAAATTGAGTCATGATTTAAAGACTGTAGAAGTATAACACTTAAGGTCTGGAAAGAATCTGACATATATTTTGACCCCCAGATCCCATTTTCCACTTTGAAAATCCAGGAGCCCAAGGCATTTAGTGACTTGTCCCAAACTGATTTTATAGGGATACTCTTCTGCTAAGAATCAACGTTCATGGTCAGTCTATTTCTTAGGATGTAACGTCAAAATTTCTTAGATTGCATTTAACCTCAGATGACTATTACCACAAACTGATCTCACAACTATGCTAAACAGCTCACCATTTCCTGAGCAAGATGAACTCATCCCTTCCTTTATGTCTTTGCAAATGCACGTCTTTATGCTCAGCCTAGAATACCTTCCCAACTTACCACCCCGGCAAACTCCTGTTTAACCTGCAAGACACAGCACAAGCACTTCTGCCTCTATTGCTGCCAAATGCTGTTTTTAGATGATCCTATTTATGTGATCTGAACATATTTCATATTTACTCATATTACTATGTAGTTAATTCATGATAAATTATATTGCTGTTTCCGGTGTTTTGTTTTCTATATAAAGAGAGTTCTTTATCATTACTCATTGCCCTGTGGTTCACAGGGACTTACTATGGGAAGAATATATTCTCTTGCTATGTTGACACCAAGTTTGGCCATATGACTTGCTTTGGTCAATAGAATTTGAAGAGAGTTTCCATATATCACAAAGAAGACATTTCCCCCCATTTATATGTTAAAAGAATGGCACGTGTCAAATAGGGGCTTCTCTTTCGGTCTTAATTCTGGACTGAAAAAGATGTGGCACAAAGCCAAAGCCAACCCCTAATATTTAAGTACAACAGTTAATATTTAATGTGAGAAATACAGTAAGATACCGAGATTTTGAGAGTTCTGTAACTGCAGCATTATTTAGTAAAAGCTAATACACAGTTGTTTATGCAGTTTCCCTGTTTCTGTTAAAATAAATATCTTAAGGGCAAGCATTATATCCCATTAGTTTTTATGTTCCTAACTTCTTGATCAATTTCTGATAGAGTAGGAGCTCAATGTTTTGTGCAGGACTGGATGGAGTTTTGTTGCATGATGCTGCAGCTCTACTTTCTAAGGATTTTTATCTTTTAGAGATTTAGAATCTGAATCAAGTTACAGTGATACAGAAAAATGAAGGAAAAAGGTTTATACACAGAATAAGAAGGTTGCAGAGACACATACAGAGAAAGTAAAATTATTTGCACTATGTTCTGGTCATTTAACTTTTTTTTTTTTAACATTTATTCATTTTTGAGAGACAGAGAGAGACAGAACATGAACAGGAGAGGGGCAGAGAGAGAGGGAGACACAGGTCCAAAGCAGACTCCAGGCTCTGAGTAATCAGCACAGAACCTGACAAGGGGCTTGAACCCACAAACTTTGAGACCATGACCTGAGCCAAAGTCGGACATTCAACTGACTGAGCCACCCAGGCGCCCCTGTTCTGGTCATTTAAAAACTACAAAGAAATCAAGTGTAAATTTCTTGTTGGGGGTTGAAGAACAAGGGGAATAGGACTTGGACTTCAAGGTTGAGATAAACTGGGTCCAGTAGAAATCATTAATCTCTTTCTGATCAATCTAGGATGGATTTATGGAGGATATGGATTTTTAGGAGTCATCTGTAGAACAAAGAGATACATGGTACTAATAAAAGGCAGAAGAATTCACATAGTTTTAATGAGCAAAATAAGATATTTTTGCATAAATTTCATATTCCACACAAATGTAAAAAGAGTAAGGTAAAATAAGATCATATGATATACTTTTTATCTTTTACTAGGAATATTTTCCTGTTAATTTTCTAGTTTCATTACTCCAGCAGAAACAATTACCAAATATGAATTTAAAAATCCAGTGTCTTAAATCAGACTTCAGTTTTCTAAGAAAAAGCACATATTTGTTTCTCTTAAGAGTTTTTCTAAAGCAGGTTATCCTATCTGTACTGTACTGTTTAATTCATGTATTACATTTTAAAAGTTGGAGCCCTGTTTATTTAGAGAACCTACATGTCAAAATTAAGTAAAATGTACTTTTATCTATTTCTATTCTCTTCACTCATTTTAATGATTTGAAATTTAACCATTAAAATGTTTGAAATAATTTAGGCATGAATCAATAGCCACTCAGTAGAGATTCTGATCAATTGGCAATTTCGCAAATCTTGCAGTAGGAGATGATGCCGAAATTTACTAAGATATATATATAACTGGACTAAAGAATACATTTGTAGTTAAGCCAACACAGTCTCACCCCTGAGAGAGTCTCACCCATGACTTAGTTTTTTCTTATTTAGGATTGTGCGGATCAGAATCAAGGCAGTCTGCATGAAGTGTACTGATATGTATTTTAGGAACTGTTGCATGACTTACCAAACTGATAAGAAAAATCATTAGGAAATGATATAATGTGCTCCTAAAAGTCCATTTGTGAAAGTTACATAGATAGGAAATCAGATCTCATGCTTAGCCAACGTTACATCATGCCTCATTCCAATAAACCTTATAGAAGAATTTCTGGGATTCTGATGAGAATCTATTGGTCATGTTTGTACAGATATCTACCATGTCACTCTGGGAAAAATGACATATTTATGTATAGAAGTTCTATTTAGAAGATTCTCAATTTTAATTTCTTTCATCTACTTGAAAATGTTGGGTTTCTTTGCCCAAACATATATCACCACAATTCTTTCTCTAGATGAAATAGCCCCTCCCTTACATATTTGATTATTTCTATGCCTAATGTTGGCATTTACTTGGATTTTCAGAAATTTGGATTTCTTCATATGGTTCACTTGTGATTTATTTACTGGTGTATCATTTGATTCACACATTTCATGTTTCATAACTGAAAGTGCTCCTTTTATGGGTTCAAAGTTAGACTTTGGGACAAAATGACATTACAATATACAAAAGCTTCATTTTGAAGATGGAGAATATGAGGCTATTTGGTGTATGTGTGTGTGAGTGTGTGTGTGTGTGTGTGTGTGTGTGTGTGTGTGTGTGTATATATATATATATGTAAACTCATTTGAGAAGTTGCTATTGATGTATAACCCCAAATCCACCATGGGGCAATTGTGGAATCCTACAATTCTCACATTACATTCAATATCTCTATGCCAGATTTTTTTTTTTTTACTTTAGAGAAGAGTGGGTGGAAGAAGGGCAGAGGGAGACAGGGAGAGAGAGAGAGAGAGAGAGAGAATCTTAAGCAATTTCCATGCTCAGCATGGAGCCTGATGCAGGACTTGATCCCATGACCCTGGGATCATAACCTGAGCGGAAATCAAGAGTTGGATGCTCAACAAACTAAGGCACCTAGGTGACTCTATGCCAGATTTATTAAGCACGAATGGTTTCATAGAGAAAAAAAATAAAATGTAATAGTATATTGCTTCTAGTGAAGTAAAAAAATGCTATAATTAAAACATAACTCTGTATTATTTCTGAATTATTCTCATTGTAATAATTATACTAAATATTTCTGTTTACATTCTTCTGAAAAAATCTGAGAAAAAGTCCATTGGATTTTTCTCATAACTGAATTGTCCAAATTCATTGCTGTTTATATAAACACATAACCAACCAAACAGACCACCAAACAAAAATGTCAGGCTGCTGGACACCATGTCATAATTGTACCAGTGTGCTGGTACAAGAAATTGGCAAAAAAAGCATTTCAAGTATCAATTATTATGTCATACATGGTACCATTTTTTAACCTTAAACTAAAAATTGTCCAGGGGCACCTGGGCGGCTCAGTCAGTTGGCCGTCCGATTTCAGCTCAGGTCATGATCTCACAGCTTGTGAGTTCTAGCCCTGCGTCAGGCTCTGTGCTGACAGCTCGGAGTCTGGAGCCTGCTTTGGGTTCTGTGTCTTCCTCTCTCTCTGCCCCACCTGTGCTCATGCTCTCTGTCTCTGTCTCTCTCTCAAAAAATGAATAAACATTAAAAAAATTTAAAAAAAAATAAAAATTGTCCAAATTATCCCATGTGTTAACTATTAGCATGTAATGTACAGGAAAACTGGATAGTCATTAAATTTAATGTAAAAATTTATTCTAAAAATTTAACTTCCTTGTTTTATGTGTGTTTATATGGGGTTATATGTGTGCATGCATATGAAGTTGTAAATTTTTAAAAATAAATTGCTTAAACCAAGTAAGATGTTTAATCACGTGAAACAAAAAATAACCAAAACAAGAATTCTTTTTAAATTAATGAACATTTTCTAATTTTTTTACATTTATTTATTTTTGATAGAGACACAGCACAAGTGGGGGAGGGGCCGAGAGAGAAGGAGACACAGAATCCAAAGCAGGCTCCAGGCTCCAGGCTCCAAGCTGTCAGCACGGAGCCCGATGCGGGGCTCGAACTCACAAACCATGAGATCCTGACCTGAGCCAAAGTCGGACACTTAACCCGCTGAGCCACTCAGGCGCCCCTTAATGAACATTTTCTGATGCAGTATGCGTCCAGAAATTGTTCTTTTCTTTCTAAAAACCAAAGCAGTTCATGCTACACCCTGCGTATTCTAAAATTCCCTCCACACGCAAGTGCACGTCCACACACACACACCCACACACATAATATAGCAAGTAAGCAGTTTTGCAGATTGGGAATAGTGGAATTCCTTAAAGTGTAAAATTTATACATATCTTCAGTAGTTTCCTCTGAAAAGAAAATAAAACAAGAAATGAAAACAAACAATGCAATTGCCACTACATAAATGATTTAATGATAATTCTCTATAATACATACGGGTTTTGAGCAATTACCAGTGGAAAGCTAAGAGTTCTTGGCTGTCTGTAAATCACACTGATAGAAGGATTGCCCAGCTCAGTGCAGGACATGGGCTGGCATGGGGCACAGAAGACAAGCAGTGGACGATAAAACTGAAGGGTGATAATAGAACAAAGGACCAGGACAACATATTTCCTTTAATGCCCTTGACTAGGGGGTTTACTCATGTCTTAGTGAAGAGAGATTAGAACATAACATCTGAAACCCTTTCTTGTTGTACCTGCATGCTATTTATGACCAGTATGATATGCTGGTTAGGAACATTGCCTTGAAATCAGTGAGGCTTGAGTTTAATTTTGGGTTTGCTATTTATAGTTGTGCAAACTTGAGTCCCTAGCATTACCTCTGCACCTCCCTTTCTTTATTGATGAATTGAGAGTGATGAAATAAACCAGCTCACTGGGGTTCATAAGCTTTAAACCAGTTGATGGTCTTAAGGGACATAGCATCTGTACTTGGTGCTTCAGAGGCTCCAATAGTGTTAATGATATTAACTTAAGAGAGCTCCCTGAGTCAAACTGTTTACAATTCATAACATCACTATATATGAGAGGTTGAGTTTATGTCTTAACTCATCTTTTTTTTTTTAACAATTTTGTGTGGTTGTTACTTTATTATTAGACCTCAAGTTAAATGAACTTCTTGTATTTTCTAAAGAGAGATAGTTGAACTGTGTGGAAATAAATAATAGGTTAATAGCCCCACTTCGCAAGTGCTACAGGAAAAGCACCACTTCCTCCAGAATATATTTTTTAATTTTTTTTAACATTTATTCATTTTTGAGAGACAGAGAGAGACAGAGCATGCGTGGGGCAGGGGCAGAGAGAGAGGGAGACACAGAATCTGAAGCAGGCTCCAGGCTCCCAGCAGTCAGCACAGAGCCCTTTGTGGGGCTTGAACCCACGGACCGCAAGATCATGACCTGAGCCGAAGTCGGACACTTAACCAACCGAGCCACCCAGGTGCCCCACATCAGGCGTATTTTTAATATGCCACCAAATTGTAGGAAACAACCCTATAAAATAAAGAAAGCCAGGAGTTTGTCTTTTGAGCACAATGAACATTCCAAATCCAGGTTGATATTATGTGGATATTTTTTACACTTCATATGTCTTACTGATTATATTTTTATAAAGTACACAAATTTAGCTCTAAATGTACTGATATTACCATTATAATTTGAACTCTCTTATTGGCTTCAGATTTTTTCAAGACAAAGGACACAGTAGGATAAATAGAACCACAGACAACCTTCTGATAACTTTTTGTAAACCAAGACAGAGATGGAAATGGCTGTAGTCCAAGCTCATCACATGGGAGATCACACAGATGGGGAGATAAAAATTGTCCATGTGAGCCCTTTGACAATGCTCAGTATTTTATTCAAGATCCCCAGTAAGCCACCTGCATGCTGATGACATCACAAAAATAAAGGCCAAGGGCTGATTACTGGGTGGGTGCTTTTTATTATCACATATCAGGTGTCACCTGTAATTTCACGTCTCTGGCAAAGCGACAGAATCCATCTGTCATCTAACCAAGGATCTTAGTCAATTTTCTCTGCTCTTTGGAAACAAGCTCTTATATTGTGTGGGAGTAGTAAGGAGCCGGCCCATTTTCTGAGACTGGCTGTGAAATAAATAGGCCAACAGTTACAAAAACAAGCTGATATTTTCTACACAGTGCCAGCAAAGAAAATGCCCTATTTCTCTGCAGTTTTAATATATAAAGCTACAACCAGTTCACATCCACAGGGATGTTGTTGATGGGTTCCAGTATAGAGCCCAGACAGTCAGTGAGCTTTGAGAATGGGAGTGTGTTATAAATACACCTGTATTATGACAAGGTCCGTGAGGCACTCATAGTGGCATACTTTCTCACGCCTTTCAGCAAGACAGATACTTTTTTTATAAGGGTTCTGGGTGTTTCACTCTCTATGAAGCAAGCACATAAAGAAAAGGTTAAAGAAAAAGGTAAAACTTGTCATCTTGTAAGTACAAATCTCATTTCCCATGCACTCCACCCTACCCTGAAAGATGCAGAACAGGACCTTTCACTGATCCCAAACCTTGCCTAGTCTGCACAATGCCCCCTTTAATAAAGGATGTCTGTATTCAAAGGGAAAAGGCTAAGGTATAGAGCTCATGAAGTGTTGAAGATTCTGGAAATGTTCTCCCATGGCAAGTTCGGAAGGAAAAATCTGGAGCAAACTAAGGATTATTATGTAGACAAAAAGAAAAATCTGTGCAAGACAGGTGCTTTGCAGCCTTTGAACACAAAGGACTTAACAATGAAAAAGAGCTACTGGAATAATTTGGAAATTATTAAAAAATCATTTTAGGCATGCCATCAATGAGAACTTATATTTAAATTTTTTTTTTCAACGTTTATTTATTTTTGGGACAGAGAGAGACAGAGCATGAACAGGGGAGGGGCAGAGAGAGAGGGAGACACAGAATCAGAAACAGGCTCCAGGCTCTGAGCCATCAGCCCAGAGCCCGACGCGGGGCTCGAACTCACGGACCGCGAGATCGTGACCTGGCTGAAGTCGGACGCTTAACCGACTGCGCCACCCAGGCGCCCCGAGAACTTATATTTAAATAGGGACAGAGCGAACATGCTTTTAAAAGTGTCCAAATGGGAGGAATCCTTTTCTATTCAGCCCTACTCTAGGGCACGAGAATGTACAGCAGTCACATTGGAGATACAGTAGGCTTTACTTTTATGGAGAGTTAGTTGTATGCTGAAATATGGTAAGTTATGATTTATCTGGATGAGATGAAAACTCTATAATGTCTGGAATTTCTTTACAATATTAGGTAAGCTGGAAAACTTATTATCAAATAAGTTTTGGTATAGTGGGTAAAAACACATTTTTATTAAAAGCAAATTCAGAATGCACAGTGCATTTCTCAATTCTGAACTGAAGTGGACAATTATGGAGTTGCTATTACAATACATGCCCCATTACAATAGGCTTGATTCTGTAAGAAGCTTTAAGTCTCTTTCAAAGTCAATTACCAGGCAGGGTTTCCAGACCCTGCATTTGTCATAATTATATTTGAACTTGTTGCTGGTTGATTGGAGGGCTGTCTGAACCTACTTCGGTGGGGAAATCCAAGGCAGAACGAAAAGGTGAGGTGAGGGCTACGAAAGGTCAAAGAGACCCCAGTCTTCTAAGGTTCTAGTTTCTAAAAGCTATAATATGACCATAAAAAGTAAATCCTGGGAAGGAGAGCCAGGGAATGTCTGATGGGTAATGTCATAGTAAAACATCCACGCTGAAAAGCCAGTGCTGCAGAGAGAGGGACACATTGTGAAAATCCATTATCAAGACACATTTTTCCCTAGTTTTATTAAGAAATAATTGACGTACATCACCATGTAAGTTTAAGGCATACAGCAGAATGGTTTGATTTATGTATACTGTGAAATGATTACCACAATGGATTTAGTTAACAACCATCATCTCATATAAGTACAATAAAAAGAAAAAAATTCCTGTGTCGGGAACTCTTAGCAAGTTTCCCATGTATAATATGCCAATTTTAGCTATTGTCGCCATGTGGTACGTTACATCCCAACTACTTACTCATTTTATTTTATTTTTTTAAATTTATGTATTTAAATTCAAGTTAGTTAACATATCATGTAGCATTGGTTTCAGGAGCAGAACCTGGTGATTCATCACTTACATACAACACCCAGTGCTCATCCCAACAAGTGCCCTCCTTAATGCCCATCACCCATTTAGCCCATTTTCCCTCCCAACTCCCCTCCAGCAACACTAAGTTTGTTCTCTATATTTAAGAGTCTCTTATGGTTTGCCTCCCTCTCTGTTTTTATCTTTTTTTTTCCTTCCCTTCCCCTATGTTCATTGGTTGTGTTTCTTAAATTCCACATATGAGTGAAATCCTATGATATTTGTCTTTCTCTGACTGACTTATTTCACTTAGCATAATACACTCCAGTTCCATCCATGTTGTTGCAAATGACAAGATTTCACTCTTTTTGATTGCTGAGTAATATTCCATTTTATATACATTTTTAAATAATTAATAACCAATCATTCCACACCAGACTGACCATTTTCCCTGGTAGCAAGTTTTGTCCCTTGATGATGAGTCTGATTTTGGGTGATCCTAAATGTTTTGTTTGTTTGTTTGTGTAGCCTTTACAATTTTATTAGGTTCTTATTCCATCACTCTTCATAGATTGAGAATTACTGGCATAATATAAAAATAATTACATTGAATATTAAAACTAATTTAAAATGTTACATTAAGTTAAAAGTCATCATAGAAATGACACTAAATTAACCACAAAAGGCGAAACTATTCATTTTTTTAATACTAAATGTTGTTTTGTTTTGTTTTGTTTATCCATTTCCCTTCTTTCATTCATAAGCCACAGTCATTCTTTATAAATAAATGTAGAGCGTAAGCACACATGTTTCTGGACCTAAGCTTCTGGGTATTGAAACAGATTCTCGGCGTACCCGGATGGCTCAGTTGGTTGGTCATCCTACTTCAGCTCAGGTCATGATCTCACGGCTTCCGGGTTCGAGCCCCACATGGCACTCTGTGCTAACAGCTCAGAGCATGGAGTCTGCTTTGGATTCTATGTCTCCATATCTCTCTTTGCCCCTCTTCCATTCGTTCTCTCTCTCTGTCTCTCTCTCTCTCTCTCTCTCTTTCTCTCTCTCAAAAATGAATACACATTAAAAAAATTGTTTAAAAAAGAAACAGATTCTCTTTTACCTATAAAAATTTCTCTCACACCATGTGCTATACTGAGGATGGAAGAGGGGGACGCTATTGTTGTGTTCTCTTACTTAAGAACACACACCTGAACCATCACATAGATAATACTGGATTTTTCATATGTAGATTCTCAAAACCATGGTTGACAAAGATTGCATAGAACACATGCTCATGACAAGTATATGTTTATATATAGTGCATATAAAACTTATTTCCCAACTCCCTAGTCTAGACACAGAAAGCTATCGGTAAACTTTGCACCAGTGATGACAAAGCCAATAGCGTGTCTCCAGCAACGCACATGCTAGGTTGAGACACTCACAGGGGCATGCCTTACAGAAGAGGCTTCAGGTATGATAGATACTTGATTCCTCCTGTACCCTTGGCCTGGTCCCAGCACCCTAGGACATTCTGCTGCTGGCAAGTCACTGAACCCAACCTTCTCCTTCCTGCTATCACTGTCGACCGCACAGCACCTAGCCCAGCTTAGGGTCACAAGAGTACAGGTCCATATGAGGAGCCTTTTCTTCTACTTATCTTCTGTTGCTGCTACTTCAGGTCCCTGTCATCATTGCTGAGATCCTTGCTACCACACACGATCAAGGAAATTTTTGTTGTTTCCCTTTTCCTGAACTCCCAGAGTAATGGCACCACCTTTTCCATGCTGGGGAAAAATAGGGAAACCTCTTTTAACCAAGAGTCATTTATATGATCCATGAAGAGACAGGACCATTTCTGGCTACCACTTCTGGCCACAGAGCTGGGCTTCTCCAAACTAAGCCTGGGCACTTTCAGCCCCCACTTTTCCAACAGGCTCAAGTTTAGTCCTTCAAACTACCATCCACTCCTTCTGCCTTTCCTCCATTCAGAACTAGCTTCTAACTGCTTTTCCGTGGCAAGACTTCTCCCGTCTTGTATCTTGGATTTGACCTTACACCCACCCCTTAAGAGAGACGGAGAGAGACTTTTATAGACTTATATACAGTGAAGACGTTGTTTTTCTCTGACTGACAAAGAGCATTAACCTTCAAAGCTGAGTACCACTTTCGGCTGTAAATAATCTGTGTTCTCAAGAATAGGAAATGTTGCTTTACTAGGGTTTCTATTTTCCTCTCTGTTATTCTCTGCAGTTGTGAGATGGAATTCAAAACTATATTTTGAATGCTACCTTAGAAAGGATGTTATATTGGTTAATTAACTATGATACTGCCTGGTTTGATACTATAAATAAAGTGAATACTTTTAAAAGTATTAACATTTGTACACTTTACAAAAGAAGATATCCTTTCATTTTACTGTGTTAAGTGAAATAGAAACAAAAAAACCCACAAAATGCAATTTATTGTTATGGGCCTTATGAATAAAAGTCTACGTGCTTTTGGTCCAGAAATTTCACTTTTAGAAATTTATCCTGCAGGCGTCACATAAATGAACATAGATAATATGGCAACAAATGTTCATTGCAATTTAGTATACATAAAAATGGGTGATATAATGTAGATCTATAGGTTTATATATGCCTACGTAGAAAGAAGTTGAAAAAATACTATTTGCCAAAAACAAACTGCAATACATTATGTCATGATTCCATTTGTGTAAGGAAAGTGTGAACATACATACACTTGCATATGCAAGTGAACGTTTAGAATGTTTCTAAAACCATATATAGTAGGATGCTTTTTAACATTCTTGTAAGTGATACTGGCCAAATGAGGAAGACCACGTTGACTTTTGTTTCCACTAGTTAAATATTGTAGCATGAGTTTGTATAATCTTATAATAAAAAATAAATAAATGCACAGTCATCTATATCCCCTGCTCAGTAAATTCTGTAATATTTATTATATTCAGAGAGAAATCTCCATATTTTTTGGCAGTCTGGTGAATGTTTTTCTTTTTGGATGATCATACATTTTGTCAGATGAGCTTAGTTCATTCACTCGTAATAAATGTGAATATGGAGAGGTTACCTTATAAACATTAGACGAGTGGTACTCAAAGTTTTTAGTCTGGGATGCCTTCTTAGAACTCACCTGCCCTTTAACTTACTTACCTCTAAAAGTCATCTCCCTCACTTTGCTGTGGTTTTCCCCAAACTTTTTTAAAGGTAAAAGGAATTGCTGAGCAAACCTTAAAAAAAATCCTCCTAACTTGAGAGAAAAGAATTGAGCACAGGGGCACCTGGGTGGCTCAGTCGGTTAAGTGTCCGACTTCGGCTCGGGTCATGATCTCACAGTTTATGAGTTCAAGCCCCACGTTGGGCTCTGTACTGACAGCTCAGAGCCTGGAGCCTGGTTCCGATTCTGTCTGTCCATCTCTCAGCTCCTCCCCTGCTCATGCTCTGTGTCTCTCTGTCTCTCAATAATAAATAAATGTTAAAAAATTAAAAAAAAAAAGAATTGAATGCAAACCCGGGCTGGATTTTAGCTTCTGACCCCAAACCCTAATCATGATTGAGATTATTGCCAATTACCCCCAGTTCCCAGAACTCACCTTGACCAGAACTGGGAGGACCAGATTTAAGTACTCAAGTCTTCCTTCTGAAAGTCTGTCCCTAACCCACTGTTGCCATTGAAAACAGTTTTCCTCTCTTGCTTCTAGCCTGGATTTCTGCTTTGGTTGTTGTTATCCAGATTCTTTTCTAGCATACTCCCAAATATCCAGGTGTCCATTGGGTCTGAGGCCTATCTTCCTCTACCCAGTCCCTCTCCTACATATCAAATTTCTGCTACAATGACTAGGACCTTGCTTCTTGTCAACAGATTTCTGAGTACTACCTATCTGCCTCCTTCCCTTGTGGGGCATCTATTAACTATTGTACTCTGTTTATCTATTGAGCTTTTTAATGCATAGTCAACTGATCTGTGATACTCTTTCATTTATTTACTCATCTATCTGTTTAATGAATATGTATTGAATGCCCACCATGTGTCAGGTACTGTGACAAACATGTGGGGTATATTGTGATCCAGACTCTGTCTAGTTCTCAAGAGAACTATTTCTCTTGTCAAGTGATTATCGTACAACTTCTTGCTGCTTCTCCTTCTTCTTCTACCAACAACTCCCCATCCCTTCTCCTCCCCCTCCCCCTCCCCTCCTCCCATCCTTCCCTGGGACTCCCCTTCCCCTCTCTGTCTCCTCCTCCCCTCTCCTCATCCTCTTCCTCCTTCTTGCAACAGAACTCTATTTTTTCAAATGAAGCCCTACCAAAACTCCAATAGAAAGTAAAGACAGAGTTAGGATGTGAGTCCACTTTGTTTCTTCTCACTTTCAAAATATTTCCTGTAGCACTCTAGGGATCCCTGAACTAACATTCCCTGGATCTTAGGTGCTTCCTGCCAAACTCAGTTCCATTCCAGCAACAACTCTTCCGGGTTCCTGGCTCACCACGGGTGAGCTGGTCTTGATTTAACTTTCTGCCTTTATCTGCATCAGACCTTAGTCCCTGCTACACATATCCAACCATTCCTAATATGTGGCATACAAATCTTCATGGGAAATTAAGAAGGATTCAATATAACCTGAAGAAAAAAATACTTTTAATGCCTCTGACTTGGAGATACTTCTCAAGTGTAGTAGGGGTACAGGGAACTCACACTTTAGAATTGACTTATTTTCTCACTTCTGCTATGAAACTTGGGCCAAATTTTGGTATATGCTTTCATTTAAAAAGTAAAAATATAAAAGCATGCATTTTTCTTTAATCAAGAACACAGAGATTGGAAAAATATGTAATCAAGTGGTGACGAGGATCCAAAATCCTATTCTGGGGGAAAATTTTGTGTGTTCTCCTCTCTACATCTTTCAAAAACAAATGAAAAATATTTTAAAAGATAAAGGAAAATGTTATTTTCCACCATAATGCTTTATCTTTCACTCACTACTCTTTTCCTCCCTTGAAACAGCCTTAAGAGATCTGTTCAGAAGAACAGAATGTTCTCATCAGGCCTAACAAAAGGTAAATAAAATTGCAGCAGTGGCTTGCCACTGGCTGGAGTGAAGGACCGTGAAAGCAAGCATGCGTCTGTCCTTCTATGACAGCTTGGCTGTTTTATATGACACTCTCTTTCTTACACCTCTGTTACATCCTTGGGTGCCTAAGTCAGGACAAGGCTGTCTCCAGGACAGCCAGGACAAGGCTGTCTCTGGGGCGAATTTGCACCTAGAAATAAAAGAAACCCATAAATGTAAATATTCCTCTTTGGTCACCTCCACATTTCCTTTTTCTCTTTACTTGGCCCTTTTCTTTCACTACCCTGAAAGTAATCCAGGGTTTAAGCCTTTAAAGAATTGCAAATAAAGGGAGACAAAGTAGAAAATCCACTTTCCAATTAATATTCCTAGTAATTGTGGTGTAATTTGGGTGCTTCTAGTAAATGGGGACCATAATCACAAAGATTAATGAGGGTTACCAAAGGTGGAAAATCCAGATGCTGGCAGGATTCCCAATTTCCAAGACTGAGTGAAAACAGCAGAGAAATAAGAGAGTAAATACGATAATTAATTGAAAGGTCATACTCAATGTCCAATTTTGAATTTGTTTTTGAAATGTGATAAAACTTCTAAATATTTCCTTAGAATTTAAAAGAGAATTCAATCAATAGACAAGTTTATTGAACATTTCCTCTATTCAACAGTGAGCTGGGTGGGCAGAGTTACTGAGTAAGTGAGAACAGGACCCCATTTCCTAACCTCAAGCCACTTGTAATCTGTTCAGAGAATGAAAACTAATATATATTAAATAATAGTGATCAAGACAAAAAACTGTCATTAAAGCATGAAGTTGGGTAAAATAAACGTAAGCTTCTCAAGTGTTGGACCCACATCTCATTTGACGTAGAGCTTGGACTAACACAGGATAAATGTTTATCGAATATATGTTTGGATGAATTAATGATAAAGGAAGAGAAAAATAATGAGGATTGGGAAGGAATTGTTAATGGAAGTGAATTTTTTTAATAAGAATTAATAAACGAGCGGGATGAAGACAGAAACATATTCCCAGTAAGTGATCTAAAAATAATAGATGTGGGTTCATAGGATAGATCGAAGGCCAGCCTCACTGTTTATTTTGATTCAACAAAATATAACACTATGAATCAGACCCTGTGCTAGATGTTAATGATATCAAAATAACCAAAGAAAACGTATGTTAGGTTGTCAAGACACCCTGGTTCAGCGGATACTTAGTAAGGAGCTTTGAAACTAAGGTCTAGAAGGCATATGGTAGATCCCAATAAGACAAACTTCAAAGTCTAGACCAAGAGTTTAGATTTCATACAATCTGATCTATTTACTAGTAGAAACAATCTGTCAGCATGATAAAGACATAATGAAGATGAAAATCATCTCTAAAATATTAAAATAATAAAGCAGATAGAGAGCTATTACTATTGCCATCCTATTTTAGACATATAGTTAAGATATCTTGTGTAGCATACCTAATTTTTCACAAAGATATTTATGGTTCTTGTTACAAAACTACAACATTAAGGGTACTCACTGTACTTGTTCATCTCTGTATTCAGTACATATTTTCTGTGCGAACTGTATTGTCCAGGAAGGTAATAAAGATTACAAACAACAGATAAAGACTCTCTTCCATTGGCGCATTGCTTGGTGTGTACGAATTATCTGAGTATTTTTCACACCGTGCTCAAGCCCATTATGTGGTCATTCAGTCATCTTAAGAGGTCTTGAAAGAACAAGGCAAATGGTTATTAAAATGCTTTGGGTTAGCGGTGCATTGGCATTACATGAATGCAAAGCCTTTTTAGTTTGATCAGAAATCATCATTCGATGCAAGCTCTGGTTTTAACTTACACTTGCTTATTAGTAAACAAACTTTAGTAAAATCGCTCACTGTAATTACTTAGACAATGTTTCCACTTCCTCATTTCCAAATTGCTATATTAAAAGAAAACGTATCTTCTAGGCATGTTATCTCAGAGTTAGCCAATTAGATAAAAAATTGTAGTCTATTAAATTATTTTGAAAAACTATATTTAGGGGCAACATTCCTGGGAAAGGAATGAATACATTACACTTAGTCTAATAGATTAGACACACACCATCTAAAATGGTGACCCTTCCTGGACTGTCAGAAGCACATACTGTGAAATGGCTGAGGTCAAGGGTCAGTCAAAGGCAAGGCTACACCTCACCGACTTCAGGCCTATGTTCAGTACTGTGTCTGCTCATGACTGTTAGTCCCTGTGCCTGGCACCAGCAGGTTCTCAAGAGCATGTGGCATTATCACAATATTGGTAGTGTTAGGGAAAGACATAGCAAATTAGGGAAATTTACAGATGGGCCTGATACTCCAGATTATCAGCACACTTGTGTTGTTGTTAAAATAAAATACTCTCCAACTGTTCCATAGCTCTTTTGCATTACTGCTAAAGAAAAGTGTATTATGTAGGCAGCATTTTAAGCCCAGCTAGCATAATGATAGGGATTTGTTCCATCTTAAAGGTGAGGTAAAAGTAACAGTGACACTCTATATTAAAATTATTCATTTACAAAAGCAGAGGTAATTTTTTTGCCCACGTCCTAATTTCTTTGGGGTTGCTTGAAATTTGGTATGATTGTTTTTGTTTCGTTTGGTTTTGTTCTCAAAGCATCCTTAAAGCCAAGTCTAATTTAACAAGAGGTTTCAATAACTTTGAAAAGTAATGGATTTCCTTTCATGGGTCTATAAGCTCAGGGTGTATTTTCCTGACCTCTCTCTTGTGTCCATCTTAAGCATTACTGAGGCTTTAAAAAAGTGCATAGGAAGAGAAATTGATATGAATCCTAGGAAATCTACTTTACTTCAAGTCTGTAAGTCTTCGCAGTAGACCAATTCAAAAACAAGAAAAATTGAGCCTTGTGTCTGAAACAGAATTCAATACTGTGGTACATTACTGATCAGTTATGGAATCAACATTTTTGGTAATTTGGATTTCAATCCATGGCTATAAATGTGCTGCAGTGATTTAATTGCACCGTTGTGTGTATGTATCCCTTCTTGTGTCTCTGGAACATAAGCATCATAGCCCTTCTTGTCGCCCCGTTTGCTTTGTGCTTAACCAAAAATAAAAGGACTGCTAAGTTGGTAGTGGTTTTCTTTAGAGCCATCGTCAGAGATAAGGCTTGGCCTCAGAAGTGACCAGAGCTTTGCTGCTGGTCATCGTGAATGGTTCTCAGGTGTAGAGCTCTTTCTTGGCAGGTATGGAAAGAAGGATCCTCACATAGATCCTCAGATGGCAGGGAATAGGTACTCCTTACAAAAATTATTTATTTTCCTCTTATTATGACTTCCAAAACCTCGGAGAAGATGACCACCAGGATGAAGTCTCTCCAGTCTTGCTATCTTCTACTGTAGGCAAAACTGAAAATGTGCACTCCTTCTCATCGCTTTGTCTTCCCGAGTCTGATGGATCTGGCATTTTAAAACGGAGGGCTTTGCTTTTAATTCTGGGACCTGGTTCAAAGTTGATGTTAAGTAAATTAATATGGAGAAAATGCTGTAGTAAATAACCTTCTAGTAGAGGTAGCTATTACTTTTCTTTGGTGAAAATCATTTATGTGCTTTTCACCTTTGATTCAAGCATTATTTTAGCTTTCAGAGGGTGAGTTTTACTATAAAATATCCTGCATTTTAAACGCCATTTAATTATGATTTGCTTCCTTGGGGATTATATCATCATGTGGTTTAATTTGGTATATACCCTAAGGGGGAGCATATTTCAATCATAAAATATTTCCTGCAGAAACAATAATGGTTCAATGATTTATTTCAGGATGCTGTTATAAAATGGGTTCTTCAACAGTAATTTGAATGCAATTGAGTTTAAACATATAGCATAGATGCCCCAAAATGGGTGAGAAATGAACATACATGCTCTCATGCTCACACACAAAAACCATATTTATGTATATTCTCAGTCTTTACCTTCAGTTATTATGTCTTGAGAAAAGAACTTAGAAAGCTGAGAGCCATGAAACATATTATTATCTCTTCAAAAAGTTCATTTTTGGACAAGTATCATTTGGATGGGGATTAACTTAATCAGAGATTTTGAATCTTCTTTACTTTAATTTTTAATCTCTTTTTAAAAAATATGTCTGAGTCTTTAAAAGACCTAAACTTGTAGTCACAAAGCATTGCTTCAAAAAAGGGAAGGAAAAAAAAAAAAAGAAGGGAAAGTTTTTAAAGCAGCCACCGGCTGTAAGAGAGATAGTGCAGGCAGCAGATTTGTGACAGAGTGGAGCATGAAACCCATCAGCTGATGAGTGAAAATCCCTGGTTTCTAATTAATCGAGGTACACAGGCCAAGGGATGAGGAGGATCAGGGAAATGAAATCAGGAAAAAGATACCATCAGTCATTTCTGCGGCCCATTGTCATACTTCAGAATCTGCTGTAATGAATCACTCAGGCATTCCACAGATACATTCAAATGGTGAAGAAAATTCATTGTCCGGTGAAGAGCGTTTGATAAAAATCTTTCTTCCCCCCCCCCCCCCCTTTGTCAGAAGCCTATGATCAGAAAAGGAAATCCAGACAGCACAACAGGTGTGCTTTTTGCAAGCCTGGTGAAATCTGCAAATGAACCAAGTATGGAAGAATTTTTTGTCCTAATTTTTTTTTTTTTGGTCCCCAAACGTGAATGAGGAGGGTGGTGGGGCAGAACATCTGGCAGAAGGGAGGCTTGGTACTGAACAGGAGGGCACAGATTAAGGGAAGCAGGGGAGTGAGTGTTCAGATTAAGGGAAGCAGGGGAGTGAGCCCCTTCCCGCAGTTGAGAAATGCATGTTCCTGTAAAATCTTAATTAGGGAAATAGAGTACATTGGGAAATGTAGTAATATTTAATTTAATTTATAAAGAGGGACATTTCCTTTGAAGAACAACCTGTCCAGTGAAGAAAGCATTATGCATTATATCCTGGCTCTGCTAAGAAAGGAAAAAAAAAAACCTCAGTCTCAAGTCAGAAAGCTGCTCTTGGGCCCATGGTTTCTGGGGTTTTCCTGGAGAAGGGGTTTCTTTTAAAGTCAGTGAGACTTACCCGTGATGAATGCACATTTCAGCCTGAAGGTTTGGTTCAAAGGTTTCCTAATTCAGGCCTGCGTTCTTCCTGGGTTATAGCTCACTTCTGTGGTGGCCATGTATTTTAATGGAGAAAATAGTCACCCTGGCACCTAAGATACTCTGTGTATTTCGACTCTGCAGCAACTTTGTGACTGCAAACAATTCCTTGTAGCAGCTCCAAGTGCTGTGTGGCATTAGGTGGCATGCAATGATAATTGTTTTCAAATAATCAGGTACTGTACTGAGACATATAAGGATGGCTGATTCATTTTCAATTTAATTACTATAATATAGGGTTTCGCTGTCTATATTATCAATCACCAAGACACTCTGGAGTTGATAATATTAAAATTGCAACAATAATGAGAATTCTACTTCATGATGAAAATAATTTTAATCATGGGTAGATTACAAATCCATTTACAGTTACGGTTACTGAGAATTCTATTATCTACCTTCTCTTGTAAAAGATGTTAAGACATGTTTTCAGAAAGTCTAAAAGATTATAGAAGTGTGCTGTTTCTACAAAGTTGCAAGCACAGGCTTTCAGGCAGAAAACCTTGAGAGGGTTTCCAAACTGGCGAGGCTCGTGGGCGGAAGGTACTGCATGTGGGCACAAAGCCCTTTGTCTTTTTGGCTCCTGCTCGCCTTCTTCTTTCGGTCAAAACCATTTTTGAGAACTGCTACGTAACAGGCAGTGGGCTAGGTGCTGGGGATGAAGCTGAGAACAAGCAGTGGGATCCCTGCCCTCTTGGTGTTGACCGTCTAGTTTGCTTTGCTGACTGCTCTGGCCTTGAAGATGTTCGGGATTTTAAATGGAGTCCAATGGAGCACAGTGAATGGGCCCAGGCGATTCCTGGTCCTCAACCCTGGCTGCACATTAGAATCACCTAGGAAGTTAAATAGATACAGATATAGGCATATAGTTGTAATAGATATATGTCTTTGCCCAAGCCCCATCCCCAGGATTTTGGTCTGGGGTGGGGCTCAGGCATAACTATTTTTGAAAAGCTCCCCAGGGGATTCTAACATGCAGCCAGGGTTATGGAACATGAGACTACCCAAAAAGGGCGTCATCTAAAAGACCACTGCTCTGGGCATTAACTGAGATGATCCTATGCTCCTCTGGTAAGCCTCTAGGAAATCATTTTCTGGTGTCTGAATTAAGCCAGCTTGGTATTTTGATCCTACAAGACTATCAGTTTCTCAGGAGCCCCAAAGTCCAGTAATTTGTTTTGCAGACGATAGATAATTTCATATAATACTTTATATCACCTTTGCTCTGACTTCATCTCCCCTTCTAATATCAAAAAATAGTCAGATTTGGTCTGATAATTGGTATGAGCAAGATTTACTCATCGCTTCTCATTGGTTATTCAATACCTTTTATCTAGGAACTTCTAAGTGGTAGGTTTTATTACACTAGGAGCAGATTTAAGAGCTGAGTCAAAGAAGATACTAAATGTGTTTGAGGGGACTGAATTGTAGGAAGGTAGGAATTCAAAGGTCACGGGTGGCCAAATTATCCCAGCTGTACTCCCCTATCTGCTATGGCTGTGCTCCAAAATCCCTGGTATATTGTGTTCTGCCCCACGGAACCTGTGGTCTCGAATTAATCCATTTGAAAATTTCTTAGTGTGGGGATACACGTCTGAAGTCCTTTGTATTTATATTTAACTCCTTTAAAATATATCTTGTATGTATACATTTACAAAATAACTGGACATAAAAATCATAAATTCTGTCACAATTACACTTTTCTTAACCCTGCAGTCTTTATTCTCTTGCTCTCTTTCGGGATTCCCTTTCTCTTCTCTACCTTTCTTCACCCTTAACCCTGCCCACTCCCCTGCTCGAGTATTTTTCTCTTATTTTATTTTCCCTCCACTCTCTCAGGAACTAGCAAAGTCAATAGCCAAAACTGTTTCCAAACATTCACTTGATCCCATTACTCAGTCTTTGTTTCTGATGATACTCGTGTGGACTAGAGTGTGTGTGTGTCTAGATGCATAGACATGGAAATAATTAGTTTAAAAAAACCCATCTATTACCCTCACTGTCACTTAAAGCATTCCCACAAGCGTGTAAACTGCGCCCCACACTGGTTCCCTGCTTTGGTGGAACTCTATGAATAAATTACATTTTCAGAGTCTGCCGGCTTTCTAATTCCAGCTTACTGCACTTTGGAACAACATCTTTCCTTCATACGTTGCATAATTTGTCTTTCCGGGTTTATTTTCATTTTTCTGTCTCTCTAGCTCACCAATAACTTTTGCAGGAGAGAAATGGTCTCTCTCATGGCCAGAGCTTCTTGGGACCTTTGCCTTGTAATTAGGTCATATTATCTGGGTGACAATTAAAGCAGCAAAACCTGCTTCGATGGTGTTCAGTCGGGAGTATCCTTGGTTAACATTTGTGTTTGCATGCTAATTTTCAGAAGTGAAAAACACATGGATACAAGTGTGAGATTAAATTTTATTTTCTTTAAAGCAATAAACTAGGTTCGTTGTAGCTTCTTTTGGCATTTAGAGAAATACAGAGCATTAAGCTGTCAGATTTTACAGTAACAGTGCAGAATTGTGAACTCTGATTTGGAGGCACAAACACTGCAATCATTAACTACATATACTTGAATTCATAAAACGAATCGGCAGAGGAGATAGAGCCCACAACTTGTAGGTAAGTGAAATCATTCGAGAAGATGAACACAGCCATTTTCACCATTTCATCACTTTGTAAAATGAAGGTTATTAGGACGGGTTTCATCAAAAAAAGCCAAAATTGACCAGATAGTCCACAGGTGATCAGTTCCAAAGCCTTCCCCCAGAGTCAGCTCTTCAAATGTTTATCATATATGTATGTATGTTTGCTTGGATCATGATAAGGTAGCAATTTGGGATTTTTGGAAACTGAGCTAGCATGTCACCTGAGACATCCCTCTGATTTGGATTGAGTTCAGAAGCAAAGTGCCTTGAGAGGCCAAAAGAGAAAGAGAGGGTGAGAGGGAAAGCAAGCAGGAATGGACAGCCCATGTTGCCAGCTCTAATATCCCAGTGCAATTATTTTGTGGACATCCACTCCTTGCCTGCACAGGAGATAGGGCTATAAGTGTATGTTATTTTTTAATTACAAGGGGGGTAGAAAAAATCCTGATGATGGGCTGGAAGGTGCCATTGCATTGTTATTTTTTCCTCTCCCTTCGTTTGCTGATTATGTGAGCCGGGCTCCTTTGCTAGCCGATGATAAGCAGAATTTCCATGTTCTCTGCATAATTAATCCATCTCTGCCTCTCTTCATGCCAACTCGCCCGTTATCGCCGGCACATGCCTGAATTGCAAAAGAATCCGCTCTTCAATTGGAACTTATTGATATTCTAAGAAAAAAAAAAGAGAGAAGGGGGAAAAAACTGAAAATCCTTAAGTTTAAGCCGCAGATTTTTAAATGGATTAATTTCGCTGCAATCGCAGCCATCTAAGGCGGGAAGGCAGGCAGAGCAAATTGAAAGCGTCTCCATGTTTGCAGAATTGGGTCCAGAACGCTGAAATGTACTGGCACAGCTCTCTTTTAAAGTCAGAAAATTACCATTCATTTACATCACATGAAATACTTTTTTATGCTAGAAATATTCAAGAGACGTTCTTTAAATGCCTGCTAATGCTTGATAACATTTCTAACTTTCAACGTTTTGCTAGACTTTGATATGACATGATAGGAATGCCTTCCAGTGGAGAATATTATATCTCTCTTTATCACTTATTAGATTACATCATCTTTTTTCTTCATCATCCCCAAGTAGTCTTTAAACAATGAAGTCTGTCATTGGTTGTGTAGGATTTTGTGTGCTGATGGAAGTCAAGGTTAGTCATTTATTTTTTGTCTACCTACAAATGAAATGTTTGTTTTGTTTAATTTTCTTCTTCAAATACCTGGAGACCTTGGACAATAATAAGAATATAAAAATCATACTGATAATCTCTCGGTAGTCATTGTTTTGACTATTTTCCTCAGTCTTCTGATAAACTCTTAACGTTGAGAGACGTGATTCCTTCTCATTTTAACTTGTAAATAGTTACACTTTGAAGTCTCCTCTGGCTTAGAAAAGCATCAGTAGTTGAAGTCATTCTACAAAGTGTACAGTTGAAGAATCACAAATAACGTAAACTTCCAGCTACAGGACTCAGGCCATTCCAAATAACATTTGCTAAACCTTGCTTAGTTGTTGAGGTTTTAGATTTTGATCTTTAAATCTGTTGTATGTTAATTCCCTGACTCCTGGCATCTAGCACTTGCCAGGACTGAGGCTTCCTTGATACTCTAGTTTAGCTTCCGCAAGGCTTTCTTCCTGTGTTTCGATGCTCAAATATCTGCAGTTTCTGCTGGGCTGCACAACAAAGCTGACGCGCTCTTTTAGCTTGGAGAGAAGACTTGCTAATATCAACCAGCAAAGAAAATGGAAATCTAAAGATCTAAAAATATTCACCAGGGAGTGGGGCCTGTGCATTTTGCATTTAGCAGGACCTCAAAAGGCAAAATAATAATAATCACAATTTAAAAAAAAAAAACTGACTTGAGGGTACATTTCCTAGGGAAAATGAGACAGTGAGCAGTGATATTCTTTGGAGATATCAGTTATGACACAAGAATCTTCATAACTACGGGCCATCTTAACACAAAATACTGGCATTGGGTACAAAGGTATGTATTAGGAATGAGTGCTTTAAATGTTGACATTGTATTTTTCTCTCAGAAGTAAACCATAATGAATAGAGAGGTAAACACATTTAAGAGGAAGATTTTTTTATAGCCCTAGTAAAATAATTAACATAGCGATGGATACTATAAATATAAAAACAGTTAAAGGATACACTTTTAACGCAATCATCTTAATTATAAAATCTTATATAATTCCTAGGCTACCCAGAGCTTGGAAATAAAGGAAACTGCTAGTTGCACATTGAGTAATTTTGTATAGTCAGCTAAACACTTTAAAGCAATTTAAAAAAAATGAAATGAAAAATGACCCTTCTTAAAATAGATGTAGCAAAAACATTTCAACCATAAATAACATTTTCACTGACCTTGTATACTCAACCCTTTCATTTAAAAGCATGAATTAAAAGGACTTAGAGATTGCAGGTATATAGGGGGAGAGAGGAAACTTCTCCTGGGCATTCTGTTTTGAAATAAAAATTATGAATTAAAAAATATTTTCTATAGTATGCATTGAGCTCATATTTTAAATACTTTATAGAAGATAGTTACAAATATATGGATGGGAATTTATGTTTTTATAAAATTATATGTTCTATTTCTACCCTGAAATCATTATGATTTTTTATATACAATTAATAGTTGTAACTTAGTTCACATAGTTTAGCACGCATTTTTCCTGTGAAAAAGAAGTTATGCTGGTTTTATTATTACATTGTAGATTCACGGGGTATTTTAAATAAATGTAAAGTATCACATTCCTAATTATTACCATATGTACAGATCAGAACGGGAACAGTGATGCAAATGGCTTCGAGATGCTCAGTGTCAGATGACAGGCTAAATCAAACAGCAGTGATTCACTCTGAAGTGGTGACGGCAAATACGATATGAATTAGCTATTCTGCTGAAAAAACTAAGACACTGACATGGATTCATAAGTGATGAACTGACTTATAATAGAAACAATTGAATGGCTTTTTTTTCTTTCTTTTAAATTTAAGGATGAATTGAAAAGTGAAGAAGGCTATTACAAATGATTTCCTGGGTGTCAAAAATTGCTAAACAGTTCCTTTTTTTGACATTAGGAGAATGAGTGACAGCCTTTTATTTGTATTGTGCATGATGGATGGATCCCTTCATCGTCTCCCTTCTCCTTCCTCTTCTCTTTATAATTGGATGGAATTGAACTGTTTACCACCTCTGAGTTGGCTTTTTGCTCATGAGGTACCCCTATCCCATGCTTATTCCAAAAAGCCAAACATATCAATTACATCTTCCTCACAGACGGACATCTTCACAAGTGAAATATTTAACGAGTCTTTTCTTGATCCTTTGCCTTCTCTTGCCCCAACTCCAAGGGGCTAAAACTCACTCAGTCCTGGGAACAAACTTAGTGGGCTTGAACACTTTTCCCTTTGCTGTTCAATCCTTTTGGGTCAGGTGGTTCTCATGATAAGGAACAAGGTTCAAAGGGCCCTTAATCTCTTCTGTTTTGTACCCAAACTATCCAATATAATTGTTCCTCTCCCCATCTTCTCATAAGATATCACCATGGGCCACTGAATATTGGCACTCATCAGTTAAGAGGCAGCCATTGAGAACCTCTTGTTCATCCCCACACTGCTCTGTGCACTGAAGAGACTGGAATTTTTTGACTTGCTGAAATCTATGAAGTGGTCCTTTCCTAGCAACAATTTGTGGTAAAATCTCCATAGTTTTGCTTAATTCTAAGGAAACACATTCCACTTATTCTTTCATATTAACCTAGAGTTTGTTTCTTTAAAGATATCTGAAGATGTTTTTCGAATTGGTGATTCTCAAGCACAGACAGCTTATGGATATGTTATCTTGATAACAGGCACTCAAATTTTTTTAAATATTTTAATGTTTATTTACTTTTGAGAGAGAGACAGACAGAGCCTGACACCGGGCTTGAACCCACAAACCGTGAGATCATGACCTGAGCCGAAGTCAGACCAACATTGGCTTAACCAACGGAGCCACCCAGGTACCCCACAGGCACTCAAATTTTTAAAATACAGTATAGAAATCTGTATTTTAAAATAGGAGTCACAGTCTCTCGGCAAACATAAAGTTGTGCTTTGAAGAATCAAGAGGAACAATGGAAAGGCCTCTTCCAGCTACCTGACTAGAAAATGGTACTTAAACCAAACATGGTTTGCCGCTTTAGAAATCTTCCTAGGATGTTTTCCACAGCATTCTAGATACTAAAGTCTTGATTGACTGAAAGAAGTTTGGGTGTTTTCTTTCAAACTATTAAGGAAGCAGACTAACAAAAGACAGCTGTTTTTCTAATTCTGACGATCACTTGTCATCTTTATGACGTCAATAATGAGACCTTAATTTCCTCATTAGTAATAATTAGAAAAATAATACCTATATCAAAGATTTGTTATGACAATAAAAATACGAAAACACTTAGCATATTTCCTGAAACACAGGTAGTGTCATGTAGTTAGCATCCTTTCCTGCCATTTGGTTATTATTTTATTTTATTTTATTTTTTAACGTTTTTTTATTTATTTTTGGGACAGAGAGAGACAGAGCATGAACGGGGGAGGGGCAGAGAGAGAGGGAGACGCAGAATCGGAAACAGGCTCCAGGCTCCGAGCCATCAGCCCAGAGCCCGACGCGGGGCTCGAACTCCCGGACCGCAAGATCGTGACCTGGCTGAAGTCGGACGCTTAACCGACTGCGCCACCCAGGCGCCCCTGGTTATTATTTTATATGAGATAAATACTGGAAGAGGAGAGCAGGGTAAAGAAAGGATTCATGTGTGTGTATTCTATTTCTTACATGTATAAGTAAGTATCAGGTATTTTTATTCAAACATTAGGTAGAAATGAAAAATTTTTTCATAGTCAATGGTAAAAGGTGGAAAGTTTTTTCTCTGAGATCAGGAACAAGACAAGGGTGCCCACTCTCACCACTTCTATTCAACACAGTCCTGGAAGTCCTAGCTAGAGCAATCAGGCAAGAAAAAGAAATTAAAAGGATCAGAATTGGAAAGGAAGAAGTAAAATTGTCTCAATTTGCAGATGACATGATTTTATATCTAGAAAATCCTAAAGACTCAACCAAAAAATTGTCAGATCTAATTAATAAATTCAGTAAAGTTAGAGTGTACAAAATTAACATTTAAAAATCAGTGCAGCCATTCTGGAAAACAGTGTGGAGGTTCCTCAAAAAGTTAGAAATAGAACTGCCCTACAATCCAGCAACTGCACTCCTAGGTATTTACCCACAAGATACAAAAATGCTGATTCGGAAGGATACATGCACCCTGATGTTTATAGCAGCATTTTCAACAATAGCCAAATAATGGAAAGAGCCCAAATATCCATTGGCTGATGAATGGATAAAGAAGATGTGATATATGTATGTATGTGTATATATATATATATATATATATATATATATATATACACACACACACAGATATTATATATATATGAATACTATATATATGAATACTATATATATGTAGTATATTCCATTATATATATAATATATTCCATTATATATAATATTCCATTATATATTCCATTATATATATTATATATATTATATTTGTATATTATTTATATATATTATATATTATATCACATATATATGGAATATACATTATATAATGGAATATTATGTATTATATATTCCATATATATTATATATATTCCGTTATATAATATATATTATTATATATATTATATGCATATATATTATGTATTATGTATATAATATGTATATGTATATATATTTGTATTATGTATATAATATATATAATGGAATATTATATATATCTATAATGGAATATTACTCAGCCATAAAAAAGAATGAAATCTTGTCATTTGCCCTGACATGGAGCTACAGAGTATTATACAAAGTGAAATAGTTAGAGAAAGATAAATTACCATGTGATTTCACAAATCTGTAGAATTTAAGAAACAAAACAGATGAACACAGAGGGGATAAAAGAGAGGGAGAGGCAAATCATAAAGCAGACTTTTAACTATAGAAAACAAACTGAGGGTTGCTGGAGGGGTGGTGGGTGGGGGATGGGTGACATTGATGATGGGTATTAAGGAGGGCACTTGTGATGAGCACTGGGTATTGTATGTAAGTGATGAATCTCTAAATCCTACATAGAAACTAATATTACACTGCATGTTAACTAAATGGAATTTAAATGAAAACTTGGATGAAAAAATCAGTAGCATTTCTATGCACTAACAACAAATTTTCTGAAAAAGAAATAAATTGATCCCATTTAGAATAGCATCAAAAACAACAAAATACTTACTTGGGAATAAATTTAACTAAAGAGATGAAAAATCTCTATTCTGAAAACTACAAGACATTGATGAAAGAAATTGAAGAAGATACAAATAAATGGAAAGGTATCCTGTGTTTATTAGTTAAAAGAATTAATTTTCTTAAAATAAGTGTCAATACTACCAAAAACCATTTACAGATTCAATGCAATCCCTATCAAGATTCCAATGATGCATTTTCCAGAAGTAGAAAAAGAACTTCTCAAATTTATGCAGAACTACAAAAGACCTCAAGTAGCCAAAGAAATCCTGAGAAAGAAGAACAAAACAGGAGATATCACACTTCATGATTTCAAGCTATGCTCTAAATCCATAGTCATCAAATGACTACAGTACTGGCATAAAAAGAGACAAATAGATCAATGGAACAGAACTGAGAGCCCAGAAATAAACCCAAGCATATACGGTCAGCTAATTTTTGACAAGGGAGCTAAGAATGTCAATGGAGAAAAGGCAGTCTTCAAGAAATGATACTGCGATAATTGGATATTCACAAGTAAAAGAATGAAACTGGACCCACTTCTTACACCACTGACACAAATTAACTCAAAATGGATTAGAGACTTAAATGTAAGACTTGAAACCATGAAGCTCTCAGAGGAAAACATAGGAATAAAGCTCCTTGACATGGGTCTTGGTAATGATTTTTTTTTTGATATATGCCTAAAGCACAAGCAACAAAATAAAAAATAAACAAGTGAGACTACATCAAACTAAAAAGCTTCTGTACAGTGAAGGAAACCATCAACAGAAAAACAAAATGGGAAAAAATATTTGCAAACCATATATCTGAAAAGGGGTTAATATCCAAAATATATAAAGAACTCCAACAACTCAACAGCAACCCCCCCCCAAATAACCCAATGTAAAAAGGAATACACATTTCTCTAGCGAAGATAAACAAAAGGCCAACAGGTGCATGAAAACAACATCACTAGTTATTAGAGAAATGCAAATTAAAGCCACAGTGAGCTATCACCTCACACTTGTTAGAATAGCCATCATCAAAAAGATAAGAGATAACCAGTGCTGGCAGGCATGTGGAGTAAAGTTAGCCCTTCTGCACTGTTGGTGGGAATGCAAACTGGTGCAGCGACTATGGATAACAGTATGGAGGTTCTGCAAAAAATTAAAAATAGAATCCAACAATTCCACTTCTGGGAACACATCCAAAGGAAACAAAAACACTAACTCAAAAAGATATCTTCACCCTCATGTTTTTAGCAGCGTATTTTAACAATAGCCAAGATGTAGAAACAACCTAAGTGTCTATGTTAGGTTTCAATTCCCTCAACCATATTTGTTCTACCATTCCCAGTATAAAAGTAATTCTCTTTGATAGAAGATGGGAGTGCAATAGAAGCATACTAGCTTTCCATCTTTTGTTAACATTGTATTATCTGTTTTGTGAGGTGAACCAATCCTTTCCTGTTCTTCTTGTTCCATTTTATTTAAAAAGACCATTCTTCTTCTCCTTCTTCTTCTTCTTCTTCTTCTTCTTCTTCTTCTTCTTCTTCTTCTTCAAATTGTACTGTTATTTGTAGTTGTAGTTGTAGTAGTACTAGTAGCAGCATTTTGGAAAGTCTCACTGTTTCCTGAATTACAATTTTCTGAGGCAATTTAGCTGTTCATAAGACTTTTGAAATGGATTTCTGCGTATATGCCTCTTATCTGATCTTTTGTAGCCGCCATTTAAAGTTCAACTTTGTTGAATAATCCTGATGAATCATGCTGCAACTGCAAACATGTTTCAAAGTACTGTATTTTACAGTGTCGTGAATATAACACCACTGATTAATAAGGAGAAATGATTTGTGTTACTCCAGCCTCTCCAGATGATATAGTAGTCACATAGGAAAAAGCCTATTGTTTGCTCATGCAAACATCTAGCCACTTCGAATGATTGGTTTCTCGGATGATTCTTCATTATATTATTTATAGTTGAGACTTATTTTGAAGCACATTTTCATGGTCTATAAGTTCTTTCAGACTGGTCAGTGCTCTTAGGATTTTCTTAGTTGTTTCTTTATTATTTTCGTTCTTTGTGTAGAACACATTTTTAACTAGAGAATCCATTTATCACTGAAATCTCTCCAAGAAAAACATTGTTATGTTGAGTCTGTCAATGTCTAGGCTCTAACCTCTTTTATTTCCTCTAAAAGAACTGTTTTTGCAACACAAAACTTTTGGGGATGGGGCCTGGAAAGGATATCTATATCTATATCTATATCTAAATCTATATCTGTATATTATATTTATCAGAATTGACTTCTAAGTAAATTAAATTTAATTATGTGTACCTGTTATGTGGTAAGCACTGTGCTAAAACAATGGCTCACCCAAAACAATGGCTGTATACTATTTTTAAACTGTTCTAGTATTTTGATCTATATTAGAAAATACCTTTCCACTTTTGTCTCGCCAAATGGTTCTTATGATTGTATGTTATCTATTGCTGTGAAACAAACCATCTTGAAACATAGTGGCTTAAGACAAGGACACTTATTTTGTTCATGAATCACATTTTGTATACGGGTCTGTGAAGGTACTTCATCTCTGCTGTACTTTGCGTCAGCTGGGACAAGTTGAAGTCTGGGATTAGAATCGTCTGAAGACTCCTCACTCCCATGTCTGGTCATTGATGCTGGCTGTTAGCTGCAACCTTAGCTGCAGCTGTTGCCCAGAACATTCACTCATGGCCTCTCCATGTGGTCTGGGCCCCCTCTTAATGTGATTGCTGGGTCCCAATGGTGAACTTCCTGAGAGAGATAGGCAGATGAAGACAGTTACCTCTTATAACTTAGCCTTAGAAGTCATACAGCATCATTTTTACATTCTATTCATTGAAACAGCTACAGAGAACCACCCAATTACAAGGAGAAGTGAGAAACAGATTCCCATTTTTAGTAGAAAAATGGTAAGATTCTGGAAGAGCCTGTGAGAAGGATCACATGAAACTAGCCATATTCCTGTGGTCCTTTTCAGAAAGTACAATCTGCTACAATGATACACCTAAGAATGTTGGTGTAACTTGCTTATGTTTGTTTGTCCTTTTATTTCCTTCCAAAGGCTACTTATGACTCTGCACTACTACCCTTTGCATGATGGAGCTAATTTTCTCCAATAAATATGAAATCTATATTTACTATTATAAGATACAAGGAAAGATGAAAAGATGATAAAGACTGAAGAGCTAGCTCACTTCAGAGAGTTTACTTCTGTCTGACCTCTTATATTAAAGAGCTTTTGAACAAGGAAACCCTTCTAATAATGATATTATTAGATCATATTTTGGCTCACAAAAAATGGCAATTTCCATGAATTTGCTACCTGTACCTTTGCACCGGAATGTAAATACTCAAATCCAAGCAACTTATCCTGAAAGTTCTTCCCAATTATTTTTTCTTTATTATAACTGTTATCTTTGGCATAGAAATTCATACTTTTATTAAATCACTCTTCAAAGTGAAATTCTTCTAAATAATAATCCACTTAACCTTTTTTAGTTTCCTCATATATAAATATTTCTATTTTTCTCTTTAAAAATCATCTTTTCTGTAAATATATCTCCCTTAGAAAACAATACTTATCTGCATTTCTCCACATTATCTTGTTCATATTGAAGTTAACCATAAAGTATTAACTGTAAACAAATCAGCTTTCTCTGTTCACTCCACACTGAGAACTACAGACGACTGAGTGACCAATTATCTTTTTTTATAATTTTTTAAATGTTTGTTTATGATTAAAAGACAGAGAGAGACAGAGCATGAACATGGGAGGGGCAGAGAGAGGAGGAGACACAGAATCCGAAGCAGGCTCCAGGCTCTGAGCTGTCAGCACAGAGCCCGACACAGGGCTTGAACTCACAAACCATGAGATCATGACCTGAGCCGAAGTCAGACGCTTAACCGACTGAGCCACCCAGGCCTCCCCGAGTGACCAATTATCTTGACTCAAAAATAAGTGACTGTCCCGGGGCGCCTGGGTGGCGCAGTCGGTTAAGCGTCCGACTTCAGCCAGGTCACGATCTCGCGGTCCGTGAGTTCAAGCCCCACGTCAGGCTCTGGGCTGATGGCTCAGAGCCTGGAGCCTGTTTCCGATTCTGTGTCTCCCTCTCTCTCTGCCCCTCCCCCGTTCATGCTCTGTCTCTCTCTGTCCCAAAAATTTAAAAAAAAAAAAAAAAGCCCTTAAAAAAAAATAGTGACTGTCCCTCTATGGCAAGTGCCATAATCTATCTAAAGGGAATATAATATCCTAATAATAGCAGAAACAGCAAGTTTTTAAACAGATATTTTGTGACAAGAGTTTTAAAGCTTTGGTTCATTTGATGGCATAGGAGTTTTCTAGAAGCATATACAGCTCTTTCTTTATGGTCCCTTTTCCAGATTTTTCTCCCACCAGTTGTGCTGCTTACTTATCCTGTTTACTTCCTGCTTACTTATCTATTTCCAAGTCTTCCTTGGAGGGTCACAGCAGAAGTCAGGGAGGGTTGCTGAACACAGCTTCATCCTTAGCAGTCTGTAATTTTACATGTAATTCAGGACAATAATTTGGGTACTGGTAGCCCATTCGGCACTTTAAGGCTGCCCACTCTCGACAGACACAGCGTTGCAGGGTAAAGGCTTGAAGAGGTGCAGGTGGGCCATTCCTAAGCTCTCACTGCCTTGTCTGTCCAGTCACCAGCAGAATCCTTGCCTTTTCTGGCCACTCCTGCCTTTGTGCAGCCCTGTGTGCTCTTAGAAGCTCTGGATTGTGCCAGATCCAGCCTCAGGCAGTAATGTCTATAGCCTCTGTTCGGAAGAATACGAATATGTCTTTCTTTTTAAACCCTGAGCCCACACAATCTGCAAGTCATCAGCTGAAGGCAAATCTTAGTGTCTGAACTATAGTTTATTACAGGAGGAAAAAAACCTAACAGCAACAGACAGGATGAAACCAGAGTGCAGCCTTTGAGTGGCAGACCTCAATGAATTCTCATTCGTCAATCTGCCCTTTGGTGCACAATTTCAGATCAGCAAACCAAGGCTCCGTGAGTGTAGGAAACTTGCCCAGGTCACTCAGCTAGTAAGTTAAGAACTGGGATTACAATTCAATTCGGTCTGACATTAAAACCCATTCTCTTAACCCCTATATGGACTCCTTATTCCATTGTGATCCCTCACCGTATACCTTATTATACCTGGGTTATATTTTTCAGTCTTACGAAATTTGGATAATTTGTAGGTCAAATTATCTATTGATATGTAGCGAATTTTTTTAAGGAGTTTGAACTAGCAGAGTATAAAATGATTTGATATAAGCCTTTTTATTGAAGTGCAGTTGACACACAATGCTACATTAGTTTCAGGTGTACAACGTAGATTCACCCACTCTGTACATCATGCTATGCTCATCACAAGTGCAGCTACCATCCGTCACTATACAACGCTATCACAATACCACTGACCGTATTCCCTATGTTGTGCCTTTTAGTTGTGAAAGACTTAATTCTTTTTAATCATCATTTCCAGCTCAACTCTGTGGAGTTTTCCTGTCCTGTGTCTTTAATGAAAATTTGGGCAGATTTCATAAATTTCTGGTCATTCGTTGTTATTAAAATTGAGTCCAGTGCATTTTATAAATTCTCTATCCATTTCAGAGTGTTTATGTGCCCCATGCTGATCACATCAGTCATTATCACATAGGATTCTCAAGGGATAGGGATTCTGTTTCATTCCTTCCAACCTATCACTTCTCTTTTGAGTCTAGCTCCTACACAGTTGGGGGTGGCAAGGAAGGAGAGGGAGTGATGTGGGGTTCTCTTGTATCACTGGCTCTAAATCATTTGTGTGGAAGCTTTCTTTGCCTTGCTCTCACTCCTTCAGATCCTGCTTAGGACTTATGTGACAAAAAATTTTTTGAGGTCACAGTTAGCTTTTATCCAGCTCCTTTCTTCACTGAAATCTCCTTCAGAAAAAGGTAGGCATTTTCTCCTGATGGTCCCTTCCAGCAGTTCCATCTGGTCTACCCATGCCATGGAGAATCAGTAGCTCCTGTTGGATTTCCACTGTACGACTCTCTACCTGGAGCAAAGACCTTCTTCTGCCTTTCTACACTGCAATGCAGCTCCCCTGCTCCTTGGTGCAGGACTGTGTCAGTAAATCTTCTACTTTTGGAACTATCTAGATATAGGACATATATTACTCTCTCAGGAATCTCTCTCCCTGCTCAGCACCCCTCTAGTGGAGTAAACTCCCAAATATGCAAGCATCCAGATAAGGACCAAGGCACAGTATCAACCTCTAGAATTCTGTACCTTAGATGGCTTCCATGGAGAGGTAGTGGACCATTGCCAAAGAGAGGGGGTTGGGGGAGAAGATTTCTCAGCTAACCCCTGCACTCTCCTGCCTCTGCACCCTGAGACTGGATGCCAAGGCAGTGGAGGGTGGGTATGGGGAAGAGCATTATGATATTTAGTGGGTTGATTCTGCTGCATCTCCTGTGAGCTGTGGAGAAAGGTTTTAGCTCCAGTTCAGTAGCTTAATGACTGTTTTAAACACACGTGTGATTTAAAATCTCTTCTATTCAGCTTTGGGGCTTAAACCACAATTCCATCAGAATAGAAAAAAAAATCACATTTAACATTGTATGAAAACATAGAAATAGTAATTTAAAGTGGTTGCTGTGCAAAGTGGGGACAATTGCTTTTCCTCAATAAGTATTTTATATCTTAAAGGAAATTTTTTTAAAAATGAGGAGTGCTAACTAAAACTGCTTACATTTGCACATACCCTTTTAAGTATCTTTATGTCCGTTTGTGAATCACAACAATGCATGATAGAGATAAAGGGTCATTATCACCATTTTATATATGAGAACATCGGGGCTTAGCATGTTAGATAATTTTTCTAAAGTCTCACTCTTACGGGGTCGTGCTGAATTTCTAACTCTCCATGTACCGCTTCACCTCTATGCTCCTGTTTTAAGGGGGTTTCCTAGAAGCACAGTCTGAGAACAGGATTCATGTGCAAGTGGTTTATTAAATTTTGCTCTTGGGAGAAATCTGTACTGGAGTGAATGTAGCAAAATAGACAGGAAATAAATTTTAAAAAGGAAGCAGCTCCGGGATAAGTCTCACCTCAGCCTGATCCCAAAGGGAGCACAAGAGCATACGTTGCATCATAGAGTTTGCCCTTCCTTGATGCGAGGATCTGGGCTTTTGTGTCCCCTCCTCTTTCATTGTTGGGTGTGGGTTGCCCTGTAGCAAGAGAGGTGGGGGATGAGGTAATTCCCAGGCACCTCAGGCTGAGGGGGCTCCAGTTGCCCGAGGGTAACTTGGAGAGGCTGACAGCAAGTCCACGGCAGTGACACCCACAGGAGTTGAAGGGAATGGCATGTGAACCAGTAAAAGGTATGGAGCAGGGGCACCAGCAGGGTTAGCTGCGATAGTAGGCGGTCCACTGCCTCTAACCATGCTAGTGGTTAATGGAGACATAGCTTACTTCTAAACATAAGACCAAAGTAAATGTCTTAGAATAAAATTGTAAAGGTCAAAAGAAATAGAAGCAGTGTTGTATTACTCTTTGTTTGGATAAAGACCTCTAGCTGTACCTGTTACTTTTCAGTGTAGATGCACTGCTCATTAAAATCTGTTATTTCCTCGAAGAACCTTTTGAAACACAAATCAACTAGATTATGATGAATATATTTGTTGAAGGAAAACACATAATTTTATGCCTTTCTTTTATAACTTAGGCAAAGAAGGCTGCAAGCAGAAGGCAAGTTTTCATGACACTCAAGGCAATGTCTTAAATGAAAAAGTTGTTTGGTTTCATCAGGTGCCAAGGCAAAATGATCATTTATGTTGCCTGCCTTTAACTTGTATTGTGTTGCATACAACTTAAATATTATTGACAGGTATTCTTACCAGATTAAGAAAAAGATAATATGATCAACTTTCTTTAAGACAGTTACCCCTGTTTTTTTTTTTTTCATGTTTATTTTTGAGAGAGAGAGAGAGAGAGAGAGAGAGAGAGAGAGAACATGAGCAGGGGAGGAGCAGAGACAGAGGGAGACACAGAATCTGAAGCAGGCTGCAGGCTCTGAGCTGTCAGCACAGAACCTCACGTGGGGCTCAAACCCACAAACCGGGAGATCATGACCTGAGCCGAAGTCAGAAGCTTAACTGACTGAGCCAACCAGGAGCTCAGACAATTACTCCTGTTTATTTAAGCCATCTAAACAAATCTTATTACTTTAATTCGTATTCATGTAAATTATCATAATTTTGGTCACTCTAAACTATTTCATTTAAAGAACCATTGTAGTAAAATTATGTCACAATACAGGCAGTCCCCAATTTTCAAAAGTTCCCGTTATGCCACTTCGCTTTTAGGAAAGACTTACATTAGAACCTGTTTTCACTCACGGAAAGAAACCGAAAGACCAAAAGGTAGAAATGGTGCTCAGAGTTTTTGTAGCGAGCTGTTACAGAGGCTGCGTGCACCCTGAGCAGCGAGAGTGGTATCACCAAGCTCCGCCCCCGGGAACTCCCCTCATTATCCCAGCAAAAGCTGCCATAGCTTTGAACTCTGTGAGCTTCCGGGCTTTGACGTATTGGGTGCATATGTTAGCAAGATGTGTCCTAAGGTACCACAAAACCCTAAGAGAGTTTATTTTTGGGATCTGGGAACCCTAAAAGTTTTTCCATGTAAATTAATGGTAATTCCTTCTTTGCTTTCTGCCATTTCACATTACAAAAGTTTTCTTCGGAACATTCTACTTTTGATACAAGTAGTATCCAAATAGTAATTGTTACATCTATTGGTAGCAGGTCACATACCAGGTGAGTCTAAGCGCGATACTTTTCTAATTTATTTGAACTTCACAAGTTCTAGAATATGGGTAGTATTATCCTTCCCCTTCTAAAGAAGAAAAATCTGAAGCCAGAGTATTCCTGTAATTTACCTAAAGTCACATGGTTGTGACAATATTTGAGCTGATGCAGTCTGGTTCCAGAGCCATGCTCTGAGTATGAAAAACATTTGAATGTGGGTTTCTAACATCCAAAAGTTTTGGTGTTTACTTTTGCCACCATATTTATTCTGTTTTATAGATTATACAAATTAAAAATTTAGAGAAAACAAATAATACGGTTGACAAAAACTTAGAGGGTCAATAAGAGAATAACTGGACAAGGCTCTCAGTGGTATTTCAAAATGAGTCATTTCATTATGTCAATACATTAAATCCTAGTAGTTATATAATTCAAAATACATTCCTTGTACTTTATTTTTACAACTGGCTATAACTCCAGTTTATAAAAATTTGTCAGATCATTAGTTAATTGTTTAAATATAAAATATGCCCTTTTTCCTTCCTATTTTTACCCAGTATTTTCTGGGTCCTACATCTATTCTTTCATTAAAAAAGTATGTATGTGGGGCGCCTGGGTGGCGCAGTCGGTTAAGTGTCCGACTTCAGCCAGGTCACGATCTCGCGGTCCGTGAGTTCGAGCCCCGCGTCGGGCTCTGGGCTGATGGCTCGGAGCCTGGAGCCTGTTTCCGATTCTGTGTCTCCCTCTCTCTCTGCCCCTCCCCCGTTCATGCTCTGTCTCTCTCTGTCCCAAAAATAAATAAAAAACGTTGAAAAAAAATTAAAAAAAAAAAGTATGTATGTGCATACACACACAGTTAAGTGTATGTGTTCAATCAAAGTAAATAATGAAGGTTTAGCCAATTCATATCTGAATTGAAATACGGTACAAAACGGTGCCTTTTTGCATCTTGACCTCATTCTTATAATTTATCAGATGTCCTTTGGTATTATTTTTTATAAGCTCTATTTTCTCAATCCAGTTTTCCTTCCCTCACTCCTTCCCCCCTTCCTTCCTTCCCTCCCTCTCTCCTTCCCTCCTTTCTTTCTTGCTTTTCTCCATCCCATTCCTTTTTTCTTTTTTCTTTGTTGCTTAATTCATTTGTGCTTCTATAAACACATATAAGACCAAAGCCATGAGCTGTGTTATAGTCCCTTAAGTCCCTTAAGCTTAACGAGAGGAGCTTAGGTGTTTGGGTTTCAAAGGGCTCCTAGCTGCAATTTATTTGTGTGAAACTTGAGCAAAACACTTCTTCTTTTTCTCTTTTGAAAATGATGAAGTTTTGATGGTCTCCAAAGTTCCTTAAAGTTTCAAAAACAAAAATAATTTTAAAATAATTTCTATATTCATAATCTAAGTCAGAATAAATACACAACAAGAAATGTGAGGGGGATAAAAAAGAAATGTCAACAATATAAGTATTTACATGGAAGGCCTGATTGATAAATGGTTAATAAAATATTTTTCCTGTCATGCAGATGATTAAACCAAGGACAGTAGGTGATGTCAGCAAATCTGAATGAAGAACTGTGGTGAAAGTGTAAAGATAGACACATTAAGAGTGGACAATAGAGATGGGGCGCCTGGGTGGCTTAGTCAGTTAAGGTTCCGACTTCCCGTCAGGTCACGATCTCGTGCTTTGTGGGTTCAAGCCCCCAGTTGGGCTCTGTGCTGACAGCTCTGAGCCTGGAGCGAGCCTGCTTCAGGTTCTGTCTCTCTCTCCCTCTCTCTCTCTCTTTCTCTGTAAAAAGTAAATAAACATTAAAAAATATTTTTTTTTAAAAAAAAAGAATGGACAATAGAGATTTGCCTGAAACATTTCCTATGAGCTGTATTACTGGATTATTGGAAACCTCATCCTGATTTCTCATATGTGTGGTTTCACATGCAATTCAGCCCTATTTCTAGTTTGTTCTTTCATACATTATTGTGACATAAAAGTGACAGACACTCACAGATTATTCATAATAATATCTCTCTTCCCAAATATCCTTGAATTACCCTAAACTATTATTGGAAGTAGTTTTTGAATAAAATTAATTTAGAAAAACACTTCAAAGTTTACATTGGTCATAGAATTTATTGCTGCCTTATTTCCATAAAGAATATCAACTAAAATATGGACTTTTTTCTCTTTACTACAAATATGACTGACAAATGCAAGATTTTCTCGTAAGTGGTAGTCTGTGTACTCATTTGTAATTGGGACTGGTATTCCACATATATATGCATATATATTATATTGTAATATATATTATGACATATAACATATATAAACATCAAAAGTTAAGAAGATGTTTTAATTATTTAAAATGATAAATTATCCTTTAAGAGATTTTTTTTTACTGCTCAAGAAAGCATTCGTATTGCATGAGGTGTTATTATGAATTTTGAAACAACTTATTTCTCCAGAAGACGTTTTAGGGTTTACACACAATTTGAATTTCAATGTTCTCACCTAGAATTTTATACATTGTTAGCTGACTCTCAAACCAGGGGGATTTTTTTTTATTTATTTTTTAACGTTTATTTATTTTTGAGACAGAGAGAGACAGAGCATGAACAGGGGAGGGTCAGAGAGAGAGGGAGACACAGAATCTGAAACAGGCTCCAGGCTCTGAGCTGTCAGCACAGACCCCGATGCGGGGCTCGAACTCACGGACCGCGAGATCATGACCTGAGCTGAAGTCGGCCGCTTAACCGACTGAGCCACCCAGGCGCCCCTCAAACCAGGTTATTTTAAGGGATCAGTTGCATTTGGGTTTTTTTTTCGTTTTTTGTTTGTTTTTTTGTTTTGTTTTGCCATGGCAAACAATGCCAAAGGCCTGATTTATTAATAACGAGAGACTAGGAATCAGGACATGGATATTTGTAGTTATAAGTTTCACTGCCTTTTAAAAAATTGTGTTATATGGCACAGCATGTATTTAGTTTTAAAAGGAAAGGAAATTTAGATTCGTTTCATGATGAGTATAGAATGAACATTTCTTTAGAGAGAGAGAGAGGTAGGAGCAGAGGGCGAGGGGGAGAGAGAATCTCAAACAGGCTCCACACTCAGCATGGAGCCCAACTCAGGGCTCAGTCTCACAACTGTGAGATCCTGACCTGAGTCAAAATCGAGTCGAACACTTAACTGACTGAGCCACGCAGGCACCCCTAGAATGAACATTTTAAAGAGAAAAAGCCCCTTCAGGGTGAATCTATGGATAGGAGTCACTTTTTTGCCAGGAGTAATGCCTGAGCTGCATTTCTGGCCCACAAGTTCTAGAATGTCCCACTAGTTTTCAGAACTGAAGAGGAAGGGTGCAAATACTGGTGCATACTTGATTTTTAAGAAAGAATGATACTCCACATTGTTCAATTCCTTTTGCATTTCCAACTCTGTGTCTCTGCAGGCAGGGAGCCCCATGCTATGCTTCTGAAACCCAGACCCTTTCCGGTCCATGGGAATTTGCCAAGGTTGCTCCTCAGACAAGAAGAGATACTCATGTATTAAGTCCCCCACATTAGACTACATGAGTCTGCTTCCTCATAAAACAAAAGTGAATAACAATGAACCTAGAAAGGTGACACTCAGTAATGTGAAAGAGTATTATCTTTCAAGATCCCATCAAAAGAGATGATTTTGAGGCTGTCCTTGTATTCTGCTGTCTGCTAAATTAAGATATTTCTATATTAAGAACTAGAGACAACCCTCTGAAAGATGGGAAGGGTCTCATAGGAGCTCTAACCCAGTCCTAATTGTAGGGGGGAAAGCCCCGGAAAAAACTGTGACTTTTATTTACCTCTGGGTTTCCTCACTTTAAAAATCTTGTTTGCTAATGGATACTTCGCTGGCCAGTAATTTGCTGTTCTGAGAGTTGAGTGTAAATTTAAAATAGCATTTTCAGGGTACTTTAGAAATAAGGAATGATAATTTTAAAATCCTTCAGAAATGAAACAAGCTTGTTATATTTTCATCCCTCTAAAAGAGACATAAGGAGGGATTTATTAACATCAATTTTCCACTTTTGATGCCCTCTGTAGGAGGTGCTAGTAAAATTCAGATATGTTTTCAAGGCCCTCAGTTTGAGGGTCCTGCTGAATGACTTATCCAGATGGAAATGATAGAACTTTTCTTTCTCCTCATGTGATTAATAAGCTTATTAAGAATTTTTGCTAAATAGAGTCTGGCTTATAAAGTGAAGGGTTTTTAAACTTGTTTTAAAAATTATGTATTCATCTATAACCATACTACTGAGGTTCCCTAGCATTCTGTGGTATGGCAAAGAATGTATCTATTGGCCACTCAGGAGAGATGCCCCCTTCAGAAAAGCCTATTTAAAGTGTTAGGTTATGCTGTTCCTTGTTTCTTTTAATCATGTAAGTACCTCTATATCAAAATTGCTACTGTTTTCAGACCAGATGGCATGGAACACATTTGTTACACAACTATGATTAAATATACCGTTAAGAAAAATTTTTAGAATAGATCGCTTTGCCCGATTTATTAAATTTAATAATACATTGACCATTAGGAGCATTATATAATTTGCATCTGAAATAATATATTACTATTAATAAATCTATAAACCGCACATCATCTATTCAGATGGCATAATGTAGCAATTTATTGTATACTATGTGAATTTTGTCAACAGGGAATCCCCCTGATGAAAAAATAGCATAATATTAATTACTAGCACCATCTGTGCAAAACAATAGGAAAACCAATATTTTAATACAATGACTTCATGCATGTCAGTTATCTTCCACATTAAATGCTGCAGTTTTGTTGACGCAGTTTACCTGTCTAATAATTTAAATAATGGATGTTCTTACAGAGGTTAAAACTATGAATAAATGAATTAAAATTAAATATCATCAAACGTTTAAATAGGTATAACATGAATCTGATTCATTCTCCAGAATATATCCTGCATGCATGTATGTATATACAAATTACTGTACCATCTGTTAGGTTTTTACGGGTTGAGCATGAATTTTCTTTCCACACATGAAAGGCATATTGTAGATGCCTTGTAGTGAAAAGATTATTCAGTTGAAAAGGTTGAGACAATTGGTCTAACTAATGCCTGGCAGTGGTCAGACTCCAAGAGTACCTTCAAAGATGGGGGCAGGGGTCATCATAGGAAAGATCGTATTCTATTTAAATTTTGAGCTCTCAAGCTAACATTTGCTAATTATGACAATGGATGCCGTTCTAAGCACCAAAGGACTCCCTTTCATCTGTCCTTTTAAACTACTGTAACCTGCCACCTGGTAGGTTTTTATATATCCACTTTAACTTCTGGCTTTAATAAATATTTATTGAACAAAAATAATGAATTACACTTTGGGGAAGGAGGTGGTGAGCAAAGAGTCTTTTCTTAGCTTTCGGTACTAACTATTCCTTTGGTTGGCTTATTTAGGCGGCTTAATACCTCCTATTTTCGAAGTTTACTAACGCAGACTTCAGAGCCTCAGAGCACAAAAGGTGGGGCTGGAAGTCATTATTGCTAGGAAACGTGGACAAGAAATAGATTTTTCATTTGGGGGCATCTTTTGTAATAGCCAATTAATCTAAACCTTTCATTAAATAACACTGAACAGTGGTCATCAAACTTCCTCAGTTTACCACATTCTCTTACAGCTAGAAAGAAGCCTCCACGTCCATAGGTTCCAACTCCTAAGATGGTAAAATTCTCTGTTGGAGAGAAAAGATCTTGAAATTCTCTTATGAAATTCCACTTAACCCCAACTCCGAATTAAGTTGCCTCTTTTTAAAATTTCTTTGCACATAGTTTAGGATGAGCTTTAGGGCTAGCTTCGTTATGCAGGGTAAGATTTTTAGATCATCAACCCTGGCACCACACTCCTGGGTTTGATTTCAGAATTACATAGCTCTGTGACCTTGAACATAATTGTTGAATCACTTAACTTCTATTTCCAGGGTATAAAGTCATCCTTATAAAATGGAAATGGCACTGCTTACCTCTTGCTAATTATACATCGGTAGAGAATGAGGTAATATCACGATCATCAGTAATTATTATTTATGACTTATCCAATGAGGTAAAGGAAACAGAATAGTTAAAAAGAATGGTAGCCTTTCAGAAAGAATATGAACAGGCAATCACAGAATAAACATAAATGCAAATAAAAGTGAAGAGATTCTCAAAGCTGTAGGAGTAAGGAAAAGTAAAATTAAACAGCAGAGCACGAGACAATTTTGTTCCAAAACTTTAATTCATGGTACTTTCAAAAGTGTGCGGGCAATAGGCACATTTAGGCACAATAGGAGGGAGGGCATATTAGCACATCTTTCGGGGGGAAGGAAACTTAGCAGCAGTTCAAAAATTCAAATGCACGTGTTTTTTGACCCAGAAATTTTACTTTTAGAAATCTCTCCGAGAGTGATTTTTAGCCAAATGGTGAACAGATGTAGCTATCCCCTTTCACCCCTCCACCCTCCTCAAAAAAACCATGCTGATACAAAATAACAAATACATACTAATCAACTTAAAAAAAATAGACACACACACATGAAATAAAAAAATCATCAGTTTCCAGAAATAGAGAACTAAAATCCAACATGAAGTTGGTAATAATAACCCATATGGACTTTTACCTAAGAACACCAATGTTTTCACGCTTTCGGATGCACAGGGACAGCCTGTGACCAAGCGAGACAAAGAGCTGGAATTGAGCTTCTGACAGAAAGTTTTAGAGGGAAAAAAGGAGCTCCGTGAAAAAGGGATCAGGGACATTCTATTTATTGTCTTTCTAAAGTATCTGAGGAGCTTTCTGTCTATCCAGTTGTGGACATCCATCCACACATATATACATAATACATACATATTTTAAAAGTCTATTATAAGGGCTTGGAGGTGAAGTCTATTAATCATCTATATTTTAAGTAATGGAGACAGCCAAAAAATATTTTCAGGTTTAAGTTCTATTTTATTGATAAATTGCCTTCTTTAAAGTGAAACTGCTAGCCATATGGTCAACAATATCTCTTTCCTTTTGGGGGGAAATGAAAGTAAAGTTGAAGGGCAGATTTTTCACTGTGCTTGAACAACCGTATAGAATTCTATGGCCAGGCTAAGACCACTGACAGTCTTGGTTTCAGAAACCTTTGCCTTAGTCACTTACAGAAACAACTGCAATGAGGGGAGTTAGCAGATCTAACAAAACTTTGCATTAGCACCTCATGAACAGGAGAAAACTAAATAATTTCAAAAAGACTATTATTTTTTACATTATTTTAAATAATTAAGGAGCGAAAAGAAGGAATAGAAATCTCAGTAAAAACAAGGATACTATAACAAAACATTAGACTTGAAAAAGAATGAAGTCAAACATCTGAGAGTAAAGAAAAAATATGTATCATTGAAATAGAAAACTCAGTCGACTGCTTAAATGCTAGCTGGACACGGGTGGGAGGAGAATAAGGAAACGGGAAGAAATGGAAATCGACAACACACATCTAGGATTCCTTGATTGTGAGAATAGATAGAAGAAATATCTCCGGGTAACATACAACAGAAACGTCCAGAATTGAAAAAGACATGATTGTTCAGAATGTGGAGAAAGTGGCACAGTGAGTTCTGAATAAGAGAAACAAAGCAGAAGTCCTCTTAACTGGATCAGTTCTCTTGACTGACTCAGTAAAGTAATGTGCTTCTACGCTTTTTAAATGACTCTTACAGTGTGATAAATGTTCTACTAGGAAGTGACCACATGGTATATCACTGTACTCTGATTCCCACTGATGGAATTCTGTTCTGAGAGAGTTGTGTTTCATCTATAACTGTAAAAGAGAGTTGTGTATGTTACATTAATTATCCCAACCAATAAAATATCAATATAAAACAAAGATTGCATCAAGAAAAACTAAATTGAATGCTTTGGGGAGACTCCATAAAGACATGCCACTTTATTTATTTATTTAAAAAAATTTTTTTAATGTTTATTTATTTTTGAGACAGAGAGAGACAGAGCATGAACGGGGGAGGGGCAGAGAGAGAGGGAGGCACAGAATCAGAAGCAGGCTCCAGGCTCTGAGCCATCAGCCCAGAGCCCAACGCGGGGCTCAAACTCGCGGACCGTGAGATCGTGACCTGAGCTGAAGTCGGACACTTAACCGACTGAGCCACCCAGGCACCCCAAGACATGCCACTTTAAAAGGTAGATGTGAAATTAGGTTTAGGCACAAGAACTGTAAAACAGGGGCTAAAAGTAATAAATATCTGGAATGTGGTAAACACAAACACTTCCAACAATGTCTTAAAGTTCTTACCTGCACTATAAAGACACTGAAATTGGAAATGGTAGATAATCCAGTATGTGTCACCCATGAAAGATTACATGAAAATTTGACCAGCAGGCCCATGTCAATGGAAAGGCCTTGTACCACATCAAAAACTTACCAAATAATACAGATTTATATATTTGAGTTTAAGTAAAATGTTTAAGATGAGCATTAATCACTTGTTAAAATGATTCTCAACTTTAACACGTTTTTCATTTCCTTGTTGAGCTAATGGTTCTGATGAGAGATCATTCTATATCAATGATCAACTGTAGAACATGAAAGTCATTAAAAAATTGCCTACTAAGGAAAAAAATACATCAATAACAAAATTCAAATCAGCAATTTTTTCTAAGAGTTCACCACCAAATCCAAGATTGCAAAGATTTCCCCTATGTTTTCTCCCAGAAGCTTCAGGTTTTTAGATCTCATATTTAAATTATTGTCCTAGCACGATCTGTTGGAGAATATCCTTTCCCTGTTGAATGGGCTTGGCACTCATAAAAAAACAATTGACCATAGACGTATAAATTAATTTTGAAACTCTCAATTCTATTTCTTCTTCCCATTTTAGTTTATTTTTAAATGTTTAATTCCAGTACAGTTAACATACAGTGTTATATTAGTTTCAGGTACAATATAGTGAGTCAACAATTCCATACATCACCTGGTGCTCATCACAAGAAGTGCACTCCTTAATCCCTATCATATTTATTTTCTATAGTTGAGTTTATTTCTTGGTTTCTCTCTCTTTTTCTTTGCTTCTTTTCTTAAAATTATTATTTATTTATTTTAAATTGTATAAATTGAGCTACAATTGACATTGCTGTTGTTGTTCTTCTTCTTCTTATTATTATTATTATTTAAAGTTTTTATTTAAAGTCCAGTTAGTTAACATATAGTATATGTTATATCTCCCCCATGTTCATTTGTTTCGTTTCTTAAATTCCACTTATGAGTGAAATCATGTGGTATTTGTCTTTCTGTGACTGGCTTATTTTGCTTAGCATAATAGTATCTAGGTCCATCCATGTCATCGCAAATGGCAAGATTTCATTCTTTTTTATGGCTGAGTAGTATTCCATTGTAGATAGGTAAGTAGGCAGGTAGGTAGATAGATAGATAGATACATACATACATACATACATACATACATACATACATAGATAACACATCTTCTTTATCCACTCATCAGTCGATGGACATTTGGGCTCTTTCTACAATTTGGCTATTGTTGATAATGCTGCTATAAACATAGGGGCATCCATAGGGGTATATGCATGCCTTTGAATCGGTGCATTTGTATGTTTGCAGTAAATACCCAGTAGTCGATTACTGCATTATAGTATAGTTCTATTTTTAACTTTTTGAGGACGTTCTTTCCTGTTTTTCACAGTGGCCGTACCAGTTTGCATTCCCACCAGCTGTACACAAGAGTTCCTTTTTCTCCACATCCTCACCAACACTTGTTTCTTGTGTTTTTTATTTTAGCCATTCTGACAGATACAAGATGATATCTCATTGTAGTTTTGATTTGCATTTCCATGATGATGAGTGATGTTGAGCATCTTTTCATGTGTCTGTTGGCCTTCTGTATGTCTTGTTTGGAAAAATGTTTTTGTCTTCTGCCCATTTTTAATTGAACTTTTTTGTTTTTTGGGTGTTGAGTTTTATCAGTTCTGTATATATTTTGGATACTAACCCTTTATTGGATAAGTCATTTGCAAATATCTTCTCCCATTTAGTAGGCTGCCTTTTAGTTTTGTCAATTGTTTCCTTCACTGAACAGAAGCTTTTTATTTTGATGTAGACTCAATAATCTATTTTTGCTTTTATGTCACCTGCCTCAGGAGACATAACTAGAAAAATGTTGCTGTAGCCTATGTCAGAGATATTTCTGCCTGCGCTCCTTTTTAGGATTTTAATGGTTTCAGGTCTCACATTGAGGTCTTCAATTCATTTGAGTTTGTTTTTGTGTCTGGTGTAAGAAAGTGGTCAAGTTTCATTCTTTTGCATGAATTGCATACAGTTTTTCCAACACCATTTGTTAAAAAGACTGTCTTTTTCCCATCGCATATTTTTTTCCTGCTTTGTTGACATTTAATTCATCATATAATTGTGAGTTTATTTCTGGGCTTTCTGTTCTGGTCCATTGACTTATGTGTCTATCTTTGTGCCAGTACCATACTAGTTTGATTACTGTAGCTTTGCAGTAAATTTTGAAATTTCACCTTTTTAGCTAAATTTATTCTGAGATATTTTATTCATTTAGATACTATTGTAATGAAATTGCATTCTTAGTTTTTTTTTATTGTTTGTTGCTGGTATATACAAAAACTACTGATTTTTGTGGGTTGGTCTTATACCCTGTAACTTTGCTGAATTCATATATTAGCTCTTTCTTGTGAGTTCTTTGAGATTTTCCGTATACTGTATAGGATCATGGCATCTATAGATATAGTTCTGTTCCCGCTCCTCCTCCTCCTCCTCCTCTCCTCCTCCTCCTCCTCCTCCCCCTCCCCCTTCTTCTCCTCATTTTACAATTTGAATACCCTTTCTTCTTTTCCTTATCTAATCACTCTATCTAGGACTTCCTATATAATGTTGAAGAGCTGTGGTGAAAGTAGGCATCTTTGTCTTATTCTTGATCTTGGTGGGAAAATTTTCAATCTCTCATCATTAATTAAAATGTTAGCTGCAGGTTTTTCATAAATGCCCGTTGTCAGGTTGATGCATTGAGTTTTAAAAATAGGAAACTATTTGAGTATATTCGAAAAAAGAAGAGAATTAAAGAAGATGATTGAAAGAATTTCTATTAAAAGTTAGAAATTCTCAGATTTGGCTTTCAAAAATTCAATAGAATGTAACTCTGAATAGTTATAATCATAAAGGATACATCTAAAATACTTTAAAAAAATAAGTTTAAACGATGGAAAAACATGTATTAGAATAACCCAGGGGCTCCTGGGTGGCTCAGTCGGTTAAGCCTATGACTTCAGCTCAGGTCATGATCTTGCAGTTCATGGGTTTGAGCCCCACGTTGGGCTCTGTGCTGACAGCTCAGAACCTGGAGCCTGCTTTGGATTCTGTGTGTGTGTCTCTCTCTCTGCTCCTCCCCCACTCATGCTTCTCTCTCTCTCTCTCTCTCTCTCTCTCTCGCTCTCAAAAATAAATAAACATTAAAAATTTAAAAAAAAGAATAACCTAAAGAAAGTTGGTCTACATTTTTAATAACAGACACAGTAGAATTTACAGAACTCTCGTCTACGTGCTTTAGAAGCACAACAACTTACAGAATCAATGGGAGAAGGAGGAAGGCAGTGGAAACACCAGGAAACAAGGAAGCTTAGAAAGAAATCAGGAAGCAAATGTTGTAAGACATTTGTGCAGGAATAGCCTGGCCAGGGTGTCACCACAGCTGCCGCAACTGTCATCACCTCTGTTGCTGCTACTGGGAGGATTCTGACTCTCAAAATTCCTGATTCCTTGGTTTCCTCACTTACTGCTCAGAGTCCCGGGAGCTCACATCTAGCTGACTGAGCTTGTGTTTCATGCTGCCCCTGGCTGTTAGAAGATACTTGTAGGAAGGCTTGGATTCCAGGAGAGAGGCAGGTGCTAGGAAGTGCTCTCTGGCCAAATGATCAGTTGAGGAGGAGAGGAAATTCACGGGAAGGAAACCGGGGAGGTTTTTATGAAGAATAGTATGTGAGACTGTTTTAAATGGCTGGAAAGACACAAACAATTAGAAGCAATTACCAGTGTGGAAGTAAAGAGACAGGTTAAACGGTGTTTTGAAAATTCTACATACTTACATACAGTGTTGCAATTTTTTTAACGATGAAATTGCACTCAGGCATGGCTTGTGTATTTTTAAAAATCGGTTTTAAAATTATACTTAAAAAAGAACTTTTGCCTTTAAGAGTGAGAATTATATTACCCACAGCACTTTTAAACTTTCATGGGAATAATTGATGAAAAACTCGCTTCAGCAAAATTCAAGGGAGGAGAAATCTCCCTGGGACTGCAGAGATTTCACCGTTGGCTAATCTACTTTTTTTTTTTTTTCCTTGAAATGCGTTGGCTTCATCTACCTTTAGAAGTTCCTTCTGTTGAAAACTCTGGATGATTTTTTTCTCTCTCTGAAGCCAGCCAGATACTTTGTAGTCAAATAAATTGTCAGAAAAATTGCTGTATCTAGAGATTTTTCTGTAGTAAAAATGTGGCCACTGCCTTCTCAGAGTAGCTCATCACTTAAGATTATATTTAAAAACCCATCAAAAATAAAAGCTGTATTATATAAATTTTGAATTAACCATGCTCTTAGGGAAATTTACTTTTACATATGTGTAGGAGTGCTTGTATGTGTACGTGTGTGTGCTTATGTATTAGTGATAAAGACAGTAAGACAGAGACGGAGAGACAGATGCAGAAGGAAAGACTCACTCTAACTTCTGTAAGGCCATTCTGGATATTTATACTTCAAGAGAAATGACCTGGAGCATAAAACTGAAATTTGTACCTTTACTTATCTAACACTGAAACTGAAGTTAATTGTCTACAACATAATCCAGGAGGGTCACATTTTGGAGGTCTCTTCTGTGATACCTATGTACTCATTGACTGATTATCTGATTAATTCCTTTATTGCTTTAGCAAATCTCTATTAAGTGATTCTTCTGTGGCAGTTTTCCTGCTAGACAATAAGGACCAAGAGTAAATCAAACACAGGATAGAGGAGACACATGCAACTAGCCAGGCGATTAATATAATGCAGTGTGATGTGTCCTAGGATGTCTGGATGCTTTGTGAGCTCAGAAGGAAGACACAAATTCTAGACTGGAGTGAAGATTTGGTGGGGGAGAGGTTTTGGGTATGTCAAGAAAGCAACGTTGGACTGAATCTAAAGCGTGGAAACTATAGTAGAAAGGTAAAAGGACTTTAAATAACTAAATAATTGACAGGGTGCAATCTCCTAAAGATTCTGAGGCAACCAGATAGAAGATTTTAGGGATATCATTGTTTTTAATGGGTAGGGAACATCTCTATTTGAAGCATGCATGACTCTGGATTGGTAAGAGAGGATCTGTAGTGGATATCTGCTGTTTTTTATTGCCCAGAACTATCATCTCAACTCCTTTTGGGGAATTAGCTCATCCCCTGACATGACACACACACACGCACACACACACACACACACACACACACCCCATTCCTGAGGTGGAGCACAGGATCTTGGACCCACCCCTAGTCATTGGTCAAGTCTCCAGCATAAGACCCAACTAAAGTAAAACCCAGAACTAAAGTAAAGACCCAGAACTAAAGTAAAACTCACTTGAAAATTCCCGGGAAAGAGTTGTTCATTCTTTTCTGTTAGGCCTTGAAACCTGAGAGAATCTGGGGCTGGAGCTCCAGGCAACCTCTTGCTACCATGTGACGCTTGATGCTGAAGCCAATATGACAGAAGGCAGAGTAAAGAGATGGAGAAAAACCAACTCCTAATTATATTTTCTGGGCCCTGAATCCAGGCTTGCTCTTCTATGTGAGCCAATAAATTCCCTTTCAGCCTAAGTGAGTTGGTTGTATTTTCTTTCACTTGCAACCAAGAGTTCTAATTGATGTAGTCCCCAAAGAGGAAGACATAGGGGTGGGGGGCAGGGTGAAAGGGAACAAGCTAATGTTTATTAAGCAACTATTTTGTCCCCATCTTCTAAAGCTGGATGCTGCTATTTTCTTGTTTTTAAGTAAAGTCCACAATATTCTAGGAAGCCAAAAGGAGAGTGTCTTAGCACAAAGGTCTGCCTAAGTATAAATTCTATTCATTTTGCATTACACTGTGTGTGCTGTCAGTGTGAGTTTTACTCTAGGCTGGCATTTCTTTCATTGTGACTCAGGGAACACCAGCATCCTGTGAAATGTTAATGAATGTCACAAGAAAAAATCCTTAATATGTAAGAAAAAAATTAAACATACTTATGTGTTAATATTATTTTATATGTCTTTTGTAAATGGTTCAAAGCGTCTGATGAGAGATTACCGCAGCATGGACTAAGGATGGTTAAAAATTATGCTTTGGTACATAAGCAACATTGTCAACCTTATATAGTGTATTGACCTATAGTTTTTATTCGAGAATTTGAGTTTATGGCTCTAACTTTTTGGGGAGACGTTATTCCACGTGTTTTGGCATTACGGGTTCATACGGCATATGGCTATGTGGCTGACAAAGGGAAGATATTAATTGAAAAACGGACTTCAAAAGTTCTCAGGTAAAACAACAAAGAAAATTGGAATGATTTAAAGTAAATGTGATTAATGACAATTGTAAATTTCTAAACACAATTTTGAGGTGAACTTTCCAAGATTGAATAGGTAAGTATTTTGGGAACTGCCAGATATAAGAGTTAAAACATTAAATTTGTGTTATTCTCTTTGCTATAATTTGCTTTTGAAAATGAGAATTTTATAATTTTCTGGGATTAAAACAAAATATTAGAGTATATTTGATGCTGTGCTTAAAATTAAGAACTAACTCAGAAACATTATTTGTACTATTTAAGTAACTATATGAAATAAAAAGAAACAAAGCACTGTTCTCATACAAAAGATGGGTATTTTTTGACATATTAAAAAAATGCACGATAAATTATTACTTATTTAGATACTTTAATTCTTTTTGTGCTTAACTTTAAAATGATTTAATTTCTTGGGGCACCTGGGTAGCTCAGTCGGTTGAGCATCCTACTTTGGCTCAGGTCATGATCTCGCGGTTCATGATCTCGAGCCCCGCGTTGGGCTCTGTGCTGACAGCTCAGAGCCTAGAGCCTGCTTCAGATTCTGTGTAGCCCTCTCTCTCTGCCCCACCCTGGTTGTGCTCTCTCTCTCTCTTTCAAAAATGAATAAACATAAAAAAATTTTTTAATGATTTAATTTCTTTAAAGGTACTTTTGTTCAGTAATAGAATTTTTAAAACATATGCATAAATTTATTTTTTTTTTGCAGCAATTATTTCATCTGAGACCATTTTTTTTGTCTTCTATACTGTAAGGGAGACATTTTTATTTTCTGGGTACCTATTGGTTTTATATCTGAAAGAAATTGCATGATGGTTCTTTTGTTAATGCTAAAATGTGGAGTGGTCTTAGAGAAAGCTCTCTAGATGTTCAGTGGTCCATCTGTTGTCACAGGGACTTATGAGTGTCTTTGGATGTTGACAACGTGGGGATTATCCTCACAGGCTATGTAAAAAATAAATGGAACAAAGTATTGCCTGCTGGAAGATCAATGTACAGTGGGTTGGCTGCCTTATAAAGAAAGTTCTAGACAGCCCCACTTTCACAGCTTATAACTTGTATAATCATTCAGGGCCCTGCACTTGGTCCAATGCTCTGCTGTAACTGTCTTAAGATTCTTAATAGTTTATGATAATGGGACACTGCATTTTCATTTTGCACTTGGCCCCATGAGTTATGTAGCTGGTCCTGCTTCTAGGAGCTGGGTACACATATTAAATGAAATGGGGGGAAAACTCTTCCTCTCATGAGACCTACATTTTAATAGGAGAAGAGAGACAAAAAAATAAACAAAATAACCAAGTAGGAAATAAGAAACTAAAGGATACATCCTAAGAAGGAAAATGAAGAATGGAACGGGGAGAGAAAATATATGTGTGTGTAGGAGGGTTGGAGGGGTAAAGTTTGAAATTTTAAAGAGGTTGATCGGAAAGTCCCAAATGAGAATGTGACTTTTGAATAATGACCTGACGATAATGAAAGAGTGAACCATACTGAGATGTAGTAGAAAAGTCTTCCAGACAGAAGGGCCAGCTTGTGCAGTGGCTTTGAAGGGAGAGTGTGCCTAGAACAGTGAGCTGACCAGTGTAGCTGGAGAAGATAAATGAAGGGCAGAGTAGGTGAAGGTGAGGTCAAAGAAGGTAGTGGAGGACTCTGGATTTATTCTAAGGGAGATGGAAAGCTGTAGGGTGGTTTAGGCAGAGTAATGATATTATCTGCAAGGATCCCAATTGTTGCTATGTTGAGAACAGTCTAGGGGCGCCCGGATGACTCGGTCAGTTAAGTGTCCGACTTCGGCTCAGGTCATGATCTCACGGTCTGTGAGCTCGAGCCCCGCGTCGGGCTCTGTGCTGATGGCTCAGAGCCTGGAGCCTGCTTTGGATTCCGTGTCTCCCTCTCTCTCTGCCCCTCCCCCACTCATACTCTATCTGTCTCAAAACTAAATAAACATTAAAAAGATTAAAAACCAAAAAGAACAGTCTGGGGGACCTGGATCAACAGGGCAAGAGGAAGAACTAATGCCACACCAATGAAGACCATGTACATTGTTCACTCAGGAGACCACACACTCTGTGGCTCCCAGATGCTCTTGAACTATGGGTCTTACTGTGGTAATAGCTCAAGTGGGGTTGATTGTTTCTAGATTCCATCTTGAACCCTGTCTTCTAGATTCATTCATCTTATCTCAGGCCTTGTGACCTTTCTCTTTCTTCACATCCTTCTCAGTGTCTTAGTCTCCCTCCACAATGGGGAATCCTTTCTAGTCTGTGGGCAGAAAGGAGTTGAGCCCTAGCAAGGGTATGCATCACAACAGTATGCTACCCAAACGAGAACTAATAAAAAACTGGCTACTTACCCCAAGACTCACCAGTTAAAGCTAAGGATAGCACTGGAAGAAAAAGAAACCAGTCAATAAGAAGAAAAAGATCTCATTTCTCAGTACTCTGCATAGTTGGGAGTTATCTGGAAATACAGATGCTAGGGAAGAAGAGTGAGAAGAAGATCAACATGACTAGTGAATGGGAAATTTTTGCAAAGATGAGGAGAGTGCCTGTGGGTGGCGATGGAAGAATGTGAGAATGTGCCTTATCCTTAGGAGACTACAGGAAGGGCATTCACATATACAATCCCACCAGTGGGTTAAAGATTGGCAGACAGACCTCCATTTCTGCCTCATTCTATTTCTGCCCATCAGTTTCTCTTCTCTTTGCCAACCTGCGCTGCCCAACAGGGCACAGTCTGCATTTTATCTAGCAGTCTAACCCAGGCTCACAGTCTGCATTTTATCAAGCCCCAGTGCCAGCACTATTTGACGACCACACATATGATACTACAGTTTAAAATCCCTTATAGAGAAAGCTGATTGACCTAATTTGGGTCAAAAGTCTAACTCTGACCTAGGAAGTTTTGTCTGTTAGGATCAAAGTCAGCACAGCCTTCTGGGAATGGTAGGTAAGATATGTTATTTAAGAAAAAGGATTTGCCTGAGGGGAATGCTGAGATTCTCTAGTTTACTATCTAATCATTTTATGCTTGGCATTATATAAACTCTACCATAAAGGGTTTTATTTTTTAAATGTATATTTTTGAGAGAGTGTGAGCAAAACCAAGGGGAGTGTGGTTGGCACAGAGGATCTGAAGCAGGCTCTAGGATGACAGCAGACAGCCTGATGCAGGCTCAAACTCACGAACCATGAGATTATGACCTGAGCTGAAGTCAGATGCTTAACCAACTAAGCCACCCAGGCTTCCCTACCATAAAGAGTTTTAAAACCTACTCAACAATTTGTTGTCTATACAGGCCATGTGTGTGTGTGTGTGTGTGTGTGTGTGTGTGTGTGTGTGTGTGTATGCAAGGTTTTTTTGTACTATTGTGTTGTGCAAAGATTAACTCACTTCATCCCTCTGTGTTGACCTAGGGATAAATGCCATTTGTAAATCAATCATCTGCTTCGATGTCATATTCTATATAACATGAGCAATTGTTCTTTTCTTCAATCATAAAAACTTAGAAGCAGAATTTGATAAGTTAAGGATGCCATGTTGTAGCGTAATTATATAGATATATGTTTGCTGGAGACAAACTTATCTTTATGTTGTTGGGTTTGACTGTTTGTTTACTAAATCTTGTGAGAGACAAAATCAGGTTACGTTTTATATTTGTTATATAAGATAATTTCTTTTAATGTTTTCTTAGTTCCAAACTAAAAATAGATTATCAATAGAGTTCTGAATAGGAGCTTACATACTTCTCTCAAGCATTTCTCATAGGCACTAAGGCACCACAAATTTCTTTTTCCCAAAGGATGACAAATAGCTCAATTTCTTTCTGAGCAATTTTTATCCCCTTTCTGAGTGCTAAATTTGATATTCTTAAATTATAGAGTACAATGATTTAATCTTGAACCATATCAAAGGACACTTAGGTTGTCTTATTTGATTTTTAAGAATATTTGCTTTACTTAGTTTATACTTGCTAGAACATATATAAAGCCATACATACTGTATTTCCAACATTGAAAAACAAAGAGAGAAGTCTGGTAAATTAGTAGACAGATATTTTGAATATACGTTCTGGTTAGAGTTTTAGTTCTCATAAGTTTTATAATTTAAGTCTCTAAATATTTTCTTTTTAAGACTGACTTTAGGGTAAGAAGGAAGAGGTTCTTAAGGTTATTTGTCTCTGCTGTACTTTGTTTCAAAACATTACTGTACATTCTCAGAGTTTCTTTATAATTATGTTCTTACTGATGGTATTATGTATCTATTGCTCTGTGACAAGTTGACCCAAAGCTGAGATGCTCAAAATAACAAATATCTATTATCTCATAGTTTCTGTCGGTCAGAAATTCAGGTGCAGCTTAACTAGTTCCCTAGGACTCAGGGTCTCTCATAGGCTGGGGCTGCAGTCTCATCTCAAGGCTCGGTGGGAAGGGGATCAGATCTTCCAGGTTCCACCATGTAGTTGGAGTCCCAACAACCCAAGACTTGGTTCCTCTTGGACTATTGGACTGAGGGTTTCAATTCCTCACTGGATGTTGGCCAGAGGTCTTCCTTAATACTTTGCCAGATGGGCCTCTCCATAGGAAAACTCACAACATAGCAGCTCACTAACATCAGAGCAAAAGATGAGGGGAGTAAGAGCAAGAGAGACAGAGTGTGTAGGTAGAATCTAGAGGGTTTTTGTAACGTAATTTCAGTAGTGACATACTAGAACTATTACATTATATTCTTATTAAATGTCCAGCCCATGCTCAAAGGGAGGGAAGTATAGAAACATGAATAGAAGCAGGCAAAATGGTTTTTCCACAAAAAAAAATGTGGAACCATTTTAGAAGCTGCCCACCACACTAATCATTGTAACAATTGGTAAGTAGCTACTATTAGAGACATTTTTAAGAGTTTTGAAGAAGTTTCGACTGAACAATAGATTAGTGACAACCTACGTGATGTAATACAGCTTTTCTGGAGAAGTCTGAAGCCCAGGGTTTTAAAACTAGCTTTATCACCTGTGACCTTGGATGATTTGCACTCTAAATCCTTCCCAAACTATAATAAGAGCTGATGAGGCATTCTCAAAACCACAGCTGAGTATAGTAGCGAGGTGGAGTAGCCAAGAGCTGCATGGTGTGTGGCAGAGGGAATCCAAAAGACAATCTCCAAATAAAGTGGTGAGAACATTACCCTGATACTAAAAGCAGGCAAAAAAACACCCCAAGAAAAATACAGGTGATATCTCTGACGAATGTAGGTACAGAAATTTTCAGCAAAATACTAGTAAGCAGAATTCAGTAACCCTTTAAAGAATCATACACCATGACCACGTAGAATTTATCCCTGGTATGCAAGAATGATTCAACAATCAATCAGTGGGATACATTACATTAACAAAAGGATTAAATACACTGGATTAATCCAAAACAAAAGGATTAAAATCACTGATCATCTGAATAGATAAAAGCATTTAACAATATTTAACACACTTTCATGATAAAAACACTAAAAAAAAAACCCAAAACCCAAAATGAACAAACAAGAATAGTGGGTGCCTGGATGGCTCGGTCAGTTAAGCATCCAACTCTTGATTTTGGCTCAGGTCATGATCTCAGTCATGAGATGGAGCCCTGTGTCAGGATCCACATTGAGTGTGCAGTCTGCTTGGGTCTCTCTCTATCTCTCTCTCCTTCCCTCCCTCCCTCCCTCTCCCTCCCTCCCTCCCTCCTCTGTCTCTCTCCACCACCCTCATTCTCTCTCTCTAAAATAAAAAATGAAAATTCAAAAATTTAAAAATTTAAAAACACAAGAAGAAAATTACTTCAGTACATTCAAGGCCTTGTATGAAAAGCTCATAGCTAACATTAGACCCAATGGTAAAAAAATGAAATATTTCTCTAAGATCAAGAGCAAAGCAAAGATACCCACCCTTGTCTCTTCTGTCCAACACAGTACCAGAAATTCTAACTAGAGCAAGTAGGCAAGAAAAATAAATGGAAAGCATCAAAATCAGAGAAGAAGAAGTAAAATCATCTCTGTAGATAACATGGACTAAAGATTCCACATAAAAAAGTTAGAACTAGTAAACAAATTCCACAAATTTGCAGGATAATAGTGAACATATAGAACTCAGTCATATTTCTATATAGTAACAACAAACAATCTAAAAATTAAGAAAAATGTCCCATTTACAATAGCATCAAAAAGAATAAAAAACTTGGGAATAAACTTAACCAACGATGCAAAAGACTTGTAGACTGAACACTATGAAACACTGCTGAAATGAAGGAAGACCCAAATAAATGGAAAGGCATCTGTGTTCATGCTTTGGAAGACTCAATATTGGTAAAATGTCCACTTTCCCAAAGCAACCTACTGATTCAGTTCAGTCTCACCAAAACCCCAATGGTATTTCCTTTCAGAAATAGAAAAAAAAATCTTAAAATTCATATAGAAGTAGAAAGGATTCTGAATAGTCAAAACAATCTTGAGAAAGAATAACAAAGCCAGAGGCCTCACACTTCCTGACTTCAAAACATACTGCAAAGCTTTAGTAGTCAAAAGAGTCAAAAGAGTCATAGAGTATGCTATATGTCTGGCATAGAGACAGACATATAGAACACGAGGACAGAATATAGGACATAATAATAAATCCACACATATATAGTCCAATTATCTTCAACAAAAGTGACAAGATCACCCAATGGGGAAAAGCTAGTTTTTGCAACAAATGGAATGGTGCTGATAAAACTGGTTATCCACATGCAAGAGAATGAAGTTGGACCTTTACCTCACATCACACATGAAAGTAAATTCAAAATGAATTAAAAACTCAAATGTAAGATCTGAAGCTATAAGACTCCTAAAAGAACACAGAGAAAAATCTTTAAAACATTGGTCTCGATGATTTCTTGGATATGACACCAAAAGCACAGCCAACAACAGGAAAAGTAGACAAATGAGATTACATCAAATGAATTCTGTGCAGTAAAGGAAACAATCAATAGAATTAGAAGACAACTTAAAGAATGGGAGAAAATCTTTGCAAACCATATGTTTCAGAGAGGGTTAATTTCCAAAATGTATTGGGAACTTCTACAACTCAACAGCAAAAGGCCAAATAAACCAATTAAAAAATGGGATCAGTATCATTCATCATTGGGAAAATGCAAATCACAATTACTATGAGATATCACCTCATACCTGTTAGGATGGCCAATATAAAACAAAAACAAAAACAAAACAAAAAGCAGAAAATAAGTATTGGTGAAGATATGGAGAAATTGGATCCCTGTGCACCATTGGAAGAAATATAAAAGGGTGCGACTATCCAAAACACTCTGGCATTTCTTCAAAAAATTAAAAATAGAACTAGCAAACAGTCCAGAAATTCTGTGTATTTATCCAGAAGAATTGAAGACAGGCTCTCCAAGAGATATTTGTACTCCATGTTCATTGCAGCATTATTCATGATAACCAAGGCATGGAAACAACCTAAATCTCCTATGGGTGCATGCATAAAGAAAATTTAGTGCATACACACAATGGAATATTATTCAACCTTAAAAAAGAAGGAAATGGTATCATATGCAACATGGATAAATCTTGAGGACATTATGCTAAATGAAATATGCCAGTCAGTCACAGAAGGACAAATAGTGCATTATTCCATTTATATGAGGTATCTAAAGTAGTCAAGCCCAAAATAGAAGTCAAAAGGAAAACAGTGGTTGCCAGAGGCTGGAGGGAAGGGTAAATGGGAGGTTACTGTTCAATGGGTATATAGTTTCAGTCATACAAGATGAAAAAGCTCTAGAGATCTGCTGTATGACAATGCACATGTAGTTAGCAATACTATACAATACACTTAAAGTTTTGTTAAGAGGGTAGATTTCATGTTCAGTGTCCTTTACCACAATTTAAAAAATAAGAATAAAGTAGTTTATAAGCAATCGATAAGTTAATAAAAGATTTGCTTGAGAGGACTGATGTGGTGAAGGTAAATTATTTCTCAAACAACAAAATCGTGAAAGTAATTACAGACACTCTGGGGACAACAATAAAAAACATATAGGAAATTCATGGTCCAAATATTAAGCAGATCAGACTAAAATAGTGCAAATTTGGAAAAACTATGAAGTGTAGAGAAATCCATTTCACCGATACATCACAATCATTCTCCTTTGGTTTGCTTGAGAATCCTGCTATTGGATCTCTAGGAAAAGAGCTAAGTATTTGCTCACTAATTGACTATGTGCTAAAATCTATTTGTAGCTGTAATAATAGAATTGAAGTATTTGTTATTCTTCAACTTACTGATTTAAGTTATGGACAAAACATAGAAGACAGCAGCCTGGAGCAGAAATTAAAATTTTCAACTTTGACGATGTAAATGTTCATTTTAAGCTCGTAACATGTTGGGAAGTTGAAGGGGAAAGATGAGGTGGAGAGAAACTTCTCTCTAATGTGGTTGGTGCACAGTAGAAAGATGCTGTCTGAAACCATGGAAACAACGGAAGGTTGAAGTTGGTGCTGCAAATGCGAAAGGGTACGGCTGTCAGGCTTGCGATGTCAGAGTGAACCAGAGCACAGTGCGTGGGATAACATGTGACATGCAAAGTCTTCCCCCTGTCTTCACCTCTGCTCCCTTACCTCCTCATTCTCTTCTTCCTCTGTAAACTGGACTTGCAGACAAAACAAATCTTGTTCATGCTCTGGGAATTGGTGGCCTCTGGTTTAAGTATGTGTTGAAGCTTTGTGGTCAGTGTTGAATCTCTTCCCTTCCCCAAAGAAGGGCAGGGGTGTCTGGTACTTTCTATTCTATTTCTGCATAAACCCTACCTTCTGTTTCTTTTAACATTTCCACCTTGGAGCTCCAAAACGCATGGCTCTTGCCAGTTAAAAATCATTGGTTGTCTTGATTATGATGAAATTTGAAGCCAAGAATTCGTCTTTTTTTATTCTCTATTGTTCTTTTGTATTTTTCATTATGAAATGAATACCTCAGAAGCAATGAATAACAGTGAATCAGAGAGAGGGTGGGGAAAGGCAGCAAAAGATTTTGAGAGAAATGCACAATAGATAATATTTCCAACATTATACAACTAGGTTTATTATTTAAATGTAAATAATAGAGAAAATAAAATAGTAAGAACAAAAAAAATGATAAAAAGTTGAAAAGGGGGTAGGTTTTGGGATGCCTGCGTGGCTCAGTTGGTTAAGTGGCCGACTTTGGGTCAGGTCATGATCTGACAGTTTGTGAATTTGAGCCCCGCGTCGGGCTCCGTTATGACAGCTCAGAGCCTGGAACCTACTTCGAATTCTGTGTCTCCCTCTCTCTCTGCCCCTCCCCTACTCGTGCTCTGTCTCTCTCAACACTGAAAAAACATTAAAAAATTTAAAAAAAAAAAAAGAAAAAGGGATAGGTTTTGTAAGTAAATCTTTGTCTTTTTTGTGTGGCCATCACTTGATAATGTATTAAATTATAATTATTATTATTTAAAGTAAAGGAACTAATCATTAGAATTTGTTTAATGAAATCATGCATTTAGAGGATTTTGCTTCATGAAAGTAAGACTGAGAAGGGGAGGTGTGAATTAAGCAAATGTTACTTTTTATTACAAACATTTATTATTTTATATATTTTGGCTATGTATGTGTATTACTTGATAGAATTATAATATTTTGGAGAACAGTTAAAAGCAACTGGCAGTTTGAACAGCTCTAGGGAGACACAATCAAATACATCTTGAAGAGAATATTGCTCCTTTATGGGAAAAAAAAAAGCTGATGGGGGGGGTGGTTTTACAAAAAGTAGCAAAGCCAAGAAAAGACTATACAGACATGAAAAGTGAGAAAAGCTAAGTTGTTCTGCATAATTCGCAAAGTTATGCCTTTTTTTCCCCTGTGAGTGTAGATGGTGTGCAGAGAGATCTGATGGGAAGAAAACAAACAATCTGAAAGATTTGGTTTAAATGCAGTGGCAGCACGAAAGGATCAAGGCGGGAAAAAGCCAGTAAGGAATTCTCTATCAGCAATTGAAATTTAAGAACATTGAGGACTGATACTAGTTTTTTGTCTTTTTCATTTTACTCATTCCCTGTGTCTCTAGAAAGTCTTACATAGGACAGCCCTCTGTTGGCGATGCCTAAGGAGGAGCAAAGATGATGTGTGTGTTCAATCTTACTTTAGGGGTGTGAATGGAACAGTTGCCACCAATGTACTGTGCTTCTGTCTGCAGTTTGAATGATTCCAGGAAGTAACTAGCAGCACGTTGAACATGTTCACGGTGGAGTGGAGAGATAGGGAAGCCAAACAACTGAGGATAATCAATGAATGAAAAGAAAAAAATAATGTTTTCTCCAATACACCAAATGAAAAAAATGATTGAAGGTAATGGATTTGTGGCTATAAACTCAGGTTACACTTGCAGAATTAAAGTAAGAAACTAAATTATTTTCAAGACTATCACTTCACCACTCGTTGCTATGGTTAGTTCTACAAAGCAGGCATCGAAGTAGACTTCCTTATATGGTCCTATACTCATAGAATGCATACTTCTTTCAACTTAGGCTTTTTTTGTCTCTCTTTCTTTGAGTCTTTCATCAATCTGTGGTTTCTCTAAAGTTTTCCACAAATACTTTCTATGCAGCCCTCCCTTTGGACTTGTCAGAATCTCGAGATCTGTTTTTCTTTTTTCCTGGACTTGGCCAGCTCTCTTCAGAGGGGGGTTTCCTCCTGGCTTTGGTCTGCTTCTGTGCCTGGGTACTTTTGGCTCAGAAAAAGTGCCTTATGAATGTAGTTGTCTCTCTCAGCCTCCGTGTCCAAACACGAAATGTAAGAGTCATTTTGTGACAGGGGTACGTTTTTCTAAACGTCAGAGATTTCTCCTTTTATTCTATTACTTACTATTTTTTTTTTTATTGATTTAGTGCTTTACTCTATCTTCAGGATACAGCTCCCATCTGACTAGAATGCAGTCTTCTGTCCTACAAGCTGTATATAGTCTATGTAAAATTAAGCCTATTACCAAGATAGCATTTGCTTTGAGGCACAATCTGTTGTCAACACAGTATACAGAACTCCGGTTTGATGAGAAGGATAATTTTGGAGAAAAACAACTTGAAGGATGTTGATTCAAGAGACCTTAATTTAAGTCATGGCTCCTTTTCCGACATAACATGACATTGAACAAAATATCTTGGTTACTGCCTAGAATCTAATTGACCTGTGATCTAATTTTATGCGTTTGATATGCTTTCATTTTATTGGGGAAAGGGTTTTCTTTTTAATATATTTTATAGAATATAGTGCACATAATATCTATTTGAGGAATCTGTTTAATTGTGTGTCTTATGTGTATTTGAGGATTTGTTCAAATATATATCTGAAATATGTTTGTGGAGTTTGTTTACTAATTATTGTATATTATGATTATTATTGTTAATGTCTCTGCAACTGATTATCTTAGTTTCTACGCTTGATTTTGAACTGTAGAAAGATAATTCTTTATGCATGATCAGGGAAGTGATATCAGACTGGAGCTATGCACGTCTTCTGCTGCTTTTTGAATTTGCTGCGGTCTAACAGTATATGCAATCACTTAATTCTATACCATATTTGTCTTACCAACTTTTCTCTCTTTGATATTTGGCCAAGGAAAGTTTTGTGGTAGTCCTGGGCTATTCTACATAAGTTGGACTTAAAGTCCAGGGAAATATTTCAATTAATTTATGGGATTTTAAGCATGCATGTTTACCTCTGATCCCTCCATAAACCCACTACAGTGAGGGTTCAACCTGCAAAGAACAAGGGAAGAGGCAATGAAAGCATACGAAAGGTGATAACAAAATTCTAACTGATATAAAGCATTTGAATGAGTGATAACTGATTTAACAAATCACAGAAAACTGAAAACTAAGTGCCTTGCCAGGAAGCAAGCTAATTTTCAGAGCAAATCTGGAAAAGCGGAGAGAATTGGAAGCAAGAGATCCTCTGAAGATGGATGGTATGTGGTGGATCAGAAAAATTTTGAAATAGGTTATAAATACGTAATTACACCTCTCCTATCGCCATTCCCACTTCACACAGTCTAACAGTGGCCCCTCACTCCCCTGAGCAAAAGACCGGGTGTACTTTATAGAAAGGCTGACTGAGCATGACTCTGGTCTTGAAGATATGAGGCATAGCTGAGAGCAGAGGAGTTGTAGGACAAAGAGTGGATTAAGCAGAAATCTACATAATGATTAGTGATGCTCCAACTCTCCTCAAACTCTTAGCTTCACTTTTCTGGGAGCCAGTCTAAGTCACTGAAGAAGGAGTCCGGATGATTTTTCTCTGAAGATAAGACCAGCTCATAAAGCAGACCTATAGGTACTAACATTAGGAGTTCCCAAATTGATTTGGCTGAGTGTAGACCCCATCATCTACAGCAAATCTTTTCTGTTGACCAGCCTCACCATTCACACAGAGGTCCTAATTAGTTATTTAGAGCTTCATTCCTAAATATGTATCACCAGAAACAGACAATAATGAAGATCTTTAACAACATCCATTGTGACATTCACGATGCTGTTAATGAGTTCCTACTATGTGCTAGGCAGTATTATGGGTGCTGCAGATACAGAAAAGAATAAAACAGAAAAAAAATCCCCGTCTTTATAGAGTTCTAATAGAGAAAGATAGGCAAAAATAGTTTAGTCATTAAATAATATAGTATATATAACATTTTTAAGAACAAATTTGACAAAGGAGTTAACAGGGACAATGCAGGAAACACAACACCCATATAAAATCCTTGGGGAAATAAGACAAGCTACTGCATTTGTTTCATAAAAATAGAATTCTATACTTTAAAAAAAGGGAAAATCCACAGGAGAAAGAAATACAGAAAAATAACAATTAAATAGCAGAAATATTTTAAAGTCAATAGAAAATTTAGAAATTTGAAAGATAAAGTTGAGGAAATTTCTGAGAAAGCATAAGACAGAAATGAGGAGGGGGAAAATAAAGAAAAATAATATTAGAGAATCTATCCAAGAAGGTAAGCATCAAAAGCTTAAGAGTTCCAGAAAGAAGGAATAGAAAAAATTTTAAAAAGAGGAAATTATCAAGGAAATAATACAAGAAAATGTCCCAGTACTGGAGGATATGATTTTACAGATTAAAATAGCCCATCACATTGTTTACCATTTTTAATATAAAAATCCTAACTTCAAGAACAATTTTCCTTTTTTTCAATGTACATTCTTTATACATTCTGATTTCTTTTCTGAAAATGTTATTTCATTCTCATTCTTGAACAATACTTGAACATTTTCATTGAGCAATTCAAAACAATAGTTTTCACTACTAGCACTGTGAAGTAAAGACATTATTCCGTAGTGTTCTGGACTCTGTTGTTGATTTTAATACATTTGCTGTTCCTTAATTTTCATTTTCCAATTGTTGTTTTTCTGTAATTTAAATTCTTTTTTTTAATTTTTTATGTTTATTTATTTATTTTTTTTAATATATGAAATTTATTGTCAAATTGGTTTCCATACAACACCCAGTGCTCATCCCAAAAGGTGCCCTCCTCAATACCCATCACCCACCCTCCCCTCCCTCCCACCCCCATCAACCCTCAGTTTGTTGTCAGTTTTTAACAGTCTCTTATGCTTTGGCTCTCTCCCACTCTAACCTCTTTTTTTTTTTTCCTTCCCCTCCCCCATGGGTTTCTGTTAAGTTTCTCAGGATCCACATAAGAGTGAAACCATATGGTATCTGTCTTTCTCTGTATGGCTTATTTCACTTAGCATAACACTCTCCAGTTCCATCCACGTTGCTACAAAAGGCCATATTTCATTTTTTCTCATTGCCACGTAGTATTCCATTGTGTATATAAACCACAATTTCTTTATCCATTCATCAGTTGATGGACATTTAGGCTCTTTCCATAATTTGGCTATTGTTGAGAGTGCTGCTATGAACATTGGGGTACAAGTGCCCCTATGCATCAGTACTCCTGTATCCCTTGGGTAGATTCCTAGCAGTGCTACTGCTGGGTCATAGGGTAGGTCTATTTTTAATTTTCTGAGGAACCTCCACACTGCTTTCCAGAGCGGCTGCACCAATTTGCGTTCCCACCAACAGTGCAAGAGGGTTCCCGTTTCTCCACATCCTCTCCAGCATCTGTAGTCTCCTGATTTGTTCATTTTGGCCACTCTGACTGGCGTGAGGTGATATCTGAGTGTGGTTTTGATTTGTATTTCCCTGATAAGGAGCGACGTTGAACTTTTACGTTTATTTTTGAGACAGAAAGAGAGAATACAAGCAGGGAGGGGAAGAAAGAGAGGGAGACAGAATCTAAAGCAGGCTCCAGGATCTGAGCTGTTAGCACAGAGCCTGATGAGGGGCTCGAGCCCACGAACCGTGAGATCATGACCTGAGCCGAGGTCAGATGCTTAACCGACTGAGCCACCCACGTGCCCCTATAATTTAAGTTCTAATTAATTTCTACAGCGTCAGGAAAACACATACTGTATCAAACTTTGAAAGTGTGAGGTTTATCTACTTTAATTCTCTGTTTATTTTCTCTAATTATCTACTTGATAAATATTTCACATTCAGTTGAAAAAATGTACATTCTGCAATTATTGGATACAGTATTTAGATATGCCAATTAGGTCAAGTTTGTTAATAACATTGTTTAAAACTTGTGTCCTCACGCCTTTTGTTTTGTCTGCCTATGCTGTCAGTTATTGAGAGTTATTGAGAGATACATGTTAAAAATCTCTAAGATGTTGGGTTGTCTATCCTTTTAATTCTATTGATTTTTAATTTATATAGTTTAAAGCTGTTTTCAAGTATACACAAATGTAGAATTATAATATATTCCTGCTGAATCAAGTGTTTCATAATTATAGAACATCCTTCTTTATTTCCCTTAGTAAGTCTTGCTTTAAAGTCTACTCTGACTGATATTAACATATTCACACAAGCTTTTCCTAAACGATTTTATGGCACACCTTTTCTATAAGTTACCTTTCAACCTATATATAAAAATATAAATTTTTATATTTAAAAATTATTTCTTGTAAGAGACGCCTGCGTGGCTTAGCCTGTGGAGAGTCTGACTTCAGCCCAGGTCATGATGTCATGGTTCATGGGTTCAAGCCCCACATCGGGCTCACTGCTATCAGTCCAGAGCCTGCTTCTGGTTCTCTGTCCCCCTCTCTCTCTATCCCTCGCCACTCACGTGCACTCTCTCCGTCTCTCTCTCAAAAATAAAAACATTTCTTAAAAAAATATTTCTTGGGGGCGCCTGGGTGACTCAGTTGTTTAAGCTTTTGACTATGGGTTTCAGCTCAGGCTGTGATGCCACGGTTCATGGCCCCGCTTTGGGCTCTGTGCTGACAGAGTGTAGCCTGCTTGGGATTCTCTCTCTCTCTCTCTCTCTCTCTCTCTCTCTCTCTCTGCCCCTCCCGCACTCTCCCCCTCTCTCTCTCAAAATAAAAAAATAAACTTAAAAAATTATTTCTTATAAGTGGCATATAGATGCATCTTTTAAAAATTCTAGTGTGGTAGATCTTTTTATTAGAATATTTAGTCAATATACATTCAATGCAATTACTGGGATTTGATCTACAATCTTGCTTTTCTTTCTTTTTTTTTTACTTATAGTATCTGTTATTTTGTACTTCTATTCCTTCTTTTTTGCTTTCCTAAATTAATTACTTATTTTTATTATTCTACTTTATTTTTTATATTACATTCTTTCTTATATCTTTTATTTGTGTATATATATATCCTTTGAAATAACTGAATACATCCTTACTTCATTAAAAACTCCTATGAATTTTTACTTTGACCATATCTCTTTTTTTCCAGATATGTTTATATATTTTTCAAGTTTTTATTTAAATCCCAGTTAGTTAACATACAGTGCAATATTAGTTTCAAGTACAGAATTTAGTGATTCAATACTTCCATACAACACCCAGTGCTCATCAAGCAAGTGCACTTTTAATCCCCATCACCCATTTTACCCACCTCCCCTCCACCTCCCATCTGGTAACCATCAGTTTGTTCTCTATAGATAAGAGTCTGTTTCTTGGTTTTCCTTCCTCTCCGTTTGTTTTCCCCCTTTGCTTATTTGTTTTGTTTCTTAAATTCCACATATGAGTGAAATCATATGGTATTTGTCTTTCTCTGATTGACTTATTTTACCTTAGCATTAATAATACTCTCTAGCTGCATCCATATTATTGCAGATGGCAATAGTTTCTTCTTTTTTATGGCTGAAAAATATTCCATTGTGTGTGTATGTATAATATAAATATATTCTTTATCCATTCATCAGTCGAAGGACACATAGGCTGTTTTCATAATTTGGCTACTGTAGAGGATGTTGCTATAAACATTGGGAGGCATGTATCCCTTTGAATTACTATTTTTGTACTTTTGGGTAAATACCTAGTAGTGCAATTGCTGGATCATAGGGTAGTTCTGTTTTTAATACTTTGAGGAAAATCCATACTGTTTTCTAGAGTGGCTGTACCAGTTTGCATTCCCACCAACGGTGCGAGAGGATTCTCCTTTCTTCACATCTTCACCAACACCTGTTGTTTCTTGTCTTGTTGATTTTAGCCATTCAGCTGGCATGTGTGAGGTGATATCTCATTGTAGTTTTGATTTGTATTTCCCTGATGATCAGTGATGCTGAGTATATTTTCATGTTTTATATATTTTATCCAGCTGTGATACATATTTATTTCAGCAAGAAGTTGTCTGTTATGAGCGATACCATTGTGTTCACTAATGCAATCCCTTTTATATATTTTTTTCTTCTTAACAGCTTTACTGAGGTTTTATTGATATACAACAAATATATATAATTAAACTGTACAATTTGATGAGTTTTAATACATGGCTATTCTGAGAAGGAATCATCAAAATCAATACAATGAGCATAACTATTACCCCCCACACCAAGTTTCCTTTTGTCTCTTTGTAACTTCTCCTTCCTAAGACAATCACTGATCTGCTCTCCATAATTATGAATCAGTTTGAATTTTCTAGAATTTATGTAAATGGAACCATACTATAAGTACTCTTACTCATATGTCACCTTTCACTTAGTAAAATTATTTTGAGTTTCATTTATGCTCTTGTATGTCAATATATTCTTTTTATTATGAAGTACTATTCCATCATATGAAAATATCATAACTTATTCAGTCCTTTAAAAATTGTTTACATTCAAATTATTGTTCATGGCATGTGTGCGTACGCACACACACACACACACACACACACACACCACTTAGGAATATACCTGATAATGCTTTCTAAGTTTCAGGGAATATTTCCCTTAAAAAAGCTGATAACTCATCATTTTGAGATAAAATTACTGGTACCACACATCTCTAGCATTTTAATGAGATTGATTATTTCCAGGTTGATATTTTTGATGTGCTATGTCATGCCTTGAGAAATAATCACATGGAAGGCAATATTAACTATTTTTGCCTGAGAATAATTCTAAAAAATTAGTGTGGGTATAATACTATTCTCTAAAATATTGAGCCATTTAATTTTAATAGATGCATTTCTTTCTTTACCTACAGGGAATCTCTTCTGAAAACTCTGGAACTGGACAATACTTAGAAACCAGAATGAGTGAAACTTCAAAAATATTTCTCGCCACAACTGAGTAAGATTATATTTAAAAGATTAAAAACAGGATATGGGGTACCAGGGTGGCTCGTCGGTTAAGTTTCCAACTTGGGCTCAGGTCATGATCTTGCGGTTCATGAGTTCAAGCCCCACATCGGGCTCTGTTCTGACAGCTCAGAGCCAGGAGCCTGCTTCAGATTCTGTGTCTCCCTCTCTCTCTGCTCCTCCCCTGCTCGCTCACTCTCTCTCTCTCTCTCTCTCTCAAAATAAATAAACATTGAAAAAAAATTAAAAAAGAAAAGATTTAAAACAGGATAGATATAGTCAAAATTCAACAAATGTTAACAAATGGATTATGCATTTATATGCCAGGGTGACTTGAGATATATGAAAATTATAAAAGCTGTGATATGTTTGATAAATTCAGTATCAATTTTAGGAAAATGTAGAGTTAAATTATATGGTTCATTGTGAATGGAACCACCCATTAAAAAATCTCAGTAGCATCATCATAAGAAGCATTCATGCTTTTTGTTTCCTCTATTAATTACGCTGCATTGGTTGAGAGTTTTAATGTAGTCAGAGGATTACGTTCTGTGATCTAACAATCATTGAATCCTATGACAATGGCGTATTTTAGAGGTAAATCTCTGTTCTACATGGCTATAATATTCAGTAAGAAAATAGAGTAGTGAAAACGTTAGCATATGTAAAAGGTAGTGTTTATTTGTTGCAAGCAAGAAAATTTGAGTATAACTATTTTAAGCAAGATGGAATTAACTGGAAACAGATGAGCTGTCTTAGCATTTGAAAGAAAGCAAGTGGAACTAGGGATGCTCTTAGGGTATCTTTAGTGGGACTAAATGCACATTAAGGAAATATGAGATACTCATGGCTAGATGTAGGATATCTCATTGGAACAAGTGCCTAACAGGAAGAGCCATATTTTAAGTCCTTTTCTATTAAAAGTGAGAACTGGCATTGTTGAATCAGGAAGGGTCTTACTGGAAATGGATAACTTGAGGAGGGTTTAATAAAGTAAGTCTTTTCAAAGATGTGGACTCTTTACAAAGACTCTTATCATCTAATAGATGCCATTAAAGTTAACAGTCCCCAGAACCTGGATAAGAGAGTCTTATAGAGAGAGCTGCCTTGATATGAACTGTGACTTCAACCAGAGATCAAACCAACCCATGCGGCACCACAGGGAAGGAGTCAGGGAATAAGCCTGACCTCACTGTTCTCCTCACTCCAGACTTCTAGGAGCTTTGCTTTAGCTACATCCTACTGGTAGCCAAAGTCAAGGGAAGCCATTAATAAAGTCAATACAGGTAAACATACTGAGGAGAGAGTAGAGTGGAGAAAAATGGAGAAGTCTCTGAGTTGGGGCAGATATCTAGCACAGTTTTGAAGCTTGGAGAACTATCCTTGCTTGTCTCTTACACATCACTTTCTGGCAGTCCCCCTGCTCAACCGACTGAGCCACCCAGTTGCCCCTAAGCATCTGACTCTTGATCTTAGCTGAGGTCTTGAATTCAGTGACAATTTTGCCAGAGCCTGACGTGGGGCTCTGGCTGGAGAAAAAGGAAGACATTTAAGGCATTGTTCTATTTCCTAATATTGATGAGTGTATTTATGTTCCTTTTATTATTATTTAAATATACATATATACTATCTACTCCATTGTACGAATAATATGTTTCATGATAAAAGGGTACATAATAAAAGAACAGCACATATCGTTGGAGATATCTAATTTATTTCTACAGAACAATTGGATTCTATTTGTTACAAAGTAAATTTTATTTTTAAAAGATTCCATAAGTTTTATTTGAGAGATATAATTTGAGAAATTATAAAAGAAAATATTTAAAAGAAATGTAAAGTAGAAGGGATTAACTATTATAGGTTGTAATAGTTAAAGGACTGCAGGTCTAGTCCTAGAATATGAAATTTAAAAACACTGAAATAGAATAGACAGGTCAAAAGTAGATATTTTGGTTCATAAATAATTAATAGCTGATAACAGAGGCAAGGCAAACTGGCGGGAAACTTGAATTATGTTGTAAGAACTGATTTAAAACATGGTTAAAAAAATTTTCACTTCACCATACACCAGAAAAAATTCTAGGTACATATTTAAAATTAAATTGTGTTTTAAATGCAAGGAACTAGAAGATGAAACTTTATGAGAAGCATTGACACTTTGTACATAAGGTTATAAATATTATGAAAAGATTTTCGTGCATGAAAACATGTTAATATACAAACATTTTAAGCTTCCTTGTATAAAATAATCAAAGTACAAATTTAAAAATATTCTGGAGAAATACTGGGGATATATTTTATCTTTATCCATATGAACAGATTCTAGAAATTGATTGTAACTTACTTTCAGTATCTATGTACTGAATATTAAGAGATTTTAATGTGGAAATTCAAGGAAACAACAGTATATGCAGTCAATAAGACAGTTTTAAGAGCACACTCAAAGAACACGCCAGATATGTCACACACACAAAGAAACTAGAAACCAAGCAAATGAAAAGATGTTCAGTCTTACTAATTTTTTTCCACCTACGAAATTTAAATTAGTATGTAAATAAGTAGTAATGATAAAAATCAGCATGGCAAAAGTACCATGAAAATGGCACTTAAACACTACTGGTGTCATTACATTTTGGAAAGTTATTTGGTAATATTGTATCAAATTTGATAAAAATAGTTTTAACTAGTGACCAAATAATAACCTATCTGGAGATCTATCCTAAGGAAATAGTAATCCAAAATCTAGGATAAAATCTTCAAGGATGAAGATACTAAAACCATAATATTTCTAATGGCGTGATATTGGAATTTATCTAGATATCCAATAATGGCAAGGTGAAGTACATTTGATGTGATATGATTCCAGAAGTTACATGATAGTTAAAAGACTATGTAGGAAACATTAAAAACTGCTTATGTTGTGATTTTAAGTGATTAAAGACCAGATGTAACATTGTGTACATAGTGATACACAGTATAAGATGCATCAGATTACTGGAAGGAAATACAATAACATGCTAACAATAATATATGAAGGTGGTGGTATTCAGGGCATCTTTTCCAGTTTTCAAAAATGTCTCTACTAGGGTTACAGGGTCTTCATATTTAAAATATGTAAATATAAAGGTATTGCTGATATCCGCAGTCAACTATATAAATCTATATATATGGTATGGATACATCTGTGTGAGTAGCACTCTACATAGAATATTTCTTGCAAATGTAAGAAATGTATCTGAATATATTACATAATTATTTTTTCTGAATAACCTTGAACAGACAAATGTAAGAACATTTGAAATATAGAGAATGCCTGATGATAACCTGCTTGAACATATCCCTTAAATCTTAGCATGTCAAGTGATCGTGGCCAGATGATCATCAACAAGGCATTTTCTAAGAGGCTTTGAGAAAGAGGACTGCAGAATAAATATCCCAGAAAGACAATAATGTAGCAGCTTAGATAAAATGCTACAGAAATAAAGAAAACATTCTACAAGTAAGCACTATGAATTGATGGAAATCTTTTGAGTATTGGTGTTCTCCTCAGAGAGAATAAACTGGTCTTTGTTGCTGAAATGTTAACCCATACATATTTAAGTTTATGTCTTCAAAGAAGGAGAACTGGGAGGACAGAGCAACCACAGTAAAAGGCTTCCAAGCCTTCTGGTGATGTATTATTAATTTGCCGCATTTGCCAGGCCAACTCCATGTCTGTAATTCAACAGCCCCCTTCATTGTATCAGTGATGATTCCACAGAATCCACACACCAGCAGAGGTAAGGTTCACTCCAGAATGTATCACTAATTATCTCTGTACCAGCTTAGATGGGAAAACATTTCAAGGCTTTGGAAAGAATATAGGAATTTAATTTGCAGAAATATTTTTAAAGTATGTTATTTCAAAACTAAAAGGTCCTTGCTGGCTGCATTAGATATTTGCTTTAACATTTTTTTCTAATAAGTTAATTCAGTACGAAGTAGATTCATCTTGTACCGTATCCAAATTTTTCTAATAAAAAAAAACCCTAGAATACATGTAAACTAGTATTATGGGCAAAATCTCTGGGCTTTTTCCTTTTTTGTGATATTTACAGACATTTTCAAAATGTATATAATATTTCATTTATTGTTTTTACATTTATTCAGTACTCTCAGCTCTTCGATGATCCAAATTCAGTTCATCAGTTCTTTAAACATAAGTATTCATCCATCAGAAGATAGTTTATGCAACACCTATAATATGCACAGGGGATGCAGTACCAAATTAAATAGACAAAGACCCTGCCCTCATGGAACTTAACATTTTAGTGGTAGTAGGAAAAGAAATTGAAACTACATACTAACAGCTATATAAATGCAGTGTTAGTAGCAAATGCTGTGAAGAAGAGAATGTCAGGAATGGAGAAAGACAGGCTGGTCAGGGAAGAGCTCTCTGATTGGTGCCAGTTGACAAGAGCTCTGAATGATGTAATGTGAAGGAAGAATATGCTAGGCAGAAGGAATAGCACGTTCCAGAGTACTGAGTGAAGTAGACCACACTGTCTATAGGAGAGCAAATGGGAGGGAGAGTAAGAGCAGGTAAGAACAGAAAGTAAGTATGTGAGGGAGGTTTCATGGACATTATTATGTTTTAAATAAAACTCTTTAAGTTTTTCATATGAGCTCATTACTCATTAAATACAAAAACACTCTCAAACAAAGAAACAAAAAAAAATCATGCTTTTGTAGATTTCTTGCGGGCGGGGGGGGGTGGCAATTAACGTATAAATAATGGCTATTTTATTCTCACTATGCTCAATCATTCCCAAACGGCTTATGACATGTGGCACTGTGCACACAGTTTGTACTCACCAGACTGAGATTTTGCTGCCCAGGGAGAGAGAAGTGAATGCCCCACAGTGCCCCCTGATAGTTTTGAAGTGAGACATTTCCAGAGCAGTTGGAGACACAAAGACATTGGTGTTAGAAAAACCAGACATATATTTTTAAATAAGTCAGGGTTTCTGTAACTTTTATTTTCATCAGAGGTGCAGCCAGTCATTCACCAGAGATTTGAATCCTGCCAAACAAGCACCCCCCATCCTCCTCCCCCACCCCGCCCCGCCCCATGCTCACTTGGAAAGGTTTGCATACATACTCCGCCACACTGGGGGCTCAGAATGAAGTACAACCCTGGGAGCTGCCAATATGTATACATTCGATTCAGTTCTTTTATCTGAAGGTGAGACCAGCCAGGGAAAGAGAAGCAGATTTTAGCATTTGTTTCTCTAATACAGGGGGGTGGGGGGTGCAGGCCTACGTTCACTTTGCTGACTTCCATTTAAACCCTGGTAAATAGAGGACACAGAGAAAACAGAAATTTTCATGCTATGTATGTTTGGGGATTTTACAAAAAATGTATGATTTTTAGAACTTTGTCTTATAAGTCTGCTTATAAGGGACACTTGGAATATCATTTGAGTGTAGTACATTTCATCATTCTTTACTGATGATTGTGTTATTTAATTTGTCAAGATGTTAAAGGAGCATCATCTATTTTTGTTAAGTTACTTAAAACTCCTTGGGATACAGCATAATAAATGCATCCTAAAATATACTATGCAAACTGTCCATATTTTTCTATCATTAAAAAGTAAGATGCAATTCATGTTCAGTCCAAATGATTTAGCTAACTTGAAATTGAAAACCACCTTTGCCTTTTTATAGCCTGATATTAGTAGCCTTTAGAGCCAGAACAACCTGCTGTGAAGCTTGGGACTTACTTAAAAACTATGCCATAAGCCATGTCAGTGATGTAGAAAATTTACTTCTGGATAGAAAATTTATTAAAAATTAAAATGATGGGGCGCCTGGGTGGCTCAGTCGGTTAAGCGTCCGACTTCAGCCAGGTCACGATCTCGCGGTCCGGGAGTTCGAGCCCCGCGTCAGGCTCTGGGCTGATGGCTCAGAGCCTGGAGCCTGCTTCCGATTCTGTGTCTCCCTCTCTCTCTGCCCCTCCCCCGTTCATGCTCTGTCTCTCTCTGTCCCCAAAATAAATAAACATTAAAAAAAAAAATTAAAAAATAAATTAAAAAAAAAATAAAATGAGGACAAATTGGAATATCGCATAAATTACATTTTTACCCAAATACAATTTTGTCTGCAATAAAAATTAATGTTTCAAACACTATACAATCTTTAATTTTGTACTCATTTGCTTCACTTTCTGCTTGCATGCTATTAACTATTTAATAAACCTATTTATAACCTAAACAATTTATCTTACTTCATTTTGCATACAGATATAAAATATCTCTGAACACGGGAGAAACCCAAAAAGCCTACAACTACGGTGAATTAGAAACTACTTCAAGGAAGTATGAACTCTGAAAAGACGGGAATTATTATACTTCATATTGTTTCCCTAATAAGCTTAAATCATCCTAAAACTTTATCCATTTTATCCTCATAGATTCCTTGAGAAGGTCTGGGAAAAGGCATTATTATCTCTATTTGAGTAAGAAGGAAATTCAATGTGACATTTACTGGTATTTTATTTTAAATTTACTACTATTATTAGTAGAGGTTGAAATGAATTTGATGTATTTCAGAATGAAAAGCATTACAATCCATGAAGAATATTTCTACACTAGAGATAAAAATAAAACAAGGAGTTAAAATGTAAAAACTCAATGGAAAAGCTACTTGAAAGAGGTGAGCTTATTAATTTTTTTCTTCCCATGTGCTTGGTCTATCTTATTCTGTCTTTTATTTAAATTCAACCTGCTTTCTTGTCTTTAAGAAAAGACCTTCAGGCTCCCTTCTTATAAAAGGTTTCAGAGAAGTTTTAAGGAGGGATTTGAGAGAGGAGATGATTTTGAATAATGGGCATGAAATAGGAGACTGTTTTTAGAGTTAAGTATAGTATGGAAAATTTCAATCTTAAAAGTGGGAATATGAAACTATATGCTATATGTTTAAATCCTTTCTAACAAGGATAATAACTTTAAATTTTTAATGTGACTTTCCTTTTTTTTTTTTTTTCCTTGCTTGGTACATGACCTTCACTTTCTTGGCCTAAGGCATCCGTCTCTCTCGGTGTGTATGTAAAGAAAATAGGGATAGAGAGGTGTATCCGGCTTTTGAAAGTTAAAATAGAATTAAGCAGTAAGACAGGTTATTATCTTGAAAGACAATTTTCCAGATTGTTTATTTCCCACTTTGTCTAACAACCAAGCCAGCATGACCCATGCTCATAGAATTCTCCCAGAGTAGAGGAGATATCGCTGGCCACCATTAAAGCTTAGTGTATGAATGGGAAAAGAAGGATAAGAAAAGAAAAGCCCACCCTTTTCAATTTTGGAGATTTTTCAATTTTGAAGTAGAAAAAAGAAATAGGAATACAAAGGAACATAATTAAGGTTTCCCTTCTCTGGGCTATGTAAAAATAAGAGTCATGTTTAGGGTAGAAAGGAACCCTTCCTTCCTCCTCTCCTACCCACCCTCTACCCACCTACCCCCCGCCATACATACCTCCACTTCTTATTTGAGAGGCTGAGAGGAGGTTCCTTTGAAGACTAGCTTAGGCCAACCAGAGGTCAATTTGGCTGGTCGATGTGTCCCATCAAAGAAGGACCCTGAAATGTTGCTTTTCTGAGCCACCCTTGTTTCCAGAATTAGCTGTGAGTTTGGCTGTGGAACTTGCCACAGAGGCTCATTGTCATGAGAATAATAAGTTCCCAACACTACGCTATGGGAAAGAGAAGATGGCTTAATTTAAAAGAGTATTATTAGAAGTGAAGATATAATGTTCAAAACCTATTAAGGGGTTTGTCTCAACAGGATTTGATGGTAAGAGAGAAAAGAGTCCTGTATCGTTTTTAAGATCTTTGGAAGGAGAGGTGACATGAATGGTACAATGAGGAATACAGGAAGAGCAGTTTGGAGGTTGATAAATTCACTTTGGAGATTTTAGTCTGACATGCTTAAGTAACATCAAAATGGCATATGGGTTTATGGTTCAAGAAACATCTGATCTAGACAGATAGATTTGGGAACCATCACTGCAGAGGTGACAACCAAAGTCCATGGGGTGAGCAAGACAAGCAAGTGGAATATGGTGAGTAAAAGAAGCATATCATGAATAATTCTGGGAAACACCAATATTCAAGGGGAAAAAAGGAGAGACAGATGCCTTTGAAGGGAAGGACCAAGAGGGCAGAGAAAAACCAGGAGGAAAGGGATCACAAATGCCAGGGAAGAGAGCCTGAAGAAAGAGACCGTGGTCAATGGGTCAAATTCTGCTGTTAAGTAAGTGTTAAATGTTAAATAAGATAAGAACGGAGAGTTGCATTTAGCAACTCAGAGATTATAGGTGACCTTGGTGGCAACAGTTTCAGCAGAGTGTTGGGAGGCAGAAAACAGACTGTGGTGAGTTAAGGAGTTAATTTAAAATGAGAGAAGTGTGACAGTGAAAGTAAATCATTCTCTTATAGGGCTTGGCAGAAAAGAGAAGAAATTTAGGGAGAGGTTCCAGCAAACATAGTTTGTAGGGGAAAAGCTATTAGAGAGGGAGAAATTAAAAATACCAGAGATAGAACATAATTGATAGAGGAAATCTCCTAAGAAGACAGGAAAGGGACAGGTTCTAGCATTGCTAGAAAGATTCCCTCTAGAAAAGAGGAGATACACCTCCTCTGCTGTGTTGGTTGAGGAATAAGTTAAGAATAGATGCATATTATTTTTTGGTCATGGTATCGAGAAACTGGAGAAGCATGACTTTATTAGAACCTTTACCTGGTGCTCAAATAAACATGAATTAATGAGGTTATTTGATGAAGAGGGGGCAGTTTCTACTCATCTCAAAATTGAGAGATTGAATGGCCAAGACTCTACACTAACAAGGATCTTGGGCATTTAAAATGTTCCCTTCACCGTAGTTCCCCAAGCACCATTTTGCATTCCCACCAGCAATGGATATGTGATCTAGTTCCTCCACGATATGCCAGCATTTGGTGATGTAAGCCCCCTCTCTGGTCCTCTCTCCCCCAGAAGTTCCCTTCGCTTCTTCCACTTCTGGATGGTGGGCCCATTACCATAACCTCTGGACAGTCTCATGCTGCAAGGGAGTTTCCCCACATGCAATCCTGTCAAAGTGCTGCCCAACCAAAGTTTGTGTGTGCTACGATCACTGCATGATCATATATTTTTCTTTGATCAGCCCCAAATACCTCAATCTCCCTACACATAGCTGCCCAGATAGTTCCCTCCCCCTTGTGCCTTGAAATGTGCAGACCATTCCAAGAGTAAGGCCATCTCTTGGAACCCATGGCATGGTATTGCTAGTCAGAAAATACCTAAATGCCTAAGACTGACTCTTTGTGGGATAATGAGATTGTGTGAGCTGCACTGCTTCTCTTTCCAGAATCAAACTGTTATTACACTTACGCATGTGACACTAGTAAAATGTGTGTTTAAGCTCACTTTACATGATAGAGCAAGTTAGTCTTCTAATAAAATTTGAATATCTTCAACATTAGAAATCATGATATTTTCTAATATCAAGTAATAATAGGTTGAGGCTCTTAAAATACTGACTGTACTGAAGACATACTCCACTTGCCAAAGCTACTTGAAATAATGAAAATGGATTTTGCTAGAACAGCGTAGAATCTTGATGAAATATTTATGTTTTATCCTTTACTTCCCTTTGTACTTGATATATAGTTTTTTCCGTATGGAATAGTAGTGCCCTGTGTTTCTGCTCATGTCATGGAGAAGGGATTGACAAGAAGAAATCTGTGAGCATCATTTGATTGTATTCACAATTTTCACTATTGTTTTTAACTTTGAATTAAGGCAATGGAATATGTTGTTTGTTAATTTGGATAAAGCAATACCTGAGTTAGTATTCAGGTGCCAAATATTTTATTCAGATAACGATGCACTTTCTTGTTACATGCATAGCTGCTCTTCCATGGGTACTGATCAAAACACCACTTTTACCATTTATATCCAGCTGATGAAAAATTAACAAACATAGCATAGATTTTCAGTGAAAAACAGAATAAAGGTTTCTCAACCTTACCTCCCCCATATATACATACTATACTTATCAAAAGTGGATCATAACCTTCTGATGATAATCTGCACATTAACGCTTCATCCAATTGTGAAGTAATAAGGAAATATGAGGAAAGTTTTGTGGGTGGCTCTCATGGAATGGGCACAAAGTGAGAGGATAATTGGGTCTCGTGTGAAAGCTCAGGATGGAGCACGCTATGCATGTCAGTCAGTCATTCTCCCCATTCACTGCAGTGGTAACTAAATGGGTTTATGAACCAAATGCCATGGTGACAGGATGTAAATTATTGTTTGGCTAAATAACGTGGGTTTCCCCTTACCAGGGATGTGCTAACAATGACATTAGATGAGTACCCAACCTATGCAAATCAGACCAATATTAAATCTCCAATAAGATATCATTTTCTAGGTAGACTAGCCGGCTAATCTCAGAAGATCAATTACATTGAACCCTGTCTATCATAGAGGTTGCAGAGATTCATCTTCATTACAGAATAGACGTTTACTCTTAAAATAGAGTTAACTTCCCACCCGCAAAATTTTTTGCCATCAGCGTCATTTGTGGACATGTAAGGTAGCCTTATCTATTGACATGGTGTCCTACTCAACATTGCTTCTGATCAAGGAATTTATTTATTTATTTATTTATTTTTAATTTTTTTTCAACGTTTATTTATTTATTTGGGACAGAGAGAGACAGAGCATGAACGGGGAGGGGCAGAGAGAGAGGGAGACAACAGAATCGGAAACAGGCTCCAGGCTCGGAGCCATCAGCCCAGAGCCTGACGCGGGGCTCGAACTCACGGACCGCGAGATCATGACCTGGCTGAAGTCGGACGCTTAACCGACTGCGCCACCCAGGCGCCCCAAGGAATTTATTTTTATAGCAAACAATAGTGACTCAATGGGTTAATATCTATAGGATTGACTGTCTTACCATGTATTCAAACATCAAGAAGCAGCTGGTTAATAAAATTGGGAAGTATTTTATTGAAGAGCTAGCTTCTTGAAAAGATAAAATTGGCAAACCTTTAGCTAAACTAAGGAAAAATACTCAAATAAATAAAATTACACATGAAAGAGGAAACATTTTAACTGATACTACAGAAATAAAGGATCCTAAGAGACTACTGCAAATAATTACACACCAACAAATTAGAAAACATAGAAGAAATGGATAAATTCCTAGAAACATATAACCTGCCAAGACTGAATCATGAAGAAATAGAAAATCTGAACAAGTAAGGAGATTGAAAAATCTAACAAGTAAGGAGATTGAATCAACAATCAAAAACTTCCCAAGAAAAAAAAGGGCCAAGACCAGATAATTTCACTGGTGAATTATATAAAACATTTAAAGAATAATAATACAATTCTTTTCCAACTATTCCCGCCCCTGCCCCCAAAAATGAAGAGGAGGGAACATTTCTAAACTCATTTTACAGAGCCAGCATCACCCTGATTCTAAAGCCAGATAAGGCCACTACAAGAAAAAAAAAATAGACCAGTATCTTTGTAAATATAGGTGTAAAAACTGTCACCAGTATATTAGCAAACCGAATTCAACAGAATATTAAAAGCATCATGCACCATGATCATGTGGGATTTATCCCTGGATGGTTCAACATACGCAAATCAATAAATGTGATACACCACATTAATAGAATAAAAGATAAAAATTATATTATAACCTCAATAAATGCACAACAAGCATTTGACAAAATTCAGTCTCCTTTCATGATAAAAATTCTCAGCCAAGTTGGTCTAGAAGGGATGTTCCTCAACATAATAAAGGTCAACTGTGTAAAGCTCACTGTTAATATCATACTCAACAGTGAAAGGTTGAAAGCTTCTCTACTAAGATCAGGAACAAGACAATGGTGCCTACTTCGCCATTTCTAATTCGACGTAATACTGGAAGTCTTAGAACAATCAAGTATGAAAAAGAAATAAAAGGTATCCGATTCAGAAAAAAAGAAGCAAAACTGATTTTGTGTATAGGCAACACGTTTTTATATAGAGAAAGTACTAAAATCCCACTCAAATACTGTTAGATCTAATTTTAAAAATTCAGTAGAGTTGCAGGATACAAACTCAACATAGAACAATTAATAGAATTTTATATAATAATAATAATGGATTATCTGAGAAAAATAACGAAAACAATCTCATTTACAGTAGCATCAAAAACAATACATTTGGGGATGCCTGGGTGGCTCAGTTGGTTAAGTGTCTGACTTCGGCTCAGGTCATGATCTCACAGTTCATGAGTTTGAGCCCTGTGGCTCTGTGCTGACAGCTCAGAGCCTGGAGCCTGCTTCGGATTCTTTGTCTCCCTCTCTCTCTGCCCCTCCCCTGCTTGTGGTTGGTTTCTTTCTTTCTTTCTTTCTTTTTTTCTTTCTTTGTCTTTCTCTCTCTCTGTCTCTCTCTCTCTCCCTCTCTCTCTCAAAAATAAATAAACATTACAAAAATTTAAAAAAACAATACATTTGACCCAAGAGGTGAAACAGCTCTACATGGAAAATTATATGACATTGATGAAAAAAATTTAAGAAGACACAAAGTAGAAAGACATCCTGTGTTCACAAGTTGGAAAAATTAATATGTTAATATGTATATACTACCTAAAGCCATCTTATAGATGTAAAACAATCCCTACTAAGATTCCAATGTCATTTTTTTACAAAAATAGAAAAAAATATTTCTAAGGTTCAAATGGAACCTTAAAAAACTGAATAACCAAAGCAATCCTCTGAAGGAAGAACAAAGCTAGAAGTAGCACAATTCCAATTGCAAGCTATTCTACAAAGCAATAGTAATCTAAATCGTATGGTACTACATAGAAACAGAAACACAGACCAATGGAACAGAATCAAGAGCCCAGAAATAAAACCCTTACATATAAGGCCAACTAATACTTGAAATGGAAGCCAAAAATACTCAGTGGAGAAATGTTAGTCTCTTCCAAAAATAGTGTTGAGGAAACTGAACAATCATATGCAAAAAAATGTAGTTGGGCCCTTACATTGTACCATATACAAAATTCAACTCAAAATTGATCAAATACTTAAATGTAAGACCTGAACTATAAAACTACTAAAAGAAAACATAAAGTAAAGCTCTTTAACATTAGTCCTAGCAACAATTTTTTTATGGATTCAACACCAAAAGCACAAACAACAGAAGTAAAAATAAGCTGGACTTTATCAAACTAAAAAGTTTCTGCACACACATACACACACACACACACACACACACACACACACACACACACAACCCCACAGAGAACAAAAACAATTAGTAAAATGAAAAAAGCCACCTAGAGAATGGGAGAAAATATCTGCAAACCATCTATGTTATAAGGGGTAATATCTAAAGTGTATAAGGAACTCAGGGCACTTGGGTGGCTCAGTCAGTTAAGTGTCTGACTTCAGCTCAGGTCATGATCTTACTGTTCGTGGGTTCAAGCCCTGCTCTGTGCTGACAGCTCGGAGCCTGGAGCCTTCTTCAGATTCTCTCTCTCTCTCTCTCTCTCTCTCTCTCTCTCTCTCTCTCTCTACCCCTCCCTCACTTGTGCTCTCTCTCCATCAAAAATGAATAAACATTAAAAAATAAACAAATAAAGTATATAAGGAACTCAGTTAAATAGCAAAAAAAAAAAAAATTAAAAAATGATCAGAGTACCTGAAAGACATTTTTTCCGAAGAAGATATACAAAAGGCCACAGATACATAAAAAATTGCTCAATATCACTAATCGTCAGAAAAATACAAATTAAAACCACAATAAGATTTCACTTCACACCTGTTAGAATGGCTATTATCAGAAAGAGAGGAGATAACAAGTGCTGGCAAGGATGTAGAGTAAAGGGAACTCTTGTGCACTGTTGGTGGGGATATAAATTGGTGCAGCTATCATGCAAACAGTATGGAGGTTACTCAAAAAAATAAAAATGGAACTACCATATGATCCAGAAATTCCATTTCTGGGTATACTTCCAAAGGAAATAAAATCATATTCTTGAAATATCTGCACCCCAGTGTACATTGCATCATCCATTTGTATGTATATAGAATACTATTCAATCATAAAGAAGGAAATCTTGCCTTTTGCAACAATATGGACCTTGAGAGTATGATGCTAAGTGAAATGTGTTAGAAAGAGAGAGATAAATACTGTATGTTCTTACCTATGTGTGGAAGCTAAAAACCTGAACTCATAGAAATATAGAGTGGTCGTTGCCAGGGGCTGAGGGATGGGAGAAATGGAGAGATGTTGGTCAAAGGGTATAAACTCTGGCTAGATGAATAAGTTCTGGGGATCTAATTAATAATACCATATTATATACTTTAAAGTTGTTAAGAGAATAGAACCTAAATGTTATCACTACATGCAAAAAAATAGTAATTATGTGAGGGAATATAGGTGTTAACTAACATTTTATGGTAATCACTTCACAATATATACGTGTATCAAGTAATCATGTTGTACAATATATATATACATGTTACTGATTTTATAATATATATTACTGATTTTATTATATATTATATATTTATTTATTATATATTATAGATATAGATATCAATAATATATGTTATATAGGTCCTAAAATTATATCTATATTAGATATAGATATCAATAATATATATAATATATAGGTTGTAAAATTATATATAATATATAGTATGTATACAGATATAAATATAGATATATCAATAAGACTGGGGAAAAAAGAGACTTGTTTAGTGATAGCATCTCACAGGAAACAGAATTTATGGGACAGAGATTCAATCCTAAATCTGATGTGTTTTCTCATACTTTGCTGAAAGAGGTGTTAATGGACTGGATTAAGTACAATAGCTCTTCCAGAGGAATCCTGTTTGCTCAAGGAAAAGAAAAAATAGCAGCACAAACAGGAAGACCTCTGGTGACACAGTATACATTATACTTCTCTTTATTAAAGACCAGGAAGATTTAACTGAGCAAAAAATTTAACAAGGTGACAATTTTGCTTTTCCAACAGAATTCCATGGTGGCTGATTTTTGAGAAAGAGGGGATAAACATTCAGGGGGAGAGATAGACAATACCTCCTATATGGCTTTCCCAAGGGAAAGAGTCATACAGTTGTGTTTTTGAAATACATATGTGAGTGTGGTGGGTTGGGAGTAGGGTAACAGCTCTCCAAAGTGGACCATGAGCCGGGATAGCTGGATGGCAATGAATGGACTGGTCCTTAACAACCACAAGGAGAAGAATCATTTGGAAAGAGGTAGACTTACAAGAGAATTTTAAGAAGGTTTCCATATAATTCACTGCAGAAGACCTTTACCTCTCTAAATTACTCAGAATTCAATCACAAGAATCACACTAGTTTTTTTAATTCAGATGATATAAGAAATTGGTGAATCAATTAGAGATTAAATTGTCGAAGGTTAAATATTGGTTAGGTATTAGAGGACTGGCAACTCAAAATGGGAACTTGGAGCGACAAGATACAGTAAGCTTAGGAAGCAGCCCTAACCCTAGGCTTGCCCACTCTAAACAAAGGGAGATGGGGGGGGGGGATTTTTAGAACCTAAAAACCTACAGGAGGTGTCTCAGGGATCCAACCAGAGCTGAGACCTAGACTTCTGAGGGATGGACACTATTCAGCTTGTGCTCACATTTTAGAATCAGTGAGGCTGATTCATTTTTATTCTGAGAATGCCAGAAGAATCCTAAAAGTGGAACAAACTGTTTCTAGAATCGGAGGGAAGAGCCAGTGGTGAATGACACAGGAATAGCCAACAAATAGAAAAGAGCAAGTTCTTTCTTCCCTCTCCTGTCTTTTGGCTTCTCCCTGGTGCCCAGCAATTGGCCAAGCATAACAGGGAGCCAGATGGCAAAGGAGAAATGTAATTTGCAGAGTATCAGCCCAGCATCACAAAGCCAACGAGAGAAGATGAGAGAAAACTGCTTCACCACTAACCCACCCCCATGGAAGGACCTGTGGTAATGATACATATTTTTTGCAAAAGCTTTCTCGAATCAGATTTGTAGTTCCCAGATGTGTGAATGACCAGAAAGTTCTCAGGATAGCCTAGCTATGAGAGGTTTAAGCACAGATGAACACCTCTGTATACCCTGTAGCTGCATCTGGCTAAGGAATACAAAATTCCTGAGTACAGTATATTTTAGACCATCTGGTAATTTGCCATCATTCTCTCTTGGTGGCATTATATAATCCTTCCCTGGAGGAGGACCATTCAACCAAATGCAGTGCTGGTTTCTCTTCCTAAGAGCAGCTTTCTTCCTTTTCACAAAGTTTGTGCTTCCCTATCAGCCAACTGGATAAAATACAAGACGACATAAATATGGTGATCAGGGTTGACCCTTTCCCCCATAAGTCCAACTGCGTTGTGCATCTGAATGCATATGAAAGCTCCATGTTGACCCAGAGATTTTGTTCAGGGGTTGCCAAGGTACAGGAGAAGAAACACCTCTGGGGATTCATACGAACATTTTCCTTAGTGCCAAGATGCTGCTCCAACCTCACTTGTGGGGTGCTGACTGGAGCCTCAGCATTCACAGACAGTCCAGTTCACGGTCTCCCAAACCTGTACGTGCCTCATTTGACTGTCCTCTGCTGTCTGCTCCCTCTTCCCTGTATGTTTTAAGGTCCCTGGCTTACCTCGCTGTAGCCCTTCCATGACCCTTTCTTGTCCCTCAATTGTCACTTCAGTTGTCCGGCCTTAACTTCCTTTCTCCAATTCTCTGTTTTTCACCTTGGTTTCCAACTGCTTCTTGGTGCTCAGCCCTTTCTTTCCCAAACAACTACGCTGCCTGAATCTTAGACCACAGGGTCCCGTTTCATCAACCCCCCCCCCGCCCCCCCCCAGCATGTGCGTTCACACCGCTTGGGCCTCCTCTGCGTCTCCAGAAGCCTTTCCTCAGTATTTGTGGTGGAGAGTCTCTGTGAGTCTACAGATCCTGCACCTTCACTATCTGCCTGTTGATCTCAGATTCCCTGACCTCCAATTTCCTGTCTTCCTTCTTCTCTTTTATGCAATGTTCACTTCCCAACTGTCTCCTCCAGATGTTGAATGGATAATTAGAAGAAGGCCCAGCTGCATCTCACTGCTCTCACCATCTTCTTCCTTTCTGGTATTAGAGGTCTTGGAACCTGGACGGCCAGCCCCAGACCACTTCTCTAGGTTCTATTTTGATGTCGTCAATCTTCCTCCCTTAGCTCTAAGAGCCGCTCTTCCGTCTGGAGTTGTGGCCCATCCTACTTTCACAGCTACATTTTTATTTTTTAACTTACTTTAACTTAAATTTATGTAAGAATAAAAATTATCCTACTTAAAGAATATCGTTAAATAAACTGGACGTGAAGGTAAGACACACAGGGTTTATGTTTGGAGAATATTCTCCTGAAGGTCTTCAGATGATTAACAGGATGAGTCCTGGGCCTCGTGCCCCCCTGGACTTCTCTAATAAGAAACATGCCGTTTTCAAGATTCCACTTGAGAAAGTAATCCCTCAGGGGAAAAGATGATCTAGAGAGCTTTGATAAAGTTGTTGATGCCATTTGGTAATAGTCACGATTTGTCTGAACCCACTTTCAGGGCAAAAGGGAGCTTGAGGCACTGAGCCAGGGCCACAGCCTTGAGGGTATGTAGGGGATACAGTGACGAGGCGAAAGAGTCAGGAGCCAAGAGTTATTGCAGAGACGGTGCATGCCTACACAGTTATAGCGGAGGCAAGGATCCAAAATAGTTAGCAGAGAGAAACACATACACAGGGCGGAAGCGCTAGAACCCCGAAGAACACAGATCAGAGCAGGAAGGCTAAGGATGGTGAGAATTGGTGCTACCTGACGCTCTCCAGCACGGAAAGATAACAACAGGTACTTTCCTTGGGCTGCTGTGGTCCCAGCCTTCCCACAGCTGGAAAGAAGCTGTTAAGAGCGTGGAGGTCACGCAGTTAAACACCACCAACAATAGCCACGTTGGTAACTGCCGAAAGAAACAAAGCATTTAGGAAAAACCCATTGAATATAAGAAGGCTTTGTCACCGCTTAATGATTTGCTGAATAAAACAGCTCTTCATTTTCTTAAAGTTTTCAAGGTGCTTTCCAGACGTGGAGAAAATGGTGAAGCAAATGGTCTAATAGTAGTTTCTAGTGTTGTGATCCACGCACTATCGGTTATGAAGTGATTCTTCAGTAGCCTTCTGAGAAACAGCTGAAATGTCCAGTCATTAACAGTATCAGACAGCAAGTAGCAAGGAATTCAGCAAAGCTCTCAAGTGACACTACTGTAAGATTTCACTTCTGTTCTCTTTTTCCTCCTCTACCCCCATCCTCGCCCAAAGTGAGACCTTTGGAATCTTTTGACTCCTTTCTTCTCTCTGCCTTCACCCTCACATCAGTATTTTGTTTCAGGAAATGTAATGCTCGCATCTCTAGGTTATTATCAGAAATTCCCTTCCAGCACAGAGCGACTAATCCATGTGGACCATTCACAGACACTTAGATTCACTAGGTATTTATAGCTCTTTGTTGATCACCTCTATTTCTTCCCAGTTGCTTTCGTTATGCAGTTTTGGTTCTGGTGTTTTGCTTGTTTGTTTGTTTGTGTGTTTTGGTTAGTTTGTTAATATTTTGTCATTATTTTCCCTGGAAAGCGTACTTCACAGTATATTTGGGACTCTGAACTTTCTTTTACTCTTACAGCTAAGTGATGGCTTGGGTGGGTTCAGTCGTTCTTCCCAGTACTAGGAGATGTTATTCTACTGTCTTCTAGCTTCAAATGTTGCAGATGAAAAGTGATGCTTTTCATTTATGGATTACTTGTTGTTTATAAGATTTTTCCCTTTTTCTTGGATTTCAAAGTTTTTTCCAGGATATATATGTGTCTTTTTTTCGTGTAATATGCCTATAACACAGTCAGTAAGCCCTTTTTACCTTTTCTCTTCTTTTTTTTAAATATTTATTTATTTTTGAGAGAGAGACACAGAGCGTGAGTGGGGGAGGGGCAGAAAGGGAGACACAGAACTGGAAGCAGGCTCCATACTCTGAGCCGTCAGCACAGAGCCCAACATGGGGCTCGAACCTACAAACTCTGAGATCATGACATGAGCTGAAGCTGGAGGCTTAACCAGCTGAGCTACCCAGGTGCCCCTTTGACTTTTTTCTTCTAACACTAATCCTCCATTTGATGTCCCAGGTGATTAATTTGGCTATCAACAGTGATCATCCTTTCCTCCAAGTTAATTTTAATAACAGCCATCCTAACAGGTATGAGGTAATATCCCATTGTGATTTGGGTTTGCGTTTCACTGATGATTGGTGATGTTGAGTACTTCCTCAAGTACCTGTTGACCGTTTGTATGTCTACTTTGCAGAAATGTCTATTCAGATCTTTTGCTCACTTTTTTAAACTGAAGAATAGCAAATATGAGGGGTTTTTTTGGCTATTGAGTTAGAGGAGTTCCTTCATATATTTTGGATATTAGCTCCTTATCAGATAGGTGGTTTGCAAATATTTTCTCCCAACCACCAGTTGTCTTTTCATTTGGCTGATGGTTCCTTTTGCGGTGTGGAAACTTTTATGTTTAATGTAGTCCCACTTGTTTATTTTTGCTTTTTTTGCTTTTGATGTCAGATTCAAAAAATCATTGCCAACACCAATACCAAGGATTTTTCCACCATGTTTTCTTCTAGAAGTTTTATAGTTTCAGATCTTACATTTAAATTTCTAATCCATTTGAGTTGAATTTTGTGTATGATGTGATTGAGGGGTCCAATCTCATTCTTTTGCATGTGAATATCTAGTTTTCCCAGCACATGAAGACTATCTTTTCCTTGTTTTGTATTCGTGGTGCCTTCATGGAAGATTAGTTGACGGCATATGCAGAGGTTTATTTCCGGTCTCTTGATTCTGTTCCATTGATCTATGTATCTGTTCTTATGGCAGGACCATACTGTTTTGATTGCTGAAGCTTTCTAATATGTTTACTTTTTATTTTTTATTTTTTTAACATATTTATTATTGAGACACAGAAAGGGACAGACCGTTAGCAGGGGAGGGGCAGAGAGAGAGGGAGACACAGAATCTGAAGCAGGCTCCAGGCTCCGATCTATCAGCCCAGAACCTGAGGCGGGGCTCGAACTCACAAACCGAGAGATCATGATCTGAGCCAAAGTCGGACGCCCAACCCACTGACCCACCCAGGCGCCCCCGGCAATATATTTTGAAGTAAGGAAGTGTAAGGTCTCCAGCTTTGTTCTTGCTCAAGATTTCTTTGGCTAAGTTCAGGATTTTGATATCAGAATATCTTTATATACTTTATAAATTCCTAAATAAAAGTCAAACTATCCCTGTTGTTCAAATGTCCATGTTCATTTGAGACAGTAAATTAAAATACTTAATGGACTGAACTAGAGTTTGGTTAGTGGTTTTAAATCTTGACTTTTAAATAACTATGTGAACTTGAGAAGCTAGGGACCTTCACTTGAATTAGTGTCTTTATCTTTCAACAGGAGATAAGAATGATACCTTCCTCTTAATGCTGCTGTAATGATTACCTATGAATGGCCTAAAATACTTGGCACGTAGTAAGGGCTATATGAATCTTACCTTCATACGTCCTCATACTCACTTTTAGCCACTCATATATTAACATACCTCTTGTCCAAGGTAAAGAATCCAGAGTTATTTAAATACACACACCTAAACAGTGACTACCCTGACTTAAGATTCTATGCCCCAAAATGACAAATTCGGGTACACTCTCTGCTGAAACAATTTTGCACTACTTAGATTAATTTCTGTTTGTGCTATATGTTACAATATTTTAAAAATTATATAAATGTATTATATTGAAATAGTCAATTCTCCCTCTGTCCCCCCCCCCCCCAAAAAAAAGAAAGAGTCACTTCCCATCAATAACCTTGACTTTTGGAAAACTAGTCGTTTTGGGGTGGGTTGTTTTTTGCTTTTTTTGTTTTGTTTTGTTTTGTTTTTACATTTATTTATTGTTGAGAGACAGAGTGTGAGCATGGGAGGGGCAGAGAAAGAGGGAGGCACAGAATCCGAAGCAGGCTCCAGGCTTTGAGCTGTCAGCACAGAGCCCTACGCGGGGCTCGGACCCACAAGCTGTGAGGTCATGACCTAAGCCGAAGTCGGACACTTACCCGACTGAGCCACGCAGGTGCCCCATGGAAAACCTATACTTTTAAATGGAATACTACAGCGGTAGGCTTATCACTTACAAGAGAAATATTGAAACCTACTACAGACAAATCTTTTACTTATTTGTTTAAATGCTCAGCATACATCAATTTCCTCTGTGAGAAGCCAAGGTTAGGTTGCAGTAGAAACTACTACTGGAAAAAATAATCTCTACAGAATTTACATTCTCATTGGCAAAATTCAACAGAGGCTAAATGATTTTATTGGGAAGGCCTTCTGGAACTCTGCAAGCATAAGAAATTTTTGTTGTTTATTTGTTGAATACCTAATTGGGAATACGATTATTGTTTTGTACTTCCTGATTCACATCAAATTGCAAAGATAGGAAGATATCTTCTGGTTTAGTGAATTTAAACATAATTTTTAAAGAAATGGTCATAACTGGCATATGAATGTTTACAGAAGTACACATTTCTCAAACTTGTGTGCATTTGTAACAGCAAACTCATCGAACAGAATCTGACTTGGTACCCCTATATATTTAACAAGCAAAAGGAATGAGGCTCCGATCGAAGTTGGAGTGTAGGATACAATTTGTTTAGTTCCTTTTTGCTCAGGCTCCTCTTTGCTCAATTTCCCCACTCTCTGACCATTGGTTTTGGAACAGTACTAGGCAGACAATTGTGTATTTTGCTGAACAAAGGTCTTAACGACAGAGAGCCGTGGATTAGAAGGGCCCTACCTGGAGGACTGCATCACTCTATGAAAACGGGCCACTCTAAGACTTAGTTTTCTTACATGTGAACTAAAAAGGGCATCCTCAAAATTGGGAAACAGGAAATAAATATGTTTTTAAACTGTGTTTGGTTTCCAAATAATGTGTTTGATTGTTTTCTTCAACTTCCAAACTTTTAAAGCATTTAAAGTTAACAATATATTTGTCTTATGTGCAGCAACTTTTTAGATACGCCATAAATGCCATCTAACTACAGAATCTGGCGATTTAAGTTATATTACCACCAACAGCATTTTATAATTTTTATGGAATCAATTGATCTGCTGAAACTTTGAGTATCTCTGCTATAGTGTATTTCCTTGTGATTTCATCAACCATTTTATACCCAGAATGTCCTCTCACTGTTAAACATTAACCTTATTTTCCTTTAGGTTTTTAAAAATATTGTTTTATTTGTTACATTGAATTCTTTACTTGAAATTTATCAAACGTAATATGAAGTGAGGATCAAAAACTTTTGTTTTCTAAATTTTCCCAGTAGCGTTTAAAAAATAATCCATCCCTTTGCCATTGACGTGTGAAGCTTTCTTTATCATTTTTTAGCTCCCATAAATCTTTATTCCATTTCTTTTAGTTTTTATGCCTCAATTTCTCATAACTTCTTTTTTTATTATAAAGTAACAAGGTGCTTGTGGAAATTTGGGGGAAAAACACAGAAAAACACAAAGAAGAAAATGAAAATTCCCCATAAACATTAAAATTTTGGAGAACTCTCTACTGGTCATATGTATGTATTTACAAAGGCTCCTGTAATGTTTACAAAGGAACAGCCCAAAATCAGGCTCAAGTAAACAAAGATAGTTTCTGGAAAGGATGCACTAGTGTTCTGTAGCATGAAACACAGATGTAAATTTAGGTACAAAAGTCTAGAGAGAGACGCTGGGGCAGTACCTAAGAGCAGAGAAGAGAGCCTGTAAATCTGTAAGTAGGAAAGAACAGGAGAAAGCAAATTCAAAACTCCAGGGGCCATGCACTCTAAAAGTTCTGGGAGAACAGAAATGTCTAGTAAAACATTTTTAAATGGTCTGCTGAGTTGTTTTCCCTATATGATCTTCAGTAAAATCCACACTACTCACTAAAGGTTTTTGTTTGACAGGATTCTTTAGGCAATGAGCTTCATGTTTTGGGTTCACATACTTTAAAATAAAATTTGAAACACGGTGAGAGCATTTTTAGGTTCACATCAGGCATCTTTCATCATGTGAAAGTAGCTTGAAAACACTTAATTTCTGACAAGTACCAAGTATTGACATTTTAAAACAGAACTATGGTTTATTGGACGTCATAGAATCTAAATTTAATAGCAGTTTGATACCTACCATCATCCACTAAAAAAAAAAAAAAAGTCATGAAGACCTTCTTTAACAGTGAAGGTGGTAGTAGGAAAAGAATCTAAAATATATCTCAACTTATTTTAAGACAGACCTGTGTTATGAGAGAATACACATTAAAGGAAATGAAGATTTGGAAGTGAATTCTCTTAAAAATATCTGTGCCCTTGGGGCACCTAGGTGGCTCCATTGGTTAAGCATCTGAGTCTTGATTTTGGCTCAGGTCATGATCTCACACTTTGCGATTTCAACCCCTATGTAGGACTCTGCTGACAGTGCAGAGCCTGCTTGGGATTCTCTCACCCCTCTCTTTCTGCCCTTCCCCTGCTCCTTCTCTCTTTCTCTTTCTCTCTCTCTCAAAATAAATAAATAAACTTAAAAAAATTCTATGCCCTCTTGGAGCAAGAAACAAAGAAGACAACAAAGAAAACAACTAACAAAAGAAAGATATAAATCCTTCTTTTCTTTCTCTTTTCTTCTGTTTCCTTTTTTTTTCTCCCTGTTAAAATGAGCACACACTATACATATAATTTTGAATCTTAGAATTTCCACATGGCATTATTTTAGGTTAAGTATTCTTCAAATATGTCATTATTTTATATTATACTATCATTATTGTATACTGTTATTTATTTTTTAATCTTGAAACACTAATTTAGAAATCTGCCAGGGATTTGGGCAGTTTATGTTCGGATTTTGGAGTATATAATTTCCAAGTCTTCTATTGGATCTGAACTCTGTTATTCGCCACTTCAAGTTATTAAGGTTGTGGTTTCTTACCATCTCACTTAGGGTTAATAGCGGAGCTTCCCTAGATCAGAAAGCCACAAAGTTGGAGTTCTTGCCCATTGCAGTGGCACTCTTTCTAGAATAAATATTTCTCAAGTTTTTGCCTGAGACTTGATGTTTTCCGATACTTTCAAATGGTAGTTTTTTAGTATTTCTGCCCATGTTTATAATTGTTTATTTCTGGAAGAATCCCCTGACTTTTTCTTGCCACTATTACGGAAATTTTGCCTACATCAATATTACTAGATTATTTAAAAAGTGTCTGCTAATTTAATAAAGTGAAACTTACTGCTTTTTTAATATTGTAATTCAGATTACTAGTACGATTGAGCATTTTCTGTGTGTTGACTGGCTATCTATATTTCATCACTGTAAATTATCAGCTCATTTCTTTTGCTATTTTAAAATTCTGCGGTCTTATTTTTCCTTATTGGTTAAAAAGAGTTCTTACTCAGGGCACCTGGGTGGCTCAGTTAGTTAAGCGTCTGGCTTTTGATATTGGCTCATGTCATGATCTCACAATTTGTGAGTCCCAGCCCTGTTTCAGGCCATGCTTGGGATTCTCTCCCTCTCTCTGCCCCTTCCCTGCTCTCTCTCTCTCTCTCTCTCCCTGTCTCTCACAAAATTAACAAAAAGAGGAAGAGTTCTTATTCAAGTATTATCACTATGCCACAATTGTTTGAAAATATACTCCCCTGTTAGCAATTTACCTTTAAATTTTTTATGATATGATTAACATATAAATTGAAATTTAAAGGAGTAACATCTTTACAAATTTGAACCTTCTTATCTAGGGACTCAATTTATCTTTTTATTTATTTGAATTGGTGTTTGTCTATCCTTCTAATAGAATCAATTTTAGCATGGGTCTCATCCATTACATTTTTAATGTTTCCATTATTGATATTGCTAGATATTGTCATCATGTATTTTTTCATTACTTCTAGCTGTTGTGATTTTATAGAAAAATCATCGGGTGCCTGGGTGGCTTAGTCGGTTAGGCGTCCAACTTTGGCTCAGGTCATGATCTTGCAGTTCATGGCTTTGAGCCTCACGTCAGGCTCTGTGCTGACAGCTCAGAGCCTGGAGCCTGCTTCGGATTCTGTGTCTCCCTCTCTCTCTCTGCCCCTCCCCGTCTCATGCTCTGTCTCTCTCTCAAGAACAAATGAACACTAAGAAAAAATTTTAAAAAAAGAAAAAGAAAAATCATCAGTGCCCCATCAACTTTTTATTATTTTACCGAAGTTATTTGTATTACCTCACTTAATTCCCAAACAATACTATTACCAAAGTATTATTATTATTCCCATTTTATATTAAATATTTCAGTCATGTATGAATTACAAAACACATGGATTATAATATAATAAATCTCCATATAGATGCCATCCACCTAAGAAATAACCCCCAGTTAATTACTCATTTTAATTTATTACATATCATTCCCATGCCATTTATGTATATTTATGACATGGCATAGGGCTATAAAGATATATAATATTACTTTTTCACCATTTAAACAATTTTTTTAAGTTTTTTTTGTTTTTGAGAGAGAGACAGAGCACAAGCAGGGGAGGAGCAGAGAGAGGAGACACAGAATCAGAAGCAGGCTCCAGGCTCCTACCTGTCAGCACAGAGCCCAATGAGGGGCTCGAACGCACAAACTGTGAGATCATGACCTGAGTCAAAGTTGGATGCTTAACCGACTGAGCCACCCAGGCGCCCCACTTTTTCAACTTAAAATGCATATGTAAATGCTACCATGATATGTATATCTATCTATCCATCTGTCTTTTTAATTTGATACGGTGTTTTCACATTTTTCCATGGTGAAACATGTATCTCTGTTCCATTCGTTCATACTGCTTTATAATATGCCTTTGTATAAATACATGGCATCTTATTTATAGTCTCATGTTTATGAACTTGTTTATTATAAATCTCTACTATTGCAAATATTTATGCTCATTTCTATATTTGTCTCTTTGTGCATAAGTGCTAGGGTTTTTCTATGTCCTAGTAGAATTTCTAAGATTAAAATACATATATCTTCAACTTTACTAGATATTGAATATTACTATCTAATAGTGACTAATTTATACTTCCACTAATAGCGTGTGAGAGTTGCCATTTCCCTACATGTTTTCCAATGCTTGGTAGTCTCAGAATTTAATTTTTGCCAATCTGAAGAGTGTGTTTCGCATCTTTAAAATGTATATCTTCCTGATTCCTGGTGATATTGAACATATTTTTCAATTTTTATTATGCATGTTTTCATCTGTTAATTGCCTTCCATATACTTTCCCACCTAGTAGTATATACTAGATTCTTTGTCTTTCCCTTATTGATTCCTGATAGCTTGTTGAATTGTCAGAATAAAATTTCTTTTACATTTTATGGACTGAAAAGGCTTTGGATTTTTTTTTGAAGTTCAACTCTTCTGAATTTTAAAAAATTAAAATTTATTATCTTTTCTTTGAAATCTGTGCCTTTGCTTTCTACTTTAAGAAAATTTTAACCACAAAGTTCTACAAATATCAACTACTATTATTTTAGTCATTTCAAGTTTTTATTTTTATAAATAATTAGTTTTTTATCTTTCTAGAATTTATATTTGGCAAGTGAGCAAATATTATTTTTATGTGCAGATAACCAATTTTCTTAGCACTATTTATTAAAGAATTTACTGATTGTACATATCACCTGTCACATATGAAATACCCATATATGTATGGCTCTGCTTCTTGTCTTTATCTTATGTTTAATATTTTTCTATTTTTGTGCAAAAGCATGCTAAATTAATTGTATGTTTTATGTAAGTCTTTTAATTGTCAATGAAGTACACTTTGTTCTTTTCCTTTTCCAAAGTTGTCTCAGCTTTTCATGGCTTTTTGTTCTTCCTTATAAATTTGTAGACTCTGTTTATCAATGTCCATACAAGGTACCCAGTTATGATTTTTAGTGTAATTTTATGTGCAGATTCATTTATGAATAACTAATGCATTTTTAGATTGCATTTTTCCATTTTTGGCAATACTGTTTTGTACCTTTCAATACATATTTATATTTTTCCCTATATATTTGTCTTATTACTTACAGCCATCTTAGGCACCTCTCTTGCATTCACTCGTTTCACAAACATGTATTCAGTATTATATTGCAAACACTTCTCTTAGTTATTTGGAAACATTAAAAAAGGAATGGTCCTTGTCCTGAGTACACGGATAATAATAATAACAAAGTGGATTCATAAATGATAGGAGTTCTGTTCCAATGTGGTTAAGTAAGCTTCTAACCACTGTCCCTCCCAAAGCTAATGACTACAAACTCTGTTCAACAACTGAACTGAACTACTTGAAGGCTTTGAAGAGAGAAGAAAAGCATATAGACTATAATGGAGACTCAAAACAAGAAAAAATGCAAAGGATGAGTTTCTTGTTGCTATATCCTTTAGCTTGAGGGCGAATTGACAGAGGATGCCAATGGCTCCACCTAAGGCAGGTAAAACACTGAAATCATATAGTTTCATGAACCAGGACACAGAGCTGAGGGCAACCAGAGTGGCTGAAAAGTAAATGGGGACAATATTGGAAAAGAAAGAGCAAGAACGAAAACTCAAATTTTGAACAGTGCTGCCCAAATCTCTGCCTGATCTCTGACTTATATAAGAACAGAACAGGGGCGCCTGGGTGGCGCAGTCAGTTAAGCGTCCGACTTCAGCTCAGGTCACGATCTCGCGGTCCAGGAGTTCAAGCCCCGCGTCAGGCTCTGGGCTGTTGGCTCAGAGCCTGGAGCCTGTTTCCGATTCTGTGTCTCCCTCTCTCTCTCCCCCTCCCCCGTTCATGCTCTGTCTCTCTCTGTCCCAAAAATAAATAAACGTTGAAAAAAAAATTAAAAAAAAAAAAAAAGAACAGAACAGACTGCAAGCAGGAATCCCCCTACCAAGGGGAAAAAAGTAACTGCATCGAGACTGATATTTCTGATAAAGTCTATGTTTGCAGTTTTACTAAGTAAATTACCTACTGAAACAGAAATATAAATATTGTTTAGAAGACTATAACAGAATCTACAGCCTCCAAAAAATATCACACACAATGTCCACACTATAGCTTAAAGTCACTCAACATATGAAAACCCATTTTTTTTCAAAAGAAAATACAGTCAATGGACTTCAGCCCTGAAATGATTCAGATGTTTCAGTTAGTAAACAATATCTTTAAAGCAACTATTAAAACTACTTTTAATAAGGTGAAGGAAAATATGCTTGTAGTAAAAAAAACTTAAAATATTTCAATGGAGAAAATCTTGTAGATGTATAAAGAAATCAAATAAGACTTCTAGATGAAATGTTCAACATCTGAAAAATATTAACTAGATGGTTCTAACTGGATAATGGAGATAATAGAGGAATGAACCTTTGAACTTGAAGATGTATCAATAGAAATCATCTAATAAACAGAGAAAAAAGATTGAAAAAAATTGGAAAAGGTGTCTGTGGACGATATGAAAAGTTTTACTATATGTGCAGTTGGAGTCCAATAATGCAGGGAGAAATAGAATAGAGCAGGTAAATTATTTGAATAAACAATGACTAAAATCTCCCCAAATTTGATGAAAGCAATACATTTATAGACTCGGGAAGCTCAGTGAACCTAAAGCAGTACCAAAATTAACAAAATCATTCTGAAAATCAACAATAAAGAGAAAATCTTGAAAGTAGCAAGAGAACACATTACATAGAGGGGAACAACAATTTGAATGATTTCTGGCTTCTCATTGAAAAATATGAAGATCATAAAGCATTGGAACAATATCTTAAATTTTTTACTATAAAAACATGATCAATCTAGAATTCTATATCCAGTGGGCACAATTTTTTTTTAGAATGAAGAAGAAAAGAAGAATGTTTGCAAATAACACTACAAAAATTTGTCACTAGCCCATCTGCATTACAAGAAGTGCTAAAGGAACTTGTTCAGTATGAAGAAAATGATACCCAATGAAAGCTTGTACGTTCAGGATGGAAAGAAGAGAATAAAAAATGGTAAGTATCTGGATACACACAAAACCATTATTTTCCATTTAGTTTCTTTGAAGTATATAGTACTGATTAAAGCAAAAATTATAGCATTTTCTTGTAGGTGTTATAGTGTATTTTAATGTAATATATGTGATAATTATAACAGAAAGGATTTGGAGGGTTAATGAACCTGTATGATTCTAGTACATATGCCTATATATATTTTATGTGAGCTAGCACAATATCAATTCCAAATAGACTGTGAATAAGTAAGTATGTATACTTTATTTTTAAGTTTACTTAAACTTAAAAATATGTGAAGAGGCATAACTAAAAAGCCAATGGATGAATTAAAATAAAAAAATATTAAAGATTTTCTAAGTCATAAATCAATCACAGGAGAAAAAAAAAAAAACAGAGGAGACAAAGGAGACAATAAAATGGTAGACCCAAATCCAACCACGTCAATAATTGTATTACATGTTAATGATATAAACTTTCCATAAAAAGTGGAAGTTGTCAGAATAGAGAAAAAGTATGTTCCAACTATTTCTTTGAACATAAAGACACAGACAGGAGCACCTGGGTGGCTCAGTCGGTTAAGTGTCCGACTTCGGCTCAGGCCATGATCTCACAGTTTGTGAGGTCAGGCCCCGCGTCATGCTCTGTGCTGACAGCTTGGAGCCTGGAGCCTGCTTTGGATTCTGTGTCTCCTCTCTCTCTGCCTTTCCCCCACTCACACTCGTCTCTCTCTCAAGAAATAAATAGACATTAAAAAAAAAAAAGACATTGAAAGTAAATGGGTGGGAAAAAAGGTATACCATGCAAATAGTAAACACAAAAAGTCTGAAGTGGATAAATTATTAACAAATAAATGATGTACTATGTTAGAAGATAATAAATACTGTGTAAATTTTTTAGAGGTTGTATAAAGTATGGGGATCAGGGCTTTGTGGAGATTACAATTTCAAATGAATTGATTAAGGTAGACTTCATTAAAAAGCTGACATTTTATATAAAACAGAAGCTCAAGAATAAGAAGCAATCAAGCTCCTTCTCACATTCTAGTTAGAACGCTGTTGGTGGTGAGGAAAAGAGTGACCTCCAGGTAGTTCCTCAGTCACTGTATAATTCATTCTATTCCCTGTATCATTCACTCTGGTCCTTGTATTATGCACACACCCTTCCCTGTTGTTCTGCTGTTGTGCCCTGCTGTTCCAAAAGGCACAGAGAAGAAAGTGGACCCATTATCTCAAGTCACAGCAGAGAGGGACCTAGAATTACTCCCCCCACCAAAACTATAATCAATAATGAAGAATAATTCACCAGAATGAATACCATTTGGGAGGGGGTAAATAGAATGTATGCTTTTACATTAAAAATATAGTCAAATGTTACTAGAAATTTGAATTCAATTTGACAGACAATTTTCGAATATATACTCTATGGTATGTACCTTGCTAGGTGCAGTGGATAAGAATATGAATAAGAAAGGAATTCTCCTCAAGGGCAGCCATTCAAATAAGTAACTTTAATGTTTTGTACTAGATGTTATTGTAAATAAGGACAAAGTGAATAAGGACAAAAAATATAATATGTGGGAAGGTAAAAGAAAACTAGCAATTAGACAGGTCATGACAGATACATAGGTACATGTTAAGAAGACAAAGAAGAAAAAGTGGATTGAAGGCAATTGTTTGTAAATGTGAAAGGTGGTTTGAACACGAACTGCACGTTTGGTGTGTAGGAAGCAACCCAAATAGCTGTAACACAAGGTTTGTAGTGCAAGACGGGACTAGACAGAGTGAAGATAACGGTGAAGAATGTTAAAATGCTAAGGAAGTTGGTATTGTAGAGACACAAAGTGCTTTTAAGCAGGAGAGTGCAATGAACAGATTTATGATTTAAATTATATCTCTGGAAACCGTCTAAAGGATGAGTAGGGCAAAGTGCAGATATTGAAGAAAGAGAAACTAGTACAGAGGCTTTTGGCTTGGTCTAAATAAGAGGCAAGTCCTGAATTAATGGATGGGGTAGAATATTTGAGAAATGTTTCTTAGCTTGAATTACCAAGGAAATTATGAAATGCGGGGGGGGGGGTACAAAATACTTTATTTATTAATCAGAATATATGAATCTGAATTTCCCATTTTGAGCCATAAGAGGTACAGTGTTGCTTTTGAGGAAAGTAAGAAAGATGAAACAAAAAGCAGATGCAGGCTGCAAAAGAGAGAGAGAGAGTAGGAATGATGAGCTCCTATTTTAGATATACTAAGTTTGAGATGATCATAGGATAAAGAGAGAGATACACAGAGTAGGTTACTCTTCTGGCACTTTAGAGAGAGCCCAGACCAGGAATTTTAATTTTGGAGTCCTTTCTAAAGAAATATTATTTGAAATTACTGAATTAGATGTGACCTTCTAGGAGAAACATAAAAAAATGAGGAGAATGGACCAAAGTGGTGATACCAACTCTCAAGGCAAATGAGTAAACATCAGCAAAATAAAGAATAATTAACTCAAGTAAGAGGAAAACCAGGGAAAAAAATTAAAGGTACATGAGCATATATTCTTAAATAAAGGATGAAAATAACTGAGACTCCAGAAACAGTAACAAGTACAAATGGGAGTTTAATAGGGGAATAATAAATTGACAGGGTAACGGACAAAACTGCATCATTCAAAATACATTGTTGGAACTACCACTTAGCCATTTGAGAAAAATTAGAATTCTGGGGTGCCTGGGTGTCTCGGTTGGTTGAGCGTCTGACTCGATCGTGGCTCAAGTCATGATCTCATGATTCATGAGATCCAGCCCGTGCTGGGCTCTAAGCTGATAGCACGGAACCTGCTTGGGATTCTCTCTCTCTGCCTCTCCCCAACTTATGCTCTCTCTCTCTCTCTCTCTCTCTCTCTCTCAAAATAAATAAACTTAAGAAAAAGTGATTCCATTGCATGTTTTGTAGAAAAATTAAGCCCAGATGGATCAAAGATTTAAATTTATAAAAATCGAGGAAATAAAATTAGTTAAATGAATAATAAGTAAATGTTTTTATAATCAAGGAAGAGAGAAGACCTTCATACAAAAACAGAAAGAAAAACCAAAATATAAACACAGACAAAATCAGAAGGAAAAAGTCAAATGAGAAAAATGTAGTACATATGAGAAAACAAAATATATTTCCTCTCATTGCATACAAAGAATTTCATGTATCAGTTTTGAAAAATAGAGGGAAATATGATAAAAGAAAAATGAGCACATCATGTCTCGTCTAGAACCACTGGAGAATAAGAAGAGTAGAGAGAGTCAACTATTTGCCAAATGCTGGATTGGTCACCAGGTCTAACGTTGGCATAATTTTTAGCCCCTTCTAGAGAATGCTATGGGAGAGTAAGCAAAAGGACACCAAATGAGAGGCATCAGGAGTAGGAATTGATGACTTTCTTTAACTGTATTGTCTTTTTGATATCTGTATCTAAACCTCTATTCCAGAATCTAGGGAAAGAAAAGGGCAACCAGCATGCCGGCTCCCTATGTATGAGGATATAGAGAAGAACTCATGGAAACTGGAAAAACTGATGCTTGGAGATACATCAGGTAGGTCTAAGTGTGAAATATAAAACTCTTCTGGCCACACTATGAAGTATCTTTAAAAAAATCTAGTGATTTCTATAGGCATTATAGCATCCTTCTGTCTAGTCTTTAAAGAAAACTTAATTCTGGTGAGCAGAGAAACTGCACACTAGAACAGTTATGACCCAGGGTAATTTGGAACATAGTGCCCTTGTTGGATTTTCAAGTCAGGGTGCAAAGCCTAGCTGCATTTTGGATTATATTTCTCTAGACTTTCACCAGTTGCAAACTTGAATAGAAACTGGCTTGGCCTCGGCTGCAATGTCCTTACGGTATCTGTTTCAGGCTGTATAGATTTGGCTATGTGATAATAACAAACAGACCTTGGAATTCGTTTATTTTTCAGTCAGGCCACATTCTGATGCAGATCTAGGCAGGTCTCCTGACCACCTCCCCTCCAAATGGTGACTCAGGGACCAAAGATGCTTCTGTCTTTTAGTGTATCTGAAAAAACATACAAGGTTAACATTGAAGGGAAATACGGAAATAGAGAATTGTACAGTATTGTTTTAAGGGCTGAGTATAAAAATGTCTGACATTATTTCTGCATACATTCTATCGACCTAAATAAGTCATATGGCTCCCAAAATATTTTTATGTGAGAATAGCAAATGCATGTGCCCAGGAAGAGAAAACAGTGTGTTCAACACATAACATCGTCTTAACCACAGTCCAAATTCTGGTCAACAAAATGTCTTATTGTTCACCTCATGTATCAAAGAAACCCACATCTGTTCCCTCCCTCCCCAAAGAAGATAATCCAGTGCTCCTTTATTCACTGCATCCATCTCAGAATCCAGGTTCTCTGTTTTCTCTATCAGATCTACAGGTGGCTCCTCATGGTTAGGTGACACATGAACAAGATAGCTTATCTGTACCCCTACCTCACATCCACATATAAGGCATCTACAATGACTACCAAGAACTGGGAAGAGGAAGAACAATAAATACAGGATCATCAATATTCTTTAGTGATTCGGTAATGCCACCACACAGAAACTGGGAAAGTCTCACATTAGATGTAGAGGTGAAGTAGAGAGGGGGAGATTGTTAGACTAGGCCTTGATTCTACTCTTTGAGAGGAATTATTTTGCCACTTCTTCTCTGTGGTCCCTGGTGATAACCTGCTGGAACCACTTCTTTGTCATTATTTTTCTTAGCCACATTTATAAAGAGTTTTGGAGGGTATGCCTTCCTTGGGAGAGGCATTCCAAGGCTGCTTTCTGTATGTGGGAGTATAAGAATTGATGTCAGCATTTGAATCGAAAAATAAAGACTTTTTTTCACGAGTGTCTTTGTGGTTTCCTGGACAATACAATTCCCTCAAAAACTTTGTAGACTTCCGGTTTATTTGCTTCAGCCAGTTTAATATAGCCAGTTACCATACCCAAAGTTATTTCCTAAAAATAATGCTCAAGTTTATTGTACATGGCTGCTTCCTCATCCTCGTGCCTCTTTCCCTCTCAACTTAATTGTGACTACCATTGGGTTCTTGGAACAATTGAAGTGAAGCCATACCCTACTCTGACCTTGGTCCTGAGTCACTTTATTCAGCTGGAAAGTTTTTCTTACTGTGTGTTGTCACTCAAAGTCTTTGTAGTTCAATTTTTACAAGAAGCTGGGGTTTCCAACCTTGAAAGATGCCGAACGTCTAATAATAGACAACACACAGTAGGACTGCCAGGCACTTCAACATCTAACTAGAAACGATTAGTAGACATGTTGTCTTCTTCCTAAAGTAGACTAGGCAATGATTTTTAGCAAAGATTTAGGCAATGATTTTTAGCAAAGATTTCACCATTTTTCCAGCCTTTAAGTATCGGTTTCCTCATTACATGCCATTATCCTCAGCCTTCACACTTTCAGATTTTGTTGAGGCAGCACCCCACTTCAAGATAAAATTTCTATATTAGGGTAAGTAACAAGCTCTTTGAAATCCATCCCCAAACCCTCAATGGCTTCATAAAACTTAGTATTAATCATTAGTGCTTAATAAAGTAACAAAATTATTCTTTCCACATGAAAATCCTTTATTCCCCATTCATCTCAGCTGGTCAGAAAGGGTCAAAACAGAGCTTGGAATATGGGAAGTGCTCAGAAAACTAGCTGTAACTATTTGTATTGTTAGTGCTAATATTACTGGTCACAGAGAGTTACACAATGAAACAGAAGCCGCTTGGTTAGCAATAAACAAAGCAGTACCGAGGGCAGTATTACACCAGAGATTCAGTTAATTAGTTTGCTAGGGCTGCCATAACAAAGTACCACAAACTGGATGGCTTCAACAATAGAAATTTATTGTTTCACAGTTCTAGAGGGCAGACATCCAAGGTCAAGATGTCAGTAGAATTGGTTCCTTCTAAGGACTGTGAGGATGAATCTGTTCCATGTCTCTTTGCCAGCTTCTAGTATTTTGCTGGACATCGCTGGCATTATTTGCCTTGAAAGAGCATCACTCCTGTCTCTGTCTTCATCCTCCCATGGTGTTCTCCTGTGTCCTTCTCTGTCTTCAAATTTCCCTTTTCTAAAAGGGCACCAGGCATATTGGATTATTGCCAATCCTAATGACCTCATTTTAGCTTGATTACCTCCGTGAAGATCCTATCTCCAAATAAGGTCACATTCTGAAATATTGAAGGTTAGGATTTCAAAATATGAATTTGAAGGAGACACAGTTCAACCCATAACACTTAATAAGCCATTAATAAGTAATATTTCCACTGAAGTATTTCTTAAGTTACATATTTACATAGTGGCTAATGGTTCTCATCAGTTTCTTCATGAACAAGATCTAGATATTTATATTAGAAATCAAATATGTATTCTTTACCCTTTACTGGGCATAATTATGGCAAACTGTTGTATTGCAGTGATCTCAAGAAATCTTTCTTTAGGGTGTCTGGTGGCTTAGTTGGTTGAGCGTCTGACTTCAGCTCAGGTCATGATCTCACGGTTCGTGAGTTCGAGCCCCGCGTCGGGCTCTGTGCTGACAGCTCAGAGGCTGGAACCTGCTTTGGATTCTGTGTCTCCCTCTCTCTCTCTGCCCCTCCCCCACTCGTGCTCTGTCTCTGTCTCCCAAAAATGAATAAATGTTAAAAAAATATAAGAAATCTTTTTCTTACTTCCTATTTCCTTGAGTTTAAGATATACTTTTGTCTTCTTTGTATTGTAATAAATAATTAGCCATGACAGAAAAAGAAAAATGAGGTGAGCAGACTATAACTTTACAAAGTATTGTTTTGGGGTGCCTGTGTGGCTCAGTCAGATAGAACCCCTCGTTGGCTCCTTGCTGAGAGTGAAGCCTGCTTAAGATTCTCTCTCCCCCTGGCCCTCTCCCCTGCCCCCCCCCCAACGCTCTCACTCTCTCTCTAAAATAAGTTTAAAAAAAAGGTTGTCCTAAAGATTACTTTCTGTGTTATAGCCATATAAAAACTATGGTATCATCTAAAGTCTTCTATTGCAAAATTGTTTCACTTTGTTGAAAATGAAACCTTAGTATGCTTAAATAAATATGAAAAGAATGAGAATGAGAAAAAATCGTTGAGGCATTCATTTAATTAAAATCAATATCTTCATCATTTTCTGTGTATTGATATTTTATATTGTTATTTTCTTGAGTAAGGTGACACTTCCATGTCATTTAAAATGTAGCGAACCATAAACCCATAGCTACACTAAAGAAAAAATAATGTATGGTTTAGGTCAAAGATATTGCCAAACAAACTTATTGCAGTCAGATTGTTTTATTGAATCTACAGAAGTACTCACACACAGAAATAATAGTAGTCAGTAAAAGGTTGAAAGATACGAGTTTGTTTTTGCTCAAAACTTTATGCTTGCTTTTGTTTACTCTGACTAAAGTGTCATCATGAAGGAAAGCAGGGTTGGCCTGGGGCCAAACGTCTGAATAGTCAACATTTAGCACAACCTCCCTTTTGCTCAGTATTTTGTTCTTCTCATCTTATGATCATCTCCCTTCCCCGGAATACAGTCACTAAATACTGTCATTTTGTTTCTGGCTGCAACTTGTCTTTCTATCTCCAGCCTTTAAAAGAGAATGACACATTACAAATACTGAGGAAGTATACTTGACTGAATACATGAATGAGCGAATCAATTAATGAGTGATTTGTACACAGAAATCCTACTTGTAGCTCGACTAGCACTGCCTTCTTGATGTTGAAAATCCAAAATTAATTTCCCTTTCCTTAGTTTTTACTCCTTTCAGTGTTTCCAGTTCATGGAAATGTAAAATTGTAACTGTAATGATTAACATTAGGGCATAAATGATTGGCCCTCATAAAGTTATCTGTTTTTAATTTAATTTGCTATTTTGTAGCATTTCATCCATTGTGGTAAGACAACAAATAAACTGTAACCAGATCTATTTTTTGGCTAGTTTTCCGAGCAACAAAGCTAGTCCTGAGAAGAATGGCTAGGTACACAGCAGACACACAATATACATGTATTTACTGATTGATGATTGATGATTGATGAGAGAAGGTGAGAATGTAAACACTGCAGTGTATCTTAAATACGAAAGTCTGAGTTTTGTTATGTTTCATTGGAACGGAAATTTTTGCCTCATCCTTTAAACAAATAGGAACCTACTCAATATTTCCTGATAGTCTCATCTAAGTAGTTCATGTTGATGAGGTTAAGTTCTGATCAAAGAGGATGAGATCAGTAAGAAGTATTTCACCATTACAGACATCAGTAGTGGACAATTTCCTGCCAGCTCAGGAAAATAGGTTAACAGGATGTTGTGCGGCAACGTGACAGAGGAGCTTTTTTACAGGAAAAGGAAGCTTAAAAGTTAAGTCAAAAACTGGTTTTAGAAAATAGTTGAAACACAAATTATTATTGGTCATATCTATGTTGGTCTTTGGCAATTCAGATTTCAAATTAGCAAGGGAATCCTTAAATGAAATTCTGTAGCCGCATGTATAAAAACCACCTAGTCTGTAGTCATGGACTGCATTTTCTACTGACCCTAAATATTTCAAAACCTCCTCCTGCCAAATATTCTAATAAACGTCCATCTTATGAAAATCCTAAAGCTATACTCTGTACTACATTAAACTAGGGCTCTATTTCCCACAAGTGCCAAAGACATGATAAAAGTTCTCATTCTCTTTATACAGACATCTGGACTGGAGCATTCAATGAACCTTGTTCCAAAGACACGACTGCATGGGTCTTTCCTGTATAGAGTCCCAGAACATATTAAAATAGAGACAAAAAGGAAATAAGGAAAATATGTTTAAAATTTGACAAATTGTCAGCATTATCAAGAACAATTTCAAGGTCTGTCTATGTAGGTAAGTACTACGCAAATCACATATTTAGACAAAATTCCTACCATTTAGAGATTCTCAGTCTAAAACACGGTACTTAAAATGAACATTCCAATGACAGAGGTATCCAAGTTAGAATTTGGAAAAAAAATGATCACCATTGTGAACAATGAGGCTAGTGATGAATAAAGCTCTCCAAGTTGATGAGGCTAAACTAGACTCTTGGTTGCCTGATTATCAGTCCAGTTCACTGTTCAATTGTGTAAGTGTCCAGATATTTTAATTGTCCACTATTAGGGAAGCTTTAATGGCATAAGGAAAACTCCATCAGTTTTCCTAGGCAACGCATGGTTAGAATTCCACCTTCTCCAGTACTCTGTGAGCTTAAGAAGTATAATGTTCCATTCTGAACCTTAGTTTCCTTGCTGGTAATACTTTTATCTGTGCAGATGTAAGTGTGTAGGACCAAGTAACTGAGCAACAGGGCAACAGGAACTAGCCATTCCTGCCCCTGAAATCCATTTGTCTCTGTAGGAAATGGGAAGAGCATAGGCCTGGTCTCTAGTAGATTCTATTCAGATGCAGTCTTACTGGAACACAGGGACACACAGGTGGTTTATGTGCAGGAACTGGGTATCAGCAGCAACAACTGCTTTATTAATTCGCATTTTAAGGTGTATTATGAGCCATTATTGTAATGCAACTCCTCAACATATATATTAAGGCAGGGAGAGGGAAGAAACTGAGGAAGGATGGGAGTGGGAAATGCATCTTTTCCTATCTTACATTTTTCTTTACAGGTGGTTTTCTTCCAAAGCCATAGCAACCCCCACGGAGAAGATTTTTGTCTGTTTCTTTGTCTGTTGAGTATAATATTAGAGTTACTACATTCTCTTCTGTATCAGCCAAAAACAAAAACAGGGAAAAACAGTTTAGAAGAAAATAAGTGGAACTATTTTAGCTAAATACACTTTCAGTTAAAAGGTCTTAATTGTACATTGTTTTGTCATTACTGATATTAGTGTTTCAGTGAGGAGTATGAGAATTCTTTCATATCTACTATGTCTTAAAATCAGAATTTGCAGAATTGCAGCCTATAGTCACATTGGGCCTACAGGTCTATATTCTTTGAGTGGTACAATATCTGTTTTATTTGTAGTTTAAACACTTTTGGCAGGGACATATACTCTCCATGTCTCCATAGTCCTCAACTGTATCTTACATCTGGATACTCTGTTGTTGTTGTTATTGTTGTTATATTTTACATTACCCGTAGCACCTGAAAGAATTAAAGTTCATAGTCCCAAGATAGGTATTACTGTCATTTCCCTTTTCTCCAGAGAAGAAAATATAGAGATAGAAAAGGAATAAAGCTTAAAGGTAAGGAGGATGGGAAGAAGTCCTTGAAATTATTGGCTTATAATGAAACAGCTTCTACAAAGTCAAATGAGGATAGAAATATGTTGAATTATAAAGCATACTAAGAAAATAACCTCCTTAAAACCAAGGTCTCAAAAGGCAAAAAGAGAGCACCACCTTGCCCAGAGGGTCCCTTATCAGCACTGCTTTTGGCTGTAAGTAACAGACCTAAATATGGTGCTTAACAAAACAGGTGTTTTTCCTCCTTGCAGAGTAAGGATTCCAGAGTCAGTTTAGGCCTGATATACTGCTAAGGAACTCATCAGTATTGATTCTTTTCCAACTGTGTTCCAAACCGTGTAGATTTTGTTCTTATGATTACAAGATGGCTCTTCTATATCCACGCATCATGTCCTGTTCCAGATATGAGCAAGGGAGTGGGCCAAGAAAAAAAAAAAAGATGCATTCTGACTTTTAAGCAAAACCATTTCAGGTTATTTAGCCACATCCAGTAGATTTCTGCTTGCATTTTATTGGTCTGAACTGCACTACACAACCGAATCTAGCTGTAAGGTAATTTCAGAAAATCAGTACTTCTAACTGAACATCTTGAACAAGATTAGGATTCTGTTGCTAAGAAAGAAGAGGAAAAATGATCTGGAGTATTCTGCTAATAGCTAACGGTGACACAGCACTTTCTACATGCCAAGAGCTTTTCATACAATAACTCATTTAATACAATTACTCTCTGCAGTAGATACCATTATATTTCCATTTTGAATAAAAATAAACTGAAGCTCACAGATGTTTAATAACATGCAAAAGCTTACCTAGCTAAGAAGTGATAGAAGCAAAATTTGAATGCAAGTCCTCTGTCTCCAGATAGCATGGTAATAATATGCTATGTATATGACACATCTTAAGAAGCGCAGGAATTAGAACTGCTCAGTGCAAAGAGGGTAGAAGCGATGCTGTTGGCTAAACTGAAAGTCTGAATACTAAACTATACCACAGGATGCCAATCCTATTCCCCATCCATATTCTCCACTCTTCTTCAGTCCATGTGACTCCAGAATAAAAGACAAAATACTTTCTACAACTTAGATCAGTTATGGCACTTTCAGCTTTGAGTAATGGAAAACCAGTACCAACTGTCTTAAACAATAAGAAATATTATTGGCTCCTCTGACAGGACGTGTAAAAGCAAAGCAGTTGCCAAGCCTAGTATGATCAGGGTTCAGCTTTATTTGAATGCTGTTCTCTTTGTTATCCACTGCCCTGTGGGTTAGCTCAGTTTGAGAGATGGCTTTTCTCATTGTCCAAAAAATGGATGACAGAAACAAGGGATGCAGTATTCTTCCTTGTCTATTTTCAGGAGGAGAGAGACAAACAGGTTCCCCATACTTCTCTCCTAAAAACAATAAAAGACTCACCCAAAAGCCTCCACCAACTCTCCCTTTGTCCAGAATTGGGTTCCTTGTCCATTCCTAAAACAGTCACAAATAAAGGGAATGAGATCACAGTTGCAAGATTAGAATTAATTAAAGATCACTCTGAAAGTGGAAATGAGTCAAGTTTACTTGAATGGTAAGGCTGTGTGGAAGAGGGGTAGTATCTGAATAAAACCAGGCTTCTGTTAAGAACATTATAGGACAGATTACTTCTGGGTTGAAATTTGTAATGTTCAATAGTATGCAAATAATACTATGTATTGACTAATATTAATAATAGTATATAAATATATATAATAGCACACTGTACTATATATACTAATAGTATATGAATTGTATATAAATAATATAATATAAGTAAAAAATAGTGTAAAATTTCAGAACAGCAAGTTCTGAGAAAGTTAATGAGAAAATAATGAAAGCACCAAGCAAGTAAGAAATAGGTAACAAAGTTTTTTGACTAGTATCAGATTTCCAACCAGTAATATTGAATACTAGAAGATAAGAGTGATGCTTTCTCGAATTTAACAAGGGACAACAGGATTTTTAAACCTAGAATTATATTTCCAGCTAAACTATCAACTAAAGATCAGAGCAAAATAAATACATTTTCACATACATGAAGATTCAGAACTTTTATTTCATAAGTACACACTCCAAGGAGGTTATTTAAGGATATATTGCAGAAAAATGAGTGAAAAAGAAAAGAGAAAAATTATAGAATACAACTAACAGGAATCCCTGAAAGTTAGATGCCAGTGGCACTGGAAATACAAGGATTGGTGCAAAGTCTGTATAAGAATCAGTGATATCCCTAATTTTTCTCCCATACCCCACTGCCTGTTATCAACTTCTCTATACCAGGCTACAAGCTGAGATTTATTTTCTAGGGTAAACTCGGAGCTTTTCTGTATTTTGTATTCAGTGATATTAACTGAAGGTGGGGATTCTGTACTGAAAGGAGAGATTAAATAAAAGTCTACACAGTAAACAGTGAGATACTAAAGCTCTTTCCCTGGCTGAGTGTTTATGAGGCCGGGTATTGCAGGATTTCTCTCTGGAGAGTGTGTTGAACACAAGAGGAAAATACTTAGGTGTATAGACAGGGATTTCCAGCAGCAAGGTAAGGCAGGGGCCTTACCACCCAAAGCCCACAATTTGACAAGTACTTCTCAAACCCCATTCTATCCATACACATAAACTTCCAATTAGGTTTTTAGTGTCTCAGTCATATTAGAAATGGAAAGTCAAAGATAACCAAAGATGTGTGGGAAAATTCTAACATGAAAGACAGAGAGTAAAACAGGAAAAAAAACCAAAAGAAGCACTAAGGAAACAGAAAATTCACAGGAAACTGAAGAAAACTTCTAATTACTGGACTCAGAGAGATGAAAAAGAGGGAATAAAGACAGACTACTGATAAAGAACTCTTTAGAAATAAAAAAGTAAGTTGAAGAAATTAAAATATGATGATGTAAATAAAAATTTCAGTGAAGATTTGAAACACAAAGCTAAAGACATTTTCGAAAAAATAACACAACTAGCAAAAAAGAGAAAAGGAAAACATAAGAAAATGGTACTATCCACTCAAGGAGGACCAAGATAGTAACAATTCCAGGAAAAGAAATAATATAAAGAAGTTTCTCAGAACTGATGGCACAAGTTTCTAGACTGAAATGGTTCAGCGAGCAAATGGAGGGAAGCTCAGTAAATGGGTAGATGGTGCAACATATTTTCACATTATGAAATTTTAGAGGACTGAGAGTGAAGAGAAGATCCTGAAAGCATCAAGTGTTGGGAGTGGGGGAAAGAAGCAGGCTACATGCAGATGGTAAGGAAATACTACAGCATCAGGCCTCCCAGAATGACACTGGAAGGTAGAAATCATTGAAACACTGTGTTTAAAAAGGGAGTCACTTGTATCCCCCTAAAAACAATTTGGCATCCATCCACAGAAAAAGTGTTTTTGCAGGAGCCAGCACCATAAGCCAAGGGACCCAGGAGACGTCTTACCCACCTACGTGTTGTATAATAAGCAAATAGACCTTGGTCCTGGCTATGAACACGAAAGTGGCCCATGCACTGGCCCCTGTCCCTCTTGCCTGCAGTCTAGTAGCCCTCCCGAACATTGACTTAGACAATCACCAACAGACAAGACTTTGTGGAAGTCCAGGATTCCAGCAGAGAACTTCCAGCACACTGTTGGAGTAAGAAAATCAGAGGTTGAACACACTGAAGAGGGTAAGAGGAACAGCTTGACTTTATTCATGTCACCTGTCTTCCGAGGTGGCACAGCTAGTGCCAGGAGAACCCTTCTCAGCCTATGATTTCTCTTGTGGAGAAAAGTGAGAACATGTGAGTGAGTGCCTGGCTTCCCCAGCTGTATGGGATGCTGCCAGAGGCACCTATTTCTCTCATCCCATCCAGGGTACTGCATCATTGGATTGCATGACTGGGGGTGGTAAGCAGCTAGGGAAACAACAGGGAAGGCTTGGAACATGTCAAAGGAACATAGATCCTACTAAGTGCATTATGGACTCCATCGGGAGGCCCACCTCATAGCTGCTGAGATGCCTCACCTGTCGATCCCCTTAATGAGCCCATGGGCATCCATAGGACCCTATGGGCTGCACCCACCCACACTTCCACCCCATGGGCAGCTCTTTGTATGTGCCCCTGACAGTAGCAAGAGTGAGCTTTGGCAGACAACTAGTGAGCATGCACAGAAAGCTGGATTGTATCTATGAGGCAAGAAGAGACCAAAAACTTGAACATTTAGCATTGACTTTGAGAAGGTAAAAGGGAGTCTGTCAGCAATTGGCCTGGTGTGCCCCAGGATCAAAAGAAAACATACAAGCTTAAGTATCTGCCACAAAATTTAAGAAACAAAACAGATGCATGGAGGGGAAAAGAGAGAAAGAGAGGCAAACCATAAAACAGACTCCTAATTCTAGAGAACAAATCGAGCGTTGCTAGAGGGGAGGGGGTGGGGAGTTAGGCTAAATGCATGGTGAGTATTAAGGAAGGCACTCACTGTGATGAGCACTGGGTGTTATATGTAAGTGATGAATCTCTAAATTCTACTCCTGAAACTAATATTACACTATATGTTAACTACCTAGAATTTAAATAAAAACTTGAAACAAACAAACAACAAGAATCTGCCACAAGAGGGAGCAAGAAGTGTGGAGTATTGTGTAGCCACAGAAAAATCTGAGAAAGCCCCAGAATCTCTAGTAGAGCTGAGGGAAGATGATTCTGTTCCAAAGTTATTCAGCAAAGAATGGAGGAGGTGACTGCTACTTTAAATGCAAAGACAACAATGCAGGACTTCATGGAACATGGAAAGTCATAGAAACATGACGTCACAAAGGGATTACAATAATCTTCCATTGACCAACCCCAGAGACACAGACATCCGCAATTTATCCAACCAAGAATTTAAAATTAGCTACAAGAAAACACACAAAGACAATTCAATGAAATCAGGAAAACAATGTGCAAATAAAATGAGAAGTTTTTCAAAAAAGATAGAAATCTTAAAAAAAAAACATTCTGAGGTCAAGGATACAATAAATGAAATGACAAATGCAATAGAGAGTGAAAATCAAAATGGATCAAGCAGAAGAAAGAATCTGAAACTGAAGACAAACTGTTTTTTTTTTTTTCCTAAGACAAACCTTTTCAATGATCTTTTCAGAGAGAACAAAGAAAAATAAAACCCCTTAAATCATCCATTCAGAGAGAACAAAGAGAAAAGAATCAAAAAGAGGGAAGAAAGCTTATGTGATCTATGGGATACCATTGAACAAGCCAATTTGAGAATTACTGGAGTTCAAGAAGAGAGGGAGAAGGGGGCAGAAAATTTATTTAAAAAAAATAATGGCTATATGTTTGCTTTGTCAGCACATATACTGAAAGGATATACGGACAGATACAGGAAAGATTAGCATGCAAATTCATGACATTCCAGATCTAAAAAAATAATAATGGCTGAAAAGCTTCACATCTGGGGAGAGATTTGGCCATCCATGTTCATGAAGCTCATAGGTCCCCTAATTGAACTCAGAAACATATTCTCCAAGACACATTATAAAAACTGTCAGAAGGTGGCTCAGTCGTTTAAGCCTCTGACTCTTGAATTTGGCCCAGGTCATGATCACACGGTTCATGAGTTCAAGCCTCACATCAGGCTCTGCACTGCCAGCCCAGAGCCTGCTTGGGATGATTTTGTCTGCCTCTCCCTCTGCCCCTCCCCTGCTTGCTCTCTCTCTCTCAAAACAAATAAAAATAAAGTTTAAAAAAATAATAAACTAAAAGCTGTCAAAAAATCAAAGACAAAGAATCTCACAAGCAGGTAGATAAAAGAAGCTTGTCACTTACAAAGGAACCCCCCATAATGCTATCAGCAGGTTTCTTGACAGAAACCTTACAGGTCAGGAGACAGTGGGATGATATACTCAAAATGCTGAAAGAAACAAGATAACTGCCAAACAAGACTACTCTATGGATCAAAGTTGTCCTTTAGAAATCAAGGAGAGATAGAGACATTCTCAGACAAACAAAAGCTGAGGGAGCTTATCACCACTAGACCTGACTTACAAGAAATCCTGAAAGGAGTGCTTAAAGCCGCAATGAAAAGGCACTAATTAGTAACACGAAAACATATGAAAATAACAGTACACTGGTAAAGGTAAATATATAGTCAATTTCAGAATATTATAACATTGCATATGGTACTGTGCTAACCGCCTAATTCTAGCACAAAATTTACAGGACACAAGTATTAAATATAGCAATAGCTACAATAATTTGTCAGTGAACATACAATATAAAAAAGGTAAATTATAAAATAAAAAAAATAAATGGGGAGTAAAAAAGTGAAATTTTTGTATACTACCAAAGTTAAATTGCTGTTAGTTTAAAATAGACTGTTATATCTGGAAGATATAAACCAAAAGAGAGTAGGAATAGCTATACTGGAATTAAACAAAATACACCTTAACTGAAAAGCTGTAAAGATACAGAGAAGGTCATTATATAATAATAAATGGAGCAATCCATCAAGAGGATACAACAATCTTGAATATACATATTTCCTACATTGTAGGATATAAATATATCAAGCAAATACTAACAGATCTGAAGGGACAAACAGACAATACAATAATAATAGAATAGTAAGGGACATCAATATCCCACTTTCAACAAGGGGTAGATCATCCAGACAGAAAATTGATACGGAAGCATCACACTTGAACTATGCTTTAGACCAAGTAAACCTAACAGACATATACAAAACATTCCATCTGACAGCAACAGTATACACATTCTTCTCAAATGCACACAAAAATTCCTCCAGGACACAACATATATAGACTTGTTCACAAAACAAGTCATAGCAAATTTAAGAAGACTACATCATATCATTGGGTCTTATCTCTTCTGACCTAATGGTATGAAGATAGAAACCAATAACAATAGGAAAATGGAAAAATCCACAATAATATGGAATTAACACACTCCTGAACAACCAATGGATCAAAGAAATTAAAATAGAAAAAAAATACCTTGAATCAAATGAAAATGGAAACTCAGCCTACTGAAACTTATGGAATACGGCAAAAACAGTTCTGAAAGGAAAGTTTATAGTGATAAATGCCTATATTAAGAAAAAAGGAAGATCTCAAATATACAATCTAATTTTACATATTAAGGAACTAGAACTATAGAAGAATAAGTAAGCCCGGGGTTAGCAGAAGAAAGAAGATAGCAATGATCAGAGTAGAAATAAATGAAATAGAAAAGAAAGGATAGAAAAGATCAATGAAACTAAGTTCTGTGTTTTTGAAAGATTATGAAAGTTTACAAGCCTTTAACTAGACTAAGAAAAAAAGAAGACTCAAAGTCAGAAAGAGGAGGACTTATAATGGATACTGCCGAGGTTCAAAAAAATCATAAGACACTACTATGAACAGTTACATGCTAACAAATTGGATAACATAGCAGAAATGGATAAAATCCTAGAAATATACAATCTACCAAGGCTGAATAATGAACTGAAATATGAACAGACTAAGTTTTAGGAAGAAGATTGAATTAACAATCAATAACCTCCCAACAAAACAAAGCCCAGGACCAGATGGTTTCACTGGTGAGTTCTACTAAACACTAATGCCAGTCTTTCTTGAACTCTTAAAAAATAACTGAACAGGAGGCTACACTCCCAAACTCATTTTGTGAGAACAGAATTACTCTTATATGAAAGCCAGAAAAGGACACTAAAACAATAGAAAACTACAGACCAATATCCTTGATTATATAGATACAAAAATTCTCAACAATATATTAGCAACACAATTCAACAGCACGTTAAAAGAATCATATACCATGATCAAGTATGATTTATCCTTAGAATTCAAAGATGGTTTAATGTACACAAATAAATAACTGTGATTCAATACATTAAGAGTATGAAAGATAAAAATTATATGATTATGTTAATAGATACAGAAAGAGCATTTGACAAAATTAAACAGCCTTTCATCTAAAAGCTCACAAAAATTTGAATACAGAAAGAATATTCTGGGGGCACCTGGGTGGCTCAGTTGGTTAAGTGTCTGACTTTGGCTCAGGTCATGATGTCACATTTCGTGGATTCGAGCCCCACACTGGGTGCTGTGCCGATAGCATGGAACATGAAGCCTGCTTTGGAATCTATGTCTCCCTCTCTCCCTGCCCCTTGCCCACTCATTCTCTCTCTCTCTCTCTCTCTCTCTCTCTCAAAAATACATAAACATTTTTTTTAAAAATGAAGGAATATTCCTCAGCGTAAGTAAGGTAATATATGAAAAGCCCACAGCCAACATCCTACCCAATGATGAAAGGTTGAAAGTTTTTCCTCTAAATCAGGAACCAGACAAGGGTGCCCACTCTTAAAATTCCTATGCAACATAAAACTGAAAGTTCTAGCTGTGGCAATTAGTTAAGAAAATGAAATGAATGACTTCCAAATCAGAAAGAGGTAAAATTGTCTCTTTTTGCAGAAGATATGATCTTATGTATGGAAAATTCTAAAGGTTTCACTAAAAACTGTTGGGACCAATACAAAGTTCCAATAGAGTTGCAGGTTATATAATCAACATACAAAAATCAGTTGCATTTTTATACACTAACTATAAACTCCCCCCCCCAATAAGAAAACAATCCATTTACAATAGCATAAAGATATTTAGGAATAAATTTAGCCAATGAAGTAAAATATCTGTACACTTAAAATTATAAGACATTGATGAAAGAAATTGAAGAAGACAACAAATAGATGTAAAGATATCCCAAGTTCATGAATTAGAGGAATTAATATTTTTTAAATGTCCATACTACCCAGTCATCTATAAATTTAATTCAACTGCTATCAAATTTCCAATGGCATTTTTAAAGAAATAGAGAAACAATCCTAAAATTCATAAGGAAATCACAAAAAGACCCCAAATAGCCAAAACAATTTTGAGGAGCACCTGGGTGGTTCAGTTGGTTAAGAGTCTGACTTTGGCTCATGTCATGATGTTGTGGTTCATGGGTCCAAGCCCCACATCAGGCTCTGTGCTGACAGCTCAGAGCCCAGATTCTGCTTCATATTCTGTGTCTCCCTCTCTCTCTGCCACTCTCCTGCTCATGCTCTGTCTCTCTCTCTCTCTTTCAGAAATAAATAAACATTAAAAACAATTTTGAGAAAGAAGAGCAAAGTTGAAAGCAGTAGACTTCCGGATTTCAAACTAAATTACAAAGCTATAGCAATCAAAACAATATGGTACTGGCATAAAAATAGACATATAGACCAATAAAACTTAGTAAATAGCCCAGAAACCAATCCTCACATGTAGGGTCAACTAATATTTGATAAGAAAGTCAAGAATACTCAATAGGGAATGGGTAGTCTCTTCCATAAATAGTGTTGGGAAAACTGGACAATCAGAAGAATGAAATTAGACCCCTACTTATACCACTCACAAAAATTAATTTGAAATGGTTTATAGATTTTAACATAAGACTTAAAACATAAAACTACTAGGAGAAAAAAAAATAGGAAAAATGTTCCTTGGAATTAGTCTTCCAAACAATTGGCATCAAAAGCAGAGGCAACAAAAGCAAAAATAAACAAGTTGGGATCATATCAAAGTAAAAATCCTTGTTCACAGAGAAAACAGAAACAAAAACAAAAACAAAAAACAAAAAACAAAAAACAAAAAACAATGTGCAAAATGAAAAGGTAACCTATGAAATGGTAGGAGATATTTGGAAATCATGTATCTGAGAAGGGATTAATATCCATAATATAAAAAGAACTCCTATAACTCAGTAGCAAAAACAAAAACAAGAACAAAAAAACAATCCAATTAAAAAATGTGCAGAGGACCTAAACCATCATTTTTCCAAAGAAGATACACAAATGACCAACAAGTGCTTGAAAAGATTCTCAACATCACTAATAATCAAGGAAATGCAAAACAAAACCACAATGAGGTATCACCTCACAAAAGTGTTGGTGAAGATACAGAGGAAAGAGAATCCTTTTGCACTGTTAGTAGGAATATGGACTGGTACAACCACAATGGAAAACACTGTGTAGTTTCCTCAAAAAATTAAAAATAGAACTACCTTATGATCCAACATTACCATTTCTGGGTATATATCCAAAAGAAATGAAGTTAGGATCTCTATGTCCAGGGCAGCATTATTCACAATAACCAAGAAATAAAAATTGGATTAAAATAAAAATTGGATTAAAAAGATGTGGTATAGGAATATATACAATGGAATATTATTTAGTCATGAGAAAAAAGGAAATCCTACCATTTGTGACAACATGGATGAAGGCATTATGTTAAGCGAAATGAATTACACAGAAAAAGACAAATACTAGATGATATTACTTATATGTGGAATTTTTAAAAGCCTAACTCACAGACCTCAAAGAGCAGGATATTGTTTGCCAAGAGCTAGGAGAAGCAGAAATGGGGAGATGTTGGTTAAAGAGTACAAATTTCCAGTTATAAGATGAATAAGTTCTGGGGAATTAATGTACAGCATGGTGACTATAGTTTACAATACTGCATTATGTATCTGAAAGTTGCTAAGAGAGTAGATCTTTAATAGTCTCACCACAAACAAAAAAAGGTAATTATGTGAGATGATGGATGTATTAACTAACCTTATTGTAGTAATCATTTTGCAAAATGTAAGTGTATCAAATCATTACATTGTACTCAAATGTATATAATAATATACAAAATTGTATCTCAATAAAGCTGGAAAAATAAAGCTGAAAAAAAGAAAAACAATTCAGGAAAAATAATTTACACCCTAGAATTCTACACCCTCATAAATCATATATCACATATTAGGGCAAAATGAAGAGAATTGCAGTCTTGCCAAATCTCAAAAAAAAATTACCCTCTATATACATTTTTCCAGGAAGCTACATGGAATTGTATTCTAAAACCACAAAACAAAAAGGAAGAAAGGAAGGACAGAGGAAGGAAGGAAGGAAGGAAGGAAGGAAGGAAGGAAGGAAGGAAGGAAAAAGGGAATACACAGTATTCATGAAATTTAGAATCTAATACAGGACAAAACCAAGTGAATTCTCAGGATAATGAGGAAAAGAAAATTTTAGTCACAAAGAACAATTAGTCTAGAGTAGACAGAGGTATGGAAGGGTACAAAAAAGACATCAGCATGGGGGGAAGAACAACAGCCTACTTGTTTATCTAATAATCTGATTATCAGTTATTGGATGTAATGAGGTAAGGACCTACTTGACTGTATTACACTGGCAAAGGATTTCGGGGAGAAATAGTGATAGTTCATAGAAAAGCAAGAAAATGATGAAAACAATAATTATTAACGCTAGGAAAAACAAAGAGATCAAAAGAAAACATAATCACCATACCCTATATAGGTTAACTGTTAATAAAAATATAAGAGTTTTAGGGGTGACTGGGTGGCTCAGTCAGCTAAGTGTCCAACTCTTGATTTCAGCTCAGGTCGTGATCATGACCTCATAGTTTGTGAGTTAAGCGCCATGTCAGGCTCCATGCTGTTAGCTTGGGATTCTCTTTCTCCTTCTCTCCCTGCTCCCCGCTTAATCTCTCTTTCTCAAAATAAATAAACTTAAAAAAATAATAAAAATAGAGGCTTTTGATTTGATGAAAAATTGAAGAAAGTATGTGTTAGGGAGGTATAAATCTGTTACAAGTTCATATTTTATTGTAGGTAGTCAATATAATCAATAATAGCTAAACTAACAACTTTTTAAAAAGTAGTAACGTATTTAGAAACATGAAGTGAACGTCAGGAGAATCAGCTAAAAAGAATTGACAGTGCTTCTGCCTCTGGGAGCAGGAATTGTCATTGGGATGTTGAGTGGGACAAGAAACTGCTAATTTTCATCATCAGCCTTAAAAATCTATTTGACCTTTAAATCTGGGTGAATCTATCTGTTTAATGAAAATAAAATTGTTTTAAAAGAAATGTATTAGTCATATAGTTTAATTTTCCTTATAAGATGCATTTTAAAAGTGATATAATTACCATTTTCAGTGTCTTTTAAATGACTCCATTATCATTATGCTCTGGCTGGTTATTCATAATCCTTCATCTTCAGGTCACCCTGAATTCACTTCTAATGCATTATTTTATTTTTTGTCTCTTTAAAGTTTATTTATTTATTTTGAGAGAGAGAGAGAGAGAGAGAGAGAGAGAGAACAAGATGGGGAGGGGCAAAGAGAGAGGCAGACAGAGAATCCGAAGCAGGCTCTGCCCTGACAGCAGAGAGCCCGTCATGGAGCTCGAGCTCATGAACCATAAGATCATGACCTTAGCCAAAGTCAGACACTTCGCCACCCGAGTACCCCAATGCATTATTTTAATATACTTTTGCAAGTAGATAAAAGCAAAGATAAACGTTTTGATTAAGTCAATACACACAGCAAGTTTTCTCAAAAGCTGTTTAATTTCTTCTTTTGCATTTAGGAATTTATGGCAAAAGTTATAGGTTGGAAAATAAAATCCACCACAGAAGTATAAACATTATTCATGCAAATTATAACAACATTCATAAAATTTACGTGCAAGGTAATCTGTTAGATGGTTATTCAAATGTGGCAAAGTAAAGTTGAAAATAAAATGGAACATCTGGGGCCAGAATATATATGTTAATCAGAAGGGTTATAGATGTGCACGTCAATGGATCATCATGCTCTTTGAGGAATTCTAAATTTGAAAATGCCAACTTTTTCCCCAAGAGTTACCCCTGATTGAAGCGAATGTCCCAAATCAGTAATTGATAACATCCTCATTTATCTATGTTATAATTGTAGATTTGCCAATTTAACATTCATAAGGATTCTTTGCCATTTCCAGTTGCTCAGGGGGGAAAAAATCAACAAAAGTGCTTGTGATAGTTAATTTTATTTTTTATTATTTTAATTTCTTTGTGTTTATTATTTATTATTTTAGAGAGAGAGAGAGAGAGAGAGAGAGAGCCCATGCGTGAGCAGGTTGGGGGAGGTGCAGCGGGGGAGAGAAAGAATCTTAAGCAGAATCCATGCTCAGTGCAGAGCCCTACAGATGCCGGGCTTGATCCCATGACCCTGGGATTATGATTTGAGCCAAATTCAAGACTTGGACACTCAATGGACTGAGTCACCCAGACAGCCCAAGTGATAGTTAATTTTATGTGTCAACTTGACTGGCTCTTGGGGTGCCCAGATATTTGGTCAAACATTCCAGGTGTTTTGGTGAAGATGTTTTCAGATGCGATTAACATTTGAAAGGGGAGAGGAAATTGCCCTCCTCAATTTCACAAAAGGCTTAACTAGAAAAAGACAGTGGAAGTGAGAAATCCCTCTCTATGCATGACTGTCTCCCTGCTGGGGTATCTGTCTTTTCCTGCCTTAGTACTCAGCCTCAGGTTGGAGTTTACACCATCAGCTCTCCTGGTTCTTAGGCCTTCAGATTCAGACTGGAACTATACCATTGTCTCCCTCTTAGGTCTCTAGCTTGTCAACTGCAGATCCTGGGATTTCTCAGCCTCTCTATGTAAATCAATTCCTATATATATATATATATATAGTATTAATTTATTAAATATTAATATTAAATATTTATTAAATATATATATAAATCCATGTAAATCAATTCCTCTCTCTCTCATATATATGTATATACATATATATACATATATATACACACACACACACACACACACTGTTGGTTCTGTTTATCTGAAGAACCAAGACTAATACAGTGTTTTTCTGAAGGAAGGTCAAAAATTCAGTTAAACTGCTATTTCTCCAACTTTTTTTATTTTTTATTTATTTTTTTTATTTTTGGGACAGAGAGAGACAGAGCATGAACGGGGGAGGGGCAGAGACAGAGGGAGACACAGAATCGGAAACAGGCTCCAGGCTCCGAGCCATCAGCCCAGAGCCCGAGGCGGGGCTCGAACTCACGGACCTTGAGATCGTGACCTGGCCGAAGTCGGACGCCCAACCGACTGCGCCACCCAGGCGCCCCTAAACTGCTATTTCTAAATAGTCAGTTAAGCAAACTGAAGTCATAGATGGTTAATTCTTGTCTTAGTTTACTCTTTTGACTTGAATGTAACAGGAATCCACTAATGCTAATTTAGGACAAAAATAATTTAGAAAAGAAAAGGTTGGGAGGAATTTATTTTAAGAAAACCTAAGTACCTCAATGATATCAAGGGCAGAAGTACTTCTGCAGTCTATGAAGGGGCTGGAACAAGACGTGGGATTCCATTTCATACTCCTATCTCTACTTATCTCTGAACATTCGTTTTATTTACTTTTCTTTCTACAGACAAACTATCACTGCTACTCTGTTCACATGGTGATAACGATGCCATAATTCCAGAGGTTTTACTTCTCCATTCAAGAGATCAGCCTATGTAAGGATGAAAGTCTTGAAACTAACTCTAGATTTCTAAGAGAGGAATTTGATTAGCCATATTTAAGTCAGGGACTCCCCATGGTCCAAGCATCCACCAACAGGAGCACGGAGTTATGCTGTTCAAATACGGTTGCCATCTCCTGTACCTATGACTCTGTGGATGGGGACTGGGAATGGCAGGAGTTCCTAGATAAGACAGGTTAATTCTGAATTCACTTTTTCTTTCAATAATTATGTTGGGACTTTCTATATGTCCAGCACTGGGGATATGATTCTGAAAAGGATACTTCTTACCCTCACAAACATTTCTATCTAGTTAGGTGTATTGGGACAGGGAGGTGGCTGGTGAGGATTGGGTTTTATGTAAATTGTCTTTGTAATAAATGCAACAAGTGATATTATGGAGGCAAAAAAAAAAAAGGTGTTATGGTAGTAAAGGAGAAGACATATCTCACTCAGGCTGGGAGGTGAGTGATGTCTTCTTGTGAAAAACGACATCTATACTAAGACTACAGACATGCATAAGCATTAGCCTGGTCAAATAGATGGAAGTGAAATATAATAGAAATGACTCTTATGTTTATATAGACACAAAGATAATGTTGACGGATCTAAAACAAAGTAATATTAGAATATTGATGGGTATCTCAGCTTGGGTTTCCCAAATATCAGATCCCGAAATAAGACAAAATTAGTCCTCTGTGCTGGCAGCGTTCTTAACAGGTTCTTCCAACAAGGATGTCCAACAGCCGATTTGCATAACAGATTTGCATTCTCCCAGTGTAGCCCAGTGGGAAAATAGCACTTTTTCCTCAGTGGTTTCCCTGGAACAGTACAACGTTCCAGGGCTGACTCTAATGAGAATGCTTTGGGCCATTGAGCCAATCACCATAGACAAACACCTAGAATATTCTGGTCAGGGATTGGGGAAGGCCCCGTTTGTATCACATGACCAAATAGTGGGTGAGGAGGAGTAATTCTTGAAAAGATATCATGGAACTATTACCTGAAAAGAGAATGAATGCTAGGCAGGCAAAATCCACAGATGTCTGCTAAAATTTGGGATGACATTCCTTTAATATTTATTTTATATGTGGAGGTGTGATGTATTATATGGACTTAGCAACAAAGAACTTTTTTTGCTTAATAGAGTTGATCCTATAACTCTCTTCTCTCAGAGTAGTAACTTGTACATAAAGGATTATGGTAAAGAGTAAAGAGTAAAAACACACGTTGGTTTTTAGTATACCATAAAAATTCACACAGAAAGAGAATAGTGATTCTTAACTCATAATGGTTCACAGATGTTTTTTTCACAGAAATTTTTAAGAATCCGATGAATTCAACAGACTTGCTCCATAGAACATTTTTTTTGTTTTGTTTTGTTTTTTGGTACATACAAACTTCTTTTGAGACATTGACTGTCTACATGAAGCCCAAGTTAAACCCCTGATCTAGATTGACTGAACGTTTTCAAAGCGCTTGGCTCCTTTGCAAGTAAACAGATAGTCCCTTTCATAGTTATAACATAGGAAGGCCATTTAGATGAATTTGTTGATTTTTATTTTTAAACGGCTCAAATTATAAAGATATACAAATCCGAAACACTATTTTCATACTGCATTCTTGTTCAATTCAGTGTCACAATCTTAAATCAAGGCAGATAAACTGTATTCAATTTCTGGTGAGGATACAAGGGCAAAAAATTAAGTCTTTCTGAAGCTTTTGAATATTGTTTACTCCCATAATAAAGAAGGCAGCTTGCTGCCTAATAAGATGTGGCCTGGGAGGTTGCTTTATCAATTTGTCGATCCCTTGGAGGAAAAAACACATTTTAAAAACAAATCCAAGAGTAAGACATACATGAATGAAATCCATTTACACTGAGAGCACATTTCTGTGCTGTGCCAAATAAAGTGAGAATTTTTGTATAGAAATTTATTCTTCTACTTTGCCGTTCTTAAATAATATGATGTTCAAGAATTAAATATATGTCTGTAGGAAGCACTTTAGGGTTTTTCTGCCTTTTCTATAAACACTGTTAGTTGTAAGACAACCATAAATTTGTGAAAATGGTAACATGCTGTATTTGTAGGTTTGCCAGATAAAATGAAATAAAGTACAGGGTAAGCAACAATTATTTTTTAAGATAAGTATGTTCCAAATATTGCATGGAATAGACTAATACAAAACAATTGTTGCTTACATGAAGTATAAATTTAACTGGGCATCCTGTATTTTACTTTTCGAAATCTGTCAACCCTATAAACTTGCAAGCTATATTGTTTTTATTCATTTGTAAATAAACCTTTGATTTTATTTATTAAAGTAGTTTCAGTACTGGCATCTCATTTTATTGTCAAATATATGTTTTCTAGCTAACTGGACTATTAAGAATATATACAAGTATATTTTCATTGAGGTTGTAATAGAATACTTCAAGCTTTTTTTCCATGAACAGTTTTGACTCACATCTCTTTTTACTCCCAAAGTACTTTATGAAGAAAGCGAGACTGAGGTAAATGTTTCTTTATTTCAGATTGGTTTCAGATCAATTCTTTTAGTATTTGAAGGAATGTTATTAAAAGTTGCATATTTTCTGCGCTTAAAGTAACTTACATATGTGATTTTAAATGATTTGTCTTTGAAAGCAGAAACTTTTCAAAATGAACCATTATGTAGAGATGAAATCAGTGAGTCTAGAAAATGAATAATTCATTTTTAAGTAAATGAGAAATTATTTTGTGCTGTTACTTATACATTTTCATATTTATAGTTAAATAGTAATTTGCGATACACAGGGTATTAGTTGTGAATTGTGGTTTTCAATATCACAGACACATTTGTTGCTGTGGTTTTGCAATATCATTCCCTGATGCTTTCCTCAATTGTGGTTTTCATAATCATTGTTTGATAGTCATGTAGCTGCGGTTTGGGGCTGCTATATCCATTTGGACAGAGATAATTGCTTATAGGTTTTGCTGTCTTTTAATTTTATAACCTTAGTGAGTTAAACTAGAAAAAGAAAAATTGAACTTTAAATATCATCAACATTCTCATTAAAAATGATGAGAAAACACAAAATGTAATAGTATTCCTTAGTTTAATTCATTCATAATGACTATAATTAATATATATTTATAAATTTATATAAACTATATCTATTTCTAATAATGCAGTCTGCTTATTTTATCAATCTTGCCTTGAATTCCCTGACTTTTGCTCCTTTCAGCTTTTAAACTGAATATTTAGCTGAGATTTATTTGTTTCTCTTTTGCTTTGCATATTTAACCATTTCAAATGCCAAAAGAAACACTAACTGTTATGATATTTTAATTCCAATGGGCATTCCTTCTGGCTGATATAAAAAGTCAGCCAGTTCTGTAAAAAGATCTTTAAAAACCGTAATGTATAATACATCCAATTCTAAGCACACCAATTTAATTGTAATGAATTGAAAATTAAGGAGGCAAAAATCTGTAGTTCTCTGTCTGCTTATTCATTCCACAACACAAACACACATAACCCTGCTTTTCATGGTACTTACGGCTTTAATTTGTTGGTTCTTCAGGGGAGGGACTTTGTCATTTAGTGCATTTTCCACTGCAAAGGACCATGTATTCTTACAACCTCACATGATAATAGTACTAATGGTAATGTAATAAAATTCACAATTGGTCTTCAGCTCTGTATTAAGATTCTCCCAGCCATACCTTTCACAGGGCAACTCTTTACACCTTCCAGAAGATGTCCTGATGGGGTTATAAATGACACTGATTACAGTGCCTCGTGCACACTGAGCAGCGTGCATTATCCTCAATCAGCCCAGGCTCTCTGCTGACCCCCAGACCCTTTTAGAGTATCAAGTTTGGTGGGGCTCATAGGAACGGCTAGTCAACCAAACAAAGGCGGGGGGTGGGGGGGCACAATTTCAGATCAGATTGGATGATCCCACAACCTGGAGGGAAAAGTCAGCAGTATCTGGGGGATACATGTCAACTGCAGTGGAGTTTATTAGTAAATACTGATGACATAAAGCAGCCAGTCCCACTGCTACTGGGATAGAAGCTTCTTCCAGCCCACCCGGGAGGATATATTTAATACTCAGTATATATAAAACTATGAGAAACTAAGCTAGCCTCATGCAGCTTAACTTGGCCAAATAATAACTATGCAAATCACTTCAAAATTTGTTCTTCTTTTGGCTCGCAGTTTCCAACATACTACACACACAATAATTGAAAAAGAATGAAACAAAACTTTAAAAGCTAAAGAACCATGAAATAGTTATTGGGTCTTACCTGCTTGGGAAATTATGGCAAGATCAAATCTTTTATTAGTCGCTGGCTGCTTCCCTGTGGCAGAACTAAAAAGAATTAAAGGTCGTGGGATGGGGTGGGTCTTTAGAACTTCCACAGACTTCCTCAAAAAGTTAGTATTCTGATTTGAGACGATTCGTTTCCCACCTAGGGCTAATCACCTAGCTAATGGTCCTCCTTTTTTCATTTGAGGGAAGAAAAAAAAAAAATCTGCCTGTCTCCAAATTCGGAATTATTACAGTCTACCATGAGAAGTGGAGGTGAGAAAGAGCACTTTTAGGACGCCGCTCAGCATCCCATCGGTGCGGGCTGAGTGGGGGATGGTCCACGTCCGCAGCGGTCTCCTGGGAACCTTGAGAGCAATGAAATGGTCTCCAGAGAGCCTGGGCAGATGAGAGGGCTTAACTGGCCCCAAGACACACAGTTGGCATTTGTGATCAGCTGCCTCTCGCCGAGGATTTTGCCAGTGGCCTAACCTTCCTGCCAAGAAGCTGGAAGGGGGGAGGGGGGAGGCCAGGGGAGGGGGCGGCATAACTGGAAGCGCAAAGTTTACGGAGAGACTGGGATTTCTTTGTGCCCCGCTGGACGGGCCAGGCGTGAGGAGAGTTGGGGTCCATCAGAGGGGAATGTGGGAAGAAGTTGCCTGGAGGGGTGCTCTGGCAGATGCCCAGAGCTGACGCGGTGACAACTGCAGAAGCTGCCCCCCCTCCAAACCCTCCCCACGCCTCTGGTCCCCTCCCACCCCCCACCCCTCACCCCTCCACCGCGCTCCCGTGCACCCGACCCGACTGAGGCCCGGGCCCTCTTTTGCATCCGGACTGGCTTTGGATGCAGCCAATCCTCCTTTCGCTGATGGAATAGTCTCCCCTCCCCGCAGCCCCGGCGCGCCCCTCCCTCCCGCGCCTCGCCACCTCCCGCGGCAGAGAGCGAGCTGCGCGGCCCGGAGCGGCGGCGGCGGCGGCGGCGGCGCTGGCGCTCGAGTCTCTGCCCCGCACGCCTGGGAGAGGGGAGAGCGAGCGCGCTCCTCCTCCCGCGCCTTCCACCCCCTCTCTCCCCCTCTTCCCTCTGCTCGCTCTCCCTTCCCTCCCTCCTTCTCTTCCTCCTTTCCGTGTTCCCCCTTTCCCCTTTTCTCTCTCCTCGTCCATTCGTTTGTAAATTCTGTCCTCCCCCCCTCCATCGCTCTCTCACTCGCCCCCTCCCCTCCCCACTGTCACTCTCTCTCTGCCCCCCTCCGTCTTCTCATTTGCCTGCTCCTCTCCAAACGTGGCTCCGCGGCTCCCGGAGGAGCCCCGCGCCCGGATCCCGCGCGTCCGAGGCACCTGGAGACCGGCCCGCGGCGGCCCGAGCCTGGCCAGCGGCGGCGGCGGGAGCCGAGGGAGCGGCAGCCCCGACCGCGGGCACCGCGGGAGCCTCAGTGGCAGCGGCCGCCGCCGAGATGTCCCGGCGAAAGCAGAGCAAACCCCGGCAGATCAAACGTAAGTTTGCACGCTGGGCCGGCAGTTGCTGGGATTATTTCTGGGGAGGGGGGCGCGCGGGGCGGGAAGGGGAGGGAGACGAGGGGAAATCCGCTCCCCGTGCCCCGGATTTGTCAAACTTTGCCTGAGCAGCGGAGGGACAACTAGTCAGTCACGGACAGACAGACAGACGGCGGGCGGCCCGAGCGCCGGGCGAGAAAGAGGCTGCGACGAGCAGCTCACTCTTGCTCGCCCGCGTCCCCGCGCTCCCGGGTTTCTTTTTAATTCCGACCCCCGCGCGCAGTTAGTTCCCGCCGCCGCCTCGCCGTCCAGCCTGCCCGGGCAGCCCCGCTCGCTTAGGGGGTTCTTCCTACGGTGGTTGTTGTCATTGTTGTGGCAGCGGACGTAGCGCTCCTCCCGGGGACCGTACTTTTAGCCACCGGGGTGAGAACTTAGTTCTCCGAAAAGCTGGTCGAGACCTCGGGGCGAGGGAGGCACCGTCCCTAGGCGGTGGAAAATCAGTGTCCGGGTCCCGGTGCGGGGCGGTGCCACGGCCACGCCAGACCCGAAGCGAAACAAAAAGTAGGTGTAAAAGTTTGCGCCTCTGCAGCGGGGCGGCCGAGCGCCTCCGCCCCGGGGGCGCGGGGCTGGCGGCGGGGCGGGACTGGGCCGGGGGCGCCGGGCCCGTCCGGTTCGCGTGGCCGGGACCGCTCCGCTGAGCGGGGATTCGGGTTGCCTCCCGCCCCGGAGGCGCGCGGAGTCCTCGCTGGGAGGGGCCGCCCGTCACTTCCCACCGCGGAAGCTGGGAGTTCAAGGCAGCCCGTGCGCCGCAGGGAGCGCGACCCGGAGCCCCCTCCCCCCCTCTCCCCGCTCCCCCTACAGCGCCCCGGGGCCGGGGTGGCGCTTAGAGGACACCGCGGGGCCGGAGGTACCTGCCCGAAACACACACACTGGCAGAACTCAACTCGGTCAACTTTTCTGGTCTTGGGGAAAATTCCTCCAATGGTGCTTTGTCGCCCTGCGACACGTCTTCAACGCTTTGGCCGAAAAGGAGGCACAGCCTTCTTAGTTTATTTAATTTAATTTTTATTTGTTTTAAATTTAATTTTAATTTTTATTTTTTTGCTAGGCTTGTGCTGTGTCCATTTCTTCGTGTTGTTTAAAGTCTGCCAACTAGTTTCAAACTGATGAGAGTGTAATTTCAGGGTAAGGCTTTGGTAGTATTCCCTCCCCCTTAATTATGAACCACACTCACCCCACCCCCAAATGTTGAAAATGCTATTGGGTGTAGTTTAAAAATAAATCTTACCTATTAACTTAGGCAGCGTGAAATGGGGTCTAGGTGTGTAAAGCAGTTTGCTACAGTTAAGTGTTTCGATCTTTATATACACGTACAAACCTAGCCTTTCAGACATGACTCTGTCGCTTTTATTTAGTGCATTTCTTCTCTCATACTTCAGTTCCTTTTCTGTGCAACTTGGGTTAAAGCAGGGACTGAACTTTTAGCTCAAAGCAGTTTTAATCAAGTAGAGATACCGTTCTTGAAGACTTTCACTTTTTCAGAGTGATTATTCATGGGTTTAACTAATTGCCTTTTACTTTTTAGTACTAAATTCATCAGGTCCCTCTGTTTAAATGTTGTGTTTTGTAGTACGACGCTGTGCTTATTATGAGATATGATTATAAACATTAAATGTAAATGCTTTTTTAGTTCATGGCTGTCGTCTAGGTTGTTAATAAATAATTAATATTAATTGATTGTATGGCACAAAGACCATCTGATTCTACTTGGGAATACTTTGTTATCTTCTCAATTAGCTACATTAAATTTTTTTTTTCCTATCCTTCTATGTCCACCTCATATAACTGAAGATTAAAGCGTTGGAACTAATTGCTGATGCTACACTTGTGTTATAGGTCATAAAACATTTTAGTGGCTTATTTGAATGCTGTGATTTATTAACTATCAAAAATACTTGAAAGTTCTCTCATTTGAAAGTGAACAAATATCATATTTATATATTTGTTCACAGTGATCATTGCCTACTGATATATGCAAACATATGTATTATTAATATACATGCATTTTAGACTTTTATTGGATTCAATTTGGGGTCACAGTGATAATCTATGCAAATGTGGACACGCTTCTCCCCTTGGACTATTGAGGAGAATGAAAAATTAAAAGGTCTTTGAATTGTTATATTAGAGCAGGGCTGTCTAATAGCTGGAATTTTGGGGGGGAGGAGTGGAATATTTAAATACGGTTTGGCCAGCTGTAAAGTCATTTTGGTTGCAACCTATCGACATTTGTCTCCTTTTGCCTGTCCGGGCATAAGAGGCAGTTTTGCAGATGGAGAAGTTTGTCTTGGTACTCAAAGTCATTAGTGTGATAGGTCTCTCCCTCCAATTTTAGCAGTGTATAACAAGTGTGGCATTATTATTATCATTCTTATTACAAAGAACACTGTTGCTTTTGATATTGTGAGTCCGATAGAAGTTCGGAAAATATCAGCAAGAAATGCTTTCTGAAACAATAGCATTTCACGCAACTAATGAAACTGTATTTTAAACTTGGAAGCATCCAGAATTTGAAAATAAAGCTTTGGCACTGCTGATAAAGCATACCCAATTTAGAGCAAGTATGACAAGCAAAAGTCAGCTTATACCAGAAACTCTGAAGACAGTCAATTTAAAGGACAAAAAGGTTGTTGGGCACAGTTTTTTTTCTTCTTTTACTGCGTACAGTTCTCTGCTATCTAAAATTGTGATTTATGCAGTATTTTAATATTTTGCTTATTCTTTCCCCTTGGGTGCTCTCTGGGCAGCGATAAAAAGGCGACGCTGAAAGAGCACCATTAATTTGCTATGATGACTGGCCAGATAAGAGGAGATAATGGGAAAGATAAGCGGAGAAGATATACCATCAGAAACCCGATTATTACCATTAAAATTCCAGCCCAGCAATCTGCAGAAGCCTGATAATTCCTTCTCCGTTTCCACCACTTTGGATGATAAGGCAAAAAATAGTCACTCAGTGCTCCTTGATTAGACTGCCTGGATTTCCTGATAATACAGTGATAAATTATGTATTTTGCCCCCATGTTTTGTCCCCAAATTCAGATTTTTTTTTTCCTATTTCAAGACTATATTTTCTGCCCTCCCCTCAGAAGCTTTCTCTCCTGAGCTATTATTGTAATCCTGGTTTGATAAAACGCCCTGATAGGACGGGAGGTGTTTGGTGTGGGAGCCATATCATGCTATCAGCCCATCTCCTCACACAGCTGCTTGCTGTTGTTGTTTTTAGCCTTATCACCTCCTGCCAATATGCCAATAAATTGCCCAGATTGTTCTCCATTCTGGGGCTGCACTGCAAAATTTATGACAGAAATGATGATTTTTTTTTCTTTTCCCAATGCATCTCTTTATGATTAGTAAACGTGTTGTGTGTGCAGTTTTACTGTTATTTTCTTCTTCCAGCTGTTGTCTCTAGTAATGTGTTTACTGCCCTGTGTGTCCCCAACTTCAGTCACACTTAAGTGTATCGACTCTGGGTTCAGGAAAACATTTTTTTTTTTTTTTTTTGGCAAATGCTACCCAGTTAATGTGGAGGTTGAAAGGGGTGGGAAGAACTCAAATACTTTATTTTCGTATCAAATGAAGAAAAGGCACTCTTCTTGTTACCACTAAAGTACAGTTTTCATAAAACTTTTACCTTGCTCGATGTTTTCAGACATGCAGGACATAACTGCGCTGTGTACATCATGTGCCAGAGAATTTTTGGTGAAGGAAAAGGAAAGACTGAATTAAGAGGCAGAATTTTTCTTTTTTTTTTTTTAAAGTGAAGTCGATATTTGGAATTAATACACACTTTGAAAGTAAAATGGTCCATGCTAAGAATCATCTTGTTGGCAGTTCTGCAGAGGGGCTTTTGTAAGAGTTGGAGTCCGTTCATATTGAATAAATTACCTTTTTGTTATTTGAGATGATCTAATAATTTCAGGCCGTACGAGTCCCTACCTTGCACACTGGCATTTTCATGTTTTGTGCTTTTTTTTTTTTTTTTTTTTTTTAGGTAGGCAATATTACATGTTTTATTTATAAAATGATTATTGTTTTAAAATGATAATGTTGCATATTAAATTTGTTATTTAATATTTGCCAATGTGAAAATCTCTAACTGGATCTTCTTTAGAACCTCAAACTTACGTTTTGTGAAAAAGTGACTATGGTTATTTTTTACTGTTTGAGCGTAGGGTTTTTTAATTTTAGGGTTTTCTGTAGTAATGTTCAATACATAATTTGGGGGTTGATTATTGTATTATTATTCGTATTATTTTTAAAAAGGGGTTTAGGAATGCTACGCATATTTGAAATGCATTGATCACTTATACTCACTTAGGGTGTCTTGCTTTCTACCTGCCAAATATTAAGCAGGTTTTTGCTTTGAAACAAATCACTCATTTCTTCTGAATTTTAAGGATAATTAAATATGAAATAAAAAAAATAAGCCTTTTTCTTTGGTTTCTGATATGTCTCATGTTAGGAAGTTTATCTTCTACATTTTCGACTGAGTAACATTTTGGGAAACCTATTTTTACACTGGCCATGTAAAAAAGAAACATGTATCCTGTATGATATTCGTTTTATTGATAAAATAGATAGATTGGTACCCTTATTTATAAGGTAACAAAATTAATTTCTTTACCTATAAATTTGAAATGTATCAATGCATAGAATTTTTCTAAAAAAATGTAAGAATATGTAGTAGAATTTTAAAAATAAGGCAAATTTCAGGTTTTTTAGGTCTTAAAGAGCATACAAGAAAGTTTACCTCCAAAAGATCATTAATCATCAAGTCACTTTTTTTTTTTTTAAGTTCAGTGCAGTCAACAATGCAAACGTAAACGCAGTAGCGTTTCCATCTGTCGTTGGTATAAAAGAGTTTTAAAACTTGGTGATATGACTTGGAATTAAAAGAGTAGCTCTTATATTTCCCACTTCTGGTAACTTTCTAAAGTGGCTTATTTGAAAAATTATGGGGCAAGAAAAACTATGAGGTTTAATATCTATTATTTTATTTTTTTAAACAAACAACTTTGAATTTTTCTATAACATATAATTGGAGACCTTAAGAGTCATATAATTATATCGGCCCAACTACAAGGGGTATAGCATCTCTTTGAATTTCGCATAAAAGAACAATGTTCGCTGTAGACATACAAGGTTACCAGTAATCGTAATTAAAATTTAAATCTAGATGTAGAAAATATGATGTGACTTGCGTCATGTATTATTTAAGTTGGTGCTATTAAATTGTGAAAGAAAACAATGCAATTAGAGGAATTGCCTCTGATTTTTACCTTATGCTAATTTAAAATTGTATTTTGTACTTAAGGGTTAAGGCGAAGATTTTATACATTGATATGTTTGGGGTTAATTGTGGGCATAAATGAAGATCTTCTTTGATTATAGCAGTTGGCTAACCTATATCAGTATTTATGTTTTGCCTGTATATAGCAGTGTAAATGAAGTTAACTTTGTGCTACAGTTAAGGTAATTCACTTCTGGTCTTGAGCTATGCAAAGCTTCTCATCCGTGTTATTTCCGTTTATCCGTGTTTGAGCAATATTTTAGGACTAATGAGCTCTTCCTTTACATGACAAAAACGAAGAAGTGGCACACTAATTAGCCCATTTTGCTACCAGTTGTTACCACTGGAAAAAGTTTTGAGAGAATAAGATTGAAGGTAATATGTTTGCTAAAATGAGATTTGGGGGACTAGAGGGATTTCTCGTGTGGATATTTTTGCCCTTTCATAAAACTAAGGCAAATCAAGAGTGGACTCACCATTTGTATTTTGATCACTTCCCCACTTTTCCATATGTAACTTTTGCTTAAAACATGTATTAAATAAATACACTGATTTTACTCATTCTACATTCTTTATTTTTACATTTCAAGAAAACACCTTCCCAAATGAACTTTCCTTCAAAATAACGTAACGTATATTCAAGGTTTAAGTACTCCTTAGAGGAACTTTTTTGATTTTGGGCTACACTGTGTGAAGAATCTAAGATTAGGTTTATCTGGGAATAAAATATACTTTTTAGGAATACTTTTCTTTCTGAATGCAATCTTTTTCCACTAAGAAGTATGAGTGAATATGGTAACTTGGGGAGCCCTTATCCTCCAAGTTACGTTCCCTCGGAGTTTTTGTTACTTTCCTAGTTCTGAAGGACTAGTAGGACATTTCAGAACACTGCAGGTATTTTGGAAACCCTGTCTATTTCAACGGCAGCCACTGTGTGAAAGTATCAGTTCGTTCCCTCACCAAATGAATAACAGCAGAAGTCCGTTAACTTCAATCACCAGAGAATGTGTTTCCACCATAGATAAAAGGGGTAAGTATGTATTATCATTCAATAAGGTTATATTTTCAAAAGCTGAAATGCAATTAAATTAATAAGCTCCGACATGGCAATATTTGGCATGGTGGAAAGAACTATCTCTTTAAAGGTATTAGCATAAAGATAGCACATTTGTTTATTATGCTTCCAAATCAGTTCCTAGTATCTCTGCCACAGGTAACAATTGACTTTTCAGGCTTCAAGTTAATAGCCTTGTCTCTTGCTTGTAGGGATCAATATTAGTATTAATTAATCACCATTATCGGCACCAGGATCTGGTTCTATTTGTTGTTACATCAGCAAAATATCAATATAGAAAGTGGACTCTCTGATCGTCATGGCAACTTCATCTCTTGGGTCAAAGAAAGTTTATCTTATCTGTGCATAGAGAGTGGCAAACTGTTTAGGGATCTAGTTTGAACTCTAAGAACATTGATTTAGTTTTTGTTTGCGAATAGAGGCTGAATTCCAATCACAAGGGATAGGTAAGATTTAAATATTAATGCCGAGAGGCTTGTCTGGGAGGGTGTCCTACCACTACTGTCAGACTATCTGTTTGAGATGACAGAAAGGTAGAGAAGAATTGTCTAGTCAGGATTATTTAAAGCCTTAGTAATTTGTGCTTTGACAAATACTTCTGAAAATGAGTATGTGATAATTACGAGGTAAATTGGTTTGGGTCACGATTTCAGATGTTAAAATAAGAGACTATTATTTTTTCTCTTCCATCCCTTCTTTCCTGGTCCATTATTATAACACCCACTACTTGAAAAAGTAGTTTTGGGGACCAGTTTTGCTTCAGGTTGAGTGTGAGGTCATGAATCCCCTGTCTGAAACCACGAGTTTTGCTATGGATTTTCAAATGCAGGGAAGACATTTATTTGGGAATTTTTTAAATATTAAATATTCATTGTTAATAAGGGAAATCCTAAAGTAGTAAGCTCAAAGGGTAGATGTCTCTGAAGAATGTTTGCAAAGGTAATAGAAGATCATAAGTTGCTAAACCCAGGAGACAAAATACATGTTACTTTGTTGCTATTATTAAGATAGTGATCACTGAAAATGAACATTTTTTTCCCCTAAATCAGGTCATTGGAAATTGGTCTCATTCTTCTTAAAAATCATGATAAAGAACAAAACTAGATTTAGAAATAGTGCCTGAAATACTCTAGAGCAGGCCCTAAAAAAACTTGTAGGCACTGAATAAACATATATGTTTGTGTGGGTGGGTGGGGGGAACTGTATCTGTATCTCATGATTTTAGAGATTTTAAAAATGAATGTTGAGTACCTGGTAGCTATAACTCAATGCCATATAATTGCTTGTTCATTCCAGGCATTGCCCATAAAATAGCTAGAATTCAACTCTTTGTAGAGTCTGCAGGGCAATGCTAGTTATCATTTAATATTCTGATAATACCCCCACAGATGTAAAACAAAGAGGATGTTCATTAGAGGCACTGGTATAATATTTCATGTTAAATACGACATTTCTTCTGGGCATCTGCCATTGACTGCTTAGTCTCATTTATTTGTGAAAGTGCTCCCCTTTGACTTGCTAGAAGTTGTTGAATGGTGTTGGTCTGATGTTTTCTTGTACATCATTTAGCTTTTGGTAATGTCAGATTTATCAAAACAACTATCACAAAGATATATGTGATATAATAGCTTATATTAGGCCATCATAAATATATCAAATATATATAATTTAACAGCCTACACGAAAGTTACAGAACGTAGTTTTTGTGTAGGCTGTAAAAAACCAATTTTAAAATTTTTTGTTTAAATTTTAAATTGTATCTAAAATTATATTTAAATGGGCATTTAATTGAAGATATGTTTAATGTTATTTTTCATCTGATTTCCTTCTTAGAAAGATAAATTCTTTTCAAGATATGAATTACTCTAGTCTATGTTTGGAAAACTTTGGCGAGTATCTCTTACTGAGACAATAAAAGAGAGTTTCCAACCAGTTGACATCTATGTAGTATTGCCTATGAAAATTTCTTACACGTGTGAGTTACTTGGCATAGATTTTTCAGCCATAACCTCCAAAAATCTCTTTCTTAGTACAAGATTTGCAAAACTGTTTAACCTTGGATAGGGTGAAGAATTAATTACAAAATTTAGAGTTATGGACAAATATTTGTTGTTCATTGTCTATTAACCTAGAACTTTTAATTTTCTTATTATATGTTCCTTTGGAATATAGAGTGAAGGCATACCCTTTAAGAAAGACTGGAACTTGCTTTACTCTGGTACATTCTGAAATTGTTGTAAGGCTGTAATAAACTGGGGATTAGAAGATTAAAAATAGTGAATTGACAAGTCTTCAAATCCAGCTGAGGGCCAGATTCCTCTAAGTTTATGCACAATGTAGCTAAAAACCATATACTATTAAGTAGTGTTTAAAATAATGAAAATAATAATTAAATAATAATAGTAAATAATAATTAAATACACTCAATGTGGTTCATTTCCCTGTTGCTTTTCCTACGTTTAGATTACCTAATTTGGAAGAGTGATTTTAAAGGTTCTCAGACAATTCAGCTGCAAGATCAGATTATTTATAATTCAGTGACCAAAATTTGTATCACAGATTGATTTTAGTTTATTTGATATTCAAGAAATTTTTAAGTATAAGCTTAAATTTCCTACAGTAGTTATGTAAGAGGAATTTTTTTTTTCATAACGCAAGTGGAAGCTTGTTTAGTTCCCATATCTAGTGCCTCCAAAATGTAAAATGCCATATAGTGGTGAGCCTTCTTGCTCACTGTGTGTGCTGAGAAGTTCAAAGGCATTTGTTTTTTTATAAAACCCTGTGAATTCAGTGGGAATCTTTGGGAATGATGTGTTTCTCATTATGTACAAATTATTTTCATGGTGTGCATTTTCATCCATGTCAAAATATATCGCTGTAATACTTTGTGGTTTTTATAGCCCATGTTTATATGGTTAAGGTATGTATTATGTGAATAAATTCTGTGGATAAATTTTATGCTGCTTTTAAAAGTCTTGTAAAATACAGACGAGTGAAGTTTTTGAGAGTTGGATAGCACGTTGATAGCCTTGCCTAGTCATGAAAATCTTATGTTACGGAGGTTGTTTTGATTTTAGGGAAAATCTAAAAATGTAATTGCTCCTTGAAGAATAAAGAAGACAGAGTTAAGCAAATAGATAGGTACTTAGGCCAACATAGACAACTTCGAGGTGCATGGTAGCTGTATAATTAGCAGTTCTCAGTTTCATATAAAAATTCTCTACCAGGTATCTTACTTTGAATTTTAAAATTTCAGATTCGTAATTTATGTCACAATCATTTCCTTACCCACCTTATGTATAGGAATATATTCTGTAGCGTGTCAGTGGAGCAGGGGGCCAGCTCACATGGATTTGGCAATGGCATTGAAGGATTAAACAGTTTTTTTTCTCCCTTCTGAGACTCCAGTCAATACGAATACATAAAAAGGCTTTTAATTTCCCAGCTTATTTTTATTTGGGATAAAACTGTCTGAATTTGTATTGTGTGCTTTCCTCAGTTAGGTCTTTCTTTTCTTGCAGTGACATCCTGAAATTCTCCTTTTGATACTTTCTGCCTACATTGTCATGAAAATAACCACATTTTCCAATGACATTTGACCTGTACCTAAGTACTCCTGTGTGTTTTGGATTTATTGGGCCTCCCACAGTCAAGAACAGACCCAGGGCACAGGGGAAACTGACCACCATGGGGCTTGTGTAAATCTGAAATATGCAAGAGTTCATTTGCAAATATATTAGGTAGCTGCTAAAAATATCACCCCACTTCTTAACAATGTGCATCTTGGACAAACAGGCGCGTATTTTGTCATCAAGTTGCTTAAGCTTCTGAAGTCAGGGCTACAACTGGGTCAGATGATAAGATGAACACAACAGAGAAACGAAGAGAGCGTCTGATAAAACCTGATTGATTGATGTCTGGCTTCCCCACCATCACAGGCAGTTGACAGTTAGTTTGGGATCAGATGATTTGGCTTTTGCGATAGAAGATGGGGCCTGGTAGGCAAGCCTGAAGGACAAAAAGGTCGCTTTCTGTGTAGCTTCAAGTACTGCTGAGCTCCCACAAGATGGGACGTTATTAATATTTCATTCTTTCTTTTTTAGGTCCAGGCCCTAACATTTGATAGTCACTTAAAGGCATGAAGATTCAGTCTACAAACAGAAATGTGTGACTACCTTCCTGCTTTATTTAATCTAATGTTTTTATATTGTTTATGTCATAAAGGGCAAGAGGGTATGTTTACTTAATACTTCTGTCATGTTATATGGTACCTTGCAGTATATAATGACTCTTGCATATTTCATGTAATTATAATCTTGTGAGGTAAACTGTTGTAAAAATAATCATAACACATAAACTGGCCAAGCTTATAGTATTTAAAAAAAATAATGTTTATGGAGGAATATAGGATTCCTGAGGGGGGGAATTACAATATAAATTAACCTAGAGGTATCAGTCCCAAGTGTTTTGGTGTTACATATTGTGAAAGCTTAGGTGAAAAGGTATTCTAGTATGCAGTTTAGACATGTCAGAGTTGGGGAAACCTGGGTTGGCACATTGGGTGAACTTTACATTTCATAAAGGGCCATGGTAAGTGACTGTGCTGTCATTTGCTGAATTCTAATCTTGCTGGTGCGAGGATTGTTACAGTGTTTCTTTGTATTTTAATCATGGAAAACCCCAAATTCTTGGCACATATTAAAAGCACCTTAAAAATATATGCTAGCTAGTTTATATGCTACTACAGAACAAAATTCTAGATCACTTTTAAGTTAGAGCGTAATTAATAATTAGGATAAATATTCTTAGATGAAAGAAGGAAGGAAAAGAAAGAAAGAAAAGAAAAAAGTATTAGAATGGTTAGTTTTAGAATAAAACACTTCCCTGCGTTGGCCATGAAAATTAGTACAACTGTGATAGTATTGGAATTTGGACAACACCTTGGATTTGAATTTAGATTTAGTACAGTTTGATACTCTCTAGAAATCCTTTAGGATGTGTCGCTTTTCTCTGAGTTTTAAGGGTCAGATCTCCAAAGGACAGTTGGGTCTCCGCTAATACTGTAGGTTTAATATCAGCAAGATGAATTCTGCAAGGTGCTGTATTGCTGATAGTATAAGTGGAATACTGTATGATGCACTTGCACCAGAACCTGAAGTGGTACTCATAGTAAGTGATCAGGGAAGGGGGCTGATGGCCATTTCAGCAGTGATCAGTAATACTTCCAAGTTAGGTGCCATGAGAAAGTGACTTGGTCTTTTCTACACACATTAATATGGAATGAATCTATCTATCTATCTATCTATCTATCTATCTATCTATCTATCTATCTATCTTAGGAACAGTGAAGAATCATTATAGGTACATTTACAAAAACCTTCACAGAAAAGATGCTTCAGGCAGAAGCAGCCGCCTTTAGTGATCCTGTTCTGATAGCCGCATCACTGATGGGAGTCCAGTAGGACTTTTGACTGGTGGTAGCTAACTGATGGTCAACACTTGCTACACCAGGGAAAAATGGACACACGGGGCTTTTTCCTGCATAATTGCTGTGATACATTTTTTTCATTTATTCAGTTAAATAATGTCTCGTTTTAAGGTGGCGTAACAGTTATCAAGTGCAAATTGCATTGATAGTACGTAGGTTTTTTTTATTGAGTATCCATGGGAGCAGCTCTCTAAAGTTTATTAACTTGCTTTTCTATGCACATACCCCCCCCACCCCCCCACCCACAATACCAGGGATTGTCTATAACTTCCTTCTCAACTCCTTTATTCCTTCAGTGTTTTTGTTTGCTTCTGTTATGCCATGTGGTTTTGAACTCCGCACTTCATTTTGCCTAGGCAAAGGCTGCATTTGAAAAAATAGCTAATTATACATTGAGGGAAATTAGAGTTGACAAATGAAAAAATGTTAGGTCATAAAAATAATTAATATCAGCAGTCCTTATAAATGAAGAGTAACAATCAGCTGTTTGGTCAGCTAGACTGCATTTCCTGATTAGTCCTGTAGCTTCAGGAATCTCATTTAAGGACGAGTTAGGAGTTTGAAGATGCAGTGGCTAGACTGATGAGTCTGACATTCACTTTGACGTTTTCTCACTCTTGGTCTGTGAGTTTTGTTTTGAACAAAAGAAGAACAATTAGGTTTTAGCCATATAATGTCACTAAGGAAGATCGCTGGGGATTTGTTTTCTCTAAACTGGTTAGTTAGTAAAGTGTTCTTTATATTGAGAAATGATATCTCCTAGGTAATACAAGAGGCGAAATAGATGTTAACTGCACGTTGTTCTTATTATCCCGAGAAAGAAAAAATAATTATTCCATGTTGATTCAAGGCTTTTAATCCCGGGATCCATAAACTTTGAGGAGTTTGTGAATATCTAGACATTTCATGCAACATTAGTGTATTCAAGAATTTTTCTGGGAAGAGGTTTTCATGAAATACTCCAGGGGCTTCTCAGCCCCATCCGAACCTTACCACTCTAAGAATTTCTGTATGTGTGTCTATATTATCACTTGTTACATTTTAAAGTGTAACCATACCAATAGGAATTGTTTCATTTTTGTTTTTTTTTTTCAAAACTTTAAAGTCAAATCCTATCATCTTGCTGCTTTTTTTTTTTTTCAAACGTTTATTTATTTTTAAGACAGAGAGAGACAGAGCATGAAAGGGGGAGGGGCAGAGAGAGAGGGAGACACAGAATCGGAAACAGGCTCCAGGCTCTGAGCCATCAGCCCAGAGCCTGACGCGGGGCTCGAACTCCCGGACCGCGAGATCGTGACCTGGCTGAAGTCGGACGCTTAACCGACTGCACCACCCAGGCTCCTCTTGCTGCTTTAAATGTTCCTCCAGTGGATGCCCTTTGCAATTAATTCCTGAACTTTTTACTGTGACCTACCACACCTTCCATGATCTTCTCCTTGCCTTCGTGTCTCATCTGACCATCAGGTAAACCGTCTTCACATGTGCCAATTCCCTTCCCAATCCCTGTACTGGCTAGCCCCCATAAACCCCCTGCATTCACCACATTTCATTTTTACTGGTCTTTCTCTTCCTTGAACATGCCAAGTTGCTTTTCTTCCTGCAGTGTTATTTCCCTAGATTTTTATATTGCTGGCTCCTTCTCACCACTTACTTTTCACTTAACGTGTCAACTCTTCAGGTAGGCCTTCCTTAATCCCTTATTTATTATTTCTGGCCCCCCTACATGCCTCAATTTGCTCTTTAGCCCATTACCTGATTTTATTTTCATTACACTGATAGTTACCTAAAATTATTTATTTGTTGGTATGTTTCCCTTCTTATTAGATAATTTTCACCATAGTCTAAACTCAATGGCTGTGGGATCCGGTTTTATTTACTTATGTATCTCCAGTTGCTAGAAGACTAACTGGCACACAACAGACACTCAAAGGATATTGGCTAAATGAATCCACCATCATTTCCTGTGGCATATCTTTTGCCAAAGTTGGTTTTGCAGTTGTCTACCTAAGGAAAAAAAAAAGTTGCCTGCATGCCTTAAATTAACTCCTATTTTTCATGCAACAGCCATTAAACACACATAAGGCAAGCATCAATTATGGTAGTGTGTTAAGCCACGGGGAGGGGAGAATACAAAAGTGAACGAACTATAGTCTGTCCCCTCCAGTAGCGCATTAGATAATGAGGAAGGAAGTCACACTTACTGCACACTATGATTTACTCACAATAGATGGAGGTATGAAGTGATGCGGCACTGAGATGACTTGGTGAGTTTGGATAAGCCTCTAGAATGAGGTCTTACATAATCTGGGTCTTGAAAGATGAGTAGGAGATCCAGTCATGACCAGGGGGAATTGCATTTTGGCAGAAATCAACAGCTTGGCCAAGAGCAGAAAGGCATTAAAGAAGATGACATTTTCAAGGTCCAGTGAGTAGTTGTGCCCAAAGATGGAAAAGAGTGACAGAGAATGCAGCTTGAAAGCTGACTTAGAACTGGAGTTTTAATAAGGGGTTTTGTGTGCCATGTTAAAGAACTTGAATTTGTCCTTTAGGTAATTGATGGTCACTGCAGATTTTGAAAAATAGAGCCTGATTACTGTCTTTTGAATGTGCTTGATAGTTACATGGCTTTTACCTAATTGTCATTTGGTAACAGGAGAGGACGGAAGCTCATGGGATGGCAGTGGGTTTTAGTCAACTTTTCATTTTGTTACATTTAACAATTATTGTGATCCTACATTCAACCTTAGTCCTTCTGTGCTACCCTCTAACTTTTAGATGTAGATTTAATAACAGCATTGTGGCACAGGGCTAAAACCATGCCTCTCTGTGCTTTGAGTAGTTTAGTATGAATATTTTATTGAGGCGAGACAGCACATGCAAAAATAAATGAACAGAACAGTATCTTTTTAATTGAATCTGTTTGTACTTAACTCATGAGATTGTCTTTGGTAGTAGTTTTCCATTCATCCATATGCACTAGCCTAATTTTATAACTGAATGTCGAGAGGGAGAAATCTTCAATAGCAAGTGGGCAGAAGAACTGTTACCAGGATTGCCAGTTGCTTCAACCTCTTTGAAAGACAACTTGGCACTTTATAGCAATTACAGTTGCACATATGCTCTTGGACCCAGCGATTCCACGTACCCCATAGAAACTCTCATATGTGTGCGCTGGTGACAGGATGGTTTGTAGCAGCGAAAAATTAGAAATTAATAGGGAAGGGGTTAAATAAAATTATGGTGTTATCCTCATTGTAGTTTATGTGTTATAAAGGATGCCCATTCTGAAATGGAAGCATCTCAAAGACCTCTAAAGTTAAAAAAAAATTGTTGAAAATGAAAGAATAAATGGATACATAGATATTTATATCTTTTCATGAAAAAAATCTGAAAAAAATGGTGTATGAAATTATCAGTGATGCATTTCTCTGGAAATTAGGACTGGGAATTTGGAGTAAGGCGTAGATTCCCTTTCCACTGTGTGCCTTTTGATAGTATTTTAATTTTTTACCCAATTATAATTTTAAACAATTACAAATTAAGGCCATTAATGAAAATTAACACAAAAAAAATCAGAGGCCTACTTTGGAAAGTGCATATGCAGATGCTATTTTCACTACCAGTGAAGAAGGCCACTACCAGTTACCGCTACTAATAAATCCCTTTGCGGGAGGTGGGGTGAGGGCAGAAAATAGTCAAGTATATGTTGCCACTCTAAGTGTTAAATTACTCATCTTCCCTTCAGTTGTGTAGTTGGGAGGGTAGAGATACTGTTGGGGGTTGGGAAGAAAGGATAGGAAATGGATAAAAATATTTGATAAAATGTTTCAGTATCTGTCTAATTCAGACATTACGGTGAGGGAGAATAGCTATAATGATAAATTTTTCTACAGTCCTTATTAAGCTTAATGTGAGAATATACCAAAAGTGAGCGCTCCAAGGAAGATTGAGTTCTGTTTTACTTTTGAGAAGGAAATAGCACAGAGAAAAAGATTTTAAATACGTTGCTTCTCCAAGTATAGTATTTCTCTATTCTCAGCATAGGTCATGGCTATGTTATTAACCTCAGATTAATAGTGTATGATACTTTCATTTTAGATAAAAGATCTATTCTTTAGAATCTGATGTACTATTACAGGCCTTGTTTTACCAAAAGAAGTTTATCCCCATGACATTGTTTTTCTGAGTTCAGAAATTTTGTCCTGCTCTGCTTTGGAACTGTCCATCTTTAACCTCTCTCCAGTGTTGTCCCTTCGGAGTGATATTAAGATGCCTATTATTTTTCTTCAGATTACTATAGGCAGATAGATTGTTAAATTGGTTCTTGGCCGTATATGTTGCTCCTTTTTGCACCTTATTAATGATTTTGTGTTCATGAAGATCTTCGGAAGTATTTCATCTGTTCTCGTCGGGAAGCAGCAGCAGCAGCAGCAGCAGCCAAAGCAGGAAATGAACCAGTGCAAGGCACAGGCTAATGCGTAGAGTTACGGTGGGATTTAAAAATGCCCTGAAAAAACCCATGATGGTCTTCATTCATAAATGCCACCATAAATGACCTCTGATAGTTACCATAGAATCGAAAAGAAAATAAACTATGTTGAATTTTTGTCAGATAATTTTAAAGAAGTGGGCAAGAATTAACGTATGCAGTTAAGAGAAATTATAATCTGAAAACAAATGAAATATTTGTTTCTCTTATTTGAAGGGACCTAAAGTCTAGAGAAGTTAATACATCTTGCTAAGTTTGTTTTTACCTGGCAAGAGCCTCCTAATATTTTCAGCCTCATTGGCATATATGACCAAAAGGCAGTTTCATTCATTTATGGATTCTGAAATTTTATTGTTTTTGTATTTTACATTCTTAGTTTGGACAGGGGTGCCACTAGGATGCATGGTCAAATGGGAGGTAAACTCATCTAATCAGTGGCATTATGCAGTGACTTTACAAGAAGATAATTTATTTGGAAATTTTTATTTTCTTTTCTTTTTTCTTTTTCTTTTTTTCTTTTTCTCTTTCTCTTTCTTTTCCTTTCCTTTCCTTTCCTTTCCTTTCCTTTCCTTTCCTTTCCTTTCCTTTCCTTTCCTTTCTATTTTCTTTCTTTTTTTGATTTGCCTTCTTGAGGTTTCTTGTCATGAAGAATTCTCTTCCTAAAGATCTAGAGGAGTATCATAGGAAAACAGACCCACAGTAGATCCAGCCCCCTGCTTCCCTGTGGCCTGCTGATGTCCCAACCATCAAGTGTTGAAAAGCCACAAGTGGTTTTCATGACGATAAAGTTAGTGGTTGGTACCAAAAATAGACCCAGAGCAAGGGGTAGTAGAAGAAGTTATTGAGGATGATCTGGTTAAAACTGCCTCTGCCAGGAAGATCATATAGCATTTCTAGGATAACTGATTTCTGACATGAGAAGTCATCAGAATTATTTCTGTTATGAGGATCCATTTTCAGAATTAGGTGGAATGCGGCATGCGGCGTATTCTGATCAAATGATATGCTGCCTCTCCATGGTCACCCTGTGGAAATGTGTTAGCCTGTAGGACTGAACATTCTAAGAAATAACTTTCCAAGCTAATCTACTTGGAGATGAGAGTTTAGGTAAACTTCCCTATTAACTTCAGGACAATGCAATGGATGCCTGTGGAATACTACTTGAATGGATGTGGGGCAGAAAGACACATGTTAACCTTTGTATTTAGAAGGTGATTGATTGTGTACAGTCACTCCTGAGAGAGGGAAGGAGTATGGTATCTTGATTCAGAACTTTGGAGTCTTATATCAGGGTTGCAATGCCAGCCCTGCTGCTTCCTTTAACATGTCCTTGAACAGGTTGCTGAACCCGTGACTCAGTTTCCTCCATTTGTTGAAAAGAGGTTATTAAAGAAACTGTTACAGTGGGTTCATTGTAAACACTGTATCAGTTAATACTTGCAAAGAGTTTAGGACAGTATCAGGCATACGCTAGCAAAACATTTTTCTTTATTATTGGCATTTTTGAGGTCGAATCCAGGAAAATAAATTATTCTTGTCTTGGAAATAAATAACCCCAGAGATCCAAAATATAAATTTAAAGGTATTTGGCTTGCATATTTTAAAATAGATGGCTATTTAAATGCAGTACTTTCTTTTTTTGTAAATAGTGTTCCTACTTGGAGTAAAAAGATAGCTCTTGTTGAATATCCTAAATAATTGAACTTTTTTACTCTGACAGCCCCAAAGTAATTTTTTAAGTTTTTTTTTTTTCCCAAGGAAGAAAATGCTTCAAGCTTCACTAGGAAATTCAGTATAAGAAACATTCATAGTAAAATGTAATCTGTTCATTATCCATATGTAGCTATAAACCAGTACATGTTTTTAAAATTTGTGAAATCTGTTATAGACCATTTTTTCTAAGTTTTGGGTATTAAATAACATGAAGTGCCTTGGCTATAGTCATATCCCTAGAAACCATGAGTACTAGAGATTTTATCCAAACAGTGCTAGAGTTAATGCACAAAATTTCATTTAGAAAGATCCTGAGTGGAGTATCTGAAAAGGTCATTGAAGTAACCAATTGGTTAAAATGCATTTGGATGACCTGAACACATAGTTGTTGTGTCTCTAAATCCCAGACATACTTTATTAGGACAATCCAGCTGGTTTGCTATTTCTATCTCCTCATTATCAACACGTTATGGTATGGCCTCTTCCCTCTCTCTTCCAATGCCAAGAATTTGGCAGGGACACCATGCTAGCAAGTCAGAGACAGGGGGTGGGGGTGAGGGTGGGGAAAAACAGCAGCTTCACACTGCTGCAAGGGTAGGAAAATGTGTTGTCTCAACATTTTGCCTCTGGATTAAGGTTGATAATGGGCATTTGTAGACTCTACTTGAAGAATTTGAAGAAATAGTAAAATTTCATGGGTTTCTAGAAACAGTCTTACGAAAAATTATATTCATTCTGGTCTATACTTCCATAGATATAGGATATAGAATATATACCTCTCATCGCTCCAAATGCTTGGCTTCTTTCCCTTTTCCCAGCCATCCTAATATTATAGAAGCTCAAGAAAGTGAGGAAAGAAAAGACTTGTCTCCAGATCTTATTTCATAGTTTGCCTGATCAAAAACAACTCAATAAATGAATATCACATAGCATTTTATTATTATGTGAGTGACTCTGTTAAATAGACTAGTGTAGATCCTCTTCTAATGTATCAGAGTATAAGGAAAACATACATATAGATCTATTTTTGGTGATGGTTCACAGTTTTGTTTAAAATTAGTAAAATGAAAAGCAATCGGATTAAGAAATCCCTTGACAGTTTCGTAGGATATCAGATTTTGTGAGTTCGTAAAGATCTTTGAAATTTATCTTAGGACTTTCACAAAAAGTAGGGATTGTGAATTTTGTAATGGCAGTACATGTGATCTTTTCCTCAGTGTGCATATGTAATTTTGTGTGTTACAAATTTACTTCTCACTGATGTTTGTATAAAGAACTCTCTTCTAATTATCCTGTTGACATTCATCGGGATGACTTTATGAAACACTTCTGCACTTCGACAGAACGTTTTAAAAGTCCTCTCAAATTTAAAATTATTTGCTTCTCAAAAGCCGTGAATTATGCTATCAGAGTAACCTAGAGATATTTTTTCATAATATTCCACATTATCATAAAATATTAAGTTTTAATAAATAAAGAATCATCTTGCCTACACACAGTGATGTTAATGATAAAACAAGTGGGTTATGATCCCTTTCTACAGAAGGAAACATTTCATTCACATCTGTATTATTTATATATATCTAAAAATTCTTTTAGTCTATTTAATTTTTAGGTATATCCCATTCATAACTCAGATGCGTGAATGATGGCAAATACAATGTTATCAATATCAGTAGAAACTTAGTAATGTAGAAATTGATACCCAGGGTCATTTTTTAAATAATCTTCTTTCTCTTTTAGTAAACATATATTACTCTATGTTTCTTATTTAATCTTCTTATTTATCTCTCAGTTTATTGTAAAAGGCAATAGTGGATTTTCATGTGTTAATGAAATTTAAGTTAAATAATAGTAAGGTGGGACTTTACTAATCTGAAAAAGAGATAAAGTCATGAGTAAAAGAATACTCCATGGCTTTTATTAAAGAGAAAAATGTGATCTTTTATGTTACTCACTAGTCCAGACTTGTGCCATCAGTATAGAAGTGAGTAAAAGACTCAGCTTTCTCCTAAAATCTTGATTCCTTGAAGTTTTCATCACCTTAGGAAAAATAGAAGAGGAGTGTGCATGAATTTGCATGCATCGTATTTTATGGTTGTAGTAACACTTACTGAATATGTCAGTAAGACATTGAAATTTACTGTGGGTAGAAAAAGAAGAATGCAAATTAAAAGAGAAATAGTTTATTCACAAATTAAAGAAATTGTTCCCCTGGGTGTCTCCTTAATTGATGAAGAGCAAATAAGTAGGGTACAGTTAACTAGACAAGCAGAGTGGGGCAGGCATATCTCTCAGGACTGAGGTTAGAACCTCAGGCTTTCTAAGTGTGAGGGATTTGTAAATTAAGCTACTCTGTTACTGTCAGAATTAATATGTGGATAAAAATCTATGTTTTCAAGGCTCTTACAGCATTTTTTTTTGTATCCCTTCTTTATTTTTAAAAGTAGTTTTATGTTATTTTTGTACTATTAACATTCTACACTTATGACATCTCTGCCCCCTTACTACCGACACCGAACAATAGAACTGCTTCAATTAAGAAACAGAACATCAGCCCCTGGCATCTTATTCTGTTGTTCCATCTTTTTTGCTAGGGAGAATTCATTTGTTTCTTAATTAAGAAAAACACCAATAGCATGAAAAATCTGCTTATGGTACCTGAATGGTAATTAGGCAAAAGGTAAAAAAGAAACATGCACATACATTCCAATAGCAGCCAAAATGAACTTGAGCTGATAAAAATGAACTAAACTACCCTTGCATAAATGGAGGCTGAGGGAAGTGTACAGTCATTATGGCTAAGACAATATGCAAACTATCTTCAAAGAAATCAAATTGCTAGAGTGTTTTCATTTGCATGTATTAACTATTAACATAATGAGGAGAAGTGACATTGGACCCGGATTGTGTGTCTGTTCGGATTGATAACTCTACTGCATCTGCAAACAGACGCCCAAAAATCGTGCTAGTAGTTAGATCAGAGTTGAACTCCGCAAAGTGGGCTAAAATGAAATCTAGAGCTTGACAAACCTGCCGAGTTACGGAATGGTTGGCATCTCTCTCATTCACATTCTGTGTCATTTTTCTCTCTGTTTTGGTCTGTCTCCCTCCCACCCCTCCCCCTTATTACTATTATATTTTTAAACAACAATAATATTTCAGTGCAGATTCTCATTTGAAATAGCTTGGCTTTCCCCAGTGCAACTTTTCACAGTCTAACAACAGATGTTATAAAGGACATCTTTATAAAAAGATCTTTCTAAAGAACCATGCAGTTAACTTAAGATCTATTACAGGATTTGAAAATTTAGGGTTTTTTTGTTTATTTATTCCCAGTCGACACAAGTCTAGGAATAAATGGAACTGACATATATTGAGCTCCTCTTATGTACCATGGTTTGTACAAAGTGTTTTTTTCTTAGCAAAGTAGAAAGAGTCATTGAAGAAGATGAAAGAGAGGTAGCAATGAGAGACTTCTCCAGCCTTTGAGGTAACAATCCCTGAACCTCTGGGTCTCAGTTCATTCTCTTCTTTAAAATGAGGTGATGTGACTACATTGGTGTTTCCTCATCGAAAAACCTTTGAGGTCAGTAGGTAATTTCAGCATTTTAAAAGTTCAAGAGAGGGACACCTGGGTGGCTCAGTTGGTTAAGTGTCCGACTTCGGCTCAGGTCATGATCTCACGGTCTGTGAGTTTGAGTCCCTCGTGAGTTTGAGTTGACAGCTCAGAGCCTGGAGGCTGCTTCGGGTTCTGTATCTCCCCCTCTCTCTGCCCTTCCCATGCTAATGTTCTGTCTCTGTCTCTCAATAATAAATAAATGTTAAAAAAAATTTAAAAGCTCAAGAGAAATTGGAAGGTCATCATTTAGAAACCTTCCCAGAGCAACTAACGTGTTTTATTTCTTACGAGTCATGGGATTTATCACATAGTAGGAAGGCATTTTCTAATCCATGTTGACGAGAACTCTGACAACTGTATAAATCTTTGAGTAATTTTAAGAAGACAAAGCCAAAATATATTTCTTGGTTTTAGAATTCATATTTTGATGTTCCTAAAATCAGAATATAGCATGCTTTAAAATGAATAAATCCATTTAATGTTGTAATTTTTCTTCTTTTGAAAAACTTACTGATGTTTTGTCTTACCAATGATGGAGGTTGCCTATTAAGAAATTCTGTATCATTTCTTTTCTACAGTTTTGTTTATTCTGTTAACAATGTGTATTGTGATCTTTCTCTGAGTCTTGTTGGCACTGTTCTATGTATGGAGGTCATTTATGCCCTAGGAAGGTAGGTTGTCTATTAAGTTTATATTCTAGAGGTGGGCAACAGGCAGTAAAAACAGTAATTTAGTCAATGCACGATCTAATTTCAGATTGGGGTAAGTGTATGAAGAAAACCAAATAGGGTAATGTGACCAAGAGTGACCGTTAGAAGACTTACATGATCTGCTTGTTGGTCAGCAGTTTCTTAAACTTGTTGCTATTGATGAGGAGTAAGAAAATTAATCTTTCCTTGCAAATTGTTCGGAACCAGTCTCAAGGGTGAGGGGACAAATGTCTCCCAGGGACTGTGATCTGCCCTAACCCCCAATAGCCCAACTGAAAGATGTTACATTTTTGAATAGTGTGGAGGCTAGGAAAGCATGTTGGGGACCATTAGATTTTATTGAACAAATTGTTTGAAGAGAAGTGTGTCAGGAATGAAATTAGGTTCTAGGGATAATGTACTTACTAAGGCAGACATAGAACAAACCCTCATGAGGCTTTTATTCCAGGAGAGATACACAATCCAGGAAACTCTGTTCAGTACCTTAGGATTTTTCATCCACATGGTTTTTCCATGAATATTTTCAACAAATGGGAACTAATGTAGTCACATTAAAAATTAAATTATTCTGTCAATATTATAGGAGATAGTTTCTATTATGTTGTATGAATATATGTAACATTACCATAATTGGTGTGTTAATGTCATATATCTGTATCTATATCTATACATAGATAGACCTATATCTAAACTATATCTATATCTGTAGTTTCTCTGAATGGATATTTGTGATAATTAGATTAAGTGGTAATCCTTGGAAATTTTGTTATTGACCATTATCACTACTGTTGGAGTACCAGCTGTGAACTTTTTAGGTTTGAGGCCATGTTAATTCCACTTTAATTCCAATTTAATTCTGTTTTCCTTAATGTGCATTAGTGCTTAATGTAAGTGGATGTGTGTGACCTAAGAACCTGTAGAGCTTCCTGGGATCATGAGGCATTGGGAATATTCTGAAGCATTACAATTTTGTACTCCAGGCAAACTATTCATTAGGCTTTTGGGGGAAGAATTGTTTTTACTGGTGGTTCAACTAGAGATGGCTCAATGAAATGGCTCAGGCATTTGCCAGGGTCAGGAAATATAATCCTCTGGTCAGGGAGAATATGGGGGAAAAAAACCCCAAACTATGGATGCACACAGAGTTTTATGCTTCTGAAGATTTCTAATAAATATCTTCTCAGGTAGGGATAGATGAGTTGACAGTACTCTTTGAAGACATCTTCCCACTTAATGATACCTTATTGTCTGTTTTCATGAATATGCAGATCATAAAGAAATCTGTTTCATATTTAAGTGATAAGTTAACCTTTCTGCCACATATATTTATTATAATGTTAAAATCTCCTTTGAGAAAGTCAGGTTGATGATCTGTGTTGAATCATTCATTCAAATTCAGCCTAAAAGGGTTAAGAGGTGAGAGCAGGTGTTGTCATATTCTCTTAGAAATTACCTATGAATTAGGAAGCACAGTTGCTCCAGGAGAACTCTAAAGAGTCTATGTCTAGAAGGAAGCACAAAGCTGAGCACAAATGGGTAATTTGAAAAAAAGAAAAAGACACAAAATTGAATTCAAGAGAAGTGTTTGAGACATTTAGGTACTTACTAATAGTGGAGTGTTAATATTTTCATTTGGACTCACCTATGTTAAAAAAAAAAAAAGATGAATAAGAGGGCCACAGGGAGAATAGGCTGAAGAACTCCTTACAAAAGAATGTAAGTTCTTATACTTACTTCAACCTCACAGAAATCCCTAAAACAACCCCTCCCCAAGAGAACTTGCTTTCTTTTTATCAACTGCAATTGTGTTGATTCTATTTGAAAGGGAAAGAACCATTCAGACTCATTGTTGTGAACTATTACTTATTTTGGTGGATCTTGGAACTGTAACACATGGAGGAATATATCTCTGGGTTTCTTACTAATCTCTCCCAATGTCTCTCATGTCTAAACTGTTGGGTCTGGTACATGAACAGATAGAAATATATCATTGGTCTTCTGGAGACAGACTCAAGTACTGAAGGTGGAGATGGGCAAAATTAATATATGCCTGGAAATCTTGAATTATTTTTGTTTAAATGAGTTTATGGGTTTTTCTGTGTCTCTTAATGGAAGCGTGAACTTTCAGAACTCTGCAGGCTAGGATGATGTTCTAAAACTGTTGGTAACACTTAATAAAAAAGCTTTAAAAAGTCAACTGTGTGAGTACAGGGCAAGAAGAGTGAACCGTGTATTCTGCCAGAGTTAAAACTTCTTAGGTGTTTCAGTTAAACGTGAGTCTTTAATGGGAGTCTGGAATGATTCTACAGTGTTTGGTATTTTTTTTTTTCCAACGTTTATTTATTTTTGGGACAGAGAGACACAGAGCATGAACGGGGGAGGGGCAGAGAGAGAGGGAGACACAGAATCGGAAACAGGCTCCAGGCTCTGAGCCATCAGCCCAGAGCCCGACGCGGGGCTCGAACTCACGGACCGCGAGATCGTGACCTGGCTGAAGTCGGACGCTTAACCGACTGCGCCACCCAGGCGCCCCCAGTGTTTGGTATTTAACAAGGAGTCTTGCCAAGCTTCGTACTGGTCAATCACATTTTGGGTATTATATTCAATGTCTGTGTCCTTCTTAAAACTCAACTCTGTCTGGAGGATGTTAACAGCCAGGCAATAACTGAAGGAATTGGAGATATTTAATAGGAAAAGAAAATTATATGTTTCATATGAGAGCTGTGTTCAGATAATTGAGGAAATCGTGTAGAAAAGGAATTAACTTTCTTTACAGCTCAAAAGAACTCATTTCAAAGGGCTTTCTGGGTTTGCATTCTACATACCAAGGGCAGATCTGGGATCGGCATCAGTAGAACAGTTAGAACTGTTCAAAATGGAATGGCCTTCATTGTAGGGTAGAGAGCTACTTGTCACTGGAAGAAGCAAGTAAAGGTTTGCCTGGATAATCATTTCCCAGATTTATTATGTAATAGATCCTTGGAAGGTAGAGGGTGATGGGGATTAAGGAGTTAAGGGGCAAAATAGGAGTCGATTCTTGCGTGATTTCATTTCATATTGTAGAGGCTTTAGAGTGTTCTAAGTCTCTCAGGTCAATTCTAAAAGGATTTCATTGGTATCTATCAATGAAAGTCCTTCCCATTATCATCTTTACATTGTCAGTAACAATTAGCCCTCCAGAAGCTGGGTAAAACCTCAAGTGTCAGGACGCCTAGCTAGCTGAGGCCCCTTTTTAAAGCTTTGGGAGGAGCTCAAGCGGTGTGTTCAAGTGCTCTAATATTTTTATAAAAATATCAAAATTAAGCTATTTTATTAAGGCCTCTAAGTCATTCCTCTTTAACTTTCCCTGTGCCATACTTTGGAACGGTTGGAGGCATAATTGGGATCGTGGTTAAGGGGAAGTTGAGCTGGAAAAATAATTGTCCGATTTTTAACATTTGCAATTTACTAAGATTTCTCTTTCTAACTAAATATTTGCTTTCATACGTTCTTTGCATTGGCCATTGTGTGTTCTCTTACAGAGCCCCCCCAGTTGTATAAGCTTCAGATCTTGCAATTCCTTGATACTATTTGCCCCTTTTGTATATGGTGTAATTCTAAGTGCCACAAATAGAAAGGTACATAAGCCATTGTCCTTTATACCAAGTTATGCACAACGTTGTGGAGGAATTTGATGATTTCATATGGGTTCAACTATCTACTTGAAGAAATAATTAATGCTGATATAAAACATACTTTTTTACAACTCTACATGCATGGACATTTTTATTATTGAATAAAAAAATTTAAACAAAGATCAACAGTGACTATGATACCTCAAATCTAAGAAAATCGTATTATTGTATGGCAATATAATATATGTGCATATTATTCCTATGGGAAAGGCAAAGAGTTATATTATTGTGTGCATCTCATTAGGAAACGAAGGTATGTGTGAAGATGTCGAGACATTTTTATGCTTTAGGGAGAGAAATCACTTGGGCATCAAAGCAAGTGAAGCCAGCTGACAAATTTTGAGGATCTCTAAAAAGAAGTTTTCCTCTATCTTCATTGATAGTGAGTGGGTTACCAAACATTGTGTTTTCAGACAAACCTGGATCTTTTTCTGTATCTTTTACAAACATCTCATTGCTATGAATCTTTTTTGCCAAAGTTCAATTTTATTCGTTTCCATCTTTTTAAAAAATGTTAATTTATCTTTTTTGAGAGAGAGAGAGTGGGAGAGAGTGAGCATACAGGCACAAGTAGGGGAAGGGCAGGGAGAGAGAGAGAGGGAGAGAGAGAATCCGAAGCAGGCTCCCTGCTCAGCAGGTAGCCCGACATTGGGATCCATTTCACGACCCTGGAATCATGACCTGAGCCGAAATCATGAGCCACCCAGGTGCCCCAATTCTTGTTTCCATCTTCTGTGCTGAAATCTGCAGCTTTTTGGGGTTCTTCTTTTCAAAAAAGTTCTGTGATTTTGAAGATGACATAGTTCAACGTGCTGTGACTGAATTCCCATATATAGCATCATTTCTGCCATCAAGGGAAGCTCATGCTTCTTTAAGGGTATGGAAGCTCGCCCAAGTGCTGGGCTAGCTAGTAGGTGAACTTTTCATATCTTTTACCGAGCAGACTGGCTCAATGGGAAAAAATGCTATCCAGCTTGTCCTAATGCAACTGATGTGCAAAAAAAAAAAAAAAAAAAAAAATCAAATTTCATTCTCTTTGTGGGTCCCAATTGTTGAGATTGCTGTAGTAGGGAAATTGGAAGTGCAAATGTTCTGTTATAACATTTTTAATAATTCCAGAATGAATTGTATATGTAAGCACATAGACTTATTTGAAACTCTTGAATGGGATTTGATGATTCCATCATTTTCTAAAATGTGCTATTATCTTCTTCATTTCTATTTAAAAATCAATTCTTCATTATACCTATGTACAGTATTTCTAAATAGCCTATTTCCTCTGATTTTAGTGTTTGTTACAATGCACTTGAAATTGGCAAATATTTGAATGATTTCTCTTGAACTTGAAAAAAAGAAAGGAAAAATAGACATTAAATACTGTTATAGATATTCTAGTAGATAAGTGGATAGATTTAGTTCTTGGCATGCTTGCTTTATGTGTTACATATGGAGTTAAACTTAACAGGAGGGAAATACAGGAACATTTATTCCTTCATTCGTGATATCCTTTGGGAATCAGTAGTATGACGTTTTGATAAATACGTACGTATCTTACTTATTACTCCTGGAGAAGGGAAGAAAACTTTTGAGCGTCCTGCTGTGTGTTACGCATAACACATAATGCTTGTTAGGCATTTTATATGCATTTAATTTCACTTGTTTACACTATTTATCTGCCTTATCCTATTTTATATAGCACAGGCACAATCAACCCCATTTCAGAGACATTGTTCAGAGTAACTGCCATTGACAAATCGAATGTTTGGACCAGGTTTGGGGAACTCTTTTCATAACCTCATTTTGTCATTGGAAAGGATTTTGCTGCAGAATGGAGGAATCCAATAATGAATGCAACATAGGAAAACTTCTGGGCGTGATTTATTTGTCTGTCACTTTGATCACGGTGATGTTTTCCACAGGTGTATGCATATGTCCACACTCACCAAATTACATATATTAAATATATGTAGCTATTTGTATATCAATTTCACATCAGCAAAGCTGTTTAAAAAATATGGGCGCAGACATATTCAGGAACTATTTTATTATAAAATCAGAAAAAAAATAAGTTCAACTTGTTAAAAAATGATGTGACCATGTAGGTGAAAGTGCCTATTAATAGATGTGGCACATAAACACCTAGTAAATACCAGTCAGTTTTGCACTATGATTCCTATCCTCTCATGGCTTATTGTCTAAGGAAACTATATGCAACTATATGATAATACAGAATGAATGGTCAGAAGAAGAGTGCCATATAGCTTTAAACAGAGTTTTGGGGACTAAATCTGGGGCCTTTTGTTCGCTTATTTGAGAAAGTATGTTTTTGAAAACTTTAGACAATTTTAGGTAATATAAAATACCCTGGGAACTCAGGCATCAGATAGAAAAAGTTACTGAAAGCCTTTTATATACCCTTTCAAGAAAATATTCAGTCTAAGTGTGATTATTTTTTTAACATTAAAATTTCAGTTCACTGATCATGAAGCAAAAACATGTATTGAAGATAAAACTTGTAGTCATCGATGTCAATAAAAACTTTATGTTCTCAAAGCTTGTGAGATTTGGCTTAGGGTTGGTATAGTCTCACAAACTTAACACGTTACTTTTTTTATAGAGTTTATAAGATACGTCCATACACCTGACTGTGAAAAACAAGTGCATATTTAATATGAGATGTGAGAAGGTCTCAGTTCAGAACACTCTGCCTCTCCTGTCTGCAAGGTTATATTTTGAATATGATGAGTAAATGTTCTAACATTTAGTAGTATGTAGTAGGTACAGAGAAGAGCGAATGGTGTACCAAACGAGCAGTGACATAACCCCGAAGGTGGCATATGACATACTTTCACTTCATTCGGTGACATGGCTCGTGCCAGAGTGCTTTACCCTATTGCACAGTTAGTCTGAGCAATTTCCATTCCATTGTGTTCTCTCAGTTTCTGCTTTATCCCCCTTCTGGCTTATTCAAGTGTTTAAATTTCAAATTAGTAGCTTGTCTTTATCATTCATTTTGGATTGGGGAAACATATTACAGCCGCTGGACATGTTTACCATATTAAAAATAATAACAAAACAAAAATGATAGAGAAAAAAATAACATACTAAGGGTTATGTTGAAGTCCCAGGTGATCCTGATAAATGACCTCAGTGCAGTATTCTTAAACTACTTTTCTAAAATGCCTTTAACCCAATCTTGAGAACACTGAGAAGTCAGTGTGTGTGTGTGTGTGTGTGTGTGTATGTAATATTTAAAGTGTTGGGACAGGATCAACTAATAGAAGTAAATCCTACCCAGTTCTTTTTTTTTTTCTTATACAGTTAGGGTTTTGAGACTCTCATAGGTCATGTCATAGTCTGTGTGGATGGATGAATAATCTTGTAGTAAGGACCAAGGAAACAGTAACAACAAAGCATAGTATTCTATATGTATATAATGCTGAATAATTCATGCTTTACATGTTTATATATATAGTTTTTAAATGAAGGCATTGGTATCAGAAGCCAAGAATTATAATTTACCATCTCATGATTTGAATTGCTTTCTAGGAATTAAGGGTTCTGTGTTATCTCTGTAGTGTCTGATTAAGTGACACACATCAGATTTTCATCATGGCTAACTGAGGTCAATGCTGATGTGTTGTCTTACGGCTTTTTCTATGTATGCAAAGTGAAATGAAAAATTTAGGCTATTGCTTGTATTATTCAGCTTCCAAATGCTTTATTGTTTTTAGGGGAGAAAGGTTTCTTATTCCAGTTAAAGCAAAAAAGTATATTAATGATTAACGTGTGCTGTGATCATGTGACACTCGGGGATTGGAATTTACCATTGATGTTTTTTGCATTTTAACCCCTGTTCGTTTCTTTTCGAAGGCCAAGTGATGGGGCATGCACCACAGTAAGCCAGTAAAGGTACTGGTAGATGATCCATATATTAGATAATCCATTTTAGGAAATAGGCAGTCAGAATCCCCTTTGTAATTATGTAAAGAGATGACTGGGATTTGGAATTTCATTTATAAGTTTGAAATCTGGAATTGGTTGATTTTATTTGCAAATGATTATGAGGTTGAACAGCACACACTCTTCCTTGATCCTGTGTAGTGAATTCTCATATGATCGGCATAGATAATGGAATATTTCCTTTCCTACTTAAAAAGCATTTTCAAAAGGTTTGTAAATATTTGTTTCTCAGGGAACCATTTATCTTCTTCCTCTGTTCCAAAAGAACTATTATAGGGTTACAGAAAAAGATGATAAATGAGCTCAAGGAGTCTGGATTTAAATTGTCCCTCTATAAGGTTGTACTATTATTTAGTAGACATTCACAATCTTTGAACACATTAATATTAACTGATTAGTTACTGGATTTTTTTTTAATGCCAGAATTTTGAAATGAGAATAAGTCAGTCATGGAGCTATTCTGGCTTTTATTTATCCGTAGTTAGGTCCATATGAAAATTCAATGTAACCAGAAAGAAAAATAGCTGGAAGACATTCCTTTTCAAAGGAATGGCCTGGACTTCAGCTGCTCAATTCCCATTCAGTTCTGAAGTCCTGAGTAATACGGTCTATAATTGTATACAAACCTTGTAACAAAGGATGTGACAACAAAACGCATCTGCTCTTAGTTATCCTTGTACACAGTCCGAGGTAAAACCTGGAATGAACCATTGGGTATTTTGATTAATTGAACTTAACTGATGGTTACCCAGAAACTCTGTTTTTTTGTAACCTTTACTGAAAGTCTCAGTGAAGAGTGTGTGCCCCATTTAAGGTGAACGTAATGAAACTTATGATAATTTAAGACCTTCTAGAAACTCTGTCTCATCATTCTAAATGATGAAGCTCATTATATATATTGCATAACTCCAGAAATGGAGATATAGAAGATGTAGAAGTCTGTATTTGACATGTATTGACTTCAGTGCTTTATGAAAATATAAGCAAAAAATACCTGACTATCATAATACATTGGGTTTTCTGTTCTCCACATTTTTATGTTTCTATATGTGATCATAATATAGATATAATTTTATTGTGCTTATGAGAAGACGGATTTTCCGAGGCTCAGTCGATTAAGTGTCCAACTCTTGATTTCAGCTTGAATCATGATCTCATGATCATTATCTCCCGGTTTCTGACATTGGGCCCCAAGTCAGGCTGTATACTGGCAGCACAGAGCCTGCTTGGGATTCTCTCTTTCCCCCTCTTCCTCACCCTCCCCCATGCACATTCTCTCTCTCTCTCGTTCCCTCTTTCTCTCAAAACAAATGAACAAACTTAAAGAAAGAAGTATTTTCCATATTTTTACATGGTCTTACTGATTTTCATTTTGCATATCTGCTCTGTAGTCCCAGCCGATTTACTACATTTTATCTAAACATCCTATTTTAAATGTTTTTATAAATTTTAACTGCAATGACTAAATTAATGCATATAGTCATTTGCTTCTAGGTTTTTCTTGAAGGAGAGATTTCAAGGAGTAAGATTAGTGGATTAAAAGATGTATACATTTGGGGAGGTTAGGGTGCAGAAGGAAAGGATAAAGAAAACAATTACAACTTTGGCATTGACTTTTAGTTTCTACATTCTTGGAAATTCTAGAATTCATTGATTTTGGAATATCAATGCTAAGTTTTGGGGCAAGGATCAAATAATCCAATAGTTTGGTATCATCAAACAATAATTACAAAGGCTGAAGGCAGGCAGTGCATCTCAGAGTCTGTTAAAGCAATTCAGGTGTATAATAGTGATTTCTTTGAGGGCGGTTGAAAATGAAAAGAAACCTGGCAATCTACTCTTCATTGACCATTTATTCTGAATGCTATAGGACAAAAAGGAGACAGAAGGTTCCGCTCTAAATTTTATGAAATACTTGAGTAGTAAAAATATTCAGAGAAGAATAGTCAGATAAATAGATGGATAGAACACTATAAATTTAGATAGGAAGGCTTTATATTGACTGAAGCTTGAGCTGAAAGTTGAAGAAAATGGAAGGTTATTGGTAGGAAGAAGAGAAGGATGGCTTACTCAAAGTTGGGGGAGAGCAAAGAAAAAATTAAATTCTAATTTATTTTGGGCACTGAATAAATGAATGAGTTTTTACCTTAATGGGCATTTTTACCATATTATCATGCTGTTTATTTGTTGGTAACTTTTGGAGGATACAAAATTGAGTCATATTTTCCCTAGTATAGGAATCACTATAGTGGCACCTGGATGGCTCAGTCGGTTAAGCTTCCAATTTTTGATTTTGGCTCCGGTCATGATCTCATGGTTCCTGAAATAAAGCCTTGCAGAACCTGCTTGGGACTGACTCGCTCTCTCTCTCTCTCTCTCTCTCTCTCTCTCAAAATAAATAAACATTAAAAAAAAAGAATCATTATATTCTATTTTATTTCAAAGCTGTGCAACTTACATTGAATTTAACTAGAATATTTAGGTACAAATTGAAGTTTGTATTCAAAGATCCTGACTCAGGATCCTTTCAATGGAATCTGGGCTACCCTGAAATTTCATTCACTTTCTTTACATATGTAATGATTACATTTCATTTATAGATAATATTGCTGATTACAAGTGTAAATAATGAAATCTGGAAAATATACTGGGAAAGAAATATTTATTTCCCAAACCAAATATTTATGTTCTTTAAAGTTTATATTCAGAATTATTGGTATGAAAAAGATAGGGCACCATTCTCTCCTTTGGGTAAAAGGTTCAATTTTATATAAAAGCAAAATTTGCAATATTTAATTAATGGAGAAATTATTTAGCCAAAATGATTGTCATTCTCTAGGATCCAGCAGCCTTAGCATCCCCTTGAAAGCTTGTTAGTTCCTGAATTCTACCCCAGACTTACTGGTTTATAATCTTGAAAGAGTGGCCCAGGAATCTGGGTTTTAACAAGCTCTTCAGGTGGTTCCTAGGCAGGCTGAAGTGAAAAAGTGGCTAAATTAGTTTCATTTCTCTCTCTCTCTTTTTTTTTTTAACATTTATTTTTGAGAGACAGAGAGAGACAGAGCACAAGTGGGGGAGGGGCAGAGAGAGGGAGACACAGAATCGGAAGCAGGCTCTAAGCTCAGCACAGAGCCTGATGCCGGGCTCGAACTCAGAGTGTGAGATCATGACCTGAGCGGAAGTCGGACGCTTAACCTACTGAGCCACCCAGGTGCCCCTAAATTAGTTTTTTTAAAGCTAAACTTAATTATGGACAACTGATGCCTAATTTTCTTCTTTTCCCCCTCCCTCCTCCTCCTCCTCCTCCTTTTTTCATTTTAATCTTTTAACTTTATGCATCTCAAGTTTGGGACCAAGTCTTGGGTTCATGTTTGGGACCAAGTCTTGGGTGCATGATGGATAGTGTTGTGGTGATTTTGTACATTGCTGCATATTTTAAATGTTGCTTCATAAAATGACGTTTTAATTTTGTGCCCATAGTAGAAGCTTAGATGAACAACTTTTAAATGCCTAACTGAAATATGCTTGCTTCTTATATTGCTTTAAATTGTGTATTTTAATTTCATAATTTGAATCCATATGCTTTAAGATGTATATTTTCTACATCTCAATTATAATTTATATAATTACTAGGACATAGGTTTTTTTTTTTTTTTAAACCCCTTCAGTGAATTTTGTTAAAGATAATTAATGGGATTTATGGTATTGGCAACACATGAGCCCACATCATTTCAACACTAAGGAAGAACATGTCTTTAACGTATAAACAAGTTCAGGCATTACTCCTTTTTTTGTTGCTTTCCAGTTCTTTTGAAGTGACTTTAAAAAACATCCAAAGTTCCCATTTCACTGTCTTTCTCTTCTCTTTCTTTTCCCTTTAATTTTCTGTATATGTTAGTATGCTTGAGCAGATGAGAGGAAGAGTCAGGATTTTATTTTCTAGTTATCTTTTCTTAGCCTCCGCAAGTATTGCTATAAAAACAGAAACCCAAATTATACTTAAGATTTAGTCCTGCACTGTTACAGAATGCCATTTTGCTTATTGAAAAAAAAAATCTTTGAATGTTGATATTTAGACCTTATCTGTCTGCCTGCCTACATAACTATACATTGCCTCCCTCCTTCCCTCCCTCCCTATTTACCTATACCAGTCAGTTACAGTTAGGGCAGCTCATACAGATTGTTTTGTTGTGGAGAAAAACATTAGTGTATCATCATGTAAAAATATGCTGCTTGTATCGCATAAGGTTTGAGCTCAGTCAACAACTTGGGAACATATCTGGGGAAGTAAAGTGGCATTCATTGGTTTCACGGTTTGAATTATGTTACTAGCTAAGCAAACATGTAAATCTGCAGACTTTACGATTCATAATCCTTTACCCTTCCTAACTTTGTCCTTTCTCAAGCTGTGTTTTTGGACTATCAAAATTCTTCCTTCCGAATTCTTTCGGAAGGGACTCCTCTCTGTACTGTCATACAGCAGGGTATGTGTGCCCCCCTCTCAGACATCCACTCTGGGCCGTGTTCAAGTGTTGTTCTAGTAGAGCAGTCTTCCCCGACCACCCCAGAGAGCATAGTGCCTCCTTCCTTTGTCCGTGGTCGGCACCTCACTCTGCTTTATTTTTCTTTAAAGCATTTACCATCACCTGAAGTAAGTACCCCTCCACTTGTTTGTTGGGTTGTTTTCAACAGTCTGTGCCCAGAGTCCTCCACCTTCTCTGATGTCCACAGTTTTCTAGGATTAATTTTCCTTCTTCCTCCTCTGGAGCCTAAGTTCTGTTAGAGCTGGAATTCTGTCGACTTTGTTACATCTCAAGAGCTGAGTACAGTCCTAAGCAATAGTAACTGATCAACAGTAACTGGGGGATGGATACAAATGTAAGTGGATAGAAGTAGAAACATTTTCGTGCGTTAATGCATTTGTGCTCCTCATTTGCATCTTATCAGTCTTCGTGCTAAAAGTCTTGCATTAAGAATTCCTATGTTAGCTATCTCCATATTGCCCATTAGGTGTTTATTTAAAATTTTTAAAAAGAACTGGAGTTTTTGTCAAGTGTTAAATTCTGAAAAACTGTTTATTTTCAGTCTCTCCTATGAATTTCATTGGAATTTTTAATATATTTGAAAGCATCAATAAACTGTGACTTAATTATACAGGGATCCTAAAGAGTGGGGTTGTGGCAGTAGTCTAATGACCGTAATCATCCACTTCCTGGACCACTGTTGTCCAGATGTAGTGGTACTTTAAGCAAACACATCTAAAAGTAAACTTCAGTGGAGAGCTCTCACGATAGGCTGGTTCAAGATGCGGCAAACCACTTAACGATGCTAACTTTTTTTACACGCAGAAATGTGATTAAGATATGTTAAATGGAAATCTATACAAAACCAGTGAAATTGTTAAAATATTCAAATATGCCATACTGTAACAAGAAAACACTGCAATGCACTGAAATCAGCAGTAGAACAGCTGTGTTTTAAAGGACAGTACTTTGAATGTCACTTGACAATTTGCTTTCAATTAGAAGTAATTTACAGGAAGATGCCCACAAGCTAATCTTTACAGGATAATTAAGTTCCATTTTCTTTACTTTTAATTAAAAAGCAGAAAAGATTTAGCTGATCCATAAAAAATGTTCTGTTTAAACATTCATCAGACTTCACACTCTTTTTTTGTTATTTGTTGTAGCAGATGTTATCAAAAGTGCAGTCTGCTCTGTTTTAAACCCTGAGCATTTGGAAAGTGAAACATAAGTTGCAGTAGGCATGTACTGGTGAGGTATGATCATTTAACATCTGTATGTTCAAAGAGGATATAACGGATACCACTGTTCCATTCCTTAATTGTGTTCTGTCTGATGCACTGAATCGTACTGCAAAACCACGTACATTAACATGAGAAGCAGTACAACTGTTAATTTTGAACATTATACATAGTAGGAGGATACCTAAAACAAAACAAAACCAAACCCTTTACTTCAAATGTCTTAAAGTATCTATCAATTCAGACATAACATTTTTATTGTAATTTTAGTAATACAAAATCTGACACTGAGCATTTTAACATGAGAATTTACTCATTGAAAACAAGGGAGATTTAATTCTAAGGTAATTTAAAACTTTATTCTCTGGTTTTTAGCATACTTTTTAGCATCACTGCTGGTTGTTTTTGTTTTTGTTTTTGTTTTGTTTGTTTTTTGGTGTGGTTTTTTTTTTTGGCAATATAAAATATATTGCCAAAGACATTTGGAGCTTTGGTTTTATAGCTTTACTATTGGACAGTAGTATTTTCTTTTTAAGCTTACGAAAGCTGAATAGATCGAGATTTGTTGTGCTTATTCTCATCTTGGGCTATGCTAAGGAATTGCACCAAAAATTCTTTAGGCAAGAATTCTTTAGTGTTATGGCATTTATTTTTTTAAAACCTTTTTGGCTACTTAATTCATCTGCCCATGCTGATAATAGCTTTATATTTTTAGAATCTAAAACGTTTCCATAATTTGAAAAAAGTAGAGCCACAATAGAGTATACATACAATTTTTATAGCAAGAATTCCATTCACTGTGCCTTTTGTCAAACAAGCTTGATTTTCAATTTTCTGATCAGTGAGCTACCTAAAATGTAAAGATCCTATTGAAGTTTCCTATTTTTGCTTACTTTTATTTTCTTACTTTATTTTCCTCTGTTTGAAAGAAAACTACAAATGACAAGACAGGTTGCTCACAAGCCCATTCATTTATTTGCTTTTGCCATTTAAATTTGTATATGTGGGGAATATGCCCAAAGGCACTTTGACCAATACAGTTTAGGAGACTGCAAAATAAGGAAATGCAATTTATTTCAGCATATATTATAAATTTCAGGTAGGAGCTTAATTATAATAATCACAATGCATTCATTTAAATGGAGTATGTGTTTGAACATGTAAATGTCATCAGGTTTTGTAATGAACTGGTGAAAATGTAAGCTTCTCTTATTGAAAGGATAACCCTGGAAAAAGATTAAGCATGCCCTGTCTTCCTCCTTCCCTCTTTTCTCTGGTAATCAACACCTGGTTTGATTACATCTTTTTGAACTCAAAGAGCTATACTATCAACTCTTTACATTGGAAGTTCTTATGAAAGAGAATTGTGACAAACAGTAGTTAAACTTTCCACTTTCAGGAGAATTCCACCTTTTCTTGTCGTCCTGTAATTCAGACTTTCTTTAGTAAAGGATGAAGCAGCTTTGTTACTGTTCAGGAGAGTGCCATGGTTTCCCTTTGGTGCTTGGTTTTCAAGTTTATGACTGCTTTATTTAGAAAGATGGGACAGATTCTTATGTATCTGTGGTGCTTGGAGGAGCTACCATTTGACCTTAGTATGTGTACCTTATCCATTGCATCTAACGCATAGCTAGTACATGATTGGTTCTCATTAAATATTTATTAAATGGTAGACAATAAAATTTTGACACAGTTCCATTTGATGCAGTACATGCATTTTGTGAGTTCCTTCCCCTTCCTTCCTTCCTTCCTTCCTTCCTTCCTTCCTTCCTCCCTTTTCTTTTCTTTTCTTTTCTTTTCTTTTCTTTTTTCTTTTCTTTTCCTTTTCTCTCCTTTCTTTCCTTCCTTCCTCCTTCTTTTCTTTTCTTTTCTTCTCTTCTCTTCTCTTCTTTTTTCTTTTCTTCTTCCTTCCTCTCTCCCTTTCTTTCTTTCTTTCTTTCCTCTCTTTCCTTTCCTTCCTTCCTCCCTCCCTCCCTCCCTCCCTCCCTCCCTCCCTCTCTTTCTTTCCTTTCCTTTCCTTTCCTTTCCTTTCCTTTCCTTTCCTTTCTTTCTCTCTCTTTTCCTTCCTTCCTTCCTTCCTTCCTTCCTCCCTCCCTCCCTCCCTCCCTCTCTCCCTCCCTCTTTCTTTCTTTCTTTCTTTCTTTCTTTCTTTCTTTCTTTCATCAGAAGGATCTGTGATCTAAGAGGCTTTAAGCAATTGTGTTGCTTTCCATCTCCTTTGGGGCTGTACTTCTTATAAAGCAAGGAGCTGTGAGTACTGACCTTCTCACAAAGTATACATATAAAAGAATTAGATTATTTTTACAAATACAGAAGTAGTGTCCTACTTCAGGAGAGAACAAAGATGGATTTTTTTCTTGTCTGTGTTTAGAATTTTTTTTTTTTTTTTGTAGCTGTTGTGGCTCATGTCCTCCCCAACCCCACACTTGATTACTGTAATATTTTGGTAGCCTTTATTTCCTTGTGTAAAATCATTTGTATTTCTGGCATGTATTTTCTGGAAATGAGTCTTGAATTTGCCTCTGTTTTTCCTCTTTTTGCTTCACCTGGCTTGTAATCTCTCCTTCCTTGAGTCTTCCAGCTTGATCTTCTAAAAACAACTGACAACATGTCATCATTGCTTAAAATCTGCTATGGCTCCCTATTACCTACTTCATTGAGTCCAGATTCTTCTGCTTTGGTTCTAGGACTTTGCATAATTTGCATTGTTTTTCCTTTTTCAGGTTATTTCGCCTACTGTCTAGGCATGGGGAACCTCAGCTCCCCAGAGGCAGTGTTGCTCTTCCCACAACATAAATTTACTTCCAGTCTCTGCCCCTTGCCTTTGGTCATACAATGCCCTGCCTTTCCCCCTTCCTCATCTAAATCTTCCACATTGAAAAGGTCCAGTGGAAGTCCCACATCCTCCAAGAAGCTTTCCAGTATTCTCCTAATCCGCAATAATTACTCCTTTTGGTATTTCTTTCACAACAGTAGTGTCAGGCATTTTGACCCTAGTTTTCCCTAATTTTTTTTTCCTGTATATGCATCAGTTTTGTCTCCCATGAAGAATGTCAGCATTTTAAGGACAGAAAAAAAAAAGAGTTCTTAATGCCCTTTTTGCTTTTTTATAAACCTTAAATCTCATAGCTTTGTGGTAAGTGGGTGGTAGGCATTCATTTCACGTCTTGCTTGGTTTTGAAAAACAGACTCTATATTAGAAATTCACAAATAGCTGTGTAAAGGTATTGGGGGGAAATACTGAATAAGATCTCATACATTTAGAATAAGCTTTCCCCTCCCCCCAAAGACTTGGGGATTATGTTTCATGTTTGTTTCCATGAAGATTTTCTGCCACTTAGGGAGAAAATATTCATTTAGAAAACAATTACCATTAGCTTGAAGATGGAGATAAACCATCAGTTTTTAAGGACTATCATGTTAGTGCTCAGTAACTCACCTTGGAGCTAATATGCAGCTTTAACCACAGAACGGTGGCACCACCGTGCCACTGCCTGGTGTTGGGTTCAGCAGAGCCTTTGCATATTTGTCATTACCCTTCCATAAATAGTTTGCAACTTGACCATAGCATCTTGCCACCCTGTTAGAATGAGGCACAAGGTCCAAGTTAAAAGCAAAATCCTCAATGAATTTAGCAAAATTAAGCAAAGAGCTTTAGGTTATAAGAGCAGAGTTAATGGATTCAGCTGTTCTTTACTTTCACTTTAACCAACAAATTTTGCATTCATTTTCCAGATGTGAACCTCATTCAATTAAAATGGAGTAAAATTAATTTTGTGAAACTGTTATATCACCCCTGGAGATAATTGGAGATAACCTAGCGTGTCACAAAAGTCGAGCTAACAAATCAGCATTTGTGGGGTTGGTTTCCGTTAACTGTATTGCAAAAGTATTTCAAGATTAATTTTTAATGCATATCGGTAAACTTTTGCTGGGGTTGTTTCATGCGACCCAGATGCGATCAGAGCTGGATTTTGATGGGGTCCTGGAATTCAGAGGTGGCCAATCCCAGAGACGGTGTATGGCTATGCTACTCCCAAGTACGGTTGGGTCATCAGCAACATCTGGAAGCTGGTTAGCAAAACAAATGTATGGGCTCCACCCCAGAATCTCTTGATGGAGCTCAGGAATCTATGGAGTAACACGCTCTCTAGGTAAACCTTATATGTGCTAAAGTTTAAGAGCTACCATATCTATGGAACCTTAGAGGTCAGCTCATATGGCTCTCAGGCAAACCCATCCTCTGTATTTCAATCGGACAACCTATATCTAATGATTTCTGATCTCTCATCCATCGTCACAAATGCAGACAAATTGAATCAAGTTTTTAAAAAATACTGGTTATCTCGTGGGGTGCCTGGGTGGCCCAGTCGGTTAAGCGTCCGACTTCGGCTCAGGTCATGATCTCACGGTTTGTGAGTTCGAGCCCCGCGTCGGGCTCTGTGCTGACAGCTCGGAGCCTGGAGCCTGCTTCGGATTCCGTGTCTCCTCCTCTCTCTGCCCCTCCCCCACTTGTGGCCTGTCTCTCTCTGTCTATCAAAAATAAATAAATGTAAAAAAAAATAAAAAATATTGGTTATTTCACAATTTTCATCTGTATTCTGAAGTGTGTTCTGAACGGATTCATCTGAACTGATTCAGATGCAGACAAAGGAGCTAAATCTCCAGGATGAGCAATGGAGATTGGAGTCTTTTCTCAGAGCAGGTGTGTGCTTTAGTCAACTTTGTGTCCTTCCAACCCAGCAGAGAACAAGCGCAACTGAAGAGCAGCCTTATCCTGGTCCTGTCTTGACACTTAGGTTTCTTTCATTTTGGCACATGGCTGGGTTCTTTCATCAGACAGGAAACTATCTGCAGAATGAGTCACATCTCAAGATTCTTCGAGTAACTTGATCCGACTGATGTTTTCCTGACAAACAGAGGTTGCTGATCTCCGTACCAAATAAATAACGGTTTTTGTGTATTTAGGTGCTAACTGATAAGTGACCTGGGGTTCTAGATTAGTTGTAATATGGGGCTTTCAAAACAACTTGAACGTTTCTTGAGATCTTCGAGTTTCCGTAATTTGCCGCCTACATGTGCTAGTCATATATTGATCTCTTCGCATCACATATATAAGGTCAGTCACTAGTATCGTTAAAAATACCGAGTATGTCAGCTCTCTGTCTTCTCTGCCCTGGGAGCAGTGCTCCTGCCACAGCCCCTCATGCCCTGAAAATGTACACCGTGCAGAGTTCGTGCCCGCCGCCTTCTTGGATAGGAGCACCTCTCACCTGTTGAGCTGATCGCCCTCTTCAGTAGTGCTAAAACCACCGGAGACGATGACAAATGAGGGCCTCAGCAGCTTGGCAGCCCTATGTCCCCTGATCTCACTTATTCCTAGCCACAGCTTCCGAACCAGTGCCATTTCTTTTTCCTTTCTTAATGTTTATTTATTTTTAAGAGACAGAGAGAGAGACAGAGCATGAGCGGGGCAGGGCCAGAGAGAGAGGGAGACAAAGAATCCGAAGCAGGCTCCAGGCTCCGAGCTGTCGCCACAAAGTCCAGTGTGGGGCTCGAACTCAGGAACCACGAGATCATGACCTGAGCTGAGGTTAGACGCTTAGCCGACGGAGCCACGCAGGCACGCCTGAACCGGCGCCATTTCAAGGGACGTGTGCACAGCAGCCGAAGTACATTGGAGCTGGGGCTGCCGTGGTAGGGGTGGCTGGCTCTCGGGCTGGAATCAGGACTGTGTTTGGAAGCTTCATCATTGCTTATGCCAGGAACCCCTCTGTGAAGCAACCGCTCTTGTGTCCTATTCTGGGCTTGCCCTCGCGGAGGCCACGGGGCTCTTTTGCCTGACGGTGGCCTCTTTGCCATGTGACGGAGCTCTTTCCGCCTCCCGTATCTTTCTCCCATATTTCATCTGCCCTGTATGTTCCTCTTCCTGTACCTCCCCAGACAGCCTAGGGAAAGTGGTTGGCCTAGGGTTTGAGACAGGGAAGAAAAATAAATACTGTATTAATAAGAAAAAAAAAAATAAAGAGATTACATCAACTTTTGTAGTTATATAAATTTTTCCTGAAAATGAACTTTCATAATAATGCTTAATAGAAATTGCAAGCTTGACTATAATAGATTCTGTATGGATGAATGTGTGTATAATATTAATGGAAATCCTACTGCATATTATAGGGTACATGAGGATAATTTCTGGCTTTGTCAATTTAGTATAGCTTAGAGCTGAGACTCAATTATAACTTTCAAGGCATCTGGAAGTAAAATCATATTAGATATTAACTGTTAAGCATTTTTTTAGGTGGAGGTAGAATTTGCCCTACCGAAAGTTTTTCTCTACCTTCTTAGGTTGTGTAATATTGTGGGTAACAATAGTTACACTGGATTGGGGTCGACTGCTCTTTATATTGGTGCTACTAAGTCTGTATTTTGCATCCAACTGATTGTATTGAATTTGTGTTATGTCTGATACCTGCTGAAAAGTTATAATGCCCTAGAGGGTTATTACTATTAGTGTTACCGAGATGGCCGTGAAGATACGATATCAGTTTCTTCCGTTCATCTAGAAGGGCTCAGAGTTCAGCATGCTTAGGTTTGTTTTACATTCTGTTTATTATATTCATTTATTTTAATTTTATTGATGTTATTTAAATGCGTGTTCATATCATAATGCTAGCCTCTTGGAGGGTAAAGAAGGCAAACTATGTAATTAAAACACAGCTTTGTTTTTCATGTGTTCTGTGAGTGAATAAATGTGGGGGAAGACTGAGGGTGTCCGAATGTGGAAGTGGCGGTCCTCATTAACCCATTGTAACATTGGCATCTTGTGCCATTGAACTTAAATTTGATACATTTTATTGGTTCCTAGAATTTTGGTATAGTGTTTCCTTGGGTTGGAAGTCAGGAGAGTCTAGATAACGGGATCACAGATAAAAGTGTTGTTTTGCTTTGTTTTCTTCTGGTATAACTGTTGATTTTATTATCCAGCAGTATTTCTGAATTTAGCCAGCTCTGTTTAGAACTCTGGAGGGTACTAAGACCCTCTAACATGGGCAAAAGAATTCTTGGTTAATATTTTTCTCTTTGCTTGTTTACTTTGTCAAGGGATTTGGGGAAGTGCTCCGGGTTGAATGTGTATCTTCAATTAGATTTCTATGTTCAAGGACTTTGAAAATCAGGCTTCTTGGATATTACATGTTTACTAAAATACTTCTTAGTATGTATTTAGATCTTTGATGGAATTTTAAGTTATTATTGCCTTCATTTCATCTGTGATACTGGTGGTGTCATTTATATCTATGTCTGTATCTGTATCTGTATGTTTATCTGTATCTGTATCTGTATCTATATCCATATCTATATCTTTCTTTCTTTCTTTGGCTTGCCAAATAAAAAAAAACATTTTAATTTGTCTGTTGTGTGTGGCTGTACCACCAAGCATGCATCTTAAAAGATCATTTGGTACAGTAGCTCTAAGGTGGAAGCATTGCTAAATGATTTGGTTTTTAAATATTTGTGGAACATGCCTTTTTTGAATTTTACTTTTATTTTTTTTCAATGAAGGAAGGAATGAAGAAAACTGAATTCATTGGGTGCCGATTTGTGTGGCAGGTATTGTGATACATGCTTTAATTTAGATGATCTCATATTGTCCTCCCAATAACATTTCAAATTAGGCTCAGAGGAATGAAGGGCATGTCTGAGATTCACACCCAGCTCTAACTCTCATTGCCACAGCATTTCTTCCTTGATGTGCTGCCTTTTGCCATGAGGCCAGTGCTAATATTTGGTGGAAGGTGCAATAATAAAAGACATTTACAAAGGAGTGAAAGAGCCAGATAGCTTTAGTGAAAATAGGACAGGTATTCTAAGGAGCGGTGTGGGCCCTCTGCTCTGAGAGTATGGGAAGGAAGAGGGTCTGTTGTCTAAAATCAGTTTTTCCCTTCTCGAATTTTCTCAAAATTAATTTAAGTAATCGACAAATAGGTATTTCTCAGTGTATGCTTTACAGCCTGTCTTGTGCATTTGTGTATTCTTAAAAATTGAGTTCAAATAATTTTTTTGGGGAGAAAAAAAGAGAGGATGTTGTAGGCAAAAGATAGGCACAGTCAATACCAATTGTATGCTGGCTTTACCTTCAGTCCAGAATTCTGACACTAAATGGAGATTTTTATTTGTATACTGTTTATTCAAAAGTTGGGGACACTTAAAATGCATTTATTTACTGATATACGTGAGCTACGTTTTACTCAGACCATCTTTATGGTATTAATGGTATGGGAACACTATTTAAGATTCATTTGGAGCTTTCTTACTCCAGGGTTGAATAGATGGTTGCTAGATAAAGGCACCCATAAAATAATAATTGAGTGTATTTATAAAAAATAGCTTTTCATTTTGGTTTGTAACGTACACTTGTAAATTTTTATAATGTTGTGACATATTGTGCAGATTGGTTGATTGGGGGAGGGAAGAACTCATGTAATTCAGACAAGCAATAATTACTAGGTCAAGAAATAGGGCAATTAAAAAATGATTCATGGCAAGTAGGAGTGAGACATTTACATTCTGAAAATTAATTATGGGACATTTTATTTAAATTATAATCAGGAATAAAAAGTTGAGGGAAAAGAAAGAGGTTCAGGGTAATTTTATATGTACTCATCGTGAGTACAAATTAGTAAAGATCTTAGATTCAACTCATGTGTCAGGGTCCATTAAAGAGATTGGAAAACCCTATTTCAGTGTGACTGAACTGCCTCAAATTTTAACCTCCAAACTTCTATATAATCAAATGTAGAGAGTGTGTATGTCTTGATGAATCCATGTATATGTCCGTGATGCAAGACTACAAAAGCTGTGGATACTTGATTTTACAGGGTTGACAGTGATGTGTTCTGTTGGCCAAAGCAAGCGTGAAAGCTCTTATAAAGTCCTCATATCTACAAATTATGAAGAAGAAATTATTCAATGTTGACTTAGGCAGCAACTGTCTCCAGCTGGCAATCCACTTCTTGGGAGCGCGTCCTTAGAAGCTGGCTTGAACTCTGAAGGTCTGAAGTCTCACAGCCTTGGTCTTTGGCCTTTGAGGGCCCTGATTATTACTGCTCTTATTGGGCTCCCATTTAGTCCTTCCCTTTTTACTCTTTGGCTCACTCTCCATCCTCCTCACTTCCCCATTAAACTTGTCTGTCCTGGGCCTTATTATCTTTACTTGCTCTCACCGTTGCAAACTTCCTTCGTACTCACTCTGATGACAGCCTAATTGATAAGGACTGGTATGTGGGGGGCCGTGGCTTGCCCTATTTGGGGGGACCTGGCCTGCCCTTGATTATTTATTAAGCATTAGGGCAATTGGCATGATTTCGGTGTGAGCTCTGGTGATCTCATAACTCATAGGTTGAAGCTAATATACAGCAATTTTAGATTCAGTAACAGATGAATGGGAGATCATTGGCCTTTCAATTTGCAAGTCTACTCTTCCCATGGCTAATATTAGAAATCTCATTTGATTTTAAAATGGCGATATAAAAGACAAGGTTTTAGATTTGACGACTAGAAATCCTACACTGAAATTGCTCAGAATGTGTTTGCTGGAACCAGATAAAATTCCTTCCAGTGGCTGGTAAACCTCTCCTAGGGTAGCAAATTTAAGGAATAGAGTAAATGCCATTATCAGATATTCAATTTCAATATTTAAAATAAGTGATTAAATGCAATGCATAATCTCTGAAGCAGTTTGTAGAAGTAACCAATATCAGTAATGGAATTGGGATTAAAAAGGATTCTCTTTGCTGTGAAAAAGCGTTTTCAGATATTCACCCAGTAAGTTCAAAATGCAGTAGTTAGCTTCAGGTTTTTAATGTGTTGTTTATTTAGCAAATAGAGTGGGGGCGGGAAGGCCCATAATCAACCGATTTTGCTTAAAGGAGGAAAAAATGATTTCTGTTTTAGTCTATTCACAGTGACTTCCCCAGGAGAAAGACTGATGTAGTCAGCCACAAACACTTTACTCAGCTGCTGGGGCTTAAAAATGTAGGCACTTTTAAAGGGAACAACTTAATTTAATTACAACTTTCATTTAGTTTACTATGCTGTTTGGAATCGTCGGAGTTTTCCAAAATGATGGATGATTTCCAATATCCCAGCCATAATTTCAGCCTTTGTTAAAGCTTAGGTATAAGACTGACATCATCTTTATAAATTTACCATTTAGTTAATCCACTCTTGCGGATTGATTAGTGGCTGAAATCCAAGCATCCCCTTAAATACCCAAATGATACTACAATATCTCAAAATAAATGGCCATGCTAATTTTGAATGCAGAAAGGCATATTGACTTGTGAAAACACTGAATTGACATCAGTCGCCTTTTAATTGTGTGTGGAAGTTATTGCACTTTACATAATTCATTCAGCAGGCATGCTGTACAATATAATATTTAGACTTAGACTTTCCACCTGTAATCTAAGGGTAGTGTTCTTGGTAGGTAGTGAGAGATCCAAGAGTAAAGATTTCTAGGTACTGATCGAGAACTCACTGGAGACACATCTTTTAACATAACCATTTGCATAGTTTCCACAAATACAGTTAATTCTTTATTAAAGAGATATTATGAAGAGATATTAAATCTCTACATGGAAGTTGAATCAACATTTTACTGAGAATATCCTTATATTAAATATAAGCTAGGAAAGTTGGGTAAACATACAATAAAGATAATTTTTTAAGGAGATGAAAGGGAATTGCTGTGGTTACTAGTACTTCCTATTAAAACTGTATAAATTAACCTAAGGCCCTGGGATTTTTATGTGTTGGTCCATATAGTCTCATCACTTTGAGCCTAAGCAGACTAATAGGGGTGCTATAGGCATTCAAAAGTTGTATTGAGATTTTGATGCTTGACTTTAAGTACTAAGTAAGGCAGGGCAAGCACGGTTTTTTCTTCCTTTATTTTCTTCCTGCACAAATTTATTCATTTTACTATGAAACCGAATACTCAATTAAGACTGTGTTACCTCTCTTACTCCCCAATTCCTGTTCTCCAAACTTACATTATTAAAATGACTGTATTTTGACACATCTAGAAGAATGTGGAATGTATCTATCTTCTTTCTCTTTTCCTGGTTTTACCATTACTGTCCATTAACGTGAAGGTCGGGGAGAGAAGACTAGGTTTGGCTAACATGAGAGTAAGTGGGGGTGAGGCCTGACTTGTGCTCTGGCAATGAAGGAAATATTCCTGGAGAAAGGAAGTGTGCTGAGAGATCTTGGACCACAGCTCTGGATTCTGGAAGAAGAAACTGGCAGCAAGGAACTCTCATTACCCATAATTCCGGGAATGGGCTTCATCTAGCCTCAGCTATGAATGAGCCCTCTATTGTTACTCCATTAATAGCGACGAACAATTTTGAATGTAAGTGCTAGATGAACATATCTTGTCTAATTTCAGTATGTTTAATATCATTAGGAGATCTATCAAGAGGATGTACAACTGGAGTCAGATCTTCTTAACCTCTAGTAATATATATATATATATATATATATATATAGAGAGAGAGAGAGAGAGAGAGAGAGAGAACTGGAGATACCAGGACCATCTCAAATGAAGGGAGTGGTCACCACAGTGGAGGGAAGCTGAATACAACTGTCTAGTGCACTGTTGTGTTGGCTCAGACCATTAAAGTGCCTGGTGGATAATAGCTGCTCCACAAAAATACATCTCCACGTTGTCTGGGACTGGTCACTTCTATTATCTTTGTTTAGCTCAAGGCAACATGTAGCTTTGACCTAGGAACTTTTTGAGGTTCATGGCTCTGAGTCTCAGTGGTTCTGTTTCATTTGATTTACAAAGTACTTTTCAGCATTAACTTTGCAATGAAGGAGCCTTATTCCCAGAAGATGTTTTAGCCAGGGGTATACTTGTCATGATTTATGACCAGAGCAAATAATAAAATATATAAAACCACATATGATGGGGCCCATTAAGTTATTTCTAGATAACTTTGCTCCTAAGTTAAACTGGCTGTGTTTTTCCATGTCTATGTCTGATAAGTAGATTTATCTCAACATCAGGCTTTCACAAGATTAATAATCCCTCTTTGTTAAGAGAGTCTGTTTTAAAATTGAAGACAATGATACTGATGTGGATTTTATAAACATGTGTGAAATAATATGCTTTCATCTGTTTAAAGCATATCTGATATTATAACTATACTTTTAATCAGATGTCTTACAGAAATGGGAAGTATACTCAGTAAGAAAAAAAAGTGGTTAGGCTAAAAAGATTTTTTTCTTTAGCTAGAGTAAATACTGTGCTCTCAAAGCTGTAACCTGAATTATTAGTGCATATAAATCCATCTTCTTAATTAAATGGGGCCTTTGGCCATTGAACACCAGTGTATGGACAGAGTTAGTTACTAAATGTTATTATGAGGCTGGCCTGGCCACATAATCCATTAGAGGTAGGATTCAGTTATGTTGGTAGCAGCAAAGTGATTTTTATGGTTGTAAGAATCTTCTCTTTGTTCTGTCAGTATCAATTATTTCAGTACTAATAAAAATCTAAAAAAGGGGTCAAGTTTATGATCTGTGCTTTGGATGGATAATTTGTAACATTTTTATCCAATAAGCCAAGAGTTTCTTTTTTTCTGGAAAGGAACCGCACTGTATGGTTTGTCTGAATTACCTCAGCGTGTGAGCATGGAAAAAGTGAGCATGATATCATGGGATTATAATGTTAGAAAGTTTCATTGAAGGTCATGAATGGACATTAAAATAATAAATATGCGCTTATGATAGTATATCTATATCGCGGTAGTGAGTATTACATATTTTCCTTGGGAATTTTATCAGTGTCAATCGATTATGCTTAAAATTTTGGAAAAAGAATCTATAGTAATGTGTTAAGACATATGATAAGCAGTGAGAGGAAATCCGTGTACTCATTCAAAGTTTTGGTCCTCCTTTCAGATGAAATGCCAATAAATTACTGAAAAACAGCTTCTTAAAACCACAGTGCAAAGTCAGTCAAGGCCAGAACTGGTGTAGCATGGTGGGGGGAACAGTGTAACTTGTTTTGTAATATTAAACAGCATCCTGAGAGGGTAACAAGAGGTTGTGCATGTATCTATTTTGCAAGTCATGGAGCCCCAGAATTCAGGATATTTGGTAGCACTTCCTAAAACCCTGGAAATGTTAAGCCTCTATTTAATACTATTGCTTCTGTGTGTGTGTGTGCGTGTGTGTGCGTGAACCTGTGTCCACACACCATGATGATATTGCTAAGACATATAATGAGCTGGGCAAACAAGACTTATGGCAAGAAGGAGGGTATAGGAAATTGAGTAGTAGTCTTTCTCACGTAAGCCCAAAGAGCTGAATTTTTCAAGATTGGTATGTTTTGATAATGGGCAGTGAGATGGCTAAAGGATGCAGATCTATATACTTTTCTAGTAATAATGGAGGATGGTGGTAATTACACTGTCCACATCCAAGAACAGATGGGGACTGTAGGAGGAGTTTGTAAATTTAGAGGAAGGAAACCAGATTGAGTGGGTGAGTTGGGTTATAGAAGTCATCTAAAGGCATAGGTCCTTTAGAGCTATCAGAAGCCCAGAAAGGGAAACAGACCAACTCTAGACCCATCAAATGGTTATATAAATTCAATTTCAGGAAATGTGTAAATGAACAGGAATATTAAATTGTTGGTTATGGCTGGAGGTATGAAATTAAAGTATAGATTATTTGTATATGCCTTGAGACAAAGAAAGGTGATACTCGCATGTAAGAATATAAAATGGCTTAGATTGTTAACTGTAGAAAAAAAGTGGCTTAAAGGACATTATTAGGATAATTGGCAAAATTTGAATATAGACTGTGTATTACTTAGTTTTGCCTATCAACATTAATTATCCTTAATTAGTGAAATGTACTATGACTGCATAAAAGAACGTCCTTGTTCTTACGATATATATTGAAAACTTAGAATAAAGGGCCATAAAGCTTGCAACTTACTTTCAAATGGTTCGGCAAAATGATAACAGAGATAATATCATACTGAGAGACATAAAGCATATATGGCAAAATGTTAGCAACTGGTAATTCTAGGTGAAGGATGTATGGGTGTTTATTAAGTTAACTTTTTGAAAGTTTAAAATATATCGAATAAAAGGTAGAAAAAATAGATACAACTACCAAAAAAGATTATTGATAGTAATAGTAGTATAGTAGTAATGATAATAGTAATCATAAATGTATACTCAGCTTTTTAGGTGAATGAAAGACTTGATATGCAGAAGTACCCAAAGTCAGAATACTTATGATGGAGACACTAGAATAGAATGTTCCCTATGAAGTTCTGAGGTTAATTTAAATATGTCCATATGAGTGTATGCCTACTAGCAATAGAAGACTCTCTTGGAACATTTTCTTAAAGAGCAGTGAACTTTGCAAATCATCAAACATATGCTTGAACTGTGTTGCAGATAATATTGTGATGTACGAAGAGGAGAAAGAAAGAAAGAAAAGAAGGCTCTTCTGAATTGTATCCATTAGGAGTGTGACGCATTAGGGATTTTAACTGGATGGGAAGGTTGATGATAATGATCGGAATAGAGTGTAATCGAAAACGTATGAATAAAGAAGAGACTTCAGTAAGTGTAGAAGAAAATGGGAGAAAAATGTTCTAGGTAAGAGTAATATTTAAAACCCGTAGAGCGTCTCCTACTTCATATACACAAGGCCACTGAGCACTCTGATCTAGCATGGTTTTAGATTTCACGGTCCTCATTCTTAAGCCTTTGGGAAACAATTCCGTTACTATCTCGATGACCAGAAGACCCTTTGGTGGCAAATTGTCTTGGTCTTCTATCCTCACTATACAGTCTTTGTGGGTCTTTTTCCCCTTCTTTTCTTTTCTTTGTTGTACACTTAAAATGAAAGCAAAGGACCTGCAAAGGGTCAAGGAAACCCATATTTTAGTTTTTACTTCCTCAATTCAGCCAACCATTCATTAACCCCATTCATATTTTACAACATTTCTTTTTTATCATGTACCCCTAGAAATCATTTTGACCTCTGTTTGACAGAGCTTATATTCTGAGTCCATTTATTATTTTCAATTTCATTTTCCTTTCTCTCTGTTTCTTAAACCTCCTTTGGAGTACCAAGGCACTTTCTCTTTTAAAAATCTCAAGCTATCTATCTCTTAAAGGGATCTGATGAAGAGTAGTCTGGATTTCACAGGGAAGTGGCTTTTGCCTGTGCCGTAGTAATAATTATTATAGACCAGGTAGGCAGAGGAAAATAAATCTCACCTGGATAAATACAGTGCTTTAAAAATACAAACAATGAATGCTACAAAATTGGAAGATGGGTTATTTGACAAAACAAAAATTGCAGAGGAGTTAGTGCCTAATTGCATGTTCAGGTCATAGAAAAGCAACAACTACAACAAAACAAAAGAAATTAGGTGAAGAAAAAATGAACGCTGTATTTTTTAAAAAAAAATACATTAAAACTCAAGAAAATGATAAAGGAGAACATTGTTCCTTTATCAGATGGGAAAGGAAAACTCTTAACTGATGACATACAAAAGGTAGAGACTTTTAATAAGTATTTTCTTTACCTCTGTCTTCACACCAAAAGGTCATCTTTGATCTAATCACTGGAATAGCCAACACCTGGGCTGGGAGGGTAGAAAATCATGATAAAAGAAGGAATGAACTAGAGACTGTGTTAAAAAAAAAAAAAAAAGGTTGTTCAAATACTGGGGTTGGCAAACTTTAATATATAAATGGAATTCTTTTAAGTATGGGGTGTCAGTTGTCTCCTTCTTTGGGGGCTTTTGGTTTATATGATACATACAATCTCTTTCAATTAAATAATAAATATAGGTTTTGTATGTGCAGAGCCTAGAGGAAATCAGACATAACTAGAGGTAGCCCCAAATCTCAAGAAATTTGCACACAATAAGCTGGTCTTGGGTAAGACTTCCTAATAAAATGATGTAATGTGATCTATTTATAAAATTATTCATAAAAGATGCACAACTAGCTAAGTAAAGTCCTCATGGGTTCAGAGATACTTATCAATGATTTTAAGCAACCTCAGGGAATTTGTATCAAGTTACTTAAATACTAGTTTTAAAGTAGGATTCCCCTCCCCTCCCCTTCCCTTCCCTTCCCTTCCCTCCCCTCCCCTCCCCTCCCCTGCCCTCTCCTTTCCTTTCCTTTTTCTTTCAGGAGTTAGATGGCGAGAACAACAAAAATTTGATCAAGTGAACAGGAACAGAAACAAGAAGCAGTGGCTTGAAGTGGGAAACCACCCAGAGTGGTAACTAGTTAATGACTAAATCAGAGTCCAGGATAACATCCAGGATTTGCCAGTATCATTATTTACAGAGTGGTTCAAGTTTATGGGTGTAAAGACAGTACCTTCTTTGGTTCAGATTTTCCAACTTCCTAGGTAGAGTGAGGGCTCTGTTCCTAGTCTACCACCTAGGATCCCTTTCCCCAGCACATAACCAACTGAAGTTAAGGTTACCAGTGACTTCCATGCAGTCCAATCCTATCTTCCCTTCTCTTCTAACTCTTAGCATTGTTCAACAACATGGACTGCTCCTTCCTTGAAGCATTTTCTTCTCTTGACTTTGGTAACGTCACGCTCCTTGTTTTCACACTATTTCACTGGCTGCTCCTTCTAGGTGTCTTTGATTAATTTCTCCACTGCTCAGTATGGAAGCATTGGAATTCTTGAAGACTCTCCTGCCTCTTCTCTTGTTAGGATATGCTTTCTCTCCAGGTTTGGCCTTTTGATTCTGTAGCTTTAAATACAATCTGTAAATGAAAGGCTGTCAAATCTTTGTTTCCTGATCTGACTTCTCCCTAAAACTTCAAACTCATATTTCCAATTATCTACTTTAAAGCTTCTCGTGAATATCTAATAAGCATCTGAATTTAATGTGTCCTAAGAACAGCTCTTTATCATTGCCACCCAGATCTTTTCAGATCCAATCTTTCCATCGCAGTCAATTTCATCAACACACCCAGTTGGGTGGAGCCAGCATTTATTCTTCCTCTCTCCCTCTCATATCCAATTCATAATAAGTCCTGTCAACCCAGTCTCTAAAATATCTTCTGAATCCATCTATTTCTTTCCACCTTAGTCCTGGTCATCATCCTCTCCTGCCTGGATCATTGCTGCCTAACGTGGTTTCTCCGAATTTTACTCTTACTCCCTTAAAATCCATTGAGCTCGGGAGCCAGAGTATTCTTTTTTTTTTTTTTTTAATCTCTCTTTGTTTTTCATGTTTATTTATATATTTTGAGGAAAGAAAGAGTGCAGGCGAGGGAGGGGCAGAGAGAGAGAGGGAGAATCCTGAGCAGGCTCCACGCTGTCAGCACAGAGCATAACGTGGGGCTTGATCTCACGCTCAAGAGATCATGATCTGAGCCAAAATCAAGAGTCAGATGCTTAATCAGCTGAGCTCCTTAGGCCCCCCAGGATCCAGAGTATTCTTTTAATACATAATTCATATCATGTCCCTCACCTGCCTAAAACTTACCAATGGCTTCCTATTGCAATTAGAATAAAACCTATATTCTTTGCCTTAGTTTTAGAACCTCCAGTTTACCTCTCTGTCCTCATCTTACACCAGTATCCTCTCATCTCTGCACTCCAGCCATACTTTTTCTCCAACATGTCATGTTCATTCCTAGGGTAGGGTGCTCTGTCTGCCTTGAACACTCTTCTCCTTGATCATTGTATAGTTGTTTCTTCTTGTCACTTATATCTCATCTGAAATGTCACTTCCTCAAAGGGGACTTTGCTCACTTCTCAAACACCCCGTTATGATAGCCCATTGTTCTAAATCAGTTATCTCCATAGCACTTGTAACATTATTGCTTATAACTATAATTTTTATTTATTTGTTTATGCATTTTCTTTATTCATTTGTTTCTTGATTTATTTCTTCACTCATTTTCACCTCACACTAGAGTAAAAAGCCATGGAGAGTAGGGAGTTTTTCAATACTGAAAGAGTCATAAAAGAGTATCTGATACATAATAGGTACTCAAGAGACATGTGTTGGATAGAAAAATAAATTAATGGATAGATAAATATTAATATATTTTGACATAAATCCTTAGGCCCATTTTAGACTATGCATATCTCCCTCTCAACCAGAGTTTGATTTTTTTGAAGTTTGAACACCTGTCTAATGTCCCTATGGATGAGTGCATAAAAGGTGTGCTTACCAAATTTGTAATTGGAAAAGCAGGGAAGGATAACTTCCAGGATGGAGGTAAAAAACAAAATTAGGATTCAAAATTATTACCACATTGCATTTTACACATCAATATAATACCTTTTATTAAAGAAGTATTGTTAAAATCTGGGATTATATATTGGATGGAAAAACCAGTTGAAATTAAGAAAATTAAATGCAGAGAGTCTTGAGTCCTGTATTTAGAGTTGAAAGGCGAGCTGCACAAGCCTAGGTCAATGGAAACTTGATAGTGATGAATGTGAAGAAGAACTGGGGGGTGAACTGAGAATTAGGGAGGCTTGGGTCCCCAAGGAACACAGTAGATGTCCTAAATCTCTATCTGTAATCCAATACTTTAATGCATAGTTAAGACATGTCCCTTTTTGTGAGAACTCCCATGGTATTTTCAGCCTGGAGCCTCTCTCCTATCTGAATCCTTAGAAGATTTTGTCCCTATCTATAATGATAACTACTGTTTACTGCATTCTTTTAATATTTGTGTATGTGTCTTCATCTCACCTCCTAGATTGTAAACTCCTTCAGAGGAGGCACTGTGTTTTGTTTTAATTGCTCTGTTCCATGTAATTTTTTTACAAATTGTTGGAGGACGCTCAGTAAATATTTACTTTGCGAGTGAATGAAGAAGTAGCAGATAAAGCTAAACTATGTGAGTATATGCATTAAAAAAAATAGTGTAACTACAAGAGCACCATCATTATAGAAACAAAAGCTATTGAGGAATTTTTACTTAATATACGTGTGTCTAGATTTGGAGAGATTGGTAATCTCTGTAAGGAGTAATGAATTTAATAAAAAGGAAGAAAAGATATTTCTGAAACATGGTACTATTCTAATTGGCTTAAAAGCAAATTTTTAAAAAATGTTTATTTATTTATTTTGAGAAAGAGAGGGAGAGAGAAAACCCCAAGCAGGCTTCTCCACACTCAGCATGGAGCCCAATGTGGGGCTCGATCCCATGACTGCGAGATCATGACCTGAGCCAATATCAGAGTTGGATGCTTAACTGACTGAGGCACCCAGGTGCCCCTGAAAAATTTTTTTAAGAAACTTTATTTTAGAGGATTAATTTTATGGATCGATTGACGTAGATATAGAGGTAGGAAGGAAGGGAGGGAGATAGATAATTAGCATATATTGAAATATTTGGTCAATAATTATATTATTTCCCTGTGAAATAATAATCTGGGACCACTTCATGTTTTTAAATTGAATGTAAATAGTTAAAATCTCAAAAAACTCTTATTCATATTATTGTTTTTCAATAACTTGTTAATTTCCACATTTGGCCAATTTTAATTCAGTGATAAAATTTAATTGCCGTTTATTATTCTAGTGTGATTTGTAAAGCTTAATTTTATATCTATTATCAGTGTATGTTCATCAAATTATAAAATAAATAACATTCTCACTGACAGCATAAAAAAGGAAATACTTCTTCATTATTGAGAATGCAGTTAGAGTTCCTGCACTGTTGAGTTTATGTGAGATGCTTGTGGACTTTAAAGGAAATATTTAAAATCTTATAGTGAGCCAGCTAACCAGTGGCCAAAACTTAATTAAAAAATTACGTTGATTGTAATTTGTAGTCAGGACCCAAATTGGCCATAAACACATGGTGTAGGCCAGTATTAATTTTCTCTTTTGACTGCTTGATACAATGATGTAATTTTATTTCGCTGTGTAGGATGAAGAATGAGAAAATAAAACTATAACTCTGTCACAGGGCCGCAAGCCCACTGGGGATGGGGACTTGATCTTATTCACTGTTGTATGCCAAAGGCCTGGCCGTGCTTTTATGTACAGTAAACACCTGTTACCAAGTGCTTCCTTACATAAGAACTCAGATATAATGTGAGTGGAGAATAGCGTTCCTCATCCTCCATTCTTCTCTCATTAGTTTCGTCACAATGAGATTCAGTCTTTGCTACTCTCCTTACAGACTTATGATTACTTACTTAGAGATTGTCTGTAGTTGAGAATCATTAATGAATTTTTTGAAGGAAGAAGTGAGTTAGTTGAAGCAGTTGATGGACGTTGGCTGTTTATAGCATACAGAGTGATGCCAAAAATATACAAGACCCAGCTTATAGCCTACAATGCAAGTTAAACGGAGATGCATTCCTGTTTGTAACTTTATTTCAGTCTGTGGAGATGATGGCCCCTTCGCACTTTATGCTCGTTTTTTATATCTGGAGAAAGAGAAAAGCATTGCTGATAGGGTGGTGTTCTCCTGTTGAACATGACATTTCACACACCATTGACATTAGGCAAGGACCTTCTGTGATCATGATGGATTAGACAAAAACTAGACCACTCTGTACTCATACGTGAACTTGGGCAAAGACATGAACATTTTGAAGATCAGAAAAAGCTCAAATATTTCCCATCTTTTTAAAAAACTAATCACAACTTTTTTGTTTTTAACCAATCACATTCTTCTTACCTTCTAGGTAAGAATTTTTAAGATTCCCAATCATAAAATGGCTTCTGCTCCCTGACAGTATCCAGCCCAGAGCCAAATCCTGCTTTTTTAAACTTTCCCCAAAACCACCTAACAGAAGTCCACGTCCTTTAAGTTATTTCTAACATATTTGCTGCGACTCCTCACAGTGAGGCAGTAAACTCACATTTTTTCAACAACAGGTGTGTTCCAGATGGTCTTTGACTGAAGATCATTTGACAGTATTAAGAGCCTAAAGACTGTGGAGTGTGTTAAAATTTAATTGTGTTGCTTTTTATATATATGCCAATATTTTTCCCAAAGAGAGTCTCTGGAAGGCAGTGAAATTTTGAATTAGAGAAAAACTAAAGCTTCAAATGTATGCATAATTGTAGTTTGTATAATCAACCAGGATTACTCTCACATGGTATATTTCCATAGACTGTTTTTGAAATACTAAGCTATCAACATGATATAAGCTATGAGTTGTAGTTCCAAACACTTGGGCTATTGAGTGTTAGCTTTTCTGTTAAGGGGTTTGCCATAAATTCAAATATATCATTTTAAGGCACTAACACGCCATCACTGAAAGAATCACTGCAGAGAATATATTCAAGATTCAAAAACTTATTTGTCTGAAACAGCTGCTCCTGACCTTCCATGGGTATTTGGAGACTCTTGGAATTTTTATAAGATTATATTTTGAATAAGTACAGGCTTAATGTGCCTCTATGGCCCCTACTATTTTGAGTAGTTAACAACATTATCCTTTTATTCTTTTTCTCTGGTCAGTAGAATAATTTCCCTGTTCCATCTCTTTATCCATATAATGCACTCTAGAGAGTGCTTAAACATTTTTAATCATTAGATAATCTTAAAGGGAGTAAAAAAAATTGTGTTTAAATTACAAAACACAGTTATTCTTATGTGTGTAATACAACACTTGATTGTATTTCAACATAGATTGGTAGAAAATATTAGAATATAGAACAGTTTTTTAGTAAGTGCTTTTGTCGATATTATTTTCTTATTCTCATGTTATAAAGTTTACCTTCATCAGGGGGAATATTTAAAACAAAACAGAAAATGTTATTTATCTTTTACAGTACAGTGGCACATACTGTTTCCATATATGCTTACTCCACTTTAAAATGTGAAATGGCAATGAAGACATTCCGGAGAAATGTTACAGAACAGGGGGTAAAAGGATAAGTTCTGAAATTGGGGGATGGCTTACAATATTTATGATTTTACACTGGAAAGATGATATCCAAGAGCACATAGGATTTCCCTCACAGAGTATGGAAGAACATTGGACATAGCTGATGTGGAAACACTTAGAGCTCTGGAGCTGAATCGTTTCCTTAAAACCCAAGAAAGTCTGGTAATAAGAAGGGTACTTTTAAGAGTGTAATAGGAAGTATCAATGGGCAGTATTTATGCCTCAACTTTGATGAGCTTTGATGATGATGATGATGATGATGAGAACATAAAAAATGTAGAATATAGTAAATGTTTGGGAGAATCTAACAGCTTGTATGGAAATCATACTAAAACACATTGAATAACTAGTAATAAATAATTATTTAAATGGATAGATGTTTGGTGAAAAGGAAAATAGGTGGTTAGGGCAGAGAGGAATGAGGGAGGGCTAGATTAGTATGGAAAGACACCATGACCTGAGACTGGGCTTGAACTGAACCTTAAAGAACAGACGGGGTTCTTAGAGATGCAGAACCTGGGAAAGCAATCAGTCATGTGATCATCAATATTGTGATGCACAACATCATCACCATTAACAAGCACCTTAACTTATGATTTCTTTAAGGTATTTTACTAGGCACTGTGGGAGACAGAAACAGGCACTGATGTTTATCCATGAGGAATTTACAACTTTAAGGGGTTTGTGGAGTTGAGTTTAGAAGCGTTTTTAATAAAGTTGCAGAAACTATGCACAATTACAGAACAAAATGGGGGCATCACACCTGTCAAGCAGCAGAATTCTAGGAGGAATGACACATATATCTGACCGGATGTGATATTTTTTGTTCTTACATTTCAAAGTATATAAAAGAGAAGAAATGTGATCTCAAATAACCATTCAGTCATGGTTTTCTTATATCTAAAATAAAGACACCAAAGAATTGGACCTTTGAGGACCTTTCCAGACGATTGCAGTTTTTTGTTCTAAGTTTATCCATATGCAACATATGACACAAAAGAGTTACCTTTTTAGCGGTGTTGATTGTATGAAAATTGAGTACTAATCATATACATTGCTGCGTGGTATTTTTAGCTTTGTTTACAGTTAAAGAATAACTTGTGCGGGGCATCTGGGTGGCTCAGTCAGTTAAGCATCTGACTCTTGGTTTCGGCTCTTGGTTCCTCACGGTTCATGGGATCCAGCCCTGCGTCGGGCTCTGCACTGACAGCACAGAGCCCGCTTGGGATTGTCTCTGTCCCTCTCTCTCTCTGCCCCTTCCCTGCTCGCTCGCTCTCAAAATAAATAAACTTAAAAAAAAATAACTTGTGTTGAACATTGGACTAGACCATTTGGAGCTCCTGATGAATCAACCGGCACCAGACTAGTACCTGCCATTCAGACTTTTGAAAAAGCGAACTACCAACGCTAGTACATTCTCTAAGTTTTAAAAACTGAGTAACCTTAGTATATGGCTCTTCTCTTCAGTCTGCCCATGAAGACTGTCTTTAAAGTCTGCCTAGGGGTTGATACGACGAAAAGAAAGCTTCAAATGCGGACCTCATCACACCGCACAACCCCAGAATTGTCTTAATTGGAGTATGCCTAGGAAGAGTGCTGTATTTTCATGTGGCAAGTGATATTGGGCAATGTTAGCCAGCTGTCATTCACCCCCTTTATTCACAATACTGTGGACCTTTTGAATCCCCTCCACCTTCTGCCTTCACATCAGCTTTCCCCACTTACTGTCTCAAAGATGGAATCACACCTCAGAAAGAGACAAGGTGCCAGTTCTTGGCTTTTGAGTTGCAAGAGCAACTGCAAGCAAGATTGCAGCGTTGATGAATTTGTGAAGAAGATAGGAGACCCACGTAAAGCTTCCTTCAACTCTGCCCCTCGAGATAAAATAACTTTACGGATGGAGGAGAAATGATGCGTGGTTAAACAATAATCTCTGAGAAGAGAGTGGATCACAATTTCCCCTTCCCTCAGTCAATGCCGGGAGGTAGATTTTTAATGGAGTCCCCCACTAGGTTAATTAAGAGAGTTTAGAGGTCATCAAGTAGAGCCCAGGAGGTCATCAAGACCCAGAGACAGAGAAGCCTGTTAGCCTCACTGTTTTTTTTTTTTTTTTTATTTTAATGTTTATTTATTTTGGGGGCAGAGAGAGACAGAGCATGAACGGGGGAGGGTCAGAGAGAGAGGGAGACACAGAATCGGAAGCAGGCTCCAGGCTCTGAGCCATCAGCCCAGAGCCCGACGCGGGGCTCGAACTCCCGGACCGCGAGATCGTGACCTGGCTGAAGTCGGACGCTTAACCGACTGAGCCACCCAGGCGCCCCAGCCTCACTGTTTTGTGATCCCCTTACCCTAGGAGAGAATTATAATGATCTCCATGTATCTGACAGGGTACAAGTAGTTGGCAGCATTCACCTGTTTGGACCAGGAGCTTTGAACCAGAAGAAGGGAAATCCCAAGGGATGTTAGCTAGCATGGCTAAATGGCACTAAAGGCAAGTTGCCTTCTCCCCCAAATTCTCCTACTACTCCCAGTGACTGTTCACTAATATGCTCCCTGGAACTTAGATGGAACCCTGTATTGGTTAACTTGATGTTGCTGTCAGCTGGGAGGTTAGGATTTGAAAAAAAAAATAAATATAGTTATTGAATATTAAATACAGTAGTAAAAACTTCTGCAGTGCTTACTGTGTGCCAAACACAATCCTAAGGACTTTATAGAGACTAAAGACTTGCATGAGACAGTTATGATCATTATCTCCATTTTATCAGACACCCAGAGAGGTTTAGAGTTTTGTCCCATGTCACACAGGCAGTAAGTGACAAAGCCAGGATTCAAATCCAGGTAGTCTGTATCAGCCTATACTAAACTGCTTCTCAAAGACGTGTAAAAGAATAAAGTATTTCTGGCAAGACTGAGTCTGCGTCCTGTATTTCATATGCATAGGCCTCATTTTGGAGGGATGTTGTGAAAAGCAATCTCTGGCATTCATTTCTGGAAACTCTGGTCCCCAGGTGCGCTGAAGACACTGTTTATTATATTACAGTGTCCTCTCTGGAAGACTAGGAAAGTAATTTCTCCTTGTTTTAGCCCTGGAAATATTTGGGCTTCTCCTGAGCAACTACTTTGTTTGTATTTTATAGAAAAATCAACTGTATAATCTCATTTCTCTGTTTTCATTGGCTACTCTGTAGCTTAGAGCCGAACGTCGAGCTTGCTATTGGCAAGTTTCTATAACTTCATGACCTGCGTTGCGTGCACACACTGTCCTGTTCTGTCCCAACTTTCCCTTTGCTTCGCTTTTCTGCCTATTTTAATTTACTTTATCTGTCAGTAATGTGCATATCTTAGTGAAACACCTTAAATCCTTACTGAGAAAGGCAGGTTGTAAATACATGCAAATATTATTTTCTATGCTTTCAATCCACATCACTTTTAGATCTTACGTGGTCAGCAGAAGAAGCCCAATGCTCACTCTATAGCAGTAATGCCATTCCTTCATTGGCATATTTTCTCCAATAGAGGACGGGAGGGGTAAGCTGTGAAGGGCACGGTGTGCTTCCTACTCCCTACTCTCCATTCTTGAGCCCGAGGACTATGCTGAAAGGAAACATTGACACATGGGAAAGAGTAGTTTAGTGGCTAAGTATATGGGCTCTGACATCAGAACTGGTTTATAGATGAGTTTTGCTACCCACTGGCAAGTGACATTGGGCAAGTTACCTAATTTCTCTATGCGTCAGTTTCCTTGTCTGTAAAATAGAGCTAAGGTAGTAACCCACATTCATGTAGTTATAGTGGGCATTAAATTAATGTAAGTAAACAACTGTTGCCTTTGATAGATGCTCATGGCCAATAAATGGGGCAAGAGAGTTGGAGAATTAGAGACAGAGTCTTCTGAACTTTGGTATCCAAGAGCATATTCCTGATGTAACTTATGCAGGGCCACCAAAAAGTAGGTAAACAATATATAGAGATTGCTTTTGCCATAATTCATATGTATTGTCCAATCTTTCATAAGCCTAAAGTGCAATTTTTTTATTTGAATTTTCACATGTTCTTTTAAGCATTAGAATTGCAGGGGAAGAAGGGATCCTAAGTCCATTTGACATTGAGGTCAAATCAATAACCCCACACAAACTTTGATTTCAAAACTGTCAGAGAAGGAAGTGAACTTGTATTCTCCCTGAGTAACATAATGTAAGAAATACATTTTCTCTTTCAAGGATTTTTTTCCTCAGGCATTGAGATATTCCCATAAAATATTTGTTAAACTTTACTTGTCTTAAAAAATATGAATACATAAATATATCTGAACACCTCAAGTTCATTCTAAACATCTTTCAAGAAATTGTTGAGCTGATGAAAGGTATATGATAAACGCCCTGCCCTCGAGGAGATTGTGACCTGGTACCGTAAGTAGACGTGTGACTGAACAGTCATGCCAAAATACGCATGTGCGTGCACACGCACGTGCACGTGTACGGTTGTAGTGCTATGATATCAGTGCCAACGTAGACATTTTCATGGAGGATCATGGTAACTACTGATTCGATTTGTGAGAATACGAGATGAGTAAGAGAAAGGAAGGGAGTGGGATAAAGAAAGGGAAAGAGGGAGAGGACAGGGACAACGTGGAAGATGGTATTGCAGAGATAACTTGTCATGTAGATCTTGAAATATGAGAAGACGTTTTCTGGTGTTTGCGCAGAGGACGGTGGGGGGGGTAGGATTTCTGGCTGTGGAATAGAATATGTAAGGGAACCAAAGTCTTCTGGGGAGCTGTGGGCACGGCACAGCGTAGCAGTTGAAGAGGAGGTGAGTTTTGACTACCTACAGAGAGCAGAAAACTATTTGGAGAGTTTTGGCATTGAGATAAACACGATCAGATTTTCCTTTTAGAGGGGTAATAGTGCAAAATATGTCTTGAAAGAGAGTGAGGGTAGAGGAAGGAGAACCTTTGGGAGAGGGAAAGGGGAGGTGAAAACATCTGCATTAAGGACTGTTTCTTGTCTCTGTTTCAGTCTCACAAGTCTGCTATAGTTTCACCTTTTTCCAGGTGATTCTTTCTCCTGTCTTTCTCTAGCTCAGGGAAGGTCCTGGCTTCTTGCTATTGCTAATGAATGAATTGCACTCCGTCACCTTGTGCTCAATCCTTGCAATAAATTCACTCTACTTTAGGTTCTCAGAGTTGTATCTGTTTCCTGTTTTGACCCTGACTGATACACCATAGCAGTAATCCAGAGGAGAGGGTTGAGGGCCCTAACAAAGGAAGAGACAGCGCACGTGCATTGAAGAGAACTCATTTACAGAACAGAATTACAGAATTTGCTGACAGGTATGTGTGTGAGTCTGAGAGAGGGGAAGAGTCATGGACCTCCTGACCTTACTGGCTGGCCTACTTAACAGAAGTGATGTTAAAACTATACAAAACGGGGGCGCCTGGGTGGCTCAGTTGGTTAAGCGTTCGACTATTGATTTCGGTTTCCGTATGATCTCATGGTTTGTGAGTTCAAGCCCTGTGTCAGGCTCTGTGCTGATAACGCAGGGCCTGCTTGGGATTCTCTCTCTCTGTTTTCTCTCTGCCCCTCCCCCGCTTGCTCTCTTTGTCTCTCATAAATAAATAAATTAATTAAAAAACAAAACTATACAAAACAGGCATTGTGGGAAGACTAGGGGATTGGAGGAGACCTATGGTTGACTATTGGATATTCAGACATGTCAGTAAGCAGATGGACATAGGAATGTGGGGCTGGAGTTTCATTTTTGAAATATGTCAGCATATAGCAAGAGTTTACCATTATTTAAAATCTTGGAAGTGAAATCTCTAGGGAAAAGGTACACAATGAGAAGGGACCAAGGACAGAACTTTACAGAAGTACAAATACAATGGGGAAAAGTGGACCAAGAGGAAAACCATGGTGGATAGTGTAAGAAAAGGCAGGAATTTCAATAAAGATTGGTATTTGGAAAATACTAGGATGGATTTATTGTACGTGCTTAGTAAAAGGCCATTGGTCATTGACCAATTAAAGGTAGATGCAAAGTTTCTCTTTCTTTGTTTAAAATAACATTCTGATATATTCCTGTTCTCATATTACAATGAAGAGATTAAGGACAAGAAATAGAATCAGATGGCCAACAGACACATGAAAAGATGTTCAATATCACTGATCACCAGAGAAATGGAAATCAAAACTACAATGAGATATCACCTCACATGTGTCAGAATGGCTAAAATCAGCAATAGAAGAAACAACAGGGGCTGGCATGGATGTGGAGAAAGGGGAACCCTCTTACACTGTTGGGAATGCAAGCGGGTGTAGCCACTATGGATGACAGTATGGAGATTCCTTAAAACAATCTAAAAATGGAACTATCTTATGATCCAGCAATTGTACCAGTAGGTATTTACACGAAGAATACAAAAATACTGATTCAAAGGGATACCTGTACCCTGCTGTTTATAGAAGTATCATCTGCAATAGGCAAATTATGGAAAGAGCCCAAATGTCCACTGACTGATGAATGGATAGAGAAGTTGTGGTATATATATACAATGGACTATTACTCAGCAATCAAAAAGAATGAACTCTTGCCATTGCAATGACATGGATGGAGCTAGAGAGTATCGTGCTAAGTGAAATACATCAGTCAGAGAAAGACAGATACCGTATATTTCACTGATCCGTGGAATTTAAGAAACAAAAGAAATAAGCAAAGGGGAAAAAAAGAGAGAGGGAGGCAAACCACGAAACAGACTTAATTACAAGGAAAAAACGGAGGGTTGATGGAGGGAGGTGGGGGGGATCAGTTAAATAGGTGTTGGAAATTAAGGAGGTCACTTGTTCTGAGGAGCATTGAGTGATGTATGGAAGTGTTGAATCACTATATTGTACACCTGAAACTAATATTACACTGTATGTTAATTAACTGGGATTTAAATAAAAAAATTAAAAATAAATACGTAAAGGGGTGCCTGGGTGGCCTAGTCAGTTAAGCATCTGACTCTAGATTTCAGCTCAGGTCATGATGTCACAGCTCCTGGGATTGAGCCTCACTGAGTTGGGCTCTGTGCTGGTACATGCTGACAGCATGGATCCTACTGGGGATTCTCTGTCTCCTCTCTGACCATCACCTGTGCACACTCTCCCTCTCTCTATCAAGATAAATAAGTGAATGTAAAAAAACAAATACATTAAAAAAAGAACTAAATTAGTTGTCCAATTTTATCCAACTGCCATGGTGGTGAAGATAGGATTTGAACACAGTTTTGTCTAATTTCCAAAGTCTGGGGTACTTTATAAATAACTTTAAATGCCATCCTAATAAATCTGTATATATTTATATAGGCAATGAGAAACCACTCAAAGTTCTCAACAAGGCAATACGTGGCCAAAACCATGTTTGTAAAGAATAATCTGAGAGTGGTAGGCAAGAAAGATAAATAGATAGAGCCTAGAGAAAGTAAGTGAAGTTAGGCGACCACTAGGCAAAGAGTGATAAGACCCTGTCGTAGGGTATAAGGTTGCCCAATTTAGGAAAAACAGCAAAACCAGTATGCTCTGTTCAGTCAAGGTTTGAATTTTTGGTGTAAATATGCCCCCATGGAATTTGGGGACATTTTTATATTTTAAGACTGGTATTTACTAGAAATTAATATTTAATGGGTGTCCTATATTTTATCTGGCAACCTGCAACACTGCAATGCCATTCTGATGCCAACTGCCTGGAGTTATTATCGACTCCACAGGTTGAGGGCACAGTCTCCAACAAGATTGTCCTTAGGTCAGATAACCAGCTGCAGATTTGAGGGTTTTCACATTATCTGTACTTTGGACCAGTTGGCTCCAGATTTGGGGGTTTTCCATGAGCCACTCAGATGGATAATTCACCAGAGAATTTTCATTAAGAGAATTTATTATTAAGGACAAATCATTATCAGCCAAATGAAGACACATACAAAGCAAGGCCTGGGAGAGCCCTGAAAGTAGGGCTTCCCTGTCTTCTCCCCATGGAATCAGAACGCATCACCCTCCTGGCCCATCTATGTCACCAACCAGGAGCCTTACTTGAGCCTTGTGTCCATTGATTTTATTGAAGTTTCCGTACATAGGCATGATTGACTGAATCATTGAACCATGTAAGTGAACTCATTCTCCAGCCCCCATCTTATCCCCGGAGGTCAGGGGTCCCTCTGTGAATCACAGAGACGCTCCTATCACTTAGGAAATTCTAAGGGCTTAGAATTCCCTTCTAGGAACCTGGGACAAAAACAAGACATTTATAATAATAATAATAATTATTGTTATTGTCATACAGCACAGTGCTAAGTGTGGTCATGGTAATGGAAGTGGAGAAATAGACGAGGAAGGAATTATACCACAGAGGAATCTAACTTGAAGCTCATTTTTAAATCTTTGGCGACTGGAAATATTTGAGGAAGTGCAGACTGGGATGGGAGAGGGAGAGTTAATAATGAGCTAAGTTTAGATGCTTGAAATTGAAGATACTGGTGGGAAATCATGATGTAAATTCAGGATAGTTAGTGCAGAAATGCATACTGGAGGTTAGAAGAATTGTCAGGATTATATACTAAGTCAGAACTCCTTAGTGTGAATGGATCGTTGGAGCTCTGAAATGTAGTAACACTGCTGTGGGAAAAAGTGTAATAGAAAGAAAGCAGACGCCCGCGTGTTATAGGAGGGAAAAGAGAAACCACAGACAAAGTAAAAATTGGTCCATCACACCCCATATTTTCTAAATTTTTATAGATTAATTTGACAAAACATTTTCAGGTGAAATCATCTCTGTTGTTTCTTACAATGGTATTCATTTTTCAGAGTTCTTATACATTTATCCTGTAGTTTTATTTCTACCTACTTTTTGCCTGAATGTTTAACATTAATACCTATTTTCTTTTAATTCTAAACATGAATTGGATTTTGCCCCAAATTTATATAAATTCAGGGTACTCAGTAAAATAAAATATTGGGAAAATAATCTTATGTGGATTTTGACCAATCTTTAAAAATACCTTGAAAAGGAAGGAGTAAAGCTAGGAAGGTTAGTCGTTTTTAAAATTTGATTTAAGAATAGTTGTTGCATAATATTACATTAATGTATTTTGCTATTTCTAACTTTTTGAAATTGACCATATTTTACAGCAGTCTGGCTTAAATACCGTATGATTTCACTTATATGGGGAATTTAAGAAACAAAACAGATGAACGTAGGGGAAGGGAAAAAAAAGAGAGAAGCAAACCATAAGGGACTCTCTCTCTCTCTTTTTTTTTAATGTTTATTTTTGGGAGAGGGAGAGAGAGAGAATGCATGCGCTCATGAGCAAGGGAGGGGCAGAGGGAGAGGGGGACAGAGGATCTGAAGCGACAGCAGAGAGCTCAGTTCAGAGCTCCAAGTCACTGAGCCACCCAGGCACCCAAGACCCTTAACCACAGAGAACAGACTGAGGGTTAATGAAGGGAGGGTGGTGGAGGATGGGCTAAATGGGTGATGGGCATTAAAGAGGGCGCTTGTTATGATGAGCGCCGAGTGTATATGCAAATGATGAATAACTAAATGCTGCTCCTTAAAACCAATATGACACTGTATGTTAACTAACTAGAATTTAAATAAAAATTTGAAACAAATATCAACAAGAAAGGTAAGCCAACCTTTCTCTTCCAAATTTCGCTTTTCTTGAAGACAGACTCGTTAACAAAATGGGATTAAAGTCTGTGCTTTTATTTATTCATCTTATACTTATTCCTTAATTACAAAATGGCTTACAACTAGTCATAGTAAATTAATCAAAGAAATTACAGTTTTGAGATGGTGGAATTGCAAATAATTGTAGTGTTTTTACAGAATATCATAAAGGCTATTGGTAAAGCTACATTATAGCACATGTATATATTTTTTAAATATCACATTCCTTTCTCTAGCTTCTGGCTAACAATATATTAACATATCCCCCAAATCGCTAAGTGCCAACTATGTACCAAACCACTGCTCTATTATGGAACATACAGAAATGAATAATACATAATTTGATGGAGGGGAGAACATTTATAAAAACACGGACATTTGTGCTTAATCATTGTAATTTTGGTTGAAAACTATTTTGCTGTAATCTCCCTAGTAGCACGTTTATCTGCTGCATTTTTAATACAGATTAAAAAGAGGATCAGCAAGGATATTTTTGAAACACGGAAACAAGTAAATTGCCTCACCCCATTGAATTTCAGTCCTCAATCTACACATGAGAAACTGGAGTGACTTTTCTAGCCTACCTTTTTTTTTTTTCTTTTTTTTTTTTTTTTTTTGCAGTTCTCGTTACTGTCTGTGGTGTCACATAGCCAACTTCATTACCTTAAATCCGCATTCTGTTTTCAAGCCATAACTACTGGGGATCAGTGATGGGAAGGGAGCTTCTTCATCTAGTGTGTGTTGTAAAGGCATGGGTGGCGAAGTAGGAGGCCAGGTGGCCAGTACAAGTTCTGTGAAAAACTTAAGCATGATTCAGTGTTCTTATCTGCAAAATGAAGGGATTTCATTTATAAACCAGACGGCGCCTTTCAATCTTAAAGTCCATGAGAAATAAACTTACAATAACCAGGTGAAGAACGATCTAATGCAAAGTTCGATTTATATTTTATGAAATATTTGATTTGTATAATATTTGTTTTATATAAATATATATATAAAGAAAATACAACACATTTATACACACACACACACACACACACACAATATCTCTATAAAAACCATCATAGCTTTCAAACTATTTACATTTGGAAGAGAGGCTAGCATAGAAGGCAGCCTAATAAAAATAAGTGAGGCATATGCTATACTGAAAAGATTGTTATTTAAATTTTCAAATGTGAAATAGATCACTGAAATGGATAAAACTTTAGTTTGGGGGGATACTTAAAAGTGATATATGTTTTCTTAAAAGGAATTAAAGATCCTCATATAGCATTTTGCAACCACAGGTAAGCTGTTTGGAAGAAGGCCTCTTTTTTTCTAAATAATGCAAAGACAAAATTTCAGCCCTAGCTGTTTTCATATTATAACAAATCAGCCATTTGCTCTCGTATCAAGGTAAGTTGTCAGTGGCATAGCCATCGTGTACAGTCTTGAGTGGAAGAAATTCACTTTGTGCAAGGAAAATCTTGGTGAGGTTTTTCACTGCGTATGTTTATTTTCGTGAGATTTTGGAAGCTGATTCACAAACTGTTAATTAAAAGTGCCAGTGTACTTGTGAAAGCTACAATAATTAAACGTATCTTCAGTTTATGTGAGAATTCTTCCCATTTGTGACTCTGACTTGGAAAGTTACCAATTTGAAGATTGAAATTGTAGAAAATCAGACCTAAAAATGCTTCTGACTGCTGGTGGCATATTGAAATGCTCCAATAGGGTGGCGAGCATGAATCAGAGCAAAGAACTGGGGCATCTCCAGGAACGCTCTGCTACCTTTGTTCAGGGGAAGATATTTCCTACAAGGTGTCTGTTATTGACCTGCTGCTAAGTCTGTGGAAATGCATCACACTTCCCTTGTGTTATTTATTCCTAAGGGAGTTTGTTACTCTATGGAAATGTATCACTTTTTTTCTTCTTTTATTCCATTAGGGAATTTGCTACTCTTTAGCTCAGTTTCAAAGAAAGTTACTCTTTTAATAGTGCCTGGAAATGGAGAGAGTTTAAAAATGTTATTAAAAGTTCCATATAGAGCAGTATCCACAATTTAATTCAGATGTTTTCTGTCCTTGGAGGGCTGAGGGGGTGCGATGTTTCAGACAATAGTTTTAAACTAAAAGGCGCTTTCTTCTGGGATGCCTTCATTCTATTATGTTCTTTTGTAAAAGGAGGTAAATCCCAAACCGGAGTGCATGCACAGCGTCTTCGAGTGTGGGCTCCGGCCACAGAATTCCCATTAGCATTAGCTTGGCACTCCTTCTTGTTTCACAGACAGTGAGGAACATGCCTTTTCCACCCTTGAGGCAATAAAATAAATTAAAGGGTGCGGCATTAAATGAGTTGAATTTTGAGTAGTATTTTTCATGCCTCCAACATTGTAAAATCAGTTTTATCCTTATGAAGCAGTATTTGGGATCATGAAACATGGGGCTCCTCTGTTTGTGCCAGTAGGCGGGTCCCTTTGATTTTCTGGAAGTGTGTGTGTGTGTGTGTGTGTGTGTGTGTGTGTGTGTGTGTGTGTGTCTTTGCTGGTCCTTTTCCCATTGCGGTCTCTAGCCAGTGTCTGTGACTAGAACTTTGTAATTCAGTATAAACCACAAAGAAATGAGCAGTATGGAGGGTAAGACATCTTCAGTTTGTTTCTGCTGGTTCTGGTCCAGGCTATTACAGTCCCTACATATCTCCATGACACAGAAGCAAGAGTTTTTGCAAAGAATGTCCCCAGGGCCCAACCAAATCCTTCCTCTGAAAAGCTGTCCTGCTCTGTCTGTGTTCATTATGTTTGTGCTTCCTCCAATTTTGCACTTTCTCTCAGTATTTCCTAAAGAGACTGGAGAGCATTCCTTTAATCTCAAACGGAAGTTTATTTTTGTTTCATGGAACAAAGGTTTATCGTTAGTGTTTCCGTGTGTCCCCTCTAATTAGAAACCCTGTTCTTATATTCTCATAAATGAGAAGGGACTGCTTTAATTCTTAGTGCATTTGAACACAGATACTTTCAGAGATGGTAAGACTCGCATTTTATTAAATTCTCATTGACTACAAAACAGAACGAGGACCCTCACCCACCACCTAAACAGCAAAATCTGAAGGCCCAGCACTCTTGAAGGGAGTCCCCTAGTAACGCCACTCCCTCTTTCTGGGTGTCTGATGTTTCAAGATATGAAAATAAGCATGCTTTTCCCATACTGATTTGTCTGCTGTTCTCCCCCCACTCAGTGGTTTTATTATTTCCTTTCCAAAAGGATGCTGTGATTATTCATAAAGGTCCTTCAAACGTAAACTATTGACAGATTTTAAACACTTATGCTGTATCAGGCATCGTGCTAGTAAGTCCGTTACACAATTCAAAGTTTAAAGGGAAGAGTGTCTATCGACTGCTCATCTCAGTTGTAGGCTGGAACCAGTTATTTTCCAAGTGACACCTCATGTTAGGAATTCTGAGACTAATGCTTCCAAGGGCCTATTCTTCTTTTCTTTTTTTTAGTTCTATACCTTCAAGTATTTAAGCTTATGACTTTTTATTATATGTTGTTTATTGGTGTACATTTTTATGTTAATTTCTGACGCCCCAGAATGCCGTGTTTGTCTATTTTTACTATAGCCTCCTTGCGCATGCTTACCTGTATCTCTCAGAGCCAATGTGTGAGGTAAGCCTTGCCCGTGATAGGAAACAAAGAAAGAATGAAAAGTGTGTGTGTGTGTGTGTGTGTGTTTGTGTGTGTGTGTGTGTGTGTGTGAGAGAGAGAGAGAGAGAGAGAGAGAGAGAGAGAGAGAGACAGGCAGACAGAGACAGAGAACATTCAGCCAGTATTTTCCTTAGACATGGGCGAATGTGCAAATATTGATGGTATGGATGCTTTTCCTTTGTGCCTGTTGGAATTTTCTAGGTTGCCTGTCAAGAAGATTAGCATTTTCTGTTCGGTAGAGTTTGAATCTCTTGCATTCTCTGGCCTGCTGAGAGTGAACACTCTACCTATTCAGTCTGAGTCCTTGAAATGGGGAAGAGTTGGATTCTTATTTTAAACATATTTCTGCAGTGAGGCTCCCCCATTGCTTTTGTGGGTATGGGGATGAAGAACAGGTTAAGGGCTCTTTGAAGGCAGAAGGTATTCAGTGTGGAAAAGACCCTTCCTAGATAAAAGAAGTGAGGAATGCAGACGGGTTCAAACATCAGGGAAAGACATTCTTCATCTGCTGAACTGGGGAGGGCATAAATATCTTCAGTTAGTGGGTATCTGTCATGCTTACTTTTTGTGTTGCATTTCAAGGACAATGAGGGAGGTTCCCGATAATGTTTACTTGCATTAGATCAGCTTTTAGGGGTGTAGCAAAAATACCAATAGTGCTGGCCAAGGAAATAAAGCTAATAAAAGCTTATTATTGTGTTTTAATGGCTGTAGAAATAGTGAGTTGTTCATATGATATAAAAAAATTCCTTATGCCTTGTGTTAAATAATTTCTGTTATTAATTATGCCGTTCTTAAATGTTTCCAGTAACATTATAAGAAAGTAATTTTCAATTGAAAATTGGATTAAATGTAAATGATGGTGTTAATTACATACTACTCAAGAAATATTGCAAATGGAGCCTCACCAAGTATAATTTTGTCTTGATTTGAGCTCTGAACAAACACCCCACCCTAACCAATTACTCAGACCACCAATTCCATCAGCGGCTCTCCTTTTATCATTTCATTAGTTGCATTTTCCTCACACTTTTGTTCCATCTCCTTCTATCCTATCTCTTTCATCTCCTCCTTTCACAAGCATAGCAATCATCAGGTGTTGAAGTCATAGGAAAGATATAGATCGCAACAAAAAAAGTTACTGATGTAAAAGAGAACCGCTTTAATCTGATCTGATATACCAGATTTTATAATTATGTAACTTAAGAAGTAACATAACCTTATCTACTAATGTCTAATAAATATTCTGGAACCCAAAAGATGAAAAAGAAAAAAAAAGTTTATTACCTTAAGGCAAAGAAAGCAGTTTGGTGTAACGCTTTTTGTTGACCGTTGTCAAGTCTTTTTTTTTTTTTTCTATGTTTCTCAGTCTATGTGTTCATGATTGCTATTAAGAGAGAGAGAGAGAGAGAGAGAGAGGCAGGGAGAGAGAGAGAGCGGGGAGGGGCAGAGAGAGGGGGAGACAGAATCTGAAGCAGACTCCAGGCTCTGAACTGTCAGTACAGAGCTGGATGCAGGGCTCAAACTCACAGACTGCAAGACCATGGCCTGAATCAAAGTCAGATGCTTTAACTGACTGAGCCACCCAGGTGCCCCTGTTGTACCTTCTTTCTATGATTGTTCTTTCTCATTAGTAGTTCTCTGTAAAATGATAGTATACAGTGGCGCTACTGAGGAATTTTTGCTCTCGGAGGTACATGAAATGGCCAACATTCTGTCACCTGCAATTCTGTTCCTTGCAAGCAAAGGCTTTGTCTTTAATTGCTCCTTTTCATTAACATTTTCAATAGTTGTTTGTGCCACGTAAGAGAATTGTGCTTGTGATTTGTGATATAGCAACACGACAAACTGTGAGCTTAGGAATTCTCTTTTCTTTTCTTAGAAGAATTGGTTTCCTCTACCTTTTCCCACTCCCTGGGGAAAAAAAAATCAGATATGGGAATATATGGATTGTGGAAGTACCAAGTGTAGCGGCTCTGTTTACCTGAAGTGCCTTTGAGCCGTAATGAAAAGTTTAATCAGCCACATTATGCCCTTATGGGTTACAAATACAATGTGTTAACATATGAAGAAAAACATTAGTTATAACTCCCAAGAAATATCTACTGGCCAGATTATGTATTTCTTTAATTTTTTTAAATTGATAATCAGGCAGGGAAAAGAAAAAGAGACAAAGTCAGCAGAATATAGGACACAAAGTCCAATCAAAAGAGTTCATGAAATTTACTTAGAGCTTTCATTCACTCAAACTAATTAGGCTCAGTTCTGGCAAACTTAGTCATTTGGTTTTCTAATCTAAAGCTGATTAGAGCCAACTCCATAAGGATCATATAGTTTAATTGTTTTCATTTAATATATATTGAGCATTTCCCTGTCATCAGCTATCTTCTAAAGGAGTAAAAGTTGCTTTTTTTTTAAAGATTGCAGAGCATTCAGTGATGTGGATTTACAATTTTCAAAATCAAACTGTGTTGGCATTTAGATTGTTTCTAAAAAATTTTTTAACATTTATTTATTTTTGAGACAGAGAGAGACAGAGCATGAACGGGGGAGGGTCAGAGAGAGGGAGACACAGAATCTGAAACAGGCTCCAGGCTCTGAGCTGTCAGCACAGAGCCCGACGCGGGGCTTGAACTCACGGACCGCGAGATCACGACCTGAGCCAAAGTTGGATGCTTAACGGACTGAGCCACCCAGGTGCCCCATTTAGATTGTGTCTAAAACTTCTCTGTCAGAAGAAGTATTGTGATGAACTTTGCTGAAAATTCATCTGTCATCTTCTCTATTCTGAGGATAAGGTTGAATTGATGATTCTGAATTTGAACAGTTGTAAAGCTTTTGAAATACATTGCCAAATAGCCCCAATCTTTATTTTTAATCATTAACAAATATTCAATTGTGAACACATAAAGAAGAATTCACGGTTAATATGTTGAGTGTTTATTGTCAAATGCTGTTATAAGAACATCACAGTGTTGACTCATTTCATCTTTAAAATGATGATATGAGGTTGGACCGCTATCACTTAAGGTCACACAAGTCATATTTTGGAGGCAGGATTTGAACCCCAAACTCTAGGTTAATAGCTAAAATTTATTAATATTCAACAATAGACAAACAGGTTTACTAAACTCCCAAGTTAAGAGATTTACAATACATTGCTTAACCTTCTTAAGATTTCTATGCTGTATGCACCCAATGGTCTTAATTTTATGGGTTAAAAAAACAAAACAAAACAAAATGAAACTTGGGTTAGGTAACTTGCTCAAGCCACGTATTGATAATTTGGTAAAGCAGGTTTTGTTTTTATGTTTAAATTTTAAATGTTTATTTAAGAGAGAGAGAGAGAGAGCGAGCGAGCTCATGCAAGGGCTTGAGCAGGGGAGGGGCAGAGAGAGAGGGAGAAAAAGAGAATCCCAAGCAGACCCTGCACCACTGTCCATGCACAGGGCTCAATCTCATGAACCGTGAGATCATGACCTGAGCCAAAATCAAGGCTTAACTGACTGAGCCACCCAGGCACCCCGATAAAGCAGGTTTTAAACAAAGGTTACCTGGTTTATGTTTCTTTATTGCCCAGACTCTGAATCTCTATACTTTTAAACCATTTGGAACATTTAGGTTCTTGCAATATGTCAGTATTAAAATTGACATTTAAATTTTTTTTTTCAACGTTTATTTATTTTTTTTGGGACAGAGAGAGACAGAGCATGAACGGGGGAGGGGCAGAGAGAGAGGGAGACACAGAGTCGGAAACAGGCTCCAGGCTCTGAGCCATCAGCCCAGAGCCCGACGCGGGGCTCGAACTCACGGACCGCGAGATCGTGACCTGGCTGAAGTCGGACGCTTAACCGACTGCGCCACCCAGGCGCCCCTAAAATTGACATTTAAATGAACATGTTTTAAGATTATTAGTAGAGATTTCTGGGCATAAATACCCCATGTCAAAGTTTGGGAATAATCTTACGTCGGTACATGCATCACTGGCAAATTATTTGGTAAATGTGTGGTGCCACTTTGTGTATGGGAACCAATTTCTCTGGAGCCTTCACGATAAAAAATGTGCTGAGGTGGAGATGAGGCAGCAAAGTCCACTAGGGAGGGGATTTGTAAGCCCAAAGCTGACAGACGACCTAAGTCAGGAGTGGTGGAATGTTCCAGGCACAGGGAATGAGCGCATAGACCATAAATTGGGAATGAGCTTTGGCTTTTAAAGGAATTGAAACCTAGCTGATGTGCGAAGATCCAGGGAGGGAAGGAGGGTTTTTAAGTTTATCTCAGAGATTTCAGTAGGGCCTACTTTCAGTTGGGCCTTTTGTGGGATTTTGTGGGGCACATTATATAGATTTTGTACTTCATCCGAAGTATGGATGGAAGTCATAAAAGCCAAGGAGTAACAAGATGTAATTTACATCGCCATGACAAGGAATGGACTGTGGGAGAGGTTGGCATGGATTCCTGGGGATTCGAAGGCTGGCCACCACATTCGCCCTGGTGAAAGGTAAAGGTGGCTTGAACTAGGAATGCAGAGGAAGCAGTCAGTTCAGGTTATGTTTCAAGAGGGAGAGCTTTAAAAACTTGCTGATAGATTTGACGCACGAGTGAGGGAGAGGAATCAACTCTGACTCCTCTCTTTGGGACTTGAGAAAAACATTTTTAATTTAATCAAAATAATTAATTTGTTTTTTAATTTACATCCAAGTTAGTATACAGTGCAATAATGATTTCAGGAGTAGATTCCAGTGATTAATCCTCTATGTATAACACCCAGTGCTCATCCCAACGAGTGTCTTTTTAATGCTCCTTACCCATTTAGCCCATCCCCCACCCACAACCCCTCCAGCAACTCTCAGTTTATTCTCTTTATTGAAGAGTCTCTTAAGTTGTCCCCCTTGTTGTTTTTGCTTCCCTTCCCTATGTTCATCTGTTTTGTATCTTAAATTCCTCATATGAATGAAGTCATAGGATATTTGTCTTTCTCTGACTGACCGATCTCACTTAGCATAATACCCTCTAGTTCCATCCATGTAGTTGCAAATAGCAAGATTTCATTCTTTTTGATTTCCGAGTAATACTCCATTTTGTGTGTGTGTGTGTGTGTGTGTATATATATATATATATATATATATATATATACATATATATACACACGATATCTTCTTTATCCATTCATCCGTCAATGGACATTTGGGGTCTTTCCATACTTTGGCTATTGTTGATAACGCTGCTATAAACATTGGGGTGCATGTGCCCCTTCAAAACAGCATACCTGTATCCCCTGGATAAATACCTACTAGTGCAATTGCTAGGTCATAGGGTAATTCTAATTTTAATTTTTTGAGGAACTTCCATATGGTTTTCCAGAGTGGCTGCACCAGTTTGCGTTCCCACCAGCAGTGCAAAAGAGATCCTTTCTCCGCATCCTCACCAATATCTGTTGTTGCCTGCGTTGTTAATTTTAGCCTTTCTGACTGATACCACCTCACACCAGTCAGAATGGCTAAAATTAACAACTCAGCCAACAAGAGAAAACTATTTTTAAATGGTTTAGTTGCTGTTGTCCCCACTAGATGTAACCTCCCTGAAAGCAGGGACCTCGTCTCCTTTATTCACTGTGCATACCCAGTGGCTAGCATAAGGCCTGGGCAAGCCACAGAAGAGAAGTTACAAAAAACTTAATAATTATTATAAAGTATTAACATACCGTCTAAATTATTTGCTGAAAACATTTCCCCATATGTTGTATTTTTTTGATATTTCAACATACAAAAGCTGTAAATTTATTTAGATACAGGCTTTATTTTTTATGTGGACTTACGGCCATTTATTTATTGCTTTGTGATATCTTTGTATCTAAAATAATCTCTTTCCAAAGGATTGATTAATAACCAATTCTGCTTCTTATGGTTATTATTTTCTGATTACCTCTTGAAAAACAACCCAAAACGTATTTTTTAAATTATGTTAGATAAGGGCCTAAATTGATTTTTCTTTCTAAATTACTACTAGTTGCTTTAACTTAATTAACTAATCCTTCTCTATTAAAAAAATCTCTATTGAATTCTTACAAATGATAGTCTATTACTAAATATTTATTTTAGTACCACACTCATGGTAATAGATGATTTTTTTTATTATACTGATTTTATCTTATCTTTGGAATATATGCACTTTTGATATATTTAGGTTGGACTATATTGTTTGCAACTCTTAACCATTTATTCTTCCAGATGATCTAGAGATACACTGCAAAATGGTAGCCCCTAGCCGCATAGGGATAAACATAAATTATGTTAATTCATATTAAATAAAATTTAAAATTGTGTTTCTCAGTCACATTAGCCCTATTTCAGGTGCTCAAAGTAGCCACATGGGGTGAGTGGCTACCATTCTGGATAGTGCAGAATTATAGAACATTTCCATCATCCCAGAAACTTCTATCAGGCATTAGAGTCATTTTTTTTCCAAATTCCTAAAAATTTTCCAAGTGTTTTAAAAATAGAATACCATGATATATTTAAACTACTTTGGGAATTACTGGCATCGTTATAATATTTGACTAGGAGTATGTTAGGCAGCCACATTTGTAAAACAGTTATTTTTTCTCTCATTAGATTTTGTTTTTGTTTTTTTTTTCAATGGCATATCTATTTTTGGATGAGCTTATAATCCTACGAGGCTTTAATTTTTGAAATTATTTAATAGGCATTCTACATTACTCCTTCAGCCATTTTTCAATTTAGATAGTCCAATTTTTAAAAATATGGTAAGCTTTTTAAAGAGAAACCTTGCATTTTACTGTATTTTTAAGTGCGTCAATAGAATAATCTACTCTGTTAAAAATGTTTTATTATCTTCTTCTATTCAGTCTTTATTTACTTGCGCTTTCCATTCTCTCTAATCAATTCCCAGTGGCTTTTAATTTTTAAGGAAGTGTCCATTTTTATTCAAGTTCCTCTCACTTCTCAAAAAGAATCTCCGGGCATGTCTGCTCTAAGACATTTTGATGCTTTAAGATGATTTTGTGTACTCCTAACTCTGACCCTCCATGTGCATTTCATCACATGCCTTCAGGGTGCCTTATTTACTTCCCTGGGGAGTTCTTGCTGGTCATTTAGCTGCCTTCCCTATGTACACTGAAGTCAGAACACTAGGAATAGAGCAAGCTAGTATTTGAACACAGAACTACCAAAACTTTATCACTAATTCTTTAAAAAAGTTGTTTTGGAGAAAAATTCTAAGTTATTTTAACACTGTGTATCACTCCTCATCGTACTGTTTTGTAATAACATTTACTGGTTAGAAACTATTTGAATACCTAGTATGTGGTCAGTGTTGATAAATATTTTATGAGTTCTTACAAAGATGTATTCTTTGTTTATAGGAAACAGAATGGGGGCTGACAATCTAATTTTGTTCATGTAGGTTTTATTTTGTTAATTATATTGTTTAATTTCTCTAGTATTTTTTGATTTCCTCAATGCATGTCATTATGATAATGATTTGTTTGTATTTCCACTCAGTGGTACTGATTTTTTATCACCATCTTGTAATTTTAATTTGCTAATTTCTTAAATCCTGTGTGATGCCAATATTTTTAGCTTTCCTACATTTTCCTCTATGTTGGCTGCTAAGTTTTTGCCTGTGCTCTCATGTGGCAACATCTTTGACATTTTTAAATGTTTAATGAAAGATATTAATATGCTTTTGTTTTTTATTCCAGTCTTAAGCTTGTTCAGTTAACTATCCTGTTAGGTATTACATTCTGTTTTTTTTGTGTTCCTAATGACTATATTTTAACTTTTTCTTTTTGGAAATGTTATTAACTGCTTGGTTTTAATATCTTCAACCACATGGAAGGTAGAAGTTCTACTAAATATTATCTTAAAGTATTATCCAGTTTGTTTTTAAAAATCTATTTTTATCTCATTATCAAAACTGAAATAATTTAATCCCCTTTTAGAGAGGAATAAAAATTGGTTGTTTTGACTTTTCATTCCAGTTCCCTGTTTTCTGTTCATCTAAATTATGTTTTGTTAATTTTGTGAAAATTTAATTCTTTTTTTTAATATATAGTATAATATTCTGTTGTGTTAGCATCATTCAGACAGGCATTTGGACTCATTAGAATCAACTTTTCTTTTGTTTGTAATTTGACATTTTATTGTATTTATTTACTTTTTAATTATTTATTTTTGAGAGAGTGCGCGTGCGCGCGTGTAAGCGGGGAGAGGCAGAGAGGGAGGGGGGATATAGAGGATCCGAAGCAGGCTCTGTGCTGATAGCAGAGAGCCTGATGCGGGGCTCACACTCATGAACCTTGCGATCATGACCTGAGCTGAGGTCGGTCGCTCAGCTGACTGAGCCACCCAGGCGCCCTGTGATTTGACATTTTAAAGAAATATCTTTTTATCTTTAGTATGGTTTAGCGTTCCCTGGAAATTATTTTTCAGCACAGTTTTGCCATTCTTAATGATTAATAATTCATCTCCTTGAACTGGGAGAATATCTTTTAATAAAGTCTGCAGATATGATATCTTCTATGATATTATTTCTGAGACCCAACACACCTGAAAGTGTTTTGGTCAACATCACATATCAATTTCAGAATCAACCGAATATATTATTCTTTCACAACTTTCCCATGCAAGGTAATACTAGCTTTCCCTTTCTGCATTTTGCCATTTATTTAATTCTTTTTAGGTGATCTACGTTGGTAGCTTTGAGAACAGAAAGATGGATTTGGGGATAAAAAAATGATTCTTTAATCTTGCTCTTTGAAAATATAACAAGGGTATACTTGATGCTGATTTTGGCTATTAATCTCACATATGAGGGCTTTCTTCAGGTGTTGAAATTCTTCATATGTGTAAATTCTGAATATTACACATATTGTCAATTCATTGTTTCCCAACCTTACGTAAGGTTAGCATCATCTGTTATTAGCAGGCTGCAGCTCTGTAACCAGTCTTCCCTTTTCACTTCTTCTGTTTTAACCCCGCTTTTATCTTCCTCTACATTTTCACGTCGTTTCTCATCATTTGTCATCAGCATCACTCATTCATTTCTTCTGGACCATTGTGTGTGCAATGTATTGCTTTAGACTTTTTATTTTGGTTACCGAAGTTATATTGTAACAGTCTTTTCTTATTATGTATTTGGCTTATTTGAAAGAATGTCCTGAAAATCTTAACTGAAAACATGAAGTGTATTTAAAAAACATCATTACATCTCATAAAGTAAATATGTTTCTGGGGTGAAAGAAGGCTTTCCTTTCTTAGTCATTAACATATAGCTTGTCTTATGTTCCAGATTTCTTCCCTCATCTCTAACCCCTCTCTCCTAGGGGCTCTTCGTTTATATACTTTGGCACGATGAAATAACAGAGATAGGTAGGCTATGATGCAGAAGATGGGCGTGCTCTAAGATTTTTATCATCTTTCTCTTCTTTGTCTGGTTGTTGGTTCCTTCTCCTTTCCAGGGTTGAGGATGGCACGCCCAGGATGGCATGGAGTGGAGTGTCTTGTAGGATTCCTGGCTAAGGGGCAGGTAGATAGCATAGTTCGTGATGTTTTCTCCTTATCAGCAAGAATTCCTGGTCCATTTGTGATCTCCCAGGCTTTGCAAAAAGGACCTAAATTGGGATCCACTTGGAAGGCTATCATTCTAAGGGACTTTTGTGGTTACTGATAAAATGCAGATTTGGCCATTGCCTCTAGGTTCCTATTATGAATAATAGAAAATGAAACAATTCAGAGAAAAGATCCAAATGATTAGGAAGATGAAGGATAGCAGGGTTTTTTTTCACCCCACAATCAGGAAATGTTTTCTTGTTCTTTGTGCATTACTGTTGCTTCAGCCAATTTCGTAGGTGTTTTAAAGGAGTAGCTTTGTTTCTTTATTCACCCAAACATATTCATAGAAATGAACTTCTATATTGTAGGAAACAGATTTTATTATCTAACCTATTTTAGAAAGTTTTTTTTAATGTTTATTTATTTTTGAGAGAGAGACAGAGCATGAGTAGGGGAAGGGCAGAGAGAAAGGGAGACACAGAATCCAAAGCAGGCTCCAGGCTCTGAGCTGTCAGCACAGAGCCCAACACAGGGCTTGAACTCACGAGCGTGAGATCATGACCAGAGTTGAAGTAGGATGGTCAACTGACTGAGCCACCCAGGTGCCCCAAAAGTTGTTGTTTTTTTTAATCCAAACATATTGATCCATTTTCCCCTCTTTGTTCTAAATTTCTTGAAGCTTTAATGGTTGAGTTAATGATCTGTCACATTCTCTTTTATTTTTTTTTAATGTCTCTTTCCTCAATGATCTTAGATACACAAGATGTTGCTATATCTTACATATAGTAACAGGAGAGATTATTTTAAAAACCATAAGAGACTGTTGAACACAGAGAACAAACTGAGGGTTGATGGGGGATAGTGAGGGAGAGGGGAAAATGGGTGATGGGCATTGAGGAGGGCACTTGTTGGGATGAGCACTGAGTGTTGTATGTAAGCCATGAGCCGTGGGAATCTACTCCTGAAGCCAAGAGCGCCCTGCATACACCGTATGTTAGCTAACTTGACAATAAGTTATATTTTTTAAGAAATTGTAATTTGTAATTAAGCACGGTATGAATCTGAGTTATTCCTTTTTGGTATTTTCCTTGCTGATTTGTATAGTTCTTAAGTACTTTTACCAAATTAGGACAACTCGGCTTGCTTTGAGTTGTGTTAAATGCAGTCAGTCTCTCTCTAACTTCCTTGTTGAAGGAAGTTCTCTCACAGTTTTGCAACCCTGCCAAACACCTACATATACACCTTGCACTTTATTTCCCACTTCACGTATTGCTTCTTTCAGAGAGTTTGTGAAGTTTTTAGTAGCTGTATATGGAATCCTGGCAGATTTCCTGAGAACATTTTAGATCCTCAACTCCTCAGCAGCTCATGAAAAGATCAGATCTACCTGTGCCCCCCACCCCAATCCCTCACTGACTCTTCATAGGAGGCCACATATTGTAAAAAAACAAGACCGACATAAAACAAAGAGGTAATGATTTCCAGCATCTAATTTAGAACTCGCCTCATTTGTGTTGCAGCTTAATTTCCAAAGAGCATGGGAATTGTGATGGAATGGGATTTCCCCACAACTCCATCAGCCAAATCTCCATATGGTACTTGAATAATTCTCAAGTGCAATGGATAATATATCTGGCCAAACTGATACTGTATGTCTCTTCAGATGTGGACAGGAGGCCTCATAGAAAATGATGCTGCAGAATTAATAAGTTGAGTTTTCTCTCCGTGCATACAACAAAGCCCCCAGTATAGGATAAGGTGTTCTTGAGCAAAGTAGAACTCAATGTAGAGGAAGAGAATGACCTCATGGATCTACTGATGACAGATGGTGGTTCACTCTCATCTTGCCCTGCCTACTGTTATAGGAGTGTCATAATTCAGATTTGCTTCACTTTCCTCTTTCCACTGATTTGGAACATATCCATTGTGTTCCAGTATGTGGTCAGTACTAGAATACTTTGGGGTGCAGGGTTAAAATCCTGATTCCTGGGTCCTGTCCTCAAGCTGCTGAATTTTGGGGAGTGTGGCTTGAAAGTCTGCATTTTGATCAGACTTTCAGAGTGAAGCTGATTCACACCAACATTTGTGTCCATTACAGAAGAGTCCAGAGGAGAAGACTGGGACAAAGAGGAGGGTGATAGAACAAATGATAGGCACCAGGATTTTCCTCGAGGAATGCAGAGGGGATCAGACTTTGTTTTCACACACCTTTTCCATCCTCCTTTGATACTCGAACCAAGTGTCAGCCTGACTCCAAGACAGAATGCTGGAGTGAGGAAGATGGTGTGGTGAGAGGGGGTTCTGGGGGACAGGTGCATACTTCCTTTCTTTTGGCTTTCAGAAAGCATAGGGTTATAACAGCTTGAGGGGGACTCAGATTGAGTGCCGTAGTTAACAGTGAGTGGCGGTGCCATCCATTAATTTAATTTCTTGCATTTATTTGCTGGTAGGATTTACTTGTTTATATTTTCTTGAGCCAAGAGCAAAATATTTTAAGTATATAAAAGCATGAAGTAGGAGGCAGATAGAATTATTTTCTAAATAATGGTAGAAAGTAATATCTGAACTAGGTGAAGATTATTAATGTATAAAAATCACCCATATATTGTGCTTCATGCTATTTACACTATATTGGTTCGGAGTAGTAATTGCCACATAGAAAAACAAAATAACAACAAAAGGGAACTAAAAACAGATTAAAAAAGAAAAACACTAATTCACATTTAAGGCAAACCTCTATTTGAAGACAGGGGAACATTCATTTCTAGATTATTCAAGTTAGATGTATCTGTCTGCAGATGAGAGTTAGAAACCATGGGTTTCAGGGTACAAATTCTCCTGTACTTGTGACCAGTGCAGTGAATATTAGGTAAGTCCTGATAAGTCTGATATTATAAAAGTTTCTCTTTGGAGGGAAGGGATGGCCATTTCTCTGGTTCAGGTGAGAGGGTGATCAGGGTTGAGTAGCCGCTGGTGATGACCTTTCTGGGTCTTCATTAAGTATAGCTGTAGGATCAATATTGAAACAACTTTATAACTTACCACCTCCAACAATTAGGATATGCATTTTTACTTACAATTGAAAAGAAAAACTGCAATTCCATTTAGCTGGAAAAGAAGCTACCAGGCCTGGTTTTCTTCCCACATGCGACACCATACAGATGCTTCTCCCAGAAGGGCCCGGGAACGTGTCTCCCAGAAGCTGGCACAGGGTTTACGACACAAGTATGGGAGAGAGCTGGGAGCCACCGGAAGAGACTTCATTTATGTGTGCTCTCCACCTTTTGGCTTACCCTATAACTTCTGCCTGTAAAGGTGCTTGCTTTTATTCTATTGTAGGCTTTGTTGCCAAAGGCAGAGGATATTTTCTTTTTAAGAGAGCCCTTAGATGCTTCCTCCAGGTTGCGATGCTGGAGCAGTGTGGATAAGCTGGCTTTGTTATCACTGGCACCCTACCTGCTCTCCTAATTCTCCAGAGAGTAAGTGTTCGTCTTAAAAATATAGCTATATCGAGTGCCTCTGTGTCTTTAGACACTCTTTTAATGTGCTAGTATAAAGTAAAAGTCTTTTTGAAGATATATTTTATGGGGAAGTGCTTTCTGGGCCTCTTGAGATGTTCAGAAGTACTGAATCAAGGTGCCTTTATGGTGGTTTAATGACAACATAGAACACTTGTTAAATGTGCCCTTTTGATATGTATCCCAGGGCATGTCACAATTAGAGCGAAGTGAGCTTGTTGATTTTGTTTTTTACCTCCACTCACAAAGCCCACTTCGTCTTGCTAGGGTTTTGCAACGACAGATCTGTTTTTCTTCATCCCCCAAAGATGAGAGAGATCTGGCAGAATGGAAATTTGGAAAATTACATATACACCTGCGAAATTAGGCAAATTCTTATAAAGTTTGTATTCCAACCAATGCACAGGAACCACAACAATGCTTTGTTTTGTGCGAGGAATTTTTTTCTGGCTGTGCAAATAACGTGTGTGCAGGACTGTACAGGCTTGAAGAGAATATTCATCATTATTTACTGTGTCAAACCCAAACCGAGGGCCAAATTGGCAGCCTTCCAGGAGCAGGAGGCCACACCTATTTGTGAAAAATGGAACAGATTTCTGTAGCTGCCCTCACCTTGACTCTCTGGTTCAAGGTGGTGGTGCTAGGACATGTAGTATTGTGAGCCGCAGATGGAGGTTAGCGGTGAGGTTGGTCGCGATGCTGTTCCATACAATCCCACAGATCACTCTTGGGTTCTGCACGGTCCTGATTATAATAAGGGGTTGGAGCAAGGGATGATGGGCAGGGGAGTGTGTGTCACCTGGCCGGGAACTCTTGCTTTACCCTGATTGCCACTGACTGATTGGCCCGCTCTGTCTGGGTAGAGTGCCCTTCCTCTTACTTCATGAAATGCTAGACCTTCAAAACAGGAGATTGAGGAGAACACGGTGCTGGTTGAGGCTCTCGGTCTTCAAGGGACTCAAACAGCAGACCTTAATATTTAAATACTGAGACGCTGTCCCATTTACATATGGTATCTTTCGGTACCATAGCCAGACACGTACGAGGGGTTCTTTAGTAAAACAACTCCCTGGTCAAATTGTTTGCGTTTTCTAGAACTCCTGGAAGTGTATGGAGAAATAATATTTGGGAGATATATATGGATATATGTATTTGGGAGATATATATTTGGGAGATATATATATATATATATCCATTTGGGAGATATATATGATATATATCATATATGGAGAAATAATATAGCCTGAAGTGGCTGTAGCGTATTCCATGCCATCACAGGGTTGTTTGAAACAATGTGGTTGGAGCATTTTCTGGACTCCCTGGCATTATTTGGGAGAACAGTTAACCACTAAATAAACAAACCTAACCTGCCACTTCCTAGGAGCGACTACATTGAGTTACCCAGGCGAGACATAGTTTGCTTACAGACCATCGGCTGCAGTACACAAGACGTCTATCCACATTGGAGGCATGGAGCCCGTATTAAATGCAAGATGTTGTACTATTTCTATTAAATAACAATAATAAATATAATTGGTAACGTTGCAAAGTAACTTCTGTATAGCATCTATATTCTTACATAGCTGATCTCATCTTGGACACGCATCAGAATCTCCTGCAGGCTTTGTGAAAACACAAATAGATTAGCCCCACCCTCAGAGTTTCTGAAATCAGGTCTGAGGTAGAGTCTGACAATAAATTTTCAGTTTCTAACAGGTTCTCAGATGATGCTAATGCTGCTGGTCCAGGGGTGACACTTGAAGAACCACTGTTTGCTGGCAAACTGTTTGTAATCAGCTAATAACGTCAGGCATCATTTCAAAGGCAGTTATTTTATCATTTTTTTTTTTCCCCAGAAGGTTCAAACAACCATTAGTTGTACAAGGCGCACCTGCGTGGCTCCATTGGTCAAGTGTCTGACTCTTGATTTTGGCTCGAGTCATGATCTTGCGGTTCGTGAGATTGAGCCCCGTGTCAGGCTCTGCGTTGACAGCATGGGGCCTGCTGGGGATTCTCTCTCTCCCTCTCTTTCTGCCCCTCTATCCCGTCTCTCTCAAAATAAGTAAATAAATATTGAAAAAAATGAAACAACAAGCCCAATTAATTGTACAAGTAAAGAATCGTTTTAATAAAACAGGGTAAGAATGGATATTATTAAAATAAAGCATTAGAAAAAGGCTAATTGATCTATTTGGTGAAATGGAAGTTAGATTCAAATTTTATTATTAAGAAGGAAAAAAATGTATATACAATGACCCGAACATGATGGGAATATTTTTGTTGATTTTCTCCTCTAATTAAATTTTTCCCCTAGATTTTTGCACTGAGTTGATATTTCTCCTTCGTTTCTTGCATGTAGTTATACGTGCCAGATGTTTTCATATGAAATGAATATGTTGCATATGAGACAAATAAATGCGTACTGAATGCTTTTAAGGACTGTGCTTGGTTCATCTTTGCCTTATGAAATTGTTTAAGAAAGTTAGTCATCAGAGTCCCTCGCTTAGTGTTCACTGGCTAGAGCTTTTGTTGTTGACGTTTTAAACATTGTCTTTGATTTGCTCTAGGAAGAGAGATATATAGTCATTCTAAAGTTAAGAGACTATAAGCCCCTTTTCCCTATTCTTTTCTATCTCTCCTTAAATAAGATTTAAAAAAAAATTTTTTTTTTCAACGTTTATTTATTTTTGGGACAGAGAGAGACAGAGCATGAACGGGGGGAGGGGCAGAGAGAGAGGGAGACACAGAATCGGAAACAGGCTCCAGGCTCTGAGCCATCGGCCCAGAGCCCGACGCGGGGCTCGAACTCACGGACCGCGAGATCGCGACCTGGCTGAAGTCGGACACTCAACCGACTGCGCCACCCAGGCGCCCCTAAATAAGATGATTTTTAAAATCACATCTCTTTCGCTTTACTAATTTAACTTTGTTATATAACCACTTAGTATATTACCAACCACTTAGTATTTTACTTTGTTAGATTAGACTACTGGCTGTATTTTGATGGTGCTTTCACATTTCTAAAGAAAGTGTCTATTGACGGAGATCCAATAGTTTATTTTTGCTTTTGTTTCCCTTGCCTCAACAGACATATCTGGAAAATGTTACTATGGCCAGTGTGTGAGAAATTACTGCCTATACTGTCTTCTAGGATTTTTATGGCTTTAGGTCTCGTATTTAGGTCTTTAATCCATTTTGAGTTTATTTTTGTGTATGTTGTTAGAAAGCGGTCCAGTTTCATTCTTTTTCATGTAGCTGTCCAGTTTTCCCGGAATAGTTTGTTGAAGAGACTATCTTTTCTTCATTGCATCTTCTTGCCTTCGTTGTCATAGATTAATTGACCACATAAGCATAGGTTTATTTTTGGGCCGTCTGTTCTATTTCATTGATCTATGTGTTTGTTTTTGTGCCAGTACCATATTGTTTTGGTTACTACAGTTTTGTAGTTAGTATATCATGAAACCTGGAATTGTGATACAGGCTTCCAGTTGTGGAATGAATAAGTCACAAGAATAAAAGGTACAGAATAGGGAATATAGTCAATGGTATAGTAATAGCATTGAATGGTGACAGATATAGGTACACTTGTGGTGACCATAGCATAACATATAGAGAAGTTGAGTCACTGTGTTGCACACCTAAAACTAGTGTAACATTGTGTGTCAAATAAAAATAAATAAAAGAAATAAAGAAAATGTGTGTGTGTATACATATATATGTATATATATATATATATATATATTGTACAAGTCTACAAGGTTATAAGTGTTTTATTAATTTACTTAGTAAATACTTATCAAATCAGAGAAAGACAAATACCCTTATGATTTCACTCATATGTGGAATATGAGAAACAAAACAGATGAACATAGGGGAAGAGGAAAAAAAAGAGAGAGGGAAGCAAACCATAAGAGACTCTTAACTATAGAGAAAAAAACTGAAGGTTGATAGAGGGCGGTGGGCAGGTAATGGGCTATATGAGTGATGGGCATTAAAAGGGGCACTTGTGATGAGCCCCGGGTGTTGTATGTAAGTGATGAATCACTAAATTCTATACTCGAAAGTAATTTTAACCATACATGTTAACTAACTATAATTTAAAGAAAAACTTGAAATCAAAAAATAAAAAATAAACATGTCATTTATAAAAGGTTCTGTGGATAGGTTCAAATCCTTTCCTTTCTTATTGATAATGCTTTTAAAAATCTAATGTACTGTATACATATTCTGGGTAACATCTGATGTTTCTGTTGTGACAACAGTGTTCACTTTGGGGAAAATTCCTGCTTGCCTGATTCCATATCCCCAAACCAACTGGCAGGGTGAGGGTGGATGGCATCTATATTGAGTAAACAGGAAAGGACCACGGATTTCACACTGCCAAGTGTAATCAACTTCATCAACAATATAATTAGTAATAGTTCAAAGCTATGTGTCTAGGCCTTAAAAAATGGCTAAGTATTTTATCTCTCCTTGACTTGATCTTCAATTTTATGACATGATAGAATTATAACAAAGGAAATAAGAAAAATGCACAAATAACTAGAATTTAGGATATCCAAGAAGCCTTCCCTGCCCTCCTCACGTTAAAATGGAACTTCTTTCTTTAAAAATAAATTTTCAGAGCCACCTGGGTGGCTCAGTCAGTTGAGCGTCCGACTTCAGCTGAGGTCATGATCTCATCTCATGGTTCATGAGTTCAAGCCCCACATCCGTCTCCCTGCTGTCAGTGCAGAGCCTGCATCGGATTCTCTGTCCCCCTGTCTCTGCCCCTCCCCCACTTGCACTCTCAAAAATAAATTGAAAAAAATTCAAACAATTAAATAAATTTCTGGGGCGCCTGGGTGGCGCAGTCAGTTGAGCGTCCGACTTCGGCTCAGGTCATAATCCTGCAGTTGATGAGTTCCAGCCCCCCTTTGGGCTCTGTGCTGACAGCTGGGAGCCTGGAGCCTGCTTCGGGTTCTCTGTCTCCCTCGCTCTCTGCCCCTCCCCCTCTCATGCTCTCTCTATGTGTCAAAAATAAACACATACATTAAAATTTTTTTAAATAAATAAACTTCCTCCTTTGTACGCATAAATTTATCTTCTTAGCTAGATTATCTGGCCCCTTCTGCTGAGGATGGGTATCTGGTACACTGCTGTTATCCCAGTGCCTAACATAGTGCCTGCCATGTTCTTCACCCTCAATAACTACTGGTTGAATGAATAAAGAAGGAAAGGATGAATAAATGAATACATGCAAGTCTCATAAAGAGGACAAAATCATGTATACGCCTTTCATCTTTTGTGCTTGTTACCAATTAGACACTTTTTATTATTGAAATATATCACAATCATATAAAAATATACTGTTTTAGTAATGAGTAAACTCTCATATTTCTTTATGATAGAGTTACCATCTTCAATAAACTGAGAATAGCTTTATGGGGCTCTGGAGGGAGACCTGATTACAAAATGTTTGAATTTCAGTGCCGTCTCTTGTCACTAACTTCCTGGGTCAATGCACAAGGCATTTACTAATGAACTGAATTTTTTCAATGCCTGAGTTATTTCTTGAGAGTAGTCATTAGAGATTCTAGTTCAAGTTTGTCTGTACTTCCTCATCTGACTTTATTCTTCCTGTGATATCAGTGTTTGAGCTACTAGGTAAGGTTAGTTGCTGCTTGCTAATAAGCTGGTATATGTTCTAGGCGAAATTGCCATTTTCTTGTTAACTTGACTCAGTTAATGTGAAGGTTCCCAAAGCAAAGCATTTCAAGGCAGGAGGAATTAAAGAATTTAAATTGTTTTCGGATTTATATATAAGAAGTATTAATACTGCCATCTGTAAAAATGGCCAAAGACCTTGCAGCAAAGAATATTACTCTATTTTTATAAAATCAAAGAGTTTGGTTTTTTTCCCCTAAAGAAACAATTTGAATAAAACCTGACCCCCTTCCCTTCTTTTTACAATGGAATGTGGTCAGATTGAACCCTCCATTAAAAATTCTCTAATATCTTTTTTTGCATTAACATTTCAAAACTCAATTTAAATATTCACAGATCTCATTTTTAATAAACTTAACACAATTCAGGTAATTTCTTTCAACTTTCTAGATTGAAGGACAGCAGTTGGTATAGATATAAAAAAGATGTACAGCTATGAGCAAAGCCCAAAATCAATTATATATAAGAAATAACATAACACATGGAAAGAAATTAATCAAAAAGAAGAATTTCTACTATATGATTCTCTGGTCTGCTACCTGCAGGCAACAAACGCAAATGAAAAAAATCAACATTCTTCTGGCAGATAAGAGAAAAATTAATAAAAATGTTTCCTTCCTACTAGATCCCCTGATGCAACTATTGTTAAAAGTGAGTGACTGCAGGAAGAACTTGCTCGTTTAAATACTATTTTTTTTTTTAGACCACAGAAATAAGGCTTTATTCTTGCTGTTAAGCTCAATTACACGAGTTAGTATGGATTGCACTGTCCAAAGAGATCCCTCTTGCCTGCCCCTTCTCATTAAATGGCCCTGTGGGATATGCACGAGACAAATGTAATAGGAACCAAGTGAGAAGCATTTTGAGGTGTGCCTACGGGGGTAATGATGATTCATAAGGAAGGCTGAGTGTGACAGCTGAAAACTCTAAGAGAAGAGCTAGTGAGAGACACAAAATCTGCCCCAGATAAAATTAGTAAAAAGATGTTCGTACTCTGAAGATCGAAACGTTCCTACTCCCTAACGAGATGGGGAGGGGCACACTTTTGTGGATATCTGCTTTTTAATTTAGAGTTGTTTCCCATTTCTGCTTGAACAGGCAGGCCATACATGTACAGAATGTGTGACACCCAAAATCTTTCTTATTAGAAATAAGACATCCAATTTAAATATCAGTCCACCGCCTCATTTCCATCACATACAGAAAATGTAACATAATTTCGGAATGGAAAGTTCTCTTTTAACTCCTTTTACCCATCAACTAAAATGTAGCATGCCTGTATAGAATTTTGACACGTGTGCATTGCATACTAAACGTGAGCCGGGATTTGCCTACTGCAAGTTTATATTTTCATATTTACCTTTTGGGAGGTAGCATCATGTGATAAATGTGGCTCGATTATTAGGTACTAATTAAAGCGTGGTATACATTCCTGCTTAAATTGTCCCATTTAGAGATCCCTGTATTTTATATATATTAGAAGGTTTTGCATGCCTTCTCATTTCTTTGTCTGAGTAGATATTTTGCAAATGATTTTAAACAGCATTTGTCAACTTTGGGGAGAATACCATTTTCATTTTCATTAATTTATTTAGATATTGAGGAGTTTTTTCCATTATTCCATTGGTATATATTCTTTGTTCTGTGTGTGAGTAAAATGATGTAAAGTTTGTGATGGAAGCTTTAATATTAATCATACTATCAGATATAAAAATGACCTGAAATGACATACATTAGGAAGCAACGAATTAAAAAGGTTTGGAAATATTTGTGTGTTTTTGGAAGAAACTCACCTAGCAGAATTTTGGAGCACGCGATGATGGATTGTTGTAATTATTGGGAATGATAATATTTTAATGTGACTTTCTTCCCACCTGTCAGTTGCAATCAAGGCTGCCCAGTATTCTGAAACAGTCTCATTTTGCTAGGTGGCTAGTCTTGTGCAGCCTCTAGAATGCTTAGAATATTAATGCATGGAGAGGAGACTGAATGCTCTCTGTAGTTCTGTTATGACAACGTGTTTTTCTTGTTTTAATCAGAAGGCACGCAAAACCAAACTAAAATAATTTCTAATAAATTAATGCCAGTGAGTGCTTAAGAGAAGGTACCCCTTTGGGGGGATAGCATGCCAAAACCATAGAATTTGGCATTTATTTCTCCTCTTTGTATTTGGCAATGTATTTTAATTTCTGTATAATTTAATTTCTTTCTTGGGTGCTTCATTCTGAAGTGCTTTGAATTTATATGAACGAAGGCAATCTGACATTAAGGTGAGGACTGCTCTAATTTATCGTATGCTGCCAAGGTAGGAAGTTATTGATCGAGACAACATATGTTGAAAGACACATATATTTGATTTGATTTAATATTTACTGTGTTGATCCTTACCATTTCTTGAATGTCCTCATTATGTTGCATATTTTAGTGTTCTTTCCTATATATATATATATATATATATAGGAAATTATATATATATATATATTTTTTTTTTCTTAAAGTGTTCTTTGTCACCTTCTAGCTCTTACCTTAGTGGCTATGGATGGGTTTCAGGGATTTCTTTAACCACCAATATAAATTCATTTACCTGGGGAGTAAGTATTCCTCAAACTGCTTCGTAACCATACAAATACAATTCTTTATCTTCATTTTATTCGTTGACTATATCACCAGTGTATAAGGTAGGACTACTTAATCTTCAACTTCCCACCTGCCCTTTACCAACCGCGGATCACTGAAACAACCACCAAATGAAAAATTCTCCCACACTTTGGCGCAGCATTTGTAATGGCTGAGTGAAAGGCTGCACCATGCATTAGACGGCCGTCAGTATTGTCAGGGGGTGCGAATCTGCACAACCCTTCTTACCTTCAGCTTTATATCTAGAGGGCAAAGGTAGCTGTGGTCCATTTAGAGGGTTCCCAAGTACCCGATTATCTCCCCTTCTGAAAAAGGAAGTAGTACTTTGTACTCACCAGAATCTCCCAGTAATCTGTATTATTCATCCAGTATAAAATGTGGGAGGATGCCTTCCCATTCTGAGAGACGAATAACAACCTTATGGGCCCAACATATAGCACCATTGTATTCATAGCTTTAGGATGTACAGCTAATTATTAGCATTTTAAAATGAGGGAAATATTTATATTTATACATATTAAGACTATTAATTCTGGCAACTGTGTTTGAATATCTATAAATCAGAGGCAGTTGAAGAGCTGAAATTCAGATTTCCTTCCACTTGCCTGCCAAGTGGCCTCAATCAGAAGTAATTTTCTCCATGAGGGCACATGGAGCTCAGTCGTGAGCCTTTTCTGAGTAGATATTATTATTTGTGTCAAATTATGTGTGGTGATTTTTCTGAAGTGGACTTCTGTGCCCACTAATCCATATACACGAGGTTCCTTCATTCCCTCCTTCATTGGTGCTATTAATTGTACTTGTGCTTCGAGTGTCTTTTACCCTTTTAAAATGTTAGTTTATGGCCACCGATTATCTGTAAGGTTTTCCTGTTAAAGAAACATGCAATATAGACAGTAGAGCGAGATCTGATCTTAAACCATAAATACTATGCATTTTAAGAGAAGCCTTTTTGCCAGAGCCTGATTAGATAGCATGGCAAAAGGAATGGTTAGTAATTTCACATTTTAAAGTACAGTAAATTATATAAATCTGACACTTGCTTTGGGAGAAATACAAGTTGGTCATTAAATCCCCTTCCTGTGGCGTGTTTTAAATATGGACAATGAGATCTCATGTATTGCGAATGAAGATCTCAAGACTTTTTCACCTTTCATTTGGGTTTTTGCAGTTTGTTTTTGAAAATGAGTGCTTCTTTTCAATTATATGCTTGAAATTGTGAATTGATAGCCAGCATATAAAATAAAAGAGCCCACAGAATATAGAACATTATATTATCAATTAAGATCTTATGATAAGCTTTGATAAATAAGGTGTGTGTGTGTATATATATGTGTGTGTGTGTATATATATATGTATATATACATACACACACACACACACACACACACACACATATATATACATATACATCTCGAAAACATGGGTGGCTTGGTTACAGATTTATTAAGCACAGATCATTGTTTTGTGCCTTTTTTTTCCTTTCAAATGTTCACACAAGTTTTTCCATTTAAGTTTTATTTAAACTATTAAGTTTGAATTTCATATACCATTAGAGCCAATTTGTTGTCATTGAATATTTTAAAAATTGCTCAGTTATATACTATCTTGAATAAAAATCCTTCTAAGAATGTTAGCATATATGCTCAGAATTTAATTTTTTAAAAAAGAAAGCATTTTTATTACTATTGATTTCATTCTTAAAATATGTATGAATTGTCTTTATGATGTATAGCAGAGATGAAAAAAAGAAATTCACTAAAATGTATATGAATTATTTAAAATAGTTATTTAAGAATTAGAGATTTATTTTTTGTTAGCAAAACTCAGAGTTACATATTCTAGAAATTGTCATTTTTGTTAAAACTGATGTTAAGGCAGTTTCTTTGCAGATTGACTTAGTATGGATATAAATTATGTAAATCATTAAATATTAGGAACCAACTATTTTAGTTTTGGTAAATAAAATCTATAAGAAGATCTTCCTGATTTTTTCTGGAGGGGCAATCTAATATTTTATAACATATATTCTCAGTAATCTGAGAAAAGCAACATGAGGTTTTTCAATTTGTAGAGACAGATCTTTAAGCATCTATGAGTATTTACATTAATATGAATTAAGCATTTCAGAAGACTTCTGTGTTTTATAAGTTTATTTATGAAAGAATCAGTCTGTAACTACTGAAGAATACTTTGTGTAGTAATATGGTGTATTAATAAAAGGTATTTAAAAATCTTGGATTTTCACATCAATTTTTTCACTTATTAGCTTATAACCTTATTCTGTTTAACTAACTTCCTGAGCTTTCCAGATCCACAAAGTAAAAATGGTATTAATTCTCATACTTACCTCATTGGGTTATTTTAAAGATAGCATAAGAAAGTGCTTTGAAATCGCACATGAAACACAAATGAGACAGCTTCACATGTCTTATTTTGACCAGAATTGTTATTACAATTAAGATGTTTTAAAAAATATGGAGGATATTCTATTAAATTTTTCATTAGACTCAGCATTAAAAATTAGAATTATCAGATAAGTGTTTTAATGATTATATTTTACAGTATTACTGTTTTATATATTCCTTGCATACTTGCTACTTGATGTAATTGTTTTAAGAGTTAAAACATTATACTTTTAAAAGTGAAATAATAAAAAAGAGGTAAAAACTAATATGAGATCTGTAACTTTTGAAGGCAGTATGTGCAAAACTCCATGGTTTTTTTTCCCCCCTCTACCTTGAGAATAAGAAAACACATTACCAGAGTGTTTGAAATTAACGTATTCTTTTTTCCTTAACATTTCTTATTTTGAAGAAAAAGAGAAAAAATAAATTGTAAAAAGGACAAAGAACTCCATAAGAAGTTTTTTGCTTGGATGTCCCTTAATTTAAATCCACGCAACGAACTAATTTTGTTCATGAAAGTGTGTCTTATGAATTCTGCCCTTTAGAAATTTGCTTTTGGGAAAATACCAGATATTGTGCTGTATGTACCTATTCTTGTTTGCCTACACATACAGAAAAATTGCATTTTGTGCACAATTTTAAATTATTTATGAGATTTCTTCTTTGGCCCTGAGAATTTTCCAGCACATTTCTAAGAAGCAAGAGAGAGACTACCTAAGCCCGTTAAGTATTTAGCCTGTCTGATGAGACTGTGGATGTGAGTGACAATTAGTACAAATTACCATAATTGTGTTCTTTGGATAAAATGCCACCTCGCTTCTTTAAGGAGCAAATGCAGGCCTCTGCTTAGTAAAATGAGTCAGACACTTTTCTTCTCTAGGGCGGTCAGGAATTCATAACCAGCCATGTGGTATCCCCATGTAGCCCACTTCTGACCCATCTGAACAACGCTAGCCCTCCCTTTCCTTTCAATAAAATAGGTCCATTAATGTAGGGCACCTCACTCTCATTCACTCTAAGGGAGTTGTATTTTTATTACTGAAAAAGTATCACATAAATACAAATTACATTTTTTCATTAGAAAACTACTTTTCATTTCAGAAAAAATTCAATTAATTATGAATAGGGTTATGCTTTCATCAGGGAGAGAAATATGTAATTTTTCTTCAAGCCTCAAACACATATAATGAAATCTTTTCTTGGAATCCACTCTTAAGATGGGTTTTTAAAAGTATAGACTTTATTAAAATCTCAGTTCAATTAAAATGCATTCAATTACTTTAAATCTTTATTAAAATCTCAGGTAAAATTGTACAACGATGTAAAAGAGACTTGTACTCTTTACCAGGCAGTTAATTCTAACACATGAACATAAAGTGCACAGTTTTGCTCTTCAGGAGAGAATTAAAGAGAGAGAGACAGAGACAGAGAGAGAGAGAGAGAGAAGAAGATTTGGTCTTGGAGTTGGGGGTGGGGAAGGGTTGAAGATGGAGGTTGTTTTCTATGTAGTAACTTCAGGCACTGGTTTCCTTCCACTTCTCATTATAGATAATTGTTTCTTGTGAATATGAGGGTGGCATTATCTTGTGTAAGTCCCCTTGATGATATTGCTTGGCCCACTCATAGAATACATTTTTTTTCTCACCAATTTAACCAAAGTACCCTATTAAAGGATTTTATTTCACTAGCTTCTTTGGATGTTTTTGGTACAGTGTCCCTGATTCTTTTTCAAGGGCCGCTAGAAGATGCCATTGAAGAGGAAGAAGAAGAGTGTCCGTCAGAGGAGACAGACATCATCTCAAAAGGGGACTTTCCATTGGAGGAAAGCTTTTCTACAGAATTTGGGCCTGAAAATCTGAGCTGTGAAGAAGTGGAATACTTTTGTAACAAAGGTAATCATTAATGGTTGGATGCAATATGGGAGTCCATTTACTCAGGTGATTTTGCAAACTTTAAAAAATGCACTGATAGAGTGCACGAAAAGTGCTCAAAGTGCTGATACAAAATTCAAGAGTCTGAAAATACAATGTAGAATGTTTTAAACACAAAATGATATTTTGAGGGCTAAAAGAAGTAATTCCACTTTAATAAGTCATTTTGTATATTTAAAAAAATACTTTCATGTTGATTGGCCAATTCTAATATATTTCATTTTTATCATGTATTCATTTAATCTTTCACAAGTGTTTATTGAATGTCAGTTGTTTGCAAGGCACTGAATTAGGCCCTGAGTATAAGCATTGAATGGGCAGATAGTTCCAGCCCCAAGGTTCTGGCTCACTTCTTTTAAAAACTCGATGCTTTAGGGGCACCTGCCTGGCTCATTCAGGAGAACATGCGATTCTTGATCTCAGGTTGTAAGTATGAGCCCCACAGTGGGTTTAGAGTTTACTTTAAAAATAAACATAAAAATAAAAATAAAACTTGAGTGCTTTAGGTGTTTGACATTCTATAACTGAGGATGGTACTCTTTTACATAGTGTCAAAAGGAAAAATATTTTCCCAGTCTAGATATTGTATTTTCCCAGTCTATTCTATATTCTATAAGAATTATATTATATCTATATATCTTATATATATATATAAGATATATATATATATATATTAGATATATATTATATCTATATGTCTTATATCTATAAGTCCCAGATATTCTATATTTTCCCAGTCTAGATATTCTTTTAATACATTAACATTATGCTGGAAGAAATACCTGAGACAATATGTGTCAGTTTATTTCCAAACTTGACTTGGAGTCAGGTGGCCTCACCAGTAACTGTGTCTTCATTGGGCATATGTATTCATTTGTCTGTGTTTTTCAAAAGTGCATTTAAGGTTTCTCATGATTCTTTTTTATTTTTTTCTAATTTAATTGTTTTGTCTTTGCAAGTGAGGTGGATCTTCTATCATCTCCTGCATCAGCACACAGTTTCACAAATGGTTAGGTTGCTTCCTTGGTTTGGAACAGCTGATTTTGCCAGTTTTACTATGACAGTTTCTTAGAGGGCATGGATGAGTGTGTGTCTATCTCTATTTGTCTGTGTTTGTGCACGAACCATTTTTATTTGTACGTGTGTAATTTTTAGGCAGAGAAGTTGTGAGAAAAAATGTTTTGTGTGTGTAAATCTGTTGATTAGATTTGATGGCCTAAAATTAAGAATGATGATACAGCTTCCAAAAAAACAAAACAAAAAACAAAAACATAACCTGCCAATACAGGTGTCCTAGTGGCCACAGATATATTCGATACATATTGTTAAAGTTCCAGTATGACTTTCTCCTGTTGCTAGTGTGTTAGAAACAAAAGAAGTCAGCCAGTGCTTATCCCTGTGGTCAGTAGAACTTTGAAAACTATGGAAATGGAATGGCGGCATTAGCACCTGGCCACCCTGAAGTTTAGAAAATCTCCTCAATCTTTAACTCCCATAGGCCTCAAGGTGACTTTGAGCCTGGTCCTTGTCTCCTACATTGGAGACTTTTGGTTGAAAATGAGAGTGATATGGAGAGAGTAGTCCTTCTTCGGCAGTGTTGACTTAGTTCGGACCAAGTTAATACTTTGCTTGGCTCTTCTGAATGCTGGAACCATTTCTTGATTATAGTAGCCACGGCAATACATGTAAAAGCTGGCTGGAAATGAAGTTTTTAGATCTGTATTTGCAGACCTCTCATTTTCCCTCTTTGTCAGGTAATATATTCTTTTTTTAAATTTTTTTTGAATGTTTTTTATTTGTTTTTGAGACAGAGGGAGACAGAGCATGAGCAGGGGAGGGGCAGAGACAGAGGGAGACACAGAATCCGAAGCAGGCTCCAGCCTCTGAGTGGTCAGCACAGAGCCCAACCCGGGTCTCGAACTCACCAACGGTGAGATCATGACCTGAGCTGATGTCAAAAGCTTAACCAACTGAGCCACCCAGGCGCCCCTGTCAGGGAATATATTCTTAAGTGCATTGTAGAGCACATTCCTTATGTTACAGTAAATAGAAGGAATCGATAGTTAGCGTGTACCATTTACTCTTCTTGTTCTTGTAAAAAACAATGTGTGGATTCAGACCATTTTTGCCAACATAATTAATCCAGAGAAGCAGTAGTGATAGTTATTACTAGACTACATTTTGGGATGATGATTGATTAAGGGCTATGCTTGACAAAAGAATATAGAACTCCAAAATTTAAGTTGGTAGTATCTGGGGAGGAAAAAAATATATATATATATAGCTAAATATATAATTAAAATGAATTAATATAAAATTATATATATAATTAATGTATTACATAGTATAAATATAACTTTCTAATGTTTAGTTTGAAGCTAGCAAGTAATGATGGGTGGAAAAAAGAATTGTCATTTTCACATAATATTTTTCAGGATAAATACTACTGTTACTATTGCAGATTGCTGTCATCTTATTTAATAGGGAAAAAATTTCATTATTTTACTCTCATAAAATGTGAGACCAGGAGATTTTCACTGAAGTCAGTAGGAACTGGCGGAAAAGAGAGACAGCTCTTTGACATATATTGTATCCCCTTGAGGTCATGGTAGGGATTCCATCTGTTTTTCACTTAAGTTGATTAGCTACAATAGGAAGAGAAAAGTTTCTCTCTGGAAAATTAGAAACTAATCTTTCTGTAGAAATTCACATATTAGTCTCAATGACACACAATTACGTTTTTTTTTTTTTTCCAATTGTAGGGAAGAAGATAGGTTTGGCATTAAAAGAGTATAAGTATATCAATGGTTAATGATGCCACTGTCAGGATGAAGGAGCGTATAAGAACTGTTCACCTGAAGAAAAATGTTTCAGTGATGAAACATATTTTTGCATATATTTTAAGTCATTTATAACAACTCAAAAATTGTGTATGTCTATCTATCTATATGAAAATAAATTGGATTATTTGGATTATGTTATATTGGGTTATTATTTCATCTAAAGATCTAGTAGCCATGATTAAAATCTAGCAATGACATGGTTCCTTTACTGAGTTCCAGGGGTAACACTTTTGAACATCAGATGTTTTGTTTGCACTTAACAAAGGATAACAGTTTAAAAACTCTGATCACAAAAACATAGTTAGAATTTCTGAAGTGTTTGGGGCGCTTGGGTGGCTCAGCCAGTTAAGTGTCCAGTTCTTGGTTTGGGCTCAGATCATAAACTCAAAATTTGTGAGCCCAGGCCCGCTTGGAATTCTCTCTCTCTCCTTCTCTTTCTGTTCCTCTGCTGCTCTCTCTCTCTTAAAATAAATAAGTAAACTTAAAAAGAAAAAAAGAGTATCTTTTTTTTTTAATTTTTTTTTCAACGTTTATTTATTTTTGGGACAGAGAGAGACAGAGCATGAACGGGGGAGGGGCAGAGAGAGAGGGAGACACAGAATCGGAAGCAGCCTCCAGGCTCCGAGCCATCAGCCCAGAGCCCGACGAGGGGCTCGAACTCACGGACCGCGAGATCGTGACCTGGCTGAAGTCGGACGCCCAACCGACTGCGCCATCCAGGCGCCCCAGAAAAAAAGAATATCTTAAGTGTTTCAAACAAGGTATTTGGGTAGTGAGTGGAGAGTACTGAGGACACACGTATAATTTCAGTATATCTTCATTCATATTTTAGCGACTGCGTTGTGTATAAAAGGAACCATATGCCATTGTAGTTTTCCTTTTTATTAAAAAATGGTAAAGAAAGCCCTCTTGGTACATCTATGAAGACATAGCTTTTCATAAATTAAAGTTCCTACCTCCTTTTGAAATTAAGCTTCTACATTACACAGGATATTTTCAGCGTTTAAAATGATTCTCTACTTATTGTTGTGGTATTTTCCTCAGTTCCATATGGATATTATCTATTTCCTTGCTGTCAAAGGGCAGGCTTTTTTACAAGTCTCAAAGCATTTATTAATATTATTGCTGGTCATTATAAAACATGTGATTAAATACGACCCAAATCACTCCCATAATGTGATATTCCACAGAAATGTCAAAATGTGGGTGAGAATTTTATGTCAATGTTTAGATGTGCAAAATTCTAAATCATGTGAATCTAAGCCTTAAATACTCACAATTAGAACCGGGAAAGATCGCCTTTAATAAACCCTTGTTAGAGTTGCAGGCCTAAAATTGGAACGTGACAATTCTGTTGAAGTTTCTTTGGTCACTTTTTACTTTGTATTAATTAGTTGCATGTTTCACATCTCTATTCTTCATCTTTTGAATGAGTGAAATGAACTGTTTATTGAAAGATGCTCTTCTTAAAGTTGCTTGCTCTCCTTAGATTTTAAAAATTTCAGCAAACTATAAAGCGATACTTAAAATTTGCATCCTCTTTTGTGCACTGAGTTGAGATCATTTGGCATCTTGCCTTACAGTATCTCCAAGAGGAAGGAAACAAGCAAGAATTATTTCCTTGAATTTACAGATGACGAAGACATCAAGGCTGGGTCCATAAGTGCTACACGTTTCCTGTGGTACTGGATTATATGCTTCAGTGATTTGTTTTCTGCCTTTCTTCTGGTTTATATAGTAAACATGGAAGTGCATCAATGCATGTTTAGAACTAAGCAAACTAATACAAATTGAAACATAGGTGGTCTGCAGAGCAACTGGGGGAGCTTCTAGTATGTTACTGCTGGCAGGTGGGAACTCATATATTAGCAATTCTTGGATAAACTCAGAGACAGTAAGTTTCCTGGTGGGGCTGATAGGGAGCCATTGTAAAACTGGGCTACTATTACTGATTATTTGCAGGAGGAGTTACTCACTGAAATACCCAAGTTTGTTAATGACTGAAATTAAACAAACATGTCTTGGGATATATTCCAAGAGAATGTCACAGGATATGTGAACAGGAAGAGAAGTGTCAGGTCAACATCACTGTAGGCTAGGAGAATCTACTATTATTCAAAAAGGAAAACTCCAAAGAAACTATATGTAGGTGAACTTTGAATTATTGATTATCTAGAAAAGGTAGTGAGGGTCCTTACCAAGTGTTTCCTGCTGATATCATCTCTAAACAAAGGCTGAAAAGGAAAATGATGCCATCAGACTTGATTTTGGAAGAGAGACAAATCTTTCTTTAAATAGTAGGATCTGTGTTTGGAGAATAGTCAGAGAAATCACTAGGGGAAGTTCTTAACCTAGACAGACGAACTAATATTAGAGGTCTTCAAGTTTAAAGAAATTTGAAAATAGAAAAAATGCAAAGCATATTAAAGAAAACAGAATAAAACCTGAGTTACTGAGACTTGGATTTAACTCCAGCCCCAGAAGTAATTAATACCAAACCAAAAGCAAACATAAACAGATATTTAATCAGGTTGGCAGAAGCAGTTCAATAGATAAATTCAATACAACTCAACCCATTTTTAAGCATCTGGTGTGTACCAGACCCACTTCTCGGGTGCTGTGGATACAGCCGTAGACAAAAGTCAGTCTTATTTTCAGGAAGAGACAGACAATAAATAAGCAGACTCACATTGTAAAATGGGTGATGTTGAGCACTAGAAAGCAAAACAGGTAAGGGTAATAGAATGGTGTGTGTGTGTGTGTGTGTGTGTGTGTGTGTGTGTGCGCGCGCGTTCACGTGCACATGCGCACGCACGCACGCAAGACAGAGATTTTGTAAGAATGTTGGGAGAGCGAACTTTGAGCAGTGACCTAAGGAAAGGGAATGAGCTTCCAGGTACTCCGTCCGGGTCGAATCTGCTGTACCTATGAGGTTAGTGTTGCAGGAAAACCAGAAGAGGACAGCAGAGAGCTGGGGAGTAGGAGAAGTGTAGTCCTACCTGTGGGACTTGCTCTAGGAATCTGTTGGATTCACAACCACTATGGAAAGCTTGAGAGAGCCACAGAGGAGAGCTGAGGTGTAACTGGGAGAAGAGGCATGGTCATGACAGGTTGGTACATACCTAGAAAAGAAAGGCCTACAAAAAGTAGAGGTTAAAGTAGGAAATGGAAACAAGCAATTTGGGGAAGCTGTCAGGGGATACAGATAACCCCAATCACAATCATCCCTTTAGCCAAGGGCTTGATGAGACTCCATCTGTAGCTCATTAATGTCGGTTCCGGAAGAGCAGTTTGGGGTGTTTGAGAATTATATGAGTCACTTTGCTCCCTTCCACAATGCGACATCCTTGTATCAGAAAGATAACGAGTAGAAGACGTGAGTATCTGAGTCGGTTTTATCATTGTGCTTAACTATTTCTGCCGGTAGGTTGCCAGACTCCTTGAAATGTCCTCCCACATTCCCTTTAATCCTATCAGTTTATGTAGTTTCGTAGTTTAGTTTAAAAATTAAGAAATAACTGAGGAAAAGTACGATTTCTCTTTGGTAACAAATCCAAGCTTAGATTATTTGCATTAATCCCCCTTTCCCAGGTTAAAGTAAAGCAACAAAAATGTTATCTAGATTCCTCATACCGAAAAGAAGAAAAAAACCCGTACCTTCATGCAGATTTGGTTGTGGGAGTAGTAACTACTTGTTTTTCATTTAATCCAGTGTCCAACATATACACTGACTGTGTCGTTTCCTATTTTCTTTTTATTTTATTATTATTTTTTCAATTCAGAAAGTCTGTTTACTTGTATTTCATAAACCCTTCTCAATTGGGTTGCTTTCTTTCCTACTCACTTTTGCCTTTAATGACATGTTTTTGCCTCCTCTGATGCTTGGGCAACTGGAATCAGAATTTGCAAAAGGCGGCTCTTCCATAATCACTTTGAGTTCAATAAAGAAGGAGATCTCACAGGCAACTTTGTTCCTTTTTCCTTAACGGGATTAAGAAGCTGAGCTTTTAAAATTCTTGCATATAACATTGACATTTCCAGGGTGTGTTTGGACCAGGGAGTTCAAAGAGAAGGAATAAAAAAGAAAAGCCAATATGACTTTGTTTTTTACCTTGCTGGAGGAACTGTTTGTGCAAATCGCCTATAAGCTTATTGACCTGAATCTTTGACTCCTTGTTTTCTCTGGATTTGGCTGGAGTGGAGACACTGATGGAGCCCTGATAGAGCTGATTGAACAGCCCCCAGCTTTGCTTGGCACGGACCTCCCTTTTTCCTTCTGCACCACCTCCCCCTCCCTCCACATGACATTATTGTTCCTTGGCAAACCTGGATCTGTTTTCCTGGATCCAGTACTTCTTTTTTTTTAACATTTATTTTAAAATCCTTACCATTTTCTTATGTAAGTCATGTAACAATGCAAAACGGAGAGCATTTTTTTAGAATAGAGACACAGAGGCTGTATTTATGTCCTTGCTTGTATTTTTATCTCATGAGACTGGAAGAAAAAAATAATCCCTATCACTCTTTTGTGGCCATGTTAAAATCTCCAAAACATAGTTTTTGTTTGCAATCTGAAAGATATTTTCTAAAACTACAGTTATTGGAAAAAGTGAGAGAGCATTAGAAGGCAGTTTGTTCTTACAGGGAGTCAGCATTTCCTTGGTTTTGATGGACCAGAGGGCGTACAGATTTTGCCCATGACTTAGTGTTTTATATGTAAGAGTCAGATCAAGCTTTGTCTGTCTACGTCATCTCTGATCCCAAATATATCATCATAATAATTTCAACAAAATCAAAATGATTGATTTTATGTGGTGTTGAAATGACTCATGATGATATCATTTATATGAATCATATATGATTATGTAGACCACTTTTTTGCATATGATCAACTCAATTTATTGTTTTGTCTGTAAGCTGACCACCAACAGATCTTCATTGTGCAATCTACAAAAGATATTTGTTAAATATTTAAGACTTGATAAGATATATAATCACCAAATTCTCTTATAATTTATTAAATAATTTCATGTTGTAACAAAGTTTATTTCATTCTGCTTGTACCTGGCTACTTAAGATGCCAAGAGATATTTGGCCAAATTTTAGTTATATTCTTATTTTACATCAGCATTGTTGTTGATAATAAAAATGGAAAATTACTTACAAAATCATATTTTGCCATTTAGAGGAATCGCCTTTTTGGTTTTATGTGTAAGGTTTTTGTAAGTGAAAGAACATTTTTTGACCTGCAAAAATTTACTATAGTTGGTTGTTTTCCCTAAAATGTTGCAAGTCACAGGAAGAGTAAGAATTTATTTAACCTCCTGGTACTATATATGTTATATATATGTAGTATTTCCAGATGTGTGTGTGTATATATATATACACACACACTATATATGGTACTATATATGTTATATATATGTAGTATTTCCAGATGTGTGTGTGTATATATATATACATACATGTATATACATATACATACACATATGTATATACACACACATATGTGTATATATATGTGTATATATATACACACATCTGGTATTAATAAACATCTATGTTGTTTGATTTTTTTCACTTTTAATCTGGATACTGAATTAATCATTAATTTTAGCTGAGTACTGTAAAGGAGAACTACCTATTTATAAGCCCTTTTATTGTTACATTTTCTCAGTGATATTTGGATGAATAAAGAGCCCATGTTCCTTGAAGGAAGTAGTTTTGATCAAGTTGTAATTGTATAAATAGCCATTTTTAATTTAAAAAAATATATATACATAACAATTCATACAGGTGTACATTAATATTTGCCAGTCATTTACATGCACTAACTCTTAATTTATTTTTCTGTTTATGGAAAATTTATGTTACGAACGTAGCATTAGCATTAGAGAACCCTGGGAAGCTAATTTATTTTAATCATATGGAGTTAACGTCTTGTACAACCTTGAATCTGACAGTTGGTCACATGATCTTAGATAAAATGTTATCATTTTAGAGAAACTGATCTGTTAGAAGGAGTTGCATCTCTTCTACTTTTTATCCTTAAACAGCATAAATGATTTGAGAAAATGTCCTTTGTCCTGCACTAACGTATTTCAGGTTTATACCAAATAAGACTTCCAAAGCTCTGTGTCTTTTAATACAAAATTTGTATTTCCTTGTGAGTACATAAAATTTCTCACAATGTTTTGATTATTACTTAAGAAGCAACAGGAAGTATTAAATAGCTTGCCCCTCTACTACCTGGTGGGATAATCTTTATCTCTGGTAGGCCTAAATGTAGAAGGTGTAAAAGGAAATGAAAGCTGTGGTAGGATGAATTTAATTACAGTAATAAAGTCAGTCATTTTTTTGTTGTTCTTAAAAGGTCAAGTAAAAATAACTGAATGTGTTACACCAATGGAGTAAATACTGATAACGAATGCAGATTGCCATTTCAGCTTCTTTTTTGTAGTTCAATGAGATTCCAGAGATTGGCATTGAGACTACGTAGCAATTATAATAATTATAATAATGGTAATAACAACTTTCATTTGCTGACTGCTCCTGAAAGTCAGACATCTTGCTGTACGTGAATCATCTCTAATCAACTTACTGTCCTGCAGGGTAGATGCTATTTTCCCCTGTGACTTTCAGAGGGTCAGTAACTTGGTCAAAGTCACAAAACTACTAAAGGTTAATACTAAATGAAAACTAAGGTGATTATACTTATGGAAATAGAGAACTGCTTTTGTTTTCTGGTGCCCATCAGTATAATTCTTGTAGAAGAACAGGAACCCGTCTGACGAAGCCTGGGCATATGAAGTATAAAGCTAACTTTTCCAAGGTATTTTTAATCTGGCATTCTCTAATTAAACACGTATCAAGCCTGATGTGTCAGTCAGGAATAAGGGGATATATTAAGAAAAAGAAATAAAAAAGAAAGGTTCAAGGAATGAGAGGTGTGCTTAAAATATTTAGAGCCTCCTCTGTTACATCTTTCAAGACTCTGTATCAACATAAACTAGCTTAGCAGTGAGTGGAGTTGGCATTTTGACATAATGAGAGGGCTATGTTGAATGCTCTTTAGACTCATTATACTAACTGGATGGTTATGTTACCCGCATTGGGTGGCATAAAATAAGCCACAGTTTCTCACTGCCCGTTTCTTGCGAAGTTGTTTTCAGGTAATCGAAATGAGTGGGGACAACCCAAAATGTGTGTATTTGGGCAGAAGCCAGTAACAAATGGCAAGAATGTTTACAAATCCATCAAAACTATTTGGATCGGAATTTCAGCCCTGTAGAAATGTTTGCAAAGTGAACTCTTTAAAACAGCTTGACCTTAACACAAAATGAGACCAAATAAAAAGCGGAGAAAGGAAGGAAGGAAGAGGGGAAGAGGGCATTGTTTGCAGGGAAAGCTCTGGGCACCGTGGAAACTTTTCACTTTTCTGAAGGAAATGCAGTGCAGCAGATGGTACAAGTGGAAGTGAGATAAACATAGGAACTGGAAAAGTAAGCAATACATTCTAACAGGTTCTGTATCAGAGATCTGGAGAAGCGGAAAGATTAGACAAGGAACTGTTCTGAAACTTGACAGTGGCTGTATCTTACCACGTCTTACGTATGTAGGAGATGGAGAGTGGAATTGCACAGACAGTAGGCTGTGATTATATTTTTTCTGACAGTGAAAAAGGAAGGTCTCTTTAAGGATTATTTTTAAAGATAGTGATTTATCAAGGTAGAAATCTACAGATACATAAAACACTTGCCCCCCTACCTATTTAACAATAGGATTTGATATAATTTCTCTTGTTGCACAGCATTAGCACAAGACAGTATATTTTCGATTCAGATAAGCTTTTTTTCAATGCGAATTGTGGTCCAGTCTAGTTAAACAACACTGAGAACCTATATTACTTGTTTCTGGTTGTAGAAACATTGATATGTGTGAGTGTTTGCACAGACCACACAGGTACAGAGGCAAAAAGGGGAATATATAAAGAATGTTCTCGTTTCTTAAAGATACAGCCCTCTAGTAAGGAAAAGAAAAACATGAACTAAGTGAGACAAGGAATATCTAAAAGGAGTGGAAAAAATGTTAAGTTTGAGCTGATAAAGGAAGGAGTGTGTTCTTTCTCAAGCTTCCTTGTATTGTGCTATTTACCAGCACATACCTGCCTCATTTAATCCTTGGGTCTTGGGCGCCTCTATCCTGTCCTGGTGGCCGAATACCGAAGGGAATGCTGAAATACAGGAACTCATAACAAGAAACATTTCTTCAAAAATATAGAGTGATACTGAAGGAAATGGACAAGGAAAATAGCCTGTATCCTAAGGAAAATCCAACTTAGAGAAGAATGATGTTTTCTCTTTAATATTGGCAGTTGTGCAGAAGGACCTCTGAAGCAGCCGTAAAAACTCTGATCACTAATAAAAGGAAGGAGTTTTGAAAATTTACATAAAATGTGAATCTTGTCTTTACACTTAACATTGCCAGAGCAATATTAGATATATTAATTTACCATTTTCGTGTATTTGGCAATTGTTTAGCTACTTTTATATCAAATGATACGTCCAGGATAGTTCAATGCAGCGCAGTGGAGCTTTAGAACTCCTCACTTGCATAGACTCCTTCCAAGACCTTGCACCTAATTTTCTAGTTACGGCTTTGTATTCCTCTTTTATGGAGGGCCTCCCAAACTGTGTAAGCTTTAGGCTCCAGAAAGCCTGAGTCAACCCCCATTAGTACCTTTGGTCAATATGAGTGAGCTCAGAGGAGAGAGCAATGATCCAGCATGAAGTGTGGTTTCAAATTCATCATTTTTAGAAAACCTTGAGTAAGGTTCCCAAAATGTCTTGGTATTTAGATATCTGAATTCCAAATCTGTTATCGTTATGGGATAAGTCGCCCTGTGTCTAAAGAGACCACAGACACTCATGCAAGTGCTGTTAAAAATTAGAGCAGAAGGGGGGGAGATTCTCCCACACTTCTAAAAATCTAGATGATGCTGTGGATACTATCTATGTTTTTCCTGCGTTATCACCAGCAGCCAAGGACCTCTTGCTGGCCCTGAGGGAGGAGGTGGTGTGGGGAGACCTTGTGGTAAAAAGAGTCTGAATGGGTATTGTGATAGCATACGTGGGACTCTCTCTCCACTGGCGGTAGAAGCTAGATTTGGATCTGAGCTGGAATGAGGCTGATGTGACCTGGAATATTTTTTTTCCCTTTTTATTGCACAGATATGCAAACTTAATCAGGATTAGATTCAACTAGAAGGATAGGTTCCTGGAAGCTGCCACAAAACTCTCCTATTTCTATTCTCTTGCCCTGAACTTAGTCTTATGAGAGGTCCACCTCACTAAAAGGGAGGCTGGCACATGTGGTCTTTATGATCAGGCGGCACCATGCCCAGCTCTAAATTCTGTTACAATGAAGCGTTTTCAGCTTATTAAAGGGCATAGATTTTGTATGCCTTTACTTGATTATTGGGTTAATGACTCAAAGCATTATGCAGTCAGTTCACTCAATATGCATACTTTATCCAGTTTGATAAATATTTATTGAACATGTGCTATATCAGACATTGCGGGACATGCTGTGGATACCATGTAAGTAAACACAGGGAAGCCTCTGGCTATTCTGGAATTTACATGATAGTGGGGAGGCAGGCATTACTAAAATAATCACACAAGTGGTACAGGGTGGTTTGACATAGTGAGGAAGGTCAGAGAAAGTATCCTTTAAGGATATGATACTTGAGCTGGCATCTAATGCTGAATAGGCATTAATTAGATAAAAAGAGGTAATAATGTTTCAGATAGATGGAACAGCATATGGTTGGCAAGAGCCTGATGAACATGCAAAGAGGGCGATGGAGATTGTTGTGTGAGTTGACCCTGGAGAAATAGGTGTGGGCCAGAGAGATGACAGTGACCCTAAGGTGAAGGATAGGAAATGACGAGAAGGAGCATAAAATAGGAAGACAGATATCTTGAAAGCTGAAGCATTAAATGCAAATCCGAGCTTCCCATAAGCCATAGTAGAGAGAGAAAATGGGGTTAAGGTGTAATTTCAATTGGCAAGCAGCAGAAAAGTAGGGTTTATCTGCAGAAATAACTGTTATCCCCTAGTTTTGAGCTCTGAGAGTCATTTGTCATTAGGTATCTGAACTAGTGTTGGATAAAGGGCCTTCAGATACAGACTGAAGCTGTTGGTTGCTGTCCCAGAATATTCATTCTCCGCTGGCCTTTAGCACTTTGTATGTGTGGCTTGAATAAAGTCTGTTTGTAATTAGTAAATTATATTGTAGTAATGGAACACTATGGTAATGAGTAATTGCTTATGAATCATATTCTTAAATGGATTATGAGGCCTCTTTGGAAAAATCATTTTGTTAAAGAGGAAGGAATAAGCAATAAGGTTCTATGGAAAGCAGTGTTCAGACATCATCTTAAACTGGCTTGGTCTTTCTGTGTAGATCGGGCTGGCTCGTTAAAGAGACCATTTCAGAGACTGTGAGATTTGGCTTTACTTTGTGTTGTTGTTGATGGTGATGATTTCCTAAAGTGAATGCGGGGTTTGAATCTTGAAGACCGAAGCCAGCAGACTGAAGGGATGACGGTTTCTTGATAATACAACAACAGATCTGTAAAAGATAAATTACAGTTGAGAGTATCCTCACTTACAGATTATCAGGCATTACTTTCTTCTTTGGAGCAAGAAGTGCCTTAACTGTGTAGGATCCTCTTCTTTGTCTTTTTATTTAAAAAAAAAAATTAATGTTTATTTTTGAGAGACAGAGCATGAATGGGGGAGGAGCAGACAGAGAGGGAGACACGGAATCCGAAGCAGGCTCCAGGCTCTGAGCTGTCAGCACAGCCCGACATGGGGCTCGAACCCATGAACCGTGAGATCATGGCCTGAGCTGAAGTCGGACGCTTCAGTACCCACGTGCTCCTTTTCTGAATGGAATGTAATAGTTCAGTGAGGGTTTTTTTGGGGGGGCAGGGGTGGGGTAGGTAGGGAGAAAGGGAAGAGACAATAAGGAAAAATAGTTAAATACAAGCTTTGAGATACACATTTTAGAAAAATCTTTTTAAAGTAGGTTTTTTTTTTTAAATTCTCCCACACTTGGCTTACATATTGATTTTTTTTCAAGTGTCCATAGAGAAAAGTAATACGCAGAAATTTTTGAATGATATACTGCTGAGAATTTGCCTTATTTTATCACATGTGGATATTTCCCTTATGCACCAGATCTTTAGTGAACTTAAACTTTGTGAAAAGCTCTTTTCACATGGGAGATGATATTCAAATGTGGGGTAAGTGTTTAAGACTGTAGAAATAATTTATAAATCACTGTCCTTTATTCCTCAGTTATTAACACTGTGACTTTTATGTAATATAGCTACCATAAACATCAGTGTGTTGAATAATTTCCTCTTACTGGCTGTGATAGAATGCCACAAATTATGGTGGTCACCCGTTAACCGTAGAGAGGAGTTTCTTCTCCAGGTGGCAGACTTAGCTCTGGACGGCTGTCACCATTGTCATCCACAATTGTCTGAAATCCAGAAATCCAGTGTCTGAAAATTCATAATCAGATAAATGTGGACTCTATTCTATTGACGTGTTTAATTGCTCATGTTCTGGAATATGATAAAAGGTTATTGCCAAAACAGTGACATATTAAGGAGATCGCATGCATTTTTAAAAATAACTGTCCACTGAATATAACTATCCAGAATATGGCAAAACCCTACATTTTCTTATACACTTAGAGCACGTCTAAGGGAGACTTAAGTCAGACACCATTATAGAGGTCCATAGAATAATGGACCTTTTCTTATCAAATGGTTGAAATGTTTAGGTATCTTCTTAGGTATTGGCAAAAAGGGATAATAATTGTACATTTTTATTTTTGTATCTGGCGACATAACCATATCTATAATTTTGGCAATGCAGTGTTAATTTAACATGATGCTTTTGTTTGATGAATCTATAACCAAACAGTTGTTTTAAGCCCAGCAATATCGTGAGGCTATTAGGCAAAGCAAACCAGAACTGAATCGTAAACTTAAATGTCCTCGCCCTTCAATACAAAGCTGTAGTTTTCTGTTTTTGACTGTTACAGTCCTTTAACCAAAGCTATCTTGTCTGATGATAAAACCATAAGTGTATGAAGCTCACACATTTTTCATCTCTTTTATGACCTTATCTTTCATGAGCGGCTTCTGTGAAGGTATCCTAACTATAGGAAGCACCTGGAAAACATATGTGATATCTATTCTCTGATAAGCAGTGTGAACAAGAAAGTAGATCTGTCACTTCTGAACTGTTCATTGTTAAAAAATACTTTGATGATTTAGCTGATTGCGAAATACATTATAGGGATGACTAACAGCTACAGTAACACTCTTAGTCAAGAAAGTTCAATAGTTTTATTGTACAAGAATTTCTATAAGAGGTTAATATTGATAGGAACTACATGGATTAAAGGAGCAGGGTTGAGAAGGGCTGTTTTCTTGTATGACTGCTGGCAAACACTGCTGCTATTTGTGCTGAAAAAGTGGCTTTCTCAGTATGTGGCAAATCTTTAATTTATACAGGAATGTCTAACTTTGGGTGAAAAGGTGTTTATGGTTTTGAAATTATTTTTGCCTAGCAAGGAGAGCTGCTGCTTTGACCACCTTGCCAACAATACCTAATATGGGATTTGAAGATTCTGTTTCATGTGTTCGAAAGACTATATTCTGGTGCATTTCCCCGAGTCGTTTGTGCTGTGTATTATATTGCTCAATAACACCTTCAATTTCCCCCTATAGGGCTCTCATTGATTCTGAAAACTAGACTAAGGAAAATGGAAGGGCCCACAAAATATGTATGATATCTTTTAAAAGAGCAACAAAAGAGTTTAATCTTGCAATGGAAAACCATTAACTCCATAGCCATAATTTTAGAAATATTATAGATTTTGTTACCGCTTGACATTTATTCTGTTTCATCTTTTTATGAATTGGTCTCTGGGTATATATAGTGGTTATTCCATTAAGTGTGTTTGTGCTTTGCTAAAAATACACTGAAATTTCTATTTAAAAGTATGTGAATAAAGAATTTAGCAAGTAAATGAACGGATGTCAAATGCATTCCTAGCTCTTTCTGCAATTCTCTTCCTAGCATCCTTTTCTGTCTTCTTGTCCTTTTCCTACCAACAAAGCTTTTGAAGCAGTATCTTAACAAACTTGTCATTATTATCTTGGCTATTAATTATTCATGCCGTTTTTCATAAGCTACTTAGAGTACTGATTTCAAACATATAAGAATCAAAAATAGAAGTAAATAAAAAACAATGGTCAATAAAGTCATTTCCATTCAAATCACAAAGAAGCTGGGGTTGGATTAGTATCAAAATAAAGTTCTGTGTATAAATTTTCCATGAGAATAAATATATTGAAAGGGAAAGAAGCAAGTCCCTATTGTGAAGGGAAAAAATAGTGTTTTCTTAAAAGTAATTCAGAGATTTCATATTCGATTAAATTGTTTTTTAATCATTTCATTTTTCATTAGTAAAAAGATTAAAAATGAATTAGATAAAAACATTACCATAAAAATGAGAGTTAGTTTCCTGAGATAAACTCGGAAGATGAAGGGTCTAAAAGTTGACAAATGTGACATATTTTAGTTATTAAATAGAAATAATGTGCTGAAGGCAATTAATTAGCAAATGTAATGATACTGCAGTAGGTTAGGGTAAAAAGAATGAAACCAAGATCTAATTTTATAACTCGTCAGCGAGTAATGGTAATTGATTAAGCATCTATGTGTAGTTGATTTTACTGAGTTCCAAGTCCAACAGTATACCTTCAGAAAAATAATGCTTCTAAATGTTATATCCATTAAATCTTTCATTTTAATATGTAAGCATAGTGAAGGAACAAGGCCTATTATATATGGAGAGGAGAAGCAGCTATCTTTGTTGCTTGATCATCAATAGAGATTCACTGTAATATCCTAATAGGTTTGGAGTATGGTCGCTGGAGTCAGAGTGACTTGGGGTCAGTTCTTGGATGTTCCACTTGCTAGCACTATGCCTGGGCATCTTCTCACATATCTGCCTCTTGGCTTACTCTTCTGAAATACGGGGATAACATTGCATGGCAGGGCTGATGTGGTGTTCACAAAACATTTAACTAGTGCTGAGGGGTGGTCAAGAAATGTTAGCCATGTTTAGGTTTAATATAGAACCCAAGCGTGCAGACCTGTTCTCTGCCTTTATTCATCTTTATGTGCAGATACGGAGATGAATAAAAATTTAATTCCAGCCCCTTTTGTTTTCTGCACCCATGTGTGTCACTTCATATGACAGTCTTATGTTTTTGGTCATCTTTTCCTTTTTCGCGTTTTTTTCTTTAAGAAACATGATTAAATAACTGATCAAGGGCTTTAAACTAGTCTCCTGTCCTGAGTTTATTTTTCTTAATGTGATATTGCACATTTACCCAGTTTTAAAATAGCTTAAAACAGTTGCAAAATGTAATTTCTTTTGAGCTGTTAATTGTATACAATCAACTATCTTTACAGTGTTTCCTTAACTAAATACTCTGCAATATTTATTTTCAGTAGTTCTAATTATATGTGCTGCATAATGAAACAAATTAGAGCAAATTGTTCCATGAATCAGGATTATCAATACTGAGTATTGCTCCAGATGTTGGTGCAAGTTGAAATCTAAGCTCAATAGTTCCAATCTGGCAGTTAAGTGACATTTAATGAAAGTATTTTATTATATGAAATTACTAGTTCAATCAAGCCTCTAATAGGCTAAATTATATTTTTTTCATTTTGAGTGATTTACCAAATTTCTGTGTGCATCAAGGCCTGCTGAGATTTGTAGTCATCCTGCTATTTTTTCCCAAGATATTAGATGAGAATGATCCTGGGTAAATTTAGCCTATACTGAATGAACGAAATGACTTCATGCATTCAACCATCATACTGTAATAGCAGTTCTCAAATTATTTCTCTTAGCATCTTAAAACTTTGTATGGATTCTACTCTCACATCATTGAAATGATTGAAATGTGGTCAGTTTCACCACCATTTTTCCTGCACAGCAACTTAATTGCTGTAATGTTGTCTATATGGAATTCTTTGGGGAGATGACTTTCATTTTTAATCTGAGAAATGGTTTTCAGTTATGGAGCCTCAGGGCATGAAACCTACAGAATTCAGTTTTATGTAAGATAACGCCTCCAGAATTTCAGAAATGTTATTGGCTCTTTCCTCCAGGAACCTTCTACTGCACCAAGTCTGGGTTAGGTGTCATGCCTGTGTGCTCCTGTCACGTCTTGGACTGCTCTCACTAAAGCATTTGCCACACAAGATTACAATTATTGATTTGTCTCTGTCCTAGTCTGAAGTTATATGAGAAGCGGAACCATCTTTGTTTTATATTCTTAGTGCTCAGCACAGTGCCTGGGACTCCAAATTTATTTTAATATATTAATAAAGAATGGTTTATTTCATCTCTCTTCAATAAAGATAAACATTTACAGATTCAGGGGAATTCTTTTAACTTCTGATTTTCATGATTATTGTGATTCCTCCACAATATAGTCTTCGAAACATCCCTTTTTCCCACTATACTTCTCATTATTTTTCCTTCCAAATATGTAATTTACCTAATAAAATATTTCAAAGTAGACTTAACTATAGTCTCACAAAAGTTTTTGGGCAAGAATGTCTGAGACATGAGTCAGATTGTGGTTATAGAACAAGTAAGGGGGGGACCCAAAGACCAGATGTCTGAGAAAAAAAACATGTTCATGGAAACTCAATAAATATATGTTGGTTACTGTATTTGTGTCACATGATCATATCAACCCCCTACTTAAATATTTCATTGACTTCAATGTGAAGAACTCCAGAATTAATTATACTAGGTTCTCCATTGGTCAATGTCATTTTACGCTTCTGGTCTCTGAATTTCTGTATCTTACGTGTTTTCATTTGGAATTATTCATGGACTACCCTGATTATGGTTTTTTATCAGTGGTTACTTCTCTTATGCATATTACCTGACTCCTTTACTAGATTATATGGTCCTTAAGAGAAAGTATATATCTCATTGTATCTTCAGAAATATGCGCTGTAAATGTTCACAATTGAGTAAATTTTGCATGGCATCACGAGTTTCCAACAATTTAAACGTAATAGCAAAATTCAGAAAGATTTACTCCTTTGTGTGGCCATCAAGATGATATAGTTAATATCTGCGTATAGAACTTAATTCATCCAGATGGTTCTACCCAGAATTCTACTATCTGAGCCCTTGGATATGTAATTTTTTTTTTCTGGATATGTAATTTTTTTTTAAATTTTTTTTTCAACGTTTATTTATTTTTGAGACAGAGAGAGACAGAGCATGAACGGGGGAGGGGCAGAGAGAGAGGGAGACACAGAATCAGAAACGGGCTCCAGGCTCTGAGCCATCAGCCCAGAGTCTGACGCGGGGCTCGAACTCACGGACCGCGAGATCGTGACCTGGCTGAAGTCGGACGCTTAACCGACTGCGCCACCCAGGCGCTCCTTGGATATGTAATTTTTAACAGCATGTCCCATGCTTGCTTGGGTATGTCTTGCTCTGGGATTATTCAGCTATTCCAGGTATGCATGGTTCTCTACTCAACTGGTGGGGGTGGAGTATAGGAGAGGCAAGAAAGGATATTTTGAAAAGAATGCTAGTCAGGCAGTTAGAAGACTCAAATTTAATTCCTAACCTTGTATAAACTGCTGTTTGTGGTGCCTTTATGATGCCTCTTCATGCTCCCCTATAATCCTGCTTCTTACTTGTTGAGGAAAGGATATCTACTAAAAGCTGCTTCCATCAGTCACCCCTGTGATGACTGGGAAACACTTAATTGGTCCAGCATGTGAAGGTTTGGGAGGGGTGACTGATGCAGAAATAAATATAGTGGCTCTAAGATCATACATAAGTTACCCTATCTGTGCATCGATTTTGTAATCAGTAAATTTCTCTAATTTGGGTCAGATCATCTCCAGAGTCCTCCCCCCACCCCCGACCTTGCTCAGATTTCCTTGTTTCAAGATTCATAAGACATGAGAAAAGTGCTTAGAAGAAACGGACACCGTTTAAAGTTATAGGTTGCATTCTTTACTCTTCACTGTTGGGGAAGACATTTTCCTTTGTAAATTCCCCTGCGTTATTCCCCTGAATTAAACCTCCACTCAGTCTGTGGGCTCCAGTGTCCGTGAAAAATAAAGTGTTGTAAAGGTCATATTTCCCCCAATTGGGTCTGGTATCCTGGAGGTACCAGAAGATTAAGGTGCTACATGGATTATTGTATTAAGTAGCATTGAATCATTTGGTGAGAAGGTTTTCAAGCTTTTTGTATTCTTTGTGGATCAGTGAAAATGTTTCATCTTCATATTACTGTGACTTAAATAACTTGTTACTCTTCCTTTCTATCACAGGGAAATGAGACCAGAGACTCAGAGTCTAAATAAACACAATATCTAGAAGTTAGTAATGTTACCTTTATTTTTATTGTATTTATGTTCATTATTACCTTCTATTAGGAGCATCTAATCCTGATTTTTCTTTTATAGCAGTGATAAGAAAATTTTCATTAAAAAAATATGTTTGTATGTTATAAAAAGTGAGTCTGCTTTTTTTAAGTTTTTATTTAAATTCTAATTTGTTAACATATAATGTAATAATTAGTTTCAGGAGTAGAAATTAGTGATTCATTACTTAACATATAACACCCAGTGCTCAATAAGTGACTCTGTTTAAAGAAAGCTTACTACGCATGACTGGACAAAAAACTATGAACATAATTACATAAGGAGGTTCGGAAGAAATTGAGTACTTCAGTAAGGGTCCCAGAAGGAAACTGATAACTTGGCCAGTGGATTTTGCTAAAGACAGTTTGGTGAAGAGACAGTGTACAAGGTATGGAGACGGTTAAGGAAACCAAACCAACAAGAGATGGGGAGCACTGATGGCGGGTGACAGTGAGAAGCTGTTAGCTCTCCTGATCCGAAGAGTCCTGGGAAGTGATAGTGCTGCAGGAGTGTGGGAGAAGCATATGAGCCGCTTAAGAGTGCCCACGTACAACACAGCCATTGCTCCCACCTGGGGACCCTAAAAAAGATGGGGTTGGAGGACATGTACCTGTCTTCTCTCTTCCTGCCCCCTGGTCCTCTCATCTTGTAAGTGCCTCCCATTGATTGAACCCGCCCAGGAATAAGAGAACAAAGCAGCCCCATTGATGGGGTCCACAGAATTTGCCTCATGGGGCACAAAGTACAAAGTAGGACATAGAGGGAAGAGAGTCAATTGAGGCCATCAGGAAGGGGCAAGCCGAGAATAACTAGCTCATAGAAAGTATCAGGGTTTTCTGCCAGAGCTGATATTTAATGAGTCCAGTTATGCCAGTCTGCTACCTGCATAGCTTTAGTTCAATACTCACATATATGTGGGCATACTTTTCAAAGTACTTAACAACTGGTACAACTTGGGCTCTGACCGATCAGAGCAGATGCCATAAACCTCTTGCTGAATAGACATAAACCCCTAGTCTCTGGATTAGGGGAGATAGGAGGGGGCACACTAGACAGGGGCTGGGGCAGGGAGGGTTGGGCTGAGGGGCACTTGGTTCAGGGTTCACAGCATTTGAAAATATTAAAAGGCTGTACAGCCTATTTGTCTATGCAGGCTGAGAACCATCCCTCTTTGTGTCTGAGAAGTGAGAGCAGAACTCTTCCACTGATCTTGTAAGATAATTAGTTGATGTGTCCATGTTCTTCTATGTGACCTGTAAAAAGGAGCACAGATTAAAAGTCTTATCTTACTCCTGAGTCTTTGTACCTTTCTTACGGCACTTGGACCTTGTCTTGCACTCTCATTATTTGTGAACTTACTCTCTTAAATGGGTTTTATGCTCCTTCCAAAAAAGTATTGTATTTTTCCATATATATCCTGCTATATCTACTACAGTTCCTTAAACATGGTAAATGCTCAGTATCTATTATTTTATGGAAATAATTCCCTTGCTATTCATTGTAGTCATCCTGAAAAGAAGAGAGAACTCAACTTTCAAAGATCCTTCAATTCCAAACATGGGTTTGGTGGTGTGGGGGTATCTTTTTTATTCTTTGTCACCCACCAGAGCCAATGATCCTGTGTATGGAAATGGTGACAACAGAGTTGTCACTGGGTTTCTGCATTCTCTCTACCTTTATTCCGCTTTTTAAAAATGATTCATTTTGTGAAGCTATATATGGAAATGAAATACAAAATTTATGGAGTTTAACGTTCAAAACTCATCAACATCACATTAATGTCTTTGCAATAAGAATCGCTTCCTGAAAATTTTGTGTTACTTGTAAAGATGTTAAGAATTCAATGTATTTTTTGTTATAATCATATAAAAACTTAAGTATTATTATAGATTTGGACAACTATGTGGAAAATACTTCAGAGAAAGCCTAGATGGGCAAGCAATTTAATTTAAAATTTTTAGCATTATTAGATTCAACATTTAATTGCCATGTTTTTGGTATCCATTTTGGAACAAATTTGGTATGACATCGCATTTTCTTGTTATTCGGTTTTCTGATCTCTATTACCATTTATAGTAGGTATATTTTGCAATATTTTTGTGTGTACCATGTTACCATGGATTACTTTCCTATAAAGGAGTTGCTTTATTACTTAAAGGGAAGGTTCTTATAAATTAGACCTCTTGATATGCACTTGCCTTGTTAACATATGTTCTTTGCCATAACTATACTCTCGCTCAAAAAATATAACATTTTTTTTTCTTACGTGGAAATGAAAACATGAAACTGTGAACTCGCTTCACTTCTCATGTATAGCTTTATAGTTTCTTGCATTGTGAAGACTTGAGTCACTGGCTCATCTCATATGCTAATTATTTATGGCCTTTTTATACCCATTTAAAAAATAGGTTTTAGCAAGCTAAAAGCTGGGCGGGGGGGGGGGGGGAGAAGGGGGACGTAATCTTCAAAATAATCTAAATTCGGCCCCAAACCTAAATATGTCTTACCCTAAGCCAGTTAATTGCTTTGTTTTTGTTTTGCTGCATCTTGCCTTTATAAAAATTATTATTTGGAAATACAAGAGTTAAGGTTTTCCATATTAAAAGTGGTAATTACACACTGCTTTTTTAATTTTATTCTTATATAAAATATTAATAACACTGAATTTTTTACAGAAATGTTTTTGTTTATAGCAGTTAACTTTATTTATGTATTTATGTACTGATGACTAATGCTGATTTTCTTTACTATAAATCCACAGTAGATATCAAAATGATTAATCATGGTCATTTTCTTTGCATAATGACAAATATATGTAACCAACGTATGCTTAGGTATACTCTAAGGGCATCCCTTTACCAGATCTGAATGTCAAATAGAGAGCTTTAACTATTTCCCCTTTTCTCTCTGTGTTGGTGTTTTCAGGTGATGATGAAGGAGTCCAGGAGACAGCAGAATCAGATGGGGACACACAGTCAGAAAAGCCAGGCCAGCCTGGAGTTGAGACAGATGATTGGGATGGACCAGGTAGGACAGAAAATTTAAAATTCAACCGGTTGTTGCTACTATCAGGAATTCACTTTTTTCCTCTTAAATTTTAATTAGGTTGTAAAACTCTTACAATCTCAGCTCATGTATGTATGTATGTATGTATATACATGTATATATATATATATATATATATATACGTATACATATACATGTTTGTGTGTGTGAATGGAGGTTACATGGGAGTTTAAGTAAACATTATTTAAAGAAGATTTTTTATCTTTCTGTTAAATAAACTAGAAAAACCAGTGTTTCTTCTGCTTAAAATCTTCATTTTTTTCTCACTCCACTGTCACATAAGAATTACTTCATTCTACTTGCCTTTTTGGGTTTCTTTTGAACAAAAATCTTGATGCTATATCTACATTCAATTTGGGAATAATTTTAACACATTTGAACAAGTAACAGTAATACTATAAAGAAATATTTTTAGTTTAGTCATATTGTAAATTGTAGATTAAATCTCAATATATATTTAGAAGTTTAGAAAATATTAACGGATACTCCTATTTGATTCAAGGTTTTGGCAACATTTTCATGAATGAAAATTTAATTTGATTTAAAAAATCCTGATATTTAATCATTTCAAGAAAAAAAATGATGAAAATACTCCTAAACACCAACATAATTTTATGTAAATATATACAGCTCATAAGAACTCACTAAAAAAAAAACTCTTTATATTTGGTGCCAAGTAATTTACAATTGATGGTATATTTATAAATGGAGACTATTATGTCATAGGACTTAAAGATATAAGCGAGGTTTTGAAATAGTTTTAGCCATAATTTCTAAAGCAGTAACATTTTTCATTAAGAAAGATCCCTATATTTCAATCACATTTTCACCCTTGCATGACTTTGCAAATTGCTCTCTGCTGTGCGTGAAGAAGAGAAGGACTCCAGTGGTAATTTTCTGAAACCAGCAGCTGGAAAATATAATGCAAACAAAAATGAAGATGCACTATAGCTGATTATTATGATGTCATTTCTAATGTTATTCATGATACACACAAATGTTTGTATTCTGTATACATACAACATGATGGTTATACAAGATTTTGGATCAAAATGTGTTATATTTAAAGTGCCATTATACCACTTTTTAAGGGTTTGGAAGAAGTTGTAGACTTCTGGCATTTTCCCCTTATAGCATAATGTTTCTGTCTTCTCGGTAGAGGAAAGAATTCCTTGGATTAAAATTTAAAAAATCTTTGGGAAATTTCATTTTTTTTTCTTGAGGATTACATTTAATTTCAAAAGGATAGATGAAGTTTGTATTGTGCTGTTTTTTATTCGTGGAATTAGGCATATGTGTGCCGCTTAGAGTTTTTACATTTAAGATTAATTAGATTTAGTGGCCTTTTGGATATGCCTACTTACAAAGTGTACATTCTGGCTGCTCTTTCGATGGTGGAAACTCGGAGGGGGCAGATTTTCTTCTTTCTGATGGTCTGGGGCCCACTGTATTCCCTGTGGCTTGGGAGTATGTAAGCACATTCACGCAGTGGTAAATTATTAAACACATGGGCATACCCAGTGCCGCCTTTTTCGGGAAGCTTTTCCGGAAGTAAACTTGTCTTATTAACTTAGAGACAGAGAGAGAGGAGCAAGATAAAGAATGATGTGTCATCCAGGATGAGATGTTTCACTGTTGAGTTAAATTTCTTTTATGTATCTGATTTAATGAAATTATTATCCAGTTGTTATAGTGAACATGTTTATGCTCTTTTCTTTGGCGCACTTGAATATGTAAAAACTTTAGGGGTGCCTGGGTGGCTCAGTTGGTTGAGCATCCAACTTCAGCTCAGGTCACGATCTCACGGTTTGTGAATTCAAGCCCTGCTTTGGGTTGTGTGCTAACAACTCAGAGCCTGGAGCCTGCTTCTGATTCTTTGTCTTCCTCTCTCTCTGCCCCTCAGCCGCTTGTGCTGTGTTGTTCTCTGTCTCTCTCTCTTTCAAAAATAAATAAACGTTAAAAAAATAAAAAAAAAAAACTTTAAAGGAAAAAGGTATGTATCTAAGCAGATGTACCTATAAGAAAGTTCTTTTTTGTTTGTTTGTTGCAAAATTGATAACAGATTTTTCCCTTCAGGTATTTTACCAAAAAAGAGGGGGTTAATTATTTTGAAACCCCTAAATTAATGAAGTTGATTCATAACAAAAGGATATCTGTTGGATATGCATTTTAAGGTAGAAATTTCATTACTTTTCCTTCAATCAGGACAAAGTATAGGGGATGTTTTTTCACTTTTGCTCTAGTATAATAGCGATTGTATCAATATTTCAACCCGATTTTTGTTATTTGCAAAACGGTGTTGGTACTTTCCAAGTGTATAAAGGGGAGAAAATCGTCCAAGTTTTAGTGACGGTTTCCAAACAGTTAGAAGTTGTGTTCTGTATTCTAAGGTTCAAATTCTGGATTTGCCACTTATTTGCTGGGTGATTTTTGTCAAGTTGCTTGCTTTCTCTGTTCCTATATTGCCATTTGTAAAATGTAGAAAATGACATTCACACTTCATAGGGATTCTGCGAGAATTAGGTCCTACACATAAAATATTACTGATCATTATAAAGGCTTTTGAATTGTCGAGTCTTGAAGCAGAACCATTTAAAATTCTCAGCATTTTTTTTAAAGCCCGGTAATATATCTGATACAACTTTAAAAATACTAAGCATCTAGTTTTGAATTTAACTGCAAATAATTGGTCAAGACGTGAGGTAATGAGCCAGGTGTGATTTTAAGGTCTCCTAATTTTAAAATCCTCCCACCCAGTCCTTGGCATCAACCTAAGATAGACAGCTTTCTCTAAATAAAAATAGAGCAGAATCAAAAGACAAGGAAAATGATCTAAAGAATTAGAGGCATAGAGCTGACATTATTTAAGATAGAACAGGATTTATATATATATATTTTTTAAAGAGTTTGATTGAGGTCCACTCCACAACCTTTCCCGATGGCTCACTTCAGTAATGTACCAACTCTTCTGAAGTGTTCTATTTTTATCATATGCAAATCCCCCAGTGCCAATTTTTTGTTCTCTTACTTGTTATTCAACCAAAAGGTACATTTAGTAATTGCTCACACCTTTGTTAACTCTTATGATTAGGCGGAACCTAAATAGTCTTTAGAAAAATTATCTTACATTTGTGAACATTTCTATGGTGAAATTTTTTTAATGTTTAAATATTTGTGACTCTTAAATATTCTTCACATTTTTATGAATCTTTCTCTGTTGGAAAGGAGAGCTAGACCCACACTAAGCTTATAAGGTTCAGGCCAATGTAAACGTCATTACCTCATTATTTCCATATCTCAAGGAACTGTTTTTAAGTTTTACTTTTCTTTCTTGCTCTTAAAAAAAATTACCCTGATACTACCTTGCTGAGAACCTAATTGATATGATACTGGGTCTCTACTGTCTCCTCATCTGCATTTGCCTGTACTTCATATATCATTTCTCTCTCCTTTCTAAATAAATACTCTTCTTCCTGTCATCACCCTTGTAAGTACTTCAGTTTACCAATAGTCTTATACATTTAATTATTCAATAAATAATTATTATGCACTAATAATCATGAAAGGTGTAGAGAGAAGTCCAAAGGTATAGTATGATGCCATCCATATTTCTTTTGGATGCCATGTCTCTTCTTTAATCTTTTAAAATTATTTGTGCATTGTGTTTAGGTGACTGATGCAACTAACGTTTAAGCGTGTGAACCTAGAAAGTAGAGAATGGTTTCAACTACGGAAGAAACTGAACAAATTCTAGAGTCAGATCTGTGTTTGAGTTCACATGCTGACACTTAACAGTCTTGTGACCTTAGGCATATGAAATAGCCCAGGCCTTCGTTTGCTTACCTTTAAAGTGGGAATAATAATAGCTACCTTGAAACATTGTTATGTGGATGAAATTTGAAACAAATGATGTGTAGAAAGTGTCCAGCGGACAGCTTGGGAGAGGGTGGGATTTGCATGATGTTAATGGTCTTCTCTTACCATAGAACCTCTCACACCAACCAACAGTTAGAATATGGACCTTATTTTGAAATAGGATTTACATCTTTGGCTCTCTCTTATTTTAAGAAATCTTTAGAACCACAATCTATGGCCAAAGTCTTGGGTTCTGACTTCTGTATTTAGATTCAGAAGGAGACTCAGGGGAGAAAATTCAGATAAATCACTATAAATTCATCATCTACCTCTATGAAATGAGCACCTCAAAAGTCACATCTTATATCAACTCTAAGAATACCAGTTCTCTAGTTTACATTGTTAAAAACATGGTTACCTCTTTTGCACTTGGGAATAGTGAATAATCTGATTTCTCTGGTTTAATATTGAATGTATCTAAGTCCTACCATTAGGCTTACAACTACTATAATTGAAATTTCCAGGAGCTTTAGTAAATGAACATATCACACTACTCAAATTGTGCAAATAATGTATCTCAAGAAATACATATCAATAAAAGTATGCACAGATATAATTTTGATCAAGCAGTCCCTTAGATTCTTTGACACACCCTTGTCAAGAAAAACATGCGCTTTTATTTTCCTATTTACATGTTAAGTGCTTGAGATGTTTGAATAAAAATAAAGTACAGGGCGCCTGGGTGGCTTAGTTGGTTGAGCATCTGACTTCAGCTCAGGTCATGATCTCATGGTTGATGGGTTCAGGACTCGTGTAGGGCTCTGTGCTGACAGCTCAGAGTCTGGAGCCTGCTTCGGATTCTGTGTCTCCCTGTCTCTGTACCCCTCCCCTGCTTGTGCTCTGTCTCTCTTTGCCTCTCAAAAATACATAAATGTTACAAAAACTTTTTAAAAATAAAGTAGAAAATCACACCTTGTATTGAAGATTTGATGAATTACTAGAATAAAATTCGGATTTTTTTTTTTTTGTATTATGTATTACAGAACAGTACAACTTGCTCCTAGATTGTTAAATAGAAATCTGAGTTTCCATAGAAGGAAACTTATTTTGGGGGTAGTATAATGAGTGGGGAAGAAATAAAAATATTTCTTCCATTTGTATCTTGGCCCTGCCACTCATGAATTTTGTGACTTTGAATAAGTTAATAACTCAAGGCCTCAGTTTCTTTGTTTATAAAATGGGGCTCATAATAATCACTACCTCATTAATGAGATTTTCTGTGTCAAACACGGAGCTCGAGGCTTCATAGTGCTCAATAAATAGCTCTAATATTACTTTTCATATAATTTCGGCAATTGTGCCATAGTAGCCATTACAATGCCTTACAGACGATGCGCCTTCATTTAACATCTGCATGGTGAATTCACTCTGCAAAATCATTTTGCTATGTGAAAGTCATCATCAGATTATATTAACTATGTTCTATTTAACTGGGCTGAAAATGTGATGGAGTTAAGGAAATTTTAATGCAAGTATGTTTTCAAGAGTAAATGTCTAGCATAAAATCAGATTGTGTACTTGTTGCATCTGTGCATCAAATCTGTACACCGAATTGATCACCAAATCTGTAAATAAGTTGCCTCATCCAATTGCTGTTCAGCATGTAGATGATGGGGTTAGTTCTGCTTTGTGCCTTGAACCCAGAAGATGGGAGTGTTTTGCATAAAGTGGAATGGTAGCTGGAAGACCTCTGGGAGATAGAAGCACACACTAATGATACAGGGTTTTTGGTTTTTTTTTTTTTTTTCCCTTTCTCTTTACTAGTCCAAAGAAGGGCTTGGAGATTACAGTTCTGATTTCGTTTCCTTTTTGATTGGGAAAATGTGGTAGATATAAGATCTGGGAAATGCCATTTGAAGTAAATTAACAGAAACCTATGAAACATAGTTAACCATAGATATAGTCTGACAGTAAGAAGAATATTGTGAGAAGCGGAGGAAATCGTAGAATGACTGTGTATTACGCTGACAGTGAATTGGTATTATCTCTGCTATCAGATAATGCAGTTATCATTAATTTTCACATTTGCATTTCAATCTTTGGAAGGAAATGACTCTTGCCGGATGAAGATAAGAGCTCTGTACCACTATAATGAACCATCATTTTATCCCAATGCTTTGTGTCCGTATGAAAATGAGGCAGGGAGGGGTGTGTGTGTGTGTGTGTGTGTGTGTGTGTGCGCGCGCGCGCGCGCGCGCGTGCACGCGCGTAAGCATGCGCGGGCATGTGGAGAGGAGAGTCAGAAACACAGTATAACAAAGTGTCAAAAATTGCTACAGACTTTTGAGCCCCTTATGAAACAAGAGGGGGTCAAAATAAATCTTCTGTAATGTAGTTAAGTGGATATCGGATTAAAAGATGAAAGCTTTACTCTTTGTAGAACAGAATGCCACATAAACTCAGTAAAAAAGTTCCTTTTATCTTATTTCTTTACTCCGGTTTTCACTCTCATGTAGAATTAGGGCACACATAAACCCAACCAAAAAAAAAAAAAAAAAAGTAGGTTGGAGGCAAAGTACTTATGATTATTGTTTGGAAAGATATATCTTTGAGTTATAACATACTGCATAAAATATATCCTTAATCCAGTGGCCTTCAATCCAGTGGTTTTACATCCTCACTCTATGGAAACAAACTACAAATTGTGGATGAAGCATTTGAATGTTGTTGACTTTACTAGAACACCAGTCAGTGAGCCCTGTACAAATCAAAGGTCTAGGCCCTACATCAAAAGTTTTACTATTAAACATGCTTTTGTATATTTTTAGTTTAAACATAAAGCTTGTATTGCTGCTTCACAGTTTGCCTACTTTGATTAGCTACTCCCCCCTCAGTTGTGTTAATAACAGGACTTTTATTATTATGCTCTTTCCTGCTGAGACGTAATTCAGCTTAGAATTCTCTTCCACAAAGCACTCCAGGAAGATACTGCCAGCCAGTGGGAATTGACATATAAGAAAACCCTTTGCTATCCCTTTTATAACCTCTTTCATTAAAACATATGCATTAAATATTTGGGGACAAGGATTTTTGGTATTGGTTCTTTTTCTTGACTCAGCATTTCTTTCGGAAAAAAATACCTAAAAACATTGGCTCTCATATCCGGAGAATTGAAAGAAAGAAAAACTAAACTTTGCAGTTATTTGTTGTTATTTTGTCTGAGTCAGAAAAGGACTTAATTGGGCTCAGAAGAATAAGTAAAGACCAGCACAGGGATGTGCATAGAGGTAGTTAGAAAATGAGAGCAAGTGCATACAGACACATATACTTGCTACAAATGGGCCACAAATTTAGAACTAGATTTCTGGAAGACTAATTACAAGGATAATATTGATTGATGATGCAAGATGAAATAAGTTGGTTAGTTGGGCAAAGTTTATTTATTCAGCTGTATATTGAGTGTCAAATACATGCAATGCTCTGTGCTAGACTCTGGGACATGTGTCAGTACATAAGTAGGGTGGTCTCTACCTCAGAGAATTTTTATTTTTTTAAACAATTATTTTTAATGCTTATTTATTTTGGAGAGAGAGAGAGAGAGAGAGAGCACCAGAGTGTGAGCAGGGGAGGATCTGAGAGAGGGAGACAGAATCTGAAGCAGGCTTCAGGCTCTGAGCTGTCAGCACAGAGCCTGACGTGGGGCTCCAACGCACGAGATCATGACCTGAGCTGAAGTCTGATGCTTAACTGACTGAGCCACCAAGGCACCCTCTACTTCAGAGACTCTGTGCTCTCCCAGAAACTGCAAGTTGTAATAATAATGATTTTTTGAGTGCTTACTGCATATGTGGTGGCTGTTGTACAGAAGAAATATAAATGATACCATAAACCATATTGTGAGACGTGGAAATCAGTAATGACTCATCTGAGGAACAAATATTTTAACTTCATTTGTTTTTATTTGTAATTTTTATATTTTAATATGCAAAGTTTCAAATATACATAAAATAAGAGGGAAGTATATGATAGATCCCCATGTACCTATTACCTAGCTTCAATTATTATCAAATTTTACCAATCTGGTTCCATCAGTTTTCTTTCTTTCTTTCTTTCTTTCTTTCTTTCTTTCTTTCTTTCTTTCTTTCAGAAAATCACAGAAGTCATGATGTTTTACCCATATGTGCTTTGGTATGCCTCTGTAATAAATAAGGACTTTTATTTAAAACATAACCACAAATAATAGCATTATCATGCACAAAAGTAAATCTTAATATTATATAAAACTCAAATTCATCTTCAAATTTTCTCATTTATCTCAAGAAATGTCTTTATGTTTGTTTTTTTCAAACCAGGATTTGAAGAAGGTCCACATGCTAGTTGATACAATTCTCACGTCTTTAGAATTGATAGCAGTCTTTCTTTCCTCAACTCCTCCCTCCCATTTAGTTGCTAGAGAAACCGGTGTGTTTATCCTGGAATATTGTTCACATTCTAAATTAGGTAGATTACATGCTAGCAGTGTTGTGTAACATGCTCCTCTATCCCCCCATTTGTTATAAATTGGTAGTTAAATCTAGATCCTTGAATATATTCAGATTCAATACTATAGGCAATAAGACTACATATACATTGCTGGGTACTTTCTATTGCTTCGTGTTGGTGTATATTACATAAAGATGGGATGTCCCACCTGTAGTTATATTACAGTGTATCAGAGGGTTCACCTGTTTTCAGCTTGATCCATCCATTATGAAATTTCCCATTCAACTTTTCACCTGATGATTATTGTGAGGTTCCATTATATCATTAGGGCTTGCACAATTGTGACTTTTACATTTTATCCTCCCTTCTGTATTATTAGCTGATATTATTATCTTCTGGAGGTTTTTCCAACATCCACTGCTTGCCCCTAAATTCTGTTCTTAGAGGGAAGGGAGGATATGTGCTTAAATCTTTCTCATTCTTTACCAATTTCAGAATAAAGAATAGAGAGTGTTATAAGATGAGGCTCTTAAATGAAGAGCTCAGTGATTCAGGGCCTTGTAGTCCACAGTACTGTTATTGAATTTAACTTGAAGATCACTCTGAAGACATGTTCTACATATAAGCCACATGCTCATATTTGCATTAAATATAAACTGCTCTGACTGCTCTGTGGAGAATGGATAGAAGAAAGTCAATAAAAATGCAGGAGTGTTATCAAGAGATGAAAGTGTTTATAGAGAGTGCTGGATATATGTGAGGGTGTGATTGAAAGTGGCTTGCTCAACTTCAAATATTTCATTCCCATTCACTGAGGTAAGGAAAACCGAAGGACAAGCATGTTTAGGGGGAAAGATAAGTTGGATTTTTTTTAATGTTTCTTTATTTTTGAAAGAGAGAGTGAGACAGAGAGGGAGCGGGGGAGGGCCAGAGAGAGGGAGACACAGAATCCGAAGCAAGCTCCAGGCTCTGAGCTGTCGGCACAGAGCCTGACACGGGGCTCGAACCACGAACCCTGAAAACATGACCTGAGCCGAAGTCGGATGCCTAACTGACTGAGCCATCCAGGTGCCCCAAGCTGGATTTTTAATATGTCATTTGCAGGTTTCGCGAGACATCCCAGGGGAGCTGTTGAGTAGAACGTTGGTCATATAGGCCAGGAGCTTGGTGAGAGGTCTGGTCTAGAGATAGAAATTGGAAAGTCAGCAATGTATGCATGCTGGTGGAACTCATGGGAGTAGATGAAATTGCCTGGGGTGGGAATAAATATAAGAAGGCTTGGACATGGATCTCGAAAAACTCCTATCTCTCACTGGAGGTTAGGGAAAGAAGTGTCATCAAAGGAGACTGATAAGGAGTAGCCAGACAAGATGGAGAAAACCAGGAGAGTGTAATCGTTTTTAAGGAGGACGGAGTCACGCCTGGGTTAACTGCTGCGGGGAGGTCAAGACGGAGATTTAAAGACTCTCCTTGAGTTTAGCGACATGCAGATATTAGTGATTTTAACTAGAATTATTTCAGTAGAGCTCCGGTAGCAGAAACCAGACTGTGGTAAGTTGTAGTGGGAGGGAAAGGTGAACAAATGGACCCAGCTATTGCAAACAACCATTCTTGAGCGTTCTTAGTAAATAAAGATATAACATGTTTGGGTTTCTGTGAAACTGTTTATTGAAAAATTATTACTGTTTAACTCTTATTTTTACCTAAGAATCTTTCAAGCTCTGAATTTAAGAATATGCCTTCAGAGAAATTTATGTTCCCACATTAACCTATTCTGAATCCACTATCCGTTAACTGATAGATTATTTTAGTGTTTTTTTTTTTTGCGTGACCCTACCATATCTTCAGACTTTACAGTATACATTTTTGTCATTTCTTTTAAATTTTGTGGTTTCAACTTTTATCCCCTAGTAACCAGTTTACCAAGTAGCTTATGTGGTTTTTTTTTTTTTGAGGTTCATCACTTTTAATGTAATTGATATGTTAAATTTAATAATATATAGTAATGTATTCTAAATTTGATATGGGTTAGAAACATGCTTTCCATTCTTTCCAGTATACACACTGGTAATAGCCAATATTCTGTTGTTTTAGTCAGGAGCACATTTGGACCCCGGGAATTATTCTGTCTTCATAATAAACTCCTACACTTGCTTGTGAGATTGATACTGGGAGTTGCAACTTATTCACTCATGAATATAACTTGCATAAGCTTGCCTGATCTTGTTCTTCTTCCCTTGCACCTTTGTAGACCCAGGCCCACATTGAATTAATTTAATTAGTTCAAACATTTATTGAAAGAATAGCTGTGCCAGACTCTAAAGATAAAAGGATCACTTGGACTCAGACTGCCTTCCAAAAGCTCATAGTACATAGCAGCAGACAGATAAATGATGAGATAATTAAAATACATTGCTGTTGATTCCACTGTAGAGCCATGAACAGTGTGCAGTGGTAGCAAAGAGAGAGGAAGGTCATCTATTGGAAAGCGGTGGTGAGATGATGGCCAAGGGATCAGTTTTCACAGAAGGAGAAGGGAAGCCGGTGCTGGTGGTGAGGCTTAGTGCTGATGAGTAACACACATAATAACGATCCCTTCAAGTGTTCCCAAGGGCAGAGTGATAAATTCACATTGGAGACGCTCTGAGTTGTTATTCATACATAGAAAGTGTTTGGTTTTGCATGTGTGGTGAACTTGCTGCCATTTTGCCTGTCTAGAAGCTTCCTCTTTCCAGTTAGACCTGCCCATCCTGCCATTGTTACCTTAGACGCCATGATCTTTCCTGTCACTCTGAGGGATGGAGGGGCTCTCTGAAACACAACAGAAGCTGTAATATCTTCACCTGACAGATGGGAATCCAGACTTAGACAAGAGGCTATCTTTTGAAGATCTGTTACCTCTGTGAATTTTTAAAACAACAATGAAAGAGTTTGGTAAAAGTTCAGCAATGTGGGGCGCCTGGGTGGCTCGGTCGGTGAAGCATCCAACTCTTGGTTTCAGTGCAGATCACGATCTCGCGGTTTGTGGGTTCCAGTCCTGCATTGGCTCTGCGCTGAGAGTGTGGAGCCCGCTTGGGATTCTCTCTCACCCTCTCTTTCTCTCTGCCCCTCCCCTGCTCATTCTCTCTCTCTCTCTCTCTCTCTCTCTCTCTCTCTCTGTCAAAATAAATAAATAAACCTAAAAAAAAATCAGCAATGAAATCCATAAAGAAACCTAACTGTAATTTAGGTGGTTGCCTGGAAATCAAAGCAAAGCAGAGTCTGTAGTGGCCTAACTGGCCTTGCCTTCTATTTGGAAATGGGGTTAGCTCTTGGAAGTTCTTAGAGAGTTTGGGGGGAATAAGAAAGGAAGGCTCAGGAGGGAGAACCTGAGCTTCTTGCAAATAGTAGAGATTTGGCAGATTTCCTGTGGCCCTTAGTTTAGGGTAACATAAAAGAAAATCTCAAAGTGCTGCATGTTTTAAAAAAAGCTTTCTTGGGGCGCCTGGGTGGCGCAGTCGGTTAAGCGTCCGACTTCAGCCAGGTCACGATCTCGCGGTCCGGGAGTTCGAGCCCCGCGTCAGGCTCTGGGCTGATGGCTCAGAGCCTGGAGCCTGTTTCTGATTCTGTGTCTCCCTCTCTCTCTGCCCCTCCCCCGTTCATGCTCTGTCTCTCTCTGTCCCAAAAATAAATAAACGTTGAAAAAAAAAAAATTTAAAAAAAAAAAAAAAAGCTTTCTTATTCAATACATTGTCACATAGAGGAAAGTAATGAAAATAACATGTTGGGTGTTAAACCTAAGTTTACATTTGGGTAAATATACAGAGAATCAAAGACTGTTGGGTTTTTTTTTCTTCGAGTTTTCAGGACAGGAACTCTTGAGGGAACGAGAAGCATGACATTCATTTCACCCGACACCTTGTGTGAAATCAATCATAGGCCTTCCTGATTGAATGGAATTTTGACAGGTTCTTTGGATTTTCCCTCCTATTAACCTTTTTCATGTTAATTAATTAATTAATTCAAGATAATTAAATATAATAAAAAGGAAGGGAGGGATTTTATTATTATTTATTAAGTACATATTATTTATAGGAATACAAATAATTAATATGAAAGTCAAGACTGATACATTTTTGAACACTGTGTTAATAACGTATGGGGCGTCCAGGGTGGCTCAGTCCGTTAAGCATCCATCTTTGGCTCAGGTCATGATCTCGCCGTTCATGAGTTCCAGTCCCACATCGGGCTCTGTGCTAACAGCTCGGAGCCTGGAGCCTGCTTCAGATTCTGTGTCTTCCTCTCTCTCTCTGCTTCTCCCTTCCTCATACTCTGTCTGTCTCTGTCTCTCATAAATAAATAAATGTTAAAAAAACTTAATGTAAAATAAAACAAAAAGAACAAATGCATGAGCGTATTCTAATAGGGATGGAAACATGGTATGTCTTATAGATCCAAATAGAATGTAAGCCAGACAGAGAATATCAAGGTGACTGTGTATCTGAGATTGACAGCACTTATTTTCAGTGTTTTTAATAAGCCGTGCATTATTTAACTTTATGGAATCTCAATATGTTTTCTATAAAAAGGCAAATACAAGCAACCTTAAAGAAAAGAGGAAAGAAGAAAACATTTTCTGTCATCACAGTATTTGCTCTCTGTTTCCTCTACCCATTTTTTCTTTTAAATTAGATGTTTCCTAACAAGGTTACCATCTTCTTCAGTCAACTGAAAAAAATTTTTTTAATGTTTATTTATTTTCGAGAGAGAGAGCGCGTGAGCAAGAGAGGGACAAAGAGAGGGGGAGACAGAAGATCCAAAGGAGGCTCTGCACTGACAGCACAGAGCCCGACATGGGGCTCGAACTCAAAAACAATGAGATCATGACCTGAGCCAAAGTAACTGAGCCACCCAGGAGCCCCACCCTGAAAATTGAATAAAAGGAAGACATTCGGTATATAAACAAGAATTATTGTAATGTGACTAATGCAATAGTGGTTAGATAAGGTGATAACTGAAATAAAATTTAAAAAAATTCATGCCTGCCATTTTTACTATTGTAGCCAGACAGAGTAAGTTTACTTAAAATTGCTTTCTCTTTGTAAAAGAAGTCACTTGAGTGGTCCTTCTTAATTATGGGAATATCAGGGAAATGAGAACCAGGGTCTTTTCAGACCTTTTTGTCACTTTGCCATGAACACCCTCTGTCTTGGAGATCTCACAGCTCTGGAGAGAGGTGGTTGGGACACGATGGAGGACTGATTTGCGTACGTATTGCTTTCTGTGGGGCAGTCAACCAGATTTCACTGCTCGCTCTGCTGCCATAACAGAACACCACAGGTTGGTTGGCTTAAACGGCCGAAGTTTATTTTTCTTCATGGTTCTGAAGGCTGGAAGTCCAAGATCAAAGTGCCCACAGGGTTGGTTTCTGGTGAGACTTCTCTTCTTGGCTTGTAGATTAGATGGCCACTGTGTCACTCTGTCCTTACAGGGCTTTTCCTCTGTGCGTGCATACTCCTGATGTCTCTTCCTCTTTTACAGACATCAGTCCTATTGAATTAGGGCTCCAGCCTCATGGCCTTACTTAAGCCTTATTGACTCTGTAAAGGTTCTGTCTCTCAATACAGTCACTTTGGGAGTTAGAGCTTCAACCTATAATCGTGGGAGGGACACAGTTCAGTCAATACCAGGTTGGATTGGATGGCCTTAACCAAAGTCAGCTAGCAGGGAAAGTATACCAAGGACAGCTTTCTGGAAAACAAGCAAAGCCAGGACTCAACAGTAAGGGCTGAGGTTTTACTTGTTTTAAGAAAAACAAGGACTTGTTTTTCTCACTCTTTGTTCTTAAATCTGGAACTCCTTGTGTGACCAGACAATGTGTCCTAGGGTCCTGCTCTGGGGAAGAATGGCTGATCTGAGATGTGAGTGTGAACTAAATAAACTGAACCCTGAAGCCTAAGGGAGGGGGGGCGGTGGGGGGGGGGCGCTGTGGCAGAGAGTACAAGAGATGAGCCCACTTGGCTGTCACCTTGGTAGAGAAGGAGATTCCACTGTCCTGTGCAGGAATGGTTTTCAATAATGACACCAAGGAATCAAGAGCAAAACGGGCTCCAGTAGCTTAACTGATCATATTGGAATTTTGAAGTGGGGCTCGCTCTTGGGGTGGGGATTCTTAGAGAACTGGGGAGGAGGGATAAAGAAAAAGGTCTCAAGAGGGAGAGGCTTAACGTCTTGGTAACCGAAATTTTACCCCAAGCTGATGAATGAGGGTAACATAAGTCATTGAAGAATATGAAGCAAGCCCAGAAAAAGAGACCTGTGTCTTTGCTTTGGGAGGCCACCTAAGGCCTCTCTACTTTGTGAGCATAGAGACATTTCAGAGATGTAATAAGAGAAGAAGAGAAAAGATATTCTAGCATTCCAAGCAGAGTAAAACCTACTCGGCATTAATATGGAGGGTGAACTGTGGTTAGGAGTGAGACAGGGACTGACATTAGACATCTGGGCAATAGCTCTGTAGTAGTTCTGTAGTAGTTCTGATCAGGACACAGTAGAGACTTAGGCAAAATAAAAGTCGTTGACAGTGTTCGTAAGTATTTGTGGTCACTGTGAAGATGGGTTAGAAGTGGTGAAGGAGGACTGGGGCGCCTGGGTGGCGCAGTCGGTTAAGCGTCCGACTTCAGCCAGGTCACGATCTCGCAGTCCGTGAGTTCGAGCCCCGCGTCAGGCTCTGGGCTGATGGCTCAGAGCCTGGAGCCTGTTTCCAATTCTGTGTCTCCCTCTCTCTCTGCCCCTCCCCTGTTCATGCTCTGTCTCTCTCTGTCCCAAAAATAAATAAACGTTGAAAAAAAAAATAAATTAAAAAAAAAAAAAAAAAAGAAGTGGTGAAGGAGGAAGGAAGGTTTCCTCACCCAAATCCCAAGCACAGGAAAGCAGTGATCTGGAAGTGATGCTGGGGAGCAAGCCAGAAACAGCTTGATTGTGGAGTCTCTGCTCTCATCCTTGTGACACACACACACACACACACACACACACACACACACATACATGCACACGCCCACACGCACTCATACGCACACATACACACATGCATACATACACACAGTTTTTTGAGCAGTGTAAAAGCAAGAGTTTTCTAATGGTTGCATGAACAAAAATGAACCTTTATTTTTAGTCTGTCAGGACAAATAAAATGCTTTTTATTCATTATATTTTTTTTTTAATTTTTAACGTTTATTTACTTTTGAGACAGAGCATGAACGGGGGAGGGTCAGAGAGAGGGAGACACAGAATCTGAAACAGGCTCCAGGCTCTGAGCAGTCAGCACAGAGCCCGACGCGGGGCTCGAACTCACGGACCGCGAGATCTTGACCTGAGCCGAAGTCGGCCGCCCAACCGACTGAGCCACCCAGGCGCCCCGCTTTTTATTCATTATAAAAAATATTTTAACTGTTGTAAGTTATTAGATTTAACAATTATGCTTACATTTTAGATTACATTTGAAGAGAAGTGTGAGATTTTAAGAAGCATTCAGTTACACATCATGCATTTTTGTCACATTTTTGACATATTAGTGTGTATTAAAGTAAAAAATTGTTTGATTTTTAAAGAACAAGTGCATATTTTTGAAAAGTACAAATTGTTCATTAAAAATCTTAATTACAATTATGTGGCAAAATTAATTTCCTATAAAATAGGCTTTTCTGTCTGGAAAAATGGAAGTGAATTATTTTAAGAACTCCTATAACTTAAGGCTAACATTTCATGCTAATAATTAATGATTAATATATAGTAGATTATTTTAGCACATTTAAAAATTAAAGAAGAGGTTGTTAACTCAGCTTTCTGGATTTTACTTTTTTTTTTTTTACTTTTAGAGGTAAACATAATAAAATGAAAAAAATAGTTATCAAATATTTTAATAAAGTAGAATGAAGATGGCATTATATATAACTATTACAAAATGCATGAAATACCTCAACTATGGTTTAAAAGCACATGAAATTAATAATACTTCTGATTCCCTTTGGGTATTTAATATTATTAAATTTATATAATTCAAGACAGTTCCTCCATTGGGCTCATTGACATTCATCTTAAGAAATCCTAAAACAAAGAATTAAAATACTGATAAAAGTAAAATCAGAAAATAAGATGACCTAAAGTATTTCTTTTCCAGAGTGCTCTTCTCTTACACTAATAAAAATCAAAACTACTACCTAGAATTAATGTTGAAATAATAAAAGTCTGTTCTGAGCAATATTTTCCTCTCCTGTGAACTTTTTAGTTTCCTCCTTTGCATTCACATCTCTGGTACCTAATATTTATTGAGAGTTTACTGTGTGCCAGTTACTGGTATAGGCACAAAGAATATAAAAGCAAACAGATTCTCATAGTTTTCCCTCATGACAACTCTAGGAATATTATTTCTCTCTTGACTAATAAGAAAGCTGAGGCACAGGAATGTTAGCTATGTTGTCTAAGGTCACAAAGCAAACAATCATGAAATTGAAATGAAGCAGCTTCACTCCAGAAATTGTGCTTATCATCGCATCCTCTTTATTTTCCATACAATTCCTCCTTTTTGATTAAGGCACCTGTTGTTTGCTACCATATTTTGACATCCTTTCATCTAACTGGGAGTCTGTCTTTTTCCTTTGCTAAAATACAAACAAGGAAAATATGCTTTATTTTTCCATTAAAACCTTTTATTAAGTTTAATTTGTGTATGCGCATATATATATGGATATATATATATATGGATATATATATATATATATATATATGGACATATACGGACCCATATATATATATGGATATATATATGGATGTATATATGGATGTATATATGGATATATATGGATGTATATATGGATATATATGGACATATATATATGGATAAATATATGGGTGTATAATATGTATTTGTGTGTGAATTTGAAGGCTTCCTTTCTAGTGTAAAACTTTTTGGTTACTAGGTGTAATTCCACCATTTATCTGGCTTTGTCCTGGAAAACACATAATAATCGTCACAGCCACGATTCAATAGCCAGTAGAGTCAATTGAGCCCTTTGACTCTACTCACTGTGCTTCATTTTACAGCTGAGGAATTGAGGCTTCAAAACCTTAATAACATAGTGGGGGAATGACTCAGCCAGGACTCCCATTGAGAGTGACAATCTTAATGCTGGCGACAGCCCTCCAGAGGACACTCCTTTTTGTAAGCACTACAAGAGTGATTTTATTTATTATCTCCTTTAATTCTGACAACATGCCTGATAGGTTACCCCTGTGTTATAGGTGAAGATGTGAAGTCGTAAGTAGTTAGGTTGCTTACCTAGTCTTCTGTTGCTAGTAAAGTCAAACCTATAGGGAGGGTGGTGGAGTAATGGAGACACAATCGGAGGTGAAAAGTGCTTTCAAATTTTGCTTTAACAGCTTAACAGCTCAGTCCATTTGAACAAATTACTTGCCCCAGATCATCTTCTTGCCCCTCAACTTTCTCATCTGTAAAATAGGAGTGCCGTGTACCTGATTCACAGGGTTTTGTGAACATTACATGAATGAAGCACTTAGAAGAGTATCTGGCACAGCATTAAGTACTATAGAAGTGATGGGAGCATGACATCATTGTGATTTTATAGCCAGATTTTCTCGTGTCTTAAATCTTGCTTCAACCTCATGTCATTTTCCTCCATTAGATTTCCAGAGAAATACCGAGTGATTTTGTATCTATTTTGTTTAGAAAATCAGGGTCTTTCCTAGAATTCAACATCCCTGATTAGAATAGAACTTTCAGGAGCACCTGGGTGGCTCAGTCGGTTAAGTGTTTGGCTCAGGTCATGATCTCATGGCTCATGGGCTCGAGTCCTGAGTCGGGGTCTGTGCTGATGGTTTGGAGGCGGGAGCCTGCTTCAATCCTCTGTCTCCCTTTCTCTCTGACCCTTCCCTGTTTGAGGTCTGTCTGTCTCTCTCTCTCTCTCAAAAATAAAATGAACATTATAAAAAATTAGAATATAACTTCCAACAGAAATTGAAGTGCTAAAAACTATTTTAGGTTTTTAAAGAGTTACTTAAAAAAGCCTTTTGTCCAATCTCATTCCACAAAGGATTTGGGGTGCCTTATAAAAAACATAAAATATAAAATCATAGAATAAAGTATTAAAGTAGATAGAAGAAAATATGGATGGGAAATCAATAGAAGTAGGGACACTGTAAATTACATGGCCATCCCAACCTGAGAATATAATATAGTTGCTGGAAAAGGGCCCCAAATCCCCAGTTCTCTGTACTGGCTTTCTTCTCTGTACTGTTCTCTGGTTTTTGGAGGGCCTTACAGCTTTTCAAAATTGCCTTCTCCCCTTTTCTTTTTGGGACTTACTTCACAGACTTCCTCGGACATTCTTACTGAGCTGCTCTCGTGAGATCTCTATTCTCAATCGGTTTTGTATATTTCCATCTTAAGGCCCATCCAGAACTGCTCAGTTCACTCTCTGAAGAAGAAATAAGGAAGTGCAAAATGTTACCAAATCCTTCCTCTTGTGTTTTCAAAAAGTCACAGCGTTGGCTACTTTCTATTGTATAGGCTTTTATAAAAATTCCTTTTTAAAGAAAAAAATCAAATACATGCTTATCATTATTTTAATGAAACCTCCACTGAGTAAATGAATTCCATAAAAGTGGAAAAAATAAAACTTGCGTTGAATGGTGGATGATACTGGTATTCAATAGAAAGTTCTTAAAAATAGACCAAACGCAGGAGACATTTTTGCCGTTTTCAATTTGTAAGAAAATGATTTCATTAGAGGGGAAAAGAGAGAGAGGAAACCATCAGTCGGAATGTTGGAGAATGCAGGCTCATGAGGAGACCAGCAGAGAAGACAAACTAAGTGTACAGATGCAGATTAGGCCTCAGAAGATGAGGGCGTAAAAGGGATTTAATGGTGGGGTGGATTATAGAAATCCATGTAACAATGTTAAATAATTATAGTTCCAGCCGAGATCAAAGCAGTGCTGATTGAACGCCCTCAAGCTGTTAACAGGAAGTATCTTGAAGGGGGGAAAAAAAAGCCTGCCTCAGAGATTGGTCATCCTGGGCAAACAATATTGTGATCCATAGAGGTTCCAGCTCTACTGAAGATACCATTTTGGGGGAGGAAAGCTGGAGGAGGGCACGTGTAAGGGAATCTTCCTCTGGAGCTCCATATTAAAAGGGACTTTTGGTGCTATTTGTAATTGGGTTGAAAATGCTCAAAAGTATTTATATGATTAACCCTTTCTTTTGGAGGGTGGAGAAAAGACATTTACTGAACCATATCACAGATATCAGTGGGAAATTCTGTAATTGAATTACCTACCGTTCTTTATTTTTCTCCTTGAGGAAAATTTTCCTTTCATCGCATATACCAGAGGGATATCAACTGTAGGTAAGGGTGACTGAAAAACAACTTGTTTGTGGAAGACACATTTATCTGCAGAAGCAGCAAAAATATCTTGACTTTCAGAGGGTGAAAAAAAGTGAGCCTACATCCGTACATGTGGATTTGTTTGATTTTCTAATGTCCCCAAGACATTATAAAATAAACATTATTATAAAACAGAATTATAAAACAATTGAAATTAGTTAAAAAATGAGATGGCCAATTAACTTAGCCCCAATCACAAGTGTTTTGGACCAATTTAGTGTAGAACTATATAACTACATCTATATCTATCTGTATATTATATGCTAAAGGAAAAAGGGAAGCATAGTTTCTATGCATCTTTATTTTAGATGCCTCTATTTACTTTTCAAAAAATAAAAAATTGTTTCTTATTTTTAAGTCACGAAAAATGCAAAGCCAACAAATACTAAAGCTGTATTTGTAGAAATTATACTTCTATATTTTATATTATCCATTTAAAATATATATTTGATACACCTAGTTGAACTATGTAGTTGACATAAAGAGTTGAATTATACAGTTGAAAAGCTAACTATTTGCAAATGCTTTTTTGTGACACTGGATACAGCGGTTGGAATTTCACTTGGGGAGGTTTAAAATAGATGCTTCAGGAAGGCATTTGGCATTTCTATTGCAATGGCAGTTTTAAGATTTAGGATGTGTGGGATTGAGCTAGCCATCTCGTTTTGAATTTTAAAAACCTTTGTATTAGGAAATAAAATATTGATCCAAATATTTGATAATAAATATTTATGCATTGCTTAAGAAGTTGGTAGTGACTTCTTAAAGGAAAATTGCTTTGGGATAGACAAAGTCTGAATAAAATTATTACAATAATTTAATAAATTTTTTTCTAATTCAAGTACATTTGCCTAAACATTCAGGCAAGGGTGTTTTAAGAATGAAGACTTTTTGCTGTATGTCTTCTTTTGTAGGGAATAGCCAGTATTAAAGACAATGCCTCATTAAATATGTGTGATGAATGGTTTAACTTCATGGCTTTCTTAGGTAGAGGTTTTATGACATTACATTTAATTCGTAATATTTTAATATGAATGCATTTTCTTTGCCAAACTAATTTCTATTTTTATGAGAGTACAGATGTGTTAGCTATAACATCTTTTCTCATCTGTGGAAAACATCATTTCTCATCTGTAAAACATTATTTTAAAATCATATTCATGTGTTATTGGAGAAAATGGTAAGAAATTATAGGATTAAACCGTTTTAATGAATGCATATTGAATACTCTCAAAACTGTTTTAAACAACAATAAAAATATAAATTAAGACAATTTCTATAAGCTATCAGCTAATTATTAGTCAATTTTATGGTTTCCTACACATTTTTATGTTTTGGATGTCAGTAATGTTCTAAAGCTGGTCTTATATATTTAACCAATGAATAATTTGGTTACTTTATTTCCATTTTTCATTGTGCCTTTCTATTTACATATACACAAAACCCTTTTTCTCATTATTATTTTCATAGGCTTTTTTACACCTTGGAAGGTTTATAAAACACAGAAGGAGTTCATCATCTGACCAGGTTACCCATTCTGAAATGTCATTACTTTAGATTGTAACTCTAATTTTTTTGTTGTTGTCTTTTAAAGTGATATCATTTTACCCTACACATAATTACATACTTGAGAATAAATGCCAAATGAAATTATTTTTTTAAGTTGCCTTATACTCTTACTTGGAGGAAGTTTTTTGTTCTAAGAGTACAGGAGACCACATGGCTACTGATGAGTCCAGCATCAAACAAAAATTCTGAAATTATAATAGGATGGAAAAAGAAAAGCCTAGAATGTTTATCCGTACAAAAACTGGGTTCAAATCCTGGCTCAATGTCCCATTACTTATTAGTTGAATGACTTTCGAAAATTTCCTACCAGCTCTGAATTTTGGTTTCCTCACGGAAGTGGTGCCTACCTCATAGATGTGCCGTGCACATTAAACAGGTCAGGTGAAATGCTATTTCCTCCCAACCATGATGCAGGTGTGGTTAGATGGAGAACTGCAGGAGACACTATCCGACACCTTTACCATTTTAAAAAAAAAAATTTAATTTTTTTTTTATTTTACTTTTGAGAGAGAGAGAGACAGAGGTCGAGAGGCAAAGGGCCAGAGAGAGAGGGAGACACAGAATCCGAAGCAGGCTCCAGGCTCCGAGCCGTCAGCACAGAGCCCGACGCGGGCTTGAACTCACGGACCGGGAGAAGATGACCTGAGCAGAAGTCAGAGGCTTAACCGACTGAGCCACCCAGGCGCCCCCCTGACACCTTTACCATTAAAGACAGATGACAGCAAGTTTGGGCAGAGAACTCTGACCTTAAGCCTGGTGATTCCTAAATATATTCCTCATCCTTAAAGAACTCTTTTGCCAACGTGAAAAATAAGAATCTTGGCATGAGAGTGATTTTTGCTAAGTTACTTCATGCCTCTCATCCTCAATTTTCTCATAGCAAATGGGGATAATAAAGCTACGAATTATACTCAAAGCATGGCTTAAATAAAAGGAAGCCTGATTTGTATATGCCCTCACATAGAAGTACTCCATTCTTGAATTACTGTTGTTTTTATTATCATCCCAAAGACTACTGGTTCTCACTGGCTTTTAAAAAATGTTAAGCCCATGGGGTGCATGGGTGGCTTAGTCAGTTAAGTGTCCAACTCCCGATTTCTTCTTAGGTCGTGACCCCAGGATTGTGGGATCGAGTGCCATGTTGGGCTCCATGCTGAACGTGGAGTCTACTTCAGATTCTCTCTCTCCCTCTCTGCCCCCCCTTCCTCTCAAATAAAAACTAAATAAATAAAATAAAAAATGTTAAGTCCAGTGGGTTAGTAAAATATTTACTGAATTTCTGTATGTGTAATGGGAATTCCAACTGAGCAGTGAGAATAGCTTGGTCAGCAAAATAGAAACAATCGCTAGTTTCATGGATCTTGCTCTCCACTATGAGTTGCTTACAGTCCATTGACTCACCATCAAATATATCAAGACATTTTATTTTTTAAACTTTTTTAATACTTATTATTTATTTTTGAGAGAGAGAGTGTGTGTGTGTGTGTGAGCAGGGGAGGGGCAGAGAGACAGGGAGACAGAAAATCTGAAGCAGGCTCCAGGCTCTGAGCTGTCAGCACAGAGCCTGACGCGGGGCTTGAACCCATGAACCATGAGATCATGACCTGAGCCAAAGTTGACCTCTTAACCGACTGAGACACCCAGGCGTCCCTCAAGACATTTTAGAAACAATGTTGATTTTAATGGTTGCAAAAGCAGTACACTTAATCTCTGAAGGACCATATGGTTTCCTGGAAGGAAAAGGTAGTTTGGCCATCTGCCCAACCTCAGTGTTTTAAACTTCGCTCATTTTATTACTACTCTCAATACCTTCTTAAGGGATAATCTCTCATTTCCTCATCACCACTTGTGTCTTCACCATCTCTCAGATCCCTTATCTCATTGCTCTTTGTTGGGCTGTCTTATCACTACCCACTGCTTCATCTAGACCACAGCTTTATCTTCTTTGTTCAACACACCATACTTACTCTTCTCGTGCCCAGGCTTCCTGGTTACTCCACTTCCTTTGCCCTTTAGCCAGACACTTTTTCCTCTGTTGTCACCTGCTAATCTCATGTTTCCCTTGAGAATCTTGCCAGTATTAGTCAACATCCACCTGCCATTTTCTAGCTTTCCTTCTAGAGGACCTCCATCATCCCTGGCTACTTCATTGTATTTGTGACCATCACCTTGCTGTAAGTTCACAGCTACCTTTGTCTGGGGGGCGGGGTGGGGGGTGTGGTGGTGTCATGTCCTCCTTCACCTGAGTCAGTCCTCATATACAACCACACTTCATTCCTCTCCATTACCCAGAATCATTGCCACACACTCAGGAAGTCCCTTCTCTGTTTATAACCATCTGTGCATTTCCTGACTGTGGAGCCTGCAGAACTCCTGGCTTCATTTCCAGTCTTACTCAGTCTCAACTCCACAACCTACCATTTCAACATTATACAGAGTCGTTAGTGCCTTAAATGGTTTAACCTCTGTGAGTCTCTAGGCAGTCTCTATTCGTGCTACTTATAGCACTGGGGAAAAAAAACAGTTTATATGGATTAAGTGAGCATTTATTCTGTATGAGGCATTGTGCCAGGTATTTAATAAGCAAAATGTCAGGCAATCCTCTTAGCATCTAAGGACCCAAGAAAATCTTACAACTTTATTGGCATCATTTCAAATGTAAGTGATTATTGCCTATTGTATTTATTTCCAGATAACCTTGTGTGTAAATCACCACGGTGGTTGTTCTAAAACTCACCAATCTTAGAACCATTAATTCTTTCTAGTTCCTCTCAACTTCTCTGCTGAATACAGAGTGCTTGCTTATTTATTTATTTATTTATTTATTTATTTATTTATTTATTTTTATGTGAGAGATTTCTTTGTGAAAACCTTTCAAAGCTCGAAATTCTCATTTGTCCCATGGACTGAGGGACTCATGGTGGTGGGGGGGGGACCTCCTCAGGGCATGTAAATCTGGAAACATTGTAGCTTAGAGGTATTATAACTACTTTGATCATGGAGCCATGTCACCAGGTATTTTTTCCTATTATCTTTGCCCATTTCTATAATAAGTTTTGCTAACTTCAAGGTGAATCTGCTTTAATGTCGCTTTTAATTCTCTCAGTATGATCTCTAGTATTTCAGAGTGCTCGCTCTTAAATTAATTGAAGCTTGTGATTAAAAGAAAATGACCTCACTATTATCTGAGAATTCCCTGTAATGAACTTCTCTTCTTGTTTCACATCTTCTTCTCCTTCCCCTCTCTCTCAATTCCCTTCTCCTGTTTTTATCACTGACTATCCCACTTTCCTTCTCTCTTCAATTTTCACCTAGCTGGTTTCTTTTCTGTCTGCCCGTATCTCTCCAGCTCATGTATTCATCCCTCCATTCATGCAGTCAACAAATATTTATTGTGAACTTGTAATGTGGAGGGCTCTGAAGTCACACTGCCTGACTTCAGATATTGGTGTCCTTACCTCCAAGCTCTGAGGACTTAAGCAAGCCCTCATCTGTGTAACAGAAATAATAGTAATTATACCAATAACAAGTGAAAACATCTAAGTTTGTTGTGAATGTATTACATTCGAGTGAGTTTTAAACATTTTAACTTTGTTAATTCATTCAGTCTCATAAAACACTGGGATGTTGAGACTGTCATTAATCCCATATTTTATTTATGAGGTTATATATTTTTGTAATTTGCCCAATGTCACAAAGCCATCTAGCTCCTCTGAGGGTTAAATGAGCTAATTCATGTAAAGTGCCTGGTACAGAATAAATGTGCAAAGATATTTAGTATTATAATTACTATTGTCACTTAAAATATTCCCATTTCGCTACCCAGTAAGTACTTAATGAATATTAGCTATTGTTGTGGCAATGATGAGTAAGGCTGTGCTAGGTCCTCTGGGTATAAAAGATGTCACATGTAATGGCTATATTCAAGAAGTTAACAATATATTAAAGTACTTTGAAACTCCTATTTTCTTTCTCTGTAAATTTTCCTCCTCCTTTTTCTCCTTCTTGTTCTCTTCCTCCTCCACCCTTCCCTTTCTCCTCCCCTCCTCCTCCTAGTTTTTCTTCTTTGAGAGAAGTGAAGTAGGACATAAGAAGAACAGAGACTTGGGAGCCAAGATGACATGTCAACTTCCCATCTTGGCTCCTGCTCTTCTAACTAGATGACCTTTGGCAAGTAAATTACTTTACTGTGCCTCAGTATTTTCATCAATAACATGGGCCAAAATTTGTCTACCCTGTAGGGTTATTGGGAATATCGAGTGACTTAATACATGTAAAGCATTGAAAGTAGCATATAGATATGTAAAAAGTTGTACGTATATACTTTATTGAGTAATATCAATTAATTATATTAAGTTTTATGTTCCCTGATCTTACTTTTAATATATTTTGTTATTTTACATTGTTTCCTTTTTTTAATGTTTGTTTCTTTTTGAGAGAGCACGCGTGGGGGAGGGGAAGGGAAAGAAGGGGAAGAGGAACCAAAGTCGGCTCTGTGCTCACATCACAGAGCCTGACGCGGGGCTCGAACTCATGAACCGCAAGATCATGACCTGAGTCGAAGTCAGACGCTTAACTGACTGAGCCACCCAGGTGCCCCTTACATTGTTTCCTTTAAAAAAAAATTACTAAATTACAGTCATTTTAAATTCCCTACTACCAATCATATTTCCTTTAAAATAATGGCTCACATTTTTAAAAAAGGTTTATTACCTCTGCTCTGTTAGATTTTACTTTTGTTTCTTTGACCATATGATTATGTACCTGAAATCTCTGTCCAGCCTGTTGCTTTGGAAAATTTCCGAGCAGCACTTTAACTTTCCTAGATCTGTCAGTTTCATTCTGCTTCTAAATCCTTAAATGTGTTAGGCACACTCTCTTGTTTGCTTGGTTCCGTCTCTGAACGTACTTTCCTCGGCAAATTCTGAAATGCTCAATGTCAGTTTTAGGAAAGAATTGTACAGAGTGATGATTTTTCTGTCTATGTGATTTGTATACATTATGAGCAAGATACACTATTTGCCACTTAAGTTGCTGAATGAAAAGTTACTGAGTGAAGAGAGTCAGAAACATATCTCATTTGGACGTCTCGTAGTGGCCACTATTTGAGGAGTATAACCAAAATCCCAAAGGAACACCAAGAAGTTCATCAGTCTCTTCCACTCTAAAGTGATACCACGTTTCGGGGCGCCTGGTTGGCTTAGTTGGTTAAGCGTCTGACTTCGGCTCAGGTCATGATCTTGCGGCTTGTGGGTTCAAGCCCCATGTCGGGCTCTGTGCTGATGGTATGGAGCCTGCTTGGGATTCTCTCTCTGTCCCTCTCTCTTTGCCCCTTCCCCACTTGGCTGCTCTCTCTCAAAATAAATATATTAATTAAAAAAAATATTTAAAGTGATATCACATTTGGGCAGAATCCTTTTGGGCATGGAGGAGCTAACTCATGGCAGGATTAATGGGATATCAAGTCTGATCATCACTATGTACAGTGTGGCTGGTCAAGCGCTAATATGTTTCGCCCAAAGGAATGGGATGGCAGTGAGGGGTGGAGGCAGGACTGTAACAGAATCAGAACGCTTTCCATATTCCCCAAAACAAAAACTTGCTTTTGGAGGGCTTTGTCTTAAGTTCTGCACTGATATTCTCCATTTATTGCTTGGGATTTCATTTCTGGCAAGAGCTGAAGCTCTATTTAAGTATAACTCTGTCAGTACTATTGCTAAATTCTAATACACCTGCATAGTCTCTTTATGATAAAAATTATTTTTTTTTGAATTTTTTTTAATACTTATTTTTGAGACAGAGAGAGACAGAGCATGAGCGGGGGAAGGGCAGAGAGAGAGGGAGACACAGAATCTGAAGCAGGCTCCAGGCTCTGGGCTTATCAGCCCAGAGCCTGATGCGGGGCTCAAACTCACAAACTGTGAGATCATGACCTGAGCTGAAAGTTGGGCACTTAACTGACTGAGCCACCCAGCACCCCTATCATAAAAATAATTTAGATTAAACTGCCAGCATTTGACCTCACAGAATCATTTGGATTATTACCCAAGACCCCAGTTTTCTAGGCCAGTGTTTCACAAAATGTCATCAGTGGACTATTTGAGCACCACCCCAGATAAATGAAACGTTTTTATGGACAGTAATCTTTGAGAACTTGCATAGGCACCTGCAAAATAAACTGGAGGCCAATGAGCTTTAATGGCCTTATGTTTAATTTGATAAAACATGTGAGAAAAAAAGTAGATCTTAGTACCCCAATATGCCTTCAAAGAATCAGAATGATATTTGTGGTATAGTTTTACACATAAGCATAGTTACCCCTCTCTTATTATTTGCTTGGAACCACCAAGTTAAAACATAAAAACTACTGGGGAATCTGAAAGAACTAAGTTATCAGTCCGTTGCTTCATCCATGTAAATACTCCTAATGGTTTACTTTGTAAACATTATCCTCAACCAGTATCACAAAATGCATGTCACTGAATCATTAGGGATTAGAGTTAGTGCAACTTAATTTCTATACCTGGAGAACAATTTAAATATTAAAAAAACCCTATGACATCTGACTTCTAAACACTTCCTGTATTTCATATTTTCTGTCCCTTTGATTTCACTCATTTGGAATATGACCTTGTCTCCTACCCTAGACAGCATCTTCAGTGATGTTTCTCTCTCCTGGGGGTGGGGGTGGGGGTGGGGGTGGGGGTGGGGGAGTGGAGGGAGTGGTTGTGGCAACAATGGTTGCCACGGAGTTTATTTGGTAATGAATCAAATACCATTTTGTGGCGTTTTAAATCTTATTCTTATAAACTGATGTTTACCATTGTGTTTTAAACATTTTATGTGTTTGTATCTTATCTCCCTAACTAGCTGACCACCTCTTTATATCCCCAAAGGAGCCCAGCAGAATGTCCCAAACACAATAGATGCTCAGTGAATACTTAGTGGTTTGAGATATATTCAATTTTAGCAGTTAAAGAGGAAAGAAAAGAATCAACTGTGTTGCAGATTACATGAAGAACTAAAGACAAGTTTAAGTTCACTGAGTTAGGATCGCTACTGTAACAATCTTTTATATTTAGAGGGAATCCCTGTAGGGTAATAGAATTAAAGTAATGTATTTCTCTCTCCCTTCCAAAGCCTTTAGAAATATGGGCACTCAGACAGAAAAATTACTTTGTATTAATGCATTTATTACCCTTCTATAAAATATGTATATGTATACACACAAACTTACATATAATATACACACACAGAGATACATATTCACACCTGTGCAATTACAGTAGCTTTTAATAGTGGAGAGAGAATGTAATTGACTTTAGTCTTTGGTTTTGCAGCTTAGATTGGAAAAGTTCCAAAGCACTTACGGGGCTCTGCTGCCTTAAACAGGCTACCCTGCCATATGGCAGTTTTACTGTGGTGGTTTAGTTATAATTGATTTATATTAGATTATGATCATATACTTGGTAGTCCATTAACAAAGTGACTAAGCTGGACATGGTCCTGTGTAAGTGACTACTGCGCCTGTATAAGATCCAAAGATTTTGTTTCTAGTTTTCAGTTTCAGTCTTTGTTTCGGTCTCTTCAGTTATGTTTTTCGATCTCAAACTTTTATTCCGGGGAAATGCTATACAGTAGACCTATATCCTGAATCACTTTGCTTTCAGGCTGACGGAGGGTTCTGCTGACAGCCTTTGGTTTTCAGTCCAGCATTCAGCAGCAGCTAGTTCTCAATTACTCGTGTTGACAAGCATCAGGAAGTATGTAAAGCCACTATGAATTAAGTCACTTAATGTCAACCAACAGTTTAAAATGGTGTCAACATTTTAAACTGAGATGCCACTGGGCAACAAATTTAGAAGATTTGTGATTTGCCTCCTTTTTTCATTTTCCCTTTCTTTTCCTATCTCTTCATGTCAATGGTAAGTTTAAAAAAAAAAAAAAAGATCAAGAAGCAACCAGCATAAAACCCCTTATATATTAAAAAAAAAAAAATAAGGACTGCATATAAAATATAGATAACTTCTTATAATCTAGTTTTTAGTATATCATTATTAGCTACTAGCTAATACTCAATTACATAATACTTTGCAAACCTAATAGGTGAATAAATATTTAAAATCAAGGCGATTAAAACAATCTTATGATTAGTTGAGTGTATAAATGATCATATGGGAGAATGTGGCTTTAAAAATATCCATCCTGGATGAATACCCCTTTTGTCAATTCAAACAGAGCACTTTCAGCTTCTTCTTTTTCTTTCTTTTTTTTTTTTCTTTTTTTTTGTCTCAGCTCTCTGGGTCTATTGCCCTCAGGGGAACCCACCTCCTGAGCATGTGGGTTTCTCCGAAGCACCTCATTCTGTGATTCAGTACTCTGTACCAATTCAGTCAAAATAAAAGAACGTCCATATAAGCAAATAAAATGTGGATTTAATACAAAGTTCCTGATTTATTGAAAAACATTGGCTAAAAGTACTTCATTTCTTTTACTGCTGCAATAAAGTGATTTTACAGTTAGTAACATATAACTTCCAGGAGTGACAAATTTGGTACTTAAAAAATATTTAGGCTAAAAAAAAAAAACCTGTCACTTCTACTAAGTCATTTTTAGAGCATAATCATTTTAATTCTTCCCTCTCTCTAATTTTATAACCAGGAGACAACCTTTCCAAGGAAAATTCCTAACCTCTTGTAAAGAACCTTTCTGCTTCTTATTGTTACGATTCTCAACCAGTGAGTAGTGAAGTTATGATTGACCTGGAAATTAGGAAACACTTGGGTGCTTCTTCTTAGTACCCTGTGCACATAATAAATAAACACCATCAATTTCAAACAGCTTGAATGTACAAGTTTAACATAAAGCCTTTGATTGTTAGCAGAGATTAAGTGTTTGAACTGCTCAGTCCTTGTGATTTGCTGAGGAAATATTAAGTGTCCAGTCATAATACTATAGCCAAAGAAAATTTGCAAGTGCCAAAAGATTTAAGCTGAGGAAGAAACTGGCCTAGATTTAAGATAATTCTGGATACGCATGGTTAAAAATTTCATGAAACTGGAAGGGTATTATTAACAGTATGTCTGGAAGTCATTAGCAAATACTTTTTCACACAAATAAGTGGTGAAACAAAATTGTTCAGCCACGGTTAACTTTCAACAGCGAGTTTCTACCGGTTTGCTGATTGATTTCGAGAAATGTCTGCTATCTTCCAAGGCAGCTTTCAATTTTCCCATTTAATTTTGGAATTTATTTTTAAAAAATCTAGAGCTTCAAAAACCAAGCCTTGAAAAGATAAATTATTAAGGAGGTAGTGCTCAGAATGAGGTATCTATCATAACTACTTACTGGGGCTTTATAAAACAATGCCTAGCCAGACCTTTAGAGTCAGAACTTCATGGAATGGCTTTGGAGATCTTGGTGTTTTTGGAGACCTCTATACAAGATGTTGATGTGTGCCTAAGAGTCAGAAGGCTGTGTCAAATCCTTATGCTGGCTAATGCCAGGCACACCATTTGAACAGCACCTGTGCCTTTTAGTTGCTCTTAAAATGGTTCTCCTCAAAGCCGTTTGATTGCTTTCACCATACTCCCCCCTCCTCCTCCTCACGGCACATACTGTCCTTTAAGTTAGCAGGTTGCACAAGTTTCTCTCTTCTCCTAACCGACTGGAAGCACTGTGGCATGGGGGTCTTGTGTGCCTCACTTCCCCTGTTATCACCGGTGATTAGCATAGGGTTTGACCTCTAATCGGCAGTTGATCAATATTTGAGTCAATGAAGGCAGAACTTGACATTGCTTCTTGGCATTTAAAAATATGCCTTTTAGGGGCGCCTGGGTGGCTCAGTCAGTTAAGCACCTGTTCCTGATTTCGACTCAGGTCATGATCTCATGGTTCATGAGATCGAGCCCCGTGTGGGACTCTGTGCTGACAGCTCAGTGTCTGCTTGGGATTCTCTCTCCCTCTGTCTCTCTCTCTCTCTCTCTGTCTCTCTCTCTCTGCCCCACTCCTGCTTGCATACTCTCTCTCTCTGTGTCTCAAAATAAGTAAATATTTATAAAAATAAAGTAAAAATATGTTTTTTAAAATTAGCATGCTCAGGTAGTGATTCGGCTGAAGAGTCGGGTGGGGGTGGTTATAGGGAGAGTTTGGGGGCTGGGAAGATGGTCACTGTAATCGCTATAGCTTTCACATGTGGGTCCCATCCCAGGGCACAGGACACAAGGCATCTTTGCGTGAAACCCTGTGACATTCCACAGGTCAGTAAGAACTGAAGTCTGTGCAAATGGGTGTGAACTCTCCATTCGGTCTTTATTTGTGCTTACAGCGATGAAGTCATACTTGTTTGAAAAATTTTTTAAGTTTATTTATTTATTTTGAGAGAGATAAAGCACGAGTGGGGGAGGGGCAGAGAGAGAGGGAGAGAGGGAATCCCGAGCAGGCTCTGCACTGCTGGCACAGAGCCCGACATAGTGGGGGCTCAAACTCACAAAACTGTGAGATCGTGACCTGAGCCAAAACCAAGACTTGGACGCTTAACCAACTGAGTCACCCAGATGCCCCTAAACTTTTTACTCTACATGGAAAAACTGGGAATTTTTACTTTTAATAAAAATATAATGAAGTGACTGGTAACAGTATTCTTCAATATGATATATTTTCAGCTAGCAGTGGGTTTTTGGTACGTTTTCCAAGAACCTGGGAAATTGGTTCACTTGCATTTAATATCGAACTATAATAAAATAATTTCAGTCAGCTGATTTCTTTCTGATGACCATCGTATAAGCAGGGAATTAAAGACTGTCTACCATAAGATTACCAAATTAAATGGCATTTTGTGAGTCGAAGAAGTAAAAATGTTTTTACAGAAGTGTATGCAATGATTTTCAAAAATTTTCTTATGGCATAGCTATTAGTGATGATCTTAAAAATTATAGCATAGCAATGATTATGTGCACTTATAATGGCTGCCCCATTGTACGAAAGTGGAAACTTCGGCCCAAATAATTTATGTGACTTTCTCAAGGTTATATAACTAGTTGGGGCAGATCTGAAGCTAGAAAACTGGGTCTCTAATATACTTAAAGAATTTCCATCGAACCACTACTCTTGAGTTTTCTGTCTGGGTCATTCAGGATTAAAGGTTATAGTCATCGCTTCTTTCCTTAAAGCACAATACACTTAGCTCAATAATGAGAGTTGTTTAATTAATTTTGGATCCAGAGGAAATGAATTCTTTAAATAATAACTTGGAACTCTGATCCAAATTTGCAAACTAACAATGAGTCATTTGACATAATTCTAATACATTGTTTTCCTAATTAGACATCTTCCATTTAACTGCTGTTGAACATGGGAATTGAAGTCCGCACACCTCAGTGCAAGTGTCAGCCCTCAGCCCTGTACTTCCTAGCGGTGTGGTATTGAATAATAGCTTTAGTTTTTCTAGTGTAATGTTTCATTTTTTAACATAAACTGTCACTTAAAGCTGACTTGAAGGTTGAATGATAATGTTTGTTGAAATGCTTATGTAAACTATATTGTTAAAATACTATGCAGATGTTTTAAAAATCTACGTTTCTACCTATCTGTCTTATTGTGTAAGAGTGGAATGTGTCAAAAGGACTTACTGTCCTCTACTCTCCTCATGGCCTGGTGACACTCTTCTCACACCTGTAGATGCCAGAGTGAGGGATAGCTAAAATAATAAGCCTCCCAATGGTCCTGATTCCTTGTGAGAATGATCAAGGTGGGTTGGGAGCAGAGTTTTGTCCCTTACTTTGATAGTTTGAGGCTTCTTGATGATAGAAAACTTTATGCTTTTGTGAGATCGGAGATAAATAAGAATCCCCTTTAGGGACACCAGTGGATTCCCAAGCCTTATCCCTGTGAATATTAACTCTGTAATGGAGAAGGTCTTTCCTGGAGCTCAACGAAAACAACATTCTCAGTTTTGTCCCCCAAAGCATGTCACTGAGAATGAAGAAGAAACCCAAGATCACAAATGCACTGTTTTTCTTTTTTTCTGGTTGGTCTTCATAGTTCAGCAATATGTAGCCTGGAAAAATAAGGAGACCTTTTTGACAGGAAGTTAACTTTTCTATTATAGTGTTGTTCTCAGGAACCATACAATCTGAAATACTGTGTCATGTTCTTAGCTGACATAATGGTGAAGTCTGTTGGGTGCTTCATCATACTCTGAGGTTAGTTTTACATTTACTCAATTTTACGATCCTTAGATTGAAGTTAACATTCAGATTGATATATGGAAGCTAGTATCATTGTGAGGAAACTAACAAAGGCTCTTGCTTACTTTTAAAAAATAACTGTTATTTTAATTTTCCCCAATATGTCATTTTTTTGAGATTATAAAATTTGGGGGGGGGAGGTATGTTTTAAATTCTTTTTTAACATTTATTTATTTTTGAGAGACAGAGAGAGGCAGAGTATGAACAAGGGAGGGGCAGAGAGAGAGGGAGACACAGAATTCGAAGCAGGCTGCAGGCCCCGAGCTGTCAGCACAGAGCCCCACGCGGGGCCCGAACTCAGAAACCGCAAGATCATGACCTGCGCCGAAGTTGGACGCCCAACCGACTGAGCCACTCAGGCGTGGGGGGGCAGGAAGGTTTTAAAAAATGTAGATGGTACACTCTTCCGGATCCCTATTCTGTGCCTTACACATAGAAGGTGATGGCCAAAAATGTTTTCTTTCTTCTAAGCCACTTAAATAATGTGGTAATTTCTGTAGTAATTAGTTTTAAGATAAATGTGACTTAATTTGAGCCTATGTGACTAGTGAAATAGTTAATGCTAGCATTCTTGAAGCACAGTGGCTTCGAGTCAGACATTATGAACAAGGAGGAAATTGTTAGAAGTACTTGTTGCTTTTCTCTTTTGGCAATTCATTGGCTCCATTGTTATTGGAAATAAAGGAATGTTTTACACTTCCAGAGGTAAAAGCCATTAGAAGTTTATTTGTCTGACAGAATCTACGGCATTGCTTTTCTGTAACCTGAAGATATATGGTTAAACATGTTTACAGACACCCGTGACTGCATGCTTGGTGGGCTTTTTTTGGAATGACAGCTAGTACTTTGCCAGTCCCGTAATGTAAAATTCAACCAATTCTTGTATATATCGGATATCCAGATTGTTTTAGTCTCCTTTTGTTTCAAAGCTGCTTTTATTACAGTGCATAAATCAAAGTTCTGCCATGTTGGTGAGTCGCTTGAATCCCCCATTGAGCATTAAATAGTGTGGTAGGTAACCACAAGCTGTAAGCTCAGTTATTACCGTGATAATCTTTTGAGAGTGGATGATTATGGTAGCACATTGTTTTCTTGTCAATGGCTGTCTCATAGGTAGCTGCTCAGAGCTTCATTTGACTCATGTAAATTTTAAATTCTGTTTCATGGTTTGCAGGGGAGCAGGGAGCAGCCATCTATCTTATGCCCAGCTCTCTGAACCGCATGGTGTTTGGAAGAAAAGAGCAATATTTATCCAGAGAGCAGTGATACCTTATCTAATTTGCCACTTCTTTCTCCCTTTCAGAATCATTTCATCTTCCTATGCCTGCATTCATGCACATATCTTCCACTTACACGGCAGTTATATTGCACACTCCTGCACCTCCTAATATAGCTCTATCTCAACAATCTCAGGGATTGTGCCAGTATGATCGCAGATTCCAGGTGTATGTGTTCCCTCAGAGAAAGTAAGTTATGTGGGATTCAATTTCTATTCTTTCTTCTTATTTGAATCCTTGCTATCAACTAAAGTTTTATTTTTCTCTTTGATCAGCAAGGATTTATGGAGCTCATGCAATGGGTATGTGCTAGACATTCTAGCACTAGACTAGAAGGCAAAAAAAACAAAACAATTTTAAAAAGCATATTCTGGGGGGAAAAGCATATACTGCAAAAGTTTTGAAAAGGGTCCTTTTGGGGGAAAAGAAACATTTTCATGAATAATAACTGCACGCAATTAATGAATGATGACACTATGGGATTACATTCCCCGAGAATTCAGTTCAGACAATGAGTGGAAACAAAGGTCAAAGTAAAAGACCTCTGGGAGAACATATTACCTCATACGTTCAATGTAAGAAGAATATGTTTAAACACCTGGGCTGTGTTGCTTCCTTTCATTTTCATCATGGGCTTTGCCATTCTGGTAGTCAACGAGGGCTGCCATACCAAAATACCGTAGACAAGGTGGCTTAAATTCATTTCCTCACATTATTGCAGGCTGGAAATCTGAGATCAGAGTGCCGCATGGTTGAGTTCTGGTGAGGGCTCTCTTTCTGGCTTGCAGAAGACCATATTCTTGTGTGCTCTTATGGCCTTTCCTCAGAATGAGCAAGTCCAGTGAGAAAATGCTCTGATTTCTCTCCCTCTTCTTATAAGGACACCAATCTTATCAGATGGAACCCTACCCTTATGAACTCTTTTAACCTTAATGACTTCCAAACAGTCACTATCTCCAGACACTGTGACGTTGGGAGTTAAGGCTTCAACACATGAATTTTGGAAGGACACAGTTCAGTCTATAGCAGCTGCTGGTGAATCTGCCCAGAGAATGGCATCCATATAGTAAGAAGGGGTCTTAAGTAAGCAAGTAAGCATTTAGTTGTTGCTCAGATAAGAAGCACATTGCACGGGTTTGTCAGCTTTTGTCTTGTTTCACTAAATTTTATTTTATGTATTTTGAGGCTGTGCTATTAAGTGCATGCAAGTCAATTTTTGTTTCCTGGTGAAGTATTACTTCAATAATCAACTTATTACTCTCTTTATCCTTAAAAATGATTTATTTGCCATAACTCTGTTTAGTCTGATACAGTATTTTTCTTGTAGAATTTCTCTGTTCCTTAGCCTTTTTTTAAAAACAGAGTTCCTTAACCTCTGCCTCTTCCCTGCTTGTGCTCACTCACTTGTCTCTCTCTTTCTCTCTCTCTCACTCTCAAAATAAGTAAACATTAATTTTTTTTTTTTTTAAGGAGCACCTGGGTGACTCAGTTGGTTAAGTATCTTAACCTTGATTTCAGCTCAGGTCATGATCTCACTGTTCATGAGATTGAGCCCCATGTTGGGCTCTGCTCTGAGTGTGGAGCCCCCTTGGGATTCTCTCTCCCCCTCTCTTGCCCCTGCCCTGCTCATGCTGGCATGCATTCTCTCTCTGAAAATAAATAAATAAACATTTAAAAGATTAAAAATAAAACGAAACAACTTATTTTTTTGAGCAGTTTGGCAATGGTGAGTAAAGTTGCTGTAAACACCTGCTATGGATTGAATGTTTGCTCCCCGCACCCCATTCATTTGTTGAAATGGTAACACCAAGGTGATGGTATTAGGAGGTAGGACCTTTGGGAGGTGATTCGAGGATGAGGCTGGAGCTTTCCTGATTGGGATTAGTGCCCTTATAAAAGAGACCTCGGGGAGCTAGCTCATCCCATCTTTTAGGTGCGGATACGGTGAGAAGACAACCATCAGTGAGGAAATGGGCCATCACCAGGTACCAGGTTAGCTAGTGATTTGTTCTTTTCCTTCTCATCTTCCAGAACTGTGAGGAATAAATGTTTCTGGTTTTTAAGCCACCCAGTTGATGATATTTTTGTTATAGCGGCCTGAACAAACTAAGGCAACATCCATGTGTAGGTTTTTGAATGGACATAAATTTTCACCGCCGTTGGGTGAACACCAAGGGGTGTGATTGCTGGATTGTCTGGTAAGAGTATGTTTAGTTTTGTGAGAAACTGCCAAACTGCCTTCCAAAGTGGCTGTACTATATTCTTTCCCCACTAGCAATGAATGAGAATTCCTGTTGCCAGTACTTGGCGTTGTCAGTGTTCCAGATTTTGGCCATTTTAACGGGTGTGCAGTGGTGTCTCGTGATTTTAATTTGCATTTCTCTATGACATACGGAGCACCTTTCCATGTGCTTACTTGCCAGCTGTATGTGTTCTTTCATAACTTTGGCTCATTTTTAAATCGGGTGGTTTGTTTTCTTATTGTCAGATTTTAAGACTTGTTTCTATATTTTAGATAACTACCTTTATCAGGTATGTCTTTTGCAAACATTTTCTCTCAGTCTGTGGCTTCTCTTATCTTTCTCTTGACATTGTCTTCTGCACAGCAGAAAATTTTAATTGTGATGATCATTTGCCTTAAAATTCCTTATTCTAGATGTGCCTCCTGAATTTAGTATACGGGCAGATTTTTTAAAACATTCAAATTCAGATTCTTGGTCTATTTACTGGGTATTTCTTGTTTGCATTTATTGCGATTATAGGCCTACTTTTATTTATTTCTCCCTTACAATTTTGTATATTATTGATTATTAGATACTTTTATACAGTCTGTTCAAAACTTATATTTTTGGTCAGATGCTTAAAAATTCATTTTTTTCTTTTAGTAACTTGGGAGATACGAATTTTTTATTTCTATTTTTTTTAGTGGTTTCTTTTCAATGCTTATCTTGATACTTAAAGATCAAAGTCCACCATTAATTAACATCCATGTCCTTTTTCCAAACAAAGCAAATGCTTTAGAATTCTTTAATCTCCAAGACACTTATTTTACATTACCTTGCTGTTTGTATCTTAGAAATTTACTATTTTTGTTTTTTGTATGAAGTATTTCTTTAAGCGTATTCTGCTTATTTTACTTTGGTTCCTTGTTCACTCACTATTGGTTTTTGCATGTTACACCTTTAATTTCTTACATTTAAAAAAATTTTTTAATGTTTATTTATTTTTGAGAGAGGAAGAGACAGAGAGAGATTGAGAGAGACGGAGCATGAGTGGAGGAGGGAAGGAGAGAGAGAGAGAGACACAGAATCCGAAGCAGGCTCCAGGCTCTGAGCTGTCAGCACAGAGCCCAATGCAAGGCTTGAACTCACAAGCCACAGGTTCATGACCTGAGCTGAAGTCGGATGCTCAACCAACTAAGCCACGCAGGCGCCCCCTTTAATTTCTTATTCTTGAAAGAAATTAGTAGTTCCCTTTGCAGTATTCTCTAAATAGTAAACCCTCAGCCCCTTCTAGCAACAACCCCCCCCATCTTTATTTGGCCTTCGCTCTTGAGTATACATTGGCTATGTTAAAGTTTATGTTGACCTTTTATTTCTCACAGAATTTGAAGATATTAGTCTCTTACTTTCTGGCTTCTTTTCTTGCTGTTGGAGAGATTCATTTTTACATTGATTGTCATTCTCTTGCATGTCATCTGTCTTTTTTATTTGGTTACTTTTAAATCTTCTTTTTGACTCTGATGTTATGCAGTTTCACATGACTTGGGTAGGCATGGCTTTATTTTTTCTTTTATGATATGTTTTGCAAATATGATGATTCATTTCATTTAGCAATTACAGAAGAATTCTAGCTGTTATGTCTGTAACTATTTATTTTCCTCTATTCTCTTTATTCTGTTTTCTTGGAACTTGTTAGAAATATGACCTATTTGTTTTGCCCTCTAAGTATTTTCATAATGTTATTTTTTACCAGTTCTCCTTTCTGCAGTCCAGTTAATGGTTTAATTTTCCCCTGAGGTTTTAATTTAAATTCATTCATTTCTAGAAATACAATTTTTTTTTCAAATCTGACTATTGTTTTAATAGTGATTTATTTTAACACTGTGGAGTTTTTGATTACTTCTTTCACACCAGTATTTTAGATATACCTTTTTTTTCTTTTAAGGTGTAATTATTTTTGTTTAATTTTTTAATGTCTATTTTTGAGAGAGAGACAGACAGACAGACTGTGAGCAGGGGAGGGGCTGAGAGAGAAGGAGACAGAATCTGAAGCAGGCTCCAGGGTCTGAGCTGTCAGCACAGAGCCCGATGTGGGGCTCGAACCCACGAACCTTGAGATCATGACCTGAGCTGAAGTCAGACACTTAACCAACTGAGCCACCCAGGCGCCCCTAGGTAATACTTTTTAAAATATACTTATTTTTAGTCTTTATCCACTACTTTTTAATCAGTTTCCTCAACTGTGAAAGAAGATCGTTGTACCCAATCATTGAGTTACCGTGGGCATTAAATGAACGAGTACGTGACATGTCCTTAGAATAGAGTGCGTGACACATAGTAATTCCTCAATAAATATTGGCTTATGTTAGGGGACTTCATCTGTGGAAATCCTGGATGGGTTTAGGAACACATCTTTCCAGAACAGGTTTTATATTTGCTTTTGTCAGCTGCCCTAAGGATACTACCAGCTTGCCTATTTTTGGTCCCAATTTACCAGAGGTAGTTGGGGCTCCTAAGATGAGATAGTATAAATTCTAGCCCTCAACCCTGATGAACCATTGCTAATACACTCCCAGGAATATATGTATTTTACTACCTAAAGCCCAGGTCAGGATAAACAAATTTCCCTAGCAACTATATAAATTGGTAAATGTAGCCTATAGAAGGGCCTGGCTGCATGAAATGGCCTCAGTTCCAACTCCCCTCATCATGTGGGCCTACAGCATTAATTGTTAACTGCATGTGGCCACAAATGCCCTGGGTAATGGAGCACAGGGTCCAGCAACCTGCCTACGGGCTGTGGTGGCTTCAGTCCAGAGGTGACTGCCTTTCGTTGTTGTTGTGTTTGTTTTTGAGAATGGGAGTAAACAAAATCAGATGTGCATTTTAGAAAGATCACCATTATAGCCCCCTTGTGATGGAGTGTAGGCCTAGATGACGGAAGGGAGGAAACAAAAGCGATAGTCTGGTAAAAATGGTGAGACCTTGAAACAAGTTAGAAGCAGAGACTGAGGAGATGGGGGAGCAAGTAGAGACTGTAAGAGAAGCCTCAGGGCTTTGTTAATGATTTTGAGCGCAGTGACAACAGATAAGAATATTGAGTAAGAAAATGTGGAATACCCAGTGAAAAGTACCCTGTAGGACTCTGATACTTAAGGAAGGATCAGGATAAGAGGATCCAGCCAAAGAGACTGAGAAGAGACAGTCAGAATGACAGGAGGAAAAAGCAGGAGGGGACGTGATTTAAGCTTCTTTTCATAAAAATTTAAGGCATTACTGGTGAATTATGACTTCTGCTGACCATCTATTTGACTAAATGTGGCCTGATTTAGATACTGGAGCAAGTTCAATAACACAGAGATCCATCACCTGAGCTTGGGATGATTCACATGAAAAGCTGGCCAGGAATGAGAAAATGGAGGCATCTTTTTAAAAGCTTTTCAGAAATGGATCTTTCTGATTGTCGTTTTTCCTTCTGCCTGACTCATAATCCTACTTTCAGAATTGAGAAGGCGATAATCTCCTGAGAAGTCACTTGAACCTTCGGGAATGGGCTCTGCTACCCAGTAAGCACCTTACTGATGTCTAGTCCTAATATTTTAGTGTTGCTACTTGACATATAATGTGTAACTTTTATGAATATATGTATTTTAAATGACTGATCTTTGAACTTAACTTGTGAAATGTTCTGAAAAGAAGTTGCCGTGTGTGTGTGCGTGTGTGTGTGTGTGTGTTTGTGTGTGTGTGTGTATGTGTGCGTTTTAATTGATCTGGCTCATTAAGGAGTCCAGGCTTCTTTTTTTTTTCTTCCAGAACTTGAGAGGGTGGAAATGTTTTTGTTCTTGGAAAACTGTTCCTAATAACCATTCTTAATAGCTCTTTTTCCAAGACATTTGGCTCTATTTTCAGAAGGAGAGGAATGTCATAGTCTGTTTGAGCTGCTATAACAAAATGCCACAGACTAGGTGATTTACAAACAACAGAAATTTATTGCTCACTGTTCTGGAGGCTACAAGTTCAAGCTCAGAGTGGCAGCATGGTGAGGTGAGGGCCCTTTTCTGGGTCACAGACCTGCATGGTGGAATGGGCTACAGAGCTCTATGGGATCTCTTTTATAAGAGCATAATCCCATTCATGAGGACTCCACCCTCATTACCTAATCACCTCCTAACAGCCCCACTTACTAACACCATCACCTTTGGAGGTTAGAATTTCAACATGAATTTTGGGGAGATAACAACTTTTAAACCATAGCAAGGAAGGGATGTTAGTTTTTGAGCTCAAGTGAGGATCCTTTACTAGCAACTCTAAACTGCACAGAAAAAAAAAACATTCATTTATTGAAATTTGCATCCTGTAAGGAATATTTGAATTGAATTAAGTGGATGCATATCAATGTAGAAAAGTTTCGGTCTCAGGCTGCTGACGTAAGACAAAGCTCACAAAAGACTGATGTAAACAACAAGATGACAATTCATTTATTTGCAATGTCTGTGAGAGGGACCAAAGATTCATATTTGACTTTCCATTTTGTTTCCTCTCTGTTAGAAAGCTAGGTGGGAAACCAGATTATTGGAAGAACGTGTAGCAAGGTGGTGATCAAACTTAGTGATTGAGTTACACAAGGCTAATATTTAGTTGTACTAGCTTTTGAGGGTCTTTGTCTATTCATAATTAGTATATATGTGCAAGTCTGATGAAGTACTCATGATGGCTTGTCAAGTACCTCTCCTCTTGTTTTTTTGTTTGTTTCTGTAGCTGATTAAATCACTTTCTAAAAGATTTTTTAATTTATATGTAATACGTTATATGGTACATTTAAATGTTCATTTATATACATTGTCTTAGACACTAAAATACCAGTTACATGATGCTCTAGAAGGGAGATTAGGAAATGTTTTCTGTATGAGGGTAGATAATAAATATAAATTCTGCCACTGTTGTGTGATAACAGCCGTAGGCCATTTGTAAGTGAATGGGCAGGACTGTACCCAATAAAACTTTATTTATCAAAGCAGATAGTGGGACGGATTTTACTAACAACCTCCGTTCTAGGACAGTGTCTGGCATATAGGAATTAAAAAACAAAACAAAACCCATAATGGAATGAATGAATCAAGATATTGTTACCAGATCCATCATCATCATCGACTACATGTGTCCAGGAATTATCAAGTATGTGGCACTGTGCTAAGTGATCCATGAGCACTTTCTCATTCAATTTATTTGTCAGTCCTACGAAGTCTATCAGTTTTGGCTGCAAGTGAACAAAATCCCCAAACAGCATGGCTTATATAAGAAAGGATTTTATCTTCTTAAATGTATATGGAGTTTAGTGTAAGCAATCAATCCAGTTTGTGGACAGCTGTAGAATTATAAGGCATCTGGGTTCATTCTGTTTTGTTGTTCTCCCATCTTCATCTGTGCATTTCCGTCTCGAGGGCAGAATAGCTGCTCATACCCAGTCATCACCACATATGATTTCAGCCATAAGAAATAAAAATAAATGAAAGAAAGAAAGAAAGAAAGAAAGAAAGAAAGAAAGAAAGAAAGAAAGAAAAAGAAAGGGAGGAAGGGAGAGAGAGAAGAGGACGAGGGAGGGGAAGGAAGGGAGGGATGAAGGAGTGTAGTTTTTCCTTTCTCTTTATAGAGGCCTTCTGAAATTGCACATACCTTTTCTGCTTCATATTTTTTGCCAGAACTTCACATAGCCACACTTCCCTGCAGAAGAGGTTGGGTAATGTTGCATTTATTTCAGGTAACCACATGTCCAATTTAAAAGCAGAGATAGCAATAATAGGGAGATGGGTTGGGTCAACTAATGTGAGTTAATGGATAGTTTCTGCCACAGTTGGAACATCATTATTCCCATTTTTCAGGGAAGGAAGCATAGGCTTAGGGAGGTTAAGTAACTTGCCCAAGGTAGAGGATTAGAGGAGCACAGATTCTGGGTAAACAAGCCAGGTCTTTAGAAACTTTGAGTCTTCCTGTGTTGGAAGCCATTTTCTGTCTTAAGGGAGACTTGACCTTATCTGGTCCATTATGGGTTGTTGTTTTAAACTCTACTCTCCATTGGAAACATCAATCCCTTCCTTTTCAAGTGTTTTAATACCACTTTATTTTTTTTTTTTAATTTTTTTTTCAATGTCTATTTATTTTTGGGACAGAGAGAGGCAGAGCATGAACGGGGGAGGGGCAGAGAGAGAGGGAGACACAGAATCGGAAACAGGCTCCAGGCTCTGAGCCATCAGCCCAGAGCCCGACGCGGGGCTCGAACTCACGGACCGCGAGATCGTGACCTGGCTGAAGTCGGACGCCTAACCGACTGCGCCACCCAGGCGCCCCTTTTTTTTTTTTTTTTTTAATTTTTTTTTTTTCAATGTCTATTTATTTTTGGGACAGAGAGAGGCAGAGCATGAACGGGGGAGGGGCAGAGAGTCAAGTGTTTTAATACCACTTTAATGTCACCTTGATATGCGTAGTGATGCCTATAATACACATAAGTTACCTGAATGGAAACATCTGGTTTTGATGCAATTTACCCACTGAGACTTAGCCCCATGGTATGTTTCTAAAGGGCACCTTACAAGAAGGCCACAGCAGACAGAGGGGGGACAGGTCGATGGTGCCCAAATCATGATTATCGTGCCTCGGGGCCTCAGTACCAGCTGTGTCACAGCATGTTCATATTTGCAGTAAATCATTTAGCTAAAAATTGCGTGGTGAATATTCTCTGTTTAGAAGAAATTACCTGAATAATGGGGTAATAAGATCATGTAACCGTTATTATGATATGAAAATTGTGTATTTCAAGAGATGCCTCTCCACTCTTACCTAAAAGCATCAGAAATTCAAATCGCTCTTTCAGATTTTTATACTTAGTTTTCAGCATAAACTAAGAACCTGAAGATTTTTGAAAGGAGGCTAACAACCATTGCCTCGTCTGGTTGCTGGGTAGCTCTTAAAGGGAGAATATTAAAGAAAATGACCTTTCAGGTTGTTCAAAACTTTGTTACATTTTTATTTTTTTTAAGTTTGGATGCATTTTTACTTTTACTGAAATGGTATTATCATTTATAGATGAGTTTCTGGCAAAAGCTTAACATTTTATGTTAAAAATGCTCTATGGAGTTGTTTCTACATGAACATCAATAGAGAACCACTAAAAATGTGCAGTGCAAAATAATAGTTCCTTCCCTTGTGAGAGCAGCAGTCAGACAGGACTCAGCTATCTTCACCTGAAACTTCAGAGCTGCAACCATGTTTACAATGCATTTTGCACATGTAGGTCCTTGGTTATCAATATGCAATTTAAATAAGTGATATCAACCTCGTTTCTGAAAACAGAATCCAGTTTTTGTTGTAGCATTTCCTTTTAATATTTCTAAACTAATGAGCAATTTCAAAGCAGGAAAGCTTTCTTACTTATGTTAGATCCTAGGGAGTGAATACAGAGCCACGCCTATGGACATGAGTAAATAGTATTTGTTTGAGTAAATGAAATGAAAAAGAAAAAAAATGTATTTAGTGTTAAGGTAATGTGTATAAAACATTTACTTTTCTTAAGATTCTTGACTAAAAGCACATATATAGGTGACTAAAAATTCGGATTTAAAAATGCAGTGTTTTTTATATTTACCCAAAATCTTAGTATTGCAATAAATTGATATATCAAAAAGGGTAACTTACTTATATCAAGTATGTATAAATCCTGAGATGACTGTTCTTGATATTATGCAAATGCCTTGTGTCTTTCGACATATTTATTTTTTTATTGCTCTGTCATCAACCAGAATGATGCTCTTTTATTTTGGGCTGGCATGTATGTTTAACTGGAGGTTGCCTGCATGTTGAAATTCTGAGGACTATTTTCACCAAAGCACTGTTTCATTGTGATTAAGCCGCCTTGTATTTTATTCTTGCTCAAGGAGTATCCTGCCCTCAGTCCTGTTTCCTTTCACCTCTTGGTCAAAGAACTGCATCATTTCATAGTGAGAAGAGTACATTAAAAAGCACAATAATAATAATAATAATAAATGTTAATCAAAAAACTGCATGTGTCTTTCTGATTGTGCCAGTGTTGTGGTATTCAATTATGCAATTTTCATTGGCATATTAATCATCTTTTCAACAAACAAGCCAGCGTTAATTAAAGCAAACCATGGATAAAGACATGTTGCCGGATCATCATTCCGTTTATCACAGTGCACAGGCTGGCCGTTAAGTAAATTCTGGACTGTGAGATGAATTTCAATGTTGGCTTCATCTTTTTTGTTGTTGTTGTTGGAGTTTGAATGCAACTCATCTAACAATAATAACAAACTTCAGACTTCACAAGAGAAAGATGAATTTGTTTGTAATTAATGGCAGAGAAAGAAAGATAGAATAGCTGCATGCTTCATATGTAGAATTAGGCTATTTACAACCAAATAATTTTTGAAGATTTCCATTTTTTCCTTTAACTCCAAGTACCAGAAGGACAGGGTTGAATAGCAAATTTGTTTTCTTCTATCTACCTTGCAAAAAAATATTCTTTGGCAGAGAGTGAGTTAGTGTTTGTAGTTTATGTGCAAAAATCAGTATTTTCATAAAAAGAATATATCATGATGGGTAATATTTAAACATCCTGAATTTAAATCCTTGAGTTTTAATTACAATAAAATATTTGTTGGAAATGCAAGACAAGCCATCACACTTTTTGTTTTCCGTTGCTCAACTATAGTGTTCTTCACCTCATATTATTTTAGACTTGTTTTCGGTCCTCCTTTTTAGTTTTTCTAGTAGCTCTAGTCTTTCAAAGCCTACCTATACCAATAATAATCATTATGGAAGGGATAAATCAATTTAGCAAATTATGTTGCAACCAAGAAAACCCAATATGTTTGCTATTCTGTTATATACTTGTAAACTCCACATTAGACAATAATTTTAATGAACCTTAAAAGACTAATCTCCACAAATGCATGCATTGTTTGTGCTTTTTAAAAATAATAAAATTTCTACATGCTAATTAGCTGTATATCAGTTACATATGTTTCTCCATCCTTAAGCATTGTGACACTTTGTACTGAAACTCCACTACAAGTCATTGCTACCTGAATCCCAGATTACCTCTAATCCTATGAAAACTAGTATTACTTTCTCTCAAATATGTGAAACTGGAAAAATATTACTTCATACGAAATAATATTTAAACATTTATTTCATTTTTTAAAGGTTTTTCTTCTCTTTTTCTTTCCTTTTTTTCCTTTCTGATTTCAAATTTTTATTTAAATTCTAATTAGTTAACATATGGTAAAGTTGATTTCATATGTAGAATTCAGTGATTCATCACTTTATTTCACTTTCAATTAATAATAATAATATTATATATATATTGGAAAAATTATGTGTGAGGGAAAATGACAGAGTATCTGTAAAATACAACAAAAGTAAGAAATCTTTCATTACCACCAAAGTAAAGAAATATTGTGTGATTTTATTATTTGTTTATAGCTCTGTTCAGCTCATGGCGGTACTTGTATTTTTTTAAATGTTTGTTTATTTTTGAGAGAGAGAGAGCCATGGAGGAGCAGGGAGGGGGAGACAGGATCCAAAGTAGGCTCCCACTGACAACAGTGAGCCCAATGCAGGACTCGAAATCACTAACCATGAGTTCATGACCTGAGTCGAAATCAAGAATTGGACACTTAACCAACTGAGCCACCCCAGCACCCCAGTAACTGTATTTTTTATGTTTATTTATATTAAGAGAAAGAGTGCAAGCGCAGAGGGGCCAAAAGCGAGGGGGACACAGAATCCAAAGCAGGCTCCAGGCTCTGAGCTGTCAGTGCAGAGCCTGATGTGGGGGTTGAACCTACAAACCGTGAGATCATGACCTGAGCCAAAGTTGGATGCTTAACCAACTGAGCCACTCAGGTGCCCCTGTATTTTTTAAATAGAGTTGTTGAGAAAAGTAGCGAGTTAACAGTACAAATAAAATTCCTGGCATATAATAAGCCATCATTAAATGATGTTGATTAGTAATGATTGTAATTAGGTGAGAAACTTCTGAAATTAATATGAATAAATATAATTGAGAATTTTTATAGATTTTATAATTTTCAGATACACCCTATATTCATAATACCACAAAATATAATATAGCATACACGTATAGAGTAATCAGTGGCCTACATTTGCAACTGTTGTGATCTCAGTGGAGTACTTCCTAATTTTATATAGTACTCTGTACATTTTTAAGTTGACTGAGTTTTCTTAGACTCTGAGTTGGCTTAAGATGTCGATCATTTACGTTTTGGGGAACATAATTTCTAAAGAAGTGATATGGTAGGAGTTTAAGGTGTTTAAATATATCTTGCTTTGAAAATGCTATAAATCTAATTATTTTCCCTTAATGACTTCCATTGCAAATTAAAGGTTGCTTCTTACATAATATAGGTTGATCCTAAGACTTCTAGTTAGCAGTTTGGCCTCAGATGAGGCTTGGAGCTTCTTTTTATTTCTTTTTATTTTTTTTAATAACTTATGTATGTATGTATGTATTTTTAGAGAGAGAGAGAGAGAGAGCACGCAAGCAAGGGAGGGGCAGAGATGGGGAAAGAGAGAGAGAGAGAGAGAGAGAATCCCAGCAGGCTCTGCCACTGGTCAGCACAGAGGCCAATGCGGGGTTCCAGCTCATGAACCATGACCTCATGACCTGAGCCAAAACCAAGAGTTGGATGCTTAACCTACTGAGCCACACAGGTGCCCTGAGGTTCTGTGCTTCTTACCTTCTCGGCACCCCAAAATTTAATATAGTAGCTGCTTTGTGTGCAAAGAAGGTCCTGTGCTTCTTGGAGATGCTGATCTCTCCTAGAAATTCTGGCAGTGAGATATGGAAAGGATCAGAAATTTCAGAGAAGTAAGTGCTTATAAGTGACCATTATTTTTAGATTAAACGTTGGGAAAAGAAGATGCTGAAATCCCTGTTCTTTTACTCTTTAAGCCTTGAGATTTGGACAATCTTCTCACTTCATGCCACATAGCATGCACTGTGAGTCTCATGAGAAGTACTTCTTTTGTTCCACCCATGATGTTACCTGATGATGTCATGCCAAGGTGGTAACAGACATACAAATTGTAGATGTACTTAGCCCATTCTCCCACGTTGGCCTCAGTTCTGCTTGGCAGTGTTAGTTACTCTGGGCCCAAAGCGATATTCCAGACCATCACCATTTACTGCAAGCCCTTAACAAGATTGTCTCCAGTAGATAGATCTTTCAGTGGACAGACAAGCAGTTAATCTGTCCTCTGATTTATATCTTACATTGCTTCTAACTATAGTCCTTTGCCTCTCTTTTTCTTTATACCCTCTTTATAGAGGGTCCTCTATAGAACCCTTCTAGAAATTATCTCCCCACTTTTTTCTGTATTTTCTCCTATTTATACCTATGGTACAGTAACAGACTTCTCAAATTTATGAATTATCTTACCCACTAAATCCAAGGGCCACTTATTACTTAATTTATCAGACCTTCAAAATAGCTGTATCCTTCTTATAACTATCTCCATACAGTTCTAGTTGTCTTTCTCCTTCTCATCCACTTGAGACCCTTTATTACTGGTGTTCTCTAAGATTCTCTCTCTTCTCAGCCCTGGCTTCTATTGACCCTTTGCATGGTGTTTGTGATCTCACCCATATCTAGGGCATCACTAGGTCAGTAACGTCCAAATCTGTATCTCTAACCCATATCCCACCTCTAAGGTGCTCCTGAAAAAATAGCCTCCAATCATTTCAGTCTCAGACTCAACATATCTAAGAGTGAGCTTTGCAGCTTCCCTTTCAAATCCGCTACTCTGTTTGTGCTACACTTTTCAGTGAAAATATCTATCCATTTCCAAAGCATAAAGCACATGGTATCATCCTTTACTCCTAGAAATCCCCGTTCCAACTACTGATCCCCATTCAAATTCTGCAGGAGTTTTTTCTTTCTTCTCTTGACTGTATCTCTGTCCCTGGTGCTTTGGCCTTCACATAAGAGCTGTTATCATCTCTTCCTTTGAATTTATTATGTAGGACTATTGTCGTGCCCCATACTTTTGGCTTTCCGTATGCCCTCTTCCTAGAATGTCCTCTCTCTCCTTCTAAATATGTGGATCTTCACATTGCCCCTTCAATGAGATGTCGAGGTCACTGGTTTCCAAAATCTAGTCTCTGGGTTAACAGTGACAGCATCACCTGAAATTTATTGGAAGTGCAAATTCTTGAGTCCCACCACAGACCTACTGAATGAGAACTCATGAGGGTAGGGCCACACTGTCTATGCCTTTAATAAACCATCAAGGGAATTCAGACGCATGTCGAAGTTTGGGAACCATTGGCCTTGGCCAGGAGTTAGTCAACTTTTTCTGCTCGGATTCATACAGCGTGTATTTTAGGCTTTGAGGACCAAGAAGCAAAATAAAAGTATTATGTGGGTACTTCTATAACTAGGGGAAAAAAAGTCCACAAAACTTTTATTGATGAAGTGCAAAATTTTATTTATGACACAGAACTTTGAATTTTATATGGTATCCACATGTCATGAAATATTGTCTTTTACTATTTAAAACCATTTAAAAATGTATAAACTGTTCTTAGTTCAAGCTGTATTCCTTGTGTGCAGTGACTATATCTTATGAAGTTATATATTATTAGCAGAAGATACACAGCCTGACTCAGTAGCCTTTTGCTCGGTAGATAAAGGAAAAAAAGCATACACTGGAAAGCAGAGAATGCCATATTTTTATAAATCTTACACCAATTTATTTCATAAGTTTCCTAATTTTATAATATTTTCTTTTGTTTATAGAAAGTCATTTATTGCTTACTTATTTTTAGCTTATAAATATCCATATGATTGAATTCATCCATTTCTTCTCCTTTTTTAAAAGTTTATTTTGAGAGAGAGAGCACACACATGCAAGGGCACACACTCGAGCATGGGAGGACAGAGGGGGTGGGGAGAGAGAATCCCAAGCAGGCTGTTATCAGCAGGGAGGCTGGAGCTCATGAACCATGAGATCATGACCTGAGCTGAAACCAAGAGTTAGAAGCTCAACCAATTGAGCCACCCAGGCACCCATCTTCTGCTCCTTTTAAGAACACTTCTGGAGGCACCTGAGTGGCTTAGTCGGTTAATCATTTGACTTTAGCTCAGGTCGTGATCTTATGGTTTGTGAGTTTGAGCCCCGTGTCGGGCTGTGTGCTGTCAGTTCAGAGCCTGGAGCCTGCTTTGGATTGTGTGTCTCCCTATCTCTCTGCCCTTCCCCCACTAACGCTCTGTCTCTGTCTCTCTCTTAAAAATGAATGAATGTTAAAAAAAATTTAAAAAAATAAAAAAAAGAACACCTCTGTTTCCACTCATCCTATAGGCTGCACCAGTTGCAAGATAGGTAGATTTTATTCTGGGTGCTGTGTCTTCAGTTAATATTTCACGGTTTTGTTGCTGGGGAAGAAGAGGAAATGGATACCGAGTCCCTGCCATGCGTGGGGTCTTTACTTAAGGTTGTTGTTACTCCTAAAAAACTTCTGCCACCAGTTATATAATTCCGCTGAATCTGTTAGTCACAGCTCATTTGTTTTGATCACACCACTGTGTTTGTTTACCTTTTTATTTTGAAATAATTTTAGGCTTACAGAAAAGTAGCAAGAACAGTACAGAGAGTTCCTATACACACATGATCCAGCTTTCTGTAATGTTACCATCTAACACAACCATATTAGGATTAGCAAAAGCAAGAAATGAACATTGATATAATGCTATTGGCTAAACTACAGACTTTATTGAGATTTCAAAGGTTTGGGTTTTTTTTTGTTTTTTTTCCCCCCCCAACTAATGCCCTCTTCCTGTTCCAAGACCTGAGCCACAATTCCACCCTGCATGTGCATTTCATACCTCCTTACTCCAATCTGTGGTAGTTCCTCAGTCTTTCCTTGTCTCTCCTGACACTTTGCAGAGTGGTTTTCATTCCTGCAGAATGTCTCTCAGTTTAGGTTTGGCTAATGTTTTCTCATGATTAGATTGAGGTGATGCATTTTTGGCACGAATACCAGGAAAGTGATATTGTGCCTTTCTCAGGGTATCATGTCAGGCTGCACACGGTGTTCATATGTCTTATGGTTGGTGATGTTGAACTTGATTCCTTGGCTAAGGTGATACCTGCAGGCCAAGCATTGTATTTAAGGTGATTCCACATTATTTGAAATTCCTCTTAAAGCATTTTGATATCAAACCTAGTAATTCTGAGTAACATGACATGTAATGAAGTATGATGTCAGCAGTTAGCAAAGGGATTTTTTGGATACAAATAAAATTTAAAAAAGGCTAAATATGAATTTGGTATCCTTGAACTATTGTTTTAGACATGCAGTACTGAAAAAAATTGAAGTCTTGCTAATACTTTCAAGGCACAGCATGATTCAAGTTGGACTAGCTTCCTCTCCATACTGAAAATAATAAGTGTGTACTCCACGGTGCTCTTTTTAGTTCAAAATTGTGCTACACCTTGTATCTCTTTTAGGTAGCTTGAGTGAAGGAAGGAAGAAAGTTACAACAGCAGAAGCTTAGTAATTGATAGAGTTTTGTTAGAATGAATAAGGCCATGGCTAGGAAATTCACTGCAAATTCTGAGTCTCCATTTCACTATTACATATTAGAATACTGAAAGAATAACAAAGATACTTTCAACTTGAAGGTAAGTTAAATAATAATTAAAAATTATCTTTACGTAGCCACATATATCATATATATGTAGTACAATGTATGTATGTATAATAATCTTGATAATGAAGTTGGTTGTATTTAAAAAGAGTTTTCCATAGAAATTCCATTTGGTTTTCTTTTTATTAGTTTCTTCACTACATATTTATTGACCACCTACATGTAGCCAGTGTGGTGCTAGGTGATCCTATTTCCTCTAACACAGGCAGAAAAGAATTCCTGGAAAAGAATTAGGAACATCGTATACCATAATATACTTTGCACAGTTTCCAATTTAGCGATTAGTATTTCGTTATTTATTAATTACGAAAATATAAATAAATAGCTGTCTTTTCTCTAAGCCTCTGCCTTTTCATTTTTATGTGCCAGGCATCTGCTCTTAATACAGTTAAATCCCTGGAAGAAGGAGTAAGAGTTAGCAGCAGGGAGATGTGGAGGGAAGAACATATGCAAAGGTATGATGTTAAGAGAAAGCATATAAACAATGGATGGGAGAGTGGGCAATGAAGCTGGCAAAATGGACAGGGAAATGAGTAAAAAGTGCCTTGCAAGCCATGCAAGCAAATTTAGACTTGATCTACAAATGATGGGGATGGGAGGCCATTGAGGCCAGCCCACTAATATCTAAATAACTCAGAGAGAGTGTAGTGAATTTCAATAATAAGAGTGCAACCCATTTTCTAGAATCTTCCAGGCACTGGGCCATGCAAGTCAGTAATAAGATTGGAAGTGTGGATTAGAAAGTGTAGGAAGAGAGATGCTTCTTGGTTATCTGAGGACATAGTCATCTCCAGGAACAATGGGCGATAGGCATAGTTTGCCTTGGAACACTCTGTCTCCTCTGCCTTTTCCCCTTTCTCCCTGCTGGTGTTCTCCACCCTTAGCCCTTCTCCTGCCCCCAAGGCCTGGCTGCTACACAGATACCACCTACTTTCTTTTCTATCACAATTCAGAGAATGTTGTGATAGGATCTCTGCTAGAGACCAGGAAGAAAAAATGGAAAAGGTGGAATGACTAAAGTCACACTCCGAGACTTTGTTTACTTGTATAAGGAGAACATTTGTAAACCAAACTGATGACATAGTTGGTAGAGTTTCGAGCAACGATTGTCATAAATTGGAATAAAATATATCTGAAAGTGAGAAAGGAAATTCTAAGGATTCCATAGAAAGACAAGATGCCAAGGTCAGATACCCCAGCTGTCTCTGCTTTCCATTTTCCGTTCTTCATTCCTCCTGCTCTTTTTTGTATCCCACAGATGATCTGCAAGCTTAACCTTTATTCTGTAATATTCAATTTTAACCCCTTCCACCCTGTGTCGATTGCTGTATTTCCAGTCAAAATTAGTTGGCTCAGAGGGATCCTGGAGTTTTCACAAATGGCAGCTTTAAGAGCAGAAAGAAGGAACTTTTTGTGGGGAAACAGATGAGGATGGGGGGAAGTTTGCAATAGGTGGCAATTAGAAATGTAGTTTGCAATTGCAAGATTAGAATCAGGGCTTCATCAGAGTGACCAGGAAGCAGTTCTCACATGGAAATTTTATAAGTTGGACAAAAAATGCAATTATTTGCAATTCCAAGTCACCAAACAGTCTTGGATATATTTTGTGTTGCATTTTGGTTATAACTGTTGTCTCCATAATAAATTTAATTATTTATCCAAGACCCTTCAATTCCAAATTTTAATTTTCATGAACTGTGTTCTGTACATCATTGAATAAATATTCAAAACTTTTGTTATACTGTGAGCTTATGCTTGTGATAATTTAATAATTTCTCCCTTATGGTACCCTTTATGATCCAATAAGTTGCATATGATTTAGCATGCCAGCATAGCATGCTGTGTGTCAGCATGAGAAGAATAGAAGAATATTCAGAAATTATTGATAGAATACTTTTTAAAAACATAAGATAAGGAAGTATCCTGCTCAAATTTGAGAATAAACACAGATTGGTTGAATATCAGTATAAACCAAACACTTAGGAAATATTTCTAAATAAAGTGAGTGTATGGCATTTTTATATTTACAAGTAAATGAGGTGTCATTTCTGGCCCGAATCCACATCGTATATATTTTATAATTTTTTTCAAGAACAGTAACATTTCTGATGGGTGAAGAATTTTGACAGCTATTAAAATGAACAACCCTATTGATTTTTTTTCCCTGAATATAATAAAAAGAAAGAGATAAGTCTTGGTTTTAGGAAGGGAATAATATATGGGTTATTGGCTAAATATGTTATACTACAAACAAATTTTAATTTTACAGTATTTAAGAAAGTATAATCACAAAAACATTCTGTCTAAACATAAACCCGTGGCCGCTTTTTAATAATTTCTGGCTTACAAAATCCCACTGAGGTATTTGCATCACTAAAAGAATACTTACTATGTATGTGTGCTTAGGTTAAGATATTCATTGGAATTATACTTTAGAGAATCGTGATACAAATAAAAGCTAAAATAAATATATAGATAAAAAATATGTTTTTAAAACTATGAATGCTGATGATATTGAAAAAATAAGGATTAAAAATTTAATCAAAATTTGTTAAGCATCTATTTACTTCTAAAATTGTTGTTTCCAGAAGAAAAGTTAACAGAAATTTAAGAGAAATTTAATACAAATGATCAAATCTGAATTTGTAAAGATAATTGTCACTGTACCAGTTTCCTTAATAGTAGTATCCACCCCTAGAGTTTTCCTATTTCCTTCCAAAATTGTTCTAGCAAGGGCAATTATTTGGTTGTGCAGTTCAAACAATATGAACTTACTTTTCACTAAGCATTGATAATTGAGCTGTAAATTGTCAGCAATAAAACAATTTATATAAAGTTTGTAAAAAAACAAATAGCTTCTTTTACTAAATGATCATATCATTTAAATAATGTTCTCTGTAAAAGGTGGGTTAAAGACATACATAATATTGGGGCAAGATTTAAAGAAATTGAACCACTTAGTACAATATGACACTTAAAAATTGATTCATATAACTAAACATTAGTCATCATACACACATACCCCTCTCAAGGCCATCTTTTCCATCTCCCTGAAATATGTTGGAGTTTACTTACATATTTCCTGTGTGTTCTGCTTATTGGCTGAGACGATTTAGATGTGAGACTTGCAGCTTTATCATTTTTTGGTATGAAAAATTTTGGATTGCTTTAACTCTTCCACCTGCTTTTGTTTTAAATGTAATTTATTTCCTATACTCTAATCTCTTATTTTATTGGTATAAAGTGATGTTTTACTTAGCATTGAGAATGAACAAGGTGTCCTCTCCATCTAATTTGACATAGATTGAGACTAATTTGAATTTGCCACCAGTTCTATTGACTTCCAATGTATCCCTTTTGGGAAAGAATCATCATATTGCTATTTTTATGTTTGCTGTTTCTTAACTTTAATTGTAGCCACCATCTTCTTTTTTTATATCATAACTTTATTAGCAATAGATTTAATTAAATTCTCTTCAGTTTATAATTTTGCATTTTATCAGCATAAACCATATTGTATAAGGCCTTTCTCCTATATCCTTTTGAAATTTTTAAACATGATAAATAAGTAAAATTAAGAACATTAATTTAATTCAAAATAAGTTAATTTGAATTAATTTAATTTAATTTTAATTCCGGAGAACACTAATATTTCTCTTGTTTTCTGGCGAATCACCATTATTTATGCTATTATGTATCAAAGTTTACTATATGTAAAATAAATATGCATTTTTATTTATATTAAGAATGAAAAGGATGATATGAAAAAAAATAGATGAAAATAGATACCGATGATAAACATACAACAAATTAAATGTTCCAAATAAAGTAAGACAGCTTCTCAACAGAAAGTGAATGATGTATCACAGAAGAATGAGGACTTAAAAAATCTTTTCAAGGCTTTCTTTGAGTAATTAACTGGATTACTTAAGAAAAGTTCAATTTATAATATGATAGAGTTAATGATACCCATTTTGAAATCATGCAAAGTGAGATTAGAGGAGAAAATAAATTGTAAATAAAGAAACACAATCAAAATGTGGGAACTGAAGATATATGCTAAAGATATGGAAGGATTGAAACTGAAGTCTTATTAATTACTATGTGAGAAAACATTAAAAGGGCAGGAAAAAAAACCCACCATTTATGGGAAAAGTAGTGACCATCCTTAAAAAAGAAAAAGAGATAAAAAAGACGATCCTGGTAATTATAGACCAGTCAGCTTAACTTTGATACCCAGGCAGATACTAGAGCAAATCATCAAACAATCAATTTACAATCATCTAGAAGAGCAAAAGTTAGTAGGTAGCAACCAACATGGTTTTGTGAAGAGCAAATTGTGCCAGGCCAATTTAATTTCCTTCTATGATAGAGTGACAGGCCATGTAGATAAGGGCAAAGTAATAGATGTAATCTATCCAGACTTCAGTAACGCTTTTGATTCCTCTCCACATGACATTCTCATCAACAAGCACAGAAGATACGGTTTGGACCATACTTTGGTTAGTTGAGTGCACAGTTGTCTGTGGTTTCATGCTCCATGATTGATTATCAGCTACTAGTCATCATCCATAGGGGTCCTGTGCATTGGCATATGAGCAGGTTGGTATTATTAATAAGACCAGTTGTGTTTCCTTTGATGAAGATGGAATCGGGCTGGCATAGAGGCACACTAAGCCAAATCCCTTTTATACCAAAAGGAGAGAGCCCAAGTTCCGCAGCATCTTGTATCTTATGGGCGCATCTAAAAGGTGACAGTCAAGGGAATGAAGAACAGGCAAAGCTATCGGTGTTACTCATCATTATTCAGTCATAACTGTTGTTCCAAGGTGCGTACGTGGTACCAAGTCACTGTTAGTATTCTGATAGGCTCCCTGGGAATAAATTATCTTCTTAAACTCCGCAGAAACCATCCTCAATGAGAGTAACTAGAAGAGAGTAAAAGAAAGCTTTTATATTAAGCAGGAAAGAATGTTGGTATATAATGACCCAGAAATAACAGTATGAAGCACCTTTATCCTGACCTAGATCGTAGATTCAAGAACATTTAGTTTACGGATCATATGATGGCGAGCAATAAAAAAAAAATTGTTAATAACTTTGTAGATAAGAAAAAATTTCCAAACAATTTTGATATTTTGGGAAAATAGTCTATGGAAAAAAACAAGATAAAGGTCATGGGAATGAAACAGATAAAAGATAGGAAAAAGACTGCCTGGCTCTTCACATTGGGAACAGGCTCCAAAATATAAGTGAGTGATTCTTAGAGATCAGTGAGCAGGGTCATGTGATAATATTATTAATGAATTAACAAGAGTGTGCCATGAAACATTCTCAGACTTTATTTGTAGAGTGGAAGTATTAAAAATGAAAATTTATTAGCACACATTTCCACTGAACAGTGACAAGCACTCTTTAAGGAAAGTATAACTTATCTGCATTTCATAATGCCTCGTTTAAAGCTCTTTTGAGTAGAAAAGGTATGTAGTAGAGGAGGGAAACATATTTTTATCAGAACCCACATTAATAATGACCTAGAAAACAATGGCTTTTAAGTGATTCAATGGTTAACCTGATTCCTTCGTTCACAGCAGATGCATTTTGAGGCTTATTATGCATTACAATTTCTGCTGGGTATTCATCCGGTTTTGTGGCACCATTTGGACCCTGTGATTTTGTGAATAACACTCCCCTGCCGATAGTTGATTGCAGCTGCCCTTACTTTAAAAACGTTTGTATTCTGTGGATTCTCAAGAAATAACCAGCAGGGCTTTCTTAGAGATAACTCCCCTAGGATTAAATCCAAGGGAGTGGTTCTTAAACATTTTTCTTCCCCAACTCCCTGAGAGTTCCTGCCAGGAGCACTGCCCATTTCATCCCTCTTAATTGCATACAGGAAGACAGAAGAGGATATTATCATCTCGTCTTTATTTAGTCTAGGGGAACACAAGATTGCTCAGTGAATATGGTCAACTGAAAGTTCGTTGATAAGCAGTGGCAAGAACAGAAGAGGAATGGAAGAAGTTTTGAGACAGACAAATACTGCCCTTGCTGTTAACAAGCATGACAAACTTTGGCTCCATTTTCCTCACATAATTGGGAATTTCCTAGTGATGTGTAGAAAAATTACATGTCCTAAATTTAAGAAACTCTTCAAAGAGAAATCCCAGGGATGATGGCATCACGACCTCAAGAGCCTTTTGCAATGGGATGTCATTAACCAAAGCAGGGCCATAGTACTTTTTTATTTGACCCAAGTGATATGTTTTCAGTTCTTGGCCCTAAAAAGATTATAAATTCAACAGATGTGGATATAACATGGAGAAATAAGGGATGTTGTGACAATACAAAGTTAGTGACTTTTTCAAGATTGGTGTATGGATTTATGTGCTAAATATAGGGTATATATGGCCACCTCGATCTAACATCGTATTATCATGATTTCTAATGAAAAATAGATGTTTCTCATGGTAACACTAACATACCTCGTTGAATCCTTATCTTTGTTAAATTGGGTTCCTAGAGAAGAGAGAGATCAATTTATAGTATCTAATTATATTTTTCATAAATTAATGTCAGCATAATATTTTCTTATGGCGAATTGATTTAAAAATTCAGAAAGGGAAAAAAAAAAGAATGAATGCTACCGATGATTGTTTTGAAATACCCGTGTGACTGTGTGAGGATATCAGCCTAATTTGTATGTATGAAGGGGCAGTTGATGTTATGGTACACAGGAAGCACACAGTCTTGGAATCACACAGACCTGGATGTGAATCTTGATTCTTGACCATTACTTAAGCTTTCTGAGCCTTAAGTTTTTTAACTGCAAAATGAATTGTAGCTGTTTTGCAAAACTGACTGCTGTGAAAATGAAAAGATGTAACATGTTTGAGAGAAAACAACCCTCTCCTAAAGCCCACACAGAGTAGGTCCTCTATAAATGGTTACATAGTTGTTTTGTTACTATGAAAAGTGCCAGCCCACAGAACTTTTGAAGAAATGCAGGTTTCAGTCTGATTGATTTGAGTCTGGCGAAACACACAGACAGCCAGCACATACTGGAATGTTGAAGCCATTTGGTTAGTTTTCCATTTATTTACTCATAGATAGATACATAGTATTTGTCAGGGCACCTGGGTGGCTCAGTTGGTTAAGCATCCAACTTCGGCCAGGTCATGATACCATGGTTTGTGAGTTCGAGTCCTGTGTCGGGCTCTGTGCTGGGCTCTGTGCTAACAACTTGCAGCCTAGAGCCTTCTTCAGATTCTGTGTCTCCCTCTTTCTCTGCCCCTCCCCCACTCGTGCTCTGTCTCTCTCTCTCTCTCTCTCTTTTTCTCTCTCAAAAATGCATAAACATTAAAAAAAATTTAAAAAAAAAAGCAAAATAGTATTTGTCATAGAAGATGACTTACAGGGAAAATGGTCCCAAACACAGTAAATACATATTAAATGATGTCTAAAACATACTTTTTTTTTTTTCTGATGACATTCCAGTGAAGTCCGTAAAATCCAAATATAGTATTTGGGTTTGCTATTTTTTGAATTGATCAATTGCTACTTTGTTTCATTTAGTAAGAAAGATTCTAGAGTTCTGTAACACCTCAAATATCATTACTACTCCTTTAAGAAAATTGGTAATGGTGAAAGTAATGATTAATCAGTGGTAATCAGTGAGATATATATAGCCAATTTACACACAAAAGACGATAAAATGTACCATAAATCTATTTTATGTCCATTGTATTAAGAAATTTTAAAGTTTCAAATTCCAATAAAGCACAATATGACATAAAACGCATGAAGAATATTTTAGCCTGTGTTTGACAAAAATATTTTATGGAAGAAGAACATATTGTAACTCTTTTTCTTAACTGAATGATATATATATTTTTTAAAACAGGAATAAATCTGTTTCCAAATCATACACAATGAGGAAGCAAAAAATAATAATAATAAGTGCTTTCCCCAAAGTCAAGTGTAAAGAGGCACTGTAAATATCATGAATAAATGTCACCTCCTCACAGTATTAATAAATGGGGAAATAAAGCATGTCTCTTATCTTTTTTGGCATAATTTAAGATAGTTTATTATTTTGGAGCAGCAGCAGTGAGCACTTGTTAGATATCATCATTTGGTCACAGATTTGTAAATATATCAATTCTGTGCTGAGAGCAGGATTATCCTCAACCTACTCCACTGAAAATAATTACAGACATATTCATAACTGTTTTGAACATGCGACTTTCATGAGGTTTTCATCGGTATTCACATACACAGTTTACTATTAAAAATTTTTTTTAACGTTTATTTATTTTTGAGACAGAGACAGAGCATGAATGGGGGAGAGTCAGAGAGAGAGGGAGACACAGAATCTGAAACAGGCTCCAGGCTCTGAGCTGTCAGCACAGAGCCCAATGCGGGGCTCGAACGCACGGACCGCGAGATCATGACCTGAGGCGAAATCGGATGCTTAACCAACTGAGCCACCCAGGCACCCCCAGAGTTTACTATTAGAGTTACTGTCCAAGTGTTTTATAACATGTGACTCTAAATTTTCTCCATTTTGAGGTAAAATCTTATAATTCAGGTTAAAAAAAACTAAATATACTATTTAAAAAGGAAACTACTTTATATTTTAAACTTCTTCTTTTGCAACTCCTGAACCTCTCTTGAAGATATGTTGCCTTGAGAATATTTTGTTCTGTGTCTAATGGTGTCAGGATAGAAACTTGATTGAGAAATACCATTAAATAAAATTGCATGCATTGTATATTACTACTTATAAGTAATTTTAAATAATTCCATATAGATAGTAGAGAAAATACAAACATGTAAATTAGTAGGGTTGAAGTAGATCCCTTGAAGAGGTATGATAAGAGATAATTTTAGAAAGGTAGAGACAAATGAAAGCAGAGGGGTCCATGTAAGCCAGACCAAGACCAAGTTTAAAATTCATTCAAACATTTTGCTGTTAGTATTAATAAGATGATTCTATACTTTTTAACCCAAAGAGCTCCTGAATAGAGTTACCTGAGAGAAAATCGTATGAATTTGCATTAGTCTATACCACATACTCAAATCTTAGAATGTGTCATACCTGTCTCTGAAATGCCGCAGACCACATGAATCTTGACTCTAAGTGATCTTGGACCTAGAGTGAATGCGTGTCTCTATCATCAGACCACTTGAGGACTTCTCATGAGTCCCTTAATCCAAAGATGAGAAAATTAGGTAAGCAGTTGTTACATATTAGGAAGGACCTTGAGGTTTGGCTGTAAGTTCAGGCTTTGTATTTAACCAACTGAATAATTTGGGCAAGTCGTTTAATCCAGTTGATCCTTAATTTGTTCATCATAATTTTTTGGTAATGTTGCCTATCTCAAGGTATTGCTCTTGAAGTTCAAATGTCCATTATAGAGATATCTTTATTTCATTATTATTTTTTTTTCAGTGGGGTGTTAAAAATAAAGGAGATCATTATGTAAGAATGAGAAATGTAAAGTCAGTATTGTAAAGTATTGTAAAGTCAAATATGTAAAGTCAATACTGAGGTGAAAATAAACCATTTATGAAGCTTTTTCTATAAAAAAAGTTCAAATGTCAAAATGTAAGTGATGGCACAGTGTAAACTATAAAGGACAATACAAATATACTGGGCCATTAGGCACAAGAAAATAGTTTCATTAGAATACAAAATAAAGTGAGTAGTGCCCTAAAAGAATTGTACTCAGTTTCATTCTCAGTAACGGCCCAGTCAATAACATGAGTGTCTTGTCTGGTTCTGGGGAGAAAGTTGACAACTGACTGAAAGCGAACACAGTAACTCCACGCACCCCTCTCTTCCCCGCCACTTTATAAACTGAATTTCAGAATGCATTCTTGAGAGTAAATGAAACTGAGGAGTAGTAGGTTGGGTAGATTGCAGGGTCTCTTCCGTGGTGGAAAATGAAAGATTGGAAACATTGTATACATACAGTTTATTGGAGAAGAAAAAGTTCCTTGTCAAGGAAGGAAAGGGGGCGGGGAGAGTTTCCAGCTGCCAAGGAATGGAAAGGTCTTCCCTGAGAAGCTGCAGAATTCCAGATGCTTCCAAGAAAATCTGACACCTACCTCATATTATAGTTTAACCATTAATCGTGAAGCATTTTGAGAGAGAGTCCAGTTGCTCTTGGAGAATACCTCACTGGTTACAGCGGCAAAATCCCATCTGATAACATGAGAGTCCTTTTGGCGGCCGCTAGAGCACCCAGTGCCACCAGTAACACACAGTTTCCTGGCTGTGTCACTAATTCCTGTTGGAAACTTATCAGCTTCTGTCTCTGGCAGCAGAATCCTGACTGATAAGAGAAGAGGCTCATCGGCTGGTAGCAGACCCCCAGCCCCCCACCCCCAGTTTATCAGTTTCTGACCAGTTCATAAATCAGTCTCTGGGATTTTTTTTTTTTTTTGGTTTGTTTTTATCAAAATGTATTTCTCTCATTGTAGCAGTTAATACTTTAATAGGAGAACTTAACCGGGGACATTAGGAAGTTAGTTAGAGACATCTTGCAGGCGCCTCCTCCCTTGTCAGTGACAAGGTAAGGTAATCCTATACACAGGCTGCTATTGTGAGCTGAGAAACTGGCCTCCTTCGCTGCCAGAGACCAGATGCACCTCTCTCTATCCTAATCTGTAAACGACTTAAAGGAGCCTTATCTCGGGGCTCTTCGGCTTCATTTCATGCTTGATTTACTTTAATTTGTCTGATAGGGCACAAGGATTTGGAGACGGCCCATCTTTCTGCAGAAAACGTTCAGATTTTTTTTTTTTTCTTCCCTGGCATTGTTGTGCTGGGATTTGGGATTTTTTTTTTTTTTGAAAAAAATTTTTTTAAATGGGGAAGAAATCTTGCTCCAGTGCAGCAAGCTGCTTGAGTGTGTTTAGATTTAAGCTATCCCGGCAGAAAATAGTTTGTGGAGTGGTGTGATTGTGTGATGGGCCCCATTTACATTGAAATCACATTATGCGATATATCAGGATTCCTGAAGGGAGCGGTGCAGTAGAGCGCTGGGCCCACAAGACACTTTGAAAGGCCTATATATAGCGGCAACAATTGATAGGAGATCTTACAGGAGACTTTATAAATATGTAAATAGGCGTTATCTGATTGGGTTCTGTGGCTACACATCTGTACCTCAAAGGAAGCAGAGCTGAGAGAACTACCAGGAAAACCGTAGTTTGCATTCTAAGTGAGTCTGAGAAATAGAAATGTTTCCTGGGTTGACAGCAGGTCAGGGTGGAGGCACTTTGCATACCTACGAGGGGATGCTTCTGTGCCGCGGAAGGGATCCCTTCTTTCTCCCCGAAAGGGAGACTGTCCCCTCACAGTTTTCATTTGTTTTATAACAGTGCTCAGATCGGTAGCTGTTGACCTCTCACCCTTCTTGTTATCTCTTTAAATTGTTCGCGCGATACGGGGCCAGGGGGAATTGCTCTTACGTTTTTTGCATTTTAAAAAATGTACTCGCAGTGACCCAAGGGAAAGAAAATAAAGTCTTTGGTACATTGATCCCTTGATTAGTTATTTCCTAAATGAAAATGGAAATACTATTAAAGCAGTAATAATGTTCCATCTTAATAGTTGAAGAGTCAATAAATGGCTCTCATGTGCTTCATTAAGGATCTTAATGAAGCCATTTTTGATGGCTGAACTTTACATTATCCTTCTTTGCCTTCTTTTCTGTTTCTTTTTTTTTTTTAAACTGGGAGTCATTTAAGGAAGGGGAGTAGCAGACATAAAGTGTTTTACAGGCTTTCTTGATATTAATATAGTTGCCGCTGCTAAAATAAAATTAATGGTAATTTGGGGGGCAAATTCTTATGCAGAAGATAAAAACACGAGGATTTACTTTCCATGCAGGACATTTTGTTTTCAGTAGACATGTTCAATCAGTAGCACGTTCATACAGTTAGCAGATATGTGCCTGGGCTATCCTGTGTTCTTGTATTCTGTAGTCATCTGGTGCAGTGTCTGTGCATATTACAGTGATCTGACATGCCTCTATCGTGTCCCAGAGCAATCGCTGAGATTAACCAGTCTTAGTTCAACTTCCTCAGCTTTCTCCACCACTTAATACTGTGCTGTTGTTACCCTTTATGTAATCTTATCCCTCTCTTTCCTTTGCCAGATAGGGAGCTATGACTGCAGCCTTCTGTGTCTCAACAGGTGGCCTTAGAGACTGTTGGAGACACAAGTCACCTCCCTTCCCTATGAGGTCTAAGTATAACATAATTTTGAACAATTTACTTTCAAAAATCCAATGGAAACAAAAACATCTTTATTGTTGGGGAACACTGCTTGTGTCTGGGTTAGTTGGGCTATTTAGGCATATCAGGGCAGAGGACTGCATTTTTTTTTTTTTTTTTTTTTTTTTTAGTTTCCAAGGTATTGCTTCACTTTGGAATCTTATTTTGTAGATGATTCACTATAATGAGATGGTGGCAAACACTATTCAGTCAGGAAATATAGTGATTGATTACATGAAAATATGCACAAGATACTTTATCTCTCCTATTCCTCATCTTTGTCAATCCCCAGTTCTCAGCGAGGTCTCTCTAGGTACAATGACATCTTTAAGGTATTTGGAATACTTTTTTAATTTTTTTGCGGAGAGGTTGCAAAACAACTCCAGCAAGAATGTATTGATTATTCAAGTTCAGAGTCGCTCAAAGCACCCCTTCCAATAACAGTATGACAATAGTCAACTTGGCAATTAGGAAGAACTGGATTACAGATTCAGGCACCAGAGTGAGGTTATGGGGAGCTGGGTGTACCCCCTGAAGCCTTACAAATGCCCATCCCTTCCTGCTCCTTAAACAGGTCTCCAAGGATGGAAGATTTAGAAGGTCTCAAAATATGTTCACTGCCTGAGAAATTTTACCTTTATCTTACAGATTTGCATACTGGCTTCTGAGTGCTTGGCTATCTGTGGTCAGTCTATCAGTGGTTGCCTGGCATTTAAGACAGCTGGGCTGCCGACAGTACAGGCCCCCTTGGTGCAAGCCTGCCTGCAGCAGTCAGAAATGCTCAGTCCCTGGGCCAGCTGCTAAATCTGCTTGCAGAGCAAGGAGGTGGGGGTTGGGCTTCAGAACGGGTGGGTTCCGGCCAAATTGGCATGAAAGGAGCTTCTGTAGTGCTACTGTCTACCTCTGCACTGACAGCCCCTCATCCTTCAGCAGTGTCCACTACATGACCTTCTCACTCTGCCAGACTAGAACTGCCCATCTTTCTTTCCCTGTCTCATCCATCAACAGATCTTTTCCCAGGAAGATTCTAATAAGCCAGTCCACACTAAGAGGTAAATAGCTGGTGAAGTTGCTATCTCTTTCAGGCCTATTTGCATTTCAGCAGATATCAAAATGAAATGACAATAGCAGAGAAGTGGGCAAGTGTTTCTCAGTTTTCCACCTGGCGGGTGGCGATTGCCAGACCCAACCCAGTGATGGCAGTGATTGTCAGGAATCTCTGCTTTATTTTGCCTCTAGGGAACTCTCTCTTAAGTGGGCAAGTGTATTCAACTTAGATGCCTTTTGAAATCTTCGTTCTGTTGCCCTGCTATCAACTTCTTTGGAATTTTAGTGGACAAATTATTTTAGTGGGTAAGAGTTGAGTACCAAAAGGTCAAATAAGCCAATCCAAGCTAATATTTCTTTTTAAAGGAGAAAGCTGTTTCTTTTAAGGTCACAAAATTATATCCTGAATCATTAGCAGCTGCCGCTGTGTACTGTTCATTGCAGGAATCACTCGGTCAGTGCAGACCAAACCAGTAATCCAGAGCAAGCAAACCTATTAATAGTGGCACTCGAGAATGAACTTTGTGTGCAAGGACCGTAAATGTACATTCTTGACATTACCTTGAAATATTGAGAGTCCTATATTAGGCTAATATGGGATATTTCGGAAAATAATAACGTTCACATATCTAATATTTGAAGATCATGGGTGTTGCGAGCAGACGGTCATGGGTTCAAATTTCAAATTTGACCTTTTAAGCTAGTTGATCCTGGGGCTCAATTTCCTCTTCTATAAAATGGGAATAAGAATAAGTACCCAACTGATTTATTTTTAGGAAGAGATGCGCCATTGCTTTGCAAAACATTAAGCACCATGCATGGCACGTGGAAAACATTCTATGAATAATGGATATAGTAGTAATGAAAAAAAATCAGCTTTTGCATTTTATGTCACTAGGTATTCATTTATACATAAAATCAATAGCCAATCACATATTGTAAATTCCTCCTTTAGTCTGGCTTTTAAGTGATCTTTGACAACTGATGGGACTCCAGAGGGTTTTTTTTAATGTTAAACAGTTTATATGTTTCAAGAAGAATGGCAGAAAGAAAAAATACACCCTTATATTTTTCAATGATTTAATGCATGATTAACTTTATAAATGTCAGGAGTATGTTGTTTGCTTTTCTATAAATTAATTGGCCAAATAGCCATATCTTAGACATAAGGCAGTAAAGCTGAAAGAGGAAAGTGTTATTTATTCCAAAATGGCAGTGGTTTGCTCTTACATTAAGAATTTTAATAGGGAGGGCAGTATTTGGAGATTTCTATGTCAGCCCACATATCATGCCAAAAGTACATATATATGTGTGTGTATGTGTTTATACATGTTATATATATATATATATATATATATATATATATATATGTTTACTTTTTAAATATAGAAAAAGCTTCAGTTTCCCTGTTAAATCGTGGCTTTGTGAATCTCCACAAGATTGCTATTATCCTAGTTTGTTTAAAGTGTTAGCTCTGTATGATCAATGATTTTATTTTAAAGTCTGCTTTCACCAGGAGTGAGTTTCAGCAGGCTGGTTAGCTTTTGTGCTTTCTGTGGTGGAAGGGAGAGGTTAACATGCAAAACAGCTGGTAAATAAGAAAGAGGCCCTTCTGGCAATAGACAGAAGCATCTGAGTCAGAATTGCTAAATTACTTTTTTCTTCAGATTGGACATAATTTTCTATCTTAGATATTTCTCAAGGCCCTTTATGAATTCCAGCTTCTGTCTTTTCTTATATTTATGGTTTCACTAAAATCCTCAGGTAGCGAAATACCTGCACTCATGAATCATTTGCAGATAATAGTGGTTCAGACACTCTCTGTCCAAATTGATAATGGGTATCTGATCCAAAGCGATGCCTATTTTTTAAGGTCTATATAAGGAGTTCATGGGGGAAAAAATCCCTTTCTCTCTGATCTCATGTTTATTATCACGTTCAATAGTTAGTATCCTAAATGTAGAAATGTAGAATAAGGCAAACTAGAAATCGAACTCCATTGTTTGAATCTCTAAATTACTTTATAAAATGCATGTCTATTCCAGGCAGAATCCCTGTATACTTTGTGCTCTTAGCGCTCCTATGAATAACTGAGGTTATATGTACACTCTTCCTTGTGTCCATATCCTTCTCCAAGTATGTGAATTAATATTTATGAAATTGTATCTTTTAGAAGTTATATTTTCACTTATGAAGGATTTCATAATATGCTTTACAAAAAGTATTGACTTTATTTATAATATTTAGTAGAGTTTTAAATGAGCTAATATTCCATTTCAGTAGGGTGTAAATTGACTTATTTGAAATATTTTCCAAAAGTAGAATAGGCGATGTTGCTTTAATCACTAGCTCTCAATCTATAGTATGCCTAAGAGTCACCTTGGGAACTAGTGACAAATGTAGATTTCTGGATCAGACCCACAACTCGTTGGAACACGTGGGTCTGGAGTAAGGATTTTAGGTAGAGAGATAGTTGAAAGCCAGATGGTTGTAATGCTGATGGCACTTAGAGAAACACTACTGCCTTAAAAGGCACCACTTACTTTCTGATAGAGATTGTAAGCTGATGAATTACATACAGTTTCTGACTTACATCTGTAGCCCACATGTACCTAGTATCAATCCCATCTGCAGCCCCACTAAGTGGATGCCTGGAGTCTACTGGGACTGCGTGGGCAGCAAGAGGTCCTCACAGTCTCAGGTCTTCTCTCCAGCTCCCCTGGTTGTTGTGGGAGGTCTCACTGTGCACAATACGTTGCTTTCGCCTTGCCATGCCACATGTTGTCCCGGTAGCCGGGAGCATGCTCTCTGTTCCCTCTTTTCTGAGCCCCAGCGCCACGCTCTCCTCCCCCTGCAAAGCTTCTCCCGACCTTCTTAAGGGTCTCTGTCTTCGGGGCTGTCATCCGACGTGTGTTCTTCTCTGCAGGGTTTGTCCCCGTTGCAGTTTAGGTCTGTCATAGGATTATTTGATTATTGCTTGTCTTTCTCCCTAGACTCAAAGCTCAGTAAGACACAGACTGTGCCTCACTTTTTGTTTGTTTCTGGTTGTGTCTGCAAAGCTTAATGTGGGGCCTGCACATAGTAGGCTCGTGGCCAATATTTATATGAATAAATACATTGAAGTTAACCCATCATCTCATTCTCTGTTAAAGATATGCAAAAAAAGTAAGTTTGTGTATTAAGTTACTGATATGTTGATGTGAATGAATGAAGGACCGAGGGTAACGTTAGCATCCTCAGTGACTCGGGAAACTGGGGAGCCCTGGAGGTAAGGACAGAGAGGAGAGACTGCTGTAGTCAGTGTCCCTAGAACGGTGGGAAAAGTTTCAAAACCATTGAACTGTCACTGCCAAATATACTTAAATATTTATTGATTTTAAATAGGAAAACATGCTGCTGAGCTAAAAAGTGTTAACAAGTTCAATTTTTTTCTCCTGCAAACCTTGCTGGTGGTATTGGAAGCGCTTAACACCGATGCTACTTTGTATCTTCTCTTGGGAAGGATAAGAGGTTAGGGGTAAGTAGGAGGAGCGTGTGTTTATTGTGTGCTGTGGACCAGGCACTGTGCTCATACTTCGCATGCAATTCCCCATTTGATCTTTACAACTGCCCTACGAGCAGTCAGGAGTAAGATCAAAAGCCCCGAGGAACACCCATCCATTCAAAATCATACCATGTTTTTTAAGCCAATATTTTGTTTTGTTTTAGATTCCTGGGCTAAGATCCTCAGCCCCTACCCTTGCACTCTTGTCTTATTTAGAAAATCCTTTGTAATAAATAGCAAAGCCTAATAGGAATTGCATAGAGAAAGGATTGGTTCGCGTAACTGAAAATGCCGAAGAATCACGATGCCTTCAGAGTTGCGGGCTCTGGTTCTTTGCCAGGCTCCTGTTCCTGCCCTATTTTGGGTTTCAGCTTCTTCCCTAGGTTAGTGTTCCTCCTGATAGGCTAGAACTACACAGCCCAGAGCTAACAAGCTCTCGTGTCTAGGCATTTTTTCTAAAGGTCTTGCTGTTGACTCTGATTGCTTTGGCTTAAATTGCATGTCTACTTCTTGAGCCGGTCGTTGCAGAAGAGAGAATGGAATGAATTGTCCCAGTTCATGTACCGTGTGTTACCCTTCTTGAGATAGAAGGGAACTGGTTTTTCTTAAGCCGCATAGAAATTATGGGGAAAGGGGAAGTGATGGATTCTGGAAAGGCAACCCAAGCAATAACTGATCTCTTCTTGAAAAGTGCTTAATGAGTGAGAACATAAGCAGTGGTGGTGTGGGATAAATATATTTGGAGACTGTTAATATTTGAAAATGATGTTTGTATCTGGGTATACTTTTAGATAACCTTAAATAATGGTAGTTTTTAAAAAACACTTGTTTTTTATATTCAAGAAGCATGGTCTGTTATCAGTTGAGATTGGGCAGCATTTAGAGAAAATACGTTTCTGATGGCTCAGGCTGTGCTTGACGTGGCCGTATGTTTGAATATTTATAATGATAAAATGAATATTTTATGGCACATGGAATAGTGCTGTTATACTAATTTTTCTCTTTTATCTCCTTTGACAATAATTTTTGCTGCTCTGTATGTCTAATATAGTTATTATACCATTGATAGAAATAATAGTAAACATCTGTATAAAGTTGACTGTTCCCAGCAGTGTTCCCAACCATTAACTGTTATCCTCACCGCAATCCCATGAAATAAATGCAATTATCCCTACTTTCTAGGAAAAGAAACTGAGGCCCCAGGATTAGTAGGCAGTGATATAGGAATGTAAATGCATGCCTTCTGCTTCTAGAGCTCTTGCTCTAACCTCTGGCATACTCCGGGTCTGAGGTTATACAAATAAAGAGAATCATCAACTCATTGAATAATATTATTTGTTGGAATTTTTCCTGTTGGTTTTTAAAACAAGTTTTATGGGGCCACACACTACACCTCAGTAGTTTATTTCAGAACAAAGAATGTGGAGTAGAATCACGTCAGGTTAAGCATGTTTTGATATTTGCACTAATCAAAGTAGGCTTATGGGGCATTTGGGTGGCTCAGTCACTTAAGCGTCTGACTCTTGATTTCAGCTCAGGTTATGATCTCACAGTTGGTGAGATCAAGCCCTGTGTGGGCTCTGCACTGACAGCAGGGGGGCCTGTTTGGGATTCTCTCTGTCCCTCACTCTGTTAGTCCCCTGTTTGTGCACTAGCTTCCAACCCCTCTCTCCTCTCTCTCTCTCTCTCTCTGTCTCTCTCTCTCTCTCTGTCTCTCGTTCTCAAAATAAATAAATAAACTTAAAACAATTAAACAAAAAGCAAAGTAGGCCTATAAAACTAAATGAGATTACCATTATCAAGGATAGCAATTTTGGAGTCGTAAGAAGCAAAATGTTTTGATTGAGACCATTGGTTTCAGTGAATGAATTCTTTGGCAAGAGGGGTCCTGATTCAGTAGTGTTAAGTATAATCAGGATGCACTTTGTTATTCTGAAAAGTAATTCTCCTTGACAACTTGATGATATAAACAAAAAACAGTCCCTCTTTATGATCATGATCGTTGTTTATCCTTCTTTTGGAATTAGCCAATATTTACTCTATTACCATAACACGGATAATAACAAAATAATTGATGAGATCTTCTTCCCTGAAAATTTTGGGACCAAGTTGATTTCATCTCAGTTAATTTAGTCAGAAGCACTCTGAGTATCGATAACATCTTTGTCATCTCATAGACACCTCTTTTGTAACCATCCAAGAATTTGGAAAAATAAATGCCGTCTTTGAAGAGGGGCAGACCACAATTGTAACTGATATATTCATCTATTTGTCACCCTTTCCATCTGTGTTTACAAGCCGTGCCTACACACCTGTGAATCATCAGCATGTTCGTGCAGGAGCCTCTGCTGCAATTTCCTTGTGCTTGCTGTGTCTATTAACATAGATACAATTATACTCCATCTTTTTAGCTCAGATGGATAGCAATTCCTCTTTCATGGTACAGTTTATTTATTCAAATTAAAGTTTAATTTCACTTGTAGATTTGATAAAACGCTTACTGTCTGTTGATTTAGTCTCCTCAAATGTCCAAACATTTTTATAGTTTTACACATCTCTCATGCATGAAAAATTGAGAATGTGTGTGTTGATTTGCTGGAAATGAGTCATGCGCTGAAATCATGCAGATTCCTTTGTGTTATTACAACCACACAAGTGCTACAAGCAGAAAAGAAAAATAGGTGAAGTTTGGCCTGAAAGGAGGGGTTTTCAGTGGCAACAAGCTCTTTGAAATGTAATTGTTAGGCAAGAAAAGCCTAGTTCAGCATTGCATACATTTACAAACTATGTGAGAAACTATGTGCGAGCCGGTGGGGCATCCCCTAAACCACTTTTTATTTCTACAGTTTGCAATGAATGCTGGTTTGTTTTGCGACAAAAATAGATCACAATTTTTGGGGCGCCTAGGTGGCTCAGTCGGTTAAGCATCCGACTTTGGCTTAGGTCATGATTCGTGAGTTTTAGGTCACAGTGCGTGGGTTTGAGCCTCGGGCTCTGTGCTGACGGCTCAGAGCCTGGAGCCTGCTTCGAATTCTGAGTCTCCCTCTCTCTCTGTTCCTCTCCCATTCATGCTCTGTCTCTCTCTGTCAAAAATAAATCAACGTGAATTAAAAAAAAATAGATCACAATTTTAAGTCATAGATTACTTTGTGATATACCTGTTGGAAATTATGCAGACATTTAAAAACACTAAGAAACAGTAGTTAATGGACAACCAAGTATTTTGCTATTTGTTAGTTAAGGACAACTTTGCTTTAGGATTTGGAGACGAGAATAATAATAAATATAGCTAACATTTATAAGTGATACCTATGTATGACACACCATTCTACAAAGCAGATGTAAATGGCAAAAATGAATAAATCATTTAATCATCTCAACAACCTCGTGGGGTAGGTGCAATTATCAATTCCATTGTATAAATGCGGAAATTGAGGTCCAACAAGGCTCAGTAACCTGTCCAATGTTGAATAGCTAGTAGGTGGCTAATCTGAGATTAAAATGCATTTCTAGGACCCATGTGCATAAGCTGTTAGGCTATGATGTATCCTTGGTGTGATGAGTAGAAGAAGTATGGTGTGATAAGGTTGTTGTGGAAGTAAGGTAATGTATGTAACATGGTCAACTCAAAACCGGGAAAATAAAGGAAAAAGTGAGAAACTCCTGGAGCATCCTCCCGAAGATTCTTATTTTAAAGAGTTTAGGTGCTTTTGATTTGGCACTCTTTTGGTTCCTGATGTCCATTTGGTTCCTGTTTGCCTCCAGTGTGAGTTTCCTAACACAGATTGGAGATAACGTAGTTAATAAATTAGGGAATGGATTGACATTGTACAGATATTTTTCAGTTATAATGAAATTGGATTTGGAGCTCGCATGCATGGTGAAAGTAAGTTTTCCCACTTAGGGACACTTAACTGTGTAGTTTGAGTTCCTCATTGGTTTGGTTTCTCAGGGATGGTCTTAAATGTGTTGATGTTTACTATTATTGACCTTGAGTTTGGCTTCCTTTTATGTGTTCTTTAGGATGTGCTCAGGAATATTTAGATGTGTTTTTTATACATTTTGATTAACTTCTCATTCTGTGATGACGGTTAGATATGTATATCTGTAAAACATTTTTGTTATTGGCATTCCTACAGGGAAAATGAACTTGTGCTAGCCTAAAATTTTCTAGTTTCGAACTCTTCTTTTCTAATTAAAATAATTGTTTTTATAACAGAAGTTCTTTGATAAGGTGTGTTCTTAGGAACACAAATAACCTGTTATTGTAGAGGAGACTATTCCAAAGGGAAATAAAATAAAGAAAATAGCTATTAAATTGCTGAAGAAGGATACAAGAGATAAAATGTAAGTATTAAATTCATAAAGGGTAACAGGACATAATTCAAGAGAAACGTTTGAAAGCCAAATAAAGGCTGGTTCCTCTTTTAATACCAAGAAATAAGTAAGAAAGATGGGAAAAAAATTGTCTAAACAGGGAAAGTATTTACATTGGTAAGAGAACATAATGTATAAAGGGATCTTGAGAGCATTTAATATCATAGTTGGATATCAGCTTTTCCAGTACTATGCGCATGCTCAAACATGTAGGTCAATTACTTATTAATATCAGTGAGATATAAAGGTGCAGCATGGGAAAAATAGAACAAAATTACCATTTTGTTGCAGAATCCAGTGACAATCTTTGTAACCTTATTTAAGAGAAAAATACATAACTTAATTCTACCTAATTAAGTTACACATTGTGGGGATACACGCACACAAATATATATATATATATATATATATATATATATATTTGTAAAAATGACATAGTCTCTTTTCTAGCATCATTAGTGTCTTTAAGAAAATAGACACATGCATGGTGGCAGATGGTTTATTGTGATAAGTATTGTCATAGAGGAATAAAGTATAGACAAGAGATTATTTCTGGGTAGAAAGAGTATGGGGACACTATTTCGGAATAGGTGGCTTTTGAGGCGGACTTATAAGTATGGGTAATTGATATGAAGATATTTCATTATGTGCAGAGAGTGTCCAAGTTTATATAACAACTCGAGAAAAGATAAATGGACAATTTCAGAGGGTGGGAGATATGTGGGGGCAACGGGAGCTGTAAAGTGTTGAGATAAGCTAATAATAGAGATATGTAGGACGTCGCTGAAGACTTTGAATGCCAGCCTGACTAGTTGGTGAAATTACTGTATTAAAATGATCACAAACTACGTATGTGTTAAAATTTTGATGTTGCTAACAGGATTGGGATTCAAGATGGTGCACTGAGCATATGTGCCCACAACCTCTGCCGTCTCAAATCCCAAAGGATGTCAGAAGGAGATGTATCACGCACACACACACACACACACACACACACACATAAAATAAACTGAATTTAAGTCATTGAATTGATAGAAAATTATAGAATACTATATGGAAATAAAAAATGTAAGTGACCATTATAAGAATAGTAATGAAACGTATAACTTTCAAATAACAAGAAGAATTTGCCTTCTACAGATATAAATACCTGTTATATAAGCATAATAATTAGACCACTATGTTACATGATACTAGTGTAATAAGAGACAAATGAAAGAGCAAGGCAGAACCATTCAGAAATTGATCATGCATATATGAGTATTTGGTGTGTGATAAATGCACATGGAAACAGTGGACTTGAATGAGCTATTTAATAAATGTCAATTGGCCAATTGGCTTGCCATTTGGAAATAAATAAAATAATGTGAGAGCTCAAATTGTTAAGATGGCTGGCCACTGGTGAGAGAATTGGAGTAAGGGAAGCTTGGGAAGGAACTTATACTTTCCAAAAATGTATGTTTTGAATGATTTTTATATGACTGTACTCAGGTATCGCTTACATAAAAATTAAAGAGGAAAAATAAGAAACTGAGAGAGGGATGCCTTTTGACTTGTCACACTGAGCTAAGTGTTTGCTATTTCCTACGAGAGACATGATACATCTTTGAAAATCAGAATAAAAATATTGCTTTATAAATAGCACAATTGAAGTCTGTGTATTCTTTCTTATGTTGAAAAACAGTATTGAAGGTATATTGATGTGTAAGTTCAAATATTGTTGTTTCATTTTGAAATCGTTATTTTCATCTTTTATTAGCTCTACACATTTGGAAGTTGGAACTCTTTGCATAAAAGTCCTACTGCAAAGTGTGTCCCCTTAATCCTCAACTTGCTTCGCCTTTCCATAAAGCTCAGAGGCTGCCATTCCATCAAGTATTCAGTAACTATTACCAGTAGAGATACAGGATTGTGTCCTGATAGAATTAAATACTTGGTCTAGCGCTTACTTTGGCCCTTCCTCTGACTTTGAGCAAATTAACCTCAGTTTTTGTTTGGTTGGTTTTTCCAATGTGTAAAATGGGGGTAAAACTACCTACCCCATAGGATTGTTTTTGAGATGATAAAATAAAAATACTCAGTGCAGCACTTCGTACATGTTAGATATCAATAAATGTTTGGTACTGTTCCTGGAAAAAGAGCATCCAGTAAATGTTTCCGGTATGGACAAAGAAGCTTATGACTCTTCTAACATCCAAACTGTGTAAGACTTTACCTTCACACCAGTCCCCCAGAGAACGTGAGCTTGCTGTTACTTGGGCTTTCCTGGGAGATGTTCGTGGGTAGATCCAGTGTACGAAATGACAGACTAGCCAAACGATTTGCTCCGGTTCCACGTTGCCCTAGCGTTCTGCAGCCACACTGGGTGTCTCGCTCTTAGGTCCCCTTGTCACCACTGCTAGGAGTGACAGCATGCCGTGGCCTAACCAGGAATGATACTAAGGTTATGCCTTTTCAGAGATCAAGAATTACAGCATCCAGAGCTTTGTAGTAAATCCTCTGAAAGAGTAATTTCTTCTCTGCTCTGTTGCATCAGACAATTACTGCACCTCCCCACTTCGCCACTGGCAACGACTGTTACTGTGCTGGCAAAATTCTCTGCAGACACTGACCTTAGAGGGCCCGTGACTGTAAACCAACAGGAATTTAGTTGATTTATTATATAAAGAAGATAATTATTAACCTTTGACAAGTTAGCAATTATTTTTGTGTGTATGTTTCGCGTGTGTAGCCTTGACATCAACCCAGAGTATTGGTGGCCACGCCCCCTGTGGGCAAAGCGACCAGAAGGATATGGCGGCAGAATGATGGCACACAAGCCCGTGGACCATGAGTACTAGTGCATATTCTAGACCTGAGCGCTTCGCATTGTTCCCTGAGCAAGTGTCTTAACTTTATTTTTTTTCATTGCATCAAGTGAGAGCTGTAACGACCTGGAGTTCCTGTGAGTGTCATCTAAAATAATGATGTAGAAATACCCTTAGCTTCTAAACACCTATATGTTAAGTATTAACCGGAGATCTGAAATGTATAAGAAAGTGCTCATACTGTATCATTGAGGGACAGTAGGGAGATGTAATTCTGTAAATGCTGGAAAGTTACCTAAAATGGATCTGATGCTGAACAAAACGTGACCTTTTCCTGATAGATGAAGGCCATCATAATTGTACGTAGTTATGGCATTCAGTTCTGTAACAGCAGAAGCATTTTGAGGCCTAACTTCAGTGCCCAAAGTTGTTGCTCAGAATTATTTGCAGTTAATGAATAAATAAGTGAAAGGTGTCTAAACTATACTTCTCACTCCTTCCTATTTTACCTTATCTAATTTGTTGTGGCTTCGGTAATCATAAGAGCATTCTTCTGTGGGTCACACACACACACACACACACACACACACACACACTTTGACTATTCAGTTTTAGTGCTGAGCAACGTTCAGACCAAAAATTTGAGCAAGGAAGGTATACCCTATCTTTACGCTGTGGGTAAAGTCAGGAAAAGAGTCTGTAAACCTTTGGTGCAGAACAGGATTTTCTCTCCACATCAGTTTTAGATGATATCTGTGATCAAAGAGACATATGCTGTTCGTACGCTTCCTCTGTACTTCAGAACTGGCTGTGACCTGGAGGGTGTATGAGTGCCCTTATGTGGTTGCCTGGAAACTTTGGCCACACAAGTGTCACTTTCTTTCATGGCTCTAAGGGAGAAGGAGCCTCGCAGAGAGCTCTAGACTTTGTAGAAGGGGGAAGAAAAAGTCCTTGTGTGTTTTAAAACAAGTGTCTCACCAGGAGATAATGGTTGAGCTGTGGGTTATAAATGATGCATTTTGTTCTTTTCGTCTTGCTGATGGCACAAGGGAAAAAAAAAAGTTCATCTCTCGCTTATCAAAATACTGTGACATTTCTTCTTCCACAGGAAAATTTTCAATCACAACCTTCTGCAGCAACCGACACCAAATTGAACAATTGTAAAACTCTACAGTGTCTCATTAAAACCTGGTTTTGACCTCTATTCTTTTATGTACCTCACTGAAGCTAAAACACACACACACAGACCCTCACTACAATTTGCTGCTAATTCCTGACTTTTGTTTTTTAGGAACATATCGAATACTTAGAGTGCAGATAGTCTTTGGTTCTTGTTCCATTAATAATGTTTTTTGTTGCCATTAGCCCAGTTACTTCTAACTGATCAGTTTTATTAGTTTTATCAGCTTTGAAGAAGACAAGCTTTACAAAGCTGCCTTGAAAGTCAATGTGTTTTGAAAGATATTTACAAATAAGATAAAAGGAGAGGGTCCTTCTGTACCAGTCATCTGATGCATGTCATGAATATTAAGATTTAGGTAAAATCATACGTCCATTTGCGTGTAGATCGTTATTCCACAGGCGGGATTTTTGCTCTCCACGCTGCATGTTCCCCGTGTGAAAACTAGAGAGGTGACTTGGTCAGGGTCAGATCGATAGGAATAAGAATTTTGTAACTCAGTTTTCGAATACAGAATAGTAGGTGGTTAGGTGATGGGATTCCCATGTCCTTACTGAGATTACATTGATTTTGTAATTTTAATGAAGATAGGCATAGCATATAGAATTTAATATCCCTCAGTGGCTACAGGTATATTATATAAGACATATGTCACAGCTATTAAAAGGACAATCTGGTATGGTGCCCAGTTTGAAGGACTTGAAAGAAAGCAGCCTTAACAATAGTGTGAGCCCACAACCACAATAGTTTACTTATAGATAAAGTAACTTGAAATAATCGAGGCCTACACTTTGAATGACTGTCAATTCACAGATGTAATTTTAACGTATGGACGTATTTTTATCAACCCTGCCTAGCCTGATAAGTGCTCAATAAATGTTTGTGAGGCGAATGATTCCCACATAGGGGTCAAGTGCATCCGTATACATGTGAACTTTGTTCTTTACAGCTATCAAATAATTCCTGATAAAATAATTATTTACAGAAAACAGATTTTTTTAAATTTCAGACTCTCTTAAACAGTTAACTGAATTGACATTTTGCCTTTTTATAGGGATAAATTATCCTTTCCCTTGAAAACCTCCTCACTCATGTCTCACTCTGTCTTTGCTCTTGAAAACATGCAAAATTAATATACTAACTTAATTCATCTAGAACTTTGTATTTGATGCTAATGGAACTTGTTATATATGTTAAAACCATTAAAAAAAAACAAGAAAAAATGAGGGCATGAAAATTCGGATTCATTTACATGGTTACCTGTTATTTTCTGCTGTGAAGGAAATACAGGAACAATGTTTTGCACGTTGTTCAGATCTGATGAGACACTAACTTTCATGTTTTAAAAGAATTTTTTTCTACTAAATCCAGAAACTATGTGTCTAGCCTCTCCTATTTATTTTATATTTACATTTGAGGTTTAATACTTAATTGTTCTAAGAACAGTGAGACTAGTGACCGATAGTGGGATAAGTTAAAATGGAGAAAATCAGTACCGAAGAAGCAATGACTTTGGGTAAAACATCCAGTTTGCTTGTGGTAAATGAAATATGTTTTTTAAAGTTTTCTTCTTATTTTTAATTTTTTTTCAAAAAATTTTTAATGTTGATTTATTTTTAAGAGAGAGACAAAGTGCAAGCAGAGGAGGGGCAAAGAGAGAGGGAGACACAGAAACTGAAGCAGGGCCCAGGCTCTGCGCTGTCAGCACAGAACCCGACGTGGGGTTCGAATCCACAGACAGTGAGATCGTGACCTGAGCCGAAGTCGGATGCTTAACAGACTGAGCCACCCAGGCGCCCCTATTTTTAACTCTTTTAATGTTTATTTTTTTAAGAGAGAGAAAGAGAAAGAGAGAATATGAGCAGGGGCAGGGGAGCGGCAGAGAGAGAAGGAGACACAGAACTCCAAGTAGGCTCCAGGATCCACACTGTCAGCACAGAGCCCAACACGGGGGCTCGAACTCACGAACTGTGAAATCATGACCTGAGCCAAAGTCAGATGCTTAACCTACTGAGCCACTCAGGCGCCCCTGTTTTTTAAAGCCTTACATAATAATAGGAAAAAATGTAGTAATACGTGCATTCTGAATTGCATAGAATTATGATTAAGACCAAATTGTCTGATTCGTATGCAGTGCCACTTGGGGCACGGAGAAAATGTAAATTCATAAGTGGACACCTATTTTCTTTCCCTCTTGTTCTCTTTGTAACCTGGGCTCCATCCTGTCCTTTACATGGTAAATTGCCTCCATAAAGCCGTGAGACCTTGCCACACGTTATTTAATCTATCTATGCCTCAGTTTCTCCATCTCTGAAACAGTGATAGCAGTATGTATTCCATAGGGTTGTTATTAGGATAAGATGAGTAAATATTTGTAAATTGCAAGGACCATAGAAAGTGTATGATGATTTGTTAAATGAATAAAAGTAGCATTCCTCTCTCTGAGTATACTTAACCTTCAGAAAGCTCACGAAGAGTGTCCCTAGGGACAAGGAATGATTCAGTTTGTACACTCACTCAGTAGTTTTGAAGGTGTTTCCTTGTTCAGTCTGAGCACTACCAAGGGTTTTACTTAAAACTTCAAAGCGCCTCTGTTTTTGCAAAGACTGCCTGGCAATTGGTTGGGGGTGTGGGATATCCTCCTTTAGTCGAGGTCAGAAGTATAAATTTTAAAAACACACAAGGAGGGGCGCCTGGGTGGCTCAGTCGGTTAAGTGTCCAACTTCGACTCAGGTCATGAGCGTTCGTGGGTTCAAGCCCCGCATCGGGCTCTGTGCTGACAGCTCAGAGCCTGGAGCCTGCTTCAGATTCTGTGTCTCCCTCTCTTTCTCTCTGTCCCATCCCCACTCATGCTCTCTTTCTCTCTCAAGAACAAATAAACATTAAAAAAAAAATTAAAAACACACAAGGAGCAGGAGAGCAAAGTTCTCTTGTTTTTGCATTCAAAGAGTGGATGCTAAAACAGTCAGTGTGGATGTAGAAAAATGGGCAGATTAGAATAGGGTAGAGATTTTTTGTTTTCAATTTCTGTGGTGGAACTTATCCATTCGAGCTGAACCCCAATGATTGAATCTTATTAAAGGGGGGCGAACTAAGCCAGCTGCTTTCTTTTAATACCTTCTATTACTTTTAAGGTGTTACAAGCTTGTAAGACTAGGCTTTTACAGATCCAGAGCTGGTTCTTGGATTTATGTTGAACTTTAAGACCTGGCTAATCAAAGCGTTCCAGCATCACCATTACTGGGAGGAGGGGTGGGTAGTGTAAGAAATACAGTCTCAGAACCCCTACACGGTCTGAAACAGAATCCACATTTAAAAAATATACAGCCTGAATTTAATCATGAACAATGTGGAGCAGATGATATAAAAATTAGAATTATGTCTTTGTAGAATTTTAGAGTGTTAAAGGATCTTAAAAAATCAGCTAATCCAACTGCTTTATTTTCTAGTTTCATGGCTTTAGGAGGTAGGTGTTCATTATTTGCCATGTGCCAGGTTTTTAAACTCTGTGCTGTGTTTACAAAGATAGATAGGATATATTCCTTGTTCTGGAGGTCTCTTCAGAGGAGGAAATGGAACGTAAGCTGGTAGGTCAAACATAATATACAGACAGCTCTTCTAGAAGTAAATGCAGAGAGAGCTGTGTAGATGGGAGAATCAAGGAAGCCTTCCCAGACACAGGTATTTTAAGTGTGAGTCTTGAAAGATGAGTGAGTGTTTCATTAGATCCTGGATTCTACATTTCTAATGGATTGGTAGTTTAAGGGAAACTTAGGCATTGGCAGAGTTGTTTATTTTGTTTTTTGTTTTGTTTTTTGAGGGCTCTCACCTTGGCTTGTAGATGGTCACCTTCTGGTATCATCACATGGTTTTTCCTGTGTGTGTGGGTCTGTCATAAACTCCTCTTCACATTAGATTAGGCTCCATCCATACGACCTTGTTTTATCTTATTTACCTTCAATCTCCTATGTCTCAGTGCAGTGACATTCTGAAGTAATTTGGGTTAGGACTTCAACATTGGAATTTTGAGGGGACACAGTTAAGCTCATAACACCAAGGGAATTTTGAACATAAATTTGCCATCATATTTTACTATAAATTACTTTATTTATCTGATTATTATGATTGCTATATACTCCCAGTCTGAAATCTGATTACTGGGCTTCAAAGTTAATAACCAGTATACCAAGTAGCTCCATTTTGCTTATACCAAATGTACCCTGGACACTCATGAATTCATTGTCAGCTGCCATGTGCTCTTTTAGCAACACCCAACATTTTTGTTTTTTAATTCCTTGAAGTCACTACTCAGTCAGGGCCAAGTGAGCACATCCACTCAGAAAGAAACAGTTCACTAAATACAATGAAAATAGAGCAGGAAAACGAACTCAGGTTATGGGGAAAACCTGCCACCTTGAGTTTTAGTTCATATACCTATGAATTTATTGGGATAAAAAATTTGAAAGAGATAAGATTCATGGCCAGAAGTATGTCTGTCGGATTCTTAAATATGATTAAAACCAGGCCGTCATGTTAACCAGTGTTTCATAATTCACATGAGGATTGCAATCTTTGACAGTTGGTATAGAGGAGGTATTGCCAATATCTCTTTGCCCCCAGTGGGAGACTTTCGAAAATTTTGTAAAAGCTATTATTATCCTATGAAACCAGCAATACCAGACTCTCATAATCTTTGCCAAAATCTCATAATCCTTGGTGGAGTAGTCTCATGACAGTCTGAATGTTTTGCCACATACTTTTTTTCTGGATCTTTTGCCATAATATATAATAGCTTGGTCACCATTGTATTAGCTTGGGACGCCATAATAAAATAGGATGGGCTGGGTGGCTTCAACAGCAGAAATTTATTTTCTCACAGTTCTGGACGCTGGAAGTCTGAGATGATGGTGCTAACATGGTTGGGTTCTAGTGAGGGCTCTCTTCCTGGCTTGCATTCAGAGCTCTCCGCTACTTTCTCCCTGATCTCATAACAACATTAATCCTATCAGATTAGGACCCTATCCTTATGACCTCATTTAACCTTAATTACCTCCTAAAGATCCTTCCTCCAGATACAGTCATGGTGTTGGGTAAGCCTTCAACGTTTGAATTTCAGGGTGATGCAATTCAGTCCATAGCAACTGGTAACCATTTATTGAGATGCTAGTAAATGCAAGATGCTGTACTAGGTACTTGAGCTCTACAATAGGTGAGATGCAAATCCAGGCAGCAGGCGAGCTTGCCATGTTGGACCACGGTTCGAATACGATGGTATCTAACACCTTACGTGAAATTGTATTCAAATTCCCTCATTGTTGTTCAGTATATCTAAGGAAGTTTTGATATGTGGTTCAAATTTATTTATGTCTGTCTGTCTGTGTATATGTATTAAATAACCATCTCGAAGAATTCCGTTCTTACAACAGTAGAGGTCTGAATTACGGAGATGATACATTAAGCTACTCGTGGGTCTGGGTGAGATGAGTAACTGAGATAGTAGCATGAAGGTTTGGTGAGTGGCATTGATAGAGCTGGGTCACATTTGATTGTGAGCCTAATTTCCATCTTGTATTAAATCCCAGGGGTGTCATCACAAAGTACCTACCATCAATGAGGTGGTTAAAAACGACGGCAGTTTGTTTTCTCACAGGCCAGCAGTCTGAAGTCAAGGTGGAACCAGGGCTGTGCTCCCTCAGGAGTCTGGAGGGCAATTCTTCCTTGCCTCTTCCCAGCGTCTGCTGGTGTGCAGGCAGTCCTTGCCTTGTCGATGCGTCACTCAAGTCCACTGTCATCATCACATGGTGTTCTCCCTGGGCGCCGCTGCTGTATGGCCATCATCCTCTAAGAACACCAGTCATACGGTATTAGGGGCACACCATACTCCTCTTCTTGGCTCACTCACCCTATTTCAAATCAGGTTCTGGGTGTTAGGATTTCAACATACATTTTTCTTGAAGGGAGGGGTACAATTCAACCCCTACCACCTCTGAAAGAGAAAGTATCTTGAGAATCATTTTTATTTATTTATTTACTTTTAATTTACATCCAGATTAGTTAGCATATGGTGCAACAATGATTTCAGGAGTAGATTCCTTAGGGCCCCTTACCCATTTAGCCCATCCCCGCTCCCACAACTCCTCCCGTAGCACGCAGTTTGTTCTCCATATGTGTGTCTCTTCTGTTTTGTCCCCCTCCCTGTTTTTATATTATTTTTGTTTCCCTTCCCTTATGTTCATCTGTTTTGTCTCTTAAAGTCCTCATAATGAGTGAAGTCGTATGATACTTGTCTTTCTCTGACTAATTTCACTTAGCATAATACCCTCCAGTTCTATCCACGTAGTTGCAAATGGCAAAGTTTCATTTTTTTTCATTGCCGAGTAATACTCCAGATGTATATATACCACATCTTCTTTATCCATTCATCCACCGATGAACATTTGGGCTCTTTCCATCCTTTGGCTATTGTTGATAGGGCTGCTATAAACATTGGGGTGCATGTGCCCCTTCGAAACAGCACACTTGTAGCCCTTAGATAAATACCTAGTAGTGCAATTGCTGGGTTGTAGGTAGTTCTATTTTTAATTTTTTGAGGAACCTCCATACTGTTTCCCAGAGTGGCTGCACCCCCAGTTTGCATTCCCACCAGCAGTGCAAATGAGATCCTCTTTATCCTCAGCCTCGCCAACATCTGTTGTTGCCTGAGTTGTTAACGTTAGCCATTCTGACAGTTGTAAGGTGGTATCTCATTGTGGTTTTGATTTGTATTTTCCTGATGATAAGTGAAGTTGAGCATTTTTTCATGTGTCAGTTGGCCATCTGGGGGTCTTATTTGGAGAAGTGCCTGTTCATGTCTTGTGCCCATTTCTTCACTGGATTATTTGTTTTTTTGGGTGTTGAGTTTGATCAGTTCTTTATAGATTTTGGATACTAACCCTTTATCTGACATGTCGTTTGCAAGTATCTTCTCCCATTCTGTCGGTTGCCTTTTAGTCTTGCTGATTGTTTCCTTCGCTGTGCAGAAGCTTTTTATTTTGATGAGGTCCCAGTAGTTCATTTTTGCTTTTGTTTCCCTTGCCTCCGGAGACGTGTTGAGTAAGAAGTTGCTGCGGCCAAGATCAGAGAGGTTTTTTCCTGCTTTCTTCTCAAGGATTTTGATGGCTTCCTGTCTTACATTGAGGTCCTTCATCCATTTTGAGTTTATTTTTGTGTCTGGTGTAAGAAAGTGGTCCAGGTTCATTCTTCTGCATGTCGCTGTCCAGTTTTTCCAGCACCACTTGCTGAAGAGACTGTCTTTATTCCACTGGATATTCTTTCCTGCTTTGTCAAAGATTAGTTAGCCATACGTTTGTGGGTCCATTTCTGGGTTCTCTATTCTGTTCCATTGATCTGAGTGTCTGTTCTTGTGCCAGTACCATACTGCCTTGATGATTACAGCTTTGTAGTATAGCTTGAAGTCTGGGATTGTGATGACTCCTGCTTTGGTTTTCTTTTTCAAGATTACTTTGGCTACTTGGGGTCTTTTCTGGTTCCATACAAATTTTAGGATTATTTGTTCTAGCTCTGTGAAGAATGCTGGTGTTATTTTGATAGGGATTGCATTGAATATGTAGATAGCTTTGGGTAGTATCGACATTTTAACAATGTTTGTTTTTCCAATCCAGCAGTGTGGAATATTTTTCCATTTCTTTGTGCCTTCTTCAATTTCTTTCATAGGCTTTCTATGGCTTTCAGTGTATAGATTTTTCACCTGTTTGGTCAGATTTATTCCTAGGTATTTTATGGTTTTTGGTGCAATTGTAAATGGGATTGATTCCTTGATTTCTCTTTCTGTTGTTTCATTGTTGGTGTATAGGAATGCAACTGATTTCTGTGCATTGATTTTATATCCTGCAACTTTGCTGAATTCATGAATCAGTTCTAGCAGTTTTTTGGTGGAATCTTTATGGAGTATCATGTCATCTGCGAAGAGTGAAAGTTTGACCCCCTCCTGGCCGATTTGGATGCCTTTATTTCCTTGTGTTGTCTGATTGCAGAGGCTAAGACTTTCAATACTATGTTGAATAGCAGTGGCGAGAATTGACATCCCTGTCTTATTCCTGACCTTAGGGGTAAAGATCTCAGTTTTTCCCTATTGAGGATGGTATTAGCATTGGGCCATTCATATATGGCTTTTATGATCTCTCGAGAATCATTTTTAAAGATCAAAAATATTTTTTGACAAAAACATGCAGAATATAATAGCTACCCATTTTCCAGACTCTTGCTGAAGATATCTACATAAAAACAAAATTCCAAAGAACTTTTCTACTGCTATAGTGGGTCATAAAAAAAGTCCAAATCAATTTGTTTCTGTTGATAGTTCTAAAATCAAGCATTCTGTGCAATGTAATTATGAAGAGAAATTGTCTACAGAAATAATACCCCATTTTACATAATAATGTAATTTCATGAGTCATACAGATTTTTTAAAGCCAGATTTTCAAATATCTCTAGATATCCTTATCACAAGTTCAGGATTGAATTCCTTTTAGAAAACATTTGTTTTTGCCATAAAGTTGTAGTATAGAAGGTCAGATATGAACATGACAAATTCGGGTGCTATTTATTTTTTAATTGTACTGCTCTAGAGTCAAAAGACATGACTCCTAATTTTTCTAAAAGAAATCACTCTTCACATGTTTTAAAAAGTTAAGGGAAATGTTAAATCTTTGCCTTCAATATGGTACTATTTCCTGATGTTATTGAAAAGAATGTTTACCTGCATACCTAATTCTTTTGTTCGACTTTCTTGTGGAATAAAAAAGACATGACAACATTCTCTTACACATAGTGACTGTGCATTTTACATTTCTGTTACATAATTGTGCTCACTGAATGATGTAATTGGGGCCACAAGGTACCTTCTCTGCTGGGCATAATTCTAACTCATTATGGCAGGTTTACGGGAGTTGTGGGAAAAAAACTAGAAAATAAGAGTGATCATCAGTGGCATTAAGTAGTTGTAGCCGTGAGAAACATTGGATGTAGCTAAAATCCCAATATTGGAAGATTTGTATGTACGTTAGGAGGGGGAGGGATGTCTGTATCACTGCATCAGTATTCAGAACCATACCTTTTTATCATAAATTCTTGTAATGCTCCAGAAAATTGAAGAATGTGTAGAATTAACAAATCTGATTCATGTGTAGGAGGGATAAATGCGCTTTGAATATATTTCTTGACATTTATATTGCACAGACATAACCAGGTAAATGGTCTTCCTGTGAAATACAGGTAACCTGAAACTGTTTTGCTTAAGTAGCACTGGGGTAAAGAAGGCCATACACATCTAATTTGTTTTGCCTATCGAATAACTCTCCTAAACACAGCTTAATCAGACTGGCTAAAAAAGAACAATTTTAAAGAGAAGATGTTTGTAGATCTTGGTGAACACCGTGACAGTATAAACAGGAATCCCTCTAAGTGGTCAAGATGAACTTCAAAATTTGTGAGAGCTGACCAAAGAGATAAAACACCAACTTTCCCCTTTAACTGCTCATTGATGAGAAGTGTGTGACTTCTTAGGTAATCTTAAGGAAAAATTAAAAAGTTTCCTTATGTGTCCAGGAGAGTTCTATATAAAGAAAACTTATAACATGTTCCTGTAGAGGTTTGGAAGCTATGTTATACCAGTTGCCATTACAACTTGTCTTATAAGATCAGTGGAACCAAGAAACCTGTATATTTACCGTGTAGACCTACCCCAAGTATTACTCCCTAAACTCCTTAAGCTCTTATCTGTTGCCCCTTTCTTCCCTTCTCATCCCTTCCCTCCCTTCTTTCCATTTTTTGTTCTTTCTTGCACGCCTTTCCAACCAGAAGGGTAGGCTCTGTAAAAGGAGGGAAGTTTTCTCTGCCAGAATAGCTTGAGGACAGATAGGACTCAGTCAGCCGAAGGGAGAAGAATGTTCAGGCAGAAGGGACAGTGCATGCATTTTTCCTAGTATATATGAGAGGCTCAGTGAAAATCAGTGTGGCTGAAACAAAGAGAATAAGGGGACAGGGGAAAACCAGCCTATTTAATAAGAGATGTTAAAGATTTTCCTTATGTCTTAAGAGCAATGGGAAGACATTAAGTTTTTTGAGCAAGAGGTACCACAGAAGATGACATTTACAACTTGAAAACGATTGAATGATAGTGTGGAGCAAAGAGTGGAAGGAGTCAGAAGTGTGCCTTCTAAATGACCAAAGGAAGACGTGTCTGTAGCAACAGCAAATTTTCAGAGGTTAGTAACGTTGAGATCATAAGATGGCATTCTCCTGATACGTGGCATTTCTCCTAAGACACGGCACTTGGCTCTTACAGTTTTCCACACAATGTTCAAATAAGGTCTTGAATCAAATATATGAAGGCGTATCGTTTGGGAATAAATAGACTGGAAATTCCAAGTGGCTTTGCCATTGGCCTCCTTCCCATTAAATAAATAACTACTTTACATTATGATCCAGATTTCCATAGAAGCTCCATAATTCATAGAGTAAAGACAGTCTGTTTCCCAAGTAACCTTTGTGTTTCCATGTAGCATACATATAGAACCACGGGTGTGTGTGTGTGTGTGTGTGTGTGTGTGTGTGTGTGTGGTTGGCACATGCTACTGAGGCAGTCCTGATTAATGCACATCTCTTATGAGCCAGTGATTCAAAAATTAGTCCTAATCCTGAATGAGTAGAGTGACAGCCACTGTTAAACCCAGATGTGATTGCATATCAGCAGACAAAACTATTGAAGAAATGCTTCAAAAACTTCTTCCTATATAACATGCAATAAACAGCATTTCAACATGTATTCCATCACACAAATAGAGTATTTTATTTGCTTTGGAAACAAACTGAACTTTGTATTACAAGCTACGGTTTGGATTCTCTGGATAATAATCCTTTGCTTTGATTTTTCTGGGCTTCTTTTCAGCATTTCAAAGAAATTGTGAAGTCAGTCTCAGGCCTAAAAGGACTGTGAGGTTCTCTGAAAATTATAGTGTCTATATTCACCTGATTATTTTAGCCTCCCGGCTTACTTCAGATGTTCAGCCCTAGAGGGAGAGTTTAGCTCTGTCTGCTTTCTGATTAAAGTCATTCTTAAGCATGTTACATGGGATGCTGGATATATATGTTCATGGACTTCACTTTCACAAATGACCACACTGTGACATTATTTTTAACCGTTTCACGATTGTTTGTTTTCAGAATTAGGAATTTGATTTTACGTTTTCTGTATTCATTATTTTTGTACTTTGTGCCTGTGCACAGTTTTATGAAAAAATTTAATTAGAGATGAGAACTTGTCTGCACAGGTAATAGGTCTTGACAGTGACCTCCTGATTCTAGAGAGTTATGGAATATTTCACAGTTTTAATGAACCACAGATTTAGCTAAAACAGAGGTGTGTTTGAAATCACATGATAGTTTCAGCAAAAATTTTACACAGTAATAGACCTTGAATAAATTATGTATTACTTAGCCCTAAGTTTTTAAGGTATAAAATGTAACCCAACTTCTAAAGACACTAGGTCATATTGGGAATATTGCTATTTTAATTTTGCTATTTAATAATGAATGTGGTCTATTTTAATATTTATGTTAACTTTTTTCATGCCACCAATTTCTTTGGTCTCAAAGGATTATTAATGATAGTATATGGGATTATCCTAAAGGGAGAAGAGAGTTGTTTGTAAGTAAGTCTCAATGTTCTTTGGCAAGTTTCTCTTCTCTCTCCTGTCTCTTTTCTTTTTTCATAGTTTATGTAGAATCTTAACTTTTTTTTTTTTTTTTGAATGCCATACTCCTCAAGTTGAAGATCAGGGGGCCTTTTATAATGTTCAGTAAAGAAAACATATTTCTGTTAAGAACTACTTTTATTTGCACGAGGATAATGGGGGCTCTGTCCATGTTACAAACAATGAAAATTCCTCCAGATGGTTCAAAAGACATATTTATGAACACAGGACACATTGTTGGCTTCCAGTGCTGTTTTCAGTGGTGAATGCTGAATAAGACAGCCAGAAGATCACATACCTTTAGCATGATTAGTGCTAGAGGGACTCATACTAAAACATGGGGGCAGTCAAGGAAGAATGAGTGTCAGAAAAGAAGAATGATAGGACCAAAGCTCTCTCTGGGAACCTGTGGGAGAGCATTGGAATGCATCCAGTAAAAGGGGCTGTCAAATCAAAAGTCGGCTCCAGTTAAAGCATCTTCCCTCGAGCTACAATGTATCAGATGTGAATATTTCTCTTGTTACCTTGTGATTATTTTATTTTATAGATTGAAATGTGAGTTACTACGTACATTCTTGAAATGTGAGTTACTACGTACATTCTTGAAATGATTTTCAGAATTCTTTCAGTTACTCTTTCAGTCCTCTTGCTTAGTTTAGATCTAGTTTGACCTCAAAATCATGGCCCAACAACTGTTCTATTATAGTCATTAGATATTTAAAGGGAAAAAAAAAACTACCAAACTCTAATTTCTTAAGATGATTAAAATATTAAATAATTTTATAGAATTCTTATTTATATAATTATTTATATAATTAAAATCTTACTATGGTTGATAGAATGATATTGGTGACAATTTAGGGCTTTTTTTCTACTGCTACCAATTCTTCCTTTGTTTAGGTCCAAACTACTAAACCAGACTACAGAGGTATTTCATCTTTGTTAGTAACTTCAACCCTTAAATGAAGAATAGATTGTTGGTCTCCAGAGTAGATAATGAAAGTCAAGACAGCTTCATTAAAATCTTATAATATATTTGGTATAGGTTCTATGTTGACAGCAAATCTTTGCAGGTGAATAAAGTAGCCCTTGCTAATTTAAAAGCTAGACATACGTTATATTCTTAATGATCTTGAGAATTATATTGAATACACATCCCTCAGTAAGGAGGGAGTGTGGTGTGATACAATCTGTCAGCATTGATTTCAAGTCCTGACTGTGCCCGTGACTAATTGTTTAATCTGTTTAAGCCTTTGCTTCTTTGTATGTAAAATGGGTATGATGATACTTACCGTGTAAGATTATTTTGAGGACAAAAGGAACTATATCTCTAAGATGCCTGAAAAGCCCTTGATAAATCATCTCTTCCTGCCTCCTTCACTTCAATGAAAGGAAAAATATCCTTATTCCAAAATGATAGATTGCATTTACTCTGTCTGGAAGATGTTATGTTTAAGACCCTGTTGAAATGTTATTACTATATCTTTGGAAGTATCTTCTATCCTTTAGGGTAGAGGCCTTGTCACTTGCAACAGTTTAATATTATATTTCAACTTATAGATGATGTGTCCTCTAGAGGCCAGGAGATACTGGAGACTATCACTAACAAAAAGTTCAAAACATCACCTGTGACTGCTCATTATTGTTACAAGATTTTTGGACTCCCAAGATTATCGTTATCTTTTAATCTGTTTAAAAATAGAACTTTATTTTGAATCAAATAATGCAGTGAAATGGCCGATATTTTCTTCTGCCTCTTGCACCTTTTGTTTATAAGTCTACTTCAGGAATATTTTCTTACCCCAAAGAGATAGTGTGGGATGCCTGAGTAGTTCAATAACATTATGATCTCATGGTCTATATTTATTGCTCACAAAATGTCTGTATTCTATTCAATAGTGATAGATAAATGATACTTTATTGAGGCACCATAAATGGCAATACATCATGGTTTACATACTTCAGTTGATTTTATGAAAAGCCTCAATTTGGTCCTAAGAGAGGGGTGGTGACACATGAAATTGCGGAATATAGACACATTGGAGAATTGTCAGTGAAATAGACTCTCTATTCTTTCATGCAACCACCGGGACCACGTACATATGAAAATTTGTTTACGCTAAACATCATAGGAGTGAGTGACTTTCTACATGCTTTCTACTATAGACGTTTTAACACACTGCACATTCGGAGCCACGGATTCATCGCAGCGGCTGCACATTGTGGTGGAATAGGGCCTTGCCTCAGATGTATTTATTGTCTATGGGACAATTTTTATGTGTAGTCATGACTATGATAGATAGTAAACGAACCCATAAAACTGACCTTCAACAATTTACATGCACCTTTGTGAGCTGGCAGAAAGAGCCTTGGATTTATTATATACCTCTTTTATTGCAAAGTTATAATTATATCGGTGTAGGAGAGAGTCACAGGGCCCTAAACACAAAGTTGTCCAACATCAGCCAGGCAGGCAAGTCAAGGGGTATTTGTATCATTTTACAAATGTTAAATCCCTTAAGTGTACCTTTCTTGGTCATCAGACTATTTATGTTATTATTCATTTGTGTTTCCCCCACCTGCACTACATATTTGGGCTTTCTAGAAACTTTAAAAAGCAGAATATTTGCGGAGCTCATTATTTTAATATCCTCAGAAATGGCATTTATTAAATCTAGTTTTTCTCAGTATTTTGTCTTAAATTTTACTTTGGACTGTCGTATCCAGATTATTTGCTTCTTTCTCTCTCACTCTTGCTTTCTCAGTCTCTGTCTCTGACTCTTTCTGGGTCTCTCTATCTCTGTGCTCCCTTACTTTCTTTCAAGACGGAAGACGATATTTATGTGGTAGGATATTTTTTGTATGAAAACAACTCAGAATGAATTTTAACCAGAGATTTGGGGAGGCCTCGAATATATTCAGAGGGATTTTGGTTGGGGAGGATATTTGACCTGTGGAGTTCACAGGGCTCTCAGTGGAGAGGCTCTGCTACTTGAGCGAGGTGAACATGGTCAAATGGCTTAATCTCACAAAGCCTCAACTTTTTCATCTGCTAAATGGAAGCAATGTGCTTCAGATGGTTTTTCTGTCAGGTAAGTGAGATAATACAAGAAAGGCAAGTCACTTAGTTCATGGTGCAGAGTAGGCATTACAAATATTGGTTATAATATGTGATAAATTCATAATAATAACCTATTTGTCTTATAATAATAAATTATGTTAAAATTACTAAAAACTAATTAAATGAAACATACTTTCTCTTAATAAATGTGTATTAGGAGATTTAATTCTCTTCTTAAAATTTAGTTTGGAGACCCTGCTTTAAAATACTTGCTCCATTTCTTTTTTTTCTTTTTCTTCTTCTTCTTGTTTTTTTTTAATGAAATTTATTGTCAAATTGGTTTCCATACAACACCCAGTGCTCATCCCATCAGGTGCCCTCCTCAATGCCCGTCACCCACTTTCTCCTCCCTCCTACCCCCCATCAACCCTCAGTTTATTCTCAGTTTTTAAGAGTCTCTTATGATTTGGCTCCCTCCTCTCTAACTTTTTGTTCCTTCCCCTCCCCCCACGTGGTTTACATATACAATGGAATACTACGTGGCAATGAGAAAGAATGAAATCTGGCCTTTTGTAGCAACGTGGATGGAACTGGAGAGTGTGATGCTAAGTGAAATAAGTCACACAGAGAAAGACAGATGCCATATGTTTTCACTTTTATGTGGATCCTGAGAAACTTGCTCCATTTAAAAGAAGCTGTGTAGCATACATTTTAACGTTTCCATGAAATAAGTGATCACTACCTGTCGAGGAGTTCTTTTCCGCAGACTTCGTTCTCATCCCTTTTGTAGATCTTTTATAGGACACCTCCTAGCTTCACAAAGAAGAAATAAGAACGCAAACTGGGATTTGGCAGCAAGGTCCCACATTCAGAAAATTGCAGCTGGAAGTTTTTTGGGTTTTTGTTGTTGTTGTTGTTGTTGTTGTTGTTGTTATTTCCCTTTGCTCCAATTTTGTCAAATTATTTAACTTGAAAAAATGTTTGTGAATATGCAGTTTGTTTTTACATTATGCATCATTTTCTTCTTAGTGCTGCTACACGACCTTGAAAAAGTTTTCTGGACTTGAAGTTTTGGTAGCTATATTATTGCAGACTGACCTGTAAGTTCATATTCTTCTTTAGAGGTAAAACATGAACCCATATCTCAAAATTAGGCATCCAGTGCTTATATGTTAACCACCGGAGGGGGGTTCATACCTGTATTAACTCTATTCACTAGAGCCTATACCAAGTTTTCGTATTATTCCTGACATAATATTCTTTTCGAAGTGCGTGCTTTATGTTAGGCCTTATCGTGCGTGTTATACTATTTAATTATTACAAGAATCCCATATACAGGTCTTATTTCTCTCATTTTTATAAATGAGGACTCGGAATCTCAGCTTAACTCACTGTCCTATCACACAGTTGTTAAGTAGCAAAGCTGGAATCCAAGCCTATGTCCATCTGACTTCAAAACACATTCTCTTTCAATTCCACCATGCTGTGCCTGCACTTTTAAGTGAAATATCATGAATATCCTGGATCAAAGAAAAATCTTTATATTGCAAGAAACACTTGACTTATTGAACAGAGTTTCAGATGAACATACCCATTTAAATGCATTTACATCTTGCTTAGAGGCAGTACTTTCCAAGGAAACTGAAAATAAGCAATTAGATTTAATTTACTTGCAGGTGCACACCTGAGGCCATACCTACACCAGCCAAATAAATGGAGGTTTGGGTATCTTTCACCAGGGAGCAGTAATATCTGTGATGCCATTTTGCAAAATGTATAATCGCACAATATATTTCCATTTAAAACAGTATAGCAGATTAAATCCTCTCTGCCAGTGTATTTCTCATATTTCACTATTTCATTGCAGTATTGTAATGACTTTTTCTGCCTCGGTATAACATCTGAACCTCACAAAAGGGAACATCAAGTGCCACTTAAATCACCTGCATTTGGAAGACATTGCTAATATCCTGCAAATGTACAAAATTATTTTTCCAAAAACAGATACCTGAAGATTAATAATGACATTACTGATAAGTTTTTATGTGTATCGGGAAGTTAGTGATTAGTGTCAATATTTCAAAATTAATATTTTGAAAAAATTGTCAGAAATTACTTTTTTCCGACTCAGCAGGAATAAAACGAGACTCCAGAGAGGAAATACTTTATTATTTATGTGGTAAAAACTCTTATATGACAAATAATTACTTTCTGACAGCTACTGTAACTAATTTTTATTTATTGATGGTGAATCACAAATATTATAGTTGAAGTTCTACAAATAAGCAATAAATATGGACAAGAGAAATGTCATAATGTTTATTTTCAGTTCTTTGATTAATGAAGTGGCTATTTGAATATTCGAGCTAATTTCTTTCCTTAAAATTTTGTAAAACTTGAGATAGATTTTATATTTGCTTCAGTTGTTGATTATTCTATCTGTGGTAGTATGGGTCAGCTCTGGTTGGCTTTGTTTTTGAGAGTTATAAATTACTAGTTTAAGGGCTCCAAGCTTATAACAAATCATCCATATTTTTAACTGAACTTTTGTTCGAGGTAATTGTAAACCTACATAAAACTGTAAGAAATAATTCAGAGAGATCTCTTGTACACTTTTCCTAATTTCCTCTAGTGGTAACAATTTGTAAAACTCTAGTATAATATCACAAGCAAGATACTAACATGGATTCAAACTTCCTATCGTATTCTGATTTCTCCTGTTTACTTGCCCTTGTTTGTCTGAGTGTGTGTGTGTGTGTGTGTGTGTGTGTGTGTGTGTGTGTGTGTTGAATCTGTAATTTTTTTTGAGAAGTAGAAGTGTTCTCAGGAAGTTTACGTAGTTCATTAGACTGTTTGTAGTGCGCAGAAAGGTGTTTACTGGGTAAATGTCCGTGGTATTCGTAGATGATTTGTTTAGTTTGATTTGCATTTCCATGACTAGAAGTTAAATGAGAACCTCCTGGGTTAAAAACCTTGAAGGATTAACCTCCACTTCCTTTCGAGAGTAGGGAGACACAGTTCTCTCAGGCTGCCTCTCCCATGGATTAAGAGTATACTGTTATACAGGATGGAATCATAAATTCAGCAGCCAAAAGGAACTCAGTTTAACTTTTATAAACTCATTAATCTCTTTTTAAGAATCATTTCTTTACTCATATATTTGGAACAGATTAAATCTATTAATGCAGTATGAAAAGAGATACTGTTTTCTAACATTTCAGTGATGTATGCTTCATGTGTTACTTTATATTCATCTTATTCTCTGTAGTTGAAGTCACTCTGTATACTTTTGCGAAGAGTATCTTCACACTCCCTCTTCCTTCCCTCTCTTCCTTTCCCCCTCTTCCCTTCCTTCCTTCCCTCCTTCCTTCCTTCCTTCCTTCCTTCCTCTGTGTATTCACATAATACTTAAGAAATTCTTACTTTCTTCAAAGTATCATACTAGGTATGAGGAACAAAGTTGATTAGACATGATACCTTATTTTCTGATTTGTATAACTTTATAATAGTCAGCCAGATGTTATTATTGATACTAGTCAGACATACACATGTACGTGCTCACTTGCTACAGAGTACTCTCATGGATGTCGGTGCAGAGAAAGAAAGCAGATTTTCAACAAGTCTAACTGGAAGTGACTGCTTATCCAACGATGTTTTGGAGGACTGCCTTTCCGTGTCCATTTTGGTACTCAACCCAATATTTCCGTGCGAGTTACAAAACCAGGAACCGTTAGTTTTCTCAAATGCTAAAATTCTGAAATGAAATTTCATGTTCCAATATAAATTGTTTAGGTATAGGAGTAAGAAAACCTCTGTGGTCTGAACTATTTAGGGAATGGTCAGTCCTAGAATGAGTATTAGAATTTACATAAAATTGGAAGATTTGTTCTTTTATTGAATATGGTGGAAACTCTGTTTATGACTAACAGTATTCCAAGTGAGGTCAAGTGGGGATCACCATGATTTATAATTGGAGACTTCCTTCACCCTACCCTAATGATGTAGGCCCCTTCTTTTCTTGTAATTGCATTGTGTGTATGTAAATTAATTTCTCTGCGGTACTTTAGAATTTATTCTATGAAGTAGTCTCATTTCAAATATTGTTTATATTCTTCTCTCACTTCAAGCTCCTGTTTCAAATTTTAGCTTTGTTTCTGTCCGTTTGATTATCGTTTCCTGTGATGAAGCTGAAACTAAAAGCATTCTACTCTAATTCTATGTTCTGGAAAAAAGGAGGTGTAATGGCTCATATGGTTGTGATTACATATAAAGGTGGAAGTGTTTGCTCTGTTGTAGACACAAGTTGGGTTTGAAGTACTGATCTAATGATCTTTAGTGAAGCAAAATTATTTAAGGAAGGTGATCCCCAGAATGCACAATGATTATGACTAATGCTTACTGCATATTTGTTCAGCAAATAAATCAAAAAGGGATTTGGTTAGGACTATATGCCATGTACTTGTCCCACAGCTTGCTTACAGAACCATAATCTTTCCTGGCGTACATGGGTTAATAATAAATACTGATAAATCCTGTCATTGTGTAGGTAACCTTGATTTGTTCATACTTTGTTGGCTTTGAAAATTCAAGAGAATAAATTAATACCAGACTTAAAAGTGCCATTTTTTCCTGAAGACATACTTTATTTAAGTTTAACATCCTTGGCTTAGGGAGCGCAAATTGCTGGACAAAATGGCCAAAAATAATGATGATAGATCTGCATTTTCACAGGGTTTTGGCTAAGGAATAACCTTAGATTTTGATAAAGAGAGATATGTAAGTATGAGAGATTAGAGTAAAAAAAATTTTTGAAGAAATATTGGAGGGAGTATCTGTTTATATTTGGAGTATTGCCATTTTTACCATCAAGAAATTAGGATTGCCCGTGACTTTAATTTAACTGTCCAGTATATATTTAATCACTGTTATTCAATATAGCAGTGTTTGCGAGAGACTTCTGTCTCTCACAGAGTGGACGATTGTAGCTATTCTTTAATTATGATCAACTTTTCTTTCCTTTATTGTGACTTATTTAGTTGTGTCACTTTGAGTCAGTGTTCTATCCAGTTAAAAACAAAAAGGAGGTAATATGTACATCTACACTAAATAACTTAGGAAAAACAAAGAACATTATTCTCAAAAAAAAAAAAAAGATTGTGACAACAAATAAAGATGCTTTTACTTTCATTTAAGTGGTTTACCATGGGCATCACTTTATTTTCCAGCTACTCCTCTTAGGTTTGTTGTAAAAAGAGACCATTAGGTAAAGGACCCAATATGTCTGGCACATGATAAGCACCCAATACATGTTACAGATTTTATCTTGATTATTCTATAATTGAGAATATTTGAAGAGAGAAATGAAAAAAAAAAATCTAATGATGGCCAGTAAGATAGGATAAATATTTTCTTTTGTTTTAAGTATTTTTCTTTCTTTTTTACTAATGTATAAGCAAGTTCCTTATTTTCTCCTTTTTGGCATTCTATGTGAAGATAATGTCAGTGGAACAGTTAATCTTGGTTATCTGAAAATGGAATGGGTGACTCACCTTTGATGTGAACCTTCACAGCTTACGTACCTTTGCCTGGCTTAGCTCTGAAGTTAAGAGGAAATACCAGAGTGGGGTTACTATGCACTGAAGCTCTCCTCTACCTGTGTGGGTGGAGTCAGCTCTGGGAGCTGCTCCTGTCATTTGTTGGATTCAGTATGATATTTTATGCCTCCATTTTTTTTTCATATGGAATGAAAATGGTTCTGGGTAGGAGCACCTGGGTGGCTCATGTATGACTGACTCAGGTCATGATCTTGCAGTTTGTGAGTTTGAGCCCCACGTCGGGCTCTGTGCTGACAGTTCAGAGCCTGGAACCTGCTTCAGATTCTGCGTCTCCCTCTTTCTCTGCCCCTCTTCCTCTTGTGCTCTCTCTCTCTCAAAAATAAATAAACATTTAAAAAAATTAAAAGGTTCTGGGTAAAATCTAGTTCTAGTGTGGGTAGTTATGATTATCAAACAAGGCTATATATTGAATACAAGTAGTTTTTACCTATGTGCTTCATTTTCCTTCTCAATTATTCTCAATTATAAAATACAAAGGTGAAATTTATAGTATTTGTTGAATACTTAATATGTGTCAGATATTGTGTTGAGTCTTCTACGTATACGATCTCACGTTTACAACAAAATAGGAGGAACAATTAGGAAATTCAATTGATGCTCATGGGAAATAGCAGCAAGGTGGTGGCTATAAACTGGTTTTCAGGATGGTCAATAAACTTTTTGCTCATATGATCTGAAATATTGAATCCTGAGTATATATAATCTCCAATCCTAATGATTTTTGAAATCATTGTAAGAATTTGTTAAATCTAATTTAATGATGTCCCATTGGTCATCTCTTTATTATCTGCATGTACAATTATTTTCCAGTATGCTCATAAAAGTATCATAGCTTCCTTTTTTTCATGTGATTCACTATATAAGAAAATACAAAACTGTGGGACACTCATGCATTTGGTGGAGGAGAAAATATTATAAATTATTATTACAAATAAAAGTAAAATCTTTCAGCGTATAGTGTTAGCAATGAAAAATCATTGTTTTGATTCTAGTTGAAACCTGTGCATAATTATTTCTGCAGTGTGTTATCTGTTGTATTTTAATTCTATTCCAAATAGCCAATATTTAAGATGAATAATATAAAGAAATCATAATGGAGCTACAGAATGCTATTTACTGCCTGTGGTTTTTAGTTAATGAAGATAGAGAGAAAATCAGTCAAAACTTACTGACTCCATAGCTCAGGGCAAGTTATCTTGGCATTTGTATCCATCTTTCTTTTAAAAATAAAAAAAGCCTTTTTGAAGGATGTCACTAATGGACATATTTTATTCATACTTGACAGATATACATCATTCCAACATACTTCCTAGATTCTGATATTTGTTTACATTTATTCATTTACATACTAGAGTTTTACAGATACCCTTTAAATTTAATGCTCTTTTGACTGTGTGAGTATCCTGATACATAGTCATCAAATAGTGATGATGTTAAAAATCTAGAAATTAAAAAAAAAGAGAGAGAGCAGCTGACTTCTTGCATCATATGTGTAGTTTAGATAATTGTTGTCACTTCTGGGCGCCTGAGTCTGGTATCAGGAATCACATGACCACTTGTGAATGTGCTCATCCGTTAGAGGATAAACAACTGATTCTAGTTTGTCTTAGGAACAAGCAATGAAAAGGGTCCCTTCTATTACCAGGTATTTTAAACTGAGGGGACATGATAGAGATACTTCTAGATGAGCTCATCTCTCTGATTTTTAGTGCTTGAGGTGATGGACTTCTAGTTATTGCTAGTATTGTTACCTCAATTTCAGGACTTTGTGAAATTATGAAAAAAAGTGAAGAAAATTTTTCTACTATTGCCAATAATTTATAAGAAAAGGCTAGTATTATTTAAGATAAAGGCAGCTTACAAGATCTTTCCCAACAGCTTTTAGAAATACTATTTTGTCATACGAAAACCAGATAAAGACACCACTAAAAAGAGAGAACGACAGGCCAGTATCCCTGATGAACATAGAGGCAAAAATCCTCCACAAAATACTAGCAAACCAAATCCAACAATACATTTAAAAAATCATACACCACAATCAAGTGCTGGTTCAATATCAGTAAATCAGTCATCATGATGTATCACATTAAGAAGAGAAAGGATTAAAACCATATGATCATTTCAATAGATTTAGAAAAAGTACTTGACAAAGTACAACACTGATTCATAATAAAAACCCTCAACAAGGTAGGTCTAGAAGGAATATACCTCAATATAATAGAGGCCATATATGAAAAACCCACAGCTAACATCATCCTTTATGGGGAAAAACTGAGAGCCTTTCCCCTAAGGTTAGGAATAAGACAGGCATGTGCACTCTCACCACGTTTATTCAAATAGTACTGGAAGTCCTAGCCACAGGAATCAGACAACAAAAAGACATAAAAGGCATTCAGATTGGTAAGGAAGGAGTAAAACTTCACTATTTGCAGATGACATGATACTATACATAGAAAACCCTAAAGACTCCACCAAAAAGCTGCTAGAACTGATAAACGAATTCAGTAAGGTCACAGGGTACAAAATCAATGTAGAGATATCTGTTGCATTTCTGTACACCAATAATGAAGCAGCAGAAAGAGAAATTAAGAAAATAATCAATTGCACCCCAAACCATAAGATACCTAGGAATACACTTAACCAAAGACGTGAAAGACCTGTACCCTGAAAACTATAAAATAGTGATGAAAGAAATTCAAGATGACACAAAGAAATGGAAAGACGTTCCACGCTCATGTCATACCACCCAAAGCAATCTACATGTTTAATGCAATGCCTGTCAAAATATCAACAGCATTTTTCACAGAGCTAGGACAAACAATCCTAAAATTTGTATGGAACCACAAAGACCCTGAGTAGCCAAAGCAGTTTTGAAAAAGAAAAGCAAAGCTGGAGGCATCAAAATTCTGGACTTCAAGTTATATTACAAAGCTGTAATAATCAGAACAGCATGGTACTGGCACAAAAGTACACACATAGATCAATGGAACAGAATAGAAAACCCTGAAGTAAACCGAAAATTATATGGTTAATTAATCTTCAACAAAGCAGAAAAGAGTATCAGTGGGAAAAAGTCTCTTTAACAAATGGTGTTAGGAAAATTGGACAGCAACATGTAAAAGAAAGAAACTGGACCACTTTCTTACACCATACACAAAAATAAGTTAAGAACAGATTAAAGACCTAAATGTGAGACCTGAAACCATAAAAATCCTAGAAGAGAACATAGGCAGTAACTTCTTTGACATCAGCTGTACCAACATTTTTACAGGTCTGTCTTCTTAGGCAAGGGAAACAAAAGCAAAAAAAAAAAAAAAAAAAAAAAAACTATTGGGACTTCATCAAAATAAAAAGCTTCTGCACAGCAAAGGAAACAACAAAACTGAAAGTCAGCCTAGGGAATAGGAGAATATATTTGCAAATGACACGTCTGATAAAGGGTTAGTATCCAAATTATATAAAGAACTTATTCAACAACCCCAAAAGCAAACAATCGAGTTAAAAAGTGGGCAGAAGACATGAACAGACATTCTCCAAAGAAGACATACATATAGCCAACAGGCACCTGACAAATGTTTATCGTCACTTACCTATCAGGGAAGTGCACATCAAAAGTACAATGAGCTATCACCTCACACCTGGAAGAATGGCTAAAATCAACAGGTGTTGGTGAAGACACAGAAAAAGGAACTATCATGCAGTTAGTGGGAATGCAAACTGGTGTAGCCACTCTGGAAAACAGTGTAGTGGTTCCTCGAAAAGTTAAAACTGGAATTACATTAGGATCCAGCAATCACACTACTGGGTATTTACCCAAATAATACAAGAACGCTAATTCAAAGGCACACACGCACCCCTGTGTTTATACCATTAATGCTATAAACACCCCTGTGCTTGTAGAATTATTTAATTATTTAAACACTGGGGTGTTTATAGCATTATTTACAATAGCCAAGATAGGGAAGCAGCTCAAGTGTCCACACGTCGATGAATGGATAAAGAAGATATGGTATGTATATACAATAGAATATTATTCAGCCATATGAAAGAGTGAACTCTTGCCATTTGCATTGACATGGATGGAGCTAGAGAGTGTAATGCTAAGTGAAATAAGTCAGTCAGAGAAATACAAATACCATATGAGTTCACGGAGATGTGGAATTTAAGAAACAAATGAGCAAGGGAATAAGAGAGAGAGAGAGACCAGGAACAATCTCTTAACTGTAGAGAAGAAACTGATAGTTACTAGAGAGAAGGGAGGGTGGGAGGGGGATGGGTTAAACAGGTGATGGGGATTAAGGAGTGCACTTCTTGTGATGGGCACCGGATGATGTATGGAAGTTTTGAATCACTACATTGTACACCTGAAATTATTAAAGCACTGTATGTTAAAAAAAAAACAGCAAAAGAAAAAGGAATACTATTTTATCTAAAATTAACATATTTACAGTACTAAACAACAGAAACTCTTTCCGTCAGCTATAATTTCTGTTGTCTTAAAACTGTGATTTACAGGGGCACCTGGGTGGCTCAGTCGGTTGAGCGTCCGACTTCAGCTTAGGTCACGATCTCACAGTCTGTGAGTTCGAGCCCCGCGTCGGGCTCTGTGCTGACAGCTCAGAGCCTGGAGCCTGCTTCAGATTCTGTGTCTCCCCCTCTCTCTCTGCCCCTCCCCCATTCATGCTCTGTCTCTCTCTGTCTCAAAAATAAATAAGAACATTAAAAAAAAAACCCCGTGATTTACAACAAATTCCAGTCATCTTTTTCCTTCCAATTTGGGATTAATTTTACCTCAAGGCAGTTCTTTCTATTTCATTGGACCTCTGCCCTATAAACAATTTTATTTGTAAATAATGATGTGTTTAAATGTTTATGTTAACACTGAATTGTATTCACTTACGAAAGATTATTTCTGATCTGTTGAAGGAAAGAGATGGTTTATACTGTCTTTTGTCAGCTTTCCCTCCTCTGAGATGCTATTCCTGATTTCTCTGAGTTGCCTTAGGAGCTTTTTTTTTCTTGCTGGTCAAATTTTATCTCCTGCTTTTACCAAAAACTTCCTAAGTTGAGTCATAATTATCTCATCACTGTTAGAATAAGTCCCATAAGGAAAAGATAGACGTTAGATTCATGTTTGTATCTCAGTATTCCACACTGTGCCTGGCATTATGTGTTTAACAAATAATTTTAAATGAGTATATACCTTTTTTAACTAAAGTTTTATTGAGTGCAGTTTTATAAATAAAATAGTCCTGAAAATAATTCTGCCTGCAGAAGTTGAATACCTGGTGAGCTATTGTAGCTCTGTTGGGTCATGCCGCAAATGAGCATATGTCAGACTTCCTATGAGGGGTCACTCCACAGAAATGATGTTTTCAGAAGCGGTTGCTTCTATGTAGAGGAAAGGATCAAACCTTAGATTTGTGTAACAAGCTCTGAATTTTTGGAAACCACACTCATGAGTAATACTATCTGCCATCTTGCCTAGTTGGCTTCCTTCCTCTTTCTCTCTTTCTCCTTCCCTCCTTCCTCTTTCCTTATCTCCCTCCTTCAAGAGCTGGTGTTTTTATATCTTATATTCATGTTGGAAAGGGGCAGGTCCAAGGAAAGTAAAAAAAAAAGCAGGGGGGAGGGATGAAGAGAAGAGGAAGAACATATACCGATCACGATATAGAGAGCATTTACCTACTTAACCCACTTGAGGGCTACATGTGGGCTATAGAAATATTTTACAAGCTGAAAAATGTGAGGGCATCAGATATTCTGTTTTGCAATCACTGTGTGCAGTTTCCCATCAGAATGCTTTCTTCGGAGAAAATGCCATCGACCAAATGAAAAAGTGGGGTGTTGTTTTGGAATGTTCAAAATGCCTTTTGTGCTTAGTATTGCTATGAAAAAAAGCTTATGTCCTTTCTTATGTTAGTATTGATGTGATATATTTAATCAGACTTTCAAATTTTTATTTTATTTATTCTATAACTATTTTCTCTGAAGACTGATCATCAAGGAGAGAGGGAATGTGGGAAACTCCATGGATTTAAAACCTTGTACCTTAGATTTTTTTTCCTGTCTGAAATTTTTGGGACAGAAATGTAATAGTTTATTGTGAACTCTGATAATCAAACAATAATTTTGCCACTCCGCTCTGTAAAGCTTTCTCGGTGTTTTGTTTGTTTAATCTTTTCTACCACCTTGCCTCCTTCAAAACTTGCCCTGTGGCCCCTTCCTTCAGGCATTCATATTCTGCTTTCCAAATTGACTGGCAGCTAATCTTATAAATGAATCCATTCTAATGGCTGCTGATATGATACTGGGGCTTGAGGTCAATCCTTCCACCTAGTTAAGTTGTTAAAATTTTTTAAAAGAGGCAGTCTGATGAAGCAAACTGAGCATGAGAGCATCAGAAAAACAGAGTTGGAGTCCAAGTTTCACCACTAATTTTGTACCTTAAGTTTGAGCCTAGCCCAATAAATATGATGGTAAAATTATACCGACTTTGTCTCTCAGGGAATGAACTATTAAAGTATGTATTAGAAAATGAAAAAGTGGTATGTATAACACTGATTTAAAGGCCTCTTTAGAAACAATGATTTAACCCAAAGCAGTGAAGATATATATATAGTTTCTGCAACTCTACCAGGTACAGAGCTTTGTGGGATATCTAAAAAGTTCCATGTAGAGAGATCATAAAGATATACAAATCACTATTATAAAGAAGACAATGATGAAAAATATTAGAATTAAAATCAATGCTGTAGGAGTTCAAAGGGAGAGATCACCTCTGAATTTCTGGCAAGGAGGAGCTGTATGAATCAGAGAGATGTTCATTTAGGAGGTAACAACAGACTTCCAAAAAACGGTAGGGTTTAAGCATAACACTAATGACAGGTATTTAGAGCTCTATACCACACAGAGAAGGCTTTAAAAACACAGAGAGATTGACTAAGACTGTACCCTAAAACACAGAGTGTCAGGGAGGCTGCTTTCAGCAATATTTCTCTTCTCAGTTATGTATAACTTAAGAATATATACAACTATGAAGATACACAAGCATTAATAAGAGGCTCCAGAATTTCGAGGAAGTGACTGCAGCTTGCTTGATCTTTTGGAATTATATTTCTGGAAGTATTATCTGAAATTAATATTTTCAGCAATATGAGTCCAAACTTCAGAAATAAAAACTTTGTGCCAGCACTATAGCCTACATATTAAATCTTTCTGTCAATGAAGGCATTTTCACACCAGATACGCCTGTATCCTATTAATTGCAGATGCCATAAGTAAGAGAATTAAGTGGCTGATACACTTAATTCTTTAATGTTTGATACTGGACAGGACTTGTTCTCCCAAATTTGGGGACCCACATCAAGACTTCAGAAAACATTTCAGTAGTATGATGAGAAATGGCATATTCACGTAGTGTCAAAGTATTTCCCCCACTAGATAATTATTCATTACAAAGGGAAATTTGCCAACTTGACAGTGGAGAAACCTGGCAGACACAACTTTAACCAAATCATCAAAATGACCATCACTAGTAATAGGACATATGGATCTCATGTACTCCCTGCTGTGGGACACTGGGAAGGACACAGCATTCCTTCTGGTGACAATGCATAACCTTGGTCTCTTCATGAGGAGATACCAGACGAATGCAACTTAAGAGACAGTCTTTTAAATAATGGCCAGTGTTCCTCACTCACATCGAGGTCATGAAAGACAAGAATACGGTTTGTAAATTAGCTAATATTTACAAACAGATTAGTTAGATTAGTTAACATTAATCTTCTGGTGTTGATAATCATACTGTTGGTTATATTAGACATTACCATTTGGAGAAACTGGAAGAGGAGATAGTAGAATTTCTGTACTATTTTTTTAAAAGTGATACTTGTACTGGTTCACTGGATGAAAAATTTTAAATCCATCATGGAATGTCACTTTTAGACCAGTCTTCTGCATGTTTCTATCTTGGCTGAGAGTACTTTATAGAGCACTGTGACTTCCCTGGATTAAAGACTTTGAAAGTAATACTGTCATTTCCCCATGTTACTTGTTCATCTGTGAAGTCATTCTGCCATCCTTTGGCTCTCCAGTATTGTGGCCCCAAAAGTCACCTCTCCATTCCAAATATAGACCTTTTCATCCGGGTAAAACTCATCCTAATCACAGTTGATGCTTAAGAATGTTTACCTGTTAAAGTTTGTCATTGCATTTCCTTACTTCTCCATCTGCACCATTTCACAATGTGTTAAAAAAGAGAAAAAAAAAAAAAGACGACATCTGGATTAATATGGTTTTTGAGCTAAAGAAGTACCTAGCAAGCCAGTGGTCTTTAGTTCCATTGTGAGCCAAGTATCTTTTTCCACATTAATAAATTTAACCTGTGAGAGAGCCTGCCATTTTAACATCTACTGAAGTAGATGTTGCCTAAAATTTAGAACTCCAAATATCAATAAGGTGCACCGATGTTCTATAGTAAATGTTCTTTAAAAGCTTGTTTCATTTTAGTCAAACAGGGTCTAGGGTTGATTTGTACCCAAAGTTTCTCCTTTAGAGTTCTTTTCTCCTGGAGAAAACAAACCTTCTCCAGCAGACCAGTGCCCTGTGGGTCCCGTCCCTTCTACGGACCTCCTGCCCATTGACTAACTTTTGACTGTTGCCCCTCCGCTGCTGTTTTCTGTGTCTGTTAGCCCAGACCTTTCACTTCTGTGATGATTCCTTCCTAACCATACCTTCCAAAGGATTGTCTCCCTCTGGGTCTCAAGATTTGAAACAGGAAGTGGGATTGGGTCAGCCTGTGACAAGGAGGGGTGTCTGGAAGGTCAGGGAGGGTTTCTGGCAGCAAAGAGACATACAGTGCCAGGTTTCTTGAGCAAGAGTGGGGACTCCCTCCTTCCTCCTTCCAGCAGCTGAAAGGAGTCCAGAAACTGTAGCTCCTCTTTCCAGTGACACTTCCAAACATTTGCAAGAGCCAGTCTCACTCCACGTGAATGTTTTCAGACACCTGGGATGAGCTGATTTTCTGTTTGTAGAAATAGACCACAGAGCAAAGGGCAAAATATGGCAGGTTTTCCCCCCAGTCTTGAACATGGTCTCTGCATAGAAAACTTATTTTGTATGTGAACATGCAGGTGAAGGCTTTCTAGTTTTATTTCAGATCATGGTTTTGTTTTTAAAAACATCTTGAATTTTCGACCTTATTACCAATGATATTACTACCTGGAACCACATTTTATCTCTTCTATTTCTCTATGTTGAATATGGTAATTTGTAGGTTTCAGTAGGCCTTATAATAATAGAAAGAATATCCAGACGTATCATAGCCTCAGAATTAATTCTTAAAGCCAGCCGGAATACTAAAGTAAAAGATTCCTGAGTTTGTGTTATATGCTGATATATGGTGGCATATACACGTGACTTTGCTTCTTCTTAATGCTGTGCACGTTGATTGCCATGACGTTTTAGAAACTGTAGCCAAAGGGTGCATTTTTATTCTTGAGAAATGCAGTGATTTAACTGGCTCTGGGATTTAGACAATTCCAGTGTCTTGTTTTGGAGTTTTTAGGCACTGAATGCATGAAAAGGGAATGTTTCTATTTTGCCACCACCATTATGTTATCTTTTCCAGTGCAATTACAAGCTAATTCAGGCTCTTTGTGTTAGACTAATAGCTTCTGATTCACTGCTGTCACCCAGTACCTCTTCATGCACTTTTAATAACATCTGCAGTGCCCCCAGCACTTACCTAGGGTGAGCATTTTTCTCTAAGTAGAGACTCATCTTTGGCAAATCATTAATGGAACATCAAAAAGATCCCATCTGTTAGAGTTACATATGGCTAAGATCAGAATTATCAAATATCTCATTTTTTTCTTTATTCTTTTTTTCTTTTTTTTCCCCTTTCTTATCCACACAATAAATGTAGTTGTCAGCAGGATAAGTTCATGCGCCGGATAAGGTCACAATTTCATTTAGTGACAACTTCCAACAGTACGAACTTACAAGGTTCGATTTATTAAAGAGTCAGAAGGGATAAGATCACTGCATGGCCAGCCTGATTTATCAGGGTTTGACTGGAGCACTTGAATAGGGAATGTCGTATTTCAAGTTTATGTTCAGAACTGTAGTTGTGTGTGTGTTATGACTGTATGACTCAAAAATTGAGAAGGGAAATTAGAAAAGGTATCCCTATAAGGCGATTTGTAGCCACTTAACCAAGAACTATCATTTCCTGCGCCAAACTATGCTTTGAGATGGCTCAACATAGCATAATGTAAATGGCACCGTTTGTCTTCAAATGCAGATGAAACGTGCTGTTCTTAATGCCCGAGGAAACACACATAGTGGCAGCCCTGCACTTTGGCTGTGAAGATAATCAGCAGTGAAACGATCGTCTCACCCTCTTGTGTATCTGGCGGGCAGCCGTCAAATGGTTAAACCATAAAATAGCAAGAGCTCTGCCATACTTCAGCCACCTTGGCTGACTTTGAAAATGTTTTGAGATTTTTAGAATCTTTGAGCGCTTTTTGAACTCAGCATGACTTCGGGGCTGTCCATGTTTGATACCATGATGTATAATGTTTTCCAGCCATGAAGAAAATATAAATATGGGTTCTGACGCTATAGCCTTCTGTTATAGGAAGGCCTGATAAACATTATGAGCTAATTCATGTGGTCTGCTTTAAAATTTGGTTACGTGTTTAGAACCAAGTTCAAACCAATCCAAATTTTATTTTCAGCAAATGAAATATGATCTTCTGTCGTCTCACTTATTTGCAGCCATGTCCTATGAAAACTGAGCCTGGAGTGAAGGGACGTTCTGTAAATACCATATACATTTATGTCACAACTTAATGCTGAATTCAGTCGAAGCATGATTGCTGATAACTATGCTAAAAGACCCACATCTTGTCTGTTCCCCTTTGGTAAACTACGGTTTTCGTATATTTTGCTTTCTAAAGAGCCATCAAAAGGACCCTATTTAAAAGAAGGAAAACAATGGCTTCGTTGTACTTTCAATAAAATAAGATGTGAGGGTATCTCTCTTGATTTTAAGTATTTCTTTCCACCAGCGAATTTCTTTTATTTGCACAAAAAAGTGAGTTGATATCTTAAAAGCTGCAGTATGTTTGGTAGTGATTTCGGACTTAGGGCTTTTTTTTTCTCTCTCTCTCTCTATTTTTTTTTTTTAAGTGAGGCTATCATAAGTCTTTGAGTAATCACAGACTTTTAAAAGTATGCATTATCAAGAAGATAAGAGAAACAGCCCTCAGCACTAACAATATTATCTTTTACCAAAATTGATTAGTCCATCCTATGTGTCTCAAATATTTTGTGTGAATTTACCCAGCATGTAAAAAAAAAAAAAAAAGAGGCTTCTTTTTGAGGAATAGCTGCAAAAATATGAACTGGATTGAGAGGAAAAATCTTTAGTTTTCATCCTGCTCCATATTTCACAGATGAGGTAATGTAAGTAAATGTAGCAAAATGCTGAGCAAATGAAATGATTATTATTGTACTCCAAAGAGAAGATACATACTAAGACAACTTTTTTTTGTCCTTAAAATCAACTTTAACTGCACTAAAATTGAGTGTAGGAACTTGAGTGTAAGTAAATTAAGTGTATGAAGTCTTTACACAATCAACTATGTTCAGTTTATATTTTGCAATTACCACATGTCACAAACTATATTGATTACCAGGGGATAAACAGAAATTAAAAACCATACCTGTAGTTCAAGGTGCCTATTTATATTCCCGTTGAGGTGAAAAGGGTTATCAAAGAGAAACCACCAGCTAATAATTAAATACAAAACTGTGAGGGGCGCCTGGGTGGCGCAGTCGGTTAAGCGTCCGACTTCAACCAGGTCACGATCTCGCGGTCCGTGAGTTCGAGTCCCGCGTCAGGCTCTGGGCTGATGGCTCGGAGCCTGGAGCCTGTTTCCGATTCTGTGTCTCCCTTTCTCTCTGCCCCTCGCCCGTTCATGCTCTGTCTCTCTCTGTCCCAAAAATAAATTAAAAAAAAACGTTGAAAAAAAAATTAAAAAAAAAAATACAAAACTGTGTACCATTGGATTATAAATGCCATGGGAGTACTAGGGAAGGAGAACTCAGTTTTCTCTGGAATTCAGAGACATCTGGTGAGACAGAATAGCTTTGGGTTTGATCTTGCAACATTAATAGAGTTTATCAAGTATAGTGTGTCTGCCATGGAGCAAGCACAGTTCTCCGAAAGGTGACGGTTAACCTGGACATGAGGAGGAAAGTACAGTGAGAAAGACTTTCTTGATCTGGAGTGAAGAAGAGTCTCTTCTGAAGAGCAAAACAGAAAGTGAGGCAGGCACCGTGGAGCAACATTGTGGTTAAGATTCAGGCATAAAGGCTCAAGTTGGGACGGTCAGAAGGGAGCTAGTGGAGAAACTTGTACCAGTGAGTGAGATGGTGACCATGGAGTTTTTTAGCGTGTTTATGCTGATAGGGATTTGGAGCCTGAATTGGAGCTGTAGAGTGAATTGAGATTGGTTGGAAATCTACATCTGAGTTGATGAAACCTGGGGAATGCTGATAAGAAAGATGAACCCCCCCCCCGCCCCAAAAAAAGAAAGGTGAATCCAGAAGATATTTGAAAGGAAGATAAGCCAAGGTATGGCGTATATTTTGGATGGAAGTGGTAAGAGGCAGTGTGACCACAGACATTGGTGAATGGTCACATGTGTTGATGCGAGTTTGTGGACACGCTCTTAGAATGCTTCAATGTCTTTTGGGTGAAGTAGTAAGTATTTATTAGGCACTTTGCATGTGTTATGATGTGAAATAATCCTCCCAGCAGTAATATGAAGAAGATATTACAGTTCCCATTTTATATGCAGAAACCGAAATTCAGAGGGTTAAGGGACTTACTCAGGTTCACATGGCTTATTCAACAGACTCTTCTCCAATTCAGTTTTGAACTCATTCCAGCCTGTGTACTGGCCTCCCCTTCTACCAAACTCCTTTCACTCTGCATACTCATGATTTCCATTTCATCAAAAGGTATCTTTCTGGTTCTTTTCTTACTTTCATAAATTTTCACATTACTTGATTGATCCCTCCTCCTTTACATTCTCAATCAATTGACTGCTATATCGGTCTCTTCTCTATTCTCTTGCACTTCTAATTTTCTGTGCATGCTCCTCTATCATTCTGCCTTTTGAAGATCCTTGGAACTCTGTCTCAGGTCTTCTTATTTTATTGTGATATACTCTGTCCTGGGTGAACCATACAATGGCTTTTATTGCCATAGACCAGCTAGTTTTAATTAGTGGCTAAAATGCCAAAATTTATCATTCTAGTTAAGACCTTGCTTCTGGGTCTCAGGCTTGTACTTGCCCATGTAAAATCACCTCTTGCCTTCCTTACAGCCACTTTGACCTGAATATTTCCAAACTCTAACTCTTCATCTTACCCTTAAATCTTTTTTGTGTTTGTTCTTTATCTCAGCAATATATGACCATTGACCCATTTGCTTAAGCCGATACCTGAACAGTATTGTTGGATTTTCCCTTCCCTAACTCCTAAAATCTGAATAATCAATAGGTTCTATGGTGTCTACTTCCCAAGCCTTGTGAATGGATTACATTTCCTGAAATTTGCCTAAGGTCCAGGCTTGTCTTGTTTGTTGCTTTATGCTTGGGCATAACCCACAGTCTGATACCAAATAAATTAGTGGAATCAAAGAATGAATAAGTTAATGTATGGAGGCAAAAAAGAATGAATAAACAAATCAAACAAGAATTGGAGCTTTGCTTTCTGATTTTGAAATATCTGTCCTTTTTAAGTTAAACATCCATTTTTATGATAAGCTGTTGGACCTGGCACTCTGACTCACCATTCCAGGGTTCTTTCTACCTGTCATGATATATCATATCTGGGGAAAGAAAATCATGGTATCAGGAGCACCTTACCAACTAGCAAGTGAGTGCAAAACCCTCTTTACCAATGACAAAGCCAAGACTCGGAAAAGACATCTCTTCTTCAAGGCTGTTTAGTTGATTATTGGATAGAGTTGACTAAAAGTTAATCTTATTTTTGGTGTGATAATGTCTCCTCTATTTCATGACACTTATTTATCTTCAAAAAAATTTAAATATTATATTGTCAAGCAACATCTAAGTTAAATTAAATATAATTTCCATTTATACAATGTCTTCTCTTGCTATCATTAACCTATGTAGCTTTGGTAGTGTTCAAATGCTAATTATTTTCAATGTGTTTGCAGTTTTCTAGTGAATAAATGGATATTTTTATTTAACTACTTCAGCAACAGAGTGGATTTTCCTAAACCTCAAAATAACTTCTTGATAAGCAAGAAAGGAGACTGGGATATGCCTGTTTGCCTAATAAAGTTGAAAAGATTGACTTGTTAGCTTGAACAGTTACTGGACTTTTTGTTATGGCCATGTTTAAGAGCTCATAAAAGTAGTTTTGGTTTGCTTAAAATTCTAATGCAGAGTCAAAGACACCTCAAGAACTTTGGAGATATTTGGGTATCACTTTATGATCTGCCCTAAGTTTGTAGTTCTTAATCCATTAAAAGACAGAGCTACTTGTAAATCCACAGGTATAGATAAGAAGTCACTGTTTGACTGAGCCTGAACCCTTTTCAAATGAAAAATGTCAGTGGCAGAAAGAGAGAACGAATTACTTTTTAAAAAGGTTTTCAAAGATCCTCAGATTTCTCTGGTATCACTTAAATGTGACATGACTGGTTTTTTTTTTTAAGTGTGTAAAATCAAGCAAATTATTTGGGCATCATTTTTATGTAGAAAAGAACATTCTTAACCAGTGTTTAGCTGAGGGATTGAAATGTATTTTATCTTTAAATAGTAAGTTATAAAGAAATTGCTTAAAATGTAAATATCATTGGAAAATTCAAAGAACTATCAGAAATTAAACAGTCTCTTTTCAAGTAGAATAAAATCTTAAAGATGTAAATCACTATATTATCACATTTGAATATGAAGGCACACATTGTGGGACATTTCCCACTGAGTCCTTTTTGAGATCATATTGGATTATTAGCTAGGCTCTGCCTCTGAAAATTTGGGGTATAAGCGCTCTGCTTCCAATGTACTAATCAAAAAGATTGTACAAGGATGCAAAACATTTTTAGGGGAAAAATCTCAGAAATGGGTTTGTTATTCCACAAAGAGAAAACAAATTATTGTTCCATATTCCCTGGACTCTGGACTTGATACTTAAGCATATATTATTTATTGTAAATATCTTATTTATAAAGCTATATTTCAGAAGCTCAACTCATTGAATCTTTTTGGGGTCCATTTTCCTCATTACTGATCATCTTTAGCTACTGATACATCAGAGTGAAAAACAAACTGGAGGGGAGAGGTGCTGTCTCAGTTCAATGAGTTTAATGAGTTCTTCCATTTTTCGTGTATTTGGCAAGTGGGAGAGGAAGGGAGCATGAGAAGTAGGGAGAATGGTGTAGTTCTTGAAGTGACATTTTTTACCGTGAACATGGAATTGTTATTTCCATTGCATTTTCATTGTCCCGATACAGATAAATTTATATTTCATAATGGACACAATGTCAACATTACTCAAAATTTTAGCTGGTTGTGGTTTACATAACTTTGACTTTGGTTTTCAGGATTCAAGCAATAATAGAAACATGAAAAGTAATGTCTGGTATTTTAACTATTAAACAGAGGTGACACAAATGCCAAGAAGTAAAGGAAAGATCTAACTGAACTCAGGTTGATGGTATTGCTTTTAAAAACATCAAGATTAAATCTACATATTTAAAGACAGTTACTGACTTGAACAGAAATTAAGGCCAGAGTAAGACAAAACATTTATGCTTAATTACCTACCATAACTTATGTATCGTTTAGAAAATGTAATTACTGAATACATTCTATTTTATTTAGAACTTTTCTCAGCTATCTGTGGTATATGGGTTTCCATTTATACTTCTTATTCATCCATTCGTTCCCGCTTTAATGTCTGCTCTTCAGCAGGTTGAGAAGAAATACCAGTAAAAAGAACTAATACATTGTATTATTAAGATTAATATTTTAAAATACAAAGCTTTTGCTATGATAATATGGTATAGTGATACTATCAGAACATAAATATCATAGATTTAATTATTTAAAGAGAAAGATTCCAATTCTCCAATTCATGATTGAGATTTTGTTTGATTATCCCAAAGACTTTTTAGGCTGATGGCCATTCTTTGAAGATTTGAAGCCTTCAGTTAGTTATTTTTTTTAATTAATTCACTTATTTCTTTATTTTATTTCTCAATTTTTTTAATGTTTATTTATGTTTGAGAGTGAGACAGACAGAGCATGAGCAGGGGAAGGACAGAGAGAGGGAGACACATAATCCGAGGCAGGCTCCAAGCTCCGAGCTGTCAGCACAGAGCCCAACTCAGGGCTCAAACTCGTCAACCAGAAGATTGTGACCTGAGCTGAAGTCAGACACTTAACCAACTGAGACACCCAGGCGCCCCTTATTCATTTATTATTTAAGTGAGCATTTGATGAATTCCTACTTTATGCTAACGTGTATACTATCTTCACTTCCTGTTTCCTTTTAATGATCCAATGTAATAATTTGGAGGGAATGAAAGGAGGGAGACCACCCTAAACTGGCTGTTTCATAAGGTTGGTTTTTTTTTTCCAAACTCTTCTGGTGACAGAATCTACATCAAATACCAAATATAAAAGAAAAATGAATTTGATTAAACATTTTTTTAATTTGGGAAAACATACATCTCTACTTTTTGTACGTGTAAATATTTTAGCCCCTGAAATTAGTAGTACCTTGAAAAAACTACCACATACTTCCAGAGACTCTCCAGATGTTGCTCACCACGAATCTTGAATAACTATAATAAAAGTATTGTGTAAGGTGTATATCTTTAATTATAATTTTTAGTTACATTCGTGAGCAAATATAAGAATGTTAACTCTAAGCCATTGTCCTAATGTTTCTTGTCTATCTGTTTTGGCATCACAGCACTGCTTTTGGAAAAGTGTTATTATTTCAGGTTCTTAAGGACTTACTAAGTAGAATTCACTTCTGTAGATGATGTGTGTGAAAAAGGTGCAAGAAAGAAATTGGACTAAATCTGAATACAATTATAAGGACAAGTTTTATTTTCCTCTCAGGATAACGAGATCAGTTGGTTTTCAGACAAGCATAATTAATTGCCTTTATATGAATCCCGAGAATGCTGTGTGTGTAAAGCAAACACACAAAAAAGAGTAAAACGTGTGGGTAAAACACACGTGAAGGTACTCTAAACACCTCTTGTTTTTATTGTCTGCAGGAGAGCTGGAGGTATTTCAGAAAGACGGGGAACGAAAAATCCAGAGTCGGCAGCAACTTCCTGTGGGAACAACCTGGGGGCCATTTGCTGGGAAGATGGACCTGAATAATAATTCCTTGGTATGTGGATGTTCTGAGATGGTTGACTCAGTATTTTGTCATAGCTCAGAAATTATCTCTGCTTGCTTCCCAGGGAAATCGCTAAAAATAACAGTTTGTTTTTTCTTTTTCATGGCCCACAAAACTTGGAGACTTTCCAAGTGGTTTGTCTCTGACAGTAATATACGCAGAATTTAGAAGGAAACAGGTTAATCATACCAAATGGTTGTTTAGTAAGGTAATTTATAAGGTTGTTGCTTTATCTGCTTAGCCAGACTAATACTACTCACACTTAATAATATATACAAATGCTTTTATTTTTAAGATGACACAAATTAATTGTCATACATTACAGGTTTACATGAAGAACAAGAAATGAACAACCTTGTTATTCCTCGGTAATACTATTTGTACCTTTTAGAGCAACGATGAATGATTAGCGTCATAATTTCTGTTAGCATTTTTGTAAAATCTCTGTAAAATCTGCCTCTAGGTAAGATTATACGGATAGTCGATTAACTCCTGTGTTAAAAAGTAGTGGAAAGATGGAATCTGTGGATACATTTAAACTTCATTTCTTAATTGGATATTTTAGTTTTCCCGTTGCTGCTGTAGCATATTACCTACCGCAAACTTTGTGGCTTGGAAACAGCTCAAGTACATCACCTTGCAGTTGTGCCGGTCTGAGGTCTGAGGGGCTAAAACTAAGCATCTGCAACACTGAGTCCGTCTCTGGAGTCTCCTAGCGTGACTCGGTTTCCTTCACTTTTCCAGCTTCTCAAGACCATCCACAGCTCTTTGCTCAAGGCCCCCTGCCGTCTACAAAGCCAACGGTGGCTGATTGAGTCTTCCTCACATCCACATTTAAGAACACCTGTGATTATAGTGGGCCCATCTGGGTAAATCTAGGATAATCATCCTCTTTTAAGGGCAGCTGATGAGCGACTTTAATTCCATCGGCTTCCTTAATTCCCTTTTGCCATACGATGTAACATTCACAGGTTCCAGGGTACAGACATTGGGACCTCTCCTATTTAAGTGATGATACAAGTGATAAAACTTGGGGAAACAAATGTTTTATATTATTTAGGAGTTCCACAAGTTATATGTACGAATGACATTCTTCCTAAAAGCCACTTATATGAGAAGAGTCTCACGGCTGCCAAATGACTCTGTCTACCCTGTGGGGCCATAAAAACTCCCAGAGGGGTTTTGACAAATGTACTGAACTCAGCAACACTGCAGCCCTTCTTCAATTTGTTACATGAAAGAAATTTCTCCTTCAAGTTATTGCATGAAAGAAACTGGTATGTGTGGATCTCCGCTTATTCAGTGCCTATTGGATGACACAGAGGTTATTGGTTCAGCCAAAAGTAATGATTGGAATAAATAGGAAATATTTGTGTCACCAAACTTTTAAACAACATGGGAGATTCTAGGGTGTGATTTTTACTTCCTTAATCCACATATTTATCCATAAAAGGATGAAGTCGGTGATTTCACATGTATTTAAGAACTGAATAAGTTGATAGGTTAAGCTAAATATTTGATCATGTGGGCAACTTAATTCCTAGTGGTCCAGTTTACCCACTTCAAAAAGGCTTTGCGATGTCACCCCACAAACACCGCAGGCGTTGGTTGGTTGAGTTGTTAATAGACTGGTCTATTGATTCCATTGAGAGAACAATATTTACCATACTGATTTCCGAGCAAAGGCAAGACGAAGATTGTCTAACCATCAAGGGTTGAGTTAAATACTACTCTAAACCCATTTTATCTGGAAGTTTGTATTGGTTCTCTCGCTTAAAAAATGTTTTCGGCAATAAGATACTTATTTATCACTGCATATCCATCCCCAACACAACCTTTAGTTATTTCTCTGATATTTCTTCAAAAGTGTACTGCCACTGAAGTAGCACCTGTCATTGAAGTAAAAGAGAAATGTTTGTTTTCCTTTTACTATATCAAAATAATATCTATATGAAAATTCAGTTTTTGATCTTTATATAATTATCTATTTATATATGTGGGATGGTACAATTATACATTTTTAGCATTTGCTACATTCTGGGTGAAAAATAAACCTATTTGTGAAAGGTTAATTTCAGTGAAATAATGTCCTATTTTTTGCATAGATGTTTTTTAAATATTCTTGTACCATTATAAGGCTATTTTATGGCATGTTTAATATTTTTAAAGGGTTCAGCTTATAGATATGAAGAACTTTTGATACCATTGATACTATTTGATATTATTTTAAGACTATGAATACTCTTCAGGGTATCAAAAACCAGTCGTGGGTAGTAGTTTTTTTATAGAAAATAATCTTAATAGTCTGGTTTTATTTTTTTGCCTTAGGGTTTCAATATTTGATTCATGCTATTTCCTGAAACTATAGTAATTTTCTCTATTTAAAAACTTAGTTGCTTTGCCAAAGTATACCTTAAAAGACTTTCCTTTTGTGATAGCATTCCTTTCCAAAATTTACTTCTAATTTTAAGTCACTAAATACTCCTGGTACCACTTTGGGTACTACTGTTCCTACTGTAGAATAATGAGCTAACATATACCGCATACTCATTCTTTTCTAGCCACTGCATAGAGAATTTGAAATGGATTCACTCATTTAATCCTCAAAACAAACCTGAATTTGTGTCTGTTTAAAATTAGATAAGAAAATAAAGGCGTAGACCTTTTGATTCCAGCATCTGTATTTAAAACAATTTTTTTTTAAATGGGTATTTATTTTTGAGAGAGAGAGAGAGAGAGACAGAACATGAGCAGGGAAGGAGCACAGAGAGCGGGGAACACAGAATCTGAAGTAGGCTTCAGGCTCTGAGCCATCAGCACAGAGCCCGATGCGGGGCTCAACCTCACGGACCGCAAGATCCTGACCTGAGCCGAAGTTGGACGCTTAACCGACTGAGCCACCCAGGCGCCCCCAGCATCTGTATTCTTAAAGACCATGCCACACTGTCTGCTCAAGAGCATGTGTAACATGATTGGAACATGATAAAAATGTTTGGGATTTCCTTACACATATTCTAAATTTATTTTAAAAACTCTGGAGAAAATACACAATGTTTTTTTTTCTTACTTTAGGCAAAATATTTGTTATGGTAATTGATAGACTACTGGCGCAATTATGAGTTAATTCAAAGGCTCCTGAGATTTCATTACCTCGATAATTTGGACAGTACTTTCACTTGTATTTTACGTCCTAAAGATAAATTTTCCTTATCATAAAATATATAGCCTCCTAACCCTTCCTTACCCAACCTTGAATCAAATTTGGAAGTAGCACCCTCCTACAGTGCTTATTTGCCAACCAGTGTAATGTAAGTCTGCTCAGACTCATGGTGTTGGCTCAGGAGATTCAGCACACTAATTAATCCAACACAGTAATTAATTGAGTCACCATGCCAGATGTCAAATCCTTTTTATATCTTTCAAGTTCCCATCTTGAAGTGCATTAGCAATATGCCACCTTCTGCAGGAAGCCTTTGCAGACCAGGCATTTGGGTGTATAGAGCACATTTCAAGAAATACAGGCTGTATTGAAACGCCAAACAAATTGATTTGACAAAAAGTTATTCTTGGAATTATGTAACACACTGAACGTAGAAATAAATAATCTTTTGCCCACACCCCATTATCTTGTTTGATACGTCATGTATCATTTCATGATTTAATAATAGCAGCAACAACGTGTAGTTACTACCTTCATTGCACCAGATACGGGTCAGAGAGAGAGGAGAGGGAAAGAGGATATTAACTATAAGGAATTGGCTTATGGAGACTGGCCAGTCAAAAAATCTTCAGTGTGGGCCAGTGGCTGGAGCCCTAAGAGAAACAATGGTGCAGTTCCAGACCAAAGACCAGTAGGCAAAGACCCAGGAGAACCAATGGTACAGATGAAGCTTGTTGCTTGGAGAGGTCAGTCAGTCTTTTTGTTCTTTTCAGGCCTTCACCTGGTTAGATGAGACCCACCTGCATTACAGAGAGCAATCTGCTTTATCCAAAGTTCACTGATTCAAATGTTAGTCTCATCTAACACACCTTCCATGGGGTGCCTGGGTGGCTCAGTACTGAACTGGGACGCTCAGTTAAGCGTCCGACTTCGGCTCAGGCCATGATCTTGCGGTTTGTAAGATCAAGCCCCATGTCAGGCTCTGTGCTGCCAGCTCAGATTCTGCTTCCGATTCTGTGTCTCCCTCTCTCTCTGCCCCTCCCCTGCTTGCTCTGTCTCTGTCTTTGTCTGTGTCTCTGTCAAAAATAAATAATAAACATTAAAAAAATTTTTTTTAAGTTAACACCTTCCGAGTTGTCACACAAAATTAAGCATCATAGCCTCCAAAGGACTACCATGTATTGTTTCAGATTTTTCGGATATAATTGTGCACCCCTGAATGGACTGTTAGCCAGTGGGCGAGCCTAGCCTTCTCTCCAACATCCCACCTCTGTACCAAGGAATAACTTACATTAAATGCTATCACGGTGACACAAACTTAACTTTTTTAAAAGTCTTGCAGTTTCATTCAGAGGACTACTGACAAGGAAGCTGTTTTAAAAATCACTTTAAATTATGATCAATATCTGTTTTGGGGGTATTTTAGAATTCCTGTATTTACATGTTGTACCTTTGACGTTTCCTCCGTTTTCTCCAAAGATCTTTGCAATATGCTAAATCATATGCTAGCACATAATGAGGGCCTAATAAGTGTCAAACAACAATGACTGTTTGGAAGACTGGATGTCTTTAATTTCAGTGACATTTGCCCTTCCTTGCTTCTGAATATATCAGCTGTCAGTAGCTAACTAGTCTAATTCAGCCAACTGCTGGAATTATACAACATGCATACTTTATTAAATAGAACGTAAATAGAAAGTCCCCCATTACTTACTACGTAATACTAAATTCCTCACAACCTGTTAAATTCAATAAGTGAAGTCTGATAGAGAAGTCTCATTTTATTGATCCTGCTCCATCAGGAGAGATTGTCTTAGTTTCTCAAAGGATGTTTGTGACATTCAATTCTACAAATGGGAGATATGCATATAAAGGGTACTATAGACAGCATTTCATTGCCTTAATAATCAAATAATACAGGTGTTAAATTGTACCTTAAACTTTTTAAGATCGTTATCATCGTTAAAATGTGGTTGGGGAAAGAATTAGAGGTTCCTGTTCGATATCATAGGAAAATGTCAGAATTTTTAGATGTCTCTGTTTCTCTCCTTCTAGCCCTAACTATGTCTAACTATGTCTAGTTCTAACTGAACTTCTAGTTCAGTACTAATCTCTGATCCCATTCATTGCCAAAGTCTTCAAGCCTCATGTTGTACACACCCTGTAGCAAGTACGCCCCTACCCATATGTCTCTAGCATTTATCTGTGTAGTCAAAGGCTGCTTAGTGGAAGTATCTGTGACTTTCTATTAGAGGACTTTTTTCCCAACCTCAGGAGCAAATTCACTGCAAGCCAGGCAAACTAGATGTGCTGGAGAACTAATATTTCCAGGACTGATAACCAATGAGAGACAGAAGCTGGTGGATGGATACCCCCATCTCCTCGCCTCTCCTTTAGGCTCTGAGAAGCGGTTAGAGTTTGCCAGTGGAACTGAGCTCCAGTTGGCTTTATAATGCATTCTTTATGACCTTCCTTCTCTTTCCTGTTTCTCCATACCTCTACTGAAATTTTGTGAGATTGCCTACCCAATGGACTACTTGCACTCGTATCAATTTCATGGTAAGTTCTGGGGAAACCTCACCCTCTAAAATATAATAATGAAGTCGATTTGAAAGTAATATCCAAATTATTGTTGAGATTCTAGAGAACATAGATTTCTTTTAAAATTTTTATTCAGTTTTAGACCTCTGCCTCTGGCACATAATAGATATTCAACACATACTCTTTAAAATAAAAATCTGACTTTCCTTACCATGAGCATTCTGATGGACCCCACCCATATCCTCCAATCTCCACCATCTCAATGATATAATTTATAATTTGGTGAGGCATGACTCTTTGTTGCGCCTTAACATTTCTTTTCATTGATGTTGACATTGGGAAAGATCTCTTCCTTTTTAATATTCATTCTAATCTAGGCTCAGGACTACCATACTTTCCTACTTCTCATATCTCTCTGGGTCTTGGCTCTTTTGAATTTAACTGTGCGTGTTTCCCAAAACACTCTGGCCTTTCTTCTCTTCTCCCTCTGTTCCCAGTGCCTCAGGGAGCTTATCCACTTGCAAAGCTTCAGCTACTAATTTACAAATGACATTTAAATTAAAAAATCTCTAACCTTGGCTTTTTACCCTTTCTCTAATAGCACATTTCAACTGTTTTGTAAGCCTTTCCCACTGACTTGCTCCAACTAAATAGTCACAAGGAGAGTTTAGTACTGTTTCCACAGATTGCCTCTCTAGTCTTCTCCCTGACTTTCGACTTGGAGTCACCTTTGATCCTATGTCTCTGCATCTCCTTTCCTGCCTTGCAAGAAGTTCATTCTAGACGTTATTCTTTGTTTTTTTTTCCTCCATTCCTACCTCTCCTTGTCTTAAAACTCAAATGTCCATTTATCCACATATTCACGCACATATGAGTTCATGGGCACACATCCCTCTGCTTTATTGCCTATAACTACTACCCTTGCTTTTTTTTTCATCTTTCAGGATTCTCGTTTTCACTTCCAGAAACCAGGTACTATAACTTCTGATTTCCTCTAATCTGCTCTCTTCTCTGTTCCTGCTATCACTGCTTTAGTTGAAATCTCCATCTTTTCTTCCTGATTATCATCATATTCTTCTACTTTTCTTCCTGCCTTCCCTCTTATCTCCTTTTCCTTTATCCAAATCACAGTGTGTCCTAAAAACAAAAGTAGTGTCACTCTTTGTGCTTAAAATTATCTTAAAGGGCACGAGAGAATAGACCACCTCTATGTATTTGGCCACACTATTCATCACACTATCCTGGAAAACCCTATGTTCTGCCCCCACCCCTCTTTATCCCACTGACCCCCAATTCTTACTTAAAGATTCAGCTCAAGTAGACTTACTTAACTTAAAGTCTGGGATAGATATAGACTCCTCAAGTGTTCCCATGATGCTGTAGCTTTACTAGGATAAAAGCATTTATCACATAATTGTGTCTGTTTACTTGTCTGTCTCCCCTGCAGACTATATGCTTCTTGTCTTTTATCTTTGCATCCATCCTTCCTAGAGCAATGTCTGACTTCGAGCACAGGCCCAATAAATAACCTTAAAGAATTAGTAAATCAGTTCTTTAACTTTTCTCTAGTATTCGTGAATGATGCCCATCTCTTTATTCAAGATCCTTGCATTTTCCCTGAGTCTTCGTACCCATTTCTTTTGTTTCCTCAGGAATCTTCCTTCATCTGCCCAACTTAGCAATACCATTACCAGTTAATACTATCTTGTGTCTGTTTTTTGTTTGTTTTTATATTTATGTGTATTGTTAGACTCAATTGAGTGTGAGATGCAGCAGGGAAGGATAACTACACATTTCCTCAGTTTTTACCCAATAAGGAGATATACCCATGATGGTTTCTTGATAAATATTGACTAATTTCAGTGTAAGATTTGCAACCCCTGAAACAGTTCGGGAGGCTGACGTGTTGAGCCCTTTGAGGCAATTACGATTTGTTTACAGTGGAATCAGTTTTAGATCCCTCACTATGACATGGGTGAAGGCCAAGAAGGTGTTCTGCTCTACCATGCTTTCTGTGAAGTCTCATCCAGCATCGCTCTTTCCAGTGACAAACCATCTGGGAAATTCCATCTGTCTCTGCTTGGAAACTGAGGTGGCAGTCGCCCACTGTGAGCAATTTTCTATTAACTTCTTGGATAAGATCAGTCAGATTTATACTGAATTGATGGGAACCGTAAGAGCAGGGTTGTTCCAAGAGAAGACAAATGTACTGATTCCTCTAATTGGGCTTAAGCCAGTTTCATTCACGGATGCCCTTAGGTTCTAGTAGTGCAAGGACTTATAACCTTTTTAATTGTACCCTCTTCCTCTTGGGAAGCGTTGGTGAAATTCATTATTGATGGAGGTTGTAGATTTGTCCCTTAGGGAGGCCAAGATCCTGGCTTCTCTTACACTCTATCTGCTTTGTGGAGAATTAATGGAAACTGAGTGGAAGCTGCTCGAAGAAGACATGAGACAAGACATTTAAAGCAGCAAAGCCTTGGAAAGTGACACATTGGTCTGGTTTTTGGAATTAGAGTAGGTTTCTTGTCTATTTGTTTGTTTGTTATTTGTTTGTTTGTTTGTGGGAGAAGGGAGATATTGGTATGGAATCCCACGTTGGTAAAGGCATCCTATAGAATGTGAGTCAGAAAGGAAGAACCCAAGGACAAAAGAATTATTTCACAATTCAGATCTCTATAGAGGCAAACCAGACAAGTCAGTTGCGTATGGATCTGAAGGGACTGATGGTATTATAGTGCAGGCATAGTGATGATGTTGGCAGTGGATGGCGTTATATTGTAATATGAGAAAATAATGTTGAAATGAAAATATAAATTGGGCCTTTCTTGATAATTTGTACCTGCCTCCAAGATACGCCCTTGTGTGTAGCTAATCTCTCTGCTAATCTCAATCTCTTTTTGATTCATTGTTTCTTCTGATGGGTGAAGTCTTTCCAGGTTCTTTATGTTTGGACTTGCCTTTGAAAGGTGGTAACACAAAGACAATTCCTCGTCATATGTAGACAGTTTATTTATACTTTACTCACTTATGCCTGACATTTAAACACATTTTTGCCTTTGAATTATGATACATGGCTAAATCTATTTATCTAAACTTAGGCCAAGTTTGAATAAACAAAAAGGATCTTTTTCTTCATGTCAGAATATTCACTGTTCCCTTTCTCTAGAATTTAAGGAGAAATTTATTGAAGATGATCTTTTTAAGTAGTTATTAAAATGACTCCATGTGATGCTATTAATTTAGTCAGTGTCTAGAAGGGGTAGTTTAGTTATTCATGTCATCATATGATCAAAGTTGTTCTAAGAAGAAGATGTGTATAAATTTGAAGAGACCAATGAGTAGTACTACCTTTTCCAGGGAATATAAGCATCGAAGACAAAGTCTGGCTATTGGTTTATAGCTCTAGACACTCTTTGTGGAATCGTTCCCGTTTGTAGACTTTTTTCACATTTTATGGTCCCTCAGAGGGTGGAAATAGAGTCTCTGTTCCCCAAGGGGAGTTTGTCAAATTCTTGGGTGGTGAGGGAGTGTTTAGCAAAATATAACTCTATTGTTTTCATAACACAGATTATAGAATATAAAGCTCAGAAAACATTTTTGGCTGGAGGAGAGGTTAAAATGAGAAAGCACTGTGAAGAACAGTTTGAAAAGTTGATCAAAATTTTCTTCTGATATTTGCTGATATATCTGGCATGACTTGACTTTTAAAATCTTTCTCCTTGATTTTTTTTTGAAGACTTGGCATTCCACAAGTCTTTTTAAAACAATTGGTTTGGCATTGTACACTTTTACCCATTATTTGCATGGTTATGATAAATATTGTTCCGGTGTTACGAGGATTTTGCAGTGATCTCAGCTAGGCATGATAATTAATACATTCAGTAAGTTGGAAATGATAACGGTGGAAAAAATGGACGATTTTGTATTTCTTCTGTTTGGTCTTAAAAATCAGTATGACTTAGGGATAACTCTTGAAATATGTTATAAAATATTGAACTCTGCTTTTAAACTATGAATAGGTATTCCCAGGATACCATTAATCAAATATAATTTAACAATAGCTCTCAGTTATCATTGACAATCTTTAATATCATGAGGTTTTCCTGGTATAGGAAAGTTTGTGAGTGTGACCTTGTTTAAGCCACTCCTATGAGGCTTTATGTTAATGTTGTGTGATGGTCCAGAGGCAATGTTTCTCTAATAAGAGAAAAATAAAGCAGTATCTCTTAAGTGCTTTTGGAAACTTAGGAAATTATTTGAGGAACTCTCTTTTGGAATTAACATGTCTTTGTGAATTTACCCATAAAATTTTAAGTAATTTCTTATTATTCATTTACTTTTACATCACTTTCCTCACAGAATCCTCTGGCCTAGTTTGGCAAAACTGTGGCTTCTTGATTCTAGTAACCTGTATGTCTTTTGTGCCATTTTACTGGTGTTATATCTCTTTCTGTTATAAAGGTTGGGATTCAGAGTCAAGCATAGGGCTATGTGTGTAAGCTTTGTGGGTTTTTCTCTCATACTCTCTATTCCTAGTTTCTGAGAGTCAGAAATGTAAGCACAGCTTATCTTGATGTCTCTGATACAGTGTCTCTCACAAGGCTGCAATCACAGCGACAGTCAGGGCTATGGTGTCCTCTAACTCTCAACTACAGGAAGATTGGCTTGCAAGCTCACTAAGCAAGGCTACTGACCCAGTTTTTTGCCTCGTGGGCATCTCCATAGAGCAACTCATGTCATCACAGCTGACTTCTCTTTGAGCAAGCAAGTAAGAGAGCAAGAGAAGGAGCCTAAGATGGAAGCCACAGTGTTTTCTGTAGCCTGATCTCGGAAGCAGGAGTCCATTACTTTTGCTAAATTCTATTCATTAAAATCCAGTCGCTAGACTAGCCTGCACCAGAGGGAAGAGAATTGCACAAGGCATTGAAACCAAAGGCTGGGCTCTTTGGAGCCCTCTCAGGGTCTGTTTACCCTTGAAGGTAGTTTACATAGTTACCCAACCTCTGGATAAAGAAGGACTTTTGAACAATAAGAGCAATAAGAGAAATCACAAAAGAAAATGGAGTGAATATGAACCGAAAATATTAAGTCATATGTTATAAAGTATCATCATCAAAATCAAAGGTTAGCTGAGAAGTAAAAGACTTGATGAAGATGACATCTATGTTATTCTTACTTTTGAAGCTAAATAAGGTTTCCCACATGGAAGGTGATTAGTAACTTCTTGATTAATTTATTTGGAAATTGGGAGGATAGCGAAAGATGAATTGAAATGTATAAAACGCGACTTCTACAAAATTTACTGGGAATTAGGAACCAAAAGCGGAGTGTTTGCTGAGTGTTCCTTCTCTTTCAGTCATTTTGAGAAACCTACACTAACACACTGTAAAGAGATGGGAGAGAAAGTATGGGAAAGAGCCCATGATGTGGTTACGGTAGCTGATTCTACTTCTGACTGTTATCACCCGTAGTGGATGTGCTATCTTGGATAATCACACACGCTCTCCGCTTCTTCACTTATAAAACGGACGTTATTATGCCAGCTAGGCGTCATAGAGTTGTTGTAAAATTATATAGAATTATATGTAGTTAGTCACTTTGAAAAAAAGATACAGATTGTTGTACAGACCTAGATTACTTTTTATGGTGCCCAGGAATAGAAAATAGATTACCCATTTCTTTAAACACCGCTCCCCTAGGCAGTGCATGCAGGCTTTTCTCTTCTGTCCCCTCTCTGAACATATTTAAAAGCACTTTGGGGGGCGCCTGGGTGGCGCAGCCGGTTAAGCGGCCAACTTCAGCCAGGTCACGATCTCGCGGTCCGTGAGTTCGAGCCCCGTGTCAGGCTCTGGGCTGATGGCTCAGAGCCTGGAGCCTGTTTCCGATTCTGTGTCTCCCTCTCTCTCTGCCCCTCGCCCGTTCATGCTCTGTCTCTCTCTGTCCCAAAAATAAATAAACGTTGAAAAAAAAAATAAAAAAAAAAAAATAAAAGCACTTTGGTTGTCATTGTACATATACCTCTTCATACACATGTGCACACATGTATTTATACACACAGATATACTTACTGATTAGCTAGCATGGCTGTTCTGAGAACTCATAGCCTAGAGAAGTACAAGGTGTGTACTTAGAGTATTTATCATCTAAGTACAATCACCACAGAAGCAGAGCAAAAACATGTATTTTGAGGAAGAGAAAGAAAGGTTAAGCGGTCAAACTGCTTTTTGAATTATCCTGGCTTCTTTGTGTTTTCTTTTTGTAAGAAGTTATTCTTCAGAAGGCATTTCTCAGGTGTGTGATTGGGGATTTCAGACAATTGGAAAAGTAATTTACCCTGTCTGATTCACTTTTGAGTTAGGTTCGTATTTTAAAATGTTAACTCAATTCTTCCATTATTTATGGCAGTTTAGAGTTCGGTATAGAATGGAGTGAATAAGGCAGTCATAACACAGGCTGTGACACACCATGAAATATGAAGAAATGGGGACCGAGTTCGGAAGAGCAAAGGCATTTCACATGCCTTAAGTTTGAGATTTTATTAAGAAGTCAAACAAATACCATTTGTTTCTCATTACCCCGTGTGTGAGCGTTACCCCGTGGACAGGAGCAGCAAGAGTCCCTTGGGTTCTGATACTAATCTCGGATACGGCGTTACCACCTTGCATCTTAAAATCACTGCTGCTCAGGCATGTGTAGCACATTAGTCCACATGAGGTGCCCAGTGATGTCCGCATGCGCATCTGAGACAAGCGTCAGGTCCCAAGTACATGTTGAATGAAGTATCTACGAGAGGGGGAAGAAAAAAGAGCGTTTTTCTTCATTTAAAAAAGTTCGATGGTGGCAAAAAGAAGTTTCACTCCTTTACGTGAATATTTTCAACAGGGAGCACAGGCAGTTTGAGAATTGTTGCCTTCCTCCCTTCAAAACCTTATGAGCATGACAGCTCTTCAAAGGAAGCAGACACTGGCAGAAGTGTTCCCATCTCACGGATACTCCAGGAGGAGGCGGGGGGAGAGTGCATCATGGGCGCCAAACAGTGGTCGGCTCCATTGCTTCATTAATCAGGTGGAGGCACTCTGAAAAATGTTTCTCTTTGGTTGCAGCCATCTATTTTTTGGTGTTAATCTGCGCCCTGTGGCAGGGTTTTGTGAAAGGAAACAATGAACAGTTGTATCACCCCCCCCCCAATTGTTGTAGCCCCTGTCAGAAGGCTCCGAGGATGATGCAGGTCTGTATCAGCCTGATAAGGAAAAGAGGATTCCAAATGGCTTTGGAGAGCATCTGTGGGAGTAGAGTGTGCCGTTTTGGGCTAGACGAGCTGTGGAATACGGCAGAGGCCCTTAATGGGGTCCTAAGGGTTCAGTGCCAAACCTTCTGCTGCTTCTCGAAGATTTTCTGAGGAAATACTGTAATGGTGAAATTCTATGATTGTCGGAAGGGCTGAGGTTCAAGATGCTGTTTTAAGTTGCTTGTTCCATAATCTGTGATTAGTCAATCTAAGTCAAAAAGACAAGAAATAATAATAAGTAATAAAAATAGACAAGGAGAGAAAAATCTCAAGAAGCCTCCCAGAGTCTATATTGGAGGTCACTTTTAATCTGCTGACAGTGAGTTTCCATGCCATTGTCATCACAAGCTCTGTGCCAGTGGCCAATACATTTTATATTCTGTAAGTTCCTATTTTATGGGTAGATGAAATATGAAACTATCTTTTACAATGCTGATTCCATTTTGGCAGGCCTTTGGATCCACATATGGTTCAGTTAAGCTGTTTTGGAGCCTAATGTACCTTTGTTATTTATTGGGATTTTTGTAAAGGGGATAAATGTGCTATTTTTACTGTGGATTTTTAAAAAACCCACATTAAATGTTTACACCCCCCCACCCCGCCAATTCATATAGCTAAGAGAATTCTAGTGAGCTTTCAAAACTGATCTATGTTTCCTAGAACAGCTAGAATAAAATAATTCTTACCCATGAAGAAAAACAACCAGAAGACAGTTGAAGCTCCAGCAAAAGAGAACCAGTATTTTGTAGCATTCCACGATAATAAAAATGGAGAGCAGTTAGTGAATGGGGGCCAGAAAAGTTGGCATCCTGTCAACAGGCTTTTATATCTTTAAGTATCTTCAGGCTTAGATTCTGCTGGTTTACTCTTTCATTCATCCCACTGTTAGTCTGGCATGTTATAAATAAGCATACAGGCATAAAGAGTGAAAAACAAAGTGGTTGTCAGAGGGATAAATGATAGGCAGTGACCTCACATACCATGGAGAGTCCAGTGCTCAGTTAGGAACTTAGTTGCCTAGAGGTGAACTGTGCCCCCTCAGCTGAGGCCTGGCTGATAGAGGGAGACTCCCTCTTCAACTTTAATCTCTTTGTTTTGGTGAGTTGAACTCAGACTCTTAACTTTTGTTTAAAAGAATGTCTGCATGTAAAGATAAACCAGAAGGAAAGTGACATATTTACCAGTGTCATTTCAAAGCACAACTTTTTCTTCCTAAAAAAGCGCTGGAAGGATAGATTTATTTGGATAATAATACTCATTGTTTGCATTCGTGAAGAGCAACCAGATTTTCTTATATGGTCATTTATTTTTATTTGGCATTAATCATTCAGTAAACTTGCTAGAAGGGGTGCAATCTAAACCTCTGGCCATTGGTTACGTACAGGACAAGATAGAGGGGATGGACCCATTTTATTGTCACACTAACTAATCAAACTGTGTGCTTTCCAAGTTGGGTGTGTATGTATTTTAATCCTTCTTACAGACAAATGAGAGGGTAGTAGAATGTTACTTCATAACTATTTCCATGGTCTTCGCCTGCTGTTGCTTACAAACAATTGAATGGCTAACCTAACCTCTGTTAGGTACATTGTGCTAGACATCTTGAAGGAAAACTTGACTAATATTGCATGTAATATAAGTCAGGAACCCTGGTAAGCAGTAAGGACACAAATATCTGAATTCTTCTCAAATGGAATTACTTCATGGATGAGTATTTAAATATAACTGAATTCTATTCATTTATAATATTTATGAATTTATGTATTGCTTTGAACAAACATAACGCACAAAAAGCCATATTCATAGCACACAGACACATACACACACATATGTAGAGTCACAGACACACACACAATAAATGGTTGATTTTTGCCAACAAGTAAGATTACTATTTTAATTTTATTTTGTTTATACTCCTAACTTTCCGAAATAAAACAATCTCATGAAGTGAAGGGCCCCCTTCTTGTGGAATGAGTTACACGAAGTTACCCAATGTTTTTCTTGTCATAGATTAGGCAACATCATAAATATTGATAATGTTTCTGTAATTTTATTATTTCTCATAATTTTATTATTTTATCTTATAGCAAAACACACAATTGCCAAATTATCATAAGGACATTTTAAGTACTCTAATAGGTAACTTAGAACAAGTGTAGAGTATTTAGGTGTATAAATCTGCAGGATGTAAAAGATGTTTATAATTCTTGGCCAACTAGAGCATTATAGGGAGACCCAATCGTATTAGTGACAAATATGGTAAGAAAAGAAGAAGAAAATGTGAGAAATGTAAAAAATATGCAAGCAATAAAACTCAGAGTTCTCTCATATTATTTGATTTTCTGTCAGTTTTCATTTCTCCTTATTCTCTATTCTCCATGAGCCTGAATTATTGAGAACTGTCTATAACCTTCATTGCAATAGTATACTAAATATTTTGTGATGATACAAGATGTAAACAGTTTAATTGGGATGGGAACTGTATCTTTAATTTTAGTATTTATCACTAGTCTTAAGAAATAAAATGATTTGGGAGGAATATTATTATTATAAAGTGTTGCTAATGTTTATTGCAAACCTTGCATGCCACTCACATTGTAGAGGACAAGAGGGTACTCAGTCTTTTCTTTTTTTAAAATTATTTTTAAATATATTTATTTTTGAGACAGAGACAGAGCATGAGCAGGGGAGGGGCAGAGAGAGAGAGAGAGAGAGAGAGAGAGAGAGACAGACAGACAGACATAGAATCTGAAGCAGGCTCCAGGCTCTGAGTTGTCAGCACAGAGCCGGACGCAGGGCTCCAACGCATCAACTGATGAGATCATGACCTGAGCCTAAGTCAGATGCTCAACCGACTGAGCCACCCAGGCGCCCCCAGGGTACTCAGTCTTTTGATGATTATTTTTATACCTCCATAACCACTGAAGGCTTGAAAAGAGAAGCAAGTCATCTCAGTTCAGTTGGTTTGACAGCATCCAAAGGAACGGGGAGCCTACTGTCTTAGCAGCAAACTTCTCGATAGTTTATTATCTTTTGCTAGTGTGTATGTAGTTATCTCAACATTGAAAAGAAGGGAAATCAGTAGAAACAAGAAGTGCAGTCCGTTTTAGTTGATCAATTACTATAATCTAACTTTAACTTACCTTATACTGTATTATTTGACTCCAGTTGCTGCTGAAATGCATTATAATGTGAGTTGAATGGTTTTTTACCATCAACTAATACAAAATATTCATGATGTATACAGCACTTAAAAGTTTCTCAGTAACAGGGTGTCTAGGTGGCTCAGACAGTTGAGTGTCCCACTTCGGCTCAGGTCAGGATCTCACAGTTCCTGAGTTCCAGCCCCGTGTCCGGCTTTGCACTGACAGCCTGGCGGCTGCTTCAAATTCTCTGTCTCCCTCTCTGTCTGCCCCTCCCCTGCTTTCTCTCTTGCTTTCTCTATCTCTCTTTGTCTCTCAAAAAATAAACATTAAAAGAAACAGTTTCTCAGTAACTTGCTTCCATTTTGCAGATGTGCCTCATCTCAAAATCTACATGATCCATGCTGACCAATTGTGAAATAATATAATTAATTTTTTTAACTAGCGAACTGAATGTGGTAAAAGAATTAGATCTTATCAGCACTGCACATGGATATTACTATTAATACTGTATTGGTAATGGTGAAGTGCTTTCATATCATTGGGATGTGTGGAAATGAAGCAGATTCCACTGTGAAATGATTAAATGCTCACTATAGTTCCTTAAGTTGGAGCTTGAGTTTCCTTATAATGCTTTGAGAATGCTGTATATTGAATACAACTGAATATACTAGAAAACTGATAAAAGGAGGTAACTTCATAACTCCACAGGCATTAATTACATTTTTATAGTTTCCATTGATATTTATAATGCTCTTTATGCCATTAAAAATCTGATCCTAAATCAGGATGAAGTTTGTTATTATTCTGTGTGCTCTTATGTATGAAATGGTAGGTGAGCCTTCTTTAGAATATTGTCTATTAACCATGCACTCAATGAAATAGAATGACTTCTGAAATAGCTAAAGAAAAGAAGTGTTTTTTTAAATGACAATGTAATTAAAGGTGCTGCAGATTAAAAAAAAAAAAAAAAAAAAAAAAAACGAAAAAAACCCCACCAGTATTAACACCAGTATTTCTGTCAGATTCTTGAAATAAACTGCATTGCATTTTTAATACAGCCATGTTTCCAGATGAAATTCTATCCATTCATGTGCACAGAGATCTTCCTGGGTTTAAGCATTTAGCATCCAACATGGCTATTCTTAATTTGTCATTGAGATTAGAATATGGAAAATTGGGTTAGAAAGTAAAAACTAGCCGTGAGCTTTTCAAAAAGAATTTATTTAATGGAGTCAGTCCAGATCTCTAAATTCTCCCTCTAATTCTTTGCTCCCTCTTTAAAGAGAGACAGTACCACTGTTTTGTCTTTGGTTCCTGTGTCAGGGAGTTGAGAGGCGAGAGCAGTGGGATTGCATTTTCAGGATGCCACATGTGCACTCTTTGATCTGGGGTACTGTGTGCCTCAGGGAATAAGTTCAATCTTGATTTCTTTAGTCAATCATCCACTATCAGGTACCACTGCCCTGATTAGCAGGCTGAAGAAAAAGAGCATATTGTGGGTATATGTTACAAAGATGAAAAATAGTGATGAGCCTGTTGGCAACAGAGTCAGCCCCTACTTTCGCTCTGTGGCATTTGCTCTCTCTTCGCATAAATCCCTTTAGTGCGTGAAGAAACAAAAACCAGTATTTCCATATGTTTTTCAACAAACTGATGATTTTTTTCCAGATAGTAGTTTCCTTTCTTTGTTTAATCTGTTACTGCAAAATGGAAACTGGAAAGTGAATTAGCAGGATGCATCGTGGTAGTTGCTAAGAGAGATTCAAATATAGCTGCGCCTGCTTAACATTCCTGCCACTCTGTGAACCAAGCCAATGGCTAACTCTTGTGAAGTGTTCCAAGTCTGGAAAACCAGCACCACACCTGTGCTTTTGATATCTCTTCATCTGGTGCTACACAGATGTCAAATGGTTCTCTGGATTTAGTAGACAGCCTCAATATTCATCCATTACCCATCAGTGATGTCCCTCCTAAATAATTAGGGTCTAAAATTTTTCTGAATTGCCTCCCATATGTCCTCTTTCCTTTGGTCAAAGTAAAGGAGAGAATCTCTCCATCATATGAGAGTATATGCTGATAACAACTACTGTTTTTGGTCTCTCTAGATACATATTTGGAATTTGTCCATGTGTATTGTATATTATGGTGTTGAGGTGGAAATGGAGGCTCTCAGAAGACTAAAGAGTGGATAGATGGCCTTTGTATATTAAGTTTTCACCAGATTTCACTAATCCATTTCAAAATTAAATTTATTTACTTAAAAAATTAATTTTTGTGAGCACATTTTATGTAGAAAAATGAAACTATAGATACAGTGTATCACAAATACTTATGGTATGCTCATGTTCAACTGAAGTTATTTACTGTTGTATTTGACCTTGATGATGGGACCGGTTTGATAAGGTTAAGGTCAATGACTGCATTATTTTTAGACAAGATACAAAGTGTAGAATGTTCTGTTTTGCTTTACTGTGTTAACAACTAGTAGCGTTTAGAGCTCTCTATGTCCTGCTGATTTAAGCAATGCATTCATCCTGGATGATTAGCCAAAAGATTTCAGCACCTGTAATTAATCACCCATTTGAGAAAAGAAACACGGAGTAAGATATAGTTTGGCTTTTCCCCCTCCCAGGGAAGTCTGGACAGAGTATAAATAAGAAAAATAACAGTGCTAGTAATAATCATAATTATGCTTTCAATGCATATGAAAACAATCACTGAAACATTTTTGATCACATTTACTAATTAATACCCTTATATTTGCTTAACTTTATAAATGTTGTGTCATGGTGGTAAGAAAAGGACTTGTTATCTCTATTTTATAAAGGGAGAGGGAGTAGTGACCTATTTAGAGTATAAAAGCAAGTTTCTAGCAAAATCATTTGTGTTCTTTTAATTATTTGGACTAATGATCACTATTTTTTTTCATGCAAGTATTTATTTAGCTCAATGTAATAAGCCTAAAAACCTCAGTAAGTAGCAATGGATTTATACAACAGACCTTCCAAAAGATAAAAATCTTCTACTGGATGCCATTTTGTCTATTAAGTTGTCATTAATTAGTTGAAAAAGGCATCCTGATTAAGGTATCCTGATTCTTTTTTTTTTCCAGATTGCATGCATTCCTTATGGCTTTGAGAAGTAAATAATGAAGTGACAATCACGAGTTTTTGTATACTAGGGCATAGAGGTCAAAGAATGAATGAATCAGTGCAGTACAATGATCTTACTTTTAAAAGTTGAAAAAGCTACTTTGAACCATTTCATTAAGGCATTAAGAAACCTTACATAGTGTTGAAAGAATATCCTAAAGCTGGGCCAAGGACTTAAAGAATATATATAAACAAAACTGGTCTAATGGTTGTGATGGAGATTAATTATTAGATTGATGTCTGGCAGACTGCAAACAGCAAATGCATTTAACCTCATTCAGCAGCTAGAACTAACCTGTTTACAAATACTCTAATTAGATCAGAACGTAAGAAAGACGAATAAATGCACCCACATCAATAATAAAGGGACATCCCCCCCCCCTTACATGTTCGTGGTACTAAAATCATTCTACACCTCCCTGTCCACTTAGAATCTAGTATTTTAAACTCTAAAAAATGACTTCAAGAACACCTGGTACCTTAAAGTATGATTCTCAACAACCTTGTTTTATCTCATTCAAATTTGTTTAAACCTAGTGAGGCCTGCTCTTTCCTGTGCCAGGATCTATTAATGATAATTACTTAGAATACTACCCCCATTCTGCGATACCATCACATCATTGTGAGGTAGATTGTGATCTTATCCTGGCCTATTCTGTTTAACCCTGACACTCTTTCTATTATAGTGGGGCCTTGATAAGATCATGCCTGTTAGGATCAGACATTAGTTGGAATCAATATTTGAAAATGTGCCTGTTTTTTGCTTAATAGTAAAGTTGGTGTGAATTTTGAAGTAAGATCATTTGTTGGATGAGATTGTATAGCTTCATCTTGTCAAGGATTCTTTCCAGTACTTTGTACTCGAAAGCACAGAATGAGGCCTTGGGGAGACCATAATTTTACTGATAACCCACTTGGGTATATTAGCTTTCAGGTAGGTATCCTACCTTGATGAAAATATTTGATATTTTAAAACTGATTTAGCTCAGGGGCACCTGGGTGGCTCAGTTGGTTAAGCATCGGACTCTTGGTTTAGGCTCAGGTCATGATGTCACTGTTTGTGAGTTCAAACCCCAAGTCAGGCTCCGCGCTGATGGTATGGAGCCTGCTTGGGACTCTCCCTCTCGCTCTGCTCTCCACACCCCTACCCGCACCTCCCCCCCCTCAAAATAAATACATAAACTTAAAAAATTATTTAGAACTGATTCAGAGCGGAAAAATGAGTTAGAAAGAATGAAAGACTGTCTTCATAACTCTTCATTAATGTAACACGGTGAATTCGGTGGTTCTCAACCACTGACAGTTTTGCTCCTAAAGGACATTTGATAATGCCTAGAGACATTTTTGGTCATCATAGCCTGAGAACGGGGGTCAGGGGAGGGAGAAAGAGTTGCTACCACCTTCTAGTTGGTTGAAGCCAGAGCTATTGCCAAACCTCCTGCAAAACACTGGGTAGCTTCCCACCACGAAGAATAATCTGGGTCAAGATGTCACAGTGCCAAGGCTGAGAAACAACATGCGCTGAATATACCAAAACGAGGTGTTTGGCAGCAATGGATTTCGATTTTTTAAATTTTTATTTATTTCTTAATGTTTATTTATTTTTGAAGGAGAGAGACAGACAGACAGAGAGAGAGAGAGAGAGACAGAGCATGAGTGGGGGAGGGACAGAGAGAGAGGGAGACATAGAATCCAAAGCAGGCTCCAGGCTCTGAGCTGTCAGCACAGAGCCCAATGCGGGGCTCAAACTCACAAACTGTGAGATCATGACCTGAGCCGAAGTTGGATGCTTTACCAACTGAGCCACTCAGGCGCCTTCAGATTTCACTTTTTAATGTGAGTGTCTATCTGCCTGGGAAGAGCAAATGGTGTGGCTGGTGTTCCTTCTACTGGCTAGCAACATCTGGTAGATTTGTCATCATGAATTCTTTTAGGCATACACGTCCAGAAATCTGGATGGTTTCCTTCAAATTTGTGCTGAATGAGACTATAGATAGGAAAGGTAAAGTGAGAAATCAGCCATGTAACACCTTTGATTCTAATAAAGCCAAAGCTCTTTAATCCTTCCTGGGTATTGTAATCCCTGCTGGGAATTTATTCATAATTTTTTGAAATTAATGAAACTTGCAATAGAATATCCATGTTTATCACTTCTCCAACTTCATGAGATTTGCTTGTTCTTTGGTTATATATTTAGTTATATGTATGATTTGGTTATTTATTGATTAAATATTATCTGACTATATACCCATTTATGATAAAACAACACCAAGTATTATATCTTTATAATATTTGGGAGAAGGTCGTTGCCCAGTAAGTGTTGAAAAGGGGAAATAAGTATTTTTTTTTAATTTAGTCTTTAAAGGGAAAAATAGGCAACAAGTTTACAGTATGTTTCTAAGAAATAAATTAGAGGATGTCTTTCTTAGGCTCATGCATTTTATGATTACTGAAGTCTGTGTAACTGGGTTTTGAGACTGCACTCTTCCATCTGCCAAGACAGGTAAGGGATTTTTTTTCCCCTTTTTGTATTGTTGTGAGTCCTAAAAGCTTTTTTTTTTTTTTTTTTTTTTTTTTTTTTTTTTTTTTAATACTCCGATGGGAGCAGCATAAAGGGGGCAGGAGTTGCCAATGGCAGTCATACTGCGGAAGATTAACACACTTCTTTTGATGAAAGGTGACTTCCCAGAGGGTTGGAGAATAAACATATGGGTGGAAGTGATGCTTTGGAGAAAAGGTGCTGAAGTAAATGAGAAGGGAGTATTCCTGTGAAATGGACTTAAGGGCTCAGGACTCTGAACCAGCACAACCTACCAGTTCATTGCTCGTTTTCCATCCATTTTAGTGGAGACATGGAATGGACCTCTTGCAGACTACTGTATTCATAAACCTTGTAAGAAAAGATTGCTTGCAAGAACTACAAAGTTTCTAAGAAGTTGGCAGGTTAAACAATTTCTTGGCTGCTTGATTTCTAAAATTCCTCGTGAAGTGAAATATATTTTTATCATATTCCCACCCCCTTTTTTTGTTTAGTGTTGTTTTTTTTTAAAGAGCCTGAATTATATTTTAGCCTCATTTGGCATCTGAAAAAATGATTTTGCAAATGAAAAATATTATTTTGAAATATTGAGAAAGTCTATATTATACTACTGCTTAGGAGTATATTCTGAATTAAAATAATTATAGGGGGTACTGTAAATGCTTTTAAGGTTACTTTTGGAAATACAGAGTTACTCTCTTTTACAATTTTTCCTTTATCTTTTTTCTAAATGGTTTAAAATTATGCCTCTGTATCATCACCAACAGAGTGTATCTTATGATGTCTGTTCTAACAAGAAAAAAAAAAAAGTAAATTCCTTCTTCCTAATAAGTCCGGATCTGAATCTGCGGAGAGAAATGAAATGGGGCGTTTACTACTGGGCATAGATTGCTCTCTCCTCTCGTGTCAAACACAGAGTAGCCTGGTTTGGATAGCGTTAAGTAAACTAAAGACAACCCATCGCTCCCAACCCTCTATCTCCTTGGAGTTCGCCAACAATCATGTCTTCTTGTAGAATAAGATAAGTTTTCATGTGTTTGTGTTTGATGGATTAACAACAGAAAATTAAGGAATTTTACAAAAATTCCAACTTGGCAAATAGTAGCAACCCTTATCATGCAGAGGCCTGATAAAACCCTCCGATAAAGCACCAGGGAAACTAGTCTGGACAATGTCTTGAAAAATACTAGGTATCTGACAGTGGTCTGCATCTCACCACTAGAGCTGGTGATCAGTTAAATGCAAGCACCACATTAGATAGCAGAACTGTTGTTCATAACTCTGTGTTTCTATCTTTAAAGGTAGGACATTGGTTATGATAGGGGCAGGCATGTGACTATAAAAACTACAAAATGGGGGCTGTGCTCTTTCTCCTGACCAATTTTGACTTAAAGCAAATGACTGTTTGGGGGAAGGAGAAGTATGATGAAATAAATAATACCATGGGTAGCTTGGGATGGGGGGAAGCATTGGGACTTAATCCAGACAAGGTAATGCTGTACACTATAATACTTACAAATTATCAGCTTTTTAATAGTTGTCACTGTGCTCTCTGATCTACATAGAAAAGTTTTTAAGATAATTTAGTGTTCTTGTTTTTTGCTGGGCAGGGGTGGGGATTTCCATAGTAGGCATGCAATGATGAGAATACAAGGTTTCTTAAAGAAGAAAGCACAGAACAGCTGGTGAATAGTGGGATATAAATTTTTACTGAAGTTTGTGGTTTCATTCCCCCCCCCTTCCATTTGTATCTGCGCCCAGTGCTTTCTGGCTTTTTCTCTAAAGGTCTGGGTCCCCAAATCACTTCAACCTTGATTTATTGTTTGTTTTGAATATGTAACTGTCTGGTCTGAGTCAAACCCTATATGTGCTCTGAATAGGAATGGATACATAAAAACTGACTGTTTATATATTTTATTTCATTCATCTGTTCAGTAATTTAGCAGACACTTATTATTAGTGAAGAGGTACCAGGCATAGTCCTAGGCTCTGAAGATATCTCAGTGTACTTGAAATAGACATTGATTTTATTATCCTGGAGATTATATTTTAATGGAAAATGTGGACAAATATGTGGGCAACTGCCATGTAGTAGGTTATTAGCAATAATATTGTAAGTGCTAAAAGAGGAAAAGCAGTGGGGTGCCTGGGTAGCACAGTTGTCCAAGCATCTGACTGTTGACCTCTGCACAGGTCACGATCATGATCTCGCGGTTCATGGGTTTGAGCCCCTCATCGGGCTCTGTGCTGCTGGTGTGGAGCCTGCTTGGGATTCTGTCTCTCCTTCTCTCTGCACCACACCCTACTCCCCGCCCCCCAACTTGTGCTTGCTTGCTCGCTCTCTCTTGAAATAAATAAACTCAAAAAATTTAAAATAAATAAATAAATGATAAAAGAGGAGAGAAAATGCTGTATGTTAGAAGAATATCTAACATATATTTGGGAATAAAAAATTGAAGTAATATCTAAGTGGAGACCGGTAGATTGAATAGGAATAAATTAGTTTAAGAGTACTTGGGACTTGGAAGGGGTTTGGCTGTGTGTGTGTGTGTGTGTGTGTGTGTGTGTGCGTACCTGAGCGTGTGTTGGATGTGGCAAAAGCGGAACATAATAAAGGTCCATGAGCAAAAGAGAACATGGTCATCTTCAAGAACCGCTGGGTTGTCCATCAAGATGAAATAACTCTTCAGTCAGTGAAAAATATTTCGGTGACATACTAAATCATCAGTCCAGTTCACTTCAAACTCTACTGCAGATGATTTCCATACAGTTTTGCCTATCCAATAATACTTCTTATAAACGTTGTCAAAGCAGATTAGCACTAGAAAGAATCCTCCACCAACTTTTTTTTTCCCCTACCACTTCTCGGTTTTTAGAGAAATACATGCAACTGAGTTGTGCATTAGATCATTAGAGGCTTCTCTGGAAGTTTCTGGGATCTATTTATAACAACTAATCCAATATCAAAGCATATTTGAAATTCTTTGACCTTATTACCTAAAGTGTTTGATTTTTAGGCTATATATATCTGTGTGTGTGTGTGTGTGTATATATATATATATATATATACGTATATATTAGTATATGTAGAAAATAAGGGGAAGGAATATCCTTGGCCTCAGGGAGTTTACAATCTAATTTAAAGGCTTATCTGGAACAGATAGTTATTTTGAGGATTGTGTACAAAGGTGAAACCTTCGGGCTTAACACTCTTGAAGATGAATGGCACACATGGAGTAAAAGTGAGGTTGGCACCTTACAGCACTGAAATGAAGGATTGCTCTAGCTATAAGCAAAAGAACTCCTTTAGTGCAAACTTGGAACTGTGGGCTTTTTACTATATTAAGTTCAACATAAGAATAGTCAAAATGCATGCCAAATGCTTTTTTATATTGTGTGATAAAACCAAGAAAAAATTATGTATAATAAAAATACTGACTGCCCCTTACTTTGTAAAAGTACTAGCAGGTACAGTCAGTGTAATCCAGAAAGAAATTGCCGACAGGTCTCTTTTCAGGTTTCCATATGGAACATTTCTATAAAGCGCAAATAACATTGGGAACTGTTCTACAGTGTTATAAATCTTTGTTTTTTTTTAATGTTTATTTTTGAGAGAGAGAGGCAGAAAGACAGAGCATGAAAAGGGGAGGGGCAGAGAGAAAGGGAGACACAGAATCCAGAGCTGACTCCAGGCTCCTAGCTGTCAGCACAGAGCCCGATGTAGGGCTCAAACCCGCGAACCGTGAGATCCTGACTTGAGCCGAAGTCAGATGCTTAACCAACTGAGTCAACCAGGTGCCCAAACAGTGTTATAAATTGGAAACCAGGAAGTATCGTTTAGTAGTACAGATTAACGGGTATTTTTCAACCTTGGCACGATTGGAATCTTGGGCCAGATAATTCTTTGGTAGAGGCCTGTCTTGTGCACTTTAGGATGTTTTGTAGCAACCCAATCTTTACTAGATGCCAGCAGCGCACCCCCTGTTTGTGACACTCAGTAATTTCTCTAGGCATTGTCATGTGTTTCCTGGGTGGGAGGACAAAATCATCTCCATTTGAGGCCAGTGGAATAGAATCTTTTAAGAGATTAGCAGTATGGATTATTTCCTACCACCATAGGAAAGGTTAAGAAAATTTATGCAGTTTGTTTTTGTTTGGTTAGGTTCCTGTTTTTGTTTTTGTTTGTTTTTTAGCACAAATGATTGATTTTTCTTTGTTTTACTGGCTATTAGGCTGTTACATTTGGTGCGAATATATACATTTGGAGGAAACTAAATTATGGGCTGGATTTGAAAAAATAAACCTATTTTATAACCTATATAAGCAAGAGAGGAATTGGATTAAAATGCATTAGATAATATTTGATCTAAGGATTAATCTGCTTACATCCATAGGGTAGAGACATGAATTCTGTTGAAATAGGCAACTCAGTTTCTGGTGTGGCAAAATCTAGGACTACTCAAGAATATTCCCTTTGTATGGAAAAGAAAGGATTCCTATGGCAAATCTAGGGAAAGTAGACTGGAAGATAAGAAAGTATTTCTCTTCCATCTGTAATCTTTTCCACAATAACCTTGAAAGCATGTTTTACCTTAAAAAAAATCAATTTAAGAGAGAGTGTTTTGATTTCCTTTCTCCCCTCCTCTGAGTTGAAATCATGTCATTACATGAGACTCTTCCTGTCGACCCTTTGGGGCCTGGTGTAACTTCAGTTTAAGGCTGCTGAAGGAGCACTGGATGTTGGGTCGGACTTCAATCTCAGTGGAAATGATGATGCTGGAATCAAACTTTCAATCTTTTCTAAATTTCTTTTTTATTGGCAGCTTGAATGGCCTACTTTATTCTTTTGCAGTAGGGCCTTCCATTAGGCATTTGTTTTGTTGACACGTGAATGCTCTTTTGTCAAAGATTAACCACACTGCCTCCTCACAGGCAGGATGCCATTTAAGATAGTCCTTTACTAAATTCTTAGAGTAAGGATGTATGTCAGGCCAGTCAGGGGGCAAGTTTAGGTGACAGCTGATGATGGGTAGGCTTGGGGGCTCTCTCCTCATTGACCTGTTGAGACCGTGGCCACAGATGGAATTCAGGAGAAATACCTGATCCATAGTGCACACAGTTGAATGGGATTTAAGGACTCCTAATCCCATTTCTGTTTTAAAAACCTTTAGTAGCTCAAAACGTATTAGAAAGCAGTTAACCTGGAGAGTCACTTAAAAAGTAAAAGCTCAGTGAAGGGGTATATGCAGACCTACTAGATCTTAGATCCAAACTCCATGGACTGCCTGTGGTCCTGTTATTCAGCCCCACTTGATATTTTACAGCCAATATTTATATAAGGGTTTTTTGTGTGTGTGCCATTAAGTTGCAATGAAATGTCATTTCATCGTGATTTGAAGGACGGAGGCAGTGTCTGGAAAATGGCAATCCCAGATTTTGTCATGTCCTCCAGACTTTGTTAAATGCATGTAGCAATAGTTGTCTTAAGCCTCAACAAAGAGATTATTGTGGCAGTATACCTACCAGCCATATGGCGGTATTTTATATATAATCAGAAAAAAAATAACTTTCACCAACAATTTTAGCTACTTTGCCAACCAACAAAGCTCACAAAAACCTAAAGTTATGAAAAGCTAGGGATTTGTTTAATATAGAAGTTTGAATTTATTGTAGGCAGAATGTTTGAGGGATTTGTGATATATTTAGATTAATGTAAATAGTACTTTTTTGTTGTCTGAATCTCCTGTGTTTGACCTCGTATCTCTTACCTCTAGCTTAGTTTTGTGTCTTCACTTCACAATCATATTACTTCGTTATTCTTCCTTTTCCTACTTTTTCCGCTCTGCCATTCATATTTTTCCTGTTCTTGGCACTCTCCCTTTAACTCATCTCCCAATTCATTCTGTTTACAACTTTGCTCTCTTTCCCTTTCCTTTTTGAATTAGCTGCTGAGTGCCTCTCTTCCGTTCACGTTTATTATTTTGCCTTGGCTTTCTCTTGAGCTAGCCTGATGCCTCAACATGTACTCTTGTCGTGTGCTCCACTCCTACCAGTTAGTGACCAGGTATTTTTTGTCTCTGAAAAGCTACATTTTAATTCAACTTCCGGTGATGTCACTGTGATGTGTCTGAGAAATTCCCTTTAATGTGTTCCTCCCATATCAAGTATTGTCCTTTCTTCCATTGCAGAGACGTGATCTGTGCAGGATAATAATCATAATATTCATGGCCACAGTGTGTAAGTGCCATATAGCATACAACTTGTGTCTGTACTACAATTTTATTACTTATTTTAAATGCCTCTTTTTGAGCCACACATAGACTAAAAATGTTTTGTGTATTTCCTTGTGAGCATTGGGTTAATTCAAGTCATGAGAAGTGCTTTGGGGGAACCACAGATATAGCCAGAGGTGTGTTTGACTTAGTAAATTTGAAGAGGAGAGAAATTTGTATCCAAAACCTAAAAGAGTTCTCTGTAATGGATGCAGACAGCTTTTACACTTGGCACAGTATCTCAAAGAAATTCCCGTAAGAAAAAAGCATGTGTATATGTATATACATGTGCACACACACAGAAAGTCAGTGGAAGTGCGGCTAACTTTTTACCAACACCCACTCAATCACCGCACAAGACACATGGTGCACTTTAGGAATAAGCATATCAGACTTGAAAGAGTATAGTTCTGCCGAACTATTGGTAGTTTGGAACTTATCCAGGAAAATAAAAATAGGGGGGATTAGTGGGATAATGCAAGGTTATTATAAGTATTTATCAGTTATGGGTAGATAAGTTAGTGGGGTAACAACCACCCCCGTTCTCTTAAAATAGCTTCAGTTTTCAGACTTAACTCCCTACTGAAGCTTGGAGCCTTAGCTTAATGTTCTCAGATAAAGAAAAAGGTAAATATAGGTTATGAATCAGTGGGCTGATTCTGATGTTTTTCTTCTCTGTGGAGGCCACAAACTGGGTTGTAAACAATAAACTTTACATATTTATGAGTTTAAATGTTTGGAACTTCTCAGAACCTTGTGGAGTTCTCCTTGAATTAATTATTTGGAAAACAACCAAAAAAAGTGACAATGACCAAAACCGAGTGACCCCTAAATGTTAATAAGTGGTTTTGCTTTATAATCAGTTGGATCCATTCAGCATTTTTATTCATAGTAGTGTTTTTTAAGTCACAAAATTTGTTTATTAAAGATAGGATTTAGTATTTTTTTAAAAAATATAACACTTGGAACTAACAAAGATAGTACTGTAAAGGTAGCTTTTAATTAACATATTGGGAAAATGTTCCTTTCCTGAGTCTTTAATACAGTTTTAAACTTATATGCGAGAAAAATACAATAAATGCTAAAATTTCACATTACAAAAATTTCATGTAAAGGCTTTTGATTTTTATATGATTTGATAAGCTATAGACATTGGGTTATCTTAATCAGTCTGAAAGTATGCGGGACAAATGCAGGCATATTCATCTTGCTGATGAGAAATGCAGTTTTTAAAGCTGTACATAGAATACCCAGTAATACTATCATTTATTAGGTTTCATAGTAAGAACATAAGTAGTATTAATAAGTCCTCTAACACCTGTATCAGCATGACATCAATCGTCTCCCAATTTCCAAAAACTTAATAACAAGAAAATGACAAATTTTGCGTCATGAGTCCCCAGAAGTAAAATACAACGTCAGCCATTTAAAGGTGAAAAGACAACGGAAAAATAAAACACCAGATAAAGCAGAGTTGTCTTGTTTGTTAACTGTGTGAAAGAAAAATTTGACAAACATTTTTATTCTGTTCTCGAAACACAAGGAGCTTAGCTTTAAAATTTCATCAGATCACTATTAGGCTTACAAGGCATTACCAAGCCTTCTGAAAAACAGTTAAATTCATTTCAAAGCACAGTAATGCGCACAGGAAACCTGCAACAAGCCGTTAGTATCATTTGGATAAGAAATAAGGGAGACTCAAAGCAAAAATATCAAAAGGTCAAGAGGATTCTTTACTCTCAGTAATTGCCTTGAAGGCTTTTTTTCCTTCTTTTTTTTTTCCCCTTTCTTGATACATTGTTTTTAAAGGGTTGTCTGAGATGTGAAAATATAATGATGCAATCATAATAAGAATTCAAAAATCATCCGGGAAGGTGAAAGGACTTTCCTATTTCTCATTTGGCTGCCAAAGGGTGGGCAGGACGGCAGGCCATCCTTAAAATGCCAAAGTCTTCCACATTTTGGTACAATTTCATTTGATTTGAAATACACTTTCCCAGTTTAAAAATGTTAACTATCTCACAGCGCAATTGAAACTTGCCTTGTGTCAAAAACAGGAAATTCTAAGGAGAAATAGACTGTGGATCCATGTCAGATGTTTCTCTGCTTTTTTTTTTCTCACTTTCTTTTTTAGACGTACAAAACCCATATGCACACACATATATTAATATATATAATATATGCAGATATTGATGGAATTCTGTGAGTTGAAAGAGGAGGAAGATGTCTTGAAGGATCCGTATCTCTCCCAGCAGATTTGTGCTATTATCACTGAAATGTGGCCTTCAGTCTTGAAACAGTTAAAAGAGTTCTACGGCCACAAAAGAAGAGATGTCTTCAGAATTATCTCCCGCCTCACATTTGCTCTTAGGCAAGCAGTTTAAAAAAGCCCAGTGATTGAGCCAGTGATCCAATTTGAAATGCAGAAATGATTAGAGCTGCTTGCCTCATTTCATATCGAAATTCTCTGATTTATGACAGGGCTGCAGCCAAGATCTATCTCCAAAGGGAATTAGTGTGCAAGTTTGCATATTTTTGTTATTTAGGTTTCTGATAGCAGCTGCTAGCTAGAAATGCTGAACTGTGAGGTGGTGGGGCAAGGATTTTCAGCCACTGGAGCAAAAGGAAGATAAGAGCTTTCTGTTGAGGACATCGAGACCCCTTGACCAGCATATATCTGTGTTACATATGCTTCTTCTGTGTGTGTGTATTTAAGAACTTGTTAATGGTGTAGATGTAAGTGTATATGTATACATAAATTATGAGGTTCAGGGAGCCCAGGAATGTATTGGAATGGTTAATTCTAGTAATGGAGCAAAGAATTACCAAAATTCCGTCTCCATGTTTTAACTAGTGGAATTTTAATGAGGCATAATACTTCAATCATGCAACTGACCTGTGGGGCAGAGTATAGAACATATAATGAAACAGAAATAGAATTCTGAAAAAAAAAATTATTACCTTATCTGGAATTTACATGAAGTGTTAACAGGAAATTATGCAGCAGTTATAAATGAAAAATATGGGATTTAATGTACTTATTAATAAAGATTTGTTACATACATGATACCAGTGTCCCAAATCTGCTGTCCGCAGCTGTCCCCAATTTCTAATGTTTCTGTCCTCAGATGCCTCATTTAGAGTCATCTTATTACCATGGAAGCTAATGCCAGTTTCTCTTCAGTGAGTATTCCATTCCAAGAAAAAAAAAAAAAGGAAATATCTTTGTGCACAAGTCATGGAGTACAGACTTTCTATCAGTTACATTAAAATATTAAACACACAACCCCACACACGCTTCATACCGCTCCCTTAGGTTGGACCAGTGCTTTCTTTGAATTTGTAGATGTTAATCATTGTTGGCAAAAAATCATGATTCTTCAAGTAAAAAATTCCTTTGAAAGAAAGATCTGCGACTGTCAGTCTGCATTAGTACTGCAAGGAGCAAAGAAATCATCGTGGGGAAGTTTATTACCGTCGCTGCTCTTTGGCTCCATATGGGGTCATTATGGCCTCAAGTCTTTGCTGTGCTCCTCAGCCGACCTTACTATAATGCATCTGGGCTTCTAGGTATTAAAACCCCTCTCGTATTTCACCTGAGTATTCTCCAGGGGACGCAGGGTTAGTGTAGTAAAAACTTTAATTTTGATTATCTTGTTCTTTGACAAAGAAAGCAGTAAGATCTTTGAGGCTATCTTAAAATGTCTGAGATTTCTTTTAAATCAGTTCATCTCTTCTGTTATGGGGCTTTTTGACTTCCACTTATCATGTCTAATTCAGGACAGTAACCCTCCATGTGGTTGATATGTCTAGTGTTGAGGAAGAATATTGGCCCATATTGCAAAAAATTAACTTCTAGAAGATTCTTCACCCCAAAAAGGTCTGTCGATACATTTTAATTTGATCACATCTTTTAAAACAGAATGAAGTTTTCTTTAGCATTGTAGTGTTTTATAATGACTTTTAAGAAATTTTAAGACCATTTTGAATATTTATTATTTGAGATTCCTCAGTTCTAAATTGCAAAAGCTCACAGTTCTAACTTAGAGTAAGTCATTTTATTCATAACCTAAATGTTAATGTTAATATTTTTAGTGCCAGGGACTAGCTTGGTGTTTGGTTGTTTCATATTTCTTTTTAAATTTTTTTAATGTTCATTTACTTTTGAGAGAGACAGAGACAGAATGTCAGCGGGTTAGGGGTAGAGGGAGAGGGAAACACAGATCCGAAGCAGGCTCCAGGCTCCGAGCTGTCGCCACAGAGCCTGACGCGGGACTTGAACTCACGAGCCGCGAGATCATGACCCGAGCTGAAGTTGGCCACTTAACCAACCGAGCCACCCAGGCGCCCCTGGTTGTTGTGTATTTCTATAACTCTGTGAAGCCGATCTAGTTCTTCCATTAAGCATTCAGTACAAAAGTACAAATCCTGGATTTGAACTCATGTCTGACTTAAAAGTTCTTAGTCACTTTAATGTTTATATACCTCCCTATAGTTTAATTCTAATAATGGCCCTCATTAGTTTGTGTGAATCATGATTCACTCATTAAGTCTTTCATTGATTCAGTGAACACATTTTGATTCCCTGCCATGAGCCAGTCACTGTGCAAGGGACTCTCCAGTCCCACAAATGATTTTGATTTAGTCTCTCCCCTCAAGCAACTCAGTCTAATTAAGGGAACCAGATATGTAGAAATATGACTATAATATAGTAAGATGATTCCTGATAGAGGCATATACAAGAATTTTTTATTTCTTCTTTCAAAGAAAATAAGTACTAGAAACAATCTCTGGCTAACTGAGAAGCACAATTTATGGGGAATATATGGGGCTTTGCAGAATCACTAGGAGCTCAGAGAACCAGATTTAGAAAAGGATAGGAATCAGGGCACTTTGAGGATGGGAGGTGTCTCATAGTAGGAACCATTGTACAGTCTTGTCAAGGAACTTTGGTAGGCAAGAATGAGCTCCAACAGGTTTTGGTATTTTTTCTTTCTTTGTTCAAGATTTAGATCCAGGAAAAGAGTGCCCTATCAGTCTAGCCTGGGCCACATCTCTGCCACTTGGCATTAATATCCCAACATGTATGTCCAATGGAGGAATTACCCAAGAAGACACAGAGAGCTGTTATCAAAAGGAGCTGGACCAGATGCTGGCCAGCCATTAAACAGAAATTATCTGCTAAGGGTAAGTATGAAAATGAAACATTTAACCAGCTCAAGTGCCCAAGGAAGGCTTCTGGAGGATGATTTTCAGAAAAATATTTGGAGGATTAATTTACTTCACAAATAAGTTGATAATGTAAATTCCAGGAAAAAGCAAGAACATAGACAAAGGCAGGAAGGCATGAAACAAACAAGTGTTTGGGGCCAATAATGAGTAAAAAGAAGGATTAATGTCCAGATAATGGGAAACTTTCTATGCCAAGCCAAGAAATTTGGATTTTCTTTTCTTTTTAAGTTTATTTATTTACTTTTATTTATTTTGAGAGAGCAAGAGAGTGCCAGCAGAGGAGGCACAGAGAGAGGGGGAGAAAGAGAGAATCCCAAGCTGACCCTGCACTGTCAACACAGAGCCTGCCATGGGGTTCGATCTCACGAACCGTGAGATCATGAACTGAGCCTAAACCAAGAGCAGGATTCGGACACCTAACCAACTGAGCCACACTGGCCCCCAGGATTTTAGTTTCTATTCAGTGACGATTGACTAGAGAACAATTAAATATGGTGACTTTTTCTTTTTCTTTTGCCAGCAGTTTTAAATCCATGTCAAGACCAAGACTGTCTCTTTTATTGGCTTTAGCCATCGAGTGCGCACATAACTTCGTTGTACATCTCTTTAATCTGTGTATTCCTCCTGATTAAATCTCAAAAGAGAACTGTATAATGCTTGCTAATATCCTGTAATTGGTTTCCAGTATCATCCAGAATCTATGTGTATTTTCAAATGACCTGAATTGAGAGAGAAGCAAAGTATGCAAAATTAGCTGATGTCTTATTTTTGTTTGAAGGAAAACAAAAAACAAAAAGAACAGTGACAAGTTGTGTCATAAAATTGACTGAAATGGGTGAAGCATTTAGTTACTTAGTAGACAGTAATTCTATGTACTCATTAAACGCTTATGGCAAACAGTGGTATCCGTGTCAGAACAGAAGAGCAGGTTGTAAACTGGATGAGTGAAAACGTGTTTAGATCCCTGATAGTTACATGCCTTGTCTAGTCAGATTAATAAAAAGTAAAAGTGAATGAAGAGAAATCACCAAGAGAAGAAAGAAAACAAAAGTCAGAGAAAGAGTAAGGGTTTTATTCTTCTCTTTTTCCTTCACTCTGCATTTTCTTAGAGAGAGAGAGAGAGAGAGAAAGAAAGAAAGAAAGAAAGAAAGAAAGAAAGAAAGAAGAAAGGAGAAAGAAAAAAAAGAAAAGCAAAGAACCCCATTTATAATGGTTACAGCTTTCTTATTAGCACCATCCCCGTTATAAAGAGATTTGCACTCTCCGTAACTATTCTGGTGCACTCTACCTAGGGAAAGAGCATATTCTTTTCTTGTGAAAACCTTTGCCAGTTTACCTAAAGCTTCTGGAAGTTTCTTAGTCTAATTTGGAATCCAAAGCTGCTTCTGCCTAGCAGTGTTGAAAAAAGAGCCCATGGTAGTTAAATCATTTCCTTTCTATGAGACTCTAACTATCCTCTAATCATCATATAAAGTAACTCATGCCAGAGGGGAAGATCTCCGAGTATCAGATCTTGGTCTTCTTTTTTTGTGGGTGTGATTATGAGATTCCTGACTAAATAAAGCCTCAGGATGGGGGGTGGGGGGGTGGGGGGAGAAGTCCTGAGGCCTTTTCCCTCTAAAACCTCAATCAAGTAAGATAGTATCTGTGGTGATTTTCATTTATGACACCCAGGAAAGGGACAGACATACTATACTCAGTCCGTTGCTTCTTATTCTTTACTCCAGAAGTTTAGTTAAAGCTGTTGTTCTTTGGAAAGTAGAATTCTGACTGTACTTTTAAATATCTCTCTTTCAGTTCACACATTTGTGATTTCCAAATATGGTGTCATAGCTGCATCCTTACCATGATCCAGTATATGTGAAGCTATGTCCTGGCATCTGTGGGAAAGGGGCATTAATAGACGCAGAATTTTTAGTTTAAGTTGAACGTTAGGGCTCTGTTATGCCTGGGCTCTGTTTAACATCTCTGAAAATCAAGAAGGAACCTTTGGATTGGCAGGAATTGACGTGGTCAGTTTTGAAAATGCTGTCTTGTTTTCCGTGTATATGTCTAATCACCTTGGAAATTGAGTAATTTGGGTGAAAGTAATAGCAAATGGCGACACAATTTTACTTTTTTAAAACTGGGTATAGAAATGACAAGTTTCAAATACTTTTTTCATTTATAAGGCTTTATGTATGTGTGTTAATGACAGGAAGGGAACAGACTTAAACATCTCACCTTTGATTTTCTCGTAAACATACCATGTACATCCTCATTAGCACCAGATAAAAACACAGCTGTTTATTAAGTACAACGCTGGAAGAATGCAGAGAAAATTTTCGTTTTTCTTTAAGTTTGTCATTTCCAATCTCTTTCTTGTTTTTCCTGCTGTTTAACACAGATAAATATTCTAATGATAATGATGGTGGTATCAACCCATCTTAATTTAATAATAAAAAGTAGCATAATATATTTGAGTTCTTCTAAGTTAGGAAGAAAATCTCTATATACTACCGCATGCTTTAAATGGTCTTCTATTTAATTTTTCCCATGAATAGTGTCTTTCATTTGGGAATGATAGTGAATCAAATTCCTAATAGTACTGCTGCACATTATATAAGACTATTAATGAGGATAAATATTAAATTTGAATAGATATTGCAGGTGTGAGACATCAAATGAGAACTCCAAAGGATTAATTTCTACAGAGGATCATTATTTAAGTTCTTTCCAGCCCTGTTGTTCTGCCGCATAAAACTTACTTTAGTACCTCTCTGGACTGTTATAACATCTGTTGTTCTTGGGGGGGGGAAAAAAGACCTTTTTTTTTTTTTTTTTCCTTCTTCTATTTGGTCAGAAATGGCTGTGTTATTCTGCAACGTTGGCCCAGAATGCCTTGCAGGGAGTAAGCTGTGTTTTCGTGTTCTGACTAATTAATTCCCATGAGATCTGCTCCTTACAACCAGACTCGCTCGCTCTGAGTCCAGCAGTGGGAAGTACTGCCTTTGGGAAGGTCACTTGACAAAGCTGTACTACCCGTACATGAGGATCATCATGTAAATAAAAAGGAGTCTGAATGATAAGATAGGTAAAAGCCAGGGAAGTTTTAGAAAGAGAGAACATTGATCTGAATGATCGCTGTTATTTTTATCAAGGGCTTTTGATCTATCACAGTGAGCAAATTTTCAACTTAGAATATCCACTGGCCAAGTTATAATCGAGGTCTCTTAGCTGCGCTCCATCAAGTTGCTTAAATGTGATTGAATTTTATGGACCAGGTAGAAGAACTTTTGGGAAAACTATCAATTCTTCCCTCATCTCCCTTCAAAAATAAAATCATCCAGTATACAAACTATCAGCCCTCACCTTCCAGCTTCTCATATGAAATAAACTAGTTTTCTTTCCAAAACACTGATTTTTCTACATTTGCCTCCTTGTCCCTACATCTGTCTTATAAAAGAATTGGTTTTCATTTCTTGGGACTGACCAAGAAAGATAATGAAGTCTTTTCAAAAACTCTTTATGTGTGAAACCCTGAAGAAAACCCTAGAGCCTTCTTACTTCTAGCAACCAATTACTATATACAAAAAACTTTCCCCAATTATGAATGCCACCAATGCATCCTGCACAGACTCAATTCCACGAACCGTGTTGCAGCCGCAGCATTCACATAATTAACAGGAAGGCACTGCATGTGGCCAGACCTTTTGCTAATTGATTAAATGAGTCTATTCCTAAATCAGATTCTAATCACACCAGCAGAGCGCTATGGATCACCGCGTCTCTAACAGAATCTGCAGAAGTCCAAAATGTGCATCTACAAAAAAAAAAAAAAAAAATTTTTTTTTTCAAAATACTCCACAGAGAGCTACTTCAAAATTGAACCAAACACAGAATAAAAAATTAAAAAGGCCACATTGCTCTCTTGAAATGCCACTCTCTCCGGTTGGCTTTCTTTAGTATTCCCACTTCTATTTGATCCTTGTCCTTTTGCGATTCATTATCCACACCTAAATGATACAAAACATATACTTTGGTCCTGGCTTCCCGATTATTTTAGTTAGCAAGTGCTGGAGAGTTTCCTTGCAGTTTCCTGGTAAAACACAAAGCCTCCTATCTGCTTGTCAGTTTTTCTTTTTTTTTTTCTTCCTTTCTTTTCTTTTTCTTTTTCTGTTCTTTTCTTTTTTTCCTTTTTTTTTCTTTTTCTTTTTTTCTTTTTTTTTTTTTTTTAAGAAGGCCGTGCTGTTCCCTAAGGGTTGTGAGAGGAGTTCATCCCATTGAACTGGTCAGCAAGATATCATTAGCTCGTTGTGTACATGAAATCCAGGGGTTAGAGCACCAAGCGTCACAAGCCAGTTTCTTTACCTCCTTGAGCTGATCAGAGGATCAGAGTATCAAGGAAGGATTAGCACTGACTTGGGATTTGTGTGATTGGTTAATTTATTGCAGCAATGGCAGGCCTTTCATCTATGGCAACATTTAATCAGCACGGCCATGGAGGCTATTACCGGTTAGCTCCTTTCTCAAGTCAGCTAGGGCTGCACCATCAGCCCTATCACAACTCCCCTGAAATTTCCAAATTATCTGGAACAGGCTTTAGCCTCACAGTAATAAAAATTAGAAGAGATTCCTGATAGCACGGGTGGAAAAGGCTTTCACTTGCACAGGGCAAATTATAAATAGTATGAACGTGCACTTTAAAAAAAAAAAAATTCTCCACCTCTTAAGAGATGTGCAGGACTTATCACCCCTGCTCTGATCCAAATCCTCATGGTTGAAAATTTATATTAGATTTTATCAGAGAGGCCTAAGTCTAGAAAAATCAATGAAGGTTATCTTTTATGTTGCAGGAACTTGTGGAAATATTGATTTTCATTTTATAGTGAATTTGGAGCATGAGTTGGTAATCACTGCTGAGCCGACCACAATGTTTGCCTACTGTATCTTTTACTGAGTTTTGCTCAAGTATTTAAGATAGTATATTCCTGTTGATTTTAGTCTATAGTGTGCAGACAGATGTTCCTAAAACACAAAGTTGTACTTGATCATAAAAAATACACTCAAAAGCTTTGCACCGACAACGCTGAGTTTAGTATTTTGAGGCCATAGTTTGTCTATAAATGGTGGATTTTGGAATAAAACATACTCTGAAATTATTGTAAATCGTTTCATTTTGCTTTCTTCAAGTTTATAGACCGGGAGAGAGATTTTTAAAAAGTGAAAAAAAAAAAAAACTGCACACATACAAAAAGAGATGATTTAAAACACCAGGTTTCTACTAAAAAAGTCAAAAAGAGAGATTTCATTTTTTTTCAACAGATGAGTATGACAAATAGTGGCCAAAATGTTCCCTCTGTTGTATTTTTTTACGTATTTTATTCATTCCCTTGAATTTACCAATTTATTTTTTATTTCACTCTTCCTTTTTTTTATTTAACTTAAAATGTTTTATAGTTGCTAGAGGGAACGATTGCTCATTTTTGATATGTTTGAAATATTAAATCATCTTTACACCTCATTTGTCACTATTTTTGTTGAATAAGAGTATGTTGTGTTGATTTATCATGGTTTATCTATCATGTGTATCTAAGGTTTTTGTCGTGATAACCTTCATTCAAGAAGAGAAACTTGCTTATAAGTAGTAACGATATGATAGGTTCACGAATATTTATTAGTGACTAAATCCTTCAGACTTTAGCACGATTGTTGCAGTATTTTGTCAGCTTTTCTGAGAAAATAACACCTTTTAATATTCACTACGGATAGTTTGAAATGAGAATAGTTTATTTTGTTCTTGTAGTTTATTTTGTGCTAAGTAGTAGATCGTCATTCAGGATCGGCTCTAATTGTCTCCTTGCAGTCCAGCAGAGTTCAGTGACGAACTCCCCTGGTTTCCATGGGTGAGACGTCTTCCTCCTCCCTCTTGCTCGTGGTCATTCCCCTGAACTTGTGCTTGGCAGCCGGCAAAGAATCATTTCTCTCAGTCACCACCTAAAGCCATGCTCTATACTGCAAGGCTCTGGGGAATAGCCAGCAGTCTTTTTATTCCTCAGAACGAACCCAAAAGACATCTAAGCCAAGGAATTAACAAGATAACATATGAAAACGCTGAGCCCAGTAGCTGGCATGTGGTAGGGCCCACAGATGGCAGCTACTAGTTCCATTATTGCTTGGGAAAGTCTATGAGGGCACTCAAGAGAATTAATCACCTGTTCCCTGGGCTTGTCCCCCTAATTAACTGGATTTGGACATGTCTGTTCATGGCCAACCTTAGGTGTAATCGTGACAACATTGTTTATTTTCCAACTCCCTCTGCCCTGTCTTCCTTATTCTTCCACCCCCACACCCCCTGCTCTTATGCCTTCACTTTCGCTTACTCTTCAGTTCTAACCTAGAGAAATACATCTGAAAGTACAGATGATGGCATAACCTGTGTTCGGATGTAGCTCTCTTGCCCTGACTTCTGTCCCCACTATGCTTCCTCTACGTAGGAAATAGAATGTTGGGATGAGTAGGCACAGAGAATGCTGAGGCTTTGTGGAAAGTCACACTGTTGATGATGGTGCCTGGATTTTAGACCTGGGCTGCTCTCTTTTATATGAGCATTGTTGAAGTAAATTAGAATGTACTAAGGACTCTTGGCTGGAAGCAATGAGAAGGCAGTTGAACCAACTTAAAGAATAGAGAAAGTTTATTATCACAGCTGTGGAATGTCTTATGGAAACCAAGGGGACGAATTCACTGGGCTTCAAGATTTTTTTAGTACCAACGATTCTCAAAAACCAGCAGGACACCTTCAACGTTTGTTACGGCTCCTGATTTCTCCTACTCTGCTCCACTTTCCTTTCTTTCACTTCCAGCCACTCCTTCAGTGGGGAGAAACCTCTGTCCTTGACAGCTCATGGTTGTACCCACCAACGTGATATATGCCTTTGACTCTTCCATTTCTATCACTGAAAACACCATAGAAGGGACTTACTGTACTAGGACAGGAAAAGTACCCATCCCTGGACCAGGACTAGAAGGTAAAGGAGAAGCAATTCTCAGAAAGGTAGAGATTGTGGGCAATTTCACATGTGTCTACTATAATTGGAGACAATATAGACTGCCTTCCCAATCTGAACACCTCTCATGCAGAAAAAATGTTGATTTTATTCTGTGGAAGCAAATTATAGGAGGGTAGATTATGATCAGTATAAATATGGGATGTGCTTCCTTGTACATTGGTGAGTTTGTCTCTTTGGTTACTAGAAATATTCAACTTTGGGTAAATAAACCCTAATAATATTAGTTGCTATAGCATATATTTCCTACCTGACCTACTCTAGAGGAGAATCCTGTGTTAACTTAAACCTGGCCCAGGTAAATTTCAAGATTCGAAAATTAAGATTCATCAGATCCATAGTCTGATAAAGATTTTATTACCTTTGCATATTTTTATTTATTTTCAGTTTTGCTTTTCTTTCTTTCTTTCTTTCTTTCTTTCTTTCTTTCTTTCTTTCTTTCTCTCTTTCTTTCTTTCTTTTCTTCTTCTTCTTCTTCTTCTTCTTCTTCTTCTTCTTCTTCTTGAGAGAGAGAGAGAGAGAGAAAACATGCACATGAGTGGGGTAGGGGCAGAGGGAGAGAAAGATAGAGCATCTCAAGCAGGGTTCATGCCCAGTGCATAGCCTGATGCAGGGCTTGATCTCATGAAATCAAGATTCACATGCCCCACTGACTGAGCCACCCAGATGCCCCATTATTGCATACTTTCAAAGTGAATTAGTACACAAAATACCTCATGTGTATGATGTACATGTGTGCATTGTACATAAGTGAATTTGTATTTATTATGCATTTGTCTGCTTGTGACATATTTGACTTCTGCTAATTTTGGCCACAGACATGGCATTTGTATGCACTAGCACTGAGCATTTTACATAGTATATTCTAGGCTAAATTTTGATAAAAAATTATTTGGGAAGTGACACATTTGAACCACAGAAGTTTAGAGGTGTTCATGGCTTTCTCATCACCGTTGTCATTGGTTGCATAAAGTCCACAGATTAAAAATACCTTTAAAATCAAGTCACATTTTATGTGATATCCTCCCCAGTCGAGAGACTGGACTCTAGACAGCTTACTGATAAATTATTTTCAATAAGCTTTAGTTTAGTCTAAATGACAGACTACACTTTGATAGACTTATAAATGTACTGTGATACACAGAGAATTACTGTGATACATTTCATGATTTTTGCATGGTAGAGTAGTATGCATCCTCTCCCCACGTGGTAGCTCTTTGCTGACCCAAATTTTGTGGTGTTAGGCAACTGCAAAGGGATTCCATACCAAAAGGTGCTTCAGCTTTGGTTATCTGACGTAAAATAAGACTTGGCATAGAGCATTTTACAGCAATGGTGTACAAATGTAAAATTACATGGCTTCTTGCTGATATCACCTAGGGATGTGCAAATGTTTTGTCACTGAGTTATTATGATATATGATTGTGTAAATCTTTATAACATACCAATTGACTTAGTCTGGGGGCAGAATAAAAACTTATAGCAAAGATATTAATGTACAGTGACAAATGGTTCTACCAAATTAGCAATACAGAGTAACGGCGGTTAAGGACAAGTATCTTTGTGAATGAATATATATGTTTTCCCCACCAAAGCGTGGCTCTTAATTGTTAGGTGTTTTCTTTTTCTAATTGATGAGCGTGGCTCCATTTGTGCATGATTAGTCTTACTAAAATTTTCATGTCGCATGGTTCTGTAATAGCTCTCATCTCTATATTTAAATATCCAGAAACTCTTTGAAAATATGGAAATCGTGATCTTTTGTATTAGACTGTGCTGGTGTGGACCCTAGCTGTATCACTCATTAGCAGTGTGACAGTCGTAAAGTTAATTGATCTTTCTCAACTTCAGTTTCCTCATCTGTTTAAAAAAATAAAAGTGGGTCGTGGAATTCCAGTTCTTATCCTGCTTGGCTGTAAAGGCTTCAGTGAGTCATGTTTTGCCCAGCCTATTACTCCCTCTGCATGAAATAGTTTTCTAGCTTTATTTCCATGACAGGGTGTTCTGTTCTTTTCACCTTACAGGATGTACTTTCTCAGTTTCCCTGGCTGACATATTAACCTCTAAATGCTGGCAAATACCAGGGCTCAGTCTTGAGGTTCTACTCTTTCGATGATCCCCTGCCCTAGGGCTTTAACTGCCAGAAATAAACTAATGATTGCCAAATTGAAATCTCAGCCCCAACCTCTCCTCTGAGTTCCAGACTCCTATTTCTAACTGCCTACTTGACATCTCTGTATCACAATAAACATGTATAGATCAGAACTCCAAACGATAAACCCTAAAATCACTCTTCTCTGAGTCTTTTGATAAATGCCCCTACTATTCACCTAGTTGTTAAGACCCCAAACTTAGGATTTATCGTTGATTCTTCTCTTTTCTATACTGACTTTATATTCAGCAAGCCAGTGAAGGTCACTTTCAAAATCTGATCACCTTCTGCCACCTCTCCAGAGAGCATACTGATTGGGGCCGTCATCATCTCTCACCAGGTGTCATAGCAGCCTCGTAACTGATTTCCTTCCATTCGTGTCCCCTAGAGACTGTTCTTCAGGTGACACTCAGAATACTCTTTTCACATATAAATCACAGCATGGTATTCCCCAAACCGTGCACACTTGAGGTAAAATCTGAACCCGTTAGCATGGCTAGCAAAGCCCTACATAATCTGGCTTTTTCCTAGGTCATCACGTTCCACTGTCTGTCTTGTTGACTCCCCCATGGCTGTGTGGGCCTTCTTGCCCTTACAGAACATGCTGGATTCCAACATATTGATGTCTCTGCATTCGCTATTCCCTCTGCCTTGGACATTTCACCTCTGAATCTTCCCATGGCACACTTAGTGACACATAATCAGTGAAATACTCAGATGCCCTCTCTGTAGCAGGACCTTCTCTAGAATAAAATACAAACCAAAACAAACAAGAAAAGCTCTATCATTGTCTCTTTTTATCTTTGTTCTGCCTACAATTATATTTATTTACTATTGATGTGTTTATTCTTTTGTGTCCCTATCAAGAGAGTGAATTCTAGGAGGACAGGTATCTCTTCTATTTCACAATTTCAGCAGCACCTAGAACACACCGAATAAATATTTGTTGAAAGTATAAATGAGTGAAATAACATCTTAAAAAGATTTTTGTTTTACTTTTTGAAAAGTTTAAGTCCTCTCTTAAACTTAAGTTTAAACTTAAAAGTTTAGACTTAAACTCTACACCCCATGTGGGGCTCAAACTCATGACCCTGAGATCAAGAGTCTCATGCTCTTCCAACTGAGTCAGCCAACCTCCCCTAAAAAGATTTTAGCATAGTGTTTGGGAGTTCAAGAAATGTTCATTTTCATTCCCTTTGTCATTCTTGAGTAAAGAAAGGACTCCTGTGTAAAGCTATAGTTTGCATAGTCATTTTGCTTAAAACATTAACAATTCTCGGAATCTCTGTTTGGATTTTTCAGATACTAATGCCGTTGCAAGACAGCTGAAATAGTGAAAAAATCTGACCCAGGTTCAAATCCTGACTTCACTACTCTTTCAGTTGTTGACCATAGAGGAGTCAATACATTTCTGAATCCCAGTTTTATCACCAAAAATGTGATTAATAATTTACCTCAAGAGATATTTCCTCCAAAGGAAAAATAATACATTTGTTTACTTCTGTAATATTTGAAATTGGACATTTAATAAATATGACTTATATCTGAAGATAGTAATTTTGTCCAAGATAATATTCCCAGCAAATTAAATTAGCAACTGATCTACTCTTTCATCCCTATCATTAAAATAATTGATAAATAATCCCAGAAGACTGGCAGTTGTAGATTCTTAAATGCTGCTGTTGAGCCATAAGTAACTATTCTTTGAAAATCCCTTGTAATTAATTTCTGTGTTGATTTGGAGAACATGTATGTTAGTATCTTTTAGGACTTTTCGAGTATTTCATGTGAAATGGTAGTTTAATCTAACGAGAATAAAGATTTGTCGTATCAGCCTGGTTGGTTTCTCATTTTCATAGGAGAAAATGGGGTGACAAAATTATATTGATTTGTTGAGACTTGTCCAGTGTAATACTACACTTGTCTTTAATGCACTACCTCTTCAAAAATATATAAGTCCATTTGGTATGTCACTTAAATATTCTTCAGGCATTTTTCTTGACTGTCCAGCACAGTTTCAGATTCAAGGTTATGTTCTGCATGTGAGCTCTTTCTTGGTCCTCTGTGCATCTCTGAATCATGACGGTTGGGGTCTACACCAAGTTTTGATGTCTTCTCAAACTACCTTGTGTATAAGTGACTTGGCCCTTTGATTGTAAACAGTAATAATTTTTCTAAGTACTCTCTCATTTGTTCTTTTTCCCATTAGGTGACTTCTTTTCCCTCTCACATATTATTTATATTCTAAGTAAATAAACCAGAGACAGGCAACAAAAAATAAACAAAAAAAAAATGGTTGGTGTGTGTGCATGTGTGTGTGGAAACCAAGTTGAAGCAAGTATTTATCTGTCTTTTTCTCATCTGCTCTTAAATATTATCTCTCCGCCTCCCAAAGAAGATATAATGTTTCATTATATTGATTTCATTTGCTACTTCATAGGCCTGATTATATGTCTTACCCATTCTTCTTGTGTATATGTATTTTTTTGAATCTTAGATATTTTAATTTGAGTTGGTATCATATGTCGATTGAGAGATCAGGCACTAGAGTCAAAAGCCTGGTCTTAAATCTGGACTCTGTCACCAGGGAGCTCGTGGTTCTGGGCCACTTACTTTACCTTTCTCTGTGCTCTATCTATTTGACTGATCTTGTGAGTGGAGATATTAATATGTCATAATATTAATATGGCATAATACAAATTTTCCAAATTTTAAAAGAGTTTGTGTATTTGAAGTACAAAGCACAAAATCTGGCATAGAGTAAGCACTCAAGAAACACTGACCATTCTTGTCATTAAGTTAACAATAAATTATTACTGGCTGTATTTTCTGTCTCCCTTGTGGAAAATTATACATCATCCTTTGGTAACATTCCCACTTTGGCTTAATATTACGGAATTACAGAATGTGATAACTTGAAGAAACTTATTCCGACCCTTATTTTCCAAATAATAAAACCAAAGCTGTGAGAAACGACTTAGCTGATCACGTTTCCGATTAAAGGAAGCACTATATCCGATAGCCTGCTCACAGTTCTTCCCACAGTTTGTTTGATTATTTGCTTGGGTTTGGTGATTAGAAGAAAGGAAGCCTTGTCTTTAATTGACATGTATCCCCCTGCTAATTATCCTCAGTTATACTGTTCTTGGGTTGAATAAGGCACTCCTCTTTGTAACACTATATGAACTTTCTGATAAAGCTGACACGGGTTTTCCCTCTTTAATTTTAAGATTTCCACATAGGTTCCTCAGATCTTTTCATACTGCTTGACCCTCTCTCTTTCTCAGCTGTCCCTTCTATAGATTTACAGGGTTGACTTACAAGTAGGAGCACCCTAATTGTGTGGTTTTAGAGAAAGGAAATGGATGAGCATAGGGGAAGGGAAAAAAAGAGAAGAGGAGGCAACCATAAGAGACTCCTAACTCTAGAGAACAAACTGAGGGTTGCTGCAGGGGAGATGGGTGGGGGATGGGCTAGATGGGGGATGGGTATCAAGGAGGGCACTTGTGATGAGAGCACCCAGTGTTATATGTAAATGATGAATCTCAGAATTCTCCTGAAACAATATTATGCTAGAATTGAAATAAATATTTGAAAGAAAAATAAGTAAGTAAATTTTAATCCAAATAAATAAATTCCCCCCCCCCAAAAAAAAAAAAAAACTGGTAAAGTGGCAAAACCAGTTTCTTTCATATGGTTGTCCCTTTCTCCCATTGATTGATACCTGGAATTCTCTGATGCAGATTTTATCTTTTAAACTTAAAACTTGGTTTACTGATGAGATACAGATGCCTCCAGGTGAGAAGGTACTTGAAAATGTATTAAAGCCCATCTGATGCAAATGAAGGATCTGAGAAGAGAGGAAGGGGACACAGAAGGATCCTGGTGTCTCAGAAGAGCGGCTTCTCTCACTTTGTCTCTCGTGCATTAACATCTTGCATTCTCCCAATTCATGAGTTACGTTTGATTCAGCAAATGCTACACGAGGAAGTGACCTTTGAGAACCATTAGTTCATTCTATTCATGGAGATGGAAACTGTTCACTCCAAAGAGTTAAATGCTTTTATCGAAAATCACTGACTTGTGGCACCAGATAGCTAGCCTTCTTTATCATCTCACTAAGCTGATCACCTTCCACTAAGTAACTGGTACCCTTAAGTCTGCTCTACCCCTCAAAGTCTTGGCCAAGTAAGCAAAGCTCCACGTTCACTCTCTTTTATCTGCCTGAATTGGTAGCGAGCCCTACTGCTTTCGATCTCAACATCTAAAGTAGATTTTAAACATCTTTTTAGTTACATGTAGTTGATATCTTTTAAATATGTAGTTAGTTTGATATCCTTAACAATCAAATTTATTGGTTACTGTTGCATGTCACATGTTCTTTTACATGTTGATCATGTTGACTTCAGGGATTAAGCCACACAAGGAGGGTGCACTGTGTACTTTCTGTGAACTCCCAACCAAAAGAATAATTCGTTAACGTATCAAAAGCTTTTCTAGTTCTTCCTACACAATATCATATGTAAAGTTGAGTGTGTGTGTGTGTGTGTGTGTGTGTGTGTGTGTGTGTGTGTGTAAGAAAAGCTAGATAAATATACAGGTTTTTAAACTTGGTGTCTTTGATAGAAATAGATCAACATAAATGGAAAGCTGAGTTTTTACAGAAGCTGAATTTTATCTTATTATTTAAAAGAATTTTTTTAATGTTTATTTATTTTTGAGAGAGACAGAGCACAAATAGGAGAGGGGCAGAGAGAGAATGAGACAGAATCTGAAGCAGGCTCCAGGCTCTGAGCTGTTAGCACAGAGCCTGACATGGGGCTCAAACCCATGAACTGGGAGATCATGACCCAAGCCAAAGTTGGACACTTAACCAACTGAGCCACCCAAGCACCCCTGAAGCTGAGTTTTATTTTAAATGTGTTGGTTGTGATGTGATAGTAAGAAAAAAATGCAAATATCCAGAGGGAAATATGCTTAACGAAGACTGGGATGTGGAGATTGGCTGGGAGCTAAAGGTACAGTTCGAGACCCCTTTGCTAGTAGTGGCATTGTTATTTTACTAAATACAGTATGAAGAACTAAAATTATAGACAGCCAAAGTGATTTATGAGCACTATTTTTCATCAGTCATAGAGTAGTTATTGATGAACTGTAGCTGGAGTATATTGGTGTTACCGAAATGCCAAAAATCAGAGGACTGTTTGAAGAAGGAGAGCAGAGGTGATGGAAAAGAATGTAACCAAATGAAATAGAAGCAAACGTAATGACAGGGACACAATAATAAAAAAAGCAATTACAAGCAATGTATCAACAAGTACAAAATGGCATAGTACAATTATATTCTGAGGGGACAGAGGAGGCTGAGCTGAGGGAGGGGGGTTAATTGGGAAATGCTTCCTCCGGGCAGTGAGAGCTGAACAAGGTCTGAAGGAAGTGATAGGGATGAACTGGTAGAGAGGAGCAGGCAGGGAATTCAGGATGGAGGGAATGGCCTACCTGGAAGATGAAGGAATAAATCGAGCCATGTGTAGAGAATAACAAATGGGCCATTTTGCCTCCAGTAGAGAGCCGAGGTGAAAACTATCAAGACATCCTTCCAGAAAGGTTTGAAAGGGGAGCAACACGGAAGCAGTGGAGAGTGGGTGTTTACAAAGAACCTTGAATGCCAACAGTACACTTTGAACGGTACAGACATTTTCATGTAATTTGATTACATGATTGAGTGTTCAAAATCTATTAGTGAATTTCTAGTGCACAGCCTCCTGTTGTCCAAATTACATGGAAAAAATTATGTGTTCTTACTCCCCTCCCCCTTGCTGTTGAACTCCCCTTTTTTTGTTGTACCAAGAGAATAGAGACTGCCTGACAGATATTTGTTCTTGGCTAAAATTCTGTATAATGCTTTGAAATATTATTCTTCCTAGCAAATGCTAACAGTTGCTAATGTCATTCAAAAATAGTTGAGGAAAAATATGTTTGTGAAACATACAGCTTTTGCTGTCACATTATTTCCCGAGTGAAAGGAAAATACAGTAGTAGTCTGCTATTTATTGAATGGGAATCCTTTAATGTTGTCAAGGATTTCATCAAACTGATGCCTTAAATAAGCAGGAAATCACGTGCCCTCTTATTCAATGTCTGTTTCCTCATGATGAGGCGGCCACCCCACTCAGCTGTCCAGATGGGACTACCACCCATCACCGTCCTCTCAGATAGGATAACCAGAGCATAACTACTGTGGAGCGATGCAATTATGAATTTCTGGAGGGGGAAAAAGAAGAGATAAGTGCAGGGAAGTCAGCTAACGTGGTACGTGGGTAGTTCCAGGCAGCAAAAGGGTTAATCAGATTTTCATTTTAGATAGTTGCCTTAGTAACAATCAGGGAGCCCAGGCTGTATCTTTTCCATTTGTAGGGAATGTTTAGATTTACAGAGTAGCTTAGCTTATTATATACCTGCCTTGATTGCTGGATAAGGCTTGTGATTAAAAACAGAAAAAGATTCATTCTTATAATATTGTAAAGAAGACCAAAACATTAAAAATGATGTCACTGATGGTCTAGGGTTCTGGAAATTTACTGAAATTAGAACTCCAGTGGCGACAGTGTTTCTTGAAAAGTTAAAATAATGACGGTCTGATCTTTTGCTTAAACTTTTAGTGAAAATGAGTCTGGGTTCCCCATTTATAAGAGCAAATCTGAATCCAACAAATACCACTGGCTAACAGTGCTCTGAGAAATTGGACATCAACCTCATCTTTCATGCCCAGTTTGCATTAAGCCCTCAGAGATGCCATTTGTTTGTATTAAGTGCTACGTGGCCCTTCAATCAGGAATTGAAAACAAAAATATATGTAACATGTTGGAAAAGTGCTTATTTTGAGAATGTCTGGAAGAGTGGACCAGTGACACTAAAATTTAAGGTGCTTAATTTATCCAATGGCCAAACAGCAGGAAAACAAACTGGACACAGTGCTGTTCTCATGGCCTCAAACCTCACCTGGAGAGACAGATTTCCTAAGGGCAGAGAATAGCATTCAGTCTGTTTGCCAAGACCAGGTCTGTCTGGAGCAGCTTCTGCCAATTAGTGACAAGTGCTATGTAGTGAGGCCATGATACACACAGCGCTCCCAGAGTTCAGCGGTTTCAGAAATTACTCTCTGAAACAAGAAGAACACAATGCTTGGGAGCACAGTTCATTCCCGTTCCGTGGTAGTAACTTGCTAACCAGTGAGCCTACTCACAACATCTCAAAAGTCAGTATGTCAGGCAACCGTAGCCACTGAATTTATACATTATTTACAGACAGCTTCTGACTTGCTTTTGCTTATTATATTAACTTAAAAATGCCCAGAGTTCCACCTTTGCCATTCTGCAAGTGTCAAATATTTAGCCAAGAGAGACACTGGAGAGATTTCAAAACAAAGCGAACAAACAAACAAGAATTTGGAAGATTTAAAGACTCTGCTCAGGTTTGGAGGAAGGGGGAAGAAAGTTTTGTAAAGTGGGGATCGCTTACTGATTACAGGTCTGTCAGTGCCGTAGTGATCATTCATACCATAGCATCCGTTGGTTTGGTCAGTGCCTTTCTTGCAAAAGCTGGTTCGCCAGCTTGATGGAAGTACGTGTGTTTGTTTATTTCATGGTGGTGGATACACAAACAGTCATTTTGGAGCATGGAGGAATTTGTGAGGTAGGACACCTATGCCTCAAATGAAGACCTGTGTTTGAGGGGCTGATATGGCTGAAGAAACTCCAAGGATGAGGGGAGAATGCTTTTGGAAGCTGGGAGGCAGGAACAGCAAAGGAAGAAGGCAGAAGAAGACAAATCATACTAAAATTTTTCCTGGGGCCAGAGAAAGATAAGGAAATATCCTGCCTCCCTTTCTGTCCTTCCTCTAACAAATGACCCTTATTCCTGGACACAGGAATTTATACCTAATGTGTAGCTAGATTAAGAGCTAAATAACCTTCTTGTAATCTAACCTTGAAACTTTACCGTAATTTGCAGTGTTGGTTCTATGCCAGTTCTTTGCTCAGTTCGAGGAAGATATAGATTCTTTTTGAAGAAAAAACAATTCAATAGGTTCAAGGTTTCTAGAGATTTGCAGACTGTCATTTGAAAAACTCTAAGTTAAGGAAATTAAGATATTCTATTTACGGTATTTCATACATAAATCTTCACTACAAAAGACATGATTTGCCATCCTGCAAGGTAAAAGTATATTTGTTTTCTTGTTTCTTGTGTTCAGATCAAAATGAAGACATCAAATTGGAAAAAAAAAATGCCCATAAATATTGAAGACCCCAAAGGGGCTGCAGCTTCTGGGTTGAGAAACACTGGTGAAGGTGAAAAATGTATTTTGAGTTCCAAATGGTGCCTTTTACCAATGAACTTTTAGAGTCCATTTATAACTAGGACTTCTTGTATTTAATCATTTCACACTAATTTTTCCCTGGTTTGAATAAAGAATGTCTTCAGCACGGTCATCTAACATTTCCAACATAATAATGTCATTCCAACAACGCTGAAAAATAAAACAAGATCGTTGACAGAAAAACAAGCTATAAATATTTGGTTAGAGTATGGAAGAATTTTTCAAATGTCTAATAATATATCGAGACTTGGCTCTTTATTGGAAAGTCTGTGAACTTTCCTGTCTCCTGTGCTCTCTGTCTCTACAGGGTCACTATATATTTAAATTGTCTGCGTGTCTGTAACTTTTTAGCATGTGAACCAGGGTATAGTCAAAAAGACAGATGTTCCAAAAAGCTGAAATAAAGAAGATAATTTTCATTCCTGGGGAAATAGTGGAAAGTTTAAAGAGGGTTATTTTCTTTGCCTTCTTCTAAATTCATGGGTGAAGCTTGTACTGTCAACCACTTATCTGACAGAATCGCCCTCCATCACCATTGCAAAACCAAGCCACTCTCACAATTATTACTCTTCTCTTAATTCTTCAGTCAAGCCACCGATTGCCTTGGGAAGTTTTAATACCTACCCCCCTCCACTAGATTCGTGAACCTTTTCCTCTCCACAGTACAAAATTTAAAAACTTGCAGACATTTTCAAAATAACCGCTCTTTTATGACCTTTACTATGTTCACGGCTGCCATCATGCATGGTAGGTAATCAGTACCTATCTTGTTGATTGTTGGTTTGACTGCTACTGCGTTAAATTTATTTCAGTCGTCAAAACTATATGCACTAGTTCCCCATATCTTCGGTTTTGCTTTCTGTGGTTTTGTTACCCACAGTCAGCTGAGGGTCACAAGCCAGTGAAACAACTTCTGACATAATGTCACAGGGTCAGTAGTAGCCTAACACTATGTCACCATGCCTGGGTCATTCCCCACATATCATCTCATCATATGGGCCTTCTGTCACCCATATGATGAAGGGTGACTACAATACAATAAGATATTTTGAGAGAAAGCCTACTTTTATTACAGTATATTGTTTATAATTGTTCTATTTTATAGCTAGTTATTGATCTCTTAATGTGCCTGATTTATAAATTCAACTTTATTTCCAGTGTGTGTATATATAGGAAAAAACACATAGGGTTCAGTTTCAGGCATCTACTGGGGATCTTGGAATGTATTCCTTAAGGATAAGGGGTGGACTACTGTATATACTTAAGATTAATGTGCAGACCAAAATTATGCAAATTAAATGGCATAATTAATTTGAGATTTCCAACCGGTTTTTCAGTCATCAGCCAGGCAAATGATGGCTGAGGTCGGTAATGATGTTGCCCTACTCCACAGTTTTGGTGGAAAGGGAGAGAGAAAGGGGGGAGTGGGTAGGCAAGGAGTAGAAAGGGAAAGGGAGAGTAAGGTAAGAATGAAGAAACAAAAGAACACTGGAGAAGATGATTATAGAGAGCATCGATCATTATTATTGAAGTATCAAAACATTGGTCGAAAGCTAATGAATTTTTGTTAAGGATATAAGTACTTTGAAGAAAACAATAAATATGATGCGAAGAAAAACGAGTGAAAAAATGACTTTGTAAAAGAATGTTGAATGGGTTCTCTGAATTTTGATGGGAAGGAGGGCAAGAAAACTAAAAGATGAAAGGAGCTCCAGGTAGCTTTGGTGGACATCTGTTTTGTCTCATTGATGAAGAATAAATGTTCCCCGAGGCATCCTGAGCTTCTGACCCTGAGTATAGACGAGGTCCCCATTGAATCCATCAATTTCTAGGCTTACCCACACTCTTGTTAAGATGTGGGTATTCAGTTTAAGGCTCTGTTAAGAGGAATGTGGAGAACTTGGCTAACTTCCAGAGGAGAGCAGTAAAAATAGTACCGTGAGAAAAGATTAGGGTTCCAGAATATCAAATCATCTTGCCCAAAAAATAGAAGGCTAGTATATGATGTAACTGCCTTTCAAGGTTGAGGAGACAGTACCCCTCAACTGGAATTACATCTTCATTTTGGAAAACTCAAAGCAAATGATTTTGCATTACAACTGGACATGTTCAGGTTAGACCCTCTTATGGTTAGACTTTTGGAATCTAATAGTTTGCCCCCCCAAAACCCCAAATTCCCCACATGTCACAAATTATCTCCAACACAACTTTTAGTTATTTTACTTGTTTTTTATCAGCCAATCACAGATCATTATATTTTTCCGAACAATTCCAGGAACATGCATTATTTTATTAAACGATATCAGAAGTCCAAGATGTTACCTTATTATTATTTCTGTTTCTTAGCCTGGATTCTTTAAATATGAGCATTCCTAAGGGCTTGCTTCATGTGTTTTGAAATACTCTTGCATTTCTTTGATTTTAACTTGTTCATGTGGAATTTCCTAAAAGGGGTTTTTAAAGCAATGCTGGTTCATTCGTTATTTTCTCACGTTTGTAAATTTCATGTGAAAAACTTTCACTAAGAGCCACCCCTCCTTAAAATCTTAGTCATATTTTGTCTTCTGTAATAGTATACCCAAAATAGCTGAGCAATTCTGATGCCTTTTCTTTGTTTACCGATTTTAAGATCATTATGCATACTCTAATGCATAATTATAATTATGCATTCATGATGTTACTTGTGCTGGCTTAACTCAGAAATAGTGTGAAGCAGCTAATCTCGAAGCTACAGGCTGTTTCCCATCACTTAGATTCTGATCAGAGCTGTTTGTTGAGTCTTATTGGAACGCGGACTCTATGTGCTCCAGTCCCACGGCTGGACCCTTCGTTTTATCATTAGTTTCACTCCCTGCCCTTTCTTTTTCTCTCCAAATCTCTGCTTTCAAGACAGGAAAACTACAAGATAATTTGGTTTTCTCGCAGATGTGTAGTCTATCCACAACACCTAAATGAGAGGGATTTCTAAAATTATCCATTTTATTTTTAATCCACATTTAGAATTTTATGTAATAAAAACAGACATAGGGCCATTTCTCATGCTTGAGACTTTACTATCAACTGGATTTTCACTGAGTTTACTTTAGTGAAACTTAAACTGGTCTAGTGCAAAACTGCTAACCTTTCTTCCGTATGTTCTAGAGTAGTGTGATTTTGGCCAAAGAGGAAGTTTGTCTGTGTATCTTGCATGATGTGCCCTTATCAACAATGATTGCAACGTATTCGTTTTATGCATATGGTAGGAAGGATGCTTTCTACAACACTGTAAAGGATAGTAACATTAAAAAAAAACACTAGAGTCTTGGTCATTTGAAACTGAAATTTGGGTTAGTCTAGTAGCACAACATGGAAATATATGATCAAGCTCGTGCCTTACCTGGGGGGTGCACAGTTTCAAAAGATATGGAAGACAGAGCCATAAATAAGTTATTTTGCTCTGCATAAGTCAGAAGGCAGAACAAACTCTGAGTTTGTAGTTTAACCTTTCCTTTATTAGAGAGTTGAATTAGGGAAAATGTACCTTACTGTGAATTAGTGACATTGTTTTGTGATTCTCAAATGTAAAGAGAGGAGCCCCATTAAAGAGTATGCCTGGATGTATGTGTATTTGTTGAAGGGCTTGTGTCTGCTTCTAGAGGCAGGGCACCATTGTGTCATTTCATTAATATATTTATTGCCACTGGGATTATTTAATTTTCTGAATATCAAAGGACACCATGAATTTGTTTTTGACATAAAGAAAGGAGAGCATAGATTTTAAAAGGCTGAGTGACACTAGACAAGTCTGTTCACAAGTTTCTTCCATTTAGTGTACATGAAGTTCTAGAACCAGAAGGTGCCCTGAATCCTGAAGTCCTGGTCTTTTCTTTTATTAATGAAGAAACTGGCTCAGGGTAGTAATATATTTTGACCAAGGTAATCCAACCACTTAGAGGTAAAGCTTAAACCTAAATTTAATGAATTCATAGATCATTTTTGAAAATATAGCTAGCTAACATACTAGCATGAAATAGAAATTACAAAAGAAAAGGTCATAGACTTTGTAATTATGAAGGATTTTGCTTTGGGTATGGTTTGGTTGTCTGTGACAAATGAGACAACATATTTAAAATTTGAAATAACAACTTTAAATTATGGTAGTTACATTAAGTCTTTGTTCCAGCACATGGTATGAGAAAAATTTGCATTATTTAAAAATTTTGAACTAGCTCAGGGATTCCCAATTTAGAATCAAGATAGGGGAGTGGCGTAATTAGGAACTCAGTGTCTAGATTCTTTTCAAGTTATTTCCCAGATGCCCTAGAAGCACATTTTTAGACCTTGTAGGTACTAGTAAAAACAATAGGTAGAAAATTTGGAGTAATTTCAAGAGAATATATTATTTTATAACCAGTATGTAGGGCTTTTTATCATAGAAGGTGAGATTTTATTCAATTAACCTTAAGTTGCCATTAAAATCTTTTATTTGTGCTACTAGTAGTTCAGTTGTCTCCCCACTAGCCAATTTATTGAGTAGTTTAAAAGCAGTAAGATTAGTCAAAATAGTAAAATCTCTTACATATTTATAGCATGCTATGTTGATCATTCTGTTGATGTCCGGATAGAATAAATTAAATAGGCATAAGACTTCTCATAGACATTTAACTATTTCTTAAATTTTTCTCCATTTCCCCAAATCAATGTACATAATAATTATAAATCCACACTTACTATTTGTCAGGTATCAGTGTCAGCGATTTATAAGTATTAATTTATCTCACATCACATCAGCCCCAGGAGGTATTATTATTCTCATTTAACAGATGGGGAAACTGATGCACAGAGAAGTAGACTTTACTAAGGTCTCACCACAGATGAGTAGCAAAGGTTGGATTTCAACTTGAGCAATCTGACTCTAGAACTCATGCTTTTAGCCACTGTGTTAATTGCCTGTCTGTTAAGTCTGTAGTATGTGAACTGAGGTTTCTGCTTCTTTTCCTCATTGTGCTTCTCACACTGAAGAAAAATACTGTATGTCGTAAATAATATTTGAATCACAACTGAACTCTTTGGTTTCAGACCTATTGAATCAAAAGAACTACCTTGTTTCCACCTCTGCCCTATTTCTCCCCAACGGTTTTTACTGAAGGCTCCTTTTTGATTTCCCAATTTGACCTTGAACTTCCATTGGCAGGTGAAACTGCTCTGTGTTTTGTTTTGTTTTGTTTTTTCAGTCTACCTGTGAGCAATCCAGTTTAAGCTGGGGACACGCTAACTGCACTCAGACTGAGATATTTCTTTTAGTAGAAACTTTCCCCCACCCCCATCAGGGCACCAAGACTATACAATGCAGTTAGGTTCCTTAAGTAGATACACGCAGAGGTTCTGAAGAGTGGAATTGACCAATCAGACACAAAGGCCTGGCTGGACTGCCTGGCTGCCCAGAGTATACGTCAGTACCTCACTGTGAGGTACTATGATGAGGCTCTACTCTGTCTGTTGACCAGTGGGCACCAAGAGAATTCATTATTCATTTGTTCTTGTATAATCAGTACTGAGTTGAGTGAATTTTAGCCTAAAGACACCTTGGATCTCATCATGAATTCTGCTTATGATTGAAAATAACCTTTATAGGCTACTTTTTAGTCATTGTTTGTTTACCTGTAAACATTTCTATAGCTATAAAAATACCTGCAGTCATAAAAATAAAAATATTAAAAGTATTGCCTATTTTTCAATATTTTTAATATCACTAACTAGACTATGTTCGGTTCTGTTCCGCTCATACACCCACTTGATGCCTGATATTGGTATTTAGTATCTCAACTAGACTTTCAAGACCCAAAACTGTGCAAATGTGAGAAATAATTCACTATAAACCTATAAATTTCACAGCTCAAAAAACCCCAAAGGTTATTAACGAAGCACCATGCAATTAGCTTATACAAAGTGCAGCTAGGAATCATGCATAATGTAAAACAGAAACTGCTAACCACTGACTCATGGAAGATCATTTAAGCTAGTTTTTATGGACATGAAGAATTGCTAGTTAACACAATTTCTAAGAAGATTCTTATTGTTTTGACACCATGGAAAGAATTTAGTTTCTTATAGATTTACTAAGAGAAAAAATAGAAAACAGTTCATGGTTAAGGCAGTTTCCAGCAATGTGAATTTGAACAAGTTGTTGTATATTTTAGAGTCTCGGTTTTTACCTATATAAAATGGACATAACAATGGAATTGTGAAAATTAATTCAAAAAGTAATTCAGCATCTAAGGGTGCCTGGGTGGCTCAGTCGGTTGAGCGTCTGACTTCAGCTCAGGTCATGAACTCACGGTTCGTGGGTTCGAGCCCCACGTCAGGCTCTGTGCTGACAGCTCAGAGCCTGGAGCCTGCTTCGGATTCTGTGTCTCCTTCTCTCTCTGCCCCTCCCCCGCTTGTGCACTGTCTCCCTCTGTCTCTCAAAAATGAATAAATGTAAAAAAAAAATTAAAAAGTAATTCAGCATCTAGAATTTTGGCATAGTTAATGCTTAATGAAATGATATAAATCATATATTAGAGAAATGCATCACTTTTCCACCCAGCCAAAATTCTTGTTTTACTGAGAATTTTGCATTTTCATGGAAACATTTTTTTATTAGTAGTAATTTTATAAAGGTTTTATTTTTAAGTAATCTCTACACCCAACATGGGGCTTGAACTTACAACCCCAAGATCAGGAGTTGCACGCTCTACCGACTAAGGCAGCCAGGCACCCTGGAAACAAATTTCTTTAGGAGTGTTGGAAACATAAGCCACACACTCACATACAATAACATACCTGGTATCGCTTTAAGCTCATTATATACATTAACTCACTGAATCCTCAGAATAATCCTATGACATAAATACTTGCTTGTCTTATACTTATTTTAGAGATGAAGAAACAGTAGTTAAGTAACTTGCCCTAGGTCATACAGCTACTGGATGGAGATGTGGTGCAAACTCAGCTTGGGACCCAAGGGCAACTTTTAAAATTTGACTATTAATAAAGCATAGTAAGTGTGGTAATTAGTATATGCTTAAAATAGTATATACATAATTTATCTTGACTACATTTTGCAAAATATTTCAGTTTTTGAAATATTTTAAATGTATTTTTGATATACTTTATTTCATAGTAATAATAATTAAATGAGTATATAGTAAACTGTTGGTAGAAGTAGAAGTGCATGGCTTAAATCAAGCGATAAATGTAATAAAAGATTTTATAATTGGGTTTTAGATAGAATTATTAAAATATAAGCTATATTTTATAGATTTTCAGCATATACTGGAGAAAGCCTCAGTATTTTTAACTTTAAAATTAAAGTGTAGGGGCGCCTGGGTGGCTCAGTCAGTCGAGCGTCCGACTTCGGCTCAGGTCATGATCTTGCGGTCCGTGAGTTCGAGCCCCGCGTCGGGCTCTGGGCTGACAGCTCAGAGCCTGGAGCCTGCTTGGGATTCTGTGTCTCCCTCTACTCTCTGACCCTCCCCCGTTCATGCTGTCTCTCCCTGTCTCAAAAGTAAATAAACATTAAAAAAAAAATTTAAGGGGCGCCTGGGTGGCGCAGTCGGTTAAGCGTCCGACTTCAGCCAGGTCACGATCTCGCGGTCCGTGAGTTCGAGCCCCGCGTCAGGCTCTGGGCTGATGGCTCAGGGCCTGGAGCCTGTTTCTGATACTGTGTCTCCCTCTCTCTCTGCCCCTCCCCTGTTCATGCTCTGTCTCTCTCTGTCCCAAAAATAAATACACGTTGAAAAAAAAAATTAAAAAAAAAAAATTTAAATTAAAGTGTAATCCGGGAAGCTCCTGGGTGGCTCAGTTGAGCATCTGACTCTTGATTTTGGCTCAGGCCATGATCCCAGGGTCTCAGGATCAAACCCTGTGTTAGGCACCACACTGAGCATGGAGCCTACTTAAGATTCTCTCTCTCCTTCTGCCGCTCCCCCGCCCCCACACTCATGCTCTCTCCCTCTAAAATAAAAAGTAAAATAAGGTGTAATCTTAAATTCTCATGAAGATTCTTTAAAATGAGTGGATTAGACACTTCTCATCTATTACTACACTGTCATTTGGTCATGGACCATCAAATATACATTGATATTTCCAAATGTATTAGTCATATACTTGAAATATCATGAGATAGATTATAAATATTGATTTAAATAACCTATCTGTATGTCACTTAGGTATTTTTATTATCAATATACTGTGAGCATCTAGAGGAAGTGTAGCTTTCATCATTCTGTTCCTAAGAGTTTTTATCTATAGTAGATATTTAATAAATATTTATTGAATGAATAATGAATATACCCAATTTCTAGTAAAGTATAAAGTGATTATTTTAAGAGCAGAATAACCTAAATAAGTCTTTTCAAATAGAAATGGCATAAAGAAATCGAAAAATAGCCAAACTGTGGAAAGAGCCCAAATCTCCATCACCTTATGAAAGGATAAAGAAGATGTGGGTTATGATACACATCACACTCACGTATGTATATGTATATGTATATGTATATGTATATGTATATGTATACGTATATGTATATATGTGTGGAATATTACTCAGCCATCAAAAAGAATGACTTCTTGCCATTCGCAACAAAGTGGATACACTGGAGTGTATTATGCTAAGTGAAATAAGTCGGTCAGAGAAAGACAAATACCATATGATTTCACTCATGTGGAATTTAAGAAACAAAACAGATGGACGCAGGAGAAGGCAGAAAAAAAGGGAGAGAGGGAGGCAAACCATCAGAGACTCCTAACTGTAGAGGAGAAACTGACGCTTGCTGAAGGAGAGGTGGATGAGGGATAGGCTAAATGGGTAATGGGTGTTAAGGAGGGCACTTGTATTGAGTACTGGGTGTTGTGTGTGAGTGATGAATCACTGAAGTCTACTCCTGAAACCAATATTACACTATATGTTAACTAACTAGAATTTAAATAAAACCTGAAACAAACAAAACAAAAATGATGGTTATTGTTCACTACTAATTAGAATAATTTTATTTGTAACATTACATCTTTTATGTGGCAAAACCCACATCTGGACAATGTAAGCCAACTTGGCCCAACCTTTAATATCGTGTACTCGCAACTAAATGCAGAATTTAACCCCTGGTATTTGCACTCAACCATTAAGTTTTTACAGATGTGTTAGTTTGTCATGTTAACATTAAGTATTCTTTCTAACACACATGTTGATGCTTTTATTCATATGTCTACGCCTTTGTAAAGAATATGGTTTGAGAAATTTGTCCAGGGGCAGTATTTATAAAGGCTTATCTCATTTGGTTCTGCTTTCATAGCATGTTCCTTTCGTTGCCCCGGATCCACAGGTATGTTGCACAAAGATCCCCTGGATTGGCTTTTATTCTCTGGAAGTACAGAATTAGTATAGTCCTTCTGCATCTGTTGATTTGGAGAAAAATATTGAAAACTACTCTCATGGTCAGAGTCTTACTTTACATACTTAATTTAAGTGTTTGCAATATTCTTGTTATTAAAATGTCTCACAGATTAGATAAGCTTTGTTCCACTCCTCTATAGCACCTTCACACTTCCGCCAACCATACTGCCAAGCTCTTAAGCTTTTGCACCCAACTTTAAATAATTTGTCTCATAAAAATCTGCTTTCCCCAAAGGTGCTATATACATCCCAGCATGTACTATATGGTTTAACAATGCCATCATTTGGCTTTTTTCTCTTTGGAGACACCTTTCTCATTCCTATTCTTCCAGTTGATGTTAGACTCTTAACATCAGTTTCAAATCGCAGGTATATTTTAAGTTCAAGATATAGGTGAGTTCTTACTACTTTATGGTTATAGAGGAAAATACAGGTACAAATCATGAAAACAAAGCATGTATATATAAGGAAAAAACCCTCTGCATTTGGTTTTAAAATTTACTCTATTGTTAATACCAGGATTGCCCTTTTTCTGTGGAGGGGAAAAGCTGATATTAAGATTGGCTAAAATGGTAATAAGGAGACAGTCTAAAAGGTGTCCGAAAGATTCATTACATAGTGCAGTGGATTAATTCATGAGGGACAGACATATCTCAGTATCTGAGGATGACTTTGTGCAGGATATAGCTTTTTCTTTCTTCCACAGAATGCCTTTGGGGTAAATCGCAAAAAGAGACTGCTGAATAGAATTGACCACTATTTTTTTATGTGTAAATAGGTCATCGATAGTTGAATGTGTGTGTGTGTGTGTGTGTGTGTGTGTGTGTGCGCGCATCTGCAGCACACTCCATATAATTCTTCATACTAACATTTTATTTTGACCACACCACTGACCTCACCGTTTTCCTTGGTATTAATATTCCAAGGTAAAGTACAGTAGGCGGCTTTATTTACTGCATCAGCAATTAAAAAATAGTAGTGTTTCCTTAAGTCAGTATAAGCCCAGTGTATTAAATTTTCATAAATATCTTCACACTCAAGATTTGAGTTTAGACTTGACAAAAATTCTATAGTAGAAAGTCTTACGATGTTACTGTCAAGCTGGAAGGACATATGAGATCATCTTACAAAGCAGAAAGATGCGACATATGAGAGGTTAAATGATTGATCCCAGGTCACACAGCTGGGATCACGGCTTTCCGGTCCCTGCTCCCCCCCACAGGTTTACGTCAGGGGGGATACTCGAGAGCAGTTTACTTTTTCCTTCCCAAGGCTTCGGTGCTGACACTCTTTTGCACATTGCACTAGGTGCAAGCCCAGAAATTCTGCCAGGAGCAAAACAACACTCCTTAAACACTCTGTGACTTTCAGAACTGTATAAAATAAAAGGTTGAAGTTAATGGTTGCCAGCTTGGAGGGAGTAGTTCCTCTTCGGAGCCAAATATATGTGGAGAACAGATGAGACTGTGGGAGTGAATTGGCAAAAGGGAAAGAGAAATGAATCTATTCTTTTTTTTTGAAAATGAAAGTATAATAAATATCTGGATAATTTAGTTGTTTGTTATTCATTTAGAGATTCTTCCCATTTGAGAAATGAAAAATCTGTATCTTTCATGTGTGTATTCTTAAACAGTAATTTTCAATTATTTTTCTAACTATCATGAAATAATCTTTTTTTCTGGAAGTAAAGAGATTATTTTAATGACCTGGATATATGGAACTGTGTTCACTTTCTTAAAAGATCATTATTTCTCATACTGAAATTTCTATCTTTAAGCAGTGACTCATGTTGTCATAATGGGTTTCCACAATTTTGAGAACTAAAAGCAAATATACCTCAGAGATAATGATTATTTAAATTTTTGGTTCTTAGAGATAAAACTGTCTTTGACATAAGGAGTATGGATGGATATAGTAGCCAAGAATTCTATCATTTTATTTCACACTCATTTTGTTTTTGAAAAGTCTCTTATCGTGTTTGAGATCCCACATACCACAGTGATCTTAAAGACGTTTGTTAGCAGACTTCTCTGGAATTTCACTCTCATGCTGTCCTTAAAGGATATTTTGTGGAACTGTGCTCAAGAGAAATGCTCTTCTAATGACACCTTCCTAATATTTCCATTCATAAATCTATTCTGTGCCTAATGGTATAGTGTAGTGGTCCTTGGTAGGGCACATCATGGATGCCTTTCCAGTTTAGAATTTTATGTATTTCCTAATTTAAGACTATTCTTAATTTATTTGAACTTGAGTTTGAAAATGTGTCTAGCACATCCGTCTTTTTCAAGCAAGGGAAATTTGATTATCTTTTACTAAGTTGAGTTTTGTTGTTTCCTAAACAATTACTGTAGCTAAAATACTTGGTATGAGTTTGAAAGCTCCTAAAGTTACTTCTTCATTTGTTTCAAGTTTTTATTTATGTATTTATTCACTTAACTAATCCCTGTATCCAATGTGGGGCTCGAGCTTATGACCCCAAGATCAAGAGTTGCATGCTTTTCTGAACCAGCCAGGTGGCCCTGGTTACTTCCTTAAATCTGTTTGTGTCTCTCTTTCTCTCTCTCTCTCATTTTCAGACACAATAAACAAAAGGAAGGTGGCAATTCTTACTCAAGGGATATCCCAGTGTAGTGCAGTGGCCATTTTATTATTTTTTAAACGGAAGCACATGATTTGCATGGAAACACATGAAAAGCCTAGTCATGTCTGAATGATGTCTGGCATTAGTTAATCATGGAGAATATTTAGGTGTTATTGCTGAGAACCTGTTTTTATATCATCGCACAGATAATGTTGACCCTACAAGACCACATGGAATAGAGTTATTCCGTTTATGTAGTCTAAAGTGATACTCTGTTTTTTAAAGAACAAAAAAGTTATTGGCCTCAGCAGGATCAAGCTCAAACCCTGTATAACTTTTTAAAGGATTTTACTAAAAGCCACAGGTTTAGTAGGTGGAAATCTTCATTCTAAAATTTTTTTTTATGTTTATTCATTTTTGAAAGAATGTCTCTCATTTTGAAACAATGTCTCTCTAGAGACAGAGCACAAGCAGGGGTGGGGCGGAGAGACAGGGGACACAGAATCCGAAGCAGGCCCCAGGCTCCGAGCTGTCAGCACAGAGCCCAACGCGGGGCTCCAACTCACAAACCGCGAGATCATGACCCGAGCCGAAGTCGGATGCTCAACCGACTGAGCCACCCAGGCGCCCCTGGAAGTCTTCATTCTAAAAGTCTAGTTTTTAAATATTTTAATTTTTTAAGTAAATCTCCACCCAACGTGGGGCTCAAACTCACAATCCTGTGATCAAGAGTTACATGCTCCACCAATGGAGCCATCCAGGCACCCCCATACTACAAGTTTTATAGTTCCAGTCAAATCAGTGATGTTGAGACTGTATGTCACGCACAGAACTACTGAAAACATAATTGTGTAGGGCCTTGCGTTATTACTTGACATTTCTCCCCACTCTGGGTACTCCAAGATTTTAAGTTTTTATGCTCCCATAGGATAGACTGTTTGTGAAGGGAATTTTTAAATTCAAGCTCACTGTCACTAGAGACATCATACAGTTAAAGGGAGAGTGATACAATGTTTTCATGACTTTCAGATTGTGTTTAAATGTAATTCCAGTGTGCAGAACCGCTTGGATATATTAACTGAAACTTTTACTGTGTAGTAAGTACAAGGTCAAATCACATACAGTACCATTTTTCTTTTTCATTTAGATGTAGGCAATAATTCAGTTGGGGGAGATTGGCTTTTTTTCTGGTTCTAAATCTAATGTCTACAGTGATTTGGAAAATTTTCTATGCCTACTCTCAAATATGTTTTTATAGCTGGAGAGAATAGAAACAGCTATTAATTTTGTCAACTAAGCTTCAGCCCTTTTCACCTATTGCCCAGTTAAGGAATCAACACGCCGAGAGCATTTTTATCCACATCGAACTCCATCTCATGGCATTGGCTTGAGATTCCCTAATGAGATTTTGTTATATTTCCCAAACTGAAGTCAATGGAGGCCAATTTTTCCATCAGGTGACACTTGTAGCTCTTTTAAAAGGCTGTAAAGTCAGGCTCTTCTCATAGGTCAGATTTTCCTAAGACTTCTAGCTCTTCCTAAGCCTCATTTTGGAAATCTTCAACAAATATTTCCAGCAAAATTTGGAGTCCCTAAGACAGCATTATGTCACCAGTTTCTTGGGTTAGAATTATCCTCTGTTCTTTACCTTTGGGCTGTCTACTTTTATCTCCATTAACCTTTTGGCTTGAGTATAAACATTTATTGAAGGCTACCTCCTTTGTCGGTCCAGTAACTCCAAAGGTTAGTGAGAAGTGGATGCTAGTTTGACCTCTTTTATCCACATTAGATGATTCTAATTATTCCTAAGAAATGACACTTTTGACCCATTTTGTCCTTGTCAAGTTTGTCTCGTTGTAGGCTGTCGAAGCATGAAACTCTGGGTTCAAACAGTGTCCAGGAGTGCACATTTTTCTAACTTGCAATGTGGAGCCTCAAAAGTGCACACTATTTCCTTTTCTTTTTAAAACGTGCCAGTTTAAATGAAACTCGGGGCTCCTGTTATGTACCTTGAATTGATTTATTACTGAAAGAGACTGCCTAGATATAAAACGCAAACTTTAACCTGTAAAAACCCATGGGTTATTGAATACGGGGGAAAAAAATGAAAAAAAGCTTTGCATAAGTGAGGATAAGCTAGGTTTTGCTGAGGTTGCAAGCAACTCTAATATCACAATGGCTTTTTACATAAAAAAAAAAAGTTCCTTTCCTTATCACACTACATGGCCGTTGTGATTGCCAAGGCTTCCTCCTTGCGAGCTCCCACGATCACTGCCGCAAAGCAAGGCATGGCGATGAGTCCATTGGCTCTTATAGCTTCTGTGTGGAAGTGACATGAGTCATCTCTTGTTCAGTTTTATTGGTCACATGAAGTCACATGGCCATGCCTGACTTTAAAAGAGATCTGGAAAGTGGAGAGTTGGAAACAATTTATCAATAGCACTAATGACTACCGCTGTGTTTAAAGAGTTTCTCTCTTGATTTTTATGCTAATAACTGTAGGCATTACCAGCACCTGAGAAAAACAAAGATTCAGTAAATGCTTTTTGTACATTTTTAGTTTATTTCTTCATGTAGCTGTTTAGCAGAAGTGTTACATGCATCTACAGTGTACTAAACACTGTGCTGGTTGATTTAGACAACTGACTTTGAGATAGAAACCATTGTCCCCATTTTACACATGTGTAATCTGCAATTCACGACATTCAGGTTTAAGTGATTTCCCAGTCGTAGAGCCTGCCCATAGCACATAGTAGGATTCAAACCTAGGTCATCCGACTCCAAGAAAAGTAACATCCTTTCTGTTCTGCCTCGACTATAAGGTCAACAGTAAATCATGAAATGTTTTAAATACTTAATTGTAGAAGTGGAAATTATTACAGTCACCACTATGTATTTTCTTGTACTTTAAGACAAGAACATTTAGTATATCTAATAATTGTGGAATGACAACGTAGGTTTAATGTTATTCTAAGAAGCTGTTTTACACCTTTTGAGTACATTTGATAAGGAGCTTAAAGTGTTTTTTTAAACTGTAAGTCAGTAAATATGAATCCCTTTTGTGTTAGTTTTCTATTGCTACTGAAACAAATTACCACAAATTTAGTGGCTTAAAACAACACAAATTTATTATCAGTTCTGTAGGTGAGAGGTCCAGTATGGATCCCATTAGACTGAAATCAAGGTGGAATGCATTCCATTCCTGAGGTTCTAGTGGAGAATACCTTTCCCACTATTCAAGCTGGTGGCGGAATTCAGTTCCTTGCGGTTGCAAAACTGAGGTCCCTGTTTCCTGCTTCCTGAAACAGAGTCATTCCAGTTTCTGGACACCACTGTGCTCCTTAGTTTATAAACTCAGTATGCCATCCGCAAAGGCAGGTGGAATCCTTTTCATATGGAGTTCCTTTGATCTACTGTGTTGCCTCTCCTGTCTTCAGGAACTCAGGTGTTCAGACTGGGCCTGTCCAGATAATCTAGGATATTTCCACCATTGCACAGTCCTACACCTTAATCACTTCTTTAAAACCCTTTGCCCAAGTAAGGTAACATATTGACAGGTTCCAGAGAATTAGGGCATGGGACTACGTTTATATCCACTCTCTTTCCCAACATATTGTGCCGACTGTATGCTCTGTAGGATACTAATAAACATCTTGGTCTTACGTTCTTCATTTGTGAAATTAGGGAGTGAAACTCACTGAACTTTGAAGTTGCTTCCATTTCTTAACATTCTAGACTTGTATGAGTCCTTATGATAGAGACCTGGGAAAGTGAACCTAATGATCAGTGTGGATATTATTGTTATTTTCTATTCATGGATTTTGCTGGAGTGTAGATTTCATATAATCCTGGCTAACTCCTTCCTTCTCACACTTGGTAATCTTCTTTGAAGTCAGTCAATCTCTACGAAAGTTGACTTCTTCAGAAAGAAATTGACTTACCTCCTCAAAACTGTAATAACTGGTCCCTTGAGATTTTTTATCTACTTATTATTTACTTCACAGCTTTGGTAGAGCTTTCAGCAAGTTTTAGCTACATTTTTGCTTTTGCTTTATTGATTTAGAGTAAAAGAAATTGTTTTTCCTTCAATTCAGTTTCTTAATAAGTCCGATTCTATCTATGCCCAGGTTTCCAAAGTTTTAAAAGGTATGATGCCTAATGTACTATTAAGGAAAGATATTAATTAACTAGTTTTATTTGCACCATGAAATTAATTCCTTTGAGTCTTAATTTGCTTATATACTAAATGGAAAAAGTTAATACCTAAGCCCTCGAGTTTAAAAATCAAAAAAGATAATTGAACGGAAGTACAGTGTCCAACATTTAGTGTTCAATAGATGTAAATGACTAATATTGTTGTAACAGTAGTAGTGGGGGTGGGGGGATAAATCATCCCAGTTTGCCAAGGAATTTCTCGTTTAAAGGCTGAAAATCCAGCATCCTGGGGAACCCTTCAGTCTCAGAAAAACCCAAATGGTTGGTCACCCCAGGAGTCTAGCTGGAAACAGCTAGAAATAGATACGATGTTTTCCTTTTACCAGCCATTTGACCTAAAAGAAGTCATTAGTCTTTGAGTTGCAAGTTTTTCTTTTTTATCTGAGAATGGATATGAAGACTAAATAAAGTAGGTGTCTAACAAGAAACCTGCACAAGTAGCGTAAGTAATAGTACCCTTATTCTTCCTGGTTAAACAATCTTTACTGGCTTCCTTTGCTTAGAAATTTAAGCATAAAAGGTTTTGCCTGATATAAAAAAACATCTTTCAAAATAGCTTCTAACCTGCCCTTCCAGACACATTGCTGTTATTCCTCTCCCACCTGTCAGTAATGAAAATATTGATGATGATGGTGACGATGATGATAGCTAATACTTATCTAGTACTTTCTACAAATCAAGAATGGCTGTAAAGACTTTGTAAGAACTCAAAAGCAAAGTATCCCAGAACCGCTCACCATTGCCTGTACTCAAGACTCATATACTGCTCAGACTTTGTCCATGGCATACCACCAACTGCAGATTTTCCCCATTTATCCTTTAAGAGCCTGTCTAAATGTCACCTCCGCTATGATATCTTCCCAGAATCCACAAGACAGAACTTTCTTTCTTGCCCTGCATTAATCCCAAAACAATTTACACATGACTTTTCGCTCTTATCATGCGACTGTTTGCATTATATTCAACTTTTTTTCTTAGGTATCTGTATCTTTCACCAAAAAGAAAGATGCCTTAATATTGCTAGCACCAAAAAACACAGGACCAGGATAGAGGTGGTTTGTATATTCATAAGATGAATGGAAGATTATAGTATCAGCAAATCAACTGATTTACTTTACACTAAAATATTTCCTAAAGAATTTAAATGATCAATATCTATTTTTCATATTATCTGTGGAAAATTGTGAAAGCTGATTTACTGTGTAGAAATCCATGTGGCTTTAAGAACTGTAGAGTGTAAAGATTAAATAAAAAGTATGTCTTTCCCATAAAATAAGAATACAGTAGAAATGGGGGAGGTGCCTGTTGTTGAAATCTGTTATTTAAAACCAGAAAAGAACATGTGTTACAAATAAGATCGCGAAATCTCCTACATAATAACGGTCTACCGAAATAGTGGACTCTCTCTTGTGACTCGTTCTGCTTTTTGCCTGGAGACCTGCTGAGCTGATCTGTGGGTTTACCTGTTTCTCTGGTAGTAAAGGGAGCTGACATATGCATAATTAAGACCTAATATTAATTGGATATGGGTCATTATCACTTCAGATTGAAGAAGCTTACTTGCCCTCAATCGTGTTTTCAAATGGAAGTAAATAAAAATGGTCACTCAGACTGATAACCGTAAAGATAACTTGCTAACATCTTTGCCTGTATTGTTAAAAAAAAATAGTATAAAATTACTTCCTTTCTACAGGCCTTTACACTGTATTCTTCTTTCCTGTATTCTTCTTTCCTACAGACTATATTTTCAGGGATAATTTCTATAGTTTGTTACTAGAGAAGTTTCTCGGAATGTGTAGAGCACCAGATAAACGTTTTTAATGGTTGTACTTACCAAATATTAAGATGTATAGTTGAAAAGTGAACAATTAAGATGTGTGGTTGAGGGGCGCCTGGGTGGCGCAGTCGGTTAAGCGTCCGACTTCAGCCAGGTCACGATCTCGCGGTCCGTGAGTTCGAGCCCCGCGTCGGGCTCTGGGCTGATGGCTCGGAGCCTGGAGCCTGTTTCCGATTCTGTGTCTCCCTCTCTCTCTGCCCCTCCCCCGTTCATGCTCTGTCTCTCTCTGTCCCAAAAAAAAAAAAAAAAAAAGTTGAAAAAAAAAAAGATGTGTGGTTGAAAAGCGAACAATTTAAAATTGAATCAAAGAACGAACACGAAAAACCAGTATGCTAGCATTTCTTACAATTGATCTGGCTTACCATCTCTTAATATTTGAAGTATTTTTTTCAGACTTTTAAAAAAAATTTATCCATGATGGTTGGTTTTTTTTCATTAAACAGTGTATTTTACAGTAGTTTTACCTCTTATAATATAATTGATACTTTAAAGAATGGGTTAACATTCATCTTACGCCTAGTCGTCAATATGGGTTTGCAGCTAACAACAGATCTGTGTCTCAGGCGCAATCATTATTGTTATTTAGTGGGGGAGATGGGTTTTCCAGATTCCTGAGGGATTTGAAATGACCAGATTACACGGAACTCCACAAGTGAATACTTATTAATGCCAGTTTGGGAAATTTGCAGCAAAGTCCCAGAATGAGCCACGATCTCTGTGGCAGGATCATATCTAGGTGAAGGTTCAGTTCAAACATTACCTTGAGACGCTTGCATTGTACTCTGGGTTTTGTGATATTTGATATACAGACATGGTCTGGTGGATGATAAAAGTCTGACTGCTAGTTCACTGTGACTCATCGGGAAACAACAGTCTTGCTAAGGCTCACTTGTTTCCTCCTCAGTTTATTTCCTGCCATGTTTAATGTAATTAAAGGCAAATAATTCGCGTTCCAAACAGCCTAAACTGATAAACCTTTTGAGCCTTATGTTGAAAATGTACAACCGGAAACATTTTGTTCGAACTAGGGCGAGTGTCTCCCTGCCTCTGTGCTTCCCAGAGCGAGGTATGTCATGCTTTAGTTGCTCTGCATCTGAATTTATTCACGATTCCTCTTTTATACTCTTTCTGGAGACAATGTATGGTGAATCATTAGCATTATTATTATTTCAGTTACAGTCAGACTACATATCCACACTTAGCAAAGGGGGTTAGGTAGATTTCATTATTCATTTGAAATAAATTCCGACTCTAATAAAAATGTTGCTCAGGGTAGAGCTTTGAAATGGATCCTGATTCTTTAAATTCTTTCCTGTCTGTTTCAGGAAATAGTGAGATCCTGTTGATAGTAAAGTACAATGTGTCTAAAGTTCACTTCTAAACACTCTGCTCTTTGCAATGAAAGTCATCTGCATTCTCTTTATAATTCAGAGCCGCAAGAGATCTGTCTAATCTTGGAGATCTGATCCAGTATCATTTAGGGAAAAAAAAAATCCTTGATAATAATTCTACCATTCAGATTAGTGAAAGCAGTAAAGCCTTACAGCTTCTGTCATCTTAAAAAGATATTATGAGACAGGGGAATATGGACGTGGATTATGGTTTGGGAGATTTAGTTGTTTGTAAAAATAAAATGATTAGTACAGTTATTATTCAAGTTTTTAATCAACGAAAGCAAATGGCATCTGTTTGTTATCATTCTTTCTACAGAAGACAAAGGCTCAGGTCCCAATGGTGCTGACTGCTGGTCCCAAGTGGCTACTGGATGTGACTTGGCAAGGAGTAGAAGACAACAAAAACAACTGCATTGTGTACAGCAAAGGTAAATGCAGGAATCATTTCCCTCTCTCTTTGCGAGTTTTGGAACCTGAGCGTTGCACAACAGCACCCAGTGAGCGGGGAATGAGAATGCAAAGTGACATTTGATCCCCTCTCTTCCTTTTTCCCTCCTGAATCTCTCTAACCTGTGTTGTCAGCAAAGCCTACTGGGCTTTTTCTATACAAAACATGACAGAAAGTGTTATACCATTAATTACTTAGCACTGCACACATTTACCTAACCCTGCATTTGAGTGGTGTGACTGGAGCCTTCCTTGCTGTTAGCTTTATTGATAGCCAGTTTGATGAAATCCCAGGTCCCTCTCTCTTAGACATTATCTACAGAAAGCAAATTCCTTTGAAACTTAGCAATTCGTGTCAAGGTGCATGCTCCAGGAGGCATTGCATTCCAGACACTGTCTTGAAATCACTCATGATGGGGATAGCTGAAAATGAAACCATTGCAAAGACGGAGAATTCTTCCCCATGGTGATTTCTGAAGGGCAGGAGGCAAATGGGAAAGAGGAAGCCGATGGCTTGCAGTGCTTTGCCTTTGATTTGCTCAGTGTGGCATCAGCCCAGACTGCCGTCATATAGATACACCCTGGCTACAAAGGAGCCCAAGTTCCGGGATGGCACTCCCCAGCGCAGTCCCCTGTTCGTGTGTGGTGTCATTTGGGGCACTTTTCTCCACCTTCAGGTCGTGGGCCCCAGCTCTGTACTCTTACAGAGAAGTCCCTAATCGTGCTTCTTCGTAAATATTGCAAAACCTTGGGCTTCGCATGTTTAATTTCTTTTAGCTTTCTTTTTTAACCAAATAGACCTACTGAGATCAAAGATTTATTTGCACAGTGAACCTAGAAACCATAAAAGCATACAAGGGAACAAGCAAATAAGCACCCCTATCAATATATTAACATATAAAACACTAATCATAACATCAAAGACTCTTAAAAACTTGCTAGAAACAATTACAACTTGTTCCTATAATCATTACAATTTGTACACTTATAAGAGGATTGCCTTTAAACTACCATAAGCCTTTGAAAGTTGAAACACCGGAAAGAGGGAATTTGTGAGCTTAAAAAACAATCTGCACACCAGGATCTGATTATATTCCTTTTCCTTCTATAATTGCTGGTCCCAAACCTACTCATTTTCTAACCTGAAATACCTGTGGTATGCTGGTGGGAGCTTTTAACTAGGAGGGAAGTGAGATTTTCCCAGGATATGTCAACATGATCTATCAAAGTGGAAGGAAATGGTATAGTGAACCAGCTTACCAGTGCCCACGTTCAGAGCGCAGAAATACAAAAGAGGCCTTGGAATGCAGGCTTAATCACTAGGAATAAATGGTAGTTGTATAATGTCTTATCTCCGCGATGGTGGTATAATATGGAGGAACCAAGGGAGTAGCTGTTCTCTTGTCATAATCCAGATCCATTGCATTTTTAAATCAGCCATTCTTTGGGGAGCAATGGTTGTTATTTTGCTATATAAGAAATATGGCAGAATTGCAGTTCTGTGTTCAGCGGAGTACTCTAACTCGAACACGTTTATGTTTGTATTATGGTTGGCAGTAAGTAATTTGGAGCAATTTATAGAAGGTTACTCATTAATTAACGCATGAAGCAGATCTTGAGCCCAACTAGTTGCTGGCCTCGTACATGGCTACTAATAGCCACCATTACTCGGCACCCCTGAATCCTCTCCATGGTACTTCCATACCAGCCATGTGTGCTTCCCTCATTCTTCTCCATCACCTTGTTTTGTTTTTTTTTTAATTTTTATTTTAACGTTTATTTATTTTTGAGACAGAGCATGAATGGGGGAGGGTCAGAGAGAGAGGGAGACACAGAATCTGAAGCAGGCTCCAGGCTCTGAGCAGTCAGCACAGAGCCCGACACGGGGCTCAAACTCAGGGACCACGAGATCGTGACCTGAGCCGAAGTCGGACACTTAACCGACCGAGCCACCCAGGCGCCCCTCCATCACCTTGTTTTATGATCATTATCATATGGGTTCAAGAAAAGAGTAACAAAGTTAAAAATTCGGGGAAAAAAAAAGTAAGTTAGCCGTTAACTTTTAGTAAAAGAAAAAAGTAAACAGGGATTATTGCTTGCTCTCCAGTCTACTCTGTAATTACCGAGGGCAGGAACTGTCTTAGTCACCTTCCTATCCTTGGTATGGTATGCTGCTATAAAGAAAAAAAAAGTACTCAATAAATATTGATTGGTTGACCAGATAAACAAAGGATGTGTATAGTTGCCAGAAACTGTCACAGGAATTTCATATACTCGAATGATGAACCATAAGAATCACTGCTATTTAATGGTTCCTAACCTACAAAAGGTAATTTGATATTGTTCAACTTAAGAACTATTGGTATTGTGGTACAAAGAGCGGGTAGTGCAATATTTACTGTATAGGCATCATTTCATCTTCATTTACTACCTCCTATGAAGTAATTAATATACTACTCCATGTTACAAAAGGTGAAATGGAGAATTAGGTGGGTTGAGTAATTTGCCATGGTCGCATAGCTAGTAAGTGGTTGGAGTGGGGTTCAAATGTACATTTGTGTAACTTAGGGTCTGAGTTACAGACATTAGAATAATTTCTCCCGGCATTAGGCTTTCAAACAGCTTAATAAGATAAGTAGCTTTTTAAAAATCATTTTACATAGTTTGGCATTCTTTTTTTAATTATTGTTAAACGTTTATTTACTTTTGACGGAGAGAGACAGGCAGAGCATGAGTGGGGGAGAGGCAGAGAGAGAAGGAGACACAGAATCCAAAGCAGGCTCCGGGCTCTGAGCTGTCAGCACAGAGCCTGACGCGGGGCTCGAACTCACAGACGGAGAGATCATGACCTGAGCTGAAGTCGGATGCTCAACCGACTGAGCCACCCAGACGCCCCTGCATATTTTGGCATTCCCATTGAGAAAGATAGTATGGCTGTTCTTGGTCATGGAGACCTAACAATGGAGCCAAATTTGAAAACGGGTCTTGATGGTTCCAAACCCTATACTCCTACTGTGTGACTCTGACTTCCCCTTGCCATTTTATATGATGAGTAAATTCTTCCAAGTCAGAATAGCACAAAGATATATGTTAGAGTATGACACTCCCCAGTTGCATTACTCAGAACCCCAAGTGCATTAAAGAACAAGTCCTATGACCTAATATTGCCTATTGTGGCCCCTCTTGAAAACTCACAATGCCTGCTTGTATGAATGCTCTGAGAAGTTCTGTAGTGAACCAAAACAAAACAAAACACCAATTTAACTCATTTAACCATATGAGATAGGTAGATAGATTTTTTTTTCTTTTCCTTTCCAATGGACACCCATTGCAGTTAGTGTTCTGGATAACACACTCAAAAACCCTTCTGTAAATTCTGTTCTGATACCCTAGATGGACTTCAAAGGCCTGATACTAATTCCTAGTATTCAGATTGCCTTTGGAGGGAGGGAATAACTCACCCAGAATATGTCTCAAAGTTCTGTGAATACCTTAATATGCTGGGATTGTACCAGGGATCATTTGAATCATGGAAAATATGACCCAAGAAAGCACTTCTATCAGGACCTTGTGGGCTGTGAGTTTGCTGTCTTCATAGGCAGCAGGTATGATAAGACTCCTCAAAGCAAAAGAGTTTTGTAGCTGGAAGGTTTTAGCAATTTAGATTTAGTAAGTATTGACTTGGGCATCCGTAATGTGTGAGGCATTTTCATAATACGTATGTTACTTATAAGCTGGGACTGTTTTCAAGTGATAGAAATCCAAATGAAATTGGCTTATGCAAAAAAAAAAAAAAAGAATTACAGAGTGTGTGTGTGTGTGTGTGTGTGTGTGTGTGTGTGTGTGTGTGTGTGTTGGGGTAAGGAGATTCATCTACTCATAAAACAGAGTCTAAGGATGTTCTGACTTCAGGAACAGCTTAATCCAGTTGCTCAAACTTGGTCCCCAGGCTGTCTCTATCCTCTGCCTCTTCTTTCTTGCATGGGTTTCATTTTCAGAAATGCTCTCCTCAGGTAGTGGGAAGCTCCAGACTAATTCTACCAGCACAGCACTTCCAGTGAAACACAGCTTTCCTGGGTTTTGATTAGGGCACATCACATACCAATCTTTGATCCAATTAAACACTCTCCCTGGCAGACTACAATCATCCTTAGAGTAGAATTAACCCCATGTGAGCCACGAAGATGGAAAAGAAATAGTTCCCCAAATGAAACCAAAGTGCTGGTGCCAGATACAAAAGAGGTGTTGCTTGATGGGCTTAGATGCAACACGTTATTCCTAATGTCTAAGAAGCTCTCGCCAAAGACGACAAATGAATTCCTGAGGCAAAAATTACATTTCCGTGTTTTGTTTTCTAGCTAAGAACCTAAATTACTCATGAATTCTATGCCAAAATCATTATTATAAGGGCCTGGCCATCTGAGAAGATATCAGTACCTATTTACTGATAGAATGTAAAAACGCATATGTTTAGCATTTTTTAAAATTGGCTGGACTGTGAAATTTTTGATATCATTTTCTTATGGTGTGTTAGATAGGCCACTTAATGTGTAACTATTACCATTTGAGAGGCATACTTAGTTCTTAAAGTATTATTAAATGTGAGCTAATAGCAAAATTAAATGTAACTGTAGTTTTCATTTCCAGGGTGTCCATCAAATAATTATTATAAAATTATATTATATCACTTAGTGCTTTGTGACAGGCTGCCATCATCTTGTTTCATCAAAGTAAAAAAGTATAGTATTTTGGCATTAATATTGTAATCTGATGTACTTTTTTCCTGCCTCAACTACCCCCTGTCATTCCAGAAAGTAATTAGCTCAACCAGATATTGATGGACCAGACCTGTTGGGTCATCTGTTTTTGGCCATTATTCTCAACAGACTCCAGATAATTCTAATTTACTTATCTCCAATGGAAAAATACTAAAAAGCACCATGCTGAAGTTAAAGGGAGGATGCTGGCGGGTAGGATTAGCAAGGCCTGCCCACTAACTCCTAAAATCCACTGATGCCTGTTGAGCCTTGGAGATTGATGTTTCTTCTCCATAAACCATGGTGTTCTTTACTTCATAGTGTTTGCACAGTATGGTGACCTTTCTCACATTGTAAAAGTAAATAGGTTGTTTTTGAATACTCAGAATTAAGCCATTAGCATGTGGGTTTCTTCATTCAGTTCATTTCCAATAAGGAACAATTTAGTTTTTCATGGAGTTGTTATTTCAGTGTAGCCACATTCTCTAGGCGTCAAGATTAAGAGAATCAACGTTGCCAATCAAAAGAGTGAAAAAAGTATCGGTTAACTCCCACTCCCACCTTAACCACAGAAGATTTCTTTCCGTATGAAAGCACCGTATCAGTGTAAAAGAACTGTTGCTGGTATGCAAATTTGGGCAAATCATGTACCCTCTATAAATCTTGATTTCCTCAGCTGTAAGAGTGGGATAGCAGTGGCCACGTCGCAGAATTTTTGAGAGGGAGAACCCTTACCTGTGTATATTATTATAAATAGTGTATTGCTAATTATCTTCTACTCAATCCCATTTGCTTTTGTGAACATGTCAGTACAAACCTAGAGGAAATGAAACCAGGTCTTTATGTTGGTATCAAGCAAGTGTGCAGGAAAACATCCTCATCTGGTAGCAGATTTGTAGCCACGTATTCCAGAAGTCTTACTCGGTTACTGTTGAACCCACAGTATCCCCAGACAACTGTCTGTATTACAGAATTAAAGGCCTGGAGCCTTTGCCTGAAGATGCTCTCAGAGTTTTCCCTTGAACACATGCTATTTTTATTTTTAAAGAAGTCTTACATAAAATGTCTAGTATAATTTTTTTTTCAACGTTTATTTATTTTTGGGACAGAGAGAGACAGAGCATGAACGGGGGAGGGGCAGAGAGAGAGGGAGACACAGAATCGGAAACAGGCTCCAGGCTCCGAGCCATCAGCCCAGAGCCTGACGCGGGGCTCGAACTCACGGACCGCGAGATCGTGACCTGGCTGAAGTCGGACGCTTAACCGACTAAAATGTCTAGTATAAAGACGATAATGATATTATTAATACTAATATAGCAGTCACCTTTTACTAAACACTTACTCTATGCAGACATTGCTTGAAGTACTATACCTACAGTTTCTTATTTGCTATTTCGACAGACTTATGACAGAAGCAGCATTATCCCCACTTTACAGATGAGTAAACTGAGGTTTCGATAAATTAATAATTCGAGGATCTTTGGCTCATACATGGTGACGTTGGGATTCAACCTTGAGCACGTGGACTTCAATTCCCAATTGGACAATTAACAGTGTTCTGATAATGCCCTTCCCTGGGCCAAGATTGCAAGTGATTGTTCTTCTCCACAAATTTGTATATGTGTTTATCAGGAAATCTGCTTTTCCCACCTCGTTCTGTGGTTGGCTTCAAGAACTAAAATAGCAGTGACAGCAGTGCTTTATGCTAATATATCTGTTACTTTTAAGACCACAGCAATTTAAAGCCACATGGAAGATGTATCTCAAAATCCTTCTGTGACCATCCTCAGAGTTCTGATTTTGCTTGTTTGCACAAATATAACCACGCAATGAGTTCATTTCAGCTTTCATTGATTGTCCGCTATGTTCAAGATCCTATAGGCACTGTTGAAATAATGACAGAAATGCTAATAGGACCTAACTTGGATGAGCAGTGTTCTACACCCTGACTAAACTGATCAACTTTTCAAAACAAAGATCTTTTAATGCGAGGACTCTTGCAAGGTGTGGACAAGTTTCCACCTTAAAATACAGAATCCATTGCATGTTGGTAGTGTTTTGAAACAATAGCCGTGTCTAACAGGGCAGCCAATTTTCAAAGTAGACTACAAGTTCATGTTTAACTTCACCTAAAGAGCTAATATTATATAAATAGGAAGCTATTTTAAAGAAGAAAAAAATTGTGCTCATATTTTAAGTGTTTATTTAACCATTCTGTAATTCATAGACAATGTATAACTGTTGTCTAGTTTTATGATATTCTTAAAAGAGGGTGGGTGCCTGAACCAAATATTTAGCAGTGGGAATTATAAAATCATAAGGCGATTAAGTTAGCTAGTCGCGGAATTCCAATATTGCTTTTTAAATGACTTCAGGATATAGGAGGTACTAAGGTTATTATCTGTTATCAGGAATACAGTGGAATTGTACAACTGGATAATAACCAAACAAACTGACACAATGTAAAATTACATTATCAGTGTGTTAAAACAAAATTGCGCCCTAAAGGAGTCCACATGCCAGCTCAGAGCGGCAGTGTAATTATGCTTAACTCTGATAATTAAAATACAACGGAGATCAACAGAATCATTTTCATTAAGAAAATTATTAATGATGGTGGTATAACAGTAATTGATTGCAGAGCACCACAGGATAACGCGATGCCGAAAACCCAACATGTTTCAGGAACATCTGAGGCTTTTTCTGGTTATGTTCTATGAGAAAGAGAGAGGTTTAGAGGAGTAATTTATTATGCCTGTTCTAGGAATCCGTGGTTGTAAAAATGGCTGCTTTAGAAAACCACCATTTGGATTCAAATCGTCATTTCTGAGGGGTTCTTAAGGTCAAGATGAGTGACCCCAGTAGGTACTGTGTTATTTACAATAGAGCCGTCTGTTGCAAATTGCAGAACAACAGCCATTTCAGCAACTATCAGGCCTTCTGTCATTTCCTTTTCTTCCTACGTGTCTACTGTTTTTACAATTACGTTAGTGATTTACTTGGGTTATTTCAGTCTGGTTCCGATCGTACTGACTCCTTTATGTCCTTCGTTATCACCAATGTTTGTTATGTGATGTGAGAAAATACATTTGTTTTCATAGCCACATCTCTATGAATTTCCCTAATGAAATGTTGGTAAATAATCCTGCATGGTTATACTATTAATTACCTTAGTGGATCAGGTGGGCTATCACATATTAGAGAGAAATTATTCTAAACCACCCTGGACCCATACATGAATGAAAAGTCTTGTCTCTTAGGGGTAAATACCCAGGTGGGATGTTGGCAAATGATAAGAACTAAGAATATATCAGTTTTGTAAGTATAAAAATGAGAAATGAAGAGTGGGGTCTTTAGAGAGGTGACTCACTGTCATTCAGGGATGTTAGCTTGTCATATTCAAAGAGATGCTGATCTTGAAAGCTACCCCCCGAAGTATCTTTGACAGCTAAAATGAGGGACAACTCTTTAGGATGGATTCTTCTCAGAGTGCGATACCGTGACTACTTTTTTAAGACAGTGTATTACGTAGAAGAAATTATGATATACTTTCAAATGAAAAAGCAGAATAGGAAGTTTTGTCCCCAGAATGATTGTGAGTATATTTAAAAAGTGTATGTGGGGGCGCCTGGGTGGCTCAGTCAGTCGGTTAAGCATCCGACTCTTGGTTTCAGCTCAGGTCATGGTCTCACGGTTTGTGAGTTCGAGCCCTGAGTCAGCCTCTGCGCTGACAGTGCTGAGCCTGCTTGGGATTCTCTCTCTGTCTTCTTACCCTCTCTTTCTCTCTCAAAATAAATAAATAAACTTAAAAAAAAAGCGTATGTGCAGGGACACATACTTGAAAGAAAGACCTAGAAATTAGAAGAGTATTTCTGTAGAGGTTATGGTAAGATTTGGGGAGGATATTTTTGTATCCCTCTTTTATAATTTTCTTTACATTGATTTTTTTTCTAATATAATTTAGGAAAAATATTTGCAAATGAAAATCACCCTTTGTCTTAACTACATTCTCACTCTTCTTTTTATGCAAGCCAAACTAAAAGAACAAAGAAACCTTTGCCTTGCCCACAAAATGTCTCTCATCCATAGAATTTAAGTTATTCCTTAGTGAGTTAATTATTTTTCTTTAGCACCTCTGTGAATGTCCTGGCACTCTGTTTCACAAGACAATTTTCTAAATAAAATAAAAGTAATTGAGCCAATGGTTTATGCATGATATGACCCAGGTGTCATGAGTGATACAAAAGAATATGAAACACTCCCACCCCAGATTATGGTACTTCTTGAAAAACCTTAATTGACGAAGGTTACATAATACTGAGTTCAGTCCTGCAAGGTCAAAGAAATGGGGAGAGGCATTTGAGGAGGTTGAAATTGTGTGCCTGAAAATTTATGGACTACAGTGCATACGGTGTTTTCATGAGTGTATTGGCACACGCTTTAGGTAGAGCAGAGAATTTGCAAATAAAACCAGTGAGGAAGCCTCCACAAGCATCCAAGGGCCATGTTGTAGGTTCCATTAAATGCTCAGTCTGAAGACCTTGCAATGGAGGCAAGTGGAGAGCAACTGAAAGTTTTGAGGCACACACAATCACATTGGGATTTTACTAAGATTTCTGTGTCCAAGGGTTCAGCTTAGGTCCATCCATTAAGGAAACTGAGACTTTTTCTGTCAAGGAAATAGTATTGGTAGCTACACCCCTCTCGAAGACAGTAGTAAATCATCCACCTTGATCTACTCATTCCCTGACTTCTTTAATTTTTCAACTCCAAATGAACCTCTATCCCTTTGCCCCATCACCATCATTTTCCTGTCCAGCAGCAACTCCTGCCGTTACCTCCAGATTACCTGACTTGACTTCTGTGGGTTCATGATTCCAGTCACCAATCTCATACCTCCTCACCTCTCTCTCTCTCTCTCTGACTTTTACTGTACTGGGCTGACAACACCCCTATTCTGGTCAGTCCAACTCTCCACTTTCCCCTGATATTTGTGATCCACAGTGAGAGCCACGTAAACATATGGTCAGAATAAAACCAACGAACTACCATTACTAATGACAACAATGAAATCGCAGCAAATAACCCAATGCTGACCAGTTTGTATCACATTTGACTGCGAGGTAAATGTGAACCCTCAGTGTATATAACCTAGCGATACAGATTTATTTTCCTGACCAGTGTGCAAGGTGACTATGTCAGACTTCTGTCTCCCCAAATATATAAAGCCCCTTGTTAGATGGTGACCTCACTTCTCATTTCACAGAGAAAGTGGAAAAGTGGAGGTGCATATAACCCTCCAAAGGCTTCCCATCACCATTAGACTGATTACAAGGATTGATTTGGCCCATGGGACCAAATCTGGCCCACTGCCTATTTTTGTAAATAAAGTTTAAATGGAACACAGCTAAGCCTGTTTGTTTATATTGGTCTGTGGCTGCTTTTACACTGTAAGAATGGAGTTGAGCATTTGCAGAGACCATGTAGCCTGCAAAAGCTTAAAATATTTACTATTTGGCTCTTTATAAAAAAGCTTGCCAATCCCTGAACTAAACCTTACAAAGTCATTATTTTGGCTTACCAGGCCCTTCATGGTCTGCCCCTGAATATCTCCGTGGTTACATTTACTACACTCCCCAGCCACTCCGTTGGAGTGGTTACAGACCCGTTGCTTTTGCTTCCTAGTCCAAAAATTGCCTGTTTCCAGCCCTTTGTACTGTGCTCTGCCCCCACGTTGCTCCCTCTCTTATGGCATTCAGAGCACTCTAAAGGTTGCCTTCACAGAGTCTGCCTAATTAGTCTGCTGCTCTAGGTCTTTCGTTCCTTTTTCTCCTCTGTATAAGTCAGCTCAGGCTGTTACAACAAAAGAGCAAAGGCAGGATATTGTAAACAATAGACACGTATTTCCCACCGTTCCATAGTGTGGGAAGTCCAAGATCAAAGAGCAGGCAGATTTGGAGACTGATGAGAGCCCTCTTCCTGATTTGCAGATGGTGACCACCTTTCTGTATCCTCACACAGAGGAGGGAGAGAGAGAAGGAGCTCCTTCATTCTCTTCTTACAGGGGCACTGATCCCATCATGACCGAATTATCTCCCAAAGGCGTCATGTCCTAATATTGAGGCTTCATACTCAGGGTTAGGGCTTCAACGTAACGATTGAGGGAGCATATACAGTTTAGAACGTCCTCTCTCATCTATGTTCATATTTGACATTTTAGTATTTATTTAAATGTTTAATAGCACTATCTCACCCCTGGAATGAGAGTTCTTCAAGGATAGGGATTCTGGTTTCTAAGGCATGGCGCTTAGTAGGGGCTCATTAAATATTCGTGAATGGATGAATGGATAAATGAAGAAGTTGCAGCTCATTCTTTAATATGGAAAGCAATATGATATGCACCTAATAATGTTTCCACAGTTATCTCCTTGACTTTCTCCAACTTTCTGAGGTGTCCTCAAATTTTATTCTTTAACTTCACTATGGAAGTTTAACTATTGTATTTCTAATTTACAGGAAGTTTGTCTTACTCTCTGACAGTTGACAGGGTTTTTTTTTTCCCCAACATCTTGGGGATATTCTTTCCTTTACCTCCAAAGAAAGAAACTGAAGGATACTGATGAAGTTGTATGCCCTGTGCATGGTTTCTTAATTTCCTTTACTGTTTCGGTTCCTGTGTTTGGTATTGAAGCTTTCCTTAAATGGCTAGAGACCCACGAGTATCTGCTTTATCTTTGAAGAATGGGACAATAAGGCTAAATATAAGAACAGCATGAGTTGGCAGGTGGTAGGTCTTGCAGAGGGTCAACTGATGGGTTTTGCACAGGGTCATAGGATGTCAATCGGTGAGTTTTAAAGCATCGTAGGAGGGCAACTCAGCCATGATAATGATGTCCCCAAATAACAGTCCATGTAATTTTTTGTCTTAGCGTGGGTAGCTTCTTCAGAGAATGCCAGTCTAGTCTCTGAGATTTATGAACCTTGCAGCCAGCAATCTGAGGCCTTAGTGGGTGAAAGGGACCAGGTGGTATGTTGGAAAAGTCCTATCTCATTGTTGAGACTATAGATATTCCTTTAATCTAATTCAGGTGACATTTTAGCATCACCCTTTGCTGAGACTGTCTCTCTGGATCTGAAGCCTCAGTTCCAGTTCTTTCTCCAAAGACTCAGCCTCCATCTCGTATCAGAGTGCAAAGGGACTGCCCCTTAACTCTACGGGGAACAGCTGAGCATGTGAAGCTAACAGCTTCTTACTCAGGATGCCAGTCTTACAAAGTTTAGGTCCACTGCTCGCTCAGCTTACCCTTCAAGGCACCAGGTGCCTTTCATTCCTAATTTTTTCCAGGATTCTATGGAATAAATCTTCTTCTTGTTGGCCAACAGTTCTTCAGATACTTGGATTCCAGCTTTCCGTGCTTTGCTTTGTCATCCGTCACTCCATTAGTTTCCTAGCTTCCAAGATTTTGTTGACTTCTGTTGCCTAATGTGCACTCTCTTTGTCCTATCTTCTTTTGTTTTCCTCTTTACTGTCATGTTTATGAGAGGGAATAGAAAATAAATGCATGCAGTCAATTCATCATACTTAACAGGAATTCCTGTCTGCTTCCTTTCCTAGGCAGTTTCTGCAAAGTTTTCTGCACTCACTTCTTTGACTTCCTCAATCCCAGCATTTTCTCTTCTTTCCAGTTTCTGCCCTCTGGCTTTATCGAAGTGACTCTCTCACAAGTCTCCTGTGGTTTCTTGTTGCCAATTTTTTATTCTTCTGGGTTTGATCTATCACTTTCTACATCCAGCAACAGGTGTCTCCATCACTATCCATCCACTAACTGTTATCATTCCCTAGTCTGCTTTCTCCTCATTTATGTTTCCCATAGATTAGCTACCTATATGTTTTAACTACCCTACTCCTTAGAGCTTCACTTCTTACTCATTCTCCACAGATACCTTTATACTTCAACTCTACTTATTTATTTAAAATTCCTCAAATACCTGTCTTCGTATATCATGTTCCCTTTGCCTAATAACTTTCTAGCTACCTTTATCGTTGCTAACAGGTACCATCCAAGATCTGGCATGTAGCATCAGTACGTCTGGACAGCCTTCCCTGCCCTGTCCCCTGCGGGGGGGAGAGCTCCACCCCTACCCTTCATTGTCCCAGGTTGGGTGTGAACACCTCAAATGCAGTGACTCCATTTCTCACCTCTGTAACTCCACAGACTGTACACAGGGCACACTCACCGAATTTTGAATTATCACTTAATGGCTTTTATAATGCATTATTCAACAGAGTAAACTCTAGTGTGACTTGTTTGGCTTCAGAAATTATTTGTATGGAAATTATTTGAAAATCCAGTACCTAAAATGCTATTCTCCTCCTATTTAGAAAAGTATCCCATGCCTCAGCAAGCTTTTTGAAATGCTAGGGAATCTGGTACAAGAGGATTTCTTTGGAATGTCCCACATACACAGAGCATACATCGTGCTCCATCAGTCTGCCTTAAGATGTGGAAAAGAATTGAGAAAACATTAAAATCGACATCCATGCAAAAGATGCTGTCAAACCCTAGGGTTTTGTTGGACATCTTTGTGCACCAGTCACGCCAAGACATTGGCTCACTATTACTCGGCAGTTCTTTCTGGATCCACTTCACCTTCCCCTGTCAGACGGTAACTGTCTGTCGTTCTCAGTTCTTCACTGGCGGAAAGTCAGTCAGACCTCACGTCTTCACCCTGAAACCTGAAATTGGAAGCTTTTCATTTTGCTCTTGGTGTATAAGTCAACCCCATTTTTGAAGGCTATTTTTAAACTTAAAAGGTCACCTTCTGTGCCATGACATACAATAGAACTTCAGAGAAGATGTATTCTCATTAGTCTGTCTGAGGTCTGTGAAGACTGTCAGACAACAGTGGGGTCAACCAAGATAGTATATCGTGGTGTCGCAAGGAAGAATATCCCAACCAAGGGAATGGATCCGAAATACATACATTTAAGTATAACAGATAAGATCTTTCTATCTATCTATTTATGTAGTTCTATCTACTGCCCATTGAAATTCAATGAGAATAAATTACTTTAAGCCAGTTTTTCCTTCAGAAATCTGGTATTTATCATCACTGTCTGGTCTCCGTTCTCAGTAACGATTTTCAAGAATGACTGCTTTCCAGTTCGGCCCCCTTTACGTTGTATGGACTTTCAAGAAATAGAAGACTCACGGGTTCTTAGGAAAGCCAATATTTGCCAAGTATTTCTAATGAGGAAATTAAGGTCTCATAATGAATATGACCTGATGAGTAATGCATATGTCTACTGCCCTCCCACCACAAAAAAAGATGTAAAATTTGTCAATAAATGAGTAAATAATCATTTGAAGTCTGCAGCACCAAACTAGTTTTGTAATGCAAATGAAATCTTATGTGTCTTAAATATAATTTCTGCTATCTTGATGTGTTTTGTGTGTAGGTTTCTAGGTTAAGTTGTGTGTTTTGCTGTTAAATATTCTCACCTGGTCGGTCCAGAATGGTCTGATCTGAAGTCTAAGGAAGCAAAATAAATGACCTATGAAGGACATTTAGGCCAAACAGTAGTTTAGTTGAGAAATCTTCCTTCATAGTTTTGCATTTTGACTAGAGATACAGATAAGAAAAATAACTATCAGTGAGATGAAGTGAGGAGAAAATGTGTATAAGAAATGGGCAAGTTACTTTTTATCTTACCATTGGCTTTAAATGTACCATTTTAGTTAGCTATCTCAAAGGAAATTAAGATAATCATCTTTACATGTAATGAAGGAAGATTATAAAAAGGAGGCCATGAGGCACCTGGGTGGCTCAGTCTGTTAAGCATTCAGCTTCAGCTCGGGGTATGATCTCGTGGTTTGTGAGTTTGAGCTCCGCATCGGACTCTGTGCTGACAGCTCAGAGCCTGGAGCCTGCTTCGGATTCTGTGTCTCCCTCTCTCTGCCCCTCCCCTGCTCACTCTATGTGTGTCTCTCTCTCAAAAATAAATTAAAAAGGGGCGCCTGGGTGGCGCAGTCGGTTAAGCGTCCGACTTCAGCCAGGTCACGATCTCGCGGTCCGGGAGTTCGAGCCCTGTGCCGGGCTCTGGGCTGATGGCTCGGAGCCTGGAGCCTGTTTCCGATTCTGTGTCTCCCTCTCTCTCTGCCCCTCCCCCGTTCATGCTCTGTCTCTCTCTGTCCCAAAAATAAATAAACGTTGAAAAAAAAAATTAAAAATAAATAAATAAATAAATAAATAAAACATTTTTTAAAAAAGGAGGCCATCACATGAAATTTGGGAGTGTATGTTCTTCAATTCGCTGAAGTATTAGTCGGGTACCAAAAGCCAGGTAAGGAATCTGTGAACTCTTTGTGAGATGTTCAGGTTACATTTTACTTTGGTATGCTAGCTACTAGGGTATAATTTGTTTATATCTAAATGATCTTTCTTTTAAGAAATTTGGCTAATGTCTTGTACTTCGTATGTGGCCTGCCAAGCAGCAATATGGCATTCCACTTACTAGAAACACCAAAAACCTCAGGCCCCACTCAAGCCTCCTGAATCCAAAACTGCATTTTAACAAGATCCTGGGTGATCTTTGTGCACGTTTAAGTTTGGGGAGCCAAGGTCTAGTGATTGCTGATGTGACTTTAACAGAACAATATGCCGAAGGGTGGCAATAATTAACCTTGCAATATACTGGCGTAATAACTCACTGAGACTTGTGAATTTATTTGCAAATAACAAACAGCACTGTAGAGCATGAGAATATCATAAAGGAAAAATAAGATTGTTGAAAAGTTCTTCCTGTTTTGTCCTTAAACATACAACAGCTTGAGTGCTATCTTTTTTGGCTCTCCCCTCATTCCCACAAATGGGATTAGAGAAAAGAAAATGCTGCTGTACTCTAGTTAATGGGAACATTTATTGCTGCTTTTCCTCTTCTTTCCAGCACCTCTTAATTTATATTAGGCATTAAATTGTAATGCCGTTTCTTTTCATGGTGAAAATGTCCCCAAGTGTATGCCTTTAAATCAATTCGTTGTTGTTTTGCAAAACAAAATGCTAAATAAGTACTTAGGGGAAACACAGGCCCCCTGAACCCTGGGACTCTCCGGAGACTCCTGTCTGTCATCCTTCCTGCACAGCAAAAGGGGAAAAAAACAAATTTGCTGAGCCACACATTTCAAGTTGTCGACAACCCCATCCACGAGAAAACAGAAGAGAATATATATGCTCTCTGTCCTGTCAAAAGGCTTTCACCTTATCTTGAGAGACTGTCAGGGCAGGAACATCAGTGAATGGACAGGAGTCTATTAAATTAATAAGCTGCTGGATGGTGTCTGGAGAGTTATGATGCTCCATAAATCCAGTTTGATCATGGTGGACAAGGTTTAAATCTGCAGACTTCTAATACACATCCAGTTCTTGGATTGGATTTGAAGTTTTGTGCCGGAGACACAGAGATAGTCCTGCAGCATGTGAATTAAGATTTATCTTTTTTTTTTTCTATCCTTTTTTTTTTTCTTCTTCTTACACTACTTACAAAAATGAAAGCACCTTAGGGATCCTAGCAAATGTTACTGCTGGAAATGAAAGAACCGTTGTCAAGGTGAAACCGTGACCTAGAAGCCTAAAATCAAACCTTGGTCATTCTATTCAAGCAGCCCCATCAGAACCCAGTGTAAGAGGTCTGTGCGGAAGGAAGGATGCCTGAACTTATCTATAGCCTATTTTATAGTGATGCCTGTCAAATTCTACTCGTCTGTATTTATGACAGAAAGAAAACTAATGGTGTCAGATCTGCCCTATAGTAATAAAAAAATCAGGAAATATTTTCTTCACCCCATTAAATAAAGTCTTCTGATATAGCCTTTACTGTGATATAGGTTTATTTGAGTTTTTGGCTTCCCACCCTTTTAAGCCAAAGAACTATACATTATTCGAACAAATTCTCAAACTATTAACTTCGGGTTGGGAACAACATATTTACACTTTACTGATAAATAAAACCCTTCAAATTAAAAAAGTGGAACTTGTTCAAGATCATAAAAGCCTCGCTGTTGAGTCGGTTTATTACACTGGTTATAATATTCAAACCATGAGGAAACTGTTAATTAACAGTTACTTCACATTGTTTCTCCAACCTGTGATTATTTTTATAAAGTTAGATTTTTCTCTCTTACCTTGGAACATAATTAGGTTAGAGAAATCTAGAATGACACGCAATGTTTTGTTATAACCGATGCTACGTGCCCACTTCACCATATTTAAAAGTCACCGTAAGAGTCATCCAATTAACACAGTCGTCTCCTATAACAATGTTAAATCATTATAGTCAGGAAGAATGTGTGCAGAAGGAGGGGGCAGTTCATCTATGCTCACTGAGCAGGGTATGCGGAGCCCTGTCCTGGGCGTGGAATTATTAAATGCTAACAAATATCCCAAGACAACAGTGTAACCATTGCTGGTTTTCTAATAATGGCGACATTGAAGTGTCAGAGCTTAAATAACTTGCCAAGTCGCAAAGCTAACAGATGACACAGCTCGTATTGAACCCACCCTGCTTTTCATTCTTTCATCCATTTGACAGCTTTTTATTGAGGGCCTACTGTGTGCCAGCCAATTTTGTAGGCTCCGAAGTGAGCAAAACAGGCAAGAATCCCGGTACTTTTGAGCTAACATTTTTGGTTAGTGGGCAAAAACTCATCAGTAAACTGATCAGGGTTCAAGTTCTCTCTCTCTCTCTCTCTCTCTCACACACACACACACACACACACACACACACACACACACATACACACACACACATCCTGCTTCTTTTACATAGAAACCATTAAGAGAAGAAACAAATGAATGCATGAACGAACCCCTCGTGGTTCCTACAAGCATCTGCTCTGGGATTTACTTCTTGACCTCTGGAAATTACTAACTTTTTCAGTTAAAAAAAAATTGTGGAGTGTTTTCCCCCATAACTTACTAACAAATTTCTGAGCGTTAAGGTCCTGTCCTGTAACACCAATATACTGCCCATTAGTAGTCAGAGATTAAATAGATGCTTTGATAATTACCTCATTCAGTGCAGTTGTGAATAAATCTCTGTGTCACTCTCTCCTCCCACCGCTACAGTGGTATGTCCCTAGCCAGGAAATGCTTAAGAAAACAGATGAGTCCCACACTGTGCCCCGCAGGTCAGAAAATTCTGGCTTTGTGGAACAAAGAGGAGGGGAAAGCCTGGAAGGCCAGGACTCTTAATGGGAACTCCCTGCTTCTGGTTTTTTCAAGTTTAATTCTAGAGACTGTGTCAATACAAGAATCTGAGCTGCTCTTTAAAGCAGGAAGGAGACCACTATTATGTTCGCTCCTATTGAAACGCTAACAGGACTTGAGAAAAGAATATTGAAAAGTTTTTGAAGATTGTTATCTGGCAAACATTCCATAAACAGTATCTCCCTGAAAACATTTACTTGTATTTTGATTCCAGCTCTGAGTCCTAGGAGCAGGGAGAGTTTGGGATCAATGCCTGACTAATAGGAAGCACTTGAGAAATATTTGTTGAAAGAATAAATGAATGTTCAGCTTCTCTCTCCCGCCTTCCCTTTTTGCCCCAGTTTCCTCCGTTGAAAGTGGAGAAAATAGATTGGGTCAGGAAGCAATAAAATAGATAACAATTTATATTTAAAGAGTGAGATGAGCTGATAGTTTTCTTGTTGTTAATGCTTTTCTATCCTATGAGATTTTGTATTCTACAGTGGCAGCTTTGTTTTGCGTCGCACCTAGGTGTTAGTCATGCCAAACCCACAGAACTACATGGAAAGTATACATGGTTCCACATCTAGCTTTCTGTGCAGAGATAAAACATTTGACATTAAAAGGCAAAAAAAAAAAACCCAGAAACTCAACTTTGTTGAGCACTTACTTTATCACAAAGTTGTATGCCATATGCTGCTACTCTGCAAGGGTTACTATGAGTATTGTAGGTTAAAAAAAAACCAAAACAATATATTTTGAGGGTTTATAGATAGTTTTATAGCTAGTGAGGGATAGAGTCAGAATTTACACCCATGTGTTTTTCACAACACAACATAGCCTGCAAATTAAATGGTGTTTATTCCTACCCATGCACTTACCTTTTCATCATGTTAAAATGTGACCTGCCTACCAAATTAATGAAACAATTTAGCCCACACTGACTTAAATCTAAACAGAAGAAGAATCCGTTTTGAAAAACACTGAAAGGTAGGAGGTAAATTGTTGTATCAATAGAAATATAAATAAGACATTTTAAGAAGAAACATTTCAGTACAGTTAATTCGACTTTCCCTAATCTGCGTTTTTTTAAGTCAATTCTGGCATGCGGTGAATTGGCAAACAATGAAATGTACAAATCATAAGTGTGCAATCAAGATACAGAACACATCTGTCACCCCAGCAGGTCTCCCATATACCAAAAGACAACGACAGTTGATCTCTATTAACATCAGCTAGTTTTGTCTGTTCTTAAATTTCGTATGAAGGAAATCATGGGAGTTGGAGTCATAGACTCCGTGACTTCTTGTGCTCAACACAAGGTTTTAGAGATTCATGCATGTCGTTTTACGTATTCAGTTTTTCTGTCTGTTGCTGCCTCGTATTCCACTGTATCACTCTGCCATCTCTTATTTATCCATTCTCCTATTGATGGGTCTTTGCATCATTCTCTTCACATTTGCAGCACTGGGTTTCTCCGAAGAGGGAGACTGTTTTATTTTTAAGAGAGTCTGTCTGGAAGCCTCTGGTAGCAATGGCCAGAAATCAGGGGACATTTTGACTGAAAGAAGTCTGTCAGAAGAGCATGAGTCAAAATCCTGTGCTTTTGTGTTTCAGTGACCTTCAAATCTTATTGACCCCAATCAGTCTTTAGGAATCAAAGCAAACTGCATCACTAGATGTTCCTGTACTTCAGTTTTATCAGTTATCTTTTTGACTGCCTAACCAAAGCAATTCGAAGAAAAATGAAATTTAAAGATTTTCCAGTGGTCTTAGTGTGTGAATATACATGGGCTCCTTCACTTTTCGGGTCTTTATTTCTCTTTGTCTTATTAATTGCCTTCCACAAAGCAACAGAGCTATCTTAAAAGCACTTTGAAATCCCTGGATGAAAACAGCCAAAGCCATGGAAAATATCAGCATTATTATATCAGTTAATAGGCAATTGAAGCAATGAAAGGAATAACCAGAAAGACAAATGAATGGCTGAGAGGTAAAACAATTATTTAAAGGAGAAATAATGGGTAATAGTAACCAGGGTTCTGAGAACAGGAATAAAACGTGTATCAGGAGGAGACGGATCTTAAAGGGAAGTGGTACACTTCGACTTAATTAGAGGACCGTGAAAACGGACACTACCAGACAATATCAGATAGCTTTGGTACTCTTTATATGAATTAGTTAAAGCATTAAGAACAATCACAGAATATGCCTTGATCTGCATTTTATTGAAGAATGTGCACCATTGCTGGAGAAATACATTTTTGAGAAACTTCCCAGAATCTAAATTGCTCAGACATTAAAAGAGAGAGAGAGAGAGAGAAAGAGAGAGAGGAGAGAGAGAGAGAGCAAATAAAAAATACAATCCTGAGAAACAAGAAATCATACAGTTAACAGCAATTGGCCGCGATGCCCTAACCTTCAACTCTGAAAGTATGATGAACTAATGTGGTTGATCTGTTAGTTGAAACAAATGTTCAAAAATGTTGGAACGGAAGCATGTGAGACATGAGGGAGTGAATAGGTTCTCTGGCCAGCCAAAAAGTCCACTGATATTAGAATATGGGCAATTCATTTAAAAACATAAAAATAAATAAATGAGTTTACTATAACAGTGAAAGGGGTGGCATAAAACAAACAGAATTACCCCTGGCTATTTATAACAGGTCCTCTTTCTTTCTTTCTTTCTTTCTTTCTTTCTTTCTTTCTTTCTTTAAGAAAGAACTGTATGGATACTTGTATGGAGTTAAATTACAAAATGTCTTTAAACCTCTAACTGAAGAATAGAAAAATTCAGATAAAAAATTCATATTTAAACCTTTGCAGAAATACATTTCTATAGAATTATGTTTTGCATTTGGATAAATCATTTATACATTTTGAGGATAAGGGTGATTATTTCTCCATTGTTGGTATGAGTTTAAAATTAAAATATAAAACAGGAATTTACCAAGCCACTCTGTTCTTTAAAAAAAAAAAAAGACAGATTAAGGATAGATAAAAAATCTTTTTACACATCAAGATTTCTTAAAGTTCTTCATGAGATAAGAGTTAAGTAACTGTTAGCATACATTAGGAAACATAACTGCCTTGGCGTGGAAAAAATGTCTTTTGTTTCATCTGGATACTAACAGTTGGGAAAGAAAGATAAACTCTTCCCAGAAGTCTTTAGGTTCTCCTTCATGTTAGCTTGTCTTACAAATAATCAGCTAATCTTTGAAAACTTCCTTGATAAAAAACACTGGAAACTGTTAATCAAATATATTGGTTAATTAAACTTTGCAGTCATTTTGAGATTAGAGAATCGTGGTCCTACTCTTTAGGGTATGATTTTATTTGTTTTTCATTTGTGGGATCCCTGGTAACACTGGCTTTGCTTCTAGTATGGTTTCCATAGGGGAAAACCTTTCCAGAACCCCAGCCAAAATCCTTTTCAGCTGCATTTCCATTTTAAGTCTCAGAGCTTACAATCTTGTAATGAAAGCTCAGATAGGCAATACTTTCTCTTTTTGTGCTAAAAAGGCTGCAGACAGTATTGTATAATAGTGATGGAGAAAGATGAACCCGCACCCCTATTGACGAGTTAAAGCAAGATACTAAGCAAAATTAGGTTTTGTACATGTGTTGAAAAATTACTTTGGCAACAAAGAGTAGGTCTAAGCACACACATACATACGCATACACCCGTACATTTAAGCACGCCTATGTGAATATACACCTATGTGCAAACACGCCCTTTAATAACCATCGCTGAATTTGTTAATTGTGAAAATGGAACTTCTGGTATCACCATGCCCCCTAGCTCCACATTAAAGTACTGTTTTAGCTTTGACTGTTAAATAGGGTGGTTATCGTGTGTCTCCTTAAAAGCATTAGGATGTCTTAGTAAACTCTCCCTAATACTATGTAGCATTTCAAATCAAATATAAGATCAGAGAATACATTATTCTACTGTAGACATAAAATAAATGAAAATCAATAAAGAACATAAAACAGTGTCTTAAATATCCCCTAGGGTCTACAGCTGCAGTCCAGCTTCCTCATTTCGACGCAGCAAGTGGGCTGGGTACTAAACAGAAGATTGAGAGTGTGTGCATGTGTGTGTACAGGGGTGAAGGGAGGTTATAGTCTGAATTGCCAAAATTTGAAAATGCTTCAAATATCAAAAACTGTGAAGTCGGTCATACGGCAATGTCTCTCGTTCTGATGAAAAGAGCTTTAGTCACAATTTTGTAAACCTGTGTGAGTTGCTTCACAAACAACCTTTGAAAACCCACTTACGTGCAGGAATTAGGGGGATTGCCTCTTAGCAATCCGGATTATAAATAACACTTGTGCAAGAGGACAAGAAACGAAAACAGAAGGGCATAGTTTATAGTGAATAACAGTGTTGAGGTTTTGCATACATGTGGAATCAGTTTTTTAGTTCAGTCCTAGGAAGAGACTAACGTGTTCATTGGGCTTTTTAAATTTCACTGAATATATGTCTGCATAAATCCCTTGCCCCAAGGACTCATGTCTTTCTCATATGTATTCTGGGGAATATTCACGTTCTTGGTAGAGGAGGAAATCTGTAAAATTCACCTGCCCAAAATAAGGGAATTCTATTTTCCATTGTTAGACCGCAGACCTCTGGATACTTTTCAGCTTTGAGTGGTCTGCTGGCAGTGTAGTTTCAATAGAGGCTCCAGGGCAGTGCTAAGACCAGCTTCACTTTTCCCCCCTTTTCTCTTTGAATCCCCGTGGGGCTCTGTGATTTTTTTTCATAGCTGGACTAAAGTTGTGTCAACGGGAGACCCGCACCATAAAGACTGAAATGTTAAAGAAAGCTACAAGGAACAGCTTTGAGGCAAGGTTTCAAGCTTTGTCATCACGCTTGAAGAATTTTCTGTTTAATGTACTGTAATGCAGTATTCAATGGGGACACGTTTAATTGAGTTTTACACAACCCAGTTGGGAGTAGAGCTGCAAGGTAGGTGATGTCTAGGTTTTTAATCTTCCACTCCGGAGAGGCTTGTTGACGGAGAGGTTCTTTCTCTTTGCGAGAAAAAAAAAGGAAGCATGAGAAATGATACATCCGTGGATAAAACCAATTGGCAACCCCCAAAGGAATGAGGGCGATAAGGCGAATCCAGCACTTGTAAGAAATAAAAGAATCCAACTGTTCATTTAAATGAGAAACAACACCCGGGAAGGAGGAGGCAGGGAGGCTGGGTGCAGGAATGGGGAGGAACCCAGGCTGACAAATCGAACCGGTGATGCAGGAGGAAGGACTTCCAGCAAACAATCAGCGGCTTGTTAGGGGGATTATCAAGGAGATACTTACTGATGTGTATTTTGAAGGAAAATAAGAGGGAGAAGGGGGGCATTTTTACATTGAGGACATTGAATAACGGGCAGAAGTGTGTAGGGAGGGAGCTGCTATTACACAAACAGCATTTAAAATAAATCACCATTCTTCCTAAAGTTCTAACCTAACCCCTGCATCAGCCTGAGTAAAAATAGCACCGGACGCTGTCAGAAAGACAAAATAATACTGTATATATCGGCTCCAAGGTATTAAACTTCCTTAGCTCAAGCAGGCCCTTTTTCTCCTTCTTCAGCAGCCTAAGCAGGCAAAAGCGTAAAGCAACTGCAGCATCCAAAGGTCGCATTTCTGTTTTGTCTCCATGACACTAGGCTTAATATGTAGTAACTTCGTAGTCGGTTCAAGCAGAACCCTTTGGAAAAAAATATTTTTTGAATATTTATTACCAACTTTCTGGCCCCCAGCAGGAGGATAACTAGATAAGGGATTACTCAGTACACTAATATATTTCAAGCATCCACTTAAAAAGTAATACTAGTACTCTAATCACTTACTTTTCTGCTGAATCTTTTTTGGACTTCCTTTTTTGGTTCTGTCCCTAAATGGTGATGGCTGGTTTTCAACGTGCCTGCGAGCGAGCGTATCCCAATAGAAAAGAGTGTACATGATAACACAGATTCCCTTGAATTCCTGCACTCCACCTGCACTGAGAGACAACACTCTAACAATGTTCTCTTATCTCTCATCAGTGTTTGTGGCATGCAGATAACTAATGCATTGTTGCCTGTCGGGATTGTTGCTAATTTAGAGCTGCTGACATGGTGCCTGGTAGTCTACTCTTTGGTATATTATTACCATGGGAAGCACTGTATTTTCATCCTTTAAAAGTAATTTGCTTTATTCAGCAAGTACCTCCAGTACAAGGCACCAGCAATGGCGTGGGGATCCATTTCAATGTTGTCCCTGTCCTCATGGAGTTTACAGTCTAATGGGGGATAATATAACAGTCATACCGACAGACACATTTTTAAATGAAATATTAACTTGTGGTTAGAATGTTGATAGTAAAAATATGGAAATCATTTTTGTTCCATTCATTGAAACCTAAGAAACCAGCTCGATCATCTTATATAGATCACTTTGTTTGGCACATATTCATTCAACAAGTACTTACTATGCACCTGCTATGTGTCACACATTGTTCTAGGTGTATAGAATAGTGACTGAAACTGAAAATTTCTGCTCGCATAGGGCATACAGTCTAGCATTTTCTCCCTTAATTCTTACTGCAACTTTATGAAATGGCCATTATTATGATATTACATAACAGTAAAAAGCATCTTGTCCTTCATAAAACATTTTTGCTTTCATTGTATAACCCAGTGTATGCATCAATTGGGTGGGTTGGTATTAGTCCATATTATAAAAGAAAGCTGAATGGCTTATTTCACTTAGCATCACACTCTCCAGTTCCATCCACGTTGCTACAAAGGGCCGTATTTCATTCTTTCTCATTGCTACATAGTACTCCATGGAGGGGGGGAAAGAAAAAAAAAAAAAGAGGTTAGAGTGGGAGAGAGCCAAAGCATAAGAGACTCTTAAAAACTGAGAACAAACTGAGGGGGGTGGGAGGGAGGGGAGGGGAGGTGATGGGCATTGAAGAGGGCATCTTTTGGGATGAGCACTGGGTGTTGTATGGAAACCAATTTGACAATAAATTTTGTATATTAAAAATATAAAAATAAAATAAAAAACATTATGAAAAATGCTATTTATCTCATTTGTAAAGAAAAAAAAAAGAAAAGAAAAGAAGAAAGCTGAGGGACAGACAGGTGTAAAGTAATTTCACCAAATTTTCATATAAGTTAAAATTAAATGTATGGCTACAAATATAAGCCTCCTAATATTTCAGTATAATTTTACCTTACTTTGCTCTTTGTCACTATGATTTTTTTTTCTCATTTTTCAAAAGTCGAGAACAGTGTTTTCATTTTTTGGAAATTATCAGAAAATGGAGGTCAGTTTATCAACATATATTCAAATTTCTGATACATCTCCGTAGCCGGGGGCGGGGGGGGCGGGGATTCTCTTTGGAAAGCAGTTTGAGAGCTGTCATTGCTAAAAGGCAAGGGACTTACAACTCATATGTTTGGAGACAGCGTTTATGCTTAGGACCATGGTTGTAGAAACCGCCTAATCCTAATATGATGGCAGTTCTCAGGGACCTGAGACTGCAGAGCACAAATGAAAAGAAAGTACTGGAAAAATCCACTTAATGAAAAAGTTCTGTAGATAAGCTGGCTAATTACATTGGTACAAAAGTGATAATGGTTGGATTTTTGTTGTCTGAAACACTACTGTTGTAATTTTTTGGATCAACGCTCACTGAGATAGCCCTCGGTTTTGATTAAATCATAATTTCAGAAATGAAGCAACCAAATGGTTACAACTTTTGTTCAGGGATAGTTTAAAGATCCATCTATGTTTTGAAGAATCAAGACCAACCCTTAAATGAGACAATCCACTAAAAGAAACGTCTGCAGAAAACTCACTCTAGGGTTTGTCTTGCTTCTAACATCATGTTTAAATGTATGGACTGCCTGGAATCCAAACACCCTAGGTTCAGATCCTGACTGTCACTCATTAGCTGTGAAGCCTAAGGCAAGTTACCTGAAACCTCTGACTTGATTTTCTCAGTATAAAATTGTGTGTGTGTGGAGGAGGGTGGGCCCTACCTTACCAGATCATTTTGAGGATGAAATGACAAGATATATGTAAAAGAAGGGCTCCTAGCGATGCGTGGTGCATGGTACATGCTATGTAATTGTGAACAAATTCTGTCCTGAACAAATTTCTGCATTTATATCACAGTGCAATAGGAATCTAAGCCATAGATAAGGAATCATAATAATTTAAAGCTAAGCAGATTTTATTAGGATTAAGAGTTGGTTTTCTTTGAATCACTGTTTTTGCCTCCATAGGCAATATTTAGGTTTAACAGCAAATCTCTGGAAGAAGTTTGAGTTTGGGGATGGAGTAGGTGACTCTGAGGCCGATGGATCGAGAGTGCTGTCATTACTCTGTTGCCCATTTGTCCCATTGTTCAGAGCTTGCTTTTTTTTTTTTTTTGTTTTGAAAGAGAAGTAATTAATAAAGCACTTCTTTTTCTGATACAAACAAGAAACAGCAACTCGGTGTCTGGATTAAAGGAAGGATAGCTAAGATTCTTGGCATTTTGTCCCATCCTAACATACCCCTCCAAAGGATAGCTTCCTATCACAGTGATTTGCTAAGAGTTTGCCCAAAATGCACCACCTGCAAGATTCTGATATTCAGTTCTTCCCCCCATTTTCCTTTCCCTGTGCCCCATCCTCGCAAGCTCTTATTTTGAAAGTCACTCTGTAGATTGTGTATACTAATGTAGCTAGCTGGCTCCATCTGTGGGTCACCAGATAGACTGGTAGTTCTGAAAGTATGGTCCACCAACAACCGGGGGACCTAAAACATTTCCCAGAGTGTCATGGAGCCAAACTGTTTTTACATCACTGAGATGTTATTTACACACTTCCACTGTGTTGGCATTTGCACTGATAGGACAGAAGCAATGGTGGGTGAAACTACTGGAACTTCAGCATGAGTCATGATTGTGGCACCAAACTATTAGAAGACTTGTATTCTTCCACCAGGCAGTCAAAATTACAACAAGCGAAAAAGAAGACAGTGCTACTTGAGAATGTTCTTGATGGGGGCACCTTTGTGGCTCAGTGGTTAAGCATCCAACTCTCGGTTCTAGCTCAGGTCATGATCTCATGGTTCACAAGTTTGAGCCCTGCATCAGGCTCTGCACTGACAATACAAAGCCTGTTTGAGATTCTGTCTTCTCTCTCTCTCTCTCTCTCTCTCTCTCTCGAAAGTAAATAAATACACATTAAAGAAAAATAGTGTTCTTGATGAAGCAACAGAATTTAATTCTTTTATTAAATCTAAACCCTTGAGTACGTGTCTTTCTAATATTCTGCTTGACAAATGGGAAATACACATTAAGCACTTTTGTTTCATACTAAAGTGCCATGGTTGTCTCCAGAAAAAAAAGTTTGTATGATACTTGAATAAAAAGTAAAATTAACTACTTTTTTCATAGAATACTACTTTTGCAGGGCACCCGGGTGGCTTAGTCAGTTAAGTGTCCGACTTTGGCTCGGGTCATGATCTTGCAGTTCATGGGTTAAAGCCCTTTCATCGGGCTCTGTGCTGACAGCTCAGAGCCTGGAGCCTGCTTCAGATTTTCTCTCTCTCTCTCTCTCTTCCCTGCTCATGCTCTTTCTCTCTCAAAAATAAACATTAGAATACTACTTTTGCTTGAAAGAATGTCTGACAAAGTATGTTATTTATATTTGAGTATTTGGCAGATATTTTCTCAGAAGTAAATATTGCTTCAAGGAGAACAACTGACAGTATTTATTACCAATGATAAAGTCAAGCTTTAAAGCAAAAATTAGAATTTTGGAAATTTATATGAACTTGACAGCTTTCTAATAACTTAACAATTTATCTGATAGATTGATGTTGATAGTTATGAATGTGATTTTATTGATGTTATATGATGAAATGTGCCATTATTTGAAAGATCATTGTAACTCAGTAGACCAATATTTCCAAAATAATCAGTGTGTATAATAATGCATTAAACATTGGTAACAGATCCAGTCAGCATCCATTTACAATATAGAAAAATGAATTTAAAGCAATAGACTGTGAAAAGTTAGTTTATGTAGGGTCAGATTCTACTCTGTAAGTCACCTTCAAGAATATAATACTTGTTGGGGCACCTGGGTGGCTCAGTCGGTTGAGCGTCCAACTTCCTCTCGGGTCATGATCTCGCGGTTTGTGAGTTCGAGCCCCACATCAGGCTCTGTGCTGACAGCTCTGAGCCTGGAGCCTGCTTCACATTCTGTGTCTCCCTCTCTGCCCCTCCCCTGCTCATGCTCTGTCTCTCTCTGCCTTTCCATAATAAATACACAGTAAAAAATTTTTGAGAATATAACACTTATTGAATTTTGGTGTAGTATCAAAGAAGAATTCCCAAATTATCTGAAAAGGCTGCTAACTAAAATCCTTCTCTCTTTTCCAACCACATATCTACATAAGTGTAGATTTCTTTCATATATTTCAATCAAAACAGCATCGGACAGTACACTACAGAGAAGCAGATATGAGAATCCAGCTGTCTTCCGTGAAAGCCAGATGTTGAGGAGATTAGCAAAAATGTGACACAGTACTACTTCTGACTACTTGTTCTGTAAAATGTAGTTATTTTTCATTAAAAAGTTTCTTTTTGTGGTGAAATGTCATGTGTTTATTAGTTGTTATTTTTAAATGAATACGCATTTTACAAATTTCTTAGCTTTGGCTTATGTTTTGATATAGTAATAGGTAAAACCCACATAAACCAAAGGTTTGGGGGTCGTCAGTTTTTAAGAGTGTAATGGAGCCCTGAGGCCAAAATGTTTGAGAATCACTGTGACAGCTCACATGGAAGGAATCTGAGAAGGGACAATTCACAGGCTGTGGATTCAGGCTTCAAGGCCCAGACAGGCCACTGGCTTCCCTTAGAAATACACACCTTCGGTAGCAGTTTCCAAATTGGGAAAATGCTCAGCTGGCCTTGTCCCTCCCTACCCCTTCTGATCTTTACAAGCCTTTACAAGCTGTTCTCCAATTCATTCAAAATAAAAAGGATTTTTAAACACGCACTGGCCTAATTTTAGATGAAAGTGAAATGTCAATTAAGAAGTCTAATTTAGCTCTAGCCACTAAATTAGCTTTTTCTACCTTACAGAGCAGCAGACAGTGTGGGGCAGACGTAGAGAAAGATGACTGAGCTGACATTTCAGTATGCTGGTTTTGCTGACCTGCATTTTCTTACAACGGGAAAGAGTACTTCAGGCAGTAGAATTATTCTTTCCTTAAAAAAAAAAGTGGGGTATGTTCTTTGTCCACAGCTGCTGTTTCAACTCTTTCTTCTTTTCAAAATTACAAAAACTGCTCGTGATGGAAGCCATAGTTATAAAAGTAATCGGTTTGGACTTCCTAGGTTTTAGAAAGTACATTTGAAGTCTTATGGATATTTCATCAAACCTGTTAACTTTGCTAAGGAATGAATCATCGCAAGTAATTATATATACTTAATCCTCAGCAAAGATAGATTGTTTCTTCTTATCCCCAAATATGGCACTACTGTGACATTATGACTCTAGCATTCCTTATGATACTGACACAGAATTACTTTAGTTTCTTTACTGAACTTGGTGCTAAGAGGATAAGAATCACATTGTAACTTTTTTCGGAATTCAAAAACCTAGCAGACTTTAGAAGGTTAATGACTGTTTTTGATTTTGAATGAAAGCTCAAATTGGCAAATTAGTCAATAGAAAATGTATTGTCATAATTGATTGGTCATTGTGAAAGACCAAGTTATGTAAATATTGCGTTTTTGTATCCTTTATCTCAACAACCTGAAGACCATATTCAGGATGTGTAGGTACCATATGATAGAGGGAAAAGACTAATGAACTACTTATGCCAATACTTAGGTTTTGAAACATTTGTTAAAGTTTTTTTTTTTTTAAGTTTATTTATTTTCAGAGAGAGCATGGAGGAGGGGCAGAGGCAGAGGGAGAGAGAGAATCCTAAGCAGGCTCCACGCTGTCAGCACAGAGCCCAATGCAGGGCTCAATCTCACAAACCATGAGATGATGACCCGAGCCAAAATCAAGAGTCAGAAGCTCAATCATCTGAGCCACCCAGGCACCCAATACTTACTTTACTCTTAAAATTTCTCTACTGCAAACAAATATTATGTCCAATTTCTAGGAAATCTTTAGGGAGATGTAGTAAAATTAGGGCCATGCAAATAATACTGGACTCCCTATGTGTATACACAATTTTCAGTTAAAATATATATAAAACATTATAATGTATTCAAGTTCTTTCCCTTTAAAATTCTCTTTACCTTAATTTTCATTACTAAGTATTCCAGACACATGATTTTGCCTCCTGTTATGGACTCACCTACTTTGCATTTGTTTTTAAAATAACATAGTGTAATGCCTAGCTTGGGGCAAATGCCAAAAAAAATACATAGAATGATAATGCTCACAAACTATAGGACATCATTAAATATTATTTTCCTTTGTTTTATTTTGTCTATTTTATAAAGGGTGTGTGTGTGTGTGTGTGTGTGTGTGTGTGAGAGAGAGAGAGAGAGAGAGAGAATAAATCAGGATTACTTTGTAAAAACCTGGTTGAATCCATCATTGTATTCATATTTAGATCCATCAGCTTAGGATCTAGTTTTTGATAAATATGATGGGGTCAGTAACCGTAATCCTCTTATGCTCCTCAGGCAATATTTACAAATACGATTCTCCTCTTTTTTGATGGGTGTGGGACTACAGCTCTAGGAGCAAAGGTCTTGAAAGTGCACCCAACCAAGGGTACATCATCCATGATAACACTGTCAAAACTGTTTTCTTGCTACTCCCATGCAACTAGCCAGACACTTCTTCAGTTGCTGGGAAGAAACGGTGGGAAACATTTTGCATGAAATCACCTACCAGTTGTCGGAGCTCTTTTTCCCAAAGAATTTTGAGAATGCCCAAAGCTGCTGGTAAATGAAGAAAGTGTACAGAAGTGGCATTAGCTGGGACTGACAGTATGTATCCAACAAAGGCCAGACCAAAATTGCGCTGGATTTTATTCTTTTTATATCCCAATAAGAGATACTGTTTCTTCTGCGCCTTCTAAAAATATATAATTTTACATGTGATGCGAACACCAAACATGCAATATATATGAATTACAAAGCAAAAACAACAAACATCCGTGAATCTACCATCCAGATAAATAACCAGAACTATAGAAGGACATTCATTTATGTCTATACTTATCTTCGTCACATCCTCCTCTCTGTAAAATCTCCCTCTTTTAGCAATGAACCTCCATTCTGCTTTTTACACATCAGCCCTTTCCCTTGCCTTTAAAAAATAGCTTGATCATCAGGCGCCTGGCTGGCTTAGTCGGTTCAACGTTCGACTTTGGATCAGGTCATAATCTCACAGTCCATGGGTTTGAGCCCCGCGTCGGGCTCTGTGCTGACAGCTCAGAGCCTGGAGCCTGCTTTGGATTCTGTGTCTCCCCCTCTCTATGTCCCTCCCCAACTTGTGCTCTGCCAATAAATAAATAAATAAATAAATAAATAAATAAATAAATAAACAAACAAACAAAACATTAAAAAAAATTTTAAATAAAATCTTTATGAAAAAATACTTTATAAAAAATAGCTTTATCACATGTGTGTATTCCTAAAGTATATATTGCTTGGTTTTACTAGATGACATATTTTTTATTCCTTGGGTAAATTCTGTATCTTACTATTAGAATTAAGAAAAAAATAAACTATGGAGGCTAAGGCTAAGGCTCCTAAGGCACCTCTACTATGGAGGTGCCTGGGTGGCTCCCTTGGTTAAGCGTCTGACTTCGGCTGAGGTAATGATGTCATGGTTCGTGAGTTTGAGCCCTACTTCGGTCTATGCACTGTCAATGCAGAGCCTGTTTGGGATTCTCGCTCTCCCTCTGTCTCTTTGCCCATCCCCCACTCATGCATGCTCCCTCTCTCTCGCTCTCCTCTCTCTCAAAATGAGTAAACGTAAAAAAAAATCTTTTTACTGTGGATTTTGAAAATAAACCAGCTTGAGAGCATTCATTATTTCAGTTGGTAAACTCAGTATTGATATATTGGCAATAGATCTATAGCAACTAGCTACTTTTACGAAACTCATATTTAAGATCTGATGGGGCGCCTGGGTGGCGCAGTCGGTTAAGCGTCCGACTTCAGCCAGGTCACGATCTTGCGGTCCGTGAGTTCGAGCCCCGCGTCGGGCTCTGGGCTGATGGCTCAGAGCCTGGAGCCTGTTTCCGATTCTGTGTCTCCCTCTCTCTCTGCCCCTCCCCCGTTCATGCTCTCTCTCTGTCCCAAAAATAAATAAACGTTGAAAAAAAAAAAAAAAAAAAAGAAGATCTGATTACTATAGTGTCTCAAGAGTGAGCATGTTTAAATTTCTTGATACATATATTTTGCCATACAGTATTTTAATATGTCAGTACATGTTTCACTACCATGACATTCTCTATCCCTTGAGAGTTTTAAGTATTACGATTTAAAAAAACCCAAACAAATCTTTGGTATTGAAGTAGGTTAAAATAATGACTTCTTCAATTTTTTCTATTAATAGTAATAGAATATTTTTTGTATTTTTTCTTTTTTGTATGTAATCTATTATTTATGAATATGTTGAGTGTTATTTTACAGTTCCTCATTTGTTGTTTTAAGTTTTCCAATTTGTTTTTTTTTGAAAATTTTATTTTTTGTTTTTTTAACTTTTTTCTTTGAAAATTTTAGTCTTAGTGAAATTTTTCTTTTTGAGGTGTCTAATATATAGATCATTCCATTTACAATTTATTTGCCTCCTGTAAATCTTGGAAAGACTGTTCACATTTGGAGATTTAATAAATAGTTTAACAGTCCTTTTTTACTTAAGAAAATCACTGTAACTCTTTAATCTGTAATGGTATTATTAATTATAATAACAAACTTGCCAACACTCCTGGGGTTCTTACTGTGCATCAGACAGTTTTCTCGGCACTTCACATATTTACCAATTTAATCCTTTCAATAACCCTGTAGCAATGGGCACTATTATTATCTCTGTTTTATAGCTGGGGAATCTGAAGCCCAGAGAGAAGAATTTGCACAGAGAGAAAATAGAAATGGAAGCAAAATCGTCATCTCTTAATGTCTATGCTCTAATGCCCCTCTAAAACTGATTTTGAGTTTACTCCTTCTTACATTTATGTCAGCAAATGGTTTGAAGTGTAGATCTAAATAATTATTCTTAGAAGAGTGAAACATTCCCCAAACTGATTTGTTTGATCTACCAAATAAATACATTCTAGGTTCTTTTTAGACCAGTCGATTCTATCTATACTTTCATCTTTCCTTATTTTTAGATCATAGTGATTTGATTTTATACCTTTATGGTGTTTTAACATATTACCTTACATTATTCTTTTCCAAATTATTTTAGATATCTTCATCTATTCTACCAGATGAAAGAAATAATTTTATTTTGGGGCGCGTGGGTGGCTCAGTGGGCTGAACGTCCTACTTGGGCTCAGGTCATGATCTCGCGGTTGGTGAGTTCGAGCCCCGAGTCGGGCTTTGTACTGACAGCTCAGAGCCTGGAGCCTGCTTCTGATTCTGTGTCTCCCTCTCTCTCTGCCCCTCCCATGCTCATGTTCTGTCTCTCTCTCTGTCAAAAATAAACAAACATTAAAAAAAATTTAAGAAATAATTTTATTTAGTTCTAAAAGAAATACTTAATGAGATGTTGTTTAACATTACACTGCATTTATAAATCAATTTGGAAGCAAATTGTCATTAAAATATTTTCTCCATTTTAACTCTCTTTATATTGGTAAATTCTGATTTCTATCAATACATCTTTTCGCATGGGTCACATATCTACCTTGTTAAAATATTTCCACGTATTAAACTTTTTCCATATAGTGAGTAGTTTTGTTGTAATTATGAATAAAATTTTGTAGCAATTATATTTTTCTCTAGTAATGGTACATGAGTGCTGTTAATCTTTAAAGTATTTTTTGTCTGATATAAATAATTATCTAATTACTCATGGGGCACCTGGGTGGCTTAGTTGGTTGAGCGCTGGACTTCGGTTCAGGTCATGATCTCACGGTTCGTGAGTTCAGGCCCTGCATCGGGCTCTGTGCTGACACCTCAAAGCCTGGAGCCTACTTCGGATTCTGTGTCTCTCTCCCTCTCTCTCTCTGCCCCTACCCCACTCACACTCTGTCTCTCTCTGTCTTGGGGATAAATAAACATTAATTTAAAATTTGTTTAAAATAAAAAATAATTACCTAATTAATCATAATCTCTGAATAATGACTTTTTGGTCACCTTTTATGGCTTTACAGTTCTGATTATTGTTTCCTGCCTTATTACATTGGCTACAACTTCTAGAGAATTTTAAATACTATTGTAATAGCAGATTTTTAAACATTTAAAAACCTGTTTTAAATGAAAATAAAGATTGAAGGCATATACCATATAATTATATTTTACGTATTTGTTCAACCTAAGCCCTATATTTCGGAGAAACAGTTTAGCACAGCAGGGCATGGACATTGGCTTTCCTATTACCATACTTGTCTGGCCAAAATACATTTTTCAGGAAAAATTACCATGGACTTGATCTGCTTTATTGTAGCAAAGAGAGTTATTTTAAAATTCTGATTGCTATCATCCAAATAATGGAAATGACACAGAGGGGAAATTTTTGAAAAGCTTCACCTGGAACGCAACACTACTTGTCATTCCTAGATTTATCTCATTCTAGCTACTATTTCACTGTTAAGACAGTAATAGAGGGGCTGGAAAGAGGAAAATCTGTGCCAGGGGTAAAATCAAGTACAATTTTCTATATTCTGTTTTTTCAAATAGCACATAACTCTCTCTCTTTCTCCCTCCCTCCCTCCCTTCCTCTCTTTACCAGTAAAGAGTAACTTTACAGAGTACACTAAAGAGTTTGTTAATTATACATCTTATCTAAACTTCATTTATGATCAAGCCTCATATTTTTGGCTAAAAAATACATACTTTATAACTGCTCCCAACAAAGATTAATTTCTTAGTAAACAAATAATTAAGTTGAAAACGAAATCCACACAAAGGTATAATCTTCAAATGCATTTTAGATCATTCATGTTGGCATGGTTAACACATAATATTCTAAAATGTTCAAAGAATCTAATATAAATGCCTATGAGGATTCTGAGGGTCACTGGTTCTGTGACAACTCATTTAATGCTTCTGTTACTGCTTTCCTAACCACAAAGATAAAAGCAATACATTTTGAGTTTATTTCTTTGTTGAAACAGTTATAAGATGGTTTCTATAAGATATATTATTGGAAAGCTGAAACATGAGAAAAATGAAATAATACATACAGGACAAACTCTGGTTTCATATACATCAATGTTCAGAGCCTTGGTCTACCACTGGCTAGCTATGTGACATTGAACAAATTATTTAATTTCTCCCTAAGCCTTGCTTTTTTCACATGTCAATTATTATGAGATAACATTTACTATTTTCTGGTTCTGTAAATGTCAGCGCCAGAATGATGATGATGATGATGTTCATTTGAAAAAAGATCTCTTACGGTCACCTAGGTAGCTCAGTCAGTTGAATATCAGACACTTGTTTTCAGCTCAAGTCATGATCCCAGTGTCCTGGGGTCGAGCCCACATTGTGCTATTAGCACAGAGCCTGCTTGGGATTCTCTCCTTCCCTCTTTGTCCTCCCACACACACACTGTGCACGGGCACTCTCTCTCTCTCAAAATAAATAAACTTAAAAAAATAAATAATAAAGGACCTCTTAAACTGACTCCTCTTAGAGAGTATGCATTTTTATACAACTATTATTCAGATCTGTTCTGTAGAGACTACAGATTGCACCGATTACCCAAATAAACTCAAGTAAATCACTGAAGTGCATGTTGTATAGAAAATGTTCAGGGATGCCTGAGTGGCTCAACCGATTAAGTGTCCAACTCTTGATTTCGGCTCAGGTCATGACCTCACAGTTGAAGATCAAGCCTTCATGGTGTGAGCACAGAGCCTGCATAGGATTCTCTTTCTCCCTCTCTCTTTCTCTCTGTGCCCCCCCAAATAAACAAACAAACAAACAAACTTTAAAAAAATTAAAGAAAAATTCAGGATCCTAGATCAGGAGATAAAAGTGTTAGATGTGAATCTGCTACATCCCAGCTGTTCAAGCCTCAGTTACTATGCCTGTCAAAAGGAAATACTTGTGTTTCCTCTCTTACATGATTTGTTATTGTTAAGATTAACTGAGATAACATGCATGGAACTCATTATAAATCTGTGCAAGATGATGTGAATATATTTTTCTAAATACGGCATGGAGATTAAAATCTATTTCATGATATTGTAGAAGCAGCTAAGTATCTTAAGGCCTGATTGACAAATGCAAACATAGGTGAAACGGACTGTAAAAATTATATATTATATATTGCTGATTTTCCAAAGTCTTACAAAGCTAACCAACTGTAAACACAATAGTGTTTATAATTTCATCACTCAGTATTCTAAACATTTATTTATTAAAATTAGACATTAAAAAAAGTGATTGTCAGGTTTTAATCCTTTTGGTAATTACAAATCTTCATTGCATGACTTGGCAAGTCCTGCTGAAATCTGATGATTCAGAATTGTTAGGTTTACTTCTTTACCAAAGTTTACCATTCACTTACTTGTATGAGATGTTTTACAATTTGTGATATAACTGAAGTAAGCTTTCATCCCTAAAACAGGGTAGAGAATGGTAAACACTCTTACCTAGGTTGATAAAGATCTCTGCACTCCTAAAAATCTCAACTAACATTTTTAAAAGCATAACTTTCTAACTTTCTGTTAAAGAAAAATACACTAATGCTGTGACTACAGTTATACAACGTTCTGCATTATCCACAGTTTATTTAGGGTGAGAGAGAGCATTCCCTTAACTGAAAGCCCCTTCTTTCTCAGGTTTATTCCATTCCTGTTAATGAAATGTGTGATGGCTCTTGTGTCAGGGAATTAATGATACTCAGTAAGTAAAGAATGAGAAACCTGGGTGGATGAATTATGCCTCTTCTTCGGTTCTTTTCAAAGAGGAAAATTGAAAGATCCCATAGCATCACACTTATTATGATATTTAAACTATGAGAATTTCATCAGATAAAAGCAATGTTAAATGAAATCCTCTGTCTAAACACTCATGTCAAGAAAGGCAATTTTAGTTATGCAGTGGTGTAGCATTTTGTTTTTTCTGCAATAAAGCCATCAGATCAATAAAAAATTATGTAGCAGATTATTATTACACTGTGCTCACCATAGCTCTAATCGTAAATAATACAGCAGTTATCCTGGTTATATTAATTATAATTAGAATGCAGATAATGCAGACGGTCTTTTATTACTAGAGCCAAATCAATTTTCCAGTGTTATTCGATGCAAGGTCACACAAAGTTGTGGGAGCTTTTAGACTTCTTATGAAATGGCCTGCCTGCCTGTGAAAGGAGAGTTTGGCTCAGCTGTGCAAGACACATTGACTAGGAAGATCATTGAAATAATTACAGCCATGAACCCTTGCCTATGATGGCAGAATTTCATTTTATAAAGTAAGCATAGCTGTAATCCAGCCTCCTTTATGGTAGGAAGCCTCATAAATCTTTCAGAAGAAACCAAGTCTTGTGTTTAGTGGTAAGGAGGAAATCAAAATGGATTCGTTTGTATTGTTCATTTCTCCTCATTGCCTTTTTGTTCCATACCTTGCATCATATTTTTTAAAGGCATTCCATATGTAATCATCTAGTAATAATAGAGGGAAACCACAAAACAACAAACTAATAGAAATACATTAGGTGTGCAGTGTTGGTGGATGAGATATAGGCTGATTTCACATACTGTCACAAGACGACTTTTATGAACCTGGTTTAGTTGCTCAAAAAGAGGCCATGAGATGAGAAGAAGGTTGGAAAATGAGACAGAGGTTAAGTTCAGAGGAAATCATTTTGCATATGCCTTTACAATGGTCAAAGGGAAGTACGCCCTCCATAGCCCCAAGGTCTATGAAGCCAGAGACTGTGGTTCAGGATAAACCCATGTATTTGGGCACCAGAATTGGGCAGCATGCTAATTCTAGAACCCCTGGTTGAGCAAATCTAATAGTGATGGATAGCTTATGTGTTATCGATGTTCCCCACTTGACAAAACTCCGTCAGGTTGTTGAGTCAGTGTTCAGGCAGGACACCAACCCGAGTAAGGATCAGGCAGGTGATTCAGGCAACGTACTGGACTGTGGGAGTAAAGGAATAGAACTAGTAGGGAATGTGTCAGAATATAAGTTGGAAAATTCATGACCCAGATAAAGGCATTGGTGGTCAAGAAATGTTTAATCACTGCTCTAAGGTATCTTTGGGGCCATTGTGACCTACACACCATCAATACTTGACCTCTGGCTAGAAAGACATGTCCATTCTATTGACTATTAGGAAATGTATGCATCCAGGTTGTTAAGAAACTTTCTTCTGAGAACTTGAGAAAGTCAACAGTGTTGGAAAAAAAAAAAAGCGCTATTAGCAAAGATAGGAAATGGGAAGGTATTTTGAAGAGCAGAGTTAAGAAGTTATAACCAAAAGGGGAGCCAGGCTGATAGCCAGGACTCTACTCTCAAGCAAAGAACAGAGGGGAGTGTGGATGAGCATACAGTGTCAGTCTTCCAGAGAAGCCCCTTTTGAAGTCCTGGACTAAAGCACTGACCTCAGCCAACTGGTTCCCGCACAGGGCCGGCACATGAGGTTGAGCAGTGGTCCCTGTCTGTAAGGAAGGAAGGACCACTTTCAGCCCTTGAGGTCTCAAATCCTGTGGATAAAGGTAAGATTGTAAATAAATAAATAGACAAGTTCCAGAGGCAGAGATGGGAAAGAAAAAAAAAGCAGGAAGATCTAAATGTCAGGTCTCTAGAAATTACAGCACTAGAAATAAATAGTAATAGAAAACCCTTGTCACTGTTTATTAAGTTTGTGAACTGCACTCTCTCTTAGGGACTTTACATGTGTGTGGGTTTTGTTTTTTTATTTTTTAATTTCTTTTTTAAATCCATCACCATCTATGAGGAACTAGGTGCTATCACTAGTATTTTATAGATGTAAAAACTAGGGCTTTCCCAAGTCATACATTTGGCAAAAGGTGGGGCCAGAATTCAAAGGTAGATTTTTCTGTAATCTGATATCCTACCTCTTAACTGTTACATACTGCCTCCAGGCTAGCAAAATTTACAGAGATCTAAATTACAGGGCAGAAGCCATTATGTCTTTGAAGATCTCTCACTTAAGTACTGTGTTCTCTAAGAACATGGGACCAGGAAGAGGGAGAATACCTTCTGCTTTTTTTTTTTTTTTAAATTTTTTTTTTCAACGTTTATTTATTTTTGGGACAGAGAGAGACAGAGCATGAAGGGGGGAGGGGCAGAGAGAGAGGGAGACACAGAATCGGAAGCAGGCTCCAGGCTCTGAGCCATCAGCCCAGAGCCTGACGCGGGGCTCGAACTCACGGAGCACGAGATCGTGACCTGGCTGAAGTCGGACGCTTAACCGACTGCGCCACCCAGGCGCCCCTACCTTCTGCTTTTTAATAGCCAGAAGCCACAAATGGTCTTTCACTTAAACAAACATCCTGACCATTTGACCATAACATGGATTCATAATTCTTCTCTTCAGTAGCATTTACATAGTTTAAAGCCACCAAGCTTCAAGAAATGTTCTTGAACCATCTAGAGACTTAGGTACAGTGCTTTTAAAATTTGAATTGTATGGGATAATCCAAAATGGTAAAGTAAAACTCTCTGCTTAACTAGAAACACCCTCAACTACAGTATTGAAGTTAAATCATTTTCAAAAACATCAATAAGGTTTACTTTCTTCTCCTAAAACATCAGTTTTATTTCAACACATGGAAAAGAAATTTGGGTTCTGAATGTTTCTGACCTGAAGCACATAAGCGCATAAGAATGTTGGACTATTTTAACATAGCATTCTTTCTATCTGTTTTGTTGAAGAAAGAAGTTGGGTGAAAATGTATGGAAAAATAAACTGTTGATTATGTTCTAATATTTAAAAATAAATATATTTAAATATGTAAGAGCAATATTTGAAAAATCCAACATGGCAAAATGGACAAAAACCAATGGAAATTGGAATTGAGAGAATAAATTTCATAAGTTAAAGGGGAAAATTGATGCTTCATTATGAAAAAAAATGTCTTAGGTCATGATTACTTTCTAAAAAAAGAGTTAGGAGTTAAAACAAAGACTACCTAGGATTGATGGATTTATGTGAAGGAAATTTTAAGCCAAAGTGCCTAAGATGTATCAAAATGTTAACAACTTTGGATATACTTCAAATAGATTTATTTCTAAAATCTGAAACTTATGAAAGAGGTATAATAGGAGTCATAATGTATTGTACTTTAAATGCAGAAAAAATACTAAAGGTGTCCCATTTTTCCCAGTCAAGGAATTTTAGATATTCTGCATTGAATCTCTATCATTTTTCTTCTCCCTACTGAAAGAAAAACACAGCTTAACTCAAATATATCCCCATAAGATTTCAAGTTCAACGCTTTTCTTACAAAATATCTTTAAAATTTCTTCTTTGAAAATATATTTTATCTTCTATTGTGAAAACATGTCTTTCTTTAAGATAAAGGCTAATTCTTACATAACGCTTACTATGGACTTGGTGCTGTGTAATAATTACTTTCAAATGTTAATGTATTTAATCCTCACAAATACTGCATTTGAGGTAGATACTGTTATCTTTAGAGGGGGAAATGGAGGTACAAAGAAGTTATATAAAGGTCACACAGCAAGTGAGTGGTAAAATGAGGCTTTGGGGTGCTTGGGTGGCTCAGTCAGTAGAGCCTCCGGCTTCGGTTCCACTGTTCTCATGATCTCACTGTTCATGGGGTTGAGCCCCGCGTCGGGCTCTGTGCTGACAGCTCAGACTCAGAGCCTGACGCCTGCTTCTGATTCTGTGTCTCCCTCTCTCTCTGCCCCTCCTCTGCTCACACTCTGTCTCTCTTTCTCTCAAAAAAAAATGAATAAACACTTAAAATTTTTGTTTTCAAGAATGAGGCTTTGAACCCAGGCATGCCAGCTCCAGAGTTTGCCCTCAAATCCAGCACTATTCTAAATCTTCACAGTAAGATTTTGCTAAAATGAAACAAATCTACCCAACAACTAGGTGTCTCTGGTTTATTTCCCTTTCTCAAAACACTATGAATTCCATGATCGGTATCACGGAAGGTTAGGTTTGGGGGGGGGGTTGTTTGTTTTTTGGGGTTTTTTTTGGTTTTTGTTTTTTAAGTAGCTCTCTATCTCAGAGGTACCTTGAGTATGAGCAGACATATGAATTGCTATGGTAACTTCCAGTGCTTGAATAATAGGATTTGGGAATTATTTTGAGTGCAAAACATAAGAGAAAAAAATAGCGTCTAAATGTGACCTTGTCAACTGAATTAACTTCTAGGAGATTCCACTTTAAAATGATACGTCGAGCATTATCGTTTTACTGCTGAAAACTGGGAAGCTTTCCAAATTTTAACTTACAAAGTTATTGTACTTCCAAATGAGAAAAATGTCGTTTGAGGTACTTTCTTTTTCTTGAATACTGTGATAGATGGCTCTGTAATATCCTATGCAAATAGCCAATGTTGTAATTTGGAGCTGCCTGTAAGAAGTTACCCATAAACAGGGCATTTTAGAAGATTTCTGTTTAATTATTTACTGTGTGGCTTATGTGTTCCATCCTGTGTGGACTACTTACCGTTGGCTTTTCCTCAGCCAAGTTCTCTCCACCATTTTCCTTCTCACACACCGACACTTCCTGTCAATAGTATGTAAGAGATACCGAAGTGTGGCACAGAATTAATTCTGCATCGAAAGGAAGATGCAACATTTCTCAAACAGAACATTAGGCTTCGCTTTGGTTCATTTTGTTAGCCCTCCTTTTGCTTTCCCATATTTTATTGCAGAGCCTACATGACCACAGGATCTATCTCATCAGCTGCTAGTCACGTGTAAGAGCACCTCTAGCAAAATCACTAAAAAATAGTACCCTTTTTTTCCCCTCATCAATTGCCTATGTCAGTAATAGGGAATTAGCTTTAAAAATATAATCTGATTGAGTACATTATGTTGACCAGCCTTGCGCATTTCCAGGCTGCACTTACTTCATTGTCTCTGTTTTAGAAATGGCCTTTATGCCTCCTGGTCTCAACATAGAGCAAAAAGGACCATCTGGACACCACATATGAGGAAATCAGACATCTCTAGGTTAAATCATGCCCATAAGGACAATTTCTTGTCAGATAAGCTGCTGTGTACTTAGTCTGATAACTAACAGAATTACAATATGGTAATTCTAACTGGAAATCGTCCATTTTCATCCTCAGGTTTCCTCTTTTCTCCCCATTGGTAAGCACCCTTTGAGTCCTACTCCTGTGCACTTGTACTCAAAGCCACCCCCAGCTCTGTTTCAAGCCGTGGCAGCTGTGAAACGTCTGGACAGCAGAGTGTTGTGCTGTTGGCTCACACATCATCACGCAGTGGGGCAGAAGCACATAATTGTGTAATGGAATAATTTGATTTCCTCCGATTTCTAGACACTTCACAAAATAAACAAGGCAGTAAAATGAAGCGTAAAGAGTAACTGGTGAGGTTTGAGTCTCACATTGCTGTCACTTGCTAGCCTGGGTGACCTTCAGTAAATCGCAAACTCTTTTTTTTTTTTTTTTTTTTTTTTTTTCAGCTCTGGCTTCCTTGTCTGTAAAATGGGATAGCTTTCCTCATTTGTTTATCAAATAGGAACAGGTACGCTGGAGGGTCCCAGCTGGAGGGTCTGTTCTCTATGCACTGCCTGCAGATGTGTTATCTTTTACTCATCGTGAATTTTAATTATTGCCGTCATTTAAAAAAGTCAGAAGATGTTACATGAAAAAAAAATTTAGATTCTGTAGAAACAGGATTATTTGGCAACACTACTCCCCAATTAAAGCAACTAAAGGCCATGACACAACCTTTTCCCCTTCAGATAGCAGTCTCTGTTACAGTTCATTTCATTCCCCATCTGGCCTGCTTTGCACATTTCTGTGGCCTGTCTAGTCCCTGTAAGCATTTGAGTTTGTCACCTTTGATGTTTATAAAATCCCGTTTAGATTTAGCTGTAGTGTTCTTGACAAACACACTCAATTTGGACCTTGAAAACCAGCTTTCAAATACTGGTTCTTAAACTTGTAGATCATGGAAATTCACTGGGCGAGAGTGATTTCCCTGGGCATTAAAGTGTTCATAATAATCATTACATAATGGAATTATAGAGATTTAATGAAATAATTTGTATAAAAATACTTTGTAACAAACAAACACTAAATCTATAATGATTATTTGGTACTTTGTACATATCTTTTTAAAGAAAAATACGAGCGACTTTATTCATTAGACCTTAAGTTGACCCACGTTTCAAAAATTGGGTGTAACAAGATTTTATAAGGTGAATTACATATAATAATTGTTAAGGTGAATTACATATAATAATTGTTTTCCAAATTGTGTTATGGGACGGTCTGTTAAACCACATTTTCCCTCAGTTTTTTGAGTCAAGAAGTAGAGATGATGATTCACAAGAATACTATGAAGTAAAATACATGTTCAAAAGTTATTTGTGTTAGCTTGAAAAGGAGTTGTGTGTCAACCCCTGAAGGCTCCAATACCACATTACCTTTTTGTTGATCTTTTTTTTTTTTTTTTTGTCAAATCTTCCATTTTCTTTTCCGGTAGGTCCTGGTTACAGATGAATTTTAAATGAGGTAACCATGTTGTAATGGATTGAAAATACCTACCACAGGGCCCTGGCCATTTTAGGAGTTCAAAGAATGTTAAAACTCAATGAAACGGAACAAGAGGATAAACAGAAATAAGAAAAACTTGTCTTGCTACCTGAACTGGGTTGCCCCCTGTTCCCTTGCTGTAAGCAAGCAGGAATAAATTATGATTTATAATGATGCTTTGAAATTAATAACATCTTCCTTCAAAGAGCAGGGAATATTTTATACCTCATCCTAATTATGTATGTCATTACCTACTTTCTCATTCATCTGTTTAATATCTTCCATGGGGCAGACAGAATTGGGTATGTAGTATTAGCTAATTTTGCATGTGATAAAAAGGAAAACAGAGAGATTCAGTGCCTTTTTCAAGGTCAGTGATACGGCAGAAGAACTGGAACTAACAGTGAGGTTACCTGGATCGTCAGTCCTCTCAACAAGAAAAGAAAATTGTCTGAGTTCTTGATAAACTTTAAGCATTTAGAATATGTTCATTAATTATAAAAGACTTATGAGTCTGTAAAATGCTTCATTAAACCAAATAATAACTATATCCTTACAATACAAAAAGCAAGTTATTTCTTCATTGAACATTTATTGAAGGCATCAAAAATCACACAAAAATATCAAAATGCGAACAACAAACTATATAAAGTATTTACAACCAATGTAATAAAGCATTGATATCCGTATTTATTATTTAAAAAATTATATAAATGGATAAGACAACCACTAAAACCTGAATGAAACTGTAAAGGAATATGAAAATATAATTTACACACACAATTAAAATAACGAATCCAGTATGGCCAGAGCATTCTCTAGAGTAGCCAAAACTCTGTTTCTCATTGTTCTGAAAATAGGGTCAAATTTCTAGGCATGCCATATAAAATCTTTTAATTACATGATCCCTTGTTAGTTCTCTAGCTATATCTTTCACCACCCTGTCTCCTCACATTCCACCCTGCCCTCCTGCATTTCAGCCAGTTCTCAGAATCCATCATGCTATGCTGACTCTTACCCACTACAATCCCACTATCCCTTACCCCTTTCTATTATAGAATGTGCAAAATGTAAATCAGTTACAAAACATCCTGTTTAGGTCAAACAACATTGGGTTTTTTGTAGCAAGAGTTTCTGGAGAAAAGACGCAGTGCATTGATTTATATTATGCTACAGCTTCCTTCTTTTATGGGAAAACAGTAGCAGTTGTCCCTAGACTACATTACAAATAGCATTGTGATACAGTATGTGATTGTGTGCCTGTATTGTAAGGTAAGTCCCATCCTCAATTTACTGTCTTACAATGGGAATAACAATACCCACCTGAGGTATTGGATTCCCAATAATCCAATAAGAGTAATAATTACCTTATTTTATTTTATTTATTTTTAGCATTATTTTATTTTATTTTTTTACTATAATTTATTGTCAAATTGGCTTACATACAGCACCCAGTGCTCATCCCAACAAGTACCCTCCTCAATGCCCATCACCCATTTTCCCCTCTCCCCCCCCCCAATCAACCCTGTTTGTTCTCTGTATTTAAGACTCTCTTATGGTTTGCCTCCCTCCCTCTCTGTTTGTAACTATTTTTTCCCCTTCCCTTCCCCCATGGTCTTCTGTTGAGTTTCTCAAGATCCGCATACGAGTGAAAACATATGATATCTGTCTTTCTCTGCCTGACTCATTTCACTTAGCATAATACCCTCCAGTTCCATCCACGTGGCTGCAAATGGCATGATATATTTTAGAGATGAACCTTCTGGTAAGTGTTCAGTGATACAGTATGCCATTGAATAACTATTAGGTCCCTCGTTCCCTTTCTGGTCCCTTCCTTTTTTTTCTCTCTTAAATGAATAGTGTCAGAAATAAACTTATATCCCAACAAACCAATGTCCAGGACCAGATGGCTTCACTGGTGAATTCTACCAAATATTCAACGATTTTATAACTATGCTTCTCAAACTCTTCCAAATAACTGAAAAGGAAGGAATGCTTCCAAACCCATTTTACAAGGCCAACGTTACCCTGATACTAATATTGGACAAGGACACCACACACACACAAAAGAAAATTATAGGCTAATATCCCTAATGAATATGGATACAGGAATACTTAAAATATTAGCAAACAAATTTCAACAATACATCAGAAGGATCATATACCATGACAAAATGGAATTTATTTGAAGGACACAAGGATGGTCCCACATTTACAAATCAACCAGTGTAATATACAACCTTAACAAATGAAGGATGAAAATCGTATGACCATCTCTTTTTTTTTTTTTTACTAAAGTTTATTTTGAGAAACACAGAGAACAAACAGGGGAGAAGCAGAAGGAGAGGGAGACAGACAGAATCCCAAGCAAATTCTACACCACCAGCATGGAGCCCGTGCAGGGCTCAAACTCACAAACCCATGAGATAGGGACCTGAGCTGAAATCAAGGGATGGACACTCAACTGACTGAGTCACCCAGGCACCCCTAATCATCTCAATAGATGCAGAAAAGGCATTGACAAAATTTAACAAAATTTTTTATTTATGATAAAATAACAAAATAACAAAATTTTTTATTTATGATAAAAACTCAACATAGTGGGTATAGGGGAAATGTAGCTCAATACAGTAAAGGCTATATACATGACAAAACCACAGCTGACATCATACACAGCAGTGAAAAGATGAAAGTTTTTCCTCTAAGATCAGAAACATGACTAGAATGCCCATTCTCACCACTTTTATTCAACATGGTATTAGAAATCCTAGCCACAGCAATTAGGCAAGAAAAAGAAGTAAAAGTAATGCAAATTTAAAGGAAGTAGTAAAATGGTTGCTGTTTGTGGATGACATGATACTCTACATAGATAACCCAAAAGACTCCACCAAAAAGCTGTTAAAACTAATAAATTCAGTAAAGTTGCAGGATATAAAATACACATACAGAAATTTTCTGTATTATACATATGAATAACAAGCTATGATAAAGAGAAATTAAGAAAATAATCATATTTGCAATTGCATCAAAAAGAATAAAATGCCTAAGAATAAATTTAATCAAAAAAGTCAAAGACCCATATGCTGAAAACTACAAGACCCCGATGAAAGAAGTTGAAGAAGACACAAATAAATGGAAAGCTGTTCTAAGTTCATGGATTGGAAGAATTAACATTGTTAAAATATCAAAGCAAATCTGATTCTTGTGCAATTCCTGTCAAAATCCCAATGGTATTTTTCACAGAGCTAAGACAAATAATTCTAAAATTCCTATGGAACCACCGAAGGCCTTAAATAGCAAAGTGATTTTGAGAAAGGAGGGAAAAATTGAAGGTGTCATGCTCCCTGATTTCAAACTATATCATAAAATTGTAAAATAATCAAAACAGTATGATATTGACATAAAAAGACACATAGATCAGTGCAACAGAATAGAGCCCAGAAATATATATATTTATATATATATATATATATGTGTGTGTGTGTGTGTGTGTGTGTGTGTGTATACATAAAATCAAGTTTTATGTATATACTATCAAATAATTTATGAAAAAGGAGGCAGAAATATACAATGGAGAAATGGCAGTTTCTTCAGTAAATGGTGGTGGGAAAACTGGACAACCACATGCAAAAGCACGAAACTAGGCCACTCTCTTACACCAAACACAAAAACTAATTCAAAATCAATTAAAGACTTGAATTTAAGACCTGAAATCATAAAATTCCTAGAAGAAAACATAGATGACATTGGTCTTAATGATATATTTTTTTGGCTCTGACTTCAAAGGCAAAGGAAGGAAAAGCAAAAATAAAAAAAATGGGACTACAACAAACTAAAAAGCTTCTGTATAGTGAAGGAAAGTGTGAACAAAATGAAAGGTAACCTGAGTGGAAGAAGATATTTGCAAATCATCTAACCAATAGGGGGTTAATATCCAAAATATATAAAGAAATCATGCATCTCAACAATAAAAAAAAAATCAAACAATCTAATTAGAAAATGGGCAGAGAATCTGAATAACATTTTTCCAAAGACACATAGATGGCGAACAGGCACTTGAAAAAACACTCAGCGTCACTTATTATCAGGGAAAATCAAAACCACAATGAAATTACACCTCACATCTGTTAGAATGGGTATTATCAAAAAGATAAGAAATAAGTGTTGGAGAGGGTGTGGAAAAAAGGAAACCCTCATATATTGTTAGTGGAAACGTAAATTGGTGCAATAACTGTGGAAACCTATATGGAGATTCCTCAAAAAAATTAAAAGTAGAAGTACCATATGTCCCAGCTATTCCATTTCTGGGTATTTACCCAAAGAATACGAGGGGGCACCTGGGCGGCTCAATCAGTTCAGCGTCTCTCTGCCCCTCCCCCCCTCAAAAATAAATAAACATTAAAAAGTTTTTAATAAAAAAATAAAAAAACAAAGAATATGAAAGCACTAATTTGAAAAGAAATATACACCCCTGTGTTCACCACAGTATTATTTACAGTAGCCAAGATACAGAAGCAACTTCCACGATGGGCGAATGAATAAAGAAGATATGATGTATGTGTGTGCATGTGTGTGTGTGTACACAAAGAAGATATGGTATGTGTAAGATATATACACATACACATGCAATGCTATACTATACACACGCACATATGCACACATGTACAATGCTATACTACTCAGCCATTTAGAAAGAAGGAAATCTTGTCATTTGTAGCAACATGGATGGAACTTGACATACTAAATGAAATAAGTCAGATGGAGAAAAGACAATAATTTATGATTTTATTTATATGTGGAATCTAAAGTACAAAACAAGCAAAACAAAACAAACTCATCTATACAGAGAACAGACTGGTGGTTACCAGAGGGGAAGCGGGTAGGAGGGTAGATAAAATGGGTAAGATGCTCAGTAATGATGGATAGTAACTAGACTTATGGTAGTGATCACTTTGTAGTGTAGACAAATATCAAATTATAATGTACACCTGAAAACTATATATTTTATATTCCAACTTTATCTCAATAAAATGAAGTAACATAATTATGGATAATTACAGTGCAAAGGACCTTAGAAGAAACCAGTTGGTATAATCTCTACTCCATGACCACTCTTCTATGCACTCCATGTTTTCTTACTCCATACTCACCACATTTACAATAACTGTTTGTCATTCACCTTAGTGGATTGAGCTCCATGAGGGCGATCACCCTGTGAGAGATTTCCCAGTCACTACTCCTTCCCCTTGTTTGCTAACCTGTCTGCTACAAAGTAACCTCTCAGTGGCTAAAGGGCTAAATGAAGGAGTCAGTTACACATGAGAAAACTGAGGGTTGTAGAGTCAGACAACTCACAGCAAGGAGTGACTGAAATTAGAAGGAGGAAAACAATGAAACCTACATATTCACCTACTAAGTTACTACAAGTAGCATGATTAATATCAGCTAGATCCTATTGCTAGATCCTATTGTGATTTTGTATTAAGTATACTGGAGAAACACAAAGCCAGGAAGAGAGCCAGTGAATGGAAGGCAAACGTGGCTGGCTGGGTAGGTGTCAGTCTGCTCTTTAAGGAAGGAGTTCAGGACTGGCCTCATCATTGAGGTGTCATTTGAGCAGAAATCTGAAAGTGGTGAGGAGGTGACCCATGATGAACATCTGGAGAAACTGTTCTAAACACAGAGGAAAAAATTGAGGAAGAGCAAAGGAGTCAGTGTTGCTATCATCTAGGGAGTTAAGAGAATTTTATTCTTTTTAAATGTTTGGTTATTTATTTATTTATTTATTTAAAGAGAGAGAGAGGGAGAGCACTAGCTGGGGAGGGAGGGAGAGAGAGAATCCCAAGCAGGCTTCACACTGTCAGTGCCGAGTCGGACGTGGGACTCGATCCCATGAACTGTGAGATAGTGACCTGAGACGAAACCAAGAGTTAGACGCTTAACCGACAGCCACTCAGGTGCCCCGGGAGTTAAGAGAATTTTAGACAGTAAGGTCACAGATGAATGTTGTGGTGGGGGGAGATCATAGGTTCTCATAGGTAATTATGAAATGCTTTTTTTTAATGTTTATTTTTGAGAGAGAGAGAGAGAGAGAGTGCGTGCACGTGCAAATCAGGGAGGGGCAGACAGAGAGGGAAACAGAGGATCCAATGTGGGCTCTGTGCTGACAGCACAGATCTCACAAGCTGTGAGATCATGACCTGAACCGAAGTCCGACATTTGACTGAGCCATCCAGGTGCCCCAAGGTTGGAAAATTATTGGAGAATTTGGAGCAAGGTCTGACATGAAGAGATTTATACGTTTTAATAGGATTATTCTGCCTGCTGTGTAGAGAATTGGGCCGGAGGTGGGGTCAGGGGGGGGGGCGCAGATAGAAGAAGGGAAATCATTTAGAAAACTACAACAATCCAGGAGAGAAATGGCTAGCACTTAATCACACGCTATACCTATTGCAACAGAAGCTTGGAAGTGTAATCTAGCTGTATCCTCAAGTAGCGGGGGGGAAAGCTGAGGTTTGGAGGCCTAATAGTCTTTGTCATGGGATTCTTTAAATCCCACTCCAGATGAGAAGTATACTGGTAGAGTGTCCTCCTGTGTATGGCTTCAATTCAATCTATTTGAATACCTATGTTGGAATGAAACCATGAAGTCCCTCTCCCTGCCCCCTTTTGGCATGTGACTACAGAAAAGCAGTGGTTCTCTGATGCACATGCGAACTGCGGATCAGTTCTCGAATAGGAATTTGCACTTCTAAAGTGATCACCATTGTTCCAAAAGCCTTGTGAATCGAGAAAGAAATTTCAGAATAAGAAAGGGAAAAAGCAGAGAAATTCTACAGTGGGCAACCACAAGGCTATTCCTGCGACTTTACCTGCCCACCGTGTACGTTCTGATGTCTGCATGCATGTGTGCACAGACAGGCAGCCGTTTGCCAGACACACACTATCACACACACACACATACACATACACTTTGACAATCTTCCCTTCTTCTTCACCGAAAACATTTCTGGTTTCCTTAGCATGACTCATGATACCCTATTTAACCAGAATCACCAAAGCCGCCTTTTTCTTTCTCCTAGTTTCTTCTTCATCTATTAACAGCCTACAATAAGATAATCCTCTCCAAGGAGCCTACACAGTCTTTTCCAGGTTGAATTAGGAGCTCTTTCTCTGACCTAAACTAATATTTATATGTCTCTATCAACACACTTACCAAATTATAGCCAATAAATGCATTTATCACTGTAACTCTATTCTTAGTTCTTTGGAATCAAGTACTGTGTGTTCACTTATGTACCCCCGTGTTTAGCAGTGTCCAGTGTATGCCAGGTGTCTATTAATTGTGTTGAATGAATGAGTGAGTGAATCAATCAACGTATCATTCTGACTTGAATATGACAATGAACAGAAAACACACTGAGGACATCATGACACAGAGGAGTTCACAGCACATCATGTAAGCCTTATGGAGAAATCATCAATGAGCTAATTCCTCCTCTTTACAAGTCCTCTGGCCAGGGATGTATGCGGCCACATTTATTTATCAGATTTCAGAGCAACTAAGTGATACTGAATATTGCAACCACTTTAGCCGATTATTATTTACCTAGTTGGCCGCATATGCCTATATATCCCTGCTTTGTTTCACAAAGGACTTGAGATAGTGATGTGCAATGCGTATATTATAAATTTAGCTATTCTATGAAAGGAAAGCCATAAAAAGATTTTTAAAAGCAAAATGAGAGTTGAGGCATTAAACATGACTTCAAATTTGCCTTGAGAGATCAGCTTTTGTTGGGTGAGATAATTTTGCAGATATTAGCATAAACACTCCTGCAAAGCCAGGACATTGGGGAGGGGAAAAGGTGGCAGGGAGCCAAAAGAAAGTACTGCAATTTGGTTGAAATTAATAGGCAGCTGTTAGGTCATCTCTAAGCTACCACTTTATTATGCTAAAAATTCAGGGTGAGTTGAAACCAGAGTAATCCCAATGAAAATGTGGTTAAATTGCCAATGTGGTTAAAATAGCCAAATTAGGAGTGTGATCTTTACAGTTGCAGGAATGAGGAAGGTTACTATGGTGGATACTAACTCTCCTCAACTAGCAGTTTCCTCATCTGTAAATGGGTTCCGCAAAATTTTCTTGCTGGGAGAGCATGAAAGCTGGGCATCCAGGAAGTCCAAATACATAGTAGTGAATAACCCTATCCCAGATGTTCTAGTTGATGCCCTCCAACTCTACCAAAATGAGAACTTACCTGCTGAGGTTAGCAAACAAGTTTGTGGTTCTTTATTGCTGGGTCCACTCGGGAATTCTTTATTCACTAGGAGCTTTATCACTCACACTGCTGATTATGAAATATCTGCAGTCGTGCATTTAATGAGAAACGTTGCTTTCAGCGTGAAACTACAATTTTGAACCCCTTTTGTGAATAATTTGTATTTTATGTTTTAACGACTAAAATTAGTATAAATTTGTTGGAGTAAAACACGTTGCTAACTGAAAGCACTGTCCAGACAATGCTTCTGCAACAATGGAAATGTCCTATTCTTCACTGTCCTGTATGGTGGCCAGTAGCCACATTTAGTTATTAAGCACTTGACATGTAGCTAATGAGATTAAGGAAATGATTTTAAATTTTAATTAACCTCAGTGATTAGCTACATGTGGTTAGTAGCTATCATACGACTATGGATTTCTATAAGGTTAGTTTATTAAACAAGTAAAATATAAAACATTTCAGGTGATAATAAATACCATGTAGAAAAACCCAGGAAGGGGAAGATCATGATGTCCTGGTGAAATTTTAAAATCTTTTAGTGTCCTGATTTATTGTGAATGTATAGGCTGCTTACCGATGTTCCATTTTCAATCATAAAAATATTTTCTACTCAAAAGTAGAAGCATTTTTTTCTCTTTTTTTATCACAAGTGATATTTTTGTGACAAACTTATAAGGAACAAATTTGATTTTTTTCCAACAATGCCTTGGTATCTATTTTATTTTAGTTTAGTCAGTCTTGTGGCAACTTTTCTATCATGTCTTGAAACCGAGTGGAAGGCAGATTGCAACTTTTGCATTCCACTTTTGGAAAGTTGGTATATAGTCTGACTCAAGTAAGATATATAAAAATATATACCTTTATCATCTTAAGATTGCAAAGCAGTTGATATGTTTCTGGTACTGTATTTGTTAAAAAGTAAAAGAATGTTTCGTTTTGGGACATTAAGTCTCAATTTTTCATAAAAATAGACAAAAGCGAATTCAGACTCCGTGAATTTATCATCTTTGAAATAACACAGAGATTTTATTATTTTCAAATAAAGTAGACCCTCCAGGCAGCTTCAGATGACTGTATGATTTTCCAAGTTAATGTTAAAAAAAGAAAAAAGTCCGTTTTGATTGGGAGCTGTACTGAAATTCAGGGCCAACTGGGAAACCAGGCTATCATAGTGATCATAATAGGTAATATATTCCTTAAACTTTATTGATTTTCTATAGTTCAGTACAAATGAGCTCAGAGCACTTCATGTATTTTATCTCATTTGTCCTCACAACATTTCTGTAAGATAGGTGGGGGCAACTCTAATTAAAGATTAGATGTGTCAGTTTTCCATTGTTATGGAAACGCGTTAATCAGAACCTATTCAACCTGCCAACCAAGACAATTAAGTAGCCAGTTCACTTATCAGAGTACCAATTACTTGATTGTTTTTGTTACATCATAATTTTCTTTCCATTTTCTCTCAGACTAATCCTGCATCTTCCATAATTTCAAAGTTCAACACTAATAGTACTTCTTGGGAACAGTATTTTGGGAGGCATTTTTTGTGTGTGAAATTTCCTAAATGATTCTTTGGGTTCATGTGCAAGGCATTAGGGTATGGAAAAAAAGTGCTCATTTTTTTAAGTCAACAACATATGTTTGAAGCATGTTAGGTAATATAACATACCAAACATTTCATGGTTTGCCTCATTTTTTATTTGCATGCTTAGGTCTTTGAAACTGTCCTGTATGGAAACCTGCTTCTCAAACACGCAACTACTTCCTCCCTATTGTTTTATAATATTTTAGCATTCATGTTTAGCATATAATGTTGATGAGAAAAAAATTTAAATCGCGTATGGGGTGATCATAAAAATATTCAGCTTTAAAGTTTATCTATAAAAAAATTAATCACACCACGCGTCTTTTCATTTTCACTACCTCTTTTCCATTTCATATTTATTATTTACAATCTCTACCAGTAATTAGAAAAAAATTATTTCCTTCCATTGTGTGGCAGAAATTGCTAGCTACTCACCAAAATCCGGACTCCCCTCTTCTTCCTTCAGGTGGATCGAATTTCCCAGTTTCCCCTGCAGTTAGATGCAGGTATGTGATGTTTTTGCCAGTACAATGTATATGGGAGCATTGGGTGCTAACCCCAGGCCATATGCTCCTTCATGTTATTTTTTTCTCTGACTGGCTCAAATGGAGATGATGCACAAGGTGACTTTGGACACAACATGTTGAAGACATGAGAGTCACCATCCACCTCTTATTGAATGACTTTGTGGAAGAAGGTCGCACTGCCACTCTCTTGCCCTCCCCAGTGCAGTACAGTAAATAAGTATTGTGTTCGAGCCATGATACATACATCTGGGGTACATTTGCTATAGCAGTTAGCCTATGATAACTATTACACCACTTAAAATGAATATTATTACAAAAGTATAAATATTCAAGAAGAGCTTGACAAGTGAGGTGGATATACAACTACTGGCAAATATTTTTTTTTAAATAAATCCCACTGGCCACAAACTACCAGAAGAAGAAGTCAAGAAACCAAGGGGTTACTTACTGGGTTAAAATTGCCTCGACACTTGTGAGCAAGATGCAAAGTTTGTAAATAAGACCCAGAACTATACATATATTTTTCTACCCTAGTTTTTCCATGGTATGTGTCAAGTTGATATCAAACGTTACTCGAATAACTTACCTAATGCCGAGATTTTTGTGGACTCTGATTTGGAATATATACATGAGAAAAGGATGAAATATGAAAAATGGACATCAAAATCTGAAGCAGTGAAATAGGAGTATCAGAAGAAAATTGGATCATGAAATGGAGTTCCTGAGCAGGAAGGAAATTAGAACATGCTTCTAAGTACTATGTTGAATTAGAAATATGTGAAAATTTATCTGCATGAAGGATGTGGCATGGAAGGATCAATCAAGGATAAGGAATATAAAAAGCACACATTATGGAAATGGAGAGGGAAAAGAAATAAAAGAAGAATGCATAGTATATTGAATATAAATTTTTAAGCTCTAAGGGCTACAAAGGGCAAGAAGGAAAATAAAGCTGAGTGAATTAATGTTGGCTAAAAGGGGTAAGTGGAATCAAAGGGGTCTTACAATTATATCAGGTGAAAAAGAAATACTAGAAAGAAAGTGGACCCATAAATAACCTGAAAAGTAGATGGAATCAATAACGTTTAAATGGTTGAACTACTCAACTTTAAAATGTTTTAGCTAAAATAATGAAAGTTATGGAAAATTATTAAGTTATGAAGAGCCTATAAATATGGCTTATGATAAAATTCAGTAGAAGAATATTAGAATGATTAAGTAGAAGTTGATCAGGAGTTCTGATGATATATATCAGGAGATCAAAAGGGTTTCACTGATTAATTTACTATTAAAAATCATAGATAATGAAGAAACAAGGAAAAAATAAAAGGCAAAAGTAAATGTTATGACAGTCTTAAAATGTCATTTTATTAATTGTGAAAATTATTATAACTGGTTTTAATCAAGCAAAATCATGGTATAAATTAAGCAGGTGTTTTGGATGGAAGAGATGAAATGTTTAGTGAGAGAAAAGAATATAAAATTTTGATCAAGACATTTAAATTTTCTATAACTTTATTTGATCTATGGGTTGGTCATACTTTATTTTGTTCAAAATAAATTTAGGAGCATAGAAAATTATTTGGAGCTCATCAGAACAAAGATGTTATATATTCTCATTTTATATACATATATGAATATATATTAAACAATACATATAAAAATGTATAACATACATTATATCTAAATGTATCTATTCCAAGTTCTATATTTTTGAATTAGCATTATTTTCTAAGTTCAGACAATAAGCCTAGATCTTCAGGCATATGTGACAGTATTCTAAATGTGTGTCACATACATAGCAAATATACATAGCAAATATAAATCACTGTTAGAAATATTATTAAACCAAGAACTTTAAAATGTAAGGATTATAAAAATAAGCACGCCCATCACCAAGAAATTACTCATAAGTGTTCAAATATGTTGCCTCCATGGTGACTCTATCCTACCTACTGTCCTTCCCCTAAACGGGCCTTTCTTCATTTTTCGTAAGGGTCAGGCTCTCCCCAGGGCTTTTGCATATCCCTGTTTATCCCCATATACTCGCCTCTGTCTCACTATCCACCTCCACTCTTTACTCCTAAGCATTTTCTACTCTTCCTTCATTTCTTAGGCAAAGCATGACTTCTTCATGGAAGTCTTCTCTCATGACCTCAACCAGGTCAATTAACTCTGTACCTCCTACCCTGTGTTACAGCCAAAGGCACATCATACTTTAAGTACATAAATACATACATACATACATAACTAGATGTTGATGTCATTGTTACTGCTGAAAGGAACCTGAAACTTCAATACATTTTTAGCTCAAATGTTAGAATATTTCTCTTTCATGTTTTCTTTATTGTTATAATACCCTCACCAGTTAAAAAGTCTTTTAAAAGTTATAACAAGCACTAAATTCTTATAAGCACTGTGGCTGACATGGAAACTAAATACAATTCAGTTTTTTTCTTCATTGATGGAAATAACTGGGTTATTAAGGTTTGATTACTAAGATTCTCCTAACAAAGCAGTTCTTTGGCCAACAATTACAGTTCTGTCATTATTGCTGGCTAAACAAGTTGAAAGCCATTCATCAGACGCATGAGTAAGTTGTTCTTGCTGCTGGTGGTGGTGTGGTGGTAAAGAATGAAGATGATAATTGTGATAAATGCTCCGTCATGGAATCTTTTGGGTAGCATTTTTTTTAAATAATGATTAGAGGAAAACTTAATACCCTGTTTGGTATCTTTTATTAATTTCAACATTTCAGGATATGCAGGTAGTCAAATAAATTATTGCACTGAGAGACATAGTTTCCATTTTAACCTGGAGACGTGCATGCAAGTTAGATGCAACAGCAGGCTGCCAGTGATCTAGAGGATGCAGATTGAAAGAAAGAAAAAGTGAAGCAGATGATTCATCCCATCAGCTTCTTGAAACTCTATACTTACCCTTCCAATGCTCTCCAAATGAGAGCACTTCTGAGATTTTAGCCATCTTTGTATCCTGCACACCACAAAACACCCAGAGGAACTTGGGTAGCCTTAAATTTGTGTGCAAGAATAGCACATGACATGGACTTCAACTAGAAGACCAGAGAGAAGTTCTGGTCTTCACCTTGACATTGCCCAGCTCTCTCACCCTTGGTCTGGCAGTTATCTGTCTACACTTAAGTTTCCTCATCTGTGAAAACATAGTAAGTCCAATAATAAATGTAACTCCTAGTTTGCAATTACATGATTGATGTCTGCCCCACTAGAGTGCTAGGTCACAATGATGTACCTTGTTTAATCCTCAAAATAAGCTAGTGCTATTATTATTCCCCATCTAGCAGTTGAGGAAATAAGAGATTTAGCATGCAATTATCACCAGGGTCTAAAACTTCAGTCTTAGAAAACTACCATAGGCCACACTTGGTGCCAATCTTCTGCAAAGGGTGTAGGTCGGGAACCACAAGCTTCAGTGCTAGAGATTTCTCCTCAGTGGGAGTCCTTGCAGGGGTCTATCCAGCAATCTATTCACCAGTGCATTTAACTACCCAGGAGACCTCTTCTCCCCATGTGGCAACTCAGTGCAAGGAAGTGAGACTCAGCTTGCCACTTGTGGGGGTAGCCCTGAGTCTGAAGCCTCATGACCCACAGGAACCACTATCTCTTATAATAATTCATATGCAGGGGCACCTGGGTGGCTCAGTCAGTTGGGCCTCCAACTCTTGATTTCTTCTCAGGGTATGATCCCAGGGTCATGGGATCGAACTCCACGTCAGGCTTCATGCTGAGCATAGAGCCTGCTTAAGATTCTCTCTCCCTCCCTCCCTCTGTCCTTCTCTCCGACTTGCATGTCGTCTCTGTCTCACATAAATAACAATAATAATAATTCATATGCAGAATTTCCAGGGACATGTCAGTTACAAGAGTCACCAAACTCTGGGAAGCCCACAGATTGGTCTCCTTATCAGGTATTCAGTAGTTTACTCATTTTCCTTCCAGCTGAGTTTCAATTTACCAATCAGTGGTCATTTTTTCCATAGGCAATATTGCCTAATAACATAGGTAAAACTTCAACTTTTACCAGATTACTGGGGTAAATTTTACATACAAAAGGGAAAAGAATTTCATTAATCTTTTACATACCAGTAACTTCTCCAGTCGCAGAGCTAATAGGCAGAGGAGCTGATATTTGACCCCAGTCCATCTGACTCATAAAGCTTCTGATCAATATTCTTGTTCCCCTCGCCTTGCTAACTACCCCACACCACAGCTACATTAGCCTTCTCGTTTCTGAAACACTTGAAGCTTGTTCCTGCTTCCTTGATTCATTTGCACCCTTTCATGAATGCTTTTCCCCTGCTCTTCACATATACTTGCTTCTTTCATTCAGGGTTATCTCAAATAGCCCCTCTTCCAGGGGGCTTTTTTGAACCCCTTCACTTTTTTGGACCATCTTCTTTCCCACAGCTACCAAATAATTTCCTTTTGAACTGCAATGTTTTGTTTCCTTTCTAACACTTCACTGTCTGAAAATCTCATGTTAAGTGTTCTACTTCTGTATTGTCCACTTCCCCTCACAGGGCTGCAAGTGCCATAAAGCTAGCAATTTGAGTTACTTGTTCACTGTTGCTTCACTAGTACCCAGAATTGTTCCTGGTGCATGATAAGCATAGAGTTATTGACTGGAAATGATGCCCTCCTGCCCAGTTTCTCTCATACAACTCTTACGAAGTTCAGATGAGTATACCCAAACATATTTTTATTTCTTAATAACTTAAAAATAAAAATTTTAATTCTGCCCAAGTAAGAAACTGTCTTTAGGAAAAAAAAAAAACAGGCAAAAGTTTAATCTTTATTCATTCAAAAACACTTTTATTATACTTTGATTATGTAGAAGTCATGCTGTTTTATGGTCTGTAGTGGACGCCAAAGAAATAAAATCATGAATCTATTATGTACTTATCAAGTTATGTTTCATTTAATTCTTTAAAGATTCTCTGTAGTTGGCTAATAAACTAATTAAGGCCTTAGACAGTGTTTGATTAGTTTTTATGATGCTAGCATCTAGAACGTGGTTTCAAAAGTCAGATGCGGCTATCTCAGTGAAAAGAAATTGTTAGAATTTCTATTGCTATTCATTTTTATATTTTAAAAATTGTCTATATTTATGTTGCACTATAATGACTATATGGTGTTCATGTACTAAATAAATATCAACATGTTAGGATGCATGCTCAAAATTTTGCTCATGGGCCGTGTAATTGCCATAAAAATGTTTAAAGATCATTGGAATAGAAGGTTTAGACACATAATAGACCCCCTTAACTTTTTGTGATTTCATAAATGAATTATGTGATCAGATTCCTATAAATGGGGTGTGCGTAAGTACGTAATTCAATTCAGTATCTGTTAAATGCCTTATGAAGGATGTAGAACACTTCCCATTAGAATATGGAAAACGAAAAGGTAACTTTTGCCTGTGGAAAACCAAAGGATTGAAATTGGCATTTACCTTTGCAATATGGATATGATATACTGAAGTCCAGATAAGAGGGATGTTGACTCTAGGCTCTGTTGCAAGCAAACACAGAAAAACAGGACCAAGCCTCTTGTGTTCAAGATGGTACCTTTGTGAATAGGAGAATGCTTATGAATGGGAAAGTAAAGAAGATCAGTAAGGTTCAACAGAGGAACATCAGTGTGATACGCCATATTAACAGAATGAAAGACAGCTACCACATGACCATTTCATAGATGCAGACAAAGATATTTGGCAAAATTTATCATTCTTTCATGACAAAAACTCTCACTAAATAATCAATGGGAAACAACTGAAAACTTTTCTCCTAAGCCCAGAACAAGGTAAGAATGCTCTCTCTTGTCACTGCTATTCCACATAGCCATGGAAGTGTTACCCAGAACAAAGAAGAAAGAAAAAAGAAAGAAAAGACATCTAAATCTTAAAGGAAAAGTGAAGGGGTTCCTGAGTGGCTCAGTCGGTTAAGCTTCTGACTCGATTTGGCTCAGGTCATGATCTCAGGACTCTTAATTTTGGCTCACGTCATGATCTCAGGGTTCATGGGATCGAGCCCCATATCGGGCTCCATGCTGACAATGTGGAGCCTGCTTGGGATTCTCTCCCCCCTCTCTTTCTGCCTCTCCCTATCTCATACTTTCTGTCTGTCTCTCTCTCTCTCTCTCTCTCTCTCTCTCTCACTCAAATACTTTTTTAAATAAAGGGTAAAGTAAAATAACTGTTTTTTTGCAGATGACATGATTCTATATGTAGAAAACCCTTAAGATTCCACAAAAATATCTCCCACAACTGTTAAAACTAATAAATGAGTTCAGTAAACTTGTATACCAAAATCAATATACAAAACCACTGGAGGTTGTATATACTAACAATAAACTATCTGTAAGAGAATTAAGAAAACAATGCCACGTACATTAGCAACAACAACAACAAAAATTTTAAAGTTAGGAATTAAATTAATCAGATGTAAAAGAATTGTACACTGAAATTACAAAATATAGATGGGGAAATTTTAAAAGATGCAAATAAATGGAAAAATATCCCGTGTTCATGAATTGGAAGAATTAATATTTGTTTAAATGCCCACACTCTATGTCTTTAGATACAAACTATAGATACAATGAAAGCAAACTTTAGAGTCAAAGCAAACTATAGATACAATGAAATGCCTATCAAAATTACACTGGCATTTTTCCAGAAATAGAAAAAGTCCTGAATTCATATGGAACCACAAAAAACTATGAATAGACAAATCAGTATTGAACAAGGATAACAAAACTTGGGACATTGCATATCCTCACTTGAAATTATATTACAAAGCTAGTAATCAAAACAATAAGTAGCTAACATTTTAAAAGATATACAGACCATTCATACAGACTAGAGAGTGCAGAAATAAACCCATGCATTTATGGCCAACTGATCTTAGCAACACATAATGGGGAAAGAAGTCTCTTCAAAAAATGATGTCAAGAAAACTGGATATCCACATGCAAAAAAAATGAAAGTGAACTCTTTTCTCCCACTATATACAAAAATCAACTCAAAATGGAATAAAGTCTTAAATGTATGACTTGAAACCCTGAAACTTCTAGGAAAAAAAAAATAAGGAAAAGCCTTCTTGAAACTGGATTTGACAATAATCTTTTGACTATCACATCAAAAGCCTAAGCAAAAAAAAAAAAAAAAAAAATAGACAAGTGGGATTACATCAAACTTAAGAGGTACAGCCCAGCAAAAGAAACAATAAAAAAAAATGAATGAAAAAAAATTACTGCAAAATATATAACTAATAGGGGTAAAAAATTTAAAAAGAGTAGTAAGAAGGTAGTTCTAGGAAAAGTGTGATGGGTTTTTAATTCTAGGCTAAAGATTTCTTAACAATAAATAGTTAAGATTTATTTAACAATAAATAGTAGGAAGCTGGAGACTGTGCAGAGCAATGTTATTTTGAAAATGATGTTTCAGAAAAACATGTTAGCATTGTGCAGGACTGGCTGGAAAATAGACTGGGGACATAGATGCCAGTTGGACACCTACTGCAAATAGTTCAAGCATGACACGAAAGGACCTGAGCTGTGATGGGCTCAGTACCCTTCTCTTGTGCTGGAATAAAAGCACAAGGGTGAGGATATTAGAGGGAGAAGATTTACTTTATGGACTCTATTTTTTCATCATAAAAGTATTGCATAAACATCTCATTTGCAGCAAAAGAAATGGGTAGTAGGAAGAGAATACTGATGTAGTCCTCCACGGGGAGAGCCAATGCTCATTGGATGAACAATTACGTCAATGAAGAAACAACAAATCCCTATGGGTAATGGCTTTACTCTCACACAAAGGACTGTGTCTAAGGTCAAGTGTTCCATGCTTTGGTGCAGGCTATTGACCAGTTCTTGGCAACACTGTGGTACTCAGCATTGTGACAGAATGCCTGTAATGAAATGCATTTTTCCACAAGGGATACTGCAGAATTTTTATTTTCTGTGGCCCATTCAAGAATGTTAGGACCTCTGGCAAGTGGTCCCATACTAAATTAAGAGAGGACAGAGGAGGAGAGCAGATGACAGTGTTAATGACATTCTTAGTCTGAGGGCTCAGCCATTCTGTTTGTGTGTTTGTTGTTTTTCCTTCACTACACTACATGTCCAGCATCTGGTAAAGTATACTTAGAAAACTATAGCCAAAACCACTGAGATTCAGAAGATACACATATAACAAAATTTTTAAATCAAGGAAAGAATTATATATAATAGTTCTAAATCTAACTTTATTATCCATTTCTCTTTTTTTTATTTGAATTCAGATCATTGGCCATATGCTATCTATATAGATAGCTCTAACATTTACTTGTTGCCGCTAAATCTAACTACAATTAATATTTTAAATGTCTGTAGGTATATTATCCACATTTTTTAAAGTCTCAATGTTCCCTTACAGTAAATCAAATAGATGGGGCACCTGAGTGACTCCGTCAATTAAGCACCCGACTTCAGCTCAGCTCATGATCTCGCGGTTCATGGGTTCGAGCCCCACCTCGGGCTCTGTGCTGACAGTTTGGAGCCAGGAGCCTGCTTCGGATTCTGTATCTCCCTATCTCTGTCCCTCCCCCGCTAGTGTGCATCTCTCTCTCTCTCAAAAACAAAAAATAAACTTTAAAAAATATATAAAAGTAAAATAATAGCATTAAAAAACTTAAAAAATCAGAATTTTCTGTCCTCATGACGTTTAAGAAATATATACAATGTGGATGGAACTGGAGGGTATCGTGCTAAGTGAAGTAAGTCAGAGAAAGACAGATACCATATGTTTTCGCTCATATGTGGATCTTGAGAAACAACAGAAGACCATGGGGGAGGGGAAGGGGGAAAAAGTTACAAACAGAGAGGGAGGGAGGCAAACCATAAGAGACTCTTAAATACAGAGAACAGACTGAAGGTTGATGGGGGTGGGGGAGAGGGGAAAGTGGGTGATGGGTATTGAGGAGGGCACTTGTTGGGATGAACACTGGGTGTTGTATGGAAGCCAATTTGACAATAAATTATACTAACTTTTTTTTAAATATATGAGAAAGAAAATCACAAGCATGCTACTTTTTTGAAAAAAGATTCTTAGTAGGAAATGTGGCTAAATTTTTTTGAATCATCCCACCATTAAAAATGTTGGGCAACTTATCTTCCTTCTCGGAGACTCACATCTGCCATCTGTAATATGAGAACTGTAATAGTAACTTAGGAGTGTTGTGTGAAAATTGAGATATTTCATATAAAGTTCTTATCAGAGTGCCTAGCAGTTAATGAGCATTCAGTCCATGTTTAGTATTACCCATAATATTTCTGAGCATATGATTAAAATTACTCAGTGCCTTTAGGTCTCTCTTTTGTTATACTTCAATGAGTTAAGTATGTTAATTTTACCAAGTGATATTCTTGAGTTTCCATTGAAGAGGTTGAACTTACCTCCAAATAGATCATGTAATGTAAAGTTATAATTTTACAGAATTATATTTTCATTAATATCTTTTTATTTCTTTATATTAAGAGCAAATTTCAAAGATATATATCTGTCAATAATGGTGTTCTATCATGTTAACAATAATGACAAACTAACTTCTGTGGATTAACTTTGAGACAGAGAAGGACAAATGATTCACATATATAATATCTCATTTAGTTTTTAAGATACCCTCTAAGGTAGGTACTATTTTCATCCCCATTGAACCCATATGGTGCCTCTCTGAGTGGAAACAGAATTTTAATCCAGATTTATCTACTGTCTTCACAGGATTAGCACTGAATCATTATCTATATTGCCCTATTTTGTGGGATTTATTTTTATTTTTATTTTTTTAGAGAACATGCACAAATGGGGGAGAGGGACAGAGAGAGAGAGAGAGAGAGAGAGAGAGAGAGAGAGAGATCCCAAGAAGGCCCCTGACTCAGCATGGAACCCAACATGGGGCTCAATCCCATGACCCTGGGATCATGACCTGGGCTGAAATCAGGAGTCAAATGCTTAACCGACTGAGCCACCCAGGAGCCCATGTATTGCCTTATTTTGTTAATGTAATATCATAAGGGCATTTCTTTAAAAAATGATATGATAATATTTTTAAGAACTGGAGATTCCCAGGGCGCCTGGGTGCCTCAGTCAGTTAAACATCCGACTTCGGCTCAAGTCATGATATCATGGCTCATGAGTTCGAGCCCCACATGGGGCTCTGCACTGACAGCGTACAGCCCGGCTCCTGCTTCACGTTCTGTGTCTCTCTATCTCTCTGTCCCTCCCCCAGTTGTTCTCTTTCTCTTTCTCTCTAAGATAAATAAATATTTTTAAAAATTTTTAAAAAGAAATGAAGATTCCCATTAATCCTTCTGCATTATGTTTCCCTATAATGCATTAGATCAAATTAGTATTTCTTCTGAGAAAATATAAAGCTGTGGGTGATGACCTTGGAAAAGAAAGTAGAAGATATTTATAAGAGTCCCCCTGCAGATGAAGGTTCTGTCTTTATTACACCAAAATATTTGAATCAGGCAAGAATAGTTTGGATTTTGTTTTGCTGTCCCTGAAATTGGTTTTTAAACTTAATTTAACTCTTCCTTCTTTTTGTTTAACAGATGAAAACCAGCTAGTTAAATACTCAGTATCAGAAAAAGAATAGTAGCCTAGCTCTGAATTTGATGTTCAGATGTGGGTTACATCTGGATGATTGTGAGAGTTGGGTTTCCATTTCTATTTCTTTTTAAAAAAATTTTTTAATGTTTATTTATTTTTTGAGAGAGAGAGAGACAGAGCATGAGCAGGGGAGGGACTGAGAGAGAGGGAGACACAGAATCCGAAGCAGGCTCCAGGCTCCCTGACACGGGGCTCGAGCCCACAAGCCATGAGATCATGACCTGAGCCGAAGTCAGACACTTAACCGACCAAGCCATCCAGGTGCCCCTCCATTTCTCACATTTCTATGTTTCATTAAGCATAGATACCAACCACACTTGATGAAATATGACAGACTCATGTATGATGAGAATGGGCCACCAATTAAAACCAAAGAATAGCGATATTTATGTGTTATTTCTGCTGGCTGGGTATTAGAGAGTTCAAATGTTAGAGTAGAAAATAGGTACTTGTACTAGAAATACATATCATATATTTATGCCTTTAAGTTATCTTTACAGTGAAGTTAGATAATTTCACTTTTTTTTTTTTTGTTATCTTTTCCAAATATAGACAATTCCACTGTGGAAATGAGAAAAGAGGTGCTTGTGGAAATAACCTAAAAATGTGATTTTCTTGCTTTCTAGAGAATCTTTGGTTTATTTTTCATCTTTAATTCAGAGGCCTAGATTGTATTTTCACTTCCTCATTTCTAATGACTCTTGTTAGGTCAAGTGGAGCTCATCTGCACTGGCTCAGTATCAGTGTACCATCCTTGCTGTGAACATAGCAATGGCCAAAAGTGGATCTACTCTTCTTTTTAAGAACCTCTGCTGAACACAACAGGTAGATTAGGAATTTTCCAGGTCTTTTTCTTTGGTCTTTGCCATACACCATGCTGGTATCTTCAGAGGGGACACTGTAGATATAGGACTGTTTTAAGTCACACTTGGGCAGTGAGGAGGACAGATTGCCTGCTGAATCCAGTAAGTCTTGAAGAACACTTAAGTTATCTTTCCATGAGCATGGACACCCTTTTTCCTCAGTCCCCTCCCTCTGACCTCTGCATAATAAGGTACGACTTTCACTCCACATGGATATTCAGCAGAAAGTTTAAGAATTTTCATTTTTGATTAGTTTGAAGATCAGATTCTGACCAGGAAAGAACTTTATGTCTGAGCATTCACCTGTAGGCTCACTCTCTTCTATTTTATTTGCCACTGAAGTTATTAAAAATTAGAGAGTCCGTAATTTACAAGATAAATGTTTTTCCGCCCGGCAGATGCATGAAGAACCAAGAGTATCCATTAGCTGCTTCCTTTTTTTAGTACTTCTTTATTATCAGAAAACGCAAATATGAAATATTTGTATTCTCTAACTTGGTAATATTTTTTGGAAAAACAACTTAAAATTACATTTTTAAATTTCATTTTGTTGTATTGATAAGCTATAAATAACATCATCTCAAGCAAGTTCTGTGTGCGGTTTCGAACGAACCTTAGTCTGAAACATGACAAAAATCAGTCAGACCAAAGTGTGTTTTGTGAGTGCTAATTAGACTCTGACCCTTTTCATTTCTAGTCAGTTTTCCAAAGTGATTCAGCAAGGTGTTTTTCAGAGTTCAGCTTCATGAGGGATCTACCTGAATTTGTATAATTGGTTGATAGGAATTCACCTTTGTTAATTTCCACAAACTGTTAAGTTTTTACAGTTTATAGTTCTACTTAATGGATCTAGTTTACCTGAATCTGTTTGGAGACATAATCCACAGGCACAAAACAGAAAAGTACATCAGGATATAGATGACCTCTGATGATCTGATAGCTATTTGGTTACCAAAAGTCTGATGATCCAAAATTAAACTGAATACATATCCAGATTTTCAAGTTAGCAAACGACTTTTGCATCTTAAATTCTCTCCTTCCTGTTCAGTGAACACATGGTTATCTGCTAATCTGACAAACAGAGTGGATAATCTGAGTCTAAGAGATAGAACCTACTTCATATAATTTAAAAGATACAATCGTGCAGTGATACTTTATAGTGCCACTTATGTCCTACCGACCTCCCAAATTTGAAATACACAGACCATAATAAAGGTTAGAGTGAGCCCTTAATCTTAATTATGCATTTTGCAATATTATAAATGCTGAGAGATTACTTCCAATGTTTGGTATAATCTTACAGGGTGCAGATGTGGTTCCCTTTGGTACATGGCATCTTTACTGAACTAACAATTTCCATAATGCTGTCACATTCTGCATGGGGAAGCAGATTTACAGATAGGTAATCCATGTAAGGTATTTTAAAGACAGCTTATTAAAGGATTGAGGCCTGCTGTTAAATTACATATGCCTTCAATTGCCATGAGGAGCAAAAAGCATCAAGAAGTGTGGTAATTTAGCTAGGCTAGAGAAAGGCCTATTTAAAGTTTGATGATATATCCTTTAAACTTTCACTTCAAGCTCCTTTTAGGTTTTTATTTACTCCAGCATAACTTTTATACTTCATGCTATATACTGTAATATAATTTTCCCAGTAATCCTAGAGTGTAGATATTAAGAATTAGAAATATTTTTCTTAAAATTTATATCCTGAGGTTACAATTTTAAAATTCGTCTTTTTCCTTGATAGTGGCGTGATTTCAACGTGGGAACCCAGGCTGTGGATTTGTTTGGTTTTTAACATTGCTAAGTGTGAATGGTTAAAGTGATTTCGGAGCACATAATCGTGTTTACTGTTGCTCTACTGCGCCATTCATATTTTGAGAGCCATTTGTAAGAACTGGGATGAAGAATGTCTACCTGGTTCTCTGACAGTTTGGGGTTTGTGTTTCATCTTCAAGCAAGGGGAGAAGGTTAAGGTGGTCCTTAAATTCATTTTCAGGTCTCTGAATCACAGGCTTTGCTCTATACCATGATGTGTTCTGAAAACATACACATTTTCTCTTGCATTTCTTTTGTGTCTTCAGTAATGCCTAACTTAGCTCTAGGCAAACAGTAAGCACAAAGCTTCAGTGTCTATGTTGTTTAGATTACATGCACACTGATGTGTTTACCCAGAATATCTTTCCATGAAAAAATATTTCAACTTTATTCTACTCCACATGTAATCAAAATCAGTTCCTTTTTCTTCTCTTCTTGTTAGATTCTTTGGAGGACCTGGAGGAGGTAGGCAAGACACTATAATAATACATTAACCTTAAGCCAATGGATTTGGGGAGTATGCAAGCAAAAATGAACATATAAGTTATTTAAAAGAAAAGTGCAGTTTAATTTACCTAATGTCAAACATGAGCAATATTACATCTATTTGGATTTAATTGCAAATTTCAGTCTTTCTATAAGGTGTAATTATCTGAACATCTTGCCATTAAAATTAAGTGTGAGTGAATTTTGACATATTCACTTTCCTTTGTAATAAATGAAAGGTAATATTTTTATTTTGAAATATTTATAGTGTAAATTACCAAAATGGTATTTCTCTTCTATTCTAATAAATCTGTTTTTACATAAGTGCTAGAGGTTAATGGCTAGATTTTAAATTGCTTTCCATTTTGATAATAAGTGGATTTCCAAGAGAGATGATTTTATTAAAGAGATTTTAGTCACTCTGATTCTTTCTTTATAAGGAAATAGTTCATATTTTCACAACTCACATGTAAAATATGAAGCCAAATCAGTATTTTTTCTAAACACAGACTTAGGAGTACTGTTTTGGAAGGACTTCTTTCCTTAATAATGAAGTTCTTCTTGTGTGTATGTGTGTGTGTGTGTGTGTGTGTGTCTATTTTAAAATATACCTTTTATTTCCCTTTCTACAAAGATTGGATATTTTTTCTTATATAATATCTCTCAAGAGTGAATAATGGAAGTTATTCCACCGAAAATTAACTTTGAATTAATGCACTGTAGCTGTGATCAAATATTGATCAGTTTCCTTTATTTTGTGCATGGTTGCAAAGTGAGAAATATAATGCAAACCCTCAAATAATTAATTCAATTACATTGAAAAAAAATTAGGCTAGTTACACAAAGGCATAAAATAAAAATACCTAACATCTGATATTCTGTGAATGTTACTTACCATTGTCCTATACTAACTGCATTATTGTTTATGATAAATATTAAGGAGCAATAATCTTAGGCATTTTTGAAGGGTCTGCTAAACTCAGAAATATTATTGAAAAGTGAAATGTAAATACCTAGATCTTCGATAACAAAGTAATTAAAATGTATGGTTTTGCCTAGTGTGTATAATAAGGGCTTATATTTGATCAACCATAAAAGTTATTTAATCATTTTAACCTTGGAATACTACCCCACAAAACACTACTTAATGGAAGTTAGCTGAGACGCATAGAGTATCAAAACATCAGGTCGGCAAGGCAAGAGGGCCCAGAAAATTCAAGCCCAGCTTATTCGGACATAATACTATAGCAGGTTGCATGGCAACCAGTAGCTGTGGATTTTGAAGTTACTTTATCCGTATTCAATGAGGAAAGACTTAGCCTGAATTGATTTTAGTAATTTTCAGAATTAATCAGGTAGTCAAGAATTATTTTAACAGACATTGGCTAAGTTTCTACAATTTAGAGAAATATGTTATGTACAAATCTGGTTGGCAAAATAGCACCGGTTGCTGATTTCCTAGTTATTTGATTAATGGTACATATTAGATACCTACTGATAGATTTGTTACATCCTGTAACTTGTGTTATAGCTGGTTATTGTCCAGAATTTCAATGAGACTGTCTTTAAGTGATTTCCTGTTGACTCCATCACTGTCATTTCCAACATGACAACACTTTTTTTTCCTTTTTTTTTTTAATTTAGATTTTATTTTTGCTATAACCTGCCATTACTTTGTATTATCAAGTACATTTCCCATTTTATGGCCAGTAATGATTTTTGTTGCTGTTTTTATTCTTAAGGATAGTTAAATAAGAATGAAGCTTAGTATATCGAACACATTTTAGATTGGATAGGGAAATAGAAAGTATTTCTCATTTCCACATTTTATTTTTCCTAGTTTTATCCTGGAATGAAAGAAAAGAAACAGCGGAAGAGTTGACTATAACTGATGTTTGAAGTATATTTTCAGACATCTCCCAAGCAAAAGTCCTAGTCTCTTAGGATTTCCTACTTGGCAAAAGATAGAAATTTCTGAAATGCTATCATGAAGTCGGTTCTGTTGATGTTTCTTTGACTCCATAATTATGTGGAGCTTTACAAAACATTTGATCTTATTATGTGAAATCTCTACCTTTTAGCTTATTTTCTGTTTCTGTTTCCTGTTAATGGGTAAATTCAACTAGAGTTATTCTAAAAGCATAATATAAACCTCTCTTTGAAGAGTTTAGACTAAAAATAACTTACTACTTACCCTCTGTAAAGTAATTCTGTATAATCAGGCTAAAATGACAATGTCTTTGAATCACAAAGGCCAACGCACTTTCAAATAAATCTGCTAAATAAAAAGGTGGTGATATGTACCTTGCCGTCTTCAAATGTTCCACATCTGATATGCATCGCTTAATGCTACAAAATATGTGTCCACAAATTTATTCCGCAGGGATGGGTGAATATTGTCCAAAAATATAGTCTTTATGGTGATGATGGTAAAGTTACTATTAAGAAGAACTGTGTCAAACAGAAACTGCAGTCATTTGTAAAAAACTGAAGAATATTTTCTATTGATCCAGAGGTATTCTCGTTTAAGCACAGACAGAAATCACTAGGCAGACATTCCAGGCTTGATGTACCTACACCACAGCAGTCTTTCTTTCTACAGCTTTTCTAGACTTTAGTTGATTTAACTCTTGATCACTCACTTTATAATCAGCAGTCTTGGAAAAAATGTAACATAATTAAAACATCTTGGATTGTGTGACATTTCACAAATTCCAAACAGAATTGGTTATCAAACTGCAGCTGTAGTATGAATAAATCTGTTGTACAATGTTGTTCATTAGTTGACAGGAAGTGTCTGCTCAGCTTTTTAAAGGGCTGCTTCTGTGTGTTTGTTTCTGTTTGCTTTTCTGTTTTGTTTTGAAGAACAAGCGAGTTTCCATCTATGAGCGTCCTCTGTGTGTTAATTTTAAGAGACGGATTTCAACAAACAGTAGCTAAGGCATTAGGCACAATATGTAAGTGCAGCATGTGTTAGACATTTTCACAAGAGGAGTCATCACCTATGTTGTAGAGAGGTTTATTTGGGCATCAAATGTGAGTGAAAAGTACTCTGAAAAATCGTAAATCGTTTTGCCGCACTATAAGATGGGGCAGTCCTGCCAGTGTTAGTGGTAGTATTCTTTGGTAGATTTTCCAATTCTGTCTTTCCTAGGGCATGTTTCAGTGTAGGTTTTTTGTTTGCTTTGTGGGTTTTTTGTTGTTGTTGTTGTTGTTGTTGTTACAAGCTTTTCCTCTGATTTTACCAGCAGGGCTTTTCCCAGGAGACTGTTCTTTAAAGGCAAATAAGGCACCTCCGTGCCAAAATTATCTCCTTGTCTTACACTAGAAGAACTCAGGCTTCAGTGTGGTACGTGAAGGAGTTGATTGGTCACCCTTCAACCAGAGAAGGGTACACAAACGTAGAAGGCAGTTGGGAGTCCGTACACAAACTGTCCTGATGCTAGAAGAATCCAGGTCATGTATTTTGAAAATGGCCATGCGTTTTTGGCCTTGTGCCTTGTTCTCACTTCAGACAACCAAGACAGTGGCAGGAGAAGAGAAAGTTAAGGTACTCTCTTGCTTTTTGTTTCTCTCTGACATTGTTGAGCCAAAGGGCACAAATGTTGAGACAAAAGATGGGGGCAGGCAGGACTCATGGGAAACGTAGTCCAGGATTCTCTAAAATAACTGTTCCAGCTCTTTAACACTTCTCCAAAGGGAAAAGAAGCAATCAACAACCAAATGAATACTGAGTGAATGGATATTACTTGGACTTCATTTTTACCCCAAACGGTGCATGTTCTATGGAGATGATACTAGGCCAAATATTAGCCTGATGTTATGAACTGATGAGTGATGAGAATGGGCCACACAGATGAAAATCTGTGCATCTCAGGGTTGGAAGAAACAGTTTTATTAATAAATACGAGTGCATATATTCCTCACATTTCCCAGGTTTTTCAGTAGGTTTTAGAGGCTGATCTAATTCAATTTTAAGGGTAAAACATATAAAGCTTGATTAGTGGGCACATAAAAAAGAATGAGTAAACGTGAATAGTCATATTTAAATTTTATTAGATAGTGATTTTGTATTACTGTACAGAAGCCCAAGCTTTCGTTCCTTCCGTAATATATGTTGAGCACCTCTTGTCTACTTGGCGCTAGATTTAGTGCTGTTCACACAGAGATTTATGCTTTAACCCTGTTCTTCAGGTATTGAGAGTAAAACTGGACAGATTAATATGAAAATAGATTTATTGTGGTGATTATTTCATACATATACAAATATCAGGTCATTGTGTTGCACAACAGAAACTAATGGTATAAGTCAAGTGCATTTCAAGTTTTAAAAATATATGTAGGAAAACAAAATATATATAAAAGTATATATAATTGGATAACCCAGTTCTAAACCTAATGAAGATCCTGATGTTATTTTGCTAAATTGGTTTTACTTTGATTCCGTACCACTGAAAAATTAACAGAAATAAAACTCCGCACATTGACCCTCCCTTTATACATAATATTTGTACCACATTAAATCCACAACAGTTAGAGCAACTATCTTTTCTAAATCCCGTATCTGTCAGGAAATTGGATGCAGCCTAAAGAACCGAAGGATGTATGAAATGTCATGCCCTCTAGGGTTCCAGCCTGATTGTTTTGATATCTTCCATTTTAAATCTGTGGTTCCATCCATGCTCTAAGGATGCAGAATTAATTAAGCTACATCATATTAATTAGGTAATCGCCTTCCCCTTTCCAACTCCCACCCTCGCCAAGGTGAACAGATCCCAGTTTCCTCAGGAAAGAACACTGGTAGAATATGTTGGCGATTTGAGCTAGTCAAGTTTAGCTTGCTAGAAAGAAAATAGGTAGCTGGTGTATTGCATTTAATTATGAAGCCTGCAAGATTCCAATGACATATTTACCTCATTTACCTAGATGATATTCTAATATTTATTAGGTCATTTGAGAAACATGTGCAATACTTAGATAAGATGTGCTGTCTCATCAGGGAAAGTGGACTACAATTCAACTCCACGAGGCACTGTACTTCTTGTGTGAATCCCAGTTCGGTTTCCAATGAGGTCTCCCTCTTGACCGTTTAGTTCAGTGGTTAGTACACAAGACGAGGAAGCCTTGTGTTGCTAGTTGGATTCTCCCAGGAGCCGGTCAGTCTCATTACAGTGTGATCTGTGACTACAGCCCTTTGCCTCAGGCAACCTGGTCAAATGGAGGACAAGATGACAGGATCAAATGATCACGGGTGAGGAAGTGTTTCTAAACTCTAAGCCAGTATATAATTAAGGGATTAGGTTTTAATCATGATATTAATATTGGAAAGCTAGTCAAAGCATGTTACCGTATTAAATCAGTATAATTGCCTGTTTATGTGTTTTCTGAATTGATATATTCTGAATCTAAAATTAATGAATTATACAAAGATATTTAATTCAGTGTAGTATATATTTGGGGGCATCATAAATTTTAATAGAAAATTGAATGAAAGCATTATGTTTGCTCAACATGCAAAAAGATTAAGTTTAGGATTATTTTACATTTACGAAATAAATTACAAACTATAATGTGGTACCAATATACAATGTGTGACATCTACATTTTCTATGGCAGTATTTTATTTCTGTCGGAGTTTGCAAGGACAAATAAATACCATCTCTTTTTCCTTTCCATTCTAGAGGTAACTATGGCGTATGGCAGATGAAAATCAAAAAAAAAAAACAGCTTCCATGGGTTAGTGTGATTACAGACCATGACGTGTGCATGTTAGAAAAGTGGGCTGCCTCATAATGCACTCAGAACTTGGGACATGTACCCTCAGAGCCATGAGCAGCGCTAGACAACTGCTGGTCATCCTGGGCATGAAATGGACCCTGAGGTTTGCTCTCTGAAGGTGGGAAGTTGGCTTCCAAAAGAGGGAAGGGTAGAAGGGCCAGAACCCAGTTCCTTGTCTAGAACACCAATCCAAAAACTCACTCCTTTCCCCTGGGGAGAAGTGAGTGATGGGGCAGAGAGACTGCAGGGCTGTTTTGCTAATAGAGACTTCTTCCTTCAGAAATGTGCAATAAGGGCATCTGGGCAGCTCAGTCAGTTAAGCATCTGACTCTGGATTTCAGCTCAGGTCATGATCTCACTGTAGGTTGGAGCTCCACGTCAGACTCTGCAGTGATAGTGCAGAGCCTACTTGTGATTCTCTCTTTCCCTCTCTCTCCGCCCCTCTGCTGTTCATTCTCTCTTGCTTAAAAAAAAAAAAAAAAAAGTGAAGTAACTTCAAACCCAGTAATGAAATATTTCACATGTATGTGCCGTATAGTTCTTATACTACCCTGACACTTACTAGTCTACATAATCTTCACAGCAATCCCAAGTATGTGTGTGTGTGTGTGTGTGTGTGTGTGTGTGTGTGTGTGCATGTGTGTGTATATTGCTACCCCCATTTTATTCATGGAGGAGCTGAATCTTATGATCAACTGTTACACTCTTCTTAAAAATTCTGAAATGATTCAAACCTAAACATACATAGGATTTGTGAAACTTTTAAGTCCCTGAACAAGGGGAATTTGATAGCTTCAGATTATTAATAGTGCCTAAAACAGAAAAATCAGAATCAATGCATAAAAGTATATATGATAATATACAAAAATGAAGACCATTGTATAAAACTGCATTGGAAATGAAATTCATTTTAATCAATTTGATTAAAATGGCCAATGGATTACTTTAAACAATATAAACATTTTTCCCTTTATTTTTTTTTTATGAAACTATGATGTTATATCCATTCCAAAGGTTTTTTTTCCCCCCTTCACTTTTTCTGTCCCTGGTACTGAGTATAGCAGAAATAAATCACTGATTCCCCTTGGTTTCAATGGCCATCAAATATGTGTTTCTTATGAAAAATACTAGTCAATGGTGTGTACAAAAATTATTTATCATTTTTCTTTACCCAAAGTGCTTATTCTACATAGCAGAGTAGGCTCTTAGGTAAAAGTGGCCAAATAGTATAACACATAAAATGGGACAGAGAGTTAAAGGAGGTATGATTAATAATTAGTCTGAGAAAATAATCATAAACTAGCAGATACTAGGAAAAACATCTAATAATAAAGAGGGAATTTGATGTATGTCAGTTGGCATGGCGTTTGTGTGGACAACATTGACCCCGCACTCACAAGATCCAGCCCTACTTTGGGGTCTTGGCTATTGGTCAGGGAAGGTTACACTCATCCTATTCAAGTATGGCCTTGGACTATGGCTAGTTGGTGAACTCTTTGTTACTCATCTATAACAAGATAAGGAGCTTGTGTCAAAATGTAAATGTATTATGTCACGAAGCATACCTACATGTACTCAGGTGACATTTTTTGAAGAACATTGACTCTGGATGAAGGAAACAATGAGTTAAGTTATATTATGATGAATATTCTGACACTAACTTTCATACCCTGTGAACTGTCACTTTGCCATCATAATCAGATGGATTTCACCAGAAATGGGGAGAGATAGAGGCACTTTACTTCACAGACATTCAGAGAATACATCTCCTTCAATCGTAGAATTCTTTGAGAATTAGTTACTCAAAGAATAAGCTTTTAAAGTTTTAGGGGCTAACCTGGAGATGACCGTAGTCCACTCTTCAGCTCATAGCTCCTTGACTAGAACTGGTCATGTGACTCCAGCCTAACTGCTGTAGAGGCTGGGAAATATTCACTTTATGTCCATTAGTCTAAACAGTCTTGGACCAGCCCTTATCAACCACAATTACAATTCAGTAGAACTAAAATTTGGACTAACTCCGGGATTATTTGGGTTTTTAAGAATAAAACTTGTGTCGTCCATCTCCACATACATTTAATAATTGAAAAGCTGTTGTAGAAAGTCATATTGACTGTGAAAATAGCAAAAATGATATAAAAGTTCTGGACTAGTCATTTAAGGATTTTGTGTAATAAAGATACCTAATCGTATATATTGTTTTACCACATAAAATAGCTTTCCCATTCTTAGTTTTTTGTTTTTTGTTTTTGTTTTTTGCCTTTAATATAATGATCCTGTGAGATATACACTTTTTTTTAATGTTTATTTATTTTTGAGAGATAGAGAAAGAGAGAGAGTGAGTAGGGGAGGGGCAGAGAGAGGAAGACACAGAATCCAAAGCAGGCTCCAGGCTCTGAGCTGTCAGTACAGAGCCTGATGCAGGGCTCAAACCCACGAACATGAGATCATGACCTGAGCTGAAGTTGGACGCCCAACCGACTGAGCCACCGAGGCACCCTGAGGTACACACTTTTATATCCGTTTCATAGATTTAGAAGCTGTGATCCAGGAAGGATAAAAAAAACTTGCTGAGGGCTATTCTTTTGGAAAACATAATTAATACCTTCCATGTTCCAGGCAGATGCCATGGGTTAAATCAAAGCTGAAAAAGTCAAATGTAGGTTTTCTTTCGCTTTAGTGCTCTTGTCATAGGATATAACTTCTACATTACAGTAGAGATATATTTTAACTGGGATTGTCCTTTACTGCAACAAAATTTGAAGCTCCAAGCATAGATTTGGTAACTGACCAAAATAGCTGCTTTATACTTGGTGGTAGAAATTTTTGCCTTTGATTTAAAGTAAATGACTGAATGCAACATTCTCATTCATCAAATATAACCATATATTTTTTTAATTTGTTCATTTTTTGCCCATTTTCATGATCTGCTATATTATATGCCATTATGTATAGTTTAATGGGGTTGGTCAAACGATTACACCATTGTTCCTGGGTTTTGTTTTGTTTTTTCCTTCTTCTGAAAGTTACCTCATTGAGTTAAGGGCATAGAGCTATTGGAGCCCAGATCAAGAGATTCATACATTAGACATACCTTAGCTTCATGTTCCCAGATTACATTGCTCAACGCAAACAGAGTTTTCAAAATATATCCCACTGCTTACATAATACTTAAAAATTAAGGAAAAATAAGGTACAGTGCAGGACCAACCATGAATAAAAATCAACTGAGCACGCATAACTAAGAGTAAGTCAGTGATATTATCTCTGTACACAAAGAACAGCAGAGTATACTGAATTTAATAGATGATACTATAATCATTATTTATTTAAGAGAGATTTTTAGGAACTTTTTGTAGTATGATACCTGAAAAAGATATGAAAGTTTAAGCTGTATGAAACTTTCAGGGTGAAATATGAAACTCTCTTCTAAGGTTTTCGATTTCGATTTGAAACTCAAAACTCAGGCCCATTTTGGAGGGGTTTGCAAACCTTGGCTACATTTAAGCATTGCACAAGCTTTTTTTTAAATCTAAGCTAACCTGTTAGCTGCTATAGGAACTTGGAACCTTTTTTTTTGTAAGTCCGCTTACTTCTTGGTCAGTCACATAGTTTTTTGAATCAGCTTGAACAGAATTACGTGTTGTTACCCTAAGACTCAAGTAGTTCTTTAGACATTTTTTCTGTCTGATCCACTTCTTTCAGGAGGAACATTTCTGATCCAACCAAGATAGAATACAGTTCTTCACACTGTGTAGTAGTAGTTACAAACAACTTCGAAATCTCAGTGGTCTAAAAAACAAGTTTTGTCATTTTTATAATATGTCTAATGTGGTTATCAGAAAGGTTCTGCCCTTTGTATTCATTCAAGAGTCCTGGATGGTGCAAGTCAACATGGGCTTCCTTGATCACCGTGGCAGGGGGAAAGACAGTATGGTGAATTACCCATTGGCTCGTAATGAGCATATCGCTCTGTCATATTCCATTGGCCAAAGCAGGTCACATGCACATGCCTAACTTGAAACTCAGTGGGGATGGGAAATCCTTTCATATGCATGGAAGAACAGGAGATCTGCACTAATTGTGAACATCCCTATAGTGTATCTTTGAATTGAGAGATACAGAGAGAAAGAAATTATCTTAGAAATCAATTTTACTCATCCAAAAATCCCTAGAAAAGATATTTTATTTTAAATATTAGAGCCTCAGTCTCAACATGTCTAAAAATATACAAGTATCTGTGTGTGTGTGTGTGTGTGTGTGTGTGTGTGTGTGTAGTGTGTGTGTGTGTAGTGTCATAGAACACACTCCAAGCCAAAGCTTAGGTCTTCAACTTACTAGCTGGGTGACCATCGGCGCCTTGCTTAATATCTCTGTGCCTCAGTCTCCTCATCCCTAAAATAGTTCTAAGAATAGTAACCAGTTCCTAAGGCCACTGTTAAAACACAATGAGAAAATATGTGCAGTGAGCTGACTAGATCCTGTAGCACAGTAAACACTCAGTACATGTTAATTAGTATTTTGGTGTTATGGCGTCCTCCCACCCAGTCGACTTCAAATCTCAATGTCATTTTTGTCTCTTCCCTCTTGATCTTCACCCCCTATACCTACTTGGTCACCAAGACTTTTTAAAAGTAGGCATCAACAAATGATACACTATGGTCCCGCAAACTAGAATCGTTTTTATATTTTTAAAAGGTTTTAAAAAAACAAAAAAAAAACAAAAAATGTCTGTGACACAAAGCCCAAAACATTCACTGTGTGCCCTTTTAACAAAGTTTGCCAGCCCCAGCTCTAAAGCATCCCTTGTAGCGGTTCCCTCCTTTCATGACCAACAACCACATTATTCCATTGCTGTCTTACTCCTCAGCTAATCCTCTGGCCCCAGGTCACTTCCCAATACATACTTAACCCTACTACTCAGATTTCTGCCTGGAGGACAAGTGGCACATTTTCTACGTAATCTTATTCCTGAGTTAATCTAGCAACAATAAATATTTACTGACTTCTTTTCTGATAAAGTTAGTTAATAGAGAAGGCTCTTACGGCAGCATTGTTAATTTGAGGACTACGTAAGGAAGATTTCAGTTTGTAGATGGAAAAAGACCTGGGGAGGAGCCAGCGGAGAGGTGTAAGTGTCTTCGGAACAACAACAACAAAAAAATGTCAGGAAGAAGCAATGGAGGAAGAGAGGAGAATGTGGCTCCCCCATGTGGGAGTAAAAGAACTCACTCATCCTTTCCACATAGACCTAATGGTGCAGCATTGCAGAAGCATGGTTACAAGAAGGGGATACAGTGCTGAACAAAATGAAAGATGGGTAGGCCATCATATAGTTTACATTCTGAAAGATAAATTGTAAAGAAACAAGTAATTAGACTGGTTCTCGTAGATTGGAGGCAAACCTACATCGATCGCGTTAACCTTGTGAAGTACATTGTATTACCCCACTATTTTTTGTGAGGAAACCGATGTGGACGTATGCGGGAATCAAATCATGCTAGCTCTCAGGAGCCAGTCCATAAATTTGGGGGAATTTTGTAAGCCAGTTTTTAAACACAGCCACTATTCAAAATAAAATTACGTAAACTTATAATTAACGAATTGTATTTCAAAAAGGTAATAAATACTCAACACCTATCATATCCTAATTATTTTAATGCAGTTTACTATTATCTCCGCCATTGAGATTATTTACATCTACTATCTGGGTATGTTGGAAATACTGTCTAATGGTGTGCTGTTGTTCAATAACACGTTGCCAGTGAGTGGTAAAGCTGGAAGTTAAACTGACATATCTGGCGGGCTCAAATCCTAGTATTGTAGCATTTCTCAAATTGTGGTTCTTAGACAATCTGCATCAGAATCCCCAGCAGAGAATAAGCACTGTAGTTTTTTGGACCTTGTGCCAGATAGACCTCCTGGTTCAGAATTTCTGGGGCTGGGGCCAAAGAACCTGGAATTTTCATATTCCCTCTAGGTGATTCATGTGCTCTCTCTAATAGGGCAACCATTTGTTCTTCATCATATTTTCTCTCAAATGTGGAGTTGCTATATTCCTAAACAGTAAGGTTTCACAATCTGAAGTAAGCTGTTGTTTTGGAGGACAGAGTACAGAAAGAAGCAATGTTGGCAAGAAAATGGAATTTTTCTTTTATTTGGCTGCCCAAGTTATTTTCAGAAAGGAAGTTTAATGGGCATGTTTGATTTTATATATCTAAATATACTTGGATATATGCACATATGTGTGTGTTATATACACATGCATGCATATGTGTTTATGATCTACGCTGTATACTGTATATGATAATCTTGGTCAGGTATATTGAAATGGCAACAATAACCCCAAGGAGCCACTCTAATACCACTTTTCCCATGGTCTGCAGGAAATCTTCCAAACTTTGTTGAGAAATCGTGTGCTGTTATTATCAAGAATTTTTCAGGAGGGGTATATTTTGTAAGATCCTCCTGATCCAATTGAATCCAGATACTAAAAGAAGACAGCCAGCCACCTCATATGCTTTTCACAAGTCTAAAAGAATCAGAATGATATCCCAAGCTCGGCAACCTTACTCCTTCCTATAGTTTATCAACTTCCAAAGGATTTTAAAGAATATGGCACAACAGGGGAGTCACTTAAGGCAGAAAATTCGTCTCCACCAATGCTGAGCATCCTGTTACAATGGATTAGTCATCAAAGTCGATTATTCTGTCAAATTCTCCAAGGGTGAAATCACACATCTTACCACTGGTGTGTGAGCAGGCATTACCGTCATCTTACTGGCACAGATACAAACTGTGAGTAACTTTTATGCAGTGCAGAGGAGGAAGTGCTGATACATTTAAAAGGGAGCTGCTTCTCCAGCAGCACCTGCCCAGAAGTTGCTGAAAAATTACACTCCATGCCTGTCTTTCAGTACTCCCTACTGATAGGTCAGCAGTTATTCCAAAACTATCCCGATAAGAATCTGCTTGGAGCTTCTGGGATCATATTAACCAAAATGGAACCACTGAGTCAGAGAAAAGCAAAGAGATGAATCAGAATAGCTAACGTCTCTTTTTTGGCTGTTTATAGCATATCAACCTTCAAGGCAAAATCGCATTCTTAGCTCTTTGCAGAGTTTTTCTTACCACTACTGAGCTTATTCATGTCCCTGTTCTCATCATCTTGCAGTTTCCCTATCACTGTGGTAATGTCATTGTTTCTAGTATTTACTAATATTTGCCTTACACTGTTTGCATTTCCTTTAAGTGTGATTTCTCTGATGGAACATTTAGCTCTTTAAGGGTGCAAACTTTGAAACAGATTTTGCTATGGCCTCTACAGCATTGAGTACATTGTAGATAGTTAATACATTTAAGTTGGTTGATGGTTCTATTAAATGGAAAGATATTGCTCTCAGGCTTTTGTGAGGCATTTTTGTATTTAAAAAATAGCATATACCTGAAAGTTATTGATTCGATTATAAAGTATTTTCTTTTACTATCCTTACCATTTAGAATAGGAACACAATTGAAATTATTAATATTTGGGATCAGAGAGAAACCAAAGGTATTTTCACATACTTTGCTATAGTTTCCTAATGCACCTTCAAATGCATTATTGTTCCATATCTAGGAGGAGTAGCCCCCAATTCTAGTGGAGGGAGAAGGCCCAGAAATGGCAAATAGCTTGCCCATCATCACATGTTTGGGAAGTAGCTGGGGTGGGACTTGAACCCTTATTGTTTGACTCCAAGTTTTATACCCTTTCCAATATGATACGCACTACTTGGGAGACTGAGTTCTTGTCTTTGACAGTAAGATACTGTGTGATCTTGAGTAAGTCAATAAACCTCACTGGGAAGCTCTTATATCAAATATAAGATAAAATAAGTGGGGCCCAAAAACTTAAGTCACCCAAAATGTGGGGTCATGTACTATGCAGTCATTGGTTACAGCCATCCTGAGCAGCTGGCTAGCTACCTGGGACCTCTGACATCTGGCTTCTGGATTAAAGGTCCCTGACTGCAATTTGGTGCCACCTGGTGGCAGTTGTTCACTCTGACTCATATACCAAATGAGGATGATTCTGGATTTGGTGGCCCTTTGGAAGATCTAGAATATGGGCAATAATTCTAGGAATCTCTGGGTTAGTAATGCCAGTTTATTCTGCCTAGGGCAAAAAAAAGATTAGTCCTAGAAAATAACCCTCACTTTAGTGTACTTCTATTTTCAAACGTTGTATATCTGAATTTATGTAATCATCAGGCGTACTATCACAAGGCATAACTGTAGTTTTGAAGACTTGTACTAAAAATCAAAAGTGATAATGTCTTTGAAAAGGGCTTTTGCAAAGTTTAAGGCACTAATAGAATGCAAGGGATTATCATAAGTTGCTAATTCTTTTACAGAAAATTGTCCAGTGTTAATAAATACGACACAATATGCTCTTTTTTTTTTTCACTCTAAGTCCACACATTTTGCTGTTCTGCTTTGTCCTTGCCCCGATTCTGTCTTCAAAAGGATTCAGCAAAACAAAGTAGACTGATCCCTAGTTCAAAAACTCCTCAGTGATTCATACCTCCGAACCCTTACTGCTCATTATTAAACACAATATTAATTCCTTACTTTGCTATATTTATGTAGCCCCTTTTTACACATATTTCCTTATTTAGTTTCCACAGCAATTCCATTTTACAAATGAGATCCAGTTGTAAAAAGATGACTTATTAAAGATTATTCATGTATTAAATGTCAGATTCGATCTTCCAATTCAAAGTCCACTAGTTCCAAATATATTACTCTTTCCTACTGCTTCTTCCTTTGTCTGACATTCATGGTTTTGTATGATCTTCCTCCAAACTCCTTTTCCAAGTTTATTTTCAGCACCTGCTAGTTTATTCTTCTGTATAGGTATGCCTTTTTCAAATTTGAAATATGCTACCAGCTGTCATCTGTGAAGCTTACATACTTCCAAAAACCCAAGAGATGGTAATGTCTGAATCAGCATCGCCATCGTCCTAATCACCAATTAAATTGTGCTAATAGTAATTGAGATGCCTCACAGTATAAATGTACTATGTTAATTATGTGGTGGTTGGAATCACCATGCCCTTTCACTTCTCTTGTAAGTGATGCACAAAACAAAAGAAAAAAAAAAATGCAACGCACACAAACCACAGACGTTTTGGCACTAAATAAGACAAAAATCTAATAGTATATAAGTCAAGCATTAATAGAGAGGCTGTATCTCATAATTCCTAATATCCTGGACTCTAGATTCAAATAGACTTGGGTTTGATTCCTCTCTCAGCCATTTATTAACTTGTCACCATGAACATATTAGCTCATCTCTCTGAGCCTCAGTTTTTTCTTACATAAAATGGGGATGATTATAATGGCAGAACCTTCACCATAAAATGCAGGAGAGAGTAATTTTAGATAATGCGTATAGAATGTTTAGTGTAATGTCTAGTAAGGAGTAAAATCCATTGTGTTTGCTATATATTATTATTACTAATATTATTATCTTTAGGAATGTTACTATTATTGTTAGTCTTTACTCCCTTCATGTGCCTGATTGCCTAGGTAAGATCAAAGCCAACAGGAGTGAACAATGTAATTAGCAGACTGATAAGTGTCTCCATACCAGCAGTGCTTTGTGATTAATATTTTATGATGGATTCCATTTTCAAATTAAATTTAACGGCCTTGATAGCTATGCAGAGGCCAATACTGGAATAGTGAGTTATCTCATTGGATAATTGGAAATAATGGGTGTCAAGTTTAAATGATTTTGTTGGACTTCATAGGGAGCCACAGCCATCCATAACTGGCAGAGGAAACTTTTCCCAATTTACACATCACATTTACCTTATGCAGACTATGCATTTATTTTAAAGATGGGATAAGGTCCTCCAGTAACCTGGCCATAGTCAGTGACCATAAGTTGAACCAATAAGACACTAGGGATGAAAACAAATGGATGTAAGGTCAGTTTATTATCTATATCACTCTACTGATGTTCTTACGAGCCGTCCTGCATGTGTCCCACAACTCACTCTTGCTCTGTGTCCTTTTTCAAGATTTACTTTTCCATGTGTTACACATTTCACAAGGTTTATATCTCATTTCCCTTAGGTGAATGTTGAAATATGTTGAATTCTGTTGTTACTAAAAGTTTAACCATGAAAGAGTTTTCCATAATTATTAATTACTGTTCTTCACTATTATTTATGATCATTTTGCTATTAATTTGCTACTATTAACTACTAATAATCTCTAGTGTACATATATTGTAAATACCTCCAATATAGTTTCATTAAAACCTTGGTGCATCCACTCTGGAAAACAGTGTGGAGGTTCCTCAAAAAATTAAAAATAGACCTACCCTATGACCCAGCAATAGCACTGCTAGGAATTTACCCAAGGGATACAGGAGTACTGATGCATAGGGGCACTTGTACCCCAATGTTTATAGCAGCACTCTCAACAATAGCCAAATTATGGAAAGAGCCTAAATGTCCATCAACTGACGAATGGATAAAGAAATTGTGGTTTATATACACAATGGAGTTCTACGTGACAATGAGAAAGAACGAAATATGGCCCTTTGTAGCAACATGGATGGAACTGGAAAGTGTTATGCTGAGTGAAATTGCCATACAGAGAAAGACAGATACCATATGGTTTCACTCTTATGTGGATCCTGAGAAACTTAACAGAAACCCATGGGGGAGGGGAAGGAAAAAAAAATAAATAAATAAATAAAAGGACGTTAGAGTGGGAGAGAGCCAAAGCATAAGAGACTCTTAAAAACTGAGAAGAAACTGAGGGTTGATGGGGGGTGGGAGGGAGGGGAGGGTGGGTGACGGGTATTGAGGAGGGCACCTTTTGGGATGAGCACTGGGTGTTGTATGGAAACCAATTTGACAACAAATTTCATATATTGAAAAAATAAAAATAAAAAATAAAAAAACAAACAAACAAAAAACCTTGGAGCTGCAGATGAAACTCAATGACTTCATCAGAAATGTCTGCCATATAACCTAATTGGCAAAGAACATCTTCTCTGTCATGCCAATCAACCAGATCACTCTTGTATTCTGTCAGGAAGAGGTCTAGCTTCATTTTCCACTTCAAACAAACCTGTTAATTCATGCCCCCAAGACAGTCATCTCTCTTTTGAATTCAGATCCTGAAATAGATACACAGAGAAGGCGCAGAACCTTACCAAGAGTTGCAGCACCTGGATGAAATAAACTGCAGGCAATTCAGCATTTCTCGTGTGGTTTTGAGGGACCTTCCATTAACAGAGGCCTTGGATCCTAGAACCTTCCTTTTGTTTCGGCCCTTTTGGGTTTTTAAGACCTTACAGTAAGGCAACGTGAAAGTAGGGGCTTGTGCCTTTCATCTGTAAGGTAGGAAGTAGACTTTTGTGAAATAGAAGATCAAAAGAGTGAGAATATTTGACCCCCCATTGGACACCTAGAAGACTGTTCCTTTGAAACTACTCATGTCACTAAACCCGGAACACCTTCTCATACTTTGAGCAGGTCAGGTACCCCAGCTGCCCAAGCACCCACAGCACATGATACAAATTTGACACTCAGTAATGAGGTATTGAATGAGGGACTTTTACCCTGTTTTATTTAGCTTTTTACATTATATAATTCCACCAAAAAAAAAAAAAGGCAGCCTATCATCTTTTTTCTCACAGCTTATCTCTGCAATGAAAATATGTTATCTTTTAATATCAAACAATTTTCCTTTTAAAACTCATATATGTGCACCGAAACAACTTTGAAAAATAGAGGAAAATATAAAACATTGCTTTGCACTCCCACTGCTGCTGGTTACAACTTCCTTGCCTTTCCACTCTGTGCTTAAGCGCTCATTGTTTTTCGCCCCATATGCCCTTTTATAAAAACAAAATTAAAATAGGGACAACAGGGTATTCTTTTGTCCTTACTTTTACCAGGCCTCCGGAAATAGAAAATTCATTATCAGCTGGACAGTTACTCTTAAATAACTTTCTCGAAAAGGATATATCTGGAGCACGTTTTTCAGCCTTCGTAAATCTCTTCCCGCCACGTCAGGTGGAATTCATCACAGCTGGTGTGAGGTTGTGTTTTCACATCGGAATTCTTCTGTTTGTACCATCCTGTGGGGAACCACTTGCCACAAGTGGATATTGAGCGGTTGAGACGTGGCTGGTCTGAAGTGAGATATGCTGTAGGTGTTACGTGCACGCGAAATGTCGGAGATTTCGTGCTGTAGCCATATCTATTCCTCCTTTCATCCGTAGAGAGCTATAAACATATTATATTCAATTTGAATTTAACAGGAATATACAGACAGTATACAGTTGATGAAATTATGTACCCCGTTAAATGTCATACAATACATAAATATTTTGTACTGCGCAATGTAAACTGTTTTTATACTGTAAGTACTTAATGAGGGGCACCTGACTGGCTCAGTCGGTAGAGCAGGTGACTCTTGATCTCGGGTTATGAGTTCAGGCCCCACGCTGAGTGCAGAGATTACTTTAAAAAAATGTAATGAGATATTGTATATGTTATCTCGTTAAATCTTACCTATAAATTATAAGTTGATATGACAATGTTCTCGATATATTAGGTTAAATGAAATATATTGTTAAAAATAATTTTACCTGTTTATTATTTTAATGTGGCTACAACAAAATTTCAAATTACATTGTAAGGCTAGCACTGTATTTCTGTCGATATTACCAGAATTGCAAAACAAAGGCCAAATGTTTACTTACCGCTGTACCTTTTGAAGTTTCTCTTTTTCTTTTCTGCTGCTTGATGCGTGTAAAAAAGTTTTTAATTCTTGTCTATCAAAATACTTTCTAGACTAGGTCTAGGTCCCTATTTTGTTGACACGTGGTAAATTATTTAGATTTTTATTTTTATTATTAACTTATTTTTCAATTGTTCTTGTTTCTTCCTTGGCTAGAACTATATTCTTAGATCAAACACCTTTCTCTGCCTTTGCAGTGCATCATCTAAAAATCTCTTTGCCCTGCTTTTCCTCAGAGAGAAGTTCGAGTTTGCGTCTGCGAAACTGATTTGATTGCTTGCAGTGTCAAATCCATTGTCTGACCCCAAAGGAATCTCATCTTGCTTTTACAGTTAGTTTTCTTATAATGATTTCTTTCGAAGTAATCCAGTCACCTTTGCACATCAACTGGTTTTCCTTATGGCTTTTTTCCTCTGTCCCATACTTCTATGCCTTCCTGTCTTTTACTGATGATGATTTATTTTCTGAAGACAATTATCTGATGTGTATTGCAAATCATTTGCAGAAGTGAGCTCTTCCTTCAAGTCAGAATGATGTACCCTTTTTCTGTTTTTTTAATAAATTCTCCCGGGTTATTTAAATTTACTCATTCTTAAATGAGAAGACCGAACTGGAAATACTGGAACTGGTATTTCCCAGGAGCCCAAGAAGATTGCTTTCCATCCGCTGGAATACTTTTTTAGCGAAAGGGGTAATATTCACAGTTGTACTGGTGCAGCAGCCGTAAGTTGGGATGTATGGTAACCTTACCTTATCCTCATGCTCTGTCACTTGAGCAGTGGTCTAGTTTCCTTTCCAGATCCATAGCGGGAGGTAAGACCCAGCTCAGAACCCAATGCCTATGCTTGACTAGGGCTCTGTGTATTGTATATGCTGCACTATGAGGTCTCCTCCGTATTCCTTAGATGAGATGTCCCTTGCTGAGCTATCACCTCCAAGAATGCAGTGCCCAAACAAGTTTCCTCTGTTTATTCCCTCCACATGGCCTCTATCCAGCTAACTTTCTTCTCAGTTTTAATTACTTTTTTGTTTGTTTGTTTTTGGAAAGGGGTTTATGAATAGATGTAGAAACATAGGTTCTTATGAATAGAGGTGGGAAACAGTATTCTGGTCATTTCAAACAGTAGATACATAGTATCCCAAGATACAGACTTTGTGGGAGCAGTTTACAGGATCAAGAGTTACTTAGTTTTAAGTATATAAATTTCCTCAATTTTCTGCTTGTCTGGCCATCAGTTGCTTTATTCAGTATGATTTCAGTGGCCTTTCAGCTGGGGAAATTCCATCAATTTCTGGCAATCGGCTGGTTCTGGCTTTAGAATGATTCAAGGATGTTGTGTTTTTTTTTTTTTTTTTTTATCTTTCTGTTCTTGCTTGGGTATTTCAATAAAAATTGGAAAGACTACATTATGATTACCAGCCAAATGTTATTTTAATTTTTTTTATTGTTGACTTCTGTGTAGTACTTAGCATCCTCTAAAAATTGAAGCAAGCATCCTCTTGCTTTCCCCTATCTGAAGAGGAGAGGCTGTAAGGACCCTGATGTTAACAATCCAGATTTGTAGTGACAAAAAAGGGAAACTTATGTTTTTATTGTGGAAATAAGTAATTCAGCCAAGAGTGGCTAACCCCAAGAGTCTTCTGGGCTACTCAGTCCTGTAAAAGAGCACTCCCTAATACCTTCACAGGTAGGACCTGCAAATATATAGTCGGCGGATGCTTTGTTTGTTTGTTTGTTTGAGGGTCTGTCTTGTGCAGGTATTGGCCAACGTGATGAGGCTGAGAAACATGAAGATGTGATCCCTAGTCATAAATGAGTTTATAGTCAGTCTCCCTGGAGAGAAAGGATGTACTTAAGATTAACAGTAATATCACATCTTAAGTGTCCAATAAATGGTTTCAGTGATAAGTACAGCAGCACGTAAAGGGAAGGCTGCTCGCTGTGGGCCGTTGGACAAACATCATAATGGAAAGAATAAGTGAGTTAAGTCGTGGCAGGACCAGAATCCTCAGTTAAGTTAAGGAAGGACATTAGAGAGGGACTATGAGCAAACACTAGGTCGGGAAAGTGCATAGGGCATTCAGAAGACAGTATGCACAAGAGTTTGGAAAGTCAGCAGGAGTTATATAAAGGAACGGCGATAGACAAATTTGGTCACATAAGTGAGCAGCAATAAGTTCAGTCAGATTGTAGGGTCTGTAAATGCCAGGCTAATGTAAAGACCATAAATCTCCAGAAGTGTTGAATCATTCTTAACATGATCCCTAATTATAGCATTTAGGCTTTAAAATTTTTATTGTAAAGGTCTCTTTGTTGTGTGACATTCTAGTTGACCCTTTCCTTTTTCTAAAACAAACATACATAGAGCAGAGCAATGTATGATAGGGTCTCCTAAGATATGGTTTAATATTGATTTATGATATTCATGAAGCTAAACCTTCTTTTTTAGTCACAAATACTTGTTTAATTTCTATTTAAGGAGTCAAATAGTTTTGACCTGCTCTCTTATATGAAGGTTTTGAAATTTTTGTCAACTATCAATAAACCAACACCAACTATTTAATGAATGAATAAATGGATAAACACCATTCACGATTACTTTGCTCAGGTTACAAACTAATTGTAGCACTTCACTCATTGCCCTGTGGCTTTTAGTTGAAAAGAGGATACTGAGCCAGAAATAATCACTACTCAGTAAGTCAGTGCTTTAACACGTGAACCTGCCACGTGCTGTGGAAACACAAAGGGCATGATGAAAGTTGTGTAAAGGTTTGTAAGAAAGTATCATGGGACAATTACCATTGCTAGCTCATGAAGGTTGAATAGAAACTCAACAGCAGGCAAAGGAAGGAAGCTAGACAGAAGAGATATCAAGATGAAAAGCAAGGAATCCAGAACCAGTGTGGGATGTTTTAAAAAAGAAATCAGGCAGCTCTGTATGGATGAAGTGTCAGATGCGTGGCAAGATGTCATGAGAGATGAGATTGGAAAGACAATTTGGGGCCAGACTGTGAAGACTTTAAAACCACTTCTTGAACAAGTATACAAATATGTTTTTTAAATGCTTTTAATAATAAATTAATAATAGTAATCATTTCTGGGGTATTTAGAATTAATCGATAGTTATCCGGTTGTGCTTGTTAGGACGAGTCTTGGGTTCTCCTACTCCTCTGCCATGTTCTGTCCCTCTCTCAAATAGTACTTGTATTAGAGAAACCACAATTTTATAGAAAATACAAATTATAGGTTCTGGATTGGCTATCATGGAGTTTATAGAACCTAGAGACTGGATTTCCCACGGTTTCAAGATGCTAGATATTAATGTCGTATCACTTTGAATAGGCTGAAATAAGCTAAAATAACCAATAACCCTAAAATCTCAGCAGTTTAACATGACTGATGTGCATATCCATTGAAAGTTAGCTCTAGCACTGCCCCATGGTGTCTATTCATGACTCAAGCTGGTAATAACCGCTACTGAAACAATGCTTGTCCTATGGCAGAGGGGAAAGAGACCATGTTAAAGTACAGCCTGGTTTTTAAAACTCACAACAAGAAGTGACATACATCGCTCATGCATACCTTTCCCTGGTCAGGGCAAGTTCCCTGGACAGCCTGTCCTCCCAGAGGGAGGCAGGAGATAAATGGCCCGCCACAGAGCTCAACCTACAGCACTAACCTACATGCAAAAGCCATCTTGAAATTTGAGACTTCTTGAAAAATCATTCATATTTTGTATTTGAAGGGAGGTCTTCAAATTAAGGTCCCTACTTGGCTGATTTGCAGGAGAGACGTTTCTGCTATTACACAAATGTATCTTTAAAATTTATTTAATATTGTAAAACCTCTGTCGGTTGAGTGTCCGACTTCGGCTCAGGTCATAATCTCATGGTTCATGAGTTCAAGCCCCACGTCGGGCTCTGTGCTGACTGCTCAGAGCCTGGAGCCTGCTTAGGATTCTGTGTCTCCCTCTCTCTCTGCCCCTCCCCCCACTTGCACTCTGTCTCTTTCTCTCTCTCTCAAAAATAAGTACACATAAAAAAAAATTTAATTTTAAAACCAACTTCTTTTCTCCCACCCTTTGCCAGTGTTCATAAAACAGCTGTGTGCCAGGGTTCTGTGCTAGATACTTTCAAATATATTATCCCATTGAACTTGCAGAGCTGTGCGGTATGTGTTTATATGTGCGATAAAAAGGCCCTGAGAGCTTAGGTGCCTCTCTGAGATAGGAAGAGTAGTAGGATTGTTTTTAAGGGACCTACAGTACCATGTATTTGATGTTCTCATGGAATTTTTAAAGGTATTCGAAAGTGTCATCTTTGCAAGTGAATGTTTTACGGAATTATTTATTGAAAATCAGTTTTGTTTCTATATAATTGCTGTAGATCTCTAAAGGTTAAGTTCATTAAGGTCTATTTCATGACTGAGAAGCATGTAAAAATAGGGATGCAGTTTAACAAGTAGAATTTAATGGTTTATGATTTTCTTTCAGCCATCCCTCTAATGCTTCATTTCTTTCCACATAAATAATACAACGTATAGAAATTTTAGTAGACCCTCCATTCCTATATGTCCTTCTACTTGTTTCCCATGTATTAGAGCCATAATTATAAATGTACATTGGTTACATTTAATAGGCCACTACTTTGCCACACTGATCTATTCAAAATACCCCATGAAGACTAATAAAAATAATAATTTTTTTTTTATTTTTAAATTTTTTTTTCAACGTTTATTTATTTTTGGGACAGAGAGAGACACAGCATGAACGGGGGAGGGGCAGAGAGAGAGGGAGACACAGAATCGGAAACAGGCTCCAGGCTCCGAGCCATCAGCCCAGAGCCCGACGCGGGGCTCGAACTCACGGACCGCGAGATCGTGACCTGGCTGAAGTCGGACGCTTAACCGACTGCGCCACCCAGGCGCCCCAAAAATAATAATTTTTTAATGAAAGGGAAACTTTAGTCTTCTTGTTAAAGCAATCTAGTTAAAAAATTTTTTTTACATTTATTTATTTTTGAGAGAGTGAGACAGAGCATGAGCGGGGGAGGGCCATAGAGAGAAGGTGACACAGAATCTAAAGCAGTCTCCAGGCTCTGAGCTGTCAGCACAGAGCCCTATACGGGGCTTGAGCCCACGGACAGTGAGATCATGACCTGAGCCGAAGTTGGACGCTCAACTGAGTGAGCCACCCAGGCACCCCTAAAGCAATCTAGTTTAAAAACGAGCTGAGGTTAAGAGAAAAGAAAGAACGTGAAACCTTCCACAGACACACAGTCAGACAGACAGGGGGAGAGGGTGTTGGGAAGGGGCCTCCGCATCAGATGGTGTCCATCTCGGAGATGAGGTCACCACAGATTCGGCTCAATTCGTTTTCCTTAGTCTTTTGCTCAGCGGTCTTCTCCAGTGCGTGGACGTGCATCTGCTGCTCCCTCAGGCTGGTGTGAAAGGCCACAGCCTCCACTTGGGCCTTTCTGCTCACCTCCTCATTTGCGAACTGGAGCTTCTCCTCTGCTTTCACCTATTGGCCTCATAGAACTTGACTTATGTTCTCCCAACTTCTCTCCTGTGACTCATTATTGTGGTGGAAGTCCCCTTCATTATTAATGCAACCTCATTTGCTCTTTACTGAAATACCTTTCCCGTGTCAAAGTACAACTTGTAATTCTTCCGAGGGATGTTCTTTTTCATTATGTGTATTGTCATTTGTGTCTGTGTCTGCATACATCTACATATATACACGTATATACATGCATATAGATACGTCTATATGTATGTGAATGGATCTTGTCTCCCCTATGAGTTTCATTTATTAATTTCTCCAGTCATTCACTTCCCTACTTATTTAGTCAAAATATTGCTTAACCATCTGCACTATCCCAGGCACTGTCCTAGGCCCTTGGAATAGAGCAGGATCACGGCCGACAAGAACCTGACCTTGCAGGGTTTTCTGTCAGTGGCAGAGTTTAGGTAACCAAGTGCTCTGTAACTGTCCACAGTATCGTTTATAAATCCTCCGGCTTATGGAAGAACATGTTATGTCCAGAGAGGAAATAATATTTTTTCCCATACGCATGAAAGTAAGATATATTTGATGTTGAAAGCCTAACCAACTAAAGAGAGTAACTCAGAGCATGTAGATCACTTATTACTATCGCGCTATTTAATTCCATTCTACTCATAGATGGGTGTCTACTGGTACTTTCAACTCCTTTGTGTACTACGTGCTATCTCTGCCCTCAACCCAGGGATGCCAGTCACCTCCCATAGCCCTGTTCGGCCCCTCTGATAGATTTTATATGCACAAAAGCTGTTTACTCCGAGCTCTTTGCTCCAGCAAAGGATTGCTGCTGAGAATAAAGGCTTGCCTAACCCCAGTGGTCTCTTTACATTGTTCACAGTGGATCGCCAT